>NC_135352.1:27158801-36266285 GCF_023851605.1 Tamandua tetradactyla
ACCAAGTATGGACTGTATGTGTTTGAAGATTTCGCAATAAAAATATTAAAAAAAAAAAAAAAAAGAGTGCAAGCTTTGGCACCAGATGGCCTGTGGTCAAATCCTGTCTCCAACATGTACTATATCACCTAAGGAAAATTAATTAAAGCTTCTAACACTCAGAATCCTCATCTGTAAGAAGGGGATATAATAATAGTATTCTTCCACACTGGTTCCTTATGAATGTTAAATGAGATAGTAACTTTAAAATATTTAAAACAGTGCCTGGTCCACTTTGAGAGTTCAATAAATGTTAACTACTATTATTGTCCCTTAACACTGCCTCTCACTCTTTATAGAGTCTAGGACGATTGTATGTCCTAGACATATGCGTACTTACAAAATACATATAAATATTTTTTAAAGTAGCCTTACTTTCTTCCTGTTTACAAAAGCATCTTAGCCCAATTGATCTAAGACCATGAGGACCAAACTCACTGTCTGACAAAATCAGGTTTATTGACCCACTGGAATCTCTGAAAATAAAGGAAAAAATAAAGTTACCACAGAGTTCTGGGCAAGGGTGGTATTTAGATGAAATTAAAATAAAGCAGCGTACTGTGAGGCTCAAAGCTGGGTGTGTACAGAGGTCAACTTCCAGTGGATACGGGACCTACTTCCACATAAACTATTAAGTTAAGATAGATATGGGGATGCTGAGTCCAGAGCCCCTTACCTGCAGCTCCGCATCCAGGTGTAAACTGAGGCTGCTTCTCTACACCAGTTACTTAGGTCCTCCAGACAAGAGCAAGCTGTATCAATCTTACTGATTTTACTTCTAACAGCAAAGTTTCTCACCAATTAAGATTTTAAAGAACAAAGTTTTCAGTGAGTGAGAAAGCAGTAGTCACTTAAAGAAAAGGGATCATTATGACACTTTACAGCCACATTGTGTATTTGGAGGCAATATTTTCTCTTAAGCTTACAGCTGGGTCTAGGGTCTCTTATTCCAGTCTGATAAATGGCCAGGCGGATTTTACTCTCTCAGTCTGAGCCAGTTTTTACTTTCTTGAAAGAAATATATGTTCATTGAATAAAACTGAGAAAAATGCACAAAAGTGCAATATCCAAAGCTAACCACTATTAACATCTGGTATACTTTTATAATCTTTTTTTCCATGCACACATAGAATTTTTTGTTTTATAACACTGGGTTTATACTATACATACTACTTTACAGGCTTTTAATCAACTTATAGTTAATATCTTCCTGTATTATTAAAAGTTCTTCTGCAACACGGTAATCCATTATATAAATGCATCAATATTTGCTGGGCATTTTGGTTATTTCAAGCTTTTCTCTATTTTTAATAAAATTGCAAGAAACAGTACTGGAGAAATCTTTGCATACATCCATGATTACTTCCTCAAGATAAATCCCTTACTGCATCAAAAGGAATGCATATCTTTTCCTCCTTCTCATATTACAAAATTGTGTTACAGAAAGGTAATAATTTATCCTCTTATCAGTAAGATGTGTTGATATTTTCCTACATCTTGCCAATACTGCATATCACCAAATCTTTGCCAACATACAAATAAAAACCCTAATTGAGTTTTTATGTCTTTGAGTACTACTCAAGGATGACAGTGATGTTCTGAGTTGCCCTTTCATGAGATTTGATTAATTGTATCAAGCAGGACGTGTCATGAAGCTCTAGTACAAACAGGGAGAGTATTTTAAGTTAGAACTTAGAGGAATCCTTCCACTAAAGAGGTTTATAAATCTGTTTCTCAATTATTCAGTATGTAGAAGGCAGCGGATTTCACAAAAAAACTAAGGTTTTATATAATACTTCCTAATCTTTTTCCATTCATAGAAAATGATGATATTTAAACAGAATACTAGGGCTAACCAGCTATCTCAGGCCCCCCCCCAGCCATCCCAAGGGCTGAGGAATCCATACACTTGCATGTGATTTGAGTCACAGAGGACGTTCTGGACCAGAGCAGCCTGAGGCATCCAGATTTTATGTCAACATTCGTGCACATACACACACACTAAGTATTACATTACATACACAGAAACTAATATGAAAATATATATACCAAGTAGTAACAGGTTTTATCTGTTTGTGATGAATGATTTTTATTTCCTTACTCTTGTTTATGTATATTCTTAACTTTCCTAAAACAACCATAAATTACCATAAATTCATTTTCTGGTTCCCAAAGCCTACAGAAGTCACATATAACAGAAGCAACCAAAGCTACATTGCCACAGGCCAGCTGGTACCCTTTAGTTAACCTCAAGAAAAATAAAAATGTCTCTCTCTCCGATCTTTATCTAGTTTCTACTAGTGTTCTTCATGTTCTCATTATCAGCTAGTATTGCTATAAAAAGTGTTTGTATATATTTAGCACCACTACTTTGTTTCATTTTAAATTCTTACATTCAGCATTTTAGTTCAGAGTGCTTAATGAATATCGTCTTCAGTTACCTAGGTGCACATTCTACATTGAAAATGTAATAATGACTTTATATTTTTAAGAGAAGTTTTTCTGAAATAAGATATTGTGCTGCCCCCATCTCATCCATTAATCCTATTCAAGTAAGAACTGGGAATTTTGTGCCCTTCTCTGGAAAACTGTTATTTTTTCAGCTCCTACTGGGAGCTTACTATGTCCTGACAACCATGTTAATGTATTACATGCATTTTCATTTAATTATCACAAAATTCTTATGAAATAGGAACTATGTTTACTGTTTCACAGTTATAACTGATACTCAGAGTTTCTATAAACTTGTCCAAAACCACACAGCTTACAAGCAGTAGGGCCAAAATGAAAATCAAGTCTGTTATGTCCAGTTTTATCCAACTCTTCTATGCTTCTGGCCCAGGTCTACTTCAGATGCTTCATTAATCACTACAGGTTGACTTCTGGTATTGTTAATACTCATCTACCTCTGTAACTTCATTTTGGTCTAGTGCAGTCATCAAAACACACAGCATGCCTACGGGTATTCTGAATAGACCAAGAGATCATAATTAACAATGCAATCTGTTAATCTGAAGGAGAAGATTTTAATCTGCCACAATCTTCTGCTGACTCATGAGAGCCAATGGTTAAATTTTTAGGAATTAAGCCCATCATTATTAAAATTTAAATTATACAAACTCAAAATTAAATAAATTACGTTTAAAAGAAAGGTAACAAGCACTCAAAATTCATAATTTCCTCATTAACTTCATTTCACTACTATCTATCCACTTTAGGTTATTTATATCTATTATATCGGAATGGTGGGAATACTATATAATGGTACGCTACTGCACATCTCCTTCTGTGGAGATTATACATTATACGTACCCTAGAAAATCATGTTCTTAAAGCTAATCCATTCCTGTGGGTGTGGACCCACTGTAAGTAGGATTTTCTGACAAGATTATTTCAGTTAAAGAATGGTACAGGGTGGGTCTTAATCCTCTTATTGCAGTCCTTTATAAAAGAATAAAATTCAGACAGAGCAAAAAAGCCAAAGAAGCTGAAACCAAGGAAATCCAGAAGAGAAGGGAGAGACCAGCAGAGGCCACCATATGACTTGCCATGTGTCAGAATCCAGCATTATCAGCAGCCAGCCTTTGAGAAGAAAGCATCACTTTGATGATGCCTTGATTTGGACATTTTCACAGCCTCAAAACTTAAGCCTGTAAACCAACAAATTTCCACTGTTAAAAACCAATCCATTTTATGGTATCTGGTTTGGGTAACTTGGCAAACTAAAACGCCTCCCAACTTCACTTTTCAGGGACATCAGAACGTAACTTTACACTAGCCTCTCTGGGAAAAACTGGCAAACACTGCAAGTCAGGGTTTCTCACTACCCCAAAAGCCAGTTATTAAAAATTACCTGCAGGGGGCGGGCCGTGGTGGCTCAGCGGGCAAAGTGCTTGCCTGCTATGCCGGAGGACCTCGGTTCGATTCCCGGCCCCAGCCCATGTACCAAAAACGGAGAAACAGAATACAATAAAACAAGCAAATGTTTAAAAGATGTTTCCCTTTCTTCCTTCCTTCCTTCCTTCTATCCTTCCTTCCTTCTCTCTGTCTTTCCTTTAAAAAAAAAAAAAAAAATTACCTGCAGGCCACTACTACTCCTCTTCACAAATGTTCCTCTCCTAGTCCTTGTTAACTACAAAATTCCTTCCTGCTGAATTAGGATTCAGCCCCACAATTTTGTCTTGTTTTTTAAAGAAAAGAGTACTACCCACTCTACCCCATTCTGCTCTGCCTCCAAGGGTTGCCAGCAGGTGGATTCTGTACCTGCAGAGAGGATGCAGCAAAGAAGGGGATGAGAAGGCTTACTGTGGTATAGCATTGCTAGGTGGGAAAGACCAACTAATTCTGAGAATCAGTTTTAGAAAGCCCACTGCTTGCAGATAAAACCACAAGCTCCACTATTTGGTTTATCACTAATAAAGATGACACTTTGGTCTTCGTTTGCCTTTTTCCTTGGCTCTAAATGGTTCACAACTCAAAGTAAAGAGAAGAGTGTTCTTATTTACTGGACCCCCTCAAATCCCAAAACTTAAACTGCACTTCATCTAGCCACTAGTAATAAATCAGTGTTCACAACAAAATTATATCATTTATAATCCTAGGTCTACTGATATTTTTTATACATTTATGCTGGATTTTTTTTTAATTTTAATTTTTATTTTTCTTAATGCTGTATGGTAGGTGTTACATTTCATTCTTCTTCCGTGTGAGTATCCTTTTATAGTAGTGTCATTTGTTGCTTTTTGTGGGGTGTGGGGTGGAGGAAGGTAGCACAGGCCAAGAATTGAACCTGGATCTCCCACATGGTGTCTACTGATTTTAACAACACAATAATAGTAGCAGCTAACAATTGTGGACGTGCCAGGTCCTATGCTAAGTGTTTTACATAAACTGACTCTTGATTCTAACAATCATTTGTAAAGCAAATAACCCTTATCCACAGTGCCAGTGTCATTTCAACTATAAGCACAAAATGAATTCCTCAATTTCAAAGAGATCACAATTTTCTTACGTCAAAATTTCCCCTTATATCAAACTTTATGCTGCTGCCAATACTCAATTATTTTTCTTCCTAAATGAAAATAATTTGTGTTCTCTGATATGTCTAACTTGCCACTCTGTGGCCTCTGCTATTTCTCAGACACTAACAGAAGAAACCATATTCTGGAATCAATGTACTTTTATTTCTCATCAAACTGAAAGATCTTTCAGAACATTTTTCATAGGCAGTCTATCATTATTGAGTTTAAGAACTTGTGCTGGTTTGAAAGGATGTATGTCCCCAAGAAAAGCCATGTTTTAATCCTAATCCAATTTTTTAAAAGCAGCCATTTCTTCTAATCCCTATTCAGCGCTGTATGCTTGAAACTGTAATTAGATCATCTCCCTGGAGATGTGATTTAATCAAGAGTGATTGTTAAATTGGATTAGGTAGAGGCATGTCTCCACCCATTTGGATGGGTCTTGATTAGTTTCTGAAGTCCTATAAAGGAGGAAACATTGTGGAGAATGAAGGAGAGATTCAGAGAGAGCAGAGCAGAATGATATAGCCACAAGAAGCAGAGTCCACCAGCCAGCGACCTTGGGAGATGAAGAAGGAAAATGCCTCCTGGGGAGCTTCATGAAACAGAAAAGAAGGAAAATGCCTCCTGGGGAGCTTCATGAAACAGAAAGCCAGAAGAAGAGGAAGCTAGCAGATGATGCCGTGTTCGCCATTTACCCTTCCAGATGAGAGAGGATCCCCAACCGGGTTCACCATGTGCCTTTCCAGATGAGAGAGAAACTCTGACTATGTTCACCACGTGCGCTTCCACTTGAGAGAGAAACCCTGAACTTCACTGGCCTTCTTGAACCAAGGTATCTTTTCCTGGATGCCTTTGATTGGACATTTCTATAGACTTCTATGGACATTTTCTTGGCCTTAGAACTGTAAACTAGCAACTCATTAAATTTCCCCTTTTAAAAGTCATTCCATTTCTGGTATATTGCATTCTGGCAGCTAGCAAACTAGAACAGAACTAAATTTATATTTATTTATTCTTTTCATAAAAATTTTCCAGGATTCTCTGTTTTGTACTTTATGACTTTTCATCTCCCTGTCCGCCCACACTATCCTTTTCCTTGGCAGTGTGTGTGTGCTTATTGATTTCTGATATGGTGCATTAGTCTGTCTTGACTTGCTCAACTTCATCCTTCATATTCCTCTACAACTTAGGACTATTCTACTCCTCATGATTCACAATATATTTTCAAAAAACACCGTTAGAAACACTGAACATTCAAATAATTCTCCTTCACAATTAAATTTTTAAATATTTTTAATACATTATCTTCACATGTAAATGAACCTAACCCAAATAAGAGATGAAAATCCAACTCTTCATATTAAAAAAAGAAAACTCCCTTAGTAACCCACTCCATTGTTAATTATATCTTAACTTAATCCATTCACTATACCTACTTTCTTCTCTTTCTTTAACCTAGCAAAACAGAATCTTAGCAGGTACTAGATAAAAAGCTTCCCTTTCTTCACCAAGCTATGTAATCCTTCAGTCTTTTAATTTTAAACCATTCAGGCATTATTAGAATTTCCTCTGCATTATTTTCAGATTTTACAATTTGTTCTTCAAACAAGGGAACAGAAATAAACGAGTCCAAAACTGAAAAATCTAATAAAGACTAGACCAGTGCTAAATGAAATTACGGCAGTGATAGGCTGCTCTGACTTTTCTTTATTACCATTTGCTTCTCTGACAGTCTGTGACTGTGTTAATAATAGATGGTATTTCTGAAGGCATTGCTCTCTAAGCAAAGGATTAGTGCCTACCAGGACCCACAAACAGTAGAAAATAATCTCTACACTTGAAGGAAATCCCATAAGGTTGAGACAATGTGTCACTAATGCTTTCTGCCTACGTGCTAGCAAGTCACCCAGGTTTAAATATGGGATTGAAGTCAGGCAGAACTGATCGTTACTTATTAGTTATGTGATATTGGATAAGCCACTTTATTTTCTTCAACCATAAAGGGAATAACAGTACCTAATTCACACAGTTGTTATAATGATCAAATAAGATGAATATAAATAAATAACTCAATAGTGTGCTTAATATACAGTAGATATCCAATTAATGATATATTAAAAATCAAAGAATGTTTCCCTTTCTTGAGCATTTACTTGGCATCTCTTTAACCTTTGCAAATATACAATTCAAGAAAAATGAATTTTTACTAAAGCGTGTTAAGAAGTAGAGTTGTCCTGCCTCAATATAACTATACAACAGCTATTTGCCTATCCCATACCCATTCCACTTTCTTCCTTAGTAGCAGAATCCTTAAATTTATAACTAAACCTATGGCTGCCCAAACCAATGCTGCCAATTACATCTCAATGGTTCTGTCCAATGACATGGAAGCAGAAAGAACAAGTGATAACTTTCAGAAATTTTCTTAAAAGACAGCCAGTGTATGACCATTGCCACATTCTTTTCTTCCTTTCACCTTGCTGCCTGGAATTAAGATGTGATAGACGGCATTCTAGAATCCACCTAGACCACGAGGTCTCCGGAATTCCTCCTTAGGATGGCAGAGCTGTGAGTTGGAAGGAACTTGGGTCCTTGAGGAGGGTAGAGCCTCCTACCAGTTCTGGACTGCCTATGACTGCCTATCTCCAGCCTTCTACGATATGAGAAAGAAAAAAATCTCTATACCTTGGATAAGTCTTCATTATTTGGGGATTTTCTTTAGCTTTCAGCTGAACCTAATACTAACTAATATAAGTATGTCACAATGGTGGGAATGCTACCAGCATCCAGCAGCTAGAGGGCAGGGATGCTGTTAAACATTCTACAATAAAATGAACAACCCTCCACAACAAAGAACTATCTAGCCCCAAATGTCAATTTTTTCAAGGTTGAGAAACCTTGCGTCCAACATCTTTCTCAAGAAAGACAGTGATAAAATGCCCTTTGTTCATTACAATAAACATGGTAGAAAAATGAGGTAATCAATGTTCTCAAGAATTCCCATATATCTCAAACAGTGATAACCAGATGAAATGCACATGGCATGTAGCCAAGATTTCAGACTAGTAGAATATGGAAGAATATTCCATTTAAAACAGATTCTCAATACTAGTCTCATGTCACAATAACCTGAGGTGTTTTTTTAAAATGCTGATACCCAGGTTCCACCCCAGATCACTGAAATAAAAATTCTTGGGGCAAGCTCAGGTGCCTGCATTTTTGGTAGAGGAGCATATGCTTTTCAATAGAGTTCTTTTTACAAATCACTTACAAATTACATACAACAGCCAACTACTGGATGCATTCCTGGGCTACAATCTGTCTGCTGTTTTATGAAGGGTCCTATAAGAACAGAACTTTTAGTTTCTCCTTTAATGTTTACTTCAATTCCCGCTTTATCTTCAAAACAAAGAAAAACACATTCCTTTCCTACTGTGGTTTTAGTTGTAGAGTTCCACTAATGGATGCGTCTTCTTTCTGAGCTTTGGTTGATCTTTCTGGATTAGGATCAACATCCCACCAACCACAGCAGCAGGAGAAAATTTGTCAAGCTGCCCCTTACTAGCCTTCAACAGGATATTCAGACTTTTTGCTTGTGTGTTGTAAGCAGAGATGATCCTACTTCTCTTACTAGAAGAGTCTAGAAAATTCAAATTTCTGCACCAGTCTAGTTACCAACCCTTTGCTTTGACATCTTGGATGCCAGAAAAGAAAGAAAAAGGAATTAGCTTCCAAGGACAAAGGAAAATCCAGCTGTAATTTTCTGAAAGCTTCATGGGCAATTCTAACAGGCAACCAGGATTGAGAACATTGATTTAGTATATTTTAAGGAAGGATTTCTAGCTCTATAATCCTCCTGTGAAAGCATCTCATGCCAACTCAGCAAATAGCTGTTCTATCCCTGAACTACAAATATCACCTTCAATAGTATTTTCTAGTACATTCCAGCCTAGCACAGTTGAATGACTGTTTCATTTTAGAAAACATGCACTTATCTCCCAAATGTATGAAAGAAGAATGGATGGTTTCATCAACTGCTTAATCTAAGTAAGAAACATCCCCTGCCTTATACGATTTATCCCAAAATAAGGCAATTACTGAGAACAATTTGAAGATATGCTAATAAAGTCAGACAGCTAACAAAGTTGGTACTCTAACTGTACAAGGGAAAAAAAAACCAACTGAACAGTTCACATTCTGATAGAAAAAAACAGATACAGATACATTAGTGTTAGGAGGCTAACACTAACTTGTCATAGATGACAAGCCTCATCTATGTAGGCTCTTTAAACAGTTATAGAAATTAAAAACGGTTTCACTTGTCAATAACAATAAACACACCAGACCCTTAAGAGGGAGCAATTTTTCTATGAGACAAACAATAAATAGACAAGTAACAAGATAATTTATGCAACATCACCTACTTTTTTGAGGAAAAAGAAATCATACTCTATTATTGAAGAGTGGTTTCTTGGTTGTCTTTCAAGTTCTAGCTCTGCAAGAAGCAGAGAATAAAGAGTAGCCTTCAGGTCTTTTCTTGAGATAAAGTGAATAGGGACAACTGCCCAAGGGATAACAGACATTTCAGTTTCAAATGAAGAACAAGTGTCTGAAATTCCACTGGAGAGCTGTCTCCCTGTCTAGGTCCAGGAAAAGACGCCTGAGGGATAATGCAGTATTTACAGCAGTGTTCACAATTAACTCTGGGTTTATATATCTATCATGGAGAAAACTGCCTCCACAGTCTTTTCTCCCAAGGTTCTTTGCCAAGCTTGTTTGAGGAGACCATAAATTCTTCAGGATTACAGTGATTCCACAGCTAATATTGCCAGTTGCATAAGATGCTTTCAAGGAGAAGCTTGAAAAAGAATTTTGCAGCCCTTCTAGAGGAAGTTATCAATACATGTCGCACAAGTTACTTGAGGAACTGAAAGCTTAAAAAGGGACTGAGATCAGAACAGTCATTTAGCCTGGACTGAGTCATTACACCAATTTACTGAAATCCAAAAATGCATAGCTTTTGATTCTAACAGAGTAAGCCCTTTAAGAGCTTGATTAATCACTAAAGTACACTCAAACAAGAACCTACAGCACCTTCCCTACTGATTCTGCAAACTGTCAGAAACACAAAAAGTGGAAGGTACAAAAGAGAATATAATGTATGGGATAAGAATAACGCATAAAAGAAATATCCATTTCTGGTGTCTATACCATACCACTCTTGCTTTGGGAAAAGTATATTATGGGGGTAGGAGTGGCAGGAGGCGGTTAGGAATCAGCAATATTTTATTTTATTCTCTTATCACCAGCCACTGATAATGCTCCTGGAGATGCTTTTTGTTTGTTTGTTTGTTTTTGCATGGGCAGGCACCAGGAACTGAACCTGGTCTCCGGCATGTCAGGCAAGAACTCTGCCTGCTGAACCACCATGGGCCCTCCTGGAGGTGTTCAATAACTACTAAAAGGCATTCTTTAAAGAACCAATAACCCAAACTGATAAATGAATAAACGAAATGTGGTATTTTATTCAGCTATAAAAAGTATTGAAGTATTGATACATGCGACAACATGGATGAATTTTAAAAATATACTGAGTGAAAGAAGCCAGACACAAGAGGCCACATGACTCCATTTATATGAAATGCCCAGGACAGAGTGTTCCGGGCCAAGATGGTGGCTTAGCAATGTGCATGTTTTAGTTTGTCCTCCAGAACAACTACTAAATAACCAGAAACACTAAAGAACAGCTCCCAGAGCCAAGTCAGTGACCAGACACACAGTGTACCCCAATCTGGACCAGCTGTGAGCCTCCCTAGAACCGTGAGTTCCCCAAGCCGTGGCAGCCAGTGCCCCTCCCCAACAGGCTGCTTCCCAGAGGGGAAAGGAAAGAGACTTTAACAGCAGCAGGGGATGAGTCCAACCAAACACCAATTGTGGCATTAATTAACAAATTCTGACTACTAAAAATAGGCCCCCAGCTCAGGTGAACCTGGTCAAAGCGGAGGTCGCTCATTGGGCTAACAGAAAAAGAAAAGAAACAGGTTTTTGTGGCTGTGTTTCTACAAAGGCTTGACTGCCTTTGGATTCAGCGGCAGGACTTCTCAGGCTGCAACTGCCCCAGGCATAGGCAGAAACAAGCTCATTTGAGGGCTTGTCTGGAGCCTGTGCCTTCCCCAGGGGAGGGGTGAAGCCCAACTCAGGTGGAATTCCTCCTTTAAGGAACTCAGACACCAGGGCTTCGTAATTTGAAGCCATTAAAACTACCCTACAACCTCTCTTGTGTCTCAATCATGCTCCCAGCAGGAAGAGTCTGCCAAAGTTAAAGGTATCGCATCATCTTATGCTGGTGGGACCCACAGGCAAACAAGCACCACATACTGGGCAGGATAAGAAAAACAGAGTCCAGACACTTCACAGCAAAGTCTTTCAACCTGCTGGGTCTCACCCTCAGGGAAAACTGACACAGGTGACTCTTTCCTCCTGATAGGAGGCCAGTTTGGTCTGGGAAAATCCGTCTGGGGTCTATAATACCTAAGCAGACCCTCCTAAGGGTGGGGGGGGGAAGGCACCACATAAGCAGGGCAAGAAACAAGAAAACAAGAGCTGAAAAATTCTCCTCTGTTAAACAAACCTAAGCTAGAGGTCCAGAATAAGCTAACTGAATGTCAAAGAACAGATAGACAACAAATCCATCCAGCAAGAAAACCCTAAGTAAAGGAAGCGAAAGCAATCTCCAGAATAAACTAGTTAAGGTAATTAAATGCCTAGACACCAGCAAAAAATAATAAATTATACTAGGAAAATTGAAAATATGGCCCAGTCAAAGCAACAAACCAACAATTCAAATGACATACAGGATCTGAAACAATTAATTCAGAATATACCAACAGTCATGGAAAACCTCATCAAAAACCAAATCAATGAACTGAGGGAGGATATAAAGAAGGCAAGGAATGAACAAAAAGTAGAAATGGAAAGTCTGAAAAAACAAATCACAGAACTTATGGGAATGAAAGGCATAGTAGAACAGATGAAAAAAGCAACGGAAACCTACAATGGTAGATCTTGAGAGGCAGAAGATAAGATTAGTGAACTGGAGGATGGAACATCTGAAATCCAACAAGAAAAAGAAAATATAGGGAAAAAAATGGAAAAATATAAGCAGGGACTCAGGGAATTGAAGGACAATATGGAGCACACAAATATAGTGTTGTGGGTGTCCCAGAAGGAGAAGAGAAGGGAAAAGGAGGAGAAAAACTAATGGAGGAAATTATCACTGAAAATTTCCCAACTCTTATGAAAGACTTAAAATTACAGATCCAAGAAGTGCAGCATTCCCCAAAGAGAACAGATCCAAACAGACGTACTTCAAGACACTTTCTAATCAGAAAGTCAGAGGTCAAAGAGAAACAGAGAATCTTGAAAGGAGCATGAGAAAAGCAATCCATCACATACAAGGGAAACCTGATAAGACTATGTGTAGATTTCTCAGCAGAAACCATGAGGCAAGAAGACAGTGGGATGATATATTTAAATTATTAAAAGAGGAAAAACTGCCAACCAAGAATTCTATACCCAGCAAAATTGTCCTTCAAAAATGAGGGAGAAATTAAAACATTTTCAGACAAAAAAAAACACTGAAAGAATTTGTGACCAAGAGAAATACTAAAGGGAGCACTAGAGACAGATATGAAGACAGAAGAGAGAGGTGTGGAGAAGAGTGTAGAAAGGAAGACTATGAGTAAAGGTAAAAAGAAGGAAAATTAGATATGACATATAAGATTCAAAAAAGCAAAATGGCAGAAGAAAGTACTACCTGTACAGTAATAACACTAAATGTTAATGGACTGAATTCCCCAATCAAAAGACATAGACTGGCAGAATGGATTAAAAAACAGGACCCATCTATATGATGTCTACAGGAAATACATCTTAGACCCAAGGACAAACATAGGTTGAAAGTGAAAGGTTGGGAAAAGATATTTAATGCAAATAACAATCAGAAAAGAGAGGGAGTAGCTAAACTAATATCCAACAAATTAGACTTCAAATGTAAAACAGTTAAAAGAGACAATGAAGGATACTATGTACTAATAAAATGAAATGCTCAGGACAGGAAAATCCATAGAGACAGAAAGTAGATCAGTGGTTGCTGAAGGAAGGAAGGAATGGAAAGTTACTACTACTGGGTACAGGGTTTCTGTTTGGGGTAATAAAAATGCTCTGTAATTATTTATAAAACCTTCTGAATACATTAAAAAACAATGAATTGTATACTTTAAATGGTGACTATTACAGTATATTAATACTATTTCAAGTAAAACAAAAGGTATTCTTTAGTTTAGCATTTCTAGCTTCTTCAGTTTCTCAGTGCACCATGGAGGGTCTGCATCCTAAAACCCCCAGTGTGCTATCCTTCAATGATGCCCTATTATAAGATCAAGAACAAGTGATCTTTGAGAAAGATGTGCTATATTTCATCACATATTAGGGAAAAATTATAATCTTTGGTCATTCAGGTTAATGCAACCCATGATGCTCTTATATGAAAAAAAGACAGTTGTTCAATCATCCTGGGGCAACAGATGTCACAATGTTATAACTCTTGCTGAACTACTTCTTTATCTATTAGATGCTTAAATACCATCTAATGCCTAAATGCTATGTGAATTAGCATTTCAAATAGAGTCTTTGGTTAGTACATTTTGAAGAAGATAAACCATTAATTCTTTAATAGATAATCCATCCTATCATAGAGGAACTTTGCTCAGACAGAAAATGACAGATGGTGCTAAGGTACCAACAGGAGACCATTAGAAATAATTAGTTCTGCTAAATCTCTTTGTTATACTATTAACTGTCACCACGTATGGAGAGCCGGAATCTTTTGTTTGGTACACTAAATAAAAGTCATCCACACATCTGGATTTGTGAACAATGAATACTGATCTGATCCAGTTAAGTAACTGTTAGTCCTATATTATGTTATCTTGAACTCACATGGAGTTACTGAATCATCCATATTTGACTTTATTGTGAAAAGACTATTTAGCAGGGAAAATGCTTAGGGATTCAATCCACCAATATGGGGTATTTTCTCACAAACAATGTCCTAGGAAGAAATCATAACTCCACAGACAGTAGTCTTCACCTTACCTCAGTCGCACCACACGCCGCACATCTGGGAAGAGTAGACATAAAAGCACTAGGTAGAGGGATGTTGGGAATATAGTTTGAATAAAGACAGCCTCTAGAGAACCAGCAGTTGTCGTGTGCATGAGTATGTATATGTGCAGAGAGATGTGAGGGTAAGATAAGACAACAGGGTTATTCTGTCACTGTACGCTTTTCTGCTTTCTTTAGAATGATACTTTGAAAGGAGTCAAAGGAAGCCATATAAAGGATAACCTTTAAGTGGGTTTGACCTGTAAGCCTTTCATAAAGAACCTGGAATATCAGCTCTTGGGTTGTCTATCAAATCAAAAGGAATTCTAGATTCAGACATAAATAATTGCAAAGTCATAATGAGTACCATACAGCCTATTCAAGACTATGCTTGGAAAGAGAAGCATAAATAAAATCCACAGAGACTATATTCCATAAGAAATAAAAACTACTTGTAAACAAAGTCATACAAATGAACCTATTGTTATACATTTGTACTGCTTAGAGTTTACAAGAACACGTACAATCAGTAATTCATTCCTCTTGGTACATCATTCAGATCAGGAAATTAAGTAGCATAAATCACCGTATTGTT
This sequence comes from Tamandua tetradactyla, assembly GCF_023851605.1. Taxonomy (NCBI): domain Eukaryota; kingdom Metazoa; phylum Chordata; class Mammalia; order Pilosa; family Myrmecophagidae; genus Tamandua; species Tamandua tetradactyla. The sequence continues at coordinate 27,173,625 of NC_135352.1, forward strand.
AACCCTAGTGTAGAGGTAAATGTGGCAAGTCTAAGATCCTCAAAGAGTCCAAAAGGCCGAATTTCAGCCAATATTTTACTTTTCCATCAGTGATTTACCAAAATCACTAATAAGAAGCAAAACTGATAGGGCAGTTTCCCTCCTTCCCACACACTGCCACATGAGGACGCTAAAACAGAAGGGTAAAAAGAGGAATAGAAGCTTAAAATATCCACAAACTGGACAACATATAATCACAATGCATGCACACATATAGTGTAAAAAGAAAAAGAAAAACACACACACACACCCCTAAAATGTTTCAAGTACAATAAGGGAGATAGCACTTCCGTATAAGAGAGCCTTCTGGGGTATTTTCCAAATGTGTTTTCTCAAAATAGTTAGTGAAGCACCCCTTATTCCCAAACCTGGGCCTCTGCATTTTCTGAGAAAAATGAAAACCTACAAAATGTTCTACACTGTACTTAACATTTTCAGTGCTTTTAAAGATAAGCATCTGAGCAGCCAATCAAAATGAATAGCTTTTAATCTAGTATAACCCAATTACTTGAAAAATCTAAGTCTTTGAAAAACTAACCAATTCCACTGCTAAAGGAGAAGCTGGTTAAATTTAATTGTCTCTAAATAGTAAGATTTATGGACTTACTTTATTTCTATTTCCATGACAACCAAACTTTCTTTTTAACCTAACTAGGCAGGGAATGATAATTGGTGGCTATTGTTATACTATAATTGAACACCAGATACCTTAGTTGCTTCAAGAACTCAACATCAGAGTTGCTGTTAATGAGCTTGATGAACTCTTCATAAGAAGGAGCATAGGTGTAGGCTCTCTTGTGATGTTCATTCATCTGTTCTCTGTATTCCAACTGGGCGAGGAGCATCTGGTTAATGTAATCTGGATCACTCAGCAACTCCACTGCTGGCTTCAAGACTGCGGGAAGGAGAAGTAAACACCACTGAAAAAAGGTATTCTTCTTTTATGGATTTTTTTAATGTCACATAATTGAAATTATTTTTGGGAAACATTTTTTATCTACTCACATGGAAGCAATTATAAACAGTTCAAATATTTTTAAAAAATGCACACATATACATATAAAAGGCTGCCTATGCCTTTGCATATGCTACCGACTACAATTACATTCAAGTGGTCATTTTTATAAATGGGCTAAATGTAAAGGAATAATGAAAGAAAATAATGTGGAACCAAAGTGGCTAACAAAGTCATCAACATTAAATACAACACTTTTCTCTCTCATTTCTTTCATAAGGCTCAATATGTTTGACCACTGTAGTCTGCCAGAGAATGCAAGTCAACAGTCTCCCAACTAGTCAAAGCACACCTGAGGAAGGAAACTGAAAAAGCCAATGACACTATCATGAATTCACCCTACCAACTTCAGTTGACAAGTTCCTTTTTCCTCTGTGGCTGATTATGTAGCTGATGGGCACAGATGGCTAATCCTGAGATAAATGAGACACTCAATCAATGTACCTCAAATAAAATGTTATTTATTTGAAATTCTGATATAAAGAAATTTCTCTCAAGTCATATGTTCTTCCATTTTTTCTTACCCTTGCTAAGCACTTCATGGGATATAATTAACTTTTTTTCCTGGTAATCATACTGTGTTGTGGTATAGTTTCTTCTTCCATTTATTCCTAGTTCACAAAATTACATATAGACATTATAGTGAATATTATAGGACAGGTGTGTTAAGTAAATGCTACATCAGAGGGTTGTGAATATGATATTCTTTCACTAAAGCATTTATTATTGGCCTGGATAACTCAAAAGCTATCACTAATGGATGCTTCCCTGTGGAGAGCATAAGGACTGGTTTTCCTGTGTCAAAATAAACCACAGCATGGATTGTGTATTTGACCATCTGTTATATAAAAAAATTAAGTTTATCACATATGGCCATATGATGTTCTCTAATGTGATGATTAAACTTAAAATTTTGAAAATACTTTAATTCCTTTATGTCCAAAGTATACAAGGTCTGCACAGGTGTCATATAAAGTGTTAACATTTTAGTAGGTAGCTGCAATAGTTTGCACAATTATCACTGCATTAGTAATAGCAATTGCATAAGTCTACCTTTTGTTGTGAGAATTTCTGCAAGTATTAATCGTAAGCTGAGAGAATGGACATCCTTGAAGGGGAGGAGACAAAACACCAGAACCCTAGAACACGTGTGTAGGAATCTAACTTCATCATCTGAGTTCCTCAGGCATGCATGCAATGCAAAAGGCCTCGGCTGTTCCTCATGCCTAAAAAAAAAAAAAAAGGAAAATAAATAAATGAACGGGGGTGGAAAAGAAGGAAAGATAGTTCTAAAGACATATAAAAGTTTTATTCCATTAGGTAAAAGAAAATATTTCAGATGTGCAAAGGAAAACAGACTCTGTGTTTCAATACACTGGTTTTAATAACTGGGTCACTTCCTCAGTAATATCAATAAATAATAGTTCCCTCAATCACAGAATGATCTGGAAATCTTATACTTGGAAAAAATGCAAACGCATGGCCTTTTGGGATTTCAAACCAAGCTGTGAAAACTATCTGAAGTAGTATATACAATTACAGGTAACTCCCAACACATAGCAAAGGTCTGAGTATTAACTAGATTATTTTTAAATCTTCTAGATACCTTCTTAAATGTGATCGACAGCTCCATTAAAAAAAAAAAAAAACCTAATAAAATATAAGCCAGGGTCACCAGCTAGTTTTCCTGACAGGGCTGTCATGGGGTAAAAAGTCTATGGAGGGCAGTGCGATGGTGGCTCAGGGGCAGAATTCTTGCCTGTCATGCTGGAGATCTGGGTTCGATTCCGGGTGCCTGCCCATGCACACACACACAAAAAAAGTCTATGGACATTTCTAGTGAGGTCAACACTGAGGAGAAACACTAACCAGAGGGGAAGAAGCACAGTGGGCCCAACACAGGAAATCAAAACAAGTAAATGCACACCGGTGCCTTCATGACCAATGCCTCTCAGGAGTTACCTGTGATTTCTTTTTTTTTTTTCTTCTGCTTATTTATTTTGCATCTGCAGATTTCTGTGATTTCTTTTTGCACTGAACAATGGACACTAGGTCTTACAGTAGGTGAACTAAAAGAAATGTTTCTTTTTTCTCTTCTACGATATGCTAGAGGAACCCAATCTCAATGTGCAAAGCCAACAAATAAAAAGAGATTTTTAAGAGCAAGCCTGCATGTATGCACTGATATATGGTGATTTGTGGAAGATGGCATCTTCATTTATTTTCATTTTTTTCTCTATTTATTTTAAACTCTTAACTATGCTGCCAGCAATAGTGGATACTGTAATAGAGATTGAGATGCTATTCTTTTGTCTAGTGAAGCACTTTTAAGAACAGTACTTTACTTTCTAAAAAATACTTGGTTAATATTTTGGGAGAAGTTGGCCAAAAATTTAAAAAGCCCACTTTTACAAAACCTTCTTCAAACAATGTCAGTATCCCTCTCAAAGAATGCACAGTGCCCTTTCTATCCCATTGGAAGGCAGGTAATAAAAGGAGCCTGGATGTCAGGTTACCACAAAGTCAGTGGGATGGTCAAACAAGCTTGATCTATGGAAAAAGGACTGGGGACTGCCTCCCTGACATGTCAGTGTTAACCACAAGCAGGATGTCCTTCTGATGCCCTCTAATAAGTCTCCTTTCTTGGCTCCTAAAGCTGCACTTGATGTCGACTGAACGTATCAGAGGGCACATGGACATTTCTGGCTCAGGAGAAGGCTATCTAGACTTCAGGTAGGTTGTGACTCAGTCTCTGCAGCATTCTTCTATCAGAGTGGTTCAATCATTTGTTCATTGCAATGCCAAAATACTTATCACTGGGTTCTCATTTCCTGAGTGATCAAAAGTCATTTAACCTTTTATAAATTTTATATGTAAACTATTACTTAATCCTCACATCTATGCTGAAAAGTAGAGATCATTATTATCATTTTATAGACAAAAAAATTAAGGATCTGAATGGTTAAGTAAATAATCCAAAGTAACGGAGGTAATAAACGGTTGAAATACCTCTCAAATCCTGTTCTGATTCTCAAGTACGGGCTTTTTACACCATAATCAGAGATTGAAAATATAAAAGGTAAAAATGTTAGCAAGAAAGAAGGAAAATAATAAAAACATTCTTTCCCCCCCCCCAAACAGCATACAAGTGCTTGAAACAAAAAATATAGAGATTTTTATAAGAAGGAGATCATGAAATTAAAGATGTTATTCATCTAATAGCATAAAAACAGCCATTTTGAGATTTTTTTGATACATGCTGGAACCAAGACAGATGGAACATTCTGGAACAAAGAAGAGGAAGCAGAGGCAAGAAATTAAATGTGATCTGGACTGGCTTAAAAACAGCAACAAAGAAAAATGAGCCTGGAAATAAACACAGGTTGACCGGAAAGCTGCCTCCACACAATTGTCTGAGAGTCAACCAGAGGATGTGTTGCTTTTATTAAGGCAATTTATTATTCTCTTGTCTGAAAGAGGCCAATCCAATTGGGTGTCACTGAGGCTGCCAAAATCATTTTACAGCTGAAAACTCTACCCATGCTAGAGGTTTCTAGGCTGAGGGTACTGTTTACCTGGGGCAGGCAGATACAGATAGAGTCATCATCCCTGACTCACTGTCTGTGAGCCTCATTGTATGCTTTATATAAGATGATACACAATCAGTTACTGGTTCTCTGGGGTTCACCTCCAGGGCACAATCATCTATATGCAAAATGTGAGCGATTTTCTGGCATTTTTTCAAATATCCATAATCCCAGAGAATAGTTGTAGATTTTTTTCCTGTAATAATACTCATCAACAGAGCTTCTAGGCCATATTAAATGCCAGTAAAATAAATCTACCCTTATCAAAGAAACCTTAAAGCCCAAAGAAAAGGCACCTCTCAAAAGAATCAGTTTTCCCTTCCATTATTTTGACGCTTTACCCATAAAAAATTATGTTTATCTTGTAAACAAATGCAGTAAATTCAGAAGCTGGTCTGTGTCTCAATGAAAACTTCATTCTCATATTGAATTTGGGTAACCATAAAAACACTAAGTTTTTCTAACCACTTGCTCGTCCCGCAAACCTAAATCCATCTGTCTAACTGGAAAAATGAGCTGATTTAAAGTACTGCCCTCCATTAGACCATAATTTAAAAACCTTACTTTAAAATAAGCCTTTCACCAAATTTGAACAAGTCTTTGACAGCATCTGTCAGGCAGAACCATGGAAATACTTTACACCAAGGACACACAGCAAATTACCCGGTGCGCAGAGTGGTTGATGAGTGCTCCAAAGGAGGAAGCTGAAGGTGTGAGACTGGAGGGAGACAGCCCAGAAGCCCTGCTTCTCTCACCTTCCTTATTCATGCACATATCCCCTTACCCAAAGTTACTTTCTCTATAAGCAGAAGATTTCAGATTGGTCTAGAGACCCTTAAGGATCCCCAAGACCCTGTAAGGGGGTATGAGAGGTCAAACTACATTTGTAGTAATATGAAATGTCATTTTCTTTTTTACTGTCACTCTGGAATTTTCTAAAGGCTACATGACTTGTGATGACATCATTCCTCTAACAGCTAAAAGAAAGTATACTATGTGTATCTTGGAAATTTTTCTTAGTTTTAATTTCTATTACAGTAAATACAATACACATAAGGAATTGTAAGCCTGGTACATGTGGCCCTCATTAAGAGGGCCACAAATGTTTAACAATTGGCTCCCCAGGGTGGGAAAGCTCTGCTAATTCCACATAGCTTCTGCCAATTCCATAGTGTAAATATTCCTACCACAGACGAATTCAAGCTACCAAGTTTACATCTCTGAACCCAGAGTTGGGAAGAGCATACACAATGAGCAAGACAGAACAAACTAAACTGGCTTCAACACAGAACTAGACATAATCCACACAAACCTCTCTGAGGTTCTCAATTTTTAAGAGTGTCAAGGAATCCTGACCAAAAAAGTCTGAGAAATACTATTCCACAATAATGTTTTTCAAACCACGGGTGTGAGCCACAAGTAACAAAATCAATTTACCTGATCTCAAAAGATCATTTTTTAAAAATGATGAACAACAAAAAATATCAAAGTTACTTCAGGTAGTAAAAGTATTGTTTTATAAAATGTGTTTCTTAATGAGGGCCACAGCCAAAAAAAAAATTTGCAAAACACTGATCTATAAAGGCAGTAAGCTAGAAAATAGTGGGCATGGGATGGCTCTTGTGAATTCTGGCTTCCTAAGCTTGAATTAAGTAAACAATGGAAGAAAAGATGACTCAAGGACAGAAGCAGGAGGACTGAGAATGGAGACCTGCACAACTACACGCCGCAACCAGGTCCCAGCACAACAGCTACATCACAGGCCAGAATGTGGACTACTCTTTGATAGATGCACACAAGAGGACCTCTGAGAAGAGAATATGACTTACCACCTGCCTACTAAGGAGCCAATGCTTTCTTATCCCTTATGTTTTTTTCAAGCACTTTCTCTCTTCCCTAATAGAAAAGGTATAAAAAAGTTGGCAACAATAGGCTACATTAACTGTGGGTAGTACCTTGCTACCCCATCTGAGTCCATGTCCAAGCAGAGAACATAGGCAGAGTGATACTAACTTCAAGACCACTTTTAATGAACAAGTTAGGAGCACTAAAATTCATCATCTTCGCACATATTTAAGAGCAAGATCTGCAATCCTATCAACAAATGCAAGAAAGTGAGTATTTTTTATGAGGTTCAGAAATGGTCTTGTTGAAGTTTATTCCAAAGGCAGATAGACTCACTTAACAGGCAGAGTCAAACTTTTTTAATGTAGTAGTAAAAATACCTAAATAGTAGCTATTCCACATGGAAACATCACTAATTATAGCCTACAAACTCCAATATTAGACTCCCTTTAAAAATCAATTTCCAGTATGTTGTAACGCAACAGAGCTCATCACAAGCAACTCGCAAAAACAAAAACAAAAAAGACATGAACTATATTTAGACTTTTCTAAAAACTGTAAACAAACTGACATTGTTCATAGCTTAAATACTGTATTTAATGGCCATAACACTATAATTCAGTTCATCATACTGCTGGCTCAGTAAAATTCATTTTCCCATTTAAATTATTTATACAATTTTCAGTATCTGTCAAGTGATTTTCCATTAGAAAGTTATAAAACAATCAACCCTAACTATAATTATCCCTCCTTAATATGTCTTTACATTTTCAAGCCAAGTGTTAGCACTCTACAGATTTGTCTAAACTTCAACCACTTATTCAATAAGAAAACATTTTAATGCCAAAAAAAAAAAACCCACAACAAAACAAAACTGGAGAAGAAGCGGGAGTATTTCAAATTATGACTGTTACCTGGCATTAGCAGCTTTCAGGTCACAAAAATGAGCGAGTAAGGTTCTCACAACATCATTGCAGACAACTTTAACCACATCCACATGACTCATTCTGTAGCGCAGCTGTTTGGCGATTTCCCAAAAGTCTTCCAAGAGCAGATGGTAAAGCTGTCCCTCATCCTTGCTAAGGTTCCCATACCAAGACAGAATGTAATCTCTGTAACTGTAGTCGAACACTATCAGAAATAAACAAGCAGTAAGTAAAACACATAGATGAAAGAAGCAGACACAAAGACAGCATTTCTACTGGATACTGACCACCTCCTGTTTAATAATCATTGTTCAAGTATAAAAAGAGTGGAATGCACAACTCATGAGAAGACAGGTAATCTTTCCAGAGGTCTTTTAAAACGAAAGATTCTCATCTAACTAGAATGTCTGGAGTGTGGTAACCTCATGTCCTGGGCTTTCTTAGACAGTTCAATTTTTAAATATTCTTTTTCTAGTGCCAAACTACTTAGATTTTTTGGATTAAAAAAAGAGAGAACATCTTACACATACTGGCAAAACACTCATCGAGTGTGCCAGTTACCAATTTATTGTTCTCAGCTTCAAATACAGCCTTTTTTGCCCTGCTTTATAACACCGGAACTGGGCTCTGTACACATTTCTTCCTTGCCAGCTTTGTCAGCAGAAGCTGGAAGGACACTGGAAGAGAAAAGGTGCTCCTCTGCTGGCTCCCTGGTGCTCTTCCCCAGCTGTTCCTGGGACGCGCTGGGACGCGCAGCAGCCAGCAGGGCACCCAGTGGAGCTCCTCACCCGCAAGTACTAACCACACCAAGAGGGCAGCTTCCCAAAGGATTCTGCTGGCACCCTGTGGGCGGCTTCCCCTAGTTTGAGCTCTCTCAGAAAACTTCTCTGTCACCCAAAAGGCCAAGTCATCCTGTCCCACAAAGCCAGGATCTCACCCTGGGATGAGGGAAAGGGCTCTCTTCCACATTTGTCCCTTCCTTTAAGGTGCTCTCCTTCATCCTGGAGAAGGTGTCTACTCCCGATATCTGCTCTTACAATATTCTTCAGAACTTCCTTTGCCCCGTACCAGTTAATGCTGTTACAAGTTAATTGCTGATATCAATCTTTTCCTGCTCAATTACTCTGTGATTGTGTCTCCTGGTGAGCCATGTCCACTGCACGAGCCACTTCACACAGCAGTCTCAGACATGACCATAGGCTCAAGATCTGCAGTCGATCACCAACCTCTTCTGGAAAATTTTTGGTCTCTATTTTCTTAATCCTGAATCAAATTTGTGCTTTGAATTAGAAAACCCTAGCTCTGCATAAGTGCTGTCCAAAAGAAATATACTGAGAGCTACATAAGTAATTTCAAGTTTTCTAGTAGCCACATCGAAAAAGAAGAAAGATCTCCAGGCAACATAAGTTACATGAACACTATGTCATATATTATTTCTTAAAAGTTTATAAAAATCTCTGTGAAACTACTGATACCAACAAAAGAACCTAATTTAGTTTTGTGGGATGCCACCATTATAAAATCAGACTGTAGCAGTTCAGAATTGTTGCCTGGAGATGCTGAATTGTATCATTTACCTCTTCTATTGATTTATTTGTGACTTTTCCAAAGTCATTCATTTTATAGGAATAAGTCAAAGGAAACAGTCTTATGTACAGTTTAAAGCTAAGAGAAAGTTCCCTGAGTCAGAAACATCCCTATTTCCAGCTGCTACAGCCCCTTTCAGTGTGTGAATTCCATTTCTTACCAAATCACTATGACGACATCTTGACATGTTTTAAACTCAAACATTGGATATTTTATGAAGTATGTATAGAGAAGTAAACCAAATTTTTGTGATTCTTTAATAATGGGTAGAACTTGTTGATAGGAAATATAAATAATGGGCCAAATATGGAACTACGTCATCCAAAAAATTATATATACATACATATATATCGCCAAGTATTAAACCTTCATTGTGACATTACACAAAGGGGTATAATGAGTATTTTCAGTATTATAAGTTATACATTCAAAATCTTTGTTGTACAAAATCTATGTAACAATTGGTGGCACAAGGGGTGTGGACCTTCCTGGAAACATGGGACAGAAACCCCAGAATGAGCTGAGACTCAGCATCAAGGGATTGAGAAAAACCCTAGAATGAGCTGAGACTCAGCATCAAGGGACTGAGAAAACCTCGACCAAAAGGAGGAAGGGTGAAACAAGACAAAGTGTCAGTGGCTGAGAGATTCCAAACAGAGTCCAGAGGTTATCCTGGAGGTTATTCTTACGCATTAAGTAGATACCACCTTGTTATCCAAGATTTGTAATGGAGAGGCTGGAGGGAACTGCCTGAAAATGTAGAGCTGTGTTCCAGTAGCCATGTTTCTTGAGGATGACTGCGTAATGATACAGCTTTCACAACGTGACTGTGTGATTGTGAAAACCTTGTGTCTGATGCTCCTTTTATCTACCTTGTCTAAAGAGTACAACATATGGAATAAAATTAAATAATAGGGGGAACAAATGTTAAAATAAATTTAGTTTGAAATGCCAGTGATCAATGAAAGGGAGGGGTAAGGGGTATGGTATATAAAATTTTTTTTTTTCTGTTTTCGTTTTATTTTTCTGTTGTCTTTATTTCTTTTTCTGAATTGGTGCAAATGTTCTAAGAAATGATCATGATAATGAATATGCAACAATGTGATGATATTGTGAATTACTGATGATATATGTAGAATGGAATGAGCATGTATTCAGAATGTTTGTGTTTCTTTTTTTTTAATTAATAAAAAATTAAAAACAATTGGTGGCACAAAAAAATCAAATGTGGATTCACAATTTATAGGTAGTGAAAACTGAGGCCTTATTGCTGTGGAGTATTTATTAAAATGTTAATGGTAACACATTTGAAGCAATAAATGGCTTAATTAAATGCCTAAAAAAATAAAATAAAATAAAGGAAGAAGTAAAATGAATTTTTTAAATATACTTATTTAGCCCAATATATCCAAAATATTAAGATTTCAACATATAAACAATACTGAAAAGTACTAATGAAATATTTTGCATTTTTCATACAAAGTCTTTACAATTTGGTACATATTTTAAATTTGCAATCAATTACACAGTGTACATCAATTATACCCAATAGCAACACTTCAGGTGCAACACTTCAGGTGCTCAACAACCACTCGCATCTAGTGTTTATCATGCTGACCATCACAGCTCTACCAGGTGAAGCCAGCATGACCTTTGCAAGAAGTTATGTTTTTCAGAAAACAAAAATGCTACTGGGGTTGTGAAGCAGTGGCTCCCCAAAGACATCAGCGGGGAAAAACATTTCTTACATAATCCTGCTACAACTAAAGGATACATGAGCTATTTTTGTTTTAATCACTGATTATGTCTCAAAGTACTTTCTTTTTTTTCAAATACAACTTGATTTGGCTTACTTCCAGGTGGAAGTGCACATCATTTCAAATATAAATGATTTAGCCTGTTTGACTTTGCTTGTCTGCACACTATTTTGACCCAGGAATCCTGAGGAACAAAATGTAACAGGTAATCCTGCTTCTATATCACATGTGGCATACAAATGTCTAACTCAAAACAATTTTTTAGCTTACTATTTGATTCTCACTTTATTCATCTCAGTCATTATGCATCAACTTAGAGGGGCTTAAGAGCAATACATTTATGTGGTGGTTTTTGTTTTGTTTTTTAACATGGGCAGGCACCAGGAATCGAATATGGGCCTCCAGCATGGCAGGCAAGAATTCTGCCTGCTGAGCCACCATGGCCTGCCCATATATTTATGTGGTTTTGATCTGGGTGGCTTTGATTTTTCATGTGTTTCAGAGAAATCTAAATAGTAAATGGAAGCTCCAGCTCAGGATTACCATTCACCCTATGAGGTTCCTATAGAGCTGGGATGGCTTATTTTCTCATAACAGCAACCATGAAAACGTATCCAATGCTTTTTCACACTTCCAGAATTTTGACAGTACAGCTTTATAATATTTTACAAAATAGCATCTTTAATCCCAAAGCTCAAAAATATACATAAAGCATTGAAAATTTAGTTTTATAGACACATACAAAGGTTGAACTAGAGCCTCAAAGGGATTCCATTAGTCTCAAATGAGAAAGTTATGGGAATAAAACAACTGTAGCCTGTTGCTTGGAGTAGTTATCTACTGGGGACTAAGGGGCAGTCTTTGAAAAGATCTATTTTATTTCAATTATACTACCTGCTTCTTTCACCATTTGCTAAATAAATATTTATAAGAGCTTCCAGTATGCAAGCTGGACTAAATATCCACATCACTAGCCAGTGAACATAAAAGAAAAGGTAAACCAGAGCAAAACAAACAAATCATTTCCTACAACTTTCAGATATTTTCTGCTTACTAACAGATATTAATTTGAATAAATGGTGTGGTTTTCTAGATTTTGCAAAAAGCAGTCACATCTCATGCCTAATGAACTATTTCATTAAGAAGAAAGCAAGTATGAGAGACAGTTTGGTGATTCCTCAGAAAGTTAACTATAGAATTACCTTATGACCCAGCAATCCCACTTCTAGATATAACAAAAAAACAACCAAAAACAGGGGCTCACACTGTGCTGGTTTGAAAAGATGTATGCACCCTAGAAAAGCCATGTTTTAATCCTAATTCCATTATGTAAAGGCAGCAGTTTCTCCTAATCCCTATTCGGTACAGTATGTTTGTAACTTTAATTACATCATCTCCCTGGAGATGTGACTCAATCAAGGGTGGTTGTTAAACTGGATTAGGTGGTAGAACCATTTTCTTCAAAACTCTGGAAAATTTTTAAAGGGCTGCAGTAACTGGGTGAGTGGCAAATTAAGAAAACACAACACTAAACCAGTAGGACAAGTTATGGCACCCTTGATAGCCCTTCCCCCACTTGCTCGCCAGCAGGGTGTGAAGCCAGCCCACACTCCTACTATGGGACCCAGGCCCTGGTCCTGCAGGGGCACAAAAACCCCAATACACATACCGGGGCACCTATATGTCAAGGGCAACCTATTTATTGGGTGGCAGCCTGAAAACATGAACGAAGACACTCTTCTCTAGCTCATCCTCCCAGAACTTTCCCTGAGGCAGAAGCAGCTCACTCACAGCTATTAAATCAGAGCAGGCTGGGACAAAAAGATTGCCAGTTTAAAGACATATAAGAGAGCACACTGGTGGGTAGGGGTGGGGGTGGGGGGTGGGACTGGACTATTTCTAGGAAGTAGAGGGGGGGTATTCAGACTTCTGCAAACTGAGGAATTCCTGATGCCATAAGCAGGGGAAGGCCTAGAACAGGACTCAGGTGCAGAAAAGGAGTGATCTTCTTGACAGGAGAGCTGAAGCAGGAAGGAGAATACCAGTTAACACAGAGCCAATTTGCAAAGACTTGAAAGGGTATGCCTTGCATAGGTTTTTTTGCTTTTGCTAACTCCTCAAACCAAAGGAAATCTCTACTATCACTAGCTGATTAAAAATGTAAGAACAGACAACTCAGGGATAACTCCCAGAGTTAACACTTTATTAAAATGTACAGTATGCAACAAAAGAGTCTAAGATTAAAACAAACAAACCCAGGAATGATGATTTATTCAAAGGTAAAATATAAAACATCAGGAACCATCAACAAAGAATACCAGACTCTGGACATACCAAGGACGTTAAAAAATAATCTTAAGTATGCTGAAGAGATAAAGGAAAATACAAAGAAAGAACTAAAGTATATGAGGAAAACAATGAATGAATGAGAATCTCAATTAAGAGACAGAAATTTTTAAAAAGGAAACAAATACTGGAGTTGAAGACCACAACAACCGAAATGAAAAATCCCCTAGAGGGTTTCAACACCAGAGTAAAACTGGTGAATTTGAAGGTGAGAAAACGGAAATGAGACAGGCTGAGGAGCACAAAGAAAAAAGTGAGAAGAGTATAAAAGATCTCTGGGACCCTATTAGGCATACGAATATATATATTATAGGAGTCACAGAGGAAGAAAAAGAGACAAAGAAGGGGAAAGAGGATTCAAACAAATAATGGCAGAAAATAAACCCCATTTAACCAAAGAACTGAATATATATAATCAAGCAGCACAACAAACAGCAAAAAAGGTAAACACAAACAGAACCATGCCCAGACGCACAGCGCTCACACTGACCAATGCCAAGGACGAGGAAAGAGCTTGGAAAGCTGCAAGTGAAAAGCAAGGTGTTATATACAAGAGAGCCCCAACAGGATGAAGCGCTGAATTTTAATCAGAAACCATGGAGGCAAGAAGGCAGTGGAATGACATATGTGAAGTGCTGAAAGGAAACGACAACCAAGAATTTTATATCCAGTGAGAACGTCTCTCAAAACTGAGGGAGAAACTTAAGGCAATCCAAGACAAACAAAAGCTGAAGAAGTTCATCACCACTAGACCTGCCCTACAAGCAAAGTTAAAGGGAGTTCTTCAGACTGAAAAAGAACTAGACAGACCAAAATAGTCTAAATAAAGAAAGTTCTTCAAAAAAGGTAACGAAATGGGTAATTACAAATGCCACTAATACTGTAAGGAATTTTTGGTATATAACTTTACTTTCTACCTCTTATAGGTACAAATATATAAAAAGTAACAATAAAACTATGGTTTTTGACTCACAATATATAAAGATATAAACAAAAAGGAGGGAGGATGGAGGGTGTTCTACTTTGTAAGCTGCCAGAATGTGATATACCAGAAATGGAATGGCTTTTAAAACAGGGAATTTGTTAAGTTTCAAGTTTACAGTTCTAAGGCCGTGAAAATGTCCAAATTAAGGCACCAACAAGAGGTTACCTCCACTCAAGAAAGGACAATGAAATTCAGGGCTTTTCTCTCAGCTAGAAGGGCACATGGCAACGTCTGCTAGCTTTCTCTCCAGGCTTCTCGTTTCATGAAGCCCCCTCTGGGGATGTTTTCCTTCGTCTTCTCCAAAGGTCTCTGGCTATGTGGGTTCTGTTGCTTCTGGTTGCTCTCATGGCTCTAAAGCCTTTTCCAAAATGGTTCCCTCTTAAAGGGCTCCAGTAAGCAATCCCACCTTGAATGGGTAGAGACACATCTCCATGGAAATCATCCAATCAAAAGCTACCACCCACAATTGGGGGGGGGGTGGTTACATCTCTATGGAAAAAATAAAAAAGCTCCCACCTAGCAATATTGAATGAGGATTAAAGAACTTGGCTTTTTTGGGGTACACAACAGATTCAAACCAGCACAGAGTGTTATAGGAACAATGTTAGTATGCTACTGAAGTTCAGTTGGTATCAAATCAAATGTGACTGTTATAGACTAAAAATGTACTAAAAGAAAATACATGAGAAATATATACAGAAGGAAATGAGAAGATACTCAAAACGGTATATAACAACAACAACAAAAAGATAAAATAAATATGAAAGAGAGCATTAACAAAAGATCTGAGGGACAAAAAAGGTACAACACATACAAAGACCAAATTACTTTAAAGTAATTACTTTAAATATAAAGATTAAACTCTCCAGTCTAAGGAAAATATTGGCAGAATGATAAAAAAAAAAAAGCATGACTCAACTATTAGCTGTTTGCAAGAGACAACTTCAGTTCAAAGACACAAGCAGGTTGAAAATAAAGACTTTAAGTAATAAAGCTGTTAAAAGGGACAAAAGTAGGACACTATTTAACAATAAAGGGGTCAGTTCAATAAGACATAGAATTATAAATATATGTGCACCTAAGAGCCAGGCACCAAAATATATAAAACAAATACTGACAGATTTGAAGGGAGAAATAGACAGTTCTACATAGTAACAGGACACCTCACTTACTAAATTTAGTAAATATATCACTTACTAAAATGGACAGAGCATCTACACAGAAGATCAATAACGAAGTAGAAAGCTTGATCAATCCTAAAAACCAACTAGATCAGACAGACAGACATAGAATACTATATCCAACCACAACAGAATACACATTCTCTGCTAGTGCACAAACATTACCCAGGATAGAACATATGCTAGGTCACAAAATAAATCTCAATACATTTTAAAATGCTAAAACCATACAACGTATCTTCTCCAACCACAAAGCAATGATGCCAGAAATCAGTAACAGGGAAACTACAAATGTACAAAAATTAAAGCACTCAAACAACCAATGGGTCAAAGAAAAAACCCGAAGAGAAAGTAGGAAATATCTTGAAGTAAACAGAAATAAAAATACAGCTGTGCCAGTGTAAAAGGATTATGTGCCCTAGAAAAACCATGTCTTACTCCTGATTCATCTTGTGGAAGCAGTCATTTCTTTTAATCCCTATTCAACACCTTAGGTTGGAAATTTGATTAAATTATTCCACCAAGATGGGACTCACCCAATTGTGGGCATTAACCTTTGATTAGAGGGAGATGGTAACCTCACCCATTGCAGGTGGGTCTTGATTAATTTACTGGAATCCTTTAAAAAAGGAGGTATTTTGGAGAGAGGGACAGAGCCACAAAAGAGCCATAAAAGAGCCACGAGAACCACGAGAGCCCAGGCAGTCAGCGACCCCTGGAGATAAAGAGGGAATCTATCCTTGGGGGAGCTTCATGAAATAAGAAGCCTGGAGAGAAAGCTAGTAGAGGTCACCATGTTTGCCATGTGCCTTTCCAACTGAGAGAAATCCTGAACTTCATCTGCCTTTCTTGAGTGAAGGTAAACTCTTGTTGGTGCCTTAATTTGGACATTTCTATAGACTTGTTTTTTATTTTGTTTTTTTTAAAAAATACAGAATGCTTCACGGATTTGTGTGTCATCCTTGCACTGGGACCATGCTAATCTTCTCTGTATTGTTCCAATTTTAGTGTATGTGCTGCTGAAGCAAGCACTAGACTTGCTTTTAATTGAGATATTTTCATGGCCTTAGAACTGTAAACTTTCAACTTATTAAATTCTCCCTTTTAAAACCCGTTCTGTTCCTGGTATATTGCATTCCGGCAGCTAGCAAATGAGAACACCATAACAAAACTTATGGGCTGCAGCAAAAGCAGTGCTGAGAAGGAAATTTATAGCTTTGGATGATTAAATTAAAAGAGAATAAAGACTTCAAATCAGACCTAACCTCACAACTTGAGGATCTAAAAAACAGCAAAGGAAAATAAACTCAAAGAGAGAAGGAAGGAAACAAGGAAGGAGTGGAGACAAATGAAATAGACAATAAAAACCATAAAGAGAAACAAGAAAACCAAAAGTTAGCTAAAAAGGACACATATAACTAAATTCAGAAATGGAAGCTGGATATTATGACCATTTTAGTTTGCTAATGCTGATGAAATGCAATATACCAGAAATGAGTTGGTTCTTACAATGGAGATTTATTAGCTTACAAATTTACAGTTCTAAGGCCATGAAAATGTACAAATCAAGGCATCAACAGGATGATACCTTCTCCCAGAAGGCCAGCTACCTATTGGTGATCCTCAATTCCTCTGTCATATGGCCAGACATATGGCAATGACGGCTAGCCTCTCCCTTCTCTCCTAGATTTGTTGCTTTCAGCTTCTGGTTTCAGTGCTTCCTCTCTGAGCTTCTGTGTGCCCCCTTGTCTCTGCTTCTCTGGCTTTCTCAGCTTCTGTTATAAAAGATTCCCAAACAGTGGATAAAGACCACCTTGAAAGAAATGGATTACATCTTAAGATACTATTTACCAAAAGAGTCTACTTATAACGGGTCCACAGCCACACAAATGGATTAAATTTAAGAACATGATTTTCTAGGGTACATATAGCTACAAACCATCAAAACTGCCACCGCTACTGAAATAAGAAAATGATTATAAGAGAATACTATGAACAATGAACTGTACGCCAACAAATTAGATAAACTAGATGAAATGAACAATTTCATACAAACTACCCACAGTGAAACGAAGACTATGAGTGAAGGTACAAAGAAGGAAAATTAGATATGACATATAAAATCCTGAAGGCAAAACAGTAGAAGAAAGTACTACTCGTGCAGTAATAACACTGAATGTTAATGGATTAAACTCTCCAATCAAAAGACATGGTCTGGCAAAATGGATTAAAAAACAGGACCCATCTATATGCTGTCTCTACTCAAAGGACATGAGGGCAAGGACACAAATGGACATTTACACACCAATGTTTATAGAAGCATTATTTACAATTACCAAGAGATGGAAGCAGCCAAAATGTCCATCAACGACAGTTGGCTAAACAAACTGTGACATTTACATAAGATGGAATATTATGTAGCTATAAGACAGAATAAAGTTATGAAGCATGCAACAACATGAATGGACCTTAAAGACATTACGCAGAGTGTGATTAGCCAGAAACAAAAGGACAAACACTGTATGGTCTCACTGATATGAACTGACATAAGTGAATAAACTCAGAATAGTTTGTTGGTAACAGAGACCATCAGGAGATAGAAATAGGGTAAGATATTGGGTAATTGGAGCTGAAGGGATACAGATTGTGCAACAGGATTGAATATAAAGACTCAGAAATGGAAAGCAGAATATTACCTAACTGTGATACCATTATGCTAAAACACTGAATGAAGCTGCATATGAGAATGATAGAGGGAGGAGGGCTGGGGCATAAATGAAATCACAAAGAAAGATAGACGATAAAGACTGAGATGGTATAATCTAGGAATGCCTAGAGTGTATAATGATAGTGACTAAACGTACAAATTTAAAAAATGTTTTTGCATGAGGAAGAACAAAAGAATGTCATTACTGCAGTGTGCTGAAAATAGATGGTAATTAATATTTTAAAATTTCAACTTATGTGTGAGACTAAAGCAAAAAATGTTTATTTGGTACAAATTCATACTTTGACTAGTGCATTCTCCTAATATAACTTACGTAGATAGTTGGTTGAACACCATAAGTAAATGGAACTTTGGGTAGGACATGAGATGTTGTTGGTTTGTCCAGGTGATGCCCTGTTGAATCCCAGAGTGATATGATCAGTGAATGGAAAAGTATTTGCAAAGTCCCCTTCGGGGAATGGTGAGAACGGGGGAAAACTCAACTTCCCCAAGTTGAATTCTTGATATTCTCACAAGCAGTGTGGGCAACCAAAGCTATAGGCTGAGCCCCCAGTCTTGGGGTTTGTTCATATAAAATTTAACCCCACAGGGGATAGGTCAAGCCTACTTAAATTTAGACCTAAGAGTCATCTCCAAGAGAACCTCTTTTGTTGCTCAGATGTGGCCTCTCTCTCCAGCCAACACAACAAGCAAAGTCACCACCCTCCCCCTGTCTATGTGGGACGTGACTCCCAGGGGTGTGGATCTTCCTGGCAACGTGGAACAGAACTCCCAGAATGAGCTGAGATTCAGCATGAAGGGATTGAGAAAAACTCTAGAATGAGCTGAGACCCAGAATCAAGGGACTGAGAAAACCTTCTCGACCAAAAGAGGGAAAAGTGAAATGAGACAAAGTGTCAATGGCTGAGAGATTCCAAACAGAGTCAAGAGGTTATTCTAGAGGTTATTCTTACGCATTAAGTAGATATCACCTTGTTAACCAAGATGTAATGGAGAGGCTGGAGGGAACTGCCTGAAGATGTAGAGCTGTGTTCCAGTAGCCATGTTTCTTAATGATGATTGTATAATGATATAGCTTTCACAATGTGACTGCGTGATTGTGAAAACCTTGTGTCTGATGCTCCTTTTATCTACCTTGTCAACAGATGAATAGAACATATGGAATAAAAATAAATAATAGGGGGAACAAATGTTAAAATAAATTTAGTTTGAAATGCTAGTGATCAATGAAAGGGAGAGGTAAGGGGTATGGTATGTAAAATTTTTTTTTTCTGTTTTTGTTTTATTTTTCTGTTGTCTTCTTACTTCTTCTTAATTGATGCAAATGTCCTGGGAAATGATCATGATGATGAATATGCAACTATGTGCTGACATTGTGAACTGCTGAGTGTATGTGTTGCGAATGTTTGTGTTTCTTTCTTGCAATTTTTTTTAATAAAAAATTTAAAAATAAATAAATAAAAGAAACACCTTTTCAGTAATAACTTTGAACGTTAACAGACTAAACTTACCAATTAAAAGATATAGAAGGGCAGAATGAATTAAGAAACATAATCCAGCTATATGCTGCTTCTAAGAGACTCATCTTAGACAGAAGGATACAAATAGACTGAAAGTGAAGGATGAAAGTATGGAAAAAGATTTTCCACGCAAGCTGTAACCAAAAGAAAGCAGGAGTAGCTATACTAATATTGGACAAAATAGACTTTAGTTATTTAGCAAACTAACCACAAAGAAAATAGGAGAAGAGAAATAACAAAGATTAAAGGAGAGATAAATGAATGGGAGAACAAAGGAACAAGAGAAAGAATCAATAAAACCAAAAGTTGGTTCTTTGAGAAAAATCAATAAAATTGATAGCTACTAGGCAAGACTGACAAAGAAAAAAAGACAGAGGATGCAAATTAACAAAGCCAGGAATGAGAAGGGGTGCGTTACCACAGACCCTGAAGAAATAAAAGAAATCATAAGAAGATAATATGACCAACTATATGCCAACAAATTAGACAACTTAGATGAAATACAAATTCCTGGAGCCGCACAAACAAGCTACACTGACTCAGGAAGAAATAGAAGATCTCAACAAACCAATCACAAGTAAAGAGATTCAATCAGTCATTAAAAGTCTTCCTACAAAGAAAAGCTCAGAGCCAGATGGCTTCACAGGGAAACTTTTCAAACATTCTAGAAAGAACTAACACCAATCCTGCTCAACTCTTCCGAAAAATTAAGGAAAAAGGAACTTACCTAACTCATTTTATGAAGCTAATATCATTTTAATACCAAATCCAGGTAAAGATGCTGTAAGAAAGGAAAATTACAGGCCAATTTCCTTAATGAACATAGATGCAAAAATTCTCAATAAAGTATTAGCAAATCAAATACAACAGCGCATTAAAAGACTTACACACCATGACCAAGTGGGGTTTATTTAACTAGGGATGTAAGGGATTTGTACACAGAAAACTACATAACATTGCTAAAAGAAATCAAAGGAGATCTAAATAGGTGGAAAGACATTACCTGCTCATGGACAGGAAACCTAAATATAGTCAAGACGTCAGTTCTCACCAAATTGATTTACAGATTCAACACGGTACTAATCAAAATTTCAACAACATACTTCGAAGTTTTGGAAAACCTAACTACCAATTCATCTGGAAGGGAAAGAGACCCCCGAATCCTAAAAAAAGAAGAACAAAGTGGGAGGATTAACACTCCCTGACTTTAAAACCTATTATAAAATAATACTGGTCAAAAAGTATGGTACTGGCACAAAGAGGAAGCACTGACCAATGGAATTAAGTCGAGAGGGCAGAAATAGACCACCAAATCTATGGTCAACTGATTTTTGACAAGGCCCCATATACACTGAACTGGAACAAAACTGTCTTTTCAATAATTGGGCATGGAAAAATTGGATATCAATAGCCAAGAGAATGAAAGAGGACCCCTATCTTATACCCTACACAAAAATTAACTCAAAGTGGATCAAAACACCTAAATATAAGAACTAGCACTATAAAGCTTCTAGAAGTAAATGTAGGGAAACATCTTCAAGACCTAGTAATAGGAGGTAGCATTCTAAACTTTACACCCAAAGCATAAGCAACAAAAGAAAAAATAGATAAATGGGAACTCCTTAAAATCAAATGCTTCTTTCTGCACCTCAAAAGACTATGTCAGAAAGGTGAAGAGGCAGCCAACTCAATGGGAGAAAATATTTGGAACTCACATATCATGCAAAGATTTGATTTCCTGTATATACAAAGAAATCACACAATTCAGTAACAAAAGAATGAACAATTCAATCATAAAATGGGTTAAAGATATGAATAGGCATTTCCTGAAGAGCAAATACAGATGGCTCAAAGCACATGAAGAGATGCTCATTTTCACTGGCTATAAGGGAAATGCAGACCCAGACTACAGTGAAATACCACCTCACACCTATAAGAATGGCTGCTATTAAACATAAACAGGAAACTATAAATGTTGGAGAGGATGTGGAAAACTGGGACACTTATCACTGCTGGTGGGAATGTATAATGGTGCAGCAACTACAGAAGACCATTGGCGGTTCCTTAGGAAACTAAATATCGAGCTGCCCTACGACCAGCAATAGCACTACTAGGTATATACCCAGAAGAGCTGAAAGCAATGATGCAGTCATTTGCTCACCAATGTTCACAGCAGCATTATTCACAATCACCAAAAGATGGAAACAAACCAAATGCCCATCAACAGACGAGTGGATCAACAAAATGTGGTATATACATACAATGGAATATTATGCAGCAATAAGATACAATGACAACCTGAAGCACATGAGAAGATGGATGAGCCTTGAAGACATAATGCTGAGTGAAATTAGCCAGATGTAAAACGATAGATACTGTATGATTCTTTTACAACCAGCATAAAGGTATAATCAGAGGCTTATAATACAGAATATAGGGGATTTAGAGATACACAGAAACTAGAGATGGGTGAACCTTTAGCTAATGAGGTTGAACTCCAATGTAAGGGAATAAACAGTAGTGAAGGTGATTCTCTAGTCGGTCTAGAAGTAATATTACCGCATTGAGGATGGATAAGATTGAAAGGGGCTGTATTAACCTATGTGTCCCACTGATTCACACTAGAAATATGAATGAGTTCTCCTAAGAATTACTTCAAAGATATGAGTCTTACATAAAGAGTGTTTAAGTCCAGGGTACCAGGGAAAACTGCTATTGCATGCTATGAGCTATGTTAAAAGGAAACAATCAGCACTACCATAGCAACAGCAGAGGTAAATAATTGGGGGGAGGGACAAGAATTAAGGGGAGGTTTAAATTTCCTATTTGCCAAGTGTGTGTTTATTGGTTTTCTGCTTCATGGAAACAATGTAATTATATAAAATTGAGTATGTTGATGGACTGTAGACTTGGGGCCCTCTACATGATGCCTGATGAATGCAGCTGGCTGAAGAATGCACTGAAGGAGAAGTAAACTGGCGAACGATGGTGTATACTTATGAACAAAGGTCGTGCTGCTACATAAAGGAACAATGTCGTGAGGCATGCAACGATGTCAATGAACATGTGGGACATTTAGTGAGACAAAATTAGCTGGAAACAAAAAAACAACAATGGTATGGTCACCTCTAGAAAATGCTTATAAGAAAACAGGGGCCTAGACTGTAAGCTTTTAGAGCAGACACAGTAAGTCCAGAGTGGTGATTATTATTTGTGGATTCTGAGAGGCTGTTTTATATACATAACCTGATATTCAGAGATAAGAATGAAGCCGAACAGGTTGGGGTTAAAGTAATTCAGAACATAGGGGTAAGGAAGACAATGTCTATATTTTAGAACCACACATACTCTTTGAGACCAATGGAAGAAAGGTTTATTTGATCTGGAACTGAAATTTCCTGTAGTACATAATCTAATTCAACCTATCTGTGTATCTCATTTGAACAATTCAAACACAGGAAGCACAGAATAAGAAAGAAGTCCTTTAATCCTGTATAGATTATTCTAATGCCTGGAAAAATCCTAGAGTGTAATAGGCAGATAATCAAAAGTACTGGCAAAGTCCCTTGAGAAAGGAAAGAAAGAATATTAATCTATTAAACCTATCATCAGGGAATTCCCTGATACTGTGTCAAATTTTGGGGATATCCAAATCAAAAGACCATGACCTTGATCATAAGGATTACTTTCGTGAAGTTCATGTAGGTATCAGAGAAGCTTAGACTACCTATAGGCATGCCTAAGAATTACTTCTGGAGGACCTCTGTTGTTGCTAAAATGTGGCCTCAGTCTCCCTAAGCTCAACTCTGCAAGTGAAATCATTGCGCAACCCGCTACGTGGGACATGACATCCAGGGGTGAAAGTCTCCCTGGTGATGTTGGAGATGACTCCCAGGGTTGAATCCAGACCTGGTACTGTGGGATCAACAATTCCATCCTAACCAAAAGGGGGAAAAGAAGTATAATTAATAAAGTACCAGTGGCAAAAGAATTCAAATAGAGTCAAGTGGCTACTCTGGAGGTTGCTCTTAATGCAAGCTTCAGGTTGACCTTGCTACCTATCATAGCCTGCCAACCCCCAATCAGGACCATTCCAGCCAATCCTAAAGAACACCTAGGGCAATTTATAAGATTACACAAGAGTTCCAGGCACTAGAGTAACTTGCCAGAAGCCTACAACCTCCAGATGGGTCCCTGGTCCAGATAAGTCCTGAAACCTAGCCCAGCCTCTCCAGAACATCAGATGTTCCATCTCCCTACCCCATATTAGTGACAGACCCTTCCAATATGAAAAATTTACATTTGCCATAGCCCAAATAACCCTAAAGCAAGGTACGGAAAGATCAAAGGTGATGGTGGAATTATACAAAGAAGATAGGACTTAATAAATGAATATGAATGCTGAATCATCAAATTGATATCTCTTTTAGTCTCCAGTATTCTAGAGCAGCTAAAAGTAAAAACCTAAAATTGGGAAACTATAACCCTTGTCAATGTCTGAAATAAGTTCTACAACTAATTGTGGTGCTGTCCTTTGAAATTTGTAGATTTTTCTTGTATATATGTTAATTTTCACCAAAAAAAAAAAGGAAAAAAAGTTGATTGTGATGATAAAAAAGTATTTAAGCCCTCTGGCCTCCTATATTCTGGAGCAGCTAGAAGGAAAAATATGAGAGGATAATATGGTAGCCCATGACAAGCTCTGGGATCTGTCCATTAACCACTTGTTTAAGAGAGCTTTGAAAACTATTGCTTTTTTATTTCTTTGCTTTGTATACATGCTAAACTATACAATAAAAAAAGTAAACAAAAAAAGAAGAAATGAAGTCTTGAGAGACGTGACAACATGGATGAACCTTGAAAATACCATACTGCATGAAACAAATCAGAAACAAACAAACGAAAAAAGAATTTAAGGCTCCAAGAAGTGAAATAACTTACTCAAAATCAAATAGGCAGCAAAGCCAAGACTCCTGTATGCCAGTCAAACATTCTTTCTACTCAGCACAGTACAGTTCTACATATAGAGGGCAAGAAAATAAAATAGCATTCTTGCCCACTGGAAGCCACCTTATTTGTAGAAAGCCTGTACCTCTCTAAAAGGCACAGACTTTTATTTGCTGTAGAAGGCACAAAGAGGACCAACGGGTAGAAGTCACAAGAAATTTGTTTTCTGAGCAACATAAGGAGGACCTGAATGAAAACATCAGAACTATTCAAGACGTTGCCAAATTAGATGCCAGCACTCCATCATAAGAAACTTGTAAATAAGCTGAATATCCGATGGAAAAGGATGATATAGGTAAAATTCCTTTCAGAGATAGTGGGATACTAAATGACCTCCAATGGCCCTTGTCTACCAGGCTTTAAATATCCTTTCTCCTGAACCTCTCAATTCTAAGTAACAAGAAGGTGACTAGAGCTACCTTACTGAGAATAAACTGCTACTTTGCTAATCTGCACAATTCTTTCTCTACTACTCTTTTATTAAAATAAAAGTTTCCATGCCATAGAATTTTTAAATAGTAGCAAATAAATCTTTAGCCCAAAATGTTTGGAAGACAGAGGTGCTTTTTTTTTCTTTTTTGCTAAAATTTTATTTCAAATTTTAACAGTTAGGAAATTAAAAGCCATTATAATAAACATGATAGCTTTAAAATATGAGCTTGTTCATCACGCTAAAAAGCTTAACCTAAACAATGACCCATTACATTTGCTCATCACATTTCCTATGCTAATTAGTATAGCTCTAAAATACTCCTATGGTAATATACATGTTACAAATTGAAAAAAATTATTATCTGCACAAACCTGTATGTACTCTTTGATGGAGATGTGTGTTAGCGACAGGTATACGTATACATATATATGTGCATATACATTATATAATAATATAAACTCATTTATATAAGTATGCAAATGAACAAAATATTTTAAAATATACCCCCATCAGTCAATTCAAGGAGACGGAGAAATTCATGATCATAAAATTACTTTATGGATTTTATTAAAATATATATATAATTAAACACACTGAGAAATGAAAAAACATTTATCTTCACTACCAGACAAAGTCTTTTCTTTTAAAGGCATAACAACAGCCAACAAAAGGTCAGTTGCTATAATCACTCAAATATATCTATGCTCTAGAACTGCTCTCAAAGGAATAAGTTGGTAAAAGGGAATCACTGAAGACTGCAGACAAGGAAATAACATGATTGGAATTTTAATTTTAGTTAAAGTAATACAAAAACCGGATTTAAAACAAAAGACCGGAAAAAAGCAGGAAATAAGGAGACCAATTAACTACCAGGTTAGACCAGATAATCTAGCTTACCTCTATATTTTCAGAAGGAGCAATGACTCAAACTAAATGAAAAGTACAACAATCACTGGGACCCAGCATCACGGGATTGAGAAAGCCTTCTTGACAAAAAGGGGGAAGAGAGAAATGAGACAAAATAAAGTTTCAGTGGCTGAGAGATTTCAAACAGAGTTGAGAAGTTATCCTGGAGGTTATTCTTATGCATTATATAGATATCCCTTTTTAGTTTATGTTGTATTGGAGTGGCTGGAGGGAAGTACCTGAAACTGTTGAGCTGTGTTCCAGCAGGCTTAATTCTTGAAGACAATTGTATAACTATATAGCTTTTACAACATGACTGTGTGACTGTGAAAACCTTGTGTTTGATGCTCCTTTTATCCAGGGTATGGGCAGATGAGTGAAAAAGATATGGATAAAAAATTAATAATCAGGGGTATAAGGGGTAAAATCAATTGGGTAGATTGAAATATTAGCAGTCAATAAGAGGGAGGGGCAAGGGGGATGGGATGTATGTGTTTTTCTTTTTTCTTTTTATCATTTTTCTGGAGTGATGCAAATGTTCTAAAAATGATCATGGTGATGGATACACAACTATGTGATACACTGTGAGCCACTGATTGTACACCATGTATGGACTATATATGTGTAAAGCATTGTCAAAAATATATATTTTTGAAGTAGAAGAAAAGAGTTTCAAGACAGCCATTTTTTCCATTCCTGCCTTTTCCCCACAGCAATTCAGAGGTACAGTCAGTTCTATCTATGGGGTGCAGACCTATGGGTCAAAAATACACATAGCCTGGATCTTGTGAAACAGAAAATTAGTGTTCATTCCAGTACGAAGTGGCTTAATGATAATGATAAGGACAATAATAATTACACAGTTCATTTAGATGGCCCTTTATGGTTTGCAAGTTTTTAAAATGCAATATATTTGCCAGCTACTGTCTGTGTCTAGAAGGAAATATAAGATTTGGGATTTGATGGATCTGATCATTTAGTTAACAAAAAAAGATATGGATTATATACTACTGGGTCAAGAGTCATGAACTAGATGAGTTCAGTCTAAAGGGATGGGAGACGTCACAATCCTTCAGGTATGTCATGCTTCATCTGTCAACATGGAATCTGTGGACAACCTGGCATCGTTTGGAACTAGCCAAAGGGAAACCCTAGTAAAAGAGATTACTATATAAGTACACATTAGCTAGGCTCTGTTCCAAAGAAGTGAAAAATCCCATTACAGTTAGACAATGGACTTGCAATATGTATGTGACCTTGCAATATCTTCTACTAACATTATCATTTTCAAGTTATGACCTACTTCTGCAGTCTGGACCAATTTGTGTACAGACAATCTGCCAATGAAATTCAGAGAAGTATTAAGAGTTAATCAAATGTGGTGGTGAAGGCATAACTAGGTGTTCATACCTAGTACACTTAGGATAGATTATATGGTATAGGAATGAAACTGCTTAAAAAAACAGAGCCAACCAAAACTAAGACTGTATTCACTTTGAAATGTACATGCAAATTTAGTTGCATATGGATGAGAGGGACAAGATGGTGGCATATGGAGGTCTAGAATTTAGTCGGTCCTCTCAGAGCAGCTAGTAAATAGCCAAGAACTGTCTGTATCAACCGTTTGGAGGACATCCATGACTGGATACGCATCATATACCAGTCTGTAATGGAGGATGGGCCAAGATCACAGTGCAGAACTGTAAGTAAAGCTCCCTAACTGCGGAGGCTGGCGACCCTACCCCAACAGCATGGCAGGCTGTGTGGGAGTCATTTCCCCATGGGAAAAAGAAGCAGTCTCTACTAGGAGCAGGGGAAGATAGCTCAAACAAGCTCTAATTGCCATTTTAACTAACAAATCCGGACTGCTGAATATAAGCTCTGAGCACAGATAAACCTAGAGCAAGTAAGAAAGGAACCCTACAGCTTTTGTAGGCAGAGAGGATGAGGGATGATGGAAAAACAAAAAACAAAACAGTCTTTTAGAGTCAGTTGAGCTCAAAATACTGGGAAAGGACTGAACCCGAAGAAAAGGGGCACACAGAGCCAAGTACCAACTCTGACTCTTCACTGGCAAACCTTGGGGCTGGGGACCGATTCTGAAAGAGATTTCCTATTTTATTTTCTCTCTCCATCTTTTTTTTTTTTAATAACTATTGTAAGAAGTTCATGAGAGAAAAGTCTCAGGCATTTTCAATTATCAGCACTGTCCCAGGTAAAGGCAGGGGTAAGATACATCTTAGAGACAAAGTAACTAGTCAAGTGAAAGAGACAATTTCCTACAGGGTGAATCATCCCCAAGAAAAGGGAGGTCGGGGAAAGGTGGGGCTCAGGTCAAGTGTTGGCCCTTCTTCAGAGAATTTCAAGCACAGAGGCTCGAAAACAAAAACAGCTTAAGCCCAACTTCTACCTCAGCCTCTGTCTCAACCATACCCCTAGCAGGAACAGGGTCTCCTGAAAGTTAAAGCCACCGCACCACTTCACACTGGTGGGGAGCTGCAAACAGACAAGTGTCTCCTGGAGGACAGGATAGGGAAAGCACAGGAAAGTCAAACACAGGTGAATGTTGGATTTCATCCTCAGGGAAACTTGATATTGATTACACACCCCTCCTGAGACCTAGGCCTGTCTGGTCTGGGAAAATCTGACTGGTATCAGTCCATTAGGAGAAACCCTCCTGAAAACAAACAAAAAGTTCCACATAGGTAGGGCAAGAACCATAAAAATCAGAGCTGAAAAATTCAGATCAGTTAAACAAGAGTTATGCTAGGGAAAAAAAACCTACCAACAAGAAAACCCCAGGCAAAAGAATGAAAACTACCTCCAGAACAAACTAATCAAGGAAATGCCTAGGAACCAGAAAAAAATTAGGATTCAAAGTAGAATAACAAAGATAAGGCCCAGTCAAGGGAACAAACTAACACTTCAAACTAGATACAAGAGCTGAAACAACTAATTAAAGATGTTCAAATGAAAATGCTAAATAAAATAAAATAAAAAACGAGGGAAAATATTCTAAAAGAGAAAAAGGAAATAAAGAAAACATTGGGCAACCATAAATAAGAACTCAAAAGGCTAAAAAAACAAATGGTAGATGCAGGTAGCCTAAGGGTACAGTGACTGAAGAATGGAGGGGGGAACTGTGGTGTATACATACAATGGATGACTGAGCAGCTGCAAGAAGGAATGACATTGTGAGGCATGCAACTAGGTGAATGAACCTTAAGGGCAGTATGCTAAATGAAATGTCGGAAACAAAAAGACAAATATCATCAAGCCTCATGCATACGTACTATAATATACAAATTTGGAGAACTGAAGTTGAGAGCATGGGTTATCAGGTTGGGACCTATTATAAGGGTCCTAGATTGCAAGCTATTACAGCAGGCATATCTATTCCAGACTTGTAACTGTTACTTCTAAATTCTGATATTGAGCTATTTATATATAACCTGGTAGTACCCCGAAACTTCGGGGATTTATGTGACACCTGAGACTCAGAATTAGAGCTCTGAAGCTATGTAAGTCAGCATTACCAGACACAGCAATTGTTAAAGTTGAAAAGTGATCAGACATTGACTAGAGAAATTAATGAAGCCGATCAAGATAGGAAAAAGACAGATCAGAATACAAGGTAAAGGATGATATGGCCCATATTTTAAAACTTCAACTTCTGTGTGAAACCAAAGGAAGAGATGCTTATTTAGTGTAAAATTTATATCTTCGGTAGTGCATTAACTAATTTAAATTGTATGGTCAGTCTATTCTAACACCATAACTACACGGAATCTTGAATATGGTGAGAGCTCATTGGTTTGCACCGATACATCCCAGAGTAATTTGCACAGAGAATAAAAAAGTATTTACAAAGTCTATTTGGGGGATAGGAGGAAAAGGAGGAAATATTAAACTTCCCCATATGCGGAATTCCTGATATTCTTGCAAGCAGTGCAAGCAAGAAATTCAATAAGCTAAGCCCTTGGTCTCGGGTTTCACCCCTATGAAACTTATTCCTGCAAAGGAGAAGCTAAGCCTACTGATAATTATGCCTAAGAGTCACCCTCAGAGAACCTCTCATATTGCTCAGATGTAGCCTCTTTCTCTAAGCCAAGTTGGCAGGTTAACTCACTGTCTTTTCCCTCCCACGTGGGACATGGACTCCCAGAACTGTAAATCTCCCAGGCAACATGGGGCAGGACTCCTGGGATAGGCTGGGACCTCGTATCATGGGATTGAGAAAGCTTTCTTTTTTTTTAAACCACCTGCCACTCGTTCATTCTCCTGGTGAAAAAGCTTTCTTGACCAAAAGAGGGAAGAGAGAAATGAGACAAAGTTTCAGTGGTTGAGAAATTTCAAAGAGAGTCAAGAAGTTATTCTGGAGGTTATTCTTATGAGAGATATTCCCTTTTATCTTATAGTATAGCAGAACGGCTAGAGGGAAGTACCTGAAACAGCTGAACTATACTGTGACCACGTGATTGTGAAAACTTTGTGTATGATGCTCCTTTTATCAGGGTATGGACAGATAAGTAAAAAAATAAATAATGGGGGAGATAAGGGGTTAAAAAAATAGTTGGGCAGATTGAAACACTAGTTGTCAAGGAGAGGAAAGGGTAAGGGTTTTTCTTTTTATTTCTTTTTCTAGAGTAATGCAAATGTTCTTTAAATGATCATCGTGATGAACATACAACTATGCGATGATACTGTGAGCCACTGTATATGTTGTATGGACTATATTTTTGTGAAGATATTGAAAAATTTTTTTAAAAGAATAATGGAGGAAATTATCACTGAAAATTTCTCATCTCTTATGCAAAACACAAAATTACAGTTTCAAGATCTTATGATAGGAGGTAGTTTCCTAGACCTTACATGGAAAGCACAAGCAATTTAAGAAGAAATAGATAAATGGCATCCCTTCAAAACTGAACATTTTTGTGTATCAGAGGACTTATATCAGGAAAGTAAAAAGGCAGCCTATTCAATAGGAGACAACATTTGGAAACCACATATTAGATAAGGGCTTAACACCAAGAATATATAAAGAGAACTTACAACTCAAAAGCAAAAAGATAAACATCCCATTAAAAAATGGGCAATAGATATGGACAGACAACATCCTGAAGAGGAAATTCAAATGGCTCAAAAACATGAAAAGATGCTCAACTTCACTGACTATAAGGGAAATGCAAATCAAAGCCACAATGAGATATCATTTCACACCTACTAGAATGGCCATAATCAAAACAAAAAAGAAAACTATAAGTGCTGGAGAGAATATGGAGAAAAAGGCACACTTATCCACTCTTGGTGGGAATATAAAATGGTGCAACACTTCTGGAAGGCAGTATGGCAGTTCCTCGGGATGCTAACTATAAAATTGCCATGTGATCTGATAATTCCATTACTAGGTATATATTACCAGGTATAAATTCAGAGGTATTGAAGGCAGAGACATGAAAAGACATTTATACACCAATGTTTATAGCAGCATTATTCATGATTGCCAGAAGTTAACAGCTCAAACTTGTCCTTTAACAGTCAAGTGGATAAACTAACTGTGGTATACACATACGATAGAAAATTACAACAGCTGTGAAGAATAAAGTCATGATGCATGCAGCAATGTGCATGAACCTTTAGGGCATTATGTTGGGTGAAATTAGCCAGAAACAAAAGGAAAAATACTATATGGTCATGCTAATATGAACCAACATTAATGAGCGAACTCTGAATTAAAGGTTTACCAAGACATAGAAAGAGAGTAGTGATTGGGCATCTGATGCTGAGGGAATACAGAATGTTCAACAGAATTAACTGTAAAGATCCAGAAATGGATAGCACAATACTCTGATGGCAGCACAATACTGTAAACAGACTGAACAATGCTGAGTGTGAATATGGTTGAAAGAGGAAAGCTAGGGACATGTATGACATCAGAAGGAAAGAGAGAAGATATAGACTACAACTTAGCAATGTCTAGAGTGGACAATGATGCTGACTAAATGTACAAATGTAAGAATTTTTTTCTTTTTTTTTTTTACATGGGCAGACACTGGAAATCAAACCTGTGTCTCCGGCATGGCTGGCAAGGACTCTGCCTGATGAGCCACTGTGGGTAAGAATGGTTTTACGTGAGGGAGAACAAATGAATGTCAACATTACAAGATAGTGAAAATGGGATAGTTTGTGGATAAAATACAATCAATGGGCCTATAGTTAACAGTAACATTGTAATATGCTTCTATTAAGTGTCACAAAAGCAATATATCAAAGCTAAAAAAACTCAGTAAGGAGGGTAGGGATTTGGGATTCTTGGTGGTGGTGGTGTTTTTTGTTTTATTTTTTATGTTTTATTTTTTTTTCTTCCCTCTTCTCTCTTTTCAGGATAAACAGAAATGTCCTCATTATAGAGTGTGGTGGTGAATGCATATTTATGTGACTACACCAGGAAACAATGATCTTCTACTTGGGTTGGATTGTATGACGTGGATAAAACTGCTTAAAATTGAAGAGAGATACAAGTACTAGAGAAAAACTGGAGAGTGAGATGTACCTATTTACTGTTGGTAGGGAAACAGAATGGTGCAGCCCTTCGAAGGGCAGTGTGGTGGTTCCCCAGGAGGCTAAGTATAGGACTGCCATGTGTTCCTGCAATCCAGTCAGGTATGTACTGGGAAGAACTGAAAGCAGGGACATGAATGGATATTTGCACACTGCCTGTTTAAGGTGGCAGTATTCAAGATTTGCAATGGATAGAGTTGGCCTAAGGGGATATCAACTGATGAATGGAAAGGTGAACTGTGGTCTATACACACAATGGAATATTGGGCTGCAAGAAAGGATGAAGTTGAAAGGCATGTAACTAGGTGAGTGAACCCTAAGGACAGTATGTTAATTGAAATAAGCCTGAAATGAGAAGACAAATATTATAATGCCTCACTAATATGGATGAACTATAATGTGTAAACTCTGAAAACTGAATTCAAGAGCATAAGTTATCAGAGGAAGGCTTTATTGTAAAGATTCCTAGATTGTAAACTCTTACAGCAGTCACATCTATTCCTGATTTGTAAAGGTTACTTCTAAATTTTTGAGATGCTGAGCTCTTTGTGTATAACCTGGTCATTCCCTGCTTACCTGTGTAACTCTGGTTACCTGTGTGACATCTAAGAGTCAGAGGTAGAGTTCTGCAGCTATTAAAGTCAGCACTACCCCATATAGAAACTGTTAAAAACATTGAAAAAGAGATAAGATTCTAACTAGAGATATAAATGAAGCTGATCTGGTTAATACAAAGGTAACTCAGATAAAGAGTAGAAGATGATACTGGCTGTGTTTTAAAACTTCAACTTCTGTGTGAGACCAAAGGAAGAGATGTCTATTTGGTGCAAAATTCATATTTTCTGTAGCACACTATCTAATTTAACTTGTATGATCAGTTTACTCAAACACCATAATTACATGGAATTTTAAATAGCGAGGGGGATCTTGTTGGTTTGTACAAGTCAGTGTGATGCCCTGATACATCCCAGGGTAATCTCGGCAGAAAATAAAAAAGTATTATCAAAGTCCCCTAGACAGTCTGGGGAAAAGTGGAAATACTGAACTCCCCCTAAACTTCTGATCTAGAGAATTCCTGATATTCTCACAAATGTTGGAGACTACCAATTTAACAGGCTAAACCCCTGACCTTGGAGCTTGCCCTTATGAAATTTATGCAAAGAAGCTAAGCCTATTTATAATTATGCATAAGCGTGACCCTCAGAGAACCTCTTTTGCTGCTCAGCTATGGCATCTTTCTCTAAGCCAACTCGGCAGGAAAACTCATTGCCGCCGCCGCCGCCCCCCACATGGGACATGACTCCCAGGGTTGTAAACATCCCTGGCAACATGGGGCATGACCCCTGGGGATGAGTCTGAGAAAGCCTTCTTGACCAAAAGGGGCAAAGATAAAAGAAACCACAAGTTTCAGTGGCTGAGAGATTTCAAATAGAGTTGAGAGGTTATTCTGGAAATTCTGGAGACTATTCTTATACATTATACAATATCCCTTTTCAGTTTTTAGTGTATTAGAATAGCTAGAAGGAAATACCTGAAACTGCTGAAATATAATCCAGTAGTCTTGATTCTGGAAGATGATTGTATAACTATGTATCTTATCCAGTGTAACCATGTGATTGTGAAAACCTTGTGATTGACACTCCCTTTATCTAGTGTATAGACAGATAAGTAAGAAAATAAAGACAAAATAAATAAATAATGTGGGGTATGGGGTATGGGATGTTTGGGTGTTCTTTATTTCTATCATTTTTATTTCTTTCGGAGTAGTGAAAATGTTCAAAAATTGATTGTGATGATGAATGCACAACTATATGATGATACTGTAAACCACTGTTTGTATATTTTGCATGATTTTATGGTATATAAATATATCTCAATAAAATTGCATTAGAATTTTAATTTGTGAAGAATACCATAAAAAGCAATGAAATTAATATATTTCTCAGACATTCAGAAAAGTTTACTGTAAGACAAAGTACTGAGGTCAGTACTTCTAATGATTTGAAAAGGATGAAAACTTATAAAACATTTTATTTTAAATCTAGCAGGCCACAGTGGCTCAGCAGGCAGAGTTCTCACCTGCCATGCTGGAGACCCGGGTTTGATTCCCAGTGCCTGCCCATGCGGGGAGGAAAAAAAAAAAAAAAGAGACTGCTGGAATTTTAAATATAGTAAATTGAAATTTAAATAAATTGAAGAACTTTCTATTTTAATTAAGGACACTACTGAGTAAGTAGCAGATCCTCAAAAATTACTTATGGAATTAAATTCTCTGGTCTATATTACTAGGTAATTCAGGATAGCCTAGAAGAAAGTAGGCTATATAACCACTGAGATTAACAGTAAGTAAAAAGCTATTTAAAATTGTCTTCTATCCTCTGTCAGTTTTTTTCCAGGAAATGTAGTTTTAGAAGAATTTTTGAGGATACATGGCATATAGAAAGGTAGCTATTCTGATCTCTCAAACGGACATATAGTTCATTCCTTCTATATATGAACCCCTAAAATATCATTTTTACACTTTATATTGTGTAACAAAATGCAGGTAATAGCATACTTTGATGATCTTCTCCAGTGTACCATTTAACTTCCAGCATTTGAAGCTTTAGTTATTTTTATTGCTCCACTAAAAACCTAAATACAATATTTTGCTCTGTATTCTGGACTATTACTTCTTTGTTCTTATTCAATATGTAGACTTAAATTCTAACTTACAGAGCTACCCAATCACCCTATAGAGACAAAAAACAAAAAAAATCCCACACATATATAAACATATATATCAGTATTTTACTCAACTCTTCTAATATATTTTTAAATTATACATTCTAAAAGGAGTAAAATAGAGATACATAAAGATAAAATGGTACAATAATATCTAATTTAATTTCAGGAGGAAATTTTCAAATAAATAACTCATAAGCATTTCATATCAACTGAACTCAAATCACTGCATTCTTAACAAGTGCCCCTGTTGTTTATATTTTGCAAGTTTACAATGAGAGTCTCAATTTTCTGTAAAATCAATGCATATCTATTATACTTAACTAGTGATACTGGGTATTTCAGTTATATACTGGTTCATAGTTTAGAAATGTATATTAAAATATGCAAGTGTTAGAAATTATAATCACTATCAAAATTTGATAAAAGTTTAAGAAACCTCTTAACCTACACTGAACATGCATTCGTAGATTTCGACTAATTCCCCATTAAATGTCAAATTTTTTAGAAAATGATTTTGGGTTGGGTTTCTGTGCTGCCATTTTTTTTTGTTTAATAGTAACTGCTAAATATATACATTTTACACCCAGTAACCCAACTTGATAGCATCCTATGGGTCTTCGTATGGTAGGTAATATAATACTCAACTTCCCTGCAATCATTTTGTTTAAAGCAAAGATCAGGAAATTATAAACATTTTGGCATTTGGCTTTAAAAAATAATACCTTTTCAAAATGTAATTTACTGAAGTTTTCACCCAAAAAGTCAGGATAATATTTTCTTTTCAAAAGAAATCACTGCCCAGTAATCAGCTTGAGGAAATGTTTCTGGATCAACTAGTTCTCAATCCTTACCCTGTTGCTTTTTCATAAATATTTCTGGGGGGGAAAAAAAAGACTGATTCATCCAAGATAAGAAGGTCACATCTAAGTGTAAAGAAACATTTTAAAAATTTAGGGAGAGAGTTCCAGTTCCAGTGATGCTGAAATAGCTTATATCACACTAACCTTCCTACAGATAGCAATTAAGAAATCTGGTAGAAAATTAAACTATTTAATGACACTGAAGAGCAACCAGAAGCATGTAGAAACTGGAAGGGACTAGACCCTTGAAAGAAGGAAATGGCCCTGGATAAGATCCCTGTTTATACAATTTTCTCCGTAAGGGCACTTGACAGTGTTAAGAGGTACAAAGCAGCTCAAACTCAAACAGAAAGTCTATTCTGTTGGTTTAAGAAATCAGAAAAGAGTTAGGACATGCCAGAGTAGCTGGAAATAAAGACAGGAAATATCAAACAGGATGGAGCCACAAAATCGAGGTATGAACTCCACTGCTGACCCTGAACTACACACATACGGGTAAGACCACAAGGAGACCAATGGAAACGAGCAGCTGAGGAAGATACTTCAGCTACTGTCCACCATAAGGATTCAGCGTTTGGAGCTGGAGTCCCTCCAGGTTAGAGGTGTGACTGTGGGCTTTACACTGAAACTGTGGACGAGCCATATCTTCGGGAGTAAAGATGATGTCTGAGTACTGACGTACTCACCTTAGATTAAGAGTAAACTCCAAAAAGACCCACTCTTAAAAAAAAAAAAGAAAAAAAAAGCATAAAACCAAGTATCTTCAAGGAGGTCAGCCAGTAATAGAGTGGAACATTATAATAAACACCAACACTTTTTCAGAAGAAAGAACCTAGAATATTCATAAAGTCCCATCCATACTGTTCAGCATACAACAAAAAATAGCTATATACAAAACTAAACCCCTTAAAAAAAAAATGGTACATAGTCAAAAGAAAACAACCCCAAGATTGATTAGATGTTAGAATTTGAACACAAGGACTTTTAAAGCAGCTATTATAAATATATTCAAGAAATTAAAGATGGCCATAATAAGTGACAGATAGGGGAGTCTTAGCAGAGAAGCAGAAACTGCAAAAAAGAACAATCTGGAAAACTCAATATTTGAAAGAAAAATTCACTAGATTCACTTAACTACAGATTAGAGATGACAGAAGAAAGGGTTGATGAACTCAAAGACAGATAAATTTATCCTACCTAAAGAAACAGGATTGGTAAATTGCATTTCACCAAATTTAAAACTTCTATTCAAAGACATCATTAAGAAAATGAATAGTCAAGCTACAAATCAGGAGAAATATTCGCTATATATATATATCTATATATCACTTTCTCTCTCTCTCTCTCTATATATATATCAAAGGACATGAATCCAAAATGTATTTTTAATTCCTACAAATAATTTGTAAGTTTTTAAAAGACAATAAAATTTAAGAAAGATTTGATAGACATAACAAAGATTTGGTTTTGGTTTCTCTGTTGTCATCTTTTTCTTTTAGTAGTTACTGCCAAATATACATATTTTACCCCCAATAACTAACTTGATAGCATCCTATGGGCCTTGTTATGGTAGGCAGTATAAAACTCAACTTCCCTGGTCAATAAGCATCTGAAATGGGGCTTAACATCTGACATCAGGGACATACAATTTAAGGTCACAATAAGATCCATTTCACATCCATCAGGAAGGCTAAAATACGAAGACTGACAACAGCAAATATCAATGACAAGCTGCTACTGGAACTCTTAAACATTGCTGGCGAGAACCTAAAAAGACACAACTACTTTGGAATGCTGTTTGGTATTTTCTTATAAAGTTAAACATACAACTACCCTGGGATTCAGTAATTCCACTCCTAAATATTCATCCAAGAGAAATAATGAAAACATACATGTCCACAAAAAGGCTTGTTTATAGCAACTTTATTCACTAAATAGCCTAAAATTACAAACAACCCAAATGCCCAACAGGAGAATGGATAAATATACTGTCATAAGAGTCATATAATGGAATGCTACTCAACAATAAGAGAATGAACTGATACACACAACAAGGATGATCTCAAAAAAAACATCTTGCTGAGTAAAAGAAGCCAGGTACAAAAAAGTACATACCGTATGACTACATTTCTATGAAGCTTAAGAACAGGAAAAACTATAATCTATAGTAATAGATACTAGAACAATGGAAGGTGGGTTTTGATCATAAGTGGGCAACAGGCAAACTTTCAGAGATAATAGAAATGTTTCTTACTTTGGTGTGGTAGTTATATAGTTATATGCACTTATGAAAATTATTTAATTGTACACTTACAATTCGGGTGTGTCAATATCTATAAATTTTATATCAGTTAAAACAAATTAATAAAATACTTTTTAAAACTATGATTTCAAGATTATGAACAATAAAAGCCAAATTTTATATCCAATGTTTTATAAAGTTCATTATACTTTACTGATTTAATACAAATATTTTAAAAGTTTAGTTATAGTGCCCGTGCTGGTTTGAAGGTGTTACATATCCCAGAAAAAGCCATGTTCTTTGATCCATTCCTGTGGGTGTGAACCTATTGTGGGTGGGACCTTTAGATTAGGTTGTTTCAATTGGGATGTGACCCACCCAATTCCAGCGGGGTCTTAATTCTTTGCTGTAGTCCTTTATAAGAGGATAAAAAGCAGGAAAAGTCCAGAGAGAGAAACATCCACAGAAGCTTAGAGAAAAGAGGAGCTGAGACAGCCACTGCAACTAGAAGCTGAAAGCACAAGAACCCAGAGGTGAAAGACCAGCAGACGCCAGCCATGGGCCTTATTAGCAGACACAGGAACCCCAGACTCGAGCAGTCTTTCTTCAGAGAAGGCATCTTCCTCTTGATGCTTTAATTTGGACATTTTAATGGTTTTAGAACTGCAAATCTGTAAACTAATAAATTCCATAATTGAAAGCCAGTCCATTTCTGGGATACTGCATTCCAGCAGCCTTTGCAAAGAGAAACAGTCTCCAAAGTTCTAAAATTCCATGAATCCACACAATTTCATATTGCCTCAATACTTACACAGTATTCCACTTCGAACTTCAATATTCTGATTTCAGTGGATTAGGGCAAGAAAACATACTTGCCAATGTATATTTTATTCAGTTCTCTCTTTTAATTTCACACCTAACCCATAAATTCACCTGATTCAGAAATGTTTTCTACACATATAAATGAAATTGTCAATGTTTTTAGAAATTTGATTCTTAAAATGTATTACCTTTTCAAACCTCAATATTTATAATTACACTTTCTTAGTCCTACTTTTATATACATGATAATACTATACACCTTGCAATCTCCCCTTCAGCCTTCCTCAATACAAACTTCACCTGTGTGTTCCCCATCCCTGTCTAGGATAGACTGTCATTCCTTAATTTGGTTGATTGGTCTGTTGATGAGCTAGTCTGAGGGCACTTATCTCCAACATCTCTCTTCTATGCTAAATCTAGAAGAAAAATATCTTTCCTGATGCCTATCTTTGGGATCCTTGCTTTGTATGATGTAACTAACTCCTTATGGCTGGCTAGCTTCATGTGATTTAGAAATTCCTACTCAGTAAATGCTTAATTCCTTCAACTCAACCAAAACAGGGATATTATATTGTTGGTCATCAAAAACAAACAACATGAAGAAAAACTTCCTAATGCCATACACAGACAAGATAGACAAATCTGCTAGAGATTATTTTACTTTTAGCACATGAATAATTGCTTTATATGGTAATTACATACTCTTATTTAATCCTTACCTTCTTTCAGAGCTTTATCCATATTATGAGAAATTACTACTCTTCTAGACTGAACTGACTCATGTGAGTTTCCATACACAGGCCTCTGAAATGTAAGAAAAAAAAAGATACAGATTACTGAATGGAAAAAATCACAAATAAAGTAAAATCAGAGGTGAGAAATACAATTTAAACGAGCATTAAGATATGTTTGACAAAGTTTTTCTGAAAAGTAAGAAAATACTTACAACTAGTTATTAAGTTTTTGAAAGAGAAGAATTAAGGAAGGACTTTTTCCTAGCAGGTATCAAAACTTTATGATGCCAGTATAGGAATAAACAAATCAATAAAATGGTAAAAGTACAAAAACAGATGCATCTATATATGGAAATTAAGAAGACAAAGAATAATTTAGAATCAAAAAGGAAAACAAAGACTATTAAATGAATGGTGTTGAGATAATATGAAATCCATGTGGATCAAAGGTTAGATTCCTACCTCACACACAACTCCAAACAGACTAAAAAGCTAAATATTTTTTTAACCAATAAAGTTTTAAGAAATAGAGAAGTAGCTATTTATAATTTTGGAAATGAAAAATGCCTTCCTAAAAGAAGACACAAAATCCAGAAGTTACACAGGAAAAAATCTGCCAAATATGACTATTTAAAATAGAAAATTTTTATATGACAAAAGACATCAACAAAATATAAATGTGGGCGGGCCGCGGTGGCTCAGCGGGCAAGGTGCTTGCCTGCTATGCCGGAGGACCTCGGTTTGATTCCCGGCCCCACCCCATGTAACAAGAACAGAGAAACAGAATACAATAAAACAAGAAAATGTTTAAAAATGTTTCCCTTTCCTCCTTCCTTCCTTCCTTCTATCCTTCCTTCCTTCTAAATAAAAAAAAAAAAAAAAAAAAAAAAAAATATAAATGTAAGACTAGAAGACAATATCTGCAACATATATAACAAAAGACTACTTTTTAATGAGAGTTTGGAAGAAAAAAGTAACCAAGAATAAAAGAAAATAAATTTTAAAAATAAACAAAAATAATTTTTGAAATTAAAAAAAAAGAAAACCAAGAAGTTGAAAGGAGAATCATAAAAGATAAAGAAATGACTGATAGATATATGAAAAAAATGTTCATTCTCACTTTTAATTTCAGAAATGCAAATTAGGTCAACGAGATACCATTATACTGCCAAAGGAGGGAAATAAATTATAATATCTAATATGGGCAAGGAATGGTCATTTTTATACATAGTTAGGGGGAATGTCTATGTCTATAGGCTTCTAAGAGGCAAGTGAGTCACATATATTAACATTATAAATACATTATCCTTTGACTTGATGTCTCCACTTTTAGGAATTTAATCCAAGAGAAGCATATGGAAAAAGCACATGTACAAGAAATGACAATGCTATGTTGATTATAAGAACAACAAAATGGAAATAACCCCAGCATATCAATAGTTAAACTTAATGCAGCCATTAAGGAAGATGAGTTAAGGATAGCACGCTGGTTTGAAACTATTGTGTACCCTAGAAAAGCCATGTTCTTTAATTCTCATTCGATATTGTTGGGAAGGATCTTTTTTGATTAAGTTATTTCCATGGAAATGTGACCCACCCAACTGTGGGTGGGACCCTTTGATTAGGTTGTTTCCATAGAGATGTATCTCCACCCATTCAAGATGGGTAACTTACTGGAGTTCTTTAAGAGGGAACTGTTTTGGAAAAAGTCAACACAGTGAAGTTTGGAGATGCAGAAAGAAAATGCCCCCAGGGAAGCTGTTTGAAACAAGGAGCCAAAGGACCAGCCACACGCCTTCCCTGATGACAGAGGTGTTCGGGATGCCATAGGCCTTTCTTGAGTCAAGGTATCTTTCTCTGGATGCCATAGTTTCGACATTTTTATGGCCTTAGAACTGTAAACTTGTACCTTATTTCTGGTATATTGCATTTCCGACAGCATTAACAAACCAAAACAGATATAATATACCTTCACTGAAAACTTCCCATGATGGGAAAGTGTTTGGAAGCTCACTACTATTAAAAATGGCTTCTTCTAGGGAGAGGCATAGGATTTTTAACTTCTTACTCCATGTGTATCTGTATAACTGCAAATAATATTGTGCTGGTTGAAAGTAAGTATGCCCCCTAGAAAAGCCATGTTTTAATCAAAATCCCATTTCATAAAGGTAGAATAATCCCTATTCAGTACTGTATGTTTGAAACTGTAATCAGATCATCTCTCTGGATGATGTGATTTAGTCAAGAGTGGTTGTTAAACTGGATTAGGTGACGACATGTCTCCACCCATTTGGGTGATCTTGATTGGTTTACTGGAATCCTATAAAAGAGGAAACATTTTAGAGAAAGAGAGTCAGAGAGAGCAGAGAATGCTGCAGTACCACGAAGCAGAGAGTCCACCAGCCAGAGACTTTTGGAGATGAAGAAGGAAAACGCCTCCCAGGGAGCTTCATGAAACCGGAAGCCAGGAGAGAAAGCCAGCAGATGACACCGTGTTCGCCATGTGCCCTTTCAGATGAGACAGAAACCCTGGCCGTGTTCGCCATGTGCCTTCTCACTTGAGAAAGAAACCCCGAACTTCATTGGCCTTCTTGAACCTGGATGCCTTTGATTGGATATATCTATAGACTTGTTTTAATTGGGACATTTTCTTGGCCTTAGAGCTGTAAACTAGCAACTTATTAAATTCCCCCTTTTAAAAGCCATTCCGTTTCTGGTATATTGCATTCTGGTAGCTAGCAAACTACAACAAATATACTTTTAATTTAATGGTAAAAAGATACTGCTTAGCAAAAAAAAAAAGAGAGCACACAAGAGAAAGACTATGTCCAAATTAAAATCCTACTATCTGGCTTGTCACTACTTACTTTGCCTGAATAAGTCCTTTGTTCTCTCAATTTAAAAAAGATTATAAGACTAGTATTTTCTATTTTGGCTCCTTAAAATTAAAGGTCCTATTACTTTTTCTGACTTTCCTATCTGGGTCTGGATATTTCCCCACATGGGTCACTGGGCCTTATTAAAAAGAAAAAGTTCATCATCCCTGCC
This sequence comes from Tamandua tetradactyla, assembly GCF_023851605.1. Taxonomy (NCBI): domain Eukaryota; kingdom Metazoa; phylum Chordata; class Mammalia; order Pilosa; family Myrmecophagidae; genus Tamandua; species Tamandua tetradactyla. The sequence continues at coordinate 27,216,484 of NC_135352.1, forward strand.
TTATACTCAGCCTGATGAAAAGTCTATAAGTAAAACAGGGAAGATTATTAAAGAGGCAAGCATCATGGGCCAAAAATAACTGAGTGACTATGCATGGAAATTCTTTTTTAAGAATTAATGTTTGTGCAGCCAGAAACTCCTTAAGTCTAAGTTTCACATATGAGTATAAGTTAGCCACTACATACTCTATTTCTTTTCAAAGCACTAAAGAACTAATTTTTAATCATTATTCCAAGTGAAATTCAAAATGATAAAAAAAAAAACTGAATTTAAGTAAATGCAAAATGTGAATGAATTCCTGCAGCCCAAGAAGGATAGGGCAAAACTCATCTTCAATAATCTTTTACTTACAGGTTTGAATAAAGAAACTCCAAAAAGAAGAGATTTCCCCCAAAAGGCTTTTTAATTTCCCATATCTGCACTGGCACAGGGTCCATTATTCAAATACTGGCTACTTCTATCTGCCAATCCACTTTCCTACAATGTTTCAGGTGAGACAGAAGAAAAATGTGTGTACTTTTCCCATGTAACAAAGGATAACTGCTAGAATTCTTCAATACCCCGTTCTAAATATTAGGACTTCGAACACAGTCTGACCACTCAGCTCTTGCTTTAAATTTTTAGTATTCACATCACAATATTAACTCCTAAAAGCTTCTGATGAACCAGTACCAGCGACATATAAAAAATATACTTTATCTGTATTCACCTAAAATAAAGAAAGCCACTCTTTACTTTAAGATTTAAACTTAGCTTATAAAAACACTTTAAGATTATTTTTAATCACTGAGTGAGTTTTCTGGAGAGAAAATGAAAGTTCTCAACATACAATTGCTCATTGTAAAAATATTTTCCAAGGACAGAGCAAAACCAAAATGCTGTTCTCTACTTTGAGTAACGAGATCCTCAGTGTCAACAAGAGTAGACATCATATCAACAAAGCCATTCCTGAATCCGTATCAGCTGTCTGTTTACTCCTGAACAGATCAGCTTTAGTCTGTAACCCTAATACACTCAAATTGTCTTTGTATCAAAGCTAAAGGTATCTATGATGAGGAGAGCACATCCAGTGAGAATCCATGCACAGAGAACTGTACTCTGGGGATCATTACCAATCAAATAACCAGGAACTATCTGGAATCCAGCCAGTTCATATACCTCACTGTCCACTGTTTTTAAATATGACGTTTCTTACCATGTTAACTTCCTCTGGGAGCACAGATGGGGCTGGATCAAACAATCCACCACTTACAATTCCTTTCATGCCTATTACTTGTACCATCAAGCTAAACAAGTATCTCTCTCCTTCAAACACACACACAGATAAATATATAAAATACATAATTAATATTTTTGCTTATTTTGAAAAGAAAAACAATTGTAGAAAGTTGACAGGGAGATGGGTGTCGTTTCCTGGAAAGCTATAGAAATGGTGATTTATTCTATTGAAACAAATACAAATTCTCGTGATTCGTCACATGAAACTATCACATGGCTGAGTCTTTCCAAGTATTTTCAATATCTGACAATCTTCTGGGATCCCATGACTAATATTCTCACTCTTAAACTATGCTATTCTTAAAACCATGCAAAGCTCTTTTCAAAACTAATCATCGGCCTCAAAAACTAATGTGTTCAGAACAAAAGAACTAAAAGAATCACACACAGCCTTCAGGCAGAAGATAGAAAGGGACTAAGAAACTTGAAAGGTCATCTAATTTGAGAGAGATTCTGACAATAGATTGTAAAAGCCATTCCCAACATCAAGGTTGAGCAGCCATACGAAGGAGATAGAGATAGAAGAGCAAAAAGGCAGAGTGGAAAGAAGACAGGCTCCCAAGCAGATAGGCTTAGTCTCTGCCATTCAGTAAGGGCACATCCTTCACCCAGCCACTTCCCTCTCTAGCTCAGTGGGCTATTGGCCTAAGTATACCACTAAAAATATTCTTAATACTAAAAGTGTCTGAGATATATAGTTGGTATTTGGACTCTGACTTCATTCAAAAGGTTGCATGCATCAAGAACTTTCTTGTGCTTTAAGAAGAGTCTTCTGTCAGCTGAGAAGAAACTAAGAATAACAGAAAGAAAAAAAATAAGCTCAAGAGAATCTTAGCGGGCAGGCCACAGTGGCTCACTGGGTTCGCTCCCCGGTGCCTGCCCATGTAAACAAACAAACAAAAAAAGAATCTTAGCTTTGAAGTACAACTATGTGAAGAAGCACTGGAAAAATCCCTTTCCAGCATCTTCAACCAATCCTAAACCATGTGCCTCGAAAGCCCAACTCTTGCAGGGTACCCTCTGCTGGCGAGACGCTCACACAGAGAAACAAGTAACGGACACGAGGCGGTGTGCACCGGCAGGGCAGAGCCCTACCTGTCTTGAGGGATGCTGAGACAGGACAGCAAAGCCCATTCTACCTCTAGAAGTATAAACCCCTATTACCAGTTTATCTAAAATGAACTTGGTAAGAGATGAATGGGAGATGAGATCATCGTAGCTTCTGTAGCTTATGAGACCATTTATCAAAGTTTGTGTTGTGTTGAAGCTAAAGGCTAATACTGCCTGCGCGCATTAAATGTATGAATCAGGGGTCTGTTTATATTTCTGTAATGAAAAATAATCATCAGTTAAGACTGACCCTGAGACTCCATTCTAAAATAAAAGTTATGAAATCAATTAGATCTTTTCTCTGAACAAATATGAAATTTGAATGTGCCCCAGATTAAGGCACAGCCCCCCTATTTTACTATGGTAAAAGCATGAGACATTACATTACAGTGGCCAGAAGACATAAATAAAAGCCAGAAAAAAAGTAGGCTGTAGTTGATTCTTCACCATTTACCTGACGAGTTACAATGAACATGTCCACCTCTCAGATTCAGTTTAATATAAAATTATAATGTTTGCCCTATTTATACAAAAGGATTACTATGCACCTCAAGAAGGATAATGTGCATAAAAGTGCTTTAAAAACTATAAAACAGTATATAAACATAAGTTGTTATTATGGTTCCAAAAGTCACAGTATACATTTTTTACATAATTTGTTTCCCAAAGAATAACTGCAATTATATAACTTGAGATTAGTATTATGACCTTTCATGCTTTGAGATTTTACTGTCACAGAGTCCTTTAGTATGTTTCTTGATTATTAATCTGCTTTCTAAGAAAAAAAGTGAATATTAACACAAAGGCAAAATCTCTATTAACTTGAGCAACAGAGGTAGGCTTTGAGGCAGTTTAATATACTTAAGACTACTTTTCTTGATTCTGTTGGAATAATTAGAATCATTTAAAGGGGGAAAATATTATTTATTTCTAATCTCAAAGACGCAAACCTGAAGAGCCTCAGAAAACATACTTCAGTCGACTGTAATATAAACAATTTAAGTATATTTCAAATCAGACAGATTTGGAAATTGAAATCCTAACATGAATCTGAAAGTACACAGTGAGACTGCAGTTTGCCTCAACTGGCAAGCACAGAACAGATACTAGGAATGGAGAAAAAGAATGAAGAAAAATAAATTGGCTTAGGAAGAGAAATGAAAACTATGACACTAGTTTTCTACAGTACAGAAAAAAATTGTGCAATAAAAATCTGGCTTTTACTGTAATTCTGCACTCAGAGAAATAATAGGTTTCCATGATATATATCAGATTTCCATCAACACATTAAATTACCTAAAATTTATAGAGGACTCTGTGTGCCTTACACTTAGTTGGGCACTAGAAAGACAGAGGTAAATAAATCAAGGGGGTTAGTCTATTCTTAACAGAAGCTCATAATCGAGTAATACCTCCCATACCACTGTGGGAGGCTGTACTTAGGAATCCTAATCTTAATCATATTCTGTATCCTCTATATATTTTGCTTTCCACCAGCCCAGGTCATGGAAGAAAAGTTACTCAAATACACAATCAGAGCCGACCCACCCGCCCTCCTTCTCCCCTTTCTTTCTCCGCCGGCCCGCCGCGCGGCGCCCACGCCCCGCAGCAGCCGACCCGCCCGCCCTCCTTCTCCCCTCTTTCTCCGCCGGCCCGCCGCGCGGCGCCCACGCCCCGCAGCAGCCGACCCGCCCACCCTCCTTCTCCCCTCTCTTTCTCCGCCGGCCCGCCGCGCGAGGCCCACGCCCCGCAGCAGTCGACCCGCCCGCCCTCCTTCTCCCCTCTCTTTCTCCGCCGGCCCGCCGCGCAGCGCCCACGCCCCGCAGCAGCCGACCCGCCCCGCAGCAGCCGACCCGCCCGCCCTCCTTCTCCCCCCTCCTCCCCCTCCTGCTCCGGCCGCTCTCCAACCACCACGTGCCCTCTTCCCCCGCCTTCACCGGCTCCTCCACCACCAGCCTCTACAGCCTTGCCGCCCTCACCTTTCCTCCTCCAGAACAGCTACTGGGGGAGTGGAGATAATACAGAGCAGCTCCCAGAGCCACAAGGGAGATCAAAGGGACGGTGTACCCCATCCTGGAACGGCTGACTATCTGGGAGAACCAGCTCCGGTGAGATCACCAAGGGGCACGGGCTTTCCTGGGTGGGACGGCAAGCAACCGGAGTCCCTCCCTTCCACCTTCCCAGGCCAGCAGGTAGAATTGGACAGGCGGTCCCCTTAGGCCGCGGTGGCTGGTGCCCCCACCACACGAGGCCCCCCGGAACAACTGAGATAGTTGGGTCGGAAATCCCCAGACTGCGGAGAACAGTGACCGGGGGATCCCTTCCAAACACGTGACTCCCCCGTCGGCTGGGAATAGTGCACTCTCCCGGGCTGCGACAGCTGGCGCCCTCCCGCCACGCTTGGTGCCCCGGGCTGACTAGCTAATTCGGCCGGACGCTCTCCCGTGCTGCGCCGGCCGGCGACCCTCCCCGCATTCGGAACCCCAGGCTGGCTGGCATTCTTCCAAGACGCTTCGGCTGCCGAACTTCCCCTACGGCGAGAATTTTCCAGGTTAAAGGACCCACAGCAACTTTCACTGGTGGAACCCGTAGACAAACGTGTGCCACGAGCGTCACCTACTGGGCAGGATAAGAAAAACAGAACCCAGAGATTTCACAGAAAAATCTTTCAACCTGTGGGGTCGAACACCCAGGGAAATCTGACTAAATGCCCAGACGCCAGCAGAAGATAACGGATCACGCTCAGAAAATTGAACATATGGCCCAGTCAAACGAAGAAACCAATAGTTCAAATGAGATACAGGAGCTGAAACAACTAATGCTGAATATACGAACAGAAATGGAAAACCTCTTCAAAAACGAAATCGATAAATTGAGGGAGGACATGAAGAACACATGGGCTGAACATGAAGAAGAAATAGAAAAACTGAAAAAACAAATCACAGAACTTATGGAAGTGAAAGATAAAGTAGAAAAGATGGAAAAAACAATGGATACCTACAATGACAGATTTAAAGAAACAGAAGATAGAATTAGTGATTTGGAGGATGAAACATCTGAATTCCAAAAAGAAACAGAAACTATCCGGAAAAGAATGGAAAAATTTGAACAAGGTATCAGGGAACTCAAGGACAATGTGAACCGTACAAATATACGTGTAGTGGGTATCCCAGAAGGAGAAGAGAAGGGAAAAGGAGGAGAAAAATTAATGGGAGAAATTATCACTGAAAATTTCCCAACTCTTATGAAAGACCTAAAATTACAGATCCAAGAAGTGCAGCGCACCCCAAAGAGATTAGACACAAATAGGCGTTCCCCAAGACACTTACTAGTTAGAATGTCAGAGGTCAAAGAGAAAGAGAGGATCTTGAAAGCAGCGAGAGAAAAACAATCTGTCACATACAAGGGAAACCCAATAAGACTATGTGTAGATTTCTCAGCAGAAACCATGGAAGCTAGAAGACAGTGGGATGATATATTTAAGTTACTAAAAGAGAAAAACTGCCAGCCGAGACTCCTATATCCAGCAAAATTGTCCTTCAAAAATGAGGGAGAAATTAAAACATTCTCAGACAAAAAGTCACTGAGAGAATTTGTGACCAAGAGACCAGCTCTGCAAGAAATACTAAAGGAAGCACTAGAGTCAGATACAAAAAGACAGAAGAGAGAGACATGGAGAAAAGTGTAGAAAGAAGGAAAGTCAGATATGATATATAGAATACAAAAGGCAAAATGGTAGAGGAAAATATTATCCAAACAGTAATAACTCTAAATGTCAATGGACTGAATTCCCCAATTAAAAGACATAGACTGGCAGAATGGATTAAAAAACAGGATCCTTCTATATGCTGTCTACAGGAAACACATCTTAGACCCAAAGATAAATATAGGTTGAAAGTGAAAGGTTGGGAAAAGATATTTCATGCAAATAACAACCAGAAAAGAGCAGGAGTGGCTATACTAATATTCAACAAGTTAGACTTCAAATGTAAAACAGTTAAAAGAGACAAAGAAGGACACTATATACTATTAAAAGGAACAGTTAAGCAAGAAGACATAACAATCATAAATATTTACGCACCGAACCAGAATGCCCCAAAATACGTGAGGAATACACTGCAAACACTGAAAAGGGAAATAGACACATATACCATAATAGTTGGAGACTTCAATTCACCACTCTCATCAATGGACAGAACATCTACACAGAGGATCAATAAGGAAATAGAGAACCTGAATATTACTATAAATGAGCTTGACTTAACAGACATTTATAGGACATTACATCCCACAACAGCAGGATACACCTTTTTTTCAAGTGCTCATGGATCATTCTCAAAGATAGACCATATGCTGGGTCACAAAGCAAATCTTAACAAATTTAAAAATATTGAAATCATACACAACACTTTCTCGGATCATAAAGGAATGAAGTTGGAAATCAATAATAGGCGGAGTGCCAGAAAATTCATAAATACATGGAGGCTCAACAACACACTCTTAAACAACAAGTGGGTCAAAGAAGAAATTGCAAGAGAAATTAGTAAATACCTAGAGGCAAATGAAAATGAAGACACAACATATCAAAACTTATGGGACGCAGCAAAGGCAGTGCTAAGAGGGAAATTTATTGCCCTAAATGCCTTTATCAGAAAAGAAGAAAAGGCAAAAATGCAGGAATTAACTGTCCACTTGGAAGAACTGGAGAAAGAACAGCAAACTAATCCCAAAGCAAGCAAAAGGAAAGAAATAACAAAGATTAGAGCAGAAATAAATGAAATTGAAAACATGAAAACAATAGAGAAAATCAATAAGACCAGAAGTTGGTTCTATGAGAAAATCAACAAGATTGATGGGCCCTTAGCAAGATTGACAAAAAGAAGAAGAGAGAGGATGCAAATAAATAAGATTAGAAATGAAAGAGGAGACATAACTACTGACCTCACAGAAATAAAGGAGGTAATAACCGGATACTATGAACAACTTTACGCTAATAAATACAACAATTTAGAAGAAATGGACAGGTTCCTGGAAAGACATGAACAACCAACTTTGACTCAAGAAGAAATAGACGACCTCAACAAACCAATTACAAGTAAAGAGATTGAATTAGTTATTCAAAAGCTCCCTAAAAAGAAAAGTCCAGGACCAGACGGCTTCACATGTGAATTCTATCAAACATTCCAGAAAGAATTAGTACCTACTCTCCTCAAACTGTTCAACATAATCGAAGTGGAGGGAAAACTACCTAATTCATTCTATGAAGCCAACATCACCCTCATACCAAAACCAGGCAAAGATATTACAAAAAAAGAAAACTACAGACCAATCTCTCTAATGAATACAGATGCAAAAATTCTCAATAAAATTCTAGCAAATCGTATCCAACAACACATTAAAAGAATTATACATCATGACCAAGTAGGATTCATCCCAGGTATGCAAGGATGGTTCAACATAAGAAAATCAATTAATGTAATACACCATATCAACAAATCAAAGCAGAAAAATCACATGATCATCTCAATTGATGCAGAGAAGGCATTTGACAAGATTCAACATCCTTTCCTGCTGAAAACAGTTCAAAAGATAGGAATACAAGGGAACTTCCTTAAAATGATAGAGGGAATATATGAAAAACCCACAGCTAATATCATCCTCAATGGGGAAAAATTGAAAACTTTCCCCCTAAGATCAGGAACAAGACAAGGATGTCCACTATCACCACTATTATTCAACACTGTGTTGGAAGTTCTAGCCAGAGCAATTAGGCAAGAAAAAGAAATACAAGGCATCAAAATTGGAAAGGAAGAAGTAAAACTATCACTGTTTGCAGACGATATGATACTATATGTAGAAAACCCAGAAAAATCCACTACAAAATTACTAGAGCTAATAAATGAGTACAGCAAAGTAGCAGGCTACAAGATCAACATTCAAAAATCTGTAGCTTTTCTATACACTAGTAATGAACAAGCTGAGGCGGAAATCAAGAAACGAATCCCATTTACAATCGCAACTAAAAGAATAAAATACCTAGGAATAAATTTAACCAAAGAGACAAAAAACCTATATAAAGAAAACTACAAAAAACTGTTAAAAGAAATCACAGAAGACCTAAATAGATGGAAGGGCATACCGTGTTCATGGATTGGAAGACTAAATATAGTTAAGATGTCAATCCTACCTAAATTGATTTACAGATTCAACGCAATACCAATCAAAATCCCAACAACTTATTTTTCAGAAATAGAAAAACCAATAAGCAAATTTATCTGGAAGGGCAGGGTGCCCCGAATTGCTAAAAACATCTTGAGGAAAAAAAACGAAGCTGGAGGTCTCGCGCTGCCTGACTTTAAGGCATATTATGAAGCCACAGTGGTCAAAACAGCATGGTATTGGCATAAAGATAGATATATCGACCAATGGAATCGAATAGAGTGCTCAGATATAGACCCTCTCATCTATGGACATTTGATCTTTGATAAGGCAGTCAAGCCAACTCACCTGGGACAGAGCAGTCTCTTCAATAAATGGTGCCTAGAGAACTGGATATCCATATGCAAAAGAATGAAAGAAGACCCATCTCTCACACCCTATACAAAAGTTAACTCAAAATGGATCAAAGATCTAAACATTAGGTCTAAGACCATAAAACAGTTAGAGGAAAATGTTGGGAGATATCTTATGGATCTTACAACTGGAGGTGGTTTTATGGACCTTAAACCTAAAGCAAGAACACTGAAGAAGGAAATAAATAAATGGGAGCTCCTCAAAATTAAACACTTTTGTGCATCAAAGAACTTCATCAAGAAAGTAGAAAGACAGCCTACACAATGGGAGACAATATTTGGAAACGACATATCAGATAAAGGTCTAGTATCCAGAATTTATAAAGAGATTGTTCAACTCAACAACAAAAAGACAGCCAACCCAATTACAAAATGGGAAAAAGACTTAAACAGACACCTACCAGAAGAAGAAATACGGATGGCCAAGAGGCACATGAAGAGATGCTCAATGTCCCTGGCCATTAGAGAAATGCAAATCAAAACCACAATGAGATATCATCTCACACCCACCAGAATGGCCATTATCAACAAAACAGAAAATGACAAGTGCTGGAGAGGATGCGGAGAAAGAGGCACACTTATCCACTGTTGGTGGGAATGTCAAAGGGTGCAACCACTGTGGAAAGCAGTTTGGCGGTTCCTCAAAAAGCTGAATATAGAATTGCCATACGACCCAGCAATACCATTGCTAGGTATCTACTCAAAGGACTTAAGGGCAAAGACACAAACGGACATTTGCACACCAATGTTTATAGCAGCGTTATTTACAATTGCAAAGAGATGGAAACAGCCGAAATCTCCATCAACAGAAGAGTGGCTAAACAAACTGTGGTATATACATACGATGGAATATTATGCAGCTTTAAGACAAGATAAACTTATGAACCATGTAATAACATGGATGGACCTAGAGAATATTATGCTGAGTGAATCCAGCCAAAAACTAAAGGACAAATACTGTATGGTCCCACTGATGTGAACGGACATTCGAGAATAAACTTGAAATATGTCATTGGTAACAGAGTTCAGCAGGAGTTAGAAACAGGGTAAGACAATGGGTAATTGAAGCTGAAGGGATACAGACTGTGCAACAGGACTAGATACAAAAACTCAAAAATGGACAGCACAATAATACCTAATTGTAAAGTAATCATGTTAAAATACTGAATGAAGCTGCATCTGAGCTATAGGGTTTTTTTTGTTTTTGTTTGCTTGTTGGTTTGTTTGTTGTTGTTGTTTTTTACTATTATTACTACTTTTATTTCTTTTCTTTATATTAACATTTTATATCTTTTTCTGTTGTGTTGCTAGTCCCTCTAAACCGATGCAAATGTACTAAGAAACAATGATCATGCATCTATGTGATGTTAAGAATTACTGAGTGCATATGTAGAATGGTATGATTTCTAAATGTTGTGTTAATTTCTTTCTTTTTTTTTTCCTTTCCGTTAATAAAAAAATTTAAAAAAATAAAAAAATAAAAAAAAACACAATCAATCCGTATGACCATTTTAAAAGCATTTTGAAGTTCATATATTTTGAGATATATTACAAAAATAATCCTCATTTCACAAGAGTTCTCACTAAAACCACTGAATATAAATGATGAAGGAGACAGAGTGGCTGTCCCTGCTTCAAAGACTTCAGGGAATTCAACAAATAGAGGACCCACAAAGAATTGCTTGTTCGTCTAGTAATCTCCATAAAAGCAATCCCTGTTTTGTGTTCCATTACAGTCCTGGAAAACTATACTATCCTTTTCTTAATTAGTTGACTGACTGCTAAGAAAAATAATGGTGAATAAATATTTAATACTTGGTTAGAAAAATATTATTTTGGTAGTTTGATTCAGTGGGCTATTTCCTTAGTCCCCTTGAAGGAATAGCTGAGCTCCGGATCCAATGGCCCAGATAACATATACAAGATATTCAGATATGTGAGCTGAATTATTGTTATTAAGTACTAGTTGCATAAAATTAAAAATACAGTTCAGTTGACTGTACTCCAAGAAGCTGAGTTTTACAACCCTTGTAAGAGGGGAGTAAAAGTTAGCTGCCCGCAGCATAGATACAGATCATAAAAGTTCTTTTCCATTTCTATCTTAAACAAATATTGAAATTGAAGGAATAAAACCTCCTCTTAAATGGTATTAAGACAAGCTCTCATGTAACTGAGAAGTTAAGATTTAAGGGACGACTATGATTACTGAATTATTTTATAGATATTTCCTTTTACTTTCAGTATATTAAACAGAGAGAAATACCTAAAATCTTTGAACTGTAATCCAACTGCCTTGATCTCTGGTAATGATTGTATAGTCTTTATCTTGTGCCCTTATGATAGTAAAAACCTTGTGACTAACTTTCACATTTATCCATTTTTTTGAGTTTAGAGTTTTGTGATCACTAAAGACAGCCCCTAATGTTTATTAACGAAGGGTCTTGGGTCAGCCCAGAATTAACCCACCCCAAGTTCAAAGTTATCTTGATAACCAAAGCCGGGTCTAACCAAAATGGGCCTACCTGACATGCGCAACAGCTCAGACTTTAATCTATAAGTGACCTACACATACCTCATTTAATACTTGTGATTAAATCACAGATGGCTGTGATTCTTTAATACTAAGAATCACAGCCAACATATTAAAGGTTGCAATTTTCTTACATATGTTCTGTGACTAAGCATTCAATAATTAGACTGCTATTTACATTGTCTGCGGCCATTGTGCTCATTGTCCTAAAACTTGCGCATCTTATTTTCTACTAAAGCTATAAGAATTGTGACTGAGAAATCAGGATTTAAGAGATGATTTTGATTGCTGAATCATTATACAGATATTTCCTTTTTGCTTTCTGGTATATTTGAGTAGACAGAGGGGAATACCTGAAATTCCTAAACTGTAATTCAGCTGCCCTGATATGCAAAATGATTATAAAAGTCTTTATCTTGTGCCTTTGTGACAATAAAGGCTGCTGCTCTCTTTATCTGGTCATTTTCTTGTAGGGCAAAGGTCCTAATGTAATGGAAAATTTGAAGTGAGCCATTAACTAATTTCAGCCCCAGACACGTGTAAATCATGGAGAGACTCTGCCAGTGAAAGATAACTTGTCTCCTTTCATTTTAGCTTATAACCCTAGTGCTGAAATGATAGCTCTGCCTCCCCTCCTTTCAGCCTATGTTCTCCTGTGAAATCATAATAACACTGTCTCCTTTTCCACTTTGAACTTGCTATTCAAAATGACCTCATCTCCCTTGCTAAAATCCTTAAAAATCTTGAATCTCCTAAACTCCAGGAGACAGATTTTGGGCCTATAGGACACCTGATCTCCTGATCTGTGCCTAGCAATAAACTCTTTCTCTCTTTGAAACCCTGGTGTCTCAGGAATTGGTCATTTGAGCATATCAGGCAAAAGAATCCATTGCCTTTGTCTGGTAACACTTATGCAGCAATTGTTCTACCTCTGAGTAGAGAAGACTGAGAAACACACACTTGTGCAGTGGATATAGAAATATGTTAATATTAATATTATTAACATAGAATTAATATGACTGTAAGTTTCCTTGGTCCTTACTCACATCAGGAAGCCCCCATTCATATCTGAAAACATTCTGAATTAGCAGCTTTCAAGAATCACTTAGAAAATTTGTTAAAATACAAATTTATAGACCTTATCCCCCAAAATTCTTAATTCAGAAAGTTTAGGTATACCTGAATATAACAAAGAATTCAGGATTTAAGGGATGATTTTGATAACTGAATCATTATATAACTATTTCTCTTTTCTTTCTGGTATATTGGAGTAGACAGAGGGAAATTCCTGAAATCTCTAAATTGTAATCCAGCTGCTTTGATCTCCGATGATGATTGTATAACCCTTATCTTCTGCCTCTGTGATTGTAAAAACCTTGTGACTAACCTTCATTTGTATCCATGTATCCAGTTTTTCAACTTTAGAGTCTTGTAATCACTAAAGACAGCCCTTAATGTTTATTTATGAAGTCTTGGGTCAGCCCAGAACTAACCCACCCCAAGTCCAAAGTAATCTTGATAACCGAGACTAGATCTAACCAAAACGGACCTGCCTAGCACGTACAGTAGCTTAGGTGTTAACCCACAATTCACTTATACCTCATTTCCACCATTTTCTTACATATATTCTGTGACTAAGCATGTCATCCATCCCTGCACACTCACTAATCAGATCACCTCTAATTACATCACCTGGGACCACTGTGAACATTATCCTAAACCCTGCATATCTTTTCTCTGATAAAACTATCAGAATTACTGCAGTTACAAGAGTCAGATTTTGGGTACACAGGCCACCTACTCTCCTACTATGCACATAATAATACCTTTCTCTCTTTGAAACCCTGGTTGTCTCTGGAATTGGTTATTGAGCACATCAGGCAAAAGAATCCACGGACTTTGTCCAGTAATATGAGTAAGTTCAGTATTTTTATCAAATATCCTTAAGTTATTGCTGTAATCCTTAGACCACACTTTGAGAAATACAGCTAAATTGCCCTAAAGAGAAAAATTACGGAAGAGAGAATGAGGTTTTCCTATTAGGAAAATCAGTGTTCTAGTTTGCTAGCTGCCGAAATGCAATATACCAGAAATGGAATGGCTTTTAAAAGGGGGAATTTAATAAATTGCTAGTTTATAGTTCTAAGGCCAAGAAAATGTCCCAATTAAAACAAGTCTATAGAAACGTACAATCAAAGGCATCCAGAGAAAGACACCTGGGTTCAAGAAGGCCAATGAAGTTCAGGGTTTCCCTCCCAAGTGAGAAGGCACATGGCAAACACAGTCACAGTTTCTCTCTCAACTAGAAGGGCACACCGTGAGCACGGTATCATCTAACAGCTTTCTCTCCTGGCTTCCCGTTTCATGAAGCTCCCCGGGAGGCATTTTCCTTCTTCATCTCCAAGGGTCACTGGCTGTGGACTCTCTGCTTCATGGTGCTACAGCGTTCTCTGCTCTCTCCGAATCTCTCAGTCTCCGAAATGTTTCCTCTTTTATAGGACTCCAGTAAACCAATCAAGACCCACCCAAATGGGTGGAGACACATGTCCCCTAATCCAGTTTAACAGCCACTCTTGATCGGGTTACATCTCCAGGGAGATGACCTAATTACAGATTCAAACATACAGTATTGAGTAGGGATTATTCTGCCATTACGAAATGGAGTTTTGATTAAAACATGGCTTTTCTAGGGTGCATACATTCTTTCAAACCACCACAATCAGGAAGATTTATTTTAACATAAAAGTATAGCGATCATTCTGTATAAATTGGGAGGGGAGTCACAAAAGAACCACTGATAACTTAGACTTTGCTTAGTTAGATGAAATAAATACTTCCACTTGCATTCTCATAAAGAAAGGAGGTGATATGGAAGCAGGACAAAACAGGACAACTGCAAGCCCCTGGTTTCCTATTCAGCTCTAAAAAAGAGTTTACAGACAACTAACTACAAGTCTCTTATTTCTTATCTAGCTCCAAAGAAACTAATACAGAGCTGTAAACTTCAGTTGCAAACCTCCCGGGACAAAAATTTCTCTAAAGCCCCCAAAACCTCCCCCAAACTATGGAAAGTTGCTAAAATCAAAAAAGCTTGTAAAATCCTGGACCCAAAGCAAATTCTTGGTTAATGACAGGAAGCACAGGATCATAAAGATCAACCATCTGTCCGAAGACAAATTTTAGGAATGCGATAACAAACCATGAATCCTGCTAGCTATCTCCTTCTAGAACGAAGAAGAAACCTAGCATTCACAGGTTACTATGGAAACCTGCCATCAGCAAAACTTTCCTATAAAACAAGCTAAGCCACTCTACTCAGTGCCTGTCTCTTCCCTTGGGCTCATCCACGGCAACCTCTCTCAAGTGTACTCTTCCTCCTTCTCTTTAATCAACATTACCACTTATTCCTTTTGGCCCTCTCATCTCCAAATTCTTTTAGTTTCAAGACTAACAAACCTGGATTGGGGGTCAGCTGGCACCATTGTCCAGATCTTTGCACTCTTTCTCTACAGAATTTCTATTCCACAATGACAATAACAAACCATTAATCATTTTTAAAAGCAAAGAAAATCAGTTAAATTAATGAGAGGCAGTTTTGTATATAGTGCCTGAATCTAAAGTTAATGTGAAGTCCTAGAATGAACTACAACACGTACAGGCACTGAATAAAACTACACTGGAAACTTAACATGGTTAAAACAGACTCCTCCAAAGAAGAAAAACAACTTTATCTTGATATCTAAATTCTCTTGCATTTAATCAGTAAAACTGCTCCTGAGAAGGGTTCCAAGCAAATGCTTGGAATGACTCTTGGAGAGCCAGAGTTAGCCCTGAGCAAAACAGTCAAAAGGCATCAACAATCCCTAACTCCACTGCCCCTAGGCCTCTCCCTTCCCTCTGCTTTCATTAAGGTATAATACAATCTTCCTTCCCTGGCAACATTTTACCAGAGAATTTCTGGAGGCTACTCCTACAGTCTAAAGAGAAGCAGACAATGTGGAACATCAGGACAAATCACATCGGCCCAGTTTCTTAACCTCAACTCTAGCAACCCTCATCTCCACTCCACTTTGGTTACCCATTCTCGTGGCCAGGCCACAAGCTTTGGCATGACAGGATGCTGCCAATCCCTGTGACCCTCTTTTCTCCACACCTTCAGCTCTTTTCTGGCGACAGTTCCTTCCCTGGCTTAGACACCACAGTTGATACTTGAGCAACTCTTAGCAAACATTCTTGCACCCTGACCTGCTGCCATACCAAGCCCAGGATCTGTTTCTACTGCTTCATCTCAGGAGCTAAATGGTCCTCCTACAAAACTTTTGCAACTATGTAATGGATAGCACCACATTCTCACAGCCTCCAGTCTTACCTGGCCCCCAACCCTTCAACAGTATCTCCATTTATCTTTGCTGCCTTCTCCTCTTCTCTGTTGAGGAGCAGTAGAGCATACAGAGCGTGACTGGCTCTCCGGGGACAGAAAGAAGGCCAGGAACCATCATTCACTAGCTGTCACTTAATCTCTTTAAATCTGAGTTTCCTGCTCCATAAAATGAGGGATAATAACAGCAACTGTCTTATGGGATAACTGTGAATACTAAATGATTATCTGCATGAAAAGTCCTCAGCATAACCTGCCTGGTTAACAGCGAGGGCTCAAGAAATGCTTAGGCTGTTATTCTCTCTAATACCTTTCAAACCTTTCACCAGCTCTGTTAAAATTATTCTCTATAACATGTCATCTTTCCCACTAGTAGCAATTAATTCTGCCTCCCACTTACCAAGAAAGTTGAAGCTATCTAGTTTGAAATATCTTAATTCTCTGCCAACTTTTTGCAAAGTTTTCTCAATTTGTGCCCATTTTTTATTTTCCCACTAGTTGAAGTCTAAACCTTCCACCTGTGCCTTGATCCTGTTTCTGTCCGGATGCTATGCTATCCATCATTCTCCATCTTCTAGATTTTCAAGGCCTTCCTCTCTACTTTTCAATCTTACCCTTTAACCTAGAAATGTGTTTGACAAAAAACAAACTTCCAACAACAAAAATTCCTAAAATATACACACCATCCTATCCTCTAACTATTGCCTTCTCCTTCCTTCTCAGGCAAGCCACTAGAGTACAAAGTCTACACATATACTCTACTACCACTCACTCTTCAACCTGAAAGATGTCACTTGTGCCTCTGAGGCCATCCTTACCTCCCTACCCCAGCTGCTTAACACTGGCATGGGTCTCCAAACACATTGCAAATCCAGTGGAAACTTGGTCCTCCTACTGAACTTCTATCAGCCCTGACACTGCTGGCCACTCACTCCCTATTTCTCTCCTGGTGTCTCTTGCCTTTTCTCTCCTATTCACTGTCTCTGAATATTCCTTCTCTCACTCCTTGGTGGACTGCTCTCCTTTGCCAATCCTCTGGCCGTCTTAAAAACTGTACAGTTTTAACTACCACACATAGGCTGACCAGTAACAGATCTCTCCCTCATACTGCAGACCTGCATACCCAACTGCAAGCTGAAAATACCCACAGGCATCTAAAAATCTCCCTGTCCAAATCATTATCTACTATCACCCTAAACCTGCACAAATGGCACTAGTTATCTTTTCAACCACCCATGCCAGAAACCCGGCATTAACCCAGACTTTTCCCCTCCCCTCCAGTCAATGTATTTTATTGGCCAGAAGAGAAAACTATGTTAAAGTTGAATGGAAGGAAGGGCATTTTAATTGGGCCTTTAAAGACAGGAAGAATTCATGTGTAGAAATGGAGGCAAAGGCCTTCCCAAGTGTGTGTATGCCCAAAGGTAAATGAGAAGCAGTAAGTCATTTAAGTGAAGAGTGATTGGAAGTGATAGAGAAACACTAAAAAGGAAGGTTAGCCCCAGCCATGAAGACCTTCCATGGGAGGTGAAGTGTTCATTGTTCTAACTCCACAACCTCCTTCCTCTCTAAACGGCTGACCTTGGCCAATCACTGCAGATATTCCACTCCCCTTGCCAGGCATTCTTTGGAATGGGCACCTGCCCAAGAAGATGTGATGGGAGCATTCCCTGGGGCATTCCTAAGAACAGTTTCCTTATCCCAAAATGGGACGCTCTTCCTTTGGATATCCTGCTGTGTGGCTGTGTGGCTGTGCTGCCCGAAACTGCTGCAGTTACCTGGCCAATAGCCCAAGCATTAATCTAAATCAAAAGGAGAGAGCAGAGCCAAGAAAAATACGGAGAAAAGGAGGCCGGAGACTTGATGTTCCCCACATGGGGTCTGCCCTACCCTGAGCCTATCTTATCTAGGTTTTTTCGTGTGTTATTTCTTAAGATGATAAATCTCATTGTTTAAAATAAAAAAAACAAAGGGACAGCGCTACAAGGCTCAATCATGTTTATAAAACACATAAACAGGTTTTTTTAATGTAGGATTTCTCAGAACATTGAATAATGTATATTATAAATACTAATTTACAGTTTTTCAAAGTTATGTGGCCAACCTGTCACCCCTCATCTTCTTTGTTTTTGTAGTGAACCTAAAAACATTTTCCAAAATTAAACATTCTGGGAACAGAGTTTGGGAAACTCTAAATTTACCAGAAGATATTAAAAAAAAAACAAAAACTTCCCATTTGGAGAATTCCTGATATTCTCGCAAGCAGTGGGGACAACCAAATCAATAGGTCAAGCCCTCAATCTTGGGGTTTGTTCATATGAATCTTATCCCCACAAAGGATAGACTAAGCCTACTTTAAATTAGTCCTAAGTGTCACCCCCAGAGAACCTCTTTCGTTGCTAAGATGTGGCCTATCTCTCTCTCAGCTAACACGGCAAACTAACTCACTGCCCTCCCCCTCTCTACGTGGGGCATGACTCCTAGGAGAGTAAACCTCCCTGGCAATGCTTGACAGAAATCCTAGAATGAGCTGGGACTCAGCAGCAAGGGACTGAGAAAACCTTCTCGACTGAAAGGGAGAAGAGAGAAATGAGACAAAATAAAGTGTCAGTGGCTGAGACATTTCAAACAGAATTGAGATGTTATCCTGGAGGTTATTCTTACACATTATACAGATATCCCCTTTTTAGTTTAAGGTGTATCAGGCTAGAGGGAAGTGCCTGAAACTGTAGCACTGTGTTCCAGTAGCCATGTTCCTTGAAGACGATTGTATAATGATATAGATTTCACAATGTGACTGTGTGATTGTGAAAACCTCGTGTCTGATGCTCCTCTTATCTACTGTATAGACAGATGAGTAAAATGTACGATTGAAAATAAATAAATAATAGAGGGAACAAATATTAAAATTACAAAAAATATATATTGGGCAGATGGAAATATTTGTGGTTAATGAGAGGGAAGGGTAAGGTGCATGGTGTATGAGTTTTTTCTTTTTTCTTTTTCTTTTTCTGGAGTGATGCAAATGTTCTAAAAAATGATCATGGTGATGAACATACAACTATGTGATGATACTGTGAGCCACTGACAGTAGACCATGTAAGGAACGTTTGTATCTTAAGAATGTATGTGCTTGTACATTATTTTATAAATAAAAATTTAAAAAAAAAGAAGGAAACACCTAATAGTGTTGGATAAACACCTTAGGCACAGCACCTGGTGGCTCAAATTCGCATGCCTTGTGACTGATTCTCTGCTCTGCACAAACTCTCCTTTACCTGCCTGGCTGATCTCCAGATCTAAACAATTTTTTCCCTAGAGGCCACTACCTCTCACTCCTTGACCACTCTGCAGCTGCAGTAGGGGGACAGAGCAGGGTTCAAGGGTGGGACAGTCCATGTGACAACCCTGGTTCTAACTACCGTGGTTGACAGAAAGAGAGAAGATGGGCCTCTAGAAGCTGCCAATCCTGTCAACTTGTAATTGATTTTTCTATCAGAATCACAACCCACTCTATGCAGCCCTACTCAGAGCCAGGAGGGCAAAGTTCAGGTCCAGAAAGAAAAAAAAAAGAGTGTATGGCTGATAAGTAGGATACAGTATTATGATGATGGAGAAAGAGACACACAGGAGAAATGCCATGGGAACCCAGAAGGGATCCTGCCATTCTACAAGGTTCTTATTCTGAAATGGCAGGTAGCCTTCACATTATCTATCACTAGTGTGAATTTTTAGTGGCTGCCTTGAATACTGTGTTGAGAAATTCTAGACCTCATCTAGATTCAACAACCTTACTTGACTGGTATTGCTTATCATGAGCACAGAAGGGGTAGTTGTGACAATCTAGTTCATTCAGAGATACCCCCCACAAAGCGACACTAAGTTATAAATAGATCTCAAAAACATACCAAAGATATTCAAGTTTTTAAAACCTGAACCAGGTCAGACTAACCTTTAATAGTTAAAAAAGGTAATAAGGTATAAATGTGTGAGTTTCAGAGTTAGAGAACAGTTTGATTCTAAGTTGTTCTACTTAGGATGGAGCCTTGGCATGTTATCTCTCTAAACCTCAGTTTTCCATTTGAAAAATGAGAATAACAGTCCCTACCTCACACAGTAGATAAAAGAATGAAACTGGGTATTCTAGTTTGCTAGCTGCCGGAATGCAACACACCAGAGATGGACTGACTTTTAATAAAAGGGGATTTATTTTGCTAGTTCTTCAGAGGAAAGGCAGCTAACTTTCAACTGAGGTTCTTTCTTACACGGGAAGGCACAGGGTGATCTCTGCTGGCTTTTTTCCTAGGCCTCTGGGTTCCAACAACTTTCCCCAGGGTGATTTCTTTCTGCATCTCCAAAGGCCTGGGCTGAGCTGCGAGTGCTGAGATGAAGTATGCTGAGCTGCTGGGGCTATGCTACATTGAGCTCTCTCATTTAAGCACCAGCCAATTAAATCAAACATCATTCATTACAGTAGGCACACCTCTTAGCTGACTGCAGATGTAATGAGCAACAGATGAGGTTCAAGTACCACTGGCTCATGTCCACAGCAACAGAACTAGGTACCTTCAACTGGCCAAGTTGACAACTGAATCTAACCACACTGGGTAACATATATACATACCCCCGCAATAGCAAGCGCAATAAACACTGCTTAGCTATACCAATTACTAAGGAATTCAGTTATGACATTAACTCCTGTAGTACAAAACATGCACAGAGATTTATCATACTTATCATTGTATCCACAGTCACGGATTAGAATGAAATGAATCAAACTGAGGCCATTTTCCTGAATATAGTAACAGTGCCAATTTAGGCTATAAGCAAATAGTCTCAGAGCATTTCTCAAAATAAGTGTTACTTGCTTTTAAGAAGACACAGAGTATAGAAATCTCTAACCTTTGGCTGATGAGTGTCTGCAAAACACATCTCACATTTTTTCCAGATCTCTCCATAGAGCAGGCCAAAAAAACAATGAGCAACCCAATAGCAAAGAGCCTCTCTTACAACTAGATTGAGTCTTTTAAGTACCATTTCCCACTAAAAGAAACCAGGGCTTTTCTGAGAGAGCTGATTCCAGATATGAGGAAAAAATAGTTCAAATGAACCTAAAACACCTTCTTATTCGAAATAGCAAGGGAATTCTCAAAGACTACTAGGATCGTGCCAAAAGAATTCAGAGCCGACTTGAAAAGAGGCCTTATGTTTCTGAAAAAAATATATACCCTGGACTCTAAGCCTCTGTAAATGTTTTACTTAGTAAGTTTATTTTTTCAGAAACATAAGGCCTGGCCAAAAATAGGATAAACTGAACCTCAAATAATGATAATAATAATAATACTCCCCCCTACATAGTAGGACATGACTCCACAGAGACGAGCCTGGCCCTGGCATTGTGGGATTGAGAAAGCCTTCTTGACCAAAAAGGAGAAAAGAAATGGAACAAAATAAAGATTCAGTGGCAAAGAGATTTCAAGTCAAGAGCTCATTCTGGAGGTTCTAGAGAACAGTTTGATTCTAAGTTGTTCTACTTAGGATGGAGGCTTGGCATGTTATTTAATCTCTCTAAACCTCATTCTGGAGGTTACTCTTATGCAAGCTTCAGCCAGATATCGTAAATTGCCACAGTATGCCAAGTCCAACCAACAGTATTCCTGAAAACCCTAAGGAATACCCTGGACTCTAAGTCTCTGTAAATGTTTTACCTAGTAAGTTTATTTTTTCAGAAACATAAGGCCTCCAGATTGAGCCTAGGCCAATTAAACCCTGAAACCCAGAGGTACCAGCCTCTCCAAGAACATCAACCAGTTCCATACCTCTATCCCATCAGGTCAACACCCCTTTGCAGCTCCAAGAAGTTAAAATAGTCATTGCCCATATATCCCTGAAGATTGGGAAAATGATTAAATGAGAGGGAGGAGGTATAATGGAGAAATTCAGATCTAACAAATAATTATGATTACTAAATTATATAAATATTTCTTTTTAGTCTCCAGAATACTAGAATAGCTAGAAGGAAATACTGGAAATTGTTGAGCTGTAATCCAGGAGCCCTGATCTTTGATAATCACTGTACAGCTATATGGCAAAAAAAAAAAAGTCAGTTGCCCATGTCTGTGTGGATCTACTTCTGGATGTTTTACTCTATTCCACTAATCTATCTATCTATATCTGACAATACTACACTGTCTCAGTTAACTTCCCTTTATTGTAAGTCTTTAAAAATCAGGTAGAACACAATTCTGGAGTTCAAAAAGCGGGGGAGGGATAAGGAGTATGGGATGCCTACATTTTAAAAGAAGCTGTGAAGTCAGAGATTTAACTGGAAGAACTAGAAAAAGAAGAGCAAACTAAACCCAATGTGAGCAGGAGAAAGGAAATAAAGACCAGAGTGAAGATAAAAGATATTATGAATAAAAAAATGGAATCACCAAAACCACAAGTTGATTCTTTGAAATGATCAAAAAAATTGACAAACCTTTAACTAGAATGATGAAGAAAAAAAGAGCAAAAATGAAGAAAAGATGAAAAGGGGAACATTAATATCAAACCCACTGAAATAAAAAGAACTATATGAAGATACAATGAACAACTATATGCCAACAAATTAGATAACCTAGACGAAAAGGGCAAATTCCTAGAAACATACAAACCACCTACACTGACTCAAAAAGAAACAGAAGATCTCAGCAAACCAATAACTAGTAAAGAGATTGAATGAGTAATCAAAAACCTTTCAACAAAGAATACCCCAGGACCAGATGGCTTCACAGGGAAATTTTACCAAACATTCCAAGACGGATTAATACCCATCCTGCTAAAACATTTCAAAAAATTGTAAAGAAGAGAACACTCCCTATTTTACAAGGCCAACTTCACCCTCATACCAAAGAAACCATAAAAAAAGAAAATTGCCAATCAATATCTCAAATAAATATAGATGCAAAAATCCTCAACAAAATATTAGAAAACTGAATCCAAGAGCACATTAAAGGACCATGTGGACCAAGTGGAATTTATCCCAGGGATGCAAGGGTAGTTCAACCTAAGAAAATCAATTAACGTAATACACCACATTAACAGAATAGTAAGAACAAAAAAAAAAAAACAAAACAAAAAAAAACACCATCATCATCTCAATTAACACTTTGAAAACTAGAAACAGAAGGCAATTATCTCAACATGATATAGGACATAAATGAAAAACCCTACAGCTAGCATCATACCTAATGGCAAAAGACCAAAAGCTTTCTTTTTAAGAACAGGAACAAGACAAAGATCCCACCATCACCACTGTTATGCAACCTTGGAAGTTCTAGCCAAAACAATAAGGCAAGAAAATAAATAAAAGGCATCCAATTTGGAAAGGAAGAAATGAAACTTTCCCTATTTACAGAAAATACATGACTCTATATATGTGGAAAATTCTGAAAAATCCACAAAAAGAGCCCCCAGAACTGATATATGAACTCAGCAAAGTGGCAGCATACAAGATTAACACCCCAAAATCAACAGTGTATCTATACATTAATGATGAACAGACCAAAGGAGAAATTAAGAAAAATTCCATTTACAATAGCAACTAAAAGAATCAAGTATGTAAGAATAAATCTAACCAAAAATGTAAAAAAAGAAACAATGTACACAGAAAACTACAAAACATTGTTAAAAAAGTCAAAGACTTAAATCAATGGAATCAAATTCTGTTCACAGATTGGAAGACTAAATATTTTTAGTGATTCACAGATTCAATGTAATCCCACTCAAATGTCAACAATCCTCTTTGCAGAAATGGAAAAGCCAATCATCAAATTTATAAAGAATGGTAAGACAGCCAAAGCTGTCTTGAAAAACAAGAATGAAGTTGGAAGACTCACATTTCTCAATTTTAAAACTTATTAGAAAGCCACATTAATCAAAATAGCATCATACTGGCACAAGGACTGACATAAAGACCAAAGGAATCAAAATGAGAGTTCAGAAATCAATCCTCACACATTTATGGACAACTGATTTTTGACAAGGGGGCAAAAACCACTCAATGGGGGAAAGAACAGTCTTTTCAACAAATGATGCTGGCAGAATTGGATTTCCATTTGCTAAACAATGAAGGTAAACCCCTAACTCATACCACATACAGAAATCAACTCAAAATGGTTTAAAGATCTAAATATAAATTTGAGAACGTGCCCTTAATGCCTATCCTGCATGGATTCCCAGTTATTTAACCTTTCAACAAATATTTATTGTTCACCTACTAGAAACCAGGTACCATGCTGGGCATAAAAGCATACAGGAAAGTATCGGCCTTCATGGAATTCAAGCGTTAATGAGAAGGAAAGAATGAAGCAAATGAATAAAAAAAAAATACAACTGTGGTAAACACTATACAAGAGAAGGATATAGTACCATGAGAATATATTAAATTGGCAGACAGGGAAAGCTTCTCTGCAAAAGTGATGACTGAAATCTGAAGAAGGGAAGTTAACTAGTTAAAGTGGGTGGCTTCTTGCTCCAAGTAGAGGAAACAAGATACAAGTTCACACTGGAACTTTAAGGAATGAAAATGGAGCACAAGCAGTAAAAGTAATTCTGTGGGGGGAGGTGAGGCCAGAGAACTAAGAAGAACAGGAAGCTACTGAAGGGTTTTAATCAAACATACAGCTATGGAGCATCTGATCAGACTTCCATTTTACAAAGAGTCGACTGAAGAGGGGAGCCAGTAGGAAACTAGAGACCAGTTGAGACACTGCTGCAGTGTAGACGTGAGACATGATAATCACTGGGACCAAAGGGATGGCAGAAGAGATGGAAAGAAGTGGATGGATACACAGTATTCAGGAGGTAAGAAGACAGAATTTGAGGATGGACTGGATTTGAGGAATGAGAAGAGGAAATGTCAAGAACAACTTTATGGAGGACTGGGTTGGGGGAGCTTAAAGATGAGATTGCCTAAGTGAGAGGAATAAAAAGTGAGGCCTCAAGAATGAAAGTCAAATTTGGAAAACAAATCAACTTCCTCAACTGGGGCTAGAAATCTCAAAAGAGAAAGGTTTAGTGAGACAGGAAAAAAAAAATCAGAAGGCAAAATAGGAGATTAAATAACTCTGCTTGGAGAAAGACACATTAAAATGCCTAGATATTTACCATGTTAATTTCATATCCAGCTGGATGGCAATGCCTGCATGCAGCCCTCAGCAATCTATTTGTTATGAGTTGATCTGCATAGAAGGAAGAGGCCTTCTGGGAGGTGGTTTGTAGGCAGGTGCTCTAAGTTGTAGACTAGGAAAGGCTTTGAAGCTGGAAGGTATTTACAGCGTATTTATTTGCAGGTGAAAAAGCAAAAAGAAGGAGCTGTCTTCAAAAAAGGAGCTGTCTCACAGAAGAAGCTAACGAGCTTAAGCTCCTTTGCTTTCATAAAGCACATAATGTGGCTTTGGGGCAAGAAAAAAAAAAAGAACCAAGCACACCTGTGTATCAGCTTGGGGACCTTGAGCTAATAGTGTCCCAGTCGGGTATGAGTTTTTTCTCAGACTGGTAGTGTTGGCATAGCAGAGAAGCCTCTCTCAAGGGCTCTGTAGGCACCAAAAATGGAAGAACATGAGCGAGCTTATTTGCAAATACATAAAATATTGCCTGTGGACTCCCAGAACTGTTTGAGGGTGGAGTGGGGGGCTGCAAGAGGATGAGGTCCTACATAAGCAGACAGGAACAAACTCCTATAAAATTGTAGTTATTACTATTAATGTAAATTCACTGATACATATAAACGGGTGAGAACTACAAAAATTCAAATTATTTCAGAAATGAGTATTTGTAAAAATGTATCTGATTTTCCAAGAACTGTGTTCTACACTAAAACAGAAAACATACTGAATAGAGCCTAGTCACCTAACTAATTTAGTATTTTTATCCTAAAAATGTACAATTCTTTCCTTTTTCATCCCTTGGCTTCAGAAGCATTTTACTTGAAATTATGGTATTCATTCATTTCTTACATCCAGTTCTGTGCCCAGTCATACATGGGAAACCAGGCTAACAGATCTACCAAGACTGGCCAGCACCTAGAGTAGCTGATAAACCAGGCTAGCTCAAGGACCAGAGCAGGTACATCTCACACTGCTAAATACGTTCTCCCAAAGCTACCCCTGAGCTGAGAAGCCCACCAACACACACAAAACCAATGAACTTTCTGGAAAGCTCCACTGTGCTTGGAGAAACTATAGAAGTACACAACCCAGAACTAAATCAGGGTGCGGAAATGAGTGGCTTGCCCTGGCCCTGAAGGCATTTGGGGGAGCCCCTGAGAAGGGCTGCCCACCTGCCCTGCCATCCACAACCAATCAACCAACTCTAGTTTGGAAGGTGCCCTAACAGTAAAGGGAGAAGATACAAGTCCCAAGCTTTTATTTTTTTCTTTCCAAAGTAAAGCTGCAATTTAAAAACTCTGGCAAAGTTTGTATGCAATCATTTTAATGCTAACAGCATTTCACATTTTCTGTAGCCTGAACCCTCAGCACCAAACTTAAGTCACCTTTCTTATGACAACATGCACCATTCTGACTACAGGGAATCATACATTTTAAGGAGTCTGGGGCACTTCCTAGTCCTAAAATACAAAGGTTGGAAAAGGAAAGATATTTTAAGAGGGCAACATTCAATTACCAAGGTAACATCACAGCACACTCCAAAAACAAAAGCAGTTTAAAATTCAAGAGAAGTAGAAATAAACCTCTTGGGGATGATCAGAATTAAAAAGACACTAAGTAGCATATTCAAGTTGGAGATTTTGGTCTTCACATATGTGTATAAGCAGTGGCATGGTTTGGGGCTGAATTTACTGTTTAAAAGGAATGGCAAAACTCTCTTGAGAACATCCTTGACTCTATCGGTAATAACTAAAGATAATATTAAAAAAAAAAAAAAAAAAACACTATCTCCTGAATCTATCACCTCTACTCCATAGGCACGGCATCATAAATACTCACTTCATATCATTGTAACTGCACAGTATTTGTCTTCTTAGTCCATCCCAATCACTCTTCTATATAATATTTCTAAAGCCCAACTCTGAGGTCTATCAGTCCCATGCTCAGAAAATGTCAATAGCTGCTTTGCATACAGAGCAAAATCCAAATCTACTCTTCTCATTTGAGGACTTCTGCAACCTGGCAAAACTACTTTCCCATACTAACTCCTATGTTTGCACACACAAACCCACTCAAACTTCAATCTCAACTCAAATCTTGAAAAAACGTGTGACTGTTTTTAAAACAGTTTTGGGTGTTTCTTTTTGTCATGTTTTTTTTAATCAATTATGAAAATGTATATTACTTCCTTTAGACAGATTTGATAAATTCAAACATATATTTTTCCCTCATTTCCTAGGCTCTACTTGCTGTTTTGAGTCAGTATTTTTTTATGTTTTAGATTTAATCATGTATTGCATATTCCTACTTCTGAAGTTAACACTATTCATACATAACTTCATCTTATGTTTAGTAAGCTCATAATAGAAGGTAGAGAAAATAAATAATTTTCTTTTATGAGTAATCATTGTTCCTATTTCGAGATTATAAGTATAAAAAACATCTTTTGAATACACATTTGTTTTTGCATAAATTATATATGAAGAAATAAATATGAACTATTAACAACAGCTACCTAAAGAAGATTTTCTTCACTGTATACCCTTTTACATATTTTTATTTTTTTAACTATGTAATTCTATAATCTATGCAAAAAATTAAATTAAAAAAACAAAATTATAAATGTAACCAACATTTAAAGTGAAACAACCCTTAAACAAAGTTAAGCAGGAACCTATGATTTAGGGGTTTTCAAAAAAATTATCTTCCTCAAAAATGTTTCCCACTCATCATGACTTAAAGCCCCTTATTAAAATGCAAATATTCTGAAGACAGTAGATACATTATGCCATTATCCATTATTAAATTACTGAAGATTATTTTATCACATTAACAATAAAGAAAGGCCACAAAGAGGCTGTATATATTCTCCCTAATTCGTGTTTCTTTTTGTTTTTTCCCTTAAGTAACTAAATTAAGTTTGTTTTACTCAAAGAACTTTTGTATTAGTAAAAGAAGGCCTTTAGAAATTCTAGAAGTCCAGCCCAAGCCAAATGGAGCAGAGGATTTGCGTGTGAATGTCTCTTACTGTCTCTGATAACATCTGCCTCTCCTCCAGTCATCTCCCTCGGTCAAATCAACTCAGCCTGAAAGACAGGGACAGGGAGCATTTTGTTCATCTTTGAATCCTCCCCATCAAGAAAAATGCGCCATGCACTTAAAGAAAGGAATTGCCCAAGTCCTTAATGCCACCTACATTACAAGGCTCTGACCTTTCTCTAGGAAACTGTGGTTAAAATTTCAAATGTAAAAATGTCAGATAGTTAAATTTGTTCTCATCTCAAACAATAATCCATTCATTCAAGCAAACCCCATTCACTGAGAGCCTACTATGTGCATGACATTGGCACTCAGCAACTAGGTAAGAAACTGTTTAACGAGATCAGAATATGAGATATGTAGCAGATATTCCATAGATGCTTGTTTATTAATTAGATTTGATGACCTTCTTTACCTTTTTATCTGGTTAAACTCTGAAAATTTTCATTACTGTCTTCATCATACAGCATGACTTTTACTTTCATATATGCTACTAAGCACTGATTTTTTGTGAACGTTTTAAAATTAGCCCTCCAAGCCTCATTAATCAATTGCTTATTTATTTTTGAACTTATGGGACTTAAACCAAGAAGTCTCTAATAAACTACAATGAAAAAGAAAAGAAAAAAAAAAGCCATAGACTACATGACAGAAAAAAACTGACAGGTAAAGAAGCTAGTCTCTCTTACCTTACTATTGTCAAAATGTAAGCAATATTTTCCATTATTTTCCATTACTAGAAAATGCATTTTGAATTGCTAGTCCAGTAATTCACTCTTGCCCTACTTCTCTTGCTCTTCTTGCCTCGGTTGAATGCAAGGGTCAAATACTACAGCCAGTGAACCTGATGCTCCTGCCCCTACACAAATTAACTGGCCTGGCAGAAAACCAAACTACACCCTTACACTGGGAATACCACAGACTGGCAGCCCCACCTAGCAAAACTAGATTAACAACTGTCACACCAGGGCCAGGCTGGCCCCAGAGCTTCGCAGCCCATCTGATGCCCAACCTACCACAAAGACTGTTTTACTCAAGTGGGGAACCAGGTACCACTGTCAAGCATCAACCTTCCTGACCTTACACAAAAGCTTCCCCAGTACCTGAAAATACCAATGGATGTTTTTTCTACCTGGGATGAAAATTTTTACTGCTTTAATCGACAGTAATTCCCACCCAAGTAAAATCAAAACCCCTGCACATGTGAGATGCCCAATACATACTAGATGAATTACAGGGGAAAAACACTAACTTAGTGGCCACAAATGGACATAATTTTCTTTGTTGCTGTTATTAACAAACACTTCTCAAGCTCCTACTGGGTGCAAACGATAATAAAAGGTGTCAATTATGGGTACTACCAAAGGGAGTTTACATCTGATATACTGTAATGCATGCAGGATTTGAACACTCCCACACATGATAAAAAACGCCTCTCCCTTTTAGTTTAGCCTTCTCTAATTGTCTATTTTTAAAAGCGTATGCATTTCATTTCTACAAAAGGAACCAAGAAGAAAAAAAAGGGGGGGGGGACAGGGGAGAGGAAGACTAGATAAAGGGATGGATCCCAGTGTCTGACATGTGTAGCTAACACAAGAACTCAAAATGTATAGGAGTCAGAATATGTATTTTCTTTATCCTGAATCAAAATTTCTATACTACAATAGTCACCGTTATTCCAAGAGGCTCCATGTGGTTGACTGCTAAGCAGCCGCCCCCTCCACATATGTTAAATGACCTCTGTAGTCCAACTCCTATCCCCACAGAACTGACAGACTTTATACTACAACACATACTTATGCTTCTCAGCCTTCCATTCATAAAAAGAACATTTAAAAAAGAACTTAAATGCAAATTATTGCAAATATGGCACAAGTGGAAGCTCAAGTAAACAGAACCAGTACTATTTTTAAAAAAATAGTTTTATGTGACTAACACACATTTCAATTCTAAGTAATATATAATTTAACAAATAAATTTCCAAGCATATTTATTTTGAGCTATCTTAAGAATCCAAGTTAAAATGAAAAATGACCAGTAATAACTTAGATTACACTTCACCTCTTCTAGTACCTGAAATCTTTCAGTGATATATATACTTGAGCAATTACACATGCTGCTTCATTTTCTCTGCTTGGCCCCTTTAAAAGTACTATTTTCTCTAATTCTTCTACCAAACCATTTTTCTGGATGATAATCCAAGGTTTAGCTACCCAAAAGTGAAAGTGATCTGGGGGGCTGGAGGAATGTATCTTCCAGGAAACAGATTAAGCTTCAAAGATCTGGGCAGTAGACTGCAACATCAGGATTTAGGCTCTAACCTCTTTATCTAAA
Organism: Tamandua tetradactyla; assembly: GCF_023851605.1. Classification (NCBI taxonomy): domain Eukaryota; kingdom Metazoa; phylum Chordata; class Mammalia; order Pilosa; family Myrmecophagidae; genus Tamandua; species Tamandua tetradactyla. Next base: position 27,246,877 of record NC_135352.1, read on the forward strand.
CTTCCTTCTCCAGCCAACTTGTCACTCTTAATCACTTAACCCTGCTTTTTGTGTTCATAAGCATTTATCAATATCCCAAAGTATCTCATTTATTTATCATTTGGTCCCCACAAGAACATAATCTCCAGAAAGCAGAGCTATTTTGTGTCTTGCTGCTTCAACCCGATGTTCCAGAACATTGCCTGGCATATATAAGATGCAAATACATACATACTGAACAAATTACAACTTCTTACAAAACTCTGAAGAATCAAGGCTTCCTTTTTTTGTATGCTGTATGGCAGGGTGACATTTCATTACTTTTCCATGCCAGCACCTCGTTACTGCAGTACAATTTGCTGAATTTTTGTTTGCTTGTTTTTTGATTGTTTGCTTTTTGATTGTTTTGTTTGTTTTTCTGATAAGTGCATGAACTAGTAATTGCACCCGGGTCTCCTACATGGTAGGCGAGAATTCTACCACTGAACTGCCCTTGCATCCCCTCAGGGCTTCTTTAATAGATCAATAAACCCACGACTATCTTGAAGTCCTTAGCACTGCAGGAAAAAAAAAAACCAAGGGAAGAAAAACACATCTGCACACCAGCTTCTGCTAAATTATATATGATAAAGCAGACTGCTAAATGACGACTTTGCAATTACCAATTTTTGAGACTATTTATAAAAACAAAGTCTCCTGTTTATTGATACACTGAATTGTTTATCAACTTACTGAGAGATCACGCCTGACTGCTTTACCTACAACTCTTCAGCCACTGTCTCAGAGCCGCATTCTAAACTGGCGGACTGAGAGAAGGGGTAATTTTGGCGAAGAGTGTGGTTCTTTTTACAAAGGAGCAAGCAGGTCACATCATAAACAAACGCAAAACCCAGGGAGCAATGATCTCTCTAACAAACACATGTATGAAGTTGAACCACTGCGTTTCCTTACCCCACAACTTCTGTTTAATGATAGTAACATTCAATCTGTGAGCATCAAGCTACAATAGAATACAATTTCTTTTGAGAGGGTTGTAAGAGGAAAGCTGGGAGGGAAAGAAAGTAGTGCTTTGGATCTGAAAAAAAGAGCTCATTTAAAATGCTGTTTCTGTGCTCCCCAACCACAGCGCTGATGCCCCATACCTCGCTAATCTAGCTTTCCTTTTGTTGCAAACGACAGTGATTTCTGCCATTCCCTTTCTAAGCCACCGAAAGCAGCTGGGATGTATTACTTATGACGGCGGTGCAAGACGGGACCGACTGGTAAAAAGTGTGCCCGGGCTTGGGTGTGAGGTCCTGGTGTGCTACCTTCGCCAAATTAACCTCTGAGCCCCAATTCTAGCCCGTGTAAGGGGGTCGCAAAGTTACCCTCACAGAGGACAGCTTAGAGGCACCTCAGGATGACCAAAGTGGAGGACAGTGCCTACGTTCAGCGACCGCTGTTCTCCCCCTTTCTCGCAGTCGCCAACTACGGAGCAACGTCTAAGGTCTGGAATGATTATTCAGCTACCACGGCGGTAGCCGAGGATGGCTGTGGAAACACGACACGAGCCGAATAAGCCCGCCGCCCCATGGGCGCCGACGGAAAAACCGCCTCTGCCCGCCGAGCCCACAACGCCCCGGCCCCGCTCCTCTCGGGCTTTCAGCTTGGAGCAGGGCAGTGAGGGACCAGCCAGGACCAGGCACGCAGCCACCCCCGACATCTCGGAGCGCCGCGGCTCGCACCGGAAGCCGCGAGGCCCCGGCCGAGGCCCGCGGCGCGCGAGGCGGCGAGACCGGTACTCACCCGCGGCGGGCGGCGGGCGGCCAGCCGGCTCCAGGCGGCGGCGAAGTCGGACGGCAGGGCTCGGCGGCTCCGGCAGACCAGGGCGAGCAGGGTCCCCAACAGGAAGGCGGCCGCGGCGCTGACCAGGTACAGGCTGAGCCCGAGCAGGAGGGTGTACGGGCCCCCGCCTCCCGCCGCCTGCCAGCAGCCGGGCCCCAGGCAGCAGAGGGACACAGCGGCGAGGGCGGCCGCGGCCCCGGGCACACGCCGGTTCCCGCCGCCCCGGCCTCCCGGCTCCGCCGCCTCCGCCTCCTCCCTGGGCTTCGGCCGCGACTCGCCGCGGGCGCTCCGGGCAGGGTGGCTGAGGTGGCCGCCGGCGCCTGCTGCCCGCAGCGGGCTGAGGCCGGCGCGGCTGCTGTCGGTGGCATCGGGGTGCATGCTGCTTCCTGTGCCGCTAAGGACAGGCACATCTCCCGCCCTGCTGTCCCCCGGCGCTGCCTCGGACGGTGGCTTTCGCGCGGCGCCTCCTCCCCTCGCCGCTCCCGCCGCCGCTCCCGAGGCAGAGGGAGTCCGCGCTCATGCCCTCGCGGGCGGCCCACGGCGGGGAGGAAACGGCTCCAACAGACGCCGCCGAGCCCTTCTCGGTAACCCCTCAGTGCCGTCAGCCGGTACGAGGTCCGCAGCTGCCCACCGGGCCGCGGCCAGGTCGCCGGACAGTGTTGTGCCCGAGGCTGGCGGGGCGGGGGCTAGGGCGGCCCTGAAGTGCGTGTCAGGCTGGGGGCGGAGAGCGGCCGGGGCCCGCGTGAGTGACAGCCTGGAGGCGCCCACCCACGGCGCGGGGGCGGAGCCCGCCCCCGTCCCTGCGAGGAGGGGGCGACCAATCACTGGGAAAACTGCTTTTTCCGGCGTCCCCCTAACGCCCCCCCAACACAACCGTGTGTTGATGGAAAAATTTGCTGCAGGTGTCAGAAGCAGTTGTCATTCCCCAGCTCAGGTGAATGCTCTCGGCACATTACTGATGAGTAACCTCCTTGCGTAATTTTCAGTCGCCAAATATCTGCCTTGTTTTCACACCTATTTAGATGTATTGGGCATCCAGCCTCATCCTCACTTTTAACAGTTTCACTCTACCACCCTTCTTCCCTCCCCCTCCCAACCGCCTTAAGGAATCACAAATGTGGGGGAGTAAATGAAGCCGACGATTCCTAGTCATGGAAAGGCCCACAGAAGTATGCTTGGTGCCAGAGAGTGTACACAGCTTCCATAATCACTTTGGCTCCAATTCCTTGTATTTCTGGTGCCAGCTATTCAGTACAAATGCTAGTACCCACGCATTGAAAGTGATCCAAATAATTTTTAGAGTACATATTTTCTGCTTCTCCCAATTTGGTTCCCAGCAATTAATATACAGATAATGCTTACTGAAAAGATAGATGCCAATATGCTATATATACATTAGCACTTACTACTAAGACCAATAAAGCAGCATGTATCTTTAATGGATAATGGAAATAAAGGGATAACTAAAGAGATTAATGATTATTTAAAAGAGAGGTGATAGACTAGAAAGGGCAAATCAAGAATGGAAAGAGGAAGAAAGGGGAGTGGCAAATAGATGAGGGAAGCAGTGGAAATACAGACTATATTCAAGACTGTATTTAATCTAATGAAGGATTTTAATATGTTAAAAGTTTTCCAATAAGTTGAGTGATAGCCTGCTTCCCAGGGAGCATAGTTAAGAAAAATACACTTTAAAATATATTTTCAAAATACTGTCACTATACTGCGTTTTTCTATAAGGAATCATTCCATCTATAAATATGTTTTATGACCTTGTCATTTCAACAAAGAAAAAGACAACATTCATACGAAGTAAATTAAAACATTTAGTGGATATTGATTCTTTTAAAACAAACTATTATCTAAGAGGTTATTATTCAAGAGAAAAAATACTTGTGAGTGTTGGGATACACAGCCCACCTGTGTATTCAGAGCATGTCTTAATAAATTTCCTTGGAAACGTTTGAATTTCAAATGGGAGATAAGTAAGAGGTCTGAAAAATTATCCCTAACATTTAGTTCTAAAAAAACAGCACAGACATGAATTATCTTGTCTACCTATACCTATAAAAATGTACTCACATTTGTCATTTTTAAAAAGCTTTTTCAGTTTTAAATATTAATTAGTACTCATGTGGCACTTATATTAATTAGTACTCATTCTCTCTTATACCTTGTAGATCAAAAATAGAAAATGAGGGCCTTATCCCAGATGTGACTTTGCCATGTCTAGATGATGGCATCCAAAGAAGTTACTATTATTCCTGTTCCCCTTTCCTTCCTCCTCTTTTTTATTTTTATAAAGCAGTACAATTGATTTTGTAGGAGTCTTTTTGCCTTTAGAATAGTTAATATTCATCCCACTGGGGCTCCTTAAAGTTTCTAAGGGCTCCTAGAAATCCAAATTATTTCTAATCAAGCATGATTGCTTGTCATCACTAACAATCATATCTCTATTTTTTTGCACTTTTACTTGCTAACGACTGTGTACTGAGGGCTTTATGTACATTTTCAGGTTAAATCCACAGCTCACAACAATGGTAACTAATTGAACACTTTCCATTTGCCAGATATTGTTCTAAGCATTAGACATGAATTTCTTCATTAATCTTCACAATAACCCTGATAGATACTGTCTCCATAAAACACATGAAGAAACTGAGGCACAGAAAGTCAAATAATTTGCTTGATATTACAAAGCTAATACGTATCAGAGCTAGGATTTGGTTTTGACCCCATGTGGTCTGACTTCAGAGTTTATGCATTTAATTGCTCTGCCCTGATACTCCCTAAAAACCTTGTGATTTATCATCCCATATTAAAGGTTAGAAAAAAAAAAAATCAAGATTCAAATCCATGAGCCTAAGACCTGTATTCCCTGCCTAAGAAGTGATGTTATGTTGCTTTGTGAGAATAGCTGGTGTCTTAGCCAGCCAGGAGAAACTGGTCTAATGTTTCAGAGTCAGGGTGAGTAACTCCTAATATATCACTCTACTGTTGCCAAGAGTATTACAGATCTGAAGATCTGACCCCTGGTCAGAAAACTACGTGAAGCATATGCTATATTATTGTTAGCAGACATTTCATTCATTTACTTAAACAAAATTGGGCCTCTACCCTGTGCAATGTTTGAGGAACATTGAGAGAAGGAAAGGCGGTTCAAGTTAGTAACTGGGATTAGGAGGCACTGAGGGAGATAAGCCCCTAAATTCACCTTTAAATTAAAATCCAGTTGTATTTTTTCAGCAGTCACAGTGGAGTCTTATCAGTTCTGAGGGTCAAAGAGCAAGTTAAGTAGGGATAATTTCTTTAATTCTTTATCAGCCAGCATATGCTGACAGGCATTATTTTCTTATATAAAATAGGAATAATAACATCTGCCTTATCTCAGAGGGATATTATAAACTTAAGATAATAAATATGAAAAAAAAAATATTGACCAGTTGAAGCTGCTTCACAGTGTAAGTAAACAGAGGACAACATGGGTCTCTCAAAACAGGGCATGCCCCTGACCCTTCACTATTTAGCATGTTTCTCTATAAGCCCCTGGCCCACCCTGGAGGTAGGTGCAGGACCAGAGAGAAAACCACAGTTTTTGCCCTTGACCATTTGGGGGAAAACTGTAAATAAAGACATGAGCATGAGTTTAAAGATCTACTTTCTTCTATTGACTCACTGTAAGATCATAACAAGTCAATTAACTCCTTTATCTTTCTTATAAACTTGGCTCATGGAGTTCATATATATATGGGTATAAGTAAGGCCAGACTCCAAAAAGGCGGAAAATAATAAAATACTTTACAAGCAAATAGTATATTGTTAAATCTTTAAAGATACATACTATAGTATTTCTGAGAGGGAAATACCTGAGCATATGTATAAATTATGCTGAGTGGTCTTCCATATTAGTAAGAAGCAAAGTTCATATTAGGAAATTTTCAGGCAGAAATGTCTTTTTATTCATCTGCAAAGATAAAAAGAATTGAAAAAAAGGAAAGTACTGTAAATTAAATTAGCTGGTATTGAGATAAATCATAACAAGCGTAAACTTTCCAAAAAGGATCATTTCAATTTATCTAAGTTTTGACCTGAAATTTAGGGGGATATTATGTTTCAGTTGTCAATGGTTGCATTAAAAAAAAAACACCCCCAAAATAAAATTCTTTTTATTTGCTTATGATTTTATGGGTCAGCAATTTGGGTTGGGATCAGCTGCGCAGTTCTGCTGTTCTTGCCTGTGATTATTCATGAAACTGTCGTCAGTTGGCAGGTGGACTGCTTGGTCTAGGGGGCCTCGGTTGATAACGGCTCGTTTCTGTTCCCTGTGCTCTTATCCTCCAAGTTTAGCTCAGGGTTCTTCACATAGCATTCTCAGGAAAGCAGCATGCAAGTTTTTTTTAAGCTTTTGCTTCTGTCATATTTGCTAATGTCCCATTGGTCAAAGCAAATCACACGCCCCACCCCCAGGGGTAAATAAGTGAGGGACCACACAGGGGGGGTAAACATGAGAAGGCAAGAGTCACTGGATCCGTTACTTTAACAACCTATCACTATTTACTTTTCGTTTGTTGTTACTTTTGACAGGCTGCATTAATCACTTTCTAGTGGGTCATCTGGCTACTCCCCAAGATCAGTAGCACGTAGTAAGTTCTCACGGCATATAAATTAAAGTCCATATTTCTTGTTCCTGGAATTGATTATTCTTCATAATCTGTTCCCGCCTACCTATGAAATAGAGAAAAAGAACCTGGATAAGGATAGGGGCAAGGAAGTAGCGTACAGCTATTTATTTATGTTGGCCAGCTGGAAGTTTGGTAGCATATGCTCCATACCATTCAGCTATTTTCAGGTTATGGAACATGAAGCATAAAAAAAATGTATAAAGGTGATCTAGATTTTTGAAATCCAGTATTATTTGTCAGCAGATTATAAAGAAAGAAAATAAATTGTGATTACCTATTATCTAATTTCTTCAAAATAAATGTGTGCCGATAAATTTTTTAGACTGATCTAATATCATGTTTGACTGTACTTGTCATGACCAGAGTAAACTATAAAGTAGGCAGTGCACAATTATTGATAAAATGTACTTGGCTAAATTAAGAGAGGATTTTTAATCAAGATTAACATTATGTACTTAATACTATATAAATATCTATAAACTACCTAGAAGATTTTTCATTTATTTGCTGTTAGAAAAACTACTTTGGGAAATATAGTATTAGAGAGAATCAGAGTCCAGAGCAGAGTTTGGCACAGAGTAGGCTCTTAATAAATAATCTTGAATGAAAAACTTTAATATATTTTTTAATATATATAGAATAATTGGGTAGGCAAAAGAAATAGTAATAAAAGTATCTCATATTTGAATGGGAGCTTTATCTTTTGGTAATCCTTTTAAAAACATATTGCCATAACTCTATGAAGGAGATAAGGTATGAATTTTTTTTTTTTGATTTTTTAAAATATCTTATTGAAATACAATCTACACGCCATACAGTTCATTCATTTAAAATACATGGTCAATGTTTTTTTTAATATATTCACAGAGTTGCCATAACATCACCACTATCAGATTCCAGAAGGTTTCATCATTCCCAAAAGAAACCTTGTAACAAGCGGACAGTGGCTCAGCAGGCGCGGGTTCGATTTCAGATGCCTACCCATGCAAAAAAAAAAAAAAAGAGAGAAACCTTGTATCCATTAGCAGCCAGTCCCTTTGTCCCCCAGCAGTCCCCAGCCCCGGCAACCACTACTCTACTTTCTGCTTCTGCAGATTTGCCTATTCTGGAGTTGCCTATGATATGAAGTGGAATTGTACATGGTCTTTTGCATCTGAATTCTTTCACTTAGCGCAATGTCTGTAAGTTCATCTGTGCTGTAGTTATGCATCAGAACTTCATCCCTTTGTCTCGTTAAGTAATATTCCATTGCATGGATATACGATATTTATCTATCGGATGGTAGACATTGGGTTGTTTCCACTTTTTGACTATATGAGCAGTGCTGTTTGGAACATTTTTGTACCGTTTTTGTGTGGAGATATGCTTTTATTTCTTCTGGGTATATACCAAGGAGTGGAACTGCTAGGTCATATGGTCAATCTACATGTAACTGATTTTCCAAAGAAGCTGCACCATTTTACGTTGCTGTCAGCAGGGTGGGAAGATCCGAGGTACTCCTCATCCATCACAGGGGGTTTGAAGTGGTCTCTCATGGTGGGTTTGATTTGCATTTCCATAATGACTAATGATGTTGAGCTTCTTTGCATGTGCTTATTGACTGTTTGTATATCTTCTTTGGAGAAACATCTATTCAAATCCTTTGCCCATTTAAAAAAAAAATGGGGTTGTTTGTCTTTTTGTTGTTGAGTTGTAGGAGTCCTGTATGTATTTTGTATATTAGATCTTTACCAGATATGTGATTCACAAATACTAAATTCTGTTCTGTGGGTTTTCTCACTTTCTTGATGGTATTTTTTGAAGCACGAAGTTTTAAATTTTGATGAAATCCACTTTATTTATATATTTTTTCTCACTTTGTGCTTTTGTTGTTGTATCTAAGCAACTTTGCCTATTCCAAGTTCATGAAGATTTACTCCTGTGTTTTCTTCCTAGAGTTCTAGTTTTAGCTCTTATGCTTAAGTCTTTGATCTATTTTGAGTCTATTTTCATGTAGGGTTTAAGAAAGGGGTCCAACTTCATTCTCTCTCTCTCTTTTTTTTTTTTTTGCTTGGGCAGGCACTGGGTATCGAACCCAGATCTCAGGCATGGCAGGCAAGAACTCTGCCTGCTGAGCCACCATGGCCCACCCCAACCTCATTGCTTGTGGATATCTGCTTGTTTTTTTGTTTTTTTTAAAAAAAACAAAACAATTTGTTGAAAAGACTTCTTTTCCCATTGAATTATTTTGACACTCTTGCTGAAAAATCAACTGACCATAAATGTGTGTTTAATTGTATTCCACTGACCTATATTTTTATCCTTTTATCAGTAGCATTCTGTCTTGATTACTGAGGCTTTGTGTAGTAAGTTTTGAAATTGGGAAGTGTAAGTTCTCTTATTTTGCTCTTCTTTTTCAAGATTGTTTTGGCTATTCTGGGTTCCTTTCATTTCCGTATGAATTTGTGGATCAGCCTGATGATTTAAAAAAAAAAAGTCAACTGGAATTTTGATAGGGATTGAATTGAAGCTGTAAATCAATTTAGGGAGTATTGCCATTTTAACAGTAAGTCTTCTGATATGGGATACCTTTCCTCTTTTTTTGGTCTTCATTTAGTTTTGTACTTCTTTTGTTAAATTGATTCCTAAGTAATTTATTCTTTTTGATCTATTGTTTTGGAATTGTTTTCTTAATTTCATTTTTGGAAATATATAGAAATAGTAGTTTGTATTTTTTATATTGATTGTGTCCTGCAAGCTTGCTGAAACTTGTATCAATTCTAACAGATTTTAGTGAGATTTCTGTTTACAGATCATGTCCCTACAGATGGGGATGCTTTTATTTCCTCCTTTACAGTTTAGGTGCCTTTTATTTATTTTACTTTCCTGGATCTAGATAGAACTTCCAATACGATGTTGAACAGAAGTGGCACTAGTGGACATCTTGTCTTTTTCCAATCTTAGAGGTCAGTTTTTCTTTTTTTTTTTTACACAGGCAGGCACCGGGAATCAAACCCGGGTCTCTGGCATGGCAGGCAGAAACTCTTCCACTGAGCCACTGTGGCCTGCCCTAGAGGTCAGTCTTTCACCATTAAGTATGATGTTAGTTGTGGGTGGTTTGTAAATGCCCTTTGTCAAGTTGAAAAATTTCTCTGCTGTTCTGAGTTTGTTGAATGTTTTTATCATGAAAGGGTGTTGGTTTTGTCACATGATTTTTCTGCATCCATTGAAATGATCATATGGTTTTTGTCCTTTTTTCTATTGATATGGTGCATTATATTAATTGCCTTTCAGATTGTAGGCTAGCCTAGCAGTCCAGGGATAAATCCTGTTTGGTCACTGTATAATTTTAATATGTTGCTGAATTCTGTTTACTAATATTTTGTTGAGGATTTTTGAGTCTATATCCATAAGGGATATAAGGTATGAATTTTAATCCCATTTTGTAGGTGAGGAAACTAAGGTTCAGAGAAGTTAAATGAGTTTTCCAAAAATCACACAGCTAGTTGCCTGTAAGTCCCAAGTGATAATTGATTAGTTTTAAATTATAGGAATCTTCTTCATTAGCCTATCTTTCAAATACAACAGTTAAAAGTTATGTAATTTCAAAGAACAAAATAAATTGCTTTTTACATTATACTATTAATATCCTTACAATCACAATGCTACAATAATAATGACACTCGTCTGGCTTTTAAACAGATTGTGTTTAAATAGCTTGTACTGGAAAGTAATTTGTGACTTCTCTTAGTTCTTTCATTCAATAAAAAAGATTAACTAGTTGCTGTTAGAAAAAAGTATAAAATATCATTCCTGCCCTTGAAGAGTTCACATTTAAATAGGGAAAGACAGAGGAAAAGGAAAAAAGTATTAAACTATTTGGCACATATTATAATCAAGGTATTTCAAGTTCTTTGGAGGCAAAAGAGGAGGTAGGAGTGATTCACAGAGCTGGTTATAATTGAGCTAAGTCATTTTGCTTTCTCAAATTCCTACACTTGTTATGGCATTCAGATATTTTGACCCACCCCATTATATACTCAAAAAACATGAACTTAACTACTTAATTTCAAATTGGTTTATAAATTTTAAGCCAGTAAAGATTTTATCTTTCAAAACTTGACTCCTAAATCTAAAAAAAAAGTTTTCCATTGGGAGTACATTTGCTCATAATATTAAAGAGGTTTAGCAGAAATGAAAAAAAAAACTGCCAATAATATGAAAATGTGTCAGTAGCTCTCAAAAGAATTAGCAAAGCCTATATTCTGCCTCAACAAGTTTATATGTATTTAAGAAATGTTTTTAAATGGGAAGAATGATGCTATTAATTATATCCTTCCAGACAAAAGAGTCCAAATTTAGTGACTGTTGGGAAGGTTTTTGTTTTTTTTCCATCCATGAGCTGATGACCTTCTATGACCAGAACTATGAAAAGACACAAAGGAAATAAAATCTCTGTCCTGAAGGAGCTTACAATCTAGAACACACATTCCTTGATTCATTCATTCAGTATACACGACTAAGTACTCTTTGCAGAACCCTGTCTTAGATCCTATGGAAAAAGCAAAACTTAAAAATACATGATCCAGAAAAAAGAGTCACAATTAAAGTCCAAGAAATAATAGACTTCTGACCACAGAAGGGACAACTATACCTGGGAAACAACACCAGAATAGTTCTACCAAGCAGGATTAAATGAAATCTATTCTTCCTTTTAGCCTAAGAAGAGTAGGAAGTCATTTGTAAATTAATGCCAATAAGTACAAGATGCATTGTGAAGAAGGAAAATAAAGACAATTCCTTACTGGGATACCCTAGGATATAGTTAAACTGGTAGTTCCTAACTTTCTTGGCACTTTAATGGAAAATTTTGAGTACCTATTCTATTAGTTTCTCAATGCAGCTGTTACAAATTACAAAAAAACTGTAGTGGCTTAATGCAACACAAATTTATTCCCTAAAATTATGAGGGTAAAAAATGAAGATCAAGGTGTAATCAGGGCTGTAATGCTTCTGGAGGCTACAGGGTAGAATCCCTTTCCTGTTCCTTCAGTTTCTGGAGTTGGCCTGCACTCCTTGGCTCATGGTTCCTTCCTCCCAGCACATCAACCCCTTGCTCTTGTGATCACATTTCCTATTACTTTAACCTTCTAAGGACCCTCGTGCTTACATTGGGCCCACCATATTAATCTTAACATCTCAAGATCCTTAATCAGCTATCTCTCTCTTGCCATGTAAAGTTAACAGATTTACAGGCTCTGGGGATTAGGACACCAACATCTTTTGTAGAGGGTGTTGTCATTATTCTACCGTACTTAAATTAACCATATGCCTGAGCGTTCAAAAACGAAAAATTATGGCATTCAATATAGGTTGCAGAGATCTTTTTTCTTTGTAACTACTTATCTGGTTTAGCAGTGGTCAGAAGACTTTCTAAGCCTTACCAGCCCCTAACCTATAGTACTATATTCGTTGTTTGAACTGAGCCTTGTCGCAAAGACACAGCCTCCCCCATTAGTGCTGATTTGGTAAGAATCAGGCCTAAAGCACACTGCCGTGAACAATGAGGGAAAGCAGCAGTAATACGTTAATAATGCGCTGGGCCCCTACACACTCGGACGATTTCTTTCTCCTCGTTATCCTTCTCATTCAAAAGTCCCCGGACTCCCACCGCGCTCTATGACGCCAGGCTCGAGCAGCCCCGCGGACGCGGGCGTTTGGCGACCGCCCCCTGCAGGCAGCACCCGCGGCTCTCGCCCGCAACTTCCTCCCCTTTCCGCTCTCTCCGCCCCCGGAAGCGCGATGTGGGCGGCCTCGGAGCTCGGCGTCGCCCGGGGCCGCATGGAGGGGCTGCGTGAGCGCGCTGGCGCGTGCGCGTGCGCGTGCCCGTGCGCGTGAGCCGCGGTGACTGTGGAGGGGTGGGAACGGCGGCACCGCGGGGAGAGGTTCGGAGGCCTCTCGTTCCCCGTCGGCGGCGTGACCAGTCCCCCCCTCCCTCGTTCGGGATTCGTCTCCCCTCCCCGGAACCCAGGCGGCGGCGAGCACACAAGGTATGTGTAAGGAAGCTTGGGCCAGAGCTAGGAGAGGCCGGCCTGCTGGGGCCAGGCGGTGCCCTTCCCCACCAGCCCGCCGGCTCGGCCAGACCCTCGGGCGGCGGCTGGAACCACAACAAAGGCTGTGCCGGCCCGCGCCGGTCTTGGGGGGCCCTGGGGCGGAAAGAGCCGGGCCGGGCCCTCCGGACGCGTTCGTGGTGGTCGAGGTCTGGCTCTGATTAAGATGTGGTCGCGACCTGGGGCCGGGCGGTAGCCACCACCGCCCACCTCCGCTGACTTGAAATGACCCCTGAGGCGTGAGGGACGAGGAGTTGCCTTCTGCTAACTCCCAGGGTTGGCGAGGGTGGGGTAGGGATTTGGAAAACACGTGTTTACTTTGGACAGAGGTTTTCGGGTACCCAGAAACGGAGGGAGAGCCTTCTCTTGGGCCTATTACGTATGTACCTACAGAAATATAATGTCACACTAACAAAATGCCAGCATCAAAAAATGCCATGTTCTTTGTGTTTTCTCTGATGCGTTATTTCTGCTCCTGGCTCTGTGTGAGCTATTCAGTTGGTGAGCGACCAAGTGATTCCCAGGCCACTTTGGGAAAAACCTGCCTGCAATTGAGTACCAAAAGGGTTTTTATGGTCTCATAGACCTGTCATTTAATTTTTACCTTTCCCAATATGCTTTTAAAAAGAATGTTTACAACCTTATTAAGCAGTCCTTTTTCTTCTTTATTCTGGAATGTAAATTGAATCTCACGAAGTTTAAAGTAAATGTTATCAAAAGGATTGCTTGGCTGATAAAATCGTTGGATAAATTCTGCTGTAAAAGTTAAATCACCTGGATATTTAAATGCTTACAAATAACCCTATCTGTTGGATAGTATGAAACAGAATTTATTCCTGAAAAGTCTTCATGCGCTATGCCTGACCACTGAGTAAGGCAGATGCTTACAACTGTTACGAGACTACATGACTGGGCCATGGAAATGCAGATAAAGGAATAGTTAATTCTGGTGAGGGGTGGGAGGGCGAGGGACCAAAGTGGGAAACTAAGTGATTTTTCTGCTTTTATGCTCTAGGGCTCAATATTAAATCCCCTAACTCCAAACTCATTTATTGGATAAACATTCTTTGAATGTCTAATGTTTGTCAGGTCCTGCTTTAGGCACTGGTGATACAAAAATGAGCAAGATACCTAGTGCTACCATTCTGGTAAGGAGACAAGCAAGACAGAAAACTATAAGTTACAAAAAAACAAGAACACTACAAGGATTTTGTTGTTGTTTTTTGGTGTCTTTTTTTCTTTAATTTGAAAAATAACATATATGCAAAAAAACAAATTGCAAAGCACACCCCAGCAATTAGTTGTAGAATAGATTGCAGAGTTTGGTATGGGTACAGTTCCACAATTTTGGGTTTTTCCTTCTAGCTGCTCCAAGACACTGGAGACTGAAAGAAATATCAGTATAATGATTCAGCAGTCATGCTCATTAGTTAAATCCTATCATCTCTGTTAAAACTCCACCTTCTCCTTTGACCTTTCTCCCACTCTTTAGGGGTATTTGAGCTATACCCATTCTAACTTTTTTTATATTGGAAAGGGCTGTCAATAATATGGGATAAGACAGATGGAACTTGTAGATGTTCTGGAGAGGGTAGCCCCCCTGGGTTTCAGGACTTATCTTGCCTAGTAACCCATCTGGAGGTTGTAGGTTTCTGGAAGGTAATCATAGTGTACAGAAGCTTTGTAGACTCTCAGATAGAGCCTTAGGTGTTATTTAGGGTTGGCAGGTTTATAAGCTAGGGTTCTCTAGAGAAACAGAGTTCATCAGTCATTCTGATTATGGGAATCAGAGTCCTTAGTGCCTTTGAGTCCCATCAGAGTAGAAAACAAATCATAAAAACCCATTTTTAAGATTCTGCTTCTTAAGAACCACCCCACTCTCAATACCAAGCTGTATTAGCTGGGGTTCTCTAGAGAGACAGAATCAGCAGGAAATATCTGTAGATATAAAATTTAAGTGTCTCACGTAACCATGGTAATGTCGAGTCCAAAATCCATAGGGCAGGCTATGAAGCTGATGACTCCAATGAATGGTCTGGACAAACTCCACAGGAGAGGCTCACCAGCCAAAGCAGGAAGAGAGACTGTCCCTTCTGAATCCTCCTGAAAAACCTTCCAGTGATTAAACTTTGCTCAATGCAGAAGACACTCCCCTTGGCTGATTACAAATGCAGTCAGCTGTGGATACAGCTGATGTGATCATGATTTAATTCTATGAAATGTTCTCATAGCAACAGACAGGCCTGCACTTGCCCAAACAGATGAATGGGCACCACCACCTGACCAAGTTGACACATGAACCTTACCGTGACAGCAGGAATTGATTTGGTTGGGGTTTGGCAAACTATGATAGGTAGTAATGTCTAACTGAAGCCTGCATAAGGTACTCTAAGGTACTGCAGACTAAAAGAAATATCAGTAAAATGATTGAGCAGTCATATTCATTTGTTAAACCTGACCTTCTCTGTGTAATTCCACCATCACCTTTGATCCTTCGCCTGCTCTTTAGGGGTATTTGGGCTATGCCCAGTCTAACTTTTTCATGTTGAAAAGGGCTGTTGATAATATGGGATGGGGGATGGAACTAGTTGATATTCTGGAGGGGCTGTCTCCTCCGCATTTCAGGACTTATGTGGTCCTGGAACCTATTTGGAGGTTGTAGGTTTCTGGAAAGTAATCATAGTGTATGGAACCTTTGTAGAATCTCAGATAAAGCCCCTAAATGATTTTTAGGGTTGACAGGAATAGTTTGAGTTGGGGTTTGGCAAACCAGGATAAAGAGCAATATCTAGTTGAAGCTTGTGTAAGAGTAGCCTCCAGAGTAGCTTCTTGACTCTGAAGTCTCTCAGCCACTGATACCTTATTTATTACAATTCTTTTCCACCTTTTGATCAGGAAGACATTGTTGATCCCACGGTGCCAGGGCCAGGTTCATCCCTGGGAGTCATATCCCACGTTGCCAGAGATATTTTCACCTCCCAATGTCAGGGGTATTACCGTTTGATCATGTTTTTCATCTTTTATAGACTAGCATCACTTTGCACTCTCTGACACCCTCAGAAGAATAGATTTTGCATCAAGACCCATACACATATATTTTTAAATAATGGAAACAAAGATTTCATGCAACATTACTTATTCTGAATAATGTGTATGACATTTTTATTCTACTCTGTTCTACTTCTTACTGTAGTTTGATGGTTGGCATGACATTCTGAATTGGTTTTTACATTGGGTTGTGACCTGTAGATTATAAAATATGTTCTGGGGTATGTTATGAAGCATTGTGCTTTTGAAATTTGAGGAGATTTATAATGGGATTTTTTTTTTAATCAGAAAGATACTCTCCTCTTTTTTTTTTTTGAGAATTTGTGAGTCTACAGAATAATCATGCATAAAACAGAGGATTCCCATATAGCGTCCTATTTATTTATTTAAACTTTTTTTGTGCAAATTAACATATTTACAAAAAAGCAATAAATTTCCAAGTACATTTAACAAGTAGTTATACAACAGATTTTAAAGTTTGGTATGGGTTACAGTTCCACAATTTTTCTTTTTTTCTAACTGCTCTAAGACATTGGAGACCAAAAGAAATATCAATATATTGATTCAACAGTTAGGTGCATTTGTTAAATCCTATCTTCTCTATTATACTCTACCTTCTTTTTTTTTCTGTTTTGTGAGAAATAACATATACAAAAAAGCAATAGATTTCACAGCACATTGCAACAACTAGTTGTAATAGAACAGATTTCAGAGTTTGGTATGGGTTACTATTCCACAATTTTAGGTTTTTATTTCTAGCTGCTCCAAGGTACTGAAGACTAAAAGAAATATCGGTTTACTGATTCAGCGCTCATATTCATTTGTTAAACCAGACCTTCTTTTGTGTAACTCTGCCAACTTTAATATTTCTCTCACTCTTTAGGGGTATTTAGGCTTTGGCCATTCTAACTCTTTCATGTTGAAAGGGGCTGTGGATAGTATGGAATAAGGGTCTGGAACCAGTTGATGTTGAAGAAAGGCTAGCCCGTCTGCATTTCAGGATTTCTCTGGTCCAGAGACCCATTTGGAGGTCATAGGTTTCTGGACAGTTAACTCTAGTGCATAGAACCTTTGTAGAGTCTTAGGATTGGCTGAGATGGTTTTGAATGGGATTTGACAAGTTATGATAGTAGCAATATCTAAGTGAAACTTGCCCATCCTATTAATACCCTGCATTGGTATGATACATTTGTTACAATTCATGAAAACATATTCTTATAATTGTGCTATTAACTATAGTCCATGGTTTAGATTATCATTCACTGTTTATGTTGTGCAGTTCCATGGATTTTTAAAAAATTTTTATTCTAGCACCATATATATAACCTAACATTCCCCTTTTAAACAAATTCAGATATATATTTCAGTGCAGTTAATTCACGACGTGCTGCCATCATCAATATCCATTACTAAAACATTTCCATCTTTCCGTATAGAAACAGTGTACATTTTAAGCCTTAACTCTCCATTCCCTAGCCCCACCTCCAACCCCTGATAACTTTTTCAGGCATATTTCATATGTATTGCAGGTTCAGTTCTGGACCCCCACAATAAAGCAAATGTCAAATAAAGCAAATTACACAAGTTTTTTGGTTTCCCAGTGCGCATAAAATTATGTTCACACTATACCATAGGCTGTTAAGTGTACAATAGCAGTATATCTAAGGAAACAGTATACATACTATAATTAAAATGTGATGCAGGAGTGAGCACATGCTTTTGGTAAAGTGTTGCTAATAGACTTACCTGCAGTGTTGCCACAAAATTCAATAGCCTTTTTTTATTAAAAGCAGACAGCGGTTGTGAAGCACAATAAAGCGAAACTAAATAAAACAACATATGCCTGTATTTTAGACTCTGTGCATTTTAAGCCTTAACTCCCTATTCCCAATGCCCACCCTATCCCTGTAACTTACAGTTTACATTCTGACTATGAGTTTGCTTATTCTAATCATTTCACATCAGTAACATCATACAATATTTGTCCAGTTGTGTATGGCTTATTTCACTCAACCTGAGGTCTTTGAGATTCATCCATGTTGTTGCATGTGTTAGAACTTCATTCCTTTTTATAGCTAAACAATATTCCATTGTGTATATATACCACATTTTGTTTATCCCTTCATTGGTTGATGGACACTTAGGTGGTGTCCATCTTTTGGCAATTATGGACAATGACTCTATGAACATTGGTGTGCAAATATCTGTTTGAGTCTCTGCTTTCAGGTCTTTGGAATATGTACTTAGAAGTAGGATTTCCAAGTCATATGTTAATTTTTTTTTTTTTTTTGCTTGGGGAATCAAACCCAGGTCTCCGGCATGGCAGGTGAGAATTCTGCCACTGAGCCACCATTGTACTACCCTCATATGGTAATTTTATACTTAACTTTGTTTATTTATATATATGTTTAATTTTGGGGGGAACTGCTAAACCGGCTTCCATAGCAGCTGTACCATTTTATATTCCCCCCAGCAATGAATATTTCTATTTCTCCATATCCTATGTAACACTTGTGATTTTCTTTTTGATAGTAGTCATTTTAGTGGGTTTGGAATGATATCTCATTGTGGTTTTCATTTGCCTTTCCTTAATGGCTAAAGATGTTGATCATCTTTACATGTTGTTTTTTTGGCCATTTGTATATATTCTTTGGAGAAATGTCCATTCAAGCCTTTTGCCCATTTTTAAATTATATTGTTTGTCTTTTTTATTGTCAAGTGAAGGATTTTTTTTTAATGTGTTCTGAATATTAACCCATATGAGATATGTGGTTTGAAAATATTTTCTCCCATTGTACAGGTTATCATTTTACTTTCATGCTTTAGTCCTTTGAGGTGGGATGCAAGGATAGTTAAGTGGTAGAATTCTCGCCTACCATGTGGGAGACCCTGATTCAATTCCTGGCCCATGCACTTCCCCCCTAAAAAATCAACCAATGGTGCTGCCATAATGGGATAGTCACATGGAAAAAGAATGAAATGTGACCCCTACCATACAGCATACAAAAGGAAAAAGAAAAGTCTTTTGAGGCACTAAGTTTTTTATTTTAATGAGGTCTCATTTATATATTTTTGTTATTATTGCTTGTGCTTTGAGTATAAAATATAAGAAACCATTGTGTAGCACAAGGTCCTGAAGATGCTTCCCAACCTTTTCCTCTAGGAGTTCGATAGTTCTGGCTCTTATATTTAGGGCTTTGATCCATTTGAGTTAGTTTTTGCGTAAGATGTAATGTAGGGGTCCACCTTCATTATTTTGCAAAAGGAAATCCAATTCTGCCAGCACCATTCGTTGAAGGGGACTATTCTTTCCTCATCTAGTGGTCTTTTCCCCCTTGACAAAACGCAGTTGGCCGTAAATGCAAGAGTTGATTTCTGAGCTCTCGGTTCCATTTCATTGGTCTGTATGTCTGTCCTTGGGTCAGTACCATGCTGCTTTGATTATTGTACCTTTGTTACATTTTTAAATGTTGGAAATAATTCTTCTCATTTTAATATTTAAATTATTTCTGTCTTCTCTGTATAGCTTCACCATAAATATAAATATTGTAGTCTAATTTTTCTTTAAACTTGAAGATCTGCTTACACATCTTATTTCAGTTTAAATCTAATAATTTCATTGGAATTTGAAAACTCACTTGTACTTTGATTAATTTTCACTTATCTTATAAAACATCTCCTGTACATTTGACACCTTTTGCAAACTTGCTTAATTAACATCATAGTTAAAATTTTAAAATATCCTATTTTCTTAATACTTAGATACCTGACAAGGCATGGTTTCACATCTGTCAAAGAAAATCTTTCTAAGCATTATAAATCTAATATAGCTAAATCTACTGATTTAATCAATCACATCCCATTAAACTCTTTAAGTTAGTTATATTTTTTAACTCTAATATGTCAAAGTCTGTTAAATTTTCAAATGCTTAGAGGCAAACAAAAATGTCCAATAACAGCAAAATATGTATTACTACGCATATCTCCACCTATCATATTATGTTTGGTTTATTTTCAAATCATGTTCATACTTCTTTTTCTATCTTAGGTTACAGGGTGACAAGTAAAGGGTTGCAAAGTATTTTAGCCTGGTTTAGAATACAGATTATAAATCTTATCCAGCATGATTTGATTTAATGGGATTAATTAAAATTCGAGTCTTGTGAGCACATAATTAGACTGTTGGCTATTATTATTGAAAATTTATGCCTTTCCTTTATCATAGCTCATACTCTTTGCTCCTTTTGAATAGCATCTACCCATGGCTTTCTATGCAATTATTAATTTTTCAGGTTTGGTTTTTTGTTTGTTTGTTTGTTTGTTTTTTGTTTTTCTGTGCTAACTTGTCCATTGGAAGCCTCTTTAAACTGGATTCTTTATTATCACTGCTGGAGGCATATTTGAAAGTATTTGTGCTCTCTTGCCATAAGATGCTCCAGGCCCTTTTGGGGTTTTTTGTTTTGTCTCTAGTAATTGGACCAGCTGGCCTTTATAGAATCTTTTTTTAAGTGGAGATCAAACTGTGAATACAAGATTATCAGTAGTGGAAGATAGGATGGCACTGCTGCAAAGATAACTAATAACAGAGATAGATAAATATTTTTTCAAGGATAAGAATCTGTAAAGTTTCCAATTTAACCTCAACTACATGGAGTCTATTAAAATATTTTAAACAATTTTAATTTCCTGTAAAGTAGTGAGTTATAAGTTTACTGGTCAACTGGTAATGTAAGGTCTTTAACAAAACCAGTAGTCCCTGCCCCACACTAGAGGCAACTACTCTGACCATGTTCGTCTCTTTCTTCTAATGTTTAAATCTATATGTCTAAGTAATTGACTTGAATTTTCCATTTTAGATAGCTATAAGCTGTCTATTATGAAATGTCTTAATACCAGACCCCCTTTAACACAGTGAGATGTGTATACTCTTCCCTCTCTCATCTTTTATATGTGTCTTTGTCACAATTTGTAATTAAATTATTTAGAATTTGAGCTACCTGTGAGGCCTATGTATGTATCTTAGAGTTTTTGTTCCTCTTTAAGAAGGGATGGGGTAATTTTTAATAGAAGTCACCTCCTTCTCTTCTCTGCTTCTCCTCAGTAAATACAGTGAAGGAGCAGAATAGGACAAACTTTTATTGTTTCCACAAAAATAATGTGTTTTGGGGCTTCTTAGCTCATCCTGTGAGATTTTAACACCATCCATTTTTATTCTAAACTTTAACTGTACTTAATTTATAAAAGGTAAGGTTTCCTTAGGATACACTACATATCCATGTTTGTGATATCCCTGCCTTGATTATCTACTATTATTTTCCTCTGAACTGAATGCTAGGTTTATTTATTTTTGAATCATTGGCACAACTTGATAGCACTCTATAACCCCACTCAATGAGCTTTTGTTGGTATTTTAATATTTCTTTTTGTGTAGTACCCAAACTTCTCAATTTGACAAAATTATGCAATTTCTTCCTAAAAATGAAATGTATTTGGAAATTACTCTTTAGTCTGATGATTACACTTTCCTACATTTCAGATAGATTTTTTGCCATCATGGATTGGTTTGGAGATGTACCAGAAGGTGAAGTGGACCATTCTTTCTTTGACAGTGACTTTGAAGAGGCAAAGAAATGTGAAAGTAACTCAGTGCTTGACAAGCAAGTTTATGACCATAAAGAAGGAATAGAGAAACATGCAGAAAATGTAAACTTGGAATTTGAAGGTCAAACAAAGGAAAATCTTCTTACTGAAAAGAGAAATGGAAAAAAAGAGAAAATTCCTTCAGAAGAGTGCCCTGTAGAGAATGGTATTATGCAAAATAGAAATTTGACCACGTCTTTAAAATCAAAAAAGTTTTGTGATGTTACAACAGGACATAAAATGCACTTGCCCATTCCAAATAGAATTCCAAAAATTGTAAAAGGTGAAGATGATTACTATACAGATGGAGAGGAAAGCAGTGATGATGGGAAAAGACATCATGTCAGGTCCAAGTCAGCTAAACCATCTAATAACTTTAAAAAGAGCGTGAATAAAAAATATTCCAAAATTAGTTCCTCTTCCTCTTCTTCTTTATCTTCCTCATCTTCAAGTTCAGATACAGATTGTTCCGGTAAAAGGTCTGATATTTGTGTATCTGAATCATTGCCATCTTTGAAGAAACATGTATCTGGTATAAACCTCTTATCACCAAAACAGAAGTATAAACCAGGAATGAAATCAACAGGAAAACAACCTTTAAGTACTAAGCCAAAAGTGGATGACTACACTGAGGAATCTGAAGATACTGTAACTGATGTAACTCCTCTGTCAACCCCAGACATCAGCCCTGTTCAGTCTTTTGAACTGGCCACATCAAATGATCAAAAAGTAAAAATTGAAAGGCAAGAAAATTTGAATCAAGAGGTAAATGGAAATGTTGAGGATTTAAAGCATAATTCAAAGTGTTTGAAAGCAGCCAAGAAAGGGAAAGAAAAATGTGGGCCCAGTCCCACTTCCAAGTCTTCATTGTTGGATTCCAATTTAGACCACAAAGATACGCAAAAAGTTTTACATGACACAATGGACCTGAATCATCTCTTGAAAGGTAACTTTCTTTTCTTTTTAAAAATTATGTTGGATTAAGTATTAAAATTAATTGTAAATGGAGGTTAAATATTAAATGCTATGAATTTACATTGATTTTTCTAGTAGATATGTCTTAGTTTTTGAGAAAATTGATATTGTAACTTTACCAAATATTCTATTTAGTAAAAAAATTGCTACAGTGTCATTATCTGTAACATCAGGTGAGAGGTATATTGCAAAACTAATTAGCTAGGGCTAGAAAGTATTTCGCACGATTTTGGTCTAATGCTTATAAACTCAAAATGCTAGAAACATATTCTTTAAAAAAATTTGTTATACACACAACACAAAATTTCCCATTTTAACCATTTTTAAATTCAGTGGTGTTAAATTACATTTACAGTGTTAGGCTACATTCACCACCATCCATCACCAAAACTTTTTCATCACCCCAAATGGAAACTGTCATTGGCAGTAACACTCCATTCCTCCCTCCCCTGTATCTGGTAATCTCTGATCTACTTTCCGGCTCTGTTAATTTACTTTTTATATATATTTCATATAAATGGAGTCAAATAATGTTTGTCCTTTTTTGTCTGGCTTATTTAACATGTTTTTAGGTTTCATCCATGTTATGGCATGCATCAGAACTTGTTAAATAGTATTCTGTTGTATGGCTAGATCAGATTTTATTTATCCAGTCATCGTTTAATGGACACTGGGTTGTTTCCACCTTGTAGCTGTTGTGGAAATGATATGATCATTTTT
Source organism: Tamandua tetradactyla (assembly GCF_023851605.1). NCBI lineage: Eukaryota > Metazoa > Chordata > Mammalia > Pilosa > Myrmecophagidae > Tamandua > Tamandua tetradactyla. Next base: position 27,269,834 of record NC_135352.1, read on the forward strand.
GTGCAAGCATCTGAGACCCTATTTTCCCTTCTTTGTGGTAATAAACCTGAAAGTAGAACTGCCAGATCATATGGTAATTATATATTCAACTTTTTTAAGGAACCACAAACTGTTTTCCACAGCAGCTGTACGATTTTACATCCCTAATAACAGTGTACAAGGGTTCAGATTTCTCTGCATTCTCACCAACACCTTTTATTAATTTTTTCATCTTGTAGTTTGGATTTCCATTTCCCCAATGGCTAATGATGTTGTATGTCATTTCATGTGCTGATTAGCCGTTTGTATATCTTCTTTGGAGAAATGTCTGTTCACGTCCTTTGCCCATTGTTTTCATTGGGTTGTTTGTCTTTTTGTCGTTGAATTATAAGAGTTCTTTATATATGCTGGATATAAACCCTTATCAGATATATGATTTAGATCTACTTTCTCCCTTTCTGTAGATTTTTTTCACTGTCTTTATAATTTCCTTTGCACAAAAGTTTTTAATTTTAATGGTCTCATATCTTTTTTCTTCTCTTGCTCAGGCTTTTGATGCCACATCTAAGAAATCATTGACAAATCTAAGGTCATAAAGATTTTCTCCTAAGGGTTTCATGATTCTGACTTTTATATTTAGGGCATTGGTCCATTTGAGCTAAATTTTTTTTATGGCATGGGCAGGCTCCAGGGATTGAATCCGGGTCTCCAGCTCAACAGGCAAGGATTCTTGCCTCTGAGCCACCGTTGCACCACCTGAGCTAATTTTTATACATGTGTAAGGTAGGAGTCCAACTTCTTCCTTTACATGTAGATATCCAATTTTCCCAACCATTTGTTGAAGAGATTGTACCAGAAGGATAATATAAATGAGAGCATAGGGCCACATGTTTCCCACTTTTGTTTAGAGACATAGGCATAAGACATATTTCACTTTATTCTTTAAGAAAGGCAACAGCACAGAAGTTAAAATAACCTGGAACGCTGTCTCCATTTTAGAAAAAGTGGTAAGAATTTCTGAAAATGCAGCTTCTTTTCGCTTAATTATGTGACTGTTTTAGATTCCCCATTCCCACCCTAAGCCTGCCTTCACTAAGTAAATGTTGATAGGGTGTGGTTGGAATTAAATGTTCTCATTAAATGGTCTCTTTTTTTTATTTTAGCATTTTTTTATTGTGAAATATAACATATACAGAAAAGCAATAAATTTCAAAAAAGGCATCCTTTACTGAAAAGATTAGCTGTTAGTACATCCTGCCTGGTACCACATTTTATCCCTTCTTTACTGGCAGCCTGTAGCAAATGATTAAGATAAGTAAGCTCAAAATCTCAGATACCATCAACACACTACCAAGCTTTAGGGAATATTTAAGAAAAGCTAAAATAAACAGAGAGGCACTGGACTTATAGAAAAAAAATTTAATACTTGAAACAGTTAAGAGTGAGTTCAGTCATTTTAGGGAAGGTCTGCAAGGACAAAACTATTTACATTAATAAAACTAAGGCATGATTTGCTTTTTATACTCACCTGTCACAAGTATATAGTAGAGTTTTTCAGGGGCTTCTGCATTCAACAGATTGAATGCAGAATCAAATGTGAGACTCCATCTGTCTTCTCTTAAACTAGAATTTAGAAGATTTACAAACAGCAAAACTGCCATTCTTCTGCTCATTTTTGTTTTTTATAAAAATATGTTGTATGAATATGTAATTAGTCTATTTTCTAATTAATACCTTAAAATTGTTTATTAATTTCTAACCTGGCATATATTGGTAGGTAGTACCCACATAAACAAACATTCTGTGGGGTCCTTAATAATCTTTAGCAGTGTAAAGGGGCCCTGAGACCAAAAAGTATAAGATTAGAACTGAAATATGTGACAGTAGTCCCTTAAAGGGGAAAAATTTTAACTTCTAAAACAAAAAAAAAAAGAAGAAACAATGAAAAAAAAAAGTTTGTAGGGAAAGAGGCCAAAACTTACCAGTTATTCACAATGTATGTGGATGACTTTAGTTCATGAGAATATGCTCTCAGTGGGTTTAAAAAACTAAATCCATCCTAAAAAGATATTTAAAATAGTATAGGAAGAATATAATTGAAGACTTCAGAAAAGATATGCCAGACAGGTTTTTAGCATGGAGAAAATAGAAGTATCAGTATTATTGCCATGCAAAATAGGATTCCAGGTGAAGAACACTGAAAGGAACCAAGAAGGATGTTTTACATTAATAAAAAGACGAAATACACCACAAAGTGATTTGAAATGGTCAGACATTAATTTGAAATGCTTGATTGAAAGCAAGAAAGAGAACTAGATGATGAAATTCACCAAGCCACAATTTCTATAGAAGATTTATAGATCAATTAGAAAAAAAAAAGGATGTATTAACTGTCAGCTTGTGGTCTGCACTTGACTTACAAGTTATTTTATCACTCAGTATTTTTAAGAAGTGATAAAAAAGGGTGTTTTAGTTTGCTAAGGCTGCTGGAATGCAATGCAGCAGAGATGGACTGGCTTTTTTTTTTTGGTTATTTATTAATTAAAAAAACAAACGAACTAAAACATTAACATGTGATCATTCTGTTCTACATATACAATCAGTAATTCACAATATCATCACTCAGTTGCATATTCATCATCTTAGAACATTTGCATCAATTCAGAAAAAGAAATCAAAAGACAACAGAAAAAGAAATAAAACAAAAACAGAGAAAAAAAAGATTATGCATACCATACCCCTTACCCCTTGCTTTCATTGATCGCTAGCATTTCAAACTAAATTTATGTTAACATTTGTTCCCCCTATTATTTATTTTTGTTTCATATGTTCTACTTGTCTGTTGACAAGGTAGATAAAAGGAGCATCAGACACAAAGTTTTCACAATCACGCAGTCACATTGTGAAAGCTATATCATTATTCAGTCATCATCAAGAAACATGGCTACTGGAACACAGCTCTACATTTTCAGACAGTTCCCTCAGCCTCTCCATTACATCTTGAATAACAAGGTGATATCTACTTAATGCATAAGAATAACCTCTAGGATAACCTCTCAACTCTGTTTGAAATCTCTCAGCCATTGATACTTTGTCTCATTTCACTCTTCCCCCTTTTGGTTGAGAAGGTTTTCTCAATCCCTTGATGCTGAGTCTCAGCTCATTCTAGGGTTTTTCTCAATCCCTTGATGCTGAGTCTCAGCTCATTCTAGTATTTCTGTCCCACAATGCCAGGAAGGTCCACACCCCTGGGAGTCATGTCCCACATAGACAGGGGGAGGGTGGTGAGATTGCTTGTTGTGTTGGCTGGAGAGAGGCCACATCTGAGCAACAAAAGAGGTTCCCTTGGAGTTGACTCTTAGATCTAAATTTTAAGTAGACTTCACCTATCCTTTGTGGGGTTAAGTTTCACATGAACAAACCCCAAGACTGGGGGCTCAGCCTGTGGCTTTGGTTGTACACACTGCTTGTGAGAATATCAAGAATTCAACTTGGGGAAGTTGCATTTCTCCCCGTTCTCACCATTCCCCAAAAGGGACTTTGCAGATACTTTTCCAGTCACTGATTGAATCACTCTGGGATTCATCAGTGCATCACTCTGGACAAACCAACAAAATTTCATGTCCTACTTGAGATTCCAAGTACTTATGGTATTCAGTCAAGCTGTCTACATCAGTTATATTAGGAAATGCACTAGTCAAAATATAAACTTTGTACCAAATAAACATTTTTGCTTTAGTCTCACACATAAGGTGAGATTTTAAAATATTAATTACTATCTATTTTCAGCACCCTGCGGTAATGACATTCCTTTATTCTTCCTCATGCATAAACATTTTAAAAATTTGTACATTTAGGGTGGGCCACAGTGGCTCAGCAAGTATAGTTCTTGCCTGCCATGCTGGAGACCTGGGTTCAATTCCCAGTGCCTGCCCATGCAAAAAAAAAAAAGGAAGGAAAAATTTGTACATTTAGTCTCTATTATTATACACTCTGGGCATTCCAAGATTATGCCGTCTCAATCTTTAACATTTGTCTTTCTTTCTGATTTCATTTATGCCCCCAGCCCTCCTCCATCATTCTCACATGCAGCTTCATTCAGTGTTTTAACATAATTGTATTACAGTTAGGTAGTATTGTGCTGTCCATTTCCAAGCTTTTACATTCAGTCCTGTTGCACAATCTGTATCCCTTTAGCTCCTATTACCCAATATCTCATCCTATTTCTGTCTCCTGATGGTCTCTGTTACCAACGAAATATTCCAAGTTATTGACTAATGTCAGTTCATATCAGTGAGACCATACGGTATTTATCCTTTTGTTTTTGGCTAATCTAACTCAGCATAATGTCCTTAAGGTCCATCCATTTTGTTACATACTTCATAACTTTATTCTGTCTTACAGCTGCATAATATTCCATCATATGTATATACCACAGTTTGGTTAGCCACTCATCTGTTGGACATTTTGTCTGTTTCCATCTCTTTGCAGTTGTAAAAAATGCTGGTATAAACATTGGTGTGCAAATGTGTCTTTGCCCTTATTGGACTGGCTTTTATAAAGGGGATTTATTTAGTTACAAATGTACAGTTTAATGTGGGGGAAGGCAGCTATTTTTCATCTGGGTGTCTCTGTAACCTGGGAAGGCACACAATGACATCTGCTGGCTTCAGGATTCAAACAGCCTTCCCTTGGGCAGTTCCTTTCTCTATCTCCAAACATCTGGGTCTGTGTTGGCTCTGAGCACTGAACTGCTGAGCTCTCTTCTGATTCCTTTTTTTAAACATCACTCATTGCAGAAGGCATACCTCAGCCTATTGCAGATGTCATCAGCCATAGATGAATTTCATATGCTGATGATTTAAGTCCACAGCAACAGAATAACAGGGCACTATCATGTGGCCTAGTTGACACCTTAATGTAACTCTGCTACATAGGACCTGCTCTGATTAGGGTGCTGGAGTGAGATGCTTCAGAGCTCCATGCCCCCACATAAGCTTTGAACAACCAGTAAGAACTGACAGAAATACCTTTCTAAAGCTCTAGAAAACAGTTAAAAGACTGCAATAACAAGGCAAGGGTTGAATCAAGAGAAAAGTTACTCTAAAACGTTAGGATTCCATGGTACCCGATCTGGTTCCTTTCTCACCCCTCACAAGCTTGGCATGGAGCCAGCCAAAGCTCCCAGTGAGAATCCTTGGTTCGCATTCTAGAGGGAGCAGAGGAACTGGAAGTATGTATGTCAGGCCCAGTTTGTCTAGTAGCTTGAGGGACTTGCTGTCCCAGAACTTGGCCTGCATGTAGAAGACAGTTCACAGAGCTCTCCCTCAGAACAATATGAGAGAACAGCCAAGTCATATTGCCTGAGGCAAGAGATTGGATTTTTGTCTGTAGGACGAATTGTGTAGTACCTGGGACCATGAGGAAACCATTTCCTAGGAAAAAGCAGACGTTTGTATTAGTGCAAATGGGAGAATTCCTAGAGCTACATGTGCAGAATGGATCAGAGAGTCCCCTACACTATGACCTCGAGGTATCATCTAAACTCGTTTTATGAATAAACTCTGAAGGGAAGAATGTTTACATAGGTCAATCCGCAAAGATTGAGCTAGATGTTTTTATTTTTCCTGTTTTTGTTCGTTCAAGGAATGCTCTGTCAAGACATAGCTGAATTAAGAGGGTAAATAACAGACTGTATATGTGGTAACAATAAAAAATTTTTTTAAATCCATGCGACTACACTACACAAACGGTGAACCCTAAGTTAAACCATGGACTTTAACTAATATTGCAGTTATAAAAATGTGCTATTGGGCTGTGCAACAGTGACTCAGTATTGAGAATTCTTGCCTGTTACTGTATTTAAATTAAAACAATTTCATTATTTAAAAATGAAACTACACACATATGGCTCAGCAGGCAGAATTCTCACCTGCCATGCTGGAGACCCAGGTTAGATTCCCAGTGCCTGCCCATGCAAAAAAAAAAAAATTGCTATCATCAATTGTAACATGTTAGACACCATTGCAAGTTGGTAGTGGTGGGAGTTGGTACATGAGAATTTTGTATTTTATACAGGATTGATCTGTAAACCCATAACTTCTCTAGTACAGAAAAAAAAAATTAGTTGGAGTTTAAATCTAGCAATAATGCCTTACAATACCAAAATGTCGAGGTTTCAACAAAAGGTTGCAAAACATGTAAAGAAATGGGATATGATGGCCCAGACAAAGGAAAAGAGTAAAGTATTAGAAACCATCAGTGATGAGAACCAGACTGGGACATACCAGACAAAGACTTTTTTTTTTTTAATTGTCCTAAATAGTCTCAAAGAGCTAAAGGAAAACATGGACAGGGAACTAAAAGAAATTAGGAAAGCAATAGATGAACACAAAAAGAATATCAATAGAGAGATAGCATTAATGAACAGGAACCAAACAGCTGAAGACCACGGTAATGGAAATTAAAAATTCTCTAGAGAGGTTCAGTAAACAATAGAAGGTAGCAGAAGAAAGACTCAAGATAACTTGAAGATAACAATTGAAATCATTTAGTCTATGGAGCAAAGAGAAGAAAGGATGAAAAAGTTAACAGCCAGAGGAACGTGTGGGACATGAGGTATACCAATATATGCACATTGTAGGATTACCAAAAGAAAGAGAGACAGAGAATATTTAAAGAAGTAATGGTTGAAAACTTTGCAGATTTAACAAAGAATGTCAGTATACACATCCAAGGTGCTCAACAGACTCCAAACAGGATCAACCCAGAGAGACCGACACCATGGCAAATTATAATCAAACTTTTGAACCCTAAAGATAAAATTCTGAAAGCCACAAGAGAAAAACAACTTGTCACATACAAGGGAGCCTTAATGAAATTAAGTGCCGGTCTCTGATAGGAAACTATGGAATCAAGAAGGCAGTAGGATGACATACTTAAAATGCTGAAAGGAAAAAAACATTGCATCTTAAGAATTCTGCATCCAGCAAAACTGTCTTTCACAAAAGAGGGAGAGATTGAGACATTCCCAGATAAATATAAATTGAGAGGGTTTGTCACCACTAGACCAGCCCTATAAGAGATTGTTAACAGAGTTCTTCAGATTGAAAGGAAAGGACAAAGACAATAGATTGAAGCCACATGAAGAAGTAAAGATCTCTGGTGAGGTTAACAACAATGGAAAATATAAATATCAGTACTATTTTTTTGTTGTTGTTTATAACTCCACCTTTTACTTCCTATAGGATCTAAAAGGCAAATGCATAAAATTTAATGATAAATTTTGGACTCTTCATGTATATCAACATGTAATTTCTGGTAAGAACTGCATAATGATGAAGGGGTATACAAACATAATTTGTATAATAGTACTGACATTAAATTGGTATCAAAGCAGATGAGATTATTATAGATTTGGGATGTTAAACTTAAGTCCCATGGTAACTACAAAGAAAATATATTCAAGTGCATAGAGACAGAAATTAGGTTGCCAGGGGCAGGAAGCAGGGGAAATGAGAAATTAATACATAGTAGGTGTAGGGTTTCTGTTTGGCAAGATGGGGGAAACTTTAGTAATGGAAGATAGGAAAGGTACTGCAATATTGTGAATGTGAGTAATCCCATCAGATGGTATGTTTGTGAGTGGTTGAGATGGGAAAGTTTATATTGTATATATGTTCTCACACTTTAAAAAAAAAAAAGCAAGCAACTGAAAAGACAATGACAGTTACATGCAATACATAATCCTGGGTGGGATCTAGCAAGGGAGGAGAAAAGACTCAAAGGGACATTACTAGGACATATTTAAAAATTGGAATATTGACTGTAAGCTTTATATCATTGTTAAATTTCTTGAACTTAATAAGTATACTTAAGGTGGTTACATAAGTGAATATCCTTGTTCTTAGGAAATGTGCATGACAGTATTAAAATGTTCAGGGAGCTTGATTATACTGCCTACATTTAACTTCAGAAAATGGATTAAATATATAGATATTTAAGTAGGTGGATAGGTGGAAGATAAATAGAATAATGATATGGCAAATGTGGCAAAATGTAAAAGTTGGTGAAACTGAGTATCTGGAGGGGTAGGGTAAGTTGGAGTCCTCTATATGGATGGGGTTTGTATTATTTTTGTAACTGTTCTGTAAAATTGAAAGTATTTCAAAATAAAAAGTTAAAAAGTGATGAATACATAAAAATCATATATCCCACAAAATGTAGATTTCTCTATCACTTACTATTGCTCCATAATAAATTATCATAACACTTTGCAGATGGAAAGACTCAAAGACCAAGGATGGGACTGAAAACATCTCAGTGCTTGCTTACTCACATGTCAAGTGACTTGGCTTGGGATGACTTGAAGACTAGACTGCTGACCTTGTTATTTGGCTTCTTCACACACATGTAGCCTCAGGGTAGTTGGATAGCTTGGTAATGCAAGGTTCCATGCACAGGTATTCCAAGAAATAAGACAGAAACTTTGTTTTGGTTTGTTGAAGGTACCAGAATGCAGTATTCCAGAAATGAAACAGCTTTTAAAAAGGGAATTTATTACATTACACATTTACAGTTCTAAGGCCTGAAAAATGTTCAAACTATGGCATCCAGAGAAGGCTACCTTGACTTAAGAAAGAGCCAATGACATTCAGGGTTTCTCTGTCAGCTGGAAGCTAGCTTTCTCTCCTGGCTTCTCATTTCAAAATTACTTTCCTAAGAGCGTTTTCCTTCTGCATCGCCACATGTCTCTCTCTGTGTCAGCACTGAAGCTGTTTCCAAAATGGTTCCCTCTTAAAGGACTCCAGTAAACAACCCCACCTTGAATGAGTGGAGACATATCTCCATGGAAACCACCTAATCAAAAAAGTACAACCCACAGTTATGTGAGTCATATCTCCATAGAAACAACTTAATCAAAAAGATCCCACCCCAGGACTTCCATGAATATAGCAGAATAGAATAGACTGACTCCTGCTCCAAGGAACAGCTAAAGAAGTGACAAGAAAAAACAAATGGGGGTAATTCGACAGTGGCTCAGTGGCAGAATTCCCACCTGCCATGCTGGAGACCCAGGTTCGGTTCCTGGTACCCATGCAAAAGAAAACTGGGGCAGCAGTTCCAGGGTGCAAGTGACCTGAGAGGGTCTTCTATGCTACATAGGGAAGTCATGGATGAAGAAATTGAGGAATTGAGACACAGAGAATCAGGTGAATGGGCTCCATCAGAACTCTACCGGGGACAAGAGGCCACACCCAGAAAAGTGTCTACCTCACACCTAGCTTGGGGTATCAGCCCCTCAGCTCTGCAGCCCGGAGCTCCCCTGAGGGGCCCGGAAGCCAGTGATTGAGCTTTTCTGGCTCACCATCCAACTAGGGTACTGAGCCTACTCTGCACCTTTTCAAACAAAGGCCTGGAGCCATTAGGAGTGCATAAACAGGGAGGCATGGATGTGGAAGCAAGACACGACACATTCCTAAAACTTGCCACTCCCATGTGCACCACACCTCTCACCCCGCACCCTATGCACCCGAGCCCTGCATCCCAAACCATACCCTGCCCTTCAACAATATTGAGTTGGGGTTAAAGAACATGGCTTTTCTGGGGTACATGTGCTGTTTTGAAAGAATTTATTTACCCTAGAAAAGCCATGTTTTAATTTTAATCCATTTCATGGAGTCAGCTGTTTTCTTTTAAACCCTATTCAGTAGTGTGTGTAGGAAATTTAGGTTATCTAAGTTTAGGTTATCTCCACAGTGATGTTACTCTACCCATTCTAGGTGAGTCTTTATTAGTTTACTGGAATCCTTTAAAAGAGGAAACATTTTGGAGGAAGCATGAAAATGATGAAATGAAAGAGCCACAAAGTAGAGAGCCCACGTTGCCAGAGACCTTTGGAGATGAAGAAGTAATATGTTCCTGAGGGAGCTTCATGAAACAGAAAGCCTGGAACGAAAGCTAGGAGACTTCACCATGTGCCTTTCCTGTTGAGAGAGAAACCCTGAACTTCATTGGTCTTCTGGAACCAAGGTGTCTTTCCCTGGATGCCTTAGATTGGACATTTTTATATCCTTGCTTTAATTTGAACATTTTTACAGCCTTAGAACTATAAACTAGCAACTTATTAAATTCCCCTTTTTAAAACCCATTCCAGTTTTGGTATATTGCATTCCGGCAGCTAGCAAACTAGAACAGTAGACTATAGTTTCAAACAGGCACAAACCTCATCACCTTTTGTGATCTAGTCTCAGACATCATATAGCAGCATTACTGTGGTATTCTATTGGTCAAAACCATCATACGCCCTCCTAGATGTAAGGGGGAGAGTATAGACCCCATATTTTAATAGGAAGAGTGTCAGAGAATTTATGGACACCATCTAGCCACTTCATTCCTCCCACATGCAAAAAATACATTCCCCTATTCCAAAGATAGCCCAACATCAAGATCCAGGATTTAAATCAAATCCAGGTGCAGCTAAGACTTCTTCAGGTGTGGTTTCTTAGTTACAGCTCCTTGAGTACTTGAGAATCCTCTACTGGGAGAAGTTGGAGATGAGAAGTAGTTTTATTTTTGAATCCCATGAATTCTGGTCCTTTAGGCTCTCTAAATTTTGCTTGATAATTGACCAGCTGCTCTTTGTTAGCCCATCTCTCTCATCCTATTTATTTTTGAAGCTAAAATAAACCTATTGGCACTTTGAACATTCTGCTTGGAGCTCTCCTCAGCCAGTCTACCAGTGCATTTGGTATATTTTTCCACTTTTCTTGTCACTACAGGCAATGGTATTGCTACACTTTCTGCCACTTATATGTTAAGGGTCACCTTTCAGCCCCTTATGTATAATTCCTCCCTGTCCTCTCAACCTTCATCAACTATATTTAGACCATCCCAGCTCTCCTCATCACAAACTCAAAGCTGGTATATCATATTTTAGGGTTTTTGTTACAGTAGCATCTCAATTCCTTGTATCAATTTTTGCATTAGTTATTGCTGTGTTAAATCACCATAAAACTTAGTGCAATAAAGCAGCAAACTGGAATGACTCAAAGACAAGGATCAAAGTGCCTACACATGGCCTTTTGATGTGGTTTCATTTCCTCCTAGCATGGCAGCCTCAGGGTGGTCATGTGTGTGATGGCTCATGGTTCCTGTCTCAAGCAGTATTCCAGCAAGCAGTCAGGGGAATCTCATCTCCTTTTATTATATAGCCTTGAAAGTCACATACCATCACTTCTGCTATACTGTATTGGTTAAAGCAGTCAAACCTGTCTGGATACAAAGGAGAGGACAGGAGGAATGTCACTGAATTTCTCATCTGGCAAGTTATTAATAAGGAAGGCAAATAAATTTAATACATTTAATTATTATTCCTAATCTCACAATTGTTCATGTTGAATTTTTTAATCTTTTAAAAATTATAAAGCAAATATCACTGGTTTTTTATATAGATCATGAATATGTCTAAAGTTTTTTGTTTTTGCATTGCGGGCGAGAACTCAGCCTCCTGAGCCACCGTGACCTGCCGTAATGAATTTTTTAAAGAACTAATACTAACAAATGAGGACAACATGGTTTGAGATAAAAGTCATAATAGCATAACATAAATTTTTAAAATGTCTATCACAAGTAGCTTAAATGAAAGTAAAGCTAATATAGCTGGTAAATGATGTTGGATATGTCAAGGAGTACCTCTAGTGAGGATGAGCCTGTAAAGAATTTGAGCAAAATTGTTTCAATAAAGAAAATTAAGGAAACTATATTTCTAAATTAATATGTGAATTTAGTAACCCAGTTATAACCAGATAGGCAGACTTCTATTTCATCTGTATTCTTGAAAGTTTATTTTTTATGTCTTCTCAATTGGAAGAATAAATTTGAGGTTTTCTTTGTAATAAGGGTGCCATTAAAATTGTTTTTGCATGGCAGGCAAGAACTCTGCCTACTGAGCCACCGTGGCCTGCCCTAATGAATTTATATATATTGAATATAATGAATTTATATATATATAATATTAATTTTACCATGTATATATATATATATGGCACACACCATATATACTTTTTCCATAACATATATACAACCTAAAATTTCTCTGTTTAACTACATTTGGCTTATTTTAATTTCCTTTAGAATTTAAAAGGCTTTCATATACAGTTAAAATTAATCTAGAAACCTTACTAAGTTCTTCAAAATGGATGTTTCTTGGAAGCAAGATAATTTAATATGCACAGAGCCTCTAAATCTTTCTACATGCCTTTCTTATTCAGGTTTTGTCATTATCTTGATATGGTGTTCACAAATTAACAACTATTTATTTCCTTGTCTTTCCTATTGGAAACCATATTAATCTTTTTTTCTAAGTTTCTATAATCTTTGATACTCTTCTTTTTAAACATAAAGAGGTTGAATGAACTGTTTTTGTGATCTTGCCGAAATGATTTAACTTTTTTGCACCACTCTCATTTTAAAAGAGGGGTTAAAAATGCCTCTTCCTCTTACAACATTATGAGTACGTAAAGAACAAATGATAAAATGGGTGAAAGAGCATTTAACAGCCTAAAATGCTAAATTAGTAAAAATTAATTAATATAAACAAAGCTACTTAAATAAAAGTTTATGATGGTTACTTTTTTAAATGTTAAAAAAAAACGGATTTGCCAGTCTATTAACTCTGATTTAATATATTCATTTTTAGTGCATGCATAATATGAAAAAAAGCAAGCTTAATATTTTTTTAATGACAATATTAGGATCCATAAATCTTTTGTAGAAATTTTTTCAGGTTAAGTTGATAGTTTCAGAATATTCTAGGTATTTTTTTGTTTTTGTTTTTTGTTTTACCATAGGCTTGTCATTGTTTCATTTGTTGCTAGGAGGTGATTCATTTTCTGAAATACATACTCCAACTAATAAAACTGCCTGAATTAAGTATAGTGCTAGTGCGCTGACACCAGAGGTTCCACACATCTCCAACTGTTAAACTGCTCTAGGGAAATATAAAATAGAAAATTCAGCTGCCAGTTTTTCCATAAATTATACCTGCATAAGAATCAGTGTCATGCATTTCTTTTACTGTTTTACATTTGCTCATTGGGCTTTTATGCCCAAAGAGCCCAGTGAGCATAAACTCTAAGCTATCTCAAATTGTTTTTCTATACAATTGGAATCTGGATATCTTTAACATTATTTTCATAGGCACCTTTTTTGTTTCATAAAGAACTTACTATTTTGTAATAATTTTAGGCTCACATAAAAATTGCAGAAAGAGTATAGAGAGTTCCTGGGAACCCTTCCCCCAGCTTCACTCCATGATAACATCTTACAATGATCGATACCAACAAATTGAAGGAAAAAAAAAATCCCAACAAACTGACACTGGCACCATGCTGTTAACTAAACTACAGATCTTCAAATTTACCCAATTTTTTCAAATTTACCTCACTTTTTTTGGCATAGGCACCTTTTTATAAATTAATATGGCTTCCATTTTTAAGATTTGAAGCTTGTACCATTATATTGCTGATCTACTTTGTTTAGCCATTTCCCTTTTTTGTTCACTTCTGTAGCTTTTCTGCAATTAGATAAAAAGGGACCACAAAAACAACACTTGGATCACCCTTCAGTAATACCTAGGAAAAACTACTCTTTCACAAGAGAAGAGGTGAGACAGATTGATCGGGAAAATCAGAGGCTTTTGAAAGAACTATCCAGACAGGCTGAAAAACCAGGAAGCAGAGGTACAATTCCCAGAAGATCGATTGGCCATCCTTCTAAGTTGTATCATAGTGCTCTCAACAGACAGAGAGAACAACAAAGGATTGAAAGAGAAAACTTGGTAAGTAACTGAAATGTTTTAGTCGTCAAAAAAATTTCATTTGCACTGACTTGTAACTCCAACTTCAAGAAACCACAGTAGCCAGTTTTTAAAACTTAAATACATAAAAGCAGGCATTTTATTATGTACAAGGTATCTGTGGTATGTAAAAGAGCTATAAACCAGGAGGTTCATAGCAAGAAAAAAACAAAAATATGTTTTTTATTCAGTGAACTGTATTTTAAGGGAGCATTAAAAGAAAAGATTGAAAGCTCTATTTATTTGACCAGATCAGTTAAATCACTACAGTAGTTGCTGACCAGTACTCAGATATAGAATATCTTCTGTGGAGTATTCAATCACTAGCTAAATCTATTGCACTTTATTGTATCCTTAAAAACTAAAATGGATTATATATCATTTATTGATTGATTCTTCCTAAAAGCCAGGCATTGTTCTAAGTGTCTTCCATATATTAGCTTATTGAATTCTCACAACAATTCTTTCAGGTAGGAACAATTTTAAGTACATGTCACAGATGAAAAAAGTGAGGCCTGTGGTTAAATAATTAGCCCAAGGACCTAGAGCTGGTAAGTGGTTGAGCCAGAATTTTAAAAATCAGATAGTCTGTCTATAGAATCTTTAGTCTTAAATTAAACCCTAAATGAGCACTTAAATTCAGAGCTAAAAGAATGTAAAAAGCTATTAAAATTACTAAAAGTCTGCTAAATTAACCCTCACTCAGTTTTATCACCAGTATAGTCCTATTTGATCAAGTACTCCCCTAAACTTGTATATATTTACAAAAAACAGCAAAGTCTTAAACTCTTGAGGAGGATGACCCTACTGCATGTGGGAAGGAATAGATAAAGCGAGTTGAAATGAGGGGCAGTGAGCTATATGATAGCTTTCTGCATATCTTCTAGCAATATTCAAGATACACTCATATTTTATGAACATCTGAAATTTCTAAATATCTCAACTGTTTATGTTTACTATTGAAAAGTTGAAACCATTTATGTCAAGCATCTATTCTATATTTGAATATGAAGAAAACTATCACCATCTTCTGCTTACAGCTTTTATAATCTCCCAAATCAGTTGTGTATTTCATTTATTTTAATTATTCTTTTTACTTTGTATACTTAGTAATTTTTATATGTGATATTTTCACCATTTGATTGTAGGATCTTAATTCAGTGTACCCTAGAACAATAGAAACATGATGTAAGTAAGCCATGTGTATAATTTTACTTTGTAGTAGCTGTGTTAAAAAGATCAAAAGAAACAGGTGAAATTAATTTTAATAAATTTTATTTAACAATATATCTAACATTTTTTTTCAGCATATAGCTGTTATAAAAAAGTAATGATGAGTTATTTTACATTATTTTTTGGTACTAAGCCTTCAAACTCTGGTGTGTATTTCATACTTAAAGCGTATCTTAATTTAGATGAGCCACATTAAAAATGCTCTGTAGTCACATTTACCTAGTGGCCTTGGACAGTGCAGTTCTAGAATAAAAAACTAATTCATACAGTAATGAAAGAAGTAATTTAAAGCTAAGTAGGAAAATAGAAAGCTAGTCTTCCACATTTATGTTTAATTCTGAGGTCTCTAAATGAAAATTAAAGCTCACTCTATACCTTTTTAAAACTTTCGTTGGCTATTCTTATTATTTTTCTTGATGATTTTGGTTATTTTTCCTGTTTTAAAAATTAATACTCTAAATTTTCTTTGGGATTGTGTTAAATTTACATTTTAATTAAGAAATGGTTGACATCCTTAAAATCTTATCCTCCTGGCCAGAAATATGGTATGTCTTTCCATTTGTTCAAGCCTTGTTACATTCTTTCCACCATAGCAATTTTCTGTGTCGTTTTCTTCAAAACTATATTGCAGTGCTGTTAGGCGTGAAAAATTTTTTTTTTTGCATGGGCAGGCACTGGGAGTCGAACCCAGGTATCCAGCATGGCAGGCAAGAACTCTGCCTGCTGAGCCACTGTGGCCCGCCCTGCATGAAAATTTTAAAGTACATTTTCTAACTGGTTCTGGTTTATTTGAATTTTATAGCCATTAACCACCAAGCTCTTATTTAGAACCATATTGATTCCAATAGTTCTTCCGTATAAGCTGATAAAATTTTTAATCTATTTGCTAGGCTGTTTATATTTAAACACATGCATGTACACACACACACAGACATTTGTGTTATTTCTAAACAAATATCTACACAAGTACATTCAAATGTATCTCACAAAGTAGTTTCCACTTCTTTATAATTTTTATGATTTCTTTTCCTTCATTTACTCCAGTTGGAGTGCCAAAAACAGATTTGGATGACTAACAGGCATGATGATTATAGCAATTGTCTTCCAGAATTCTTACATCATCTTTTTTTTTTTTATCTATTTAATATTTATTAAGCTTAGTTTCTCCAGTTATGGTTTAGCATTATACAAAGCACCTTAATGACACAGTAGAGTTAAAAAGATCTTTACAAATTGAAATGTGATACCCTTGTCTCCAAATATTTTAATTGCCATAAATTTGTTTAAAAATACGCAAATGCATGTTTGACACTCTAAACTTTCTATAATCTCAATACCACAAAATACATATATTATGCATATGTGGAAAAATCTAGTTAGTATATAATACTTTGCTCACCATCTTACATCATCTGGTTAGCGATTTAGAGACTGTTTACACTGAGATAACTCAGTAGAAAAAAAGTAGTGTTATAAAGAGAGGGTAAGAGGGGAGAGATATTATGTAACATTGAGAGTCCTGTGCTCAAGATTTGAAAGCATACTGCTTATCTTTCTTTCTGGTGAAGTTTGTGTTCCTCATTATGTAGTTCAGTAGGCAAGTACTACCTTTGTCTCCCATTAGACACTGCACACAAACAAAAAATCAAGGGTCTAATAAAGCAAAAATTATTTTGTTCAACAGAAACTTATTTTGCTTCATCAATTGACTCAATTATATTAGAACTTTATTATTTCTTAAAAGGGTACTAATTTTTTTCTTTTAGTTGTTTTAATTAGAGACTTTGTAAGTTTACAGAAAAATCGTGCAAAAATTCGTGAATTTCGACATGATCTTCCTGTGAGCATAATATGTATCCAGTTTTTCTGAAAGGGCATAAGCATAGTTTATAGTTTCACGTCATTTACCCTCTAAGAGGATTATTTCCAATCATTTAAATACAACTGAGAAAGAAAGTGGGGGAGAGGGGAGGAGGTTGGAAGAAAGTAGAGTAGATAGGGTGTAATTTGAAGGAGGTTTAGGGAAGAATTAAGATTCCTGCAGGAATGTATCAGGATTAGAGCCTAGAACTCAAATGAAGGAGTTAACTTACTAATTTTTTTTTCGATTTTTACTTTCTAAGATTTTTATATATGTATATAATATTCATTAGACATTTTTAAATACAGAGAAATATAAATAGAGAATAAAGTAGATTATAATCTTCCTACTTGGGTTTCTGTACTGAAACATTTAAAAAATAGGAATAAATGCATGTGTAACTCAGAAAATTCAGACAAGATCTTAAAAACATTAAAAAATAAAATCCTCTCTTCCTCCTTTGCTGATCTAGACGAGTATTTTAGAACCCTTAGAATATGAAAATTATTAAATGGAGAATGATGTATTATCAAGAAAATGAATTTATATGAAATCTTATACCTAATATGAGTAATAATCCACTAATTAGGTCAGTACCTTGTTCTCAGGTCTTAAAATTTATAGTTTATTCAGTCTGGTTTTTCTCTGGTTATAATCTATTGTCTTCTTCCATAAAAGAGGTAATGGTAACTAAGGAAGGCTCTAGATATGGAGAAATATGAAGAATAGTCCTCCTGATTTTCCCCGAGTATGACCGTGTCTTTTAATGTCCTCACAGGGTCTTTGCTTCATCTCTTTAGATGCTTTAGATAAAGGAGAGTTCCTCTGCTAGCAGCTGCAGAAATCATTAACACATTATTTTTTCTTTCTTTTATTTTAACCTTCCTGTTAAAAGATAGGCAAAATTTAATCCAAATAGAATACTTCCTGGATTTAAAAGAAATATTTGGGCAGACTCTTTTGGATTCTTTATTAGAATCTGATTTCATAAAACATACATTAGAATATAACCATTTTTTCCATTTTTCAGTTCATTAAACATATTTATTTAATGTTTACAGTGAGCTATATAAGGCATTGAAGGAATGTAAGAAAAATATAAATATGAAATACTGTTCTACCTGTCACATAATTTATAACTTAGCTGAAAAGATTATATGATAGATCAAACAATTAGAAAATAATGTGTAGCACTGTTAATGATAGTATTGATATTTGTTTAATAAGCCTTACTACATTCCAGATATTGTTCTGAAAACTTTACATACCATGTCTCACCAAGGCCAGGCACAGGCAGCAGTGGGTCGTCCGCATGTTCCGAGCATGTGCAGCGCCATGTTTGCAGGAGTGTGGAGGGTTGTGGATTCACTATGTATAAGGAAATCTTTCCATTTAACAACAAAAAGGCAAACAACCCAATTTAAAAATGGACAAAAGACTTGAACAGATATCTCTACAAAGAAGAGATACAGATGGCCAGAAAGCACATGAAAAGATGCTCAACATCATGAGTCATCAAGGAAATGCAAATCAAAACCAACAAGAGGTTACATTAATTCAAGGAAGGCCCATGGGTTAGGAACACCTTTGTCAGCTGGGTAATCACATGGCTGGTATCTGCCTCTCCAGGTTTGGGCTTACTTAACATCTCATAGTGACATCTGCTGGGTTCCAAGCATCTCCAAACATCCATGTCTCTGTTCTCCACATGCAAAAAAAAAAAATATTGTAAAAATTAAGTAATTCACAGATAACATTGTTATCTTAAGCCTTACATGATATTGTAACTTGCTTATACCAATCCCTGGATTTGGGTCAAAATTCTTTCGTATTTTCACTGGAAATAAAAGGGAGTAGAGATAAGTTTTTGTTAGCTGTACAATGTCAGGTCAGGAATAGTACTATGCCACATTTGCTAGTGCTATTTTTTTTTTAATTTTTTTTTTATTAATCAAAAAAAAGAAAAGAAATTAACACAACATTTAGAAATCATTCCATTATACACATGCACTCAGTATTCTTAGTATCATCACATAGACGTATGATCATCATTTCTTAGTACATTTGCATCGATTTAGGAAAAGAACTAGCAAAACAGAAAAAGATATAAATGTTAATATAGAGAAGAGAATTAAAATAATAATACTAATAAAAAATATATATATAAAAAAAGGAAAAAGAAAAAACAAAAGATACAAACAAACAAACAAACAAAAAACTATATTTCAGGTGCAGCTTCATTCAGTGTTCCAACATAGTTACATTACACTTAGGTATTATTGTGCTGTCCATTTTTGAGTTTTTGTATCTAGTCCTATTGCACAGTCTGTATCCCTTCAGCTCCAATTACCCATTATCTTACCCTGTTTCTAACTCCTGCTGGTCTCTGTTACCAATGATATATTCCAAGCTGATTCTCGAATGTCGGTTCACATCAGTGGGACCATACAGTATTTGTCCTTTAGTTTTTGGCTAGACTCACTCAGCATAATGTTCTCTAGGTCCATCCATGTAATTACATGCTTCATAAGTTTAGTCTGTCTTAAAGCTGCATAATATTCCATCGTAGGTATACGCCACAGTTTGTTTAGCCACTCGTCTGTTGATGGACATTTTGGCTGTTTCCATCTCTTTGCAATTGTAGATAATGCTGCTATAAACACTGGTGTGCAAATGTCCGTCTGTGTCTTTGCCCTTAAGTCCTTTGATTAGATACCTAGCAGTGGTATTGCTGGGTCGTAATCCTGCCATTCTATGTCTTTTGATTGGGAAATTCAGTCCATTAACTTTTAGTGTTATTAGTGTTTGGATAATATTTTCCTCTACCATTTTGGCTTTTGTATTATATATATCATATCTGATTTTCCTTCTTTCTACACTTTACTCCATACCTCTCTCTTCTGTCTTTTCGTATCTGACTCTAGTGCTCCCTTTAGTATTTCTTGTAGAGCTGGTCTCTTGGTCACAAATTCTCTCAGTGACTTTTTGTCTATAAATGTTTTAATTTCTCCTTCATTTTTGAAGGATAATTTTGCTGGATATAGAAGTCTTGGTTGGCAGTTTTTCTCTTTTAGTAATTTAAATATATCATCCCACTGTCTTCTAGTTTCCGTGGTTTCTGCTGAGAAATCTACACATAGTTTTATTGGGTTTCCCTTGTATGTGACAGATTGTTTTTCTCTTGCTGCTTTCAAGATCCTCTCTTTCTCTTTGACCTCTGACATTCTAACTAGTAAGTGTCTTGGAGAATGCCTGTTTGGGTCTATTCTCTTTGGGGTGCGCTGCACATCTTGGATCTGCAAATTTAGGTCTTTCATAAGAGTTGGGAAATTTTCAGTGATAATTTCTTCCATTAGTTTTTCTCCTCCTTTTCCCTTCTCTTCTCCTTCTGGGACACCCACAACACGTATATTTGTGCGCTTCATATTGTCATTCAGTTCCCTGATCCCCTGCTCAAGTTTTTCCATTCTTTTCCCTATAGTTTCTGTTTCTTTTTGGAATTCAGATGTTCCATCCTCCAGTTCACTAATTGTAGCTTCTGTCTCTTTAGATCTACCATTGTGGGTATCCATTGTTTTTTCCATTTTTTCTTCTTTGTCCTTCACTCCCATAAGTTCTGTGATTTGTTTTTTCAGATTTTCTATTTCTTCTTTTTGTTCAGCCCATGTCTTCTTCATGTCCTCCCTCAATTTATTGATTTGGTTTTTGAAGAGTTTTTCCATTTCTGTTCGTATATTCAGCATTAGTTGTCTCAGCTCCTGTATCTCATTTGAACTATTGGTTTGTTCCTTTGACTGGGCCATATCTTCAATTTTCCGAGCGTCATCCATTATTTTCTGCTGGTGTCTGGGCATTTGATCAGATTTCCCTGGGTGTGGGACCCGGCTGGTTGAAAGGTTTTTCTGTGAAATCTCTGGGCTCTGTTTTTCTTTTCCTGCCCAGTAGGTGGCGCTCGTGGCGCTCGTCTGTCTGCGGGGCCCACCAGTAAAAGATGCTGTGGCTCCTTTAACTTGCCAATCCAAATCTCGCAGTCGGCCCGGGAAACCGCACGTCGAGAGGGGGTTGCCAGCCTCCGCGGCTTGGGAGAGTGCCAGTCCAAATTGCCCAGCTGGCCCGAGACGCCAAGCGTGGCGGGAGGGCCCTGCTATCCAACGTTCCCAGTCAGACCGGGGAGCCACGTGCGTGGAGGGGACCCCAGTCGCCAGCCGCCCTGGCCGGGAAAACACGCGCCCCTCGGGTATCTCAGCGCAGCGGATTCTCCCTGCCCGTTCAGCCATTCCAGAATGGGGTACGCTGTATTTTGGGTCTCTGTCGTGGCTCCGGGAGCTGTTTCGTATTGTTTCTGTTTCTTTAGTTGCTTTTCTGGAGGAGGAACTAAGACCCGCGCGTCTTACTAAGCCGCCATCTTCTCCGGAAGTCTCGCTAGTGCTATTTTTATACAGTGAAATAACAACCTTGCAGGAGAAGAAAACCTTTAGTTAACAATAGAATGTTCAACTTCTTCATTAATCATGCATTTTGTTTTGATGTTAATGTTTCACTCAGTGATTCTATTTATGGAAATGGTAATTTAGTCTAAATCTGGTTTTTCTTGAGTAAAGATCTGATTGCCTGATTAAGAAAAAAAAACTCAATTGACCATCAGTTTGAGTGTTGATTCTGAGCTCTCCATTCTATTCAATTGACCTTTTTGCATGGGCAGGCACAGGGAATCGAACCCAGGTCTCCAGCATGGCAGGTGAGAACTCTGCCTGCTGAGCCACTGTGGCCCACCTCAATTGATCTTTATGTCTCTCCTTGTGCCAATACCATGTATTTTTTATTACAGTGACTTTGTAATAAGTTTTAGGATCAGGAAGTGTGAGTCCTCCAACATTATTCTTTCTTGAGAATAGCTTTAGATTTTAGAGGCCCTTTATTTACCCTTCCCAACAAATTTGATAATTGCTTTTACCATTTCTGCAAAGAAGGTTTTTAAACTTTTGATTGGGATTGTATTGAATTTATCAATTGCTTTGAATAGGATTGACATCTTAATGATACTTAGTCTTCCAGACCATGCATATGGACTATCCTTCCATTTACTTAGGTCTCTTTTGATATCATTTAGTAATGTTTTACAGTTTTCTGTGTATGAATCCTTTACATCCTTGGTTAGATTTATTCTTAGATATTTTATTCTTTTAGTTGCAATTGTGAATGGAATTTTTTTTCTTAATTTCTTATTTCAGTTGTTCATTGCTTGTGTATGCTCCTGATTTTAGGGTATTGATCTTGAACTTTGCCCCTTTTCTAAATTCATTTTTTAGCTCAGGAAGCTTGGTAGTGGATTTTTTCAAGATTTTCTCTATGTTGGACCGTATTAGGATTCTCTAGGGAAATAGAACCAATAGACAGATAAGGAGTTATCTGTCAGTTTTACTAAAAATTGTATAAAAGTGTCTCATGCAACGGTGGGGATGCACAAGTCCAAATTCCAAAGAGCAGACTGCAAGCTGTCAACTCCAGTGAAGGTTTTCAGTGAATTCCGTAAGAGTGGCTGGCTGGCTGAAGTAGAAATGAAAATTCACTCTTCTGGCTGCTGAAGTCATCACTTATCCTTTTAAACCCCCTTCAGCTGATTGGATTAAATGTTTGTCATTGCTGAAGGTACTCCTTAATTGTGAATGTAGTCAGTCATTAATGGAATCAGCTTACTGATTATTTAAATCCACAGAATATCCTCACAGTAACAGGCCAGTGCTGGCTTGGTCAGACAACTGGGCACCATTTCTAGCCAACTTGACACATAAACCTAATTATCACAAGGATCATGTCACCTGCAAATAGGGAAAGTTTTACTTCTTCATAACCAATTTGGATGCCTATTACTTCTTTTTCTTGTATAATTGCTCTGGCAAGAACTTCCAGTACAGTATTGAATAATGGTGGTGACAGTGTATGTCCTCATCTTGTTCCTGATCATAAAGGGAAAGTTTTCAGCCTTTCAGCATTAAGTAGGATGTTAGCTGTGGGCTTTTCATATATGCCCTATATCATATTGAGGAAGTTTACTTCTGTTGTTAGTGTTCCAAGTATTTTTATCATGAAAGTGTGCTGTATTTTGTCAAGTGCCTTTTCTGTGTTGAGATGATTATGGTTTTTTTTCCTGTTTTTGTTAATGTGTGGTATAATACATTAATTGATTTTCTTATGTTGAGCCAACCTTGCATACCAGGGATAAATCCTACTTGGTCATGGTGTGTAACTCTTTTAATATGCTGATGGATTCAGTTTACTAATATTTTGTTGAGGAATTTTGCATCATATTCCTAAGAAATAGGTCTGTAGATATCTTTATATGGCTTTGGTATGAGGGTGATGTTGGCCTCTAGAATGAGTTAGGGAGTGTTCACTCCTCTTCAATTTTTTGGAAGAATTTGAGCAGAATTGAAGTTAATTCTTCTTAGAATGATTGGTAGAACTCCCCTGTGAAACCATCTGCTCCTGGGCCTTTCTTTCTTGGGAGGTTTTGATTACTAATTCAATCTCTGTTAATAATTGGTTTGTTGAGATACTCTGTTTCTTCGTGAATCAAGAAGATGGTAGATGGTGTGTTTTTAAGAATTTGTCCATTTCATCTAGGTTATCTAATTTATTGGCATACAGGTTGTTCATAGTATCCACTTATAGTCCTTTATATTTCAGCAGAATCAATAATGTCTCCCTTTCCATTTCTGATTTTCATTATTTGTATCTGCTCTCTTTTTTTATTTTTCAATCTAACTGAAGGGTTTATTTTTAATATCTGAGAGTTTAATAAGGGGGTTAGATATCTTTTTTTTTTAATTTTTCAATCTAACTAAAATTTGTTGACATTTTCAAAGAGCTAACCTTTGGTTTTGTTGATTTTCTCTCTCGCTCGCTCTCTTTTCGTTTATCTCTGTTCTTTCATTCTGCTTGGCTTCATTTGCTCTTTTTCTAGTTCTTCCAATATTAAGATTAGGTCTCTGATTTGAAATCTTCCTTTTTATGTGAGCATTTAGAGCTAGTTATAAATTTCCCTCTCAGCACTACCTTCACTGCATCTCTTACGTTTTGGTTTATTTTCATTTTCCTCAAGGTATTTCCTAATTTCACTTCTGGTTTCCTTTTTAACCCATTGGTTGTTTAAGAGTATGCTATTAAAGTTCCACTTATTTTCAAAGTTTCCCTTTCACTTCGAATATTATATTCTGGCTTCATTCTATTTTCATTGGAGAATATACATTCTATGATTTCAGTATTTTTGAATGTACTGAGATTTGTACATGAATGTATGACCTATCTTGGAGAATGATCCATATACACTCCAGAAGAATGTGTGTTCTGTTTTCGTTGGGTGCAGTATTCAGCATATGTCCTTTAGATCTAGTTGATTCAGCCTTATCATTTATGTTCGATACTTCTTACTGATCTTTTGACTAAACATTCTGTCCATTATTGAGAGTGGTATGTAGCTATGTATCTGCTTCATGTATTTTGTGGCTATGCTGTTAAGTGTATGTATATTTATAATTGTTACCTCTTCCTGTTAAATTGTTCGCCTTAATGTATGTGTGGTAGTTTCAGGCATCAACTTGGCCAGGTGATGGTTCCTGGTTCTGTTGCTGTGGATTTGAATCAATAGCCTATGAAACTCAGCTATAGTTTGCAGTCTCTAGGAGGAGTGCCTTCCACAATGAGTGATGTTTAATTTTATTATGGAAAGTTTAAAAGAGAGAGCTCAGTGCAGTACAGCTCCAGTAGCTCAGCATACCTCATCTCAACACTTGCAGCTCATCCCAGACTTTGGAGATGCAGAAAGGAATCACCCTGCGGAAAGTTGTTGGAAGCCAGAAGCCTGGAAAGAAGGCCAGCAGAGATCGCCCTGTGCCTTCCCATGTAAGAGAGAACTTCAGATGAAAGTTAGCTGCCTTTATCTGAAGAACTATAAGTTTTTAACTAAATAAATCTCCTTTTATTGAAAGCCAGTCTCTGGTGTGTTGCATTCTGGCAGCTTTGGCAGACTAGAACAATAGTGATGACCATTTTTGACCCTCAAAACTTCTTTTTTTACTCAACGTCTATTTAAGCAATAGCCACCCCAGCTCATTTTTGGTTAACTACTTGCATGGTATATTTTTTTCCATCCTTTAACCACAAAACTAGTTATATCTTTGACTTTATGGTGAGTCTTTTGCAGACAGCATATAGTTGGATCATGCTTTGTTATCCATTTGCCAGTCTCTGCCTTTGACTGGAGAGCTTAATTCATTTGTGTTTATTGTCAATACTTATAATGCAGGTCTTCTGACATTGTTTAACCTTTTAAAGTCTTATACCTTTTTTATCCCTCACTTCCCTTAAAGCCTACTTTTATATTTATTTGCTTTCTTGTGTTGAATCATATCAAGTATCTTCTCATTTCTACCTGAATATATTTTTCATCTGTTTTCCTTGTGGTTATCATAGTATGAACATTTAACATCTCAAATATATAGCATTATATTTGGTTTGATACTAACTTAATTTCAGTATCATGCACATAAACTTTTCCTATACCCTTTTGTTTCCCCAACATTTTTTTTTGTACTACCTGTATCTTACTACTTATATCTTTGTACATTGTAGGTTCAGATACACAGATTTATCATGACTTTTTTTTGCATTTGCATTTCAGCATCTGTAGGAGCTAAGAAATGGAGTTACATACCAAAGAATACCCTACTGGCATTTATAATTACTCAAATGGTTATCTTTACTGCAGGTCTCTATTTTTTTTTTACATTGCTTTGAACCATTAGTGTCCTCTTGTTTCAGTCTGAAGAACTTCCTTTGCCGTTGCTTTTAAGGCAGGTCTAGTGGTGATGTACTCCTTCAGCTCTGGTTTATCTGAGAATGTTTCAGTCTCCCTCATTTTTGAAAGAGAATCTCATCAGATATAAAATTCTTTGTTGACAGTTGTTTTCTTTTGGCACTTTTAAGTATTTCAATCCACTGCCCTCTTGCCGCCTTGGTTTCTGATTAGAAATTAGCACTCAATCTTATTCAGATTCATTGTGTGTAATATGACATGTCGCTTTTCTCTTGCAGCTTTCAGAATTCTTTCATTGTCTTTCATGTTTGATAGTGTAATCAGTATTTAGTGTAGTGTATTTTTCTTCATGTTTATCCTGTTTGGTGTTCTCTGAGATTCTTGGATGTACGTCTTTGCTAGATTTGTGAAGTAGTCTGCTGCATCTTTGTCAGGTTTGAGAAATTCTCTGCCATTATTTATTTCACTATTCTTTCTGCCCCTTTCTTTCTTTTCCTTCTGGTGCTCCCATGGCATGTATATTGGTGTGCTTGGAGGTGTCCCATAGTTTTCTTAAGCTATTTCCATTTTTAATATTTCTTTTATCATCCTGAGAAGCCCTGTGACTTTAAATCTCCACCACTTCTGCCACTATCCGGAAAGTTTAAAACAATGGTTGTTGCTGCCTTTGTCCTGGGTGGATTGAAACAGTGGCTGTCCTTAGAGTCTGGAACCAGATCCAAATTCAGTACTCAAAAGCGATAATCAGTGATTATCAGTGTATCAGATAATCAGTGACCAACTGGGTACACTCTTGGTCTTGGTAAAGAGGATTTTTCATGGTCGTCCCCAGTTAGCCAGGCATTGGACCCCAAGGCAGCCTGCTTGCACGAGTGGGTGGGGTTGAGCTCCGGTAGCTCCAGTGCAGGCAGACTGACAGTGATGTTGTTCTCTCGTGGTCTTTCTGCTTCCTCACGTGTTCTGCACCTCTGCCACTTGTCTTCTGCCTCGGTTTGTTTATACAGCACCTTCCTCTCTTCCTTTTTTAACCATTCTTCCCCCGAATATTTCACCTTGATCTACCCCACACTCTTATCTTTTCTCTGGAATTAATCAAGAACACTGCTGATAGAACCTCAGAATAGTAGGGCACAGGATAAAACTGCTAAGAGCAAAACCCAAGTTGAAGAAGAAAGAAAAATTATCCTGTGATTGAATTTATGAGACTAATTCTTTTGTGTGAATCTTATTGCAAAAGAGCACTCTCTGAACAAGTGAAGAGCAACTTCCTACAGAGAAATGTGAAATCCATATAATAATAAAATACAACCATGGATCAGTTGTCCAATCCATTTGGTCTACCTGAATACTCCTTTCTTAACAATGCCTGTAAAAATCAAAGAAATACACTTTTACTTTCTGATTTATTAATAAAATTGAAATCTCTGTACATTTGACAGTATTACTGAGTCACATTAAAGAAAATACATGATATTAGATGCTGTGTTGCCTTGGCTAATTGGTTTATATATCCTTTACAAAGTTTTATATTCTATTGTACTGGTTTTCAAACTACTTAACGGCACAGACTTTTTTTTTCCCAAACTGAATTTTATGCACACTCTTCAGCATATGAAACAGAAATACAGAAAGCAGAGAGTTAGGCTAGTAAAAAGTAGGAGACATGAGAGCCAGCCCACCTGGCCTTTCCTCAGTGTCGTAGTAGCACTTGACAAAGAAAACAGATTAAAAACCCTTGCTCTATAATATGCATATATAGAGTTTAAGTAGTTTAAATATGTTTATGGTCATTCCTATGGTTGAACACTGGGCTCTTAGCATTATCACTCCTGTCACGTCAGTCTGTGAGAAAACCAGATTTAATATATTTCAGTTTATAGTACTTTGGAGGAGAGATGTGCCTAATAGGAGCTTTTAAAAACATAGTAATTTTGGTCAACTATAGAAGAGGAAAAAACCCTTAGATTTTTCTAAAAGTATTATTTGAATTTTTTTTTTCGTGTGGCCAGGAATGATTTAAAATCTTATGTACTTCATTGAATAAATTTCAGGTTCTAGAAAGTATTCGTCTTTGTAAAAACTATTACTATTTCTTTAACATTGACTTTCAAATTCATTGTCTTTAATGAAGGCTTTATTAAAAAGGCTCGAAGCTGTGAAACCAACAGTTGGTATGAAACGCTCAGAACAATTAATGGACTATCATCGCAACATGGGCTATCTCAACTCATCACCATCCTCAAGACGCATGAGATCTTCTCTTGGCCAATATAGCCCTCTTAGCCAATATAGCCCACTAAGTAAGCATATTCAAAATTATTTGGTATTTGTTTGTATCTTTGAGCCTTTTATTTTTTAAATATAACAAGTTCTATGATAAGAGTTTGAAAATGCTAACTTCTGGATTGCATTCTATAATTTTTCACAGGTATGCTTTGTTTTATTTGTGTTCACTTAATTTCACATTTTGTTTACAGCACATGGTAGCGTAGGAAGGAAACCAGTAGATAAAACAATGGGAAATATTAATCATTTTTTAGATAATGGAGGAGGGACTTTAATTTCAATATATGTATTGAAGAAAGATTAGTTTCAATGCATTATTAAAGGAAGAAATTAATGAATGTGCTGTTAAAAATTTCTAAAACACTCTTCCTAGCCTGTTAAGGTTTATTGCTAATATGTTCCAGCTCTTATATTTGCTTCCTTCCTTAGTGGGAAGATAAAAGAGAAGTTAGTAGTCGCTAGAATAATCAGATATATTACCTTTTAATCCTTGGTACACCCGTAGCCAGTTCTGTACTCCACAAAAATGTGGGAATGGAGTGACCTCTTAGTCCTGGAGAACGCAATATATAGAAAGGCCATTTTCCTTTGCAGGTGTCTGTGCTGAAATTTCAAGTATGTAGTCGAGACCATAAAAAATAGAATCCAACTAAGAGAAAGTTAAACTACTTACAATTCCAAAATTTCATACTGTTCATGTGAGTTCTAAACACTCAAATAACTAGTAATTTTATTCATTCATTCTACAAACAATGCTTCGTTGGTATAGTGGCTAAAATAGGCTCGTATTCCAGTAGCCCCTACTTAGTATCATACCTGGATTGGTAAATTATTTGGTCAATGAATGTATACTTGGTTATACAAAGTATTCTCCCCCCACCCCCGGCCCTGAATCATTTGAGAGGCTTTAAAAGACATTTACTCCTACCTAAATCTGTTGAAAATCAAAATTCCCTTCCTTGTATAGAGTCTGGACATGTTTGTTAGTGTATCTTTTAAATTTCACAGGCAATTCAGAAGTGCATTCCTGATTGAAAGCCATTGTTAGACTATAAACACACATGTGGAATGGGGAAGAAAAACTAGCCTGAACATAAAATTAAAAGAGGAAGTTTATCAGATGATGCTGTATGTATTTAGTTTAAACAATTCAAATTATTTCTTGTTCTCTGCATATTTCCAGGAGGAGTTTCCAGGACATCCAGTGCTACCAGTGGTCTCAGTTGTAAGAGTGAACGATTGGTCTTTGACAAATCCAGTGGCCTGTTGCTAAAACCTAAACCCCCTAATATTCGTACAGCCTGGTTATAAAACTTTTTTACTTTAAATGTTCATCCAATTTTTAACATGCTCTTGTATATTACTATAATTCTCTGTGCAAACATCTGTAATATTGTTCTAAGCAATTTAAGGTGTACAGCAGTGAATTGTAATTTGTGATTCAATGCAAAATTATTTTCAAAAGACAATGTAAAATCAGTGTTTCCTTTAAGGATCTATTTATATGAGATATATATGTATTTAGTAGAGAAATGGTAGTACACATGTGTATTTTCTCAACATAGAAATTGATTCAGCTATCACACTGACACAGCAGTGGGGCTCGTATCACTGCATGTCCTGTCCAAGATGTTTTAAACTACATAGTACTCATTTGTTTCTCATTTCTTGTAAGCTTTAAACCATGAGCTTAAATCCTAAATTTGACTTTGTTTTCTGTTTGCTTCAGAACTTTTATGGTGTAGTTCGTAACTTGATTGTATGATAATTACACATCCTTATTAGGAAACAAGATTTTGAACTTTGTTTTCATTGGTGGGGCTGATCTTGATTTGATCAGCTAATTGAAAGAAACTTCTGCTGGGTCATATGATTCACCAGAGGGTAGGTGCCCTGAGTTGGAGCTTCAAAATTTGATCAACCATTCCACTCTTTTATGCTGTGCATGTTAAAAAGTTCAACTCAGAACTTCCTCTTTCATGTTTTCATACATTCAGGTGAAGTACTATTAATGATTTTGAGAAATGAGATAGGCTTTAAAGCTACAGTCTCCTGCACTGTGAATTTGTGGTCCAGGGACCAGATCACTTAAACATCGTACGCAAAAAGAAGCATTCACTGAATCTTTAAAATAGCACCAACATTTTGAAGAGTCAAGAAACAGATGCCGTAGTGTGTCAGAACAATGCTGTGATACTGTTAGCATGTTGTGCTTTGATTTAGCATGTATTAAGAGAGAAGATTTAGAAAGAAATGCATTGTCTCAGTTTTAGAAATTCCAGCTAGTATTTATAAGGATTGAAAAAACAAACTGAAATAAGAATGGTAAAGGAAAAAATTGCACATTTCTGGAGGCTTCTACTTTAAACATCAGCTAATTTGGTTTGGTTTGGTCTGGCTTTTTCATTGACTCCCAGGAATATCATTTTTGCCAGTCTCACATTTAAAGGACTAGTAATCCTAGTTGACTTTTTATTTAGAATATTTTTTGTCAATCTATAGACTTTTATTTCACACAACAGAATATAGTATCTTGGTCATGGTTGTGTCTGCTGTCCTGGTTATCACTGTTTTTAGCTACCAGCCTCTTCAACCACCCTTAGAATGTATTGCAAGGTTTCCATATTAAATGCTAAATCTTTCTCTTTTTTTATGTGAATTTTTTATCTGTAGCCACAATAAGGAGATGGCTTTTGTTTTTCATTGTTAACTCATGCTCTTTGTGAAATGTTGTAGTATGTATGGTGAACTTTTCTTAACACCTTTAGCAGTAAGCCAAACTGATTTTACTAAACATCCATTCAAAATTTGTTGGTCTGAGTTTGTGTTAATTGATTTTGTTTACTATAGGGTCTCTGAAGAGTGGTAACAGTGCGGTTAAAAAACTTATGTGAATGCAGCTGGGCTATGTGATTTTTCTGCTTCTTTCTTTGGGCTGTAACATTCATTAAATATTATTTGATGCTCTGTTCTAGTGAACAAGTTTTTACATCATTTCATGCTCTGCTTTGTAGATAAGCTATAGCTATCCCAAACCAGGTTTTTTAATTGTATTTTTTTACTTATTGCACTTTTAACATTCATATAGCAACTTCCCTTTGAGGAGAGATAAGGGAATCCTGAATTTTAAATTCAGCATTTAGACATCTACCCAACGTTGAGATAGTCAATTTTTTAAATTGATTTTTAAGTTGTTAGGGAAATCGTATATATATATAAAATCCTTTATATTCATAATGACATCCTGTCAGTACATTTGTATGATCTTTGTAGCCAAATGTCAGGATAGAACATACACAGTTTCATGGATAAAACTGTACTTTGTTTGGTCTTAGACACAGATTTAATGTCTTTAGTTTTTACTACATGGAAAAGGAAAGTTCATCTAAATATTACTGATATCAGGGATTAAACTTGAAATAAAAGTTCTAAGGGCAACATTATTCATCTTTTTCAAACAGTATTTAATTCTGTTGTCATGGGTACCGATATATGATGAATATGTAGAGAAGGATAGGAATTGAAAAAATGTGATACTCTCTAAGTCAAGATATTTTGAAGTTATGGTTTAAGGGAGCAGTTTTATGAAGGAATCATCAGTATATTATGCTTCATTTTTGAGAACATAAAGGATAAGGAATCATCTAGCACTAATATTATATTTGGTTCACTTGTATTGTTTGTCCTTCAAAGATTTAAATTTGTAACCAGAAAGTATCCTCAGTGGTCTAAAATTATAAGGCTAAATTTTTATTGAGATTGTTTCATCTCTGTCAAATTTTAAACATTGTTGCCTGCTCTTTAATAAATTTCTATGAATGACTTTAAACTATTAAAATTATTTCCTGACAGATAGCCAGTAACTCATACTTTCCCTACTTCCTTTTTTGAAGCTTCATAAAAAGCTTTCTTAGATACTACTCAAAGTTTCATGGTTTGCTTATAAATGTAGTGGTATAGTTTTTTTAAACCCATGTTGAAGATATCTAGACAACTTTAAAAAAGAGGTGATTGTGATGAATATGATTTTGTATTTCTCATCTTCAGATTAAAATACTGCACACTGAATAATATTAAGAGCCAGACAAGGTTAGAGGTGTTTGTGTAATTTATTATATTTTAAATAAATACATAAAATAAGGTTTAATGTCTGTGCCAGTTTGAACTGGCACGGTTCAAATATTATGTACTCCAGAAAAGCTGTGTCCTTTAATCCTCATTCAATGTTGCTGGATAGAATCTTTTTTATTGTTTCCTTGGAGATACGACTTACCCAGTGGTAGGTGGTAATTTTTGATTTTATGGTTTCCGTGGAGATGTGTCTCCACCTGTTAAAGGTGGGGTTGCTTACTGGAGCCTGTTAAGAGGGAACCATTTTGGAAAAAGCTCTAGCGCCTCCAGAGCCCATGCTGCCAGAGAAGTTTGGAGCAGAAGGAAAACGCCCCCAGGGAAGCTTTATGAGATGAGGAAAGAGAGCTATCAGACCACACCATGTGCCCTACCACCTGAGAGAGAAACCCTGAACTTCATCAGCCCTACTTTGGCATTAAGGTATCTTTCCCTTGATGCCTTAATTTCAACATTTTCACAGTCTTAGAACTGTTTAAATTGCTCTTTATGAAAGCCATTACAGTTCTGGTATGTTGCATTCCGGCAGCCTACAAACTAGAGCAATATCTTAAATGCAAGTCTTAAACTGTAAATGATTGCATGACATTTTATAAAATGTGCTTAAGGCTAATAGCTACTTTAATTATTTCTATGAATAAAGATTAATAAGAAACTTAAAAGTCAACATCCTTTTAAACTTCCTAGCCCATTATAATGTTTTAGGCATGTAAACTAGCTTGGCATAGTGAAGAAAGAAAGAATTAAAGATAACAGCATTTTGATCTTATATCTATCTTGTTCCCGTTTTAAAAATTCAAAGAAATTTTATGTGCCTTACAGGAGTAAGATTTAGTGAGAGTGAGGGGTTAGGAGTAGGGTACCAGTTATTTATATCTTTGAAAATACAACATTTACATATTAAAGAGTTTCCTTAAAATCAGATGCTTCTTGATCAACATTTTTTTTAAAACCACATCATATCATTTGTTCAGAAAAATTGTAGTTCTGCATTATAATAGATACTCTTACAGTTGTTAGGAATGTTGTTTTTTTTTTTGAAAACATCTATCCGCATCAGCATTTCATATTATTATATGTTACTATGATTGATAAGAAATATACTTTTCAAATTTGCCACCAAAACACTAATTTAAGAATTTTTTAATGAGGATTTAATAAAAACATTGCCATTGTAATAAAGAACTGAATAGCTTCTGTGCTATTATATTTGAAATATCATTTATGAAGTTGAGGGATGCTTACAACAAATAGGATTACATTATGGCAGAAAAATTTGAATTTTAAATTCTGGTGACTGTTTTAAGATATTTCTGGAGCCATCATAATACAGTCTTAATGATCAATGACTATTTTAAAATCTGTTCAGAGACTTCAGGTAAGTGCCACTATTTGTTTTAGAGGATGTTTGGGAGGTTTTCCTGCTTTACAAAGTAAAACTTACGAAGCAATGTCATTTAACTAGACTATTTTTTATATGAACCTAATTTTACATCCACTTTTATAAGATAGTAAGATAACTTGTAGAGTCAACAAAAGACAATTAAAAATTTATGGTTCCAGATTCTTATAGTATGAATATAATAATGATAGTTTTTGCCAAGAAAATACTTTTTATGTTAATTTCCAACATTTTGGAATTATAGCTGATCTCCCAGTTTGGAGTGTGCTCTGTTTTTCTTGATTTCATTCTCACAATCTTTATATTTCATGAAGAAAATGTTCACAATCAGGCAAATACATCTGCTTTCCATGTAGTACATATAGTAACTAGAAAACCAATTTGAAGATTTCATTTTAAATTATTCTTGAGAATGTGAGAGAGGATTGATCTTTTAAGTGACTATCCACAAGAAAATGACATTGCATAGATTTTTTTTGTTTTAACTGTTTATTGAAATATTACAGAAATGTAAAAAAGAGCATAAGACATTAATGTACAACCCAAATACCACAAAGCAAATAACTAGGCCACCACCAAAGAGAATAAGAATTGGAATGTTGCCAGAACCCCACAAGACCCAATGGCATTCCCTCCCAGTCATTACCCCTTCCCAAAGGTAACTATTAATCTTAACTTTTAACACTATAGAGTAGTTTTGCTTTTTTCGCTTTATGTTAATAGGATTATAATCTTTAGTATCTGGCTCCTGCTGTTCAACATATATTTGTGAGATTTTTCCATATTGTTGCATATAGCTATAAGTCACTTTAATTGCTGTGCAGTCTTTTTTTTTTTTTTAACTTTTTTTATTATATAGTAAAACATATATACAAAGCAAAGAAAGAAGCAGTAGTTTTCAAAGCACTCTTCGACAAGTAATTATAGGACAGATCCCAGAGTTTCTCATGGCTACCATACCATCCTCTCTTTTTTTTGTTCTTGCTGCTCCAGAATATAGGAGGCAAGAGGGCTTAAATATTTATCATCACAATCAACTTTTTTCTTTTTTTGGTGAAAAATAACATATATACAAAAAAGCTATACATTTCAAAGCACAGCAGTACAATTAGTTGTGAAACATATTTCAGAGCTTGACATGGGTTACAATTTCACAGTTTTGGGGTTTTTATTTCTAGCTGCTCTAAAATACTGGAGACTAAAAGAGCTATCAATTTAATGATTCAGCATTCATATTCATTTATTAAATCCTATCTTCTCTGTATAATTTCACCATCACCTTTGATCTTTCCATCCTTCTCATTAGGGGTGTTTGGGCTATGTCAATTCTAAATTTTTCATATTGGAAGGGCCTGTCACTAACATGAAGTAGAGAGATGGAACTATCTGATGTTCTAGAGAGGCTGGGCTAGGTATCAGGACTTATCTGGACTAGGGGACCCAGCTGGAGGTTGTAGGTTTCTAGAAAGTTACTCTAGTGCCTGGAGCCCTTGGGGATCTAATAAATTGCCCTAGGTGTTCTTTAGGATTGGCTGGAATGGTCCTGGTTGGGGGTTGGCAGGTTATGATAGGTAGCAAAGTCTAACCGAAGCTTGCAAAACAGCAACCTCAAGAGTGGCCTCTTGGCTCTATTTGAACTCTCTCTGCCACTGATATTTTATTAATTACACTTCTTTTCCCCCTTTTGGTCAGGATGGAATTGTTGATCCCATGCTGCCATGTCTGGATTCATCCCTGGGAGTCATCTCCCATATCACTAGGGAAACTTTCACCACTGGATGTCATGTCCTGCATAGGGGGGAGGGCAATGATTTCATTTGCAGAGTTGGGCTTAGAGAGACTGAGGCCACATCTAAGCAGCAATAGAGGTCCTCCTGAAGTAACTCTTAGGCATGCCTATAGGTAGTCTAAGCTTCTCTGCTACCTACATGAACTTCACAAGAGTAAGCCTCATGATCGAGGGCATGGCCTATTGAGTTGGGTGTCCCTTAAGTTTGACACAGCAACAGGGGATTCCCTGATGGTAAGGTTTAATGCCTTCATATTTTTCTCCCATCCCTCAGGGGACTGTGCCAATACTTTTTTATTATCTGCTTAGTATACTCTAGGATGTATCCAGACATTACAATAATCTATACAGGATTAAAGGACCTCTTATTCTGTGTTTCAGTTGTTCAAATGAGCTATACAGATAGATTGAATTAGTTTATACACTACAGAAAATTTCAGTTCCAGACCAAATAAACCTTTCTTCCATTGGTCTCAAAGAGTATGTGATTCTAAAATACGGACATTGTCTTCCTTTCCCCTCTGTTCTGAATTACTTTAACCCCAACCTGTTCAGCTTTGTTCTTATCTCTAA
Organism: Tamandua tetradactyla; assembly: GCF_023851605.1. NCBI lineage: Eukaryota > Metazoa > Chordata > Mammalia > Pilosa > Myrmecophagidae > Tamandua > Tamandua tetradactyla. The sequence goes on from NC_135352.1 coordinate 27,305,758, forward strand.
ATATCAGGTTATATATATATATAACCTGATATATAACCTGATATTTATATAAATATATATATATATAACAGCCTCTCATAATCCAGAAATGATAATCGCCACTCTGGACTTGATGTGTCTGCTCTAAAAGTTTACAATCTAGGCCCCTGTTTTCTTATAAGCATTTTCTAAAGGTGATCATACCACTCTTACTCTTTTGTTTTTGGCATATTCTATCTCACCAGATGTTCCACTTATTCATTCACATTGTTGGATATCTCACAACTTTGTTCCTTTTTGTAGCAGCACAGCCTTCGTTCATAAGTATACACCATCATTCACCAGTCTACATCTCCATTAGTGCATCTGTCAGCCACCTGCATTCGTTGGGCATCATGTAGAGGGCCCAAAGTCCACACAGTCCATCAACATTCTCAATTTTAGATAATTTCGTTGTTCCCAAGAGAAAGAAAGCCAGTAAACATACCCTTGCTAAATAGAAGATCTAACCCTCCTCTTAACTCTTGTTCCTCCCCCCATTATTTACCTCTGCTGTTGCTCTAGTAGTGCTGATGGTTTCCTTTTGAACATAGCTCATAGCATGCAGTAGCCATTTCCCCCCTGTACCCTGGGCTTAAACACTCTTTAATCAAGAATCATGCCTTTCAAGTAATTTATGAGGGTACTAATTCATATTTCTAGTGTGAATCAGTGGGACACGTAGGTCTACACAACACCTTTTTATCTTGTTCATCTTCAATATGATAATACTACTTGTAGACCCACTAGAGAATCACCGTCACTCCTATCTATTCCCTTACATTGGAGTTCAACCTTAATAGCTAACAGTTCAACCATCTCTAGCTTCTATGTATTTCTAAGTCCCCATATTCTCTATTATAAGCCTCTGATTATACGTTTATGCTGGTCACAAAAGTGGAATCATACAATATCTGTTCTTTTGTGTCTGACTAATTTGGCTCAGCATTGTGTCCTCAAGGCTCATCCATCTTGTCTTGTACTTCAGGATGTCATTTTGTCTTACTGCTGCATAATATTCCATCGTATGAATATACCACATTTTGTTGATCCACTCGTCTGTTGCTGGGCATTTGGTTTGTATTCATCTTCTGGCGATTGTAAATAATGCTGCTATCAACATTGGTGTGCAAATGTCTGTTTCTGTTGTTGCCTTCAGCTCTTCTGGGTACTATTCTGCAATTGCTGGGTCATAGGGCAACTCAATATTTAGTTTCCTAAGGAACTGCCAGTTTTCAATAGTAGCTGCAGCATTATTTTCCACCAGTAGTGCATGAGTGTCCCAGTTTCTCCACATCCTCTCCAACATTTATAGTTTCCTGTCTGTTTAATAGCAACCATTCTTATAGGTGTGAGGTGGTATCTCACTGTAGTCTGGGTCTGCATTTCCCTTATAGCCAGTGAAAATGAGCATCTCTTCATGTGCTTTTGAGCCATCTGTATTCACTCTTCAGAAAAATGCCTATTCATATGTTTAGTCCATTTTATAATTGGGTTGTTTGTTCTTTTGTTGATGAGTTGTATGATTTCCTTGTATATATAGGAAATCAAACCCCTCTCCCATATGTAATTTCCAAATATTTTCTCCCATTGAGTTGGCTGCCTCTTCACCTTTTTGGCATAGTCTTTTGAAGTGCAGAAGTATTTGATTTTGAGGATTTCCCATTTATCTATTTTTAATTTAGTTGCTTGTGCTTTTAAAGTTTAGGAAGTCACCTCCTATTACTAGGTCTTGAAGATGTTTCCCTACATTTCCTTCTAGAAGCTTTTTGGTGCTGGTTTTTATAATTAAGTGCTTTGATCCACTTTGAGTTAATTTTTGTGTAGGGTGTAAGATAGGGATCCTCTTTCATTCTTTTGGCTATTGATACCCAGTTATGTCATGGCCAACTATTGAAAAGAGTGTTTTCTCCCAGTTCAGAGGATATGGGGGCCTTGTCAAAAATCAGTTGACCGTAGATTTGTTTGTCTATTTCTGCACTCTCTATTCAATTCCATTGGTCAGTGCTTTTATTTTTGTGCCAGTACCATGCTATTTTGACCACTATGGCTTTTTAATAGGTTTTACAGTCAGGGAGTGTTACTCCTCCCACTTCATTCTTCTTTTTTTTAGGATGCTTTAAGCAATTTGGGGTCTCTTTCCCTTCCAGATGAATTTGATAGTTAGGTTTTCCAAATCTTCAAAGTAGGTTGTTGGAATTTTGATTGGTACTGTGTTGAATCTGTAGATCAATTTGGGGGGAATTAACATCTTAAGTGTTTAGCCTTCCTATCCATGAACAGGGAATGTCTTTCCACCTGTTTAGATCTCCTTTGAGTTCTGTTAGCAGTGTTATGAAGTTTTCTGTGTACAAGTCCTTTACATCCCTAGTTAAGTTCATTCCTAAGTACTTGATTCTTTTAGTTGCTATTTTGAATGGATTTTTTCATTAAGTGACTCCTCAGCTATCTCATTCTGTACAGAAATGTTACTGATTTTTGTACATTAATTTTATATCCTGCCACCTTGCTGAATTCGTTTATTAACTCAGGTCACTTTGCTGTAGATTTCTCAGGATCTTCCAAGTATAGTATCATATCATCTGCAAATAATAAGAGTTTTGCTTCTTCCTTTCCAATTTGGATGCCTTTTTTTTTGTCCTGCCTGATTGCTCTACCTGGAACTTCTAGCACAATGTTGAGTAATAGTGGTGTCTGGGCATCCTTGTCTTGTACCTATCTTAGGGGGAACGCTTTCAGTCTCTCTCCATCAAGTACGATGCTGGCTATTAGTTTTGCATATATTCCCTTTATCATATTGAGGTAGCTACCTTTGATTCCTATCTTTTGGTGTGTTTTTATCAGAAAGGATGCTGAATTTTGTCGAATGCTTTCAGCATCAATAGAGATGATCATGTGATTTTTCCCTTTCAATTTTTTAATGTGCTGTATTACATTAATTGATTTTCTTGTGTTGAACCATCCTTGTATTCCTGGTTTAAACCCCTCTTGGTCCTGGTGTATAATTCTTTTAATGTGCTGTTGGATTCAATTTGTTAATATTTTATTGAGAATTTTTGCATCTGTGTTCATTAGGGAAATTGGACGGTAGTTTTCCTTTCTTATTGCATCTTTATTTGGTTTTGATACTAAAATGATATTCGCTTCATAAAATGAGTTAGGTAAGTTTCTTTTTCCTCAGTTTTTCAGAAAAGTTTAAACAGGACTGGTGTTAGTTCTTTATGGAATGTTTGATAAAATTTCCTTGTGAAGCCATCTGGCCCAGGGCCTTTCTTTGTAGGAAGATGTTTGATGACTGATTGAATCTCTTCACTTGGGATTAATTTGTTGAGATCTTCTATTTCTTCCTCAGTCAGTGTAGCTTGTTTGTCTCCAGAAATTTTTCCCTTTCATCTAAGCTGTCTAGTTTGTTGGCATATAGTTGTTCATAGTATCCTCTTATGATGTCTTTTATTTTTTCAGGGTCTGTGGTAACGCACCTTTTCTCATTTCTGATTTTGTTTGTTTGCATCCTCTCTCTTTTTTCTTTGTCAGTCTTGCTAGTACACATCAATTTTATTGATTTTCTCAAAGAACCAACTTTTGGTTTTATTGATGTTTTCTACTCTTCTTTTATTTGCTTTGGGGTTAGTTTGCTGTTCTTTCTCAAGTTCCTCCAGGTGTGCTGTTAAGTCCTCGATTTTTGCTCTTTCTTGTTTTTTAATATAGGCATTTAGAGCAATACATTGCCATCTCAGCACAGCCTTTGCCACATCCCATAAGTTCTGTTAGGTTGTATTCATTTTCATTCATCTCCAAATAGCTACTGATTTCTCTAGCAATTTTTTCTTTGACCTACTGGTTGTTTAAGAATGTGTTATTTAATCTCCATAGATTTGTGAATGTTCTCATTCTTTGGTGGTTATTGAGATCCAGCTTCATCCCATTGTGATCAGAAAAAGTGCGTTGAATAGTTTCAGTCTTTTAAAATATATAAAGACCTGTTTTGTGTGCCAGATCTATCCTGGAGAGTGTCCCATGAGCACTAGAGAAGAATGTATAACCTTGTGCTTTGGGGTGCAATGACCTATATATGTCTATTAGGTCTAATTCATTATCAAGTTATGTAACTTCTCTGTTTCCTAGTTGATCTTCTGTCTTGTTGTTCTATCTATAGAGGAGAGTGGTGTGTTGAAGTCTCCTACTTTTATTGTTGAAAATCTGTTGCTCCCTTCAGTTTTGCCAATGTCTGTCTCATGTACTTTGGGCTCCTTGATTGGGAGCATAAATATTTATGATTATTATATCTTCTTGGTGAATTGACCCTTTAATTAGTATATAGTGTCCTTCTTTGTCTCTTATGATGTCTTTGCATTTAAAGTCTATTCTGTCCGATATTAATATAGCTACTCCTGCTTTCTTTTGGTTACAGCTTGCGTGGAAAATCTTTCTCCATCCTTTCACTTTCCATCTATTTGTTTTCTTGTGTCTAAAATGATTCTTTTGTAAGCAACAGATAGCTGGATTGTGTTTCTTAATCCATTCTGCCAATCTGTATCTTTTAATAGATAAGTTTAGTTCATTAACATTCAAAGTTATTACTGAAAATGCATTCTTTGAATCCACCATCTTATCTTTTTTATTTGTCAGATCTATATATTCTTTTCCTCTTTCTTTTTGTATTCTCTAAATTACCTTTAGTGGTACTCTTCAATTCTGTGCCCTCCTCCAGACCTCCCTCTCCTGTCTTTTTTTTTTTTTTCTGCCAGCAGAATGCCTTTTAGTATTTCTTGTAGGTCCGGTCTCTTGTTGACAAATTCTTTCGGGACTTCTTTGTCTATGAAAACTTTAATCTTTCCCTCAATTTTGAAAGACAGTTTGGCTGGGTATAGAATTCTTGGCTGAAAGTCTTTCTCTTTCAAGATCTTGAATATATCATAAACACTGCCTTCTCGCCTCCACGGTGCTAGTTGAATAGTCTGAACTCAGTCTTATTTGGTTTCCCTTGTATGTGGTTGATTGCTTTTCTCTTGCCGCTTTCAGGATTTTCTGCTTCCCTTCAACATTTGACAGACTGACTAGTGTGTGCCTTGGGGCAGGCCTATTTGGACTTACTCTGTTTAGAGTTCGTTGGGCTTCTGTTTAGAGTTCGTTGGATTTATGTCCTTTATGAGCGTTGGAAAGTTCCCCCATTATCTCTTCAACTACTCTTCCTAGCCCTTTACTCCTGTCTTCTCCTTCTGGGATATCATTGATGCTTAACATTTGTGCACTTTGTTTTATCTATCATTTCCCTGAGTTCCAATTCAGTTTTTTCCATCTTTTTGGCCATTTGCTGTTCTGAGTCTTTGAAGTCAGTTAATCTGTCCTGTATATCACTTAGTCTTTCTTCTGTCTCTTCAAATCTGGTGTTTTGTGCCTCTTGTATGTTTTTTATTTGGTCAACGGAGTCTTTAATCTCTGTGATATCCACTACTTTTCTATTTATTCTTTTAAATTCCTCTTTATACTCTTCTGCTGTCTTCTTGATCTGCTTTTTGTCATTTGCTATCCCACTTATTTTATTAAGTAGAGATGTATGAATATCTTTGATTAGTTGTTTCAACGTCTGTGTCTCCTCTGGTGCTTTAATTTGTCATTAGGCAGGGCTATATCTGTCTGCATTGTGCTATGCTTAGTGATCTGCTGTCTTCGTGACATGTAAATATCTTGATTGTTTTACTTTGGGGATCAATTTCTTTCAGTAATCTAAGGCTTTGTGTTTGCGGGATGGTTGTACAGCAGAGAACAGGGCAGAGGGGAGGGCACTCAGTGCGGTGATTTGTTACACGTTACACTGATGCTTGTGAATGTGGGCGTCCAGCTGCCAGGGAGCATGTAGCTGTGCGGGTTCACCAGTCTTGAGGGTGTAACCCTGGTGTGCACTGGTGTAGGCACGGGGCCCTTTCTGTGCATGCGTCAAGCTATGGCAGCAGGTTGGTGTTATGTCTTCAGGGATTGGGGGCAGATGTGACCTGGCTACACATGTCGGCACTTTCTCAGACTTGGGAAGTGTGGCTGAGGGCCATGTGCATGCGCAGTTCCCAGAGCTGAATGACATTATTGGGGGCCCGTGCACATGTGCCGTAATGGATGCACAGAGTTGGGGGTGTGGGCGGGGGGAGTAGAGTGAGCTTGTGCAACACTATGGGCAGAGGGGCAGGGGTAGCCTAGGTATGAAGGTCACTGCCCTTAGCCTTTATATGCTGGCAACAGCCTGCAGGAAACAGGGAGGGGGAGGTAGTGCTCGGGAGGGGTGCAGGAGATGTGGGTTGGGCTGCACTTGGGATGGGGGTGTGTGGCAGGTATGTGCACTGGGGGCTGGTACGTTGGGGGCACCGGAGCACGGGGAATGGGAGCAGGTGATGGCGTTTGGGTGTGTGATGTGTGGGGCGAGTTGTCAGTCATGGGGCTGTGCTGGTGAGGGTAGTGCACCTAAGGAATGCAGCCTGACTTACTTCCTAGTCCCGGGTTCCCTTCCGTGCAGTCCTGCGGGCTCTGCACCTCCTCGACAGACTTCAGCTTTCTGCCTCTCAGTTCCTTGGCCTCTGCAACCAGGGCAGCCTCATGTGGTACAGAAAGCTCTCCCAGGTCAGCCGCCCTCCTGTCCCTTCTTTAAATATCTCAATCTACCCTATTTGGCCATCTTCCCGGAAGTCTCCTTTTTGCGCAGTATTCTATTATATGAATATACCACAGTTTATACATTCTGTGATTGATGGACATTTGGGGTGGTTTCTAGATTTGACTATTACAAATGCTACTTTAGAGGTTTTTGTACATGTCAAGTGACTGACTGACCTCTGCATGTATTTTTGGTTGTGTATATACCTAGAAATGGAATTGCTGGGTCACAGGGTGTGCATATGTTTGATTTTAGTAGATAATGCCATTCATTTCCAGGGTCATTGTACAATTTACTCTCCCACAGAAGTGTATTGGTTCCTGGTGTTCCATATCCTAGCCAATATTTGGTGTCAGGCTTTTAAAATTTATTCATTTGTGTATGTAATGGTGTCTTACTGTGCTTTTTATTTCATTGTCCTGACTACTAATTAGATTTGAATGCCTTTTTATGTTTATGTTGGCCACTGAATCGTCTTTTATGAAATGACTAGTTAAGTCTCTTGACTATTTTTCTACTGGGCCAAAGTCTTTATCTTATTTATTTGTAGGAGCAGATATATATTCTGGATAGGACACAGTCCTTTTGCAGTCTTCCCAATTTGAGTTTTCTCTTTCCTCTCCAAATGGTGTCTCAACAGAAATTCTTAATTTTAATGTAGTCCAGTTTATCAGTCTTTTCTTTTGTGTTTAGTACTCTTTTTTTGACATTGGATTTTATGAAATTTTTCTTTACACGAGGTCATGAAGGTACTCTGCTATGTTATCTTCTAGAAGTTTTGCCTTTCACTTTACGATATGTACTCAGTCTGGCATTATGGATTCTCTTTCAATAGTTCTATGATTACCTTAACTTTCTATCCAGTGTCATTCTTTGGATTTAATTTGCTGTTTTTCTAACCTCTTGAAAGGGATGTTTAGTGCACTGATTTTTAATCTTTCTTATAAATATGTTGAAGATTATAAATTTCTTCTAAGTGTACTTTAGCTATTTCCCACAAGTTTTCTTATGTGATATTTTCCTTCAGTCAAAATGTTTTCTATGGGGCAGGCCATGGTGGCTCAGCAGGCAGAGTTCTCGCCTGCCATGCTGGAGACCCGGATTTGATTCCTGGAGCCTGCCTGCCCATGCCAAAAAAAAAAAAAAAGATTTTTTCTCATTTCCATTGTGATTGACACTTTTTAACTCATAGGCTCTTTAGAATGTATTTCAGGAGGATTTTTCACTTATATTTGTGTTTTGGTTTTTTTTGAAAAATTATAGAAAAAAATTTTTGAAGTTCTGGATCAGGGATGACAAACTGCAGTCCCAGCCTGTTTGGTCTGTGACCTGTGAAGTGCTGTTATATTTTTTAATTTTTGAAAATCAAAAGAATATTTTGTGACATTTGGAAATTATATGAAATTCAAATTTCAATCTATAAAGTTTTATGGAGTAAAGCCACATTCATTTATGTACTGTCCAGAACTTTTTTTGTGCTGCAGTGGCAGAGCTGTGTAGCCATGTCAGTGAACCTCTGGCCAGCAAAGCCATCTGCCATCTGGTCCTTCACAGAAAAAGTTTGCTAAGCCTTGTTCTAGATATATTGTCTTCTTCCAGACAAGATTTACTTTTGCTTCCTGCAGGCAACAGAGACTAGCGATTTCATATTACCTTAATCCAACTATAAGGATTACGATAATGTGAGGGTTGTAATCTATGACTGAAAGGACTAGGCTGTTTCCAGCTCACTCTTAATCCTAGGCTGTAACCTTTCAGGATTCCAATCCCAAACCTGGGAGGTTTACCTGGGCTTCCCTTCTTTAACAGGCCCTGGACTCATTTTTGTCCCTCTCTCCTGAGAGGCTTTCAAAGTCTTTTCTGTTCTTTACCCTTTCAGATGCCTTTTCCAAGATTTGCAGATAGTCTGTGGGGAAAATTGGCCCCACATATCAAATTCACTTCTGTAAGTTTTTTCTTCTCCCAAATCTTGGCCCCATACTCTATTAGCTCACGAGTGCCTGCAAGCCGATTTTTAAGTAGTTGAAATCCCTTTTCTAGTTGTTTTCAGAGGAAGCACTAATCACATACCTAGTCTGCTAAGAAGGAAACCATAGATATAGACCATAAATGTATTTGTTTTTCAAGGTAATGCTTAAATCTTGCAGTTAAACTCTTGCCAAATGAGTTGTGCTAAGCTAATTGTGAACCTAAAAATGTTTGGTCACCCATCAAATGAAGCATCCCATTCTCCCATCCTCCACTATGTTCCACCCCCTACCCCCGCCACCACCAGGATTGGGGGTGGTGATTAACATGCTTCTTTTTCTCTAGTTGCCATTCAGAAACCTGAGAGTAATCATAGTCTATTCCCTCTTACCCTACCCATCTTAATCTGGTTCTGAGTCCCATAGGTAGCCCTCACATCATTTGTTGTTATTGCTTTATTCCAGTCATAATTATTTTCACCTCCATTACTGTCTCCCTGCCTCCCAGTCCGTTTTCCACATTGCTGCCAAAGTGCTAAAATGGATATCTTCTCATGTCATTCCTCTGCTTAAAATTCTCAGTGACTCTCTATTGTTTAAAATCCGAGTTCTTTGGAAGAGCATACTATTTAATCTTATTCCCATCACATCCCTAAGATCCTTTTCAGAACTACTTGCGGAACATAGAATGCATGTTAGTATTTCACACCTTCTGTGCCTTAGTAATGCTGTCCTTTTGCCATTTATGCCCTCTACACCTTTCTTTTTCTAGCCAATTAATGCCTATTTATTAAAAAAAACAGAGTGGCAGTATCACTTTCCCTGGAAAGCTTTCTGATTCTCAACCTCCCCAAATCTCAGCTTCCCCGGGACTATGAATTCCTTAAGGAGAAACATCATGTTTCATTTGACTGTATATCCTCGGAATCTAGCAGCACAGTGTAGGAATTCAAAAAACGGAATGAAAAGAATGATGGATAAACTTAAGTAAAATAAAATGGCCACGGCATTGGATGTTGCTAAGAAGGACCCCCTCTGAGGAAGGATTTTCCAAAAGACAAAAACAATTGACCTACAATGTTTTCCAGAAAAATGGAACGTACCCTACTGATCAACCAGTTTTGATCCAGGAGAGATAGCTTATAGAATAGACAAGCATACTATACTAATCAGTGTGTATCTGCTCCCCCCTATGTAAGAACCACCACCACCACCCATGTAAAATGAAAACTTAACATCAGCCAATAAGAATATTTCCTTACTTCCAAGTTAGCTTTGTAAGCTTCCTCTTTCTACTCCATGGGCAGAGCTCCTTAACCACTTTAGGTTTGGTGCTTCCTGATTTCATGAATCATTTGTTGCCCAAATAAATTTTAAAAAATTTTTCAAATGCTTCAGTTTATCTTTGACAGACCAAATCAGTCCTGTCCTCATTTACCGTTCTCTTGCCCCCCAATCTTTAATCTCTCTTCCTGTCTCTTACTCATTGGGATTCAAATGTGAGCTGGTCTTTCCTTACTAAAGGAGAAGAAGAAAGTTCCCCTTATCTGTCTGACTTCCTAATTACTATCGTTTTTATTGTTTGTTTGTTTTGCTTATTTTTCTATTCAACTGTATGCTATTTCATTTCTTTGTACACATGGGTCCTTTTGCATTGGCTCCTCTTCCAATTCTGTTTAGCCTGGTGCATTTGTCTTTTCCAGAGGCCCAAGGGTGATTATCTCTGTATCTTTGTCTGACAACTTCCTATGCACACCACCACCACCCCCTTATCCAGCCACAAATACCCCATGATCAATCTGATGGGTTTTATCTTTCATCATTCTTCTATTATGGGACATAATATATTCTGTACGTTATTGCATTGTATTGCAATCACTTATTTATATCCCTCTCTCCTCTATTAGACAACTCATCCATGACAGGCTCTCAGTCAATCTTTGTGGCTCTAGTCACTGACTTGCTGCTTTGGCATATGGTAGAGCTCAAAAAATATGAGAGGGAGAAATATGTATTGTCTACCTTCTTCCCACTCCCTCTGCGACATCTTAAAGCCTGGCTCATCTCATCACTACCACACAGTCTGTTCACATGTCACCATTGGCTCCTTCCTTGCCAGATCCCAAGACCTTTTCTCCATTCTTTTTTTTCTAATGCATATTTGTTGAAATATATTCACATACCATATAATCATCCAAAGTGTATAATCAGTGGTTAACAGTACAACATATAATTGTGTATTCATCATCACAATCAATTTTTGAACATTACTCCCCTCAAAAACACATATAAGGGGGACTTCCAGGAAAATGGCCAAATAGACTAGCTTGAGCTTAACCCTGCTCCACAGAAAAGGTCGAGAAGGGACAGGAATGCAGCTGATCTGGGAGAGCTTTCTACACCATGCACAGCAGCCCCAGTTGCAGAGGCCTAGGAACTGAGAGGCAGAAGGCTGGAGCCTGGCGTAGAGGCACAGAGCCACAGAGCCCGCAGGAGTGCACAGACAGGAGCCCAGGACTAGGAAGTAAGCCAGGCCACATTCCTTGGGTGCGCTACCCTTACCAGCACAGCCCCGTGGCTGGCAACTCATCCCACACCCCACGCACCTGAACCCTATCACCAGCTCCCATTCTCCGTGTTCCAGGCACCCCTACACTACCAGCCCCCAGTGCACATACCCACCCCAAGTGCAGCCCAACCCACCTCTCCTGCATGCCTCCCAAGCACTACCTCCCCGTCCCTGTTCCCTGTAGGCTGTTACCAGCACACAAAGGCTGTGAGGACTAACCTTCATACCTAGGCTACCCCTGACAACCCCCACACCCCCTCACCGGTAGTGTCACACAGCCTCACTCCACTGCCCCCCAAGCCCTACACAGCCATTTACAGCACTCGCAGGCACATGCATGCGCACAGACTCCAATCACATCATTCAGCTCGGAGAATGGCACTTTACAGCAGTCCTAGAACCACACATGCGCACAGACCTCAGCCATACTTCCCAGCTCTGAGAAAGTGCTGACCTGCACAGCTGGGTCACATCTGCCCCCAATCCATGAAGGCGTAACGCCTTCTGCTGCCACACCTCTATGCAATCACGCAAAGGGCCCCATGTTTTAGACCAGCACACACTAGGGGTATGCCCCCAAGACCGGTGCACCCACACAGCTACATCCTCCCTGGCCGCTAGACACCAACATTCACAAACATCAGTATAACATCCACAAAACTGTGCCTATACCTGCCCTGTAACAAATCACTGCACTGAAATGCCTCACCCTGTGGCCTGCTCCCTGCTGTACAACCTATCCCGCAAATACAAGGCCTTAGACTACTGAAAGAAATCAATTCCCAAAGTGAAACAATGAAGATACTTACATGCCAAGAAGACAGCAGAAGATCATTAAGCATAGCAAATTCAGACAGATAAAGCCCTGCCTAATGACCAAATTAAAACACGAGAGGAGACACAACTAATCAAAGATATTCATACAACTCAGTAAGTGGGATAGCAAATGACAAAAGGCAGATCAAGAACGCAGTAGAAGAGCATAAAGAGGAATTTAAAAGAATAAATAGAAAAATAGCGGATGTCACAGAGGTTAAAGACTCTGTTCACCAAACAAAAAGCATACTAGAGGCCCACAACACCAGATTTGAAGAGACAGAAGAAAGACTAAGTGAAATAGAGGATAACATGTTGACTTCAGAGACTCAAAATGACAAATGGCAAAAAAGATGGAAAAAAATTGAATTGGAACTCTGGGAAACGATAGACAAAACAAAGTGCACAGATATAAGAGTAATTGGTGTCCCAAAAGGAGAAGAGAGGAGTAGAGGTCTGGAAAGAGTAGTTGAGCAAGTAATGGGGGAAATTTCCCAACACTCATAAAGGACATAAACATACAAGTCCAAGAGGCCCAAAGAACAGAATAAATCCAAATAGGCCTCCCCAAGGCACACACTAGTCAGTCTGTCAAATGTTGAAGAGAAACAAAAAATCCTGAAAGTGGCAAGAGAAAAATAATCTACCACATACAAGGGAAACCAAATAAGACTGAGTTCGACTACTCAACTAGCACCATGGAGGTGGGAAGGCAGTGTTTATGATACATTCAAGATCCTGAAAGAGAAAGACTTCCAGCCAAGAATTCTGTACCCAGCCAAACTGTCTTTCAAAATTGAGGGAAAGATTAAAGTTTTCATAGACCAAGAAGTCCTGAAAGAATTTGTCAACAAGAGACCAGACCTACAAGAAATACTAAAAGGAGTTCTGCTGGCAGAAAAAAAAAAACACAGGAGAGGGAGGTCTGGAGGAGGGCACAGAATTGAAGAGTACCGCTAAGGGTAATTCAGAGAATACAAAAGGAAAGAGGGAAAAGAATATATAGATCTGACAAATAAAGATGATAAAATGGTAGATTCAAGGAATGCATTTTCAGTAATAACTTTAAATGTTAATGGACTAAATTTACCTATTAAAAGATACAGATTGGCAGAATGGATTAAGAAACATAATCCAGCTATCTGCTGCTTACAAGAGAATCATTTTAGACACAAGAATACAAATAGATTGATAGTGAAAGGATGGAAAAAGATTTTCCACACAAGCTGTAACCAAAAGAAAGCAGGAGTAGCTATACTAATATCGGACAAAATAGACTTTAAATATAAAGACATCATAAGAGACAAAGAAGGACATTGTATACTAATTAAAAGGTCAATTCACAAAGAAGATATAATAATCATAAATATTTATGCTCCCAATCAAGGAACGCCAAAGTACATGAGACAGACATTGGCAAAACTGAAGGGAGAGATAGATTTTCAACAATAAAAGTAGGAGACTTCAATACACCACTCTCTTCTATAGATAGAACAACCAAACAGAAGATCAACAAGGAAGTAAGTTAAATAACTTGATAATGAATTCGACCTAATAGACATATATAGGTCATTGCACCCCAAAGCACAGGGTTATACATTCTTCTGTAGTGCCCATGGAACATTCTCCAGGATAGATCATATATGATTCTTGTATAAAGAGTGTTTAAGTCCAGGGCACAGGGGGAAAACTGGTATTGTATGCTATGAGCTGCGTTCAAAAGGAAACCATCAGCACTACCACAGCAACAGCAGAGAGAAATAATGGGGGAAGGGACACGAGTTAAAAGAAATTTTAGATTTCTTATTAGGTGAGGGTGTGTTCATTGGTTTTCTTTCTCTTGGGAACAATGAAATTACCTAAAATTGAGAATGTTGATGGACTGTAGACTTTGTGGGCCTTCTCTGTGATGCCTGATGAATGCAGTGGTTGAAGGATGCACTGACAGAGAAGTGGATTGATGAATGATAGTGTATACTTACGAATGAAGGTTGTGCTGCTACAAAAAGGAACAAAGTTGTGAGGCATGCAATGATGTGGATGCACATGCGGGACATTTGGTAAGACAAAATAAGCCAGAAACAAAAGAACAACAATGGTATGGTCACCTTTAGAAAGCGCTTATAAGAAAACAGGGGCCTAGATTGTAAGCTTTTAGAGCAGACACATTAAGTGCAGAGTGGTGGATTTTGAGAGACTGTTTTATATATGTAACCTGATATTTACAGATAAGAACAGAGCCAATCAGGTTGGGGTTAAAGTAATTCAGAACATGGGGTAAGGAAGACAGTGTCTATATTTTAGAACCACATGTACTCTTTGAGAACAAAGGAAGAAAGTTTATTTGATCTAGAACTGAAATTTTCTTTAGTGCATAATCTAATTCAACCTACCTGTATAACTCATTTAAACAATTGAAAGCACAGAATTGAAAGAACAATTGGAGCACAGCATAAGAAAGAGGTCCTTTAATCCTGTATAGATTATTGTAATGTCTGGAAACAACCTAGAGTATATTGAGCAGTTGGTCAAGAAGTATTGTCAAAGTCCCGTGAGGGAGGGGAGAGAGAATATGGAACTATTCAACTTTGCCATCAGGCAATCCCCTGATTCTGTGTCAAGCTTTGGGGACACCCAAGTCAATAGGCCATGCCCTCAGTTGTGAGGCTTGCTCTTGTGGGGCTTGTGTGGGTGGTAGAGAAGCTTAGACTACTGATAGGCATGCCTAAGAACTACTTCTGGAAGACCTCTGTTGTTGCTCAGATGTGGCCTTAGTCTCTCTAAGCCCAACTCTGCAAGTGAAATCATTGCCCTCCCCAGTACATGTTTCATAATATCCAGGGGTGAAAGTCTCCTTGGTGACGTGGGAGATGACACCCAGGGATGAATCCAGACCTGGTACCATGAGATCAATGATTCCATCCTGACCAAAAGGGGGAAACGAAGTGTAAGAAAGTACCAGTGGCAGAAAGAGTTCAAATAGAGTCGAGAGGCTACTCTGGAGTTTGCTCTTACGTAAGCTTCAGGTAGACCTTGCTACCTATCATAGCCTGCCAATCCCCAACCAGGACCATTCTATCCAAACCTAAAGAACACCTAGGGTGATAGATAAGATTCCATGAGGGCTCCATGCACTGTAGTAACTTCCCAGAAACCTACACCCTCCAGATGGGTCCCTGATCCAGATAAATCCTGAAACCTAGCCCAGTCTCTCCAGAACATCAGATAGCTCTATCTCCCTAACCTATATTATTGACAGATCCTTCCAATATCAAAAATTTAGAATTGCCATAGCCCAAACAACCCTAAAGAGAGGTATGGAAAGATCAAAGATGATGGTGGAGTTATACAGAGAAGATGGGATTTAACAAATGAATACGAATGCTGAATCATTGATACTTCTTTTAGTCTCCAGTATTTTAGAGCAGCTAGAAGTAAAAACTTAATGTGAAATTGTAACCCATGTCAAAGTCTGAAATATGTTCTACAACTAACTGTGGTACTGTGGTTTGAAATTTATACCTTGTTTGTATTTATGTTATTTTTCGGAAAAAAAAGTCAATTGTGATGATAAAATATTTAAGCCCTCTAACCTCCTATATTCTGGAGTAGCTAAAAGGAAAACTACAGTCCGAGAGGACTGTATGGTAGCCCATGACAAACTCTGGAATCTGTCCTGTAATCACTTGTTGAAGAGTGCTTTGAAACTATTGCTTTTTTATTTCTTTGCTTTGTATATATGTTATACTACACAATAAAAAAATTTTAAAAATACATGTAAGGGTGGTACCAAGTTAGGTCAGTGGTAGAATTCTTGCCTGCCATACAGTACACCCAGGTTCAGTTCTCGCCCCATGCACTCTCCCCCTCTCCCCCCCGCCAAAAAAAAATCCAACAAATGATGCTGCAATAATGAGATGATCACATGGAAAAAGAATAAACTGTGACCCCGACCATACAGCATATGAAAAAAAAAAGCATATATAAGAATAAAAAAGAAAGAACACCCAAAACATCCCATACCCTTAGTTCCCCCTTATTTTTTTAGTCCTTTTTTCCTTTTTAAAAAAATATTTTTATTGAGATATGTTGCTGTACCATACAGTTCATCCAAATTACACAATCAATGGCTCACAGTATCATCACATAGTTACGTATTCATCACCATGATAATTTTTAGAACATTTGCATCACTCCAGGAAAAGAAATAAGAAGAAAAACCCCATATATCCCATACCCCTTACCCCTCCCTCTCATTGGCCACTAGTATTGCACTCTACCCATTTTTCCCCCATATCCCCCATTATTTATTTATTTGTCCTTATTTGTTTACTGCTCTGTCCATATACTGAATAAAGTGTGTGTCCGATACAAAGTTTTCACAATCACAGTCACACTTTAAAAGCTATGTGGTTATACAGTCATCTTCAAGAATCAAGGTTACTGGGATACATTTCAAAGTCTCAGATATTTCCTTCTAGCTTTTCTAATACACTAAAAGCTAAGAAGGGATGTCTATATAATGCAAAAGAATAACTTCCAGAATGACCTTGACTCTATTTGAAATCTCTCAGCCACTGAAACTTTGTTTCATTTCACTTTCTCCTTTTGGTCAAGAAGTATTTGTCAATCCCACCATGAAAGGGCCAGGCTCATCCCTAGGGATCATGTCCCAAGTTACCAGGGAGATTTGCATCCTGGGATTCATGTCCCACATAGGCGGGACTTGATCTGCTGAGTTGGCTTCGAGAGAGGCCACATCAAAGCAACAAAAGAGTTCTCTGAGGGTGACTCTTAGGCATCATTATAAGTAGGCTTAGCTTCTCCTTTGTAGAAATGTTTCATAAGGGCAAGCCCCAAGATCAAGGGCTTAGCCTTTTAAATTGGTAGTCCCCAGTGCTTGCAAGAATATATAGAATTCCCCAGGTGGGGAAGTTTAATATTTCCACATTTCTTCCCAGTCCTTCAAGGGTTCTTTGCAAATACTTTTTTATTCTCTGTAATTTACATCTCAAATTACTCTGGGATGTATCAGTTCATCACCCTAACTACAAACTCACAAAACCCCACTCCCTTCAATGCTCCATGTAATTATCGTGTGTGAATAAACTGGCCATACAAGTTAAATCAGATAGTGTGTTACAGAAAATACAAATTTTGCAAGAAATAAACATCTCTTCCTTTGGTTTCACACAGAAGTTAGAAGTTTTAAAGCACAGTCAATTTCATCCTTTCCCCTTTAGTCTGATTTACCTTTGTCCTAATCAGATCTGCTTCATTCATATCTTTAATTGAAGTCTGATCTCTTTTTCAGCTTTTATAACAGTTGCTGTATTTTCTCCGTTCTTTTTAACCTCTCTGCTGCATTTGGCACTATTAACCCTTTCTGAAAAAATTCCCCACTTTTCTCTGATGACACACAGATTTTTTCACTTCTTCATTCTCAAGTTTTTGCCTCTGACTTTTGTTAGTGTCTATCTTTTCAACCCCTATTGGTGACTCTTCTCCAAGGCAATCTTGGTCATCTTTTCTGTTGTTTTTATATTCACATTTTACTGATGTTTAAGACTTTTTTTTTTTTACCAAAATGCTGTATTTATAGGTTTCCAAATTCCATCTCTAGTCTTTTGTTCTTTCCTTCACACAGTCCTTGTCGTGGTTTGAAGCTGTGTATACCCAGAAAAACACGTTCTTAAGTGTAATCCAATTCTGTGGGTGTGAATCATTGTTAGTAGGACTTTTTGATGAATCTAGTTCAGTTAAGGTGTTCAGGTCGGGTCTTTTTTTTTTTTTTTTTTTTTACTTTTTTATTGTGTAATATAATATATACACAAAGCAAAGAAATAAAAAAGTAATAGTTTTTAAAGCACTCATCAACAAGTAGTTACAGGACAGATCCCAGAGTTTGTCATGGGCTACCATATGGTCTCAGATTTTCCCTTCTAGCTGCTCCAGAATATAGAATGCTAGAAGGCTTAAATATTTTTTTATCATCACAATCGACTTTTTTTTTCCTTTTTTTGTGAAAAAATAACATGTATATACAAAAAAAGCTATAAATTTCAAAGCACAGCACCACAATTAGTTGTAGAACATATTTCAGAGTTTGACATGGGTTACAACTCCACAATTTTAGGTTTTCACTTCTAGCTGTTCTAAATACTGGAGACTAAAAGAGATCAATTTAATGATTCAGCATCCATATTCATTTGTTAAGTCCCGTCTTCTCTGTATAACTCCACGATCACCTCTGAGGAATGGGTTTTAATCCTATTACTGGAGTCCTTTATAAACAGAATGAATACAGACAGAAAGCCACAGAAACCAGAAGCTGGAATAAAAGAAACCCAGAAGAAAAGGAAAAGACTAGCAGATGCTACCATGTGTCTTGCCAGTGGCAGAGGAGCCACAGATCACCAGGAGCTGGTCTTTGAGAAGAAAGACCCACTCAGTTTTGCCTTGATTTGGACATTTTCTTGGTCTCAAAACTGTAAGCTAATAAGTTGTTCAAGCCAAACCATTTCACGGGTATTTGCTTTAAGCAGCCTAGGAAACTAAAACAGATTTGGTACCAAGGGTGGGGTGCTGTTATTTCAAATACCAAAAATGTGGAAATAGCTTTGTAATTGGGTAATGAGTAGATTCTGGAAGTGTGGTGAGGTGCTTGAGAGAAAAGGCCTAGATTTTTTTTTTTTTTTAATTTTTTTGTTTGTTTGGATTTTTTAGGGGAAATGTTTGAAGGCTTTATATTCTTTATTATCCATGATGACTTTTGGAATTATGATTGTTACTGTATAGAACCTTTGAGACTTTAGATGCAGCCTTTATGTTTTTTTCACAGTTAAGTTAAAAATCCATCCTAATACTCCATAAGACTTCACCGTTCTTGCATGTAGACTCCAAGAATTTATGATCTGATAAAAGAATAACATGAAATTTTACTGTATTGCCCTAATTTCATACTTCCTGTACACAATCAATCAGTTTGGGAATCTATTCCAAGGTTTGTATACACAAAAGTGTCAAGAATAAAATGTTCTCCACATTTGCATAAAAATGTATACAATGTATCATGGAATGGAAAACTTGTAATTTTCCTGGGCCTGGGCTGAATGGATCTCTGCTGCCAGAAAATGAAAGGCTCCTTCTGTTTTATTGCTGTATTATTGTGAGGATTAATCATCCAATCCTGGCATTTCTCCGTATTGGATCTTGGATGGTATACTGATGGCTTCTTCCAGAGATGGCTGTTCTCCAAGCTGTACTACAATCTGGGTGCCATTGGATATTGCTGCTAAGGTCAGAGGTCTGGCTTCTCTGGTTACTAAGTAATGGCTATGCTGTTGGTGCCCCATTTCTGATGAGGCAGTATGGAATGCTGCCAAGACCTGAGCCACAATTGCAATCTGCTGCCCTTCTATACCCTCTGCAGAAAGCATGGCAAGAGAGTGTGTTCCTGATAAGGAGATATGGCATCATGGCAGGAACTGTGACAGGCATGCCACTCTGCATTACAATTGTGATGGTATTGCCAATGGCTTGCACATCAGTTTGAGATATGTTGACATGCTGAGTTCTATCCTGGGATATGAGTGTAACTTGTTGATTCGACCCAGACTGGGTTACTGTAGCTACTTGTGCAGATTCAACATCCTCCTTTCTACATCTGTAACATATGTGATCTGAGCTCTTTAAGAACATCTTCGCTTTGACCTGGGAGAGGCTCAAAGAAGGCTTCCTGCTTCTCCTCAAAGGGCTCAGTGTTGTGGGTTGTCCATTTGTACATGGCCAGCATGAAGATATGCTTATATGTCTTCCCACAGTGGTTACAATTGTATGGTTTGGAGTGAATGTGAAGGATGTGGTATTTGTACAAACTAGAATATTCCATAAACCTTTTGTCACAGCCAGGGACTATACAAACATATGGTTTTTCCCCTGTGTGTATCCTCACATGGTTTTCATAATTGGTTGCCCTGGAAAATGCCCTCCCACATCCTGGTTCTGTGCAGTAATAAGGTCTTTCTCCTGTATGTGTCCTAATACATACTTTCTGATATTTGAAGTTGTAAAGAACCAACCTCAACCTTCGAAAGGACATTTAAAGAACCTTTCTCCTGTAATAAGAGTTCTGATATGTTTCGGTAGGTCTCCTGAAGTTTTGTAAGATACAGTACAGTTATCTTCTGAACATATATATGGATTTTCTCCTATATGAGTTCTGACATGACTTTTTAATCCATAACCTGTTGCAAATGCTTTCCTATAGCCAGGATTTTCACACTGATAAGGCCGGTCCCCTGTATGTGATCTCTTAAGATGATGAGGTGTTGTGTATAATTTTCCTTATCCATCATATCATATTGAAATGCCTTCTCTCCACTCCGTTGAGACTTAGCAGTTGGTTTTGTTGCATGTCCTTGTAAGACAATCTGCATTTTTTTCTCTTGCTCATTTTCTCCAATCATTCCAGTACTTGTTACACTTTCACTTCCATCAATGGATACCTTTGCTGTATACCATTCCAAAGCGCTGGTAGTGTCAGGGGCAATCGTAGCTTCCCCAGTATACAGACCAGCAACTATCTCATCAACCTAAATTGCCAAGATGGTGTCAAACTGTGGGACTTGCACTGCATGGTGGATGTAAGCTGTGGTGCCATCTTCTAACTGAATGCCTGTAAAATGCTCTGGTCATAACTACTTTTGGAGGCATGGTGAATAAATGCTGTAGTTCCATCTTCTAACTACACTGCTTGACTATCCTCTAGATGCAAACTGTCCCCTGTGCTTTTAGGTATGGGTACATGTACATGCTGAACAGAGGCAGCAGAGTCATCCTCCAACTGAAAGGCTTGGCCATCTATGAGTTTTCCATCTCTGAGAAAATTTTTCAACAATTTCTTTGCCCAACCACCATGCACCAGGACAGGGAACAACTGCCACCTAGATGGTTTTGAAGAGACTCTGTAGCAATATGGATGGTTAAGATTTATTTCTGATGAGGGCTTAGGAGGGAATGATGAATGTGCTATTGGAAACTGAAGGAAAGGCAACTGTTGTTTTAAAGTGGCAGGAAACTTGACAAAATTGAGTTTTGATGTTAATTAGGCAGAATTTGAAAGTGACGAGCTTGGATATTTAGCATTTTCCAAGCTGAATTTGGTAAGTGGAGCCTGGTTTCTCCTTGTAGCTTATGGTGAAACGCAAGAGAGAAGGAATAAGCTGAGAACTGAAATGAGCACAAAGAAAACAGAAATTGATGGTTTGGAAAATTCTGAGCTTCTAGAAACAACTCCCCAGAGAATAGTGCCCCGTGTGAAGGTTTAACTGAACTTGGCACCAGTCAGCCAGGTCACTGCCAATCAAGATCGGAAATGCAGTTGTCCAGAAAGGATGCATAGAAAGTTCTTTTGTCTGATGGCTTGGATCCCTATATGTACATGCAAAACCAAAGACTTTTCTGCTAGAGCTGTGTGAACAGAACCACTGCCAGCCTGGACTAAAAGGGATAGAAAATAGACAGATTGAAGGACAGATCACTTAAAGGGCAGTGAAAGCTGAGATCTGGACCAAAGACATCTTGGGCCAAGAGAGCAAAGTTGTACCACCCATGTATGTTGAAAGGTTGAGTCTGCCCCAGCACTTGGAGAGGAAGTGTCTTCCATCCCATTGTTCAGTAACAGTGCTGCCACCCTAGTTTCTGCAGATGCCCCACGGATTATGGAGGGTCCACCATAGTTCTTGACAAGGGTGGAACCATCACCCCAGTGTTCAGGGAGAGCAGGGCTGCTGCATATCACTAGGAACGGATGGGGCTGCCATTCCATCAGGCTCGGAGGACAAAACATCCTTCTATAGATAATTCTCAGATCTTAGAATCTAATGGAGTATGTCCTACAGGGTTTTAGAATTGCTTGGGACCTGTGATCCACTTTTCTTCCAATTTCTCCCTAGGAGAATGGGAATGTTTATCCTATTCCTGTGTTCTTCCATTATAACATGTTCTCTAGGTTTCACAGGTCCTCAAATGGAGGGAAATTGTGCCCCAGTTCAGACCACAACTGTAACTGATTTTGATACCTTTGTACTTAGCATTGTTTCTGAACTCTCTTAAGGCTTTTGGGATGTTGTGATAGAATGAATATATTTGCAAATGGAAAGAACATGCCTTTTGGGGGGCCAGATCATAGAATGTAGTGGTTTGAAGCTGTATGTACCCCAGAAAAAACATGTTCTTATGTCAAATCCATTCCTGTGGATGTGAACCCATTTAGTCAGTAAGATATTTTGATGAGGTTACTTCAGTTAAAGTGTGATCCACCTCATCCAGGATTGGTTTTATTCCTATAACTGGAGTCTTTTACAAATATAATGAATACAGAGAAAGCCAATGAAGCAAGAAGCTGAAATCAGTGAAACCCAGAGAAGGAAGAGACCAACAGATGCCGCCATGGACCTTGCCATGTGACAGAGGAGCAAAGGATCGGTGGAAGCCAGTCTTTGGAAGAAAGATCACCCTCATGATGCCTTGATTTGGACATTCTCTTGGCCAAATGAGCTCAGAGTTCAAACTTTAAGCTAATAAATTCTCACTGTTCAAGCCAAACCATTTATGAATTGGTATTTGCTTTAAGAAGCCTGGGAACCTGAAACAGTCTTTTACTTTTACGATGCCTTCTTCCTGGATATTTTTGCTGTTACTACAAAATTGTTAAGTCCAAAACTGAAGTCACAGACTTTTCCAAGTGCTCTTTCTGGATTTCTGTTTCCATCATGGTAATGTCACTTTTTTACCCCTCTCAGACATTAAGTTATAAACCTTGGCATTCTCGTTAATTGATTTACATTTTTCTTCAGTTGTATATCATCCCTATCCATTCTTTTAACGTACAGCACATCCCCCATTTTCACGGCCATTATGCTAATCTACACCTTTATCATATCATACATAGCTGGATTACTAAAATAAGCTTTTCAGTAGAGAGAGGTTAGGAAGCACTGACATAAGATTATATATCATGTGGTTTGGTAATTAAATCATATATTCTCATGGATTGACTTTAGTCTGTGCATTATTTGCCAAATAAAGCAAAGGAAATTCCTTGGGAGCAGAGACCATATCATGCTTTTGTATCGGCTACAGCATCCAGGCCAATGTGAAACCAGAATATGTCACTCAATATACCGTAAAATGATTGCAAAAAAAATGGGGATAGCACATTTAAAGACACTCTAGTAAAGGGCTGCTGTAATTAAAAATGAATATGTAGAACACATAAAAATCATGGCAAATGTTTTATGTGAGACATGTTCTAGGTACTCTTACTATAAGGTACCTGAAAAGCTATAATATTTTATCATATATGGTTACAAATTCGAATATTCAGGAGGAACAGAGAAGTAAGCAGAGGTTTACGGTATGGTGCACTTCACAGTGTTGTAGATGGACTTGGAATTTGAATTTAAGACAGTGTAGGCAGTCAGTAATTTTCATCCCTTACATTATGCTTGCTCACTCACACTATTCTTTGCGTGTTCAATATTGCATCCAAACGAGGACCTTGCCTTCTGCAAAAATTCTTCAGTTTCTGTCTCTACATTTTTTTTAGAGGCTCCTTTTCCTCCTCATTCATTCTTACATCCAACATATATTTGTTAAACACCTTCTAGGTTCCACAGATGTGTAGTAAGAAAGAAAAATATATAAGCTCTTGTGGAGCTTATCTTCCCTCCCTATGTAGGTGTTTGGTAAATATTACCTTAAAACAAGTTACCTACATATTTTAAGGAAGTAAAATGGAATGGAAGCAGTTTTCCAGCTAATTGAAATTTAAATACAAATAAGACAAGCTTTTTTTTTTTTAATTTATTGTCCAGTTATTACCATTATGGACTCAGTACTGTTTCATCCTCCATAATTTTTCTCATGCATTTAAAAAATAAAGTGGCTAAAAAGATAAAAGGTGTTGATAGGTAAAGTTTAAGAGAAAAAATACCAAAAAAAAATTGAAAAGGCCTTTTTTGGTGGGGGGTAGTGAGGGGAGCAATACATTGAGGGAAAGAGCCTGTGGAAAAGGGGGTCTAGTGAGAAATTCTTGCTGTGAACACCCAAGAATCTGACATTCAATTCTAGGTTATTACCGTAATGTAAAACCCTTTCATCCTACCAGACCTTCAGGCATGATGCAGCTTTGCACAGTGGTAGGGTGGTGTGAGGACTAAGGATAAAACAGTCAAGGGAAGTACCGCCTTGCTCCTTGCCAGATCACATCCT
Source organism: Tamandua tetradactyla (assembly GCF_023851605.1). Taxonomy (NCBI): domain Eukaryota; kingdom Metazoa; phylum Chordata; class Mammalia; order Pilosa; family Myrmecophagidae; genus Tamandua; species Tamandua tetradactyla. The sequence goes on from NC_135352.1 coordinate 27,330,047, forward strand.
ATCAGAGTACTGGGAGTTGCATTGAATGAAGTAGCTGTGATGAGGAATGTCTTAAGGAGGGTTCTTGAGACAAATCTTTCCTAAGTACCTTTGAAGTAACCTTAGCAGGAAGGAGGAAGGCTGACATCTGGGTCACCTGCAGAATGTACGCCATGCACTATTTAATAAATGTTAATTCCTCTTCTCCCCTCCCTGTTCCACAGCAGGGAGGACAGAGTTAAAGACTAGAAAGCTATTATAGTTACTGGTTGGACCGGGAGAAGGATACACTATTCATTCTTGTCAGCCCCCACTGTTTTTCCTGGCCTTCCCCACACCTTAAACTCATAGGTTTGAAAACACGGGAAGACTGACCCAACATTTTAGATAATGCTCCACAAAAGTGTTTGCCCTGCTAGCCTGCCTGCCCTGCTTTTATCTTCTCTCCTCAGCAGCAGAATTTGGACCATTCATGTCACCCTTAGGGTGAAAAGCAATGTGAGGATAATGCATCTGGAAGGCTCCCTAACATACATTACCCCGCCTTCAGGAGTAGGCTCCAGAGATACTATTTTTCTTTCTTTTAACTTTTTTTTAGTCTTTTCCACTGGCAGAGATACTCTACTAGTTCAGGTTAGATGCAACCTTGGATATGTTAAAGCACAGACCTTGGTTATTGTGTTAACATAAGGCAGCTGGCTTTTTAATGAGGTTGGCAAAGGTGGAAGGGAGTAGGTGGAAGAAGCTGGGAAGAAGAAGGAAGGACAGAAAGTACAGATGACCAACAGCCCCCTCAAGAAGATGGCATACAAGCCATGAGCCAGCCTTTCAAGTTGGAATGTGGGGACTTGGTTCCTCCAAATCACTCGCAACAAATGAAGGCTGTATTCACTGTTTGGTCATCTCCTGGGCCAAAAGTACTTAATTTCCAACTTGAAATTTTAATTATCTTTCTCTTGCTCACAAATCTGAGAACCAAATCCCACACAGACTTCTCTTCTATATCTTGACAAATTGTTACAGAGAAAAGAACAATTGGCAAGATACTTTCTATACCCATGTATCTAAATCTAGTTATTTTCTTTCAAGGTCCAGCTCCTACTATTCCCCCTTCACCATCTTCACTGCAGTGCTTCTAAACCTACTCAATCAAGATTGATTGCATTATACGCGACATTATTTAACGATGCCAATTCACTCCTCTGCCACCCATATTTAAGCTTCTCTCAAGCCAGGCTTATGTCTTTTTTGTATCTTCCACGGAGGCTAACAGGTATTTGGTACTAGCTTGATAATTTTCAATGAATACTATCCACTTGTTGTAAAATTCTAGGCATCACAATTCTCTTAGAGGTACTAAAAGCACTTCCTGCTCATGTACAACTCCTGAAACTACGATTTAAAGTTTTTAAAGAGAATCTCGGAATTCTGAAGATTACATGAAAGTGAATAAAATGAAGTTGGATTATGGAAGCTTTGATGCACATGATCACTTCCAAGCCTACAGCAACAACACGAGGTAAGACAGAAGAGAGACTACATAACTTGCTGAAGTTTGAAAAGCATAACTTTAAGCATTATAGGAATTCATAATACATATTCAGGATAATATATGTAATGTAGAAGCTTGGCCACTGTTTATTAACTGAGTCAGGCCAGAAAATATGTACTGATAGTCTCATTTTAATCCATTTAACAAGTAATAAGAATTCAATAAAATAGAGAATGTGCAATTAAGTAATCTTTATTGATGTTTCACATTGTTATTTTCTTCATTATCAGTTCTTCAGTTAATTGTACAAGGATGATAAGTTATTTTATATTTGCTGTGGGCCTTTAAATGTAAAATAAATACAAAATACTTTTGTGGTTTAATGAACACTCAATGAAGCATTACTTTTTCTGAGGTATTCCTTTCTGTCTGGTTTTATCCCAGATCTGTCTCTTCACTCCCCCTAGAAAGGTCTATTAAACCACACAATGGATCTGGAACCAGTGAACTTGAGTTTTAATTACATTAGACAAATTTTTTAATCTCATCATACAATACCAATACAAAAGCACCACCCATGCCTCTCAACACATTGGACCAGGCACCTTTGAAGAAAGCTTTGGCTCCTTCATCTTTTGCAATCTTCCTCCAGCAGTCAATTGTACCAGTGTACATAATATCAGCTGTGGAAACAAATGCTGGTGAGTGCTCCAAAATTCTGGGGAGAAGATTTCTCCACTCAAAGACATCTGTACACAGTTTAATCAGTTTTATAAATTAAAGCTGGGCCTTGAGCCCTAGCTCTATGCAACATTCATCTGGACATCTCTTTCCCCGCATAACTGAAAGGTAGGGTATCTTGTCATTCCTCCTCCTTTACCTCAACATCAAGTGAAGAACAGAGGGTAGTTAAACAATTCACAGAACTGTCAAACCATTAAACAGAAAGACTCAGGGTGGAGCAGGAGTAGTAATCTAGGTGGTCCCCATTTTTACAGATAAGAAAACGAAGTCTAGTCTCGGATTATACTGCCCAAGATGATACAGTTAAAGTGAAAGAGGTGCAACTATTAGATTTAACCATCTAAAACTGCTAACACTGAACTTTTCTAACTTAGAAAAATGGCAATTTCATATGTTTCAACCTATAGAAGCTAAAAGTTTTTCCATCCAACAGACTGCTCCAGGCTATCCTCTACCCAACTAAAACACTCAAACCCACTAAAACTTTTGATAACTTGATATGTGAAGTAAGATTTAGTTTTAAACTAGTTAATTATGTCAATTCTTTTCCCTTGTTTCTACATCCAGATCCTAAGGAAAATGGGCCTAAGGCCTCTATATAATGCTAGATACTTAGATATGGCTTATCTTCTCTTTAACGAAAAGGAAAAAAAAAAATTCTCTAAAGAAACAGTTGAGAATGTTAAGGGGAATTATATCTTTCTTCCCTCTGTCCTTATCAAATAATTTTAACAATTAATTTTAGAATAAAGAATGAAAGGAGCAGGGATTAGTGTCCTTGGGCAAAAAAAAAAAAAAAAAAAAAAATCAGACGATTTAAATGAGTTGGTCTCAGGCTTACCCCCTTTCCGGCCAGACTGCATCATCATCCTACGGCGAACAGTGTCAAAGGGGTAGGAGACCAGCCCCGCCACTGCTGTCACAGTCTGTGCAATCATCCAGCTCACGATAATGTGTACGTTCTTGGGGTCAGGCAGCATTCCTGCAGGCAAAGCCAAGAAGCCAGAGGGCTGTAAAGTGATTCCTCACACCAGCTCAACAAAAAGCAGGGGAGGATGGAAAGGAGGCTGCTGCACCTCCAACTCCATGCCCTTCCAGAAGACCCTGCCTCTTGTTGGGATGCCTCATAAACAAGCAGCCAATAAAAGTTTGTGAATGCCCCCTCTCTATCCAGGAAAGCCAAGGTTCTATTCTGTATACAGGTTATGTTGAATCTGCTCCAAGTTACTCTGGTGACTGATATAGCTTTATCAAGAGGGAGTTAGGCTTCCCCTTCTTCTTCTATGGGTGACTCAAGACTAGAATTTATGAAAAAATGAGAAGGACAACCCCTTGGCTATTAATTTTTCCACACCACTCTACCTCCCCATTCAGAAACCTCAGTTTAACCCAGAGCCTAGGAAAAAATAAAGTCCTTTGGAAGTTGCAGATCCCTTAGGATCCTCTCCACATACCCTCCTCCTCCCCACTCCCCACACCTGGTCCCCCTCTCACCCTTGGCAGTATCATAGACTCCGAAGTAGGCAGCTCTGTAGATAATGATGCCTTGGACAGAAACGTTGAAGCCCTGGTAGAGGCCCCTGAGGCCGTCGGATTTGAAGATCTTGGTGAGACAGTTGCCCAGACCACTGAACTCACGCTGGGCTGCACCCTTGCCCACATCAGCAGCCAACCTGGTTCTAGCAAAGTCCAGTGGGTAGACAAAGCAGAGGGAGGTGGCCCCGGCTGCCCCACCGGATGCCAGGTTACCAGCAAAGTAGCGCCAGAACTGCTTATGCCGGTCCACGCCCCCCAAGAAGATCTGCTTGTACTTGTCCTTGAAGGCGAAGTTGAGAGCTTGAGTGGGGAAGTAACGGATCACGTTGGCCAGGTTACCCCTCCAGAAAGAGAGAAAGCCCTGCTCCTTGGGGATTCTCACCACACAATCAATGATCCCTTTGTACTGCTTCTCAGCACTAATCTGTTTGCTGGCATGCTGGACCTATTGGTGAGGGTGGACACAGGACAGGCAAAGCACAGAGAAGAAAAGGGACAGGAGAAAAAAAAGGTGTTACTTCCTTGATCTCCTTTTGACAAAAATGTATGGGGGAAATCAAATAACAAGCTGAAGAAATGCAATTTCGCCTCAGTTGTCAGGTATTTGAGGGAAAAGGTTCTGTCCCCAAATAAACTAAAAAGTAAAGTAATTGTGTAAAGATATTTATCTTGCACTTTCCCTATAGTCAGAACTATATCAGGAGCTCTGTGGGAGATAGAAATAATAAAGAACAATTTCTGCTCCTGATTTAATGGACATAATGGGCAAGAGATGACAATGGTTCAGTTTCACTGGAGAGGAGGACCTCTGAGTAGCAAATGTTTTAACAGGGAATGGAGAATAAATCCACAAAGCATTAGAACCTGAAATTATTCAAGCAGATTATCCAAGTAACCAAAGTGTTTATGGCTGTCGTTAGCAATTTGTTGGGATCTTTTTTTTTTTAACAGTTTTGGCTTAAAAGTAACTGGGGAGGATCATTCTTACTTGACTGGCAAATTCCAATATTCCTCATTGAAATTCGGGCAGGTGGAGTAAAACAGTATGAATTGGATATAAGCTATTCAGTGACCAGGCAGGGAAGGAAAACACTTGGGTAGAAGATGAATAAGACCATCTGAGCTCCTGAAAATGGTTACTTAATCCCTAAAAATCCCTCAATTTCTTTATAAAATTGGAAAAATAATCTATTTAAAAATAACCTCTATTTTGTAGTGGTTATATAAAGATGAATGAAATATTTATGTCAGCCTATAGCACGGCGCACAGCAAGCGCGGTGCTTAATAAACAAAGAGTAATTACCGTTTTGATGTTTTAATTATAAACCCCAGGAGCAGGTAGCAAGGTGCACGGGATACTGAAAACGGAGGAGGTGAGGCCGGCCTGAGAGGCCTCAGTGGACTGCCGGTGCTGCCCCAGGCGCACGATCTGGCTCGCAGTGGACCGGCTCCGGGTGGGTTTCCATATTTGGACACCCGAACGCCCGGCGCCACCCGACACCAGGAATCTGTCACTGACGCTGGACCTGTCTACGCAGAGGGCACCTTCCCCTTCGCGTAGGCCGGGCGCCGGGGCCTCCGGCCTAGCGCAGATTTCGTGCAGCTCCGGACTCCGCGTTCCCCCTCCTCGCCGCAGCTCGCGCCGCAGCTCGCGCCGCGTCCCGCCCGCACCCGCACCCGCGCCCGCACCCGCACCCGCCTCGCTGCGCCCGCCGCCCGCGCGCGTCCCGCACCCGCACCCGCACCGGCTCGCCGTCCTTACCTGCAGCAGCAGTTTCACCCTCTCGATGGGGGCAACCGCGGTCTTGGAGACGGCAGCGGCGACGCCACCCGCCAGGAAGTCCTTCAGGAAGCTCAACGCTTGATCGCTCATGATGACAGCCGGGCGCACACCGCCTGCGAAGATCCGCGCACTCGCTCTGGTCGAGGGCCCTGGCCGAGCACCGCCACGCCGTCTCCGTCCCGGAGCGATGCGGAGGGGGCCTCTCGCTGCGCCCCGCAGCCCTCCTTATATCCCCCGCCCAGTCTCTCGCGAGAGGAGGAGGGACCCCGGGCCGGGGCGCGCAGTGCGCATTGGTTGGGCAGGTGCTTGGACACCCCCTCTCCGTCCCCCGCTTCTGCAGAGGGCATCGGGGGCGAAGGCGCTTCGGCGAGGCAGGGGTGGGCCGGGGGCTGTGCTTGCGGCTTGGGACATTCAAAGGGCAAATTAATGTTATCTGTCCCGGCAAGCTGTGGGAACACCATGTCACTGTCGCATGTGGGCCGCTGTATTTATAGCACAAGAAGGCTTAGGCTGGGGCCGGCCTGGGGACAGACACGGGACCAGATTTCTCAAGCAGGGCTCTCTTTAACCTCTGGCCTGCACGGGACCAGCTTCTGGCCAGGGAGCGCAGGCTCTTTTTACCCCTTCCTCCTCGTAACCCCGTCCACCAGCAGAGCTCAGTGCCTGGATTTGGGCCTCTTCCAACTTGTGCACTCTCTCAAATAAAGTAAATCCTCCTAATTAAATACTAACCTCACTTGATGCTGTGATTACCTCCTGTGATCTGGCAGCCTGCTGTCTCCACACCTCTCTTCATTCATTCGTTCAATCATTTATTCTATTATCAAGTATTTATGTGCTTGGCATTCAGTGCCACGAGGAAAGGCAGGTGTAGGTGGCCACTGTGAGAATTCTCACTTTAGCAAGTGTGCGTGTATGTCTAATTTTTTTGCACTTCTGTTAGGTCACCTTTCGTACAAGGACACACAGCCCAGTGACTCTTAGAGCTGGAACATTGTGGTACCCTTCTTTCCTTAGCCCCTGAAAAGCTAACTTGGGCCCCGCTGCTCCCGATGGAATCTCAGCCAGCCTGCGGTTCCCAGGTCAGTGCACCCTTCCCATCAGGGTAGCTGGGTGACCAAGGTATTAAGAGAATGCAGATTCCTTGACTGTATTTGCCTCTTACAGACTTCTGAGACTGGGGAGAGAGATACTATCTAGTCCTAAGAAACTGAACGTTTTTAACTCGAGACGCTTTGTACACTCGAGTTTTTAACTCAAAACGCTTTGCATACTCAATTTTCTGTTAACGTTTATCCATACATTTGACAAAGTTTATTCATTTTCTTCTTAAACTTTTCTGATGCTTGCAAAATGAATGCAGACATTATGTTAGGTGCTTCTTGAGATGCAGCTGAGTGTCAGCCTGGAGTCTGGAGACTTTAGTAGAGCAGAGGAGAGGTCACTGGTTGGGTGTCAGGACACAAAAGGGTGTGCACTTTATCAAAGGTTGGGACAGGCTGCTGTTCGGAAATCCCAGTAAGCAATATGAACGCTGGGAAGTGCAAAGTTGCCAGAGGTCAGAGCAGACAGAAGGTTAAGAATTCGGAATAGAATATCAAAGGCCATTTATACATTCATTCAACAAACACCTGTTGAGCATTTATTGGGTGCCAGGAACTATGTCTGGCCCTGTGGATTTAATATAAGTACGCTATGACTTACTCCCCAAAGACCTTACCATTCAGTGCTTGCAATAAATATTTCTCTGGTTCAGCTATGTCACAACTTCACATACAAATTTCCATGTATCAACTAAATCCACATATTAGTGTATGTATTTTAATTGTAATAGGATACCGTAGTCCATCCTGTTAATATATAACAGTTGCTTAAAGCATTTTCCTTTTAATTGTGCATTAGGGTTGTTTCTTATTTTCATTATTAAAAATAATGCGGCTATACATACACTTTTGCACAAAATTTGTTTTCCCTCCTAAGTTTTTTTCCTTGTTGTATATTCCCTAAATAGAAGGATAGACTAAAGATTTAAAAATCTTTGCTACATATTGACAAATTATTTATCAGAAATACATAGCCCACTGGCAACGTAAATGGGCTTTTATTTTCCACAGTCCCTCCTCCAATTCTTTTTTTTTGGGGGGGGGGCTAAACTTTTGATTACAGTATGGATATTTTATTCTAAAATACAGAAGAAACGAAAGAGACATGTAGGGTGAGTTACGAGAGGGTTTCAACGCAAGCTCTTCTGTCCTCTCCATGTGGAGGGAGAACAAATGCACCCTCCTAGCAGAACAATGTATCTTCTCAATTATGGAAAGTCACCCGAGGAGCAAGTGTACAGATTTTATTTGGGGTTTCATTCTGTAGCCGCACTTGATGGAATCAATGTCCATGTAGATGAACCCATTCTCCATCCTCCCTTCTTCCCCCAAGAAGTCAGGGAGATCTTGGCTCAAAGTCCCAACCCGCTGACCCCATGATTGTTCATCCTGATGTGGCTTTACCATGCCATGAGACTACCGTTGTGGGTGGCCCTGTCATGTCCCTAGCATAGGAACTATCAGGTAAGGTCTGCAGCTCAAAGTAAATGACAACAGGCGCTCCTGTAATAGGAAATTCCAGGCATGTAGTGCAACCTGGGACACCAAGCAGCCAAGGTCTTTATTACACTACAAGTGTTAACGTCTCCAAACTTTGGAAAAAAGCCCAGGGAAATGCTTAAGAAGAGGTACAATATCTGCAACTGAAAACACAGTAAAGTGACTTGGTTCCCATTACCTGGCTACTACTCAAAAGCCACCACCCGCTCAGCCATATCATCTCAAAACCTTGGGCAGAGGTAATAATTGTATATATTCATTCCTTAAGGCTGGTAGAGAAATGATTTCTTGCCTTTACAGGATAAGAGGGTGTGGAGACACCCCGAAGTAATCGAACCTTCCAGTTGGGTCTGTTAAAATGAACTTCAGTAGGGTGGTTCAGTGGCAGAATGCTCCCCTTCCATGCTGGAGACCCAGGTTCGATTACCAGACCATGCACCTCAAAAATAATAATAATAAATAAACTTCAGTACGGCAGTGTATTAGGGTTCTCTAGAGAAAGAGAATCAACAGGAAATATCCGTAAATATAAAATTTATAAAAGTGTCTCACATAACCGTGTGTTTTAGTCTGCCAAAGCTGCCAGGACGCAACACACCAGAGGTGGATTGGCTTTTAATAAAAGGGGATTTATTTAGTTAAAAATGTATAGTTCTTCAGAGGAATGGCAGCTAACTTTCAACTGAGGTTCTTTCTTTCATGGGAAGGCACAGGGTAATCTCTGCTGGCCTTCTCTACAGGCCTCTGGGTTCCAACAACTTTCTGCATCTCCAAGGGCCTGTGCTGAGCTGTGAGTGCTGAGATGAGGTATGCTGAGCTGCTTGGGCTGTGTGCTACGTTGAGCTTGCTCATTTAAACATCCAGCCAATTAAATCAAACATCATTCATTGCAGCAGACATGCCTCCTAGCTGACTGCAGATGTAATCAGCGACAGATGAGCTTCCCATGCCATTGGTTTATGTCCACAGCAACAGAACTAGGCAACTTCATCTGACCAAATTGACACCTGAACCTAACTACCACACCATGGGAATGTAGAGTCCAAAATCCGTAGGGCAGGCTGTGAAACTGATGACTCCGATGGAGGGTCGGGACGAACTCCACAGGAGAGGTTCACCGGCCAAACCAGGAAGACATCTTATTCTAAATCCTCCTCTCTTCTGAATCCTCCTTAAAAAAAAGGCTTCCATTGATTAGATTAAACATCATTCATTGCAGAAGACACTCCCCTTGGCTGATTACAAATGGAATCAGCTGTGGAAGCAGCCAACATGATCATGATTTAATTCTATGAAATGTCCTCATAGCAACAGACAGGCCAGCACTTACCTAATCAGACAAATGGGTACCACCACCTGGCCAAATTGACACACGAACCTGACCATGACAGGCAATAAGAGGGGAGTGACTAGCCTTGTTCAATTCCTAAAAAGACACCCAAATAACAGCATCAAAACTTAGAAGCTGCCTTGCCTTAAACACCTGCACTATCTTTTCCTTAAATGACTGCCTTACTGAGAAATGCTAATATCATGCCAGTCAATCAAATATAGATACCATAAGAAAGATTTCTATTGGAAATAGCCTCAAAAAGGCAATGCAGTTTAGATATCCAATCTGAACATTTTCTTACTTGGCTCCAAGTTTGCCCCATATAAGCTGCCCCTTTCCATTCCCTGCACAGAGCTCCTCACCAGGTTTGTTTTGGAACCAATTCAAGAATTGCTTTTTGCCTGGATTTTAACTGGCTCATTTTTCTTTTATGCAATGAATTCCTACTTTCAGTGAACCCAGCAAAGAACAAAAAGCAGAGGTGGTCATGACCTACCTTTTCTTTTTTAATTTTTTGTTGTGAAAAATAGCATATACAAAAAAGCAATAAATTTCAAAGTACAATGCAAAAATTAGTTGTAGAACAGATTTCAGAGTTTGGTAAGGGTTACAATCCCACAATTTTAGGTTTTTATTTCTAGCTGCTCTAAGGTACTGGAAACTAAAAGAAATATCAATATATTGATTCAGCAGTCATACTCACTTGTTAAACCCGACCTTCTCTGTAAAACTCCACTATCACCTTTGATCTTTCTCCCACTCTTTAGGGGTATTTGGACTATGGCCATTCTAACTTTTTCATGTTGGAAGGGGCTGTCAATAATGTGGGATAGGGGCATGGAACTAGCTGACATTCTGGAGAGGCTGGCCTCTTTGCATTTCAGAACTTATCTGGTTCAGAGACCCACCTGGAGGTTATAGGTTTCTGGAAAGTATTTATAGCACATGAAACCTTTGTAGAATCTCAGTTAGAGCCCTAGATGTAATTTAGGGTGGGCAGGAATTATTTGGGTTGGGGTTTAGCAAATTATGATAACTATCAATATCTAGCTGAAGCTTGCATAAGAGTTAGCCTCTCGACTCTATTTAAACAGTAGCCTCTCAACTCCAGAGTAGCCTCTTCACTCAATTCGAAGTCTCTCAGCCACTGATACCTTATTTGTTGCAATTCTTTCCTCCCTTTTATGACCTACCATTTTAAGATGACCTTAAAATTAACACTGATGACCCAAAATATAAGCCTTGTGACTACTCCAAGGAGACAAGATTCTCCCATAATCACAACTAAATAAATCACCAGGATCAAAAACATAATTACCCTGGATTAAGAAGCACAAAATAATTATCAGAGAAACTTCTCCTCTAAGTGCAACATCCAGGACAACAGATGAGCCCAGTGAAGAGGATAAGAGAGGGTCTTTAGCCTTGTCTTCCTCTAGTCTTGTCTCAACATTGCCTACTGCTGTGATGTCTTTCCAAGAGTCCTCTCGTGCCTCGGACCTTCTCCCCATTGGATTTCTGGTGCCCTGGGGGATAATCTCAGGCCTTAAATCCTAAAAAAATATTTCAGTCAAATTATACATCCATCTGTGATGTTTCCAAAGAGTTTCTACGGAAAACCCATCCTTTGCTGAAAAGACAACCAGGTCTCTCTTCAGGGACTGTGGGAGGCATTTCTTGCCTCTGGATGCAGTTTAAACCAGACAGCCTCAGAAAATAAGGTGTGACACTCTTGCAGGTCATAGAAAGAAGTGCCATTGTAGACAGTAGGGAGCAGTGGGACCAAACTCTCCCACAAGCCACCCCCTCACCATCAGGGCCCCTGAGTATATTTCCCCCTCTATACCAAATGAGCCTAAATGCTGCTACCTGATAACAATGCTGTTCCCTGGTGGAGGGGCAAAGGAGTTCAAAGACTTTCCAGGATGGAGATGGTCCCCATGGTGGGTTATGAGGAGTGTTACTTTTAGAGCTGTACATAAAATGTAATAAAAGTTGTTTCGCTGGAAATTGTTCTCAGTGCTGCAATATTCTCTACACGTGTCACTGATGCTTAATGGACTGAGGGACTGTGAAGTAAGAAGGATTTGGATGTTCCCAGACTCTATGGATCTACAGGTGAGTGACCTAGTTCTGCCCTCCAGCTTTAGACTGAATCCCTTCGGACTGCTGCTGGGAACAGGATGATTTCATGCTTTCCTGGTCATTGATAAGTCCCCAGTGATCCCTTTACTCGTCCTCTTCTTATGGGTCCAGGCTTGCTTTGGAAGGTCTTTGTGGGCATCTCATCATCATCTCTCTCTCTTTATAATCCATTGATGGATATGAGCTTTTATGCTTTTTTTTTTTTCACATATTAAAAAAGAAATTGGTGGTGCAATGGTGGTTCAATGGCAGAATTCTCATCTGCCATGCCAGAAACCCGGGTTCATTTCCTAGAGCCTGTCCATGCCAACAAATAAAAAAAAGAAAGAAAGAAAAGAATTGGTTTATCAAGGGCAAGAGGATGCAAACAATATAAAAATTAAAAGCTTATCTGGCATTTAATCGACTTTTCTTCCACTGCTTGTCAAATGGGATTTGGATTTTAGTTGTACATTTTCTAAGAACCTGATCTGTTTTGAAATCCTTATGCAGAGGGAAGCTGTGGGGCAGATTCCTTAAGCAACTCAAGATAATTCTTATGAGGGTGAGGGGAATAATTCTTCAATTCTGCCTACCTCTTTCCCTTCTGCTTCATGTGTACTACAAAATAGTCATTACACACAATGGTGAGCCCAGCAATTAGCAAAAGAAGCTCTGGAAGCCCACTTTGCCATCTTGACACGGGTCCAGATCCTTCATTAATGATTTTGTTCATAGCCAGAGGGTCTTTTTGATTTTCCCAAAATCCGGGGAATTCTTTTTCCCATGAATACTCTCAGGTCCTCCTTTGTTAAGTAGCCTATATCCCCTGCAAAATTGTGAAACATAAACATCATAGTTTCCATGGCGTGTTCCATTTGAGGTGGCATTTTGGAGAGATCTGTTGAAACCTTGGCTGGGAGGCGCAGGGCGGTCACTCGGCGAGCTGGGACGTGGAGCCAGTAGCTCTCTTACTTTTAAAATATCTTGATCATTAAGGAATTTTCTATAATTGAGCCTAGAGATAGCACTTTTCTTAGAATACTTGTGTTCTACTTCTCTGAAGAGGCAAAATATCAGGGTTTACTATTCCTCAGCACACCCAAGGCTCTTCCTAGATGTTTCCTTTGACCTGAGAGGAGTGAGGCTTGCTTTCTCGGGGGTATAAATCTATGCATTTGTGGCCAAATTATAATGGATGCATCATTTAGTGTCAGGGGAATTATGCATCAGGCTTTGCCTACAAATATCTGCAGTAAATGAGAGACCTGGTGCACCATTTACTGGTGATTAACTTCAGCAAATCAACTAATTCCTCTTTATTTCACGTCTTCTTTGGGAAAAATGAAGGTAACAGTGTTCACCTATCAGAATCTATGGAGTATAAATGAGATTAGTTTGTAAAGAACTTGGTCCATCCCTGGCAGGTGCTGTTCTCTCAGTCAAGGATCAGAATCATCATAACGACATCCCTGGGGATTGGGTGATGCTCTATCCAACCTCACACACCTGGCTTGCTCTGCCAGGCATCCAGCTATTGGTTGAACAGTTGACAGGATGGAGGTCCTGATAGGTCCACATCTCTCTGTACTGCTTGATCTATACAATCTACCCCAGACTCTGCAGTGGATGGGACCGAAGTTCCATGGCTGCAGGGACTTCATTCTTCACAGGAATCCAGCATCCATGTGTCAGAGTCAACCAGCCAGGGTCGGGGAGTAGGGGGAAGGGCTCAACTCCATTTAGCTGCTCCTTCTTGGTCATGTTCTCTGTCTCTTCCTTGTGACATGTTAAGAAGTGGAATTGAGATTAGAAGAGTTTTAGTGCTCCCATAGACTGGACAGACTGAAGGATGGATACTGCAAGGGTCCTGTTTGTGCCAACAGGACAATACATCACAGTATTTCCAGGGCTTATACTGAATACAAACAACTTTGAACTTGGAGCTTTCTTGGCTGTTATTTCCCGCAGCAAACTGGCGTGTGTGTGTGTGTGTGTGTGTGTGTGTGTGTGTGTGTGTGTTTTCTTTCAGTGGGCTCCTACTTTGCTATTTCACAGAGCAGGATTATAAAACTCCAAATTGTAGGAGGATCCAACTCAATAGGCTATATTTCTACTTGCAGAGAATTTGCATGTCAACCATTGGGAAGGACAAGAGAATGTCAAAAGGGAATAAAAATGAAGAAGTAGTTTCAAATTTTCAGTAGAGCCAATTCACCTCTGGTTTTTATAAAAATTGCATGAAGGGCGGGCCCACCACCTGGATGGCCCCACGCCCTCCAGCTGTGCCCATTAGGGACCCACCCTGGGGACCTGAGACCTACCTTCCTCCAATACTTTAAAAAAAAAAAAAAGCACTTCACTTTTAAGTTATTTGTGCCATTTTATGAGCTCTAATTTGCATTTCTTGAAGTGCGATGAAGCTATGTTTTCCATGTGATTCTAATTTAATTTAGCAGCGTCTTCCTTTTGTGGAAACTTTTCATCTTCCTTGCCCACATTTGGAGTGAAATCAGAGTATGATATATGTTTATATTTACAACAATTCTTTATATATTTTTGAGCTACAAATATGTGCTGGATATTTTCCATTTTTAACTTTCCTTTTGATATTTATTGTATTATGTTTTTCTAACAGTGTTAGACCAGATCCATATTATGATGACATACTTCATGTTTTGATGTAAAAATATCTCTCTTCCATGCCCTAATACATTCCTTTATTTCTTTTGGTGGTTATTTTTAAATGTTAATACCCTAAAACATATGTAAGGAGGTTTGAGTCCAAATTTATTCTTCTCTATACTATTCTCCAAGCATCCCAACGGTAATTCTCAAGGAGATATTTCCTTCTCTCTGATTCTAGTTTGCCATTATCAAGTTCTCACAATAGTTTTAATTTATGAAATCACATAATCACCATACGATGGTTTGTTAATTTCATCATTCTTTAAAAAGAAACACTGATATGTGATTCTACGACCTACTTAAATAAACTTTGCTTATTTGTCTGAATTTATTTCACTATCAATTTGTCCTATTATTTAAACACCACCAGGAGATTTTTAACAGACATTGCAATTTAAAATATTAAATTAACAGATTGACTCAGGAAGTACTGACATCTCTGTTCCACTTAATTTTACCAATGACAATCCTGATCTCCTCTAAATGGGAGATATATTCCTTCCTTGCTTGTCTCAAATCAGCCTGTTACTTAAGAAGAGCTGTAGCTTGAATCCTTCACAAGAGTTTTTCCATAGAAACTTTTATGCTGTCCTCCCCCTCCATGGACTTTCTCAGAAAAGAGAGGCCTCAGATGCCCTCAGAAGCATGAGCCTGTGATCACAAGACCCAGGTATCATCTTCACAGACCAGGAAGAGACTGGAGCTCAGCAGAACACGTCGCTACTCGCCAGTCCCTCTGTGGTTTTCTGCCAACGTTAGGAACAGACAAGGCATCTAGGAGATAAGAGAGAAAACTGCTTTCAAGTGTGGCATGGGATCCTGGAGGCTGGCAGGTGGAGGGAGGGAAGAGGGCTATATGAAAATGTGGATAGGATATTGAGCTAGTCTTTTGGAATTTTAATGGAAGCGTTTAAAGAATCACTTTCTTACTGAATTGGAAAAAGAGAATGGATGCTGCTAAAGAAGAAAAGGCACAAGAAATATAGAAAAACACATAAGGATTTGCCAAGGGTGGTAATAAATGCTTTATAATAAACAAATTCTTTATAATTAACAAATTCTTTATAATTAAGTGCTTGTATAGTAAAGTTCTCATTAAAGTGCACACCTG
The DNA here is from genome assembly GCF_023851605.1 of Tamandua tetradactyla. Classification (NCBI taxonomy): domain Eukaryota; kingdom Metazoa; phylum Chordata; class Mammalia; order Pilosa; family Myrmecophagidae; genus Tamandua; species Tamandua tetradactyla. The sequence goes on from NC_135352.1 coordinate 27,345,441, forward strand.
CACACCACACACACCTGCAAGAAATCATGAATATTCATGCAAAGTGTTCCAACTACCAGTTCTTATTTAGCAAAACCCAAGAGGAATTATGAAACCTTAGAATGTATCTTTCTTTTTAACCCAACATGGTGCTTCTGTGCAGGTATATGTCTGAAATTGTAAGGAATTAGAACACGCTATTACTGTTTATTCATATTGTAAATTTCAAGTAAGCAAAGAGAAATGAATCCTGAAATTTTATTTTTTGATCATTGAAGGCCACATATGAATTACTAAATTTCAATTAAGCTCATGTACATTGGCCCATTGCTTCCAAAAGACAAAACACAACAAAATGGAATATTTCTCCAAAATTCTTGCTAGGGTAGCTTAATGAATTACAGCAATATCTCAATTAAATTCTTTATAATTAAGTGCTTGTATAGTAAAGTCCTCCTTAAAGGGCACACGTGCACACCGCACACACCTACAGAAACCATGAGTATTCATGCGAAGCACGCCAACCGCCAGTTCCTATTTAGTAAAAGTCAAGAGAAATTGTGAAACCTCAGAATGTGTCTTTCTTTTTAATTCAATTGTTCATTCTAAAATCCTTTTACCTTTCAGTGGCCACCTCCCTTTTCTCCTGCTCTTTTCCATCAAAAAAAGATATGATCTGAACTACTTAGACACCATTCATTCATTCATTCATTCCATTTCTCCTTTTCACCTTTCAACAAGCATGCCTGAGTGCCTACTCCGGGCATAGACACCATGCAGGACAGTGATTCTGTGAAGACCAGAGAGTAAGATCAGTGCCCTGAAGAAGCCCCCATGCCAGGACCGAGACACTTGTGCTGCCCGCAAGGCTATCATAATGCAGTGTGACAAGGGTCCCTATGAATGATTGTTAAATGAAACTTCAGTTAGAACTTTTAATTTTAGCACTTTATGAATGCTTAAGAGATAGACAGTTTCGTTAAAGGATCTTGGCATTATTATTTAAAGGAGGCTAATTTCAGGGGAGACGGGGGTCAGAGGAGCCCCTGAATCATAGAAAAGCTAGCCCGAGGCCTCTCCCTCTCCCAGAAGGCCCTGTGCTCTGGAGAGATGAAGCCAGGCTGCCTCAGTGGTTGCTGGAGGCAGGAAGCCTGGGTGTTCTAACACCGCTTCCAAAGACCCATCCATGATTTCACCTCTGCCCCTCCCAATCTTGCATCCTTCCTTACTTTATCCAAGACTCCTACAGGCATATTCCACATTTAGTGGCAAAATTAAGCTGCTCTTATGCATATGTAAGAATGCCTTCCTTCCATCACCATCCTCCTCGCACGCTGACGCCTTCCCACCGTACTGACACGCAGCCTCCGTTCATAAGTTGTTACTTAATCTGGAGTTGGCTTAATTGATTTTCTAAGTGCCTTTTGAAGTGGCTTTCCTAGTGTGTCTTATGTCCCATCAATCATTTCTAAAACATGAGATTTTATTCCTGTTATTAAAATCAGCTTTAGTTAGCTTCCTGGTGCCTGCCCATGCCAAAAAAAAAAAAAAAAAATCAGCTTTAATAAATGTTATGAGAGACCATTTTAAAAAGTCACCTGTACAGTTAAAGAACACTGTTTTGCCATTTTAACGTGTCTTTTTTCCCCGTGCATTCTTTTATGACCCCTTCATTCAGTCAGCTAGACACTCTGTGTCATTGCCTCAGGGAAAATAAAATACCCAGAAAGCAGAAAAAATGGAAGAGTCTGTTGACACTTAAAATGTCTGATGAAAGAGAAAGAATCCAAGCATAATCCCTAGGTTTGGGGGAACACCTGAGGGAAAGCAAAGGCTCCTGCCCAACCCACTCTTCCAAAGATTACAGAACTTTTCCCAAATCTGGGGGGAAGGAAGGAAGATAGAGAAAAAGCAGGGCGAGAGAAGCTAGTGTGAGTCTCTGAGAAAGAGGTGTCCGGAACCCTGCCCCAGCCTCGGGAGGAAGCAGGGTCCCAGGAGAGAAGTGGCTGTGCAGAGTTGGAGCTCCACAGCTCACAGGCAGCCTCGCTGGGTTAACCTAAGTATGGGAAGGGAACAGAACGCCAACCAGCACCTGCGGGTCGCCTGCTAGCGGGAAGAAGCCTAACTGATCGACAGCCCCATCACGTTTCTGCTGCCCCAACGTGGTGCTGGCGCAGAAGAATGACATTTTGTGCCTAATGATACCAACGCTAGCTGAGGGCAACGCAACCAAGGGACCCATGGTTGGGAACGAGGGCTGTGCCAGTAGTGACCCTGATGGAGCAATGACTCAAGGACCAGAAGGGAGCAAGGATGTGGCAGTGAATGCCAGTATGAGTGGATGAAGATCAGACCACGTGCCTCCCCACATCCTTGGAACCATAGAAACTCCTGCAATATAGATGCAATACACTGGAAAGTAGTGGAGAGAAAAGGGGACCCAAATTGCTTCTACCATGTGTTAGTGTACTCTGGAAAAGCAGGACCAACAGGACATGTTAACAGATTTATTATAAGGGATAGAATACATATATGGAATTGGTTCACACGGCCATGCGGGCAGGCAAGTCCCAACTCCATAAGGCAGGCTGCAGAGTGGAAACTCCAATCAAGATGATGTTGAAATCCTTAGTCTGTGTTCCCCAGGGGAAGCCGGTTGGTTGGAAAGTCACCAAAAGTCAGGGTTGGAATTGAAGCAGAAATTCTTCTGACTTCTGAAACCCTCACTTCGGACTTTTAAGACCTCGAACTGATCAGATGCAGAGATCATGTACATTGCTGAGGGCTATCTCCTTTGCTGGTTGTAGATGCAAATCCCACCTAGGAAATACCTTCACAGTAACAAGTGGCCAAATGACTGGACACCATGACCTGGCCAATCTGACATGAAATCAACCATCACACACCACTTAGTAGAATGGAGTCTCTGAAGAGAAAGTAAGTCTCTTTGCATAGCTGAGTTAGTGGCCAATAATCACACGTGTTACAGTATTTTCTTATTTTAAAAAGATAATATACAAAAGGCATATTAGAATTTTGAGTACTTTTTACTATTTTTTGCTCCATCAAGCACATCCCCATAAGGATATTCAGACAATTGGAGGTGGGTGGTGCGGTGAGTGAATATAAAGGGCTTTAAGTACTTCTCTTTAAAAATCTCTATAAAACTCCAGTTTATAGGTTTCTATTAAGTGAATAAACAAATATATGACTAACTTTTTCTAACATTTGAGATGGTACCTTAACATAATAGTTGTTCAATAAATGTTTATTGAATGAAGATGGAAATATAGCGTTCCAATTTCTAGTGCCGTGATTTAAAATTTTTTTCAATCACGTGGAACCTAGAATTTACCATAATTTTTGTGTAGCCCTAGGAAATGCAGCTTATATGCAATCTCATCATATAAACAGTGATTTTACTAGCAGAAATATTATAATAAACGTTAGCTATATAAAAACCATGACCACTTTAATGAGGGATTTATCGATTTCACCTTATTCTACCAAATTTTGTTATATACATTTAAAGACTTTGTTTTTAAGGGCTTGCAAGATTTGAGCTGGTATATCTTCCTAGTAAATTTAACTTTTTATCATTAAGCCACTGTCATCTACCTGTAGTAATGCTTTTTGCCTGAAAGTATCCCCCCAACTCTGACATTAACTGAGTCATGCCTGCTTTCTTTGGGATTTTATTTGCCTACTTTGTCTTTTTCTGCCCTTTTACTTGCAACCATCTGTATGTTTTAGGTATGACTCCCGTAAACCTCTCTTTCTATATTTTTAATTCTAAGAAGACATCCTTATTCTTTCAATTGGAGTGATGGGATCTATTTCCAGTTACTGTGACTGCTGATTTTTTTTGAACTTTTCATTATGAAATAATTATAGATTCACAAGAAGTTGCAAAGAAATGACTAGAGATATTTTAAAAATTCATTTCTGCTATCTTCTTTTATGTTATTTATTCCCCTTCTGCATGTTCTTGAAAGTCATCATTTCAAATACTTTTTTACTTTTTTATCCTACTTCAACCATTATGTGTGTTTCTTAATTGTATATCAAAGTACTAATACCACTTAATTATTAGTTATTTAAAGTGGCTAGGATTTTGCTGTGTTCCCCAGGTGCCGAGTTTCCCCTCGTGGCCTCTTTAGCACTCAGTGTCTCTCAGAACCATAATGTCAATTTATATACTGAAGCAGAAAACATTCAAATCAAATTAATAAGGAGTTACACAGCTTTCAGATATGCCTAATGTACCGTAGGGAAGATTCTGTCCTGGAAGAATTGCTTGAATTTCTTAGCATTATCCAACGTGGCCACTAGAGGGGGATCACATACAGCCATTCTCAAACTAGTACTGGAGGTCCAGCTTTTATTAAAAGCCTGTCAGTTGTGCACAGAATTAAGTTGGCTGGGGGGTGGCAGGGGTTAGGGGTTGGGAGAGGGGCAAGTCCTTACTTTTAAGAAAACATGTAACTGCAGCCCCAAAACAGACAAAAAGAATTAAATAAAGGAGACATCATCAAATGGAATAAGAAAACAAGACCGAAATATATGCTGCCTATAAGAAATGCGCTTTGAATGCAGAGACATAACGAGGTTAAAAGTAAAAGTACAGATAAGGAAACAGCCAAAAGATTATTATCAGAAATAAATAAGGTCATTTTATAATGATATAAAATCACATTATAATGATCCTAAGTATAAACCCAAAAACGGCTTCAAAATACATGAAAAAAGCTGATATAACTGCAGCAACAATGGACAAATGCACAATTAAAGTCAGATATTTCACTACCTCTTTCTCAATATTTGATAGAACAAGTAGAAAATAAGGAAGGATGTAGAAGACTTGAACAGAACTGCCAACCAGTTTAACCTAGTTGACATTTCTAGAATATGCCACCCAACCATACAGAACACACAATATATTTTCAAGTGGACACAGAATATTTATCAAGTGTGGTGGCTAATTTCATGTGTCACCTTCGCTAGATTAAGGTGTCCAGTTGTTTGGTCCTGACTATTACTGTGAGAGTGTTTCACAGATGGATTTCCATGTACCATCAGTTAAGTGCATCTATGGCTGATTACCCTCAGTGAATTGCATCTACGGCTGATTCAGCAATGAGGGGAGTCTCCTCATCCAATCATTTGAAGGACTTAGAGAGAGAAATGAGGATTTCAGCAGTCAGAAAGAAGAATTTCCATTTCTGCTTCAACCAGTCAGCTTCTCCTAGGGAATTCATTCTCACCCTCATTGTCTCCAATTTGCTGACTGCCTTAAGGAATTCAGACTTGCCAACCCCACAGTCACACGAGCAAATTCTTAATAATAAATCTTTTAATTATTTAGAATTATATATCCTGTCAGTTCTGTTCCTCTGGAGAACCCTGCCTAATAAACCAAGATTGACTGTAATCTAGGAAATTTATATTAGACACATATTAGAAAAGAATAAAGATCTCAAATCAAGTCTTAGCTTCTATCTTAAGAAACTAACAGAAGAGGACCAAATGGAGTCCAAAGTAAGTAAGAGTAAAGAAATACCAGAAGTCAGAGGGAAAATAAGTAGAAAAAAAAAGACATAATAAGTAAAATGAAAATAATTCTTTGAGATCAATAAAACTGGTAAATGTCTTGCCAGACTGATCATGAAAAATAGAGATAACAGACAAATTACTGTTATGAGGGAAAAAGAGGTGAAATTGCTTAAGATTCTACAGATATTGAAAGGATAATAAGGTAATATTATTATCAACTTCTGCCAGTAAATTCAACAGCTTAAGTGAAAAGGATAAATTCCTTGAAAAACACACACTGCCAAATCTCATTCATGAAGAATAAATGTGAATAGTCCTGCATCTATTAAAGAAATTGAATTTATAGATTAAACCTTCCCACAAAGAAAATCCCAGCCCTAGATGGCTTTATTGGGAAATTCTACTAACATTTAAAGAGGAAATAACACCAATTTTATACAAACTTTCCAAACAAAAAATAAAAAAAGGAAGGACTTGTTCTTAATTCATTCATTGAGGTCAGCATTATCCTCATTCCAAAATAGACAACAATATTGCAAGAAAAGAAAACTAAAGACCAATATCCCTTATGGATTAGATGCAAAAATTCTAAATAAAATTCTTACAAACTTAATCAAACAATATATTAAAAGATTACACATCATGACCAAATAGAAGTTTGGCCCAGAAATGCAAGTTGGTTTACCATTAGAAAATTAATTAATGTAATTAACCATGTTAACAAACTAGAAAGAAAAACCATATGATCATCATATTAGAAGCAGAAATAGCATTTGCCAATATTCAACCTCCATTCCTGATAAACACTTTCAGGAAAGTAGGAATAGGACAGAAATTTCTCAGTCTCATAAAGGTCATCTTCAAAACCTACAGCCTCCATCATACTTAATGGTAAAAATTTAAATCCTATTCCTGTAAGATGTGGAACCAGACAAGAACATCTGCTTTCACCATTTCCATTTATCATTGCACTAGAGGTTCTAGCCAAAGCAATAAGACAATCAGAAGAAACAAAAGACACTCAAATTTGAAGAAAAGTAAAACTGTCTTTATTTTCAGATGACATGATCAATTGTGTGGAAATTTAATGGAATCTACAGAAAGCTCCTATAACTAATTATATGAGTTTAACAAAGTTCTAGGATACAAGATTGATATATAAAAATCAATTGTATTTTGATATACTAGCAATAAGTGCTTGGAAATGTCATTTACAATAACATAAAAAATATACAATACTTAGGAATAAATCTGACAGGTAGAGTCAATGCAGCCCCAATCAAAATCCCTCCAGTCTTTTTCTGTTTTGTAGAAATTCACGAACTGATTCTAAAGTTCTAAAATGGAATTCAAAGGACTTAGAATAGCCAAAACAATTTTTAAAAAGTAGAACTAAGAGAACTAAAATTAACTGATTTTAAGACTTATTATAAAGCCGAAAGTGATCAAGACAGTGAGGCATTTATGCGAAGATGGATAAATTAATCAATGGAACAGAACAGAGAGATAATGATGGCTCCACAAATGTATGGACAACTGATTTTTGGACAACCGTTCGACAAAGGCATAAAGGCAACTCAGTGGAGAAAGGATAGTATTTTCAAGAAATGGTACTGTAACAACTGGATATCCATATATATTTTTAAAAAAGCAATGCACTTTGCTCCATACTTTACATTGTACATAAAAACTAATTCAAAATAGATCACTAACCTGAAACTATAAAACTTTTGAAGAAAACACAAGAGAAACCTTTGTGGCCTTGAGGCAGGCAAAGATTTCTTAGATACAATACTAAAAGTATGATTCAAAAAATAACTTGAAAAACAACAAAATTTAAAACTTCTGCTCTTCAAAAGACACAGTTAAGAGAATGAAAAGATAAGTCATAACTGGAAGAAAATATTTGCAAAGGACACATCTGGTAAAGGACTTGTATCCATAATATATAAAGAATTCTTAAAACCCAATAATATAAAAACAAACAACCCAATTAAAATGTGGGCATAAAATGTAGGATACGACTCCCAGGGATTGACCTGGCCTGGGCACAGTGGGATTGACAATGCCTTGCTGACCAAAAGGAGGGAAAGAAATGCAATAAAAATAAAGTATCAATGGCTAAGAGAGTTCAAATAGAGTTGAGAGGCTATTCTGAAGTCTTCTCTTATGCAAGCTTCAGCTAGATATTGCTAATTGCCACAGTTTGCCTAACCTCAACCAACATCATTCCTTTAACCCTAAAGATTACCCAGGGCTCTATAGATCCTACAAAAGTTGCAATCACTAAATTTACTTTTCAGAAACCTAAAACCTTCAGATGGTTCCTGCCAGGTAAGTCCTGAAACCCACAGCTGACTCTCACTCCAAGAACATCAACCAGTTCTATCCCCCTATCCCATATTATCGACACCCATTTTCAACATGAAAAACTTAGAATGGGAATAGCCCAAAGATTGGGAGAAGGGTCAAAGGAGAAGGAAGAATTATAAAAGAGAAGTTAGGATTTAACAAATAAGTATGACTGCTGAATCATTACATCAATATTTCTTTTAGTCTTCAGTGCCTTCGGGCAGCTAGAAGAAAAAACCTGAAATTGTAGAACCATAACCCATACCAAACTTTGAAATTTGTTCTATAGCTATTTGCTAAAATGTACTATGAAATTTAATGCTCTTTTTGTATATATATCTCATAATAAAAAACGTTTTTAAAAAACTGTAGGTAAAAGATTTCAACAGACACCTCAATGAAGAAGATGCAGAGATGAAAGGTTAACAGATGAAAAGATGCTCAACATCATATTTCATTAGGAAATGCAAATTAACAATTAGATACCACTATGTATCTGTTAGAGTGACTAAAATTAAATTAAGAAAAAAATGGACAATACCAAATGCTGGTGCGGATGTGGACCAACAGAAACTCTCATTCCTTGCTGGTGGGAATACAAAATGGTACAACCACCTTGGAAGACAGTTTGGCAGTTTCTTACAAAGCTAAACATGGTTCTGCTATATGATCCAGCAACTGCGTACATAGATAATTACCCAAATGAATTAAAAACTTACGTCCTCACAAAAACTTTAAAAGCTTTATTTACAATTACCCAAAACTGGAAGCAACCAAGATGTCTCTCAATAGGTGAATGGATAAGCAAACTCTAGTACATCCATAAAATGGAGTAACACCCTGTTGCAGAAAGAAATGAGCCATCAAACCATGAGAAGACATGCATATTACTGAGTGAAAAAAGCCAGTCTTAAAAGTCTACATATTGTGTGATTCAACTATATGACATTCTGGAAAAGACAAAACTATAGCGACAGTGGTTACCAGGGGGTGGGAGCCATGGAAGGGGGAGGGTGAATAAGTGCAGTGTACAGGACTGTTAGGGCAGTGAAATTATTCTGCATGATCCTGTATGATATATGGTGGGTACATGACATTATGCCTTCGTTAAAACTCATAGAACTGTGCAACACAAAGAATGGACCCTAATGTAAACCAAGGAATTTAATTAATAATGATGTACCAATATTTGTTCATCACTTGTAGCAAAGTCACCAAATTAATGCAAGACAATAATGTGGGAAACTGTGGGAGTAGAGGGGAAATATGGGAACTCTATACTGACTGCTCAACTTTTCTAGAAACCTAAAACTGTTTTAAAAGTAGTCTGTCAATTAAAAAACAAACAAACAAACAAAAAAACCCAGAAGACTCCCTCTACTAAATGTTGGCAAGAATGTAGAGCCACTGGAATTCTCTGAAGTTGTTGGGATAGTATGAGTACTTTGAAAACAGTTTGGCAGGGTTTTTTTTTTAACAACTTAAACAAATATCTGCCATATGACCTAGTCATTCCATTCTTAGTTATTAATACAAAAGGACTGAAAACATATGTTCATAAAAGACTTGTATATAATAGTCCATGGCAATTTTGTTTATAACAGATCAAATGGGAAACATCCCAACTGTTCATCAAGGTGAATAAACTGTGGTATATCCATAAAATGAAATGCTACTCAGTAATAAAAAGGAATGAGCTCTGAGTTATGCTACCATACGGAAAAATCTCAAGCTAATTACATGGAGTGAAAGAAACTAGGCAATGAGGAGTGCATACCATATGATTTCATTTACATAAAATTCTAGAAAATTAAAACTAATCTAAAATTAAACTAATTGTTATAGAAAGCAGATCAGTGGTCGCCTAGGAGCAAAGGCACAGGGAGGGATGGAAGGGAGGGGTTAGCAAGGGGCATGAGGAAGCTTTTGGGGTAATGAATAGATTCATTATCTTGATTGTGGTCATAATTTCATGCATATATTGTATATTTTAAATATGTAGTTTATTGCATATCAATTTTACATCAGTAAAGCTGTTAAAAATGAAACCATTCTGATATGTCCTGCAGTGGATGAAACTTGAAAACAGTAGGCTAAGTGAAATAAAGTCAGCCACAAAAGGACCAATATCATATGATTCCACTTACATGATGAACCTAGAAAAGGCAAATTCATAGAAACAGAACGTAGATTTGACATTACCAGGACCTGAGGCAGTGTGGAGTCATGGCTTGGCAAGTATGGAATTTCTGTCTGGGATCATAAAAAAGTTCCAAAAACAGTGGGGCAATTACACATTATTATGAATGTACTCAATGCCACCTAATCGTGAAAAGACATCATTTTTTTATGATTGTTGAGCTTTGTCCTAAACAGGCTGGACAATTAATGTGCTAGCAGTTTTTTATTTAAAAATAATTCATTTAAATTGGAAAAAATGATTCTGTAAAACAAGGCAAATGAAAAGTATTCTAACCTGGATTTTCCAGGCCACAATGGAGCTTAAATTACACTGAGCCATGATTCAAGGGAGAAAAGTGAGCTATTCTAGATAAGCATTCAAGAAAACAGCCTCATATCATTCAGTACTGGAACAATACTGAATGAATAAGTGAAATTATGAATTATGAAATGAATAAGTGAATAAGTGAAAAATCTTTCCATGGTCGAACTGCTGAGAGTGGTATGGACTTCAGGGGGTAGGTTTCAAAGGAGCGAATGTAAATGCATGGGGCGGTGATCTGCCAAATAACTCTAACAGCACTGATAATAGCAGCTAATGTTTACTGAGCGCTTACTAAATGCTAGATGCTGTGCTAAATACAAATATTTTCTCATTTAAACCCCACAACAGCAGTACGAAATTATGCTCTCCATTTTACAGATGAGAAAACCAGGCTAGAGAGCTTAACTGAGTTGTTCAAGGACACAGGTAGTAAGTGGCAGATCTAGTGTGAATAAAGGGAAAAAACGACCATTTTCTAAATGGCTACCCTGATGAACTATTTTAGTTTGCTAAAGGAGATGAAATTCAGTATACCAGAAATGGGCTGGCTTTTACCATGGGGATTTATTAACTTACAAGTGTACAGTTCTGAGGCTGTGAAAATATCTGAATCAACGCATCAACGAGACCATACCTTCTCCTTAAAGCCTGGCTACTGGTCACCCTCAGCTCCTCTGCTGCAGAGCCAGGCATATGGTGGTATCTGCTGCTCTCTCCCTTCTCTCCCAGGTTTTGTGGCTTCCCAGCTTCTGGCTTCAGTGTCTTCCTCTCTGTTTCTGTGGTTTTTCTCTATTTTCTGTGTCATCTCTTAGCTTCTCTGGTTTTTCTCTCTGAGCGTCTGTGTCTTTTTTTTTCCCTCTTAGCTTCTCTGGGAATTTTTTGTGTGTCTTTTCTCTGTCTTCTATCCTCTTATAAAGGACTCCAGTAAGATTAAGATCCACCTGGGTCGCACCTCAATTGAAATAACCTAGTCAAAAGGTCCCACCCAGAATAGGTCCATACCCACAAGAATAGATGAACTTTAAGGACATGATCTTTTCTGGGGCACATACAGCTTCAAACCATCACATGAACTAATACTACCCATTAAATAATCCAGCTTTTCTCCACTGAGAACAAATTCCACCAACTTACTAAATTCTAATCTAAATTTGCTCCATTGATCTGTCTTACCCTATAGTTAGCGGTATAAAGGCCTGTACCTTACACCCCCAACTATACTATAACATACCTTATACCTCCAACTATGCCAAACCCAATTGTACCATAGTTTTAATTATTGTTGCTCCTGAATTCTTTTTTAACTTAAAAAAAAGTGCATAATATAACACATATACACAGCAAAGAAAGAAAAAAGCAGTAGTTTTCAAAGCAGTCATCAACAAGTAGTTATAGGACAGATCCCAGAGTTTGTCATGGGCTACCATACCATCATCTCAGATTTTTCCTTCAAGCTGCTCCAGAATATTGAAGGCTAGAAGGAATAAATATTTTTTCTATCATCACAATAGACTTTTTATTTTTTGTGAAAAATAACATGTATCCAAAAAAGCAATAAATTTCAAAGCACAGCAACAGCACCACAATTAGTTATAGAACAGATTTCAGAGTTTGGTCTGGGTTACAGTTCCACAATTCTAGGTTTTTACTTCTAGCTGCTCTAAGATATTGGAGACTAAAAGAAATGTCAATATAATGATTCAGCAATCATATTCATTTGTTAAACCCTGCCTTCTCTGTATAGCTTCACCATCACCTTTGATCTTTCTCCCACTCTTCAGGGGTATTTGGGCTATGCCCATTCTAACTTTTTCATGTTGGAAGTGACTGTCATTAATAAGGGGCAGGGAGATGGAACTAGCTGATGTTTTGAAAGGTTGGCCCCTCTAGGTATCAGGACTTATCTGATCCAGGGACCCATCTAGAGGCTGTAGGTTTCGGGAAAGTTACCTTAGTGCATAGAACCTTTGTAGAATCTTATATATTGCCCTAGGTGTTCTTTAGGATTGGCTGGAATGGTTTTGGTTGGGGGTTGGCAAATTGTGATAGGTAGCAATGTCCAACTGAAGTTTGTGAAAGAACAACCCCCAGAGTAGCGTCTCAACTCTATTTGAACTCTCTCTGCCACTGATACCGTATTTGTTACACTTCTTTTCCCCCTTTTGGTCAGGATAGCCTTGTTAATCCCATGGTGCCAGGACCAGATGCTTCCCTGGGAGTCATCTCCCACGCCTCGAGGAAGACTTTCACTCCTGGATGTCATGTCCCACGTGGTGGGGACGGCAATGATTTCACTGGCAGAGTTGGGCTTAGAGTGTTGCTCCTGAATATTTTATAAGACTAACACTTAAAAGTGTTACGGTTTCAATTCTGAAAAAGAAGAAAATTGTCTTTTTCAGGATTGTCTAGATATTCCCATATTTTTGCACCATCTATTTCTATATAATTTATATATATTTATATATATTCTATATCATTTATATATATTTATATATAATACAGATATTAGCATTAACTTGTCTTGTATATATAATATTTTCTGAATTGAGATTGCATTAAATTACCATATATTTACATTTTGACATTTTAATACTTTGGATATTTTATAATATTCAATGTTTCTTTCCAGGAAAACTGAGTATTATTACTTTTATTCATAGGTATTTTCTTTTTTGTTGCTAATATAAATGAAATCCTCTCTTCCCCATTATATTTTCCTAAAGATTGATGTTTGCATAAAGAAAGACTATGTGTTTTTATAAGTTTGAACTGAAACAACATCATAAAGAATTATCATACTATAGCTTGCAACAGTTTTTCAGTTGATACACCTGAATCTAGGTGATTTCTAGGTCAGAAATCAAATCACTTGCAAATTATGATAAATTTACTTCTCCTTTCCAATCACTTTGTCCCTTGTCTCTTTCTCTTCTCTAATTGCATTGCTAGAATAATTTTTTAAATAGTGGGATAACAGACAACCAAGATTCTTCCTGAATTTACTGGTGTTGGGGACTGAATCATGTTCCCCACAAAAGAAATTTTCAGGTTCTAACACCAGCCCTGTCCTGTCCAGGGGTTGTGGACTGATTTGTAAATAGGGCTTTTGAAGCTCTTATTTGGATGAAGCCAAATTGAATGAGGGTGGGCCTTAATTCAATATGGCAGAGGAAACTCAGAAGCAGTCAGCTAGGAGAAATTGGAGGAGCAGACAGAAACAGACAGATGACCATGTGATGTAGGCAAGATTGAGCCACCACCAGAAATTGGAGAAATCTAGAATTTGGAGAAAACATGGCTTGCCAATGCCTTGATGTTGGACTTTAAGCCTCCCAAACTGTGAGCCAACAAATTTCTGTTGTTGAAGCTAACCAGTGTGTGGTATTTGTAATAGCAGTCCTGGAAAACTAAGATAAATCGTAATATATCTAGTATGTCTTCATTAAGTGTGAAATTGGCTTTTAGACATACGATTTCATTGGACGGCTGTATCTTTAAAAACTATCCATTTTGTTCTATAAAGAGATTTTAAAAATCGAGAATGAATTTTACACGCAAAAAAAGAAAATCATAAAATTCACCATAGAAGTTGGTAAATTGGACTTCATTGAACTTTCATTCAATAATTACACTATTAAAACAGTGTGGTATGGGTGGGCCACGGTGGGTCAGCAGGCAAGAATGCTTGCCTGCCATGCCAGAGGACCCGGGTTCGATTCCCGGTGCCCACCCAATTTTAAAATGGTTGAAGGCTTGAACAGGAGCAGACTTCACAAACCAGATTATACAGAGTTACTAAGCACGTGGACAGGAGTTCAACAGAGTTACTCATGGTAACACAAACTATTACCTTGAATCATATGAAATTGCGTTTTCTATAAGTGAAAAAAAAGGTCAATTACTGGCAATTTGATATGATTCAACCTATTAAAAGGAACAGTGGAGATTTCACTACATACCCACCAAAATGCTAAGATTTAAAAGATTAATGACAAGACTAGAACATGAAGTAACTGGAAATTCTCATACATAGCTTGTAGGAACGTAAAGTAGTAGAGACTCCTTGTCAAACTATTTGATAGAATCTACTAACACTAAACATGTGCCTTCCCTACCAACCACCAATTGCACTAAGACCATTTACGCTGAGTATCATACAAAACCCGTCCCAGGGAAGTGCAACATAACTAGAATGGCCTGATGGACAAGACTGGGTCAACTCTCCTACCTTCTCTGAAAGGCGGTACAGAGAGAGGCACAGTGAGTTCCCAGCGCTTATTTTGAGAAAACCTAGACCCCGAGGCTGGTAGTAGAAAGTGCTTTTATAGCAGCAACTGGTGCTTAATTCTAGGTCAACTTTGGCGCCCGCTCTGAGCGGAGTGATTTGTTTAATAAAAAATCGCGCTACCTGCAGACGAACACCGTTCTTGCATTCGATTTCCCCTTCCCCTTCCGGGTCCATTTCTAGGGGTCCTAGAACCCCGATATCTCTGATTTGGAACGCGCGGCAGCTGGGGAAACCCCGCCCCACCCCGCCCAGCGGCCCGCAGCGCGTAGGCGTCAGGAGGTCCCCGTGCCAGGGTTCCGCTCTCCGGGCTCGGCGACCAGCCGTGTCTCCGGCGGGAAACTCGGTTTCTGGGGGTGGCGGGCACTCCCGAGGTGCGGTGGAAATCGGTCTGTCCCATTTCCCCTCCCTATCTCTGCAGGGCGCTTCCCACGGCTCGGCGAGAAGGGCTGCGGGGCGAGGACGCGGGGCGCTGGTGCGGGCGCGTGGGACTGACTCCACGCGGCGGCGAGCGGAACCCAGGCCGCGGAGCTCCCCCGGAGCCTTAGGAGAGACAGGGGTAAAGGGGGGCTGGAAGGAAACACATCCCACCAGAGCTGTCGGCTTGTCCACTCGAAAGTCTCAGCGCCCGCTTCGCACCGGTTAGCACACGCCTGCGCGCCCCGCAGCAGCAATCCCGTGGGCCTGGCGCCCACACTTTCCGCGGGGTCCTCTCGGGCGCTGGGTTAGAGGGCCGGGTCAGCCTGCACGAGGGTTCCGGAGCTGACCCACTTGGCGCTTGCCAGGCCTTGGGGTGCTGCGCGACCCCCGACCCCCACCCCCACCGTGCCGCGCGGTGCTGGGGGGAGCTCCGGGAGACGCGCCGGCTGGCGGGTGAGCGCGGCGCTGGGTGGGGTCTGCGCCACGGGTCAGGGCCCGGGGGACAGCCCCTCCGGGGGCCTGCAGCTCTGGCACGCGCTCCATCCAGCCCTTTACCTCCCTCCACTCGTTCCCAGAGTGGTTTGTGAGTCTGATACCTTGAGTGGACACCGATCTTCCCGGACAAGTTTTTTTTTAGTTTGTGATGAGCCCTGTACAGCCGTTATCACATTTAATCCTTTCAACAAAACTCTGTGAGGTAGGTGGTGTGACCTCAAACCTTATTCGAGGCGAGGGGACCTAACTATGACCTGTCTGCCCTGAACGAACTGGAACTGGGAGGCACCTTCCCTTGTCTCCTGGTGTCAGCTTCCACAAGAGCACAGCATTGAAAGGACCTGACGCCCAGTCTCCCATTCATACCTCAGTGTGGATTTGGTTCAATTCAACAAACTTTTTTTTTTTTTTTAAATCACTCAGCGTTATGCTTGGCACTAGGGAAGCAAAAATGACCAAGACTTTGACAAGGTCTTCAAGGAATTTAGGTCAATGTGTTTCCTTTGAAGGATAGCTGTGTTTTAAATTTTCTGTATTAATTCCCCCATCCACCCTTAATTTGGGGACTTTCCAGCTGGTATTCCTGTATATTTTCTGGATAGGGAATTGGTCTTAGCCTTGGTTTATCTTGCTTTGAGGCCTTACCTCAACTCCTAATCCCTCAGTCTCTCAGCCAGGCATGCAAAGCTATCTCACCCCCACACCCTACCCCCACACCTAGTCACTTATCTCCAGTCATGTCCCCTGTCATGATCAGGTTCATGTGTCAACTTGGCCAAGTGTGGTACCTGTTTGGTTGGGCAAGTGCTGGCCTTTCTGTTGCCAGGAGGGCATTTCATAGAATTAAATCATGATCGCATTGGCTGCATCCACAGCTGATTCCATTTGTAATCAGCCAAGGGGAGTGTAATGAGTGATACTTAATCTAATCACTGGAAACCTTTTAAGGAGGATTCAGAAGAGGCTTCCTGCTTCGGCTGGCAAGCCTCCCCTGTGGAGTTGGTCCAGACCCTCCATCAGAATCATCGGCTTCACAGCCTGCCCTACGGATTTTGGACTCTGTTCCTATGGTTATGTGAGACACTTTTATAAATTTTATGTTTGCGAGCGTTTCCTGTTGATTCCGTTTCTCTAGAGAACCGTAACTAGTACATCCCCTTTAGTGGATGCACAAACCACCACCGCCAGTCCTGCTTTCCCTAACACGGTACAGTCTCCTGCCTCAAACTGTTCATCCTGAATTCCTCTTCTCTTTAGCCGCCCAACTGGCTCAACTCCTCCTTCTCAAAGGAGCTTCCTGAACAGCCCTTGTTGGAATTAATCTCTTCCTCCTGTATTTTCCTATAGCCCTTTCTGCTCTGGCATCTACCACAGCGTTGGGGTAATTCACCTAGTTGACTCCCAGGTTCAGGTGTGGGGTCCAGGAGGACAGCTACTGCAGCCGGGTCACAGCACTTTGCTCAAGCCGATCCTCTAAGAGTCCTAGCTTTAGGCTGGTGTAACACTGCCAGAAGGTGCCTAGTAATCGAAAAGATAAAATTAGAGAAACCAGCTGGTGTGTAACTGTCTCTCCATACAACTGGAAATGGGCATTTAGTAAGACTCAGTTAATTTGATCCATGTGTAAAGCCTCTCTGATAAGGTGGCAGGATAACCTTCCAGGGCCCCAGTGATGAGCTGGGTCTGTCTGCATTGACCACGTTAGCTGGTTTACAGCCCAGGTGTATTGCCCCTGGTGCTGTGTTGTGATAAGCAGAAGTCTGTCTCTGTGGATGGCCCTTTCCTCACTCTACAAGAAGTAACTAGAAACAACCGGATTCTGCTCCTTTCAAACCAGATGTTCAGTGACCCACAGAATTAGTTAAAATATAAAAATCAAGATTTTTTTTTTGGCATGGGCAGGCACTGGGAATCGAACTCAGGTCTCTGGCATGGCAGGTGAAAACTCTGCCTGCTGAGCCACCGTGGCCACCCTTATAATCAAGATTTTATCGTTGGAAAGATCTCTCACTTTATTACGTGTCATGTCATACTCACAAATTACTCCATGGGCCAGTTTTTATTTTTATTATACAAAGATGTAAACTGATGTACAGAGAGGATCAGTGACTTTGCTGAGGCCACGCACCTAGAAGGCAGCAGGACTCTGATTCTTTATTTAATGCGCCAACCCATACCTGGGGTAACCCAGAGATTCGTATCCAATACTATGCCTGTTAGCCAACGTAGTACACGCACAAATACTTTTCTAAGTGTTATACATGTGTGTTCTCAGATTCAACGTCACAGGATTTGGAAAACGAGGTTCAGTTGAAATTTTTTTGAATGGTTTAAAATAATCTGTTGAAATATTTCATAGTTCCATTTTTTTTTAATGGTGAAAATTGTCTAGAGTCAATAACTCATCAAACTCTATCAAGCGCAAATAGCATTAAGAGGCTACCCTGGAGGTCCCTGTTATACAAGGTTCTGTTAGACATTGTTACTTACCATAACTTGCCCAGCCCAAACCAAAACCATTCCAGCCAATCCTAAAGAACACCTAGGACATTATATAAGATTCTACAAAGTTTCCATGTACTAGGATAACTTTCCAGAAACCTACAACCTCCAGATGAGTCCCTGGACCAGATAAGTCCTGAAACCCAGAGGGCCAAGCCTCTGCAGAACATCAGCTAATTCCAGCTCCATACCCTATATTATCAACAGCCTTTCCAATATTAAAAAGTTAGAATGGGCATAGCCCAAATACCCCCAAAGAGTGGGAGAAAGATCAAAGATGATGGTAGAGTTATACAGAGAAAGGAGGGTTCAACAAATGAGTATGATTGCTGAATCATTATATTGATATTTCTTTTAGTTTCCAGCACCTTAGAGCAGCTAGAAGTAAAAACCTAAAATTGTGGAATTTGACCCGAACCAAACTCTGAACTCTGTTCTACAACTAATTGTTGTGATGTGCTTTGAATTTTTTTGCTTTTATATATATATGTATTTTTTCACAAAAAAAGTTAATTATGATGATTAAAAAAAAGAATAAACTGGTAAGAAGTGAAAAACAAAAACAAAAAAACTTCTATCAAGTGTCACCTTCTGAAGTACCCAGGAACAATGCAGCCCTTCATCTAACTGTCCCCTGCAGCCCTGAGGAAGTGCAGTGTCCTTAAATATCCACTGTCACCGCACCCATCCAGGGTGGCTTGAAACAATGGCTGCCCTCAGAGCCAGGCCACCCGCCATCACAAGTCTTGAATCAAAAGCTGTGATTAATTATCGACTGCTTTCACTGCGGTCTTGAATGAGCAGATTTTTATGTTCCTTTTGGTCACCAATGAGCTAGCAAGCCTGCCCCAAATGTGTAGGATGGCACCTGTAGCCACTGCGTGGAGAGAGCAATTTACTGTTCTTTGCTATAATTGATCAGCCTCTTCTCTCACTCCTCCCTGGATGCAGTGCAGTGTTCTTCTGGCCTCTGGAATTTTAAAAGAGTTGTTTTAGACAGTTCCTACCTGCTTATAGTTGTTCTGGTGGAAGGGCTGGGTCCTGCTTCCTGCTCTACCATCTTCTCACAATCCTCCTGAAAGTCTTTCTTAAATTTTAAATTTTACTCTTATTACTCAGATCCCACCCAAGTGCCCTGAGATGGAAGGACTGCATCTTTGAATGGATATTGTATTGATTGCAATGTGAAGAAATCTTCTCTCAACCTCTAAACTGGAGCTAAGTGTTGAGATGCTAACTGAGTAGCAGAATTATTACTGATTTCTTGGCCTGACCAAAACTGAGAAGACTGCTAGGTGTCTAGAAGATGGCTCCTTTGTGGAGACAGTTTAGCAGTGTTGTCCTCTACATTGCCAGTAGTTGGATAACTAGGCACTTGGGTCCAAGGGAACTACGTTCTTTATTATAACAAATTTGGAGAATGATGATGTCATCAACATGGCATTGTAAACAGCTACTGAGCACCTCCCCATCACCTGGGCCCCACCCAGCTTGGTCCCAGAGGCAGCAGCTGGGATCCCTCCCATCTCCCACAGGGTACACAGACTATAAAATCTCTCACACCAGTAGGACAGAGACTCACCTATATCCAGACTCAAAGACCTAAGTCCACAGATACCCACTGCAGGATTAAAGCCAGAGGGAGAGAAGAATACAAAAGATCAGCAAGGAAGAAATTCCAAAATGGAGGAATAGGAAGAGAACCACAAAATCTTCCTTAAAAGCTACAAGTATCCCAGAGTGATTTGATCGGCGAGTGGAAAAGTATTTGCAAAGTTCCCTTTGGGGAATGGTGAGAACGGGGGAAAACTCAACTTCCCCAAGTTGAGTTCTTGATGTTCTTGCAAGCAATGTGGACAGCCAAAGCTGTGGGCCGGGCCCCCAGTCTTGGGGTTTGTTCATATGAAACTTAACCCCACAGGGGATAGGTCAAGCCTACTTAAAATTAAGCCTAAGAGTCACCCCCAGGAGAACCTCTTTTGTTGCTCAGATGTGGCCTCTCTCTCCAGCCAACACAGCAAGCAGACTCACCACCCTCCCCCTTTCTACGTGGGACATGACTACCAGGGGTGTGGATCTTCCTGGTAGCGTGGTACAGGAATCCCAGAATGAGCTGAGATTCAGCATCAAGGGATTGAGAAAAACTCTAGAATTAGCTGAGACCCAGCATCAAGGGATTGAGAAAAACTTCTCGACCAAAAGGGGGAAGAGTGAAATGAGACAAAGTGTCAATGGCTGAGAGATTCCAAACAGAGTCGAGAGGTTATCCTGGAGGTTATTCTTATGCATTCAGTAGATATCACCTTGTTATCCAAGATATAATGGAGAAGCTGGAGGGAACTGCCTGAAAATGTAGAGCTGTGTTCCAGTAGCCATGTTTCTTGATGATGATTGTATAATGGTATAGCTTTCACAATGTGACTGTGTGATTGTGAAAACCTTGTGTCTGATGCTCCTTTTATCTACCTTGTCAACAGATGAGAGGAACATATGGAATAAAAATAAATAATAGGGGGAATGGGGCGGGCCGCGGTGGCTCAGCGGGCAAAGTGCTTGCCTGCTATGCCGGAGGACCTCGGTTCGATTCCCGGCCCCAGCCCATGTAACAAAAACGGAGAAACAGAATACAATAAAAACAAGAAAATGTTTAAAAATGTTTCCCTTTCTTCCTTCTTTCCTTCCTTCTATCCTTCCTTCCTGCTCTCTGTCTTTCCTTTAAAAAAAAAATAAATAAATAAATAATAGGGGGAACAAATGTTAAAATAAATTTAGTTTGAAATGCTAGTGATCAATGAAAGGGATTAGTAAGGGGTATGGCTTGTAAATTTTTTTTTTTTCTGTTTGTTATATTTTTCTGTTGTCTTCTTATTTCTTTTTCTGAATTGATGCTAATGTTCTGGGAAATGATCATGATGATGTGATGATATTGTGAATTGCTGAGTGTATGTGTTGGGGAATGTTTGTGTTTCTTGTAATTTTTTTTAATTAATAAAAAATTAAAAAAAAAAAAAGGTACAAGTTGCCAGGCAGAAACTAAACAAGTGAACAGTTTGGGGACCTGGGGAACAGGAGAGGACATTTCAAAGCCTAGGTCAGTGAGGGATGAAGACTCTGAGAAAATGTGGACAGAATCTGCATTTCCAGCCCTGGGTCCTGGTGCCCATCCCCATCCTTGGGGAAAGTAGCAGTGGGAGGTCCCATCCTTGCCTAAGGGATGGCTGCAGACTGGTGCAGTTGGGGTAAGCCTCTGCCACAGGTAAAGTGGGGGACACAGCCCCACATTGAGTCAGATTTTGGCTGGTGAAGTGAGTGCTTTTCTAGGAACTTGTCCATTTCATCTATGTTGTCTAATTTATTAACCTGTTGTTGTTCATAGTATTTCCTCTTTATCTCCTTTACTTCTGCTGTGATTATGACCCTCTCCCATTTCTGATTTTATTTATTTGCATCATCTCCCTCTTTTCTTTTTTGGTCAGCCTACTTAAGGGTCCATCAATTGTATCGACTTTTCTCAAAGAACCAACTTCTGGTTTTGTTGATTGTCTCTATTGTTTTAATTTTCTCAATTTCATTGATTTCTGCTTTAATCTTCATTATTTCTTTCCTTCTATTTACTTTGGGATTAGTTTGCTGTTCTTTCTCTAGTCTCTGCAGGTGTACAGTTAATCCCCTAATTTTTTCTCTTTTTGTGTGTGTGTGTGTGTGTTTTAATATAGGCATTTAGGGCAATAAATTTCCCTCTCAGAACTGCCTTTGCTGCATCCCATAAGTTTTGATTTTTTTTTTTTTTGGTGTTTTGATGTTTTCATTTTCACATGCCTCAAATTATTTACTGATTTTTCTTCAGATTTCTTCCTTGACCCACTAGTTGTTTAAGAGTGTTTTTTTTTTATCTTCTGTATATTGGTGAATTTTCTGGCCTTCCGCCTCTTATTGATTTCCACTTCCATTCCATTATGATCTGAGAAAGTGTTTTGTA
Organism: Tamandua tetradactyla; assembly: GCF_023851605.1. Taxonomy (NCBI): domain Eukaryota; kingdom Metazoa; phylum Chordata; class Mammalia; order Pilosa; family Myrmecophagidae; genus Tamandua; species Tamandua tetradactyla. The sequence goes on from NC_135352.1 coordinate 27,367,512, forward strand.
TAATTTCAAACTTTTAAAATTTATTGAGACTTGCTATGTGACTCAACATGTGGTCTATCTCGGAGAAGGAGCCATGAGTGTTTGAGGAAAATGTGTGTCCTGCTGCTGTGTAATGTTTTGTAAATGTGTGTTAAATCCGGTTCATTTATTGTATTATTCAAGATCTATGTTTTCTTATTGATCCCCTGTCTAGATATTCTATCCATTGTTGGAAGTGGTATATTGAAGTCTCCAACCATTATTGTCTAGCTGTCCACTTCTCCCTTCAGTGCTGAATGTACCTCATATAATTTTGGACACTCTGGCTCAGTGCATAAATATTTATGATTGTTATGTCTTCTTGATGAAATGTTCCTTTTATTAAAACAGAGTGTCCTTCTTTGTCTCTTTTCATTGTTTTATATTTGGAGTCTAATTAGCCAGATATTAGTACAGCTACCCCTGCTCTTTTCTGGTTGTTGTTTACATGAAATATCTTTTTCCAGCCTTTCACTTTCAATCTATTTTTGTCCTTGGGTCTAAAGTGAATCTCTTGTAGATAGCATATAGATGTGTCCTTTTGTTTGATCCATTCTGCCCGTCTAGTTCTTTTGATTGGGGAGTTTATCCTTTGTGATAATCTTCATTTCTACACTCTTCTCCAGACCTCTCTCTCCTGCCTTTTCCTATCTGCCTGTAACACTCCCTTTAGTACTTCTTGTAAAGCCAGTCTCTTCTTCACAAACTCAGTGACTGAGAATATTTTAAACTCTCCTTCATTTTTGAAGGACAGTTTTTCTGGGTATAGAATTCTTTGCTGGCAGTTTTTCTCTTTCAGGATCTTGGATATATCATACCACTACCTTCTCACCTCCATGGTTTCTGTTCAGAAATCCTCAATAGTCTTATTGAGCTTCCCTTACATGGGATGGATCACTTTTTTCTTGCTGCTTTCAGAATTCTCTCCTTGTCTTTGACATTGACAATCTGATTAGTAAATGTCTTGGAGTAAGTCTATGTAGATCTATTCAGTTTGGGGTATGCTGCATTTCTTGGATCTATAATTTTATGTCTTTCATAAGAGATGAGATATTTTCAGTGATAATTTTCTCCATTATTCTTTCTGCCCCCTTTACCTTCTCTTCTCCTCTGGGACATCTATAACATGTATATTTGTGCACTTCATGTTGTCCTCGCTCATATTTTTCCATTCTTTCCCCATCTGTCCTTTTTTGTGTAGGATTTCAGATGTCCTATCCTCTAGTTCACTAATTCTTTCTTCTGCCTTTTCAAATCTGCTGTTGTGATTTTTCCATTGTGTTTTTCATCTCTTCTGTTGTGCTATCCATTCCCATAAGTTCTGCCATTTGGCTTTTCAAGCTTTTGAGTTCTTCTTTATGGTCGCCTAATGTCTTCTGTATATCCTTCATTTCTTTTGCCAAATTTTCCCTCAACTTATTGATTTGATTTTTGACTTGATTTAGCATGTTTGATTGAATATTAGTTGTTTCAATTCCTATATTTCATTTGAAGTGTTATTTTGTTCCTTTGACTGGGCCATATCTTCATTTTTCCTTGTATGACTTGTAATTTTTTGTTGGTGTCTCGGCCTCTGATTTCCTTGATTAGTTTACTCTGGCAGTTGTTTTCACTCTTTCATCTGGGGTAAAAGATTGGCTTTTGTTCTGTATCTGTTTTTTGCTCCTAGCAGAGTCTCCTTTTTCCTACCAGGAAGTGTCTCCAGCAGCCTGCCATGCCAGTGGAAGAGGGGTTCTAGCCTCCACAGGTCAGGGGCTTTGCTTACAGTTGGATGTTATGATCTCTGCCCTTCCACGTGTTCCAAACTGATGCACAATATGTGTCTGGTCATGGATGACCCCCAAACAGTGGTTCCAGACAGTTCACTAGCTCCTCCAGAGGGCTAACTAAATTCCACACCTCCTTATGCCTCTCTATCAAGGCTTTCTGTTTTCTTTTTTCTTTTACTGTGAATCTCTGAAAAGCACTTCTCTGATTTTTTTTTAATCCCAGTATATTTAGGCAGGATGGGGGTATAGAATAAGGAAATACACACCCTTTCTAATTTCCTTTGCTAAATAGCTCTGCAAAAGGTATGACTCTGTTGAGTAAAATAAGGATTAACAGTGACCCCCTAGGTTGAGTCATCTGATTAGAAAAGATGCTTCATCTAAGTGTTAAGCATTGGTTTTTATGTATTGTTTGATCATTTTATAAACTGTATACTTTTTAAAAATTTAAATTAATTTACTCAAGTATACAGTTCCTAAACAGAAATAAATTATCCTTCGTTAAAAAGAATTCCCCTGCTGGCTTCCTTTTCTGGGACTGTTTGGCAGAGAATAAGCCTTACCTCCTCCGTTGTAACATTTTATGTGTCATTGTTCCATGTAATGTACATATTGGCCTGGAATTTTTTTTTTTTTTTTTTTGCATGGGCAGGCACCAGGAATCGAACCCAGGTCTCCAACATGGCAAGCGAGAACTCTGCTACTGAGCGACCATTCCCAGCCCTGGCCTGGAATTTTATCTCTCCAATTATAATAAAAACTCCTGGAGAACAATCACTCTGCCTGATAGCTCTTTTGCTGTGTTTTATGCATGCAGCATAGGTACTCTAAAAATAAGCTGAATAAATTCCCCAAGTTCTCCTCCACTCTCCTCTCCAACAACTCTTGAGAAAAAGAAAGTGGGAGACCCAAACCTATGATGTACCTGAAAACTTTATAAGGTAGCAGAGTGGCTGATCTCACTCTTGCAGGTTGAAAAGGAAGATTTCGTATCATTCCTAAAAAGTTTGACTTGCATCCAAAGAAGGAATATTTTGATGAGTTCCTGAAAATGTCCATTGTTGTAAACAGTCTAAGGGGCATTAGTTATCTGAATGTGATTAATAAAAAAAAACGTCCAGGATTGTAGTGGTGAAGGGAGCTTACACAAAATCCTCTCCAAGCCCACGCACAGGGTGCCCTGACCCTGTGTACTTTTATTGCCATTCCTCTAATCCACTGTCCCATACTGGGCCCATTCATAAACTATCAGGGAGGCTTCGCTCCTAAGTTTCCTCACCTTTGTGTGACTCTCCAATGTCTTTCTAGTGGCCTTGCCGTAATGGACAAGGGGTAACCAGCCTGTAGAGGGTCTATGAAAAGTTGGTCTTTGGGAACAAAAGTTCTACAGGAATGCAATCACTCCATGTTGTTATTCCATTATTAGTAGTATTTAAGTATTAAAACGACTTCATTGTAAGAACTAGTCTGCTTTCCCTAGCCGAGGAGGTTTATCACCGTGTATGGGGAGATATAGAAGTGTTAATTTGACATGACTCACTTCCCCTTGAACAACTCATTCATTTTCTCCTGTGTCACAATTTATGTTTAGCTTTTGTCTTCTGCAGTCCTTGACCTTTTGCCTGAATGGAGCAATATGTCATGGAACTCAAATGTATGGTTTTCTCTCTCTTATGAATCATAGGTGATCTACATGTTTGATTATGCCTTTTTTAGAAAATCTACAGTCCAGATTTTAGGACAAAGCAAAACTGCCTATATTAATTGCTTTCCATGTTTGGATTATATTTCTCTTTTATATCTCTTCTGCCCTCTACTACAAAAGATTGGTATAATCGAAATACTTAAATGAAAATATTTTTAAAATGCGGAGAAGGATCTTTGTACCAAAATGTTCATCCCCCTGTTTTTAGATTAACAAAAATGTAGAAACAAGAATATGTTCAAATATAGAAAAAAAATAAGTAAATCATGGAAAGTCCATACAATGAAATACTATGTGGCCATTAAAAATGACTACCGACTCTCCCTCCACTCTGGGAGCTTCAAGGATCTCTTTTTTTTTATCCTTGGATTTCTGAAATTTCACAACCGTGTATCTGGATGTAAATCTTCTTTCAGTGCTCTGTTCTTAGAAATTGGTGGAGCATTTTATTGTGGAGACTTGATCTTTACTTCTAGGAAAATCTCTTGTTTTATGATTTCTTGCCCTTTGTTTTCTCTTTCAAAGAATTTCTGTTTATTAGAGGTTGTACCTCCTGGATTTATCCTCTATTTCTATTACCATTTTCTCATATTTTCTTATTCCTTGTCTTTGTTCTAGCTCTTGGAAGATTCACATGAATTTGTCTTCTACTTTTTTATAGAGCTCATTAAAAATTTGGCAAATATATGTTTAATACCAAAAGCAAGAGTCATTTGATTATTCATTTTTTTATAATACCTTTTTTCTTATTTTCTCATGGTCATTCTCTTTTATCTTGCAGAGTTTCCTCAAATGCCTGGTTATCTTTCTCATCTGTTTATATTTAAGTATAAAGCCATAAAGACCTGACTAGGAACTCTCGGTATATGTACTGGCTTATTTATCTATACTTTGCCTTGATGTGCTCTAGTAGCCAGCTGGCCAGAATGCAGATATTTCTCCTAGTGTCAATGCATGCTAATTAGTGTCTGTGGTTCTGGCTCAGCTAAATGGGCCTCAAATTTCCTGCCCTGGAGAGCATCAGAGGAGAAGAGTTAGATCAAAAGGTGACCTCTTCAATGGGACAGACATGATATTAGTCACATTAGGCCCAGTACATGACCAGAGGTCAAATATTTTGAGGAATCCTCTGCACCATACTCCATCGTACCACCCCTACTACTCTTATCCATTGAAGAATGGATGTCTTTTTATCTTTAGTATTGCTCTCAAAGCTTTTCTATCAAAAAAGGGTGGCTTATGGTTTGCGAAACCCCAATCAACATCATTCCTATTGACTCTTTTTTTTTTAATTTTTTTATTAATCAAAAAAAAGAAAAGAAATTAACACAACATTTAGAAATCATTCCATTCTACAAATGCACTCAGTAATTCTTAGTATCATCACATAGATGTATGATCATCATTTCTTAGTACATTTGCATCGATTTAGGAAAAGAACTAGCAAAACAGCAGAAAAAGATATAGAATGTTAACATAGAGAAGAGAATTAAAATAATAATACTAATAATATATATATATATATAAAAAGGAAAAAGACAAAAACAAAAGATTCAAACAAACAAACAAAAAACCATATTTCAGGTGCAGCTTCATTCAGTGTTCCAATCTAGTTACATTACACTTAGGTATTATTGTGCTGTCCATTTTTGAGTTTTTGTATCTAGTCCTGTTGCACAGTCTGTATCCCTTCAGCTCCAATTACCCATTATCTTACCCTGTTTCTAACTCCTGCTGGTCTCTGTTACCAATGATATATTCCAAGCTGATTCTCGAATGTCGGTTCACATCAGTGGGACCTTACAGTATTTGTCCTTTAGTTTTGGGCTAGACTCCCTCAGCATAATGTTCTCTAGGTCCATCCATGTTATTACATGCTTCATAAGTTTAGTCTGTCTTAAAGCTGCATAATATTCCATCATAGGTATACGCCACAGTTTGTTTAGCCACTCGTCTGTTGATGAACATTTTGGCTGTTTCCATCTCTTTGCAATTGTAGATAATGCTGCTATAAACACTGGTGTGCAAATGTCCGTCTGTGTCTTTGCCCTTAAGTCCCTTGAGTAGATACCTAGCAGTGGTATTGCTGGGTCGTAATCCATTCTGCCATTCTATGTCTTTTTTTTTTTTTTTTTTATTAATTAACAAAAGAATTAACAAAACAATTAGAAATCATTCCAATCTACATGTACAATCAGTAATTCTTAATAACATCACATAGTTGCATATTCATCATTTCTTAGTACATTTGCATCGATTTAGAAAAAGAAATAAAAAGACAACAGAATAAGAATTAAAACAATAATAGAAAGAAAAAAAAACAAAAAAAACAAAAACAAAAAACCTATACCTCACATGCAGCTTCATTCAGTGTTTTAACATAATTGCATTACAATTGGGTAGTATTGTGCTGTCCATTTCTGAGTTTTTATATCCAGTCCCGTTGTACAGTCTGTATCCCTTCATCTCCAATTATCCCTTCTCTTTTTTTTTTTTTTTTAATTAACGGAAAAAAAGAAATTAACCCAACATTTAGAGATCATACCATTCTACACATGCAATCATTAATTCTTAACATCATCACATAGATGCATGATCATCATTTCTTAGTACATTTGCATTGGTTTAGAAGAACTAGCAACATAACCGAAAAAGATATAGAATGTTAATATAGAGAAAAAGATAAAAGTAATAATAGTAAAATCAAAACAAAACAAAACAAAAACCTATAGCTCAGATGCAGCTTCATTCAGTGTTTTAACATGATTACTTTACAATTAGGTATTATTGTGCTGTCCATTTTTGAGTTTTTGTATCTAGTCCTGTTGCACAGTCTGTATCCCTTCAGCTTCAATTACCCATTGTCTTACCCTGTTTCTAACTCCTGCTGAACTCTGTTACCAATGACATATTTCAAGTTTATTCTCGAATGTCCGTTCACATCAGTGGGACCATACAGTATTTGTCCTTTAGTTTTTGGCTGGATTCACTCAGCATAATATTCTCTAGGTCCATCCATGTTATTACATGGCTCATAAGTTTATCTTGTCTTAAAGCTGCATGATATTCCATCGTATGTATATACCACAGTTTGTTTAGCCACTCTTCTGTTGATGGAGATTTTGGCTGTTTCCATCTCTTTGCAATTGTAAATAATGCTGCTATAAACATTGGTGTGCAAATGTCCGTTTGTGTCTTTGCCCTTAAGTCCTTTGAGTAGATACCTAGCAATGGTATTGCTGGGTCGTATGGCAATTCTATATTCAGCTTTTTGAGGAACCGCCAAACTGCCTTCCACAGTGGTTGCACCCTTTGACATTCCCACCAACAGTGGATAAGTGTGCCTCTTTCTCCGCATCCTCTCCAGCACTTGTCATTTTCCGTTTTGTTGATAATGGCCATTCTGGTGGGTGTGAGATGATATCTCATTGTGGTTTTGATTTGCATTTCTCTAATGGTCAGGGACATTGAGCATCTCTTCATGTGCCTCTTGGCCATCCGTATTTTTCCTCTTCTGAGAGGTGTCTGTTCAAGTCTTTTTCCCATTTTGTAATTGGGTTGGCTGTCTTTTTGTTGTTGAGATGAACAATCTCTTTATAAATTCTGGATACTAGACCTTTATCTGATATATCATTTCCAAATATTGTCTCCCGTTGTGAAGGCTGTCTTTCTACTTTCTTGATGAAGTTCTTTGATGCACAAAAGTGTTTAATTTTGAGGAGTTCCCATTTATTTATTTCCTTCTTCAGTGCTCTTGCTTTAGGTTTAAGGTCCATAAAACCGCCTCCAGTTGTAAGATCCATAAGATATCTCCCAACATTTTCCTCTAACTGTTTTATGGTCTTAGACCTAATGTTTAGATCTTTGATCCATTTTGAGTTAACTTTTGTATAGGGTGTGAGAGATGGGTCTTCTTTCATTCTTTTGCATATGGATATCCAGTTCTCTAGGCACCATTTATTGAAGAGACTGCTCTGTCCCAGGTGAGTTGGCTTGACTGCCTTATCAAAGATCAAATGTCCATAGATGAGAGGGTCTATATCTGAGCACTCTATTCGATTCCATTGGTCGATATATCTATCTTTATGCCAATACCATGCTGTTTTGACCACTGTGGCTTCATAATATGCCTTAAAGTCAGGCAGCGCGAGACCTCCAGCTTCGTTTTTTTTCCTCAAGATGTTTTTAGCAATTCGGGGCACCCTGCCCTTCCAGATAAATTTGCTTATTGGTTTTTCTATTTCTGAAAAATAAGTTGTTGGGATTTTGATTGGTATTGCATTGAATCTGTAAATCAATTTAGGTAGGATTGACATCTTAACTATATTTAGTCTTCCAATCCATGAACACGGTATGCCCTTCCATCTATTTAGGTCTTCTGTGATTTCTTTTAGCAGTTTTTTGTAGTTTTCTTTATATAGGTTTTTTGTCTCTTTAGTTAAATTTATTCCTAGGTATTTTATTCTTTTAGTTGCAATTGTAAATGGGATTCGTTTCTTGATTTCCCCCTCAGCTTGTTCATTACTAGTGTATAGAAATGCTACAGATTTTTGAATCTTGATCTTGTAACCTGCTACTTTGCTGTACTCATTTATTAGCTCTAGTAGTTTTGTTGTGGATTTTTCCGGGTTTTCGACGTATAGTATCATATCGTCTGCAAACAGTGATAGTTTTACTTCTTCCTTTCCAATTTTGATGCCTTGTATTTCTTTTTCTTGTCTAATTGCTCTGGCTAGAACCTCCAACACAATGTTGAATAATAGTGGTGATAGTGGACATCCTTGTCTTGTTCCTGATCTTAGGGGGAAAGTTTTCAATTTTTCCCCATTGAGGATGATATTAGCTGTGGGTTTTTCATATATTCCCTCTATCATTTTAAGGAAGTTCCCTTGTATTCCTATCTTTTGAAGTGTTTTCAACAGGAAAGGATGTTGAATCTTGTCGAATGCCTTCTCTGCATCAATTGAGATGATCATGTGATTTTTCTGCTTTGATTTGTTGATATGGTGTATTACATTAATTGATTTTCTTATGTTGAACCATCCTTGCATACCTGGGATGAATCCTACTTGGTCATGATGTATAATTCTTTTAATGTGTTGTTGGATACGATTTGCTAGAATCTTATTGAGGATTTTTGCATCTGTATTCATTAGAGAGATTGGTCTGTAGTTTTCTTTTTTTGTAATATCTTTGCCTGGTTTTGGTATGAGGGTGATGTTGGCTTCATAGAATGAATTAGGTAGTTTTCCCTCCACTTTGATTTTTTTGAAGAGTTTGAAGAGAATTGGTACTAATTCTTTCTGGAACGTTTGGTAGAATTCACATGTGAAGCCATCTGGTCCTGGACTTTTCTTTTTAGGAAGCTTTTGAATGACTAATTCAATTTCTTTACTTGTGATTGGTTTGTTGAGGTCATCTATGTCTTCTTGAGTCAAAGTTGGTTGTTCATGTCTTTCCAGGAACCCGTCCATTTCCTCTAAATTGTTGTATTTATTAGCGTAAAGTTGTTCATAGTATCCTGTTATTACCTCCTTTATTTCTGTGAGGTCAGTAGTTATGTCTCCTCTTCCATTTCTGATCTTATTTATTTGCATCCTCTCTCTTCTTCTTTTTGTCAATCTTGCTAAGGGCCCATCAATCTTATTGATTTTCTCATAGAACCAACTTCTGGCCTTATTGATTTTCTCTATTGTTTTCATGTTTTCAATTTCATTTATTTGTGCTCTAATCTTTGTTATTTCTTTCCTTTTGCTTGCTTTGGGGTTAGCTTGCTGTTCTTTCTCCAGTTCTTCCAAATGGATAGTTAATTCCTGAATTTTTGCCTTTTCTTCTTTTCTGATATAGGCATTTAGAGCAATAAATTTCCCTCTTAGCACTGCCTTTGCTGCGTCCCATAAGTTTTGATATGTTGTGTTTTCATTTTCATTCGCCTCGAGGTATTTGCTAATTTCTCTTGCAATTTCTTCTTTGACCCAGTTGCTGTTTAGGAGTGTGTTGTTGAGCCTCCACGTATTTGTGAATTTTCTGGCACTCTGCCTATTATTGATTTCCAACATCATTCCTTTATGGTCCGAGAAAGTGTTGTGTAAGATTTCAATCTTTTTAAATTTGTTGAGACTTGCTTTGTGACCCAGCATATGGTCTATCTTTGAGAATGATCCATGAGCACTTGAGAAAAAGGTGTATCCTGCTGTTGTGGGATGTAATGTCCTATAAATGTCTATTAAGTCTAGTTCATTTATAGTAATATTCAGATTCTCTATTTCTTTGTTGATCCTCTGTCTAGATGTTCTGTCCCTTGATGAGAGTGGTGAGTTGAAGTCTCCAACTATTATGGTATATGTGTCTATTTCCCTTTTCAGTGTTTGCAGTATATTCCTCACGTATTTTGGGGCATTCTGATTCGGTGCGTAAATATTTATGATTGTTATGTCTTCTTGTTTAATTGTTCCTTTTATTAGTATATAGTGTCCTTCTTTGTCTCTTTTAACTGTTTTACATTTGAAGTCTAATTTGTTGGATATTAGTATAGCCACTCCTGCTCTTTTCTGGTTGTTATTTGCATGAAATATCTTTTCCCAACCTTTCACTTTCAACCTATGTTTATCTTTGGGTCTAAGATGTGTTTCCTGTAGACAGCATATCGAAGGATCCTGTTTTTTAATCCATTCTGCCAATCTATGTCTTTTGATTGGGGAATTCAGTCCATTGACATTTAGTGTTATTACTGTTTGGATAATATTTTCCTCTAACATTTTGCCTTTTGTATTATATATATCATATCTGATTTTCCTTCTTTCTACACTCTTTTCCATATCTCTCTCTTCTGTCTTTTTGTATCTGACTCTAGTGCTCCCTTTAGTATTTCTTGCAGAGCTGGTCTCTTGGTCACAAATTCTTTCAGTGACTTTTTGTCTGAGAATGTTTTAATTTCTCCCTCATTTTTGAAGGATAATTTTGCTGGATATAGGAGTCTTGGTTGGCAGTTTTTCTCTTTTAGTATTTTAAATATATCATCCCACTGTCTTCTAGCTTCCATGGTTTCTGCTGAGAAATCTACACAAAGTCTTATTGGGTTTCCCTTGTATGTAATGGATTGTTTTTCTCTTGCTGCTTTCAAGATCTTCTCTTTCTCTTTGACCTCTGACATTCTAACTAGTAAGTGTCTTGGAGAACGCCTATTTGGGTCTAATCTCTTTGGGGTGCGCTGCACTTCTTGGATCTGTAATTTTAGGTCTTTCATAAGAGTTGGGAAATTTTCAGTGATAATTTCTTCCATTAGTTTTTCTCCTCCTTTTCCCTTCTCTTCTCCTTCTGGGACACCCACAACACGTATATTTGTGCGGTTCATATTGTCCTTGAGTTCCCTGATACCCTGTTCAAATTTCTCCATTCTTTTCCCTATAGTTTCTGTTTCTTTTTGGAATTCAGATGTTCCATCCTCCAAATCACTAATTCTATCTTCTGTCTCTTTAAATCTATCATTGTAGCTATCCATTATTTTTTCTATGTTTGCTACTTTATCCTTCACTTCCATAAGTTCTGCGATTTGTTTTTTCAGTTTTTCTATTTCTTCTTTATGTTCAGCCCATGTCCTCTTCATGTCCTCCCTCAATTTATCGATTTCATTTTTGAAGAGGTTTTCCATTTCTGTTCGTATATTCAGGATTAGTTGTCTCAGCTCTTGTGTCTCATTTGAGCTATTGGTTTGTTCCTTTGACTGAGCCATATTCTCAATCTTTTGAGCGTGGACAGTTATCTTCTGGCATTTATTCAGATTTCTCTTGGTGTTGGACCCAGCAAGGTTGTAATATTTTTCTGTGAAATCTCTGGGTTCTGCTTTTCTTATCCTGCCCAGTAGGTGGCGCTCGTGCACACGTTTGTCTGCGGGTCCCACCAGTAAAAGGTGCTGTGGGACCTTAAACTTTGGAAAACTCTCGCTGTCTGGGGGGTTCGCTAGCCGAAGCGGCTTGAGCCGGCCCGGGGTCCGAATGCAGGGAGGGTTGCTGGTCGCCGCAGCCAGGGAAAGAGCCCGTCCGAATTTCCTAGTCGGCCCTGGGCAACAAGCGTGGCGGGAGGGCGCCAGCGGCAGCGGCCCGCCGAGAGAGTGCACGTTCCCCGGGAGTCACGGGGTCACCGTTCTCCGCGGCCTGGGGGTTTCCGATCCAATTCTCTCAGTTGGTCCGGGGGCTGCGCGTGGTGTGGGCGCCAGTCACCTTGGTTTCAGGGGACCACCTCTCCAATTCTCCCAGCCGGCCCGGGAAGGGGGAAGGGAGTAACTCCGGCCGCTTGCCACCCCGCCTGGTAAGGCCCGCGCGCCTCGGCGATCTCACCCGAGCTGCTTCTCTCAGCCAGCCAGCCGTTCCAGGATGGGGTACGCTGTCTTTTTTTATCTCTGTTGTGGCTTTGGGCGCTTTCTGTATCGTTTCTACTCCCCTAGTAGGTGTCCTGGAGAAGAAACTAAGATCCGCGCGTCTTACTAAGCCGCCATCTTCCAGGAAGTCACTGCAATCAGTAATTCTTAACATCATCACATAGATGCACACAGTCGACTTTTTTTTCTTTTTTGTGAAAAATAACATATATTCAAAAAAGCCATACATTTCAAAGCACATCACAACAATTAGTTGTAGAACAGATTTCAGAGATTGGTATGGGTTACAATTCCACATTTTTAAGTTTCTACTTCTAGCTGTTCTAAGGTGCTGGAGGCTAAAAGAAATATCAATATAATGATTCAGCAATCATACTCATTTGTTGAACCCTACCTTCTCTGTATAACTCCACCATCACCTTTGATCTATCTCCCATTCTTTGGGGGGTATCTGGGCTATGGCCATCCTAACTTTTTCATGTTGGACATGGCTGTCAATAATATGGGATAGGGGGAATGGAACTAGTTGATGTTCTGGAGAGGCTGGGTATCTGGCTCAGGGACCCATCTGGAAGTTGTAGGTTACTGGAAAGTTATCCTAGTGCATGGAACCTTTGTAGAATCTTACATGTTACCCTAGGTGTTCTTTAGGATTGGCTGGAATGGTTTTGGTTGGGGGTTGGCAAGCTATGATAGGTAGCAATGTCTAACTGAAGCTTGCATAAGAGTGACCTCCAGAGTAGCCTCTATTTGAAGTCTCTCAGTCACTGATTCCTTATGTGTTACACTTTTCCTCCTCTGGTCAGGATGGCACTGCTGATCCCACAGTGCCAGGGTCAGGGTCATCCCTGGGAGTCATCTCCCATGCCTTTAGGGAGACTTTCACCCCTGAATGTCATGTTCAATGTTGGGGGGAAGGCAATGATTTCATTTGCAGAGTTGGGCTTAGAGGGAGGGAGAGAGAGAGAGCAGCCACATCTGAGCAACAAAAGAGGTCCTCTGGAAGTAATTCTTAGGCATACCTATAGGTAGGCTAAGCTTCTCTGCTATATACTTTAGCTTCACAAGAACAAGCCTCAAGATCAAGGGCTTGGCCTATTGATTTGGGTGTCCCTAATGTTTGACACAGTATCTGGGGTTTCCCTGGGGTAAAATTTGATAGTTCCATATTTTTCCCTCATCTCTCAAGAGACTTTTGAGAGATTTGCCAATACTTTTTGATTATCTCTTAACATAGTTTGGGATGTATCCAGGCACTACTTTCAGTTATGCAAAATTAAAGATCCTCATCCTTTTTCTGGGCTTGCTGTGTTTGGATTGGTTAAATGATCTATCAAGACAGTGTGAGTTAGATTATGTGCTACAGAAACTTAGGTTCTGGACAAAATAAACTTTTCTTCCTTGGGTTTCAAAGAGAAGATAAGGTTCTAAAATATAGACAATGTCTTACGGAGGGCTCTTGAATCCAGATAATGAGTCTGAATTTTTCCTGAGGGCAGCAGGAGCCATGGTAGTGTTATACGTGGAATGAACATGATTAGATTTGAATTTTGAAAGAGCTCTCTAGCCTCAACGAAGACAATGAATTGAAGGTGGCCACCCCTGATTAAGAGAGCCACCATTTAGGTGGCTGTTGCACTTAAACATATGAACAGGCACAGCATAGCCAAGGTCATGTGTTTAAAGTTTTGGCCTCTGCTTTCTTCACTTAACATTTCATCATAAAACATTTTTCATTAAAATTTCTTGGTAATCTTTTTTTTAAAATATATTTTTATTGAGAAATCTTCACATACATACATTCCATACATGATATACAATCAATGGTCCACAATATCATCATGTAGTTGTGTATTCATCACCATGATCATTTTTTAAGAATATGTGTATCACTCCAGAAAAAGAAATAAAAAGAAAATACTTATACATACCATACAATCTTACCCCTCCCTCTCATTGACCACTAGTATTTCCATCTACCCAATTTATTTTACCCTTTGTCCCTATTAGTTATTTATTTTTAATCCAAAAAACAATAATTTTCAAAGCACACCCCAACAGGTTACAAAACAGAGCCCAGAGTGTGTCATGGGCCATCATTCCACCACCTCAGATTTCTCCCTCTAGCTGCTCCAAAACACCGGAGGCTAGAAGGAATAACAATACAGTGATTCAGCAGCCACACTCACATGCCAAATCCCATCCTTTCTGTCATACCTCCTCCCTCTCCTTCACTCCCCCTCTCAATCCACAGAGATCTCTAGGCAATGCCTTCTCCAACACCCTCATATTGAGAAGGGGTGTCACACTAGAGAACAGGGCAATGTAATTAATTGATAATCCCAGAGAGGCTGCTTCCTCTGAGTCTCAGGTCTTAACTCCCCTTGGAACCCTCTGGAAATTATATGTTCCAGGAAGGCAAACTTACTGCATGGAACCTTTATAGAGTCTCAGTTTGAGCCCTAGGTGTTCTTAAGAGTCAATAGGAATGGGGTAGGCACCTTCTGAAGTTCGGTTGTGAGCACTTTACCAGCTAGCTTTGTGGTCTGACAGCAACATTTGGAAGAAATTCCCAACTGAGGCAGACGTTTGGAAACCTGCCAGTGCCTTCGCCATCGCTCATGCAGAAAAGTGGGATTTAAGTGCAGCCTCAGGAAGCCCTTTCCAACATGAAAAATTTAGAACGGGCATAACGCAGACACCCCTAAAGATTGGAAGAAAGATCAAAGGAAAAGGTGGAGTTATAACAGAGAAGAAAATACCTGTAAAAGAGAGCCGGAGAAGATGGCGGCTTAGTAAGACGCGTGGGTCTTAGTTCCTCCTCCAGAAAAGCAACTAAAGAAACAGAAACAATACGAAACAGCTCCCGGAGTCATGACAGAGACCAAAAAGACAGCGTACCCCATTCTGGAACAGCTGAAAGGGCAGGGAGAATCTGCTGCGGTGAGATACCCGAGGGGCGCGCGTTTTCCCGGCCGGGGCGGCTGGCGACTGGGGTCCCCTCCACGCACGTGGCTCCCCGGTCTGACTGGGAATGTTGGATAGCGGGGCCCTCCCGTCATGCTTGGTGTTTCGGGCCAGCTGGGCAATTAGGACCGGCACTCTCCCAAGCCGCGGCGGCCAGCAACCCCCGCCACCACGCGCGGTTTCCTGGGCCGACTGCCATGCAGACAGACGAGCGCCACGAGCGCCACCTACTGGGCAGGAAAAGAAAAACAGAGCCCAGAGATTTCACAGAAAACGCTTTCAACCAGCTGGGTCCCACACCCAGGGAAATCTGATCAAATGCCCAGACACCAGCAGAAAATAATGGATGATGCTCGGAAAATTGAAGATATGGCCCAGTCAAAGGAACAAACCAATAGTTCAAATGAGATACAGGAGCTGAGACAACTAATGCTGAATATACGAACAGAAATGGAAAAACTCTTCAAAAACCAAATCAATAAATTGAGGGAGGACATGAAGAAGACATGGGCTGAACAAAAAGAAGAAATAGAAAATCTGAAAAAACAAATCACAGAACTTATGGGAGTGAAGGACAAAGAAGAAAAAATGGAAAAAACAATGGATACCTACAATGGTAGATCTAAAGAGACAGAAGCTACAATTAGTGAACTGGAGGATGGAACATCTGAATTCCAAAAAGAAACAGAAACTATAGGGAAAAGAATGGAAAAACTTGAGCAGGGGATCAGGGAACTGAATGACAATATGAAGCGCACAAATATACGTGTTGTGGGTGTCCCAGAAGGAGAAGAGAAGGGAAAAGGAGGAGAAAAACTAATGGAAGAAATTATCACTGAAAATTTCCCAACTCTTATGAAAGACCTAAATTTGCAGATCCAAGAAGTGCAGCGCACCCCAAAGAGAATAGACCCAAATAGGCGTTCTCCAAGACACTTACTAGTTAGAATGTCAGAGGTCAAAGAGAAAGAGAGGATCTTGAAAGCAGCAAGAGAAAAACAATCTGTCACATACAAGGGAAACCCAATAAGACTATGTGTAGATTTCTCAGCAGAAACCATGGAAGCTAGAAGACAGTGGGATGATATATTTAAATTACTAAAAGAGAAAAACTGCCAACCAAGACTCCTATATCCAGCAAAATTGTCCTTCAAAAATGAAGGAGAAATTAAAACATTTATAGACAAAAAGTCACTGAGAGAATTTGTGACCAAGAGACCAGCTCTGCAAGAAATACTAAAGGGAGCACTAGAGTCAGATACGAAAAGACAGAAGAGAGAGGCATGGAGTAAAGTGTAGAAAGAAGGAAAATCAGATATGATATATATAATACAAAAGGCAAAATGTTAGAGGAAAATATTATCCAAACAGTAATAATACTAAAAGTTAATGGACTGAATTTCCCAATCAAAAGACATAGAATGGAGGACTTCCTGGAAGATGGCGGCTTAGTAAGACGCGCGGATCTTAGTTTCTTCTCCAGGACACCTACTAGGGGAGTAGAAACGATACAGAAAGCGCCCAAAGCCACAGCAGAGATAAAAAAGACAGCGTACCCCATCCTGGAACGGCTGGCTGGCTGAGAGAAGCAGCTCGGGTGAGATCGCCGAGGCGCGCGGGCCTTACCGGGCGGGGTGGCAAGCGGCCGGAGTTACTCCCTTCCCCCTTCCCGGGCCGGCTGGGAGAATTGGAGAGGCGGTCCCCTGAAACAAAGACGGCTGGCGCCCACACCACGCGCAGCCCCCGGACCAACTGAGAGAATTGGATCGGAAACCCCCAGGCCGCGGAGAACGGTGACGGGTGGGGGAGGCCCCCTCCAAACCCGTGACTCCCAGGGAACGTGCACTCTCTCGGGCGGGCCGCTGCCGCTGGCGCCCTCCAGCCACGCTTGTTGCCCAGGGCCGACTAGGAAATTCGGACGGGCTCTTTCCCTGGCTGCAGCGACCAGCAACCCTCCCTGCGTTCGGACACCCTCCCTGCGTTCGGACCCCGGGCCGGCTCAAGCCGCTTCAGCTAGCGAACCCCCAGGACGGCGAGAGTTTTCCAAAGTTTAAGGTCCCACAGCACCTTTTACTGGTGGGACCCGCAGACAAACGTGTGCACGAGCGCCACCTACTGGGCAGGATAAGAAAAGCAGAACCCAGAGATTTCACAGAAAAATATTACAACCTTGCTGGGTCCAACACCAAGAGAAATCTGAATAAATGCCAGAAGATAACTGTCCACGCTCAAAAGATTGAGAATATGGCTCAGTCAAAGGAACAAACCAATAGCTCAAATGAGACACAAGAGCTGAGACAACTAATCCTGAATATACGAACAGAAATGGAAAACCTCTTCAAAAATGAAATCGATAAATTGAGGGAGGACATGAAGAGGACATGGGCTGAACATAAAGAAGAAATAGAAAAACTGAAAAAACAAATCGCAGAACTTATGGAAGTGAAGGATAAAGTAGCAAACATAGAAAAAATAATGGATAGCTACAATGATAGATTTAAAGAGACAGAAGATAGAATTAGTGATTTGGAGGATGGAACATCTGAATTCCAAAAAGAAACAGAAACTATAGGGAAAAGAATGGAGAAATTTGAACAGGGTATCAGGGAACTCAAGGACAATATGAACCGCACAAATATACGTGTTGTGGGTGTCCCAGAAGGAGAAGAGAAGGGAAAAGGAGGAGAAAAACTAATGGAAGAAATTATCACTGAAAATTTCCCAACTCTTATGAAAGACCTAAAATTACAGATCCAAGAAGTGCAGCGCACCCCAAAGAGATTAGACCCAAATAGGCGTTCTCCAAGACACTTACTAGTTAGAATGTCAGAGGTCAAAGAGAAAGAGAAGATCTTGAAAGCAGCAAGAGAAAAACAATCCATTACATACAAGGGAAACCCAATAAGACTTTGTGTAGATTTCTCAGCAGAAACCATGGAAGCTAGAAGACAGTGGGATGATATATTTAAAATACTAAAAGAGAAAAACTGCCAACCAAGACTCCTATATCCAGCAAAATTATCCTTCAAAAATGAGGGAGAAATTAAAACATTCTCAGACAAAAAGTCACTGAAAGAATTTGTGACCAAGAGACCAGCTCTGCAAGAAATACTAAAGGGAGCACTAGAGTCAGATACAAAAAGACAGAAGAGAGAGATATGGAAAAGAGTGTAGAAAGAAGGAAAATCAGATATGATATATATAATACAAAAGGCAAAATGTTAGAGGAAAATATTATCCAAACAGTAATAACACTAAATGTCAATGGACTGAATTCCCCAATCAAAAGACATAGATTGGCAGAATGGATTAAAAAACAGGATCCTTCGATATGCTGTCTACAGGAAACACATCTTAGACCCAAAGATAAACATAGGTTGAAAGTGAAAGGTTGGGAAAAGATATTTCATGCAAATAACAACCAGAAAAGAGCAGGAGTGGCTATACTAATATCCAACAAATTAGACTTCAAATGTAAAACAGTTAAAAGAGACAAAGAAGGACACTATATACTAATAAAAGGAACAATTAAACAAGAAGACATAACAATCATAAATATTTACGCACCGAATCAGAATGCCCCAAAATACGTGAGGAATATACTGCAAACACTGAAAAGGGAAATAGACACATATACCATAATAGTTGGAGACTTCAACTCACCACTCTCATCAAGGGACAGAACATCTAGACAGAGGATCAACAAAGAAATAGAGAATCTGAATATTACTATAAATGAACTAGACTTAATAGACATTTATAGGACATTACATCCCACAACAGCAGGATACACCTTTTTCTCAAGTGCTCATGGATCATTCTCAAAGATAGACCATATGCTGGGTCACAAAGCAAGTCTCAACAAATTTAAAAAGATTGAAATCTTACACAACACTTTCTCGGACCATAAAGGAATGATGTTGGAAATCAATAATAGGCAGAGTGCCAGAAAATTCACAAATACGTGGAGGCTCAACAACACACTCCTAAACAGCAACTGGGTCAAAGAAGAAATTGCAAGAGAAATTAGCAAATACCTCGAGGCGAATGAAAATGAAAACACAACATATCAAAACTTATGGGACGCAGCAAAGGCAGTGCTAAGAGGGAAATTTATTGCTCTAAATGCCTATATCAGAAAAGAAGAAAAGGCAAAAATTCAGGAATTAACTATCCATTTGGAAGAACTGGAGAAAGAACAGCAAGCTAACCCCAAAGCAAGCAAAAGGAAAGAAATAACAAAGATTAGAGCACAAATAAATGAAATTGAAAACATGAAAACAATAGAGAAAATCAATAAGGCCAGAAGTTGGTTCTATGAGAAAATCAATAAGATTGATGGGCCCTTAGCAAGATTGACAAAAAGAAGAAGAGAGAGGATGCAAATAAATAAGATCAGAAATGGAAGAGGAGACATAACTACTGACCTCACAGAAATAAAGGAGGTAATAACAGGATACTATGAACAACTTTACGCTAATAAATACAACAATTTAGAGGAAATGGACGGGTTCCTGGAAAGACATGAACAACCAACTTTGACTCAAGAAGACATAGATGACCTCAACAAACCAATCACAAGTAAAGAAATTGAATTAGTCATTCAAAAGCTTCCTAAAAAGAAAAGTCCAGGACCAGATGGCTTCACATGTGAATTCTACCAAACGTTCCAGAAAGAATTAGTACCAATTCTCTTCAAACTCTTCAAAAAAATCAAAGTGGAGGGAAAACTACCTAATTCATTCTATGAAGCCAACATCACCCTCATACCAAAACCAGGCAAAGATATTACAAAAAAAGAAAACTACAGACCAATCTCTCTAATGAATACAGATGCAAAAATCCTCAATAAGATTCTAGCAAATCGTATCCAACAACACATTAAAAGAATTATACATCATGACCAAGTAGGATTCATCCCAGGTATGCAAGGATGGTTCAACATAAGAAAATCAATTAATGTAATACACCATATCAACAAATCAAAGCAGAAAAATCACATGATCATCTCAATTGATGCAGAGAAGGCATTCGACAAGATTCAACATCCTTTCCTGTTGAAAACACTTCAAAAGATAGGAATACAAGGGAACTTCCTTAAAATGATAGAGGGAATATATGAAAAACCCACAGCTAATATCATCCTCAATGGGGAAAAATTGAAAACTTTCCCCCTAAGATCAGGAACAAGACAAGGATGTCCACTATCACCACTATTATTCAACATTGTGTTGGAGGTTCTAGCCAGAGCAATTAGACAAGAAAAAGAAATACAAGGCATCAAAATTGGAAAGGAAGAAGTAAAACTATCACTGTTTGCAGACGATATGATACTATACGTCGAAAACCCGGAAAAATCCACAACAAAACTACTAGAGCTAATAAATGAGTACAGCAAAGTAGCAGGTTACAAGATCAAGATTCAAAAATCTGTAGCATTTCTATACACTAGTAATGAACAAGCTGAGGGGGAAATCAAGAAACGAATCCCATTTACAATTGCAACTAAAAGAATAAAATACCTAGGAATAAATTTAACTAAAGAGACAAAAAACCTATATAAAGAAAACTACAAAAAACTGCTAAAAGAAATCACAGAAGACCTAAATAGATGGAAGGGCATACCGTGTTCATGGATTGGAAGACTAAATATAGTTAAGATGTCAATCCTACCTAAATTGATTTACAGATTCAATGCAATACCAATCAAAATCCCAACAACTTATTTTTCAGAAATAGAAAAACCAATAAGCAAATTTATCTGGAAGGGCAGGGTGCCCCGAATTGCTAAAAACATCTTGAGGAAAAAAAACGAAGCTGGAGGTCTCGCGCTGCCTGACTTTAAGGCATATTATGAAGCCACAGTGGTCAAAACAGCATGGTATTGGCATAAAGATAGATATATCGACCAATGGAATCGAATAGAGTGCTCAGATATAGACCCTCTCATCTATGGACATTTGATCTTTGATAAGGCAGTCAAGCCAACTCACCTGGGACAGAGCAGTCTCTTCAATAAATGGTGCCTAGAGAACTGGATATCCATATGCAAAAGAATGAAAGAAGACCCATCTCTCACACCCTATACAAAAGATAACTCAAAATGGATCAAAGATCTAAACATTAGGTCTAAGACCATAAAACAGTTAGAGGAAAATGTTGGGAGATATCTTTTGGATCTTACAACTGGAGGCGGTTTTATGGACCTTAAACCTAAAGCAAGAGCACTGAAGAAGGAAATAAATAAATGGGAACTCCTCAAAATTAAACACTTTTGTGCATCAAAGAACTTCATCAAGAAAGTAGAAAGACAGCCTTCACAACGGGAGACAATATTTGGAAATGATATATCAGATAAAGGTCTAGTATCCAGAATTTATAAAGAGATTGTTCATCTCAACAACAAAAAGACAGCCAACCCAATTACAAAATGGGAAAAAGACTTGAACAGACACCTCTCAGAAGAGGAAAAATACGGATGGCCAAGAGGCACATGAAGAGATGCTCAATGTCCCTGACCATTAGAGAAATGCAAATCAAAACCACAATGAGATATCATCTCACACCCACCAGAATGGCCATTATCAACAAAACGGAAAATGACAAGTGCTGGAGAGGATGCGGAGAAAGAGGCACACTTATCCACTGTTGGTGGGAATGTCAAAGGGTGCAACCACTGTGGAAGGCAGTTTGGCGGTTCCTCAAAAAGCTGAATATAGAATTGCCATACGACCCAGCAATACCATTGCTAGGTATCTACTCAAAGGACTTAAGGGCAAAGACACAAACGGACATTTGCACACCAATGTTTATAGCAGCATTATTTACAATTGCAAAGAGATGGAAACAGCCAAAATCTCCATCAACAGAAGAGTGGCTAAACAAACTGTGGTATATACATACGATGGAATATCATGCAGCTTTAAGACAAGATAAACTTATGAGCCATGTAATAACATGGATGGACCTAGAGAATATTATGCTGAGTGAATCCAGCCAAAAACTAAAGGACAAATACTGTATGGTCCCACTGATGTGAACGGACATTCGAGAATAAACTTGAAATATGTCATTGGTAACAGAGTTCAGCAGGAGTTAGAAACAGGGTAAGACAATGGGTAATTGAAGCTGAAGGGATACAGACTGTGCAACAGGACTAGATACAAAAACTCAAAAATGGACAGCACAATAATACCTAATTGTAAAGTAATCATGTTAAAACACTGAATGAAGCTGCATCTGAGCTATAGGTTTTTGTTTTGTTTTGTTTTGATTTTACTATTATTACTTTTATCTTTTTCTCTATATTAACATTCTATATCTTTTTCGGTTATGTTGCTAGTTCTTCTAAACCAATGCAAATGTACTAAGAAATGATGATCATGCATCTATGTGATGATGTTAAGAATTAATGATTGCATGTGTAGAATGGTATGATCTCTAAATGTTGGGTTAATTTCTTTTTTTCCGTTAATTAAAAAAAAAAAAAAAAAGAGAAGGGATAATTGGAGATGAAGGGATACAGACTGTACAACGGGACTGGATATAAAAACTCAGAAATGGACAGCACAATACTACCCAATTGTAATGCAATTATGTTAAAACACTGAATGAAGCTGCATGTGAGGTATAGGTTTTTTGTTTTTGTTTTTTTTGTTTTTTTTTCTTTCTATTATTGTTTTAATTCTTATTCTGTTGTCTTTTTATTTCTTTTTCTAAATCGATGCAAATGTACTAAGAAATGATGAATATGCAACTATGTGATGTTATTAAGAATTACTGATTGTACATGTAGATTGGAATGATTTCTAATTGTTTTGTTAATTCTTTTTTTAATTAATAAAAAAAAAAGAAAAAAAAGAAAAAAAAAAAAGAATTACTGATTGCATATGTAGAATGGTATGATTTCTATATGTTGGGTTAATTTCTTTTTTTCCATTAATTAATAAAAAAAAAAGTCAACTGTGATGATAAAAAAACTTCTTCAAAGCCTCCAATGTTCTGGAGTAGCTAGAAGGAAAAATTCCAAGATGATGGAATGGTAACCCATGACAAACTCTGCAAGGATCTGTCCTATAACTACCTGTTGAAGAGTGCTTTGAAAATTATGGCTTTATTCTTTCTTTGCTTTGTATATGTGTTATACAATAAAAAAGTTAAAAAAAAAAAAAAAAAAAAGAGCCCTTTCTAATCCTGCCACTGCATGCTTCTCCAGCTCCTCATCTCCAAATGTCCGGTTTTGTTCCATGCACATTCAGCTGTGTTCTTTCTGACTGCAGCGCTTTTGCCTTCGTTTTGTCTTGATATCGTCTTCTCATCCACAAGATCTCGGAATAGCTATCATTTCCTTCAGAAAGCCTTCCCTCATCCACATGCCTGCTTTGGTTGATCCTTTCTGTGCTTGCATTGTTCTGGATGCCCCACCTTAGTTTCCCAGGGCTGCTATGACAAGGGGGTGGCTTAAACAAGGGGAATTTACTGTCTCATGGTTTTGGAAGCTAGAAATCCAACACACCATGCTTTCCCCTGGAGTTAGTAGTGTTCCATCCTGCTGCAATCCTCGGGTTTCTTGGCTAGCATCTCTGTCTCCATCAGGTAGTGATCTGCTTCTTTCTCTGGCTGTGGCTTTGTAATAACTTCTGGCTTCTACTTACTATCTCCAAATTGCCTCTGCCTCATAAGGACTCCAGTCATATGGACTAAGGCCCACCCGAATTCAATTTGGCCACATCTATATAGGATCTTTGAAAATCTTATTCACCTTAACTAATAGTAACGAGTACAAAGGTTATTTTTTACAAATGGGCTCATACCTACAGGAATGCTGATTAAGACTGAAACATGTTTTTATGAGAAACATAATTCATTCCCTAACAACCCCATTATTATAGAACTTATTGATCTTTGATGCAATTACTGATTTCCTTACCTATAAGAGCTGGGTCTATTTCCATCATGTTCATTATTTTTCCCAGCAAACAGTACTATAGGGTAGACACCCAGTGACTACTGAAAAATAAATAATAAACATTACAGACAAGAACTAATTGGTTAGTAGACATTTCCTCTGAGGGGTGGGACTTTGAGTGGTGTGAATTTTTTTCCTCCTACTTAAAATTTTTTTTTTTATATATCAACTCTATTAATTCTATAACCAGAAAAAAAGTTTTACATTATTACTTTTAAAGAAAAAGTTATACATAGGACCATAGGATGTCAGAACTAGAAGTGACTCTAGAACTTATCTGAACCAATTTCCTTTGCCCCCAACTCTTCTTTTTCTGGATGATAAGCCCAGTAGAAACATGACTAGTTCAAGGTTAAAGGTTAAATGATGGCAAAACTTAGACCAACAAATATAAAAGTAAGTATAAAAATGTACAGTCCTTTCACATATTTTGTGGCACTTTTTATGCTTTTATTTTCTACTCAGTATTAGCTGTTTGCAAATAGTTTTGTTTTCTAATATTTCATTTCATATTTGAAGGAGAAATCATCTGCCCCAATTATTTCTTTGTTCAGAAGGCGTGGTGGTTTGAAGCTGTAATGTACCCTAGAAAAGGCCATGTTCTTTTAACCCATTCCTGTGGGTGCAGACCCATTGTAGATGGGACCTTTTGATTAGGTTATTTCAATTGCAGATTTGCCCCTAGGTGGGTGTTAACCCCCTAACTGGAGTTCTTTATCAGGTAAAGGATACACAGAAAGAGCCCAGAGAGCTGAGAGAAGCCCCAGAGAAGCTAAAAGATAAACTCAAAAGAAGCTCAAAAAAAAACAAACAAACAAAAAAAAAAAAACACCTCCAGAGAAGCTGAGAGGAAGCCGCAGAAGCCAGAAACTGAAAGAAATGAAACCCAGGAGAGAAGGACCAGCAGAAGCTGGCTATGTCCCTTCCATGTGACAGAGGTGCCCCAGATGCCAGCAGCTTGTCTTCAGAGTCCAGCTGTCGTCGTGTTTGATGCCTTGAGTGGGACATTTTCATAGCCTAAGAACTATAAATTGTAAGTTAAAAGCCCCCATTGTAAAAAACAATCCTTTTTCGGTTTATTGCATTCTGGGAGCTTTAGCAAACCCAAACTGAAGGAACTTGTGCTGGTTTGAAATGATGTATGGACCCTAGAAAAGCCATGTTTTAATCCTAATCCCATTTTGTAAAGGCAATCATTTCTTCTAATTCCTATTCAGCATTGTATGCTTGAAACTGTAATTAGATCATCTCCCTGGAGATGTGATTTAATCAAGAATGGTTCTAAACTGGATTAGGTGGAGGCATGTCTCCACCCATTTGAGCGGGTCTTGATTAGTTTCTGGAATCTTATAAAAGAGGAAACATTTTGGAGAATGAAGGCGATTCAGAGAGAGCAGAGAATGCTGCAGCACCACAAAGCCGAGTCCACCAGCCAGCATTTTGGAGTTGAAGAAGAAAAACGCCTCCCAGGCAGCTTCATAAAACAGGAAGCCAGGAGAGGAAGCTAACAGATGATGCCGTGTTCGCCATGTGCCCTTCCAGCTGAGAGAGACACTGTGACTGTGTTCGCCAAGGGCCTTCTCACTTGAGAGAGAAACCCTGAACTTCATTGGCCTTCTTGAACCAAGGTATCTTTCCCTGGATGCCTTTGAGTGGACATTTCTAAAGACTTGTTTAATTGGGACATTTTCTCGGCCTCAGAACTGTAAACTAGCAACTTATTAAAATCCCCTTTTAAAAGCCATTCCGTTTCTGGTATATTGCATTCTGGCAGCTAGCAAACTACAACAGAGCTGCTCTTTCTTAAGGATTGCATTTCTTCAATATTGTTTTTAAAATGTATTCCATTATGGTATTCCATAAACCAGAGTTTATGATCTAGGTATAAGGAAAGAAAGGATTCTTCAGGTTTTCGGGAGAATTTGTTTCTGAGTCACACAGATCTAACAGGGCTGGAGTGAACAGCAAGGTGCCACAGAGGTATTTCAGTTTCAGTTGCTTGCTAATATGTAACTTTCTCTCCTCCTACTCTGAAAGAGAAAAAGCTATATAAGTTATACTTTTTCAAGTAACTGCCAAAGAAGACCCTCCTGGTTTTTTAGGGCCCCAAATGATTAATTAGTCCAAGAAACATTTATTATGATCCCTCTGTATGATCTGTGGGCATTTAGAGACACATAGAGGTGTATTTCCTGAGTTAGTTAAAAAAAAAAAAAAAGAAGAAGAAGGAGGAGGAGGAGAAATCAGTGAGTTTTAGAGCTAAGGATAAATGTTCTTAACAATCTTGTAGTCAAATCCCCTCATTTTATAGATGAGAATCCAGTGTCAACAGAGGGATCCAAAGCCCAACAGTTGTCCTGTATCTGAGCCAGAACTTCAGATGACTGCTTCTGATTTTCAGTCCAGGCTGCGGTTCAGGGCTCTGAAGAGCAGCACATCAGCCAGGCAGAATGGTGCAACCTGCCCAGCTGTAAGTGGGCTTGGTTTGAAGAGGGAGCTAGAGAATCTCAACCAACTTGCTTTTTACTTATGTATTTTTTTTTTCTAATTGACTTGTCAACATGATTTTCAGTCTTGTCTTTTTCTGAACTTTTATGTAAGTGCTGGTTTTGAATAAAGAGGAGAACACCCTGGAGATTTCCACCTTGTGGTGATTTAGAGCAGCTTGACAGTGTGTTCCAGCACTGAAGGATTATTTTGCTTCCCACCATTAGGTAGAAGCAGGAAAGGAAATTCCAAATCTCAACTGAGACTTGGCCCTGTGACATACAATGCCTGCACCTGGGTTCAGGTTACAGAATGAAGAAAACCCACTCAGGGAGGGATCTTTTCCTTGGTGTGTTCATTTTGTTTATGACAGGAAGATGGGAGTTATTTGCTGTCTACATGTGAGGTTGCAGTATATTTTGGCGGTTTATCCGAGATTAATGCAACACTTTGTATGTTAGGATTTGAAGGAGAATAGACTGCCAAATTCTTTCCTGTGATTCACCCATACAGTACTCTGAAATACAGTGAATATAATTTCAGGAATTTTTATTAAATAGACTGCTTCACACCTTGCACTACTTTATATTCTTGATATGAAACTTAATGATTGTATGTACAAATAAGGGCTCACAGTTTTCTGAAATGTAGGGAAAAGGGATCATAGTAGGATACTTTGTTCTGTAGGGTTCTGTTTTATTTACTTAATTGCTCAAGCAAATACCATGAAATGTGTTGGCTTAAACGATAGGAATTCACCAGCCTATGGTTTTGAGGCTAAAAGAAAGTCCAAATCACGGTGTCATCAAGATGATGCTTTCTTCCCGAAGGAGTGTGGCATTCTGGCACTGGCTGCTGATGCTTGGTCCTTAGTTTGTCACATGGCAAAACACTTGGCAGTGTCTCCTGGTCTCTCCCTTCTCTTCCACATTCCATTGATTTTAGCTTCTGGCCACTTCCTCTGTGGCTTTCTCTCTCTGAATTTCACCCCCACCCCCTTATAAAGGACTCTAGTAATAAAACTAAGACCCATCCTGAATGAAATGAGCCACACCTTCATAACTGCAGCAACCTCATCAACAGGTCCCCCTTACAATGGGTTCATACCTATAGGAATGGATTAAATTTAAGAACATGTTTCCTGAGGTGCATATGGGTTCAAACCACCGCAGCTTCCAAGGGACCAAGTATTGTTCTTTGGACAAAACAATACTCAAACCATAATGCAGAAAACTCATACTAATGAGTTCTATGTTTTGTGTATGTAAATTAATTTAAGGAAACATACACTGTAATATTTGTTAAATGTTTTCCAGTAACTAGTACTATGGATTCAGAAACTAAACAAAGACAGTCCATTGATGGGGCTTAGTGCAGTGCTCCTGAGTCCCTTTCACCTTCAGCAGTCCCTCAGCAGAAACCGTAGCTTCAGAATTACCCAAAATAGTCTTATCCCTTGGCAGAAGTTATTTTCTATGTGTTATTTCCTATAACATAGATGGTCAGACGTTCTGTGTGTCTCAGTGCTGCAGTCACCAGATAATTTCATGCTACATCAGGGAGATACCAGATCCCTAAATCTGAACTGTCCTCTCTTGAGAGATAAAAAAGTTGACATGGATCTTCTCACTTACAACGTGAAGAGGGAGAAATGCTCCCCACCCCCAGCTCCACCCAGACTTACGCAATGAAAAATCAACAAACCAAGTTCAAAGTGAATGACCAAGTCCACCAATGAAAGTCTTTAAATAAATATACCCGAAAGACAAGTTAATTATCAAATATTTCTGAATGGTTCCTTTCAAGTAGACTCAGAATGAGAAGATATTATGGCTGCATGAGAATTGATCTAGGCCAGTTCTCTCATTTCACAGAGGAGGAAACTGAGGCATGGGGAGGGCAAGTGACTTAGCCCCAAATCTCACAATTAGGTATTGACAGAACCTGTACCAGAACTCAAGTGTCTGGAGTCTGAGTTCATTGTTCTTTTCTCTCAAAACATATGCTTTTTTTTTCTTTCAAACATGGCTTTTTATTTCATTATATAAACATTTTCTAGGTCCTATGTGTCAAAAATTCTCATTCAAACTTACATCCTTTTCTGACATACTTCTATCTTCAAGCTTCCTGACTAGTATTTTTTGAAGAGTGGCCTGCTCATGCCCCTCTCCATCACTGCTCAACCCACTGGCTTCAGCTCGTCCACCCTCAGAAGCTGCTATCACTGAGGTCTCCAATGACCTCCATATTGCCAAGTAAAATGCACACCCTCCAGTGTTTAATTTATTTGACTTCTCTAAAACTTTTGATTTCACTGACCCCACCTCTACCCCTTCCTAAAACTGTATTATGGCTTCTCTGATACCACATTCTTCTGGTTTTCTTCCTCCATCTCTTGCTTCTCCTTTATGGGTTCCTTGGCAGGTCTTACCTTCTCACTCCTTAAACGTCAACATTGCCAGTTGCTTTTCTCATTTATATGCTCTTAGAAGCACTCTTGTGCACACCCATAGCTTCAATATCACCTCTGTGGTGATGACTTCAGATCTACATGTACAGATCAGATCTCTCACTTCAGCTTCAGTCATATATCTAGAATAAGCCCCACTCAAATTTCCCATGTTCAAAACCTTTTCTACCTCCCTTCTCTGGCTCTTCTATATCTTGGTATCTGTCCTAATCAGAAAACTTAAGAGTCATCCTAGACTCTTTCTTCTCCCTTATCTCACTTAGTGAGTCGCCAAATACTAGAGAATCCATCTCCCATCTTCTCTCCTGTTTTCGTTCTTCACTCTGGCTAAGATCAGGCACTATTTTGTCTTCCTGGATTGTAGTTGCAACCACTTAGGGGGGTCTCCAATCTGTCTCCCTCAACCCTGCTCCCCAACACACTGCTGGCTCTATGACTCTTATAAATGGCAAATGTGATCAACCTTACCTGTTTAAAATCTGTCACTACCATTTATTCAAGAATTAAATTAAAATTTCTTGACTTAGCATGCCAGGCTCTGCATTATCTGAAAATAGTCTTCTCCTCTAGCCTCAACTCCTGTTGTTTCCCACATCTACTCTCCATTTCAGCCACTCCAATCCACATATAATTCCAAGGTGCATCAAGCTATTTCTTAACTCCAGTTCTCTTCTGCTGTTTTTGAAATGCTTTCCTGACTTCTTTCTAGCTAAACCATACTCATCCTTAAGGTTCAGCTTAAGTGTCACCTCCTCCCAGTAGCCTTCTTGGACTTTCCATCTGATTTGGATGCTCTCTTCTTTATTCCTATAAGTCTTTCATAGCATGCATTAACTACTCTATTATGACTGTTTTTAAATTTTAAACTCCTTAAAAACTGAGTGCACTTTTAGCTTAGTATGTTTATATTGTATTTACAAAGTTTACTTTAATTTTTCCAATTTATCATGTTCAACTACATCACAAAGTGTTTTGCCTCCAATTTTATCTGCTTTCTATAGTTCCCCAGCATGTATCCTGTGTGGGTAGGCTGCATCTTCCACCTCGCAGAGCTAGGAGCTCTATGTCCTGTCCCCTCTCCCTTAGTGTATAAAAAAGCATGTCTTCTGAGAATGAAAAAAATTTTACTTCTTCTTTTCACAGTTGAATGCCTTTTTTTTTTTTTGGCCTAATTGTTCTGGCAAGAACTTCCCGTACAATTTTGAATAACAGTGTTGAAAGCGGCATCCTTGTCTTATGGAAAAGCTTTCAGTCTTTCAGCACTGAGTATAATGTTAGCTGTTGGCTTTCCGGTAATTGCCCTTTATCATGCTGAGGAAGTTTCTTTCCATTTTATATTTTTCTGAGTGTTCATATCATGAAAGGGTGTTGGATTTTGTCAAATGCCTTTTCTGTGTCAATTGAAATGAGGATGTGGTTTTCTCCCTTCATTTTATTAATGTGGTATATTAAATTTGTTTATTTTCTTAGGTCGAACCACTCTTGCATAGCTGAGATATATCCCACTGGGTCATTGTGCCAGTTTGAATCTGTGGTGGACCCCAGAGAAGCCATGTCCTTTAATCCTCAATCAGTATTGCTGGGTGGGAGCATTTTGATTGTTCCCATGGAGAGGTGACCCACCCAATTGTGGGTGGTAACTTTTAATTAGGTGATTTCCATGGAGGTGTGTCTCCACCCATTGAAGGTGGAGTTGCTTACTGGAATCCTTTAAAAGAAGAAACATTTTGGAGAGAGTCCCTTTTGATAGAGCCATGAGAAAGCCAGCAGATGCTGCCATGTTAGCCATGTACCCTTCCAGGTGAGAGAGAAACATTGAATGTCATCGGCCTTCTTGAACCAGGATATCTTTCCCTGGATGCCTTAAATTGGACATTTCTATAGACTTGTTTTAATTGGGACATTTTCTCAGCCTTAGAACTGTAAACTTGTAACTTATTAAATTCCCCTTTTAAAAAGCCATTCTGGGGCAGGCCACGGTGGCTCAGCAGGTAAGAGTGCTTGCCTGCCATGCCCAAAGACCAGGGTTCGGTTCCCGGTGCTTGCCCATCTAAAAAAAAAAAAAAAAGCCATTCCGTTTCTGGTATATTGCATTCTGGTAGCTAGCAAACTAGAAGTCATGGTGTATAATTCCTTTAATATGCTGTTGGATTTGATTTGCTAATATTTTGTTGAGAATTTCTGCATCTATATTTGTATAGATACAAATATTTGTATAGATACAAGATATTGTTCTTGATTTTCTTTTCTTGTTATGTCTTTGTCTGGCTTTAGTATCAAGGTAATGATTCATCCATGTTGTCGCATGCATCTGAACTTCATTCCTTCTTACATACATCATGTGTATATACCATAGTTTATTTATCCATTCATCAGTTGATAGACACTGGAGTTGCTTCCATCTTTTGGCAATTGTGAATAAAACCACTATGAACATTGGTGTACAAATATCTGTTCAAGTCCCTGCTTTCAGTTCTTCTGGATATATACCCAGTACCTGGATTGCCTGATCATTTGGCAATGCTATATTTAGCTTCCTGAGGAACTGCCAAACTCTCTTCCAGAGTGACTGCAACACTTTATATTCCCACCAGCAGTGAATGAGTGTTCCTCTTTCTCCAATCCTCTCCCACACTTATATTTTCTATTTTTTTGAATAGTGGCCATACTAGTAAGTGTGAAGTGATATCTCATTGTGGTTTTGATTTGCATTTCCCTGATAGCTAATGATGCTGAGCATCTTTTTCATGTGCTTTTTAGCCATGTATATTTCCTCTTTGGAATAAGGTCTATTCAAATCTTTTGTCCATTTTTAATTGGGTTGTTTCTCATTTTATTGTTGAGTTGTATGATTTCTTTGTATGGTCTGGCTATTAATCCCTTATTGGATAAGTTGTCTCCAAATATTTTCTTCCATAGAGTAGGATGCCTTTTCACTTTCTTGACAAAGTCCTTTGAAGCATGAAAGTTTTTAAATTTGAGAAGATCCCATTTATTTATTTTTTCTTTGATTGCTTGTGCTTTGGATGAAAAGTCTAAGAAACCACTGCCTGCCACAAGATCTTCCCTACATTTTCTTCTAAGACTTTTCTGGTCCTGATTCTTATCTTTACATCTTTGATCTATTTTGAGTTAATTTTTGTGTAAGGCTTGAGATAGTAGTTGTCTCCCATTCTTTTGCGTATGGATATCCAGTTCTCCCAGCAACATTAGAAGAAACTGTTCTTTCCTACTTGAGTGGACTTGGCCACCTTGTCAGATATCAGTTGGCCATATTTAAGGTCTATTTCTGAACTCTCTGTTTGATTCCATTAGTCAATATATCCATCTTATGCCAGTATCATGCTGTTTTTTGTTTTTGCATTTGTGTTTTGGGGTGCATGGTCTGGAAATCAAACCTGGGTCTCCCTCATGGAAGGTGAGCATTCCACCACTGAACCACCAGTGCACCCAGTAACTTGCTGTTTTAACAACATAGTTTTATAGTAGCTTTAAAGTAACGACGTCTGAGTCCTCCAACATTCTTCTTTTTCAAGATGTTTTTGGCTATTTAGGGCCCCTTACCCTTCCAAATAAATTTGATAAAGCTGTCATTTCTGAAAAGTAGGCTGTTGGATTTTTTTTAATACAATTTATTGAGATATAGTCACACACCATACAATCCATCCGAAGTATAGAATCAGTGGCTCACAATATCATCACACACTAGTGCCTTCATCACCACAATCAATTTTAGAACATTTTTCTTACTCCAAAAAAAAAAGTAATAAAAATAAGAAGAAAACCCAAAACATAGCATACTCCTTATCCTCCCTTATTATTGACCCCTAATATTATTGTTGTACATGTGTTATTACTAATGAAAGAATATTAAGATATGTTCTAGTTTGCTAGCTGCCAGAATGCAACACACCAGAGACGGATTGGCTTTTAATAAAAGGGGATTTATTTTGTTGGTTCTTCAGAGGAAAGGCAGCTAACTTTCCACTGAGGTTCCTTCTTTCGTGGGAAGGCACAGGATGGTCTCTGTTATTTACATGGGAAGGCACATAACGGTCTCTGCTGGCCTTCTCTCCAGGCCTCTGGTTCCAACAACTTTCCCCGGGGTGATTTCTTTCTGCATCTCCAAAGGCCTGGGCTGAGCTTCGAGTGTTGAGATGAGGTATGCTGAGCTGCTTGGACTGTGCTACATTGAGCTCTCTCATTTAAGCACCAGCCATTTAACTCAAACGTCATTCATTGCAGCAGACACGCCTCCTAGCCGACTGCAGATGTAATCAGCAACAGATGAGGGTCACGTACCATTGGCTCATGTCCACAGCAACAGAACTAGGCACGTTCACCTGGGCAAGTTGACAACTGAATCTAACTACCACATGTCCACACCTTGTCAACTTGGCAACTACACACATTACCTTAAACAGGTGCAAAAAATTCTCTTCTTGCTGTGGACCTGTGAATCTCAAAATAAGTTATCTGATGCCAATATGCAAAGGAGGACAGTCACAGGATCCATAGGGAGAAACTGGAAGGAAAACCTGCAGGGCAAACACCATTGGATTTCAAAGTCTCAAAGTCATTTATCCTTCGGCTTTAGAAAATGGCAGCCCCACCCTTTCCAAGGGCCTATGCAGTGGCCTGCCTCTTTCCAAATCAATCTCGGGGAACATTGAGGAGACCACCTTTTTCTCGGCTCCACTCTCTCCAGGGATCAGGGCCACCCCTGGGCTCTCTGCCATTTCTGGGGCACACACTCAACCCCTCCATGTGGTGGCAGCCAGTCTCTCCCCAGTCCCCCAAGGAGCATTCTATGCCTTCTCCAAGGCCTGAGGCTGCATGACTCTTCCACTGCAACAAGGTGGGAGACTCATCCTCACCCTTCAGGATAAACTCACCCTCTCCATGTATGTGGGTGGGTCCACCCTCCTGGCCGAGGTTTCTTGGCTTCAGACCCGGGGATTTATTTTCTTAGTTCTTCAGAGGAAAGGCAGCTAACTTTCCACTGGGGTTCTTTCTTATGTGGGAAGGCACAGGATGGTCTCTGCTGGCCTTCTCTCCAGGCCTCTGTGTTGCAACAACTTTCCCCGGGGTGATTCCTTTCTGCACCTCCAAAGGCCTGGGCTGAGCTGCAAGTGCTGAGATGAGGTGTGCTGAGCTGCTTGGGCTGTGCTATATTGAGCTCTCTCATTTAAGCACCAGTCAATTAACTCAAATGTCATTCATTGCAGCAGGCACGCCTCCTAGCCGACTGCAGATGTAATCAGCAACAGATGAGGTTCACGTACCATTGGCTCATGTCCACAGCAACAGAACTAGGCACGTTCACCTGGCCAAGTGGACAACTGAATCTAACTATCACAAGATATTTTTGTTAGCTATAGTTCATAGTTTGCAGTAGGTACATTTTCCCAAATACCACTCTATCATTGAGTCCTTGTAATAGTATCGTACATTGTTCTGGTTCATGAAAGAACTTTTATATATAAATATTTTTATTATAAACAATGAACAGGCATACAAACATTCTTGACATACAAACATTCTTAACATGGTTACAGTCAATGGCTTACAATATCATCACATAGTTGTTATTCATCACCATGATCATTTTTTTGAACATTTGCGTCTCTCCAGCAAAAGCAATAAAAAAGAAAAAACGCATACATGCCATACCCCTTACCACTCCCTTTCATTGGCCACTAGTATTTCAATCTATTTAATTTATTTTAACATTTGTTCCTCCTATTATTTGTTTGTTTCTTATCCATAGTTTTTACTCATCTGTCCATACCATAGATAAAAGGAATATCAGACTCAAGGTTTTCATAATCACACAGTCACATTGAGAAAATTATATCATTATTCAATCATCTTCAAGAAACATAGCTACTGGAACACAGCTGTACAGTTTCCAGCACTTCCCTCTAGTCACTCTAATATACCATAAACTAAAAGGGGGATACCCATATAATGTGTAAGAATAACCTCCAGGATAACCTCTAGACTCTGCTTGAAATCTCTCAGCCACTGACACTTTATTTTGTCTCATTTCTCTCTTCCAGCTTTCAGTTGAGAAGGTTTTCTCAATCCCTTGATGCTGAGTCCGAGCTCATTCTGGGGTTTCTGTCCCACGTCGCCAGGGAGGTTTACTCCCCAGGGAGTCATGTCCCACATAGAGAGGGGGAGGGCAGTGAGTTCACTTGCCATGTTGGCTGAGAGAGAGAGAGAGAGAGAGAGAGTCCACATCTGAGCAACAAAAGAGGTTCTCTGGGGTTGATTCTTAGGCTGAATAGGCTGTTGGAATTTTTTGATTGGAAATACATTGGATCTTTAAATCAGTTTGGGGAGAATGACATCATAATGATATTTAGTCTTCTGATTCATAAACAGGGAATGTTCTTCCATTTTTTAGGTCTACTTTGATTTTTTTTAGAACTGTTTTGTAGTTTTCTTTGTGCAACCCTTTACATCTTTGGTTAAATTCCTTCCTAAATATTTGATTCTTTTGGTTGCTATTGTAAATGGAATTTTTTCTTGATTTCCTCCTCAGATTGCTCATTACTAGTGTGTGGAAACACTATGATTTTTGTATTTACCTTGTATCCTATCACTTTGCTGAATTCAGTTGTTAGTTGTAGCGGCTTTGTTATAAATTTTTCAGGATTTTTTATATATAGGATAATGTCATCTGCAAATAGCAACAGATTTATTTCTTCTTTTCCAGATTGGGTGCCTTTTATTTCTTTTTCTTGGCTTACTGCTTTTGCCTGGTACAATGTTGAATAATAGTGGTGACAGTGGGCATCCTGTCTTGTTCCAGATCTTAGAGGGCAGGTTTTTAGTCTTTCACGTATTGAATATGATGTTAGCTGTGGGTTTTTTATATATGCCATTTTTCATGTTGAGGAAGTTTCCTTTTATTCCTATCTTCTGAATTGTTTTTATCAAGAAAGTATGCTCAATTTGTGAAATGCCTTTTCTGCATCAATTGAGATGATCACGTGATTTCCCCTTCAATTTGTTAATGTGGTGTATTACATTAATTGATTTTCTTGGGTTGAACCACCCTTGCATACCTAGGATAAAACCCACTTGATCATGGTGTATAATTCTTTTAATGTGCTGTTGAATTAGATTTCAAGTATTTTCTTGGGGATTTTTCATCTATACTCATAAGAGAAACTGATCTCTAATTTTCTGTTCATGTATTATCTTTATCTGACTTTAGTATTAGGGTGATGTTGGCCTCACATAGAATGAGTTACATGACGTTCCCTGTTCTTTAACATTTGAGAAGAGTTTGAGCAGGATTGGTGATGCTTCTTAGAACGACTGGTAGAATTCACCTGTGAAGCCATCTGGTCCTGGGCATTAGGTTTTCTTTAAGACTGATTCAATCTCTTTACTTGCAGTTGGTCTGTTGAGGTCTTCTACTTCTTCTAGAGTCATCGTAGGTTATTTGTGTGTTTCTAGAAATTTGTCCATTTCATCTAAGTTGTCTAATTTCATAGCATACAGTTATTCATAGCATCCTCTTAAGACCCTTTTTATTTCTGTGGGGTCTGTAGTACTTTCCACCTTCTCATTTCTGATTTTAATCATTCGCATCTTCTTTCTTTTTTCCTTTGTCAGTCTAGATAAGGATTTGTCAATTTTATTGATCTCAAAAAACCATCCTTTGGTTTTGTTAATTCTCTCTATTTTTTAATTGTCAATTTCATTTATCTCTGCTCTAATCTTTATTTCTTTCCTTATGCTTGCTTTGGGATTAGTTTAATATTCTTTTTCTGGTTCCTCCAGGTGTACTGTTAGGTCTTTGATTTTTGTTCTTTCTTCTTATTTGTTTAGCGCTATACATTTCCTTCTCAGCACTGTCTTCACTACAGACCATAAGTTTTGATATGTCATGTTTTTTTAAATCTGTCACAAGATACTACTGATTCCTCTTGCAATTTCTTCTTTGATGAACTGATTTCTGAAGAGTGCATGGTTTAACTTTCATATGTTTGTGAATTTCAAGTTCTCTGTTATTGATTTCCAGTTTCACTTCATTATGGTCAGAGAAAGTGTTTTGTATAATTTCAACCTTTTAAAAATTTAAATGTGGCTATCCTGGAGAATGCGCACCAAAGAAGAATGTATATCCTGTTATTTTGGTGTGCAATATTCTGTATATGTCTGTTAGGTCTAGTTCATTTATCATATTATTCAAATTCTCTGTTTCCTTATTGATCCTCTGTCTAGATGTTCTATGTATTGATGAGAGTGGTGTATTGAAATCTCCAACTATTATTGCAGTGACATCTATTTCTCCCAGTCTTTTTTTTTTTTGCCTGTGTTTGTCCCATGTATTTTAGGGCACCATGGTTCTGTGCATAAATATTTATGATTATTATTTCTTCTTGGTGGATAGCCCCTTTTTTAAATATATAATGTTCTTCTTTGTCTCTTATCATAGTTTTGAATTAGAGACTTTTTTTTTATGGTATTAGTATAGTTACTCCAGCTTTTTGTTGTTGTTTTTACTATTTGCATGGATTATCTTTTCCCAGCCTTTCACTTACAACCTATTTGTGACTTTGAGTCTAAGGTGAATCTCTTGTAGACAGCATATACTTGGATCATACTTTTTTTTTTATCCCACTGCCAATTTGTTTCATTTGATTGGGGAGTTTAATCCATAAACATTCAGTGTTACTACTCTAAAAACAATACTTACTTCAAGCATTTTATCCTTTGGTTTTTACATATCATATCTTATTTTTGTCTTTTTTTTTCACTGTTAGGTACCTTTCTGATTATCTTAATTTCAAAGCTCTTCAGGTTTCTCTTTCCTGTCTTTTCCTTTCAGCCTGCAGAACTCCTTTTTGTAATTCTTGTAGGGCAGGTCTCTTTTCAAAGAACTCTCTTAGTTTCTGTTTATCTGTGAATATTTTAAATTCTCCCTCATTTTTTGTTTTTTTAATGCAATTTTATTGAGATACATTGTATATTCACATACCATATGATCATTCGAATTGTTTAATCAGTGGTTGTGTTAGTTTGCAAGCTACCAGAATGCAATATATCAGAACTGGAAGACTTTTATAAAGGGGAATTTAATAAGTTACAAGTTTACAGCTCTAAGGGAGTGAAAGTGTCCAAATTATAGCACCAACAAGAGGTCACCTTCACTCAAGAAAGGCGAATGGGTCAGGATCACCTCTGCTAGCTGGGAAGTCACGTGGCTGGCATCTGCTCTTTGCTTGCTCCTGGGTTCCGTTGCTTTCAGCCTCTGTTCCTGTGAGGTTCCTCACTTTGCTTCTCCGGGTCCAGCTTTCATCTCCTGGCTTTTCTTAGCTCTCTCCAGGTTCTGACTTGCTTAACATCTCATGGCGACATCTGCTGGGCTCCAAGCATCTCCAAATACATATGTCTTTGCTCTCCACATGTCCGCTTCTGTGTCAGCTCTGCTTTGTCATTTCTGACTCTCTCCAAAATGTTTCCTCTTTTAAAGGAATCCAATAAACTAATCAAGACCCACCTGGAATGGGTGGAGTCCCATCTCCTTCCAATCAAAAGGTCACCTTCACAATTGGGTGTGCCACATCTCTGTGGGTATAATCTAATCAAAGGTTTCCAACCTACACTATTGAATCAGGATTAAAAGAAATAGTTGCTCCCATAAGATTGGAGCAAGATTAAAACATGGGTTTTTTGGGGTACATAATATTTTCAAAACAGCACAGTGGTTCACTGTATCATCATATAGCTGTGCATTCACCATCACAATAGATTTTTGAACATTTTCATTACCACCCCCCAAAAAATAAGAATAAAAGTAAAACTAAAAGAACACACAGGACATCCATACCCACCCTCCCCAAATTATTTATTTATTTATTATTTTTCTTTTTCTTACTCATCTGTCCATACATTGGACAAAGTGAGTGTCACTCATAAGGTTTTTCACAGCTGCACTCTCTCACACCTTAAAAAGCTCTATAGTTATTCAATCATCTTCAAGAATCAAGGCTATTGGATTATAGTGAACAGTTGCGGGTATTTCCCTCTAGCTACTCCAATACACCAAAAACTGAAAAGGGATATCTGTGTACTGCATAAGAATAACCACCAGGTGTGTCGCTAGTTCTTCTAAACCGATGCAAATGTACTAAGAAACGATGATCATGCATCTATGTGATGATGTTAAGAATTACTGATTGCATATGTAGAGTGGTATGATTTCTAAATGTTGGGCTAATTTCTTTTTTTTTTTTCCGTTAATTAATAAAAAAAAAATTTAAAAAAAAAGAATAACTACCAGAATATCACCCTCATTTCTGAAGGACAGTTTTGCCAGCCAGAACAGGGCCAATATCCTAGAAAAAGGGCACAGAATAGCTCCATAGAGCCCAGGGAGAGGGTCTGGAAAGACATCAAAATCCTTTTTGATGGCTCCCTGAAGCCACACTTCCCTGGCTTGACCAGCGGATAGTGCCCTTTAGCAAAGTGTTCCCTGCAGCCCGAAGGGTGCACTGTGTCTTTAAACCTGCACCACCTCTGCCCCTATTGGGACAGGATTGAAACAATGGCCATGGCCACCTCTGTCTCTGTCTGGGACCATGTGGAACAGCAGCTCTGTGCTGGGACAAGTGATCTGAATTCATTGATCAAAAGCCATGATCAGTCCTCAGCCATGCCCCACCCTCTTCTTGGGGAAGAGGACTTCCATGTCCCTCTCTGTCTGCAGCAGCCAGCCAGCAACCAGGCCTTGAGAGGGGGGCATGGGTGCTGGCAGCAGCCACAGAGCACACTCCTCACAGTTCTTTACTGCAGTTCCTCAGCTGCTTCTTCCCTCTCTTCTCTGGATGCTGTACGTTGCTCCCCTGGCCCCCAGAGCCCAGGACAGTTGTTTCAGAGGGTTCCTGCCTGTCCACTAGCCGTTTTGGAGGAAGAGTGAATCCTGAAGTTCCCTACTTTACCATCTTCCCTGTAAGTTCTGTGCTGGAAGCTTTTTGATGGTTGATTCAGTCTCTTTACTTATTATGGGCCTGTTGATATCTTCTATTTTTTTCTTGAGTATATTTAGGAAAATTGCATGTCTCTAGGAATTTGTCCATTTTTTCTAGATCATCTATTTTGTTGACATGCAATTGTTCATTGCACTTCATTTCTCTTATAATCCTTTTCATTTCTGTAAGATCTGTAGTAATATCCCCACTTTGATTGCTGATTTTAGTAATTTGTGTCCTCTCTTTTTTTGTATGTCAGTCTAGCTAAGGGTTTGTCAATTTTATTAATCTTTCTGAAGAACCAACTCTTGGTTTAGTTGATTCTTGCTATTGTTTCTTCTATTCTCTATTTCATTTATCTCTGTTCTAATCTTTATTTTCTCCCTTCTGTTAACTTTAGGTTTAGTTTGTGCTTCTTTACGTAGTTCCTCAAGATATGTAGATAAATGACTAACTTCAGGATCTTTCTACTTTTCAGAACATATGTTCACAGCTATCAATTTCCCTATGAGCACTGCCTCTCTTCATCCCATCAATTTTTGTATGTTGTGATTTCATGTTCATTCATCTCACAGAATTTTCTGATTTCCTTTGTGATTTCTTCCTTGACCCATTGTTTGTTTAAGAGAAGTTAATTTCACTTGCCATAAGTCAACAGTTAGCAAGTGGCAGGCCAGACTGAAACCAAAGCAGTCTGATTTAGAGCCCATTTGAGTAGGCACTACACCCCACTGCCTCTCTCTTCTGCCCAGCCTGGCCCAGTTAGATTTGCCGACTCCTGGTAGTAATCATCCAGCTTAGTGCTTGGTGAGCAGGATTCTCTCCCTGGGTCTCAGTGACTGAATGAGGGCTTACACTCTCCTTTACCCAGATTTAGTTTTCCCAGCTAGATCTAATTTTGAAGTTTCATAATCTTTTGGCTGGTCCACTGTGGCTTTTAAAGATGTTCCCATTAGAGAGACTTTCCTTAGTAATCTATTTTCTATTTATTTACAATTCTCATGTCATTTACTTTCATTTATTTTTACTAACCATTTTTTTTAGTTGTAAAAGTAATATGTACACATGGTAAGATATTCAAACTGCAAAAGGGGTACAAAGGAAGTGAAGCCTCCCTCCCACTCCAGTCCCTCAGTTCCCCAATCCCCTCCCCCAGAGCCAATTACTTTCCCTATCCTAGGTCTTTTTTTTAATGAAATACTATGTGTTGCAAGACCATAAATTTAGCTTACATTGCAACTTAAAGTGTGCTGGTAAAATATATAGGGTCTTTGTTTTTTGTGTAATTAATCTAGCCTTCCTTTTACCCCATCCTCCTCTTCCCTCCCTTCCTTCACCACCCACACGCTAGTGGCAAAAAATGAA
Organism: Tamandua tetradactyla; assembly: GCF_023851605.1. Taxonomy (NCBI): domain Eukaryota; kingdom Metazoa; phylum Chordata; class Mammalia; order Pilosa; family Myrmecophagidae; genus Tamandua; species Tamandua tetradactyla. Next base: position 27,408,632 of record NC_135352.1, read on the forward strand.
TCCTGCCGTTCAACTTCATTTAAACGTTACTCTATCTGATAGTTTAAGTTGTCCCTCTGGGGGGCATTCAGCCTGTCTTGGATGAAAAAGGTCTGTCTCCCAAAGACAAAGCTTCATTCAAAGGCAGGAGATAAGGGGTATTCAGGGTAGAAGCAGCGCTTCATGCCTGTTTTCTTTTTATCAGGGTGAAAAAATCTCTCCAGAATTCCTTCCAGCAGGTTCCTCTCTACTTCTTCTTATCTGTAACCATGTCATATGGTTACCCATTGCAAAAAAGGAAGGTGAAGAAAGAGTGCTATATATTTTCACAGCCTCTATTGTGGGAAGTAGGTTCAGCTGCCATGGGAGAAGGGAGGTAATAAGTGGTTGAGTAAGTAAACAACAACATTTACCAAATGAAACAAATCCTAATCTTTCCCCTAGGCATGTGTCCTAGTTTGCAAACTGCCAGAATGCAATAGACCAGAAATGGAGCAGCTTTTCAAAAGGAAAATTCATTAATTTGCAAGTTTACAGTTCTAAGCCATGAAAATGTCCAAATTAAAGCACCAACAAGAAAGGCCAATGAAGCTTGGGGTTTCTCTCTCAGTTGGGAGGGCACATGGTGATCTGCTAGCTTTCTCTCCTGGCTTCTTGTTTCATGAAACTCCCCTGGGGGCATTTTCCTTCTTCATTTCCAAAGGTCTCTGACTGTGTGGGCTCAGAAGCATTTTCCAAAATGGTTACCTCTTAAAGGGCTCCAGTAAACAACCCCACCTTGAATAGGTGGAAATATCTCCAAGGAAACTATCTAATCAAAAGTTACCACTCACAGCTGGGTGGGTCAAATCTCCTTGGAAACAATCTAAAAGCTCCCACCCAGCAATACTGAATGAGGATGAAATAACTTGGCTTCTCTGGGGTATCACAACAGATTCAAACCAGCACAGATGGTGTAAGTGCTCTAGACTTGAACTCAGAACAGCAAAAGAGAAGAGCCCATTCATAATTTCCAAAATATTATTTCCTTTATATAGTAAGATGTACACAAATAGATATGTGCTAATACATATTTTTACACTTTGTTTTCTTCACTTAACAATGCCAGCTTTATCACAGACTAGATTTCACATATATTGCAATCTATTTCTGTACTTTCTAAGGTGTTTTGGTTTGCTAAAGCTGGTGGAATGCACTATTCCTGAAATGGATTTTACAAGGGGATTTATTAACTGGCAGTTCTTAGGCCATGAAAATGTCCAACTCAAGGCATCAACAGGATGATACCTGGACTCTGAAGACAGGCTGCCTGCAGCCGGGACACCTTTGTCATGTGGGAAGGCACATGGCTGGCGTCTACTGGTCCTTCTCTCCCAGGTTTCCTTGGTTCCAGCTTCTGGCTTCAGTGGCTTCCTCTCTGTTTTCTGTGGGTCTTCTCTTGTCTCAGCTTCTCTGGGGCTTTTTCTGTGCACTTCTCTGGGTTTTCTATGTGTCCTTTATCCTCTTATGAAGGACTTCAGTGAGAATATCAAGACCCACCTTGAATGAGGTGGGTCGTATCTCAGTGGTAATAACCTAATCAAAAGGTCCCATCTGCACTAGGTCTGCACCAACAGGAATAGATTAAAAGAACATAATCCTTCCTGGGGTACATACATCCTCCAGACTGTATGTATATAAGGTGTCTAGTCATGGGCTGTATGATGCTTTTAATTACCATAACTTTATAACATGTTTTACCTTCTGGTAGGGCTAGTCTCCTTCAAAATTTGCTTAGTTATTTTTTCAGGTTGAATTTTGTAACGTTCGCTCCCATTTAGAGCTGAACTATGCCTTAAAAGCTTCTTTATATTCATAACACATGTAGTTATAGGTACTTATCTTGAATTAGGGGCTTGATACACTGACAAAACTCCTCTTAGTAGCAATCCCATGGGTCACAAATCCAAATGCCTACATGAGCCAGACAAGTCATGTAAACGTTTGAAGCGGATACCTTTCCAGCGTTAAACGTGTAGGAATATTCTTTACTTCCACAAAGAAATAGTCTCTTCTCCATTTTTCTTGAACTGTGTGGTCCTTTTATCTCTTTTTGATAGAAACAGGGAGACAAGAAAATGTTTCTCTGCAATTCAGCGCTAAGTGGATGGTAAGTGACACCTGACACTTGCCCTCTGCATTAGGGAGGCGATAGAGTAGTGGCAAACATGCTTCCTCACAATTCAGCCCTAGCCCCTGGTTGCTATTAAGGATTAGAGATATTAACAGATCTGATTTTTTTCAAAGCCAGATTTTCTATGAAATTTCTTTTTTTTTTAAATGTTGATATTAAATATACCAGCAGGCCACATCCCACCGTAGGTTACTAGTCTGTAAGCTCTGAGTGAGCTCTACATATCACCATTAAAAAGTAGGTTGATTTTCACTAAATTGTAATTTGTCATTGTCATTTATTAAGCCAGATAATAACAAACTAGATAGCAAAGAGCCAAGACAATTCAGGAGAGGCTTCATTTAAAATTTTGCGTGATATTAACCCAAGAAGAACCAAATTGAAACTCGAAGACTTCCTTACTGATTTGAGCATAATTTTGTCTATTCATTTTATTCAATTAATTTATTGAGTACCTACTACTTTCAAAGTGTGGTGGTAGGTTTAGTAAGGATAAAAAGAAGAACTGCATCATCCCTACCCTGAATTGGCTTCAAAACTGATATTACAAGTGTCTAATGTCACCATTAGCCCTGCTTTGCCTCACGCACATCATATATCCATACATTAATGTATCATTTCTTCAATGTGAGATATTTATTGGGTTACTCTTTTAAGAATCTCCTGTAATGCAAGCAAATGAACCTTTCAAACTCTGTAAGAGAGCTCTTGCTTTCATTAAGAAATCCAGACAATGGGAAAATTAATCAGGTAAAGCAGAGAACCAAAAAAAGCGTGAAGTTTTAAATCAGTGGAAAAGAGAGAAAAGTTGGCTCCATATCCCCTTCTCATTCGGAGACACGAAATGATACTTTGAATGTTACAATTTTATAGATTCTGTAATGAGAGAAAAATCAGTCCCACCTCCACTTTAACTGGAATTCAGGTCAAATTGGTAAATGAGTTTTCATCTGATTTTCTCTTACTTTTCACCATTTTCAAGTAAATGGTCATGGTGGGTGTTCCAGTTTTGTTTTTATGTTTATTTCTAAATTGGTTAATTTTTCCCCTAAAAAAATTACAAAAGCAGCCATTATTTACAGAATTGGTAATATTTTGGGGCAGAGACATAATAAAAATATACTTCACCTGACAATTGTATTCAAGTGATAGAGTTCTGAAACCATCTGTGGTTTGGTTTGTACATTTTCATTAGCTCTGAAGATTGTAAAGCTACATCTTGAGAAGATACTTTCCTTCTGGCTGTTACAACTTGTCTAAAGTAGAAAATGCACATACATAAGCTGAAGTCCCATAGTCTACAAATGGGACTATTTTTAATGTCTTTAACCATTAATATCTTGCAATTTAGATGTGTTGAAGGATTTTCAGGCAGTTAGAAATATAGCTACATTATTTACTGTGACTAAATCCGTATTCCTTTGTTTTATTTCTTATCTTTTTAAAGAAATATTTGCAAATGAAAGGAAAGCACCATTGTTCAACAGGAGTTATGAACAGCCATTGAAAGCAGGGAATAATTTACATAAATGTCATTTTTCAATAAAGTACTATAAATAATGGGCTCTTTGGTGATTTCGCTTTTACACAGTACACATAAATGGAACAAATTTTATTTTCTGTCTCTTCACTACAAAATGACAGAGAAAAGTTACTTTTAGTTATATCTATAAAAGAAAACTTTATGAACTACCTTTTTAAGAATTTCTGAAATTAATCAGTCTTAGGTGGAAGATTTTTAGGTATATTCCTACCCAGTAAAAAACTACTGAAAATTCCATGAATTTGCAATGATAAAATTCAGAATTAATAATTTTGTTTCCTTCTCAGCATCCATAGCTTATGTGATCAAATAATTCATCTCCTTGATTCTATGTATTATGAATCAGTTCATCATGTGTGGTTGGAGCAGGAGAGGTTTTTTTAATTCCTGCCTAGTGACCTTGGAAATCATTAAGCCACCAGGTGGCAGAGTGTCCTTGGCTTAGATTGAGCATTGCAGTTTTCACTTCAAAATTTAGTTTACAGCTGTTGAGTGGCCTTCAAGTATTTTATACATCTACCCCCTAAATAATTTTGAAAACATGGGTATTTCAAAAAACTAATTGGAAAAAAGTTCAAATGACTGAAGAGATGTAACTTCTGACATATTGATTACACTAAAATTTTAAAATAAATTTGTTAAATCACTCTTTTAAATGAATCTAGTTGAATATAAAATGCCTTTGAGATGTGTTAACAAATCAACATCTATTTTTTAAAATTCCAAAACAAGTTTGTCTTTTACAGTTGGATGCTTTATGTCATTTTTTGTACTATTTGAAATCTTATTTCCATTTTATTTCTTTCACAGAATTTTATCTTAATATTAAATATTTTGTAATTAAAAAATTGTATCACTAGATTATATTTCGCTGCAGTAAAGAATATGTTAAAGGATGAAATCGAATGCTTTGTATATCCTGTGACTGTAACACTCTAAGTTTTAACTTTTTACTAATATCCAGTTGATCAAACATCATAAATTTAGTAATATTTTAGAAAAATATCAATAAGATAAAAAGGAAAATTGCTTTGGAATTGCATCTATTAATGAGACAGAGTGGGCTGGGCATTAAAAGTTTTAATTATCCCTTTGTTTGAGGCCCCAGAGTTTTACACTTTTAGACAATATGCCAAGGTGAAATTGTAGATAGGTAAGACTTTCTTTTATTAAGTAAAAGTCCCTTACAAAATAAGTGAAGGGAAAGGACATCCAGCATAATGAAGGTATGCTAATTTTAACAGAACATAGGCAGATTAATTTCTAAGAATACATATGTGAGATGAGGTTCTGGACATTAATTTTCTTAGAACAATAGTTCTCAACTGGGAGAGAATTTTGGTCCACAGGAGATATTTGGCAATATCGGGCTGTTTTTGCTTGTCACAACTGGCATCCGATGGGTTGAAGCCAGGGATACTGCCAAGCTACCGTGTTCCCAAACTAATACAGTTTGAGAGCCCAGAACCTACCAAGTGTACTCAATAAATAGCTGTGGAAAGAATGAAAAGAAGAAGTGAAGGAATCACATTGGTTGTAGACAGAACTACAATGAGATTTTGGATTCTTGCAATTAAATTTGCTGAAATTTTCTAAGTACCTCCTTCTAAGTTTAGACAGTTTTCTTAATCAAAAGTGGGAATACCAGGAACAAAATGAAAAATTTCTCAAATTTCCGGGCATACATTTATTCTTTGATTAATTTGAAAAATCTTGAAAAACGTAAAAGTAGGACCCATAATCCTACACTTAAATAATATTCATAAAGAATAAGTGGAAAGTTTTATTTTCTTATTTCATCCTACTTTGCCTACATAACTTTTATTACTTAGTTGATGCCCCTTTTTGGTCTCAGATTGTTCTCTAGGTTTAAACAGACCTACTTATATCTTTAAAATTTGGATACTGGGGTGCAAAGGTAGTTCAGTGGTAGAATTCTCTTCTGCCATCTAGGAGACCCGGGTTCGATTCCCAGCCCATGCACTTCACAAACAAAGAAACCAACAAAAACAAACAAAAATTCAACAAATGGTGCTTCAATAATGGGATACGTACATGGAAAAAGAATGAAATGTGACCCCGCCATACAGCACACACATACACACAAATTGAAGTACAAGCAAATAAGATGGTTACCAAAATTGCCTACTTAAGAGATTATTTCTTTCCTAGCATTAAAAGCACAAGGTTCCATTAAGGGTATGTGCACATGTACATACACACACCTGTACACCCATATTTTTAAAAAGTCAACCTTAATGAGATACAATATAAATACAATAAAATGCACCCATTTTATAGGTACAGCTCAATGGTTTTTGAAAAATTTATAATATCTGTATAATCATCACAATCAAGAAAAGGACATTTCCATCATTCCAAAAAAAGTTCCCTCAAGATCCCTTATAGTTAGTTTCCCTCTGCTACTGGCTAATTTCCTTTTTAAAGAGTTTCTTAAATTTATGGAATCATACAGTATCTACTCTTTGATGTCTGGCTTCTTTCACTCACTCAGCCTTTTTTTTTTTTAATGTAATCAAAACTTTAATTGTGTGTACTCTTTGATCCAGGAATCCCATTTGTGTTGGTTTGAAAGGATGCATGTCCCCTAGGGTGGAGTGCTGCTGCTATGGTTTGCAAATACCGATCATGTTGGAACCATTTTTTAAATGGATAGGGGGGAAATTTTGGAGGAGTTGTGAGGAGCTTGATAGAGGAGGCCTACGATGTTTTGAAGAGAATCTTGGTAGAAATGAGGACTCTAAAGATACCTCCGACCAGGCTCTAGACAGAAATAAGACGCGTCATTACAGACTGGAAGGAAGGCGACCCTTGTTTTAAATGGCAGATAATATGGCAAAGTTGACTAGTGGCTTTGGCTGGAAGGCAGATTTTAAAAGCCATGAACTTGGATATTTATCAGAAGAGATCTCTAAGTTAAATGTCAAAAGTGCAGCCTGGTTTCTCCTCACAGTTCATAGTGAAATGCAACAGGAGAGAGATAAGCTGAAAACTGAACTCTTGAGTACAAAGAAACCAGAAATTGAAGTTCAGGAAAATTCTGGGCTTCCAGGAAGGGAGACCCCAGAGAATCGTGCTCTATGTGAGGATTTGACCAGATGTGGAACCAGTCAGTCATTTCACAGAAAGCCAGGATTGGGCAAGGAGTTATCCGGGAAGGATTTGTGGAAACTCATGTCTGATGGGCATGATCCAAGGCTACTGCATAGAAAGCCAACGAGAGTGCTGTGGGACCTCTATAAACAGAGCCGTTGCCAGTCTGGATTTGGGGGCTCAGGGAAGGGACATGTTGGAGGAAAAATAACTTCAGAGGCAAAACCGTGGAGGCTGAGGTCCGAAATCAAGAAGCCTCGGGCCAGGAGAGCGGATCCATCCAAGCCCGAGGAGAAGGTGAGTTTGCCTCAAAGGCAGAGAATGGGCCTTCCACATTGTGGCAGTGGAAGAGTCATGCCGCCTCAGGCCTTGGAGAGGGTGAAGCACATTCCTTGGGCTTTGGGGAGAGCCTGGCTGCCACCACATGGAGGGGTTGAGTGTATGTCTGCAAGATGGCAGAGAGCCCGGGTGCAGCCCCAATGCTTGGAGAGGGTGGAGTTGAAAAAAAAGTGGTCTCCCCAGTGTCCCCCAAGGTTGCATTCAAAGAGAGGCAAGCCACTGTGTAGGCCCTTGAAAAGGTGGGACTGTCACTTTCTAAAGCCCTGAAGATAAATGATTCTCAGACTAAAATCTAATGGACTTTGCCCTGCAGGTTTTCAAAACTACTTGGGCCCTGTGACCCCTGTGTTCCTTCCTCCCTATGGAAATGGGTATATGTATCCTATGTCTGTTCCTCCTTTGTATGTTGCCAGCAAGTAATTTGTTATGAGTTTTACAGGCACAGAGCAAATGGAGAAAATTTTGCCTTAGAACTCTCCATGCCTTTAACTAACTTTGATGAAACTTTGTACTGATTTTAATCTTCTATTCATCTTGTATTTGACATGTTCCTGGAATGGTTTAAGGATTTCTGATATTGTTATGAAACTAATGTATTTTGTATATGGGAAAAACATGTCCTTTTTTAGGGTCCAGAGAGTGGAATGTGCTGGTGTGAAAGGATGCATGTCCCCTAGAAAAGCCATGTTTTAATCAAAATCACATTTTGCAAAAATCCCATTGCATTCTGGCAGCTAGCAAACTAGAACACCATTCCTAAGAAATTATCTGAAAGAAATAGTTGTATAAATCTAAATGGAGACATTTTGTTAATAGCCAAATACTGACAAGCACCCAAATGGGATTAATTCAATAAATTACAATAGAACCACATCATGAAAAACAACTCATCATTTAAAAAGAATAAGCAGAAACCATCTAAATATTGAAAATGAAAAGATGTCCACAATATATTGGTAAGTACAAAAAAGCAACTGGCAGGAAAGATATCCACAATATATTGGTAAGTAAAAAAAAAGCAACTGGCAGAATACTATGTATTAAATAATCCCATTTGGGTTTTTTTTTGTTTTTGTTTATTTCTCTTTTTTCAACTTTTTTACTGTGAAATATAGCATATATACCAAAAAAGTAATACATTTCCAAGTACATTTTTTTTAACAAATAGTTATAGAACAGATTTTACAGTTTGGTATGGGTTATAGTTCCACAGAATAGTCTAATTTGTGTGTGTGTGTTTTAACTGTTATTTCAAATGGGATTTTATTGAACCCATATTCACATACCAAATAATCATCCCAAGTATACAATCAGTGGTTCACAGTATAATCTATAGTTGTGCATTCATCATCACAATCGATTTCTGAACATTTTCTTTACCCCATAAATAATAAAAATAAAAGTTAAAAAAACACCCAAAACAATCCATACCCCAATCCATCCCCCCCATTGTTTATTTTTGTCTTTATTTTGCTCATCTGTCTATACACAGGATAAATGAGGTTCAGTCGCAAGGTTTTCACAATCACACAGTCACACAATAAAAGCTATACATACAATCATCTTCAAGAATCAAGGCTACCGGATTATAGTTCAATGGCTTCAGGCATTTACCTCTAGTGACTTAAGTACCCCCCAAACTGAAAAGGGATATCTACATACTGCATAAGAATAACCTCTAGAAGGGCCTCTCAACTCTATTTGAAATCTCTCAGCCACTGGAACAGTAGCCTATACATCAGCAGCAGTAAAATTCTTTGTTGGGAAGGGTGGGTGCTTGATTCTAACTCCTATTCTATTTTCTTCTGATATAAGCAGACATATATAGACCATTCAGGACATTTAATAATAATGGCTACATTTTTTGCTTGCTCCATTCTAGGCATTGTACAAAGAAAATTAATCCTAATGGCAATTCTGTGAAGTGATTTTTTTTACCTCATTATTCAGATGAAGAAAGCAAGGTTCAGAAAAAATTAAGTAACTTAACCAAAATCACACTTCTAGTAAGAGACTGAACTGACTCCAAGCTGGATTTGTCAAACTCACAGCTCATAGTAATTAATGTTCTATCCATGTTCTGGATCCATTTGATTTTAGATGCGTTGAATGCAAATTTTGACAGGTTGTAGAGGGGGTTGGGTAGAGAGTTGGGGGAAGAAGACTAGGTCTGGGACTTCCTTTGGCAGAGGCTGCTTATGGCTCCAGTTCCTAACCTCCTGGGTAGACTGGGCAACTTTGCAGAGGATTCAGAGTAGCCCAGCCAAAGTGGACATATATAAATACAAACCCAAAAATGCATCAGAAAATCTAACAGTAATCAGGCCGTTCAGCTTCCCACATGCTCAGCCAACATTTCGTAAGCTCTTCCTTTTGTTAAAGAATATTGCAGAGTGATTTCCTCCCATTTTAATTTTGTTAAGCCTTGATCTAAAATTTTACATGTAATCAATACTAGTTGTTGGAAGCACTTATGCCAGCTCCCCTCATTAAAGCCATCTTGTTATTTGGAATCTTATCCGAGGGATTACTGCTATGCCCATCTCCCTACTGAAAGTTCTCATGCACTGATATTTTCCAACCTGGCAGAGGTGAAGCTCCTTGAGTTCACTGAGGTCGTCGGCCCGGAACATTGCGGTCTCCCATTACCAATCACACATTGTGCTAAGGCCTTTCTCCTACCTGATGGCCTGGATCTCTGTCACAGGTACAGCAAAGACACAAAAGGAAAGGTCAAGTCTTTAAAATCAGAAATATGGTGTCCACTCTGGCTTAATAGACTCAACTCTGAGTCTTAGGAGTTTTCTTTGTCATAACTAAAGGGGCATGTGAAAATCCAAATGATCTTGATAGTCAAACTGAAATAAGGAGTTAAGAAATTGTGTATCATCTACTAAAAGGAATGCACTTATTAATAAAAAGACAAATTAGTGTCACCATGCCCCTCCTCCCACCTTCTTTAAGAGACAAAGGCCGAAACAATAGTTTTGGAATGCATTGGCATGGTATTTCAGTGCATGGGGGAAAGAGGAACTAAATTAGAGAGGAAATGATTGCAATGTGTGCTTAGAAATAGGCTGTTTCAACTAAGGAAAAAAAGAAACTTTACACAGAGGCCAAGGCTCTTTATCTTTTTAATTGGAAAAAAAATTCATAATGGGTTAAAGTAGAATTTATTTTCTTTCACTACAAATTATGACCAGAGATGAGATCTGTAATTTTCTGAAATTTTGTCCCATTTAAGTTGCTAAAATGTTTCTTATTTTTAAACATGAAACCTGTTAAAATATCTTTATTCTGAGGTCAGTTCATATTTCATTTTTGTTCTAATCTTTCCACAATGCACTATTTGATTATTAGAAGGTAATTGGCATTTGCCCTCAAAGATCCATCAATATTAAAGTTGAAAGATTCATATACATAGAGATTAAGATGTTGATCGAGAGTCAATCAAACAGTGAATCGGTTTAGGGATCTGGTTTTCCTCATCAAATTATCTATAACTTGGAAGAATTACTCTAATTTTCAAGTACTTGCTGTCAGCTAGGAATTTACTCTCTCTTAAAAGGTTTTATGCTTATTTCATTGTTGCCACTTAGAACTTGAAAGCAAATTATTATTTGTGAATATATGTGAACATGTCTATACACGTATATGTTTATATATAAAATATGTGTATGTGTGTATATGTGTGTACATATGTATGTATATTAGGGCCTGATAATAACTCTAAATCCTCAAGTAAAATGGTCCAAATTACTTCACCTAATGCTATAGCAAAGCAGTTCCCAAACTTAGGAGAAACTTATGTATATTTCTATTTCGATTAATAACTTGAAAAAAATCACTTGCAATAAAATAACAAGGTAAATAAAAATCAAAAGAATTAGGGCCTTGATAACCATAAAAACATTCCAGAAAATGTTTCAGACATAAAGGAAATTTGAGCAATATCAAAATAACGTCCATCTCTTTCCCCCTCTTTAAACCACTCCCCCCCAAAAAACACCTCTGCTGAAGGAAAGTCTCCTTAGAGATAAATACAGATATTTTATCTGTGCTCCATAAATAAGAACTAATTCACAGGAGAGATGGGTAGGCAAGGCAGAAAAAAACATAAATAGGTTATAGATATATTGAAAAAGGAAGTCAAATAGCATATGTGTATTAAAAGGGAGAAGAGACCATATATATTTGAAATCTTTTAAAGCGTTTTATAAATTTCCATTCTTATAGCATGCCATGAGTTAGGTAGACAGTAAATATTCTTCATATTTTATAAGTAAGATCACAAAGGTAAACTAGCCTTTCTCTGCATCCTCTGAGCCTGCAGCCTGGGCAGTAGGAGAAAGGATGTCCTGAGCTAGTGCTGTATTTTGTCCATGCTCTCCACTCTTCTGCCCTCGGTGCTTTGCCTAAAGGGATGGAGATAGCCATCCCACCCCACAGGGGTTAGCTGGGCCGACTGAGAAGGGGCCAAGGCAAAGAATAGCTCAGGCATCACAGGGTGTCAGGCATAGAAAGAGAACAACTACTGAGTAAGAAGAGTCAAGTGATGTTGATTGGTGGCTCCCCAGGGTTGAATTCTGAACATGTTCTGCTGTCTCCTGGGTGCCAAGATCTAACAGGAAGGGCAAAGGACAACTTGAACAATGTGTGCTGGGCGGGTCAGATCGCCATTCATTGTTGTTTAGGTGGGAATGGAGTGCTCATCAGGAGGGAACTCTGCACAAGGCCCCCTGCTGGTGGCAGCGTCCTGTTCCTCATCAGAGACTGAAGACTCAGAGCTTTTCTCTCTTCACCGCTGGGGTGAGAAGGAGTGGGAAGAGGGCAACCTGCTACCAGACACCGGAGGTTTCAGGTGAAGAGGACCTTTGTCCTTCATGGGGAAAAAATGGGGGGATGAAAAGAGAAGATTCAAAAATGAAAGGGGAAGACTTAAGTGTCGGGAAAACATTTTTTGAAAATAGGTTAAAGGATAAAGAAATAAGCAGGGATTGGCGCAGGGTCACAAGAAAGCACCAAATGATGAGGTAGGGGGAGAACGGAGAGGAAAAAAGACAAAAATCAAGAAGCTAAGTGGCAAGGAAGAAATTGGATACAATCCATATATACATCAGTGGGTGGGTGGTTAAATAAAGTGTGATAACTACATATATATATATATATATATATATGTAAGTATATATAAATATCAAACGTAAGATATATATATATATATATACATATATATATATATATACACAATGGAATGCCATATAAGCTTTTATAAAGAATTAAGTGCATAAATATTGACACAGATATGCATACACAAACACACATACACACAAAATAATACTGTATTTTTCTATGAATGGAAAAAAGTTGAGAGGATGATGCACCCAAAGCAAATGGTAATTATTGCAGGGGAGGGGACAATTATTGTGGAAGGGAATTATTTTTATATTATACATTTTGGGGTTATTCAAAACATGTTTTATAAAAATCATATATTTCAATCATATATTAGGAAAAATCAGTAACTATAAAAATAAGTTATGTTACAAAGAAGAGACCTTATACACGTATAAAGTTGAAAAAAGAAAAGTATATAATCTTCGGTAAAACAACATTGAAATAATCTGTACACAGATGGGTCAACATCTAGTGATGTCTTTATCTTTCTACCTATATCTGTATCTATGAAATGATCCAAAAGTTAAAACTTTTAATTTCATAAAGAATGTTTGCTAGTCTACAATGACACAAATGATGTGCTTTTTTAAAAAAACATTTATTGTGAAATATAACATATATCCAAAAAAAATAATAATTTCCAAAGAAACAACAAGCAGCTACAGAACAGATTTCAGAGTTTGATATGGGTTGTCATTACACAGCTTCAGGTTTTTCCTTCTAGCTGCTCCAAAACACTGGAGGCCAAAAGAATTATCAATATAATGATTCAACAGTCATATTCATTTGTTAAATCCTGCCTTTTCTGTTATACTCCTCCTTCTCCTTTGATTCTTCTTCCACTCTATAAGGATCCTCTCCAACTTTTTCATGTTGAAAAAGGATGTTGATAACATAGGAGGATGGAATTAATTGATATTCTTGAGAGAGGTTGGCTCCGCTGTTTTCAGAGCTTATCTAGCCTAGGAACCCTCTGGAGGTAATGGGTTTCAGGAATGAAAACTTGGTGCATGAAACTGTTTTAGAGTCTTAGTTAGGGCCTTAGGTATTCTTTAGGGTTAATAAGCATGATGTTGATTGGGGTTTGGCAAACCGTGGCAATTAGCAATAGCTAGCTGAAGCATCCAGAAAAGCTCCCCAACTCTATTTGAACTCTCTTAGCTACTGATATCTTGTTTTGTTACCTTTCTTTTCCCCCTTTTGGTCCAGAAAGCATTATTGATCCCAGGCTCATCCCTGGGAATCATGTCCCATGTTGTCAAGGACACTCTCACCCCTGAATATCATGTCCCATGCAGGGGGAGGGAAATTATCTTCCTTGCAGTTTTGGGTTTAGAAAGAGAGACAGAGAGAGACCACATTTAAGCAACTAAAGAGGTTTTCTGGAAGTAACTCTTAGGCTCTGTTAGAGGTAGTCTTAGCTTCTCCACTATGGAAACAAGTTTCTTAAGGGCAAGCTTTGGCCTATTTTCTTGGGCGTCCCTAACATTTGAGAGAGCACCCCGGGTTTCCCAGATGGGAAAGTGTAATGGTTCCATATTTTTTCTTCAGTCTCTCAAGGGATTCTACCAGTACTTCCCCACCCCCGCTCCAGTGCCTCAAGGGACTCTACCAAAACTTTATAATTATCAGCCCACCACAGTCAGAGATGTCTCTGAGTATTACATTAATCTGTACAGAATTACAAGGCCCCATTCCCATTCTGGTCTCCATGTGTTTGGGTTGTTTAAATGAGCTATCCAGACAGGATGATATAGATTGTGTGCCACAGAAAATTTAGGTTCTAGACACAATGAACTTCTCTGCCTCTGGTCTCATACAGTAGATAGAGTATATACACTATCATCTTTTGCCTTGTGTTCTGATTTACCTCAGTCCCAACCATATTGGCTTCCTTTTTTCCTCTAATTGAAGCCTGATCTCTTTTTTGATTAACTGTTATTGTATGTAGCAGTGCTGGCTTTCAGAGCGGCAGAGCTCCAGCTCTGAACCTTAGGTGTCACAGAGATACTCAGCGTTTCAGGGAAATACCCACTTCTACACATATAGCTCTATGTCTCAGAATCTAGAAATTCAATTACGATTTCGGACTAAGTATGAATGCTATAACAGCTTAAAGTCTAGGCCTCAATTTTCTTATAAGTATTATTTTTTGAAAGAGACCATAGCATATTTGCTCCTTTGTTTCTGGCTTATTTTTCACAACACATTGTCCCCAAGGTTCATTCAGTTCATTGCATGCCTTATGATGTCATTCTTTTTCATAGCTGCACAGTATTCCCTCATACATATATATATCATAATTCACCTTTTGGCTTCTTGGTCATTGTACCCTTTGGCCCCCTCCATCTATTGGGCATCGTGAATAATGTCCAGACTAAACTGTGTCTTACAGTGGCCTCACTTGGTTGTACAATTAGCAGTGCTCTCAATTCTAGACAACTTTCATTAGTCCAAAGAGACAAAGAACTGATAAACAAAGCTTCACCATATATCAAATCAAAACTATCTCTCATCATTTGCCCCCCCCCAATTATTTACTCCTGGTATTGCTGTGGTACTGTTGCTATATCTTTTTGTTAACTATAGGTCATAGCATGCAATATTCATTTTCCCCCATACCCCTTTTTATTGACTATTTGTGCAAGATCAAACCTTTGAAGGGTTTCATGCAAGAACTTATTTATAATTGTAGAGCTAATTGATGGGATACATGGCACTATACATCCCCTTTCAACATATTCACCTTCAATATGGCAATGTTACTTTTAACCCCACTTATTAGCTACCATCACTTCTGTTTCCTTACATATAAGTTCAACCTCGTTGAGTAATATTTCCCCCGTCTCTAGCTTCTTTGTACCTCTAGGTCTCCTATATTCTATAGTGTTAACCTTTGAGATTACCTTTAACAGAGTCATAATAGTGAAGTCATACAGTATCTATTCTTTTGTGTCTGACTTATTCCCTCAGCTGTATGTCCTCAAGGTTCATCCATGTTGTCATATGCTTCAGAACATCATTTCATCTTACTGCTGCATAATATTCCATTGTATGTTTATGCCACATTTTGTCAACCACTCGTCTGTTGATAGGTACATGGCTTGTTTCCATCTTTTGGCAATTGTGAAATGTGCTGCTATGGACATTTCCTCTTTGACCTGCTGAGTATTTAAGAGTGCGTTGTTAAATCTCCATATATTTGTGAAAACTCTGGTCCTTTGGTGATTATTAATTTTCAGCTTCATTCTTTTGTGATCAGAGACAGTGCATTGGATAAATTCAATCTTATTAGATTTATGAAGATTCAATTCCCAGCATATGATCTATCCTGGAGAACATTCTGAGAACTAGTGAAGAATGTATATGGTGGTGATTTGGAGTGTAATTATCTGTATATGTCTGATAGGTCTAATTCATTTATCATATTGTTTAGGTTCTTCATTTCCTTATTGATCCACTGTCTGGTTGTTTTAGCTAGAGGAGTCTCCCACTATTGAAGTATTGAAGTCTCCCACTATTATTGTCAAAACATCCATAGCTCCCTTCGCTTTGCCTATGTTTGCTTCATGTACTTTGCAGTTCCTTGATTGGGAGCATAAACATCGTTATTTCTTCTTGGTGAATTGTCCCTTTTATTAATATGCAGTGTCTTTCTCTGTTTCTTATGTTATCTTTACATTTAAAGTCTATTTTATCTGATATTAGTATAGCCACTCCTGCTTTCTTTTGGTTACAGCTCACAAAGGGCATCTTTTTCCATCCTTTCACTTTCAATCTATTTGTGTCCTTGGGTCTAAGATGCATCTCTTGTAAACGTCATATAGATGGATTATATTTTTTTAATCCATTTTGCCAATCTCCATCTTTTAATTGGTGAATTTAGTCCATTAACATTCAAAATTATTACTGTAAAAGCAGTTCTTGAATTTTATCCTTTAGTTTTCATTTATCAGCTCTGTATATTCTTTTCTCTGTCTCTATTCTTACCCTTTAAATTACCCTTACTAGTACTCCCTAATTCTGTGCCCTCCTGTCTTATTTTCTTCAGCTGGCAGGACTTCCTTAGGTATTTCTGGTAAGGCAGGAATAGTTCTCTCCATCTTTGTTTGTCTTTGAGGATTTTACTCTCTCCCTCAATTTTGGAGGACAGCTTGGCTGGGTAAAAAATTCTTGGCAGGAAGCCTTTCTTGTTCAGAATCTTGAATATGTCATACCACTGCCTTCTCGCCTACATGGTGCCTGTTGCTTAGTCTGAACTCAATCTTATGTGGTTTCCCTTGTATGTAGTAGACCACTTTTTTCATGCTGCTTTCGGGACTTTCTGCTTCTCTTCAACATTTGACAGTCTGATTAGTATGTGTCTTTGAGTTGACCTATTTGGATTTATTCTATTTGGTGTTCATTAGGCCTTTTTGATTTGCATATTTATGTCTTTTATAAGGGTTGGGATATTTTCTCCAGTTATATCTTCAACTCACTTTCCCAGCCCTTTACTCTTCTCTTCTTTCTGGGATATGAATGATTCTTTTTTTGGGGGGAGGGGAGGGGCATATGGGCTAGGAATCGAATACGGGTCTTGCACATGGCAGGCAAGCACTCTACCCTTAAACCACCCATGCACCGCCAATGATTCTTATATGTGTGCACCTTTTGTTGGCCATCATTCCCTGAGATTCAGTTCCATTTTTTCCAGCTTTCTTGCCATTTGTTCTTTTGTGCATTCTAGTTCAATTGTTCTATCTTCTAGCTCACTTATTCTTCCTTCTGCTTCTTCAAATCTGCTATCAGGTGTCTCTAGTATATTTCTAATTTGGTCTACAGTATCTTTCATCTCTGTGAGGTCTGCTATTTTTCTATTTAACATTTTAAATTCTTCTAGTGTTTTCTTGAAATTCTTTATTTATTTATAAATATCCTTGAATAGTTTCTGTATATTCTGTGGCCCCTTCAGTGTTTTAACTTGGTCATTTGGCTGATCCATTTCTGCCTGGATATTGCCATGCTTTGTGATTTTCTATTGCATTTGGAGCATTTTGTTATCTTACTAAGAATATTTTGCAAGCTGTTTTTTTTCACTCATCTAAAGTTTTGTATTTACTTGGATTTGTGTTGAAGGTCCCCTTTTGCACTTGGTATATCAGTAATTGCCTGTCAAAACAAGACTTGGATCTTATGTAGGGGGTACAGTTCTACTAAGGGTCTATTAAAAGCTAGGTAGGGGTGCATGGGCAGTTCAGTAGCAGAACACCCACCCACCACATGGGCTTGACTCCTGGTGCATGCACACACACACACACACACACACACACAGGAAAAAACTTACCTCAGCAGTAGTAGGCCCCAAAGCCAGAAGGAGGCACCCGTAAATATATTGTGAATGAACGCAGACTGGTGCTCACAGAAGAGAAAGAGAAATAAAAATAAAAAGATAAAAGAAAATTAAAAACTAGGCAATAGGAGGAGCTGAAGGGATACAGACTGTGCAACAGGACTGGATACAAAAACTCAGAAATGGACAGCACCATACTACCTAACTGTAATATAATTATGTTAAAACACTGAATGAAGCTGCATGTGAGAATGATAGAGGGAGGAGGGCTGGGGACATAAATGAAATCAGAAAGAAAGATAGATGATAAAGATTGAAATGGTATAATCTAGGAATGCCTAGAGTGTATAATGATAGTGAAATGTGCAAGGTACAATTTAAAAAATGTTTTTGCATGAGGAAGAACAAAGGAATGTCATTATTGCAGGGTACTGAAAGTAGATGGTAATTAACATTTTAAAATGTCACCTTCTGTGTGAGACTAAAGCAAAAAATTTTTATTTGTTACAAAATTTATATTTTGACTAGTGCATTTCCTAATATAACTTATGTAGATAGTTTGATTGAACACCATAAGTACTTGGAATCTCAGGTAGGACATGAGATTTTGCTGGTTTGTCCAGAGTGATGCCCCGATGAATCCCACAGTGATTCGATCAATGAGTGGAAAAGTATCTGCAAAGCTCCCTTCGGGGAATGGTGAGAATGGGGAGAAATTCAACTTCCCCAACTTGAATTCTTGATATTCTCACAAGTAGTGTGGACAACCAAAGCTATAGGCTGAGCCCCCAGTCTTGGGGTTTGTTCATATAAAACTTAACCCCACAAAGGATGGGTCAAGTCTACTTAAAATTTAGGCCTAAGAGTCACCCCCAAGAGAGCCTCTTTTGTTGCTCAGATGTGGCCTCTCTTTCCAGCCAACACAATGAGCAATCTCACCACCCTACCCCTCTCTACGTGGGACATGACTCCCATGGGTGTGGACCTTCCTGGCAATGTGGGACAGAGATCTTGGAATGAGCTGAGACTCAGCATCAAGGGATTGAGAAAAACCCTAGAATGAGCTGAGACTTAGCATCAAGGGATTGAGAAAACCTTCTCGATCAAAAGGGGGAAGAGTAAAATGAGACAAAGTGTCAGTGGCTGAGAGATTCCAAACAGAATTGAGAGGTTATCCTGGAGGTTATTCTTATGCATCAAGTAGATATCATCTTGTTATTCAAGATGTAATGGAGAGGCTGGAGGAAACTGCCTGAAAATGTAGAGCTGTGTTCCAGGAGCCATGTTTCTTGAGGATAATTGAATAATGATACAGCTGTCACAATGTGACTGTGTGATTGTGAAAACCTTGTGTCTGATGCTCCTTTTATCTACCTTGCAACAAAGGAGTAGAACATATGGAATAAAAATAAATAATAGGGGGAACAACTGCTAAAATAAATTTAGTTTGAAATGCTAGTGATCAATAAAAGCAAGGGGTAAGGGGTATGCTAGATATAATCTTTTTTTTTCTTTCCTGTGTTCATTTTATTTCTTTTTCTATTGTCTTTTTATTTCTTTTTCTGAATTAATGCAAATGTTCTAAGAAATGATGAATATGCAACTAAGTGATGATATTGTGAATTACTGATTATGTATGTTGTTTTATTTTGTCTTTTTTTTAATTAATAAATAAATTTAAAAAAAAAAAAAGAAAATTCAAAACTAGGCAATAGGGAGTTTGCCAGGCTGCACTTACTGCTTCATTCCAGCGGATGGCGCTCTTGAGTCATCTCCTCCCCTCAGGCCCACCTCTCCCCAACCATAGCAGATGGCTGGGCATGTGTAGTTGGGGAACTGCTACTCATGCACAGGAGTGGGATGGCTGGTCCCAGCACATGGGCCTGGACAGTTAATCACAACGCTGGGCAGGGCAGCTGATCACAATGCCTGGTGGAGCTGCTGATTGCAGCACCTGGTGCCCGGCAGATCTGCCTCTACAGTGCCTCATGAGATGGCTATTCATGGTGCCTGGAACAAATGATCCAGTGCCCAGCAGGTACAGCTTTTCGTGGTGGGTGGCTAGGCACACCTCTGTGCTCCCCATGGGAGCTGCAGCTGCAAAACCATACAGGTAGCTCTCCCCAGCTGGCTGCTGGGCATGTTGGATTGGAGGTGTGGTCATTTCCCTCAGATGCACACTTTCCCCACACCAATGTCTGCTTCTAGTGGGGCCATGGCCAAACTGACTCACCCTGCTCTCCCCATCCCCATCTCCCTCTCTCTCTCTACCAGGACTCCCCACAAAATGCCAAAGACTCTCTTTGATCACTATCCCCTGGGACTGTAGTCCTGGTCATTTTGCTGTCCCCTCTCTTGTTGCCCCATGGAGCAAGGGTGAAACCAGCTTACCCTACTCCACCATCTTCCCACAAGCCCACTCAAAGATATGCCTATAACAGGCAACTATTTTGATTACAAATCCTGTGTTATATTTTATTAGCTTTAAAAATACTATCTGTATTCTTGAAAACAATTGTATAAAGATATAACATTTACAATGTGACTGTGATTGTGAAAACCTTGTGTCTGATGCTCCTTTTATCCAGGGTATGGACAGATGAGTAAAAAATTATGGATAATTAATAAACAAATAATAGGGGGCACAAGGGTAAAATAAATTGGGTAGATGGAAATACTAGTGGTCAATGAGAGGGAGGGGTAAGAAGCATGGTATGTGCACGTTTTTTCTTTCTTTTGCATTTCTCTTTCTGGAGTGATGCAAATGTTCTAAAAAATGATCATGGTGATGAATATACAACTATGTGATGATACGGTGTGCCATTGATTGTATACCATGTATGGAATGTGTGTGTGTGAAGATTTCTCCATAAAAAATAATTTTAAAAAAGGAAAAAAAAATACAGTCTATTGCATTGGAAAAGGTCAGCTGCAGTCATACCAAAAAGAAAAAATATATATTGTAAATCCTTCGTTGTATTCAGAATGACACAGAAGCTGCATTCCAATTTGTTTGCATGTTGCAGTCAGGTCAAATAGACTCGATTTAATAGACTCCATCAGTCTACTCACACAGAGCTGGCGCCTATCCCAAATTATGGTAATCATAAGATGAATTTGTTTAAAAATGAAAAACTTACACTGGGATTTCAATATGAGTTTGGAAACTTTTGAGGACTTGTATTCTTCATTTCAGGTCTGAAGAAAGGTAAAACTTCACATACATTTCTCCCCACAGCATTATAAAAAATTAGAGCCCAGGCACAGAGGAATTAAAGGGCCAGGACGTGGAAGTTAGTACAGGTGGGGATCATTAACACTCCAGACTAGACGAAGAGGCTCCAGGAAACAGTCCCCTTCCAACCATCCGGACCAAGCTAAGCTACCAGGGAAACCAAGTGGGGGAGACACAGTTCTGCCTGAGAAGAGATCCTGCCTGTAAACAATTTGAGCTCTCCTGTCTTGTAAAAAGAGCTACAAAATAGACCCCACCAAGGCAGTTTTATTGCCAAGATAACTAAACCCAGCCAATGCTCCTTGGTATTTGTCTTTGAAGAGTCTCAGGACCCTGAGACTCTACCAGCCCTTGGGTCTTCTCTCAGTGCCCCTGGGGCTGCTGGCCCAGCATGCCCCAGGCCTTCCCAGCATGCCCCAGGCCTTCCCAGCATGCCTCAAGTCTTCCCAGCATGCCCCAGGCCTTCCCAGCATGCCCCAGGCCTTCCCAGCATGCCTCAAGTCTTCCCAGCATGCCCCAAGACTTCCCAGCCTGTCCCTCTCCCTCCAGCCATGCACGGAGGCTTCTCCCACGTGAGGGCTCTCCCAGAGGCTTGCAGAGCACCACTCTCCATCTACAGTCTTCCAGCAGCTTAGGCCGGATTGTGGAGTTATTCTACTTCTGGCTCAGGAACAAGGCTTGAAGGTGTTAAAAAGAATGAGGCTTCCTCAAAGTCAGATATCAATCCTGTCCCTTAATGCTTGGAAAATCTCCCTAACCTCTCCCACAAGATCCCCTGTCACTTTCTAAATCTTGAAAAACCGATGACCCCAAGGTTCACCCACTGGGGAACAAGTCAGATTTCCAAAAGTCAATCAATCTTAGGGTAGCCCAACTAGGGAAAAACACCAGCTCACGATCAAAACATTTCCTCTTAATTCTTCGCACAAATTCCTATCTGGGCTATTACTCATTTTCTAATTGCTGTGTCGCCCAGTAATTCAAGTTGAATCATATTCTGCAGGAACTGAGTTTTACCATGACTGGAGGAACAGGGAATGCAAGGAGAGTGAAAAAATGAGCCTTCCATTTTTTTCAGCCATAGCATTGAGATGAATGCAAGCTTTAACCAATTTTATTGCTGTTAATGTTAATATAATATGTTAATGCTGTAATGCTTGACATCAAGAGGTTGCTTGGGAATTTATAGTTTTGTATGTATTATATATTTATTATTTAATGACCCTGGAATTGCTCCTGTAGATTGGTAGATTAAGTATGATTATCTTGTCCCATTGTACTGTTGAAGAAACAATCTGAGAGAGGTTGAGACTTTAAAGAAGATACAAGTATCATCCTTAAGTACTTTTTAAATATTAATATGATTTAATTGCACAGACATAATTTAAATATTCAACTAAACATAGATTGGTGAGGAAAATTTACGCCCCTGTTTCTAGGGATTTGATTGAAGAATTAGTGCTAAAATGCAATAAAACCCAAATTTATAATAGCAGACAGTATTATCTCTGTTCCAAATAGTACTGCTTAACACATAAGGTTTTTTCTTTATTTCATATATTTAACAAAGAATGTATTTTTTTTTCCGTTTCCTAAATATTCATTTAGGAAAACTTACAACATCCTTAATGAAGACTTCAAAAGAAACTGATATGTAATGCATTCCAATTTTAAGTCTTCCCACTACAGTTACCTCTTGGAGAAAATAAGAGAGCTTCATTAAATATAAGGCCTTTGCAATGGTTGGGTTCTGGTGTCAACTTGACCAAGTGATGATACCCAGTTGTCTAGTCAGGCAAGCGCTGGCCTGACTGTTGCTACAAAGATATTTCATGACTGGTTGATAAACCGGAAGGCTGGCGTATTAAATCATCAGTCAGCTGGCTGCATCTCTAATGGATTACATCCGCTGTCAACTCAGGCGTGTCTCTCACAACAAGATAATCCAATCAGTTGAAGTCTTTTAAAGAAGAAAAGAGACTTTTTCACTGCTTCTTCAGCCAATGAGCTTCTGCTGTGGAGTTCATCCAGACTGTTCATTGGAACTGCCAGCTTCATGCCTGCCCTACGGATTTTGGACTCTTCAGTTCCCATGGTTGTGTGAGACCCTTTTATAAATCTCATATTTACGAATCTCTTCTGTTGGCTCTGTTTCTCTAGAGAACCTTTACTAATACAGCCTTTATACCGCGTCTCTTATATTTAAGTCTCTTGGGTTCCTTGGAAATGCCATCTAATAAAAGCAAAGTCTGATGATTAAATCGGTTTTATGATAGAATCCAACTGTGGTTTATTTCTTCGCTGAATTATTTATTTTTTATCACTTCAACATTCTCTTCACGAAAATTATGCTTTGATATTTTAAAACTGTTAAATAATAGAAAAGGAGAATTTCTGCAAAGAAATTTGTTTATTTTATATGTATGAAAGCTATTCTGACTATTTGTTATGTCTGTACAGAAAAATGAAAGGAGCTAATAAAAGAAAGCAACAATAAGATATTTCTGTAATCGAATTAAAGATACTAAGCCTGACAGTAACTCGTTTTTTGTCCTTAGGGAGAATATCAAAAGCTAGTTTCCTCTGTGGGGACAGATTAAAGTTATTGTGTGATAAACAATTTTTTATTTTAACACAACGAATCTCTGTTAAAATACCATCTTTGGGGTATATGCCTTAAGACTACCTTTCAAATAAGGGAGGTCTTTTGGGTACTCAGGAATGTAAGCTCTTTGGATAAAGTCTGAGATAAACTGTCTTTATTCTAAAATCCACTTAGAAGTAGAATGTTAAATGTTAGCTTTGGGTGCATTGACATTGACATAGTCTTATCATACATTAACATTTAAGTTTCTCTGGAAGGAGAGTGAAGAGACCTTATTTTCTGCTCATGAAAATGTAAACACTGTTGGAAAGACAAATGTGGGGAGAGAAATTGCAGCTCTATTCAGGCAGTAAAAAAATTTCAAAATAGTAAGTTCCAGGACTTCAGAGTCAGCAAATAGAGCTCAACTTCAGGTTCTACCTGAATTTATGATTTCATTGTGAAATGGAGAGGGTAATAGTACATATCATATAGTGTTCTTGTGATGGTTTAATTAATACAGGTAAATCACTTGGCATGTAATAAGCAGTGAATAAATGTTGACTATTATTATTGCAATCTGAGAACTTAAGCTACCTACCCATTGCCTGTAGAAGGAAAATGAGTGAGCGGCTAAAGTTAGGGTTGGACTTTTATGTCTGAAGGTTTCTCCTAGAATCTAAATCCATCTGTCCTAATACCCATTTTCCTTGTCATACTACCCGTGATGTAAGCCTAACCTATATATCCTTTCATTGTTGTCCTACCCAAACGTACACCTGGGCTTCTTGTTCTCTCTTCCAAACTCTCACTCCTTCTGTTCTTCTAAAGTCCTCCCACTGTGCCCACCAGAACTCTTGATTCATGAGGAACAACCTCTGCTACATTTCAACCACTCCTAAATGTTGCAACCTATGTAACCAAAATCTGGCTCTCTTCAAGGACACTGCTGCTCCTGAGTTCCTTTGAAAAGGAAGCTATTTATTCTTTTCGCTCCTCAGTGCCACCTCCAGATCATTTCTCTTCCATCCTCTTTAGACGCCTCTCTTCCACTGACATTATCACGACAGTGTTTGGGAATATAATAATATTTCATTGATAGTTGTAGGGATTAAATGGGGTGGTGCATGCAAAATGCTTAGCATAGTGCTTGAGACATATTAAGTTCTCAGTAAATTTAAGTTTTTACTGTTATATCTCCTCCCTAGACTGTGTTATAATCCAAAATGAATCCACCTATGAATCGTACATGCAGCCTTTTCCTGACAATGATCACCTGCCTGTTCTACTCGATCCCCCTTCTTTTTCCCAACTGTGTCACTACCCACCTGTTCTCGTGCCCCCCTCTAAGCAGGAATAGAGCTTAGATTCTCTTCTCTCACGTGTTAGTCATTTTCTTATCACTATAATAAACTCAGTGCTTATAGACTTTCATTCACAACTATCCTGCAGATCCTCAGACCTAGTTGAACCCAATTGTCCATCTTTTCTTCACCTGTTTTCAGGCTACTGATAGCTGCTGTGAAATGTATTATTACAAAATAGATTTATAGCACCATAATTTCATTGTGACCAACCTCACCTGGGCTCTTAGCATTTCCTGGCAATCCTTTCTATGTTCTCTTAGTCAATGCTGTCTCCCATTCTCCACTGTGCATATTTCATATTTTTTGGTTTCTTTAAAACATACATCCTCATACCTCCTTTCTTCTTTACCCTCAGTAAATAACCTCGGATCTGACTTCAGAGTAAAATTAGAAAAAGGGAAACTTATCGTATTTAAAAGTCTATAAATTCAAGGGATGCGAGGGTAGTTCAGTGGTAGAATTTTCACCTGCCATGCGGGAGACCTAGGTTCGATTCCCAGCCCATGCACTTCCCAAGCAAACAAACAAAGAAACCAACAAAAACAAACAGACAAAATTCAACAAATGGTGTTGCAATAACGGGATACTCATACGGAAAAAGAATAAAATGTTACCCCGCTATACAACGGGGTCTATAAACCCATTATTTCCTCATTCCCTTTGTTTCAGTGAAAGAGGCAATTTTTCTCCTGTCTACCGGTGTTCTTAATCTTTATTTCATAGCATCCATCGATAACATCCCCCCCCCCCTTTTTCCTTCTGGTTTTAATCTCTGCCTCAATACCACCTCTATCTGCATTTAAAAGTGCTCAAATTCCCGGTGCCTGCCCATGCAAAAAATAAAAATACAAATAAATGTCCTCAAATTTCTCATCATTTTAAAAAAACACTTCCTTTACTCCACCTCTCCTTCCTGTCTTCTCTCTCCTTTCCCTCCTCATCAAAATTTCTTGAAAGATATGTACATTCTTTGTCTCCAATCCCTCAAGTTCCACTTAGTTCTCAGCCCATTATAATATGATTTCGGACCCCATCAGTCTACTCCACTGCTCTAACCAGTGTCACTGGCTCCAGATGTGCAAAGTCAATAGAAACTTATGGTTTGCTACACTTCCAAATGCATTTAAAATGATTGACCATTGCCTCCTTCTCAGGTAGTCTGTGTTCTTGGCTCTCGTTACCACATCTCTTGGTGTCCTTTCTACCCTTCTTTTCACTCCTTCCAAGACTCATTTGCCAGCATCGCTTCCTTTGTTCATCCTTTAGTCCTGTTCCTTGGATCTCTGTTATACATCCTCTTCTCAACTTCCTTTACATATTTTCCCATTACAAGCTCATCTAATCCTATGGCTTCAATAACCTTTCTATAGCAGTAAATTCCAAATTTATATCTATAGCTAACTCCTGTCCTTAGTTTCAGATTCATATTTCTAACTGCTTAATGGACATTTCCTCTAGGATATATCACAGTCCAAACTCAGCATGCCCTAAACTTAACTTTTGATCTTCACTTGCCCCATCCAGATCTATTCTTCTTTCAGTGTTCCTTTATCTTAGTTAGTGATACCGACAGCTACCAAGTTGACCAAGCCAGAAACCTAAGAATTATCCTTGACTTCTTCTCCCACACCACTTACATCCAAAGTATCTCAAATCCTTTGATTTCTTTCACCCATTTATTTACTACCTTGATTAAGCCATCATTCTCTCTAACCTGGATTCTTTCTGTAGCCTCCTTCCCAGCTGTCTACTTGAATTGAGGCTTACTCCTTCTGAAATCCCTTTTAATTCAGAATGTCTTTAAAAATGCAAATTTGACTGTCGATATATAGTCTTTAAATCCTTTAATGGTGTATCTGGTCAGGGTTCAACCAGAGAAGCAGAACCAATAGAAGATATATAGTGAGATTTATTTTAAGGAATTGGGCTTTGCAACGGTGAAGACTAGCCAGGAATGGAAATAGGTAGAGCAGGCTATCAGGAAGCGCGAGCTGGAGTCTCAGGGGCTGAAGCTGCTGTCCACAGGTGGAATTTCTTCTTCTTCACGGAAGCCTCATTTCTGCTTTCAAGGCCTTCCAACTGATTGAGTCAGGTCTACTTAGATTATCTAGGACAATCTCACTGGCTTAAAATCAGCAGATTATGAATGTTAATATTAAAATAGGACCCCCCCCCAACTCCTGGTACCTCAAATCAACTTTCTGTGCCTATGAACTTTCCTATTATAGATATTTCATATAAGAAGAATCATAATATTAACCCTTTTGTGCCGAACTTATTTCACTTGGCATAATGCTTTCAGCGTTCATCCATATTGTAAGACCTTGTTTTATGCTACCAATACATTCCAAGACCCTTCACATAAATTTAAAATTGTGCATAATAGCAAATCCCATTATTTAATAAGTTCTTCTTATAAGAACTTCTTATAAGAACTTATTAAAGAAGAACTTATTCTTATACGAACATACTCAGCACGCATTTTTGAAATAAATAAGGCAAATTAACACTCTAGAAAGAATAAACAAAATTAATCATAGAAATAGTTAATATTTTTAAAAACTATCTCTCTCTCTCTGTCTTTATTTTTTAATTGTCAATGGCATATACGTAAATCTGTGTGTGTTCAATGCATGTAAAATGAGGTCCTATGGTATTTTTTGAGGATATATTGTTTTAACCTGTTCTCTATGATAGTGTGTATCATAAATAATACACAATATTTATGTAATACTTCCTGCTTTTCAGGGCACTTTATTTTCACTACCTTACTATTCCATAACCACCCAGAAAGCTACAGAGAATTAATAGATCATTTTAGAGTTGAGAAAATGGACATATGAAAGCCAGCGATTTTTCCATGATTACGTGATGTGTGATATAATTTATAAACAAGATTCAGATCTCCTGACTTTTGGTCTGGTATTTTCCACTACACCTATGAAAAGTGCGTTTATTTTCCTTTTTTAATACTGAGTTTCAGAATTTAAATCCAAAGAAAACCTGAGAACTAATTTTCATTTCTCAGGCAACATGCCAATGATTTATCTATTAGCACTGACAACTTCATTGCCAAGAAACGATGAAGAAAAGATACTAAAAGAAAATAAGAGAAACACTGTTTAGATGTCTCATTAAATAATTGATTCTACCCTTTTTGTCTGAATGTTATACAAGTCGAAAAAGGACACCCAAATGCAAAGTCCCTAAGACTGCTCAAATTCAAGTACTGCTGAAATACAAACATGTGATAACTTAATTCCTTGCTGCCAGTGAAAAAAAGCCATTTTCGTTTGTTGTGTTGTTGTTGATGGTGTCTATATTTGCTTTATAATTACTAAGGAAGCAATTATGAATATGGAAAAAAAATGTTTTCTTGTTATTCTTCCCTTGCATTACCAAAAGAAAATATATTCTTCTCTTTTCCAAGAGTCGGCTGGGTCTTATCAGCTTTGCAAAATGAAGAATGAATGCCTTGTTCATTATTATTGCTGAAGACATTCTGATTTATGCCAGTAATTCAAGGATTATGTTTTGATTGTTCATGCGAGATGAAAACACTTTCTTGCTGATGAATAAACACTGCCAGTTTTTAAATATTTGTATGCAAAATGTCTTTAAAGCCTTTATGAAATGCTTTGCAAGAGCTTTAGGAAGCTGTTTTGCAAAAAGGCACTTTTTTTTCTCTACCTTCTCTTTCATGCTAAGCAGTTCAGTTGAAAGGCCTTTCAGAGTTAACTTGTTTAAGCAATACCAGTGTTTTAGTGTAATGAATAACTTTTTATAGACGACAATCACACACAATTCAACTTGCCGGTATTTCTATTTCTGTGCACCACCGATGCAGGGATTCTGCGGTAGAATCTCTTTCTTTGGGAAAGCTGAAGCCATCAAAACCCTGATTAACCTCTGATATTCACGTGGTGCTCTTGATCTCGAGGACTGCAGCAGTAACAAAGCATTAATGGCAGCCATATGCTTAGGGTATTGTGGGTAGGGGTGACCCAAATGTGAACCCGGGGGGTGACCGATGCTAACTGCTATTTGTTTCAGGTCTGGTGTGGAGATTACTGATGAAGAGTTTGAGTTGCTACTTGACAGAATCCCCCTTGATGAAGATGGAAATGTCAGATACCCCCAGTGCATGGCCATGTTTGATTCTCAGTACTTCTTTTTCACATTCCTTGGTCGTTTTTCTGTTCTTCTTCTTTTTTTTCTTTTTTTTAACATGGGAGTGGACCCCCAAGTACATTAGGGCTCTTTAAAATTTCTCGGTATTGCTCTGTATTTCATTTGTTACTATTTTATTATAAGTGACAAAGATCTTTGAAATAGCAATGTTAAAAAAAAGAGAGATGATCCATGACAATACACTTAAAAATATTTAAGGTCTCAACACCTGGAAAGTGGACATGGGAGGGGATATTGTGATTGGGAGGGGATAGCATGATTGAGATGATAAAGAGAGAGGCATGTAAGGTGTTTTTGCAGAGTTGGGAAGAAAATTGCTATAAGTGGCAAAAGTTAGGTCCCAGTGATGAACTTCCTTAAATTGCACTATACTCCCTCACACAGGGAACTTTTACTCCACCCACCCCCCAAACACTTGCCTCCCAAGTACCTCCATCTACAAGACTCTTCTTTTTACTTCCTTCCAAGGGGGTCCAGCTTGAACTGCAGAGTACATGGCTATTGCCAATGACCATGTTAAAGCAGAGCAAGAATACTTTTAAAATGTTCCCAATCTATGGTTCTCTATCAAGGACCCCAGGCTTTTACTATTTTGTAAAATATTTTTATGGCTATTACAGAGTTGTTCAAAGCATAAGTGTTTAAAATTTTGAACAGCATTGGCCATTTATTCCTCAAATACCTTAAGGCAGGTTGCAATTCCAGGAATTGGATGCTTTTAGCTGAAGCCACTGTAAAGTAGAGTCTTCTTCCTCAAGATATTTCTTTTCTCCAAAGCAATTTCAGGAAATAGCTGTTTTTACCCCATACATCTCCTGCACTATCCTTCAAAGCTCATGTTCATACTCTTTAGTCTGTTAGCTCTCGATAGACCCTTACCAACCTGCTTTTATACGAAGGGCATAACCGGACACACCACCTGAATATTATTTTTCACCACACTTATATGGAGCCTGAAATTCTTACCTTAGGAGACCCAGTTCTTCAAGTCAGGAAGTACTGATCCCCAGAAGAAAAGTTAAATGCAAATATACCGAGGAAGTGTAGTGCATTAACATGTTTATTATTATTGCTTAGTTAAGCACTTTCCAAAGTGTCAAAGGGACACTAGTTTTATAGGATGGTGTTCTAGTTTGCTAGCTGCTGGAATGCAATATACCAGAAACAGAATAGCTTTTAAAAGGGGGAATTTATTAAGTTGCAAATTTATAGTTTGAAGGCCATGAAAATGTTCCAATTAAAGCAAGTCTATAAAAATGTCTAAAGTAAGGCACCAACAAGAGTTTACTTTCATTCAAGAAAGACCAATGAAGTTCAGGTTTCTCTCTCAACTGGAAAGGCACATGGCAACACCTGCTAGCTTTCTCTCCAGGCTTCTTGTTTCACAAGGCTCCCCCAGGGGCATTTTCCTTTCTCTATCTCCAGAGGTCTTTGGCTGCGTGTGCTCTCATGTGTCTGTGGCTCTCTTGCGGCTCTGTCTCTCTCTCCAAAATGCTTCCTCTTTTAAAGGATTCCAGTAAACTAATCAATACCTACCTGGAATGGGAGAAGTCACATCTCCTTGGAGATCATCTAATCAAGTTTCCAAATTACAGGACTGAATAGGGACTAAAAGAAAGGGCCACTTCCACAAGATGGACCAGGATTGAAACATGGCTTTTCTAGGGCACATAATCCTTTCAAACCAGCACAGATGGTAAAACTTCTCACTCTTCAAAAAGGTTCTCATGACCAAAAAGTTTGGGAAGCACTGATTAAGCAAAGTTAAATGAATTCCTTTCCTGAAAGACTACTCATAGCCTTTTGATTTTATCAACAAAAATCTCATAACCTTTTACATTGCTAGTTTGTCTTATGAATTTCCAAGAGAGAAGAGGCAGACACTTAGACAAGTAGTTTATTTCAAAGATAATCCAAGAAATACTGGTAAGATAGGAAGTAAGATGGAAAAGGGAAGAAAGCCAATATAGAATGCATTAATGAGCAAGTTGTTGGCGTGAGGATTGGGGGTTCTATCTTGCCAGGGACCTCAGAAAACTATAGAACCCACCTCAGAGCTGTTCCAGCTGAGGAAGAGGAAGCTGGAGCAGATATGTCCACCACTTCCTACCTGCCATTGCTTGAGGGCTGCTTGGCCAAGCACAGAGGCTAGCAGAGCACTCTCCCAGATGAAGAATGTCCTGAGGTCAAGTCATAGGTGGTTGCGGTGGAACTCATCAGTGCTAAAGGGACCCAGGGATGCTGAGAATCTTACCTGAAGACCTTCGCTAAAGGTGGACAGCTGCTACAGTGGTATTTAGTCTATAGCACGTACCAGACTTATCTGACCTTCTTTCATAAAGCATCTTAGAGGCTAGTGTTCCACAGAACATAATTTGGGAATGCTACCTTAGTTAGATAAAGTTAATTAGCTAAGTAGCCTTTACTTTAGAAAGTCAAGATGAGGTGCCTGAGAGAATGAAGTGAAGGAGGGGAGAGAGTTTTTACAATAATGGGGCCTAAAAGGAAGGGAGGGCACAAGTAGGGTGCTGTGGAGGGTGTGCCCTGAACACCTAGAGGGCCTCAATGGAAGGGCATTTAGGTTGAGGTGTCAGTGTCAAAGGAAAAGTGCAGGGTAGAGAAAAGGGGAGGTGAAAGTAGCACTGAAGATAAAATTGATGTAAGCCTGCCCTATTCCCTTCAATTTTAGGTGGATACATGTTAATGACAAAAGGAAACAGCTAGTTTAATTCTTTATAATCTTGCTTTAAAATATCAAATAACAGTAATTTCACTGTTTCTGTTAATGAATACCTCTACTTATCTCATTCTTATCTCCATTTTGCCGGTGAGAAAATTGACGTAAAGAGCCCAGATTACATGAGTCAGTATGTAGACACTGCCGGCTGACCCCAGGTCTGTGTGATTTGAAAGTTCACAAGTCTTCTACCAACCCACACAGCAGTTCTGAATTATGTAACAGAGAGAAGAAGAATAGTTTCATTTAGCAAGCATCTACTATGTGACACACACCATGCGAAGAGCTTTAGTACTTGTTCATCTAACTGTAAAGACCATTTTTCTAAATTCTGCTTAAATTCACTGATCGATTACTTACTGTCCACTCCAATTGCCAGACAATTAAATGTCTTGCTTGGTGTCGTGATATATCCCTTGGCTCTGGTTTACTCATCTGTAAGATGAAAAGTTTAGATAAGATCTTTTAGATCTTTCCTAAGGTCTAAAGTTCTGTTTGGAGCATTTACATTCTTACAAATATTAATGGAGATTTGAAGAGGCCATTTAAGTTACTTAACTGTTGCTGTAATAAAAAACACATTTTCTTAGCAAATGTGAATCGTTAAAAATAAAATTGAAATGGTAAAACTAATCTTAGAATCATCAGATCAAAATCAATATAATATACAAATATTGAGTATTTGCTGTGTTTACAATCAGCCAAACATTCCTGAACTGGGAACACAAATGTTTCTTTAGAGAAATTCTTTGGTAATTGATAAAATTTGCACCTGTGATTGAGAATTTCATTTTTTAATGTGTATTTGTGGGGGCTGGGGGGATGCAGCATAACTGTCAATAATTTCAAAAATGGAGAATTGTAGAAAACACCATATCAAACAGTTAACCATCCTGGGAGTAATAAAAATAAAAAATACATATCACTTTAGATTATTTTTATTTTACTTCTTTGTATGCCCCACATTTAGAGACCCAGTTATGAAGGATACACAGAGATATCCAAACTTATTTTAAAACTGAATTAAAATTAACATGTTTTGATCATAACAGATTGTTTGGAAAGAAAGAACCTAGTCTATGAAAAACACATGGCAGCTGTTCACCAAGAATACCCCCTCAAAGGGCAGGATTTTCTTGACCAAGGTACGTGCAGAGTTAAGGACCAGCCTAAGGGCCCTTTGGAAGTGGGACTGCCAAGTCTCTAAAAAGAGCCTCTTTTGATTCCTTGGGCAATTTTTGCAACTGTCAGGTTGTCTGTCATCCAGAACCTTGGTGTTTCGTAAGACCGGTGTTCCTTTTTCAGAAGCTGGGGATGAGGAACTCTGTTATACACCTAATACCACTGCTTCCTTACTCATTTCATTGTGGAGGAAGGGCACAAATACAAATAAGCGTCTGGGTATTCTCTGACAATAGCGACCATCACTATAGTTAATATTTAATGACTGCTTACTGCTTGCCTGGCACTAAGTATTAACTCATTTCATTCTGACAACTAGCCCTATCACATGAGTACGGTGAATATCCCCATTTTCCATGAGTCACCTGGGGTACAGAAAATAACTTGCCCATTATCTCTTGGTTACCAAGTGGTGGAGCCAGTGTGCAAAGCCAGCCTGGCTACTCCAGAGCCCCAGATCTAACCCTACTCTCTGGACAGTAGATGCACATGGTTACACCTGTGGGGACCAGTAGGGCAGCTGCTAACCGCATGTGGCTACTGCATACTGGAAACGTGGTTTGAAAGGAAAGGTTCAGAGATTCCAAGCAATTATATTTTCTGGGCGCTTATTGTTTAAGCTTGAACTGTAGTATCTTGTAAGTATAAAATACCAGATTTTGAAGACACAGTATTAAAAAAAGGAATGAAAAATAGCTCACTAATGATTATTTATTAATACATAAGTGATTTCTTTAAATACTTACATATTAAAGTGATGATATTTTGGATATATTGGGTTACATTAATTTCACCTTCTTTTTTTTTTTTTTTTTTTTGCATGGGCAAGCACCAGGAATCGAACCCCAGTCTCCAGCATGGCAAGCGAGAACTCTACCTGCTCAGCCATAGTGGCCTGCCCAATTTCACTTTTTTTTAACTTTTTAAAATGTGGCTGTTAAAAATGTAAAAGTATTTAGTATGCTTGCAGTGTATTTCTACTGGCCAGCGCTGGATTAGATAGCAAGTCCTTTTTGCTACGTAGGCCACATAATAGAAGGAAGGAATCATTTCAATCACTGTCTGACCTCAAGTAAATCACTTCCTTAAATTCCCTGTGCCTTAATATCTCTAACTGAAAATGTGATAGAAAACTTCGATTTTCTTCATAAGTTTGTTAACTAATAAGCTTAACAAAAGTAATTTTGTTAAAATCATTTATAACAATGTGTAGATTATTCAGTAAAGCAGGAGTATTATAAATAGCAGCAATCCAGATTAAATATGAATTTGAAGTATTTTCTTATTACTTTCTTTTAGCAAATATTTAGCTTTTGCTAAAGTTTTTATTTAGCAAATAGATGTGTATCTTTGAACTTCAGACACTGAACCCAGAACAAACAATGGCTGTCATTTGAAAGTTCACTGTCACTTCTGGCTTTACAGTTTTATTTTAAGAATGATAATTTGCTTTAAGTATAGGATTACGTGCCAGTGACAATGTTGGCACCATTTTACATATTTAAACCCAGACTCAGAGACGTCCCGATGGCCTGGTTGGTTGAGATGCAGAGCTGGTAGTCTCAACATAAAGCCAGTATTTTCTCATTACACCTTCTAAGTAACGAAAATTATACTTCATCTTTAGGTGTGGTGGTTTTCAGCTGTGAGTCCCCTCAGGAATAGAAGCGGTAAATGAGGTGAGGGTGAAGCTTCTATGCTTTAAATTTATCTAACCAAATTGACATAAGCCAAAATCCCAGGATTTTTATTCTGTAGTTTGCTGTGATTTCATATAAATAATTCCACACAATATGACCACTTAAATCAGATAAGTGGTTCAGAGATTTTTTTGGCACTTACTATTTTTTAAGTTAGAAAGGTAACACATTCTTCTTGTAAAAATTCAAATAATATAGAAGTATGTGTAAAATCAAAAGGGAACACTTCTATCCTCATCATTTTCCTTCAAGCCCAAATCTTCAAAAACAACCATTTGATTAATTTTAACACAGAAGAAGTCAGCACATTGAAGAGATTCATGGTTCAGAAAGATTCATGGTTTATAAGTTGTCACAGTGTTTAATATGAACCTTTATTTTATTGATTGCTTTATATTGAATAGAAAACTCCCTTCAATAAAATTGTATCTATACAAACTGCTGTTAGTCCTTTATAGTCATATAATTGATAAAGTGTATATGTCTATATCCATTAAAGAAATGTATATGTCTTCTATTCATTAAAGATGGCAATTCTATACTAAAAATATATATCATCTCCAAAAGAAATATTTCTTCAAAGACCAGAGAAAAACTGATTTGGAACAATGATCTTTTCTATAGATGTTTGTTTAAAACATCAGATTTTTTCCAAATCATGATTTCATTGTGGGCTGAGCATGGCTTACTATGTGATTTAAAGAGTATCACTGTGGTCTCATGAATATGGGAGAATGTCCAAAAAATTATAGTAGCTATTGGCATTGCTTAGATTTGTTTTGGATGGCAGAGAAATGACATTTTTAAAAATATCAATCCATGGAAAAGGTATAATTTGATCAGATGGTGGCTAGAGCATAGATTCTTCAGCATCATGCGTTCGTCCACCAAATCATTTGAAATGGTCATGTAAACACTTGTATCCCACACATGTAATTACATAAGATCCATAAATTTATTTCTCCTTTGAAAAGGTCACTTTCTTTATTTTAAGGGGAATTGTCTCAGAGTCAATTAGGTTTGGCCCTTAGGGGAGTCCCCCAGTATGTAGAGTGAGCCATAAGATTTTCCCCACTGGATAGTGTTTGAGTCACATCAAATGGGAAGCCACTGATATCTCACTGCCATAATTAAGGACATTTTGGAAGTTTATCGACAAATTCTCTAATTCGGAACATGTTAACCGAGAGCTAGAGGACAGTATTTGCAAGTCAAATGATGAAAGAATCTATTGTCAGGCAATTAAAACATCTTCACGGAGACCTACCAGCTAACCTTTGTGTGGTCTCTTTCTCAGATGGAAACGGTTCGTAGGGCCAGTTGACAGCGTGAAGTTTGAGACGATAGGAAATGTGTGTGGGAACTTGCAAGAACAAATCTAAAAGAAAAAAAAAAAGATCTAGGATCAGGGTTTTCTTTGCCACGTTTCCACCACGATGGGGTGGGAGTGGGAGCTGGGGCCAGGGGGAAGCTCTGGAGGGAAAGGTGGCGTTAGAGATGCTGGTCAAAGTTAGTCCTGGTCAAGCCCGGGACGAACAATGCCTTAGTGTCGTTGTGGACTGCCCCCGCGGCTTAGATATTCTTCCCATGTCAGTATAATCACTACTGGGAGGTAGCTCGATTAAGGATTACCATATCATTAATAGGATCCATGACTTTTGTTCAAAGGCTACTTGTGCAATGTTGCCTTGTGGATGAAGCGCCCTAATCCTCTGAGCCGCAGCTGTAGAGAGAGAGGCTCCTTAGAGCCCCCACACTGACTTCCCTGTCCCCTCGGATCAGTTCTAAAAAACAGACAGAAACAACAGTCAACTCAAAGCCAAAAAAAAAGAAACATCCATTCTACATTTCCACATTCATCCCCAAGCTTCAATCCCTGCCAATGTCTCCCATTCATCTTCTCTAACATCCAGATCACCGCTCGGACGGTGGCCAGATTAAAGGGGAACAATGCAGTTTTAAATGTAAAGTTTGCATCTAATTTTTTTTCTTTGCATGAGAAAAAGCACATTGATTCTATCTGTGTGTCTGTCTTAACGCCCAGCCTGTAGTTTTGTCAGGTCGTTCTTATTTTCTTTGGCAACCTGAGGCCTGCTTGTGTCTCCTGACTGTCTGGGGTTCCTCAGTTTATTTGGTGACGACACTTACACTTTGCAATTTGTGCTTGGGTAGGAAATTATATGCATAGTTGTTCGGCAATGGAGTTTTGTTTTATTAATATTATTGCCCTTAAGACAGTTCTACTTCTGATGGGTCTGAGCATTGAGAGGAATTTAAAAACTCAGCAGTAGCTTGAAACCTAAGCAAATGCCACCCTGATATTGAGGATTGAGCAGAAAAAGATAAGCAAGTGAACCACTTTTGGGAAAACTCTAGGTGGTAGAAGACGGGAAAGAGTGGGTGCTTTAATGATCATGCTTTTATTCCAATTGAAATTGTTAGCCCTCTCTTTACTTATAAACCATTTTTATAAGAGTTTTAGTCTTATGTTACTTTGCTTTGTTTAAAAATCACCATAATAACATTTTTATAAAAATACCCACAGTTCAATTTTAGCTCTCTATACTGAGCCATTTTCCAGAGGAATCTAAAAAAGATTTGGAGCATTGCCTTTGGGTCAAAGTATCTTCAATTCTTTCTGGTTTCCAAAGTAGTTACATACAGGGGAAATTTTTGCTTTTTTATGCTTCCTTCAACCCAACACCCTCTTTTCCCATCTTTCCCTTTTTCTGTGGGGTCAAGTGTGCAAACTGTCATTGACATATCTTCCCTTTACGAGGAATTTGTTGGGATAGAATTACATAAACCTGGCTACCTGAAACACAATAAGGGTAGGAAACTTTTACTTTTTGGACAGCTAGGGAAACAGTTCAGGCACTTCTCCAGCCAAAAGAATTTTTTTCCACAAAATAATTTTTGTCAAGAAAGTCTTGATAGTACTCATCAAACATTGATTTAAATAAATATGTCATGACCGTATATTCTCAAGTGATATTGTCTATGTATGGTGCCACTTAATCTTGTATGTAGTATTCAAGGAAGAGAAAATCTGTAAGAATGCACCTCTGGTTAGGAAAACAATCTAGTTCTGATTCCTGTTGTGCTCATATTGGTTGGTGTACCCCACAATTCTGGTGGATAAACCTGGTAGTTTTCTAAGGCATGCACTGCCATCTCCATCCCCCTTCCAAAATCTGTCTTTGTTGAATGCCACGACTATAAGTTCCTCAACTTAAGGTTACTTTAAAAAGGAACTACATTCTTAACATGGATTACAATAGCTAAGATTTTAAAACTAATAATGAAAGATTTTAGGATAACACCTACAGGTAAAGGCAATATTATACTTTACTAACATGTAGTACTCATTTCTATGCAAGAAAACCACACCTCAAAGTTTCACTCATTAAATCTTATAAAGAGGTTCACAGAGCATGCGGGATTTTTTTAGTGGTAGGAAAGTTTCGTAAAATTGGTTTTCTGCTAATATACGACAGTTTTGGCATTGCAACAGAGTTGATGTTCAGTGCTTTGTGATTTATACTCCACTTCTGATGTTCCTGTCCATGTGGAAGGAGCTCCATGCTTTTGGAGTAACATTTATTGGTTTCTCTCTATCTCCTTACTTTTTCCTCCTTACTCTTTCTCTGTTCTTTTCTTGGGAGCCACTGTCCAAAAAATGCATGCAGTCTGGATTTTCCTCTATTTTTTTCCTAAAAGAAATTTTATAGGAACATACCCTTAAGTGGGGAGAGATGCAGTTTTTAGCATTGTCTGTAACTAAGTGGGTCACATGGGGCTGCAATATTAGGAAGTTCTTTCTTGCCATGCAATTAAGCCATGTTATCCAAGAAGTCTGTCAACAATAGAGCTGACCCATATGTTAGTCTTCTATCTCTCATTTAGCTCAAAAATCTTGGGATAAAAGCAGTGGTATTATTTACTGGGTTCCATTAGGCAACAACATCTATGTCTAGGTGTTCTGCAAGACTGGTTCTCAAAGTGGGGTCTGAGGACCTTTGGGGATCCTGGAGACCCATTTATAGGGCCTTGTGGAGTCATAAGAATAGTAAGATGTCATTTGTCTTTTTCAATATCACTCTCAAAGTATAGAGTGGAGTTTCCAGAGGCTACATGATGGGTGATGGCATTACTGCTCTGATGGCTACCAGAAAGCATGTGTTGGTGATTGAATCATGTCTCCCATAAAAGGCATGCCCAGGTCCCAACCCCTGGTCCTATGGGTATGAGCATATTTATAAATAGGACCTTTGATGATGTTATCAGTGAAGAGGTGCTCAAACTGAATGTAGGTGGGCCTTTATCCAATGTGGCTGAAGTCGTTATAAGCAAAGGAAATTGGACATAGAAAGAGAAGCCATGGGAAGCAGCCAGGAACTGGAAGTAATTGGATCTCAGAAGAGAAGAGAAGATGCCTCCAGCTGCATGGTCATGTGGCAAAAGAGCCAGGGACCAAGGATCCCCAGCAGCCAAGCCCAGGACACAACAGTCTTCAGGGAGAAAGCAATCGAGCCAACCCATTGTATTGCATTGTTTTAGTAGTTAGGAAAGTAAAACAGCTTATGTATCCTTGTGTTTAAAAAATTTTTCCATTTTGGTATTGGTAAATATTGATAAATATTCAGGTTCATGTGTCAACTTGGCCAAGTGATGGTACCTATTTGTCTGGTTAGGCAAGTGCTGGCCTGTCCATTGCAATGAGGACATTTCATAGAATTAAATCATGATCACGTCAGCTACATCCACAGCTGATTCCATTTGTAATCAGTCAAGAGGAGTATCTTCTGCAATGAGTGATGCTCAATCTAATCACTGGAAGCGTTTAAAGAAGGATTCAGAAGAGACAGGCTTTCCTTCTGCTTTAACTGGCAAGCCTCTCCTGTGGAGTTCGTCCAGACCTTCCATCGGAATCATCGTCTTCACAGCCTGCCTTATGGATTTTGGACTCTACATTACCACGGTTATGTGAGACACATTTATAAATTTTATATTTGCGAGTGTTCCCTGTTGATTCTGTTTCTCTAGAGAACCCTAACTAATACAATAGTAAACTCATGCATTCTGGACTACTCCTCAATAAAAAATGATAGATATAATCCACGTAAATCAAGACTCTTTGGGGCCCTTACTAATTTTACCAGTGTTAAGGTAGACCAAATGTCTGAAAACTGCTGCTCTAAGAGCACATGAGAATCAAAGCTCTTGCTTAAAACCAGAAGTCTCTTTTTGGATGCCTTGGTTACCGAAAGGTATAAGAGTTCCTTCCAGATATTGCTTGCTTCATTCAAAATAGATAAAAGGTACTGGATTGAGAGCTCAGTTTGCCCAACTAAAAACAGAAGAAATGAATTAATTTGCTAAGCCAGTATGCACCGAGGGTTCTCTCTGTACTGGAAACTGTCTCCCAGGCAGGTGAGTTTGTGGATGAGCTATTCCATTACTGCCCTTAGGAAGCTCACTGCCAAGGGGTTCAACAAACCAATGAAGGGGCAATGGAAATACAGAGTGTCCGGTGAACATAAGGTGTTACAGAAACATAGAGTTGTACCGAATCTAGGGAGCAGGGATGGGGCAGGTTCTCTATACTGTGTCTTGAAGGGTAAGTATGATTTAGCCAGGAAAAGAAAAGGTGACGGGTGTCCTAAGCAGAGGGATAATAGATGCACAGGCCTAAAAGTGTTTTTTTCAAATAGTGGGTCACAGCCCATTCATAGGTCATGGAATCAATTAAATGTGTCCTTACCAGCATTTAAAAAATAACAAAGTAGAACAGAATAGAAAAAAAATCAGAGTGCACCTCACATAATATGGGTAAGTACTGTTGTGTGTATTTTTTCCCCATTGTACATGTGCATGTGTATGAAAGAGAAAGAGAGAGGAGGGACTATGTAGTACTGGCTTACAGTGCAAAATGGATTTCTTATTGTTGGCTAAAATTTTAAAAAATTAAATAAAAATATTTAAATAGAAATAAATTAAATAAAAAATGAAATAGAGGCCTTAGAGGAAAGATGTGTTCAAAGAATTATGAGCAGTAGTTCCATACGGATGTGACATAGGGGACAAGTGGATGGTGCCACTGGAGAAGTAAGCAGGAATCAGAGCACAGAGAGCCTTAATGACTGCTAAGTGGTTTGCATTTTATCCTAAAGGCAATTAAGCGCCATTTCAGGACTTTAAGAAAAGGAGCTACTTGATCAAGAAATATTTGGTTTCATAAAAACCATTCTAGCAGCTGCGAGAAAAATGAATCGGGAGAGGGAGTAGAGGTAAAATCTGATGCAAGGAGACCTCTTACCAAGTTATTGTAGCAATTCAAATGATAAGTAACCTGGGGCTTAACTAAAGCAGTATGAATAGAGAGCACAATAATATTTTTAATTTGTTAGAGTTCATTTTTATTATATGATTATTTCTTATATAGCATTCTGCTCTAGTTTTATAAATGCATTATCACTAGAAGGTAAGCAACATGAAGGCAGGAATTTTCCTATCTTTTATTAAACCTCAGTATCCATATAAATGAGAGCAATGCTTACATTGATTAGGTGGTCAATAAATATTTGTCGAGTGAATCTTCTCTTATCCTAAGAAGATATATATATAATTTTTTTTGTATGCTTTATGGTAGGGTCACATTTCATTTGTTTTCCATGTGAGTATCCTGTTACTGCAGCACCATTTGTTGAATTGTTGCTTGTTTGGTTTTTTGCTTGTTTGTTTGCTTTTGGGGGGGAAGTGCACTAACAGGATATTATTAATTATAAGGTTCTTTTCGAGTTTTCTTTTGCTCCCTGCATTATCTCCGTGTGGTGGCTTGGAGCTCTATGTATCCCAGAAAAACATGACATGAAACTTAATCCGTTCCTGTGAGTGTGAATCCACTGGAAGGAGGACCTCTTGCGGAGGTTACTTCAGTTAA
Source organism: Tamandua tetradactyla (assembly GCF_023851605.1). Classification (NCBI taxonomy): domain Eukaryota; kingdom Metazoa; phylum Chordata; class Mammalia; order Pilosa; family Myrmecophagidae; genus Tamandua; species Tamandua tetradactyla. The sequence goes on from NC_135352.1 coordinate 27,450,226, forward strand.
GGTGTGGCCCAGGATGGATCTTCATCCAATTACTCAAGTCCTTTATAAGCAGAGTGAAACTCAGACATGAAAGGAAAAAGCCACAGGAGAAAAGAAGCTGAAATTCAATAGAATCTAGAAGGGAAGGGAGAGCTCAGGAGAGGCTTCCACGTGCCTTGTCATGTGTCAGGAGCCCGGGACCAGGGATGACAGCCGACCCCAGGACGCCAGTCTCTGGGAAGAAAGCATCGCCTTGATAATGCCTTGATTTGGGCTTTCCCCCAGCTTCAAAACCGTGAGCCAATAAATTCCCATTGTTTAAGCTGATCCACGACATGGTATTTGCTTGAGCAGCCAAGGAAACTAAAACACTGCAATCCCTCTTCTTTCTCTCTCCTCCCTCTCCCTCTCTCCCCTCCCCACCCGTTTAATTTAATTTGATTTGATTTTAGTGTCTCTAGCTCTCATGTTAGAGACTTTCCTAAATGTTTAGTTATCTTTCTATGTTTATTTATACCTAAAAGTAAGACATTCAATGCAATGTCTTAATAACAGGGTGGTTTATGGGAATCCTGTATTTTATGCGGGATTGTGCTACGCTGTGGGTTGCTTTGTAAAACCATGACTTCTCTAACAAAGGAAAGAAAAAAAAGATAAGACATTCAAGCCCATCAAAAGTTCCCTATGTGTTGGTGGAAAGGTAGAGTAATTGTTGAGGGCCCAACCATTACACTGGGTGACTCCAAATGTCAATTTCTATATGTCTTTTGTCTTGTGTCCTTTTCTTAATAGAGAATACTCTCTTCTTATGCCTTGGGAATGGTCCAGGGTTGAACCCTTGTTTGACTAGAATTCCACTTAAAAATACATTCTGCTTTTAATACACCACCTCGCCCTGGTTCATGTGCATCTGATATCACTGAATCCAGAACTTCATTGGTTCAGTCTCTCTGAAGAAATCATTTTATCTTCTCTTGCTGACTTCTGGGAGGAGCTGTTACCTGGCTGCATGGGATCTAGTTGCTCTTTAGTCATGCTTTCTGCCAATCCTCTATATTTCAACCCTTCTCCTTGTCCCTTGTCTTCCAAATTCTGAGCCTTTCCAAGGATATGTACTGTGAATTCACTTTCTTCTTGTCTACAAACCTCTCTCCAGGTACTGAGCTTTCAGCTCTGCTACTGTTATCACTCAATCCCTTTGCTTTCCAGCATCAAGATTTTGCTGATATCTCTTATGTGATGTTGTCTTCACTCCTGTTCTCTTTGTCCCTGTGGATTTATACCATATTTATTTATTTACTATGGCTTTAGAAGGGTTTTAGGAGATAGTGGAGATAACAACTTAGGTATTTAATCTTTCATATTTAAAGAATGGCTTTTTAGAGAATAGTTTTATTGACTGAACAGATTAATTACCAGTCCTACTTTCTCCTTCAGTTTGTCAGATTTAATCACATTTGTTCAATTAAGTTATACAAAAAAAGTAATTTTAGAGTGTTGCTCCTGTGCTTTGATTTTAGCAATAAAGCTTTTCTTTTCATTGCAAGTAATAAAATGCTACACTCTAGTGATAATTCTTTTAGAATATGTTATACCACCTGAATTTTGACATTTTAACCAACCAGTGAGGTCATCATTAACAGTGATGACATGGAAAACTCTGGTGGAAAATCTATTGAGGCAAATGCAAAAGTTTTAATATATCACTATACACAGAAAAAAAATGCTGGAATGGTTGATCATAACAGAGTTAAGAAAACACTATTGAGGCACTCATCAAAGCGCCTAATGAAAGGCCTAGGCGTATTACTAATGCATCCTGACACTTGAGTGTAGCAGAGTTGCAGGATTAGAAATACTAGGGTATTAGAGATTTGGCTGTTTAATTCCATGTTACAGTCCCAGGCAAGTATGATGCAGTGTTCTAGCCTCATTTCTTATGTTACCCGCTATTGATATATCTCTGTGGTGGTTTGGAGCTGTGCACTCCAGAAAAATGTATTTTTAAATCTAATCCATGCCTTTCGCTATGAACCCATTGCAAGTAGGACTTCTGATGCGATTACTTCAGTCAAGGTGCGGGCTCAACTCTATCAAGATAGGTCTTAATCCTATTACCAGAGTCCTTCATAAGCAGAACGAAATTCAGAGAGAGAAAGAAAGCCATGGGAAGCAAGAAGCTGAGGGTCAATGGAACCTGGAAGAGAAGGGAGAGGCCAGGAGAAGCCCCCATGTGCATTGCCATTTGGTAGAGGAGCCCAAGATCAAGGGTCACTGGCAGCCAGCCCCAGACCTCCAGTCTTTGGGAAGAAAGCATTGCCTTGATGAGGTCTTGATTTGGACTTCTCCTGGCCTCAAAATCCATGAGCCAACAAAATTCCATCATTTAAGCCAACCCTAACTGCATGGTATTCGCTTGAGTGCCAAGGAAACTAAAACAGTCCCATGCGGTTGATGATAAAATATTGGGTTTTTTTTCTTTTAGTGAGGCTTTTCTATAGCTTTTTTTTTCAAAATGTTGTGGAGAATTGAATTATCCAGTATTGTTCTGGCCTAACACCTATGTCAAGATACATATCCTAGCCAGGATTTATATATGCGTGCATGTATTTAAAATGCCCAGACAATTGAATGAAATATGGTTAACTGTTTTGTGTCTTTTGATGCATGGCTTTATTTTTATTTTTTCAAGTCAGGTTTATTGAGATATAGTTACATACAATAAAATTCACCCTTTTAGGCATACAGTTCAGTGGATTCTGCTAAATGCACACCATCTTCACCAACAAGACTCAGGACTTTCCCTTCATCTTATAGTCAATCCTTTCCTCCAGTCCCAGGTGACCAGTAATCTCTTCTCTGTTCCTGTAATTTTGCCCTCAGAGTTTGTATGATTTTAGCATAAAAATATACTGGTATAACCACTAATAAAGGATGCGTTAAAACACAAGGAGCAGTGGTATTTAATAGGAAATCATAGCCTTTTTGGTGTGAGTCATATGTGCTTTTTTCTACTTCTTATTATATAACTTCTGCCATGGCTTGCAGTAAATTCTTGTGGATAAACTGAAAAGATTTCAGACAGGTTTAGGATTCCAGTAACACAAAATGTAAAAGGACTTGTTGAGTTGTAAAAGGACTATTGATTCTCAGAAGGTCAAAGTCACCAGCTCTCCTTTGGCCTAATCAGCCCAGGAGCTTCCAAGCTACACTTTCTAATTTTGAAACCCTTCTAGGTGGTTTCAGCTTTGGCAGGATAGGCTTACTGAGTAGAAAGACCAAATATTGAGTTTTAAACTATAGGGAAGAAGTTTGAACATACAAAAGCAGAAAAACTTCATAAATACTTTATTCCCCACAAGGCTGTATTTTGCAACCTATTAGGGTACCCTTGGACTGTGTTTCTCTGAGCCAGGGCAGACATCCAAGAGTATCTGTATCAAGTAGTCCTATTAAAAGTTCTAGGAAAGGACAAGTGGTTACATGCCAAGTCCCTTTTGATTTCCAAAGTACCATGTATTTTTAGTTTTGACATAGTACATGTAATCTTTAAGGATCTAAAACAATTAGTAATTTGGAATCTTAAGGGAAAGTTTGTCTCAATATCCAAATCATTTACACTTAACTAAATCCCAATTACATAAGTTTGTTCCTGGATATTTTCCGTTTCAGCAATTCTGAAGACAATGTATTAGTTCATTAGTATGCATGCACTGTTTATATTTCTCTTTTTTGCTACTTGCAGGAAATAGTTCATATTCTTAGTAAGCTAGCACTATAAGGAATCTTAGAGGTCATATTGTCCATTTCTTTGGTACAAGGGAAGGAATCTGAGACTTAGAAAGGTAACTTCTGACGCCTCTGGGAAAAAAAAAGATTAATTTCAGGAATTAATTTTCATATGAATCCAAGTACTTTTCTTGGTCATTAACTATTTCTAAGCCTAAAGTAGTGAGTGATATACCTGCACCAAACTCTAGATACTAAGCCACACTTTATTCTACCAATCAATAAAACCCATATTTGGAACAAGTCCCCACTGAAGACATTAGCATGCATGTTATTTGTCTCATATTACCACCACCTCACTCCTAGCATAGGTATAAAAATCATTAAATTCGTCTTCTCTAAAATATTGATTAGACATTTCTCTGCACAAAGTACTAAGATAGCCACTCTGCTATGTTCATTAAACAACACGCGGCAGTGCTTAGCATGTGCAGTATGTCATCCATGGTGAGTCTAATTTTGATTGTACATTACCTAGAGAAAAAAAAAAGGCACTGAAGACAGTAGATGCTATATTTCCCTTATGTACTAGTCAATATGTACTACATTTTTAAGAAGCTGACCTGGAAAGAATTTGAGAATTTTGTGTTTAGAGAAAATGTTCCTATTAGACCACAGCATTTCAGGAACTCCTTGATAGACTTAGCTTTTACCTTATGATAATTTGCCAGGTTTTATGTTGGAAAAGATAAATCAGGTAGAGGAAATGAACATTTGATTTGCCTATTTCCCATTTGCTACCTCACCCAGGCAGCAATCATTAAGTAGTGTGCTATGAATCATACCATTAAGATTATTTGCAACCTAATAGTGGTGGCTGTAGCTATTTAATATCCCTGTATCCTGTCTGCTGAAACCTCAGAGACATATTGCTGACAGTAGTAGAAATTTTCTTCCATGCTGTTCTCTCATTCCTAGTGGGTTCCCAATGGGTTCTCTTTCTGTTAGACAGTGTGTTCTTTAGGGTTAAGTTCTGTGTGAGTAAGAGAAACCTGGCCCCTGTGTGTAACAAGAGAGAAGAGTGTTTCCTGTCCCATAAAAGAAGAATGGTGGCAGGCAGCCCAGGACTGATATGGCAGCTCCATGGTATTATATGGGACCAAGGCTGCTCTACCATGCTAAAGCTTGGTTTCTGTAGCCTTGAAGTTTACCTCATAGTTCTAGATGGCTGCCAGAGCTCTGGCCCTCATGTTCTAGTGGCAGATCAGAAGAAGGGGTAAGGCCAAAAGCAAAAAAGGAAGTTCCTTTCAGCCAAGTCTCCTCCCGGGAAACACAATTCTCAGAAATCCCGTACAGTACTTCTGTTTATAACAAATGGCCAGAATTTAGTCATATTGATAAACATAGCTGCAAGAATGACTGGGAAATGTAGTCTTTTATTCTGAGTGGCAAAGTGCTCAGGTAGTTATTACTATGTCAAGAATGGAAGGAAAGAAGAGAGGGAAGGAAGAAAGGAGGATGGATGTCATGGTAGATAACTAAGCCTCTGCTATGGATAATTTAAGTGGAATCAAGAAGTATCCATGAAGCCTTAACTCCTCAGCACAGTGACTACTGTTTTATGGAAATAATATCCATAGGTACATGATTGATGCCATTAGTTTAGTAGGTGCTCTTCTAGACATCCCCCAAGAAGTTCAGATGGTTCTTATGTCATAGGAGAACATTAATAATAATTGGTTGCTTTCTACTTGAATACTTTCAGTTATAGGAATTCAAATAATATAAAATTTAAAATAAAATTACAAAAAGTTATTCATCCTGTATATTAAAGGAAGCTTATAGCATATACCTTCAAAACATAGACTGAATGGGCGGGCCGCGGTGGCTCAGCGGGCAAGAGTGCTTGCCTGCCATGCCGGAGGACCCCGGTTCGATTCCCGGCCCCAGCCCATGTAAAAAAACAAACAAACAAACAAAATATAATAAAACAAGAAAATGTTTAAAGATGTCTCTCTTCCTTCCTTCCATCCTTCCTTCCTTCTCTCTGTCTTTCCTTCCCTTCCTCCCTCTCTCTTTAAAAAAAAAAAAAAAAAACATAGACTGAAGTAATAATGTGAGAAACCCAAATCACAGTAAAAGTCTCTACAAATAATTAACAGCTTCTTATCAAAGAATTAAAGTTTGAGTGCTTAATACAACCCTTAAAGTAAGCTTCTTATTAGTTTGTAGGGAAGTTAAGGAACTCCAGAACCAACTTGTATTGCACTTCCTACCCTTTTGCATAGACTTATTAATCATAGAACTTTCAAGATAACTTTCCTTCAGAGATTTTGAATAATGTGATAAACTAGACTTAACAGACATTTGTAGAACATTACATCCCACAACAGCAGGATATACATTTTTCGCAAGCGCTCATGAATCATTCTCAAGGATAGACCATATGCTGGGTCACAAAGCAAGTCTCAATACATTTAAAAAGTTTGAAATTATACAAAACATTTTCTTGGATCATAATGGAATAAAGTTGGAAATCAATAACAGGCAAAGAGCCAGAAAATTAAAAAATATAAGAAAGCTAAACACGCTCTTAAACAACCATGAGGTCAAGGAAGAAATTCTAAGAGAAATAAAAAAAATCTCAAGGCATATGAGAATGAAAGCGCAACATATCAAAATTTATGGAATGCTCAAAAGCAGTGCTGAGAGGGAAATTTATTGCCGTAAATGCCTATACTAAAAAAGAAGAAAGAATAAAAATAGAGGAATTAACTTGTTCACTTGGAAGAACTAGAGAAAGAATAGCAAACTAACCCCAAAGCAAACAAAAAGAGAGAAATAATGAAGATAAGAACAAAAATAAATGAAATTAAGACTATGAAAACAATTGAGAAAATCAACAAAACCAGAAACTAGTTCTTTGAGAAAATCAATAAAATGATAGACCCTTAGTTAGACTGACAAAAACAACAAAAAACAAAACAAAAAATAGAGAGAGGATGCAAATAAAGGAAATCAGAAATGAAAGAAGGGACACAACCACTGACCCCGCAAAACAAAAGGAGCTAATGGGAGGATACTATGAGCAACTATATACTAATAAAATAGACAATGTAAATGAAATGGACAACTTCCTAGGAAGGCATGAACAACCAACATTAACTCAATAAGAAATAGATGACCTCAACAAGCCAATCACAAGTAAAGAGATTCAATCGGTCAAGAGGCTCCCAAAAAAGAGAAGTCCAGGACCAGATGGCTTCGCATGTGAATTCTACTAAATACTCAGATAGAATTAGTATCAATCCTGCTCAAACTCCTCAAAAAACTGAAGAGGAGAGAAAGCCACCTAACTTATTCTATGAAGTCAACATCAACCTAATATCAAAGCCAGACAAAGACACCATAAGAAAAGAAAATTACAGACCAATATCTTTAATGAATATAGATACAAAAATCCTCAACAAAATACTTGTAATTTGGGTCCAGCAGCACAGTAAAATAATTATACACCATGACCAAGTGAGATTTAGTCCAGTATGCAAGGCTGGTTCAACACAAGAAAATCAATTAATGTAAAACACCACATCAATAAATCAAAGTGGAAAAACCACATGATCATCTTGATCGATGCAGAAAAAGCATTTGACAAAATTCAATATACTTTCTTGATGAAAACATTTCAAAGGATAGGAAAGGAAGGGAACGTCCTCAACATGATAAAGAGAATATATGAAAAACCACAGCTAACATCATCCTCAATGGGAAAGACTGAAAGCTTCCCTCTAAAATCAGGAACAAGACAAGAATGCCCAGTACACAATTGTTATTCAACATTGTGCTGGAAGTTCTAGCCAGAGCAATTAGACAAGAAAAAGAAGTAAAAGGCATTCAATCGGAAAGGAAGAAGTAACTCTCATTGTTTACAGATGACAGGATACTATGTGTCAAAAATCCTGAAAAATCTACAGCAGAACTACTAGGGATAATAAATGAGTAGAAGATCAACACTCAAAAATCAATAATGTTTTTATACACTAGTAATGAGCAACCAAGAGAATAAAATATTTAGGAATAAATTTAACTAAAGATACAAAAGACATACACAGAAAACTGTAAGAAATTGCTAAAATAAATCATGGAAGACATAAATAAATGGAAGGGCATACAGTGCTCATAAATATAGGTAAGATGCCAATTCTACCAAAATAGATGTATAGATTCATTGTAATACCAGCTATAATCTGAACAACTTACTTTGCAGTAATAAGAAAACCAATAACCAAATTTATTTTGAAGGGCAGTGTGCCCCAAATAGCTAAAAATTATCTTGAAAAAGAAAAATGAAGTGGGAGGTCTCATACTACCTGACTTTAAAGCATATTACAAAGGTACAGTTGTCAAAACAGCGTGGTACTTGCATAAAGATAGATATACTAACCAATGGAATCAAACTGAGTGTTCATAAATAGACCCTCTCATTTACAAACAATTGATCTTTGATAAAATGGTCAAGCCAACCGAATGCAAGAGGACCTCTATTTCATACCCTATAAAAAATTAACTCAAAAAGGATCAAAATTATGGTTAAGACCATAAAACTCCTAGAAGAAAACGTAGAGAAATATCTTATAAGTCTTGTGATATGAGGCGGTTTCATAGACTTTACATCCAAAGCATGAGCAAATGAAGAAGAAATAGATAAATGGGATCTTCTTTGTGCATCAAAGGTCTTTGACAGGAAAGCAAAAGGGCAGCCTACTCAATGGGAGACAATATTTGGAAACCACATATAAGATAAGGGTTTAGCATCCAGAATATATAAAGAGATTCTTTAACTCAGTGACAAAATGACAAACAACTCAACTAAAAATGGGCAAAAGATATGGACAGAAACTTCTCAGAAGAGGAAATGCAAATGTCTAAAAGACACATGAAAAGATGCTCAACTTCACTGGTTATTAGGAAAATGAAAATCAAAACTACAATGATATACCATCTTACACCCACTAGAATGACTATTATTTAAAAAAAACAAACAGGAAATGACAAGTGGTGGAGAGGATGTGAAGAAGACACACTTATTCACTGTTGGTGGAAATGTAAAATGGTACAACCACTCTGGTTTCTCAGGAAGCTAAGTACAGAATTGCCATATGATCCAGTAATCCCATTACAAGGTATATATTCAGAGGAACTGAAGGCAAGGACACAAATGGACATTCGCACACTGATGTTTATGGCAGCATTATTTATGATTGCCAGGAGATGGAAATAGCCGAAATGTTCATCTACGGATGAGTGGCTGAACAAGCTGTGGTATATACATATGATGGAATACTATGCAGCCGTAAGACAGAATAAGTCATGAAGCATATAACAACATGGATGAACCTTTGAGGACATTATCCTGAGTGAAATTAGCCAGAAACAGAAGGACTAATCCTATATGGTCTCACTAATATGAACTAACATTAATGAGTGAACTTTGAGAGTTCAGAACACGTGTTATCAAGGGATAGAAATAGGGTAGAGACTGGGCATTTGATGCTGAAGGAATATAAAATGTTCAACAGGGCTGATTGTAGAAATTCAGAAATGGATAGCTTTCTGAAATGGATAGCACAGTAATACAGGTACACTGAAGGAAGCTGAATGTGAGTTTGTTTGAGGGAGAAAGGTTTTAGGTTTGTATGAAACCAGAAGGAAAGATAGAGAATAAAGACAGAGATACTATAACTTTAGGAAAGCCTAGAGTGGACAATGATGGTGATTAAAGGTACAAATATAAAAATGCTTTTGCATGAGGGGAAACGAATGAAAGTCAACATTGAAGGGTGTTGGAAATGGATGGTATACAGGAAAAAGTACAATCGATGCAAGCTAAGGTCTATAGTCAACAGTACATTTGCAATATGTTTCCACTGAATGTAACAAAGGCATTATCCCAAAACTAAATGTTAACGAGTGGGACATATAGGGGAGGGGCATGGATTCTCTGTGAAGAAAAGGAAATGTCTTCATGTAGATTACAGTGGTGAAGTCATGGCTATTTACTTAGGTTGGATTGTATGATGTGCAAATAAAACTGTTTTAAAATGAAGAGTGAGAGGGTGGGCAACGGTGGGTCGGTGGCAGAGTTCTTGTCTGCCATGCTGGGGACCCGGATTTGATTCCCAGTGACTGGCCATGTTTAAAAAAATAAAAAAGTAAAGTGAAGAAAGAGAGAAACTGAAAGTCAACAGAACCTGAAAATAAAGAAGATACTACCATGTACATTGCCATGTGGCAGAAAAGCTGCGGAACCCTAAAGATCTCCAGGGAGAGAGCATCGCCTGGCTGATGCCTCGATTTTGGATGTCTCCTAGTCTCAACACCAAAATAAAGAAAGATTAAAAAGGTCCCTGTCTCCAGCAAAGCCTATGCCTGAAGTATCTGGTGGAAAAGTGTCTTCTGAAGCAATTTTAACAGCCAATAAGAGAGGGAGTGACAGAGGCTCTGGTGCCGGTGGTGCTCGGCTACCTGCCTCAGAACGATGATGAGACTGAGCTGAAAGTTGGTGACATCATGGAGGTGGCAGGAGAGATTGAGGAAGGACGGTTCTCAGAGGAAAGTCTTGAACGTTTCCTTCCAACTTCATCACGGAGCTGTTGGGGGAGTTGAATGAACTTGGCATTTCCCAGGATGAGCAACTCTTCATGTCAAATTTAGGGGAAACCACAGGCTCTGAGAGTGATGGGGATGATAGAGCAGTACCAAATCTGAAGCTGCTAAAGGAACAGTCACAACTGCAGCGATCCAGCTGAAGAAAGTTAAAGGAGTGGGCTTTGGAGATATTTTCAAAGACAAGCCAATAAAGCTACAACTGAGATTGAGTGAAGTAAAAAAAAATTACTTTCGATCAGTGGAAAACTATAGAGAAGAAGTTGCCTCCAACTACAGCAACTCGAGAGCTGTCAAAAACAGAAATGGACAGCAGGACAAAGACTAAGGACTACGGCAAAGTAATATTTCCATATAAGGCACAGAATGACAATGAATTGACAATCAAAGAAGTAGATAAAGTCACTCTCATCAATAAGGACTGCGTTGGTGTGGGCTGGGGGGAAGGAAAGCTCAATGGCAGACGAGGCATGCATACTGATAACTATGTGAAGTTGCTTCCACTGGACTTTGAAAAGGAAGGAAATAGACCCAAGGAACCATTTCCTTCATCAGCTCCTGTTATCAAGCAAGGAGCAGGCACCACTGAGAGAAAACATGAAATTAAATTAATGCCTCCCCAAAGACCAGAAACAATTCCAAACAGAACAGAAGGAAAAGAAAGACCAGAGAGAGCACCAAAACTGGGTTTACAAAAGCCTTCTGTCCCTGCCATACCACCAAAAAAGACCTCGGCCGCCTAAGACCAATTGTCTCAATAGACAAAGTGCACTGCCCCCAAGAACGCCAGAGTGACCGGTGGGTCCTCTGACACACACCAGGGGTGACGGTCCAAAGGTCAACGTGGTGGGCAGTTCTCTGCCATCCTGGACAAGGACCTCCTGGGCCACAGCAATGACTTGACCTACAAGGTCTTTATTCTGTGGTGTCATTTATTGAGAAACTCAGCCACCCAACCACAAGCAGACCAAACGCTATGGGGAGGCAGCCCTGTCCCAGTTCCTCACGTCTTCCTCTCTTACAAGCCCCAATATCTTTGACTGTCCGAGTCCAGAAGAAGATAAAGAGGAACACGTTTTGCTTGCACACAGAGGAGCGGACACTGCAAAGAAAACGTCAGAGACTCTTGCCATATCCCAAGTGTCCAACAACAAAGCATCTCTGCTGCCCATGCCAGGGAGCGAGGTCTCAGGTAGTGGACAAGCCCCTCTGTCCTCGGTGGTGCCCTCCCCCCATCCTCCTCTTTGGGAACAGCCGGACACAGAGCCAACTCCCATCTCTGTTTGGTACTAAAGGAAAACAAAAGATGGAATCTGTGGCCAGCAGCCAGGCAGCCCCGGAGGAGCTGAGAACACAGGTCTGTAAGCTGAGGAGCATCATGTAGACCGTGAAGGACCAGCAGCAAGGAGAGATGAAGCAGCCATTGTCAGGGTTGGACAAAGAGAAGAAAATCCGGCTTCATTTGCAGATGAACGTTAATGACATAAAGGAAGCTCTTTCAATTAAAATGAGTACTTGATAAATGAAACGTCACATTTTTCAACCTGAGTCTGAGACTCAAATTTTCTGCCCCAGCCAAAATGACTTTGTGCGAAAAAATTAAAGGTTTGCCTCAACGTGTCCCCATTTGAAAGATTAGCACAGAAGTCTTGATAGCACAATGCAAATCCCCTCCAAGAGAAGATTCCTCCCCCTGAGATAATCCTGGCTCTGGTGTTGGTTGTGACTTAGAGCAAATTGTGTCTCAACCTTTTCTACTTTGAGATTTTGCATGAAACAAAAACCTAGGCGCCTTACTCTAGAGCGGTACTTTTTTTGATGATCTTTTCCATTAATAAAACGTAACTTCATATTATTCATTTACAAGCTTTATAATTTTATGATTTTAATTCTATTTTGTCACAGATTCTTGCAGTGTTTGTACTACACCTACTTAGGAGGGAGCAGGCCCCTTCTTTTTCTTCAGTTACAAAGCTGCCTCTCTTTGCATTCCAGGTTAGGAGTCTATTACATATGCAATTTTAGATCCAACCCATCTCCTCCCCCTGCCAACCAACCCCATCACCCTGAGATAAATTTTAGCTTATATATGATGGTATATTAACAAAAAGACAAAGAAGACATCTGGTATTTGCAATAATATGTGTCTTTTTAGCACCCTCTTGACTGGAACTTTTGCGATGCAGCCACTATGATTCAAAAAATATATATTAGCCACCTGCGATAGTCCACTAGAGGCTCCTGCCTTCAAAGCATCTCTCACCATAGCCAAAGGTCCTAAGAGGAGACAGCTGTGAAGTTGAGCGTGCTGTGTGCTAACAGCTACGACTTTTAAGTTTTCCTGGTTTGGGGTTGCTTATGAAATTAAACAGTCATCCCTGCTTGAGTTTTCATCAGCCAAGTTAAACATCTGCTTCCTGTCCTTTGCACCTTTTGCATGAACACAATATATATTATTAAAGCAAAAATAAATAGAAGTAAAGTGCAAGTGAAAAAAATAAACAAAGAGAAACAAATGCTGGAGAAAATATGGAGAAACTGTTGGTAGGGAAACGAAGAGGTACAGCCCCTTGGAGGGCAGTGTGGTGGGTCCACAGGAGGCTAGGGGTGGGGTTACCATATGATCCTGCAGCCCTGTTGCTTAGTATATACCTGGAGGAACTGAGTGTGGGCACACGAATGGACATTTGCACACTGGTGTTTATGGTGGTAGTGATCGTAATTCTCAATGGATGGAGGTGGCCTAAGAGTACAACGAGTGAGGAAGGGAAGGGCGAACGGTGGTGTATATATACACGGACTACTCAGTAGCTGCAAGAAGGAATGAAGTTGTGAGGCATGCAGCTAGGTGAATGAACCTTAAGGATAGCATGTTGAATGAAATTTCAGAAACAAAAAGACAAATATTCTCATGCTTCACTCATATGGACTAACTACAATATACAAACTTGGTGAGCTGACGTCGAGAGCATGGGTTATCAGGTTGGGGCTTATTGTAGAGGATCTAGATTGTAAGCTACTATAGCACTCACATATATTATGGAGTTGTAACCATTATTTCTAAATTTTCAGGTATTGAGTATTTGCATATAACCCAGTTGTTCCCTGAAACTGTGGGTATTTATGTGACACCTGAGACTCAGAGTTAGAGCACGGAAGCTCTGAAAGTCAGCAGTACCCCATACAGCAACTGTTGAAAAGTGATCAGACTTCATCTAGAGATATGAATGAAGCTGATCTGGATATGACTAAGGTAAATCAGAATATAGGGTAAAGGATGATATGGTCCATATTTTAAAGCTTCATCTTCTATCTGAGACCGAAGGGAGAGATGTTTATTTGGTGCAAAATTTATATTTTGAGTAGCACATTATCTACTTTGCCTTGTATGGTCAGTTTATTTGAACATCATAATCACATGGAATCTTTAATAGGGCCTGAGATCTTATTGGTTTGTTCATGTTACTGTGATGGCTTGATATATCCCCGAGTAATCTAGGCAGAGGATAAAAAAGTATTTGCAAAATCCCCTTGGAGGACTGGGGAGAAAGGAAGAAATATTCGATTTCCCCATCTGGGGAATTCCTGACATTCTTGCATGCAGTGAGGACAACCAATTTAATAGGGTGAGCCCTCGATCTTGGGACTTGTCCCTATGAAACTTATTCTTGCAAAGGAGAAGCTAAGCCTACTTATAATTATGCCTAAAAGTCACCCCCAGAGAACCTCTTTTGTTGCTCAGATGTGGAATGTCTTTCTAAGCTAACTAAGCAGGTGAACTCACTGCCCTCCCCAGTAGGTGGGACATGACTCCCAGGGGTGTAAATCTCCTTGGCAGTGTGGGACAGGGCTCTCAGGGATGAGTCAGGACCCAGCATTATGGAACTGACCAAAAGGGGGAAAAGAGAAATGAGACAAAATAAAGTTTCAGTGGCTGAGAGATTTCAAACAGAGTCAAGAGGTTATCTTGGAGGTTATTCTTATGCATTATATACACATCCCTTTTTAGTTTATGGTGTATTGGAATGGCTGGGGGGAAAGTACCTGGAACTGTTGAGCTGTGTTCCAGCAGCCTTAATTCTTGAAGATGATTGTATTACTATATAGCTTTTACAGTGTGACCATATGATTGTGAAAACCTTGTGTCTGATGCTCCTATTATCAAGCGTATGGACAGATGAGTATAAAAATAAGGATAAAAAATAATAGAGGAAGATAAAGGATGAAAAATGTAGATTGAAATACTAGTGGTCAATAAGAGGGAGGGGCAAGGGGTATAGGTTGTATGAGTTTTTTCTTTTTTCTTTTTATTTCTCTTCCTGGAGTGATGCAAATGTTCTAAAAATGATCATGGAGATGAATACACAACTATGTGTTGATATTGTGAGCCACTGATTGTATACTATGGATGGACTGTATGTGAATGAAGATTTCTCAATAAAAATTTTTTTTAAAGATAGCTTTTTTTATGTTTTGAACTACCATTTACCAGTTGTATGTGTTTACAAAACAGCTTTACTGAGGTATAATTTACATGCCATAAAACCCACCCATTGTAAGTGTGCATTAAGTGATTTTGGTAAAATTATAGAGTGTGGAGCCACCACCACAATCCATTTTTAGAACATTTCTATCTTACTTTCTGTCATCATAAATTTGCCTTTACTAGGCATTTCCTATAAATGTTTGTGTTTAGCTTCTTTCATTTAGCATAATGTACTATCATTATTTTTTTGCGTGAGTAGGTACCAGGAATCGAACCTGGGTCTCCAGCATGGCAGGCAAGAATTCCGTCACTGAGCCACCATCGCACCACCCTATCATAATGTTTTTAAGCTTTATCCATTTTGTAAGCATGTATCAGGTGTTCATTCCTTATTAAATTGCTGAATATTGTATTGTATGACTGCACTACATTTTGTTTATCCATTCTTTAGTTAGTGGAAATTTGGAACGTTTCTAGTTTCTGAGTATTATGAAAAATGCTGTTATGAACATTTGTGTACATGTCTTTGTATGTATTCATTTTTTCATTTCTCTTTGATAGATTCCTAGTAGTGGAGTTGCAAGGTTTTATCATAAGGTTATGCTTAATTTTTTAAGAAAATGTTAAAGTATTTTCCAAAGTGACCAACCATTTTACAGCCCCACCAGTAATGCATTAGAGTTCCAGTTTCCCCACATCCTCGCCAACACTTGTTATTGTCTGTTTTTTTTCATTTTAGCCATCCTAGTGGGTGTCTAGTTCTAGTGGTTTCTCATCGTGGTTTTAATTTGTGTTTCTCCAATGACTAGTGATTTGTGCTTAATAAACATTAGTATATCTTTTTGAAGAAATGGCTATTTAAATCTTTTGCCCATTTAAGAAATTTTGTTGTTTGTCTTCTTATTAATGAGTTGTAAAAACTCTCTATGTGTTCTGGAGACCAGCTATTTACAGATGCATGATTTGCACATATTTTATCCAAGCCTATGACTGTATTTTCATTTTTTTAACGATGTCTTTTAAAGCGCAAAAATTCTCCATTTTGATGTGGTTTAATTTATCAATTTTTTTTCTTTTATGGTTTGTGTGTTTGGTGTTGAGTTGTGGGATTTTGAGCAAGTTGTCTAACCTATTCAAGTTTCGATTAATTTGTCTGAAAAATTGGAAAAATAGTTCTTGCTTCAAAGGTAACTATGATTTAAGCCTGATTTCCCCAAAACTGAAAGGAAAGAAAGGGATGTATACGTAGTGGCTATAAATTCAAAGAAATCCTGTTCCTTGTACTTGTGCCTGGCTTGCTGGGAGGGGAGACTTGATATGTGTAAAAGCTATTAAATTTATCTGCTAATCAATTTTCTTCTAATCTTCTAATCCAAGAGATGAGCTTCATGGATAGGAGGGAATGGGCCAAATAGGTAGGGGAAATCAAAATACATACAGGATTTAAGAAAGAATGAAGTTGTTTAGGGAGGGAAGTAGAGAGGGGTGGGAGGTAGGGGGTCTGAAAGGTCCTGGGGAAACATTTGGGGTGGTAGATATGCTCATGATCTTGATTGTGATGATGAGTTCACGGTTGAATACAAATGTCAAAAACTCATCAATCTGAACATTTTAAATATGTGCAGTTATTGTATGTTGTTTGCAACACAGTGAAGCCATATTTTAAACATAATAGGTGACATGATATATAAGTTTAAGTGGTAATAACAACCCCAAATGTATACCGGGCTGTTGACAGCTCACCCTAGGGATAAGATCACAGTCAGGTTCTGCTTCTTTCCTGGTCCTTTCACCCTACCACTCACTCCTGTCAGTTAATATGAATTTGTGCTCCTATTTCTTCACTCCTCTGCTTTCAGTCCCTTTAGATCGGGGCATGATGAGATATGGAGTGGAAAGTCAATTGAAAGTATATAGCCTGGGAAAGAGAATACTTGGAGGAGACCATGACAGCTGTTCTAAATATTTACAGGGCTGTCAGAAAGAGGAAAGAAGAGGCTTATTCTGTGTGCTCCAGAAGACAGAAATAGAATTTCATAGGAGGCAAATCTTTCTTGCCTCTGAAAAATGAATAGCATTTTAATAAATAGAACTGCCTATAAATGAAGTAGATTCCCTGGAATGCCAGAAGTGGACAAATAGAGGCAGGAGAATATTTAGTGGGGATTGCTGCCTTAGATGGGAAGTCGAACCAGCTTGTCTCTGTACTAGCATTCCAATAGAAGGAAGAAGGAATGTTCAGCTGGGACTCCAAAGCATATTTAATGAAGGAACTATTTACATCAGTTGTGGACAAGATTTAGGGAACCCATATGGGATGCTGAGGCACCCAAGAACTGGGAGGAGTCAGTGACCCTTACCACCAAGCCTGAAGGAGAAGGGGGAGGCAATGCTGTCCCATAGCCTCAAGGAGCAGTAGGAGGGTCAACCCAAAACTGGAAGGACACCAACCCAATGGGAACTGGTAGTCATAGAGGGTGCTGCCACTGCCAGAATCAGGGTGCCAAGGCAGAGAAGCAGCAGGAATAGAACTGCCTCCCAGCCCTCCATCTCCTGTAGTTGTGTCTCACTGGCAAACCCAGTTGGAAGCCAGAAGGCACAAGAGCTGATATAGTTTACAGGCAACAGCCCACAGGTCACAGAGCAGGGCAGAGAAATGTGTCTCTAAGTTTTCTGCCATCTCAGAAAACTGTAAGCTTTGATAGATTCCGAAGCAGGCAGCCCATTTTTTTTTCCCCAAAAGACTTGAAAAGAACAAAAGACCTAAAAATTACGCTTAGTCTTCTGTGAATGGCCAGTTACTGTGTGAAAGGAAGAGGTACTTGAGCTACCTAGCAAAATCCATAACCATCAGGGAAATACTCTGAAAGGCCAAAAAGTGAGAAAGAAGCAGTCAGCCTATATTCATTGAGCACTTACTATATGCAAGTCGATCCAATGGTTCTAAATGCTCTAGATCCAATGGTTCAGAAGGCTGAAATTATTCTTTGCTTATACTTTAGAAGTAGAAGAAGAAGCAAATGATTCAATGTGCTTTCATGCAAAAAGTGTATCAGTTAAGATGAACTGTACCATTTCCTAGCTGTGTGACCTTTGTTAATCTACTTGACCTCTCTGGGTCTCGGGTTCCTATCTGTGAAATGGAGTTTGATTGTCCTTACAGCATTATTTTGAGGTTATAACTGGTTAATATGCATGAAGTGTTAAAGCAGTGTCTAGAGCATAGAAACACTATGTATAAATGTTTGTTATCGTTATCAGATACTATTAAGTACTAGGTGATAGAAGAGATAGTAAAGCAGAAAAATGCAGAAAAAAGGGAATATAGGCATGATGATGGTGGTGAGATAAGGAGCAAAAGGGATGGTAAGCAAAGTCACTGACATCATAGAAGAGCCAGAGGTCCCAGGTGAAGAAAGAAAACCAGCCACTTGAACTCTCAAAGAATGCTACAGAAAATTTCAGGATTAAATCACGTGACACTGTTATGGCCTGTTCAATGATAAATACACAGCAGAGTAAGTTACAATCCATTCTGCAATATAGAGTCTAATAATTTTTAGTCATTAAAAAAAAGAAGCAAAAGAGCCTTAAAAGAAGAAGAAATGCAGCGTTTCAGAGCTCAGACCCTGGAATCAGATTGGCACAAATTCAAATCCCAGCTCTACCATTTACTGTAATCTGACTGGGTCAAGTGAATTAAGCTTGTTGATGATTAGTTTCTTCTTTTGGGAAATGGGAATAATACCTATCTCAGAGGTTATTTGAGTTTGAAATGAAATAATCTATGGCCATTGCTTAGCAGGGTGTTTAGTACATCAATAAGGCACATGTTAACAAGTACACATGTTACTTATTGTTAACATGCTAATCAGCACATGTTGTTGATGCTGTCACACTGCTAATATAAAAAGATAGAATGAATACCTGTACATGACTTAAAAGGGTGGGCACAGCAAAATGTCAGCATATTTTCTTTAGTTGCGCTGCATGAGAGCAGGGCACAACTGGAACAACTTTTCCATTTCTCTTCAAACTCTGCATCCGATGCTGAGAAGCAGTATCCTATGATGTGCTCACAAAATCAGAGCACTTGTTTGTGTTTTGCATGAGCAATTATTGACAAAAACACCTCCCAGTACTCAATAAGAAATTGCAATTTTTAAATGATAAAATTCAGTCCTTGCAAACAGCATTCATGAGCTGGATATTGCTAGTGAAAATTAATTGGAAAATTGACACTAAAAATCTTTGTGAATTTTTTCAACTAACTGCTTTTTGAGCACAATCTATTCTCTGAACAGTCTTACAGTACTGATTTAAAATATGAATCTATTTTCATGATGCCTGCTAATTCTGGCCTGGTAGTTTCCAATAAATCAAACTTCATAGAATGAGACAGTGATGGAGATTAGGACGGTAGATCTTCCCTACCACCCTTGCCATGCACATCCTTTGAGATTGAAATATTTCAAGTCTAACTTTTCAAAGAAACTCATCATTTGGAAATTACTTACAGCAAAACTAATACATGAACGTCAAAGTTTTTTTTAATGGCAAATTCCACCTCTTCTACCAGGAATAATAAACTGCTCTCTTCCTAAATAGTTGTTTCTATCAAATACCTTGAAATATTCTTTTTCCTTCATGCTTTTATTCCCTCGATGTTTTAAAAATAAAATTTTAATTAATTTGGAATTGTAGGAAAGAAAGCTTATCTATTTATTTATCCTTCAAATGCATTATTCTTAATTCAAATACAGCATTATGCATAATACCAATGAAAACCTAACCTGAAATAAATTAAATAAAATGCTTTTAAAATTCCTGTACATAGGCAGCATATATTACATTGCAGTGTGCCACAAACAAAATAGAACTTTTTTGAAAATTATTTATGGGACAGACTCAGAAGGTGGAAAAACATAATTCATATTCATAACTCTGTGAGGCTTTTGTTTGCAGCTGTTATTGATTGCAGACTGGCTATCCCTTTTTCTTAGGAAAGTCCAAAAAACTTATGAGGCAGAAATCATATTGAAGTTTTTATTCTTCAATGTAACATACAAATATCTATAAATTTCATAATAGTGGAGAATACATTAATAATGTTCAGTGTTATGGTAAACTTTTCCTTGAGAACTTTTAGTTTATTTAGCATGTGGATGCTAATCTATTATATTTTAAGGACCAAGAACAAATGAATCTGTGAAAGAAAACCTTGCTATTATGTTTGAAAACCTTTTCTTTGCTTTCTCTTCCTTTCCTTTTTGCCCCCCTTTTGGGAAAAGCTTACCTCTATAGTTCAGGAGTTTCCTTCACTTTGAGAGGCAACTGTATGTTATGAATGCAGTGTTCCCCAAGTTGAACCATTTGCTTAGCATCTCTCACTAATTTAGCAGAAAAACTCTCCCCTGGGTATCTTTGACCGTCATAGCTCTCTTTCGCAAAATAAGCGGGTTTTTCTCCTTAAGGAGAATTCCCTGGCATAATCTTACTGGCTTCAATATGTGCAACTTCTTGACTGCAGCACCCACGCTGAGCTTTTGTGTTCTCTACCCCCAAGGTCGTGTCCTACACAGGGCCCCATGGCGCCGGGTCAGCAGCACCATGGCGTGAGCATTTTTGTTCATCGTGATTTGCCTAAACCTGGAGAAAATAAGATCACTATTGATTTTCCCCTCAGGTTTCCCCTACACTATGCTGTCATATATACACAGTTAATTTGCTATTACGCCTTAGGCTCCATGTATAAGAGGTATGAATGGATCCTCTGCTTTCTAATTTGGGCAGGACTAGGGTGCATGGGTGGTTCAGTGGTAGAATGTTCACCTTCCATGCGGGAGACCCAGGCCATGCACCCAAAAAATCAAAAATGAAAACAATAATTTGGGCAGGACACTACTAAACAGTGGACATGCTGCAGAGAATGACTGATAAAATCTTATTTCTTCTAGCAGTCACATTGACGAGACCGGAAGCATGTACAAGATGAAGCAACCATTAGATCTTCTTTTGAGTGGGTGGGTTTCCATAGAACTCCAGAAGTGCTGTGCCCTCTTTTAAAAATTAAATTTAATTAAAAAGGGAAAGGAAAAGAGCTTGCATTTTCTGGAGTTTCCCCCAGAGGCTCTGTATCTGTTTAAACCAACCGGGGATTTTTCACATATTGACATAAGCATTCATTTGCTAATTTGTTGGACATTAAACCACATGGCCCTTCCTCCAAGAATCTTGGGTCCTCAGGCCTGCTCAAATTCTGCAGCCTTCCCCGCACACTGGCGGTCTGTCCTCCTCTATCTCCTTAAATAAAAGTCAGTGCTGATCGCCTTAAGGAAAGAATGAGTTAAATGGACCAATATCCTAGCCTTCCAGCTAAAAAACCCTCAGCCTTTTCAGAGGCCTCTTAGCACCTGCAGCAGCAAGGTCATTTGCACATACATAAATAAATAAATTAACAATGAATAAATAATTTAATCCTGACCACACAATGCCACCTTGCAGATCTGATCCTTTGCAGCTCCCAGTGAATTTGTCCATTCCTAATTCTTTTTGATAAAGTCCTCAGATACTTGCTGACTGTCAGGCTCATTTTCTTATTGTTTTCGCTTGATTAGTTCTGTATGACCTAAGGTCACCCTTAAAATCCACATCTCTCTCGTGAAGACTTGGAAAGGCCTTCTTTAGAGCAAGCCCCCCTCCAAAAAATGAAAAAAAAAGATGGAAAGTGCCTGCCATTTTCTGCACACAAAAAGCCTGGAAGGTTTTTCCTCAGGGGTCTCCTGAAACCGGCCTTCATTCACTCAAGCGCAAAAATACCTCATTAAGGGGTACCAGGTTTTTGCAGCCTCTTTATCCAGTGCCTTTGGGTGTGCCTGGAGGAGCTGGGCCACCACCCCATTAACGCTGTGGGGTCACCCGCCGGTGACAGCAGAGGGCATGGCACCTGCCCACCGTGCCTGACAGGCTGTGTGCCCAAGGCTTTCCATCCCCCTGTCCTTCAGAAAAGATGCTGGCCTTTCTCGGGGCTGGGAGAAGTGGTTTCCCTCCCCACTCTTCTCTTTGTATAAAGTTTTATAAAGTCTCTGATTTTCAGGCTGCAGATCCAGTTTCAGTACTGGGCATAGGGGCAGGGGGCCTGCCTCGCTCTCTTGTCTCCATGGTCTCCAGGTCTGGACTGGGTCCCTGGAGGCTTTGTGACAACCATGATGGTTTATTTGCAAGTTGCGTTTTGCTTATAGTGTATTCAACCTAGAGATATAGACTGGTTCCTGGCCAGGGGCGTGTGAGGGGATGGCACTGAGAATGAGTTCTTGGGGAGTTTTGAAATGTTGGTCTCTGGTTTCAAATACCCCTCTCTATCAGTGTGAGGGAGAAAATGGTCAGTCTCTAACTTGACCCAGATAAATAAGCCCTCTTTCTTCTGGTAATGGTAACTGGCCTTATAATGTAAATACTAAAAATGAGTCAAATCCCTTTTTACGACTAGTTACCTCCTGAGACCACACCATTCTCCCTTGAGTTTTCTCATCACCCTGTGATTTAATGTTGTACAGCCAGCTCTAGTTACACACAATTACCACCGATCATTTTTACCCCCTACCAGAGGGTTAGCTTCTCGAATGGAGAGAAAAAAAAAGTGAGACATTGTGCTTACTGAATTTAGTAACCTTAGTTAATGGAACTAATTGCTCACTTTTGTTTTTATTGAAAAAATTCACAAGACTCTTTAAATCAGTCATTCAGTGTCCTTTTACAGTTTTGCTAAATCAAGTTTGATTTCTGTCAACTCTTTTTACAAAGAGATTTTCTTTGTAATTTTTCTTTTTTTTTTACCTTCTTTTTTCTGGAGTCTCAAGTGAAAACTTACTATATTATAAGGATTCTTACAGTTGTTACTTTTTAGTAACGGTGAGTCTCTTGAGTAACCAATGAGTACAAGGAGGTTTGAAAAATAGACTCCCTTTCTTTATAAAGACAACATAACTTCAAATGTTTGCACCACCAGTTTGTGTTCGATGTTTATTGTTTTCCTCCAGTTTCCCTAGCACTGCCGCTCGAGGCACCGGGGACACTGGGGAAATAAAAATACCGTATTTCGAAAGAAAGAGAAAGGGATTTGGAAAAGATTCTACCTTGCTTTTCAGCAGAAAGCTATCCAGTCTTTTTGATGATAAATCTCTATTAGATGTTTTTGAACTTTGTGAAGAACAATTTATGAGAAAACAAGAGTCTACACCCCCAGAAAGGATGCTTTAGCAGAGACCTCCAAAAATGGTAAAACTGCTGCAAAAGCACCACATACTAAGTCACAACAGCAATGCTACCTTTTCCTTTTTTCAGAAGGTATAAAATATTTCACATTTATAGAAAAGCACAGAATGATAGAATACTCATTTACCTACTCCCCAATTCAACAGATGCTAACATTCTGCCATATTCGCATTAGCTCTCCCTTCTTTTTTTTTTAGGAAATCACATTTTCCAAATGCAGCTCTTCTCAACACACATGCCTGTGGGAAGTCTACCTGTCTGAATCAGTCAGGCCCTGCTCTTCCTTGTAGCTTTCTCAGCAGCAGGCATCCCTAAGTAAGAAAACAATCAGGCAGAGAGAAAACCAACAAATGGGTATCAAATGAATACTACAAGACCAGCATCATTAGCTTTGAGACTCTTTAAACCTATCAGAAGTGTTAGAAGTATGCCTGCTTCTGAGGATAGGTAGCAACATTCCAGACACATCTAAGAATGGGCCAGGAAGAGATGGGAAATCCTCAGAAAAATGTTGAGGAACTAGAACTGGAAGACCCTAAGAAAACTGCCAAGAGAGCCTAGATCTCCAATGAAGATACTGTTCTAAGTGCACTGAGAGTACAGTTGCTGATAAATGTAAATATGAATATACACGATCATGTAGACATCTGTTTTATTGACGCAGAGAAGGGAGCTGTGTGAAGTTGCAGAGGCACCCTCAGCCCCACTTGGTGGACACAGCCCCCTCTCAGGACATGGTGCTTAGGGACCAAAGTGCTGGCTGGTTTTCAGCCCCTACTGAGCTTTTTTCCCTGAAGCCTTTGTATGGTGCTAATGTGTGGTCATACCCAAGTCCAGCTCTTCAGTCTCATTTCCTCTTTTCTCTGACTCTTGGCAAATGGCCCCATGGGCTATGGCTTCTTACAGTGGAATAGACATCTGAGACTTAGTATGCGCTCTGGTGGAGCAACTAAATTGTTCTCATGACTTGCTTTGACTGTGTGCTATTTCCAGTGATAGAATTTGGTGAGAGGAGAGCCTTTCGCCAGCCACTCCAACACACTCAAGCTTTGCGTTGGTGCTTAGGATAAAATCTTCAACTCACTAGAAAGTTTGTTTGCTGTGTTTCATCATTTTTGTCCACATCTCCCTCAAAATCTCTTGAAAATGGGTGGTCTAAAAAAAGACTGGGGTATTCCTCTTTCTCATGTCACTCTTTAGTCAGACTCAACATCTCAATATTTGCCATAGTCATTGAAACTCCCTTTAGACATCATTTACATCAGTGCTTTTAAACTCAACAGAAGGAATGTTTTGTCCATTCTTATAGTGAATACTAAAAATGTCCTTGGCCTTGGGGTTCACAGTTAAAGGTAATGTCCTGTCCCATCCCTATGAAGAGAGCAAGGGAGAAGGTGAGAGGGGAAAGACCCTGAGCCCCTTCTAGGCAAAGAACTAATTTAAACTTATACGTTATTTTCTGGATCTCATTTCAAAAGTGACAAGGGAACAATAAACACACACCTGGGTCAGAATTCTGCCTGACCAGTGGAGGACCATTGTACGCAAGCTTCTTAGGTAGGTGTGCTAGCAGTTAGCAATGAGAGAATGGATGCTAGAGTGCCAGACCTTAGAAGAGATCTGAGAATCATCTAATCTAAGCCATTCGTTTTACTAAAGAGAAAATCATGTCCCACAGAGTTGGAGTGACTTAGCCCTACTTTACTCATTATAACACCCAGTAGGTAAACATTGCAGAAAAGGGACCACACACTATCCTATTTTCTACTCAATGTAATGTGAAGTTCATCCTACAGACTTTTAGTGTTCTTCTGTGATGCCTCAAGATCACTATAATTTGGGGTTTCTGTGAAATTTTAATATTTTATGTAATATAAAATAAAAATTGGAATCTAGTGCTGATTCTTTTTATTACAACTAAGTTATACCAATATTTATAAAACAAATAAATATAGCTTCCTTTATTCTTTTCTTTTTTCTCCCTGAAGTTATTTAAGATTATTAAAAATCTGGCTTCCAAACACTACTAGGCAGGAGAAAAAGAATTTGAAGATTTAGTTGAAATGAACTTCAGATGCCTCGCAAGAAAAATATGTACTTCCTTTTAAAGAGGTAAAAATCCTTTACTAATTATACTGTTTAGAGAGTTCTTTTCTTTTCCCTATAGGGCACTGCCCTCCATACCTATACCTCCATTTTCTTTCTAAATATATGCTTTTATCTGAGAAAAATGATAAGCTACTTTGGGAGAGCAAACTGCTCATCTCTTAAAGAAAATTAAACTGTCATAATGTGTTCATTAACGCGTTCATTCATTGGATGAGTTTATTGAAGACATTCACTTTATTATATAGTAATTTCCTTGTCTATAAGTCCTTGAAATAGTTATGTCAAGACATAGAAAACTTAACGGCATAAAACTGAGCAAGCAGTATATATCTACACAGTCATATGCTTATCCTAGTTTCTTTAAAAATTAGATCTCTCATTATTTCAGTACAATTATGACTCAATGTTTTATTTAAAGGTTTGGTATTCATTCCGAAATAACACGAGAAGAGAAACATACTCTTTGGGAGGAGAAATTGATCAAACCAGGACAAGTCCCTGAACTTCATGGAGTATGTAAGGCATGTTGGGCACTCACCAAAATCTGCCTAAATTCCCACTGCCAAAATTGTTACCTCCAGAAGACGTGGCAACTATTTCAAGAGGTGTTCCAAGAGTCCTGTGCCTGGGATTCAGACAAATGTGTGGGTAGGGTGCGAGCCAAGCCGCAGCCGAGCCCCCGGGGGTGCTGTGGGCAGCCCGTCCCTTGGAGAACCATTGTGCAGATGCTGCTGAGTTTGTCATTGGGCCTCAAAATGGAAACCAGTGATGAGTCGTTAACATTAGGCATCATTTAATATTAACAATTGGAGGCTAAGGTTCAGAGGACAGCATGGCAAGCAGTCATTTGCCGTGAATTCTCCCAATTAGGAGATACTTTCCTTTCTGTTTGTATCTTTCACCCCTTGCCTATCCTCACAGGGAGTGATTTCTCATCCCAAGTCTAAAATTCAGGATATAACTCCTGGTTCTCCTCACTCTTTCTAATAAAATAGAGCTATATTTCATGTATTATGTGGTTTTTTTTTTTTTACACTACTGAAGCTGTTCCCCAAAGGGTATTTGACAAAGTATTTTAAAAAATGATTAAAATTATAAACACAATACTTTCTAAGACTGTGCCTAGCAACTTAGTTTTGACACCTAAGAAAGATGGTTAAGAATCCCGGGCAGTAAAGTCCCCTTGAGGGTTGGGGAGAAAGGAGGAAATATCCAACTTCCCCAGTTGGGGAAATCCTGATAATCACCCAAGCAGTGGGGACAACTGATTCACAGGCTGAGCCCTCAATTATGGGGTTTGCCCCTATGAGCTTATTCCTGCATAGGAAGAGCTTAAACTACTTAGAATTATGCCTGAGAGTCACCCACAGAGAATCTCCTTTGTTGCTCAAATATGACTTTGCTCTCTAAGCCAACTCTGCAGGGGAATTCACTGTCCTTCCCACTACGTGGAACAGGACTCTAGGGGTGTAAAGTTCCCTGGTAACGTGGGATGGGACTCCCAGGGATGAGCTGGGACTTCGCCTCATGGGACTGAGAAAGCCTTCTTGACCAAAAAGGGGAAGAGAGAAATGAGACAAAATGAAGTTTCAGTGCCTGAGAGATTTTAGAGTCGAGAGGCTATCCTGAAGGTTATTCTTACACATGTGTATAGATACCCCTTTTTAGTTTACAGTGTATTGTAGTGGCTGGAGGGAAGAACCTGAAACCGTTGAGCTGTGTTCCAGTAGCCTTGATTCTTAAAGATGATTGCATAAAGATATGGCTTTTGCAATGTGATCGTCTGATTGTGAAAACCTTGTGTCTGATGCTCCTTTTATTCAGAGTATGGACAGATGAGCAAAGAAAATAAGGATAAAAAAATAAATAAATAATAGGAGGGATATGGGGTAAAAAATTGGGTAGATTGCAATACCAGTGGTCAGTGAGAGAGAAGGTTAAGGGTTATGGGAAGTATGAGTTTTTTCTTTTTATTTCTTTTTCTGGAGTGATGCAAATGTTCAAAAAATTATCATGTTGATGAATGCACAACTATGTGATGATATTGTGAGCCATTGATTGTATACGTTTGATGGACTGTATGGTGCATGGAGATATCGCAATAAAAAATATTTTTAGAAAAAGAAAGAAAGAATCTAGGGCAGCACCAGGAACTTGACCACCCAAGGGTAGGCTGGGTTTTTGGTGTAAATAACCACAGACTGCGAGTTGGAGTTGTAGGTCTGGATTGAGTGTTAGTTCGTATCAGTCCTTTGTTAGGAGATTGATTTCTGGTCATTTTTACCTCTCATTTGAAGACATTATTTTTGCTTCCTTTTCCTTTTGTTTGCCAATAGCTGCCTAAAATAACCTCGCGAGCTCCCCCTTCTGTTTTGCAGCTGACAATACAAGCCCCGTGCAAATTTAAATCCCAGAAGTCTAGCGGCAACAGAACGAGTTCCTTGTGGGTTTGCTTGATCTAAGAGCCAGATAAATACCTGTTAATTTTCTCCTGAAGGGACAAAACCAAAAAGGGAAGGAAGGTTCTTTAGGCATTCTATCAAGACTGTCACTTAAGCTGGAGCAAGGAGGCTGTATCCCATATTTGACATAAGAAACTGAAAAACATCCATGAAAGAAGAAATGTACCATGAAGTTATATCAGATTCGTAATGGAATAACTAATACCTAAAGATGTTTTTAGTGCTTTCATTTTTGATCTGTAAAGGTTGGAAAAGAACACGCCTTTAAAATATGCCGTTGCTATGGCTTTAGTTATGTTTAATTTTTTTCCCCCAACACTTCTTCTTTCCCAGCACTTTATGCATGGTTTGATTTAAATTTATATGCATTAAGTTAATGTGACTCTTCAGTTGAGATAATTAAATATCACACAAAAATCTCATTTTCCATATAAATGTACAAGTCAGTAGAGTACCCTATATATCATAAATTTAAAACATCAGAACACATGCATTCATCAGATTACATCTATCTATACAACTCCAGTGTAGTCCTGGGGATACCATGGTGAGCACAACAGAGGTTTCTACCTCTGTGTAACTTACAGACTAGTTAAGGGCAGGCATTTATGAATACTCAGATAAATATATACCTACAAATTAAGATAAGTAATTAGAAGGTGATAAAAAGCAGCAGGTCTCTACAACAGGGTAATTCATGGGTAACTGAGGGAAAACTAACTTAGATTAGTTGGTCCTGGAAGGTACCGCTGAGACCCGATGGATGCAAAAATGAAGAGTAGAGTGGGAAAGAGTGTTCCCAGCCAAGAGCACAGCATATTTGGAGGTTCCGAGCTGAGAAGGACCTGAGGACTTTTGAGGGACTGGAGGAAAGGCTGGAGAGGTGACGCATAGAGAGCAGCGTGGAGGGTGAACCAGATGAGGTGGGAGAGGTAGGCAAGGGTCAGATTGCAGAGACCTGCTGACTGCGGTAAGGATTTGGATTTTAGTCTGTGGAAGTGAGGGGTGACTGGATGGTCAGTGCAGGGGAAACACTGCTGAATCCCATTTAAACAGGCCATTCAGACAGCTGGATGAAAAATAGATTTTGAGGAGTCAAGAGTCTAAGCCAGGGTGACCAATTAGAAGATGAAGGCAGCAACTAAGGTGAGAAGTAGCATCGTGGACTACAACAGTGGCAAAGGACACAGAAGGAGGTGGAAAGATTTAAGATTTTGATGATGGATTATATGTACAGATGAGAAAGAGGGAGAAATGCCATGAATGACTCCAGTGTTAAATGGTATTTAATTGCCATGTAAGGCAACAATCATTCTGTGATGGTCAGATATGAAAAGTAGGT
This sequence comes from Tamandua tetradactyla, assembly GCF_023851605.1. Classification (NCBI taxonomy): domain Eukaryota; kingdom Metazoa; phylum Chordata; class Mammalia; order Pilosa; family Myrmecophagidae; genus Tamandua; species Tamandua tetradactyla. The sequence goes on from NC_135352.1 coordinate 27,479,273, forward strand.
TCTATTATTTAACCTTGGGAAAAATGAATTGATAAGGTACTTTTCATTTCTCCAAGAATAATGCACTATAAGTCTTAACTATTAGAATGGCAATTCCAAGCTCTCCATTCTTATGATCAAACTTAAATTCTGATCGACTGGGTCATAGGCTATGATGATGACAGCGAAGGGTAATAATTATGATGTTTTAAATGCCTCTAGGCCAAAAACGCATACAGGAGATAAAAGGTGGGGGTGCAAGGGTAGTGCAGTGGTAGACGTGTCACCTGCCATGTGGAAGACCCAGGTTCGATTCCTGGTCCACGTACTTCCCAAACAACAGACAAACAAGCAAAGCAAACAAAAAACAAACAAACAAAAATTCAGCAAATGGTGCTGCAATAACAGGATACTCACATGGAAAAATAATGAAATGTGACCCTACTATACAGTATACAAGAAAGGAAGGAAGGAAGAAAGGAAGGAAGGAAGGAAGAAAAGGTAACACAAAGCTGCCTTTCAAATTTTAAATGAAGTCACTGCAACAATTCAAAAGTTACAGTCGATTCTTTTTTTGCCTCAACAGAATTTATAGTAATATTTGGGAAAATACATGGGAAAGAGGTAGGAGTATTTGAATAAAGAAGGAGAGGATGTTCTGAAAGTTCCTTCATTCTTTGAGACTTTGTAGGTGAGATATCAACGGACAGACTTGACAAGAAACTCCCAACTCAGTAGGCCAGGGGAGCTGCTGCCTAAAGCAGTGAAACATGCACTTTTGTAGATGTCAGATGAACTCATTAACATGGGAAGCTCTAGATGCAAAAGAGGAGCCATGAGTGGATAGAGGAACAGCTCCATGAATGAACTGAGATAAAAATTCCTTATTGTCAGTTTCATACAAAGAATTTCTGGGTCCATTTCCGAGACAATGGGGCTACAATTATGCATCTCCCAGAAGACAATAAAGGTCAACTTTTCATTAGAGAAGAGTCGTAGGTCTGGGTGTGCTGACAATTGCCTAGGAGAAAAGGTATGCCAACATTTTCCTTGCCCTTTAGATATTCAGAAGAGCCTGGTGTACACCAATGGAATGAAGGAAGTTTGTGTTTTATGGGTCATGTCAAGCAATAGGGCCTGATAATTCCCCTGGGGCCACAATGAGAAGACGTCACTTTATCCCAAGAAAAATAGGAAGACACTGAAGGATTTTAAGCAGAGGAATTTCAGATTTGTGTTTTAGAAAAATGAATTTGGCTGCTATGATGAAAACGAATAAAAGGGAAGCAAAAATGGAGGCTGAGAGAAGTAACTGGGTGGATGTGGCAGTTTGAAAAGGGATGATGGCAGCTGAAGCTGCAGTCGTGACAGAAGAGATAAAATGAAGGGATTTAAGAGATAGGAGGTAAAATCAATAAGGCCTGATGACTGATTTGATGTGGAGTTTAAGAGAAGGAAGAGAGACTGCTCAAGGGGTGATGGTGAATCAAGGGGCAACAGATTGAGTCTACCTGAGAATGAGGTTAGATCTGGAAATAAGGCCAAAGTGGTTTCCCTTCTATTGCAGAGAATGTTTTGCCTGGATTAAAGGCCTCAAAAGAAATCTTCAGGATAGGTGGCTCCTGCCCTATAAGAGAAACAAAGCTGGAAATCGGGGTGGGAGAGAGGGTTGGATGGAGAAAGAATGGGTGAAAGGAAGGGGGAAACATTAATGTTTTGATACATGTGATGGTTAGGTTCTTGTGTTACCTTAGCCAGATGATGGTGCCCAGTTGTCTGGTCAAGCAAGCACTGGCCTTTCTGTGGCTGAAAAGATATTTGGTGGACTTAAATCATCATTCATCGATTGCATCTATGGCTGATGACTTCTGCGTCAACTAAGGGGAGTGTTTTCTGTATTGAGAGACGTTTCATCTCATCAGTTGAAGTCTTTTAAGGGGGAGGTGATAGCTTCAGCAGTCAGGAGAACATTCATCTCTATTTCTCCTGGGGAATTCATTGAAGACCTTCATCAGAGTTGCCAACTTGCCGCTTGTCTATGGAATTTGGACTTGTGCATCCCCACAGTAGCGTGAGACACTTTCATAAAATCTCATACTATTTACAAATATCTTCTTTTGGTTCTCTTTCCCTAGAGACTCCTGACTAATACAATGTATTTGTATTTACTTTGGAAGGAAGGCTTTATTTGCTCACTAATTTTCTTTCTGTAGCTGCGGGGTGTTGGAAGATTCCAGAGGGCTTTAAAGAAGCTGGATATCGATAGTGGTCATTTCCTTTCCTTCCTAGAATTCCGATCAGTTCTTAAACACTGCAAATCCCTCCTGAATGGAGATGAGGACATTTATCATGTCATGCCAAAAGTATGACCGGAAGTTAGATGGGAAAATAGACAATAAATCTTGTTTGCCAAAAACCTTGCAGTCACTTCTGGGAAGATGGCCGACTAGAGTAGCTCGAGATTAGCGCCCGTCCATGGAAAAGTTAGAGAAGGGACAGGAGGGCAACTGAAGTGGCTATTTGGAAGTGCAGCTGACCTGGTGGAGCCTTCTGCACATGAGGCAGTCCTGGTTGCAGAGGCCGAGGAACTGAGAGGCCGAAAGCTGGAGCCTTCCATGGACGCATGGAGTTGTGGAGCCTGCGGGAGTGCAGGAACTGGAGCCCTGGACCAGAAAGTAAGCCAGGCTGTGTTCCTTGGGTGCGCTGCCCTCACCAGTGCAGCCCCGTGACCTGCGACTCACCCCACACCCCACACACCTAAACCCCGTCACCTGCTTCCATTCCCAGTGCTCCAGGTGCCCCCACCCCAGCAGCCCCCAGAGCACATACCTGCCCCCCACCCCCACCCCAAGTGAAGCCCAACCCACCTCTCCTGCACCCCTCCCGAGCACTACCTCCCCCTCCCTGTTCCCTCCAGGCTGTTGCTACCACATAACGGCTGCAGGCACTAACCTCCATACTTAGGCTCCTCCACCCCCCTTCCCTAGTGTCGCACAGCCTCACTCCACACCCCCCCCCCCAGCACTGCGTTCAGTTTACGGCACTCCCAAGTCCACGCATGTGCAAGGACCCCCGTTCACGTCATTCAGCTGTGGGAACCACACTTTACAGCAGTCCTAGAACCATGCATGTGCACAGCCCTCAGCCTCAATTTCCAGCTCTGAGAAAATGCCAACCTGTGCAACAGGGTCACATCTGTCCCCAATCCACAAAAGCATAATGCCAACCTGCTGCCATAGCTCTGCGCATGCGCACAAAGGGTCCCGTGCTTTGTACCAGCACACGCCAGGGTTAAGACCCCCAGACTGGCGCACCCACACAGCTACATCCTCCCTGGCTGCTGGGCACCCACGTTCACAATCATCAGTGTAACATCCCCAACCTGTGCCCATACCTGCCCTGGAACAAATCACTGAACTGAGTGCCCCACCCTGTGCTCTGCTCCCTGCTGTACAACCATCCCACAAACACAAGGCCTTAGACCACTGAAAGAAATCAGCTCCCAAAGTAAATCAATCTAGATATTTACATGCCATGAAGACAGCAGAAGATCACTAAGCATATCACAGTGCAGACAGATATAGCCCTGCCTAATGACCAAATTACAACACCAGAGGAGACACAGATGTTGGAATACCTAATCAAATACAACTCAATAAAATAAGTGGGATAGCAAATGGCATAAAGGAGATCAAGAGGACAGTAGGAGAGCATAAAGAGGAATTTGGATGAGTAAACAGAAAAATAGCAGATATCACAGAGATTAAAGACTCTGTTGACCAAATAAAAAACATACTAGAAGCACACAACACCAGAATTGAAGAGACAGAAGAAAGAATAGGTGATATAGAGGACAGGATAACTGACTTCGAAGACTCAAAACAGCAAATGGCAAAAAAGATGGAAAAAATTCAATGGGAACTCAGGGAAATGAGAGACAAAACAAAGAGCACAAATATAAGAATCATTAGTGTCCCAGAAGGAGAAGAGAGGAATAAAGGGCCAGGAAGAGTAGTTGAGGATATAATGGGGGGAAAACTTCCCAATGCTCATAAAAGACATAAATATACAAGTCCAAGAAACTCAGAGAAGTCCAAACAGAATAATAGGCCTTCTCCAAGGCAACATACTAATCAGTCTGTCAAATATTGAAGAGAAGCAGGAAATCCTGAAAGCAGCAAGAGAAAAACAATCTACTACATAGAAGGAAAACCAGGTAGGCTGAGTTCAGACTACTCAACCAGCACCCTGGAGATGAGAAAGCTGTGGTCCAATGTATTGAAGATCCTGAAAGAGAAAGACCTCCAGTCAAGAATTCTGTACCCAGCAAAACTGTCCTTCAAAATTGAAGGAAAGATTAAAGTTTTCACAGAAAAAGAAGTCCTGAAAGAATTTGTCAACAAGAGACTGGCCCTACAAGAAATACTCAAAGGAGTTCTGCTGGCAGGAAACAAAACGATAGGAGAAGGAATTCTGGAGCAGGGCACAAAATTGAAGAGTACCATTAAGGGTAATTTAAAGAATACCAAAAAAAGAGGGAAAAGAATATATAGAGCTCACAAATAAAATTAAAAAAACAAGATGATGGAATCAGGAAACATCTTTTCAGTAATAACTTTGAATGTTAATAGACTAAACTTACCAATTAAAAGACACAAATTGGCAGAATGGATTAAGAAACATAAGCCAGCTATATGTTGCTTATAAGAGACTCATCTTAGACAAAGGGCACAATTAGATTGAAAGTAAAAGGATTGAAAAACATTTTCCACACAACATGTAACCAAAATGAAGCAGGAATAGCTATATTAATATCGGACAAAATAGACTTTAAATGTAAAGACATCATAAGAGACAAAGAAGGACACTACATACTAATTAAAGGGTCAATTCACCAAGAAGATATAACAATCACATGTTTATGCTCCCGATCAAGGAGCTCCAAAGTACATGAGACAGACATTGGCAAAACTGAAGGGAGTAATTGATGTTTCAACTATAATAGTAGCAGACTTCAATATACCACTCTCCTCTATATTTAGAACAGCCAGATAGAAGATCAACAAGGAAATAGAGATGTTAAATAACTTGATAAATGAATTAGACCTAATAGACATATATAGGTCATTGCACCCTGTTCTAGTTTGCTAGCTGCTGGAATGCAACACACCAGAGATGGATTGGCTTTTAACAAAAGGGGATTTATTTAGTTATACTTCTTCAAAGGAAAGGCAGCTAACTTTCAACTGAGGTTCATTTTTACATGGGAAGGCACAAGGCGATCTCTGCTTGCCTTGGGTTCTAGCAACTTTCCCTGGGTAATTCCTTTCTGCATCTCCAAAGACCTGGACTGAGCTGTGAGTGCCAAGATGAGGTATGCTGAGCTGCATGGGCTGTGCTACTTTGAGCTCTCTCATTTAAGCACCAACCAATTAAATCAAACATCATTCATTGCAGCAGGCACGCCTCCTAGCCAACTGCAGATGTAATCAGCAACAGATAAGTTTCATGTACTATTGGCTTATGTCCACAGCAACAGAACTAGGCACCTTCACCTGGCCAAGTTGACACCTAAACTTAACTACCACATGTCCACCCCTTGTCAACTTGGCGACTATATGCATCACCTTAAACAATATTAAAGTGGCACAAATTCTTTTCTGGCTGTGGACCTATGAATCTCAAAACAAGTTTTCTGGTGCCAATATGCAAAGGAAGGACAGTCACAGGATCCATAGGGAGAAATTGGAAGGAAAACCTGCAGGGCAAACACCATTGGATTTCAAAGTCTGAAAGTCATTTATCCTTCAGCTTTAGAAAGTGGCAGTCCCACCCTTTCCAAGGGCAATGCAGTGGCCCACCTCTTTCCAAATCAACTATGAGGGACATTGAAGAGGCCACCTTTTTCTCAGCTCCACTGTCTCCAGGCCTTGGGGCCACACCTGGGCTCTCTGCCATTTCTGTGGCACATGCTCAATCCCTCCATGTGGTGGAAGCCAGTCTCTCCCCAGTCCCCAAGGAGTGTGCTGTACCTTTTCCGAGGCCTGAGGCGGCATGACTCTTCCGCTACAATGAGGTGGGAGACTCATCGTCTCCATGTATATGGGTGGATCCACTCTCCTGGGCGATATTTCTTGGCTTCAGACCCAAAGTTCTGTGGTTCTCACTCTGCAAACTCCAATTTGTCCCTTTTGTGTTCCCCTTTGTCCAGATTGGCAGTGGTTCCATTTACAACAACAGTCTCTTCAAACACTATAGGACTTCTCCATCATTCTCTTCATATTTCCTCCAAAATCTTCCCCTTAGCCATCCAAAAACCTGTTCCAACATATCTGGTATTTGCAAACTGCAACACCACCCCACTCTCGGTACCAAATCTGTTCTAGTTTGCTAACTGCCAGAATGCAACATACCAGAAATGGATTGGCTTTTAATAAAAGGGGATCTATTTAGTTATAGTTCTTCAGAGGAAAGGCAGCTAATTTTCAACTGAGGTACTTTCTTACATGGGAAGGCACAGGGTGACCTCAGCTTGCCTTCTCTCCAGGCCTCTGGGTTCCAACAACTTTCCCCAGGATGACTCCTCTCTGCATCTCCAAAGGCCTGGGCTGAGCTGCGAGTGCTGAGATGAGGTATGCTGAGCTGCTTGGGTTGTGCTACATTGAGCTCTCTCATTTAAGCACCAGCCAATTAAATCAAACATCATTCATTGCAGCAGGCATACCTCTTAGCCAACTGCAGATGTAATCAGCAACAGATGAGCTTCACGTACCATTGGCTCATGTCCACAGCAATAGAACTAGACACCTTCACCTGGCCAAGCTGACATATGAACCTAACTACCACATACCCCAAAACAAAAGGATATAGATCATAGGCTGGGGCACAAAACAGGTCTTTATAAATTTTTAAATATTGAAATTATTCAAAGTGCTTTCTCTGATCACATGGGATGAAGCTGGAACCCAATAACCACCAAAGAATGAGAACATTCACAAATATACGGAGATTAAATAACACACTCTTAAAACAACCAGTGGGTCAAAGAAGAAATTGCTAGAGAAATCAGTAGCTATCTGGAGATGAATGAAAATTAGAATACAACTTATAAGAACTTATTGGATGTGGCAAAGGCTGTGCTGAGAGGGAAATTTATTGCCTTAAATGCCTATAATAAAAAACAAGAAAGAGCAAAAATCAAGGACTTAACAGCAAACCTGAAGGAACTTAACAGCAAACTAACCCCAAAGCAAATAGGAGAAGATAAATAACAAAGATTAAAGCAGAGATGAATGAATGGGAGAACAAAAGAGCAATAGAAAGAATCAATAAAACAAAAAGTAATTCTTTGAGAAAATCAATAAAATTGATGGGCCATTAGCAAGACCAGTAAAGAAAAACAAGAGAGAGGATGCAAATAAACAAAATCAGAAATGAGAAGGATGTGTTAACAAAGACCCTAACGAAATAAAAGAAATCATAAGAGGATACTATGAACAACTATATGCCAACAAACTAGAAAACTTAGAGGAAATGGACAAATTCCTGGAGGCACACAAACAAGCTACACTGACTCAAGAAGAAATAAAAGAGCTCAACAAACCAATCACAAGTAAAGAGATTCAATCAGTCATCAAATATCTTCCTAAAAAGAAAATCTCAGGGCCAGGTGGCTTCACAGGAGAATTTTATCAAACATTCCATAAAGAACTAACACCAAGCCTGCTCAAACTTTTCCAAAAAATTGAGGAAAAAGGAACTCTACTTAACTCATTTTATGAAGTTAATATTACTTTAATACCAAAACCAGGTAAAGGTGCTATAGGAAAGGAAAACTACGGATCAATCTCCATAATGAACACAGATGCAAAAATTCTCAATAAAATATTAGCAAATTGAATCCAACAGCAAGTTAAAAGAATTATACACCATGACCAAGTGAGGTTTATACCAGGAATGCAAGAATGTTTCAACACAGGAAAATCAATTAATGTAATACAGTACATTAACAAGTCGAAAGGGACATGATCATCGCAATTGATGCTGAAAAAGCATTTGACAAAATTCAGCATCCTTTTCTGAAAAAGGAAAAAAAACACTCCAAAAAAATAGGAATCAAAGGTGGGTCACATCTTCATAGAAACAATCAAAATGCTCCCACCCAGCAATATTGAATGAGGATCAAAGGGCATGGCTTTTCTGGGGTCCACCACAGATTCAGACCAGCACAGAGGATTAACATTCCTTGACTTTAACACCTATTATAAAGCCACAGTGGTCAAAACAGCATGGTACTGGCACACAAGATATAAGCACTGACCAAAGAAATTGAATCGAGAGTGCAGAAATAGACCACCAAATCTATGGTCAACTGATTTTTGACAATGCCCCCAAATCCTCTGAACTAGGACAAATAGTCTTTTCAATAATTGGGCATGGAAGAATTGGATAACAATAGCCAAGAGAATGAAAGAGGACCGCTATCTTTTACCCTACACAAAAATTAACTCAAAGTGGATCAAACACTTAAATATAAGAACTAGCATCATAAAGCTTCTAGAAGAAAATGTAGGGAAACATTTTCAAGACCTAGTAATAGGAGGTAACTTCCTAAACTTGACACCCAAAGCACAAGCAACAAAAGAAAAAATAGATAAATGGGAACTCCTCAAAATCAAGTGCTTCTGCACCTCAAAAGACTTTGTCAAAAAGACGAAGAGGCAGCCAACTCAATGGTAGAAAATATTTGGAAATCACATATCAGACAAAGGTTTGATTTCCTGAATATACAAAGAAATTATACAACTCAACAACAAAAGAACAAACAGCCCCATTATAAAATGGGCTAAAGGCTTGAATAGGCATTTTTCTGAAGAGCAAATACAGATGGCTCATAAGCACATGAAGAGATGCTCATTTTCACTGGCTATAAGGGAAATGCAGATCAAGACTACAGTGAGATACCACCTCACATCTATAAGAATGGCTGCTATGAAACAAACAGGAAACTATAAATGTTGGAGAGAATGTGAAGAAACTGGGACAGTTATGCACTGCTGGTGGGAATGTATAATGGTGCAGCCACTGTGAAAATAAAAGTCGAGTTACCCTATGACCCAGCCATAGCACTGCTTTGTATATACCCAGAAGAGCTGAAAGCAATGAGACAAAACAGACATTTGCACATCGATGTTCATAGCAGCATTATTCACAATCGCCAAAAGATGGAAACCAAGCCAAATGCCCATCAACACACAAGTGGATCAACAAAATGTGGTATATTCATAGATGGGATATTATGCAGCAGTAAGACAAAATGATGTCCTGAAGCACATGACAAGATGAATAAGCCTTGAGAACGTAATGCTGAGTGAAGTTAACTAGACACAAAAGGATAAATACTGTATGATTCCACTTTTATGACCAGCATAAAGGTATAATCAGAGGTGTATAATACAGAATATAGGGGGCTTAGAGATATATAGAACCTAGAGAAGGGTGGACTGTTAGCTAATGAGGTTGAACTCCAATGTACGGGAATAGATACGAGTGAAGGTGGTTCTGGGTCTAGAAGTAATACTACCATATGGAAGGTGAGCAAGATTGAAAGGAGTTGTATAGACCTAAGTGTCCCACTGATTAACACTAGAAATATGAATTAGTTCTAGTAAGAATTACTTCAAAGATCTGATTCTTGTATAAAGAGTGTTTAAGTTCAGGGTACAGGGGGACAACTGCTATTGCATGCTATGAACTATGTTCAAAAGGAAACCATCAGCACTACCATATAGCAATAGCAGAGGTAAATAATAGGGTGAGGGACAAGAGTTAAGAGAAGGCTTAGTTTCCTATTTGGCGAGGGTGTGTTTATTGGTTTTCTTTCCCTTGGGAACAATGAAATTATCTAAAATTAAGAATGCTGATGGACTGTGGACTTTGGGCCCTCTACATGTTGCCTGATGAATGCAGGTGGCTGAAGGATGCACTGACGGAGAAGTTGATTGGCAAACGGTGGTGTATTCTTATGAACAAAGTTTGTGCTGCTGCAAAAAGAAACAAAATCGTGAGGCATGCAACAATATGAGTGAACATGTGGGACCATTTGATGAAACAAAATAAGCCAGAAACAAAAGAACAACAATGGTATGGTCACCTTTAGAAAATGCTTACAAGAAAACCGGGGCCTAGATTGTAAGCTTTTAGAGCAGACACATTAAGTCCGGAGTGGTGATTATTATTTCTGGATTTTGAGAGGCTGTTTTATATATATCACCTGATATTTAGAGATAAGAAAAAAGTCAAACAGGTTGGGTTTAAAGTAATTCAGAACATAGGGGTAAGGAAGACAGTGTCTTTATTTTAGAACCACACATATTCTTTGAGACCAATGGAAGAAAGATGCATTTGATCTGGAACTGCAATTTTCTGCAGTGCATAATCTAATTCAACCTACGTGTATAGGTCATTTGAACAACTGAAACACAGGGAGCACAGAATAAGAAAGAGGTCCTTTTTTAAAAAAACTTTTTTTTTTATTGTATAGTGCAGCATATATACAAAACAAAGAAATAAAAAAGCAATAGCTTTGAAAGCACTCTTCAACAAGTAGTTAACAGGACAGATCCCAGAGTTTGTCATGGGCTACCATACCATCATCTCAGATTTTTAATTCTAGCTGAATATAGCAGGCTAGAAGTAGTAAATATTTTTTAATCATGACAATCAACTTTTTTCTTTCTTTTTTTGTGAAAACTAAAATATATGCAAAAAAACAATAAATTTCAAAGCACAGCACCACAATTAGTTATAGAACATATTTCAGAGTTTGACATGGGTTACAGTTCCACAATTTGAGGTTTTTACTTCTAGCTGCTCTAAGATACTGGAGACTAAAAGAGATATCAATTTAATGATTCAGCACCATATTCACTTGTTAAATCCTATCTTCTCTGTATAACTCCACCATCAGAGACAGGTGGGATTTGAATCCAAGCTGTCCAGTTCCAGAGTGATCTTTTCTTTTTTTTATTTAAGAAGGAGTTCCTTTAATCCTGTATAGATTATTGTAATGCCTGGACAGATCTTAGAATATATCAGCAGATAATAAAAAAGTATTGGCAAAGTCCCCCGAGGGATGGGAGAAAAATATGGAACTATTAAACCTTACCATCAGGGAATCCCTTGATATGGTGTCAGACTTTAGGGAAACCCAAATCAATAGGCCATGCACTCAATCTGGAGGCTTACTCCTGTGAAGTTTATGTAGGTAGTGGAGAAGCTTAGCCTAACTTACAGGCATGTTACTTCTGGAGGACCTCTATTGTTACTTTGATGTGGCCTCAGTCTCTCTAAGCCCAACTCTACAAGTGAAATCATTGCCCTCCCCCCTACATAGGACATGACATCCAGGGGTGAAAGTCTCCCTGGTGACGTGGGAGATGACTCCCAGGGATGAATCCAGACCTGGCACCGTGGGATCAACAATTCCATCCTGAACAAAAGGGGGAAAAGAAGTGTAATTAATAAAGTACCAGCGGCAGAGAGAGTTCAAATACAGTTGAGAGGCTACTCTGGAGGTTGCTCTTACACAAGCTTCAGTTAGACCTTGCTACCTATCATAATGTACCAACCCCCAACCAGGACCGTTCAGCCAATCCTAAAGAACACCTAGGGCAACATATAAGATTCCACAAGGGTTCCATGCACTAGAGTAACTTTCCAGAAACCTACCATCTCCAGATGGGTCCCTGGTCCAGATAAGTCCTAAACCTAGAGGGCCCAGCCTCTTCAGAACATCAGATAGTTCCATCTCTCTACCCCATATTAGTGACAGACCCTTCCGATATGAAAAATTCAGAATCCCATAGCCCAAACACCCCCAAAGAGAGGGATGGATAGATCAAGCATGATGGTGGAGTTATACAGAGAAGATAGGATTTAACAAATGAATAGAAATACTGAATCATTCAATTGGTATCTATTTTAGTCTCCGGTATTTTAGAGCAGCTAGAAGTAAAAACATAAAATTGTGACATGTAACCCATGTTAAGTCTGAAATATGTTCTACAACTAATTGTGGTGCTGTGCTTTGAAATTTATGGCTTTTTTGTATATATGTTATTGTTCACAAGAAAAGAATGAAAAAAAGTCAATTGTGATGATAAAAACGTATTTAAGCCTCCTAGCCTCTTATATTCTGGAGCAGCTAGAAGGAAAAAAATCTGAGAAGATCGTATGGTAGCCCATGATAAACTCTGGGATCTGTCCTGTAACTGCTTGTTGAAGAGTGCTTTGAAAACTATTGCTTTTTTATTTCTTTGCTTTGTGTATATGTCATACTATACAATAAAAAAGTTAAAAACAACAACAAAACCTTGCAAACCAGAGCAAACACCTGATGCTGTAAAACAACATCAATTGCAACATGAATTCAGCATACACTCTCTCTACCCATATCAGTTGGTTATTACTTATACAATATCTTCTCACCAAAAGTCATTTGGGAATTATTGTCCTAAATTCCAAACTTCCAACAAGCATATTCAACTCTCCTATTGTCTCTTTCTGTAACACACAATTGAAAAGGTTTGAAAATGTTGTCTCACTGATAAGTGTTTTTTTCATACCAAGGAAACAGATAACACAGCCATACTTTCACTGGTTTTAGAAATTACCTTTCCATTTTTAAATAGAATTCTAAGAAATTCTTAGCTCAACTTCTCTCTGAAATTAATGATATAGGAATGAATTGCCTTCCCCTATAGCCTCACTTCACCACCTATATTTTGGCCATTATCAGCCTTGAGTTCAAGACCAGAATAATTCTTATAGTTCTAATTTGACAATATCCATTCTTCTTGTCTTTTTAATTGAGCTATCATGTAGGTCAGATTGGATTCAACTGTATTCATATTTACCTCTTTACTATAAGTCAGAGTAGGGAGGGTTTGTAAAACCAGTGATTCTTCAAGTTTTCACAAATTGTGGCCAGAATATAAATTTGCTAATGTCCCTCCCTTCAATTTGATCTTTTCCAAAACCGATTCTCCAAGTGTCCACATTTCCCCCAGCATTGCTGAGACTATATGGATTGCAATCAAGACTATTCACATGGCACAACTCATCCCAAAGAAAGAAACAGGTTACAATTTTCAATCCTAGAACTCTCAATCAAGTTCTAGGATTGAACTTTTCTCCCTAGCTACCTTCTAAAGCAATTTTTCTTCAATAATTACACTTTAGATTGTATTTAGAAAGAGCAAGGGGACCAGATCACATTTATATTCTCTAATAAATATATAATAGAAGTCATACTTATGTAAAATGTAAGTCCTGGTATTAGTAAATGAAAATGGAAATGTCTTATTGTGAGAAGCCACTACTGATATGCCTGTAACAGAACAGAAATAGAGAAGGCTTATTTTTGCTTCATCAAACATTGCAAAAATCTCCTAGAAACATTGTGGTAAGAAAGTTTCATCATATCTATAAAGTTTTAACTAATATATTTTATTGACTGTTGCTTTTAAGCTAAGCATAAGAAATAAGGCTTCATGACTAGAGAAAGCAAAAAGTGCCCAGCTCTCAACTCTTTCAGAGCCCTTCTTCCTCTCATCCTCTCTCTAAAGCTTGGGACAGAGTTCCTGGTCCATTAAATTTCCCACCCTGGTCTCCTGTTATTTTAGTAACTTTCTCACTATCTCCCACATCCCCATTCAGCATAACCCTGTCTACTCCCTTTCTTCTGTTTAGTTTTAGCTCCACTCACCGTATAAAGGGTTTGTCAAAGGTTAAAATGGGACAAATTTGCACACCTTCATTATGATTGTTTATCTTCCAAGCAAACCAGGGTTAGCTGGGACCCTCCAGCTCTAACCTAGTGATTCTTTTCAGTGGATGGCTCTTTCCTCTGGCCCCAGTTTATTTCCCCATGTGCCAGTTTCTTTACGCAGCCAAATGCCCTTGTGCACACACACAGGCAGGCATATATGTATATCTACATTCTTAGCTGCACACATACAAACAGCCAGATTTGGGGATTTTAGGGCATCCGGTAAATAAGAGGAGAAAGGACTGAAGGCCATAAACAAGAGATCTGGGGAGACCTGATATAGAATTCTAAGAGATTCAGCACTCTAGGCAGTTTATTCAGTCATTCCACAAACCTTTATTGGGCTCTTCCCACATGCCCCATATCACCTCATATCCCATTACAGTCTCCTAGGAATTCTGTACCCTTATAAGCTCATTTAGGCCTTTACATAGCAGCTCTTCCACCTTCCTTACCTGATACCTACTAGCCCAGACTGACACAGGGGTCTGTGTTTGTTCAGTAATGTTTGGAAGCACAAGTGAGCTCTGAATCACTGCCCTTTCAGCAGGGGTGGCTGGAGAGTCTGGAACTCATAGTCTGAGCTCTTCAGAGCCCACAGGGACCAACCCAAAGCACCAGCCATCAGCTTTGTTCCTCAAGCCTCGGGAGCAAACCTTTGATTTCATGGAGATGATTATTTTTATTCTTGCCCACTCAAGGATGAAGCCCAAGAAGCAAGAGGTTGCCTCTTTCAGAGGCATCACAATGGGTCACCTCCAGCCAAACCCACTGGTTTTGTTTTGTTTTAAATTTTTTTTTATTTCTGGGTTTGGTTGGGCCTCTCTCGGAAACCATTACTATACAACTTAGTTAAAGAAAGAGTGGAGGGATTGGGCATGAGAGACTCAGGCGGAGAGGAGGGGGTGTGGTGGGGGTGGGGTCTGGGGCAGGAAGGCTGGAAATAATGTGCTCTAGGAGAAAGTGCAGGATGAACGCCTGAAAATCACAATCTGATTCAAATCAATTGCGTTTTGTAGTGACATTTTTTAATCTTTTGCCCAAACTACTCCAAGTTTGATTTTTGGCCAAGCCTGGAGAATTGGGACTTTGGGTGAAGGGTTTGGAAAAAGACACAAAACACACACACACATACACACACACACAGAAAGAGAGAGAGAGAGAGAGAGAGAGAGAAAAGGGGAGGCAGAGAAAGGGGAGGGAGACTTTTATCCTAAAGTCATTGTAAATCCAAAGCAGGGTTTTATCCTCCACAGTTAAATGAGAAAGAAAAAAAAAACATCAGGAATACCAACATTTGAGGTACAAAGACTGTCATGGGCCACTGGAAGTTTGCAAAATTATATGTTAATGACCAAAGTTTTTACTGTGGTGGCCCTGTGCATTCCCAAAGCTAATCCCAAAGAGAAAATCTACTTAGCCAAAGAAAGTTTTGTCTAATTTGGTTAACAGTTGAGAAGTGACAAAAATGCTGAATATATTAATAATTTATATTTCCAGGGTAACACTATATCTTTAATGCTTCGCTGCCAAAGGAATTCAGATTGGCTTAATGCTCAGAGGAAAAAAAAAAAAAACCTGAAAGACCTTCTTCATATTCTGTATTCAGCACTGATGAAAATGGGTGTAAGACATGGGTTCCAATAATAGGTGCCATCCATTCTCCCACTTCTGCATAATTTATTTTTATTCCATATTGCTCAATGTGTATTTGTCATCAGGGAAGTTCTCCTGCTCTTGCTCTCACTTTCATGCTTCAACTATCTCAGTTCAGAGAAGAGGAGAGAAAATTTGTTTACATCTCATTCATAGATCTGTTATGTCAAGAACCCCTTACATGCAAGACCTTTTCTAAAGTTTATAGGTTTTCCCACCAAAAGATACACATAGACTTTTTCTTTGTGGGCAATGCACTGAAGTTTTGTTTTGCTTTGCCTATCTCTTTATAATGGAGTTCGATGGTTTACAAATTGCAGGTCATCTCATTCCATGACCTCAGCAAACAGTGCAGGTCAGAGCTCCCTTAAACCCTGTCCAGAGAAATGGAATAAGTTAATTTATCAACCTCTGGCTAAGCTGGGAGAAGACAAGTCACCATAGTTCAGCTACATGGCCTCTGGAAACAAAGAGCAAAACGTGCTACCTAATTCTGAACTATTTAGGTAAAGGGCATCAAAGTTCACCTGAACAGAAGTTCAAAGAAAAGAAACAATGACGTTTTAAACCCCCCAAACACAACTTTAGCCAACTGGATACCTTGTTTATTTTATCTATTTACATGAAACAAGAGGGAGCCTCGTTGTGCTGTTTGGGTCTCAGAAAATCATTTCAGTTTCTATTTCACACGTATCATCATATTGTGGGTAAAGCGCAGATCCATCTCCAATTGAAAACCACAATCCCCTAATCACTAGCCAAGTCTCCCCTATACCCCAAACTTTCTTTACTGTTTACCATAAGATTCTGGGTGGAGTGAGGTAAAAATAAACAAACAAAACATTGAGAGATCGGACCAGCCGCACCAATCCGGCCTGGCTACTGCTGATATTGTTGAGGGGTGAGGTACAAAGAGAAAAGTCTCAAGCCCCACCGGGGTCCCATTGGCTCTTGGAAATAGCCTTTCCGGCCGGAACAGAGACTTCACCACAGCCCAAGGCTTGGCGCTGATTTTCATGGATCTGCAGATACAAAAGGGATCATTTGGTCCCGAGAGGAGCGCGCGGAAAAGAAGTGAGGGGAAACTTTTCTCTCCGGGCGCGACGACCTGAGCTAAGAACCTGGGTCCCGAGCAGTGGCGGGAAAGCCGAGACCTGCCCGGGAAATAATCCCCGGGCGGAGCGCGTCTCCCAAACCAGACAGGGCGGGCCTCCCACCGGTAGCCTGGCGCCCCCGAAGCGGGGCTGATTTGTGCGCAAAAAGCAACACCAGCTTTGCTGAACCCTTAGGCTCCAAGCAGGATGTCACGAATTGTCATCTGACGATAGAAAACTTTGTCGGGTGCAGTTTTTAAGCCCCAACTCAGAACGTTACGTGCACCACATATTTACAGAGACCATGGTGAGGCTGTAAATCCAGCCAGGCGTTCCCCAGGCCTGGGGCTCGCCGCACCCTAAACCCGCCCGCGAGGGTGTCCGGGGGGGGGGGGTTGCCTGGCGGAAAGAAGGGCGCCCAGGTCCCGGCCGGCGACAGTTCGCCAAAGCCAGTTTGGGACGGGTCCTTTGATTTGCATTTTCCTGGAGCCAAAGGCCCTGCTCCCAGCGATCACTCTTTTGCGAGACAAAAGCCAACTTGCGCGCGAGGGGTTGCGGCAGAGGCACGAGGAGGCCACGAATCTCATCCCCAGAGGCGCCTTGAATATCTGTTTCAGCCACTGCTCAGTCTTTTCCCCACCCCTCAAACCCCACCAAACTACTGAGGCCTACGCTTGGGTTCCTACCAGCTCGCGCTCAGGCACGAGGACGGGATGGGCTGTGCAAGGACAGAGAGTAACGAATAAATCCATCTCTTTGGGTCTTTGTCAGAAAACATTTATTGCGCGGGGGAAATCCTTCCGAAGACAAATTCGGGGCTGGTTTCCCCCACCCAGTTTTTTTGTTTGTTCGTCTGTTTGCACGATATTCACAGCTGTACACTATACAGTATTTCTCCTTAGCAGCGCCCAAAGCATACTAGATTCTGGCCGGCGATTGGGCCTCAGAGCACGGGAGGGTGCTGGGGCGTGTGCAGGTTGAGGGCACTGGGGTGGGCGTGACCGATTAGGTTGAGGTAATGGAGGTCCAGGCCCTGCACCTGCGCCAGGAAGGGGCTGTGCGGCGGCGCTGGGTTCGGGAGCTGCACAGGAGCGCCGGGCAGGTAGGGCAGCGCCGGGCTGCGCGCTGCGCTATGAGGCCAAGGGAAGGGCCCGGGGGTCGCTCCCTGTGGGAACACTGCGGCCTCGGCCGGGCTGTGGCCCCCGAACTCCGACCCAGCAGGGTGCAGCTGATACGAGAAGTCCGGCTCCGGGCCCCCCAGCGGAGGGAAGACCGGCTCCGAGCCCAGGCGGGCCTTTGACTGCAAGAAAGCGAGGATGCGCGCGTACTTGGTGTCCTTGGTCTCCATGCGTTCCACCGTGGTGAGATAATGTACCAGGTTTTTCATGCACTCGTGGTAGCCGTAGTGGAAATAGTTGGCAAACTCGGTTAAAAGTTCTGCTGGTGGGGCGAGAGAGACCACAGGAAGGGAGAATTAGTGAGCGGTCATTTCCCCACCCGCAGGCCGAGGAAGATGCCAGGCCCCTCCCATCGCGTTTTCTGGTCACAGTTCCCATTTGAGACCCGCCCTCTCTCCTCCCCAGTTCGCAGGAGTGAAAGACCCTAGGACCTTAGGAGCTTAGGAGGTCTCCCCATCCCCAGAGGTGCTTTCGCTGGACCCCGCGCGCCCGGCTTCCGCGAGCACCCTGCGGGGACCTCTCAGCTCCATCACTCCCATTTCCAGACGCCAGGTCTCTGCGCGGCGCACGCTCCCTGCCCAGCTTCCCCTTTCCCCAGCGCACGTGCACCTTTTTCCCTTCCTCGAGGAAAATCAGCGGAGTGCAAGGCTCGGAGGTACTGAACGGTCATTTCAAGGATCTCCGCCTTCTCCAGCTTACCCGAACTCTGCAAAAAGAGGAACGGAACCTTGAAGCTGCCCAGCGGGCGCAAGCCAAACCCCGCGGGCTGGATCTGCCTGAGCCCCCCCCCCCGGGGGAGGGCTTACTCAGCGCCCAGGCCCCGGGTAGTGACGCCCCCACAATAGCTAGTACAGCCCGCTGCGTCTCCAGACTCGGGGCGCCTAGGCGGTCAGTGGAAGCTGATGGTTCCCAGCGCCGCGCCGTCGACGTTACCTGCTTCGCTAGGGCCATAGGCACGGTCTTGCCCAGCTCGTTCAAGCAGCGGTTGATTCGGTCCCTTCTCCGCTTTTCTATCACTTTGTGGGAAACTGGCGTTCTCTGCGAACAGAGGCTTATATGTTTATGATGGCTTTGCCCAAGAAGTCGCCAAAGGCATGACTGTTGCTGCGTGCCAACTGCCTTCACACTTCCCCGCGCTGCCCAACGCTTCGCCTAGGAAGGGACCCCAGTTCCTCCACACTCGGGCTAGATGAGCTCGGCCCCTTACGCCTGCGCTAGCGCGCTTTCTCCCACCCTTCCTACCCACTTGGGCCACACCGCTAAGCTGAGCGCCGGGGCTTTGGGGACGTAGCCACCAGCCTTCGTGGGGAGTGGGTTCTCCAGGTTGAGGACTCTCCCTTTCTATTTCCATCCCCTTCCCAAATCACTCGGGGTTCCTCCACACGCAAAGTCCGGTGCGGCCACCTCCCTGCAGTCGGTCCAGCCGGGGGCGGGGGGCGGCTTGGGAAATGAGAATCTCTACAGCCAGGGCCAAGGGGCCGCCTGTGCTCAGCCGACTCACTTTGCGTTCCTTGAGCTTGTCTGACATCCTGGAGAGTACGCGCCCTCGGGAGAGGCGGTGGCCGGGGCCACCGGTCCACTTTCCGCCTCGTGTGCCTCCTCGAGTGTCCCAGGTAGACTGCAGCCTCTTAACTCCAAGGGACTGCCTTATAAAGCTGTCAACTAGAGCTCCAAGTGCATTCACGAGTTGAATTATTCCATAGGATTAGGGGAGCTGTGTTTGGGGGATGTATGCATTCGAGACTAGTTTTAAAGAAGTTAGGAAAAAAAAATTAGCAGCCGAGTGGGGTGAGCTCGGGGCAGAGCAGCTTTGTTAATCCACGTGGCCCTTCAAAGGACACGTGATCGGCCCGGGAATAATATTTGCATGGCAACAAGCCCGGGCGGGAAAAGGCGGCGGTAAACCCGCAGGCGGGCGAGCGCGCGCTTGCAGCAGCCGCCAGCGCGGAGCGCAGGGGCGCAGCGGCCGCGGGCACCCGGGGGAGAAGACCCTCGCAAAACACTGTCGCCTTCTTTAGTCCCACCGCTGAGTCTCACACGATCGCCTGTTTACAAATCCCAGCAAGCCCGCCGTCCCAGCGCCGAGTGCGTTTTAAAGCCTGTCCAGAGTCATTAAAGTAATTAAGTAAGCCTTTAATAGGCTGTTCCGCCGGGTTCAAGGGAGAGCTCTTGGAGACGGAGGCGCCCCGTTTGTTCCCAGGCTTTTCTCACACGACTTGGTGACACGTCCATCTTCCCCCTTTTTGTTTACACCGCTTTATTTGTCCGGACATCCCGGCAGGTGTGGGGCTGCGGCTGGCACACGAGGCCCCCGCCTCGCCTCGCCCCTCCCTCCGGCCTTTGGCACGCGACGCTCCCCACCCCACCCCCAACTCCCTGACCACGCAGCTTGCTTTCTTTTCTGCACACACACACACACACACACACACACACAACGCCCCCCCCCTCCTCCCCGGGCTCTCTCTTTGCGGGGGGAAGAGGTTCAATTTGTAGCCTATTATCCTTTAGGAAAATGTCCTTTGAAAACTATGAATAGTTTCAGTGGGCTAAATTTTAATAATGCCAGAGGATGGGGGAAGAAAGACAGACGGGCGTGAGAGTGTGTGTGTGTGTGTGTGTGTGTTGAGGGGTGGGGTGGGGTGGTTGGGGGGCAACACGGAGAGGAGTGAGCCGAAAAGAAAAGGGGGAATGCAGCTGGCCCGGGCGAGCATTATGCGACGTCACCTGCGAGAAGGGGCGCTTACAAACCCCTATTCATTTGCCTAATTTTGGTCAATTTAACAAACTTCAGGAGAAATTATTGTGGCTTTGTCAGAGAGGGTGAAGCCTTCTGATCGAATTAACAGCATGTTTTGATCCGGTAAATGTCATTAGAAAGGGAGAAACAATCGCGCTTAGAGGGCTCTGAGTAATGCGCCCAAGTGGAGACGCCAAAGCGCACGGCTGACAAAGGGAGCAAGTAGCTGCCACAGGGAACTTTTGTACCCGCCCATCGCCCAAGTTTTGACACAAAAAGGCATTATTTCATACTTGAATACGTTTAATCCAACGATTGTCTATTTTCTGCAAACATATTTTCACAGCATTGTTAACTTTTTATGTCCCCCTTTTGCGGGCGCCTTTTCTTCGCGTTGGGGGCGGGAGAGCGCCAGACACTTTGGGCATCAATATTTGTCACTGAAAAGGGCTTGGTGACGTTAGGGAGGTTGATCTCTTTTTTATGGTTTTAGAGGACGAAAATATCGGGGGAGGAGGAGGGAGGGAAGGCACGGACAGGAACGAGGGAGGAAATTTGTTGGGCGGGACCAAAGGGGAACGAGGGGGGCGGCGGCGGCTGGGAGCTGGCTGGGCCGGCTGCGCCTCTGCGGGCCGCGGGGCTCGGCTGTCCCGGCCCTCCTCCCCCACCTGCCGGACTCCCGCTCCCGCTTGCCGCCTCGGAACCTGCACTCTGGGGGCTCTGGGTTTATGGAGATGGATTGGGGGGTGGGGGCGAACTTTCTTGCAGATGGAAACGATAAACATGGTTTTTGTTTTATGACCGCTTTAGAGCCACCGAGTTCTCGCCTCCTTCTAATCTTTTCCATCTGGAAACTGCCAAGGCCTCTCCTGACACATCTTTCTCTCCCTTCCGGCCTCGCATCCCACCTAAAATTTCTCCTCTCTGCTGGGCAGTGGGAGAACCTAAGGGGTCCCTTTGGGTGTCATCAGACCTCGGCAGATGCG
Organism: Tamandua tetradactyla; assembly: GCF_023851605.1. Lineage (NCBI taxonomy): Eukaryota > Metazoa > Chordata > Mammalia > Pilosa > Myrmecophagidae > Tamandua > Tamandua tetradactyla. Next base: position 27,500,734 of record NC_135352.1, read on the forward strand.
ATCCGAGTGGAGCCCCGCTGTCTGGTGGGTGGAAGCTGCTAGGGCGCAGAGCCGGGCCTCGGGTGCCTGGCCTCGGAGCGGTGAGCTATCCTCCTGCCGTGGTCTGGGCGGTGTGGGAACGGCCCCGCGCCGTGCATCCCCGGGGTGTCCCTCTCTGTCTTACTTCCAGGCTCCTCACGACGTTTATTTTCTTTTTCTCGCCAGATTGGACGCGACCTAACACCCTCCCACAGGTTTCTCTGCCAGACGCGGGTGCGCTCTCAGGGGTTGTCAATTTCAGTAGATTCACTCGCACACAATGGGATTAAACACGAACCCTTATCATCCAAATTAACTAACGTGAATGGGTAAAAGGGAGCGCGCACACTTCTCACCCCCGCACCCACCCCGACCCCCCCCCCCCCTTTTTTAAGCCAGCGGACTAGGAATTGATCCTCTTACTGCTGGTGTTAACCGCCAGCTGCAGACATCCTCCACAGGCCAAATTTCATTCTGTGCAAACGGTTTAATTTCCCCGCTTGCTGGCAGAGCTGGGACCCGGGGTTTGCCTAAGGCTGGTAGAACCTGCGTGCGGATTGGGGGTGGGGGGCAGCTGCAGGTGGGTCTGTGGGTGGAGATGGGGGGAGGCTGGGAGGCGCGCATCCTCGCGGCGCGCTCGGGCTGCTGCCCCTACCTGGGAGACCCCGAAACCTCTTCCAGTTCAGATTAGGAAAAGGAAGCGCTTCGTTTCTCTCTTCCTGGCTTGAATCAGTGGGGCGCCTGGAACCTCACGGCAGTCTTCTCTTATAACGCTTCTCCTCGGGATGGATGATGACCCTTGTGTGGCCAGGTCTTGACTTCGTTACGTTTCCACCTCTAACGAGAGCAGAGCGAAGACCTGTGGACCCTGAAGCCAAATAGCAGGTTCAGATTCCACCCCCACCACCTGCCAGATGCGCAGACTTTGCGCACGTTACTGAGTCTCTCTGTGCCTCAGTTTCCTCTTCTGTATATATAGCAGAAGATAATAATTGTATCTACTCCGTCACAGGTTAGGCATCCAGATAAAATAAGTAAATATAGGAAAGCACTTACAAGAAAAGCTTAGCCACTCAATTAGTGATTTTATTTTGCCTGGAAATCTCTTCTGGGTGGCTCCTCATATATTTTAACAGTATTTGTGGGCTTTACACAAGTGATATTTTCTTTCATTTTTTTTCTTTCATCCCTGAAAATCTTCACCCTCCCTGGCAAAGCCACACTAACTGCCTGCAGTTTGCTAAACGGATCAAAATTAGGCAAATGCATGGGGACCTTAAGACATCCTCTTCTCACAGGTGACCATGCATACTTCCCACTAGCCAGCTGCGCGCCCCCTGTGTAAGGCTGAAAAATGCAGTAAGTGCAAAAGCTGCTCAAATCATAGCCATTCTCCAGGAAGTCAAACATTAATGTTAAAATAAAATGAAACCAGGACCTGAGACTACTTAGAAATTAGACAGCAGTAATTAAGTATTTGGCTGTGCTTAGCATCCTGATATCTAAGGACATTTGTTGAGAATACAGCAATGACAAGCAGAATTTGTTTATAACTGTTGCTAATAGAGTTATTCTTCCTATTTCTTTTTTTTTTTTTTTTTTTTTTGGTTCGTAGATTTGATGTTAGCTTCCAAATATTGCAAGGTGGATTCTTTTGTGATTCTTTCCAGTTTTAGAAACTGAGGATTTGGGGGCTTTGGGAGGGAAAAGAGGAAATGTATGAGGAAAATAATATAGTGGGTACACAGTAATTTCAGCCAAATTGCTGTAAGACAACGTGTTCTCAGTAATTTCAAATCCTTCCCTCCACACCTCCATGCCCCCATCTCCAATACACAGAGCAAATATTCTATATTTATTAATAGGACTAGGGGTTTAATCAAGTAAGGAAGTGTCAGAGGCTTGCGCAGAAGGGTTGGGAAGACAAATGTGGCAGAACCTGTTGAATTCCTGAATTACCTGAGACATAAGTCACGAAGGAAATGGAACTCGCAGGTGGGTAGGATTGCAGGATGTTTCCTCTGCAAAGAGCTTAAGAGAACATCTAATCCAACACCCCATTTTGTGGATAAGGAATCTGAGGAGTCAAGGAGACAAGATTAACAAGATTATCCCAATAACACACAATGAGGAACTGTCCAAAAGCATTTCACTAAGTATTTGCTGATTTGCTGTCTGACCTCCAGGGCTGACTACATCAGTTTACTCCTTTGTTGCTGTGAAAGAAAGTCAAGTCAGGGACCCTGTGTTTTAGGGCTGGCAAACACTATAAGACACCCTGCTGCCTTCGGCTTGTGTTGTCAAGAGGCGTCTTTGAGCCTCCTACTTGAGTCTAGTGGTCAAGATCATGTTGGTAAGCACCAACTGTATGCCGTGGGTGAAAACAACTAAGCAGAAAGTAACACGACCTTGTCTTCCATGGGCTTGGAGTCTAATTAAGAAGAAAATGTTTGTCATTATGACCCAGTACAGTAGCCTCAACACAACAGTCATCCTCAGTGTCCATTCTAGCGATCACAGCCTCAGGGGTCCTATTGGATTGGCAACTTCTCTGGGCTTTTCCTTACTCAGCATGCCTGATTCTCTGTTGCCTCTGATCACCAATACTGAACCTCCAACTGACAAGAAGTATCGCATGGGAGAGAGTGCTTGTCAGTGCAGCCAGGGGATGGCAAAGAGGAGCTCTCAGGATACCTGTGATCTCTCCAGCCAAGGACCCATAGTGAAAGGTACCCAGATACTTGGGAAACCAGTGTCCATAAAAGAGGCAATTTCCTACAGCTTTCATCTTTACCCTTTTTGTCCCTATGTGGTTCTTTGCTTCCTAAGGCTACTCTTAGATTTACTACCTGACATTTTTGCTCAGCAAGATACTGGCACTGAAGACAGTTGATAACCCACACCAGCTCATTTCCAAAGGTCGGGCTATTTGCAGCTTCTCTACCCTTACTGGAAAGTTTTAATTCTTGAAACATTGTACACATACCAGTAGGAACTGATGCCTTCAGAAGCTGTGTTTTTTGTTTGTTTGTTTGTTTTTGTTTTAAGTAAGAACTAAGTGCTAGAGCAACTCAAAATGTGACCTTTCTCATCCCTCTTACACTGCGAATCCCTTGCTCCTAGGCCTCAGAATTGAAGCTACTGCAATATATGTATGCCACATAGTTAGAGCCTCATTGGGTTCTATAGTCCTTGTTACCCTCTCACAAACACTGAGTGGCTCTGTCACAAAACTAATTAATACCTAATCTTTCCCCCACTCTTCTCCAACATCCCTTCTAACTGTCCACTGGTCTTTTGAACATGCCATGCTCACATTTTCCAGGACCTGTGATTCAAAGACATTTAGATATGAACCCTGACTCTGCTCACTGATAGTTTTGAGCAAGATGCTGAACCTCAGTTCATATCTGCTATATGTTATAAAGCAGAGATGATTGTATCCACCTCCTAGGCTTATTGATATAATTAAATGAAGCAATGTTTGTGAAGTTCCTGGCATAAAATCTGGACCGCAGGAGGTGCACAAAGCTTGGATTTCTCATGTGATGATCTGGTTGAGCACCTTCTATATTCCAGGAATGGTGCTGGGCCCTCATATTACAATAGGGAGCAGAATTCATTCACTGCCTTATAGGAGTTCATAGAGTGAGACAGATATAGGAAGAGGATCTAGTATATAAGCTAGCAGGAGATAGAGTGGGTGATGGTAGGGGATGGTCAGTGAAGACTTTTTGGAGGAGATGATGTTTGAACTGAGTCCCAGAGGGTGAGGAGAGGTACCCAAGCAAAGACAGGTGAGAAGGGCCCTTTCAGGAAAGGATTGACACACAAGGCACAAGGGCATTGTGTGAAACCACAATGTAGTCCTATTAGATCGTGCATCTGAGGTAAAGTAAGGTAGAAGGTAGAATGTAGAGGTGTGGGTCATGGGGACAGGAATCTTGGCACCAAGGAGTTTAACTTCGTTATGCCACGGTGGTTCAGGTAAAGATGATGAGGTGATTAATGAGGGTTAGAGGTCAGCAGAAGGATGGACTGAAAACATTTGAGAGATAAAATCAGCATTGCCTCGAGAAGAGTTATACAGGGTGGGAGACTAGGGAAGATGATTGCTTGGGTTTCTGGATTGGGAATTAACCATTTGGTGACTCCATTAATTGAGATTGGCAATAAAAAGGAAGATAAGGTCATTTGGGGGTGTGTATATATGATGGGAGAGGGTGCAAGGAAAGAGGATTCATTTAATTTTGGACATAAAGATTTTAAAGTTCATTTGAACATTCCCTAAGTGGATGACGACAGGTAAGAAATGAAACTAAGGGCCAGGGATAAAAGACTGGCATTGGTTTATAGGGAGTGACAGATCATAAGAGGGGATGAAGTCAGGAATAGCTTAAAGAAGGAGTGTGGTGGGCCAAGGGAAGAATCCTGGGAGATGCTGATGTGTGAGGGGAGAGGTAAAGATATCGACTGGAAAAGGTCACTAGAAGGGAAGGGAATGCCAAGCCCCAACAATACTATTCCTGAAAACCCTAAAGAATACTCTGGGCTTTAACACTCTATAAATGTTCTACTTAGTAAGCTTATTTTTTCAGAAACTTAAGGCCCTCAGATTGTTCCTATGCCAGATAAGTCTTGAAACATAGAGGTACCCGTCTCGCTAGGAAATTCAATGAGTTTCATTCATCTACCCCATAACATCAACACCCTTTTCCAGCACAAAGAAGCTAAAATGGTCATTGCCCACATATCCCTGAAGATTGAGAATAAAATAAAATGAAGTCGGTGCCTGCCCATGAAAAAAAAAATCAAATGAAATGTAATTGAGAAATTAGGGCTTAACACATGATTATGACCACTGACTCATTGTACAGATATTTCTTTTTAGTTTCTAGTGTATCAAAACAGCTAGAAGGAAATACCTGAAATTGTTGAACTGTAATCCATTAGGCTTGATCCTTGATGGTGATTGTATAACTATATAGCTTTTATCATGTAACCGCATGATTGTAAAAACCTTGTGACTGACACCCCCTTTATCCAGTGTACAGACAGAGGTAATAAAATGGTAGGACAGGAATATGGGGAATAAGTACCCCGATGTAAACTATGGACAACATAGTTGAAGTAGTACTATAACTACTTCAATAATCTTTCATCAATTGTAACAAATGTTACTGTTAAAAAAATAGATTTACAAAAAAAGTGCTATCATCAATAATAAATTTTTCACACCGATACAGGTGTTGGTAGTGCGGTCATGGATGGGAATCCCGTATTTTATGCATGATTGTTCTGTAAACCCACAAATTCTCTTAAAAGGTTAAAAAAAAAAAAAAAAGCAGAGGGAGAAATGGGGGGGTGGGAAACAAGTGAAAAGAGAAAGCTCAGAGGCTCCTAGGATTCCTAGGAGCAAAGACAATGTTGTCAGTTGGCTACGACACAGTAGAGATCCAAGAAATGTTTATAGGGCTCAAAAGACCATTGACTTGAATATGGAGGTCATTGCCGAACTCTGCAAGACAAGTTTCTGAAGAGTAGCAGAAACAGAAATGGAGAATCCGGTCTCTGATCTCTCTTTCTTTGACCTGGACTTTGAGAACAAAAGATGTCTCTCAGGTGATGAATTCAAAATGCATGCTAGAAAAGACAGTTCTCCCAGTAATCTAGCATTTGGAGTTGAATAAGACATATATTGTAATATAGACCACGGAGATTTTTGGCACTTTGTGGATTTAACGCTTTTTGCCAGTACTCGGCTAAAATCGTATGGGGCAATCCTTACTTTGTTCAGCTACAGGTTTTAAAGGGAGGGTGGCTTATCCACCTCTAAGACAGAAAATCTGATGGGAGGGGCCTGGTCATGCCCTCCCTAGACCAAGACGTGGCGGTAGCAGACTAGGTGAGGGCACATGGGGTAGGTGTCTCTTCCAGACAGCCCAGCCACTTGACTCAGTCCATCTCTTCAAGTCCAAGAAGCCTCTTTCTAGTTCCGGTCTTGGATGCTTAAAGTCCTTGAAGAAATGTCTACTCAAGTCCTTTGCCCATTGTTAAATTGGGTTGTTTGTCTTTTTGTTTTTGAGTTGTTGGAGGTCTTTATATATTCTAGATATTAAACCCTTATCTGAAATATGGTTTCAAATACTTTCTCCCTTTCTGTTGGTTGTCTTTTCATTCACTTCCTTGATAATGTCCTTAGCTACACAAAAGTTTTGCATTTTGGTGAAGATTAGTTTATTCATTTTTTTTCTTTTGTTGCTTGGGTTTTTAGTTTAAAGTTTAAGAATTCATTTCCTGTAGATGGAAATACTAGTGGTCAGTGAGAGGGAAGGGTAAGAAGTATGATATATGAGTTTTTTCTTTTTTCTTTTTATTTCTTTTTCTGGAGTGATGCAAATTTTCTAAGAAATGATCATGGTGATGAATATACAATTATGTGATGATATTGTGAGCCATTGATTGTACACCAAGTATGGAATGTTCATATGTTAAGAATGTTTGTGTTTGTATGTTGTTTTGTCAATAACAACTTTTTCTAAAAAAAGAATTCATTTCCTAATACAAGGTCTAGAAGAGTTTCCCCTGTATTTTTTTCTAAGGGTTATAATTTTAGTTCTTATATTTAGGTTATTGCTCCATTTTGAGTTAATTTTTGTATATGGCACAAAATAGTGGCCCACTTTCATTATTTTACAAGCGTATATCCAACTTTCACAGCACCATTAATTGAAGAGACTGTTCTTTCCCAGTTGAGTGGACTTGGAAGCCTTATCAAATATCAATTGGCCATAGATGTGAGTGTCTATGTTTCTAAACTCTCACTGATTCCATTGGTCTATATCTCAGTTCATGTGCCAGTACCACACTGTTGTTTGTTGCAAAGGCAGACACTGGGAATTGAACCTGGATCACCAGCATGGCAGGCAAGAATTCTACCACTGAGCCACCATCATACCACCCCCAGTACCACACTGTTTTGATTCCTATAGCTTTGTAATAGGTTTTGAAATTGGAAAGTGTGAGTCTTCCATCTTTGTCCTTTTTAAAGATAGTTTTGGCTATTAGATGCCCCTTTCCCTACCATATGAATGTGAAGAAAGCTGTTGGAATTTTGATTGGGATTGTGTTAACTCTTTTTTGGGTAGTATTGATTGATATATTAATAATATTAAGCCTTCCAATCCATGAGCACCGCTAGCTTTCCATTTGTTTAAGTCTTCTTTAATAGGCTTAAGGTATTTTTAGTCAGGAAGGTGGCATTGTCTCATGGTTGGATATGGCATAACCAGGTCACATTCCAAGAGATAAGATCTCCTCTTGCAGACTCCTACATCTATAGGTTCACCTACTTCTCAGCTGTGTCTTTTATTATTGATATAACTCTAGTTGGCTTTACAAGAAGTAACTTTTAAGAAAAATTCCATGGCTATTATAAAAACAGATTAGAATACTTGGAAACTATGGATAAATCTTACGGATTATGCATTAGTTTACCATAGAGTTTATGACCAATCCCATGATTCTAAGATTTATCCTTAGGGCCAGTGAGAGAGAAATATTGAAAGAAACGTGATGACCAGACCTTGCAGTATATTCTTACTATATGAGTAAAACCTTGCTCTATTTCTTATAAGTATATTAAGAGAGACTTTGCAGACCTTCAAAACAAAGAACCTGACTTTTCTAGGTAGAGAATGGGCTGTCATAAGCCCTTGAAGCTAACCCTTCTACTTACAACCCAATCACCATCCTCTGGCCAAAACAAGCTGACCCAAAGGGGCAGGAAAGCATGGAGCCAAGGAAGAGGTTGCTCCAATCTTGACTGGAAAAGCCTCCTGGACCCACTATGCATTATTTGAAGATGATTCATGGAATAGAAAGTCTGATGTTCACTACAAGAAGTATGGCTGTAAGGAAAGCTTTGTGACTAGGAAATATTCCCTGTATTGATTGACCAGGTTTTATTTGGGGATAAGAAGTCTTGCCTGCAGTTTGGCATTTTTCTCCAGGAAGCAAAAGGGCAGTCTTATAAAAAGAGAGTCAAGCACCAGGTGTCTAAACATTCCTGCTGAGCTTATACAAAAAAAATCTTCAACTGATCATTGTACAGTTTTAAACCTTTACAGTGATCATTAATATCCTTGGCGATAGCCAGAGGACCTCTTTTGTTGCTCAGATGTGACCTTACTCCCTCTCAGTCCACATGGCAAGCAAACTCACTACTCTCCCCTTTCTACGTGGGACATGACTCCCAGGGGTGTAAACCTGCCTGGCAACGTGGGACAGAAATCCTAGGATGACCTGGGACTCAGCATCAAGCGATTGAGAAAATCTTCTTGACCAAAAAGGGAAAGAGAGAAATGAGACAAAATAAAGCATCAGTGGCTGAGAGATTTCAAGCAGAGTCAAGAGGTTATCCTGGAGGTTATTTTTATTCATTATATAGATATCCTTTTTTTAGTTTTTGGTGTATTAGAGTGGCTAAAGGGAAGTACCTGAAACTGTAGAGCTGTGTTCCAGTGGCCATGTTTCTTGAAGACGATTGTATAATGATATACCTTTTGCCACGTGACTGTGTGATTGTGAAAGCCTTGTGTCTGATGCTCCTTTTATCTATGGCATGGACAGATGAGTAAAAAATGTGGATAAGAAATAAACAAATAATATGAGGAACAAAGGTTAAAATAAATTGAATGGATCGAAATACTAGTAGTCAATGAGAGTGAGGGATATGGCATGTATGAGTTTTTTCTTTTTCCTTTTTGCTAGAGAGATGCAAATGTTCAAAAAAAATGATTATAGTGATGAACACACAACTATGTGATGGTACTGTGAGCCATTGTTTGTAACCATGTCAAGAATGTTTGTATGTTTGATTGTTGTTTACAATAAAAACCATTTTTATAGAATCCCTGGTGATTTGATGGAAACAAGGCATTGTTTGGATATTTTAATATTCAAAAGCAAATTTAGAGGCAACTGGCGCTACACAGCAGTTGTGCCGAGGTATTGTGGTAACTTCACGATGTTCGTGGTGTCTCATTCTTCACAAACAGGTCAAGATGCAGATCTTTGTGAAGACCCTGCCTGGCAAGAGCATCACCCTTGAGGTGGAGCCCAGTGACACCATCAAGAATGTGAAGGCCAAATCCAGGATAAGGAAGGCATCCCCCCTGACCAGCAGAGGCTCATTTTCACTGGCAAGCAGCTGGAAGATGGCCGCAGTCTTTCCCACTACAGCATCCAGGAGGAGTCCACCCTGCACCTCGTCCTGCACCTCAGGGGTGCCTGTTAATTCTTCAATCTTACATTTCATTGGCCCAATGATGGCATTACTCTGCACTATAGCCATTTGCCCCAATTTAAGTTTAGAAATGACCAGTTTCAATAAAAGCTGAACCTGTTCAAAATGTTAATAAAGGTTTTGTTGCATCGTTAAAAAAATAAAAAAGCAAACTGAGAAACTTCTAGGGAAGATAGTGGAGTATGGAGCTCCAGGACTCAGTCCTTCATCCGAAACAGCTATGAACAAGTAAGATCTGTCTCAAATGGCTCTTCTGAGGTTCTAGAGTCCCAGAGAACATTGCACAGCATCCAGGGAAGAGCAGGAGGGAGAAGCTGAGAACTGCAGTAAAGGATTGTAAGTAGCTTGCTCCACATGGCTGCTGCCAGCATCTATCCTATACTCTCAAGGTAGGCCACCTTGTGTGCCACCCTTGGCTGGTGGCTGCAGACAGAAAGCGACATTAAAATCCTCTCCCCCAAGAATGGGGATTGGAGGGCAGGGGAGAGGATGATCACAGCCTAGCACTGATCACAGCTTTTGATTAGCAAACTCAAATCACTGGGTCCTGGTTCTGAGCTACCATTTCAACCTGCCCCAGATTGGCGATGCCATTATTTCAACCCTGCCCATTATAGGGGCAGAGGTGGTGGAGGTTTAAAGAGACAGTGCTTCCTCAGGGCAGTGGAGAACAGTTTTCTGAAGGATTAGGCAGGAAAATGCAGTTTCAGGGAGCTGTGAAAAGTGCATTTGGCATCTTTCCTGGCCCTCTCTCTAGGGCTCTTTGGAGCCAATATGCACCCCCTTTGTGGGTACCTAATCTGGGTTGGGCTGGGAAATACTGACTTGGGAAAGTACTCTCTGGTGTGGCCCTCCTCTCAGAATTTGCCCTCCAGGCAAAACAGCTACAGTCAATGAAAGTAATGCCAAAAACAAAACAAAACAAAAACTATAGAGGCTAAACAAAGACAAAATAATCAAGATTCCCAAGAAGGAACAGAGAAAATGAAGCTTTTTTGGGGAAGGGGTGGGGGAATACAGTTGCACAAATAGTATGATCTTAAGAACTGTACCATACATCCAGGACAAGAGACAGATGAAAAAGAGCTGAAAAATCTGATCAGTTAAACATGGGCAATTCTAAAGGTCTAGAATAAGTTGAGACAAGTGTCAAAGAAGAACCGTAACAGCCAACCAACAATAAAAAAACCTTATGCAAGAGCAAGAAATTGACCTTCAGAATAAATTTATCAAGATAATCAGATGCCTGGGAATCAGAAAAAAATTACAAGCTATGCTAAGAAATAGGTAAATACGGCACAAGGGAATAAATTAAAACTTCAGAGGAGATACATAGTTTGGAACAACTAACTAAAGATGGTAAAAAAAAAATCTCCTAAATCAATTCAAAAAGATGAAGGAAAGTATGGGCAAAGAAACAAAAGGTGTTAAGAAGACACTGGGTGAACATAAAAGGAGTCTGAAAGTATAAAAAGAAACATAACAGAAATTATGAGAATGAAAGGCACTATAGAAGAGATTAAAAATACACTAGAGGCATACAACAGCAGGTTTGAACATGCAAAATAAAAAATCAGTGAACTAGAAGATGGACAATTAAAATCAAACAGACAGAAGAACAAAAAGAGAAAAGACTGGAAAAAAAATTGAGGTATTTGAATGACAGCATGAAGCGTGCAAAATACACATCATGGATGTCCCAGAAGAAGAAGAGAAGGGAAAAGGGGCAGAAACAATATTTAAGTAAATAATGGCTAAAAATTCCCTAACTCTTAAGAAAGACATAAATATACTTGTCCAAGAAGCACAATCTACTCCAAATATAATAAATCACAGTAGAACTACTCTGAGACACATACTAGTCAGAATGTTAAATGCTGACGGTTAAGAGAGAATCCTGAAAGCATCAAGAGAAAAGTGATTCATCACATACAAGAGACACGCAATAAGACAAAATGTTAAATTCTCATCAGAAACCATGGAGGCAAAAATGCAGTGCTATAATATATTTAAGGTACTGAAAGAGAAAAATCGTTAGTCAAGAATTCTGTATCTGGCAAAACTATACTTCAAAAATGAGTGTGAGTTTAAAATATTCACAAATAAATAGAAACAGAGATAATTCATCAAGAAGAGACCTGCCCTACAAGACATACTAAAGAAAATTCTGCAGGCTGAAAGGCAAGGATAGGAGAGAGAAAGGCTTGGAGGAGAATTTAAAAATGAAGATTATCAGTACGGGTAGCTAAAAGGGTGAAAAAAGAATGGCAAAAATAAGATATAACATAAAAATCAAAGGACAAGATGGTTGAAGTAAGTATTGCTTTTATAGTAATAACATTGAATGTTAATGGATTAAAATCTCCAATCAAAAGACAGATGGGCAGAAAGATTAAAAAAACATATGGTCCAGCTATATGCTGTCTACAAGAGACTCAACTTAGCCCCAAAGACACAAATATGTTGAATGTGAAAGGCTGGAAAAAGCTATTTCATGCATACAGCATCCAGAAAAGAGCCTGTTGGCTGTACTAATGTCAGACAAAATAGTCCTTAAATGCAAAACTATTATGAGACAAAGAAAAACACTATATATTAATAAAAAGGGCAATCCATCAGGAAGAAATAACAATCATAAATATCTCTGCACCTAACCATGGTGCTTCAAAATACATGAGGCAAACACTCGGAAAACTGAAGGGAGAAATAGATATCTCTAAAATAATAATCAGAAACTTTAATACACCACCTTCACCAATAGATAGAACATCTAGACAGGGGATCAATAAGGAAACAGAGAACTTGAAACGTGAAAAAGACCTAATAGATATGTAGAACATTGCACCCCAAAATAGCAGAATATACATTCTTTTTAAGTGTTCATGGATCATTCTTCAGGATAGATCACGTGCTGGGTCACAAAACAAGTCTCAATAATTTTTGATATTGAAATTATACAAAGCAATTTCTCTGACCATAATGGAATGAAGATAGAAATCAATAAAAGGTGGAGAACTGGAAAATTCATAAATATATGGAGGTTAAACAACACACTCTTAAACAGTAAAAGGTCAAAGAGGGAATCACAGAGGAAATTGGTAAATATCTTGAGATGAATGAAAACAAGAAAACAATTTATAAAAATGCAATGAGATGCCGCAAAAGCAATGCTGAGGGAAATATATATCTGTAATGCCTATATTTAAAAAAGCAGAAAGAGATAAAATCAAAGTCCTAAACTGCACACCTGGAGAAACTAGAAAAAGAACTGAAAACTAATCCCAAAGTAAGCAGCAGGAAAGAAATAACAAAACATTAGAGCAGAAATAAATGAAATTGAAAATAAAAAAAAAACAGAGGGGATTCACAAAACTAAATTTTGTCCTCTGAGAAGAACAATAAAATTAACAAAGCCTTAGTTAGACTGACCAAGACCAAAAGAGAGAAGATGCAAATAAATAAAATCAGATATGAGAGGGGGGACATTACTCCTGGCACCACAGAAATTAAAAAGATCTTGTTTTAGTTTGCTAATCTTTCAGAATTCAATATACCAGAAATGGAACAGCTTTTAAAAAGTTACAAGTTTACAGTTCTAAGCCTATGAAAATGTCCAAACTAAGGCATCCAGGGAATGATAGCTTAATTCAAGAAGGTCCAATGTGTCTGGAGCACCTCTGTCAGCTGGGAAGTCACATGGTTGGCATCTGCTGATCCCTTGCTCCTGGGCTCTGTTACTTTCAGCCTATGTTCCTGTGGGGATTCCTCATCTCGTCTTGCTTCTCTGGGGCTGGCTTTCATCTCTTGGATTCCCTTGGCTCTCTCCAGGTTCTGCCTTGCTTAACATCTCATGGTGATGTCTGCTGGGCTCCAAGAATCTCCAAACTTCTGTGTCTCTGTTCTCTGAAGCAATTGTTTTCCAAGCATCTACATCTGCTTTCTCTGTCAGCTCTGAGGCTTCTATTATTTCTGGCTCTCTCCAAGATGTTTCCTCTTTTAAAAGATTCCAGTAAACTAATCCAGACCCACCTGTAATAGGCGAAGTCGCATCTCCATCTAATCAAAAGGTCACACCCACAATTGGGTGTGCTACATCTCCATGGAGATAATATAATAAAAAGTTTCCAATCTACAGTGTTGAATCAGGATTAAAAGAAATGGCTGCTCCCACAAGATTGGATTAGGATAAAACATAGCTTTTCTGGGTACATAATAGACTTAAACTGGCACAGATCCTAAGAAGATACTGTGAATAACTGAATACCGACACCTTAGGTGAAGTGGACAAATTCCTAGAAACACACAAACAACCTAACTAACTCTAGAAGAAGTAGGACACCTCGAGAGACCAATGACAAGGAAAGAGGTTGAATCAATCATCAAAAACCTCCCCAAAAAGAAAAGTCCAAGACTGAATGGCTTCACAGGGGAACTCTACCAATCATTCCAAGAAAATTAACACGAGGCCTGCTCAAATTCTTCCCAAAAAATGTAGAGGAGGAAACTGCCTAACTCATTCTAAGAGGCCAACATCACCCTAATACAAAGCTAGATAAGGATAATACAAAAAAATAAAATTACAGACCAATTTCTCCAATGAATATAGAGGCAGAAAATCCTTAACAAAATACTTGCAGAACAAATTCCACAATACAGTAAAAGAATTATACGCCATGATCAAGTCGGTTTTAACCCATGTATATAAGGGTGATTCAACATAAGAAAATCAATTAAAGTAATACAACTACACTAATAAAATGAAAGGAAAAAAGCTCATGATCATCTCCATTGATGCAGAAAAGGCATTTGTCAAATTCCAGCATCCCTTCTTGATAAAAATACTTCCAAAGATAGGAATAGAAGGAAAATTTCTCAACATGAAAAAGAGCATATATGAAAAACCCATAGCTAACATCATACTCAGTGGTGAAAGACTGAAAACTTTCTCTCTAAGATTGAGAACAAGAAAAGGATGCACAAGGCAAGAAAAAGAAATAAAAGGCATCAAAATTGGAAAGAAAAGAGTAAAACTTTTACGATTTGCAGAAGACATGATCCTATATATTGAAAGTTCCAAAAAATCTAACACAAAGCTACTACAGTTAATAAATAAATTCAGACAAGTGGTGGGGTACAAGATCAATATGCAAAAATCAATCACGTTTCTATACACTAGTAATCACGTTTCTATACACTAGTAATACAAGATGAGGATATCAAGAAAAAAAGTTCCATTCACAATAATAACTAAGAGAATCAAATTGCTAGAAATAAATCTAACTAAGGATATAAAGGACTTATACACAGAAAACTGCAAACCATTGCTAAAAGAAATCAAAGAAGACCTAAATAAATGGAAGGAATTCCATATCCATGGATTGGAAGACTAAATGTTGTTAAGATATTGATTCTACCCAAACTGATTTAAAGATATAAGGCAATCCTGATAAAAATTCTGGCAGCCTACTTTGCAGAAATGGAAAAGCCATGATCAAATTTATTTGGAAGAGTAAGGGGCCCTGAATAGCAAAAGATGTCTTGAAAAAGAATAGCAAAGTTGGAAGACCCACATATCATTCCTTTAAAGCATACTACAAAGCTAGAGTGGTCAAGACAGCATGGTACTGGCATAAAGATAGATAAAGTGACCATTGGAATTGAATTGAGAGTTCACAAATAAACTTGCATATATATGGCAGTTGATATTTGACAGTCTGCCAAGTCCACTTAACTGAGAAGGAATAGTCTCTTCCACAGATGATGTTGGGAGAACCAGATATCCACCTTCAAAAGAATGAAAGAGAAACCCTATCTCACACATATACAAAAATCAACTCAAAAAGTAGCAGAAGCCTAAATACAAGAAGCTGCATTATAAAAACCAGAGGAGAAAATGTGGGGTTGCATCTTCAAGATCTTGTGGAAGGCAATGGTTTTTTACACTTCACACTCCAAACACAAGCAATGAAAGAAAAAAAAAAGATAATTAGGACTTTATCAAAATTGAAAAATTTTGCACCTCAAAGGACCTTGTTATGAAAGTGCAAACACAACCTACTCACTGGGAGAAAATATTTGGAAACCACGTATCCAATGAGAGTTTAATATCCAGAATATATAAAGAAATCCTACAACTCAACAATAAAAAAGACAACCTAATTTTTAAAAAATGAGCAAAAGACTTGGATAGATATCTTTCCAAAGAGGAAACACATGGCTAAAGAGCATGTGAAAAGATGCTCAACATTATTAGCTATTATTAGGGACTTACAAATCAAAATCACCAGGAGAAAACATTTCTCACCTATTAGAATGGCCATTATTTATAAAAACAGAAATGTTGGAGAGGATGTGGAGAAAGAGGAATACTCATCATTGCTGGTGGGAATGTAAAATGGTGCAGCTGTTGTGGAAGACAGTTCGGCAGCTCCTCAGAAAGTACCATATGACCAGCAATCCTGCTACTATGCATAGACCCAGAAGAACTAAAGGCAATGACTCAAACAGACATTTTCCTACCAATGTTCATAGCAACATTATTCACAATTGCCAAAAGATGGAAGAAACCCTAGTGTCCATCAATTGTCAGGTGGATAAACAAAATGTGGTTTATACATATGATGGAATATTATTCAGTTGTAGAAGACTGTCAAAAGAAATGCAGTCCTGATGCATGCAGCAACATGAATGAACCTTGAGGACATTATGGTGTATGAAATAAGCCAGATACAAAAGAACAGATATTGTATGATCTCATTATTATGAGCTAATTATAAATAAGCAAGCTCAGAGAATTAGACTCTAGAATATAAGTTACCAGGAGATAGACTGGGGTTAGAGAATGGGGAGTCAATGCTTACCTAGTACAGAATTTCTAGTTAAGCTGATGGTAAAAGTTCAGCAATGGGTGGTGGTAATGGTTGCCCATTATTGTGAGTGTGATCAAGAGGCCTGAACTATATAGTGAATGTGGTCAAAAGAGGAAACTTTCAATATTTCGGGGTGTTGAAAATAGATGGTCATTCATATTTTAAAATTTCGACTTCTGTGTGAGACTAAAGCAAGAAATGTTTATTTGGTGCAAAATTTAAAAATTTGTATTTTGACTAGTGCATCTCCTAATTTAACTTGTATGGACAGTTTAACTGAACACCATAAGTACATGGAACCTTGAATAGGGCATGAGATTTTGTAGGTTTGACCAGGATAGTATGATGCCCCGATAAATCCCAGAGTGATAGGAACAGTGAATAAAAAAGTATTTCCAAAGTCCTCTTGGGGGAATGAGGAGAAAGGGGGGAAAATTCACCTTTCCCATTTGGAGAATTCCTGATATTCTCATAAGCAGTGGGGACAACCAAATCAATAGGCTTAGCCCTCAGTCTTGGGGTTTGCCCCTACGAAACCTATCCCTGCAAAGGATAGGCTAAGCCTACTTAAAATTAGGCCCAAGAGTCACCCCCAGAGAAACTCTTTTGTTGCTCAGTTGTGGTCTCCCTCTCTTTCTCAGCCGACACAGCAAGCAAGCTCACTGTCCTCCCCTGTCTACATGCGACATGACTCCCAGGGATATAAACCTCCCTGGCAACGTGGGACAGAAATCCTAGGATGAGCTGGGACTCGGCATCAAGGGATTAAGAAAACCTTTTTGACAAAAGGGAGAAGAGATAAATGAGACAAAATAGAATGTCAGTGGCTGAGAGGTTTCAAACAGAGTCGAGAGGTTATCCTGAGGGTTATTCTTATGCATTATACAGACATCTCTTTTTAATTTGTGGTGCATCAGAGTGGCTAGAAGGAAGTACCTGAAACTGTTGAGCTATGTTCCAGCAGTCTTGATTGTTGAAGATGATAGTACAATGAAATAACTTTTACAATGTGACTGTGTGATTGTAAAAACCTTGTGTCTGATGCTCCTTTTATCCAGAGTATGGACAGATAAGTAAAAAAAAAAAAAGAGGATAAAAAATAAGTAATAGGTAGAGATAACGGGTAAGAATTAGGTAGATTGAAATACTGTACATTAATAAGAGGGAGGGGAAAAGTTTATGGGATGTAGGACTTCTTTTTCTTTCTTTTTCTGGAGTGTTGCAAATGTTCTAGAAATGATCATGGTGAAGAATACACAACTATGTGATGATATGTGAGCCATTGATTGTATGATTTGGTTGGTCTGTGGATGTGTGGCTATTTCTCATAAAAACATTTTTAAAAAAAAAGCAAACAGAAAAATTTTTAAATAATCCCTCCCCAAGTGGGACATGACATCCAGGGGTGAGTCTCCCTGGGGGTGTAGGAGATGATTCCCAGGGATGAGGCTGACCCTGGTACAGTGGGATCGACAATGCCATCCTGACCAAATGGGATAAAGAAGTATAACAAATAAGGTTTCAGTGGCTGAGAGAGTTCAAACAGAGTTGAGAGGCTACTCTGGAGGTCACTTTTATGGAAACTACAGTTAGACATTACATCTTACCATAACTTGCCCAACTCTAATCGAAACCATTCCTGCCAATCCTAAAGAATACGTAGGGTATTATATAAGACTTTACAAAAGTTCCATGCACCAGAGTAACTTTCCAGAAACCTACAACCTCCAGATGTATCCCTGGACCAGAAAAGTCTTGAAACGCAGAAGGCCCAGCCTCTCCAGAACATTAAGTAGCTCCAACCTCTATCCCATATTCTCGACAGCTCCTTCCAACATGCAAAAGTTAGAATGGGCATAGCCCAAATACCCCTAAAGAGTGGGAGAAAGATCAAAGGAGAAGGAGGGGTCATACAGAGAAGGTCAGGTTTAACAGTTGAGTATGACTGCTCAATCATTATGCTGATATTTCTTTTAGTCTCCAGTATCTTAGCACAGCTAGAAGTAAAAACCTAAAATTGTAAAATTGTAACCCATACCCAACTCTGAAATCTGTTCTACAACTAATCATTGCACTGTGCTTTGAAATTTATTGCTTTTTTGTATGTATGTTATTTTTCACAAGAAAGAAAAAAAACTTGGTTGTAATAATAAATACATAGCTAAATGTGAAAAAAATTAATGCAATCATGCAGTGCATTAAAGAATAAAGAATTTAAAATCTTAAAAAAATAACCAGTTCCCCATCCTCCTCTTCTCTGCTCCTCTCTGGCGAGATGCTAACACCTTCCAGAATTGGGGCCAGCTCTGCAGACAGCCCAGAGCAGGGGTGGCTCTACCGGGAGCTGGGAAGTCTTTTGGCTATTTGCTGTGTTTGCAGCTTTGCAGAGGGCAGCAGCAGCTCTGTCCTACTCTTCTTTCTCATAGGTTAATAATAATGGCCAACATGTAGACAGCACCTTCTCTTCTGAGGTGCTAAGTGCTTGGCAGATCTTTGCTCATTTAATCCCCAGAACAAAGGGATGAGTACTATGTCTATTTTACAGATAAGGAAACTGAGGCTTGGGAATTGAAGAACACGTAACTCCAAGGCACATAACATGAGGGGCAAGGCTAGAATTCAAATCAAAGCTGATCAGCTCCAAAACCTTTACAGGTTTTACCACTGAGTTTTGAAATCATGAGAGAGACGTTTCAGCCAAGAGACTCGCCGCTGTCTTCTAAGGACTGGGTGGAGCTTCTGCTTCGCGAAGCAGAACCGCGCACGCACGCGCACTCTCAGTGTGCTCCTGGCCTTGTAGCCGCCCTCTCCTGGCCCCCAGTGCCCCATAAGTCATCTGATATTGGAATTCAATCCTCTTTCACTCTTGCTCTTCACATATCTGATACCCAATGACATAGCAATGGCCTTTCAAAAACTTTTGCACATCAGACACTTTTTCGACAATGCACACTCCTGATTCCCATCCCAGACTTTTTGATCTCCATGTATGTGATCCTGGAATCTGTCTTTAGAAGAAAGCAAGAAACCCACAGATGAGTCCAATGCAGCAGCTCTGTCATCTGGCATTTATTTGCTAGCATTGTTATACAGTGGCTTGTAATAATGCAAGATTATGTATTAGCATTCAGTTTTGGTTAACGGATAAGATAAAGAGCATAGGTTTAAAGAATCGTTTCAGTGGTTTTGGCAGGTTTATTAATAAGACAATCTTTGGGTCTTTCCCGTGTATTAGGACAGCTTGACTCCCTCCCACTTAACTTCTTTTTGGTCCAAGAGGAGCGTCTGCAATCACAATTGAAAGTTTCCTTGACTCGCAAGGCTCGTTTTGAGAAAAGATGAAAAGTATCTGTATCAACGTGGACGTGATGAGGCTAGCTCACCACGGGACCTTGGGCTGAGGGTAGCTGAGGATGTGGTAGATTTGGACAGATCAAGGGTTTTTTGGTGCCCTCTGGTGGTTAAAACTGTTCAACAATGCAGAAGGAAAGGGCTGACCCACTTGAGAGGATGGCTCATCAAGAAACTGGGTTCAGCCCTGGACTTGCAGTTTGGAGACATGGCTGGAGCTTGGCAATACACCCACCTCTCTTGCTGAAGTATTTTAATCTATAAATTGGAAGGGTTAGACGAAGGTATCAGTGAACAGGGAGGCAGCATTCCAAAAGGCTGCCCGGGAGAGCAGTCAGAGGTGAAGTCTAGGGAAGACTTCATCCTCTCTGTTTTCCTTTTCCTCCTTCCCTTGTCTGCTTCTCTTGTAATGCTGGTGGTGGACAAAAGTCGTGGATTATTTTGCACTCAATATCCAATTCCTGAGTGTTCTAGTTTGCTAGCTGCCGGAATGCAATATACCAGAAACAGAATGGCTTTTTAAAAAGGAATTTAATAAATTGCTAGTGTATAATTCTAAGGCCAAAAAATGTCCCAATTAAAACAAGTCTATAGAAATGTCAATTTAAGGCATCTGGGGAAAGATACCTTGGTTCAAGAAGGCTGATGAAGTTCCGGGTTTCTCGTTCATCTGGAAAGGCGTGTGGCGAACATGGTCAGGGTTTCTCTCTCAGCTGGAAGGGCACATGGTGAACACGGCGTCATCTGCTAGCTTCTTCTCCTGACTTCCTGTTTCATGAAGCTCCCCGGGAGGTATTTTTCTTCTTCATCTCCAAAGGTCACTGGCTGGTGGACTCTGCTTCTCGTGGCTATGTCATTCTGCTCCGCTCTCTCTGAATCTCCTTTTCTCCAAAATGTTTCTTCTTTTATAGGATTCTAGTAAACTAATGAAGGCCCACACGAATGGGTGGAGACATGTCTCCACCTAATTCATTTTAGCAACCACACTTGATCACTCAAGATCACATCAGGATGTGACTCCCTAAGTCATATCTCCAAGGAGATGATCTAATTACAGTTTCAAACATACAGTACTGAATAGGGATTAGAAGGCTGCCTTTACAAAATGAGATTAGGATTAAAACATGGCTTTTACATACATCCTTTCAAACCAGCACATTTCACCCTCTGGACCCTAAAAAAGACATGGTTTTCCCATATACAAAATACATTAATTCCATAACAATATCAGAGAACCTTAAACCATTCCAGTAACATTTCAAATACAAGATCAATACAAGATTAAAATCAGTACAAAGTCTCATCAAAGTTAGTTAAAGGCACGGAAAGTCCTAACACAAAATTTTCTTCATTGGCTCTGGACCTGTAAAACTCAAAATAAGTTATTTGCTGCCTACATACAAAGGAGGAACAGTCATGGGATACATACACCCATTTTCATAAGGAGGAAGGAACACAGGGGTCACTGGACCCATACAGTTTAAAAAATCCACAGGGCAAATCCATTAGATTTCAAAGTCTGAGAGTCATTTATCTTTGGGGCTTCAGAAAGCGGCAGCCCCACCCTTTCCAAGGGCCTAAGCAGAGGCCTGCCTCTCTCTGAACGCAACCTTGGGGGATATTGGGGAGCCTTTTTCTCAGCTCCACCCTCTCCAAGCATCAGGGCTGTACCCAGGCTATCTGCCATCTCTGGGGCACACGCTCAACCCCTCCATGTGGTGGCAGCCAGGCTCTCCCCAAACCCCAAGGAATGAGCTTCACCCTCTCCAAGGCCTGAGGCGGCATGACTCTTCCACTGCAACGAGGTGGAAGATTCATCCTCTCCACGGGCTTGGGTGGGTCCGTTCTCCTGGCCTGAGGCTTCTTGACTTTAGACCTCAGCCTCCATGGTTTTGCCTCTGAAGTTATTTTTCCTCCAAGTCCCTTTTCTGCCCCTCTCAGTCCTGACTGGCAGTGGTTCTCTTTATACAGAACCTGCAACACTCTCGTTGGCTTTCTATGTAGTAGCTTTGGATCATGCCCATCAGACACAAGGAGTTTCCACAAATCCTTCCTGCATAACTCCATGTCCAGTCTTTCTCTGAAATGGCTGACTGGTTCTACATTTTGCCAACTCCTCACGTGGGGCACTATTCTCTGGGGTCTCCCTTCCTGGGAGCCCAGAATTTTCCAGAACCTCAATTTCTGGCTTCTTTGTACCCAAGAGTTCACTTTTTGGCTTATCTCTTTCCTGTTGCATTTCAGTATAAGCTGCAAGGAGAAACCAGGCTGCACTTTTCACATTTAAGTTAGAGATTTCTTCTGCTAAATATCCAAGTTCATGGCTTTTGCAATCTACCTTCCAACCAAAGCCACTAGTCAATTTTCCCAGATTATCTGCTATTTTAAAACAAGGATCACCTTCCTTCCAGTCTGCAATAGCACATGCCTCATTTCTGTCTAGAGCCTGGTCAGAGGTATCTTTAGAGTCCACGTTTCTACAAGTGTCTCTTCAAAGCACTCTAGGCCTTCTGTATCAAGCCCCTCACAACTCCTCCAGATTCTTCCCCTTATTCATTTAAAAAGTCATTCCAACAAGTTTGGTGTCTGCAAACCGCAGCAGCACCCCACTTCTCCGGTACCAAAATCTGTTCTGGTTTGCTAGCTGCCAGAATGTAATATACCAGAAACAGAATGGCTTTTAAAAAGGGGGATTCAATAAGTTACTAGTTTAGGAGATCAAAGAAAGAAAGAGTTTATTACTAGCACATAGTAGGAGAGCAGGTGGCCTAGTGGCCCAAAATCTGTCTCCCCGCAATGCAGTAATTCTCACTGTTTATTAGAGAAAAGATGGGCAGGGTTTAGGATAATGAGCACAGTGGCCCCAGGTGATGTAATTAGGGGTGATTTAATTATTGAGCATGTGCAGATGGATGACATGCTTAATCACAGAATGTGTGTAAGAAAACGGGGCAATGAGGTATAGGTGACTTGTAGGTTAAAGTCTAAGCCACTGCACAAGTCAGGTGGGCCCACTGAGGCTAGCTCCAGTCTCAGTTATCAAGATGGCTTTGGACTTGGAGTGGGTTAGTTCTGGGCTGACCCAAGACCCTTCATTAATAAACATTAGGGGCTATCTTCAGTGATTACAAGACTCTCAAGTTGAAAAAAACTAGATAACTGGGTACCAATGAAGGTTAGTCACAAGG
Source organism: Tamandua tetradactyla (assembly GCF_023851605.1). NCBI lineage: Eukaryota > Metazoa > Chordata > Mammalia > Pilosa > Myrmecophagidae > Tamandua > Tamandua tetradactyla. The sequence continues at coordinate 27,523,467 of NC_135352.1, forward strand.
TTTTTACAATCACAGGGGCAGGAGATGAGGGCTATACAGTCATTATCAGAGATCAAGGCAGCTGGATTACAGTTTAGAGATTTCAGGTATTTCCCTCTGTCTACTACAACATACCAGAAAGCAAAAAGGAATATCTATATAATGATTCAGTAATCAAAATCATTCCTTAAATCCTAATTTCTTGGCTACAATGCCTTTTCCATCTCCTTCTACGTATTTCTCCTTTCTTCCTTTCCTTCAGGAAAGGGAAATGACTTCTCCCCATGGTTTCTTCCAGGCATGCCGGGGGCCCTAAAACTGAAGTAATAGACAAGGAGTTAGGTGGAGCAGAAAAGGGGTCAGGTGTCCCCTGCATGGAGCCCCATCACTGTCCTGGGGACATGTCCCCCAGGTGTGACCCCTCCCCCGGCAGGTGAGCTCCTTGAGAATGGAACCACCTTAGCTTATTCACCTTTGTGTCCCTAACCTGGCACAGTGCCTGGCATGGAGAAAGTGCTCAGTAAATGTTTGCTGAAAAGAGGTACGGAAGAAGGAAGAGAGGCATGTTGGTGCATTTGCTTACATTTGCAAAAGAGTTGGCAAGGTCAAGATTACAGCTTGTGAAATGGAGCTTAGCACTGCTACCCTTCACATCAGAAGCACCACTGAGAGGTGATTGCATTGGCTGCCCTAAGTCTCACACGGCCCGCCACCCCCAAACCATCTCCCATCAGAGGATGGGGAAACACCCTAGATTTGGCACCCATCTAAAGTCTTTGATTTCCAGTATAAGCAGGGTTCATACTGTTGGAGTACCACAGAGGAGAGATCAGTATAATAGAGTTTCACTGAAGTACAGGTTATAGGGAGCTAAGTTCTCCTTCAAGAGACCTTCTGTAGCTCAGCCTGTCCCCACCTGAGTGTTTTGGCACAGTTAGTGGAAAGAGCACTGGTTTCCAAGCAACCTGGATTCCAGTCCTTGCTTTTCACTAATGTAATTTGACCGTGACAAGTCCCTTCCCCCCTGTAGTTTCCTTTCCTGCCAAGTGAGAGGCTCTCCAAGGTTCAATGTGGGCACAGCCACGGACTTTTCTTGTCTATCACTTCAACTGATGGGACCCCTAGGGTGTCTGGAAGAAATGATGGGCAGAAAGACATACATGAAGGAAAAGAATAAAGTAGGGAAAAAGTAGGAGAAAACAGGAAAGGCATTGAAAAAGAAACAGACAAGGAAGAAAGGAAAAGAAAGAGAAAGGAGAGGATGATAAACATGAGATTTACAGATTTCATTAGTTCATTCCACAAACATTTACCAAACACCTCTTTTTACCTGGTGTTGTATTGGCTGCTGTATAGAGTGGTAAACAGACCTGTCTACGAAAAGTTTACAGTCCAGTGGGGAGAGATTCAGCACCCAAATCTCTTGCACTAAAGGGTTAGTGGTTCCATGATGGACATGTGCGGGCGACAGTGAGACAAGGAGAGATGGTTGGGGAAGCAGGAGTAGTCAGAAAAGGCCTCATGGAAGATATGGGGTCATAACTGCATGGTGAATAATGAGTAGTGCTGGCTGTATGTGCATGTGTTTCAGGTTAAGGAATTGTGTGAAGAAGGACACAGAGGTGTGAAATAGTTAAGGGGTAAGGGGTGTAAGGCCTGAGATATCCCTTCTCACTCCCCTTTTCTTTTGTCAATACCGACTTTTCTCAGCTTGGTGTCACTGCCTCCTAGTAGCCTGTCTAGCCTCTCTACTTGATCAAAGCTCACAGATATGTGCCCTCATAACACCCTATACCTCACATAATCAATAATATAATCAATAATTATTTAACATTTATTTGGGTGATTGCTTGATAAATAATCTGCAATCTCTATGTAGAATGGATTGGAGGAGTTTGTGACTGGTAACAGGCAAAAGAGACAGAAGGTGGGCGGGTGACGGTGGCTCAGTGGCAGAGTATTCGCCTGCCATGCCAGAGACCTGGGTTCGATTCCCAGTGCCTGCCCATGCAAAAAAAAAAAGAGCCAGAAGGCTCTTTCTCACGAGAGAAATTACAGGAGTAGCAGTGATGGCGTCTGTAGAGATGTTGTGGAGATGTTGAACTCCAGTCATGGAGAAGGGGATGTCCCCTTCAGAGATACAGCCCTGCCCTTGCTTTCTCTGTGACTGTTTCCCCTGGCCCTCGTGTCCTGTCTGGCACACACTGCATACAACACCCAAACAGCAGTAAGGGCATTACTGCAGGTCTTCCTTTCCCTTACTTCCCAAGCATTATGGATTATTTTTCTTAAATATATTCACCTCTGCCCTCTAACCAACACCCCCCCTCCACTGTCCCAGTTCTGCTGCCGAAACTTTGGTTAAGACACAACGAGGTAATGGATTCCTTCCAGCTTTCCTGTGTTCAGTCTCTTCCTTTCTATGCCAACCTTCAAAAAGAGCTCAGAAATATCATCCTCTCCCACAGAAAACATAGATCATATAACACTGTCTCCTTCACCAGAATGTGTCAAAGTTTTCCCATGGGCTCTGGGCAAAGTCTAAATCTTTTCCTTGGCACTTTCTATAGAGATTTTAATGAGGGCATCGCTGTGCAGCTCTTAATCAGCTGAGAACATCTCCTCTCCTTGTTCCTCTAGAAAACACTTTCTCTGCCATAAAGGCTCAGCTTCTGAGGAACTCCACAGAGATGGCTGGCACATCTCTCCCACTGCCTTTCGATCAGGCCTCTAATATAGCAATTATCTTCTTGCAGCACCATTGCTTCTTTGCAGCCTCCAGAGCCGTGTGTTTTCACATTTACATCCCAAATTTCTAACAGAGTGCCTAGTACAGAGCTGCTTTGGGATTCGCTTGATTCCCAAACTCCTTGGTAGCTTTTCTCTTTTTCTGTTCCAAGTGCAGCTTCCTTGTCAGAGTCCCAGAGTGGTTGCCCTACATCACAGATGTGCTTCCTGTCTCTTCCTTCCTTCTTCATCACTTAGCTTTCTTCCCTCTAACCTCTCTGTCCAGAGAAAATTCTCCTTTCTCATGACATTCCCTTAATTCTGTGACCCCTCGACACCTCATTTGTTCTGTGCAAAAGTCCTCCGAAACCCTCTGTTCTGAGACCCCGTCTCTTCTTGTGGAATTTAAGAGGAATCTTGTAATGGGATTTTGCAAGTTTTAGGACCTGACTCGGCCCTCCTTGCTGGCTTCATCTCAGCTGATGGGCCTTTTGTTTTCCAGTGCTAACTCTTGTGCTGTTTTCATTTTCTAGTCCTGGGTTTGAGTTCCTTCTGATATATAGTTACCCTCCTCTTCCAGAGGGAAAAAAACAGGAGTAGGGAATACTTTCTTGAGAACATTTGAACTAAGGTCCTATGAAATCACTGTGTCCTTCCTGCCAGTGATACGGCACCACAAGCAGGTGGGTCAGAGCTTTCTCCAGTCTGCTCCGGCTTCACCCTCACACCTTGCCCTTCTCTCCAGAAAAGAATGAAATTGCACTAAATTGGCATTGGTTTAGGAAATATGAACTAAGTTTGCTGAGGCAAGTGAACCTATCACAGAAAAATAAGAGGGTTAGGACATGGAGAAAATTATATTCTTTTTTGCCAGGTTTCTCATAAGAGACTTTCCAAAGCTTAATTCAACCAAAATTGCTTTTCTATTAGTCAATTGTGTTCATATATATATGATCTCTCATTTGAAAATCATTTTCAAATAAATTAGAAAAAGGGAGAGAAATGGAAAGGGAAATGAGGGAGAATTGCCTCAAATGACTGTCATTGACGAAAGTGTCCAGGAAGTGAGGGCAGGGCACTGATGTCCAAGGTTCCATCCTCTACTCAGAGTGAAATGGGAGCTTATTTTTGGTCTTGTTCATGGGACTGTCTCTGTTACCGTTTCCATCATTCAGCATCCTAGCGAGAAGGAGGTGTTCGTTATGATGTGAAGGCTTGGGGCTGGGATGGGAGAAATAGATTTATTTGTAAATTATGATCAAATTCATGCAAAATTGATTGCTCTTTTGCCAACGTTATCTCTTATTTGTAAAACAATGTAGCTGATGTTTGTGGATTTTAGGTCCATTCAATGAAAACCAATTTGGCAAAATTTGATTTTGCTGAAATAAAATTTACCTAATGTTCACTTGAATTTATCACAATTGCTGCTTTACCAAATTTGTTGTCCATGTTGAATAGGATGGCTTGAACAGTAAACAGAATTTTTTGGAAAGATTTTGTTGACTGGTTTTCAGCTTTGCCTTCTGTGCTGGTTTGAAAGTGTTATGTAGCCCAGAAAAGCCATGTTTTAATCCTGATCCAAACATGTGGGAGCAACCGTTTCTTTCAATCCCTATTCAGTTCTGTAAACTGGAATCTTTTGATTAAATTGCTTCCATATATGTTGTTATATATATAGTGACGTGATGCACCCATTCGGGGTGCTAACTTTTGATTGGATGAAGATGCAACTCCACCCGTTCCAGGTGGGTCTTGAATGATTTACTGGAATCCTTTAAGAGAGGAAACATTTTGGAGAAACCTCAGAAACGACAGAGCCTACTGAAATGAGAGAAGCCTCAGAGCAGGCAGACACCTCACACCATGCTGACACAGAGGCGGAGACGGGTGACTGGAGATGCTTGGAGCCCAGCAGACATTGCCATGAGATGTTAAGCAAGCCAGAACCTGGAGAGAGCCAAGGGAAGCCAAGAGATGAAGGCCAGCCCAGGAGAAGCTAGGTGAGGAACCCCCACAGGAACAGAGGCTGAAAGCAATGGAACTCAGGAGCAAAGGACCAGTAAACGCCAGCCGTGTGACTTCCCAGTTGACAGAGGTGTTCCTGATGCATCAGCCCCTCTTGAATTAAAGTATTTTTCCATGGATGCCTTAATCTGGACAGTTTCATAGGCTTAGCACTGTAAATTTGTAATTTATTAAATTTCCCTTTATAAAAGCTGTTTCAATTTTTGTATATCACATTCTGGCAGCTAGCAAACTAACACACCTTCTCAGCAGTATTTGGGTAAGTTTCAATTTCTTGAAACCTAAGGGTCATAGAGTAACATAGCCCTCTTATGAGTGAATATATTTAGGATTCGATAAGCCAATGAAACCTGGGGATTGTTTGTTATAGCAGTTATTTATAACTATAGCTATAGTTAGTTATTCTAACTATAACACATTGATTATAGAAACAATAGATTAAAAATAAATTATTAGAGGAGTTTTGGGTTTACAGAACATTCATGCATAAAATATAGAATTCCCACACACCACTCCACCGCCAATACCTTGCATTGGTGTGGAACATTTGTTACAATTGATGATAGCACTTTATAATAATTGTAATTTTTTGTAGTAGTAGTTACTGTTGTTACAGTTGATGAAAGATCACTAAAATAGTGTTATGAACTATCATCCACAGCTTACATTAGGTGTATTTTTCTCATATACTACCTATGCTGATTTGAAAGGATTTATGTACCCAAGAAAAGCCATGCTTTAATCCTGATCCAATTTTGTGGAGGCAGCTTCTTTTAATCTCTATTCAGCACTGTAGGCTGGAAACTTGATTAGATTATCTCCACAGAGATGTGACTCGCCCATTGTGGGTATTAACCTTGGATTAGAGGGAGATGTGACGCCACCCATTCCAGGTGGGTCTTGCTTAGTTTATTGGAATATTTTAAAAGAGGAAGCATTTTGGAGAAAGCTGCAGAATGATGAGACCCATGAGGAAGCCCAAGCAGCCGGAGATCTTTGGAAATGAAGATGGAAAACGCCCCTGGGGAAGCTTCATGAAAAAAAGAAGCCTGGAGAAAAAGCTAGCAGACATCGCCGTGTTCGCCACGTGCCTTTCCAGTTGAGACAGAAATCTTGAACTTTACTGGCCTTTCTTGACTGAAGGTAACCTCTTGTTGGTGCTTTAATTTGGACATTTTTATAGACTTGCTTTAATTGGGACATTTTCTCAGCCTTAGAACTGTAACTTCCAACTTATTAAATTCCCCTTTTTAAAAGCTATTCTGTTTCTGGCATATCACATTCCAGCAGCTAGCAAACTAGAACACTACCCTATTATTAACACCTTGTATTAGTGTAATACATTTGTTATAATTCATGGAAGAACATTCTTATATTGTATAATGGACTTATACAATAGTTCATTGTTTAAAATAGATTTTCTGTGTTATACAGTCCTATCTTTTATCTTTTAATTATTATTCTAGTAACATACATGACCTAAAACTTCCCCTTTCAACCATATTCACCTATATAACTTGGTGCTGTTAATTACACTAACAACAATGTGCTGCCATTACTACCACTCATTTCCAAACCTTGACCATCAACCTAACAGAAATTCTGTACAAATTAGGGATCAACTCCCCATTCTCTAACCCCAGTCTAGTCCCTGGCAACAATAATCTAGATTCTAACTCTATGAATTTGCTTATTATAATAAGTTCATATCAATGAGATCATACAATATTTGTCCTTTTGTATCTGGCTTATTTCACGCAGCATAATGTCCTCAAGGTCTATGCATGTTGCATGCATCAAGACGTCATTCCTTTTTACAGCTGAATAATATTCCTTTGTATGTATATACCACATTTTGTTTTTCCGTTCATCAAACACATGGGTTGCTTCCATCTTTTGGCAATTGTGAATAATGCCACTACAAACATTGCTGTGCAAATATATGTTCCAGTCCCTACATTCAATTTTTCTGGGTATTCAACAGTAGTGGGATTGCTGGGTTACATGGTTCTTTTATACTTAGCATTCTGAGGAGCTATCAAACATCTTCCATGGTGGCTGCACCATTTTGCGTTCCCACCAGCAAAGATGAGTGTTCCTATTTCTCCATATCCTCTCTAATATGTATAGTTTCCTGTTTGTTTTTTTTTAACAGCAGCTATTTAGTGGATGCAAAATGATATCTCATTCTGGTTTTGATTTGCATTTCCCTAATAGCCAGTGATGTTAAGCATCTTTTTCATGTGCTTTTTACCCATTAGTATATCCTCTTTGGAGAAATGTCTATCCAAGTTTTTTTGCCCATTTTTAAATTGGGGTGTTTGCCTTTTTATTATTGAATTGTAGGATTCCTTTATATATTCTGGCTATTAACCCTTATCAGATATGTGGTTTCTCCTTTGAATAGACTCTTTTTTCTCTTTCGTGACAAAGTCCTTTATTCACAAAAGTTTTAATTCTGAGGAGGTCCCATTTATGCATTTTTTTCTTTTGTTCTTGTGCTTTGGGTATAAAGTCTAAGAAACCATCACCTACAACACAGAAATGCTCCCCTACTTTTTCTTCTAGGAGTTTTTATGGTCCTGGTTCTTATGGTCTTTGATCCATTTTGAATTAATTTTTGTATATGGTGTGATAATAGTGTGATATAGTGGTCCTCTTTCATTATTTTGGATTTGGATATCTAGTTCTCCCAGCAACATTAGTTGAAAAGACTATTTTTTCCAAGTTGAGTAAACTTGGAAACCTTGTCAAATATCAATTGTCCATAGATATAAGGGTCTATTTCTGAACTTTCAACTCCATTCCATTGGTCAATACATATATATATCCTTGTGCCAGTATCATGTTGTTTGACCACTGTAAACTTTGTAATATGCTTTCAAGACAAGAAGTATGAGTCTTCCAACTTGGATCTTCTTTTTCAAGATGGTTTTGGCTATTTGGAGCCCTTACCTTTCCAATTAATTAATTAATTAATTTTTATTTTTGCATGGGCAGGCACCGGGAATTGAACCCGGGTCTCCGGCATGGCAGACAAGAACTCTGCAACTATGCCACCATTGCCTGACCTCCAATTAAATTTTATAATTGGCTTTTGCATTATTTGACATGTAGACTGTTGGGATTTTGATTCAGATTGCATTGAATCTTTAAATCATTTTGGGAAGAATTAATATCTGTATTAGTCATGGTTCTCTAGAGAAACAGAACCAACAGGGGAGATCTGTAAATATGAGATTTATAAATGTGTCTCATGCAACCATAGGAATGGAAGAGCCCAAAATCCATAGGTCAGGCTGTGAAGCTGCCAGCTCCAATGAAGGGTCTGAACAAACTCAGCAAGAGAGACTTGCTGGAAGAAGAAGAAAGTGAAAAGTCTCTCTTCTTCCTTAAAATCTTCAAATGATTGGGTTATCTCACTTGCAGAAGACATGCCCTTAGTTGATCAAGAGGTACTCAGCTATAGCTGCAATCAACTAACATGATTAAATAACCCAGCCTTCCTGCTTATCAGCTGTAAATGAAATATACTTGCAGTAATGGTCAGGCCAGTACTTGCCTGACCAGACAACTGGGCATTGCCACCTGGCCAAGGTGACACTAAACCTAATCATCACAGCATGTTAATGATATTTAGTCTTCTAATTCATGAATATGGAATTTTTTCTAGTTAAGTCTTCTTTGATTTCTTTTATCAATGTTTTGTAGTTTTCTGTGTACAAGTCCTTTACATCCTTGGTTAAATTTATTCCTAAATACTTGATTCTTTTAGTTTTTCTTTCTGTAAATGAAATTTTTTTCTTGATTTCCTCCTCAGATTGCTCATTACTATAATATAGAAACACCATTGATTTTTGCATGTTGATCTTGAATCCCACCACTTTGCTGAACTTGTTTATTAGCTCTAGTAGCTTTGCTGTAGATTTTTGGGGGACTTTCTCAATATAGGATCATGCCTACTGCAAACAGTGAAAGTTTTACTTCTTGTTTTCCAATTTGGATGACTTTTATTTCTTTTTCTTGCCGAATTGCAATGGCTAGAACTTCTAGTACAATGTTGAATAACTGTGGTGACAATGGACATCTTTGTCTTGTTCCAGATCTTAGAGGGAAAATTTTCAGGCTTTCACCATTGAATATGATGTTAGTTGTGGGTTTTTCATATATGCCCTTTATCATGTTAAGGAAAAGTCCTTCTATTTCTATTTTACTAAATGTTTTTATCAAGAAAAGATATTGATTTTGTCAGTGGCCTTTTCTTTGCCAATGGAGATGATCATTTGTTTTTTTCCCTTCATTTTGTTAATTGATGTATTGCATTAATTGATTTTCTTATGTTGAATCACTCTTGCATACTTGGGATAAGACCTACTTGATCATAGTGTATAATTCTTTGGAGAAACAGAACCAACAGGAGAGACCTGTAAATATGAAATTTATAAAAGTGTCTCAAGCAACTATGCAATGGAAGAGTCCAAAATCTGGATTTGCAAGTACTTTGTTGAGAATTTTTGCATCTACATTCATAAGAGAAATGCCTGTGATTTTCTTTTCATGTGGTATCATTATCTGGATTTTATATTGGGTGATATTGGCCTCATAGAATGAATTAGGTAGTGTTTCTTTCTCTTCAGTGTTTTGGAAGAGTTAGCATAGGATGGGCATTAATTCTTCTTGAAATAATTGGTAAAATTCACCTGTGAAGCTATCTCATCCTGGTCTGTTCTTTGTTGGGAGGTTTTTGATGATTGATTCAATCTCTTTACTTGCAATATTGATCTGTTGACATTTCTACTTTTTCTAGAGTCAATGTAGATTTTTGTGTGATTCTAGAAATCTGCCCATTTTATCAAGGTTGTCTAATTTGTTGGCATACAGTTGTTCATAGTATTCTCCTAAGATCCTTTTTATTTCCATGGGGTCAGTAGTAATATCCTCCCTCTCATTTCTAATTTCACTTATTTGTGCTTTCTCTCTTTTCTCCTTTGTGGGTATAGTTAAGGGTTTGTCAATTTTATTGCTGTTTTCAAAGAACCAACCTTTGGTTTCGTTAATTCTCTCTATTGCTTTTTTATTCTCAATTTCTTTTATTTCTCTTCTAACCTTTGTTATTTCTTTCCTTCTGCTTACTTTGGGATTAGTTTTCTGTTCTTTTTCTTGTTCCTCCAGGTGTGCAGTTAGGTCTTTGATTTTAGCTCTCTCTGCTTCTTCTTCTTCCTCTTCTTTTTTGTTTTTGTTTTTTTTTTTGCATGGGCAGGCACGGGGAATTGAACCCGGGTCTCTGGCATGGCAGGTGAGTACTCTCTTCTTATTTAGTGTAAGCATTTAGGGCTATAAATTTCCCTCTCAGTACTGCCTTTGCTACATCTGATACATTTTTGATATGTTGTGTTTTCATCTTCATTCAACTCGAGTTATTTACTGATTTCCCTTTCAATTTCTTCTTTGACCCACTGATCATTTAAGAATGTGTTATTTAATATCCATATATTTGTGGGTTTTCCAGTACTCTGCCTGTTATTGATTTCCAGCTTCAACCCATTATAGTCAAAGAAGATTCTTTATATGACTTTAAACTTTTAAAATCTATTGACACATGTTTTTTGACCCAGCATGTGGTCTATCCTAGAGAATGACCCATGTGCCCTTGAAAAGAATGTACATCCTGCTGTTTGGGGGGTGCAATGTTCTGTATATGTCTGTTAAGCCTAGCTCATTTATCATGTTATTCCAGTTCTCTGTTTCATTATTGATCTTCTGTCCAGATGATCTATCTATTGATGAAAGTGTTGTATTGAAGTCTCCAAATATTATTGTAGTGGTGTCTATTTCTCCCTTCAGTGTTTGCCTCATGTGTTTGGGTACATTATGGTTAGGTACATAATATTTATTATTGTTATTTCTTCTTGACAATATGTCTTTTTTATTAATACATAATGTCCTTCTTTGTCTCTTACAACAGCTTGTGTCTTAAAGTCTATACTTAGCATTAGTGGCTCTTTTTTTGCTTACTATTTGCATGAAATGTCTTTTTCTATCCTTTCACTTTCAACCTATTTGTGTCTTTGAGTCTGAAGTGACTCTCTTATAAACCACATATAGTTGAATCATGCCTTTCATTCATTCGCCAATCTATGCCTTTTGACTGGGGAATTTAATCCATCAAAAATTCAGTGCTATTATTATAAAGGTAGTACTTACTACAGCCATTTTGTCCTTTGGTTTTTATATGTCATCTCTTTTTATTCTCTCTTTTCCTTTATTGCAACCTCTTTTCTTGTATAGTTGATCTTTTGTGATGTGTTTGACTGATCGCTTTCTCATTTCTGTTTCTGTATATTTTAAAAATACTTTCTTTGTGATTGCTCATCCTATGGTTCATGTTATATAACCTATCTTTATAACCTAGTCATTTGAAAAGATACCAGCTTAACTTCAAGGCATACATGTTCTCTGTTCCCATATCCCTCTGTTTACCTTCATGATGATGTTTTGTCCCATTTTACAACTTTATATTTGTGCATCTGTTATCAGGAAATGTGCTTTTTTCTTGTTTAATTGTATTCTGATTCTTATATGAATTAAAGACTAGAGTTTTATACTGAGGACACATTACTCTTGGGTTTTGCCTTTCCCATTTGGTTACCTTTACTGACGCTCTTCATTTTTCACACAACTCCAAGCCACTCTCTCCTGTCTTTTCCTTTCAATCTGTAGAACTCACTTTAGAAATTCTCATAGGCAGGTCTTTTGTTGACGAGTTCTTTCAGTTTTTATCTGTGAATATGTTAAAAGAAATACTAGATTTAAAAAAAATTGTCATCCACTGAATTGAATTTCAGCAAACTGACTTTCAGGAAATTGGCTTTTGATGAATTAGGCTGTGCCCACATTAGACACATTGTTTTAGTTTTCCAGCATCTGAAATCCCTTTCTGTTTTAATGAATCCACCATTGGGGAAGTCTTGTTGGGTTGCAGAACTTCATTCCTATTCTAGAAACCAGAAAACTGGATACTTGCTCTCCCTGACCCTGAAATCCAGCAATCCGAACCTTGCTAAGAGGATGCACCCATCCGGAGCTTTGACCCTAGTGTGAGTGCTTCACAAGTACATAGAACGATGTAGAATTCCTTCCACCTGGGATGGTGCTGCCGCAGTGTCAGTGTCTGGCAGTAGGGGCTGGGTGGCCATCCCACAACCAGGCATGTTCTGAGGCCTGGCCAGTCACAGATCTCCTTCAGTTGCTCACTGTCCTCTAAGCCTGCTCTCCAGCCTTCCTATTGACTCCCATCCCTTGCTAATAAAATACTTTTCTTCCTCAAGTTAAATTAGAGCCTGTTTTTGGTGTGCAACCAAGAACCACTGACTCACCCAAGAAGAGCTATTGTTCATCTCTTCAGAAACACATGGCCTTTTAAAATGTTACCCCATTACTAACCTCTGATAATAAAATCATAGCTAGCCTTTACTGTGTGTTTATTTTAGGAGCTGTCTGAGCAGTTTTGCATGTAGTTAACTCTCCTCCTCACAATAGGCCTTTGAGGTGGGTAGCGTTTTTTTAACCTCTTTTCACAGAGGCACAGAGGTTTAAGTAGCTTGGTCACAGTCCCATAGCTAGTAACTGGAAGAGCTAGGATTCAAACCCAAGCAGTCTGGCCCTTTTGCACTATTAACTGCCTTCTAGTGATTTTAAGGATCTCAAATGGGACTCCTGTGGATCTCTTGGAAGCACATACCAGTGCTTTAGGTCTAAGTCTTGGGCTACTGAGTCAAGAGGTTTAAACTCTGCTGCTCAAAACCCTCATTCTAAAAATTGGCACCTGGTCTCAGATCTGGGGGCATTTGGGAGGTAGCTCCTTATTCCTGCATAATCTGTAGGTCTTCAAGGGTTTGTCCATACTTAAGGAGAATCAGGAAAATGGCTGAAATACAGATTTCTTCAGGCTGCTGCTGTGGCATCCCCTCCGAGGTTGCTTATCCTTGGTCAGGGTGCACTTCTGACAATATTATTAGATCTAGAGTCACTTGTTAGCAGGTGCATGGTCCTTTCAAACTCTATTTCAAACTAGCATTTTAACCAGCCTTGAGCTTGGACAGCCCAACATGTGCCTCAATTCTTTCATTTTTTAAGGGCCACCATTGATGGTCACCCTAGAACGCCCCCCAACCCCCCGCCCCAGCACCCAGTTCAGGAAGTACCTTCTCCTAAGGGGAAAAAAAAACATAGCACTTAAGGCAATGGCCTCATGGAACTGAGTTTTGCCCAGTTATCCTAATTAAGCCCTGCCCGATAGTCTATCTTCAAAGAACAAAATAACACAAAGCTAGACCTGCTCTTCAGGTGTTTTGGCCCATAAGAAATTCATTCTGACTTGAGATGTGTTTGGTTAGTTTTATGTAAAAGGACTACCTGAGCCTCAGATTAATTTGATGGTTGGGTGTTATGGGTTAGATTATGAAGTATTAGTTCAGGGTATGTGAGGAGTGATAAAGATGGCACAAAGTATTCCACAGAGAAAATACACCCTTGGAAATGTTGAAATGTTTTAAAAGCAAGTGCACCTAGTTCTCAGGCAGCCCTAACCTGCTTGACTAGCATTTTACCCAATGGTTAAATAGTGATGCGGCTAAGGAAAACAATCATTGAAAGCCATACAGGTAAGGTGTGGTGCCACACATCAACCATTGCCTCCTTTTTGCAACGGGAACAAGCTGAGGACTCTACTGGAGACACAAATTTTTTATCTCTGATCAAGGAGCCTGGTTTGGCCCAGCCCCATCCAGATGAAGCTGTGTCAGAGGACAACGCTCAAAGGAGACCTCTAGGTGTTTCCCAATATGATGAGGTGACTGAGCCACACCTGTCAGTCAGTCATTCCACCTGGTGTACACCTTCTCTAGCTCTCACTTTATATGGATGGCACAGCCTTCTCAGAATGAGCTGAGATGTTCTCACCATACTGAGTGTATTAGTTCCTTATTATTGATGTAACACATTGCCCCAAAATTTAGTGGTTTAAAGCAACAAAAATATTATTTTACAGTTCTGGAAGACAGAAGTCCAAAATTAGTTTCAGTGGCTAAAAGCAAGGTGTTGTCAGGGCTGTTTCCTTCTGGAGACCTCGAGGGGACAACCCACTCCCTTGCCTTTTTCCAGTTTCTAGTGGACATCTTCTTTCCTTGACTTGTGGCTTTTTTCTCCATCTTCAGAACACATCACTCCAACCTCTGCTATTGTCATCATGACCTTCTCCTCCTCTGTAGTCAAGCTTCCCTCTGCTCTCCTCTTATAAGAACTCTTGGGATTACATGGGGGCCACCCAGCTACTCCAGGGTCACCTTCCCATCTCAAAATCCTTAACCATATCTGCGCTGTTACTCTTGCTGTGCAGGGTAACGTTTTCACAGGTTCTAGACGTGGATATCTTTGGTGGCCATTACTGAACCTCCACAATGGGCCAGAGTGAAAGCTTAGCTGATCATTTAGTATTTCCAGAAACATGCAAAGGCAAGGGAGAGATGGCAGAGAGATACTTGTTTGGCTGGGGTTTGGGCACATGATAAAGTCATATTGGGTGGGAATATATCTTCCAATGCCATTGCTTTTACTCCTACAGCACACACTCACGGACATGTACATGCTCGTTCTTCATCTCTAGAAAGTCTGACTCACTGGTTACACTTCATTCCAGTTTACTTCCCCAAGTAAAAATAACAGGATCTCTCAATAGATCTAGTCTGATTTGAAGGTCTTCCCAGGCCACAATGATATATGAAGGAGCCAGTGTTGGAAAAGGAGGCTGGCTTCTAGCCTTGATTCTGCCACCTGTTATTTATGTGACCTTGGCTATGTCACCTGTCTCTCCAGGCTTAGCCTTTTACCTCCAACATGAGTTTTTTCTAGAGCTGCATTTCCAAATATAGAACACTAGTTGCAAGAGTAACTCCTTGGAAAAGAAGAGTATATTGACCAAATAAATTGGGTGACTGTTTTAATGTGTGTACACTTCCAACCCTCTTGAAGAGTCACAATGCCCAATAGCATATTAAAGGCTCTAAAAGGTCCTTTAAAAATGTAGTGGTTAATTTTTCATATAGTTTTATTCTTTTTATTATTGAGTAGTATTTTGTGGTATGGATGTTCCACAGCTTGTTTAAGCACTCATCCATTGAGGGACATATGGGTTGTTTCTGAGGTTTGCCATGACAAATAAAGCTGCAATGAATGAACAATCTTGTACAGGTTTTGCTGTGGACATAAGTTTCCATTTTTCTGAGATCAATTCCCAAGAGTGTGATTATTGGGTCATATGGTAAATATATGTTTAGTATATTTTTTAGGACACTCACTGCCAAGCTAGTTTCCAGAGTGGTTGTACCATTTTGCATTTCCACCAGCAAGCATGAGGGAGACAGTTGCCCTCATCTTCACCAGCATTTAGTATTGTCACTATTTTTAAATTTTTGCTCTTCTGATAGGGGTTTAGTGATATTCACTGTGGTTTTATAAATATCTTTTTAAAATGTAATACTTGATAGCTAGCATCATCTTCCACTAGCATTTATTTGAGGGTCTGCATAGATGAATTTTTTCCATACTTCATAACAAATAACTGTTAGTACCCATTGGGCTATCTTTTCCCAGCAATTCCATTTTCAGTATACTTACTTCTCAAACTATTAACTTATTGAAGAAAATAGCCTACAAATAGTCTCTTTTTCTATTTAAAATAAATCATTTTTCTTTCACCTTTGCCCTATCCAGTCTTTCATGGGTTTGCAGTAAGGGTAGAAGGGGGAATAAAGTAGAGAGAGAGAGAAATAGAATGGGAGAGGGGTGGAGAGAGAGAGAATTCTGATTTAAAACAAGTAATCTGATGCTACTGCAGAGACCTAGGCCGTGAGATGGTTGTGTTAATTTTTGCCTGGTATATATCATCTGGGGGCATTTTAAAGCTCAGGTATTCTACTAACAAATGTTCTTCACTGTTGTGCACAATGAGCTTGTGCAATCATTCATGAGAGGGTAACTGAAGAGTCCACCTATGCCCTTCAAGAGGCTACAACTCATTGTCTCCGGTTCCTTTTGCTGCCAATGAGGGAGGGCTTCAGAGAAAAAGAACGCAAGTGCTGGGATGCACAAGGAGGTGGGTTTAGTGGATACTTAGTACAGTCACATGAAAAGATTTTCTCTAAGGGAACAAAGTCCAGCTCCATCTCTGTGAAGACAAGATAGAAGGGAGTTTTCTTTAGTGCATTGGGCAAGAGCAAGTTGATAGGTATATTTGCAGAACTCCATTCCCAGCAAGAATGAAGTTTCCCCAGACCTGAAAACTTGGCATGACAGTAAATTTTACAATAGACTTCAGACCGGAAGAAAATGTGGTGCCCACTAAACCATAAGGGTTGCAAAAGAGGTGATACCTCTTTAACCTGGTATTTTGGGAAATGTTTTTCAGTCCCAGAGCACCCCCACTTTTTTTGTACACTGATGATCAGACTCGGTAATCCCCATTGGGCTGGCCTCTAAGGAAATTGTGGTTCCTGCCCCATTAGCCCTTTAGGGTGACTTTGAAACTCATACCTTTTGCCCTAACAAGCTGGTCCCTGAGAAGAAAAGAAAGCACTTCGTCTTGCCTCTCTTGGCCTCCCAGAGGCTTTGTACATCTTCAACATCAGTTTTAACAGGGTCCAACAGCAGGAACCTGTGAGCCAGCCCTGACAGTAAGATGCCCTACAATGAGGAGCCTCACCTGCCCCTTTAAAAGTCACTTTAATTCCCCAAGTACTTCTTCAGTTACCTGTGAGATGCTCAGCCCTGTGGTTGCACACAACAGAAGAGACTTTGAGAAACTTAATGTTTTGTTGCACAAGCCATAGTTTCCTCTTAAGCCATGACAAAGGAAAAAACAACCAGGCACTGAGCTTACTATGCCAAGTACAAGCTGTCTTCCTACTATTTTAGTTCATCTTTAAGAACATCCTCTAGGGTAAATGTTATCATTGCTGTTGTACAAGTGACAAGCCCAAAGCAGAGAAGTGGTGAGTAACTTGTCCAAGGCCACATGCCTAAACAGTGGCAGAAGCAGCGTTCAGCATTGGTCAGATGAGCGATAAGAAGCCACAGTTCCTACACGTAGAGAGAGCCTGCTCTGGGTAAAGAACAGATGGGATGTCGGGGCCAGGCTGGAGACCCCGGGCACTGCGGAGAAACACCTGGGCTGAGAGTCAACATAAGACCCAAGTTCAAGTCTCGGCTGTATGATTTCGGACAAGTCACTTAACCTTTCCGGTTTCCTTAACTGAAAAATGAGCAAGCTGGAGACTCTCAAGTGTCAATCAAGCCAGAGATGAGCAGAGGCAAAAAACACAGACACAGTATAGCTCGCATGCGCTGAACATATATTTATAAACACTTACTATGGGTCACTCACTGTTCTAGGGCCTTGGGACACAGCAGGAAAAGCAAAAAAAAAAAGAAAAAACCAAAAACAGACCAAACCCCTTGCTTTATATGCTAGAAGGGAAATGAACAATGCAGAGTGTTAGAAGTTGGTAAGCACTAAGGAAAAAGATAGAGCAGAGTAAAGGGGACCAGGTGTAGTTTGGTATCCTAAATAGTGTGGTCACAGAAGACCTGACTGTGAAGATGCCATCTGAGTAGAGACTTAAAGGAAATAGGAAAATGCACAGGTAAATTCTGAGGAAGAGCATTCGTGAGCTACTTGGTCCCAAATTCCTGAGAACAAGGTCCTTCATCCTTGATTAGACTCTGCATCCAAGAAACAAAATAGCATCCTAAGAGTTGTCTCTCCCCCTTCCTGGGATCTTAGTACCATCTCTCTCTTCTGTTCACCAGAGACAAACGGTAGCCTGCTCATGACTAATGCATACATAGAACACTGATTTTGAAACATTTTTATGCTGTATTATATGACTTTTGTGAATATTAATTTAGAAACCAGACTGTCTATCTTTGGATGAGTTGAATTATAAACACCAAAAATATCTCTATCGATTTACTATTTAGATCAACTTGTCCTATCAGTGGACTGTTCTGACTCACAGATCAATGTGTGCTAGTTTCTTTTTCTGGAAAGTATATGGGTAGACTAGATCATCTGTAAAGTCCCTTCCCATCTGAAAGACCAAACACATTCCTTTTTCCCAGCATTTCTCTTCTCAGAAGTCAAACCAACAATTACCCTACCTTTCTGCCTGTATGTAAGGTATGAATAATTCATAGGTGAGCTTGCAGAATGGTGAGCGTTGTAACCTTTGGCCAAGTCCCCTGTGCCCCATATTACTACTGCTCACAGACCAGAAAACTTATCAAGGACAGATTTCATTTCCCTTCCACTTTCAGTCCTACTCATTTCTACCAGTCCCCAAGGAGCCTTAATAATCAACCACACGCTTATGCATCATAGATTTATATAATTTTAGAGCTGGAAGGGACCTTAAAGTTTCTGTAGTTCAACATCCTCATTTGACAGCTAAGGAAATGGGTTCAGAGAGGTCAGTGACTCACTGGAAGCCACACAGCCTTTTCCATGGGGCAGAACAGGGATGAGAACCGAGGCTCTTTCCCCTACCTCTTGTCGCCTTTACTTTACTAAATGCTAATCTGGCCCTGCAAGTTATAAAATGCCTAAAAAGCACTTTGGGGAGATAACAACAAAGGACCTTGAAAGTGAGAGGTTTTTGTGTTGTTGAATTTTTTTATATGCCCTCATATATCCGCTGCAGTCGAAAGGGTGACCAAAGTGGATTTCCCGAGAAATGCCAGATGACAAGAAATATTGGTGAGAGTCTAATCAGTAGTATTTCCTCTTAAATGACGAATTTACAAACCCTGAAAAAATAAAAGAAGCCTATTCACAAGAAGAGGCTTAGCGTCTCCACGTTGCATTTCACGACTTCCACCGCCAGGGGTCCTCCTGGGTAGCAAACTGTATCTAGAATGCTGCTTTCCTTTGCAGCCCTTTTGTTGTGCCAGCTAAAAGGGAAGAGAAGTGTCAGCAGCAAGGGCTCCGGAGAGAGGGCTGCAGGAGAGTGAGGAAGGGGCTTTTTGAAGGGGCCTGTGTTCTGGCAGAACCATCAGTTTAACACAGAGGGAAGAGTCATCGCTGAGCTAAAGGGACTGGCTGTAATGAGAATGGATCGATTAAATGTGATAGGAACACTGTCAAAACCCAATTTCCACGGGGAAACGAGTGTGGCTGAGAATAGATGATTGCATGGATGGGCCCGTGAAGAGAGGGTGAGTTGGTATGTATTCGGCCAGGAATCGCCCCAGACTGATCTATACTCAGGACCCCTGGTGGGGAAGCTCAATGGAGGGTTCCTTTGCAGATGGTGCTGAGAAATGGAATGGTATGTATCTTTCCGGGTAGGTTCCCACCACAACAATCCTAAGTCCTTGTTGCCACTTAATGCCAGATTTTTAGGGTCCCATAGGAGCTATAGTCCAGGGTGTTACCGGACAAAGGCGGTAGATTCTTTTGCCCGAGGCACTCAGCTGACCAATTCCTGAGATACCAGGTTTCAGAGAGAAAATTTATTCCTAGGTGTGTAGCAGGAGATCAGATGGCCTGTTGGCCCAAAATCTGTCTCCCCGAAGTTCAGTAATTCTGATAGTTTTAGTAGAGAAAAAGATGGGCAGGGTTTAGGATAATGAGCACAGTGGCCCCAGGTGATGTCATTAGTGATCTAATTATTGAGCTCGGGCAGATTGATTACATGCTTAGTCACAGAACGTGTGTAAGAAAATGGTAGCCTTAATATGATGATTGGTGCGAATTTTAATATTATAATGAGGTATAGGTGACTTGTAGGTTCATGTCTAAGCTACTGCGCATGTCAGGCATGTCTACCCATTTTGGTGAGATCCAGTCTCAGTTATCAAGATTACCTTGGACTTGGGGTCGGTTAGTTCTGGGCCTTCATTGACAAATATTAGGGGCTGACTTTCGTTATTACAAGACTCTAAAGTTGAAAAACTGGATCACTAGGTACAAATGAAGGTTAGTCAGAAGGTTTTTACAATCACAGATGGAGAAGATAGCTATACAGTCATTATCAGAGATCAAGGCAGTTGGGTTACAATTTAGAAATTTCAGATGTTCCCCTCTGTCTACTCCAACATACCAGAAAGCAAAAAGGGGTATCTATAAAATGATTCAGTAA
Organism: Tamandua tetradactyla; assembly: GCF_023851605.1. Taxonomy (NCBI): domain Eukaryota; kingdom Metazoa; phylum Chordata; class Mammalia; order Pilosa; family Myrmecophagidae; genus Tamandua; species Tamandua tetradactyla. The sequence continues at coordinate 27,543,395 of NC_135352.1, forward strand.
TCAAAATCATCCGTTTCTCGCTTCGCAGGGCACCCCTGCTGCCTACCCACACTAAATCATTAGTCAGTTGGCTGAATCAGGGCCCTGCGTGCCTCTGCTTTGTAAATGGACTTTGTAAGCACTTGGTAACTAGCAGGTCAAGCCTAAGGCAGAAAGAAATTGGATTCCAAACAATCAGAATGCCATATCAGTTGAAAGCAACTCCCTAAATCTTCTTTAAGTAGCCAAGATCCTTCCCTTTCCCACAGCCACCCCTAAACTCGAACAAGTTCTCCAAGGACACCTTGCCTTGAGCAGAGTCCACAACTGACACTGAACAAAAGCAGTGGGCTTCCTGCCTGCTGTGCACAATAGCCAATCTACAACCTGGGCGTGTCAAAGAGAAAAACAGTTTATTGCTATGTGCAAAACAGGAGATCAGATGGCCTATCAGCCCCCAAATCTGTCTCTGCAAGTCTAAGGAGTTTAGTATTTTTATGGATTCAGCAAGGGGAGGTGAAGTTATTATCATTATAAGAGTAACTCTAAACAAGGGTGAGACTAATAAAGTTTCAATAATTTCAAGTATTAACTTCTGCCTATTCTAAATTTAGAAAGGAAAAAATCTATATAATGATTCAGTAATCACAATCATTTGCTAGTTCTTAGCTTCCTAGTTACCCAACCACCATTCTCGGATATAGCAGGACACATTCCAGAATCATTGCGTTGGCAGTGTGCAATCGTTAGAAAATCCAGGCTCTGGATGTAAACCCTGGGCCTTGGACAAGTGACAGCCCCTCTGAGGCTCAGTGTGCAAGATAATCAGGTTTCCTATAAAATGTGATTAATGCTACTTGCCTCAGAGGGTGATAGTGAGGATTCAATGAAACAATGTACAAAACACATTTGGCACAGAGCCTGACCCCAAGGAAATGCTTAACAAAAAGTGTCGCTGGTTCCTAGGCCAGATAAGTCCTGAAACCCAGAGGTACCAATCTCCAAGAGCATCAACAAGTTCCATCCCCCATCCCATATTATCGACAGTCCTTTCCAACATGAAAAAAGTTTGAATGGGCATAAACCAAATATCCCTAAAGATTGGGAGAAGGATCAGTGAGAAGGAGGAGGGATAACAGAGACATTAGGGTTTAACATACGACTATGATGCTGAATCATTATATTGATATTTCTTTTGGTCTCCAGTGTCTTGGAACAACTAGAAGGAAAAACTTAAATTTGTGGAACTGAAAACCCTACCAAGTTTTGAAATCTGTTCTATAACTGCTTGTTAAAGTGTACTTTGAAATTTATTGCTTTTTTGTATATATGTTATATTTCACAATTAAAAATGTTTTTAAAAATGTGTCTGTTATTAAGGGGCTCTTTGGGCAAGTGAAGGGGTCAGCAATCTTGTACCTCTTAGACGGTCATAAGGAATTACTTTTCTTGGCCCCTGTCCCAGCCTCAATGGATGAGAACTGATACTGTCAGGAGAGGCCTTGTGTGTGGTTTTCATTCTGTTCTAGACACCATGTCTGGGGAACAAACTTCCTACCCTCTGTCCAATGAGAGAGAGAGAGAGAGAGAGCTGAAATAAACAATTAAAAAACAGAATGTACAGACCTCTAAAAGGATAGTCTTTTAGAGGGAGCTGGGAAAGCTTCAAGAGGACCTCAAAGGATGACTGAATTTACCAGATGGATAAGGGGATGAGCATGCTAGGCAAAGGAGCAACATGTGCAAAGACACTGAGGTGTGATGCATACACATGGTGAGGGTCTGAAGAGCAGCTCAATGTAGCTGAAGAGCTGGGGACATGAGGGGTGGTGGGAGAAGGAAGGAACAAGAAAATTAGCTTGTAGGTCATACACTGAAGGGCTCTGTGTGCACTGCTAGAAAGTTTGAATTTGATTCTTTGAAAACCTTTAAATAGATTAGTCTCAGGAAGATGATCCTGGGGTAGGGTGGAGAATGGAGGGAGGCGTAGATTGGAGGCAGGGAGACTGGTTGGCAGATTATTGCAGTAAACCAATAATTAGAGGCAGTACAGGAGTGCTATTTCTGACCCGACATCTACAAGCTTTGGGGACCAGTTGGCTGGTGATGAAGGTGAGAAAGAGAGGGGTGACTCTACTCTGAGTTTCCCAGCTTGGGCAATTGCACAGATGCTCTGAGAAAGATAAAAAGTTCATGTTGGGGCATGTGAGCTGGAGGCACATGTGGTGGTATCCACGAAAATGTGGAAACGGTGAGACGGAGCTCAGTCAGATTTAGCTAGAGATTTGAAGGCTTGGGGAAGCTGGGAAGCAAACGAAGCTCCTGTGATGGGTTAAATCAGTTAAATCACTTATTTAAAATCTGAACTGCCCACCACATCTTCATACCTCATTGTTAGTGTATTGAATGGCAATGGATGATCTTAAGTATGGTATTACTTACTTGCTTCATATGGGTGATGGAATCTAAAATGTTACTCCTCTCTGGGAAGTGAAATTTCTATTCAAGTTCAATAATTTTACTAACTGTGCTGGTTTGAATCTGTTGTGTACTCCAAGAAGTCATGTTCTTTAATCCTTGATTCAGTATTGTTGGATGGGACCTTTTTGATTGTTTCCATGGAGCTATGACCCACCCAATTGTGGGTGTAACTTTTGGTTAGATGGTTTCCATGGAGATGTGTTTCTACCCATTTAAGGTTGGGTTGCTTACTGGAGCCCTTTAAGAGGGAACCATCTTAGAAAAGGCTTCAGAGCCACCAGAACCAAAAGAGCTAACAGATGGACAGAGCTCTGGGGAAGCCATTGAAGAGAAAGCTAGCAGATCTAACCATGTGCCTTTCAAACTGAGAGAGAAGCCCCAAACTTTATCAGGCTTTCTTGAGTGATGGTAACCTCAAGATGGTAACCTCTTGTTGGTGCCTTAATTTGGACATTTTCCAAGCCTTAGAACTGTATATTTGCAATTTAATAAATTCCACTTTTTAAAAGGCATTCCATTTCTGCTATATCACATTCCAGCAGCTTTCAAACTAGAACACTAATACAGTCAATTCTTGTTAATTGTGGGAGCTATGTTCTATGAAGTCACCATGAACACTCAATTAGTGGCCACTCAACCATTGCTTCTAGGGGAAACTTAGAGTTAAGTTCCTGGGAGCCCCTGGTTATGTCTCATCAACTTGTCAATACATAATCTTGTTTTATGTGTGTTTCTATTTACCACTTTAAATATATAGTTTATTCATTAGCTTTGAATTCACAACCAATGGCAGCATAACTTGTGCCTCAGTGAAGCTTATCTAACACATGTATTTTTTCTGTAAGATACATTACAGACTTCTTGCACTTAGGAACACTAGATAGCACTTCAGCACTACATTTGAGGGCAGTTTTAAACAGCAAAATCAACCAACAAATACAAAAATTTGAAAACTAATATACTGCAAAAATGATACCTGTTTACAGCATTAGAGATAAAACGAGAAGGCAGAGCATTGCCTTGTTTGACCTCAGCTGGGAATATGAGTGTTGGCCAGCTCAAATTTTCCACCACTATGGGTGTCCGCAAACAACTGTTTAAGTGCCGCGAGTATTGAATTTAGGGTTACAGATAAATTTGATCAAGTAAGCAAATCTGCAAATACAGAATCCATGAAGAATAAGGATTGATTGTATTTACTCTTTAATATGGTGTTTACTAGTTATACTTGCTATTCAATTTTACTTATATCTAAAGTTTCTATTCAACTAATCTAAACTTTTCAGCCTATGGAACCAAATATTGTGCACAATATTTGCAAATGTTGTGCTCCCATGGAACAGAGAGAGACAAATGTGAACAGTTTCTAGAGCCAGTTGGTATGAATCAACTCAATTGCCCATATCTTCTGTGGTCCTGAGGGCAGGTGTTCTTGTGCAGATGGGGCACTCCCAAAGCTAGGTCCAACACTTGGTGTGGCCAAATATACAGACACACCAAACAGGTGATGAGGAAAAATGTCTTATTTATGCCAGGGAGGGCAGAGGAGACTTCTTTTGAAAATCTGCCTCTGAGAAATGGTTTTCCAATTGGCTTTTATACACATCAGACAAAGAGTGATAATCATCTTAGTCGACAGGTAACAAGAGGTCTGGAGAACTTCAGTAGCTTATCTCAGTTATTTCCTACTTCTTTCAGGATTTACATCCTCTCTGACACCTGGGAAAGGTGCCTCCAAGTCTCGGGAGATAGATGAAAAGCTTATTCATCTGGGGGAATAGATGAAAGCTTATTCAAATCTGAGTGCAGGTTTTACCTTTACATATTGTTCCTTTATGAGACTAAGCACTCTCATTACAGCTTGCTTCCAGCTTCAAAATTACATTTAAAGGCTACTATTCCAATTTCCAGCTTGCTTAGTTTTAAGATTACATTAAAAAAGTTACTGATGTTTCTTTGGTTCAAATTTATATTTTGACTAGTACACTTCCTAATATAACTTATATGGACAGGTTAATTAAACACCATAAGTACATGGAACCTTGAATAGGGCATGAGATTTTGTAGATTTGTCCAGTGTGATGCCCTGATAAATCCCAGAGTGATTTGAACAATAAATAAAGAAGTATTTGCAAAGTCCCCTTGGGGGAATGGTGAGAAAGGGTAAAAACTCAACTTCCCCATTTGGAGAATCCCTGATATTCTCACAAGCAATGAGGACAACCAAATCAATAGGCTGAGCCCTCAATCTTGGGGTTTGTTCATATGAAACTATCTCTGCACAGGTCAGGTTAGGCCTACTTAAAATTAGGCCTAAGAGTCACCTCCAGAGAACCTCTTTTGTTGCTCAGATGTGGCCTCTCTTGCTAAGCCAACATAGCAAGCAAATTCACTGCCCTCCCCCTGTCTACATGGGACATGACTTCCAGGGGTGTACACCTCCCTGGCAATATGGGACAGAAATCCTAGAATGAGCTGAGACTTAGCATCAAGGGATTGAGAAAATCTTCTCGACCAAAGGGGGAAGAGAGAAATGAGACAAAATAAAGTGTCAGTGGCTAAGAGATTTCCAACTGAGTCGAGAGGTTATCCTGGAGGTTATTCTTATGCATTATATAGATATCCCCTTTTTAGTTTAAGGTGTATTAGAGAGGCTATATAGGGAAGTGCCTGAAAATGTAGAGCTGTGTTTCAGTAGCCACATTTCTTGAAGATGATTGTATAATGGTGTAGCTTTCGCAGTGCAACTATGTGATTATGAAAACCTTGTGTCTGATGCTCCTTTTGTCTATGGTATGGAAAGATGAGTAAAAAATATGGATTAAACATTAATAAATAATAGGGAGAACAAATGTTAAAAAAAACTTGAGTAGATTGAAATACTAGTCATCAATGAAACGGAGTGGTAATGGGTATAGAAAAAAATTGGAAGAACAAAGGTTAAAATATATTGGGTAGATGGAAATACTAGTGGTTAATGAGAAGGAGGGGTAAGGGGTATGGTATGTATGAGTTATTTCTTTTTTCTTTTTATTTCTTTTTCTGGAGTGATGCAAATGTGCTAAAAAATGATCATGGTGATGAATATACTACTATGTGATGATATTGTGAGCCACTGATTATACACCATATATGGAATGCTTGTATGTTAAGAATATTTGTGTTTGTTTGTTGTTTTGGCTTGTCAATTAAAAAAACTAAAAATATATTAAAAATTTTTAAACCCTAGGAAAAAGTAAAAAAAAAAAAAAGTTACTGTTAACTTGGGGTGTCTCTGAAGCACTGTAAGGATCTGGAAAACCTTCAGGATTATTGAAAGAAGAATGAACAACATTTAAGAAATTTTGGCATTAACAATAATTGTTTTGCCTTCATGTTGATTGAAGACTAGTAACCTGTTTTTAAGATCCCTTCCAGCTCTGTTCCCTTACCTGCAGCCTGAGTCTCAAGGATATGATATGTCTCCTCTAACCGTAAGATTATAGTTGCACTGCGAAAGCTACATCATTATACAATCATCTTCAAGAAACGTCAATCAGAGTCTTCCATTCTTCAGTAGCATCTGTTACATATTGTGTTACTAAGAACATGCCACAATTGGTTAAAAAAGAAAATTTGAATATTAGTGTTGTTTAGATGGTGATGGAATTTAGGAACAATATGCATATTTGAAAGACATGTTTTTTTAAAAATCTTATTTTGACTAATTGTTTTTTCCTTCAAAGGTCTGATACTAAATGCTTGGTTGCTATGGGACAAGGTTGTGACAGATGACGGACTCATAGAATACTTTTATGCCATAAATTAGAAACCTCTTTGAACAAAGCACCTAGGTTTTCCAGACTGAAACCCTCATTATGTTCTCCCACCCCCATGATAGTTAATTCATCTTCTGATCTGAGGGCAGAGACTTCCTGCTGGGTGATGCAGAAATACGAGGTACCATGGTAGCTGCAGGCATATGGAAGTGAACAATGCAAAAATGGCCTGTGCCCTCAGGCCCTCAAGCCAAGAATCTAATGTTGCCTCAGTCTCTGAGGCCACCACCAAATAACCTTTCTCCACTTCTGTTAATTCTCTTTATTGGCTTCTGCTTGTGCATGGTTTAGGTTCCTCCAACTAATTTTCCTTTCTTCCTTCTCTCTGCATGTCCTTAGGCTCATGCCACTTGTATGTCTCACATTTAAACTCACCAGGGCAGAGGATCTGATTGGCTTAATCACAGTCAAATCCAGGCAAGGCTCTCTTAAAAGTCTACCCCATATGTCATTGGCCAGTGATGGTTTGGTTGCCCTTGAGACACTCCTGGCCAAGAGGGCTGTGGCCAGGTAGAGGAGCTGCACAGTACAGAGCATGGCAGCCTGTGCCTAAGAATTCCCTCGGAAGGACTTTGAACATGGCAAGTCTCCAGAGCATAACAGATTGTTCTCCAATATAATTACTAGACTTTAAAAATTCTTTATAATAGGATTATTTTTAAAATCAGAGTGGGACAGTAGAAAATAATACTGTATTAAGAAAGAAATATATGTCCTAATAAGGATAACAAGCTCTCTGGCATGCCCCAACTAATTATAGAAGCAGAAGTCAACTCATCCATGTTGGCTACCTACCAAAGATTAAGGTAGAGAAAATGGGCCCAAACAAACTCAACTAGTGTTAAGACAAAGAAAGATTCCAGAACACCTCAGCTAAGGCAGAACTAGTGTGGAGCCCACAACAGACTATCAAAACGAGTCATAGTCAGCTGGCAGCCATTAATCCCAAGCAAGGTAGTCACATACACCAACTAGAAAGTCCCTCACGCATGTGCAGTATAAAGGTCAATAAGTCAGTAACAACACATCTGCAGCTAGCCCCAATTATGGTTATCATTTCTAACCTGCCTTATGATTGGTCTACAATGCCTTAACCGAACGTTTCCGCATTCTGCTGTGTATAAAACCTGTAGCTGCTTGTACCTCATTGGTCCTGACTTGCAACAGTCTTGCAAAACTTTGTGCCCTGCTACACAGCACAATCAAATGATTTGAGCCTGACCTCTGGTGTCACGTCCTGTTTTGGAAGCTGCTTGGCTGAAGGCTGTGTCCCAGCACAAGGGGTGCAACAGCTTTCCTGGCACCCGAACAGAGACTTGACTGAACTGGCACAACCTGTGACAACAGGTCAGATGCCCGTAGTTCCCAGCCTTCATCATTGGATCACCAGACCCTCGGATGGCTGGCACCTATCCACCCTTTGAGTGGACCTGAGATGACTCAGGCCGGTCGGCCGAAGGAGACATCCAAGGATCATTGGGTGTCTGCCAGCTTGAACCATTCCTGTCAGGAGCACAGGTCTCAGCCACCTGTCTGATTTGTGGATCCACCTGACAGGGTGAGTAGATCTGTTTTGGGGGGTGGCCCAGGATCTCTCCTGGACTTTCTGAATAAAACTGAAATTGGGTCCTCTGTTTAACTGTTCTGTGTAAAAACTGTTCTGTATTTAACCTGTGTCTAAAATGGGAAATAGCCCGTCTTCTCCAGGAGATGGGAACCCATCCTGCCCCTGAAATGTGTGTTGCAAAGTTGGTCGAAACTAGGAAAGGGAAAGTCTAAGAGAAAAATGATTAAATACTGTACTGTAATATGGCCAAATATGATATTGCTGGTCTGCCAAAATGATCATCAAAAGGTCTTTTTTTTTTTACATGGGCAGGTACTGGGAATTGAACCCGGGTCCTCTGGCATGGCAGGCGAGCATTCTTGCCTGCTGAGCCACCATGGCCTGCCCTAAAAGGATCTTTTGATACGAATTTTTTAAATGCCTGGATAATGTGGCTAGATGAGACTGGAAAGCAAGAGGAAGAATCCTGCTATATGATTTCCAGGAACACCTCCCATGGCTTCCAGGTCAATTCCCTTCCATGCAGCCCTTCTGAGCCTTTGTTAAAATCTCAGGCCCTGGCTAAAAACTGCAGTCCCTCAACAGTGCCAGTCACCCAACCGTCAGCTCCCATCAAGTCTTCCAGTTCCCCACCACCTTACCCGTCAGCTCTAACCTCCAAAAACCCCAGTCCAGGGCCAACTGTACTATTACCGCTTAATCCCTGTGACCAGGGTAATTCCTTCTTCCAGGTCAGGGGGGCTCCAGCCATGGTTCGGCTATATTGGCATCAGGCATGGGGACCTTTAGAGGTAGCCAAGTTAGCCAAATTAAAGGATAAGTTCTCTACGCAGCCCCGAATGGTGGTAGAAACTATCTGAAGTCTCTTCGCCATTCACAAGTCAATCTGGGAGGATCTAAAAACCTTGGCTAGTCTGGTATTTTCAGAAGTAGAAATCTCCCAGACTGTTTCAAATGCCCCTGACTAGTGAGCTCCCAAACGAACATCACCCATGGGCCAGTAGATGACCAACTCAACTGGGAGGTCAATCCAGACTGGGACTTTAGTGATGATACTCGATCTCAAAATGGCCAAGCCTGTGTCTCCCCTGTTCAGTGCTTGGCTCATTTTCGAGACGTCTTCTTACAAGGGTTAGAGGCCAGCCTAGTTTGTACCAACAATTGTTCCCAGGTAGAGAAATGTTATCAAGATGAGAAAGAAACCCCAGTCCAGTCTTCTCCCTACTCGAAGGAGGAGTCCTAGAGCCATGCCCTGTTTCTGACAGCCCATGGAACACTCCCATCCTGGCCATCAAAAAAACAAGTCTGCATGGTGCATGACCTAGGAACAGTCAATGTCCAGACAGCAGACCTTCTGCAGCTGCTTCCAGGCCCCTACACTCTACTCAGCATCCTGAACCCCCAAATTCACTACTACATGGTGTCAGATCTGAAGGATGCCTTCTGCTGCATTCTGGTGGACCCTGAAAGCCATCCCATCTTCACGTTCACCTACTTCTCTCAGCCTAACCACCCTATCCAAGCCACCTGGGCCAGGTTGTCCCAAGGATTCAAAAACTCTCCTGTTCTGTTTGACCAAGCTCTGGCTGCCGATCTCTGAGAATGAGACTGTCCACTGGAATTCAAACTTCTCCAGCACGTAGATGATCTGGTCCTGGATTCTCCTAGCACTTTCAACTGTGCCCAGGCCACCATCTCTCTGCTAAATTTCCTATGTGAACGAGGATACTGGGAGACACAGAAAAATCCTCAAATTGTTCAGACCAAACTCTGATTCCTCAGGCATGACCTTCACCAGGGAAAATGTCTACTAGCCCCTGAATGGGTAAAGGCCATCTGCAATATCCCTATCCCATCCACCACAAAAGAACTCAAGCCCTTTCTTGGTCTAACCAGCTATTGTTGACTCTGGATCTGGGACTATGGAACTGGTCAAGCCCCTTTACAACATCCCAACTGAGGCAGAAAACTTCTAATTGCCAACACTACTGGCCCACACTGAAGTTGCTCATTGGGGTCACCAGCTTAACGAATGTCTCTCCTTGGCTCTGACTCTATGCTTGCCCGACCCCTCGAAACCATTCCAGCTCTTCGTGGTGGAAGGAGGAGGGCAGGCCCAAGGATCCTCTGTCAAGACTCATCCTTTAGCCCCAAGGTAACTGCTGACTTCAGCAAACAACTTGACTCCATGGCCCGACTGCCTACGGCCATTGCTGCAACTGCTTTGCTTGTCTGGGAAACTCAAAAATTCACCTTCAGAGAACCCCTAACCATCCAGGCCCCCATGTTATTCAGACTATTCTTGAAACTTGAGGACCTACCTGGATGACCAGCAGCTGTCTCCTCAGATGTCAATCCATTCTCCGTGAACACCCTGAGGTTACTCTACAAGTCTCCAACCAACTAAACCCTGCCACCCTTGCCTCTGCACCCTGTGGATCCAGAAGCTCCCAGTCATGACTGCATCTACAGCACTGACCTGCAAACCAAGCCTCGAGAAGTTCTCTCTGAACACTCCATTCCTAATCCTGATCTTCAAGCATTCACTGATGGCTCCAGTCTTGTGGAAAATGGCACCAGGTATGACGGATGGGCAGTTGCAAATGACTCACTAGAAACTGCAGCCAGAGGTGCCCTCTCCCCAATGTGTCTGCCCAAAGGGCACAACTTGAGGCAGTCATCCAGACCCTACATCTTGGACAGGGCCTCTGAATAAACCTGTACACTGACAGCAAGTATGTCTGGGGAGTCCTGTATTACCTCTGCCCAGTTATGGAAAGAAAAGGGACTGCTTAATCAATGACCATCCCCAATTATACATGCTGAGGCAGTGTCTCGCCTCCTCACTGCAGTTCTTCTGCTCGAAGTAGGACTTGTTTACCTACCCAGCCACCAAAAAGCTGATACCCAGAATCCAGAGGCATCAATGCAGCAGATCATGCAGCACAGGCCACTGCCAAACTTCCAAGGGCCTCAGCCTATCCTGTCATTTCTCTTCTCTCAGAACTCCTGAAGATTTAAAACAGGCAACTTACAAAGGTCTCAGAGTGACAGACTCATGGCTAATCCACCCTAATGCCAAACACACTTGGATTCCCAAGCTCCTCCTTCAGGCTCTCTGCTCCCAAATGCATGATTTACACCACCTGGGTGAAGAAAAACTCCTACAAATGTGGCTCTGCTACTTTAGCTCATCAGCACCAGTATGACCCATTCTCTAGCAGCTTGTTGTCCACTGCCCTGTCTGCCAGAAAACCAACCGGCCGGCCTGACTGGAGCCCTGAGAAGCCAGAAAACAATTGTTCAACCCATCCTTATACCCAGGTCAGCAATGGCAAGTAGATGTCACCAAACTGCCTCGTACCCTTAGCTACCGCTACCTTCTGGTATTTGTCTGCCAGTTTTCTGGATGGTCTAAAGCATTCCCCTGCCGAACTGCAAAAGCCCATGAAGTATGCCACCATCCGCTAGGAGACATATGCCCCAGTTGGGGACTTCCTGAGCACCTAAACTCTGACTAAGGACCCCACTTTGTCACCTCCAGTGTTCCCCAAACTGCCAAGGCCCTGAACATCAACTGGAAACTATACTTTCCCTGCCACCCACAGGCCAGTGCCATGGTTGAAAGAATGAACCAGACTCTAAAAACCCTCCTAACAAAAAATCCTGTCCATTTCAGGGCTTAAATGGCCCAGAGCACTGCCCATAGCTCTGATTGCAGTCCACCTATCCCCCATAGGCAAACTCAACTCTCCCCTTTTGAGCAAGTGTTTGGCAGACCTTGGCCTTTCTGTAATCACCCACGGGGGGAGGAAGTAATAGTAGGCAATAAACTTCAATCTAAATATATACAGCCTCTTTCCCATGGACTGTCTGTAGTCCGTTCTGCCTCCTTACAGGAAAAACTCTTCAGCCTTGATGGACCAGCCTACTCCCTCCAGCCTGGCTATTGGTGTGTCATCAGAAAGTGAAACAAATAGCCGCTGCAGCCCCAGGGGTCAGAACCCCAGCCAGTCCTGCTAACTGCAGACTCCACCGTCAAGGTAATCGGACACAGCTCCTGGCTTCACCACTCCAGAGTCAAAAAGTGTCCCGAGCCAGAGCACTGGCCGGCCCAGTCCTTGGAAACCAATACCACCAACAGCCTCCGGCTTCTATTTTTTCAAGAAAATCCGGCTCAAAAACCCAAGCCGTGCAGTCACCAATCTGTGGTCCCTGACCTGCTTACAGGCTTGCTAGAGATCATAACCTCCATTGCCCTCAACTTGCTAGTCAAACAAAACACTCAGCTGCACACTGCTATTCACCAGAACCACCTCACCTTAGATTATCTGTTAGCTGAAGAAGGTGGCATCTGTGGCAGATTTTCAAAACCATCCTCATACACATCCCTGCTAATGGCTACCTGAGCAAAATATAAGCTGCCCATGACTGTGAAGGGGGAACTGTGGAGCCCACAACAGGCTACCAAAATGAGCCATAGCCAGCTGGCAGCCATTAATCCTAAATCACGTACAACAGCCGGAAAGTCCCTTGTGCATGTGCAGTATGAAGGTCAATAAATCAGTAACAGCATGTCTGCAGCCAGCCCGGTTATGGTTATTGTTTCTAACTTGTTAGTGATCGGTCCACAATGCCTTAACCGAACGTTTCCACTTCCTGCTATGTATAAAACCTGCAGCTATTTGTACCTCCTTGGTCCCGAGTTGCAACGGCACCCACAAACCTTTGTGCCCTGCTGCATAGCACATTAAAATGATTCGAGCCTGACCTCTGGTGTCAAGTCGTGTTTCAAAAGTCACTCGGCTGAAGGCTGTGCCCCAGCGCCAGGGGTACAAACACTAGGGCAGGAGGACTTGTAGGATAAGCTCATTTCTTATGCTTTTCTTTACCTGGGGCAGCCATTTAGAAGATCTGAATCCCAGGGAAGATGTGGTCACCATGGCTGTGATAGACGTCACATCAGCTAGGACTGCCTTTGTTTTTGTTTTTGACTTAGAGATTTACGCCTCTCCCAAGCACAAAGAATCTTTTCACTTGAAAAGTCCAACTATTTATCTAACGATTTATCTTATTATCTAAACATAATTTTCCACAGTTGTAATCAACGAATGTGTCTCTTTGTTCTTTTTATTAATATGTTGTTTTCTGTGCATGGGCACAGTCTTGTATATTTTTTATTTTAATGCCTCTATAGTCTTCCAAATGAATGAACTCTAATACCCCAAATGAACATTTGGATTGTTTGCCTTTTTTTTTTTTTTTTTTTTTGCTATTATGAAAAGCAGAACTTGAAATAATTACAAAGTTGGGTTTTGTTCTAGTTTTCTAGCTGCTGGAATGCAATATACCAGAAACAGAAGGACTTTCAAAATGAGGAATTTAATAAGTTGCAAGTTTACAGTTCTAAGGCCATGAAACTGTCCCAATTAAAGCAAGTCTATAGAAATGTCCATATTAAGGCACCAACAAGAGGCCACCTTCACTCAAGAAAGGCTGATGAAGTTCAGGGTTTCTCTCTCAACTGGAAAAGCACATGGCAAATGTGGCGACATCTGCTAGCTTTCCCGCCAGGCTTCTTGTTTCATGAAGCTCCACCTATACTGAATAGGGATTAAAAAAAACAGCTGCCTTCGCAAGATGGATCAGGATTAAAACACGGCTTTTCATGTTTTTGCATGAGGAAGAGCAGAAGAATATCATTACTGCAGGGTGCTGAAAATAGATGGTAATTAATATTTTAAAATTTTATCTTATGTGTGAGACTAAAGCAAAACATGTTCATTTGGTACCAAATTTATATTTTGACTAGTGTATTTCCTAATATAACTTATCTAGACAGCTTAATTGAACACCATAAGTGCATGGAACCTTGAGTAGGACATGAGATTTTGTGGGTTTGTCCAGAGTGATGCCCCGATAAATCCCAGAGTGAAATGAATAATGAATAAAAAAGTATTTGCAAAGTCCCCTTCGGGGAATGGTGAGAAAGGGGGGGAAATTCAACTTCCCCAAGTTGAATTCTTGATAATCTCACAAGCAGTGCAGACAACCAAGGCTGAGGCGCCAATCTTTGGGGTTGTTCATATGAAACTTAACCCCACAAAGGATAGGTCAAGCCTACTTAAAATTAGGCCTAAGAGTCACCCCCAAGAGAACCTCTTTTGCTGCTCAGATGTCACTTCTCTCTCAAGCCAACACAACAAAAAACTCATCACCCTCCCTCTGTCTACGTGGGACACAACTCCCATGGGTGTGGACCTTCCTGGCAACATGGGACAGAAATCCTGGAATGAGCTGAGACTCAACATCAAGAGATTGAGAAAACCCCTAGAATGAGACTCAGCATCAGGGGATTGAGAAAAACCTTCTCGACCAAAAGGGGGAAGAGTGAAATGAGTCAAAATAAGTGTCAATGACTGAGAGATTCCAAACAAAGTCGAACGGTTATCCTGGAGGTTATTCTTATGCATTAAATATATATCACCTTGTTATTCAAGATGTAGTGGAGAGGCTGGAGGGAACTGCCTGCAAATGTGGAGCTGTGTTCTAGTAGCCATGTTTCTTGAAGATGATTGTATAACGATATAGCTTTCACAATGTGACTGTGTGATTGTGAAAACCTTGTGTCTGATGCTCCTTTTATCTACCTTATCAACAGACAAGTAAAACATATGGAATAAAGATGACTAATAGGCGGAACAAATGTTAAAATAAATTTAGAGTGAAATGCTGGTGATCAGTGAGGGAGAGGGGTGAGGAGTATGGTATGTATGAATTTTTTTCTGTTTTCTTTTTATTTATTTTTCTGAATAGATGCAAATGTTCCAAGAAATGATCATGATGATGAATATGCAACTATGAGATGATATTGTGAATTACCGATTATATATGTAGAACGGAATGATCAAAAGTTACAAATGTTTGCGTTTATTGGTGTTTTTTTTGGTATTTTTAAAAAAATTTAAAAATTTATTTAAAAAAAGAATATATATTTGCATGTTAAGTTTTTACAATAAAAATATTTAAAAAAAAACATGGCTTTCTAGGGTACATGAACCTTTCAAAGCGGCACAGGCTTCTTACCGTTTTTTTTTTTTTTATCAATAGTAACCTCCTTTATTCTTTGTAAAGCTGTTTTTACATGTTTTGCTTCTTATTACTAGAATGAGTTCTTGAAACTAGAACATGTTCATAGTAGGCATGCTAGAAAATGTAAGCTAATTAGTGGGTTTATGATCTGTCTAGGACATGATTACAAACTCATTATTTATTTTTCTAATTAATTGTCTGAGAACTTGTTCAGAGAAATTGGGGTTTCCTTTCCCCCTTGGTAGTTTGATAATCCCAGGGATTCCTGCAGGGTTATCTTCTTATTATTGTTATTATATTATCATCTTATTCCAAATGCAAGATAGAGTATGCTGCAGAGTTTGAGTAGCCCACAGAGTCAGGTGATCTGCTGAGTTCTCTAACAGCACACATTTGTTGTAAAACACTGGTTTTGCTCTTGTTTCACCAGACCCCATACAGATAATGATGAAGCTTACAGTCAGGCTTCCAAACTACTATTTTTAGGCTTATATTTATGCCTCCAAAACAATGTGCTACATCTGGAAGGGAGCCCATCCCCAACCCCAGATGAGAGTCAACTGTACACCATAGAACTATGGATCCATTTGCTGAGTCCAGATCACCAACTCTGACTTCTTTTTCAGTGAATTGGGACCATCCCAATTCATCCAAAATATTCCAGAAATGTTAAAAGGAGCCTCAGTCACCTCTCTACAGATTTTCCTTTTCTCCCACCCCCTATCCAAGGGCACATGGAAAGTCTACTGTGATGGTTCATTTCGTGTGTCAAGTTGGCTATATTATGGTGCCCAGTTGTTTGATCAAGCAAACATTGGCCTGATTGATATTGTGAGGATATTTCATAGATGGATTTATGTCATGGGTCAGTTGATTGGTTGATTGTATCTATGGCTGATTATATCTACAATCAAATAAGAGCAGTGCTTTCAGCAATGAGAGGTGTCTCCTCATCCAGTCAGCTGGAGGCCTGAAAGGGGAACTGAGGATATCAGCATTTAGAAAGAACTTCTGTCTACTTCAGCCAGGTTGCTTTTCCTGAGAAATTCAATGTCTCCTTCCCACATCAGTTTCTAACTTGCAATTTCTAGGGAGTTTAATGTCATCTTTATGGGAATTTTCAACTTGTGGCCTGCCCTGTGGAACTAGAACTTGCCAATCTCCACGGGCACATGAACCACCTTCTATAATAAATCTCATACATACATATATCCTGTTGGTTCTGTTTTCCTGGAGAACCCTGACTAATACAGCTACCTTTCCCAGCATCTCCCTTCTTGCATTTCAGTATTGTCATGTGACTAGTTTTCACCAATGGAATGTGAGCAAACATGAATTGTCAATTTCCAGAGTGAAGCTCTTTACATGGTGACTTTTCTGTTTTCTCTCTCTCTCTCCTGCCCCCATGGCTAAAAGGCATGGACTCCAAGATAGTAGAATCCTAAGAAGGAAGTTGCCTTGAGTCACTTTTTGGAGGAGAGATATGCAGGAGAGCCACCTGACCTACAAGGGCCAGAAACAAGCCTTTGCTGTGATAAGCCAGTGAGATAACTAATACAATTACATATTGTCTTCTATTAACACGACAGTGGCAACAATATCACTAGTAAATGAGGTGTTCAGAGTGAGAGACCATACAAATTAATGGCTAGACTTTAGTCAGTTAATTAGAAATGTAAATAGTTTGGGGCTAAATGGGAAACCTAGGTCATTCAGTTGTTGCTTTTAGTAGTCATGCATACAATGCTTGACTTCCTTGATCCTTTTCTCCTTGGGGCTAAGAGTAAACTGATAACTAACCACCTGCAGAGCATGGCTTAGAGGTGAATTCGGTATTTATTTTTTTTCTTCCTTCCCTCTTTGGTTTAGCTGAGAGATAATTGAAAAATGACTGTTGATTGCTTAAGTCTATAAATAGATATCTGGGAGTACAACATAAAGGCACCCATCTTCTCATTACTCCACTGAGGTAGTAAAGTGTTTTTTTTTTTCAGAAAGGGGGTTGAAGGCTTGATCTCGGTTACTCTGAACCAAGGGGTTGTGGGTTGGGGAAGGGCTGATGAATTCAAGGACTAGGTCTGGCGAGTTCCTTGGAGTCTTACTGAGATATTTCTGGTCCTTCTCTGAAATTAAGGAGGAAAAAAGGCAATAACAACAACAATCATTTGCAAAGCTTCTCTTCTGTAAAGGAAAGTGATCTCGAGGGTTAGAGGAGCATGGTCTGCTATGGGGACACAGAGAAATGCCAGACGGCCCTGCCCTTGGATGATTACGGTTTGGTGGGGGAGATATCGGCTCACAGAATATTAACTAACAAAATATAAGAGCAAAAAGAGAGAAAGAGGGGAATAATATAGAAAAACAGAGAAAGGAGCAGTCAAGGAGGATGAGGGATCAGAGTAGGAATCATAGAAGAAGGGCCACTCAATCTTGACCCCCAACATCTGCTAGGATCTTGAGTTTTGAAATGAGGCTGGGAGTGAGGCAGAGCTCCAGAGTGCTCTCTTGGAGTTGGGTGGGAAGGCCTTGGGATGGCAGCCTAGAAAGTGGGGAAGGTTCCCACTGAGAGTGGAGAGAGGTGAGGTTGGATGCTAGACTAATGAGTTTGTGTTGTAGATGGTGGAGAGTCATTGAAATTTTTTCTAAAGTTTAAATAAACTTTTTATTTTAGAATAGTATTAGAGTTACTAAAAAAGTTGCATAGTCTCCCTCAACTTACGTTACTATGGTATTTGTCATAATGATATTTGCTATGAACTAATATAGATATACTGTTATTAACTAAACTCCATACTTAATCCACATTTCACTAGCGTTTCTCTCTTGTCCTTTTTCTGTTCCCTGATCCCATCCAAGATACCACATTACCTTTAATTGTCATGTCTCTTTAGGTTCCTCTTGGTTGTGGCTATTTCTAAGACTTTCTTGTTTTCTGATGGCCTTGACAGTTTTGAAGAGTATCGCTCAGGTCCTTTGCAGATTGTTCCTCTTTTGGAATTTTTTTTGGCAGTTATTTTATAATTTTATCTAGTAATCATCTGTTAGTTTTCATCCACATTGACTGTCTGTAGGTTTCTTAAAATTGTACCTGGTACATCGGTGACCAATGTATAGATCTCATTTGGTGAATTTCATCCTCATTACATTTTCTGGACAACTGTACATGGATGCAGTATGGGACATTTCTTATTTCTTTGACCCAGGCAGCTTTGTTGTGCCTGGTATCAAAGCTCACATTTGGCATTTTCATATTCTTCATGGCAAGTTTCTGGTGTCTTTGAGTGCCCGTTGGCGTGCTTCTTGGAGGCCACTCTGTGGATGTGCTTGTGAATGATGATGGTGTGTCTCTTGTGATGGTTAATTTCATGGGTACCTTGGCTGAGTTATGGTGCCCAGTTGATTGGTCAAGCAAGCATTGGCCCAATTGCTACTGTGAGGGTATTTGATAGATGGATTTATTTCATTTGAGGCCAGTTGATTGCATTTATGGCTGATTACATCTACATCCCACAAAGGAGAAGACCTGCAATAATGAGAGGAATCTCACCCAATCAGTTGGAGGCCTTAAAACAAGAACTGAGGATTTCAGCAATAGAAAAAGAGAATTTCTGGTTTTACTTCAGCCAGGTCTGAATCTTCCTTCTCCTGGGGAATTCAACACCGCTTTATCGGTTTCCAACAGTGGCCTGCTCCATGGAATTTTGATTTGTAAACCCCATGATTGCACGAACTAGTTCTTATAATAAATCTCTTCATGTTTGTATGTGTAAATGTATACACACATCTCTCCTGCCAGTTCTGTATGTCTGGAGAACCTTGACTAATACATCCCTGGTCACGACCTCTTCCTATTGAAGGCAGAACAGAAGATGGTTGAGCATCTTGTTCTTGCCATCTTTCTTTATGGGAGCCATTCTTCCAGGAAGAGAAAGGAAGATGAAAAGAAGAAATTTGTTGGAATTTGTCTTCACTTCTTATAGTAAGACTGGAGTTACAGGTTATTGGGAAGAAGACCTCAGAGTAAAGTGCCATATTCATCACATCATATCAAGGATGCATACTACCAATATGACTTATCAGGAATGACATTAGCCTTTAACACCTTGCCGAGGTAGTATTTGCAAGGTTTTTCCACTGTAAAGTTATTTTTTTTTCCCTTTTTGAACTCTACTTTTTCAAGTAAATATTGAACATTTTTGATAAAGGAAAGTGACTTGATGAAAGTGGCATGTGGGAATGAAAAATCAACCCACAACCAACATGCTGGATATGTTTTTAAGGTGCTTGCACTGCTCTAGATGTTTTACATGTATTACTACATTTCATCCTAACATCCACCCTCATTTTATAGATAAGGAAACAGAGGCTCTGAGTGGTTAAACCACTTATTAAAGGCCACACCATCAGTAAGCAATGAACCTGAGATCTGAATCTGACCAGTATGGCCCCAATTCTATGTGCTTGTTTACTGTACTGTACTGGATGGGTTAGCACAGTGAACTCACAATGTAATTGAGCATCAGAATTTAAACTGAAGTCCAGATTCTCCATCCCATCTCTAGAGTTTGTGTTTCAGTGGATCTATAACATCCATATTTGTCGCAAATTATCTGAAAGAATCAATGGGCCCAGTCCAAGAAACCACTAGACTAAAGAACAAAGAGCCTGGAGTCTGGGATACTATTCAGGAAGGGCCAGCAATTTTGAGGTTATTAGGTCACAGAGGCTGACCCGGAAAGTCAGTAGTGGAAAGGACAGGATGGATGAGAGAGGCATTGCAGAAGGCTTCTCTGACTTGGTTACTGGTTAGATGTAGGGAGGGAGAGAGACATTGATGTTTGACCTGGGTGACTGAGGGAATATTAGTATTAATAGCAAACATAAATTCTGAAGGGGAAAGTTATTGCAGGAGCTATGTGAATTAAGCTTTAAATTTGATGCTGAGATGATGTTGTGACATAGGCAGAAGTATAGCAAAGCAGGTGTCTTATAAAGATTTGGGGGGTATTGAAGAAATCCCAAGTAGATGGATTTTCTGTGTGACAAGAGCAAGGTAAATGACAGAACATTGGAAAATTCCCCTGTTTATATGGGGAGAGAAGGATAAAGAGGTGGTGAAGGAATCCCAGGCTCAGTTAACTTCTCCTCAAAACAACAACAAATCAAGCTCCCCTACAGGTTTCCTCATTAGTGGGGGTAAAAGGCAAGATGGGAGCAAGAAGAATTTCAGGACAAGAAGAATTTCCCAGAATCCCATAAAAGAGATCATGTCACTGAGCTAACTGTAGTGCTTTCAAAGGTCTTGATTCAGGAAGCTGGGTCTGGCTCCATCCTTCTTGAGGCACTGACACAGAGGAGCATCCCTGGCAGCTGAGGAGAAGGTGTCCTTGACAAGGTGCATCCAAAGAAGCATCTCTACCATGGATTCAGGAGTGGGGCCCTTGCAACAACCCTTACAGCAAAATCCAAATTCCCAGCATGAGTCACAGCCAGTCAAGGTCTCCTCATGAGCTGGAGTGGTGCCAGGACTTGTTTTAGCACCTGCCTTCGCACTGACCTGGAGAAACCTTTCCTGCTGCCACTCAGGACCGGCCCTGCCCCTGGCACGTGGCCACTCCTTGCATGGAGGACACGTGAGGCACCTCTTCCAGCATATGATTCTCAAAGGAGCCAACTTGGGTGAGTCTATGTGGTCTTCCCTCTTGGCAAATTATGTCACTAGAGAAGTGAGAAAATCCCTAATCCATACATTTCATCCCTTTTTTTTTTTGCTATTATCAGTTTAGATGAGTAGAGCCATTAATAATTTGACAATCCGGTAAAGGGATTCCAGAAAATGCTAGAATAGTTTGTCAGTTGTTTTCCCCATACAGTTCCAAACTGTTAATATCAGTACCTCGACTTGGTTGCAGCATAAATTTGAAAGCACAGAATGGCAGAAAGTTGGCTCTTGAGAATGACCAAGTTTGACAACTTACCTTTCAGAAGAGACAAGTATCCCAGCACTTCATCTTGCTTGTTCAGCTACTAAGCATTTTTTGAGTGACTGCTGTGTGCTGGACCTGCAGTGCTGGGATACAATGGTACCAAAAAGAGACCTGATCCTGGAGGGTAGTATTTTGCATCCAGAGGTAATAACAGGTGTTAAATAATCACAATTTATCTTCATAAAAGATAGATATATTGACCAATGGAATCGAATAGAGTGCTCAGATATAGACCCTCTCATCTATGGACATTTGATCTTTGATAAGGCAGTCAAGCCAACTCACCTGGGACAGAACAGTCTCTTCAATAAATGGTGCCTAGAGAACTGGATATCCATATGCAAAAGAATGAAAGAGGACCCGTATCTCATACCCTATACAAAAGTTAACTCAAAATGGATCAACGATCTAAACATCAGGTCTAAGACCATAAAACAGTTAGAGAAAAATGTAGGGAAATATCTTATAAATCTTATAATTGGAGACGGTTTTATAGACCTTACACCTAAAGCAAGAGTACTGAAGAAATAAATAAATAAATGGGAACTCCTCAAAATTAAACACTTTTGTGCATCAAAGAACTTCATCAAGAAAGTAAAAAGACAGCCGACACAATGGGAGACAATATTTGGAAACGACATATCAGATAAAGGTCTAGTATCCAGAATTTATAAAGAGGTTGTTCAACTCAACAACAAAAAGACACCCAACCCAATTACAAAATGGGAAAAAGACTTGAACAGACACTTTTCAGAAGGAGAAATACAAATGGCCAAAAGGCACATGAAGAGATGCTCAACGTCCCTGGCCATTAGAGAAATGCAAATCAAAACCACAATGAGATATCATCTCACACCCACCAGAATGGCCATTATCAACAAAACAGAAAATGACAAGTGCTGGAGAGGATGTGGAGAAAGAGGCACACTTATTCACTGTTGGTGGGGATGTCAAATGGTGCAACCACTGTGGAAGGCAGTTTGGCAGTTCCTCAAAAAGCTGAATATAGAATTGCCATATGATCCAGCAATACCATTGCTAGGTATCTACTCAGAAGATATAAGGGCAAAGACACAAACGGACATTTGCACACCAATGTTTATAGTAGCATTATTTACAATTGCAAGGAGATGGAAACAGCCAAAATGCCCATCAACAGATGAGCGGCTAAACAAACTGTGGTAGATACATACGATGGAATACTATGCAGCTCTAAGACAGAATAAACTTATGAAGTATGTAACAACGTGGATGGCCCTTGAGAACACTATGCTGAGTGAGACTAGTCAAAAACTAAAGGACAAATACTGTATGGTCTCATTGATATGAACTGACATTAGTGAATAAACTTGGAATATTTCATTGGTAACAGAGACTATCAGGAGATAGAAATAGGGTAAGATAATTGGAGCTGAAGGGATACAGACTGTGCAACAGGACTGGATACAAAAACTCAGAAATGGACAGCACAATAATACCTAATTGTAAAGTAATCATGTTAAAACACTGAATGAAGCTGCATGTGAGAATGATAGAGGGAGGAGGGCTTGGGACATAAATGAAATCAGAAAGAAAGATAGATGTTAAAGATTGAGATAGTATAATCTAGGAATGCCTAGAGTGTATAAAAATAGTGAAATGTACAAGGTACAATTTTAAAAATGTTTTTGCATGAAGAAAAAAGGAATGTCATTATTGCAAGGTAATGAAAATAGATGGTAATTAATATTTTAAAATGTCACCTTCTGTGTGAGACTAAAGCAAAAAATGTTTGTTGCAAAATTTATATTTTTTTTTTTTTTTTTTTAAAGAGAAAGGGAGGAAAGGAAGGAAAGACAGAGAAGGAAGGAAGGATGGAAGGAAGGAAGGGAGGAAGAAAGGGAAACATCTTTAAACATTTTCTTGTTTTTATTATATTTTGTTTGTTTGTTTGTTACATGGGCTGGGGCCGGGAATCGAACCGGGGTCCTCCGGCATGGCAGGCAAGCACTCTTGCCCGCTGAGCCACCGCGGCTCGCCCCAAAATTTATATTTTGACTAGTGCATTTCTTAAAATAACTTATGTAGATAGTTTGATTGAACACCATAAGTACTTGGAATCTCAGGTAGGACATGAGATTTTGCTGGTTTGTCCAGAGTGATGCCGTGATGAATCCCAGAGTGATTCGATCAATGAGTAGAAAAAGTATCTGCAAAGCTCCCTTCGGAGAATGGTGAGAACGGGGAGAAATTCAACTTCCCCAAGTTGAATTCTTGATATTCTCACAAGCAGTGTGGACAACCAAAGCTATAGGCTGAGCCCCCAGTCTTGGGGTTTGTTCATATAAAACTTAACCCCACAAAGGATGGGTCAAGTCTACTTAAAATTTAGGCCTAAGAGTCACCCCCAAGAGAGCCTCTGTTGTTGCTCAGATGTGGCCTCTCTCTCCAGCCAACACAACGAGCAGTCTCACCACCCTACCCCTCTCTACGTGGGACATGACTCCCAGGGGTGTGGACCTTCCTGGCAATATGGGACAGAGAACTTGGAATGAGCTGAGACTCAGCATCAAGGGATTGAGAAAAACCCTAGAATGAGCTGAGATTTAGCATCAAGGGGTTGAGAAAACCTTCTCGACCAAAAGGGGGAAGAGGGAAATGAGACAAAGAGTCAATGGCTGAGAGATTCCAAACAGAATTGAGAGGTTATCCTGGAGGTTATTCTTATGCATCAAGTAGATATCATCTTGTTATTCAAGATGTAATGGAGAGGCTGGAGGAAACTGCCTGAAAATGTAGAGCTGTGTTCCAGTAGCCATGTTTCTTGAGGATAATTGAATAATGATACAGCTGTCACAATGTGACTGTGTGATTGTGAAAACCTTGTGTCTGATGCTCCTTTTATCTACCTTGTCAACAAAGGAGTAGAACCTGTGGAATAAAAATAAGTAATAGGGGGAACAAATGCTAAAATAAATTTAGTTTGAAATGCTAGTGATCAATGAAAGCGAGGGGTAAGGGGTATGATAGGTATAATCTTTTTTTTCTTTCCTGTGTTCGTTTTATTTCTTTTTCTATTGTCTTTTATTTCTTTTTCTTAATTAATGCAAATGTTCTAAGAAATGATGAATATGCAACTAAGTGATGATATTGTGCATTACTGATTATGTATGTTGTTTTATTTTTGTTTCTTTATTTTTTAATCAATAAATAAATTTTAAAAAATAATCACACTAATAAATTTCTGTCTGTACATCCCATTACAGATTGAGATAAGTACTTTGAATGGAAGTACTTTGAACAAAGCATCTAGCTTAGACTAGGGACCAGGAAAAATGTGGATGTTCTTATACTTGGGGCAGGACCTGAGTTAGCTGGACAGAAAAAGTAAACAAAACAACAGGTCTTTTTTTTTTAGATTTGTAAATCCCCTTCTTATAAGTGCAGTTACCTTTTCAATATCAGTATACAGTAATCTTTCTGTCACTTCTCCATCCCCAGCAGGAAGCATAAATCCTCACATAGTGAATGGAAAGAAGCACTATTTAAACAACCCACAGGCAGTCTTTGAAATAACCAATGGCTCTGGAAGCCGCCTGACAGCGGGGGTCACCCCTGGCTCTTTCTGAAATGGAGCCAGATGAGGAGTGTAGACAGGCAGTCCTGGGGAGACACACGTGGAGTTTCTGGGAGGACTGCTGACTGCTCTGTGGGTAAAAAGCTGGAACAGAGCTCACCGCTCAGGGATTCCTGAAAGAATGTAGCTAGCTAGCTGAAAGTCAGAAGGAATTATTCACCCAGGGCTAAGGGGAGGCTGTTAGGAAAGAGGTTCACAAACCGGGATGCAAGACTGGCGATTGCAGGCAGGAAAGCTATTGAGAGACTCCGCGTATGGGACCTGAAGTCTAAATTCCAGTCCGTTTGGGGAGGACAAGAGATTTTATAGCGGAGGGACTGAGGGTTTTGGTGGTGGTGGTGTGTGTGTGGGGGCGGAATTAGCAGGTTCTCATTGGCTGGTTTAAAAAGCGGGGTGGGGTGGGGTGGGGGTTGGGGGGCCGAGCCGGAAGTTGGCAGCTCTTCATTGCTGGGTTTAAACTAAGCTTGGCAGTGCTGAGGCGGGAACTGGGTGAGGGACGCTGGATCCCTCTAAGGTGTTGCCCTATATGGTGAAGGAATGGTACAGTTTGATTAGGGGTCCCTCCGAATCAGCCCAGCGGAAGGGGGCGTTGACGAGCCCGAGGAATTCCCAGACAGTGGCAGCGCTTTTTTTTTTTTTTAATTTAATCTGTTTGTTCTAGACAGTAAACAGTAAGACGGGAGAGTGGTATGTTCAGTTTTCAATATTAAACTAAAATCTTGCTCTCAAGCATTTAGATACGTTCCAGGTACTTCTACTGAGTTAAATCCATCTACGCAAAGAAGTTCAGAGTAGAAGGGAAATTCGAGTTAATAACTTTCAGATTTTTGGATTTCACAGACTGATAAAATTTCAACAAAGGATGTCGAAGACCTATACAGAGTTTTCATTTACTAAAATAAAGTAATTTAAGCCACCCAATGTCCACTATCACCACCATGGTGTTAAATCCAAAGTGAATTATAAAAAAATCCTATTTTACCAGAAATAAGTTTAGCTTTATGAAAAACTCATTCTAGTTTTTCATTTTGCTTTGTTTTTTCATTTCTAAGTGAATCAGTGAAAAATGACAACTTCTTCACAGTTTAGCACCAGTTCTTGCGCTAGCGTTTGGGAACCGCTGATTTCATGGACACCTTTTCCCCCAGTTTGCAAATGGGGAAACTGAGGACCCAAAGTGACCCGAGTGATGGCCAGTCAGAGGTGACTGGCTCCATCTGGGTCATAGCCTTGTTTGGGGCCAGTGCTTCTGAGGCCAATTCCAGTGCACTCGCCCTCTGTCTTGTTTGCATGAGTGTCTCTGGGGCCAGGCAGGATCCCTACCGCTCTTTTTAAATTGGTGGACAATGTACTGTCTGAGAACCCTGAGGAGGGTGAGCGAGGAAGACAGAACCAGGGAGCTCTTTGTTCTTTGTCTCTTGTCCTCTGTGAACCTATATTCCCTGCTCTGGTTTCTGAGACCAGCTCTTCCCCTTATCTGTCACTCCCTGATTTTAAGGTGGCCTTTAGTTAGGTACATTGATTCTTTCAGATCATGGGATAGATTTGGTGTGCTACACAATATATTCTTATAATGTCCGTTCCTATGCCTCCCTTCTCCTCTTAAAGACTTGTTTTTCAGGAATCGTGGATTTACTGCTTGTGTTTCTAGAGTATTGAAGATTATTTTAAAAGCCTCTTAATATGTTCGGTGTGTTGTTGCAAAGTCAGGATTTAACCTAAAATAAAATAAAGATTCACCGGTACACAGTGCTAAGTATATTGCAAATGGAAAACCTCACTCACAAATTTTAGTTTTAAGACACAGACGCGGATTCTGGTTTATTTAAGCAGAACGGGAGTATATTAAAAAGGATGGTGGGTAATTGACAGAAATGGCAGGAAGACTGGAGAATTAGGCTTGGAGAGTATGCAGCCAGGAACAGCACCCCAAATCGCACCTCAGAGCCGATGCCTACATTGTTGGGACTGGAGTTTATACAAGTATTAGCTGGCTGGTGCTTCTAAGACTTCTAGCTGCCACTACCCAGAACCAAAATAGATGTTGCCTCTTCAGTGCTTCTTCATATCAGTAGCTTCCAGTTCAAAGCCTGGGCTCAGACCAGCTTATTGGCAAAGCCTTGGTTACTGCCCTTGCTTGAGCTGCAAGGGAGTCTGAGAAGGAGAGTCTTTATCACTTCCATTCTCTATAGAACGAGGTGTGCTTTACTGCCATAAGTGGGAGAATTCGTGAAATGTCAATGAAAGTTTAGATGCTGAGCTGCCAAAAGAAACAATTTCCTTTGAAACTAATTTCCCAGAAAGTTGGAGCAGCAGACAATCCTATTAACAGCTGCAAATGGAATCTATTAGCTAGGGACAAGATTCCATAGTCATTCAAACAATTGTTCTTGATTTAGGGAATGGTGCCCTAACAGATCCTTTTTGTACCTGTTGACCAACTTAGAGTAATTTGTAGGGACTTGAAATTCTCCTTTTCTGCATGTGTGGAACCCCAGAGCCCCAAGGGGGCCTGCTGAGAACTGCCAGGAGTGACCCGGCATTCCCAGGCCACATAGGAGAGCTGACAGTAGGCTCTTCCACTACAGAATCTCTAGTCAGCCTTGTAACCATATTAAGGCCTCCTCCGTGTGAGATTTTGTTGCAGCCGCTAAAGTTGTTCTTTTCCCTTTTTCTCTTTTAAATTCCACTGCAATCAATCAGGGTGTTTTCAAATGGAAAATATTAAGCTGTTCAGTAATGTATTTCTCAGGTTTCCAGGCAGAGCTTTCAGCCAGGAGGAATCCAATTCAGGCCTTTTCCAAAACTAGCAAGTCAAGCAAAACTTGACCCTGGACCAGGTTTGCCAAATCTCCCCACTAAAATGCTCCTTGGAGGCTGAGTGAGAGAATGCGTAACTCGAAAAGGGAGTAGGAAATGTAGCCAGAGGCAAGATGAAAATTTCTTTGAACTCAAGTTTCATCTTTTGGATACATGCTGACTTTGATAGTGCACCAAAATTTATCTAGGCATAGTAAGGTGCTGGGAAGTCTGAATATTTTACTCTCTGCTGCTGTAATATTTCCATTTAAAAGTTGCCAGCAGCTTTCTACACTGGAGGCAGAGGTTCTAAATGCCCTGGAGAGACTTTTTGTGTTTTGAGAAATCACCAGGATGAGCCTTTTGGTCACATAAATGTAATACTATTGCATACCCATTGCCACCAGGGACCCTGCATCCCCTTGAATGCAATTGTACAGCAGAACTGTAGCCCTGCAGAGTTAGAAGAAATGTTTTGTTTTGTTTTCCTCCCTGTGTTGGTTTGTTAATGCTACCAGAATGCAATATAACAGAAATGGGGTGACATTTATAAAGGGGATTTATTAAATTACAAGTTTACAGTTCCAAGACCATAAAAATGTGCAAACTAAAGCATCCAGAGAAAGATATCTTGACTCAAAAAAGACCAGTGGGTCTGGAATACCTCTGTTAGTTGCGAAGGCATGTGGCTGGTGTCTGCTGGTCCTTTGGCTTCTGGTTTCAAACAGCTTCCCTGGGGATGTTTTCTTTCTACATGTCCAAACATCTGGTTCTCATATTGGCTCTGTAGGCTCTCTCCTAAATATTTCCTGCTTTAAAGGACTCCAGTAAACTAATTAGGGCTGACCTTCAACAGGCAGAGTCATATATCCATCTAATCAAAAGGTCACACCCTCAAATGGGTATGTCACATCTCCATGGAAACAATCCAATCAAAGTTTCCCACCCTTATAGGAATAGGTCTGGCCCCACAAGATTGGATCAGGATTAAAACATGGTTTTTATGGAGTACATAATAGATTCAAATCCACATAGGTTTGAAAGGTGATTTTGCCTGAGCAGGAATGATTTGCTGTTCTTGGGAAGGGTTTGTGTGACTTTTAATCCAAGCATGTTCCCAGATCACAAGCAAATGCTGAACTTGTCTGAGGGCCTGATCTCTCCACACACTGAAGGGACATCGTGCAAGGACCAGCTCAGACATGACGCCATGTGACCTGGACTGACATTCCCAATGCCAGTCATCCCAAAAAAGAACTGATCACAGGGTAGGAAAAGAAGGGGAGTGGTACTAGGGAAAGGACTCTTCCCCCTGGGGTTTATTTTTTTTGGCCTTGATTTCAAGGTACAGAGCTACCTGGAGATTCTCACTTGTGGGATGTGGGGTAGTGGAGTTGGGCCCTGAGCTCATGATGTCTGCTGAGGGCAGTATGGGGTTCATAGGGGTGGCTGAGCCGGGGGTCACTAACACAAACCTCTTCTAGCCCAGGCTAGCCCTCTGTGTGGTTCTTCAGTTATCCTCAAGTGTGATGGTTTGAAGCTGTTTGTACCACAGAAAAGATCATGTTCTTTTAATCCATTCCTGTGCATGCAGACCTATTGTGGATGAGATCTTTGGGTTAGGTTCTTTCAGTTGAAAAGTGCCCTAGGGTGGGTCTTAATCCTCTTACTGGAGTCTTTTATATTGCATTTCATCAGAGAGGAGACTGTCCTTTCCATGAGGCTGAGGGTGGGTTGTGGATGACGGTGGTGGTCACCAGACAAAGACAGTTGGCCCAATGGGGCAGAAGTGTCATGAAGGTGTAAAGATCAGAGGTCCTATTGTGGCAGCAACATGAAGAGGAAAGTGCAACAAAAGCAAAGCGGTGTGTCCTGGAGTACTGAGAGGCAGGACTTGTGGAATTCTTAGAAATTCCAGCAGGCAGCCTGGTGTGAGCCCATGCTATAGTAATTTCAGTATCAAAAGAGAATTGTACCTTATCTTTCAGACCCAAGCTTGTAAGACCAGAGACACCAACATAAACACATTTGACTTAATATGGTAGCATTTACAGTTCCAATCCCTTAACTCAAAGGATGCACAAGGAAGACATGACATATAATATACCTCCACTCATCCTCTGAGTCCCTTGAACTCCAGTTAGAATACTGGGTGACTCAAAATGCAATTAAGTTTTGATCTGACACTCAAACTATTAAAAAGTTAGATTTTAATGGGACTATATTTTATATTCTTAAGTAGCTTAAGTCAGAGCAGTTAACTTGGGGGCCCTATTCTCCTGCATGACCAAGCAACTCCAAGAACTAAGCCAGGGGCCACTTGGAGGGAGTTACAAGGATTTAAGCGTGTAGTAAATAACAAAACTATGTGGTGGAAAATAAAACCATGCAAACTAGATTTTAGTAGCTTCAAATCTGATGGGTTTGAAGGTAAAATGTCCACAGAGAATTCATAGCTTCAAGACTATTCATGGTACAGATATACAAAGAGATTTTTCCTATCATAAGTTCTAAAATCATAGAGATAGTACTTCATAGCCTGATTTCTATTACCCTTTATTGTCCCAACTATGTTCCCAGCTATTGCCTCATTTCTCCTCTATACTATCCCTGTGGGAGAGGATGATATCAATTGTTAGCCCTCTTTTATAGGTGAAGAAATTAAAGCAGAGCAAGATTAAATGATATGCTCAAGGCTCTAAAATTAGTAAGCGGCGGAGGCAAGCTGAGAGCCTGTGTTCCCTGCTTTTCTTCCAAGGTCATGCTGCCCCCTTTGATAGCTCACCTCTCTAGGTTTGAACATCTTTGCCAACATCATGAACAACCACAAAATCTTTCTAAAGCTGGATGATCTGCAGACAGACCTGGTTCCATCACTCCAAAGCAAGGCACCTCTGGAATGCTGTCTCAAAAAGCAACTCATTTGAGAAGTTTCTTGAGCCACTTCAGCCCAGGCTCACCCCCCACCCTTGGTAAATTCCCACTGCATATAAAATCAGCACCAACATACCACGGTGCAGGTAATTATATGTTTTCTGTACTTACTTGTCACTGGCTTCCAAGTTGTAGGTTGAGTTTGCTGAGGAGCAGGTACATACTGTATTCCTCCCTTCTTTGGTGCCTTTGTGGCTTCTAGCAGCAAGTCAGGCTGGGGCGGGTGCCCTAATGCAACCTGCTGACTGCTGTATTGGACACTGTGGGATGCACATGCTGGGTGGGATCAATCGTCTTTGGTGTGCTTGCTCCCACCCTCCCTGTCCTCACGCTCCATTTTGTTTTCTACAGAGTAGTTATACCTACAACTATATTATGTTACTTATTTACTTGTTTGCATGTTTATGCCTCTCTTCCCAAGAGAAAGGTCCTTCTTGCTTCTCCAGAGCCTAGAACATATGGTCAGTTCTTAAGAAATGTTTGTTGAATGAATGAATGAATGAATGAAGTTCTAAGCCAATGCCCTATTTGGCGCGGTTGCCAGTCCACTAGCATCAGAATCACTTAGGATGTCTGTTAAAACTGCAGTTTCCTAGGCCTCATCTCAGACCCATCAAACTAGAATCTCTGGAGGCAGAACCTGGGAAATTGCAATGGTGATTTTTATGTATACTCATTTGAGAAGCAGTGTTCATTTTACAGATAAGGAAACTTGAGTCTCATAGAAATAGAGGGACCTTCTCTAGGTCATCCAGAGAAGTTATTGCAGAGTTTTTATTAGAATGCAGATCTCTCATCTCAGTCCAGACTTTCCTATTATACCAGGCTGCCTTATGGGTAATCTATGGTTCTCCATACGTATAGCATCTACATTTTCAGAAGGATTTAGCTTATAGTTTTCATGACAACTGATTTTCAAAGCAACCCAGTGCAGTGGATATTATTATTATCTGTAGTTTAAAGATTGGAACTCAGAGCACCTGAATGGCAGCAAGCTCATAATCGCCCAGCTTTGGCTTCCACAAATCCAAATCCCTTGGTCTTGCTGCAGCACTGCCCTTCTTTCAATGATGTCACATTTTCTTAAAGGTCAAAGGCAACTAAAAAAAAATGGCTTAGGTAGATAAGCTGCATATAATGTGCAAATTCTGCCTAGGCAGATTCTGATTTTTTCAGTTGGGTGCTTATTAAGTATATGGAACTACAAAAATGATTAAAGAGATTCAGGCTCTAGAAAATTCTCAAGGTACCTAACAGTTATTCCACAGTAATCCTCTACTGAATTGGGAAGACAGATAAGGGTACAAAGGATAGGGCCTCTTTTTTGTATCAGGAGAGCATGTTATTCAAGCTTAGAAGGAAAAAGAGCCAGGTATAACCAGTAGGGCAGGGGTAAGCTCTCTGGCAACCCGCAGGGAGTGGCCTGGGACAAATTGTTGAATCCACCCAACCGCTCTTCTTCTTGTCCCCTCTCCCTCTCACACACATTGTCATTTGTTTGTTTGAGCATCTTTGGAAAGCCTTTTCTAAAGTATCCTCAAAAGGGTGCCAGAGAGGCGGAAGGCAGGGCACTGAGCCCGAGGGTGCACTAAGCCCTGAACAGGGAGTGATGCTTCTACAAAAGCCCTGTTGCTCCCTCTCCCACCAACCAGGACTGCAGAGGCCCAGGGCCAATGGCTCCCCAGATGTCTCTGAAGAAGATTGAAATCACAGAGCTCATGGAGGTGCTTGCAGCAAACTACAAATCAGAAATTCTTCTTCAACAAGAGAAACTTTTAAAAGAAGCAATATGTTATTTCTATTGTCAGGGTACATTGAAACAAGGCCTGCCCATCTGTAACGTGTTTGAAACAGCTCAATCTGGATAATTAATGAAAGTGGCATTCTGGGCACCAGAACTCCTGATTTAACTGCACCCCAGCACATAAGATCCCATTGAAGTGTGACCGGGACATCATTATATGACAAAATAAATGACCAAAAGGGCAAAGCAGCTCTAAGCAAGCCAAAGCATACTTGCCTTCCCCCAAATGCAATTTTATTCTTGTTTCCTACATTGCAAACATAAACCTATAACCTCCTGTTCCCACGTGTGAAGACTTATGTGGAAGAGGTGGTGGAAAGATGGTGAGGGTGGTGGGATGGGGCGGATTCTAGCATAATGCTTCTGCATTTTCTGATACCCCCAAGCCCTTCCAACATTGTCAGCAATTATGCACGCTCTCGATTCCATGAGAATACCAAAAGCTTACCCCTCAACCTCCCTTTAAGATGAAAGGGATTGAATTCTTTTGGTGGGAAGGATTAAAGCAGGATAAAATAGGACAACTGTAAGTCCTGGTTTCCTATTCAGCTCTGAAAGGGTTACCAGACAACCCCAAGTCCCTTGATTCTTATCTCGCTCCAAAGAAACTCAAACAGAGCCGAAGGCTTCAGCTGCAAACTTCCTGGGACAAAAATTTCCCTATAAGCCCCAAACCTCCCCAAACCATTGCAACCTCTCCAAACCCATAAAACACTTGTAAAATTCTGGGCCCAAAGCAAACACTTAGTTAATAATAGGAAGCCTAGGGTCATAAAGATTGTTAACCATTTGCCCAAAGACAAATTTTAGGTATGTGACAACAAACCACGAATTCTGTTACTATGGAAACCTGCACTGGTTCAACTTTCCTATAAAACAAGCTAGTCTACTCCACTCAGTGCATGTCCTTCCCTTGGGCACGCCCACGTTAACCTCTCTAATGTGTGCTCTCTCTTTTTAATAAACTTTACTATTTATGCCTAAAAAGAAAAATTAAAAGAGAAGGGTGCCAAAGACCACCTTCCAAAACCATGTCCTAGATTGGCCTTTCCCACTTGGACTTTTGCACAGGCAGGGCAGTTCACTGGTGCTGTGGCCTGTGGGTCAGGGAGGCAGGAGTTTCCTTGTCCCCCACCAGTCTGATCACATAAGCCACCTCTGTGGAAACAAGTACCAGGAGAAAGGAAGCCATAGGTCTGGGTGAGTAGATGCCTGTGCACATAGGTGACTCCTCAGCCTCCTCTGGGGGGATGCAAAGTACCCCAAGGACCAGCCTCAGCTTAGAAAGAAGGGGAGGTTTCTCTGAGTTCCCACCTGACCTTCCAGAAAGTAGCCTCTTCTCCAAAAGGATCTCACTGACTTTGGATATCAAGGAGCCCTGACGTTTATTAAATGTGTTTTATCTTTTCACACGTGTGGAGTGCCCTAGCTCTTTATCTGGGCTGATGTGGGTAGTCCGCACACTGCAGGCATTCCTTCAAGGATCTTTCCTTCAAGGATCTACCAAGTTTTTGGTATTCTCATGGAATTGAGAGCGTGCATAATTGCTGACAATGTTGGAAGTGTTAACAGCAGTCTAAAAGACAGAACTAGAGAAAGTCTCTCATGGCTGAGTCCCGACTTCATTTGTCCCCTTCATACTGACAATGCCCAACTCTCCAGCTCTGACTTATCCAGGCTTTTATCTGACCTTTTATGTTGGATGACCCATTGTCACTCCGTAAGTCCAAAGAGGAATCCAATATCTAAACCTGTAAACCCACTCCTTCCTGTGATTGATACTGCCATTTTTTTCCTACAACGTCAAAAAAGCAGTCACCTTTGTATGCTTTTTTCTCTTTCTCTGCTGCCCTCTCCTCATCACCCACTAAACATCTACATCTTTGTGCTGCTTTAGCTTCCCAAAATTGATTCTTGGTCCTTTAGAAATGAAAGCAAAAGCTGCTTGGATGCAGTCATGAAGCTGAGGAAAGAACATGAAATGTTTACTGCCTCTGTTCGGACACCTCTGGCAGCAGAGACCAGAAAGCACATATTCTTTTTTTTCAGAGTACATAGTCTTTTATGTCACAAATTAAATCTGCATCAAATTTAACAGCCAGTTTTTCCTAGCCACTTAGCTCTCTTGGAGTTTTTAAGGATTTCAATGACCACAGTTTTCTCAAATGTTTGGGATTTAGAATTTTGTCTTGGCTCCATAGAGTCTACAAGCCCAAGAACAACTTGGCCTAAAGATCAGATATCAGAAGGTGCCTTGGAAATCGGCTCTACATCCTTATACAAGAGAAATAGGCAGATTGGTCATCAAAATTTTTGGAATCTGGACAGCAGATAAACAAGTACTAACTGACTTAGCAGACATAAGGAAGCTGAATCCCAGAATCAACAGCAAGGAGAGATGATTTACCACTGATTCCCTAAAAGGTCATAAATTGGTAACACTGAGTATATTTGTAAGTGGAGGTCAAGGAATGAGTTAAGGAAATTTGTTGAAACAATGTCAGAAATGTTTTGAGCACTTGCAGCTTCCACTGAACCAAGATGGTGGCATAAGATGCTCCAGGATGTTGTTCCCCTACAGAATCTTTGAAAAACTACTAATGATTGGCAGAGACTACCTATCAGAATTCTGGAAAACAGTTAAAGGGGTACAGTAACTGGGCGGGTGCTGAAACAAGAAATGCAGCATTGAAAAAATGGTAAGAGAAACTCACAGTGTCCTTACTGCCTCCCCCCTACACACACACCCATTCCTCTCCACAGCGTGATGTGGTCCCATGATGCATTCCCATTTGGGCCCTTGGCCCTCTTCCCGAGGAAGAAGAGAACCCCTATGCACATATTGCAGTGCCTATATGTCAGAGCCAATCTACTGGGCAGCAGTCTAAAAGACAGAACTAGGAAAACTTTCTCCAAGTCACCTTCCCAGAACTTGCCCTGCAAGCAAAGCATCTTGCAGACAGCTAAAGCAGTATAAGAAACAATTAAATCAAAGCAGCAGCCTGGGGTAAAGGATAGCCTTCTCTAAGTCATACAATAGAGAACTGGAGGGGAAGAAAGTCTGTTTAGTAGGGTGTAGAGGAGTTATTCAAATTCCTATAAATGGGGGGATTCCTCAGCCCCCAGCTAAAATAAATCCAGAACAGCACAAAGGCCCAGAAAAGACTGAGAGGATCCTGTACTTTGCTTTCTCCTTGGGCTGATCTTCTTGCTGTGAGGGTTAAACTCTGACGAAGAGCACCAGCCAATGCAGAGCCAACATGCAAAGACTGTGAATGGTCAGTTCTTGCATTGGTTTGTTTGCTTTTGATAGTTCTTGTCACTGAAGGAAATCTGTCATTTAGCTTTCTGAATACAAACTTAAGGATCAGACATCTCCAGGATTAAATTCCAGAGATAACACTTTAAAATATTAAAATGTACAGTGTACAACAAAGGATTAGAAGACAGACAAAGAAACAATAAGTCATAGCCTGCTCAAGGGGCTAAGATAAAAATCCAGAAACCATCAACAAAGAAGACCAGTCTTTGGCTGCATTAGACAAAGAATTTTTAGAAAATGATTCTCAGTGTACTAAAGGAGATAAAAGAAAATACAAGGAAAGAACTACAGGATATCAGAGAAATAATGAATGATCAATATTATAATCTCAGTAAAGAGAGAAATTTTTAAAATGAACCAAACAGAAATACTGGAGTTGAAGACCATGACAACTAAAATGAAAAAAATTCCATAGAGGGTTTCAACAGCAGTTTGGAGTTGGTGAAAGAAAGAATCAGTGTACTCAAAGACAAGACAGTTGAAATTATCCAGGCTGAGGCAGAATACAGAAGAATGAGTAAAGGCGAAAAGAACTAAGAGACTTGAGGGACACCATCAAGCATACCAATCTATGTATATGGGACTCACAGAAAGAGAAGAAACAGAGAAAGGGGCAGAAGGAATATTCAAGGAAATAATGGCAGAAAATCCTTAATTTAATCAAAGACATGAATATACACATTCAAGAAACCCAATGAACCCCAAACAGGATACACTCAAAGAGAACCATGCTCAGACACCTGGTAGTTAAACGGTCAGATGACAAGGACAAAGAGAGAGTTCCGAAAGTTGCAAGAGAAAAGGTACAAAAATTCTGATACATGTGACAACATGATGAACCTTGAAGACATTTATTTCATGTTGAGTGAAATAAGCCAGATACAAAAAGGCAAATATTTTATTATCTTATTGATACAAAATAATTAGAATAAGCAAATTCATAGCTTCAGAAACTAGAATACAAGTTACCCGGGGTTGATAAGGAATGGAAGTTAAAACTTAATGGATAGTGTTTCTGTTTAGGGTGATGAAAAAGTTTTGGTAATGGAAGGTAGTGATGGCAGCACAATATTGTGACTGTAATTAACATGATTGAATTACATATTTGAATATGGTTAAAAAAGAAATTTTAGGTTGTATATTTTTTACTACAAAAATTTTTTTTAATGCACTCGAAAACACTTCCCAAAAATTCTAATCTAAACCTAACTTTGGAACTCACCAACCAGTGTGCCTCATTAAAGTTGATTTTGCATGACTGATGTGTGGGTGGCAGGGAGGTGAAAGGGCATGAATAGCTATTGAGGGTGCACCACTAGGTCTCTTAAGTACTGTGTTTTCTTCATCTTCAAAATGGCCCAGTATATCCTTATCATTGTACTGGAGATTGGCATTTTAACATAGAGAATAAATTATAAATGACGCCCAGAAACATTTCTTTAATGAATTTATTCAACACAAGCCAAAAAAAGAAGCAATTTGATCTCCAGGTCACATTCTTCAATTTGTGCAGTCAGGTAGTTTCTCCTCCATACTCACAGCATATTAGAATTGTGTTCTTTGGAGAGGGAAACAGAAGGTCTCTAGACTGGGGTTCAGTGGCCATGCATGGAAGTCAGTGCTATACTGTAAATACAAGATTAAATCAACATGCAGTTATTGGATTCTGAGATATAAATACAGAGATTAAATCAACATGCAGTTATTGGATTCTGATATATAAATACAGAGATTAAATCGACATGCAGTTATTGGATTCTGAGATGTAAATACAGAGATTAAATCAACATGCAGTTATTGGATTCTGAGATATAAATACAGAGATTAAATCAACATGCAGTTATTGGATTCTGAGAACCCCATCTCCCTCAGTTCCCAGAATATTAGCAGTCAGGCATTTTTCTCTAAGTAGGAAACTGGAAATGTCTCATGGGGAATATGACCAGCTTATGAAGAAAGTTTTCAACATACCGATTATGAGATTTTCAATGGAATAACTCATCCAGATCACCCTAATGTGAAGTAGTAATGGCAAAATATGCCTCATCATTTTGTCTAGTAAAAAGTCATCACTTTTTTTTTTCAGTTATGGGACTAACCACAACTACTGAGGCACAATAAAGGTAAGAGTCCAGGACCCACTTATGTACCCTCATTCTCCTCCATGGACCATTGCAGGAGCCTGGGTTAGGTAAGCTCTAGACTCCTCTACTGACCTCATTTTCCCTTCTCTTCCTCCAGGCTCTTTGATATAATAAAGCTGTCCTTTCATGCATTCTCAGCTAGCTGGCTCATCTGTGTTTATGACTTATCACCCAAAGAACTTCAACATTCCATCCAAAACAGAAGTTCATAGTTACAAACAAGCCACATATTCAGAGTTTCACTTTTAAAAGCAAATATGCTCACAGATGACCAGACATGTGAACCAAGTCCTAGTGTGAGAGATACAGACCAAGTCAAACCAACAGAAAAAAATCAATGTGGAGGAAACAAAGACTTTCAAAGAAAAGCAGCTTTTAGAAAAACATACCATTGATATCTTCTGAAAGATAAGAAAGATATTTCAACCTTGAAACAGAGACATAATAATATAAAAATGGAACTTTTGAAGAAAAAATTTTCTTCAAAATTAAAAAAATTAGAAACACAGTAAAAAAAAATTTAAGCTTAAGATGTTAGAAAATAAAGTTGAAGAACTCTCCCAAAAAAGTAGAGTAAAAGGCCAAAAATGATGGAGAGAAACATAAAAAATTAAAAGACAGTCTAGGAGGTCCAATAGTTAAATAATAGGAGGTTCAGAGAGAACAGAGAAAATGCAGAGGAAGAATCAGTAACAAAATAATTGAAGACAATTTCCTGGATTGGTGGGATATGTTTCCAGCCTGACACATGGTAAATAAAATCAGACACAAACCAAGACATGTCATTGTGAAACCTCTGAACTCCTGGGATAAAGAGGTTTTACAAAGATTAAAGTGAGGAAAATTTTGATACATAAAAAGGTTGAAAATTAGAATGGCATCATTTTCTCACAGTAATACTGGAGACTGAAAGACAATAAGGTGATGACTTGGAGACTTTAAAGAAAAAGAAAAACCTCTCCTATCTTAGAATTTTATATCTAGCTAAAATATCAATCAAGCATGCAGCTTGTATAAAGGCATTTTAGAGAGGCAATTGTTTCCAAAATTGTATTTCCTATGTTCCTATATTAGAAAGCTACTAAAGAATATGTTCCACCAGAACAAGGGAATAAATCAAGAAAGAAGACACAAGATAGAGGAAGCAGGAGATCTTACACAAGAGAAAAGTAAAGAGAATCCCCAGGAAAAAAAAGTGAAGGGAAATCCCAGAGTGATAGTTCTGTCTGAGTTGTTGGGAACAAACAATCCAGACTGGAGCTTGCCAGAAAAGTCTTGGAGAGATTTCTTCAGGAAGATGAAATTGAAAAACTATGTTATGCTCTGATGTTTTGAGAGGATCGTTATATAGTTGGATGAGAGTTTGTGTTTGCATTAGTGATAAGCACTGAAAATAATAATAGTAATACAGTTACTATCCAGAAAAAACAAAAAAAATTGTGCAGAATAGGAAAATTGTTATAGTTTACTATGTGGCTTTGTTCAGAGTGCATGTACATAGTCAAAATGATAAAAGCACCAAATAAAGATTGAATAAAAATTATGGTATAATTGTTTTGGGAAAAGTGATGTGATGGAGGACTGTGTGTGTGGGGGGGAAGGGGATAAGGGGAGGAGAGAAGCCAAATCCTTAACTTGCAAAGTTGTAATTCAATAGATAATACCTAAAAATGAAAAATCAAGAAAAGAAATGCAAGCATTTTATTTAGAGATGTAGAAGTAGATAATAAAGGGATCATCTTAGCTACTTCAAAGTGATTCTTTTGGAGAAGAGGAGTATGGGAACAACTACTTGTCTTAAACTTTGTATAGCGATTTGACTCTTTAGAATTCTTGTTTGCATTCCTCTGATAAAAATTAAAATTAAGTTCTCACCTGCCATGCCGGAGACCCGGGTTTGATTCTCAGTGCCTGTCCATGCAAAAAAAAAAAAAAAAAGAAAATAGAAAGCATTAAAATTAAGAAATATAAACAGGTAGCAAAAAGCCCACATGGGGTGCCTCTCTGTATTAGTAGAGGAAACCAGTGATAAGTATTTTATTGTATGTGATTCCTATCAGTGTGATTTCATGAGTTTTGACTCAGAGTCAGAAAGTTCAGTTGGAATTTGAAGGCAGCTCAGCACTAGAGCTATGCTAGACACAGGGAGGAAGTGGAAAGCAGGACATTCCTAAGGTGGGAGAAGGGATGGGTAGGATATGAGATCTTCAACTTTATTTATCATAAATGTCAGATGCAGTCTTGACTTTCAGTTTTTAATATGTATATAATGATACTGAGGAAGAAATTTTGCCTTGTCAGGTAGCTCACCTTGAAAAAAGAGAAGCACTATGAATGATTAACTGATTAAATTATGTCAAAAGATTAGCTGATATTTTGCAAAAGCAATATATTTGCAGTCTCAGAGTTTAGACTTTCTCATGTGGAAGCCAACCAAAAATAACATAAAGGAAAGTATTGAGTAGAAAAGTGGCGACAGCAAATTCAAAGTTGTCAACCTGTTAGCCACCAGTCTCCACTGAGTTCAGTTTATGGTTGCATATATTCTAGTCTTATCTGATTGTGGGTATACTCAGGTGAGAAAGCATTCTCAAGAAGTGAAGGAGTGAATAGATAGATATGTTAAAAGAAAGGCACAGGGATCAGGGGGTGGAGAACAAACACATTACTTTCCAAAACTCCAAATGACGTCTACAGGATCAACTGCTAAAGAAGGAATGTACACCTGAGCTGTTTGATGAGAGCTACCTGGAAACATTTCCAAGGGAACAAGGAATGAATGTGAGTAATACAATTATTTCCTATGTGCTTTGTATGTGTTTGTGTATGTTCCAGTTTGCTAGTTGCCGGAATGCTATATACCAGAAACAGAATTTTTTTTAAAAAGGGGAATTTAATAAGTTGCTACTTGACAGTTCTAAGGCCATGGAAATGTCCCAATTAAGACAAGTCTATGGAAATGTCCAGTCTAAGGCATCTAGGGAAAGATACCTTGATTCAAGAAGTCCGATGAATTTCAGAGTTTCTCTTGGGAAGGCACATGGTGAAAACAGTAAGGGTTTCTGTCTCACCTGGAAAGGCACATGGCGAACGTGGTGGCATCTGTTGGCTTTCTTTCCAGGCCTCTTGTTTCATGAAACTCCATGGGGGCCGTTTTCCTTCTTCATCTCCAAAGGTCTCTGGCTGGTAGACTCTTCTTCTCATGGCTGTGTCATTCTGAAGTTTTCTCCAAAATGTTTCCTCTTTTAAAGGATTCCAGTAAAGTAATCAAGACCCACCTGGAATAGGTCGAGACACATCTTCGCCTAATCAAGTTTAATAACCACACTTGATTGAGTCAGGTCTCCATGGAGATAATCTAATTAAAGTTTCCAACATACAGTACTGAATAGGGATTAGAAGAAACGGCTGGTTTTACAAAATGGAATTAGGATTAAAATATGGCTTTTCTGGGGTGCATAAATCCTTTAAAACCAGCACAGTATGCATGCGTGTGTGCCAAAAACCCTTTCTGGTTTTAAGCTAGCTTTCACATACTCTAATCAGACTTTAATTTCATGTTATAATCATTCATAATTTGGTAATCAATCAGATGTAATTTGTGCTAGCTGGTCAATACGCCAAATGGCATCAAAGCCTCTCATTTGTACTGCTAATATTAAAAACGCTAAAGAAATTTAAAGGGAAAGATAGTCCTTTACTTGATCTCACAATCTAAAGAAACTTGTTTTTCTTTTAGATATTATTGTTATAGACACTCAAATTGTGAAAATCAAATGTTTAAATTATGCAAAAGTAGTCACAGCAGTTTCTTGGAACAGAAGCGAGGCTTTCTGTGATTTACTGACAATCTATTTTTTAAAGTTTACTTTTTAATTTACAGTTAGTAAAATTCACTCTTTTTTTTGTGTACAATTCCATGAGTTGTAACACAGATATAGATTCATGGAACCACCACCATGGTCAGGATACAGATCAATTCCATCGCTCCCAAACTCCCTCATGCTGCTCCTTTGAAACCAGCCTCTGCTCCCAGCCCTCTTCCTGGTGACCACTGATCTCTCCTCTGTCCCAACAGTTTGCCTTTTCCAGAATGTCATATAAATGAAGTCATTCAGCTTGTAACCTTTTGAGTCCAGCTTTTCTCCCTTAGTGTAATATATTTGAGATTCATTCATGCTGTTATGTGCACCATATGTGTGTTATGTGTGTAAGTGTGTGTTATATATATTATAAAAACTTTTTATTTGAAAATAATTATAGAGTCATAGGAAGTTGAAAAGATAGTATCAGGAGGTCTCCTGTACCCTCCACCTACTTTCTCCTAATGGTTGCTTCGTCTATAATTTTGGTTTATTATCAAACCCTGGAAATTGACATTGGTACAATGTCATTTTATCACATATGCACATATTCACATAGCTACCACCTCAATCAATATGCAAAACTATTCCATCACCATGAAGATCTCCCTAGATAAGTCCTTTAGGGTCACTGCCAATCTACTCCTCTCTATTATTCCTGATACAAGGCAGCCATGTCTGTTCTTCATCTCTATTATTTTGTCATTTCAACAACCCGGTATAAATGAAGTAACATAACAAGTGACCTTTTGAGATTAGCTTTTATCACTCAGGACATCTCCCTGAGCAGTGGTATCAATAGTTTATTCATTTTTATTATCGAGATGTATTCTATTGTATGGTTGCACCACAGGTTTGTTTACCCATTTGTCCCTTGATGGACATTTGTATTGGTTTTAATTTCGGGCAATTGTGAATAGAATTTCTATAAATATTTGCATACAGATTTTTGGGTGAACATAAGTTTTCATTTCAACCCAAGGAGAGGGATGGCTGAGTCATACAGTAAGTGAATGTATATCTTTATAAGAAACAGCCAAAATGTTTTCCAAAGTGGCTGCACCAATTTCATTCCCAGCAGCCATGTGTTTGAGGGTCTGTTATGGTTAGGGACAGGTGTAAACTTGGCCAAGTTGTGGTACCTGTTCATCTGATTAGGCAAGCGCTGGCCTGTCTGTTGCAATGAGGACATTTCATAGGATTTGGTCATGATCACGTCAGCTACATCCACAGCTGATTCCATTTGTAATCAGCCAAAGGGGAGTGTCTTCTGCAATTAGTGATGCTAAATGCAATCATGGGAAGCCTTTTAAGGAGGACTCAGAGGGGACAGGTTGCATTCCTGCTTTGGCTGGTGAGCCTCTCCTGTGGAGTTCGTCCAGGCCATCCATTGGAGTCATTGGCTTCGGAGCCTGCCCTGTGGATTTTGGACTCTGCGTTCCTACGGTCACGTGAGACACTTTCATAAATTTATATTTGCAAGTGTTCCCTGTTGATTCTGTTTCTCTAGAGAACCCTAACTAATACATCTTGGTAACAGGAGTGGTTCTTAAGGAACAGAATCTTAAAAATGGGTTTTTATGAATGGTTTTCTACTCTGACTGGGCTCAGAGACACTAAGGACTCTGATTCCCGTAATCAGAATGACACTCCCAATCCATGGACTGAGTTGGCAAAGGAGATAGTCAAAATATCATCATTTGATTCTCCTAATGCTTCGCTTGTACGAAGCCAGACTCTGGGGGATAATGTTTTTGACACCTTTACAGAGTTTTGTAGAAATAAGAGTTATAGAGATGTTGGTTGGTTGTTGTTAGATATACTGTCTACATTAAAGGGTGAAAGGGATGGGCTTAAGGCTTCAAACGAGAAGCTTAAACGCTGTCTGAAAGATGTAGACGTTTCTATGAGTATCCTGAAGGAAAATCATATTTCCTGTAGCCGTAGACTTGAGATCTCTGAAAATCAGACTCAGAATCTTATTGTTAGAGTAGCAACTTTACATTGTAAACTGAAATCTCAGTCTTGCATGGTGTCTGCCGTTAAAGTGAGGGCATTGATTGGAAAGGAGTGGGACCCTGAAAAATGGGATGGTGACATATGGATTGATAATGATGTTGGGGGTGAAGTTGAAACCCTAGACCATGCT
Source organism: Tamandua tetradactyla (assembly GCF_023851605.1). Taxonomy (NCBI): domain Eukaryota; kingdom Metazoa; phylum Chordata; class Mammalia; order Pilosa; family Myrmecophagidae; genus Tamandua; species Tamandua tetradactyla. The sequence goes on from NC_135352.1 coordinate 27,586,950, forward strand.
GAGCCTTCTTTAGATAACCCTGTAATAGTCTGCCCTGAGGACATAGCCACCCCACCTCCAGCCTGCCTTGAGGAATTGGCCACCCAGCCTCCTCCTGAAGGGATTAGCCCTAGAGTTATTAATCCTGTTTCACCAGATGAAACTGCAAATGAAAGCCCTGAAGCAAATGGCTTGGAAGATATTTCTAATTCTTTTCATGACCCACCCCCACCACCCCTCATTTCTTCTAGACCTATAACTAGACTAAAGTCCCAACAGGCCCCTAAAGGTGAGGTACAAAGTATCACACATGAGGAGGTACATTATACTCCAAAAGAACTGTGTGAGTTTTCCAATTTGTATAGACAGAAATCAGGGGAATATGTGTGGCAATGGATTTTAAGAGTGTGGGATAATGGTGGGAGGAATATAAGGCTGGATCAGGCTGAATTTATTGATATGGGCCCACTAAGCAGAGATTCGGCTTTCAATGTTATAGCTAGAGCAGTTAGAAAAGGTGTTAACAGCTTGTTTGGGTGGTTGGTTGAAACATGGATCAAAAGGTGGCCAACATTACCTGAGGTTGAAATGCCAGAACTGCCCTTGTATAATGTAGATGAGGGGATCCAGAGGCTTAGAGAGATTGGGATGTTAGAGTGGACTTATCATGCAAAACCTGCTCTTACACCCCAGGAATGTCCAGAAGATGCACCTTTTACCAGAACAGTGAGAAATAAATTTGTGAGACTAGCACCATCATCCCTCAAGAGCTCTGTGGTTGCACTTCTCTGTAGGTCAGATATTACTGTAGGAACTGCTGTCACTGAGCTGGAATCCTTAAACACAATGGGGATGACAGGATCCCGAGTTGGCAGAAGCCAGGTGGCAGGTTGATTACATTGGACCACTCCCTTCATGGAAGGGGCAGCGATTTGTTCTAACTGGAATAGACACATACTCTGGATATGGGTTTGCTTTTCCTGCACGCAATGCTTCTGCCAAAACTATTATCCGTGGGCTTACAGAATGCCTTATCCATCGTCATGGTATTCCACATAGCATTGCTTCGGATCAAGGAACACACTTCACAGCAAATGAAGTGCGGGAATGGGCACATGCTCATGGAATTCTCTGGTCTTACCATGTTCCCCATCATCCAGAAGCAGCTGGATTAATAGAACGGTGGAATGGCCTTTTGAAAACTCAATTACGGTGCCAACTAGGTGGCAAAAACTTGAAAGGCTGGGGTAATGTTCTCCAGGAAGCTGTGTATGCTCTGAATCAGCGTCCGCTGTATGGTGCTGTTTCTCCCATAGCCAGGATCCATGGGTCCAGAAACCAAGGGGTGGGAATGGGTGTGGTGCCACTCACTATTACTCCTAGTGATCCACTAGGAAAATTTTTGCTTCCTGTCCCTGCTACCCTGAGTTCTGCTGGTCTACAGGTTTTAGTTCCAAAACGGGGTGTGCTTTCTCCAGGAGAAACAACAGTGATACCACTGAACTGGAAGTTAAGGTTGCCACCTGGCCACTTTGGGCTACTTATGCCTCTGGATCAACACACCAAGAAGGGGATTACATTATTGTCTGGGGTAATTGACCCTGACTATCAGAAGGAAGTAGGACTGCAACTACATAATGGAGGTAAAGAAGAGTTTTCTTGGAATATAGGAGATCCCCTGGGGCGTCTATTAGTACTACCATGCCCTGTGATTAAAATCAATGGAAAACTGCAACAACACAATCCAGGCAGGACCACTAATGGCTCTGAGACTTCAGGAATGAAGGTTTGGGTCACCCCACCAGGCAAAGAACCACGGCCAGCTGAAGTGCTTGCTGAGGGGAAAGGGAACATGGAATGGGTAGTGGAAGAAGGTAGTGATAAATATGAACTTCAACCACGTGATCAGTTACAGAAACGAGGACTGTAATGCTGTTTTGTTTGTGTTATATTATTTAAGTTGTAAGATATCAAGTTTAAGAATGAATGTTGCCCAAGGATTTGCACCCTATTCTGGAGAGATTTAATGTGTTTCCAGTTATATGCAGGACAGTTGAGTATTGTCAGGTAAAAGAAAAAATGTGTGCTTATTTGTTTTCATTTGGAAATTAAGTATGGTCTAAGGTGATATATATATATATATAGGTGCCAAGTTGACAAGGGGTGGACTGTTATGGTTAGGGACAGGTGTCAACTTGGCCAAGTTGTGGTACCTGTTCATCTGATTGGGCAAGCGCTGGCCTGTCTGTTGCAATGAGGACATTTCATAGGATTAGGTCATGATCACGTCAGCTACATCCACAGCTGATTCCATTTGTAATCAGCCAAAGGGGAGTGTCTTCTGCAATTAGTGATGCTAAATGCAATCATGGGAAGCCTTTTAAGGAGGACTCAGAGGGGACAGGTTGCATTCCTGCTTTGGCTGGTGAGCCTCTCCTGTGGAGTTCATCCAGGCCATCCATCGGAGTCATCGGCTTTGCAGCCTGCCCTGTGGATTTTGGACTCTGCGTTCCTATGGTCACGTGAGACACTTTCATAAATTTTGTATTTGCAAGTGTTCCCTGTTGATTCTGTTTCTCTAGAGAACCCTAACTAATACAGGGTCCATATTAATTGCTTCTCATCCTTGTCAGCACTTGGTAATGTTAAATTTTGGTAGTTGGGTTTTTCTTCCTAGATGTTAGCCATCATAACAGATTTGAAGTGGTATGGGGTTACTTTAATTTGCATTTACCTGGATAATTTTGAATTAAAGGGAAAAGCAAGCTAAGCTTGAAGAAATATCACTTCAAAACCCTATTTCATATTTATATTACAACTTACCAATGAATGTTAAAAAGTTCACAAAGATTCATCAGACCCAACCTCCTGCTTCAGAAATCTGACAATGAAAATCACCGGACAATCGCGTGCTGTTTTAAATGATTGTCAATTACTGTTGTCAACTAATTCTTATGCTGAGTGGGAAAAAAACCTAATCTAATGAAAAAAAGTAAGTTTCTTCTCTCTCAATGAAAATGAAAAACTTGAGACATGCCTTTTACATAGTGATTGCTATTGCAAAAAAAAAGTATAGTTTAAAAACATCCTGTGACTACAGTTTGAGTTCCTTGAATTTAGTGTCAAGAACCCTGGGTATGTGTAAAAAAGAAAACACTGGGCATACTTGATGTTTTGAAGAATTCCTGAAGGAGTCCATTTGTTAAAAAGGAGTCAGCTGGGTTTTATGGAAAGCACACTGAAATGAGAATTTGAAAGCCTTGTTCTGGATGCTGCTTTGCCCAGAACTAACTGTGTAACCCTGAGCAAGCCCCTTTAAGCGTCATGTGTCTCTTCCTCTGCAAAGCTAAGATTTGGACTCAGCAACATTTCCTGGAGTGTATTCCATAGAATGCTAGTGCTACAGAATGAGTTTGCTCTGAAACAACAAAGCGTTCTTTGATTAAATAAATTTGGGAAATGCTGAGTGAAACAAAGTTCAGAAAGCCTCTAAGAGGCTTTCCAGAGGCTTTAAGTTGGTAGCATATATTGTTCATTCCTGTCAGTAGGCTCTCATGTGCGGTGTCAAGCCTTTGTCTGATATATGATTTTCAAATATTTTCTCTCATTGCGTTGGCTGCCTCTTCATCTTTCTGACAAAGTCTTTTCAGGTGCAGAAGCATTTGATTTTGAGGAGTTCCCATTTATCTGTTTTTTCTTTTGTTGCTTGTGCTTTGGGTATAAAGTTCAGGAAGCTACCTCCTATTACTAGGTCTTGAAGATGTTTCCCTAAATTTTCTTCTAGAAGCCTTATGGTGCTAATTCTTATATTCAGGTGTTTGATCTACTTTGAGTTCATTTTTGTGTAGGATGTAAGATAGGGGTCCTCTTTCATTCTCATGGCTATTGATATCCTGGTATAAACCCCTCTTGGTCATGGTATATAATTCTTTTAATGTGCTGTTGGATTTGATTTGCTAATATTTTATTGAGAATTTTTGCATCTATGTTCATTAGGGAGATTGGCCTGTAGTTTTCCTTTCTTATAGCATCTTTACCCAGTTTTGGTATTAAAATGTTATTAACTTCATAAAATGAGTTAGGGAGAGGTCCTTTTGCCTCAATTTTTTGGAAAAGTTTGAGCAGGATTGGTGTTAGTTCTCTCTGGAATGTTTGATAAAATTCCCCTGTGAAACCATCTGGCCCTGGGCTTTTCTCTGTAGGAAGATTTTAATGACTGATTGAATCTTGTTATTTGTGATCGTTACTTGTGTTGAGATCTTTGATTTCTCCCTAAGTCAGTGTAGCTTGTTTGTGTGTCTCCAGGAATTTGTCCATTTCATCTAAGTTGTCTAGTTTGTTGGCAGATAGTTGTTCATAGTATCCTCTTATGATTTCTTTTATTTCTTCAGGGTTTGTAGTAACGCACCCCTTCTCATTTCTGATTTTGTTTATTTGCATCCTCTGTTTTTTTTTCTTTGTCAGTCTTGCTAGTGGCCCATCAGTTTGACTAATTTTCTCAAAGAACCAACTTTAGGTTTGATTGATTCTTTCTATTGCTCTTTTGTTCTCCCATTCACTTATCTCTGCTTTAATCTTTGTGATTTCTCTTCTGCTATTTGCTTTGAGGTTAGTTTATTGTTCTTTCTCAAGTTCCTCCAAGTGTGCTGTTAAGTCCTCAATTTTTGCTCTTTCTTTTTTTTAATATAGGCATTTGTTCTAGTTTGCTAGCTGCAGGAGTGCAACACACCAAAGACGGATTGGCTTTTAATAAAAGGGGATTTATTTTGTTAGTTCTTCAGAGGAAAGGCAGCTAACTTTCCACTGAGGTTCTTTCTTACGTGGAAAGCACAGGATGGTCTCTGCTGGTCTTCTCTCCAGGCCCCTGGGTTCCAACAACTTTCCCCAGGGTGACTTCTTTTTGCATCTCCAAAGGCCTGGACTGAGCTGCAAGTGCTGAGATGAGGAATGCGAGCTGCTTAGGTTGTGCTACGTTGCGCTCTCTCATTTAAGCACCAGCCAATTAAGTCAGACGTCACTCATTGCAGCAGACACGCCTCCTAGCCTACTGCAGATGTAATTAGCAACAGATGAGGTTCACGTACCCATTGGCTTATGTCCGCAGCAACAAGACTAGGTATGCTCACCTGGCCAGGTTGACAACTGACTCTAACTAACAGCATTTAAAGCAATGAATTTCCCTCTCAGCACAACCTTTGCCACATCCCATAAGTTCTGATAAGTTGTATTCTCATTTTCATTCATCTCCAGATAGCTACTGATTTCTCTAGCAATTTCTTCTTTGACCCACTGGTTGTTTAAGAGTGTGTTATTTAATCTTCATATATTTGTGAATGTTCTTGTTCTTTGGTGGTTATTGAGATCCAGCTTCATCCCATTGTGATCAGAGAAAGTGCTTTGGTTAATTCAATATTTTTAAATTTATAAAGACCTGTTTTGTGCCTCAGCATATGATCTATCCTGGAGAATGTTCCATGAGCACTAGAGAAGAATGGATAACCATGTGCTTTGGGGTGAAATGACCTATATACGTCTGTTAGGTCTAATTCATTCATCAAGTTATTTAATTTCTCTATTTCCTTGTCAATCTTCTGTCTGGTTATTCTATCTATAGAGGAGAGTGGTGCATTGAAGTCTCCTACTATTATTGTTGAAACATCTATAGCTCCCTTCAGTTTGCCAATGTCTGTCTCATGTACTTTGGAGCTCCTTGATTGGTAGTATAAACATTTATGATTGTTATATCTTCTTGGTGAATTGACCCTTTAATTAGTATATAGTGTCCTCCTTTGTCTCTTTTGATGTCTTTACATTTGAAGTCTATTTTGTCTGATATTATATAGCTACTCTTGCTTTCTTTTGGTTACAACTTGTGTGGAAGATCTTTTTCCAACCTTTCACTTTCAATCTATTTGTATCCTTGTGTCTAAGATGAGTCTCTTGTAAGCAGCATATAACTGAATTATGTTTCTTAATCCATTCTGCCAATATGTATCTTTTAATTGGTAAGTTTAGTCCGTTAACATTCAAACTTATTACTGAAAAGGTGTTTCTTGATTCCACCATCTTACCTTTTTAATTTTATTTGTCAGATCTATATATTCTTTTCCCTCTTTCTCTTTGTAGTCTTTAAATTACTCTTAGTGATACTCTTCTATTCTGTGCCCTCCTCCAGACCTCCCTTTCCTGTCTTTTTTTTGCAGCCGGCAGAACTCCCTTTAGTATTTCTTGTAGGGCCAGTCTCTTGTTGGCAAATTCTTTCAGGTTGTCTTTGTCAATGAAAACTTTAATCTCTCCCTCAATTTTGAAGGACAGTTTTGCTGGGTACACAATTCTTGGCTTGAAGTCTCTTTCAGAATCTTGAATATATCCAACCACTGCTTTCTTACCTCCAGGGTACTAGTTGAGTAGTCTGAAGTCAGTCTTATTTGATTTCCCTTGTATGTAGTAGATTGTTTTTCTCTTGCCACTTTCAGGATTTTCTGCTTCTCTTCAGCATTTGGCAGACTGATTAGTATGTGCCTTGGGGAAGGCCTATTAGGATTTATTCTGTTTGGAGTTCTTTGGGCTTCTATAATTTGTGTATTTGTGCTCTTTATGAGGGTTGGGAAGTTTTCCCCCATTATATCCTCAACTATTCTTCCTAGCCCTTTACTCCTCTCTTCTTCTGGGACACCAGTGTTTCTTATATTTGCATGCTTTGTTTTGTCTATCATTTCCCTTAGTTCCCATTCAATTTTTCCCATCTTTTTTGCCATTTGCTGATTTGAGTCTTCAAAGTCAATTATCCTGTCCTCTACATTATTGATTCTTTCTTCTGTCTCTTCAAATCTGGTGTTGTGTGCCACTGGGAGGTTTTTATTTGGTCAGCAGAGTCTTTCATCTCCATGATTTCTGCTATTTTTCTACTTATTCTTTCTAATTCCTCTTTATGCTGTTCTTCTGTCTTCTTGATCTCCTTTATGTCATTTGCTATCCCACTTATTTTATTAAGTGGAGTTGTATGAACATCTTTGATTAATTGTTCCAATGTCTGTGTCTCCTCTGATGTTTTAATTTGGTCATTAGGCAGGGCTATATCTTTCTGCATTGTGGTATGCTTAGTGATCTGCTTTCTTCATTGCATGTAAATATCTTGATTGACTTACTTTTGGAGTTGATTTCTTTCAGTGGTCTAAGGCCTTGTGTTTGTAGGATGGTTGTATAGCGGGGAGTAGGGCACGGGGTGGAGCACTCAAGTATGGGTGCACGTTGGAGATATTGTGCTAATGCTTGTGAATGTGGGTGCCCAGTGGCCAGGGAGGATGTAACTGTGTGGATGCACCAGTCTGGGGGCCGTAACTCTGATGTGCGCTTGCCTAAGGCACGGGGCCCTTTGTGCGCATGCGTAGAGCTCTAGCAGCAGGTCAGCATTATGCCTTTATGGATTGGGGGTAGATGTGACCCGCCTGCTCAGGTCGGCACTTTCTCAGAGCTGGGAAGTGAGGCTGAGGGCTGTGCACATGTGTAGCTCCAGGCCTGCTGTAAAGTGTGGTTCCCGGAGGTGAATGACATGATTGGGGGCCCATGAGCATGCATGGGCCTGGAAGTGCCGTAAAGGGATGCGCTGAGCTCAGGGAGGGTGGGGTGAAGCTGTGTGACACTACGGGTGGGGGGGGGCAGTGGTAGCCTAGGTATGGAGGTTAGTGCTCGCAACATTTATGTGCTAACAGCCTGCAGGGAACAGGGAGGGGGAGATAGTGCTTGGCAGATGTGCAGGAGAGGTGGGCCGGGCTGCACTTGGGGTGGGGGAGAGGGGCAGGTACGTGCACTGGGGACTGGTGGGGTGGGGGTGCCTGGAGCGCAAGGAATGGGAGCTAGTGATGGGTTTCAGGTGCATGGGGTATGGGGAGAGTCGCCGGTCACAGGGCTGCATTGGTGAGGGTAGTGCGCCCAAGGAATGCAGCCTGGCTTACTTCCTAGTCCTGCGCACCTGTCCAAGTACTCCCGTGGGCTCCCCCGCTCCATGCCTCCACACCAGGCTCCAGCTTTCTGCCTCTGAGTTCCTCGGCCTCTGCAACCAGGGTTGCCACATGTAGTGCAGAAGGCTCTCCCAGGTCAGCCACACTCCTTCTCTAACTTTTCCATGGAGCAGGGCTAATCTCGGGTTACTGTAGTCGGCCATCTTCCTGGAAGTACCCTATTTGTAATATGCCTTCCAAATCTAACTTTTTATGTTTACCATCTTTTTGTAATAAACTAAATACTTCTTAGTGCATTTGTTTGGAAATTTTTCATTTCACATATCAAATGTTGTGCAAACTTGCTCCATCTAAAAGTTGAACATGCTTATAGCAAAAATAATAACAAGCTTGCTTCTCATGCCAGTGAATTCAAGGCCAGGCTAGTTTTAATCAACAGAAGGATCAAATGGGCCTCAGGAATGGGGCAGGGCAGGGAGAGTGGTGACAGAGGGGACACAGATGAGGAAGAGACCAGTGAGACCATGAGTGTGCGAGTGTGTGCAGAGATGGGCAGGTGATCCGAGGGATCAGAGATTGCAGTCTGCTATGCAGCTGGGTTAATGCAAGGTCCTAAGTCACATGTCAAACAAGGAAAAAGGAAATGAAAAAATTGTAGAAGCCTAAGGACATGCAGATCATTCTTCAAGACACAGACATAAGATACCTTCAAGAAGTCCTTCATACTGAAGTAACCTCACTTAGCTGTGAAGCCTCCACTGACTGCTGGGACAGCAGCCAATACCTGGGAGAGGCTCCCAGGCCAGCAGGTTGGGACTGGTAGTTGTGAGGTGCTACTGGAGCTGTGGCCAGGGGCAGAGATGACAATTATAGAAGAGCTGTAATGGGTGGGCACTGGGCGAGAAGTCGCCCCAACTCACCTCTCCTATACCCTCCCACAGGTCATTTTAGGGGACTCTTTGAGCCTGAAGAGTTTAGAACAAAAAAAATAATTGACCAGAAATTGAAAGCTTGGGGCACTTAAGACAGTGGATAGAGTGGAGTATGAGTCAAGAAGCCAAGTTCAACTGTTGACCTTGCGCTTTGGTCTCCTCACTCATAAGTCAAAGGTTTCTTCCAGTTCAAAGGTTCCAAGCTTCCAGCCACTCCTTCTAAATTCAGGAAGGGATGACTACATTCAACCATAGATGAGGAAGTAAGAGGAGGCCTCTTCTCTTCTTGCTCTCTAGTCCAGGGCAGCTTCTGGCCTTTCCCTTCCATTGCCCACATCCTACAACATTACATTGTATGTTGGGTTGTTCTTAAGGGGACTGGCAGAGCTGATACCATGGGAGAAACCTATCAGAACCAAGCAGAAGGAAGCGAGAACCAGGAGAACCATCAGGTGTACACACATTTAGGAGAGAGTGGGTGGGAGGGAGGACAAACCAGACAGGCTGGCAGGAAACTCAGAAATCAGAGCCTGGGGGCTAGGCAAGGCAGCAGAAACAAACAAACAGACATTCTGGGTGTTAGGTTAAACAGAGACAACACCCCTCACCTCATTGTCAGGGGACAAGTGATTTGGGGTAGGGGCTAGCCATCCAGATGGGTCAGACAGACACATTCTCCACTTATAGGGGGACAGGTATTTTCCAGTTAAAATTGGCAGAATAGGCGAAAGCCATGTTAATTAGAGTACACATCCTCATGTGAGACTAAACCACACTGTTTTCAGAAGAAAGTACTATTTGTGATTATGAGGGAAGTGTATTCTCAAGTGACTTTAATGGAAAACTAGCCCTGTTGGTGAATGGTGAGGAGACTGGTTTGGAAACATGCACTTCACAGGCCCTACCCTCTGTCCTCCTGTCTCACAGAAACCCAGCTTGGTCCCACCCCTTTCAAAGCATGCACATGCCGGAGAGAAGCACATTACGGCATAGCAAAACCCAAGGCAGAGGTGTTTGCCAAACACAGAAGGTGCAGGGACTGGGACTCCCTTGGTATTAGGGCAGGGCTGAATTTCCCCAGGAGCCTTCCTGGCAGCTGGGCTGGGATGGGTGATGGGGCAGCCTCCAGGATGGGCTGCACCTGGGGGGTTGTGGCTGGGGTGGGGTACGTGGCAGAAAAGGGTTGAATTGCAGGTAAAGATTTCTTTAGGTTCTTTAAAAAAAAAGAAGGAAAGTCATAGTGAACAATAAGTGGCCTCTTCTGGCAGCAGGTGAACATCCCAGAAAAGGTGTACCTCCCACAGGCTGCAGAGGCTGTAGCAATCTCGCCCTTGGAAAATAGAAAGCAGTGGGGTGCATTCAAATAATCTTGTGGGGGACCTTAGTTTTCCTGCCCTGATATTATGTGACTTCGTGTGTTGTTTAAAAATAGGTGTCTGTGTATCTCTGTGAATATTCCAATTGTGCTTGGTGTCTTACTCTAAAGATTGTCGACCCACCTACCAACTACGTGCCAGATTAGTATAAAACCTTATTTCCTCATCAAGTGAACCTGAAAACTGGTCAAATTAGAACTGGCAGGCATGCTCCCTTCTCAACTTTCAGGAAAGAGTCCTCTCCTGAGCTCACTTCCCTCTTATCTCCTTTCATCCAAGCTTAGGAAAAAAAAAAAAAGACACACCACCTCTGAAAGGACTAGTACAAGGTGCCTTTGAAATGTTCTGCTGAAACCTTCTCTTGTTTCCCCAGCATTCCTTGGGAAGATGAAAGAAAGCATGCAGTCTCATTGTCAGCACTGCTATAACAACAGTGATCACACCCATATTGGGAAACCCTGTTTCTGCGCCATGAGCACTAAACTCCCAGGGCAGTAGCAGGGTTGGGGGTGGGGGAAAAGGGGCTTGGGGAGGGTGTGGGGGATGAGACTAGAGATTCACAACAGCTCTCTGCCTTCTTTTTCCTTGAATTTTCATCTTGCTTTAATCATGCATGGAAACCTGGAGTCAGAAGCATGTTTAGGGGTTTACTCAACCCGGCCCTCAGCTTTAGTTGTTACTTATCACAACCATTCTAGTCTTAACATTCCCCCAAGAATAAGGATTCCATAAGCACCTGGAGGGACCTTGCCATTCAAATATTTCTTCTCGGGGATTGCAAATACTTTTGCATGTTCCTCAGGTCAGTTTTTAATCTGCTATCTTCAGGGACTAACAACCTTCACCATCAGGTTGAATTGACATCTATATTGAGGTCCTTGCCTTGAATTTAAGCCTACTCTTCTTTAAAAAAGCAAGACAAAAAAAAAGTGATGGTTATAAACACCTTCTTTTGTAGACTGAGTGATCCTCCTCCACTTTTTCTTTTCCCTATTATTCAGTTGTATTCCTTTCTCCTTTCCTCTAACACCTTAAGGGAATTCTTCCTGATAAGCAGAGGAACAGGATTGATTTTCTTCCAGTGGCTGAAGCAAAGGCAGTAAAGTTCTACCTTCATGATCCTGGGTCACCAGGAGCCTAGGAAGTTGGTTTGAGTCGAGCCATTACCAGGGCTATAAATCTCGACTTCATGTGGCTCAGAAGCCACTCCTTTATACAGAGCAGTTCCAGGTGCCAGGAGGCTGGGACAGGCTTAGTGCAGCCTCCCAAACCTGAGTCATCCTGAGAACCAGGCCAGCTTCTCAGCTCCAGCTGGGGCTGACCTGATCGATACCAGCTGGTTCAGGAGAGACACTTACAGGTGACCTTTTGCATCTTCCAATCACAGGTTTTAGCCTCCTGAAGAAGTACCCCTGCCAAGTCCCCACCTCACCCAATATACCATCAGTCTTCTGTAAAGCCCTGTCTGCAAGGTGGATGAGAGCTGACTCTATTTTAAGAGTCTGAAATGTATCAAACGGTCAAAGAATACAATACAAATGACCCTTTGGTGGCAACATGATTAAGAATAGGCAGTGAAAGTTAATTTTTCAACTCGGGAGAGATTAACTGATGTAGAAGTAAAAAAAAAAAATTGACCTTAATTTCCCCCATTTTCCCAGTACTGAAGTAAGTGGGCAGGCATAGCTACTTACTGCAGCCTCTACAAAGTTCCACTTGTGCATGGGATAGGATGGTTTCTAGATTGTTTTTCCAATAAGTGAAATTGTTGCACCTTTATATAGTGCTGTGTGGCCCATATCTAGGAGTGCTTCATCCTTTGGGCTTAGAGGCTGGAGTTTTGAATAAGTAGCATGAACCCTCTAAATCACTGGCCGGATAGTAAATATTTTAGGCTTTGTGGGATATGCAATCTCTGTAGTAATGTCATGGTTAGGGACAGGTATCAACTTGGCCAAGTTGTGGTACCTGTCCATCTGATTGGGCAAGCGCTGGCCTGTCTGTTGCAATGAGGACATTTCATAGGATTAGGTCATGATCACGTCAGCTACATCCACAGCTGATTCCATTTGTAATCAGCCAAAGGGGAGTGTCTTCTGCAATTAGTGATGCTAAATCCAATCATGGGAAGCCTTTTAAGGAGGACTCAGAGGAGACAGATTCCTTTCCTGCTTTGGCTGGTGAGCCTCTTCTGTGGAGTTCATCCAGGCCATCCATTGGAGTCATCGGCTTCGCAGCCTGCCCTGTGGATTTTGGACTCTGTGTTCCTACGGTCACGTGAGACACTTCCATAAATTTTATATTTGCAAGTGTTCCCTGTTGATTCTGTTTCTCTAGAGAACCCTAACTAATACAAGTAACTACTCAACTCAGCTGTTGTAGCGCTACATAGCCAAGGCAATTGTAAACAAATGGGCATGCATTAAAATAAAACTGCATTAAAATAAAACTTTACTAATAAAAACAGGCTTGCCAGCTGTAGTTTACTGGAATTAAAGAGATGAGAAAATTCATCCTCCTTCACTATTTTCAGGAGATTCTTAGTGACTGTGTGTTCACTCATTCATACTTCAAGTCAACAAACACTTACCGAGCATCTACTATTATGCCAGTCTCTGTTATGTAAGTTTGAATTCAACAGATAATAAAATATAAAAAGATCTCTGCCTTGTGGACCTTATATTTTAGCAAAGAGGGACATGTTCAAGAGACAGTAAGGAAGTCAGTATGACTGGGAAAAGGAGTGAGGAGGATATTAATGGCAAGAGAAGTGGTCAAGGAGGTCATGGAGAACTAAGCACTTAGGGCCTTATAGACAATCAGAAGAATTTTGACTTTTCCTCTGCATGAAATGGGAAGCCATTGGAGTATATTTTGGGGAACAATTATTTTAAATTATTTGATAATCAGCTGTTAGTTTTCATCCACGTTGACTACTGTGGGTTTTTAAAAGTAGTAACCGGTATATAGGGAATCAATGTATAGAGCTTGTTTGGGGAATCTTTATCCTCATCTCTCATGGCTTTTTGTTTCATGAAGCTCCCCCAGGGGCATTTTCTTCTGTCATCTCCAAAGATCTCTGGCTGTACGATATCTGTTGGTTCTGAAGCTTTTTCCAAAATGGTTCCCCTTAAAGGGCTCCAGTAAGCAACCCCACCTTGAATGGGCAGAGACACATTTCCATGGAAACCATCTAATTGAAAGTTACCACACAACTGGGTGGTCACATTTCCATGGAAACAATAAAAAATATCCTACCCAACAATATTTTTTAAAAACATTTTTATTGACAAATCTTTATACACATATAGTCCATATATGGTGTACAATCAATGGCTCACAATATCATCACATAGTTGTGTGCTCTTCACTATAATTAACTTAAAACTCATACATCCCATATCCCTTAACCCTCCCTCTCATTGATCACTAGTATTTCAATCTGCCTAATTTATTTTACCCCTCATCCTCCTTATTATTTATTTATTTTTATCCATTTTTTTTTTAGTCATCTGCCCATACCCTGGATAAAAGGAGCATGTATTAGTTTGAAAGCTGCTGGAATGCAATATACCAGAAATGGAACAGCTTTTATCAAGGACATTTAATAAGTTATAAGTTTATGGTTCTAAGTCTATAAAAATATTGAAACTAAGGCATCCAGGAAAAGATATGTAAGTCAAGGAAGGCCAAGGGGTCAGGAACACCTCAGCTGCCACCCAGCAATATTGAATGAAAATTAAAGGACATGGGTTTTCTGAGGTACATGATAGCTTCAAACCAGTGCAAAGACCAAACCTCTTTGGCACTCCAGTATTAAGAAGTCAGGGAGAGAAGGAGAAGCCTTCAAAGGAGAATGAAAAGGAGTGACCAGTGAGGTGTAGAAAACAACAAGAGAGTGCATTGGCCTGGAAAAGAGTGGAGAAAGTCTATCAAAGAGAAGGGAGTTACTGGGACAAATGCTGCTTATTGATCCAGGTAATATTTGGACAGAGTGTTGGCCTTTGGATTTAGAAACACAGAGTAATATTGACTTTGATGAGAGAAGTTTTTATCTAGGGAGTGAATACCTAATTGGAATGAGCTAAAGAGAAGATGAGAGGATGGCAGCAATCATGTAAAGTTATTTCAGAGAGTTTTGCTACAAAATGTAGGACTTCAGGGAATGGTAGCTGGCAGAAGAAGTGGGATTAAAAGGAGTTTTTAATTTTTGTTTATTTGTTTTTGTTGATGGTGGTTTTAGAAAGGTGAAATTAATGCATGTTGCGTGATGGGAATGATCCAGTAAAAGACAACAACAAAAAAGGGGTGTCACCTTAGTAGGTGAAAAATGATAGGATCTGATGCACAAAAAGAGATTTGGCTTTAGATAGGAGCTTAGAAAACTTCCATTTCTGACTATGAAGGAGTAATTGGTACTAAACTTGCACTCCTACTATAAGCAATTAGAAAACTGGAAAAATGTAATGCCTAAGAAAGGGGAAATAAATGAAGTGAGCCTTACAATCACTCAGACTTTCTGCCCACAGGCACCTTCGGGTCTGCAGAAAAAGGAAGGAGAATGCAAGCAGAGTGAGATGGTATTGCTGAGTAGAGGAGACAGAGTTCAGCGGTTGAAGAGACCAACCCATCTAATTTGCAGGGTTGAGTAACAGAAAAGAAGAGGCTATTCAAATAAAGGATTCATAAATCTGCATAGGGGTCCCCTTGACTCTGGCTGAATCTGAAACTGTGATGACCACAGTGAACCTCCTTAAGTCTGGGCAAAGAATAACGGTCAAAGAGTTATGAACTGAACAATTCCTGGAGCTTATACAAGGCTTGGAAATGTTTGAATTCTGACAAGTTAGAGTGGTGAGGCCTTCTTGAAAGCTCAGAGCATTCAAGAGACCTCCGAAGGGTCGCCCACTAAAAGTAGGGTTAAAAATAATTAAGCATCTCTTCCTAACTAGAGTAAAGGGTACTCTACACTTGCCTTAGCAAATCTGAAATCACGACGCAAAGGGATCAAACTGATATGAAAGTAACTTAACTTCCTGTTACAATAAACTTCAACACTCTTTAAAGTGAGATGGCAAAATCCAGACTCTCAAGAAAAGCAAAATCCAATTAAAAAAATTACTTGACATCTAAAGAATTAGAAAAATGTGACCCTTAACTGGGAAAAAAGTAAGTCAATAGACTCAGGTCCAGAAATGATGGAGCTAGAAAGTGACATCAAAATCGTCATTACAATAGCTCAAGGGTTAAAGGAAAACATGAATATCAGGAAGAGAGAAATACATTTTAAAAGAGCTGTATGTAACCTAGAAAACATACAGTATCTGAAATAAAAAATTTACTGGTTGAGCTTAATAGCAGATGAAACTGTACAAAAGAAAAGATCACTTAACTGGAAACATAACAATAGAAACTTTCCAAACTGAAGCACAGAGAGGAAAATAATTGTTGAATAAATGACTACAGCTTCAGCAACCTGTATGACAATATCAAGTAGTCTAATATACGTGACAATATCAAGAGACTCAGAAAGAAGGGGGTACAAAAAATACTTGAAGAAATTAGTGGCTAAAATTATTCCAAATTTGATACAAACTATAGACCCACTAATATGAGAAGCTCAGCTGATCCCAGGTAAGATAAATACAAAGAAAGCTGGAACAAGAGTCATAATAATAAAATACTGAAAACATGTGTATTTGCTAGGGTTTACTAGAGAAACAGAATCAGCAGGAGATATCCATAGATATAAAATTTATATAAAAAAAAAACACCTCAGAAACTGATGTCATTTGGGCCTTGGTGGCTCAGTAGGCAGAGTTCTCACCTGCCATTCCAGAGACCCAGGTTCAATTCCCAGTGCCTGCCCATGCAAAAAAAAAAAAAAAAGTCTCACGTAACTGTGGGAATGTAGAGTCCAAGGTTTGTAGGGCAGGCTACAAGCTGGCAACTCTGATGGAGGTCCTCAATGAACTCTCCGGAGAGGCAGGCTGGATAACCATGGAAATGGAAGAATTCAAAATCCGTAGGGCAGGCTGTGAAGCTGGCAACTCTGATGAAGGGTCTGGGCAAACTCCATAGGCGAGGCTCACCAACTGAAGCAGGAAGAGTGATTGCTTCTTCTGAATCCTCCTTAAAAGCTTTCCAGTGATTAGATTAAGCATCACTCATTGCAGGAGACACTCTCCTTAGCTGATTACAAATGCAATCAGCTGTGGATACAGCTGACATAATCATGATTTAAGTCCATGAAATGTCCTCATAGCAACAGACAGGCCAACACATGCCCAACCAGACAACCAGGCACCACCATTTAGCCAAGTTGACACATGAACCTGACCATGACAGTCCACCCTGTCATCTACACACATCACCTTAAACCATACTTAATCTCTAAATAAAAACAATAACAGACACATTTTTTGCTTGCCTAACAATACTCAACTGTCCTGCATACAACTGGAAATGCATTAAATTTTCCCAGAATAGGGTGAAAGTCCTTGGGTAATATTCACTCTTAAACTTGATATCTTGCAACTTAAATACTATAACATGAACAAAACAGCATTACAGTCCTCATTTTTGTAACTGATCACATGGTTGTAGTTCATATTTATCGTTACCTTTTTCCACTACCCATTCCATGTTCCCTTTACCCTCAGCAAGCACTTCAGCTGGCCATGGTTCTTTGCCTGGTGGGGTGACCCAAACCTTCATTCCTGAAGTTTCAGAGCCATTGGTAGTCGTGCCTGGATTGGGTTGTTGCAGTTTCCCATTTACTTTAATTATAGGGCATGATAGTACTAAAAAATGCCCTAGGGGATCTCCTATATTCCAGGAAAATTCTTCTTTACCTCCATTGTGTAGTTGCAGTCCTATTTCCCCCTGATAGTCAAGGTCAATCACCCCAGCCAGTAAAGTAATCCTGTTCTTGGCTTGTTGATCCAGGGGCATGTGACCCTTAACTGGGAAAAAAGTAAGTCAATAGACTCAGGTCCCGTTGGCTAGGTGGCAGTTTTAGATTCCAATTCAATGGAATCATTGTTGTTTCTCCTGATGGAAGCACTCCCCCTTCTGGAACTAAAACCTTTAGACTAGTAGAGCTCAATGTCGCAGGGACAGGAAGCAAAAATTTTCCTAGTGGATCACTAGGAGTAATAGTGAGTGGTGCCATTCCCATTTCCACTCCTTGGTTCCTGGACTCATGGATGCTGGCTATGGGAGAAACCACACCATACAGTGGATGCTGATTCAGAGCATACACAGCCTCCTAGAGAACATCACCCCACTCCTGGTACCAAGCTGTATTAGCTAGGGTTCTCTAGAGAAATGTAATCAGCAGGCAATATCTGCAAATACAAAATTTGTAAAAGTGTCTCACTTAACCATGGGAATGTAGAGTCCAAGGTCTATAGGGTAGGTTATAAGATGGCAACTCCAGTGAAGGTCCTCAACAAACTCTCAGGAGAGGCTGGCTGGACAACCATTGGAATGGAAAAATCCAAAATCCATAAGGCAGACTGTGAAGCTGGCAACTCCAATGAAGGGTCTGGATGAACCACAGGTGAGGCTTGCCAGCTGAAGAAGGAAGAGTGACTGCTTCTTCTGAATCCTCCTTAAAAGCAATCCAGTGATTAGATTAAGCATCACTCATTGCAGGAGACACTCTCCTTAGCTGATTACAAATGCAATCAGCTGTGGATGCAGCAGATGTAATCATGATTTAAGTCCATGAAATGTCCTCATAGCAACTGACAGGCCAGCACTTGTCTGACCAGATGACCGGGTACCACCACCTGGCCAAATTGACAACAGGTTATAATGAGAAAAATCATAAAACCAGAGAAAAAGACACCCTGCATAGAGAGGAATAGACATAAGAAGTCCCAGATTTCTCATCAGAAACTATACAAGCCATCAAGACAATGGAATGTCATCTTCAAGGTACAGAAAGAAAAGAAGCCTCAAATTCTATATCCAAAGAAGTAACATTACAAATGAGACAAAATTAAGACATTATCAGACAAACAAAAACTGAGAGAATCTTCTGTTAGAAGACTTGTACTATAAGAAATATTAAAAGATGTTTTTTAGGCCAAAGAAAAATGTTTTCACACAGAAACTTAGACCTATGGAAAGGAAAAGGAGGGACAGAAATGG
Source organism: Tamandua tetradactyla (assembly GCF_023851605.1). NCBI lineage: Eukaryota > Metazoa > Chordata > Mammalia > Pilosa > Myrmecophagidae > Tamandua > Tamandua tetradactyla. Next base: position 27,605,358 of record NC_135352.1, read on the forward strand.
CAAATATGTAGGTAATTAGACCTTTTTTTTAGCTTTAAAGTTTCCAGTAAAAAATTGACTGCTTATAACAAATATCAGTGTTGCTAGCTTTATAACATTATCTAGAAATAAAATGTATGACACTAATAATCCAAAGCCAGAAAGGGGGAAATAAAAGTACAACATTATAAATGCCATACATTATACATGAAGTAGTTAAATATTATTGTAAACCCTTGAACAACCATGATTTACTAAAAAAAAAAAAAAAAAAAAAAAAGACAGTTGGATTCCATGAGCTCTAAGGCTTCGTCTCTGAAGAGGGAACAGGCTGGTTGGACATTTACGGTGAGAGTGTCCCAAGTGAAGGTAATAGCAAGCACAACGACTGAAGACTATAAAGGCAAGTGCATAACTAGAGTGTTTGAACAATAGCAAGTAAAACCATTAGGAGCAGGCAAGAAGGAGAGTTGATTAGCTTGAAGAAATAATGGGGGATCCAAATGTTATTACTGTAAGACCTACTTAGTCACTGTAAGAACTTTGGCTTTACCTGAGACATTTTAAGCACATGTGGGACATAATCTGACTCAAATATTAAATGGATCACTGGCTTCTGTGTTGGGCACAGTCTATAGGAGGCAAGGGTAGAAATGAGATTAGATAGGTGATACTGCAAAATACAGGTGAGTCAATGCTGGCTTGGGCTAGGGTGGTAGCAGGACAGATGGTTGGTGAGAAACTGTTCAATTCTGGATACACTTTAAAGATAAAGCTGGTGAGATTTGTTGATGGATTGGATATCTGTGGTTAGAGAATGAGAGGAGAAAGGAAGATGAAACTGCTGTGGATAGAAATGGGGATGAATGTGGAAGGAGCACTGAGTGCAGGAGGAAGATGAAGAGTTCCATTTAGGATGATAGGTTTTATCTAAAACCTCATTAGATATCCAAGTGGAGATGTCAAATGATCAGCTGAACATAGATTCTGAATTCATGCTATAGAGCTACACTTGGGGGTCATCAATTACTAGATGGTATCTAAACAAAGAGACTGGATGAGATCACCAAGGAAGTGGGTATAACTAGGAAAAGAAGATATCCTTGGATTAAGCCCTGGGGTACTCCTGTGTTTACAGGTCAGAGACATGAAGATGAACCATAAAAGACATTGAGATGGAATAGCCTGTGAGATTTGAGGTAAACCGAGAGAGGGTGGGAAACAGAAAGGAAGTGAAGAAAGTGTATGAGAGAGAAGAAAAATCAACCATGTCAAATGCTGCTGAGAGCACAAAAAAGAGAAGAATTCCTTGGAAAATTAGCCATTGGATTCAACAACATGGAAGTCCCCAGTGACCTTCATGAGAATAGCGGGTGATAACTCATTTAGAGTATGTTCGATATAGTACAGAGGAGAAAATTTTGAGATAGCAGGGATAGACAGCACTCTCATGTAATATTGCCATGAAAGTGAACAAAGCAATAAAGCAATAGTTGGGAGGGCTGTTAGGGTCAAGAGAGGCTTTTTTTAAGATGGGAGAAATCACAGCATATAATATTAAATATATATATGTGTGACAGGAATGATCCAGTAGAGAAGGAAATTTGAAGATGTAGGAGAGGATTGCTGAAACAATATCCTTGAGTAAGCAAAAGGGCAGGGATCTGGTGATAAATAAAGAGGCTTTAGATAGTGACAAGAGGGAACTTAGAATCTAAGAGCACAGATATGGGGACGTAGATAGATGTCAGAGCGGCACTTGTGGATGTTCTCACTGAAAAAAATGAAGCAAAGTCATCAGCTAAGAGTGAAGATGGGAGAGAAGATTTTGACGGTTTTAGGATTGGGGAGAGGAAATGAAAGAGCTTCTTCAGGAGAATAGAAAGTGAACGGACTAGAAAAATGGAGCAGATTGCTGGAAGCATTAAGAACTTCGTTAAAGTGAATGTCATCAGTTGTGTGACCTGCCACTGTGGTAGTGGTTTTTTTTTTTGACTGATATTAAGAAAGAAATGTCCCATTATGATTATGAAAGAAATGACAGCAGAAGTTTTAAGATAATCCATGTATACAATGTGCTTTACCTTAAAAGGAAAAATTAAGGATGCATCACAATGTTTTAAATTCTATAGTTAATGGCCAACAGAAAATAATTACTGTATAAAAATGAAATCAACATGTTACTAGAAAACCCAAAGGACTTTACAATACAAGTAGGAAACCCTAATGTAAACCATGGACCATAGTTAATAGTGCAATTATAATAATATTATTTCATTAATTGTAGCAAATAAACCACACTAATACAATATGTTCATAATGGAGAGGAGGGATTTATGGGAACTCTTTTTTAAACATGATTTTTCTGAAAATCTACAACTCTAATAAACAAATAAGCAAATAAAAATAAACAAATAAACGGAGGAATGGCACCATATATGATAGTTTTTTTGTAGGGCTGTGAATGAGTTACAAAAAGAAGAAAAATATTATGTATTTTCACTTGGCAAATTCTACCCTGCCATAAATTTCATGACAGATGAAGGAGGAAAATCCCAGGTTAACAGTTTGAATCATTTGAAAAAATGTGAACTCTTTTCATACATATTGGATATCTATTGCTGTGTAACAAATTACTTCCAAAAGTTAACAGCTTAAAACAGCAAAAATTTATCAGCAATTGAGTTTCTGAGAGTCAGGGATCTGGGAGCAGCCTTGCTAGGTGGTTCTGGCTCAGCATCCCTCAAGCTATTATGAGCCAAGGTTACCGTCATCTCAAGGCTCCCCAGGGAATGGGGAATCCGCTTCCAAGTTCATTCATGTGGTTGCTGGCAACCCTCAGTTACTCACTGGCTGCTCGCTGGGGGCTTCAGTTGCTCACCACGTGGGTCCTTCTCTAGGGCAGCGGACAACCTAGCAGCTTGCTTCTTCCAGAGTAAGAGCTCTGAGAGAGACAGCATGCACCCCAGACAGGAAACACTGTCTTTTCTTTTTTCACTTTTAACTTTTTAATTTTCATTCCTAATACTGTTTATTCATGCATCATGTCCATCTGGAAAGGATTTTGGCATTGCCTAATGAAGTTGAACATGTAAATGCTCTAGGGCAAAGCAATTTTACTCTCTGTATATAAACTAGAGATATTCTTGCAAAGAAGCTCCAGAGACAGTACAAGTATGTTCGTGCACCATTGTTCATATTAGCCAAAAGCAGGAAAGAACCCAAATGCCCATCAACAGTAGATGGATAATAAATACAATGGAGCAGTACACAGCAATGAAGATGAGCAAACCACAGCTAAATTCAACAATTGCATAAATCTCAGAAACATAATAATAAGGAACAAAAACTGAGTTTCAAAGGAATATATATGGGGAATTCCTGATATTCTCAAGCACTGGGGACTACCAATTTAATAAGCCAAGCCCTTGATCTTGGGGCTTGCCCTTATGAAACTTATTCCTGCAAGGAGAAGCTAAGCTACTTATAATTATGACTAAGAATCATCCTCCAAGAACATCTTTTGTTGTGCAGATGTGGCCTCTCTCTCTAAGCCAACTCTGCAAATAAACTCATTGCCTCCTCCTAATGTGGGACATGACTTCCAGGGGTTTAAATCTCCCTAGCAATGTGAGACATGAGTGTCCCGGGGGTGAGCCTGGCCCTGGCTGAGCCTGGTCCTGGCATAGTGAGATTGAAAAAGTCTTCTTGACCAAAAGGGGGAAGAGAAATGAAACAAAATAAAGTTTCAGTTGCCAAGAGAGTTCCAAAAGGGTTGAGAGGTCATTCTGGAGGTTATTCTTTTACATAATATAAATATTCCTTTTTAGTTTCTAGTGTATTAGAATAGCTAGAAAGAATTACCTGAAGCTGCTGGAATGTAATTCAGTAGCCTTGATTCTTGATAATGATTGTATAACTATATATATAGCTTTTACAGTGTGACCATATGATTTTGCAAACCTTGTGATGGACATTTCCTTTATCCACTGTATGGGTATGAGTAAGAAAATAACGACAAAAAAATAAATAATAATAAAGATAAGACATATGGATGTTTAGGGTGTTCATTAATATTTTTATTTTTTTGAAGTAATGAAAATATTCTAAATTGATTTTGATGATGAATGTACAACTATATGACGATGCTGTGAGCCATTGATTGTATACTTTGGATGATTATATGGTATGTGAATATATCTCAATAAAATTGCATAAAAAAGAAGAGTTACTTGCAAAAAAAGGAATATATGCAAACTGATTCCATTTACATAAAGAAGGAAAATTAAACAACACTTATTGTTTAGGGATACATACATTTGTTGTAAAACTATTTTTTTTTAATTGAAGGAATTATAAACCTGAAATTTTAGGATAGAAGTTATCTCAAGTGAGGAGGGAGGGTGTGTGATCAGAAAGGGAAACAGGAGCTTTGTAGGTATTAATATTACAGTGTTTTAAAAATCATGATGAAATATTACATGGAATATAAGACAGAATAAAGTTGTGACATATCTAACAACATGGATGGACCTTGAGGACATTATGCTGAGTGAGATTAGCCAGATTAGCCAGAAACAAGAGGATAAATACTGTATGGTCTCACTGATATGAACCGACATTAGTGAATGAACTTGAAGAATTTCAATTTGGAACAGAAACCATCAGGAGATAGATATTGCGTAATTGGAGCTGAAGTGAAACAGATTGTGCAACAGGACTGATTTTAAAATTCAGAAATGGATAGCACAATACTACATAACTGTAATACAATAATGTTAGAACACTGAATGAGGCTGAATGTGAGATGATAGAGGGAGGAGGCCTGGGGGCACAAATGAAATCTGAAGGAAAGATCGACAATAAAGATTGAGATGGTACAATCTAGGAAGCCTAGAGTGTATAATGATAGTGATTAAATGTACAAATTAAAAAATATTTTTTGCATGAGGGAGAACAAAGAAATGTCAACATTGCAGGGTGTTTAAAATAGATGGTAATTCATATTTTAAAACAAATTTATGTGTGAGACTAAAGCAAAAAATGTTTATTTGGTACAAAATTTGTATTTTGACTAGTGCATCTCCTAATATAACTTATGTGGACAGCTTAATTGAACACTATAAATACATGGAACATTGAGTAGGGCAGGAGATTTTGTAGGTTTGCCCTGATAAATCCTAGAGTGATTTGAACAGTGAAAAAAAAAATCTTGACACTTGCGTGTTTAGCTTTTATTATTTCTTAAATTGGACATATAACTTACATACACTCTTGCGCATGTCTAGAATATTTAAGCCACTGACTTTCTTTTTTACAGTCATTGTACTTTCATTGTTTTTTCAATGCAATTTTACTGAGTGTACTCACACACCATAGAATTCATCTGAACTATACAATCACTGGCTCACAGTATTATCACAGAGTTGGGCATAAATCCCCATGATCAAGTTTAGAACCCTTTCATTACTCCAGAAAAGAAATAAAAAGAAAACCCAAATCCTCCCATACCCTTTATCCCCACCCCACCCCCATTACTGATCCATAGTATCAGTGTGGTACATTTCTTACTGTAGATGAAACAATATTAAAATATGACTGCCAACTATAGTCCATAGTTTATAATAGGTAAATTTTTTCCAATATACTCTACTACTAATTCCTTGCAACTGAGTCATACATTTGCTTGAGTTCATGAAAGAACTTTTTAAAAATTTGTACAGTTAATCATGTGTCTACCATGTGATTCACTGTGTTACTTTCCTTCTGGTGACATCCATGGCTCTAAATTGCCCCTTTCCATCACCTTCACACACCATTCAGCACTGTTAATTATTTTCACAACAAGGAAGCCACTGTCTTTTAATAACCCAATCTTGGACATGATATACTACAACTTCTGCTGTATTTCACTTGCTAGAAGTGAGTCATGAGGTCCAGCCCACACTCAAGGGGACAGGAATTAAGCTCTACCAGTATGAGCCAGGTCCTTGAGCTAATTTAATTAAATGTTAAGATCCATTCCTATACATCTTACTATAAATAGAGTCCTATGAATTGTATTTTTTTTGCCTGGTGCCAGTCATCAGGCAAGGTCAGAGCAATGTGGATCCTTAAGGCAAACTAATAATTTGATATTCCTGCAAATCTGTGTTCTTTAAGCACCGCTACTGAATCCCATGTGCTGCCAAGGAGAAGAGTGAAGGCAGGACGTGGCTGGTGTTGGTGTTTAGCCTCTCCTCCCTTGTCTGAACAGTTCAGCTCGAACCCAAACTTGCATGATAGAAATCATAAACCATTGAACCCACCATCCCTGTTGGGTAGTTTAGCAGGACTCTTAGGCTTCCCTTCTCCACTCTGGCAAATTATCAAAGAATTCTTGACAACGCAGACCGTCAGAAGAGTTTGATAAATACAGTTTTCCTATCTTGTTACATTTCTATACTGTTTTAGAAAAATCCTTGATGAATTAGTTTCCTTTAATATAGTTTTCCCAACACATTTTAGAGAAATTCTGTGAACAAGGTTTCACAACTCTAGATAGTATTCTTCACTCATTCATTCGTCCGTTCAGCAAGAACATAACTAAGCCATAAGGCAATGGTGCCTCAGAGTGTGACTGTGGGTCACAGCCCCAGAGTCACAGGTAACACACAGGTGTGTGTGTGTAACACACAAATTCAGATCCTTTGGCTTCACCCCAGATCTCATATGACAGCAGCTCTAGGGAGTGGGCCCAAGGTTCTGTATTTTACCAGGATATCCTGGTAAGATTTACTCTCACCAAAGTCAGAGACCCCTGTTGTAATGGAACAGATGTAAGACATGTTGTTCCTGCAACTGCATGATGAAAAGGCAGATTCTAGGGTAAGGAAGGATACTGATTGTGCAAACACTTCATGTTTTTCCCCTTAAATTTATGATTTCATTTTGTATTTTTTTTAACCTTAGAAGGAATATACAGACAGAATCAAAATCCTCACTGATCATAAAATGCTCAAATTAAAAGACCTTTGTGATACCAGAGGCATTATCAGTGGCTGGATAATTGATTAAACATCCTCATTTGCCTCATTTGGTAGCCACGAGGCTAAAGGAGAAAGATGAAAAGTACTGTTCTTCTGATATGGTAGGAGAGTTTAAAACAATACCTAGCTGTAAAATAAAAGTGCTGCTTTTGCTTACTGCTAACTACACGTTCACTGCCTTGTTAAGTAGGATTCAGCCCACTCTCTATTTCAGGTACTTATAAAGAAAAGAAAAAGCAAAAGTTTGCATTGTTGAGCACTTTACACTTATGAAGACCATTTCATGCCCATTATCTCCTGTAATCTTCACAAAATCCTTTGGCAGTGAAGGAGCATCTATTGAATGTGTCTTAAGTGCCAAGCACCGCATTACAAGAACATGTGCAGCCTCTCTGCTTTGTAGACCTGGACCCAGTGCAGCTCAGAAGAGGGCTCCATGCTTGGGCTTCAATGCTCTATGGTTTCCATTTTGAAATTCTTAATAATTTTTTTTTAATTTCTGTTTAGTAAGTGAAGTCTACTGGGACAGTGAAGCATGTACCAGTCAACTCATGGAGCCTCTGCTCATGGGTGGTCCCAATGCTCAACCACTCCTGGGGTTGGGATTCTGCTGGTTCCCCACCCTTGCCCCTGTCCACTGATTGCTGCAGCTCTCGGTCTTCAACTGGGGACCTGGGCATGGGGCAGAGTGCAGGCACTCGCGTACCCAGACATGGTGGGGGCCCTGGAACCTGTGAGGGACTGCCCCCTGGTGAGTGAGTACCTGAGGGAGAGTGACATTAAATAGAAAACAAACAAACAAAATGAAAACATCATGAAGGATTGAGAGAGAGAACCTGGGAGAAAGGAGACAGCTTTTTTTCTTCCTGTTTTTTAAAACAGGGGACTGCATATTTTAATTTTGACCCCTGGACACTGCAAAATATGTAGCACCCCTGTCCCATCTCACAATTAAAGCTTTTTACAGGTATAATAGGATCCATAAAAGATTTGCTTAAGCATACTGATAAACTAAGGATACCTGATAAAGCAGGAGATAAAACTTGAACTCCGGTCTTCTAAGTTAAAATGAACTTTTCACCTCACCAAGCTGTCAGGAAAAGTATACAGGAGAACATTGCCAAACAAATGCATTTTACTGCAATTCTCTATTCAAGGAACAAAGATATGATACTTCTGACTTAACAGAAGTATTTGTGTTTCTCCAGTGGATTTGAGTAGGCTGGTTTTATTATCTTATTACACGGATATGGTTTTTCAAATAAAGGAAATTGTTTGCTTGGGATCTTTTTGACCATGTCATAAGTTCACCTGCTTCATAATGAACTGACTTCTCGGATTGTTTACACAGTCTGCTTTGCACATATGCCTTGCCTCTGTTTGTGTTCAGTGTCCAGTGTCTAAAGGCGTGTGCAACTTGGTTATGACACCAGCTTTTGAGCTGCCCCACAAAATGAACAAACTTATGATACTATTAATACCTGTGATGGACCAGTTTCTGTAGTTGAGTTTTTAGAGACAAGTGTGCTTATTCTGTTGGGTTGTTCAAGGCTATAAGAATCACAACCACCTTGTTTTTTTAAAGGCTTGAATTGTAAAAGCAACTTATTGGGGTTTGGGTTTTTTGTTTTTTACTTAGAAAACGTGGGCAACTTTAGAGGGTGGTGCAACGGTGGCTCAGCGGCAGAATTCTCACCTGTCATGCCAGAGACCTTGGTTTGATTCCAGAGCCTGCCCATGCTAAAAAATAAAAAGTAAAACAAAACAAAGAAAATGGGAAACCTTGGAATTTTACAAAAACATTGCAGAGTACATCAAAGATCATAAAGGACCTTTAAAGCAACTTTGTGATTTTGTGGAGGATGTGTCTGAGGTTGAGATGGCCGTGTCATGCAGTAAGGGAAGGCCAGACTCTCATCCTTAGCTCGGTACTCTTAAGACAAATATATACCTTCTTCTAGAAGCACCATGATCGTTCAAGAACTCAGACTAACCCACTGGACAGTTGTCAAGATTACTATCTGAGCAAAGTGCATGATCCAATTCTTCAAGCTGTTTGCTGTGTGTGAACCCTTTTCTATCTAGGACTAATACCCAGAACATTAGTTGGTTCACTCTACAGTCTTTAAGAGAGATAAGTGTCCCAGTTCATGAAGCTGAAGAGACACCCAAATTAAAAGACTGAGGCAAGTCTTAGGACAAGTCAGAGACAATGTGTGAGATGGTTTGTGCCCTATTGAAAAGCAGACATGAAAAATCACTTTGAGGATCGGGTAGGAATGTGGGGATTACTTTCCCTGTATGCTCTGCTAACTGGTCTGGCCACTGGGCTGTCACTTAGCTTGTGAGGTGGAGATTAATTTCCTCAATCCTGAGCACTGCTGAAACTCTACTGTGGGTTTACATAAAAAGAAGGATCATAAGGCACAGGCAGAAATTGGTGTGTATTCATGGGAAAGGCTGATAACGTCTCACAGAGTGCTACTGGTTGCTTGGATAACCTAAAAGCCCACTAGGACAAGGTTTCAAATAAACATGAGGTGAGGACACTAGGTTCAAGGTCTGTAGAAGCCAGTTTTCTTTGCTTTTAGGCCTTCCCTGACAACATTCACATCTACAATACACAAGTTCCAAGGCGATGTGGAGAAAGTCTGTATAATACTCAGCATGAGACCAAAACACTGCTTTGGTGTTATTTGCTAACACCACCATTTGGATGAATTAATGAATTAAGTCATTAAAGCAGACTGATTTCACCAAGATGGCAGAATGAGAAGCTCCAGGATTCCATTCCTCTATAGGTGTTTTAAAGAAGCAAAACCCGGCAACACCATCTTTTCAGCTCTCAAGAAAAGGGTTGAAAGGTAACCCTTGAATGAATGGAGATATATCTCCATGGGAATCATCCAATCAAAATTTGCCACCCACAATTGGGTGGGTCATATCTCCATGGAAACAATAAAAATTATTCTACCAGCCATATTGAATGAGGATTAAAGGACGTGGCTTTTCTGGAGTACACAATAGATTCAAACTGGCACAGAGGGGACATTTGTATCAGTGCAAATTTGTGTCATGGTGGAATTCCTAAAACCATACACACATGCCCAAGATGAAGCACGTGCAGAAAATACCAGGGAGGTCCCTAAGATTTGGCCTGTAGCTATTTTCTACACATATTGTATGGATAAGCTCCACAAGAAAAAGCTCACACAGCTCAATATACAAAGACTGGGAAAGGTGATCTCTTACAAAGAGAATATGTGTGGTGGGGAATTGGAAATTAATTCATAATAGGTGTTCAGTTTCCATTTGGGAGGTGGGAAAATTTTAGCAATGGAAGCCTGTGAGAGTACTGCAATACTGTAAATATGAGTAATTCCACTGAATGCTATGCTTGGAAGTGATTGAGATGGGGAAATTTTAAGTTGTGTGTAAGTGCTCACAATTAAGAAAAAGAAGAAGCAACTAAAGTGACAAGGACAATTAAATACAATATGTGATCCTGGACAGGATCTAATGAAGGTCAAAAGGCCCAAAAGGACATTTTTGAAATAGATGAAAAAATTAGAATACATATACTGTAAACTTTATATAAATCTTAAATTTATTGAACTAGTTCGCTGCACCTGAGGTGGTTATGTAAATGAATATCCTCGTTCTTAGAAAATGTACATCAGTATCAAATGCTCAAGGAGCATGATATATATATATGTGTGTGTATATATGTATATATATATACACTCAAGTGTTCAGTAAATGGGTTGATTAATAGACAGATGGATAGATAAGATTATATGACAAATGTGACAATGTGTAAAATTGGTGGCTCTGGCTCTGGCAGGATAGGAATATGCTGCAGCTCTCTGTAGGGGGTTTGTATTGCTTTTAGTAAATGTCCTGGAAATTTGAAAATATTTCAAAATTAAAACTTTTTAAAAAGATGACAGGAAAACTTTATGGCATCTTTGCTAGTCCTTCCCCGCACCGTGCCGCTTGGTGCAGAGCCAGCCTGTGCTCCCAGTGTGGTCCCTGGTCCTGAATCCTGAAGGAGCAGAGTAACCCTCATTTATATTCATACGTTTGTCTATATCAATCTTCCTGGTGCAACCTGAAAAGCTAAACCAGGACATTCATTGCAGAAGTAACTCACCATCTAGAAGAAGCCCAAAGGGCAGCTGCTCTATTTTGAAAGCTGCTAGAATGTGATATACCAAAAACAGAATAGCTTTTTTAAAGGGATATTTATTAAGTTGCAAGTTTATAGTTCTAAGGCCTTGAAAATGTCGATTAAGGCAGAGCTACGAAAATGTCCAAATTTCAAGGCACTAACAAGAGGTCATCTTTACTTAAGAAAGGCCAATGAAGTTCAGAGTTTCTCTCTCAGCTAGAAAGGCTCCTGGTGAACATGGCAATGTCTGCTAACTTTCTCTCCTGGCTTCTTGTTTCATGAAGCTCCCTGGGGGTGTTTTCCTTCTTCATCTCCAAAGGTCTCTGGCTGCCTGGGCTATCATGGCTCTGAAGCTTTTTCCAAAATTGTTCCTTCTTAAAGGGCTCCACTGAGCAACCCCACCTTGAATGGGTGGAGACCATCTAATCAAAAGTTGCCACCCACAATTGGATGGGTCACATCTCCATGGAAACAATCAAAACCCCCCTACCCAGCTATATTGAATGAGGATTAAAAGACATGACTTTTCTGGGGTCCACAAATTCAAACAGGCACAGGAGCTAATATGCTTTTAGAAAGTAATTAAATTACAGCTACCTGGAGCAAAAATTATTGGACATGCAACATAACACCAGGAAAAAAAGACTATTTCCTAGAAGAGAAGATAACATATGGATTCTTGTAAATGAGAGATTCCTGAGAGCAAGTGTACATGCCCAGGAAAAGATACATGCCCCAAAAAGACTAGGAAAACCATACACTTTTGCTGCAGGTTGTTTTTCAGACCTTTTTTTTTTTTTTAACATGGGCAGGCACCGGGAATCGAACCCAGGTCCTCTGGCATGTCAGGCAAGCATTCTTGCCTGCTGAGCCACCGTGACCCACCAGACCATTTTTTAAATGATTAAGGAGAGATGATATTGACTTTAAGTTGGTCAAACAAATGAGATTGTTGTAAATTTAAGATATTAAACTTAAGCCCAATGTTAACCACAAAGAAGGTATCTGAGAGAAGGAAATGAGAGAAGATTATTCAGGTTTCATTGCAAAAGATCAATTAAATACAAAAATAGACAGTAGTAGAAAAATTTAGAGGAAAAAACATGTAACATAAAAATAAATATCAAAATGGAAGAAATCAATCTTGAATTGTCACTAGTTACTTTAAATTCAAGTGAATTAAACTCACCAGTCAGAAAACAGAGATTGGCAGGATGGATATAAAACAATAGGCTGTTTGCAAGAGATTCATCTTAAGTTCAAAGACACAAGTGGGCTGAAAATGAAAGAACGGTAAAAAAAAAAAACATACCATGCAAGTAGCAACTTAAAGAGAACTTAGGGAACTATACTAATACCAGATAAATGTTCTTTAAGTCAAAAGCTGTTACAAGGGACAAAGAAGTTACTACATATTGATAAAGTGGTCAATTCATCAAGAAGACATAACCATTATAAATATATATGCACCTAACAATAGATCCCAGAATATATGAAGCAAATATTGACAGATATGAGGGGAGAAGTAGATAGCTCTAAATTAACAGTAGGAAACTACAATACCCCAATTTCAATAATGAATGAAAGAATACAATAAATAAGTGAGACCTAGCAGATATGCATGGAACATTTCATCCGACAGCAGCAGAATACACATTCTTCTCAAGTTCGTGTGGAGCATTCCTTAGGACAGAGCATATGTCAGGCCACAAAACTAGTCTCAATAAATTTTAAAGGTTGAAATCATACAATATGTACTCTCCAACCACAATGGAATTAAATTAAAAGTAGTATTAGAGGGGGAATCTGAAAATTCACAAATATGTGGAAATTAGTCCATTCTTAAACGATATGTCAAAGAAGAAATCACAAGAGAAATTAAGAAATGTCTTCAGGCAAATGAAAATGCAATCACAACATACCAAGACTTATGGGCCCTCTGCATTTCAGGACTTATCTGGTCAGGCTCCCACCTGGAAGTTGCAGGTTTCTGGAAAGTTACCCCAGTGCATGGAACCTTTGTTCCTCATATAACCTTTGTTCCTTATATAACCTTCTATAATGCCCTAGGTGTTCTTTAGGATTGGCAGGAATGGTATTGGTTGTCCCCCTCATTTTTTTTTTGTACGGGCAGACATTGGGAAATGAACCTGGGTCTCCGGCATGGCAGGCAAAAACTCTGCCTGCTGAGTGACCTTGCCCCACCCCCCTCATTTTTGAAGGACAGTTTTGCTGTGTATAGAATTCTAGGTTGCAGATTTTCTCTTTCACAATCTTAAATATCTCATCCCAGTTTTATCACCTCCAGGTGATTTCTACTGAGAAATCCATGCATAGCTTTTTGAGCTTCTCTTGAAGGTAACAGATTGCTTTTCTCTTGCTGCTTTCAGAATTCTCTTTTTGTCTTTGACATTTGAAGATCTGATCGTAAATGTCTTGGAGTATGTCTATTTTGATCTATTTTGTTTGGGTATGCTGCACTTCCTGGATATGTAATTTTATGTCTTTCATAGGAGATGGGAAATTTTCAATGATTATTTCCTCCATTTAGTCTTTGTCCTCCTTTTTCCCTTCTCTTCACCTTGGGGGGCACCCACATATATTCATGCACTTCATGTTGTCATTCAATTCCCTGAGGCCCTGCTCATATTTTTCCATTCTTTTCCCTATATTTTCTTTTGTGTGTCAGATTTCAAATATCCAGTCCTCTGGTTCACTAATCCTTTCTTCTGCCTCTTCAAATCTATTGTAGGTTTCCATTGTTTTTTCATCTCTTCTATTGTACATTTCATTCCAATAAGTTCTGGGATTTATTTTTTTCAAAATTTTGAGTTCTTCTTGATGTTTGCCCAATGTCTTCTTTATATCCTCCCACAACTCATTGATTTGATTTCTGATGAGATATTGCATATCTGTTTGAGCATCCTTGATTAGTTGTCTCAACTCCTGTATCTCATTTGAAGTGTTGTCCTTTTCCTTTGACTGGACAATAGCTTCAATTTTCCTTATGACTCATTTTTTGCTGGCTTCTAGACATTTGATTTCTTTAATTAGTTTGTTCTGGAGGCTATTTTCACTCTTTTACCCAGGGATTTCTTGCTGGATGGCTTTGTTCTCTGTCTGTTTTTTGATATACAGTTCAACTTATTCCATCTCTCTAGCATAGGTTCTGTTTAACTCATCAGAATTTTTCAGTTCTTGCTTTTCTGTTTCTTGCCCTACCTATATGGAGCCTATTGTTTGAGAAGGGTCTCCTCAGATATTATAGACCCCAATCAGATATTCCCAGACCAGATAGGCCCCATGACTCAAAAGGAGAGAGTAGCCAGCACCAGCTTTCCCTGAAGTGAGACCCAGAAGGTTGTCAGAGTTTCCTATGAAACCTCTAGACTCTGTGATTATCCTATTCTGCCCAGCATGTGGGACTTTTCTGCCTGCAGCTTCCTACCAGCTTAAGGTGATGCAATGTCTTTAATTTCAGCAGATTCTTCCTGCCAGGGGTGTGGTTGAAGTAATAGGGAGTAGTAGGTAGTAGGTGGGCTTTGATTGCTTCTGTTTTCTAGCCCATGGGGCCTGAATTCCTTAAAGGAGAGATTCCACTTGAGCTGGGCCCTGCCCCCCTTTTCTTGGGGAAGATATGCCCTTCAGGGGAATAACCTCCTTCACCTGACTAGTTGCTTTGTCTCTCTCAGACATGCCTTAGTTCCACTCTTGCCTGGGGCAATGCTGGAGGCTGAGAGTGCTTACACTTCCATCTAATGAGTTGTTAAGAAGTTAGAAAAAGCAAAAAGCCTTTCAGAACTGGACCCCTGCTTCTTGGGTTTGCCAATCACGAACTTGAATTGGTACGTGTCTGTGTGTAGCTCCAGGGTTTATGTGCCCTCTTCTTTTAGGTCCAGCCTTTTTCCAGTATTTTGTGCTGTCCAACTCAAAAAGCCTCTGATTTTTATTTTCCATCAGCCCTGCCCCCTTTCTACCAGGGCAAAGACCCCTATTTCCTTTAGTGTGTATTCTAGGTTTATCTGTGCTGGGGGCCTGTTTTCAGTAGTCAGAATTTGTTAATTAATTCCACAAATGGTGCTTGGTTGAGCTAAGCCTTTCCTACTAATAAAGTCTGTTTCCTTTCTCCTCAGGGAACCAGCCTGCCTTGCCTGTGGGGGAGGGGTGCCACCCTACATGACTTGAGGGACTTACTGTTCTATGTGGGATCTCAGGCGTTCCGCCCATTCCAGACTGGTGTGTGCCGTATGGCTGGTCACTGATGTCTTCCCAGCAGTTGTTCTGCATCATTCCTGGCTATTTACTAGCTGTTCTGAAGGACTAACTAAATTCCACACCTCCCTATGCTACCATCTTGCCCTACCTTTGACCCACTGATGTTTTTTTTTTTAATTTTCATTGATAAAACAACATACAAACATATATATTCTTAACATGCAAGCAATTTATATATGGTGTACAATCAGTGGCTCACAATATCATCACATAATTGTATATTCATCACCACAATCATTTTTAGAACATTTGCATCACTCCAGAAAAAGAAATAAAAGAAAAAACTCATACATACCATACCCCTTACTCCTCCCTCTCACTGACCACTAGTATTTCCATCTACTCAATATATATATATATTTTTTATTTTAACATTTGTTCCCCCTATTATTTATTTATTTTTAATCCTTATTTTTACTCATCTGTCCATACTGTAGATAAAAGGAGCATCAGACACAAGGTTTTCACAATCACACAGTCACATTATGAAAGCTATATCATTATACAGTCATCTTCAAGAAACATGGCTATTGGAACACAGTTCTACAATTTCAGGCACTTCCCTCTAGCCTAACACACTTTAAACTAAAAAGGGGATATCTATATAATGCGTAAGAATAACCTCCAAGATAACCTCTTGACTCTGCTTGAAATTTCTCAGTCACTGACACTTTATATGGTCTCATTTCTCTCTTCTCCCTTTCAGTTGAGAAGATTTTCTCAATCCCTTGATGCTGAGACCCAGCTCATTCTAGGGTTTCTGTCTCATATTGCCAGGGAGGTTTACTCCCCTGGTAGTCATGACCCACGTAGAGAGGAGGACAGTGAGTTTGCTTGCCATGTTTGCTGAGAAAGACATAGGTCTCATCTGAGCAACAAAAGGGGTTCTCTGGGGGTGACTCTTAAGCCTAATTTAAAGTAAGCTTAGTCTATTCTTTGCATGGATAAGTTTCATATGAACAAACCCCAAGATTGAGGGCTCAGTCTATTGATTTGGTTGTCACCACTGCTTGCGAGAATATCAGGAATTCTCCAAATGGGGAAATTGAATTTTCCCTCTTTCTCAATGTTTCCCCAAGGGGGCTTTGCAAATACTTTTTTATTCACTGTTAAAACCACTCTGGAATTTATCAGGGCATCACTCTGGAAAAACCTACAAAATCTCATACCCTATTCAAGGCTCCATGTACTTATAGTGTTCAATTAAACTGTCCATATAAGTTATATTAGGAAATGCACTAGTCAAAATATAAATTTTGTACCAAATAAACATTTTTTGCTTTAGTCTCATACATAAGTTACAGTTTTAAAATATGAATTACTATCTATTTTTGACACCCTATAATATTGACATTCCTTTGTTATTCCTCATGCAAAAAAAATTTTTATTTGTACATTTAGTTACTATCATTGTACCCTCTAGGCATTCCTAGATCATACCACCTCAGTCTTTATCGTCTATCTTTTCTTTTTATTTCATTTGTGCCCCCAGCCCTCCTCTCTCTGTCATTCTCACATTCAGCTTCATTCAGTTGTATTGTATTACAGTTAGGTAGTATTGTGCTATCCATTTGTGAATTTTTACAATCAGTCTTGTTGCATAATCTGTATCCTTGCAGCACCAATTACCCAATATCTACCCTATTTCTATCTCCTAATGGTCTCTGTTCTTAACTGAAACTCTCCAAGTTCATTCACTAATGTCAGTTCATATCAGTGAGACCATACAGTATTTGTCCTTTTCCTTTATTCTTGAAAGACAGTTTTGCTGGATAAAGAATTAGGGGCAGGGGGTGCAAGGGTAGTTCAGTGGTAGAACTACCATGTGGGAGACCTGGGTTCTATTCCTGGCCAGTGCACTTCCCCCCCACCCCCGCAAAAAAATGTCAAGAATGGTGCTGCAATAATGAGAAAGTCAAATGGAAAAATAATGATATGTGACCCCCACCATATAGCATACCAAAGAAAAATTGGGGGCTAGTAGTTTTACTCTTTCTTTACCATAAATATATATTACTTATTGCCATGCTTATTGATAAAAATCAGCACTTAGTCTTATTAAGGACCCTTTGTACGTGACAAGTAACTTTTCTCTTGCTGCCTTCAGAATTCTCTTTTTGTCTTTGGCATTTGACATTCTGATTAGTATGTGTCTCAGACTAAGCCTATTAGAGTTTATTCTGTTTGGAGTATGTTGTGCTTTTTGAACCTGTGTATTTATATCTTTCAAACAAGTTCAAAATTTTTGGCTTGTATTTCTTCAACTATTCTTTCTGACCCTTTTCCCTTCTGTTCTCCTTCTGGGTCATGCATGACATGTATGTTTGAGTGCTTTGTGTCATCATTCAGATCCTTAAGACTTTGCTCAATTTTTTCCATTCTTTTCTCTATCTGTTCTTCTGTCTCTTAGATTTTGATTGTCCTTTCTTCTAGTTCACTGATTCTTTCTTCTGCCTGTTCAAATCTACTTTTATATGCCTCGAGTGTATTTTTAATCTCGACTATTGTGTTTTTCATCCCCATATTTTTTGTTGTTTCTTTTTATACTTACAAATTCTTCTTTATGTTCAAATATTGCCTTCTTGATATTCCTCATCTCTTCATGCATATTTTCCTTCACTTCCTTGAATTGATTTAGGAGATTTGTTTGAATATTTTTGATTTGTTGTTTCAACTCTGAGTCTCCCCTGCAGTTTCAATTTTTTCCCTTAACTGAGCCTTATTTCTTTGTTTCCTTGTATGGCTTATAATTTTTTGTTGTTTTCTAGCCATCTGATTATCTTGATAATTTAGCTCTGAAGGTCTGTTTGACCATCTTTTCTAGGTTTTATTGCTGATTGGCTTCATGCCAAGGCTCTTTGCTGCTTGTTTCAACTTATTCTAAACCTTTTGAATAGCCTATGTTTAACTGTTCAGATTTCTTCAACTCTTCTTCATTTGATTTTTGCCCTGGATATACGGTGTAATTTTTTAAGATTGCACTTTTTGTGAATTATTTCATCTCCAGTAGAGAGCTTCCTTCCCTCTGTTCCTTTTCTAAGAATCTTGATCTGTTCTGTTTGTTTTTATGCATAACTTTCTCTCACTTCCTATGATTCGCTTAAATTCTCTCCCTCACTCAGTGCCCCATTTTCCTTACACTTTTCAGTTCTGGGACCCTACTATCTTATAGCAGTTCATTTTAATCCCTTTCTTTTTTTTTTTTTAATCTATGAGGTTTTTTCTGCCTCTGGTTTCTTCTCCATTAGAGCAACCCACTTGAGGTAGCGAAATGGTACCAATCCAGAAAGATGGGTCACTTCAGAAAAGTTTGTTTTGCCTTTAGACAGACCAGCTAACTGAAACTGGATTGAGTGAGGGCACAGCAGTTCTTGCCAGCATTTCTATGATGGTATCTCTGTCTCTCTCTCTCCCCACTCCAGTGGCCCTTTTGTACATAACACTTCTCAGCAGCTTCTGTTCCATCCTGGGTCTCTGCAGACTTAGGTCCCTGTGCCTGGATATGTGTGGAGTACTAATTCACTGGTGTGAGTCTCTTTAATGTCTCTGTCTATGGTGGGAGGGACCTGGGCTATGCTGCCTCTGTGTTACTCCCAAGTGGCATGAGACTGAGTGATGGGGAGGAGAATGAAAATGGACTGGTGGTCCAGGTTACATTTTTCTTACTTGATATTTTTCTGTTTCTTTGAGTCAGCATTTGTAGGGTCCTTCTTCAGTCTCTACTGTCCTCCAGGGTTAAAAATCCTTCCAGCAAGTGGAATTTGTCCTTTTATTCACTAACCCTCTTGGGAATTTTTTTCAGGGGATGTCTTACATTGCCATGTTGATTACATCACTCAATGTCACATTATTTTAAAGTCATAACTCACCTATATGTTACAAATAAACTGAATGATGTCTGCAAAAATGTTATACTCATTTTACCCTGATTCTGCCACATGGTGAACCCAAGTGTTTGATCCTGTGGTCTTTGTGCCTTTTGTCTGTGCTGTCAAAGGTGAGCAATGCAGTCCTTTTGGGCCTTTGTTTCCTCATTTATAACATGAGTGGCTTCCCTAAGTGACCTTCAAAGATTTCAGAATTCAAAGGTTTCAGGCATGACCTGAAACAATATAAGTGTATTGTTCTCATAAGCTTTAGCTCTGAATCTGTAGCCCCTCTCACCCCACTATAAGGAATGAGATTGTGTGCTCTGGCTATTCTTCGCAAAGTCACCCAGGGCACCTGAGAAATGTCCTCAAACTTCTCAGCGGTCCCAAGGGACAACTCAGATCATTGATCTAGTCATTAGATGTCTGAATGTGCTCAGAAATAGCTGAAAGGAGCCTTCATGATTATGTGGTCCAATACCCACACTTTGCAACAAGAAAAGAGGACATTTAACTCAAGGAAACTTTAGTGGAAAAAAGTAATCCATCTAGATTCTGAAAGCTATAATTAAACCAAGTCTGATGTTTTCTCCTTTACAGTAATAATCCACTTTTCTCTAGAGATATTACTTTCAGCATGTTTTGTGTTTTTGTATTCATCTCTGGTTCAGGGTTCATCATATTTCTTGGAAGTTATGGGGCCTATAATGGAATCTAGTAAGATTATTTTATTAAAGATCTAATTTAAGTCTCCATACCCTTCTTAATGTATTGATCTAGGGAGACACTACAAAATTCATTCAAATTGGCAAGAAAAATGAAATCTACTTGCCCTTCCTGATGCAATGCATTTTATTTTGATTGATGAAAGAGGTACTGAACTTTCAGTCCAATGACTTGAATTTAAATCTAGACTCTGCCAAGACCTAGGGAAAGTCAATAGAAACTTGTAGGAACAAGTCAAGTCTCTTCATGTGTAAATAAGGCAATTGGAGTAGATAAGCCCTGAAATACCTTCCAGCTTCCATAGTTCTGTTATTCTATGTTTATGTTTATTTCTGTTTGCATTTTGAAAAATAAGGAAATGACCTAAATACTTGAAAGCTATCATGAATTTTCACTTACATTACTTTTTCCATACTTTGGTGTGTGGAATGTCTCATTACAGCAGAAATCCAGGTGTTCATTCAGGCACTCCTGAATTCCCCAACTGCTGGGAATGTTGACTGTAGACTGCCTTCAAATGTCAATTGTCTCTGGAAAATGCTCTTGGCTGAAGAGAACCACCTTGCCTAAGACATACTGCCCTCCAAGGCACCGCATCCAATGACTGGTCCAAGTAGGGATATAAAAACCTGTCTTCCCCCCCCAACACAGTACAACTCTTAGGGGATCTACTAGCTTCAGATCTCCTTGTGGGGTTGGCTTAGACCTTCATGGAGACCAATAAAAGTCCAACTTCTCCCTCTGTCTTAACTTTCTTTTTTCCCTTCCCCCACAAGAAGTGATTTTGAAGGCAACTCTAATTACAGTATGGCTTGCTAGTCTTCATTCAGAGTCTGTTTCCAAGATAATCCAACCCGCATCACTCATTTAATCCTCTCAACGATACCTTGAGATAGATAAAATTAAGGGTGTTTGTAGAAAGTAAGTTTCCAAAGTCAGTCTCCTAGAAAATGATACGGCCAGTATTTAAACCCTAGCATCCTGGCTCTGGCATCTTTGCTTTAAACAGCTATGATAATCTGGCCCTTGGTTTCTCATTCATTTCTCCATTTCATATAAATTTACTCCAATGTATATTTAGAAATCATTGCTTAAGTGTATGCATATTTTCCAAATATGACATAGGTCTCCATGTTAGCCTACAAAGGTGGACATAAGTTTTGTAATAGACCCAACAAAATGACTTTCAAAACAAGTCACTCCAAACTTAGAAATCTAAGAAAATCTAGCAGATTTAAACCTAGCCACTTCCAACTTGTTACGAAAGCAACAATGGAAACAAAATGGGAATTCATCCTGCATTTGGGCAGAACTGAGGAAAGTCAAACCCTTAATATGGCCCCTGCAAGATCATGCAGACAAGAGTAGGGGCTCTTCACACTACTAGATTATTTCCTGCCTGTCTGCCTTGCTCACTAGAATACTCATTTTTTGGAGTCTAAAGTTGATTATGTAAGAAGTATAACTACTCTGATTCTACCATGCTGCCAGACTACTTGCAGTATTTAAGACTTAACTTTGAGACATCCTCAGATGCACGTGGATACACTGGCAATTTGTGTTTAGATGGCTCATTAAAGAATTCAGTGTTTCATTACAACTTCACTTGAACATCTTTGAGGCTAATACTATTTTATGATAGTTTCCTGAATCTTGCTCCATTTCCACATTCTTCTCAGTGGTCATTATTAACACCCTTATCTTACCCCTGGACTTTTTTGCCTCATCTCTTTCCTCATCAGTCTACCTGTATTACTGGAACCCAAGTTCATCTTCAAACAGGACAAATAAAATCACCTCCGCCTATGCTTATAAGTCTCTGCTGGTTCCTGCTTCCTGAAAAAAAAAAAAAAAAATTGAGTTTTTTATGCAACACTATTCTCCATTTAATTTTAAGTGACTACTCTGCCTCCATCTCCCACCACACTCCTTGTATTAGTCAGAGTTCTCTAGGGAAGCAGATTTGACAGGATATATATATAATGGATCATATGGCCCATTACACAGTAGCCTGGAACTATTGCAGAGCCTCCTCTTGTTCTGGTCCTCACTCAAAACTAGCAGCTTTTTAAGTCATTCAGCAAATGGCCAGAGTAGCATACCCAAATGAGAAGTAGGTTGTCTCCAAAATCTAAAAAGGCCAACGAGGCTTTGTGCCTTTTTTTTTTTTTTTTTAATTTGCTGTAGGAAGGGCCAGATGCAATAGATGCACTTCACCTTACAAGGGATATCTTGACATGTCTGACACCACTGGACACCTAGAAATTTCACTGAGGTGGAAGTATTTTTGTTGAACTTATCTCCCATCTTCTGATTCACTAATGCCTTACTATTAAGTGTAGAGTAATTGTTACTTGTTATTCACTAGGTCCAATCAACATGATACCATCAATATAATAGACCAGTGTGGTCTCTTGTGGGAGAAAGAGACAATCAAAGTCCTTGTGGACTAGATTATGACATAGGGCTGGAGAGTTGATATACCCCTGAGGTAGGACAGTGAAGGTCTATGCTGACCTTGCCAGCTGAAAGCAAGCTGTTTCTGGTGACCCTTACTAACAGCTATCAAGAAAAAGCATTTGCCAGATCAATACTTGGTATTGCATACTAGGTACCTGGAGGATATATTGATTGGCTCAAGCAATGATACCACACCTAGAACAGCAGCTTCACCACTTGATAAGTTTATGATAGTCCACTGTCATCCTCCAAAATCCATCTGCCTTCTGCAGAGGTCAAATAGGAGAGTTGATAGGGACAGTGAAATCCTAGATTCTGCTGAGTCAGCTAAACTTTAATGGTCCGCTTTGACCATCTGTATTCTTTAGGTTCTTAATGTTGGTACTAATCTCTGCAATGCCTTCAGGAATCCAGTACTGCTTTTGGTTTACTAGGTAAAAGCAGTTCTAGTGGTTTCCATTTGGCCTTTTGTACCATAATAGCTCTCACCCCACAAGTCAGGGAACCAGTGTGGGGATTCTGCCAGTTGCTGAGTATGTTTATTCCAAATATGCTGTTCTAGTTTGCTAGCTGCCAGAAGGCAATATACCAGAAACAGAATGGCTTTTAAAAAGGGGAATTTAATAAGTTGCTAGTTTACAGTTCAAAGACTGACAAAATGTCCCAGTGAAAACAAGTCTATAGAAATGTCCAATCTAAGGCATCCAGGGAAAGACACCTTGGTTCAAGAAGGCCAATAAAGTTCAGGGTTTCTCTCTCAAGGGAAAAGGCACATGGCAAACACAGTCAGAGTTTCTCTCTCATCTGGAAAGGCACATGGTGAACATGGTCAGGGTTCCTCTCTCATCTGTAAGGGCACATGGCAAACATGGTGTCATCTGTTAGCTTCTTCTCCTGGTTTTCTGCTTCATGAAGTTTCCCTGGAGACATTTTCCTTCTTCATCTCCAAAGGCCGCTGGCTGATGGACTCTGCTTCTCGTGAATATGTCATTCTGCTTCGCTCTCTCTGAATCTCTCATTCTCCAAAATGTTTCCTTTTTTATAGGACTCCAATAAACCAATCAAGACCCACAAAAATGAGTGGAGACATGTCGTCACCTAATCCAGCTTAACAACCACTCTTGATTAAATCACATCTCCAGGGAGATGATCTGATTTCAGTTTCAAACATACAGTATTGAATAGGGATTATTCTACTTTTATGAAATAGGTTTTTGATTAAAACATAGCTTTTCTAGGGTACACACTTCCTTTCAAACCAGCACATATGCATTCCAGAACTGAGGAAATAACCATAGAATGGGTCTGGGAACCACTGTGAGAGCAACCTGAGCTAAAATTTATTGATCATCTGACCTTTTTAAGCACTACTCTGATCGGTGAGCCACGGTGAAGTTTTGTGTACCCTGGAATTAATGTAACTTCTGAGATAGTGTCTAATGATTCCTGAAATTCCTGAACATTTCCTGTTACCCAGTGCACAGTTATCTTGTAAAAGCCAC
This sequence comes from Tamandua tetradactyla, assembly GCF_023851605.1. Classification (NCBI taxonomy): domain Eukaryota; kingdom Metazoa; phylum Chordata; class Mammalia; order Pilosa; family Myrmecophagidae; genus Tamandua; species Tamandua tetradactyla. The sequence goes on from NC_135352.1 coordinate 27,629,368, forward strand.
ATGTCTCTGTTTTTGTTTGATAAAGTTGCTGGAGTGCAATATGCCAGAAATGGAACAACTTTTTAAAAGGAATTTATTAAGTTATGAGTTTACAGTTCTAAGGCCATAAAAATGTCCAAACTAAGGCATCCAAGGAAAGATGTCTTAACTCAAGAAAGTCCAGTGTTTTTCATATGGGAAGGCACATGCTGGCATCTGCTGGTCCTTATTCTCAATTTCATTGCTTCTAGCTTCTGATGCCAGTGGTTTCCTCCCTTAGTGTCTGTGGGCCTTCACTTAGCTCCTGTGGGACACAACTCTGGGTTCTGGCTTGCTTAGCATCTCATGGGAAGGCACATGGTGACATCTGCTGGGCTCTGCATCTCCAAATATCCCTGTCTGTGTCAGCTCCAAAGCAACTGTGTCTCCTGGGGCCTCTGCATTTCCAAACAACTGTGTCTGCATCTGCATCTGAGGTTTCTCCTAAATGTTTCCCCCTTTAAAGGACTACAATAAATTAACCAAGACCCACCTGGAATGAGTGGAGTCACATCTCCATCTAATCAAAAGGCCGCCCCCATAGTTGGGCATGTTACATCTCCATAGAAGCAATATAATCAAAAGTTTACCTTCACAGCTGGGTTTGTCATATCCCCATGGACAAAATCCAATTGAAGTTTCCATCCCAAACATAAGTATGCCGCCACAAGATTGGATTAAGAAAGAAAACATGGCTTTCCAGGGCACATTACAATTTCAACCTAGCACAGTTTCTTTGAGGAAGGCTGGAAGGAAGATTAGCAGTATGAATTTTTGGCAGTGGAGCAGGGTCTTTTCCCAAAGTGATCCAGCCTTCCTTTCATTCAATTGCCTCTGGGTCTTTAAATTGCTTCAAGTCTGGGAATTGATTAGGGGTATGACCCTCTGCTTTTGTAGTTCAACTTAGACTTTTGTTCACTTGACCTAGAACTCTTCTGCTTGTATAAATCACATAAGAATTTAGTAGACTGCTCATGTATTTACTTCTAGGTACCCCATGATCTATTAGCCAGCACCATAGGTTTCGGTGAGTCAGACTATTTTGATATTGCTTTGAGTCTCCTGTTCATTATGGTAGCCATACCCACCTTATATTTGGCAATTAAGTACTGCCATTTGGCTTCTGCCAACCCGAAATTCCATCATCCTTATTTTGTTCAAGGATCCAATTCCATCATCCTCATTTTGTTCAAGGATCCAAGTTCAGAGGCAGCAGTTCCCACAGTACTATCTTGACCCACAGAGAAGAGTAACCACAGAGCTCTTGAGGGACGATGGAATTAGTCTCATAAATTTATTCCTCACAGTCCTGGTGAAAGGTGTGCCCTCTGGACATTCCAGAGTGTGTGAGCAGGTCTTCCATGATAAACTCACGCTAACATTCCTATCTCTCTCAGCCTCTGGATCCCCTCATCTACATCACACCAAGGCAGTTTTGTTATTTTGACCTCAGGCCATGTAGGCCAAGTTTTGGTCAGTATTTCAGCTAACCACCCAAACAGTTAGAGCCTTTTTTTACCCCTTGAGCTACAAAAACTGAATCCAGAATCTCTGCTTAATGGGCCCATAGCAATAAATTCAACCTGATCCAACTTTGTATTCCTTTCACCATTATCACACACCCTTAATATACATTTCCACATAGTCCCCTGATTTCTATCTATATAAATTGGAAAAATCATGCAGCTGTTTTGGAGTATAACACACGTCCTCATGGGTCACACGTGATAACTCACCTTTTGGAGACTGTTCGGATCTCAGTCTATTTACAGGTCTAAAAGTAAAGAAGGATGGTCGGGGTGGGTCATGGAAAAAATTAGAAGTGCTTAGGAAACTAACTCACTCAGGGCATAGAATTGCAGTTTATTTGGTGAAACAGATTACTCTCATCAGAGAGGGTTGAGGACTGTTTCCTTGAGGGAGGTGGTTACAGGTTCATCAGGCACAACAGGGTTAATTTCTTCAGGTGGAGGTTGTGTGTCACATTCCTCAAGACAGACTGGAGGTTCTGTGGCTGATTCCTCAACGCAGATCATTGCAGGTTTATCTGGCAGGCTCAGCAGAATCTAGGATTTCAAAGTCCCACCAGCATCAGTATCAACCCATATGTCCCCATTCCAATTTTCAGAATCCTGTTCCTTTCCAATTGATGCTCTTACTTAAACAGCAGACACCTTGAAAGGCTAGGAATTTAATTTACATTGTAATTCTGCCACTTGCACAATGAGACTCTGGGTCTGGTTTTCCAAAATGCTAAATCTTTGACTGTGCAAAATCAGATTTTCTTTCACAGCACACATATAGAAACTTTCACATTCTTCATGCAGCACTTACATTGTGAATTTGAAGCTTTGAGCTCATCCATTTCTTTATAACTGAATCCAGAATATTTAGGAACTAGCCAATATCATTATACCATTTAACTCCACAAACCCTATTAAGGTGTCAAAAACCTTGTCACCCAGAGCCTTGCCTCTTATAATTATTTGAGTAACCTCATCCAGTGGTGATATTTTGCTTATTTTTTTCTATTGCCAACTCACACCATGGACTATCAGTGCCATCTTGATGTTGGGAACACTCGGTGCCTTTGAATCTAATCAGATTATAAAAGTAATTCCAAAAACTCCAGAACCAATTCAGAAAGCTCACCTTAATATGTTTCTCAAGAACCACTCCTGGTACCAGTGCTGTATTAGTCAGGGTTCTCTAGGGAAAAAGAACCTACAGGATATATAATGTAAACATTATGAAATTGTATGGATAAGAATTATCTCATGCAACTATAAGAATAGGCAAGTCCAAATCCCATAGGGGAGACCACAAACTGGGAATACTGATAAAGGTTTTTTTTTTTACAGATTCCCCAGGAGAAGCTGACTGGCTGGAGTAGAGGTGGAAATTCTCTTAGAACTGCTGAAATCATCACTTCTCCTTTTAAGACCTTTAACTGATTGGATGTGACATTTCTTATGCTTGAAGGCAATCTTCTCAGTTGATCGTAGATATAATCAGCCATAGATGCAATCAACTCACTGATTATTTCAATCCATACAATATCCTCATGATAACAATCAGGCGAGTACTTGATTGACCAACCAACTGGATTCCATAACATGGCCAAGTTGACACATGAACTTACACACTGGATATCTTCCATCTCCACATGCTCCTTACCCTACCCTACCCATGCCTTTACACCATCCATTCTTACAACCTGGAATGTGCTACCCACAGTTCTTAGAATTTTGAATTTTGAAGACTGGTTCCTTCCTTAAAATTTTGGGAATGTATGTAGTTTTTAGGCCAAGTAAGAGAGAATATGAATTATAATAAAGTATCTATCATTACTTTGATTTCATAAGAGAAAAGAAAAATTGTTATGCTCTAAAGGTAGACTGTACATTCTCTCAAACCCAAGTTCTTTAAAAATGAATAAATTTAGCATTTTGAAAAACTTACTACATTGTGTTTGTTTTTCTCCTCAGACTAGCAAAAATTCAATCACCATAATCTGTACTGGGATTGCTTTTGAGACCACTATCTTATCTACCTATTTTTTTTTTTTGTCTAGAAAACTCCTACCCATCCTTCAAGATCAAGTCTGTGCTTTGTGAGTAGAGTCTTCCTGACTGCCCAAGGCAGAGGTAGTCCCTATCTCCTCTGCTGAAATCTCTCTATTGTGTTTATATTCTTGTTACAATATAATATCTATGATTTTTAACATTTTTTAATTGTGAAAAATAACATATATAGAAAAAAGCAATACATTTCCAAATACGTTTTAAGAAGTATTTATACAACTGATTTTAAAGTTTGGTATGGGTTACAGTTCCACGATTTTCCATTTTTTCTTCCAGCTGCTCTGTTCTAGTTTGCTAATGCCAGAATGCAATATACCATAAATGGAACAGCTTTTAAAATGGGTAATTTAATAAGTTGCTAGTTTACAGTTCAAAGGCTGACAAAATGTCCCAATTAAAACAAGTATATAGAAATGTCCAATCTAAGCATCCAGGGAAAGATGCCTTGGTTCAAGAAGGTGATTGAAGTTCAGGGTTTCTCTCTCAAGTGGAAGGCACATGGCAAAGACAGTCAGAGTTTCTCTCTCATCTGGAAAGGCACATGGTGAATGCAGTCAAGGTTCCTCTCTCATCTGGAAAGGAACATGGTGAACACGGCGTTATCTGCTAGCTTCCTCTTCAGCTCCCTGGGAGGCATTTTCCTCCTTCATCTCCAAAAGTTGCTGGCTGGTAGACTCTCTGCTTCGTGGTGCTATGGCATTCTCTGCTCTCTCAGATTCTTCACTTTCTCCAAAATGTTTCCTCTTTTATAGGATACAAATAAACTAATCAAGACCCACTCGAATGGGTGGAAACATGTCTCACCTAATCCAGTTTAACAACCACTCTTGATTGAGTCACATCTCCAGGGAGATGATCTAATTACAGTTTCAAGCATACAGTACTGAATAGGGATTAGAAGAAACGGGTGCCTTTACAAAATGGGATTAGGATTAAAACATGGCTTTTCTAGGGTACATCCATCCTTTCAAACCAGCACATGCTCCAAGGCACTGGAGATCAAAAGAAATATCAATATATTGATTCAGCAGTCATGTCCATTTGTAAAATCCTACCCTCTCTTTTATATTCTTCCTTCTCTCTTTTTTCATTTTTTGTGAAAAATAACATATATACAAAAACAACAATAATTTTCAAAGTACACTGCAACACTTAGTTGTAGAACAAATTTCAGAGTTTGCTATAGGATACAATTCCAGAATTTTAGATTTTTATTTCTAGGTGCTCTAAGGTACTGGAGACTAAAAGAAACATCAATATACTGATTCAATACTCATACTCACCCGTTAAACCCAACCTTCTCTGTCCAACTCCACCATCACCATATCTCACTTTTTAGGGATATTTGGGTGATGGCCATTCTAACTTTTTCATGTTGGAAGGGGCTGTCAATAATATGGGCTAAGGGGATGGAACTAGTTGATGTTCTGGAGAGGCTGGCCCAGCTGCATTTCAGGACTTATCTGGTTCAGGTCCATCCAGAGGCCGTAGGCTTCTGGAAAGCCACCCTGGTTTATGGAACCTTTGCTGAATCTTATATAATGCACTAAATATTCTTTAGGATTGGCAAGAATCATTTTGGTTGGGGTTGAGCATGTTATGATAGTAGCAATGTCTAACTGAAGCTTGCATAAGAGTGACCTCCAGAGTAGCCTCTCGACTCCACTTGTACTCTCTCAGCCACTGATATCTTATTTGTTACACTTCTCTTCTCCCTTTTAGTCAGGATGGCATTGTTGATCGCACAGTGCCAGGACCAATATCTATGATTTTAAATGAAAGATTTTTTTGACACACAGAAGAGGAAATTGAACGACAAATCACGAAGCAAAGCTCTCTTTCTACAAATTATCTTTTTACATACTTCTCCCAAGTTCTCATTGCCTATGGCAGTTGCCTGCCCCTCAACCTCTCCTTCCAAATCTACCCCATCAGACTTTCTGGGTATGCTCCTAAACTTCACTGGAAGAGAGTTCAGCAAAACCTAAATTTGTGCTCAGACCAAACAGCCACCACTGTGCCTCACACACGCCCTTAACCCAGCTGGCCACATATCCATCTATTTAAAGTCTTGTGGTCCCAAGTAAACTACGAAATATTCAGAGCAGAAAAATCACCTTTGTGTGCCTTGTACCATGATGCCCTATCTATGCATCTATTTATCTATCTATCAATTTAATCTATCTTCATCATCATCATCTATCTGTTGCTTACCTGATGGATGATTTCATGTCAACTTGTCTAGGTTATGGTGTCCTTTTGTTTGGTTAAGGAAGCCCTGGCCTGATTGTTACTGTGAGTGTATTTTATAAATGGATTTAAATCATTAGTCAGTTGATTGTATATATATCTGATTATATCTCAAATCAACAAAGGAGTCAGCAATGAGATGAGTCTCCCCATCCAGTCATTTAGAGGCCTTAAAGGGGAGACTGAGAATTTCAGCAATTTGAATTCAGAGGAGAATTCCTCTCTCCACTTCGACCATCCCACAACCCCTGGGGAATTCATTGTCACCTTTGTCAGAGTTTTCCGTTTGCAGCCTGCCTTATGAGATTTGGATTTGCTAATCTTCTCTGTCACAGGAGCCAATTCTTATAATAAGTCTCTTAAGATCTGCACATGTATCCTGTTTGTTCTGTTTCTCTGAGAACCCTGGCTAACAACTCTATCTAATCATCTATCTACATCTATACAAATAAATATATGTATATATTTAAGGAAACAAGGAATGAATGCATGCATGCATGAATAAAAGTTCTACAGCCAGTGGTGTTATAGTCTATGAGATGCCATTGTTCAGTTCTTGGGGACATCCCTGGAACCTTCTCCCATTTGATACTTTTTCTGTTACCATAAACAGAATCTCCACCTTCACTAGAATGAGGAATGAAACATTTTTAAGATATCTGGGCAACGTCACTGTGACACCAGCATGTGCCAATCCAGTCATGATGGGAGATGTGATGCTTAAACATGGATGAAAGTCATGCCCTCTTTTGAGTGCAAATAAAAGCCAGAGGCCTTTAGTGGTGGGACACAATGGACCCTGATGTGCTTGTCAAATGGGCTTGATGTGCACCGGTTTATATCAACTGCATTCATCGCGTGTTCCTATGACCCCTTTCTCCAACTTTCTGGCCCAAGCTGTCAGAGAGGAGTGGGAACTAGCTTCAGGCCCCATGTTGGCACGGGTCTGGTTACCTCACTAATCAGCATAGTAACTGTACCCTGAAGTTCCTAGAAGCTTCCTTCTGCTTAGCCAGGCTTGCGTTGAGGCAGAGACTCATGCCAGATACACCTACCAAGTAAGCTACAGCTTGGCTAGTGAGCAAATTTTATTTTGGAAATGAATCACACCCTCTATGCTCTCTGCGCTCTTGCAAACCATGGGTAGTGTTGGTTCTGTAGAGACTCCTTCACTATGTTAATCCCATTCCTCATCCGTTTTGGGACACGGCTGTCTAAGTCATGCCTGAGGACTCTGTGATAAGACCAAGAAGGAACAAAGAGTGCTTGGTTATTTCATCCAATTCCTTTGTGTGCCTTGCTACTTACTGGGAATCTCCACAAGATGCCCACAGAAGGCAATCTGTCCTCGAGATGCTCAGAGTGAGCAGTATACTTTCTCCCCTTTAAGAATTGGCTATTTCCCCACTTTCGCTGTTTCTTTAAACCCACACATGAGCAGGAACATCACTTCAAACTCTTCAAAAGTTTATATCCCAATGATAAAAATGTAAAGAACAAATTGTAACATGGGCTGAGATTGTGCAGGGTAGCATTCAGGGGCAGTGATTTCAGGTGCTAAAAATGGTTAAGGGGAGATGGAGGCCTTTCACCTTGTAGGAGAATATGCATTATTGCTATTATTGTCATGTTGTGTCATCTTTCGTTTTCTACCTTGTTTTCTTTGTTTGGATGGGTGAGGGGGTATATGTGGTGGAGAGCAGTTTTATTCTTTTGAACCTGGATCAAAATTTAGTCACTGGATGAATCAATATCCTTTGGCCAACTTCTTGTAGGACAAGGCAATGTAGCCTAGGCATGGGCCCTTCGTTATCATCAGGCAAATCCCTCTGCTCTTGTTACAGCCTTTGTCTGGCCCCATGGAGACCACCTGGCTCCTGACTACTTGAGCTGCTCACATGGCAGGATCCAGCCACTTACCACATCCAATGGGCCTCAGGGTGTCTGGCCTCTCCTGTTCCATCACTGCTGGCTTCACAATATCTCCAGCCACTACTCTGTTCTTTTAGTGGGCTCCTTATACTAATGACTTAAGCTCTCAGGGAAATTTTCTTTTAATGTTTGTGCAGTAGCTCTCTCCTTGCTGGGCACTGGGACCCCATCATGGGGTTGAGTCAAGGTCCATCACCCAAGGTACCCACAGAAATTCAGCACATAGGGCCCATCCTGCTGCTAAGTTTAGCTCATATACCTTTTTTCCTCCTTATCTGTGGGAGGTGGTCACTCAGGGGCTCTGTGGTTGGTCCCTGTACTTGCCAGGGCCCATCAAGCCCATCAGACATAACTGCATATTTCAGAACTCAGCTTTGGAATTCTAGTTCCTTCCCATGGAATTTCTAGTAAGTCAAGGTATGACCGGACAGCCACCCAACTGTTCCTTATTTTCCACGCCTGGGCTGTCTCCTCACTCCATCTATCAGTATCTCTGAGTCTTGACTTTGACCAATTAGGACACTCTTGTGCGTATGTTTATGTGTGTGGGGATCCAGGGCCTGGGACTCTCCTCCATGTTGACAGCAGGTCTTTGCATGTAGCCACCTATGGGACCAAGACAGACACTGAAGGTCATCAGACCTCTTCAGGGGAGAATGAATATACAAGTGGCATTGTACACAAAGCATTGAAACTCCCCTCCCTTAATCACAGTTGATAGCCAAGCCTCCAAGCCCCCATGTCAGGAGACCCTGCTGAAAATCTGCTCTCACACTCGTCATTATAAGCCCTGGCACTCTTTGCTCTTTTGCAGGGCACTAACCTTCATTTTCTGTAGCTGGCTGCCACCATGGAAGATCTTCTCCTGTCCATAAGACCTAATGAACTCATGCCTAACTCCGTGCCTGACAGTGTCCCTTGGTCTTCAGGCTGCCCTGACACAAGCCCTGTAAGAGCTCAGTTGGGACAATATGTTTACATGACAGAAGAAAGTCTGAAGCCCCAAGACCTTTCCCAGGGCATCACAGAGTAGCCAACAAAGGTGAATAAGGTCCCTTTACCACCCAGCAGGCTTTAGAAAGAGCTTCAGAATTCCCCTTGATAAGGAGGACTTACCAACTTCAAAAGCAGAACAAGTGTTTGCTAATTGAAGAATTCCTTAATGTGGGTATGAGCTCTATTGTCTCCAGGCAAAAACAACGAAAGTTTGTTTTGGGGAGATGTGTTTGTTTAACTGGATTGACTAATAAGATAACCAGCAGGCCTGCAGCGCTCCTGGCAGGTGCTGAAAGGAAACCCTGTCCACCCCTGGGCTCACTGCAGAACAGTGTTTTCCCCTCTTCCCAGGGGCCTTTGAGCCAAAATAGATGCATCTTTGGACACTTTCCAAAATTGGGAACTTCAGGAGGAAGAACTGGGGCCCTGTATGAGAGGAAGAATCTAGGGAATGAGAGCGCTTCCAACGGGAAGGAGTGGAGCTTTTTAGAAGATGGGGTGAAGTTAAAGAAGTGGGGGCTGTGTTGGAGTGGGAGGAGCTTGGATGCAAACCTGAGACAGGAAAGCAGGTTTGGAGGTGAGGGAAGTGCCCTAGGCACCACCCATGAGATGCAATAGGTCTTGAGGGACCACGACGGGGACTAAGTCCTTAGGTCAGACCTGTCCACCCGGAAACCACAAACTGAGCTGCAAGGCAACCAAGAAGTTTATTTGGGATCTTAGAATTGCAATTCAAGGAGCACTGATTCTGGTAGCAATCCAAACTGGTGGTGTGTCTTGGGACTTCCAAGTAATGGTTTCTAAAGGAAAGGAAGAAGACCAGATAAACTGTTTGTGGGTGGTGGCTATTGGAGGCACTCCATATGTCCTTCAGCTTAGCTAGTTAACTGAGTTCTTTATCTTGTGGTTTGTTAATGGTGTCCTAATGTCCTTTGAGTTTCAAGGAATATTTTTTCGAAAACAGATTAAGAACAGGAAAACTCATTTTTAAAAATACTGTAATAATAGGAGGGTTTTTCGATGCAAGTATGTGCACAGACATGCCTGCTAATCCACTAACAAGATTCTGTCCCATATCCCCCTTCTGTACACGCACAAACTTCAGCCTCACTCCTGCCTGGCACCAGGTTGGGCAGGGAGCAGATATTTCTGCAGGATTCTTTTTGGTTCTTCTATGGGTCCACCCTGATCCAACCATGGGCATGGGCAGCCACCTGAGGTTGAGTATAAGACGATGACATGGGATTCTCTGCCAGATGGTTGGTGTTGGTTGGACCTCATGAGAAAACTGAATACACACACATGCACACACACACACAATCCATCTATTTATGTGTTATTTACTATCTATATGAAAGTCGAGTATATATGTAACATATTCAGATTCATCTTTCATATACATGCCTATAGTGTTTTTTCTGATTATGCAGTAATGTATAATTCCTGTTTCAAAAATCCTCTTGGGAAATTTAGAAGAGGAGACAAATCATTCTTTATCCCATCTCCCAGAAGTTGTAAATTCTGATATATTTCTTTCATATATATATAATTATATAATTTGGTTTATATTGTATATAGCATTTAGTAGTCTGTCTTTTGGAGTCAATATTATGTTATATTATAATCATGAGATATTTTTTTTCCTTACTTACCGAAAAGTCTTTAAAGACATTATTGGTAAAAGCTGATATGAATGGACCATGATTTTCCCAACCACCTCACCTTATTGGACATTTCAGTCACTTTAAGCTTTAATGTGTCACAGGAGAGGGAGAGTCATGTTTACTTGAGGGGAAAATAACTGTTAAGTTGCTAAGCGTCTGCAGCATACCTGAAAGGACGCACGTGCTCTGGTGCCCTTTACTGCTCCACTTGGGGAATGGTGAGGACGATTCTGCTTTCATATGTTGTGAAGTGGTAGCTGGAGGGGCGTGTATTTGATTTAACTCCTATTTTCAATACGTCGTATCTCACTGCCTCTCGATAAGGACACACTCTCTCATTGGAGTTGGAGGCCCCATCATTCCATATGCTTCTTATTGAGGGAACCCTATGTCCTGACTGGCCTGGCTACCCCAGTTGGGGTAGACTCTTTGTTCTTAGATGTGTTTGCATTTGGAAGGTGAACGATATGGTCACCCTGTGCCTGTTTCATGCATCTAAGTGACCTGAGGTTACACAGAGGCATGTAACCCCTGATAGGCCCTGCTCTGCCCCTCCTCACCAGAGCTTAGGAGGGACTTTTGGGTCTCTCTAAAACTCCACCCCACAGGGACTGTGCCTATGGGGAGCCCAAGACTTTCCATCTTTCAAACATTACAGCATGTGATCGAAGTGTTTCTACTGAGGCTGATGGAAATCTGACTTCAGATCTTTTATTTTTGTGTGTATTACATGGTTTAGTCTATCTTTGATTCCAAAAAGTCGAGTATAAATACATCATCTGTTTTATTTGTATTTTAATAACATAGGATTATGCACATAATGGATGTTCAATCAATGACATGGACTGTCTTTAAGACTGACATTTACAAGTCTTAAAATATGTGATAATGCTGATGCAGAAAAAAATTTCCTGCTGGACAGAGCTAAAAGAAGGGAAGACTGAACTGAAGTGTTGACAATAGTTCTATTTTGAATGCAAGCACAAAAATAGAATAGTTTGTTTTTCATCCTTATGATCAATAACTGCATCCTTATGATCAAAATAAACACTGTAAACATTTTGGTTTAGATCTTTCCAAATGTTTTTACTACATATTATAAATGCAGTCTCCAAATATAGACGGGCATTCTTTTACATAGATCACACTTTCTTTCTTGCAGAGATCCGCTGTCGCTGTGCCTCCACCATCATAGACCTTAACCTTTGCCCACGTTTCTAGCTGGGACCCTAAGCTGTGACCCCTTCATAGGTCAAGGCCCTTCTTCAGCTGGAGCCTGGGAGGAGGTGCTGGGTTGGGGGAGAGGACCAGAAAAATCCACCTTTCCACCAGAGTAGCATACCAGACTGTAAGTTGAGGGCATTGTAAAAGGAAACCGGGAGGTAAGGAGAATGCTAAGGTCTGTAACAAGAAATAAAACAATTGGGATTTTCTATGACTAAGAGATTTAAAATGGAGATAGGGAGGTCATTCTGGAGAGTACTCCTATGCAAATCTCTGTCAGATATCACAAACTGCCAAAGGATGCAAAGCCTCAAGCAACAATATTCCTTGAAACTCAAAGGACATCAGGACACCATTAACAAACCACAAGATAAAGAACTCAGTTAACTAGCTAAGCTGAAGGACATATGGAGTGCCTCCAATAGCCACCACCCACAAACAGTTTATCTGGTCTTCTTCCTTTCCTTTAGAAACCATTACTTGGAAGTCCCAAGACCCACCAGTTTGGATTGCTACCAGAATCAGTGCTCCTTGAATTGCAATTCTAAGATCCCAAATAAACTTCTTGTTAATTATCTTCTCCTTGGCTCACACACACCCCTTCCAAAAAGAGGAAAAGAAAGTTTTTTTGTTTGTTCTTTGTTTTAAAAGCATTTTTGTTGGAGGGGCTCGACCCCCTTGCTTGGCTTTCGAAGGGCAATTTGTTCAGCGCCTCCATCCCCTACAGGTCGCTGGGGTAGGGAGATGGGTAGGAGGGCAGTTTCCACATAGTAGAGGAAGAGAACCTAGCGTTTAGCTACTTGTTCTCTTTAGATTCAACAGCAGTATATTTTATTTTAATGTGCTTACTTATGCGTATTATACCACATTAGAAAAGGCTTTAAGATGGTCTACCAACATTTGTTTATATTTTTTATTTGGTTTGATTGATTCAATGTATAATTTTTGGTATACCAAAATTTTTACTGTAATAATATGTTTTAAAAAGGAAGAAATTAGAGAAAAGGGAACATAGAAAATAGAAGAAGAGAGGCTGGGGAAAATCAGTGTGCAGAATGCCTGCCATGAGGTCCTGCAAAGTTGAAAAGGATGAGGGGAAACAAAGCCGGGTGCTTCCTAGTGACTAAAGGGAATTCAAACCAGAACAGCCACCTTTCAGCTGATTCCAGTGAGGAAGAGGAGAGAACCCTGAAATAGTGTTGCCATCAGCAGGCACAAAGTCCTGGAGTGACCACACGGAACAGAGGTGCATTAGGGTTGCAAGATCCACTGTTACTATCTTCTGAGATAGCCTGAAATTACCGCTACGGACAAAACTATCCCTAGTGGACAAAAAATTAGAGTTGGGTCTTAAGGAGTCTTTGTCCCACCTCAAATCCAGATTAGGAGTCTTTTGGTTTTTGTTCTAAAATGTTGGTAGTATACCTTAGCCTAGCATTTAAGGCTGCCACAACTCAACCCCAACAAACATTTCCAGCCTTCATCCAACTTGTCCTCTAGATGAACCTCTCATTGCAGTTGAAAAGGTGGACTCAGGTTCTCCATGTATGCATGCCATATTGCATTTTCTTTCCTTTTACCTAATGACCTCCAGATGGAGTCTTTTAGGATCTAGGTGAAGGCCTAAGTAGAAGAGACTATTAAAGCTTTCAAGATTATCTTTTTTACTGATAGAAAAACTAATATCCTATGTGGTAGAAACTGAGTAGTTTGTCATCAAACCCATTTCCTTTTCTTCTTGGGTATGCAGCTACACTGCGCCTTCCAGCCTCTTTAATTCTATGGACTAATGGGAGATTAGATGCCTAAAAAGTTAACCCAGAGAGCTTATTTTAAAAAGATTCCTGGACCAATCCCTGAAGATTCTATTTTGGAAGGTCTGGAGTGAGACTTTCTCTTTCCCATACGATTTTTTGTTTTTTGGGGGGTGGGTATGCATGGTCTGGAAATCGAACCAGGATCTCTAGTATAGAAAGCAAGCTTTCTACCACTGAACCACCTGCCCATGTGATTTATTTTTTTTGCATGGCCAGGCACCGGGAATCGAACCCAGGTCTCTGGCATGGCAGGCGAGAACTCTGCCTGCTGAGCCACCGTGGCACGCCCGAGAATGGTATGGTTTTGTTTTTTAACATGGGCAGGCACCAGGAACTGAACCTGGGTCTCCGACATGGTAGGTGAGAACTCTGCCACTGAGCCACCGTGGCCTGCCCTGCCCATTGATTTTGATGCATAAACAAATCTGGGTACCACTGGGCTAGGTGATCTTAGCTTATGAGTCTGTCTTTTATAACACAGAAACATGAATTCATTTTCCCGCCCTAAGAAATTCAGAACTGGATAAAAAACATAGGATTGAATAATTCATCTCTACAGGGGAAAAAAAAGCAAATACTTTTAACTAGTCCAAAGGTAAAATGGAAAAATAAATGTGTTCTGAGACAATATGATGGAGGAAAATATTTTTTGTGATAGGATATTAGAGAATTCAGCAAGAGTTTTTAAACAGGGAAAAGTCAAAGTTTCCATGGCAAGGGCTTAATAAATGTTTGCCCACTAACTGATAGATGTGCTAATTCAAGCAAAGAAGGAATTTCTTTGTGTTTTAAAGTCAGAATTTCTAATCGCCCATCCAGGATAAAAATATACTTTGTGTTCAGCTAAGCAACTTAAACTTTCTTTTCTATTAGTCAAAGGAAACCCAAAAGAACTAAATGTATTCTTTGGCAACCAAAAATAGAATTCCCACTCCAGCTTCTTTCAGGAAGATAGTAATGGTTACTTTTAACTATTCAGAAATATTATATGATCAACATTTGGTGCCTGACAAAATAGGTTTAAATTCTGTCCTCCTCACCCTGGGAATTGCAGGCAGCATTCCTTACCTTTTCCGGGTGGTGTCCCTTCCATCCCTGGGTGTTTACCAGGCTGTGGAGTAAAGTCTAAGAGATGACGGCAGAGCCTTTCAAAATACAAATGGTCCAAGGTTCTTTCAAAAGCACAGCAATCAGAAGAACTATTGATTCTGAAATTGAGCAATTTCTAGTGGTACCAAAGAAATAGCATATTATAATAATTAGAACATGCTTTCTCTTCAAACATATTCAAAATGTATTTTTATTCAGTATATTCAAAGTGCTCATCCTTCAAAAAGTATTCCCCAGTTAGCCAGGCCCCCCACCCCCTCCTCAGTCGTTCTCACCTTTATCCCCCACCCTCTTGGGGGCTGTTTGCTTCATTAATGTGTCCTCCTTTGAACAACACATTCATACTTCATTATGCAAATCTGCAATAATAATATGTAAAATAGTAATATAATATCATTGAATGGGAGGCAATTGAAATAGTGCAAATTCCTCCAAATTTGTATGCTTTGCCCAGAATGGCATGGACGGAGTGATTTTTGCACGCTAATTTGGCCCTTGCCCCATGGCCACCCCAAGTTCATGGTAAACAGACACCCCACCCCACCCCTCGTCCCCGTTATAGTGAGCCAACTGCTCTGTGACTCACCAGCAGTGGCTTTCATGGGCAATTCTGGTGACTCTAGAGCTGTTATTTTAACAGTCATTGCTTTAATAATTTAGCATCTTTTCTGTCTAAGCTTTCATGACACAGTGGTGCTGAAAATGTCCTGTAAGTTACTATGAGATCACCTTGAATGTGATGGACAAAGAAACCTAGGCAATGGCCGTGACCAATTCTAAAGCAGACTTAAAGCAAAAATATGCTATTGTGAGTGTAGATTTATGGGCTCTGCATACATATCCTCTCACCCATTTTATGATTATAACTATAGGAAAATTAGGCTTGAATTAGATGAGTTTAGAAAGATGAGTTCTTCAGGAAAGCAGCTGTTTTTAAAGTATACTCATGCCCATTTAGTATATTCCCTCCCAGATTGTAATCTCTTAGGTGGAAGCAGAAATCATCTAACATTTTAATATTCCACACTAATAATAATAATGGTGAAATTGTTACAGAAGTTTACTGTTTATAAAGTTCTTGATGTAGAGTGTCCCAATTCACCTAAATGATTACCTGAGAGGTGAGTTTTATTATTTTTCCCACTTTACAGACCAGGACCCAGAGGTGTAGAGAGATCCATTGATTTGTGCAGGTCACTCAACAATGAGCACCGGATAGGAAAACCAGAGCGAAGGGAACCTTCCCGCCTCCAAATGGATTTCTAATATTTGTCCCACTTTGAGGTTATCAGTCTGATTCCCTCCTCTGTGTCCGTGGGCACTTCTAGTGCAGCAGAGGGTGGCCACCTCTCTCCCTGACCCCCTCCCTCCTGCATTATCTGTAACTGTGGACTCACATCTACTTTCCAGGAGAGTCATTTGGTGAAGGCGTCAGTTTCCTTTGGGGCTAGGCGGTGATCAGGAGTCCCTCCTGGGCACTCACGCTCAGTGCGTGGAAATGCGTCCTCTAGGAGTGGTGAGCAGAGAGGGGGACAAGCCAGGTCAGAGCAGAACCGTTAGAGCTACGGCCCCGGGGGAGCAGAGAGGTCAGGGGGCTGCATTTTGTTTGCAACCATAACTAATCCCGAGATTTTGGGCGAGCCTTTTAACCTCGTCCGGGCCTTAATTTCCTCATTTGTAAAATAAGAACAACTACTGCGGTCCCAGCGACCTTACAAGTCTATCTTTCTGGCCCAGGAGGCATCGCAGAAGCCGGTCCGGCCCCGCCCACCCTTCCTTCCCACCAGCCCCCCCCCCCCCCCCCCCCCCCCCCCCCCCCCCCCCCGCCCCGCCACCGTGCTTCCCTATAGGCCTGGGCAGATCACCTTGCTAGTTATCGTTAAAAGTAAACTCAGCTTTTCTAATTCAGAGAGCAAATAAATTCAACCATGGAAGAAACAAATATTTATAAGCAAACTTACTGTTTTTTTTTTGGTTTTGACAGATAGGAAATTATGTTCCCTTTTGGTCTATAAACGAAAATCTATGAAATCAGTTCAAAATAATTTTTTTTTTTTTTGGAATTAGCGGGAATAAGTAATTTAGAGGCATTTGTGAGGAAGCTCTTCTTGTCTGGAAATGTGCCTATAGTATAGCTTTGCCAAACCAAAGGTTTGGCGGGGGACTCAGCTGGCAGGGGACTCAGCCTTGCCGTCCAAAGAACAGGGAGTGGCTGGGCCGAAAAAGACCTGAGACTCCTATTATACGTGCACACGTGCACACACACACACACACACACACGGCTGTAAGAGGGGGCTGGGTGGAGGGCAACACCCCTCTTTCTCCTCTCCCCAAGCCCCATTAGCCTGCATGTTGTCCTTTGGTGTCAGCCTGTCCCTGTCCACACTGCCTTTGGTTTGCTTCTGATTTCACCTGAGCTAATATATTTGGGGTCGGTGGGTTTACATGGTGAGATTTGTACTAGGAAAGAATAGTGGTAAGTTTTATCTTATGATCAATTGATTCTGGACACCTGGCCAGAATCATTTCAGTTGAAATGAAATTGAATTCCGTTGAAATTCATTTCAGTTGAAAATGAATCTCTCCCTCAGCTCAGGGACAAAGAGCAATGAGCAACCATTGCATATAGTAGCAAACCTTCTCCCAGGTCTAAATTTCCCTTCCGATGGTCTTGGCAGACAGCCTATGGCAACTAAGTGTCTGCGTTTTGTTTTAACAAAAAATGAACTTTTTTAAAAAACAAAAAAGAACTGTTGCATCAAGTAAGGATGTGCAAATTTGTGCATTGAGGAAAAGGACCTTCCATCTCATTCATTGTGTAAATTAATTGTATAAACGTGGAGTTCACAGAAACTTCAAATTAGAGATGATTATGGTAGTTTTAGACAAGTCTGTCCCATCTTATCACCTAAGCACGTGTGCCCATTCTGAAGCTGAGGCACTGAGGCTCAGGGAGTCTGTGACTTGCCCAAGGCTACTTGGCCATTGGACTAGAACCAGGATTAGAACCAGATCTTTGCACCCTCCTGTCTTGTGACCTGGCTAAGCAGGCTGATTACCTGTCAGATGGGACAGACCATGAGGATCAGAACCTGGGACTAGGTATCCCTACTTGGATGGGACAGGCACCAGACAGCACGCTGAGAGAGACCTCTGTTGACAGAATGTGGTCTCTGAACATTGTGCTTGCAGAAAGAGAGGTGCCTCAGCTAATGGAGCCCAAGAGGAGAAGCTGGGAACAAGGGATGTTGGCAGATCTTGCAGGCAGGCATTTGTGCCTGGCTTGCCCATTGGGCCCATTTTCAGAAACAGGATTTCTACCTACCCCCAGGATGGTGACTGGCCTTAGAAAGTCAGAAACTCAGCCCCACCAGGATTGAAGTGGTTGGCAAGAGACAAAAAAAATG
The DNA here is from genome assembly GCF_023851605.1 of Tamandua tetradactyla. Taxonomy (NCBI): domain Eukaryota; kingdom Metazoa; phylum Chordata; class Mammalia; order Pilosa; family Myrmecophagidae; genus Tamandua; species Tamandua tetradactyla. The sequence goes on from NC_135352.1 coordinate 27,647,370, forward strand.
GATATTTAAAAATCAAGAAATAGTGCAGGAACCCAATTATCAGGTCAAATGAGGGGATTCATTTTGGGGAGCAAAGCAACCAAACACAAGGCTGAGGTCAGAAAGGGATGTGGGTTAAATTCACTAGGCCTGGGATCAGGGTTGGTTCCAGAAGCTGGACTGGGGCTGAGTCTGCAGGTTTGGGATGTTTAAAAGAAAGGATGCAGGTGCAATGGTGAAGGCTGATGACCAGTCAGAACTTAGTGCTGACCTTTAGTCCAGTGCCCTTTTCTATTAAATATTTGCCTGTTAAAAGTTCTGCAAAGCTGGAGACTTTATACCTTGTACCTAAAAAAAATCTGTAGCTGTATTCACCCAGATTTGGCAATCGCCTGTTGGGTAACTCAAGCAAAGGGAAGTCAACTTCCTTAGTTATATTCTTCCATGGTCCAAACATACTAGGAAAACGGGCTTTTAAAAAGGATGTCATAAGTCATCCCTTCAAGAAGCCAAGTGGGGAGTAAAATGTGTACATCTGCCAGGGAGCTGATTGCTATGTACTCTCCTTGACAGGAAGATGGGGATTGAGACCCATGTCTGGAGGCTGGGCTGGAGAGGATGCATATTGTCTTAGAGTCAGAAAACCTGGGTTTCAGATTTGGCTTTGCAACAATATCCTCTTTTATGACCTGGGGATTATATACCCAGGAAAGGGAAAATGATTAAATGGAATAATATATTTGAAAGTACTTTGAAGAACGTTGAATTAGCTCACCTTGCATCTAATTCCACACTCACTGTCTTAGATCAATAGAGAGAGGTTAACGCTCCTGTCCCTATCCACATGTGTAAAAATATTGGGATCAAGTCATATCAAACTAACACTTTTTTTTCTGTTGAAAATACCATATTGCAGAATTGCCTGTGACATCCTTGTAAAAGGGAGGTGAAATGTTGACTGGTTAGGAATACTATCGGGTGGATTCGTAACTGGCTGGATGAATACCCTTCCAGGGTTGACTAATGTCAATGTGTTGGTAAGGGCTCTGGGCTTGGCCACGGGGAAGGTAACCATTTTACGAGTGACATAAATGAAGTATAGAAAACAGGCCTGCCAGTTCTGCAGATGTGGGAAAGATTATTAAATCCAAATAATAAATGCAAACTAAATAACTTATAACTAAACCAAATATTGCATTAATCATTTCCCACACCCACTGTGCATTAGAATAAACAATGAAATAATATTTAAAAAATTCTTGCTTACTGTGCTGGTTTGGAGCTGTTATGTACCCCACAAAGGGCCATGGTCCTTTAATCCCTGTGGGGGCAGACATATTACGGGTAGAACCTTTTGGTTCAGTTGAGACGTGACCCAGCTCTTTCAGGGTGGGCTGTAATCCCTTTGCTGGGGTCCTTTATGAGAATAAGAGAAAGAAAACATCCAGAGATATTTGCAGAGAGCCACTGAAACCAGAACTGTACAGATTAGTGTGATACCCTGATAACATCCCCAAAGTATTTTGGGCAGAGAATAAAAGAGCATTTGCAAAGTCCTCTTGGGGGACTGGGGAGAAAGGAGGAAATATTATGTTTCTCCATCTGGGAAATTCCTGATATTCTTGCAAGCAGTGAGGACAATCAATTCAATAGGATGAGCCCTCAATCTTGGCGCTCGACCCCATGAAGCTTATTCCTGGAAAGGAAAAGCTAGGCCTACTGATAATTATGCCTCAGAGTCATCCCCAGAAAACCTCTTTTGTTGCTCAGATGTGGCCTCTCTCTTTCTCTAAGCTAACTTGGCAGGTGAACCCACTGCCCTCCCTGCTATGTGATACGTAACTCCCAGGGGTGTCGATCTTCCTGGCAATGTGGGCCTAACTGTTGGGGACAAACTGGGACCTGGCATCATGGGAATGAGGAAGCCTACTTGACCAAAAGGGAGAAGAAAGAAACGAGACAAAATAAAATCTCAGTGGCTGAGAGATTTCAAAGAGAGTTGAGAGGTTATCCTGGAAGTTATTCTTGGGCATTTTATAGCTATCCCTTTTTTAGTTTATGGCATATTGGAGTGGCTGGAGGGAAATGCTTGAAATTATTGAGCTGTGTTCCAGCAGCCTTGACTCAGGAAGAAGATTCTATAACTGGATAGCTTTTACACTGTGACTATGTGATTGTGAAAACCCTATGTCTGATGCTCCTTTTGTCCACAATGTGGGCAGATGAGTTAAATAAATAAATAAATAATAGGGGAAGATAAAGGGTAAAAATTGGGTAGATTGAAATACTATCTCATTGAGATTGAGATACTATACTATCTCATTGGGTTAATGAGAGGGAGGAGTAAGGGGTATGGGATGCATGAGTTTTTTCCTTTTTCTTATTATTTCTTTTCCTCAGTGACGTAAATGTTCTAAAAATGATCATAGTGATGAATACACAACTATGTGATGATTTTGTGAGCCACTGATTGTATAATATGATTGGACTGTATGTGTGTGGCTATTTCTCAATAAAATTTTTTTTTTAAAAAGAGCAAGAATCTGGTTTGAAAAGAAAAGACACAGGGAGGACATGACAACCGTCTCCATGTATTTGAAATGCTTTAATATAGAAGAGGGGGTATCCTCCAAAGGCAGACAGTCAGCAAGAAGAACATTTCAGCTCAACCTAAGAAAAAAGACCCAAATAAGAAAATCGTCCAGCAGTGGGGTGGGAGCTGCTTCCAAATGGATCAGGCCCCACTCCACCAGAGAAAGTCTTTGTGCACAGCCCAGAGCTTTCTGTCTTTGGTAGGATGGACTTCTATGTCCTATGGTTTATTTGCAAATTCATTGAGGTATTCATTTACTCAAAAAAATATATATTGAGAAGACCCTGTGTTCCAAGAAAGCTGGACTAAATGGCCTTTCAAAAGTGCTTTCTGATCAAGTCACATCTCTGCTTCATTCGAGAGCAGTGTTGGGGCTCTTATATGCACTATGGCAAGAAATATTTTTATTGGGTGCAAACTATCCCAGGACTACTTTTTCAGCAGCTACTGAAACAGGACAGGTAAGATTCAGTCTGGGGTGCATGAATCTCAAGTTGGTAGGGGTGAGGCCCTTGGAACCACCTATAGGAAACCCTGAGCCAGCTGAGAATCCAGGCCCAATTCCACATGAAAGCATTTTGCTTGGCTGATCAGATCAAGGAAGAGATGACCCCAAAGAAGAAGTCAGTGGTTTGAGAGAAACAAGAAAAGGAGTGTTAAGGAAAAGAGCTAAGGCATGAGTTATGGGGAAAAAAGAAAACTAGAAAGGACTTAAGGCTAGGCTCTTAAATTGAATCAATGGAAACATTGGCAAAAGAAGCTGGAAGAGATGACAGAAAAGCTGGGAACTGTTATCAGGTTTTCTCAGAGAATATCCCTCCCCTTCTTTCTATCTCCACTCCCCATCCTCTCAATTACCTGACTTTCTATACAAATGACCCCTCACACCACCACTTGTTCACTTTAAATACTTTTGACATGCAATCAACTTCTCATTAGGCCTTGCATTGTGTGGTGGTTTCATTTCATGTGCCAACTTGGCTAGGTTAAGTATACAATTGGTTTGGTCAAGCAAGTACTGTTATGATTGTTACTGGAATGGTATCTTGTCAGTTGGTTGCATCTATGGCTTATTATATATACAATCAACAAAGGAGACTGCCTTCATCAATGAGGGGAGTCTTCTCATCCAACCAGTTGGAAAGAGAAATGGAGAACTGAGAATTTCAGCAGGGAGAAAGAAGAATTTCTATCTCTACTTCAGCCAGCCCACTTCTTCTGGGGGATTCATCATCACCTTCATTGGAGTTTCCAGCTTACAAACCACCCTACAGAATTTGGATTTGCCAATCTTCACATTTGTGTGGGGCAATTCCTAAATAAATCTCTTAATATTCACAAATGTTAAATATGTGACTATTAAATTAAATACATAAATATTAAATCTATAAACAGCAGTCCTGTTTCTCTGGAGAACCACTAATACACATTGTTAGAAGATCAGTATAAAAAGCACTTTTTTTAGTAGAAAAATTTCCAAGCTCTCCTTTATCTCCTTGATTAAAACACACACATACACACACACAGCTCACAGGGAGGCTCAGGAACGTATGCTACTGTAGATGACAGAAGTTGTTGAGATCTAGGAGAAAAGTGTGAATGAGGTTCATGTGGAATCTCCAGAGCTCCTCTGAGATCCCCCAAGTAGGCTTTCTCACCCCTTATTTTTTCTGGGCCATTTCACTTATCCACCCCTGGAACAGGTAGTTCTACTAGACCCACTTCTGAGAGTCCTCAGGACATGGCCCTCTGGGATGAGCCAAGACCCCAGTGGGGGAAACAGTAAACAAGGAGCTGACCATACCACATTTAGTAGAGCTAGACCCAGAGTCAGGCCCCACCAGGAACCAGAGAAGGTCCTAGGGAACCATTTTAGGGACAATGGTATTCCCTGGGCAGGTTGTAGATGTCTAGGACTGTGCTGTCTGACTTATGTATCTTAACTCTTACAAAAACCCTGAGAAATATGCTAGAGAGATGACTGAGCTGAGGATGACAGAAGTTAAGTGGCTTGTGAATGTTAGCAGCTAGCAGGTAGCAGGGCCAGAATTCAATCAAAGTCTGCTTAACAGCAAAGCCCAGGCTATTTATATGACACCATGTAGCCTTCTTCTTAGAGAAGGGCTAATTAACTGGCTCAGAAGAGCAGTTGCCAGACCAGAACAGTCAAAGGCCTGCGGTATGTGAGCTGGAGACCAAGGGTTTGACTTTGGTAGATTTGGACCCTCCCTTCCCTTTTCTCTATCCCACTTCCCTCCTGCTCCTTTACTAGAGTTCGGGAGAGGTGAGACCTTGGGAGGTGGGGGAGGGTGGTGAGCCTGCAGCTAAGATCAAGGCTCTGTGGGCCAAAGTGAATGAACCAGAGTTGTGGAATTCAGTCCTCCAGGAGTCATTGAGCATGAACCTACTCAGTGTAGACATCTACACTGGGGACACACACCCTAAGTTGTTAATGACAATTGGGGCTGTATATGACTGGTGGCTGGAAGAGAGGATCCAGGCAAGGAGAGCTCAGCCAATAGTTGAGAGTAGAGGTGAGCGCCATGGATGAAGGCCCCTGGAAAAAGCTTCCAAGAGAGGGAGGGGCTCCCACCCAACTCTGGCCTCTGCAGATATGTTTATTGATTGAACAAATGAAAACTGAAGCATGGTTTGAATTCAGATAGAAAGAAAAGGGTTGAGATGATATTCCAAGAAAAAGGAACATATCTTAGGGGCAGGAGTAAGTGAAAGAGGGAGGACTATCACCATGGTTGACATCAGGAAGTAGCAGGGGATAATGTGTGGTTGGGTAGGACTGACACATGCAAGGCCTTGAACTCCTAAAGAGTGTCTGTTTCATCCTTTAGGCACATATCAATTGCAGACATTGTACTATCTCCACTGGGTGTCTAAAAAACATCTCAGGCTTGTCCCAAACTGAACACTCAGCCTTTTCCCTAAATCCCAGTGTTTCACACTTTATTTGATGATGGCAACTCCATTCTCCCATTTGCTCAAGTGAAAAGTCTTGAAGTCATTCTTAATCCTTCTCTTTCTTTCATAAACTATACCCAATCCATCAGGCAAGAAAATTGGCTTATCTTCACAACATATCCAGATTCTAGAATCCAACTCCTCACGTCCTTCACTCATTGCCCTGGTGCAGGCCCCAACACCTCTGCCTAGACCACTATCCTGATTGATCTCCTTGCTATTATCTTTGCCACTTGGAGTCTGTTCATGGGCCAGTAGCTGCATGCATCCTTTCAAAATGCAAGTCAGACCATGTCATTCCTTTATTCAAATCCCATCACTGTTGTCCATCTTTCTCACAGTGAAAGGCCAATGTCTTATATCATCCTACAAGGCCTGTAGCCTTACCATGCTCCCTCTCTGCCTCCCCTACCTTATCTCTCTGACTGTATCTCCTCCTCTCTTCTCCCTTCACTCATTCCCTCTTCTCTAGTCATATTGGCTCCCTGGTTGATCCTTAAACAACCCAGGCTCTCTTCACTTTTGAGGACTTGCGATTTCTGTTCCTTCTGTTTAGAATGCTGTTCCCTAGTGTTTTGGTTTGCTAAAGCTTCCAGAATGCAACATACCAGAAATGGATTGGCTTTTACAAAGGAGATCTATTAGGTTGCAAATTTACAGTTCTAAGGCCATGAAGATGTCCAAACTAAGGCATCCAGAGAAAGATTCTTGATGTTGAAGAACCACTGACATCTTGGAACATGTCTGTCATCTGAGAAGTTATGTGGCTGGCATTTACTTGTTCTTGCTCCCAGTTTGTTGTTTTCAGCTTCTGATTCCAGTGACTTTCTCTCTAAGGGTCTAAGGGTCTGTGGGTCCTCACTTAGCTTCTCCAGGGAAAATTTTCGGTTTCATCTCTTAGCTTAGCATCTTCAAGCTTCTATGTTTCTTGGTTTCATCTCTCTGCCCTGTGTGTTAGCTCTGAGCTCTCTCTCTCTGTTTTCTGCCTTTTATTCTCTTCATAGAGGATGCCAGTAAAAGGGTTAAGACCTACCTTGAATGGACAGGGTCACATCTCTATGGAAACAACCTAATCAAAAAGTGCCACCCAAACAATAGATCTGCCTCCACAAGATTGGATTAGAAGAACATGGCTTTTCTGATGCACATAACAGTTTCAAACCAGCACCATTAGATAGCTACATGGCTTGCTTCCATACCTCCTTGACATCTTCACTCTAAAGCAGTCTCCTCAGTAAGGCCTTCCCTCACCACCTAACCTAAACTTGTATTACTCTTCTTCCATGGCACTCCTACCCTTTCTTGCTTTACTTTTCTCCATAGCATCAGTTATCACTGGACATAACTACATGTACAATTCATGTGTACTCTCACAATTAGAAGGTAAGCACCACGAAGACAGGATTTTTGTCTAATTTGTTTATTTTTCTGTATCTAGTTCCTAGAACAGTGCCCAGCACATAGTAGGGATTCAATAAATCTATGGTTCATGAATGATAGAAAACTTGGTCAGGGAGAATATTGAAAGCAAACAAAAAGAGCAAAAATAACAAATTTAAATTTCTGCTCTCTGCTTATTTGTTTAAATTCCGTAGAGGTATCCATTCCTGGAACTACCAGGAAGATGGCCAACTAGAGTAGCTCGAGATTAGCCTTGCTCCATGAAAGTGTTAGAGAAGGGATAGGAGGGCTACTTAAGCAGCAATTCGGGAGTGCAGCTGATCTGGAAGAGACTTCTGCACCTCATGCGGTTGCAGAGGCCGAGGAACTGAGAGGGAGAAAGCAGGAACCTGGCGCAGAGGGGTGGAGCCCCAGAGCCCACAGGAGTGCATGGACGGGAACACAGGACCAGGAAGTAAGCCAGGGTGCGTTCTTTGGGTGCGATCCTCACCAGTACAGCCCCATGACCAGCAACTCACCTCACACCCCACCACTCACTCCCCATGCAGCATTCCCTGCGCTCCAAGTGCATCCACCCCTCCAGCCTTCAGTATAGTACCTGCTCCACAGCCCCACCCCAAGTGCAGCCCAACCCACCTCTCCTGCACCCTCCTGTGCACAACCTCCCCCTCCCTGTTCCCTGCAGACGGTTGTCAATTCATAAAGGTTACGGGCACTAACCTCCATACCTAGGCTAACCCCACCCCCGTCCATAGTGCTGCACAGCCTCACCCCACCCTCCCTGAGCTTAGCACACCTGTTTACAGCACTCCCAGGCCCATGCATGTGCATGGGCCCCCAATCACGTCATTCAGCTCTGGGAACTGCATGTTATAGTAGTCCTAGAATCACACATGTGCACAACCCTCAGCCTCGCTTTCCTTCTCTGAGAAAGTGCTGACCTGCACAGCCGGTCACATCTGTCCCCAATCCATGAAGGCATAATGGCAACCTGCTGCCACAGCCCTACACATGCACATAAAGGGCCCCATGCCTTAGACCAGGGCACACCAGGGTTGCACCTCCCATACTGGTACACCTGCACAGCTATATCCTCCCTGGCCACTGGGCACCAACATTTACAAGCATCAGAGTAACATCTCCATCCTGTGTCCATAACTGCTCTGAAACAAATCATTGTACTGAGTGCTCCACACTGTGCCCTGCTCCCTGCTGTACAACCATCCCGCAAACACAAGGCCTTAGACCACTGAAAGAAATCAACTCCCAAAGTAAATCAATCAAGATATTTACATGCCACGAAGACAGCAGAAGATCACTAAGCATATCACAATGCAAACAGATACAGCCCTGCCTCATAACCAAATTAAAACAAATAGAGGAGACACAGACATTGGAACAACTAATCAAAGATGTTCATACAACTCCACTTAATAAAATAAGTGGGATAGCAAATGACATAAAGGAGATCAAGAAGACAGTTGAAGAGCACAAAGAGGAATTTGAAAGAATAAATAGAAAAATAGCAGAAATCACAGACATTAAAGACTCTGTTGACCAAATAAAAAACATACTAGAGGCACACAACACCAGATTTGAGGAAACAGAAGAAAGAATCAGCGATATAGAGGACAGGATAATTGACTTTGAAGACTCAAAACAGCAAATGGCAAAAAAGATAGAAAAAAATGATTGGGAACTCAGGGAAATGATAGACAAAACAAAGAGCACAAACATAAGAATATTGGTGTCCTAGAAGGAGAAGAGAGGAGTAAAGGGCTAGGAAGAGTAGTTGAGGATATAATGGGGGAAACCATCCCAGCCCTCATAAAGGACATAAATGAACAAGTCAAAGAAGCCCAAAGAACTACAAACAGAATAAATCCAAAAAGGCCTTCCCCAAGGCACATATTAATCAGCCTGCCAAATGTTGAAGCGAAGCAGAAAATTCTGAAAGTGGCAAGAGAAAAACAATCTGTCAGACATATATGGGTCATTGCATCCAAAAGCACAGTGTTATACATTCTTCTTTAGTGCTCATGGAACATTCTCCAGGATAGATCATATGCTGGGGCACAAAACAGGTCTTTATAAATTTTAAAATATTGAAATTATTCAAAGCACTTTCTCTGATCACAATGGGATGAAGCTGGATCTCAATAACCACCAAAGAATGAGGACATTCACAAATATATAGAGATTAAATAACCCACTCTTAAACAACCAGTGAGTCAAAAAGAAATTGCTAGAGAAATCAGTAGCTATCTGGAGATGAATGAAAATGAGAATACAACTTATCACAACTTACAGGATATGGGAAAGGCTTGGCTGAGAGGGAAATTTATTGCCTTAAATGCCTATATTAAAAACAGGAAGGAGCAAAAATCAAGGACTTAACAGCTCACCTGGAGAAGCTTGAGAAAGAACATCAAACTAACCCCAAAGCAAATAGGAGAAGAGAAATAACAAAGATTAGAGCAGAGATAAATGAATGGGAGAACAAAAGAAGGATAGAAAGAATCAATAAAACCAAAAGTTGGTTCTTTGAGAAAATCAATAAAATTGATGGGCCACTAGCAAGACTCACAAAGAAACAAAGAGAGGATGCAAATAAACAAAATAAAAAATGAGAAGGGCTGTGCTACCACAGACACTGAATAAATAAAAGTATTCATAAGAGGATACTATGAACAACTATACACCAACAAACTACACAACTTAGATGAAATGGACAAATTTCTGGAGACACACAAACAAGCTACACTGACTCAGGAAGAAATAAAAGATCTCAACAAACCAATCACAAGTAAAGAGATTCAAACAGTCATCAAAAACCTTCCTACAAAGAAAAGCCCAGGGCCAGATAGCTTCACAGGGGAATTATATCAAACATTCCAGGAAGAACTAACACTAATCCTGCTCAAACTTTTCCAAAAAATTGAAGAAAAAAAGGAACTCTCCCTAACTCATTTTATGAAGCAAATACTATTTTAATACCAAAGCTGGGTAAAGATGCTATAAGAAAGGAAAGCTACAAGCCAATCTCCCTAATGAACATAGATGCAAAAATTCTCAATAAAATATTAGCACATCAAATCCAACAGCACATTAAAAGAATTATATAACATGACCAAATGGGGTTTATACCAGGAATGCAAGGATGGCTCAACACAAGGAAATCAATAAATGTAACATAGCACAGTAACAAACCAAAAGAGAAAAATCACATGATCATCTCAATTGATGCTGAGAAAGCATTCGACAAAATTCAGCAAAAGATAGGAATCAAAGGTAATTATCTCAGTATGATAAAGGGGATATATGAAAAACCGATAGCCAGCATTATACTCAAGGGAGAGAGACTGAAAGCCTTCCCCTGAAGATCAGGTACAAGGCAAGGATGCCCACTGTCACCAGTGTTTTTCAACATTGTGCTAGAAGTTCTAGCTAAAGCAATCAGGCAGGACAAAGAAATAAAAGGCATCCAAATTGGAAAGGAAGGAGTAAAACTCTCATTATTTGCAGATGATATTAGTATACTTGGAAGATTCTGAGAAATCTACAGCAAAGTTATTTGAGCTAATAAACAAATTCAGCAAGGTGGTGGAATATAGAATTAATGTGCAAAATCAATAACATTTCTATACACAGGCAATGACCTAGCTGAGGAGTCAGTAAAGGAAAAAATTCCATTCAAAATAGCAACTAAAAGAATCAAATACTTAGGAATGAACTTAACTAGGGATGTAAAGGACTTGTACACAGAAAACTACAAAACACTGCTAAAAGAAATCAAAGGAGATCTAAATAGCTGGAAAGACATTCCCTGCTCATGGATAGGAAAGCTAAATATAGTTAAGATGTCAATTCTTCCCAAGTTGATCTATAGATTCAACACAGTACCAATCAAAATTCCAACAACCTACTTTGAAGATTTGAAAATGCTAACTACCAAATTCATCTGGAAGGAAAAGAGACCCCAAACAGCTAAAAGCATCTGAAAAAAAAGAAGACCAAAGTGGGAGAATTAACACTCCCTGACTTTAAAGCCTGTGATATATGCCAATGTGGTCAAAACAGCATGGTACTGGCACAAAGACAGAAGCATTGACCAATGGAATTGAATCAAGACTGCAGAAATAGACCACCAAATCTATAGTCAACTGATTTTTGACAAGGCCCCCAAATCCTCAGAACTGGGACAAAATGGTCTTTTTCAATAATTGGGCATGGAAGAAGTGGATATCAATAGCCAAGAGAATAAAAGAGGACCCCTATATTACATCCTACACAAAAATTAACTCAAAGTGGATCAAACACCTAAATATAAGATCTAGCACCATAAAAGCTTCTAGAAGAAAATGTAGGGAAACATTTTCAAGACCTAGTAATAGGAGGTAGCTTCCTAAACTTTACACCCAAAGCACAAGCAACAAAAGAAAAAATAGGCAAATGGAAACTCCTCAAAATCAAATGCTTCTGCACCTGAAAAGACTTTGTCAAAAAGGTGAAGAGGCAGCCAACTCAATGGGAGAAAATATTTGAAAATCACATGTCAGGCAAAGGTTTGATTTCCTGAATATACAAGAAATCATACAACTCAACAACAGAAGAACAAACAATCCAATTATAAAATGGGCTAAATATATGATAAGGCATTTTTCTGAAGAGCAAATACAGATGGCTCATAAGCACATGAAGAGATGCTCATTTTCACTGGCTATAAGGGAAATGCAGATCAAGACTATAATGAGATACCACTTCACACCTGTAAGAATGACTGCTATTAAATAAACAGGAAACTGTAAGTGTTGGAGAGGATGTGGAGAAACCGGGACACTTATGCACTGCTAGTGGGAATGTATAATGGTACAGCCACTACAGAAGACTGGAAGTTCCTTAGGAAAGTAAATACTGAGTTGCCCTATGACCCAGCAATAGCACTACTTGATATATACCCAGAAGCTGAAGGCAACAACACAAACAGACATTTGCACACCGGTGTTATAGAAGCAAACCAAATGCCCATCAACAGATGAGTGGATCAACAAAATGTGGTATATGCATATAATGGAATATTATGCAGCAGTTCGACAAAATGGCGTCCTGAAGCACATGACAAGATGGATGAGCCTTGAGAACATAATGTTGAGCGAAATAAATACACAAATTAATATGTATATTTAATATTTTTTGTTAGCTTCTCTGAGATATTGGTGCAAATTCTGGTAGTAATTTTTTTCACTTTTTGGTTTTTTTTCTCATAACCAAGTTAAAATAAATACATGTCATTGACAATACTGTCTAATGTGATGGAATTGTTTGAAGAAAATTCAGTTATATCTTTCTATTTCTTTCTTTCACCCACTGTTCTAACTTACTAACATTTAATGCACAATGTATATGAGTAGATCTAAGCTCTTTCATTTTTGTGCTATTAAAGATTGGACTATTTTATAATTCAGGGAGCATGCAAAACAATTGTTAGGAGAATATGCCCATTCTGTAATAAGTTGTACATTTAGCATTAATTGCTGCTGTTAGGAAATCTACTCACTGTCTAAACCCCAATAAAGATAATGATGACATACGTCATGGAATGAAAAAATGGAAAGGACTGAATTGTCTAACATCACAGTGGGTTCTATTCTGTGTGAGCCATCTGTGAATATACTAAAGATATAATCAGATTTCCAGTGACTTTGTTTATGTTGATTTTTTGAGTTTTAGTGCTGACCTGTTGTATTATTCTTTAGTTTATATAAAATGACACTGTTACTATGTCCTTTGTTGTTCTCATCAACAGTTTGGGCTTATATTTCAAATGTTAACCTAAAGGTATGATTGTAGAAGGGAGTGAATTGGTTTAAAAATATATAAATATTTTTAAAAATCTTATTTTGTTGTATGTAGAAAATTTGAAGGCATGTTACTTCAATATAAAAGACCTTCGATAACATGGAATATTGAAATTGATTTAAAGTCCAATAGTTGAACTTGGCAAAAAGTGTTTTACATGTCATTGCTAAGTTTTAATGAGATTCATTAGAGGATGACATGGGCTTCTTTGATTCTTGTGTAAATGGCATTTGAGTTCTATATTCTTATTACTCAAGATATCATATACCAACATAAAACACTCAATGAGAGTTTGGGGTATTCCAAATTGCTGATTTATAATTCTTACTGATGCAGAAAAAAAACAAAAACAAAACAGGCCTGAATATTCTCTTGGGGGAAACAGGACACTAAAGAAAAGGGTAAATTCATCAGAAAGCCAAAGGAAGAATTTTAAGGCCATTTAGCCCATTTTCTGTCCTGCTAGGCCTGCTTCCGGAAAGCCACAGGAAGTTTGCTTAGAAACCCTGGAAAAGAGGATTCATAGACTCTTGTGGCAGCCTCTTCTGCATACCTGCCTTGCTCAACTCTGCTAGCAAAGCCTTTTTAAATGAAGTATCCCAGACCTATTGCCTCTTGTCAGTTCCCTCATGCATTAGAAAATTGAGGATAGTTTCTTTCAGTGACCTGTATCTAAGTACAAATAACCAAGTTTCTGTAGCCTTTTCATAGCTGGGGACTATCTCCATAGGCCTACCCAGTCTTAATAAGATGATTTATAGAAAGAGGCTTCCCTTATGTTTATCTTACATTCTAGTAAAGGAGAAGGAAGCACCCATTAAGATTGTTTTTGTTACCTAACTTTTTTTTTATCCTTCACTTAGCTTTCCATATGCTACAAAAACTCTAAAAGGGTTGTTAGGAATCATGATATTTATTTGGAGGTAGGAGGAGTGTGTCATTCTGCGATTCTGATATATTGTACCCATGTTTTTAGTTAGGTTTTTTATTCCTAAACTAAAAGGAATCCAGACCATTTCTGTTGGGCTTTGATATACTGTTATGCAATGGATTATGCTTCAAATAATAAGACTCTGCTTTGAGAACCTAGTTAGAAGCGGGGAGTGCGGGAAAGAACTATCCAACTTCTCTTACTTGTTATTCCTAGTTGGAGACAGAGGGCCTGACTTTTCAGTCTGGTGTAAAGTACTGATCTAAAGAGAACTTATGGCAGGCCCCTTAGTTTTATTGTTGGTTAAGAAAAAAATTGTAATATGTTGCTACAAACCAGTCAATCATTGTGAAGTGTACCTGTAACCATAACCTCGACTTCTTTGCAATTTATAACATCCCCACCCCAAATCCAGGTAGTTAGAGGAAAAAAAGATTTCAGAGAGCCTGTGTCCCTGATGTTCCATCCAAGTCTGCCTTTCTGGTCAAAAGAGTTTTTAAAAATATTTTCCATTAGAGCTCTACAGTTTACAAAAGTGCTTTCTACACATTTTCTAATTTCATGGTAAATGTGATAAAATATAATTTGTTAAGTAAATTTCAGTTTGCTAATGGGGAAATTTTGTTTTAATGGTCAGTATATCTTGAAGAATTTGTCTAGTTCTTGTTACAATCTAGTGATATCTCATTTTTAAGATTTCTGCAATTACTGGTTGATCGACACTTCAGAAGTAGGAATAAAACAGTGTTAGCATGTTATAATTGCTGATTTAAAAATAGACTTTAGAACAAAATGGCTGATTATAAGATTTACATGGAAGAGCAAAGAAGGAAAATTATATTTTTAAAAAGAGACTATTCAGGCTTTATTTCTGTTGTGGAGTTTATATAGATTTTTTAAAAACCTATATTATCACACCAGAGATTTTAGATTCTTTTCTGGTTACAAGCATTGCTGGTAGTTGGATTATATATATTTTTTATTCATTTCTCTTAGGGGGAGAATTGTAAAGAAACAAAAAGGTTCCAGATAAATGTGTCTTAGAAATAAAAATGGAAAGATTCTTACTTTAAAAAAAAAAGCATTGTTCAGTGTTGAGATAGTGTCCCCTGTGCTAGTTTGAAAGGATGTATGGACCCTAGAAAAGCCATGTTTTAATCCTAATCCCATTTTGTAAAGGCAGCCATTTCTTCTAATCCCTATTCAGCATTGTATGTTTGAAACTGTAATTAGATCATCTCCCTGGAGACGTGATTTAATCAAAAGTGGTTGTTAAACTAGATTAGATGATGACATGTCTCCACCATTTGGGTGAGTCTTGATTAGTTTTTGGAGTCCTATAAAAGAGGAAACATTTTGGAGAATGAAAGAGATTTGGAGAAAACAGAGAATGCTGTAGCACCATGAAGCAGAGAGTCCAAGAGCCAGCAACCTTTGGAGATGAAGAAAGAAAACGCCTCCTGGGGAGCTTCATGAAACCAGAAGCCAGGAGAGAAAGCTTGCAGATGATGCTGTGTTCGCCATGTGCCCTTCCAGCTGAGAGAGAAGCCCTGACTGTGTTTGCCATGTGCCTTCTCACTTGAGAGAGAGAAACCCTGAAATTCATCGACCTTCTTGAACCAAGGTATCTTTCCCTGGATGCCTTAGATTGGACATTTCTATAGACTTGTTTTAATTGGGACATTTTCTCGGCCTTAGAACTATAAACTAGCAACTTATTAAATTCCCCTTTTAAGAAAGTCATTCCGTTCCTGGTATATTGCATTCTGGCAGCTAGAAAACTAGAACATCCCCTTAGCTGTGTTCTGTGATCCTTTCACTCCTTCACCTGGTCAGATGGTAACTTGAGGTTCAGTTGAGAGAGAAAGGATTTTAGATGCTTCTTCTTTGCCAGGCAGGTGGCCTGTTTGGGATAAGAAAATAGAAAACCCAAGCCTCATCTCACCCTGGTGCTGGAGGGAGGAATGTAGAGATGAACTGGGATGGTTGGTGGGACACAGAATCGATGTATGTGTGTGTGTGTGTGTGTGTGTGTGTGTGTGTGTGGCAGGGGGTACGGGGGTGGGGGTGGGGTTGGCAGGCAGTGGCACGGAGCGGGAGGCTAGGGGCATAAACTGAGGTTTTGTTTCCTGCCTCTGCCATAAGCACTAACATGCCCCATGCTGAGGGCAAATCACTCACTATTTTGGCCTCCATGCGGTCACTTGCAAAATGAACTTCTACTCCACCTTGCCTATGTTAGACCTCGTCTAACTCTCCATGTTCCATGATTCCATGGCGTTCTCAGAAGCCTACACAGCAGCAGAAGTCAAAAGGAGAGAACATTTAATTGAACAGTGACCATGAAAATATTCTCAAAATAACTCTCAGTTTTTATAGCCTAATTAACATTTTAAAAATGTTGTTTGTTCCCCATAGCTGGCTTCTCCTCAGCATTTTTTATTTCCAGCCTGGGTTGATGTCATTAATAAAATTAAAGTGGAAACAAGTCAGTGCTGGAGCAGAGAGATATGCCCTAAGTGGTAGCTACTAAATTAAATTAGCCATAGCCTCTTAAATTCTATTTAAAAACCAGACATGGAAAAAGAAATCATAGAAAGGAAGAGGCCCAAAGAAAGTTATTTTCTGCATAGAGGGGCCCGAAATAATAGATAATTGGCAAATTTCTTGTCAACTCTGCCACATTAGTCCCAATGGAATTATATGTCAGTTGTATAAACTGTTATAAATCATTATCAGTTTCTGGAAAAATTACATCCAAACAGAAAAACCAGTGTCCTAGGGGAGATTTAGCTCGGAAATACTCAGATTTAGAAACAAAATTAACTGCTTCCAAAAGCGGCCACAGCAGCTAGCAACCACTTAGGGGTATGGAGGAGATTATTCCAAATCAGTATCATCAAGACACAGCAGTTATTGAAGCTGGAAGGGGGGAGTTTAGAGGTTATCTAGGCAACCTCCCACTCAACTCAAGAAATTAGAATATGACCAAACAAAAGGGCCCTTTCATCAAGTCATCTAATACCTACTTCTTCCCAGGTGCTAGATCCTGGAGAGATAAGGCAGACAATGCTCTTGCTTTACAAAGCTTACAATTTCAGGAAAAAAAAAAAAACCAAATTTGAACATTATGATAAGAACAGTGAAGGAAAAAGAAAATAACCAGAGCACTTAACTTTGACAGGGTGGTTAGGGAAGGCTTCTTTGAAGAAATGAAATGGAGACTTGGCAGGTGAGGAGGAACTGGCTGGATGAAGGTTGAAAGCAAGACCCATCAAAGCAGAGAGCAGCTTGTGCAAAGGTACTGAGGTGGGAAAATTAAATATCTGCCCTGATGCAGAGGGAAATATAGAAATGAAAGTCTACGGAGAACAATTTGCCATAAAACATTATTTCATCTTTTCTAAAATCCTTCCCTGAAGTTTCACAGCTAGTGAGTGGAACAGGGGAACTAAGAATCCAAAATTCTGAACCCTGTAACTGCACTACTTCTCTTGCTACTGCACTTTGCCATGCTATTTTTATAGCCTGTGTAACATCTGCACACTCCACTAGCACGAGAGCTCCATGAGGGGGTTAGAGCTATCCTGAACAATAGACAGTCCCAAGTTCTTAGCATAGTGCCCAGAACATAAAGGCTCAATCAGTATTTGCTGAAAGCTGAATGAATGGATTGATGGACAGATAAATGAAGGTTGAATGTCGTCAACTCTTAATTGTAAAATTCACCTGTGAGAAGGTAGTTCTGCAGCCATGCATGCCCCAGTCTTGTCTTCAGGCACACAGAGGGAGTTCAGATACCATTATGTGCTAATCTATCATTCAAGACTATAAACCAGCAGCGAATTTTATAATGACCATGGTGCTCACAAATATTTTCTGAATTTTATTTCTTATTGTTTTCCATAGGTAATTCATGTGCACAATTCAAAAGTCAAAGCAATATGACATGGTGGACTTTGTGAAGTCTCACTGCCACCTGTCCCCAGCTACAATATCCCCAACCCATCCTCCAGCCCTCTAAGGGAGGCTGATTATGGCAACTGGTTTGCTTGGAACAGTCTCCAGCTGCTCCTAGGGTCTTGGTATAAATATCGATGATGACCCCCCTCAAAAATATCCCATATAGGCCAAAACGATATGGTTATCTTATCTATAGTTAAATACTTTTGTTAGTTACTTTTCACTTTTCTTTAATTCAAACAAATGAGAATATCTTTTCAAGCACATAAGAATATATATTCCCATTTCCCCCTCTTTCTTAAATGTTTTTGTCAGCACCTTGCTTTTCTCCTTAACAAATGGAGCACTTTCCATAATAGAACACAGAGGTGGTCCTCAATCTTTTTTGTGCCCCCACAGACCACAGAATCTGTTGTGTGGATGACCATGGCTATTAATAGGCAATTGGATTATTTCCAATTGTTTGCGATTACAAACAGTGAAGCAACACTGCATCATTTTCATATGCGATGTGTCTATAGGTAAAAATACTAATACTAAGAAGTAGGATTGCTGGATCAAGTGGCAAATGCAACTGCAATCATGATAGATACTGCCAAATTTCCCTCCATTGGGGTTGTGACATTCTGCAATCTTAAAATGAGGTATGAGAGAGTCTATTTTCCTACAACCTTGCTCTCAAATGACTCATGGCCTATGTGACAGTCCAAAATTAGAACCTGTGACCTGGAGGTGAACACATTTGGCTTATCGTTTTCCCAGTTTCAGACCTCACTCCCAGACCTGCTAAAGAAATGCTAGTATGTTGATATTTTGTTCCAATAAGTGATAGGATCTGATGAAAATTCTTCTAAAGCATTCTTTAAAAATAAATGATTTCATCAATATTTAATATTTCAATATTTTCCTGTTGTTGTTTTTTGTCAACCTATCATGGCTTTTCTATTGAATCTCCTGACAGTGTTTGCTAACCAGTGGTGCTTCCTTAGTCTGAGGCATATTAAGAACTATGGAAGATGGAAGATAGTTCAGTGGTTCCTCAGGAAGCTAAGTATAGAACGGCCATATGATCCAGCAATCCCATTACTAGGTATATATTCAAAAGAACGGAAGGTAAGGACATAAATGGATATTTGCACACTAATGTTATAGCAGCATTATTTATGAGTCCCAAGAGATGGAAACAGTTCAAATGTCCATCAACGGATGGGTGGCTAAACAAGCTGTGATATATACATACAATGGAGTATTATGCAGCTGTAAGGCAGAATAAGGTCATGAAACATGTAATAATATAGATGAAACTTGAGGACATTATGCTGAGTGAAATTAGCCAAAAACAAAAGGATAAATACTGTATGGTCTCACTAACATGAGCTAACATTAATGAGTGAATTTTGAGAATTGAAGTTAAGAACACAGGAGATAGAAATAGGGTAGAGATTGGCATTTGGTAATGAAGGAGTACAGATTGTGCAACAGGACTGATTGTAGAAACTTGGGAATGGATAGCACAATACTACCTGCTTGTAGCACAATAATATAAGTACGTTGAATGAAGCTGAATGTGAGTATGATTGAGGGAGAAGGGATGCGGGCACATATGAAACCAGAAAGAAAGATAGGAGATACAGACTGAAACGGTATAACTTAAGAATGCCTGGAGTGGACAATGATGGTGATTAAATCTACAAATATAAAAACGTTTTGCATGAGGGAAAATAAATGAATGTCAACATTGCAAGGTGTTGAAAATGGATGGTATATACGAAAAAGAACAATCAATGCAAGCTAGGGTCTATAGTCAACAGTAACATTCTAATATGCTTCCACTGAATGTAACAAAGGCATTATGCCAAAATTAAATGTCAACAGGCAGAGGGATGGGGTGGGGTATGGATTCTTGGTGGAAGAAAGGGGAATGTCTTCATATAGATTACGGTGGTGAAGGCATGGCTATCTACTTAGGTTGGATTGTATGATGTGTGAATAAAACTGTTTAAAAATGAACAGAGAGAAACAAGTGCTAGAGAAAATGCAGAGAATATTCACTGTTGGTAGGGAAACTAAAAAGTACAGCCCCTTGGAGGGCAGTGTGGGGGCTCCAAAGGAGGCTGGGGGTGGGGTTGCCATATGATCTTGAAACCCCATTGCTCAAGATAAACCTGAAGGAGCTGAGTGTGGGGACGCAAGTGGACATTTGCACACTGATGTTTATGGCATTTATGGTGTTTATGTTCATGATTCTCAGTGAATGGAGGTGGCCTAAGGGTACAACAACTGAGGAACGGAAGGGGAACTACGGTGTATACATACAACGAACTACTGAGCGGCTGCAAAATAAAAAAATTAAAAAAAAATAAAATTGTGAGGCATGCAACTAGGTGAATGAATCTTAAGGACTATATGATGAATGAAATGTCAGAAACAAAAAGACAATATCATCATGCCTCACTCATATGGACTAACTATAATATAAAAACTCAGTGAACTGAAGTCGAAAGCACAGGTTATCAGGTTGGGGGCTATTGTAAAGGGTCCTAGGTTGTAAGCTTTTACAGCAATCACATATATTCAAGACAGATAACTGTTATTTCTAAATTCTGAGATACTGAGCTATTTGTATATAACTTGTTTGTTCCCAGAAACTTTGGATATTTATGTGATACCTGAGACTTAGAGCTCTGAAGCTACGAAAGTCAGTAGTACCCCATACAAGAACTGTTGAAAAAGGGATCAGACTTCGACTAGAGGTATGAAAGAAGCTGATCTGGATAGGACTAAGTTAAATCAGAATACAAGGTAAAGGATGATAACATCCATATTTTTAAACTTCAATTTCCGTGTGAGACCAAAGGAAGAGATGTTTATTTGGTGCAAAATTTAAATTTGGGATAGCACATTACATAATTTAACATGTATGGTTAGTTTAGTTGAACACTATAAGTACATGGAATCTTGAATAGGGCATGAGATCTTGTTGGTTTGTCCAGGTTATTGTGATGTCCTGATATATCCCAGAGTAATCTGGGCAATGAATAAAGAAGTACTTGTAAGGTCCACTTGGGGGACTGGGGAGAAAGGAAGAAATATTCAGTTTCCCCATTTGGAGAATTTCTCATATCCTTACAAGCAGTGGGGACAACCACATCAATCCACATCAATAGGCCAAGCCCTCAATCTTGGGTTTCACTCCCATGAAACGTATTCCTGCTAAGCAAACTTAAAATTATGCCTAAGAGTCACCACCAGAGAACCTCTTTCGTTGCTCAGATGTGGCCACTCTCTCTAAGCCAACTCAGCAGGTGAACTCACTGCCCTCCCCACTACATGACTCCCAGGGGTGTAGATATCCGTGGCAACGTGGAACAGAAATTCTGGGATGAGTTAGGCCCTGGTATCGTGGGATTGAGAAAGCCTTCTTGACCCAAAGGGGGAAGAGAGAAATGAGAGAAAATAAAGTTTCAGTGGCTGAGAGATTTCAAACAGGGTTGAGAGGTTATCCTGGAGGTTATTCTTATGCATTATATAGATATTCCTTTTTAGTTTATGGTGTATTGGAGTGGCTGGAGGGAAGTACCTGAAACTGTTGAGCTGTGTTCCAGTAGCCTTGATTCTTGAAGACGATTGTATAACAACATATCTTTTAGAATGTGACTCTGTGATTGTGAAAACCTTGTGTTTAATGTTCCCTTTATCCAGGGTATGGAAAGATGAGTGAAAAAAAAATATGGATAATAAATAAATAAATAATAGGGGGTTAAGGGGTAAAATAAATTGGGTAGATGGAAATACTATTAGTTGATGAGAGGGAGGGGTAAGGGATATGGAATGTAAGAGGTTTTTCTTTTCTCGTTTTATTTCTTTTTCTGGAGTTTTGTGAATGTTCTAAAAAATGATCATGGTGATGAATACACAACAATTTGGTAATATTTTGAGCCACTGATTGTACACCATGTATGGATTGCATTTGTGTGAAGATTTGTCAATAAAAATACTTAAAAAAAAAGAATCATGGAAGATGTTTCTATAATCAGGAGAAATCAGGATTTAAGGGATGATTTTGATTACTGAATCATTATATAGATATTCCTTTTTTGCTTTCTGGCATATTTGAGAAGACAGAGGGATACTCCTGAAATCTCCAAATTGTAACCCAGCTGCCTTGATCTCTGTTAATGACTGTATAGCTTTTATTTTCTGCTCCTGTGATTGTAACACCCTTGTGACTAACCTTCATTTGCACCTAGTTATCCAGTTTTTCAACTTTAGAGTATCATTATCACTAAAGACAGCCTGTAATGCTTACTAATGAAGGGTTTTGGGTCAGCCTAGAACTAACCCACCCAAAGTCCAAAGTCATCTTGATAACCGAGACTGGATCTAACCAAAGTGGGCCCGCCTGAATGCACAGTAGCTTAGACTTTAACCTACAAGTCACCTATACCCCATTCCACCATTTTCTTACCCACGTTCTGTGACGAAGCATGTCATCCATCTGCGCATGCTCAATAATCAGACCACCCCTAATTACATCATCTGGGGCCACTGTGCTCATTCTCCTAAACTGCTCATCTTTTTCTCTCATAAAACTACGAGAATTACTATAGTTCGAGGAGATAGATTTTGGGCCACTGGGCCATCTGCTCTCCTACTATGTGCCTAGTAATAAATTCTTTCTTGCTTTGAAATCTCAGTGTCTCAGGAATTGGTTACTGAGTGCGTTGGACTATAGAATCCATGGTCTTTGTTCAGTAATGGTTCTGTCAGTAAATATGTTGGGACCACAGTAATTAGGTATGTAGCCTTTGGGAGGTGCTCACCCATCCCACACTTTTCAAACCCATCAGGCAAATGAGGTAAGTTGAATTGATTGCCCACATCCTGCTGTTCGAATGGCCCTGCTAGAATAAAGAAAATGAACCCAACTGGAAGCTAAAAAAAAGAAGAGACTAAGTTATTTAACTCATTAGGGAAGCGTTTCTCAAACTGTGGTTCTTGGATACCCTACATCTGAATAACCTGAGGTGCCTATTAAACAGGTAGCTTCCTGGGCTGCACTTGTAGCCACTCAGTGCCTCTTTGCCAGTCTCATCAAATGCCAGTTTTCTCATCATTACACACAGATGTCCATAATCATCGACAGGAGACCACACACTGGTACAGGACAACAGACAATCTGTAGGGACCTCCCAGCTCCTCTCACCCTTTTAGTGAAGATTGCTTTTCTTTTCTGTTTTAACTCATGATTTTAAATGAATAGTTTAGTAACCTCCATGTACTCATCACCCAACTTCTATAGTTAGCAAATCACAGACAATCTTGTTTCATCTACTCTCCACCCTTGGAAATCCCAGACAACATGCTAGTCACTTCTAGATACATCGTAATACGTACCTAGAATCCCTCCTGCTCCCACAGAGGAGTGGGATTTTGAGCAGAGCTTGGGAGGTGCCTGGGGCAGGTAGAGGGAAGGTGGCTCAGCCAGCTTCGCCCAGCTATGCTGTTAACCAGTTGTCTGCTGCATCAGTTCCAGGCTGGGCTGTTACCCAGTTGTCTGCTGCATCAGTTCCAGGCTGGGCTGTTAACCAGGTATCTGCAGCATCTGTTCCAGGCTGGGCTGTTAACCAGGTGTCTGCTATTAACCAGGTGTCTGCTGCATCAGCTCCAGGCTGGGCTGTTAACCAGGTATCTGCAGCATCTGTTCCAGGCTGGGCTGTTAACCAGGTATCTGCAGCATCTGTTCCAGGCTGGGCTGTTAACCAGGTGTCTGCTGCATCTGCTCTGGGCTGGGTGTGAGGGCTTTCTTTACAGAGACAATGGCGCTGGGCCGTAGAGAAGATAACCCTGACACCGAATGACACCCTGTGGGTGCTATTTTTGCTACAGGTGAAGCACAGGTTGTGTCTAAAGTGCTTTGTCATGGCTTGAATATTTTGCCAGATTTCGCCCCCCTCCCCACTTTAATAGGTTTGGCTTTTGCATTTCATCAGCAGTTTGCCTTCCCATCCCTACTCCATACGAGCATCTAGTTCCAAAAAGCATCAGCTCCATTGCCGCATCCTCAATGTCCTACCTGTATTGGGAGAAGTTCTTTTCCTCCTTTTTTTTTTTTTATGGGAAAAGATGGCCATCTGCAATATAAAATTTCTGGGTTTTTTAGGAAAAAAACAATCACTTCATTAACCGCCTTATAAAATACCACTTTATGGGTTGTAGCCATGATAAGCTATTATTTGCTATCTTCTACAATCCATAGCCTTCAAACCAATTGTGCTTCTGAGATTGCTGAAGTCTTAACTGTGTAACAGGCAATGATGAAACCAAAGTGCATTGTCAAATGATAATGATGAAACCAAAGTGCATTGTCAAATGATAATGGCGAAACCAAAAGCTTTGAAAGGAGGCTTGAAGTTCACATTCCTCGGCATCAATAATAGTGATAGCAAGGAGATAACAAGAATAAATTGCAAACCCAAACTGCAGGCACTACAAAAGCAGCCAATTAATCATTTCGAAGTTACAAAGTTTCCTCCTAAATTGTAAGCCTCAGTGCTTCAAGATGAGGCTCTTGATCTCTGGCCCATGTCAGCAAGGGGCTCCTTGGTGTCGAAACTCCTTTTCATGAAATTGGCAACACCGCATTCTGATTTCTACAGATTCTCTTTACCCCAATAATTTTCCAGTGGCTAAGGTCTTTCATCACAGGCAAACTCTGCATAAAGGAGATACGTTTCTTCAGCTCTGAGCCACCGCTCTGATATCTGATGAAAGATCATGGTCTCAGTGGAAGAAGCAAACAGTTGGGACCTAAGGCTTGCATTTCTCAGCCTGGTCAGTGCCTTGCTCTGTGACTATCCAGGTGCCCGGGTCTGAAGGACACTTAGTACTTGGAAAAGAGGAGAGGCGCTAGGATCCAATTTCCTTGTGGGATCTTTAACGGCTTGATAAACGGAACCTGAAAACGTAAATTACAAGACTAGGGTTGCTTTCCTCACCCAACTAGTTGGCAAAAAATGTCAAAGCATAAGACTCTAGGTTGGCAATGGTGTCTGAAAATCCGAGTATACATTGGTGAATCTCTGGAGAGCCGTTTGGCAATACATGCCAAAAAACCTTGAAAATGCCTTTTATTCTACCAATCCTTTTTCTAGGAATTTTTCTCAAGAAAATAATCAGACTAGAGCTCAGATCTGACTACAAAAGATGTTTATAAAAGGAGAAAACTAAATATCTAGGAACTCAAATTGGATTAAGTGAATTGTGAATTCATAAAATGAACATCCCTAAAGATGTACAAAATTATGAGGGAGAGCTGTATTAAATGGCATTGAAATATTTCACAGCACATTTCTTCCTTTGTAAGTATTCTCTGCTTTGTCTTTTTTTTCTGCTCCTCGGCAATGATGAAAGCTAACATCAACAACAGTTAAACATCAATAAATAGCCATGGACTGTGCCATTGTGGTCTAAACAGACATTAAATTCTGATAGGATATGTGTGTTGTTAATAGTTTGAATAAAACAGTAGAAGGAAGTGTACAGGTTCCCTGAATAAATCAAATGCAGAGATTATCATGGAGGTCAAATCTCCACTTGAGAAACAGTAACTGGTCTGTATAGTCTCTCAGTTAAGTACCTTCCATTATCACCCCAGAGAATTTTATGGTGGGAATATTTTCTTATCCAATACTTTTTTATCAAAAGGTCTTGACGGAAAAGTGAAATTAGTGCAGCTGGAAAATTAGAAATAAGATGACAAAATGCTGAATTAATATTGAGGTTGGTGAAAATGAAGGACATTCCTTATTACTTAAGCTTTTGAATCTAAAAGGCATTATTGCTAGGCATTATTTTGCAAAGGAAGCAGAATGGAGAACAGACATCTGAAGTGGGTGGAGGAAATATTTAACAACAGCTAGAAATTTGGTCTAAATACTCCCCAAACAATAGAAAGTTCATTTATAAATTTATAAATTTGTTCATTAAATAAACATTTATCAAGTACCTATTGTATGGCCACTGGAGAAATAAAGATGATCAAATACAATTTCCTTTCCTTAAAGAACTCTTAAGCAACCCAAGAGTCAACAAAAGCTGTTTCAGAGGTAAGATCAAGGTGCTGGGGTGGGGGGAGGGGGGAGAGGAAGCAGTACCTGGCTGAAGGAGATGGACTTCTGAAGGATGGTGATACTTAAAAGCAACTAGCAAGAGGGGTAAAGTAGAATGACTTGTTTGGTGAATAACAGTGAGCCATTTGTTCAGCTGAAGGCCAGGAGCCAGTGATGGAGAGAGCGGCCAAGGAGTCTAAAGGGGAAGGTACAGCAGGGTTTTTTTAAGCAGTCTGTATATCCGAGGATATACAAGGAGTTTAAACTTTATTGCATAGGAAATAAAAAGGTAAAAGAGGTATTTTCAGCAGTGTTTAGTATTATCCTACACAACAATATAATTTCTATCAGTAACATCAATAACATCAACCTTTGGACCAACCCATTATCCTGTCTGTACCAGGAGTTAAAAACTTTACAGGGAGACTAAGACAAGTTATCTTTGACTGGGACCTGAAAACAGGATCTGGCCAACCCAATATGCTACTGATTTGACCAATGACATAAGTTAAGATGTAATTAGTTATATAGATACCTGTTTTTAGTTTATGGTGTATTGGAGTGGCTGGAGGGAAATACCTGAAACGATTGAACTGTGTTCCAGTAGCCCTGATTCTTGAAGATGATTGTAACATAGCTGTTACAATGTGACTGTGTGATTGTGAAAACCTTGTGTCTGATGCTCCTTTATTCAGGGTATGGACAGATGAGTATAAAAATAAGGATAAACAAAGGTAAATAATGGAGGGAAGGGGTAAAAAAAATGGGTAGACTGAAATACTAGTTGTCAATGAGAAAGAGAGGTAAAGGGTATGGGATGTATGAGTTTTTTTCTTTTTATTTCTTTTTCTGGAGTGATGCAAATGTTCTAAAAATGATCATGGTGATGAATATACAACTATGTGATGAAAAAATATAATTAGTCAGGGTATCTTGTATTTCAGTAGTATAAGACTGTGTATATTATTCATTCTTTCTTTCATTTCTTGAAAACATATTTGTTGACACTCAGCCTTGTGTTAGGATCTGTGCTGTTTGGAGATACAAAAGACGTACTTCCCATCCATTTTCTACCCATAATCTAGATGGAAAAATGGACAAATAAAACAAATAAACATAATGGGATGATAGTGGACTCTTCTCAGACATTTATTTCAACTCTGCCTGTGCTTTCCTTACAATCCCCATGTGAGATCATTCTTAAATGATATAGACCAAAGAACTCCCTATCAGATATTAACTCTGACGCCTACCATCCCAGCTTGGCTATATTTTTTTATCCCTTTGAGTTCCAAAATCCATTTGGTCTTCAAAAGTTCCCTTCAAAAGGTCAGTATGGGCGGGCCACGGTGGCTCAGCAGGCAAGAATGCTTGCCTGCCATGCCGGAGGACCCGGGTTCCATTCCCGGTGCCTGCCCATGTACAAAACAAACAAACAAAAAAAGTCAGTGTGGCAGCCAGCTAATTAAGCAAAACCCTTGGTGGGTTATGGATTTGTGACTGAATAGGTAATATCAAATCCTGTTTTTCAAATACAGATAAAACCAATGTGAATAATGAAATATAAATTCATTTGAAAATGTTACCAGATCAATTTTGACTATTTTATATTTTTCAACCATCAGATGCCAAAAGTACAATTACTAACATTGTGGGGGGAAATTCCCAAAATTGACTTCAGCAGACGTCGTTCATTTAAGTGTTGTGAATTACAAATATGAAAGATACATTCTTAGTGGAGCAGAGAAGAAAAAAGATAGAGGTCAGAGTGTATCAAAAAGCAGGATTCCTAGGAGGGAAGAAACAGGTGTCAAGAAATTGTCACCCAAAGCTCTTGTAACTAATACGTTTATATAAAACTCCCAGATTTGCTAGGCGGGTTAAAATGTGTTGCATTTTAGGTTGGCAAGGCCCATTCTACTTCACCTTCAGTGACTCATTCAAGTAATCACTGAATTGGTTAAACTATTTAACTCACTTGTTTCAGTGTCACATAGCTATAACCTGCCTCCCAAATGTTGGAAGTTCCCTGAGACTTGGTCCTGGGCCCTCTTCTCTTCTTGAGCAGCATTCTTTTCCCAAATGATCTCCTCTGTTCTCAGGGCTTTAAATATCATCTATATGGGATGACTCCAGATATATGTCTCTGGCCCCTACCTTTTCTGTAAGTTCCATCCAAGTTCACAACTGTCTGTTTGACGTCTCTAACCTTCATAAGCATCTCCCATCTTTCCAGGGGCACTGAGGCAGTGCAGGGGTCTGCCCCGGCTAGTGCTAAACTTCACTGAAGCTGCTGCTCAGCACAAGACAGGGAAGAAGCGGGAACTCACCAGGCTCAGCAACGACCCCACCCCACTCAGCTGCTCAGTTGCCAAGTCGCTTACTCAGTTACTTCTGCCCCTTGTTTCTTTGTTTCTGTTCACTCTGAACTTGGAATCCAGCCAGCATCCCTCCTAACTCCGTAGCTATCTTCTCTTGCAGGCACTTAGGATTATGGTTTCTTCACTTAATGTGATTCCGTTGCTTTTAATCATCCGTGAATTTTCTCAAAGTTTTAAGCTTTCTGACGGGTCTTCCTTTCCTATATCTCTTTTCTCAATTCATTCTTTTAATGCATTAAAATACATTTTTTTTCTGGTTGTTTTAGTTTACTAAAGCTGGTGAAATGCAATATACTAGAAATGGGTTGGCTTTTACAATGGCATTTATTAACCTACAAGCTCACAGTTCGTAGGCTGCGAAAATGTCCAAAATAGGGCATCCACAGAACGATGCCTTCTCTCTGAAGACCAGCTACGGGCGATCCTTGGCCACTCTGTCACATGTCCAGGCACATGGAAAACGTCTGCTGGTCTCTCCGGTCTCTCCAGGGCTTCGTTGCTTCCAGCTTCTGACTGCAGTGGTTCCTCTCTCAGCTTCTCTGGGGCTTTTCT
Organism: Tamandua tetradactyla; assembly: GCF_023851605.1. Lineage (NCBI taxonomy): Eukaryota > Metazoa > Chordata > Mammalia > Pilosa > Myrmecophagidae > Tamandua > Tamandua tetradactyla. Next base: position 27,676,116 of record NC_135352.1, read on the forward strand.
CTATGTCTTCTCTTTGTCTTTTATCCTCTTATGAAGGACTCCAATAAAAGGATTAAGTTCCACCTTCGGGGCACGCCTCAGCTGAAATAACTTTATCTAAAGGTCTCACCCAGTAAAGGTCTACGCCACTAGAATAGATTAAAGGAGGATGACCTTCTCTGGGATACTTACAGCTTCAGCTCATCACAGAGGAGGAAGCATGCACTAGGTCATGTATCTCAGTCCAGTATCCAGTTCTCCCTTTCCTCGATGTATTATAGTGAATACTGGCCAATTTAATGACTCAGCCATCTTATTAATGATTGGGCTGTGCTGTAGCACTGTGATACCTTCAGGAGCTTTGGGGATGTGTAGTATTGCTTTACCCAAACACTAAGTGACACTTCATTGTTGGGCTGAAGAAATAGATAGCAAGCAGAGGTCTGACAGTTACTGTTTTCCTTAGCTGTGAATGATCGACTCTCACTTCCTTCAGTGTGTCTTGCTGTTATAATTGGTGGTCCTGAGTTTCACATAGTTGCCTCTCCACAGGCAAAAAAAGAAAAAGATGCACATGCCTTGTAAATGCTTTACCACCCCACCCTCACCCCACTGTCTTCAGTGGAGGGACTTATTGCTATTTTTGCAATTATATCAAAAAATTTTTCCCAGATCACTTCTTCTGAATATGTGTTCTTTTACCATAATATATATATTTATTTATTTACCTTCAAACAAATTAAAATTGGGTGTATTTAAGCTATGAGCCTAGGTTTGAAGAGAGCACTGTACAGTTTAGTACTCAAATTGTTCTGTTGTCTTCAAGGTTTGGAAGGAAAGACTTCTAGAGCAAGGCCATGTTAATATCCTCTGTTCTTGAAATATTATATCCTTCCCTAGCTCATGAGCTAAACAAGAGGGCTTAAAAACATCTTCATTTGAAATAGGCAGAGAAAGATGGAAAGAGAAAGAAGGGAAGTAAAGAAGAACGTTGGAAACTTCAAGCAAAGTTTTATACACACAACTAAGCCCCAGCTCTGGGCACCACATACTAACCTCCTATCTGTTGGGAGACAGTTCTCCATGGGTCACTACATTTTTGCACATCTGGCAAACAGAGGCACTGACTTCTTTTGCTCTGTGTCATCTATTCAAGGACCCTGTCTAGCAAGCAGCCTTGAACGAAAGAGTTCATGACTCCACCTGGAGCAAGGAAGGCTTACTGCCCTTTATAAAAGATTTGGATTCTCTAAGCTTAGGGTTCCTCTCCTTTCATGCAACTCATTGCATGTTGAGGTGTCACCTGGTTCTCTTTGTGTCGCCCTGAGGGAACTGGGGCTCGGGGAACTGGCAGAAGTAAACGACGTTATCCTGGCCACTGCTTATGCCACAAGTAATACATTCTTTGTCTCTGGCATATCTTCATAGCTGTCATAGCCTCTGTTAGCATCCAGGAAACCATGGCATGTTAATTTGCAAATAGAGTTGAATCTCAGACCCTTCACAGTTCCTGTTCTTGACACTATTCCACTGTATTTAGCCAAGGACATAGGCCCAACTAGTTATGCCCTTGATGTGGGTCCATTTCATAAACAGACTACCGACTCATGGGGATGTGGGAGAAGAAATGCTCATTCATGTCAAAAGCAAAACTGGGTATATTACTGAGGGCTTTATCTCTAAGAGGGTATAAATTTAGAACATTTCCCCAAAAGTCCTCTTTACCCTGAGCTGGCGGTTTTCACTAGAATAAATCTAACCACCGTTTGACAGTGATAAAAGGAATACTGTTAAATCTATGTGTTTTGCATAATTAGCACCTCCTAAAAAGCATAGCCTCCCAATTTTGCTATTAGCGGGATCTATCTGCTGCCAATGTAATTCTGCCTCTCTCTTTTAGAAAACATTTAAATCGACTTGGAGTCTTTGCATCCCCCACACTGAGGAACTGATGTTACAAAAATCAGGATAAACAATTCATAAAGTCGTGCATCTGCCTAGGGAATAGAGGTGAAAATTCTCTTTCTAGACGCTTTTTTGTGGGCTATGCATTCAGCACAGCCTCTGTAGACTCCTTTGGACTATGAATTCTATTTGTTTACTAAAAGCCATGATGGCAGCCTTTGCTTCTGTTCTGTTGGGCATCTTCTGGATACTGGATTCAGCTCCAGTACCTGAATTCCAAATACAGCCACAGCATCACTAAATTCCGAGAGTTTGCACTTACTCCCATCTCCAAAACTTTCTGGACTTCTCAGTTGTGGAATTCTGCTTTCATGCCCAGATATGTAATATATTCTCATTTCATCATTAACCGGATGTATTAGTTAGGGTTCTCTAGAGAGACAGAATCAATAGGAAATAGTGTCTCACATAACCCTGGGAACTTAGAGTCCAAAATCTGTAGGGCAGGCTGTGAAGCTGATGACTCTGATGGAAGGTCTGGACACATGGAAAAAAGACCTTGAGACACGGAAAAGGTTTGCCATGCTGTGTTAGTTGGAAAAGTAAAAATGATGTAGAAGCCCAAGTTTGAATTGGGAAAATTTAGATTGTCTCATGGTGAAGGCAGGGGTTCTGGAAATGCCGCTAGGGATGGGATGGGTGTTAAAGTTGAATAAGCCACCAAACCAAGAATTTGTTAAAAGGGCAGACTTCTTCTTTTTTTTTTTTTGTATGCTATGTGGTGGGGTTGCATTTCATTATTTTTCCATGTGAGTATCCCATTATTGCAGCACCATTTGTTGACTTTTTTGTTTGTTTCTTTTGCTGGTTTGTTTTTTGGGAAGTGCGTGGACTGAACCCAGTCTCCAGCATGGCAGGCAAGAATTCTACCACTGAGCGACCCTTACCCTGATCCTTCTGCCTCCCTTTTATAAGGATCCTTGTGACTATACTGGACCCGCTCAGATAATCCATCTCTAAATCCTTAACTTATTCACATCTGCAAAGTCTCTTTCACCATGTAAAGTAACATATTCACAAGTTATGGGAATTAGGACATGGCCATCTTTTGATGACCATTATTACACCTATCACAGTAACTGAAAAGGCAAAAATAGAATGCTAAGCTATTGCATTTTGTAGACCGAGTCAGCAACTGCAGGAGGCAGCAATCTTCCCTAGACCTGGGAAAACAAAGAGAAGATGCTAGGATTTTTTTTAACTTAGAAGCTTCAAAAGAGCTGAAACGTAGATCAATGAGGAAGGGTGCTGGCCAACTTGTGCTGGTGTCTCTGAGGGGGCAATGTGAGGCTGGTTCTCTGAAGCCTGGGAGAGCTCCAACTGCTGCCTCTGGGATAGTTTCATTGCAGGGGGAAGAAGCAAGGCTGGAGTGACACTGGCCAGAACAGAAACAAGCAGGAAGCCCACAGGAAGCAGTGAGTCTCTTTCCCTCTCCACCAGTCTCCAGTTTCCCTCTTGTGCTCCTTATTGGCATAGTCCAAGGAAAAATGTGATTTTTAAAGTCCGAGGCTCAGCATCCCAGAGCAGCCGTAAGTTTGAACCTAAGAGACAAAAGCTTTACATGTGGCATGAGACTCAACCTGATGAAAAGCAAAAGAAAACGCAAATCAACCAATTGGTTTGATTATATGTACTTGAACCTTGAATTCTTCACTCAACTCATTGTTTTTAAGATATTATTTTACAGCATCAGACCATCTTGGGCATATATTTGGAAATCACCTTGTGCTTTTAGATGTACCTTAGATTAATGCAATTATTTCTAAACTTTTTGGAAAGGATGTATTCTTTGGTTGTGCAACACCATACAAGAGCTCCAAAAATCCTGTTGGTGTAAATTTAGTTTTTAAATAAAGCAAATTAAAATGATCATTTCATTTTATTTGAAAACCTGCCACCCTTAGAAATGACTGGAGAAAACTTGGGACAATGCGAAACAAGAGCAGGATTTCTGAATCAATAAATCAGATGTTTTCATCAAACTACTTCATGAAATAAGTGAAGAGAAACCCATAAAGGACCCATCCTGGATCAGAGGGTCAGATTCAGTACAATCTGTGACATTTTGGTAGTATACTCTGTGTATTCTCACTGATATTTAAAAGAGTTTTCTGTTTAAGAACTTTTCTTAATGCCTATTTTACCTCCACTTCATTTCCTGTTATTCATATATTGGTGATAAAATATTTTTATGATTTTTTTCTTTAATGCTCTGGTGATTTTGTTTTGATAGTACCACTCTGCTTTTAGTTTGGCTTTTTTTTTTCCCTCATGGCAACTGTACAGTTATGCAGTTTTTTATATTTAGGGTCTTTACTATTCTCACATCCTTTTTATCAAATAATTAATTTTTTGAATGGCAACTCTTTTTGTCCCCAATAATTAATTGAACAATTGCATCTTACTTTTTTTGTTTTATTACCCGAGTATCTGCAATGCATATCATTCCTTTTTCCCCTATAAATTTCTTATATAGTCTCACTAATAACTTCCTTTCCTTTGCAATAAATGCATTGGCTCCCTTTCTCCTAAATTGTCCTCAGTTTGTTTCCTTTTGCTAACTCCCATCAACCATGATCTTTAAAGGTTCTATTGGCCACCTAATGGGCCAAATGCTTTGGGTAGCTTCAGTTACAGCATGGTCACAGCTCATCTTGACAACAACTCTGTGAATAAGGACATTGTTGCAACTGGAGGCTTGAAGAGGTTAGGTAAATTGCCCAAAGTTAAACAGCTAGCAAATAGCGGACCCTGAATTAGACCCCAGTGTGTTTGCTGCCAACACCTAAACTCTTTTTGTTCCACTACACTTTTAAAATTAAAAGATTAAAAAGAAAATCCCATCACTACTCAATGCATTTGGACATTTCCTCAATCTAATCTACTTTCATTTACTTGCAAGAAAAATAAAAGAAATCAATATTCTTTTCTACATACCTAGCATAAATTAAAAGTATTTTTAAGTCCATGAAGCTTTTTTAAAAAAATTTTTATAAAGTGGATATCATGGGAAAGGCATAGATTTATAGTCAAACAGACTTAAATCATCAATTTGTTGTCAGACAGCCTTGAATCCCAGCTTGGTCACGTAGCACTTGTGTTTCCTTGAAAAGTTCCTGACCAATTTCAGCCTCAATTTTCTCATTGGCCTACAGTAATATCTACTGGTGCTCAAAAAAAGAAATTGTACATAAATCATTTGAGATTGCAGATGAGCTGCAGCCAGCCTGTAAGCCTGAGAGACCAAGAAGAGTTCAGCTTGTGATGCCAGACACTGTAGCAGAGGACTAAGCTTATTAAGCATTCAGAACATTATACATTCCAATAGACTCTAACTTATCAGATCCCTAACATAACTAAACATATGCTATGCCAGCCCCTATGTACCACTCTCCACCTGCCGCATCACTTTCTCTCCTCCCCTCCCATTTCTGGTTCCTCTGCTGGTGTCATGTGGTATGCTGTGAAGAAAGGCAGAGATATTAGGGAATACTCTGAGGGAGGCCAAGTGATCAATTGAACACAAAATTAATGAATAAGATACCATTTTTTTCATCAATCAATTTAGCAAAGACACTTGACATGACAGCACTCCATGCTGTCAAGGGCACAATAAAGTAACTCCATCAAGTCCAGCTGGAAAAGCGTAAACTGCTCTGTGGTGGGTTGAAATATGCCCCCCCCCCAAAAGATATGTTGGAGTCCTAATCGCTGGTATCTGTAAATGCGACCTTATTTGGAAATAGGGTCTCTGCAGATGTGTCCAAGTTTAGCTGAGGTCATGCTGGATTATTATGGGCCCTAAATCCAAGGCCTGGTGTCCTTATAAGAGTGAGGTTGGGAGACGCCGAGTGCACACCCACAGGGGGAAGGTGGCCCTGTGAAGATGGAGGCAGGGAATATAGCGATGCAGCTACAAGCCAAAGAATGCTGAGGATGGCTGGCGACCAAAAAAAGCCAGGAAAAGTAAAGCGAGGATCCTTCTCCAAAACCCTCAGAAGGAGCATAGTCCTGCTGACATCTTGATTTTGGACTTCTAGAATCCAGAAACGGTGAGAATGCATTTCTGTTGTTTTAAGCCACCGAGTTTCTAGGGCAGCCCAAGGAAATGAATACCTGGTACAGCCTTTCTGGAAAGCCATTTGACAAGTAAACTGGAAAGCAGACATCAAGAGAGGCTTAAAAGAATTTTATTTTCTTTGCTCCAGTAAATCAGCTCCTAGGAATCTATTCTTAGAAAACAATAATATCAATCCAACATTTGGACACAAGTTTGGGTTGAGAATACTGCAGCCTTACTAACCATGGCAAAGGTTTAAAATAACCTAAATGTTCAGCCATAGGAGAATAATTAGATAACCTATTGTACGCCTATATGAAGACTGCCATGCAATCAGATGAAGAGTGATGTTTCCCAAAGACAATGGAATACAATGGAGAAATGTTTGTGATCAGGTGAAAAGAAGCAGATGTAGAACTGTATACACAAGTTCATAAAAAAGATACATGCTTTAAAATACAGAATTAAAAAATAACGATACAAAGAATAAAGGGTGCATGGATGGTTCAGTGGTAGAATTCTTGCTTTCCATGCGGGAGACCCAGGTTCAATTCCCAAACCATGCACCTCAAAACAAAACAAAACAAAAATATATAAGATTAAATGTACACTTTGAAACATATGCATTGATTCCTTCCAAAAAGAAAATTGTATTGTGCAGCTCCTGCGAGCCAGTTCACCCTTCTAGGTTCTGAGGGATGATGTATCCAGGCATTATATTAAGCTATACAGAATTACAAGCCTTCATTCTCATTCTGGGCTCCCTGTGTTTGGGTTGTTTAAATGATCTATCCAGACTGATTGAGTTAGATTAAGTGTGTGGTAGTTAGATTCAGTTGTCAACTTGGCCAGGTGAAGGTACCTAGTTCTGTTGCTGTGGACATGAGCCAATGATACATGAACCTCATCTGTTGCTGATTACATCTGCAGTTGGCTAGGAGGCGTGCCTGCTGCAATGAATGATGTCTGATTTAATTGACTGGTGCTTAAATGAGAGAGCTGAACGCAGCACAGCCCAAGTAGCTCAGCAAACCTCATATCAGCACTCACAGCTCAGCCCAGGCCTTTGGAGATGGAGAAAGGAATCACCCCAGGGAAAGTTGTTGGAACCCAGAGGCGTGGAGAGAAGGCTGGCAGAGATCACCCTGTGCTTTCCCATGTAAGAAAGAGCCTCAGTTGAAAGTTAACTGCCTTTCCTCTGAAAAACTAATGAAATATCCCCTTTTATTAAAAGCTAATCCGTCTCTGGTGTGTTGCATTCCGGCAGCTAGCAAACTAGAACAATGTGTTAAAGAAAATTTGAGTTTTGGGCAAAATAAACAGCTCTTCCTTTGGTCTCATAGAATAGGTGAAGTTCTAAAATACAGACAATGTCCTTCTTACCCCTAAATTCTGGTTTATTTTAGTTCCAACTAATTGGCTTCATTCTTATCTCTAATTGAAGCCTGATCTCTTTCTCAATTTCTGTAACTGTTATTGTATATAGCAATGCTGACCTTCAGAACTGCAGAACACTTACTCTGAGCCTTAGGTGACACACAGGTACCCAAAGTTCCAGAGAAATACCAGGTTATGCATATAGCACAGCCTCTCAAATCTAGAAATAACAATTACCACTCCGGACTAAATGTGACTGCTATAAGAGCTTACAATCTAGGCCCCAATTTTCTTACAAGTATTTTCTAAATGAGACCATACAATATTTTGCTCTTTTGTTTCTGGCTTATTTTGTATCACATAATACCCCACAGGTTCAAGATCTTATTCCTTTTAAAGCAATGCTGCAATAACTCTTGAATAACTCTTTTGGTTCTCTCTCTACTTACAACAGGCCATTAACAATTTACTTCTAGAGACCCACAAAGCTAATCTGAAAATATCAGACAGAGTTTAGTAGAATGACTGCATCAGCACTTTTCCACCAAGAAATTGTTGCTAATTTTTGCTGCTCTTACAACAGAGTGAAATTGTGAATAATTTCAGGGCTTTGCAATGTAAAATGTCCCCTGTGGCCTCATTTCTTCATCTCTGTCTGCCCCAAAATAATTGACCCTACATCTTTAATCATTTTTGTCTGATCTTGACTAGATTAGGGGAGGGAGTCTGTCCAAGATGAGGGAATTCTGCTTTCTTGACCATGGAAGCAAAGAGACTCCCATGAGCTCTGTGAAGACAGGAGAAATCTCTATGCCACTTTTATTGAGATATGAGAGCTCCTGGCATCTTTAGCTGAAACACTCGTTTAATTCTTCTGTAATCTTTGGCCTGGGAATCTATTTTAGGCATTAATTTCCATCCTTTTTGTTAGCGATCTCTTTTGTCATTGGACTAGATTTTGGTGGTATATGAGCATCTGGCTTTTAGAGTTCCCTAAGGCTATTATCATGCTTAATTCTGGCTATTTAATAAATGTTTAATACATTTATGAGTGTGTGGTGAATGTATAAAGCCTACTTTGATGGCTTCATTTTAGTCTTATTCCCAAGAATATTTTCTACTTTCTGTTTTGTTCCAACAAAAACAGACATTTCTTCATCACCATTTCAATTCTTTTCATCTCCCTCTCCCCCTAAAAACTCCAATTATCAGCTCTTCCCATTCAAAATCTCTTCTCTACACTCTATTCCTACTTATTCATGATCTAGTCGCTTCACCCAGGGAACGCTTTGTGGTTTTGTGGTTGTAAATCTCAAATTCTGACTCCACCACTTGAGGGTTGTAACCTCTGCGTGCCTCGGTGGACTATTCTGTAAATTGGGGCTAATAACAGAATCTATGTGTTTTAGTTTCCTAGGCTGTTCAAGCAAATACCATGTAATGGGTTGGTTTAAGCAAGAGAATTTATTAGCTCATGGTATGAGGCTAAGAGAAAGTCCAAACCAAGGCATTATCAAGGCGATACTTTCTTCCCAAAGACTGGCACTCTAGGACTGGCTGCAGTGGTCCTTGATCCTTGGTTCCTCTGTTACACACAATGCACATGGTGGCCTCTCCTGGAAGGAGAGCCATTTGACAAGTAAAATGGCTTGTCATTCTCTTCCAGTTTCTGTTGAATTTCAGCTACGTGCTTCCCGTGACTTTCTCACTGTCTGTCCAAATTTCATTCTGCTTATCATGGACTCTAGTGATAGGGTTAAGACCCATCATGATTGAAGTGTATCACACCTTAACTGAAGGAACCTTATCAAAAGGTCCTAGTTACAATGGGGTCACACCCACAGGAATGGATTAAGTTTAAGCACATGCTTTTCTGGGACACATACAGCTCCAAACCACCACACTCTGTTGTTGGGGGGTTGGGGTGGATGTAAGGAATATAAAGCACTGAGCCTAGAACCTGGCGCAGAGGAAGGACTCAATATATGATAATTATCAGTAAGGTCACCTAACTGGATGTAGGTTGTAATATATCCTCAATTTCTTTATAACTTTTTTCCTTTCTCCCTCCCTCGCTCCCTCTCTCCTTCCTTCCTTCCTTTCTTCTTTCCTTCCTTCATACTCTCCTTCTGTCCTCTGTTCAAGCAGTCTTTGCTTATCAGCCTTTTCCAACTCTAGACTTCACCAAATGAGGTGAAAATAGAAATGTATCTCAAATCATTTTCTCTTAGATCCATCTCTTCTTTAAGTGAAAGGATGTTAAAGTAGAAGTTCAATCATACAGAGATCTACTGCTTCTCTTTCACCACTCACACTTGGCACCATCTGTATCCCTGTATTTCCTTCCTGGGTCAGCCCACTTAACAGAATAATCTGAACACAAAAACACTGATTGCCATCTAAACTCAAATAAGATAGTTTGTTCTTTCATCTCTTGCACTTCTCCCAATGCTTCAATTCCTTAACCAGTCAATTCATAAATGACTGATACGCTTTGCCATGAGTTTTGAGAGTAAAACAGAAGAAACACAAGCAAACACACAACTAGTTTATGAGAATCACTCACATAAAACCATCTAAGAACAAGGTAGTATGTAACAGCAGTATCCAGTAAACATAAAAAGTGTCTTCAGAATTTTAGAAGTGAGATACAATATGTGCTAGAGTAAGAGATGATTTAATAAAGGTGGGTCTTAGCCCTTAAAGGACTGTTAGGCTAGAAGAATGGGAAGGACAAGCATTTCAGATATGGGGAATATCATGAACAAAGGCACAGAGGCAAAATAATACCAATCACAGCAGGTCCTATTTTGCGGGGCACCTATTATGTGCCTTGACCCATGCCAGGCTCTTTACACTATATCTAATCCTTACAACAATCCTGGGATTGTGCAAATAAGAGAGTTCAGATTTAAAGATGGTTTCAATGTCTGTGTTCTAACTACTACATAGGAAGGTGAGGCAAAGGGCTCAGTGGGGTAGATAAAGAAGGATGGTACCACTTCGAGAGTAGAGTGAGGTAAGGTGGACAGAAAGGCAAACTGGATTATGGGGACACTGGATGTTGAACAAAGGCACTCGAGATGAATTGATAAGTACACAGGGGACTGCTATGGATTTTTGGCATCCAAGGAGCAGGACAAACTTTGCAGTTAGACAAGATCTGAGTTCAAGACCTGTTCCATGTTGACTACATACCGCCGGCAAACATAGTTAAACTTGATGAGATTCACTTTCTCATTGGCAAAATGTTATCATCAGTGGTATCAATTCATAGGGTTGAAAGGCTTACATGAGATAATGTATTTAAAGGTCCTTCTAAAGCACCTTGGCATTTAATATTCAGTAGAAATTGTTGTTGTAGTTACCACCTTTACTATTTTCACGGCCACCACTGAAACCATGTATAACAAAGATAAACCAGAAAAAAAATAGCTAACATTATTTCCTGGACATCTATAATGAGTTCCTGGCTTAGGGTTCTTGGAATAGAAAGAGACAAGTAGGAATGGATTTGCAAGCATTGCCAAGATGAGCCCACAGATCTTGATGACTCGTATAAGGGATGAAAGGAAAAGAAAACCCAAAGATTACAAACTTAGGGGAATTTGAGAAGTGTAATAATATGAACAGTCATGTCTAATTTGTCTGTTTCTCTTTCAAAGGTATCCACAGAAATGATGATGATTTCAACTAATTTATATTCTTCTGGTTCAGCAAAGGTATAGAAAAAAAACAGAAAGTATTACTATTATTGTGGATTTCAGGTGACTCCTCTTGAAGACATTCAAAGTTACTTCATCTTCTCACCATCTTTCCATCATGAGTTCTTCTCAACTCTTACCCAACCATAGTCTTTCTGGAGCATGCACTGGAACTATCCAGCCCATTAGGGTATCTCCTCTTTGTGAGTTATTCTTGGAAGACTATTTCCTTTATAGAACCTATCTAGTTGGATTTCTTTTATTCCTGCCCTGGTTAAGCATAGGACTTCCATGATTATTGCCCAGTCATCCCCTTCCCAAACATGCTTATTATACAGCCTGCACTTTTGTAAATATTGTGTACCTATGATCAGTAGAGGTACAGTTGCTGCATTGTAAAAATCATTTCTTATTTTCTTTCTGTTGTTGGTTTTATGAACAACTATCCTGAGTTAGCACAGTTAGCTTCACTTTATGCCACCTTATATTGTACAGGTCAGGAACTGTGTCTAATTCCGTATGTCTGGAGTGAGGACGTGCTCCACACTACAGTATACCTGCATGGTATCATATTGCAAATGGTATTTTTAAAATGTTTTTTTGTGGATGAGTTGATGATAATGCTTATGATCCCATTCATATTCTCCACAGCTTCCTCTTTTATGGTAACAACCAAATAGCCCCATTTCCTTCCACTTTTGCAAACCCATTGCACTTATCCTTAACTTCTTTAGTCATTGGTGGCTCTGAGTTTCAGTCTTCTTTTCAGAGAGTTTCAGGAAAGTTCCTCTTTTTTAAATACTTGTATCATAAAGTTTTCTTACTTTCCTTGCATTTTATTCTGCCTCTAGAGAGGTAAAAGAATTATTTCCTCACTGACTTTAGAGCTCCTTCACTGTCATCAGGAGAAGGTCTACAATCAGACAGAGATTGCATAAGGCCAGCCCTTTGCTTGAGCTTGATAAACTGAATGGTCTTGGGGGCCATTCTCTGTGGATGCTGACTTCTCTGCTCTACCCCTAAAGTGATCCTTGGGACCCTAAAAGGAATTGTGGACTGAAGTAACATCCCAAATAAGGTGGAGTCTTTTTGCAAGAAAGGAGATGTTGGTATAAACAAGAAGAAGGAAATAGAGAAGGTTTGTTATAAAATGAAGATACAGGCTCTTAAGCTAAAGGGAGGATGATTGATGTCTTTTCCACGTCTAGTTAGTGATTGACATTAAAATGCTAATGTGAATTGTAAATATCAAAAAGGGGAAGAGAAAAGCTAAAGGGATAAAACTTAACAGTTTACGTCCTGAATTTAGGTTTAAGCAAATTCTGCAAGTCCAAAGACTGGCAACAGTCTTTGCATTCATGTTCATTGACCATTGGCCAAATTATGCTACATTTAGTCATTGTAATGATTTAAAGTGTGTTTTGGTTAGCTGCAGCTGACAAAAAAAGTTCTACACCGACTTAAACAGATAGCAAGAAGCATGAAGACAGGTGATGGCTAGCTTTAATTCAGCAGCCCAGTGATGTCTCCATGATTCTATTAACCTTCCCCAATGCAACCACCTCGCAGGGAAAAGGTGCTGTAACTCTGCCTATTGTATCCAAAGTCAAAGCAAGAAGAAGGTCAATGAATGGCACCAGCCATATCTGTCCCTTTCATTAGGAGAGCAATAGATTTTCCAGTCATCCTCAGCGGATTTCTCACTAATAGAACCACACCACATGGCTCTCCTTAGCTGCATGGGAACACGGAGAGTCTATGTTTGGACAAAGGCAAGAAAGAAACAGCTCCCAATATCATCACATAACTGTGTATTCATCACCATGATCATTTTTAGAACATTTGCATCATGCCAGAAAAAGAAATAAAAATAAAAAATAAAAAAAATTAGAAGTGAGTGATGTTGAGAAAACCAGTTGTGCCAGGTACTTTACTTCTACTATATCTAATCTCTAATCCCTATTAACAACGCTTAAAGCTAGATATTTATTATTTATGATGCTTATTTTACAAATGAAGAAAATTAGGATCAGGAACATTAAGTAAAATTGGGCAAAGGTATATAATTAGTCAATAACAGAGCCAGGGTTCCAATCAGATCAATTTAAATCTAAAACTCTTGTTCTTTCCATTATACCACATGGGGGCTTTAGCAGGAAAAAATTGTATTCAAATCTGCTTAGCACATTTTTTGACCATTCTAAAAATTGAAATATAACACACATGTAGGGAAGGCTACACATCAAATTATATAGCTTGAGGAATTTCACATGTAATCACATGTAAGAAATAAAATATTACAGCACTCTAGGAGACACCTTCTTCTCTCTTCAAGTCTCTAACTCACCACAACTTCTAGCAGCATAACAGATGTGAGCTCTGTGAATACCTACAGATTTCTCACTTCTACTCTCCAGAAGTGTGAGACAAGAAATTCCTGTACTTTTAAGCCATGCAGACTCTGTGGTACTTGCTTACTTAAGCCCAAGCAAGCTAAAACAATCTGTATTTCCAAATGTGACAGGGTTTTGAAGCTGTTTGTACAGCAGAAAAGATCATGTTCTTTTAATCCATTCTGTGGGTATAGACCTGTTATAGATGGGACCTTTTGATTGGGTTATTTCAGCTGCAGAGTGCTCCAGGGTAGGCCTTAATCCTCTTACTGGGGTCCTTTATAAGAGGATAAAAGATACAGAGAAGACACAGAAAAGTCCCAGAGAAGCTGAGAAAGGAAGTTCCACTGAAGCCAAAAGCTGGAAGCAATGAAACCCAGGAGAGGAGAAGAGAAAGAACAGCAGGAGTTGCTATGTGCCTGGCCGTGTGACCAAGGAGCTGGCGATTACTGGTAGCCAGTCTTTCGGGAGAAAGCATTGCTTATTGATGCCTTGGTCATGGCCTAAGAATTGTAAGCTTTTAAGTTAATAAATCCCATTGCAAAAGCCAACTCATTTCTGGCATATTGCATTTTGTCAGTGTTAGCAAACTAAAACACTTAGGCAAAAGGACATTCTATTACATAACTGTAGTACAGTTATCAAGCTTAGGAAATTTAATATCAATACAAAGTTAGTATCTAATCTAGAATCTACACTCCCATTTCTTCAACTGTACCAATTATGATTTGTATAGCAACATTTTCCCCATCCAGGACCAATCCAGAATCACGCATTGCATTCGGATTTTGTCTCTGTGATCTCTTCTAATATGAAACATTCCTTAGCCTTTTTTTCTTTCATGATGTTGATATTTTTGTTCAGCACAGACCAGTTTTTTATAGAATGACCCTCAATTTAGATTCGTCTATCTTTTCTTACTACTATTTGTGTTATGAATTTGGGTAGGAATGCTATATAAGCAATATTGTTTCTTGAGCATCATCTAGAAATACTTGATGTTGACTTGTCCCAATATTTGAAGTTAACTTTGATCCTCTGATAAAAATGACATCATCACATTTCTCCATATAAGATAACCATCTGTTTTTTTTTTGTTTTTTTTTTTTAATGAATACTTTGTGGAGAAATCCTGGCATCCTAATGTGAGGAAGAGCTTTCTCTTCTTAATAATTGATTGACTGGTTGGTTGGTTGATTGATTGATTCCCAATATGGAAACATGGATTCCTATTTTATCCTGCATGTTAAATGGCATTACTGTTATAATTTATTTTGATGGTCAAATTGCCTCAGAGTTGGCCAGTGGGAAACCATTCAACCTGGCTCCTGTCCGCTTTTAACATGTTCCTATTATTATTTGAGAGCCTCCTTACTTTCTGGCACATCAAGATGTTCCAGGCTCCTCTTGCACTTTCCCTACTCCAGTCATGGAATCAGCCATTTTTCCAAGGAATTCTGGTTCCTTTTAATGGAGAACAGGCTTAGAAACCAAAATCTAGGTGCTAGATGTGTGTACTGGTTTGCTAAAGCTGCTGGAATGCAATATACCAGAAATGGAATCGCTTTTAAAAGGATTTATTAAATTGCAAGTTTACAGTTCTAAGGCTAAAAATGTCAAACTAAGGCATCCAGGGAAAGAGATCTTGACTCAAGAAAGGTTGATGTGTCCAAAACAACTCTGTCAGCTGGGAAGGCACGTGGCTGGCATCTGTTGGAGTCTTTGGCTTCTGGTTTCAAACAGCTTTCCCAGGGCCATTTTCTTTTTGCATCTGCAAATGTTTGGAGCTCATGTGGATCTGCTTTCTCTCAAAAGCACTTGGCACTCCAAGCATCTAAACTTCCTCCAAAATGTTTCACCTTTTAAAGGACTCCAATAAACTAATCAAGGCCCACCTTGAATGTGCAGAGTCAGATCTTCATGTAATCAAAAGGTCACACGCACAATTGAGTGGTCAATCTCCATGAAAACAATCTAGCCAAAGGGTTCCACCCTACAATATCGAAACAGGATTAAAGGCCACAGCTTTTTGGGGGTATATAAAAGACTCAAACTGGCACAATGTACTTATTGCTACTGAAATATCATTACTCCTAGGCTTTTCAGTAAACGAGAGCTAGATTATATGAGTTAATTCTAGTAACTCCAATTCCATTCTAACCCTATAGCATTCTTCCATAGCTGCACCTCTCTTCTTCTACAGTGAGAATCTTGTCTTCCAACAGCATTATATTTACTTATTTTCTGAGTCCTACAATGCATATAATATAGTTTTAGAATTGCTATATCCATACCATGATAAAAACAAATCCGCTACATGGAGTTCAATGTATTTTTGTAGTTCTTTTTTTTTTTGGACTAGGGGTTTTCAGTAAAAATACTGTGTTCAAAAGTTTTTGGATTAGTTTTCACCCATCATTTGAAATAGAGTTGAACTCATTTGTTTCTATTTGGAATCAATTTTAGGGGTTTTCCCTTATTCATTTTTAACAGCTTTATTGAGATATAATTCACACACCATACAATTCATCCTTTTAAAGTGTACAATTCAATTGCTTTAGTATATTCACAAAGTTGTGCATCTATCATCACAGTCAATTTTTTAATACTGTCATTACCTCAAAGAGAAACCCCACACCCTTTAGCCACCACTCCCCAATTCCCCCATCCACCTCAACACTAGACAACCACTAATCTTCTTTCTATCACTATAGATTTGCCTATCTGAACGTTTCACATAAATAGAATTATACAACATGTTATCTTTTGAGACTGGCTTCTTTCACTTATAAAGTTTGTAAGGTTCGTTCATGTTGTGGCATGTATTAGAATATCACGCCTTTTATTGTTAAACAATGTTTTGTTATATGGCTATACCACATTGTATTTGTCCATTCATCAATTGATGGATATTTGGGGTGTTTTCACTTTTGGCTATTATGAGTAATGTTACTGTGAACATTCATGTACAAGTTTTTGACTGGACATCCGTTTTTCAGTTCTGTTGGTTATATACCTAGGAGTAGAATTGCTAGATCATATGGTAAATTTACTTTATGTATTACTTTTTGAGAAATTGCCAATCTGTTTTCCAAATTTACTGTGCCAATTTACACACCAGCAGTGTCTGTGGATTCTTCTGATTTATTCACATTCTCACCAACACTTGCTATTTGATTTTTTGACTCTAGCCATCCTGATGAGTATACAGTGGTATCTCATTGTGGCTTTGATTTGCATTTTCTTTATGACTAGTGATGTTAAGCTTCTTTCCATGTGCTCATTGGCCATTTGTATATCTCTTTTGGAAAAAATATCTATTCAGAGCCTTTGCCCCTTCTTAAATTGGGTTGTTTGTGGTTTTTATTGAGTTGTGTGAGTTATTCCTATATTCTAGATACAAGTTTCTTATCAAATATATGATTTACAACTATTTTCTGCTATTGTATGAGTTTTTTTTTTCATTTTATTGATGATGTCTTTTAAAGCACAAATATTTTTAATTTTGTTGCTGTCCATGTTTTTCTTTTGTTGCTTGGGTTTCTAGTGTCTTATCTAAGAAACTATCATCTAATCTCAGATCATGAAGATTTATTCTTTTTCTTACAAAAATTTTATGGTTTTAGCTTTTACATTTAGGTCTACAATCCATTTTGAGTTAATTTTTGTGAAGAATGTGAGGTAGAGGTCCAAATTAATTCTTTTCTTCATAAATATCTTGTTGTCCCAGCACCATTTGTTTTAAAGACTATTCCATCCCTCATTGAAATGTCCTGACACCCTTATCAAAATTCAATTAACTTGAGACTCAGCATCAAAGGACTGAGAAAAACCCTAGAATGAGCTGAGAATTAACATCAAGAGACTGAGAGAACCTTCTCAACCAAAAGGGGGAAGAGTAAAATGAGGCAAAGTGTCAATGGCTGAGAGATTCCAAACAGAGTTGAGAGGTTATCCTGGAGGTTATTCTTACGCATTAAGTAGCTATCACCTTGTTGTTCAAGATGTAGTGGAGAGGCTGGAGGGAATTGCCTGAAAATGTAGTGCTGTGTTCCAGTAGCCATGTTTCCTGATGATGATTGAACAATGATATTGCTTTCACAATGAGACTCTGTGAATGTGAAAATCTTATGTCTGATGCTCCTTTTAGCTACTATATCAACAGAAGAGTAGAACATATGGAATAAAAATAAATAACGGGGGAACAGATGTTAAAATAAATTCAGTTTGAAATAGTGGTAGGTGAAGGCGAGGGGTAAGGGGTATGGTACGTACAGTTTTTTTTTTCTCTCTCTATTATCGTTTTATTTCTTTTTCTGTTGTCTTTTTATTTCTTTTTCTAAATCGATGCAAATGTACTAAGAAATGATGAATATGCAACTATGTGATGATATTAAGAATTACTGATTATATATGTGGAATGGAATGATTTCTAAATGTTTTGTTAGTTAATTTTTTAATTAATAAAAAAATAAATGGCATTGTGAAATCTAAAAAAAAAATTCAATTAACTGTAATTGATGTGGGTTTATTTCTGGACTCTCAATTCTATTCCATTGATTTATATATCTTTCTTTATGCCAATATTGCACTATCTTTTTAGATCACTGTGAGCTTTTTTGTAAGTTTTGAAATCAGGGTATATTCATTGTCTGACTTTGTTCTTTCTTTTTCAAGACTGTTTTGGCTATTCTGGGTCCCTTGCATTTCCATATGAATTTTAGAATCATTGTTTCAATTCTTTAAAGAAATCAGCTTGGATTTTAATAGGACTCGTATTGAATCTTTAGGTCAATTTGGGGAATACTGCCATCTTAACAACAGTAAATCTTCCAATCCATGAACATGGGATGTCTTCTTACTGTTTAGTTCTTTACTTTTTTCAGTCATGTTTTGTAGTTTTCAGAGTATAAGTTTTGCCATTCTTTTGTTATTTACTCCAAAGTATTTCATTCTTTTTGATGTGATTGTAAATGGAATTCTTTACTTTTCATTTTCAGTTTTCCCATTGATACTGTATAAAAGTATCAATTTTTAAAATTGGTTTTAACAATTTTTTTTAGTATTTTTGTGATGAAATATAGTATATATATAAAAGTGATAAATTTCAAAGTACATTTCAACAAGTGGTTTTAGAACAAATTTCAAAGTATGGTATGGGTTATAGTTCTACCATTTCAGGTGTTTCCTTCTAGATTCTCTAAGACACTGGAGACTAAAAAAAAAAAATCAATAAAATAATTCAGTAGTCTTACTCATTTCTTAAGTTCTATCTTCTCTTGTACAACTCCCCCTTCTCTTTTTTTTTTTTTTTTTTTAAGAGAGAGGGAGGAAGGGAAGGAAAGACAGAGAGAAGGAAGGAAGGATGGAAGGAAGGAAGGGAGGAAGAAAGGGAAACATCTTTTAAACATTTTCTTGTTTTATTATATTTTGTTTGTTTGTTTGTTTTTTACATGGGCTGGGGCCGGGAATCGAACCGAGGTCCTCCGGCATGGCAGGCAAGCACTCTTGCCCGCTGAGCCACCGCGGCCCGCCTCCCCCTTCTCTTTTGAGTCTTCTCCCAATTTCTAGCAATATTTGGGCAATGACCATTCTAACTTCTTCATGTTGGAAAGGGGTGTTGACATAATGGAGAAGGGGGATGCAAGTAGTTGACGCTCTTAGAGAGACTGGGTTTCAGGGCTTGTCTGGCCTAGGAACCATCTGGATGTTTTAGGTTTCTGAAAAGTAAACTTAGTAAGTGAAACTTTTATAGAGTCTCAGACAGAGCCCTGGGAATTCTTTAGGGTTTACAGGAATATTATTGAATGGGGCTTGGCATACCATGGCAAATAACAAAATATAACTGAAGCTTGAATAAGAGTAATCTCCAGGGTAGCCTCTTCACTCTTTTAGCATACTCTTAGCCACTGATACCTTCTTTTGTTACATTTCTTTTCCCCCTTTTGGTCAGGTAGGCATTGTCTATCCCACAGTGCCAGGCCAGGTTTATCCCTGGGATTTATATACCACATTGCCATGGAGACTCCTGAATGCCATGTCCCACGTAAGGGGGAGGGTAATGATTTTACTTGCAGAGTTGGGCTTAGAGAAAGAAAGAGGCCTCATCTGAGCAACAAAAGAGGTTCTCAGGAAGTAACTCTTGGGCATAGGTAGGCCTAGGTAGGCTCAGCTTCTCTGTTACAGATATAAGTTTCATAAGAGGAAGACTCAAGATCAATGGTGTGGCCTGTTAACTTGGAGTCCCTAATGTTTGAGAGATCAGGGATTTCCCAGGTGATAAAGTTTAATAGTTCCACATTTTCTCTCTACTCCCTCAAGGGACTTTGCCAATATGTTTTAATTATCTGCCCAACATACTCTGGAATGTATCTGAGTATTGCATTAAGCTTTACAGAATTGCAAGACCTCCTTCCCAGTTCTAGGCTCCATGTGTTTAGGTTGTTTAACTGAACTGGCCAGACAGCTTAAATTAGATTGTGTGCTGCAGAAAATGTAGGTTTTGGACAAAATAAACCTCTCTTCCTTTGATCTTATACAGTAGGTGAAGTTCTAAAATACAAATAATATCATCCTTTATCCTGTATAGGGTTGATTTTTGTACACTGATCTTATATCCTGAAACTTCACTGAACCTCATTCATTTTAACTTGTTTATTCTTTGAATGTGGAAATATTAAGATTTCAAAAATTAGAATCATGCAAAAAGTATTGTATTTATAATTTTATATGTCCCCTGTATAGTTTTCCATGAACTAGCTTTTGGCTATGTACATTTCAAACCTCCTTTCTCTCTCACTACCCATAAATTTGCATTCTGATGCAATAACATGGTCAGATTATATTATGACCTCTGGCCCTGGACTGTAGCATTAGGACATTCAGTGAGTCAGCACAGTAAGCCATAGGGGTATTCCTGGAAGTCATTCCTCCTCTGGGAAACTCACAATAACCTAACTGTATGTAGAAATGATTTAGAATTACATCAATATATCCCATAAATCCCACTTCATTCTCATACCAATTGCCCCTTAACTCAATCTTCAAAATGCTCATTAACTGCTCCAATCTACACTGGAGGGGAGGTTGAAGTGGAAAGGTACAGCAGCCTTAACCAATTGCAGTTAAAATACCTCACTTCTGCAAATTTACAAAACATATGACCACGTGAAAATGGTGCCAAGCCCATGGAAGGAGGTGCCAGTGCTAGTGTGGGGCTCTGAAGCTGAAGCTTCATTAGCTTCATGGTACATCCATTTCTTTGAGTTTTGTCTCTTCATCTGCAAAATAAGAATTACATTTGCTTGAACTATCTGAAGGTTGATGACATCCATAACAAAATTACGTATGTGAGAAACATCACTTTACATTATTATTTAAGTGTACCATTGGAGTTTATTCTCATGTCTGTTTTCCAAAAATGACCACAATATCTCCCTTCCCACATGCTCTTCCCGTAATGTGACTTTGACCCTCCTCCCACGGGGAAGCCGGGCCTCTGTTCCCTCTCTTTGAACTTAGGTGAGCTTGTAACTACAGCAGAAGTGATGCCGTGTGACTTCCTAAGCTAGCTCATCTTCCACCTGGCTTTCCTGAGATATGCTTGAAACCCAACCTGTAATGATGAAACTCAAGCTGCCCTGTAGAGAAGCCCAAATGGAGAGGAATAGACAGTCACTTCAACTTTCTAACCACGTGGGTAGCTTTCTTCTAAGTGGATTCTTCAGTCCCAAGTTGACACAGCACAACATAGACAAGTTGTAGAGTCATGAGCAAAATAAATGATTATTGTTGTCTCATGCTATTAAGTTTTGGAGTGGTTTGTTGTGTAGCAATAATTGATACACGATTCATCTTTCTAATAGTACCCTTCTGCACTCCATGCAAACTGCACTTCTCCCCATTCTGTGATTCCACCTTGCAATCTCCTGCCCCATGCCTTTTCTCATGCCATTTCTCTCACCTGCAATGCCTTCAGGCTATTGAACTCTTACCCATCCTTAAATGTCTCACTCAAATGCCACATCCTCCACAAAGCTCCTCTCATTACTCTAGCTGATTGCGATCTTCTCCCTCTAAAAGGAGAACTTTCTTTCTACCACTTATTATCAGGAGTGATGTTCAGCGTATTTATCAACTGGCAAGGCCAACTACCAACTAATCACAAGGAAAGCCTCCTGAATTAGCTACCATGTCTGTGCCCTTTGCCTCACAGCAAAGCCAATTCCATACATTTTAGCTCCTCTTCTAGCCTGCAAACACCTTCAGGGCAGTGACCACATCTAATATATGTTTGTCAGTGTACCCTCCTCTCATGCAAAACATAGTGTCATACATGTAATATACCCCATATATTATTTTATGAGTAATTTGTTGAGACTTAAAAAAATTAGATCTATGACTTATAAATTAGAAGGTCCAAGAGAATGCCTGGGGCAATAATAACAATAATAATAATAATAATAATAATAAGGCTTAAAGCTTTAAAATGATAAATGACTGAGAAATAAGATAATTTTTCTCAAAGCAGTATCATGAAGCCATAAAATTTTTTATTTGAGAGCTTAGATGGTATCTAATTGGTTCCTACATTTTTGTGTACAGAAAAATCACTTTGGGAAGCTTAGAAGGGAAATGCAGATTTCTGGATTTTACCCCTTGACCTTCTGAACAAATAGGTCTGGGTGGGGCTGATGAAATGTCCCTTTTCAGTGAGTTTTCCAGGTAATTCCAATGTAGGTACTCTGCAGACCTTCAGGAACCATAGTTTGGTCAACCCCCTAAGTCTATGCCTAGCTATTCCCTTACACTGTCCTCATGTAAATTTGTGCCTTTGAACTGGCAAGGGATGCTGGACTGCCAAAAGGGAAGAGAAACTGGGGAAAGCCACAACTCTTGGGCACTCTTGGAAGGGAATTCATGGCCTTTTTAATCCTTGGGTGGAGGCAAAGCCAAACAAAACTCTTCAGCAAGAGAACAGTAGTCTGATTGGGGAGACTTCTGTCTGGGGGTGTCCCTTGGGTGGGGTGATATGTTTCCTCATAGTGGAATAAATTGTTAATGGTGTGAATCACTTGGCTATGATTCAGCCTCCACCCTCAGCTGCCCTGTTCCTACCAGTCCAACATCTAATTGCATTTACTGAAAACCCCAGGGTTGTATTGAAATTACAACACTAAATCGTCTGCTTACATTCCTTTTTTATTTTTATCAGAAGGAAATCTACACCATTCTGTATTCTTCAACCATTTAGAAGTTAATCTTTGGAGTCTCTCCAGCTTTGTTCTTCCAGCTTTGCTCAGCCTGTCTTCTAAAATTCTTCACAAAACGAGTTTCTATCTTCCATGAGATCTTGAGTCTCTGGATGGTCTCCAAGTCACAGTTTATGCCTGCAATTCCACCCCAAAATCTTTAAGTGGTTGCTCCCCTGCCTTTTCAGATCTCAGTAGTTCCTCAGAATAAAACTGAGTGAAATTCTTGAGGAAAACAGCATGACCCTTTCCATCACCTGTGTCTTTCTCGTCTTGGAAGAAAAGAAAAGAAGCAGTGCGAAGCTGTCATTGACTCACTCTTGTTATGGTGAACCTTGAATTATTCAGGAGCTATGGAATAACCATCTTTCTGTAAGGTTGTAGGCCTTTCTAAAATATCCTACATTTCCCCCAATCCTTGTGCATTTTCTATTTTTATAACTGTCAGTCCAGAAAACAATCGAGAGAACTGATGTCTATCAAGTATTTAAGACCCTTTAGAATTTGAATACTGGAATGGCAGGCAGTATTAGCTAGATGCAACCACATGAGCAAATCCCTACCGTCAACACAGGGCTCCTTACAATAAAATTTCAGAATTCCTGTCACCGGTCTTTGATAATTATACTTTGTTGATTTTGTTACAACATGAACGTTTCCATAAGCTTTTTACAAAGCACTTGGGACTATATGAACTCATTTCACTCAAACCACTATGAGAGAGCTGTTAGCTTAGGTCAAGAAGCAGCCCAACTCTGAGAGGTTCAGTGACTCACCTACTTACCTAACATCATACAACTAATGAGTGGCAGATTGGGGATTGGCCCAGCACCTCTGATGCTTACCCAAAGGCATATTCTACCATATCACATGGGTACTTGCCTTCTGTACAAGCCCAGTAGGGCCTGCATAGATTGTTCATGAGACAATCTGGAGGTGAGCGTGTGGTGGCCTTGAGAATGCATCTCACAAACTTCCAACGACAAAAACCTTGATCCACCAAGGGCACAGCTGCTGGGTCTGAAATCTGTCTCTGCCTTTCTCAAGGCCACATTTCCCCAGGTGCTCCCTGATGATTCCTGCACAAGTCAGAGACCTAGGAATAAGTCCCTTTCTGGGAGACATGGAACTCCACTGACTGGCCACTTTGTCTCTGGGATGCTTCTTGGTCCTTGCCAAACTTTCTTCAGACTGCATGGCAGCCGAGGATGCTTCCACAAAACCTTCCTTCCCTCTCCTTCACTGAGGATCAGATTTGTTTTGCAGCCTGATAGTTCTCCCAGCCTTCTCCAGCTCCATAATAGATCCTTGATGGCTGCTTCTCAGAGGACCAGATGAACACAGCCTGTCTCATTCCTTCTTTATTGCTGATTTCTTGCAAGGCCCATCTCTAGGGTCAGGGGCCTGAAGGAAAACCTCATATCCACTCTTTAGTAAAGTAGCAGACAACCCAAGAGGGCAATAAAGAATAGAAAGATCCTCAAATTTCTATGTACATGCCGAGGCTGGCAGACTCTGTCCTTTGCCATGGAGTAATTGTCACAGAGAGAGTTAGGCTGGGAAAT
The DNA here is from genome assembly GCF_023851605.1 of Tamandua tetradactyla. NCBI lineage: Eukaryota > Metazoa > Chordata > Mammalia > Pilosa > Myrmecophagidae > Tamandua > Tamandua tetradactyla. Next base: position 27,700,410 of record NC_135352.1, read on the forward strand.
TACCATGCCCTGGGTGTGTTCATATGGGCAGCCTTCTTGTTTGCTTTATATTTTTTCTTTTTTTTAGGTGCATGGTCCAGGAATCGAACCCGGTCTCCTGCAAGGAAGGCAAGCATTCTACCACTGAACCACCCACACACCCCACCTCCTGTGTACCCCATATGGGTAGCCTTCTTGAAATAGGAAAAAGAGGTTATTCCCAAGCAACGATGCTCCAGATGGAATCCTATCTCACTGTGGAAGACCATGTTTGGCCTTCTGTACCCCTGTTTGTCTTCCAAAAGTCACCTTTCCCAAGACTTATTTTGTTGAGCTTTGAACTGCTTGTGGTAGGGCAAACAGCTATGATCTGTGCTTGTTAACAAAAGAAAAATCCATGTTGTTTCCTCCTGATAGAAGGATGCCAAAGAAGGCACCAGATATTCATCTGTATCTGTCATCTGAATAAGGAGCCCATGTCAAAAACATAACCCCCACGCGCTTGCTTCTGAGTCATGGAACGAGTAGTCCATTTCTGTGCTCATTGCTAAATACAAACTGAGCCCTACCACAGCCAGGCGCTGGAATTCAGAGACAGCCACTTCACTGTCTGATGGAGTCACCAATCGGTGTCAGGGGAGCATGGCAAGGGGGACCATCTAGGGAGACTCTGGGATTGAGACAGCTTGATATACTAAAAACCTTTTTTTTTTTACCTTGTAAACTAGCATATTTACCACTGTGGTGATGCTCTCATTGTAAAAACATACAGCAATTATCTCTCAGTGGGTCACTAATTAATCCAGGTGTGTCTGGGGACAGCTGGATACATCTGCATGATGACAGCACCCACATCCTCAGGCTGCCCTTGCTGACCATTTGGGCAGCAAGAGGTGGTTGGTTTTGCTCTGGGGTTGTGATCCTCAGAACTTCCAACCCACAAATTGGCAGCATCCTGGAGTTCCAAACTATCCCCAATGTCCTGAGATTACCAGTGGGCAGAAAGGAAGGATTTATACATCAAGGAGCAAAGTTGTACAACACTCTCTAGGTCTGTGCTGTCTGAGACAGTGGTCACTAGTAGCTGTGGAGCACTTGACATGCAACCAGTCTGCATTGAGATATGCCAAACATGCAAAATACACATCAGATTTTGAAGATCATATGAAAAAGTTCTCAATATTTTTATATTAGTTACATGTGATACTAGTTTTAGATATATTGGTTAAATAAAATGTATTATTAAGATTAATTTTGCCTGTTTCTTTTTCTTCCTTTTTATGAGTCTACCAGAAAATTTAAATCTATACATGAGGCTCACATTATATTGGACAGGCCTGCTCTAGATTACAAGTTCAATGAGGGCAGTAACTGTATTTGGTTTGGTCACTGTGTCACCATTATGTTCTTAGAATCTGGCATACTTCTTAGCACTGAAAAGAGCTCAATCAGTATTTGAAAAGTGAATTGAAAATATGAATGGACACATGAACATAAGCTGTTCATTTATCAGAAGGCAAGAAGAGGTTGGGGGTTGCAAAAAATTGTATCACTGAAATTTGAATCTGCAGCCTTGAACTCCCTGACTTCCTGTCTGACAACTCCACCTAAACGGGTATTAGTAATCTCAAACCTAACATCTCCAAGGCAGAATTCTTTATTTGCCTCTACAAACTAGTTCTTACCCAAAGCTCTCAGTAAATGACACCATAATCCACCTAGTTTTTTAGGGCAAAAAAACTAGAAGTCATCCTTCAATTATCTTATCCAACTTCCTACTCTCTTTCCCCCACTATTACCACTACCCAACACCATCCAATAAATGAACACACCCTATTAGTTCTACTGCAATATATACTCCAGATATATCCACTTTCTCCAGCACCACTGCCACCACCTCAGTGCCAGCTACCTTCATCTCTCATCTGCACTATGGTTCCTGACTTGCCAAGGTGTTGCTGCCTCTGCCATCAGAAATTCTGTGAGCCAATAGCATTCTTCTGACAAAGACAAAAAACAGAGGCCTGAAAGACTTAACTGTATGATGATTTTTATCTGTGTTTAAAAAATGTGCTTCAGTAGGGCACACAAACTGTGGGATTTAAAGAGCTGGAGCAGTCATCTAAATACACACCTGCTTTCAGACAAGACTTCACTTAGGTTGGTGCAGACAGAAATCTACCTTATTTATAAAGCTGTTCATAGGTGTGGGGTCTAAAGACAGCCAGGTTCAGCTTTGATCAGGCCATTTATTAGCATATAACCTTGGTAGTAGGGTGGTGCAGCAGCTATCATCTCCACCCCAGTGCTTTTCCTGCTACCCTTCTGAGATGTTACCAAGGATATTCCCCAGTTGAAAGCAAGTAAAGAAGAAACTTGCCTTCCATTTAGGACTTACAAAATATACAAACAGCCTTTATCTGTAGGATCATACACATATGGAACTAAACCACAAGCACAATTTGATGGTTTGGTTATTTAATGAGCTTGTATTGCCACAGATTTGCAGGGAAAGATGAACTCAGTCTTAAGGAGACTGAACCTTCCACATGAGACCTTCGCCTAATTCCTTCCATGATGGGAGAGTAGGCACCTCTGACACTCATCTCTGCAATTAAACCAAAGGCTCTCCACTTTCACACCCTCCCTCCCCCATCCCTACATTACCAATTCTCCTTGAACAATTCTCCTTAAACAACCTCCTCCCTTACAACTCAATACGGCCCCCACAAACCCACCACCATCCTTCCAGTTCTTGGTGTCATCTTTGGCTCTTCACTCTACTTCATTGTTCATATCTATCACCAACTCTTGTGCATTTCTTCAAATGTTTCTTAGACTTCTTGAAACATTAGTTCCCAGATCCATATAACTGTACCCCCATGTGACCACAAGTTGCCAAGGAGATGGTCCTCTCTCTTCACTCTTCCCCACTCAATCCACCATGCTCATTTCTACAGGTTTATCTTCCAGAAGCACCAGTTCCTTTATCTTATTCACCTGCCATAGCTTCCTACAGTTTATTCATTCAATGTTTAATCTATCCACCCAAGAGATGTTTATGTCAGTCAAATGCTAGCTGCTGGGGATGTAATGATAAACCAAACAGGCTGGTGCTTACTCAATAAGTTTGATCTATTCTGTATGACTTTTAAGATTTTGCCATGCCTCAAAGAAGTCTTAACTCTCATTATTTCCCCAACTTGAAGTTCCTCCTTCACTCATTTTCATCCTCTGAATCCTGTTCCTCACACAAGGACCAATTCAAAGCCTCGCTCCTCAATATTTCTCTGAACGCCTGTCAATTACCTTCTACACCCCACTCATTTGGCTCCTATCCTCCGCTGTCTTATTTTATAAAAAGGCAGTGTCATGGTTTGAAGCTTTATGTATCCCAGAAAAACACGTGCTTAATTTTAATCCATTCCTGTGGGTTTGGACCCATTGTAAGTAGGATCGTTCAGTGGTAGGATCTCAAGATAAGATGTGACCCATTCCATTCAGGGTGGGTCTTAACTCTCTTACTGGAGTTCCTTAAGAGAAGAAGAAAGCCGTAGAAGCACACAGAGAAAAAGACAGAAAAGCCAAGGGAGAAAAGCCAAAGAAGCTAAGGGACACAGAAGAGAGAGAAAGGATATAGAAGCTAAATGAGAGAAACACACAGAAGCTCAGATGAGTCCCAGATCGCCAGCACCCTCTCTTCAGAGTCCAGGTATTGTCTTGAAGATGCCTTGATTTAGACATTTTCATAGTCTTAGAACTGTAAGTTTGTAAGTTAATAAGTCCCTATTGTAAAAGCCAACCCATTTCTGGTACATTGCATTTCATTAGCTTTAGCAAACTAAAGCAGGCAGTTACCTTTCCATATGTGTGCATTATATCCTCACAATTATATAGAAATATAAACACCTTGAGGGAAGTACTCTTACAATGTCTAGTTGGTAGAGAGCTTTATAATATGGTTTGATTAATTGATCTGTATATGGAAATGTACAATTTGAGACATTTGCTTCATTATGTCAGTGAAAGACAACATACGAAGAAATTAGATTTTTACCTTATTTTTGTCAGTGTACCAGATTGTCTGAATTTCTTTTATATGGACTTTACATAAAATCTTTAATAAGCAGATATTTAGTACCTATTGTCTTCACTGAAAAATTATTTTAAAATTATTTTTGTAAAAGAAGAGCCATGCTTAAAGGCAGAATTTGATATTTCATCTTTTGCTATCACTCATTGCGCTTAATCTAGCTATGACAAATAGGAGTTACCTGGTAATGAAGCAATTGATCATAATATTTCCTTGTATTTCAACAGTGATTTTCTTGTCTAACTTTACCATTACATTGTGAATTACCCATAAGAAGGATTGAGTTTTGTTTTCTGCTGAACAGCGTCCGGGATAGGCCTGCGACCTAATAGAGGTAAAAATAGACACTATAGCAAGTGGATGGAAGGATGGATAGATGGATGGACAGATAAATGGGTAAATGAGTGAGATAGAGCAGGCAGAGATTTCTTCCAGCCCAGGTTATTGGAAATTCCCTAGGTGGTTAGAAATTAGAAACTGGCATTTGAATTCTGCCTTAAAGGCTCTGGAAGATATAGATGTGGGGGATGGTACAAGGGCTGACCCAAGCAAAGCAAACAACTTTAGCAAAAGCTTAATGCGCCAGAAGAGTGACGTTGGCAAGATATGGAGTGATGGACAATAAAAGGTTGATTGAAGATAGATGCTACCTATTCCTATATAGTTCTTTAGAAGGGTTTTAAGTTCCTTTGAGGCAGGATGTATGGTCAGTTCATTGCTGTATTTTCAGAGCCTTCTGCACTGAAAGAACAGAATAATAAACAATCCATGGAGTAAGCAGGCACTTGGCCACCTCTGAAATCATCTACCATCACTCTTTTCCTGGCTCATTCCTTTATATCCATGTGGATCTTCTTGTCCTCTTTTAAACCTAGCAAGCTCATTCCCAGCTCAGAGCCTTTGCACTTGGCTCATCTTTTTGCCTGAAACTTTTCATTCGTTTGGCTCTATCACGAAACATACAACCTCAAGGACTTTACCCTTGCCATTTGATCTCTGTGCTGGGAAAATTCTTACCCCCTACCTTCTGAGACTTGATTCCCACTTCCTTTCAATGTCTGCCCCAAATATTTTTCACCTCCCCAGCCTATGTCATGTACCCTATGTTGTACCCCTCTCCTCTGCTCCTCAATCCCCTTACCCTGCTTTATTTTTTGTTATAGAACATATCATCACCTAATGCTATCACCTAACATTAGTAGTTAGTTGTTTCTCTATTGTTAGCTCCCTCCCCACTGGCATGTAAGCTCTCACTCTAAAGACTTCACATAAGAGTGAAGACTTTCCTTTTTCACTGCTGTATCCCTGAAGCCTAGAACAGTGCTTGACACATAGAAAGCACTTGTTATAGTTTTCTGGATGCAAAAATAAATACTCTGCAATGGGTTGATTTAAACAATGGGCATTTATTGTCTCATGGTTTTGAGGCTAAGAGAAAGGCCAAATCAAGGCATCATCAAGGTGATGCTTTCTCCCAGAAGACTGGCATTCTGAGGCTTGCTGCAAGTAATTCTTGGTCCTTGGCTTTCCTGTCCCATGGCAGTGCACACAGCAGCCTCTCCTGGCTTCTTCTTCTTTCTGGGTTCCCTTGATGGGTTCCTTTGACTTTCAGCTTCAGCCTGCTGCCCGAGGCTTCCTCTCTTTATGACCTTCCCTAAAAGGCCTTCAGAGATAAGATTAAGATGCATCTGGATTCAGCTAGGCCACACTTTAACCAAAATAGCCTCATCAAAAGGTCCTGTTTATAAGAGTTCACATGCACAGGAATGGAGTAAGTTTAAGAATATGCTTTTCTGTGTAGCTCCAAGCCACCATAGCACTCAGAAAACATGTTTTGAATAAATAAACAAGAAGTTCAAATATGGTTATTTAAGACCTTTTATAGTCATACTCTAATCTACCTTTAGAGTAACAAAAGTCCTAGAATGTTAAAAGAAGCAAGAACCACATTAGAATTATCAGATCCAATCAAAGCATTTAGAGATGAGATTGAGGAGACTCAGACAGGTAGAGAGCCCGCACCAGCGGCCAAATCACACTAGTGAAAGGGACCAGAACTAGAAACTTGATCTCCAGGCCTATTCTGAGGCTCTCCCCAGCCCACTCCTGTGTCTGCCATCATCTTCCATTTGGCAGATCAGAGCAATCTTTCTAAAATGAAGCATAACGCACCCCGGTTTACTACTATTTAGTGCTTCTGCATACCGAGTCCAAACATCTAGGCTGCATTTCTTCCCCATTTCCTTTCTCTACTCCTCAAACTTCACACCCTACACTGTCTCATAGATCTAGATCTTTCTACATGCTGTCCTCTCTGCCTGAGCATATTACTGTCTGCTTTGTGATTTTTATCCATTCACCCTTCAAAACTTTGTGTAAGGGTCTACTCAACTGTGAAGCCTACCATTATGACCCCACCCCAGGCCCTCAAGAAATAACTAATCTGCTCCCCTAGACTAACTTCAACTCTAGTAGTTGCGTCTATCACTGAATGGGTTATAACCAATTTGCCCCTTTCCTTAGTGTTATAGAATGTGGTAGGTATTTGTTACTTTTCACTAATCAGAATTCAACCCCCTGCTCATTTAGGTATCACACTATCCTGTCTTCAACTATGGATGACAAAGCAGAGTAGTCTTCTTTCTGGCAGAAAGCTCCGACTTAGAATTTTTTTAAATTTATTTATTACTTTTCTATTTTTTAGAGAAGGTGTAGGTTTATCAAAAATCATGTAGAAAGTACAGAGTTTCCTCTTCTGTTGCTCAGATGTGGCCTCTGTCTCCCAGGCAACACGACAAACAAACTCACTGCCCCCCACCCCGGTCTACGTGGACACGACTCCCAAGGGTGTGGACCTTCCTGTCAATGTGGGACAGAAATCCTAGAATGAGCTGAGACTCAGCATCAAGGGATTGTGAAAAACCCTAGAATGAGCTGGGACTCAGCACAAAGGGATTGAGAAAACCTTCTTGACTGAAAGGGGGAAGAGAGAAATGGAACAAAATAAAGTGTCAATGGCTGAGAGATTTCAAACAGAGTCCAGAGGCTATCCTGGAGGGTATTCTTAAAGCATTAAATAGACATCACCTTTTTAGTTAAGGCGTAACAGAGAGGCTGGAGGGAACTGCCTGAAAATGTAGAGCTGTGTTCCAGCAACCATATTTCTTGAAGATGATTGTATAATGATAGAGTTTTTGCAGTGTGACTGTGTGTGTGTGAAAACCTTGTGTCTGATGCTCCTTTTTTCTACCTTATGGACAGACGAGTAGAACATATGGATTAAAAATAAATAATAGGAGGAACAAATGTTAAAATAAATTTAGTAGATTGACATGGTAGTGATCAATGAAAGGGAGGGGTATGGTATGTATGAGTTTTTTTCTGTTTTCTTTTTCTGAATTGATGCAGATGTTCTGAGAAATTATCATGATGACGAATATACAACTATGTGATGATTTTGTAAGCTATTGATTATATAATAAGAATGGAATGATCATCTGGTAAGAATATTTGTTCTCTACTGAAACGGGGAAGAAAGAAATGGGACAAAATAAAGTGTCAATGGCTTCAAACAGATCTCAAACAGAGTCAAGAGGTTATCCTGGAGGTTATTCTTATGCATTAAATAGACATCACCTTTTAGTTAAGGTGTAACAGGGAGGCTATATGGGGTTATGTTTCATAAAAAAAATGATTATGGTGAAGAACACACAACTATGTCATGATATTGTGAGCCACCGACTGTATACCATGTATGAACTGTATGTTTGAGAAGATTTGACAATAAAAATAATTTAAAAAAAAAAGACAGTACAGAGTTCCCCCGAACCACTCCCATTACTAAAGCTTTTCTATCACCCTAAAAAAACTCCATAAGCATTAACTCCCCAGCCCCAAGACCCGACCTTGCCCCTGATCACCTGTTTTCTAATTTCTGACTCCAAGAATTTGTATATTCTATTTATTTCATATAAGTGAGATCATTTAATATTTACCCTTCTTTTTCGCAGATTTTTCACGGTTCATCCATGTTGTAGTATGTATCAGAACTCCATTCCTTTTTACAGCTAAATAATATTCTATTGTGTGTATATATATTTTGTTTGTTCATTCATCCACTGATAAACACTTGGGTTGTTTCCATCTTTGGGCAATTGTGAATAATGCTGCTAGGAACATTGTTGTATGACTGTCTGCTCGAGTCCCTGCTTTCAATTCTTTAGGGTATATACTAGAAGTGGGGGTTTGGGTCATATGGTAAATCTATGCCTAACTCTCAGGCTCTTGCCTAGAACAGTGACTCTAGAGATCGGGTAACAGAGACAGAGGGAGGTTGGAATTAACTCACGGCAGCAGCTGCAGTGTCCTGTGGTGTCCCACACCCAGGCAGTTATTTGAGCTGTGTGGTGGTGGCATTCTAACTACACTACTCTTGTTAAAAGATAGATTTGGGTTTTCCTACTTCTTGGCCCATGTACCAGGTCTCCAACTTAAGCCTCCAATTTGCCTTTAAGGGAATTCTGGATTCACTTAAAATAGTCACAGTTGATTTCTGTTGTTTACAACCAAGAAGCCAATTGTCTGACAGTGGGGAAATGTGCTATTCCTCTCAGACTCTCACGGAAGTGACAGTGTAATGGTGATGAGCTGATACTTTTCTATCAGACCACCAGTGTTCAAATCCTGACTTTCCTACTCACTTTTGTGAGACTCAGAGCAAGTAGTTCAACCTCTCTAACCTGCAATTTCTAAAAAATGGGGGGAAAAAATCTCACTGTAGAATGAAATAAGAATTCATATAGGCTATGTCTCTATCTACAGGTGTGTAAAAAGTTTCATAAATATTAGCAATTACTATTATGTATCTATACACAGTAGTTTCATCTTTCTCCTAAAGAGCCTGCCGTCCCCAACCCTCTACTTTTCCAAAGTTATCTGTCTCTTGACACCTGAACATGTCTTGGGCACTTTGGCCTTCTTTTATTAAAGGTTCTTCATCTCTATTTACCTAAATCCTAAACATTGCCCAAGACTCCCTGAACCATCACCGCCTGAGATGCCCTCTGTGCTTTTACTTTTACTTTTTTTTCCCACTTAGCATGCAAATTATGAAACTTTGATGGCAAGGTGGAATGACATCCAGGAATTGGAGATTTTAGAAAATCACAATTATTTAAGCTTTCAATAACTGCTCAGATTATTATCAAAAAGCCAGGCACTTGGTGAAGAGGGAGCTTTAGTACGTTCTGACTGATCAACCTGATGAAGAGACCCCAAGAACAGACCCTCCAAATGTGTTCCATGGTGAGTACAAATGACCAGAATCCTTATGTATGCGAACTGCCTGCATTTTAAATGGAGAACTATGACGAGCAGCCTTCCAGCTTTTTAAAAAATACAGATTATTTTTAGAAAGAACACAAAATTAGTCCCCCCAAAACACGTTTTAATAACCTTTAACTGTGCAGAGAGCACTATGATAGTCAAATTTATTCAGCCCATGAGAACACTGATATTTAACACAGGAAATAATTTCAAAAGCTCAATATTCAGTGTTTGAAGGCCAAGGACATTTCACTCCATATGGACTAAATAAGAATATCCTTGATGGAGAATCTTGGCTTTTTTTTTTTTACAGAGAATAGTGGATCCCAAACAAAGGTCAAACTGATTAGATGGCATCAAGAATACTTGTCTTTTTGGCTGGTTAATGAGGTAAAACATTTTGTGTAAAGATTTTAGGAGAGACTATTCTAGGATCAGACAGGCACTAGGTCATTACACTGTGAGCTCTCTGAGGTCCCTTATCAGCTGCAGCTCTGTACTCCCTACATAGGCAGGTGACACAGTCACACACACACACACACGTACACACAATCACATACACTTTCTCACCCTGCACACTCCAGCACCTAGGCTGGGGCTAACGCTTGGGAAATGCTCAGTAAATGTTTTTAAGCAAATGCATGAAGACCTAAACTTAGAATGAAACTCCAACTGATTCCTGATGACATGTGCCCAAACTGTGTCCATCAGGCACTTGAAAAAGATTACAACCTACCTGGGAGGCTGGGGCAGGGAAATGACAGCCGAGGAGGGTAAACACAGATCGCATTTCTTATGTGCCTATTATGTGACAGGTCACTTACAGCCTGTAGCTATTATTGTTCCTCATTTTCAGATGGGGAAACTGAGGTTCAGAGAGATTAGTCACAACTAGCAAGAGGTAGAATCAGGTCTGAATTCCCAGCTTCGTAACTCCAAATCTAGTATTCCTTTCACTCGACGAGGGAGCCTTGGCCCAGGGACCCTGGGCCACCCTTAGAAAGCCCACGTGAAACGTTTATGAGGTGAGGCTTCCTTTCTTTCACCTGATTGCCGGGGCAGTTCGTTGCCTCCAAAAAGCTGAGATGTGGGTCAATGACCGCATGCAGGTACCCACAGGAGCCCTGACTGTGAGGAAGAAGGAGGAGAGGAGGAGGAGGGAACAGAAAGGGAAGAAGGCTGCATTTTGCCCCAGTCACCCAGTTGCAACATTGCTCTGAGCTGTTTTACCAGCTCCAGGAAGTACTGGTGTCCTACCCCCAGGGGCATGGGGGGACAAACGGCTGGGCCCAAGTCAGACAGATTCAGCTCCCCAGGGAGGTTTTCAACACTGCTGGATGTGTGTAGAGTATATGGGGGGTGGGGGGTGGGGTGAGAATACAGGGCCAGGGCCAGCCATTACTCTCTCTTGAGCACTTAGTGCTGTTGTTATCTGATAACGAGAGGAAAACCAGCTACGCGCAGACCCTAGGACTGGAATGAGAAACAATTATTGACAAATCAAATACTAAATTGAATTTTACTCTGGATTTCCAATCCACAGGCCTCCCTGGCTGTAAGAGGAATAAAGACTTGAAATGTTGCTTTATTCGTTTCACAGATATTCGTAAAGTAGTCACTGCTAGCACCAGGCATGGTGCTGGGGGCTCTGAGTAATACAACGTTGAACCAGGCTCATTCTACATGTGTGTGTGTGTTTCACAAACAAGTCATTACAATTCAATATGGCAATTTCTACACTAGAAATATTATACACAGAGAGAAGAAATATTATGCCTAGGAGAATAAGATGTGATTCTATTGGAGGTAACACACCATTTCAATTGAATGAACATATATCAAGTGTAAACATCTTATTGGCTTGGGGGTAGAAGGTGTCTAGGCCCAGAAATCTGCCCTCAAGGACTTCCTAGCCAGGTCCTCAGGCCTATAAATGTGGCAATGACACCATGCAAGGGCAACGTGCCTAAAGTACAGGGGAGCTCAGCTCTGGGAGCAAGAAAATTTGTGCATGAAACTTGGACAGAGTGATGTCTGAATCGAGCTTTAGAGGAGAAATAAGAATTTACCAGGTTTCAGGTCAAAGGAATCACAATTATACAGGCTCTCCAAAGAGAAGCAATACTGGTAATAGCATTGAGGATCACTCAGTAGGGGCCAAGCACTGTGCAATGTGTTTTGCAGACATCATCTCACAGAACTACCCTTTGAAAAGAAGTACTGTCACCGTTTTTTACGCATTCGCAAAAGTTTACTAGTTCAGATTTTGACACTCTTGTTAGGCCTCAGAACAGAGCCTCCTCACTTTCCCTTCTCTGTGCCTCAGTTTTCTTGGCAGGTCCAGGAATCCAGATATGACCAGATATGAATTAACTACCTGTACCGGCTGGTGCTGTATCCTGCAGGTGGCGAATGAAGACATCCCACATAACTAGAAATACGGTCATAATCTATTTCTGTTGCTAACGCCCTTCCCTAACAGTGCCTCACTCTGCCTGATACCTGCAGGTGCACATCAAAGGAGAATAGTGCACTCATACCCCAACAATCTATCCTTCCCTAAGTCAACAAGCCCCTTTGTTAGCGTGGACTTGTTGGCACGATCTTTTCCTTTAAAAGGCAGCCCCCTAAGAGGGGGGTGGAGGCCACTCTCCTAAATCCCACAGACCTCTGTGTTGTGGCTTCCCTCTGCTTCTTCTCTAATAAATCTGTTTCTTTACTTTAACTCACTATCTCGTGTGGAATCTTTAATGACTCCATGCCTAACAACTCTGAAATCAGAATGTGTGATAGATTATTAGCAAAATAAAAGATGGCCACCATAATTCTCCTCTTTGCATCCAGTCTCCTGGGGAGACCTCCCCACCCCACCCCCAACACACACTGATTCTTGACTCGGCTACGTGGCTGACTTTGGCCAATGAGATGCAGCAAATCAAGGAGAGGTTTCAAAAGAATTGCACCTTGAGGCTTGTTCCTTTTACTGCACTTAGAACCCTGAAAGCATCATTGGAATACTCTGGAAAGGCTATTTGGAAGAGAACTGAGGGGCCCCAGTAAATAGCCTGCTAACATCAAATGTGTGAGTGACAACATCCTAGACCATCCAGGTCCAACTGATCCATTAGCTGACTGTAGCTGCAGGAGAGAGCTCAGGAGATGACCATTCTGGCAGAACCCATCCAAAGAATCATAAGCTAATAAAGGATTGTTGTTCGAAGCCACTAATTTTGGGGTGGTTTATTATGCACCAAAAGCTAATTGACATAGGGTGTATCTTTTAGGTGATGACGTCTTACAATTGTAATGGGCAGGACTTTCTTTTTTTCTTTCTCATAGATACAAAAAAATAAATGGCACTTCTGACAATTGATTGGGACTTAGATTTGATGCAATCATATTTATGCAATTATTTGATATATTGGCTGAGGATTAGAAGGTAACTTTCCATAGGTCTGTAACTAGTAAGTGGTGGAATGTGAATCCAATCTGTAGCTCTAAACCTAGACTGTTTTATCTAGTTGGAGAGGACAGTGGTGGATGAGGTGGTGGGTGAGGAAAGCAGGGACAGTTCATGAAGGGTTGGGTTGGAAGATTGGGAGACATAGTTTCTTTTTTGACGTTTACTAAATACAATTTCACATCACCTCAAGAAACAGAAAACAGTGATGTAGAGATGGAGGGTGAGGCTTTGAAGCCTTGGCCTCATCAGACAACTCTGTGTTGGAACAGAACTAAGGAGGGCAAGAGGGCTTGAAGAGCTAGTCTAAGGGAGCTGGTGGACTTTGACCCAGAAGGGAAGAGGGGAACGAACACCTAGGCAATTTTTGTCTAGGCACCTCTGCAGTAGCTGTCCCTCATAAAGTTTATTAAGCCAGTGGATTGAGTGCATTTAAAATATAAAGGAAGGACCATGGCTTAATAAAGCCATTGAAGACCATGTGATAATTATCAGTAGTTACAGAAGGCACGTAGCATTTCAGACAAATGTCAGTTTGATGGAAACAACTCTTACTCCATACTGCTTGAAGCCCAAGGGAGTTGTACTAGAAATCTGAGTAGTGATACGATAATGCTGCCAAAAGTATTGCCAGGGGGACTGATATACCATGAAGCCAACATAGTTCAATTTCTTCACTTACAGAGGTATGTCCTAAGGAACAGCCCTTGCAATGTGTTCACAGAGTTCAATGTTTCTGTAAAATTTGCAAAAATAAGATAATTTAACTATAATCAGTTAATACTATTGTCACTCTCTACTCCAAGTTCCTTCTATAACAAACCTTCTTCCTTGGTCTTGTTGAATTAGCTAAGGTTGTTTCTGAAATCCATCTAAGAGGAAGTGGAGTTGAGCATACACTTATATGGATTTAGAGGGATATATGTGTATGATTTTTCAGTGGCTTGCAGGTGCAGTGAAGTTATTTCTAGCTTTCCCAATACATTCAAGCATCTCGGCAGGAAAGATCAGGGCCAGAGATCATATCTCCCTATCAGCATGTCCTAAGACATCTGGAAGTATGCGTACAGTGAAAGAGAAACAAGGTTTGAAATGTACACAACCAGAAGCTAGAGTACTATAAATTCTTCCAATCAGCACTGGTTTGAAATTGAAAGCGGAAGAATTGATGCATCATTAACATCTTATCAAAGCTATCAGTTAAATTTCCAACCAACCATTTTCAAAGAAAAATTAATTTCATTTCTAGTGTCACTATAGAAAATTATAATATAAAATGCTATATGAAAAAATATGTTATATGAGGTCTTCTTCCCAACAACCCATAACCCCAGTCTAATAATGAAGAAAACATCAGCCAAATCCCAACAGGAGTGGAGGGGGGAGCATTTTACAAAATATCTGAACACTATCCCTCAAAAGTGTGAAGGTCATCAAAGACAAGGAAAGTGTGGGAAACTCTCAGTCAAGAGGATCCTAAGGTGACATGATGACTAAATATAGTGTGGACTTCTGGATGGGATGCTGGGAAGGAAAAAAGGCCGTTAGGGAAAAATTAAGGAAATCTGAATAAAGTATATACTTTCTTTTTAATAATGTATTGATATTAGTTCATTAATAGTGGTAAATATACTATACTAATTTATGTAAGATGTTAATAACAGGCGTATCTGGGTGCATAGGTTTACGGATACTCTGCAGTTTTTCTTTAAATCTAAACTAGTTCTTAAAAATAGTTTATTTCTTAAAAAGTCATAAAGAAGCAATTAATAACTACGCCACCCAAAAAGTAATGGGAAAGTTCATTATAGGGATAGAAATAAGAATAAAATATTGCTATTTTCCAGTTTTACAAATTTTCTAAATTTGTATTTTGTTGTGATTTCTAGTCTCTTTCTTAAGAAACATCCGCTTTCATATCCATTTGTATTTGTTCTTTTCTTAAAGAGGTCCTCTAAAGTGTATAAGCTTCAGGCACCACAAAATGTGGATCCACTCTTGGTTGCCACTGATCACATGTGAGTTGTTAAATGTGTCCAAGTCAACAACTTAGTACCCACAAGTGCAAAATACTATGCTAGGACTTGCAGGGGACTGGAGTAGGGTGGGAGGATCTATGTAGAATAATGGGACACAGTTTCACAGAGGAGACAGATATATACCCAATGTAGATGCAGCTGCAAAACAGATCGGGTGACATGTCCACTGATGCCAACCCCTTCCTTTGTTTTGTGTGACGGTGGGGTCATATCATACAAAATGCGAGCCCGTGTATGGTGGGGTCACATTTCATTCTTTTTCCATGTGAGTATCCCATTATTGCAGCACCATTTGTTGAATTTTATTGTTTGTTTGTTTTTGTTGGTTTCTTTGTTTATGTTTGTTTGGGAAATGCATGGGCCAGGAATCGAACCCAGGTGTCCTGCATGGCTGGCGAGAATTCTACCACTGAACTACCCTCGCACCCCAACAACCCCTCTTGAAGCATCCACTTACCAGAGTCTGGAATTATAGCACATCAGTTGTTGTTGAAGGATGTGGCTATACCTCAGGTATCCATACTCAAAAGCAAAAGCCATAGAAGATCAATAATAAACAAGTTTTCAGATGGCAAGAAGGAGGTACACAAGTGGAAGCTTTTGAGACAAGGCCATTGTTAACCTACCAATCATTTTGTCCCCAAAAGGATTTTGACTCTCTTTAACTTCTCTAGAAGACTGATTAATCACTTTTAGATAATATAAATTTGGGTCTAGCCAAAGTTAGCCAACAAAGTTTAATCAGGCCAAAATAAATTACAAAGCTTCCATTAGGAAATTTTTTCACGGCAACATCCATATGACTCTTGCTCATTTGGCTAGCGAGATGTTAGGAAAACAGAAAGTAGAAAAGAGGATTAAGATTTGTTTTCTCCCTCGCTCTTAGTTACTAAATGGAAGTCTGGAAGCTTTATTTAATTCAAAAACCAAAGGTGTGGTTGGTTAGTTCTTATGACACCCTTCTGTGGTAGGTATTTTTATGCCTGTCTTATAGGGAATGAAATAGGACTTAACAAGATTTTTTTAACTTTTTTTAATTGTATAGTAGAACATACATACAAAGCAAAGAAATAAAAAAGTAATAGTTTTCAAAGCACTCTTCCACAAGTAATTACAAGACAGATCCCAGAGTCTGTCATGGGCTAACATAGGATCCTCTCACATTTTTCCTTTTAGCTGCTCTAGAATATAGGAGGCTAGAGGGCTTAAATAATTTTTTTATCATCACAATAGACTTTTTTCCTTCTTTTTTTGTGAAAAATAACATACAGATAAAAAAGCTATAAAATTTCAAGCACAGCACCACAATCAGTTGTAGAACATATTTCAGACTTTGACACAGGTTACAATTTCATAATTCTAGGTTTTTACTTTTAGCTGCTCTAAAATACTGGAGACTAAAAGAGATATCAATTTAATGATTCAGCATTCCTATTCATTTATTAAATCCTATCTTTTCTGTATAACTCCACCATCACCTTTGATCTATCCATTCCTCTCTTTAGGGGTGTTTGGGCTATGACCGTTCTTAACTTTTTCATATTGGAAGGGTCTGTCACTAATATGGGGTAGGGAGATGCAACTGTCTGATGTTCTGGAAAGGCTGGGCTAGGTTTCAGGATTTATCTGGATCAGGGACTCATCTGGAGGTTGTAAGTTTCTGGAAAGTTACTCTAGTGCATGGAGCCCTATATAGTGGAATCTTATATATTGCCCTAAGAGTTCTTCAGGATTGGCTGGAATGGTCCTGGTTGGGGGATGGCAGGTTACGATAGGTAGCAAAGTCTAACTGAAGCTTGTGTAAGTGCAACTTCTAGAGTAGCCTTTCAACTCTATTTGAACTTCTGCTACTGATAATTTATTAATTACACTCCTTTCCCCCTTTTAGTCAGGATGGAATTGCTGATCCCAAGGTGCCAGGTCTGTATTAATCTCTGGGAGTCATCTCCCACGTGACTAGGGAGACTTTCACCCTGGATGTCATGTCCTGGGTAGGGGGGAGGGCAGTGATTTCACTTGCAGAGTTGGGCTTAGAGTGACTGAGGCCACAACTAAACAACAAAAGAGGTCCTCCAGAAATAACTTTTAGACATGCCTATAGATAGTCTAAACTTCTCTGCTACCTACATAAGCTTCACAGGAGTAACACTCCTGATCAAGGGCATGGCCTGTTGATTTGGGTGGCCCTTAAGTTTGACACAGTATCAGGGAATTCCCTGATGGTAAGGTTAAATGGTTACAGCTGTGTGTTCTTAACCATTGGGTAAAATTGCCTTCCATCATATTTTCCATCTCATGGCCCCCAAACAACATCATAAATTGTGAAACAACTTGAAATGACAGAGAAAGTTCTTTAAAAAAAAAAAATGCTAGTGCTGAAAGGGCCCTGAGAGGTTTTGTTCCGCCGCCTTATTTCTAGAGGTTCTAGACAGTGAAGTTGCTTCCCACTGTCACACGGCTGCTTCTAGGAACCCAGATCTAATTCCTGAGTGCCTGCACTTCCTACTAAAGCTGTAAGTCACATCCATTAAACCTAGAAGCCAGGGAAGATGCCAAGCCTGAGAGAAGAGTGTCTTGGAGGATGATAGGATAAATTGGGAGACAGCCAGTGACAACCAGTGGCAACTGTCCACAGAAAAATGTAGAATGACTGAGGAGGTACCAAGGTTGAAAGGCTGATTGGAGAAGTAATAGGAAAAAGAAGATGACAGAATGATGTAATCATGGGTGGGGACAAAGAGACCTGAGCAGAGAAACCAAGAATTAGCCAAATGGAAAACAAAAATGAAAGTGGAGTCCATTTGCTCTTTTAAATGGCAGAGTAAAGAGAGCAGGGGATCTAGAAGAACTGAGCGGCTGTAGTGTGCTGCCCTCCCCATCTCTCTATCATGCTGCTCCACAAGCTGTGGGAGGAAACAATTGGTGATCCCATGTTCGGACGTTCTGGAAAAGTGCGAGAAGCCCTCGTAAAGTCCTTATGATAATATTTGCAGGAGTCAACTTGAGTCGGGGGTGGGGGTGGGGGGAACGCAAGCGTGTGAGGCACCTGCGCAGTCTGACCCGGGTTTAACTACAGCCCGGCGGCTACGCGGCAGGCTCTGAAGGAAGACTGCCTGCATTCCTAGTTTTGCCCTCAATTCTATTTAATCTCGCTGTGCCTGCTGTCTCTTTTGAAAAGGGGGAAGAATGACAGCATCCACCTCATGAGGCTTCAGGCGCTGCGACGCAAAACAACATTTGGGATGAGAACCTGGGAAAAACTGCTTTGGCCACTGAAGCCCCAAATGGGCATGGCACGGATGCGGAACCCCTAAAAACTGCACAGCCGGGGCTGAGGAGAGTGACGGGTACCAAGAACTGGGAAGGTGAATACTGCCCTCTGGCAGTGTTGTGTCTGCATTCTCATCCCGGCCTGAGCTGCTGCGGGTGTTTCAAGTCCAGGGCACTGCAGAAGTTCAGAAGGTCTTCCAAGCCACAGACTGTGGCGAAACCTGTGTGGGGACTGTGGTGAAATCGAGTTAAAAGGCGTCGCGGCATCGGTGCCAAAGAAAAATGCAAAGGAAAGCCTTTTGGTCGCGAGGATCCCATCCAGGAGAAGTCACCGCACGCCAAAATTCAGTGGGGCACGCGGTTGGAGGTGGAAGATGCGAGAGGGAGCCTTCCCATCCCCCGCCAACCACAGCGCGCGGACCCGACAGTGTCACGGAGCTTTTCACTCACAAGCACTAAAATGTACCCTCTGCCCTATCGCTGAAGTCTTAGGAAACCCCAGGGCGGCTCGGGCGACCCGAAGTGCCTCTGCTGGCCGCCACCAGGAACCCGGCGGCCTGCGTCTGCGCGCCAGGGCCGGGGGGTGGGGGGGGCGTGCGGCCCCGAGGGCGGAGCCGCGGGGCGGGGCCTCCGGAGCTGGGCGGGGCCGGGCGGCCGCAGCACGCGCACTCGCGCCCGCGCTCGCCGCACCCTCCCTCCGCGACGGCAGCGGCTGGGGCGCAGCCAGCTGGCGGCTCCCGCGGCGGCGGCGACGGCGCCTTAAATAGCATCCCGAGCCCGAGCGGGACAGGCAGTGGGCTGCGGTGACAGCCGGCGGTGGAGCGGCCCGGCTAGCTGGGAGGTGAGTGCGCCTGCCCCGCGGAGCTGCTGCTTCTCCAGCTGCCGCGTCCCTGGAGGCGCGCGCGGGGTTGAGGCTGCCTCACCCGCCGGAGTCCTGGAGGCGGCGGCCGGGGCGGAGGCGCGTGAGCCGCCGCTCGGCTCTCCGGGATGTTCTGCTTTTCCGGCCCGGCTTCCCTCGGCGGCCGGAGGCCCCCGGGTCGGCCCGAGCCGCCGCCGCCGCGGCTTCCTGTGGCCGGGTCGCAGATGCCGGCCGGCTACTTCCCGCGAGCGGCGTGGGCGCGGGGCCGGGGCGCGGCGGGGGCCGGGTGACGCGAGCCGCGGGACCGGCCCCTAGTCTGTGTGGCTGTGGGGACGCGGCCCGACTGGGGACGTTTGACGCCGATCTTCAGAGGCAAGGAGATGCCGCGGGGCAGGTGACACTGGTCTCCCGGCAACGGGCATCCGGCTTGCCCCGGTGGAAGCATCCGAGCCGGACTGCCCTGGTGCCCTGGCGTGATGGCGGCCCCCGCGTGAGCGCCTGCAAGAGGGTCAGAGGCAGCATCGAAAGCCGGTTGCTATACGTAGAAATTCTCGCGGTGTCTCCAGAGGAGTGTCTGTAGCCGCTGCACGTCGCTGTGATGGAGTCATTGATTTAAGGGGCACTGTCATTTTTTGAAATTAAGGAGCAAAGATTTTATCCATCACCTTGCAGCGTAGACGATCTTGCTATATCTTTAGTTCTTATGTAGCTGTAGACGAAGCGTGATGGTAGATAAGTTGAATGAACGTGTGGATAAGAATCAAGAGACTGATAGACATCCCAAGCGAAATCAGGGTTATGTTAGGGGTTGCAAACCCCCTCCCTGTTCCACCTGGTTTCAAGGTGACGGAGCTGGAAAGTGACAACGTAAAAAGTGCTCCCTTCCAGTTAAGGCTTTTTGTTGGTGTATGAGTATCCGGAGTACCTACTATCTGTGCCCCCTCACCCCCCCCCCCCCCCCCCATCTGTTGACTTTTGTTTAGCCATGGTCAGGTCTCGCAGTTTCTGCTATAAATTGCACAACTTAATCTGTAATCATCACAGTGAAAAAAAAACATTATTTGCTTGAAACACACAAAAAAGTCATCCAATAACTGTGCTTAAGCTCCGTTTTCAGGTGGATCTGGCAGGTCAGATTGGCAAAAACTTAAAAATTTGAGTTGACAGCGTGTGCTGGGCGATTTTGAGGAGGTGTAGGTTTTTAAGGAACCATGGCTTTCCATTAGTTTGGAGCCGAACAGTGCAGCGTTGTATACTGGAAAGCAAACAGGACCAGGTCTTGGGAGACGTTATTTCTTGTCCTGGCAAGAAATAACTGGGAGAATCATTGCCCAGTTTGAGACACACTCCTTATTTGTGAAAAGATTACATTAGACCAAAGTTTTTAAATGAGCTAGAATTCTGGGACTAGAAAAAAAATCTTTAAAAGTAAAGCACCTCCTACTTTCTCCCCCCCCCCCCCCGTTTAAAATAATAATAGACCTATTAAAGACCTTTGTTTTTAAAACTGACTTTATGTAGGGAAGACTTTTTAAAATCTCCCTCCCCAACAACTGTAAATATTTTGATGTATTTTCTTCCTCTGTTGTGCGTATTTGGCAGTATTTTTATATTTTTGCAAGCAGCCTGATTAAAAAGAAATCTCTGGGTTTTAAACTTTTTGACGTTTAAGAGGTGTGATGGATGTAAGTAGGGTCAGGTATTTATTCATACCAAGCATGTACGGTATTCCTAGCTACCTCTTCGCTTTTGGGTGAAGTTTGAAATAACTGAGAATGCACCAGCATGCCAGAGGGTCGCACTTGACGTCCAGATCATGCTTCATCTTTAGTTCTGATGTAGTTGTCTTGTGGAAAATGGGTGTGCAGTTTGGGGAGGGGTTCCAGGAAAGATCAATTGTCTTGTCATTACAGTTGGAAATTTCTCCTTCTCTCTCCTTTCACTAGTATTCTCCAGGAATATCAGTAATTTCTGGGTGTATTTATGCTCAGTAATTGTAGAGGAAAGTATAGTTTTTAAGGTCATTTGTTAGATTTTTTGTATAAATGTGCCATTTAAAGCAGATATCCATTATTCTTTTATGTTTTCTCTTTTCCAACCAAATTCTGTTAAGTTAGAATCAATTAATAATGTTTTGTGGACAGTCTTGCTTGGAGGATGCAATGCATAAGATTTCTGTTCTATCAAATGCAAAAGAGTTTCCTTTAAGGAATTCAGAGCTGTTGATATCCTAAGATCTCTTTAAACCTTGTTCTTGGACAGGCAGTGATCATTCAGTTAGAAAGTAAAATGCAGGTACCAGAGTTTTTGTCAAGGTAGTGAGTCTGGCTCAGAGTAGTCAGATGAATACATTGGGTCACTTTCCTTTGACACTCATTTCTGGAGAATAATTCTCAGGTGAACACAGGTGATCTGAAACTGCCAGTGTTTGAGTTTCAACTTAAGGTTGGTACTTAAAGGGCTACTGAGAGCTTTTAAAGAAACACAAGCTGTGAAGTAGTAGCTGGACTTTATGGATGAGAAGGTAGAGGCAATTTTACTAGTATTGGGGGCACACAATTCTGAGATTGTCATTTTGTCACCAGGTCCTTACATAAAATGCAGAATGCCAACTATGAAGAAATTCTAGTTCATGTAAAGCTGGCGTGATGCAAAACTTGGAACAGTTGCCCAGGCCACAGTGATGAGAAAAAACTATTATGTAATTTGTCATGTTAATTTTGTTTTTTTTACATTTACAAGTTGTTGACTGTATTGGAAGCAACACAGTGTGCAGTAAATTGTAACCCATGTGGAATCAAGAAGAAAGGATAAAATATAGTGGAGCCTTACTTGTAGCATGACTGGCTTGGAGGGCTAATTTTGGATTAAAATTTGCTTATAGGTGAATAAGAGATCTTCTCCGCTGTGCTGCCTGCTTCACAGGAGACAAGAGTCTTATCTGCAGACTCTTAAAATTTCAAAATTGGTGGCTTCATGTATGTACCTAGGCTGATTCTCTTTATGAATGAGTTGCTAGTCTTCACGTTTTAAATAAAATTTTGAAAGCTGTCTAATATCTAAACCAAAACTATTTGGCCTAGAGAAGCTATATTTATTTTTTTCATATTATAAAAGTAATCGAAGCTCATTGTAGAAAGTTTGGGAAATATAAAAAACAGAAGTCTTCCAGAGATAAAATGCTATTAACATTTTTGTGTTTTCCTTCCATTCTTTTTTTTTACTTAAGCATATAAATTTTTTAATGTTAAGCATATGTATATTTTTAGTTGTTATATTTGAGAATGATTCTCATTTTTAATTTATTTTTTAATTAGAGAAGTTGTAGGCATGTAAAAAATACAGTGTTCAAGTATACCCCCATCAGATACGTGTGTGTATGTGTGTGTGTGTATATATATATATAATTTCTATTTTTTAATAATAATTACATTTGCTGCAATTGATGAAAGCTTATTAAAGTAGTACTATAACTATTTGGCCATAGTTTACAGAGAGGTATTTTCCCCCATATTCCCAATCTGTTTTTTCCTTCATACATGTCTTTATTTTCTTACTCATCTGCCCATACACTGGATAAAGGTTTTACAATATGTGGTCACATGATAAAAGCTATGTATTTATACAATCATTATCAAAGATCAAGACTGCTGGATCACAGTTCGACGACTTCAGGTATTTACTTCTGCTATTAGAATACACTAGAAACTAAAAAGAAATGTCTGTATAATGAGTCAGTAGTCATAATCATGTGTTAAATCCTGATTTCTCAGATATACCTCCTCCCTCTCATTTGATCATTCTCTCAATCTTCAGGAATATCTGGGTAATGACCATTTTAACTTCTTCGTCCGTATATATTTTTAATTGAAGATAAAAATTTTGATAATTTAACTTTAATCACCTAAGTTGTATTGTGAACGTTTTCCTTTATATTTGCTCTTCAGAAGATGAGTTTTGCTAGGCCTGCATTATATACTCTATAGGATGTGCCATAATTTATTTACCTTTCCCCTATTATTGGATATTTAGGAGCAATTGTTTATTTTGGAATACTTTACCAAGCTTCTTATATAGTTAAATATATCTTTCTACATTAAAAATTTGGGCATATTCTACTTTAAAATTGTTGAGATTGATAATGATTCAAAAATTATTTTTTTTAACAAATGGATTTCAGTGGACTTTTGGGTTCATGTGTTCTACTCAAAAGTGCTGAGATAAGGGTTTCATGGTTTGCAAAGATAAATCGAAAGAGGTTAGGGCATAAAAGAAAGTACTGTGGATTGCTTTTTAGAACATTATCCTCATTTTGGGAGGGACTTGATAAATTTGTAGTATCTGGCCAGTTACACAAAAGTTTGGACAGCTGTAGAAATTGACATGTTCCTCTCAGGTCTGCTGTGGGAGAGAAGTCTTGGTAAATAAGGCCAAAATACACTGAGCACCATTTCTTCCTTATACACCAGAGTCAGATGAAATTTGTTGGACAGTTTTGGCCAAACTGAAGCTACAGGCCACAGCCCAGCCATTAGCAGGCCTAGGAACGTGACAGGAGATGAGAGCTAATAGTGTACAGTACTGTTATCAGTGTTTCACATGCTTTAACTCAGTCTACCCAACAGCCTGTAGAGGTCCTGCTCTAGTACATGTTTTACCAAAGATAAAGAAATAGATACAGGGATTAAGTTGCCTAAACCAGGATTTGAACTTGGGCAATCTGGCCTCAGAGCCTGGACTCCTAAGTGCTTGGCTACACTGTCCCTCTAGAGCTAGATGGATTCTTAATTCAGAAAGACCTGGAAAGTTCCAGATCATCCAGCTGGTGGCAAGACGGGACCAAGCTGATTCTCCTTGAGTGTCATTGTTCCTTGACTTCCCCCTTCTTGTTCCCCCTGTATCTCAAATTGTCCTTTTGCCTCACCAGATGCTACAACAGACAACACAGTTTAAGATTCAGCTGGATTCAGTGAGTGATGCGATCCCTTGCCTCACAGCTCTTACTTTCTAGAGAATTAAAAAAGCAAAAGGCTTTGCCTGCCCTGGGAGTTGGTGTCGTAAGACTGGAGAACAGTGGAGACCCATGAGGAAAGCAGTATGTGTGCAGAAGGAAGAGCACGCACTCTTGGGTGGGGAGGGTAACTGGGCTGAGCAGAGACGGTGGAGCATCCGCTCACAGAAGTAGAAAGCTGACTTCATCCTAACACATAATTTTGCTTTCTGATGCATATCTTGGGTATTTTTTCTTTAATTTTTATCAGAAACAAACTTTCTCAGCCTGTTAGATCATGTTGAAAAGTTTTTAATAGACAAAAGCATTGTATCATGAATTTACAGGTTTTTTTTTTAACTTTTTTTATTAATTAAAAAAATTAACAAAACATTTAGAAATCATTCCATTCTACATATATAATCAGTAATTCTTAATGTCATCACATAGTTGCATATTCATTTCTTAGTACATTTGCATCGATTTAGAAAAAGAAATAAAAAGACAACAGAAAAAGAAATAAAATGATAGTAGAGAAAAAAAAACTATACGTACCATACCCCTTACCCCTCGCTTTCATTTACCACTATTTCAAACTGAATTTATTTTAACATTTGTTCCCCCTATTATTTATTTTTATTCCATATGTTCTACTCTTCTGTTGATATAGTAGCTAAAAGGAGCATCAGACATAAGGTTTTCACATTCACAGAGTCTCATTGTGAAAGCTATATCATTGTTCAGTCATCATCAAGAAACATGGCTACTGGAACACTGCACTACATTTTCAGGCAATTCCCTCCAGCCTCTCCACTACATCTTGAACAACAAGGTGATATCTACTTAATGCGTAAAAATAACCTCCAGGGTAACCTCTTGACTCTGTTTGGAATCTCTCAGCCATTGACACTTTGTCTCATTTTACTCTTCCCCCTTTTGGTCGAGAAGATTCTCTCAGTCTCTTGATGTTAATTCTCAGCTCATTCTAGGGTTTTTCTCAGTCCCTTGATGCTGAGTCTCAGCTCATTCCAGGATCTTTGTCCCATGTTGCTAGGAAGGTCCACACCCCTGGGATTCATGTCCCACACAGAGAGGGGGAGGGTGGTGAGACTGCTCATCATATTGGCTGGAGAGAGAGGCCACATCTGAGCAACAAAAGAGGCTCTCTTGGGGGTGGCTCTTAGGCCTAAATTTTAAGTAGACTTGACCTATCTTTAGTGGGGTTAAGTTTCATGTGAACAAACCCCAAGACTGGGGGCTCAGCTTATAGCTTTGGTTGTCCACACTGCTTGTGAGAATATCAAGAATTCAACTTGGGGAAGTTGAATTTCTCCCCACTCTTACCATTCCCCGAAGCGGGCTTGCAAATACTTTTCCAGTCACTGATCAAATCATTCTGGGATTCATCGGGGGATCACTCTGGACAAACCAACAAAATCTCATGTGCTACCTGAGATTCTAAGTACTTATGACATTCAGTCAAACTATCTACATGAGTTATATTAGGAAATGCTCTAGTCAAAATCTAAATTTTGTAACAAATAAACATTTTTTGCTTTAGTCTCACACATAATGTGACATTTTAAAGTATTATCTATTTTCAGCACCCTGCAATAATGACAATCCTTTGTTCTTCCTCATGCAAAAACATTTCTAAAATTTGAATTTACAGGTTTTTAAGATACAGTGGCATCATCCAGTGGTGATGGGA
The DNA here is from genome assembly GCF_023851605.1 of Tamandua tetradactyla. Lineage (NCBI taxonomy): Eukaryota > Metazoa > Chordata > Mammalia > Pilosa > Myrmecophagidae > Tamandua > Tamandua tetradactyla. The sequence continues at coordinate 27,726,136 of NC_135352.1, forward strand.
TCCTTTTTTCCCAGTGAAATTTTGGGCAGAACCCCACAATAAATAAATAAAAACAGGGCTGCTGTGGTTCAAGTTGGGGGGGAGCAGGGAAGATAAGGTGGAAACCCAGATCCCACAGACCTGGTGGCTTTGTCTGTCTCCTTGTTGCCTCTTTAGAACAGTCCCAGAGCTTTAGGCTGCTGTTTGAAATAGCCTAATTCACTCATTTTACTGATGAAGTAACTGTGGTGCAAGGCTATAGGGTGACTTAGTCACGAATACATTACTGGTCTGCCCCTTTGGCCATGACAAACCTTGTAGTTTGTTCCTGGGGCTATCAGTTAGAGAAATTGCTGGACCTCAGTGCTGTTCTTGACTTGGGCCCTGAGATTTCTTTCTGTTGAACATCAGATTCAACTTATTCTAACTTATTTTCTGTACAATATTGCCCACCTTACACCCATTTCTTCTTTTCGTTCTCGGTATTACCACCTAATCCAGAGTCTCTCACCTCTGGTCTAGACATAAAGCCCTTAGTTAAAAAGAGTGGTGGAGTAAGAGGGAGGGGTGGGAAGTGATTCTTAATTGTTCTAAATCAGACTCCTGTTCAAATCCCTGCTCTGCTAAGAAGCCTTTGAGGTCTCCTCCATAGGCACCAAATCCGGCCTGGCTGCCAGGGGCTTCTACAGCCTGGTTTTGACCTGCTGTTTCCCAAACCTCCCCCAAACCTCCCCCGAACCACCACTTCCTGGAGCTTTTATAGAGCAAACTGTGGTGGCACTCTGGTGCATGGTCTCTGCACCCCAAAACTGTATGTGAGTTCTATCTTCTGTCTGCCTGACCTTCCTCATCCCACCCTCCTTTCTTGTAGTTCTGCTCCTCAGAGGTTCTTTTCCTGAAATGATCTTCGCCTTTCTCAGACTCCTGCTCACTTAGTGGAACCCCAGGCTGACATCCAGCTGGGATGGCCCAGCAGCCACACTAGTTGGTTACAATGTGGAAATTACTCCTGTAGTGGTTAGAAAATCGGTACTGCCCCACATGCGCCCACTCCCAGTCCACAACCTGAAGGGTTAACACCTGACTTAGCAGAGGATTTCCTGAACCCTGTCCTGATGCATTGACCTAGGTGTTTTCTGATTGGCAGCAGTTATGCTGCTTATTAAGAATTTTGAATAGCATCCCTACCTCTAGCCTGCATTTGCCTTTTCACATGAATTTATCTTGTTTCCCCACACTGGTACTCAGTCACACACTAAGCTCTGGCACAGAGTAGACCTAGTTATTGCCATTTCTGTGTTTTCAGCCTCATTTAACACAGGGTCTTTTTGGTAATAAGTACTTAATATCATCTGATGATTAATTGACACTGGGTGTCCTATATATGACCACATGTCCCATTGCTGTGGGGTTAGTGGCAAGAATATACAGTTCAGTGTTCCAGGTTTGTATATTCTGAGACTGTGCAAAGCTTGCCTCTTTAAGCCAGGATCAAGGCACTGAAGATCTCTTGATGAAAACGTGTGCTTTCTTTGGGTCAAACACTGTGTTTGGAAGTATATCTGAGGTTTCTCTTTCAGTGTAGTTTCAGTTAGGTTTGAGAAACACCTACCCAGGCAGGTGGACAGAGGAGCTGCAGGTCTTGCTCAGTAGTGGGAGGGCTAGTCTCCAAAATGGGGTATGTGTACCCCAGGAAGTGGGCTGGACCATCCATTAGGGTGCAGGGTAGAAATATTCAAAAAATACTTATAGAATAGTACATATATATAATTTATAAATAAATGCATTTCCATATTAGGGATGTATTTATTTAATACTAATAAGAAGGCATTCTCAAAAATTTAGAGAACCAGAAAGCTAACTCCTTCTCTACCACCAGTGTGGCAAGAGATCTCTGAAACCTAGTTTCTGTTAGGTTTGAGAAACAGGTGGTTGTGGGCCATGCAGAAAGTGGGAGGGAAAGAGATCAGTGTCACATTCAAGAGACTCTTACATAATTGTGCTATAGTCTTGGGATATCTTATAATCCTGCTGAAAAGCTTACCTTACTTCTGTGCCCCTAGTGAAATTGTCACATAGCCATTTGTTCTCTCTGTAGAATAGTTACCCACAGTGGGCCTCAGGCAGGCACCTCACAGGATGTGGAGCTGGCAGGCATCTTCACTGTGAAGCAGTCCAGCCAAACACAGAGGCGGGGAGCCAAGGTCTGGAGGGGGTTGGCTGTACAGCCCAGAGTCACAGGGTAGGATCCAAAGACAGTGGCTATCTGTGCTTTTCTATCCTGAGATGAGCCAGAGATAAGTTCTGCTGATGCCAGCACCTCTTAGCATTCTGGCAGGCTGAAGATCCTTGGCCGTTGGGGCAGGGGCTGCAGCTGTAGGGTCCCCAGGATCTATCTGGCCCTCTCAGATGAGGCCACCCCCTTTAGCCTGGTGTGGCCCCAGGCCCTTGATCCACCTTCCTCCAGAACAGCTGACCTAGTCCATTTAGCCTTTCCCACTTGGCCAGGAGGCACTCACCAGCAGTGTTCTTCCCGCCCCAACTCGTTTTGATGGTGGATATCTTTGTCTCTCTCTTTAAGGATGCAGTCGCTTTGCAGGCTTTGGCAGGTGCTACTGTTGAGCCTCCTGGATGTGGCAAGGTTTTCAGGGTGATTCATGTAACAAGACTTGCTGCTCATGTTGGGAGACTCAGAGAGACTTTAGCCAGGCAGGTGGACAGAGCAGCTGCAGGTCCTGCTCAGTAGTGGGAGGGCTAGTCTCCAAAATGGGGTACATGTACCCCAGGGAGTGGGCTGGACCATCCGTTAGGGTGCAGGGTAGAAATATTCAAAAAATACTTATAGAGTAGTACATATATATAATTTATAAATAAATGCATTTCCATATTAGGGATGTATTTATTTAATACTAATAAGAAGGCATTCTCAAAAGTTTAGAGAACCAGAAAGCTAACGCCTTCTCTACCACCAGTTGGCAAGAGATCGCTGAATGACATTTTTAAACAGAAAAGAATTCAGTGTGCAGTTAAAGGGGAATAGAAACTGCTCTCTGAAACTAGGTTGTGATTCATGTCAAAATTGGGTTCTGACTTTAGGAGAGTCGAGTTAAAACCAGAGTAGATTTACCTTGGAACCCAGAACTTGATAATGTGGAAACCTCATTAGAACAGGTATTTGTTTTTTTAATTAGAGAAGTTGTGTGTTTACAGAACAATCATGCATAACATACAGGATTCCTTTATACCACCCTATTAACACCTTGTGTTGGTGTTGAACATTTATTATAATTGATGGGAGTATATTTTTATAATTGTACGATTAACTATAATCCATATTTAATTTATAGCTCACTGTGTTGTGCAGTTCCATAGATTTTTTTCTTTTTTAGAAAAGATTATTTTCATTTCATTTAAAGTAATATTTTAGCACTTTCTTCTAATTGCGATTAGACAAAAATAAGATTTTCCTCATATAGTGTTTTTTCTTTTTTTTTTTCCCCATGGGCAGGCACTGGGAATTGAACCCGGGTCTCCGGCATGGCAAGCAAGAAATCCGCCTGCTGAGCCACCATGGCCCACCCTCTTCATATAGTTTTAATCATCACAAGTATTTTACTTTTAAAATCTATGAACAGATGCTCTTTTAATAATCTAATATATTAAACTTCAAATTTTAACATTTAGTTTAATTTTGCTTCACAAATTAAATTTTTTATAAAGACAGGAAATAGGCAGAGCTTAGAATCCATGTTTAGACAGATGTCTTTTTTCCCTTCCTCAAAATAAGAGCTTTACAAAGTATAGTATAGGATGGGCAACTGTGGCTCAGTGGCAGAGTTCTCGCCTGCCATGCCAGTGACCTGGGTTCGATTCACGGAGTCTGTCCATGTCAAAAAAAAAAGAAAAAAAAGTACAGCATAAAAATGTTAGATAGGAAGGCAAAGCATAATTTTGCATCATATGGCTAATGTCTTGCTTAGCAGCAGGAGTAAAATAGTCTATTTAATTTAATGGAGTATAAGGCATTTTTGAGGAAGGACATAGTTCTCACCAAAGAAAGAGAACCTTTGACCAACATCAAGTTAATGGATTCCTCTCTAAGACTGTGCTTTAAAAATTTACCTGGAAAAACTATCTAGAGGAAATTAACCACAAATATGCCTAATATTATTCTGCATGAGTGTCAGGGGGTGTGGAGAAGAGTACTACAGGTATGAAAAACTACGTATTTCTAAAAAAGTAGCTTACCTATTAAGTAAAAGCTAAATATAACTTTCTAAATCCACTATTTTATATAAATGGGGCCAACAGCATTTGATCTATCAGAACAGTTTTTCAAATGTTAAATTCATAGTATTTGTAGTATTTTTATAAATGTAGTGAACAGATCTGATCCATTAAAATCTCTTATTCTTAAACTTAGGGAATTATATTTGTTTTTGACATGTTGAATTCACTGGGCAGTAATAATGTATGATTCAGGAAGTACTCTGATGTCCTGAGCTCTCTTATAAAAACAAAAACCATAGCCAGAAGACCTTATTAAGCAGTTAAACACATTATCATCTTAAGACACCAAACCAAAATGTGTCCAGTATTGCATGAATTGCAGTAATAGCCATAGAGGCTTCAGGGAAGCCTGGAAAATCAGATCCTGAAATCCTTGGTAGCATATAGTTGATTTCATATGTCCCCTTTTTAAGGACAAAAGAAAAAAGAATGGAAATTTGCCCCTTAAAGTAAATCACACTATGTATTTTCACAGGAAGAAACATTTTAGTTGAAGTGAACTTTGTTCTTTCCAGGCCAGTAAAATAGTGGCCCACAAGATTATCCTATTGTCCAAGAAGCTAAGACATTACAATCTGGTCTATTGATTTATGGGGTTTTTTTATAGCTATTTAAATTACATTACAGGGGAGAAGAAAACAATAATATGCCTTAATCAGATTAGTTTCAGAACAAATAAAATAACACAGAGAAAAAAAATCACTTAAAAATAGTTATATTTATATTCCACAATTTGCTCAAATAATGGTTTTCTTATAAACTTTCTACAGGATGTTTTTAAAACAAATTCTTCACATTGTGTTATGACCATGTACTTATGGAATTTCAGGGAAATATTCTGTGCGTTTTATAGCTTAATTTCTACTAAAGGGATGACAGGTGGCAGTCACATGCAGTCCATGTGGTGTTCTAACATGACATTTAGTGACTTTTCTGACGTGGACCATCCTTTGATGCTGAAGGCAGTGCATCTGTTGAAAGAAATGACTGTAGATATGGAATACTGTTCTCTGAGTCTTCCGGTTTTTCTAACCCTGGGATTGGATGCTGTTTGGGTAAAGCTGCTGGAATGCAATATACTAGAAATGGAATAGCTTTTAAAAAGGGAATTTATTAATTTGCAAGTTTACAGTTCTAAGGCAATAAAAATGTCCAAACTCACACATCCAGGAAAAGATAGGCCAGTGTTTCTCACATGGAAGGGCACATAGCTGGCATCTGCTGCTCCTTGTTCCAGGTTCCATTTCTTCCAGCTTCTGATGCCAGTGGTTTCTTCTCTAAGCATCTGTGGGCCTTCACTTAGCTCCTCCGGGGCACAGCTCTGACTTGCTTAGCATCTCACAGGAAGGTACATGGTGACTTCTGCTGGGCTCTTAAGCAAATGTGTCTCCTGGGGCTTCTCCATTTCCAAACGTCTGGGTCTGGGTCTGCATCTGAGGTTTCTCCAAAGTGTTTGCCCTTTTAAAGGACTCCAGTAAAGCAATAAAGACCCACCTTGAATGGGCAGAGTCACATCTCTCATTAATCAAAAGGTCACACCCCCAGCTGAGTGTGTCCCATCTTCATGGAAACAGACCAATCAAAGTTTCCCACCCTACAATATTGAGTCAAGATTAAAAGAAACATGACCGCCCCCACAAGACTGGATCAGGAAAAAGGCATGGCTTTTCCAAGGTACATAGCAGCTTCAGAGTGGCACAGATGCCAAAATATTCCTTTGAAGCTTAGAAAAGTCTAGTTTTACTGGTGGATTTTCCCTTAATTCTGCCTCAGTATATTCAGTATTTACATTCTAGCCAACTCTAATTTCTTGACCTCAGTAGGTACATGTGATTAGCATAGCTGTTACACCTACTGCATCTGCATCTGGAATGAGTCCTGGATTAGGTGCCTCAGCCCGAAATACAAACATATGCCTTCCTGCAGGAACAGGACCCACTAAAATAGAGTCTAAAACTTGGTCATATTCTTCACTTTCTGCAGAGTCCGCAAAGATAATTTTCTATTGCAAGTCTTCAGGCAGGTCCTCGATGCACTTGAAGGTGATCTTGAACAGGAAGGGGTTGCAGAAAGGAGAAGGGTTACCCAGTACCCCTGCATTGTTCACCTGAACCTCTTGTTGCCGCACATCAAGTTCAGCGCGGGCGCTGGGAAGAGCACAGACCTCGTCCCTACACATGCCATTACAGCTGCGACTTGAGAAACTTTTTTTTTCCTCTTTATTTACACGGGAACACTCCAAAAATATTTTGCAGCTTCCCTATTTCACTAAACTACAGCTCATTCTGTTCTGATAACTAGCAGCATTGGCTGCGATTGGCTGCACCCAAGCTCTGACCCTTCTGCTCCAGCAAGAGATGGGCTCCTCCGTTCACGCATTTACCAAAACCACCATCCATTACCAAAACTCTTCCATCCTTCCAAATAGAAACTGTACCTTTTAAGCCTTAACTACCTATTCCCTACCCTCAAAAAAGAACTTACCTTTTCCCCCCTTCTTTCTTTCAGTGTGAAAACATGCACCCATCAGTGCAGTCTCAAAGGCTTCAGTGTTTACAAAAGCAACTGTTCTTTCGTTCTGCAGAAATTCCCTTACGCTGAGCCACATCCAAGTTCTAGCAGAGCTCCGGTAGATCCCAGCACTTTTGTGTAAGCTTCAGTTGGCAAAGCTGAACCCCCGGGTTCACTGTTGTTTAGCTTGTACCTTAGTTTGGACAGGGATTTTATTTTTGTTTTGTTTTTTTCTGTTTGCATATAATGAGTACTTGATAATATTTGCAGACTAATTATACAGACCTTTTTCTTTTTGGTTTGGCCACATAAAATCAGCAGTTAAGTTCCATTTCTTTATTTATACCTTTGGGAAGCTAGCAGGATGCAGTATATGTCCCATCCAGTTTTATTCTACCACAGATGGTTCCCAAGCTGTAGGATCATAGAGCTCTTGGGGCCTCAAAAGTGTCACCTGAATGATGGAATTTGGGAGGATATGCTTTAAAAAATAGCTTTTAAAAATGCATTTACAGTGAAACAATTATTAGCAAAATGTTAATCACTGTAATGGGTAAATGACCATTTATTTTGCTTCTTTGTCTACTTTTGAATTGATTTGGGAATTTTCATCTAAAAAAAGAAGTAAAATGTATAAGGAAATTAGAGACCCAAAACTAGTGTCTCCTGTTTCCAAGCAGATAACTGCCTAAACAAATGGTCTGTTTTTCTTTCTTCCTCTTTTTATTAATACTGGATCAATATTCGATAATCCTCTGCAACTTGTTAGATTTTGTTTTGTTTTTTAACTGCCCCATGGCCAGTCACCTCTTCTTATAGTTACCTGAACTCGGTGTAATTTTAGCTCATGTCCCGTGGTTGTCACCAATATCCTCCCCTCCTTTATCCCTCCTCATTCAATGAGCCAAATCCTGGTTAACCTTTTCTCTATTTCATGTGCTGCCCCCTTCAACATCACTGAGGTCTTAACGCAAAGCTGATGAAATTTGGAGGTCAGAACTGAGTCTCCTATTCTTTACAGGGTCTTTTCATTCCCGAGAACTGCCCAACATAAGACTACTTTATAGATTCCATTTGTCTTTGCTTTTTAAGGTAACAGCAGTTACCTGTTGAAAACTGTTAAAACTCGAAAGTGGCTTTCTCTCAAAGTCTGTGAATCACTGGTCTTCCTCTGTCTGCGTAGCCGTCTCTCTCTCTTTACCCCTACTTGCCTGTTCTGCTAAGCCATTCCTCTAGTTTATCAGTCCCTCTGAAGCCTTGGTCTATTTTAAGAAGTACAAGTAACTCTACCCAACCTCGTGCCCCTTTGGCCTTCTTATCCAGGTCACTGATATTCAATCCTGGCGACCTCTGGGAGCTGCTGGCTGCCGTGGGCTCCTTGAGGACAAGGACTGAATCTGCAGCACTTAGTTAACTGAATGCTTTCTGGACTAGGGCGGGCCGCCTGCAGCCAGTTTCATCGCCCCCTGACAGAAGGGAGAGAAGCAGAGTCTCCTTGCCTCTGGATAGGGATGCTGCTAGTCCCTAATTGGCCGCCCTTCCTGACAGATGGGTGTCCTCCTTGTTCCCCAACGTGCCTGGCTTTTGGATTCCCCACCACCACCCGTCTCTGCCTGTTTAGATTTGTCCTGGGTCCAGTCTCGGCTCTCCCTGCAGCCCTCCTCTGGTCTCCAGCCCATACCTGTTATTTTCTCCCTCTGCTGGATGTCTTTGGCACCCTAGGCCCTCTCCTGCTTCTTCCCTTGTCATGCGTGATTAGGTTGACTCTTGCAGTTGTGCTTGTCTTCGCTGCTAGCCTAATCTCATTAAAGATGGAGAAAGCGCCTCTAGTGCTTTTTGTCCTCATGGTGAGCGCCTGCTGTCTGGAAAGGACTAAGGGGGGTATTTTTGCGCCCCCACCCCCATGATTTTCCGGTTGTTATTTATCTGTTGTGGGGCCATTTCTCAAATGGACACTTAGTGGAAGCTGCTACATAACTGGTGAGTGGCTAGCCAGGACCCAACGCAGGGCAGGCGCCGAGGGCTTTGATATTTATTTTCTTGCAGGGCTTACACCCCATCTGTCATTGTCTTATACAGACAGGGTGCCACCCTAAACCCTTTCTGGTGCAGGTGGAAAATCCCTAAATACATACAAGAGGAAGTTGACTGACCTGATCCAGTTATATCTTCTTTCTCTTGATAAATTAAAACAGAAAAAACACAGTGAAGTACAAAGAATAATAAAATAATAAAACAACTCCACTATGTAGAATTGAAGTTTTTTTCTTTTTTTAATCTTTTGCTTCTATCATAGGAACATGGAATTGATGCTTGCACCTCTATTCCATCTATTCCCAGATTCCATCATTATGAAATGCCACTTGGCCTCCCTAAACATTTTAAAGATAAGGTATATTCCAACTTTATGAATAGCCATGTGTGTCTTTTTTTTTAAATGAAATTTTATTGAGATATAGTCACACAGCATACACTCCATCCAAACTATACAATCGGTGGCTCTCGGTATCATTACATAGTTAGTACCATGATCAATTTTAGAACATTTTCATACTGCTGAAAAAAGCAATAAAAATAAAAAAGAAAACCCATATCCTCCCATATCCCTTATCCGCCCCATCATCGATCCCTGCTTGTTATTGTTGATGATTACATGTTGATGGTGTTATTGTTGATGATTAGATTCCTAATCCATGCACTTCCCAAAAAAGAAACAAAAATGGTGCTGCAATAATGGGATACTCTCATGGAAACATAATGAAATGTCACCCCACCATCCAGCATACAAAAAAAAAAAAAGCAATAAAATGTGAGGTTTAGTTGAATGAATATGGATACATAGGGCGAATATTTTAAACTGCCCTGACTTTACATAAGTTCTTTCATGAACTAGAACAAATATATGACTATTACAAATATATGACTATTACAAAGAGTTAATAATAGAAGGATATCTGGGGAAAATGTACATAATGCAAACTATGGACTGTAGTTAATGGTAGTATATTAATATTCTTTCATCAGCAATAACAAGCATACCACACCAATACCAGGGATCATATTTGTACAGTTAATCATAAGTCATCATCCACCACAAGAGTCACTGTTTTATTTTAACTTCCAGCTTTCCTTTTGGTGGCATGCATGACTCTTTCCTCCACGAGTGGATGGCTTTTAACATTGATTGTTTTCTTTCTATGCCCCATTGTTACCTGGGTTTTTTGGGTGTAGGCGGAACCCTGTTTGTTTAGCTTTGCATGTCGGGCTTGCCTGGCCCTCCTTTTGCTTTCTCTAACGTGGTCCTGGAGATTCTATCATGTTGGTGCTGGAAGGGGCTCTTGCTCTCTTCTGTGCTCACTCCTTTCTTTGACCCACAAGACGGAGGAGTTTGTTCCAGATCTTGCAGCTTACTAGGGCTGCAGCCAGTACCTAGAGTGTGAGCTTTTTTCATCTGAGGTTAGTATTCTTTCCATGTTTCTCTGTTCTGTCTGCTTTCATATTTGCTACTGGAAAATCCTGAATTTGGAAGAAGCACCTGAGGGGACCACGGGGCTTAGATATCACTGAACCAATGGACTTTACTCTCTGTCTGGAGGCCCTCAGTGAAGGAGAGCACTGTCTACTGTAGAAGACCCCCTTCCCTGCTAAATTATCCTCCCCTTCTCTTAGTGGGGCCTCTCGATTCAGGATTTTCTTTGTTGTTCATCCCAGGTGGAGAGTCTGTTCTTCTGGAATATTTCATTGGCACAGGGAATTTTACTACCTTTTCTAGCTATTATCATAACAGGCTCTGCTTGTGTTACCTAATAACTTCAAGACTATGGTATCTTTAACACAGAGATGTAATTAGGACTCTTTCTGTGTTGAATGTCAACTGAAATAACTTGCCTAATTAGATCAAGTTTCTGAGTGGGAAGCTTAACCTACAGAAGCTTCTGTCTTGGTTCTTGTAAAGGGGTTGGGTCAGCCTAACCAGCTCCCACTTCACTTCATCAGCTGAAGCAAAGCCTGTTAAGCAAGGTTGTCTGTCTCTTCTGTCCATGCCTGCCCCCATTGCTAGCTCTTGTGGGCTAACTTCCCCATCATGACATATGTGTCATGTTAACACTTAACAGTATTAAATCAGTATTTGAAGACAAGTGGATAATCTTCCTTCTCTTGGAAATTTTGTTGAATGGAACCTTTCTCTCTTAAACACATGCTACTAAGACTTAACCTTGCTGTCCCATTCAGAGGCTTTTACATGATCTGGATTATCTTCGTAGAGCATGCTCTAACCATAAGGATCATTTTCCGTGCCAGGTATGTGACAGATCCTTGCATCTGTGTACAGAGGGAAGGGAAGAGAGTTGCATGGTTGGATTTTTTTTTTTTTTTTGGTCTGGGAATGTTGGGCAGGTCCTATTTTCAGCACTCCTTGACTCTCAGAGGGCCACCCACCCAGCTCTCTCAGCCTTTCTGGGAGCATGTTCTCCTCACCAAAGGAACCTATTCTATTTCTCTGGTTTGGGGGTTTCTCTTTTCTGTCATAGAAAACTCACCTGTAGGAGTCAGTGGCCAGCCCTTGTGTGGGGCTCTGGATTCTATCCCTTCTATTTGCTGGTCTACTTAAGAAAGGAACTTGTTTGATCTCTCCCCCTTCCATGAGTGGGCTTGATTTGTTTTAAACTAATCAGAAGTTAAGTGTCTAAATGTATGTTGGAATGTCTTTTGAGTAGGAGAGAGGATCTGCCTTGAGAGTTGACAGAGTTCTTCGGTGACATTAATTATAAGTGAAACAGTTGATGGAGAATTATAAAACATCATAAGAATAAGGGCAAGAGATGTTTTATGTAGTCTTTAAACCAGTGGCTTGCAACTGTCCCCTCTCACCCCACAAACCACCTGGAAGATGCCAGTGCACTCAACTGGTATACTGACTAGAAGTTTGAAAGTGATTTTGATAACCTCTTCCTCTTTCAAGACTCAGTCTTTTATGCATACACCCACCAGGGGCTTGCAGTAGAGAAATGATCAGAATCACAGAGGATTATTCATGACTCAGTAAATGTTTATTAAGTGTCTGTCCCAGACAAGGCAGTATGTTAAGGGGTCCTGGCCCAGTAGGAGAGAGAAGCATCTATATAAGTATTAAGCACCACTATCATAAATAATAAAAGGTAGGAAGTGCATATTCCTGGGGGTCAGAGGAAGAACTGAGTAATTCCGAGGCAATCATCTAAGAATTTTTTTGCTGACAACACTTGCCTCCAAGGCTCTGTTGAGGCCCGGAGTAGCAGGTTGATTTGCCCAGTGAAGTAAGTGTGCAGGTGGAATGTTTGTTACACATGCACGATGGAGCTTGGACTGGTGGCTCACCAACCATCTGCCTGCCTTCGTTGCTCCACTGTTCCTTCTCCCAGGCTCAGAAACTCAGCTCTCCAACCCCTTCTCTTTTTTTCCATTTATGTCCAGTTAGTTACCGAAATTCTGGCTTTTTAAAGCACTCTGTACCATGGGCTTTTTGTCATCAGTGCCGTCTACCAACTTTGTCTAAATTCAAATCAGCACGAGCCTGGGGCACAGCCCTTGCCCTCCAGAGGTTCCTGGGTTCAGGTTCAGACCCGGGCTCTTGCACACTTGTGTGGAACTGGGGCGAGACATGAACTTCACCTAGCCATGGTCCCCTAATCTTCAAATTGGAGGTTATAACAGCACCATGCAGTAAGTACTATTATGAAGATTATGTATAGTTGTATATATGTTTATATATATACTTGTTTAGCACATTGTCTGAAACATATAAAGTACTTAACAAACATTGGCTTTTAAAGAAATCATAATCTCAGACCAATTTCCCTGAAGGTCCTCTTTCCCCTCTTATCCAATTTAATCCTGTCATTTGTTCCAGATTAACTAGAGGTGGGATAGAAAATTGCTTATAATAGTCTTATGTCTGTTCCTGTTGCATTAAGTATAACTGTTTTTTGGGGCTACACATTTCCTTTGAGGAATAGTTCAAGTTTTGCCTTTTCAGTGGAGTTCTTCCTGAGAGTATGTGATCTCTTTCATAATTTCTTTTGCACCCATTGCCATATAGTCTTATCCACTATTTTTTGTTACATATTTTACTCACAAACCTCTTGAACGGAGTCAGTAAGTTTTTCTCAGTTTGAACCTTTTAGTGCTACCGTCTGAACATGAAATAATGTATAAATCCCAATAGGAAGTGAGGTTTACCCTAAAACTCTATTTCTATCGTCATGTTAGAGACTTCCTGAGGCTCTCATGTTACAGATGGTCTCTCAGTTGCGCTACTTTGAGCACCAACATCAGGTGGAGGTACTTTGTTTTGAAACCACTTCTGTTAATCCTAGTTTGGGGTTCTTGTAAAGATTAACTAACTGAATTGCACTTTTTCTAAGGCAAAGAAATTTAATCCTAGCTGGGTAATTATTTGTTGAGGTTTGACATTTCAAAGACAAGTGATGGATATTATTGTGAAGCACTCTAAAAATTAAAAAAATCTCTTCAGAAAGCAATGAAGTCTAGGGTAGGTGCAAGGGTAGTTCAGTGGTAGAATTCTCACCTGCTCTGTGGAAGACCTGGATTCGATTCCTAATCCATGCACTTCCCAAAAAAGAAACAAAAATTCAACAAATGGTGCTGCAATAAATGGGATACTCTCATGGAAACATAATGAAATGTCACCCCGCCATCCAGCATACAAAAAAAAAAGCAATAAAATGTGAGGTTTAGTTGAATAAATATGGATACACAGGGCAAATATTTTAAACTGCCCTGGCTTTACATAACTACATTCTTATGATCTGGGAGGAAAGTGTTCAGTGGTGGCATCGTATGCAACTTTGGAAAATGCTTCATTTTAGATAACTTAAATGAAGGGCAAAAATATGAAGTTATGTCATAGAAAATCGTATTTGAGGGCCCAAAAGTGACTTTAGAGATGCCTAAGACACTGTTTGATGATGCTTATTCAAAGACTTTTACTAAAGTGCTCATGAAATTTGTATAGAACCCCCCCCCCAATATTTCTGAAGTAATTTATTTTGTCGTGTGACTTCTATGTGTAGCTGAACGAATAAAGAAACTATAAGTAGACATTTGGACATTTCAGGCACATCCCTAAAAGTTTGTGTGTTCAAGGTTGATGTCATTTTGTTTGGTATCTCCTTATTTTGGGGGGCATATATGGTAGTTGGGGCCTGTGGGCAATATGAACAGGTGAGGTATGGCCCTAACCCCACTGGTTAAAAATTAATATAGCTTTACACTTGCTTTTCAAAGCTTTGTGTCCCGTTCTTTCTCTGATAAATATGGGAGTGATGGACAGGGAACAGTTTGAACATAGAATTATTCAACTTTACTCAGATATTTTAGTAAATCGAGTTTATAAAAACGGGACAGCTCTGCTTTGTTTCTCTTTTTAAGATCTTCTTGGAAATTGCATTGGTGAGTTTCAGGATCACTAGTGAAAATTGAGTTCAAGGTTTTATTATGTTTAGTTGGAAAGCCCCTGTGCTGTGTGTGGGAAAGATGAATTCCCTGTGGAACCTCTTGCTTTTTGCACGTGGGATCGCATATTTACTCAAGGGGTCTTTCTCCTTGTCATGCTCGACGGCGACCACCATTGGGCCTTCTGTGTCATAAGTGGTTTGACAGCGACCTCTGCTTTCCTCTGTGATTGGGAGATTGGCATCTCTGTGGAGCTTCTGTACATTCTCCCTCTAGGGCTAACCTGACTGCTCTTTTGGTTCAAAAGGCGATAGTTTAAGCAAATCTAGCTTTGGGGAATTTGCCAGCCAAGGTTAAGGAGCATGAATCCAAAGGATTTGGAGTGGCATATTGAAAGAGCAGCAAATGGCCTGGCTGCTGCTCTCTTGTTCCTCCCGAAGCCTGAGCTTTGCCTGGCCAATCCAGGACAAAGGCAGAGCTTTCAGCCTTCTGTAAATACCCTATTGTACAAGGGGAGGAGGTGGCACAAGGAATGGCAGCATCTTGCCAACTTGGCTTGCTGTTTTAAGGAAAGATGTCAGGATTTCTTAATTTGCTGCTGCCAGGGCAAGGGTGCTATTTATGTGGGATTGTTTGAAGCCTGCATTCCTAGTGAAATATTCCATCAAACTGCTATTATTCAGCTTGCTGAAAGCTTGAGGAACTTTACAAGGCGAGAAACAACCAGCTCGGCTGTTTGGGGCTTATAAACGACATGAAGAAAGTAAAATGCTAACGTGAGTATAAGTTAGCAGAATTGCAGGGGTTGTGTGTGATAGTGTGTGTGCGTGTGTGCATGTGTGTGACCTTAGGAAACGTATCCTTGTGACTCTCCTCTGGCCCCGAACCACTTTTTTCATGTGGAGCAAAACAGTGAGCTGAACTTTTGTGTACAGTGGGCTTTGAGCCCACATGCTGGGTGACCAGGATAATTAGAATAAATGCTAGCGTTTATATGATACATCAAGAATTTGAGATCAGTTCCAGAAGCTGTGTGCTCACAGTACGACTGAGTGTTCTTGCTGGAAGGACCCTTAGAAATCACCTGGTCTTTTAATCTGGGGTGGGCTGAAGGGGATGTGAGCCCCAAATGCAAATAATATATGATGTTCTCTGTGAAGAGGGTGTGTGATCCAGCAGAAGTTAAGAATTGTTTGTGTGGGGTAAAAAACATGAGTTTCGAGTCAGGTTGGTGCTCAGGCTTGACAGACATCTTGGGGTAGTCGTTTATGTCTCTGGCCTTGATTTCCCCATCTGTGAAAGAACCTGTTTCATCGTGGTGTTCAGATAAGATGCAGGATTTGAAAGGCATTGCGAAACACCAAATAAATGTTGATTTTGTTATTAGCTATTCTGTCCAGACTTTGGGCAGACAGGTACCGGGACTGAGGTTTTCTGACCATCATGCAGTCCAGTTTTAATTGCCTTGCTGCATCTGATTCTACCCAGGTCTATTTAAAGGTGCCAACTCCCTGGTTGCTTCACACTGGGCTTATGCCAGATTTCCATTGTAATGTGCTTTGTCATTCTGTGGTTTTAAACTCTAACTTTATAGAAAATTCAAAAGACCCAACTGAGCAAACCCACTTATTGTAACTGTAGGGAGGAAGGATAAACTGTAGGGAGGAAGGAGTAGCTGTAGAGGAAGGAGAAGCTTGCTATCAATAAACTTGTGTGTTCCCCATAGAGAAGCCCTGGCTTCTTAGCTTTTAAGCCGATTGAATTATATTCTTAGCATACAGAAGTAAGATTTATATGCCTGGGCTATAAACTTCCTGAGACAATGATGTGGAAATCTGCCTTTGAAAGGATAAAAAAAAGTATTCCAATTAGACCACCATTGATATAAGAATAAAAGTCTGTTTTGTTTTGAACATTTATTAGTAAATGCATGAGTCTTGATATTTCTTACAAACCTGTTAGGACTGAGTCTTAAAGTGTGGTGTCTGTGTTCACCTCCAGCATTTAAATATCTTTTACTTTGAATGCAGGTTGGCCTCCATTTTTTTTTTCTTTTTAAAAAACAGCGCTATTGAGATAAAAATCACAACCTATAACACTCACCTTTTTATTTTTTATTTTTTTATTAATAAAACCAGTCAACATACAATATGAACATTCTTTTTTTATCACATAGTTGTATATTCATCATCATGATCATTTCTTAGAACTTTTGCATCAATTCGGAAAATGAAATAAAAAGAAAACTGAAAAAAAATTCATACATACCATACCCCTTACCCCTCCCATTCATTGATCACTAGCATTTCAATCTACTAAATTTATTTTGACATTTGTTCCCCCTATTATTTATTTATTTTTAATCCATATGTTTTACTCATCTGTCCATAAGGTAGATAAAAGAAGCATCAGACACAAGATTTTCACAATCACACAGTCACATTGCGAAAGCTTTATCGTTATACAATCATCTTCAAGAAACATGGCTACTGGAACACAGCTCTACATTTCAGGCAGTTCCCTCCAGCCTCCCTGTTACACCTTAACTAAAAAGGTGATGTCTATTTAATGCGTAAGAATAACCTCCAGGATAACCTCTCGACTCTGTTTGGAATCTCTCAGCCATTGACACTTTGTCTCATTTCACTCTTCCCCCTTTTGGTGGAGAAGGTTTTCTCAATCCCTTGGTTCTGAGTCCCAGCTCATTCTAGGATTTCTGTTCCACTTTGCCAGGAAGGTCCACACTCCTGGAGTCATGTCCCACGTAGACATGGGGAGGGCAGTGAGTTTGCTTATGTTGGCTGAGAGAGAGAGGCCACATCTGAGCAATAAAAGAGGTTCTCTTGGGGGTGATTCTTAGGCCTAATTTTAAGTAGGCTTAGCCTATCCTTTGTGGGTTTAAGTGTAATATGAACAAACCCCAAGACTGGGGGCTCAGCCTATTGCTTTGGTTGTCCCCACTGCTTGTGAGAATATCAAGAATTCTCTACTTGGGGAAGTTGAATTTTCCCCCTTTCTCACCATTCCCCCAAGGAGATTTTAGGCCTCCATTTTTAAATACCTTGTGTACTTTCTCCTTAATAGCAGCTAAATATTACTATCATGTTTAAGAGTTGTTCTTTACATGGATCTCAATGAGATGAGTTGTTTTAGTTCCTTATAGCTTTTCTAAATAGACTGTAGTTTTCCTTTGTGCCACATTAACCGGTTTGTTTAGTTAAGTTGGCTTGTAATTTGTTATCTGGCTGCCAGCTAAGAGGCATGAATTAAACTACTGTAGCTTGTCATTATCACACCAACGATAGGAATTTGACTGAACTTAAAGCCATAACTATTACAGATTAGTATCTAATAAAATGTTCTATATGGGTGCTACTAAATCTAGAATTAAAAAAAGTATTTTTCTTTCCTAGATTTATTAAATTTAGTATCATGGTGTCTCTAGCTTGGCTACTGCTAAAGCTATTAAAATAGAAAAATTAGTAACCTACTTTTGGCTGTATCTGTTTAAAGAGGGATGCAGAAAACAATTATTTAAAATTCTTGCACAGAAATGTGATTCTGTTGAACAGTCCCTATAAATTTGCACAATCTAGGCTTTACGGAAATGACTAACAGTAACTGGGGAAAGAAGAGAGAAGAGCATAGTAGTGTGCCTGTGTGTGTGTGTGTGTGTGTGTGTGTGTGTATGTGTGTAGTTTATTTATATTTGGAGTGCCATGGGGTAACAAATCATTCTATATAAGAGGGAATGATTTGAGAAGAAGGTGAGTTTGCACATTACGTCTAGAAGGTCGCTCTGCATTTGTAGCGTGACAGTACTGTTTCTGAATCTGACTGCTCCATGCCAGCAGGACCTGGGCTTGCATTGTCTGCTCATCCTTAAAGTCAGAGCGTAAGCATCAGTTGGTCAGAGATCACTGGATCTTAAAGGTGATAACTTACTACCCCTTGTAGATATTGCTTGTTTAATTTTTTCTCTCCCCTCTAGCCCAGTCTGAGCCCACATCCCTATCATTAACACTTACCCCTGGCTCCTCACTTTGTGCCCTGGTATACACTAGGTGGTCAGATATGTAAAATGACTGCAATAGCCCATTTCCTATGAATTCATCCAGAGTACATCTGCTGTGACTATGCTATTGGCAATATGTTTCTCTCTTGGTCTGTTGTGTGTTGGTTAGACATACCACCCAACATCTGATCATTCATTTCAGTGGTTTTTAAAAGTATGCCATTGTCTCTTCTTATTGGGAAACTGAGCAGAAAGAAAACAGTGTCTTGTTTACAAAGCTGGCACTGGCAGTGACACTAACTGATGCCTGTCCCTGCCCAGGGGTGGAGCAGTGGGGTGACTTTGCTTCCGGCTCCCCATTGGCCCATCCTCCACCCTCTGTTCCCCTGGGAAGTCAAGTATGGACTTTGTCTGCTAGTTACCTTTAGCCCAGTGGGCAGAGGCATGGGCCTCAGCATGTGACTCAGTGCCCTGAGAGACCTTGGCAGGCCCGGTAAAGGCCCGCTGAGCTCCTCTGACCCCACCCCACCCTCCCAGCACTTTTCTGTTTCTGCAGAAGCATATTACCTAGCAGTCAACCGCTGATGGCACAGATGGTGAGTGGTTTTGAAGAGCCAGTGCTTTCTTTCCAGGTTTAAACATGAAGAAACTTGCTTCTCTGTCCCTTGTTTGTTGTCAAGTTAAAACCTCGAAATTCCCTGTGCTTGTGTGCATGTGAATGTGTGTTCACACTTACACGGAGCCCTTGTAGCACAAGATTGTATGAGCTAGGCACATATATTATGTTGGCTCCTATAATTTTGATGGACAGTAAAAATTTTTAACTTAATATTCTGCTAGATTTCAAACAGAGGATTTTTGTATTTGAAAAAAGAAAAATGTTTTCAGTTTTGTGACCTAACTGTTAAAAAGAGCTATAGTAAGTACCACACCAATACCATCTGAACTTATAATGTTAGCAATTGTTATATTGCCAAAGAATTTCTGAGAAAAGTTTTTCAGATTATTTATTCTTATTTCCTTCCCTTTACTGCCAAACAAACTTTAGGGCACAGTTATTCATCAGTAATTTTCTATTATTTATTAGTTTTTATACAGATCTATAATGTATGAATTGTACCATTCAGTTTGGGGCTTTAATATAATCTAATTTTCTTCTGTGTTTTGGCTTCTTCATGAAAGGTTTAGGAGGCAAAAGGGTGAGAAAGAAGAAAGGTGCACCTGGAAATTTAAAGTCGGGGGGGGGGGGGTTTATTTCTGCACTCCTGGGCAGAACTCACCTAACCCAAGATGGTGGGAGGTGAGTGCGCACGTGGGCTTTGGCACAGGCAGCTTTTAAGGATGGAGGTTAGGTGATGTTCGGAAGGGGCAGTTCATTAGTTCCTGAAGTCAGGTTGGGAGGGGCGACACAGCCTCCGCAGCTCCAGTTGCAGTGCCCTTCCCGTTCCCCCGACCCAACACTTCATTTTGTCATAAACTCTTTGTAGGCAAATAGCACTTTTTACTGCCTTTGTCCTTTATTGTTCTGCACCCAGGACTAATCACAGAGTATTGGTAGAGTAAATAATAATTATACCTAACATTTACTGGACACTTTCTGGTGGTTGGCACCATTCCAAGCTCTTTAGGTGAATCATTTAGTTCTATGAGTAGGTACTGTTTTCATAATCATTTTTAGATGATCTGAGGTACAGAGAGGTGATGTTTAATTTGCCCCAAATCATACTGCTAATAAGCTGAGGAGGCAGGGTTTGGCTTCAGAATCTGGGATCTTAAATATTTTATGTACTCTCTCTCAGATACAACACTTTAATCTCTATATAGATATTTGGTAATTGATAAAAAATTTGTATGTCAATTTAGTTTTTTTTTTTTTTTTTAGGTATAATATCTAGGGAAACATAAAAGAAAATGATTTTTATCAGAATAGTCACCTGCTGGTTTCCCAGCATTTGTATTACTGCTTTTGTGATGCAAAGAGGATGGGGAAAGGAAGAGGCACAGTGAAATTTAGATCAACCTGATTTACCAGTTGGATAACTTGTTCTGTGATTTGTTGAGAGAGATGAAAACTGATGGCTCTACAGAGGTGTTTGGGCTTGGTGCCCCTCCTCACTCTTATACCCATTAACTTTGATTAGGATAATTTTTAGGTGGAAGAGAATAGAGACATCAGGGGAGCAACTGGAAATTTATTTCACTTGTTTCAGCATTTTATGGCATGAATTCTTCGCAAATGAAATCTTTTAAATGCGGTTAATTACGGCCTTCCATGAGATAACAGAGAAATAGAACTAAAGTGAATTCCTAAAATGTTTTAGGAAAAGGAAATCGGGCAGCCAGGAAAAAGCAACGGCCGGGGCCATTAGACTGTGGCGAGCCAGCCACCGGGTGAGATGGTTGGCCTTGGGGAACTCTAGAGGAGCTCGTCCCCTCTCTGGAATAACTACATTTTTTCTCCCCCCAGCAGAATTCCGCGTAAGGACCTACCTACCCAGGACGATGCAAGCGCACGAGCTGTTCCGCTATCTGCGGATGCCGGAGCTGGTCGACTTCCGCCAGTACGTCCGCACCCTGCCAACCAACACGCTCATGGGCTTCGGCGCCTTTGCAGCCCTCACCACTTTCTGGTACGCCACGAGGCCCAGAGCCCTGAAGCCGCCGTGCGACCTGTCCATGCAGTCGGTGGAAGTGCGGGTGAGTGGGGCGCGGCTGCGCTCCCCGCGGCTAAGGTCCGCGGAGCGCAGCGCCGCCGGAGAACACAGCGACCACGGTCAGAGCGCAGTGTTTCCGTCTGAGGACACTTTGTACTCAGAAATGCGCTCCACAAACCCAGCTCGGGGCCAGTAAGTGGAGGTGGAGACCAAAGTATAGGACAGAGGTGTTGTCGGTTGGTGTCTGTCACTGTCTCGCTGAGGTTCGTTCCAGAGATCCCAGTGTGGTAGGTCCACGAGTCCCTGCCCTCACAGGGGAGAGAGCTGTTACATGTGACAGAAGGAAGGATTTATCTTGTGGCATAACTGATACCTAGAGCATATTCCCAAGCTGTTAAAAAAAAGGGGGATAAATGGCTTAAAATGTAGAATGTACGGGACCTAGAGTTAGACAGAAGCTAGAGAGGGGGAAGCAGTTACCTAAAATGTATAGAGTTTTTATGAGGTTGAAATTCAGTGTTTGGGAATGGATAGAGGAGGTGAGGTCAGCTCGTTATTGGGATTATAAGTAATAGTGCCATATTGTAGGTGAATTTCATTGAAAGGGGTTGTTTAAATCATATATCACTGATTAATCCTACAAATATAAATAAGGTCTTGTACGAACTACTATAAATGTATGACATTTGTACAAAGAGTTAATAATGAAGTAGGATATGGGGAAAAATTACTGCAAACTACGGACCGTAGTTAACAGGAATGCCTTAATATTCTTTTGTCAGCAGTAACTGGTGTACCACAGCAATTCTAGGAGCCAGTAATGGGGGGATAAGGGATATGGGGTGTTTTAAGTTTTCCTTTTTTTGTGTCTGTTATTTATTTATTTATTTTAGAACAGTAAAAATGGAATAAAACTGAGTGTGATGATTATACAACCAAGTGATGATACTGTGAAACACTGATTTTGTGCTTTGGAATATATGGTATGTGAAAATAACTCAATAAAATCTGCAGATTTAAAAAAAAATGAAGGAGAAGCTAAAGGAAGGAATATTTCTCTTGACAGTTGAATCAACTTTTGAATCAAGTGTTTTTTAAATTTTTATGTATTTATTTATGTATCATTTATTTATTTGTTTTTTGTGCATGGTCAGGGAATCGAACCCGGGTCTCCCACATGTAAGGCAAGCATTCTACCACTCTACCACCTGTGTACCCTGTATTAATTTTTATTTAAAAATTATTTTGCTAGATGCAAAAAGATTGGAAGCAAGCTGTATTTCAAAATAGGGAAATGTTTAATGTATTTTCATATACTGTAAAAAAAGAAAGAAAAGAACTGTGGGGTTTCAGTGGGGATAAGGCTAGACAGGAACTTGATAGAACAACATGGCTACAGAGTTTAAGATGTTAGATGAAGAAAGGGGCATTTAGGAGGCTTCTGAGGTTGAGTTGATGAATGTCTTGGTTGTATATAACTCAGGCAAACTAAACATTATCCCCTCACAGTTCAGAAAATTAAACCAGAATGTAGGAGCCATAATTAGGTCTTAATAGGTGTAGTGGCATAGAGAAACCTTAAAACCCTTTCAGAAAGATCCATTCTTGGTGCCTCAGCTCCACCTGCCTTTCCTTCTTATTGTTTCCAAGGTTAGTGAAAAATAGGATGGGTAGAAGGAAAGAAGCAGCGAAGTTTTCACTGCTCCTTTGTCTCTACACCTGGTCTTTGCTTGATAGTTGCTTGCTTTCTTCTACCTGAGTTAGAATTAATTTTTGGAGTTTATTCTTTTCAACACGTGCACAGGAGAACAAAGGTATTGTGACATGCATACTCAGCTTGCTTACTGCTTTATAAATATAGGGGTGAGAGGTCTTCCCACTTTTTCCTGGGCTCATTCCCACAAGGAGAGTGTGTGTGCCCTTCCAAATAAAGACCTGGCCTGATGAATAACTTTTTGTTATTTATCGTGTTTTAATTCTTTGTTTTGTTTTAGCCAATCTCTTGGACTCATTAATGTGAAAATGTCAATAAATGTAAAAGTTATGTCAGTCTACTTCATAGCAAATTTAAAAGTGTAGCAACTGAACTACTGTTGTACTTAACTGTTGTGGAAAGTTGGCTGTGTATGGTTTTTCTGTGCATGGTTTTTCCATTTAGAAGGTAAAGATAACAGTATGCCACCTTAACAAATTTCCTGTTAGTAATGAGCAGAACTTAACATTTTCTAATAGTTGTCTGTGAGATTTGGGCATTCCCTCTCTTCTGGCAGAGCACCCCATGTATCATTACCAGAGCATTGCCATTGCTATGACAAGAGTAGTTGGCAAATGTAGAGTGAAGGCATTTTTAATTTAGCAGTAACTTAAAAAAAAAAAAAAAGCCTAAATGAGAAGTGATGGCGCCACTTACTATGTGATTTTTAAGTCCCAGCTTAGCATAAAGTCATTAAGTCTTATTAACATAACTCTACATGTTCTCTGTAGAACAGTTTAAAACTATAGCTAGGCAAAAAAAAAAAAATTAAGATCACTCATAATTTTACCACTTGTAGCCTCAATTTTCTTCTTTGCTTATAGAAACAGTTGCAGCTCTGATTTTCAGAATTTGTTGTTCTTAGCAGTAGATACTGAATTTGCTTTGCCTTAAAAAAAATATTTTAGAATTTCATATATATAAGATTAACTCTGAAGTTATGGTACTTGATAGTGAGAGATCCTCACTTTCATCGGGCCAGCATTGTCATAAAGACTGCAGTGACAGAGAGATGGCCTTCATTCATTTCATTAAGTACCAAACAGAAGCCTGTATATCTGGCATTGTCCTAGAGGCTCATAACCTAAATAAAGTGTTATCACTTTGCCCCTACCTTGCTAACAAGCAAACACCATTTACCAGCCCCTACTCTCACCTCCACCACCCTCACAGTCTTACACACACAATTTCTACCAGGTTGTTCTTTCAGGTAAAATTTACATAGGTCGTAAAAAATGAGGAATTCACACCTTTTGGTTTGGCTGCATCTCATTACTACCCACAATGGCTATTTCCCAGCTATACCTTTTTAGAGCAGCAGCAGGGAGGTTTTTTTGGTTTGGTTCTGTTTTGTTATTTTGTGAGTTATGGCTTCTAAATTCCTTTTAAAAATTGGGATAGTGTTGTAGTTTCCTAGGCTGCTTAAAGCAGATAGTATGAAATGGGTTGACTTAAACAATGGAAATTTATCAGCTTACAGTTTTGAGGCTGTGAAAATGTCCAAATCAAGGCATCATCAAAGAGATGCTTTCTTCCTGAAGACCAGCTGCCAGCAATCCTTGGCTCCTCTGCCACAGAGCAAGCCACGTGGCGGTGTCAGCTGATCTCTGATTTCAGCTCCTTGCTTCCCTGGCTTTCTTTTCCCTGTATTCATTCTCTTATAAAGGACTCCAGTAATAGGATTAAGAACCGTCCTGAAAGAGGTGGGTCACACCTTAACTGAAGTAGCCTCATCAAGATGTCCTGCTTACAATGGGTTTACATCTGTAGGAATGGATTAAATTTAAGAACATGTATTTCTGGGGTACATACAGTTTCAAACTACCGCAGGTGATAAAGCAGATGTTAGCACTCAGTCTATAGATCTGTGCAGGAAGGGCAGTGAAGACTCTGAAACTTCTTTCTTACATTCTTGAGCTTGGTTTTATCATGACCCTATTTAGAGAGCTGTGTCCCCGGGTCTGCCGTTATAGCTCATCATTCTGCCTCAGTGACTTGATGGCTGGTCTTTTCCTCTATGGGGGAGAATTTCTAACTGCTGAAGGTTTTTTTTTTTTTAATATTTTTATTGACAGAATAACATACAAACACAAACATTCTTAACATACGAACATTCCATACTTAGTGTATAATCAGTGGCTCACAATATCATCACATAGTTGTATATTCATCACTATGATCATTTTAAAGTCTTTTTTTTTCTAAGATTTTTGCTACTGCTGCTCTATAGCTTTGAGCAGTAGATGGAAGCAAGTTTTATTTTTGTTTGTTTATTTTTTTAAATCAGTTTTCACAAGTAATATGAAAGCTTTCCAGTTTGTCTCAGCCTGTTCTCTGCAATTGAGGTATTTTTTGTGCCCCTAGGGGAGGCAGTCTTTACTGGACTGACCTGCACCCCTTTGGGATTGGTCAGGGCCCCAATCTTGGGGGTTACAATTAAGAGGGGGTAGGAGGCATGTTGTTGCTGGAAGGGGCCAGAGAGGCAGAGAACTGTGCAGGGGCTAGACCTGGCTTCTTGGCTTATGTCAGACTGCCTTGAGCAAGTACACCTGGCTTCTCAGACCTTCAGCTCCTCATCTGGGGAACAGAACTGAGAGTGTTTCCCCCTCCTCGGGGTTATTGAGAGGACCCAAGGAGATATATACAGCATGTCTGCTTGGCCTATCATAAGTGTTCAGTATTGTTAATTTTCTTCCTTACAGCTATTCCTTTTTATTCTTCATATTCTATACATGAGAAAACTGAGTCCAGAGAGATGAAATGAAGTCATACATTAGTGGAAAATCTAGAACTTTTGTTCTACCCTATTCATTACATTAGTTGAAAATTGTTTTATAACTAGGGTTCTAAGAATGGGGAGGATATTCGTAAGGATAACAAAGAAAGTACGATTTGTCCAGATAAATTTAGAGCTTTGAACTCAAGGGCAGGCACTTCTGAAAAAGGATATGTGGCACCTGAACCTGAAGGTAGATCCCAGTAATGGAAGGGAAAGGTGGAAAGGGATCAAGTAAGATCAGAAATGGAGTCCCATGATTCTGCAGGCAGGTTGGATAAAGGATCAAAAATTCCTGGCAGGTGAGAAGGGCAAAGAATGGACAGGGGTATAGAGCTGTCAGAACATGGGCAGGTCCCGGAGCAGCAGCAAAAGCTGATTTCTGGTGCGTTTCTGCCCTCCCTTCACCTACCACTACTGCACCAGGTCAGGCATAGCTTGGGTCAGAGCTTGGTGCTGCTGGGCTTGTGGACCCACAAGTCAATTCAAATTGTTAGGCCATAAACCATCACAAAGTCTAGCTGAGATCATCATGATTGTTGCAGGAGGCAGTAGAAAGAGTGTGTGGACTGTTCTAATTGATAAATGATTTGGTATGGGCATCACCGTGGCTTACTTGGTTCTAGTGTGGGCATGTCTTTTCCTATGCAAAACCAGTTCCTTGATTATAACTCATCTCCAGATAGTTGACTTAATCCCACATCAGAATGATCTGACCTTTTAGGGTTAGCCCTGACTGGATGGTCATTTTGCAGGAAAGATTGAAATGTATGGTCCACATGTTGGGATATTTATGGCAAGTGACCGTCTTTAGCTTTTTAACCTGGTGCTCCAGAAAGTCTCATATGGAGGGTGCAATGCTCTGGATTTTGTTTTCTATCAGTCACAAGAATGGTTGTCAGCTATGTATTCATTGAGCATCTGCTGCGTGATGTGCCCGGTGCCAGGGCAGAGAAGGCTGCTGTCATGGAGCCTACAGGCCACGGGAAGTGCTTTTTAGGACTCCTGTCCATGTAGAAGATGGTAGCAATCCTTAAACTAAGAGTAATGCAAGCATCTCGTTTTCATGCCATAACACTAGAACTGGGGTTCATTCTCTGGTAAGAACCTGAAAAAAGCAACCTGAATTCAAAAATATCCAGCCCATGGAAGAAGCAAAGCTCAATAAAGAGCATGCCTTTTTTTTGAAAAGTATTCTTATTGAGAAATATTCACACATGTACAGTCCAACCATAGTATACAATGAGTGGCTCACAATACCATAACATAGTTGTGTATCCTTCACCATGATCTTTTTTTTTAGGACATTTGCATCATTACAGAAAAAGAAATAAAAAGAACTTGTATATTCCATACCCTGTACCTCTACCTCTCATTGACCCCAGTATTTCAGTCTACTCAATTTTTACCCTTTGTCTCCCCCTATTATTTATTTTTTTCCTCATCTGTTCATACCCTGGATAAAAGGAGCATCAGACACAAGGTTTTCACAATCGCATAGTCACATTGTAAAAGCTATATAGTTAATACGGTCTTCTTCAAGAATCAAGGCTACTGGAATACAGCTCAACAGTTTCAGGTACTTCCCTCTAGCCACTCTTAATACATCATCAACTAAAAAGGGATATCTATATAATGCATAAGAATAACCTCCAGGATAACCTCCCAGCTCTGTTGGAAACCTCTCAGCCACTGAAACTTTGTCTCATTTCTCTCTTCCCTTTTTTTGGTCAAGAAGACTTCCAGTGATGCTGGGTCCTGGCTCATCCCTGGGAGTCCTGTCCCACATTGCCAGGGAGATTTACACCCCAGGGAGTCATGTTCCATATCGAGGGGAGGACAGTGAGTTCACTTGCTGAGTTGGCTTACAGAGAGAGGCCACATCTGTGCAATAAAAGGGGTTCAAAGAGCATATGATTTTGAAGTTCAGAAGTCACATAATCTCTGGAGGCTTTTGCAGTGTCATGGCTTGCACAGACGGTTCTCCCAGAGGTTCCAGCTCACGTGCACACTTTATAAGAACTTAGTCCTTAGCCTGCATTTGGAGGGTATGTGGGGAGCATAATCCTGAGTAGGCTCTTCTCATATCACTCGTTTCCACGTAGTCATAGTTCCTGAAGTGTGCTTTTAAAGGGCCACTTGCAAACTGGCATACTAATATTTACAAGAAAAGAGAGCAGGGTCATTGAGTTATAAATTTTTTAGCTTTTTTTTTTCCCATTTTATATGAGCATATTTATTCTTTTTCCATGTGGGGATTTATTATTTGTACAGATGCATAGGAATGATTCCCTTTTTTTTTTTCAACATATTAAAAATATACATTAACCACAAAAAGTACCTAGTCTGACTAGAATGAAAATGAACATGGCATTTTGAAAATATCAGTAAACAGAAGACACCAACATCTATAAATTATGACAGGTATTTCTCACTTTTGACAAAATAAGTTCTGTTTTTACATTAATACTTTATTATCAGCTTCTATGTTAGATCCTCCAACTTTATTTACATTTACTATGAAATTTTTAGGTTCAGAGGCTATAAAAACTCAATTTAGAGGTTATAAAGACCAGAGCTTAAGTAGGAAATAGGATTTCCAACTAAAATTTGAACAGAAATAATCATAAAGATTAGAGAATATGAAAATGTTTAAAGTGAAATATCTGGCCCATAAATAATTCATGACCCAATAATGTTGTACAGAATATCAAAGAAAAGACCACATAAGGTAGAAGAAGAGCCCCATAAAATCAAACTGGCTTTTCCCCCATTCAAGTTTATCTGAAGATCTAAAGACGATTTTTTATTATGTTTTTTTATGAAGACACACTTCAGACTTTGGGATAAAATATGAGGGGAGGTCTTGTGGTAATGACGGTGGGGACTCAGTGTGGCAGTGTCCTTCTGGACTTGAACGGCTGGGGCTGGGGCTGGCTCTGAATGGAGAAACTTTTGTGGGATTGTGTGGGATCAACCATTGCTTGTGAGGCAGACATTTTAAGGTCGAGCCCTGAGTGGGAGCTGCTAGGGAAGGGCAGGGGAGAAGGTTGTCCAGGAAGGGCAGTTGGGGTCAACTGGTGGCATCATTCGTTCTCGCTGGCGTTGGATGAACCACTTTGAACCAAGGGGGAGTCAGAGGCAAGAGCTAAGAGGAAGGAGGGCTGTTAGGAACTGTCATAGAATCAGGTTGTTTCTACAGTGATTTGTAAATGCAGGCATAATTTTCATCTCTGGGGAGCTTTGGGACAGTTGACTAGAAGAACTATGAGTAAGACGTCGGAAGAATCTCCAGGCTTGATGCTCTGACTTTGTAGCTGTCAGTGATCTCCATGTCAGTCTTGACTCTTCTTAGGCATTAACTTTCATTTACGTATTATTTGTAATTACAGCTTCCCCTTCACTATGCCCCATAGCCTGTTCTTTCTTGATCCCTATGGCAAAATAATTGTGCAAGTGGTAAAATAAATATGTGTGCAGAGATTTGGCCTTCTGATTTTTCCCTTAGAAACTTTGCTGTAATTTGGTACCCAGAAAATTTTTGGACATGTTTTTCTGAAAAGTGTTACAACATTTTAGGTCATTTTTAGTAAAACAGTCATAGCAGTTGTTTAGTATGGGTGGGATGAAGAGAGTCTTTTTCTTTAAAACTGGTATTCTGGCAGTTTGTAAACATCAGCATCATCAATAAGGTAACTTTAGCAGCTTTTCTAAAACTTGAGGTTTTAGAAATTACATTCTCTTGCTAAATTACATTTTCTTACTAAATTCACATTATAAGAAACATAATTGAGTTTCTCTTGAGTGTGTTGTGAGACCTGCCTGCTAACTTAGAAACCCTCCTTGAAAATAATTAGTGATTGGGAAATAGGTGGTAAAAGTATCACCTGATACAGGAGCAAAGGCTCTTGAGTGAGGGTCTCTAGGTGAGAAGGTCGCTAAAGAGAACTGAAGGCTAAGTTCCTGTTCTTGGTGCTAAGTCCACTTCAGCATTAAATACAGTCTTTAGGAATCCAAAGCAAAAAGAGAGAGAAAAACAAATAAGAGATTGCTGTTTTAAAATAGCAGCTTACTTTAGGTTTCCTTTAACCAGGAAGAAGATGCTCAAATTCACAGAGTAGAAATGGGACCAAGCGGAGTGAAACAAGTAAAAGTTGATAAGGAAGATAAAGTTCGATTTTGTATGAATCGTGCCACTTGTCACAAGCTTTATTAAGCAAGGGACATTTGCACACATAAATGAGAAGGACATATGCTGTAATATTTGTTTAAAAATAGCCTCCTCCAAGCAAGGTCAACTTGTACCAAATCAGAAATAACAAATGTACACTTTCTGTGCCTCTGAACAGAATCTTGACTTCATAACAGTATCAAAAAGGCCAACAAAGGCAAATAGAGATGTTCCCTTCAGGCCGGTGAAGCAGAATGCCTCACGTATTCTAAATGGCTGGCGTGTAAGGATTCTAGGGCAAAAAAAAAATCCATAGAACTACACAAGGAACCCTAAATTAGATCATGGACTAGAGTTAATAGCACAATTATAAAAATGTCCTTGCATCAATTGTAGCACATTTTCCAACCAGTGCCAGGTGTTAATAATAGGGTGGGATGTGGGAATTCTGTATTTTATGTATGATTGTTCTGTAAAAACCCACAATCACTCTAGTAATAACAACAACAAAAAGATTCTACAGGTAGTCTTGTTTTGCTGGAACCAAGAGCGTGTAGGGAGGGATTTGGATTTTGTGACTCTAAGCTTTCTTCCTCTTCACCGAGGAGGGAGGGTGATATTCCCTCCCACCCCGGGTTGGCTGACTTTTTCTGGCGATGAGATCACTACGTGTGTGACAGCGCAGAACTGGATTTCAGTAAGTACCACGTCAGCCTCCTCGCCCTCTTAGTTAACGCCTCTGATCTGAATAGTGGGTAGCTCAGGAGGTTACAAATTAGAGAATTAACTAGGAATAAAAAGGAAAAAGGTTCTGAGGCTTAGAGGAAAGGGTTGAAGAATCAGAAAACCCAGCCTGGCTCGGTGATCCGGATCCTGTCTCCTAAAAATGATTTCTGATGTGTGGACAAATTTGGAACTTGCTTGTATACCACAAAACAAATCGCTTAACTTACTGGGTTTGAATCTCCCATTCTACCACATTTTAGAACTGTGACTGAGAAGAGAATGCCTCCCCCTTGGCCTGAATTTCTTTTCTGAAAAGTGGCTGACCTCTCATTACCTTCCAGCTTTCACTTACCTTCTTTCCTGCGCTCAGATTACAAAATCCTGCAGTGATTGTCACTAAGATGGTTCTTCCCTTTCTTCGTACGCTTTTGAGCAGTTGAAGGGGAAAGGTGTGGAAAAGTTAGCTTGTCAAATAATGACATGGGTCAAAACCTCAGGCTCATTGCTGCCCTGTAGCATTTATCGTCTAGGTATTTTTGAAATATCTTGTCCAAGAGTCATTATTAATTTAGAAATTATGGGAGGGTGGCTGGACCCAGTGTGCCCATAGGCTGTCCCTTAAAAGGTCCTAGTTTGAGGGTGGGCCATGATGGCTCAGCAGGCAGGGTTCCTGCCTAGCATGCCAGAGACCCAGGTTTGATTCCTTCCAGGTGCCTGCCCATGCGAGAAAAAAAAGTCCTAGTTTGATAAATTAAAGATCTTGTGTTGCTAGGTGTGGGAATTGATGGCCAGAGATCCTGTCTGTAAGGTCACTGGATGGGAAAATAGTTTCATGCCTGTTTGTAAAAAGAAGCTGTAAGGAGCATGGGAGAGAATATTGGAAGGAGCGAAAAATTAAAAATTAATAGCATTTTTGAGGGAATAAGCAACAGTAACATGATGAGTATACAGTATACTGTCCATGGCCTGTAGATACCCGTTTTATAGATCTGGATGAGTGAGACCACAATTTATAAAACTTGGGCATTTCTACCCCCAGGAACTCTTCACGAATGTAGTTTGCTTTTGCATTTAAATATAGGAGCAGCGCAAAATAACTCTCCCATCACATGTTCTATTTATTTTGTTTTTTTGATCAGATGTTGGCAAAAGTTCCA
Source organism: Tamandua tetradactyla (assembly GCF_023851605.1). Taxonomy (NCBI): domain Eukaryota; kingdom Metazoa; phylum Chordata; class Mammalia; order Pilosa; family Myrmecophagidae; genus Tamandua; species Tamandua tetradactyla. The sequence goes on from NC_135352.1 coordinate 27,757,623, forward strand.
GTCTTGGGAACCACTGATACTCAGATGTCTGTCCTTTACTGCCCTCCCCCTTCTCCCGTTCCTGCCCCCAGAGAGAACCCGGACTTTTATTTCCTAATTCAGTCCCGCAGGGGGACTGACCTCAAGAGGAAACTGATCTTGTAGAGATACCACAATATACTCAGATGACCACTTTTGGCAGTGGTGTGTTTGTTTTTTTAAAAAACTAGGGGGAAAAAACTACACGGTGACATCAGAGGATGGGAGCGAATGATTCATATTAGCACATCAGCAAGTCCTGCCCCTCTTCCATTCAGCAGATACTCCCTGGCAGCCAGCTCCTCTCACCCTGCGCAGGTCCAGTAGCAGGGACCGCGGGAAGTTCCCTGGCATGTGCTAGGCTTTTCATTTTTAATGCGCTCCTCTAACATGCTCCCCCATCTTTCTTTTTCAACAGGGTAGTAACGATGGTGCTCGAAGATCCGCACTACTTGATAGTGATGAGCCCTTGATGTATTTCTATGATGACGTCACAACCGTATATGAAGGCTTCCAGAGGGGTATACAGGTGTCAAGTAAGCATTGCACTGAATTTGGGTGACTAACGCTTCGTGTTTTTCATTCAGAAGGAGTGGTCTTTCATCCAGAAAGGTGGATCTGCTCAAGTCTGCTGGCACTTAAGTGCTGTGCAGGTCTCCCTGTCTCCCCCTGTACAAAGTGCACTAGAGCCCCTGGGTGTTCCTGTGGCAGAGGATTTCCACGGTCACATGTGCTTTCAGCATGTCCTGTCTTTGATAGTCACGTGTTCCTTAGCTCGCGATAGGCTCTGATGTTTCCTGCAGTAGAGAGGCCGGATCTGGCGGTTTTCAGACTTCACCGGACCATGGAACCCATATTTTGAGAAATAAAATACCGACATCCCGAGAAAGAAGTGTTCCATCAGAGACACTCCTGTAAATGTCGACTCATGAGATTGCCCTCAGTTACCCCTCCTTACTTGGGATCTGCCTTCTCCCTCAGCCTCTCTCCCTTCCAGGCCTCCCTGGAGTCATACTGAACTTGCAAAGCCTTGACCACCTCTGCTCTCCCCAACCCCAAGCTTTTCTGCAGTTTTTTTGTTGTTTTCTGATCACAAAGCCTCTTTCCACCCCACCCAAGAGTGCTTGGTGTATTTGTATTAATCTCTTAAAGCTCATGTCACGTTTTCCCTTTTCCAAAAAACTTTCCTAGTGTATCATTTTCATCCTCTACCTCCAAGTGTCACATTTTCCCTCCTAGCATCATATACCTACCTATTTAATAACAGCTTCACAAGAGAGAGGTGTTTATCTGGTGTTTAGTTCCACTGGCTTATGCCCCTTGAGGACAGGGCACCTATCCAACACCTTCCTCTCAGCACCCACCAGCATGGCTCCTGGTACACAGTTGGTGCTACATTAATGTCCTCAATGAAGGAGAAAATGACCTCTGCCCCCCACCCCACCTTTTTTCTTAATCTCTTTATTTTTAGAAAAACATTTTTTATTGTGAAATATAACATATATACAAAAAAAGGAATAAATTTCAAAGTACATTGTGACAAGTAGCTGTGAAACACATTTCAGAGTCTGGTTACTGTTCCACAATTTTAGGTTTTTCCTTCTAGCTGCTTCAAGACCCTGGAGACTAAAAGAAATATCAGTGTAATGATTCAGCAGTCATGCACATTTGTTAAATCCTGTCTTCTCAGTTATAACTCCTCCTTCTCCTTTGATCTTTCTCCCAGTCTCTAGGGGTATTTGGGCTGTTCCCCTTCTAACTTTTTCATGTAGGAAAGGGGCATTGACCATATGGGTAGGAGGATGGAACTCGATGATGTTCTGGAGAGGCTGGCCCATCTGGGTTTGAGGACTTATCTGGCCTGGGAACCCATCTGGAGGTTGTAGGCTTCTGGAAAGTAGGCTTAATGTGTGAAACTGTAGACTCTCAGATAGAGCCCTAGGTATTGTTTAGGGTTAGCAGAAATGGTTTTAGTTGGGGTTTGTCAGACCATGGTGATTAGCAAGATCTAGCTGAAACTTGCATAAAAGTAGGCTCCAGAGTAGCCCCTCGTCTCTATCTGAACTCTCGTGGCCTCTGATACCTTACTTTGTTCCATTTCTTTTCCTATTTTTGTTTATACTGCTGTCCTCTCTAAAAAAAGTCTCAGAACCCATGCTGTGCTATTTAAATCTTTTGTTAGTTAGCTTGTATTTTTATTACTGCTAGCAAGATTGTAATCGCTTCACAGTCAGGGACTCTGCGCTATTGCTTTCTCCATCTCCCATGATATTTCAACAAAATATTGCATGTAGTATATGCTCAAGAAGAGCCCATTGTTTTTTTACTTGATGCTGGTAAATTGGATTGCACAGCTCAGTGTGTTTAACCCAATATTCCTGATCTTAAAAGTGTATATTACAGCAAATTAAGTAAGCCCCGCTATAAAGGGAAAGGAACCTTCTCTATTATTTAGTTTATGAACTTCTTCAAAGTTAGTGGCAAGGTCAAGGTTTGTCTGTGATAGTCAGTATCTTTGAAGTAGAGCATCTTAACATCAGGCCACTGCTACCACAAAGTATGTGCATATAACTGGAGCAGCAGTTAGTTGTAGAACAGATTTCAGAATTTAGCATGGATTACAGTTCCACAGTTTTAGATTTTTACTTCTAGCTGCTCTAAGACACTGGAGACTAAAAGAAGTAGCAATATAATGATTCAGCACTCATACTCATTTGTTAAATGCTATCTTCTCTGTATAACTCTACCTTCTCTTTTGATCTTTCTCCCAGTTTTTAGGGTTGTTTGGACTATGACCATTCTAACTTTTTCATGTTGGAAAGAGCTATTGATAATATGGGATAGGGGGATGGAACTAGTTGATGATCTGGAGAGGCTGGTCCTTCTGGGTTTGAGGACTTATCTGGCCTCCATCTGGAGGTTGTAGGTTTCTGGAAAGTAATCATAGTGCTTGGAACATTTGTAGAATAAAGCCTCAGGTGTTATTTAGGGTTGGCAGGAATGGTTTTGATTAGGGTTTGTTTGGCAAACTAGAATTGATAAATAGCAATGTTTGGCTGAAGCTTGCATAAGAGTAGCCTCCAGAGTAGCCTTTCACAGATAGCTATTTTTTACACTTCTATTCCCTGTTTTGGTCAAGATAGCGTTATTGGTTCCAGGATGGTAGGGCCAGGCTCATCCCTGGAAGTCATCTCCCACACCACCAGGGAAACTTTCAACCCTGGATGTCATGTCCCACGTAGCAGGGAGGGTAATGATCTCACTTGCAGAGTTGGGCTTAGAGAGAGAGATTAGCTGTATATTTTTAAGCTTTAGCTAGAAAACCATTTATAAGCTGAGTTCCCTGGTTATCAGTGGCTCTCAACCCTTGCTGCACTTAAAATTCATCTCTGGAGCATTTAAAAAAATAGTGGCCCCATCCCTTGCAAATAATATCAGAATTTCTATTTGTAGGGTCTGGGTCTGGTATTTTTTTTTTTTAAAGTTCCCCAGGTAAGTGTGATGTATATCCAGGACTGTGCTCTAGAAGAGTGGTAGTCAAATTTTTTCTATAAAGAGCTAGATAGCAAATATTTTAAGATTTGTGTGCCCTATGGTCTCTGTTACAACTACTCAGTTGTAGCCATAGACAATACGTAACTGGATGAGTATGACTGTGCTCCAGTAAACTGTATTTACAGACCAGCAGCTGGGTAAACTGACTCCTTATTGTCGTTTGCCAGTCCCTGTTCACGAGGAATAAAGTATATTATTTAATGTAATAAGGCTGAGGGCCCAGCCTTTCCAGAACATTAACTAGTTCCATCCCCCTATCCCATACTATTGACAGCCCCTCCCAACATGAAAAAGTTAGAATGGGCATGGCCCAAATACCCCTAAAAAGTGGGAGAAAGATCAAAGGAGATGGTAGAGTTATACAGAGAAGATAGGGTTTAACAAATGAGTATGAATGCTGAAACATTATACTGATATTTCTTTTAGCCTCCAGTACCTTAGAGCAGCTAGAAGTAAAAGCCTGAAATTGTGGAATCTTGACCCATATCAGACTCTGAAATCTGTTCTACAACTAATTGTTGTGATGTACTTTGAAATTTGTTGCTTTTATATGTGCGTATGTTATTTAAAGAGAAGGAGGAATATAACAGAGAAGATGGGATTTAGCAAATGAGTGTGACTGCTGAATCATTTCATTGCATTGATATTTCTGTTGGTCTCCAGTGTCTTGGGGCAACTGGAAGAAAAGGCGGCTCATGGAACTGTAACCCATTCCAAACTTTGGAATCTGTTCTATAACTGCTTATTAAAGTGTCCTTGAAAATTTATTGCTTTTCTATATATATGTTGTATTTCACAATAAAAAAAAATATTAAGTGTAACAAGGCTAATGCACTTTTTTCCCCCTCTGAAAATAATATCTGATGGAATTTGTCATGTTCAGCCACTCTTTGTTATAGTGCCTGTAAATTGAGGAGGGTTTGAGAATAAGGCCCACTTGATGTGTGCCTTTCTGTTTTTGTCAGGATTGCTTTAGAGATGGCAAAGAAGTCAGTATGAAGGGGTGGGTTTGACAGGCTGAGCTCTCCCTATCTGCGTACTGATTCTTAAATCCACACATGTATCCCAGTTGTCTTCTCCAGGGCTTAACTATGTGAAGTAGGCCCAGGTTTGTTGGAGCACCAGGTGGGAATAGTCTGTACTTTCTTCTCACTCTCTGCAGATCCTTAAACCCAATCAGAACACCTTAAATAACACTCAGACTAAATTGATGAAGCCAGGGAGATTATGTTCTGGAAATAGAAATGCATATGTTCTGATCAGATGGGAGATGACAAAACCTTAGCAAATAGATGTTCAGCCAAACCCTCTGGGCAGAGCTCTGGGAGAGTCCTGGCAGAGCTGTTTCTGGCCATAGGCTCAGAAAAGTACACTGTCTGGATAGACTGAGCATTTTCCACAGCATCAGCTGGAAACTCATTTCTTTGTACTTAACAATTCAGTCCTCAATTTATCCCTTTCCTCTCACATTTTACCATCAACTACAAGGAGAATCCAGGCATACCTTGCCGCATTGCTTAGAAATCACCTCAGTTAAATATCCAAGTTTTATCATTTTTAAGTTCAGCCTTCCATGCAACATCAGTACCCAATTTTGTTAAGTTCTGGGCTACTTTATAAAAAGGACTGCCTTTCCTCCAGTTTCCAATAACACATTCATCGTTTCCTTCTAAACCCTCACTGAAGACACCTTTAATGTCCATATATTTACCAACATTTTGTTCACAACAATATATATATGTATAGATATGTATATACGTACATGAATATATATATGTATATATTCTTTAGAGTCATAGAAACTTTTTCTACAGTTCTCATTTACATCTGAGTCCACACCAGAATCACCTTTAATGTCCGTCTCTACCCACAGCCTCTTCAAAGCAACCTAGCTTTTTCTATCAAGTGCCTTAAAATTCTTCCAGCTGTTACCCAATTTGAAAGCCACTTCCTCATTTTTAGGTATTTGTAATAGCAGCACCTGCTTCCCAGAACCAAAACCTGTCTTAGTTTGCCAGGCTGCTATGACAGACACCACACACTGGTTGACTTAACAGTTGTGATTTATTGTCTCATGATTTTGAAGGCGAGAAGTCCCAAATCAAGGCATCGGCAAGGCCATGCTTTCTCCCCAAAGTCTGTAGCACTCTGATCTTGGTTTGCACAATCCTTGGGTCCTTGGCTTACCTCTCTGCCTCCCATCATGTGGTGGTCTTTCTCTCCTTGTGGCTGCTCTTCTGGTTTCCACCAGTTTAGGGGCTTCTTCCTATGGCTTTCTCTGTCTTCTGTCTTCTGGCTTCTGGCCTCTATTGACTGTGTCCACATTTCCTCTCTTTATATGGCTTTCAGGACTGTGGATTAAGACCCACCTTAATTCAGTTTGGCCACACCTTACCTAATAACATTTTCAAGAGTCCCTGTTTACACGTGTTCACACTGACAGGAACATGGATTAAGATTAAGAACTTTTTTTAAAAATTTTTTTTAATTAAAAAAAAAATTACAAGAAAGAAACACAAACATTCCCAACATATACACTCAGCAATTCACAATATCATCACATAGTTGCATGTTCATTATCATAATCATTTCCCAGAACATTTGCATCAATTCAGAAAAAGAAATAAAAAGACAACAGAAAAATAAAACAAAAACAGAAAAAAAAAATTTTACATACCATACCCCTTACCCCTCCCTTTCATTGATCACTAGCATTTCAAACTAAATTTATTTTAACATTTGTTCCCCCTATTATTTATTTTTATTCCATATGTTCTACTCATTTGTTGACAAGGTAGATAAAGGAACACCAGACACAAGGTTTTCACAATCACACAGTCACATTGTGAAAGCTGTATCATTATATAACCATCATCAAGAAACGTGGCTACTGGAACACAGCTCTATATTTTCAGGCAGTTCCCTCCAGCCTCTCCATTACATCTTGGTTAACAAGGTAATATCTACTTAATGCGTAAGAATAACCTCCAGGACAACCTCTCGACTCTGTTTGGAATCTGTCAGCCATTGAGACTTTGTCTCATTTCACTCTTCCCCCTTTTGGTTGAGAAGTTTATCTCAATCCCTTGATGCTGGGTCTCAACTCATTCTAGAGTTTTTCTTAATCCCTTGATGCTGAATCTCAGCTCATTCTGGGATTTCTGTCCCACGTTGCCAGGAAGATCCACACCCCTGGGAGTCATGTCCCACATAGACAGGGGGAGGGTGGTGAGTTTGCTTGCTGTGTTGGCTGGAGAGAGAGGCCACATCTGAGCAACAAAAAAGGTTCTCTTGGGGGCGACTCTTAGGCCTAATTTTAAGTAGGCTTGACCTATCCCTTGTAGGGTTAAGTTTCATGTGAACAAACCCCAAGACTGGGGGCTCAGCCTATAGCTTTGGTTGTCCACACTGCTTGTGAGAATATCAATAATTCAACTGGGGGAGGTTGAATTTCCCCCGTTCTCACCATTCCTCGAAGGGGACTTTGCAAATACTCTTCCACTCACTGATCAAACCACTCTGGGATTCATCAGGGCATCACCTGAACAAACCAACAAAATATCATGTCCTATACAAAGTTCCATGTACTTAAAGTGTTCAACCAACTATCTACATAAGTTATATTAGGAGATGCACTAGTCAAAGTATAAATTTGTACCAAATAAACATTTTTTGCTTTAGTCTCACACATAAGTTGAAATTTTAAAATATTAATTACCATCTGTTCTAGTTTGCTAGCTGCCAGAATGCAATATACCAGAAACGGAATGGCTTTTAAAAGGGGTGATTTAATGAGTTGCTAGTTTACAGTTCTAAGGCCAAGAAAATGTCCCAATTACAATAAGTATAGTAATGTCCAATCAAAGGCATCCAGGGAAAGATACCTTGGTTCAAGAAGGCCGACGAAGTTCAGGGTTTCTCTCTCAAGTGAGATGGCACATGGCAAACACAGTCAGGGCTTCTCTCTCAGCTGGAAGGGCACATGGCAAATACGGCGTCATCTGCTAGCTTTCTCTCCTGGCTTCCTATTTCATGAAGCTCCCAGGGAGGCGTTTTCCTTCTTCATCTCCAAAGGTCACTGGCTGGTGGACTCTGCTTTGTGGTGCTGCAGCATTCTCTGCCCTCTCTGAGTCTCTCTCTCCAAAATGTTTCCTCTTTTATAGGACTCCAATAAACCAATCAAGACCCACTCAAATGGGTCATCCCCTAATCCAGTTAAACAACCATTCTTGACTAAATCACATCACCTAGGGAGATGATCTCATTACAGTTTCAAATATACAGTATTGAATAGGGAGTATTCTACCTTTAAGAAATGGGATTTATATCAAAACATGGCTTTTCTTAGGGGGCATACTTCCTTTCAAACCAACACACCATCTATTTTCAGCACACTGCAGTAATGACATTCTTTTGTTCTTCCTCATGCAAAAAAATGTTTTAAATTTGTACATTTAGTCACTGTCATTATACACTCTAGGCATTCCTAGATTATACCATCTCAATCTTTATCATCTTTCTTTGTGATTTCATTTATACCCCAGCCCTCCTCCCTCTATCATTCTCATATGCAGCTTCATTCAGTGTTTTAACATAATTGTATTACAGTTAGGTAATATTGTGCTGTCTATTTCTGAGTTTTTATATTCAGTCCTGTAGCACAATCTGTATCCCTTCAGCTCCAATTACCCAATATCTGACCCTATTTCTGTCCCCTGATGGTCTCTGTTACCAATGAAATATTTCAAGTTTATACATAAATGTCAGTTCATATCAGTGAGACCATACAGTATTTGTCCTTTTGTTTCTGGCTAATCACACTCAGCATAATGTCCTTAAGGTCCATTCATGTTGTTACATACTTCATAACTTTATTCTCTCTTACAGCTGCATAATATTCCATCTTATGTATATGCCACGGTTTGTTTAGCCAACTATCTCTTGATGGATATTTTGGCTGTTTCCATCTCTTGGTAATTGTAAATAATCCTGCTATAAACATTGGTGTGCAAATGTCTGTGTCCTTGGCCCGCATGTCCTTTGTGTAGAGACAGCATATAGATGGGTCCTGTTTTTTAACCCATTCTGCCAGACTATGAAACAATTAATTGTTTCAGCTCCTGTATCTCATTTGAATTGTTGATTTGTTCCTTTGACTGGGCCATATCTTCAGTTTTCCTAGTGTGATTTGTTATTTTTTTGCTGGCATCTAGGCATTTAATTACCTTAATTAGTTTATTCTGGAGATTGCTTTCACTTCTTTTGCCTAGGGTTTCCTTGCTGGGTGAATTTGTTGTCTGTTTGTGCTTTGACATTCAGTTCAGCTTTATCTGGCCCTCTAGCTTAAGTTTTGTTTAACAGAGGAGAATTTTTCAGTTCTTGTTTCTTGCCCTGCTTGTATGGTGCCTGTCCCCCCCACCCTCAGGTGGGTGTTTAATCCATTGATTGGGGAGTTTAATCCATTAACATTCAGTGTTATTACTGCACGGGTAGTACTTTCTTCTACTATTTTGCCTTCTAGATTTTATATGTCATATCTAATTTTCCTTCTTTTTACCTTTACTCATAGTCTTCCTTTCTACAGTCTTCTCCACACCTCTCTCTTCTGTCTTCGTATCTGTCTATAGTGCTCCCTTTAGTATTTCTTGCACAACTAGTCTCTTGGTCACAAATTCTCTCAGTGACTTTTTGTCTGAGAATGTTTTAATTTCTCCCTCATTTTTGAAGGACAGTTTTGCTGGATAAAGAATTCTTGGTTGGCAGTTTTTCTCTTTTAATAATTTAAATATATTATCCCACTGTCTTCTTGCCTCCATGGTTTCTGCTGAGAAATCTACACATAGTCTTATTGGGTTTCCCTTGTATGTGACGGATTACTTTTCTCTTGCTGCTTTCAAGATTCTCTCTTTCTCTTTGACCTCTGACATTCTGATTAGTATATATCTTGGAGTACGTCTATTTGGATCTATTCTCTTTGGGGTACGCTGCACTTCTTGGATCAGTAATTTTAAATCTTTCATAAGAGTTGGGAAATTTTCAGTGATAATTTCCTCCATTAGTTTTTCTCCTCCTTTTCCTTTCTCTTCTCCTTCTAGGACACCCACAAAGCGTATATTCGTGCGCTTCATATTGTCTTTCAGTTCCCTGAGTCCCTGCTCATATTTTTCCATTTTTTTCCCTGTATTTTCTTTTTCTTGCCGTATTTCAGATGTTCCATCCTCCAGTTCACTAATCCTATGTTCTGTCTCTCAAAATCTACCATTGTAGGTTTTCCATTGTTTTTTTCATCTCTTCTGCCTTGCCTTTCATTCCCATAAGTTCTGTGATTTGTTTTTTCAGACTTTCGATTTCTTCTTTTTGTTCATTCCTTGCCTTCTTTATATCTTCCCTCAATGCATTGATTTGGTTTTTGATGAGGTTTTCCATGTCTGGTCATATATTCTGAATTAATTGTTTCAGCTCCTGTATCTCATTTGAATTGCTGGTTTGTTCCTTTGACTGGGCCATATCTTCAATTTTCCTAGTGTGATTTGTTATTTTTTGCTGGCATCTAGGCATTTAATTACCTTAATTAGTTTATTCTGGAGATTGCTTTCACTTCTTTTACCTAGGGTTTCCTTGCTGGATGAACTTGTTGTCTATCTGTTCTTTGACATTCCATTCAGCTTTATCTGGCCCTCTAGCTTAAGTTTTGTTTAACAGAGGAGAATTTTTCAGTTCTTGTTTTCTTGTTTCTTGCCCTGCTTGTATGGTGCCTTTCCCCCTGACCCTTAGGAGGGTCTACTTAGATATTATAGACCCCAGCCGGATTTTCCCAGACCAAACTGGCCTCCTATCAGGAGTCCCCTGTGTTAGTTTTCCCTGGGGGTGAGACCCAGCAGGTTGAAAGACTTTCCTGTGAAGTCTCTGGGCTCTGTTTTTCTTATCCTGCCCAGTATGTAGCACTTGTCTGCCTGCAGGTCCCACCAGTGTAAGATGATGCGGTACCTTTAACTTTGATGGACTCTCCCTGCTGGGGCTTGGTGGAGACAGAGAAAAGGTGTAGGCTGGTTTTAGTGGCTTCAAATTACCAAGCCCTGGTGTCTGAATTCCTTGAGGGAGGGATTCCACCTGAGTTGGGCTTCACCCCTCCCCTGGGGAAGGCACAGGCTCCAGACAAGCCCCCAAAAGAGCTCACTTCTGCCTGTGCCTGGGGTAGCTGCAGCCTGAGAAGCCCTGCCGCTATATCCAAAGGCAGTCAAGCCTTTGTAGAAACACAGCCACAAAAACCTCTGTTTCCTTCTTTTTTTTTTCCCTTTTCCGACAGCCCTGCCCCCTTGGTGCCGGGGCAAAAATGAGCAACCTCTGCTTTCACCAGGTTCACCTGAGCTGGGGGCTTATTTTTAGTAGTCAGAATTTGTTAATTAATTCCACAAATTTTTGGCGTTTGATTGTGCTCAGTCCCTGCTGCTGGTAAAGTCCTTTCCTTTCCCCTCTGGGAAGCAGCCTGTGGGGGAGGGGCACCGGCCGCTGCAGCTTTGGGAACTCACGGTTCTGGGGAGGCTCGCAACTGGTCCAGCTGGTCCAGACTCAGGTATGCTGTGTGTCTGGTCACTGAAGTGGCCCCAGGAGCTGTTCTGTACTGTTTCTGGTTATTAAGTAGTTGTTCTGGAGGACAAACTAAAATGCGCACATTGTTAAGCTGCCATCTTGGCCGGGAAGTCAAGAACTTGTTTTTTGTTGGACTGCATTGGTTCCCTCTACCACAATGTTCAACTTCAGATGTGCCTTTACGGACTCCATGTAACAGAGCTGATGTTAGGAAAGGTTTAGTAGGGGTACAGACTGAACCTAAAGTTAATTTGGGATTGATCTGCAGAAAGAAACTTGTATAATCTCAAATAAAAATGATTAGTAAATTAGTAATATTAATTATTTACTACAGTGCTTGTCCTTTGTGTGAATAATTAATAGGGTTTTTCTTTCTTTCTATTTATTCAGTACCTAAATTAGATTAAAGATATATCCAGATATTTAAGTTTTGCTTCCACAAATGCCTTATTCTCCCTCATTTTGCTTCTTTTCTTGATTTTTGTTTTCCTATAGTCAAGACTTTACCTTGACTTTACTAAGATTGCTTTCTAGAAACCTGCAACCTCCAGATGGGTTTTTCACCCCTATATGTCATGTCCCACATAGTGGGGAGGGTAATGATGTAATTAAAATTACCCGGTGATTCTTGGTACCTTTGATCATAAGAATGTGTGCACTTAAAAATGATATTTTCCTTTTCATATTCTGAATTAGAATGCTTGAATCTTCTTTAGAAGTTATAAGGGATTCCTCTTTGAAAATCTTTATCAGTATCTCTTTAGTACGTGACTCTTTTTCTAAACCAGTAGAGCGTTAAAGAGGAATTCACAAGATGCGTATTCTTAAAAATCATATTTGCCTTTGCTTCTCTCTTTTTCTCCCTTTCTTGCCCCTTTTAAGAAACAAAACTGAAACAAACAGGAAAATAAAAAATGGGACCAAAACCCAGGGAGGAAATACTTCCGTTTTGACCTCATCATTCATAATCTGAGGGCTTAAGTAAAGTCTTTCTGATGTTTTGCAGAGCAAGATGTGATACATATTAAAATCCAGGAATATTTATGCATATATACTCATTGTTTGTTTTGTTTTTTTTTCAGATAATGGTCCTTGTTTAGGCTCTCGGAAGCCAAACCAACCCTATGAATGGATTTCATATAAAGAGGTAAGTTTTCTGCTTTCTGTGGCCACCCATGCAGGCTGTAGTTAAATATGCTAATTCTTGGAGCCATGGGATGCTAAGGCTGGAGCCATGGGATGCTAGGGCATATACTCAGTTAGCTCAGGGCTTTGGGATGAACGTGCAGCATCCAGATGGAAAGAAGCTTTACACAAAGATAGTTTTGGGAAAAAAAGCAGTTAATTAACTTAGCTAGTTGTCAAAGTACTTGATTTTGTGTGTGTGTGTGAAATATAACATATATACAAAAAGCAATAGATTTCAAAGTACATTGTAAGAAGTAGTTACAAAACAGATTTCAAAGTTTGGTATGGGTTACAGTTCCACAATTTTAGGTTTTTCCATCTGGCTGCTCCAAGAACTGAAAGAATGATTCAGTAGTCATAGTCATTTGTTAAATCTTGTCTTCTCTGTTATAACTCCTCCTTCTCCTTTGATCCTTCTCTCAATTTTTAGGGGGTATTTGGACTATGCCCATTCTAACTTTTTCATGTTAATAAGGGGTGTTGACAATGTAGATGGGGGAGGGGACAAGTTGGTGTTCTGGAGAAGCTGGTCTCCCTGGGTTTCAGGACTTATCTGACCTAGGAACCCATCTGGAGGTTGCAGATTTCTAGAAAGTAATCTTAGTGCGTGAAACTTCTGTAGAATCTCAGATGGAGCCCTGGGTGTACTTTAGGGTTAACTGGAATGGTTTTGTTTGGGGTTTGGAAAACCATGGTAATAAGCAATATCTAGCTAAAGCTTGCATAAGAATATCCTCCAGAATAGCCTTTTGACTCTATTTGAACTCTCTAAGCCACTGATACCTTATTTTATTACATTTCTTTTCCCCCTTTTGGTCAGGAAGGAGTTGTTGATCCCATGGTGCCGGGACCAGGCTCATCCTTGGAAGTCATGTCCCATGCTGCCAGGGAGACTTTCACCCCTATATGTCATGTCCCACATAGTGGGGAGGATAATGATTTTACTTGCAGAGTTGGGCTTAGAGAGAGAGAGGCCACATCTAAGCAACAAAAGAGATCCTCTGAAAGTAATTCTTAGGTTTAATTCTAGGTAGACTTAGCTACTCTTCTGCAGAAATAGGCTTTACAAGAGCTAGCCTCAAGATTAAGGGCTTGGCCTATTGACTTGGGGAGTCCCTAATGTTTGAGACAGTATCAGGAGTTTGCCTTGTGGTAAAGCTTCATAGATCCATATTTTTTATCCTGTCCCTCTAGGGACTTTGCCAATGCTTTTTTATCTGCACAGCATTTTCTGGGAATATCCAGGTATTACATTAAGCTATACAGGAATATAAACCCTCCTTCCCATGGGCTCCCTATGTTTGGGTTATTTGAATGAGCTATCCAGACCAGTTGACCTAGATTATGAAAGCATTTGACTCTTCTCCCAGACCCCCCTGAGGATACGATTAACTCTCTCTCTCTCCTTTGAAGGATGCTGGAAAAATGTAGAATTCCCAGAGTATAGTAATAGCTCACCCAAGGTCTTTGCTGGTCAGTGAAGCCTGCAGCCGACTTGTGTAAGCCTCTTCTGGTGCACCTTCCTGAACCTCAAAACCCCACAACCTACCATGAACTAGTGACATTTAAGCCCAGGACAGCCTTAGGTACCAGTACAGATACTCAAAGGAGACATCTGCATTACCCTGTGAACACAGAGGAGGCTGGGGCCTGGCTACTTGTGTTCTCATCTCTCTGCAGTCCCTGCCACTTACTGGCAGCAGCTATTTAAAAATAGTAGTTTGTGCATGGCAGATAGCAGAACAGGAAGACACTGCTTTTTATTTTTATTTTTAATCATGATTGCAACAAATCTAATAGTCCCTGCTTTTCTCAAGTCCAGGTAGAGTCTTGAGAATGTGCAGGAGCAGATGGAAGTGTCAGCTTCGCTGCCTTAGCTTTCTAAAAGCACAGCTGTCCAGGAAATGGCTCTCAGTGTCTAGGCCCCCCTGGCACCACCCTCTTCTCTGCAGGTTGGAAGGGGGAGCCTGTAACATTCATGAATGCAAATGAACTTCCTCCTGTGGTTTGTGTAGAAGGTGTTCTTAGTTGTCAGTGTCTGTGGAGGGGGTTGTCCTTTGGGGCCCCAGGGCTGGGTTGTCCCCCCTAGTGGGAAGTATATCTTTTCTTCCCTTCTGCATCTGTGGATCAACAGAACGCAAAAGACTGTGTTTGGGTAAGGTATGATGAACCTTACAAGAGAGTGAAAAAGTGACACAGCTTATCTTGTCTTGCCTGGAGAAGGAGCATTGAGCTGCTGTATCAGGTGGGGGTGCATTTCCTGCCATCCCTTTGCCTTCCCAGATCCAAACAGCAGTTTGCCACCTGAGATGCCTCATTGTCATAAGTGGTGTATACACCGTTTATATGACATCGTGTGATCATCTTAAGGGCTTACAGAACCCTCAAGTGCTTTCTGACTTGCTTCTGTTGTAATTGTTGGCTGGAAGAGAGAAGACATATATATCCAAACACCTTTGGATTGAATTTTCAAGGCAAACTGAAAATTATTGGTGTTTCTGAAGATGTTAATCTATGTGCTGTGCATTTTAGTAGGAGTCTGGCGAAGGTATGAAACTGGACTTAACTAAAGCCAATTTTGGATTAATATACTTATGTCATTTTTTCCACTAGCTCTGCGATTCTGGCATTTGGAGAGCTAGAAGCCCCTTTGAGTTACTCAGAAAAGTGTTAACATTTTTTCTAGCAGAAGTGTATACATATTATTCTGTTAAGCTCTGCAAACAATTGCAGGCAATTCACAAGTTGGGATCCTTTAAATGTCTACAAGTGTTGTGAAATAGTCCACAGAAATTGGAAGTAATAGCCTGTTTTCCTTCCACGTCCTCACCAGTGTCACTTCTGGTTCCCCTAGGCAAGGGTGGGGTGGGGTGAATGCCCCAGAACCAATGGGGTTCCAGGGCAGGGATGGGTGTGGCTTTCTTTATTTCCTGGGTCTGTGCATTAGCTTTAAAAGTACCCTGGAGAGTTCACCAACCGAGAACTGAAAAAAAAAACTCCACATTTCAGGATTTTTAAAAAATCTTTAGGAATAAGCGTATAATGCTAAAGCGTATAAATTTTGTGGCTCTGCCTATTTTTACTTAGTGATAATGATAGTATACATTTTTCTATTTGCGTATTTTATTTAACATTGTTTTAAATGTTCTTCTCAATTCAGTATCATTATCATAATTGTAATATTTACTGGATCTAATACATTTTTTGGAGATTGTCAGGTTTTAGACGGTAGCTGACTGAGAAATCAGAGAAACTGAGTCCGAGTTTAAAATTTTGTTGTCCCCGGGTGAGGTTCCCGGGTTGGGGTGCTCAGGGTGTGGGCCGGGGAAGTCGCGCCCCCCCTAGGAGCGGTGGGGCTAGACATAGGCTAGCTAGTGGGGGTGCTGACGATGCCTACGGGGCCTCCTGTGGCAGGTTAGGAGTTTCCGCGCGCTTTAGGGCTGGGGGCATAGCTACGGGCCGTGTGCAGGGGGCATAGCTACGGGCCGTGTGCAATGGGGTCCTTTGTCAGGGCAGGTCCTGATTGGCTGAGCTTGCACAGCTGTGTGCCCGGATTTTCACGGTTTTAGTTCGGGTGGGCGCCTTCCAGCCAGAGGCTACCGGGCCAGGCCTTACAGAGATCACCATCGTTTATGTAACCTTGTTTTATGTAAGCCTTGTTTTCCCCTAGGAGTTTGTAACGGTAGATAATTTTGAAATATATATTTGACGCATAGGGCTTTTTAAAATCCCCTTCTAAGGTTAAATTAATCTCTAAGATTAAATTCTCAAGAATGAAATTGTAGAGTGTGAGAATAAGGGTTTGTTCTTACTTTTTTAATGGTCTCTCAAAAAATTTGCTACTTTTACATTTATACCAAATAGCAAGTTTTAGTTGCTTTACTTTACTGTTCTTTATAAATGCAAATAAAATTCCAGTGTCCCTGTATTACTTTTATAATTAAAAAAAAGGCTAAAATAAAAAAAAAAAATGTGTGAGAAACCTTGACCTACAAACATCTGCGACTACAGCTGTTGGAATGAAATTTAATTTGCTTTGCAGGTGGCATTCTATGATCAGCTCTCTTAACAGTGACTTCTGATGCATAAACCTTTTTATTTTACAAAAGTGTATAAAGGAGTACCTCTTTGGCCTCCCCTTTTCTGTCCTGCACTGCTTGTTTGGCTGCCTAATGCTGTGAACGATTTTGTCCTCCCCATTTTAGGTTGCAGACTTGTCGGAATGTGTGGGTTCGGCACTCATCCAGAAGGGCTACAAGGCCTCCCCAGACCAGTTCGTTGGCATCTTTTCTCAAAATAGGCCTGAGGTATTGATCATTAGACGCTTACTGTATATGGTTTTGGTATGTGTCACGTCAGAATTCATGGCTACTTCTGCTTGAGATTAGGTTTTGTCATCTGCTGCTTCTGAAAACACGGCTTCTGTTCTGCCTCAAAAAGTTGCACATCTGGAAATCCAGGGCCTTCTTAGTCTTTTTGGGAGGAAAAAAGTAACTTTTTATCCTTATTATCATTTTTAATAAATAACATTTATTCGTATAGGTCCCTAAACGAAATCCTTGGAATGAATTACTAACAAGGAAAATTTTCTCACTTTAAGCGCTACCTCTATGATTAGAAAAATAGCATTACTGAATTATATAGAAACTTAGATACATTATGCCAAGAGCAAACTCTCATATTTTCCTTCTGAAAAGTATGAGTTTTTTCCTCTGGTAAGGTCACAGGCAGCGGGGAAAGGGTTCCTCACCGTGAACCAGCCTTGATTTAGACACAACAGCCATTATTTGGCTGTTGAAACCCATTTGCAGTGCTTGTATAAACCATTGTATTAAAGTGAATTGAAATGAGAAACCCTTTTAGAGGTATTGCTTTTAGTGTCAGTAAAGAAATTAGTGGCATAAACAGCTTGGAAAAATTCAAGTGCCTGGCTTGACGAAATTGAATTTATTTTTATACTCACTTGTGTCCAAAAATCATGTTAACTCAAACCCTGTGCTACTGACTGTTTTATAATTAGAATGGTTTATTAGAGTTTTATTGTACCGCTAAGTGGAAAACAGTATTTTCCACAGCTGGACGATGACCAGGCTCATGAAATTTAGTTCCTTTCATTTTGAGTGAAACCCGCTCAAATGATCACATCCAAATTTTTTGCTTTAATGGGATTTTATAATGAATCTATAACTAGAAAACATATTCCTTGCTTCAAGGAGTGAGTAAGCATCTTCTTATATTTATGATTTACTCTAGCAAGTGTTTACTGCCAGGCACTGTGGAAGCACTAGGGCTTAAACAGTGACTTGGGTCCTTATGAAATACCACATACAGGGAGACAGAGCCATAAACTGAAGCTTCCTCTGTAATGTGTTCAATGTGAACTCAGTGCAAAAAGATTATGGGAGCTCAGTTAAGGCGGTGTCCTAGAGGTGGCAGGAAATACATGTAGGGGAGCAGAGGGACTGTCGGGTGCAACTACATGTTTGCATCAAGCAACATGTCCGGTAGGGGAGCGAAGTATTTTAGTATGATAGAGAATGGAGAGGCAGGATAAGAGGAGGGAGCTATGGAGCTTGGACTCTGCCTCAATATTGGTAGGTTGAAAAGCATTCCAGTGCCTAGCAAAACACTTCCAGGCCACATGAGTGGGCTGGGCTCCCTCCCCTGGCAGCTGTGCCTTCACCTATGCTTGTGTCATGTGTAGCCAGAGATAACTAGGTGCCATTGAGGAACTATAAGTAAAAGAGTGATCTTGTCAAATTTGCCTTTTAGGTAGATCAGCTGCTACATGGCTGATGAATTTGAGGCAAGGTGACCATTTACTGTATCTCTTCCTTTAATTTTCTAGGGAGATTTTGAAGAAAAAAAAAAAACAAAACAAAACAATTTTCCCTGTTGCATAAGTGTGTGCCCTCCTTCCCCACTGCCGAGACCATACTTTACCCTGCTGCTGCAGTAATCTTCCTCAAACCCCACAGCCCTTGTTTTGGCTGGAACCTGCAGTGGCTCTGCATTACCTGTGAAATAGGGTCAGACTCTCCCACATCCAGATTTGCTCCAGCCCACCTCGGCAGCCTTGTATTTTTCCCGGCTGGAGCCATCATGTCTGAGCAATATCAGACTACTTGCTCTTTGGCTCCCACATCCCCCTTCATTGGAATCTCCTACCCTTTCTCTCTGTCTGCCCAAATTGGGCTTTGCAGAGGGCACGC
Source organism: Tamandua tetradactyla (assembly GCF_023851605.1). NCBI lineage: Eukaryota > Metazoa > Chordata > Mammalia > Pilosa > Myrmecophagidae > Tamandua > Tamandua tetradactyla. The sequence continues at coordinate 27,776,186 of NC_135352.1, forward strand.
TCAGTTACCTCCACCACAAAACCTTCTGCAACCACTGTAGCCCATCATGGGCTCTCCCGTCTCTTGAATCGGGCCCTCTAGTGTACTGTTAATTATCTTTTCACATACTTGCCTCAATTCCCTGGACAAATTGCATTTTTCTTTTTAGGAAGGGGACGAGTCTCTTGGTCTCATTTATGTCTTACTCCAAGTGCCTGGCAAGTAGTAGTAGTAGATACATAGATATTTGTTTTGCTTTATCAAATATTTGTATTTTGCATCTCTGGAGTGTTGTTCTTCTTGGAATGATTCTAATATGATTCCTTGTTTTCCCTCCCTGACCTTTACTGTTTGTTTAGTGGGTGATTATTGAACAGGGATGCTTTGCTTATTCAATGGTGATTGTCCCACTCTATGACACCCTCGGAGAAGATGCAATCACGTACATAGTCAACAAAGGTATGTCTGAGATCTGTGATTGGACATCAGCCTCGTTATTGATTACATTCAATGACTTTATGTTTGCTCATGTTATAATTTGATGGGGTTTTTATATTTAAATGATAATATCTGCCATTCTACTTGAAGAATGGGGTAATTATACTTTTGTGCCAGATATATTATTCCTCACTGTATCTCTTCTTTTCCAGCCAAACTCTCTGTGATTTTTATTGACAAGCCAGAGAAGGCCCAACTCTTATTAGAGGGTATAGAAAATAAGTTAACAACAAGCCTTAAAACCTTAGTTATCATGGACCCCTATGGCATTGATCTTGTGGAACAAGGCAAGAAGTATGGGGTGGAAATCATGAGCATGAAGGCGTTGGAGGTGAGTCCTTCTGCCCTGCCCCAGCTCCAAAGGATTCCTTGGGGGCATTAAAGCTCACATGCAGTATCTGTTGAGACCCCATAATCTCAACTCTGGCCAGTCATCTCAGTAACCATGGAAGATAGAGAGCACACATTCTTGTCTCCTTACTGTAAAGACAAATTCTACATGCCTGTCCATGGGTCAAGACCTCCCTTTTTTCAGAAAGCATTCTCATAAAGTGAGGTGTAGGATTGACCCTAGAGCATTAGCAAGCCACCCCAATAAATGCTGGAAATGTCGATTTCAGGTTCAGATGTGGAAATTTAGGTGCATATATTCTCTTGAAGCTCTCATGTCTTTTACTCACTGATTTATCTTCTAAAATGGAGCCAGATGTAGAAATCTGCCACATTATCTTTTTTACCAGGGTGCTTTTGTAGCATCCTGATGAATTTTAAGCATAGATGTTTTATTTGGTTATTTTTGTATTTCATTTCTTAAGATGCACATTAGTCACAATTTTAAAGGCCTGCATTCTAGGGAAACCAGTGTGGTCTGTATTTAAATTGGCCATTTGATCATATAAGAATCTGATCCCCCAGTTGGACTTGGATTAGAGTTCAATCCAAGGAGGTTGGCAAGAGGGAGGTCTTTTCATGTGTACATCATAGGGATAATAGGCTTGAGTACACATTTTCTATGTCATTCTCTTTCTCAAACTGTTAGAACTAGGGTGTTAAAATTTTAGTTGTAATTTTCCTCCTACAAAAAATGTGAGACTACAAGTAAGGATTTATAGAATTTTATGTCTCCTGGGGAACCTGGTAGCTGTAGGGAAACTGTTAGTTGTTCTTACAAAACCGTTTTGCCCAGCACCCACATGCGTGCATGCACGTACCCAAGGTACTGTAGGTGCTCTATTGTTAATTCGGGTTTATAGCTGGCTTTTTATCTAGCATTTCCCCACTTTTCTTTTTTTTTTTTACTTGTAAATCCCTTTAACAATAATATAATCACTTTTCCCTTTTCCTTTCTTCCCCCCTCCTTCACCAAGACACCCACACACAAAATTAATCATTTAATTGCTCTATAATAAAGTAATTTTAAGATAAAATTATTTATATGAGTACATGAGTAAGGATTGTACTATAAAGTTTATATTCATGCCATCTTTACTTAGACAAGATATTGATTTATGTTTTCCTTTTTAATATGATACATGTCGTTTTTAAAAATTTTGAAAGCAAAAGATTAATTTTTTAACAAATGAACTTAAGAGTAATGTTATGGTTGAGTTGTTTTTTTTATGGTTTGGTTTTTGATCAAGTTTTTATTAGCATCTATTTGTTAAAGGGTCAAAATTAAAAACAATGATATTGGAAACATTTGCATTTTTCCCAATATTTTGTTATGGAAGTTTTTGCATATACAGATAAGTTGAAGGAATTATATAGTGAACATCTGTATGCACACCACTGCATGCTTTGGGTGCACAGGTGGTTCAGTGGTAGAATGCTTGCCTTCCATGCAGAAGACCTGGGTTCAATTCCCGGACTATGCACCCCACCTCACCCCCCCAAAAAAGAAGAAAAAAAAGTTAAAATAATGCATGCTTTGTCACATATTTATCCATCTCTCCATCCCTCTATCAAACATCCGTCTTTTTTTTTTGATGCATTCTATGTAAGTTTCAGACTATATCACTCCTAAATACTTCAGCATGCTTTTTATTGATTAGGATTCAGAGTTTTGTTTATGATTCCTTTGTTTCTTTTTTGAGGTAAGATTTTTGCATTGAGTATAACAATAGTAATTCATTTATTTTTATGATTTCTGTATGTTTTCCTAAATTATGACATCAGTAAGGTTTCAGACACTGAAACCTTGGCAGTTAGTGCCTTAATGTGGGTAATGTTTATTCCCAACAAATTAAAAAGAAAATTACATGTAATTGTTTCTTTATTTTCTTTAACACGTATTTTAAAAAATATTTTTATTGAGAAGTCTTCACACATACATTCCATACATGGTGCACAATCAGTACCTCACAATATCACTGCATAGTTGTGTATTCATCACCATGGTCATTTTTTTTAAAACATTTGCATCACTCCAGAAAAAGAAATAAGAAAAAAAGAAAAGTCATGCATACCATACCCCTAACATCAGTTTTTGAAGTATTAAAGATCCCAAGAAACTATGTAAGAATTTTGAAAGACGAGTAGAACTTTGCATCTGATAAAGAGAATGTAGAATTTGGGGTGGGGGGGGAAATGCAGAATTATCATTGCTTTAGCTCTTAGATTACTTCTGTTGAATATCAGTGTCTCCATTTTTTAATCAGCGGTCTGTTATAGATACAATTTAAAGTGTGAATTACATTTAAGACTGTTTAAAACTATATGCTGACAGATGCTCACTGAGCCCCGAGTGTGCCCATATGACCTCCGTTTAATGATAGGCATGCTCCCGCCATATGCTCATTTAAGCTGTTCTATTTTAATAGGAAAGAATGTAAGTAGTTCATTTTAGTAGAAATTAAAATGGTCATCAGGATTGTCTATAATGTTATAAACAACAAAATGAACTCTTAATAGCAACTGGGAACCAGTGCTTGGAAATGCTGCAACTCAGAAATGCATCTGTCTTTCTTAGCTTTCATACCTGTTCAATGAGTGGTCTTAGATCTTCTCTCATGGCCTGTTTTATAATTGGAGGCTCCCAAATCCTTTCTCCTAAACCCCACTGTGAACCATAGGCTACATGTGGGGAGTGCAAATATTTGAGCCTCTCCAAAATGACTGGCATTTAAATCTGGTTTAAATGGTCCCCACCAATTGGGGAGGGTGGGTGTGGAGTATCTCTCATTATTCAGTTACAACTAAGAGCAGTTCTTTGTTAAAAACCATAAAGTAGGAGTGGGGACAAGCAATACATTTTACAGGACTTGGACTACAGTCTTTTGAATAAATCCTGTTTCAAAAGCCATTTGTATAGCTTTATATACAAGAGAAGACAACTGGAAAATGACTTCTTAGAATAGTGGATAATATTTTGGTTTGGGTTCATTAAGCTTGCCATAGTTTATTTAATTTGAAGATTGCATTTGTCTTTGAGCCTATGAGTGAACCTCACAGTAAAGTCAACCTTAAGTGACGTAATGTGAACTTATTCTTTCAATTTAGAAGCATTTTTTTTAAAGATGTTTTTCTTTTCTTCTAATTAAGGATCTGGGAAAAGTCAACAGATGGAAGCCCAAGGTAAGTACGTATATGTCAGAATCTGCCACAACCCTCTGTATAGTTTGAAATTTTTAGTCATTTTGGAGACTAGTAGAAATCTTGGATGATATATTTTGGCTGATTGGATTTTTTTATTCTGACTTGAATCTTTTTTTTAATTTTAATGTGTCTTAGCCTCCAACACCTGAAGATCTTGCAGTAATTTGTTTCACAAGTGGAACTACAGGCAAGTTTTGAAATGGGATTGTTCCTAGGTAGTATGTGAAAGTTTGTACTTTCCCCCTACCCCCCACATACATACTTTTTTGGATTATTTATCCACCAGAAAGCAGAAGAGACTGAATTGATTCAAGCAGTGTCTTCTGTTGTTCTATAAGATATCCACAGAATTGGAGAGAGCCATATATTTCCTCACATATGAATTAATGGTGACATTTAATTCACCAGTCTTCTTAGGATAAGCTATATTAAGAGGAAAAAAATCCCTGCTTTTTCTATTCTTATTGCTAAGATCTCTAAATCTTATCATTTTAATAAAGATTGTTTTAGATAATGGAATTATTTTAAATGATTTCAGGTTGCTTAGGATTTTTTTTTTGCAATAGTTCATTTTATTTGTTCAAGGCCCCATATTGCAGGCATTAAACTAAGCATTTGCCTTGATTCTGTGGGCCCAAATTCACAGTATTTTGAAAGATAAAAGCAAATTGTGATCCATGGACATGAATGATAAGTAATGGCTCAAGATTAATCACATTGTAGTTTTTAAATTTCTATAGCATAGAACTGTGATGTCACAGGTCTTTTAGGACCTTCTGGATGTCCCAGAGGGTACCTGAACTCTTCTTGAGTTTAACAACTTCACCATCCTTCAGCTTCTGGTTGATAATGTTGGTTAATCCCTGAGCATTCAGGATACATGGAAGGCATCATTCTCATGCCATATGTCCCCTTCATCTGGATGAATCCTAGATAGGTTTTTTCTTTCATTTTTTGTGAACAAGAATTTATTTCTTAAATTTTTATATGACAATTTTTATAAGAACACCTAGTCAACATAAAAATGGTTATAATTAATATATACATTTCACTGGAACAAGGTAAAAATACATACACTATTCTAGACAAGCCTTTCTGTGTGAAGTTAGATTAAGTGTGAGGGTAAAACAGCAATTGAAAATATTAAACTTCTGAGAAAATGGGACACACCAAGGATATAAAAGGGAGGCATACCTAATACTAATCATTGCACTGCAGTACTAGTTAATTGCACATTTTTAAAGAATATATCATTCAAAATATATTAAAACTAAAGAATTTTTAAATATCCACTTTTAAAAATCTCTGTTTCTGACACATCCTATTCATGTAACAGTATATGAAACATGCAGTATCATTTAGATAGAACTGTCCTAGATAGATTGTTTTCTTTTTTTTGCATGGGCAGGCACCGGGAATCGAACCCAGGTCTCCCGCATAGCAGGTTAGAACTCTGTCCCAGATAGATTTTTTAAACATGGATTCAGTCAGATCAGCCACACTTAATCCAGTAGTCCAGTTGGTATATCCTTTTAGCTTAATGATTTCATGGACACTTTCAACCAACATCTTGTGTGCTTCCTTCCCATTTTCACTGTCACAATCCATTTCCAGTTCTGGATTGAGTTCCTGGAGAGAAACTCCTGCTGTATTTGCTCCATTCCACACAGCCACACTTGTGTCACAGCATTCCCCCAAAATCCATCTGTGGCAGCTGCTGGGATGGATGCCAAGCTTTTCAGCCATAACACAATTAAATCTAGGAGAACCCAGTCATATGGTGCTTGGGTAATCCACTTAGTTTCCAGGGTACATATGTTAGCCTATTCACTGGGTGAGAAACCCTAGGTAGTTGGGACTGTACTTGATGATTTGAAGATTAATGAATTTGAAGGCTTAGCATTCCTCTGCAATGGATAGAGAGAACTAGTCCCCACTTTTCCCCTTTTGCTTCAGACTCCTGCGATTACCACAACAATCTTTGAATTAGCAGTCACAGAGTAATTTTTTATCTGCCACAGTTTTAGGAGTCTGAAGAAATAAGCTTACATGCTGCAGATCCATCATTTCTTCTTTGAGTTTATCTTTCAAAACATCTGCAAGGGCGAGTTCATCAGCCAGAGACTTTCCAGGAATGCTGATAGCACATGCCGTAGCAACTTGTGTAACCCCCACTGAAGTGATGCTATTGTTTGAGACTGTGGCTTCCTCTTCTGCTGGTGCGAGCAGCTTTTCCTTAAGAATGGGCGTTGTGCACAGGAGGGAGAGGGCTCCAGAGTGCCTGCAATAATGTGGCTGTGAAGGCTGCATCGGCTTTCTGCTTAGGAATTGAACTTTATCAACAATTGGCTTTCATGGGGCGCTTGAGGCCCTAAGTAGACAGAGTTTGGGGGCCTCCTTAATTTCTGTCATTCTTTAAAGGAGTTTCATTTACTCTAACTTTGTTCTACTTCATCTGTGTTCCTCAGGCAACCCCAAAGGAGCACTGATCACTCATCAAAACATAGTTTGCGATTGTTCAGCTTTTGTGAAAGCAACCGAGGTAAACTTTTTGGACATTGTCATCTTTTTTCATACTCATTGGTTGACATAAGACGCCCAGAATGAAAATAGTAAAGGCAAGACCACCATGTTAGGTCCACACTGTATTTGGAATCCCATCTGAAATATAAATAATGTCTGAATTAATATGGCTTAAGACCACCTCCTCTCAAATTATTTTCATTGCAGACCAAATCCCTAACTCTTCCTTGTGACTATTAAGGTGAATGGACAGAAAGAATTTGGTCCAGCTGTTGCATTGTGAAATTTTATTTGGATACTGCCCCATAAAGTTTTCCAGGAAAGGACAGAGAAGAGATGACTGTCTTGTGCTTTTATCCACTATTCCAGTGTTGGGAAAGTTGTTTCTTTATATCGACAATGAAATGTGAAATGCTGCTGAAGTTTTTTGAATTACTATTACACGTTTTGGCCAGTTTGACTTCCATTTTATGACAGGGATGAGAGCCTTGAACTTTAATTAGTTTCCTATAATCTTAAAATTTGCTAGCCAACATTATGTTTCAGACTTGCCTTTTAAAAAGGAACCAATTTAATAATATAATGCCTTTCCCTCATACTTTTTTCATGTTTTATATAGTTTAATTTTGCTGTCTCTTGGAGGTACTTTATTTTTGTGGCAGGAGTTTGTGTTTGGTGGTTTTGGGGACTCTCCATCTATGGTGGCTGCAGACTGTTGGTCTTTTAGGGAACATGCCACTTATTTTACTCTACACACACATTCTTAGTCCCAAATGCCTTTTCTGGTGTATGCTTTCGAAATAGAGTTCAACATTTAGCACCTTACCCAGGTGAAAACTTACTTTTCTAAATGGCCTTAAAGAAAATTTTGGAGGTAGTTCAATGAGGCAAATAATTGCAAGACTTTGTTTAAAATCAATGATAATATCAAGGAGCATTAGGCTTTGTAAAATTTCTAGTCATGCTAATGGACATTATTTTGGGGGCTAAATAAAAAATTGAGAAGTGTAGATGTTACCGAGTCATATTGCTCTGTGTATGACAGTTTCATTCCAAGAACTACATAGTTGGGATGAATACATTTAAACCAAGATGATGGCATGCTCGCCATATGCCAGATGTTTCTGGGATTGCTGTTTGCTCAGGACTGGTGCTTTCACTGATTATGACATTATCATGAAGGCTAGCCCACTTTTGTGGAAGGAGAGCATGGTTCAGAAGTGGGTGCCAACCCCCTAGGCAACTTGGCTTCTGTCTCATTTATTCATTGGAATAAGAGCAGCTGCTGTTGGCAGCCTCCAGTTTTTACCTGAGTTCTTTATGTCATTAACATGAAAACACCATTCCACGCAAACCCTGCCTATGCTGACCTCTCTGTAAGGCCCGTCCTGAGCCTTGAAAGGGAACCTGCTGTCCAAGCTTAAACTGGGCCTGGGTCTGTCACACTCCGCATTTTGTAGGAGAGCAAGCCCTTTGGTGTTGGATCTTAGCTTGCATTACATATATTGGGACATTTTCCATGGGGTAAAGTAGGGCTTTAAGGTAAAAATGTTGATCAAAATAAAATATTTTAGATGCATTTATACTATAAATAAAAGCATCATAGAAATCCATTTTTCTCTTCTCTCCTCCTTTCCCTTTGAAACATGATATGCTATCTTATGTTGGAATGGATTTTATTATATTTCTTACTCTAAGATGGAATTGAGCTTGCTGGGCTGTGCCATATAATGTTTTGAGTCACTAAACAAGCAGAACGCATAATCCCTTAACATCCCATTCAGGGCAAAATTTTACTTGTTTTGACTGAAGTCTGAAGTAGATTTCCTTGGTTGTTAATGACTTCATCTATTCCATTCTCCTTGAATTATTAAAATACTGGTTTTCTTTTCATTCTTTGCTGAGAAATAATTGCAGACCATGAGCAAAGGCTCTTTCTCTTTAATGTTAAGGGACTATGTGCTCTGAAATAAATGGGAAATTGCTAGAAATCTTAATGCTTTTCTGCCTTGCTGGTGTTTTTGCTTACAGAATGTGGTCAATCCTTGCCCAGATGATACTTTGATATCATTCTTGCCTCTTGCGCATATGTTTGAGAGAATTGTGGAGGTAGGCATTTAGCCTTGTTTTCTTTGTGTGCTGTTTGTGTTCCACTAAGTTGTTGTATTTTACAGAAAATGCTTGAGTTGAATCCCAGTGACACACACATTTCGTATTTGCCACTTGCACACATGTATGAGCAGCTAATGCAGGTAAGTTTGATGTACGGACTGTCACCCCCCCAGATAGTTCTTTGCTTAGCGCCATTTTGGAAGTGGCACTAATTATTTAAAAGGGTAGATTTTTTTTTTCTTCTGGGTCTGATTATTTGAACTTTAATTGTTCATTTTAAAATCAGAAGCTCAGACTTTTTGAAAACATGTTATATTATGAAATGCTATATTATGAAATATAGCATATATACAAAAAAGTAATAAATTTGGAAGTACATGATAACAAATAGTTATAGAACATATTTCAAAGTTTGCTATGGGTTACGTTTCCACAGTTTCAGGTTTTTCCTTCAAGCGATCCAAGACACTGGAGATTAAAAGAAATATTAATATAATGATTCAGCAACATACTCAGTTAAATCCTATCTTCTCTGTTATAACTCCTCCTTCTCCTTTGATCTTTCTCCCAAACTTAAGTGGTATTTGGACTATGCCCATTCTAACTTTTTCTTGTTGGAAAGGGGTTTTGACAATATGGGATAGGGGGATAGATCTTGTTCCTGGAGATTTATTTGGCCTAGGTCTCAGGATTTATCTGGCGTTAGGAACTCATCTGGAGGTTGTAGTTTTCTGGAAATTAATCTTAGTGTGTGAAACTTCTGTAGATCTCAGATAGAGCCTTAGGTGTTCTTTAGGGTTAACAGGAATGATTTTGGTTGGGGTTTGGCAAACTGGTAATTAACAATATTTAGCTGAAGCTTGCATAAGAGTGGCATCCAGAATAGCCTCTTGACTCTATTTGAACTCTTTTTTTTTTTTAAATATTTTTATTGAGAAATATCCACACATGTACAGGCCAACCATATTATATAATCAGTGGCTCACAGTATTATCAAATAGTTGTGTATTCTTCACCATGATCATTTTTAGAACATTTGCATCACTCCAGAAAAAGAAAAAAAAAGAGTTCATACATACATCTCATACTCCTTACCCCTCCCTCTCATTGACCCACAGTATTTCAGTCTACCCAATTTTTATTTTTGTCTTCCCCTATTATGCATTTATTTTTTATCCTTTTTTTTTTTTTTTTAACTCAGCTATCCATACCCTGGATAAAAGGAGCATCAGACACAAGGTTTTCACAATCACACAATCACATTATAAGAGCTATATGTTTTAGTTTGTTAAAGCTGCTGGAATGCAATATACCAGAAATGGAATGACTTTTAGAAAGGGAATGTATTAAGTTGCAAGTTTACATTTCTAAGACTGTGAAAATGTCCAAAGTAAGGCATCCAGAGAAGGATACCTTAACTCCAAAGGAAGGGCCAATGAAGTTTGGAGTTTCTCTATCCTCTGGGAAGGCACATGGTGACATCTGCTAGCTTTCTCTACTCATTCATAAGGTTGCACCAGGGAAGTTTGCCTTCAGCATCTCCAAGGGTCTCTGACTTGTGGGCTCCGAAGCTTTTTTCAAAATAGTTCCCTCCTAAAGGGCTCCAATAAGCAACCCCACCTTGAATGGGTGGAGACATCCCCATGGAAACCATCTAATCAAAAGTTACCACCCACAGGTAGGTCACATCTCCATGGAAACAATCAATATTGAATGAGGATTAAAGAACATGGCTTTTCTGGGGTACACAACAGTTTCAAACCAGCACACCACTTACACCTTATCTTAAAAGATTTTGTTTTTGGAATAAATTAGACCTAGAGCTTCTGGAATGCTAAAAATATTTGGAGTATATAATACTGTGCCATCCATTCAACAGGTATTTCTTTTCCCCGTTTTTTTCGTCAGGAAGGCATTGTTGATCCCATGGTGCCAGGGAGACTTTCACCCCTGAATATTGTAGCCCATGTAGTGGGGAGAGTAATGATTTTGCTTGCGGAGTTGGGCTTAGAGAGAGAGAGAGGCTACATCTGAACAACAAAAGAGGTTTTCTGGAAGAAAATCTTAAACATAACTATAGGTAGGCTTAGCTTCTCTGTTACATAAATAAGTTTCACAAGAGCAAGCATCAAGATCAAGGGCTTGGCGTGTTTTACTTGGTGTAGTCCCTATTGTGTACAAATAGTATCAGAGGTTTTCCTGATGGGAAAGTTTAATAGTTCCATGTTTTTTCTCCAGTTCCTCAAGGGAGAAATTCAGACTTTTAAAGCATACTAATATGGGCATGAGTCAAGGAAGACTAACTGTAAAAGTAGAATTTTCATTCGAGCAAACCTATAAACTATAAAGCCTCATGAGACTTATGTGCTGTAGAAGTCTATTTTTTATTGTGAGCTTATTCATAAGAAAGGGGTTGGTTTCAAGTGAATTTTTTCAATATGTGAAGGTAGGGTCTTTAGCTGACCTTTACCTGAGCTCCTTGTATACAACCGTGTGACTAATTTAAGCTGTCCAAAAATTATCTCTTTTCCTTTTTGGACAGTCTTGGATTGAATTATAGGAAAAACAGCAGACGTTATTCATTCACTTCTTGAGTGCCAGCAGTGTGGGGGGGGGGCCTGCACTGGATCATGGAGAGGTGACCAAAAATACCGAAAATAAAACAAAAAAATGAAAAATAGATAGATGACCAGTAGAGGGCCAACCCTTTGACCCACTACTGTCCCTGTAAGTTTCACCTGCCCCTAAAGGATCAAGGACTACTGGTCCCCTCCTCGTCTGTTAGGTCTACTTCCTGCACACTTCACGATCTTGTGAATTTATGAAGTGCTCTCAAGTTAGTTGCTAATGTACCTAACTATGGTTTTAGGGAGGCAGGCCCCACTCATCAAAAGCCTCCTGACCTTTAATTTTTAAACCTTTTTCAAACAGTAAACCATGATGTACCTTTCTAGTGGTTTCTGACTTCAAGACTTTGATCGTTTGTATTTCTGTTGTATCATCTTTTGATTTCCTCTTTCTTTTTAAAATTAAAAATGGGCAAACTGTTTATTCAAGTACATATGGCTTGCCAGTGCAGTTTGGATTAAATAGGGGGGAAAATCATACATTAGATTATAGCTGAACAGCAATCCACTCCAGTATTAGGTGTCTTAGGGTCTCAATGTTAACATTTTCAGTGGATTTTCAAAAAATTCAAATTCAAATAAAAAAAAGTGAGGCTTTATGAAGCTTGGACTGTAGACTGAGACCTTCTAGAGTTCTAAAAATATTTAGAGCTAATAATACTATGCCATCCATTCAGCAGGTATTGATCCTGAAGCTCAATTAACAGAACCTTTTTGGTCAGCACTAAAAACAACTGGTTTCTTACTACCCCCTTTACCTTGAAGATGATCAGAGGAAATGCCAAATTCCATGTGACAGTGCTCTGAGAAAGCAAAAAGCAAGCAAACAAAAATCTTTTTTTTTTTTTTAAAACGACCTGAAGTTAGTAACATGAAGATTTCTGGCAACAGGTCTGCAGCCCTAAAACTGAAGTCTCGTGTATCTGTGCTGCTGTCACAGTGATAAAATATTTTGCTGTTTCTGCTTGCTTCTGTAGTGTGTAATGCTGTGTCATGGAGCTAAAATAGGATTTTTCCAAGGAGACATCAGGCTGCTTATGGATGACCTTAAGGTGCTGCAGCCTACCGTCTTTCCCGTGGTTCCAAGGCTGCTGAACCGGATGTTTGACCGAGTAAGTGCTGAGCAGCTAAGTGTGGAGCTGGAGGCACCGTACTGCGTGTCGGAGGCCTGGGCTCGAATCGGGCTCATGCGTGCACCCTCTGGGGAACCACGGGCAGTTCTTTTAATCTCACTGAACTGCGGGTTGCTCCTCTGTAAGATGAGAATGCAGTTACCTTACAGAGCTGCTGGGGAGAATACCCGGGAACACACTTTGGAAGCCTTAAGGCACAGTACGGGTGAAGGGCGGGAGGTCGTTTTAATTTTGCAGTGAACACCTTGAGCCTCTGTTTTCTCATCTATAAAAGAGACCATTACCTACTGTCCTTTGCTATCTACCTCACTAAGTTCCTAGTTGGATCACATGAAAATAAAGAGCCATGAACTGGGTTTTATTCATTGTAAACCTCTGTGCACATGCAGGATATACTCACTTTGCCACATTGAGCAGCGTGACTGAACCGGGGAGGGCCTCCCCCAATGCCAGCCCTCTGCGGTGGGCCAATACACCCTGCTGGGCATCTCCAGTGTGTGGTCTGGGCAGTCTCCAAAATGAATTTGGGCTGGGCAGTTTCAGCACTGTTTGGAGGCTTGGCTTCTAGCGGCTCTGAGAACCTTCTTACTTCTTTACTTACTAGATTTTTGCACAAGCAGACACCACACTGAAGCGATGGCTCTTGGATTTTGCCTCCAAGAGAAAAGAAGCAGAGCTCCGTAGTGGTATCATTAGAAACAACAGCCTGTGGGATAAACTAATCTTCTACAAAATACAGGTAACAAGTGGATTCAAACGGTTATTTCTTAAGCATGCTACTTAGGGTTTCAAATTTTGTATGAGAGCTCTTTTTTTTTTTTTGAGGGGTGGAGGCAAAAGAGAGAATGAAATATTTTTATTAATTCTGGCATATTTCTAAAACTTACAGACAAAGCCAGTAAGTAACACTTAGTATCCAAGATAAATTTTAAACAGTGTTGTAGTTATAGCTATCTATGGGGGAAAAGGATTCAGGGTATTCTAGCCTTTCCAATTCTCCATTTTATGTAGCTTTTATGGAACAAGTGTGTCAGTCTAGAAGCGTTTTTTTTGTTAGGCATGGGTGATAAAAGAATATGTAGAATTATGTCCAGTGAGATGCCAGAATTGTGGTAGTTGCCACAAACCCACCACACTTTTTCAAATTCCTTAAAATATCAATAAATAGATGACTTGTTTGCACACTATTTGAAAGGGTGGAATGGGCATGGGTGGAACAAACTGCTGTCACGTGCCCCTCTTAGTGAGCACCTGGGCAAGTCCCTGAGCACCCCCCTCTGAGGACGCGGGACATCGGGGCCCGGGGTTCTATCCAGATACCTTTCACTGCCTGGTCCACCCGCCTCCAGGTTGTTTTTGCTTTGTTTTGTTTTCTGCTTCCAGGTTTTAACATGCGTTTTCTCTCCTCTCTCCCTCCCTTTTCAGGCGAGTCTAGGAGGAAAGGTGCGGTTGATGGTCACTGGAGCTGCACCCGTGTCTGCCACAGTGCTGACATTTCTGAGAGCAGCACTTGGCTGCCAGGTGAGGCAGGACTTCACGTCTGGCTTTCTAATGCTGAGTCATCTTCTTTAGGATAAGTCATGGCTACCCTCCATGCATGTCTTATTTTGCTTGGAAGATCATGTCATTCCTAGGTTCCTTGGAGAATAAGCCATATATGTATTTTTTACTGTAGGCAAGGAAATATTTATTTGTATTCACTGTTTGCACTCTTGTCGAGAATAAACACAAAATATGTATTTGGAGTCAGGCATGGGATTATGGGCATGGCTCATACATAATAAACCAATCTGGAAACCAGGCTGAGAACATATTGGCAGGGATAGCAGAGTCTCGGGGACACAGATGGAAGGAACCACAAGCTGACAAAGCAAGTGCATCCCTGGATAGGCATGCATGGCAGGACCTGACACGGAGGGCTCCTCTCTTGCTGTCCATAGGAAGTTAAGTAGAAAATTTACAGGGACGGTGGCTGCTGCCTGACATGGGGTTGAAGATGTTTAGATGCTCTGGAAAAGCATGCTCTAGTACAGGATGAATTTACCCTACATAAAATTTGCAAAGAGATTTCACCACAGCAAGCCATTATTTAGGAATGTAACTGCTTTTGCACTTCAGCAAAGATGTGACCTTCCCACTTTAATAATGTTTTGTCTCTTGGTGACCCAGTTTTATGAAGGCTATGGACAAACAGAATGTGCTGCTGGGTGCTGCCTCACTCTGCCTGGTGACTGGACAGCAGGTATGATCGACAGGAGATTTCTCATTGGAATCTCGCTATTGGAATTAGATTCTTCACTGATTCTTTAACCAATGTAAACCAAGTTCTAGTCTGTTTCAGATTATTAGGCCTCAGGGCCACACTCTTGTAAATCATGGAGCTCCATGTAAAATGACTCTTGGGGTAGAGCATGTTGTAAATTGGAAGCTGTAACTGTAAGGCGATAGAGAGCTGCCTAGATTATGAAGGGGTAGTCTGAGAGATGCTCTTGAGACCAGATTTGGAATGTTTGACCCAACTGATCTGTCTAGTAATGGGTAAGGGTCTAATGATTTGCCAGAAATTTTAATCCACAAATAGTCATTTAATTTATGCTGTGTACAGAAGACTGTGCTAGATGTTGGGACTACACACGTTAGACAAAACATAGTCATTTTTCCCCAGTTGAAGAAGAGGGAAGGAAGACAGACAAACATAATGAATTGAGTAACTGTCATGGGTAAGGGTCTCTGTTAGAAGCTTAAGATGTATAGTTTTTGTTTGTTAAAGCTGCCATAATGCAGTGTACCAGAAATGGAACAGCTTTTGAAAAAGCAGTTTATTAGGTTACAAGTTTACAGTTTCTAAGCCATAAAAATGTCCAATCTGAGTCATCCAGAAAAAGATAGCTTGACTCAAGAAAGGCTGATGTCTGTCACATGAGAAGGCTTGTGGCTGGCATCTGCTGTTCTTTGTTCCCGGTTCTGTTGCTTCCAGCTTCTGATGCCAGTGGTTTCCTCTCTAAGCATCTGTGGGTCTTCACTTAGCTCCTCTGGGACAGAACTCTGGGTTCTGACTTGCTTAGCATCTCATGGGAAAGCACATGGCAAAGCTCTGCCCGTATCTAGGCATCTGCTCTCTGTCAGCACTCCAAGCATCTCCAAACATCTGTGTCTCTGTCAGTTCTGGAGCAACTGTTCTCCAAGCATTTGCATCTCTCTCTTAGCTCTGTCAGCTCTGAGCTCTCTCCAAAATGTTTCTCCTTTTAAAGGACTTCGGTAAACTAATCAAGACCCACCTTGAATGAGTGGGGTTACATCTCCATCTAATCAAAAGGTCCCACCCACAACTGGGTGTATCACATCTCCATGGAAACAGTCCAATCAAAA
This sequence comes from Tamandua tetradactyla, assembly GCF_023851605.1. Classification (NCBI taxonomy): domain Eukaryota; kingdom Metazoa; phylum Chordata; class Mammalia; order Pilosa; family Myrmecophagidae; genus Tamandua; species Tamandua tetradactyla. Next base: position 27,792,021 of record NC_135352.1, read on the forward strand.
GGTCCCACCCACAACTGGGTGTATCACATCTCCATGGAAATAATCCAATCAAAATGTCCCACCCACAATATTGACTCAGGATTAAAAGAAACGCGGCTGACCCCCACAAGACTGGATCAGGAAAAAGGACATGGCTTTTCTGGGCTTGAAACCGGCACATGTACCTTGTATGAGTTTCAGCTGAACTTTATCTCTGAGAAAATACTGTTCCCTCTGTGACGCTAATTATAAATTGTGGGTTAATAGCATGTAAATAATTCATGAGAATTTATATGACATTATGTTTTGGAGGTAGGATTACAACCGGGGCCTAACTGCAAGTCATTTGTGCCTTCCTCTGTGGCACGCTGGAAGTATACTCTACTAACTGTGAGACCTCAGCTTCCCTGATTTGTTTGCGTGTTAGATACATATTAGCACTCTTAAGTAGCAGTGCAAAGAGATCTGAGTTTACTGAGATAGACACTGACATTTTATGTCTTCATGGTGCTTGTTTCATATTTAATCACAGGTTCCTTAACAGTGAGAGAAATTGGAACAATGGATTCTATATGCTACAGTAATTAAAACAGAAAGAATTATTTGTCAAACTCTTAAAATGCATGTAATTTCTCTTATTTTTGTGTTTGGAAAAGCCAAGAGAGTTAAGTTAACTCTGAAAATAAGCACCATTTTAATTTAATATGCTTAAATATAAAATGTGTTTATTCATGTGTAAGGAAATAAAGGCCATATTGGTCAGAATGGGATGTTGAGTGAGAGAATAATCAAGGTTTGCCAAAGGTGCGCATATGTCCTCTCTTCTCGCAGAGAATGCGGACTAATTCAGATGTCTGTGTGAGGAGGGGTGTTTAAAAAGGACTGGAAAATAACGGGGCAGGGACAATCAGATCATAGAAGCAGGGGAAAGTTTTAGAGAGCTTGCTTCCAGGTATTTGTGGTAACTCTTACAACTGCAGCCAAAGTATTTATACTTTGAAAAATACTTCAGAACATCCAACTTAGTAAATGTCCTGGAGTGTTTTGAATATTTTAGTTCCCATTCTAGAAATAAACTCTCCAAATCCATTGAGCAGACAGAGAATGGCTATAATTGCAGAAGCCAGAAGTGTATACCAGCTGTTTTTCTTTGGAGGAGGCTTGGTTGTCACAAAAATAATTTGAAGACTGACCTGAAGATATCAGGAGTCCCCTTGGTACAAGTTGTAATTCTTTTATTTAATGTGCAGGCCATGTTGGTGCCCCCATGCCTTGCAATTTCATAAAACTTGTTGATGTCGAAGAAATGAATTACCTGGCTGCCAGGGGCGAGGGTGAGGTGAGTGAAATCACATTGGTCCTAACATCCACCCCCGTTGCAGCCTGGCCTTTTCCTCTAACAGCTGGGCAGCACGAGTGCAGCGCTCTTCCCCAGCACAAGATCATAGTTGTGTATTCACCAAATCATTTTTTTGAACATTTGCATCTCTCCAGCAAAAGAAAGAAAAAAGAAAAAACTCATACATGCCATACCCCTTACCACTCCCTTTCATTGACCACTGCATTTCAATCTACTCAATTAATTTTTGTTCCCTCCATTATTTGTTTTTATCCATATTTTTTACACATCTGTCCATACCATAGATAAAAGGAGCATCAGACACAAGGTTTTCACTCACACAGTCAGTCACACTGCGAAAGCTGTATCTTTATACAATCATCTTCTTGAAACTTGTTGTTTGGAACAGAGCTCTACAGTTTCAGGCACTTCCCTCTAGCCACTTCAATATACCATAAACTAATTTTATATATATATATACTCTTAGTGCATAAGAGTAACCTCCAGGATAACCTCTTGACTCTGTTTGAAATCTCTCAGCCACTGACACTTTATTTTGTCTCATCTCTCTCTTTCCTCTGTTGGTTGAGAAAGTTTTCTCAATCCCTTAATGCTGAGTTCCAACTCATTCTAGGATTTCTGTCCCACATTGCCAGGGAGGTTTACACCCCTGGGAGTCATGTCCCATGTAGAAACGAGAGGGCAGTGAGTTCGTTTGCCATGTTGGCTGAGAGAGAGAGATAGACCACATCTGAGCAACAAAAGAGGTTCTCTAGGGGTGACTCTTAGGCTTAATTTTAAGTAGGCTTAGCTTATCCTTTGCTGGGATAAGTTTCATAGGAACAAACCCCAAGTTTGAGGTCTTGCCGACAGGTCTCTTTTTGAAGGTGCATCTGTGTTCTCCCCTCTGGCATGAGGAGGGGGCACTGCTGCTGGCATCCTCCTGCTGCATATGAGAGACATGGGCCCCACAGCAGTGGCCCCAGAGACCTATGCCCTCGGGGCATTGCTCCTGTTTGCTGACTGCCTGGGCACCAATTAGCGAGCTACTGGCTACTGGATGGAAAACCTAATTACTTCAGAGTGATTTCATGCCCTGTGGGGCTCTCCAGCACCTTTAGGCCAGAACTTAAGGAATTAACATTGCATCAATCTTATAATTTGAGTGCAGTTAAGGTAATTAATTAAGGAAGGGAAGTGAACCCAGTGGAGGGGCTTCGAAGGTCTCACTATCAGTGAGGCTCTGGTAGTTCCCTCTTGATCATGGAATTCAGGGCTGCTAGCTAGAGGTGGGGTTCCCCCCTAAACACAGCACGTGAGCACCTGTGCACACACGTTTGCATGCACACACACAACCCAGTTTTGTTCTTTGAGAGAAGTCCCAGTGATTGTTATTAATAGAGTATCTTTTTTTTTTTTTTAAATCAGGTGTGTGTGAAAGGGCCAAATGTATTTAAGGGCTACTTGAAGGACCCAGAAAAAACAGCAGAGGCTTTGGATAAAGATGGCTGGTTGCACACAGGGGACATTGGAAAATGGTTACCAGTAAGTTGTCACTCCCCCATTCACAAATTGTTTTTTCCACTACAGGAAGAAAGTATCTCCTTTGTTGTTCAGGTAACTCTCTTTCCCCTTCTCTTTGTTGGATGGTATCATGTAGGATGTTCCATTTCCAGCAATAACCAGGTTTACACCCTTAGCATACGTGTTTAGGATTTTCCTTTTACCTGTAACAAATACATTTTTTAAAGCATTTTTTGTTATAAAATATGACATATATAAACAAATCAATAAATTTCAAAATACATTGTAGCAGTTACTTGCAGAACAGATTCCAGAGTTTGGTGGGGTCACAGTCATAATTTTAGGGGTTTTCTTCTGGCTGCTCCAAGGCATTGAAGACCGAAAGAAATATCAATATAGTGATTCAGCATCATATTCATTTGTTAGATCCTGTCTTCTCTGTTATAACTCCTTCTCCTTTGATCCTTCTCTCAAGCTTTGGGGTATTTAGGCTCTGCCCTTTTAACTTCTTCATGCTGGAAAGGGGTATCGATAATATGGGATAGGCAAATGGAACTAGTTGATGTTCTGGCAAGGCTGGCCCCTCTGGATTTCAGGACTTATCTGGCCTAGGAACCCATCTGAAGGTTGTAAGTTTCTGGAAAGTAATCTTAGTGTGTGAAACTTTTGTAGAATCTCAGAGCCCTAGGTATTCTTTAGGGCTAACAGGAATGGTTTTGCTTGGGGGTTGACACACCATGGCAATTAGCAATATCTAGCTGAAGCTTGCATAAGAGTAGCTTCTAGAACAGCCTCTCAACTCTATTTGAACTCTCTTAGCCACTGATACTTTATTTTGTTCCATTTTGTTTCCCCCTTTTGGTCAGAAAAAGCATTGTCAATCCCACAGTACCTGGGCCAGCCTCATCCCTGGGAGTCATGTCCCAAATTGCTGGGGGGGGGGGGACTTTCACCCCTGTATGTCATGCTCCACGTAGTGGGGAGAGTAATGATTACATTTTGTTTTGATACTTAACTGGTTGCTACTTCTGTTTAAAATCCAAAGAGACTAATGGCTTTTTACAGAATAGATGCTATGCCTTGAAATTGATGCCTTGGTCAGACATGGTGTGGGGGAATTGTAGTACTGCCTGGAATGTGTGATGGGCAAGCATTTGAGAACATATGTGTTTCTTAAGTTTGTCATCTCATTAAAAATAGGTTAAGTTCCCGGTGCCTGCCTATGCAAAAAAAAAAAAAAAAGAGAGAGAGAGAGAAAGAAAAAAGAAAAAAATAGAGAAATAGGTTAAGTGTTTCACAGATTAGAACATCTTCTGTGGTTGTAGTTTTAGAACCATTTGCTGTAGAGAAAATCTAGAGAGTCTGTTTGTGGAGAAAGAGGCTTGTGCAGTAAGCCTTACATATTCTACTTATAGATTTGACCATTATGGTAGTAGCTACTGCTTTTTCTAAATTGTTGCCACATTTAGTTGCCAGCACTACATTAAAGGTAATTTTTATTATTATGTGTTACCAGATTATTTTAGATTTAAGGTGCTTGTTACAGTGGAAATCTTTTGATTAGAAAAGTCCTCACTCCCTGTTCTAGTTTGCTGGCTGCCAGAATGCAATATACCAGAAATGGAATGGCTTTTAAAAAGGCGAATTTAATAAGTTGCTAGTTTATAGTTCTAAGGTGAAGAATATGTCCCAGTTAAAAGAAGTCTATAGAAATGTCCCATCAAAGGCATCCAGGAAAAGATACCTTGGTTAAAGAAGGCCGATGAAGGTCAGGGTTTCTCTCTCAAGTGAGAAGGCACATGGTGAACACAGTCAGGGCTTCTCTCTCAGCTAGAAGGGCACGTGTTGAACATGGTGTCATCTGCTAGCTTTCTCTCCTGGCTTCCTGTTTCATGAAGCTCCCTGGGAGGCGTTTTCCTTCTTCATCTCCAGAGGTCCCTGGCTGGTGTATTCTGTTTCATGGTACTGCAGCATTCTCTGCGCTCTCTGAATCTCCAGGTTTCTCCAAAATGTTTCCTCTTTTATAGGATTCCAGTAAACTAATCAAGACCCACCCAAATGGGTGGAGAAATGCCTCCACCTAATCCAGTTTAACAACCACTCCTGATCACTCAAGATTACCTCAAGATCACATCAAGATGTGACTCCCTAAATCACACCTCCAGGGAGATGATCTACTTACAGTGTCAAACACACAGTACTGAATAGGGATTAGAAGAAACGATTGCCTATACAAAATGGGACTAGGACCAAAACATGGCTTTTCTAGGGTATATACATCATTTCAAACCAGCACACCTCCCAATCAATTCAGAATATAGGCTCCCCAAGCTATTTAAGAATAAATTGAGGCTCTCTTTTTAGGTTTATGAGGGATTAAGCATAAATTCTAATTGTGGCTCATAACGTTTCTGGATCTTAGTTTGCTCCTTTTTGAAGTGGAGGAGGAGGAGTGTGAAGTGGGTGAACTCCAGAAACTTTCCAATTGATGACTTTTGGAGGCATGATGACATTCCCGGAGTGGGTTTGGTTACCATTCTAGAGGAGAGGGACAGCTGGCATTCGGTGGCCTTGGGCTAACATCCCTGTAGTAATAGGGGACAGTCCTTTGCATAAAGACTCACCCTACCCAAAGGGCCAGGAGCAACCACCCTCCAACCCCTCCATGAAACAGCGATAGAGGAAACAAAAATTCTGCCTCTGTATAGTAAATATTGTGAATACCATGGGGGAATAAGTCCATGTCTCTTCTTTCGAAGAACTTGACTCAGTATGTATATGACAGGATGTACCTACCTAGTTCAGATCTGAGACTACAAAAAACATACTCAAATAAAGGTGCAAGCACAGCACTGCTAGTTGACTGACAGCTCACTGACATTGAGCAGTGAATGGAATGAGCAGGGGCTCTGGAATCCCTTCTCTTTATCTCTGTAACTGCCTGAATGGCCTTAGGCAAGTTATTTAATCTAAGTCTTAGTTTCCCTCTTTGTAAAATGAGATACTACCTGACCCTAGTGAATTGGTATAAGGATTAAATGATAGGACATATAAAATACTTTGTCATGTGTGTGATCAGTACTGGGTAGAAATCATCCATTGTCCCACTCATAGCCTCCTTCTCCCATAAACAGAATGGCACTTTGAAGATTATTGACAGGAAAAAGCACATATTTAAGCTGGCACAAGGAGAATACATAGCACCTGAAAAAATTGAAAATATCTACATACGAAGTGAACCTGTTGCTCAGGTGTTTGTCCATGGAGAAAGCTTGCAGGTATGTACTTTGAGTTCTGAACTCTGTGTACTCCAGGAGTACAATAAAATTGAAAGTATGAATTGGGTTTTATGTCTGACATGTCTAGAATATTAGTAATGCACTAATGGCTTTTGCTGCTTGAAATTTCTTATCCAGAAAAGTATTTTACTAACTAGAGTGGCTGGTATTCCAAGGGAATTTGGATAAAGATGCTGGGGGTGGGTAATATAATTTCTAATTTAATTGTGATGAAAAATACTGATGTTTGGCTTATAAGAAAGTTTAAAATTTCAAACATGTTAAACTCAGCTTATGAAATGCCTCCTAAATTACTATTGAGCACATGGTGGTTGTCTGCTATGGTATTATTAAAGTTGAAATTATAGATATTAATCCTTTTACAAATCTTTAGATTTTTCAATGATTTTAAAATTATATTTTCTTTTCGTATGCATTTATTTTTCTTTGAGAGTACACCTATTTTTCCTTGATCTAGAATCTTAACCATGTTTTGGGTTTATATATTTTATTTTTACTAGGTTATGAAGAATGAGATATTGGAGATTTTTTAAATGAATCTATATAAATTTTCCCTTTCTGTTTTTTCTTTGAAGCAATTATCTGATTTCTATCACCTTCCCTTGCTGATTAGATCCTGTTTTATAAAATACACACAAAAATAAATAAAAACAGGATTTCATTAGAGTTTGATTTCCAGGGGTTCTTTTAAGACGTTTTTGCAAGATTCCTGGTACCATCCATATTTTAGAGCCAGGAGTTCTCTTTTTTTTTTTAAGTATTTTTATTGTAAAAACTTAGCATACAAATATACATTCTTAACATTAAGACTTTCCATACATGGTGTACAATCAGTGGCTCATAATTTCATCACGTAGTTGTATATTCATCACCATGATCATTTTTTGAACATTCGCATCACTCCAGCAAAAGAAATAAAAAGAAGAAAGGAAAAACTCATACATACCATACCCCTCACTCCTCCCTCTCATTGACCACTAGTGTTTCCATCTGCCCAATTTATTTTACCCTTTGTTCCCCCATTTTTTATTTATTGTTCTTACTCACCTGTCCATACCCTGATCAGACACAAGGTTCTCACAATCATACAGTCATATTGTAAACATTCTGTCTTTATATATATAATTGTCTTCAAGAATGTGGGCTACTGGAACACAGCGCAACAGTTTCAGGTACTTCCCTGCAGCCGCTCCAATACACCATAAACTAAAAAGAGATATCTATACAGTGCATAAGATTAACCTCTCGGATAACCTCTAGACTCTGTTTGAAATCTCTCAGCCACTGAAACTTTATTTTGTGTCATTTCTGTCTTCCCTCTTTTGGTCAAGACGGCTTTCTTGATCTCTTGATGCCCGGTCCTGGCTTTTCCCAGGCTTTCTGTACCCTGTTGCCAGGGAGTCATGTCCCACATAGCGGGGGGATGGCACTGAGATCACATACTGAGTTGAGCCAGAAGTTCTTAACCGGTGCTCAGAGGACTGCTGAGGGGGTGGGTGGTATGCTGGGAAGAGAGGGTCCGTCATGTGATTAGATTCTCCCAGGGACCCAGGATGTCAGAATAATAAAGGAAACACTTTGCTTAGGCACGTCAATCAAGCCATGCAGTAACTCATTTGTCTGTGTTAAAGGCATTTCTCATAGCAATTGTGGTACCAGATGTTGAGACATTATGTCACTGGGCCCAGAAGAGAGGATTTGAAGGATCCTTTGTCGAACTGTGCCGAAATAAGGTAAGGTTCTGAAGTGTGTTGTCTATCTTCTTTATCTTGACTTTGTACTAACTGTACCTGTGATATGCAGGGACCTCCAACAGAGGAAGTATTTTATTTTTCTTACCTTATCAGGATGTCAAAAAAGCCATCCTAGAAGACATGGTGCAACTTGGAAAAGATGGTGGTCTCAAACCATTTGAACAGGTAAATCTCCTGTCAAAGTGCATGTATTCCTATAAAATGAACTTTTTTGACTTGAAGATGTTTTTTAAACAGATTAAACAAGAGGATAGGATGATCTAAAGAAATACACGAGGAAAGAACAATGGAGTGGTTTGGCAGGGGAGGGGTAACAATGGGTATCAATTTTATTTTCCTGGAGGTCAGGATGCAGTTCAGAATTGTACCCTTTGTTGAGACTGTTTAAGTGCAACTTGGCCTCGGGGCAGACTGGATTGGGTCATCCGTAAGGCTCTTTATAATATAACACTTTGGATGTGCTTTCTAGACTCAGGCTGCTTCTGTCCTCTAACCCCTTCTCTAACAGCCTTGTTTATTTGCAGATCAAAGGTATTGCTCTACATCCCGAATTATTTTCTATCGAAAATGGCCTTCTAACTCCAACAATGAAGGCTAAAAGGCCAGAGTTACGGAATTATTTCAGGTCATATATAGATGAACTGTATTCAACCATCAAGGTTTAACATGAGGAAGAATGCTTGGACAAAACTGCACACCTCCACAATCTCTTCTTCTACTGATAGCCTTCATGTTGGTAATTTTGACTACAGCAAGCATAGGGAAGGAAAGTTTCATGTGTGACCTGTCCATTTGGGGTTCTTGTCATAGGAATATTAGAGGAAATGGAACACTGCCTTACAGTCACCTCGTGTTGCAGATCATGCTCATGGTGATAGAACAATTTCCAAAATGAGCCTTAAAAATTGTAAAAGGGAAACTATAAATGTGCTAAGTTATTTGAGACTTCCTCAATTTAAAAGCTGGGTGTTAAAAACTTGTCTCCCTGTTTTTCTAACCAAGGGGTTAGGACTTGGCTATTTCTGAGATGTCTGCTACTTGCTGCAAATTCTGCAGTTGTCTGCTGCTCTAGAGAGTTCAGTACACTGGAGGGAAACTGTCCTTTAAAAACAGAAACACCTGCCCTTGCTGGAGACCTTCCCAAGTGGACCAGAAAAAATTTTTTTTAATCCCTGCCACCTTCTCTTCCCCATCTCACATCCCTTCTGATTAAGAGTTATGAAACTCCTGTTCCTCTCCACATTCTCCTGTGGTTCCTGTTGGAGTACGAGTTTCACAGAAAACCAAAGGAAAGACCCAGCTCCGAACACTGCAGATATTGAGTCTCGGATAAATGGATTCTCGCTCAGACAGAGCAGAATGCTCTCAGACTCTGTTCTCCAGACTCGATCCATCCCTCTGTCCCAGATCTTATTGAAAATCTGCCTTAGACTCTATAGTGAAGACAAGCATTTCAAGAAGGAAATAATTACCTGGATCAGCCACGCTCAACTGTGACCCCTAAATAACTGTCCACTTTTATCTTTACTGCACCAGTCACTCTTCGTTTGTAATGGCCAACGGATTTATAACGTGGTTTCATATTGAAAGATCATGTTGTGATTAACTTGCTTTTTTCCCCAGAATCAACTCTCAGGCAAAGTATGACTTTAAAAATATAAAGGGAGTGGATATACTTGGGATCTTTTTGAAATGGACAGTAATAAACAAATGTTCTTATGTCATTATGCTACCTGATTTCTACAAAATGTATTTGACAAGCCAAAATTCTAGGATGTAGAAATCTGGGGAAAAAAAATCATTTCCTGGGGTTAACTTCTTGAGAGATTTTTTTAAAAGTTAATTTGGGGAATTAGCAGTATTTCAGTTTATTGCGAGTCTTTGCCACATTTGACTGAATTAAGCTGTCATTGATACATTTAAAGCAGTTGTTTTTATTTTGGGATATGTGTGCATACATGTATTATACAAGCACAACAGGGTTTGCACTAAAGAATTGTCATTGTAATAACACTATTCAGTAGCCTAACTTCGTATGTGTATTCTTAATTGCACAAAAAGTCAATAATTTGTCACAATGGGGTTTTGAATGTTGGCTTTATGTGTTGGCTATTTCTATGTTTTATAAACCAAAACAATTTCCAAAAACAATGAAGGAAACCAAAATAAATATTTCTGCATTTCAAGTGAGTGATGCATCTCTTTTAATATCATCAGGTTTACTACCTGAAACAGCCTGTGATGTGTTTAAGCAAAGGGCAGGAATGATCCTCCCACTTGTTTCCTTTGCTTCCCAAATCTCCTTCCTCTGAATCTTGACACTGCAGACACTGACCTGGGCTTCTGACCAGGTTGTCTCTGACAATAGCCCTAATGTGTTGTGGATACAAAGATTATGGTATGAATAAAATGGACATTCCTGAAAATTTAAAATTTTTGCTGGAAAGCTACATTTTAGGAGACAGTGGCTGTAGATGGTGCTTCTGTGGTGGATTTAGTCCTGCTGTTTTTCAGTAGTTCTCTTACTATAGAAGTGTTTTAGAAGATGCTTCATTTTATAGCTGCCTTTTTCTTTTTCCTCTATCCCTACTCAACTTACTGTATGTTTTCTAATTTTGAAGATTTTTCTTTTCTGTAGGTTTAAATTAATCAATTTCTTACATAACCCATTGTGTTGAAATCTGTCATCCCATCTCCATAAATTTTATGTTTGTGGTGGTGACGTTTTCCTCCTCTGAAGCTCAAGCACTATGCGTATATTTCTGATAAGGCCCAAGTCCATTCTGCTTTTTAATCTTGGGTGCACAGGTCCTCATGGTGTCTTCTCTCATCTTGCCTTCCTCTTCACACGCATACATTCCATCCACAGTGTACAATCTGGCTCACAGGACCATCACATAGTTGTGTATTCATCACCACGATCATTTTTAGAACATTTGCATCACTCCAGAAAAAGAAATAAAAAGAAAAAACTCATACATCCTATACTCCTGGCTCCTCTCTCTTTCACTGACCTAGTATTTCAATTTACCCAATTTTTGCCCCATATCCTCCCACACCCCCATTACTTATTTATCCTTATGAAATGTAAGCTTCTTGAGGGTAGGCTTTTGTTTTCTTTTCTTTCCCTTTGCACTGAGCTCAGGGCTTCAAAACTAGTAGGTATTCATTAAATAAACCTCTTCTGAAAATACATGACATTTTGAACGGAGCTTCTCTGTGATAACAGACAGTGGTGCTGGGCCCACACTTCACAACTGCCCCTCAGCGCCCCAGTGGTCTCTGTATCAGTGCTCAGTTCCTCCGGTAGGAACTGAAAAGACTTATGGTTCGCTCTAAGATGCTTGTTGGCCTGACCACAAGAGAAAGGTTTTCTTTCCTCCATCCAGGCCTTCTGCATGTTAAGTTTTCTCTAGTAACTGCCATGACAGATGAAGCCTCTGCCAAGTTTTCCAGGGTGGTGAGAACCCGGGTGTAGCGGTCCAGTTACCTCCAGAGCTCATCTTGCCGCCTCTTTCCAGGCCCAGCTCTGACACACCCTCATCCTATATCCAAACTCAGAAAAGGGCTTGTTTTACAAAGTTTATTTGGCATTTGATAGTTAAATATTGTTGCTCTGAGAAGCCTTACTCTCTTTTGTTGTAGATAACTTAGAATATTAATGACTAAAATGTACTGGATGTGGCTGTGTCCCAGGCACTGTTCTAAGCATTTTATATGGATTGACCCATTTTATGTCCATAACACCTTTGGGCCAAGGACTGTCATCAACCCCATTTTTCAGTTGAGAAAATCGAAGCACACAAATAACTTGACAAAGCCACACACCTGGAAAGAACTAGAGTCAGGCTGGCTGCAAAGACTGAACCCTCAACCTCATGCTGTGTATTGTTTTTCCTTCTGGTCAACTTGCGGCAAGAAAGTTCCAGCCAAAACATGTCACTGGAATGCACTTTGTGCCAGCACTTCTGCCTCTCAACTTCATAACCAATGGTTTTAATTCCCCGCTAATGATTATTTGTCAGAACAGAGGCTAAAATACCATTTCGCAGAGTTTTATTGTAGTTGTCTGCATGTTTTATGGCTTATCAAAAATTAAATAATTCTGAAGACCTGGGTTCGATTCCTGGTGCCTGCCCATGCCAAAAAAAAAAAAAAAAAAAAAAACCAAATGCGAATTCTTACTTGCCATGCTGGAGACCTGGGTTAGATTCATGGTGCCTGCCCATACAAAAAAAAAGAGAGAAAAATCTTAAATATGGTTTCCCTCTGGGAAGCTTGGTAACCTCAGATCCATCAAGGACCAAATGCTTGGTAGAACCCACATTTCTGTGTTAGGAAGGATATATATGTAAAGCTGAGCAACAGATGCTTCACAGGTTTATGAAACTCTTAGAATGTCTAAAAATCACCGACTGTGGAGGTAATAATAGCTACAGGTATTTGTGAGCTTGTGTTTTGGTTTGCTAAAGCTTCCGGAATGCAATAATGAGAAATGGGTTGGCTTTTACAATGGGGCTTTATTAGTTTAAAAATGTACAATTCTAAGGCCATCAAAATGTCCCAATTAGGCGTTAATGGGACGATACTTTCTCTGAGGAAAGGCTGCTGACATCCAGGGCACCTGGCGATGTCTGCTGGCCCTTCCCTCCTGGATTCTGGTGCTATAGCTTTCTCAGCTCCTGTGGGTCCTTGCCTGTCTCGCACAGTGCATTTCTCTCTAAGCTCTCTGGGTTTTACTGTCTTTTATTCTCTTCACGAAGGACTGTAGGGAAGGATTAAGACCCACCTTGAATGGGCTGTGGCATATCTCAATTGAAATAGCCTAACCAAAAGGTTGCATCCACAATAGATCTGCAGCCACTGGAATGGTTTCAAAGTGCATGATCTTTTCTGGGGTACCTAACATTCAAACCAGCCTTATTTGCTATGGGCAGTGCACTAAGCTAAGATCTTTATGTACATTCTCATAAAACTGTTAGGCAAATGACCAATCCATAATTACATGTTTACTGTCAGCTCAGAGCCAGACACGGGTGCGGTAGGGAGATAGCATGGCAGGCAAGATTCTTACCCTCAAGAAGCTTACTTTCCAATGGGGAGAGAGAGAGAGGACAAACTAAAAAACAAGTTAACCATTTCAGAATTTGACGTGCCCTTTGAAGAAGAGTATCAAGGGATGGGTATGTGTCTGGATGGGGCCGGGGGCAGTATCCACGGGCCTATTTTAAGTGTAGTGATCAGAAAAGATCTCTTTGGGAAGATGACATTTGGGGTGATAACCTGAAGACTGAAGATGAACCAGCCTTGCCAAGGTTTGCGGAAAGAGCATTTCAAATAGAAGAAATAGTGCAGAGGTTCTGAAGTGAGAAAGCTTGCTATGTTCACGTGTAGCTAAAGCATTATAATCAAGGGAAGAACAAGTGGTATTGAAAGAAGTTAGAGACTTCCAGGAAGATAGCCGAATTGAGTAGCTTGAGATCAGCCCTGCTCCATGGGAAAGTTGGAGAAGGGACAAGAGGGCAACTGAGGTGGTGATTCGGAAGTACAGCGGATCTGGAGAGGTTTCTGCACCCCATGTGGCAGCCCTGGTTGCAGAGGCCGAGGAACTGAGAGGCAGAAGGCTGGGGCCTGGAGCGAAGGTGTAGACCCTGCAGGAGTGCTTGGATGGGATGCACGGGACTGGGAGGTAGGCCAGGCTGCATTCCTTGGGCGCTCTACCCTCACCAGCGCAGCCTCGTGACTGGTGACTCACCCCACGCACCCGAGCCCTGTCACCCACTCCCATTCCCTGCGCTACAGGCGCTCCCACCCCAGCAGCCCCCAGTACACATAACTACCCCACACCCCCACCCCAAGTGCAGTGCATCCTACCTCTCCTGCACCCCTCCTGAGCACTACCTCCCCTCCCTGTTCTCTGCAGACAGTTGCCAGCGCATGAAGGCTGCGGGCACTAACCTCCATATCTAGGCTACCCCTACCCCCCCATCCCCACCGCTGCACATAGTGTCACACAGCCTCACTCTGCCCCTCCTGAGCTCTGCGCGTTCATTTACAGGCCTACGCATGCACAGGGGCCCCAAATCATGTCACTCTGCTCTGGGAACTGCATGTTACAGTGGTCCTAGAACTGCACATGCACTCCCCAGCTCTCAGAAAGTGCTGACCTGCGCAGCCATCACATCTTTTCCCAATCCACGCAGGCATAACGCCGACCAGCTGCCACAGCTCTACACATACACACAAAGGGCCCTGTGCCTTAGAGCAGTGCCCCCGCACAGGTACATCCTCAATGGCCACTGGGCGTGCATGTTCACAAGCATCAGCATAACATCCCCAACCTGCGCCCATACCTGCCCTGAAACAAGTCACCGCACTGAGTGCTCCACCCTGTGCCCTGCTCCCTGCTATACAACCATCCTGCAAACACGAGGCCTTAAAGTACTGAAAGAATCAACCCCCAAAGTAAATCAATCAAGATATTTACATGCCACGAAGACAGCAGAAGATCACTAAGCCTATCACAATGCAGACAGATACAGCCCTACCTCATGACCAAATTAAAACACCAGAGGAGACACAGATGTTGAAACAACTAATCAAAGATATTCATACAACTCCACTTAATAAAATAAGTGGGATAGCAAATGACATAAAGGAGCTCAAGAAGACAGAAGAACAGCATAAAGAGGAATTAGAAAGAATAAGTAGAAAAATAGCAGAACTCACAAAGATTAAATACTCTATTGACCAAATAAAAAACATTCTAGAGGCACACAATACCAGATTTGAAGAGATAGAAGAAAGAATCAATGATATAGAGGACAGAATAACTGACTTCAAAGACTCAAAAATGGCAAATGGCAAAAATAATGGAAAAAGTTGAATGGGAACTCAGGGAAATGATAGGCAAAACAAAGTGCAAAAATATAAGAATCACTGGTGTCCCAGAAGGAGAAGAGAGGCATAAGGGCTAAGAAGAGTAGTTGAGGATATAATGGGGGAAAGCTTCCCAACCCTGATAAAGGACATAAATACATAAGTCAAAGAAGCCCAAAGAACTCCAAACAGAATAAATCCAAATAGGCCTTCCCCAAGGTACATACTAATCATTCTGTCAAATGTTAAAGAAGAGCAGAAAATCCTGAAAGCAGCAAGAGGAAATGAATCTACTACATACAAGGGGAATCAAATAAGGCTGAGTTCAGACTACTCAACAAGCACCCTGGAGGTGAGAAAGCAGCGGTATGATATATTCAACATCCTGAAAGAGACTTCAAGCCAAGAATTGTGTATCCAGCAAAATAGTCTTTCAAAATTGAGGGAGAGATTCAAGTTTTCATTGACAAAGAAATCCTGAAAGAATTTGTCAACAAGAGACTGGCCCTACAAGAAATACTAAAAGGAGTTCTGCCGGCTGAAAAAAAAAGGTGAGGGAGGGCTGGAGGAGGGCACAGAATTGGAGAGTATCACTAAGAGTAATTTAAAGACTACAAAGAGAAAGAGGGAAAAGAATATATAGATCTGACAAATAAAACAGAGAAGATGGTGGAATCAAGAAACACCTTTTCATAATAACTTTGTCAACAGACTAAACTTACCAATTAAAAGATACATGTTGGTAGAATGGATTAAGAAGCATAATCCAGCTATATGCTGCTTACAAGAGACTTACCTTAGACACAAGAATACAAATAGATTGAAGGTGAAAGGATGGGAAAAGATTTTCCATGCAAGTTGTAACCAAAAGAAAGCAGGAGTAGCTAAGTAGCTATACTACTATCAGACAAAATAGACTTTAAATGTAAAGACATCATAAGAGACAAAGAAGGACACTATATACTAATTGAGAGGTCAATTCACCAAAAAGATAACAGTCATCAATGTTTATGCTCCCAAACAAGGAGCTCCAAAGTACATGAGACAGACATTGGCAAAAATGAAGGGAGCTATGGATGTTTCAACAATAATAGTAGGAGACTTCAATACACCACTCTCCTCTATATATAGAACAACTAGACAGAAGATCAACAAGGAAATAGAGAAGTTAAAGAACTTGATAAATGAATTAGACCCAACAGACATACATAGGTCATTGTACCCCAAAGCACAAGGTTATACATTCTTTTCTAGTGCTCATGGAACATTCTCCAGGATAGATCATATGGAGGGACACAAAACAGGTCTTTATAAATTTTAAAATATTGAAATTATTCAAAGCACTTTCTATGATCACAATAGGATGAAGCTAGAGCTCAATAACCACCAAAGAATGAGAACATTCACAAATATATGGAGATTAAATAACACACTCTTAAACAACCAGTGGGTCAAAGAAGAAATTGCTAGAGAAATCAGTAGCTATCTGAAGAGGAATAAAAATGAGAATACAACTTATCAGAACTTATGGAATGCGGCAAAGGCTGTACTAAGAGGGAAATTTATTGCCCTAAATGCCTATATTAAAAAACAACAGCAAAAATTGACTTTACAGCACACCTGGAGGAACTTGGGAAAGAACAGCAAAACCGACCCCAAAGCAAATAGGAGAAGAGAAATAACAAAAATCAAAGCAGAGATAAATTAATCGGAGAACAAAAGAACAATACAAAGAATCAATAAAACCAAAAGTTGGTTCTTTGAGAAAATCAATAAAATTGATGGGCCACTAGCAAGACTGAGAAAGGAAAAAAGAGAGAGGATGCAAATAAACAAAATCAGAAATGAGAAGGTGTATGTTACCACAGACCCTGAAGAAATGAATCATAAGAGGATACTATGAATAACTATATGCCAACAAACTAGACAACTTAAATGAAATGGACAAATTCCTGGAGACACACAAACAAGCTACACTGACTCAGGAAGAGATAGAAAATCTCAACACACCAATCACAAGTAAAGAGATTCAATCAGTCATCAAAAATCTTCCTACAAAGAAAAGCCCAGGGCCAGAAGGCTTCACAGGGGAATTTTATCAAACATTACAGAAAGAACTAACACCAATCCTGCTCAAACTTTTCCAAAAAATTGAGGAAAAAGGAACTCTACCTAACTCATTTTATGAAGCTAATATCATTTTAATCCCCAAACTGGGGAAAGATGCTACAAGAAAGGAAAATTACAGGCCAATTTCCCTAGTGAACATAGATGCGAAAATTCTCAATAAAAAATTAGCAAATCGAATCCAACAGTACATTAAAAGAATTATATAACATGACCAAGTGGGGTTTATACGAGGAATGCAAGGATGGTTCAACACAAAAAAATCAATTAATGTAATACAGCACAGTAACAAACCAAAAGGAAAAATCACACGATCATCTCAATTGATGCTGAAAAAGCAGTCAACAAAATTTGGCATCTTTTTCTGATAAAAACATTCCAAAAGATGGGAATCAAAGGTAACTACCTAAATATGATAAAGGAAATATATGAAAAACTGATAGCCAGCATCATACTCAATGGAGAGAGACTGAAAGCTTTCCCCCTAAGATCAGGTACAAGGCAAGGATGCCCACTGTCATCACTATTATTCAACATTATGCTACAAGTTCCAGCTAGAGCAATCAGGCAGGACAAAGAAATAAAAGGCATCCAAATTGGAAAGGAAGAGGAAAAACTCTCATTATTTGCAGATGATATGACACTACACTTGGAAGATCCTGTGAAATCTACAGCAAAGTTACTTAAGCTAATAAGCAAATTCAGCAAGGTGGTGGGATACAGAATTAACATGCAAAATCAGCAACATTTCTATACACAAGCAATGAGCTAGCTGAGGAGTCAGTTAAGGAATTAATTCCATTCAAAATAGCAACTAAAAGAATCAAATGCTTAGCAATGAACTTAACAAGGATGTAAAGGATTTGTACACAACAAACTACAAAACATTGCTAAAAGAAATCAAAAGAGATCTAAATAAGTGGAAAGATATTCCCTGCTCATGGATAAGAAGGCTAAATATAGTTAAGATGTCAATTCTCCAAAAATTAATCTACATATTCAACACAATACCAATAAAAATTCCAACAACCTACTTTGAAGATTTGGAAAAGCTAACTACCAAATTCATCTGGAAGGGAAAGAGATCCTGAATAGCTAAAAGCATCCTAAAAAAGAAGAGTGAAGTGGGAGGATTAACACTCCCTGACTTTAAAACCTATTATAAAGCCACAGTGGTCAAAACAGCATGGTACTGGCACAAAGACAAAAGCATTGACCAATGGAATTGAATTGAGAGTGCAAAAATAGACCACCAAATCTATGGGCAACCGATTTTTGACAAGGCCCCCAGATCCTCTGAACTGGTGCAAAATAGTCTTTTCAATAATTGGGCATGGAAGAACTGGACATCAATAGCCAAGAGAATGAAAGAGGATACCTATCTTACACCCTACACAAAAATTAACTCAATGTGGATCAAATACCTAAATATAAGAACTAGCACCATAAAGCTTCTAGAAGAAAATGTATGGAACCATTTTCAAGACCTAGTAAGAGGAGGTAGCTTCCTAAACTTTATACCCAAAGCACAAGCAACAAAAGAAAAAATAGATAAATGGGAACTCCTCAAAATCAAATGCTTCTGCACCTCAAAAGGCTTTGTCAAAAAGGTGAAGAGGCAGCCAATACAATGGGAGAAAATATTTGGAAACCATATAGGCGAAGGTTTGATTTCCTCTGTATACCAAAAAATCATACAACTCAACAAGAAAAGAACAAACAACCCAATTATAAAATAGGCTAAAGCTATGAATAGCATTTTTTTGAAGAGCAAATACAGCCTCTCCAGAACATAAGCTATTTCCATTTCCCTATCCCATATTAGTGACAGAACCTGCCAATATGAAAAATTTAGACTTGCCATAGCCCAAACACCCCTAAAGAGAGGAATAGAAAGATCAAAGGTGGTTATGGAGTTATATAGTGAAGATAGGATTTAACAAATGAGTAAAGAATGCTGAATCATTAAATTGATATCTTTTTTAGTCTCCAGTATTTTAGAGCAGCTAGAAGTAAAACCCCCAAATTGTGGAATTGTAACCCATATCAAAGACTGAAATACATTCAACAACTAATTGTGGTGCTGTGCTTTGAAATTTATAGCTTTTTTGTATATATGTTATTTTTCACAAAAAAAGAAGGGAAAAAAGTTAATTGTGATGATAAAAAAGTATTTAAGCCCTCTAGCCTCCTATATTCTGGAGCAGCTAGAAGGAAAAATCTGAGAAGAGTGTATGGAAGCCCATGACAACCTCTGGGATCTGTCCTGTAACCACTTGTTGAAGAGTGCTTTGAAAACGATTGCTTTTTTATTTCTTTGCTTTGTATACATGTTACACTATACAATAAAAAAAAAGTTAAAATAAATAAATAAGTAATAGGGGAATAAATGTTAAAAAAAATAATAATATCGCTTCTCGGCCTTTTCGCTAAGATCAAGTGTAGTATCTGTTCTTATCAGTTTAATATCTGATACGTCCTCTATCCGAGGACAATATATTAAATGGATTTTTGGAGCAGGGAGATGGAGTAGGAGCTTGCTCCGTCCACTCCATGCATCGACCTCGTATTGCAGTACTTCCAGGAACGGTGCACCCCTTCCTCAATTGCGATGTGAACTGAGACACTTGACTTTTCCTTGCTCTTCGGGCTTGCTCATTTTCTTTACCACGCCGGGGTGCCCAGAGTTCCCCTTTGTGCCTTTCCCCCTGAGCTGCTTGTGCTGTCCTTTCTCTTTCATCTCCTTCTTTTCTTGCTGCTGTCACATCCTTTACTCCTGGGGATGGCCAGCCCCGGTTTCGCGCAAGTAGTAAATGCTAGGTAGTAAGTCTTGTGTGAGCACTTCACTTGTGCTGCACGCAGGCCCTTTTTGTTCGCTACCTTCTCCAACCTGCGAGAGACCTTCTCCTTCTCGCCATCAACTGCATCAGCTGCACCTGGTTCACTCTCTCTGTTCTATTCTATCCTAGGTCTTATGCTTCCCGGTGGTTGTAGCCCCCTTTGCTGTTAGCATGCATACTCTCCGATCACCTTCTGCCTTACCTGCCACCTTTCTCTGTCTTCACCCCCCCGTGCACCATGTTCTTTACCTCTCTCTAAAAAATAATAATAATAATAATAAGGGAAAATGTACCTATTGCACCCTATGGACTGTGGTTAACAGTAATGTTTCAATGTTCTTTCAGTAACAGTTAACAAATGTACCACACCAATATTGTCGGTTAGTGGGTGGGGGTAGGTGGAGGGATAAGTGGCTTGGGAGGATTTGGGTTTTATTTTTTATTTTTATTTCCTTTCTGAAGTAATGAAAATGTTCCAAAATTGATCATGGGGATGTATGTACAACTACGTGATGATACTGTTAGCCAGTGATTGTATACTTCAGATCGTCTGTATGGCGTGCGAGTGTATTTCAATACAACTGTATTTTAAAAACCCAAAAAAACCAGGGAGATCTTATAGATTCACTGTAGACTTTTGAAATCTCAATAAACCTACTCCAAAACTGGAAGGAACTCAAAAAAAAAAAAAAGGAAAGAAGTTAGAGAAGCGGGGTCCAGGTTTTCAGGCTTTGTAGCCGTGGAAGGAATCTGAATTTTACAATAGGCTCAATAGGAAAGCACTGAAGGGGTTTGATGCAAGGAGTGACATTCGCTCAATTGGTCTTTTGAAAGGCTGCTCTGGTAACTGCTGCAGAGAGATAAGAGTAGAAGTGTGCAGACTAATTAAGGACAGTAAAGCATATGATGGCAGCTTCAACCAGGTTGGTGGCAGTGGAGATACAAGTGAGTGAAGTTGAAAGTGATTTGTAGGTAGAACTACTGTAGGTAGGGGATTAGAGAAAAGGTTGGGTTTGGGGTGTGAGCATAGATGGGTCTTTGGGAAAATGATACTTAACTTAGATGGAGGATTCAGAAGGCCCTAGGCTTTGGAGAGGAAATCAAGAGCTTGGGGTTGGACAGTTTCCATTTGAGGTGCCACTCGGACAGCCAAGCAAAAACAGATGTGAGTCTCGAGCTCAGAAGACAGGTCAGGCTAGAGATAACAGCATGTAGAAAGTAGCATGTAGCATGTCGAAAGTACTGAAAGCAGTGGGACTTTATCAGGCAACCTGAGGAAGACTGATGGACAGGAAATAAAGGAGGGCCCAAATTTGAATGGGTGTTCAAGAAGAAGACAGCAACAAGGATTGAAAATTACCTGCCACAGAAGGAAGTGGAAAATAAGAATGTGGTGTCCCTGAAGCCAGGAGAGAGACACAGTTCAGGAAGGAGGGAGAGTGGCCAGTTATGCCACATGCTATCGAAAAGGTGGAATAAGGTGGTAATGGGAAAAACCCACGAAATTTGGCAGTGCTGAAAACCTCGGCAATACCTGTTCTAGTGGAGTGATGAAGACAGAAGCCTGTTTGGAGTGGGTGGAGGCACAAACTCTCAGGACGTCCAGAAGTAGGGGAGATGACTTTTCATTTTATTTTTTTAATGTTTTGCTGTGAAGGAAATAAGATGAGTGGATGGAAACAGAACAATGATGTGAGGTTGAGAAGTTTGTTTTTCTTGGCACATGGTGGTGTTTTTAAGATGGGAGATACTAGAGCATAATGAAATGCTCTGGATGAGAATGATCCAGGAGAGAAAGAGAGAGAGAGAGAGAGAGAGAGAGAGAGAGAGAGAGAGAGAGAGAGACTGATGATCAGGAAAGAGGGAAATGCTATGGGAGCCAAATCCTGAGTGCATGTTAAGTCCAGAGATGAATCAGGATACTCCTTCCATTGGAACAGTAAGGGAGATAGAGAAGAGAAGAGTAGATCCGTAGTGTTTGGGGTTTAAAGATTAGGGAATGTCCATCTTAATGCTTCTGTTTCAGTTTCTTTTTTTTTTTTTTTTTTAGTTAAGTATTATCTTCATGTTATGGATGAGAAAACTGAGGGCTTGGAGAGATCAGCTCCCTAGACCAAGGTTGGACATCTGGTAAGTGGGTGAACTGGACTTTGTGACTCCAGGGCCTCTCTGAGGTCATCTCTTTTTTGCTACTGTCCCTTCCCCTCCATGGTATGTAACTCCAATGCCCCAGATTCTTGGTGTCTCTGATGTGTTGAAAGTTTTCCTAATTAACCCATCACCACATGCGATGAAAGCTTTCCAGCACAAATAAGCCTGTTTGCAGGTTTAAGCCAGGCAGGCCACAGGGTGGAGACGGTAAATGCCATGGATTCTGGCTGGAATTTTCTTTTCACATACTCGTCCATATTTCCAGTTGTTGCTTCCTTTCACAGTAGCATGAGCTGCTGTGGCAGAAGAGAAGAAACCTGCTTGTCTGTCCTCAGTTGCTGGTGAGCAGGCTGAGGGCTCTGCAGAGCAGGTGAACAGAGGGCAGAAGATTCGGGCAGCCCCTTGAGAGGGGAGGGCCATGGAACAGTCAGACTGCTCAGGCTGGACAGCCTCCAGCCCCCTCACTTATTATGGAAAGTTGGCTGCTCGGGCCAGTTTGACTGGAGGGGAATCTCCTAAATTTCCCAACCCAGAGGCAAGTCTTCTATCTCTACTTGGTCAAACAGCATCAGAAACCTTCACTGAAGGTTATCCTGGAGCCTAGTATGTGAGCTCTGTGAATGCAAGGGCCTCAGAGCTGCCCCTTCACCACTGTGTCCTAGAATAGATGCCCGAAGATGTGTCTAATATTAAACTCACTTCCCCACTCAGCATGAGTAATTGGGAAATTGCCCCACCTTACTCATGAACTTTTACTCCAAACTTTTCCTTTTGGACTTTTAGCTCCTTTTAGCACTGTTAACTTGCTCAAACAGTAGAAGCCTTGCTAGATGAATTTTGTCTCTGAGCAGTGCTCTTTAGGGGCACATGGGTTCTTACACAGGCCTTACACAGGATTCTTGCACATATTTTGCATCTAAGTTGCTAGCCACTCTCTTTCATTGAGATTTTTTTTTAAGGGGAAATTGTCAAATTTCTCTGATAGAAATTGTCCTTGCTAAATGCTGAGGCTGCTGGGTTCTGCCCCTTCCCCCAGTTCTAGGCAGGCTTCCTGCTTTGCAAACGGCTTATTAAAATTGGCAGGGGTGAATAATGGGAACAGCACAAGCGCCCTGCTGCTGCCGCTGCCGCCGCCAGGGTAGTTAAGCCCCACGGACTGAATGGGACACATGTTGAGCATATGTGAAAACCAGTCGGATCGCATTCTGCGTTAGGCAACGTGTGCAGACACAGAGGGACTCTCCTTTCTGAGTCTCTTGTTTCCCACACCCACTGATACTGCCCTCCCCCCACCCAGCTGCACCTGCTGCCACCTCCTCAGCCCCACCCACTCTGAGATGTCCCTGGGCCCTGCATTAGGGAACAATGCCAAGGCTGCCCCGGAACTACCAAGTTCTGCTGATCCTTTCTCCAGGTGTCTATCAAACCTGTTCACTTCTCTCCCCTCCTCATCCTGCTTCCCAGGCAGGGCTGCAGCCTTCCCTTACCAGGATGCCTGCAGCAGCCTCTTGATTGCCCCCTGCCTTCGTGGCAAGTATGGGTCTCTACCGGCCTATCCACTTTTCCTCCACTTTGTTCAAGAGGAGGAAAAGGAAGAATGATTTTTCTAAATCACAAGTGTTATGTGATTTCTGCTGCTTAATCTTTCAGCGGCTTCCTTTTGCTCTCAGGTCTGAACTACTTAATGTGCCCAGAGCAGGGCTTCTCAAACTTTGAGTGCATCAGATCACCCAGGGATCTTGTTAAAATGCAGATTCTGATTCAGCAGATCTGGAATCAGGCTTGAAACTCTGCATTTCTAACAAGCTCCCAGGTGCTGCTCGTCTGTGCACTCTCCTTTGAGTAGCAGAGGACTAAAGGATCCTGGTTTGTCCCCCTAGCCTCATCTTTGGCCACCTCCCCAGCTCTGTTCCAGCACGCCGAACTTATTTCAGTTCTCCAAATGCTTCATGCTCTTGGCTCACCACTGGGCCTTTGCACCTGCTGTTCTCTCTCCCTGGAACATTCTCACACCCTGGCCTGGCTGGCTCCTACTTATTCTTTAGTTCAGTTGGATTGTAGATGTCACTTCCTCTAGGAAAGCCTTCTCTAATTCTCTAAGCCCAGGAAGCAAAGAGTCAAGCATATTTGTAGCCTGGCAATGTTGTGAGGACTAGGGTGGTAACAATCTTTTATACTAGGTGACAAGATCAAAGAGTGAACGAGCTAGACGACAGGGCAGCAGCCAGAGGGTGGGGAGGGGCTGTCTGTCCCTTCTATAGGACTTCTGTGAAGAAGGATTTTGGTCATCTGGGCGTCAGAGCGGAACCAGGTCGACCTGAGCTCTGTCTAAAGAGTACTGTGTACTGATGGTTCTTTGGCTCTCCCGCTATTCCATTCCTGGCTAAGTAGAAGCAGAGGTAAGGACACTGGTTCACTAGGTTCCTTGGACAAGCTCAGTCATACTACTCCATGCATTCTCAGGCCCACCAGAACTAATGCCAGAGGGAGCAAGGTCATTGAAAGTAAGAAAACTTTTGGTTGAAAGTTCTTTTCCAACCACAAGATGATCAATTGAGAGAGAATCATGGAGACAAGTCTCTGTTGTAGAAATTTTATTTCAAGGCATTGTTCTTTCCTCACTTCCTTAAGGAAATCATTTCCCCTGGTGTGTTCTTTCTTTTTCTTTTATTTTTTGCCTCATTCTCGGCTTATGTGCCCATTTGGCCCTTTTACATCAGATTGGATTATAAAATTATTTCCTGTGCAGATCGGAAGGCTGATATCGCCTGGCTAGAGAAATCGTGGATTTGGCTGGAATGCCTACCAGCCTACCTACAGCAGACTCAGCTGGGAATGGAATCTGAAGCATGTGACACTGCATTCTCATGATACTGTGGTCAGACCTATTTAGTCGTGTGATCTCTGCTTGGATAGGAGCAGTGCCAGCTAGGTTTGGAAAAAAGAGAACAACATTAGTTATGGAGCAAATAAGCTTAGTAGTTGGGCAACAGAGCCAGGGAAATGTTGAAAAGCATGCGATGTAGGAAGGGATCTAATGTCACTGCAGTTTGCTACAATGGAAAAGTCTCTCCTGCCTTGGACTTTAAAAGACACCAAACACTTCTTTTGTGGACTTTATTTCCTCTTTCTCTCAAAGTAGACGTCCAAATGAACATATCCTACTCTGCTTCTGCACTCATGCCCTCCTAGGGCGTTTTGAATTTGTTTTGCAATATCATTGTAACAGATATTGGGCAGTTGGCCTGTTTAAAACAGATAACAACTTTGATTTATTCCTGTATGTTCCATAATTCACAGCTACTGTAGGAACAAAGGAAGCAGGAAATTTTGAGAAATAAATTATTTTCTTCTCCACAATATAAAGTCATACTCTTTCCCTTAAGGGAAACGTACAGAAATGGATTCGATAAATTAAGGAAGAATAGATACACATGAAAGGGGAAAAGGAGTTAAGCAGAGGTAGTTAAAATATCTTGTCTTTTTAATCTGCTTGAATTGATTTTTAGTCAGTAATTTACAAGGTCTGAAAATGAATTGCGCTGTTTGCAAATTACCTTTTCACATTGCCACTCTCTTTCTTTTTCTGCCCTCTGGTGGACAGAGCGCTGAACAGAAAATTCAATAGAATTTTTGCTAGAAAAAAAGCAATGAGGTGCAATAAGGAACAATAAGCCCTTTTATGCATCTAGGGGCCACCGTATTCTTTACCTCGTATCTTCCTGATAATCCTATAAACAAAATAGTACTATTGTCATTTAAAAATCAAATTAATAATCCCAAAACAAGGAACTGATATATACATCACTCCACTCCACTGGGAAGATGTATTTCCATGCACCACTAACTGAATTTATCCTAAGAACACAAGATGTTTTGTAATTCTTCACTTTCCAAAGATTGTATTGCAAAAACATTAGTTGTTGTTTCTTCAGTTTCCAAACATGGAACTGTATTACATAATTTAAGGGCCTGCCACCTGGTTATCCTCCAGCTTCCTGACCTCATCTTTTCTCCAGAATCTCAAGGTTTCTCAGCTCGTATTGTCCCTGGATGCCTCTGGAGCTCCACTCTCTCTGCTCCTCTGTTTCCAGATCTATACTTCACTCCCTATTTCTTCTCACCCCCTCCTCAAACACGAGACTGTTGAATTTAGCATATGTCTTCTATAGGCTGACACGGATGGATAAAGTACAGGTCTTAGAAGGTCGCCTGTGCCTGTTAGCTAGACTCGGAAACCTCATGATTCTTGGGGCATTGAGTACAAGGAAGGGTTGTGCCTCGGCGCTAGGAAATAATGAGCACTATATGAAACACGGCTCTCCTTCCCCCTAGCAAATCTTAAAAGTTGTATCCAAAAATATCAAATTGTTTCCAAATAACTTATGCCAAAATGGTAAAATTTACAATGTCTAGCAGCCCTCCAAAAAAAAAATTGCCAGGTACGCAAAGAAGAAGGAAAATATGACTCATAAAGAGGAGAAAACGCAATCACTGAAAATCGATCCAGAACTGTCACTGAAGATAGAATTAGCAGCCAAGTACATTAAAAGTTACTATAACTGGGGCAGTAACCAGTGGTACAGTGGCAGAATTCTTGCCTGCTGTGCCAGAGACCTGGGTCCAATTCCCGGAGCCTGCCTATGTAAAAGAAAAAAAAAAGGTAATATGACTGTATTTTTAGCATTGCCAGATTTAGCAAATAACAATACAGAAAGCTTAGTTAAATTATCATTTCAGATTAACAATAAGTGTAACTTCTTTATTTTAATATGCAACTTTTTCATAGCACGTACTTAAACTAAAAAATCATATGTGGTTTATCTAAAATTCAAATTTAATTAGGCATATTTTGTCTATAACCCCATGTTTTCCTTGTGTTCAAATAGTAAGGTAGAGGTATGGAAGGTATTTTTAAAAAAGCCAAATCAAACTTCTAGGGAGAATAACTATAACATATAAAATTAAAATAACACTAAATGGGGTTAATGGCAGATTAGATGTTATAGAAGAAAATATAAGTGAATTGTAAAATATAGCAATAGAAACTATGCAAAATGAAAGAGAGAAAGAGTGAGAAAAGATTAAACAAATAAAGAGAGCATCAGTGAATTTTGGGACAACTTCAAGTGGCTTAATGCATGCATAATTGGGGTCTCCAAAGGAAGAAATAAAGAATATTATGGCAGAAACTAATGAAATAGAAAGCAGATAAAAGAAACAATTAGCAAAGCCAAGTGTTCATTTTTTGAAAATTGATGAATTCTGAGAAAAAATGACAAAAGAAAAAGAGAAGAAGTTATCCGTATCAGGAGTAAAAGTAGGGATATATCTTACGGTTTTTTTTTTAACTTTTTTATTGTATAATATAACCTATATACAAAGCAAAGAAAGAAAAAAGTAATAGGTTTCAAAGTGCTCTTCAACAAGAATATCTTACAGTTATTAAAAGTATAAAAGGAAGTATTATAAACTGAATAAATTAAATTAAATGGACAAATTCTTTAATAATGCAATTTATAAAAGTGGACATGAAATAAGTAGAAAATCTATGTATCTCTGTATCTTTTTTACTTTTATCTTCCTAATTTTACTTTTCTATCTGATTTTTCATTAAAAATCTTCCCATGAAGAAACTCAAGGGACAGACAACGTCAGTGGTGAATTCTATCAAATATTTAAGGAAGAAATAATACCAATGTTATGCAAACTTTTTCAGGAAATAGAGGAGGAATGAAGGGACTATTTCCCAACTTGTTTTATGAGACAGGCATAACCTGAATCTACAACCTGATTAAAAACTACAGAGCAATATCCTTCATGAATGTAGACTTCTTGCCAAACAAAAACAATTGCAAAAACATTCTTTACCAAAATATCAGCAAATTAAATTCAGGTAAATATAGAAAGGATAATGCAGAGCTTATTCCAGGAATGCAGGTTTAATTTACTATTCTATGTAATTCATCACATTAATAGAAGAAAAGGAGATAATCTATATGATCATCTCGATAGATGTAGAAAAAGCATTTGGAAAAAATTTGATACCCATTCCTGATTAACACAAAACAAAACAACTCTCAGCCACAGAGGGGAACTTCCTCAGTCTGACAAAAGGCATCTAGATATGAGAATCTATCTTTTTTTCTTTTTTTACTGATAAAACAACATACAAACACAAACATTCTTAACATACAAACATTCCATACTTGGTATATAATCAGTGACTCACAATATCATCACATAGTTGTGTATTCATCATTTAACATGGTACTTCATGGCCAGATGTTCTGTGGTTTCCCTAAAATCAGAAACAAGGCCAGGATGCCTGCTCTCAACAGCTATACAACATTTTCCTGGAGGTACTAGCTGATAGAATAAGGTAAGAAGAAGAAACTAAAGACATAAAGATTGGAGAGGTATAATTTTCTCTTGTAACAGATTACATGAACGTCTCTGTAGATTTTCCCAGGAATCTCCAAAAAGTTACTTGAACTAAAAAGCAAATTTAGCAAGTTTTTAATAAGCAAAATTTACATATATTTCTATATATTTGCAAGACAACTAGAAAGAGAAGTTTGAAAAACAGTATCATTTACAGTAATATAAAAAAACGTAAAATACCTACGAAAAAATTTAGTGAGAGGCATGTAAAACCTGTTCACTGAAATCTACAAATGTTGCTGAGCTAAAGTAAAGAAAACCTAAATAAGTGGAGAGATAGATTAGAAATCTCAATATTCCTAACAGATGTCCATTCTTTACTAAATTGATTTACAGATTTAATGAAATATTCAACAAAATCTCAGTAGATTTTCTCTGGAAATTGACAAGCTGATTCTAAAATTTACATAGAAATACAAAGATCTAGAATAGTTGAGACAACTTGAAAACATAGCCACAAAAAAGCTTGATAGGAATGTTTATAAAAGCTTTGTTAATAATAGGCCCAAACTGAAAACAGTTGAAATATTTTTCAACAGAATAATAGCTAACCTAATTGTGATATATTCATATAATGGAACACTGCTCAGCAATAAAAAAAAATGAACTGCTGCATACATAAATGATAAATTAAAGGATGCCTACTGTGTCACTCCACTCACTATATGAAGTTACAGAACACATAAATCTAATTTACAGTGATAAAAATCAGAACAGTGGCTACTTGTGGGATGTGGAAAATGATTGGAAGGAGACACAAAGAAACTTTTTGGACTGATGGACATATACTATAGCTTGATTGGCATGTTGGTTGCATGTGTGTTTTTGAAAACTCATGCACTGTACCATAAGAGTTGTGCATTTCACAGCGCATAAATTTTACTTCAAAAATGAATAAACCATTGCAAAAACATGTATTGCTCATAAAAATTGAAAAAAAACTTTATAAAAATAGAGGTAAGGCACGACTTATGTTTAAAATACACAAGAAGAAGCCATAGATTGAAACACATAGTAAAGGATGTGCTTCTCCAATATATAAAGGAACTCCTGAAAAAACAGTTGCTGGGGAAACCACACATACAAGGCTCAGTGGTCATTCCAGCCCTTTGCCTACCCTCCCCAGACCGCCCCCCCCCCCAACCCGCCACCTCCTTTTCTAGTGTAGTGACCATGTTTCAGTCTGTTTCCAGACTATTCCACAGTCTGGGGGAGACGTTAAGTCTGTTGAAAAGTCCAGACCAGACCTTAAACCCTGAAACTGGGAACAAGTAGCCCCAGACTGAAAGCAGGAATTTTCAGTGGCAGGGTCCCCACCCCCTAGGCTAGATAAATACAAACAGCATAGACTTAGCTCTTTTCTCTGATGTGAAGTAGAGCTTGTGAAATGGCCATCCACCGACTCTGACCTAAGCAGGTTTTGGCCACCTGGGAGTCTGGCCATGATGGGGGTATTCTAGTTTGTTGGCTTCTGGGAATGCAATATACCAGAAACAGAATGGCTTTTTCTTTCTTTCTTTTTCTTTTTTTTTGGCATGGGCAGGCAGGCACCAGGAATCGAACCCGGGTCTCTGGCATGGCAGGTTGAGAACTCTGCCTGCTGAGTCACCGTGGCCTGCTCAGAATGGCTTTTTAAAAGGGGAAATGTATTAAGCTGCAAGTTTACAGTTCTAGGGCCATGGATGTGTTCAAATTAAAGTGAGTCTATAAAAATGTTCAAATTAAGTCACCAACAAGAGGTTACCTTCATTCAAGAAAGGTCAATGAAGTTCAGGGTTTCTCTCGCAACTGGAAAAGCACATGGGGAACGTGGTGACATCTGCTAACTTTCTCTCCAGGCTTCTTGTTTCATGAAGCTCCCCCAGGGGCGTTTTCCTTCTTCATCTCCAAGGGCTCTGGCTGGAGGACTCTGTCTTGGTGGCTCTTTCCAAAAATGCTTCCTCTTTTAAAGGATGCCAGCAAACTAATCAAGACCTACCTGGAATGGGTGGAGTCACATCTCCCTCTAATGAGAGGTTAATACCCACAATTGGGTGAGACACATCTCTGTGGAGATAATCTAATCAAGTTTCCAACATACAGTACTGAATAGGGTTTAAAAGAAACTGCTGCCGCCACAAAATTGGATTAGGATTGAACTATGGCTTTTCTAGGGTACATAAATCTTTCAAACCGGGACATGGGGTCTCTACCCCTGCTCTTTGGGACCCTTTGTGCTGTGTACGTAGTAAAGTGGTCATTTGGGGAAAGTTTCCACTGGGCCCTGAACCTGTGTTCCCATCATGCACAGCTCGCACCACAAAAATATTTTTTTAAAAAGACCAACAGTCCAGCATGAAAACACATGAAAGATATGTACAGGCATTTAACTGAAGAGGTAACAGGAGTGGACTATAAGCAACGAAAGGAAGAGGGATCTGAGGGAAATTACAATTTAATACACAACAGGAGACAGCACATGTGCTAAATGGTGGAGTAGGAAGATTTGCAATTCTCTCCCTCCAATAGAAAAATGAAAGAGCTGGAAAAAGAGACTGGCTGGACTTAAATAGGTGGTAATCCTGCAACCAGAATGGACATTTGGTGCCAGAGGAGAAGTTCACGTTTTGTAAGTGAAAGCACGAACCATCGCTCAGCCCCCACAGCAGCAGCTAGCAACAGCTGTGGTCACAGCCAAGTGGCCTGGATTCCAGGTGGGGCCAGCTGGGGCCAGGGCTGGGAGAGGAAACC
The DNA here is from genome assembly GCF_023851605.1 of Tamandua tetradactyla. Classification (NCBI taxonomy): domain Eukaryota; kingdom Metazoa; phylum Chordata; class Mammalia; order Pilosa; family Myrmecophagidae; genus Tamandua; species Tamandua tetradactyla. The sequence continues at coordinate 27,823,087 of NC_135352.1, forward strand.
TCTGCCTCTAAAAGTTTGGGTTGAGTGTCAGGGTTGAGCCTCAAGGGGAATCCCTGAGGAAACAGCAGGGAAGCCAGGTTCGGCTTCACCCTGTGGGTGCAGTGCTTACAGCCCCCACCAGCCTCCACCTGGACTCAGCGCACCTTCCTTGGATGTTTGCTTTCTTCTGTGTATGGGCATTTCCGGGTCTGACAGATCCCTGAGAGCACAGTACAGGGATACTGTGCTATTTGAGAGCTTTCAACCCTCTCCCCAGTGTGGCTTCTGGCCTCCACCAGCATCTACCAGGTCTTAAAGGCCCAGTGCAATTTTTCACTGGTTGGATTTCTTCTTTCTCTTTCTTTGGTTTAGTCTAATGGGTCCCTGAGGGCCCCAGATAGTGGCTTTGGTTTTTCTCAGAAGCCGCATCTTCTGGCTATGTGCCAGCACTTACTAGATATAAAGAGTCCATGAACTTCTTTTCTTTTTCATTTTTTTTCAGGTTGGTTTTTTTTTAATTTCTCAGTTTTGTATTTTTGGATCTGGAAAATCCCTGAGGGATGAGCAGGGATGCTGGCTGAGGCTTCAGCTTCAAAAGCAGAAGCTTATGGTTTTTTACTAACATATAACAAGAGACTTGCAAAGGCAGTGCACTTCATTATCTTTTTCCTTGTTTTTTTCTTTTTGTGTGTGTGTGTATGTGTCTGAGTGGGGTGTTTTGTCTGTTAGTATTCTTTGTTTTATCTTCCTCATTTTCTTCCTCCTTCCTGCTTTTCTTCCTTTGTCGTCCTTTCTTTTCTTCCTTGTCATCCTTACTTTTTTACTTCCTGCTCATGGTCTGACAGACTGAGGAGTGGGAGAACTGGATTTTCAGAGTGATCGAAACATAATACTCAAATAGCCAGTTCTCATCAAAAGAAATCAAAACATAGCAGGAGACAGGAAATTATAACCCAGTTACCAGAAATAAAAAAATAATGTGAATGGAAAATATTCCAGAGGAAGTGCAGTCTCTGGAATTATAACCAAGAATCTTAGAACATTAACTTATTATTGGACAAATGTATGTAACTGGGGTGATTTTGATTACTGAATCATTATATAGATATTCCTTTTTGATTCCTGATATTTTAGAGTAGACAGAGGGGGAAACACCTGAAGTTTCTAAATTGTAATCCAGCTACCTTAATCTCTAATAATGATATAGCCCTTATTTTCTGCCGCTGTGATTGCAAAAACTTTCTGGCTAACCTTCGTTTTTCCACCTTATTGTCTTATAATCACTAAAGACAGCCCCTAATGTTTATTAATGAAGGGTCTTGGGTCAGCCCAGAACTAAACCACCTTAAATCCAAAGTTTTCTTGATAACTGAGACTGATTCTACTCAAAATGGGCCAGCCTGACGTGCAAAAAGCTCCGACTTTAACCTACAAGTCACCTATACCTCATTCCACCATTTTCTTATCTAAGTTCTGTGACTAAGCCTGCCATCCATCTGCCCATGCTCAGTAATCAGATCACCTCTAATTACATCCCTTGGGGGCCACTGTGCTCATTATCCTAAACCCTGCCCATCTTTTTCTCTAATAAAATTATCAGAATTACTGCAGTTCAGGGAGACAGATTTTGGGCCACCGGGCCATCTGATCTCCTGCTACACACAGTTACTGAGTGTGTCTGACAAAAGAACACACTCAGTAACTCAGTCTGGTAACACAAAGGCAGTGGATTCTGTTGCCAAAACACTCAAATGACCATTTCCTGAGACACTGGGGTATCAAAGAGAGAAAAAGTTTATTACCAGGCGTGTAGCAGGAGATCAAATGGCCTAGTGGCCCAAAATCTGTCTCCCTGAACTGCTGTAATTCTTTTTTTAAAAAAAAAACATATTTTTATTGACAAATCTTCACACAGATACAGTCCATACATGGTGTACAATCAGTGGCTCACAGTATCATCACAAGTGTGTATTCATCACTATGATCATTTTTAGAGCCCTTGAATCACTCCAGAAAAAGAAATTAAAAAGAAGAAAAAAACTCGTACCCCTTACCTCTCCCTCTCAGTGACCACTAGTATTTCCATCTACCCAATTTATTTTATCCCTTATCCCCTGTATTATTTATTTATTTTTTATCCATATTTTCTTGTACTCATCTGTCCATACACTGGATAAAGGAGCATCAGACACAAGGTTTTCACAATCACACAGTCAGACTGTGAAAGCTATATCATTCTACAATCATCATCAAGACACATGGCTACTGGAACACAGTGCAACCAGTTTCAGATACTTTCCTCCAGCTACTCCAATGCACCATAAACTAAAAGAAACATATATATATATATATATAATGTATAAGAATACCTTCCAGGATAACCTCTTGACTCTGTTTGAAAACTCTCAGCCACTGAAACTTTATTTTGTCTCATTTTTCTCTTCCGCCTTTTGGTCAAGAAGGCTTTCTCAATCTCACGATGCTGGGTCCCAGCTCATCCCAGGAGTTCTGCCCCACGTTGCCACCAAGATTTACACCACCAGTAGTCATTTTCCACATAGTGGGGAGGGCAGCGAGTTCACCTGCTGAGCTGGCTTGGAGAGAGAATCCACATCTGAGCAACAAAAGATGTTCTCTGGGGGTTACTCTTAGGCTCACTTTAAAGAAGGCTTAGAACTGCAGTAATTCTGATAGTTTTATAGAATTAAAAGATGGGCAGGTTTTAGGAAAAAGAGTGGCCCCAGCTGATATAATTAGAGGTGATCTAATTATTGAGCATGTGCAGATTGATTACATGCTTAGTCATAGAATGTATGTAAGAAAATGGCAGCTTTAATATGATGATGGAAGTGATTTTTATTATTATAATAGGTATAGTGACTTATAGGTTAAAGTCTAAGCTACTGCACATGTCAGGCGGGCCTAGTTTGAATAGACCCAGTCTCAGTTATCAAGATAACTTTGGACTTGTGATGGGTTAAGTCTGGGCTGACCCAAGACCTCTCATTAATAAACATTAGGGGTTGTCTTTAATCATTATAAGACTCTAAATTTAAAAACCTGGATAACTGGGTACAAATGAAGTTTAATCAGAAGGTTTTTTATAATCTCAGGGGCAGAAGATAAAGGCTATACAATCATCATCATCAGAGATCAAGGCAGTTGGATTACAATTTGGAGATTTCAGGTGTTTCCCTCTGTCTACAACAATATACTGAAAGCAAAAAGGAATATCTATGTAATGATTCAGTAATCAAAATCATCCCTGAAATCCTGATTTCTCATTACAGACTTTCATAAATAGGTTCAATGAACTAAAGAGAAACATGGACCAAGAACTAAAAGTGATCAGGAAAACAATATATGAATGAAATGAAAATTGCAATAAAAGATAGAATTTATAAAGAAAACCCTAGTGGAAAGACTGGAAATTAAAAGTAACAGTAACTGAAGTGAGAAATTCAATAGAGGGATTCAAAAGAAGATTAGAGGAGGCAGAACAAAGGATAAGTGAATGTGAAAACGTGAAAATTGAAAATGTTCAGGTTGAGAAGCAGAAAGAAAAATAAATGGAAAAAGATGAACAGAGCTTGAGGAAAACATGTGGGATACCATCAAGTGCACCAATGTACACATCATAAGAATCTCAGAAAGAGAAGAGAAGAATAAAGGGCCAGAAAAAAATATTTGAAGAATTAATGGCAGTAACTTCCAAATTAGATGAAATATTTGAATACAAATCCAAGATGCTCAACAGATGCCAAACAGGATAAACCCAAACAGATCTAACCTAAGACACATTTTCATCAAACTGACCAATTCCAACAATAAAGACAGAACCTTAAAAGCAGCAAGAGAAAAGTGACACACCACATATAAGGATCCTTTATAAGATTAATGTCCTATTTTTCAACAGAAACCATGGAAGCGAGAAGGCAATGGGAGGACATATTTAAAGTGTTGAAAAAAAACCTGTTACTTGAGAATAATATACCCAGCAAAGTTTTCATTAAAAAATGAAGGATAAATTAATACATTTCTGGACAAAAACTGAGAGAATTCATTATCACTAGACCTGCCTTATAGGAAATGCTGACAGGAGTCCTCTATATTGAAGGAAAGGTCACTGAATGATATTTTGATGCCAGATAAAGAAATGAAGCTCTACCAGTGTAGGCAAATATATGGATAAATATAAATGCCAGTATTACTTAATTTTTCATTTATGGTACTGTCATTTACTTATGTGGGTTAAAATTCAAATGAATAAAAGAGCAAACATAAACCTTTGTTACTGGGAACGCAATGTGCGATGAGGTAATTTGGGACAAGAGCAACATAAAAGGGAGTAATGAAGGGTTATGGGAACAAAGTACATTTATGCTATTGGAAGCAAGATGGTATCAACAAAAACTAAATGTAATAGATTTCGGATGGTAAATGTAACCCTTATGGTAACCATAAGGAAAATATCTTTAAAAAACCTACTCAGAAAAGATATGAGGTAATCCAGAGTAGCTTATTATAAAAGATCATCCCAAACAAAAAAGGAAGGCAATAGTGGAACAAAGGGAAGACAAAAAACGTAGAATACTTACAAAAAACAAATGATTAGCAAAATGGCAGAATTAAATCTTGCCTTATCAGTAATTTCCTTAAATGTAAATGTATTAAATTATCCAATCAAAAGGCAGAGATTAGTAGAATGGATAATGAACATGCCCCAAGTATGTACTGTTTACAAGAGACCCATCTTAGATCCACAGATACAAATGAGCTGAAAGTGAAAGGATGGAAAAACCATTTCATGCAAATAATAATTAAAAAGCAGGGATAGCTAGAATAGTATCAGACAAAATAGACTTTAAGCTAAAAACCATTTCAAGAGTCAAAGAGGGGCATTATAAATTGATAAAAGTGTCAACTCGACAAGAAGACAACAATTATAAATATATATGCACCTAACAAAGACTGTCAAAATATATGAAGCAAACAGTGGCTGAAATAAAGGGACATAGAGACAGTTTTACAATAATAGTTAGAGATTTCAATACACCACAGTCAATAATGGATAGAAGATCTAAAAAAAAAAAAGATCAATAAAGAAATAAAAGATCTGAACAACATTATAAACCAGCTAGATCTAACTAAAATATATAGAATACTTGACCCAATAATAGCAGGATCCACTTTCCTTTAAAGTGAGCACAGGTAATTCTCTAGGATAGATTATATTTTAGGGCACAAGTGAAGTCTCAGTAAATTAGAAAAATTGAGATCATAGGAAGCAACCTCTCTGACTACAATTGAGTGAAACTAGAAATCAATAACAGAGGAAGACTACAAAATTTACAAATCCATGGGAATTAAATACAACACCCTTACACAAACAGTGGATTAAGGAAAAAATTACAAGGGAATTGAAAATACTTGGAGGAAAATGAAGACTAAGTTACAACAAAATTTATGTGATGCTGTGAAGGCAGTGCTCAGAGGATATTTATAACTATGAATGCCTATATTAAAAAAGAAGAAATAATTCAAATTCATAACCTAACTTTATATATTTTGAGGAACTAAGAAGGCAAGAGCAAGCTTAGTAGAAGGAAGGCTGTAATTAAAATAAGAGCAGAGTTAAATGAAATAGAGTAGAAAAGCAATTGAGAGAATAAGCAAAACAAATAGTTCTTTGAAAAAAATCAATAAAATTGACAAACATTTAGCTATAGTGACAAAGAAAAAAGTGACAAGATGCAAATAACTAAAATCAAAATGGAAGATGGTGATATCACCACTGAGTACAGAAATAAAGAGGATTATATGAGAACATTATGAACAATTGCATGCCAACAAACTAGAGTTTAGAAGAAATGGAAAAATTCCTAGAAATACAGCAATACCCAAACTAATTCAAGAAGAAGCAGAAAACACCACAAAATCTATAACAAGTTCAGAGATTGAATCAAAACCTTCCACCAAAAAAAGTCCAAGACCAGATAGCCTCACTGGTGAATTATGCCAAACGATTAAAGAAGAATTAATATCAATCCCTACTAATATTTTCCAAAGAATTCAAGAGGAGGGAACATTTCCTAAATCATTTTATGATGTAGCATTACTCTAATCCCAAAGCATTGTAAAGACATCACAAGGAAAGAAATTTATGGGCAAATTTCCCTTTTGAATAGAGTTGCAAGAATCCTGAACAAAATACTATCAAGCCAAATTCAACAGCATATTAAAAGATTATATACAATGACCCAGTGGTATTATTCCCAGCAATGCAAAGGTAGTTCAACATAAGAAAACCAATCAATGTATCAAAACTACATAAATAGAATGAAGGGAAAAAACATTTGATTATCCCAATTGATGCCAAAAAGGCATTCAACAAATTCTAGCACCCTCCCTTGATAAAAATACACAGAAAAGGTGGAGTAGAAGGGAGTTTTCTCAGTGTGATAAAGGCCGTTTATCAAAAACCCACAGGTAACATCATACTCACTAATGAAAGACTTAAAAGTTTTCCCCCTAAGGATTAAAGAAGAATTAATCCGGGAAATAGACACAGATGCTGGTTTTCACCAGTGTTATTCAATATTGAACTAGAAGTTCTTGCCAGAACAATTCATCAAGAAAAAGATATAAAATGTATCCAAATTGGAAAGGAAGAAATAAAACTATTCTATTTGTAGATAGCATGATATTATATATAGAAAATTCAAAGGATTACACAAGAAAATGATTACAGCTAATAAACGACTTCAGTAGAGAACATCAACAACACACAAAAAAACAAGCGTTCCTACACACTAGCAATAAACAATCCAAAAAGGAACTTGAAAAAGAGCAATTCATTTACAATCACATCTAAAAGAATAAAATATCGAGGAATAAATTTAACTGAGGATATAAAAGATTTGTATACCGATAACTGAAAAGAAATTAAAGAAGACCTAAATAAGTGGTAGGCTATCCCATACTCATGGATGGGAAGAATTTACACTGACAATATGTCAATATTACCCAAAGCAATATTCAAATTCAATGTAATCCCTATTAAAATTCCAGCATCTTTTTTGCATAAATGGAAAAACTGATTCATAAATTCATATGGTACTACAAAGGGCCCTGAATTACCGAAATAATCTTGAAAAAGAAGGACAGGGTTGTTGGGTGTTGGACTCTCACTCCAGATTTCAAATTGTATTATAAAGTAATAGTAGTCAAAACACGGTGGTACTGTCACAAAGATATACAAATAGATCAGTGGAACAAAATAGGAAGTCCAGAAATAGACCCACACATTTATGGCCAGTTGGTTGGGTGGTTTGTTTTTGTAATCTTGACTCTATTTTATTTAGAATATCGGAAGGATTTTCTACATGATTTTTGTAACTCTCATTTTTAATGGCTGTATACAATATCATCAAGCACCATTCAATTCCTTCTCCTTACTGATCATCAGAACCCTGAGATGTTTGAAGCAAAACACCCTAAATTCCTTTGTATAGACTCTTTATCTAGAATATGTAACAGTTCTGCAAAGAAACTGTTTGAAAAATGGGAACTTCTACATAGAAAAGTCCCCATTATTATGCCAACTATCAAAATTGAGGGGGGAAAAGTCTTATTCTATGGAGTATGTATGGAAGGATATGAAGATTCTTTTGAAAGTTTTATTCACAAATGACATTTTCACAGTATTTTTTTTTTTGTAAAGCAAACTACTTTGCACCTTGAATTTGGTATATATATAATAATACATTAGGGAAACATCGTAAATGTGAATTTCTACCTCTGTATCTAATTGTATACTATTCACTTGTAAATTACTATGAACTATTATGTGGCTTTTTTTTTTTTTAAGAATGTCTTGTTTAAATGGTGCCCAATGTTTAAGGCTATTAAAATAAGCCAACTTTTACTAATTAATTGGGAAGTTTTATAAGGACTGATTAAATTTAAAGAATTAATTTGCGTACAGCTGAGTGTGTGATGCCATGACATATCCTGCCTTATGTATAGAAAAATGTTTGAATGGGATAGTGTTTGAGAACAGACATCAACAGTTAGGGTGCCACACACTCAAATGTCCAGTGTTGACATCTATTTAGATGCTGTCGTGGGCTTGTTTATACCAACAGTGGAAAACTAGAAAGGATCCCATTACCTGTGGGTTAGTTTGGGTGCACGTGTATCCATGTATAGGAAAGGTCCTGGCTCACGGCTAGTGTCCCCCAAAGCTGGTCTTAAGGAATAACTCATTATGTGTTTGTATTTCTCCTTATAAATAACCAAACCTGAGGCCATTAGCAATTGAGGCACTGGCTGCCTGCTAATTTTCAATTAGGGATTAAAATAAAGACTTTGAAGTAGTCTCATATCCATGTTGGATGGAAATCTATTCTCGGAGGTTTTCCAGGACTGCCTGCCAATTAGCCAGGGCATGCTCAAGCTACCCCAAACAAATCTGTTCTTATTTAATGTCCAATTTGTCCACCCTTAGATTAAGGACGGTCATCTTTACATATTATTTTATTCTCATGTTTTGTAATTTAAGACTATTTCTATTTTTGCTTGTTATTACCATTATGGGGTTGTTCACCGCTAAGTTCAATGAACCGATTTTGTTTAAAACTAAAACAAAACCCAAACAAAAAAAACCCCAATTCCCATCCCCAGAGATTTTGACCTAGTGGTTCTGAAATAGGGACTAGGAATCTGTATTTGCTTGTTTGTTTGTTATAGCCATTGGTGATTCTCATCAGCCAGATAGAGAAATCACTGCCATAGTTTATTAAGTGTTCCACTATTATTAGATGTTTGAGTCACTTCCAGCATTTTTATATAATTATGGGAAGTATAGATATATTTTTTAGATGGCAAAACTCAGATGTACAATGAAAAGCAACTTTATTTTTTAAGTGAATTTTATGTAGCCTTTGAGTTTCATTCTCTCTGACGTCAAGTGATGATGTACTGAAGTATAGATGTTGGTTGCTTTAGGTTTAAATTCAGCCATTTAACAATTTTCCTCCACTCCCCATTCTCACAGAGCTGATTCTAAGTTCTGGGGGCTTATGATATTGCCATTATGTTGATATAGTAGTGGCCTCTCATCCTCCCTCATGGGTCCCCACAAACTTAAGTATGAAATTACCATGTGAACTGGCATGCCCACTTGTAGGTATTTGCCCACAGAATAAAAACCTGGTCACAAACATATGCTTGTACACCACTGTTTATAGCTGCATTATTCACAATAGCTCAAAGGCAAAACAAACCAACTATGCATCAACAAATAAACAAAATGTGATACATACAGACAATGGAAATATTATTCAGCCTTAAGAAAATAGTAAGTTATGAGACATGCTGCAACATGGAAGAACCTTGAAAGCATTATGCTCAGTGAAATAAGCAAGAAACTTTGCTGAGATGTTCATGTCCCTTTTGTTCTCGCTACCAGCATGTTGTTGTCATTATCCCACTCTTAGTCCACAGCTTGCCAATTGCTTTTTGACAAGGTGCCAAATACCTGCAGTGGGGAAAGTATAGTCTTCAATAAATGGTGTTGAGAAAACTGGATGTCCACATGCAGCCTTAAGAAAATATGAAGTTATGAGACATGCTGCAACATGGAAGAACCTTGAAAACATTATGCTTAGTGAAATAAGCAAGGCACGTAAGGACAAAAATTATATGACATAACTTGTAGGAGATGACTAAAAATAGCCAATTCAGATATAGAAAGCAGATTAAAGGTTGCCAAGAAGGGGGGATGGGAGGAGGGGATAAGAGGGAGTGTTTGTAAAAGTAAAAACTTTTTAAAATTAAAATAATAAGTGGGTGAAACATATATGGGAGGGATCATAGGAACAAAAGTATGAAAGAGAGAGTAGTGAGAGAAGGAGAGAAGAAAGAAAGAAAAAGAAAGTAAAGAGAGAAAGGAGAGAGAGAAAGAAAGAGGGAGGGAGGGAGGACAGTTGCATGCTATTGGGAAGGAGATAATGAAAATAAAAGATCAGCTCTCCGATTTTATGAAATCATTCCTCAACTGCTACAGGAATACTCTACTTTTCTAATTGTAGTCTAAGAAAGAGTTGGGAAATGCTGAGCGTGAGACAATTGGAATAATTAAGGGAATAAAGGATTATATGAGTAAGGTATGGCAGAATAAAAAGATTGGAACTACTAGATTCCATAGATGAAAATTTTAAAGAGGATTTAAAAAATTGCTACTCCACAAAGAAACCAGATTTTTAATTCTGAAAGGTGTATATATTTTTAAGTAGTTGTAAAAGAAAAGACAACTTTATATAGCAATGGTAAACCATGTGTCTTGGTATAAAAATAACAGAAATACACAATAGGTCATTTTGAACTGAGTAGATAGGTAAAACGTCTTGAAAATTCTAAGTATTGATAAAGATGTGGAGCCAAGGAGACTCTTAATGCTGCTGCTGATGGTGGGATAACTTGTACAAGCATTGTAGGAAACATTGTGTAAAAACTGGCATTATCATATAAAGCTGAAAATACCTATATCGTATAGTGCAGTAATATCACTATGGTATAGAATCTACTCCTATAGACTCATTCCTAGACATGTGCCCTGCAAGTTACATAGAAAAATGTTCTGCGATGCATTGTTGCTAATAGCAAAATGACTGAAAACAACCGATTTTATTTAATTTGGTATATTTGCCAAATAAAATGTGGTATATTTACTTAATGCATTCCAAAGGCAATGAAAATGATTGAGCCCAGCTACATGCATCAGTGTGGATAAATCTAAACATTTAGCTTTGAGTAAGAACTGAACTTGCAGAAGAATACATCCAAATAGCTTTGAAATTACGTTTAGAAGTATACAATAATTATTTTTTAAGGATACAGCAAGGTAGAAAAACTACAATAAAGCAGAGCACGAACGTACTATAAAAATGATCATGGTGATGAATACACAACTGTGATGATATCGTGAGCCACTGATTGTACACCATGTATGGACTGTTATGTGTGTGAAAATTTTCAATAAAAATATATATTTTTAAAAAGCACAGCAATGATGAACACAAAATCGGAAGAGTGCTTTATCCTCGAGGATGACATGCAGAGGGGTGCGCAAAAACTATGTACGGGAATGACTCAATTCCTACTCCATTGACGGGTACACGAGTGTTCTTATCTTTACAATATAGCTCTTATATTATTTTGTATGCCTGAGCCGTATTATAAAATAAGATTTTAAACATTAAGAAAAGAATTCGAGAACATTAGCTCCGGAAGGGACTCTCCATTTACGAATGAAAGGATTAAGTAGTGAGATAAAATGACCGCTGGAATTCAAAATCTGCCCGTTCGCCACGCACCACAGCAGCCTAGAGGTCAGCAGCTGGCCCTCCCACGCACAGCTTGACCCCTCCCCTTCCGCCGCGCCCCCGCTGACTCTTCAACTTTGGCTCCTCTCTTTCCCCGTCCGCCGAGGGGCGTGTCCACGCCGTTGGGGATCTAGGAGCCAGGAAATGTGGCGCGGGACAAGGGTGGGAGTGAAAGCCCGGCTAGCCGCAGGTCGTTGCAAGGCGCAGACTCCAGTTTCGTTTCTGTATAGAAGTTCATCCGGGTTTTCTGTCACGCTCCAGGCAGGGGAGGAGCCGTGGATCCGAGTAAGAGGTTGGGGGGCGGAGCGAGCGCATGCTCGGCCAGGATTGGCTATTCTGAGCGGCGCGAGGTTTGGCGGGAGCGGTGTGGCGCCGACCGGCGAAAAAGCGGCTCTATGGCCCCACGGCGGCGGGCACGGTACAGCGGGCGTCCTGGGTAAGTGCTGCTGGTTCTTCGACCGCCTGACTGGGGACGTGCGGGTAGACTTGTCTCCCTCATCTCAAAGCCGTCTGTGCTGCGTAGTGGGGCGGTCTTGCCCTCATCTATAAGAACTTGCCGCTCACGGTTTCGGTCTCCATGTTTGCAAGAGGGACCTAAAGTAGTACCTTCATAAAGTTATCGTGTAATAAAGGGAGTTAGTGTTGCCGGTATACTTTTTGTGAGTCTCAGGAATAGTTTGAAACAACAGTTTCCTTCAACAGAATGTTACTGGGTTCCTACTATTTGGCCGGCGTTCCTTTACGCTCTGGCAGATAGTCTGTTCTTGTTTTTAAGGCCCTGCTGCTTTTGTAAGGCAGACTCAAGACTGTAAAGGTCAGCCACATCTGTTATTGTAATGTTTTTTTTATTTTTTATTTTTACATGGGCAGGCTCCGGGAATCGAACCCGGGGCTCCGGCTCGGCAGGCGAGAATTCTGCCTGCGGAGCCACCGTTGTAACTCCCTGTTACTGTAATTCTTAAGGAGGGTCCTGCTTTTGTTACTTGGCATTGGGACCATTGACAAGTCACTGAACCCCAGAATCATGATATATAAAACTGCCGTAAAACCAAGCCTGTTCTGTCTGCTTCCTTGGGTTTTGAGAATCAAATACAGCAGCTGTGTGTCCTTCAAGGTATGTTCCCTGGACCAGCAGCATCAGACCCCACTCCATACCTCCTGAATCAGAAACTTTGAGGGCGGAGGCCCAGAAATCTGATTTCGTAAGCCCTCCCAGGTGATCTGATGTCCACTGAAGTTTGCGAACCACTGCCAAACGATTTTCAAACCTTTTTTTTTTTTACTGTGGTTCACAATAATGATATTTTACATCACAGCTGCTACACATACGCAAGTATAGCAGAAAACAAAAGGTTCATGAACAAATATGTGCTGTGCAGTCTTGTATTGTGCTGGGGAAAACAAAGTACATTTTGGGTCAGTTGACAAAATTTGTGAATAGTAGGTAGATAGTCGTATCAGAGTTACGTTTCTTGATTTTGGAAATTATACTGTGCTTACATAATATAATGCCCTCTTAGGACATACACAGAAAGTGTTTAGAGGTAAAAGTGGAAATGTCTCCAGCTTACCTCACACACAGGGCAAATGAGGCAGAATGTAAAAAATTGTTGAATCTGAATAAAGGGGACACAGAAATTCCTTATTCCAAACTGATTTTGCTATCCACAAATGGGTATTTGAAAACTACTATAACCTCTGTAATCGAGAATTGCCTGCATGGTGTATTTTAAAATCAGGGTCTGTATACAGCATTGTACGGTAGTTTTTCCAGTACCCTTGTACAATGCCCAGCACGCAGAGGATCCTCATGCATATTTATTGACTATTAATGTTATTTCTTGCCACTGTTACTCTGTTTCCAGTCTTTAGTCACTATTGTTATATCTTGTTTGAGCTTATTGAAGAATCACAGCTTTATCCTTTTACTCTAAATGCCCAGTGGAGGTAAGAGGAGGGCATGCTCTGGATTTGAACTATGAAGATTTAAATGCATCAGTTCTCTCCTTGGCTGTGTATTGTTTAGGGCAAACTTATATCTGTAATGTGAGATTTGCTTCTACCTTCTAGGATTAGAGTTAAATAAGAAAAATATACATGTAAAAGCCAAGCGCAGAAAAGGTGTCGGGTGCTTAATAGATGTTAGTGTACCTCCTTTTTTTCCTCTGTTCTGCTGAAACATAGTTGTTTGCTGATTGCTTAGGACTTCAGGGATAGGGATAGCAGCAGGATTGTGGGAATTCCACATCCCTGAGGGAGAGAGGTGCATTACTTTATGCATTGGTAATATCATTTCTTCTATAGAAAATGTAATAAATTTATGCAGTATGGGTGCTGCTTTCTAAAAGGATTTTGCCATAACGTGAATGTCATTGGCTGTACATTTACTAGTGCAGCTAATGAGGAATGTAATTTGGAAAAAAAAATGCTTGGAAAAGGATTACAGGTAATGGGATTTTCCTCAATTATTTAAAATACTTCCTAATTTTTCTGTTTTTTGGTTTTGCTGTTTAATAGCGCGAGCTATTCAGAGAACACTGTAGGAAGAACACAGTCCGTGAAAGATGTAAGTTGTTATTTTATACTTAAATGTAATCTTCTCACAATTGATAATACAAAGTAACTAGCATTTTGTGAGAGTCTTGGAATTTCCTAGATTTGACTTGTTAAACTCTGTTTTATTGTAGTGGAAAAATATATTCTTTTTCTCCTGCTTTTTTCCAATATAATGGAGAAATGACCATTGTTAAGGTTTTGGAATCATCTTTCATTTTTTTCTGAATCTAGCCTGATTTATCTTGGTTTAGATAATCGTTTTCATGAAAAAAATTGTACTTTTTTTGCATTTTGCTTTTTTTCACTTTTTTTCCCACAGTTGTTTATAACGTCATAATATTCTGCTTAGTCCAAATCATGCTTGTACTTAATTCCTCAACTTAGGTTACTTTTAGTTTTTTACTATTCTAAGTAAAAGTAGAAATGATGTATAAAGTATTATCTGTGTATAGAAATATTCCTTTATGATAAAGGTATGCAATTATGTTAAAACACTGAATGAAGTTGAATGTGAGAATGATAGAGGGAGGAGGGCTGGGGGCATAAAAAAAATGTGTGTTAAAGACAGGTTTATTTATATAACACTCTATAGCTTACTCCAAATGATTTTCCGACAACTCGTCCAAGTTTGAATTGACGTGGGCAGTGTATGAGAGTGCCTGCTTTTCGGGTTGCCAGGTGATTGTGTTCTTGCTTTCCAGTCCTGTCCCTGGCTTTCTCTTTCTCACGTGTACTCTCTCTGCCCAGGTACCTTCACCTCAGCTTTCAGAGTGAAACCCTACTCAGCTCCTGGCCCCATCGCACCCTTAGCGCATTTGTTCTTTAACCATTCAGAGAAATTTAGAGACCATTTCTCTCTGCTCTCTTGCTCTACCCCCTGCATTTGGTGTGCCTTGGGATTTCTGTAAGCTCTTTAGCCTTACTTTTAGCCTTTCTTAACTGAAAGCCCAGAGTGCCTGGGATGGATTTTTTACCTTTCCCATCTACCTCTGTCTTTTGGAGGTCAGCATCCTTAGGCTGGGGTGGAAGCTCTGTGTGCCTCTGGGAGGACTTGTCTACTCTTTGATTTTCCACCCCCCCACCCCCCGCAAGCACTACATGAATAATTCTTTCAGTGGTAAAAGATTTTATTTGGTTTGAAAATTTTATTCACTCTCCTTCATATCTTCCAGCATTTCCTCATATTTTCCTTCTCTGCTAATTGTTCTCTGCCACATTTTCTAGATTGACTAAGTGGTTTTTCTCATTTAATATATGATTTGATTATCTTTCAGTAAGGTTTGGGATAGGAAGAAAAGAAACTTAATGGACTTGTCAATGTACTTAACATAAGCCCTGGTTACTCTTTCCAGCAGGGGTTCTTAGCCCTGTATAATCTTAAATCTGTTTATGAACTTTGAAATATGAACCTAAAATATAAGCATAGAGCATAAAATGTGAAATAGAAATATTTGTGTGTGTGTATATATGTGGCATGAACATGAAATATAATAAATATGAGCATATTTCTGGGAAAAGGGCCCTATCTTTTCTTACATCAGAGGTTGACAGACTGTGGCCCATAGTTTTTGTACAGTCCTCCATCAGTTTTTGTACAACTTTGTGTGTTAAAAATGGCTTTTACTTTTTTTTTTAACTTTTTTAATTGTATAATGTAATGTATATACAAAGCAAAGAAAGAAAAAAAGCAATAGTTTTCAAAGCATTCTTCAACAGGTAGTTACAGGACAGATCCCAGAGTTTGTCATGGGCTGCCATACCATCCTCTCAGATTTTCCCTTCTAGCTGCTCCAGAATATAGGAAGCTAGAAGGAATAAATATTTTTTTTGTCATCACAATTGACTTTTTTTTTCTTTTTTTGTGAAAAATAACATATATTCAAAAAAGCAATAAATTTCAAAGCACAGCACAATTAGTTGTAGAACAGATTTCAGAATTTGGTCTGGGTAAGAATTCCACAATTTTCGGTTTTTACTTCTAGCTGCTCTAAGATACTGGAGACTAAAAGAAATATCAATTTAATGATTCAGCAGTCATATTCACTTGATAAACCCTACCTTCTCTGTTTAACTCCACCATCACCTTTGATCTTTCTATCCCACTCTTTAGGGGTATTTGGGCTATGGCCATTCTAACTTTTTAAAAAAGGGACTGTCAGTAATATGGGGTAGGGAGAGGGAACTAGTTGATGGTCTGGAGAGACTAGACCCTCTAGGTTTCAGGACTTATTTGGTTCAGGGACCCATCTGGAGGTTATAGGTTTCAAGGAAGTTACCCTAGTACTGGAACCTTTGTAGAATGTATCTTGTCCTAGGTGTTCTTCAGGATTGGCTGGAATGGTTTTGGTTGGGGTTTGGAAAGTTATGATACATAGCAATGTCTAACTGAAGCTTGCGTAAAAGTGACCTCCAGAGTAGCTTCTCGACTCTATTTGAACTCCCTCAGCCACTGATACTTTGTTATACTTCTTTCCCACCTTTTGGTCAGGATGGAATTGTTGATCCCACTGTGCCAGGGCCGTACTTATCCCTAGGAGTCATCTCCCATGCCATCAAGGAGACTTTCATCCCTGGATGTCATGTCCAGTGTAAAGGGGAGGGCAATGGTTTCACTTACAGAGTTGGGCTTAGAGAGAGTGAGTCCACATCTGAGCAACAAAAGAGGTCCTGCAGAAGTATAGGTAGGCTAATCTTCACCACTACCTACATAGGCTTCACAAGAGTATGGCTTTTACATTTTTAAGTTGTTAGAAAAAAAATCAAAAGAATATTGCCTTGTGCCATGTGAAAATTATATGAAATTAAAATTTCGGTGTCCATAAATAACATTTTATGGGAACATAGCCATGCTCATTCTTTTTTGCATTGTCACTGTCTGTTTTCCTACTACAGTGACTGAGTTGAGTAGTTATAACAGAAACCCTGTGGCTGCAAAGTCCTTTACTCTCTGGTCCTTTATAGAGAAAGTTTGCAGATGCCTGCCTTTTAGATTGATGAAGAAGTTTATGCCCTTCATAAAAGTGTTAAGGATTGTTCCTTTAGGTGGTAATGATAGGTGTGTCCTTGCTAAATAAATGCAGCTTTGTAATGTTCATTACTTGTTAGTTCTACTTCTATGACTTTAATTTACTTGCTTTTAGAAAGGTGAACAGAAGACCAAGCCTACAGATGTGTTTGATTTTCCTGATAATTCTGGTATCTCAAGCATTGACAAGTTGGGTGAAAATGAGCAAGATGAAGAACCTTATGAAACCTTTGGTTAGTATAAATCTTTATCCTAAAGATGATTTAATTTAAGCAATAATATTTAGGCTAGATACTAATAGAAATATAGAAATATCTCCGAATATGAAAATCAGTTATCTGCATATAAATATAATGCTTTCTAGAGTTCTTGATAATTAATTTTTTTCATTTTTAGGTACATTGGCACTAAGAACTCTGGAATATCAAAGTAGACCTTCTCTAGTAGCATTTGTTAAGAAACCAGTCATGTTAGGACATCTACTGTAGTATTCAGCAATAAGAGAAATATAAAATTTATTTTTTACTCTATCCCATCAATAGAGCCATTCATTAAGGGGGTTTATTTTAACTTAGTAAGGAAAAGAGGAACCATTCTCCTTTATCTTAAACCAAGATAGAGGATGATTCAGGAAATCCTCTGGAGAATTTCATGTGTATTCCGTGGGGTGTCAGGAAAACAGGGCTGGTGCTTGGCTAAACCACAAGTAGACTGAGTTGTGCAGGCAGGACTGCTTCTGACTGGATGTGTCTGCTGATTTCAGAGGCCAAGAACTATATGGGAAATGCGAAGTGCCCCCACATCTAAAACAGAACAGTCAGACGTTTGTGCTGGAATATGTTTTGAGAAAATGTTGAAACGTACATATCCTCTTGCATGCTTTTATTTTGGCATCTGAAGCTTTCAACCTAATTTTTTAATTAATAAAAAGAGAATATATTGTACATTTTATAAGATGACCTAGGACAGTCATCATTAATGGACTTTATCTATATTGTGGTTTGATAAAAATGTTTTAATTATTAACTAAAGCTAAATCTAAAGGAAATCAGAAAAAAAATTATTGAAATATAATTCACATGTCATAAAATTCATCCTTTTTTATTTTACTTTTATTTTCAATTGAGATATGTCAGGTGCCATAAAATTCACCCTTTTAAAGTGTACAATTCAATGGTTTTAATATTTTCACAAAGTTGTGCACCTGTCACCACCATTTGATTCCAGTACATTTTTGTTACTCCAAAGAGAAACTTCATAGCCATTAGAAGTCACTTCCTAAACCCTCTTTTTCTCAGCCACATCAGCCATTTATCTACCTTTTGTCTCTGTAGATTTGCCTATTCTGGTTGTTTCTTATGAATAGAATCATACAGTATTTTGTCTTTTGTATCTGGCTTCTTTGAATTAAGATATGTCTTCAAGGTTCATCCATGTTGTAGCATGTTTCAACATTTTAGTCCTTTTTATGGCAGAATAGTAATCCTTTACTTAGTTATACCACATTTTGTCCATTCATCAACTGATGAATATTTGGGTTGTTTTCATTTAGCTATTGTGAGTAATGTTGGTCTGAACAGTCATGTACCAGTTTTTGACTGGGCATGTATTTTTAGCTCTCTTGGGTATGTATCTAGGAACGGAATTACTGGATCAAATGGTAACACTCTAATTTTTTGAGAAACTGTCAAACTGTTTTCAAAACAACTATTTTACATCCCCACCAGCGATGTATGAAGGTTCTAATTTCTTTACATCTTTACTCACACTTGTTATTATCAGACTTTTTGATTCCAGCCATCCTAGAGGGTATGAAGTAATATCTCATTGTGAGTTTTTAAAATTTATTTTAAAATTTTTCTTAGAGAATGCTTCAGTTTGCTAAAGCTGCCAGAATGCAATATACTGGAAATGAATTGGCTATTATAAACAGTATTTATTAAGTTACAGGTTACAATTCTAAAGCTGTAACAATATCCAAATTAAGGTATCAACAAGATACCTTTTCGGAGGAAAAGCATCTGACATCTAGGTTCCTCTGTCATGTCTTTTGGATTTTATATGTCATATGTAATTTTTTTTTTCTCTTTTAACCTTTGCTGAAATTCTTCATATTTATACTCATCTCCAGACCTCTCTCTCCTACCTTTTCCTTATTGGCCTGTAATGCTCCCTTTAGTATTTCTTGCAAAGCCGGTCTCTTAGTCACACATTCTCTGAGTGGTTGTTTATCTGAAATTATTTTGATCTCCTCCTATTTTTCTTTTCTTTTTTTTGCTTGGGCAGGCACTGGAAATCAAACCCGGGTCTCCAGCAAGGCAGGCGAGAACCCTGCCTTATCTCCCCCTATTTTTGAAGGACAGTTTTGCTGAATATGGAATTCTTAGTTGTCAATTTTTCTCTTTTAGAATCTTAAATATTTCATACCACTGTCTTCTTGGCTTTCATGGTTTCTGCTGAGAAATCCACACATAGTCTTATTGGGCTTCCCTTATATGTGATGGATTATTTTTCTTTTGCTGTTTTCAAAATTCTGTCTTTGCTTTTGACATTTGACAATCTGATAAGTGTCTTGGAACATGTCTATTTGAATCTATTTCGTTTGTGGTATGTGGTACTTCTTGGACCTGTAATTTTATGTCTTTCATAAGAGATGGGAAATTTTCAGTGATTATTTCCTCCGTTAGTCTTTCTCCTCCTTTTCCCTTCTCTTCTTCTGGGACACCCACAACATGCATATTCATGCATTTCATGTTCTTATTGAATTCTCTGAGAACCTGCTTATATTTTTCTACTCTTTTCCCTTTGTTTTCTTTTGTGTGTTGGATTTCAGATGTTCAGTCCTCTAGTTCACTAATCCTTTCTCCTGTCTTTTCAAATCTATTGTAGGTTTCCATTGTTTTTTTCATCTCTTCTGTTGTACCTTTCATTCCCATAAGTTCTGTGATTTTTTTCAAACTTTTAGTTCTTTTTGTTTGCCCAGTGTCTTTATTTCCTCTCTCAACTCATTGATTTGATTTTTGACAGGATTTTCCATGTATGTTTGAACATCATTGTTCTAGTTTGCTAGCTGCTGGAATGCGATATACCAGAAATGGAATGGCTTTTAAAAGGGGGAATTTATTAAGTTGCAAGTTTACAGTTATAAGGCCATGAAAATGTCCCAACTAAAGCAAGGCTATAAAAATGTCCAATCTAAGGCATCCAGGGAAAGATACCTTGGCTCAAGAAGGCCGATGATGATCAGGATTTCTCTTTCACCGGAAAGGCACATGGCAAACATGGCTTGGCATCTGCTAGTTTTCTCTCCGAGCTTCTTGTTTCATGAAGTTCCTCCAGGGGCATTATCCTTCTTTATCTCCAAAAGTATCTGGCTGTGTGGGATCTGTGGCTCTTTTCAAAATGGTTCCCATCCACTTGAATGGGTAGAGACATATCTCCATGGAAATCATCTATTCATAAGTTACCACCCACATTTGGGTGGGTCACATGGAAATGGGAACAATCAGAAAGCTCCCAGCCAGCAATATTGAATGAGGATTAAAGGATATGGCTTTTCTGGGGTCCACCACTGATTCAAACTGGCACAGTCCTAAATTAATTGTTTTAACTCCTGTATCTCATTTGAAATCTTGATTTGTTTCTTTGACGGGGCCATATCTTCAGTTTTCTTAATATGACTCATTATATTTGCTGGCACCTAGTCATTTGATATTATTAATTAGTTTATTCTAGAGGTTGTTTTCACTCTTTTACCTAGGCTTTTCTTGCTGGGATGGCTTTGTTGCTATCAGTTCAATGACATCCAGTTCAATGTATTCTAGAACTCTAGCATAGGTTCTGTTTAATGCATCAGAATTTTTCAGTTCTTGTTTTTCTGTTTCTTGTCCTGCCTATATAGAACTTTTTTTTCTTTTTAGGAGGGTCTCCTCAGATATTACAGATCCCAGTCTGATTTTTCCAAACTAGACAGGTCCACATCTCAGGATGAAAGAGTACCCAGCATCAGTTTTCCCTGAGGGTGAGACTCAGCAGTTTGTCAGAGTTTCCTCTGAAGCCTCTAGACTGTGCTTTTCCTGTCCTGCCCAGTATGTGGTGTTTGTCTGCCTGTTGCCTCCCACCATCTTAAAGTGATGTGGTGCTTTTAATTTCAGCATTCTATCCCTCTTAGGGGTGTTGTTAAGACAGAGGTGTGATAGTAGGATGGCTTTGCTTGCTTTAGTTTTCTAGTCCCTGGGACCGGAATTCCTTGAGGGAGGGATTCCACTGGAGCTGGGCCCTGTCTTTCTTTTGGGGAAGATATACCCTTTAGAGAATTAACTCCTTCTATTTGTCTAGTTACTTTGTCTCTCAGACAAGCAATTCTGCCCTTGCCTGAAGCAGTGCTGAAGCCTGAGAGTGCCCTCAGTTCTATCTAATGAGGGTTCTTTGTAGGACCAGCCATTCCACCTGGTCCAGGCTAGTGTATGCTGGGTGTCACTGATGTTCCCCCAGCAGTTCTCTACTGTTCCTAGGTATTTACTACCTACTCTGGAGAATAAACTAAAGTAGGTTGTCCTTTGGTTTTGTTTTGTTTTTGTTTTTGTCTTTTATTTTTTTTATTTTTTATTTATTTATTTATTTATTTTTTAGGTTGTCTTTTTACTTTCATGATAAAGTCCTTTGATGCTCAGAAGCTTTAAATTTTGATTTCCACCCATTTTTCTAATTTTCTTTTTTTGCTTGTACTTTCGGTGGAAAGTCTAAGAAGCCGCTGTATAACACAAGATCCTGAAGAAGTTTTCCTATAGGAATGTTATATTCCTGGTTCTTTACAATTAGGTCTTTGAGATACGGGTCCTCCTTCATTCTTTTGAATATGAATATCTAGTTCTACCAGCACTGTTTGTTAAGGAGGCTGTTTTTTCCCAATAGAGTAGACTTGTAGCCTTGTCAGAATTTAATTAGCCTTTGTGCTGGTTTGAAACTGTCATGTACCCCAAAGAAGCTGTGTTCTTTAATCCATTCAGTATATTGCTGGGTGGAGTCTTTTTATTGTTTCCATGGAGATGTGACCTACACGATTCTGGGTGGTAACTTTTCACATTCTTTTTTTTTTAACATGGGCAGGTACCGGAAATCAAATCCGGGTCCTCTGGCATGGCAAGCAAGAAGTCTGCCTGCTGAGCCACCGTGGCCCGCCCCTGGGTGGTAACTTTTGATTAGGTAGTTTTCATGGAGATGTGTCTCCACCCTTTCAAGGTGAGGTTATTTCCTGGAGCCCTTTAAGAGGGAACCATTTTGGAAAAAGCTTTAGTGCCAACAGAGCTCACACTCCCAGAGAACTTTGATGATGCAGGAGGAAAAGTCCCACTGGAAAGCCTTATGAAATGAGGAGAGAAAACTGGCAGATGTTGCCATGTGCCTTTCCAGGTGAGGTGTTCCAGATGGTATCAGTGTTTCTTGAGTGAAGGTAGCCTCCTGTTAGTGCCTTAATTTGGACATTTTCAAGGCCTTAGAACTGTAAACTTGCAAATTAATTGTCATGGTCAGGTTCATCTGTGAACTTGGCCAGGTGGTGGTACTTGTTTGTCTGGTTGGGCAGTGCTGGCCTGTCTTTTGCTATGAGGCCATTTCATAGAGTTAAATCATGATAACATTGGCTACATCCACAGCTGATTCTATTTGTAATTAGCCAAGGGGAGTGTCTTTAATGAGTGATGCTTAATCTAATCACTGGAAGCCTTTTTAAGGAGGATTCGGAAGAGACGGGCTCTCTTCCTGCTTTAGCCTACAAGCCTCTCCTGTGGAGTTCATCCAGATCCTCCATCGGAATGTCAGCTTCACAGCCTGTCCTACAGATTTTGGTCTCTACATTCCCATGGTTATGTAAGACACTTTTATAAATTTCATATATACGAATATTTCCTATTGATTCTGTTTCTCTAGAGAATCCTAACTAATACAACTTGGTACCAGGAGTGGTTCTTAAGAAACAGAATCTTAAAAATGGATGTTTATGAATGGTTTTCTACTCTGACTGGACTCATAGGCACCAAGGACCCTGATTCCTATAATCAGAATGACATTGCCAATCCATGGAGTGAGTTGGCAAAAGAGATAGTCAAAATATCACCATTCAGTTCTTCTAATGTTTTGCTTGTACAAACCCAGGCTCTGGGGGATAATGTTTTTGACACCTTCATGGAGTTTTATGAAAATAGGAAGTATAGAGATGTTGGCTGGTTGTTGTTAGATACACTGTATGCATTAATGAATGAAAGGGATGAGCTTAAGTCTTCAAACGAGAAGCTTAAGTGCCGGCTGACAGGTGTAGAGGTTTCTGTGAGTGTCCTGAAGGAAAACCTTATTTCCTGTAGCTGTCTACTTGAGATCTCCAAAAATCAAACTCAGAAACTTATTGTTGGAGTAGCAACTTTACAACATAAATTGAAATTTCAGTCTTGGATGGTGTCTGCCATTAAAGTGAGGTCATTGATTGGAAAAATCCTGAAAAAAATGGGATAGTGACATATGAATGGACAATGATGTTGGTGGCGAGGTTGAAACCTTAGGTTAAGCTGAGTCTTCTCTACATAATCATGTAATAATCTGCCTTGAGGATGTAGCTGCCCCACCTCCAGCCTGCCTTGAGGAGTTGGCCACCCAAACGCTACCTAAAGGGATTAGCCTTAGAGTTATTAATCAACAGATGAAACTGCAAATGAATGCCCTGAAGCAGGTGGCTTGGAAGAGACTTTTAATTCTTTTCATGACCTACCCTCACCACCCCTCATTTCTTCCTGACCTATGACTAGACTAGACTGAAGTCCCAACAGGCCCCTAAAGGTAAGGTACAAAGTATCACACATGAGGAGGTACATTATACTCCAAAAGAACAGTGTGAGTTTTCCAATTTATACAGACAGAAATCAGGGAAATGTGTGTGGCAATGGATTTTAAGGGTGTGGGATAATGGTAGGAGGAATATAAGACTGAATCAGGCTGAATTTATTGATTTGGGCCCACTAAGCAGAGATTCTGCATTCAATGTTAAAGCTCGAAGGATTAGAAAAGGTATTAACAGTGTGTTTAGATGGTTGGCTGAAGCATAGATCAAAAGGTGGCCGACATTACCTTAGGCTGAAAACCAGAACTGCCCTGATATAATGTAGATGAGGGGATCCAGAGGCTTAGACAAATTGGAATGTTAGAGTGGATTTGTCATGCAAACCCTGCTCTTACACTCCAGGAATGTCCAGAGGATGCACTTTTTACCAGAACAGTGAGAAGTAGATATGTGAAACTAGTACCATCATCCCTGAAGAGCCCTGTAGTTGCCCTTCTCTGTAGGTCAGATATTACTGTGGGAACTGCTGTCACTGTGCTGGAATCCTTGAATACAATTGGAATGACTGGATCCCAAGTTGGCAGAAGTCAGGTGGCAGCACTTAATCACCAAAGACAGGATGGACGTGGCTGTTATAATAGACAGCAAACTCAAAGCAAGAGTCAAAATAATCTGACTTGCAGAGATTTGTGACGTTGGCTAGTAAATCATGGGGTACTTAGAAATACAATAGATGAGTATTGAGACAGTTTACTGACCTGAGCCCCTTGAATGAAGGGGAAGCGAGATCCCTTTGGGGGAGAACCCTGTTACACTGCCACAAATTTATACTGTTAGTCTTCCTCCAAGTCTTCCCCAAGGAGACTGATGGCCTTTTACCAGGGTAACTGTGCATTGGGGAAAAGGAAATGATCAGATATTTCGGGGATTATTAGACACTGGTTCAGAAGTGACATTAATGCCAGGGGACCCAAAATGTTACTCTGGTCCACCAGTCAGAGTGGGGGCTTATGGAGGCCAGGTGGTCAATGGAGTTGTAGCTCAGGTCTGTCCAACAGTGGGTCCAATGGGCCCCCAGACCCATTCTGTAGTTATTTCCCCAGATCCAGAATGTATAATTGGCATAAATATACAGAGCAACTGGCAGAATCCCCACATTGGCTCCCTAACTTGTGCAGTGAGGGCTATTATGGTGGAAAAGGCCAAGTGGAAGCCACTAGAACTGCTCCTACCTAGCAAAAGAGTAAATGAGAAGCAATACCAGATTCCTGGAGGGATTGCAGAGATTATTGCCACTCTTAAGGACTTGAAGGATGCAGGGGTGGTGATTTCCACCACATCCCCATTCAACTCTAATTGGTCTGTGCAGAAAACAGATGGGTCTTGGAGGATGACAGTGGATTATTGTAAGTTCATGCAGATGGTAACTCCAATTGCAGCTGCTGTTCCACATGTGGTATCATTGCTTGAGCAAATCAGTACATCCCCTGGTACCTGGTATGCAGCTATTGCTTTGGCATATGCTTTTTTCTCAGTAGCTATTAGTAAGGATCACCAGAAACAGTTTGCTTTCAGCTGGCAAGGTCAGCAATATACTTTCACTGTCCTACCTCAGGGGTATATCAACTCTCCAGCCCTATATCATAATCTTGTCCGCAGGGACCTTGATCGTTTCTCCCTCCCATGAGACATCACACTGGTCCATTATATTGATGATATCATGTTGAGTGGACCTAGTGAGCAAGAAGTAGCAACTACTCTAGACTTATTGGTAAGGCATTTGCATGTCAGAGGATGGCAGATAAATCCAACAAAAATACAGAGGCCTTCCGCCTCAGTGAAATTTCTAGGTGTCCAGTGGTGTGGAGCATGTTGAAATATACCTTTTAAGGTGAAGGATAAGTTGCTGCATCTGGCCCCTCCTACAACCAAAAAAGAGGCACAACGCCTAGTTGGTCTCTTTGGATTTTGGTGACAACATATTCCTCATTTGGGTGTGTTACTCCAGCCCATTTATTGAGTGACCAGAAAAGCTACTAATTTTGAGTAGGGACCACAACAAGAGGAGCCTCTGCGACAGGTCCCAGCTGCTGTACAAGCTGCTCTGCCACTTGTACCATACGATCCAGCCGATCCAGAGGTGCTGGAAGTGTTAGTTGCAAATAGAGATGCTGTTTGCAGTCTTTGACAGGCCCCTATAGGAGAATCATAACGCAGACCCTTAGGATTTTGGAGCAAAGCCTTACCATCTGCTGCAAATAACTACTCTCCTTTTGAAAAACAGCTTTTGGTCTGCTACTGGGCCTTAGTAAAGACTGAACGCTTAACCATGGGCCACCAAGTTACCATGGGACCTGAGTTGACTGTTATGAGCTGGGTGTTGTCTGACCCACCAAGCCATAAAGTTGGGTGTGCGCAGCAGCACTCCATCATAAAATGAAAATGATATATACGAGATAGGACCAGAGCAGTCCTGAAGGCACAGGTAAGTTACATGAAGAAGTGGCCCAAAAGCCCATGGTCTCCACTCCTGCCACATTACCTTCTCTTTCCCAGACCAGAGCTATGGCCTCTTGGGAAGTTCCTTACCGTGAATTGACTGAGGAAGAGAAAGCACGGGCCTGGTTTACAGATGGTTCAGCACGATATGCAGGTACCACCCAAAAGTGGACAGCTTCAGCACTACAACACCTTTCTGGGGTGTCCTTGAACGACAATGGTGAGGGGAAATCCTCCCACTGGGCAGAACTTTGAGAATTGCACCTGATTGTTCATTTTTCTTGGAAGGGGAACTGGCCAGAGATGTGTTTGTATACTGACTCGTGGGCTGTTGCTAATGGTTTAGCTGGATGGTCAGGGACTTGGAAATACCATAATTGGAAAATTGGTGACAAAGAGGTCTGGGGAAGAGGTATGTGGATAGACCTTTCTGAGTGAGCTAAAAACATGAAGATATTTGTGTCCCATGTGAATGTGCACCAGAGGGTGACTTCAGCAGAGGAAAATTTTAATAATCAAGTGGATAAGATGACCCAATGGGCTCATGAACAAAGTGATCATGGTGGTAGGGTTGGAGGTTATGTATGGGCTCAGCAACATGGACTTCTACTCACCAAGGCTGACCTGACTACAGCCACTGCCGAGTGCCCAGTCTGCCAGCAGCAAAAACCCATACTCAGCCCCTGAAGTGGCACCATTCTTTGAGGTGACCAGCTGGCTACATGGTGGCAGGTTGATTACATTGGACCATTCCCTTCACGGAAGGGGCAATGATTTGTTCTAACTGGAATAAACATATACTCTGGATATGGGTTTACTTTCCCTGCGTGCATGTTTTCGCCAAAACTACGATGCGTGGTCTTACAGATCATCCGTGGCCTTATCCATCGTCATGGTATTCCAGCATTGCTTCTGATCAAGGAACACACTTCACAGCAAATGAAGTGTTGGAATGGGCACATGCTCATGGAATTCTCTGGTCTTACCATGTTCCCCATCATCCAGAAGTAGCTGGATTGATAGAACGGTGGAATGGCCTTTTGAAAACTCAGATATCATGCCATTGGGCAAAGACAGGAGTTGCTGGGGAAAGCGACTGACTGGTATCCACTGAATGGGTTATCTTATCTACTTGATTATTAAAACCTACCTCTGCTGCACAGTCACATGGGACACAGATATCTTCATGTTTTTAGCCCACTCAGATTATGGTACGTTGAAGGGCTAGGGTAATGTTCTCCAGGAAGCTGTGTATGTACTAATGAGCGTCTGCTGTATGGTGCTATTTCTCCCATAGCTAGGATCCATGGGTCCAGGAACCAAGGGGTGGAAATGGGAGTGGCACGACTCACTATTTCCCCTAGTGATCCGCTAGGAAAATTTTTGCTTCCTGTCCCTGTGACCCTGAGCTCTGCTGGTTTACAGGTTTTAGTTCCAAAAGGGGGAGTGATTCCACCAGGAGAAACAACGATTCCGTTGAACTGGAATCTAAGACTTCCACCTGGTCACTTTGGGCTACTTATGCCCCTGGATCAGCAAGCCAAGAAGGGGATTAAATCACTGGCTGGGGTTATTGACCTTGATTATCAGGGGGAAGGACTTCAACTACACAATGGAGGCAGAAGAAGAGTTTTCCTGGAATATAAGAGATCCCCTAGGATGCCTTTAAGTACTACTATGCCTTGTGATTAAAATCAATGGAAAACTGCAACAAACCATCCCGGTAGGAGTACCAATAGCTCTGCAACTTCCAGAATGAAGATTTGGGTCACCCCACCAGGTAAAGAACCACGGTCAGCTGAAGTGCTTGCTGAGGGTAAAGGGAACATGGAATGGGTAGTGGAAGAAGGTAGTGATAAATATGAACTGTGACCATGTGATCAGTTACAGAAACAAGGACCGTAATGCTGTTTTGTTCATATTATACTAAAGTTGTAAGATATCAAGTTTAAGAATGAATATTACCCAAGAATTTGCACCATATTCTAAAGAGATTTAATGTGTTTCCGGTTATATGCAGGACAGTTGAGTATTGTTATGTGGGAAAAAAATGTGTCTTATTGTTTTCTATTTAGAAATTAGGTATGGTTTGAGGTGATGAGTATAGCTGCCAAGTTGACAAGGGGTGGACTGTCATGGTCAGGTTCATGTGTCAACTTGAACATGGTGGTACCTGTTTGTCTGGTTGGGCAAGTGTTGGACTATCTGTTGCTTTGAGGACATTGCGTAGAATTGAATCATGATCACATTGGCTACATCCACAGCTGATTCCATTTGTAATCAGCCAAGGGAGTGTCTTCTTTAATGAGTGATGCGTAACCTAATCACTGGAAGCCTTTTAAGGAGGATTCTGAAGAGATAGGATCTCTCTGTGCTTCAGCTGGCGAGCCTCTCCTGTGGAGTTCGTCTAGACCCTCCATTGGAATCGTCAGCTTTACAATCTGCCCTACAGATTTTGGACTTTACGTTCCCACGGTTACATGAGACACTTTTATAAATTTTATATTTACGAATATTTCCTGTTGATTCTGTTTCTCTAGAGAACCCTAACTAATACATTAATAAATTCCCTTTTTAAAAGCTGTGCTGTTTCTGGTATATTGCATTCCAGCAGCTCAACAAACTATAACAGCCATAGATGTGAGGGTCTATTTCTGAACTCTCAGTCTAATTCCATTGGTTTATATATCTGTCCTTGTGCCAATGCAATGCTATTTTTACTACTGTAGCTTTCTAATAAGTTATAAAGTTGGGAGGTGTGAGTCCTTCATCTTCATTTATCTTTTTCAAATGTATTGGCTTTTTGGGACACCATACCTGTGCTGGTTTGAAGTTGTCATTTATCCCCAGAAAACCCAGGTACTTTAATCCTAATCTAGTATTGCTAGGTAGGATTTTTTTGTTTGTTTGCTTTTATGGAGATGTGACCCACCCAATTGTGGGTGGTAATTTTTGATTAGATGGTTTCCATGGAGATGTGTCTCTATCCATTCAAGGTGGGGTTGCTTACTGGAGCCCTTTAAGAGGGAGCCATTTTGAAAAAAGCTTCAGAGCCAACAGAGTCCACACAACCAGAGACCTTTGTAGATCCAGAAGAAAAATGCTACCAGGGAAGCTTTATGAAATGAAGAGAGAAAGCTGGCAAATGCTGCCATGTGCCCTCCCAGCTGAGAGAGAAACCCAAAACTTCATTGGCCCTTTCTTTCAAGTTAAGATATCTTTACTCTGGATGCCTTAATCTGGACAATTTCACAGCCTTAGAACTGTAAACTTACAACTTAATAAATTTGCCTTTTTAAAAGCCTTTTCATTTCTGGTATATTGCATTTTGGCAGCTTACAAATTTAAGCAGTAACCTTCCATATGAATTTTTTTTCTTTCATATAATTTTGATGATTGGCTTTTCCATTTCTGCAAAGTAGGCTGTTGAAACTTTGATTGGGATTGCATTGAATTTGGAAATCATTTTGGGTAGAATTGACATCTTACCATTATTTAGTGTTCCAATCTGTGAACCTGGACTGTTCTTCTATTTATTTATGTCTTTGGTTTGTTTTAGCAGTATTTTGTAGTTTTCTGTGTTCAAGTCCATTACATCTTTGTTTAAATTTATTCCTAAATTGATTCTTTTAGTTGCTATTGTCAGTGGGATGTTTTTCTTGGTTTTGTTTTTCATATTGCTACTTACTAATGTAGAGAAACTACTGATTTTTGCGTTTTTTTTTTTTTTTTTACTCCACTCACTTTACTGAATTCATTTATTAGCTCTAGTGACAGTTTTATTTTTTCTTTTCCAATTTGGATGCCTTTTATTGCTTGTTCTTATCTAACCTCTGGCTACAACTTCCAGTAAAATGTTGGATAACAGTGGTGACAGTGATCGTCCCTCTCTTATTTTCGATCTCAATAGGAAAGCTTTTAGTTTTTTTCACTATTGAATATGCTGTTAGCTGTCATTTTTCATGTACGCCCTTTATCACATTGAGGAAGTTTCCTTTTATTCCTGTTTTTCAAAGTGTTTTTATCAAAATGAGTGCCGGATTTTATTAAATGGCTTTTCTGTGTCAGTTGAACTAATCATGTCTTTTTTTTTTTCCCCCTTCATTTTGTAAATGGGATATTACATGAATTGATTTTCTTATTTTGAACCACTTTTGCCTATTTGGGATAAATCCCATTTGATCATAGTGTGTAATTCTGTTAATGTGCTATTGGATTCAGTTTGCTAGTATTTTGTTGAAGATTTTTTGCATCTATATTCATTAGAAAGATTTGTCTGAAATTTTTTTGAAGTGTCTTTATCTGGCTTTGGTATAAGGGTGATGTTGGCTTTATGGAATGAGTTAGGTAGTGTTCCCTTCTTTTCATTTTTTGGAAGAGTTTGACCAGGATTGGTATTAATTTTTCTTAGTATGATTGGTAGAATTCATACAGGAAGCCATCTGCCCTGCGCTTTTCTAGTTTTTGATGACCTATTCAATCTCCCTACTTGTGATTGGTCTGTTAAGGTCTTCGGTTTCTTCTACAGTTAGTGTTATGTTGTTTATGTATTTTTAAGAATTTGTCCAGTGTATGTTGTTCATGTGTTTCTAGGAATGTGTCCATTTTATCTAGACTAATATATTGGCATGTAGTTGATCATTGTATCCTTGTGTGATCCTTTTTATTTCTGTGGGATCAGTAATAATGCCCCCCATTCCCCAATTCTGATTTTATTTATTTACACCTTCTCTCTTTTTTCTTTGTCAGTCTAGGTAAATATTTATCAATTTTATTGATTTTTCAAGGAACCAACCTTTGGTTTTATTAATTTTAACGTTTTTTTATTCTCAATTTCATTTATTTCTGTCTAGTCTTTATTTCTTTCCTTCTGTTTGCTTTGGTTTAGTTTGCTGTTCTTTTTGTAGTTTCTCCAGGTGTAGGTAGATCTTTGATTTTAGCACTTTCCTCTTTTTTTTAATGTATGCATTTAAAACTATAGATTTCCTTTTCAGTACTGCCTTTGCTGTATCCCATAAGTTTTGATGTATTATGTTCTTGTTTTCATTCATCTCAAGATTTTTACCAATTTCCCTTGTAATTTTTATTTTGAGCCACTGATTGTTCAAGATGGTGTTATTTAATGACCATATATTTATAGATTTTCCTGTTTTCTGGCTATTACTGATATATGACTTCATCCCATTATGGTCAGAGAAGATGCTTTGTATAATTTCAGTCTTTTAAAATATATTTGAGACTTGTTTTGTGGCCCAATGCGTCTGTCTTGGAGAATGACCCATGTGTACTTGAGCAGAACGATGTCCTGCTTTTTGGGGATACAATGTTCTGTATATGCCTGTTAGGTTCATTTATTATGTTATTCAAGTTCATTGCTTTCTTTCTCTCTCTCTCTTTCTCTTCTTTTTTTTAAAATCATGTTTTCCTTTTAATAAGGGTTTTTAGTAAAAAATGTAGCTTTGAAAATCTCCAGCTTGTTGTGAAATCTAGAAAAGCCAGGGAGTGGCCTCACTTTGCATACCACCACATGAAGTTGTGGG
Organism: Tamandua tetradactyla; assembly: GCF_023851605.1. Taxonomy (NCBI): domain Eukaryota; kingdom Metazoa; phylum Chordata; class Mammalia; order Pilosa; family Myrmecophagidae; genus Tamandua; species Tamandua tetradactyla. The sequence continues at coordinate 27,854,902 of NC_135352.1, forward strand.
TCACTTGTTTGTTTTCAAACTCCGCATTACCGACAGTGGAAATCAAATTCACCACTTCAGAATTAGATCCAACGTTAAAAATTAGGAGGATGATGCAATGTCCTACTTTTATTTGAGGAAAAGGACAAGTTTTTAATACAGTGAAACACAAAATATAAACAGATCTTTAGAAATCACTAAGTGTGTGTGTGTGTGTGTGTGTATTTATATAATTAGGATTATCATCAATATTCAAAATTATTGAACATAAGGTTACCATCTTATCTTTCTTTTGGTACTGGAGTGTTACTTTTTTTAAGGGGAAAGCTAACAATAAAACAGTTTTGCTCAGAGACTGTTTCTTAACCCAATCCCATTTTCTGCCATGCAACTTCCTCACCTTTATGTTAAATTCCCAGAGTCCTGCTGTTGACTGTTGTTGGCAGAAGGCAGAGCAAGGTTTAATTTTGGTTGTCAAAATGACAGGCCAACAACAACAACAAAAAAAAAAAAACAAAAAAAGATTAAAAAAATGACAGGCCAACAAAAGCACAGCTGATAGTGAAACTGAATTTTTCTCCCAAAGAAAATACATTTGCCCACCGTGGGTCTGCAGAATCCTCTAAAGGCACCTCTTCCCCCTTTGGTGGTGATGACTTTGTTGAACTTGTATGTTTTGCTTAGAAGCAAGATGACAGTCTTAATTGAAAAGGGAAGCTAGGTTTTTTAAGTAAGTTAAAAACATCGTTTTTATATAAAACAGCAAAAAACATATCTTCCTCTCTGCAGAAAGAAAAATGTTAAAGAAACACAGCAGTGTAAATGGACTGTTCATAAATTTTTGTTAAATTGTATTTCCCATCAGATCAGGCTTTGTCTCAGAGCTATTCCTTAACTTCATCAGTGCTGTCTGAAGAAGATTCTTTGGCATCTCTAGGTACTCTTTTACTTTCTTCCTGCTCTTAATTTTCTTTTTCTGACCTGGTCCCATTGGAGATAGAGTGTTCATCATTTAACTTGGAATGCTAAAGTCTCCTGCCTCCTCCTCCAGGTTTCTCAGGACAAGGGGGAGCCTCAGGTCTCCCACACCTCTCTCCAACAGCCAAAGGTTACTCTCCTCTTACTTGGAAAGTGGGGTCTTATCCTCCATCTATTTGCAAAGTATTCCCAGTTGATAGTCACACTCTTATTTATTTATTTTTTGATAGCCGCACTCTTGATTGCTTTTTCTAAAATCTCCTTTTCACTTAAGTGCAATTTGATGGCTGTGGTTATGCAAATAGAAAGGTCATGGTTTTTCAAGAAAGACCTATCCTATCTTCCTCAATAGTCGTTTTATATGTTTTTAAAAGAAGCAGTACTCTATCTTCAAGAAATGTCCAAAGTTTGACTTCATTGTCCCAGCTATTTGACTTCATTGTCCCCGAAATTTAGACTTACTCAAAGTGAAGGGTCTATGGACAGCATTTTTTCCTAACAAATTTCTTTCAGTTCTTTGATCATGCAGAGGACTTGGAGAAAAGCCAGGAGTTTGGCAGAGATAGGTGGCTCCATAAAATGCAGTGCAAAGACACTGGAAGTTGGGATGCCAGCGTGAGCCAAGACCTCAGCTTTCATGGTGTAGAGCCTGTCGCCTTTACTCACTCCAAGCTTTATTTTCACTCTGTCATGTGAATTATTGTCAAAGAAAAAACCACTGTGGATCACAAACTGCATGTGACTGACTGCTATAAAAAGCGTAATCTGCTCCCTAGCCCTGATGTCCTGCAGAGCCATATGCTCACAGCAGTCATCTGGGTTGTAGCTGCTGGTGACTGGTCTGTTGCTGTGATTACACATGTTCCACAAAGGAATCAGTGCCAGGGTCACCCAAGAACCGTCCTCTGTGGGAATTTGGTTTTGTCATGTCATAACAGAGGAGACTGCCCACCTGTAGTCTTTATAAGTGAAAGAATCCTTCAAGGATAGTTTGTTGGCATGAGGATGGGCCTGGATAATTTTATAGAAATAGGCATACTTTGAGCTGTAATTTTATATTGGCTTAAGACATCATGTATAGCTTGTGTTGACTGAAGATACCAAACTTCATCTTCAAAGTAGAGAGGAGGATCATAGTCACTGGGGAGCGTCTGAATGTATGGCTGCCAGAAAGGGTTAGGATTTGGCTCACTCCCACAGCAGATGAAAGGCCAGTGTGATATTTCCCATGGCTTGAAGAATTTAGTCTTGAGAATATAAGGACTTCAACACTGAATTTTTAGCGGATTCAACAGTCCTTAGTAATTTCATGGGACCCATAAAAGTAATTCTTCTGCCTTGATATCTCTTACTGCTCTCAAACCAAAGCCCTCATTTTTGAAGTTAACAGTTTCAAAACCCTCAACAAAAGCTCCAGTTTCAGAGGCCAGTTTCATGAGATCAGGAAAATAATCATCTCTCTTCCACCAAGAGTAACAGAGAGAGACCTTTTTCCTTTTTTTGTATTTTTTCAACTGGAGACCTAATCTGAACGTACTCTTCCGTTCTTTTCCTGGGCCAGGTGCGGACTACTGTATTTCTGAAACAGTTCACTAGTTAGGCACAGGATTTCCTTCGGGGACAGTTGCTGTAGCACCAGTGCTGGATTTCTTATTTTTACTCAGTTCTTCTTGCCTGTTTTCTGAGTGCCTGCTTCCCCCTGCATGCGTGCTTTACTCTGGCTGGACCCCACTGTCCACCTCAACCAAGCCACAGGCAATGGCACTTGCAGAAATGAGAGGCTGGGTGGCAGCCTGAGAAGGCCCAGCTGCTATGGCTCAACCCAGCTCTGCCCACCTCTGCTTTCTTATTGATCTTCTGTCTAGAGCTTAATGATCTTTTGTCCTCCTGATCTCTATTTACTGATGAGATGGTGTTTTGAAGTCTTCAGTTTTATTTGTAGAGTGTGCCTATTTCTTCCTTCAGTGTTGCCAGTATTTGCCTCATGTATTTTGGGTACCTTGGTTAGGTGCGTTAATGGTCATGTTTGTTAATTCTTGGTGGTTTGGCACTTTTATTAATATGGATTGTCCTTCTGTGTGTCTTGTAAAGGCTTTTGAGTTAAAGTTTCTTGTTACCCCAGATCATTTTTCATTACTAATTGCATGAAATATTTTTCCATCCTTTCACTTTTAACCTGTTGGAATCTTTGGATCTGAGGTGAGTCTCTTGTAAACAACATATAGTTAGATCATTGTTTTTTTTAGTCCTTTCTGCCAATCTGTCTTTTGATTGGGTAGTTTAATCCATTGACATTCACTGTTATTACCATAAAGACAGTACTTCTATCAGCCATTTTTATTCTTTGATTTATGTCATATCTTTTTTTTGTCTCTGTTTTCCTTTAATGCAAACTCCTTTTCAGTGTAGTTGATCTTTTGTATTGTATCCAACTGATACCTTTCTCATTTCTCTTTTTGTATTTTTTTAATACTTTCTTTGTGCTTACCTTAGGTTTGTATTACATAACCCCCAAAATCTCCACCCCTGTATAAACCTAGACCAGAGTGCTGAGATCTCCAGTTTTACTTTTCTTTTCTGAGGGGTGGGGTGAGTCTCCTCTGTCACTACATCCTTCTTCTCTAAGCATTTCCTTTTTATGCCTTTCTACCAAAGACCGTTGACTGCCTCCTTAAGTACATGCCTTTTATCTCCTTCCTCATTCAAGTTAAGTTTTTAGCTAGCTAAAGGCTCTATCAATCCAGAGTAAAGTAGAAAGAAAAGTAAGTAAGGCAAGTCTGGCATTCTTTTCCCAAGAGCCATTTATTCACATGCCTACTGTGTCTAGCACTTTTTTGGCATTAGAGTCACAGGAGTTGGCCAACCACTTTAAACATGCAGAGTTCATAATTAATGCAATGTTCTCCAAAGTAACATGCATAATAGTCCATAGGAGCAAGGAAATAAATTAGATAAATAAATAATTTGTTTAATGTTTCCTATATATTTAATTTCTATCTCATTAAAATCTCTTCATATAATATATAAGTACAGTAATACATGTTTCAAGTTTACAAATAAATATGTATATATTTAATGGTGATATGGTTTTAATTCTTTACTGTTGAAATGTGAGATCAAAAGCATTTAGGAAGCAGACTTTGTACTTGATTTTGATTTGGCGGACCCTTTAAACAAAGATTGTTTTTGTATCAGAACAAACTTATGTAATTTCCTAACAGCCGGACTTTAAAGTTGTGCTTCTTTTGTAGCTCCTCCTTTGCACAGCACTGCTATATATGCTGATGAGGAAGAACTCTCCAAACACTGTGGATCATCCATCCCTTCAACTCCTCAAGGAAAAGAAGCAGAAAGAAAGTAAGGTTATATTCAAGCAGATATTCACTCATGGTTAATGGGATTTCTTGAGAAGCTCTTTAAGATAGAAGCTTATAAAACTAAAACGTTTTAAAGATCTTTTGAGCCAACTTATGTTTTTTAAAAAAACTTGAAAGTGAAAACTTAATTCTTCAATAATTGATTCTAATTTTAATAATTGACATAATTGATACCTGATTGTCCTAGAAAACGACCTTGAGAAAGCTTTGAGGTGGGGGTGAAGGGATGTTATATGAGCATAGAATTTTAGCTGATTTTGAGAGATCTGTTTGTTACAAAAGAGGTATTCTCTAGTACAGGATGGGAGAAAGGAGATAGGCTAATTACAAAGGAAATTCAAAGTCTGTTTGAGATGTGTTTGCTCTAAGGAGCAATGGTTTGAGTTCTACAAATTTGTAGAAAGGCATGGGTCATGTAAAATATGTAAAAATGATTTCAACTTAAGGACCTCTGTTAGGTAATGGGTTAATTCTAGTTACTGAATCTTTTTGAAAGTAGCAAACTGTATGTAAAAAAATTCCAGTTAAGCACAAATTTGAAGTAGGAAGCCTTTTTCAGGGAAACTGCCTTAGTAGAATTTTATGGGTCTTGGTTATCCCAAGACTGCAGTTTTTCTATGAGATGCTACTGAAATCAATAATAAAAGCTAAATATTTGGAAGAATACACACTCTGATTTAAATGATGGTGAAATGTAATTTTTAAAAAGGAATTTTTTGAATAGATAGCACATTCATGTGGCTCAAAAACATTAAAAAAAAAGCTCATTAAAAAGTCTTTGTGCCATCTCTGTATTTTCCTACCTCCCTGCTCCTACTGCCCTCTCCTCCCACTGTTACTAGTTTCTTTTTGTGTCCAGGGTTTCTCTGTGCATTTTAAAATAAATAAGAATAAGAGCATTTTTAGCTTTAAAAAAATCAAACAGTAGTATATATGCACTTTTTTTAATATAAAGATCTTGGAAGTCTTTATCAATACACAGAGAGCTTTCTCATTCTTATTAGAGTATTCTGTGGTATGGATATTCAATAATTTATGCAGTCCTGTGCTGATGGCCAGTTGGGTTGTTTCCAGTCTTCTGCTATCTCCAACAGTGCTGCAGTCAGTAACCTGGTGCGCACGTGTGCCCATCTGTCGCTCAGAGGTGATTGCAAAACTGAAAACCTGGGTCAAATGAAACTTGTGTCAGTAATTTTTCTTGTTAGTCTCTCATTATCTTACCAACACAATTCTATCAAACTTCTGGATTTTTGCCAATGTGAAAAGTCAAAATCTGCTATCTCAGTCTAGTTCCTATTTGTATTTTACTTATGAATGAGTTGGACGTTGTTCATATGTTCTAAAGCTCTTGAATTTCTCTTTTCTGTAAACTTTTTATATCTTTTATCCATTTTTCCAATAGACGGTCATTTTCTTGTTGATTTCTAGGATTTCACTTAAACTTCAGTGAGACTAACCCTACAAGATAGTTTTTTTTGGCTAGTTTGTCCATTTGTCATTTGAGAAAACACCTACTAGTGTTTATTTTACCACAAAGAAAAAGTCTTTTCTTTTAGGGCTTGGGGATTTTGAGTTATAGTTGGAAAGACCTTTCTCTTCATATTTTTTTCTAGAACTTTTATGATTTACTTTCACATTGAAAACTTTGATCCGTTCTGTCCTTTTTAAGGGGTGAGCTATAGCTCAATCTTTACTTCTTTTTTCCTAGACAGCTACTCAGTCTCATTACCGTTATAAAATGGACTGTCTTTCCTCAATTGGTTTGAGATGTCACCTTTCTTACATATTAAATTCCCATCTGTACTAGGGTCTGTTTCTATATTTTTTGTTCTATTTTGGTGTCATTCTGCCAGTCATGCTCCCTTATCATCCTTTATAATTACTAAGGCTTTGCAGTGTATTTTAAGTATCTGATTGCTCCCTCATTGATCTTCTTTGCAGAGTTTTCTTGACTATCCTTGCTTGTTTACTTTTCATACGTATTTTAAAATCTTTTTACGTTAAAAACAATGATTGCTGTTTTTATTGGATTAAATTACATTTAAAAATTAATTTAGAGGGAATTGATAAGTGTATGATGATGGACAAATGACTTTTTATTTGTTCAATTTCTTTGTTTCCTTTAGTGGAACGTATGGGTTTTGTTTTGTTTTCATATAAATTTTACACTTTTCTGAATTTTAATACAAGGTAATTTGTCTTATTGCTTTTTTGGTAATTATTATAAATGGGGTCATTTATATTGTATCTTCTGTGTTGTGGTTGATTGTACATATGAAAGTGTGAATCTCTTATAATAATCTTTTACTACTAGGAATTATTTTTTAAATCAATTTAGATTATTAAATCATTTATTATATACCAAATACCATTATAGGTATTGGAAAATAAAGATGAAAAATGCACTGTCCCTAAGAATTTCCTGTTAAAATAAAGATACTTAAGAGTGAGTTATGAATTTCATCAAAATTCATCTAAGATAATTGTGTTTTTACTCATTTGACCTATATTAATGGATTTCATATATTAAATTATTTGTATTTCTGGAATTAAAACCCCCTGCTTGGTTTGTTGTCCCTGCCGAGCTTTGAATTCTTCAAACATGCCCCACCTCGGGGTCTTTGCATATACCATTCCCTGTGCCTAAATTGCCCTTCCTCCTATAGCTGTAGTGTGTGTTCTTTTGATTTTAAGTTTCAAGTGTCATCCAGTCACAGCAGTCTGCTCTGAATGCCTCATAGCAAATATCATCAGTATATTCTCTTTTCTCTGTTCTTCTTTATAACATTTCTCTCTACCTGACCAGTATTACATATTCATTTTTTATTTGTCCATTGCCTGTCTCTCCCCAGTGGAAGTAGCTTAAAAAGAGCAAGTATTTGTTTTGCTTATTGCAATGCCTCCAGTGCCTAGGATGAAACTTGACACGTGGTTGGCACTCGGTGTATATTGCTGAATTCATACTTTGTTTATGCAGTTTAGCATCATGGTTAAGGTATTGGCCTTGGACCAAGAGTGCTGGGTTCAAATCCTTGTTTGCTACTATTAAGTATTTCACTTTGGGCAAGTTTTTTAACTTCTCTGTTCCTTCATCTGGAAAGTGGCATGAGTAATATAACCTACTTTATCTGATTGTTTTAAGAGGAGTGAATCCCATTAAACTCCTTTTTAAAGCAATTTTATTGAGATATATTCACATTTTATACAGTCCATCCAAAGTCTACAATTGGTAGTTCATAGTATTGTCACAAGGTTGTCCATTCATTACTACATTCAGTTTTACAACAGTTTCAATACTCTAAAAAAAGAAAAGAAACAAAATCCAAAACATGCCACCTTTTTAGACCCTTAAAACAGCATTGGCACATAGTAAACTTTCAGATCTTAGCTTTATGTTATTTTTTTAGCAAGCATTTATTGAGCACTGACTATGTACCAGCCTTTTGGTTTATTACAAAAAGAAGTGAAAGTGGGTGATTTCTGTCCTTCTGGAGCTTTAGAACGATGGATATTAATGAGTAATCATACTGATAAATCACACATAGGGACGGTTGTGCTATGAATAGGAATTAGATTGATGTGGCTGAGGGGGAAACACTTCAGGCAAGGAAAAAGTAAAGTCTCTGTCATGGGAAGTAGCACTGTGAGTGTGAGGGACTGAAAACAGCTGACTTTACCCAGAGTAAAGAGAATGAAGAGGGTCAAAACATGTTAAAGATGTTAAGTACTTTGAATGGCATGTTTTATAGACACTGGTAATTGCCTACCCCTTCTTTCTTAGTATCAGAATGCCTGATTTTAGCTAGGCACATGGCTCTCAAAATAAAGAATACATTTTCTGACTTCCTTGCAGCCAGGGTATCTATGTGATTAAATTCTAGCCAGAAGTGGCATCTGCAGTTTCTGAAAGTGCCTTTACAGGAATTGTGCATTTGCTCCTTCCTTATTCCTTCTAGCTGAAGTGAGGATGTGATGACTCCTGCTTAGCAGCTTAGAAGGAATCTGGTCTTTGATGATGGTGGGTCTTAGATGAGAGGGAAATAGAGTATCTTATTTAGGACATTGGAGGGGATAGGAGATATTTGCTGCTATTTGCAGACATACCTTATTTTGTCTAATGGTTAAGGGTTTTGTCATTATCCTAAGGGCAGTAGAGGAATTTAAACAGAAGATGACATGGTCAACTTCGCATTGAAAAGTTATCACCTCTGACTGCTGTGTGGGATGAACTTGAGAGGGCTGGAATGGAATGGAGAGACTAGTTTGCAAGCTGTTTTAGTAGTCTGGGGCAGCAAGGTGACAGTGGCAGAGATGGGTAGAAGGCGTTGGGTCAAGAAATAGGAAGCAAGTTATCTGGGCTTGTGATGGGTTAGATTTAGGAGGATTCTGTCAGGCTATACTTCTCATCCATGGGAAGAGGTGCTGATGGGGATGACTTCGCAGTTCCTGGCTTGTATTAGTGGGTGGTTGGTGGTGCCATTAACTGAGATTGTGGTTGCTTGAAGGAAACAGTTTTGGAAGGAGAACATAATTTTGGTGTGAAACTGTCAAGTTGGTAGTTGTATTTTTGGGTCTGTAGCTCAGAGGAGAGTATTGAGCTGGAGTTAAAACTTCAGGAATTTGCATATAGGTGGTATCAGACTGTGGACTTGGATGAGAAGTATAGCCTGACAGAAGACAAAAACCTGGGCCAAACCCTTGAGAAACTCCATCTACTATCTAAGCACAGGAGAAGGAACTTGTAAAGGAAAGAGAAGTGCCAGAGAGAAAACAGGAAAACTAGAAGAGTGTTCACAGAAGGGCTGGGGGGCCTGGTGGTGAGTGTACCCAGGAGGGTCAAATGCAGCTGAAAGGTGAAGTAAGGTAAGGGAATGAACATGACCATTGCTTAATGATATGGTTCTTGGTAACTTTGGCAAAAGTTGTTTTGGTAGAGTGATAGATCGAAACAAAAGTCATCATTTAGGTAAGTCAGACATGGTTGTATATGGAGACAGAAAGTCAGGACAGAAAGGATGCATTGAGTGGGGCATGATAGCTCAGCAATATGTCTCTTGGAGGCAAATGTATCTAGTCCCCCAAATCCGTACCAGGTGTGTTCAGTTCTTTGTTTCTGCATTTTCTTCTCCTTTCTTCTCTAAGTAAGTGATTCTGCTCTTAGAGCTCCCCTTGCAATTGTACTTCCATGGTTTTAACTACCTGTGTGCCACTTTTTCCCATGTCTCTAGTCTTTTCTCTGAGTCCCAAAATGTCCTGCCTTTTTGTTTTCCAAAGTGGATTCAGGTGTCATTACCATGGTGCCTTTCCTAATCCCCAGCCATGTATCTACATCTTCTTGGTCAAATGCTTGCTTAGTCTTCGTGCTGCACCATCATTTAGCCTTCTTACAAGACAGTTCTTTATAGGAAGGCCTCTCTTTTAAAGTAATTTATTTATTCACTGCACCTTGCATTTTGTGGTCTGTGTTGAATAAATGTTTGTTGTATTGAATTGAATCAAAAGATAGAAAGATGGGTGGTTCAGTTGTAGAATGTTTGCCTTCAATGCTGGAGAACTGAGTTCGATTCCCGGATCATGCACCCCCCCCCCCCCCAAAAAAAAAGATGAAAGAATTCTCATTTCCCATGAGAAGTTAGGATCTTTTTCTTTTTTCCTTTTCAAAGGCCAAAAGAAGGTACTCCCTTTTATGTCAACTAATGATGGGCCTAATGATGGCAGATTGACTTTTAATACAAATGATAGCCCATACACCTGGGACTGGTGACTTGGGAAAGGTGCAGTACTCAGACATGACCACAAGGTGTTGCGGTAACAGGACACTATTTGCCTACGTAGATAAACAGATGTGCCCTAGGTATGGGAACATTTAGGAGATGGCTATTAAATCTGGGAAGGTGATAGGCTTCCCATGTCAAATAAGCAATCTCTTCATTAAATTGTGCCTATTTTTATTTGGGTTAAGCAACTTATAGAAAATATATGTGAATAAAAATGTAACATGCAAAATATTGATGAAATGTTTTTGGTACAGTTTGACCACTTCTGAAAATGAAGAAAGTGAAGGTGAATCTTTAAAAAAGAGCACTAAAAAGGTATGTAGGAATGTTCTGTCTTTGTAAGAAATTTCATATCCTTTTTAAGATCAGATGCAAATAGCAGAAAAGACGCTGAAGCATATAGAGAAAGAGTGTTATGTTTTAGAAGATAACTCTTTTGTAGTAAAAGGAAATATTTTTTATTATTTTATCTGAAAAGGTTTTTCATTGAAGAGGTCTCAAATCTCTGTACCATGTCAGTTTTCAGAGCATTCCTGAAATGTGGTTAGGTTGTGGTTTACCAAGGCACAGTGAACCGTGAGAGTGTTTATTTGGAGTCCTAATACAGGTTTCTTGTCCTATGTATTAATTATGTTGCCATCTTCCTGTAATGTCCAACTTTGAGGTTTAGAAATGAGAAATGTGGACTTTATGGTTATCTACTATTGTATTAAGCATTATAAACATTTGCATATTCTAAACCAGTTATGCTGTTTTCTTGACTTAGCCAGGAAGAAAACCTAAGCCCATTATTGACGAGTCTGAAAGCAGTGACGAAAATGATGTAAGAAGAAAAGTTAAACCAGCAGAAAAAATAAGCATACAACATGAATCTATTTCAGTTACAGCATCTTCAGAGCTTTCAGAAAAAACAACTGAATCAATAACTCCTAAAGAAACAGCACCCCTTAGTGTCAAATCCTCTGTTGAAGAAGAGGTAGTAGCAAAAGAAAGTCAACAGGTAAGAGTGCCTGCCAATGCTTTGGAGAGAGAGAGAGAGAAACAAAAAAAAAGGTTTATTGAAAAATATTTGGAAGAAAAATAAAGCATTTTGTCTCCTCTGGTCCTCTTAAAAAACAAATTTTACATTTTTCTTATTATTAAAATTATATATGTTTGTTTCAGAAAACTTAGAACTTTCGGAAAGGAAGATAAAAATCACCTATAATTCCACTACCCAAATAACCTCCATAATGTTTTTTGGTCTCTATCTTCAATTCTTTTTAGAATTGTTAATGTATATGTAAAGAACATTTCCCTGTCATTAAGTATTCTACCATGCCAAATTATTAAAAAAAAATTTTTTTTTAACATAACAACATACAAACATGAACATTCTTACCATATGATCATTCCATTCTTGGTATACGATCAATAACTCACAATATCATCACATAGTTGTATATTCATCATCATGATCATTTGTTAGAACATTTGCATCAATTCAGAAAAAGAAATAAAAAGGAAAAAGAAAAAAATTCATGCATATCATACCCCTTACCCTTCCTTTCATTGATCACTCGCATTTCTTTTTTTTTTTTTTTTAATTATTTTTATTTTTTTAGGCATAGCGACATACAAACACAAGCATTCTTACCATATGATCATTTCATTTGTGGTATATAATCAATAATTCACCATATCATCATATAGTTGTATATTCATCACCATGATCATTTCTTAGAACATTTGCATCAATTCAGAAAAAGAAATAAAAAGAAAAAAAAGAAAAATCTCATACATACCATACCCCTTACCCCTCCCTCTCATTGACTGCTAGTATTTCCATATACCCTGTATTTTAGCCTTTGTTTACCCTATTTTTTTCTATACCCCTTATCACTCCCTTTCATTGACCACTAACATTTCAGTCTACTAAATTTATTTTTAACATTTGTTCCCCCTATTATTTATTTATTTTTAATCCATGTGTTTTACTCATCTGTCCATAAAGTAGAAAAAAGGAGCATCAGACACAAGGTTTTCACACTATACACAGTCACATTGTGGAAGTTGTATCATTATGCAATCATCTTCAAAAAACATGGCTATTGGAATACAGCTCTGCATTTTCAGACACTTCCCTCCAGCCTCTCTATTATACCCAACTAAAAAGGTGATATCTACATAATGCATAAGAATAACCTCCAGACAGAGAATAAAAAAGTATTTGCAAAGTCCCCTTGGGCAAATGGTGAGAAAGGGGCAAAATTCAGCTTCCCCAAGTGGAGAAGTCTTAATATTCTCACAAGCAGTAGGCTGAGACCCCAATCTTGGGTTTGTTCATATGAAACTTAACCCTGCAAAGGATAGGCTAAGCCTACTTAAAATTAGGCCTAACCCCCAAGAGAACCTCTTCTGTTGCTCAGATGTGGCCTCTCTCTCAGCCAACATGACAAGCAAACTCACTGCCCTCCCCCTCTCTACATGGGACATGACTCCCAGAGGTGTGGACCTTCCTGGCAACGTGGGACAGAAATCCTAGAATGAGCTGGAACTCAGCATCAAGGCATTGAGAAAACCTTGACCAAAAGGGGGAAGAGAGAAATGAGACAAAATAGTCAATGGCTGAGGGATTTCAAACAGAGTCGAGAGGTTATCCTGGAGGTTATTCTTATGTGTTAAATAGACATCACCTTTTTAGTTAAGGTGTAATGGAGAGGCTGGAGGGAACTGCATGAAAATGTAGAGCTGTGTTCCAGTAGCCATGTTTCTTGAAGATAATTGTATAATGATATAGCTTTTACAATGTGACTGTGTGATTGTGAAAACCTTGTGTTTGATGCTCCTTTTATCTACCTTATGGACAGATGAGTAAAACATATGGATTAAAAATAAATAAATAATAGGGGGAACAAATGTTAAAATAAATTTAGTAGATTGAAATGCTAATGATCAATGAAAGGGAGGGGTAAGGGGTATGGTATGTATGAATTTTTCTGTTTTCTTTCTGTTTCTTTTTCTGAATTGATGCAAATGTTCTAAGAAATGATCATGATGATGACTATACAACTATGTGATGATATTGTGAGTTATTGATTATATAACAAGAATAGAATGATCATATGGTAAGAATGTTTGTGTTTATATGTGGTTATGTAGCATAAATTTAAAAAAAACTAAAAAAATAAGAATAACCTCCAGGATAACCTCTCGACTCTGTTTGAAATCTCTCAGTCATTGACTATTTTGTCTCATTTCTCTCTTCCCCCTTTTGGTCGAGAGGTTTTTCTCAATCTCTTGATGCAGAGTCCCAGCTCATTCTAGGATTTCTGTCCCACGTTGCCAGGAATATTTACGTAGAAAGAAGGAGGGCAGTGAGTTTGGCAGTGAGTTTGTCGTGTTGCATACCTAAAATATATATTTTTTTTACATGAGCAGGCACCGGGAATCGATCCCAGGTCCTCTGGCATGGCAGGCAAGCATTCTTGCTTGCTGAGCCACCATGGCCCGCCCCATGCCTTATATTTTAATGAATGCATTATATTTCTTTCATGTCTGTACCATAGTTTAATTAATCTCTTACTAATGAACAAGTTGCAGTTTAAAATTTTTTAAGTGCTTTGATGAATTTCTTCGTAGCTAAATCTTCTTGCACACCCTTGATTATTTTCTTAGAAAAAATTATTACAATAAGATTTCTGGGTCATAACTGCTCTAAGATTCTTGATATAGAATATCTTCTGGTCAAGCTGCTGATTATCTCATTTTATTAATTGTTTTATGTTTTGAATAAATAATTAATGTAAAATTTTTAGTATAAAAAGGTGTCCCTGATACCCCATTCTTCAGTTTCCACTTTCCCTATCCACTAACCGTATACACAGGTAACCTTATAATTAGTTTCTTATACATCCTTCTGCATGTACAAATAAACACGAATATATTTTATTTTATTTCGTTTTTTTTACACAAATAGAAGTATACTATATATATATATATATCTATATATATATATATCCTCTTGTTAATCTATCTTGGTGAACATTCCTTGTGCTCTTGGAAAGACTAATTTGTGGTTGTTGGATGTAGTGTTCTGTTAATGTCAGTTTAGGTCAAGTTGATTGTGTAGTTCAGAAAATTTTATCCTGACTGGGGTTTTTGAGGGAAGGGAGGTCTGTTTGCTCTATCAGTTAAAGGGAGGGGATATTTTTCAAAATCCCAACCTTGTGTATTTTATTTACATCTTTGAATTTTTGTTACATGATTTTGAAGCTATGTTATTAATTGCATATTTGTTTAAGATTGATAATGTCTTCTTGAGGAATGGCCTCTTTTATCATTATGAAATATCCCTCTTTATTCTTGTAATACTTTTTGCCTCGAAGTCTGCGTTTTTTAATGTTATAGCCACAACAGCTTTCTTATCCTTACCTTGCATGGTAAAATTTTTCATCCTTTTATTGTCTTTAAATTTAAAGTGTATCTCTCATAGACAGCTTGTAGTTTTCCAGTTTGATAATCTCTGCCTTTTAATTGAAGTGTTTAATCCATTTAATTTTTGTCCCTCTTTTGCTAATTTTGGGTTAATTGAATATTTTGTGATATTCCATTTTACTTCTGGTTAGTTTATTAGTTGTACCTTGTTGTTGTTGTTATTATTATAATTTTTGGTCGTTGTTTCTGGATTAAAAAATATGCATCATTACGTTATCAAGGCTGTTTAGAATCAGTATGCTCCTACTTCATACATCCTAGTTCCATTTTATACCTGACAGTTACTGCTTCCCATTATATAAATGTAATTTTATAACTATACAATTCTGTTCATTCATCTCGCCATATTCTATGCTATTTTTGTCATGTTTTACTTCAACATACATTATGAATCTAAATTTACAGTGTTTCAATTTTGTTTGAAACCATCCTTTTAAAGAAATGAGAAAAAAAATATGTAGACTTTTATTTTTCCTACTTATTTCTATTTTCCAGCTCTTTTCTCCTTTTCTGTGGATCTACATTTCTGTATGATATCTAGATCTGAGTTTTTGTTTAATTAATCTTCCCTTCAGCCAGTCTAGAAACTGTTACTTCATCAGAACTGGGAGTAGAAATTTGAACTGATATCATTCACTTTCTCAATAAAAGTTCACCTTCATTCAAAGCAAGGATTTTTATTAGTCAACTGGAAGTTTTATAATTTTTTTATTTTTTGGCTATAATTTTTTGCAGTGTTTTGTTGTATTCATTCATATGACTAAAGTATATAATGTATTGGCTACTATGTAATATTTTAATTAATATATTAATGTGAACTATATGAGAGTTATAGTCAAAATATTGACAGTGTTTGCTAACATCTTTTTAATCTTTATGTTTTAAAAGAAAATATATTTTTCTCAAATGAAAATCTATGCTTTTTTTGTAGAAAACTCTGAAAAAGAGGAAAATGTCTCACAGCAAAAAGAAGAACTCAAGAAGTAAAAGTGTAGACTCAGGTACAGAATGGTGTTTTATATTTTGTCACTGATTCAAGAATCTCATTTAAATAAGAAAACAGAACTTTCTTATTTCTTAATTTGTTAAGGTAGTAAATTTTAAGTATATAAAATAGCTACTTTTTAAAATTAAGAATATGTGACTTTGAATAAATTATTTTTTTCAGACATTTTATCAGAAAATTTTAAACACAAATTGTGGGCATTGGTATACTTTCCCTGAAATTCTTCAACATGTATATAACTAACTACAGTTCAATGTTTGTTTATAGTTTTTTCTTTTAATGTAAAATATACATACAATGAAATGCCCAGATCTTAAGTGCATATTTGCTCAGCTTTAGGAATTGCAAACACCCGCTAACTAAAGCCCTTAACATACCTTTACCATCACTTGAGAAAGTTACCCCATGCCTCTTTCAAGTCAGTCCTCACCCACCTCTATACCCTCAAGAGGCAATTGCTATTGGGATTTTTTTTTGTAGCAGATTAGTTATACCTATTCTAGAATTTCATATAAAAGGAATCATATAGTATGTACTCTTTTGTATAAGGCTTCTTTCACTCGGCGTATTTTTTTTGAGATTTATCCATGTTGTTTGTGTCATTTTATTGCTGAGTGGTATCTCCTTTTATGTGTGTGTGTGTGTGTGTGTGTGTGTGTGTATACACCACAGTTTATCCAGTCTCTTATTGATAGACAGCTGAGTTTCCAGTTTTCATCTACTATGAATAAAGCTATTATGAACATTCTTATATACATTTTTGTGTGACTGGATGTTTTCTCAGTTCTCTTGGGTAAATAAGAAGGAGTGAAGTGGCTGGGTCATATGTTAGATTAACCATAGGAGAAATATAAGAAACTGACGTGTTTTGAGAACCACATTCCCAATGTGGTTGTACAATTTTACACTCCCATCAGAAGCCACAGGGTTTAATATGTTAACAAGAACATAATGAACAAGTTCATGCAAACACATTTAAAATAGATGAAGAGAACAAATATTTAGAAAACACTGGGCTATTAGAATTTGACTTTTGAAGAAAAAACCCAGGATAATCCTATATATATCAAAAGAAATTCAGTGAGTGGTTAAAAATCTTTCTATGCAAACAAAACAGAAAAACCTTAATTTCAGATGATTTTATAAGAGAATCTAACAGATGTTTAAGGAATAGTTCATTCTAATCTTATGCAAATTTTTCAGAGAATAAAAGAAGAGGAAATGTTCCCTAGTTTGTTTGAGGTGAATATCCTTTAATATCAAAACCAGAGAGCAAAGAATAGAAGACAATTACAGACCAATCTCATTAATATAAATTAATGAAAACTCCTTAACAAATTATTGGCAAAGTGGGGACAATAATATTTTAAAGATAATATGGTGAAGTTGGGTTAATCCCTATAAAAGCAAAGTGGGTTTAACATTAGAAAGTCTGTTAATATAATTTAACAATTTAAAAATATTAAAGGAGTAAAACTATATGATTATTTCAATAGAAACATAACAAGTATTCGATAAGAATTTTATTTTAATCTTCAGTCTTGAGTGAAAGGTATATTATATTAGTGAACTAATGAAAGAAGGGAATTTTTTATTTGGTAAAGAGAGATTTTTTTTTAACTTTTTTTGTTGTATAATATAACATATATACCAAGCAAAGAAAGAAAATGCAATAGTTTTCAAAGCACTCTTCAACAAGTAGTTCCAGGACAGATCCCATGGCTACCATACCATCATCTCAGATTTTTACTTCTAGCTTTTCCAGAGCATGGAGACTAGAAGGAATAAATATTTTTTTATCATCTCAATTGACTTTTTTTTTCTTGTTTGTAAAAAATAACATATATACAAAAAAGCAATACATTTCAAAGCACAGGGCAACAATTAGTTGTAGAACAGATTTCAGAGTTTGGTGTGGGTTACAATTCCACAATTTTACGTTTTTACTTCTCGCTGCTCTAAGATACCGGAGACTAAAAGAAATACCAATATAATGTTGGAGCAGTCACACTCATTTGTTAAACCCTACCTTCTCTGTGTAACTCCACCATCAACTTTGATCTTTCTTTCCCACTCTTTAGGGGTATTTGGGCTGTGACCATTCTAACTTTTGCATGTTGGAAAGGGCTATCACTAATACGGGGTAGGGAGATGGAACTATGATGTTCTGAAGAGGCTAGACCCTCCAGGTTTCAGTATTTATCTGAACCAGGGACCCATCTGGAGGTTGTACGTTTCTAGAAAGTCACCCTAGTGCATGGAATCTTTGTAGAATCTTATATATTCCCCTAGGTGTTTTTAGGGTTGGCTGGAGTGGTTTTAGTTGGTGTTTGGCAAGTTATGATAGGTAGCAATGTTGAACTGAAGCATGCATAAAAGTGACCTCCATAGTAGCCTCTCGACTCTATTTGGACTCTTACAGCCACTGATACCTTATTTGTTACACTTCTGATAAAGGGATAAAAAATTAAAAGAATCCTTTTAAAAATCAAGTACAAATGAATGATGCCTATTCTCACTGCTTTTAGAGGTACTAGCTGGCACAGTGATACAAGAAAAAGAAATAAATGGCATTAATATAAAGATTAGAAAGAAGAAAACTTTCGTTTATGATGGTCTACATAGAAAATCCAGCTGAGTTTCAGACAGATTATTGCAATTATTAGTGATGTCACAAGATTGAATTTTAAAAAACAATTACATATTTATATACCAAGACTATGCAGTAGAATTCTCTTGATGTTAGAAATGTTCTGTAATCTGCATTGTCCAGTATGGTAGCCACTTGTGTATCTTATATGACTAAGGAGCTGAATTATTAATTTTATTTAATTTTAATAAATTTAAGTTTAAATTGCCACATGTGGCCAGGGGCTAGGCTACCATATTGGACAGTACAGCCATAGAGCCTAAAAAGAAAATATGTGAGATTGTAAACTCTTTGAGGGCAGGGATCTTTGTCTGTTTTATTCACTACTCTATTCCCTGATTTTATTTAGAACATGGCTCAGTGCCTGATAGACACTCAAGTGTTTATTGAATGAAGGAATAAATGAATATATTTATTTATTTTTGATAACACTACTTTTGCAATAATGATTTAGAAAAAAGATACCTAGAAACAAATATAGAAAAGACATGTAAGACTAAGGGAGAAATTTATAAAACTTACTTGAAAAATAAGTGTAATACAAGCCAATAGATAAACCATGTTCATACATAGAAAGAGTTAATATCATAAAGATATCAGTTATTCCCAAATTGATCTGTAGATTCAATACAGAATAGTGGTTACTACAAGGTTGGCAAGGGCATTCGAGTATACACTGTTTTTGTAAGCTGCTGGAATGTGATATAACAGAAATGGGACTGGTTTTAAAAAGGAAATTTAATAAGTTACAAGTTTACAGTTCTAAGGAAGTGAAAGTGTCCAAATTAAGGCACCATCAAGAGGTTACCTTCAAGAAAGACCAATGGTTCTGCAACACCTCTTTTAGCTGGATAGTCACATGGCTGCCATCT
Source organism: Tamandua tetradactyla (assembly GCF_023851605.1). Classification (NCBI taxonomy): domain Eukaryota; kingdom Metazoa; phylum Chordata; class Mammalia; order Pilosa; family Myrmecophagidae; genus Tamandua; species Tamandua tetradactyla. The sequence continues at coordinate 27,874,017 of NC_135352.1, forward strand.
GTTGGTCCCTCGCTCCTGGGCTACATTGCTTTCGGTCTCTGTCCATGTGGGGGTTCCTCACTACTTCTCTGGGGCTGGCTTTCATCTCTTGGCTTCTCTTGACTCTCTTCAGGTTCTGGCTTGCTTAGCATCTCAGGGTGATGTCTGCTGGGCTCCAAGAATCTCCAAACATATATGTCTCTGTTCTCTGAAGCAGCTGTTCTCAAGCGTCTACATCTGCTCTCTCTGTTGGCTCTGAAGCTTCTGTCGTTTCTGGTTCTCTCCAAAATGTTTCCTCTTTTAAAGGATTCCAGAGAACTAATCAAGACCCACTTGGAATGGGTGTGGTCACATCTCCATCTCATCATAGTTCACACCCACAGTTGGGCATGTCACATCTCTGGAGATAATCTAATCAAAATTTCTCCCCTACAGTGTTGAATCAGGATTAAAAGAAACATTTGCTCCCACAAGATTGGTTCAGGATTAAAACATGGCTTTTCTGGGGTACATAATATTTTCAAACTGGCACATACTCAGTGCTTCAGATGTCTTGTTAATGTCTATAATAGTACTGCTGTATTGTAGTCCCTTGGGTGTTCCATTTATCAGTCTTAATATTACCTATGCACACACATAAACATTGTGGAGCATAAAATAATTCATAATAAAGAAATGAAACTAATGCCATGATAAAAACCTTTAAGAGTTGACAGGTTTAGTATAACCTTTTAACCAAACTTTTGAAAAATCTATTAGCTCTGAAAAATTAAGAAAGATTTTATTTGAACTCATAAAATCCTTAGGGGTTTTTTTTTTTTTAATCAAGACTACTATTTACCGGTTATTGATTTTTCTAAAAATACTGGTGGACTGAATTTAGATGAACAGGGATTTGGGATCAGAGGGAATAGTTACTGAATTGGGGTAGGCAACATTATGAGTCTGACTTGGAGGTCTAATCAGAACACCTCATGCCGATTCCTGTTTCTGCTTGCTTTCATAAATTAACAGCAATAAAAACGATATTAGAATATTTACTGTGTGACAGTCATTATACTAAGTGTTTAATATCCTCTCATTTACACATCCTTATAATAAACCTCTGAGGGAAAGGTACCACTATTTTCCCCATTTTTACAAATGAAGAAATGGACACATAGATCAAACAGTTATCTGAGGTTGCATAGAGCTTAGCAAGTGTTTCAGGTGTATATTGATACAAAACAAATTGCCGCAAAACTTAGTGACATAAATAGTACAATTTTAGACATTAAAACAGTAGTCAGAAAACTATGGCCTGTGATTTAAGTCTGACCCAGTGCCTATTTTTGAAAATAAAAGTTTTATTGAAGCATAGCCATATTTGTTCATTTAAGTATTTTATGTCTGCTTTGGCCCAACAACAGCAAAGTTGAGTAGTTGGCCTGCAAAACCAAATATATTTACTATCATATGGCCCTTTACAGAATGTTTGCTCACTTAAAAGAGCAGCCACCTTTTTTGCTCAAAGTTTTGCTTTGGCGAGTCTGCCTTTTTGTTGCATTAAGTTGGTGCCTGGGCTGTGCTGGAAGGTCTTTGAAGACTTCATTCACGTGTCTGGTGCCTTAGAGTCCCTCTGTATGACCTTTTTATTTCTTCTTGATCTCTTGGTCTTCTCATCGCTTGGCTGACTTCCAAGAGAGAGCGTTGAAGGAGATGAAAAAATAGAAACTGCAGATCTGCCTTGGAACTTGGGCCGTATCATTCCATCTTATTCTCTTGATCAAGCCAGACATAAGGCCAACCCAGGTTCAAGGGGAAGGGAAGTGGAGAATAATGTTAAAGAATTAGCAGCTGTTATTAATCCACCACCTCCAGGAATTGAGCTCAGGTGTGAATCAAGAGGTGCATTTTCAGTCAAGATGCTCATCAGTTTTTAGCATTAAATAAGTAGTAATTATGGAAGAAGTATAGACTGTTCTGTCAATGCCTTTTGTTAATATTATTTAAAAATAATTGGAGTACTAATTAAAAATTGATTGATAATAAAACCTTATATAGTATATTGTATAGTAATTTATAGTTTTTGGAAATGCATTCATATTCTTTCTTGAACCCCACAGTGAATACAAAAAGCAGAACATGTTTTATTTCTTCCATTTTACCAAACTGTAGCAGGTTAAATGACTTGTGTAATATCTAGTTAGTAAAGAAGCTCAAACTAGGACCTAAGTCTTCAGATTCCTAGGCCAGTTATATTACTAAATATTACTACAACTATTTAAATTAATATACTGAATAATCTTGATGTATTCTAGAAATGTCTATCAGGTAATATTAAAATTCAGAAAATACAGTTAACAAAGAAGAGTGGTATCACCGATAGTGTTGAATAACAGCAGACAGTTAAATAAAGGCACAGCAAGGTAATTAAAAGACAGTTGTGGTTTAGACTGCTTAAGCAGAGATGTTAGGAGAATCAACATCTAATCAACATGTTAGTAGTCAGACAAGATAGGGGCTTGTGAGACTATGTCCTGGAAGTGAGAAGTGAATTTCATTCCTTTCATAATGCTTTTTCAGCTACCTGAAGTTTTAGGCTTTCAGAGCCCTGGTCCTAGAGTTAAATTATGAATAACCTGAATATAAAATTTACTTACCTTAATGTTTTAGATAGTGATGTTTCCAGCTGTGTGCATATTTGGTGTCTGGAAGGAAAGAAAACTGGTGACATCACGGAGTTGGATGTTGTTTTGTCTGCATTCGAGAAAACCCTCCTGGAGTATAAGTAAGTGTTTTATTGTGATATATGTACCACATACATTTCCTGTGAAGAACTACATTTGTTCACCTCTTAGCTTTTAGATATTTCTAAGATTTTTACATTTCCATTATGATTTTGTTCTTTAATCCTGTGAGGTTTTTTATCAGTGTGTTTTTATATGTCCAAATTTTTTAATCTTTATTTTTGTATTAACCTATCTTAAATACGATCTGGTGATACCTATGTGTTGAAATTTTGAGGCTTTTTTATGGCCTAGCACATGATCCATGTGAATCTCATTATTATATATATTATATAGAATCAGTAATTATTACATTTTTCCTAATGGTTCTGTTAGGTTTTGCTGCATATATTTAGAGATTATTTTACTAGGAACATCTTGTTTAAAATTTCTTTGACTTTGGTCTGGATGTTTTGTCATTATGTAGTGATACTCTGTATCCCTAAAAGTACTTTTTCCATCTTAAAATCTATTTAATATGATACTAATACAGTGTCACTGGCTTTCTTTTGTACTTTTTGCCAGATTTTACATTCTTTTTACTTTCTAGTACCACCAACCATTGTGTGACCTTAAGCTTTGTTTCTTATATCTATATATAATTTTTTTTTAACATTTCTTATTGTGGAATATACATACAAAAAGTGACAGTTTTCAAAGTACATTTCAACAGGCAGTATAGAACAAATATGAAAATATGGAATGGGTTACAGTTCCACAATTTCAGGTGTTTCCGTCTAGCTGCTTTAAGACACTGGAGACTGAAAAGAAATATCAATATAATGGTTCAGTAGTCATACTCACTTGTTAAATACTATCCTTCTCTATTGTGATGACTCCTTCTCCTTTGATCCTTCTCCCATCTGTAGGGATATTTGGGCAATGACCATTTCAGTGTCTTCATGTTGAAAAGGGATATTGACATTTTGGGTTAAGGGGATGGGACTAGTTGATGCTCTTGTGGAGAGACTGGTAATCTCAGGGTTTCAGGGCTTATCTGTCTCAGGAACCATCTGGAAGTTTTAGGTTTCTGAAAAATAAACTTTGTGACTAAAATTTTTGCAATGTCAAATAGAGCCCTGGGTTTACAGAAATACTGTTCTTTGGGGCTTGGCATACCATGACAATTAGCAATATCTTGCTGAAGCCTGCATAAGAGTAACCTCCAGAATAGCCTCTCAACTCTATTTGAAATCTCCTAGCCACCGATACCTTGTTTTGTTATATTTCTTTCCCCGCTTTTGGTCAGGTAGGCATTGTCAGTTTCATCATTGCCAGAGCCAGGTTCATCCCTGGGAGTCATGTCCCACATTGCCAGGGTGACTCACCTCTGATCATTATGTCCCTGTTAGTGGGGCGGGTTATGCGTTTATTTGCAGAGTTGGGCTTAGAGAGAGGCCACATCTGAGCAACAAAATAGGTTCTCTGGAAGTAACTCAGGCATAACAGTAGGTAGGCTTACCTTCTCTCTTACAGAAATGAGTTTCATTAGAGCAAGTCTCAAGATGAAGGGTTTGGCTTATTAATCAGAAAGTCCTTAATATTTTAAAGAGTATTAGGGATTTCCCAGGTTGGAAAGTTTAATAGTTCCATATAATTTCACCAGTCCCTCAAGGGACTTTGCTAGTACTTTTTAATTATCTGCCCAACATACCTGCAAAGTATCCGGTATTACAGAAAACTATGCAGAAATGTAAGACTGCATTCCCAATTCTAGGCTCCAGGTGTTTAGGCTGTTTAAACTGGCCAGATAGGTTAAATTAGATTGTGTGTTACAGGAAATTTAGGTTTTGAACAAAATAAACCTCTCTTCCTTTGGTCTGATGCAGTAGGTGAAGTTCTAAAATACAGACAATATCATCCTTTACCCTGTATTCTGATTTACCTTGGTCCCAACCAGATCAGCTTTGTTCTTATCTCTAATTGAAGCCTGGTCTCTTGTTTTGACTTAACAGTTGCTGTACATAGTTATGCTGACTTTCAGAGCTGTAGAACTCCAACTGTGAGCCTCAGGTGTCACACAGGTACCCAAAGTTCCAGTAAAATACCAAGTTATACACATATAGCACAGCATCTCAGAATTTAGAAATGACACTTAAAGCTCAGGGATAAATGTGACTGCTGTAAGAACTTACAATCTAGACCCCAATTTTCTTACAAGTGTTTTCTAGAAGAGACCATAAAATACCTGTTCTTTTGTTTCTGGCGTATTTTGCACAGCATAATGTCCTCATGGTCATTCATCTCGTTGCACACGTCATGCCTTCATTCCTTTCTGTAGCCGCACAGTATTCCATTGTATGTACACACCACAGTTTGCCCTTTTGCTTCTCAATCAATATACCCTTCGGGCTAACCACCTTCCATTGGATATCATGAATGTTGCCAATATTCATTGTGTAAATGTCTATTCGAGTCTCTGCTTTCAGATCTTTGGAGTATATTCCCAGTAACGGGATTGTCCAATCATGTGACAACCATATATTTAGCCTACTGTGGATCCACTATATTACCCTTTGTAGAGGTTGTCCCATTCAGCTACCTGACCAACATTAAATAGGTATACTTCTCTCTCCACATTTTCTCTAGCACTTAAATCTTTTTGTTAGCTATTTATTTTTCTTTTTTTTGCATGGGCAGGCACTGGGAATCGAACCTGGGTCTCTGGCGTGGCAGGTGAGAACTCTGCCTACTGATCCACCTTGGCCTGCCCTAGCTATTTATTTTGAATCTGCAGATTCCGTTGATATACATTCATATAGTATATGTTCTATCCAAAATCAGTGTTTTATAGTATCCTTACTTATTTGTACCATCACCTTTACTCTCAATTTCAGACAATTTTCACTGCTCCAAAAAGAAAAATAACAGGTAGACACACCATAGCAAAAGAGAAAATCCCAAACACCCCTTAACTCTTGTCCCCACTTCTAATTATTTATCCCTAGTATTGTTGTGGTACTAGAGATGTATTCCTGTTAAATATAAACCTATAGCATGCCATAAGTAGTTTTCCCATATACCCCTCTATTATTAACTTTTTGTACACATTTAAAAGTGTTATACTTTTAAAGTAGTTCATGCAAGAACTTATTAATATTTAAAGTACTATAATCAGTGATGTACACGGCTCTAAGCAACCCCTTTCAATCATGTTCATCTTCAATATGGCACTCTTAGAAACCCACCAAAGAACTGCCACCGCCACTATCCGTTCCCATACTTTTAAGTTCAACCTTGTTAGTTTGTACATATTAGATAACTGTTCCCCTTTCTCTAGCTTCTGTCTATTTCTAGGTCCTCTATATGCTATGTTTTACGACTCTGAGTTTACATTTTTCTGAGGGATTCATATTTGTGAAATCATACGGTATCTATCCTTTTGTTTCTGACTTATTTTGCTCAGCATTATGTCCTCAAGGTTCATCTATGTTGTTGCATGCTCCAGGACCTCATTTTTTTCTTACTGCTGCATGATATTCCATTATAAGTATATAACATATTTTGTTTATCCACTCAGCTGTTGATGGGTACTTGGATTGTTTCCATCTTTTGGTGATTGTGAATAATGCTTCTATGAACATAAGTGCGCCAATGTCTGTTTGTGATACTACTTTCAGCTCTTCTGGGTATATGCTGAGTAGTGGTATTGCTGGGTTATAGGGCAACTTGATATTGAGTTTTATGAAGAACTGCCAAACTGTTTTCCACAGTGACTGTACCATTATACATTCCCACCAGCAGTGAAGTAATGTTCCAAATCCTCAACATCCTCTCCAACATTTGTAGTTTCCTCTTTGTTTAGTGGCAGTCATTCTTATAGGTGTGAGTTGGTATCTCATTGTGGTTTTGATTTGCATTTCCCTTATAGCTAATGAAGATGAACATCTTTTTCCTGTGCTTTTATTTTCTCGATGGAAAAATGTCTGTTCATATCTTTTGCTCATTTTATTGGGTTGTGTGCCCTCTAGAAAAGCCATGTTTTAATCCTGATCCAGTATTTTGGGAGCAACTGTTTCTCTTAATCCTGATTCAGTAATGTAGGTTGGAATCTTTTGATTAGATTATCTTTATAGAGGTGTGGTGTGATCAATTGTGGTTAATAACCTTTGACTAGATGGAGATGTGACTACACCCATTCCAGGTGGGTCTTGATTAGTTTATTGGAATCCTTTAAAAGAGGAAATATTTTGGAGAGAGCTCAGAGCAGACAGAGCCTACAGAAATGACAGAGCCTAGGGAAATGACAGAAGCCTTATAGCTGACAGAAACTTCACAGCTGAGCTGACACAGATGCGGATACGTGGAGAACAGAAACACGTATGTTTGGAGATGCTTGGAGCCCAGCAGACGTCACCATGAGATGTTAAGCAGGCCAGAACCTGGAAAGGCAGATGCCAGCCATGTGTCTACCTAGCTGACCAAGGTGTTCCTAACCCATGGACTTTCCTCTCATTGGTGCCTTAATTTGGACACTTTCACTTCCTTAGAACTGTCAACTTGTAACTTACTAAACTCCCCTTTTGTAAAAGCTGTTCCAGTTCTGTTATATTGCATTCTGGCAGCTTGCACACTAACACAGGTTGTTCTTTTGTTGTTGAGTTGTATGACTTCTTTATATGGATATCAAACCCTTATCAGATATATGGTTTCCAAATATTTTCTCCCATGGAGTTGGCTGCCTCTTTACCTTTTTGCAGAGTCCTTTGAGGAACAGGAGCATTTGATTTTGAGAAATTTTCCATTTATCTACTTTTTCTTTTGTTGCTTGTGCTTTGGGTATAAGGCCTAAAAAGCTACCACCTATTACTAGGTCTTGAAGATGTTTCCCTGTATTTTCTTCCAGGAGTTTTGTGATACTGACTCTTATATTTAGTTTTCAATCCACTTTGAGTTAATTTTTTTTGTAGTATGTGAGGCAATGGTCTTCTTTCATTCCTCTGGCTATGGATATCCAGTTCTCCCAGACCCATTTGTTAAAAAGACTATTCTGTCCCAGTTCAGTGAATTTGGGGGCCTTATCACAGATCATTTGACCATAGGTCTGAGGATCTATTTCTGAACTCTGAATTCGATCCCATTAATGAGTATGTCTATCTTTGTGCCAATACCTTTTGACCACTGTGGCTTTATAATCTTTAAATTCAGGAGGTGTAAGTTCTCCCATTTCATTCTTCTTTTTTTAGGATGTTTTTTACTATTCAGGGCCTCTTTCCCTTCCAGATAAATTAATTAGCTTTTCCGGGTCGTCCAAGTAGGCTGTTAAAATTTTGATTGATATTGCTGACTCTGTAAATCAATTTTGGTAGAATTGACATCTTAATGACATTTAGCTTTCCTATCCTTGAACACGGAATGCCTTTCCACCTATTTAAATCTTCTTTGATTTCTTTTAGCCGTTTTGTAGTTTTCTGTGTATAGTATAGGTCCTTTACATCCCTTGTTAAGTTTATTCCTAGATACTTGATTCTTTAGTTGCTTGTGTGAATGGATTTTTTTTTCTTAATTGTCTCCTCAGTTATGCCATTGCTTCTGTACAGAAACATTACTAATTTTTATACATTGATTTTGTATCCTGGCACTTTGCTGAATTTGTTTATGAACTCAAGTATCTTTGTCATAGATTTCTCAGGATTTTCCAGGTATAGGATCATGGCATCTGCCATAATGAAGGTTTTACTACCTTCTTTCCAGTTTGGATGCCTTTTATTTCTTTTTGTTGCTTGATTCCTCTAACTAGATTGGCTAGCACAGTGTTGAATAGTAGTGGTGACAGTGGGCATCTTTGTCTCTTTCACAGGAAATGCTTTCAGTCTCTCGCTGTTGAGTATGATGCTGGGTGTGGGTTTTCATATATGCCTTTTATCATATTTAGGAAGTTTCCTTTGATTCCTCTCTTTTGAAGCGTTTTTATCGAAAAAGGATGCTGAATTTTTTCAAATGCTTTTTCAGTGTCAGTCTAGATGGTCATGTGATTTCTCCCTTTCCACTTGTTAATATGTTCTATTACCTTGATTGATTTTCTTGTGTTGAACCACTCTGCATGCCTGTAATAAACCCCCCTTGGTCATGGTGGTATGTCTTTGGATTTGATTTGCAAGTATTTTGTTGAGAATTTTGCATCTATTTTCATTAGGAAGATTGATCTGTAGTTTTTTTGTTGTAGTATCTTTATCCAGATTTGGTATTAGAGTGATGTTAGCTTCATAGAGTTAGGTTGTGTTACTTTTTCCTCAGTTTTTGGGAGAGTTTGAACAGGAATAATGTTAGTTCTTTTTGGAATGTTTGATAAAATTCCCCTGCGAAGCTGACTGGCCCTGGGTTTTTCTTTGCTATACATCTATTGATAGACATTAGACTGTTTCCATCTCTTGGAAATCATAAATAATGCTGCTATAAACATTGGTGTGTAAATGTCTGTTTATGTCCATGCCTTCAGTTCCTCTGAATATATACCTAGTAATGGGATTGCTGGATCATTTGACAGTTCTATATTTAGCTTCATCAGGACCAGCCAAACTGCCTTCCAGAGCGGTTTTACCATTTTACATTTCTACTAACAGTGGCTAAGTGTGCCTTTTTCTCTACATCCTCTCCAGCACGTGTCGTTTTCTGTTTGTTTGTTTTTAATTTTTTTATTTTATTTTTTTTTATTAACGGAAAGAAAGAAAAAAAAAGAACACAACATTTAGAAATCATACCGTTCTACATATGCACTCAGTAATTCTTAACATCATCACATAGATGCATGATCATCGTTTCTTAGTACATTTGCATCGGTTTAGAGGAACTAGCAACACAACAGAAAAAGATATAAAATGTTAATATAGAGAAAAGAAATAAAAGTAGTAATAATAGTAAAAAACAACAACAAAAAAAAAACCTTATAGCTCAGATGCAGCTTCATTCAGTGTTTTAACATGATTGCTTTACAATTAGGTATTATTGTGCTGTCCATTTTTGAGTGTATCTAGTCCTGTTGCACAGTCTGTATCCCTTCCACTCCAATTACCCATTATCTTACCCTGTTTCTAACTCCTGCTGGACTCTGTTACCAATGACATATTTCAAGTTTATTCTAGAATGTCCGTTCACATCAGTGGGACCATATAGTATTTGTCCTTTAGTTTTTGGCTGGACTCACTCAGCATAATATTCTCTAGGTCCATCCATGTTATTACATGCTTCATAAGTTTATCTTGTCTTAAAGCTGCATAATATTCCATCATATGTATATACCACAGTTTATTTAGCCATTCTTCTTTTGATGGACGTTTTGGCTGTTTCCATCTCTTTGCAATTGTAAATAACGCTGCTATAAACATTGGTGTGCAAATGTCCGTTTGTGTCTTTGCCCTTAAGTCCTTTGAGTAGATACCTAGCAATGGTATTGCTGGGTCGCATGGCAATTCAAATTGCTGGGTCGCATGGCAATTCTATATTCAGCTTTTTGAGGAACCGCCAAACTGCCTTCCACAGTGGTTGCACCATTTGACATTTCCACCAACAGTGGATAAGTGTGCCTCTTTCTCCGCATCCTCTCCAGCACTTGTCATTTTCTGTTTTGTTGATAATGGCCATTCTGGTGGGTGTGAGATGATACCTCATTGTGGTTTTGATTTGCATTTCTCTAATGGCCAGGGACATTGAGCATCTCTTCATGTGCCTCTTGGCCATCCGTATTTCCTCTTCTGGTAGGTGTCTGTTCAGGTCTTTTTCCCATTTTGTAATTGGGTTGGCTGTCTTTTTGTTGTTGAGTTGAACAATCTCTATATATTCTGGATACTAGACCTTTATCTGATATGTCATTTCCAAATATTATCTCCCATTGTGTAGGCTGTCTTTCTACTTTCTTGATGAAGTTCTTTGATGCACAAAAGTGTTTAATTTTGAGGAGCTCCCATTTATTTATTTATTTCTTCAGTGCTCTTTTGCTTTAGGTTTAAGGTCCATAAAACCACCTCCAGCTGTAAGATTCATAAGATATCTCCCTACATTTTCCTCTAACTTTTATGGTCTTAGACCTAATGTTTAGATCTTTGATCCATTTTGAGTTAACTTTTGTATAAGGTGTGAGATGCGGGTCTTCTTTCATTCTTTTACATATGGATATCCAGTTCTCTAGGCACCATTTATTGAAGAGACTGTTCTGTCCCAGGTGAGTTGGCTTGACTGCCTTATCAAAGATCAAATGTCCATAGATGAGAGGGTCTATATCTGAGCACTCTATTCGATTCCATTGGTCGATATATCTATCTTTATGCCAATACCATGCTGTTTTGACCACTGTGGCTTCATAATATGCCTTAAAGTCCGGCATTGCGAGACCTCCAGCTTCGTTTTTTTTCCTCAAGATGTTTTTAGCAATTCGGGGCAACCTATCCTTCCAGATAAATTTGCTTATTGGTTTTTCTAATTCTGAAAAATAAGTTGTTGGGATTTTGATTGGTATTGCATTGAATCTGTAGATCAGTTTAGGTAGGATTGACATCTTAATTATATTTAGTCTTCCAATCCATGAACACGGTATGCCCTTCCATCTATTTAGGTCTTCTGTGATTTCTTTTAGCAGTTTTTTGTAGTTTTCTTTATATAGGTTTTTTGTCTCTTTGGTTAAATTTATTCCTAGGTATTTTATTCTTTTAGTTGCGATTGTAAATGGGATTCGTTTCTTGATTTCCCCCTCAGCTTGTTCATTACTAGTGTATAGAAAAGCTACAGATTTTTGAATGTTGATCTTGTAGCCTGCTGCTTTGCTGTACTCATTTATTAGCTCTAGTAGTTTTGTTGTGGATTTTTCCGGGTTTTCTACGTATAGTATCATATTGTCTGCAAACAGTGATAGTTTTACTTCTTCCTTTCCAATTTTGATGCCTTGTATTTCTTTTTCTTGTCTAAATGCTTTGGCTAGAACTTCCAACACAATGTTGAATAATAGTGGTGATAGTGGACATCCTTGTCTTGTTCCTGATCTTAGGGGGAAAGTTTTCAATTTTTCCCCATTGAGGATGATATTAGCTGTGGGTTTTTCATATATTCCCTCTATCATTTTAAGGAAGTTCCCTTGTATTCCTATCTTTTGAAGTGTTTTCAACAGGAAAGGATGTTGAATCTTGTCAAATGCCTTCTCTGCATCAATTGAGATGATCATGTGATTTTTCTGCTTTGATTTGTTGATGTGGTGTATTACATTAATTGATTTTCTTATGTTGAACCATCCTTGCATACCTGGGATGAATCCTACTTGGTCATGATGTATAATTCTTTTAATGTGTTGTTGGATACGATTTGCTAGAATTTTATTGAGGATTTTTGCATCTATATTCATTAGAGAGATTGGTCTGTAGTTTTCTTTTTTTGTAATATCTTTGCCTGGTTTTGGTATGAGGGTGATGTTGGCTTCATAGAATGAATTAGGTAGTTTTCCCTCCACTTCGATTATTTTGAAGAGTTTGAGGAGAGTTGGTACTAATTCTTTCTGGAATGTTTGGTAGAATTCACATGTGAAGCCGTCTGGTCCTGGACTTTTCTTTTTAGGGAGCTTTTGAATGACTAATTCAATCTCTTTACTTGTGATTGGTTTGTTGAGGTCATCTATTTCTTCTTGAGTCAAAGTTGGTTGTTTATGTCTTTCCAGGAACCCGTCCATTTCATCTAAATTGTTGTGTTTATTAGCGTAAAGTTATTCATAGTATCCTGTTATTACCTCCTTTATTTCTGTGAGGTCAGTAGTTATGTCTCCTCTTCCATTTCTGATCTTATTTATTTGCATCCTCTCTCTTCTTCTTTTTGTCAGTCTTGCTAAGGGCCCATCTATCTTATTGATTTTCTCATAGAACCAACTTCTGGTCTTATTGATTTTCTCTATTGTTTTCATGTTTTCAATTTCATTTATTTCTGCTCTAATCTTTGTTATTTCTTTCCTTTTGCTTGCTTTGGGATTAGTTTGCTGTTCTTTCTCCAGTTCTTCCAAGTGGACAGTTAATTCCTGCATTTTTGCCTTTTCTTCTTTTCTGATAAAGGCATTTAGGGCAATAAATTTCCCTCTTAGCACTGCCTTTGCTGCGTCCCATAAGTTTCGATATGTTGTGTTTTCATTTTCATTCGCCTCTAGGTATTTACTAATTTCTCTTGCAATTTCTTCTTTGACCCACTCGTTGTTTAAGAGTGTGTTGTTGAGCCTCCACGTATTTGTGAATTTTCTGGCACTCCGCCTATTATTGATTTCCAACTTCATTCCTTTATGGTCCGAGAAAGTGTTGTGTATGATTTCAATCTTTTTAAATTTGTTGAGACTTGCTTTGTGACCCAGCATATGGTCTATCTTTGAGAATGATCCATGAGCACTTGAAAAAAAGGCGTATCCTGCTGTTGTGGGATGTAATGTCCTATAAATGTCTGTTAAGTCTAGCTCATTTATAGTAATATTCAGATTCTCTATTTCTTTATTGATCCTCTGTCTAGATGTTCTGTCCATTGATGAGAGTGGTGAATTGAAGTCTCCAACTATTATGGTATATGTGTCTATTTCCCTATTCAGTGTTTGCAGTGTATTCCTCACGTATTTTGGGGCATTCTGGTTTGGTGCGTAAATATTTATGATTGTTATGTATTCTTGTTTAATTGTTCCTTTTATTAGTATATAGTGTCCTTTGTCTCTTTTAACTGTTTTACATTTGAAGTTTAATTTGTTGGTTATTAGTATAGCCACTTCTGCTCTTTTCTGGCTGTTATTTGCATGAAATATCTTTTCCCAACCTTTCACTTTCAACCTGTATTTATCTTTGGGTCTAAGATGTGTTTCCTGTAGACAGCATATAGAAGGATCCTGTTTTTTAATCCATTCTGCCAGTCTATGTCTTTTGATTGGGGAATTCAGTCCATTAACATTTAGAGTTATTACTGTTTGGATAATATTTTCCTCTACCATTTTGCCTTTTGTATTATATATATCATATCTGACTTTCCTTCTTTCTACACTCTTCTCCATGTCTCTCTCTTCTGTCTTTTTGTATCTGACTCTAGTGTTCCCTTTAGTATTTCTTGCAGAGCTGGTCTCTTGGTCACAAATTCTCTCAGTGACTTTTTGTCTGAGAATGTTTTAATTTCTCCCTCATTTTTGAAGGATAATTTTGCTGGATATAGGAGTCTTTGTTGGCAGTTTTTCTCTTTTAATAACTTAAATATATCATCCCACTGTCTTCTAGCTTCCATGGTTTCTGCTGAGAAATCTACACATAGTGTTATTGGGTTTCCCTTGTATGTGATGGATTGCTTCTCTCTCGCTGCTTTCAAGATCCTCTCTTTCTCTTTGACTTCTGACATTCTAACTAATAAGTGTCTTGGGGAACGCCTATTTGGGTCTAATCTCTTTGGGGTGCACTGCACTGCTTGGATCTGTAATTTTAGGTCTTTCATAAGAGTTGGGAAATTTTCAGTGATAATTTCTTCCATTAGTTTTTTTCCTCCTTTTCCCTTCTCTTCTCCTTCTGGGACACCCACAACACGTATATTTGTGCGGTTCATATTGTCCTTGAGTTCCCTGATCCCCTGTTCGAATTTTTCCATTCTTTTCTGGATAGTTTCTGTTTCTTTTTGGAATTCAGATGTTCCATCCTCCAAATCACTAATTCTATCTTCTGTCTCTTTAAATCTATCATTGTAGGTATCCATTGTTTTTTCCATCTTTTCTACTTTATCCTTCACTTCCATAAGCTCTGTGATTTGTTTTTTCAGTTTTTCTATTTCTTCTTTTTGATCAGGCCATGTCTTCTTCATGTCCTCCCTCAATTTATCGGTTTCGTTTTTGAAGAGGTTTTCCATTTCTGTTCGTATATTCAGCATTAGTTGTTTCAGCTCCTGTATCTCATTTGAACTATTGGTTTGTTCCTTTGACTGGGCCATATTTTCAATTTTCCAAGCGTGATCCGTTATCTTCTGGTGGCGTCTGGGCATTTAGTCAGATTTTCCTGGGTGTTGGACCCCACAGATTGAAAGATTTTTCTGTGAAATCTCTGGGTTCTGTTTTTCTTATCCTGCCCAGTAGGTGGCGCTCGTGGCACACGTTTGTCTACGGGATCCACCAGTAAAAGTTGCTGTGGGTCCTTTAACTCTGAAAAACTCTCGCCGTAGGGGAGGTTCGGCAGCCGAAGCGTCTTGGAAGAGTGCCTGCCGGCCCGGGGGTCTGAACACGGGGAGGGTCGCCGGCCGCCGCAGCACGGGAGAGCGCCCGACCGAATTTCCCAGTCGGCCCGGGGCGCCAAGCGTGGCGGAAGGGCGCCAGCTGTCGCAGCCCGGGAGAGTGCACTGTTCCCAGCCGGACCGGGGAGTCACGTGTTTGGAAGGGACCCCCTGGTCACCGTTCTCCGCAGTCTGGGAATTTCCGACCCAACTCTCTCAGTTGGTCCGGGGGGTCTCGTGTGGTGGGGGTGCCAGCCACCGTGGCCCAAGGGGACCGCCTTGCCCAATTCTGCCAACTGGCCTGGGAAGGAGGAAGGGAGGGACTCCGGCCGCTTGCCATCCCGCCCAGGAAAGCCCGCGCCCTTCGGTGATCTCACCGGAGCTGGTTCTCCCAGACAGTCAGCCATTCCAGGATGGGGTACGCCGTCCCTTTGATCTCCGTCGTGACTCTGGGAGCTGCTCTGTATTGTCGCCACTCCCCCAGTAGCTGTTCTGGAGGAGGAAAGGTGAGGGTGGCAAGGCTGTTGAGGCTGGTGGCGGAGGAGCCGGTGAAGGCGGAAGAGGGCACCGTGGTGGTTGGAGAGCCGCCGGAGCAGGATGGGGAAGAGGGGAGAGGAGGGCGGGCGGGTCGGCTGCTGCGGGGCGTGGGCGCCACGCGGTGGGCCGGCGGACAAAGAGGGGAGAGCTGTTTGTTTGTTTTTTACGGGCCATTGTAGTGGGTGTCAGATGATAATCTCATTGTGGTTTTGATTTGCATTTCCCTAATCGCCAGTGCAGTTGAGCATCTTTTCATTACCTTTTAGCCATTAGTGTATTTCTTCTTCAGTAAAGTGTGTGTTCATGTGTTTTGCCCATTTTTTGAACGGGTTGTTTGCCTTTTTGTTGTTGATTTGAAGAATCTACATATATTCTGGATAGTAAACCCATATCTAATATGTTTTTCCCATTACATTGCTGCCTTTTTACTTTCCTGACAGAGTTCTTTGATGCAGAAAAGTATTTAATTTTGAGGAGTTTCCCACTTATCTGTTTCCTTTTTGAATGCGCGTACTTTGGGTATAATGTCCAGGAAACTGCCCTGTTAAAAGATTTATAAGATATTTCCCTGCATTTTCTTCTGAAAGTTTTATGATCATAGCTCTAAAATTTTGGTCTTTGATTCATCTTGGGTTAATTTTTGGATAGGGTGTGAGATAAAGCCTCTCATTCTTTTGCATGTGGATATCCGCTTCTCCAAACACCATTTATTGAAGAGACTACTAGCCAAGATGGGTTGGCTTGACTGCCCTTATCAAAGATCAGTTGTCTATAGCGAGAGGGTCTATTTCTGAACACTCAATTTGATGCCATTGGCCCATATATCTATCTTTATGCCAGTACCATGCCACTTGGACCACTATAGCATCATGCTTTAAGGTTAGGTAGTGTGAAACATCCCACTTCATTTTTCTTCCTCAAGATGTTTTTAGTTATTTGGGGCATCCTGCCCTTCCAAACAAATTTAGTTGTTGGTTTTTCTGTTTCTTCAGAGTAACTTTTTGGAATTTTAAATGGTATTGCATTGAATTGATAAATCAGTTTGGGTACAATGACATCTTAACTATATTTAGTCTTCCAGTCCATGAACATGGTATGCCCTTCCATTTATTTAGGTCTTCCATGATTTCTTTTAGCAGTTTCTTATAGTTTTCTGCATATAGCTCTTTTGTATCCTTAAATTTGTTCCTAGATATTGATTCTTTTGGTTACTATTGTAAATGGAATTTTTTCCTTGATTTCCTCCTCAGATTGCTCATCACTAGTGTATAGAAACACTACTGATTTTTTGGTGTTGCTCTTATACCCTGGTACTTGGCTGTACTCATTTATTAACTCTTGTAGCTTTGCTGTAGATTTTACAGGATTTTCGACATACACTATCATGTCATCTGCAAACAATGAGAGTTTTACTTCTTTCCCATTTGGATGCCTTTTATTTCTTTTTCTTGTGAAATTGCTCTAGTTCCAGCATGGTGTTGAATAACGATGACAGTGGGCATCCTTGTCTTGTTTCTGATTGTAGATGGAAAGCTTTCACTCTTTCCCCATTGAGGATGATGTTAGATGTGGATTTTTCATATATTTTTACTCTGTCAAGGAAGTGCCCTTCTGTTGCTATCCTTTGACGTTTTCATGAAGAAAGGATGTTGAATTTTGTCAGATGCCTTTTCTGCATCATTTGAGATGATCATGTGGTTTTTCTGCTTTGATTTGTTGATAACAGTATATTATGTTAATTGATTTTCTTATGTTGAACCAGCCTTGCATACCTGGTGTATTAGGGTTCCCTAGAGAAACAGAATCAACAGGGAACACTAGCAAATATAAAATTTATAAAAGTGTCTCACATGACCACGGGAACGCAGATTCCATAATCCACAGGGCAGGCTGTGAAGCCGATGATTCCGATGGGGGGTCTGGACGAACTCCACAGGAGAGGCTCACCAGCTGCAATGGGAAGCGTCTGTCTCTTCTGAATCCTCCTTAAAAGGCTTCCAGTGATTAGATTAAGCATCACTCATTACAGAAGACACTCCCATTCGCTGATTACAAATGGAATCAGCTGTGAATAGAGCTGACATGATCATGATTTAATTCTATGAAATGTCCTCATCGCAACAGACAGGCCAGCACTTGCCCAGTCAGACAAACAGGTACCACCCCTTGACCAGGTTGACACATGAACCTGACCATGACACCTAGAATAAACCCCACTTGGTCATGGTGTACAATTCTTTTAATGTGCTGCTGGATTCAATTTGCAAGTATTTTGTTGTGGATTTTTGCATCTACATTCATTAAAGAGATTGGTCTGTAATTTTCTTTTCTTGTAGTATCTTCATTTGGCTTCAGTATTAGGTTGATGTTGGCTTCACAGAATAAGTTAGGTAACTTTCTACCCTCTTCATGTTTTTGGAAGAGTTTGATCAGAGCTTCTTGATGACTGATTCAATCTCTTTACTTGTGATTGATTTGTTGAGGTCATCTATTTCTTCTGGAGTCAGTGTTGGTTGTTCAGGCCTTTCTGGGAAGTTGTCTATTTCATCTATGTTGTCTGGTTTATTAACATGTAGTTGCTTATCGTATCCTCTCATTTTGTCCTTTCTTTCTGTGGGGTCAGTGGTTATGTCTCCTCTTCCATTTCTGCTTTTATTTATTTGCATTATCTTTGTTTTTTGGTCAACCTAGCTAAGAGTCTATCAATTTTATTGATTTTCTCAAAGATCCAACTTTTAGTTTTGTTAGAATTTCTTGAATCTTTTTGGTTTCATTTATTTCTGCTCTAATCTTCATTACTTCTTTCCTTTTGTTTGCTTTTGGGTTAGTTTGCTGTTCTTTCTCTAGTTCTTCCAAGTGAACAGTTACTTCCTTGATTTTTCTCTTCCTACTTTTTTAGGATAGGCATTTAAGGCAATAAATTTCCCCCCCAGCATCGCCTTTGCTATATTCCATAAATTTTGATATGAAATGTTTTCATTTTCATTTGGAACAAGTTATTTGCTGATTTCTCTTTTAATTTCTTCCTTGAACCACTGGTGATTTAAGAGTGTATTGTTTAACCTCCATGTATTTGTGGATTTTTCAGCCCTCTGCCTGTTCTTGATTTCCAACTTAATTCCATTATGATCTGAGAAAGTATTTTGTATGATTTCAGTGTTTTTAAATTTATTGAGATTAGCTTTGTCTGCTTAACTCCTCCTCAAATTCTTCGTTTAATTTTTGATCAGATTTTCCATGACTGTTCAAACATTGTAAATTAGTTATTTCAACTCCTGTATCTCATTTAAATTGTTGGTTTGTTCCTATGACTGAACCTTATCTTCTATTTTCCTAGTATGACTTATTTTTTGTGCTGGTGTTTAGTTATTTGATATCCTTAATTAGTTTATTTTGGAAGTTGTTTTCACTCTTTTACCTAGGGTTTTCTTGCTGGATGGCTTTGTTTTCTATCTATTCTTTGGCATTTGGTTCAACTTATTCTAGACCTCTAGCATAGGTTTGTTTAACTGATCAGAATTTTTCAGTACTTGTTTTTCTGTTTCTTGCAGTACCTGTGTGCAGCTTTTTTTCTTTCTTTCTTTTTAAGGAGGTTCTCCTCAGATATTACAGACCCCAGTCTGATTTTTCCAGACCAAACAGATCCATGTCTCAGGAGAAAAGGGTAGCCAGCATCAGTTTTCCCTGAGGGTGAGACCCATCAGGTTGTCAGACTTTCCTGTGAACTCTGTAGACTCTGCTTTCCTGTTCTTCCCATCATGTGACCCTTGTCTGCCCGTGGTTACCCCCCAGCTTAAAGTGATGTGGTGCCTTGAATTTCAGCAGACTCTCCCTGCCAGGGCGTGGTTGAGACAAAGATAAAGTAGTATGATGGCTTTAATTGTTTCAGTTTTCTAGTTCTTCCGGCCTGTGTTCCTTGATGGAGGGATGCCACTTCACCTGGGCCCCACCCCCTTTATCTTGGGGAATATTCACCCTTTGGGGCATTAACTCACCTGACTAGTTCCTTTTGTCTCTCAGACAAGCTTAATTCTGCCCTTGCCTGGGGCAATGCTGGAGCCTGAGAGTGCTTCCAGTTTTTCTAAAGAGCTGTTAAGGAGTGAGAAAAAGGGAAAAGAAAAATAGCCTTTTAAGGGTTGGAACCCTGCTCCTGTTGTTTGCCAATCAAGAGTTTAGGTTGGTATGTATGTCTATGTATCATCAGGCTCTGGGTGTCCCCTATCTTGGGGTCCAGCCCTTTTCCATTGTGCTGTCCAACTCAAAAGCCTCTGTTTCTTTCTTTTTTTTTTTTTTCCTCCAACAGCCCTGCTCACTTGCTATTAAAGGGGAAAAACTCCTAGTTCTTTTAGTGCTTATTTCAGGTTTATGTATGCTGGGGGCCTGTTTTTAGTAGTCAGAATTTGTTAATTAATTCCACGATTGGAGCTTGGTATAGCTAAGCCCTTGCTGCTAGTACAGTCTGTTTTCCTTTCCCCTTGGAGAAGCAGCCTGTTTTGCCCGTGGGGGAATGGCACCAGCCCGCATGGCTTGTGGTAACTTACAGTTCTTTGTGCGATCTCTGCTGTTCTGCCTGGTCCAGATTAGTGTACACTGTGTCCGGTCACTGATGTTCTCCCATCAGTTGTTCTGTACTTTTCCTGGCTGTTTACTAGCCACTCTGGAGGACTAGCTAATTTCCATATCTCCCTATGCTAACCATATTAAATAACCCTGTCTCCTCCTGGGCTTTTCTTTGTAGGAAGATTTTTGGTGACTGATTCAATCTCTTAACTTGTGATTGATTTGTTGAGGTCTATTTCTTCTTGAGACAGTGTTGATTCTTCTTGTGTTTCTAGGAATTTGTCCTTTTCATTTAAGTTGTATATTTTGTTGGCATATAGTTGTTCATAGCATCCTGTTACTATTTTTAAAATTTTTCAGGGTCCATGGTAATTACTCCCCTCTCATTTCTGATTTTATTTATTTATATCCTCTCTCTCTCTCTCTCTCTCTCTCTCTCTCTCTCTCTCTCTCTCTCTCTCTTTTTAACATTTTTTTATTGTGAAATATAATATACATACAAAAAAAGCAATAAATTTCCAAGTACAATTTAACAAGTAGTTATAGAACAGGTTTTAAAATTTGGTATAGGTTACAGTTCCATGATTTTGTGGTTTTTCTTCTAGCTGCTCCAAGACATTGGCGACCAACAGAAACATCAATGTAATGATTCAGCAGTCATATTCATTTGTTAAATCCTGTATTCTCTGTTATACTCCTTCTCTTTAAATTGCATATATACGTAAAACAATAAATTTGAAAGTACATCGCAACAATTAGTTGTAGAACAAATTTCAGAGTTTGGTATGGGTTGCAATTTTACGATTTTAGGTTTGTATTTCTAGCTGCTCTAAGGTACTGGAAGCTAAAAAATTATCAGCACTCTTACTTATTTGTTAACCTGACCTTTCTGTAGAACTCTGCCATCACCTTTGCTCTTTCTGTCCCACCCTCTAGGGGTATTTGGGTTATGCCCCTTCTAACTTCTTCATGTTTGAAGAGACTCTCTTTTTTTATTTGTCTACCTACCTAAGGGTCCATCAATTTTATTGATTTTCTTAAAGAACCAACTTTTGATTTTGTTGGTTCTATTTTTTTTGGTTCTCCAAGTAATTTATTTCTTCTTAAATCTTTGTTATTTCTCTTTTGTTTGTTTGGGGTTAGTTTGCTGTTCTTTCTTTAGTTCCTCCAAGTGAGAAGTCCTTGAATTTTGCTCTTATTTTTTAATATAGGCATTTTCAAGCAATAAATTTCCTTCTCAGCACTGCCTTTGCTGCATCCCATAAGTTCTTTTTTTTTATTAAGAAACAAAATAAAACATCAACATACATAATCAGTAATTCACAGTATCATCACTTAGTTGCATATTCTTATATGCTGTTCTTATATGTTGTGTTCTCATTTACATTTGTCACCAGATATTTGCCGAATTTCTTCTTTGACCCCACAGATTGTTTGAGTTTGTTATTTAATCTCCATTTTTTGTGAAAGTTCTGGTTCTTTGGTGGCTATTGATTTCCAGCTTTATTCCTTTGGGGTCAGAGAAAGTGCTTTGAATAATTTCAGTCATTTAAAAGTTTACTGAGACCTGTTTGGTGCTCCAGCAAATAATCTCTCCTGGAGAATGTTCCATCAACACTAGAGAAGACTGTATATCCTGGGGTTTGGGGGTGCAGTGATCTATGTATGTCTGTTGGGTCTAATTCATTTATCATATTCTTTAGTGTGCCAGTTTGAAACCATTATGTACCCCAGAAAAGCCATGTTCCTATCCTGATCCATTCTTGGGGGGCCAGACCTTTTGTTGGGTGGAGCGTGTTAAACTTTGATTGGATTACTTCCATGGAAATGTGGAGCGCCTAACTGTGGGTGTGACCTTTTGATTAAATGGAAATGTGACTCCATCCTCTCAAAGTGGGTCTTCATTAGTTTAGTAGAGTCTTTTAAAGGGGGAGACATTAAAAAAAAAGTGTTGGGGGGGACATTTTGGAGAAGCCTTAGATGCACATACTTGGAGAAGAGTTGCTTTAGAGCTGACTATGACATGGATGTTTGGAGATACTTGGATTGCTGGCAGAGAGAGCAGATACAGGTAGAGTCCAGTGGATGTTGCCATATGCCTTTCCATGAGATTCTAAGAAAGTCAGAACCTAGAATTGTGTCCCACAGGAGCTAAATAAAGGCCCTCGGATACTTAGAGAAGAAACACTGGCATCAGAAGCTGGAAGCAATGGAACCGGGAACAAGGACCCAGCTGATTCCAGCCACATGCTTTCCCCACTGACGGGTATTTCAGACAGCATCAGCCTTTCTTGAGTGAAGGTAACTTCTTGTTGGTGCCTTAATTTGGACATTTTTATGACATTTTAGAACTGTAAAATTGTAACATAATTTGTTCCCTTTATAAAACCTGTTCCATTTCTGGTATATTACGTTCTGGCTGCATCAACAAACCAAAACATTGGAGAAGCCACAGTCTCTTTTTCCGTATTGATCCTCTGTCTGGTTGGTCTATCTAGAGAAGAGAGTGATGTATTGAAGTTTCCCAGTATTATTGTTGAATCATAGATTGCTCCCTCCTGTTTTGCCAGTATATGCCTCATGTACTTTGGAGCAGCTTGATTGGGTGCATAAATATTTACAATTGTTACTTCTTCTTGGTGAATTGTCCCTTTTATTTAAAGTCTGTTTTGTCTTATATTAGTATAGCTACTCCTGTATTCTTTCAGTTACAGCTTGCATAGAATATCTTTTTCACTCTCAATCTATTTGGGATCTAAGATGAGTCTCTTATAAACAGCATATAGATGGATCATATTTTAAATCCATTCTGCCAATCTGTATCTTTTAATTGATGAATTTAGTCTATTAACATCCAAGGTTATTTCTCTAAAAGCAGTTCTTGAATCTACTGTCTTATTCTCTGATTTTTGTCAGATTTTTGTATTTTTTTTTCACTCTTTTTTTATCCTTTGCAATTCTTACTAATACTCTTCAATTCTGTGCCCTCCTCCATACCTCTTTCCTCCTGTCTTTCTTTTTCAGCTGACAGTACTCTCCTTAGCATTTCTTCCAGGGCAGGTCTCTTGTTAACAGATTTTCTCAGCATTTGTATGTTTGTGAAAATTTTAATCTCTCCCTCACTTATGAAGGACAGTTTTGCTGGATACAGTATTCTTAGCTGGAAATTTTTCTCTTTCAGAATCTTAAGTATGTCATACTACTGCCTTCTCACCTTCATGCTGCCTGTTCTTTTCCTATCTTCATCCTCCTACTCCAAGTCACAGCCACCGCTCTTTGCTCGTTTTGAAGGACCCATCCCCGCACCTCAGTGGGTTATTCACAGTTTTTGTTTTGTTTTGTTTTGTTTTGTTTTGGGGGTTTTTCTTCTACTCTGGGGTTCATCTTGAGGAAAGGAGCTAACCTGTCATGCTAACTCATTATTATTATTCCGGGAAGGATGTGTTTTATTCTTTTGCATGAGATGTTCTAGAGACAGTTTACTGCTAAAACTGGTATACAAATTCTTTTAATGTACCTAAGACCACATTGCTTTTATTTTCCTTTTCTTTCATAAATCTCTTAAAGGAAGCAAAGACTTAATATAGAGTTCTGATGTTTTAGGGAAAAGGCACTGTTTTCTTGCCATTTAGCATAGCAATTTCTTAATTTAAAAAAACTAATTTAGAAGAAGTATAACATTTTCCTTAGATGATATTTTTGTCATATCAGGTTTTTTTACTTTCCTGGCTGCTTATGCAAATAACATACAGTGACTAGGCTTAAATGATGGGAATTTAATGGGCGTTTAGAGACTAGGAGAAATCCAAAATCAAGGCATCATCAAGTTGGTGCTTTTTCCCAGAAGACTGTGGCATTCTGGAGCTGGCTGCCAGTGATTCCAGATCCTTGGCTTTTCTGTTACATGACAGTAATGCACATGGCAGTCTCTTTTGGCTTCTTGGTTCTGTTGACTTCCAGCTTCTGTCTGTTCCATCTCTCTGTGGCCTTCCTTCTGAGGCCTCCAGTAATAGGATTAAGACCCATCCTGACTCAGCTGGGCGCCACACCTTAACTGAAGTAACCTCATCAAAAGGTCCTGTTTATAATGGGTTCACACCTACAGAAATGGATTGGTTTAAGAACATGTTTTTCTAGAGCACATAGCCCCAAGCTGCTACATTAGTTAATTCTGGTGAGTCAAGGATCTCATTTAGTTTTTCTTAACATCAAGTGATTTCAGTCACATGAAACATTAAACTCTTTCAAAATCATGTTAACAGCTATTGTGGATATCTACTATTTTTAATATTCTATACTTAGAACTCACCCTAAATAGTTTCTTTCTTTGTAAACAGACTTTCTGCTTTTAAACACTGTTTAAATAGGGAAGTATGCTGTGAAATGCAAAAATTGCAAACTGTTAGACTATGCTGTAACTGATACAATATTCTGT
The DNA here is from genome assembly GCF_023851605.1 of Tamandua tetradactyla. Taxonomy (NCBI): domain Eukaryota; kingdom Metazoa; phylum Chordata; class Mammalia; order Pilosa; family Myrmecophagidae; genus Tamandua; species Tamandua tetradactyla. The sequence continues at coordinate 27,898,476 of NC_135352.1, forward strand.
AGATAAATGGTTAGATTTTTTAAGGTAGTGGGATTTGAAGGAGCTGTGTCTTGGGTACTCTATGTAGACCACCACCATCGTGGTTGATAGAATTCATGAATTTTTTGTTACTATAAGCTGTTTGCAGAGAAACCCGACCAGTCACTTTTCTTATTTTTTCATGTGTTTTTTTAAATGTATTTTTATGTATTAATGAAGTTATGTGTTTACATAACAATCACGCACAAAATATAGGATTCCCCTTTACTAACATATCATTAATACCATGCTCTTGTGTGGTACATTTGTTACAGTTGATGAAAGCACATTTTCATATGTAATTAACTGTAGTCCATGGTTTCACTTCCTGTTCACTGTGTATAGTTCCATGGATTTTTAAAAATATTTTCTGTTATTATATATACTATCTAAAATTTACCCTTTTAATCATAATCACATACATTTTTCAGTGCTGTTAATTACATTCACAATGTTTTGCCACCGTCACCACCATCCATCACTAAATCATTTCCATCATTCCAAATGGGAACTCTGTACATTCTTAAATTTCCATTCCTTATCCCCATCTCATCTCCTGGTAAACTATATTCTAGATTCTGACTCTGTGAATTTGCTTATTGTGCTGGTTTGAAAGGATATGTGCCCCCGAAGAAAGCCATGTTTTAATATAAATCCCATTTCGTAAAGGTAGAATAATCTCTACTCAATACTGTATGTTTGAAACTGCAATGAGATCATCTCCCTGGTTGATGTGATTTAGGTAAGAATGGTTGTTAAGTTGGATTAGGGGATGACATGTCTCCACTCATTTGAGTGGGTCTTGATTAGTTTCTGAAGTCCTATAAAAGAGGAAACATTTTGGAGAATGAGAGATTCAGAGAGAGCAGAGAATGCTGCGGCACCACGAAGCAGAGAGTTCCACCAGCCTGCGACCTTTGGAGATGAAAAAGGAAAATGCCTACCAGGGAGCTTCATGAAACCAGAAGCCAGGAGAGAAAGCTAACAGATGACGCCGTGTTCGCCATGTGCCCTTCCAGCTGAGAGAGAAGCCCTGACTGTGTTCGCCATGTGCCTTCTCACTTGAGAGAAAAACCCTGAACTTCATCGGCCTTCTTGAACCAAGGTATCTTTCCCTGGATGCCTTTGATTGACATTTCTTTAGACTTGTTTTAATTGGGACATTTTCTCAGCCTTAGAACTGTAAACTAGCAACTCATTAAATTCCCCTTTTAAAAAGCCATTCCGTTTCTGGTATATTGCATTCCAACAGCTAGCAAACCAGAACACTTATCATAATTGTTTCAAATCTGTGCTTAAGTTATTAGCCATTTCTGCATGTGTACTGGGAGACCCCGATTTTAGTGTTGAGTTCCATATAGAGTTGAGCCCTGATCTGTCCTCTAGTGGTTGGTTTGTTACCAAAGCACCTGGACCTGAAGGCACACCTTTGATTATTATTTATTTGTTTTTTTCATCCATATTCTTTTACTTCTCTGGAATGAAAGGAGCATCAGACACAAGGTTTTCCCAATCACACAGTCACATTGTATTCTAGTTTGCTAGCTGCCGGAATGCAATATATAAGAAACAGAATGGTTTTTAAAAATGGGAATATAATAAGTTAGTTTATGCCAGGAGGCATTTTCCTTCTTCATCTCCAGTGGTCGCTGGCTAGTGGACTCTCTGCTTCTCGTGGCTATGTCATTCTTCACTGGCTCTCTCTGAATCTGTTTCATTCTCCAAAATGTTTCCTCTTTTATAGGACTCCAGAAACTTGTCAAGACCCACCCAAGTGGGTAGAGACATGTCGTCACCTAATCCAGTTTAACAACCACTCTTGAGTAAGTCACATCTCTAGGGAGATGATCTGATTACAGTTTCAAACATACAGTATTGAATAGGGATTATTCTGCCTTTATGAAATGGGATTTAGATTAAAACATGGCTTTTCTAGGGGACAATACATCCTTTCAAACCAGCACACATTATAAAAGTTGTATTGTTATACAATCTTCTTCAAAAATCAAGGCTGCTGGATCACAGCTCAGCGTTTCAGGTACCTCCCTCCATCCATTCTAGTACACCATAAGCTAAAATGAGATATCTATATAAAGCATAAGTATAACCTCCAGAATAACTTCTTGACTCTTTTTGAAATCTCTCAGCCACTGAAACTTTGTCTTATTTTTCTCTTCCCCTTTTGGTCAAGAAGGCTTTTTCAGTCCTATGATATTGGGTCCTGGCTCATCCTAGGAGTCTTGTCTCATGCTGCCAGGGAGATTTACACCCCTGGGAGTCATGTCTCATGTAGTGGACAGGGGCAGTGAGTTCACCTGCCCATTTGGCTTACAGAGAAAGGCCACATGTGAACAACAAAATAGGCTCTCTAGGGGGCGGGCCATGATGGCTCAGCAGGCAAGAATGCTTGCCTGCCATGCCAGAGGACCCAGGTTTGATTCCCGGTGCCTGCCCATGTTAAAAAAAAAAAAAAAAAGGCTCTCTAGGGGTGACTCTTAGGCATAATTATAAGTAGGCTTAGCCTATCCTTTGCAGGAATAAGTTTCATAGAGGTGAACTCCAAAATTGAGGCCTCAGTCTGTTGATTTGGTTGTCCCCATTGCTGTCAAGATTATCAGGAACTCTCCAAATGGTGAAGTCCTTTCTTCCAGTCCACCAAGGGGACTTGATTCATTGCCAGATTAGTCTGGGATAGTTCTTTTTTTTGACATTCAAAATAAGTTATGTTTTTTCCTCAAGCTTTCATATAAGAAGTTGAACAAAAATGATCTCTAGTTGAAGACATTATCAAAAGTGTTCTTAATATTGTTTCATGTATACCTTCAATGCCCGGAAGTAGAAAAAAACTTATCAAAATGAAAGAATAAAAATGATCATTCTTAGATTGAGTTTACTTAGTATATGAAGAAAGAGATCCCTAGGGGTTAGATATAAAATAATAAATGAGCCTACTAGTTTGCTGCAGGTGATGGGAATCCCGTTAATGCGCTGAAGTCTCCAAGACATCTTAAGACCTGGGGATCAGTTTTCAATGATTGTAAAACAGGAGTAGGGCAGAGTTTTCCCCTTCCATGCCATGCCACACTGGAGACCTAGATTGATTCCTGGTGCCTGCCCATGCAAAAAAAAAAAGAAGAAGAAGAAAAGGGAAAGGGGGGGGCAGTGAATTGTGGAAATGCCTATTGCTTTTTTTTTTGGTTTTTTTTTGGTTTTTTTTCCTGCATGGGCAGGCACCAGGAATTGAACCTGGGTCTCTGGCATGGCAGGTGCATGTTGAGCCACCATGGCCTGCCCTCCCTCAGCTCTTTTAAGTGGTAAAAGAGGAGGATGGAAACAAAATACAGTTCCCCCACTCCTAGGCTGTGTGACTGCCAGCACCAGCAAGGAGAATTCCAAAGCATCCCCATCCCCCAGTTGCCATCTAAATAGAAAAACCATAAATCTGGCTTTGGGTGAGGCATTTAGGTGTTTTGACTCTGGGGTATGTCTTAACCACCATTTTTAGATAAGAACTTATGGTAAGAAGGCCTTCAAAGTGTGTGTGGCTTCTGAAGAATGAGGGCCTTGGCTTGGCCTCCTTCTCTTGGTTGACTTTTCCTCCTCATGTGTTTGACTCAAGCAAAAATAACCTTATAATCACCTATCACTTAAGCAGGAGATTCATTACTTTCAACTATTAAAGACAATTTTAAGATTGTTGTATCCTGCGGGGCTAAGGCAAAGAGAGGGTGTACCTGCTGTCTCGGTAGCATGTCTGTTGTACAGTCCTTGTGAATGTGCCATCAAGACACAAGTGGACCAGTCTTGGGGAGTCAGATTTCTTTCCCCCTGATATTAGAGAGTTGAGCTAGTTTCTTTGGAATTAATTGAAGGACTGGTTTGTTAAGTTTTGCCTGCTTAACTCATTGGTTCATCCGGCATGTTATACAATGACTCTTCCAGTTACTAGCAAGGAAGGAGGAGATAAAGCTTGCTGGTGATTAGATGAGGTGGCAAGAAAAGACTGGGGTTGGCTGTAAGCACTTCAACCTTGATTGGTGTCACCTGTGAATGCAACAGTATTGAGGAGTTAAGATGACCACATGTACCAGAGAGTTTAGTAAAAAATACTTCCTGTAATTTTTCTTTTGCTAAGACATATTTTCAGTTCTTTTTGAGCCTTTGAGAAAGGACTACAGGCTAAACATTGTCATCTTAGATATTTAAAATTGCATATGCCAAAATACTTGAAATTCCATAGCAAACATTGAAAAAAAAACCCAAAAAACAAAGAATTATAGTTTGACAACAGAAACAATAAAGTGAAATACAAAAAAAGATCCCCACAGTATATAAAAGGGCAGCGCAAAGGATAAAAAAGAAAAGAAGGAAGAAGTAGAGGAGAAATAGCTGTTAAGATGGTCAATCTAACTAGTTCAAAGTTCCAGTTAAAAGACTGAGATTGACACATTGGATTAAAAAAATATGCCAAATGATGTGTGTTTATTTATGTGTTAAGCAAACACCTTTCATAATCTTTTATAATTCTAAGGGTGTTTTTTAATTCCTCTGTAGACAAAGGATACAGTCTAAAATTTGTAAGGAAGCCATCCACAAATTTAATTCTGATATTAAAGAAGAACTCATCAAATCGGTAAGCTCATTGACATAAATCTGTTGATCTAAATTTTTCTTTTACTAATCTTGAAGCATCATCTTACTGCTGTTTTAGAAAAGCTCGCATTTGCTGGCAATATAGCAAAGAACTCATTAGAACCTAAGTACTGCACATGTTGTTTTCAAACTTAATTTGATGTAATTTAAAATAAAGTTACACATATTTTTAACTGTGGAAAATGCATGCAAATGTTTATTTTTTGTTTTGTGTAGCTTAAAGAAGCGCAGATGTTGAAAAATCTGAAAAGGAAGAATGCTAAGGTAATTCTGTGATTAGAGACCTGTAATCATACACAACACTGACAGTGTGGAGTTAAGTAAAGATTTGACTCTGGGTTTTATGATGTTTTTTATCTTTTTAGTCAGGCTTTTATTTGGTTGATCTTGTGGTTAACTTGTAATGGGTACTCTTGGTACAAGCTAAAGAATAGAGATCCTCATCACTTTTTCCTAAAGCTGCCCACATAAAATAAATTCCTTTTATAATTGAAAATAGGAGAAACTCAAGCCCTTTTTTTATGTTCCAAAATTAGCCTAAAAATGACTATCAAAAATCACCACTTATATGGATAAGTGTTAAGTGATACATAGTTACCATTTTTGTGGTTTTCAAAAAAGTTGAACCTCTTAGAATTAAAAAAAAAAAAAGTCCAAAATAAAAGGGACAGCCTGGGATGACTACTGGGTGAGGAATTTGGAGACCTCATTTCTAGTCCTAATTCTGCTCCTTTAATGTTGTCCCAACTTGAAAACTGTACCATGGGATATGCAGGGGGAAAGAAGCCAATGAGTGCTGGATCCCAGTTTCCTCATCTGTAAAATGAAGAGCTCTGAACATGAGTCCAGGAGGGGAAGACTGGCTCCCTCTACATTTATAATAGAATTGGATTAGAAAATGTATACATTTTTCTTCCAGCGATTACATCTTTTGTTCATTTATAAACTCTTATTGGTCATTTCTGCATTGCTTATAAGCTAATGGGAACATTCTGATTGTCCATCAGTGGAATATTATGCAGCTACTAAAAGGAATTACTGAGATAATGAGTTTACGATACTGAAATATTTTTAAAATATATACTGCTGTCTGCTGCCGTATGTGGAAGAGGTGCTGGAGCTGTTGGCCAAGAACAGATTCACAACGAGACTCTAGGAGTGAGGCAGGGAAATCGCCCGGGACAAAGGTCCCCCACCAGAAACACTGTTGGGACCGCAGGACTGCCCTTCAAGCACCCTCCTATATGTCCCATGAGCAGGGTGCTATATGAGAACATAAAGGAAGATAAATCCTTTTTTTATAGAAATGCTTTAGGCAGCAATAAGTTTCTTGTATCTCAGGAGTGCCTTGAATAAAACAGAATTTTCCTGAGGCCTAAATTTTGCCTTGATTATCTTTTCTTCAAGTATTATAATTCAGGATGTCTGTCCAGTCAGTGGAAGAAGATTCAATATTTATCATTCCAATTCCATAGAAGAGGGAAAGATTCCGAGAGTGAAGGATCCTGATGGTGAAGAGGGATCAAGTATCCCCTGGCTCCATCTTCCTGACCCAGAGGTTTTCCGACAGCTCTTCAGGCAGTTTGGATACCAGGACTCACCTGGCCCCTAGGAAGCTGTGAGCCAGCTCCGAAAACTTTACTGCTTGTGGGTTAGGCCAGACTTACACAAAAGAATGAATCTTGGAACTGGTATTGCTGGAGCAGTTTGTTTCCATCCTACCAAGGAGCTACAGACTTGGATTTGAGAGCATCATCCAGAAAATGGAGAGGAGGCAGTGACAGTGCTGGAGGATTTGGAGAGTGAGCTTGATGAAGATGGACAGTCAATTTCTCTTCGTTGATGAAAACAGGAAGTGCTAATAGAAGAAATATTATCTCAAGAAGCAGCCCAGGGATTTCTGTGTTCTGAGCTGATGTTGTGAAGAACCAGCTTAAGTGGGCACCCTGGGAGCTTCATTCCCTAAGCTACTGTGACAATGATGCTAGAACTGAAAATAGACTACTAGCTCCAAAGCAGATTTCCTTCAGCAGTGGAAGCTCTTGTTGTTCCTGGCACTCTCAGTATAGGTGTAACTCAGATTTTTAAATATGGAGAAGCCTGTTTCCCCAAAGGCAGGTTTGAAAGAAAGATAAACCCTCTCTAAAGAAACAACATAATGTGACGAACGTGAAAAATATTTCAGTCGGGGCTCAGCCTTTATTCTTCATGAAAGAACCCAGGGGAGAGAAACCCTGTGGATGTGCTGATTGTGAGAAAGCATTTAGTGGAAGTTCCATTCTTGTACAACACCAGAGTCCATATAAATGTCTTGTATGTGGGAAAGCCTGGGCTGATTGGTCAACACAGAATCCATACTGGGGAGAAACCTTACAAATGTATTCAGTGTGGGAAATCCTATAGTCAAAGCTCAAATCTTTTTAGACTTTAGGGAAAACACAATGCAGAAGAACTGAATGCTGTGAAAGTTTAGGAAATTGAAAAAAGAATCAGCACTCAGGTCATTTTCTTCAGAAATGAAAAAATTAAAACGGGACATGATACATAGTAGTTTTGCTTCCCTATTGACTGTCAGAAAATCCATTGGGAAACGCAGAAAATACTCACCATTATATTTTATCTTGAGAAAAATGGTATCATTCTTGCCCAGAAACCAAAATTTTGAACTTAATTCAGGCGTTAATGCCTAAATTTTCTAAGTGATGTTTATATTCTCTATTCTACCTGATTCTTTCCCCCTTTCTTAAAGTTTCCTTTTTAGACAGAGACATCACATCTGTGTTGATCATTGAAATGTTCTTTGCAAATATCCATTCCTTTCTATATTAAAGGCAACATAAGAATTACAAAGTCTGAAAACCAAAACCATTCTTTTTAGAATTGATCCTTCTCTCTCCTTTTATGTAATCTGAATACATATTTCAGAAAGTAGGAGATAAAGAATGGCTAACAGCCTTAATGTAAAATGAGCTATAAGATCTTAGATAAGAAGTGATGGTGCTGAGACATCAAAATGTGAAAAGGACACCCAGATTGGTGTCCTTTGCATTGATCTAAGTATTGAAGCATATCAAGAATTCTCTAAATGCAGTTATTGGCCTGCAGGAAAACTCAAAAACAGCTCATCCTATATGTAACTTGGAAGTACCCTACTAATGAAAATAATGTTCCCCCATATATCATTAGAAAGCACAGTCTAAGGAATAACCATTTGTAAGACTATGAAGGTAGAAATTACAGTATTAGAGAAGAATTTGTAGTGAACTGCAGTGTTGAAGGGCAAATGTAAACATGAGGGTAATGGCCTGTCTTGGCTTTCAGAAAAATTAGAGAGACTTGAAGATGTAATTCATTATTATTTTGCCTTCATCTTTGTTAAGGACAGAGAATTCCCTGACAGGTGGGCAACAAGTATCAGGTTTGTTTGCTGTTTTTATTTTATTCAGTACAAAAGGGTTGAACCCTAGACAGAAAAAAAAAAGTCACCCATCTATTAAACATTTTTTACTGACGAGGCACTGTGCTAGGTACTGTAATCCTACCATAAGTAGGTGGGTATTTCTTCCATTGTAAATCACTAGGGGGTTGGTACAAAGATGTTTCATATGGATTAGCCTTTCCCCCAACCCCCATCTGATAAATTCTGGGGGAAGTCACCTCTGAGAATCATAGAGTCATAGTTCTCTTACCAGGCTGTTGTATTTGGGGGCAGACTCTCTTTTCAGCATTCTTCAGAGCTGAGTGTGAGATGCCATCACAATTTGGAGGTTTGTGAGTCTTAAAAAACTAATCGTTCTTTTTCTTTGCATTTTTTTTATTGACAAAACATAACATACAAACATAAACATTCTTAACATATGAACGTTCTAGTCTTATTATACAATCAGTGACTCACAATATCATCACATAGTTGTATATTCATCACCATGATCATTTCTTAGAACATTTGCATCACTCCAGAAAAAGAAAAAAGAAAAAAGAAAAAACTCATACATACCATACCCCTTTCCCCTCCCTCATTGACTGCTAGTATTTCCCTCTACCCAATATATTTCGAACTTTGTCCCCCCTATTTTTTCTACATCCCTTACCACTCCCTTTCATTGATCACTAGTATTTCAATCTACTCAAATTATTTTAACATTTGTTCCTCCTATTATTTATTAATTTTTAATCCATGTTTTATTCATTTGTCCATACCATAGATAAAGGAGCCTCAGACACAAGGTTTTCAATCACACAGTCACCATTGCGAAGGTATATCATTATACAGTCATCTTCAAGAAACATGGCTGCTGGAACACAGCTCTACAAAAACTAATCATTCTTAAGGAGCATTGAGGGTGAATTTATATGTGAACGGTTCTGTTTGAAAAAATAAATAACTAGCTTATTAACAACTAGTTTTATTAACTAAATTTCAGTCTTAACATTTTTAAAAAAGTATTAAAGTAATGCAGTGTAGTAGTAGGATGATATACTTTTTGGCTGAGAGTCCCAAGTACTCTGGTTCTATTAGGTGGAAAACTCTGGAAGTTAAAATGCAGAATCTGAGAAAAGGCTGTAGACTGGATATCATTGTATGGGTAAGGACCCATGTGAAGAAATATTTCATAGTTCTAGAGATTTTGGTTACAGCTGGTACTTGGATCAAATTCAAAAAAGAGTAAGATTTGCATGAGCCTGTTAAAAAACAGTAATAAATGCAAAGCCAGCAGGTGGAAAGTGATGGAGAATAGAGCTTGCTTATAAATTTCCTGATAGCAATTATAAGAAATGTGCTTTACAGATTAAGATTTATTGAAGTATAAATATGTAGTTATGATATAATGTATTTTATTAAAAAAATGTAGGGACTTTTGTTTGGGTCTTTTTCTCTGTAGCTGAGAGAAAACAAGTCAGTGTCCAATGAAGCTATAAACTCTTAAGATAAAAAAAAAAATACATATTGGGTCATGTCACTCCCCTGCTTTTGATATTTTCCCAGTACACTTGGTAAAATCTTAACTCCCTAACTTAATGCTCACAGGGTCTAGGAAGATTTGGCCCCGCCTTCCTCTTCATCCTCCTCCTGAAGTAGATGTACCTGCTATTCTTTTTTAAAGTCTATGTACTTTTCCTTCATAGCATATATCACAGTCTGTAATAATTTACCACTTGTATGCAAGGACTGTCTTCCTTGTTCTATGATGACAAGAATTTGGTCTGTTTTGTTCCCCACTCTATCTCCAATACATGGCAGATGTCTGAAAAAGGATAGTAGTCAAATATTTACAAAATTAACAAAGAAATTATTGTTTAATCACTCAGATGATTTCAGATATCATAAAGAAAAGGCAACATTTGGTTGAAGTCCAGGATGAACTACTTCGGTAAGATAATATGAAAATTCTGTTTGAGAAATTACCTAGAATGATATAATTACAGCGTGTCACTTGGGAGTAAAACTTGCTGCTGTATTGTTTCAAATCCTCAGGCTATCTTTTTCTTTTTTTCTGGTGCGGTGTGTGTGTGTGTGTGTGTGTGTGTGTGTGTGTGTGTGTGTGTGTGTGTGTGTGTGTGTGTGTGTGTGTGTGTGTGTGTGTGTGTGTGTGTGTGTGTGTGTGTGTGTGCGCGCGCGCACGTGGACTGGGAATCAAACCCAGGTCTCCACTGAACCACCCGTGCACCCACCCCAGGTTATCTCTGAGCTTGGAAATTCAGTGAATTAAAATTATACTGCCTAGTTGCAGAACTCTTTAGCAAAGAAGCAAAAGAAGCATTTGGTACTGATCTAGCAGGTCTAATGATAGTGCCATGAGAGGTAGAGATTTAATGCATGGACTCTTGAATCAGACCACCTTGGTCTGAATCCAGCCTCTGGCACTGACTAGTTGTGAACCTTGGGCAAGTCATTCAACTTCTTTATGCTTAGTTCCCTCATTTGTAAAATGAGCATAGTAATAATACACCTCATAGGGTGTTGTGAGAATTGAGTGAGTCAATATATAGAAAGTGCTTCACAGAGGCTGGCATCTAAATAGTGCTGAGTGTTAATGGTTTTTGTTTATTATGTTGTTGTTTGAAACATGTACTTTGGAGTGGTACTCATCTGATTTCATTCCCAAGTGTTGCACCGGCTTTGCAGGCCTAAATGTAGCCTGGCTAGGAAAACTGGAGCCCATGCATCAATCTGCCAACCAGCAAGTGTATTTTGGTGTTCTTCTACTAAGCTGGAATCACTGTGTAAGCTGGAGGGTTGATAGTAAAAGCAGTAGTAGTATCAGTTATCAGAAATGCTTTCTGTCCTTAAAGACTTTTGAAATAGCTTGAGCAGTGAAGTGATATCAGAAATAGCAGCGCATAACTAAGTACTAAGTTTTAAAGAAGAGACTGCCACAGACATTTAAATTTAAAATAAAGAGAATTAGCTATCTAGTAGTCTACTGGTTTCCAACTCTAGCCTGTGAAGAGGTGCTAGTTCAAGATAAAATTTCATTGGCCTAGGTCAAAATATGGAAAATAAAGGTAATAAAATAATTATGATAGTTAGCATTTAAAAGTCTCCCTATAGACTGGGCCCCATCCTAACTGCTTATAATAATCCTGCAAGGTAGGTTATCAGGGCTATATAGTAAAATGCAAGACTGAACTGTTTTGTTCTTTTTCTAGATGTGATTTTAGAAGTCAAGAAGCATAATTCTGAAAAGGCATAGTAGGAAAAAATGTGATATATCATTGTTTCAGCTTACCATATGAAAAATGTAAGGAACAGGGAGATAACTTACTAAAAGTCACACATCTAGAAAGTGGGGCCAGGATGTGATGCCAGCCTGACCATGCCCCTCTGCAGAACAAGTGAGTTTTCCAGAATCCTGCAACAGTTCAATGTAAAGAACTGTTACAGTGACTTTTCTTTTACAGAATTATATTAGAAGATAGTTTTTTAAAAATCCTTATTTGGCAAAATAAAAAACTGCTGGCCCTTCTCCCTTTTTTGATTGGTCCATAAAATCCAAGGTATCCCTTTTTATGTTTCGTTAAGAAACTGAGCACTGAAATGAAGCAGTTTGCCCAAAGTCACACCAGGTAGTGAGATAGTTTTTCTCCTGGTGTTATTAGACCTTGGAAGATAGACAAGATTTTGATAAGAGAAAGGGCAAAGGAAAGGCGTTTTGTCCACAGCGTCACTGTAAAACACCAGGGCCTGTCTATTTCTACCTGGGGCATTAAAATGTTAAAAACCGTGTTTTTCAGTAGTACTCAAGACCCTCCAAAGGACATGATGAATTTTAGAATGTATAAGGCATCATCTTCAGTGGGTTCATTGCTAATTATGCATTGTGAATCATATTTCACAGGTTTTTGTGTTTTAGATTGAATCCTAGAATCTTTCACGTATTCCTAATTTCAGAGCTGAAGAATTCTTAAATCATCTACTCCACTGTTCCTTATTTTTCATACTTTACTCCGTATATATTCAGATACTCAGTCTCCTACACTATAGGCTGTAACTCTTATGTCATTTATTGTGGGGTATAATATGTTTGTTTTAGGTTAGAACCACAGCTGAAACAGCTACAAACAAAATATGATGAACTTAAGGAGAGAAAATCTTCACTTAGGAATGCAGCAGATTTCTTGTCTAATTTAAAACAGCTTCATCAAGATTATTCAGATGTGCGAGAAAAAGAATCCAACGTTAAGGAAACGGTAACTTTATTCTTTACTGTGCTCCAGAAGATATAGGGCACTTGCATGTTACAACACCAGAAGCTTTGAGGAAGGATACATATAAATGCAACATTAGAACATAACCCAACTAGCATCACTACAAACCAGGGAAATTTTGTTATATCATCACTGTAGCTATTTAAAGAAGGCCAAGAAGGTAGAGAAAAATCCAGGATCATGGGTTTTACTACAGCATTTATATGTCAGAGAACTGAATTTCATCAAGGAAAGTGTATAAAAATCTCAGTTGAATAACTTAGCTCTGCTTTCGTATCATTTTCATAATGTAAGACCTTTTTTTGTCCTTTTTCTAGTCCATGTTCGTGGTATCTTGTTTTTGAAAAGCCATTATCCCATATAAATGGTTGGTAGATACGATTTTTAGAAAATGAGAATTATGTAATAGGAAACAAAAATGTATTTTTGTTTTAATATATTTTGTACTTGCTTTTGGATTTTTGCTGCAGACTTGGGGACTTCTATGGGTCTAAGAGTTCTCATTCCATCAGGTCTTGCAGTAAAAGCAAACCTGCCTTAAATAGTTTTCTGTGCTTTAAAACAGCCTTGGGATTAAACAGACCCACACAGCTCTGGCATACTGGCCCAAACTAAGTCCTGGCCTGTCCCAGGAATGATTTTTCTGTTTTAAAAATAATTCAGATGCCACAGTTTCTTGAACCAACTGGTCTTTAGGGTTTAGAAGATTAGCCCAGACTTTGTGGGACAGTTCCACTGCATCCTTACATTATCAATTACATCCTAAGGAAAACAGATTAAAGCAAATTTTCATAATGGTCCTAGTTTATAAATAAAAGGAGTTAATGGAAAGTTCTACCATTGGCATTTGAGCATAAGATTGAGCTGTTTAAGAGAGCTACTGTGAATACTTGTAACAGTTTTTGAATTGTTAATCTAAATAAAATTTTCCTTTCAATAGTATGATTCATCCAGCCTTCCAGCTTTGTTATTAAAAGCAAGAAGCCTTTTGGGAGTGGAAAGTCATCTGCAAAATATCAACCATCAATTAGAGAAGCTTCTTGACCAGGAATGAGAAGACTTGTCACTAAAATTTGCCTCTGTAATATTAGTCTCAGGATGTTGCCACCTATTTTCTGCATTTGTGCTTTTATAAATGAAAATCTTTTTTGAAAAATTTAAGCGAAGGTAATTGTACCTCTTACTTCAGTTCTCCAAGTTGGACATTTATTTTTATTGTTATAGCAACATTCAGATACATAAAAGTATAAATTTTTCTAGTTAGTCAGCTGTAGAAGTATGGCCTAGTTACCAGAATTTATTATTATTTTGTCATTCAAATGTCTCTGACAATGTTAAATGGCATCAGTTTGTATAATAGTTTGAATCCTTTATCATCTTTTCTGGTTATTGTCTTTTGTAAGGTTTTAGAATGATGACATCTTATCCTAATCAGTCCCAGACATATAAGAAGAGTTTTAAGCTATAAATTAACTTGAAAAACTAAACTGTTGCAAACATGACACTAATTTTGGTTACTCAATAAGGAGATTTCCACTAGTATACCAATGTTAATTTTCAATAAAGTTGGTTTATTTAAGTAAAAAATAGAAAACAACTAGAAACTTAGTTGATGTAAACAGATTTAATAAGTTAATGTAATGCCTGCCTGTAAAGTAACTGTCCTTAGCTAATTAGCTACTCTTGTAATACTTCTATAATTAGTTCATCAGGAATTTCATCCACTCCATTACTATAATTGAGCAGACTGCTGTCTGCAGCTTCAACTAATTCAACATCTTCAATGGCTTCTAAAAAATAAGGATCATCACCACCATTATCCCAGTCAGCTTCAGAGCACACTGGCAACTTCTGAGATGACAGTTTATGAGGATTCTTGGTTTCATTATGGCTAGTTTCATCTGTTGTAAATTCCTCTTCCTTTGTTTCCATTGGGGAAGGAAGAGTAGAAAGGGATGGAGAGGAAATAAAAGTTATTCAGTCATGTGATGATTTCACCATATACTTAATATGTTGAATTAAGATACCAAGTAATAAGACCAGTTCTTCAAAAGATACTAAAATGGGTTTGCTAGATAAATAGCCTCCAGTATAGTAACTGTGGGAATGAGTACACTAACTTGAACAATGCCACTGCTGCTCAGATATTTTTGAAACTCAAAATTTGATACTGCCTGTAGATCCCTGGCACATTTTTTTCCATATTCCCAAATGGAACTAGATCACAAGTAGTTTTAATTTTTGAACAAGTGAAGAATATAGCTGAAAACAAATTCAAACACATATTTGCTAAATTAACAAAGGACTCCATTTCCCTAATTTATAAAATACTTTAAAAATTTAGTAAGAATCCTGGGTCGAAAAAAGTTGTTGTAAAGAACAGTTTCAGACAAATGTAAAAATACAACTACTGATTATCTATTAGACAATACTATTGTATCAATATTAAATCTCCTAAATTTGATACCTTTACTGTAGTTATATAAAAATGTCATTCTTCAGCTACATGTTTAAATATTTAAGATTTAAGGACTGTGATGTCTACAACTTACTCAAATGATTCATCAAATACTGTGTATGTGAATAGGCAGAACAAATGTGGACAAATTTTAACAAATGGGAAATCTAGGTAAAGGGCACAGAGGTGTTCCTTGCGCTCTCACAACATTGTTGTCGATGTCTAATTCCCTATCGTTTTTATGGAGAGCGCTGTGGTACTGTGTATTTTCTAAAGTACTTGTGACAGATGAGGACCAAAAAAGGCATACAAAACAGTATATGTAATGTGGGCTTTTTGAACAATATAAGCATACATAGATATAAATTCTGGAAAGTTATATGCCAAAACATTTACATCAGATACCTCTGAGTGGGAAAATTATGAGTGAGATTTCTTTCCCATTTGCTTTTTATGTATTTTCTAATATTTTTTTGACAATGAATATGGAATTGTTTGGATAAATAAAAGCTTTTGAAAGAAAAATTAAGCGTGGTTTTGCAATCTGATAATATTTACCTAATTAAAACTGCATATGCCAGTGCATGGGCGGTGCAGTGGTGGAGTGCTCGCCTTTCACGCGGGAGGACCGGGCTCGATTCCCGGGCCGTGCACCCCACCCCATCCCCGCCAAAACTGCATACACCCTTTGACACAATTCTACTTTTAGAAATTCACCCTATGGATATAGTTGTTCTAAGAAACACAAAGATAGGTATTTTGGTATATTTCAGAAACTTCTTCAAATGTCTTGGATTAGTTAAATAAAGTGATAGCTATACAATGTGACTATACAGCAATTAAAAAGAATGAGGTGCTTATTTCCAGATAGCTGACAAGGGAGAATTGTTACAATATATTCCTGAGTGAAAACACACAGTGTGTTTAAAAATGTTCCTTTGATGCATTTGCGCAGTGCTCATACCTCATTTATGCTGTATCAAGGACTAATTAGTAATGAGAAACTAAAAATATATACTTACTTTGAATAGATAAAGGAGACATACTTCAGGTGGTAATGGGAAACCTGAATGAGAATGATAGTAAAGCTATTTTATATAAATACCTAATTTTAACTTTGTGGTAAACATTGTGAAAACTAATAACTCACAGTTAGATTTGAAGTTTTCTGCTTTACAGACAGGATCATGACATTTTTGATACCAAACTTCATTTTTCAAATCAACCAGAATCCTTTACGTTAAGGAAAAAAGTATTAATATCCAGACTTTGATAGAAAACAAAATCTAACTGTATATATACTGTTTATAAGAGATATGCCTAAATCTTACAGCTGAGAAAAGTTAAAATTAAATACATAAGTACACCAACCAAAAGAAAGCTGTGGTAGCCAAAAATATCACACACAATTGACTTTATGGCAAAATACATACTGGCAGAAGTTATTCGAGGAAGATATCATAATTCTCAACCAGCATCCACTGAATAATAAGGCTTCAAAATGTATAAGAGAAAAAAACCAATAGAAGGATAAAACAAATATACCGAAGATCAAGATATTTTAAAAATTATTTTTTAGTAACTGAGTAAAATCACGAAAATATTAAGACTTAGAAAATTTGAATAACACCTTAAAAATAATTAGCAAGCTTGATCTAATAAGCAAATATGAATACTGCCTCCAATAACTGAAGCACTTATTTATAATCACATGAGACTGCTAGGCTACACCCTGAATCTCATCAAATCTAAGTGTCAGCTCACAGATTACAAATCGATTTGCTTAAAAAAAAAATAACAAAAGGGTAACTAATAGACCCCATAATTTGGAGTTAAAAGCACATTTCTAAATAACCAGTGGCTCAAGGAAAAATTATAACAGAAGCAAGAAAATACTACATATTAAAATGAAATGCAGCTTAAGTAATTTTTAGAGGGAAATTCAAAATCTTAAAAGATTACATTACAACAGACATGTAAAGATAAATGAGAATAAACAACTAATAAATTGGAAAATGAACAGCGGAATTAATCCTAATAAAATAAGAGGCAGGAAGTAGTAATAGAGCAGAAAATTAAACAGAATCAACAAAGCCAAAATCTGAAGACTAATCAAATGACTTCAAGCTTTGTCGAAAAAAATAAGTAAAGCAGACACAATGTTATTTCTACATTTAAGTAGTAATTAAATTCAGATTTAACTGCAAATCCAGTGTACTATATACAGCATATATAAGTAAGAATATTATGAACTTTGTCAGCAACTTTGAAAACTTGGGTAAAATAAACAAATTACTAGAAAAAAATAACAAATAGAAAAAAAGTAACAATACCTAAGTGATTCTATATTCATTAAAAATTAAAAAAAAGTTTTGAAGCCATTTAAAGTCTTCACACGTTCACAGAAAAGGGAATATTAAATGGTACTTGTACATAAAAGTCTTAGATTGGGTATTACATATAAAATAGCAAAATTTCTCATATAACTGGCAACCACTGGATTTCTACTTTATCCCTATTCTAACCATATCCCTATGTTATTTAAAATTCCATCCTGACTTTATTTCATCCTTTACTTCCACTCCTTTTACCAGGAGCTTTTTGAAGAAAACTCTTAATAAAGGGCCTGGCATGTACAGCAAACCTCCGTAAACACTGGTTCCCTGTAACACCCATTCTGTCTTGACATCCAACTCTTAATACTGAGTAGATATTCCTGTTGCCCAAAGTTGCCCAAGTTAGGTTTAGACTTCGTAAGTGTCAAGGGCAAACAGGAAGAAGCAAACCTTTCTATCGCCATTGCTTGTGCACCTGTCTTCCGCCTCTCCTTTCTTTCTAGGCCTAGCCAATCCTACCTTAATCTTCTCAAGATTTTACTGCCTAAGGGGTTGTTTTCCAAATAAAGTATAAATAAAGCTGATAAGTGCTAGGGCAATGTGATAATTAAGATAGTAATTAAATATTATCAGGACAAACCCAATACAACAAACTGAATTACAATGAAATTTATTACCAAAAAATCATTTTTTATCTTCTCAACATTATTAAAAATTATAAGCATTTGAAATGTAGTATTGGGTAAATACATAGAACTTATTAATATACAATATTACTTACATGATATTATTACTCTTGTGGGCTCTTCCAATGTTTCCACACCAGCGATATTTACAAATATCATAAACCAATAATTCTTCTGGGAAAAAGTAGTTCCAACGCCGAATTCCTAAAAGGCAAAATATGGTTTCTAAAGGTACTAGCTTATCATGTAACAGTTAATAAAGAATAAAAGTATCTTTACCTCCTTTAATGCCATTTTTATTCACCAAAGAAAGAACAAAATGATCAATTTCAGGGTAGGGTGAACACTGAAAACCTTCAATAGTTTCCACTGCAACAGAGAGAAGAATTATATATATATATATATATATATATAAGTTGAGTTAAATTTTAAGTTGTTTAGTACAATTACAATGATGGATCTTGGATGTTAGGGTTGATCAAGGAAAAGACATCCATAAGATGGCAGTAGCACCCAAAGGCTTTATTTAGGTGCCACTGGGACAGGTTTGCATGAGATGGGTTGTCGCTCTAGCAGGGGACCTTCCAACAGTGGTACAAGCCACCACCCAGAAAGGAGGCAGGGCAAGGGAACTGCAGGGGACAGGAACCAGAAAGGGGCTCATATGTGTAGGTGACACTGCTGAGCACCACAGTGGGACATTCTTGGGTTTGAAAGCCCTACATGGCAGCAGCAGCTTGGGGTCCTGTATTGCCCCAGGGATTGTCTTATCTATGGCTAGCAGATGTTCAGCACAGTTTTGCAGTGTATAAAAAGCATGCAGTCTCTTAATGGCTAAAAATATGTGTATTTGAGCTATATTTACAACAATTATATGTGTAAGAATTTGCATTTGGCACCTTCAGGCTTTGGACTCCTGGTCCTAGCCCACCACAAAGTAAACAACACAGGGGTCAACATAACACGGGCCATCTTTGGCCATTTATATACCAAAACTCCAGTTTGTTTGTTTTTATTTTTCTTTTCAACCTTTTTATGGATTCTTGTAACCCCACAAGGAAGTGCATAAAATTAAAATCTCTCAATTAGATGGCATGTAAATTAATTTCATAAAAAGCATCTGAAATAATTTTCATCACTTTGTTCACTCTGAGAAAGAAATTTGCTCTTGTGTCTAGAACTGGCCTGGTACCATCAGACAGGCCTTGGAGGGGTTCAGCTGGCCTAGTCTGGTACTCACAGCTTCACCTTGGTGTTCTTTTGTTGAACATAAAATTATTTCAGAGAACTTTAACATCAGACAAGGCCACTCTGTGATTATGATGGAGAAAGACAAAAAGCAAGACCACTGTGTAATCACATCTGAACACACATAAAACATGAACATTGTCCAAACCAAAAAGAAAATCACTAAACACTTCCTTATCCGGGCTATTAAGAGCGACTGCTGCTTCCTTACCAATAATAGCTTTAGTTTCCTTCTACTCCGCTTTCCTTTTAGTTAAGATTTAAAATGGTCATAGAATTGCTTCTGATAGCCCCCAACCCAGAGCAAATTCCTAATTACCAGGACATGCCCCCAAATCATCTAACCAAAGTCCAAATTCTATAATTAAGAAGTCCCTTCTAACATCTTCTGAGATGCCCTACAGTGCTCCATGATACGTGTTCTCCCTCAGTGTAACAAGTAATAGACCCAACGTCACCAAACTACAGGTGGGCTGATGTTAAGCTGGAGGGCACTGAAAATTCAATCATATTTTATATTTAAGAATCTACTGGTATTGTAATGCCTGGAAACATCCTAGAGTATATTAAGAAGCTAATCAAAAAGTATTGGCAAAGTCCCCTGAGGGAGGGAAGAAAGAATATGGGAATTCTTACCATCAGGGAATCCCCTGATACTTTTTTTTTTTTTTAAACATGGGCAGGCACCAGGAATCGAACCCGGGTCCTCTGGCATGGCAGGCAAGCATTCTTGCCTGCTGAGTCCCCGTGGCCCGCCTGGAATCCCCTGATACTGTGTCAGACTTTAGGCCATGCCCTCCATCTGGAGGGTTACTCTAGTGAAGCTTATGTAGATAGGGGAGAAGCTTAGAATACCTATAGGCATGCCTAAGAGTTACTTCTGGTGGACCTCTGTTGTTGTTGCTCAGATATGGCCTCAGACTCTCTAAGTCCAACTCTGCAAGTGAAATCATTGCCCTCCCCACTACATGGAGCATGACATCCAGGGGTGAAAGTCTCCCTGGTGGCGTGGGCAATGACTCCCAGGGATGAATCCAGACCTGGCACCATGGGATCAACAATTACATCCTGACCAAAAGGGGGAAAAGAAGTGTAATTAATACAGTATCAGTGGTAGAGAGTTAAAATAGAGTCGAGAAGCTACTTGTTCTTACACAAGCCATAACCTGCCAACCCTCAACCAGGATATTCCAGCCAATCCTAAAGAACACCAAGAGCAACATATAAGATTCCACAAGGATTTCTGGCACTAGAGTAACTTTCCAGAAACCTACAGATGGGTCCCTGGTCCAGATAAGTCCTGAAACCTAGCCCAGCCTCTTCAGAACATCAGATAGTACCATCCCCCTACCCCATATTAGTGACAGACCCTTCTAATATAGAAAATTTAGAATTGCCATAGTCCAAACAACCCCAAAGAGAGGTATGAAAAGATCAAAAGGTGGTGGTGGAATTATACATAGAAGATAGGTCTTAACAAATGAATATGAATGCTGTATCATTAAATTGATATCTCTTTTAGTCTCCAATATTTTAGAGCAGCTAGAACTAAAAACCTAAAATAGCAAAATTATAACCCATGTCAAAGTCTGAAATATGTTCTAAAACTGATTTTGGTGCTGCACTTTGAAATTTATAGCTTTTTGGATATATGTTATTGTTGACAAAAAAAGAAGGAAAAAAAGTCAATTGTGATGATAAAAAAGTATTTAAGCCATCTAGCCTCTTATATTCCTCTAGCCTTTTATATTCTGAAAATTAATGAATAACGCTTGAATAAACATCTTTTTTTACACTGTCTCCATTTTGGACAGAAAACCTAACACAGTTTTAAACGATCAGAGGAAAGGAATACTTAAGATTAAAATTGTTTTAGGACAAACAGATTTTGTATCCTTCAATTCTGATAAGAAATTGTATTCTCAAAATTACCTGCAGCGTTGGTACTGTTAAAATATTCACCTCGTTTTTGTTTATTTGGAGACACGTTACATGTAAGAACTCGTAAGGTATCTGAGAATCTGAAGAAAATATGTAAAAGAAACAAAACATTATATTAGAAATAAAGAGGCATGGCTATAAATCATTCTCTATTAAAATTCTTTACTTGACAGCTAACTGTACCAGGGATTTATGCCACATTTGACTGCAAGAGCACAAATCCTATCCCCTCTTCCCACAAAAATAGACTTTTGATTGTTCAAAATACTTCCCTCCGTTATAGAGTCAATCAGACTCTAGGACTGCTGAAACGAAAATTATACTGAGGTTATAATTCTATTTCCCAAACATACAGAGCCTCTGAAATATTTGTTACAGTAACTTAAAAGGAGTGAATAACAGAATGAAATGAAGAAGGAAAGACTGCTGAGAGTAAAGGACAGACAGATTAAAATTAACTAAGAGGAAAGATACAATCATAATCATACACAACTTATTCATTTCAGGAAGAAAAATATCTGGCATTTACTTGAATACACTAAAGGCAACCATTATTGTAACTCTGTTCAGTAGAAAAACCATGCATTTCAGTGAGATTAATATTGAGACAGTAAAAGAAATGGAACTGGTAGTCAGGAGAGTTATCTTCTCCAAGCCAACTCTGTTGCTTTCTACCCATGGGATACATAGAATGTGGCTTTTATTCTGGTGTCAACAACTGTGGGCAAGAAGGTCATACAATTTTTATAACTCTACTACTACTACACTACTTTCACTACTGCCGCTACTAACAGCTAACGTTTACTGAACAGATACCATGTGCCAGGCTCTGTTCTAAGTGCTTTGTGTGTTCAGTTTTAACCCAACTTATTTAATTCTCACAAACACCCCAGGAGATAGGTGGTGGTATTTCCATTTTAAAGGTGAGGAAACTAAGACTTTGATCTTACCTCTGAGATATAATGTGAACGGAACTCGAACAGTGCAAAGACATATGAAGAAAACTAATTCCCCTCCCCAGCCTGCTGGGTACCCACTGTAACAGTGTGCACATCCTGACACAACAACAGCAATGCAGTTTACATATTTATTATGAAAGCTGATATCTATGGAATATTTACTTAAAATTGTGTCTGGGGGAAAAATTATAGCACATTAATAGCAATTTAGTCTTTAATCCTTAACCACATTTTGAACTCACATAATCAGCCTAGAATGAACAGGATTGAAAGCAAATATTTAGGTTGAAAGAGGTCTTTTACTATTTTTTTTTTAATGACCCATTCCTGGAACCTAATAATTTCACAATAAAACTGACAACAAAGTAGTGTATATCAATATAATGTAAAATTATATAGGAATTAGAAGTTGTATTTACAATTAGTGGCAAGTTATTAGCTTGGGAAACATACACAATATAATGTTGAGTGAAAAACAGGTGATATAATGATATAAATAATGATCTCAAGAAACACTTTCTAAATGAAGGAGCTACTTGAATTACATGTATATGTACATACAAGAAAAGAAAATGAGACATTAATTATATTTCCAAATGCAGGTAAGGTAGTTTTTATTTTCTTTATAGAAGTACTAATAAGCATTCTAGAAAATCATAAAACATAACCCTAAAAAGACAGAAAACTTAAGTGGTTAAAAAATACCTTTTACAATTACTTTTTCAGTTAATGTAGAAAAAAAGAACAGTTAATCCACAATTTTAAGACCTTTATTTTTTATAAAGTTAGAAGAATTCACATAACTCACACTTTTATAATATGCTATACTGTTCACTGCTTATTAAATATCCATGAATATTTAATGATTTAATTCTGGTACTATATACCTGATATTGCTGACCAAAGAAGAGAGGAAATGCTGCTTTTCTTCAGAAATATCCTTTGACTGTTTAGGAAAAAATTTGTTATCTTCAGCAACTTCTAAAGCCACATGCTTTCCTAGTTTTGATGATTTATAGAGTCGAAAGTTTCTATTTTTTGTATAAACTCCTGTATCAAAGATTAAGAAAGAAATATGAACATATGTTTTCATGGTTTTTCTAGTCAGCAAATTTTTAGTTAGTTTTGTAGAGCATTAACAGAAGAAAATTTCTTCCATATGATTGTAAACAAAAGAAAAAGAATACATACATAAAAAATAAATCAGAGTTGGCATGGAAGAAAGCCATATCCAGAAACGGCAAATTCAATTATTTGGGAGCAACCCTTCCTTTGAAAACGACTAGAAAAGCTGGACCAATGTATTAAAAGAAAAAAACAACTGACCAATGAAGAGCTCCCAAGGCAGTGAGGATTTATGGTACCAAAATTCCAGAGAGAGGATACATCAAAAAACATCAAATACCCACAACAAATCTAATATAAGATGTATAAAGAAATTATTAAACATTATTGAGAGAACACCTTTAAGTAAAATAGAAACATTCTTGAGAGAACACAGCATGTTCATGGTTTGATAGGCTCAATATTACAAAAATGTCAATTCTGCCCAAGTTGATCAATAGACTCAATGCAATCCAAATAAAAATGAAAGCAGGGCTGTGTGTGTGTGTAAACTGGCGAGTTGGTTCTAAAATTTAAATGGAAGTGCAAAGGGCCAAGAATAGCCAAGACATTTCAAAGACAAAAGTGGAGGGTTTACTCTAACAGATATGAACACTCAGGACAAAACAGTGTTAATTAAAGTAGGATAGTATGACATCAGAATAGATCAACAGACCAATGGAACAGGGCAGAGTCTAGAGACAGACTGACACATGTATGGATACTTGATTTATAAAAAAAGGTTGCTGCAGAACAGTAGGGAAAGGTCAGTCATTTTAACAAATGGTGCTGGGACAAATGGATATACATAATGGAAAAAACTGAATTGTGACCTTTTCACCCAATAAGCAAAAATGTATTTCACTGGACTGTAGACTTAATTTTGAAAGTAAAGCTATAAGGCTTATGGAAGATAAATGGAAGATCTTCACAACTTGGGATAGGGAAGAATTTCTTCAAAAAGATATAAGAAACGTTAAACCCAAAGGAAAACGATGAATTAGACTACTGGCATAATCAAACTTAAAACCTTTTAATCATCAAAGACACCATTAAGACATGGAAAAGGTAAGCCACAGACTAGGAGCAGACACCTGTAACATATTAAGTAACAAGGGGCTCATATCCATGATATTTCATAAACTCTTACAAATCAGTAAGAAAAAAGACAAGTTACTAGGAAAATGGGCAAAAGATCTAACAGGCATTGACAAAAGAGAAGACCCATATGGCCAATAAACATATGAAAAAGTGCTCATACTTATTTTTAATTAGGGCAATGCAAATTATAATTAAGCACCCACCAGGATGATTACATCTTAAAAAAAAACAAAACAGGGTGGGCCATGGTGGCTCAGGAGGCAGAGTTCTCGCCTGCCATGCTGGAGACCCCAGTTCAATTCCCAGTGCCTGCCCATTAGAGAGAAAAAAAAAAAAAAACACATGAGGATAGGAAACACCTGAAACTCTCATATACTCCTACCAATGTGACAGCATAAATAGGAACAATTGCTAATTTGATAGTTTCTATACTATCTGTGACAGGCACTTCTACTCCTAAATATTCAACAGAAATGCACATGTGCCAAATGATATGCTCATGAATTCCACCACAACGTTATGTGTGATAGCTTAAAAATAGGAAATAGTCCAAATGCCCATCAACAGTAAAATGGATAAATGAATGCTGGTGCATTCATATGGTGGAATGCTATATGGTGATGAAAATGAATGAATTACTGCTACACAGAACAAGGCTGAATTTCACAGACTTAAGTATTAGACATAATTAGACATAAATTAGACATAAATTAGACATAAACTAGACATAAAAGAACACATACATTTGATTCCAATTATCTACATTTTTTAAAAAGGTGAACAATCCAGTGTTTGAGGAGAGAGTAGTGGCCACCTCTGGTAAGGAGGTCGAGAGTACTAACCGACAGACATTTGTGAGAAGCCCTTGGGTCCTGATGATCTTCTATTTCATGTCTTGGGTGATGTGAGACAATAGTGTGGTCACTTTGTGAAAATTCACTAAGTTGAATATTCATGAATTATGCATTTTTTCATATGAAAGTTATAGGTCACAAAATTTACTAAAAAAATTTGGAATGGGACTTCCAGGAAGATGGTAGAATAAGGACAGGCAGAATTTACTCCTCCACCATAAAACAGCTAGAGAACAGGTAGAAACTCCCCAAAGCAGTGGTTCTGATACTCAGATGATCAGAGAAGGACGACTGCAATATATAAGGAAGAGCTAGATGAAAAAGTAGAGAAATTACAACTGAGAGACAGGGGTGAGTGTACTCAATCATGACCACTCCTAAGGCCAGTGGATAAACACCAGCTGGACCAGACAGGTGAAAGAGGCAAACTCTAACTAACTTGTCTGCTAGCTAGGGACAACCAACCCTCTCAGTCCCGCAGTCTAGAGTCTTCTCACGTGGGAGCCTGGGAGCCTGGAAGCCAGCAGACTGATTATGTCCACATACAGAGAACCTGCTGCAGTGCCCAGTGCCACCCTCCATCCCTGAGTGCCCCCGCTCCATCCCCGAGGCTGGCTGCTGCGGGAGCCTGGACTGGGGGGAGAATGTGAAGGCCCTCCCCCTTGGGAGGGCAGAGGGGCACAGAGCAGTGCTGATCTGACAGCTGGTGAGGGAAATGCTCTGGGTCCCACAGCCTCTCTGCATGGGGGACCATGGCATTTATGGCTTGGCTCAGCTGTGTACACAAACGGACAGCTGGGGTGAGGGAGGGAGCTGCATTGCAATGGCAGGCACCATTCTGCCACCACCAAGGCTGCAGCTGTGCACTAGCATGGGTCTTGCTGGCCGGTGAAATGCAATGCACTCCTGGGCTGGCTGCTGGCTGGTTAAGTTGAACCTCTCAGTCCCACAGCCTGAGGTCTTTCCTCACAGCAGTCCAGAAGCCACCAAATCCATCGAACCCACAAGTAAAATCTTTGCAGCAGTGTACAGTACCCACCACCCTTCCCAGAACCAGCAGCTTCCAGCAAACCCTGACCAGGGAGAGGGAGGTAGACCCTCCCCTCAGGAAAACAGGGAGAAACAGATTAGTCCTTAGTTAACATTTGATCAGAGAGGGACAGCCTCTATGAACACCCTCTGGGGCCAACAGGCTGGTACTGGACTCTGACCTGATCTAGAATCTGCCCAGCAGGCTGTGGCTGTCAGGGAGAGGTAGGACTGTTGGGAATAGGTAGCCCAAGAGCGCCCTCTTCTGGAAAGACTGGAAAAGTGCAATCTAGCAAACTGCTTTTCTACTTATCCTCTAACAGCCTTCGTGCCAAAGGAGACCTTCAATGCAAACTCAAACAACAATAAATCTTAGACAAGTAAGGTAAGAAACCAACTTTCAAAATAATCTCATCAAGATAATCCAATGCTAAGAAACCAGCAAAAAATTACAAGGTATATGAAGAAACAAGAGGGTATGGCCAAGATGGGGCAAGATGGCAGCATAGCGAGGTGTGGAATTTAGTTCATCCTCCAGAGCTGCTCATAGATACCCAGGAATGGTACAGAACAACTGCTGGAGAACATCAGTGACCAGACATACAGTATATACCAGTCTGGACCAGGTAAAACAGCTGAGATCCCACAAAGAATTCCAAGTCTCACAAGCTGTGAAGGCTGGTGCTCCTCCCCCACGGGCACGGTGGGTTGGCTTCCTGAGGGAAAGGAAATGGACTTTACTAGCAGCAAGGGCTTAACTCAACCAAGCTCCAATTGCAGAATGAACAAATTCTAACTACTGAAAACAGACCCCCCAGCACAGATAAACCTGGAATAAGCACTAAAGTAACTAGGAGTTTCTGCCTCAGCACAGAGGGGGTGGGGTTGAAGGGAGAAAAAAAAGCAGTCTTATGAGTTGGACAGCACAAAATAATGAAAAAGGGCTGGACCCCAAAAGGGGACAGAGCGTAGAGATACATAGATCCATGTGCCAACTCAGGCTGTTGATTGTCAAACCTGAGGAGCAGGGGTCTAGCTCTGAAAAGCCTTTTTTGCTTGTTTTTACATCTTAACAGCTTATTAGATAGAATTGCAAGCACACTCAGTCTCCAGCACTGCCCCAGGCAAAGGCAGAACTAAAGCATATGTGAGAGACAAAGTAACTAGTCAGGTGAAAGGGATCAATTCCCTAAAGGGAATATCTTCCCCAAGAAAAGAGAGTGGGGCACAGCTCAAGTAGAGGTACTCCTTCAAGGAATTCGGGCCCCAGGGGCTGGAAAACAGAAACAATCAAAGCCCACCTACTACCTCACCTCTGTCTCAACCACACTCCTGGCAGGGAGAGTCAACTAAAATTAAAGGCACCACATCACTTTATACTGGTGGGAAGCTGCAGGCCAAAGCTCCACATGCTCGGCAAAATAGGAAAGGAACAGGATCTAGAGGCCTCAGACAAAAGTCTGACAAACTGCTGGGTCTCACCCTCAGAGAAAACTTATTCTTGCTACTCTTTTTCCCTGAGATATGAGCTTGGTCTGGGAAAACTGAACTGGGGTCTATAATACCTGAGGAGACCCTCCTCAAAAAAAAAAAAAAAAAAGGTCCATACAGGCAGGATAAGAAACAGAAAAACAAAAACTGAAACATTTTGATCAGTTAGCCAGAACCTATGCTAGAGGTCTAGAATAAGTTGAACTGAATGTCAAAGAACAAAGCAATTCAGCAAGAAAACTAGGTAAAAGAGTGAAAACAACCCCCAGAATAAACTAATTAAGAACATCAATTCCTAGATGCCAGCAAAAAATAACAAGTAATACCAGGAAAATCAAAGCTACTGCCCAGTCAAAAGAACAACCCAACACTTCAAATGAGATCCAAGAGTTGAAGCAACTAATTCAGGATGTTCAAACAGACATGGAAAACCTCATCAAAAATCAAATCAACAAGTTGAGGGAGAATATAAAGAAGACATTGGGTGAAAAAAAAAAAGAACTCAAAAGTTTGAAAAAACAAATCACAGAATAAAAGGCACAACAGAAGAGATGGAACAAAAAAAAAGGAAACCTAAAACAATAGATTTGAAGAGGCAGAAGGAAGGATTAGTGAACTAGAAAACTGGATATCTGAAATGCAACACACAAAAGAAAATACAGCGAAAAGTATGGAAAAATATAAGTAAGGTTTCAAGGGAATTGAATGACAACATGAAGTGCATGAACATACGTGTTGTGGGTGTCCCAGAAGAAGAGAAGGGAAAAAGCAGAGAAAGACTAATGGAGGAAATAATCACTCAAAATGTTTCATCTTTTCTGAAAGACATAAAATTACAGATCCAAGAAGTACAACGTACCCCAAATAGAATAAATCCAAATACACATACTCCAAGACACTTACTAATCAGATTGTCAAATGTCAAAGACAGAAGTTTGAAAGCAACAAGAGAAAAGCAATCCATCATATATAAGGGAAGCTCAATAGACTGTGGATTTCTCAGCAGAAACCATGGAGGCAAGAAGGCAGTGGTATGATATATTTAAGATTCTGAAAGAGAAAAACTGCCAATCAAGAATTCTATACCCAGCAAAATTGTCTTTCAAACTGAAGGGGAGATTAAAATGTCTTCAGACAAGCAGTCATAGAGAGAATTTGTGACTAAGAAACTGGTCCTACAAGAAATATTAAAGGGATCCCTACAGGCAGATATGAAAAGGGCAAAGAAAGAGGTTTGGAGAAGAGTAAGGAAATGAAGACTATTGGTAAAGGTAAAAAGGGGGCAAAAATAGATATGACATATAAAATCCAGGAGACAAAATAGAAGAAGAAAGTACTGCCTTTACAGTAATAACATTAAATGTTAATGGTTTAAATTCCCTAATCAAAAGACATAGACAGGCAGAATGGATTAAACAAAAGGATCCATCTATATACTGTGTACAGGAGACTCATTTTAGACCCAAGGACAAAAACAGTTGAAAATGAAAGGTTGGGATAGTTCATTCAAACAACAACCAGAAAAGAGCAGGAGTAGCTACACTAATATCCAACACATTAGACTTCAAATGTAAAACAATTAAAAGAGACGAAGAAGGACGCTATGTATTAGTAAAAGAAACAATTCAGTAAGAACATAAAACAATCATAAATATTTATGCACCAAGCCAGAGTGCTCCAAAATACATAAGGCAAACACTGACAACACTGAAGGGGGAAACAGACACCTCTACCATAACCATTGAAGACTGCAATTCCTTGCTCTCATCAATGAACAGAACACCCAGAAAGAAGATCAATAAAGAAACAGAGATTTTGAATAATATGATAAATGAACTAGACTTAATAGACATACACAGAACATTAGAGCCCACAACAGCAGGATATACATTTTTCTCAAGTGCTCATGGGTGATTCTCAAGGACAAACCATATGTTGAGTTACAAAGCAAGTCTCAATGAATTTAGTAAGATTGAAATCATATAAAACACTTATTCAAATCATAATAGAATGAAGTTGGAAATCAGTAACAGGCAGAAGGCCAGAAAATTCACATATATATGGAGGCTAAGCAACACACTCAAACAACCAGTGGGTCAAGGAAGAAATTATAAGAGAAATCAGTAAATATATCAAGGCAAATGAAAATGAAAACACAAAGTATTAAAATTATGGGATGCAGCAAAGGTAGTGCTGAGAGGGAAATTTATTGTCTTAAATGGCTATATTAAAAAAAGAAGAGCAAAAATTAAGGAATAAACTGTTCCCTTGGAAGAACTAAAGAAAGAACAGCAAACTAACCCCAAAGCAAGCAAAAGGAAAGATAATGAAGATTAGAGCAGAAACAAATGAAATTGAGAACATAAAACCAATCAAGAAAATAAATAAAACCAGAGTTGGTTCTTTGAGAAAGTCAATAAATAGATGGACCATTACCTAGGTTGACAAACACACACACACACACACACACACACACACAAAAGCGAGAAAGACGATGCAAAAAATAAAATCAGACATGGAAGAGGAAATAACCACTTGGCCCCACAGAAAGGATGTAATGAGAGGATACTATGAGCAACTATTTGCTAATAACCTAGACAATGTAGATGAACTGGAAAACTTCCTAGAAAGGTTTGAACAACCAACATTGTCTCGAGAAGAAACAGATGACCTCAACAAACCAATCACAAGTAAAGAGATCAAATCAGTCATTAAGAAGCTCCCCAAAATGAAAAGTCCAGGACCAGCTGGCTTCACATGTGACTTCAACCAAGCAGTCAAGAAGGAATTAGTACCAATCCTGCTTAAACTCTCCAAAAAAACTGAAGAGGACAGAAAGCTACCAACTCATTCTATGAAGGCAACATCACCCTAATACTAAAACCTGACACAGACACTACAAGAAAAGAAAATTATAGACCAATCTCTTAAATGAATATAGATGCAAAAATCCTCAACAAAATACTTGCAAATTGAATCCAGCAGCTCATTAAAACAATTATAGAAAGTATATACCATGGTGTATAGAAAGACCTCAAAAAACCAATCGCAAATAAAGATAATGAATCAGTCATCAAAAACCTCCCTACAAAGAAAAGCCCAGGACAAAGGAATTTTACCAAACATTCCAAGAAGAATTAACACCATTCTTGCTCAAACTCTTCCGAAAATGGAAGTAAAGGAAATATTACCTAACTCATTCTATGAAATTAAAATCATTCTAATACCAAAACTTAATAAAGATACTACAAGAAAGAAAAACTACAGAACAATCTCTCTAATGAATAAAGATGCAAAAACTCTCAACAAAATACTCTGAAACTAAATCCAAAACACATTAAAAGAATTATATACCATGACCAAGTAAGGTTTTTTCCAGGCATGCAAGGGTGGGTCAATACAAGAAAATCAATTAATGTAATACAAGAAATGAAAAAATCAAAAGGGAAAAGTCAATGATTATCTTGACTAATGCTGAAAAAGTATCCAACAAAATTCATCATTTTTGGTCAAGAAAAAATGCATTTTTTCTTGATAAAACACTTCACTTCCTCAGTATGATAAAGGGCATATATGAAAAATCCACAGCTAACATCCTACTCAATGGTGAGACTGAAAGCCTTCAATCTAAGATCAGGAACAAGACAAGGATGCCACCATCACCACCATTTTCAATACTGTGCTAGAAGTTCTAGCTAAAGCAATTAGTCAAGAAAAAGAAACAAAAGGCTTTCAAATCAGAATGTAAAGAAGTTAAGACTCTCAATGTTTGCAGCTAACATAACCCTATGTTTGGAAAACTCCAAGAAAACTACGACAAAGCTACTTGAGCTAATTAATTTGGCCTAGTGGCAGGATACAAAATCAATATGCAAAAATCAGTGTTTCTATATATTAGTAATAAGCTATTGGAGTAGGTAATTAAAAAAATTATTCAGGATAGCAACTAAAAGAATCAAATATCTAGGAATAAACTTAAGCAAGGTAAAGGATTTGTGCATAGAAAACAAGAAAATACTGCTAAAAGAATCAAAGAGGGCCTAAATAAATGGAAAGACATTCTGTGTTCACAGACAGGAAGGCCAAATATCATTGAATCAATTCTACCCAAATTAATTTATAGATTCAATGTTAATACCAATCATAATCCCCAAAACCTGCTTTGTAGAGTTGGAAAAGTTAGCTAACAAATTTATCTGGAAGAGAAAGGGTCCACAAATAGCCAAAAACAACCCAAAAAAGAAGAATGAAGTACACTTCCTGATTTTAAAGCTTATTATAAAGCCACAGTGGTCAAAATAGCATTGAAATGAAGATAGACTGATCAATGTAACTGAATTGAGAGTTCAAAAACAGATCTCCAGACCTATGGTCAACTGATTTCAAAATATACACATATTTTTATCGAGAAATATATACACACATATAGTCCGACCCCACCAATCAATGGCTCACAATATCATCACATTTGTGTTGTCTTCACCATGATCATTGTTAAAACATTTGCATCACTCCACAAAAAGAAATAAAAGGGAAAAAAAAGAACTCATACATTCCATACCCCTTACTCCCTCCCTCTCATTAACTTTTTTTTAAAACTTTTTTTTATTGTATAATATATACACAGAGCAAAGAAATTTAAAAAAAGCAGTAGTTTTCAAAGCACTCTTCAACAAGTGGTTACAGGACAGAGCCCAAAGTCTGTCATGGGCTACAAGACAGATCCCAGAGTCTGTCATGGGCTACCATACGGTCCTCTCATATTTTTCCTTCTAGCTGCTCCAGAATATAGGAGTCTAGAGGACTTAAAATACTTTTTATCCTCACCACCGACGTCTTTTTTCCTTCTTTTTTTTGTGAAAAATAACACATATACAAAAAAGCTATAAATTTCCACAGTTTTTCAATCTACCCAATTTTTACCCTTTATCTCCTCCTATTATTTATTTTATATTCTTTTTTTTAACACATCTGTCCATACCCTGGATAAAAGGAGCATCACACGCAAAGTTTTCACAATCACACAGTCACACTGTAAAAGCTATACCATTATAAAGTCTTCTTCAAGAATAAAGACTGCTGGAACACAGTTCAACAGTTTCAGGTACTTCCCTTTAGACACTCGAATATACCATCAATTAAAATGGGATATCTATATAATGCAACAGAATAACTTCCAGGATAACCTCCCAACTCTGTTTGAAATCTCTCAGCCACTAAGACTTTACTTTGTTTCATTTCTTTCTTCCCCCTTTTGGTCAAGAAGGCTTTTTCATCCCGATGCTGCTGGGTCCTGGCTATCCTTGGGAGTCAGATCCCACATGCCAGGGAGATTTACACTCCTGGGAATCATGCCCAACCAGTGGGGAGAGCAGTGAGTTCACCTGCCAAACTGGCTTAGAGAGAGAGGCTGCATCTGAGCAACAAAAGAGGTTCTCCATGGGTGAGACCTCTTATGACCCTTAGGCATAATTATCAGTAGGCTTAGCCTTTCCTTTGCAGGAATAAACTTCATAGGGGTGAGCCCCAAGATTGAGGGCTCAGCCTGGTCAACTGATTTTTGACAAGGCCCCAAAATCATTGAACTGGGACAGAATAGTCTCTTTAATAAATAGCGCTGGGAGAACTGGATATTCATTGGCAAAGGAATGAAAGAGGATCCCTGCCTCACACACTACATAAAAATTAACTCAAAGCGGACCAAAGACCTAAATATAAGAGCCAGTACCACAAAATTCCTAGAAGAAAGTATAGGGAAACATCTTCAAGATTTAGTAATAGGAGGTAGCTTCTTAGATCTTATACTCAAAGCACAAGCAATTAAAGAAAATAACAGATAAATGGAAACCTCCTCAAAATCAAATGCTTCTGTACTTCAAAGGACTTTGCCCAAAAGGTGAAGAGGAAGCTAACTCCATGGGATAAAATATTTGGAAACCATACATTTAATAAGGTTTGATATCCAGTATATAAAAGGAAATCATACAACTCAATAACAAAAGAACCCAATTACAAAATGGGTAAAAGGTACGAACAGACATTTTTCCAATGAGGAAATAAAAGCACATGAAAAGATGCTCATCTTCATTAGCTATAAGGAAATACAAATCAAAACCACAATGAGATACACCATCTCATACCTGTAAGAACTGCTGCCATTAAACAAACAGGAAACTACAAGTGTTGGAAAGGATGTGGAAAAACTGGAACACTTATTCACTGCTGGTGGGAATGCAAAATGGTACAGCCACTTTGGAAGACAGTTTGGTGGTTCCTCAGGAAACTAAACATTGAGTTGCCCTGCAACATGGTAATTCCGCTACTCCATATACCCAGAAGATCTGAAAGCAGGCACATGAATAGACATTTGCACATCAATGTTCATAGCAGCATTATTCACAATTACTGAAAGATGGAAACAATTCAAGTATCCCTCAACCAATGAATGGATAAACAAAATGTGGTATATACATATGATGGCATATTACTCAGTAGTAAGAAGGAATGAGGTCCTGAAGCATGCAACAACATGGATGAATCTTAAGAACATAATGCTCAGTGAAATAAGTTAAGACACAAAAGGACAGATATAATATGACTTCACTAAATGAACTAACCAGCATATGTAAACTCACAGTCATAAAATGTATGATATAGTTACCAAGAGATAGACTGGAGCTAGAGAATGGGGAGCTGTTGCCTATTATTTACAGATTTTTTTAACAAGACTGAGCTTAAAAGTTTGGAAATGGATAAAGGTGAGAAAAGGTTATTATTGGGATTAAAAGTAACAGTGCTGACTGTAGGTGATTATGATTGAAAGGGATTATTTAGAGTCATGTATGTCACTAGGAGGAAAGCAAGAGGTTCAATTATGGGATTGTACAACACAGTGAACTTTGAAGTGGATGTTGTTTAAGATTAACACCACAAATATAAATAAGTTCTTTCATTACTAGTACCAATGTACAAAACTTGTAGAGACAATTAATATTGGAGTGGTATATGGGGAAAAAATACCTATTTCAAGCTATAGACTGTAGTTAACAGTAATATCTTAATACCTTTGTCAACAGTAACAAGTTTACCACACCAATACTAGGGGTCAGTACTGGGGGGGGGGGTGTTAAGGGGTAGGGGATGTTTGCGGGTTTTTTTTAAGGTCTATTATTTTTCATTTTGAAGCAATGAAAATGGTTTAAAATTGAAAGTGATGATCCCCGTGCACCCATGCTGTCCTATGCCCCACACTGCTGGTGGGAATGCACAATGGTACAGCCACCACGGAAGACATTTCGGTGGTACCATAGAAAACTAAATATCGAGTTGCCCTCCAACACCAATACCACTACTCGGTATATACCCAGAAGAGCTGAAAGTAGTGACACAAACAGTCATTTGCACACTGATGTTCATCACAGCATTACTCACAATCGCCAAAAGATGGAAACCACCTAAGTCCCTATCAACAGAAGGGTGCATAAAAAAAAAATGTGGTATATACATATGATGGAATATTATGCAACAGTAAGATGAAATGAGGTCCTGAAGCACATGACAACATGGATGAATCTTGAGGACATAATGCTGAGTGAAACAAGCCAGACACAAAAAGATACAGTATGATTTTGCAATTATGAACCTGGTCAACTCAGAGGCTTATAATATAGAATATGGGGGACCTAGAGATACACAGAAGCTAGAGATGGGTGAATGGACAGCTAATGAGGTTGAACTTAAATGTAAGGGAATGGACAGAAGTGATGACAGTTCATCAGTGGGTTTATAAGTAATACTGCCATTACTGAAAGTGAACATGACTGAAAGGGGTTGTATAGAGCCACGTATCCCACTGATTAACACTACAAATATAAATAAGTTCTTGGATGAACTACTTCAAAAGTATGAATCTTATAAAAAAGAGTCAATAACAGTGGGGTATGGGGGAAAACTACTATTGCATGCTATGGTCTATATTTAACAGGAAGACATCGACAGTACCACAGCAACAAAAGGGGTAAATAATTGGGGGAGAAGAACAAAAGTTAAGGGAAGGCTTGGACTTTCTGTTTAGTGAGGGTATGTTTATTGATTATTTTCCTCTTTGGAGCAATGAAAATTGCCGTATAATGAGAGTGTTGATTAAACAACTAAGTGAGAATAACATGAGATGTGGACTGCTGACTTTGGACGATATACATGATGCCCAATGGACAGAGGTGGTGGAAGGATACATTGACTAAGAAGTAGAATGGTGAACTATGGTATATACACATGATGGAATATTGTGAGCCTCCAGAAAGCAATGAAGTCATAAGACATATAATGAGGTGAATCAAACTTGGGGACATTGTGTGAGGCAAAATAAGCCAGAAATAAGAATAAATATTGTATGGTCTCATTTAGAAAATACCTATAAGAACATTAGGGCCTAGATTGTGAGCTCTTAGAATAGTCACATTTAGTCCACAGCTGTTAATGTTATTTCTAGACTTTGAGAGGCTGTATTATATATATATATAATCTGGTATGTCCCTGGAACTTCGCCTATATGACACTTAAGATTCAGAAGTGGAGTTCTGTAGCTCTGAAAGTCAGCATTGCTTCATACAACAACTGTTAAAGAAACCAAAAAAGAGATAATGCTTCAATTGGAAATAAGAATGAAGCCAATCAGGTCAGGACTAAGGTAAATCAGAATACAGGGGTAAGGATGACACTGTATTTTCAAACTTCATCTACTCTACGAGACCAAAAGAAGAGAGGTTTATTTTGTCCAAAACCTAAATTTTTTAAAGTATAATCTGGATAGCTCATTCAAACATGAAGCTCAGAATGGGAATAAGGGCTTATAATCCTATATAGCGTAAGATAATACTCAGATACATCCCAAAGTATGTTGGGCAGTTAATTGAAAAGAAGTAGCAAAGTCCTTTGAGGGGCGGGAGAAAAATATGGAACTATTAAGCTTTACCACCCGGAAACACCTGATACTGTTTCAAACATTAGGGACTCCCAAGTCAACTGGCCAAACCCTTGATCTTGAGGCTTGCTTTTGTGAAGCTTACTTCTCAAGTGGAGGACCCAAGCCTACTATAGTTATGCCTAAGAGTTACTTCCAGAAAACTTCTGTTGCTCAGATGTGGTGTCTCTCTCTCCTTTAAGCCCAACTCTACAAGGAAAACCATTACCCTCACCCCTACTTGGGACATGACATCCAGGGGTGAAAGTCTCCATGGCAACATGGGACATGACTCCCAGGGATGAGAATGGCCCTGGCACTGAAGGATCAGCGACACCTTTATTCTTTTGCATATGGCTGTCTAGCTGTCTCAGTACTTTTTGCTGAAGAAACTATTCTTTTCCAGTTGAAGGGATTTGGCACACGTCAAAAATCAACTGGGAGCAGGCCATTGGTGGTTCAGCAGGAATAGTTCTTGCCTGCCATGCCAGAGATCCTGGATTCGATTCCTGGTGCCTGCCCATGCAAAAATAAATAAATAAATAAATTGGGCATGGATGTATGAGTTTGTTTCTGGATTTTCAGTTCTAGTTCCTTGGTCTGCCTGTCTATCCTTACGCCAATATGCCAATATCATGCTGTTTTTATTACTGTACTTTTACAGTGAGTTTGGAAACAGGAAAGTTTGAATTTTCCAACTCTGTACTTCTTTCTCAAGGTTATTTAGGCTATTTAGAGCCTCTTGCAATTCTACTTGAATTCAATGATCAGCTTCTCTCCACCCTCTTTTTCTTGTGATTTTATTAAAAAATTTTTATTGTAAAAATATAGCATACATACAAAGAAAAGAAAGAAAAAGCAATAATTTTCAAAGTACAAGTAGTTACAAACAGATTTCAGAGTCTGTTATGGATTACCATTGTACTATTTCAGATTTTTTCTTCTAGCTGCTCCAAAATACTGGAGGCTAAAAGAAATACCAGTAGTACAGTGACTGTGCCTGGTTTGAAGCTATTATATATCCCAGAAAAGTCATGTCCTTTAATCCGCATTCAATATTGCTGGGTGGGACCTTTCTAACTATATCCATGGAGATGTGACCCACCCAACTGTGGGTGGTAACTTTTGATCAGATGTTTTCCATGGGGATGTGTCCCCATCCATTCAAGGTGGGGTTGCTTAATGGAGCCCTTTAAGAGGCAACCATTTTGGAAAAATCATTAGAGTTACAAGAAACACCAGAAACAACAGAGCCTCCAGAAAACCAATGAAGAGAAAGCTAGCAGATTTCATCATGTGCCTTTCCAGCTCAGAGAGAAACCCTGAACATCATTGGACCTTCTTGAATATCTTTCCCTAGATGCCTTAAATTGGACATTTTTATAGCTTTGGTTTAATTTGGACATTTTTATGGCCTTAGAACTATAAACTAGCAACTTAATGAATTACCCCTTTTAAAAAGCTGTGCCAGTTTTAAAGGATCATGCGCCCTAGAAAAGCCATGTTTTAATCCTGATCCATCTTGTGGAGGCAGCCATTTATTTTAATCCCTATTCAGCACTGTAGGTTGGGAACTTTATTAGATTATCTTCACAGAGATGTGACATGCCCATTTGTGGGTATTTCCTTTGACAACAAAGAGATGTGATGCTACCCATTCTAGATGAGTTTTGATTAGTTTATCAAAATCCTTTAAAAGGAAAGATTCTGGAGAAAACTTCAGAGCCACATGAACCACAAGTGTCCATGCAGCCAGAGACCTTTAGAGATGAGAAAGAATATGCCCCAGGACGGGGAGCTTTATGAAACAAGCCTGGAGAGAAAGCTAGCAGACATCGCCATGTTCGCCATGTGCTTTTCCAGCTGAGAGAGAAACTCTGAACTTCATCAGCCTTTCTTGAGTGAAGGTAACCTCTTGTGGGTACCTTAATTTGGACATTTTTATAGACTTTAATTTGGAAATTCCCACAGCCTCAGAACTGTAAATTTGTAACTTAATAAATCCCCCCTTATAAAAGCCATTCTGTTTCTGGTATATTGCATTCTGGTAGCTTATAAATTAAAACAGTGATTCAGCAGTCACGCTCCTTGTTAAACCCTATTTTCTCTGCTATAACTCTTCCTTCTCCTCTGATCCTTCTCCAAATCTATAGGGATCTTTAGGCAATGCCCATTCTGACTTTTTCATATTGGGAAAAAGTCCCACTAAAGAATGTGGGATGTAACCAGCTGATATTCTTGGAGAGG
This sequence comes from Tamandua tetradactyla, assembly GCF_023851605.1. Classification (NCBI taxonomy): domain Eukaryota; kingdom Metazoa; phylum Chordata; class Mammalia; order Pilosa; family Myrmecophagidae; genus Tamandua; species Tamandua tetradactyla. Next base: position 27,937,273 of record NC_135352.1, read on the forward strand.
GTGGTCCATCTGAGCTTCAGTATTCATCTGGTATATGAACACTCTGGAAATTATAGGTTCCAGGAAAGCTAACTTAGTGCATGAAACTTTTATTATAGAGACTCAGTCCAAGCCCTAGGTGTTCTTAAGAGTTAACAGGAGTGACGTTCGTTCATTGGGATTTCATAAACCATGGCAACAAGCACTATCTAACTGAAGCTTGCATAAGAATAGCCTACAGAATACTTCTTGACGCTATTTGATCTCTCTTGGCCACTGAAGCCTTATTTTATAAGACTTCTCTTCACCCTTTTGGTCAGGAAGGCATTGCCAATTCCACAGTGCCAGGGCCAGACCCATCCTAGGAGTCACATTCTACGTTATCAGGGAGACTTTCATCCCTGAATGTCATGTCCCACATGGGGGGGGAGGGTAATGATTTTCTTGCAGAGTTGGACTTAAAGAGAGAAGCCACATCTGAGCAACAAAAGAGGTTTCCTAGAAACAACTCCTAGGCCTCATTATAGGCAGTCTTAGCTTCTCCACTACAGAAATAAGTTCCACAAGAGCAAGCCTCAAAATCTAGGGCTTGGCTTATTTTCCTAGGAGTCCCCAGCGGTTGAGAGAAACTGGGGTTTCCCAAACGGGAGAGTTTAATAGTTCCATTTTTTTTCCCCTTGCGGGCTCTACCAATACTTTTCAATTATCAGCCCACTATAGTCTGAGATGTATCTAGGTATTACACCAAGTTATACAGAATTATAAGGTCTTATTCCCATCTGGTCTCTAGGAGTTTGGGTTGTTTAAATGAACTATCCAGACAGGTTGATTTAGCTTATGTGTTACAGAAAATTGAGATTCTAGATATAAAAAACCTCTCTGGTTTACTTTAGTCCCAGTTAGACTGGCTTTGTTTTTACTTCAAATTGAGACCTGATCTCTTTTTTGGTTACTTTAACTGTTATTCTACATAGCTATGCTAACTTTCAGGGCTGCAGCATTCCATTTCTGGGTCTTAGGTGTTACAAAATTACTCAAAGTTCCAGGGAAATACAAGCTGATACACATATCATTTAGTGTCTCAGAATCTGGAAATACACTTAAAACTTCATACTAAGTATGGCTGCTATAAGGGCTTACAACCTAGGCTCCAATTTTCTTATAATTTTTTTCTTACAGAGACTTAAGTGCATTTGTTCTTTTGTTTCTGGCTTATTTTGCACAACACATTGTCCCCAAGTTATATTCAGTTCACTGTTATTTAGTACATCATTCCTTTTTTAAAAAATTCTTATTTAAGAAAACAAAAAATATATACTTAGAACCACCAAAAATGGGTATCTTAGTTAGCTGAACCATAGGCATATTTAAATAAAGTAACCATATAATCATTGTAAAACCTGTGTCTGCACAGTTTCATAAACCAATTCAAAATTAAGGCAACAAGGCAAAAAGTCTATAAATTCAGTTAGCAAAGTTCTTAAATTCTAAATACTAAACACTAACTTAAATACCATTTGATCAGCTATGAAAACTGTGACTATTCTCAAAATATCAAGTAGAAAGTTCTTACAAATATCTGCATTGCTATACTAATGACCGTTGTTACTAAACATTTTCGTGATTTCAGGAAAATATGAAGATACAAATATTTTTACAATTAATATATGAAAACCATAACCACCTAAAATAGACATCCACAGGCAAAATCTCATAAAGATGAAACAAGAAAACTACAGACCAATTTCTCTAATGAACACAAACGTGGACATTCTTAACAAAATACTAACAAATCGTATCCAATGCCACATTAAAAGAATTATATATAATGCTCAAGTGGAATTCACACCAGGAATGCAAGGGTGGTTCAACATAAGAAAATCAATGTAATACAGCACATTAACAAACTGAAAGGGAAAAAATCACATGATCATCTTGAATGATGCTAAAAAAGCACTTGACAAAATCCAGCATCCTTTCCTGATAAAAAAACTTCAGAAGTTAGGAATCAAAAGAAACTTTCTCAGTATCACAAAGGGCACATATGAAAAACCCAGAGACAGCATCATACTGAATGGTAAGAAATTGAAAGCCTCCCTCTTGAGATTGGGGACGAGACAAGGATGCCCACTGTCACCATTATTATTCAACATTATATTAGATGTACTAGCTGGAGCAATTAGACAGCAGAAAGAAATAAAATACATTCAAATAGGAAAGGAAGAAGTAGAACTTTCATTATTTGCAGAAGACATGATCCTATACTTAGAAAATCCTGAGAAATCAATAGCAAAACTACTTGAGCTAATAAATTCAGCAAAGTGGCAGGATACAAGATTAATGTACAAAAATCAGTAATGTTCCTACATACAAGCAATGACCTACCTGAGGTGACAACTAAGGAAAAAATTCCATTCAGAATAGCCACCAGAAGAATCAGGTATCTAGGAATAAGCCCAACCAGGGATGCCAAGGACTTATACACAGAAAATTACCAAAAAAAATTGCTGAAAGAAATAAAGAATGACCTAAATAAATGGAACGATATTCCATGCTCACGGACAGGAAGGCTGACTATTGTCAAGATGTCAATTCTACCCAAACTGATCTACAGATTCAATGCAATACGAATAAAAATCCCAACAACCTACTTTGAAGATTTGGAAAAGCTGATCATCAAGTTTATATGGAAGGGAAAGAGACCCTGAATAGCTAAAGATAGCCTAAAAAAGAAGAGCGAACTGGGAGGACTATCACACTTTCTGACTTTAAAGAATACTATAAAGCTACAGTGGTCAAAACAGCATGGTACTGGTACAAAGACAGAAGGACTGACCAGTGGGATAGAATCATGAATGCAGAGACTGCCCACCAAATTTACGGACATTTGATCTTCAATAAGGCTCCCCAATCCACTGAACTGGGATAGAATGGTCTTTTCAATAAATGGGCATGGGAGAACCGGATTTCAATAGCCAAAAGAATGAAAGGGACCCCTACCCTATACCCTATACAAAAATTAGTTCAAAATGGATCAAAGACCTAAATGTAAGAGCTAGTACCATAAAACTTCTAGAAAAAAATGTAGGGTAGCATCTTCAAGATCTAGTAGTAGGAGGTAGCTTCTTAAACCTTACACCTAAAAAACAAGCTGCAAAGGAAAAAACAGACAAATGGGAACTCCTTAAGATCAAGAGCTTCTGTGCCTAAAAGGACTTTGTTAAAAAGGTGAAGAGGCAGCTAACTCAATGGGAGAAAATATTTGGAAAGCACATTATTGAATAAAGGCTTGATATCCTGTGTACAAAAAGAAATTATACAGCAACAAAAGAACAAACAACCCAATTATAAAATGGGCAGAGGAAACAAATAGACACTTTATTGAAGAGCAAATACAGATGGCTAAAAAGCACATGAAGAGCTGCTCATCTTCACTGGCTACAGGAGAAATGCAAATTACTATGACAATGAAAAGTCACCTCACACCTATAAGAATAGCTATTAAACAAGCAGGAAACTATACATGTTGGAGAGGATGCAGAAAAATTGGGTCACATTCACTATTGGTGGGAATATAAAATGGTTCAGCTGCCATGGACATTAATTTGGCAATTTCTCAGAAAACTAAATACTGAGTTGCCCTATGAATCAGCAATACCAATATATGGCATACACCCAGAGGAGTTGAGAGCAATGACATGAACAGACATTTGCACAGCAATGTTCACAGGGGCATTATTCACAATTACCAAGAGATGGAAACAATCCAGGTACCCATCAACAGACGAGTGGATAAACAAAATGTGATATATACAAACGATGGAACATTACACAACATTTAGACAAAATGATGCCCCGAAACATACCATGTGGATGAACCTTGAGGACATAATGCTGAGTGAAATAAGTCAGATACAAAAGGACAGATACTGTATGATTCTGTTATTATGACTGATAAAGCTGCCAGTGTTTTGGGGCACCTAGAAGGAAAACTCTGAGATGAGGACATGGTAGCCCAAGACAAACCCTAGGCCCTGTTCTACAGCCAGTTGTTGAAGTGTGCTTTGAAAATTATTGCTTTTTAATTTCTTTTATTTGTATATATATGTTATATTTTACAACAACAAAAAAAGGTAAAAAAAAAAAAACTATAGGCAGCCATAGTAATATTAGATAAAATACATCCCTGAAATAAAAAAGTTGAAAATATTTAGTAACATAACTCACTACTACAGCAAAGGTGATATTTGTAATAAATTTTTACTTGATATTTTGAGAATGCACAATTTTGATAGTTAAATGGGATTTAAGGTAGAGTTTAATATTCAGAATTTAAGAAATTCTGATATCTGTATCTACAGATATTTTTCCTTCTTTGCTTTAATTTTAAATTGGTTTGTGAAACATATTGTACAAACAAGCTTTATGATGATTACTTGGATTTTTTTTAAATATGCCTATTTATCATTCCTTTTCGTATATCACAATTCACCTTCATTTTCTCAGTCACTGTACCCTTAGGCCACCTCCATCCATTCGGCACTGTGGATAACGTCCAAAATTTTAAAAATGTCTTATGGTATCCTCATTTGGTTGTACAATCAGCAGCACTCTCAATTTTAGACAATTTTCATTCGTCCATAGACAAGGAAATGACAAACACCTCACCAAATATCAAATCAAAACTATCCCTTATCTCTTGTCTCCACTTTCTTTTGATACATAAATAAATCTGAATGTACTGTTGAAATATTTCAAGAAAATCAGGTAAATTTCCTTGTTCCTCCAGTAACTTAGCTTTCAAGGCTAACAAACTGGAATATTCTGTTTCACTATTCAGGTGGTGGTAGAACATAATTATTGGTTACTACTACTCTCCCTATATAAATCTCGTTATACATTTTTACTAGTTCACTGGAGGGCAGTCCGACATGGAGAGACTGTTCTAGTAATAAAACAAAATCTGCCATCCTCTGCTCATAACATACATGATTGTTCATGCCCACACTAGTATGTTGCACTTATGAAACTATATTTCCAAATTCTGGCACTTGGTTATCAGGAGTGTTAGAAAGACATACAACAGGAACACTTCACTACTTTTGGTACTACTGTGAATCTAGTTTAAACCCAGTTTAAAACTGTTCCTCTTAATCTTTAGATATTGAAGTTTCTATGAGGTGCTTAAAGAGCCAATCAAAGTGCTACAATTATGTCTTTTCAAATTACAAGCTACAATCTAAGAATATAAAGGAGATTTAGTTCACTAAATTGTAGCTGTTGGATTAGGGGTCCCTCCCAACCTGTGTGTTAACTAATCAGGCTGGAATAGGGACAGCCCAGTGCTTTTCACGTTCTCAGTTCAGAAAACAAAATCAAACAGAAGGGGGCACAGTAGAAGTCACCAGCTCAACTGCATCACAGATGATGAAATGGCCCCTGCCACAAGCACAAAGCTGTTTAGTGAAGAAAACACTCAGCCATACTCGCCACTTAAGACTACTGCTTTTATTTCTGTTGTTTCATCACATTTATTTAATTTAACGTGTTAGCAGTATTGTAGAGCACTGTTCCAATGGCCCCCTATCAAGCCTCTCCTGACATAAATCTTTTGGACATTTTTGTGCAGAAACTAGATAACACTATTCTCTTTTGGAGCTCAGGCCAGCCTGGAGTGTACATCCCACAGAAAACTCACTAGGCTTTCTGAACAGAAACACAGTAGATTCCTAGGCAACGGAGCTCACTGATCACATTCTGCTAGAGACTTCAACTGTCACCCTGGAACAATGGCAGTAGCAAGAATCTTAAGCAGAGTGACAAGTGGGCACTGACTTGTGTCTTATAAAAGTACACAAGGGACTTCAAGATGGTGGAGTAGGGAGATACAAGACACACTCCTACAAAAACTGCTAGACAACAGGCAGAAACCGTCTGAATCAATAGTTTCTGGGGGTCCAGAGACCAGAGAGCACTGTACAGCATTCAGAAAAGAGTGAGAGAGGGAGACTGAGAAGTTACAGCAGAAATTGTGAGTTAATCACTCCTGTAACAGTCTGGCACCCATCCCCACACTCAAGGATTCCCTTGGATATGGTCAGTGGCTGGGTGCTGCAGAGGGAGAGGAGTGTGAAGGTTTTCCTCCCTGGGAAAGAGAGAGGGGTGCAGTCAAGTGCTGGGTGTTGCTTCTGATCAGCAAGTTCAGACTGCTGGGTTCCAACTCTGTACATGGTTCTAGGTGACACCCATGGCCATTGTTTCAACACGGCCTGCTGGAGGTTGAAAAAATACATTTTTCTCCTTAGGGATGTGGGAAAAAATTTCCAGCAGATGGCCAAAGAGTGCCATCTGCTGGAAAGACCAGAAAAGTGCACTTTAGGGAGGTAAAGAAAAAAAGGGGGTATTCTGGAGTCTGTAAAGTTTGAAAGCTACGGGAATGCAATACCCCAGAACTGGGAGGGTGTTTAAAATGGGGAATTTAATAAGTTACAAGTTTATAGTTCTAAGCCTATAAAACCATCCAAACCAAGTGTGCTGGTTTGAAAGGATGTATGTATGCTAGAAAAGACATGTTTTAATCAAAATTCCAATTTGCAAAGGCAGAATCACCCCTATTCAATATTGCATGTTTGAAACTGTAATTAGATCATCTCCTTAGAGATGTGATTTAATCAAGAGTGGTTGTTAGGTTGGATTAGCTGGAGGCATGTCTCCACCCATTCAGGTGAGTCTTGATTAGCTCCTGAGTCTTATGAAAGAGGAAACATTTTGGAGAAAGAGATTCGGAGAGAGCAGAGAATGCTGCAGCACCACGAAGCAGAGAGTCCATGAGCCAGCGACTTTTGGAGATGAAAGAAAACACCTCCTGGGGAGCTTCATGAAACAGGATGCCAGGAGAGAAAGTTAGCAGATGACGCCTTATTCGCCATGTGTTTTTCCAGCTGAGAGAGAAGCCCTATGTTCGCCACATGCATTCTCACTTGAAATAGAAACCCTGAACTTCATCAGCCTTCTTGAATCAAGGTATCTTTCCCTGGATGCCTTAGATTGGACATTTCTATAGACTTGTTTTAATTGGGACATTTTCTTCTTCACTAACTGTCAACTAGCAACTTGTTAAATTCCCCCTTCTAAAAGCCATTCTGTTTCTGGTATATTGCATTTCTGCAGCTAGCAAACTAGAACACTAAGGTACCCAGGAAAGGATACAAAAAACGGCTCTGTCAGCTGGGTAGTCATGTGGCTGGCAGATGTTGGTCCCTTGTTCCTGGGATCCACTGCTTACAGCCTCTGTTCCTGCGGGGGTTCCTCCCTTTGCTTCTTCGGGGCTGGCTTTCATCTGTTGGCTTCCCTTGGTTCTCTCCAGGTTCTGGCTTGCCTAGCATCTCATGGTGATGACTGTTGGGCTCCAAGCATCTCCAAACATCTGTGTGTCTGTTCTCCAAGTGTCAGCATCTGTATCAACTCTGCTCTGAAGTTACTGTTGGCTCTCTCTCTGTAGGTTTTGAGGCTTCTGTCATTTCTTACCCTCTCCAAGATGTTTCCTCATTTAAAGGATTCCAGTAAACTAATCAAGACCTACCTGGAATGGGTAGAATCACATCTCCATTTAATCAAAAGTAACACCCATAAATGAATCTGTCACTTCTCCAAAAAAGCTTACAACCTATTTATTCAATCAGGATTAAAAGAAATGGCTGCCTCCACAAGACGGAATTAGGATTAAAACATGGCTTTTCTGGGGTACATAAAACTTTCAAAGCGGCACAGAGTCTTTCCTGACTCTACTAAGGACCCTTTGGAATCAGTCTGTTCTCCCTTTATGGGTCCCTGGTCTTGTTTTGATCAGTTAAATTCAGGCAATTTTAAAGATCTAGAATAAATTGAACCAAATGTCAGTGAAGAGCTTTAACACAAAGCCAATCATCAATAAAACCTTAAGCAAGAGAGAAATAGACCATCAGAGTAAACACACCAAGATAATCAGCTGCCTAGACATCAGCAAAAAAATCATAAGCCATACTGAGAAACAGGAAGATAACCAAGTTAAAGGAACAAATGAAGAAGTAGGAGATACAGAATTCAGAACTAATCAAAGATTTTCAATGAAATATCCTAAATCAATTCAAGGAGATGAAGGAAAATACGGCTTAAGAGATAAAGGATATTAAGTAGACACTGGGTAAACTTAAAGAAGAATTTGCAAGCATGCAAAGAAGAATAACAGAACTTACGGGAATGAAAGGCACAAAAGATGAGACTAAGAATACTGTTTGGGTTTGGTGACTACTGTTTTTCTTCCAATTTCTCCCTATGGAAATGGGAACATTCACTCTCTGATTCCCTCTTTTGTATATTGTTCTAAGTTTCACAGATCCATAGCAGAGAATTTTTCCTTAGGATAGACCACACATGTAACACATGTAATTGATTTTGATGAGACTTTGTATTTAATACCGTTACTGAAATGATTTTAGGCTTTTGTGATAGGTATGGAATGAATGTATTCTGCATATAGAAAGAACATGCATATAGAGGGTGGAGTATGTTGGTATGAAGCTGTTATGTACCCCCAGAAAAGGCCATGTTCTTTTAATTCATTCCTGTGGGTGTAGACCTATGTAGGTGGTGTTTCTTTAGGAAGCTAAGGACTGCTTTACAACCTGGCAATCATGCTAGTCAGGATATACCTGATATACCTAGCATAGCTGAAAGCAAGGACGTGAACAGACATCATACCAATGTTCACAGTTGTATTATTCACAATTGCGCCCCAATTGTCCATCAACAGATGAACAGATAAATACAATGCCATGTATACATAAAATGGAGTATTAGTCAGCAGAAAGAAGGAATGAAGTCCTGATGCACACGACAAACATGGATGAACCTGAGGACATTATGCTAAGTGAAATAAGCCAGACACAAAAAGATAAATATTGTATGATCTCACTGATATGAACTTAATTGTAATATATAAACCCATAGACAAAATATAGACCATAGGTTACCAGGATATAGAATGAGGCTAAAGAATGGGGAGCAGTTGCTTCATATGTGCAGAATGTTTAAGTAAGTTGATCTTAAAAGTTTGGAAATGGACAGAGGTGATTGTAGCATGGTACTGTGTGAACAACTAACAGTTATGAAGGGCATGTAAATATGATGGAAAGGGGAAGTTTAGAGTCATGTATGTCACCAGAAGGGAAGTTGGAGGTTAAAGCATGGGAATGTATAATACAGTGAATCTTGCGGTGGACAATGATTGTGATTAACTGCACAAATATTAAAAAGTTCTTTCACAAACTAGAACAAATGTATGAAACTATTACAAGGAGTTAATAGAGGGGTATATGGAAAAAATGTACCTACTGCAAACCATGGACTATAGTTAATGGTAATATTTTAATACTCTCTCATCAATAAGTAACAAATCAAATGTGCTTCACCAATATAAGGGTCAATAATAGGGCATGAAAATAAGGGTATGGGGGGATTTGGGTTTCCTTTTTTAGTTTTATTTCTTTTCTGTAGTAATGAAAATGTTCCCAAATTGATCATGCACAACCATATAGATACTGTGAGCCAGTGATTATATACTTCGGATGGTTTGCATGGTGTGTGAATATATCTCAATAAAACTGCATTTTAAAAAAATGGACAAGAGACTCAAATAGAAGTTTTTCCAAAGAGGAAATATAAATAGCTAAAAAGCACATGAAAAGATGCTCAACTTCACTAGCTTAGGGAAATGCAAATTAAAACCACAGAATATCATTTCACACCTACTAGAATAGCTATTAAACAAACAGGAAACTACAAGTGTTGGAGAGGATGTGGAGAAATAGAGACACTTATTCACTGCTGGTGGAAATGCAGAATGGTACAGCGGCTATGGAGGACAGTTTGGCTTTGGCAGTTCTACAGGAAGCTAAATATAGAGTTGCCACATGATCTAGCAATCCTGCTACTTAGTATATACTCAGAAAAACTGAAAGCATGGACATGAACAGACATTTGAACAACAATGTTCACATCATAGCAGCATTCACAATTGTCAAAACATGGAAGCCAACCAAGAGTTCATCAACCGATGAATGAATAGACAAAATGTGGTATATACATACGATGGAATACTATTCAGCTGTAAGAAGAGACGAAGTCCTAAAGCATGCGATAACATGGATGAACCTTGAAGACATTAAGTTGAGTGAAATAAGGCAGACACAAAAGGACAAATACTATATGATCTCATAATATAAACTAATTATAATGAGCACACTCACAGAGTAAATACCTAGAATACAGGTTATCAGGAGATAGAATGAGGGTAGAGAATGGGGAGTGGATGCCTCAGTTGTGCAAAATTTTTAATAAAGTTTTTTTTTTTAATGCCAAAATCTCTGTTCATTTTTTAGAATTCAGTTAATCACTAGTTTTTTTCACTATGTGCTAAATATTTTTAATAAAGTTTTTAATAAACATTTGGAAATGGATAGAGGTGATGCATCACTGAAAGGGGAACAGTGCTGAATGGTGCTTCTGAGTGTGATTGAAAGGGGGAAGTTTAGGGTAGTGTGTGTCACTGGAAGGAAAGCTAGAGGATGAAACATGGGACTCTATAACATAGGGAAACCTGTTGTGGACGACTACTAACCCAGGTGAATAGTTCAAATATAAGAATGTTCTTCCATGAATTAGAACAAATGCATGTCACCGATACAAGGTGTTATATTAATAGGGTGGCAAAAGGAAAAAATACACCCAATGCAAACTATAGACTATAGTTAACAGTAATATTTTAATATTCTTTCATCAATTGTAACAAAGGTACAACACCAAGGCTATACATCAATAAAAGGGAATTTAAGGGGTCTGGGCTTGTTCTTTTTGGAGCAATCAAAATACCTAAAATTGATTGTGGTGATGAATGCAGAACTGTATGATTATACTGAGAGCCACTGACTGTATGCTTTGGATGGACTGTATGATAGGTGAATAAAACTCCTTTAAAAAAAGAGAAAAAGAAAAAAAGTACACAGGAATAGTTTCATAGAGAGAACTTTCAAATTTTCTTACCTAGATCTACAAAGAGATGCTTTTCTCCGCTGTTATTCTTCACAACTAAAAATGACAGATCAGGACTGCTTTGCTTAGCCGATTCCAGCCTCTCGAGTTTCTTCGAATTCAAGGTCCAGCTCTCTCCTATATTCTTTTCTATGGACATTTTATTAAAGGAAATTGCTTGTTTTGTTGGTGCTTCAGAAAAACAGGAAATTCCATCATCTTCATTGGCAATTAATTTAAGAGCAGGTTGCAGAATTTTTCTCACAAAATTACCTAAGAAAAAAGGGCATTATGATTAATCTAATTCTTCTTCTATACAAACCATCACTTGAGATCTAGACAGAATTCTACACATGGTGATTTTACACAGTCATGTTTCTTTTTTGATTTTTGGTCTTAAAATTGAGTCATTACACAGATCTAGATAAACTAAAACATGTTTCTCTTTTATTTACCCTTCCTTTGTGCAATCTCTTACTTTTTCAATTCTCACTGACAAGACAACTTGGTGTAACTCATCAGCAGATCGTTTTAAAAGGGAAAGTTAATTTGAGAAGATGTGTCAATGTCACTAGTTTGAACCTGAGCCTAACATACTACAACCAAGAAAGCACTACTTTTTTTTTTAATATTTTTATTGAGAAATATCCACACACATACAGTCCAGCCATATTATACAATCAATGGTTCACAATATCATCACATAGTCTGTAATCTTCACCATGATCATTTTTAGAACATTTGCTCACTCCAGAACAATAAAAAGAACTCATACATCCCATACCCTTTACCCCTCCCTCTCACTGACCCACAGTATTTCAACCTACCCAGGTTTTACCCTTTTCCTCCTGCTTTTATTTATTTATTTTGGGGGAAGTATTTATTTTTTATCCTTTTTTTTTTTAAACTCATCTTTACATACAGTGGATAAAAGGAACATCAGATACAGGTTTCCATAATCACACAATCATGCTGTAAAAGCTATGTAGTTATACATTCTTCTTCAAGAATCAAGTCTACTGGATCACAGTTCAACAGTTTCAGGTACTTCCCTCTAGCCACTCCAATATATCATAAACTAAAAAGGGATATCTATATAATGGGTAAGAATAACCTCCAGGATAATCTGTCGACTCTGAAATCTCTCAGCCACCGAGACTCTCATTTCTCTCTTCTCCCTTTTGGTCAAGAAACCTTTCTCATTCCCATGCCAGGTCCCAGCTCATCCCCAGGAGTCAGGTTCCCTGTGGCCAGGGAGATTTAAACCCCTGAGAGTCATGTCCCATATAGGGGGTGGGGTGGGGGTGGGGAGGGCAGTGAGTGAACCTTCCAAGTTGGCTTTAGAGAGGAGGCCACATCCGAGAAACAAGAAGTTCTCTGGGAGTGACTCTTAGGCATAATTATAAGTAGGCTTAACTTCTCCTCTACAGGAATAAGCTTCACAGGGGCAAGCCCCAAGACTGAGGGTTCAGCCTAATGAACTCATTTTTTCTATTGCCTGTGAGATTATCAGAAATTTCCCAGATGGGGAAGTTTAATATTTCCTTTCTCCCCACTCCCCAAATGAGACTTTGCAAATATTTAGTCTCCATCCAAATCACTCTGAGACATATTGGTGCATCACACTAACCTGTACAAACCAACTAGATCTCACACCCTATTCAAGATTCCATGTAATTACGGTGTTCAAGTAAACTGACTATACAAATTAAAATAGACAACGCACTACCCAAAATATAAATTTTGCACCAAATAAACACCTCTCCCTTTGGCCTTGCACAGAAGTTGAAGTTTAAAAATATGGACCATATCGTCCTTATCAAGTATTCTGATATACCTTAGTCCTACGCAGGTCAAATTCATTCATATCTCAAGTCGAAGTCTGATCACTTTTTCAGCTTTTCTTAACAGTTGCTGAAAGGCATAATTGCTGACTTTCATAGCTTCAGAGCTCTAACTCTGAGTCTCAGTGTCACATAAATACCCGAAATTTCAGGGAACAACCAAGTTATATACAAATAGCTCAGTGCCTCAGAATTTAGAAATAACAGTTACAATTCCTAAATATGTGTGGCTGCTACATGTGCTTACAATCTAGGAACCTTTGCAATAGGCCCCAACCTGATAACCCATGCTCTTGACTTCAATTCTCTGAGTTTGTCTATTACAGTTAATCCATATGAGTAAGGCATGATAATATTTGTCTGATTGTCTCTGACATTTTATTCCACATGCTGTCCTTAAGGTTCATTCACCTAGTTGCATGTCTCACAACTTCATTCCTTCTTGCAGATGCTCAGTAGTCTGTTGTATGTATACCCCTTTCATTCCTCAGTCACTGTACTCTTAGGCTACCTCCATCCACTGCAAATCACCAATAAACACCAGTGTGCAAATGTTCATTTGTGTCCTTACTCTCAGTTTCTCCAGGTATATACCCAGCAACAGGGTTGCAAGATTATATGGGAATTCCACCCTTAGCCTCCTGTGGTAGCACCACACTGCCTTCCAGAGGGGCTGCATCACTCAGCTTCCCTACCAACAGTGAGTAGGCACATCTAAAAGCACTATTTTTATTCATACAAATTGAGCAGAATTATCTTCAGAGTCACTGATTAAGGAACGAAGGATTTATATGAGTAAGCTGCCTGCGGCTGACATGATACATAGATAACTGAGAACCTATGCCATGTTCCTACTTGAGTCAGGATGTAAGCAAATTTCTCAGGAATTTATTCTTTCTCCTTTATCTGTGGGACATGCCTTAAAAACTCTGACATGCATCATCGTCAGCACCTGGGTTGTTACTTCTCCTATTTCTCCCTCAGACTGAGAAGGTAGGATGGGTCATAGCCTTGTAACTAAAGTTCATTTTCTCTCCCAGTCTCTTCTAGCTTCAAGCAGGCACAGCACTGAGTATCAATTTTTTTTTACATGGGCAGGCACCAATAATTGAATCTGGGACTCCGGCATGGCAGGCGAGAGTTCTGCCACTGGGCCACCATCATGCCACCCACATCAGGTTTTTTAACAACACTAAAGCCACTGGCAATCAGGCTGGGAATTTAAAGCGTTGTCAGGAAGGACAACTAGAATGGAAGAGATTGGGTGAGAGGGGTACTGACTGAGGGAGGTTGAAGATAGTTTGGGAGAAGATACATTTCTGCTAGATCATGATAGAGAGGGAAAAAAATCTGACTAGTGCAACTAACTTACTGTGCACCTACTGAAAAATATATTTAATAATACAACACTGTGTGACAGAAAGAGTAAGGTCTTTGAATTCAAATCCCTCCTCTCCCAATAGCCATCTGTAAAAACCTGGGCAAATTACTTAATGTGTCTGAGCCTCAGTTTCCTTATCTGCAGCGTTATGATAATAATAGTGACTGTCTAAGATAGTTGTGAGGATTAAAGATAACGAAAGTGAAGCATCTAGTACAGAGCCAAAAATTACTAAATGATCACTATCATAAATTTGTATTTTAATAGGTCACTGTCATCTTTTTGTAAAGACATTGCCTTTCAGTAATTACTTAAAAGAGATGAAATACATCTCTTCGTTGTATTTTGATGTTTATCCTAAGGGCTCTGAATATCAGTGGGCCTATCTAATTTTTTTTTTTACATGGGTAGGCACTGGGAATCAAACCCAGGTCTCTGGCATGGCAGGCAAGAACTTTGCCACTGAGTGGGCCTATTTTTACACTGAAAAGCTGATAACGACACCCTGGAAGTTCGTAAACTCATATTATTTATACCATAAAATCAAGTAATAATTTATTATTAAGTTGCTTCATATATAACAATACTGGAGAAATGCAATACCATATGAAAAACTTAATTTTAAAATCTCTAGAACTGTTAGAGTCTGGGTTTGTTACTTATTTACTAGGACGGGCTTGAACCCATAAGACACACGTTCTATTCGAAATTCTCTTCCTCCAACATATACTTAGTTGCTTCCCTACTCAAAGGAACAAATCTAATTTCTTATAAACACTAAACATGAAAATGAAAGTAAAAGCATTTGATGTCCAATGTTATAAAGATACCATTAGTCTGGAATTCGGGAGATAAGGAGAATAATGACAGAAAATAATTTATGGCATAGTAATGGAAAATAAAGCAATACAAACATAATTTGACAGAGTTAATTTTCCAAAAAAATTCAAGCTGGTTTTCCTTGATAGTAGCCAGAAAGAGAAGTGGGGGCATGATTACAGAAACCAGTTGTGATGGTAGCTCTGAGGAGGCAGCGTAGCCTCTGACACCAGCTGGGAGTTAAAAGGTGTAGGATATGATGATAGTCAAACAGCAGAACACAAACTGACCCTCAGCAAAATTACACTGCTATTTCCTTTCCCCAATCTTATCACCATCCCCTACCTCATTAGTCATTAATACCAGGACTATCTTACTGTCTCGGAATAACTCAAAAGAACAATTACAGAAATTTCAGGTCCTATATATGGTAGACTGGCAGAAGAGTAATTTTTGAGGCAGACCAAATGTATACATTTGACTGACATTCAATGCTCTTATACACTTAACCAAATTACCCTTTCTGAAAGGTTGGTAATAGTAACTAGAAATCAGTCAAGGAATAAGAGGGAGGGTGAAGGGGAAAATTTGGAGTACTACAGATTCTCTGCATCTGTGATTCTGGCAGGACATAATTTTATGGGAAAGATATTCCATTTATCAGGTCTGATTATGCATTTCCCTCTAACTATATTAGACTACCCACCGCTCCCCAAATTAACCTCATATCTCTATCCTTGTGCTTTTGCTATTCCCTCCAACAGTAAAGACTTTACCTTTGTCTACACAATGTAATTTTATTTTAATGTTATCAGTTTTTAGAATATATCTGTAGCAGAGACTGCTAATTACTACCAAATTTTTATTCTCCCCTCCTTCTCTAGCAACCGATTCCTACTTTTTAGCAGTGTGGTAATTTTTAGCTGTGAGTCATACAGCAGACATAAGGAGTAATTAAGAATTGAAGAAATATCTTGCTTGATAGTCTACCTTTACTTCCTGACAAATAGATTCTTTTTTTATCTTTTTTTTTTTTTGGCATGGCAGGCACCGGGAATTGAACCCGGGTCTTCGGCATGGCAGGCAAGAACTATGCCTGCTGAGTCACCGTGGTCTACCCTAGATCCTATTTTAAATTCAGTCATTCTTTCAGCAAACATTTATTAAAAACTACTTGTTTTAATCCTGGAACTTATTACTGCTGTTGTTAAACTGAAATTATCATTATTATTAAAAATATTATTATGTACTAAACTCTGGAAATACAATGGTAATTAAGGGCCCTAAAGAAACATTAAGTGGAACAAAGGAGAGGGAAAAAAACAAACAAAAAGGAAATTACTTCAGGAAGTGGTAAGTGCTCTGACACAATAAGCACCAGCCGTATCTGCAACCCAGACAAAAGACCTAACTTAAATCTTCCCAGTTTAGAATGTAACAGAAAAGCCTTCTCAGATAATTTGATGTTGATGTCTGAACTGTGCTTAACAGATCGGCAGGGCTCACCCACCTGAACTGAGGGAATGTCTATTCATACAGCAGAATCAGAAAGTACAAAGGCGCAGGAGAAAACGGCCCACAGAATAAGTCAGCTAAAGGACTGAAGAAGAAGGGCACAGTGCTGAGAACTCAGGCAGGCCTCACCTTGTATGCTATAACATCTGAAGGCAATGAATAATCACCGGAGGGAAGGAGGCACACAACAGGTACATCACTCTATGTAGCTGACTAAATAAGTTAGAGATATATAGAAATCAAAGACATCACCAACATTTCTACTTGGGTAACTGAATGGATGGTAATACCATTTGCTGATACAGACATCAAAGGAGGAGGAACAAGTTTTGGGGAAAAGATGAGAAGCTCAGCCTAGGAAATGCTGAGTTTGAAGTGTCTGCACGGGAATATTTAGTAGGTAGTTGGCTCTATGTGTCTGAGTCTAGGAGAACAATCTGGGCTGGAGATAAAGGTTTGAGGGTCATTAACGGGTAGATCATGATAGAAGCCATGAGAACCGATGATCACCCAGGGTAAGGATAGAGTTAGACAGGGTCAAAGATGGATTCTAAGATTAGTAATACCAATAGAATGATAGGAAAAGACAGAGAAGAAAAGGCAGACCAGTTAAGCAAAAAACAGGGAGACATGGAAGACTAGGTCACTGTGACCTGGTGTTACCTTCATCCAGCAATCAGCTATCTGACTTTTATGCCAGTTCTTTAGTGACTTACGGTGCTCTTGGAACTGCCAGACACTTGTAGCTCTGATACTGATAACCAGTTCTCTGTCAGTCTCCTGCTATTTGGAGTTACATGGAATATCTGCTCTAATCTGCTCTGATAAACCTCAAGTTTTAGATTCTATTTAAACTGTGGTTCTTTTTTTTCCCTTGGACTAACTTTTCAGTTTTATACCTGGGCCTGAATTCTAAATGCCCAATCCTGGAACAAATACTCTGATTACCCTTTCAAGTTCTCACATCTAGACTTCTCAACCCTGAAGTTCTGCCTATACTTCAGTCCAAAAAATAAGCCTTTCTTGATGTGGCCTGGACCCAAGTCCCAGTTCTCATGGACCAAAATCTAAGGCAAGGCCAAAACAAAAGTCAGAATCCAGATATGAAGCATCAGAGATGAGACTCAAAAAGGAAAGGTCTCTTTCAGGTATTATCTTGAAAACTTTTCAAACAACTCAGTAGAAGAAGAAACCAGTAGCAGAGCATGCATGGCCATGAAACGCCAACTAAGTATTTAAAAAATTTGAAAAGAAAAAGGGCAATGAGTTTTTAATATAATCTCATGGTTTTTTGGGGTGGGGGTGCAGGGTCCAGGAATCCAACCCAGGTCTCCTTAATGAAAGGCAAGCATTCTCTTACCAACATGAATGTTATCTTTAAATGCCACATCATGGAGTTGAAATATCAAGTGACGGCTAAATTTTTCATCAGTGCTAGAATCCAAGTTGAAAACATCTTCAGCTGAACAATTAACACCGTAAAATTCTTGAAGTTCTTTGCAAACATGCTAAAAACACAAGCAAAATGCATATAATTTATTTTAAAACGTATTTAAAAATTTTCCATGACCAAAGTCTTCAAATATCTTGATACAAGCAAATGCTTTTTTAAAATTTTATTTACTTTCAGAACATTTACAACATAATAAATTTACCAAATTATTTATGAATTGAAATATATTTAAATTATTAAATAAGTTTATGTTAAAAAATTCATAGGCTTTTAGGATTGAAGTCATCTTAGAAATTAAACAATTTACTTAATATACTCTATAGTAAAATAAAAATATTTCTTTTTAAGCATCTCTTTAAATATCTATGACTTAAAAAGTCACTAATTGCACTTTTGTATAGTTTTAATTACCAAAAAATTCCTTATTTATATTAATGCCAAGACACACCTCCAAGAATAGGGCCTCTGTGCTGAGACAACACTTATATTGAAGGCAATCATGCAGTAGATGAAGTAAGCAAGTATACTTCTGGTTAGGAGCACAAGGTCTAGAGACATATCTAAGTTTGAGTTCTAGCTTTGCAGCTAACTTTGGTCAAATCTAAGCCTTACGAGGAAACAATAAGACCTAACTTTTGGGATTAAGTAGTAATGAGAAAATGAGATTAAAGAGTTACCACAGTACTTGGCACATCTAACAGCTTTTAAAGTACCAGTTGTGCAGCCTTAAAAATAGTCACTTCTCCCTAAGCTTCACGCTACAAAGAACTACCATGCAGGGCTACCTTGAGATCAGCAAAAAAATTTGCAAACTTCCAAGTACTTAGGTAACTAATAGTTATGCAACAAATTTTATTTATTATTAACGCTATCGTTGGCATTTTTATGGTACCATACACCCCTATTATTTTTCATTATATTCTCACTTTCTCAAAGAAGCCTCCCTCAAATCTATATCTACGTCAAATTTCCCTCATATACTCCATCTCTTTTTGTAGTACTTAAACACCTCAATCTTAACAATTTTTGTGATTATTTTGACACCTATTTCCTCTGTATATTCCCCAGTATCTGTCCTTTCTTTTGTAGAAATAGTAGCTAGATACATGGCCATCTAGAATAAAGCCTACATTCCCAAACTCCTTTGCAGCTAGATGTGATTATAAAAGTTCTGACCAATGAGATGTAAGCAGAAGCATGCCATTTCCAAGTTATACTCTTTAAGGAAAGGAACATGCCCTCCAGTCCCAATTTCCTACTGACTAGAATTCAGACATAGTGGTGGTGAGCCATCGCTGACAGCGTAAATAAGGCAATGTATTAGAAATAGCAAAGCAATAAGAGAAAAGGAGCCAAGAGCTACATCTGGATATCATTTAAGAGAGAAATAAGTTCCTATCTTGTTTAAGCCATTTTAACATGAACTTTTTATTACGGCAGCTGAATCTTTCCAATTAACAACCTCTATTAAACTTTCGAAGGCAGAAACCATGTCTCTTTGTAGTTATCATTGTATTCTTAGTGCCGGCATTTAGTAGATGCAGAAATATTTGAAAACTGAATAATGCCTAGTTCTGTACTCTGGGACTACACAGAATAAATTTAATGACTTTAGGAAGTATAAGATTACATATTCTCTAAATTCTCTTTACCAAATTAAAATTTTTAATGAAACTTTAAGTTATTTAAATGAAGTTATAAAGTCTAGACGTTAAAAATAAATTATTGGGGCAGGCAATGTTGGCTTAGCGGCAGAGTTCTTGTCTGCCATGCAGGAGACCCAGGTTCGGTTCCTGGTGCCTGCCCATGTAAGAAAAATAAAATAAACTAAATAAATGACTGTTTAAGGACAAATACTGTATGACCTCACATATAAAATAATTAGAATATGCAAATTCAGAGTCAGAAACCACAACATAATTACCAGGAATGGGTGTGGGAGTGGGGAATGGGAGTTAATGTTTATTTGGTACAGTGTTTTTGTTTGGGATGATGGGGAATTTTGGTAATGGATGGCGGTGATGATAGCACCACATTTGGAATGGAATTACCACCATTGACTTGTATGTTTGAAAGTGGTTAAAATGGGAAATTTTAGGTTGTATATATGTTACCAGAATAAATACTTAAAGAAAACAACCACATAGAAATACACATCACAAAAGGGGGAAAATGCAACAAAATAATGTATTAGTGGCTAAGAAAGTTCAAATGAGTCAAGAGGCTATTCAAAAGGCTATTATTATGCAAACTTCAGCTAGATATTGCTGATTTGCCAAACCCCAACCAAAATGATTCCTATTAACCCTAAAGAACACCTCGGGCTCTGAGATCCTACAAAGATTCCATGTACTACAATTACTTTTCAGAAACCTACAACCTCCAAATAGGTTCCTAGGTCAGATAAGTCCCAAGGGGCCAGCTTCTCCAAGAACATCAACTAGCTCCATGCCCCTAATCCACATTATCAACACTCTTTCCAACATGAAAAACTTAGAAAGGGCAGAGCTCAAATACCCCTAAACATTAGGAGAAAGATCAAAGGAGAAGGGGGAGTTATCAGAGAAGATAGGATTCAACAAACGAGTATGACTGCTACATCATTATATTGATATTTCTTTTAGTCTCCAGTGTCTTGGAGTAGCTAGAAAGAAAAACCTGAAATTGTGCAACTACAACCCATACCAAACTCTGAAATCAGTACTCTAACTACTTCTTACAATGTCCTTTGAAAGTTGTTGCTTTTTGTATATATGTTGTATTTCATAATAAAAACTGTCAAAACCAAAAGAAATATACAACACAAACAGTGAATTCTAATGTAAACTACGGAAGATGGTTAATAGTTTATTTATAATAATACTGTTTCATCAATTGTAACAAAGGTACCGACACTAATGCAAAATGTTAATAGGGAACATGTGTTGGGAGGGGTATATGGTAATTCTGTACCTTCTGTAGGATTTTTCTGTAAACCTAGAACTGTGCTAATAAAAAAGACAAATAAATAAAACAAAAAAAAACTGATTTTTTTGAGCAATGTTCTGTCTTCACAGTTCTATAAACTATATTTGCACCAGAATTCACTTTAATTGGCAGACTGGCTTATTAAAATTTGTCAGTTAAATTACTGACTCAAAGGACATATTATCAATAGTTATATATTAACCATCTCTTAAATTAAGACAAGAACTAACTTAATGTATGCCTCCTCACACAGAAAGACTTAAAAGAAAAAGTATTACTGGATTTTCAACTTGGTAGAAATAAAGTAACCACTAAAAGAAACTAATTTCAACATAATTGCTCTTGAATGTGTTATATTAAGTAACATCCTAATAATGTTTCTATCAATGCAGCTACTATGTTACATAAAAATACTCTATAATTTTAAACTCCTTTCTATAACATTTTCAAACTTTTGGTGATCACAAAGTTTAGTTGTTCAAGACTTAAATAATGTTGTGTAAAGAATTAAGAGGAAAACATAAACACCTGAATGATCTTAGACACACTAGTGTTCATTAATCTATACAACAAATGGGGTTTACACTAATGTTGATTCCATTAGGGGTATTTCCAGTTTCTAATAAATGTGGTACTTCTTTATTAATAGTATCACCACATTAAAGTGCCACTGAAACTCTGAATCTTCATTCCTTGTCAACTGCACTGAGCCTACACAATAAATACAATCTTAGATTTTATAAGCGTATATTATACACCAAAAAAGTCAATATTTACAAATAATTTGAAACATAAAGTTAAAAATTAAACACAATTTACGAACTATGATGAAATAAAATATTTAATTTTATTTTTATGGGTCCAATGGCTATTTTCAAGAAAAATACAACTTTCTGTTTGTTTTGGAGTTTTGCGAGCTAAGGGAGAGGAATTTATGTACATTTCTTCTGCTTCAAAGCCATGAGAAAGATAAGCTAATATTCTGTGATTTTAAAAAACACAAGATTATTTGATACACTTTGAATAAATTTAAAACTAAACCAAGTAGTTCAACATAATTAGCAGGTACCCTTTCCATCAAAAAATTTTAATTTAGATATGTTTCAAAGTTATTAAATGGAATGGCTATAAATTTACTATTCAATTAACATCCAAGAGGAAAAATAGCTAATCAATGAATGTTAATATCTAGCTTATTAACATTAATGAAGTCATTACAATTTTCATACCATTTAATGCAATAAATCTTAAAATTATTTATGAAACAAAGAGACCTTATATTGTACAAACCTACATCATTCCTTTTTTAAGTATCTAACTAGTTGACACTGCCAAATCAAAAATTATATAATAATTATACTACTCTTTTCTCTTCTATTAATTTTTAATCATTTTTTTATTGGTATCCTTTTCTCTTTATTGAAAACAGCAAAAACTGTATTTATAGACTAGGTGTTGCCAATAACTGGCTGCATCTCTCCAGGCCTTAGTTTCCTCATTTATGAAGGTACAAAATAAAATATCATTTCCAAAACTCCTGCCAGTTCAAAAATTCTAATACTGTTTTTGTCAACAGTTCTCTTGAAATTCATTTTAGTATCTAATTTTTATAGGAAAAATGACCTTGCCTGACTTTTACCAAAGCCAGTTACTTGTATTGGAGGTCACATAATACGTAATTTTAAAAACTCAAAAAATTCCCAAACTTCATTTTATAGTGATACTTCAAAATATATGGACATAAATTGAATCATCCCTCCTTTTTACAGTTTACTCATAGAAGTGACACTAAGAAAACAAGTTAAAAGAAAGAGTAGCAAGAAAAAGGAGAAACACAGCACATATATTTACATAGGATGGATTCACTTAGTGAATGATAAAGTGAAAAGAAGAGATGTATGGGTAGAAAAAACTTGTGTCTGTAACTTACCTCAATGAGTAAAGCAACCATATGTTTTCCATCAGTTCCTGGATTAGCGAGTTTACTAAACTCCAAATCAAAATAGAGCTTGCATACAGCATTTTCAGGAATAACTTCATAGCAGTGCAAGAGAGTTTTGCTAAATTGAGTAATTCAAGATTGTTATTTATATCTTACATATTTTAAATCATACAAGTTGATCTTATATCTCAAGATATCATGTTACACTTTACATAAAATGACAAAGACATGATAAAAGAGAACTGTTCACCATAGCTTTATGACTCATAGCATCAAGAGTTGTCATCAAAATATAATAGTCATCCTGTATCATAATTTAACTGGAAAACATGGTCAACCTCAACTGTTATTTACTCACAGATGATTTTGACTGTGTGTAACACCTCTATACTTGTTTTTGGTGTCATCATGAAACAAACTTTGTTTGAGAAAAGCATCATCTTTCTCCAATTGGCATTTGACGATGGCATATTCCTGAGACTCCATCAATTTTTTTCAAGAATTTTTAAATGTTGTATTTTCTTTAGAAAGATAATATATTTTAAATGGGTAAAAAAATATTCGGAATCACATTACTTCCATGAGCTTTCAAAGCTCATGTTTGCAGTTTACAACCTTGCTCACATCAAGAGGTATGACTTTGACATAGGTTAATAAAAACATATGCTGACACGCATAAATGGTAACAGATAGCATCCTATATTAATAAAAGGTTTGTAGTAATTTCAACAAGGAAAAGCGGGGGTGGGGGGATTGCAACAACATATCATACAGTAGAACAAGAACAAAAAACACACATGCACACATACACACACTCATGAACACAATGCCGTTTTACAGTGCCATACTCATATTGCAAGATGAGAATTAGTTTCAGTAAAATATCATCTATCACATTATTTTAATGTTACTTCAACTCTAATTGATATTGCATGTATATAAACATAAGAAAGCCTAGTTTTATATATGAAGCTACTGAGACATTATAATAAAAATACCTTAGGTCAATAGAGGGTACTCATCTAATTTCTTACCATTTTTTTCTATTATGCAAGTCTAAGAATTATGTGAATGGTCCATTCAGTTAAAAGTAATCAGCTCTTTCTTTATTATTAGAGAATTAACAATGCAAGGATTCATTTCTGATTAATAGTACAATTTAGTACTGGTTTGAAAAAGAATCTTCAGAATTCTCTTTTCAATGTTCAATGTTAATGAATCAACACCTTATTTAATGAGCTCCAATTCCCTTTGCCCCAATGCAATTTATGACTAAACTTAAGTAAATTTATGTTCAGCTTTGTTTAAATGTTGCTTTAAAATGTTCTGAAGGCAATGATACCGTTTCCAGATGGCATTTAATGGGGGTAATCTCTATAAGGCTCGTGAAACAAAGAACTTCTAAAGAATCACTGTATACAAACTTAAGGAAGAAACAAAAGATTTATGCCCTTAAACAGAAACAAACATAAAATAAGATTATATATTTATCAGCTGAAGAAATGTTGTGACCTGAGGCTGAGAAATCCACTCCAGTTTTCTCCTACGGGTAATAGTTCAGGATTACTAATTCAGTGTTTTCAGAGACTTGATAGAACATAATTACCACATAACTATAACTGATGACACATGGTTTTCTTCTAACGCCAGGTGAGATAATTCAAAGTTGCTATGACAAGGGAATTTCAGAACTTAATTTTAAAAGCAAAGGAGTAACTAATTCTGTGGTCGAGAACTGCAAAAAACAATTCAGCCTGTATAAATTTCACAAAAATTACTAGACAGAGGAACTGTAACTTTAGCTTAATGTGCTGTTCTTTCACAAACTACTTACCGGGATTTATAGTAAAACCAAAGTTGAGCGTAGGTTGTTACAAGGTAAATACGCTGTCCATCTCCAACTCTGTATTCCAAAGCAAATACATGAACGTCCTTTGAAAAATCAAAAATGTGTTCCAAAAATTGAGACAATGCAAAATAAAATTCAACTGTAGCTATTAAATGTTCATAAAGAATTTCACCAAAGTTTTGAAATCTGAAATTTGAACACTTGTATTATAAACAACAAGAAAAATAATCACTAGGTCTAAGGCAATCAAAACTTTATTATTTACGTTTATTTATATTTAATCATGCAAGTGATACATGTTCAAGGCAGAAACCATTAGAATATCCAGATTTTTTTTTAAAGTTAAAAAAAAGGATAAAAACCACTCAACCCATTCACTTGTTTGACTTCCTATTATAGCTTTAATAGCTAATTTATGAAATTAAATTTATTTTTCAAAACTAAACATTATAAATGATATGCACTGAGATTAAGCAAAGAAATTCTCTATAAAAAGCACTAAAAATAAATGTGGGAACCAATTTTTTAAAGGTTAATTACTGCAATACATGATTAAATATAATTGTTTGCTGCTACAAGTGTCTTCTAATAAAGGAATATACACACAAATTCTTTGTTTCCACTCAGAGCTATTGAGCCTATAAGGAATTAAACTTCCCTTTTCAAATGAGAAACTACAGGAGGACTCGGTTGCCTGATCCTATAAAAAATCTTTATAAACTAGTAATTGGTCAAGCCCAGCAATCATATTCCTGTGTTCTCCTTTAAATTCAGGTTAAAATGAAGCAGTGTTCTGTCAAAACTTTAGTTTCTGATGCCTGAATTAGATTTATACAAAAGGAGTAAGAAAAGTTTATCTTAGGATATATTTTCAAACTACTCTGATGAGATATGAGTGAGCTTCTCTTTACTAGAGAAAGAGTGGTTCACGCATAGCACTTTTAGCTTTTCTATAGCAATGATGATCAGAATCACAATATATTTATGTTAGATTTCATTATATGCACCATATCTTTTCATTATGCTTCTTTATATTCCTCATAGGACCAACAAAGGATATAAAATACATTATCTGTCACTTAATTAATTTTATTTAGCACCATGACCTTTGTGAGGTTGGCAGGTAGCAAGCAATTCTCTCTCCCACTTGCCTAATGTGTTGGCAATTATTATGATAAATTTACTCTACTACTACAAAGCACAAAAGGAAATAGTAGAAAGAAAAATACATGTCTGCTTTGCCACTATGATTTAAGTTCTAAGGTAATTCTGAGCTATGATATTTGAGACATTTCATTTTCTATCACTTCAATTCTATGTTCTCTAATTTTTTCCTAAAAATCTACTTCTCCACTCACTCATTTCCTTACATTTCTGTGGATATTACTTTAGCTTTACTCCTAACATTTCAATTATACTATTATTTTTCATAACATAAATACAGTCACTCTTCCTCTAAGCATATCTTCAATTAAACATGATCATAAACTTTTAAAAATTGGCACTAGTTATGTCATTCTTCTATATGATTAATTTAAATTAAATGGCTAATGATTCATAAGGTTAATTTTTCCTAAATCATGTGATATTAAGACTACAATGAAATTCTCTTGATATAGGACCTGGTATGAAAATTAGAAGTCTTAAATTACAGTAACTCTAAAAAAAAGGATTGGGATAAGGCAATTACCTCTTTACACCTTTTAACAAAATTAAAAGCTTGAGTTTGTCGATAAAATAGTTTCCAAATGGAGGGTGGTTCTTCTGGTTTGGACAACCTTGGTCTGTACACAGAGGACAAAGGTTTCCTCTCATAATGGGATGCTCGTTCTTCAATTTGCTTCAGTTTTGCTTCCCATTTTCTTTTCATTGGCTCAGAAATATGAGAATAAATCCTATCCCATGTAATATTTCAATTACTATTAAGACAAAAACAAAAAAGACATAAATTACTTTGTTTAGAACAAAATTTCAAAACTCAAAGCTTATTTTCTTGTTTGCTTTGCATTTTATTCTTTCATGGAGTTTTACTGTGGAAAGAGCAGAGCTAGTTATTAGACAACCTAAGATCCTGGCGTTTCCATCTGCTAGTGCTATGACCTTGTGCTATGATCTTGGACAAGTTAATTAAGGTCTTTGAATCTTAATGAACTGCGAAAGGGAAGATCAATATCATCTTATATTCTTAATGTAGTTATCTTGAAAATGTGATAAGACAGAAGAATATGCTTTGTAAATTTCAAAGCCTCATGTAACTATAATTGTTTTTTGTATTATGATTTTTCTTAAAACCATTCTGTTGACTCTAGTACTACTTACCTTGACCAACAGGGTCGCCAGATCCCACACAGTCAGAGATCTTAGGAGATGCATAAAGGAAAGCTGTTGAAGAAGCCTGGAGAGAAACTAGCAGATGTTGCCATGTGTCTCTCCAGCTGAGAGAGAAACCCTGAATATCACTGGCCTTCTTGAGCCAAGGTATCTTTCCCTGGATGCCTTAGTTTGAACATTTTTATAGCCTGAGCTTAATTTGAACATTTTCATGGCCTTAAAACTGCAAACTTACAACTTAATAAACTCCTTTTTTGTAAAAAAAAAAAAAAAAATTTTTATTGTTAAATATAACATATATACAAAGAAAAGAAAAAAAAGCAATGATTTTCAAAGTACATTTCAATATAAATTCCTTTTTTAAAAAGCTGTTCTTCTGGCATATAGCATTCCAGCAGCTTTTAAAAACTAAAACACTTGGTAAAAAGACAGAAATTTTAAAAAGGAACAAAACAGAACTGCAGGAGTTGAAGGCCACAATTACTGAAATAAAAAATTCCCAGGTGAGTTTCAAGAGCAGAATGGAGTTGGTAGAAGAATCAGTGAACTAGAAGAGAAGCTGAGGAGCAGAAAGAAAAAAGAATTATTAAAAATGAAATAGCCTAAGGCACCTCTGGGACACCATCAAGCATACCAATATACACATTACTGGGGTCCCCAAAAGAAGAAAGGGGCAAAAACAATAGTCAAAGAAATAATAACAGAGAACTTCCCAAACTTACCCAAAGATATGACTATGCACACCACAGGAACTCAAAAAACACTGTGGTAGTTAGATTCAGTTGTTGACTTGGCCAGATGAAGGTACCTAGTTCTACTGATGTGGGCATGAACCAATGGTACATGAACCTCATCTGTTACTCATTACATCTGCAGTCCGCTAAGAGGTATGCCTGCTGTAATGAATGATGTTTGATGTAACTGGCTGGTGCTTAAATGAGACAGCTCAACGTAGCACAGCCCAAGCAGCTCAGCATACCTCATCTCAGCACTAGCAGCTCAGCCCAGGTCTTTGGAGATGCAGAAAGAAATCACCCTGGGGAAAGTTGCTGGAACCCAGGGGCCTGGAAAGAAGGCCAGCAAGAGATCACCCTGTGCCTTCCCACGTAAGAAAGAACCTCAGTTGAAAAGTTAGCTGCCTTTCCTCTGAAGAACTAACGAAATAAATCCCCTTTTATTAAAAGCAAATTAGTCGCTGGTGTGTTGCATTCTGGCAGCTAACAAACTAGAACAGCAAACAGGATAAATATGAAGAAAAATATACCCCATTATATAATGATCACACTATGTATGTATGTACCTATGCTAAGGACAAAGAAAGAGTTCTGAAAGTTAAAAGAGAAAAGTAACGTGTTGCATACAAGAGGGCCCAATTACTGAGTGCCAATTTCTTATCAGAAACCATACAGGCAAGAAAACAGTGGAAATAAATGCCAGCCAAGAATTTTATATCAAGTGAGACTTTCTTTCAAAAATGAGAGAGAGATTAACACATTCTCAGATAAACAAAAGCTGAGGGAGTTTATCACCACTAGACCTGGCCTACAGGCAATGCTAAAGGGAGACGAAAAGGAAAGGGCACTAGACAGTGGTTCGAAGTGGCATAAAGAAACAAATACCTGTAGTAAAGGTACCCATTTGTGTAATTACAGATGTCAGTATTATTGTAGCATGTTGCGTGGCATGTAACAACACTTCCTCATACAGGTACTAAAAAGTAATGATTAATCTAACTTTTTTATCATATAATGTACAAAGATGTAAGTGGTACTAATTACAAAAACAAAAGGTGAAGGGAAAGATTTGTGTGTACCACTGAAGTTGGTTTGAAACTGAGTATGACTGTTATGTACCAAGGATGTTAAATTTTTTGTTTTTGTCTTTGCTTTATCAGTTTTTATTTAGATTTATTTTTTCTTGTGAAAAATAACATATTTGTTAGTTTGCAAGCTATTGGAACGTGATATGCCAGAACTGGAATGGCATTTACATAAGGGGGATTTAATAAGTTACAAGTTTATAGTTCTAAGGAAGTGAAAATGCCCAAATTAAGGCACCAATAAGAGGTCACCTTCACTCAAGAAGGCTGATACTGTCTGGAACAGCTCTGTCATCTTGGCTGGCATCTGCTGGTCCCTTGCTCCTGGTGTCCATGGCTTTTAGCCTCTGTTCCTGTGGTAGCTCCTCACTTTGCTTCTCTGGGGTTGGCCTTCATCTCTTGGCTTCCCTTGGCTCTCTCCAGATTTTGGCTTAACATCTCATAGTGACATCTGCAGGATCCAACCATCTCCAAACACCTGTGTCTCTGTTCTCTCCCTGCCAGCTCTGCTATGAAGTTTCTGTCTGCTCTGTTGTTTCTATAAGCTCTCTGTTGGCTCTGAGGTTTCTATCAGCTCTGAAGTTTCTCTCCAAAATGTTTCCTCTTTTAAAGGATTCTGATAAACTAACCAAGACCCACCTGGAATGGGTGAAGTCACACCTCCATGTAATCAAAAGATCACACCTACAATTAGGCATGCCACATCTCTATGGACACAATCTAATGAAAAGTTTCCAAACTACAGTATTGAATCAGGATTAAAAGAAACATTTGCTCCCACAAGACTGGATCAGGATAAAAACATGGCTTTTCTGGGGTACATAATATTTTCAAACTGGTACAATATATATAAAAAAAGCAATAAAGTTCAAAGCACACCACAACAATTAGTTATAGAACAGATTTCAGAGTTTGGTATGCATTACAGTTACACAATTTTAGGTTTTTCCTTCTTGCTGCTCCAAGACACTGGAGACTAAAAGAAATATCAATATAATGATTCAGCAATCATATGTTAAATCCCATCTTCTCTGTTATAACTGCCCCATCTTTTTTATCTCTCTCCCAATATTTAGGGGTATCTGGACTATGCCCACTCTAACTTTTTCATGTTGCAAAGGGCTGTTGATAATAAGGGATAGAGGGATGCAACTAGTTGATGCTCTGGAGAGGCTGGACCTCTGGGTTTCAGAATTTATCTGGCCTACGAACCTATCTGGAGGCTGTAGGTTTGTAGAAAGTAACCATAGTGCATGGAATCTTTCTAGAATTTCAGATAAAGCCCCAGGTGTTCTTTAGGGTTGGCAGGAATGGTTTTGGTTGGGGTTTGGAAAACCATGATAAACAGCAATATCTAGCTGAAGCTTGCCTAAGAGTGGCTCCAGAGAAACCTCTCAATTCTATTAGAACTCTCTCAGCCACTGATATCTTATTTGTTACAATTCTTTCTCCCCTTTTGGTCAGGAAGGCATTGTCGATTTCACAGTGCAAGGGCCAGGCTCATACCTGCGAATCATATCTCATGTTGCCAAGAGATGGAGGGAGGGTAATGATATTCCTCACAGAGTTGGGCTTAGAGAAAGTGAAGCCACATCTGAGCAACAAAAGAGATCCTCTAGAGGTAACTCTCAGGCATAGCTACAGGTAGGCTTAGCTTCTCTGGTACATAAATAAGCTTCAGAAAAATAAACATCTAGATCAAGGGCTTGGCCTATTGACTTGGGAGTTGTTTTAGTTTGCTAGCTGCTGGAATACAATATATCAGAAAAGGAATGGCTTTTAAAAATGGAAATTTAATAAATTGCTACTTTACAGTTCTAAGGCCAAGACAATGTCCCAATTACAACAAGCCTATAGAATGTCCAATCTAAGGCATCCAGGGAAAGATACCTTGGTTCAAGAAGGCTGATGAAGTTCACAGTTTCTTTCTCAACTGGGAGGGCATGTGGTGAACACAGAGTTTCTCTCTCATTCGGAAAGGCACATGGTGAACATGGTCAGGGTTCCTCTCTCATCTGGAAGAGCACATGGTGAACATGGTGTCATCTGCTAGCTTCTTCTCCTGGCTTTCTGTTTCATGAAGCTCCCCAGGAGGCATTTTCCTTCCACTGTCTGGGAGACCTGCTTCTCGTGGCTATGTCGTTCTGCTCTGCTCTCTCTGAATCTCTCTCATTCTCCAAAATGTTTCCTCTTTTATAGGACTTCAGAAACTAATCAAGACCCACCCAAATGGGTGGAAACATGTCATCACCTAATCTAATTTACTAACTCTTGATTAGGTTACAACTCCAGGGAGATGATCTAATTACAGATTCAAACATACAATATTGAATAGGGATTATTCGGCCTTTACGAAATGGGATTCTGATTAAAACATGGCTTTTCTAGGGGACATATATCCTTACAAACCAGCACAGGAGTCCCTAACGTTTGAGATATTATCAGGGGTTTTCCCACTGGTAAAGTTTCATAGTTTCATATATTTTCTCCCATCCCTCAAGGGATTTTGCAAATATTATCTACTCAACATACTTGGGGATGTATCTGGGCATTATATTGAGCTATAGAGAATTACAAGCACTCAATCCCATTCTGGGCTCCCTGTGTTTGGGTTCTTTAAATGATTTATCCAGATAGGTTGCTACAGAAAATTTAGGTTTTGGAGAAAATAAACTTCTCTTCCTTTGGTCTCATAGAGTAAGTGAAGTTAGCAAGCTAAATTTTAACCCCTTGAAAACCACAAGGAAAACACTGAAATTACATACCACACTTTTTCTGAACATAAAGAAATGAAGATGGAAATCAATAACAGGCTGAGGACTGGAAAATTCACGAATTTATGGAAGCTAAACAACACACCCTTTTAAAAAAAAGTTTTACTGAGAAATATCCTCACATGTACAGTCTAACCATATTATAAAATCAATGGCTCATAATATGAGCACAGTAAACAACACACTTTTAAACAATCAGTGGGTCAAAGAAGAGATTACAAGAGAAATCAGTAAATATCTCCAGAAGAATGAAAAGAACACAGTACATCAAAACTTATGGTATACAGTAAATGAAGTGTTGAGGGGGAAATTCATGGCCCTAAATGCATATATTGAAAAAGAGGAAAGGGGGTATGAGGGTAGGTCAGTGGTAGAATTCTCACCTGCCATGCGGGAGACCCTGGTTAGATTCCCAGCTCATGCACTTTCCCCCAAAAAACAAACAGACAAAAAAACAAAGAAGCAAAAATTAAACAAATGGTACGGCAGTAACGGGATACTCACATGGAAAAGGAGTGAAATGTGACCCCGCCATACAGCATACAAAAAAATAAAATAAATAAAAAAGAGAAAAGAGCTTAAGTCAAAGATCCAGCTGCAAACATGGAGGAACTAGAAAAAAGAACGGCGAACTAGTCAGAAGGAAAGAGGTAACAAGGATTAGAGCAGAAATAAATGAAATTGAGGACACAAAGCTAGAGAAAGAAAAATCAACAAAACCAGAAGTTGGTTCTTTCAGAAAATCAACGAAATTGATGGACCTTTAGCTAGATCGACAAAGGAAAAAAAAAAAGGATGCAAGTAAGTAAAATCAGAAATGGAAGGAGGGGCATTACTACGGACCCCACAGAAATAAGAAAGATCTTAAGAGGATGCTATGATAACTGTATGCCAGTAAACTAGACAACTTAGATGAAATGGACAACTTTCCAGAATGTATGAACAATCTACTCTGACTCTAGAAGAAACAGAAGACTCAACAAATCAATCACAAATAAAGAGACTGAATCAGTCATCAAGAAGCTTCCAAAATAAGAAAAGCCCAAGACCAGATGGCTTAATGTGAGAATTCTGCCAAGCATTCCAAGAAGAATCAATACCAGTTCTGCTCAAATCTTGCCCCAAAATTGAAGAGGTAACACTACCTAACTCATTCTATAAGTCAACATCACCTTAATACCAAAGTCAGACAAAGATATTACAAGAAGATTAGAGACCAATCTTGCTAATGAATAGAAATGCCACAATCCTCAGCAAAATACTTAGAAATGGAATCCAGCACACATTAAAAGAATTACTCACACGATTAAGTGGGTGTTATCACTGGTATGAAAGAGTGGTTCAACACAAGAAAATCAATTAATGTATACAACACATTAATAAATTGACAGAGGAAAAACTACATGATCATCTCAATGGATGTAGAAAAAGCATTTGATAAAATCCAACATCCTTTCTCAATGAAAACATTTTGAAAGATAGGAATAGAAGGAAATTTCCTCAACATGATGAAAAACCCAAAACTAACCATATTTAATGGTGAAAGACTGAAAATTTTCCCTCTAAGACCTGGAACAAGACAAAACATTGTCACCATTGTTATTCAACACTGTGCTGAAAGTTCTAGCTAGGGTAATTAGGCAAGAAAAAGAAATAAATGGCACCCAAATTGGAAAAGAATAAGTTAAACTTTCAGTGTTTGCAGATGATAGGATCCTATATTTATAAAGTCCCAAAAAATCAACAGCAAACTACTAGGGCTAATAAACAAAGATCAGTGCATAAAAATCAGTAGTATTTCTATACACTGGAATGGAGCAATCTGAGGAGGAAATCAAGGGGAAAAAATCCATTTACAATAGCAACCAAAGGAATCAAGTGTCTAGGAATATACTTAACCAAGGATGTAAAAGACATATACACAGAAAATTACAAAACCTTGCTAAAAGAATTCAAGGAAGACACAAATAGATGGAAGGGCATTCCGTGCTCATGGATTGGAAAACTAAATAGAGTTAAAATATCAAATCTACCTAAACTGATTTACAGACTCAGTACAACAGAAATCATAATCACAACAGCTTACTTTGTACAAAAATAGGAAAAATCAATAATCAAATTTATTTGGAAGGGCAATTTAAAAACATCTTGAAAAAGAAAAATGAAGTCGGATGTCTCACACTTCCTGATTTTAAAGCATATAACAAAGCAACAGTTGACAAAGAAGCATGGTACTGGCATATAGATATATCAACCAACAGAACCAAACTGACAGTTTAGAAACAGATCCTATCAACTACAGCCAACTGGTGTTGACAAGGCGGCCAAGTCTACTCAACTGGACTGAAGAGGCTCTTCAACAAACAGAGCTCGGAGAAATGGATATCCTTATCCAAAAGAAAGAAAAAGGAACCCTATCTGACACCTTATACAAAAATTAATTCAAAATGTATCTAAGTCATAACATCAAAGCTAGGGCCATAAAACTCCTGGAAGAAAATGTAGGGAAACGCTTTAATGATCTTGTGGTAGCTGGTGGTTTCTCAGACCTTATTCCCAAAGCACAAGCAATAAAAGAAGAAATTATAAAAGGACCTCCTCAAAATTGAACGCTTTCAGGCATCAGAAGACTTTATGAAAAACATGATGAAATGTTCAGAAAACCACATATCCGATAAGATTTTAATATCCAGAATACATAAAGAAATCCTACAACTCAATAGCAAAAAGACAAACAACCCAATTTTGAAAATGGGCAAAAGACATGGATAGACACTTTTCCAAAGAGGCATATAAATGGCTTAGGTGATGCTTTTCCAGTACTTGTACTTATTGAGTTGATAAATATTGTCTTGTATTTTAGTATAAAACTTTAAGGCAACACCAAACTCACCACAAAGCATATTATTTCCTGGAAGCAAAAACAGAACCACCCCAGACGACTGAGAGAGTGTAGTAATAGTATGTGTTTTTTTTTTTTTTAATTTTTAAAAAAGGCATATTATTTCTTTTAATTTCCTGACTGCAAAAACAAATACCATAACATGGGTTGCATTAAACAATAGGAATTTATTGGTTTACAGTCTGATGGAGGAGAAGTCCAAAACTGAGGTGTCAGCAAAGCCGTGCTTTCTCCCCAGACTGGTATTCTGAGGCTGGCTAACAGCAATCTTGGCCCTTGGCTTTTCCGTCACATAGCAATGTACATGGCAGCATCTTCTCCTTTCTCTTCCAAGTTCCACTGACTTACAGCTTCTGTCTGCTCCCCAGGACTTTTCTGTTCAATTTTCCTTGCTTATCAAAGATTTCAGCCACACAGAATTTAGGCTCATGCTGGTTCAGTTTAAGCACTCCCTAACTAACAGCACCTTCAATTACAAATGGGTTCACACTCAAAGGACCAGCACTTGGGTCCTGATGAAGCCTTTTGGAAGAGACATGACTCAGTTCCCAACATTATTCATAGATTTCAAGTTCAATTTCAACCATAACAGATCTAAGAATGATTATCCTCTAAGAATCACATGAAAACTATAAACCAAGGAAGAAAAATACAATTCCGAATGTATCATTACAAATTTTATAATAAATATCCCTGGAAAAGGAATATAATCTCAGAGGATTGAGGAAATGAAGCAATTAAAAAAAAACGCTTTTTTTTTTTATGCAAAGTGATATGGTTCCTTATTGCTAGATTGAATCTGAGTGTTCTGGTTACTTTTAATCTGCTTCACATAAAGATAAAAGTCCCCCAAATCTCATTGAGATTAATATACATCATTTTCCTTACACGTATTAACATTTAGCAAAGTCCACTGATAACATAATGAGGAAAATGAATACGAAGTAAGTCAGACCTGAATTATAATTACTATCTTACCAATGACTAAGAGTAACCATATGTAAGTTCACACTTAGGACACTGAAATCATCTCAGGACCTTGTCAAAATCTTGACATGATCATGGATTGTGTCACACATAAAAATTATGGAGTCACAACAGAAAATCAGTGTTGGTATCACTAGAATAGGGAAACCACGAGCTTTGAAAGAAGAAAAAGAAAATTTCAATATATATCATGTCCCCATGTTATGTTGCACAGCTGAAAAATTTAACAGCTGAAGCGAGGGTTGGAAGACAATGAGGCTTGAGCTATTGAGCAGGGAGGGCTGAGTTAAAAAAAAAAAAAAGAGGAAATGAGAGCAGGAAAGCATCTGACATTCTGGTTTTAGACTATAATATTCCTCATCCTTAGGTTTATGCCCAGACTTGTCCAGCTATGAAATCTGATGGCTTGTTTCCAGACAAATAGACTACGGGGTGCAATCTTCATGATCACTGACTTCTAAGGAGATCTGAAGCCAGCTTTTTTCATCTTCTTATCTCATCACTGGTTAATTCTTGTTCCCAATTACAATGTCTCCCTCTGACCTGAAATTAGATTCGTTAATATTTTGTATTTTCTAGTGTTATATGTTCTATTCTACTATTTATTATGCTCTGCTATTTGTCAAAAATTTTTTTTTTAATGTTAAGCCTTTACTGGTCTCCTGGAATGCACTGATACTATTTCTCCAACTACTGGTAAAGTTTTCATGGTAAAGTATATGATTAAAACTCATTTGCAGTAAAAAAAAAAAAAATCATTTTACAAGTTTACCTTCTGGATGAATATTAAGAAATTAAATAATTTACTAATTGTCTTTTTTTTTC
The DNA here is from genome assembly GCF_023851605.1 of Tamandua tetradactyla. Classification (NCBI taxonomy): domain Eukaryota; kingdom Metazoa; phylum Chordata; class Mammalia; order Pilosa; family Myrmecophagidae; genus Tamandua; species Tamandua tetradactyla. The sequence goes on from NC_135352.1 coordinate 27,973,727, forward strand.
TTCCATTTTAGTCACTTTGCCTGTCTATGCTTGAACACAAACCCATATTTCAATCCCCCAAAATCTACCATAAGGGATAAGAAACAAACAGCAATATATTGTTCTTTTCCAGTTTTTCGAATCTACTCACCCTCCGGATCTCCCATACAATCAGCATGACTGAAGCAGACTAATCATCTTTAAAAACACTTTCATAACTTTTCAGAGCAGCACTCATGTTTCACTGCATCACTCAAATTCACAGTATAATTTACCTCAAGGAATAGAAACTCCCCTCTGTAATCTGGCCCTAAATCACTTACTTATTTTATTTCTCTCTGCTCAGCCTTCTCACCAAATAAAGAATGACTACTCCTTATTCCTGGCTCAATCCAAGAGCCTTTTTGCAAATGTTATTCTCGCATGTAATGTCCCAGGTTGCCTTTTCCCGAATCTTCCACCTCAAGGCGCACATCAAGTTCTGCCACCGGTAAAGATAAATTACCCGGATCAGTCAGAAGCATACCTCCTAGACTAAAAAAATTAGCATAACTTACAGGAAAACAGAAAACTGCTTCCGGTAAGTAATCGTGTTGGTAAATTCAGACAGGGGCTTGGGTAACACAAATGGATGGGGTAAAGTGGACTTTTTTACCCATCCTGGTTGAGAGTGGGTCCTATTTCTCAGGTTTTTGGTTTGTTTATTTTTTTTACAGCGGAAAAAGGAATGCAAAACACTTATTCCCTCTTTGCTTGGGAAAGATAAAAAAAAAAAAGGCCTCCGTTTTATTCCTGGGATCTGAGATTAATTCCTGCGACTGAGCTATTAGCAAATGCAAGCAATTTAATCTCTTTAAACTTTAGTGGTGGCTAGAATTCCTACCTGGAGGGGTTGTTGAAAGAATAAAATAGGAAAATGTATTATGAAAAGATAAGAGCAAGAAATAAGCACTCAACAAATGGTAGCAATATATATAACCATGAATATTTATGTACAGAATACAGCCCCTTCCTTACACCGAAGAAACAAAAGTGTTGGGAGTAACCTAATACTTAACAAGCGGTCCTGACTTGGCGTCGTTATGTCATGAACTGCTTAAAATTTTGTGCAGAATTTCTTGCCCATGTGTGCTAGTATATTCTTCTAGAAAAGCTATTCATAATCAGCATTAAGGTGTGAAATGAGTTCCTGTCCCAAAACAGCGCGGGAACCAGGACGGCAGCCAAGGCTTTTGATTTAGGGTCATGGAATTGCCGTAAAGGAAAGGGAAAAAGATTACCAGTGCGGGTCCCGGCCTGCTCCCCTTCTTCCCACAGGTCAGACTGGGCGTCAGGCCGGCCTCGGCTCCCTTCTCTCCGTCCCCGGCCCGGGCAAGGCCTGTCTCTCTCAATTCACTCCAAAACCCCGGGCTTGGGATGGAAGCCCCCCGGCGGCGGACTGAACCAGCCACGCTGGCGGAACCGCGGCTTCAAATTAGGCGCGGGGGCGGGGCCGCGGCGCGGGCGCGGCGGGGTGGGGTGGGAAGGACCCGAGGCTGCCCGGCGGAGAAGGAAGGAGGCGGGCGGCACGTGCCGCGGCGGGACATGCGGGGCGTGCGTAGGCCTGACGGGGGCGGGCTCCCGGATGGAGACCGACGGAGTTCGCGGGCGTGCCGGGGGCGGGGCGTACGGGACTGGAGGAGGCGGACTTCCGGGAGGCGAGGGGCGGTGGGCGTGGGCGTGCCGGGGGCGGGGCGTGCGGAGCTGGAGGGACGTGTCGGCCGCAGGGGAGAGGTGTAACGGGCTGGGGGCGGGGCAAGGCGTCCTGGCGCGGGGTGAGACGGGGGCGAGCCCTGTTCGCTAGCTCACCTCTTCCCGCTGCGGCGCGCAGAGCTCCACTAGCACCGAGCGGAGCGGAGCAGGGTGTGCGGGAGCGGCCTTTGACGACTGTGCGGTGAGTGTCGCCCTCGCCCTTTCAGTCGCCGCGGCGCCCTCAGCCCTGGGCCCGCTCCCCTCTTACCTCCCTAGCCCAGCGCCGGCCCCGGGGCCCTGCCCGAGGCCACAGCTGCTCGGACTAGGCGGAGCTGGTAGGCACGCGCCTGGCTGCATCTCTTTTGTTTTGCCGCGACGGTGGGTGCGGGGATGAGCGCTGAAGCCCTGGGAGCTACAGGCCGAGGAGCGGGAGGCCGGGCCGGAAGCCCGGAGCTGGGCAGTAGGATGCTGATTAGTGACCGCGGCCGAGACTGCACCCTTGTGTGGTGGATCGCGGAGCGGAGGACTGACCCCGGGAAACGGTGCCCCGAGGGTGTGTGGCTGGCCCGGTGCTAACCGAGGAGAGCTGGCCCTGGGCCTGATTCTCTGGCTCCTTTGTGGTTTTTTTTTTTTTTTTAACAGGGGCTTGGTCTCTACTGCCCTGTGTATCTGGACCCTAGATTTTTAACTGTTAACTCTGTGGTTTAGCTTTTCCAGAGAAGTTATTTCGAGCATGATACTCAAATTCCTTTTAAGATATGATGGTTTTCTGCTCCTTCTTAGAATCTGTGAGCAAAGTCACTTAGGAGCTGCTCTGAAATCCCCTCAAGACATAAATTGAATAGGGTTACCATTTCACACTAGACACTCTTTATTCAATAAGCCCTTTCACAAGCTTTGCTTCCCAAGCTGCCTCTTTCCTCATTCTCAGTAAACGGATTCCCAGACAGTTATTCAGACATCCTCTTTCTGTTGCTCCTTCCTGCCCACGCCATCCCTTTCCCGATCAGCCCATTTCTCTCCATCTCTGATTTTGGCCACCCTAGACTCATCTGACTACAGCAGCCACCTAACTTATCTCCCACACTTCAGACCCATCATCCACCTCTTTGGCCCATTCTTTACAGCACCGACAGCTTTATGAAATGAAAATCTAGAAAGTCATGCCTGTATACCTTTGCCCTTAGGGTAAAGCCAATCCCTTTAACATCGTTAACAAAGCCAAGCGTTAGTTGGCCCCTGCCTTGTCTTTTACAATTGCCAGGTTTCACTTTCTGCACAGCTGTGTTAACCTCCATACCTGTTCTCTGCCTGGGCACTCTGGCATTCCCTTCCTTCCGACCCCTCACTTTTGCTTGGAGAACTCCTGCTTATCCTTCTATAATTAAATACTTCAAGGTTAGGTCTTCCTAATCTGTGTTTCTCTCACATCCAACATTTCCCTTATAACTTGTGTTATACCCTTTGCAGGTACTTGGTTCACTATCTTCCCTGCTAGATTGTAAGCCAAGTCCATGTGGACAGGGACCATGCTAACTTATCTTGGAGTTCCTTATTGTTTTTCTGTGCAGAGCCTGGCATTAATGTCTGGATGTCCTTCCATTTGTCTTGTTACTGCAGTATTATGCTTCATAATAATTATGCCCGACCTATGAAAAAAATAATCTGTTTTGGGATTACATAGGAAATTAAAGTTAAAAGAGGTGACTTAAGAAAGGGAAGTAAAATTTGGAGTCCCCGTAACAGTATGAATATACAAGATAGCGGTAGGAGATACACAGCAAGGTGCTTAGACCAGTCTGTGTCAAAATGTGCTTAGCCACTTTGAATGTGCTAGTGGTGACATGATCTCTAAGAATAAAATGTAAAATTTAAACCACCTCTGTCACAGCCTGGTGCTTGAGCTTTGGTTTTGCTCTGCTCTTTTGCCAAAGAAGGCTTTTGAAAGTGAGAATGTGTGGTAATGAATATAAACACTTCACTGGAGTGGCAGTAAACCCTGTTCAAGGTAAAAGCAATGAAACATTGTACCTAATTAAATCAAATTTCCTTTTACTATCCTGAAATAAAGCCTTGCCTCCTGCTATTTTAGGATACTGAATTCTCTTTTGACTTAGGCAATTACCATGTTCTTTACTCTTTTGCTTTCAAACCTAATTTGACACAATCTCTTACTGCTTCATCCCCTTTCTGATGCTATAGGCAACCTTTATTTTCATGAATGACATTTTTATTGATTCTGGTGCCCAGTATTAGGTAGTTTTTTAAGCTCTATCTTAAATGGGAATCACTAGTGTTTGGGCCTGAAAAAAGATACAGTAATTCTTAGACTCTTAGCTATGTTCTTAGAATGGTTTGTACACATTTAAATAAAAATGTAATGGAAGAAAAAACATACTCTATCAGACAACCTGAGACTAAGTCCTAATCACAACAATTTACTAACTCATCCATAAATTGGGTATGAAATACATACCTCACAGAGTCATGAGGATCTATGAGATAGTACCAGTAAATGTAAAACTATGTAATGTTAGTTATTTCTCTGCATATTTTTTTCTTGCCTTCAAATAATGCTCTATAAGAATATAAGCTTATAGAGTTTCTGAATTAGGGTAGAGTAAGATAAAATTATCTGATGTGGACTGTCTGACATCTGCCTTGTTGAGCTACTTTCAAATACTCCGTGACCATTGATATCAGCCCACATGGGGCCAGGGACTTTGTTTCATCCATGACTTCATATACTCAGAGTTTGATATAATGCTCTGTACACAGTAGGTGTTCAATAAATTATTATGGTGCAAATGTAAAATGAATAAATGCTACCGACTTTGACTTTGGGCAGTTTTGAGCTCTTTTTGGCATGCAGGACATTTTTAATCTGATGGTTATAAACCTGAATCCCAATTCACCAGGGCAGTGATTCTCAATAGGGAAAAGGGAACATTACAGGTTACTAGTGTATCTTTTACAAAAAGATCCTTCAATGTATATTTGTTTTATACAAAGTATACAGAGCTGCACTTACCTGTTTCTTTGTTCCTCCAGAAAGTCATCTCAGGACTTCAGTTGAGGGAGGGGAAGAAAGACTCCTCACACGTTGTAAGTACTGTTTTCTTTCTGGTTTATGGCATAAACTCTGGGGCTCTGAATCGTGTGTAGCACCCAGCTTGTCTTCCTTGGTCCTGTGGCACACACTGGGAAAAGGAAGGAATGGCTTTATTTGTTCTTACAGCATAATTGAGCTTCGTGTTTAATTTTGATTTCCCATTCCCATGTTTTTACCTTAATTACATAGTAAACATGAAAAGATTGACTTCACCGGGCACTGATATAAATTTTAGAAGTCCCAAAGGAAATTAAGAGACCAGATGGGAAAAGATTTCAGTAAAATCTCTAGTATAAGGCAGCTGAAATCTTATCGAAGCTGTTGTGGAAAGGATATTCTTTCTGTTTCACTACTTAATCTGGAAATGTGACTGCTTTTGAGACTTTGTCCTCTCTATCAGGTAATTAGTACAATCCTGATAATTTTTAGATTCTTTGACTGAAGTCCTCTATCCCCAGAGGTCATCCTGCAAAGGCTTCACCTTTCCTTTAGAGGCAACTAGAGGTATAAAAAATTTGTCTTAATGATTTATACTGAAAGTGTAATATGAAACCAATTAATTTTACTCTGAGTAATGAATTACTCAGTGATAGCAGAAATACCATAATCATCATTCTCATCTACTTCAAGATTTAGCATAAGTACGCTATTTATAGTTTCATTGTCTCTTCACTCACTTTCTGTCATATTATTTGGGCTATTTGTCTCCTCGTAATTAGAGTCTTTGAAGTTATGGATTTTTGTTTTGTTTCTTGAAATGATATCTAGCCTTATTGCTCTTGTATGGTACAAAGCCATACAATAGTGGGAGTCTGCCCTTTAAAGTCAGACAGATCCTGGTTTGAATCCTATTCAAGTAAAGTGATAGTAATAAATAGTATAAAATTACTGACAATATTTTTAACTTTTGAAGATCTGACTGTTGTAGCTTCAATGGCAAGCATTAAAGAGATCTAGGAGCTAGAGAGGTGATTCTAAGAACAGAATTACATGTTGCCATCTACTGTCAGTTGGTCTACTAGAACTTCTCCCTGGGACCTAATGTATGTTCAGAAATTTTACTTTGTTATTGTCAACATCTTGAAATGATAAGATTTGCACATATGCAGTAAAAAAGAAACAAATGAGTGCTAATCCATTGCTATGTTAGGATATATATTTTAATCCCCCATGTTTATTTTTCTTCTTTATGTTTTGTCAAGTTAAAATGACCTAAGAACCTTAACTCCTGTTATAATTTAGGGCTGTTAAAAGTATCTTCCCTTAGGAAATCATTTTTTTTACTCCTTCTAAGATGAGATCACCACCCACAGAATAATATGTTTTCAGCTGGGCATTAGCTGATGGGGAGGTGAGGTAATGCTTAGTGTAACACTTTAGTGAGTTCTGCAAGAACCAAGGCTCTGCTTCCAAGAATATGCGTTTTGTGCTTTCACTTAGAAAAAGCAGATGGTGACAAGCAGAGAGCAAATGCACATGTCTTCTATTATGAGGATTTTATTTACCATCATAAACATTTTTAGTAGTATATAAAGGTCAACTGACTGTTATTTGTGATATATAATATTCAGATACTGACCGTATATTAACGTATTTGTACCTGACAAATCCTTATCAAACATTAGGACATTTGGTTTTTGAAATCCTATTCTAAAAGAATTCGTATTTTTTTTCTCCCAGCCACAAATTAACTTACTGAAACAATCATCTATCTCATGCCTGATATCAGGTGTAATTAAGTCATTACTTGTATTAAGACTGCTCTATCTGAAGTGTTCTTTAACTTTTGAGAACTAATTGGTTAGAGAAAATTGTTTTACTGTATGAAAATGTAATGATAACTAAGATGTCACTTAATATTTCAGCAGAATCTTACATTAGTCTGATCAGATAAGTAAATATTTTAAAACTCTGGAAAGTTGGCTCCTATTTAAAATCTAAACCTTCTATTACCAGTGCAAGGACAGAATAGTTTTACCCCACAGCTTTATTGCTAGCAATGTTGTTAGACTATTTTAGTCCAAGAGTTATTGCACTATTTGTAAAAGAAAGTGTTTGATAAGAGATTTTAGAGCCTTAGTTACTGATGGGGACCTTTCAACGTTTAGGGGTTCCTGAACACATCACTAAAGAGCTCTGCATTTGGCAGGTTCATTAAAAGAGCCAATTTGGGGCAGTCTGCAGTTTCAAATATGACACTGACAGGAGCTCCAAGTTCAGCTTCTTTACTACTCTCTTATTTACCACTGTTTTTGCTCCAGATCTTCTACAACCTAGCCTTAAGGTCTAGAAAGATAGATCATTTATTTTCTCATGGATTGTAGTATAATATCAGTAAACTACTTATGTATTTGTCTATGTTTCTAGACGTGTTAGCATACTGTTCTCTCAGTTCATCTCATTAACCCAAACTTGGTTTCTCAGCTATGGATGAATATTTTGACTTATGGTCTTGCTTAGAATTGACATGTATACAGGCAAGTTCATCTCTGTGATATTTGTGGTTGAATGAAATTTAAGATTTCCTTGAACCTTTGTTGAATGCTAAAAAGAGAAAGGATAAGACTGGGGCATAGTGCAAAGCAGACAGGGGATTGTTCCATTCATCGTAGGAGAGTAGTACCCCTCTTTTTATCACTCTTGAAACGGCTGAAACAGGCTGGCTAATACTGGTTGATGTAGTTCAGTAAAGATATTTTATAAAATAATCCTTTTACTCTTTTCTAACTTTAGAAACAAAGCAGGGTGCAAGGGTAGTTCAGTGGTAGACTTTTCGCCTGCCACGTGAGAGACCTGGGTTCAATTCCCGGCCTATGCACTTCCCAAAAAGCAAACAGCCAAGAAAAACAAATAAATTCACCAGATGATGCTATAATAACAAGATACCACATGGAAAAAGAAAGAAATGTGATACCCGCCATACAGCATAAAAAAAAAAAAAAGCAGATATTATAGAAAAATTAGAAAATATGGAGGAATATTAAGAGATAAATAAGGTACCGGTAATCCTATCACTCAGACAGCTGCTGCTGTTAATATGTTAATGTGTAAAGATGTTTGTTTATTTTTGGTCTTTTTTCTTGTGTATATTTTAATTGAGAGTATAGTGTTTCATATAACTTTATAGCCTGTTTACACTAAGCCTTATATTGTGAGCATTTTACTGTATCATTGATAAGTTCTTTCAAAAAAATGCATAGCTGCATTAACGACTATTGTGGCTATACCATAATTTAGCTATTTCTCTGTTCTCAAATTCCTAATTTTTTTATACTACCCCCCCACCCCACCCCTGGCCATGATGCTTTCCTTAGGCTGCATTCTTAGAAGTATATTTCACTAGGTCAAACTTAAAGGCTTTTGGAGGTGAGGGAGATATAAATATATATAAATATATATAAATGTAAAAATTCGTCCAGCTGCATACTTCTTTATGTACTTCACTAGATGTAATTCAAATCTCAGAGAGAGAGAAATATGGGCTGCATTGTACATACTTTGCAAAGGATTGTTGATCTAACTCATAGAAACCTTTAACAATAGAGGCAAAGCTGGGGAAGAAGTGGTAATACTAATGTGAAATGTACATATAAAGTATTAATTTGGAGAACTAATCATTGGAATAATGAATATGATGCAGTGGTTTTATAATGACTGGTTCTATTTTTATATTCTAAGAATATCATGGAGAACACTGAAAACTCAGTGGATTCAAAATCCATTAAAAGTTCGGAAACGTGAGTATTTAAATGAATCTTACATAATTAAAGAAAGATGGTATATTTATAGCAAAGTTTGAGGATTGGGGAAGCAGAAGAGCTTTCAAGAGATCAGGTCTTGAAGACAACTGTGTGGCTTTTCACAAGTTAACTTAACTTCTCTGAATCTATCTTTAAAATGGAGATGATAAAACTTTTGTGGGATTCTGGGGAAGATTCGGGAAAACATTTTGAAAGACCCAGCACAGTGTCAGACCCATAGACAGAAACCCACTCCTGGAACCAGAAGGATGCCCGAGGAGAGAACTTAGGTGCTTCTCTGCCTTCCCAAATTGTTCTACGGAAGGTTTAAAGGTTTTGCTTTTAGGGGGAGTTTTGAGTATTAAGACTAAAATGAAAACCCAATTCTATTATTCAGGGGAACAATTCTTTAGTTATGGATTATCTTTTACCCTTTGTTTTTTTTTCTTACCTTCCTATTTATTAATGGTTCCACTAACTAGTAGATGGAGAAAGGAAAATGATCATACTCAAACACCTGTAATTTAATTCTTTCCTTTTATTATGCATTTAGGATTTTGAAAGTTTCTTTCTTGGACCCAGCATTCTTCTTCTGGGTTGCCCTGAGAATTACAACCTAATTTTAGTACTTAAGAATAGTTTTATAACGGTATTATATACAATTTAATAGTAATGATGTAGCATATTTCATTTAAATGTCAGCTTTAGGGAGCTAGGTTACAGGCAAAGGAATTTTCCTAGAAATTAAACCTTTGAAATGCAATCCCATTAAAAAAATTTTTTTTTAGTCATTTTAAAGTGATTTACCCATTTTCATTTAAATGATGTTGCATATGCAGTATCATTTAAGTAGTAAATCACATGGGAGCCCAAAACAGGTTTAGAGCTGTTTTGGTCTTATGGTAAGTACCCTCGCGTTCTCTAGCATTTGGAGTCTCTTCCTTTTGTCAGGTGTATGCACTCTCAGTCTGGCTGTCTGTGCCTGCCTCCTAAGGAGGCCTCGAGAGGGAGAGTGGAATGGGAGTAGGGAGATGGAGTTACAGCTCTGTGACCCATTGTCTGTGTGACCTTCGTCAAGTCACTCAACTTTTCAGGGTTTTAATTTTCTTATCCGTAAGATGTGTTGATCTTCACCTCTAGTTAAATATATAGTTCTCTTTTGACCTTTAATTTACTACTTTTAATCTTTTTTCCAAAATTTTCTTAGAATTGGGTAAAATATGAAAAAAATTTTTTTTCATTTTCCATGGGCAGGCACCAGAAATCAAACCCAGTTCTCGGGCATGGCAGGCGAGAACTCCGCCTGCTGAGCCACAGTGGCCCACCCAAAATATGAACTATTTTAAGGTTCAGTACCTGAGTATGGATTTAGGATATTGGTGTTTGGATCTTCCTACGCATGTTGAGTCTAGGTCTGGATCAGGGGTCAGGCTTACAGTCTGTTTTTTTATCAAGTTTGATTGAAGCATAGCCACATCCCTTCACTTACACATTGTCCAGGGCTACTTTCACAGCAGAGGTGAGTAACTACAACAGAGATTGTATGGCCTACACGCCTAAATACTTACTATCTGACCTTAGTCTAGATGGCAGATTTTTAGATGTGACCCTCAGTATTATTTATAATACTGTTTCTATATGTTAATGAGTTATTAATTTGTACAGCTCAGAGTTTAGGGAGCAATTAGGAATTTTTGTGTATATTGTATTTTTTGTGATATTTGCATTTTGGGGATTCTTGTAATTTCAGAATAATTTTCAAGATTTTAGTCTTACCTTAAAGGATAAAGTAGTCTCAAAAATGCAAGAAATTTGAAAGTTTAAAATCTATTCAAAAGTCTGTGTAGAGGAAAGTGCAAACTGTAGAGGTCAAAAGCCTAAACTCTGAAGCCCACCACATGCTTCCATTCGAGGTTCCCATGCTTCAGTTCTGCATACATAACCTTTGGCCCTTTTACTTTTTATGACCCTCACAGAGGCTCATTTCCTCTTCTGTAAAAGGGTTGTTGTGAAATTTCAAAGAGGAAAAGTTTAAATGAGGAAATTTAGCGTGCTATCTGGTATATAATATTTAATAAATGTTATCTGTTCTTGTGAGTTTTCTTAATGTGAGTAGCAGCATTGGTCATTCCTACCTGTCCTTTGATTTCCAAACAGAAAGATCTTCCATGGAAGCAAATCAATGGACTCTGGAATATCCTTGGACAGTAGTTACAAAATGGATTATCCTGAAATGGGTTTATGTATAATAATTAATAATAAAAACTTTCATGAAAGCACTGGTATGTATCTTACATAATTTTTAGTCCTTTTCACATATTTGTACCATGAGGCAGTATTGATATGTTATTAGTCAGAAAACTGTCACACAGAAAATCCATGAAGTAGAGATAGGGCGGGACCGTTCAGGTCTCACAGTTAACACAAACTGTTACTACTTCTACCCATTTTCCAAGTCTCTCCCTCCTTCCAGGAGCTGTCCTCCTGTCTGAATGCTTTGCCTCTTCTGCCCTAAATTCTGTAACCTTGCTTCTTTATCCTCCTGATCCCTCTTTTTTGCTGATAGAAAGCTCCCAACAGTATAGTGATATTTTCACTTTCCAGGAACTGTGCAAGCATGTCACAGCAAGTGTTCATTTAATTTTTACAATAGTTCCCAAAAACAACTGCTGTTAGATTCTGAAAGGTTAAAAAATCTTGATGAGTCATATGGATAATTTAGTAACACAGAGCTGAGATTTAAGCCTTATTCTGACTCCAAAACCCAAACTCTTAACCCATAATCTGTATCATTTTACTTCCTTTTATCTTTAGTTGCTCTATTGACTTTAATTTCTTATCTAACAAAGACTCTATCTTAAAGTAATTTTTCTTTTACATTCTTTCATCTTTTTAAAATTTATTTATTAATTAAAAAAATAAGAAAATAAAACAACATACATAATCAGTAATTCACAATATCATCACCTAGTTGCATATTCATCATTTCTTAGAACATTTGCATTAATTCAGAAAAAGAAACAAAAAGACAATAGAAAAAGAAATAAAACGAACACAGGAAAGAAAAAAAAAAGATTATACCTATCATACCCCTTACCCCTTGCTTTCATTGATCACTAGCATTTCAGACTAAGTTTATTTTAACATTTGTTCCCCCTATTATTTATTTTTATTCCATGTGTTCTACTCGTCTGTTGACAAGGTAGATAAAAGGAGCATCAGACACAAGGTTTTCACAATCACACAGTCACATTGTTACAGCTGTATCATTATTCAGTCATCCTCAAGAAACATGGCTACTGGAACACAGCTCTACATTTTCAGGCAGTTCCCTCCAGCCTCTCCATTACATCTTGAATAACAAGATGATATCTACTTGATGCATAAGAATAACCTCCAGGATAACCTCTCGACTCTGTTTGGAATCTCTCAGCCATTGACTCTTTGTCTCATTTCCCTCTTCCCCCTTTTGGTCGAGAAGGTTTTCTCAATCCCTTGATGCTGAGTCTCAGCTCATTCCAAGATCTCTGTCCCACGTTGCCAGGAAGGTCCGCACCCCTGGGAGTCATGTCCCACGTAGAGAGGGGTAGGGTGGTGAGACTGCTCGTTGTGTTCATTCTTTCATCTTAAGCTCTTGAACTGATTTTTGTCTCCTTCTTTTCTTAAAACCCTAAATTTTGTATACGTACTTTAATCTTGCCATCTTCGTTTCTTTTCATTCCCTGTTGAACCTGTTTTTTGTTTTCTACATCTCCTACCCTATTAAAATTGTTCTCTTTAAACTCCCTGTGGCTTGATTGCCAAACCTCCTAAGTTTCTATATTACATAAGATTTGAATCTAATAATAAATTTCAAAATATTTTTCTAGAAAAAAAATGCCTCAAAGTGCTGGAAAGGTATTTAACATTTTAATGTATTTGTATTTCCCAACATTTTTGCTGGTCAGTTTTTGTTTTTATTGACAAATCTTCATACACATATAGTTCATACATGGTATACAATCAGTTACTCACAGTATCATCACTGTATATTCATCATCATGATCATTTTTAGAACATTTGCATCACTCTAGAAAAAGAAAGAAAAAAGAAACAGCTCATACATCCATACCCCTTGCCCCTCCTTCTCAATGACCACTAGTATTTCAATCTATCCAATTTATTTTATCTTATCCCTCCTATTATTTATTTATTTATTATCCATACTTTTCTATTCATCTGTCTTATACCCTCAATGAAAGGAACATCAGACACAAGGTTCTCACAACCGCACTGTCACTTTGTAAAAGCTTTATCATTATACAGTTGTCTTCAAGAATCAAGGCTGCTGAAACACAGCTCAACAGTTTCAGGTACTTCCCTCCAGCCATTCCAATACACCATAAACTAAAAAGGGATGTCTATATAATGCATAAAAATAACCTCCAGATTAACCTCTCGACTCTGAAATCTCTCAGCCACTGAAACTTTATTTTGTCTCATTTCTCTCTTCTCTATTTTTGTCAAGAAATCTTTCTCAGTCCCATAATGCTGGGTTCAGGCTCGTCCAAGGAGTTCTGTCCCATGTCGACATTGCCAGGGAGATTTATACCCCTGGAAGTCATGTACCCTGTAGGGGGGAGGGCAGTGAGTTCACCTGCCAAGCTGGCTTAGAGAGACCTTGTCAGTTTTTTTAAATTGCCTTTATTCTTAATGTGCAGTCAATATTGTATCCTACCTGTTCAACTGCTATTTTTCCATGTTGCTACATAATTTTCATATCTGTTATTTTAATGATAACACTTCATTCTATAAATATACCATTTGCTTAATTTGCTATCTGAATGAACATTTTGGCTTTTTCCCTGTTACTCATTTTTTAATTGACGCTGTGATATTTCTTTCAATTGTTATTTTAATAGTATTAGAGTGAATTTTTAGTTATGTAAACTGGATCCCATTTAGGTGACTACTGAGGCAATCGAGGTATGAGGTGTTTAGAACCAGGGCAGGAGTGAAAACAGAGAAAAGCTGGATTACACTGCCAAGATACGCAAGATTAGTTAGAAGGAATGAAGAGAGAGTAGGTGAAAATGGGTCTCTGAACCTGAGTAGTGCCATTTTTATTACTTTTGACTAAGTTGAGATACAGTTTTTCAAAAAGTAAAAGACAAGGCTAGTACGATGGTGGCTCAGCAGGTAGAATTCTCGCCTACCATGCCGGAGACCCAGAGTTCAATTCCTGGTGCCTGCCCATGTAAAAAAAACTTTTAAATGTTTGCTTCTAGATATTCTGCTTCACATTGCTAGTTATGGTACCCCTTCCTGTAGGATTTTAAACTGTTGAACCTATTCTTTAAAAAAACAAACAAAACACACGTCATTCCACTCTACCCCTGTCCCCCTAAAAATATTTAGACCAATAGTCTCTGGCTTTTTCCTTAGATTCAGTTTTTCTGTTTTGAAATTGGAAAGTCATAATCTTTAAGCAATCTCTGGCAGCCATGTGCTCTCTTCTGAGGGGCTCACCAGTTAGCACCAGATGTCACTGACCTGGTCAAACAGCTGCATGCTATCCTCGGCTTTCCTCATGTCAAAACCTTGATAAGCTTATTTTAATTTTCTAGAAAGACCACATGTCCATAATAGAAACATCAGGAATTACAAATTAGTTAAAAAAAAAAAAAAAGATGAAAACCACTCATCAAACTGCCCAGAGATAATCAGTAATGTTTTTGAAGCATAGACATCCTCTCTTTACTATATTCGTACATATTAAATGTACTCAGTTCTAAGGTGTGTTTCCCTCAGATTGTAGCATTTTTGAAATCCAGATACATTGTAGGATGCATACGCTTTTGGAGAAGATACTGTACAGTGATAAAATGCTAGGATCCCTGGATACAGGTCTAACAGTAGTTACTTTAGACAAGCACTGTAACTGTTCTGTGCTACATCTCCACATCTATACAAATAAGGCTAGTAATTACCTCATGGTGATTGGAAGATTTAAGGAGATTACTCACAGCAGAATGCTGCTAGTGGGCAGTATTAATGTACCATTTTTTTTTCCTTTAACCTTGGAAAGATATTATGAAAGTAATAATGTATCTTAAAATTGCGAAACACTTAGACTCAAGGAAATACAGTTTTTCTTATGTGTTTTAAGAAAGTAGGATCATATTTTCTGTTTTTTTTTCGTTTTAAAACAATGACATTTTTTTCCCATGGAAATGTTGTCTACAAGATTTTAATGGCAACACAACATTCCATTATATGAATTAATCATAACTTGTTTAACCAGATCTCCATAGTTTGGCATTTAAGTTGCTTCTGTTTTCACTATCAAAGCAGCTATGAAAGATATCCTTGTGGCCGTAACACTAATAACAGCTTATATTATCAAGTGTCTTATATGCCAAGAAATTAAAGAGATTTTTGGTTGCCATAATCAAAATAATTAGAATTTTCTTAGCTTTTTGAAAGGATTAATTTATTGTTTATTGTGTCTGTTGTGATTAAAAGTAATTGTTTCTGTTCCAAGGTATGGCATCGCGGTCTGGTACAGATGTAGATGCAGCAAACCTCAGGGAAACATTCAGGAACTTGAAATACCAAGTCATGAATAAAAATGATCTTACACGTGAAGAAATTATGGAATTGTTATATAATGGTAAGAAATAATTCAAAGATGAATCTTTGTTGTTCAATTTTATATTATGATCTAGCCATAATTACAGATATAGCATAGTATGATCATTGTAGAATTATACTGTACATAATCCTCAACTTACCTATTTTTGTAAGAAGTGAAAAAAGTTATTCATGCCAAGTCCCTTAGATGGATTGAGGTATTTCGTTCTGCCGTACATTTGGTTTAGATCATCTCTTAGTTCAATTCTTGATTTCTTGATTTCTTCATCTTATTCCCATACATCTTATTCCCATATCTGACATTGTTGAATAAAATAATGTGATTTTTTTTGTTTTTTCCTAATTTGTAAATGTCTTTCAAGTTTCTAAAGAAGATCATAGCAAAAGGAGCAGTTTTATTTGTGTGATTCTAAGCCATGGTGATGAAGGAGTAATTTTTGGAACAAATGGACCTATTGACCTGAAAAAATTAACGAGTTTCTTCAGAGGGGATAATTGTAGAAGTCTAACTGGAAAACCCAAACTTTTCATTATTCAGGTAAGGTATAAATGGGCTAAAGTCAACTTGTTTATTAAAGATTAATCAGAGATTAATTTACTCAATTGTGGATTAGTGAAAAGATTTATCCCCCACCCCCACCCTGCAGCTGTGCTATTGTTACTTTTTTAGTCATTTAAACTACCACATTAGGAGAACCGGAGTAAATTTTAATTTCAAGCTTATACAACAAAAAGATTCAGCATAATTTTTATTACAGTTTTCAGAAATAATACCAAGTTGTGTATATATGTATTTTTTTGAAGAAAAGTTTGTTTTCTAACATCCAGGCCTGCAGAGGTACAGAGTTGGACTGTGGCATTGAGACAGACAGTGGTGTTGATGATGACATGGCATGTCAGAAAATACCAGTTGAGGCAGACTTCTTGTATGCATATTCTACAGCACCTGGTAAGAAACTTGCAAATAGCCTTATAAGTAAATAGTAAATTAATTGTACTGGGACTAATTGTAGAATTAAACAATGAAAAGTGTTACAAAGGCTATCAAGATTTTGATGTTTCTAAAGAACAACTAACTTTCTATATTTTAGAGTACCTTAACCATAGAGAGAAGTTTCAGATAGTTATCTTTGTCAGAAGTTTGGGTAGAAAAATTCATATAGGTAGGTAGGTAGGTAGGTAGGTAGGTCTATCTATAGATAGACCTACATCTAGCACAGTGTCATTCATGAACTTAATACCAGGTAGGATGCTATGCTGCAGCGTAGACGAAGGCCAGAGCTTTACCTACTTTTAGGAGTAGGAGAAAAGTATGTTTCCCAGAATTCTTTGGATGATAGGAAATAAAGCTTTCTTCAGAGGGGATAATTGTAGAAGTTAACTGGAAAATCCAAACTTTTCATTATTTGGGTAATGTATAAATGAGCTAAAGTCAACTTGTTTATTGTAGATTAATCAGGATTAATTTACTCACTTGTGGATTAATGAAAGGATTTATTTTTCTCCCTGAGGCTACTGTACTATTGTTACTTTTTTATTCATTTAAACTACCACTTAAGAGATGCAGAATAAATTTTAATTTTTGACTTACAAGGAAAAGATTCAGCATAATTTTTATGCAGCCTTTACATTTACTGGAAATGAATAGCACAGGAGAAGGTAGAAGTAGAATGGAAGAAAAGAAAGATGGTAAAAAATATATATTAATAGGCTATGACCTCCACTTTTGTGTGGTTGTAATGCACGTGCCATCATCATATAAGTAAATGTTTATTGATCATGCAACTATTTATAATCCAACTAGCTCAGGGTGTCACAAAATTTGGAAGCATAGGATAAGTGTATTTTTAAACAGTTGTGTTACATCTTCCTAAATATGTTTAATAGGGTTTCCTTAACCTACAGGCATCTTTCCAGATGAAGTACTTCCTAAATTTAAAGCAATGGTTCCAAGAGTTAATCTGAAAAAATAGACTGTTTTCCCTCTTTGGGATTTTTGGATACTCTGTGGTGTGTTTATTATATTTTTTTCAGATGCCTTGTAGACAGATTAATGACCCTCAAATTTGTGCATACATGTGCAATTTATTTCTTGGATCAGCCAGTACTGAAACAAGATTAAATCTGATTGAAATACAATGCAATTTGTAATTCCTTTGTATTTATCTTTGCTTATCTTCTGCATGTTTACCTGTTTTTAATCTTTTGGAAGGAGAGCCAGAAAATAGAACTCCATTAATTGAATGGTAGAGTTAGTCCACAATCTGTCTTCCTTGGTGAAAGCAGAGGTATATGCACAGTACACATTTTTTTCTCTCTCTCTTCAACATCGTTCCTCCTGAAACCAAAGGTTTCACTTTTTTTTTCTTTTTTATTGCTGTTAAGACGTGTGAAATTTCATGCTTAATTTTATCTTTGTAATAATGTAGCAATTTATAAAATCAGCAAAAATCAAATAACCGTGGTATTTTGGTTATAATTTGCTTTTTAGGTTACTATTCCTGGCGAAATTCAAAGGATGGATCCTGGTTTATTCAGTCACTTTGTGCTATGCTGAGGCTTTATGCTAACAAACTTGAACTTATGCACATCCTTATTCGAGTTAACCGAAAGGTAGCAACAGAATTTGAGTCCTATTGCTTTGATTCTACTTTTCATGCAAAGAAGCAGATTCCATGTATTGTGTCCATGCTCACAAAGGAACTGTATTTTTATCACTAAAGAAATTGTTGGGTTTTTTTCATTTGTATGCCAAGTGTGAAAACGTTTGATACTGTATTTTCCTCTGTAATTTAAATCTAACCTAATACTTCACATGGTACTTTGAAATATACCACTGTCATGTAATGGAACCACTATGCAACTACCTCAAATTCACAATCTGGTAGTTGAAATTGAACTTAATTAAGAATAAAAAATGGATAATGTTAGAATCATTATGAGAGGAAATGATTGTAAATTACATCTTTCATAATTAACAAGTTTTAGTGATATTGTGCTATGAATTTATTATGAAAAAGTTAAAATTGCAGTAATGAATTTTAATAGTATGTTCCTTCTTAAGGCTATGCATTCTTGTTTTTGTCAAACTATAGAAATGATAATGTGGAATGATGTATCCTAGAACTTGGGGGTTCATAGGCATGGCTGAAGCCTTGAAAACCTTTTCTTTTAGAATTTGTATTTGGAGATAAGTCAACTGCATTTTAGATTATTTATCTGAGCTCATGGTTTTGTGTTTTGTCTCAAGCATGTCTTTGTTGCAAAAAATCATATTTAGTATTAAAAGGGGAGCTAGAAGTTTTATTTGAGAGAAGGTATGAGCAAACTGAATTGATTCTTTTAAGGCCAAATGAAACGTTAATCAAGGGACAGAGTTACAAATATAGGGTGCAGAAATGCCACTGGTCCCTCAGCATAAGTATCCTCATTTGTCCCTGTACAAATCATTTGCGCTTCTAATACAAGCTATTTTTGTAAAAACTTCAAGCTGTTGATTATAAGCCATAGGGGATGAAGAAATTCTGGAAGTACATACTAAAATACAACTTTTATAACAAAAGTGGAATATAAGGAAAGAAGACAAAATCAATCATCTGGACACTCCATAAATAGAAGATACTTTGATCCTAAGCAGAAACACTGGCAGCCTATGCAATGAAAGTGGAACCATAAACTACAGCTTCAGTAAAGGGACTGTCAGCTGATTTCTTCATGTATATTGGTGTGTGTGGAGGATGCCCCCAAGCAGGAATTTCCAAGTAAGAAAATGAACCAAATCAGAAACTTTGGAAATGGAAATTTCCCAAAGGTGGTGAGAGTCACAGTAAAAATCACAGTACTCCTCGTAGTAAAATTTGAGCATGTTAAGTTATTTTCTGATGAAGTTTACAATCAAAGGAAAATAGTGGTAACATTATATACTGTTCTGAAATGAAAGGACCATGGCACACAGGATTTTAGAAGTAATCCTGTCTGAGCCTCTACTTTGGTACACAGGAAAGCTGAAGGCCAGAGAGGAGAAGCAGAAGGACCCACAGCCAGGGAGGACAGGCTCCCAGCCTCCTCTCTCGACAATGTTGAGCTGTCCCTGCCCCATGGGGTCTCACTGGCTCTCAGTCTGACAATTGAGGTGAGCTTTCTTTTTGCTCAAAGCAAGGGACTTACATTCATAAATGACAGTTATTCATTTTGATTAATTCTGTAACTTTTTCTAAGTAAATATGGCATGTATGTTAAAGTTGGCTCCTGTGTGACAATTTTGTAAAATTTTACTTAGAATTTTTATTGCAAAATACACATTTTAACTTAACAGTGTGTTCGAGTGTTTTTGTTCTTATTTTTGATATTGTGCTACTAATTGAAAGTGTTTTTTTTTTTACCAAGAACTCAATTTGGAAGGGTTAAAGAAAATGCAGCAGAACACTGATATATTGAAATGATGGCAAATTACCGAATGGGATAAGCAAATCTCTTATGCTTTTTGGATGTTTCAGAAGTCACTGTTCTTTAAATGACAATGAAGTTCAATTTGTGCTTGCTTTGTTGAGTGGCAACAGTATAAAGGATATTGCTGAAATGAACATTTTCTGCCATGTATATTTTAAATTGAGCTAATGGGGACAACGCCTAGGGGGGACATGGAACGAACTATTGCTGGTCACTGATGGCTACCTCTGGGAGATGGGGTTGAGGAGATGTTTACTTTTTATTTCATGTACTTAGAAAAAGTATATATGAAAGTGGAAATGTGGGTCAATTTAAATTTCTTTTGTTATTTCTTTAATGATTATGTATTACTTTTTTAAGTTGGAAAACAAAATAAAATTGCCCTCAAGGGAAACAGAACTTCTGAAACAGTAAAGGTTGGCATAGATGACTTCTTTAAGACTCTTAAAACTATGAATCTGTAATAGGTTGAGGAAATCTAGCTTAGTCTATCCCCCTACTATATAAAGACGTCTTAGATATTTAAAAAAAGACTAATGACCCAATAGAAAAATGGGCCAAAATCAACATACAACACACACACATCTCACAGCAGAAGAAAGACCAGTGTCCCTTAAACTCAGGTAAGAGCTTAATCTTCCTTGTAGTAAGAGAAATGCATATTAAAACTAAATTAAGGTATATGATCTGTCAGCATTCAGATTGGCAGAAATCAAAAAGTTTAATAGCCTATTCTGTTAGCAAGGGCTCTGAGTAAATGGGTACTTTTATGCTTGGTGGGAGTCCTTGTAGAGGGGAATCTGACAAAACCCATCAAATTATTAACTCGCTGGGCTAGCAATCTCATTTCTTAGAATCCAGCCTACCCATATACCTGCACATGCAAAAAATTATATGCAAAATAATTCATTGCAAAATCGTCTTAATGATGAAAAATGGCAGCGACTGAACTGTCAAGAGAATAGGCTGAATACCTATGGTATATTCATGCCGTGGGACACAATGTTGCTATAAAACAGAATGAGGAGGGTCTTACTCAACTGTTATGGAAATAACCTCCCACATACAGGGTTAACTGGGGGCAAATGGGACATGGAACACAATATATAGTACACTGTATTTTGTGTAAAAGGTGGGAGTGTGGGAGGAAAATGTATATTTGCATAAGGAAACACCAAAAGGATAAAATAAACCAATAAAAATTGAAAAGGCAGATGGGAATAGGGATGAAAGTGGGACTTCTCAGTATTTACCTTCCATATCATTTTTACTTTTTTGGACCATGTAAATGTATTACCTGACTTTGAAGAGGGAGTTCAACTGAGAGGGATAAAATTAACTTAGTAATGTAAGAATGGTTCAGTACAGAGTATAGGAGTGGAGAGTTGCCGTAAATTTTCAAATAGCAAACTAAATAGAATATCAGCATTAGTGTCTTAATTCATTCTCTAGTTGTTCCATCTTTATCTTTTGCAATATGATTGATTATCACAAGAGCAGACCAACAAACAATCACAAAAGAATTTCCATGCACAGAATATCTATTGTTTACTTTATTGATAAGGAAAAGAACAGAGGAACTGACAATTTTAGGAATGATGTTCAGAAAAAGCACGAATCTCCCTTTCAAGAAAATGCTTTTGCCAAATTTAAACTTCGTATAATAGCTATTATGGGGAATGTTTGAGATGAAAATCCATTTATGTTTTTGGGTGACTTAAAAGTAAACTTAAGGACCTAATAACACCACAGTTCCCTTAAAGGGAAGTAGACCAATTTGTTGAAAGCCAGTTCACTAATTTTACCAAAATATTTCCAGAAACTCATTTCTGTTCGGCAGGTTTAAGGAATGCTGAGGATGCCAGTGCGACTGAAGGAGAGTTGAGGAGGGAGAGTAGATGAAGTCAGAGAGGGGCCATGTCATGCAAGGCCTTGGAGATTCTCCACCTAGAGATCTCACTTCAGTGAGAAAGTGTGAGCAGAGGGCAGGCCACGGTGGCTTAACAGGCAAGAATGCTTGCCTGCCATGCCAGAGGACCCGGGTTCGATTCCTGGTGCCTGCCCATGTTAAAAAAAAAAAAAAGATGTAAGTGGAAAAAGAAGAGGCTCAGCATGTAAAGACCTGGTAAAGGAAACAGAAAAGGACTGCTAGAGTGATAGGTGTAAAGTAGCAGAATAAAGAGTGAGAAAGCCAAGGAAGAAATCCATTTTGAGAAGTGACCAGTTGTGACAAACTACTGAACGTTCAGAGAAAATAAAAATTTTTAGACATGCATTTTGTTTGTGACAGGAGGATACAAGGTGAGCTTGATAAGGGATTTTGGGGTAAATATTGAGGTAGATGGCAGCTTGGAATGGATTAATAGATGATCTGGAAAGTTAGGAAATGGAAATAAAAAGTATAAGCAAACTTGAGAAATTTAACTTTGAGAGACTTGGGGAAGAGAAAAGGGAGCAGCTAGAGGAGTAAGTGAGCTGAAAGAATGTTTTTTTAATGGAAGAGATTTGAGTATGTTTAAATGCTGATGACTAGGAAGAGAAAGATCAAAAAGCTGGGGGTTGAAAAACATGGAAGAGGAACTCATTAAGTTAAATCTGTTGGGGGAGGGGTAGGCACTTTTTTTTTACCCTAAAGGGAGAAATGATAAGAGGCTGGGTGCAAATAAAGCTGGGTGTGTTGTTTCTGTGGCAGAAAGTTAAGGAAGTTCCCTTTCGATAACTTCTATTTTTCTGTGATATAGAAGACAGGAACTCTACTTTATGTTGGAGAGGTGATAGTGGGAGCAAGGATTTTAGGAGAGTAAAGAAGGTTTGGAACAATCTGTGTCAAGACTGAGAAAGTAAGTTGACCAGAGAAGTTTATTTAATTTGCAGAGCAGTGTTGAAAGCCCAGTTGAAACTGATGATTATGACTCAACAGTTGTACCAACCTACGCTGTTGTGTGATTTTTATCTAATTACACTCAAGCTGCTTCTGTATTGGCATGTGTGCCAGTTTGAATCTGTTATGTACTCCAGAAAAGCCATGTCCTTTAATCCTCGTTCAATATGGCTGGGTATAATCTTTTTTATTATGTCCATGGAGATGTGACCCACCCAGTTGTGGGTGGTAAGCTTTGATTAGATGGTTTCCATGGAGATGTGTCTCCACCCATTCAAGGTGAAGTTGTTTACCCTTAAAGAGAGAACCATTTTGGAACCATTTTGGAAGAAGCCTCAGAGCCACCAGAACTGACTGAGCCAACCGAAAGGACAGAGACCCAGGGAAGCTGTTGAAGAAGTCTGGAAAGAAAGCTAGCAAACATCACCATGTGCCTTTCCAGCTGAGAGAAACCCTGAATGTCATCAGCCTTCTTGAACCAAGGTGTCTTTCCTTGGATGCCTTGGATTAGACATTTTTTATAGGTTTGCCTTAATTTGGACATTTTCACAGCCTTAGAACTATAATCTTGCAACTTAATACATTCCCCTTTTTAAAAGCCATTCCATTTTAGCCATATTGCATTCCAGCAGCTTGCAAACACAGCATGGATATTGAGTGTGTTGAGTTTATACAACTTTGGGCTTTGCTAACATTTATAACAAAAGAGGAGCCATATGTTTCAGAAAACTGCAAAATGAGTTATTGAATTGATGGACCATGGAGTCTAGGCTGCATTGGGAAGGAAATGAAAACAAGAGGGGCTGATTACAGGAAATAAGAAGAGTAGTCTGTGGCCTGGTGGTCCTGATGAAGTTTAAGATTCATTGTATTAAGTAGTGGAGCACAAAGATGAAAGTGATGGGAGGTTATGGTAAAAGAATGAGTTTTCTATATTAATCATTTGGAGGTGGGGCAAATTTGGACAAGAAAAGGATGTAAGTGATTGAGTAGATGGGCTGTGTAGCATGAAAGAGACCATTAAAAGGATGTCATGGAATTATGAGGTGAGAATATTGGATATGTCCTTTATGAGCATCGATTTCTTATTGAAATGGGATTCAGTATGTAGGAGTATACTATTAAAAGAATGTGATATATTTTGGTTGTGTTTATAAGCGTTCGGTTTTTAGGGATTAAAAAAATTCATCTTTTGTTTTTGTCAAGTTTTTTTTTTAAGCTGCCATCTATTACTGGCATTATTAATAGAAGAGACATTTTAATTCCCCACCTCCTCATTTCCCACTCAACCCAAAGTATGATGGGGCATAATCTCAAAGGATAATCCTTCCCAAGGAAGGGCATTGTGTTTATTATTGTACACACACACACACACACACACACACACACACACACACATTCTATTATCCTTAACTTTTCTCAGTTTGCCAGGACCAAACCTCTTGCAGATTGAAATGGTCCTTGAGCTAGCATTTAGGAAGCACTACTCTAATTCATTAAAACAAAATTTCACCTGCCACTTGAAATAAATTTGTATTCTTAAAAACTTTGCTTCCCTGATGACACTTGGAGATGCAACAATGACTAGCAATGGCATAGAATTGCCTCAATACAAATCTCCATACCAAAAAATTTCCTTGTACTCCCTTATTATGTTATTATTAGTGAGATACCAGAATATTCCACAGATAAAATAAAGATTCCAATTTAAGCTTTTATTTTTGTTCAGATTTATCTGACTTGTCAGTTGATTCTGAGCAAGAAAAAAATGAGTGTGATATGGGAGGATCTCTTGTCAGTCTATCATATAGATAGTCTGATTAGGAAATAGCTAAATGCTGTAAGCATGTGGGTATAGTGAAATACGATATTTAGGTTCCACTCTCCGTTAGGCCACTACTAGTAAAGCGATCCTGGCAAAGTTACAACATCCTTTTTCTCAGTGTCCACATTTGTAAAGTTAAGGGGTTGAATTAGATGCTCTCAAGGGACCCTTCCAGGTCCAACATCTATATAAAAGTAAAAAGCATTCTGAACTGTTCGTCTTGTGGGCCATAGTTCTCAAACTTGAGCATGTGTCATAACCACAGTGTTAGAAATGGACATGTAAGGCTCCATTCTTATTCAGTAAATTGAGGATGAGGCCCAGGAATGTTTGTGTTTAGCAAGCTCTTCAGGTGATTCCCATTCTCTCAAGGACCTTACTTGGAGAAACACTGTTAGCAGTCTGTTTTACCAGTGAGCCAAATGCCAAAGGAAAGCCTTGACCAATAACTTTTCTGCTACATTCGGGTATAACTGTACCATTTTTTTCTATCTCCTACTTTCAAGGTGTATATCAAAGTTCTGTGACTAGGGCCACGGTGGCTCAGCAGGCAAAAATGCTCGCCTGCCAAGCCAGAGGACCCAGGTTCAGTTCCCGGTGCCTACCCATGTAAAAAAAAAAAAAAAAAAAAAAAAAAAAAAAAAAAACTTCTGTGACTAAGTGCCCATCTCTATCTGTGGGCAGTTTATACAGTGATCATTCTTAGTGGCTAAAATAAACTGGGCCAGAATAGAAGCAGCCTGGTAAAGATGGAGGATAAAGGGACCCAATCTGGGAGGTGACAGACGTGATCCAGATTTGGAGGGATAGAGGGAAGAAACATGCCAGGAAGGAGACAAAACCTAATATTTTGTGACACAACCATATCTAATATTATTTAACTATCTTCTAAGTGGGTTTTGAACTGCAAAAAAGTAAAAGTTCTGAAAAAAATTACACCATTAAGAAGAAGTTAGGTTTTGTTTGAACCTAGCCTATCTTCAAGCTTTTCTTGAACTTCCTAAAATCTTAGTATTATAGTATTTCCAGGTCCTACTGTTCATTTGTAGTATTTATTTCTAGGCCTTCTGTAAGTCCGTTGTCCACTGTTACAAACTTAGAAAAATAACTGATGATGCTGCTCAAAACCTTGGGTTGTTTTTTTTTCCTATTGCCAGTTTTCAATCAGAATATAATCTAGTCAAAAGCAGTATGTAGAAATAGCATTCCATACTTGTAGCTAATGCTGCTGAATCTCCCAATTTTGAACATCTGCCTCAAGGCCCATTGTGGCAAACACAAACTCAGGTGGAAAGTACTGAGAAATAAAACTCGTAAGTGGTTTCTGTTGAGTTTCTGTTTTATAAATCTATAGAATATGTTGGACCAGCACTAGGGTAAGAGGTGGGGCAATTGGCCTACCCAGATCTTGTTTGGCACATAAACAATCTTTAGTCCTGCCTTCCCCACCCCTTGCATACTCCTCTCTGAACCCTACTATGAACTTGAGACCTTGGAGTGAGAAGCAAATAAGTTTTGTCTAGTGAGTGCTTATCAACTACCATCTGAATCATGACCCCTTCACCCAATCCAGGCTAAAATTAAATGATTTAAATGTTAAAAATTTGCTTTTAATGAGCAGTTCTATCTTCTATTTTATATTCTACCACTGTCCCTACTGATCAATTTAAGACACTTATGAAAAAAATTTTTTTCCAAAAACTGTTTCTTAATATGTAAGAAATTTAATATGAAATTTTATATGAATTTATAACATAAGCTGATTTATACCTTTTTCTTTTTTAAAAAATATTTTTATGGAGATATCTTCACACGCATAAGTCCATCCAAAGTATACAATCAGTGGCTCACAATATCATCACATAGTTGTGCATTTATCACTATGACTATTTTTAGAACATTTGCATTACTCCAGAAAAAGAGAAAAGAAAAAAATCCATACATCCCATACCCCTTACCTCTCTCATTGACCACTAGTACTGCAATCTACCCAATTTTTAAAATCTTATCTCCCCCAATAATTATTTATTTTTTGTCATTCTTTTTACTCATCTGTCCATACCCTGGATAAAGGGAGTTTCTGCACAAGGTTTTCACAATCACATGGTCAGAACTATATAGTTATACACTCATCTTCAAGAATCAAGACTGCTGAAATACAATTCAACAGTTTCAGGTATGTCCCTCCAATCACCATAAACTAAAAAGGGATATCTATATAATGCATAAAATCACTCCACTGCTTGAAATCTCTCTTGCAACTGAAACTTTATTTTGTCTCATTTCTCTCTTCCCCCTTTTGGTCAAGAAGGCTTTCTCAATCCCATGATGCCAGGTCCCAGCTCAGCCAGGGAGTTCTATCCCATGATGCCAGGGATATTTACACCCCTGGGAGTCATGTCCCATATAGAGGGGACAGCAGTGAGTTCACCTGCCCAAGTTGGCTTAGAGAGAGAGGCCACATCTGAGCAACAAAAGAGGTTCTCTGTATGTGACTCTTAGGCATAATTATAAGTAGGCTTGGCTTCTCCTTTGCAGGAATAACTTTCATAGGGGTGAACCCCGAGATTGAGGGCTCAGCCTACTGAATTGGTTGTTCCCACTGCTTGCAAGAAATCAAGAATTCCTCAGGTGGGAAAGTTTAATATTTCCTCCTCTCTCCCCAGTCCCCCAAAGGAATTTTGCAAATACATTTTTATTCTCTGTCCAAATTACTCTGGGATGTATTGGGGCATCACACTAACCTGTACAACCGAACAGGACCTCATGCCCTATTCAAGATTCCATGTAATTATGGTGTTGAAATAATCTGACCATAAAAGTTAAATTAGATAATGCACAACCCAGAATATAAGTTTTGCACCAAATAAACATCTCTCTTTGGTCTCATACGGAAGTTGAAGTTTTAAAATATAGACCATATCATCCTTTACCCTGTATTCTGATTTACCTTAGTCCTGTCTAGATCAGCTTTATTCATGTCTCTAATAGAAGTCTGATCATTTCTTCAACATTTTAAATGGTTGGTGTATGGAGTAATGCTGATTTTCATAGCTTCAGTGCTCTAACTCAGGGTCTCAGGTGTCACATAAATCCCCGAAGTTTCAGGGAACAACCAGGTTATTTACAAATAGCTCAGTATCTCAGAATGTGCCTTTTAGCCATTTGCATTTCCTCTTCTGAGAAGTGTCTGTTCATATCTTTTGCCCATTTTTTAATTGGGTCGTTTGTCTTTTTGTTGTTGAGATACAGAGTCTCTTTATATATTCTGTATATTAAACACTTATCTGATCTGTGGTTTCCAAATATTGTCTCCCATGGCATAGGCTACCTTTTTTACTTTCCTGACAAAGTTCTTTGATGTACAGAAGTTTTTAATTTTGAGGAGATCCCATTCATTTATTTCTTTTTCTTTGCTTGTGCTTGGGTGTAAGGTCTAGGAAACCACTTCCTATCACAAAATTTGTAAGATATTTCCCTACATTTTCTTCTAAAAGTTTTATGGTCTTAACTCTAAAATTTAGGTCGTTGATCCATTTTGAGTTAGCTTTTGTATACAATGTGAGATATGGATCCTCCTTCATTCTTTCACATATGGATATCCAGTTCTCTAAAGACCATATATTGAAGAGGCTACTCTATCCCAGGTGTGGTAGCTTGACCACCTTATCAAAGATCAATTATCTGTAGATGAAAGGGTCTATTTCTGAACACCCAATTTGATTCCAATGGTTAGTGTATCATATTATGTTGGCACCATGCTGTTTTGACCATTGTAGCTTTGTAATATGCTTTCTATTTCTGCAAAGAAAGTTGTTGGGATTTTAATTGATTCTATACATCAATTGGGATATAACTGACATCCTAACTATATTTAGTCTTCCAATCCATGCACACAGTATGCCCTTCCATGATTTCTTTTAGCAATTTCTTATAGCTTTGTGTATAGGTTTCTTGTGTCCTTAGTTAAATTTATCCCTAAATATTTTATTCTTTTGATTGCTACTGTAAATGAAATTTTTTTTCTTGATTTCCTCTCAAATTGCTCATCACTAGTGTTTAGAAACACTACTGATTTGGGGGTGTTGATCTTGTACCTTGTCACTTTGCTATACTCATTTATTAGCTCCTTTCCAATGTGGGTACTTATTTCTTTTTCTTGTCTAATTGCCCTGGCTAGGACTTCCAGGACAATGCTGAATAACAATGGGGACAGTAGGCATTCTTGTCTTAATCCTCACCTGTGGTAGTTAGGTTCAAATGTCAACTTGGCCAGATGAAGGTACCTAGTTCTATTGCTGTGGACCTGAGTCAATGGCATTGAACCCCATCTGTTGCTGATTACATCTGCAGTTGGCTAGGAGGCATGCCTGCTGCAAAGCACTTGCAGCTCAGCCCAGGCCGTCGTAAATGCAGAAAGGAATCACCCCGGGGAAAGTTGTTGGAACCCAGAGGCCTGGAGAGAAGGCCAGCAGAGATCACCCTGTGCCTTCCTGCAAGAAAGAACCTCAGATGAAAGTTAGCTGCCTGTCCCCTGAAGAACTACATGTTTTTAATGAAATAAATCCCCTTTTATTAAAAGCCAATCCATCTCTGGTGTGTTGCATTCCAGCAGCTAGCAAACTACAATATCATCCTAGTGGGAAAGCTTTCAGTCTTTCCCCATTGAGGATGATGTTAGCTGTGGGTTTTTCATATATTCCCTTTATCAGGTTGAGAAAGTTCCCTTCTGGTCTGTCCTTTAAAGTGTTTTCATCAAGAAAGGATGTTGAATTTTGTCAAATGACTTCTGTGCATCAATCAAGATGATCATGTGTTTTTCTGCTTCAACTTATTTATATGATGTATTACATTAATTGATTTTCTTGTGTTGAACCAGCCTTGCACACCTGGAATAAATCTCACTTTGTCATGGTGTACAATTATTTTAATGTGCTCCTGGGCTCAATTTGTGAGTATTTTGTTGAGGATTTTTGCATTTATATTCATTAAAGACATTGCTTTGTAATATTCTTTTCTTATACTATCTTTGTCTGGCTTTGGCATTAGGGTGATGTTGGCTTCATAGAATGAATTAGGTAGCTTTCCCTCCTCTTCAATTTTTTTCTTTGTGTGTGTGTGTGTGTATGCTGTATGGTATGCTGTTGTCTTGGGGATGTGCATGGGCCAGGAATCAAACCCAGGTCTCCCACATGGCAGGCGAGAATCCCCCTCATTTTTTGTTGTATTTTTTTGTTATAAAAATACATTTCTATTACTTTTTTTTTTTTTTTGCAAGGGCAGGCGCAAGGAATTGAAGCTAGGTCTCCAGTTGGCATGGCCAGTGAGAATTCTGCCACTGAGCCACTGTCACACCACCCTCCCCCTCATTTTTTTTTTTTTTTTTTTTTTGCATGGGCATACACCAGAAATCAAAAGTGGGTCTCTGGCATGGCAGGCAAAACTCCCCCTCATTTCTGAAGGGCACAGTTTTTCTGGGTATAGAATTCTTGGTTGGCAATTTTTCTCTTTCAGAATCTTAAATATATCATACCACTGCCTTCTCACCTCCATGGCTTCTGCTTAGAAATCCAAACATAGTCTTCTCAAGCTTCCCTTGTATGTGATTAATTGCTTTTCTCTTGCTGCTCTCAAAATTCTCTCTTTGTCTTTGATATTTAACTATCTGATTAGTAATTGTCTTGGCATAGTCTATTTGGATCTATTCTGTTTCGGGTACACTGCACTTCTTGGATCTGTAATTGTCTGTCTTTCATAAGAGAGAAAGTCTTCAGTGATTATTTCCTCCATTAGTCTTTCTGTCCATTTTCCTTTCTCTTCTCCTTCTGGGACACCCATAACATGCATATTTTTTGTGCTTCATGTTGTTATTCAATCACCTGAGACCCTGCTCATATTTTTCCATTCTTTTCCCTATCTTTTCATTTGTGTGTAGTATCTCTAGTTCACTAATACTTTCTTCTGCCTCTTCAAATCTGCTGTGTAGGTCTCCATTGTTTTTTTTCATCTCTTCTATTGTGCTTTTCATTCCCATAAATTCTGTGATTTGTTTTTTCAAACTTTCAAATTCTTCTTTATGTTCACCCAATGTCTTCTTTATATCCTTCATTTCTTTTACCATATCTTCCCTCAGCTTGTTGATTTGATTTTTATGTGATTTTTGCATGTCTGTTCAAACATCCTTAATCAGTTGTTTCAACTCCAGTATCTCACTTGAAATGTTGTTTTGTTCCTTTAAGTGGTCCATGTCTTTGATTTTACTAGTTTAACTTTTTTTTTTTGCTGGCATTTAGGCATTTGATTTCCTTAATTTAGTTTATTCTGGAGGTAGTTTTCTCTCTTTTACCTAGGCTTTTCTTGTTGGTTGGCTTTGTTCTCTATCTATTCTTTGGCATCCAGTTCAACTTATTCTAGACCTCAAGCACAGATTCTGTTAAAGTGATCAGAATTTTTCAGCTCTCATGTTTATTGTTCTTCCCTGCCTATATGGATCTTTTTTTTGAGGAGGGCCACTCCAGATACGATTGACCCTTCCAGATTTTCCCAGACTAGACAGGCCCATGTCTCAGTAGGAGAGAGTAGCCAGTATCAAGTTCCCCTGAGGATAAGTCAGACTTACCTGTGAAGCTTCTAGACTCTGTGCTTCTCCTATCCTGCCCAGCCTATGACGCTTGTCAACCTGCAGCTTCCCACCAACATAAATGATGCAATGGCTTTAATTCTCAACAGTGCCTCCCTGCCAGTGGTGTGGTTGAGACAGAGGCTGAGATAGAGTGCATACTTAGGTTGCTTCATTTTCCATCCCCTGGGACCTGAATTCCCTGAAAGAGGGTGTATTATTTTATTAAGTTCCCAGAATACATTATACCAGAAATAGAACAGCCTTTAAAAAGGTAATTTAATAAGTTACATGTTTACAGGTCTAAGGCCATAAATGTGTCCTATCTAAGGTATCCAGAGAAAGATACCTTGGCACAAGGATGGGTGTTCTGGGAAGGCATGGGGCTGGTGTCTACCAGTCCTTGTTCCCGGTTCCGTTCCTTCCAGTTTCTAATGCCAGTGGTTTCCTCTCTAAGTATCCGTGGGCATTCACTTAGCTCCTCCAGGACAAAACTCTGAATTTCATCTCTTAGCTTAGCATCTACCGGGACCAAAGATTTCTTCTCTTCAGTTTTTAGCTATTTCCGTGAGTCCTTGCTTAGCATCTGGGATATTTATTTCTTTACATATATATTTTATTATTATTATATATTATAAAATGTTATTAGATATTAATATATATTTTTAATGAGAAATCTTCACATACATTCTTTCTATTCATGGTGCACAATCAATAGCTCCCAATATCATCACATAGTTGTGTATTGATCACCATGATCATTTTTAAAACATTTGCATCACTCCAAAAAAAGAAATAAAAAGAAAAAACAAAAAAGTTATATATTCCATACCCTTTACCCCACCCTCTCATTGACCAGTAGTATTTCAATCTATCCAATTTTTTACTCTTTATACTTCCCCTATAAAGTATTTATTTTTTATCCTTATTCTTTTACTCGTCTGTCTATTCCCTGGATAAAAGGAGCATCAGACAAGTTTTCATAATCACACAGTTAAATTGTAAAAGCTATATAGTTTTACTGTCGTCTTCAAGAATCAAAGCTGCTAGAATGCAGCTCAGCAGTTTCAGGTACTTCCCTCCAGCCACTCCAATACACCATAAACTAAAAAGTGATATCTATTTAATGCTTACACATAACCTCCTGGTTCTCTGGGGAATGAGGCATAATTAGAAATAAGTTTAGCTTCTCCTCTGCAGGACTAAGTTTCATGGGAACTTATGATCAAGGGCTCCACCTATTGGATTGGCTGTTCTCACTACTTGCAAGAAATCAGGAATTCCCTAGATGGGGAAGTTAATATTTCCTCCTTTTGCCCCAGCCCCCCAAGGGGACTTTGGAAATACTTTTTTATTCTTGGCCCAAATTACTTTGGGATGTATCAGGGCATCACGCTAATGTGTACACCTGGTCGATTTCTGTCTCGGTCTCCAGACGCCCGCATTGACTCTGGGGATTCTTCAAAATGCTTCCTCTTTTAAAGGATTTCAGTAAACTAATAAAAAATTGGTTGAATCACATCTCTATCTAATCAAAAGGCCACAGCACAATTGGGAGCGTCACACATCTATGGAGCTAATCTAATCAAAAGTTTCCTCCCTGCAGTATTGACTCAGGATTTAAAGAAATAGCTGCCCCCACAAGATTGAATCTGGATTAAAATAGGCTTTTCTGGGGTACATAATAGTTTCAAACTGGCACAGATGGCAACCACTTGACTTGGGCCCCACTCCCCATTTTCTTGGGGAAGATTCACTGATTATGGAATTGTCCTCACTCACCTATTTACTTTGTCTCTCAGATATGCCTTAATTCCACCCTTGCCTTGGCCAGTGCTGGAGTCTGAGAAGGCTTGCAGTTCTATCTAATGAGCTGTTGAGAAGTTGAAAAAAAATGGCAAAAAAAGCTTTTTCAGAGCTGGATCTGCTCCTCAGGTTTGTCAATCAAGAGCTTGAGTTGGCACATGACCCTATGTATCTCCAGGCTCTCTGCATCCCTTTTCTTGGGGTCCAGTCCTTTTCTAGTATTTTATGCTATCCAAACTCAAAAAGTCTGTTGTTTTGTTTTGTTTTGTTTCCATCAGTCCTGCCCCCCCCCACACACACACACACAGAGGCAAAAATTCCTGGTTCTTTTAGTGTTTATTCCAGGTTTATTTGTGCTGTGGGCCTGTTTTCAGTAGTCAGAATTTGTAAACTAATTCCACAATTGGAGCTTGGTTGAACTAAGCCCTTGCTGCTAGTAAAGTCTGTTTCCTTTCCCCTCGGGGAAGCAACCTGCTGCGCCCATGGGAGAGGAGCACCAGCCTCAGCAGCTTAGGGGACTTACAGTTCTGTGTGGGATCTCAGCCAATTTCTGAGAACTCAGTGCCTCAGAGGGAGACAGCTGGAGAGTCCCCACAGGCCACAGGCTAAGGGGACTGATAGAGGCAGGCAACCCTGCCATGCCCTGGTTGCTGTAAAGGAGTCTTCTGCATTCTGTGAAAGAATAACTTTCAAAAAGTCTAAAACATGGTTCTAAAGGGATCGCATGAAGGATGTCTTTGAGTGATGGGTTAAAATTCGTAGGACTACACACCAAAAAAATGTCAATTTTACTATATCTATTATAATCACTGAAAGAAGATAGAAATAAGAAGACTGCTAAATTATATATAAAATAAAACCTTAACTTTCCAGCTAAAGTACTTTTATTTGCATCACTACACAACAAGCCTGCGTTGCTATCCATTTTCTACAAATTAACTACAAGTTATGGGGGATCATAGAGTGATCATAAAGTGATCATTGGTAAAAAAAAAAATCAGAGGCAGTACACAACAGTAGACAGTTCTAGAAA
The DNA here is from genome assembly GCF_023851605.1 of Tamandua tetradactyla. Lineage (NCBI taxonomy): Eukaryota > Metazoa > Chordata > Mammalia > Pilosa > Myrmecophagidae > Tamandua > Tamandua tetradactyla. The sequence continues at coordinate 28,007,535 of NC_135352.1, forward strand.
ACCAGATAATTCCTGTGCAGGCCTGATAGCCCAAGCTCAGCATGACTCAAGGGGCCTCGGGAATGCTTTGTCCCATTTCCAAGTCTTTGGCAATTTTTCTTAACGGTCCATATCAAGGGAAACAGGAATGTGGGGCCTGAAGCTGTCCCAGGGAGGAAACAGTGGCCGGAGCTGTCAAAGAAGCATGGGGCCCAGGGATGTCCTGCTGTCTTAAGAAAGCTCACTGGTCTTCATCCCAGAGGGAAAGGACTGAAAGAAGGTAAACCAGGAAGGGAGGCACTCCCACCCGACCTTCCACAGGCATGAGCCTGGCTTCAGGGAACCATGTGCATTCTTGCCCCTGGACTCTAGACCATGGCAGCATGGCACAGGCAAGGGGCCTGGTTTCAGGGCACCATTTCTTCCTCCATGGCTTTAGATGGGTCCCTCTGCCTTTCTTCTTCAGACACTGGAAATGAGACATTTTGGGTGGGTGGGAGTTGGGAGAATAACCCTGTCCACTCATAGGGGCCCACATCAGAGTAGGCCCAGAGCAGATTTGGGAGTGTATTTGGTCTCCTTGGGACACCTCTGGCTAGGTGGGAGGGGGTCTTGCTATTTGTGGTATGTTCTTTGCATGGTGAGCATAAATTTCTCAATCCACCAACTCTGTTTTCCAAGAAATGTGACATTCTCTGCTTATAAGTCAAGTTACTTGAAACTCCATTCTACCTGGTAGTGGAAAACTTTTCAACTGGGGGCAAACTCAGTCAATTTAGAGTTAACTCGGCCAAGTTGGGGCTCTCTCACTTTTGGGGGGGTTGTGAAACATGATGTCATGGAAGTAGGAGGAGGAAGTTAGTGAGTTGGTGTTATCTGTTCCTCCTTTGTCATAGATCCCAGTGGTCTCTGCTGAGTGTACGTCATTCCATTTTGTCACCCGCATCACTTTACTCTGGCATCCATTGAGATATTTGCATTTGTATCTAGTTTCTGGTCTTTTGATCCTGTCTGCAACCAGTCTATGCCCTCTTAGTCCAGTGATGAGGCCCTCCAAGTCGACTAGGTCTCAGACCACAAAGGACAATTAGTAAGTAAGCTGCTTCCTAAGATCTTCTGGAACCAACAGAGGATCGGTGAGGCTATCTCAAGCCCACCTACCATTTAGCATTTTCTGTTCTCTCAGGCCACCATGATGGGGAGATCACAGTGGGATTATATTCTTTCAGGGTTCCAAGTAGGAAATGGAGCCCAAGTCTCTTTCAATATGCAGGGTACCAAATCCAAGCAGCTGGAGAGCAAGACCCCTTCTCAGAGGCCCAGGCTGGTGACTCCCTTTGATATTCTTCTCAGCAGTTTTCTCCCTTCCCCAGTTTGGAGGACTTTTACCTAGTGATAGGGAGGGCTGAGGTGGGAAGAATTGGATCTGCCTTATCTTTCTGTGTCATGCCTGAGCTTCAGAATCTGAGAACTGGATGTCCTTGTTCTCTAGTTCTGCTGTGGGAATTCTCCTTGGGACCATGTGGGTCCAACAGCCCAAACTTACAGTATGGAACAGGGAGTGGTAATAGAGGAAAAGAAGTGGGGATACAGACAATAGGAACATGTCAGTTCATATTTCCTAATACTTTGCCACATCAGCTTATATCACTACTTGCTCTTTTTCTAAAACAAAACAAAACAAGCAAACAAACAAACAAAAACACAAGAAGCTTATTTAAACAACAACGCACTTGATTTTAAGGGAAAACTTTTTAGGATTCATTTCTTTTAGAGTAATTTATCCCTACTTCAAGATAGATTGCCCTACGTGTAACAGCTACATACAAAAAAGTAATAAAATTGTCCTTGGGTTTACAATGATAAATGAAAAACAGTAAAATTCTCCAATCAAGCAAGAATGCAAAGATTTTCTTTTATGTTATTGGTTTTTGTTAAACAAGCAAAAGCAAAATAACTTACTGGAATATAAAGATAAAACGTGAATGTGCATGCCACTAATGGAAAAAGGGGAAATTTTCACAGAAACAGTATTTTTCCTGTCCTGTTTTCATTTTATGTTGATCAAAAGATACCATTTAGTGGGGCAGGAGGTGTGAGGGCAGAGCACAATAGGCTTGTGCACATACACAGGTTACTTTATATACAAAAAGGAATGGGGACGAGGAACTGAAAGAATAGAGAAAACTTGTACAGAGTAGTCAGGATATGATAGAATCAAATTGCCAGTTTCCTAATTGAAAATGTACTCTTGGTTTGTAGGAACAGAATTCTGGAGTAAAGTAGCAGGTTCCTTTTTTAATAGACTCCTCCTGTCAGTTGCTGGAACACATCAATTATATCTTCATCCTGCATTTCCAACTGTTTGGGTGTGTCTGTTTCATCAGTGGGCTGCCGGCCAAATCGAAATCTAATCTGCCTCATTCACAAACCTCCACAATAGGTTTTCATTAGCTTACTGAGTGGTATATGCCTCAATCTTAAACTGCATCACAGAACCATCTTGCCTTGCCGTCTTCAAATTAATATGATTGTTGTTCTCAGTCTTGACTCCTTCCATTGGTTTTTCATTGGTTGTGGTGAGAGCTGGAGTCTCCTCAGCTGCCACCTCACAAGTGAGGTGCCAGGTCTGTACCTAAGGAGGGCACAAGTAGCACCAAGGGGCAGAAGGAGGAGGTGGCAGAGGTGGAGAAGAGAGAGCTACATACTCTTATTATGTAATCCCTCTATCCTGACCACTTTAAAAAACAGCATTTCCCTTAATTCTCAGAAGAATCTTATGAAGTAGGTTTTATTATCCCAATTTTACACCCAAGGAAAGGAAGGCTCAGAGACTAAACAACTTGCCTAAGGTCACATGGCTATTGGTGGTCATACCTGAAAGTGAATCCAGGTATTCCTGATGCTCCATTCTTTGCTCTTTTCATTACTCCCCAATACTCACTTCCTAAAAGCATACCAAAGAAACAGTACAAACCAAAACATGATCTAGAATGCAGTGAGAGAATGCTTCTGTAAACCAGGTTGGAAACACACCTCAAACCTAGTTCTTCAAGGTGAGACACTGAGGTAGCACAGGTAGGATATGTCAGTTGACATGATAGAAGACTAGAAAGGACAGGGCCCTGGCCTTTCCTTGGGAATAGATGATGGAAAGAGCAAACAAGCAAATGATCTCAAGACCTTAAAAATAATCTGAACAAACATGGCAGAAACTCACTTCTCCAGACCTACTTCAAGATGGCCATAACATCATTTAAAGAAGCCAAAATACTAGTTTTCTTTTTTATTTTCTTGGCAATTTTTCTGTCCAGTTCTAGTCTTCTCTCATTTATCTGTCAACTTAGGATCCAGACATTTAAAAAGCAACAGAACTAAAGCTGAGGGATCGAAGCTAGGGCATCTGTACTGAATAGGGTGTTGTGCATAGGCACCAGAAAACATACAGGAGCCAGAAGACTATCAAGCAGAGTTTAGGCTACAAATATTGCTCTAGGCAGGGAATAACCACATGATCTTGCAGCACACTTGGACATGCCAGAGGCTTGGCAATAGTGAGGACCTCAGGAACTCTTTTTCTAAAACAAAGTCAGAGAGAAATAGGAAGCAGCATTGTAAACTGGAAAGTTCATGACTGGAGTCAGGGAGATTTGGCTTTGAATTCTGACTTCTTCACTCATTAACTACATGACCTTGGGCACTTTACTCAATCTCTATGAACTTCAGTTTTCTTGTTCATAAAATGACCATAATAACATCCTCCTTGTAGAGTAGTTGTGAAGACTAGAGAAGATGACTTTATAAAAGTGTTTAGTTTAAGACTTGACAAGTATTCTAGTTTGCTTGCTGCCAGAATGCAATATACCAGAAATGGAATGGCTTTTAAAAAGGAGAATTTAATAAGTAGCAAGTTTATAGTTAGTTCTAAGGCCATGGAAATGTCTCAATTAAAGCAAGTCTATAAAAAATGTCCAAATTAAGGCAGCATAAGAGGTTACCTTCACTCAAGAAAGGCCGATAAAGTTCAGCATTTCTCTCTTAGCTGGAAGGACACATGACAAACATAGCAACAGTCTGCTAGTGTTCTCTCCTGGCTTCTTGTTTCATGAGGCTCCCCAGTGGTGTTCTCCTTCTTCATCTCCAAAGGTCACTGGCTGGTGGACTCTGTAGTTCTCTCATCGTTCTGTCATAGTTCTGTGGCTCTCTCCTTATTCTCAAGAGGCAACTCTCTCCAAAATGGCTCCTCTTTTATAGGAGTCCAGTAAGCTAATTAAGACCCACGTAGAATGGGTGGAGACACATCTCCATCTGTCATGGTTAGGGACAGGTGTCAACTTGGCCAAGTTGTGGTACCTGTTCATCTGATTGGGCAAGCGCTGGCCTGTCTGTTGCAATGAGGACATTTCATAGGATTAGGTCATGATCACATCAGCTACATCCACAGCTGATTCCATTTGTAATCAGCCAAAGCGGAGTGTCTTCTGCAATTAGTGATGCTAAATCCAATCATGGGAAGCCTTTTAAGGAGGACTCAGAGGAGACAGGTTGCATTCCTGCTTTGGCTGGTGAGCCTCTCCTGTGGAGTTCGTCCAGGCCATCCATTGGAGTCATCGGCTTCGCAGCCTGCCCTGTGGATTTTGGACTCTGCGTTCCTACGGTCACGTGAGACACTTTCATAAATTTTATATTTGCAAGTGTTCCCTGTTGGTTCTGTTTCTCTAGAGAACCCTAACTAATACACCATCTAATCAACTTTAATCCCCTTTGAGTCACATCTCTGTGGAGATAACCTAATCAAGCTTCCAACCTATAGTACTGAACAGGGATTAGAAGAAACCATTGCTCCCACAAGACTGATTAGGATTAAAATATGGCTTTTCTAGGGTACACAAATCCTTTCAAAGCAGCACAATAAGCAATCACTTCTGAACAATATCCAGGCTCACTTATCTCCTAATGATTTCCATCAGATTCTTAGCTCTCATAAAAGGTTGGATCCATTGTTCTACTATGCACCAGGCTCTGTGATAGTGCTGGGAAATGAAGGTACAGTTACTGCAGAGAACTGGGAGGAACGTTAGTATTGTGACATCTCTGCTCTATTAGTTTTCTATTGATGCATAACAATTTACCACAAATGTAGCATTTTAGAACAACACATGTTTATTATGCCAGTTTCTTGGGTCTGGAATACAGGCAAAGCTTAGCTGGGTCCTCTGTTTAGGGTCTCGTCAGACTAAAATTAAGGTATCAGCTGGATTATGTTCTGATCTGGAGATTTGACTAGGGAAGAAACTGCTTCCAGCTCATGAAGTTGTTGACAGAATTCAGCTTCTTGCCGTTGTAAGACTGGCGTCCATGTTTTCTTGTTGGCTGTCAGCCAGGGACCACTCTCGGTTCCTAAAGGAAACCATCAGGATCTGCCACAGGGCCTCCCTCCACAGCCAGTTCATAACATTGCTGTTTGCTTCTTCACAGCCAACAAGCAGATCTCTGTCGTACAATGTCCTCCTTGAGGAAAGGCCTGAACCTTATTTTTTTGTATGCTGTGTGGTGGGGTCACATTTCATTATTTTTCCATGTGGTATCCCACTATTGTAGTACCATTTGTTGAATTTTTGTTTGTTTGTTTGGGAAGTGCATGGACCAGGAATTGAACCTGAATCTCCCACATGGCAGGTGAGAATTCTGCCATTGAGCTACCCTTGCACCGCCCCGCCACCCCTTGAAACTTATTTTAAAGGGCTCTCTGGATAAGGTCAGTCTCACTCAGTTTACCTCCCTTTTGATGAACTCAAGGTCAACTGATTAGAGACCTTAATCCCATTTGCAAAACACCCAAACTTTTGCCACACAACATAACTTAATCACAGGAATGAAATCCCGTCATATTCACAAGTCCCACACACACTCAAGAGGAGATGATTATATAGGACATGTACACCAAGAATCTGAGGAACCACCTTAGAACTCTGTCTACTTTTCCTGCTTCGTCACACCCAGCTCCAAGGGAACCCTGAAGGTAGAATCTTCATAAAGGGTGAGCAACACTTGGTAGAAACCTTGTGAAATAGCTCTTGACTCACTTGGAAATTCACCAGATGAATTTTCTTCTTGCCAGACTCACATATTACACGCAATTCCAGAAAACTTTAAAAGCAACACACACTGTAAGAAAATTGTCATTATGAGAAATGTTATTTCCTGAAGAAAGCATCTCTTACTGTTCTGGTTTGCTAAAGCTACCAGTGTGCAATTTATGAGAAATGGATTGGCTTTTACAAAGGGAATTTATTAAGGTACAAATTTACAGTTCTAAAGCCATGAAAATGTCCAAATTAAGGCATCAAAAAGGGGATACCTTCTCTCAAGAAAGGCCAATCACATCTGGGGTTTCTCAGTACATAGTGTTCTAGTTTGTAAGCTGCTGGAATGCAATATATCAGAAACAGACTGGTTTTTAAAAAGGGGAATTTACTAAGTTGCAAGCTTATAGTTCTAAGGCTGTGAAAATGTCCACATTAAGGTACCAACAAGAGGTTATCGTCACTCAAGAACGGCTGATGAAGTTCAGGGTTTCTCTTTCAGCTGAAGGGCATGTGGCGATGTCTGCTAGCTTTCTCTCCTGGGTTCTTGTTTCATGAAGCTCCCCTGAGGGTGTTTTCCTACTTCGTGTCCGAAGGTCTCTGGCTGTGTGGGCTCTGAAACTTTTTCCAAAGTGGTTTGCTCTTAAAGGGCTCCAGTAAGCAACCCCACCTTGAATGGGTGGAGACACATCTCCATGGAAACCATCTAACCAAAAGTTATCATCCATAGGGTGGGCAATGGTGGCGTAGTGACAGAGTTCTCACCTGCCATACTGGAGACCCAGGTTTGATTCCTCGTGCCTGCCCATGTTTAAAAAAAAAAAGAAAAGAAAAAAGTTACTATCCACAACTGGGTGGGTCACATCTCCATAAGAAAAATCTAACAGTTCCCACCCAGCAATATTGAATGAGGACTAAAGGACATGGTTTTTCTGGGGTCCACAACAGATTCAAGCCGGCACACATGGGAAAGCACATGACAACATCTGCTGTCCTTCTCACCCGGTTTCTGGGTTTAAATGACTCAGCTTCTGGCATCCTGGGGCATTTTCCTTCTGTGTCTTCAAAGGCTGTGTCTGAACTTTCTCGAAAATGTTTCCCTCTTAAAGGACTCCAGTAAGCTGATTAATACCCAGCTTGAAGGGTGCGGTCACATCTCCAGGGGAACAATCTAATCAAAAGATCCATAACAAATCTGTACCTACAAGATTGGATTAAAAGAGCATGGTTTTTCTGGGGAACACAGCAGTTTCAAACCAGCACACTCAGCATCTCCCCTTTCCATTCTATTTGTCCGTCCTGCAGATTATTTCAAAGCTGTGAAATGCAGCCACACAGGCCATATGGCCTCATATTGCCATATGGCCTGTGTTGGGGAACAAAAGACCTGTTCAAGTACTGACCTCAGTGCTGTGGTTATGAGCCCATTTGTAAATAGGACCTTTGAACATGCTGTCAGTTAAAGTGTAGCCAAACTAAATGAGGTGGGTATGAATCCAATATGGCGGAAGTCCTTATAAGCAAAGGAAATTGGACATGGAAGGGGAAACCAAAAAAGGAGAGAGAAATCTCCATATGACAGAGGCAGAGATGCATCTACAAGTCTTGTCAAGGTCTTGATTTTGAACTTCTAACCTCTGAACCTGTGAGACAATAAATTCCTGTTGTTTAAGCCAATTGGTTGATAGCATTTTTTTTTCCACCGTGATCCTCACAAGCAAAGATAGCCTATGATCTTGTGGGAATACTGTCGGTCTAGATGTAGGGAAGCTAAAGCTGAGACTGAACCAAACTCCAGCCCCCATACTCTGGGCCTCTTGCAGTGCCGTCTTGTCCAAAATTTCCATAGATCGGTAGGTTTGGCTGTCAAAGGAAAGACATATCAATTGATCAGACTTCCTGGCAGGTGGTCTAATAAGTGGTTGACATCAAGAAAATGCAAAAAGTACTAGCCAGTGTGGATGGATTGGGGCATTAAAAAAAAAAGTTAATTTATGTGACTACTACTGTAAAGAGAAAGAGATGGCAAAATTTTTTTCCAATTGAATGAATTGAGGAGTATTTATTTTGAATAAAGACTTTTATCTCATTTTCCTCTAAGAAAAAAACATGTTTATATTAATAGTCTCCTTTTAGACCAAACAGATTTTGAAATTAAGTTACATACAGTATCTTTCAAGGTCAATTATGTTGAAAACAGCTACAAAATTATCTCGTTCATTCCCCCATAACCCGCTTACTGACACTTGACTAGTCTCCACTACCCTTTACATTTATTTTTACATTTATTTAATTTATATTTCTTTCAGGCTAAGATTCTGAATGTAACCTGACAGTAGAAACCTTGTGAAGTTTTCCGTTAAGTGAAGATCCTCCTATTCTGACAAAAAAGTGGGGCTAGATCTGAGAAAGTCTTGGGGAACTTAGAATCCAGAATTCAAGTGTCAAATGAGAAGAGTGGTTGGTGTATGCAGGGGCTGAGGCCAGAGCTTTTCTGACTCAAATCTCCAATGTGAGGGAATTTAAGGAGCAAAAACAGTAGGAACTGGGGCCAGTTTTAACGTAAAGTTATTGGTTAAGCCTTAGCTGGCTTGGGAAGAATTCTTATAAATCCCGGCCACAGGATGCTAAATAAACTGAATTTTCATGCACTGCTGCTAGGAATACAAAATTGTACAACCACTTAGGAAATCAGTTTGGTAGTTTCTTATAGTTGTATTTCCATACAACTGAGTCATTTCCACTCCTAGGAGTGTACTCCAGAGGAACAAAAATACATGCCCACAAGAATACTTATCCATGTTCAGATATTCATAGCACATTTATTCATAACGGCCCCAAATGGAAACAATACAAATGACCATTAAGAAATAAATGGATAAACTAATCGAGTTACAGCCATACAATGGAATAGTATTGACAATAAAAGAACAAACCACCAAAACACACACAATGGGGATGATTTCAGAAGCATCTTGCGGAATGAAAGAAGACAGATGCAAAAATATATGTACCGTAGGATTCTGTTTATATCAAGGTTTAGAAAAATAATTGAGTTATAGAGAAAGAAAGCAGATTAATACTTGCCTGGGACAGGGATTAGGGAAGGTTCAATTACGAAGAAGCACAAAGGGATTTTTCTTGGTGATGGAAATATTCTGTATCTTGTTGGTTAGAGCTACACAGGTATATACACTTGTCAAAATTCATTGAACTGTTGTCTTAAGTGCATTTTTTTTTCACATGGGCAGACACTGGGAATCAACCCAGTTCTCCGGCATGGCAGATGAGAACTCTGCCTGCTGAGCCACCGTGGCCTGCCTAAGTGTATTTTGTTTTAAGTAAAATATTATTTATGAACATTAAGCCTTTAAAAAAGGTTGATTTTAAAAAATGACCAGTGTGCAGGCTTTCTACTGGAGAAACACTGATCTAGATCATCACTTCGCTGTTTCTCAGTTCAACGGAATACCTATTAACTGATAGAAAAACACTGTCAGGACCAAGATGGAGTAGACACATTTCTCCTTGTTCTTTCTGAGCATCACTAAACACTTTATATAAAAAGGAAAGACATTGGCAGGCCATGGTGGCTCAGCAGGCAGAGTTCTCACCTGCCATGCCGGAGAGCCAGGTTCGATTCCCAGTGCCCGCCATGCAAAAATAAATTTAAATAAGATAAATAAAAATTAAAAAAAAAAAAAAAGGAAAGACATGAAGACCAAACACTCTGAAAGGTGGATAGAAGAAGGCAGCTCAGTTAGGGACCTTGGGACCAAGGGAAAACATGCTGGTGAGTTCTCTGACTTTTCTTCCTGTTTCAAATATCCCAGACTTGAATTCTGGAGAAGTTAGTAACCTGGAAATACAAATGGGTGCAGGCAAAAAACTCCAAGAAAAGCCTGCTAGCTCTAGCCAAAGGACCAGGAATGGTGCAACCTAGCAAGACAGTAAACTTTTAAACAATAACAACCCTACTTCAAACACCACATTGAAAAACGTGGCCCCAGCTCAGCCCGGACCCTGCCCTCTCCTCCATTCTGAGAGCAAGTCACAGAGCAGCCTACATTACTGGGACAGACATTAAAGGTCAAAGAATGAAAAACTCACCTCCCCTAATCAAGTCTCACGGGACTCTTCCCAGTTCCTCTTGATTCTGGGTGGAGGGCAGAATTCCATTTCCCAACTGGCTGCCATTGGGAAGAATTATTCTCCTGTCTGTAGCCCTTAATTAAAACTCAGGATTAATCTTCTGTCTGGTGTGTTCTTTGGCCTAGGGGTTGTGCTGATCAGAAATAAGCCCCAAGGCAGAACTTGTTCTTCAAGTGAGTGCTGCTGCTTCTGTTAACATTTTCAATGACTGGCTATTCTTTGTGGTAATGCATGACAATGACAATTATAAAGTCATAAATGTGCTTCACCCTGGAGGAGCAAATATGCCCAAGTGGTCCAAATAAACGCGAATATTACTGTCACCATAATTCCATATCTATTATACTGCTAGCTGTCTCACACAAGATTTTGCTCACCTTTATTTTCAGATTGGACCCTTGCTTTTCAAAAAATAATCAATTTTATCTGAAAACCCCCAATTCATGGGGAAAATACTTTGGAAACTGTCAGGGTGACTGTTTTACTTTAAGTTGCCAGAATGCAATATACCAGAAATGGAACAACTTTTAAAAAGGGAATTTAATAAGTTAAAAGTTTTACAGTTCTAAGCCTGTGAAAATGTCCAAATTAAGGCAGCAACAAGAAGTTACCTTCACTCAAGAAAAGCTGATGCTGTCTGGAACACCTCTGTCAGCTGGGAAGGCGTGTGACTGGCATTTGCTGATCCTTGTTCCCATTTCCATTGCTTCCTACTTTTGATCCCAGTGGCTTCTTCTCTAAGCTTCTGTGGGCATTCACTTGGCTAGTCTGGAATGAAATTCTGGGTTTCATCTCTTAGTTTAGCATCTTCTGGGACCATTGATTTCTTCTCTTCAGATTCTGGCTATTTCTGTGAGTCCTTTGCCTAGCACTGGGGCTATTCCTGTCTCAGTCTCCAAACATCTACATCAGCTCAGCTCTTCTATGTTCTGAGGTGACTTCAAATGGTTTCCCCTTTTAAAGGACTCCAGTAAACAAATCAAGATCCACTTTGAATGTGTGGAATCATTTCTCTATCTAATCAAAAGGTCACACCCACATTTGGGCATGCCACGTCTCTGTGGAGACAATCTAACCCTACAACATTGAATCAAGATGAAAAGAAATGGCTGCCCCCACAAGATTGAATCAGGATTACAACATGGCTTTTCTGAGGGACATAATACTTTCAAAATTACCCATTCCACCCTCGACCCCCCAAAAGCCATGTTGTTTCCATATATAAAATATGTTAACTCAAATAAAACATCACAAAAGTCTTAAACCAGTTCAGTAACAATACAAAGACAATACAAAATCAAAACCAATACAAAATCCCATCAAAGTCAGCTACAGGTATGGTTTGTTCTAAGACAAAAGTTCTCTTCTGTCTCTGGACCTGCAAAACTCAGAGCAAGTTATCTGCTGCCAATATACAAAGGAGGGACAGTCATAGGATACATATTTCCATTGCCATAGGGAGAAATAGAAAGGTAAACAGGGTCCCTGGACCTAAACAGATCTAAAAACCTGCAAGGAAAACTCCATTAGACTTCAAAGTCTGAGAGTCATTTATCCTTGGGGCTTTAGAAAGAAGTGGTCCCATCCTTTCCTGAGGCCTATGCAGCAACCTTGCTTGCTCTCCAAATGCTGGGGTGAGTTTGCAACACTGGTTTCATTGGGAGGACCACCTTTTTCTCAGCTCCACCCTCTCCAAGTTTTGGGGCAGCACCTGGGATCTCTGCCATTTCTGGGGCACACACTCAACCCCTCCAGAACAATGGGGTGGCAGTCAGTTTCCTCCCCGTCCCTAACTTATGTTCTCCACCCTGTCTGAGACCTGACATGGCACAGTTCTTCTTGAGCAATGAAGCAGAAGGCCCATCCTCTGCTTTCAGGGCAAACACACCCTCTCCATGTCTATAGGTGTGTCAATTCTCCTGGCCTTATAATTCCTGGCTCCAGACTTTAGCTTCTATGGTTCTGCTTCTGAAGTCATTTTTCCTTCAATTTATGTGCCTTTTAGTCCAGACTGGCAGTGATTCCATTTATACAGATCCCACAACATTCTTGTTGGTTTTCCATGCAGTATACTGGGATCATACCCCTCAGACAATAGGATTTTTCACAAATAACTCTGTCTCAAATCCTTGCTTGTCCTGTAGTGGCTGACTGATTCTATGTCTGGATAAACCCTCATGTGGGACACTGTTCTCTGGAGTCTCGTCTTCTGGAAGTCCAAAATTTTCCAGACCATCAACTTCTGTTTTACTTGTACCCAAGAGTTCAGATCTCAACCTATTTCTTCTTCTCACATTTTACTATAAATTGCAAGAAGCAGCCACACTGCATTTTCCACATTTAGTTTGGAAATTTCTTCTGCTAAATATCCAAGTTCATTACTCTTAAATTCTGCCTTCCATTCACACACAAAAAAAATGCCTTCCTTCCAATTTGCAATGACACGTTCATAATTTCTATCTAAAGCTTTATCAGAAGTATCCTTAGTACACCCACAGTCTTTACAAAGTCCTGAAGGGATTAGCCCTAGAGTTATTAATCCTGTTTCACCAGATGAAACTGCAAATGAAAGCCCTGAAGCAAATGGCTTGGAAGATATTTCTAATTCTTTTCATGACCCACCCCCACCACCCCTCATTTCTTCTAGACCTATAACTAGACTAAAGTCCCAACAGGCCCCTAAAGGTGAGGTACAAAGTATCACACATGAGGAGGTACGTTATACTCCAAAAGAACTGTGTGAGTTTTCCAATTTATATAGACAGAAATCAGGGGAATATGTGTGGCAATGGATTTTAAGAGTGTGGGATAATGGTGGGAGGAATATAAGGCTGGATCAGGCTGAATTTATTGATATGGGCCCACTAAGCAGAGATTCTGCATTCAATGTTATAGCTAGAGCAGTTAGAAAAGGTGTTAACAGCTTGTTTGGGTGGTTGGTTGAAACATGGATCAAAAGGTGGCCAACATTACCTGAGGTTGAAATGCCAGAACTGCCCTGGTATAATGTAGATGAGGGGATCCAGAGGCTTAGAGAGATTGGGATGTTAGAGTGGATTTATCATGCAAAACCTGCTCTTACACCCCAGGAATGTCCAGAGGATGCACCTTTTACCAGAACAGTGAGAAATAAATTTGTCAGACTAGCACCATCATCCCTCAAGAGCTCTGTGGTTGCACTTCTCTGTAGGTCAGATATTACTGTAGGAACTGCTGTCACTGAGCTGGAATCCTTAAACACAATGGGGATGACAGGATCCCGAGTTGGCAGAAGCCAGGTGGCAGCACTTAATCACCAAAGACAGGGTAGACGTGGGTATTATAATAGACAACAAACTCAAAGGAGGCATCAAAATTATATGACACGCAGAGATTTGTGGCATTGGCTAGTAAATCATGGGGTGCCTAGAAATATAATAGAAGGGCAGCGATTTGTTCTAACTGGAATAGACACATACTCTGGATATGGGTTTGCTTTCCCTGCACGCAATGCTTCTGCCAAAACTACTACCCGTGGGCTTACAGAATGCTTTATCCATCGTCATGGTATTCCACATAGTATTGCTTCGGATCAAGGAACACACTTCACAGCAAATGAAGTGTGGGAATGGGCACATGCTCATGGAATTCTCTGGTCTTACCATGTTCCCCATCATCCAGAAGCAGCTGGGTTGATAGAACGGTGGAATGGCCTTTTGAAAACTCAATTACAGTGCCAACTAGGTGGCAAAAACTTGAAAGGCTGGGGTAATGTTCTCGAGGAAGCTGTGTATGCTCTGAATCAGCGTCCGCTGTATGGTGCTGTTTCTCCCATAGGCAGGATCCATGGGTCCAGGAACCAAGGGGTGGAAATGGGTGTGGTGCCACTCACTATTACTCCTAGTGATCCACTAGGAAAATTTTTGCTTCCTGTCCCTGCTACCCTGAGTTCTGCTGGTCTACAGGTTTTAGTTCCAAAACGGGGTGGGCTTTTTCCAGGAGAAACAACAGTGATACCACTGAACTGGAAGTTAAGATTGCCACCTGGCCACTTTGGGCTACTTATGCCTCTGGATCAACACACCAAGAAGGGGATTACATTATTGTGTGGGGTAATTGACCCTGACTATCAGAAGGAAGTAGGACTGCAACTACATAATGGAGGTAAAGAAGAGTTTTCTTGGAATATAGGAGATCCCCTGGGGCGTCTATTAGTACTACCATGCCCTGTGATTAAAATCAATGGAAAACTGCAACAACACAATCCAGGCAGGACCACTAATGGCTCTGAGACTTCAGGAATGAAGGTTTGGGTCACCCCACCAGGCAAAGAACCACGGCCAGCTGAAGTGCTTGCTGAGGGGAAAGGAAACATGGAATGGGTGGTGGAAGAAGGCAGTGATAAATATGAACTTCGACCACGTGATCAGTTACAGAAACGAGGACTGTAATTCTGTTTTGTTTGTGTTATACTATTTAAGTTGTAAGATATCAAGTTTAAGAATGAATATTGCCCAAGGATTTGCACCCTATTCTGGAGAGATTTAATGTGTTTCCAGTTATATGCTGGGCAATTGAGTATTGTCAGGTAAAAGAAAAAATGTGTGCTTATTTGTTTTCATTTGGAAATTAAGTATGGTCTAAGGTGATATATATATATATGTGTGTGTGTGTGTGTGTGTGTGTGCCAAGTTGACAAGGGGTGGACTGTCATGGTTAGGGACAGGTGTCAACTTGGCCAAGTTGTGGTACCTGTTCATCTGATTGGGCAAGCGCTGGCCTGTCTGTTGCAATGAGGACATTTCATAGGATTAGGTCATGATCACGTCGGCTACATCCACAGCTGATTCCATTTGTAATCAGCCAAAGGGGAGTGTCTTCTGCAATTAGTGATGCTAAATCCAATCATGGGAAGCCTTTTAAGGAGGACTCAGAGGAGACAGGTTCCATTCCTGCTTTGGCTGGTGAGCCTCTCCTGTGGAGTTCGTCCAGGCCATCCATTGGAATCATCGGCTTTGCAGCCTGCCCTGTGGATTTTGGACTCTGCATTCCTACGGTCATGTGAGACACTTTCATAAATTTTATATTTGCAAGTGTTCCCTGTTGGTTCTGTTTCTCTAGAGAACCCTAACTAATACAACGCCTCACAGTTCTTGCACAATCTTCTCATTATCCTTTTAAAAAGCAATTCCAATATGTTTTTTAAAACATTTTTATTGTTAAATATAACATAAATACAAAGAAAAGAAAGTAAAAAGCGATAATTTTCAAAGTAGACTTCAACAAGTAGATACAGAACAGATTTTGGAGTTTGTTATGGGTTACCATTCCACTGTATCAGATTTTTTCTTGTAGCTGCTCCAAAACACTGGAGGCTAAAATAAATATTTTTTATTTTTTTTGTGAAAAATAACATATATACAAAAAAGCAATAAATTTCACAGCACAAAGCAACAATTAGTCGTAGAACAGATTTCAGAGTTTGGTATGGGTTACAATTCCACCATCTTAGGCTTATACTTCTAGCTGCTCTAAGATACTGGAGACTAAAAGAAATATCAATATAATCATTCCAGCAATCATACTCTACTTTGTTAACCCTACCTTCTGTGTATAACTCCACCATTCCCTTGGCTCTTTGTCCCACTCTTCAGGGGGTATTTGGGCTATGCCCATTCTAACTTTTTCCTGTTGGAAGGGGTTGTCGATAATATGGAGTAGACAGATGAAACTATTTGATGTGCTAGAGAGGCTGACCTCTATGCATTTGAGGACATAGCTGGTCAAGGGACCCATCTGGAGGTTGTAGATTTTTGGACCGTTACCCTTGTGCATGGAACAATTTGTATAATCTTTTTTTTTATTTTTATTTTTTATTTTTCTTTGTCAAGATATTTTTAGCTTTTTGGGATGTATAATCTTATACAACACTTTAGGTGTTCTTTAGGATTGGCTGGAAAGATTTTGGTTGGGGGTTGGCAAGTTATGGTAGGTCCAATGTGTAACTGATGTTTGTGTGAGAGTGATCTCCAGAGTGGCCTCTCAACTCCATTTGAACTCTCTCAGCCACTTATTTGTTACACTTCTTTTCCCTTTTTTGGTCAGAATGGCATTGTTGATCCCATGGTGCCAGGGCCAGACTCCTCCCTGGGGATCATCTCCCAGACTGCCAGGGAGATTTTCACCCCTGGATGTCATGTGCCATATAGGGGGGAGAGCAATAATTTCATTTTCAGAGTTGAGGAGAGAGAGAAAGAGAGAGAGAGAAAGAGAAGCTACATTTGAGCAACAAAAGAGATCTTCTGGATGTAACTCTTAGGCTGAGCGTCTCTGCTACATACATATGCTTCACAAAGCAAGCCTTAAGATCAAGGGTATGGCCTATTGATTTGGGTGTCCCTAATGTTTGACACAGTATCTGGGGTTTACCCAGTGGTAAAGTTTAATAGTTCCATATTTTTCTTCCATCCCTCAAGGGACTTTGCCAATACTTTTTGATTATCTGCTTAATATACTCTGGGATATATCCAGACATTTCATTAACTTATACAGGATTAAATGCCCTGATTCTTATTCTGGGCTCCCAGTGTTTGGATTGTTTAAATGATCTATCCAGACAAGGTGAGCTAGATTATGTCCTACAGAAAATATAGGTTCTGGACAAAATAAACCTTTCTTCCTTTAGTCACAAAGAGTAGAGGAGGTTCTAAAATATAGACAATGTCTTCCTTACCCCTGTATTCTGAATTACCTTAATCACAACCTGATTATCTTTGTTCTTAATCTAAGCACAAGGATATACATATATAGAACAGCCTCTCAAAAGCCCAGAAATAATTATCTCTCTGGACTAAATATAACTGCTATAAGAGCTTCCAATCTAAGTCCCTGTTTTCTTATAAGTATTTCTAAATGAGACCATACAAAAATTGCCCTTTTGTTTCTGGCTCACCAAATGTCCCACATGTTCATTTACAATGTTGCATGCCTCACGACTTTGTTCCTTTTTGGAGCAGCCCAATATATGTATACAATGATATGTATACACCATCATCCGCCAATCTACTTCTCAATCAGTTCATCCTTCAGTCACCTCCATTCATTAGGCATCATGTATAATGTCCAAAGCCAGCAGTCCACAACACCCTCAATTTTAGATAATTTCATTGTTCCCAAGAGAAAAATAACCAATAACACACCAATGCCAAATAGAAAATCCAAACCTCCCCTTAACTCTTGTCCCCACCCCCATTACTTACCCCTGGTGCTGCATAGTCTTTGTACAAGATTCATATCTTTGAAGTAGTTCATGCAAGAATTTATTTATATTTGTAGTGTTCATTGGTGGGGCACATAGTCTATACAACCCCTTTCAATCATGTTCACCTTCAATATGATAATATTACTTATAGACCCACTTGTGAACAGCCTTCACTTCTATCTATTCACTTCTATCACTAACTGATCTTTGAGTTCAACCTCATTAGCTAACCATTCACCCAACTCTAGCTTCCATGTATCTCTAGGTCCCCTATATTCTGTATTATAAGCCTCTGATTTTACCTTTATCATGGCCATAAAATGGAATCATACAGATTATATCTTTTTGTGTCTGGCTTATTTCACTCAGCATTTTGTCCTCAAGGCTTATCCATCTTGTCATGTGCTTCAGGACTCCATCTTACTACTGCATAATATTCCGTCTTATGTATATCCCACCTTTTGTTAATCCATTTGTTTGTTGATCGGCTTAGATTGTTTCCATCTTTTGGCTATTGTGAATAATGCTGCTATGAACATCGGTGTACAAATGTCTGTTTGAATCACTGTTTTCAGCTCTTCTGGATATATACCAAGGAGTGGTATCACCAGGTCATAAGGCTACTCAATATTTAGTTTCCTAAGGAACTGCCATACTGCCTTCCATAGAGGCTGTACTATTATACAGTCCCATCAGCAGTGCATAAGGGTCCCAATTTCTCCACATCCTCTCCAACATTTATAGTTTCCTGTTTATTTAATAGTAGCTATCCTTGTAGGTGTGAAGTGGTATCTCATTGTAGTCTTGATCTGCATTTCACTTATAGCTAATGAAAATGAGCATCTCTTCAGCTGCTTTTGAGCCATCTGTATTTGCTCTTCAGAAAAATGCCCATTCAAATCTTTAGCCCATTTTATCATTGGGTTCTTTGTTCTTTTGTTGTTGAGTTGTATGATTTCTTTTTTTTTTTTTACAATATATCAAACCTTTATCTGAGATACAATTTCCAAATATTTTCTCCCTTTGAATTGTCTGCCTCTTCACCTTTTGAAGTCTTTTGAAGCACAAAGGCATTTGATTTTGAGGAGTTCACATCTATCTTTTTTTTTTTTTAACTTTTTCATTAATTAAAAAAATTAACAAACAAAACATTTAGATATCATTCCATTCTACATATACAATCAGTAATTCTTAATATCATCACATAGTTGCATATTCATCATTTCTTAGTACATTTGCATCGATTTAGAAAAGGAAATAAAAAGACAACAGAAAAAGAAATAAAATGATAATAGAGAAAAAAAAAAACTATACGTACCATACCCCTTACCCCTCGCTTTCATTTACCACTATTTCAAACTGAATTTATTTTAACATTTGTTCCCCCTATTATTTATTTTTATTCCATATGTTCTACTCTTCTGTTGATATAGTAGCTAAAAAGAGCATCAGACATAAGGTTTTCACATTCCCAGAGTCTCATTGTGAAAGCTATATCATTGTTCAATCATCATCAAGAAACATGGTTACTGGAACACAGCACTACATTTTCAGGCAATTCCCTCCAGCCTCTCCACTACATCTTGAACAACAAGGTGATATCTACTTAATGCATAAGAATAACCTCCAGGATAACCTCTCAACTCTGTTTGGAATCTCTCAGCCATTGACAATTTGTCTCATTTTACTCTTCCCCCTTTTGGTCGAGAAGGTTCTCTCAATCCCTTGATGTTAATTCTCAGCTCATTCTAGGGTTTTTCTCAGTCCTTTGATGCTGAGTCTCAGCTCATTCCAGGATCTCTGTCCCACTTTGCCAGGAAGGTCCACACCCGTGGAAGTCATGTCCCACGCAGAGAGGAGGAGGATGGTGAGACTGCTCGTCATATTGGCTGGAGAGAGAGGCCACATCTGAGCAACAAAAGAGGCTCTCTTAGGGGTGACTCTTAGGCCTAAATTTTAAGTAGACTTGACCTATCCTTTGTGGGGTTAAGTTTCATATGAACAAACCCCAAGACTGAGGGCTCAGCCTATAGCTTTGGTTGTCCACACTGCTTGTGAGAATATCAAGAATTCAACTTGGGGAAGTTGAATTTCTCTCCACTCTCACCATTCCCCGAAGGGGGCTTGCAAATACTTTTCCAGTCACTGATCAAATCATTCTGGGATTCATCAGGGGATCACTCTGGACAAACCAACAAAATCTCATGTGCTACCTGAGATTCCAAGTACTTATGACATTCAATAAAACTATCTACATGAGTTATATTAGGAAATGCTCTAGTCAAAATCTAAATTTTGTAACAAACAAACATTTTTTGCTTTAGTCTCACACATAAGGTGACATTTTAAAGTATTAATTATCATCTATTTTCAGCACCCTGAAATAATGACATTCCTTTGTTCTTCCTCATGCCAAAACATTTTTAAAATTTGTACATTGTACATTTCACTATTATTATACACTCTAGGTATTCTTAGATTATACCATCTCAATCTTAAACATCTATCTTTCTTTCTGATTTCATTTATGTCCCCAGCCCTCCTCCCTCTATCATTCTCACATGCAACTTCATTCAGTGTTTTAACATAGTTACATTACAGTTAGGTAGTATTGTGCTGTCCATTTCTGAGTTTTTGTATCCAGTCCTGTTGCACAGTCTGTATCCCTTCAGCTTCAATTACCCACTATCTTACCCTATTTCTATCTCCTGATGGTCTCTGTTACCAATGACATATTCCAAGTTTATTCACTAATGTCGGTTCATATCAGTGAGACCATACAGTATTTGTCCTTTAGTTTTTGTCTAGTCTCACTCAGCATAATGTTCTCTAGGTCCATCCATGTTGTTACATACTTCATAAGTTTATTCTGTCTTAGAGTTGCATAATATTCCACCATATGTATATGCCACAGTTTGTTTAGCCACTCATCTGTTGATGGACATTTTGGCTGTTTCCATCTCCTTGCAGTTGTAAATAATGCTGCTATAAAACATTGGTGTGCAAATGTCCGTTTGTGTCTTTGCCCTTAAGTCCTCTGAGTAGATACCTAGCAATGGTATTGCCGGGTCATATGGCAATTCTGTATTCAACTTTTTGAGGAACCGCCAAACTGCCCTCCACAGTGGTTGCACCATTTGACATTCCCACCAACAGTGAATAAGTGTGCCTCTTTCTTCACATCCTCTCCAGCACTTGTCATTTTCTGTTTTGGTGTAATGACCATTCTGGTGGGTGTGAGATGATATCTCATTGTGGTTTTGATTTTCATTTCTCTAATGGCCAGGGACATTGAGCATCTCTTCATTTGCCTTTTGGCCATTTGTATTTCCTCTTCTGAGAAGTGTCTGTTCAAGTCTTTTTCCCATTTTGTAATTGGATTGGCTGTCTTTTTGTTGTTGAGTTGAACAATCTCTTTACAAATTCTGGGTACTAGACCTTTATCTGATATGTCGTTTCCAAATATTGTCTCCCATTGTGTAGGCTGTCTTTCTACTTTCTGGATGAAGTTCTTTGATGCACAAAAGTGTTTAATTTTGAGGAGCTCCCATTTATTTCTTTCTTTCTTCAGTGCTCTTGCTTTAGGTTTAAGGTCCATAAAACCGCCCCCAATTATAAGATTCATAAGATATCTCCCTACATTTTCCTCTAACTGTTTTATGCTCTTAGACCTAATGTTTAGATCTTTGATCGATTTTGAGTTAACTTTTGTATAGGGTGTGAGATACGGGTCCTCTTTCATTCTTTTGCGTATAGATATCCAGTCCTTTAGGCACCATTTATTGAAGAGACTGTTCTGTCCCAAATGAGTTGGCTTGACTGCCTTATCAAAGATCAAATGTCCATAGATGAGAGGGTTTATATCTGAGCACTCTATTCGATTCCATTGGTCAATATATCTATCTTTATGCCAATACCATGCTGTTTTGACCACTGTGGCTTCATAATATGCCTTAAAGTCAGGCAGCATGAGACCTCCAGCTTCGTTTTTTTTCCTCAAGATACTTTTAGCAATTCGGGGCACCCTGCCCTTCCAGATAAATTTGCTTATTGGTTTTTCTATTTCTGAAAAATAAATTGTTGGGATTTTGATTGGTATTGCGTTGAATCTGTAAATCAATTTAGGTAGAATTGACATCTTAACTATATTTAGTCTTCCAATCCATGAACACGGTATGCCCTTCCATCTATTTACATCTTCTGTGATTTCTTTTAATAGTTTCTTGTAGTTTTCTTTGTATAGGTTTGTTGTCTCTTTAGTTAAATTTATTCCTAAGTATTTTATTCTTTTAGTTGCAATTGTAAATGGAACTCGTTTCTTGATTTCCCCCTCAGCTTGTTCATTGCTAGTGTATAGAAACACTACAGATTTTTGAATGTTGATCTTGTAACCTGCTACTTTGCTGTACTTGTTTATTAGCTCTAGTAGTTTTGCTGTGGATTTTTCAGGGTTTTCTATGTATAGTATCATATCATCTGCAAACAGTGATAGTTTTACTTCTTCCTTTCCAATTTTGATGCCTTGTATTTCTTTTTCTTGCCTAATTGCTCTGGCTAGAACTTCCAACATGATGTTGAATAACAGTGGTGATAGTGGACATCCTTGTCTTGTTCCTGATCTTAGGGGGAAAGTTTTCAATTTTTCCCCATTGAGGATGATATTAGCTGTGGGTTTTTCATATATTCCCTCTATAATTTTAAGGAAGTTCCCTTGTATTCCTACCCTTTGAAGTGTTTTCAACAGGAAAGGATGTTGAATCTTGTCAAATGCCTTCTCTGCATCAATTGAGATGATCATGTGATTTTTCTGCTTTGATTTGTTGATATGGTGTATTACATTAATTGATTTTCTTATGTTGAACCATCCTTGCATACCTGGGATGAATCCTACTTGGTCATGATGTATAATTCTTTTAATGTGTTGCTGGATTCGATTTGCTAGAATTTTGTTGAGGTTTTTTGCATCTATATTCATTAGAGAGATTGGTCTGTAGTTTTCTTTTTTTGTAATATCTTTGCCTGGTTTTGGTATGAGGGTGATGTTGGCTTCATAGAATGAATTAGGTAGCTTTCCCTCCACTTCAATTTTATTGAAGAGTTTGAGCAGGGTTTGTACTAATTCTTTCTGGAATGTTTGGTAGAATTCACATGTGAAGCCATCTGGTCCTGGACTTTTCTTTTTGGGAAGCTTTTGAATGACTGATTCAATTTCTTTACTTGTGATTGGTTTGTTGAGGTCATCTATTTCTTCTTGAGTCAAAGTTGATTGTTCATGCCTTTCTAGGAACTTGTCCATTTCATCTACATTGTTGTATTTATTAGCATAAAGTTGTTTATTACCTCCTTTATTTCTGTAAGGTCAGTGGTTATGTCTCCTCTTTCATTTCTTATCTTATTTATTTGCGTCCTCTCTCTTCTTCTTTTTGTCAATCTTGCTAAGGGCCCATCAATCTTATTGATTTTCTCATAGAACCAACTTCTGGTCTTATTGATTTTCTCTATTGTTTTCATGTTCTCAATTTCATTTATTTCTGCTCTAATCTTTGTTATTTCTTTCCTTTTGCTTGCTTTGGGATTAGTTTGCTGTTCGTTCTCCAGTTCTTCCAAGTAGACAGTTAATTGCCGAATTTTTGCCCTTTCTTCTTTTTTGATATAGGCATTTAGAGCAATACATTTCTCTCTTAGCACTGCCTTTGCTGCATCCCATAAGCTTTGATATGTTGTGTTTTCATTTTCATTCACCTCGAGATATGTACTGATTTCTCTTGTAATTTCTTCCTTGACCCACTGGTTGTTTAAGAGTGTGTTGTTGAGCCTCCACATATTTGTGAATTTTCTGGCACTCTGCCTATTATTGATTTCCAACTTCATTCCTTTATGATCTGAGAAAGTGTTGTGTATGATTTCAATCTTTTTAAATTTGTTGAGACTTGCTTTGTGACCCAGCATATGGTCTATCTTTGAGAATGATCCATGAGCACTTGAGAAAAAGGTATATCCTGCTGTTGTGGGGTGTAATGTCCTATAAATGTCTGTTAAGTCTAGCTCATTAATTGTAATATTCAAATTCTTTGTTTCTTTATTGATCCTCTGTCTAGATGTTCTGTCCATTGATGAGAGTGGGGAGTTGAAGTCTCCAACTATTATGGTAGATGTGTCTATTTCCCTTTTCAGTATTTGCAGTGTATGCCTCACGTATTTTGGGGCATTCTGTTTTGGTGCATAAATATTTATGATTGTTATGTCTTCTTGTTGAATTGTTCCTTTTATTAGTATATAGTGTCCTTTTTGTCTCTTTTAAATATTTTACATTTGAAGTCTAATTTTTTGGATATTAGTATAGCTACTCCTGCTCTTTTCTGGTTGTTATTTGCATGAAATATCTTTTCCCAACCTTTCACTTTCAACCTATGTTTATCTTTGGGTCTAAGATGTGTTTCCTGTAGACAGTATATAGAAGGATCCTGTTTTTTAATCCATTCTGGCAGTCTATGTCTTTTCATTGGGGAGTTCAGTCCATTAACATTTAGTGTTATTACTGTTTGGGTAGTACTTTCCTCTACCATTTTGCCTTTTGTGTTTTATATATCATATCTAATTTTCCTTCTTTCTACACCTCTCTCTTCTGTTTTTTCGTATGTGTCTCTAGTACTCCCTTTAGTATTTCTTGCAGAGCTGGTCTCTTGGTCACAAATTCTCTCAGTGACTTTTTGTCTGAGAATGTTTTAATTTCTCCCTCATTTTTGAAGAACAATTTTGCTGGATATAGAATTCTTGGTTGGCAGTTTTTCTCTTCTAGTAATTTAAATATATCATCCCACTGTCTTCTCGCCTGTATGGTTTCTGCTGAGAAATCTACACATAGTCTTATTGGGTTTCCCTTGTATGTGATGGATTGCTTTTCTCTTGCTGCTTTCAAGAGCCTCTCTTTCTCTTTGACCTCTGATATTCTGACTAGTAAGTGTCTTGGAGAACATCTATTTGGATGTATTCTCTTTGGGGTGCGCTGTACTTCTTGGATCTGTAATTTTAGGTCTTTCATAAGAGTTGGGAAATTTTCAGTGATAATTTCTTCCATTAGTTTTTCTCCTCCTTTTCCCTTCTCTTCTCCTTCCGGGACACCCACAGCACGTATATTTGTGCACTTCATATTATCATTCAATTCCCTGAGTCCCTGCTCATATTTTTCCATTCTTTTCCCTATAGTTCTGTTTCTTTTTGGATTTCAGATGTTACATCCTCCAGTTCACTAATTCTAGCCTCTGTCTCTTGAAATCTACCATTGTAGGTTCCCATTGTTTTTTTTCATCTCTTCTACTGTATCTTTCATTCCCATAAGTTCTGTGATTTGTTTTTTTTAGACTTTCCATTTTTTCTTTTTGTTCATTCCTTGTCTTCTTCATGTCCTCCCTCAATTCATTGATTTGGTTTTTGATGAGGTTTTCTATTTCTGTTCGTATATTCTGAATTAGTTGTTTCAGCTCCTGTATCTCATTTGAACTATTGGTTTGTTCCTTTGACTGGGCCATATCTTCAATTTTCCTTGTGTGATTTGTTATTTTTTGGTGGTGTCTGGACATTTAATTACCTTAATTAGTTTATTCTGGAGATTGCTTTCACTTATCTTACTTAGGGTTTTTTTGCTAGATGAGTTTGTTGTCTATCTGTTCTTTGACCTTCAGTTCAGCTTTTTCTGGGCCTCTAGCTTAAGTTTTGTTTAACAGAGGGTAATTTTTCAGTTCTTGTTTTCTTGTTTCTTGTCCTGCTTGTAAGGTGCCTTTTCCCTCCCCACCCTTAGGAGGGTCTACATAGGTATTACAGACTCCAGCCAGGTTTTCCGGACTAAACTGGCCTCCTTTCAGGGGGAAGGAGTCACCTGCATCAATTTTCCCTGAGGGTGAGACCCAGCAGGTTGGAAGGCTTTCCTGTGAAGTCTCTGGGCTCTGTTTTTCTTATCCTGCCCAGTATGTGGTGCTTGTCTGTCTGTGGGTCCCACCAGCAAAAGATGTTGTGGCTCCTTTAACTTTGGAAGGCTCTCCCTGCTGGGGGCGTGGTGGAGACAGAGGAGAGGTTGTAGGCTTGTTTTAATGGCTTCAAATTGCCAAGCCCTGGGGTCTAAATTCCTTGAGAGAGGGCTTCCACCTGAGTTGTGTTTCGCCCCTCCCCTGGGGAAGGCTCAGGTGGGAGACAGCCCTGAAAACAGCCCGTTTCTGCATATGCCTGGGGCAGTTGCAGCCTGTGTAATCCCGCTGCTGAATCCAGAGGCAGCCAAGCCTCCGTAGAAACAGCCACAAAAGCCTCTGTTTCATCCTCTTTCCTCTTTTTTGGTTAGCCCAATAGGCGACCTCCGCCTTGACCAGTTTCGCCTGAGCTGGGGGCCTATTTTTAGTAGTCAGAATTTGTTTATTAATGCCACAATTGGTGTTTGGTTGGACTCAGTCCCTCCTACTGTTAGAGTCTCTTTCCTTTCCCTCCGGGAAGCCGCCTGTGGGGAGGGGCACCGGCCACCACGGCTTGGGGAACTCACTGTTCCGGAGACTCGCAGCCGGTCCAGCTGGTCCAGACTGGGGTACGCTGTGTGTCTGGTCACTATTGTGGCTCAGGGAGCTTTTCTGTACTGTTTCTGGTTATTTAGTAGTTGTTCTGGAGGACGAACTAAAACGCGCACATTGCTAAGCCGCCATCTTGGCCCCTCCTCCTCACATTTATCTATTTTTTTCTTTAGTTGCTTGTGCTTTGGGTGTAAAGTTTAGGAATCTACCTCCTATTACTAGGTCTTGAAGATGTTTACCCACATTTTCTTCTAGGACATTTATGGTACTGTTTTTTATATCTAGGTGCTTGATCCTCTTTGAGTTAATTTTTGTATAGGGTGTAAGATAATGGCCCTCTTTCATTTTTTGACTATTGATAGCAAGTTCTCTCACACCCATTTATTGAAAAGACTATTTTGTCACAGCTCAGTGGATTGGGGGCCTTATCAAAGATCAGTTAACCATAGATTTGGCAGTCTATATCTGCACTCTTGATTCAATTCCTTGGTCAGTACTTTTATCTTTGTGCCAATACCATGATGTCTTGACCACTGTGGCTTTATAATAAATTTAAAATCAGGAACTAGGGTGCATGGGTGGTTCAGTGGTAGAATGCTTGCCTTCTATGCAAGCAAGCCAGATTGAATTCCTGGACCATGCACCCCCCCCCAAAAAAAATCAAGAACTGTTAATCCTCCCACTTGATTCTTTTTTAGGATGCTTTAACTATTTGGGGTCTCTTTCCCTTCCAGATGAATTTGGTAACTAGCTTTTCTAAGTCTTCAAAGTAGGTTTTTTGAATTTTTATTAGTACTGTGTGAATCTGTAGATCAATTTGGTAGAAATGACATCTTAACTATATTTAACCTTCCTACCCATGAGCAGGGAATGTCTTTCCATCTATTTAGATCTTCTTTTAACAATGTTATATAGGTTTCTAGTTAAGTTCATTCCCAGATATTTGAATCTTTTGTTGCTATTTAGAATTGATTTTTTTCCTTAACTGACTCCTCTGTTAGGTCATTGCTTGTGTATAGAAACATTATATATGTTTCTGCATATTAATTTATGTGAATAAATTATAAATTTATTTATAATAATTTATTTATTTATAATAAATAAATTTATTTATTTATTGCTGAATTTGTTTATTAGCTCATATAACTTTGTTGTAGATTTCTCAGGGTTTTCCTAGTATAGTATCACGTCATCTGCAAATAATGAAAGTTTTACTTCTTCCTTTCCAATTTGGGTGACTTTTATTTCTTTTTCCTTCCAGATTGTTCTAGCTAAAATTTCTAGTACAATCTTGATAATAGTCATGACAGAGGGCATCCTTGTCTCATTCTCGATCTTAGGGGAATAGCTTTCAGTTTCTCTCCATTGAATATGATGCTGCCTATGAGTTTTTCATATATGCCCTTTATCATATTGAGGAAGTTACCTTTGATTCCTACCTTTTGAAGTGTTTTTTTTTAATCAAAAAAAGATGTTGATGTTTCTTGAATGCTTTCTCAACATCAATCAAGGTGATCATGTGATTTTTCCCTTTCAATTTGCTAATGTGCTGTATTACATTAATTGATTTTCTTGTGTTGAACCATCCTTGCATTCCTGTTATAAACCCCACTTGGTCATGGTGTATATTTCTTTCAGTGTGTTGCTGGATTTGATTTGCTAGTATTTTGTTGAGAATCTTTGCATCTATGTTCATTAGGGAGATTGGCCCCATAGTTTTCCTTTCTTATAGCATCTTTACCCAGTTTTGGCATTAAAGTGATGTTAGTTTCATAAAATGAATTAGATAATGTTCCTTTTTTCCTCAATTTTTTTGCAAAAGTTTGGGCAGGATTGGTGTTTGTTCTTTTTGGAACGTTTGATAAAATTCCCCTGTGAAGCCATCTTGCCCTGGGCTTTTCTTTGACAGAAGATTTTTGATGACTGATTGTATCTCTTTACTTGTGATTGGTTTGTTGAGGTCCTCTATTTCTTCTTGAGTCAGTGTATCTTGTTTGTGTATTCCTGGGAATTTGTCCATTTCATCTAAGTTGTCTAGTTTTTTGGCATATAGTTGTTCATAGTATCCTCTTATGATTTTTTATAAAATTTCTTCAGGATCTGTGGTAATGACTCCCCTCTCATTTCTGATTCTGTTTATTTGCATCTTCTCTCTTTTTTCTTTGTCAGCCCTGCTAGTGATCCATTGATTTTCTCAAAGAACCAACTTTCATTTTATTGATTCTTTATATTGTTCTTTTGTTCTCCCATTCATTTAACTCTGCTTTAATCTTTGTTATTTCTCTTCTTCTATTTGCTTTTGGGTTAGTTTGCTGTTCTTTCTCAAGTTCCTCCAGCTGTGCTGTTAAGTCCTCAATATTTGCTCTTTCTTGTTTTTTAATATGGGCATTTAGGGCAATAAATTTCCCTCTCAGCACAGCCTTTGCCGCATCCCCTAAGGTCTCATATGTTGTATTCTTATTTTCATTTATTCTCCATATAGCTATCGATTTCTCTAGCAATTTCTTCTTTGACCCACTCGTTTAAGAGTGGGTTATTTAATCTCCATATATGTGTGAAACTTCTCATTATTTGGTGGTTATTGATTTCCAGCTTCATTCCATCATGGTCAGAGGAAGTACTTTAAATAATTTCAATGTTTCAAATTTATAAAGACTTGTTTTGTGCCCTAGCATATGATCTATGCTGAATAATGTTCCATGAGCTCTAGAGAAGAATGTATATTCTGGTGTTTTGGGGTTTAATGACCTATATATGTCTGTTAGGTCTTATTCATTTATTGAATCTTATAAGATCCCTATTTCCTTGCTAATCCTCTGTCTGCTTGTTCTACCTATAGAGGAGAGTGGTGTACAGAAGTCTCCTACTATTATTGTTGAAACGTCTATCACTCCCTTAAGTTTTGTCAATGTTTGCCTCATGTACTTTGGAGTTCCTTGATTGGGAGCATAAAAATTTATCATTGTTATTTCTTTTTGGTGCATTGTCCCTTTTATTAATATATAGTGTCCTTCTTTTTCTCTTTTGATGTCTACATTTAAAGTCTATTTTGTCTGATATTAGTATAGCTACTCCTATTTTGTTTTGGTTACACCTTGTGTAGAACATCTTTTTATATTCTTTCACTTTCAATCTATTTGTATCCTTTTGTTAAGGTGAGTCTCTTGTAAGCAGCATATAGCTGGATTATATGTCTTAATTCATTCTGCAAATCTGTATCATTTAATTGCTAAGTTTAGTCTATTAACATTCAAAGTTATTATTGTAAAGGCATTTCTTGAATCTACCATCTTATCCTTTGAATTTTATTTGTCAGATCTATATATTCTTTTCCCCCTTTCTCTTTTTATCTTTTAAGTTAACCTTACTGGTATCCTTAAATTCTGTGCTCTCCTCCAGGCCTCCTTCTCCTGTCTTTTTTTTTTTTCAGCTGGCAGAACTCCCTTTGGTATTTCTTGTAAGGGCATGTGAGATGTGGAGGTGCGGTGTGGGGGCTATGGAGGTGGGGTGCATCTCAGGTGTCTCTTGTTGAAAAATTCTTTCAGCATTTGTTTGTGAAAATTTTATTCTCTCCCTCAGTTTTGAAGGGAAGTTTGGCTGGGTACAGAATTCTTGGCTGGAAGTCTTTCTCTTTCAGGATCTTAAATATATCATACCACTGTCTTCTCACCTCCATAGTGCCAATTGAGTAGTCCAAACTCAGTTTTATGTGGTTTCCCTTGAATGTAGTACATTTTTTTCTCTAACTACTTTCAGGATTTTCTGCTTCTCTTCAACACTTGACAGACTGATTAGTATGCATATTGGAAATGTCTATTTGGATTTATTCAATTTGGAGTTTGTTGGGCTTCTTTGATTTGCATGTTTATGTCCTTTACAAGGGTTGAGAAGTTTTCCCCATTATCTTCTCAACTAAACTTCCTAGCCTTTTACTCGTTTCTTCTCCTTTCGGGACACTGATGATTCTTATATCTGTGTGCTTTGTTTTGTCCATCATTTCTCTGAGATCTAAGTTTTCCATCTTTTTTGCCATTTGCTCTTTTGTGTGTTCAAAATCAGTTGCCCTGTCCTCTAGTTTGCTTATTCTTTCTTCTGCCTCTTCAAATCTGCTGTTGTATGTCTCTAGTATATTTTTTACTTGGTCCATAGCATCTTTAATCTTGGTGATACCTGCTATGTTTCTATTTTCTTTCAGATTCCTCTTTATGCTCTTCTAGCATCTTCTTGATCTCCTTTATGTCATTAGCCATCTCACTGATTTTATTTAGTAATGTTATATGAACATTTTGATTAGTTGTTCCAAAGTCTGGTCTCCTCTGGTGCTTTAATTTGGTCATTAGGCTGGGCTGTATTTCTCTGCAACTTGATATGCTTAGTGATCTTTTTTTGCCTTTGAGGCATGTAAATATCTTGATGGAGTTACACTGATTTCCTTCAGTAGTTTAAAGCTTTATATTTGTGGGACAGATGTGGAGGAGGTCGTGGGGTACAGTAGTGTGGTGACAGGTTGCAGCACAGGTATAGGCATGGGTTGGGGAAGCTATGCTGGTACCAGTGATCCTGGGGTGTGGGACATGGGGATATGGAGGTGTGGCGCGGGGGCTATGGGGGTGTGGTGCATCTCAGGTAAGCCTTCAAGTGCTGGACAAGGGTCTGCATGGGGGACATGGAAGTAGGATACGGTGGGAGGCTGATGGGGAGGGCCGTGTGGGTACATGGGGGCTGAATGTGGGTGAGTATGTGGAGCATGGGGTTCATGGGTATCAGGGTGTGGGATAGGTGGCATAGAGGTCAGGGCACAGGGAAGGCAGGGATCGGGTGTGTTTGCACAGAGTGAGGGCTCCAGGGGGCCTGGAATGTGGATGTAGGAGTGTGTAGTGGCAGGGCACAGGATATGGGATTGCGGATTGTGGGTCAGGGGCAGTGATGTTGGCTGGGCAGTGCTCTGGTGCAAGTGCAAAGGTACAGGGGGGTTGGGGCAGAGGTGATTGGGTATGCAGGGGACTATGTAGCACAGATGCACACGTAAGTACCTGCCAGATGCGGGAGCAGAGTGATTGTGGTGGGGTAAGTGTGTGCACGTGTGTGGGGCAGGGGGTTGGGGTGCAGGAGGCAAGAGGTCAGTGTACGATTGCTTGGGTGCTGGGCGGAGAAG
The DNA here is from genome assembly GCF_023851605.1 of Tamandua tetradactyla. Taxonomy (NCBI): domain Eukaryota; kingdom Metazoa; phylum Chordata; class Mammalia; order Pilosa; family Myrmecophagidae; genus Tamandua; species Tamandua tetradactyla. The sequence continues at coordinate 28,038,699 of NC_135352.1, forward strand.
ATGTGGCTCTGTGCCTGCTTGGGTCTGTGGGGCAGGGTCCTAGTCTGCACAGGTCTAAGGGGGCAGGGCCCTGGTGTGCATGTGCAGAGCTCAGAGGCAGCAGTCTGGTATTGTGCCTGTGCGGGCTGGGTTTGGGTGTGGCCCAGATGGGCAGGTCAGCACCTGCCCAGAGCTGGGGGCGTGACAGGGATGCACGCTTGTACGTGAGTAGATCTGAGAGGGCCTTAAACTGATGTACAAGTGCACAGAGCTGGTGAGGGGGAGACCGGGTGGGGTTGTGTGGGCTGGGGGTGGGTGTGGCCTGGGTATGAGGGTGAGCTCCTGCAGCCTGGATGTGCAGGCTACCACCTGCTGGGGGTAGGGAGGGAGAGGTGAGGGTGGAAGAGCTGGGCGCAGGTGCCTGGTTTTCGAGAGGGTCAGGGGGAGACTGTGCGGTTGTGTAGAAGAGGTTGATCTGGGGCAGGTGTGTGCACACCCGGGGCAGGTGTGTGGGGCAGGGACACACGGGGGTGGGGTGTTTGGAGTGCATGGGGGTGGGTGGGAGATGGGGTTCCGTTGCATGGTGTATAGGGGGCGTCGCAGGTCATGGGACAGGGGTAGCGCATGTGTGGGTAGCACTTTCAGAGAATGCGGTTTGACTTACTCCCTGTCTCTGTCTCTCTATCCATGCACTCCTGAAGGCGCCCGGCCTCCATTTCAAAAGGGGCACATTAGGCTGTTTGCATTAGCTGGATGGTCTCCTGTTCTCCGTGTCTTAATTCTTCGGCTTTTGCAACCAGGGCTTCCTTATATGGTATAGAAGACACTCCCAGGTTACCTGCATCCTGGAATCGTCATCCCAGTAGCTTTCCCATTCCTTCTCTAGCTGTTCTTTGGAGCAGGAGTGAATTGACCTATCCTATTCCGCCATCTTCACGCAACCACCTCCAACGTGTTTTGTATTTGCAAACCGCAGCAGCACTCCACTTCCGGGGTCCCAAAATAGGTTGTGTATACTCTGAATCAGCATCCACTGTGTGGTGCTGTCTCTCCCTAGCCAGGATTCATGGGTCCAGGAATCAAGGGGTGGAAAGAGGAGTGGGACCACTCACTATCACCCCCTGTGATCAGCTAGAAAAGTTTTTGCTTCCTGTTTCTGAAGTCTTAAGCTCTGCTCGTCTACAGATCTTAGTTCCAAGAGAGGAATACTCCTACCTGGAGACACAACAATGATTCCATTGAACTGGAAGTTAAGATTGCCACCTGACCACTTTGGGCTTCTTATGCCACTGAATTAACAGCCATGAAAGGGGATTACTGTACTGTCTGGGGTGATTGATCCTGGCTAACAAGAGAAAATAGGACTGCAACTACACAGTGGAGGTAAAGAAGAGTTTTCCTGAAATACCAGCTTCCCTAGGACGTTGTTACTGGAGAAAAGCTGTGGATTCTTTTGCCTGACATGCTCAATAACCAATTCCTGAGACACTGGGTTTTCAAAGAGAGAAAGGGTTTATTCTTAGGCTCATAGTAGGAGAGCAGGTGGCCTACTGGCCAAAATATGTCTCCCGACCTGCAGTAATTCTGATAGTGTTATTAGAGAAAAAGATGGGCAAAGTTTAGGATAATGAGCACAGTGGTCCCAGATGATATAATTAGAGGTAATTTTTTTACTGAGCATGTGCAAATTGATTATGTGCTTAGTTACAGAACATATGTAAGAAAATCACAGAATGAGGTATAGGTAACTTTTAGGTTAAAGTCTAAGCTACTGTGCATGTCAGGTGGACCCATTTTGGTTAGATCCAGTATCGGTTATCAAGATGACTTTGGACTTGGGGTGGTTTAGTTCTAGGTTGACCCAAGACCCTTCATTAATAAACATTAGGGGCCTGTCTTTAGTGATTACAAGACTCTAAAAATGGATAAGTGGGTACAAATGAAGGTTAGCCACAAATTTTTTTACAATCACAGGGGCACAAGATAAGGGCTGTATAATCATTATCTGAGATCAAGGCAGTTGGATTACAATTTAGAGATTTTAGGAATTTTCCTCTGTCTGTTCCAATATACCAGAAAAAAAAAGAAATGTCCCATTTCTCCAACTGACTTTAATCCACACTTTAGTTGCTCTACCAGTCGATGACTAGCTACAAATTGGCCTGTGTTCAGTCCAAACTTCCTTAAGTCCTCAAGGACATCCTGAGATGTTTTGACAGATTTGTTGCTGTATCTGCTTCATTCCCTGACATGTATTCTAGCAACCTTCTCAAGAAGATAACAGGAGATAACATGAGTTTAATAAGACTTGTTCTTAGCAAACCCACGGTGGCCCAGTGTTCAATGTTCCCTTCAGATGCAGAAAGCTTCAAAAGTAATTACCAGAAGAGGAGCTCCACAAGAACCTGACAATATTCCAACCAGACGCAAGCGGTTGTTACTATGACATGGCTGAATGAGCGGCATGTCTTCACACTCTGGCCTGCTTCTCAGAAAGGGTGAAAGATCGAGATGCTGGGTATCTTGACGTTCAACAGCTTATGGCTCCATCTGTGCAACAATTTCAAAAATTAAGTCGTAAATTTGTAAAAAAAAAAAAAGTGAATGGGGCTTTTACACAACAGTGTAAACAGGGTTCGTAGAGAAATTCCTATGGAATCAACAAGTCTTTTACTTCCTACATCATCTGACTCAACAGGAATAAACAAAATGGCATCATGAGAAATAAACTTGCCATGTTGTGTGTTAAAACTGAGCTAATGTGGCCAGTGTCCTGCTGATAGCTCTCATAAATATGAAATCTGCAGCTTATAGGAGAACACAAAATATCTCCATATAAACTATTAATTTTTTGAGTATTCTTCTGGAAGAATATACCTGTGCTAAATGGTGTTGGATTGATTATTACACATGTGTATGAATTGTAACACTTTATTCACAAGTAAGAGGGGCTCTGCCAATGAATCTGGATAATCCATGTCATGACATAACATTGGTCTCACCTTGGGGTTCATCAGTGGAAAACAGTGCTTAAACCTCACTAGCAGGAGTTTTACAAGTCCTACTGCTAACACAGGTGTCAAATACTAAGCTCTTATGTCTTAAATCACACCTCCCACACATAAGTGTCAGCTCCACTCACTTTATAGGCTTTTGCTATTAATTTCTCTTTTTCTCCCTAGACCTGGGCGTTAGCAACCAACCCTTCACAAGTTCCAAATGATTAGTGGTATCATGATGTGTCCTGAGATTGGCCTGAAGCTGCAAGGACAAATAACCAACCTGGTATTCTAATTCAGGCCCACCTTTAAACAAGTACAATTCAACCTGGGTTCTTATTTTGTTCAACAATCATCCTGAACTCTCCTAAATTCATCCTGCTACAATTGGAAAGATTCCAGAAAAGGATCAGCCATGCATACAACAGTGCACGTGCCACCACAGTTGCTATTTTGCTGCCTTGTTCCACCTGAAATTTGTGGTCTGGTTAATGAGTCATGACAAAGAGGTAAAGGGGATTCACGCTCAGAGATCAAGGCAGATTCTCTGGAAATGATGCCCCGCCCTAGTCATTGTGGTTTTGTCTTCAAGGAATAAAAGGTATGATAGCAGTTTAGTACTTTGTCATGCTGATGTGCAAAAGAATTCAGTGCTTCTAAGTGAAGGGTCTGCTCTTCTGTGCTACAGAGCACTATGGGAAATCCCCATAATGCCAGCACCTTTCACCCGAGATGCTATGTGTGACGGTTAAGCAGCTAGAGGTTAAAAAAAAAAAAAAAAAAGCTCTCCAAATGTTACGGGTATGATAAGTGGTCTAACTTTGCAGAATGGGTACTTTCTCTTTCCAACTCAGTGGTAAAATTACAGATACCTAGCAACTGACATCTTTAGTTTAGTGTGCTAAGCCATTGATGATTCTGTTGTTATGAACCAGCATTTAACCAGATCTTTGGCTACACTAAGATTTAACCCTAACACTTGCAGGGTATAATGCCACTTTGTTTTTAGATAACAGTTTATAATTGGAAAGAAATGGAAATGATAACACTTATGTGGCAGAAAGTCAATGCTTCATAGAATAAATTATGAACTTTCTCATCTGGATAATAATAGATAGAGCACACTATTCCCCCCCACCCCCAAATAGACCCTTCTCCTTTCAACTGCCCTCTATCACCTGAAAGACTCTATTGTATGTTCTACTGAAAAGTTTGCTATTTCTAAGCATCTCGTATAGGCAATATCACATACCATTTACCCCTATGTATCTTGTTTATTTCACTAAGCATCATGTTTTTAAGATTCTTGCATGTTGCAGCGTGTCTTCTAACTTATGGCCAAATACTGTTCCATTGTATGTATATACCATATTTAGTTTATCCATTCATCTCTTGATGGACACTTGGGTTATTTCCATCTTTTGGCTATTATGAATAATGCTGCTATAAACACTGATATACAAGTTTCTATTTGAGACGCCATTCTCACTTTCATTGGGTATATACCTAGAAGTAGAATTGCCAAGTTATATGATAATTCTATATTTAACTTTTTGCTTTCCACAGTGGCTGCACCATTTTATATTGCCGCGAACAATGCACTAGGGTCCCAGTATCTCCACATCTGCTCCAACACTTGTTATTTTCCATTTTAAAGTAGTAGCCTTCTTTGTGGGTATGAAGTTGTATCTCATTATGGCTTTGATTCATATTTCCCTAATGGCTAGTGATGTTGAGCATCTGCTTATTGGTCATTTGTATATCTTCTGTGGAGAAATGCATGCTCTAGTCCTTTTCCCACTTTCAAAAACAAATGTTTTTATTGAGAAATCTTTACACACATACAGTCTGTCTGTAGTATACAACCAATGGCTCACAATATCATCACATAGTTATGTAGTCATCACCAAGATCATTTTTAGAACATTTGCATCACTCCAGAAAAAGAAATTAGAAAAAAGAAAAAAAATTCATACATTCTATACCCCTTATTCCTTCTTCTCATTAATCACTAGTATTTCAATCTACCCAATTTTTTACCCTTTACCCCGTCTATTATTTATTTATTTTGTATCCTTATTTTTTACTTATCTGTCCATACATTGGATAAATGGAGCATCAGACATGAGGTTTTCACAATCACACAGTCACATTGTAAAAGCTATATAGTTATACAACCATCTGCAAAAATCTAGGCTACTGGACACAGTTCAACAGTTTCAGGTACTTCCCTCCAGCCACTCCAGTACACCATAAACTAAAAAGGGATATTTATATAGTGTGTAAGAATAACCTCCAGGATAACCTCTTGACTCAGTTTGAAATGACTCAGCCACTGAAACTTTATTTTGTCTCATTGCTGTCTCCCTTCTTTTGGTCAAGAAGCCTTTCTCAATCCCATGATGCTGGGTCCTGGCTCATCCTGTCCAAGTGGTCAGGGAGATTTATACCCCTGGGAGTCATGTCCCACGTAGTGGGGAGGGCAGTGAGTTCACCTGTTGAATTACCTTAGAGAGAGACTTTGCCCACTTTTTAATTGGGTTGTCTTTTTGTTATTGCATTGTGAAAGTTCTTTATATTTTGGATATTAAACCTTTATGCAATATATGACTTGCAATTCTTTTCTCCCATTCTGTAGGTTGTCTTTTACTTTCTGGTTTATTTCCTTTGATGGAAAAATGTTTAATTTTGATGAGGTCAAAGTTTTCTATTGTTTCTTTTGTCACTTATGCTTTTGGTATTATATCTAAGATCGTATTGTCAAATCCCATATCATGAAGATTTGACCTTATGTTATCTCCTATGAATTTTAAAGGTTTAGCTTTTAAATTGAGGCCCTTGATCTATTTTGAATTGATTTTTGTAAGGAGTTTGAGGTAGGAGTCTTACTTCATTATTTTTTTAATATTGATGGTTTGAAACTGTATTTATTCCAGTAAGGATGATCTTTTAATGCATATCAGTGAGTGTAGACCTACTGTGGATGGAATCATTAATTAGTTGTGACGTGTGAGCCACCCCATTCAAGGTGGGTCTTACTTCTCTTACAAAAGTCCTTTATAAGAGGATAGAAGAGAGAGAGAAGCTGACAGAAAAAGCACCAGAGAAATTTAGAAAGACACACAGAAGCTAAGAGAGATAGAAGCTAAAAAAAGAGGATACACAGAAGCTCAGAGAGGAAGTCACTGAAGCCAGATCATGGAAACCACGAAACCTTCACTGCACCCCACATGCTTGGTAAGTTGTATGTTTGATTTCATTCATCTGTAAGTATTTTCTGATTTCCTTTGTGATTTCTTTAGCCCATTGATTGTTTAAGAGTGTGCTGTTTAATTTCCACTTAGATGTAAATTTTCCTTCTGTTATTGATTTCTAGCTTCATTCCATTGTGGTTAGAAAAGCTACTTTGTATGATTTCAATATTTTTACACTTGTTGAATCTTCTCATGGGGATTACCTAAATCTGTTACACTTTTGTTTATGTTGATATCAACTTGACTTCAACAGCTTAAACATAGTTTGTTCCTATATTCCTCTGCCCCTCCATTTTATATTGTTCTGGTCACAAATGACATCTTTATAAACAAAGTTTATGCTTGTTTTTTTTTTTTTTTTTTTTTTTTTTTTTTTAAAGGAAAGATAGAGAGAAGGAAGGAAGGATAGAAGGAAGGAAGGAAGGAAGAAAGGGAAACATCTTTTAAACATTTTCTTGTTTTATTGTATTTTGTTTTTCCGTTTTTTGTTACATGGGCTGGGGCCGGGAATCGAACCGAGGTCCTCCGGCATAGCAGGCAAGCACTTTGCCCGCTGAGCCACCGCGGCCCGCCCATTATGCTTGTTTTTTATGCATTTAAATTTTAAGCCATTTAAGAAGTCAATGATAGCATTACAAATTAACAATACATTAATACTGGAGTTTATATTCAGTCATATTTATCTACACTGGAGGTCTTTATTTCTTCATACAACTTTGAATCAATGCCTAATGTCCTTTTCTTTCAAAAATAATAAAATAAAATATTGTGACTTCTCTTAAAGTTGCAGAAAAACAGATATGTTCCTGTATCATAGAGCTAGTACAAATAAATTTGTGCATTGAAGGTATTCACAATAGGATTAATATTGTTTTATTTTTTGCTAAACAATGGTGTCTTTTAAGATACATGGACTTAAAAGATTATTGCTATGTTCTGTGCAATATAGCCTCTAACCCCTACTATTGTGAAATTCTAACTTGTTGCCTAATTAGTAATTTATTGTTCTGTTTAATAATATATAAATTGCCATCTCTATTTTCTGAAAGGCATAAATTTCTCAGGTTTCTTACTTAAGCCAGAAGACCTTATACCTTCATTTACTGACGTGATTTATGCATAAGCGTCATAATAAATCTCACAGTTCCTCCTTTGCATCATAGAAAGTATAGAAAGTAATATATACATTGCATACTGGGGTAAATGGACAATGGTGCTTGTGGCCAGAGAAAAATGGCCCAGGGGTTCCAGCTGCCCAGGTCCCAGGGAGCCCTCTTGATGGCTAGTATCACCACAGGCTATAACACATTATGTCCCAGAATGCAGATTGGGATACTCATCTTTTATTTAAATGAGGAATTTGATACTAAATCTGTTTCAGTTTGCTAAAGCTGCTGGAATGCAATATACTAGAAATGGATTGGCTTTTCCAAAGGGGATTAATTAAGTTACAATTTACAGTCATGAAAATGTCTAAATTAAGACATCCAGAGAAAGATACTCTGAAGAAAGGCTGAGGGTGACCAGGATTTCTCTGTCACGGGGGAAGGCATATGGCGACAGTTGCTGTCCTTCTCTCCAGCTTCTGGTGTCTCAGCTCCTGTTTCCAGTGGCTTTTGCTCTAAATGTCTGTGCTTTCTCATTTAGGTTCTCCAGGGCAGACACTAGGTTTCGTCTTTTAACTTAGCGTCTTCAAACGTCTGTGTATCGTTTTCATCTCTCTGCTCTCTGTCTCGGCTCTGAGCTCTCTCTCTCTCTCCATAATCTCTTTTAGAGACTCCAGTAAACTAATTAAGGCCCACCTTGAATGCGCAGGGTCACATCTCCAAGGAAATAATCGAATCAGAAAGTCTCACCATAATTGGGTGGGTTGCATCTCTATGGCAACAACTTAACTAAAAGATCCCACCCACAATAAGCCTGCACCCACAATAAGTCTGCACCCACAAGATTGGGTTAAAAAAGCATGTCTTTTCTGCACAGTTTCAAGCCAGCACACTATCTCATTTAAACTATATTAATAAATAAACATTCATATACTTAAAATCTGGTTGGATTTTTTGTCCTTTCACAAATTATGTTGCTGAAACTAAACCATGGGCATATAGTTAATATAAGTTAATATAAGTTGAGCACATCTACTTTCTGTGAGATGTTAGTCTAAAATCTGATTTGAATCCAACTTAAAATGCCAAGAAAATGTTTAAACGTTAGGCTCAATTATCTGTAGGTTATTTTACTTTGTTTTAATTACTTATTTTCATGACTTTCTGAAATTAAGAAATGCTCATCTAAAAATAATCCAGTAATATTACAAAAGACAAGGAAGATAAAGGACCATTCCAAATCCCACCATCTAGAATTAATCATCATTAATATAGGAAGGTAGAATGCCATTCAACTCTCTGGACACATATAAAGATAAATAGAAAGATGGAAAGACGGACAGGTGGAAGAATGGTAAGATGGACAGACAAGTAATTCTGAATAAATGGGACTAACACAGTGCTGATATTTTAGAAAAAATATAATGTTTGCACTTGTTTGAATTTTGAAGTTCTGCTATTTGGTACTGATTTAGTCAGGGTTCTCTAGAGAAACAGAACCAGCAGGAAATGTCTGCAAATATGAGATTTATAAAGGTGTCTCACGCAACTGTGAGAATGGAAAAGCCCAAATCCTATAGGGCAGGCTGTGAAGCTGGCAGTTCCGATGAAGGGTCTGGATGAACTCCAGAAGATAGGCTTGCTGGCTGAAGAAGCAGTGAAAGAGTCTCTCTTCTTCACATGATTGGATTATCTATTGTGGAAGACACGCCTTAGTTGATCTCAGATGTGATCAGCCACAGATGCAATCAACTGACTGATGATTTAATGCACCAGCCTTCTGGTTTATCAACCAGTCACGAAATATCCTTGCAGCAACCGTCAGGCCAGTGCTAGCTTGACCAGACAACTGGACATCATCACTTGGCCAAGTTGACACTAGAATCTAAGCATCACAGGTACATACACATTTAGTTATTGTTATGCCTTCTTGGTATTGATCCCTTTATCATTATGTAATGTCTCTCTTTGTCCCCACTGTTCTGTTTTGTTTTTTGGCTTTATTTTGTTTTACTGTGTTTTGCTCTGAATTATACTTTATCTGCTATTAAGATAGCCACTGTTAATTTCTATCCATTTACTTTCAACCTATCTATGTTACTGTGTTTGAAATGAGTTCCCCACAAATAGCATGTAGTTGGGTCACTTTTTCTAACCTACTCTGCTAACCCCTGTATTTTCATTGGTGTATTTAGACCATCTACCTTTAAAATAATTATTCATATGTTAGAGCTTAAATTTGCTAATTTATCACTTGTTTTCTGTTTGTTTACTCTATTTATCTTTTCTTGTAATATTAGTTTCCTAGGTCTGTTGTAACAACAAACTGGGTGGGCTAAAACAATGGAAATTGATTCTCTCACAGTTCTGGAGACTAGAAATCCAAAATCAACATGTAGCGTGTAAGCAGTGCCATACTCTCTTGAAGGCTGTAGGAGAAGAATCCTTTCTGACCTCTTCCTAGCTTTCTGGTGGTGGTGGGCAATCCTTGGCATTCCATGGCTATCAGTTATGTAACTTTTCTCTGCCTCTATCTTCAAGTTGCCTTCTCCCCTGTCTGTCTCCGTCTGTAACTTCTCCTCTTCTTTTTTATTTATTTTTAATACTTATTGACAAAACAAAACAACATAGAAACATGAACATTCTTACCATACAAACATTCCATATATGGTGTATAAGCAATAGCTCACAATATCATCACATAGTTGTATATTCATCACCTTGATCATTTTTTAGAACATTTGCATCACTTCAGAAAAAGAAATAAACAGAAAAAAGAAAAAACTCATACATACCATACCCCTTACCCCTCCCTCTCATAGACCACTAGTATTTCAATCTACCTAATATATTTTAACCTTTGTTTCCCCTATTTTTTTTCCTATACCCCTTACCACTCCCATTCATTGATCACTAGTATTTCAATCTATGCATTTGTTTTAACATTTGTTCCCCCTATTATTTATTTTTAGTTCATATTTTTTACTCATCTATCCATACCATAGATAAAAGGAGCATCAGACACAAGGTTTTCACAATCGCACAGTCATATTGTGAAAGCTATATCATTACACAGTCATCTTCAGGAAACATAGCTATTGGAACTCTATAGTTTCAGGCACTTCCCTGTAGCCTTTCTAATAAACCTTAAACTAAAACGGGGATATCTATATAATGTATAAGAACAACCTCCAGGATAACTTCTTGACTCTGTTTGAAATCTCTCAGCTACTGACACAATTTTATCTCATTTCTCTCTTTCTCCTTTCAGTCAAGAAGGTTTTCTCAATCCCTTGATGCTGAGTCCCAGCTTATTTTAGGATTTCTGTCCCACATTGCCAGGGAAGTTTATACCCCTGGAAATCATGTCCCACATAGAGAGGAGGAAAGCAGTGAGTTTGCTTGCCATGTTGACCAAGAGAGAGATAGGCCACATCTGAGCAACAAAAGAGGTTCTCTGGGAATGACTCTTAGGCCTAATTTTAAGTAGGATTAGCCTATCCTTTGTGGGAATAAGTTTCATATGAACAACCCCCAAGATTGAGGGCTTGGCCTATTGATTTGCTTATGAGAATATCAGGAATTCTCCAAATGGGGAAGATGAATTTTCCCCCTTTCTCACCATTCCCCCAAGGGGACTTTGCAAAAACTTCTTTATTCACTGTTCAAATCACTCTGGGATTTATTGGGGCATCACACTGGACAAACCTACAAAATCTCATGCCCTATTCAAGGTTCTTCTCTTCTTATAAGCACATATTGAGTTAGGATCCACCCTAGCTTAGTATGATCTCATATTAACTTGATTATATCCACAAGCTCACATTCACATGAGGTTGAGAATTTAACATATCTTTTTGGGGTACACATACAATCCGTAACACCTGCCTAACTGTGGGTTATTTGATCATTTCTAAGGATCCCATCTTGTTTTATTTGTACTGCTTTTGAGTATATCATTTTGTATAGTTTTATTAATGGGGGTCTAGGTTTTACGATATACATACATAATTTATCACATCCTACTTGTGCTGATGATTTACTACTTTGAGTGCAGTATTGAAAATTTACTTCCATTTACCTTCTCCATTTAAAAAATATAATTGTCTCAAGGACTGCCTCAACATATACTGAGCACCACAGGAGATGCTATTATAATTTTTGCTTCAACCACCAAATATGATTTGGGAAACTCATAAGAAAGATAATCTACTATATTTACTCCAATTTTTACCTTTCCGTTGTTCTCCTTTCTGAAATTTCTTCTTTTACCATTTCCTTTGTAGCTGGAGAATTTTGTTTAACCATTTTTTAATGGTAGGTCTGCTATTGACAAATTCTCTTAGTTTTCTTTTGTCATAATGTTTTTTGTTTACTCTTCCTTCCTGACGGATACTTTTTCCAAACATAGAATTCAATTTTGGCAGTTCTGTCCTTTCAGCACGTGATAAAGGCTGTACCACTTCCCCAGGCCTCTACAGTTTCAAATGGAAGAAAGGACGATATTCAAGTTTGTGCTCCCCTGTGGGTAGTGCATCATTTCTCTCTGGTTACTTTTAAGATTTTTGTCTTTGTCTTTAGTTTTCAGAAGTTTAATTGTGACATGTCTTGGCATGAATTTCTCTCAATTTTTCTATATGGGGTTCTTTTAACTTTTTGAATGTGAAGGATAATCTTATCAAATTTGGGGAGTTTTCAGCCATTATTTCTTCAAATACTTCTAAAGTCCCACTTTCTTTCTCCTCTTCTTCTAAGACTCTAATGCTGCAAATATTGGAACTTTTGTTATTGTTGCACAGATCTCCAGAGCTCTGTTCATTTTTTTTTCGAGACTATTTTCGCTTTGTTTGCTCAGAGTGAATACTTTCTATTGACTCTTCTTAAGCTCAGAGCTTTTTTCTCCTATCATCTCTACTCTATTGATCCCATCCAGCAAGTTTTATTTTGTCGTCGTGTTTTGCTTCAATTTAACGGGGAAAAAAAATAGCTGAAGAAAAAGTGAAACCAGTGCTGAACTTTAGAGAAATTATTATTTTTTTCACTGCGTGACAAGATGAAGCTAACCCCTCTGCCCACTTCTCTTCATGTTAGTATGTAATGGCAAGGCCATTTAAAAATTATTAGGTCATGGACACTCATGTTTTTGGAAACCTTTCCTTATCATATCAAACACGTTAAAGGGATCATACATCCACATTAAATATAAGTTTTCTGTAAAATGTTTGCAAGAAATTTTTAATACAATTTTGAAATTTTTATTAATTTTTATAATTAGTTTTTCATTTCACAGCAATAACATTTTTTCACGTCTCAAGTATTTTGGGAGTCCTTCTGGTTTTGTGGGACTGGGCGCTGTTCCTGTACTGCCCAGTGGCTCTGGAGTCATTTTGCTGGTGGGAGTGGGTTTTTTGGTCATCCTCTCTTTCTGAAGTTCATATCCTGGCATAGTAGTACTTCTTTCTGTGCTTGTTTCCTCCAAGTGAATTGTGCTGTTTCTGTTGGGGTAGATATTGAGGATCTGGGGATTCAGCTTCATTCTGTCATCTTTCCCCAAAAGTCTTGCAGTTTTTCCAATAATAGAGACCATCACTTTTGGTCCTTTTCAGAAACATCTATCTAAGCCAAGACATTATGAGCTTTTCAGATATTTTAAGATGTGGCTGTCACTGTTTGGTTGTCACTTATGTAGCAAAATTTCCCCTAACTTAATACTAAATAAATTAAATTAAATCCTAATCCTTTCAAGTTAATTCTAAATTTTGGTTTTATTAATTTTATTACTTTCTTTTCAATGCCTCAAAATAATTTCCATCTTTTTAACCAAGGTTGTCTAAATCGAAAGCATTATTTCTTTTGTTCATCTACTAAAGATGAACATATTTCAGTTTTGCTGAGATTTGTTAATACAGTCAGATGACTGCACATTGCCTCTTTTCCATCCTTCATTTTTCATGACAAACATGCCCAAAGCTCAGATCAATGTATTTATTTTCTTTTCATAATTCTGCTTGTTACATATTTTCTCTTTACTTCATTTTCTTGAATTTGGCTGTTTCAAAAGGTTCCGCTTTCTATTGCTTTGTTCTGACAAACGCTATAGTCATCAAGGTTTTTTTCTCTTCCCTGATGTCCCTGATGTTAATAGCTGTTAATGATAGTAGTATAAAAACCAATTTATTATTTTCTTTGCTAGTGCTGGAAAAAGAGTGAGATGATGAAGTGAACAGGTATTTTTAAAAACATTAACAGTAAGCAGTAAGAAAATATTTTGTTGTTTATCTTGTTTTGTCTTCAAGGCCTTTCATAGAATAGACTTAAAGGTTTTTGGAAAATAGGGCAAGATTATCAGATAAAAGTTTCATCCTGTGACCTCAGGCTGATCTCAGGTCAAAAGAGTGGAACTGAGAGCAGGCCATGGTGGCTCAGCAGGATGAGTTTTCTCCTGCCATGCTGGAGACCCGGGTTCGATTCCCAGTGCCTGCCCATGCAAAAATATAAATTAAGAAAAAAAAAAGAGTGGAATTGATATCTATGTCACCTTTCAGCAGGTATTTACATCTTAAAAGATGAATCTGGAAAGGCATTTATGGTCCGTGTGTTTTAGGTGTTGGAGGTTGAGTCACTGTTGTCTAGGGGAAAAATATGAAAAAACAGATGATCAATGTAATATCCCTAGTTCAATAGGCACATCATACTGACGTGCTATGATTTGTCTGTTGTTCATTCCAGGTCAAGTACTCTGGGCTCCTCCAGCCCGAATAATTGATCTTCTGTCCCTCAGGCCTAGAAACGTGCCTGGTCCATGATCCATTTCAATAAAGGTTTGCTGAATAATATATGGTCAATTTAAAACATTTTTCTATGGCCTTGTATCCGGAGGCTAAAATGTGATTTGCCAGTTCTTGTATATAAAAGATGCATGTCCGAATCACAGAGTTGGCAGTCTCATTTCTGAAGAGGAAGACCAAACTGTCAAGGTTATTGCAGCACCTTAACAACAGGTAATGAGCCATTGTCTCGTCTGTTTCCTGGGTGCACCAGTGCGGTCCTACCTCCACCACTAGGAGGCAGCACAGATAATGAAATCAACTCTAAGCCTAAACACCCTGTGGAATCCCTCCATGCTTATTTGCAGTACAAAATAACTCCTTGCTTGTAGTAAATATTATTAAATAGTAAATGGTTACAGCACACTCAAGTCTTTTAGGCTTGATTGTCCAAAATCTATAGAAAAGCCCAATACAATACTTTAGGCTATAATCCTATGACAGTCTGATCTGTTAAAATAGGTTCGTCTAAGGTTCCTTTTGGCCCTAAGACTTAGGATTTCCCAGGTTGATCCTCTCTCAGCCACCCAACCCCATCTGTGGTTTTTAAAGTAAATAGTAAGGGGGCCAGGCTCGCCTCCAGGTCAGGAGTGGCGATGTAGAGCTTCGGAGACCCTAATCAGGGCTCCCAGGGCACAGTGGCTTTATTTTCTAATACATAAATCTGAACAGAGGTCTGATCAATAGGAGTGAGTGTATAAATGTCAGATCAAATATTTGAAGCTGGGGCTGTCTAGGAAACTCTGATATCAAAATTGGTCAACAGCTTCTTGCTTCTGGTACATTCCTTCCTCATTTAGTTTCTATAAGCTACTTCTTTCCTCTTGTCTCCCAACCAGGCACAATCAATTCAGGAAAATGAGGTTCCATAGAAAGGAATTTAGACATTAAAACACAGGAAAGAATAGAGGCCCACCTTATCCAAACATTAATAAATAGTTTGAACAAAATTTTAAGAAACAACTCTTTATTAGGAGTTTAGGTCATAATAGGAATGTATGGAGATTGCTTTCAGCTAGGAGAGTTTTTGAAGGTTGTGGACAAAGGCCCCAGTGAAGCTGGATTGATAGGATGGCTGTATTTTAAAGGGACTGGTTCTTGAATTACCTAGATTTGCCCTTACCTTCCTTTGAGGACTCCTACAAGCAGAGCCCGAGGAGTGATTTATTGGGGAGGTGGTCCCAGAATGAGGGAGGGAGGGAGCAAGGAAAGGGAGACAGGGAAGGAGGAAAAGCCAAAATAAGGGATGCTATAGAGGCCACTCCTGTGAACATCAGGCTTGTCTCTGCCAAGACTCCCTAAAGTGCTCATGCAAAATCATCCAGAGTTGTCCAACTGTGAAATTATGGGGGGTTCGAACATTTGCCCACTAGTTCCTGACTTGCATTGGTTGAGGACTGCCTTTCCCTGAGGCTGTTTACTTCCAGGTACTTCTGGGCTACACATGTGTGCAAACTCCTGCAATGTTGGAGATGACCCTGGGGCAGAAAGTTCAGTTTGAGTTTGAGGTGGGATGCTGGCTGCCCAAGGAAAGTCTAAGTTCAGTGGACCTGTCTGTTGGCAGAGGCTGAAATTAAAGGTGGACTGAGAGGACATACTGCAGGCATCAGGGGAGGCTGCCACAGGGCCATTGGGTTGAGCAGTTCCACCTATAAACCTCAGCAAGAAGCCCCTTATCCTGGACCCTAAAATATACATCAAAAAAAAGATAATTTTAACAATTTTTAAGTGTAAAAGTCTCTGACATTTAGTACATTCCTAATGCTGTGTAACTTTCCCATTAACTATTTCTGGAACTTTTCATCATCCCAAATGGAAAATTGTTCTCAATAAGTAATAACTCTCCATTCTCCATTCACCTTTGCCCCTGGTAACCACCATGCTCCTTTCTGTCTCTATGAATGTGCTTATTCTAAGTATTTCATATAAGAGAAATCATACAATATTTGTCATTTTATGTCTAGCTTATTTAACCC
The DNA here is from genome assembly GCF_023851605.1 of Tamandua tetradactyla. NCBI lineage: Eukaryota > Metazoa > Chordata > Mammalia > Pilosa > Myrmecophagidae > Tamandua > Tamandua tetradactyla. The sequence continues at coordinate 28,054,840 of NC_135352.1, forward strand.
AACACGATGTCTTCAAGATTCATCCATGTTGTTAACGTGTATCAGAACTTCATTCCTTTTTATGACTGAATAGACCAAGTTCACATACCACATTTTATGTATTCATTCATCTGTCAATGAACACTTGACTTACCGCTACCTTTTGGCTATTGTGAATAATGCTGCTATGAACTTTGGTGTGCAAATAACGGACTGAATCCCTGTTTTCAATTATTTTGTGCATATCCCTAGATATGCAATTGTCAGGTCATATGGTAATTCTATGTTTAACTTTCTGAGGAATCACCAAAGTGTTTTCCATGGTGGTTGTGCTATTTTACCTTCGTGCCAGCAATCCAAGAGTTCCTATTTCTTCACACCCTCACCAACACATTTTTAAAAATTATTTTTAAAATTATAGCCATCCTAGTGGGTGTAAAGTGGTAACTCATTGTGGTTTTGATTTTCACTTATCTTGTGACTAATGATATTATATCTTTTCAAATACTTATTGGCCATTTGTATATCTTCTTTGGAGAAATGTCTTTACAAGTCCTCTGCCCATTTTTAAATTGGGTTGCCTTTATTCAATTATTGGAGTCTTTTTATATTCTGTACATTAAACTGTTATCAGATACATGGTTTCGAATATATTTTCCTATTCTGTAGGTTATCTTTTCATTTTCTTGATGATGTCCTCTGATGCACAAAAGTTTTTAATTTTGATGAAATCCAATCTATCTATTTTTTCTCCTTCGGTTGCTCATGCTTTTGATGTAAATCTAAGAATTAATTGCCTAATACAATTCCCTATGTTTTCCTACAAAAGTTTTATAGTATTAGCTCTTATATTTAGGTTATTGATCTATTTTGAGTTAATATTTGTATACAGTGAGAGATAAGAGTCCAGATTCATTCTTTTGCATGTGGATTTCCACTTGTCCCAGAACCATTTGTTGAAGATATCATTCTTTTCCCATCGAGTGGACTTGGTGCCCTTGCTGAAAATCAGTTAGCCATAGATGTACTGGTTTATCTCTGAACTCTCAATTCTATTCCACCGATTTTTATGTCTATCCTTAATGCCAGTTCTATACTGTTTTAATTTCTATAGGCTTGTAGTAAGTTTTTTTTTAAACTTTTTTTTTATAGTATAGTATAACATATATACAAAGCAAAGAAATACAAAGGCAATAGTTTTCAAAGCACCCTTCAACAAGTGCTTACAGGACAGATCCCAGAGTTTGAGATGGGCTACCATATAGTCTTCTCATATTTTTCCTTCTAGCTGTTCCAGAATATAGGAGGCTAGAGGCTTAAATATTTTTTTTATTATCACAATTGACTTTTTTCCTTCTTTTTTTGTGAATAATAACATCTATACAAAAAAGCTATAAATTTCCAAGTACAACACCACAATTAGTTGTAGAATACATTTCAGATTTTGACACAGGTTACAATTCCACAATTTTAGGTTTTTACTTCTAGCTACTGCTAAAATACTGGAGACTAAAAGAGATATCAGTTTAGTGATTCAATATTCCTATTGGTTTGTTAAATCCTATCTTCTATGTATAACTCCACCATCACCTTTGATCTTTTCATCCCTCTCTTTAGGGGTGTTTGGGCTAGGGCAATTCTAAATTTTTGATATTGGAAGGGTCTGTCACTAATATAGGGTAGGGTGATGGAACTATCTGCTGTTCTGGAGAGACTGGGCTAGGTTTCAGGACTTATCTGGACCAGGGACCCATCTGGAGGTTGTAGGTTTCTGGAAAGTTACTTTAGTGCATGGAGCCCTTGTGGAATCTTATAAATTGCCCTAGGTGTTCTCTAAGATTGGCTGGAATGCTCCTGGTTGGGGGTTGGTAGTTACGATAGGTAGCAAGGTCTACCTGAAGCTTGTGTAAGCGCAACCTCCAGAATAACCTCTCGACTCTATTTGAACTGTCTCTGCCACTGATATTTTATTAATTACACTTCTTTTCCTCCTTTTGGTCAGAATGGAATTGTTGATCCTATGGTGCGGGGTCTGGATTTATCCCTGGGAGTCATCTCCCATGTCACCAGGGAGACTTTCACCTCTGATTGTCATGTCCTGCCTAGGAGGAAAGGCAATGATTTCACTTGCAGAGTTGGGCTTAGAGAGACTGAGGCCACATCTAAGCAACAACAGAGGTCCTCCAGAAGTAACTCTTAGGTATGCCTATAGGTATTCTAAGCTTCTCCGCTACCTACATAAGCTTCACAAGAGTAAGCCTCCAGATCTAGGACATAGCCTATTGATTTGGGTGTCTGTAATTTGAAACAGTATCAGGGGATTCCCTGATGGTAAGGTTTAATAGTTCCATATTCATTCTCCCCTCCCTCAGGGAACTTTGCCAATACTTTTTGATTATCTGCTTAATATACTCTAGGGTCTTTCCAGGCATTACAATAATCTGTAGATGATTAAAGGACCTCTTTCTTATTCTGTGCTCCCTGTGTTTCAGTTGTTCAAATGAGTTATACAGATAGGTTGAATTTGATTATGCACTGCAGAAAATTTCAGTTCCAGATCAAATAAATTTTTTTTCCATTGGTCTCAAAGAGTATGTGCAGTTCTAAAATACAGACACTGTCTTCCTTACCCCTATGTTCTGAATTACTTTAACCCCAACCTGTTCGGCTTCATTCTCTTTTTTTTTGAATTTGAAAAGGCATTTTATTGTTATTGGCATAAAATTATTTTAGGGACTTAAATGGATACACTGATGGGTTTCATTGACTTGATTTAGTAGAATTTTACATTATATGAAATATAAATAAAAGGATATTTTAAGAAAGATCATAGTTCTGTTTTCATTACTTATTTTCATATATGTACAATGTAGTAGAATTAAGAATTTGTATAGTTCCATATAACTAATAAGCTCATTTGATCTTTGACTTGCTATTTTTGCAATTAAATAAGGCATGTCTAGATCACAATTTAAATGATCTTATAACTTTCAATACAGTACTATTTTTCTTTTTAGTTTCCTATTTTTAAGAAGGACAGGATGTATTTAAAAGTTCTACCAACAAATGATACCCCTTATTGTCTAATCAGTAATCATTAAAGAAAACTGTAATAATTCTGGAATTTAAACAAGAGCTACCATGTGCCTCTCTGCACAGAGAATGTCAGAAGAAAACTTACAATTGAGAATCACAGGAGTAAAATAGAGCCTTTAAAGAACATAAGAATCGATCAAAAGTTGCTTTATACCAATGAATTAAAAACCCAATCACGTTCTGGTTTTGATTGGTTTAATTTTTTTTTATTAATTAAAAAAAATTAACTAACACAACATTTAGAAATCATTCCATTCTACACATGCAATCAGTAATTCTTTTTTTATTAATCAAAAAAAAGAAAAGAAATTAACACAACATTTAGACATCATTCCATTCTATATATGCACTCAGTAATTCTTAGTATCATCACATAGATGTATGATCATCATTTCCTAGTACATTTGTATCGATTTAGAAAAAGAAATAGCAAGACAACAGAAAAAGAAATAAAATGATAATATAGAGGAAAAAAATAAAAATAAAAAATACAAAAAATATATATAAAAACAAACAAACAAAAAAACTATAGTTCAGATGCAGCTTTATTCAGTGTTTTAACATAATTACATTACAATTAGGTAGTATTGTGCTGTCCATTTCTGAGTTTTTGTATCCAGTCCTGTTGCACATTCTGTATCTCTTCAGCTCCAACTACCCATTATCTTACCCTGTTTCTAACTCCTGATGGTCTCTGTTACCAATGACATATTCCAAGTTTATTCTCTAATGTCGGTTCATATCAGTGAGACCATACAGTATTTGTCCTTTAGTTTTTGGCTAGTCTCACTCAGCATAATGTTCTCTAGGTCCATCCATGTTATTACATGCTTCATAAGTTTATTCTGTCTTAAAGCTGCATAATATTCCATCGTATGTATATACCACAGTTTGTTTAGCCACTCGTCTGTTGATGGACATTTTGGCTGTTTCCATCTCTTTGCAATTGTAAATAATGCTGCTATAAACATTGGTGTGCAAATGTCCGTTTGTGTCTTTGCCCTTAAGTCCTTTGAGTAGATACCTAGCAATGGTATTGCTGGGTCGTATGGCAATTCTATATTCAGCTTTTTGAGGAACCACCAAACTGCCTTCCACAGTGGTTGCACCATTTGACATTCCCACCAACAGTGAATAAGTGTGCCTCTTTCTCCGCATCCTCTCCAGCACTTGTCATTTTCTGTTTTGTTGATAATGGCCATTCTGGTGGGTGTGAGATGATACCTCATTGTGGTTTTGATTTGCATTTCTCTAATGGCCAGGGACATTGAGCATCTCTTCATGTGCCTCTTGGCCATCCGTATTTCCTCTTCTGAGAAGTGTCTGTTTAAGTCTTCTTCCCATTTTGTAATTGGGTTGGCTGTCTTTTTGTTGTTGAATTGAACAATCTCTTTATAAATTCTGGATACTAGACCTTTATCTGATATGTCGTTTCCAAATATTGTCTCCCATTGTGTAGGCTGTCTTTCTACTTTCTTGATGAAGTTCTTTGATGCACAAAAGTGTTTAATTTTGAGGAGCTCCCATTTATTTCTTTCTTTCTTCAGTGCTCTTGCTTTAGGTTTAAGGTCCATAAAACCGCCTCCAATTGTAAGTTTCATAAGATATCTCCCTACATTTTCCTCTGTTTTATGGTCTTAGACCTAATGTTTAGATCTTTGATCCATTTTGAGTTAACTTTTGTATAGGGTGTGAGATACGGGTCCTCTTTCATTCTTTTGCATATGGATATCCAGTTCTCTAGGCACCATTTATTGAAGAGACTGTTCTGTCCCAGGTGAATTGGCTTGACTGCCTTATCAAAGATCAAATGTCCATAGATAAGAGGGTCTATATCTGAGCACTCTATTCGATTCCATTGGTCGATATATCTATCTTCTTTATTCAGCTTCATTCTTATCTTTTTTTTTTTTTTTTTTTGCTTTTAAAAAAGGGAATTTAATGAGTTGCTAGTTTACAGTTCTAAGGTCGAGAAAATGTCCCAATTAAAACAAGTCTATAGAAATGTCCAATCAAAGGCATCAAGGGAAAGATATCTTGGTTCAAGAAGGCCAATGAAGTTCAGGGTTTCTCTCTCAAGTGAGAAGGCACATGGTGAACACAGTCAGGGCTTCTCTCTCAGCTGGAAGGGCACATGGCGAACACGGCGTCATCTGCTAGCTTTCTCTCCTGGCTTCCTGTTTCATGAAGCTCCCCTGGAGGCGTCTTCCTTCTTCATCTCCAAAGGTCGGTGGCTGGTGGACTCTCTGCTTTGTAGGGTTGTTCTCTCTGAATCTCCCCGAATCTCTCTGAATCTCCATTCTTATCTCTTAATATCAGATTATATGTATAAAACAGCCTCTCAAAATCCAGAAATATTAATCACCACTCTGGATTTAATGTGTCTACTCTAAAAGCGTACAATCTAGGCCCCTGTTTTCTTATAAGCATTTTCTAAAGGTGACCATACCATTCTTGTTCTTTTGTTTCTGGCTTATTTTGTCTCACTAAATGTCTCACATGTTCATTCGCATTGTTGCATGCCTCACGACTTTGTTCTGTAGTAAGTTTTTAAACCAGGAAGTATGAGTCCTCTAACCTTGTTCTTTTTTCAAGATTGTTTTGGCTTTTCAGGGCCCCTTACAAGTCCATATAAGTTTACGGATCAGCTTTTTCATTTCTGCAAACAGAGATGCTGAAATCTTGATAAGGATTGCATTGAATTTGTAGATTACTTTTAGTAGTATTGATATCTCAACAATATTGTCTTCCAGTTCCTGAAAGTGGGATATCTTTGCATTTATTAAGGTCTTCTTTAATTTTTTTCAGCGATATTTTATAGTTGTCAGTGTGCAAGTCTTTCACCTTGAGGAAATTTATTCCTAGTTATTTTATTCTTTTAGAAGCCATTGTTAATGGAATTGTTTTCTTAATTTCCTTTTCAGATCATTCATTACTGGTGTATAAAAACACAACCGATTTTTGCATGTTTGTCTTTTATCCTGTGACTTTACTGAATTCATTTATTAATTCTAACAGCTTCCTTGTGGATTTTTTTGATCTGTGATATATAAAATAAAATCTTCCTCTTTAAGGAATGCCTTTTATTTCTTTTCATCCCCGATTACTCTAGAACTTCCTGGAGTGCAATATTCAACGCCAGTCATGACAGTGGATATTCTTTCCTAGTTCGTGATGGGGCTTGTACTTTAGAAAGCACTGCTTTGAACCTTTTCAGGGCACTCCTTCCCCTGGATTAAGGAGTTCCAGAGACCAGGGGCCATGCCTACCTGAAACTTATACCCTCTCTTCTGGTCCATAGAGAGGGTGCCCAAGCCTCTGTCTATATGGTCCTGGGCCAACTTGCAGGATTTTCATGGGCTTCTTCCTTGAGTCCATCTTCAAAGGACAGGCTGTACTTACCCAAAGAGTACCCAAGGTGTTTGTGGGGGGTAAGATGTGTGGATGGAACGTGAACGGGGGCCTAGGGAATCCACACAGGAGCGTGCAAATCCCCCCACAATGAAAGACAGGGCTGGGAGGGAAGGGAAGGGGAATGGAGGCTGGGAGTAGGCCTTTCTGTCACCACATTGCTGTGCAGAATTCTAAGGGGTCAGTGAATTCTAAATTCAACATTGACCTTCTAAGTTGTTATGGACTTATACTTGTCAAGGTAGGAAGATAGAATGTATTTTATTTATCAGTTTATTAGCTTGGTTTTTAATTTGTAACTATTTAGACATATGCAAATGTGGGCTGTGGGTTGAGAATCAAGTTCCATCCTGCTCCAATTTTTGTGGCCTTGACTAAGAAAAAGAAACCTTGGAAAACATATAAGTTTGGATATATTCATAAAATTCCCAAGTTCATTAACTTCTGTGATGACTTATAATTGTTATTAAAATAAACTTCATATTATCTTTAAAGACTAAGGAATATTATTTAGGTCAGCAATTAGAAAGTACTAGACTCAAAGTTTCTGTGAACCAAAGGAAATGAGTGAGTAAAAGCAAGAAAATGAGTACCTGAGGGTTGAATAGCAGAATAAATGTGAAATTCTTGCTACTAACTCAATGCTGTCTGAAGGTGGGACGGGAAAGAGCCAGGAGCAATGCACATCTGGGGCACTAAGGAATGTGGGAGACAAGGCAGAAGAAATGGGTCCTGTTTTAGGCAAAGATCAATCTTATGGGAAGATAAAAAATTTAAGGGAAAAAAAGATACATTATATGAGGTTGAATTGGGGACCATGGAAATTAAATGGCAAAGAGAAAGAACTAATTTAGCAATATAAAAATAGATCTCAATCCCATAAAAGTTTAAAGTTTCCTTTCACATCTTGGATATTCTTTTGAAAATCTGCATCTGAAGTAGGAAGCTTTCTTTGAATCACACATTATTATTGATGTCATCATCATGATGATAATTAATAGTAGCTGGTTATTATTTTGAAGGCTTATTATGTGGGAAGCTGTCTTTGAAAGACTTTACATATATTATGTCATTTAATCTTCAAAACAACCCTAAGCATTAAGTTTTATTATTGTTCCCATTTTATAGATAAAAGAACTGAGGCACAAAAGGCTAAGTAACATGATCATGGTCCAGTAGCAAATAAATGATGGAGCACAAATATAAATCCAAGCAGTATCCTTCTACTATAGGAAGTTTAATATTTGCCCATATTCGTTTTGTTATGAATATGTCTTTTTCCAAAAGGGTTGAAGCTGCTTCTTTCTTTTTTTTTAATTTTATGATTTCAAGCTTAGCTGTTGAATAGGGGTAGGAAAATTCCACAAGCATTGCTGAAGACCCATTGTCTGTTGGCACTGTGGGAGACTTAGGATGACACAACATGAATAGGCAAAATTAATAAAAATTTCTATTTATCACTGAATGGACTATAATATAAGGCAGAAAGTGGCATATATTCTAATAGAGGTACAAATTGGAGATTTAAAAGTGGGGAAGATTATTTCTGGGTGTGGAAGGATCAGGGAGTTTTAGAGAAGTCTCATTTCTCATGGACTGGGCCTCAAAAGATGAGTGTGGTGTTGACTGTTGAAGATTGAATTTTGAGGTCCTCGCCATGCCAATAGAATGTACTCATATATATTTTTATGCCTACCAAGATATATTCCTAGTACATTGTTTTAGTTTCCTAGCTGCTAAAACAAATTCCACACAGTGGGTTGGCTTAAACAATGGAAATCTATTGGCTCATGATTTTGAGGCTAAGAGAAGTCCAAAATTGAAGCATCAGCAAGGTGATGCTCTCCTGAAGAATATAGAATTCTGAGGCTGGCTGCCAACAATCCTTGGTCCATGAATTTTCTGTCACATGTGTCTTTTCTCAGAATCACTTATGAGTATGTTCTATCTTGGGGCAAAACTCCTCTGTCTGTGGTCCTATGAAACCTAGAAGACAAGTTATCTGCTTCTGATATACAATGGTGGGACAGGCATTGGATAACTGTTCCCATTCTGGAAGAGGGAAATTGAAATGGAAAAAGGGTTCATGGGTCCCAAACAAGTCCAAAATCCAGTAGGGCAAACTCTGTTAGGTTTCAAGTTTTGAGAGTCCTGTAGATCGATGTTTTGTCTTCCAGGCATCACAGACTGGCAGTTCCGCTCCTTCTAAGTGCTTGTGCAGCATCCAAGCTCTCCCTGACAACTGGGTGAATCCTTCACTACCCCTGAGCATTGGGGTGGTGGTATTCTCTCTGAACATCAAGTGCAGGGCCTGCCCCCTCCAATCTGCTCCCAAGAGCAGGGGTGGACCTGCCTTTTCCATGCATGTGGGTGGGTCTGCTGTCTTAACCTGAAATCTTCTTTTCGGTGCAGATTTTTGACTACATGGTTTTGCCTTTGAAGTTATTCTTCCTCAGTTCATCCCTTCTCTTTCCCTTTCAGTCCAGGCTGCAATAGTTCTGCTCATACAAATTTTGCAAAACCCTTGTCAGCTTTGCATACCGGTCCAGGGGTCCAAACCATGAGACAATAAAACTTTCCACAGATTCTTCCTGCATATCTGCATTTCCAATCCTGACTTCTACTGAAATGGTTGACTGGATCTATGACCAGTGACTACTTCTTTAGAAAAAGGCTGTTCAGTTAAACTCTTACATGGAACCCTGTTATCTGTTGAATCACTTCCTGGAAATTTCAGGGAGGTCCTGAGAAAGCCGCTTTCTGGCCCTAGTCTCAGAACATGCTATCTGGCCAGGCTAAGAATTTAAAAACACCATCAATTGCTGGTTCCTTTGTGTTTAAGAGTTCAATTATCAGCTTATCCCTTTCCTCTTGCATTTTTTACTATAAGGAGAAGCCAGGCTATACCTTCCACACAACCTGGAAATCTCCTTAGCTAAATATGCAAATTCATTGCTTACAAGTTCCCCTTTCAATCCTTTATCAGAATATATTTATCAAGTTCTCTGCCACTCCTTAACAAGGATTACCTTTCTTCCAATTTCCTATATCACATGCATCACTTCCTCATCAGAAGAAACTTTGTATTTCTACTGACAGTTCTTTCAAAGCAATCTAGGCTTTTTCTATCAAGCACTTCACAATTCTTCCAGTCTCTAGCCATTTCCATGTTTTTAGGTATTTGCAATACCAGCACTCCACTTTCTATTACCAAAAACTGTTTTAGTTTCCTAGCTGCTAAAATAAATGCCATACCATGGTTTGGCTTAAGCAATGGGAACTTCTGTTCATAATTTTCAGCCTAAAGAGAAGTCCAAAATCTAGGCATCAGCAAGTGATCCTTTCTCCCCCAAGACTGTGCTGTTCTAGGGCTGCCTGCCCATAATCCTGGGTCCTGGTTTTTCTGTCTCATGGCAGTACACACTGTGATACCTTCTCCTTTCACTTCCGGATTTTGTCAACTTTCAGCTTCTGGTACTTTCTGTGGCTTCGTTTTTTTGGCATCTCCCTAAGGCTTTATAATAGGATTAAGAACTATCCTGACTCAATTGGGCCACACCCTAAGTGAAGTAACACAAAGGGTTCAACTACAATGGGTTCACACCCACAGGAGTGAATTAAGATTAAAAGCATGTTTTCTGGGGTATACAACACTACATACATATGCTATTTAAATGTTTATTGAGCATCTGTTGTGTACCACACACAGAGCTAAGCATCAAAGTTGCAGGGAATGTGTGACACAGTCTCCGTCTTCAAGTAGCTTACAATCTATTATGGGAAATGGATATGTATATAAATAAAATATAGAGTGATAGAGTGATAGATACGTGCGACAAGTAAATTTTCTATAAAATTATTTCATAGAATTTTAAGAAAACATTTTACATTACGAAATGTAACATATATACAAAAAGCAATAAATTTCAAAGTAGATTGTAACAAGTAGTTATAGAACAGATTTCAGAGTTTGGTATGGGTTACAGTTTCCTAATTTCAGGCTTTTCCTTCTAGCTGCTCCAAAACACTGGAGACTAAAAGAAATATCAATATAGTGATTCAGCAGTCACGCTTATTTGTTAAATCCTATCTTCTTTGTTACAACTCCTCCTTCCCCTTTGATCCTTTCTTCCATTCTTTAGGAGTATTTGGGCTATGCCTTTTCTAACTTTTTCATGTTGGAAAGGGGTGTCATATGGGATAGGGGGATGGAACTAGTTGATGTTCTGGAGAGCCTGGCCCCTCTTGGCTTTCAGAACTTATTTAGCCTAGGAATCCATCTGGAAGTTGTGGGTTTCAGGAAAGTAACCTTACTGTGTGAAACTTTTGTAGAATCTCAGATAGAGCCCTAGGTGTTCTTTAGAGTTGGCAGAAATGGTTTTGGTTGGGGTTTAGCAGATCATGGTAACCAGCAATATCTAGCTGAAGCTCTCTTAGGCACTGATACCTTGTTTTATTACACTTCTTTTCCCCTTTTTGGTCAGGAAGGCATTGTTGATCCTACGGTGCCAGGACCAGTCTCATCCCTGGGAGTCATGTCCCATGTTGCCAGGGTGTTATAACATTTTAAACTTAAATTTTTCTTCCCCCTGTCACCCGAAACCCATAACATAGTTTTAGGGGAACTTTCAGTTTCCAATTCTCGTATAAACCACAGTAGCACTTACTGGTGAAATATTGTTTTGTAACTATTGGAGTAATCCCAAACAGGGAGACAGTTGCATTGTTTGGGCTATAAAGGGTTGCTAGTGTCCAGGAATTTGAGAAAAGGGAGAAAGTTCTATGGCTGAGAAATAAGATAGCATATAAACAATTTTTTTAAAGCTATTAAATTTCTACAAACACCTCCTAGGGATAAACCTCCAAGTAGATGCCAGTAAATCTTCACGCCTCAAAATTTGACACCCTCTAACTCCTTTTTTCATTACAAAAGCTTCCAGTTCTGTCTCTTCCAAGACTATTTTTAATAGCTGCATATTTCCAGTTTTGTAATACAAACAAAGAAAAGGCAGAAAGGGGAATAACATTGGTTGAATGCTGCTTGCTCTTTGAGCCAGTAGCTGCTCATGGCATTTGGTGTTGGTTCTCTTTATCCTTACATCAACCCTAACATGAGGTGTTAATTTCAATTTTACACTTGGGGAAATTGAGACTCTGGAGAGCATGTAACCTACCCAAGGTCATGTAGCTTGAATTATGCAGAGCTGGGATTAAAAACCCAGTCTGTGTGATTCCCAGTTCCACTCTACCATATAGTTTCCATTTTACTTTGCAATCAAGTTGACGTGGGATACATCTGCCCTAAAAGATAATAAATAGGAATATTGGTCTCTATACATCTCAACATCTGTGAGTCTGCTTTTAGTATTTGGAAGTGCAACAGCATTACAGTAGTATCCTTCATTTGAATAGTGGGTATTCTACTCCTCAGTCTAGAGATTTGTGATAGTCTGGTGTGAACTGAATAATAGCTACGAAGCTTCTGAAGAGGAGCCTAGTACAATACAATAAAGTGGAAATAAGTTGAATCACCATGGAGATGCTACTTCTGAATTTTAAAATGTTTGAGATGAAACAGATATTCAAAAAGATCTCTATGATTTTCATTGAATAATACAAGCATTTTTAGGCCAAACGATAGATATGTTTATATGTGGGCAAATAAAACCCATCCTAAAATACTAATGTCATTTTCTTTACTATCTCTTGAAGAAAATAAAATGCTGAACGATGACCAAAAGGCAGCAGTACAAGGTTTCAGGGAAACCAATCGACTTAAAAAAAGATAAGATTTTCAAAGATGAATGAGTCATAAACTTGTATGCAGCATAAAACAGCAATTATTGTGTTCAAATTACATCCACACCTGAATTTTGACATGAAGACTGAAGCATACATGAAGACAATAGTGTTTTTAAGCTGAATTGGATCTGAGGTTAGAAGATGTAACTTCTATGAACAGTTGGTTTATCTATTTATGTTTGTTTATTTATTTATTCTCCACAGTTTTTCCAAAATTATCTAATATCAAACTTCTCAATTTGCTTTTTTTAATTAAAAAATTATTGTGGTTTTATATATATATATATATATAAAACAAAATTTCTCATTATAACCATCTGTAAATGTACAATTCAATGGTATTAAATTCACACTATTGTACCACCATCACCCCCAACCATTAACAAGGCTTTTTTAATACTCCAAACAGAAACACTGTACCTCTTAATCCATTATTCCCCATCCTGGTCACTTCTAATCTCCTTTCTATCTCTATGAATTTGCTTATTCTAGATATCATAAATAAGTGAAATCATGTCAGATTTGTCTTTTGTGTCTGGCTTATTTCATTTAGCATGTTTTCCAGGTTCATCCATGCTGTAGCATGCTTCAGAATTACTTCATTCCTTTTTATGGCTGAATAATATTCTATTCTATTCAATATACTACATTTTGTTTGTCCATTCATCTATTGATGGAACTTGAATTGTTCCGTTTCTTGGTTGTTGTGAATAATGCTGCTATGAGCATCAGTGTACAAGTATCTGTTTAAATCCCTGCTTTCAATTCCTGTAAGTATATACCTAGAAGTGAGATTGCTGGGTCATATAGTAATTCTGTACTTAATTTTCTGAGGAACCGCCAAGCTGTCTTCCACTGTGGCTGCACCATTTTACATTCCCAGCAGCAATCCTTTCGTATCCTCATCATACTTATTCTTTTCTTTTTTTTAGCAGCCATCCTAGTGTGTGCGATGTAGCATCTCATTATGGCTTTTATTTGTTTGTTTGTTTGGGGGTGCATGGGCTGGAAAACAAACCCAGAGCTCCCGCGTGGCAGGCGGGAATTCTACCACTGAACCACCAGTGCACCCCCTCATAGTTTGATTTGCATTTCCCTTATGACTAATGATATTGAACATTTCTTCATATGCTTATTGGCCATTTGTATATTTTTCTTTAGAGGAGGACTATTCAAGCCCTTTGCTCATTGTTTACATTGCTTTGTTTGTCTTTTTTGTGTTGAGTTCCATTTGGTTTTAACAATGTAACTCAGGGAAAAATAAGTCACATACCATATAACTGTAAAATGAGAATCATAGCACCACACCTATTTTTTTCTCCCTTAAAATATTGTAAGTAGCAGTAAAAATTCCTCATGAATCTACTTGCATGTAATATGATTTATTGTCATTCTTTTTCATTTTCTGTGGTTCGTTTGCTTTTTATTGTAACCAGAGGGCCAACATTTATACTCTTCTCTACTTCTAATAGCTGCCTAGTTATGGCCTTCCCTCCAGGAGTCTTGGCTTTGATTCAAATTAAAATGGACACAAATTGAGTTTTAAGATAGAGCCCCTAGATGAACTTCAGAGAGAAAGAGGCAAGAAAGACATTATTCTCTGATGTGGGGTCAGAAGACAGGAAGTCAGAGATTTTGCTTTTTAACACTTTATAAAAGTTGCACATGGTTGCTTTCTGAAATTTGGTTCCCTAGGCTGGCACAACTTTCCTCATATCCATCATGCTGGCTACATGGAAGTTTTGCTAGAAAAAAAAAATATGCAAGTCATAGATGCTCAACCACGTGATCACATCAGCCTGAGCCTCCTGTCCTCAGTGGAAATATTTCCCCTCTGCCCAGGAGACTGGCAAGGCAGTAAAGCCAAGGAGGGGATGACTGAATCATCTAGAGATCTCCAGGTCAAACATTTTCACTGTTGACTTTCTTGCCACTTCCTACCCTCAGTGAAGTCCATGTTTGTGAAGCAGCTCCAAGTCTATATGCCTTGGGAGTGGGTTTCATTTCTCCAAAGGCAGCCCAGGAATGGGGCTGTCTGTTCTCAGCAGAAATGGCTGGAAGATGAACAATGAAAGGAGCAAAGTTAATGAGTTCTTGTGGGTAGAGAATATAACTAGTAGGCAATTCAGCTGACTCACCCCAAGGAGGAGTCCTTGCCTGGCCTGGGCCCTCAGAGAACAAGATTACTTCTACTGCCACTCTTCAGGCATTGGGAAGAAGGTATGAGTTTCTTTCTTGAACTTTCGCACTCAGAGCAACTTTCCTGGGTCAGCAGAGGGTAAACAAACTCGAATTTAAGGGTAACTTTCCTATGAATGCGGGTTGTAAAGGGCAAATGGTAGTCCAGAGGCCAAAGTGCCAGGTAATATAATTAAGCCTGCAAGAAGACCTATGTTTCATATCTTAAAACCAATAAATTTGAAGAAGGGATCAAACATCCAGTGAACCACACCTGCTATTCATCTTTGCTCAGCCCCTCCTCCATGCCCTTGGCTACCTGTGTTTTTAAGCATATGGATTCCTGCAGTGCTAGGCTCAATCCCTATGGAGTTTGACCTTTTGGTATTGATAACTATTGACCCAGATGAGCAGACAACACAATCAGATTGACAGTTTATTTCTGTAGGTGCTTTTGGAATATGAAAGCTTTGGGTGGCCCATACATGACCATTTACCTATATTAACATTGTAACAAATATTTTGTGGTTTAAAATTTTAAAGAAAAGCAATTTTGTGAATTTTTCAGGCAAATCAGCATTAAAACAGCTTAGTAAGAGTTTGCAGACATTTGGGTTTAAAGTGAGGACAACATGAAGCAATTAATGAAAAACGTTCACAAGACTTGGACTACTTCCAACAATTTAGCTGTGTAAGGGTAGCTTTTATACCAAGACAACTCTAAAAATAAAACTATTTTAAACTTAAGGCAGTTCATCCAGTTGCTGTTTCAAATTTCATCTGAGGAACTGAGATGCTATTGTTCAGTGAAAATGCAACTACAGGCTTCTTAACAATAAGATTAAAGAATTATTATATTTTCTGATAATTAAATTATTTCTTATCTTTGAATTTATAATGACAGCTGTGAGAGTGATTGTCAATAGTATTACTTTAATGTGAATTTCTAGTGGAATGATTTTCCTATTCATGTGATAGACCAAAATAATCCTAATATTAATACAGAGATTTATTTTGTTCTCTAGAATAATGGTACCAGTAAAATATATTCTCAGCAATATTTTACAATGTTTGAGACTATTAATAGAATTACCTGTGTTTTAAAACTATGGCATTAAATTATACCTTTCAAAATATCATTATGATGTGTTGGGCATGTGGATGGAGGGGGTAGGGCAAGGTCAGTTTTGTGTAAAGCAGGTGGGATGAGATTTTCCTGTCACAGCTGGAGTTTCTTTATGGCCTTAGAAGAGAGTTATCCCAAGGCTGTTGGGCTTCTTTGTAAAGTCTGATACCTTCTGCACTTACAGTGTGCATTCTTTTTATCAGATAAAATGGGTAAAAACGGAGTTACTTAAAGAATCAGTAGAAATACAACGTGTAAACTGCCAAGCACCTTATAAATTATTGGTCTTCATATATGAAATTCAAATAATGCCAAGCACGGGGATACAGAAAGAAAAAGACATCACTCCTGTGTTTAAGAGGCTAATCTCTTCTGAATGGAGATGTATAAACTATTATACAAATTGTTAAATATTATAATAGAGGAAACAGCCTAGTGTAAAGTGCGTGTGGGAGAAGGGCTGCCTGAGGAGTCAGGGAAGCCTTAGTGGGTGACAGCAGGATGCGTGGGCCATCAGGTGGGAAGGCATTCCAGGAAGAGGGGCAGCCTGCACTAAGGAAAGAGAGGTGAAAGGGCAGAGTGCCCTCAACAAAGGGCCAAGAACGATGGCAAAAGGGGGAGTGGAGCGTTGCAGGTGCCCTGTCCTAAAGGGACTGATATTCCTTTCCAATGAATTGGAGGTTATCCTGCAAAACCATGTAAGGATTTAAAGCAGAAAAGTGCTTTAAATTTGGGAGTGCACTCTCTATTTACTGATAAGGAAATTTAGGTTCGTTAGCTTTAAGAATCATGGACTTGTTTGAATGAGAACCACAGTCCTTAACCAAGGCGGTGCAAGGATTATGTATGCAGACAGGTGACGGTGGGTTCTTAAAAGAAAATAAAGGGGAAAATATTCCTGGTCCTTAGTTGTTTTATTTTGTTTTTATTTCTCTTTTGTAGTTTTCTATTATGGAGAATTTCAAACACACATAAAATTAGATAGAACAGAATCATCTACTCTCATGTACCTGTCACGCCTCTCCCCCTCTCCATGCAACAACCAGCATCTGCTGTTTACATTGTAGCCTGTAAAGAAAAAACTATCCTCGGCAACACTCTGGAATAAGGAAAGATAAAGTGGAGCAGTTCTGTGGTAATCAGGAAAAATAAGGCTGTCTGCACTTCCCAGGTAACCAGGTGGCACCACCTGCTGCCAGCCAGCCACTCCCAGAGCCTCCTGGGCTGGGCAAAACCTGGCTTCCACAGCCTGTCAAAAGAGGGATCCACTGGCTTCTTCTGAGATGCTCTTGCTCTCTGTCTCGATCATGCTTATTTGTTGCCTCTTCTCGGAGTTCCCATTTGCTTTGGGCAGGGGTGAATAAACCATGGGTGAGTTCAGACCTCGAATTCCCTGTCCTGCCCCCATGGCTGGTGCCTAGCAGAGGGCAGCACTGCACTCTCTCCTCTCCCATCAGGTCTGCTGAATCCACCTCTGCAGCTGGACTCTGGACACGGGGCAGCTCAGCCTCCTGGGTTCCAAACGAGATCTGGGACTTTGTACCACAGCTTAATTAACCATTTATGGAGTGTTTATTTTTTGCCAGGTATTGTGCTAATTAATCCTTGTAACTGCCATTTGTGTTAAGTACTTTTATTGTCACCTTGTCCTTTTACAAATGAGGAAACTGAGGCTTTTAAGGTTAAGGAATTTGTCCCAGGTCACTTAGGCCATAAGAACTGGAATGTGAACTCAGAGCTGACTCCAGAATCCCAATTCTTCAGTTGGAAAGAAGCAGCAAAAGAGGTTTTCCAGGAAGTCTGCAGTATCCTGATATTATTATAAGTGTCCAATGTCACTGTTTGTCTCTCTTAATCTAGAATATCAATGCTGAATGGTTTTAAAACTCTGAATATACAAGGAATTCATCTCAATTGAGTCGACTGAACTTTATTTCTTTATGTTGTTGCTGATTTTTTTTTTAAATTAGGGATGTTGCAGGTTACCTGAAAAATCATGCAGAAAATACAGATTCCCATATTTTCCTGCTATTCTTGACACCTTGCATTAGGATCACAAATTTGTTACAACTGATCAAAGACTATTATAATTGTGCTATTCATTGCAGTCCATGGTTTACATTTGAGTTCCCTGTTTGTTTTGTATAGTCCTATGCTTGTTTGTTTTATTTTTATTCTAGTAGCCTATGTACAAACTAAAATTTCCCCTTTTAACCACATTCAAATATATAATTCAGTGTAAACATATTTGGCAGCACTGCCACTGATTTTTGAATAGTTATCAGGAGCTTTGCCGTTCATGATCTCATCTGGTTTTCTAGAACTGAGTTAATGTACTTCTTGAACCCAACGAGGAGATTTAAAAAATGCATACAAAATAGGAACATCCACTGATGATAATTCTACATTGAAGGTCTCTGCTAAACCTTTGTCAAATTTCTTCTCTTAAGAAACTTAGAATTCTCTACAGCTTGGATTAGATCAAAGTCTGTGCTGCTCAGGGTGTGCTGAAGCCAGCCTACACTGACTCCTGAGGACCTTTGGTGCACAGCACTTCCCAATTCTGTCGTCAGTGAGGTCATCTTGACTGGCTGTGATGGAAGTACTTACAAATCAGGGTTGTTTTGTCTTGATTTTTAGACTCAGCTTCCAATACAGAAATGTGGTCTGTCACATGACATTAGGAGGTGGCCACTCAACTCAAATATCACTTTTCCATAGGGTGGGGTGGAAGTTTCCATCAGAAATGTCATATCCATATATTCTGATGATTTTTTTTTAGGGAGGCATGATAATGTAATAACTTGGGGTTTGAAAAAGTGGGATTGATTTTTTAAGAAAATTTGTTAACTTAGAATTCACCCTGAAAAAGATCCCAGCAAAGTCAACTATGGAAACAAAAATTAAGTAAACCTTCTAATACAGTAATCAGCTTCACTGTCTCATCTAGTGGTACCTACAACCCTAATTTCTGAATTCTTGAAGATTATTGTCAATTAAGTCAAAGAACCCAATAGAAGTTCACTTAAACTGACATGATCAATAGTGGTACTAAGTTGTCTAATCAAAAGAGTTAGTGTATGAAAGGAAATTATCAGGAAAGTGGAAGGATCACCTATAGAATAGGAGAAAACTGTTGCAAACTGTGTATAAAATGAAAACTTAATATTCAGAATATAGTAAAAAAAAAAAACTTTCACAATGCAACAAGAAAAAAGACAACCCAATTTAAAAAATGGGCAAAGTCCTTGAATAGATGTTTCTCCAAAGAAGATATACAATTGACCAATAAACATATGAAAAGATGTCAATATCATTAGCCAGTAGGGAAATGCAATCAAAACCATAATGAGATACGACCTCACACCCACAAGGAAGGCTATTTAAAAATGGAAAGTAACAACTATATTGGAGACGATGCAAAGGAATTTGAACAGCAGTGCATTGTTGGTAGGAGTATAAAGTAGTGCAGCCATGCGGTTCATCAAAAAATTAAACATAGAATCACCATATAAACTGGCAATCCACTTCTGGGTATATACCCAAGGAAAGTGAGAACAGGGTCTCAAACAGATACATGTGCATCACTGTTTATAGTAGCATTATTCACAATAGCCAAAAAAAGTGGAAACAGCCCAAATATCCATCAACAAATGAATGGGTAAACAAACTGTGGCACGTACACGTGATGGAATATTATTTGACTATAGAAAGAATGAAGTTATGCTGTAAAACGAAAAACCTTGTAAGTACTTACTCCATGAAATAAACAAGATGCCTAAGGACAAATATTGTATGATATCACTTATAAGATATAACTAAAATAGTAAATTTGCAGAGATAGAAAGCAGATTAGAGGTTACCAGGGGATGGGAGGTAGAGGGAAGGGGACATGTCAGTTTGTAAACAAACAAACAAATAAAAAGACATACATGGAAGGAAAAAAACACTTTTCTTCATATCAATTGAATTTTACATTAACTCTACTGAAACTTGGCCAATATTCATATACCCCAAGAAAACTTCCTTGAAAAGACTGCACTTCTCTCAAAAACAGACAAAATTACATGATTTGATTTAAAAAATGTTGCCTTGTTTGTGTTGCTTGATACTTGCTTATTAAAAATTTTAAACCGCTGTTTCACTTACGTAGAACAACGTCTTGTATTTTCTTTCTGTAACAATTGCTTATGTAACTTCTTAATGCTAAAATAACCTAATTTCTCAGGCATTAGATTATCAACAAATGCAACAAAATTCTTTCATGAAGACACTTAAATAGCAAATCACATTTTTTTGTGAGGAGAAAAATTTTGGAGAATGGGTTTGAGTCACATCCTGTAACAACTTTAATAGCTAATTTCAAGAAATAATTGAAAATGTGAGCATGTATATAAAGAAATTAATATATTATACATAAGAGGCTACTGTAACTGAGAAATCAGGATGTAAGAGATGATTTTGATTGCTGAATCATTATATAGATATTCCTTTTTGCTTTCTGGTATATTGGAGTTGACAGAGGGAAATTCCTGAAATCTCTAAAATGTAACCCAGCTGCCTTGATCTCTGATAATGGTTGTATGCCCTTATCTTCTGCCCCTGTGATTGTAAAAACCTTGTGACTAACCTTCATTTGTACCCAGTTATCCAGTTTTTCAACTTTAGACTCTTGGACTCACTAAAGTCAGCCCCAAATGTTTATTTATTAATGGAGGGTCTTGGGTCAGCCCAGAACTCACCCACCCCAAGTTCAAAGTCATCTTGATAACTGAGTCTGGATCTAACCAAAGTGGGCCCACTTGACATGTGCAGTAGCTTTGACTTTAACCTACAGGTCACCTATACCTCATTATAATCCACCATTTTCTTACCTGTGACTAAGCGTGTAATCAATCTATACATGTTCAGTAATTAGATGACCTTTAATTATATCAGCTGGGGCCACTGTGCTCATTATCCTAAACCCTGCCCATCTTTTTCTCTAATAAAATTCTAAGAATTTACTGCAGGGTAGGGAGAAAGATTTTGGGCTGATAGGCCATCTGTTCTCCTACTATGTGCTTAGTAATGAACTCTTCTCTCTTTGAAACATCCGTATCTCAAGAATTGGTCATTGAGCATGTTGGGCAAAAGAATTCACAGCATTTGTGTTCGGTAATACTATGAACAGAATATTTTGCCATGAAAAAAAAATACCTGCGAGATTTTTATTTTAATGGGATCTTCCTGGAGAAACCCCAAATCATCTAATACACAGAATATATCTACTTTTTTTCAGGGTTTTGTTTTTAATTAAACTTTTCATTTTGAGATAATTATAGATTCAAATGCAGTTGTAAGAAATAATACAGAACAAAATCTCCAATACTCTTTAGGCAGTTTTCCCCAATGGTAACATCTTGAAACTATGTACACCATCACAGCCAGGATATTGACAGTGATATACAATGAAGATACAAAACATTTCCATCACCACAAAATCCTCTTGTGGCCATTTTCTAGCCTTACTCCCCACTTCCCTACCACCCCACCTCCTCATTAAGCCCTAGAAACCACTATGGTCTCCATTTCTATCAAATTTTCATTTCAAAAATGTTATATAAAATGGGACATAAATTAGTGAAATGGAGGACTGCAAAAATTAAAACATACATTAAACATTTTAACTGAACACATAAATGCACATTCATTTACCAACTTTTTAATGTAGAGCCAAAGTCATTTCTCTTTGAGGGTCTGCAGATTGGATTTCTATGTAGTTTTCTTGCATAAATCAGCCTTATAATGTATCCTCTCCAATTTCCAGTATCGTTTCTTTAGAGTGGATTGAAGACTTAAGTGTATTTGTAAAGCATTCTGAGTAGAATCCGATTCAACAGCACTTTTTAGCCACTCACCTGTATTGCGCTTTTCCAAAGCACTTAATTTGGTTATCATAGAAATGACAGAAAGGAGTTATTCTTGCTGGACCCATGTTTCTTTTTCTTTTTTATGTAAAACTATTAAATTACATGGTAAGAACAAGCACAATTGGTGCCAGCAAATTTGAGGACAACCACAGCTGACTTTGGAAAACTAACACCTCCTCAAATCCAAGGTGAGGGAACGTCGCATACTAGAGTGAAGACTCCAGCTACCAATGCACTGGTCAGACATTCTCTTGACGTTATGGGCTATACAGGTCAGACAGGAGAGTCAGTTAAGTGATGTCTACTCTATTATAAAATACACTAAAAATGAAGGTCTTGGAGAAAAATTAGTTTTGGAAACCTTGAACTGGAAAAAGAAGAAAAACATAACTAAGCACAAATAAAAAGCTTGATGTAGTCAAAGTGCTTTGATTTCTTGGGCAAAAAAGATACCATGGACTGAAGATGCTGAAGAGTTTAGTAGGAGGAAAGGAACTAGACTTAAAGTTAGGAGAACTGGGTCTTAGCCTTTGATTTAAAAATTATTTGTTATATTACACTGGAAAAGTTACTTAACCTCTCTGCATCTCAGTTTTCTCTTCTGTTAGATAGAAACCACAATTCCTGATCTACTTACTAAATAACATCATTTTGATAATCAGAAAATATATCAGTACCTGAGGTGCTCCCAAGGGCAGGGACCATCCACGTCCTATTCATGTTTGTGATCCATAACATTTTTTAGATGGCCCCTTAAAAAAAACATCATGTGAGCAGGATAATGCTTGTCCTCTAAGTATTCACTAGCTGAGAAAATCAATGCACTGGCAAAGAAGTTCTCAGGTCACTTATAAAAACAGCTAAGGTGCACTGCTTGGGAATTTCAATTCCATATCTACTCAACACATAAATCCCCTGCCCATAGTAGGTGTTCAATAAATGTTTGTTGAATTTTCAAAGGCATATACACTATATGAATAGATTTACATTAGATCAAAACTTTGCTGCTATTTTAGTCAAGATATGATTAATTTTATGTGAATTTTTTTCATTAGACAATTATTTGTGACAAAAACTTTTCTCTGTCTTTCAAATGTCTGCCTGACATGGGATCAGGGCCATGGTGCCAAGTCTATGCCTCCAGAAGCATGACTATAGCTTCCACCCAGCTGGAGGGATTAATTGTTGGCAGCGATTTGAACCCAGCCTTGCCTTACCTTAATGTGGATAATTAAGAGTTGGCTATTCTTATTTTATTGATGAATTGTTTATTATGTAGAATTTTCTTAATAAATACAATAAGGCAGCTAATTGATATTATAAAGGTAATATCAATGATAAAAATACTATAATTAAATATCCAATAATTGAAGAAATAAAAAATTGCAAGTCAGAGGCTCTATACTGAACTCCATATATGTTTGCTTAAACACAAATTTCAGAAAATTCCAGCTTTCTCTTGTTTGAATTTCCTAGGTTTTATTCAAATTCTCTGAATAATAGCCTTATTGCTTGGCTCCAACTCTTTATTTCTTTACCGTAGACTCAAATTCCCTAATGGTTGCTTCACCAGCAGAGTTGCAGTGAGTGAGAAGGACTCCATGTGCCCCCTTATGGTCGTGACTGGTTCAGTGGTGGAATCAGCAAACCCAAATATACAAGTGCATAACATTTCCCTGGCTGTGGTTATAGGGTCTGGAGTAGGTGTGTGCCCTAAATGAGGTCCAGGGTTTTCATCTAATGATTGGAAAAGAGAAGCACACTCTTTGTTCTAGTTTGCTAGCTGCCAGAATGCAACACACCAGAGATGGATTGGCTTTTAATAAAAGGGGATTTATTTTGTTGGTTCTTCAGAGGAAAGGCAGCTAACTTTCCACTGAGGTTCTTTCTTATGTGGAAGGCACAAGATGGTCTCTGCTGGTCTTCTCTCCAGGCCCCTGGGTTCCAACAACTTTCCCCAGGGTGACTTCTTTCTGCATCTCCAAAGGCCTGGGCTGAGCTGCAAGTGCTGAGATGAGGAATGCCGAGCTGCTTAGGCTGTGCTACATTGCGTTCTCTCATTTAAGCAACAGCCAATTAAGTCAAACGTCACTCATTGCAGCAGACACACCTCCTAGCCAACTGCAGATGTAGTTAGCAACAGATGAGATTCACGTACCGTTGGCTTATGTCCGCAGCAACAAGATTAGGTATGCTCACCTGGCCAAGGTGACAACTGAATCTAACTAACACACTATTCTTCTAGACGGCGTGGCAGGCAGAGGCAATACGTAGGATTGTCACAGCTATTTTGGAATCATATCGAATCCAGCTTCAAGATAATGCCAATACGTAAAGAGAGAAACAGAAATTCTCAGAAATGAGACTGATCAAACTCAGTTATGTGAATGAAACAATACATGATGTTTTAAGACAGCTTAAGTTGGGTCTTCTGTAACCAGAAGCATCTTAGCTATATACTACTATCTCCCAATTTTATGGCTGAGCACATTATTTTGTTGACTCTGTCTCCAGCTTCCTTGTTAGACTTTTGGCATAATTTCATACTCATTCCTTGTATGCTTGCTGGGCTTTGTTATAGCAATGTAAAACACATTGTAAAACTAGAAACAGGATCTAGTTCCACTAGGTATTGTTGTTTTATTTCTGTAACCTCAATCCCTAACAGAAAGTTGGCATGAGTGTTGCTTAGTAAATGCTTGTTGAATGCATGAATACATGTTCCTTTACAGAAGCCTAAGATATGTCCAAGCCTAGAGTCCATAGCTCTAAAGGATGACACTAGTGATTGGCAAAGAGAACAGGTGAGCAATCCAGGACTACACAAGGTGGCAGAGACTGCTAGTTGCCCCCCACCCCCCCACCAATGTCTGTTCTCTCTTCTTTAAATTGCAATTTTATCTGGGTACATACTCCCCAGAATAAAGACTACATTTCCAAGCTTCCCTTGGGCTAGCAATGGCCAAATGGCTATAGAGTCGAGCTGATGAGACGTGAACTAGAAGTAGTATATGCATGGTCTTGCTTGTAAGCTGCCAGAATGTGATATACCAGAAACCGAACGGTTTTTATAAAGGAAAATTTATTAAATTTACAATTCTAAGGCCATGAAAATGTCCAAATTAAGGCAAGCCTTTAAAAATGTCCAATTAAGGTATCCACAGAAAGATATCTTGGTTCAAGAAGGCCAATGACATTCAGGGTTTCTCTCTCAGCTGGAAAGGCACATGGTGACATCTGCTAGCTTTCTCTTCAATGGCTTCTCCGGGGCTCTGTTCATTCTGTTGATTCTGTCAGTTCTGGTGGCTCTCAAGCTTTTTCCAAAATGGTTCCCCTTTTAAAGGGCTTCAGTAAGCAATCCCACCTTGAATGGGTGGAGACACATCTCTATGGAAACCATCTAATCAAAAGTTATCATCCACAATTGGGTGAGTCACATCTCCAAGGAAACAAGCAAAAACTCCCACCTAGCAATACTGAATGAGGATTGAAGAACTTGACTTTTCTGGGGTACACACCAGATTCAAACCAGAGACGTTGCACTTTTAGGTTATGTATGCATGAGGAAGGAAAGACGCCCTTCCCTTTGTTCTTTCCTTCTTCCAGTTGAAATGTGGACATGGTGGTGAGCCATTTTGAACCATCTGGACAAGGGCAGCACATAGGATAGCAGAGTAACAAGACAGAAGCAGTCTGGGCTCCTGACAAATACAGAAGGCACAGCTACCGTACATGAGAGTGAGATACATTTTTATTTTATTTAAACCATTGAATTTCTTTATAACTATAGCTTAATCTATTTCTCTACCAGTATAACTGGGAAGGGAAGTTCTTAGGAGCCACGGTTCCCAGTGACTGCACTACTGAGGACACAGAGTCAAAGATTATTTTTCCCAACCTAAAAGCGACATGCTAATTCATTCATTTGACCACTTATAATTAGCTCTTTAATGCCTACTTTCTAATTAACTTTTTAAATTGTATAATAAAACATATATACAAAGCAAAGAAAGGAAAAAGCAATAATCTTCAGAGCACTCTTGAATAAGTAGTTACAGGACAGATCCCAGAGTTTGTCATCTCGGATTTTTCCTTCTAGCTGCTGCAGAATATAGGAGGCTAGAAGGAATAAATATTTTTTAATCATCACAATCAACTTTTTTTTCCTTTTGTGAAAAGTAACGTATATACAAAAAAGCAATACATTTCAAAGTATATTGCCACATTAGTTGTAGAACAGATTTTGGTATGGGTTACAATTCTACAATTTTAGTTTTTACTTCTAGCTGCTCTAAGATACTGGAGACTAAAAGAAATATCAATTTAATGATTCAGCAATCATATTTGTATGTTAAACCTTACCTTCTCTGTATAACTCCACCATCACCTTTGATCTTTCTATCCCACTCTTTTAGGGGTATTTGGGCTATGGCCATTTTAACTTTTTCATGTTGGAAGAGGCTGTCAATAATATGGGGTAGGGGGATGGAACTAGCTGATGTTCTGGAGAGGCTGGGCCCTCTAGGTTTCAGGACTTATCTGGTCCAGGGACTCATCTGGAGTTTGTAGGTTTCTGGAAAGTTACTCTAGTGAATGGAACCTTTGTAGGATCTTATATAGTGCCCTAGGTGTTCTTAAGATTGGCTGGAATGGCTTTGGTTGTGGTTTGGCAAGTTATGGTAAGTAGCAGTGTCTAACTGACGCTTGCATAAGACTGACCTTCACGGTAGCCTCTCAAATCTATTTGAACTCTCTCAGCCACTGATACTTTATTTGTTACACTTCTTTTCCCCCATTTGGTCAGGATGGAATTGTTGATCCCATGGTGCCAGGGCTGGACTCATCCCTGGGAGTTATTTCCCACACTGCCAGGGAGGCTTTCCCCTACCCCACATTGGGGGGAGGGCAATGATTTCACTTACAGAGTTGGACTTATAGAGAGTGAGGCCACATCTGAGCAACAAAAGAGGCCCTCCAGACATAACTCTTAGGCATACCTATAGGTAGGCTAAGCTTCTCTACTACCTACATAAACTTCACAAGAGCAAGCCTCAAGATCAAGGGCTTGGCCTATTGATTTGGGTATCCCTAATGTATGACACAGTAGCAGGGGATTCCCTGATGGTAAAGTTTAATAATTCCATATTTTTTTCTCCCATCCCTCAAGAGACTTTCCCAATACTTTTTGATGATCTGCTTACTATATTATAGAATGCATCCAGGTAATACCTACTTTTTTTTTTTTTTTGCATGGGCAGGCACTGGAAATCGAACCCGGGTCTCTGGCATGGATTTAAATAGCCCTTTCTCATACAGTTCTTGTGAGATTAAGTGAATTAACGTATGTAAAGCACTTGGCATGGCAGGTGAGAATTCTGCCTGCTGAGCCACCGTGGCCTGCCGAATACCTACTTTCTTATTGCACACATACAAGAAAGTCTTCCTTTCATTAAGAGAATATTTGGGAAAACAACAACAACAAAAAGAGAATATTTGGGATTAAGAAATTATGTAAATTGGAAGATGGCGGCTTAGTAAGACGCACGGGTCTTAGTTCCTCCTCCAGAAAAGCAACTAAAGAAACAGAAACAATACGAAACAGCTCCCGGAGTCACGACAGAGACCAAAAAGACAGCGTACCCCATTCTGGAACAGCTGAACGGGCAGGGAGAATCTGCTGCGGTGAGCTACCCGAGGGGTGCACGTTTTCCCGGCCGGGGCGGCTGGCGACTGGGGTCCCCTCCACGCACGTGGCTCACCGGCCTGACTGGGAACATTGGATAGCGGGGCCCTCCCGTCACGCTTGGCGTTTCGGGCCAGCTGGGCAATTAGAACCGGCACTCTCCCAAGCCGCGGCCGCCAGCGACCCCCACCTCCACGCGCGGTTTCCCGGCCGACTGCAGTGCAGACAGACGAGCGCCACGAGCGCCACCTACTGGGCAGGAAAAGAAAAACAGAGCCCAGAGATTTCACAGAAAAAGCTTTCAACCAGCTGCGTAACACACCCAGGGAAATCTGATCAAATGCCCAGACACCAGCAGAAAATAATGGATGACGCTCGGAAAACTGAAGATATGGCCCAGTCAAAGGAACAAACCAATAGTTCAAATGAGATAAAGGAGCTGAAACAACTAATGCTGAATATACGAACAGAAATGGAAATATTCTTCAAAAACCAAATCAATAAATTGAGGGAGGACATGAAGAAGACATGGGCTGAACAAAAAGAAGAAATAGAAAATCTGAAAAAACAAATCACAGAACTTATGGGAGTGAAGGACAAAGAAGAAAAAATGGAAAAAACAATGGATACCTACAATGGTAGATCTAAAGAGGCAGAAGCTACAATTAGTGAACTGGAGGATGGAACATCTGAATTCCAAAAAGAAACAGAAACTATAGGGAAAAGAATGGAAAAACTTGAGCAGGGGATCAGGGAACTGAATGACAATATGAAGCGCACAAATATACGCGTTGTGGGTGTCCCAGAAGGAGAAGAGAAGGGAAAAGGAGGAGAAAAACTAATGGAAGAAATTATCACTGAAAATTTCCCAACTCTTATGAAAGACCTAAATTTACAGATCCAAGAAGTGCAGCGCACCCCAAAGAGAATAGACCCAAATAGGCATTCTCCAAGACACTTACTAGTTAGAATGTCAGAGGTCAAAGAGAAAGAGAGGATCTTGAAAGCAGCAAGAGAAAAACAATCTGTCACATACAAGGGAAACCCAATAAGACTATGTGTAGATTTCTCAGCAGAAACCATGGAAGCTAGAAGACAGTGGGATGATATATTTAAATTACTAAAAGAGAAAAACTGCCAACCAAGACTCCTATATCCAGCAAAATTATCCTTCAAAAATGAAGGAGAAATTAAAACATTTATAGACAAAAAGTCACTGAGAGAATTTGTGACCAAGAGACCAGCTCTGCAAGAAATACTAAAGGGAGCACTAGAGTCAGATACGAAAAGACAGAAGAGAGAGGTATGGAGTAAAGTGTAGAAAGAAGGAAAATCAGATATGATATATATAATACAAAAGCCAAAATGGTAGAGGAAAATATTATCCAAACAGTAAATTAACTAAAAGTTAATGAACTGAATTTCCCAATCAAAAGACATAGAATGGCAGAATGGATTACGACCCAGCAATACCACTGCTAGGTATCTACTCAAGGGACTTAAGGGCAAAGACACAGACGGACATTTGCACACCAGTGTTTATAGCAGCATTATCTACAATTGCAAAGAGATGGAAACAGCCAAAATGTTCATCAACAGACGAGTGGCTAAACAAACTGTGGCGTATACCTACGATGGAATATTATGCAGCTTTAAGACAGACTAAATTTATGAAGCATGTAGTAACATGGATCGACCTAGAGAACATTATGCTGAGTGAGTCTAGCCCAAAACTAAAGGACAAATACTGTAAGGTCCCACTGATGTGAACTGACATTCGAGAATCAGCTTGGAATATATCATTGGTAACAGAGACCAGCAGGAGTTAGAAACAGGGTAAGATAATGGGTAATTGGAGCTGAAGGGATACAGACTGTGCAACAGGACTAGATACAAAAACTCAAAAATGGACAGCACAATAATACCTAAGTGTAATGTAACTAGGTTGGAACAATGAATGAAGCTGCACCTGAAATATGTTTTTTTGTTTGTTTGTTTGTGTGTTTGTATCTTTTGTTTTTGTTTTTTTCTTTTTCCTTTATATATATATATATTATTAGTATTATTATTTTAATTCTCTTCTCTATATTAACATTCTATATCTTTTTCTGCTGTTTTGCTAGTTCTTTTCCTAAATCGATGCAAATGTACTAAGAAATGATGATCATACATCTATGTGATGATACTAAGAATTACTGAGTGCATTTGTAGAATGGAATCATTTCTAAATGTTGTGTTAATTTCTTTTCTTTTTTTTGATTAATAAAAAAAAATTTAAAAAAAAAAAAAAAAAAAAAAAGAAATTATGTAAATTGACATGCTATCTAATAAAGATGCAATACCTCTCTGAATCTAAAGATATCTCATTTGTATAGATGTTTTGCAGTAAAAGGCTTTCTTCTATATGATAGAAATATTGAAATTAAAACAAATACTTGTAATTAGCTAATTAAGTTAAAGCACAATCCCAGTAAGAACAATTTAATTATGTTCTGTTCAAGTAGTAAGCTTTCTCTTTTGTGATATTCTTCTATTCAATGAAATAAAGACCTTGCTAAAATTTATCAAGATGTTTGCAACTTCAGCCTGCAAACTTAAGACAATTGGAGTCATGAAATGTTTTTGTAGGAAATTGTATTAGGTGATGAAAATTGTGACTAATATTTT
Organism: Tamandua tetradactyla; assembly: GCF_023851605.1. Classification (NCBI taxonomy): domain Eukaryota; kingdom Metazoa; phylum Chordata; class Mammalia; order Pilosa; family Myrmecophagidae; genus Tamandua; species Tamandua tetradactyla. The sequence goes on from NC_135352.1 coordinate 28,084,694, forward strand.
TCTTGTAAGGTATAAGTGGTGACACCAATATATATCCTTTTTCTTTGTTTTCCAAAAGTTCTAAAAGCCAAGGACAGCTTTTGTTTTTTGAGATGTATGTTATGATTGGTTATGTTATTTCTTCAAAAGATTAATGCAACCACCCATATGTAATTAGAGTGCATTTAGTAATAGTTTTACAAACCTACATACAATATGAAGCATTTTATGCAACTCTAGAATTCTAAGCACTGCAACTCAGACACTGATGACAACACCAAACTCCTCAGGCTAACACAAATGAAAGACACATAAATACTTATATCAAATACAATTTTATGGGAGCATAAAAGAAGGAAACTGTGACAGAACATGAATTTACCTGCTGATACTGAGAGAGTTGGCTGGTGTAGGGGGCACTCTGGTAGCATGTGCAATATGTACAACGACACGGAATTACGGAACAACGTAATTAGCTCAAGAACTGCTAGTAGTTAAGTGCGTCTGAACATAGGAAATAAAGTAGGGAAGAGTGGAAGAGGTAGCTGGAGAAGCATACATATTAGAAACAGCCCCAGCAGGAATGTTGTTGAGCATTCAAGATAGTCTCAGAGAGGGCAGTTAGTAAATGGGTTAGTGCCGTCACATAGGCAAACTTCTGAGCTCAGGCAGTGATGATGGAATATAGAAAGAGAGGGAGAGTATCAAGAGCTACTAAAGAAGTGGAGTTCACAGAAGTTAGTGGATGTGAACTGTGGAGGAGAGGAGTTGAGAGCGTTCCTGGATTAATGGTTTGGATGACTGGTTTTCATGAATGGGGTCAATCACAGAAAGGAAAAACAGGTGAAGACAATTACTTTGGCCTGATAAGTTGGGCAAACCTGTAAAAATAGAGATAAGTGTCCTGGCAGGTGACTATACAAGGCAGAAAACCAGGTATGAGGTCTGGGTTGGAGCTCATGTGTAAAAGTTCATCCGTGTTTAGCAAAAGCCAAGGGAGTGTTGGAAATCGCCTATGGGGGGAGCAAAGAGTAGCAGGAGAAGAAAATCAAGGAGGAAACACTAGGAAGAATAAATATTTATAGGACAGTCAGAGTAAACCAAAATTTGACTTCTGGTTTAAGATGGTCCGGTTAGATATTTTCCAACATCCTATTACAATAATAATAAAAGTTCACAGGAAGATGAAAAATTGCTGTAACCTTAGAAACAAACATCACAAACCTCCATTTCGTAAAGTCTGTGAGAAATTTTCCACAAAATACAGACCATATGGAAACAATTTCCGAAAAAATAGCAACCTATACACACATGTATTGATCTCCGAAACAAATCTGTGGGTTCAGATAAGAACTAGCTGAAATTTTATGAGAATGGAAGGAAGTGAATTTTTTTTTTTAATTTTTTTATTAATCAAAAAAAAGAAAAGAAATTAACACAACATTTAGAAATCATTCCATTCTACAAATGCACTCAGTAATTCTTAGTATCATCACATAGATGCATGATCATCATTTCTTAGTACATTTGCATCGATTTAGGAAAAGAACTAGCAAAACAGCAGAAAAAGATATAGAATGTTAATATAAAGAAGAGAATTAAAATAATAATACTAATAATATATATATATATAAAGGAAAAAGAAAAAAACAAAAACAAAAGATACAAACACACAAACAAACAAACAAAAAACCATATTTCAGGTACAGCTTCATTCAGTGTTCCAACCTAGTTACATTACACTTAGGTATTATTGTGCTGTCCATTTTTGAGTTTTTGTATCTAGTCCTGTTGCACAGTCTGTATCCCTTCAGCTCCAATTACCCATTATCTTACCCTGTTTCTAACTCCTGCTGGTCTCTGTTACCAATGATATATTCCAAGCTGATTCTCGAATGTCGGTTCACATCAGTGGGACCTTACAGTATTTGTCCTTTAGTTTTGGGCTAGACTCACTCAGCATAATGTTCTCTAGGTCCATCCATGTTATTACATGTTTCATAAGTTTAGTCTGTCTTAAAGCTGCATAATATTCCATCGTAGGTATACGCCACAGTTTGTTTAGCCACTCGTCTGTTGATGGACATTTTGGCTGTTTCCATCTCTTTGCAATTGTAGATAATGCTGCTATAAACACTGGTGTGCAAATGTCCGTCTGTGTCTTTGCCCTTAAGTCCCTTGAGTAGATACCTAGCAGTGGTATTGCTGGGTCGTAATCCATTCTGCCATTCTATGTCTTTTGATTGGGAAATTCAGTCCATTAACTTTTAGTATTATTACTGTTTGGATAATATTTTCCTCTACCATTTTGGCTTTTGTATTATATATATCATATCTGATTTTCCTTCTTTCTACACTTTACTCCATACCTCTCTCTTCTGTCTTTTCGTATCTGACTCTAGTGCTCCCTTTAGTATTTCTTGCAGAGCTGGTCTCTTGGTCACAAATTCTCTCAGTGACTTTTTGTCTATAAATGTTTTAATTTCTCCTTCATTTTTGAAGGACAATTTTGCTGGATATAGGAGTCTTGGTTGGCAGTTTTTCTCTTTTAGTAATTTAAATATATCATCCCACTGTCTTCTAGCTTCCATGGTTTCTGTTGAGAAATCTACACATAGTCTTATTGGGTTTCCCTTGTATGTGACAGATTGTTTTTCTCTTGCTGCTTTCAAGATCCTCTCTTTCTCTTTGACCTCTGACATTCTAACTAGTAAGTGTCTTGGAGAACGCCTATTTGGGTCTATTCTCTTTGGGGTGCGCTGCACTTCTTGGATCTGCAAATTTAGGTCTTTCATAAGAGTTGGGAAATTTTCAGTGATAATTTCTTCCATTAGTTTTTCTCCTCCTTTTCCCTTCTCTTCTCCTTCTGGGACACCCACAACGCGTATATTTGTGCGCTTCATATTGTCATTCAGTTCCCTGATCCCCTGCTCAAGTTTTTCCATTCTTTTCCCTATAGTTTCTGTTTCTTTTTGGAATTCAGATGTTCCATCCTCCAGTTCACTAATTGTAGCTTCTGTCTCTTTAGATCTACCATTGTAGGTATCCATTGTTTTTTCCATTTTTTCTTCTTTGTCCTTCACTCCCATAAGTTCTGTGATTTGTTTTTTCAGATTTTCTATTTCTTCTTTTTGTTCAGCCCATGTCTTCTTCATGTCCTCCCTCAATTTATTGATTTCATTTTTGAAGAGTTTTTCCATTTCTGTTCGTATATTCAGCATTAGTTGTCTCAGCTCCTGTATCTCATTTGAACTATTGGTTTGTTCCTTTGACTGGGCCATATCTTTAATTTTCCGAGCGTCATCCATTATTTTCTGCTGGTGTCTGGGCATTTGATCAGATTTCCCTGGGTGTGTTACGCAGCTGGTTGAAAGCTTTTTCTGTGAAATCTCTGGGCTCTGTTTTTCTTTTCCTGCCCAGTAGGTGGCGCTCGTGGCGCTCGTCTGTCTGCACGGCAGTCGGCCCGGGAAACCGCGCGTGGAGGCGGGGGTCGCTGGCCGCCACGGCTTGGGAGAGTGCCGGTCCTAATTGCCCAGCTGGCCCGAAACGCCAAGCGTGACGGGAGGGCCCCGCTATCCAACGTTCCCAGTCAGACCGGGGAGCCACGTGCGTGGAGGGGACCCCAGTCGCCAGCCACCCCGGCCGGGAAAACGCACGCCCCTCGGGTATCTCACCGCAGCAGATTCTCCCTGCCCGTTCAGCTGTTCCAGAATGGGGTACGCTGTCTTTTTGGTCTCTGTCGTGACTCCGGGAGCTGTTTCGTATTGTTTCTGTTTCTTTAGTTGCTTTTCTGGAGGAGGAACTAAGACCCGCGCGTCTTACTAAGCCGCCATCTTCTCCGGAAGTCAGGAAGTGAATTTTAAAACAAGAAAAACAGCAGGGAAAACATTAAAGGTGCATTAAGAATATGCAATGATATATCAATTTCATTATGGGCATTTACTCAATAGGAATGAGCATTTATATTCACCATGAAATACATATATATATATTCACCAAGCTCTTCACTGTTCATAGCTTTAGTCAAAGTAACCGAGAACCAAAAACAACCACAATGTCCACTAAGAGTAGAATGTAGCTGCTTTCTGCCCTCGGGCAGAGCTCGCTCCTCTAAGAGGCCCCCAGCGCCGTGTTTGTAAGTGGGGAGGCCCAGCCAGGACCCCCGCAGGCCCACCAGGCAGGGGCACATAGGGCTGCTTATCGGACCTATGGGCTTCGACTCATATGGACATCAGCATGCTGCAGAACTTCCAGAGGAGGTTCCCAGCAGGTGAATGAGCTTCTGACTGTGTTGCAAAAGCCTCCCTGTTGGGCCTGTGGACTGTGGTGCTGTGTTCACACTGAAGTCAGATCCTTTCCCATGGGACTGAAGTAGAGGCGCCAGTGGCTCTGGAACAATTTGGGCAGTGTACACAGAGCTGACATCTGGAGGCTTAAGGCGCAGATGGAAGACGGTGGAGGAGAACTGTGTACCCGAGACAACTGAGTCAGGGCCCCACACCTAAGCTGCCAGACAATTCCTCCTTCAGCTAACTGCATGATTTCAGGCAGAGACCCTGAGAACCTGAATTTTCTAATCTGCAAAAGGAGCAAATAAGGTGAAAGGTCATGGACAACTACACATGGCTGGCCATCCACCAGCCAGGCTCTGCTGCTTTCATCCTGTTGGGATTCTTCAGTCAATACTAACATCCAACTCTTCTTATTGTAGTGATTTTTGTGATTTTCCTGCTGACTTTGGAAATACCGTATTGATCCTTTTGGTATACTCTGATGCCTACCTATTTCACACACCTATGTAATTTTTCATCAGCCAGTTGTGTCTTGTGGACATGATGTACATTTCTAGCACCATGCCTAAGATGCTCACAGGTGTGAATAAGATCTTAGTCCCAGAATGTGGGATACAAATGTTCTTCTATGTGACCCTAGTAGGTTCAGAATATTTCCTTCTAGCTGCCATGGCCTATGATTGGTATGAGTCCATCTGCATCCTCTCTGCTACACTGTCCTTGTGAACAGTAGTCTGTCTCCTCCTGGCATCTGGCTGCTGGTTCGGTGGCTCAGTGGATGGCTTCCTGTTCACGCCCATCACCATGACCTTCCCTGTCTGCAGATCTTGGAAGATCCATCACTTCTTCTGTGAAGCCTCTGCCATCATTGTGTTTTCCTGCTCTGACGCCCTACTCTGTGAGACTCACGTGTACCTGTGCTGTGTCCTCATGCTCCTCATCCCTATGACATTCATTTCAGGCTCTTATTGCTTCATCATCCTCACCATCCATAGGGTGAACTTGGCAGTGGGCCAGAAGAAAGCCTTCAGCACCTGTTCCTCCCGCATGATTGTGGCCACCCTGTTCTCTGGGGCTGCCACCTACACTGACATTCTCCCCAGCTCCCACCACACTCCAGAGAAAGACATGGTGGTCTCTTTCTTTTACACCATACTCACTTCTGTGCTAAACACTTCACTCTATAGTCTTAGGAATGAGGATGTCACAGGGCCTCTGAAGAAAATTTTGAATGTGCGTCCTGCCTTTCAAAAAACTATGAAGTAGGAAATTTAGGGAGGAACCATTTTTTTCTTCTCTTTACACACAAGAATTTTGGAATCGTGACAATGTTATTCCCATTGAGACATGCTACTCTCAAATCCTGTATTCCATCTCATTGTCTTTTAGAGTGTTTCCCTTTACTAGAAAACAATTCATTATTATACTGATTCTCCATTCAAAATGTATTATACAAATGTATTGTATTGCTGTTACATTTACTAAAGTTGATAACAGCATTGTGATTCCATAGGAAATATGTAATTAATGTATTTGCTGGTAAAAGTTCCTGAGCTATGCAATTGAATCAAGAAATGGAGACAGAAAGAAAAATAATCAAAAGGGCATAATGTTAATCTATATTATCAACAGCCGGGTCTGGTTAAAGGATATATGAGTCTCCCTTGCACTATTTTTATTCATGCTATATTTTCTAAACTTTTGAAACTATTTCCAAAGAAATTTAAACTCTCATTCTTCCCTTTATTCAAAAATCTTAATCTTCATTAGTTGGCAGATACAATGACTTATTATTCTTGAAAACACGATCATTTCAACATGGCTATTCATTCCTGAAACAATCCAGGCATCTGCACATATTTTTTGAGGGCTACCTTGTTCACAAGGTTGAAACTTGGCAGCATCTAGTGTAATAATTTGAAACTGTTATTATTATGTGGTAGATTTAGGCTCCACTAGTGCATAAGGGACTGTGGGAAAATATTAACCCAGAGTGGAAAAAGAATTTGAGGACAATTCCCTACAACATGCTGTCATTTTAGCTGAGTATTGATGCATGTAATTTATTTATCAAAGAAAAAGTCAGGCCATCATATATTCAATACACCATTTGCGCTGGTTTGAAAGGAAGCTTGCCCCCTAAGAAAAGCCATGTTCTGATATAAATCCCATTTCTTAAAGGTAGAATAATCCCTATTCAATACTGTATATTTGAAACTGTAATGAGATCATCTCCCTGGCTGATGTGATTTAGTTAAGAATGGTTGTTAAACTGGATTAGGGGATGACATGTCTCCACCCATTTGAGTGGGCCTTGATTAGTTTCTGAAGTCCTATAAAAGAGGAAACATTTTGGAGAATGAGAGATTGAGAGAGAGCAGAGAATGCTGCAGTACCATGAAGCAGAGAGTCCACCAGCCAGTGACCTTTGGAGATGAAGAAGGAAAATGCCTCCTGGGGAGCTTCATGAAATAGGAAGCCAGGAGAGAAAGCTAGCAGATGAAGCCGTATTTGCCATGTGCCCTTCCAGCTGAGAGAGAAGCCCTGACTGTGTTTGCCACATGCCTTCTCACTTGAGAGAGAAACCCTGAACTTCATTGGCCTTCTTGAACCAAGGTATCTTTCCCTGGATGACTTTGATTGGACATTTCTATAGACTTGTTTTAATTGGGACATTTTCTTGGCCTTAGAACTGTAAACTAGCAACTCATTAAATTCCCCTTTTAAAAAGCCATTCCGTTTCTGGTATATTGCATTCTGACAGCTAGCAAACTAGAACACCATTTATTCGACAAACATTTCTTATGCTATATTACAACCCAAAATGATAGCTAAATGAGATTAAAATCTGAAAAAATACATGGTAAGTGTCCCCAAGGAATGTGAATTGTAGGTGCAATTGAATATGTATATAGGTACAATAAAATTACACAAATTGGATTGACAATCGTGCAAAGATTGCAGTTATCAGGAGACTTCATTTCTACCTGTGATGTGACCTTGGTCCTAACAAAGGTGACAGAGAAGACCATGGAACTGAATGTTGAAGAGTAATTAGATAATTGAAAGGTAACTCAGATGAGGGAGGGAGATGGGAGTGGAGGAACATTTTCAGCAACATGATGCCAGGGAAGATGAGCAGTATGACAAAGGTCCAAGTTGTTGACCAAGCATGCATGTTAAATCTCCTAATGGCTCCTTCTTTCCTGCTGCAAATTGTGATCTCATTTCTTGCCTTTCGTGATCCTGGGTTTTACAACCAATAGTGAGCTGATCAAATTTGCATTTCAGAAATTTTACATTACTGGTAATTAATTGGAGAATTGCAAGATGGAAGGGTGGGAGATTAGATGCTTGACAAAACCGTACTGAGTGGTGTTGAGTGGAATGGAGTGGCATGCTGCAAATTTTCAAATTGTGATATGTGTGGATGTATGTAGCAGAAAAACTATATGTACTTCACTGTGTGTAATCGCAATAAAAAAGCAAATAAAAAAGGGGGGAAGGTATACTTTTAAAGAGCAGAATCCACACTGGGGAATATTTAATGAATTACAGAGAGGGTAAGCTTGAGAAGCTCTCCGATAACATGGAGGAAAAGCACAGTTGTGGCTTGGAGTTATGTAACCCAGAAAACCATGTTCTTATTCTTAATCCATTCTTGTGGTGTGAACCCATTATAAATAGCACATTTTGATGAGGTTGCTTCAGTCAATATGTGGCCCAACTGAATCAGGATGGGTCTTAATCCTATTTCTTGAGAAGACCATAGAAAGAGAAGAGATGGGGAGCTGGAAGTCAACCGAACCCAGAAAAGAAAGAAGATGCTACCATGAACATTGCCATGTGGCTGAAAAGCTAGGAAACCCCAGAGGTTATGAGTCAGCCAGAAGATACTGAGCCCAGGAAAAAGCAAGCCTTTTAGCCGTTGAAACCATGAGCCAATAAATTCCTGTTGTTAAGCCAACTCATTCTTTGGTATTTATTTTAGCAGTGGAAAATGATTAAATGATGAAGACAAAGAAAAAAACATTCTTGAGGATCCCAAAAATAGTAGAGGAGAAGTAAAAATTAAGGATATAAAATGATTTGAAAAAAGACACAATCTTACAGATCAAAAAACCAGACAGTTTCCCATGAAAAATAAATGATAGAGAACTCTACCGTTATATATCCTTGTAAAATGTCTGCATTTTAAGGATAAAAGCAATATCCTAAAGGCACTGACTCTGAAGAAAAAAAAAAAAACATTTACTTACAAAATAATAAAAACCAGATAGGCCTTAGTCTTCTACTTTATGACACAAAACTTCAAGAAATTTTTTCTACTAAAATCAGATGTATTTGATGATTATGGAAATTATTTCTTTAAATGTAATTTCTGTGAAAATATAATACAAATAATCTCTTCAAAAAATAATTTCTGTGAAAATATTATACAAATAATCTCTTCAAAAAATACTTGAGGATCTAATCCAACAACCTAAGAATTTATTAAAAAGAGTAATGAATATATTGGTTAGGGTAAGCTAAATTTCTGTAGCAAATAGATTTCAAAGAGTATGGTGGCTCCAAAAAAAAAATCTCCTAATATTTAGAAATTAAATAACACATCTAACTAGCTGCACTAGTTTGAATCTATGGTGGACCCCAGAAAAGCCAAGTCCTTTAATCCTCATTCAATATAACTGGCTGGGAACTTTTTGATTGTTCCCATGGAGATGTGATTCACCCCATTGTGCATATTAACTTTTGATTATAGGGAGATGTGACTCCACCCATTTCAGGTGGGTCTTGATTATTTTACTGGAACCCTTTTAAAGATAAAACATTCTGGAGAGAGTCCTTTTTAGAGCCATGAGAACCACGAGAGCCCACGCAGCCAGAGACCTTTGGAAAACATCCCTGGGGGAGCTTCATGAAACAAGAAGCCTGGAGAGAAAGCTAGCAGATGTCGCCATGTTCACCACTTGCTTTTCCATTTGAGAGAGAAACCCTGAACTTCATCGGCCTTTCTGGAGTGAAGGTAAACTCTTTTTGGTGCCTTAATTTGGACATTTTTATAGACTTACTTTAACTGGGACATTTTCACAGTCTTAGGACTGTAAACTAGAACTTAATAAATTCCCCTTTTTAAAAGTCATTCTGTTTCTGGTATGTTGCATTCCCGCAGCTAGCAATCTAGAATACTAGCCCATAGGTCAAAGTGAGAGTCGTCAGGGATATTAGAAAAGATTTTGAGGTGGATGAAATTAGAAATGCAACACATCAAAATTTATGGGCTGCCCCTAAAGTAGTACTTAGTGGGAAGTTTATAGCATTAAATCCTTACATTACAAAAGAGGAAAGGTCTCGAACCAATAAACCAAGATTACATTAGAATGGAAATAATTCCTTTAGAATGAGAAAAAGAAGAATAAATTAAATCCAAACAAACAGAAAAAAATAAATAACAAAGAGAAGAGCATAAATTGATAAACTAGAAACAAAATAAAACAGACAAGATCAATGAAATCAATGGCGGTTCTTTGAAGAAAAAAAACAGTTCTGACAAACTTCTAGCCAGACTGACCAAGAGAAAAAGAGAAGATACAAATTATCAAATTGGGGATGAAAGAGGAGACATTTCTATAGAACCTACAGATATTACTGGATAATAAGTGAATATTTCAAACACCTTTAGGCTCATAGTTTCTATAATGTAAATGAAAGGACACATTTCTTAAGAGAAACTATCAAAGTGCACTTAAGAAGAAACATAATCTGATTGTTCCTATAAATATTGAAAAAATTGAAGTTGTAGTTAAAAACCTTCCAACTAGGAAAGGTCTAGGCTTAGAAGGCTTCATTGGTGGAAAAGTAATTCCTCACAACTCTTCCAGAAAATTGAAGAGAAGGGAACACTTCCTAACTCATCTTATGAGGATAACTTTAGCCTGATACCCAAATTAGAATAAGACCTTACATAAACAAAACTATCGACCAATATCCCTCATGAACACAGACACAAAAGTTATTTAAGAATACTAGCAAATAAAATGCAACATATCAAAAGGATAATACATCATGACCAAATAGGGTCTATCCTGGCAATACAAGGAGAGTTTGATGTTTGAAAATCAAACAATGTATTCACCATATCAACAAGCTAAAGAAGAAAATCTGTGAGATCATTTTGATAGATGCTGAAAAAGCACTTGGCAAAATTCAGCAGTCATTCAAGATAAAAACTCCCAGAAAACTAGGAATAGAACATCTCAACCTGATAAAGGGTATCTATAAGAATCCATAGCTGATGTCATATTAGTGGTGAGAGACTGAATGCTTCCCTCTAAAATCATAGAAACAAGCCAAGGATGTCCACTCCTACCACTCATTCAAAAACATACCAGTTGTCCTAACCATTGCAATAAGGCCAGAAAAATATATAAGGGTTCATAGTTTGGAAAGGAGGAAGTTAAACTGGCTCTATTTGCAGATGACATTATTGTCTATATAAAAAAAATGCCTAAGAATCTATAAAAATCTACTAGAAATAATAAATGAGTTTAGCAAGGTCACAGGATACAAGGTTAACATACAAATATCAACAGCATTTTTATATTCTAGAAACAAACAATTGAACAGTGAAGTTTTGTAAAAAGTACCATTATAATAGTACCCAAACAATGAAATAGTTAATATAAATCTAACAAAATATGTGTAAGATCTGTGTGCTGCAAACATAACATTAAAGAAGAAATCAAAGAAACCATAGTAAATGGAGAGCATAAATTCCATATATCTGTATCAGTAAGGAGAAAAGTATCTCTCTCAGAAAAGCGGGGATACCTATCATAAGCAATTGGCTTATGTGATTGTGGGGGCTGTGGCTACACAAGTCCAAATAGCATAGGATGGTAGTTATGATGGAAAAAACGCATGGGCCAGAGGCACAGACCAAACTTATTGCCCATCAGGAAAAGATCATGAGCAGGATGGAAGTCCATGGACACAGGCTGAAGCTGCTGTCCACAGGCAAAATTTCTTCATTAATTGGAAGAATTGGTGTTGCTAACAGCCAATTCTCCTTAGACTGATCTAAAGATTCAACACAATCCCAATCAAAATCTCAGCAGAATTTTTTGTAGAACTCAACAGGTTGATTCTAAAATTTTTATGTAAAGCAAAGGAACTACAATAGTCAAAGCAATTTTGAAAAAAAGAAAAAAAATTGAACTTAGAGTGCCTGATTTCAAGACTTACTATAAAGATACAGTAATCAATACTATGTGGCATTGGTGAAAGAACAGACACACACATCTTTTAACGGGTGAACTGGATGAACAAGCTGTAGTACGTTTATCCATTGGTATACTACTAGTAAAAATAAAGTTTTTTCTACTACTAGTAGAAAAAAAAGCAAAAATTTACTGGCATTTGCAACAACATGGTGGAATCGCAAATGCATTATGCTGAAACTCAAAACCTACTTTCAGGTTCTATATGAATTGACTGCTCTGGGTGTGTTGCCATAGTAGCAAAAAACCTAAGGCAGTCTTAGGAGGCAGAATTCTTTAGAAATATGGTGCTGTCTACACTGTCAGAAAACTGTTGCTTGCATACATTTTTGTATACATATGTATTTTGTATACATATCCTTCTTTGGCACACATGAAGAAGGATATTGGTAAATGGTATGTCTGGTTTGCTAAAGTTGCTGAAATGCAATATCCCAGAAATGGCTTTTAACATTTATTTATTAGCTTACAAGTTACACTTCTAAGGCCATGCAAATGTCCAAATTAAGACATCAAGGAGGATACCTTCTCTGAATAAAGGCTGCTGGCATCTGGGACACCTCTGTTACCTGAGAAGACACATGACCCGTGTCTGCTGGTCCTTCTCTCTAGAGTTTTGTTTCTGGCTTCAGTGGCTTCCTCTCTCAGCTTCGGTGGGTGTGTCCTTGTCTCTCAGCTTCTCTGAGCTCTCTGGCTTTTTGTCTCTTATCCTCTCATAAAGGACTTCAGAAAAAGGATTAAGACCCATCTTGAATGATGTGGATCACATCTTAATTGAAATAACCTAATCAAAAGGTCCCACCTACAACAGGTCTGCACCCAAAGGAATAGATAAAAAGAACATGGACTCTTCTGGGGTGTGCCAGTTTGAAACTATTAGGTACTCCAGAAAAGCCATGTTTTAATCCTGATCCAATCTTCTGGGGACAGCTGTTTCTTTTAATCCTGATTCATTATTGTAGGCAGAAACTGGAAATAACAGAACTGGGAACAAGATCAGAAGATGCCAGGCATATACCTTCACATGTAATGACACTGGCCTTTCTTGAGCCAAGATATATTTGCCTGGATGCCTTAGTTTAAACATTTTTCTGGCCATAGGACTGTAAACTTGTAAAATCCCTTTATAAAAGTCAAATTTTATAAAATTAAAAAAATTTAAAAATAAAGTAAAATGGTAAGACAAAAAAATTGAACTCTTGCAATTCTACAAGAAAAAAACAAAAAAAGCCATTCACTTTCTGGTGTATTGTATTTCAGCATGGAATCCCAATACATGGGGAACATAACAGCTTCAAATGAACACATTGTATAATTAAAATTAAAATAATTTCAACGTAGAAATAATATAAAGTTTTACAGAAAATTTAGAAAATGGAGAGATACCATTATCTAAACCCAATCAAATTTAAAATAAAGTATTTTACAATACAAATAATACATGTTTCTTGAAGAATAATTACCATCCATAGGCTAACAAGAGAACATGAATAAACACCCCATTTTCAAAATTTAAAAAATTCTAGCTAAAAATTAATGATCAGGGAAATGCAAACTAAAACGACAAGAAGATATGTGGAATCTGTCAAGCTGACAAGAAGGAAGCTATGACACCACCCAGTGCTAGCAAGAATGTGGATCACAGGAAATGTGCATTCACTTCTGATAGAATGAAAACGGGTACAACCTACTTTGTAGAGCAATTTGAGGGCATCTGGTGAAGTTGAAAATATGTATACCCTCAAGGCCTAGCAATTTCACTCACAGATAAATACCCTAAAGAAACTCTTGCACATGTGTTTAAGAATGCTCATAACAACATTGTTTTTAAGAGCAAAATATTTAAAGCAACTTAACTACCCCTTCTCAGAATAGATAACTAAACTGGGTTATTGTCATACACTGAATGCTATAGCACATAGCAGTTAAAATGAATAAATTTGAACATGTATCTGTTTGGGGATAAATCTCAGTGTACAGGGTAGTGATATAAGCAAATTCAGAATGATGCATACAGTACGTATGACAGCATTTTCTGAAGTTTAGAAAAAACATGCTGTGTATACACATACACACATATTTAGAAAAGTGAGGGAGGGAAAGAGGAAGGAAGAAAGGAAAAAAGGGAGGGAGGGACAGAGAGAGGAAGGACTAGTAAATATGACAAATCTTTATGGTAGACATTAGGGTGTTGAATATATTGCTCTATAGTCTTTTCTTTATACTCGAACTATTTTATACCAAAAAGGTACATTTGAGTATTGTAAACAATTAGAAAGCACATAAAAGTGCTATTAAAAAAAAAGTAGTTCTCTTATTCAGAGAAAATCGGTCTTAACATTTTACTGAATATACCAGACTGTGCCATACTTTGATTAGCCAGCATGTCATATACAGGAGTTTTTGGAATCTTTTTTGAAGTAGCCAAACTTTTCATTTAAAAAATATTCTCCTGGGCGGGCCACGGTTGCTCAGCAGGCAGAGTTCCTTCCTGCCATACCGGAGACCCGGGTTCGATTCCCGGTGCCTGTCCATGCAGAAAAAAAAAAAAAAAAAAGTTCTGATTCAGGAGATGAATGATAGTGAGGTCTGTTTTTTCTCTGCGTCTTTGGGACGGCTTCCTTTCCTTGATTCTACAATATTTTCTCACTGTTGCACAATCCTGTTTACAAACAGTCTGTGTGGCTGATCTCGGCTCCACTCAGTCCGCGTGGGGGCTACCTCAATCCACCTCCATCTCACATCTACAGCTGGACAGAGGCCATGACACACTCCTTCATCCACAGCAGGATGGAGGCCATGACACACTCCTTCCCAGACCGAGTCTCCCGGGCCGTCAGGTAACATCGAAGACACCCTAACTGTCTTAGTATGCTAGCACTTAGCAACAGGTCTGCTTACCACCACATCGCCTAGCTTTCCGACACCCTCAACAGTTACGAATCCTGACAAACTACAATCCCCGTCGTGCTCGGCTCTGGTGGGGGGGGGGGCGGGGGAGAGGCGGCCCCTACTCTGCCTTCTGCGCTTGCGCATTTGGAACACGGACTACAATTCCCAGGATGCATCGCGCCGCCTCCAGCCCCGCCCTACTTCCTGCCGGGGCGTTTCTGGAGCGGCGCCGTGGTGGCTGAGGGCTGGGACGGCCAGAGGCGGAAGGGGCGTGTGGCCGTTTAGGAAGGTTCGAGGAGTAGCTTTTATTTTCATGTTCCCCAAAAGCGGCAGGTTCGCAACAGAGGGATGGCCGCCTGGTGTTCTCATGTGCACAGACTTTGTTTTTTGGGATCGTGAGAGGGGTCTTTTTACCTCCCTTGAGGCCGGACCAACGCGAGGTGCTTGGCGGCCTGCTCCTGACCAATCGGTCCAAGTAGGCCTTGGAGTTGTCAGAAATCCCTTCGCGCTTGGGAGGGTAGGCTCAGTCCTGGTGCTTATTGAGGTGAATTTTTTTCACTGGCTTTTTGGTGGAAAATTTTAAGACTGTAGAAGGCTGTAAATCAGATATTTTACTCTAGAAACCCATACGCATTATTTTAAAAATTGTTCCTGTGTGCAGTAGTACTTTGCTAGCAGTTAGACCTGGGATCCTGATCTATATGATCTTTCCAGCTGTTCATTGCTAATGTGTTCTGGAGACAGATCCTGGGAGAATAGCACTTTTAAAGGACAGTGGTGGGGGGGGGGAGGGATGAGTCACCTAAAGCTTGACTGTAAAGTAGCATCAGGGAAGGCTTAGCCTTGCATGTGGGAGCTCACTTGGTGATCACCCCCGCCAAAGTGAAATGTTTAAATTCAGGAGTGAGGGGAATGCTAGATTGAAACGGGCTGAATGGGAGGTGAGAAATTAGAGGTGACTATAAATGACCTTTTCAAAAAATTTACAGTTGAGAATGATGGAATGGTGGTGGCTTAAGACACAGCTCAGCTATTTATTAACTTAATCTCATGCATCCTAGTTAACTTCTCCCACTCTCAGCGTCTTCATCTGTAGAATGGAGATGATGTTACCCAGCATTCTCATTTGACAGTTTTTGTGAAGGTAATCCAAAATAAAGTATGTGAGCCCAAAAGTGAATTGGTAATAATAGTAACGTGGTAAGTGTAATTAATGGCCAGGCCACCTGGGAAAGCATTTATTAAAACAAACAAACAAACAAAAAAACACACTCTTTTTATAACCACAGTCAGTGGTTTCAAGAGTGAGGAGTAAGTAAAACGAGTGAATCTTGGAAGGGCCAAAAATCTGAGAGAAGACACAGATGGGTCAAACAGCAATATCTCTTACTGGGCTCTAAGCTTGAGGATGTAAGAGCCATGTCTTTGTGGCTAAATAGAATGAAACTCTTTCAGCACATATGGTCCGGAAAACAAATTAATTGATATTCATCCTTTCCATTTTTTCTCAAGCTGCCAGTTTAAGTGCAGAATTAGTTGGTTCCAGATCAGAGGCTCCACTGATTTATTTCCTAGTGATACACCAAAGATAATGTGCTCTGTTTGCTCCTGATGTTCTATTCACCAAGATTCTTTTGTTTTCTCCTGAAGTTGTTGCTTTGGACTACCAAGTAGATGTTCCATTCCAACAAAGTGTCATAACTAACCTGAACCAATTCCACCATAATTGTTACACATAGCTAAAGGGATTTTAAAAATATTGAACAATGTACTTTCATGTTAAACTCTGTATGTGTTTCATTGCTCGCATATCAATACAACCAATTTATACTTTTTGGTGCCTCTGATAAAAGTTAATTTTTCTGATTATGTGGGTTGCGTGTTTATCAGAAAAATATTAATTCTGGAAAAGGTCGTGTGGACCTGGTCATTCTATGGCATCATGTCTGATTTTACCCTTTTGTGAAAAGATAGTTATAGTCAGGAAGAAAAGTAGATTTCATGTAGGAAAAAAATGAAGGCCGATGCCTGATGTTTGAGTTTTTCCTTCTGGTCTCTCTGTTTCCTGTAGTATCTAACTAAAGAAAACTAAGCTAGTTGTAATGTTTCATGTTTATGTATGGTGTGGGCAGATCCTGAAAAAATAGACAGTTGGCTGCTACCATCTGAGCTGTTTTGGCTTCTTGAGTTTTGCTTTGCTCGGTTGTTAGGAGAAATAAATCAGACAGGGGGCCATAGTTTAAGAATGTTAGATTCTTTCAGCAGTTCTTTTTTTTTTTTCTCCAGCAGTTCTTTTTTGACCCATTTCTTCACATAGAGAAAACTGGAATTTGAAGTACTATTTTTTTTTTTTTTTTTTTTAGTGTTGTCTCATTTGATGATTGAACTTTGGTGGGGAACAGTGGTTACTTTGACCTTCTTTCAAGATTACAAGATATTCTCTGGCCTAGATTTTATGGATGGAGTGATGAAAGGATCACCACATTCTCTGCTCTGTTTTAAGAAGGTACCAAATGGGGGAAAATGCAGATTTAAATATAATTATTCCTTGCTCTTTCTTTTTAGATATGTCCACAATAAAGAATTAAAACAGTCATTTCAAATTTATTATTTTCAAATCTAGTATCCCTAATTGATATCTTGTCCAAAGCATCAAAATACCTTGGTAAATCCCCTACTAATAGGAATAGCTTAGATAAAATTGAATCGGACCCGACACTTCACTTTTTTATTTTGCTTTTGGGGTTGTGATGTCCAGATCTGAATCCTTTCTGTTACTAAAGCATCTGGTGGAGATGGAAGCCTCACTTTTTGTTTTTAACATTGTTTCACAGTCTCAGATCTTGCATTGGACAACCTCAGGGGATATCAAATTGTAGTTTTTTCAAGTAGGAACCCCTGATTATTTATTCCTGCTAGTTTTTTAAAAGAGGAAAAGAAAAATAATTTGGGTCCTATTTAAACATTGATCTTTCATTCTTGAGATGTGTCAGCTGAGTTAACTGTTTAAATAAATTTGAGATTGAGTTCCCAAGGTTCCTTTCAATTCCCAGGGACAGTCTGGCTCTAAATTCTTATTCTTACCTGATATGCTCACACTCTTAGTGGGGAAGAGGAGGACCTTTAACCTTATCAGATTCTTATGCGACATCTTTTTCTTCAACTCTAGCCTCCTCACATGTTGCTTGATTCCCATTATCATCTTTCCAACTAATGTGGAACCCTCAGTTTTTTATTTCTTTGTCTTTTCTTCAGATTCTTTAAGAAAATTAAATTTTTACTCTAAATTATGCAGAGCAGTTTAGCCTCACACACCCATCTCAGCTTTGGAGCTACCTTTGCATATCCCAAATCTTATTGGGTCTTGTGGAACAAAGGGTCTTATAGGGAGGCATCCACTCCTTGGCATTGGCAAAAGTTTTGAAATTTTGAGTATTCTCTCCCTTCTAGCATTATAGGTGGATGTTAGCCTTAATTTTAATTGATATCCATTATATCATGCTCCCTTAAAAGGAAGCAAAGTCATTTTTTAATTTAAAATAATTTTCACCCAGTTATGTATATTTTCCTCTTCATTCATTGATTCAGCAAATAAATGCTGCACACTTTATGTCCCAGTCACTGAAAATAGGTTTGGTAATACAGCAGTCAACGAGAAACAAGTAAAGTCTTCAACATAAAGCTTACATTTTAGTGAGAAACAGACAAGGAACAAATGGTTAAATTATATACTGTCAGGCAATAGTTCTAGGAAGAAAAACAGCGTAGGGTGTGTGGCTATAGAGTGGTGGTACTATTATTTTAGATATGATATTCAGGGAAGTTCTTTTAGAGAAAGTGGCAATTGAAGAGATTAAAGAATAAAGTGAGGAGGTGAGCCATGTAAAAATCTTGGGAAAGAACATTTAGAGCAAATGGAAAGGCCCTAAGGCAGAATTAGGCCTAGGAACAATAGAGAGGACAGAGTGGCTGGTGCACAGTGAGAGATGGGAGGAGTAATAGGCAGAGAAATTGAAGAGGTAGCCAGGGCTCTGGTTATAAAGAGTCTTGTAGGCTAAAGGAGGACTTTGAATTTTTTTTTAAGTGTTGTGGGAAGGCATTAGAAAGTTTTATGCAGGAGAATAACTGATTGACTTACATGATTTTTGGGGGGGGTTTCAAATACTATAAAATTCATCCTTTTAAAAAGTATGCAATTCACTGGTTAATAGTATATTCATGAGGTTGTGCAACCATCATCATTATGTAATTCCAGAACATTTAATTGCCCTAAAGAAACCCCCTAGCAGTATATGTTACCAATCCCTCCCCATAGCCCTTCTCCCCCAAGACCTGGAAGCCACTACTCTGCTTTTTTGTCTCTATAGATTTGCTTATTCTGGACATTTCATATAAATGGAATCATATAATAAGTGCCCTTTTGTGCATAGCTTCTTTTATTTAGCATCGTGTTTTCAAGGTTCATCCATATTATAGCATGTATAAGTACTTCATTTCTTCTTTGTGGCTGAATGATATTCCAGTGTATGGATATACTACATTTTGCTTATCTGTTCAATTGAAGGATGTTTGAATCATTTCCACCCTTTGGCTTTTATGAATAATGCAGCTAAGAACACTCATGTATATGTTTTTGTGTGAACATATGCTTTCATTTCTTCTCAGTGTATAACTAGGAGTGGAGTTGCTGGGTCATATGGTAACTCCATATTTAATGTTTTCAATCCATATTTTATGTTTTGAGGAACTGCCAGAGTGTTTTCCAAAGCAGGAGTAGCACTTTATATTCTCACTAGCAATGTATTAGGTTCCAGTTTCTGCATATGCTTTCCAATACTTGTTGTTTTCCTTTTTTTTAAAGAAGTAGCCATTTTGATTGGTGTGAGTGGTATCTCATTGTGGTTTTGATTTACGTTTGTGTCATAGCTAGAAATAATTGCTTAATCCAAGGCCATGAGGATTTACATCTATGTTTTCTTTAAAGAGTTTTATAGCTTTAGCTATTATATTTAGGCCTTTGGTTCATTTTGAGTTAATTTATGTAAATGGTTTGAAGTAGGGATCCAAATTCATTCTTTTGCATGTGGGTATCCTATTGTCCCAGCACCATTTGTTGAAAAGATTATTCTTTTCTCAGTTAAATTGTCTTGTGAAAATCAATCGGTCATTGATGTATAGGTGTATTTATGTACTCTCAGTTCCATTGATCTATATGTTTATCCTTATGCCTGTACCACAGTCTTGATTACAGTAGCTATATAGGAAATTTTGAAACTGGGTAATATGAGTCCTCCAGTTTTGTTCTTTTTCAATATTGTTTTGGCTATTTTAGGTTCTTCGTATTTCTATATGAACTTTAGGATCAGCCCATCGATTTCTGCAAAAAAAAGTCAATAGGGATGATTTATGTTTTGAAAGTAACACTATGGCTGTTGCATGAAGAATGTATTGTAGACTGCATGATTAAGGCAGCAAAACCTGTTAAGATGCTACTTAAGTAGTCCAGTGAAAGGTGGTGTTGGGTTGGAACAGGGTATAAACCATTGAATTGGTAAGAAGAGGTTGAATTTTAAAGGTATGACTCTATGTTTGTAGATGAATTGTTTATGATGTGAGCAAAAGAAAGAAAGTAAAGGTGATTATAACATTTTGAGCTGGGCAACTGAGTGAATGGTGTTGCCATTTACTGATATGGGGAACCCTGAGGGAAGAGAGAAGATTAGGAGACAAAAACCATGCGTTTGCTTTTGAGCATCCTGAATTTGAGAAGTCTATTCGAAATGATTATGGGGATGTCAAGTAGAAAATTATATATACATGTCTGGGAAAGGTCAGAGTTGAAAATATGAGTGTGAAGATGGTATTAAAAACCTTGGGACAAAATGAAGTAAATGAAGGGACTGACTAGGAAAGAGGTCTGAAGACTGAACATGGGGTATTCCAACTATAAGAGGAAAAGATCCAACAAAAGAGAGCAGATAGCAGCAAAATCAGGAGAATGTGTATAGTATCATGAATGTAAAGGAAAGAAAATGTTTGAAGATGAAAAGAATGATTATCTGTGTCACAAGTTGAGAAGGTGAATACAGTGAGAACTGAGAAGTGTGCATTGGAGGTCATTGAAGAATGCTATTTAGTAGTGGTGAGAACAAAAGATTGGAGTGGATTAGAGAATGAATAGGTAGAGATGAAGTGGAAACAGAAGGTTTTTTTAAGAAATCATTTTTTCTTTCCTTTCCACCCTTAATTTGTTTTAGTTCTATAGAAATTTTTATGCATAAAAGTAACGATAATAAAGGGTGGGCAATAATGGCTCAGTGGCAGAGTTCTCGCCTGCCATACTGGAGACCTGGGTTCATTTGCCAATGCCTGCCCATGTAAAAAAACAGAAGGAGCAATAATAGAGATTTCTGCTTCCAATCAAGATGGGGTAACAGAGACAGTATTTATTCTCCTGCATGAGACAATTAAAAAAGTCGATAAAGTATATGAAAAATTGGTACATATTACATGCACTAAAACACAGGTAAGAATGCTAGCAGATTTCTGACTGAAAATAATAATGTGAAATAACAGTGGATTGACATCTTTAAAATACTGAATTCTATAGGCAGAAAAATTGTCTTTATAATATTAATATATGATAAACACTTTTTCAGATAAACAGAAGCTGAAAGAATTACCATCATTCTCACACTAAAAGAAATAGTAAAGGTAGGCCTGCATATAGAAGAACAATACCAGTTGGAAAGGTAGATCTATACAAGGAAATCAAGAGCCCCAGAAATGTCAACTGCATGGGTAAATAGATAAGGTTTTAAAAAATTGTTTAAATCTCTTTAAAAGACAATTGGCTATTAGCAAAAATAGAATAATAGCAATGTGCTTTAGAAGTGGATATATGCTATTTTTAGGTTCTTATACATGAAGCAATATAATATTAAAGATAAAGTGCAGTAATTTAAAAATGTGTGCTATAAACCCTAAAGCAACAGCTAAAATAATAAAACAGACTTGTAACTAATCAGCTAACAAAGGAGAGCAAGTGGAATCATAAAAATATTCAATTAAACGAAAATAAGATAAAAAAGGAGGAAAAAGTGAACAAAAAAACTGACAGGACAGATTGAAAACAAATGGAAAAATGATAGATTTTAATGTAACTGTATCAATAATCACATTAAATGAAGTAGTCGAAATTTGAAGGTGGAGATTATTAGATTAGATAATACAGCAAGACCCAATTATTTGCTACCTGTAAGAATCATACTTCAAAGGCAAAGATACAAATAGATTGATTAAGTGTTAAAATGATGAAAATAAATACCATAGTAATACTAATCAGAAAACAGAGTGGCTAATTTTAACATCAAACAAAGATTTCTAAGCAAAGAATGTTATCAGGAATAAAGAAGGTCATTTCATATGGAAAAATTTATAATTTATCAAGAAGAAATTCATCAATACAGAAACAAGTGTTGAGAAAATGCAGAGAAATAGAAGCACTCATTCATTGCTGGTTGCAATGTAATATGGTTCAGCCACTGTATCAGATTGTGGCAGTTCCTCAGAAAACTAAGTATATAATTACCATATGACCTGTAAAGTCCACGACTAGTTATATATTCAAAAAAATGGAAGCAGGGACTTGAACAGATATTTGTACACAGTGACATTTTTTACAATTGCCAAAAGCTGGAAGCAACACAAGTATCCATCAACTGATGAATGGATAAACAAATGTGTGTACACCCCCCACACACACACACAATGGAATATTATTCAGCTGTAAAACAGGAATCAGGTCCTGATACATGCAATAACATGGATGAACCTTGAGGACATTAAACTGAGTGAACTAAGCCAGACACTGAAGAAAGTGTATTATCTCACTGATTTGGAACAATTAGAATAAGCAAACTCACAGAGTTAGGATCTCAAAAATAGGTTAACATGGGACTGGGTGGGGATAAGGCTTAGAATGTTCAGAGTCCCTGTTTGGAATGATGGAAATGCTTTGGTAATGGCTGATGGTGATGGTAGCACAATATTGTGAACATAATTAACAGCACTAAAAATATATATCTAAATGTGTTTGAAAGGGGAAATGTTAAATTGTATAAATGGTAACAGCTAAAATTAGCCAGGATAAATGAAAGCATTTCCATGCAATGACTTGTATATGAAGGTTTATAGCAGCTTTAGTTTTAAAATTTTTAAATGTGTTTGTATGCTGTATGGCGGGGGTCATGTTTCGTTCTTTTTTCCGTATGAGTATCTCCTTATAGCACCATTTGTTGAATTTTTTTTTTTTTGGTTTGGTTTTTCATTTGTTTGCTTGTTTGTTTTTTTGGGAATTGCATGGGCCAGGAATTGAACCTGGGTCTCCCGCATGGCAGGCAAGAATGCTACCATAAACTACCCTCGTACCCCCCCAGCTTTAATTTTAATAGCCTTAAACTGGAAATAATCCAAGTGTCCATCAGCAGGTAAATGGATAAACAATCTGTGGTATAAATAATACTCAGCAATAAAAAGGAATGAGCTATTCGTGCATGTTGCAACATGGATACATCTTAAAACTATTATACTGTATGAAGGATCCCAGACAAAAACATGTACACAGTGTATGATATCATTGATAAAAATTCTAGGAAATGCAAGCAAATGTACAATGACAGAAAACAGATCAGTCGTTTTCTGGGAGAGAAGGGGTGGAAGGGAGTGATTTCAAAGGGTATGAGGTAATAGAAAACTTTTGAGGATGATGGAAATGTTCATTATCCTGAATATAGTGGTGGTTTGATGGGTATATACATATGTCAATCCTTAGCAAATTGTACATATGAAATGTGTATAATTTATTGTGTGTCAATTGTAGCTCAATGAATTGTATGTTAGTTATGACTCAATAAAGCCTTCTACTTTAAAAAAAAGATAGCAAGAGAAATATAACATCTATATTCCCATCACCACTTCAATATTGGCACTCTGCTGTTCTGTATGAGGGAGTTGGGCTGTAAAGGAGATCCAAGGAATGGTTCCTAGAAACTTCTCTGCCTAGAAGGTGATATTGGATCAAGCAAGGATTTTTGTTTTTTATTAAGGTAGAGTACAGTATATTTATATAGTGTATATTTATATGCAATTAGGAAAGAGAACAAATGGATAAAAGTGTTAAGAGGGACTGTCGAAAGAGTCCTTGAGTCCTTGAGTAGGCAAGAAAGGCTGGTTCCTGTGCATGGGGGGGTGTAGGTCTTGAAGAAGAGGCTAACTCACCCATAACAGGAGGAAAGACAAAGACATAGATAGGATTGGCTTAATATGCCACACTGAATCTTTGTTAACGATGGTGATAATATCAACAATTAGAACAATGAGAATAGTTACACCTCTGTACTCATTAATGAAACAAGTCACAACAAATTTGACAGTGTTTGCGTTTCTATGATGAAGTTTTCAACTGAAAAACTGGTGCATATCTAGGTACAGATTTCTCTGTTTCCAGGTAAGAAAGGATAATGCCCCCAGCTAACTCTCCTTTAAACTCATGCTCATTGGGTCTGGAATGGAGTCATCAATTCATAGAGATGCTGAAAAGCCTTTCTGTGTATTCAATATGAAATTACATTTCCAAGCAAGTCTGTCAGTGTTTGTGGTTTTCTCTTAAACAAAATCCTCAGTCCACTGTCAAATTGTCAGGACCAGCCCACCATCACTCCCACCACATTACCTACACAACAAACTCAGCAGGAGCCATCCTTTATTAAGGGGTGCTAGGTACCACTATCTCACACAGTCCTCACAACAGCCCTTTGAGATACACATGTTATTATTATCCCCCATTATTAGTTGTGGAAAACGTGGCTTATAAAGGTTAGGTTATTGCCCAAAGTCACATCTCAGAGTTGGCCGAGCTAGAATTATAATCCAAGTTCATGTGACTCTGAAGTCCTTGCTTATAGAAAGAGTTGTGTGCTATACTTCTTCTTCCCTTGTGATTGAGAAGTTTTACTGGCAAGAGGAGATATATGCATATTTCCCACCAATTCTAACTTATTAAAAAGACCACATTTTGACAATAATAAAGGAACTCAGAAGAATGAAAATAATTTACTGTTCCGACATCCTGTTGCAGCAACTGTTTTCATTTTTCTACATTTCCTTTCAATCCTTGTCCATATGTACATATTTTACATAGACACAGCTAATTTTATACTCTGCTTTTATGCTTAATGTTATGCCAGACATTTTCCTTGTTGCTATTTAGTCTTTCATGTATGCATAAATATTCCATTTTGTTAATGTGCCATGATTTAGTTAACCACCCTCCCAACACACACGCAATGAACAAAATTTCCTTCCAATTTTTTACTTTTACAAACTATGCTGCAGCAAACAATTTGATTCTTGGCCCCCCGCCCCATCCCCCATCCTTTGTAATTTCATCTTTGAGTAATTTCCCAGAGTGAGATTACCGAATAATAATTATAACATATTTATGGTTTTGATATTTTAAAATAAGATGAAATTAGGAGAGTTTGTATCTTTCATGAGAGCAGATAAATATCTTAACTGGCAAGACACAGGTTAACTACATGAATTATTGTTTAGGAGGACCAAAACTAAAGACAAATGGGGAAATAACTGCTAATGGCTTCAGGATTTCTTTTTTGGGTGATGAAAATGTTCTGGAACTAGATACATGGTTGCACAACTTTGTGAATTTACTTAAAAGATTTAATTGTAGGCACACTTTAAAAGGGTGAATTTTATGGCATGTTAATTACATGTCAATAAAGCTGATATAAAAATTAAAGTCATATTTTCCGATTTTCTGTTCTATTATTATTAGGAGATTGAATAAGATAATATATATGAAGTGCTTAGAACAGTCCTGTCAAATAATTTTCAATAAATATTAGTTATTTTTGTTACTTTAGTGGATAATGCAGTCAGCCTTGCCTAGGCTTTGCTGAGAATTGTGATCCAGCATACATGCTGAATCGTTCCTGACCTATCATTGTTCTTTTATCCCATTAAATCATTCTTGGTTATTAACACCTCTAAATGGTGAGCCTGAGTTTATTGGATCTTTCCTGATATGGCAATTAGCTGGGAGCAGAAGCTCATGTCGAGAAAATGAATTTTGATAAATAGACTTGAGCTATAAATCTAGAAGTGGAGGAGTGCCCCAATGAAGGGATTGCAGCACGGTGAGCCTGGATGTTGCACATAGCAGTGCCCCTGCATTTTTGGGAAGGACTGATAAGCCCTGGATACCCTGCTTGCAGGGTTGTGGGAGGATCAGTAGAAGAGGGCAGGTGCTCAGAAAGGGGGTGGAATTAAAGGGAACCTTTGCTTAGGTTACAGTTTTGCCTGAGGCTGACCTTGAGTGAAGCTGTCCTAAAGGAGTAAAGACAACCTAATTAAAAAAAATGAGTGAAGAAGTGTTTGCAAAGTCCCACTGGGGCCCTCGGATAAAGGAGGAAATATTCAGCTTCCCCATTTGGAGAAATTCCTGATATTCTCAGCAAGAAGTGGGGACAACCAAATAAATAGACTGAACCCTTGATTTTAGGCTTCGCCCATATGAAACTTATTCCTGCAAAGAAGAAGCTAAGCCTACAAATAATTAAGCGTAAGAGTCACCTCAGAGAACCTCTGTTGTTGCTCAGAGGAGGCCTCTCTCTCTCTAAGCCAACTTGGCACATTACCTCACTGCCCTCCCCACTATGTGGGACATGACTCCCAGAGGTGTAAAACTCCTTGGCAACGTGAGACAGAACTCTCGGGATTTGCTGGGACCTGGCATTATGGGATTGAGAAAGTCTTCTTGCCCAAAAGGGGGAAGAGAGAAATAAGACAAAATAAAGTTTCAGTGGCTGAGAGATTTCAAACAGAGTTAAGAGGTTTTCCTGGAGATTATTCTTTTACATTACACAGATATGCCTTTTTAGTTTTTGGTGTATTGGAGTGGCTGGAGTGAAGTACCTGAAACTGTTGAACTGTGTTCCAGTAGCCTAGGTTCTTGAAGATGATTATATAATGAAATAGCTTTTACATTGTGATTGTGTTGTTGTGCAAACCTTGTGTCTAATGCTCCTTTTATCCAGGGTATCAACAGATGAGTAAAAAAATATGGATTAAAAAATAAATAACAAATAAATATGACTGGTGAATCATTAAATTGATATCACCTTTAGTCTCCAGTATCTTAGAGCAGCTAGAAGTAAAAACCTAAAATTGTGGAACTGTAACCGATGTCAAACCCTGAAATATGTTCTACAACTAATTGTGGTGCTGTGCTTTGAAATTTATTGCTTTTTTGTATATATGTCATTTTTCATTAAAAAAAGAAGGAAAAAGTTGATTGTGATGATAAAAATATGTATAAGCCTTGTAGCTTCTTATATTCTGGAGCAGCTAAAAGGAAAAAAAATCTGAGAGGATTGTAAAATAAATAAATAAATAAATAATAGGGGTAATAACGAGTAAAATAAAATACTAGTGGTCAGTGAGAGGTAAGGGTAAGGGGTATGGTATGCTGAATTTTTTTCTTTTTATTTCTTTTTCTGGAGTGATACAAATGTTCTGAAAATGCTCATGATGATGAATATACAACTATGTGACGATATTGTGAGCCATTGATAGTGCACTACGTATGGACTGTATGTATATGAAGAATGTCAACAAAAATATTTTTAAAAAGTTTCAAATCGGACTTGCGGAGAAGATGGCGGCTTAGTAAGACGCGCGGATCTTAGTTTCTTCTCCAGGACAGCTACTAGGGGAGTAGAAACGATACAGAACAGCACCCAAAGCCACAACAGAGATAAAAAAGACAGCGTACCCCATCCTGGAACGGCTGGCTGGCTGAGAGAAGCCGCTCGGGTGAGATTGCCAAGGCGCGCAGGCTTCACCGGGCGGGGCGGCAAGCGGCCGGAGTCACTCCCTTCCCCCTTCCCGGGCCGGCTGGGAGAATTGGAGAGGCGGTCCCCTGAAACCGTGGCGGCTGGCGCCCACACCACGCGCGGCCCCCCGGACCAACTGAGAGAATTGGATTGGAAATCCCCAGGCCGCGGAGAACGGTGACGGGTGGTGGAGGCCCCTTCCAAACCCATGACTCCCCAGAAATGTGCACTCTCCCGGGCGGGCCGCTGCCGCTGGCGCCCTCCCGCCACGCTTGTCGCCCGGGCGACTAGGAAATTCGAATGGGCGCTTTCCCGGGCTGCGGCGGCCAGCAACCCTCCCCACGTTTGGACCCCGGGCCGGCTCGAACTCTTCCAAGCCGCTTCGGCTAGTGAACCTCCTGGACGGCGAGAGTTTTCCAAAGTTAAAGGTCCCACAGCACCTTTTACTGGTGGGACCCGCAGACAAACGTGTGCCACGAGCGCCACCTACTGGGCAGGATAAGAAAAACAGAACCCAGAGATTTCACAGAAAAATCTTCCAAACTTTTGGATCCAATACCCAGGGAAATCTGTCTAAATGCGCAGACGCCAACAGAAGATAACGGATCACGCTCAAATAATTGAAAATATGGCCCAGTCAAAGGAACAAACCAATAGTTCAAATGAGATACAGGAGCTGAGACAACTAATGCTGAATATACGAACAGAAATGGAAAACCTCTTCAAAAACGAAATCGATAAATTGAGGGAGGACATGAAGAAGACATGGGCTGAACATAAAGAAGAAATAGAAAAACTGAAAAAACAAATCACAGAACTTATGGAAGTGAAGGACAAAGTAGAAAAGATAGAAAAAACAATGGATACCTACAATGATAGATTCAAAGAGACAGAAGATAGAATTAGTGATTTGGAGGATGGAACATCTGAATTCCAAAAACAAACAGAAACTATCGGGAAAAGAATGGAAAAATTTGAACAGGGTATCAGGGAACTCAAGGACAATATGAACCGCACAAATATACATGTTGTGGGTGTCCCAGAAGGAGAAGAGAAGGGAAAAGGAGGAGAAAAACTAATGGAAGAAATTTTCACTGAAAATTTCCCAACTCTTATGAAAGACCTAAAATTACAGATCCAAGAAGTACAGCGCACCCCAAAGAGATTAGACCCAAATAGGCGTTCTCCAAGACACTTACTAGTTAGAATGTCAGAGGTCAAAGAGAAAGAGAGGATCTTGAAAGCAGCAAGAGAAAAACAATCCATCACATACAAGGGAAACCCAATAAGACTATGTGTAGATTTCTCAGCAGAAACCATGGAAGCTAGAAGACAGTGGGATGATATATTTAAATTACTAAAAGAGAAAAACTGCCAACCAAGACTCCTATATCCAGCAAAATTGTCCTTCAAAAATGAGGGAGAAATTAAAACATTCTCAGACATAAAGTCACTGAGAGAATTTGTGACCAAGAGAGCAGCTCTGCAAGAAATACTAAAGGGAGCACTAGAGTCAGAACCGAAAAGACAGAAGAGAGAGGTATGGAGAAGAGTGTAGAAAGAAGGAAAGTCAGATATGATATATATAATACAAAAGGCAAAATGGTAGAGGAAAATATTATCCAAACAATAATAACACTAAATGTTAATGGACTGAATTCCCCAATCAAAAGACATAGACTGGCAGAATGGATTAAAAAACAGGATCCTTCTATATGCTGTCTACAGGAAACACATCTTAGACCCAAAGATAAACACAGGTTGAAAGTGAAAGGTTGGGAAAAGATATTTCATGCAAATAACAACCAGAAAACAGCAGGAGTGGCTATACTAATATCCAACAAGTTAGACTTCAAATGTAAAACAGTTAAAAGAGACAAAGAAGGTCACTATATACTAATAAAAGGAACAATTAAACAAGAAGACATAACAATCATAAATATTTACGCACCGAACCAGAATGCCCCAAAATACGTGAGGAATACACTGCAAACACTGAAAAAGGAAATAGACACAAATACCATAATAGTTGGAGACTTCAATTCCCCACTCTCATCAATGGACAGAACATCTAGACAGAGGATCAATAAAGAAATAGAGAATCTGAATATTACTATAAAGGAGCTAGACTTAACAGACATTTATAGGACATTAAATCCCACAACAGCAGGATACACCTTTTTCTCAAGTGCTCATGGATCATTCTCAAAGATAGACCATATGCTGGGTCACAAAGCAAGTCTTAACAAATTTAAAAAGATTGAAATCATACACAACACTTTCTCGGATCATAAAGGAATGAAGTTGGAAATCAATAATAGGCGGAATGCCAGAAAATTCACAAATACGTGGAGGCTCAACAACACACTCTTAAACAACGAGTGGGTCAAAGAAGAAATTGCAAGAGAAATTAGTAAATACCTCGAGGCAAATGAAAATGAAAACACAACATATCAAAACTTATGGGATGCAGCAAAGGCAGTGCTAAGAGGGAAATTTATTGCCCTAAATGCCTATATCAGAAAAGAAGAAAAGGCAAAAATGCAGGAATTAACTGTTCGCTTGGAAGAACTGGAGAAAGAACAGCAAACTAATCCCAAAGCAAGCAAAAGGAAAGAAATAACAAAGATCAGAGCAGAAATAAATGAAATTGAAAACATGAAAACAATAGAGAAAATCAATAAGACCAGAAGTTGGTTCTATGAGAAAATCAATAAGATTGATGGGCCCTTATCAAGATTGACAAAAAGAAGAAGAGAGAGGATGCAAATAAATAAGATCAGAAATGGAAGAGGAGACATAACTACTGACCTCACAGAAATAAAGGAGGTAATAACAGGATACTATGAACAACTTTACGCTAATAAATACAACAATTTAGATGAAATGGACGGGTTCCTGGAAAGACATGAACAACCAGCTTTGACTCAAGAAGACATAGATGACCTCAACAAACCAATCACAAGTAAAGAAATTGAATTAGTCATTCAAAAGCTTCCTAAAAAGAAAAGTCCAGGACCAGATGGCTTCACATGTGAATTCTACCAAACGTTCCAGAAAGAATTAGTACCAATTCTCCTCAAACTCTTCAAAAAAATCGAAGTGGAGGGAAAACTACCTAATTCATTCTATGAAGCCAACATCACCCTCATACCAAAACCAGGCAAAGATATTACAAAAAAAGAAAACTACAGACCAATCTCTCTAATGAATATAGATGCAAAAATCCTCAATAAAATTCTAGCAAATCGTATCCAACAACACATTAAAAGAATTATACATCATGACCAAGTAGGATTCATCCCAGGTATGCAAGGATGGTTCAACATAAGAAAATCAATTAATGTAATACACCATATCAACAAATCAAAGCAGAAAAATCACATGATCATCTCAATTGATGCAGAGAAGGCATTCGACAAGATTCAACATCCTTTCCTGTTGAAAACACTTCAAAAGATAGGAATACAAGGGAACTTCCTTAAAATGATAGAGGGAATATATGAAAAACCCACAGCTAATATCATCCTCAATGGGGAAAAATTGAAAACTTTCCCCCTAAGATCAGGAACAAGACAAGGATGTCCACTATCACCACTATTATTCAACATTGTGTTGGAGGTTCTAGCCAGAGCAATTAGACAAGAAAAAGAAATACAAGGCATCAAAATTGGAAAGGAAGAAGTAAAACTATCACTGTTTGCAGACGATATGATACTATATGTCGAAAACCTGGAAAAATCCACAACAAAACTACTAGAGCTAATAAATGAGTACAGCAAAGTAGCAGGTTACAAGATCAACATTCAAAAATCTGTAGCAGTTCTATACACTAGTAATGAACAAGCTGAGGGGGAAATCAAGAAACGAATCCCATTTACAATTGCAACTAAAAGAATAAAATACCTAGGAATAAATTTAACCAAAGAGACAAAAAACCTATATAAAGAAAACTACAAAAAACTGTTAAAAGAAATCACAGAAGACCTAAATAGATGGAAGGGCATACCGTGTTCATGGATTGGAAGACTAAATATAGTTAAGATGTCAATCCTACCTAAATTGATTTACAGATTCAAAATCCCAACAACTTATTTTTCACAAATAGAAAAACCAATAAGCAAATTTATCTGGAAGGGCAGAGTGCCCCGAATTGCTAAAAACATCTTGAGGAAAAAAAACGAAGCTGGAGGTCTAGCGATGCCGGACTTTAAGGCATATTATGAAGCCACAGTGGTCAAAACAGCATGGTATTGGCATAAAGATAGATATATCGACCAATGGAATCGAATAGAGTGCTCAGATATAGACCCTCTCATCTATGGACATTTGATCTTTGAAAAGTCAGTCAAGCCAACTCACCTGGGACAGAACAGTCTCTTCAATAAATGGTGCCTAGAGAACTGGATATCCATATGCAAAAGAATGAAAGAAGACCCATTTCTCACACCCTATACAAAAGTTAACTCAAAGTGGATCAAAGATCTAAACATTAGGTCTAAGACCATAAAACAGTTAGAGGAAAATGTTGGGAGATATCTTATGGATCTTACAACTGGAGGCGGTTTTATGGACCTTAAACCTAAAGCAAGAGCACTGAAGAAGGAAATAAATAAATGGGAGCTCCTCAAAATTAAACACTTTTGTGCATCAAAGAACTTCATCAAGAAAGTAGAAAGACAGCCTACACAATGGGAGACAATATTTGGAAATGACATATCAGATAAAGGTCTAGTATTCAGAATTTATAAAGAGATTATTCATCTCAACAACAAAAAGACAGCCAACCCAATTACAAAATGGGAAAAAGACTTGAACAGACACCTATCAGAAGAGGAAATACAAATGGCCAAAAGGCACATGAAGAGATGCTCAGTGTCCCTGGCCATTAGAGAAATGCAAATCAAAGCCACAATGAGATATCATCTCACACCCACCAGAATGGCCATTATCAACAAAACAGAAAATGACAAGTGCTGGAGAGGATGCGGAGAAAGAGGCACACTTATCCACTGTTGGTGGGAATGTCAAATGGTGCAACCACTGTGGAAGGCAGTTTGGCAGTTCCTCAAAAAGATGAATATAGAATTGCCATACGACCCAGCAATACCATTGCTGGGAATATACTCAAAGGACTTAAGGGCAAAGACATAAACAGACATTTGCACACCAATGTTTATAGCAGCGTTATTTACAATTGCAAAGAGATGGAAACAGCCGAAATCTCCATCAACAGAAGAGTGGCTAAACAAACTGTGGTATATACATACGATGGAATACTATGCAACTTTAAGACAGGATAAACTTATGAAGCATGTAATAACATGGATGGACCTAGAGAACATTATGCTGAGTGAGTCTAGCCAAAAACTAAAGGACAAATACTGTATGGTCCCACTGATGTGAACAGACATTCGAGAATAAATTCGGAATATGTCATTGGTAACAGAGTCCAGCAGGAGGTAGAAACAGGGTAAGATAATGGGCAATTGGAATTGAAGGGATACAGACTGTGCAACAGGACTAAATACAAAAACTCAAAAATGGACAGCACAATAATACCTAATTGTAAAGTAATCTTGTTAAAACACTGAATGAAGCTGCATCTGAGCTATAGGTTTTTGTTTTGTTTTGTTTTGACTTTACTATTATTACTTTTATTTTTTTCTCTATATTAACATTCTATATCTTTTTCGGTTATGTTGCTAGTTTTTCTAAACCGATGCAAATGTACTAAGAAATGATGATCATGCATCTATGTGATGATGTTAAGAATTACTGATTGCATATGTAGAATGGTATGATTTCTAAATGTTGGGTTAATTTCTTTTTTTCCGTTAATAAAAAAAAAAAAAAAAGAGAAGCGGTAATTGGAGCTGAAGGGATACAGACTGTACAACGGGACTGGATATAAAAACTCAGAAATGGACAGCACAATACTACCCAATTGTAATGCAATTATGTTAAAACACTGAATGAAGCTGCATGTGAGGTATAGGTTTTGTTTTTTTTTTTTTCTTTCTATTAATGTTTTTTTTTTTTTTTTTTTATTAAGGAAAGACAGAGAGAAGGAAGGAAGGATAGAAGGAAGGAAGGAAGGAAGAAAGGGAAACATTTTTAAACATTTTCTTGTTTTATTGTATTCTGTTTCTCCGTTTTTGTTACATGGGCTGGGGCCGGGAATCGAACCGAGGTCCTCCGGCATAGCAGGCAAGCACTTTGCCCGCTGAGCCACCGCGGCCCGCCCTCTTTCTATTAATGTTTTAATTCTTATTCTGTTGTCTTTTTATTTTTTTTTTATTTCTTTTTCTTAATTGATGCAAATGTACTAAGAAATGATGAATATGCAACTATGTGATGTTATTAAGAATTACTGATTGCACATGTAGAATGGAATGATTTCTAATTGTTTTGTTAATTCTTTTTTAATTAATAAAAAAAAAAAGTTTCAAATCACTTTCAATTTTATCCACATTTTATAGGAGAAAATTGCTAAGTGTTGAAACAGTTCTACTTAAATATATAAACAGGGTAAAATTGACTTTTGGAGGGCATAGCTATCCCTTTCTAGTTATACCCTCCCCTAGTCCCTACCTCTGGCAACTGATCTGTTCTCCATTACTATAAAGACAGCTTTGTTTTGAATAATCTTAACTTTTATCCTCATGTAATTTGCGAAGATCGCAGACTTTGAAGTCAGATAGAAATGACTGCCTTCTCAACTACTGGCTACCTTCAGGAGAAATGGAAGGATACCCAATGGGTATTCTCTCCTCCTCCTTAGGATGTCTGTTTTTGTCATTTTTGTGCCTGGGCTGTACTCAGCTGGTCATGATAAAGCAAACAGGAGTCTCAACCTTTCTACTTTACTGTAGAAAGGTCCGAAAGTTACTTGGGAAAAAAAAGTAATGACTTTGGCAGATGAGATGAGCAAATCAAGAAGAAAAAGACCCCACAAAGTGTGAGTTTGAAAAGAGGTATTTTTTTTTTTTATTATTGGAGGATGGGGTAAAGACATAGGAGGAGAAAGACTGGGGGCATGCCTGTGTCTAGGAAGATAAATGCTGAATGAGGAGCATATTAATATTCTTCCATGTGTTATGAACGAAATCTTCTTTGGCATTTTTAAAAAACATGAAGATATGTTGCTTTTAAATTATCCTGTGATCTAATTTGTTTATGTCTTCTATTTTTGGCGCAGACCATGAAACAGTCCAACTTAATCTTTTTATATTATTGTAAGTTATAGCTTTTATAATATGCATATATAATGTGCCAAACGCTGTTCAAAGTGTCTTGTTAGATTATCTCATTTATTCCTGAAAACAGCTCTAAGAGATAGGCATTATTGTTATTATTATTAATCCGTTTGACAGAAGAAAAAACCAAAATTTAGAGAGCTGAATAGCACACTCAAAGTTCCATGGTTGTCAGATGAATTTGAAGACAGCCTTCCCTTCTCATTATGCCCACTGAGGCCACTCAGCCTTAAATTCCTCATATGTAAAATAAAGAATAATTCCTAATTTGTGGGATTATTCTGAGGATTGAATGAGATAATTACTAACTTCCTGAAGCATTTTGTTTTTATTCATCTTTTGTCCCCATTGTCTAGTACAATACTTTGCACATAGAAGAGATTGAAAAAAAAAACCACTACCATTTCATGACTAAGCATTTTCTATGCCAACTGTAGTTTTCATGCAAGAAAATTTGAATTAATAATTACTGTGCTTGCACTGGGAAGACGTAGGTGAATAAGATAATCCTTCCTCTGAGGAGCTTATAGCCCCATGGGCTAAAAAACATACAGGTAGTGCTCATACATTGTTGGTAAGTACAGCTATAGCAGACGTACAGAGTTAAAGGAGCTTGGAGGTTGTGGGGAACTTAGTCTACCTGAAGGGATGGATGCCTGAAAACTGCCTTAAAGGATAAGTCAGTATTTACTGTCTATCTAATCCTTTCCAGAAAAAGCAAGCCATCTCTTTTTTTTTTTTTGAAATTTAAAAATATTAATTACCATCTATTTTCAGCACCCTGCAGTAATGACATTCCTTTGTTCTTCCTCATGCAAAAACATTTTTAAAATTTGTACATTTAGTCACTATCATTATACACTCTAAGCATTCCTAGATTATACCATCTCAATATTTATCGTCTATCTTTCTTTCTGATTTCATTTGTGCCCCCAGCCCTCCTCCCTCTGTCATTCTCACATTCAGCTTCATTCAGTGTTTTAACATAATTGTATTACAGTTAGGTAGTATTGTG
Organism: Tamandua tetradactyla; assembly: GCF_023851605.1. Lineage (NCBI taxonomy): Eukaryota > Metazoa > Chordata > Mammalia > Pilosa > Myrmecophagidae > Tamandua > Tamandua tetradactyla. The sequence continues at coordinate 28,120,325 of NC_135352.1, forward strand.
CTGTCCATTTCTGAGTTTTTACATTCAGTCCTGTTGCACAATCTGTATCCCTTTAGCTCCAATTACCCAATATCTCACCCTATTTCTATCTCCTGATGGTCTCTGTTACCAATGAAATTCTCCAAGTTTATTCACTAATGTCAGTTCATATCAGTGAGACTATACAGTATTTGTCCTTTTGTTTCTGGCTAATCTCACTCAGCATAATGTCCTTAAGGTCCATCCATGTTGTTACATGCTTCATAACTTTATTCTATTTTACAGCTGCATAATATTCCATCATATGTGTATACCACAGTTTGTTTAGCCATTCGTCTGTTGATGGGCATTTTGGCTGTTTCCATCTCTTCCAATTGTAAATAATGCTGCTATAAACATTGATGTGCAAATGTCCGTTTGTGACCTTGCCCTCATGTCCTCTGATTAGATACCTAGCAATGGTATTGCCGGGTCATATAAGCCATCTCTCTTGTTCTTGATTACTTATTCATATGAACCTTGTGATCTAGTGGGCTGTGCTAATATGATAATCATTAATCACATGTGGCTTATAAAATTTTAATTAATTAAAAATAAAGAAAAAAATTCAAGTACTTAGTTGTATTAACCACATATCAAGTGCTCAGTAGTCAGAGGTGGCTAGTATTGGACAGTGCAGATATGCAACATTTCTATCATCACAGAAAATTCTATTGGAAGCCCTGATTGAGACATTTGGTTTCTCTACTGTTTCTTTTATCAGTAATCCTGCTAATGTGTCTATTTTTTCATCTGGATTTTTTTTTCCCTGTCTTTGTAATTTCTTTTCATCCTCTAGGACTGAGTTCGAATTCTACTTATTTAATGATTGAATATATTAGTCAATTAAAACCAAAAAAACACAATAATTTGGATTTGATAGAGCAGGTGAGACGAAAAGGGTAAGTATAGGCAGGTAAGACCCAGTTTGGGGAGTAGAAAACTACTAGTAGTTGGGTGTTTGTTGCTGAAGCATAAAATGCAAGAAGTGGCAGGAAATGAGGTTGGAGAGTTAAGTGCCGTGTGTATCATGTGGAAAAACCAAACTCCATCTTGTCAGCCATTGTTTCCTTAACATCTGCTTGCACAGTGCCTACAAATATTCTTTATATCCATTTTGTCTCTGTAATATTATTTATTTAATACTAAAATTGGCTCACTTCTTTCACTTAGTCTTGTCCTAAGCAATAATATCCTGACATCACAGATTTGTTATATTTGTTTTATATTTCTAATACACTTTAAAATAAATGCATTTTGGTAAAAAACTTAGGAAACATTTATCCATGGATCACTTAGAATAATCTCAGTACACAGCAATGTACTGTTCATCCATCTAGAAAATGTATGGCTCACCCCCAGCAGTGATTTAGCAGCATCAAAATGGACATCTGGCCAAAGCCAAGTATAGACCATCAAATATCACCTCTTACAACCTACTGTGTGCAAAGTACTGTGGAAATTAAATCATTGGATTGATTCAAGAGTAATGATTTAGGGAAAATCTAGAAAAATGTTAAGGCATATTCTTTTATTGTTGATATATAATAATATACAATATAATTCACCCTATTAGTAAAAAGTGGGTAGTTAACTTGTATTGTGTATTCACATGGCTGTAGTATCATGACCACTATGTAATTCCAGAACATTTTCATCAGTGAAACAATACAGGAAACCCTGTATTGTTTTGCAGTCAACCTCTGTTATCCCCACCCATAGCCATAGCAGATATTTTCTGTCTTATTTGATTTGCTTATTCTGGAAATTTCATATAAATAGAATGAAAAAAAGTAATGATAGATCTATGGTTTGGGGATACAATGTATAAAGATATTATTTGTAACAAGTATAAAAAATGGGGGGATGGAGGGACATAGAAACGTGTATGTGTATGTTATTGAAGTTAAGTTGGTATCAAATAAAATGTGATTATTACAGATTTAGGATGTTAAATTTAAGCCCTATGTTAACCACAAAGAAAATATATGAAAAATATATACAGAAAGAAATGAAAAGGGACTCAAAAAGGTCATTACAAAAAAATCAAGTAAACATGAAAGTAAGCATTAACAGAAAAATTGGAGGACAAAAAGGAGTAAGGCTTACACAAGCCAAACAACAATGTAGCAGAAGAAAGACCTGCATTATCAGGATTTGTATGTAGAATATAGAACTCCCAAAATCCAACAATCAGAAGACAAACTACCCAATTAAAGAATGAGCAAAAGATTTGGACAGATATTACATTACAGAAGACAAATGGATAGCAAATAAACATGTTAAACAGATGCTTAACATCATTAATCATTAGATAAATGTAAATAGAAGCCATAATGAGATGCTACTACGTATATATTAGCATAACCAAAATTAAAAAGACTGAGAATACTATGTGCTGAGAACGACATAGAGCAAGTGGAACTCTCATTCATTGCTGGTTGGTATGCAAGATGGCATAGCAACATTGAAAAACAGCTTGACAGATTCATATAAAGTCAAGCATACACAAACATTTTCTATACCACCCATAATCCCATTCCTATGTTTTCATTTACCAAAGAGAAAGAAAAACATGTATTCACACAGAGACTGGTAGGAGAATATTTTAATCAGCTTTGTTCATAATAGCCCCAAACTGGAAATGACCCATATGTCCTTCCTTTGGTGAATGGATAAACAAACAGTGACCCACCCATGCAATAGAAAACCACTCAGCCATTAAAAGGACTGAATTATTGATACTTATAACAACATGGATGAATCTCAAAAGCTTTAAGCTAAGCAGAAGTAGCCAGACCCCAAAGTTCATATACTGTATGATTCCACTTACATTACATTCTTTTAAAAAGCAAAAATATATATAGAAAAAACTGATCAGTGAGCGCCAGGCTAGAAAGCAGGGAAGGGTATTGACTGCAGTGGTCATGGAGGAACTTTGTGAGGTGATAGAAATGTTCTATCTTGATTGCGGTTGTGGTTACACAACCACATACAGGCATTCCTCAGAGATATTGCAGATTTGGTTCTCAACCATCACAATAAAGTGAATATTACAATAAAGTGAGTAACATGCAATTATTGGTTTCTTAGTGCATATAAAAGTTATGTTTACATTATACTGTAATTATTAAGTGTGTAATAGCATTATGTCTAAAAAACAATGTAGGTACCTTAATTTAAAAATACTTTATTGTTAAAAATTGCTAACCATCATCTGAGCCTTCAGTAAGTCGTAATCTCTTTGCTGGTAAACGGTCTTCCCTCGATGTTGATGGCTGATGACTGATCAGAGTGGTGGTTGCTGCAGGCTGGGGTGGCTGTACTGATTTCTTAAAATAAGACTGCAATGAAGTTTGCCATATTGATTGACTCTTCCTTTCACTTGAACACATGGAGTTCATTGTAGGGTTATTAATTGACTTAATTTAAATAGTGTTGCTTCTCAGGGAATGAGAAGACCTAAGGGGAGGAAAAGAGGTAAGAGAATGTCTGGCTGGTGAAGCAGCCAGAACACACACAATGTATCAATTAATTTCACCATCTTATATGGGTGTGGTTTATGGTGCCCCAAAACAATGACATAATAATATGAAAGATCACTAATAACAGATCACCAAAACAGATATAATAATAATGAAAACGTTTGAAATATCATGAGAGTTACCAAAATGTGACACAAAGACATGAAGTGGGCATCTGCTGTTGGAAAAATGGCAGCAACAGAGCTGCTCAAAGCAGGGTGGCCAAAAACTTTCAATTTTTGAGAAATGCTGTTTTGGTTTGCTAAAGTTGCCAGAATGCAGTATACCAGAAATGGATTGGCTTTTACAGAGGAGATTTATTAGGTTATAAATTTACAATTCTAAGTCCATGAAAATGTCCAGAGAAAGATACCTTCACTCAAGAAAGGCTGATCAAGTCTGGGGTTTCTCGGTTCCATGGAAAGGCACATAGTGATGTCTGTGGTCTTTCTCTCTAGACTTTTGGTTTCAAGGGGCTCTCTCAGCCTCTCCATGTGTCTTTGTCTCTTTGTTTTGTCTCTTTGTATCAGCTCTCCAAGCGTCTGTGCTTTCTCAAAAAGATCTCCCTCTTATATAACTCTGATAAACTAAAAAAGACCCACCTTGAATGGGTAGGGCCACATCTCCATGGAAATAATTTAATCCAAATGGCCCACCCCCACCCAAACGGTTTGTCTGCCCCCACACGACTGGATTTGTATTAGGGTTATTGGCTTTTCTGGGGGTACATAACAATTTCAAACCAGCACAAATGCAATATATGTATGGTGCAATAAAGTGAAACAAGATAGTAGAAAGTAAAACAAGGTAGGTGTGAACTTTTGCCAAAACTCGTCAGATTGTACTTAAAAGGGGTGAATTTTATTTTTGTATATTATACCTTTATAAACTTGACTTAAAACATAATAAAAGTGAAAAAGGAAGAGATGAGACTTAAGCTAGGTAGTGATTGCTGAATTAGAGGCAGTATTTAAGAATCCTAATTTTTGGAATCAGACAGACTTTGTTGTATCCTGGTTGCGTGATCTGAGGCAAGTTATTTAACCTCTGTAGAAACTGTCTGTCAACTATAAAATGGAGATGATAATACTCGTACCCACCTATGAGAAGAGATCATTGTTGTATTGTTTAAGTTGTGTTTAAAAGGTAAAACATGGTATGATTTGATGATTGAATCCTGGAGGTAAGGAACAGAAAGACACAAAGATAATTCACAGATCCAGTATCGAGTGCCACCAGTTAACATACAGATTTAGAGGAAAGTAAATGAGTTCAGATATAAACATGTGGAGATTAAAGAGCTGCTCTGCTAGACATCTCAGTGAGGCTACCACTGAGAATTGCATGTAGACATCCAAAGGTCAAAGTGATAATCTATAGCTCATATCAATCTAACTTTTAAAGCAAAGAAATAAAAAAATAATAATAACAGCACAGAAATAAAAAAATAATAATAGCAACACAGAAAATGAGTTGTGTTTTAAATTCAGGCTCATGTTTAATATATATCTCTGGGGTTTCTACTGGAAGTCTAATGGTTAATTTTATTGGGCTGATATCCAAACCAACTATTGTTATCAAAACTCCAAATGTCTTAGTGCTGAGCACATGATAGATACTCAACAAATACTTGTTCATTGAGTCTATTGAATATTTCTTCTTATAAAGTATTGCAAGTTTCTGTAGTCCCTGGACTCTGGCTGGATACAGGTGGGCTAAGAATACAACTCTGAGAAATGGCTGCATGACTGGAGACTCTTTTAAACTCATGCCACCTGATGGAAGGATAGGAGGAGTTACTGTTACTTGGTTTCATGACTTTGCAATAAACCTCTGGTTCTTCTTGTTCTTTCCCCTGTAATCTCTCTTGTAGGAAAGACCTGAAACTTCTCTGAGAAGCATTTGTAGCCTTTTCTTTTGTGACTTGGCAACAGGGCTTGGAAGTGTCATAGAGAGAATAAGCTTGAGCAGCTCTGCTTTATGTCAGGAAGCCATTTTAGCTCAGTGTTACCAGCTCAATCCAGCTTGAGCACCAAAGTTTTATTTTACTAATCATGCAGGAGCCTGTGCAGTCAATTAAAATGTAGTGTGACTTCCTGAAAATGTCCAGTTAACATGATTGCATTCTTTTAATTCGATTGGGCAGGATGGCACATGTCCTAAAATTTGCTGTACTTTGTTATTAGTAGCTATTTCTCACTACCCATAGTCCAAGAAAATAGTCCTCATTCTGTGCTCATTATTTCTGCCATGGACCCTGATTCTCACTGTGTGCTTCCTCAGCATCCTGTGTATGGAGCAGGCTGGGTTTGAATGTCATGGTTATTGAGCAAATTTGAAAATAAGTGGGTTTATAGGAGTCAGAGTGAGAAGAGTAGCTGGTCTAGTGAGAGGAGTGGAAAGTTAACGGACTGTAGGAGGATGAGTCATAGCTTCTCTGAGCTTCAGAAACAGCTCAGCCTGGCCAGCTGCAGGCACTTGCTTTACCATTTTAGCAAGTGAAGCTATCCATACTCCCCCAAATGGGGTGGGACAGGAGTGCTTGACAAGTCCTGAATAGGAAACTCCACATTTAGAAACTGTACCTTAGCATCGCCGCTCTACTCAGAAACAGTCTCCAAGGACTGGTCCTAGGCTAAGATCACAGGAGTAACCCTGGAGGTAACCACGGCTGGAATACACAAAACCTCAGTTTTTTTTTTCTTTGGTAGAATTAAGCTGGAGGATCTACTGATATCATGTATTCAAAACCAGGACATTTCTTATGCTTGGTCATTTTTCTGGCTTCAGACACACAAGAAGTTCACATTTAAATTTATGCACCACATCCTTCAACATGTTAGGAGGAAAGAGTGCATAGTAAAAGGAAGCTGAAAAAAGAGGCATGAGCATTGTGATTGGGTTCTATTTGTACCACTCTAAGTTCAGTGATCTGACTGGAAAAAATCTCAGAGATATTAGAGATGCAGAAAGAAGACAAGGTAAGTAGTTACAGGTTGGATCAGCCATTTGTATAACAAGGGCATCCTTAAGCAGGTGTTGTGTACAGAGACTCCTGGATCTCATAGCCAAGGGCTCTGTGGTCTGTGCTCTTGGTGACGCTACACTTTAGGTTCCAAGCAGTGAGATTGTCCTCCTTCTTCCCTTTAACTTCTTAGTGTCCCTTTAAAGGATCCTACAATGTCAAATTGTCACTCCTCTCATGGCTGAAAGGCTCTTCTGTAAAAGGGCCCTCAGCTCTTGGAGAAATGCAATAAAATGAGCATGTTTTGCATCTGCCTCTGAGTGAAAGCTCCTCCAAGTTAAGATATTTGCTCTTAATGTCATTGTGCATGACTCTGAGAAACTCCAGTCTTCTTGTCTGTAAGCTGCTCAGTACCAAAGGTAGATAAATAGACACCATCCATAAGAAAAACCAGCATGGTTGGCTTTATTGGACACACACCTAGTTTCCTGTAGAAATTACAATATGACAAATTCCAGGATCTCCTTTTTCTGAGAAAGGGCCTCAAGTTTGGAGCAAAAGAGGGAAGTGGTTAGCTGCAGCATCTCTATGCATCAAACCCTCCTGTGTAACCTCTTTTCCTAGGCTCCAAAAGTGACCTCAATCAAGGATATCTTGGTTCTGTGGAAAGTAAGCATTTTTCTGAAAGTTGCTGTGTTGCTAGGTGGGTCCCTTCTGGAAGGAGAACAATTAAGTGGATATATGTGACAATCAAATTGCATAAACAAGATGTGGCATTTTGTTTCTATTCTATTTTTTGACACAGAAGCAAAAGTAAGACAGAAGGGGTTAAAGAGGCAATGAAAGACAATGAAAATCATGCCTATTATTCTTTGTCTATTTCTAGAAACAGTAATCATTACCCAAATATTCCTCCAGAAGGCTGTTAAATAGTGTTTTTTTTGCTTAATGTTACAGATAACTAGCACAAGTATTTGAAATTTGGTTAACTCTAGTATGGTCAATCCCAAATAATCTGAAAAGAAAAAAGTAATAGCCTAGTGATAAAGTATGCTGTTATTTTAACTCTAGTATGGTCAATCCCAAATAATCTGAATAGAAAACAGTAATAGCCTAGTGATAAAGCATGCTGTTTATTGCTAATAACTAGTGGTTGTTCCTGAAATGCATGGATAGAAAAGGATATGGGGATATATATAAGGGAATCTACCAGGACCACTCTCATTCTATTAAGTGCCAAGTCAGGATTGGCTCTGTTGATCAGGCTTGCCAAGCGGATATACCCTTTCTCCTTTCACCTCTTTATGGGTGCTGTCCCACGTTGCCAGGGAGGTTTACACCCGTAGGAATCATGGTTTGAATGATTTGAAACTATTACTTATCCCAGAAAAGCCATGTTTTAATCCTGATCCAGTCTTGGAGGGGGCAGCCATTTCTTTTAATCCTGATTCAGTACTGTAGGGCTGAAACTTTTGATTACATTATCTCTACAGAGATGTGACATGCCCAATTGTGGATGTGAACTTTTGAGTATATGGACATGTGACCCCACCCATTCAAGGTGGTTCTTAATTAGTTTACTGGAGTCCTTTAAAAGAGGAAATATTTTGGAGTGCCGACAGAGAGAGCAGATGCAGATGCTTGGGAGAGCAGTTGCTTCAGAGCTGACAGAACCACCTGATACTCAGATGTTTGGAGATGCAGGGCCGAGCAGATGTCACCATGTACCTTCCCATGAGATGCCAAGCAAGCCAGAACCCAGAGTTGTGTTCCTGAGGAGCTAAGTGAAGGCTCACAGACACTTAAAGAGGAAACCACAGGAAACAGAGACTGAAAATAATAGAACCCAGGAGCAAGGGGCCAGTAGATGCTAGCTATGTGCCTTCCTGGTTGACAGAGGTGTTCCAGACCCACAGTCCTTCTGGAGCCAAGTTATCCTTCTCTGGATGCCTTAGTTTTGACATTTTTATAGCCTTAGAACTGTAAATTTGTAACTTATTAAATTGCCTTTATAAAAGCATTTCCTAATATAACTTATATGGACAGTTTAATTGAACACCATAAGTACATGGAACCTTGAATAGAGCATGAGATTTTGTAGGTTTGTCCAGAGAGATGCCCTGATATATCCCAGAGTGATTTGAACAGTGAATAAAAAAGTATTTGCGAAGTCCCCTTGGGGGAATGGCGAGAAAGGGGGAAAATTCAACTTCCCCATTTGGAGAGCTCCTGATATTCTTGCAAGCAGTGGGGACAACCAAATCAATAGGCCGAGCCCTCAGTCTTGTGGTTTGTTCATATGAAACTTATCCCCACAAAGGATAGACTAAGCCTACTTAAAATTAGGCCTAAGAGTCACCCCCACAGAACCTCTTTTGTTGTTCAGATGTGGTCTATCTCTTTCTCAGCCAACATGGCAAGCAAACTCACTGCCCTCCCCCTCTCTATGTAGAACTTGATTCCTAGGGGTGTAAACCTCCCTGGCAATGTGGGACAGAGGTCCTAGAATGAGCTGGGACTCAGCACAAGGGATTGAGAAAGACTTCTCAACCAAAAGGAGAAAGAGAGAAGTGAGACAAAGTGTTAGTGACTGAGAGATTTCAAACAGAGTCGAGAAGTTATCCTGGAGGTTACTCTTACGCTCCATATATAGATAACCCCTTTTTATATTAAGGTGTATTAGACTAGAAGGAAGTGCCTGAAACTGTAGAGCTGTGTTCCAGCAGCCATGTTTCTTGAAGATGATTGTATAATGATATAACTTTCGCAGTGTGACTGTGTAATTGTGAAAACCTTGTGTCTGATGCTCCTTTTATCTATGGTATGGGCAGATGAACAAAACATATGGATTAAAAATAAATAAATAATAGGGGGAACAAATGTTAGAATTAAAAAATATATATATCGGCTAGATGGGGGGGGAAATAGCCATTTCATTTCTGGTATATTGCATTCCAGCCACTTAACAAACTAATACAAATCCCCATCTTGGAGTTGGGTTATGATTTACAACCAAGTATTTTTAGAATTACTAACTCAGACTAATGGAATTTTGTAAGGAAAATCCTTCCTGATACTAAAATATAATTAAGATTATGGTATTCATTCATTAACTCAATTAACATTTATTGTCTACCTGCTATACACACTTTTTGTTAGTTAGGCATTCACTTCTTCTAGTTTTTGAATATTAGATAATAATGTTGAAAAAAGCCCAAAACTTCTCTTTCACTTTGACCAGAGGGTGTATTCCACACCTCTTCCAGGCAGGTGTGCTCTTATTCAGGGTGAAGCTGAAGGTTGCACTGAACAGATTGCTTTTTCATCTCAAGAAAAGCTTTTTTAGAGCAACCCTGATAACTTGCTATCCTCTTTTTCACACATTTGAACAGATTCTGTAGGTCTGGAGCTTAATTGCAGAAATATTTCAAATTCCATTGATAAGCTTGCCCTATTCAAGATGGCAGAATGAGATACTTCAGGCTCTGTTCCCCCACAGAAACTTTGAACAACCAGCAATAACTGGAAGAAACATCTTTCTAAAAGCTACTGAAAACAGTTGAAGGATTGCAGTTACACAGCGAGTGCTGAATCAGAGAAAGAATACTAAAAACCAGTGGGATCTTGTGTTACCCTAGCCAGCCCTTCCCCGACCCTCTCCCTGGCTTGATCTGTTCTCCCACTGTGAATCCATGACCCTGGTTTTAGAGGGAGTAGAGTAGCCCTGTACTGAGACATGTATGTATGGTCTAATCTCTCTGGTCATGGCCTGAGGGATTCACTGTCCCAGAATTTGCCCTGCACATAGAAGTGGCTCACTGGGCTCTCCACAGAACACTGTGGGAGAGTCATACTGCCTAGAGAAAGGAACTGCTGCCTGCAGGATATGCAGTGCAGTACCCAGAACATGAGGAAACTGTTTTCTAGGGGAAAGGCAACATCTACATTGTTTAAATGGGGGAATTCCTAAAGCCAGAGGTATATGCTCCACAATGTGCATGTGAAAAAGGATCATCTAAGTCCCTATGCTTTGGTCTGAAGCTAGTCTCCAAACTCATTGTATGGATAAACTCTGAAGCAGAGCAATGCATAAGTCAATTTGCAAAAACTGGGAATGGTGTTTTTTTCTTGTTGCTAGCTTCTGGTATTCATGGAAATCTTTGTTATACACTAACTGGATATAAGCTTCAGGAACAAATGCCTCAGAATCCAAATTCCATTTGAGCAAAGGATTACAAAACATGCAAAGAAACAGGAATTGGTGGCCCAAGCAAAGGAGGATATTAAAGTTTTAGAGATCATCAATGAAGAGGATCAGACCTGGGACATTCCAGACAAAGACATAAAAAAAAGGGGCCTAAGTATGCTCAGAGACCTACAGGAAAGCCTGGACTACAGGCAATCAGGAAAATGGTAGATGAACACAAAGAGATTATCTATAGAAAGATGAAAATTATGAAAAGGAACCAAACAGAGTTGAAGACCACAAGAACAAAAACTTAAAATCCCCAAGATGGGTTCAACAGTAGATTGGAGCTGGTAGAAGAAAGAATCAGAGAACTTGAAGATAAGACAATTGAAATTATATAGTCTAAGGAGGGCAGAAAGAGGAAAGCATGAAGAAAAGTGAACAGAGGAACATGTGGGACACCATCGAGTGTACTAATATTCACATCAAGGGAGTCCCAGAAGGAGAAGAAAGAGAGAAAGGGACAGAGAGAATATGCAAAGAAGTAATGACTAGCAACTTCCCAAATTTAATGAAAGACATGAATATACACATCCAAGATGCTGAATAAGCTCCAAACAGGATAAACCCAAATAGACCCACACCATACCATGTTACAATCAAACTGTTAAATAGCAAAGATAAAAAGAAAATTCTGAAATCCATAAGAAAGAAGCAACATGTCACATAAAACAGAACTTCAATAGCATGATGTGCCAATTTCTCATAGGAAATCATGGAGGCAAGGTGGCAATGGAAAGTCATATTTAAAGTGCTAAAAGCAAATTCCCAACCAATAATTCTGTATTTGGCAATTTTTTCTTTCAAAAATGAGGGAGTAATTAAGACATTATCACATAAATAAAAGCTGAATGACTGTCACCACTAGATTGGCCCTACAAAAAAAATGCTAAAGAGGGTTCAACAGGTTGAAAGGGAAGAACACTACATAGTTGATTGGTGGCACATGGAAAAAAAAAAGAACTTTTTAAAAGATAATGACTTTGGTATATATAAATACCAGTTCTATAGTATTTTTGATTTGTAACTCCTCATTTTACTTCCTATGAAATCTAAAAGACAAATGAATAAAATGTAATAATATATCGATGGTTTTAGGTTTTAATAAATATATAATTTTTGACAAGAACTACATAAAATATTGTATTCCTGGAGAAATACAGGAATATAGTTTGTGTATGGTATTGAAGTTGTTAGGTTCATATCAAAGAATAAGAGATTGTTATTGATCTAGGATGTTAAATTGATGCCCCATGGTAACCGCAAGGAAAATATCAGAGAATATGAAAATTCATAGAGACAGAAAGTCGAGTACAGGTTGTCAGGGGTCAGGGACAGGGGCAATGGAGAGTTAATGCAAAATGAGTAGAGGGTTTCCATTTGAGGTGAAGGGAAATTTCTAATAATGGATAGTGGCAAGGGTAGTGCCACATTGTGAATGTGATTAATCTTGATCAACTCATTGAATGGTATTCTTGGGATGGGGAGGTTTGTTTGTATATATTTCTATAATTAAAAAAAAGAAAAAGAAACTAAAGAGATAATGACACTTAAATCAATACATGATACTGGGTAGAAACTAAGAATGAGGGAGAAAAAGCTGAAAAGGATATTATTGGGACATAAGAAAAAATTGGAATGTGGAATGTAAGCTTTATAACACCATTAATATCTTGAACTTCTGGATATCCATATCCAAAAGAAGGAAAGAAGACCCCAATGTCTCTCATTATACAAAAATTAACTCAAAATGAATCAAAGACCTGAATATAAGAGACAGTATATTTAGAAAATATAAAACTCCTAAAAGAAAATGTAGGGAAATATCTTCAAGATCTAGGGATAGGCAATAGATTCCTAAACCTTACACCCAAAGCACAAGCAGTGAAAGAAAAAATAAATAAATGGGAAGAACCTACTCAAAATTGAATACTTCTGTGATTCAAAGGACTTTGTCAAAAGTGTGCAAAATTCACCCAAATCAATGGGAGAATTATTTGGAAACCACATATCTGATAAGGATTTAATATCCAGAATATACAAAGAAATCTTACAATTCAACAATAAAAAGACAACCCAATTTAAAAATGGGCAAAAGATATGAAAAGATATTTTTCCAAAGGTTAAATACAAATGACTGAAAAGCACATGAGAAGATGCTCGCTGCTGGAATGCAATATACTAGAAATGGAATGGCTTTTAAAAAGGGGAATTTAATAAGTTGCTAGTTTACAGTTCTAAGGATAAGAAAATGTCCCAATTAAAGCCAGTCTATAGAAATGTCCAATCTAAGTCATCCAGGGAAAGATACCTTGGTTCAAGAAGGCTGATGAAGTTTAGGGTCTATCTCTCTAGTGAGAAGGCACATGGTGAACACAGTCAGGGTTTCTCTCTCAACTGGAAGGGCACATGGTGAACACGGCATCATCTGTTAGCTTTCTCTCCTGTGTTCTTGTTTCATGAAGCTCCCCGGGAAGCATTTTCCTTCTTCATTTCCAAAGGTCACTGGCTGATGGACTCTCTGCTTCATGGTGCTGCAGCATTCTCTGCTCTCTCTGAATCTCCTTCATTCTATAAAATGTTTCCTCTTTTATAGGACTCCAGAAACTTATCAAGACCCATCCAAGTAGGTGGAGATATGTCGTCACCTAATCCAGCTTAACAACCACTCTTGATTAAATCACACCCCCAGGGAGTTGATCTAATTACAGATTCCAACATACAATACTGAATAGGGATTAGAAGAAACGCTGCCTTTACAAAATGGGATTAGGATTAAAATATGGCTTATCTAGGGTACATGCATTATTTCAAACCAGCACATCTACATTTGCTATTTGGGAAATACAAATGAAACCACAATGAGATATCATTTCACACCTGTTAGAACAACCACTATTAAACAAACAAGAAACTGCAAGTATTGGAGTGGATGTGGAGAAATAGGAACACTTATTCGTTGCTGGTTGGAATGTAAAATGGTACAGCCACTGTAGAAAACAGTTTTGCAACTCCTCAGTGTTTCAGTTTGCTAAAGGTGCTGGAATGCAATATCCTACCAGAAAGGGATTGGCTTTTATGAAGGGGATTTATTTGGTTACAGATTTACGGTTCTTAAGGCCATGAAGATGTCACATGGGAAGGCACATGGCAATGTCTGCTGGTCCTTGTTTCCAAAATGTCTCTGGGCTTCTAAGGTCTTTGAATGGGCTAGGTCACATCTCCATGGAAACAACCTGAGTAAAAGGTTCCGCTTACAATAGGTCTATACTAACAGGAATGGCTTAAAAGAACATAGGCTTTTTTGGGGTTACATAACAGATTCAAACCAGCACACTCGGAAAGTTAAGTATAGAGTTGCCCTATGATCTGGCAATCCCGCTACTTGATATATGCACAGATAAATTCAAAGCAGGAATGCAAACAGACATTTGCACACTGAGAGTTCATAGTGGCATTATTCACAGTTGCCAAAAGATGGAAACAGTCCAGCTGTCCTTCAACTGATGAATGGAAAAACAAAATGTGGTATATGCATACAATGGAATATCATTCAGCAGTAAAAAGGAATGATATCCTGAAGCATGCAGCAACATGGATGAATCTTGAAGACATTATGTTGAGTGAACTATGAGCCACAAAAGGACAAATATTGTATGATCTCATGAATATGAACAAATTATACTATATAAACTCATAGACATAGATCTAGGATATAGGTTACCAACAGATAGAATGAGGCTAGAGAATGGGAAGCAGTTGCTTAAGATGTGCAGAATTTTTAACTAGGTTGAATTTAAATGAGTAGAAATCAATAGAGGTGATGGTAGCACATTATTCTGAGTATAATTAACAGTACTGAATTGTATGTGAATGTGATTGATAGGGGAAGTTTAGAGTCATATGTGTCAACAGAAGGAAAGGCAGAGGTTAAACATGGAATTGTATAACTTAGTAAGTCTTGTGTTGGAGGAAGACTGTGATTAACAACACAAATATAAAAAATCCTCCATGAACTAGAACAAATGTATGAAACCATTACAAGGAGTCAATAATAGAGGGGTATAAGTGAAAAAATGCACCTATTCAAACTAAGGATCATAATTAACAGTAATATATTAATGTTCTTTCATCAACAGTAACAAATGCACTACACCAATGCTCGTGATCAATGATAGTAGGGGATAAAGTGTATGGGATGTTTGAGGTTTTCATTTTTTCTTTTCCTGGAGTAATGGAAATGTTCTAAAATTGATTGTTGTGATGAACACTCAACTATGTGATGATACTGTGAGCCATTGTATACTTTGGATGGATTGGATGGGATGTGAATATATTTCAGTAAAATTGCATTAAAATTTTTCTTGAACTTGATAACCGTACTTGAGATGATTATGTAAGTTAATATCCTTTTTTGGGGGGGGAATGCATATGGAAGTATTATGTGTTCAAGGAGTCTGATATGTGCAACCTCCTCTCAAATGTTCAGAAAATAGTGGATAAATAGATGATAGACAGAATGATACAGCAAATATGCCAGTGTTAAAGTTGGTAAATCTGGGAATCTGGATAGGGGTGGATATCTGTGTGGGGTTTGCAACTATCCTGTAAGTTTGAAATTATTTCAAAATAAAGGGTAAAAGAAAAAATTCCATGGTAGGTGACACTTCACTGATTCTTTTTTTTATTTTAGCATATATTTAAATTTATTTTAGCTCATATTTACTAAACATCATCTACCAGATTTCTGCGTTGAAGGAACATTGCTCCAGAATATCCCCATAAGACTTCACTGATTCTTGGAAGTGGAAAATCTTTTGCTTTTGGCCTAAAGCAATTCCAGTTCCAGTGGACAACATCTGACTTCTTATGTGGAGTGGTGGAACAGCTGCAGGTTAGTAAGGCGCTGGAGAGCATTTTTTATTTAAAATGAAATCCCTACACCTCGCAGCAGCTTCACAAGCATCTATGAAGTAAGGAGAAAAGAAAAGCCCGTGAATAAGGGCTTCTAACATGTTACAGACTGGGACAAAGCCCTCCTGCTGTAAGGCAGGGTAAAATTTGCCTGCTTCCCACAATCATTTCCTGTGAAATTCCTAATTAAATTTACTCATTTGAGTCTCCAAATTTTCTTCTCCAAGGAAGCACAGGGGTTTGCTTGCCATCCGCCTGCTTGTACTTTTGTATAGGCCAGTCATGTGATAAAACATAATTATTACTGAAGATGTTCATTAAATAAAGTAAAATGTATTTAGAATATTCACCTTTGCTGAACTTTTCTACATTAGCATCAAAATGCTGAAAGGATAAAAAGCCATGAGAATTCCAGATAGGCTTTAATCCTAAAGCACAGAAAAACACAAATTAATTATCTCCCCAGAATACAGTGAGCATATTTCTCTTGCCCACCAGAAAAGAAAACCCTGATCCCTAAGAATTCTGTAGCTGACATTTCCCTTGATTTAATTCAATGTAAGGAAGTATGAATATGTAATTATTTTTGCTGCAAATTCCATGGTCTTTCCTTTCATTTGTGTGGCTTGTCAAGTCTTTTCACAGTGCTCTTGCCTATATAATTATTTTATTTGACCCTCACAGCAATTTTGTGACGTGAGCAGGCTTAAGATGACTCTCACCATTTTGCCAATGAGGAAACTGAGGCTCTAAGAGGTTACATGACTAAGAACTGGCACTGGAGCTTTGCTCCCCAAAGTGTAGATTTAACCTTTGCTGCTTTTCAAAAAGGAATTGAGGCAGTTTATCAGTGTAGCTAATACATATGGGTGAGTGCCATGGTATAAGCATGGGAGAAAGGTAGCTGAAAGATTGAGAAAAAGAAATGGAAAGTGGGTTAAAAGGGGATGGGAATAATTAGACAGATTATGCTTAAGTGTGGTTCAGTGCAGCAAATCAGCCCCATCTGTCACAGGATGAAAATGGTAGATGAGCAGTTACATGCTGTGTCATGATTTCTTAAAATGTGGTCCATGGGAAGCCTTGAATTGGCACCCAAGCTAGTTGCTAAGCATTACTTTTAGCAGATACAGTGGTCAGTGAATGGGCAGCACTGACATTTACACTTTTGATATAAAGTTAACCTCTGAGACTGAAATTGGGAAGTACCAGAAGGTAATGGATGTGGAAGTACATAAAATGTTCAGGGAAAGGGAGACTTAACACTGTTAAGAGTTCAATACTACGCAAAATGATCTATACATTCAGTGCAATCCTGATCAAAACTCCAGCAACTTTTTTTTGTAGCAATGGAAAAGCCAATGTGTGAATTCACATGGAATTGCAAGGGCCCCCAGAAAGCCAAAACAATTTTGAAAAAGAACAAAGTTGGAGGGCTCATATTTACTTATATCTATAGACAATTGTTTTTTGATGAAGACACAAAGTCCACTCAATGGGGAAACAAATGGTGCTGGGAAAACTTTTTAGCCACATGTAAAAGAATGAAATTGGATTCCTACCTCATACATATTTAAAAATTAACTCAAAATGGATCAGTTACTTAAATACAGATCTAAAACCATAAAATTCTTAAAAGGTAAACAGGGGAAAATCTTTAGGATATTATATTTGGTAATGGATTCTTAGATGGGACACCAAAAGTATGAGTAACAAAGGAAAAATAGAAAATTATTCCTCATCAAAAGTAACAAACTTTTGTACATAAAAGGACATTATCAAGAAAGTGAAGATAACCACAGATTGGGAGAAAATAGGTGCAAATTATTTATCTGATAAGATTAATATTCAGAATATATGAAGAACTACTACAACTCAACAACAAAGAGAAAATCCAAGTAAAAATTGGGCAAAGGACTTGAATGGACATTTCTCTAAAGATCATATACAAATGGTCAGTAAGCACATGAAAAGATGTTCAACATCATTTGTCATTAGGGGAATTGAAATAAAAACTACATGAGATAACATTTCACACCCATGAGAATGGCTGATTACAAAAACAACAGAAAATAGCAAGTGTTTGTGAGGAGGTTGAGAATGAGGAACACTTGTGCATTTTTAGTTGCCCATGCTCTTCCACTTTGTTGTGGAAGACAGTTTGGTGGCTCCTCAAAATGTTAAGCATAGAATATGACCCGACAATTCCAGTTCTAGGTATATACCCCAAAGCACTGAAAGCAGGTACTCGAACAGATACAGTAATGCTCATAGCAGTATTAGACACAATAATCAGAAGATGGAAACAAACCATGTGTCCATCAATGAATGAAGAGATAAAAATGTGTTATATAAATACAATGGAATATTATTCAGCCATAAAAAGGAATGATGTCTTTGTACATAACGGATGAAACTTAAAAATATTTAGTGAGTGAAATAAGCCAAACACAAAAGAACAAACATTGCCTGATTCCACTTATTTGAAATAACTAGTATAAACAAACTCAAACTTAAAATATATTAAAACTTACCAGGGGTTGGGGGAGGGAGAACTGGAGTTACTGCTTAATAAATAACTGGTACAAACAAACTCAAAGACATAAAATAGATTAAAACTTACCAGGGGCTGGGGGAGGGAGAAGTGGAATTATTACTTAATGAGTACAGAGTTTCTGTTTTGGGTGATGAAAATATATTGTTTAAGGTATGGGGTTGATGGTGGCATAACATTGTAAATGTAATTAATGTCATTGAATTGTACACTTAAAAATGGTTAAAATGGCAAATTTTGTGTTATATGTATGTTGCCATATATTTTTTAAAAAATACATGGAGAGATTAGGAAATGCTTTGATAACATCAATTGTAGGTAAAGGGAATTTGACCCAGTTTTCATACCCTACCCCCCTCCCAAAAAGAAGAAGTTGTGGGTGACAGTAACTGATTGACTAAGGAGATGGAGATACCCTAAACTAGACAATGTGCTGTATTGGGACATCTATATAAACTTCTCCGAGGCTAAGCATAATAAGTGCTTTACCTGGAGAAATATGAGTCAGTTCTACTTCATCTAGGGAAAGACTTTTAATAGGAGGGAAATGCAACCCTCTCACACAAGGAGCTAGCCAATAGGAGTTGGACAGGAGGAGTTGGGAAAGGGAAGTCGCTGGCAGTTAACTGAAATACCTTATCATGGGCAGGATGCTGCATCAGGAGTCCAGGTGGCCAGTGGATCTTAGGCTCTGATTTATGCTTAAGGATACAGCCTCTAAGGGACCTGGATTAATGTAAGGGCACTGCTGAGGATGCAGTAAGTAGCCTTTAGGAGGATCTAGCTCCTTTTTTAAAAAGTAATAAGCTGGCATTCTGGCTTACATTTCACATATTTAGAGATAGCTGGGATGAATCTGTCCTCCATAATGCAACCAGATCTGGGGGTTCTGGATCAGCAAAGCAGAACTCTCACCTTTGAGTATGACGAGCAGCTAGGCTATCGTGTCTGGTGGGTAGTCAGTCTCTTTGACCCACAGCTCCACTGATCCCATTGTCATGGTAGACATGGGTGTTGTTTTGTTTTGTTTGTTTAAATGAGTAATTTACTTGTGGCATATAAGGACTGTAGTTTGGCTTAGGGGCTGTTATCAGCTTCATCCTGGGACTAGTTATATCTTTGATAGTTCAAGCTATTTAACCTCAGTCCAGGTTTTCTCATGCATATAGTGAAGGGATTTCATTAGGTGGTCTTTGTCATTTGCTCAGGATCACAGCTGGTCAGGGACAAATAGACCCCTACCCCATTATTTCCCCCTATCTTTCTTACTCTCCACACACAAATTTCCAGCCCAGCTGTAAAACCTTGATAGTAAGGTAGTTTGAAATGGATTTCCCTTCTCTTTAACTGGGCTGGGCTCCAGTGGGGTAAATTACAAATAAACTTCTGTTACATGTATGAAGACCTCATCAATAAAGAATCAGCTCAGCTATAAACCAATGTCTCCTAATCTTTTTTTTAATCTTACTGTGCACATATAGAAAGTGATAATGATAGAAAATGATAATATTTGTATGTTGTACACTATACTGTATGCATGGGGCTGCACTTGGCTACCTCAAGGGATGAGAAGCTCAATATACTGGCTGGGAGGTTTTTATCATAAACTTTCTCAAGCCAGGTGGTCCTGAGATCAAGGATAGGTTAAGTTATCTCCCTTTTTTGGTATGTGTCTTTGGTTAAATAATTTCATCTTGTCCAAAAATAGAGGTGCATACCTTCCATTATACACTGATGATTTTTGGAACAGGGGCTGTCAGTAGGAAAGAGCATGCTTCTCGGGTTACATGTCTTTCTGCAATGTGATGACACATCTATATACTGTGGTGTCTACTGCATTGCTTGTCTTGCCATTGCTTATCTCCACATCTATTGTCATTATACTCTTCTTTCAACATGATTTATTTAATAGTGTAGTGTGCTTGGTTTCTCGGGTTGATTAACATCCTAAGAAATGGTCAGGAAGCAGACTTATCATTTCAATATGTTCTGTCATTCTCCTTGAAAGTATTCCAGAAGGCAGAATCATCCTTATAAAGTCTTTCCCTATAGTACACTAAAAAATTAGGTCCCATCTCCACACCTCATAACTTTACATTGTTAGTGAATAACAGTAACTTACTTTAATATTACTAATTTAACAGCAGAGTGTGATAAAATCAGTACACACTGGTCTAGTTAGTACATTTTTCTTTATCATCGTGTTGCATTAGTGTAGTACATTTGCTAAAAGTGATGAACCAACATTAATACATTATTATTAACATGAATAAGTTAAAGTCAATAGTTTACATTAGGGTTCACTCTTTGTGTTGTACAGTTCTATGGGTTTTGATATATGCACAATTTCATGTGTCCACTATTACAGTAACATAAAGAATAGTTTCATGACCCTAAAAACTCCCTTTTCTTACCTATTCCCCTCTCACTGCCTTCACCCAAGACCCAGACAGCCACTGATCTTTTTACCATTTCTATAGTTTTGCCTTTTTGAGCCTGTCACATAGGTGGAAGCTTACAGCATGTGGCTTTTCCAACTGACTTCTTTTACTTACAAATATGCATTTCTTTTCATGGTTTGATGGCTTGCTCATTTCTTTTTATTCCTGAATATTATTCCATTGTATGGAAGTACCACAGTTTGTTTATCCATTCATCCTATTGAAGGGCATCTTGACTGCTTCCAGTTTTTGGCAATTATGAATAAAGCTGCTATAAACATTTCTGTGCAAATTTTTGGGTAGACATAGGCTTTGAACTCATTTGGGTGAAGACTTAGGATCATTTGGTAGGGCTGGATCGTTTGGTAGGACTAAGTTTAGCCTTGTAAGAAACTTCCAAATTGTCTTCCAAATGGCTGTGCAATTTGCACTTCTACCAGCGATGAATGAGGATCCCTGTGCTTCAATCCTCACCAGCATTTTGTGTTGGCATTGTTTGGATTTTAGCCATCCTAACTGGTGCATAGTTGTATCATTTTTTAAAAATACTTTTATTGAGAAAATCTTCACACACACACAGCCCATCCATAGTAAAAAATCAACGGCTCACAATATCATCACATAGTTGTGTATTCATCACCATGATAATTTTTAGAACATTTGCATCACTTCAGAGACAAATAAAAGGACAAAAGAAAAACTCATACATCCCATACTCCTTAACCTTCCCTCTCATTGACCACTAGTATTGTAATCTACCCAGTTTTTTACCCTTTACCTTCACCTATTATTTATTTATTTTTTATCCTTATTTTTTTTACTCATCTGTCCATACCCTGGATAAAAGGAGCATCAGACACAAGGTTTTCACAATCCCAAGGTCACATTGTAAAAGCTGTCTAGTAATACAATCATCTTCAAGAATCAAGTCTACTGGAAAACATTTCAACAGTTTCAGGTACTTCTGTCCAGCCACTCCAATGCACCACAGACTAAAAAAGGAATATCTATATAATGCATAAGAATAACCTCCAGGAAAACCTCTCAACTCTGAAATCTCTAAGCCACTGAAACTTTATTTTGTCTCATTTCTCTCTTACCCATTTTGATCAAGAAGGTTTTCTCATTCCCATGATGCTGGGTCCTGGTTCATCCCAGGAGTCTTGTCCCTGTTGCCAGGGAGATTTACATTCCTAGGAGTCATGTCTCATGGAGGGGGAAGGGCAGTGAGTTCACCTACTGAGTTAGCTTAGAGAGAGTGGACACATCTGTGCAACAAAAGAGGTTCTCTGGGGGTGACTCTTAGGCATAATTAAAAGTAGGCTTAGCTTCTCCTTTGCAGGAATAAGTTTCATAGGGGTGAATCCCAAGACTGAGGACACAGCCTACAGAATTGGTTGTCCCCACTGCTTCTCAGAATATCAGGAATTCCTCAGTTGGGGAAGTTGAATATTTCCTCCTTTATCCCCAGTCTCCCAAGGGCCTTTACAAATACTTTTTTTTTCTCTGCCAAATTACTCTGCAATATATTGGGACATCACACCAGCCTGTACAAACCAACAAGATCTCACACCTTAGTCAAGATTCCATGAATTATGGTGTTCAAATAAACTGTCGATAAGTTAAATTAGATAATATGCTACCCAAAATATAAATTTTGCACCTAATAAATATCTCTCCCTTTGGTCTAACACAGAAGGTGAAGTTTTAAAATATGGATCATGTCAACTTTTACTGTGTATTCTGATTTACCTTAGTTCTATCCAGATCAGCTTCATTCATATCTCTAATAAAAGTCAGATCACGTTTTCAACCTATTTAACATTACTG
The DNA here is from genome assembly GCF_023851605.1 of Tamandua tetradactyla. Classification (NCBI taxonomy): domain Eukaryota; kingdom Metazoa; phylum Chordata; class Mammalia; order Pilosa; family Myrmecophagidae; genus Tamandua; species Tamandua tetradactyla. The sequence goes on from NC_135352.1 coordinate 28,142,820, forward strand.
AATGGGGTACTGCTGACTTTCATAGCTTCTGTGCTCTAACTCACAATTTCAGGTATCACATAAAGACCCAAAGTTTCAGAGAACAACCAGGTTATACGCAAATAGCTCAGGATCTCAGAATTTAGAAATAACAGTTAACAACTCCAGAATAGATTGACTACTATAATCACTTATAATCTGGGACCCTTTGCAATAGATCTCAACCTGATAACCCATGCTCTTGACTTCAATTCTCTGAGATTGTATATTGTAGTTAGTCCATATGAATGAGGCATGATAATATTTGTCTTTTTAATTTTTGTCGTTTCATTCAACATATTGTCCTTAAGTTCCATTCACCTGTTTACATGTCTCACAACTTCATTCCTTCTGTAGCCTCTCAGTAGTCCAATGTCTCCTCTTCCATGCCTCAGTCATTAGTACCCTTAGGCCACTTCTATTCATTTTGAATCGGGAATACTGCCACCATAAGCACCAGTATGCAAACGTCTATTCATGTTCCCACACTCAGTTCTTCCAGGTACATATATAGGAACAGGGTTGCAGGATCATATGGCAACCCCACCCCTAGCCTCCTGTGAAACTACCGAACTGCCCGTCAAAGGCCTGTACCACTCATCCCTATCAACAGTGAATAGATACATCTCTTTATCTACCTTTTCTCTAGCACTTGTTTCTCTCTGTTTATTTTTAAACAGCTTTATTTGCACATCATACAATCCAACCTAAGTAAATAAACATGTCTTCACCACGATAATTTAACACGAAGAGATTTCCTTTGCTTCCATAAAGAATCATACCCTCCCCATAACCCTTACTTGTTGATATTTAGTTTTGGCAAAATGCCTTTGTTACATTCAGTGGAAGCATATTGCAATGTTACTGTTAACTACAGACCCTAGCCTGCATTGATCGTATTTTTTTCTGTAAACCATCCCATTTTCAGTACCTTGCAATGTTGACATTCATTTGTTCTTCTTCGTACAAAAACGTTTTTATATTTGTACATTTAATCGCCCTCATTGTCCACTTTAGGCATTCCTAAGTTATACTGTCTCAGTCTTTATTCTCTCTTTCTTTTGGTGTCGTACATGCCCCCAGACCTTCTCCTTCAAGCAAACTTACATGCAGTTTCATTCAGTGTACTTATTGTGGCACCATTAGTTAGTGTTGTGCTACCCATTTCTGAATTTTAACCATCAGTCTTGTTGCACAATCTGTATTCCTTCAGCACCAAATGTCCAATCTCTATCCTCTTTCTATCTACTGAGAATCTGAATGGTTAACTCTCAAAGTTCACTCATTAATGCTAGTTCATATTAGTGAAACCATACAGTATTTGTCCTTTTGTTTCCAGCTAATTTCACTCAGCATAATGTCTTCAAGTTTCATCCAAGTTGTTATATGCTTCATGATTTTTTTATTGTGTCTTACAGCTGGGTAATATTCCATCATCTGTATATATCACAGCTTGTTTAACCACTTGCCTGTTGATTGACATTTGGGCTGTTTCCAGATTTGGCAATTGTAAATAATGCTGCTATAAACATCGATGTGCAAATGTCCATTTGTGTCCTTGCTCTCTGGTCCTCTGAATATATACCCAGTAATGGAATTGTTGGATTGTATGGCAATTTTATGCTTAACTTCCTGAGGAACTGCAAAACTACCTTCTAGAGTGTGTGTACTATTTTACATTCCCACCAGAAGTGGATATGTGTAGCTTTTTCTCCACCTCCTCTTCAGCACTTGTCATTTTCTGTTTGTTTGATAATGTCCATTCTAGTGGGTGTGAGTGGGTATCTCATTGTGGTTTTGACTTGCACTTCCCTAATAGCCAGTGAAGGTGAGCATGTTTTCATATGCTTTTTAGCCACTTGTATTTCCTTTTCTGAAAAGCGTCTGTTCATGTCTTTTGCCCATTTTTAAATTGGGTTGTTGACTTTTTGTTGATGAGTTGAAGAATGTATATATTCTGGATACTAAACCCTTATCTGATATATGGTTTTCAACTGTTGTCTCCCATTGTGTAGGCTATTTTTTTACTTTCCTGACAAAGTTCTTCGATGCATAAAAGTGTTTAATTTTGAGGAGATAGCATTTATATATTTCTTTTTTCACTGCTTGTGCTTTGGGTGTAAGGTCTAGGAAACTACCTCCTCTCACAAGGTTTATAAGATATTTCCCTACATTTCCAGTGCTGCTGGATTTGACTTGCAAGTATTTTGTTGAGAACTTTTACATCTATATTAAAAAATTGGTCTGTGATTTTCTTTTTTTGTAGTATCTTTGTATGACTTTGGTATTAGAGTGATGTTGGTTTCATTGAATGAGTTAAGTAGCTTTCCCTCTCCAATATTTTAAAGAGTTTGAGCAGGATTGGTACTAATTCTTTCTTGAATGCTTGGTGGAATTCACGTGTGAAGCCATCTGGTCCCGGACTTTTCTTTCTTGGGAATTTATTGGTGACTGATTCAATCACTTTATTTGTGATTGGTTTGTTGATATCATCTATTTATTCTTGAATTAATGTTGCTTGTTCACACCTTTCTATGAAGTTGTCCATTTCACCTATATTGTCTAGTTTATTAGCATATAGTTGCTCATAATATCCTCTCATTAGCTTCTTTATTTCTTTGGAGTCGGTGGTTATGTCACCTCTTCCATTTCTGATTTTATTTATATGCATGCTCTTTTAAATTTTGTCCACTTGGCTAAGGTTAAATCGATTTTATTGAGTTTCTTAAAGAACCAACTTCTGGTTTTGTTGATTTTCTCCCTTGTTTCCAAATTCTCAAACTTCATTTATTTCTTCTCTAATCTTCATTATTTCTTTCCTTTTGTTTGCTTTGGGGTTAGTTTGCTGTTCTTTCACTAGTTCTTCCAAGTGAACCATTAATTCCTCAATTTTTGCTCTCTCTTCTTTTTTATATAGGTATTTGAGGCAATAAATTTCCCTCTCAGCATTGCCTTTGCTGCATCCCATAAATTTTGATATATTGTGTTTTTATTTTCATTTGCTTGGAGATATCTACTGATTTCTCTTGTAATTTCTTCCTTGACCCACTGGTTGTTTAAGAGTGCTGTTGTTTAACCTACATATATGTGTGAGTGTTCCAGCCCTCTGCCAGTCATTGATTTCCAACTTCATTCCATTATGATCTGAGAAGTGTTTTGTATAATTTTAATCTTTTTAAATTTTTGAGACTTGTTTTGTGACCCAGCATATGGTCTATCCTTGCAAATGATCCACAAGCATTTGAGAAAAATGTGTATCCTGCTGTTGTGGCATGTAATGTTCTGTAAATATCTATTAAGTCTAGTTCATTTGTCATATTATTCAAAATCTCTGTTTCCTTGTTGATCCTCTGTCTACATTTTCTGCCCATTGAGGAGAGTGGGGAATTGAAGTCTCAGCTATGATGGTAGAGGTGTCTATCTCTCCCTTCAGTGGTGTCAGTATTTGCCTCATGTATTTTGGAGCACTCTGGCTTGGTGCATAATTACTTATCATTGTTATGTCTTCTTGTTGAATTGCCCCTTTTATTAATACATAGTGCCCTTTGTCTCCTTTAATTGTTTTACATTTGGAATCTAATTTGTCAGATATCAGTATAGCTATTCTTGCTTTGTTCTGGTTGTTGTTTGAATGAAATATCTTTAACTAACCCTTCACTTTCAACCTATTTTTGTTCTTGGGTTTAAGTGAGTCTCTTGTAGACAGCAAATAGTTGGGTGCTGTTTTTAAACCCAGTCTGCCAGTCTATGTCTTTTGATTGAGGAGTTTAATCCATTAACATTTAATGTTATTACTGTAAAGGCAGAAATTTCTTCTACCATTTTGCCTTTTGGATTAATATGCCATATCTTATTTTTTTGTTGTTGGTCTTTTTCCTGTTACTGATTGTCTTAATTTCTACATTCTTCCCATACCTCTCACTCCTGCCTTTTCCTATCTGCCTGTAGTGCTCCCTTTAGTATTTCTTGTAGAGTTGGTCTCTTAGTCACAAATTCTCTCAGTGATTTTTTGTCTGAAAATATTTTAATCTCCCCCTCTTTTTTAAAGGACATTTTGCTGGGTATAGAATTCTTGGTTGGCAGTTTTTCTATTAGAATCTTAAATATTTCATACCATTGCCTTCTCACCTCCATGGTTTCTGCTGAGAAATCCACAGATAGTCTTATCAAGCTTCCCTTGTATGTGATGGATTGCTTTTCTCTTGCTGCTTTCAGAATTCTCTCTTTGTCTTTGACATTTGACAATCTAATTTGTAAATATAAAATTTAGATATTGATAAATTGTGGGTGAGGGTACTGAAGGTAGAACCAGAGATAATTCCTACTGGCAGTCCTATGAAGTTCCCAGTCAATGAGGAAGGTCCTCCTTACTAAAAAAACAAGATGAGAAGTGCAAAGCACAGTGTAAAAACAGGAAGGTGGGAACATTTAGGAATTAATGCAAAGGGCTTGCAGTTCCAAGTAGGAGGCAGCAATATAAATTTGGAGAAAACCTGAGAGCTAATGAACAAGGAGCCCCAAGAGCTGTTTTTACAGTCCTTGTACCAAGTATTTATTGCTATATAATAAGCCACCACAAATTTCAGTGGCATAAAACAACAAAAATCATTTTTTATTATTTTTGGTTACATTAATGGGGAGCTGGCTTTAGCTAAGCATTTCTTGCTTGGGGTTTCTTATGTGGTTGCAGCCAGATGGTGGCTGGGGTTGGAGGCTGGGATTAATGCTGGCTGTTGGACAGGATTTCACCTGTCAGTTGGTGGGACAACTACATGTAGCTTCTCCATGTGGTCTGGGCTTCAAAGAAGCCCAGTTCTAAGAGCAAGTATCCAAAGAAAACAGGCAGAAGGAAAGTGCATTGGCTTTTTGTTTTTGGGTGGTGTTGCATGGTCCAAGAATCAAACACAGATCTCTGGCATGGAAGGTGAGCATTCAATCACTGAACCATCTATGCACCCACTGTGCTGACTTTTATGATCTAGTTCTGGAAGCCACACAGTGTCATTTCTGCCATACTCCATTGGTTGGGAAGTCACAAAGTCCACCCAGTTTCAAGGGGAGGGGTCATATACTTTCATCTCTTGATGGCAGATGACAAGATTACATTGTCAAAAGTGCATATGGGGTAGGAGATATTGTTATAGCTATCTTTGGATAATAAAGCCTGCCACAGTCTGTCCACTGGCCACAATGATTCACACCCATTCCATATGCAAAATGCATTCATCTCTTTCCCCAAGACCATCTAGTCTCATGGATTTATGGTATCAGGGCAGGTTGCGAGTGAATAAAAACAGAGGATTTCCCCCAATTTTCTCTGTCATGCAGAGGCTCCAATTCCAATTTCTTTGACCATAAAGAGAGTGTTACTTTGGAACTTTTCTGCCCATGTTACTTAGGCAGTTTTTTCTGGATTTCAGGCTGATCTGAATCTATTCATGAGATATGGAAGTTAAAACCTTAGGACATTCACCACCTCTATTAGAGGTCTCTAGATAAACAGAACCAACAGGAGATATATGTAAACATGGGATTTGTAAAAATGTCTCACACAACCATGGAGATGCCATGAGGTTGACAACTCTGATGAAGTTCCTCGATGAATTCCACGGGAGAGGCTTGCTGGCTGAATAAGTAGTGAATGTTCTCCCTTCTCCTTTAAAAAATCTTCAGCTGATCGGATTATTTTGTTGTGGGAGACACATGCTTAGTTGATCATAGATGTAATCAGTCACAGGTAAAATCAACCAACGGATGATTTAATAAACCAGCCTCCGGTTTATTAACCAGCCACAAAATATGCTTGCAGTAATGGTTAGACTAGTGCTTGCCTGACCAGAGAACTGAGCAACAGCACGTAGCCAAGGTGACACCGAAACCTAAGCATCACAGTCCATCCCTTGTCAACCTGCCAGCTACACACATCACTTTTAAACATACTGAAGCTCTAACTAAAACACAATAACAGATACATGTTTCACCTAAAAATAATCAACTGTCCTACATACAACCAGACATGTGTTAAATGTCTCCAGAATAGGGTGCAAGTCCTTAGGTAACTGTGCCAGTTTGAAAAGGTTTATGTACCCTAGAAAAGCCATGTTTTAATCCTAATCCCATTTGTAAAGGCAGCCATTTCTTCTAATCCTTATTCAGTATTTAATGTTGGAAACTTTAGATTATCTCCATGGAGATGTGACTCACTCAAGAGTAGATGTTAAACTGGATTAGGTCGAGACATGTTTCTACCCATTCCAGACGGGACTTGATTACTTTACTGGAATCCTATAAAACAGGAAGCATTTTGGAGAAAGCTAGAGATTATGAGAGCAGAGAATGCTGTAGCATCATGAAGTAGAGAGTCCACCAGCCAGTGATTTTTGGAGATGAAGAAGGAAAATGCCTCCCAGGGAGCTCGAGAGGAAGCTAGCAGATGATGCCATGTTCACCATGTGCCCTTCCAGCCAAGAGAAAAACCCTGACCGTGTTTGCCATGTATCTTTTCACTTGAGAGAGAAAAACCCCTGAACTTCATTGGCATACTTGAATCAATGTATCTTTCCCTGGATGCCTTAGACTGGACATTTCTATAGACTTGCTTTAATTGGGACATATCTATGGTCTAAAAACTGTTAACTTGCAACTTATTAAATTCCCCTCCTTAAAAGCCATTCCTAGGTGGGTAATGGTGACTTAGTAGGCAGAGTTCTTGCCTGCCATGCCAGAGACCTGGGCCCAATTCCTGGTGCCTGCCCATGCCAAAAAAAAAAAAGCTGTTCCATTTCTGGTAGATTGCATTCTGGCAGCTAGCAAACTAAGAACAGCAATATTCACTCTTAAACTTAATAACCTTTAATTTAAATATTATAACATGAACAATACAACTTCTATCATATGATAAGATGAAAATAAGATATTTGATTTATGTGCAAACATATTCATAATGAAGCAAGAGGAAATAGTCATACCATCACAGTCCCAATTTCTGTAACTGGTAACATGGCCATAGTTCAAACTTACCATTACCTTTTTCCACTACCCATTCCTTGCTCCCTTTACCCTCAGCAAGCACTTCAGCTGATCATGGTTCTTTGCTTTGTAGAGTGACCCAAGCCTTCATTCCTGAAGTTTCTGGGCAATTGGTAGTCCTGCCTGGATTAGGTTGTTGCCATTTTCCATCGACTTAAATCACAGGGCATCCTAGTACTAAGAGACATCCTAGGGGATCTCCTATACTCCATTTCTTCTTTACCTCAATTGTATAGTTGCAGTTCTATTTCCCCTTCATTGTCTGAATTAATCACTCCAGCTAATACAATAATCCCCTTCCTTGCCCATTGATTCAGAGGCATGAGAAGCCCAAAGTGGCCAGGTAGCAGTCTTAACGTCCAGTTCAATGGAATCATTATTGTGTCTTCTGATAGGCGCACTCCACGTTTTGGAACCAAGACCTGTAGACTAGCAGAACCTAAGGTTTCAAGTATAGAAAGTAAAAGTTTTTCTAGTGGATCACCAGGGGTGATAGTTAGTGGTGACACTCCCATTTCCACCACTTTATTCTTGGACCTGTGAATTGTGATTATGGGAAAAACAGCATCATAGAATGGACACTGATCCAGAGAATACACAGCCTCCTGGAGAACAGTGCTTCTTCCCTGCAAGGTATTACCACCTAGTTGGAACCATAATTGGTCTTCAAAAGGCCATTCCACTGTTCTGTCAACCCAGCTGCCTCTGGATGATGGGGAACATATCACGACCAGAGAATTCCATGATCATGAGCCCATTCCTGAACCTCATTTACTATGAAGTGTGTTCCTTGATCAGAAGCAATGCTGTGTGGAATACCATCACCATGGAAAAGGCATTCTGCAAGTCCATAGATGGTAGTTTTGGTGGAAACATTGCATGCAGGGGAGCCAAAGCCATATATGAAGTATGTGCCTATTCTAGTTAGAACAAATTACTGACTCTTCCATGATGGAAGTGGTCCAATATAATTGGCCTGCCACCAGGTAGCAGCTGATCACCTTGGAGAATGGTGCTTTTTTAGTTTGTTAAAGCTACCAGAGTGCAACATACTGCTAATGGAACGGCTTTTGTAAAGGGAATTTATTAAGTTGCAAGTTTACAGTAATAAAGCCATGAAAATGTCCAAATTAAGGCACCAACAAGAGATTACCTTCACTCAGGAAAGGCTGATGCCATCTGGAACACCTCTGCCAACTGGGAAGGCATGTGGCTGGCATCTGCTGAGGTCTCTGGCTTCTGGACACCTCTCACAGCTGGGAAGGCACAGGTCAGCATCTGCTACCATTCTTTCATTATCTCATAAATCTTCCTCAAGATCATTTTCCTTCTGCATCTCCAAAGATCTCTGGCTGTGTTGGCACTGATGTTTTTTTCAAAATGGTTCCCTCTCAAAGGCTCCAGTAAGCAACCCCACCTTGAGTGGGTGGAGACAAATATCCATGGAAACAATCTAATCAAAAGTTACCACCCACATGGCGGCTTAGCAAGGTGTCCTCCAGAACAGCTACTAAATAACCAGAAACAGTACAGAACAGCTCCTGGTACCACATTAGTGGCCAGACACACAGTGTGCCCCAGTCTGGACCAGCTGGATGTGCTGTGAGCTCCCCCCAGAACTGTGAGTTCCCCAGTCTGCAGTGGCTGGTGCCATGCCCCCACAGGCTACTTCCCAGAGGGGAAAGGAAAGGGACTTTACCAGCAGCAGGGGCTGAGTGCAACTAAGCTTCAAGTGTAGAATTAATTCACAAATTCTGACTACTGAAAATAGGCCTCCAGCTCAGGTGAACCTGGTCAAAGTGGAGGTCATTGATTTTTGCCCTGGCGCCAAGGGGGCAGGGTTGATGGAAAAAGAAAAAAAAAGGAAACGGAGGTTTTTGTGGCTATGTTTCTACAAAGGCTTGACTGCCTTTGAATACAGCAGCAGGGCTTTTCAGGCTGCAACTGCCCCAGGCATGGGCAGAGACAAGCTCATTTGAGACCTTGTCTGGAGCCTGTGCCTTTCCCAGCGGAGGGATGAGGCCCAAATCAGGTGGAATCCCTCCCTCAAGGAATTCAGACCCCAGGGCTTGGTAATTTGGAGCCCTTAAAACCAGCCTACAACCTCTCCTCTGTCTCCACCACACCCCCAGCAGGGAGAGTCTGCCAAAGTTAAAGGTACCACATCATCTTATGCTGGTAGGACCTGCAGGCAGACAAGCACCACATCCTGGGCAGGATAAGAAAAACAGAGCCCAGAGACTTCACAGGAAAGTCTTTTAACCTGCTGGGTCTCACCCTCAGGGTAAAATGATGCAGGTGACTCTTTCCTCCTGACAGGAGGCCAGTTTGGTCTGGGAAAATCCGGCTGGGGTCTATAATACCTAAGAGACCCTCCCAAAGGTGGGGGGAGAAAGGCACCATACTGGCAGGGCAAGAAACAAGAAAACAAGAACTGAAAAATATTCCTCTGTTAAACAAAACTTAAGCTAGTGGTCCAGAAAAAGCTGAACTGAATGTCAAAGAACAGATAGAAAACAAATTCATCCAGCAAGAAAACCCTAGGTAAAAGAAGTGAAAACAATCTCCAGAATAAACTAATTAGGTAATTAAATGCCTAGATGCCAGCAAAAAATAACAAATCACACTAAGAAAATTGAAGATATGGCCCAGTCAAAGGAACAAAACAACAATTCAAATGAGATATAGGAATTGAAACAATTAATTCAGAATGTACAAACAGACATGGAAAACTTCATCAAAAATCAAATCAATGAATTGAGGGAGGATATAAAGAAGGCACGGAATGAACAAAAAGAAAAAATGAAAGTCTAAAAAAAAAAACAAATCTCAGAACTTATGGGAATGCAAGGCACAGTACAAGAGATGAAAAAAAAAAACAATGGAAACCTTCAATGGCAGATTTCAAGAGGCAGACCATAGGATTAGTGAACTGGAGAATGAACATTGGAAATCCAACAAGTAAAAGAAAATATAGGGGAAAAATGGAAAAATATGAGCAGGGACTCAGGGAATTGAATGACAATGTGAAGCATATGAATATACGTGTTATGGGTGTCCCAGAAGGAGAAGAGAAGGGAAAAGGAGGAGAAAAACTAATGGAGAAAATAATCACTGAAAATTTCCCAACTCTTATGAAAGACTTAAAATTATAGATCCAAGAAGTGCAGCGTACCCCAAATAGAATAGATCCAAATAGACGTACTCCAAGACACTTACTATTCAGAATGTCAGAGGTCAAAGAGAAAGAGAGAATCTTGAAAGCAGCAAGAGAAAAGCAATCTATTCACATACAAGGGAAGTCCAATAAGACTATGCATAGATTTCTCAGCAGAAACCAGGGATGATATATTTAAATTACTAAAAGAGAAAAACTGCCAACCAAGCATTCTATATCCAGCAAGATTGTCCTTCAAAAATGAGAGAGAAATTAAAACATTTTCAGACAAAAAATCACTGAGAGAATTTGTGACCAAGAGATTGGCTCTGCAAGAAATGCTAAAGGGAGTACTAGAGGCAGATACGAAAAGACAGGAGAGAGAGGTGTGGAGAAGAGTGTAGGAAGGAAGACTATGAGTAAAGGTAAAAAGAAGAAAAATTAGATATGACATGTAAAATCCAAAAGGCAAAATGGTAGAAGAAAGTACTACCTGTACAATAATAACACTAAATGTTAATGGATTAAAATCCCCAATCAAAAGACATGGACTGGCAGAATGGATTAAAAAACAGGTCCCATCTATATGCTGTCTACAGGAAATACATCTTACATCCAAGAATAAACATAGATTGAAAGTGAAAGATTGGGGAAATATATTTCATGCAAATAACAATCAGAAAAGAGCAGGAGCAGCTATACTAATATCCAACAAATTAGACTTCAAATGTAAAACAGTTAAAAGAGACAAAGAAGGACACTATGTGTTAATAAAAGGAACAATTTCAACAAGAAGACATAACAATCATAAATATTTCTGCACCAAGCCAGAATACTCTGAAATACATGAGGCAAACACTGAAAATAGAAATAGACACATCTACCATAATAGTTGGAGACTTCAATTCCCCACTCCCATCAATGGACAGAACATCTAGACAGAGGATCAATAAAGAAACAGAGAATTTGAATAAAACAATAAATCAGCTAGACTTAACAGACATTTATAGAACATTACACCCACAACAGCAGGATACACCTTTTTCTCAAGTGTGCATGGATGACTCTCGAGGATAGACCATATGCTGGCTCACAAAGCAAGTCTCAATAAATTTAAAAAGATTAAAATCATACAAAACACTTTCTCAGATCATAAAGGAATGAAGTTGGAAATCAATAATAGGCAAAGTGCCAGAAAATTCACAAATATGAATTGAACACTTGTGTTCTTGAACAACCAGTGTGTCAAGAAAAAAACTGCAAGAGAAATCAGTAAATATCTCAAGGCAAATGAAAATGAAAACACAACATATCAAAACTTATGGTTTGCAGCAAAGGCAGTGCTAAGAAGGAAATTTATTGCCCTAAATACCTATATCAAAAAAGAATAATGGGCAAAAATTGAGGAACTGTCTACTTGGAAGATGTAGAGAAAGAACAGAAAACTAACCCCAAAGCAAGCAAAAGAAAGAAATAATGAAGATTAGAGCAGAAATAAATGAAATTGAGAACATGAAAACAATTGAGAAAATCAACAAACCCAGAAGCTGGTTCTATGAGAAAATCAATAAGATTGGTGGACCCTTAGCAAGATTGACAAAAAGAAGAAGAGAGAGGATGCAAATAAATAAGATCAGAAATGGAAGAGGAGACATAACCACTGACCCCACAGAAATAAAGGAAGTAATGACAGGATACTATGAACAACTTTATGTTAATAAATACAACAATGTAGATGAAATGGACAACTTTCTAGAAAGGCATATACAAACAACTTTGATGTAAGAAGAAATAGACAACCTCAACAAACCAATCACAAGTAAAGAAATTAAATCAGTCATTAAGAGGCTCCCTCAAAAGAAGAGTCCAGGACCAGATGGCTTCACATGTGAATTCTACAAACATTCCAGAAAGAATTAGTACGAGCCCAAAGTCTCCAAAAAAATTGAAGAGGAGGGAATGCTACCTAACTCATTCTACAAAGCCAACATCACCCTCATACCAAAGCCAGACAAAGATATTACAAAAAAAGAAAACTACAGACCAATCTCTCTAATGAATATTGATGCAAAAATCCTCCACAAAATTCTAGCAAATCGAATCCAACAACACATTAAAGGAATTATACATCATGACCAAGTAGGATTCATCCCAGGTATGCAAGGATGGTTCAACATAAGAAAATCAATTAATGTAATACACTATATCAACAAATCAAAGCAGAAAAACCACATGATCATCTCGATTGATGCAGAGAAGGCATTTGCCAAAATGCAACATCTTTTCCTGTTGAAAACACTTCAAAGGATAAGAATAGAAGGGAACTTCCTCAAAATGATAAAGGGAATATATGAAAAACCCACAGCTAACATCATCTTCAATAGGGAAAAACTGAAAACTTTCCCCCTAAGATCAGGAACAAGACAAGGATGTCCACTATCACCACTGTTATTCAACATTGTTTTGGAAATTCTAGCCAGAGCAATTAGACAAGAAAAAGAAATACAAGGCATCAGAATTGGAAAGGAAGAAGTAAAACTCTCACTGTTTGCAGATGATATGATACTATATGTCGAAAACCCTGAAAAATCCAAAGCAAAACTACTAGAGCTAATAAATGAATACAGCAAAGTGGCAGGTTACAAGATCAACACTCAAAAATCTGTAGTGTTTCTATACACTAGTAATGAACAATCTGAGGGGGAAATCAAGAAATGAATTCCATTTGCAATTGCAACCAAAAGAATAAAATATTTAGGAATAATTTAACTAAAGAGACAAAAGACCTATACAAAGAAAACTACAAGAAATTATTAAAAGAAATCACAGAAAACCTAAATAGATGCAAGGGCATACCGTGTTCATGGATTGGAAGACTAAATATAGTTAAGATGTCAATTCTACCTAAATTGATCTACAGATTCAATACAATACCAATTAAAATCCCCAAAACTTACTTTTCAGAAATAGGAAAACCAATAACTAAATTTATCTGGACAGGTAGGGTGCCCCGAATAGCTGAGAGTATCCTGAGAAAAAAAAGTGACGTTGGAGGTCTCATGCTACCTGACTTTAAGGTGTATTATGAAGCTACAGTGGTCAAAACAGCATGGTACTGGCATAAAGATAGATATACTGACTGATGGAATAGAATGTTCAGATATAGACCCTCTCATCTATGGACAATTGATCTTTGATAAGGCAGTCAAGCCAACTCACCTGGGACAGAACAGTCTCTTCAATAAATGGTGCCTAGAGAACTGGATATCCATAGGCAAAAGAATGAAAGAGGACCCGTATCTCACACCCTATACAAAAATTAACTCAAAATGGATCAAAGACCTAAACATTAGATCTAAGACTATAAAACTGTTAGAAGAAAATGTAGGGAAATATCTTATAAATCTTATACTAGGAGGCGGTTTCCTAGACTTACACCCAAAGCAAGAGCTTTGAAGAAAGAAATAAATAAATGGGAACTCCTCAAAATTAAACACTTTTGTGCATCAAAGAACTTCATCAAAAAAGTAAAAGACAGCCTACAGAATGGGAGACAATATTTGGAAATGATATATCTGATAAAGGTCTAGTATGCAGAATATATAAAGAGATTATTCAACTCAACAACAAAAGGAAAGACAACCCAATTACAAAATGGGCAAAAGACTGGAACAGACACTTCTCAGAAGAGGAAATACAAATGTCCAAAAATTCACATGAAAAGATGCTCAACTTCCCTAGCTACTAAGGAAATGCAAATCAAAACCACAGTGAGATATCATCTCACACCCACCAAAATGGCCATTATCAATAAAACAGAAAATGGTAAGTGCTGGAGAGAATGTGGAGAAAGAGGCATACGTATCCATTGTTGGTGGGAATGTCAAATGGTACAACCACTGTGGAAGGCAGTTTGGCGGTTCCTCAAAAAGTTAAATATAGAATTGCCATATGACCCGGCAATACCATTGCTAGGTATCTACTCAGAGGACATGAGGGCAAGGACATAAGCGGACATTTGCACACCAGTGTGTATAGCAGCATTATTTACAATTGCAAAGAGATGGAAACAGCCAAAATGTCCATCAACAGACAAGTGGTTAAACAATCTGCGGTATATACATACGATGGAGTATTTTGCAGCTATAAGACAGAATAAAGTTATGAAGTATGTAACAATGTGGATGAACTTTAAGGACATTATGCTGAGTGAGATTAGCCAGAAACAAAAGGACAAATACTATATGGTCTCACTGATATGAACTGACATAAGTGAATAAATTTGGAGAATTTTGTTGGTAACAGAGACCATCAGGAGATAGAAATAGGGTAAGATACTGGGTAATTGGAGCTGAAGGGATACAGACTGTGCAACAGGACTGGATACAAAAACTCAGAAATGGACAGCACAATACTATCTAACTGTAATGTAATTATGTTAAAACACTGAATGAAGCTGAATGTTAGAATGATAGAGGGAGGAGGGCTGGGGGCACAAATGAAATCAGAAAGAAAGACGATAAAGACTGTGATGGTATAATCTAGGAATGCTTAGAGTGTATAATGATAGTGACTAAAGGTACAAATTTTAAAATGTTTTTGCATGAGGAAGAACAAAGGAATGTCATTACTGCGGGGTGCTGAAAATAGATGGTAAGTAATATTTTAAAATGTCACCTTAGGTGTGAGACTAAAGCAAAAAATGTTTATTTGGTACAAAATTTATATTTTGACGGGTGCATTTCCTAATATAACTTATGTAGACAGCTTAATTGAACACCATAAGTACATGGAACCTTGAGTAGGATATGAGATTTTGTTAGTTTGTCCAGAGTGATACCCTGATAAATCCCAGAGTGATTTGAGCAGTGAATAGAAAAGTGTTTGCAAAGTCCCCTTCAGGGAATGGTGAGAAAGGGGGAAAATTCAACTTCCCAAAATTGAATTCTTGATATTCTCACAAGCAGTGGGGACAACCAAAGCTATAGGCTGAGCCCCCAATCTTGGGGGTTGTTCACATGAAACTTAACCCCAGAAGGATAGGTCAAGTCTACTTAAAATTAGGCCTAAGAGTCACCCCCAAGAGAACCTTTTTTATTGCTCAGATGTGGTCTTTCTCTCCAGCCAACACAGCAAGCAAACTTACCACCTTCTCCCTGTCAACGTGGGACTTGACTCCCAGGGGTGTGGACCTTCCTGGCAACTGGGACAGAAATCCTAGAATGAGCTGAGACTTAGCATCAAGGGATTGAGAAAACCTTCTTGACCAAAAGGGGGAAGAGTGAAATGAGACAAAATAAAGTGTCAATGACTGAGAGATTCCAAACGGAGTCGAGAGGTTATCCTGGAGGTTATTCTTACGCATTAAACAGATACCACCTTGTTAGTCAAAATGTAATGGAGAGGCTGGAGGAAACTTCCTGAAAATGTAGAGCTGTGTTCCAGTAGTCATGTTTCTTGAAGATGATTGTATAATGATATAGCTTTCACAGTGTGACTGTGTGATTGTGAAAACCTTTTGTCTGATGCTCCTTTTATGTACCTTATCAACAGATGAGTAAAACATATGGAATAATAATAAATAATAAGGGAAACAAATGTTAAAATAAATTTAGATTGAAATGTTATTGATCAATGAAGGGGAGGGGTAAGGGGGTTGGTATGTATGAATATTTTTCTGTTTCTTTTTATTTCTTTTTCTGAATTGATGCAAATGTTCCAAGAAATGATGATGATGACGAATATGCAACTATGTGATGATATTGTGAATTACTAATTATATAGGTCGAATGGAATGATCAAAAGTTAAGAATGTTTGTGTTTGTTTGATGTTTTTTGGTATTTAAAAAAAATTTTTTTTAAGTGGAAGCAATTTGGAGAGAGAAAGAATGATGAGAAAGTCATGAGAGCAACAAGAACCCTGAGAGCCCATGCAGCCAGAGACTTTTAGAGATGAAGAAGAAAAATGTCTTGGGGGAGCTTCATGAAATGAGAAGCCTGGAGAGAAAACTAGCAGACAGCGCCACGTTCTCCATGTGCCTTTCTGGTTGAGAGAGAAAAACCGTGAACTTCATCGGCCTTTCTTGAGTGAAGGTAACCTCGTTGGTGCCTTAATTTGGACATTTTTATAGACTTGCTTTACTTGGGACATTTTCATGGCCTTAGAACTATAAACTAGCGACTTAATAAATTCCCTGTCTTAAAAAAAAAAGTTACCACCCACAATTGGGTGGGTCACATCTCCATGGAAACAATAAAAAAAATCCCACCTAGCAATATTGAATGATGATTGACAAACATGGCTTTTCTGGAGTACACAACAGTTCAAACAAGCACAGATGCCAGGACTGAGTGTGGGTCTCTGCTCCTGGCAGATTGGGCATTCAGCAAAGGCCATAGCCAGGTTAGCCAGTGGAAGTCCATGTTGCTGAGCCCATACATAACCTCCATCCCTACCACTGTGCTCATTTTATTCATGATCCTATTGGGCAATGGCAGGAGTGGCTTGGGAAAGAGGATGGCTTGTATCCACCAAACAGGTCCTCTTATTCACTTGATTGTTAAAACCTTCCTCTGCTGAATTCACCCTCGGGTGACCATTCACATTGGACACAAATATCTTCATTTTTTTCCCGCTCTGGAAAGTCTATCCATATACTTCTTCCCCAGATCTCTTTCTTGCCAATTTCCCAATCATTCTCCTTCCAAGTCCTTGAACATCTAACCAAACCATTAGCAATAGCCCATGAGTCACTATACAAATGCACCTCTGCCCAATTCTCCTTCCAAGCAAAATTAACAACAAACTGCGCTACTTGAAGTTCCACCCACTGGAAATATTTCCCCTCACCACTATCCCAGAGGGGCTGTAGTGCTGCAACTGTCCACTTTCAGGTAGTACCAGCAAATTATGCAGAACCATCTGGAAACCAGGCATGAGTTTTCTCTTCCTCAGTCAACTGACAGTAAGGAGCTCCCCAAGAGGTCATAGCTCTGGGTTCAGAAACAGAAGGTAATGTGGCAGGAGTGTAGACCATGGGCATGTAACTTAGTTGTACTTTCAGGACCTGCTCTTGCCCTATCTCTAACACACCATTTCCATTTTATGATGAATGCTGCTGTGAACACTCAACTTTATGGCTTGGTGGGTCAGCCAACACCCACCCTCATGGTAGGCAACTCAGGTCTTATGGTAACTTGGTGGCCCATAATTAAGCATTCAGTTTCTACTAAGGCCCAGTAGCAGGCCAAAAGCTGTTTCTCAAAAGGAGAGTAGTTATCTGCAGTGGATGGTAAGGCTTTACTCCAAATTCTTAAGGGTCTGCTTTGTGATCCTCCTATAGGGGTCTGCCCATGGCTCCAGACAGCATCTCTATTTGCCACTGACACTTCCAGCACTGTTGAATCCAAATCTGTTGGATCACAGGGCCCTAGTGACAGAGTAGCTTGCAAACAGCAGCCTGGACCTATAGAAGAGCCTCCTCTTATCCTGGTCCCCACTCAAAACTAACAACTTTTCTGGTCACTAGGTAAATGGGCCAAAGGAGGACATCCAAATGAGAAATATTTTATCTCCAAAATCCAAAGAGGCCAACTAGGCATTGTGCCTCTTTTTTGGTCTTAGGAAGGGCCGGGTGCAACAGCTTATTCTTCACCTTAAAAGGGATGTCTCGACATGCCCCAAACCACTGGATACCTAGAAATTTCACTGAGGTGGAAGACCCCGTATTTTTGTTGGATTTAGCTCCCATCCTCTAACAGGCAAATGTCTTAACTATAAGTCTAGAGTAGTTGCTACTGCGTGCTCACTAGGTCTAATCAATGTGATATCTTCAATATAATGGATCAGTGTAACATCTTATGGGAGAGAGACACAACCAAGTTCTTTACAGATAAGATTGTGACACAGGGCTGGAGAGTTGATATATCCCTGAGGTAGGACAGTTAAGGTATACTGCTGGCCTTACCAGTTGAATGCAAACTCTTTCTGGTGGTCCTTACTAATAGCTATTGAGAAAAAAGCATTTTTCAGATCAATTGCTGCATACCAGGTATCAGGGGATGTGTTGATTTGCTCAAGCAATGATACCACATCTGGTATTATAGTTGGAGTCAACTCCTGGTTAAATTTATGATAATCCACTGTCATCCTTCAAGATGCATCTGTTTTCTGCTTAGGCCAAACAGGAGCATTCAGTGGAAATGTGGTGGGACTCACTATCCTTGCATCCTTCAAGTCCTTAAGAGTGGCACTAATATCTCCAATCCCTCAGGAACCCAGTATTGTTTCTGATTCACTATTTTTCTAGATAGGGGCAGTTCTAGTGGCTTTCATTTGGACTTTTCTACCATAATAGCCCTCACTCCATGAATCATGGAACCACTGTGGGGATTCTTCCAATTGCTGAGTATGTGAATTACAATTATGCATTCAGGAACTGGGGAAATAACCGGTAAATGAGTCCAGGACCCACTGGACCCGCTGTGAGACAGACCTCAGCTAAAACTCTGTTGATCACCTGACCTCCATAAGCCCCGACTCTAACTGATGTACCAGAGTGATGTTTTATGTCTCCTGGAATTAATGTCACTCCTGAGCCAGTGTCTATGAAATCCATGAAATATCTGATCATTTCCTTTTCCACAATGCACAGTTACCTTGGTAAAAGTTTGTAGGTCTCCATGGGGAAGGCTGGGAGGAAGGTTAACAGTGTAAATTTTTGAATGTGTAACAGGGTTCTTCCCCAAGAATACCTGGCCCTTCTCTCATTAAAGGGGATCAGGGTCTATAAGCTGTTTCAAGTCTGGGAATTGATTAAGGGGCTGTGATTCTCTGTTTTTGTAATTCAAGTTAGATTTCTGTTTGATCTAGAACTGTTCTACTTAATCTGCTCAAACAAGAATTTAGTAGCCTGCCTATCTATTTTACTTCTAGGTAGCCTATGATCTACTAGCCAACTCCATAAGTCTCTGTAACTCAGATAATTTTGACTGCTGTTTTGAGTCTGCTGTCCATTATGATAGTCATGCCGTCTTATCCATGGTGATTAACTGCTGCCACCCGGCTTCTGCCTCCTTGAGATCTGACCAACCCATTGTGTTTAAGGATTCCAACTCAGTGACAGCAGTTACCACAGTAGTATCTGACCTATAGAAAAGGGCAACTACAGAGCTCTTCAGGAATGATGGAGCTAGTCTCACAAATTTATTTCTCAAACTCCTGGTAAAAGGTATGTCCTCTACACATTCCTGGGAAGTGCGAGCAGGTCTTCCATGTTAATTCCATTCTAACATTCCAATCTCTCTAAATCTTTGAATCCCCTCATCTACATTATACCAAGGCAGCTCTGGCATTTGGAGCTCAGGTAATGTTGACCACCTTTGGATCCATGTTTCAGCCAACCATACAAACAAACTGTTAACACCCTTTCTAACTCTTTGAGCTACAACATTGAATGCAGAATCTCTGCTTAGTGGGCCCATATCATTAATTCAGCTTGATACAACTTTATGTTCCTTACACTATTATCCCACAGCATTAATATACATTCCCACACATATTCTCCTGATTTTTGTCTATATAGATTGGAAAACTCATGCAGTTCTTTTGGAATATAGCATACCTCACATTTCTGGACCTGTTGGGACTTTAGTCTAGTTATAATCTTGAAGAAAAGAGGGATGGTGGAAGTGTGTCATAAGAAGAATTAGAAGTGTCTTTTGAGCCAGTTACCTCAGGACATTCCATTACAGTTTTATCTGATGAAGCAGGATTAATTGCTCCAGACAGAGTATTTAGGGCTGTTTACCCAGGGGAGGTGGTTACAGCTTTAGCAGGTAATGAAGGTTAATCTCTTTCGGTGGAAGTTGGATGGCAGGCTCCTTCCTTAGGGTGGACTGGAGGCTGGGAAGCTGTTTCCTCAGGGCAGACTGTAGGTAGGGCAGCTGTTTCCTCAAGGCAAACATTAGAAGTCTATGTAGTAAACACTCAGCAGAATCCAGGGTTTCCATGTCCCCACTGCCATCGTTATCAACCCATATGTCCCCATTCCAAGTTTCAGAATTCCATTCTTTTCAAATCAAAGCCCTTGCTTTAATAGCATACACCATGTAAGGTTTAAATTTTAGTTTATGCTGTAAATCTGCTACTCACACAATAAGATTCCAGGTCTGATTTGCAAAGATCTAAAGTCTGCAACAGAGGAAATAGGATTTTCTTTCAGGGCACACACAGAAACTTTTATATCTTTCATATTGCATTTAAGTTGCAAATTTGAAGCCTTCAGTTCATCTTTCTCTCATAACTGCATCTAGCATATCTAAGAACAACCAGCCAAATCATTATGCCTCTTAATTGCACAAAACTCCATTAAGGTGTCAAAAACACTCTCACCCAGAGTCTTGCCTTGTGTAAGGGTAAATTAGCAGAATCAAATGGTGATATTTTGTGTATCTCTATTGCCAACTTTTGCCATGAACTGTCAGTGCCATCTTGATTATTGGAAATAGACTCTTTAGTGCCTTTGAGTCTAATCAGAGTATAAAGCCAATTGTAAAAACCCATTTTTATGATTCTGTTTCTCAAGAACCACCCCACTCTTGGTACCAAGCTATATTAGTCAGGGTTCTCTCAAGAAACAGAGCCAACAGAGCTATCTAGTAATATGAGATTTGTAAAAGTGTCTCCTACAACCCTGGGGATGCAGGAGTTCAAAACCCATAGGGCAGGCTGTGAGGCTGGCAACTCTGATGAAGGCTGATGAACTTTACAGGAGACGTTGGCTGGCTGATGAAGTAGTGAAAATTCTCTCTTCTCCCTTAAAAGTCTTCAGCTGATTGTATTAAATATCCAACTGATTGAATTCTCTCATTGCGGAAGACATACCCTTAGTTGACTATAGATGTAATCAGTCACAGATGCAATTAACTGAATGACGATTTAGTAAACTAGTCTTCTGGTTTATTAACCAGCCACAAAATATGCTTGCAATAACGATTAGGCCAGTGCTTGCCTGACTACTCAACTGAGCACCATCACCTGGTCAAGTTGACACCTAAACCTAACCATCACACCACCTTACTGGTTTTCTTGGAATTTTAATTTACCTCCCTTTTGGGAATTGAATCGTGTTCCCCAAAAGATATGTGTATGTCTTAACCCCTGATTCTATGGGTGTGAAACTGTTTGAAAATAGGATCTTCACAGATGCTATCAAGATGAGGCCAAATTGAATCAGCGTGGGACTTAATCCAATAGGACTGGAGTCCTTATAAGCAAAGAAAAGTTGGATATGGTAGAAGGAGTGAGGAGGAGACAGAAGGAAATAGATTGCCATGTGATGGAGGATTGCTGGCCAGTCACTACCAGAATGTTACAAACTTCAGAGGAAACATACTCTGCCACTTCCTTGATGTTGGATGTCTAGCCTTCAAAACTGAGACAATAAATTCCTGTTGTTGAAGCCAACTTAATTTACATTATTTCTTATAGCAGCCCTCTAAATGGAGACTCTCCAGTCCACCTGCTGTTATTTACTTTCCAAGTTCTCATTCACTACTTTATATATTTCATCCAGGGCTTAGACGCAATCAATGGGAGAGAGACAGTGGAGTCTGCTCACTTCATCTGAATTGGAATCAAAACCAGAAGCCAATTCTTATTTTTAGATTTGTTTGCCATCTGGAGAAGTTATGAATGAAGCAGTTTTATTTTCAAGTCCTGTCACTTGTATATTTAACTGTTTGTTCTTGAGCTCATCTCTCTTTTCTCTCATTTTATTGAAGGCAGCTAGAAGGACCCAGGAGACACTGCCAACACTCTGCTGGAAATTGCCTTAGGTATTTCATTAGGTACATTTTTTATTTTCCAAATTACCACAGACATCCATGTTGCTGAACTTAGTGCCATTGTCCTTTCTTCCAGTTGCCAATAATACTAGCCTCTTGTTTATTTAAGCCCCTGCTGAAGGATTTCTCAAGGCCCTTCCACCTTCTCTCCACTGACTGGTCCCAAAGCCAATGCCACAATCTCTAGGTTTTTATTACAGCAACACCTGCTTTGGTTCCAAAATCTTTGTCAGTTAAAGTCTGATCAGAGAAGCAAATGCCTCCACCTTGAGCAAAACAAAATTTGTTGCAGGGATTAAAATTTATGTGATCATGGGAGCTGGCCTAGCTGTCTGTGCAATCTGTTGTGCCTGTGCCAGACTTGGGCTTGAAGTTGGCAGGGCTGGTTCATGAAGGGAAGATGATGTGAAATGGGAAAGAGGAAGCACCAACTACAGCCTGTGAGGATGAGATGGACTTCACATGGAGGAACTGCAACTCTTGTCTGTCTCTCATCAGAACGTACACTGGTCTTCCACTGCCTCCCAGCCTTCAACGTCACCGATAAAGTTGACCTGCAGAAGAGCAGGTACCCTTAAGCAGGGGCTGCTCACAAATCTAGCCCAGGATTCGGAGAAGTTGCAGAAGAACTTTTGGTAGGAGATGGAGGAACTGCAGGCCTAGCTTCTTCCCTCCATTGACAGTGAGCCAGCAGATCCATGGTGATGTGTGAGCTGCAACAGTACCTATGCTAACTCTCTGACTGCAAACATGGCTGCCATTTCACTTCTGCCTTCCAGATTTTGCTTAAAGGATCTGGGAAACATAATTTCAACTTAGCTGCATGACAATTACAAAGCCACCATAGCCCTAAAGCCCTTGGCCAGGAAACAGAAGTATAGCTTGAGAATGCCCAGGAAATGTTTATGTATCTGCAATGGCAGAGTGTGGCCATTAAGGATTTGTGTACATCAAGTGCAAAGGACTCACATAAAGGTAGAGAAAGTTAGTACTTATAAATCAGTGACACTAGAGAAAAATAAAAGTTAAATATCCAGAATCAAGTATAACAAATTAGTATTGAAAAGATTATCAATCTATTGCTGCATATCCCATTAAAAGGTTAATGATTCTCTATAAGGCAATTAAGTTTGAGAAATTCTGCATGCTATAGTTTCCTCTTGGGAAATTAAAAAAGTAAATTTGTATATTAAAGACTATACAAAGTCTTGAAAAACATCCATGTTATGGATAGAATTTGTACCAATGTGAAGCTATTAGGTACCCCAGAAAAGCCATATCCTTTAATCCTTATTCAATATTGCTGGCTGGGATCTTTCTTATTGTTTCCATGGAGATGTGTCTCCACCCATTCAAGGTGGGGTTGCTTACTGGAGTCCTTTAAGAGGGAACCATTTTGGAAAAAGTTTTAGAATCATCAGAACCAACAGAGCCCACACAACCAGAGACCACTGGAGATGAAGAAGCAAAATGCCCCTAGGGAAGTTGTTGAAAAAGTCTGGAGAGAAAGCTAGCAGACTAGTAGCCATGTGCCTTTTCAACTGAGAGAGAAACCCCTAATGTCACTGGCCTTCTTGAGCCAAGGTATTTTTTTCCTGGATGCCTTATATTGGGCATTTTTATAGCCTTGTCTTAATTTGAACATTTTCACAGACTTAGAATGTAACCTTGCAACTAAATAAATTCCCCTTTTTCAAAAGTCGTTCCATTTCTGGTATATTGCATTCTGACAGCTTACAAACTAGAACAGAGTTGTACATCCCAGCAAGCCATGTTTAAGTCCTAACCCCTGGTTCCATGAATATGAGCATATTTGGAAATAGGAACTTTGGAGATGTTGTTATTAAAATGAGGCTCTAATCCAATATGACTGGTATCCTTATAAAGAGAGGAAATTTGGACACAGACAGAGAGATTGAGGGGAATAAGCTATATGATAACTGAGGTATAGAATGCCATGGACTGCAGGAAAACCTCCAGAAACTAGAACAGGTATAGAACAGGCTCTTCTTTACAGACTTCAAAGGGCACGTGACCTTACTGACACCTTGATTTTGGATATCAGACCTCCAGAATGGTGAGACAAGAAATTTCTGTTGTTTTGAGCCACCCAGTTTGTGGCATTTTAGTTTATTTTTTTTTTACTTTTTTTATTATATAGTATAACATATATACAAAGCAAAGAAATAAAAAAGCAGTAGTTTTCAAAGCACTCTTCTACCAGTAGTTACAGGACAGATTCCAGAGTTTGTCCTGGGCTACCAAATGATCCTCTCAAATTTTTCCTTCTAGCTGCTCCTTCTAGTCTTTTTTAGGCTAGAAGACTTAAATACTTTTTATCATGACAATCGACTTTTTTCCCTTTTTTTGTGAAAAATAACATATATACATAAACGCTATAAATTTCAAAGCACAGTACCACAATTAGTTGTAGAACATATTTCAGAGTTTGACATGGGATACAATTTCACAATTTTAGGTTTTTACTTCTAGTTGCTCTAAAATACTGGAGACTAAAAGAGATATCAATTTAATGGTTCAGCATTCATATTCATTTGTTAAATCCTATCTTCTCTACTATCACCTTTGATCTTTCATTCCCTCTCTTTAGGGGTGTTTGGGCTACGGCCATTCCAAATTTTTCATATTGAAAGGGTCTGTCACTTATATGGGGTATGGAGATGGAACTATCCGATGTTCTGGAGAGGCTGGGCTAGGTTTCAGGACTTATCTGTTCCAGGGACCCATCTAGAGGTTGTAGGTTTCCTTGTAGAATTTTATATATAGCCCTAAATGTTCTTTCTTTCTATTTATTTATTAGTTTTTTAAAAATATAACAGCAAATATTCTTAACATATGACCCTTCCCTTCTACGTATATAATCAATAATTCACAATGTCATCACATAGTTGTATATTCATCATCATGATCATTTCTTAGAACATTTGCATCAATTCAGAAAAAGAAATAAAAAGAAAACAGAAAAAAATTCATATATACCATATCCCTTACCCCTCCCTTTCATTGATCACTAGTATTTCAATCTACTAAATTTATTTTAGCATTTATTCCCCCTATTATTTATTTTTATTCCATATGTTTTACTCATCTATTGATAAGGTAGATAAAAGGAGCCTCAGACACAAGGCATTCACAATCACACGCTCACATTGTGAAAGCTATATCATTATACAATCATCTTCAAAAAACATGGCTATTGGAGCACAGCTCTACATTTTTTGGCAATTCCCTCCAGTCTCTCCGTTACATCTTGATTAAGAAGGTGATATTTATTTAATGCATGAGAATAACCTCCAGGATAACCTCTCAACTCTGTTTGGAATCTCTCAGCCATTGACACTTTATTTTGTCTCATTTTGCTCTTCCCTCATTTGGTCGAGAAGGTTTTCTCAATCCCTTGATGCTGAGTCTCAGCTCATTCTAGGATTTCTGTTACACATTGCCAGGAAGATCCACACCCCAGGGAGTCATGTCCCATGTAGAGAGGGGGAGGGTGGTGAGTTTGCTTGTTGTGTTGGCTGAGAGAGAGAGGTTGTGGCACTTTATTAAGGCAGCTACAGGAAACTAAGACAACCCAGTATTCATTTTTCACACATCCCACTGTTTCATCCATTATTTATTGATAATCCTGAATTGCATTTTGCCTTTTGTACATGGGCTGATGATACTGAGCTATTGCCTGGTAATATTATCTGCCAGCCATTGCTGGTAGTCAGGACAGGAAGATGGACTTTGTTGGGCGTTAAATAGTGTTCTCCAAGAAGCTGTGTTGAAGGCCTCACCCCCAGTACCTGCGAAGGTGGACTTACTTGGAAGCAGTCTTTACAGATGTAATCAAGTTAAGATGAGGTCATGCTGAGTTTGGATGGGCCTTGAATCTAATGTGACTGGTGCTCTTAAAAGAAGAAAGAAATTGGACACAGAGACACAGGGAGAATGTCAAATAATGACAGAAGCAAGGATTGGAGGGATGCATCTACAAGCCAAGGAGCTCAAGGATTGCTGGCAATCCCCAGAAACTAAGAGAGAGGCATGGGGCAGAGTCTTCCTCTGAGCCCCTGGATGGAATCGATCCTGCCCATGACATCATTTTGGACTTCTGGCCTCCAGAACTGTGAGAGAATACATTTCTGTTCTTCAGGCCACCCAGTTTGGGGTATTTTCTAACAGCAGCCACAGAAAACGAATGCAGATGGGTAGTGGGGGAGAGCAAGCACAAACTGGAACCCATTGGGGATAAACTGGAACTTTGGTCTGTCTCTCATTGGAAGCCAAGTTGATCTCATTGCTTTCACAGCTCAAACTTTGATGGTATGTGGTGAGGTGCTATAGTGATGAATACTGAGAGAATAGTTTGTGGGTGGACAAGAGGGTTGAATTATCCCTTCCATCTGTGCCAAGTGGATCTCCCAGATTGTTGGGGACCTGGAGCTTGCTTGTTCACCAACAGCTGCTGACAAGGGTGAATGTCCTTTCACCTGGTCCCACTTCTATTCCCCCTGGTCTTTGCTCTTTGTCAGGTGAGGGAAAGAGTGGAGCTGTGGGTGTCACCAGGTTGTGGACAGACACCTGGGCAACGATCCACACAGGAAGGAGTGGGCAGGTGTGAGTAGGTGGGGATGGAAGTAAAGGTCACTGGCTTTGCACAATCAGCTGGTTTTGCGGGGGCAGGGGCACGGGAAGGAGGAGCCCCCTGCCACACTCTACCTGCAGATATCCCACAAATGCCATCTGTCTATTCCATGCCTCCTCCTGGCTCATGCCCTGCTTTCTGCTCCCTCCTCCCACCTTTTCTCTAGCTCCAAATTTTGACTTTCCTTCTTAACTACAATTAGGATTCTTTCCTCGGTCCTGGACCCCCTTTCTGAGCAATTCCTGTGACTTTGGCTTTGGACCAAGCTCTGAGTCAGACGGCAGACTCACTTCTGCTCTTCAGCCAAGCGAAGTTTCTCTCTGCTGCCTTGGCACCCGAGAAAGCAGATGGTTCCGTCTATTCTTGTAGTGCTCTTACCACAAAGCATCTCCAGGTAACCCCGATAGGATTTTGTCAGGTTCTAGTAGCTGTCGTGTTTTAATGCTGATATCTTTGTAGCCTAACGATGATTAATTTATTTTAATAAAGTGTACAACTCTACAGCAACACACCTGGTACTTTGAAACTGTAATAACGGCTTCCCTTTGTACAGGGGCACTGTGCAAGTTGCTTTATATGTTTTTATCTGCAATCCTCACATATCCTGAAAGATAGAGGCTATTGTCCCAATTTTATGGTGAAAAAACTGGCTCTCTGAGGGCAACCTTGCACAGCTAGGAAGTGTCGGAGCAGTGAGTTGGACCCACGTCTTCAGACTACAGCAGGCCCCCTCCCCAGGTGACACGTCACACATGCCTCAACAGAGGTACTGGTTTATGTTAAAACCAGCTTTTGGCCCAGGATTGCCTTTTCTCTCTAAGGACTTACTGCATTGTCTTCTAATTCTCAATTCAAAAGTCCCCTCAGGAACCCCTGTCAAAATGATCCCCTTGGTATTTGCCCCATTCAGCAACACTAAAACAATTCCTAGGGTGAACCCAGTCACCAAATTGGTTTGGGAAATATATACTTTCTGGATGAAAACTGCCACAAAAATGTGAGCATTACCCCTACCCCATAGGTATTGATGTGCTTTTCTTTTGGTCGCCTCCAGAGCTTTCTTTTTCAGAATCTCTCTTTCTCATTCCTGCCTCAGGCAGATCCCTCTGCATCTCACAGAATGCATTTACATTCTAAGCCCAGGTCCCTTAAAATCTCGTACTTATCTTTCCATCATAAACATATTTTAAATTTCCTTAAACATTTTTTATTGTGAAATATAATATACATGCAAAGAAGCAATGAATTTCAAAGTGCATTGTAGTAAAGTAGTTATAGAAGAGATTTCTGAGTCTAGTATGGGTTACAGTTCCACAATTTCCATTTTTTCCTTCTAGCTGCTCCAAGACACGAGAGACTGAAAGAAGTATGAATGTGATGATTCAGCAGTCAGACTTATTTGTTGTATGAACATCTTCCTGCTGTAACTCCTCCTTCTCCTTTGATACTTTTCCCAATCTTTAGGTGTATTGGACTATACACATTTTAACTTTTCATGTCGGAAAGGGCTGTCAATAATATGGGATAGGGGGATGGAACTAGTTGATGTTCTGGAGAGGCTGGCCCCTCTGGGTTTCAGGACTTGTCTGGAAGTTGGAGGTTTCTGGAAAGTAATCTTGGTGTGTGAAACTTTTGTAGAGTCTCAGATAAAGCCCTAGGTGTTCTTTAGGATCTACAGGAATGGTCTTGGTTGAGGTTTGGCAAACCTTAGCAATTAGCAATATCTAGCTGAAGCTCATGTAAGAGTAGCCTCCAGAGTAGCCTCTCAACTCTGTTTGAACTCTCTTGTACCTTATATTGTTACCACTGGTACCTTATATTGTTACATTTCTTTCCCCCCTTTTGGTCAGGAAGGTATGTTCCCTTCCACGGTACCAGAGAGACTTTCACCTCTGATGTCCGGTCATATATTTTTAAGAACAAAATAATACATTTAAGAACATACCAGTTTAACGAAATACTCATGAAACACAAAATTGTGAGGTGGTCACAGTAGTTATTAAGTAGCATTTAGTGTTCTTGTTTCATGGTATTGAGAGGGCTAGTGAAATATTTTATATTCTTTTAAGAATTAGTTTACAAAGCAGTTTTACAAATGTTTTCCCATTTGATGCCTAAGAATCTCTAACAGGACTGAATTGGTTACTGTTTTACTGATGAGGAAACAGGCTCAGCGTGGGAAACAACAGCTGGTGTAGACAGGCCTTCTGATCTAGGATCTGGGCGCTTTGGCTCTACCACATTCTGAATTTATTTAGCTTTTATCCAGTGGGCCTCCTTCTTCGGTGGACCAGTGTGCTGCAATGACAAGAAAGCTTTTCCTCTGTTGTATTTCAGATGTCCCCAAATTGCAATAAGAATTCTGGGCTGCCCTCCTCCTCTCTATGAGGGACATGATTCCCAGGGGTGTAAACCTTTCTGGCAACGTGGGACAGAAATCCTAGAATGAGCTGGGACTCAGCATCAAGAGATTGAGAAAACCTTCTCAACCGAGAGGGGAAATAATGAAATGAGATAAAATAAAGTGTCAATGGCTGAGAGATTCCAGAGTCGAGAGGTTATCCTGGAGGTTATTCTTACACATTAAATAGATATCACCTTGTTATTCAAGATGTAATGGAGAGGCTGGAGGAAACTGCCTGAAAATGCAGAGCTGTGTTTCAGCAGCCATGTTTCTTGATGATGACTGTATAATGATATAGCTTTCACAATGTGACTGTGTGATTGTGAAAGCCTTGTGTCCAATGCTCCTTTTATCTATGGTATGGACAGATGAGTAAAACATATGGATTAAAAATAAATAAATAATAGGGGGAACAAATGTTAAAATAAATTTAGTAGATTGAAATGCTGGTGATCAGTGATGGGGAGGGGGAGGGGGTATGGTATATATGTATTTTTTTTCTTTTTATTTCTTTTTCTGGATTGATGCAAATGTTCTAAGATGTGATTGTGGTGGTGAATATACAACTATGTGATGATATTGTGAGTTACTGATTATATACCAAGAATGGAATGATCATATGGTAAGAATGTTCATGTTTGTATGTTACTATGTTTAAAAAAAAATTTTGAATTAAAAAAAAGAATTGTGGGCTGTGCTCACTGCTCTGCGGGCTGTCACGTGATGGAGATGCAGCCAAAGTGACAGCAAGGAGCATAGTGTGGGAGATGGAAGACACAGAGTCTGTGCCTCTCTGTAGCTTCTTAGTTCCTGGTGAGGAATATCCGTTCACAGAGGCTGCAGAAGGAATCACCAGGCCATGGAGTTCAGAGGGAGACTATGGCCTCCAGAAAGCGTCTTGTCCACTCATTGCTGCCAGACAGGAATACATCAAGACTCAGAAAGACTCTTAGAGTGAATCTCTCCATCTAAAGTTTGGAGACTGGTCACTGTATGGGTAAGGGTTGTGGTCGGATAGGGTCCGACCTGCTGCTGGTTTGGTTCATGTAAAGTGAAACTTTATGAGATTGGGCCAGCCATGCAAAGAGCTGGAAAAGAACAAGTCAGGAAGAGGCCTAGGAAATAGAAAGGGAATGAGTGAGCTGAGTTTTCTTTTTCGGTTTTTACATCTTTTATTGATATATATATTACATATTCAAATACCATGTAATCATCCAAAGTGTACAATCAATGGTTCACAATATCATCATATAACTGTGCATTTATGATCACAATCAACTTTTTTTCTTTTATTTGTGAAAAATAACATATATATATACGAAAAAGCAATATATTTCAAAACACCTCACAACAATTAGTTGTAGAATAGATTTCAGAGTTTGGTATGGATTATAGTTCCACAATTTTAGATTTTTATAGCTGTTCTAAGGTACTGGAGACTAAAAAAAAGATCAATATAATGATTCAACAATCATACTCATTTGTTAAACTTTACTTTCTCTGTATAACTCCATCACTTTTGATCTTTCTCCCACTAGGGGCATTTGGGCTATGCCCATTCTAACTTTTTTATGTTGGAAGAGGCTGTCAGTAATATGGGATGGGAGTTGGAACTAGTTCATGTTCTGGAGAGGCTGGTCCCTCTGCATTTCAGGACTTATCTGGTACAGGGAACCATCTGGAGGTTGTAGGTTTTTGGAAAGTTGCCAAACTTTCCATGGAAGTAAGAAACTTACTTTTTTTTAGTGAAAAAAAGTAAGTAGTGCATGGAACCTTCATAGAATCTTATATAACACCCTAGATGTTCTTTAGGATTGGCAGGAATGGTTTTGGTTGGGGTTTGGCAAGCCATGATAGGTAGCAATTTCTAACTGAAGCTCGCATAAGAGTGGCCTCCAGTGTAACTGCTCAACTCAATTTGAACTCTCTCAGCCACTGATACCTTATTTGTTATACTTCTTTTCCCCCTTTTGCTCAGGATGGAATTGTTGATCCCATGGTACCAGGGCCAGGCTCATCGAGTGGGGTGAATTTTAGGAACAGGAAGGAGGCTAGTGTGGCTAAAGCAGTGGTTGGTAAATTTTATTCACAAATATTGTAAGTTTTGTGAACCATCGGATCTCTGTTGCAACTACTCATCTCTGCTGTTGTAGCACAAAAACAGCCCTGGACAATAGGTAAATGAATGAGCATGGCTGTGTTCCAATACAGCTTGATTTATGGTCACTGAATTTTGAATTTCACATAATTTTTGTGGGCATGAAATATTATTCTTTGTTTTTTATTTTCCCAACCATTTAACAATGTAAAAACCTCTGAGCTCAGGGACCACACAGAAACAAGCCGTGGGCTAGATTTGGCCTTTGGGCCATAGTTTGCTAACTTCTAAGCTAAAGCAGAGTGAGCAGGAGAGAGAATAGTCCCCCGTGAGATTAGAGAGTGAGGTGGGCATGGGCCAGACCACATGCAGAGGTTTTGTGTGCCACTAAAGGGAGTGTAGATTTTGTTCTAATTGCTAGGGGACATGCCTGAAGGCTGTAGGCAGGAGAGTGGCATTTTAATAACACTCTGATGCATCTGAGCAGAATGACTATAGGGAAACAAAAGTAGAAGCAAAGATAAGAGTAAGGAGAGAGTGCTTCAGAAGGCAAGGCAAAGATGATAAAATACTAAAATGGGAGTAAGATCTGCAACCTCAAAGGGAATGACCTATTGGGATAATAGGGTGTTTAACCATCCATTAGAGTGCTTGGCATATAGTACTTAGTATTAACTCTGTTAATTCCACATGCCTTTCTTCCTTCTTTGGTGGTAAAGTGGCGAGAATATTTGGCTTGGTTCAAATCTCTCACCACTCTTAGAAAAATGGGTCATTCTACTAAAATTAGGTTGGAGAATGTCATTAGAAGTGAGCAGACATCTGCTTATGTTTTGTTAATGACTCTGGGACAGGATATATATAAACAGGTATATGTATATCCATATTTTGTTGAACCATACAAAGTCACTAAAATGTTCCTACTGATTGTTTTACCTCATTATTGTTCTGAAAACACATTTAGTTTTAATCTATTTAGTTGTGCCACTAAAAGTACTAATATATCAAAAAGTTTGTTTTTATTATCATTAGCAATAGAGAGGGAGAAAATAAAACGTAATTTTGCCATATTTAACAAACAAAGAACTAGTCTTTATGTGCTATTTCATTTTCTCCCATTCCCCTGATCTCTCCTGGCATTAAATAGAAATAAAGATGTGAGAAACACCAAAGTCAGAAATTTACTTGGTATTGGGTTATTTTCAACTTGGAAAAAGGGATGAATACCCCAGGAGCCCATATGGCACTACATGAGTCCATGGTGTTGAGATGTAGGTATGATAAAAATCTAACCTACCTAGATTCCAGGAAGATGGCGGACTAGAGCAGCTTGAGATTAGCCCTGCTCCATGGAAAAGCTAAGAAGGGACAGGAGGGTAACTGAGGCAGCGATTTGGGAGTGCGGCTGACCTGAGAGAATCTTCTGTACCACATGCAGCAACCCTGGTTGCAGAGGCCAAGGAACTGAGAGACAGAAAGCTGGAGCCTGGAGTGGAGGCGTGGAGTGGCTGAGCCTGTGGGAGTGCACGGATAGGTACACGGGACTGAGGGGTGGGCCAGGCCATGTTCCTTGGACACGCTACCCTCATCAGCGCAGCCCTGTGGCCGGCGACTCACCCCACACCCCACACACCTGAACCCCTTCACCGGCTCCCATTCCCCATGCTCCAGGCACCCCCACCCCACCAGCCCCCAGTGCACGTACCTGCCCCCCACCCCCACCCCAAGAGCAGCCCAGCCCACCTCTTCTGCACCCCTCCGGAGCACTACCTCCCCCTCCCTGTTCCCTGCAGGTTGTTACCAGTGCATAAAGGTTGCGAGCACTAACCCCCAGCCCATAGTGTCGAACAGATCACCCTGAGCTCAGCGCATCAGTTTACGGCACTCCCAGGTCCGCGCATGCACATGGGCCCCCAATCACGTCATTCAGTTCTGGGAAGTGCATGTTATAGCAGTCCTAGAACTGCGCATAGGCACAGCCCTCAGCCTCACTTTCTCACATCTGAGAAAATGGCAGCCTGCACAGCTGGGTCACATCTGCCCCCAATCCACAAAGGCCTAACGCTGACATGCTGCCACAGCTCTATGCATGCACACAAAGGGCCCCGGGTCATAGACCAGTGCGCACCAGGGTTATGTCCTCCAGAGTGGTGCACCCGCACAGCTACATCCTCCTTGGCCACTGGGCACCCATGTAAACAAGCTCCAGAATAGTATTCCCAACCTGTGCCCATACCTGCCTTGAAACAAATCACCATACTGAGTGCTCCACCCCATGCCCTGCTCCCTGCTATACAACCATCCTACAAACACAAAGCCTTAGACTACTGAAAGAAATTAACTCCCAAAGTAAATCAATCATGCGATGAAGACAGCAAAATATCAATAATCATATCACAATGCAGACACATATAGCCCTGCCTAATGACCAAATTAAAACACCTGAGGACACACAGACATTGGAACAACTAATCAAAGACGTTCGTACAACTCTACTTAATAAAATAAGTGGGATAGCATATGACATAAAGGAGATCAGAAAGATGGTAGAAGAGCACAAAGAGGAATTTGAAAGAATAAATAGAAAAATAGCAAAAATCACAGAGATTAAGGACTCGACTAAATAAAAAACATACTAGAGGCACACAACATCAGATTTGAAGAGACAGAAGAAAGAATAAATGATATAGAGAACAGGATAATTGACTTCAAAGACTCAAAATAGCAAATGACAAAAAAGATGGAAAAAATTGAATGGGAACTCATGGAAATGATAGACAAAACAAAGTACACAAATATAAGACTCATTGGTGTCCCAGGAGGAGAAGAGAGGAGTAAAGGGCTAGGAAGAATAATCGAGGATATAATGGGGGAAAACTTCCCAACCCTCACAAAGGACATAAATATACAGGTCAAAAAAACCCAAAGAACTTCAAACAGAATAAATCCAAATAGGCCTCCCCAAAGGCCCATACTAATCAGTCTGTCAAATGTTGAAGAGAAGCAAAAAATCCTGAAAGTGACAAGAGAAAAACAATCTACTACATACAAGGGAAATCAAATAAGACTGAGTTCAGACTACTCAACTAGGACCCTGGAGGTGAGAAGGCCATGGTATGATATATTCAAGATCCTGAAAGAGAAAGACTTCCAGCCAAGAATTTGTACTCAGTCAAATTGTCCTTTAAGACTGAGGGAGAGATTAAAGCTTTCACAGACAAAGAAGTCCTGAAAGAATTTGTCAGCAAGAGACCAGCCCTACAAGAAATACTAAAAGGAGTTCTGCCAGCTGAAAAAAAAAAAAAAAGACAGAAGAGGGAGGTCTGGAGGAGGGCACAGAATTGAAGAGTACTACTAAAGGTAATTTAAAGAGTACACAGAGAAAGAGGGAAAAGAATAGATGGATCTGACAAATAGAATAAAACAGACAAGATGGTGGAATCAAGAAATGCCTTTTTGGTAATAACTTTGAATGTTAACAGACTAAACTTACCAGTTAAAAGATACAGATTGGCAGAATGGGTTAAGAACATAATCCATCTATATGCTGTTTATAAGAGACTCAGTTTAGGCACAAGAATACAAATAAATTGAAGGTGAAAGGATGGAAAAAGATCTTCCATGCAAGTTGTCATCAAAAGAAAGCAGGACCAGCTATATTAATATCGGATAAGGAAGACTTTAAATGTAAAGACATCATAAGAGACAAAGAAGAACACTATATACTAATTAAAGGGTCAATTTTCCAAAAAATTGAGAAAGGAACTCTAAATAACTCATTTTATGAAGCTAACATCATTTTAATACCAAAACCAGGTAAAGATGCTATAAAAAAGGAAAACTAAAGGCCAATCTCCCTAATGAATATAGATGCAAAAATTCTCTATAAAATATTAACAAATCAAATCCAACAACACATTAAAAGCATTATATGCCATGACCAAGTGGGGCTTATAGCAGGATCGCAAGGATGTTTCAACGCAAGAAAATCAATTACTGTAACACAGCACATTAACAAATCAAAAGGGAAAAATCACGTGATCATCTCAATTGATGCTGAAATAGATTTGACAAAATTCAGCATCCTTTTCTGATAAAAACACTCCAAAAAATAGGAATCAAAGGTAACTACCTCAATATGATAATAAAGGGAAAATGTGAAAAACCAATAGCCAACATTGTACTCAATGGAGAGAGACTGAAAGCCTTCCCCCTAAGATCAGGTATGAAACAAGGATGCCCACTGTCACCACTATTATTCAGTATTGTGCTAGAAGTTCTAGCTAGAGCAATCAGGCAGGACAAAGAAATAAAAGGCATCCAAATTGGAAAGGAAGAAGTAAAACTCTCATTATTTGCAGATGGTATGATACTATACTTGGAAGCTCCTGAGAAATCTACAGCAAAGTTACCTGAGCTAATAAACAAATTCAGCAAGGTGGTGGGACATAAAATTAATGTGCAAAAATCAGAAACATTTCTATACACAAGCAATGAGCTAGCTGAGGATTCAGTTAAGGAAAAAATTTCACTCAAAATAGCAACTAAAAGAATCAAATACTTAGGAATGAACTTAACTAGGGACGTAAAAGACTTGTACACAGAAAACTACATAACATTGCTAAAAGAAATCAAAGGAGATCTAAATAGGTGGAAAGACATTCCCTGCTCATGGACAGGAATACTAAATAGAGTTAAGATGCCAATTCTCCCCAAACTGATCTATAGGTTCAACACAGTACCAACCAAAATTCCAACAACCTACTTTGAAAATTTGGAAAAGCTAACTACCAAATTCATCTGGAAGAGAAAGAGACCCCGAATAGCTAAAAGCATCCTAAAAATGACGAACAAAGTGGGAGGATTAACACTCCCTGACTTTAAAGCCTATTATAAAGCCACAGTGGTCAAAACATCAAGGTACTGACACAAAGACAAAAGCATTGACCAATGGAATTGAATTGAGAGTGCAGAAATAGACCACCAAATCTATGGTCAACTGACTTTGGTCCCAAGTCCTCTGAACTGGAACAAAATAGTCCATTCAATAATTGG
Organism: Tamandua tetradactyla; assembly: GCF_023851605.1. NCBI lineage: Eukaryota > Metazoa > Chordata > Mammalia > Pilosa > Myrmecophagidae > Tamandua > Tamandua tetradactyla. The sequence goes on from NC_135352.1 coordinate 28,179,082, forward strand.
ACATGGAAGAACTGGATATCAAAGTAGGCAAGAGAATAAAAGAGGACCCCTATCTTGCACCTTATGCAAAAATTAACTCAAAGTTGGATCAAACACCTAAATATAAGAACCAGCACCATATAGCTTCTAGAAGAAAATGTAGGGAAACATCTTCAAGAGTTAGGAGGTCGCTTCCTAAATTTTACACCCAAAGCATAAGCAACAAAAGAAAAAATAGATAAATGGGAACTCCTCAAAATCAAATGCTTCTTCACCTCAATGGACTTTGCCGAAGAGGTGAAGAGGCAGCAACTCAATAGAGAAAATATTTGGAAATCATATATCAGACAACGGTTTGATTTCCTGTATATACAAAGAAATCATACAACTCAACAACAAAAGAACAATCCAATTATAAAATGGGCTAAAGATATGAATAGGCATTTTTCTGAAGAGCAAATACAAATGGCTCAAAAGCACATGAATAGATGCTCATTTTCATTGGTTATAAGGGAAGTGCAGAGTACGACTAAAATGTGGTATCACCTCACACCTATAAGAATGCCTGTTATTAAACAAAGAAGAAACTATAAATGTTGGAGAGGTTGTGGAGAAACTGGGACATTTATGCACTGCTGGTGGGAATATACCATAGTGCAGCCACTATGGAAGACTGTTTGGTGGTTCCTTAGGAAACTAAATATCGAGCTGCCCTATGACCCAGCAATAGCACTACTTGGTATATACCCAGAAGAGCTGAAAGCAACGACACAAACAGACATTTGCACACTGATGTTCATAGCAGCATTATTCACAATCGTCAAAAGATGGAAACAAACCAAATGCCCATCAACAGATGAGTGGATCAAGAAAGTGTGGTATATACGTACGATGGAATATTATGCAGCTGTAAGACAAAATGACGTCCTGATGCACATGACAAGATGGATGAGGCTTGAGGACATAATGCTGAGCAAAATTAACCAGACACAAAAGGACAAATACTGTATGATTCCTCTTTTATGACCAGCATAAAGGTATAATCAGAGACTTATTAATATAGAATACAGGGAACTTAGAGATACATAGCAGCTGGAGATGGGTGAACCATTAGCTAATGAGGTTGAACTCCAATGTAAAGGGATAGATAGGACCGAAGGTGATTCTCTAGTGGGTCTAGAAGTAATATTACGATATTGAAGATGAACAAGATTGAAAGGGGTTGTATAGACCTTTGTGTCCCACTGACTCACACTAGAAATATGAATGAGTTCTTGTAAGAATTACTTCAAAGATATGATTCTTTTGTAAAAAATGTTTAAGTCCAGAGTACAGGGGTCAAAACTGCTATTGCATTCTATGAGCTATGTTCAAAAGGAAACCATCAGCACTACCACAGCAACAGCAAAGTAAATAATGGGGTGAGGGACAAGAGTTAAGAGGAGGTTTAGATCTCCTATTTGGTGAGGATGTGTATTGGTTTTCTGTCTCTTGGGAACATTGAAATTATCTAAAATTGTGAATGTTGATGCACTGTGGACTTTGGGCCCTCTACATGATGCCCAATGAATGCAGGTGGGTGAAAGATGCACTGATGGAGAAATAGAATGGTGAACGGTGGTGTATACTTATGAATGAAGGCTGTGCTGCTACAAAAAGAAACATTGTCATGAGGCATGCAACAATGTGAATGAGCAAGAGGGATATTTGCTGAGATAAAATAAGCCAGAAACAAAAAAACAACTATGATATGGTCATCTTTAGAAAATGCTTATAAGAAAACAGGGGCCTAGATTGTAAGCTTTTAGAGCAGACACATTAAGTCCGGAGTGGTGATTATTATTTCTGGATTTTGAGGGGCTGTTTTATATATATCACCTGATATTTAGAGATTAGAACAAAGCCAAACAGGTTGGGGTTAAAGTAATTCAGAGCATAGGGGTAAGGAAGACAGTGTCTATATTTTAGAACCACACATACTCTTTGAGACCAATGGAAAAAAGTATTATTTAATCTGAAACTGAAATTTCTGTAGTGCATAATCTAATTTAACCTATCCGTATAGCTCATTTGAACAACTGAAACACAGAGAGCACAGAATGAGAAAGAGATCCTTTAATCCTGTATAGATTATTGTAGTGCCTGGAAACACCCTAGAGTATATTAACCAGATAATCAAAAAATATTGGCAAAGGGCCCTGAGGGAGGGGAGAAAGACTATGGAACTATTAAACTTTACCATCAGGGAATCCCCTGATACTGTGTCAAACTTTAGGGACACCCAAATCAGTAGGCCATGCCCTCAATCACGAGGCCTGCTCTTATGAAGCTTATGTAGGTAGCACAGAAGCTTAGACTACCTATAGGCATGCCTAAGAGTTACTTCTGGAGGACCTCTGTTGTTGCTCAGGTGTGGCCTCAGTCTCTCTAAGCCCAACTCTGCAAGTGAAATCACTGCCCTCCCCGCTATGTGGGACATGACATCCAGGGGTGAAAGTCTCCCTGGCGACATGGAAGAGGACTCCCAGGATGAATCCGGACCTGGCACCATGGGATCAATAATTCCATCCTCACCAAATGGGGGAAAAGAAGTGTAATTAATAAAGTGTCAGTGGCAGAGAGAGTTCAAATAGAGAGGCTACTCTGGAGGTTGCTCTTACGCAAGCTTCAGTTAGACCTTGCTACCTATCATAATGTACCAACTCCCAACCAGGACCATTCCAGCCAATCCTAAAGAACACCTAGGGCAAGATATAAGATTCCACAAGGGTTCCAGGCACTAGAGTAACTTTCCAGAAACCTACAACCTCCAGATGGGTCCCTGGTCCAGATAAGTCCTGTTGCCTAGCCCCTCCTCTCCATAACATCAGATAGTTCCATTTCCCTACCTCATATTAGTGACAGACCCTTCAAGTATCAAAAATTTAGAATTGCCATAGGCTAAACAGCCCCAGTGAGAGGTATGGAAAGATCAAAGGTGATGGTGTAATTATACATAGAAGATAGGACTTAACAAATGAATATGAATGCTGAATCATTAAACTGATATCTCTTTTAGTCTCCAGTATTTTAGAGCAGCTAGAAGTAAAAACCTAAAATTGTGAAATTGTAACCCATAGTCTACAACTAATTGTGGTGCTATGCTTGGAAATTTATAGCTTTTTTGTATTTGCGTTATTGTTCAAAAACAAAGAAGGAAAAAAAGTCGATTGTGATGATAAAAAAGTATTTAAACCCTCTAGCCTCCTATATTCTGAAGCAGCTAGAAGGAAAAATACAAGAGGATCATATGGTAGCCTATGACAAACTCTGGGATCTATCCTATAACCACTTTTTGAAGAGTGCTTTGGAAACTATTGCTTTTTTATTTCTTTGCTTTGTAATGTGTTATACTACACAATAAAAAAAGTTAAAATCTAACCCACCCAGAATTTAGGTGTCAAATGAAATCAAGTAGATAGCTGTGGGGATTAAAGATTTTTTTTTATGTTTTTTTATCATGAAATATAATGCATATGTATATAAAAGCAAACAATTTCCAAGTATATTTTAACAAGTAGTTATAGAACAGATTTGAAAGTTTGGTATGAGTCACAGTTTCATGATTTTTCGTTTTTTCTCCTAGCTGCTCCAAGACACTGGAAACCAACAGCGATATCAATATAATGATTCAGCAGTCGCACTCATTTGTTAAATCCTATCTTCTCTGTTATATTCATCCTTATCTTTAAATAACATATACACATAAAAGCAAATAATTTCAAAGTACATCACAACAATTAGTTGTAGAACAGATTTCAGAGTTTGGTATGGGTTATAATCCCACAATTTTAGATTTTTACTTCTAGCTGCTCTAAGGTACTGGAGACTAGAAAAAAAATCAATGTAATGATTCAGATATCATACTCATTTGCTAAACCCGACCTTTTATGTATAACTCCACCATCACCTTTGATCTTTCTCCCACTCTTTAGGGGTATTTGGGCTAATCCTATTCTAAATTTTTCATGTTGGAAGGGGCTGTCGATAATATGAGATAGGGGGACAGAGCTAGTTGATGTTCTATAAAGGCTTGCCCTCTGCATTTCAGAACTTCTCTGATTCAGGCTTCTATCTGGAGGTTGTAGGTTTTGGAGAGTTACCCTAGTGCATGGAACCTATTGAAGAATCTTATATATTGCCCAGGTATTCTTTAGGATTGGCAGGAATACTTTGTTTGGGGGTTGGCAAGTTATGATAGGTAGCAATGTCTAACTGAAGCATGAGTAAGAATGACTTCCTGTGTAGCCTCTTGACCCAATTTGAACCCTCTCAGCCATTGATACCTTATTTGTTACACTTCTTTTCCCCCTTTTGGTCAGGATGGCATTGTTGATCCCACAGTGCCAGGGCCATGCTCATCCCTGGGGTTCATCTACCCATGTAGCCAGGGAGACTTCCATCCTTGGATGTAATGTCCCACATAGGACAATGGTTTCACATGCAGAGTTGGGCTTAGAGAGAGAAAGGCCACATCTGAGCAACAAAAGAGGTTTTCTGGAAGTAATTCTTAGACATACCTACAGGTAGGCTAAACTTCTCCGCTACGCATATAAGCTTCACAAGGGGCTTGGCCTGTTGATTTGGGTGTCCCTAATGTTTGACTCAGTATCTACGGTTTCTCTGGTGGTGTTTAATAGTTCCATAATTTATCTCCCATCCCTCAAGGGATGTTGTCAATACCTTTTGATTATCTGCTTAATATACTTTGGGATGTATCCAGGCATTACATTAAGATATACAGGATTAAAGGCTTTCATTCTTATTCTGGGTTCCCTGTGTTTGGATTGTTTAAATAATCAATTCAGACAAGTTGAGTTAGGTTATGTGCTACAGAAAACCTAGGTTCTGCACATAATAAAATTTTCTTCCTTTGGTCTCAAAGAATAATTGAAGTTCTAAAATATAGGCAATGTCTTCCTTACCCCTAAATCTTTAACTAAATAGGTTAAAGATTTTATACCTATTTGATTTTATGTGTTTAGAAAGGTAGGGGTATTTAATCAACACTCATTCATATTACACATATAAGAAAGTATAAAGATGATGTTTTAGTATGCTAAAGCTGCTGGAATGCAATGTACCAGAAATGGAACAGCTTTTAAAAAGGGAATTTATTAAGTTGCAAGTTTACCATTCTAAGGCTGTGAAAATGTTCAAATTAAGCCACTCATAAGAGGATAACTTCACTCAGGAAAGGCTGATTCCATCTAGAACACACCTGTCAGCTGAGAAGGCATGTGGCTGGCATCTGCTAGGATCTCTGGCTTCTGGACACTTCTCTCAGCTGTGAAGGCACATGGCGTTATCTGCTAGCTTTCTCTCCTCATTTCATAAGGCTTCCCCAGGGGCATTTTTCTTCTGCATCTCCAAACAGCTTTGGCTTTGTGGGCTCTATCAGCACTGAAGGTTTTTCCAAAATGGTTTGCTCTTAAAAGACTACAGTAAGCAACCCACCATGAATAGGTGAAGATACATCTGCATGGAAACCATCCAGTCAAAAGTTACCACCCAATTGTGGGTCATATCTCCATGAAAACGGAGAAAAAGATCCCACCCGGCAATACTGAATTAGGATTAAGGAACAAAGTTTCTTTGGGGTACCCGACAGATTTAAACCACCACAATGATCAAAGTTCTTGACTTTAAATTGAGTATTTAAAATTACTTATTGAATTTCTTATACAGTAGGAGACTCAGAGAAACTCATTGTTGATGATTTAGGGCCTCTGAAACAAGTTACCACAAACTTGGTGGCTTAAAACAACATAAATAGATTATTTTACAGTTTTGGAGGTCTGAAATCAAGATGCTGGCAGAGCCAAACTGCCTCCAAAGGCTCTAGGAGAGAATGCTTCCATTCTTCTTCCAGCTTCTGGTGGCTCCAGGTGTCTGTGTCTAGACTTGTGGCCGGATTATGCCAATCTGCCTCTGTCTTCACATGGCCTTCTCTTCTCTGTGTCTTCACTTCTTCTGTCTTACAAGGGCACTTGTCACTGGATTTAGGGCCCACCTGATCTCATTTCGAGATCCTTAATTTAGTCACATCTGCAAAGATTCTATTTCCAAATAAGGTCACAGTCACAGGTCCCGAGGATTAGGATGTTCCTAAATCTTTTGGGAGGCAACATTCAGCCCACTGCAACTGTGGACTCTGTCCTTGGCAAATATTACTTTTTGGAATTGGAAGCATACTTTGTCTACATACAACGTGCGAATTTATATTTTGCCCTGGAATTCTTTCTTAATTTTTCCCACATGCAAAGCTTGTCTCTCTGAGTTTTATGTCCATTACATGTGTTTTTTTGAGTTGAGTTCGTCAATCTGATTGCTAGCTATTATCATTTCATTGTCATCTGAGCTTGTGAGATTCTGAGACTTCCAAAACCTTTACCTTTGCTTCTCTGTATATAATATGTCTTTTCCTTCTCTGGCTGCTTTCAAGATTTTTCTCTTTATCATGGGTTTTCAGAAATTTCATTGTGATATACTTTACTATGATTTTTTTGTTTGCTTGTTTGATTATTCTGCTTAGGGTTTGTTAGGCTACTTGGGTCTGTTGGTTATGACTTTAATCAAAATCGGAAAGTTTTGGGTCATTATTTCTCCAAGTATTTGCTTTGGCCTCCCTTTTCTCTTTCTGGAACTTCAATTATACATGGCAGACTGCTTTGTAATGTTCCATAGGTCACTTGGTCTCTATTTATGTTCCCCCCCCCCCCTTTTATTCTTATCTCTGTGTTTCATTTTGGATAGATGCTATTGCTATGACTTCATAGTCCCTCATCTTTTGCGTCTAATCTGCTGGTAATCACACCCAGTGATCTTTTTAAATTTTCATTTTAGAATAGTTTTAGATTTACAGAAAAATAGCTAAGAGGACTAATACTTCTTGTATTCCTCTCACCCAGTTTCTCCTATTGTTAGCATTTTACATAATTACAGTACATTTGTCACAACTAACAAACCAACATTGATAAATTAGTATTAACTAAAGTTCATACTTTCCTTAGTTTTTACCTAATGACCTAAAGTCCTTCCTATTCCAAGATTCCATCCAGAATTCCACATTACACTTAGTTATCATGCCTCCTTAGACGCCTCTTGATTGAGATACTATCTCAGACTTTCCTTGTTGTTGAGAGTTTTAAAGACTAATATTCAGATATTTCATGAAATATCACTCAATTTTGTTTATCTGATGCTTTTCTCATGATTAGACCAAGCACATTAGTTTTTATTTATTTTTTATTATTGTTATAACAAATGACTACAAGCTTAGTGGCTTAAACAATACAAATCTATTTTCTTAAGTTCTGTAGGTTAGCATCTGACATGGGTCTCATTGAGCTAAAATCAAGATTGGCTCTAGGACACATCTGTTTCCTTGCCTTTTCTAGCTTCCAGAGACCATCTGCAATTCCTTGACTGATGCCCTTACTTAATCTCAGCAACACTGCATTTCTTTGACCTATCTTCCATCATCACATCTTCCTCTGGTATAATTTCATTCGGTCTGTGATATTTAATTTTGGGTATCAACTTAGTTAAGTCATGGTGCCCAGTTGTTTAGTCAAATACTGGCCTACTTGTTACTGTGCAGGTATTTTATAGATGGGATTTGTATATATAATCAGTTGATTGTATCTATAACTAGTAAATTGTATCTACAATTAAAAAAGGACATTGCCTCAGCAATATGGGCAACTCTTTATCTAAGCAGTTGTTGGTATTAAAAAAGTGAGAAATGAGAGTTTTACAAGCCAGAAGAATTTCTGCCTACATTTCAACATTGGCACTTGCTGATATTTTTAGTCAGCCAGCTTTTCCTGAGGAATTTGGTCTAAAGGCTTCAAGCTCACCTTTACCACAAACTTGCTAGTCTTCATGGTCACGTGAGCTAATTCCTTATTGTCTATTTATTCATCATTTTATTCTACTTTAATAAGACTTACTTCACCTTATCTTCTACTTATTCTGTTGAATGTGGAATTGCTATCCCATTTTTTCAGTTTCTAAGAGCTTTTTCTTGTTTCCTAATTGTTACTTTTATTTTATTTTGTTCTTATTCACAGACACAATAGCTTCTCTCACATCTTTAAAGATAGTAATTATAGTTTTTTTGAAGTTTTCTTCTTCTCTGTGTTATCTTTGTTTCTTTGTTGTTTTTTTTTAATGCTGTTTGTTTTCACCTTGGTTATGTTAGAGTTTTTCCTTGAGTGTCTCTTAGCCCTTGGGCATTCACTCATATTTTAGAGTAGAGCTCTGCACATCTGATCTGACCAGCAGTTCTCTGTACAGACACTGGGCTGATGCACTCTGAGGAAGATATGGTGGCCAGTTCGTGTTTTCACTGAAGACATCCGAATATCATTGTCTTCAAATATTTTCTTGGGATAGTATCGTTCACTCTCTTCCCTGGGAAATTTACTCTGGCTACTTATGTTTTAAATATGAGCAAGGGAAGTGGGACAGCATACAGGCTGTCCATCAATTCTTCTGATTTGGAAGAACCTTCACTCGTCTTTTTTAGTATATCTAGAGGGAAAGGAAGAGTCAACCACCTGCTTGGGAACTGGATGGTGTAGAAAACTGGAGGGTTCTAATCACTCCTTATATAAACCTTAACATAATCCAACCCTTCCCCATCTAGTTTTCCCTATTGCTGCGCCTTTTCAGGTTCTGTATAGAAAATTAGTCCACTTCTCTTAGATAACCCTCTAAGACCCCTTTCAAGCAATGAGGTTTGACTTTCTTCCTCCCTGCTCAGTAATTTGTTACCTCTTTTTCCAAATTCTGTCTTCATGTATTCAGGTTACAGTTGTCTTTCAGTTTCCTAAAGAGAAACTTCTACTACCTGTTGTTCTTGCTGTTTCTTGGTGAATTTTGAGAGCGACTGGTTGGGTGGTTGACATATTTTTACTTTGCCATTATGAATCTAGAAATTTCCCATGCTTCTATAGCAGAAAACTTGGCTCACCATATTTCAGATTTTTATAGTTCTTTATTTTTGTTTAATTTAAGCAAAAGCTAAACTGGCAAATCAATTGATTATTTTTTTGGCCTTTAATTTTTTTTTCTTATTCAACATAACAACATACAAACACAAACATTCTTACCATATAGATCAATTGATTTTTAATGTAATTTGGGCTTTGCTAATGGGAAGAAATACACTGTATAGCACAAGGGTTATAGATACATATAACCAAACAGGTGGATAAAATAAGTAGCTTAATGCACAGCTGTTCCTGCCTACATAACCACAAGCTAAACATTTGGATGTTGGCTATTTTATTCTTTAGTTTTAACCAGATGTCTGGAACCATGGAATAGACATAGCCATGTAATTAAAGTAAGTTGTGAGTGAAGTGCTTAGTTAACAAAGAATTTAATGTGACTTCTCTGCACATCTCGAGTGTCATCATGAATAGGTCCAGCACTATCATTATATCAGCGTGTCTACTGATGTGTGCCTTAAGAGGGTCCAAGGAATTTGCATCTGTAGGCACTGTTCTGGTGGCTAGAACTTTTCTTCTTCACTCCTAAGCAATCAGTTAAAAGTATCACAAAGAAATAGGTTTCAATAGCTTCAGAGGCTGAAGGGCTGTCTTAAAGATCTTATTAAAATCACGTATTTATCCCATATGTTGGACCTGGGTTCCTCCCTTCTCATCTCCAATTTTTAATGGGAAAAAAACTAGTGTCCTAACTCTACCAATAGGCTGAATGTATAATTCAGCAAGACGCCAGATCTGGACTAGACAAGTGGGTACTTTCTGCGGGAGAGGGTTTTTGAAATCTGAAAGTATTGGTCAAGGATTTTTTAGTCTGGCTATTAACAATAGACAACAATACACCTATACACCTATTTCTGGATAATCTGCTATTTCTTTTTTAACCTATTCTTTTAAGAGCTCAAATGCCACTACCTGTGGGAAGCCTTCCAAGCCTTTTTTTTTTTTTTGAGAAGTTGACTTTAAAAAACATATTATTATACATCATAGAGATTCATTTTATTAAAGTGCATTCTAAATTCTCTTGTTGAATTAAAACATAGCATTCATTTTAAGTGCCATCTAGAACATGGCAGCAGATTTATGAAGACAATTATTCTGGTTATTTTTATGAGTTATACATATTTCCAAATATTTAATTATGTGCTTATACACACACATAAAAACCCACATTTAATTGACATTTAAAACTTACTAAACCTTTCAGGTAATGAATGGAACATGTCATAGGAAACAGTTAATATGCAGTACATAGTTAGAACAAAGGCTTTTTAAAAAATTTTTATTAATAAAACCAATCAACATACAACATGAACATTCTTAATGTATGAAAACATTCCATACTCGGTGTGCAATCAGTGGCTCACAATATCATCACATAGTTGTATATTCATCACCATGATCATTTCTCAGAACATTTACATCATTCCAGAAAAAAAAGAAAAAGAAAAAACTCATACATACCATACCTCTTACCCCTCCCTTTCACTGACCACTAGTATTTCTCTCTACCCAATTTATTTATTTATTTATTTACATGGGCACTGGGAATCGAACCCGGGTCCTCTGGCATGGCAGGCAAGCACTCTGCCTGCTGAGCCACCGTGGCCTGCCCATTCTACCCAATTTACTTTAACATTTGTTCCCCTTATTATTTATTTTTAATCCATATTTTTTACTTATTTTCCATACCCCAGATAAAAGGAGTATCAGAACAAGGTTTTCACAATTACACAGTCACTTTGTGAAAGCTGTATCATTATACAATCATCTTCAAGAAACATGGCTACTGGAACACAGCTCTATTTTCAGGCACTTCCCTCTAGCCTCTCTAATACATCTTAAACTAAAAAAGGGATATCTATATAATATATAAGAATAACCTCCAGGATAAACTCTTGACTCTATTTGAAATCTCTCAGCCACTGACACTTTATTTTGTCTCATTTCTCTCTTCCCCCTTTTGGTCGAGAAGGTTTTCTCAATCTCTTGATGCTGAGTCCCAGCTCATTCTAGGATTTTTGTCCCACGTTGCCAGGGAGGTTTACACCCCTGGGAGTCATGTCCCATATAGAGACGGGGAGGGCAGTGAGTTTGTTTGCCGTGTTGGCTGAGAGAGAGATAGGCCACATCTGAGTAATGCGAGAGGTTCTCTGGGGGGTGACTCGTAGGCCTAATTTTAAGTAGGCTTAGCCTATCCTTTGCAGGGATAAGTTTCATATGAACAACCCCCCCCCCCCCCCCGATTGAGGGCTCAGCCTATTGATTTGGTTGTCCCAGTGCTTGCGAGAATATCAGGCCTTCTCTAAATGGGGAAATTGAATTTTCCCTCTTTCTTACCATTCTCCCAAGGAGACTTTGCGAGTACTTTTTTATTCACTGTTCATATCACTTTAGGATTTATCGGGGCATCACTCTGGACAAACCTACAAAATCTCATACCCTACTCAAGGTTCCATGTGCTTATGGTGTTCAATTAAATTGTCCATATAAGTTATATTAGGAGATGCACTAGTCAGAATATAAATTTTGTACCAAGTAAACATTTTTTGCTTTAGTCTCACACAGAAGTTAAATTTTTAAAATATGAATTACCATCTATTTTCAATACTCTGAAATATTGATATTCCAGAACAAAGGCTGTTTTTAAAAAAATATTTTTATTGAGAAATCTTCACACACGGATACAGTCCAACCATAGTATTCAGTGGCTCACAATATCAACACATAGTTCTGTATTCATCACCATGATCATTTTTAGAACATTTCCATCATGCCAGAAAAAGAAATTAAAAAAGAAAACTCACACATCCCATATCCCTTATCCCTCCCTCTCATTAACCAATAGTATTTCAATCTACCCATTTTTTACCCTTTATCCCCCACTCTTATTTATTTTTATCCTTATTTTTTCACTCATCTGTCCATACCCTGAGTAAAAGGAGCATCAGATACAAGGTTTTCACAATCACATGGTCACACTGTAAAAGTTACATAGTTATACATTTGTCTTCAATAATCAAGGCTCCTGGAACACAGCTTAACAGTTTCAGGTACTTCCCTCCAGCCACTCCAATACTAGAGTGGAATATCTATATAATGTATAAGAATAACCTCCAGGATAACCTCTCGACTCTGTTTGAAATCTCTCAGCCACTGAAACTTTATTTTGTTTCACTTCTCTTTCCCCTTTTGCTCAAGAAGGCTTTCTGAATCCCATGATGTTGGGTCCTGGCTCATCCCTGGGAGTCAGGTCCCACCTTACCAGGGAGATTTACACCCCTGGGAGTCATGTCAAATGGAGGGGGGAGGGCAGTAGGATCACCTGCCAAGCTCTTTTGATAGTCCTTCCTAGACAGAGAAAACCAGACTAGAGCACTCACTTTTCCCAGGGCCACTGAACTGGTTCTGAGCTTGGCACTTTGAGTACATGGTACTTTGCTTTTAAAGTGTATTCAGCAGAAAAATCACATGATCATCTCAATTGATGCAGAGAAGGCATTTGACAAGATTCAACATCCTTTCCTGCTGAAAACACTTCAAAAGATAGGAATACAAGGGAACTTCCTTAAAATGATAGAGGGAATATATGAAAAACCCACAGCTAATATCATCCTCAATGGGGAAAAATTGAAAACTTTCCCCCTAAGATCAGGAACAAGACAAGGATGTCCACTATCACCACTATTATTCAACATTGTGTTGGAAGTTCTAGCCAGAGCAATTAGGCAAGAAAAAGAAATACAAGGCATCGAAATTGGAAAGGAAGAAGTAAAACTATCACTGTTTGCAGACGATATGATACTATATGTAGAAAACCCAGAAAAATCCACAACAAAATTACTAGAGCTAATAAATGAGTACAGCAAAGTAGCAGGCTACAAGATCAACATTCAAAAATCTGTAGCTTTTCTATACACTAGTAATGAACAAGCTGAGGCGGAAATCAAGAAACGAATCCCATTTACAATCGCAACTAAAAGAATAAAATACCTAGGAATAAATAAAGTGTATTCAGAGGCTTGACTCCACCAGCTGCTCACTTCCTTCCAGCAGGTACATCCAACCTGTCTGGAAGAAGCAGCGTTGGTTCTTCAAGGTGATACAGGCATGTTCCTCAGTCTAAAGCTGAGGACTCTTAGAGTGGGGGCAGGACTCATTCATGCCAGCCTGAGAACAACAGCCCTCGCCCCACAACTTTATATATTAGGAAGCTCTTTCTCACCATTTAGGCCACAGAGACACACAGAGAGGGCTAAGTTGCACCTTTCTCACAGGCAGAGTAGGCAGACTGCATAGGGGACTGAAATGCCAGCCTGTTTAAGTCGCTGTCGTGGGTCTATTGGGTGACTTTGGGTTAAAGCTCCCTTGCCAGACGGTTCCTATTGTGATATAAACATAGTGGGCACTCAAGAAATAGCTATTTGTAATTTATTTACCAGGCAGTTCATTTACATACACACACACACACAGACTATTTAATAGAATAGATAAAAGTAGAGAGCAGAAATTAAAGTGATTTTAATATTTCTCTTTAATCTTCTCTGTATTTCCAAATTTTAATTTGGCTTTAAAATGATCATTTTTTTCCCCCTCAATACAAAGATAAATAAAGAAAAAAAGTTAATAGCCACCCATACCCCTATCCTCAAGGGTGACCAGCATTGACAGTTTTGTTACGTATATATTTATCCCTTCTAATTCAAACTTAGTTTTCCGTCATTGATACTTTTGCAAAAATGAGATCATAGTAGGAACTTCTCTTTGCATCTTGTTTTTCATTCTTTATAATATATCCTGGTCCCCTTTCCAAATATTAGATATTATTGAATCACTTTTTATTGGCGCATAACATCACACAGTGTGGACCAACCAGAACTTATTCAGACATCTGGTTACTGACAGATAGTCAAGTTCTTTCTGATTTTGTCACTAAAAATAAGTCTGTATTGTTCTAGTGTTTTACTGTGATTCTGTATTACTAATATTAGAAAGATGTTTTAATATTAAGAAAGGTAATTACGCTATCAAGTCAAGAAACAGATGTTGAATGAATAGATAAATCAATGTATTAAATAACGCTACCTGGGAGTGGGGCCACATAGCATTTTCGGTCTTGCAATGGTCATCTTTTCATCGTGGACCTTGTCTCCCAAAGACACAAATGCCTTGAGCTCAGGAGCCTGACTTCCTCTTTCCTGTCCCTCCCCAAAAGCTGAGCAGGGCCCTGTGGAATGTGGGCGGGCAACCCAGGAGGCTCTAACAGTTTCTTTTGATAAGCTGCTCAGATTTCAGAATGAATTTCCCCTGTACACAATGTTATAAAATGGCCTGTTCCCAGACCAGCCCACAGACTCTGATTTTAACCACAAGGAAGCTGAACTGTACACTTATGATATTATAGTTTCTTATTATTTCTGTGGGAAAAAATGTTCTGAATTCCAAACGGGGATCTGGACGCAGGGAATTCTCTTCTATTATTGGAAGAGACAGACAGAAGAGAGAGAGGATTCTTTTCCATTATTGCCGCCAAATGAAAGTTCTCTATCCCCTTCTGCCAATCTCGTTTTGTGTGGACACTGAACAACTGAAGTTGTAAGAAACATAGACACTGTAATGACTAAATATGAAAGTGCTAGAAAGGCAAAAAAGCACAAATTTAACATAAAAGTATAACATTTTTGTTGAAGAGTCTTCATTCATGGTTGTGATTTTTAAATCTCGGTCTATTTTTAAATTTTTAAATTTCTTTTTGTATTCGTTTATTTATCTATATTATTTCTTTTTGTTATTCTTTTTTTTTTTTTTTACATTTATATAGTTTTATTTATTTTATTATTTGGGAAGTGCAGGGTCCGGTAAACCTCAATCTAAAAATTTGAATTTGATTCCTAAGGATATAGTTGATATCTGGATGTAAGTGATGAGAAAATTTACAGTTAGAAAAGATTATTTGGTACAGATTTCTTTGAATTCTTAATATTTTTCAAAGGCAATATTTAAAGCATAATGTGAATCCAAGAAAATATTATTAAATATTAATAATGATTATGTGGTGTATTGCTTATTAATAGCTATTTGTAAATCATTTGCATACTTTGAGGCACTGCATCTCAGAAAGTTTTCTTCTTAATTATGTATGTTCCATTGGAGTGTCAACATTTGAACTGCTAAGATGAGAACAGAAATGCTTTTGAAAAATGAATATTTTGATACAATAAAAGGCTACAGAAAGTATATATATATAGTGTTTGTAGGAAAAATGATCTTCTATGTAACTTGAAGATTCATAGATTTAGAAATGCTTAAAAGGACAGCGTAAGTATCTTGGATATGTTAATCAGTACATTCTCTTTGATAGCACTATGAAAAAACCTAGCTAACGGTTCCATATAATTTATATCAAAATCATTAGCATATCAGGAAATAAACTTCTGAAATCACTCATAAAAAGATTACTTAAAATTTATAAAAAATTAATAAAAAGTAAAATCCATTACTAAAATGTTAATTTTTCAGTAAGGAAAGAAAATCACCCACCATCCCATCACTCACAGACAGCCACTGTTAATGTTTTGATGTATTTCCTCTTGGTCTTATTTCTATGAATATCTTTGCAGTGGCCATAACTGTACATAGTAAAACCCTACTTTCCTTTCACCCTCAATGTATAGAATAACATTTCCCACTATTATCTTATGTTTATAATAAGCAAAATACCAACAAAGGGAAAAGTGTGTTAAGGCATTTATAAGCATTGGGAGCGATGACAAGGTTTGAGATAATGCTCCTCCAATTCCTAACAAAGGAAAAACGTTAACTGTTAGAAGGTCACAAAAGCATGCCATCAGCCACATACACTGTGAAACAAGTGGTCATGATTCTGTTGGTTCTGTACCATTGTAAAGAGAAAAATTCTCAAGAAAGAAATAAAAGCAAAGAAAAATTGAGATGATTTGAGCAAAACTCAATCGATGATTGTGGTTAGGTTCAGTGTCAACTTGGCCAGGTGATGATGCCCCGATGTTTTGTTGCTGTGGACTTCAATCATCAGGATGCAAAATTCCTCTATAGCTGATCCCATCTGCGGTCAGCTAGGCGGGTGCCTTCCACTATGAGTGAGGCTTAATTTAATTAGCTGGAGGCTTAAAAGAGGTGAGAAGCGAGCTCAGCATACCTCATCTCAGCACTCGCAGCTCAGCCCAGACTTTTGGAGATACAGAAAGGAATCACCCCAGGCAAAGCCTTGGGAACCCAGAAGCCAAGAGAGAAGGCCAGCAGATGTTGCCGTGTGCCTTCCCATGTGACAGAGAAATCAGATGAAAGCCAGCTGCCCTTCCTGAAGAACTATACATTTTTAACTGATTAAATCCCCTTATTAAAAGCCGAGGGTGCACTGGTGGTTCAGTGGTGGAATGCTCACCTTTCATGTGGGAGACCCAGGTTTGATTCCTGGACCATGTACCCCTCCTCCACCCCCCACCCACCCCCAGATAGCCGATTCATCTCTGTTGCGTTGCTTTCTGGCAGCTTTAGTAAACTAAACAATGACCTATAACATTGGCACCTCGGACATGGCTGGCTCTGCCTTCCTGCTCAACGTGAACTTACCCTGTCACGTCTGTCCCCTCTTATCTTGCTTCTTTTCAATCATGTTTTTTCTCTTTCTCGTGAACTCCAGTGGTCTAAAGTAAAACTAATAGTTACAGTGGCTTTGATTTGTTTTCTTTTTTCTTAAAGCAACATGAAATCTCACTCAGAACCTCAATATGTAACACATAAAAAATGGAGCTTCTTTGGTTATCAAGGGAGGATTGGTGCCGAAAACCAAAATCTACAGCTTGAGGTTGAGGAAATACGCGATGGGCTGTATAAACCAATATTTACTTTCAAATTACAAAACATTCAAGGCAAATCATGAAGTTTGTGCTTATACTGGTTGTTCTGCCCATAAAAATTCAGTTTTATGCAGACTATTATACAAAGAGTTTCTGACGGAAAGAAATCTGAAAATTTTTAGAAATTGAAAAAGTGTAATACATTTAAAACCATTTTGATTTTGGAATGAGTATTGATTTTGTGGTGACACAATCTCCGATAAATTATCACTGTTCACTCAAAACAGCCTGAGGAAAATAGCATATGCCTGGAATTCAGTAGAAATGATCTTTTTTTTTTTAAGTAAAAACATTTTTTTTTCTAAAATGACATGAATTTACTTCATTCATTAATGGAAATACAAATCTAAGAGAAAGTGAAAGAGGAAGAAATATATTTTGGCTTACAAATTCAAAAATGGAGTTTATAAAAGACTGAACTGCTTCAGGACATGGTAAATGGGGCTCTTTCATTCACTCATCATGCAAAGAAAGAATGGTAGCAAATTCCTCTAAGAAACAAGTTCAGAAGGAATTCTTGCATTTCATTAATGGTGAGGAGCCAACTGGGAACAATTTAAATAATTAAAAAAAATACCTGTAGCATTGCAAAATTTATGGCATGATCTTTTAAAACCTCAGGTCGATCCTGTTTAGAATGCTTAATGTCTTCCTATTGCTCTTAGAATAAAATACAGACTCTTCCATCTGACCTCAGCCGTCCTGTCCACCTCTTTTTACCCTTTACCACACTACAGATAAATTCACCTTACGTCGGTTCCCAGAATAACCAGAGAACCTCTTGCTTCTTAGGGCCTCTGCCCCACTCTTTCCTTTGCCTGGGAGTGCCATCCCACTATTGGTACCTTCTATCCTTTAAGTCTTGGCTTAAGTGCCATTTCCATAGAGGTACCTTCTTTGACCACCTAGACCTTCTAGTATTTTCCATGAAAGCACTTATTTCTTTCACAGCTAATATACGTCACTAGTTGTTTTATTGATTTGCTTGTTTTTGTGTCCATTGAAATCACTCCCACTAGAATGTAAGCTCCGTGACAGATGCTTGTAGCATCATGGCACTCCATAAACACGGGTGGGGACTGGACTTGTGCTTAAGTTTCTACTCACCTTTGAGGAGAGTGTGGATGCTAGGCTGGAGGAGACTGAGTTAAGTGACAGAGAGCAGTTACCAGGTGACTGCAATCACAGTGAATGAAGGTAAATTCAGTGAAGGTGCAGGAGGTGCCAGGTTCAGAGATATCTGGCAGTGGCATGGACAGGTCAATAGGATTCCATTGACTGGATGTGTGTTGAGGGAAAGGAAGACATCAAGGATGGCTACTGGGTTTTTAATTTGGGTGCCTGTGGGGGGCGGGGTAAAGGGTGACAACTGCCTACAGAGTTGGTATATATTACTCTAGTTGCCTGTGATGGGCTTTGCTATATGAAATAAGAAAGTGAGCCACCGTGTAAGATATTATCATCAGTGGGTAAGAAATAATGAGTGTATATGAGACCAATTCCTGAGACCACATTCACAAAACAGAATATTAAATCTTTAGCTGTCTCCTCATCACACATGTATTTGGATACTTTTCTGTTTCCAGTCTGTAGAACTCTATAATTCTGTGACAGAGAGGGGTACTGGGTTTTGTCTTTAGGAAAATGTCTACATATAATTAATGCCCTGGTCTTTCAGGAAGGACAACTGCTGTTTAGCAGAAAAGTTTGGGAGAAGTCTGATGAAACTGCACGTATGGGAGAAAGCAGGTATAAATCGATGAGAAGCTATGTGTGTGAAGCAAGGTTTAGAATCAGTATATATATACTGCAAAGTATTGAAAGCAGGAACGCAAACAGATATTTACAGAGCAGTGTTATTTGCAATTACCATTACCGATGAATGGATAAATATGTGTTAAATACATACAATGGAATATTATTCCGCTGTAAAAAAGGAATGAAATCCTCATACATGTGACAGCATGGGTGAATGCTGAAGATTCATGTTGAGTGAAATAAACCAGAAATAAGAGAACAAATATTGTATTGATATCACTGATTTGAAACCTTTAGAATAAGCAAATTCATAGAATCAGAATCTAGAATACAGGTTATCAAGGCAGTGGAGAAGAAGGGGGACCAGGAATGGGAAGTTAAGGCTTAAAATGCACAGAGTTCCTATTTGGAATCATGGAAATAGTTTGGTAAATAGATGATGGTGATAGTAGCAAGGCACTGTGAATGCAAGTAACAGCACTGTAATCTATATCTGAATATGATTGAAGGTGAAATGTTAGACTGTATATATGGTAACAGAATAAAAATTAAAAAAAAAATCCATGGAACAATCCTACACAAACAGTGAACCTAAAGTTAAAGCATGGATTTTAATAGTACCACTATAAAAATGTGCTATCATCAATTGTAACAAATGTCTACACTGATGCAAGATGTTGGTGTTGAGGTGGTATATAGGAATATCCTATTATTTATGCATGACTGTAAAATGAAAGTTAGAGGGTGGCCTAAATGTGAAATGGGCAGCTCCATAATTCTGTACAGATGTTACTGGAACATTTTGAAACTCAAATCCCTAAATACTACTAATATACTTGTATATTATAGGAAGAATTTCACTGTGTAATCTAATTAAATTTCACATAAGGAATGCAATTTTTAGTAATATATTTTCAGCCTTTAAAACAAACTCTTTAATTAAAAAAAAAAAAAGCAAGGGTCCCAACTGAGTTGTTTGGTTTGAATCAATACACCTGGAAGGTGACAGGTACTGTACTTCTATTCTCGCATTCTTTCATTTAATCCCATTTTACAGCGTTGCAAACTGAGCGCTTAGGCTATGCAACTCGATTAAGGACACCTAGCTAATGCCCAGCTAATAAATTAGAGGCCAGATTTGGAATCGGCTGGAAACTATGGTGCAGGGCTTCTCTCCCTGAAGGGCGAGATTAAGGCATCTGTAAGTCAAAACTAACTCGAACTCTTCCCCATCCCACACTGAGGGTAACGTAACTTCAGCTACACTACAATAACTCATCTTCGCAGGCGCTGCTGTCGACTCATTTGGAGAAGGCCTTCTTTATCGACCCAGACCCCAAAAACAGAGCTCCAGGTGCTGTCTGTGATGCCAGCGGCCCTTCCAATGGTTACACCCTCAACTGATAATCACAGTTCAAGTAAGGACTCAAGTCGCTTGACCAATTCTTGCATTAAGATCTAGATAAAGCTGTGTGTTCGGTTCATCGTGCCTTTCATTCCTTTGAGATGAGCAGTGTTACAAAGTAATTCCCGCCACCCCCCACCCCCCCCCCACCCCGCCCCCTGTAAACAGCGGTTCTAAAAGTCCCTTACATCCACCGGCCCTACCAACTGGCTGGTAACAGATCCTCTGCTCCCCGGGCGCCTCCCTCCTCCCTCCTCCCTCCTCCCCAGCCTTCAGGTAACCCTTAGGGTTTCCTCCGCGCTGACACCACCTGGTGGCCCGAACCGAAGCTTGAGCCCCGTCAACTCGAGACCCCCAACTCGAGTGCGCGTGCGGTGAGTGTGAGCGCCCCGGCGTGCAAGCGAACAGACTCACGAGCGGCCGCTTGTTGCTCCCGCTGCCGCGACGTGGGGAAGTGAAAATGAAATTGACTTTTCCGAGAAATGATGAAAGCGGCCCTGCCTGCCAATGAGCGGCGGCGGCGAACTTCCGCACCTCCCGGGCGGGCCGCTCGCGCGCTCCCCCCGCCTGCACCGCCCGGTTGCACAAGCTGGAAACAAACACTGGGGAGGAAGGGCGGAGGGAGGAGGGCGGAGAGGGGAGGGCGAGGGAGGGAGGCCGGGAGGAGGGCGGGGGGTGGGGGGATTTCCAGCCTCGGCTCTTCGCAGTTTCCTCTCCTTGTTTTGCTTTCGATCTGGACTGTTCTCAGGCAAGCTGGGGAGTAACTTTTAGTTTTGCTCCTGCGATTATTCAACTGACGGGCTTTCATTTCCATTTTACACACCCTAGCAACCCTTAAACCTTGCGGAATTGTATTGGTAGCGTGAAAAAGCACACTGAGAGGTAACATTTTTCAAATAATAGTTGTTGACTGTGCGTGTGTGTCTCTCTCCGGGGCATGTTTGTGAGGAGCGGAGGGGATGTGTGTCTGCGCGTCCTGACGGGTTGACACGATGTTTTGCAGACGGCAGCGCCGGGCTTCATAAATACTGAGACCGATTTTGGGAGAAGCGGTCGGCCCAATTATGGATCATCTGATTTTGGGGGAAGGAGAAGCAGGTTCTGCCGCTGTTGCTGCTGTTACTTGGGGCTGCTGAGGCTGCGAGGAGGAGGAGGAGGAGGAGGAGGAGGTAGAGAGGGAGGAGGAGGAGGAGGAGGTTGGTGGAGGTTTAATTTCACTTTTGGATTTGCAGATGCACAGAGGTGGCTCCATGGATACAGACCTGTTCTGTGTGATTCTGCGCCCCAGGTGTTGGTGTGTTGGGGCCAAGTCGGCTGGATCGGGCCTCTTTTTAAAACAAAATTACTGCGTGTGTGTGTTTGTGTGTGTGTGTGTGTGTTTACGACACCGCCGCCGCCCGAACCGAAGGAGGGGAGCGGGTCCTTCCCGATGCCCGGCGGCGGCGCCTCTCTCTGGGCAGCCTCAAGTGCAACTAAGCAGGAACCCGCCGTCTGCCCGCGCCCGGGAGCGGCGCCTCCCGCAGCGGCGAAGGGAAACTTGGTGGGGCGCCCGGCGGCGGGCCCCGAGCTCGCCTGCCTGCGGGGCTCTGGGCCGGGGTCGCGGGCGTCAGGTGCCAGCGGCCGGAGCGGCCGGGGCCCGGCGCGGGGCCTGGCGGGCGCGCCGGCTTCCTGGGGGCTGGGCCGCCGCCGTTGCTTGGGGGGTTGGGGGCCGGCCGCGTCCTCCTTCCCGCCGGCCAGCGCCTGGCCTGGCCTTGGGGCTTTGTCACTGCACTTGTCCCGGCGCGCGAGGGGCTCGGGCGGCGCGTCCCGGGGGGGACGTCGCGCCGAGGGGGTCACCCGCCCCGGTCGCGGCCTAGCGCCGGGCGCCTCCCGGTCCCCGGAGGCGCCCCCGGGTCGGCCTCCCGCGCTGGGCCCGACCCGCCTCGGCTACGGAGCGGGCGAAGTGGGGGCGGGGAGCCGGCGGGGGCTGAGCGGCCCCCGAGGGTCCCGGGCTCGGGCCGCGCGGGGTTGGGGACGTGAGTCCCCGCCCCGCGCCCTCCGACCCCGCTGTGGGCCCCGGGTGACATTCGTCCGCTGGCCGAACATGGTTGGTGCAGGGCCGCGGCCGCCACTTCCTTTCCGCCTCCTGGGCCCGGCTCGCCCACCCGGCCATGTCGGCCGCGGCCAGTCGCGGCGCCCGCCCGGGTGGCACGGCCTGGGGGTCGGCCCCCGAGAGGGGGTCGGGACGCCTTTCCAAGTTCGGAGGGTCTCGCGTCACCACCCGTCCTCTTCCCTAGGACGCCCTGGCACCCGACTTCAGCTCCGGTGTGGATGCGTTTGCCACTGCCAGCCCCTCGCGCTCTTCGCGGGGAAAGAGGTGGCTGGCAGCCCGGGCCCGCGCGGAGATCCGTGGGGGCACCAGTCGAGGCGCCCGGGCAGCGAGGACCCTCCATCAGCTGTAAACGGGACCCCTAGGACCCAGAGACTAGGCGGCTGATGGCCACTCTTTTTTAACGTCCTGGTGTTTCAAACTCGGGGGCATGTGAACGCTCCCCTACCCACCCCCCTGCCACCACCCCTTCTCGTCTTCAGCCTCTGGCCTCCAGGGTGGGCAGTGGGCACTACCTCTTGCCCTGGGTAGTGCCGCCTTTGTAAATGCGGAAAAGTGGTCACGGCGTTAAGCCTTCTGCCACTGCGTCCCTGTTGCCGTGACTCGATCTGTTTTTGATGAATGGCTAGGGAGGGTGCAGGATAGTTACATTTCCTGTTGTGGATTTTCAGGAATCATCAAGATTGCTGTCAAGCCTGCAGTCAGTGATTAGTTCTCAGGCCCACAGTAAATACGTCTGCACCTTGGCAGCCTGCACCTTTTAGTGCTTAAGGGCAGATGCGGACCAGGGGTCTGGTGACTGAGCAGGAAGGGGGGGGGGTGTTCTTGGTGTTCGATGCATGGTCTCATCCCTGACAGGACCGAGGGTGATACAGATTTAGGATTATCTGACCCTCTGGCCCCACATCCTTCTCTTTTTGGAGGGGAGGGACTGGGAATAGAAATCTTTAAAATCCTAGAAAAGCTTGTCTCGTTTAAGGATACTTCTGCAGAATGGAATGTTTAGGACCTAAACTGGCACCTCGAGGGAACCTTGGAACATCTATTTATTGATATGGCATAGTCTGGAATTTCACTGTAATTAGTGAATGATTATAATTTGTAACTTGGCTGGTTGCGTAAGAATTTAGATATTGGCTTCTGAGATCCAAGAGTTCTTGTCCCTTGTTAGGAATTGTGTGGTTTAACTGCTGCTTAAAATTAAATTTACATTGTTCATTCTCAACGATTATCTTTTATTCGCTCGACCTTCAGAAGTTAATTTCCCATATTTCAGACTGGCCTACCTGTAAAAATGTCATCATCATAAAAAATAAGGACTTGTGGAAAAATTGGAAGCAAATTATGGCAAACGAACGGTCATCATAAAGTCCTGAGAGCTCTAAGACTCTTGCTTTTACCCTGCTTTCTGAAGGACAATTTAGGCATATGGTCAAAATACCAGGACTAAAGGTGTTGAACCTGGTAATGTAAAATTTGAAACTTTGTAAGTTCAGCATTTGCTGTGCATTGGTTTTCTCATGTTTCCAAGGACATTTTATTTTTATCCTTACTGTTATGGAGTAGAGTAAGCTCTGTTTTTTAAAGAGTATTTTTACCCAATTTCCTTTTGATAGCGAAGAGTGCTGAACTCTAAATAGGGTATGTGGGTCATAGTTCTCTTATCTGCCTTATACCAAAAGTGCTTCATGCAGATAGGAGATTTATTTAGTCATTTAATAAATATTTGTAGAGCATTTACTATATGTATAGGCAGACACAGAGCTAGACTGTGTGGATTAAATTTAGAGCAAGAAAAACAATCTTGTTAGCCTGTAGGGAGTTTGCATTCTAGTTATTGAGCCAACAATAAACAACTAAAAAAAAATATGTACAGTAATTACCTTCAACTGTTTAGTTCTACAGAATGTAATAAGAATACTTAACTGTGTATCTCATAAGGTTGCTTTGTGGAACAAATGAGATACTGTGTATGAAAGAACTTGGCATAAGTTGCACCATCTACAAATGTGTAAGGTGTTAATTTAAACAATTCTGTCAGGTTATTATGATGGTAAAAAGCCAGGCAGTCAGGACTGTGGTTTAAATACCGACTTCCTCTTGTAGAAATTTCTGGCAAGAAGAGATTTTACTTCTTCTGAGAGTCTATAAATAATGTTAAGAAATAAACAAGGGATAACTATTTTTTGTAAAGTATCAAGAAAGTATTTAACATTGAAATATATATTGACAGTGAGTTTTGTTCCTGTCAGAAGAAAAGTGGTATCCATGGAGACCAAATGAGATGGAAATAACAGCGATGGGACTATTGTATTTTCTCTCGTAAATTATAAAAAAAAATATCCCCAAGCTTAACTGTGCTTTAGTTTTAATCTGCTTCACCATTGCTTGGACTCTTCATTATTTGTTATAACAAGCACATGCCTAGCTGATTTTTGTATTTTCCTTTGACATCTTTAAAGGGACTTGATTAATGTGCATTTATTGAACGGTTACTGTGTGCCCAACACTATTTATGTGAAAATGATATGTATATATAGCATATATTTGTAATATACAAACTAATATATAAAAGTAATATAACGTGTTGTGCATTGGCAATTATTAATAGTAAAAATCTTCCTTTTGTCTGCATGGGATACAGATGTTCGTTTCCACACAGGGGTAGGAGGGTGGGGCTTTCTACCTCTACGTCTCCTTCGTGTGTGCCTTACTTTTTAGCCTGAGCCTGAATAATATTTTGTGCATAATGTGTGCCCAAGGTGGAGTTGTGGGATGGCCTTTGGTGGGAGAAGCTGATGGGCTGGGAATGAGGAGGTTTAAGTAAACCTCAACTTTTCAACAAGGAGTAGGTCACAAATTCCTTTAAATAGAGGGGCAGTTATAGGGAGTCCAGATTTAAACCTGAAGCCAGTGCTGTACATAAAGTACCAAGCGAAATCCACAGCCATGGAAAGAAGCCCACGGCGGAGGCTTCCTCTCCACCACTCCGCCTGGGCCCCCCTGGATTCAGAGCAGGCCACAGTCCAATCATCCCCCAAATTTTACCTTCAAAGATCCCTTTAAAATAATTATTGCCCAACTCACCCTGGTCCCCAGCCCTATCTTTTGATAGACTTCCTCTGAAACAAATTGTGTTTATTTGGGAAGAATTCATTTGTCCATTTTTATTACTCAAGAAAGTTTTATGACCTCAGTCAGAACTTCCGATTAACTTGAGAAAGCCAGGATCCTCAGATCTCGTTGATATAATTCCAGCCAATAGTAGAGATGCTTGGTGATGTATACAGCGTGGGCAGATCTTTTTTAGGTCAACTCCAATCGAGTTAGGCTTTCTAAGGTAGCCCAGGATCCAAACCATTGTGGTACTCTGTAATTATTTTGTTCAATGAATAAAAACATTGTGCCTTTAGTTCATTTATCTATTTAATATTTATTGACACTTGGTTAAATATGAGGCTCTTTAGTGAACAGTACGTGAATTTTTTTAAAAAGTTTCATAACCAAAAGAAAGTTACGTGAAAGGTACATGAAGATTCCTGAGAGTTGAAACCAACTTCCAGCTCATCTTTAATCATTTCCCTTTCTGGGCCTTTGCTTTCACTTCTCCAGATTGCTCTGGGTGGTTCTGCCGGAACTCGGAATGGGGGCATGGAGCACCTGTGTCCCCTAGGTGTTTGTGGGGGGGACAGAGCAAAGGTGGAGAGGAGACCCATAGAATAGAGGCCCGCCACCCAGTGCTGACACTTTACCTTCCCATTGACTTAGGGGTTGTGGCTATGCAGGAGAGCCCGCAGACTCATCCTGTTGTCCATATTTTAGTCAGGGCTTGTGTAAGGGTCTGTGGTCACTCTCCTTTGGTTTTGTATGTTGACCTTGCTTGTCACTGACAAAAGTAGCACTAGTTTCCCAGACCATGCACCGCCCCCCGCCCCCCCCTCCCCCCAAATGGTACTTGTGTTATGGGTGTGATACTTAGAATTTTCCATTTTGAAGAGACAAGAAGCATTTTGTTTTATGGGTATAGCTCCTTGCCTAGGAAGGCTACAGAAAGTTTTGTTTTGGTTTTCGTTTTGTATCTGTTTGGTTTGTCTTCCTTTTATCAGTTGAGTATTCACCTTCCATATGCAAGAATGAACAAGAGTCAAGCAGGGAACATCTCCGGATATCTCATGTCCTATGTGCAGGCTGCATAATCCCCTTTTATTGAGAAACAGAAGGCTAGTTTTGCTTCTATCTGATGATGGATTCTAAGCATTTTTATCTCAAGGGCAAGACCAATTCAGTTCAACAGAACATCTTAGTTTAGGATTCTGTGTGACCAAAATTGTTTCGTTTTCATTAAACCAACATTTTTGAGGGTTAACTACTTGCAGTGTGCTCTTTGAAAGTTGTTTCTCTTCAGGCATCCTTGGCAATCTGTTGCTATTTGTGGAACATCGTTTGATACACACCTAATGTGATCAAAGGAAAGATAAGCTTACAATGGATTTGTTCTTATTGAGCTTATGAATATTGGGTTTTGGGAGATCCACAGAAATCCTTTGTAGAAGATTATACTGCCCTGGCCCTATAAGATTAGAATTCTGTTATAGTCTTTTGGTTTCATGAGGTTGATATATTGAGTGAGAAGGAATTGCATTGCATACAGATTGCTGTATTTTTAAGTAATACCTAATGTGTTATTTTTGAATAGATTTTTTTGTACCCTTTACCCTGGATTTATCGAAGAAAATGAGAAAAATTACAACAGTGAGAAGAGCATGCCCTCATAACTTGATAGGGTGTTAGATGAGTGTGTGGTGTGGGGGAATAGTAGTAGGGAGGGTGTTGGAAGGTGAAAGTTGGGGCTGGGATGATGATGATGAAAGAGAGAGAGAGAGAGAGAGAGAGAATAAAGTAGAGAGTAGTGTCGCCTGAATTCTTGAGTGGCAGAGAGAGAAAACATCATCAGGCAGATAGATTTTCTGACTTTGCCGAAATGCCGTTGAAAGCCTTTTGGAGGGGGAGGGGGAGGGGGAGGTGGGGGGGTGGGGGGGTGTTGGTAGTTAATTGATAAGAACTCAAGGACCAGTTGAAATAGTAGAGGAGCCTCCACTTTGGATTTTAGGGTCAGACCTTTTTATCCATGAGATGAGAATGTCTGAAGGGAGAACCATTGAATATCAGCAGACTATGCAAGTAAACTAGAAGTTGTGGGTAGTTACCACTTGGGAGTGATTGAAGCCTCCTTAGGGGGCCTCCTGTTGGGCACTGTGAGGGGTGGAGGAATTGATACCCACCATCTGAGGCTTCAGATGCAATCCAGAATTGCCCTGGAAGGCAGCCATTGGGTCTTTAGGGGAAGATATATGTAGATAAAATATATTTATCAGAAATACTGTAGATCCTTCTCGCTTCTTCCGTGGTGCTGTTTTGTTTATGTCAGGTAGTAGGAGGTAAACAGGGAATCTGAGAAATAGTATGGGCCAATGCAGTGTTTTCTGGAAGGATCTGTGCCACAAGTTAAAATTGAATTGTGAATGTCCTAATTGGGAACTTCAGGTCATTGATTTTGAAACTAAGTAATTGATAGTGTCTTTAGGCTTGGACATGGAAATCATCTTTCCGGAGTTAGGTTTGGTGTTGTAACATTTAAAGTCTCAAAAATGTTAAACTCTCTGACCCAGTAATTTCACTTCTAGGGATCTTTGCATGTGAAGTAACCAGAGATGTAAACCAAGATTCATATGCAAGGATGTTTATTGAATCAGCATTTGTTATTGTGAAAACTTGGAAACAACCTAAATTTTCAACAATAGGTACACATCTCAAAGACTTATGGGACTTCCAGGTATTTATAAGTAGGTAGCTTATAAAATTCATGTTTTTGAATAGCATGTAGTGATAGGAATCTCCAGAAAAAGATATAAGAAGAGAAAAGAAAAAACTCATACATCGCATACCCCTTACCCCTCCCTCCCACTGACCACTAGAATTTCCATCTACCCAATTTATTTCACCCTTTATCATCCCTATCATTTATATATTTCTTACCCCACTCCAGCTCTTGCTCCTTGAAGATGCTTTTAGATGGGTGCTCATGGTAAGGTTGGAACTTGTTTTGAATAGTGATGTCGTTTCTATATATGAATACTGCAGAAACACAGGGTACCGGGGGGGGGGGGGGAGAATTCCTTATTGATATTCACAAACCATAACTATACAGCATTGCTGCATCAGGCTCCATCACCTCCGGGACTCCGTGAGAGCTGAGGGAGATTTTTTTCCTTCACTCCAATGTTGTGGGTTGCAGCCCACAGAAGAGGAGCAGAGAAGCTGTCCCCTTCCCGTCTGAATCACAGATGTGTAAGGGAACAGGTCTTCCTGGTGCCATGAGGGCCTATTCTAGTGACTGGTCCAGGCTTTAACCCTTCAACTTCCTTAAGGACATCAGAGAAGTTGTATCCTCCTTTCACATCACAGCAGTTAAATTCAACAGATGGCTGCAGATCTAATTCTCGTGGCCTGAGAAGAGTAAAATATTTCTAGGGACGTGAATGCAAACATACCCTATCTTTATATCACACACACACGCCTCCCCTTTATATTGTACACATCCTTGTGTCAGAAAGCGAGGGTGTTTACCTGGAGCACTGAACAACCCAGGGAAGTTTTATTTTTCCTCACACACTCGTCTTCTAAGCCCACGATTGGAGACTGGCTTAGAGTGTGGGCTCTGACTTCAGAGGCCCCTCTACCCCCAACCCTGATTTTCTCTGAAAAAACGGCTTTTTTCTTTAAAGCCATTTTGATTCCCTTATGGATGGTGGAGACATTTTTAAATTGTTATGAAACTAGGATTG
This sequence comes from Tamandua tetradactyla, assembly GCF_023851605.1. NCBI lineage: Eukaryota > Metazoa > Chordata > Mammalia > Pilosa > Myrmecophagidae > Tamandua > Tamandua tetradactyla. The sequence goes on from NC_135352.1 coordinate 28,208,112, forward strand.
GGCATTATGGGTTCAGAGACAGAATGCCAAAATAATAATAATAATAATAATAATGAAAAAGAAACTATTGATTAGGACAACACTGTCCAGTAGAAATCTAATGTGAGCCCCGTGTGTTAATTTTTAATTTTCTGGAAGCCACATTAAAAAGTAAAACGAAACAGGTGCAGTTATCTTTAATAACGTATTTTGTTTAAACAAGTATATCTAAAATACTTTTCCAACTTGTTGCTAGTATAAAAATATTAATTGAAATCTTTTACGTTTGTTTTTACATCATGTTGAGTCTTTAAAATTCTGTGTATTTTATATCTATAGCACTATTACTTCCTAGCCACATGTGGGTAGAGACTGCTGTGTTCCATGGGTCGGGGTGAGGAAATGAAGCAAGGTGTGGGGACATTTTATTACAGGGACTAGACCTGAAAGGATTGAAGGAATGCAGAGTTTGAGCGATCATTTTGGTTATAAGTAGGTTATAACCAAACTCTTGGTTTATAGAGTCTCCCTCTAACCTTACCAGTTCTTGGTTTATAGAGTCTCCCTCTAACCTTACCAGTTCTTTCCTGCCTAAAGTAACCTCCTCTAAATTTCTACAGAAGCAGCACACTTGTTGAACTTTTATGAAAAAACAAAAACAGTCTTCACATGCCACGAGAATTAAATGTGCCATTCCAAGGGTGATTTGTCATGTACATGTTGATGACTCTCTTCTCACCTCTTGAACTTTTATGAAAATCTCTGGTTACTTAGGTTTATTTTTTTGCATTTATGTTATTGGCATGGTAAGTTAAATAAGTTACCACAATCATGTGTGATTTCTTTGCATTCCCTGCCAGTAATTGGTATGCAGTAAGAACGAGATACACATTTGTTGGTTCAATTTAACGAAGGTTAGCTCTGAAGGCTGAATTCCAGCGAAAGAAGGATGACACAGTTCTCCCCTGTGTTAGTAATCTAATGACATTTGTATTGAAACATAAACATTGGGATTTGTCACCTTGTTTAGGGGTTCAACATCCATGCTCAAGGGGAAAAATTAATGTGTGATTTTACTCCTTTTTTACACAAGCTTCAAAAAAATCTTATCAGGCCATTCCTTTGATCATTTAAGTCCCCGTGATGCTACTAATATCTCCTTCTCCATTTAAGCTATCTGGTCATAAACTAGTCATATACATTTGGTAGTTGCTACTTTCTCCATGGCTTTGTTTATAAATATGTTCAGCTTATAACATAGATGTAGTGAAATTCTTTTGAAATCAAGCACAGTATTTTACGGCTGCCTTCGTTTGCTCTCTTTGACTCTAATTGGTAGGTTGAAGCAATAGACTTATGCCTGAGAGCCAAGGCAATTTATTTTTACTGAAGCCTACCTAAGAACTGCTTAGGTAGCTTTTCTCTGCAAGATTAAATGTGACCTCCACTGAATCATGTTAGCAGGGCCAGCAGCTAGAAAAATAAAGCCTAAACCAAACCTTCAGCAAAGAAATTCCCAGCTGCTCAGTGGGTCAGAGCTTTCTTGATTGCTTTCTTCCAATGAAAACACTGTAGATTAGTTTTAAGTGAATTCTAGTAGGTTTGGGGATTTGCAGCTGACAAAAGAACAGGAGAGTATAATCTCACTTCAAAATACTAATCCTGAAGGTAAATCTTTATTGATTCTTTTCTGGAATGCTGAGATTTTGCCCATATGGGAAAACTTAACTCATGCCCACCGTTTAGCTGATCTTTAAAATTCAGGTCCCTCAAGGCAGGAAGGAAGAACTGGAACAGAGAAATCGGACATGAGGCTGTTGTCCCAAGAGGACTCTTCTGGGAATGTGGAATGATCTAGAAATGCCCAAGGACCAACACAGCTGCTGTCGCCCTTTTCTTCTCTCCATCACAGACTGAAGATGAGAACTTGGGGAGCCTGGAAGGGAGGCCCTGGTGGGGAATGGAGATGAACTGTTATTTCCATTTTGGATGTGGTGATAATGGTGGTCCGTGAAATCAGGGAAAATTTAAAATATTTAGAGTGTTTGTTTCTCTTACAGGTGCTTTTAATACATTCAACTTTTTATGTCTTTTCTTGAAAGGCAGCTTGCAGTTTGGAAGACAGGGTAGGGAAGGGTGCTGAACTAAAACAATAGAACATCTGGGTCATTCATTTCATTCTGTCATTTAAGGGGCATTTAGTTAGCACCAGCTGTATGTGGAGAAGATATAAAAAGGTAGAAAAGGAAACCGCCTTGGATTTGAGTTAGTTAGGTAGACGATCTGGTTTTCTTACAGTTAGAAACTTGATTTATACAGACAAAGAAAACCGAATCAAGTCATTAGGCAACGAAGAAACAGGTCCAGAAGTTACTGTGTGATGATTTTAGATGTCTGTGAACCCCTTTTAGAGTTCTTCCTTGGGCCTCCTGGGAATGTCTCAGGTTGTAGAAGCGGTGACGCTAGTGTGACAGAGTATTGGCCAGGTGTATCCATTTTATTAAAAAAAACAACACGACAGACATAAAATATTATTTTGTTAATGTTTTTCTCCAGTTCTTCCATGCTCAGTAGAATTCAACTGTTGTCTGGTGTCCTTTGTCATTCAGGTGAACTGATGTAGTAAATCAAATATAAGTAGAGTTCTTATGATAACATGTTTCTTTGTTGAAAAATTCTGATGATTTTCTCCACTCCCTACTTTGCTTTCCCTCAGGTAGGCAATGTAACCAGCAGAGCTGCTTAATAAATTGTAACATGCTCTGAACAACCTCCCCAGAGGCCTGGGCTGGGAGAAGCCAGCTCTGTCCATGGCCAGGAAAGGCCTTTTCCTCACACAGCTCGAGGTGACACCTGTCATGAAAGGGAAATTAGGTCCTTATTTCATTTTTACAGTGCATCATTTTCTTTGTAGGTGTATGTGTGAGAGAGAGAGCATGTGTGTGTTTGGCCACAGTGAATATTTCAAGTTGCTTGGGATGAAAGAATAATTATGGTCCATGACAGGCCTGAAGGAAACAGTAGCAGTGAGTAGTCAATGCATGAATGCCTCTTGAGTCATTTGTTTTGTGTGTTCCGACGATGTATACTAGTAAAATCTGAAAAATTAGCAAAGATTCTCCTTCCTTGCGGAGCAGGCAGCATGCAGCACAAAACCATTTTAAACATTTTGAAATGTTTTAAAGCTGATAAAGCACCCATTGGGGAATTAAATTATACTTGAATGAAGTAAATTCGGAGTGGGTTGGAAAAATGGGGAAATTAGATAAAAATACTTAACCTTCTCATGGAATGCTAGAATTGGAATTTTCCTGAGAGATGATCTAGTCCATCCTTCCATTTCTTTCAGCTGAAGAAACCATGTGACCTGTCCAGCGTCACGGTCATGTGGCCAAGTTAAGTGACTTAGTATATTTTGTTGAACTCTATAATAAAGAATTACTGTTTTTTTTTTCCTGTTGTATTTGGATGCTAAAATTTCTGGGGAGAGGAAAACAGAGTAGTGCTTGAATATGGTGGTGAATTAATTGTAGTAGCTGCCCCAGATTTCGTCTCTGTACCTGGGGCTTGGGCAAAAGACCCTAAGATCTATCACTACTGTGTATTTCAGGGTAAAGGTGAGTAAAAGGAGCCACAGAACAACATTTGGGTGGAGGAGAATTTAAATATAATAGATTACATTCAAGAATTAATGATCCACACAGGAGACTCTGGTTTGATTCCCAACCTATGCGCCAACCCACCAAAAAAAAAAAAAAAAGAATTAATGGTTCAATATCTCTATTTGAGTGGATAGAAAAAACTATTGCTGCTGTAACAAATATGTTCAATAAAATGAATAAAAGCATTTCTGTATTTATCATAGAATTTCCGACAGAAAACCATTTATCTGTTCTTCCAAGAGCTATAGTAGATGAAGTAATTCAGTTGAAATGTTACAACTGTACAGTAACAAATTTACTTTTATGTTCTACTCAAATTTTTCAGTTTAGTCAATCCTTTTGAAAAGTTGGTCTTTATTGAAGACCTGGCAAGATAATATAAGGATTATAATTAAAAGTGAATTGTAAATAATTGGGGAGCAGATAAATAATGTCTGTATTTGACATAGGACAGAGCTCGAGGAGGAGTTGTACTTTGCAGAAATTTGTATTCTCTTCAGTCTTGCAGCAAAGACTTAAAAAAAATCCTTATAACTAGCCTCAGATACTATGAAACCAAATATGACAATGATGAAGTTTAATTGACGACCCCTTTCTGCAAACAAATATTTTAAATACAACTCCCTGGAGAACTAATTCCTTCAAGAGACATTTTGAACCTCAGCACTGTGCTGTGCTGTGGAGTTGAAAACTTTATCTGTGTTCTCAGAGAGCTCATCATTTAGATAGGGAGACAGGCAGGTACATAACCGTTGAACTAACAAAAAAGATGAAATGTGTTTTGAATGAGGAAGCATAAATGCTAAGGAGGGAAGTGGATGGAGTTGTATCTTTCACCAGAGACATTGGGACCAAAGGAGGAGGGGAATGGCATTTGGTGGCACAGGATCAAGAAGAGCATTTTTTGGTTGCAAGAACAAAAAAGGGAAGAAGTGAAGTCCTGAAAATCCTTTGCACTGTTGGTATGTGGAGAGTTCTCTGGTGGGGCTGGAGAAGACAGAGACCAAGGAAGGAATGTCATGAAACAGGTTCCTGGCTTTCCCAGAAAATAAAGGCTTTGTTCTGAGGCCAGAGCAAGGTTTTGGGGGAAGGTTATTGAGGATATGGAACATTTTCCTCCCTTTCATTTCAGAAAATAATAGATGATGACCGTTGGCAGGTGGGTATATGAGAGCTGTGTACCTGCAGTGGTTTAAGAGGAGACAGAAAAGGGGAGGTGGTATGTATTTTAATTCATAGTCACAGTGAGAAGGGACTGCACAGAGCTTTTGATTAAAACCAGGTCTGCCTTTGAGGTGCTTTTGTGCGTTTCTAAGCGGAAATGATGCAGAGGTACAAAACTATTTTTGTACTCTTTTTTGTTTGTTCTGCTTTGGTTTATAAAGACAGCGAAGTGATTATGAATAGGAGATTTAATTCAGATAATACACTTAAGTTAGAGAGCCAAGAAAACACAAGGTGCCCTGAAATAACCCCTTAGTGTAGCAGAGGTTCTTAAGAAAGGGCTTCTTTTTGGCTCAAAGGGTGATGGTAGGACGCCCCTCCCTGGAAGGGCTGGGCGGGCACCCTAGATTCAAGCCCAAACTGCAGGGATTCGCAAAGGAGAAACCCTGCCTTACAGGCTGCACCATCTTGCGGCGCGTTCCCACAGTATGACTAAGAGTTGGAAATGGTGCCACCATCAGGTGTGGAGGCCGTAGCTGCTTAGGTTGGCCAACTGCTCCAAAGGATAGCATTTTCTGGATGCTTTCTGGGCTCTTCATTTCATTTTAGGGATAAGATTTGAAGGTCTTATTCAAAGGTCGTAGATATTTCTATGGTGCATTTCCATATGTCACGGCCTACACTGTGTTATAAATGATGGCTTTTGACCCAATTAAAAATTTTTGAGAGCAGCAAAATATTCCTTACAGGGCTCAGCAAAATGACTGAGCCCTGTAAGGATATAGATGGTCCTCAACAAATGGTGTTTTGATTGAATTGTAATGATGACTTGATTTTTCATTTGTTATTTTCTGTCCAGGCATATCCCCATCCATGGTGCATCAGAGCTAACGGGGCTCATGTGCTTGTGTTTTCCAGACAGCATGCGAAAACACATCATCCATGTTTGCATGTGCCCTGGGGTGTATCAGTGTGATTTTCCTCATCAGTCAACAGAGGCCCTTGTCAGGGGGCAAGTACAACTGGCTCTCTCTTAACCTCAGTCAAAAGCTTCCAGCTCTTTCTCCACTATGTCCACCTATTTCCTTGTGCTGTGGCCACTCCATGTTACAAGTGGTTCAAACATGTCATCCACATTTCTTGTCTCTTATCGTTGTTTTACCTTTTGCTTGGAATGTTTTTCCTTCCTTTCCATCTGAGGATCTCCTATCTTTCTAGGTCCCTCTCTTATTTGAATGCTTACAGAATCATCTTTTTTTTTTTTTTTTGGCTTTTATATATTACAGTAAAACTCCCCAAAACATCTTCCAAAAAATTTGCCTACATAAAATCAGGGTTGTAGTATTGTGAGATGAGTCTGATGCAGAGAATGAATCAAGAGCCAATGGCATTACGTGCATGTTCAGTTATCCTGGGTTATCGTGAGATGTGTTATCGTGATGGGCGTCCTCACAAGTTTAATCGTACTTAATTCCATTTTCTAGAATCACCTTCAGGACAAGACGCCTTGTTTTCGAGCTGGTTGTTTATGTGCCTGCCTCCCTCGGTGCAATGTAGTTACCGAGGACACAGACCGTATCTTTGGCAGCTTTGTTCTACCCACAGAGCTTATCATAGTGCTTGGCACATACTTGCGCTCAGTAAGGTTTTTGAACGAAACGTTGAATAAGAGCAATAAAAAAATTTGTTAACATGCTAGCTCGGTTCTCCTGAAAACCGTCATGAAAATAGTAAAACCATTCTTTATTAGATTGCCTGCCTTTTGCATTTGTGATTTTTTGCTTATCCTTTCTTCATAAGTTTTATCCATGCCTTCCTTGCCCCCTGCACTACTCCACTACCTGTGTGTTTCTCCAAATGAGATACTCATCCATTTCCTTATCAATGAATAATTACTATATATCATGATGTGCAAGGTGTCATGTTTGATATTTTGGGCATGTTCAAACTTGGATCATATGGGATTCCTCCTAGCGAGGACTTTATACAGAGATAAGCCTGTCTTCTGTGTACATGAAGCCATGAGCTTTAATTGAGTCAGAAGGTGGAGGGAATCCAGGGGAGGGGGGAGGTCAGAAGGGTAGGGCAGGGCTGAATTATGGCGAGGAGTCCACATTTTATTCAGTGGGCATTGTGGAATCATCGAAGGGTTTTGAGCAAGGTGAGATGTTTGGGAATATTAATCTGGCCAGCACTGTGCAGAGTGGAAACTATGCCCCCATTTTAGAATATTGACCCTGGATAATTTTTCTTATTGCTCATGGGAAAAGCTAGACTTGTCTGCTTTGCAGTTGGAGGGTAGTGCTAGTTGTTCTGTTTGAAATTTCTTTAGGGGAAGTCTTAGGGGAGACCAAAGCAATTTCATCCCCAACTTTTTCTCCTGATATAAACTGCACTGTATCTATTTCTTCCGCATGGCAGCTCTGCCCAAGTTGCTGTTAAGATCTCTGTTTGTAGATGAGGAAAATAAAATTTGGAGAAGTTGTAGGTTGTTAAGTGGTGGGGTTCAGATTCTGCAGATGGCAGGAGAAGTGTGTGTTCTGGCTTTAGAGGTACTCCTGTACTTAGAGTGGATAGCAATTTTGGCCCTCTTTTCTAGTTGGAACGTCCTGGGCACTAAACCTGAGCTTTTCCCACCAAGTTATGTTTCACGGAGAGGGATGGAAATCAGTGTAGTTTTGGGAGAAGGGGGTGGAGGGAGGGGGAGATGGGAGGTAATGGACTGTTTGTTGTTGTTAATGAACAACAAATCCATCTTCCAGCTACATTTGGAAATTATTGAGAAACAGTGTAATAGTGTTCTCCAGAGAAACAGAATCACCAGGATATCCATCCGTCCATCCATCCATCCATCCATCCATCCATCCATCCATCCATCCACCCATCCACCTATCCAACCATCCAACCATCCAACCATCTACATCTATCTATCTATTTATGTGTCTGTCATCTATCTATCTACCTACCCATCCATCTATCCATCCATATATCTATCTATCTCAAGAGATTTGTTATAAAAAAAAATGGCTCATGTGATAGTCGGGATTGGAAAGTTCGAATTCTGTATGGCTGGTCAGAAGCTGGACATTCTGGGAAGAGTGATATTGAAGTCCGTCTGTTGGGAGGCCAGGAAAGGGTGGAGGGTGTAGACTTGAGGCAGAACTTCTCATTCTTGAAACCTTTGGTTCTTGTTTTTAAGACCTCCAGCTGATTGGATGAGGCCTACCAGCTTTGTTAAGGGTAAAATCCTTTCATTAAAGTCACCTACTTGTAGATGTTAGTCCCATCTAACATTGGGAAACCAACACCAGGCCAAGTTGACTCATAAAATTAACCATCACAAGTAGTAGTAGGTTCTAAAAATATTTGAAGACAGTTCTGCAGCTGGCAGGAGAAGTTTCTGTTCTGGTTTTAGAGGTATTCCTTTATTTAGAGTAAGTAGCAATTTTGGCCCTCTTTTCTAGTTGGAATTCAGTGGAAATCAGGAAGAAATAGAATCAAACTAATGGAAACTGTAGAATAGTTTGTGTGTTGGATATCAACCTGGTTTGAACTTAGAGTTCAGTTGGGCGATTTAATAATAATAATAATAACAACAACAACAACAATAATAATAATAAACCTTTATTGAGAGCTTCCTGGCAGGGAGGACACCTAAGTCAGCCACCCCATCCTCACAGGAAAAGTGGCAGCAAGAAGAGGTTCAGGGACAGCCTGTGGATGTGAGGAGAGAGATAAAATCATTTATTCTCACCCAGGGGAAAGGATAGAGAGCGACCTTCAAAGTCAAACTTTTTCAGAGCCAGTTATTTTCCGGCAGTGGTCTTTTGGGAGGGGATTGGCTTTCAACATAGTCTCCTAATGATAGATTTGAAAGTAGATGGCAGCAAACAATTTTGTCTTTTTATGCAAATAAGTTTTCTTAGAAGGTTCCAGTATTCTTGCTTTTCTAAGAATCCCTATAATCAGACTCTTCAACCTCAGAACTGAAAGCTTTGCCATCTCTTCTTTCCTCATGTCCCCTTGTCTTTTCTGTATTCCCAGTCGGGGGCAAAACACACTTTTTCTAAAGGCCTATAGAGTGTAAAAGGGAAGTGAAAGTTGTGCTGTCACTTAGGCAATGTAAACAACCCAGAAAATTGAGGTCTTGTGCATTCCCTTCCATCCTCCCCCTTCCCAAGCCAGTTGTGTGTCTCAATTATCCACTTTGTTGTCTGCCCTTTGCCCACGTGCCCCATCTTACTGAACTTTCACCCTACCCTCCCTTGGTGAGTGAAGGTTAGGAAGTCTTTTCTGGACTGTGAACAGCTGTCTTACATGAATATCTCCAAGGGCCTTTTCCTGGGAGGAGCAATGGTCTTTACTGAACTCCCTGGTCACAGGGAGGTGAATTATCCCTGGCTGGCTAATGGGTCTAATTAAATGACCATTGACTGGTCTGTGTTGGCTGCTGAAGGAGAAGCTGAAGTCCATTTACTTCTGTCTTGCAAAAGCAACATTCAGAAGACATGCTGATTAAAGGAAAAATAGGGTGGCTTCTTCTTCCATTTTCCATATGGAAAGAAGGGTTTGAAAATGCAGCGTGAGCTTAAGCCCATATGCTTTGAAATCTGTTCCCTATTTGTTCTTGCTTTTAGCTGAGCTGCAGAATCTGATGCCATCTCAGTGCTGGGATCTGAGGTCAAGTTCATCCTATGGGCCCAGCATGATTTTAAATTGATGAAATAGTTAAAAAAAAGTCCCCTACCCTTTTAGTTTCTTATTGCCTTATATGAATTCTAGAAATTCTCTTTAAAAAGAGAATGGATTAAAAAAAACTCTTAGATTTTCATAAGTTAGATGTATCTGGAAGGTATTTTATCTGTGCAAATTCACACGGCTTTCTCAGTTTCATGTCTTTTTTTTTAACAAAACATTACTTTTTGTATCAGCAGCAGATGTAGTGATTATTGTAGTTTTTTTAAGAAAACATGTTTCATACATGATTAAACTGAAATGATAAAAGTGATGCTAGCTTGGCCTGCTTTCAAGGATGATCTAGAAAGGGAGAGATAGGTCAGTAATCTAATGCTATCTATCATTGTCTATCAAGATTTTAATCAGTATCAGGATATCCAGATTTTAAGGCTTTTGATGCCTTGGAACTAATTGGAGAGAAAATCCTAAGACGGGGAGTATAGCTCTTTCTCTCTGTTACAATGTTAAGTTTTCTGTTCCATGAATATGGGATTTGTTTCTCTTAGATCTTTTAAGTTTGTAAACAATTATTTTGCATAGTTTTCAGAGTAAACATTTTGCATTCTATTGTGCCATTTATCTCAAGATTATTTTCAATGCTATAGAAATTAAATTGTTTTCATTTCATTTTAGTATTGCTCCTTGTTAGTGTATTGGAATAGTACTGATATATGTTTACTGATCTTGTATACAATAACCATGTTGCACACATTTATATTTCTAATAGGCTTTTTTATGAATTCCTTAAGATTTCCTATATATAAGATCATGGAATCTGTGAATAAAAATAGTTTCGCCTCTTCAAAAAAAAGATGTGTGCAGCTCTTAGAATAGATTCTTTTTCCACATCCTTCAGCCTTGTAACTCTAGAATCATAAGTAAGTCATCTCTGTCTTTTAGTTTGTAATTAAAAGTGTTTTTAAGCAAACTCAGTTTTGTCATGCAGAGAATTACCCTTGCAAGAATAAGTAAGACATAAGCAACCATCCCTGTACTTGAAATGTTTGATTTAATTCAAGAGCAACTGAAATTGCTGCTTTTTTTTTTTTGCTATGTGGGAATGCTTTACATAAAACTGCCCATTTTATTGATTTGTAACATACTTAAAACTGATTAAAATATAAAAGATGACTTTATTGAAACATTTCCTCCTGTAATTAGATGAAAAAAATGCAAATATACCTCACATGTACTTTTATAACTTAATTTTTAAGCACACTATACGATGTGATCTACATGACTTATTATTTTTAAACCACTAATTTTTATTTAAGCCAATATTGCTGTAAATCAAAACCTTATACCCTACATGTAATTTCCTTAAATCCTATCAGCCAGAGATAACCACAGTTAACATTTCAGTAAGCTTCCTTGCAGACATCTCACCGGTTTATGTATAAATACAGCAATGGTGCCGCATGTTGTATAATTCTGTTAGGCAATATTATGCCATGCATCTCTTTTCTGTTTTAGTTTTACTATTACAGAATATCCTTGTACATTTATCATTGAGCACTTATGTGTTATCTAGTTGGGAAGCATTCCTAGAGGTGACAGGGCAGAGTTAGAAGGTGCCATTTAAAATTTTGAGACATAATGGCTAAGCTGTTGTCCGGAAATGTAACTATTTTACACTCCATGTGAGATCTAAAACACTGTGCTAAGATATGTACATATTTCCTCAATTAATCCTAATAAAACCCTGGGAGAACAGAGAGGGTCAGTAACCTGCTCAAGATCACACAGTAAATAGTCGAGCTGGGATTTGAAACTTGGCAGTTCAGGCAGGCTTCACAGTCCATGCTGTTGACGCTTCTGCTCTATTATTTCCATGGCACCCCATAAGAGATTAACAAAGGATGGGATGAGCCTCTTTCCTCATTCTGTGAGACCCTAGGTGTGCATATTTTCTTTCCTTTGGCTCTCATTCTTGATCAGGTGAGATGGATGGGGACTAATTTTCCCTGGGCCAAACCTTGGCTTTTCACATTCTTATGAACCTCTATAATTTTGAAAGTGTTGTTTCGGAAAGAAGCCCCTCAGGTTCCCCACGTCCCCCTAAGGCTAAGAAAGACTAAGAAAGGCTAATAAGAAAGGCAGGAGACAGCTTTAGGACTTTTACTTTTGTAATCTGTCTTCATGCCTTGCCCCCATCTCCAAAATGAGCTGTTGGTAGGATGTGTGCCTGCCGGTCAAGGCTGCCTGCTGGTGTTTTGTGTTCTCCGACCCCTCCAAAAGGCTTCACCCCCTGTCCCCTGCACATGAAGGTGGTTAACCCAGGGTGGAACCCCCTTGAGCACAGCCCCTTACCATCCCAGCTGCCCCTTGCCTTGCTTGGTTCCTTAAGTAACCGGAGAGATGGGGCGTGGAGGTGCAAAGGTTGCTTTGTGTAGGGACTTCAGCTTTTCAATCACGCTTATCCTTGCTTGCTGGATTTGGTGTGATAGATGGCCAAAAAAGTGTTTGCTTTCACCAGGCAGCCCTGGGGTCACTCAGGGTCAAAAGACTTCCTCTTTTAGGAAAAGCCCCAGACAGCTGCTCACTTAGCTGCTTCTTCCACCCTTCTCTGTGGGGGATTTGTATTCTTAATTTCTCCTCCCTTGCAATAAAGGCCGGGCTGAACCAAAAGGGTTGGGAAATGGCTACAACGAAAACTCTGGCCTTGTGTTTTCTCTCTGGTCCATGGGCCTGGGACTTCGGCCTTCCCATTTCCGACACGAGGGGATATCATCAAGACAAGCTGGGTGTCCAGGGAATAAGAACCCCTCCAGATTTCTAGCATTTGTGTTCAAGGATCTAAAGGGCACGTGTAGAAGACTATTTTCCAGAAGTCTTAATATTACTGAGGTGATCCCTAAAGGCTAAAGCACATTTTTGAATCAATCCTCTGTTCTCATAATGGAGCTCGACGGCAGGAGAATCTGCTTGGACATGAACTAAGCCATGGCGTCCTCTTCTTAAAATGGGGTAACAATAGGACCTTCCTTTAGGGCTGTCATGAGGATTAAATAGAATAATGTTGGTAAAGCCTGGAGTTTAATACTAGGTGCATCTTAGTTGCTCAGTAAAAGGAAATTGCCATCATCATCCCCAGAAACCATCATTATCTCCAGAGGCATCAGGAAAGCATTTCTTTGGGTACAAGTTTTGATTTCTGTATGCATGTATTTTTAGAGAGATTACATTTAGTGCTGTCCATGCAAAAGCTGGGTGAGTGCCTGGTGCCTTACAGTAGGACAGCCTCTGCCTGCCCTCTCCAACTTGGCCCTCTCTAGCTTTAATCTGCTTTCTTTCTTCCCTCTGGCAGAAGGGATATGCCTCCAGGGATCAGGGTTTGCAATTCTGCCCAAGTCCTGTAGGACCCAGAGGGCTCAGTGTGTATTGCACTGTGGTTCTCACATTGCAGGGATTTATTTGCCCTTATATTCAGAATCATTTTAATTATCAGACAGTTCCTTGAATAAATTTGTGTCCTTGCCACCATAAATGTTGTTTTTTTAGGAGGTTGGATATAGAAATGTCATAGTTTTGTCTCACACTTTGGCTTCCATCGGTGAACAGGGGCCAGTATTAAGTGGCGCAGTAGCTCACACACCCATCTCTACAGAGGAAGCAGTTCTCACTCGTAGGGCCTACCCGGCAATAAAAAAATCAGTCAATAAAAAACCAACCGAATACTCTTAAAAAAATATCCTTTGCGCACTGAAAACTGTATAATAAGTTTAATTTTTGAAATCAAGTATTTAAAATGTCGTAGGATAAGAGTTTAGGCCTGCAAAGAAACCTTAGGAGAATATTTTAAGGAAAATATGACTCTTATTTAAAGCTTTTCTTATCTAAATATTTTTATATATTGGATTGGTAAAGTAAAATACCTATACATATTATTAAGTAGACTTGGTTCAAAGGAAATCATAATGCGTTTTCTTAATTTTTAAGATTTCAAATTATATAAAAAATATTCAACAAAGTATTTTCCCATTTTCTAATATGCAAAAGTGGTTTGTATTAAGCTTTACCACTTTGGAACTAAAGATGCGCTGTTACTAAATTAAACATAGCGCCTGCCAGATTAATTTATAATGTAAGTACAATTTAAGGGAAAAATGCTGGTTTTCTTGTACAGCATGAGAACAATAATATATTCCTAAGATAGGAATAACTTTAACTCTCCTGTAGGTCCCAAGTCCCTTATTTGCAATCCCAAAAGTTCTGACAACAGGGTTTTTATCAGGACTCACTTGGCAGGACAGTCTGCCCTGAACTGACATGAAGCTATTCATAGGCTGTATCCTGATGACTGCTTAAGTATCATGTTTTGCTGCAGAAATCTTACTGTGTTGAATTAGGAGGGTCCACTCTAGATGCTGGTGGGGAATTATGTAACATGGTATATGCACCATATTATCTTCTTAAAACCCTGAAACTCCTGAACTGTAAAATGTGTCTGGCCCAAGTTTTTTTTTTTTTTAACATGGGCAGGCACCGGGAATTGAACCCGGGTCTCCACCATGGCAGGCGAATGGCCCAAGTATTTTTTAATAAAAGATAGCAAACCTGTTCCACAGCAACTGTCTTCTGCTACCGGGCGACCCCCACCTTCTGGTTTTGCCAGGAACAGTCTCTCTTTCGACATTTCCAGGTGTAATTTATTAATAGGTCCCCACTTACAGTGAAAAGTGCCCCATTTTGAACAATACATTTTAAGCCCACTGTCCTGATCACACCAGCCCTGGTAAAAGTGATGCAGTGACATCAGTAGATCAACAAAGTGAATCAGTACATTTCTAGTGAATACTCATATGCGGGACTATGAAATAAACAAGATTCTAGATTACACCTTGAAACCCTAAAATAAGCATTGTTTATAGAAAATAATTGGAAAAATGAAATCCCCATGGCGTTTATAGAAACCTCTTTTTATGGCACTACCTCGTTTTTTTTTACTGCATTTGCTTATGCAGGAGCCCTCCCTGTCTTTAGGATGCAAGCCCCTGCTCTGTTTCCCCCTTGGTTTATCGTGGTTCCAGCATATATAATGTGAGTTCATTGTTTATTTACCCAACAGATATTACCGAGCATCTTAGCCATGCTGCAGGCCTTGGGGACAGAGTGGAGACCAAAGCAGAGCTGGTCCTGGTCCTCAGGCAGATTCTAGTCTAGTGGGGCGGGCAGATTTGGGGGCCTGGCCTGGTCTCGGGGGGTGGACAGACAAAGCTTTGCTGAGAAAGTGATTTTGTGTGGAGGCCTGAAGAATGAGTAGCAGTTAGTTGCATATATGCTACTACAATAAAAAAAACTTTTAAAAGCCATGGAACAGCACAAACAGTGAACCCTAATGTAAACTATGGACTGTAGTTAATAATGTAATTACAGTACTGTTGTTTGATCCATTGCAGCAAAGGTACCATGCTAATGCAAAACGTTAACAGTGGGGAAAACTGGGGTGTGTGGGTGTGCATGGGTGTGGGAGGGGGGAGGTTATGTGGGAACTGTGCACTTTTCTGCACGGTTTTTCTATAAACTTAGAACAGCTCTAAAATAAGTAAATAAATGGATAAATAAATAAATAAATAAAGAGTTATTCTGTGAAAGGGGCTGTTCTTGAGGCTGAGGGTAGCTGCAAATGCCTTGGTACAGACCCACTGGCAGCTGTCAGGGCAATGGGGAGAGAGGAGCCTGGAGCAGTGCATGTGACAGCAGTGGGCTTTAAGCCATGGACATGACAAAATTATATTTGCACTTTTAAAAATCTGTTCTGGCTGCAGGGCAATAACGGACTGGGGCTGATGGGAGCAGTCAGATGGCTGCTTGCTGCTGCTGGTTTTAGTGGAAGGCAGTCCCATGGTTTCACTTTCTTTTCTTAAGGTGTCTGTAGCTGTTCTCTCGGAGAATAGCAAATAGGAGCTGTGCTGGTTACTCTGAGGCCAAAGTAGTTACTGAGAATTTTAGGAAAGTGAGGACTAATAGAACTGAAGGTTGGTCAAGGTTCTGCAGCCTCCAAGTCCAGAAGTTGTAAATGAACAACTAAAAGCAAAACCCTTACTCATGGTGGACCTCATCTGAGCCAAGTGTTTGAAAGGCCCAGGGCGGGGGAGCTATTGTCATAATAGAAAATGAAACTATGCTTGGAATGCCAGCTTTTGGGCTCTGGTGAAATCTTGAAGCTGTCCCCATATGTCCTGCAGAGAATACAGTGGCCTGGGAGCCTCCGAAGGTTGAACATGCAAAAGGTGCAATTAGTGGCAGCCCAAGGATGGACACTTTTGACTTTTTTATTTTGAGGCAACCTTAATCTATGAGCTGGGGTACTATGCCTTGGAAACCGACCTTCTGTTTTAAAATGGAAATAAGTGCACTTAAATTTGACTGAAGGTAAACCTCTGGTACTTTTATAAGAGACTGCTCTAAAGTAATGCAGAAGAGCTGGTTGGCCATCTTATTTTTGGTTTTCTACACATAATCATAAATGAGCTATGGACCATCGCACCTCATCTTCTCCAGGAAAAGAAATTTGGCAGCTCCTTTCTCAGCTAATTGTTGCTTGATTGAGCCGCCCTGATGACGGATGGATGGATGAAGTGATTGATGTGTATGTGCCTGAATTAAGTAGAAATGACCAATGGTTTAAATTTAAGCACCCCAAAGGGAACTTTCTGGAGTTTATTGTACTTGCAAAAATGCTACTATTTTTCCCTTACTACTGGGAATCAGTTATTTAGTTTGCTTTGCATTTTTCTCTCCAAGTCTCTTTTTTTTTTAAAATAATTTTGGATTCAAAATTTCAACAATAGCACAAATTTTTTTTTTGGAAACTTTTGAGAGTGACTCATCCTATCAGCCTTGAATGCTTGCGTGTGAATTTATTACCTCTGGACAAGGACGCTCCCCAACAGGGCCACAAAATGATCATCAGAATCAGGAAATTAACAGTGAGACGCTATTACCATCCGGTCCCCAGACCCCACTTGGTTTTGGCTGTTGTCTCAATAATGTTGCAGCAGAAACATCCAATCCAGGGTCAGGTGTTGCATTTAGTTGTCATGACTCTTCAATCTCTTTCACTCTGTTTATCCTTTCCACTACCATGGCACTTTTGACAATTACAGGCCAGCAGTCTCACAGAGTGCCCTTCAATTTGGGTTTGTTGGATGCTTCCTTGTCATTACATTTGGGTAATAGTTGTTTTTTTTTGAGAGACTATCACAGACACGGTGCTTTTATTGCATCCTATCAGGTGGTATCTATTTTTGATTTGTCCCTTTATTTGTGATATTCATTTGATCACTTGGTTTAGGAGGCATCTGTCAGGCTTCTGCCTTGTAAAATTTACTATTTCTTCCCTTTGTAATAAAACCATATTTTGTGGGAGGTACTTCGAGACTGTGTAAATGTCCCATTTCTCATCAACCTTTCACCCACTAATATTAGCATCCATTGATGTTTCATGGCTGAACTATTACTTTGATGGCTGCCAGATGGTGATCTTCTAATTCCATCATTTTTTCCACAGCTATTAGTTGACATTCTCCCTTATTATGAAAAGGCTTTCTCTTTCCCCTATTTATTATTTTATGGATTCTTATTTTATTCCGTGGACTGTTGCTTTGGTTTGCTAAAGCTACCAGAATGCTTTTGTAATGGGATTTATTACATTACAGATTTATAGTTCTAAGTCTATGAAAATGTCCAAATTAAGGCATCAATGTGCCTTCACTGAAGAAAAGTCAGTAGCATCCAGGGTTCCTCTGTTACATAGGAAGGTGTCTGCTGGTCCTTCACTCCCGGAGTCCGTGGCTTTTAGTTTCCATGTGTCCTTGCTTGCTTCTCTGGGGACACCTCTCTGAGCTCTCTGTGTCCTGTGAGTCTTCTCAGCATTTCTGGATGTTTCTCTGTGTCCACCTCTTGGTTTCATTTGTCTGCTCTTTGTATGTCTCTCTGTATTTTCTGGTTTTACTCTCTTCATAGAGGACTCTGGTAAAAGGATTAAGACCCACCTTGAATGGGGTTAGTCACTTCTCCATGGAAACAACCTAATCAAAAACTCTAATCCCCCGATATGTCTGTACCCACAAGCATGGATTAAGAGAATATAGTCTTTTCTGGGGTACATAACATCTTCAAACCAGCACAGCTATATTACTATCATTATTTATTTTGGTGCCAAATTGTTTCAGGTTTGGCCAGTGGGAGTCTTTTCAAGTTGACTTTTGTGTCCTCTTGACATAGTCTCATCACTTTTTGTTTTTTCTTTTTTCACATGGGCAGGCACTGGGAACTGAACCCGGGTCTCCGGCATGGCAGGCGAGAACTCTGCCACTGAGCCACGGCTCTTCATCACTTTTTGAGCACAACCTTACTTTCAGCCTAGAAGCTCATCTTGTGCTTTCCATGTCCCAGCCTTGGAATCATCCATTTCTCCAAGGAGCCTGATTCCTTTTAGTGAAGCATAGTATTTAGAAACCAAGATTTGGGTACTACACCTGCTCATTGCTATTGGCATGTTGCTACTGCTCCCAGAGTCTCTCAGCAGGCAGAGTTAGGGAATATAAACATTATTTATATACATACTTACATATACACACACACTTTTTTTTACATCTGTATTTATTTCTATATTTATCTAGGTATATTGAAAACCATGAATTTAAACCAATTTCTTTAATTCCAGTTCAACACTTCAATTCCAGTTCAATAATTCAAAATTATTCTAGTTTTCTTTCTTTCCATATTTGTAATTTCCTTCTCAAATATTGAGAAGGAAAATATTTCTTTTCGCAAATAGAGAAAAACCTGCTCCCATCATTCTCAATGAACTAATTAATTTACTAAATCACCAATTTGTGTCTGATCTCATCCCCATTAGGGCCACCCCACCCCAGCCTCACCTCACCCCTTGGGCTCTTACACCCTGCGCAGTGCGCTGCACGGAGCCCTCCTTGGCACCCCATCCGTGCCTGGGTCCTTCTCGCTCTATTTGGGCTCCCGTTGCCTTCTCTCACCCTCGTGGACGCCTTGTTTTCACCAGTAGCCCACGCGACCCCCTGTTACACCTGGCAGGCTTCTGGATTAAATCATCAGAAACGGAGAGTAGAAGGAAGGAAGAGAGTAGACGTAAGTGCTGTACCTCTTTTTGAGAAGAATGCGCTCTCTTGCCATATTGCTCTTATTTTCTAAAAATTAGGGCACAGTGTGAACAGGGGGACTCTCGGAAAACCCAGGAGAGCACCTAGAACGCGAGCATTCCTGCTGGGTGCCATTCCTCAGAAGACACCCAGTGTTATAGCACCTCACAGCCCTCTGCTCTAACTGTTCAGGAACGTTCTCCACCCTCACTTAGGGTACCACTCAGGGGGTGGGGTTCCCCTCCCCCACCCCCCAGTTGCCCAGTTCCAGGCCAAACAACTGTATCTTGCAGCGCCTTGTCAGCCAGGCACGTGCCCGAGGGTCCGTACTAGGCGGTGCCGGCTGCTGTGACAGTCACCGGTGTCCTCGGGCTCCACGCGTCCCCCGCGCTGTCTGAGAAGGGGGCATTGTGTTCTGCCCTGGGACTCACCAGCAGGTGTGTCACCCATAGCCCAGCATGGCCTGCAGTTTGTGCATGGGCCTTTATTGTCCTGACGGTTGAAAAACGACCTCCCCCCTGCCTTCCCCTCCATACCCACTGAATTTATATTCTGAACACTTTTTTTTCCTATAGAAATGAAATATTCCGTTATTTCACTCAACCATCATTTTATTTTACCTGTTTTCCTGCGGTCTGGTATTTGGGTCCATATACTTTTTTTTTTTTTTTTTCTCTTCTAAGTAATGCTTCATTGAACAGCCTTGCTTATACATTTGTACCTGCAGAAACTAATATTTAGTAAATACCCATGATTGATCAGTTCCGGGGCTCAGTACTTGACACACGTTATTTATCTTCGCTGCACACCCTGAAGAAATTATCCCCATTTTCCAGATGAGAAGACTGGATCTTGGGTTCTCCTACCTCCGCTTTCAGTTCCTGAAGCAGTGCCCTGGGACGTGGTCCCAACTGCCTAATGGAGACACCCCCAGACCTCACAGGAATGTGGAGAGGTGAAGAGAGGGTAGCTGAGACTAAGGGATTTCCGAGATTTTTAAGGGGAATGGGAGGTTGATGTCTCACTTAAGGGGACAACTCCCCAAAATTCTTGTCTAGCAGACGTCGTGGTACGAAAGCGGCAACAGCGCGGGCTAGTTGCCTGTTTGGTGATGGTGGGTGCAGGAGCTGCCTGGGTCTTCCAGCTCTCCACCTGCCCGTGGGTGGCCATGCTGGCCCAGAGTTGGGCTACAGGGGCCATCCTGAGCCCTGGCCAGCCTCCCACTTGACTCTAAACAAGCACGGTACTAGGTCCTTGTGAAGGTACCACGTTGAAGTAACCAAATTTCTCTTAGAGCGAAATGGTTGCGGGAATAGTTGAATCTGCGCTGTTGAGGGGAGGCTTTTTGAAAGGGTAGGTTTCAAACTAGCCCCTGGAGCTGGAGAGATGATTTGTTGTTGAATGGTGTAGGAGGGAGCAAGCAGGGTGCTGAGAGGTACTTGGTGAGAGCAAGGGAGTTTTCAGGCATTGGGATTTGGCACTCCTAACACGTCCTGTTACGGAATATGAGATCGTTTTTCGAGTGGGCAGCAAAATGGCCTCCTGGTGAAGTCAAGTGTTTGCTCTTTGTACACGCTGAAATGGTAGGGGTGGAAATTGGCAAATATTCCAAACACTTAGCACATCTGTGGTTTCCTGTACATTACATAGACTTGAATGTGAAGTTAGCGTTAAAGCCGTGGAGCATCAGCTTTCGGTGGGGCCTATGGGCGCTCCTGAAGTCCTCCAGGTTAATTAGTCATGGGCTGGGCAGTGCCCACGTTCCTTCTCCCCTGCTTTAGAAAGACCCAGGACCTCAAGGGACCCAGGTGGTAGTGAAGGTGACACTTAAGGCCAAGGTCACCCTGCTTTATGGCAGAGGCCAAAACTAAAATGAAACAAATGGAGAATATCTAAAGTGATGGAAAGCCAAAAAGAAACAAACAAAACCAAAACAAAACCCTTGTCTTTTCCTGTTGCTCTGGAGCCTTTGTTCTTATAAGAGGAAGGATGGAGGTGAAGGGGTGAAAAGGGGGCAAAATTTCAATTTTGCAGTTTGGGGGTGGGGAACTATTGTCTTCACTGTACAGGCTACCAGAAGTTAACTCTGGCTGGCCAGAATGTGCAGTAACTTTAGCTGATTCCCACCCGCCGGGAAGGCACTAGAAGGGGCAAGAAGAGTGGATTAAAAAGGGCTCGGTGCCCGAGGTTGGGAAACATTCATCAGTCCAGCGACTGGCTCTTGAGCAGTGCTTGCTGGGCTGCAGGGCTCTCTCGGTTCCAGGCTCAGGGTCCTCAGCCTGGGCTGCCAGGGTGGGGGCTGTGCCAGGCAGGGGGGCTTTGGACCCCTGTGCATCTTTATAGAGACCCCTGTCTGTCTGCACGTGTGTGCCTAAGTCCAGAAGCTTAGAGAGTGGCCTCAAAAGTCGGACTCCTTCTATTCAAACCCGACCTCTACCACCCTTGGGCAAGACGCTTAACGTCATGTGCCTCAGTTTCTTCATCAGTAATGGGCGTATAGTAGAACCTTATTTACAGAGTTGTGTGAATCAAGCGAGTTAATAATACACAGGAAGTGCTTAGAACTTGCGGGGCTCTCAATATTTGCTAGCTATTGCTAATATTATTATGGCATAGCGTGGGATAGTTTGTGTTCTGTACTTGCCAGATGCTGTTGTGTTCAAGGGCTTGCAGGTCTAGACTGAAATTAGGGAGTTACTCACGCAGAAACTCCCCCACGTACCAAGAGGTTGAGTTCCAAAAAGATGATTAAACTTAAGCATGAGTCAGGCCTTAAAAGCAGGTTTTTGTCAAAATAGAACAATTTCAGTGTCAGGTGGGTAAGTACCCCTTGAAGAACTCCACTAGGGGGTTCCTACACAGATATTTTGTTTCCAGCAGACACTTGATCACTCCCTGTGATTTGGAAAGATTAGAAGTGGCCTTGATACTCTGTTTCCATCTTTGGTGTCAAGCAGTTGCACTGAGAAGGTTTCAAGTGGACTGTACAGGTATAGAGCGTTTCCATCATCACTAGTCAACTGGACAAGATTGGTCTTTATTTATTTAGTGCCTGCTGGATGCAAAGTCCAATGACAGCCAAAACAATACTAACATAGGTTTCTAGCCTGAAAGGAGCATATTGTTTAAATGGAAATGACTGTGAGAGGCAGTGTGTTTTATGAATTCAAGGGAAGGGAGGAATTGTGTGTGCTGAGTTGGCTGGGATAAGCTTTGTGGAAGAGAAGGGTTTTGAATAGTCTTTACAGGAATGGTTGGATATTTCAAGACTTAAACCTTTCTCCTGAGCTCTAGTATCAAATATCTAACTGCCCATCCAGAATCTCTTTTTGAATATCCCAGTGATATCTCAAACTTAGTAGGTCCAAAAGCCAAGCTCAGTATCTCCATTCTTAAACTGTTGGCGTTCCCGGTTGGACACAATGGCATAAACACCTGCTTTGTATAAGAAAGGGAAAAAGGAAGTTACAGAAGTACAGATGAGTTTGAAGAGGGGAGGGGAGCTGGAGAGTAAGAAAGAGGAGTCCTAGTGGCTTGTATTTTCCTCTAGAAGATGAAGGCATGAGCACTTACTGAGATTAGTGAGGGTAGAAGTGAAGTAGGCATGGAAAGACTTGATATGGAAACAGGTGCCGATGATGGTAAAGCAAAAAAGGTCTGCAGAGACCCTGCAAACTCAGATGAGATCTTAAGCCATAAATCTGTCATGATACCATCCTGCCTAGCCATGCAGTTTTGCAACATCTTGATAGCAAATAGTGAAAGGGAGGTGATCCACAGTGGAGAAGTGGTAGGGGTAATTCTACCACAAGTCGTTGGGATAAGAATGGGGCCTGAGGGTGGACATTGTAGGGAAGGAGGACAGGAGCAAAGTCATGAAACAGAAAGGCAAGTTGGGGAGATGGAACTCCTTGTGCAGGGATGGAACACAGGGTTCTGGAATGCAGAGGTGGTGAAGGGCTCTGTTTTAGTTTGCTAAGACTGCCAGAATGCAATACACCAGAGATGGATTAGCTGTTCCGAAGGGGATTTATTTAGTTACAAATTCACTAATTTGGGAAGGTACAGGGAGATATCTGTTGCCCTCTCTCCCAGCTTCTGGGTTCAGACTGCATTTCCAGACACCTGGGTCTGAGCAGGTTCTGAGCTCTGAGTTTAGGTGTGCTAGGCTTCTGAGCTCTGCTGAGCTCTCTTCTGACCTCTCTACTGTAAGCTTCCAGATAATTAAATTAAATGTTGCTCATTGAGGAAGGCACCCCCCTTAGCCGACTGCAGATGTAATCAGCCATAGATGAATTTCCCATGTTGATGATTTAATTTCATAGCAACAGAACAGCTGGGCACCATCACCTGGTCACGTTGATATCCAAACCTAACTACTAGGGGCTCTGAAGGTTATTGGAAGCCTGAGCTTTGTAGCCATGATAAGGAGTCTGGGTGTAGGACACAAATGGGAAACCATTGAAAGGTCTTAAGAATGTGTTGGAAAAGAACAGATTTGTGTCTCTGAGATTGCTAAGTAGAAGGTGGGAATGTATTGGGAGGCAGAATGATCAATAATGGGATGCTACAGCAATGCAGGGTGGGTATGAGAAAGAGGGCTGGGTAATGGGACCATCAGATGCGAGATGGGAGTGACTGAAATGGCAATTGGGTGGGTCAAGGGCAAAGGAGAGAGGTATGGCTGGGCTCCCATTACTAGTTTTGAACTGTGTTTCTTAAACTTCTCTGGGTAACTGTCCTTTGAAAGCTTGTGGGCTCACATTTACCTCAACGTGACACGTTACATGTATTTTTAAGGTTTACTCCTTGGGTGAAGGACTGCTGTTCTTTTTAGGCTGCACTGAGAACTGTTTTCTAGAATGACCATTGGTTCGTCCCAGTACTGAAAAACGTTGATATTTTGGCATCTTTTGAGTACACAGGTGGAGACCCTGAGTCAATTTCTCTGTGCTTTTATGGCTGTGATTATGCAGCACAAGTTACTATCAGAGGCTAAATTACACTGTTTCATGTACCAGAATAGTTTGTGGTCAGAGACAGGGTAATTTTTGTAAAGTGGATGACAAATATGCAAGACTATAATCTGGATGATTCTCAGTTTAGAAAACTTGTTTTATGGTATTTAAAGGCATTTTAGAACTTTAATTTTATGTGCATTTGTATTTCATTCATGATGAAATATATTCACTACCGACTCCCCCATTTTCCCATGACTCAATTGGAGAAGTTTATCACTGGGCCAGTGGACCAAATGGGAGTGATCCCTATACTTGGCTGCATATCTGAGTTATCCTAGGATAATAATAATATAACATTCCTGGTTCCTAAGCTCTGGGGGTTCCTATTCAGTAGGTCAAGCACAGAGCCAGGGAATCCTTTTTTTCCAGTTCCTCAGGTAATAATTTGCACAGGCATTTTGGGGATCCTGGTATTGGTGATAGATGGAGAGAAGTGTAACTGTGTGTTATGATATATTTGGGGATATAAACTATTTATGGCAATCCTGACACATCATTCAAGTTTGGGTTCCTGAAAGATTGGGTTTTAGAGAATTCATGGTGTACTGCTTAAAAGCTTATGAGAAAACTGGGCTAGAGACTAGAATCCTTAAAGTACCTTTTTTTTTAAGTTTATGAAATAAAACAATTTACAGCATAAAGTAGAGGATTATATCAATGAAACAATGGATATTATAGGATTGATTTCCATTGCCTATTAACTCTTCTGACGTTTAATGAAACTTTTAAAAAAATTGGTTTTACATTGTTGCTGAAACCTGTTTTTTTGTGTGTCTGGAACGCTAAATGCCTTTCTGATTTCATGACTGATAATTTTTTACTTCATTCTCCAGGATCCCATCAGCATATGTACAGTGATTTGAATACTTTAGGCAGACAAATATTAAGCAAAGCCAAATGGGTGACTTTTATTCTTTTTGTAATATACAAAGTCCTATTATCTTAGCACCAAAAAGGATGTGTTCATGCCAAGCACATCCCATAAAGCTTCTCTCATACATTTCATTTCAGTCTCCCTGTAGTCAGTACAGTTTTAAGGGTTTGCTTCTTCTCTCATCTTCCTGTATCGTCCTCTCCTGTTGTGCACTTTATGCCATGTCCCTCTCCCCTTACTCCTTTCCCTCCATCCGCTTGCCACGTACATCTACCCCTGCACCCTTGATAGGCAGTTCAGCCTAGGGTAGTGCTTCTCATATTCTCTTGACCACTATGCTAGGATAGAATTTGATATGATGTGATATGATATCAAATAGAGACAAAAGCTTCAAAAAACATTGCTTACTCTTACTTTTTTGGGGATGTTCTCTCAATAGTTTCTATTCTGGTTCATTAAAATTAAATTAAAAGTATTGGTCTTGATTCAAGAAATCGATTTCATGACCTTCTACTGGGTTTGAAAATAGTGGTTTAGAAATTTCAGATGTTTCCTTTCTCATCAGGCGGCTCTTGAATCCTAGCTGTTCTCTCTAGTAGCCTATGGATCTTGGTAAGAAGCTTTATCTCTCTGAGCGTCAGTTTCCTAATCTTTAAAATGGAGAACAGTTACTATATATCTCCTGTGGCTTGTTTGAAGAGTAAATGAAATTATGTATGAAAATCCCCTGATTTAGTATCTGGTTCCTAGTAAACACTTGAACAAATTTTGTGTTGGGAACGATAATGACAATTTTCTATTTCCAACTGCATTTTCCTCTCAGTTCACATCATTTTGAATTGAAATGCTTCTTTTTTTTGCTGAAAAAGACTTCAGAAGTCAATGTGGATTTGAATAGGACTAAGGTAAATCAGAATACAGGGTAAAGGATGATATGGTCCATATTTTAAAACTTCAGCTTCTGTGTGAGACCAAAGGAAGAGATGCTTATTTGGTGCAAAATTTATATTTTGGGTAGCTCATTATCTAATTTAACTTATCTGGTCAGTTTATTTGAATACCATAATTACACAGAATCTTGAATAGGGTGTGAAATCTTGTTGGTTTGTACAAGTTAGTATGATGCCCCGGTATAACCCAGAGTAATTTGGGCAGAGAATAAGAAAGTATTTGCAAAGTCCCCTTGTGAGACTGGGGAGAAAGGAGGAAATATTCAACTTCCCCATCTGGGGAATTCCTAATATTTCTGCAAACAATGGGGACAACTAAATCAACTGGCTGAGTCCTCTATGTTGGGGTTCACCCCTATGAAATTTATTCCTGCAAAGGAGAAGCTAAACCTACTTATAATTATGCCTAAGAGTCACCCCCAGAGAACCTCTGTTTTTGCTCAGATGTGGCCTCTCAGTCTAAGCCAACTTGGGCAGGTGAACTCACTGCCCTCCCCCTTACATGGGACAAAACTCCCAGGGGTATAAATCTCCTGGCAATGTAGGAGAGGACTCCTGGGATGAACTGGGACCTGGCATCAAGGGATTGAGAATGCCTTCTTGACCAAAAGGGGGAAGAGAGAAATGAGACAAAACAAAGTATCAGTGGCTGAGAGATTTCAGACAGCGTCAAGAGGTTATCCTGGAGGTTGTTCTTATACATTGGTATTCCTTTTTAGTTATGGTGTAGCTGGAGGGAAATACCTGGAACTGTTGAGCTGTGTTCCAGTAGCCTTGAGTCTTGAAGACGATTGTATAACAATATAGCTTTTGCAATGTGACTGTGTGATTGTAAAAACCTGGTGTCTGATGCTCCTTTTATCCAGGGTATGGACAGATGAGTAAAAAAATAAGGATAAAAAAAATAAACAATGTGGGGGGGGGGGGGAATAAAGGGTAAAAAAAATAGGTAGATTGCAATATTAGTGGTCAGTAAGAGGGAGAGGTAAGAGGTATGGGATGTATGAACTTTTTCTTTTTATTTCTTTTTCTGGTGTGATGGCAAATGTTCTAAAATGATCATGGTGATGAATACACAACTATGTGATGATATTGTGAACCATTGACTGTACACCATGTATGGATTGTATGTGTGTGAAGATTTCTCAGTAGAAGTAATTTTTTAAAAAGTCAATATGAGCAATGTAGAATGTCATGTAAGAGGAACTTGCATTTTGGACAGGATTACTGTATACCCAGGAGAAATTACTGCTAAAGATCACTATTACATTCCTGTAAATATATTGTCACTTCTCTCTTTCCCTGTCCATTCTCATCGCCACCATTCTGAACCGCAGACATAGCTTCTGGATTATCTCCCTGCCTCCATTTGGCCCCTGTGTAGAGTCCTGCTTTGGTTCATGGCTTATCATGAACTCCAGAAAGACTTGGGTTTAAGTCTTGGCTCTTCATCTAGAAGCTTGGAGAACTTGGACAAGTTGGTTTACTGTTTCAAGCTGTCCTTTTCCTCATCTCTAAAGTGGGGGTAATAATGTTTAACTTGTTAGGGTTAGAGGTGACGTGTCAAATATCTGGCACTTTAGAGCCCACCACATTCCAGCTGCAGTCAGCAGCTCTGCCCTCCTCAGTAAACACTTCTCCCTCATTCTGCTCCTACCATCTATCTAGCCTCCTCCCTTTTCGGGCTTCCCTGTTGCCTTCTCTCTGTCAAGACAACTCCTTCCCATCCTGTCAGCTCTTACTTTACCATAAAGCTTTCCCTGACAAAACCATTTTGTAATGATTTATGTTCTTTATGAACTAGACCGTTTAGTTGACAATTAATCACATACTGCCTTCTGATCTCTATTGCCTAGGCTTTTATTATTATAATTATACTATTATTAGTTAACCTTATATGATTTATGTCTCACATCCCCAGTTACCTTATGAGTTCCTTAGGCTGGTGATCATTTCTTACACATCTTTGAATCCTCCATGGCACTTAGTACGGTTCCTTTACTGATATGTATTTAATAAATATTTGTTGGTATCCTGGATAAATGGATAACACAGAAAATATCTGTCATAGGAGAGAAGGGTCCAGCTGTTAGAGTTGTAAGTGAAGTTTTAATGGATGAAAATGGATTTGAGCTAGCTTTTGTTGGGAGGGTAAACTTTCTGTCAGTTGATAAGAGAGGGTAGGCACATGTTAGCGGGGCTGTTAGGTGACAAGAGCCCTCCCAGGTACTGTAAAATAAATGATGCCCGTTGCAAGAGGAGTGAGGAAGGAGAGGGAGCCTGCTTGTCAAGTTCTGCAATGGAGATTCAAACTTTAGCTTGTCCTTAGTAATTTCCTTCCCATACTTTTGCCTTCACTCTCTCCAGCTTGGACCTGTCTCCTGTAGCTCTCTCTGCTGATGTGAATGGATGAATTGACAAATTATCATTATTCTCGGTTTTCTTCTTGCCTAACTCCCCTTTATTGTTTGGCATTTTTGCTGTGGCTCTAGATTCTGCAGTTTGCTCTTGCCCTTAGGGTGTCCTTGGACCTTCAAGTTTCCTTAGATACCTGTTTCTCTATTAGGAACACCAGAACTGAGGCTTGGAGAGATGAACTAGGGTATGGAGAGGGATGGGTTTTCCAAGTACTTTGTGCGAAATAGGTAAAGGACCTGCCTGGTTGATAAGGGGGAAGGAATGGAAGGTAATCTTGGAAGGATGATTTTTGGTTCTATTTTTATTAAGTCTTGAATATTCAGTCAAGGATTTTGGTTACCCAGGAGATAATATGTATCCTCATCTTATTGGAGTCTAGTATAAATTAGTATTTTTAATTCTTGGATCATGCAAGCAAATTAGAATACCTTAATTCCAATTCTGCCGAATTTTTCATCTTTCTTTAATTTCCTTGAATGTGTAAGGCATAGTCACTTTAAAGACTGTGTCTGAAAACAATTGGAATCTGTATATCCATATCCGTATAAGACCTATCCATTGTATCTTGGGACTCCTCTTTTGTAGGTAGGCCTTGATTCTTATCCCCGTAGTGATCTAAATGTCCCACAGCCACCTCTTTTGCAATCAGCAAATGCCCCTCTGCTAGGAGAAAAGCAGCCCAAAATGTCAGGACTTACCTTCTTGGGTTTCTTTTTTCTCCTAGATCTTGCCTTCTTAATTCTATCTACCTGGTTAGCTCTCTGATGCTTTACAACAGATTTCAAAATTTAAGTTTTCCAGGTTTCTGACTTGCTCACTATGGGATTTGGGCCTGAATTGCCAATGTGCCCTTACCAGAAGCCCCTTACTCTTAACCAAGAATTTTATCTTAAATCCAGCAGAGATGTTTAGAAAATTTTAGAACAGAGAATTAACATGATTAAAGAAATATTTTAAGAAGAAGAATATGGCAGTAGGATACAAAGACAGAGTAGCTGGGAAAGGCACAGAAAGGAGAATGGTGTAGAGGCCATCGTAATAGCTGGGCGTTTTCTATATAAGATGAAAGCAGAGCTTTGGATTTATGAGTCAACTTTGCATGTTAGACAGATTTGATCGTGAGTCAAGGCTCCTCCATTTACCAGCAGACTGCCTTTGAGCAGCCTACCTGTATCTGTGACATGAGATAAATTCCCTACCTCCTAAGATTGTAGGAAATAAATGAGAAAACTCATAGAAAACCCTGGTTGAATGCTTGACACATTGTATGCACTCAGTAAATGGGAGCTAAGGCTTATAACTATTACAAGATCCAAATTGCAGCTATTGAGCTGAAAATTCATGGTCCCTGGAGATGTCACTTGTCTGAATCATAGCATTGTTCAACCTCACAGGGCACCATCTGAGCCATGTGTTTCACAGTGAGCATCTTGCATTCCTTCATGCAACAGCCCTGGCCCCAGTAATATTCTAAATGCCCGCCATATGCTGAGTTGATTTATAGCCAGCTGCCATGGTTTTGAAGATCATCCCAATCCCAAACCTCAAAGATGATTTTATGGAGTGTCTTTATCAGGCTCAAGGGTAGATCCTTCAACTGTTTCATTTTCTTCGAAGCTGAGGTTGCTCATATTTTAAATTTTATAGGGTCAGAAACCTTTAGCATTTCACTTTTAATAACAATCAGGGAGACAAGAATTGAGCCTTATAAAACAGGTAGAACAAATTATGAGACTTCATATTAAAAAGGATTCGTGGAATCATGGATTACATTAGGCATCATCTTTTTGAAACCTCTCGTGTTTCTAGATGATCAAAGTGTGAACCAGAAAGGTTAAGGGACTTGCCCAAATTCAGTCACCAGTAATAACAAAGTGGGACTAGAAGATAAATGTCCCGATTTCTGGTGTACTGTGGCCCTCTTAGCAAAAACAGCCCCCCTGTGTCTTCGCCACCCAGTTATTTGCCTCCTTCAACTCTGCTCACATTTCACCTGGCCTGAGTGCTAATGCCCTTGAGAAGCTTACCTTATTGAAGCAGACCAGTCTGTCATCTTGAATTTCATTGATGGAAGTTAGGGAGTATATGCCAAGTAAGCACCTTCTTTTTTCAGTACTCCGAGCTCTGACTCATCATACTTTAGTCTCTGGAAATATAACTCATTTTTACTGGCAAACTAAATAATCAGTTTTGGGCGCAAGGCTCTAAGTAGAATTCTACCTTTGCTGTTTTTTTTTTTTTTTCTCACAAAAGTAAGGATGCATACTTACTTTCTGATAGTCATGGGAAATCTGTGTTAAACTGCAAACTTTTTCTTCTGAGTTACATGGCAAGACAGGGAGGGAGATGACGCAGGCTATATACTCAAGTAAAACAGAAGAGCCTTTATGGAAAAGGATCAATTTTTCCTGGAGAATCACTGGAAGTCCCCTAGCTACTTAAAAATAAGTATATATATATGTATATCCTGAAATAATTGAAAGCTTTTATAATAGAGTTCACCCCACTCCAAAAAAAAAAAATACTTGCTTTATTTGCTTTTCCTAAAATCAGTTTCTTTAATTAATGACAGTCCTGATTTAGATTTCAAAAAAGTTTTGTATTTGCATCTTTGATTTCCATAATTTTTTGATGATATTTTTATTGATGAATCTTCATACACACACAGTTCATACATGGTGTACAATCAGAGGCTCATGATACTATCACATAGTTGTGTAATCATCACCATGATCATTTTTAGAACATTTGCATCACTCCAGAAAAAAAAAAGGAAAAAAATCTCTTACATCCCTCCCTCTCATTGACCATTTGTATTTCTATCTACCCAATTTATTTTGCCCCTTATCCCATTATTATTTATTTATTTTTTCCATATTTTGTTTATTCATCTGCCCATACCCTAGACAAAAGGATGATCAGCCACAAGGCTTTCACAATCACGTGGTTGCACTGTAAAAACAATGTAGCTGTACAATCGTCTTCAGGAATCACGGCGACTGAAACATAGCTCAACAGTTTCAGGTACTTCCCTCCAACCACTCCAATATACCACAAACTAAAAAAAAGGAATATCCATGTAATTCTTAAGAATAACCTCCGGGTTGATTTCCATAATATTTTGACAAGATAAGAGATAAATTTTAAAGTTTGGCTGAGCTGCATCCTTGTCAGAGAGGCATAGCACATAAGTAAGGGATGGGCTAAAAGAGGTTGCCATAAAGTCTGACATACTTAGAATAATGGAAGGAGGTCCACTTCCCAGAATGACCAGGACTGCAGGAAGTTACAGATGAGCTGGGTAATGAGTCATTAAAAATTAAAGGAAATCCAGGGTTTTGCCTCCCTGGTGTGGTCCAGAGACCTTGGAGCTTGTTAGAATGTAGACTCAAAAGGCCCACTCAGCCCTACTGCATTGAGATTTCATGTACATTAAAGTTGGTGAAGGACTGGACTAAATTTTATAATAAGCTCTTACCTTCACTATTAAGAAAACTGATCTCATTTATTCAGTTCTGGCTGGTGAGCAATCTTTGAAATTCCTTGACTTTTCCATCATATGACAATGCACATGGTGGTGTCTTCTTTCTCTTTTGGGTTCTGTTGACTTCTAACTTCTGGCTGTTCCTTGTGGCTTCTCTCTCCATCTGACTTTCAACTCTGTTTATAAAGGACTCCAGTAATCTGGATTAAAACCCAACCTGATTCAGTTGGGCCATACTTCAACTGAAGTAACATCTTAAAGCAATCTTATTTACAATGGGGTCCACACCCACCAGAATGCAAACCAAGAATTGTCCAACTGGGGTACACTGTTCAATCTATTACAAAGACCAAAATGCTAGATACTGTTTTCCAAGTCCTGAGAGGTCAACCTGGACTCTAACATCCTCCCTGCTGCCCACCGCCCTCTGGCAGTGTGTCTTTCTGCCTCAGGGCCTTTGTGATCTTTCTGCCTCAGGGCCTTTGTAATCATCTCCCTTACCTGCCCACTGTCTCAGGCTTTCCAAGGGCACCTTCCTTCACCTGTAGACTAGAAGGGGTCTTGTTACCTTCTCTCAGAGTACCTTGTTCTTCTTGTTCCAAGCACCCACTACCTATTGTAATAGTCTATTGGTGTGGGCATTTGATGAAAGTCTTTCTCCCTCTTTATATTGTACGGCTGGTGCTTGAGGCTGTTTCATTCACCACTTTATCCCTAGCATCTTCCTGAAACTCATTCACCCCTTGGCTTCTGCAACCCCACTGTTTTCTGGTTCTCTGACTGGGGTCTGGCCTCCTTTCCTAACTTCACAACTTCTGCTTCTCTCTCTTTGTAGAGCTTCCAGAACAGCCATTTTCATCTCTGTCTTGCTCTCTCTGGGCCATCTCATCCTCTCCCATGACCTTGGCTGTCATCTCTGTTTCCATCCTCTACCTCCCTGCAAAGTGCTAGACTTTTGGAATATACTTCCTTTTGGCTGTGTCCATGTAAATGGTGAAAGATAGACCTATCAAACTCAGCCAAAATGATCTCAGCGTGTTTTCTTCCAAGCGTGCTTTTCTGCTTAATATTTTCTACCTTAAATCAGTTCATTTAAGGAGTATGTATTAAGCACCAGAGACTCTTAGCTCCAGTTGCTGGGGAAACGTCACTAAAGAAAACATGCAAAAACTTTGGCCTTTTTGGAGCTTATTATCATTTAAAGGGCCTGGGGAGACATACAATAAACACAATAAAGAAGTACTTTAAATGTTAGTTTGTGTGAGGGGACTGGGAGTACAATTTTAAATAGGTTAAACTAGGCCTCACTGAGAAGGTGAAAATTGAATTGAGGCCCCAAGAAAAGGAGGGAATGAACCACCTGCTTTATAGGGGAAAAGCTTTCTTGGCAGAAGGAGCAGCCTGGACAAAAACTGAGGTGGGAGCATGT
Source organism: Tamandua tetradactyla (assembly GCF_023851605.1). Taxonomy (NCBI): domain Eukaryota; kingdom Metazoa; phylum Chordata; class Mammalia; order Pilosa; family Myrmecophagidae; genus Tamandua; species Tamandua tetradactyla. Next base: position 28,240,955 of record NC_135352.1, read on the forward strand.
TTGACGTGTTCAAGGTAGAACAAGGAGTCTGGTGGCTAGAGGAGAGTAGGGGACTGAGAAAACAGAAGTCAGAGACTGATTGTGTAGGACTTTATAGACGATTGCAAAAACTTTTATTTTGATTCTGAATGAAATGGGAGACCACTGTAGGGTTTTGAGCTGAAGAGTGAGATAATTTGGCTTATATTTTAAGGGGAGTGTACAGATCTTTCTACTGAGAATAAAGTAAAGGAAGAAGTATGGATCAAGCAGAAGTTATTGCTATAATTCAGATTAGAAATGGGATAGACCAAGGTATAATTGAAATATAAACCTGACAAGATTGGTTGACAAGAATGGATGTGAGGTAAGAGAAAAAGGAGATCAGGATGATTCCAAGGTATTTGGCCTGCGCGACTGGAAGCATGGATTTGTTGTTAATTGAGATGGAAAAGACTGCGAGCAAAGCAGGTTTGGAGGGTGGGGGTGGCAGTAGGGATATGTTAAATTTGAAATATCTTTATCCAAGTGGGGATGTTCAACATGAATTGGAATTTGGGGAAGGGGTTTCAGCTGGAAATTGAATTTGGGAATATGGACCGACAGCTGCGAAACTGGGTGAGCTCACCAGGGGAATGAGTATTGATAGAATTGTTTCTCATTATTTGTGGTTTATATTTTATAAAGTTGCTGAGAGCATTGAATTAGAAATTGAATTTTCCCCTAGGGGAAAATCCAGGGTTCAGTTTTGGGGAGCCTCAGGTCGGAATTTGCTAACCAATCAATACATAACCTTATTTTATGTGCATTTCTGTTTAAAGACACCTTATATCTTTTGCTTCTTCCTTAAGTCCGTATACAGTGATTCCTTAGGAATTCACTTTTGTTTCACCAATATTCTATAGGATATTGCTCCCATTTAACTTCTTCTAGAAACCTTATCATTGCCTTCAGATCATTTTAAAGCAATGTTTGGATAAAGCCTTTGAATATAAGCTTAAGCAAATTTAATCATATCCATTAGTGAGCAAGTGAGAGGAGCTCATTAAATAAAGTGTTGATTAACTAACATTGCACTAATGGTTCACAACTCTATACCTCATGCCTGAATGAAGCTTATCTCGTACATATATGTTCTCTGTAAGGCACATCGCAGCCTTCTTGCACTTAAGAACACTAGACAGCACTGCAGCAGTACACTTGGGGGACATTTTAAACAGTGAATTTACTAGCAAAAGACACAGAATTGTGAAAAACATGATTCTGTGTTTATTGTGAAAAGGTACTGGTTTATGGTATGAGAACTGAAAGAGGAAGGCAGAGTGGTCACCTTGTCCCACCTAGCTTGAAACATGTGCTTTGAGCAACTCAAATTTTGTTCTACATATGTCCATGAATTATGACAAAAGTACTGTGAGTATTGATTTTGGGGTTACAGATAAATTTTAATGAGTAGGTACATTTGTAAATACAGAATCCATGAACATGAGACCAACTAGGATTTAATCCTAGGGCTCTCCAGTGAGGACTGGGCAGTGTGGATGGAGAAAAAGTAGATCTTTCCTGGAAGACAGAATGATTGTCAAATCTTGATTCTTATCAAGATTTGTGTCAAATCTTGATTCATACCATCCCCATCCACATAATTCTTTGCAGTAATGGTAACTCTTGCCTCATCAGGCTTTAGTTTTAATACAAAAAAACTTTTTGAAATATTTCAGATGACTGTTTTTTTCCAAAAGGGTGATTTGTGAAAAAAAAATAGGAGGAAATGTAGTATTTCTAATAATTACAAATTGGAAGCAGGGCCACTTACACCCCCTCTTCATTTTTCCTGTAGCACTAAATTTTGAACCCACAGTGGTTCTGGTTATCACGTTGTCCCCTCAGAGTCTCTAGCATCTGTGGCTCTCCACTAGTGAGCTACTGTATGACCCATCTGTTCTTCCCTGTGTTTGATGCCTTCCCTCTGTGACTTGAGATCTTCTTGAGGCGGCGTGTCAGACTGGGTTGGTGGTTGTCCATCCTGTTGTACAGAACCCTCATTGAGATATGCCTCCTCCCCTCCCCCTGGGATCGTCTGTGTACAGCTTCCCCAGCACTCCCAGAGCTCTTTGGCAACTCCTTATCATTTTGTACCCAAAACCCGTCATGTGGTTTCATAACTTTTTCTTGGGAGTTCCTGGATGGCAGGGAGCATCATGCCCCCAAAATGATCTTTGGATGGGAAGTTGGATGAATGGATGAGTGAAGGGAATGATCTGAGAAACCACTAGGAGCAGCTGTTTTGGGGGCTCCTTGTGGCTTTTGCATGTCCTTTGGGGCTGTCTTGGGGGTTCCTGTTACTGGTCTTGAAGATTGGTGGCCTGAAGCTTCCAGATGAGACAGAGCCAAATTCCAATGGCAGCCCCACCTAGGCTTGTCTTTAGAACTGGCCTGTCCCTTGTAGTGGACATCTCTGTAGAAGGCAGCATTTGTGCTTTGTAGGATTATTTAAAAAAATGTAAGAGGTCAAGTTCTCAGCCTCAAAGAACTTCTAATTTGGTTAGAAAGGGAGGGTATAGACAGCTGATGCCTAGTTAATGCCAGATTTAAATAAGAGTAAAGACCAACAATATAATAGACGCTCTAGAGCAGTGTTTAACTTTCAAGTGAACAGTGTAGGATCAGCATTGTAGGAGCTGGAAGAGGAGGGATTACTTCAGTCTGGGAAGGCCTTGTGGAGAAGGAGGAGGCTGTGCCTAGGACATTGTTAAGGATTGTCAGGGCCAGGGTAAGAAGAGCAGGAGGTGTCTGCACCAGTGGGTGGGCCAGAGGAACTGCAAGAGATGTACAAGGGAGAGGTGGGGGTGGAGGCACTGTGCAAATAGAGGGTGGGTCCCGTGTGGCTGATGCACTGATATTTACACCCTGCGGGGGGAGGGGGGGAGGCGGGGGTCACCGTAGAGAAGAGAAGAGACCTTATGCAACTGCAAGAGAATTATGAGACTTTGATATCAGCTCATATTCATCTGAAGAATTTTCAGAGCTCATTTTTGTTGGAAGAAATGAGTAAAAGAAAGAAGAGGCTGCAAAGTTTTGAGAAAAAGGATTAAAATGTCACCCTGTCCAAAAGTCCCGCAGAATAGGGACTTGCATCATCATTGTCTTTGCTGTTGGACTCCAGATTAAATTTAAATTTAGGTATAAAAATGGGATGAAGAGTTGTAGACAATTTGGAAGGTACTTTACTAGTGATTCCATTCTGGATATATTTTGATGGACAAGGGAAAGACCATCTCAGAAAAGAACCTGGAAGGAGGGGAGAGAGGCATTGTGAGGGCTGGGTGGGCCGGAAAGGGAGATACTATGGATAGGGGGTGTGGTATGAAAAAAAAAGATGCTTGAGGGAGAGAATGAGAGACTGCATTGGGATAAAAGCAAAGGTGAAGCCAAAACAAGATTCTGGTGAGCTCTGAAAGTAGATGGAACAAGTCTAAAGGACATGGCCAGTTGGTGAAAAACCTTGAAGGAACCACATTAATGGATTTGTTTAGAGTTTTAAAGTGCCGGTATTGGGTTTACAGCATTTATATAACAGACCCAAAAAGAGAGAATGGGCTATAACTCTTTGCTGCCATAATGTTTTGCTGTGTCCACTCTTGGCTTTCATAAGGGTAATAACCCGAAAGTATTGTAAACCATAGGTCCTTGGAATGCCTGCTACATTGGGGTGTCAGTGGTAACCACTGCCAGGGCAGAGGGGTAAGCCTGGCCTCAGCAGGGTCCCCAGGAGGTGTCGGAGCCCCCCACTTGGTTGGACTTATGCCTGTCCAGGCTTCTTGTGGCTCCTCAAGAATGAAGTAGAAGATCAAGCAGGGACAGGAGCTCCAGGACAGAGCTCCTGAATACACTCCCCTGACCTGCCCATCCCCCCCACCAAGACACACACACAAAAGCTGAGTAATTCTGAGAAAGGGGCTAATAGGGAGGAGGAACTTGGTAGTTCAGAGTGGGACAGAAAGCACGAAAATGCCTAATGCGCTGCTTCTTCTGCCAAAGGGTACCATGCCTGTGGAAAGGATGCGAATGCGCCCGTGGCTGGAGGAACAGATAAACTCAAATACGATACCAGGGCTAAAGTGGCTCAACAAGGTAAGTGATTTGGGGTGGGAAAGAGGGAGATGGTGGGGGTGGGGGCAGGAATGGCTGTCCTGGCTTGAAAGCAAGTGCATGTAAGACTGCTAAGAGTGAAATTGCTCTTCACGTGCAAAATTGTATGCACCTTCACCACAAAGACCAACCAACCGAAAAGTGATCACGAAGACACTGGGTCATATAAAGGAAGACTTTTCTCAGACTGTAGCCTCAAACTTCAGTCAACAGTTTGAGCTCACCTTTGGGGTTTTGAATGACTATTCATGAGAAGATGCTTGCTGTGCTTTCCTTTTAACAACTCTTCCTGTCTTCATTCCCCAAATTCCTTCTCCTGGATTTCTAGGATTAGAGGCTGTAGAAACTTGAGGGTTGTATATAGGAAATGAAGTTCTCTATGCTAAGAGAACTCTGATTTTGTCCTTTATAAGCTCTTCTTTTCTTTATTATGAAAGCTTGTCTGCGTGCCCACCTGTCTGTCCTAAAAAAGAAATAGTATATCATGTCTAAACACCCCCTAACACACCCACACGTTTATATGTAATCTCAAAACTCTTAATTTAATCAATCTTAGCTGTTAGGGACAAATCAGAAAGAGATAGTGTATGTCAAAATACATTTTTAAAAAAAGTTAAAATATATGGTAATAATCAAGACAAACAACCAAGTAAAACGTATCATGCTCTTAGCCCAAGGGAGAATTTTTCCTCCCACTACCAGGAATAATTGTGATTTTTTTCTTACCAAATGTGTTTTTGTTCTTCTCTCCCTCCCTTTTCTTTTTAAGTCTTAAGGCTACAGTGAATAATTTAGCCAGTCAGGCTTCATTTTTGTTTCGGGCATGAGAATTTACAGGCAGATTGTGGTCTGCTTCTACCTACCAAGTGTGCAGGATATTGCAGCAGATATATATATATTGCTTCTGGCTTCATTTTTATCTTTTCAGATACCTCTATCTTCTTTAGTTCTTTTTAACTGGTCTACTTGTTTTTTATTGTATTTAAATGTATCTGTTTAAGTGAATCCTTTCCAAAACAAGGTGAGGTATGAAGTAATTAGAAATAACATAAATAAACCACATGCTCATTTCATGTAACTTGTCACATTTGTTAAGGTGTGAGGGTGTACATAAAAATAGAAATTTAAGCAAACAATGTATATTTCTAGGCTAAACAATGTATATTTCTGGGCTTGCTCTATCCATAGTGTTTTAGATTTGTCCCCTGTAATTAGTCTTTTCCCAAGGAAATAAACAAGAGACCAGGCTGCCCAGTTAAGAGGCCTACATATGGAGGTGTCGGGAAAGGGGGATGTTAGTAAAGGAGAGTTGGAGAGACATTAAGTAATAAATAATAAGTATAATAATAAAAATAATGAACGCTAATGTTAATTAAGTGCCAAGTAAGCACATCTAAGCAAGGTACATGCATTAACTCATGTAATCCCCACTTTGGGGTAAGGTTTGTTATTATTATTATTATTATTATTATTATTATTATTATTATTATTTGCATAGACAATAGAAATTTATTATCTCATAGTTCTGGAGGCTAGGAATCTGAAATCAAGGGGTTGGCGGGGCCATGCTTTTCTAAAAAAAATATTTTTATTGACAAATCTTCACACACATACATTCTATACATGGTATACAATCAGTGGCTCACAATATCATCACATAGTTGTGTATTCATCACCATGACCATTTTTTTAGAACATCTGCATCACTCCAGGAAAAAGAAATAAAAAGAAAAAGGAAAAATCTCCAACACATACCATACCCCTTACTCCTCCCTCTCATTGACCACCAGTATTTCTGTCTACACAATTTGTTTTACCCTTTGTCCCCCTTATTATTTATTTATTTTTTAACCATTTTTTTTTTTTTTACTCATCATAAGTACTTTTATTAATTTCATTTTACGGATTAGTAGACTGAGACACAGAGAGGTTAAGTAGGATTATCATTTATCGAACGAGATAGCGTTACTTGCTTTTAATTAAAATGTGAGGCTAATGTGAACATTCCTGAATTCTGAGGAGAAGCAAGTTGCTTGCTTTGTTTTTGCTGTTTTGTAAACACATCCACCAGTTGCAGTTGGCTTGGTGGCAGTAGAGGACACACAAGGTCACCATGCCGGCTCTGCCAAGTAGCTAGGGGCTTTCTGTAGTGGGTTGAATGGCAGCTCCCAAGAGATACGTGGACCTCCTAATCTCCAGTGCTGTGAATATGACAGTATTTGGAAAAAGGATCTCTCAGGTGTAATTAAGGATCTTGAGATGAGCTCATCCAGGATCATCTGGCGATGTGGGTGGGAATGTGGGGAGGGGGCTAAATCCAATGCCAAGAGTCCTGACAGAAGATGAAAAGAAGAAGGTCCTGTGAAGCCAGAGGCAGAGGTTAGAGTGAGGCTGCCACAAGCCAAGGACTGCCAGGGGCCATCAAAAACTGGAAGAGACAAAAAAGGATTTTCTTCCAGAGCCTTCGGAGGGAGCATGTCCTTGCCAAGAGCTGGATTTCAGACTTCTGGTCTCCAGAACTGTGAGAGAACCCATTCTGTTGTTGTAAGCTCCCCCAGTCTGTGGTACTTTGCTATAGCGGCCCTAGGAAACAAACACACCCTCTGAGGACAGGTCCTTACTGAACTTTCCACTTAGATGTCTTTTCTTCCATCCACTTTGTCCGTGGTTTTCTGATGTAGGACCAGAAGGGAAATGGATTCCTCTTAGTGCATCCAACCACTTAGGTCCTCTCAGGTTGCTCTTACCTGCTGAGCTTCCTTATCGACTCTTGGCTTGAAAGCTCTCTTCCTGAGGTACAGAGGGAAAAAAGAGTCCCCCCTATCTCCACCTCATCACCTTGCCTGGCTCCTCTAGGGCCCAACTGATGGGGCTGTAGCTGTGGGCCGTGTTTGCACATGAGGCTGTGCAGCCCCTGTCACCCCAGGCCTCCATTGGGTAGGGGCCTCTTGTCCCCATGGCCACACTCCAGGACATGTTTCCATAGGTTTCTGCCAAGTTGGGCTTACTTTTTCTAACTTATGCTTGTTGGCATCCATCTGTCCATCGAAGTCCTTAACTGGGAGCCTCATATTTTCTTCCCATTCATAAGCATTCTGCCTAGGAGTTGCTGTTTACATTTCGAATGGTTAGAGGTCAAAACAGTTCATTCCAAACTCATTTCTCCCACTGAAGACTGTTAGGAGTCTCAGAAGATGGACACGGTCGATGGGGCTGGATGATTCATCCATGGCTGAGTGGGAAAATTCAGAACGTGTTCATGCTCTAGGCAAAGGTGCCCACTGGAGGTGTCCCAGGCTGGAAGCCCACGAGGGCAACACATGGCTATCTTGACCCTGACAGCGAGCCTGAGGCCAGGACCCTGTCCTGGTGCTTAGGGGGCACTTGGTAAATGTTGTGCTGGCAGTAAGCCCACAGGGGCAGCCATTGGCTGGGGAGCAACGTCAGTGGCTGTTTTTTTTTTTGTTGTTGTTGTTCTCCTAAAATAAATTAGACTTATGAACACCAGCTTGCCACTTCTCACATTTCTCACTCAAATGGAGGGTCGAACAAACACATGGTGTCCTGAGTAAGAGACAAATAGGTGGCTAACCAATGCATTGACTTTGTTTCCATCTCCTACTTTCAACAAATTTGGAGGCGTGTGATGTCAGAAGGATCTTGTATTCCTCTGAAGGATGCGGGGGGAAGATTTGGCAAAGCAGCCTTAGAACAAGATGGCACAACTCACAGATAGGGTTTCAGCTGGTACTGTTTATTTGTTATGGTGGCTGTGTTGGGGTTTATTCTAGTATGTTTGAATAGTCGAGTGACAAGAAAGAGTAGTATAGCAAATACATCTACATCTAAATAACAATTTTTAACACTTGTTTCATCTTTGTGTTTGGGTGTGTGGGGGTGTGTGTAGCCTGGTGGTATTTTAAAATTAATCTGACAGTGTACATTTCTAAGAAAGAAAGACTTTTAAAAATGTATCTGCAATACCATTATCAACTGTAAAAAATATTAATTTTTAATATCAGTACTATATTGATGTTCAAGGACACCTTGGCCATTCCTCAGATATCTTTTTTTATTTTTAATATTTTTCTCAATAAAACTTACAAACATACAAACATCCCATACGTGGTGTACAATCAGTGGCTCACAATATCATCACATAATTGGTTATTCATCACCGTGATCATTTTTTTTAACATTTGCATCACTCCAGAAAAAGAAATAAGAAGGAAAAAAGTTATACTCCCATACCCCCTACCCCTTTCTCATTGACCACTAGTATTTCCAGCTACCCAATTTATTTTAACCTTTGTCTCCCTTATTATTTGTTTATTTTTTATCCATATTTTTTACTTTTCTTTTTTATCTTTTTTACAGTTGATTTGTTCAAATCAGAATCTAAAGACTGTCCACAGGTTGCGATTTGTTGTTGTGCTTCTAAGTCTCTTCTAATGGTGAATGGTACCCTTACCTATTTTTTTGCTTGTCATTGACTTGTTGAAGAGGTCAGATCCATTCTGGCTTTGTCCAAATGCTTCCTTGTGGTCTATTTCCTGGGCCATTTCTTGAGAAAGAAAAGAAACAGCACGTCAGGTTCATCATTTTCTCTTATAGCTCTGCTCAGTTCCCACTCTGGTCCTCGATGTGCTTATTGCATACTGGAGACCTACTTGGAGTCAGGCATGAAAGCCACTCTCCAAGCACAGGACATCATGGGGTAGTTCAGAGCCTTTCCTATTTCTTCATTTTGCAAGAAGTCTTGTATACTTGTAAAGCAGGCTATCTCTGAACAGGGTAAGGAATCAAAAACAAGCAAACAAACCAGCAAACTGATTGGTAAATCTTATAAAGAGGAAAGGAAAGAAGAGACAGAGGGACATAACTGAACCGGTTTCCATTTGAGGCAGGGTATGTTTGTCTTGCATTGTTCAAGATAATCTTAAGTGTTTTTCCCAGTTTATGCAGCTGTGATCTCTGCTGCCCTGAGATATGCCAAGTTCTGTACATATGTAAACATGAATGACTGTGGTACCTGGTTGGGGTCCTTTTGTACATGGTGTGGCTGGCCATTGTGTTGCAGAGGTGGCCACTCCAGGAATCTAAGCCATCTCTTAGTTTCCTCATTGCTAAAGCACATACCATGCAATGGATTGGTTCAACCATCGAAAATTTATTGGCTTACGATTTTGAGGCCAAGAGAAGTCCACATCAAGGCCAGCAGAAATCCACATTAAGGCAATGCTTTCTTCCTGATGACCGGGGTTCGGGGGCTGGCTGCTGGTGATCTTTGGTCCTAGGCTCCTTGTCACACCCCCCTAGTAGTGTGCTGGTGTCGCTGAGTCTGCACGAACATGACGACCCTGTCTCTGTTTCATGGAACATGGTTTTCTATGACCAGAATACTTCTAGTCAGAATCTCTTTCAGTTTTTAAATACATTTTCCCTTCTTTACCTCCCAACATTTTTTTTGAAGGTATCTTTGATATGTTTATAAGTAGTTTCTTCTTGTTTTTGAGACAGTATGAAAGACTAGTTAAAAGTGGGTTTTTAAACATATACCATTTTAACTGTTTTAAAGTGTGTGGTTCGGTCGCATTAAGTACATTCACATGGTTGGGCAACCATCACCTCTATTTGATTCCAGAGCTTTTTTATTAACCTCAAAGGAAGCCCTGTGCTCATTAAAGGTAACTTCCCAGTTCTTTCCCCTGGCAACCACTGATCTGCCTTTTGTTTCTATGGATTTGCCTATTCTGGATATTTCATATACATGGAATAATATAATATGTGACCTTTTGTGTCTGGTTTTTTTCATTTAGCAAAATGTTTTCAAGGTTCACCTATGTTGTAGTACATACCAGTAATTCATTCCTTTTAATGGCTGAATAATAGTCCATATGTATGGATATATCACATTTATTTATCCATTCATCAGTTGACATTGGGTTGTTTCCACCTTTTGGTTACTGTGACTAGAGATGCTGCAAACATTCAGTACGAGTTTTTGTTTGGACACTGTTTTCAATTCTTTTGAGTATCTACCTGAGAGTGGAATTGCTGGGTCATATGGTAACTCTTAAGTTTAAGTTACTGAGCAACTGCCAAACTTTTTTCCACAGAGGCTGCATGATTTTAAATTCCTACCAACAATGTATGAGGATTCTGATTTCTTCACCTTCTCATCAACAATTGTTATTTTCCTATCTCCCTCTCTCTCTCTTTCCTTTCTTTGCCATTCTAGTGGAGGTGAAGTAGTTTCATTATAGTTTCATTTGCATTTCCTTAACGACTGATGTTGGGCAACTTTTCATGTGCTAATTGGCCATTTGTATAACTTCTTTGAAGAAATATCTATTCAAGTCCTTTGCCCCAGTTTTAATTGGGTTATTTTTCTTTTTGCTGTTGAGTTGCATAGGTTCTGTGTGTATTCTGGATTATAGACTCTTATCAGATATGTGATGTGAAAATATTTTCCCCATTCTACGCATTGCCTTTTCATTCCCTGGATAATGTCACTGATACACAAACATTCTAAATTTTGATGGAGTTCGATGTATCTGGGTTTTTCTTTGGTTGCTTGTGTGTTTGGTGTTGTGTCTAAGAAACCATTGTCAAATCCAGGGTCATGAGATTTATCCCTGTCTCTTCTAAGATTTTTGCAACTTTAGTTCTTATATTTAGGTTTTGACCTATTTTGAGTTACTTTTAGTATATTGTGTGAGGTAAGAGCCCAACTTGATTCTTTTGCTTGTGGTTATCTTATTGTCCTAGACCATTTGTTGAAAAGACTATTTTTTCACCTCGATGGTCTTCACACTCTTGTCAAAAATCAGTTGACTATAAATGTGTAGGTTTATTTCTGGGCTCTCGGTTCTATTCCATTGATCTGTATGTCTGATTTTGTGCCAGTACTTCCCTGTTTTTATTATTATTGCTTTGCAGTAAGTTTTGAAATTGGAAAGTGTGAATTCTCCTATTTTGTTCTTCTTTTCAGGATTGTTTTGTCTGTTCTAGGTCCCTTGAAATTCCATGTGAACTTCACAACCAGCTTATTGATTTCTACAAAGAAGACAGCTGGGATTCTAACAGGGATGGTATTCAATCTGTAGATCAGTTTGGGGAGTTACTGCTATAATGTCAAACTTTCTGATCCATGAACATGGGATGTTTTTCCAATTATTTAGATGGTCTTCAATTTCTTTCAGCAGTGCTTTGTAATTTTCAGCGTATAAGTTTTGTACTTCTTCTGTTAAATTTATTCTTAAGTATATTATTTTTTTTTGATGCTCTGGTAAATAGAATTGTTTTCTTAGTTTCCTTTTGAGATTTTTCATGGCAAATGTATAGAAATACAATTGATTTTTTTATCGTGATCTTGCATCTTGCAACCTAGTTGAATTCACTTATTCACTACTACTTCTAGTAGTATTTTAGTGAGTTCCTTAGGATTTTCGAAATATAAGATCTGTTACCTGCCAATAGAGATAATTCTACTTCTTCCTTTTAATCTTGATGCCTTTTATTTCTTTTCTTGCATAACTGCCATGGCTAGAACCTACAGCACAATGTGAAATAGGAGTGGCAGAAGTGAACAACTTTGTCTTGTTCCTAATCTTAGGGGTAATGGTCTTTCACCATTAAGTGTGATGTGAGCTGTGGGTTTTTCATGAATATCCTTTATCAGGTTGAGGAAGTGCCACTCTATTTCTAGTTTGGTGAGTACCTTATCATGAAAGGGTGTCTGATTTTGTCAAATGCCTTGTCTGTGTCTATTGAGATGTCCCATGTGATTTTTGTTTTTAATTCTATTGCTATGATATATTACATTAATTGACTTTCAGAATTTAAACCAATCCTGTCTGTCAGGGATAAATCCCATTTGGTCATGGTGTATAATTTTTTTTATAAGCTGTTGGATTCAGTGTGCTAATACTTTGTCAAGGATTTTTACATCCATGTTCATAAGAGATAATGATCTGTAGTTTTCTTTTTCGTGATGTCCTTGTCTGGTTTTAGTATCGAGGTAAAATTGGCTTCATGAAATGAGTTCATTATTAACTAACTTTTAAATTTCCCCTTAAAACAGTTTTTGGGAAACTCTTAAGTATTCTGAAATATTTTTAGTTCAGGCTTTGTGATTGGTTGTGGGAAATGTTCTTACCTCTTTTATTTTCTTTGGAACAGTTTGTGAAGAATAGGTATTAATTCTTCTTTAAATATTTGATAGAATTCAGTGGTGAGGTTGTCTGAATCTAGGCTTTTTAGTGGGTAATTTAAAAAAAATTTTTAAGTGTTTTATTTTTAAATGCTTTCAAACTTGCAGGACAGTTACAAAAATAATACATCCTGAAACAGAGAACTCCAACATATTCCTATCCTCCCAGAAACCCAGTGCACAAATTTGCAACATTTGCTCTATCATTCTATCTATCCATCAATTTCTCAATTCATTTATCTGTTTATTCATATATATATATGTCTATTTATCAATCCACTTTCTGAACACTTGAGTGTAGGTTGTATACATCCTTGGACACTTAATACTGCCATGTACATTTCTTAAGAACAAGGATAGTCACTTATATGTCCACCTTAAGTACAGTTTTCAAGTTCAAGAAATTTAACATTGATAGAGTTTACAGTCTGTATTCCAATTTTTCCTTTGTCACAATAATGTCCGTTTAAGCCTTCTCTCCTCCCTCGTTTGATCTGATGTTGCTTTTAATTGACATTGCCTCTGTAGTTACTCTCTTTTTTTTTTAATTGTGGGAACATATATACAACATAAACTTTCCCATCTCAGCCACTCCCAAGCATACCATTCAGTGGAATTAATCACATTCACAATATTGCGGTACCCTCACCACATTCCAATTATAAAATTATTCCATCTCCCCAAATAGAAATCCTAGACCATTATGCATTAAGTCCCCTTTGTCCCTCCCACTAGACTGGCAATCTCTACTCTAATTTCTGTCTCTGTGAGCTTGCATATTCTCCAATATTTTCTTCAGAGTTACCATGGAGCTTAAATTTAACACTCTAAATCTATAGTCATCTTGTTTGTTTTGATACCAACTTAACGTCAACAGTATACACAAACTGTGCTCTTATAACCCTCTGTCTTGCCACCTTTATGTAGCTCTTGTCATAAATTACATGTTTACACATTATGAGTCCCAACCCATTGATTTATAGTGACATTTTAGACATTGGCCCTTTAGATCCTGAAAGAAGTAAGAAGTGGAGTTACAAACCAAAAATACAATTCTACTGACATTTATGTTCACCCATGTTGTTACCCTTACTGGATATCTTTATATCTTCATGCATCTTCGATACGTTTTCTATTGTCCTTTCCTTTCAACTCTCTTCTACGGCCAGTCTAGTGGTGATAAACTCTCTCAACTTCTGTTTATGTGGGAATGTCTTTATTCACCCCCTATTTTTGAAAGACAGTTTTGCCAGGTGCAGAATTCTTGGCAAATTTTTTGCATTCACCACTTTAAATATGTCTTCCCACTGCCTTCTTGCTTCCATAGTTTCTGATGAGAAATCAGAACTTAATTTTATTGAGGCTGTACTGTACATGACGTATAGCTTCTCTCCTATAGCTTTCAGAATTATCTCTGGCTTTTGGACAGCTTGGCTATAACATACTGTAATGTGGGTCTATTTTGGTTTTTCCTGTTTTGAGTTTGTGGAGCAACTTGGATGTGTACATTCATTTCCTGTAAGTTTGGAAAGTTTTCAGCCATTATTTCTTTGAATATTCTCTTGCTGTCTCTTCTCTTTCCCTTCTGAGATTCCCACAGTGTGTATATTGGCACACTTGATAGTGTCCCACAGGTTCCTCAGACACTCTTAGCTTTTCTTCATTCTTTCTTTTTTTCTGACCCTGAGACTGAATAATTTCAGTTACCTAATCTTCAAGTTCTCTGATTCTTTCTTCTGCCATCTCCAGTCTGTTATTAAACCCCTCTGGACATTTTAAATTTCTGTTACTGTGGTCTTCAGCTCTTTTTGATTCCTTTCCATAATTTCCATCTCTCTGTGGATACTCTCTTTGTGTTCCTCTATTGTTTTCCTGATTTCTTTTAATTTTTGTCCATGTTTTCCTATAAGTCTGTGGATATTTAGAACCATATTTTTAAAATCTTGGTCCAATGTATCCCAAGTCTGATCCTTCTCATTAATGGTTTCTAGTGCTTTAATCTTCTCCTTTGCCTGGGCCATTGCTCTGTTTCTTTGTATGTTTTATATATTTTTTTGTTGTTGAAATCTGGGCACTTTGATATTTTGATGATGTGTTGTTAATGGAATTTAGACTCTAAGACCTCTGTGCCTTAAGCTTGTATCTGGGTAGTATTATGGTAGAACTTTTTCATTGATTGCCGGGAGCCAACAAGAAAGAAAGAAAAGAAACATCTTTTCTAGTCTTTGCAGCTTGACCTGTGAGAGTCCACTTCTTAAGGCCCTTCCAGCACAGTGAGGTTCTAGGAAAGCTCATGGAGGCCTCCCTGCTCTTTTCTGTGTGTTTTGGGAGGATACGCCTGTGATTCTAGGAAGTCCCGCTTTTACTCAGATATGAATGTCTCTTCTCTGGAAAACAGTTTTCTCATATTTCCAGGCATTGCACTGTATGTCCTACAGCCACCAACCCTTGCCCCAGGGAGCACAGACTTGACTGCTCTCCCTTAGCATTCTGTAGGAGAATTCTGTGGGCCACCATGTACATACAGGGCAAATTCCCTCAGGCCCTCAGGCCACTACCAGACCAATTAGGCCAGGCATCTGAGCTCCCAGTAAGTGCACAAGGGTAACTCTGCCCTTCAGAACCAGGACCAGGTATTCGCATTGGGAGCATGGGTAGGTGGTGTATCAGGCTGGTGAGAAGTTGGGAAGGGACCAGCCAGAGTGCCAAGAGGTCCTTCTGCTTTTAAGTGGCCTGTTGTCTTGATTTGGAATTCTTTCTCTAACTGCAGTCCTTAACTGTTTTCTGGAGCTTTGAGAAAGATGTTTCTGCCAGTTGTTGGTGTTTGTTCAAAGTTTCTGTAGGCGGACAGAACCCTTACTCTACCATGTTGACCTGGGCGGGGCCTGTGGGTAGTTTTTTGATTATTGATTCAATATATTCAGTTGTTTTGGGTCTATTCAGATTGTCTACTTATTCTTGATTCAGTTTCAGCAGCTTGTGTCTTTCTAGGACTTTATTCATATCACCTACATTATCATTTGTTGGGTACAGTTGTTAATAGTGTTCTTTATAATCCTTTTAATTTTTGTTAGTTTGATTGTAACGTGCCCTCTTTCATTTCTGATTCTAGTAAGTTGAGTTTTAGCAATGTGTTTTTTTTATCATGTGTTTTTATTTTTTAATTTGTTTTCTTTTCTTTTTATTTTTGGATGCATGGACCAGGAAATGAATTTATCAATGTGTTTTTAAACGGGCTTATTTTGGGGAGTTTTAGAGTACATGTTTTATGGTTGACCACAAAAAGATAGCACTACATTAAGAGATGATCAGAAGAAAGTGGATTTGTAAATACTTTAACTTTCTACATTTATACTGGAAATGAGTATTATTATTCATTTTATTTAACAATGATTATACCCTGAGTGTTTCTAAGAAGGATGGAAATAGTGGATATTGCTAGAATCCATTGCTTTTGTGGCTTGGTTTCTGTGAGACTAGATTTGGTAATGTGTTTGGGGTGTGTGTGTGTGTGTGTGTGTGTGTGTGTGCAAATCCTTATAAAATACCCTTATAGGTATTACTTTGTGACTTAAAGTAAAACTACAACAGTAAATTCTTAAGGCTTCTTCTCTTTTTCTAAGCATATAGTTTTTAGATTTTGGGTTGTGCACTTCAGGATAAGTCACTAAAATAAATTCTTTGTTTATCCATTTTTATTTGTTTTCATGTGAATATCAACACTGTAAGTAATTTTTAACAGTCTTAGTCACATACCATATAATCCATCCTAAGTGTGCAATCAGTGATATAATCACAGTTACGTATTCGCCACCACAATCTATGTAAGAATATTCCCAATTCTTCCAAAGAGGAAAGAAAAAAAATCCCATACCCCCCTCCCTTATATCCTCTTATAATTGTCATTTAGCCTATATATAGAGCCTTTGTTACACTTAATGAAAGGATATTACAATGTTATTGTTAACTAGAGACCTTAGTTTGCATTAGTTGCATTTTTAAAGTAATTTTTCTCTCTGATTTTCACCTACCTTAAGAAATAAAATTTCACCCAGCCCTTTCTGATCATTGCCTTTTTGAAAATGGCTAAACTGAAACTCTGTTTTCTCTTTGGATGATACAGAATAAACAAAGAGTCATTTATGAAAAAAAAAAACTCACTTTCAGTTCCTCTTGGTTAACTGACTTTTAAATACAATAGAATCTTCCCTTTAAACAGTTTTTGGGAAACTCTCAAGTGGTTCTGAAACGGTTTTAGTTCATGCAGCTGGTTCTGTGGGGGGGCCCTGAGCTCCTTTTGAGCTAGCTGGGACCCTTTCTATATTTCATTGTGTGAGGCCAAAGTGGTGGAAAATCCCTACTGACATTTTCTTTCCTTCGCTAGTGAATTGTAGAGGCGGCCCCCATACCTAGCAATTATTAGATCTTCCTTGAGAGTGTAAAAAAACCAAACCACACCATACAGTTTCCTGGACGTTACCTCCTCCAGAATTTAAGTCCTGTCCTCTGACAGGGAATCTTTTAAATCCAGAAGCTTCCCAGGTGTGTCGAGAGACAAGCTGTTGTGATGACGTAATTGAATGTGGGATTATGTGACCTCGGTTTTGAATCTAGACTCTTAGTCCCCTGTGTCCCTCAGCTCAATAATTTAATTCTGTTCCTCAATTTCCACATTGATAAAATGGAAATATTAGCACAGACTTAACTTAGGTGGTTGCTAGAAACAAACACGAAAGCCATATGGACTTGCTTAGTCAAACCTAAAGTAACACAGCACATCAGTAACTGCTGGTGGAACATGGTTTCACAAACATAGTTTTACTATGAGTAGGACTTTATTTCCAAAGCATTGGTTTCTAATCATGTGTTTGTCAGGGTCACTTTAAGCAAATTTAATTTACCTCTTGGGCTCTCAGAGAGAGAGACTGATAGAAGAAGGATTGTACTTGAGGACCTTTTCTCCAGAAAAGGAGTGTCATCTCCACATACGCTGTCCATCTTTGTCTGAAAATTTTTCTGTTTCCTACAGGACAGTAGACACATAGTGATTAAACATTGGATTTCTAGTTCTGTTAACTACGCCAAGCAGATTGTGATATTTGGCCTGTG
Source organism: Tamandua tetradactyla (assembly GCF_023851605.1). Lineage (NCBI taxonomy): Eukaryota > Metazoa > Chordata > Mammalia > Pilosa > Myrmecophagidae > Tamandua > Tamandua tetradactyla. The sequence goes on from NC_135352.1 coordinate 28,258,410, forward strand.
TGACAGTGACCTCAGATAACCCCAGCTTCCCTTTAGCACCACAAATGAGTGTTATTTTGGAAAGTTACCTAATTTTTATTCACCCAAGGCAGCTGCAGTTCCTATATACCAAGTGACAGGATTAAATTGTAAGAATAAGCATGAAGGGTTGTACTCAGTTGCCAGTTATAGGTAGTACTATAAAAGAGAAGAGGCGCAGATAATGGAAAACGTTGACATTTCCCAGATGATCAGCATTCACCTTGGTTGGACCGTGTCCCACTCTCGCAGGCACTACCCGACTCTGCATCTCACCTGAGATAGACTCTTGAGATTCGGGGCTCAGCTTGATTCACTGTAGAAGTTGTTGCAGACAGTGAGCTGATCTAGTGATCCTTAGTGGGGAGTCTTACTATTTAGAACTTAAGAGCCGTCTGCCTTGGTAAACTGAAACTCATGGCTGCAGTTCTTTGCTGTTGTGTTTTGTTTTCTTTTTCCAGGAAAAGAAGATTTTTCAGATCCCCTGGATGCATGCGGCTAGACACGGGTGGGATGTGGAAAAAGATGCTCCCCTGTTTAGAAACTGGGCCATCCATACAGGTATTAGAAACCCCTGCAGTGTATATAGAGGCAGTTTTGTTTTCATTACACATATAAAATCTCTTGGCTTGTGGCCTCATGAAAAGAGCTCTGCAAAACTCTGTGACTTGTCCTTTAGTACACTGAGGACACATGGGGTACAAACCTCACCACTGAAGAACAGTGTTCCTCTCGTCCTGTAGACTCTCAAGCTTTAGATCTCCCATAAATGTGGCATTTGATAAATTCTCCACATGTGTTCCGGAGAACTGCAAAACTCATTTGTCCTGGAGGTATAAACACGGGTCGACTTTGTCTCCCAAAATGGTAGTCAGAAAGATATTTATTACAAAATTTAAGTAAGCAGTTGCTTACTAGAATGATTTAATATTGGAGGTTCAGGAGAAAAAAAAGAAATACGAAGTTACTTTTGCTCATTGGCCTTACAGCCTTCTCTACCACTTACTTACCTATCTCCATTCTGCCACCATCATGATTTTCTGTCAAGCTGTTCATTATAATCAGGATGAACAATTTGTCTTGGTTTGCCCAGAACTGGCTGGGTTTTAAAACTAAATTCCAGTATCCTGAGACCCTCCTTAGTTCCAGACGAACTGAGACATTTGGTCACTTTAGGTATATCCTGGAATGAAAAGCTTTCTGTGTGCCACCTGACCTGCAATTCTGTTTCAAGAAATCCTTATTCTGTATCTGAACTTCTCCTCTTGTTCTTAATCTCTCACTATTTTGTTAGGAAAGCATCAACCAGGAGTAGATAAACCTGATCCAAAAACATGGAAGGCAAATTTTCGATGTGCCATGAACTCCTTGCCTGATATTGAAGAAGTCAAGGATAAAAGTATAAAGAAGGGAAACAATGCCTTCAGAGTGTACCGGATGTTGCCCTTATCTGAACGACCTAAGAAAGGTAGATGAAGATATTTACTGGCTAAAAAATTGATCACTTAATATATATATTATAGTAACCCCTTGATTTCTTTATTTCCACATCTGTAGTCCCTCCAAAGGTAAAACCCCTCTACTGTTTGTGGTAATTCTCCCCTTACCTTTCTGACAGAAAAAAAACTTTCTGGTCACAAAAAGTAGTAAAAGAAACATTTGGAGTTTTAACTATGAACAGACTAAAGCAACAGGTTCCTCGAGAACTGCAGAAGCAATTTAACTTAGGAGAAATGTTTCTTTGTGTGTCCTTCGTGAATTAATCCAGAATTATTATTTTTGTTGTTGTTGTTGTTGCCACAGGAAAGAAACCAAAGACAGAAAAAGAAGATAGAGTTAAGCACATCAAGGTAATCTTTGGTTGCTCAGAGAGAAGGGCCGAAGTTCTGACTTTATTAATGATTCATGTTCTGTTTCTTAATAACAAGAAATATGATCTCCGTGAAGCATGCAATCTTCTTTTGCTAGTTTGATTTATGTGCTTTACATGTTTCCTCTTTAGCATGCAACCATTTGGTGGTGGTTGTGTATATATTCCTTGCTTTAATCCAATTTCACTGAGAAATTTATGAATGAAGTCACACATTCAAACTGAGCTGTGTATCTCAAGCTGCCATCTGGTCTCCACGAGTTTTGGCAGCTGGTCACTTAGTTCCAGCTAAGTTCCAGCTAAGTTCCAGCTAATGTCTGATAATATTAAGTATAATTTCAGCCTTTTAAATATATGTTAATATATGTCAAATATTATATACTTGTATTAGGATATATCAAATGTATTTCATATCTACTAAGTATATGCATTGGCCGACTGTTAGAATTGGGACACAGTCGTCAGTCAGCTCAGGCACTCTGTTTGTGTGGTTCTCAGTTGTTTTTTCTCCACTTTAGAACCAACTCTCACATCTCCCAAGGGTTTTCCTTAAGGAAGATGTATGTGTGTGTTTGTGTGACCACTGCAGTAGTGTATGTATACTGAACTTCCCCTGCAGTTCATTCTTGCTCAGCCCTGGTTTTAATTCTGGCTCAGCCCTGGTGGATTGAAAATCTTTGGGCCACAGATTGTGTAGCCTTTGCTAAATAGCGAGAGGATGGCCAACTTAGCCATTCACAACTGGAGTAGAACCTCAGTTGCTAAGCAAGAGGCAGATGTCGCTATCACAGAGCTGTGGACAGCCAGAGATAATCTATTCAGTGACCTCAGTTGAGATGAAGAAATTGTGGCTCAAGACAGTTGGGTGACATGCTCCCAAGGTCACACAGTAACATAGCACTGAGCTCGAGTGAGATGCCAAATATTCTGATTTTAGTCTGGAATAACTGTTGAAGGGGAAACCAGATTGTCCAGACAACACAATATTTTTAAACGGTCATTCAAATCACTAGTTGAAGTAATGGGAAAAGATACAAAATAGTTTACTCTAGATGTAAAGTTAGATTTGTTTGATTTTGAGGAAAAACAGATAAATTGCCAAAATTTTAGGGCTCTTTACCCTGATGATGGAAAATTTTAGTAGTGATACTTCTGGTTTCACTTTCAGTATTTTTAGATTGGGACTTATTTTAAATATGACACCATATGAAGGGCTAAGTTTTTAAAACTTTTTATTGTGGAAAATTTTTATACACATAGGAAGGCGACAAATGAGTATAATTTACCCCAAGGACCATTGCTCCAATTTCAACATTAATCAGCTCATAACCGATGTTGTTTTGTTAAGTATCTCCATCCACTTTCTCACCCACTTCCCCACCTCCAATATGAAATTGCTCATATTCAACCACTTTTCTTGACTTAGAACAGTAAGTTCACCTCAATATTTTGAAGCAAATTCCAAGCATCACATTGTTTCTTCCAAAACTATTTCAGTATATATCTTGAAAAGATGAATGCAAGTTAGAAATACTGTGGTATCATTGTTATATCTGAAAAATTATCAGAAATTCCTCAGTGTCATCGAATATCCAGTGTTCAGATTTCCAGATGTCTCATAAACATTCCCACGATTGGATAGTTTGTTTATTTGAATCAGGATCTAGATGAGGTCTAAATGCTGTGATTTTTGGTCACGTCTTTAAGTTTTTTTACCCTGTAGGTATCTCCTTTGTCGTTTAAAAATATATTATTTTTCATTGAGAAACTTAGATGTCAGTCCTGTCAGGTTTCCCATGGTTGGGATATTTTTAAGGCCTACTTTTTGATTAGTGTTGTTTTATCAGGAAAGCATAACTTCCCCTCAAATATGGGACTTTGAAGAATTTGCTAGTCTTAAGTGTAATTGCATCAAATTAGGTATTATTTTCACAGCATCTAGTTCAGTGCCTGGCACATAACAAGTAGTTAATACATATTTAATCACTGAATAGAGGCATCCATATTTGTTAATGAATACATACATCAATAAAAATAATTTCTGGGGTGGGAGTGGAGGATTTGCATTAGAATACAGATTTCATTAATAATGGCAGCTAATGGAGTCACAGATGTTCATTTTTAACAAACATTGCTAGCATGCCCACTGTATTTTATCAAATGTCAGGTGCCTACAATTATAAGATGCACCAATTTGTTATGAATTACTAGGGATGAAAAGCAGCTTCCTATGAAACCATGACACGTAACGGATTCGGGGCGGTGGGAATGAGAGGAAACGTGCTTCTGAGAGTTGCAGACACATGGCTGTCACGCAGGCCAAGTATATCTGCGATCATGGTGGCATTGGCAGGGTTGCCTTGCAAATGAGCAAGTTGTGGAAGGTGCAGCTTCCACAGCTGGGGGGGATTTGGCTGGGGTGACTCAGCAAGTGGATGCGAGGTCACCACTCAGGTACAACCGTGCAAGACAATGCGAAAGTCCTTAAGCGGTGAAAATAGGATTTATCCTTTAGAGGGCTGTTGCTCCTACAGCAGAAGGCAGGTGATTCATCCAAATGAGCCAAGCCTAACTTTTGGAATTTTAATGTACTTGCTTCCATCCATGCAACAGTGCCTGGGTAAGGCCAGTGAGCTTCCCACGTGTTGTGGCTCACGGCAGCTGAAGTCATAGTGTTGACTTAATATTTCTGCAGAATATTTCAAAAGTTAATTCCCCAGATTGTCTGGAATTGTGTGGTCACACAGCCTTATCCTTACTGACTGACTAATACACTACTTAAAAAAAAATTTTTTTGGGGGGGTACGTGGTCTGGGAATCGAACCTGGGTCTCCCACATGGAAGGCAGACATTCTAACCCCTGAACTACCCATGCACCCAGTACATTACTTTTTGTTGCATGCCAAAGCACCTACACCCCAAGTTAATAAGCCCTGTGCAAGTAAGTCAATGTAAATACTAGCTAAGTTTCTCCCACTGGGAAAATGTGTCTTATGTGCAGTAACTAGGGTATGAAAATTCACTGTTTAAGTTGAATTGAAGTTCTTAGAATCAAACTGAAGCATTAACTAGCAGTGTTTAGGACCTGCAGGCTGAGTGTCAGGAATTTTCTTGGATCAGTCAGGTGATTTGTCTCCATGCCATATAGTCTGCCCAGCAGACGCTTCCTGTCAGATTGGGAGACCAAGGCCACTGGCCGTGTGGTTGGTGCAGAAATGCTGTCTTGGCATTCTCGGATGTTATCTTTGTGAGTAGATCCTGTATTCTTAGTGGGGAGAGTTTTCCTTGAACGTGTGGAAGTACCCAGTTATCTGAGGAAGTCAGAACAAAGAATGCAACGGTGGTCAATACTAGATTGTCCATCACCCATGCATGTATGTGTTTCAAAATATACCATGCATGCTCTGTGGGAATCCAGCAAGGCCAATATCAGTAAGGAGAGAAGAGGGTAAAATGGAGGGGCAGTAGCTCACAATTCTGAACGCCTACCAAGCTCTAAGGTATAATTATTAGCTCATTTAGTTCTCCTTGTGCGGGAAGGTTCTCTCCCTCTTGCATAAGAGGAAGCAGAGGCATGGAATCATTTGCCCAAAGTTGTACTGCTTTGTGGAGCTGGGATTTGAATCCAGGCCAGTCCAGCTCCAGAACCCACAGTCTCTTGCCCTGTCTAGTGCCTCTCAGCCTTGGAAGGTGGCTAGGGTAGAAAGGTGGCCATTCCTTTTCAACACGAAAAAGCTAGAGTAGGCATAGCCTAAAGATCCCTAAAGATTGGGAGAAGGATCAAAGAAGAAGGAGGAGTTATAGCACACAAGATAGGATTTAACAGATGAGTGTGATGCTGCATCATTATATTGATATTTCTTTTAGTCCTCAGTGTTTTGGAAAAACCTGAAATAGTGGAACAGTAACCCATCACAGACTTTGAAATCTGCTTAGTAACCACTTGTTAAAATGTACTTTGAAAATTATTGCTTTTTTTAAGTGTGTATGTATATATATAATGTTATACTTCACAATAAAAAAACATTTAAAAAGAAAAAAGGTGGTCATTCCCCAACTCTAGGGGCACTGTGAATGAGGCATGGACTTCAGGGTCACTGTTTGGTCTTCACTGGACAAGTTAGGAAACTGATTTAATTAGAATAGCTTTTCTGTGTGGAAACAGCAGGAGATAAAGACATGTAGGTAGGGTGGCCCTGGCCTATACATTAGTACTTCCTGCCTCATTGGGGTGTTTGCAGATGGGGACTGCAGGCTTTCAAGCTATCAGGTGCCTCCAGGTCAGCACGTTGGTGTTATGATGGAAAATGTAATTGTGGAGGGTCTCTAAGGTTACTCGGTAAAGAGCAGGCCGGGTTTGTATTGGTTCTGAACGCACAGCTGTGGGGAGAAATTGGAAAGCCGGCATTGGTTCAGCAGAACTTTCTAACGGTGAGATGAACAGAATTAAAAAAAAAAAAAACCGGCAAGCTTCCTATCACTGTTGAAAGGCAGGCCAGATGGCTACCTGTCAGGGCTGTTATGGAATGATCCCTGTGTGTTGGAAGAGTCTTCAGCTTTGAGACTTTAATCAGGTGAAAACACATGCCAGTGACTGACTTGAAAAACCGATAAAATCAGAGCTGCCCTGGGTGAAACAGGCTCCCGGGCTTGCCCTGCCTGCTGTTTCCTCTGCCTCTTCTGTGGCTTTTGAGGGGACTGGTCAGGGCACAGTTTAAAAACCAATCAGCCCAGTAGCCTCTATGGATGATTTTGTGAACGAAGGCACAGTTGACCTCCTGGGAGCACATCTGGAGCATGATGGGATTGATATTGAAGGGAGGACTTTCTCACAGTGACAGGGAGAAAGAGATGAGTGGGAAGAAACATTTCTTCTGAGAATGGAAGAGGATATGGCAGATGAAAATAGGAGTGGGCCAAAGAGAAGGGCCTGAGTTTTCAAATCTCAGAGAGGGCAGTGTTAGTAAGGGAACTTATTGTGTGGAGAAGAGGGCGAGTTTAACTTTTAAAATTTTTGACAGGACAGAGAGCTGTCTCAAGCAGATGTTGGGTAGAAGGTTGGATCTAAGAGCTATGGAGCTTGGTGTGCTCCTTTACTCAAGAATGTCATGCGGTAAGCCAGGACTCAGCATCAAGAGATTGAGAAAGCCTTCTTGACCAAAAAGGGGAAGAGACAAATGAGACAAAATAAAGTTTCAGTGGCTGAGAGATTTCAAACAGATTCAAGAGGTTATTGGAGATTATTCTTATGCATTATATAGATATCCCTTTTTAGGTTATGGTATATTGGAGTGGCTGGAAGGAAGTACCTGAAACTGCTGAGCTGTGTTCCAGTAGCCTAGATTCTTTTTTATTGTATAGAGATATGATGTTTACAATGTGACTGTGTGATTGTGAGAAACTTGTGTCTGATACTCCTTATATCCAGAGTATGGACAGATGAGTTAAAAGTAAACAAGTAAATAATTGTGGGGGGAAGGGTAAAATAAATTGGGTAGCTGGAAATACTGGTAGTCAACGAGAGGAAGGGGTACGGTGTACAGTATGTGTGAGTTTTTTTCTTTTTATTTCTTATTCTGGAGTGATGCAAATGTTCTAAGAAATGATCATGGTGATGAATACACAACTAAGTGATGAGATTGTGAGCCATAGACTGTACATCATATACAGAAAGTATGTGTGTCAAGATTTTTCTTAATAAAAATATTTAAAAAAAAAAAAAAAGAATGCTATCCAAGGCCTTGAAATCAGATGCCTTCTCCAAGAGAGAAGCTATATGAGATAGAGACAAAGACTCAAGGAAAAGAGAAAGAGAAATGGGAGCCTAGAGAAAAGTCAAAATGGAAGTTCCAGTGGGAAGAGGAGTCAGGAATGAAGATGGCCTCGTGCTAAAGAAGGTAAGGAAGTAAGGTGTTTTTAGGATTAGGTTTCTTCTGTACTCAAAATCAAGTCTTCTTTACCTCAATTGTGTAGTATCAGTCCAATTTCCCCTTGAAAATCAGGATGAGGAGCCCAAGTGGATGGGTGGGTGGAAAGTCTTAGCTTCCGGTTCCCTGGAATCATTGTTGTGTTTCTTAGCGGAAGCATTCCTCGTTTTGGAAACATGACCTGCTGTAGACTAGTAGAGCTTAAGTTTGTAGGGACAGAGAGCAGCATCTTTTCTGGTCGGTCACTAGGAGTGATGGTGAGTGGTGCCCGTCTCACTTCTACTCATGGATTCCTGGATCCATGGGAGAAGGGCACCATAGAGTGGATGTGGATTTAGAACATGCACAGCCTCCTGGAGAACACTGTCTCAACCCTGCAGGGTGTTGCCACCCAGTTGGCACTGTAATTTAGCCTTCAAAAGGCCATTCCACTCTTCTATCAATCCAGCTACTTCTACTAGCTTTACTAGAGCTTCTGTTCTTCATGGCATTGAGGTCTCCTTGGGGTAGCTTGGGTGGCATGCGTGCCCTCCTAGGGTGCAGTTGCCTGAGCTCTTTTATGAAGCCCAGCTGTCATCTGAAGCTTTTGTTAGCAGAGAGACTTGGAGATGTCCTGAAATTTGATGCCCTTAAATTTGGCATCAAGGAAACTGGTTTTGGACAGATGCATTAGTGTAAGTTTGGGGTGGGAGGGGGATAGGGGATAAAAATAATTTTATGGCCACTGTATTGGGTCTTAGAGGAAGCTGGATGTAGACAAAGGGCTGTGGCACTGGGACGAGGCAGAAGGGCTTGGCGCACGGGATGAGGGCGTCTGGCCAGGGAAGTCCTCTGCTATCTTCCCTCCCAGGCCAGCCCCTCAGCCTAACCTGCACATGTAGGTTTGAGACCCACCAAGGCAGTGTTATTATTTTAGAGGACTAATGAAAGCCACACCTGTCCCTGAAAGCTCTTGCACCAGTTTCTTCTGCCACAGAATCACTTTAGGTGTAAACCAATTCCTAGATTCCATAAAGATGCAGTAGGTTCATCGGCATAAACATTGGCTTTGCCATGGAGGCAGTTGAACCCAAGGACCATTTGCTTTGGGTTTGCATGTTAGAGAAGTGAGAAGATTAGAAACCAAGAAGACTGTCAGGGGGCTGATGAAGGATGAGCTAGGTCAGGTTATAGTGCAGCAGGGCAGGGGACGGCATCATGGGAGACGAGGAGAGGCTACTGTGAGAGGCATGGCATAGATAGCCATATGCTTCCTTTTCCAAATTTGAGCTCTTTGGTTTTATTTTGTGATATTTGGTTTCAGCTCTTCTTACTTCTAATCCTTACAACAGTTTTGTCTGTATATGGTGACGATCCTGCTCTGTGGCCCTGCTGTTCCACACCTTGGATCTGAGAGGCATTTTGGGGAGGAGCTGGATTTTGGGTCACTTACTGCATGATCCTTCCAGAGTGATAGCTATGCCAGTGAGGTCGCTGATATTTGCGCTGACCTTGGAATTGGCGGTTTTGTTTGAGGTGGGGTGGGTGGGGTGAAACGATGTTCGAGAGAATTCTGCCTCAGCCTCCACCGGTGGAAAGTACCTTTGTATTGTGAAAGTGCAAGATACAAGGGTTTATTAAGAAACTCTTGGGATAGAACCATATCCCATGACTAGAAAACTGAGTTCTGTTCCTTTCTCTCCTTGGGCTAAAAGTAGTGCGTTCTTGGAAAATTAATTTAGTCTCTGAGTCATCGTTCTCTCAAGTGTAAACTGATAAAAGTAGCACTTGCCGCTAATTAAACCGTAGATCATGTGAAACCCTTAGAGGTCTTCAATTGAGAAATCAGAATAATTTAGCTTTACAAATATCTGCACATCTGACTGCTGCATTACTTTTATAAGAAACATAGAAACAGAGTGAGTAAAACATAAAAAGGAAAGCAAAGAAACCCATCAAAACTAGCATTCTTTACATAGTTTCTTCACATGTTCGTATTTAGTTCCTTTCAGGGGAATTGAGGACGTTTATGTGGAGTAGTGAAATGTGCAGCATCACTGGGGAGAGGGAGGCAAAGGAGGGACCATCGAGGAATGGAAGCAAGAAGAGAGAACAGCTCGCTCAGAGATAGGGCATGGCAGCAACTTCCAATCATTCGGCTTGAGATGTTCTCTACAAGGGAGGAGAGGGCCTTCCTTTTGGTTGTCAGAGGGAGGGGCCAAGGGAAAGGGACTTGAGCAAAGGTCACTGGAGATGGGAGAGAACAGGCTTTCATTGGGGACATCTGAGGATTGCAATCATGTATTTAATAAGTGCCAGACACATATTGATCTCATTTCATCTTTACATCTTTCCTATGATGTGGGTCTGTTATCGTCCTCATTTTACAGCTCTCTGCAGCGTCCTAGGAGAGGCTTGAAGAGGTTAAGTAAGGTCTCCAGCTAGTGAGAGGTGGAGGGGCTGGGCTTTGTCACATGCCTACCAGACTCCAAACAGACATTGCGCTTGGCGGTGGGAGCTCCATTCCACGGGTGGAAGGGACGTGGGGCCGCAGCCGATGAACTGGGTGAGGAGGTGAAGTGAAAGAGGGGGTGGACACTTGTTCAAAAGTTTGCCTATAAAAGAAAGGGAAAAAATGGCGACTTAAGTTGTCATCAAGTGATTTTTTTTTCTTTCCCAGAAAGGTCAGACGTCTTCTCTGGGGCTTGTATAAAAGGGGACAATCCTAGCCAGTAGGGAAGAGATGAGTAAAGATACTGCCCAGTGGAGCTATTCTGGGCCCTTCCTTATGTTTGAATTTTGGTGCATCTTGTAAACCATGCAGTGTATGACTTTAAGAAACAGCTGTACAGTGAGGTGATGCTTTTAAAGCCATGGTAATTGTGGTGGGGATTTTTATGGTAGGTTCACGTAGGAAAGACACCATTTTCTCAGGGGTGTTAGCCTTCTACGATGGGGGGCAGGGGAAGTTCATCATTGATTCTAAGTAGCAGGTAAATAATTTGACTAAAATACTCACCATGCCTTAGAGTTGAATTCCATTCTTAACTTTTTATCTCACATGATCCTCAGCTCTAAGTCCTGTGTTCTTTCCACTCCTCCACTCTCTTTTTCCATTTTGATTTCCCCAGGAGGTGTCCTGGATGGCTTTTTGTGTGTGTGCCTGACCTGATTGTTCTCAAAGAAGCAAATGCACTCTTACCTCAAGGAAAAACTCTCCAATCAAAATACTGAAAGCCTATTTGTACCTCATTTGTACTGGCTTCCCAGGAGTGAGTTAGCACTCCAGGGCATGGAATGTTCTAGTGTCTTTGAATATGTAGAGTTTAGAGCTGTAGAAAGTGAAAGGGATTTGTTCTCATTATTTCGTTAGTGTGGATCTGTAGCCGTTTGGGCTAGATGGGGCTTTCAGGTACTAGAAAGGCATAATGTGAAGCAAAAGGGGTGTGGGCTTACCCGGCTGGACTGGGTCTGGTGAGCTGGATGGAGAGGAGATATAGCTGAAAGTACAGCTGTGTTTTCATCTGGCCTTCTGGTGCAGGGTACACAAATGGCCAGAGCTTACGGCAAGCCACATCTGAGGAGAATTCATCTACAACTTTCTCTAGGTTCCTTCTGTTCCCAGGCCAATCGTTGAGGCATAGTTTTTTCTAAGAAATAATTGCACAGGAGGTGGTGTAAGTCTTCCCACAGAGAAAAAACCTGGGGTTCACGCTTGAGCACTCCCTCTGAGAAGGAGAACTTGGAATCTGTGCAATGCAGTTCTCTACATAGACAAGTTATTTACCTCTGTTCAACTCTAAAGCTGTTACCTACAGGTGTAAGCATTTTCATAAAGGCAAGCCAGATGCTCCAATGCCATTTTTTTTGTTTGTTTTTTTGTGAAGCAAAATGAAAGGAACAGAATACTCAACAGTGTACTCTATTCAGAAATGTGCTTCCTTAACTCTAGGCTAACTTAAAGAAGTAGGGAATGCATTGGGTAGACAAACATGACTCTCACATTATAGAAAGTAGGTAGAGGGTAGAATTTAAGCTAAGAAATGGGAGGGAAAAGAAAGTGTTCTCAATTCTTTTTTCTTTTCTTCTTCCTAGCAAGAACCAGTTGAGTCATCTTTGGGGCTTAGTAATGGAGTAAGTGATCTTTCTCCTGAGTACGCGCTCCTGACTTCAGCTATAAAAAATGAAGTGGATAGTACGGTGAACATCATAGGTAAACTGTTTTGACATCTCATTTTCTATACATGCGAGCAACCTTCGGAGTCTTAAGTGTGTAAAATAGTGATCTTAAAACAACAGAGTCAGTGAGAGGAGGTCCTGGAACCATCTGAAAATGAAAGTTCCAGCCCAAGATTTTGGGGCTGAAAAATAAAGGCCTTTGAGGATCAGATTAAAGAATTTAGAAGTGTCATCTGCAAGAGAAGAAGGCTGAGCGGGACTTCCCAGGAGAGTCCCAAGTAGATGAAACAGTGCTTCCCGGTGGCTAATGATTAGCGAGTCTCAATCTTCTTTCAATATTTGATTATGGGAACAACTGTGTTGTTTATTTGACTTGGGAACCAACTTTCCTCTTGAGGCCTCTGGGACCTGCTCCATGACAGATTTGCCGCATTTTAGACATGAGGAAACTGAGGCACAGAAACACGGTACACTTTGATTCAACAAATCCTTTTGAGCCCCTTCTGTGTACCATGCTTTGTACTACAAGCGGGAGGTAGAGTGGGGAACTGAGCAGACCCAATTCCTGTCCTCATGGAAGGAGAAAGATAATAAAGGGACAAATCCATAAGCAACTAAAGCGTTACCAGTTGTGATGAGTGCTCAGAAGAAAAGAATGGTGAAAAGAGAGATAATAACAGGGGGGACCAGATTTAGATTGGGGAAGCCTCTCAGAGGAGTGACGATTCACCTGAAGAGTGGTGGGCGAGAAGGCCCTCGGGCGAAGTGGGGAGGGCAGGAGAGCTGCCCATGGGGCCCTGAGGTGGGGACCCGCCTCAACAGAAAAAGAACAGTGTGGTTAAGTGTAGCGAGCATGGGGACAGTGACATGAGGCTTGGTCAGAGAGGGAGGCAGGGATTGTCCTCTGGACCCTGTAGTCCAGGGAAAGGAGGTTGGGTTTTATTCCAAGTGTGATAGGAAGCCACTGGAGGGTCTGTTGTAAAAATCTTTTTGTTGCAATACAACATACAGACAGGAAAATACACAAGTGTTTTCACATACACACATAATGCAGGCAGCATCCCATAGAGGGTTTTGGGCAAGGGGGTGACAAACTCTGCATTACATTTTAATAAGGTCCCTTGGCTGCTGTGAGGAGTATATAGTGGCAGAGAGTGGAGGCCCAGAAATGAACTTGAATTAATAGCCCTGAATCCAGAGCCTGGGCATCTTTGCTTGGGGGGTGCCTTTTGCTCAAGGTTTGCTGCATTTTGTGGCATAGGAGATGGCGTAGGAATGAGCCTGGCCCTGGCACCATAGAATAGACAATGCCATTCTAACCAAAAGGGGGAAAAGAAGTGTAACTAATAAAGTATCAGTGGCAGAGAGAGTTCAAATAGAGTTGAGAAGCTACTCTGGAGGTCACTTTTATGCAAGCTTCAGTTAGGTATTGCTACCTACCATAATTTGCCAATCCCCAACCAAAACCATTCCTGCCAATCCTAAAGAACACCTAGGGTAATATATAAGATTCTACAAAGGTTCCATGCACTAAGGTAACTTTCCAGAAACCTACAAACTTCAGATGGGTCCCTGGATCAGATAAGTCCTGAAACCCAGAGGGGCCAACCTTTCCAAAACATCAACTAGTTCCATCCCCCATCCCATATTATCAACAGCCCCTTCCAACATGAAAAAGTTAGAATGGCCATAGCCCAAATGTCCCTAAAGATGGGTGATAGATCAAAGATGATGGCAGAGTTATACAGAGAATGTCTGGGTTTAACAAATGAGTATGATTGCTGAATCAGTATATTGATAGTTCTTTTAGTCTCCAGTACCTTAGAGCAGCTAGAAGTAAAAACCTAAAATTGTGGAATTGTAACCCATACCAAACTCTGAAATCTGTTCTACAACTAATTGTTGTGGGGTGCTTTGAAAAAAAAACAGTTTGCTGCATTTTGTAAATAATCAGGGCCTCTGATTTCCTCCAAAAAGTCTTGCTGATAAGAACTAGAGAGGTCAAACAAAGCTATAAAAGCAAACTGGGTGTTTGGGGGCCTTCATCTCTGGATTTTTAGATTGAGGACTGACAGGAGTCGTAGTTTTGAAGTAGAATCCCAAATAGAGGGACTCCCTTGCCCCTTGAGCTCTTGGGCAGGATGCAGTATGAGAGAAGAGTAAAGCGTATGTTGAGTGTGTGTTCTACCTCAAGGCAGATATGGCCTTACATTCCTTGAGAGCCAGCGTCTGTTGGCTCACAGTAGTTGTGGGGCTAAGAGGGGTCTTGGAAACCAAACCCGCTTCTCGTTTCCCAGTGAGGAGGCCGGGCCCTCTGGAGGGAGGTCTTTGGCCATCAGAAGCCACCTCCCACTCCTCCACCCTTTGGCCCTGGTTTCCATGGCCCTGTTGCCTCCTGTGGCCAGTATGACCACATTGGCCACTCTTCTGGTCCTTTATGTATGTTGCCTTTCTCTTCTGGACCTGGAAAATGTATGCCCTTTGAACCCCTTTAAAAAAAGGGAGAAGTTTGCCAAAACCCCATGCACTTTTTCTAAAGATTCGGCTTATTTTGGGTGGGCTGGTTGGTTTCGGGAGCTCCCCTCCGTGTATGAGGTGACCTCAATCTCAGATAAAGTTTAAACAAAAGCCACAGCCAGGGCGGGCCATGGTGGCTCAGCAGGCAGAGCTCTCGTCTGCCATGCCTGAGTTCTGGATTTAATTCCTGGTGCCTGCCCATGCAAAAAAAAAAAAAAAAAAGCCACAACCATACCAGAGTTTCCTTCACTTTTTGTTGAAGCTTTGGTATGAAAATCTTTTCTCAGGTTGATTATCTGCCTTTTGGTATAATTGGTGCTACGTGGGGTTGGTGCTGATTTTATTACCCTCTTCTGTGCAAAGAGACCAGGTTTGGTTATGGAATCCCCTGATGGATTAAATGATTCTCTTCCTGGGCTTAATAATAAAATAATCATGAATACCCACAATATGAGTTTGATTGTCTCTTTCTAATTAGTTGGTAGCCCACGGGAAGGTGTACAATTACATATAAAGCAGATACAAAAACGCGTTTTAAAGATATGGGTAAATTTATGAACATTGATAGAAGCGATCCCCTAGATTTTTAAACAGTTCACAGAGGTTTTGCCTAAATTCTCCCATGCGGTCATTGATTAGCCATCTCAGTCTTTGCGATGTGTGGAGGGGATGAGAAGCACAGGGCATTTTGATCCCAAGGCGTCTGTGAAATTTGTGAGATTCTGTCCCAACAAATGCTTTATTTAAACATGACACTCCTTCTGGCTTGCAGTTCATTTATTTATAAACTCAGTTTTATTCTGTTTTGTATTTTAGTACCAAAATGAAAGTTTCAAGGTGTTTTCATTCTACTTGTATATGCATATGTTTGTAAGATTAAAATTGGAAGCCGAAGTGAGTATTTAATATTACAGTATTTTCCACATTGTCCATAGACTATTTTAGCTAGTGAGATGGATTGAAAATAATTAACTTGATCTAACTGTACATTTTTATTTTGGAAGGGATTGGCTGTTTTGAAAATGAATCCAGTAAGCGTGCGAAACGTGAAATGTACTGCTGCCCTGACAAATGAACTCTTATTTGATTGCTTTTGAGGTTTTACTTTTGTTCTTGCCAGAACTTCTAGCCAGAAACATACACACAGGAAAAAAAGCAGCTGTCAGAGGGCTGGTGCTAGCCTAAATTTCAGATTTCAGACTTAGCTAGCCGTACACAGGAAGCGGGAGTGTCCCAATATATAAGACGTGTTCTCTAATGTTCTCTCTCTCCTCTGTGGTTAAATGCATAGTTTTTAGCACCCAAAAGACCTATCCTTGCTTTCCCTTTAAAGGGAAGGTGAAAAAAAAACACCTTATTTTTATATTTACTTTTCTTAGCATTGAATTATTTTGTGTGTGTGTAACTTCTGTTTTTAGGAAACGGAAGAAGCCAGCAACCTGTTGGATTGTTCTGACAATCCCCAGCTGGCATCTTGCCCAGGTCAGCGGGGCTTTTGCTGAGCAGTATTGAAATAGTCTCCTGGCTGGTCTAAGAAGTTGCAGGTGCGCATTCTGTCTGACTTGCCTGGGCAGTGCTTTATTATCCCATTGTGCTTCTTGATAAAAGATAACCCCACCCTTCAATAAAGCAAAGATTGCTATTAAACAAGGGAGACCATTCATTACCCTAAAGTAAATAAAGAAATCCTTAGTGACTAGACAGAAAGCAATTGAGAAATAATGCTTTTTGGATTCTGTCTTAATTTTGTCTGTTCCTTTTTTTTTTGTAATTGCTTCCAAATTGGACTGATTTTGTCTGAAGTGAATGTAAAGTAACCCTGGAGTAACTTTTTTACCCAGCATGGAAACCCAGGTAGCGATAGGAAGGGACTGAAGGAGCAAGAGAACAGATTTGTAACTTAGAGACCAACTTTAGGGTCCCCATGAGGCCTCGTGGGTGTGCCTCAGGTTGGCAGCTGCAGGCACCCAGAATCAATAGTGGTGTGAGCAGTGTGCCGTAGGACGTGACTTTGTCTTTCCCCTCTTCTTTGGTCCCTGTTTGTTTGTTTTTATTTTTTTTTCCATTTTCCTTGTGCTTAAGATATAAGATTCCATTTGTGATATTAACTTAGCTTTGGGCTGGCGTTTGAGATGGAGGGAAGGAGTGACGCTCCTCCATGCATGTTTTTGGTGGGCTCTCAGCCATGCTCCACGCCTTCTCCTGGGAGGACTGAGCTGTTCCCCCTTTCAGGAGTAGGGGCCAGAGACGATGTATCCAATTTTATCAGGGTGCCTAGAAAACCAGGTGAGGTGTGACCCAGCTATCACAGTGAGCCTGGACACAGAACCGATACCCCACCTTGTTTTCCTTCTGCTTAATGGACTTCAGAAAGCCTGGTCCCAGAGGTGAGCCTGCCCGGGGGCTGCTTCTCAGCCATCACCTGCTGACTGGGAGCTCTGGCCAGTGGTGGTTGGCTGTTGTTTATTCAACGTTAAGAAGTTTGCATTTACCTAAGAAACTTCTTGTCTTTTTATGAGGCTATACTTGCCCTTTCATTAATTGTCAAATCTTCCTGTCTTCCCTTATCCTATTTCTGAGATGCATCCCCTTCTTTCTTTTGCTCATTCTTGTCCCAGTTACTTCACTGTCACCTGAGGTCTGCCTCTCGCCTGCCCCCTCCCCATTTGTTGTCCACATAGAGGGATTGTTGTAAAAATGCCAGTCACCCCATGTCACCAGCCATGACCCCCGATCGCCCCAGTGATAAAGACCCGAGTGTCCCTCACGTCCCCAGAATCCTGCAGGACCTGCCTCCCACCTACCTCTTCTGAATTTGAGTTGTGGTGAACACCTGGACTGCCACGTGGCTGTCCATGGAGAAAGTCAGGTTGATGGTGTGGTTTGTTGTTGTGGGGTGGCCTCCAAGGCTTTGTTAGCCCAGTACTGTAAAGAACTGTGGGGAGCTGGCAAACCAAGAACTCTTACCCAGATGTCTGTCCCTAGATTATTGACCTTTGAGACATATTGATTAGCTAAACTGAATTTTTTATTGGGACACATTATTTGCTTCCCTTTGTGATGCCACTTTTTATGGGGGGTGAAGAGTTGAAACTGCATCAACACACTATCCAGCCCTACTGTGATCGTCTCACCTTTTCTCTTCGGTGCCTAAAAAAAAAAAACCCATGGCCACAAGTTATAAAGAAAAGAGCGCCAGGTTAGAAGTTCAAGAAGACTTGAGTCCTAGCCCTGCTTCTGCGTCATTTACCATGTGATTATGGGCAAACCCTGCCTGACCTCTCTGAGCCTCAGTTTCCTCACCTATAAAATGGAAATTGTAATACTGATCCTGCCTGCCTCATAGAGTTTGTTGCAAGGACCGAATGAGATATACAAATAAATCATCCTGTGATTAGAAGATAGTAAAATAATGCTATGATTATAATTACTAAACTATCAAAATCATATTAATTTACTTGGGGAAGAAAATCAGCCTCCCTCTGTGCTGCATGCATCATGAGGATTGGCCTTAGTGGTTTGATTCTCAAACTTCCAAACAGGGTCGAGTAGATATTTCTCTCCATTGTGCCATGCTGAGGTGCCTCCTTTGACACGCTCCACAACTAACCTTTATCCTTCACTTTGCAGTTCCCCAGTGACCTTGGCAATTTACCGGACCTCTCTGGGTTTCAATTTTTCCAACTGTAAAATAGTTGGAGCAAGTCAGCTCCAGGGCCTTTCCTTTCCGTGTCTATTATTTCTCCCTCAAAGAGGTCTCTCTGAGGCCCAGGAGCATGCAGCTTTCTCAAGTTGAGCCCTATGTTAACTCCACAATTGTTAATAAAGTAAGAGTAACGTTTTAAGGAACAAACCCGTTTATCCATAGCCGGCCATGAATAATATTGTTGTAATTCTCAGCAGCTAGGTTCAGATAAAATGTCATTCCTCTGGGAAACTCTTTCCCTTATGTACTGGCCTTAATAAATGAGGGAAGCTTAGTGGGTTTCTAGCTCCTTAAACCATTTGAGAATTTCCTCGGCAGCTAATAGAGGATGTTGAAAAGAACTTTCACTATTGGTTATGAGCTCAGAGTCCCATAAGATGAGATTCAGAAGCTTTTATATCTTGAAAAGGGCTTAGAACGCAAAGAGTAGCTCGGCTTGAACTTCATTAACTCTTCAGGAGATATTGCAAAACTCTGAAGAGGTGAGCCTTGGGGTCAGGTTAAGCTGCATTTGAATCTAGTCTTGCCGCTTGCTGGCTCTCTGAGCTGGCTGACCTTGAACTCATTACTTAACTCTCCTCCATTTCCTCTCTTGAGATGGGGATGAGGTTGGACCTTCCTCATAAGGTTGTGAGATTGTGGAGGTCAAGCATTTAGTACAGACTCTGGCAGAGTAAATGCTCAGGAAATGTGAGGTTGTGCTATTATTATTATCACCAATAGGATACTCTTTAGCACCTACAGAGGTGTCACTGCTGACCTCATTTGTGGTAAGATTGCTAATAATTTGCTTTTTTGTGTGTACAACTTTTCTGTTGTTAAGACATCAGTATTGCTGTCAGTTTTGTCACTTGGGGCAAAGGTTGGCTCACCTGACATGGATGAAAAGACGGAGAGGGATTGAGCTTGTTTAGAGATGGGGCCTCAGGCTCACCCTGAGAGCATCTCAGACATTGGGATTTCCTTTCTCCTCTCTTGGGTGTGTGACTTGAGAGTTGGGAATAATTTCTAAAGTGCCCTCAGCCATGTTGAGAGGTGGTCATCCCTTACTTACTGAACCATAAAGCAACACACTCCTACCGGGAAAATTTACCTTCAGAGATAATGTAACTGTATTAACTGGGTCCCCAGGTTGTGGCATGGAAAACACAAACCCATTTTTCCAACCTGACCACCAACATTCAAGAAATATTTAAAATCTGAGTCGAGGTGCTTTATCACCATTTCTTCTCAGAAGTCACTTATATTGAGGTATGATTTGCATACAGTATAATTAATCCTCTTCAATTGCACCATTCTTTGAATTTTGACAGATGCATTCAGTGTGTAACAGCCCCATATTTGAGATGTAGAAACCCCTAAGGTTTTCTCACTCCTACCCCAAGCCTCTAGCAACCTGCTGTTTTTATCAATTCGCTTAGATTGCAAAGAGCCCACTTACTGCAACTATCTTGAAATTTTCTAGAAAATATTGTCACCTCCTGATTTTGCATGAACTCCCCAGGGCTCTGGTTCTTAGCTCCCAAACAAAATGTCTGGACCAGTCATTGAACCTCTTTCATCCATTTATTCAGCAAATGGTCACTGAGCTAGCTGCTCTCCATGCAAGCTAGGAGCAAGAGGTATGGCTGGACACAGAAAGTTCTAACACAGGTTCTCAGCTGTCTTAGGAGCCATGATGTAGTTAGGGAGATGCACCGCATATAAATCAAGAATTAGAGAACGATATAAAGTTAGCTAGCAACATGAGGCAAAAAGTCAGAACATCATGAAATGATGCCACATTGTTGTAATTTTGGCTGAACAGCAGGGACAATGAGTGAGAGGCTGAGATGCGCTTAGAGGGTGCGGTGGGGGGGTGTC
This sequence comes from Tamandua tetradactyla, assembly GCF_023851605.1. Lineage (NCBI taxonomy): Eukaryota > Metazoa > Chordata > Mammalia > Pilosa > Myrmecophagidae > Tamandua > Tamandua tetradactyla. The sequence continues at coordinate 28,278,469 of NC_135352.1, forward strand.
AGTATGTGCTGGTGTGGTCAGGAAGGGGCTCCTGCAGCCCACCATTCTCAGTCCTGCCTATTGCTCAGCTACCCCTCACCCCCTCCTTGTTCCTGCCTCCTTGAAACCTGTCATTCCTTTAACTGGAAGAAATACTCCCCTTCCTCCACTTTTATCCCATGACTTCTACTCATCCCCCAACCCATTTTTATTTTTTAAAAACTATTACCTTAAATTTATTCTTTACATTCTGCCTTAAATGTATTATCTAGATTTATATGTGCTGCCCTATAGCTCCACAAGATTTCTTACAAACAGGATCCTTGACTGATCCTTTTATGCCCCTCAAGCACTTGGTAGCAATGCTGTATACAACAAAGTAGGTGCTCAATAAATATTTCTTAGTTGAATGGCTGGATTGGGCGCAATGGGGAAAAAGCAAAGAGGGGAGAATTCCTCATAAGAACAAAGAGATATCATTAGGAAGAGACTTGAGCTGCTGCCATCGTTTATTAACATACCTTGCTGTTTGTATGTTAAAGAATTATAGTACAAAGGAAAAATGCATTTTAGAGCTTCAGATGTAAAAGTGTCTTTGATTTAAGTGAAATCTATATAAGTTATTATATAATTACCTCAGTGTGCAAGATTTTGCTTATAAGACCCTCTCTTCCCCCAATACACATACACACGCACGCACACACACACACACACACACACACACACACACCACTTTGTTTTTCATCTGTGCTCATCAGCTGCTTCTTAAGACATGGGGTAGGACAGGGAAGGTCTAGGAATCAGTTTGATTTTCTATTTATTTTTCTTCAGAAAAGAGGCAGAAGAAATCATGAGAGAGGTCAATATTAACACTCAATCTGTATCTAGTGGACTGCGTAATTGAATGTATCCTACTTAAATAGGATAGTCTAATGGATAAAATAAGAATTTGGGAGTCTGCCTGTGATATATAGCCTGCTTTCCTTTTCTTTAGTTTTACCCCTGTTTTAGTTTCCTGGCTGTCAAATCAAATCCTATGCAATGGGTTGGCTTAAACAACTGGAATTTATTGGCTCACGATTTTGAGATTAGGAGAAGTCTGCAATCAAGCCGTCATCAAGGCGGTGCTTCCTTCCAGAGGACTGTGGCGTTCTCCTACTGGCTGCTGGTGATCCTTGGCCCTTGGCTTTTCATTCACATGGCCATGTACATGGCGGCCACTCTTAGCTTCTCCTTTCTCCTCCATGTTCTATTGACTTTCAGCTTCTGACTTTTCTCTCTATGTGACCTTCCCGATAAGGCTTTCAGTATTAGGATTAAGAACCATTCTGGTTCATTTGGCCCTCTCCTTAACTGAAGTATACTCATCCAAAGGTCCTATTTATAAGAACCCATGCCACATGTTGTTTCTGGGGTGCATAGCTCCAAATCACCACAGTTTCCCCTCAGGAAAACTTAACAAGCATCCAGTTTTCCTTTTATCTGTATGCGGTAGCTTTGTGGACTCTTTTCTCACATCCCCAGATCTGTTTTCCCAGCCTCCATCTGCCTTTCCTTTCTTTATTCCTTGAATCTGTGAATTCCCATTTCCTTCTAAAACCTTTTTTTACTAAAAGTCAGATAATGTTTGCCCTACCTCATGCTAGTCATTTCATTGCCCTCCCCACCTGTTCATATTACCTGCCCATAATGGCTAACTTCTCAAGGACATTGGAATGTGGTCCCCTTCATGCTTAATCTGAACATCATACAGAGGGTGAGAAAATGTCAGGGAGGTAGAACATTGCACACAGTCCAAACTGTGTGACCTTGACCAAGTCATGCTATTTCTCTATGCCTGAGTTTCTTCATCTATAATAGCATTGATTCTTTCCCTGTTATGCTTATGGGTTGAAATGCTAAAAGCACCTACATGGGGTGAATAAAACATCAATTATAGTGGTAAAATTATTTGAGGACCTTGGGAAAATATTGTTATTACCATTTTATTATCTTCCCATTTATTTATGGGTACCAGTTTTGGTTTTTTTTAAAAGGCAGAATTAATTAACTTGAAGTTTGCAGTTCTAAAGCCATGGAAATGCCCATCTAAAGCAAGGCTATAAAAATATCCAAATGAAGGCATCCAGGGAAAGATACCTTGGTTCAAGAAGGCCAATGACTTTCAGGGGTTCTCTCTTAACTGGAAAGGCACATGGCGATGGGTGCCAATTTTGAGGGATATTTCATCCAATCAACTGTCAACGGTAGTGTAATGTCAATTCTGGTTAAAATTAGGAAGGGCAGGACTTTCAAATTAAAACCACAATGAGATATCACAACACATATATCAGAATGGCTAAAATAAAAAATAGTGACAGCTTCAAGTGCTGACAAGGTTGTGGAAAAATTAGATCATTCATAGAACACAGTTGGTAATATAAAATAGTACAGCTACTCTGGAATACAGTTTCTCATAAAACTGAGCATGTGATTATCATACTACCAGGTAATTGCACTCTTGTGCATTTATCTCAATGAAATGGAAGCTTATGTTTATACAAAAACCTGGATACAAAATTTCACAATAGCCTTATTTCTAATACTCAAAAACTGGAAATAAACCCAGATGTCCTTCAGCAGGTGAAAGGTTAAACAAACTGTGGTACATCTGTACCATGGAATACTACTCAGCGATAAAAAGGAACTAGCTTGCTGATGGACACAACAACCTGGATGAATCTCCAGGGGATTTCCCTGGTTTCCTATATGAGTTCATTTATGTAACGTCTTTGAAATGAGAAAAATCATAGAAATAGAAAATAGAATCGTGGGTGCCAGGTGGATAAAGGAGGTGGATATGGCTACAAAAGAGTAACTCAAGAGATCCTCGTGGTGAGGGAAACTGTCAGTATTCTAACTGTGGTCATGGATACATGAACCTCTATAGGTGATAAAATTGCTTTGAACTAAATACATACTTGTGCTCTTACACACACACACACACACACACACAGGTGACTACAAGCAAAGCCAAGGAAATTTGAACAAGATGGGTGGATTAGAATAGTGTCAAAATCCTGGTTGTAATTTTGTACTGCAGTTTTGCAAGATTGGAGGAAACTGTAAAGGGTGCATGAGATGCTCTGTATTATTTCTTATAACTGTATGTGAATTTACAATGATCTCACACAATTAAAAGTATAATAAATAAATTGAGGGGTGGGCCACTGTGGCTCAGTGGCAGAGTTCTTGCCTGCCATGCCAGAGACCTGGGTTCATTTCCTGGTGCCTGCCCATACAAAACATAATAATAATAATAATAAATTAATTGAAGCAAGATGCAGAGCCAGGGTCATCAGAATCCACCTTATCAGTGTTCTGGGGAGCTGATGCTACTAATGTCCACCAGAATTGGGAATTGGACCCAGAGGTCTTGTTGCACAAAGTGGAAGGAGCACTGGGCATAGGAACAAGCACCCTACATTTAGAAAGGATACAACGGGTGTCCTTCCTCTATAGTAGGATTCGATAATGTCTCTCTGGGCCACAGAGACCAGAAAATAGCACAGCAGCTTCCTTCGGAGCAAGGCTAGAGAACAGAAATGGGTCAGGCTCAAAGCACTATCCTGACGGGTCCTGAGGCTAGGTCTGGTTATGTGTCCTCTGGTTACGCAGCCTTAGCTGTGACCTGGCTTCCCACGGTTGTTCCTAGCATGCTGCCAGTGGCTCTTACAGGTGGCCATGTCTAGCTCCATGGGAAGCCAGACTGTTGGCAGGCTGCTTCTCTGGAGATGGAGACATCAACTCAAAGCTGAAGCTTGTTCTTCAGCTTCGTGGCAGGTGACAGATGGTGGTCAGGACTTTGTCGCCTGACTATTCGGCTCTTTGGGGGAAGGTTTTTCTTCCTTGAGGTTTTGAAGTTGGTGGCCTCGGTGTGTGATGGCTCTCTTTTCTTTGAAGTTGTAGGACAATCACATTTGGATAGCAACATTGAGGATCAAGAGATTGTCACTAACCCACCGGATATCTGCCAAGTTGTGGAAGTGACCACTGAGAGCGATGAACAGCCGGTCAGCATGAGTGAGCTGTACCCTCTCCAGATTTCCCCTGTGTCTTCCTATGCAGGTAATCAGGGAGGAGGGAAACTTCTGAACTAGCCAAGGAACCAGGGAGGGGTGCACCCTCAGTCTAGGGTAACCAGTTTCACCACACAGCAGAGAATTTCTCCTCTGTGCTAAGAATTATTCCTATTGGAATGATTGATGCTTTAGCTTTCTTGACCAGTGTCTTCTTGGACACTTTTGGAAGACATGATCAGGGAATGTCTTTACTCAATCATCCATAATGTTGTCATGCTTGATTAACAGATAGTAAGATTGCTTTGGGGAAGCAGCTCATCAGAGTCTATTTTATTTTCACTATAAGGTATTGGAAATCTTGCAGGTTTTTTTTAAGTGGAATCTCAGTCTGAACAAGCTGAATAGTAGCTTAGAGATCATCTCTTCCATTACTTTCATTTTCAGAAGTGAAGTGAATTGCCCAAAGTCACAAAACCAATAAGTGTTTGGGCCGGGACTTACACTAAAGGCTTTGGACTAGATCTGTTCCATTATACCAAATGTCCTTGACACTTCCTCTTACTTTTTCTTCCTTTCTCTATTTAGTAAAGCTTCTGATCGGGCCAGGAGTCTGAACCCATTTCCGATTCCCTAGGGAATGGCCATATAATTACAGAAATTGGTCCAGCCAGTGTCACAGGACTAGAATCAGATTCAGTTCTTTCTTCCATTCTTATAGAATAAAATTATGGCAACTTTTATCCACCAACATTACATCATCTTATACTGTCTTCCTGTTGGTCTCCATTTAGTTTTTTGGGACTCTGTCATAATTAGGAAATATAAATGCTGCGCCAGTGTTATTGCTTTAAAATATTTTTTTTGAAAAAGAAGCAGCCGATGCCGTATTATGCATGAGAACGACAATCAGCTCTAATGAAGAGTTCAGGGATTCTTCCAGAGCTCCTTTACATGCTTCTGAATAGAGTGTCCTCCAGTTAGGGTGCCACCTCCCCATAGGCACAATGTCAGCATTCCAATCAGATTGATTCAAGTAGCTGGTTGTTTATGAGTTATGGGCCACTAAGTAATGACCTTGCAACTTGAACCCCAAGTTCCTTTTGCCAAGAAGATAAAAGGAAGGCGAGAACAAACCTTGGCCACAAGAATATTATACTTGATCAAACAGGATAAGCTTGTCATCAGTAATTATCAATTTATCAAGCACATTTTGAACTCCTGCATGAGCCAAGTTCTTTGAATGTCCCCAATAATGATAAATTTATTGCTTGGTCATTGTGCTCTGGAAATTGTGCTGAATGCTTGCTCTCGATTGACTTAATTCTCATGAGAATAACTGCCATCGTGGTACCGCTGTTATCCCCAATTTTTAATAGAAATCTGAAGCTACTGTGGGTAAAGCAACAGCTGGTCGCATGCATGGAGCACAGGTGTACTAATGCCAGGACCCTGTGCTGAGCCCTCCCCTGCGGTGCTGCACGGGAGAATTGCACTGGCTTTTGCCGTTGAGAATGCTTCAGTGGTCTCATTTAATTTTCACTAGGACCCACGAAAAGAGCCAGGATGGAATGTTTATGCCTTAATTTTACAGTTGAGATAGCTGAAGCTTGAAGCCACTGAGCCACTTTTCCTACATTTACATAGCTCTGGCTAAAAAATTCATGACTCTTCTGTATCATGCTGCTGCAGGCGTTATTATACCTCATATGTGTGTGTATGTGGGTTTAAGGGCTTGTGACTTTAGAATAGACTTTCATGTTTATCTGTTGAATAAGGTTTTTCTGCCTTCTTGGGGATTTTGGAAAGACCTCTTCTTCCTGTTCTGCCAGCAGCGACATTTTGCTTTAGCAGAAGAAACCAGAGAACAGCTGAGCCATGCAGAGAGAAATGAAAATTTCATTACCCTTTTCAGGCCATTTGCATAGATTTGAAAAGGAGGCTATGAGTGCCAGGGTGGCAGACAGCGGGAGGTTTGGTTGGAGCCTGGCCTTCCGTCGTTGGCATTGTCTCCCTTCTCTGAAATCTTTGAAAGGGAGGCTTATGGGGTGGACCCAAAATGTTTCATCAGCACTACTTTTCTAGAACTTACAAACCCTAAGGAAATTGATCTGTTACTGACCATGGCTAGTTTAAATCTTTCAGGCAGCAATTTTTAGTGTTTTGCTCGTAAAGGCAGCTTTCTGGTTGTAGTCACCTTTCTTATTTTCCATTCCCAAATTCGCCTGTTTTTCATGACAGCGTTCCCTTGTCGGGGCTGTTCAACTGAATTTCAACCCCCTCTAATCATGTGTTTAAGAAATTGGTATTTGGGGCCTTTTGTTTGCCATTTTCCCCCCTACCAAACACTGAAATATAATCCCAGTAGAATTTCAGAATTACATTCAACCTTGCAAGTCTGTCTTCTTTTCTGTGGTCTAAATATTTTGGTGAGAAAGAAAAGAGACTGTTTCTTTGAGTGAAAGTACTTGCATTGGATGTGTTAAAACAATAAAAATTTCGAGTTTGATTCACAAAACTTGGAGGGGTGTCCTAAAACCCACCCTTAGGAAACTCCAGGGGATAGTCTGGTTAGGTCTGCTGTAAAGTGTCCTCTTGCCTGATCTCTGGCACCGGGATTTAATTAGGTTGTCGATGGTTCATTAAAAGAAAGTCACAAGGCGGGCCACGGTGGCTCAGTGGCAGAGTTCTCGCCTGCCATGCCAGAGACCCGGGTTCGATTCCTGGTGCTTGACTGTGCAAAAAAAAAAAGAAAGCCACAGTAAAATTTCTTTTTGGGAGGAAGAGTGCTGGTGGCGAACAGACTTAAGAGGAAAGCATAAGGAATAATGACTTACAACCAAGAAAATGGAGATTTCCTGATGACTGGCAACTACTATAGACTTGGTCCTCATGGAAACCATATGAGACATATGGTTTTGGTGAGACATAGGTAGCTTTTCTTTGAGATTGAGAAAAATTCCAATTCAAGCCTTATAGTCAAGCCTCCTAGTGAGTGAGGGTAATTGAAGAAATGATGGAAAGAAATCTGCCAAAATATTATTACTAAAACCTACTGGACAAAAGCTTTCAAAAAGTATACGAGGATGCCAGAGTACAAAAAGGCCTTATCATAAAACTTGTCATCTCCTTCCCCCATAATGTACCTGACATAGTTTGACAGTATGTTTTCTCAGGGAGGCATTAAAAAGTGGACCAAAATGAAGTGTCAACCCAAGGGAGAATATCATCTTAGAATTGCAACACTGGAAGACGGATTCTTTGAGATCATCTAATCCAAATCTTCCCCTTCCCTCTCACCTCATTTGCTTTCAGGGAAACTGAGACCAGAAAGGTTAAGTGAGTTGCTCAAGATCATGTACCTGTTATTACTCTGTAAACATTTTCAGCTTATTCAGACCATGCTAGTGAAGCAACTCCAATTGTTTTAAAAATTTCATTGTATTCAAAGTAAGTAAAAAATGCAAATTACTCAAAATGGAAGTACTTGTTGATTGAAATAGAATAAGAACTCCTATTGATATTTCAACAGTACCATTTGATCCAGTAGCTGTAGCTGCAATAAACTCATTTCTCGTATACCAGAAGTGATCCTAAAAAATATGGCAATGGTGAAGTACAACCAAGAAAACAGGAAAATGGACATCAGTACCCCAACCGAGAACTTCAAGGGTGTCTGTGGGGAACCCCTGTTTCTCTAGAGAGGAGGGTCTTGGTCCTCAGGCAGGAGTTTCAGGCATTTCCTGCTTCTACACTGAAGACACTTCAGGCCTTTTTTTTTTTTTTTCAGGCAATAAATGTTAACAACCTCATTTTGCTAATATGGAGGGTCGACTTCAGAAGTAGTTCATCTTAATTTAGAAAATATCCTCTTTAATGAACGTTTGTGTCAGTGTAAAGCCTAAGCCCAGACAGGTGTGTCTTTTCTTGTCTGAAACGATTTCTCTCTATTTGAGAACTGGGCATATCAAGGAAATTAGCATTCTCACCACACGTGTGGTCTCACCAAGGACTTTTACTGAGGGTCTGACCGCCCCCCTGCGGCATCTGTGAGTTTGGACTGTGGTGGAATTCACCCCCCACCTCACCTACCACAGCAAGCCTTGAGGCATGTTAGTTTTTATTTGAAGGAGGAAAGAACAGACTGTGATGCCATTTATGGAGAGTAATCAGAAGTGAAGCTGTCCTGGACCTAGATGGAAGGAAGACAAACCTTGCTCTGGAGCACCAGAATAAAGAAAAAAGAAAGCCGAGCATGGAAATAGAAAGGGGATTTTGAAATTTCGTCAGTGGTAGGAGCAGCAGGAGGGCTTCAGGGAGCCGAGGTCCTGTGCCCGGGGCACAAGCACAGTTTCGTTTTCGCTGCTCCATGCTGACTCAGTTCGCAAATTTGACAAGTGTCTCAACATCCCTGTTCCTCCTTTTCCTTCTCGGGTGGCAACCCTGATGCCCGCCTCTCCAAGAACACAAAGCGAGTGTGAGCGTCAGTGTGAGGAGGGGGATTTTCCTTCTCTGGTGTTTAGGTTTTGTGACAGAGACACATCGGGTGCCTTCAGAGCCGTGGCCATGGCCCACTGAGGCTGAAGCTTCCTCTAGGGATTTGCCCTGGGGAAGGATGAGCTCTGCCTAAGGAGCGTACAGACCTGCTGCCTAGCTGCTCACAACCTGCAGAAAGGCTCAGGGGTCCAGCCAGGTAGCCAGTCCTCTTTCTCTTCGTCTAAAGAACCAACTTGACACATAGTTTGGCCACTTGGTCCTTTAGCTTCTCATTTGGAGAGCACCTCGTCTGTGGCTGCCACTCCATGTGGTGGAAAGTGCCTTGCCTAGGCTGGGAACCAGCTGGGCCCGCGGCAGGGATGGGGTGGAAGGCAGTAGAATACACTAGCTCCCCTGTGCAGTGGGGCAGGGGTGGCTGCCTCATAGTCCCCTGTGCCAGTTGAAGGAGACATGGGTGAAGCGTGGCCCACAGCGCTCTCTAAATGTTCACTAGGAGAGCTTCTCTTCAGGCTTGCTCTATAAAATGAATGACCCATTCTAAGTAATGATCTCTAAGGGCTTATTTTAGAAGTTCTACCCATTTTGCTTTCATTTCTCTGTGCCCGTGGCAGTATTGAAAAACTGGGCACCATCACATCTTTACTTTAAAAAAGTTATTTTTTTACTTGAACAAGTTATATATGTTTTTACTTGAATGTTCTTTATGCATACAGGTGATGTGTAACCACTCACCACTGATTTTGCCTCTGTTAATCCAGTCTGTCATGCAGACCTGATGTCGAACAATGCCGATGAGCAGAGGGTAGAAACCTAAAAGCACAGCTAGCATTTACTGAGTGTCCACTCTGTGCCGGGTCCTAAACCCTGTCACTTCCTCATCACATAATCCTCTTATGCAGGTGTGTGGATGCACCCATTTTATGGGTGAGGAAATGGAGACAACTCAGTGCGGGTCTGTAACTCACTGAGTGTCTCAGGGCTGGCAGTCAGCAGGATGGTGACCATGTAACTACCAACTTAGTGACTTAAAACAACACATTTATCACCCAGCATTTTCTGAGGGTCAGGAGCCCAGTTCCTATGGACCAGGTCTTCTGCTACAAGGTCCCACAAAGCTACGGCCAAGGCAGCTGAGACACGAGTGGGGACGGGTCCATTTCCAAGTTCACACCTGGGGTGGTTGATTGGCTTTGGTTCCTGGCGGGCCCTTGAACCTTGTTGGCTGGAAGCTTCCCCTAGTTCACTGTCACGTGAGCCTTCCTCGTCTTGTCGCTTGATTTCTCAGTGCCAATAAGGGGGATAGTCTTCTCCTAAGTCAGGTTTCAGTTTTATGTCACCTAATCATGCCCTGGTCCTCCTGTGCATCCCGTCACTATTGCTGTATTTTGTTGTGTAGAAGCAAGTCTCAGGTCCCATCCACATGGCAGGGAAGGGAGAAAGGAAGTGAAGGGTGGGAGCTGAGAGTCATGGGGCCACCCCAGAATTTGTCCACTCAGGTGGAAGAGGCAACTCTAAGGATCTAAGTACCAAAGGGATATGAGGTCAAGGAGAGAGATGAGTGGAATAGGATGACCTAGGAAGACTCTTGGATAATGTTGACCGAGGTAGGACTTAGATGAAGTAATTGACGTGGATCGGAAGGGAGGAGCAGCGTGGGGCATGGTGACCAGAGCAGCAGTGAGAGAAAAGGTCTGAAACGGAGGCAGGTGTGAGCAGAGGGTATGGGGAGCCGAAAGCAGATTGGCCCCGTGGGATGCAATGCCCCCCGCTGGGATGCGGTGCAAACATCGCCTCCATCCTGACCTCAGAGGGAAAGCCAGTCCTCGACTCTAAAAGCAGCTTTCTCTAAAGGACCAAGGTTGTATAATTAAAATTCACCCTGACATCCCCCAGATAGAAGTTACTGTGTTTGACCTTACAGACGGGGGTGGGGGGTTGTCTTAGTTTAGTTACCCACTTCTCTTTTAAAAAAATTTAAAAATGAAGCTGTGATACAGTTTTCAAACACTGCCTGAGCCTCGGAGCCGTTTGAGTGGCAGGATTGATGGCCCTTGTTTTTCTCTCTGTGAACAGAAAGCGAAACCACCGATAGTGTGCCCAGTGATGAAGAGAGCTCGGAGGTAAGCATGGCGCCACTCGGCTCCAGGAGACGTTTGGAAGAGCCTTCCTGAGCAGCACTTTGGTTTCCTTGCTGCTAGTTAAGTTTCCTTACTTTTGATCATGAGTTTTACTTTTAGATTTTGAATGATACAGCTAAGCGCAGGGAACTGCATGGGAGGAAAGGAAGTAAAATGTTAACGATCAGAAAGAGAGGCTGTGACGGCAGGAAAAGGGGGTGAAACTTGAGGCAGGGAAACGTTGATATGTTCTCACTGTAAACATCCTAATGCACAAACAGAAATAGAATGTTCTGAGCGACCAATGACCAGAAGTAAACACCAGGAAGGACGTAGCAGTTAAAAATTCTCCCCAAACCTGGATTCCACTCCCTCTCCGAGGCCGAGCCCAGAGGCAGGCTGTGTGTTTGTCTCCTCTCTGAGTCCGCTTCCCAGGCAGGCAGCGCACAATGGCAGGAAATGGCTGTAAGGGTGGCAGGGAGCAGTTCCTGCTAAGCCTGCTCTGTGCGTGTGCCTGAGCGAGTGTGAGAGAGAGAAAATCAACAGCTGTGCAAATGAGTGGTCCTCCTCTTTCAGTTTCAAGTTAAGTGCAGGAACTCTGCAAAAAGACAGTAGCCCTGGATGCTCCCGTAGAGTCTGAGCCTGCATCTTCAAGGTCCGAAATGGCAGCCCTTTGTCTGGAGGAAGCCACCCTGGAGTAGCCGGGTGGCCATCTGAGAGCAAAGGGCTCTCTCTGTCTGTTGCTAAGTTCCTCTCTGGACTTCCTCTGAAAGTGCAGGTTGACACAGAGACCAGACACTCCACCAAGGAGGGAGAACCTATGAGCTTGACTAACTCCTCACCCCGGCCCAAAACTTAGTTAATAGTAAGGAGGCTGGGAAGCTGGAGCAGAGTGGGGGGTGGGGGGGTGGGCATTGGGGCACAGGAACAATTGCTACCTTGATTTCCTGCCCTCATAGAATAGCACTGACTGTGTCTTTTGGGAAGGTAGCAAGCAGGAAAGTTGGCAAAAAAATAAAAAGAGAGACCAGTCCTTGCTCAGTAGCTGGGTGTGGATTTCAGGGAAGGCCCTAATTGCTGAGCTTTTGTTCATTCGGTGACTCTTAAGAAATTCAGGTGACACACCAACACATGGGGACAACGGTGCTTTTTTTTTTTATTCTTTTCTAAACCGGTGCCATTCGATTGAAGCAAAAGGAAACATATGTCTCCATTCTTTTCTTTGCAAGGGGCGACCACACTGGCGAAAGAGGAACATTGAAGGCAAACAGTACCTCAGCAACTTGGGGACTCGGAGCACCTACCTGCTGCCCAGCATGGCCACCTTTGTCACTTCCAACAAGCCCGACCTCCAGGTCACCATCAAGGAGGAAGGCTGTCCCGTGCCTTACAACAGCTCCTGGCCCACCTTTTCCGACCTCCCCCTGGCGCCTTCTGTGAGCCCCGCTCCCAGCAGCAGTCGGCCAGACCGGGAGGCTCGGGCCAGCGTCATCAAGAAAACTTCCGATATCACCCAGGCTCGGGTCAAGAGCTGTTAAGGTCCTTGGCTTTCCCCGGCGGCTGCTGGGATTCCTTGGCTGTGTTTTGTTGTTTGTTTGTATTTTATTTTTCCTCTCTGACACCTGTTTTAGACAAATCTAAGGGAAAAAGCCTTGACAATAGAACATTGATTGCTGTGTCCAACTCCAATACCGGAGCTTCTTTTTTAAACTCAGGACTCCAGCCCATCGGTATATGTGTATCTCTAAGAGCCTGCTGGATCCCCCCCCCCACCCCCAGGGCTGCTCCCTCGAGTTCAAGGACGTCATAGGACCAACCCGCACGGGCCACAGAGGTGTGCAGCCAAGACCAGCATGGCGGAGTGGATGCCCTGGAATGGACGAGAAAATGTGAACTAGCTGGAATTTTTTATTCTTGTGAATATGTACATAGGGCAGTACTGGCGATGTTGCAGTCTGCTTCTGCACCTTATCTCAAAGCACTTACACGTAGGCCTTCTCGTGACCCTGCTCTACTTCACAGCACATTCAGCATCCCCCCTGCCCCCCAACCCGCCCTCCCGTCCCCACCTCCGTCCAGTCTCTTCTGTTCTTTTCCTCCCCTTAAAGCCTGTGCTCCACATCCTCGAGGAGGAGAAGAAAATGAACTTCCGCACAGATGTCCCATTTTAAGACTGCTTAAAAAAAAAAAATTCTTTCTAATCTGCTATGCTTGAATGCCACGCGGTACAAAGGAAAACCATCATGGAGATATTATGCAAATTCCCAGATTTGAAGACAAAAATTCTCTAATTCTAACCAGAGCAAGCTTTTTTATTTTTTATACAGGGGAATATTTTATTCAAGGTAAAATTCTAAAGAAAATATAATTGTTTTTTATCTTTTCTACAGCAAATTTATAATGTTAAGATTCCTTTTCTTGTTTATCAGCAGTTGTTATTACATCCTTGTGGCACATTTTTTTTTTTAATTTTGTAAAGTGAAAAAGCTTTTATGAGCTCATGTAGCAATCAAATTATCCTGTGGATTGATAATAAATGAATATGACATATAGTTAAATTTTTAATAGGCATAGTGCCTGGCTTTGTCTGTGTCTGCTTTAGAGCACAGTCATGGGACAGGAATGACAAAGCATCATTTCTTCTTGGGAACTGTTTTAGTTTCCTAGGCTGCTCCAAACAAAGACCATGAAATGGATTGGCTTAAAAGGTGGGACTTTATTAGCTTACAGTTTTAAAGTTGAGAAAATGTCCAAATCAAGCCATCATCAAGATGATGCTTTCAGAAAGCTGAAGGCTGGCTGACGGTGATCCTTGGCTCCTCTGCCACATGGCAAGGCACACGGTGGCATCTGCTACTCTCTCCCTTCTCTTCTGATTTCATTGATCTCAGCTGTTTGCTTCCATGGCTTTCTCTCTCTGTCTGAATTTCATTCTGTTTATAAAGGACTCCAATAAAAGGAATAGGATCCATCCTGAATGGGGTGGGCCACACCTTAACTTAAATAGGCTTATCAAAAGGTCCCACTTGCAATGGGCTCACACCACAGGAATGAACTAGATTTGAGAACATTATTTCTGCGGTACATGCAGCTTCAGACCACCGCAGGAACCAATGCTTTTTCCCTTGAGGACCACAAGAGACCCCAGAGATTCCTGCTGTGAGAATGCAAATGCCTGACTCTATTGAAGGCTTGCCTTGTGCCAGGTGCTGTGCTAAGTGTTTTACACAGGTGTTCTCTGCACTACTCCTAGTCGTCCTACGTTATAGAGACCTGCATCCATTTCACATGTGAGGAATCAGAGCTTTACCTTGTCAGGAGGTAGTAAGGGCTCCGGGCCCCAGTCAAGCCCAGGTCTGGTGTGACCCTGATGGAGTCTTTACCCACCTCATCAACTCCTCTCCTATGCCACAAGCAAATTTCACCCCCGTTGGTATTTTCCCCGCTCTCATCCATAAGCTTTCAAATATGACTGAAGTTTGGTATGCATGTCACGTACAGGGCCATGGATAAGACATTTTCAATAACAAATGTTTATTGGATTCATTCCTCTTTCACTGTCACCTGGGACCTTGGGCAGAGGTCCTGCCCTTAGAGTCTGTCTTTGGCATAACCAAATGAATTAAAGAACATCACACTCCATTCACCACCCCTTTTGTACTTCAAGGCATATGTATAACTGACCTTAGGAAGGTTACTTCACAACCTCATGTGCTTCCACTACATCTATAAAGTCAGGAAAATAAAACTCAGCTGCCTACCTACCAACTTTGGGGGGTTGTGGAGGAGATTGCAAAGTTAATATTTGAAAAGGTGCCTTCCAAGAAAGGACAAAGGACTTTTTATACTTGTTCTCCATATGTGTGGCTGCAGATACAATTAGCAGTCATAAAATGATCCAGCCCTTAACAAAAATTAACTGAAGCATTTTACTGGTTAGTGTCTTATAGTTAAAATGCCACCAAGTAATGGCTGACTGCTTCTGCAAGGAGCACCTTTGTTGATTGTTTATCTCAATTTCCCAGGAAAATCTCTTGCTTTCTTAGTGAAAGGAGTCCTAAGAAAGAAAGAGATCACCCCTCCCTAACTACTCCCCCCTCCCACATCATCTTAGCAGTGTGGTTTTTGGTTAAAAATCACTCTTCTCCCATGTCTTAAAGAAGTGAGTTCAGTTCTCTGTAACATATCTAAGTCCTATTGTTTATTCATCCCATTTTTAAAAAAGAAGCTACAGAAGTTTGTCACTTGATGTGGTTATGAAAGGGTTAAGGGCAGCTCCTACTTTCCCCTCCATCTTCCTCCCCACCCTCATCCTCCGCCCCTTTCCCTCCCAGCTCCCATCCTGCTTCCTTCAGCCAGGCAAGGGGTCCCAAACGCTGTCTCCACCAAGTGCTTCCTTCACTCCTGTGGCTGTCACCAGACATACCAAACCTTACCAGGTGGAAGAAAAGCAAGGATTTGAAAATCCCAACATTGAACTTTTAAAGATAGTCCAATACCAATAAGGCCATGAAAACCAGATTCATGTTTAAAATATTTCTGAGAAAGCCTGCATTGTTCCTACGTGCACTTTGCCAGTAGTGTAGGAAAACAAGCTCCAGTTACACAATGCCTAGGGGGAATGTGGGAAAGAAAAACATGAGCTGGGGCATCTCATGAACTCCAAGCTCAGCCCCTACTGTTGTCACCAACAGGAAGTATCTGGGACGTGTGCTTCACTGGCTGGCAGCTGTGTGAGCTGATAGGCTTTTATGGTGGGCTTGGCTGTGTGTGTGTATATGTTTTAAGTAGCAAGTTGAGTGTAACTGCCTTTTGAACAGTAGTCTCGTTGTCTCCAGCCAGTGCCTGGCCACTCCCTTGAAAACATGGCATGTTGGTTGCACAGCTGTGAACCGTGAGTCCACTGACAGGTACTTCCGACCAGCCCCAAGGCTGAGAGAACCCAGCACATCTGCGTACTGCAGGGGCTTCCAGAACCTCTTCTGGACGAAAGTCTCTAAATAAATCTGTACTCAACCCTAGCATTGTTTCCATGCTCTGGTGAAGGAGCTGCCAGAGGAAATGTTTAGTCTGTGTAAATGTATCTATGGAGAAGAAGAAGCCATACATGGATAAGAAATACATACACAACAGATCCTTTGGACATCAAAATCCCAAAATAGGATACTTCTCACCCACCCACCACCCCCATCTCCAAATGCAAAATTTGCTAGACTATTGTGTAACCACTGAGATAGAAATTTTGGGAAAGAGGATTCTCAGTTTTCAAACTTGTGCTTTCAGAAGTATTTTTGCATGTGAATGAAAAAGGTGTTAATCCCCAAATGGCCTCCTGCTCCCTAAACTGGTGGGTGGAATGTTGGATATTCATTTATTTGGGGCCACTCTTTTTTCTTCTTTTTTTTTTTTCACATGGGCAGGGGCGGGGGAATGGAACCCAGGTCTCTGGCTTGGCAGACGAGAACTCTGCCACGGAGCCACCGTTGCACCACCTGAGGCCATTCTTTTAAAGTTGAATTCCTAGGGTCTAAAAATCCCCCTATAATTCTCAAAAAAAAAAATCCGCCTATTATTCTAACTATGGACAAACAGACCCAGATAAAAGGTGAAAGTAAGAACCCCACTATTCTGTCCAGTTGCAGCTGAAAAAAAGGCTAGAAAGCTCTCTGCCAGTAGGTAGCGGAGGTAGGCCCTTAGCTTATGCGAGGGGCAGGGGGCAGTTACTTAATGCCTCAGTCCCAGCTTTGGTTTGGAAAGATCGCATAGAGGCAGAAACTTTTTTTTTTCTTAACCTAGGGGTGCTCAACCACCTCGCCCTGAACTTCCAGCCCATGACAAACCAGGCCCAGGATGGTGAGCTCCCGGCCCGCTCCCAGTTTGCAGTCGAGCTTCTCCAGCTGCATCACAATTGGGCATTGCCTGTCTCCCACAGGACCGTAAACTTAAGACTGTCTCAGTCACGTTTGCATCCCAGCATGTGGAACAAGGCCTAGTGCACGGTGGGCAGCCAGGAAATGGCTGTTAGGTCAGAAGGCTCCCTGCCCCGAGGATTTCCTCTTCTTTCTCTTAGCCCCACCCCTACCCCCCACCCCCATTGCCGATGCCAAGAGAAACGAGCTTTGGAACCCTGGGCTGCGCCCCTTAGGAATGTGAACACAGACCTGGAGGGCCAGCCCCGGCCTTGCAAAGCTTCAGGTCAGCAGATGCAGGAAGACGCTGGGTCAGCTGTCCCTGCTGTAGCCCAGGCCTGGGACACAGGAACCTCCCTGGGCTGCTTGGCCCCGGCCCCCAGCCGGCCCCCTGGGTACCGGTGCCAGCCCCTGTTTCTGTCTGGGCATCGCTGGTCCTGCTGCTTTTACAAATGCGGGTTTCATGGTGGTTTCCTTCTGTGGCCACACTAACAACATGTGCAGGGATCGTGTGTGGCTGCTGCTGCTGAAAATAGTGCCCGGAAGGAAGTGGCCAGGCTTAACAGCCGGTTTTAGCAAAAACGTTAAGTCTGTCCAAGATCCTGGGCCATGCGGTGGAAGGATCAAGAAAGGTGACATTTCAGAGTTTGCAGAGTCTGAAAAGAGCTTTTTTTTTTTTTTTTTGGAGTCCTCTGACCACATTTCTTAAGAAGAAAAACAGCATGTGTGCTTCTGTTCCTCTAAACAAGCTGCCCTTTGGAGGTTTGGTCAGTTTCTCCATATCTGCTCTATAAACATGCTCCAACAGAGATTGCGGCTCTCTGGAATGTAATGTGCTGTGATTGTGCAACTGCTGCTCGCTTAACCCATTATACACATGACTGGAGAAGCACTGCATTTGCAGGCAACAGATTTTAGTCACACAACTGTTTTTGCAGGTGCAAAAAAAAAGGGGGGGGAACAATTCCAGGGCGATAGCATCTTTAAGTTTCAGTTTTCATTGAGAAGAACATTATAAATTTAAACACACAGAGAATTCACTAATGTGAATCATCAGGACAAGAGGATACCCAACATGCTCCATCTGCCATAAAGCTCAGGTTCTTGCCATCCAAGGATGCTCTGCTCTGCAAATTCTCTTTCATGTGCCAGTTCAAGGACATTGATATTCCAAATTCACAGATTACACTTGAGCATTTGCCTTAAATTTCAGGATAATGTTAGCAGCTAGATGGGGGTGGGTGAGTTCCTTATGGTTAGTAACGATTATTCATTTCTAGATCTAGTATTGATAAATACTCTCAGCAGAGTTCACTCTTCTTTGTCCCAACTCGATGATAGACTCAGACTTCTGTTGCCTTCCCAGCAGGATCTAGTACTGGACGTGCTATGGTGTCCTTTCTCTGGGAAGTTCATGTACCTTTTTCTAAATGTAGCAATGCAATTCAGAGGAGATTTCACAGACTCAGGACTAAAATATTCAGAGTCTAGGGAAAGAGAAGTTCTAGTAAAACTGCAAACTGTATCCTGTTTTACCTGATATTTTCAGGGATCATTTGCTATGATGTGGAAAAGGAAACAGGCTGGTTTGGCAAAGCTCATCTCTTCAAACTCTTTTATTTGTGAGGTTGATTTAAGGCCATGTAATGCCACATCTTTTTTTTTTTTTTTTTAACACCACTTGTATTCAATTAGGGTATGCTGTCATCTCCAGAACTGGGCTAAATGGTGGGGGTGCTGAATGAGGCTTTCCCCGAAAGCAGGACATTCAGTACTAAACTGGGAGTCTTTTCTCAGGCAAATTCAGATGGGTTGGTCTACCCTAAATATAATGCTGAGTTCCAGAGAATGCATTTTGTTATCTTTGAGGATTTTAAAATTCCAGATGAAAGTTTGATGAGGCATTGTCAAGGCTATATTGCATTAATTTAGTAGTATTTTGTAAAGTTAAACAGCCATTCACTCAAGATGATTTGTTGAGTTCCTGGAACTGTTCTGAATGTTTAAGAGCTGTAAGCAGGTGAACAAAACAAAGTCTTATTCTAAGGGTGCTTAAATTCTAGTAAGGGTGGACCTTCGACCAATAGATAAAAATAATCTTTGGGTGACAAGAAGTGCTAGGAAGAAAAATAAAGCTGGATAAGGGAGATAGGGAATGACAGAGATATTCTAAACTCCGTTTTAGAGCTTAAAGGAGCAACTGAAGGATTAGCAGTTATAACGACCAGCAGTTAGAGGGGAACAAAGGAAAACAGTGTGTATCAGTAAGGTGCAGTTTCAAGAAAAAAATTATTTGAAGCAGAAAGCGATTGACTAGAGGGAAGTAGGTGTTGACAACATTGTTAGGAAGACTGAATGAGCTGACTTTAGAGTTGCTTCCATCTCTGCCACAACTGAAGAAGCCAGAAGGCTGCCCCTGGAGGCACCAACTCTGAGAACACACTGCCAAAGATGAAATCCATGAATCGGGAAGTCCCTGACACCACCACCCTGACTATCTCTCAACATCTATGAAATTAGTGATTGCACATTGAGGAACTCCTTCAAAAAGTTCCAATATTTCCCCGATCATGTTTGCTAACGAGAACAGCCCAATCAACAAGAAGTCTTTTCAGATTTCCAGATCTCATGCAAGTGGATGAACTGGTCGAACCAAGTCACAGTGAGGAGCCTGGGGGCAAAGGACTCTGGGAAATGGTTCTGGATGTCCAACCTCTGCAGTAGAGGAGAACACATTAGAGGGATAAAGGAACAGGAACTGAGGACCTGTTCAGGACAACCATCACATCACAAGGAAATTACTCTTTGCCGAGACTATCAAAATCCAAGGTAAGAATAGCCAGAGAAGGGAGTCATCATTCCATACACTCCAGTTTATGTGGAAAGGCAATGGGTAAAGGGAAGAGAATACGTTTTTGAAGTCAAATAAACCTGGGTTGAATTCTCATCTACTTGCTGATGAGTTTGGACTAATCTCTTAACATCTACAACAACCAGTTTCTTCATATATGAAATAGAGGTATTACTTGCAAAGTTGTAAGACTTAAATAAGATCCTGCCATTAAAGCACAGGGCATGTAGTAGCACTCAATTAGAACTATCATGAAATCTGCAGTAAAATAGCTGTATTATTTTGTGAAAGCTGCATGAATGCAATAATACCAGAAATGAAATGGCTTTTTTAAAAGGGAATTATTAAGTTGCAAGTTTACTGCTCTATGGCCTTGAAAATGTCCAAATTAAGTCACCAACAAGAGGTTACCATCACTCAAGAAAGGCTGATGCCATCTGGAACATTTCTATCAGCTGAGAAGGCACGTGGCTGGCATCTCCTGGGGTCTTTGGCTTCTGGACACCTCTGTCAGCTGGAAAAGCACATGGCGACATCTGCTAGCTTTCTCTTCCAGCTTCTCGTTTCATAAGGCTTCTCCAGGGGTATTTTCCTACTGCGTCTCCAAAGGTTCCTGACTGTGGGGGCTCTAAAGCCTTGTCCAAAATGGTTCCCACTTAAAGGACTCCAGTAGACAATACCACCCTGAGTGGATGGAGACACATCTCCATGGAAACCATCTAATCAAAAGGTCCCACCCACAATTGGGTGGGTCACATCTCCAACTTAATCAAAAAGATTCCACCCAACAGTGTTGAATGAGGGTTAAAGAACATGGCTTTTCTGAGGTACAGAACCATTTCAAACTAGCATAATATCTAAGATACATACTTTGAGCCCTGATTTCAAATTATCTATCCCCTAGTAGATTTAATATTAATCCCAAAATCACCTCTGAGGATACCAGGATTCAAAATTCTGATCCCAGTTCTCTATATAGCTAAAATTAGTCTTAAAAAAAAAATCCTGGCCCATCTTTTCCTGGACGAGTTTAATTATACTACTGAGTAGGTTTAGAAGGCACTTTATCCCCTTCTGGTAGTTGTTGGAGGGAATCAGAACCTGCTGGCAAGTTACTTTTATTTTTAAACAACATAGAATAAGAAAATTCAGAAAATATCTCATAAAATCACTAGAAGGAATTAAATTAACTTTTCATTATTGAGATGATTATAATTTACTTCATTCTGGCTCAGTAATATAATTTCCATTGTGAACCAGTTTGCCTATAATTCCCATCAGATTCATGGGATGCCTGGCATTTGGCTCAGCAATTTCAAAACTGGGTATATTTCAGCTTATATGCAAAACAAACCAACAAACTGTTAAGCTTTTTGCTTTCTTGGCACATTCTTTCCCTATCCTGGAATCTTAGCTCATGAATGGAGTGAGGGAGTTTGTGTGCCAAGTGTGGTTTTGTCAGAGCCTAAACATACTCCATGACATCTATTTGCATGAATTGATTAGATAGGGGCTGCTGAGCCCCCTGGGAAAAGAGCTAGAAGTGTCCAGTACCATGGACTGGATCCCTGGAGAAGAGTGTGGCCACACCGGAAGGGTTAAAGGGAGGTTTCCTTAGCTATCTCTTAACAGCTTGATGAGCAGTGGGCCAAGCCTGGGTACCATCAGTGATATGGGCAACAATTCAGGTAAAATGGTGAGAACTGAATCTTAACAGTGTCCTGGTCATGGCTGATGGCATTCTGGAGTGGAATCCCCCCCATGAGGACATGTTCAATTTCTACCTCCTGGTCTTGTTGATGTAAACCCAGTTGTAAATAGGATTTACAAATATCCTGTTGTAACTGGGGTCCTGCTGGCAATAGTGGCAGCTAGCCCTGTTTCAGGTTTGTTAGTCTTGGTGTTAAAAGAATTTAGAGATGGGAGGCCAGTAGGAAAATTTAGTAAAGATTAATATATATGGAGAGAGCAAATACACGTTAAAGAAATTAACATGGACATCTTCAAGAGAGAAACATGCATTGAATGGAGGGAGTTAGCTCATTTTATAGGAAAGTTTTAATGGGGCAGTTTTCCATAGTAACCTTTGAATATTAGGGGCTTACATGGTATATATTAACCAGTTGCTTATAAGGCTAGCATTGTTTCAGGAAGAGATAACTATTGGTACTTGTAGCCAGCCTGTCACATATTCAAGATTTGTTTTTGGGTCCATGATTTTTACAAGCTTTTATGGCTTAGGGAGGTTTTGGTGGTTTGGGGAGATTATGGAGCTTTAGAAGTAATTTTTGTCCCATGAGGTTTTCATCTTTGCATTAATTCCTTTGGAGCTAGATAAGAAACTAGGGACTTGCAGTTATCCATTAACTCTTTTAAGAGCCAGATAGGGAAGTAGGGACTTGTAGTTGTCTATTATCTGTTTTAGGGCTGGATAAAAAAGGGGGGGAGGGGCTCCTTGTGGCAGACAGTAGGCCCAGGGAAGTAGTAGCTTCAAGGCTAGGGATGAAAGAAGTATATTTAGTGAATTGACACACAAAAGCCAAGCCCCTAAGATATATGAGGTGGTGGAAACCTCAAAAATAAGTGGTAGTAGTGACAGCAGGAGGCAATATTGACTTCCTGAGGTTGTATAGGTTGGGGTTTTTAAGTTTAGGGAAACCAATATATGTATTAATATATCATTTATAGCCACAGGTTGGGAAGCCATAGGACATTCAAATTACAATTGATAATAAAAACAGCTTTTTCATTGTGATATGGCCATTATGATGTAGAAATGTATCTCTTTCATTTCAAGATTCTCAAAAATTTCCCCTCTTCTTTCTTTCTTTCATTGTCAAATCTGTAAGAAGCACTGCCGCCTCTCTGTGTATCTTATTCTCTTCCAGAAGCCATGCTCCTCCGAGGCTTCCACCTTCACTCACATTGAAGACTGTTTAGGCAATAACTACTGTACATACATGCCCTTCTAGAGGATGAGCTTCATCCAAACAAAAGTAACTAAGGAAAACAGCAAAACGGTGGATGATGAAAAGTTAATTATTTGCATAGCTAAAACCAAAACAAGAGTTGGGACACGGTTGGAAGAATTACAGTAAATGTTCTAGTGCTCTGGCAAAGTAGAAAGAATGCAACTAAATAATGGTGAGAGAAGAGAATAGGGAAAGAAAATGTCATTGACAGTTGTACAGGTAGTGGGTGTGAGGCAAAAGATACTGTCTAAAATAGATAGAACCAGAAGTAAGAAGTTAAGTTAGAAAAAGGGGACAAAGGGTATTGTAAAAGGTAAAAATTCAGAGGTATTAAATATTTCTGCATTTATGGCAGCATAACTTGAATCCAATATTATGGCATCTGAAATTGCTCAGCCTAGTGATTTGGAGGAAAGGGCGAGGAAATAGTTACACATCAGCATCTGGGAAGGAGAGAGCACGTGTCTCAAAAAAAATAGAACTTTGTTATCTGTAGCTATGTTAGTTCATCTCTGTCTAATTTTATAAAAATTATAGTAGTGCATATGACCTTATAATGATGAAAAGAGAAAACAGGTTTGAAAATGTTGAGACACAAATCTAAGGGAATCTCCCCAGTTCTAGAAGATAATTGCAGCCACCTGAATTTGAACCTATTCTCATAACCCTTAAGCTCAACAGGAGCCCTTGAAACCCACACATGCCCCCTGCCTTCATTATTAGCAGATGACAGAGAATACCAGCAAGTAGAGTAATGAACCACATCTTCCAACAGATCTCCCACCACTTACCGTGCACTCTGGGTGCTTCTTCCAGATTTGACAGCGAAAGAGGAGAGGAAACGTAAAAATATCAAGGAAAAGAGAGTAAAGAGGTTTGGAGAACATAAAGGCAGCATAGACAAAATCATTCCCAGAAAGAGTACTTTTCAATACTAAGTGACATGTTCATGGCACCATTAGAGGGAAACAACTTGAAAGTGAGCAGGACGAGAAACAGCGACCTCAAAGTTACACTATTTTTTGAGGTGAATCAGATAAACACAGAAAGGACAGTGCCCCTTATAAATAGCTGTGCACCATATAATACAGAATATAACACAAGCTATCTAAAGCAGGAATTACATGAAACATGAGTAGAAATAGGAACACATCTATTATAGAGTTTAGCACACCATGCCCAGGACGAGACAGGTCAAATGGAGAAGAAATAAACAAAGATATAAGTGATTTACACAATTTAATCAATAAGATAGCTCTTATGTATATACATTTCATCCTACATCCTAAAAATAGAGAATATACCTTTTTCTAATGTATATATGGATCGCTCATTAAAGGTTGATCAAATATTCTTTTTTATGGTTGCTTTAATTAAACCAGGGTAGATTGGGTGGACCTTCACTTTTATCCTGACCTCTGCCACAGTCTCATTGAGTAGTATGTGAGATGCGTGTGCAATGAATAAAGTTCTCGCTTTAACCTATGATTAAATCTGAACGTGGACCCATAACAATGTTCTTTTTCTCCCTGACCTTTTCCAGACACAGCATAACAGCTCCCTTTTAAGGTCAGGGTGTGGGATGCTCACAAATAAAATAAAGTACTTGCAGATACAAGTGTCTAGGGACAGATAACCCCTTCAAGTCTCCAGACCTGGTAGAAGAGGCATTGGAAACTGCTGTTCTCCAGTCAGTTGTGCTGTGTGATGTGTGCTGGGGTCTGTGTGATGCACAAAGTCCTCAGATGCCATCAGCTGGGTCAGTGGCGTTACCGGACAAAGGCCGTGGATTCTTTTGCTGGATGCACTCAATAACCAATTCCCGAGACATGGGGGTTTCAAAGAGAGAAAGAGTTGATTATTACATGTGTCATAGGAGAGCAGATGGCCCAGCGGCCCAAGATCTGCCACCCAGAACTGCAGTGATTCTAATAGTTTTATAAGAGAAAAAGATGGGCAGGGTTTAGGATAATGAGCACAGTGGCCTCAGATGATGTAATTAGGGGTGGTCTGATTATTGAGCATGCGCAGATGGATGACAGGCTTCGTCACAGGACGTGGGTAAGAAAATGGTGGAATGAGGTATAGGTGACTTGTAAGTTAAAGTCTAAGCTACTGTGGATATCAGGCGGGCCCATTTTGGTTAGATCCAGTCTTGATCATCAAGGTGACTTTGGACTTGGGGTGGATTCGTTCTGGGCTGACCCAAGACTCTTCATTAATAAACATTAGGGGCTGTCTTTAGTGATTCCGAGACTCTAAACTTGAAAAACTGGATAATTGGGTACAAATGCAAGTTAATCACAAGGTTTTTACAACCACAGGGGCAGATGATAAGAGCTATACAATCACTGTCACAGATCAAGGCAGCTGAATTACAATTCAGAGATTGCAGGAATGTCCCTCTTCTATTCCAATATACCAGAAAGTAAAAAAGGAATGTCTGTATAGCGATTCAGTAATAAAAATTATCTGTTAAATCCTGATTTCTTGGTTACAGTGGCAAACGGGAAATTCGGGTTAACGGCATGTGAAATATATGCAGAAAATAAAAGCTGAGCAGACCTCCCATAGAGCACATATAAAGTACTCTGAATGTCCTTGCTACCTTGGTTTTATGATTTATTATATGGTGTACATCCACAACTCTTTATTTTATTATTTAGTAATTCTTTTTATTTTACAATAAGCAATTTTGGTAGCAATGAGCTTTCATTAAAAAGTGCATGCTTAATGAAAAATTTAGTATTGGTTTTCTGATTCTGAAGTTGATAATGAATATGTAATTTGTACAGAATGTTTGTAGACCATTCTTCATTGGATTATGGAAATATCACTGACCACATGAAAGTATGTAGACAGAATCAACTAAAGTGGTATCAGCATCTATTTCAAAAGTTAATATTTCTGTTAGGAACTTGCTTGAATGGCTATTTGACATTAGCAGTTGCAAAAGGTACATTTACATATCACTCTGTGAGGCATGTCTTTTCATTTAGATCAGATGTCTCTTTTTTTTAAATTGATATTCATCATTTTCAATGCCAAATTATCTTGCATGTGTAGAAAGCACAAAATGACACTTGTTAATATGCTGGCTCCATTAGCAGAAAAACTTTACAAGCTGTTAAATGATACCAGTTCATACCGATGCCATCGATGCTTCATATACAAAGTCAGTTAAATGCAAAAATGGATCTTTTTTTTTTTAGGTTTTTGTTATTTATTTTTATTTTTTTTTTATTAATTAAAAAAAGAGTTAACAAAACAATTAGACATCATTCCAATCTACATGTACAATCAGTAATTCTTAATAACATCACATAGTTGCATATTCATCATTTCTTAGTACATTTGCATCAATTTAGAAAAAGAAATAAAAAGACAACAGAATAAGAATTAAAACAATAATAGAAAAAGAAAAAAAAACAAAAAAAACAAAAACAAAAAACCTATACCTCACATGCAGCTTCATTCAGTGTTTTAACATAATTGCATTACAATTGGGTAGTATTGTGCTGTCCATTTCTGAGTTTTTATATCCAGTCCCGTTGTACAGTCTGTATCCCTTCATCTCCAATTGGATCTATTTTTTAAATACAGTTTATGGAATCAAAGTAAAGCTTTTGGAAATCTATTCCGATGAACATGAAACATGTCATATTATTGTGCATGCTATTGAAAATTCAGTTCGATCTTGAAGGTAAATTACTTTTTTGCATTGATAGTATGAATATAAATTTGTATGGATAGCAGCATCATGGCAAAACTAATATTCCTAACTGAAGAAATCCGCGAAGCAGAAGTGTACTAGAAATTTTCCACGGTGCACACATAATTCATAATGTTTAAGAAGCAGTGATATTCTACCAATTAAAGCAAAATTAAAATTGTCAGAAGTCCAGAGTAGCTGAACTATAAATTGTTGTGATGAAGTTGATGTTATATATATCAACTATATATACATGAAACAACTTCAGAATGGAAGTATTGGCTATCTTACTTTGCTTCCCATCTTCAATTGGATTGTAGAAATGTTGGCGCCTTTGGAGAAATACTTTGTCATCTAAATATTCTTAAACTTTTTGTGAGCCCTCCTTCTTCTAATGGAACTTTGTTTAAAATCAGTTGCAAATCTTCAATAAAAATATTAAATAAATGGATTATCAGATAACTGCAGCTTTTGAAGTGTTTACAGAGTGCACTTATGGAAAACAAAGATACGAAGATATTCAAATTTTTCTTTAGAAAAGCAAGGAGGAACTGGAAGTGAACAAATTAAACAATGAGAACTCAAAGAGTTGATAAGATTAATTTTGAAATTTCTACAATTGCACTTTGAAATGTCTTAAATGTGGAGAGCAACTTTTGATGATATTCCCATTTTTTAATTTGATGAATTTATGTTCTAATTAGAATAGAATGAAATTGAAAAAGAAAGCCTACCAATTTCAGCATTTAAATTTAGAGAAGCATTGAAAAGAATCATAAATAGAGAACACTTATTACATGAATTTTGTTTTATAAAAATATTTGTCAAAAAAGATATGCTGTAGGCAAAAAGACAACCTGTGAGAATACTTAAGATAATATTTATATATGTCGATGTAGTATTGAAACTATTCTCCATTTAATAGAATTTGCTCTGAGATTACCATTAACAGCACCCGTAGAAGGAGTTTGAAACAGCATTTTCTCAATTAAAAATGATATGGTCTTCAGAACAAGTCAATAGAATGTGTCAAATTTTTCAAACAATTGTAATATACAGCTTTGATTAAGATTGAATGCAGTTTTAAATTATAAAAGATAATGATTAATTAGTAGATTTAATCATAAAACTCATTGAAATAAGGCCATATTTGAAAAATACATCCTTAGGCCTGTACCTGATCAGGGTGCAGAAATGAGATATTTCAGGTCTCTCCCCCCGAGATGCTTTGAAACACCAGTGAGAACTGGCAGAAAACAATTAAAGCACAACAGTAATAGGTGAGTGCTGGATAAAGAAAAAATCCAATATAAAGATATTCTTTCAACTCAACAACAAAAAAGACAAACAACCCAATTTAAAATGGGGCAAAAAAAAACCAAACAAAGAACAGACACTTCTCAGAAGAGAAAATACAAATGGCTAGAAAGCGCATAAAGAGATGCTTAAATTCACTTGGCTATTAGGAAAATGCACAATCAAAACCACAATAAGATATCATCTGACACCCTAGAATGGCCATTATCAAAAAAAGAAAGGAAAGGAAAGAAAAGAAAGCAACAAGTGAAGTGTTAGAGAGGATGTGGAGAAAGAAGCACACTTATCCACTGTTGGTGGAATCCAAAATGGTACAACCACTCTGGAAGGCAGTTTGGCAGTTCCTCAGGAAGCTGAGTGTAGAATTGCCATATGATCCAAGAATCCCATTACTAGGTATATATTCAGAGGAACAGAAGGCAAGGACACAAATGGACATTTGCACACCAATGTTTATAGTAGCATTATTTATGATTGCCAAGAGATAGAAACAGCCCAAATGTCCTGCAACAGACAAGTGGCTAAACAAGCTGTGGTATATACATATGATGTATGATGGAATACTACACAGCAGTAAGACAGAATAAATTCCTGAAGCATATAACAACGTGAATGGAACCTGAGGACGTTATGCTGAGTGAAATTGCCAGAAACAAGAGGACAAATACTGTATAGTCTCACTAATATGAACTAATATTAATGAGTGAACTTTGAAAATTGAAGTTAAGAACACAGGTTCCCAGGAGGTAGAAATAGGGTAGAGACTGGGCATTTGGTGCTGAAGGAATACAGATTGTGCAACAGGACTGACTGTAAAAATTCAAAAATGGATAGCACAATACTACCTGATTGTAGCACAACGATATAAGTACACTGCATGAAGCTGAATGTGAGTATGACTGAGGGAGAAGGGTTGGGGGCACATATGAAACCAGAAGGAAAGGTAGAGGATAAAGACTGAGATGGCATAACTTAGGAATGCCTAGAGTGGACTATGATGGTGATTAAATATACAGATATAAAAATTTTCTGCATGAGGGAGAACAAATGAATGTCACATTGCAAGGTGTTGAAAATGGGTGGAATACAGGAAAAAGTACAAGCAATGCAAGCTACTGTCACATTCTAATGTGCTTCTACTGAATGTAACAAAGGCATTATGCCAAAACTAAATGTCAACAGGTGGGAACAAGGGGGATGGGTGTGGATTCCTTGTGGAAGAAAAGGAAATGTCTTCATAGAAATTCGAGTGGCAAAGGCATGTCTATTTACTTTGGTTGGACTGTATGATGTACAAATAAAACTGCTTAAAAATGAACAGAGAGAAACAAGTGCTGGAGAAAATGTGGAGAAAGGGATGTACCTACTCTCTCATGGTAGGGAAGCTGAGAGGTGCAGCCCCTTGGAGGGCAGTGTGGCGGTTCCACAGGAGACTAGGGGTGAAGTTGCCATGTGATCCTGTGTGGTAGTTAGATTCAGTTGTCAACTTGGCTAGGTGAAGGTGACTAGATCTGTTGCTGTGGTTATGAGCCAATGGCGTGTGAACCTTATCTGTTGATGATTATATCTGCAGTCAGCTAAGGGGCGTGCCTGCTGTAATGAATGATGTTTGATTTAATTGGCTGGTGCTTAAATGAGAGAGCTCAACGTAGCACAGCCCAAGCAGTTCAGCATACTTCATCTCAGCACTCTCAGCTCAGCCCAGGCCTTGGGAGATGCAGAAAGAAATCACCCCGGGAAAGTTGTTGGAACCCAGAGGCCTGCAGAGAAGGCCAGCAGAGATCACCCTGTACCTTCCCATATAAGAACCTCAGTTGAAAAGTTAACTGCCTTTCCTTTGAAGAACTAACGAAATAAATTCCCTTTTTTTCTAATGTTTCTTTTTTTTTTTATTAATTAATGGAAAAAAAGAAATTAACCCAGCATTTAGAAATCATACCATTCTACATATGCAATCAGTAATTCTTAACATCATCACATAGATGCATGATCATCGTTTCTTAGTACATTTGCATCGGTTTAGAAGAACTAGCAACATAACAGACAAAGATATAGAATGTTAATATAGAGAAAAAAAAAGTAATAATAATAGTAAAAAAAAAAAACCTATAGCTCAGATGCAGCTTCATTCAGTGTTTTAACATGATTACTTTACAATTAGGTATTATTGTGCTGTCCATTTTTTAGTTTTTGTATCTAGTCCTGTTGCACAGTCTGTTTCCCTTCAGCTCCAATTACCCATTATCTTACCTTGTTTCTAACTCCTGCTGGACTCTGTTACCAATGACATATTCCAAGTTTATTCTCGAATGTCCGTTCACATCAGTGGGACCATACAGTATTTGTCCTTTAGTTTTTGGCTGGACTCACTCAGCATAATGTTCTCTAGGTCCATCCATGTTATTACATGCTTCATAAGTTTATCCTGTCTTAAAGCTGCATAATATTCCATCGTATGTATATACCACAGTTTGTTTAGCCACTCGTCTGTTGATGGACATTTTGGCTGTTTCCATCTCTTTGCAATTGTAAATAACACTGCTATAAACATTGGTGTGCAAATGTCCTTTTGTGTATTTGCCCTTAAGTCCTTTGAGTAGATACCCAGCAATGGTATTGCTGGGTTGTATGGCAATTCTATAGTCAGCTTTTTGAGGAACCACCAAACTGCCTTCCACAGTGGTTGCACCATTTGACATTCCCACCAACAGTGGATAAGTGTGCCTCTTTCTCCGCATCCTCTCCAGCACTTGTCATTTTCTGTTTTGTTGATAATGGCCATTCTGGTGGGTGTGAGATGATATCTCATTGTGGTTTTGATTTGCATTTCTCTAATGGCCAGGGACATTGAGCATCTCTTCATGTGCCTTTTGGCCATTTGTATTTCCTCTTCTGATAGGTGTCTGTTCAAGTCTTTTTCCCATTTTGTAATTGGGTTGGCTGTCTTTTTGTTGTTGAGATGAATAATCTCTTTATAAATTCTGGATACTAGACCTTTATCTGATATATCATTTCCAAATATTGTCTCCCATTGTGTAGGCTGTCTTTCTACTTTCTTGTTGAAGTTCTTTGATGCACAAAAGTGTTTAATTTTGAGGAGCTCTCATTTATTTATTTCCTTCTTCAGTGCTCTTGCTTTAGGTTTAAGGTCCATAAAACCGCCTCCAATTGTAAGTTTCATAAGATATCTCCCTACATTTTCCTCTAACTGTTTTATGGTCTTAGACCTAATGTTTAGATCTTTGATCCATTTTGAGTAAATTCCCTTTTATTAAAAGCCAATCCATCCCTGGTGTGTTGCATTCCGGCAGCTAGCAAACTAGAACATCCTGCAACCTCATTGCTCAGGATATACCTAGAGGAACTAAGTGTGGGGACACAAATGGACATTTGCACATTGGTGTTTATGGCACTCTCTCAACCACTGATGCCTTTTCATTACACTTCTTTCTCCCTTTTAGTCAGGATGGCATTGTTGATCCCATGATGCCAGGGCCAGACTCACCCCTGGGAGTCATCTCCCATGCCACCAGGGAGACATTCACCCTTAGATGTCATGTCCTCTGTGGTGGGGAGGGCAATGATTCCACTTGCAGAGTTGGGCTTA
This sequence comes from Tamandua tetradactyla, assembly GCF_023851605.1. Classification (NCBI taxonomy): domain Eukaryota; kingdom Metazoa; phylum Chordata; class Mammalia; order Pilosa; family Myrmecophagidae; genus Tamandua; species Tamandua tetradactyla. Next base: position 28,309,488 of record NC_135352.1, read on the forward strand.
GAGAGACCGAGGCCACATCTGAGCAACAAAAGTAACTCTTAGGCATACCTATAGGTAAGCTAAGCTTCTCCACTACATACATAAAGCTTCTCCACTACATATATAAAGCTTCATAACAGCAAGCCTCAAGATCAAGGGCTTGGCTTATTGATTTGTGTATCCCTAATGTTTGACACAGTGTCAGGGATTTCCCCAGTAATACCATTTATTTTTGGTTTATAACTCTGCTTTTTACTTCCTACAGGGTCTAAAATGTCACAATAAATCAATGATTTGGGACTCATAATGTACAGACATACAATTTGTGACAGAACTACATAAAGGTGGGAGCGGGGACAGAGGGGTATACACATATAGTTTGACATTAAGGAAACAAGGCTGTTATAGGTTTAGGATATTTAATTTAAGCCCCATGGTATCTATGAAAAATATATCAGAGAAATGCAAGCTCACAGAAATTGGAGTACACGTTTGCCATGGGTGGGGGACAGGAAGATCGGGAGTTAATGCATAATGGGTATAGGGTTTCTGTTTGGGGAGATGGGAAAGTTTTGGTAATGGAAGGTGGTAAAGGTATCACATTGTGCATCTGATTAATCTCAGTGAATGGTATGCTTGGCAGGGGTTGAAGTGGGAAAGTTTATGTTGTATATATGATCACACAATTAAAAAGAAAAAGGAAGAAAAAGCTACTGAAGAGACAATGCTTATTCAATGCAAGGTGTGATCTTGAATAGGACCTAGCAAGGGGAAAGAAAAAGTACAAAGGGATATCACTGAGACATATGAAGACATTGTAAAATAGATAACAGAAATTTATATAAATATAAAATTTCATGAACTTGATAACCATCCTTGAGCTGGTTATATAAGTAAATATCCTTGTTCTTAGGAAATTTACATGACAGTATTAACTGTTCAAGGAGCATGATCTATACAACCTACATTCAAGTGTTCAAAAAATGGGTGATACCCTCCCCCTCTCTACATGGGACATGACTCCCAAGGGTGTGGACCTTCCTGGTAACGTGGGACAGAAATCCTGGAATGAGTTGAGACTCAGCATCAAGGGATTGAGAAAACCTTCTTGACCAAAAGGGGGAAGAATGAAATGAGACAAAATAAAATGTCAATGGCTAAGAGATTCCAAATAGAGTCAAAAGGTTATTCTGGAGATTATTCTTATGGATTAAATAGATATCACCTTGTTAGTTAAGACATAATGGAGAGGCTGGAGGGAACTGCTTGAAAATGTGGAGCTGTGTTCCAGCAGCCATGTTTGTTGAAGATGATCGTATAATGATATAGCTTTCACAATGTGACTGTGTGATTGTGAAAACCTTGTGTCTGATGCTCCTTTTATCTACCTTATCAACAGATGAGTAAAACACATGGAGTAAAGATGAATAATAGGGGGAACAAATGTTAAAATAAATTTAGAGTGAAATGCTGGTGATCGGTGAGGGGTAGGGGTAGGGGGTATGGTATGTATGCATTTTTTTTCCTGTTTTCTTTTTATTTCTTTTTCTGAATAGATGCAAATGTTCTGAGAAATTATAATGATGAATATGCAACTATGTGATGATATTGTGAATTACTGATTATATATGTAGAATGGAATGATCAAAGGTTACGAATGTTTGCATTTGTTTGGTGTTTTTTGGTATTTAAAAAATTAATTAAAAATGGTTGGATAAACAGAGAGAAGATAGATACATCGAATGTGGCAAATTGTTAAAATTGGAGGATCTAGGTATCTGGGCAGGAAGGGGTGTGTTAGAGTTTTCTATGGGGGGGTTGTATTCTTTTGTAACTTTCCTGTAAATTTGGAAATATTTAAAAATAAAAATTAAAGACAGGGAGTTTTCAAGATGGCAACTTAGCAATGTGTGCGTTTTAGTTCATCCTCCAGAACAACTACTAAATAACCATAAATAGTACAGAACAGCTCCCGGAGCCACGTCAGTGACCGGACACATAGTGTACCCCAGTCTGGACCAGCTGGATCAGCTGTGAGCCCCCCCATAACCATGAGTTCCCCAAGCTGCGATGGCTTGTGCCCCTCCCCAACTGGCTGCTTCCCAGAAGGGAAAGGAAAGAGACTTTACCAGTAGCAGGGGCTAAGTGCAACCAAACACCAGTTGTGGAATTAATTAACAAATTCTGAGTACTAAAAATAGGCCCCCAGCTCAGATGAACCTGGTAAAAACTGAGGTTGATCATTTTTGCCCCAGTGCCAAGGGGTCAGGGCTGACAGAAAAAGAAAAAAGGAAACAGAGGTTCTTGTGGCTATGTTTCTACAAAGGCTTGACTGCCTTTGGAGACAGCAGCAGGGCTCCTCAGGCTGCAACTGCCACAGGCATAGGCAGAAACAAGCTTGTTTGAAGGACTGTCTGGAGCCTGTGCCTTCCCCAGGGGAGGGGTGAAGCCCAACTCAGGTGGAATCCCTCCCTCAAGGAACGCAGACACCAGAGCTTGGTAATTTGAAGCCATTCAAACCAGCCTACAGCCTCTCCTCTGTCTCCACCATGCCCCCAGCAACAAAGTTTATGTTGTATGTATGATCACACAATTAAAAAGAAAAAGGAAGAAAAAGCTACTGAAGAGACAATGCTTATTTAATGCAAGGTGTGATCTTGAATAGGACCTAGCAAGGGGAAAGAAAAAGTACAAAGGGATATCACTGAGACATATGAAGACATTGTAAAATAGATAACAGAAATTTATATAAATATAAAATTTCATGAACTTGATAACCATCCTTGAGCTGGTTATATAAGTAAATATCCTTGTTCTTAGGAAATTTACATGACAGTATTAACTGTCTTCCAGAGTTAAAGGTACTGTATCATCTTATGCTGGTGGGACCTGCAGGGAGACAAGCACCACATACTGGGCAGGATAAGAAAAACAGAGCCCAGAGACTTCACAGGAAATTCTTTCAACCTGCTAGGTTTCACCCTCAGGAAAAACAAACACAGGTGACTCTTTCCTCCTGATAGGAGGCCAGTTTGGCCTGGGAAAAACCATCTGGGGTCTATAATACCTAAGTAAACCCTCCTAAGGGGGGCGGGGAGGGGAAGGCACCATACAAGCAGGGCAAGAAATAAGAAAACAAGAACTGAAAAATTCTCCTCTGTTAAACAAAACCTAAGCTAGTGGTCCAGAAAAAGGTGAACTGAATGTCAAAGAACAGATAGACAACAAATTCATCCAGCAAGAAAAACCTAGGTAAAAGAAGTGACAACAATCTCCTGAATAAACTAATTAAGGTAATTAAATGCCTAGACGTGAGTAAAAAATAACAAATCACAATAAGAAAATTGAAGATATGGCCCAGTCAAAGGAACAAACCAACAATTCAAATGAGATACAGGAACTGAAACAATTAATTCAGAATATACAAACAGTCATGGAAAATCTTATCAAAAACCAAATCAATGAATTGAGGGAGGATATAGAGAAGGCAAGGAATGAACAAAAAGAAGAAATTGAAAGTCTGGAAAAACAAATCACAGAACTCACGGGAATGAAAGGCACAGAAGAAGATATGAAAAAAAAATGGAAACTTACAATGGTAGATTTCAAGAGGCAGACGATAGGGTTAGTGAACTGGAGGATGGAACATCTGAAATCCAACAAGACAAAGAAAATATAGGGAAAAGAATGGAAAAATATGAGCAGGGACTCAAGGAATTGAATGACAATATGAAGCACATGAATATACATGTTGTGGGTGTCCCAGAAGGAGAAAAGAAGGGAAAAGGAGGAGAAAAACTAATGGAGGGGCGGGCCACGGTAGCTCAGCAGGTTAGAATGCTTGCCTGCCATGCCCGAGGACCCGGGTTCAATTCCCGGTGCCTGCCCATGTAAAAAAAAAAAAAACTAATGGAGGAAATTTTCACTGAATATTTCCCAACACTTATGAAAGACTTAAAATTACAGATCCAAGAAATGCAGCATACCCCCAAAGAGTATAGATCCAAATAGATGTACTCCAAGACACTTACTAATCAGAATGTCAGAGGTCAAAGAGAAAGAGAGAATCTTGAAAGCAGCAAAAGAAAAGAATCCATCACATACAAGGGGAGCCCAATAAGAGTATGCATAGCTTTCTCAGCAGAAATCATGGAGGCGAGAAGACAGTGGGATGATATATTTAAATTATTAAAAGAGAAAAAGTGCCAACCAAGAATTCTATATCCAGCAAAATTGTCCTTCAAAGATGAGGGAGAAATTAAAACATTTTCAGACAAAAAATCACTGAGAGAATTTGTGACCAGGAGACCAGCTCTGCAAGAAATACTAAAGGGAACGCTAGAGACAGATACGATGACAGAAGAGAGAGAAGTGGAGAAGAGTGTAGAAAGGAAGACAATGAGTAAAGGTAAAAAGAAGGAAAATTAGATATGACATATAAAATCCAAAAGGCAAAATGGTAGAAGAAAGTACTACCAGTACAGTAATAACACTAAATGATAATGGATTAAACTCCCCAATCAAAAGACATAGACTGGCAGAATGGATTAAAAAACAGGACCCATCTATATGCTGTCTCTACTCAAAGGACATGAGGGCAAGGACACAAACGGACATTTGCACACCAATGTTTATAGCAGCATTACTTACAATTACTAAGAAATGGAAACAGCCAAAAATGTCCATCAACAGATGGGTGGCCAAGCAAACTGTGGTATATACATATGATGGAATATTATCCAGCTGTAAGACAGAATAAAGTTATGAAGTATGTAGCAACATGAATGGACCTTAAAGACATTATGCTGAGTGAGATTAGCCAAAAACAAAAGGACAAATACTGTATGGTTTCACTGATATGAACTGACATTAGTGAATAAACTTGGAATATTTCGTTGGTAACAGAGACCATCAGGAGATAGAAATAGGGTAAGATATTGGGTAATAGGAGCTGAAGGGATACAGACTCTGCAACAGGACTGAATATAAAAACTCAGAAATGGATAGCACAATACCACCTAACTGTAATGTAATTATGTTAAAACACTGAATGAAGCTGAATGTGAGAATGATAGAGGCAGGAGGGCTGGGGGCATAAATGAAATCAGAAAGAAAGATAGACGATAAGGATTGAGATGGTATAATCTAGGAATGCCTAGAGTATATAATAATAGTGACTAAATGTACAGATTTAAAACATGTTTTTGCGTGAAGAAGAACAAAGGAATGTCATTACTGCAGGGTGCTGAAAATAGATGGTAATTAATATTTTAAAATGTCACTTTATGTGTGAGACTAAAGCATGTTTATTAAGTGCAAAATTTATATTTTGACTAGTGCATCTCCTAATATAACTTATGTAGATAGCTTGGTTGAACAACATAAGTACATAGAGCCTTGGGTAGGACATGAGATTTTGTTGGTTTGTGCAGAGTGATGCCCCGATGTATCCCAGAGTGATTTGATCAGTGAGTGGAAAAGTATTTGCAAAGTCCCCTTCGGGGAATGGTGAAAATTCAACCTCCCCAAGTTGAATCCTTGATATTCTCACAAGCAGTGTGGACAACCAAAGCTATAGGCTGAGCCCCCAGTCTTGGGGTTTGTTCATGTGAAACTTAACCCCACAAAGGATAGGTCAAGCCTACTTAAAATTAGGCCTAAGAGTCACTCCCAAGAGAGCCGTTTTTGTTGCTCAGATGTGGCCTCTCTCTCCAGCCAACACAACAAGCAAACTCACCACCCTCCCCCTGTCTGCATGGGCATGGCTCCCAGAGGTGTGGATCTTCCTGGCAGCATGGGACAGAAATCCTAGAATGAGCTGAGACTCAGCATCAAGGGATTGAGAAAACCTTCTCAACCAAAAGAGGGAAGAGTGAAATGAGACAAAGTGTCAATGGCTGAGAGATTCCAAACAGAGTCAAGGGGTTATCCTGGAGGTTATTCTTATGCATTAAGTAGATATCACTTTGTTATTCAAGATGCAGTGGAGAGGCTGGAGGGAACTGCCTGAAAATGTAGAGCTGTGTTCCAGTAGCCATGTGTCTTGATGATGATTGTATAATGATAAAGCTTTCACAATGTGACTGTGTGATTGTGAAAACCTTGGTTCTAATGCTCTTTTTATCTACCTTGTCAACAGAAGAATAAAACATATGGAATAAAAATAAATAATAGGGGGAACAAATGTTAAAATACATTTATTTTGAAATGCTAGTGATCAATGAAAGGGAGGGGTAAGGGGTATGGTATGTATAAATTTATTTTTCTGTTTTTGTTTTATTTTTCTGTTTGTCTTTTTATTTCTTTTTCTGAATTAATGCAAATGTTCTAAGAAGTGATCATGATGATGAATATGCAACTATGTGATGATATTGTGAATTGCTGATTATATATGTAGAATGGAATGATGATATGTTGGGAATGTTTGTGTTTCTTTCTTGTAATATTTTTTTAAAACTTTTAAGAATTAATAAAAAAAATTTTTTAAAAAGTAAAGACAGAATCAAAAAGATTTTTCGGAAAAGTGCCAGTGATATGGCATGTGTATCTAAGAAACTAATTAAAGTACATGAATATACACCAAGGAAAAGTATTTTCTTCATATTTTATATTAATCAAAATAAAGGAAATTTAAAATGGTCACAGATACTTGTTATTTTCATAGTTTAAAAAGACCTTTAAAAATAGACTATGAAATGTTCATATTTTTTGCTCTGTCAGTACACTAGAAACAAATTTATTTGTAAACAAATATGAAAATAAATGTCAAAGAATTATTCAATTTTGACATTTCCTTTTACTCTTAAAAGTGTCACAGTTTAGTGGATAAATTTATATGGTCATTCTAGATAAGAGCCTCTAGTAGGAGTGCAAAGAATTGATTTACAATTTGATAAGCAATGGGAGGACATCAAGTATTTTATGCTGTTGAAATTGTAGTCTACTTTGGATAGATTAATTTGGCAGCAATCCATAAAACAGATCGGAGGGGAGACAAGATTAGAGTCCCAAGAAACCATTTAGGTGGCTCTTGTTATTTTCTAGGCAAAGAGAATTGAAAGTTGAAAATGAGAGAGTGGAGTGAGGAAAGAAAGGAGGTGAATTAGGGGACTATGGTTGGCATAGAAACTACAACCTCCCATCAGACTGGACAGAAGATAAAGAGGAGTAGGGAATAAGAGAAGTGCATTGTGTGATTGGGAATATTTCTGTTCTCTTCAAAGAAACAGGGAAGAGTAGAGGAACAGTGGACTTTGAGGAAGGAGATGATCTCAAATGCCCACAGCCAGAGTCTCATGGTGCCTGGCCTAAGGACAGAGATTTGGGGTCTGATCCTGAGGGAAATAGCAGATTGATGCAGAGCCAGAATTTTGTTTTTTCCCTTGCCTTCCTCTTCTTTTGCATCAAAATGTGGACTACTTACACAATGAGGAGAAAGATCATTTGTTTATATTTTTATTTGTTAAGTCATTTAAACATTTATCGTGCTCTTATGAGCCAGATACACTTTTATGCCCTAGAGACAAGCATGAACAAATCAGTCCCTGCCTTCCAAGATCTTTCAGTTTGGAGCATGTGCTGGTTTGAAAGTAGTATGTGCCCCAGAAAAGCCATGTTTTAATCCTGATCCAATCTTGTGATGGCGGCCATTTCTTTTAATCCTAATTCTATACTGTTGGAAAGAAACTTTTGATTAATCTCCATAGAGATGTGACATGACCAACTGTAGGTGTGACTTTTTGATTAGACCAATTTCAGGTGGGTCTTGATTAGTTTACTGAATCCATTAAAAGAGAAAACATTTTGGAGAGCACCAGAATTACAGAGCCAACATAAACCTTAGAGCAGTGCTGACACAGATGGAGAACAGAGACACGATGATTGGAGATGCTTGGAGTCCAGCAGACATAGCCATGAGACGTTAAGCAAGCCAGAACCTGGAGAGAACCAAGAGAAGCCAAGAGATGAAAGCCAGCTCTGGAGAAGCAAAGTGAGGAACCCCCACAAGAACAAAGGCTGAAAGCAATGGAGCCCAAGAGCAAGGGGTAGTAGATGCCAGCCACATGACTTCCCAGCTGACAGAGGTGCTCCTGACCCACCAGCCTTCCTTGATTTAAGGTATTTTATCTGGATGCCTTAGTTTGGACATTTTTATAAGCTTACAACTGTAAACTTGTAATTTATTAAATTCCCTCTATAAAAGCCATTCCAATTCAGGTATATTGCATTCTTGCAGCTTGCAAACCAGTACAGAGGGGGAGACTGACAAAAAACTTTGGCCACCAAAGTTCTGCGTGCTCTTCTTGGGTACCCTAACAGAATAATTATCTCAACATCCCTTGTAGTTAGGTGTGGTTATGTAACTAAATTTTAACTGTGAGTGGGAGTAGAAGTGATAGATGACATTTCTCTGTCAAGGCTTTAAAGTGTGTATTCCCTCCACCTCCTCGTTCTCCATTCTACAAGATGTTTATAGATCTTGAAGAGGCAGTGGTGGAAAGTAGAGCCAAAAGATAGAAGGGACTTAGATTTCTGAATGACTAAATGGAGGAAAGCTACCTAACAGCCAGAAAATGCAGACTATGAACTGTTACATGAGCAGGAAATAAAATTCTATTATGTCTGAACTATAATGTAGTCTATTCCACCATAACAGATATAGAAATTGCAGGAAGGTGCTGTCAAAACCTGAAACCCAAGATATATGGCATTGGCTTAGTGCAACAAGGTGAATGATAAAGGGAGAAATATTTCAGGCCGAAAAAGAAAGAAGATCCATGCTATGCAATGGTCTAATATTTGATAATAACTTGGAATAACTTGAAAGAAAGAAGAGGTGCCTACTAACTCTACAGCTCAAGGAAAAATGGTTTGGAAGAGCCATAGGGTTTGTTGGCTGCTCCTCATTGATTACATGTTAAGAAAACTATCTAACTTTGGTAATAAAGCAAAAAGATTTTGGTGTGCTCTTTCAAGGTCATAGTAGAGCATTGTCTAACAAACCACTGAAGGATCATCTGACCTCTAAAGGGCAGTTACCAGTTATTATGCAGCTAATGGAAGATTGAAGAGCTGCAAATAAATTTTGTCTGATAGAGAAACAAATAATTTCTGCTTGATAGAGTCCTATCCACACCCCAATTATGATGCTATTGCCCTATAGGACACTACCCAGTTCATATCTTATTTTGCAGACTTATTTCAGCTCTTTCTTTCACTGACTTTATATACTTCAGTTTCTTGTATACTCATTTGAACCAGCTTGTCATCCTGCTGGGGCCCTAATTAATGAATTAAATATTTGATATTTACTCACTCTATATTTATATGAGAATTATGTTCTTAACTTTTTGAATTATATTTTTATGTGGGGCAGGTATTTCTCACATTTTTTGCTCCGAAGCATCCCATAATTATTTTGGATTAGTGACTGCTGAATGTTTTTTCTGATTCTGAGTGGAAACATTTCTAGAGCAGTTATCCTGTGCCTGCTCCATCATTGTATAATAGTTACGAAGGAAGGGACAGATTATTGTGTCATTTGGTTTATAAATCTCTGGTCCATAATGAGCTGCATCTGAATCTAATGGAGAAGAAGAATGTGCATCTCTAAGAAATCCTAGATGTTGACCTGGATGGGGCTAGGACTGTCTCTCTGGAGGGGGATGGGCTTGGGAAGAAAGGAGCAAATACGTATTTGGTCTCAGCAAGCAGTGACTGCTTGTTACCTACAAAAATGCCTTTCCATCTTCTTTCTGAGTGTACAGGGAATTTCCTTGGGAGTCAATGAGGCCATATGACTAAACTATAGCCAAACACTTCTATGGTTGCAATATTATTGGGGTTTATTTGTAACCCCAGACCAGTCCACCCTAACTAATAAAGAAATATGTCAAGAGATGTATGGTATCAGAATAGGCAGGGCTTGTAATCGAACAGATGTAAGCATTAGGAGAGAGAGGATGGCATTTAGGATGACTCTTGTGTTATTATCTTGGGTGACTGAGTGGATGATCAGAAATGCAGTAAATAGGAGGAAGAGACTCATGCCAATCTTCTTTTCATACTGACTTTCATACTGGTATGAGGACATAACAGGAAGGGACCCTTGCACACACAAACCTCCAAGGAATAAATGCTGAGTCATTGCATGACTGTCTTATGGTTCAAAGGATCATATCCTGCTTTGTGTCACTTATTTTGCTCCTCTATTCCCATTTATTCTACAAAAAAAAAGTCTAGATTTTTCAGCTAAAAATTTGATTTGACCAAAATCTTACTGCAACCTTGAAAACAAAGATTGACCTTTAGAAATTTAACTGTCATGAGAATTTTCCCCATCCTTTAGCTGTCATTGAAAAGGTTGGGATCATAAGTAGCCAACATATCTATTGCATCTTAATGTTTCCAAAGTCCTTTCACATGCATCCTTTAATTTAATTTTCACATGATTCTCCTGAGGCATACTGGGCAGATGTTATTATTCTCATTTTACTAATGAAGAAAGTGGAGTGTCAGCACCAGCTGAATTGCCCAGAACTTCTGGTAGCTGAGATGCAAACAGAAATCTTCCGGCTTTCTGTCCAGGGCTCTTTCCGATATATCCTGCTGTTCCTGTCAGTTACAAAACACAGGAAAGGAGGTAAGTTGGTGTTCTTTATCACTTGAAGGGGTCAGAGGTTTCAGTTGTAGTAGATTCAAGTTCCTATTTATTTAAATTTTGTAGTCTTCTTGAAAAAAAAAAACCGTGAGATTTTTCTCCTAGAATAGTCAAGATGCCAGAATGTGAGTGATGGTGGTCTAAGCTTTTGGCAGCTCTTGAGACAGACCACTGATGCTGACAGACACATTCCGCAATGGAAAATGAGGACTTTTTCCTAAAAAATGAAATCAACCTGAATAAGTAAGATAAGAGAAACCTGAAACTCTGCAAGTCTGTCTGATGAGTGAGGAGGCAAATGTGGAGGGTTTCATGACCAGAAATGAGAGGAAGAAGTTTCTAGATGCCCCAGTAGAGATGCTGCTCTTTCCTGGTCAACTATTGGATACTGCTGGGGCAGGGAAAGTGTGGTGAGAAGCAGAGGCCTATGGTCCTGTTGGCTTTGTCTTATGGGTCCAGTGGCTCCACAGGGCTGCGTGCACAAGCAGAGGCCCCCTGTGCATTCGTCCTCACCCTGGGGAAACTGAACTCCCCAAAAGGTGACTCTTCCTTCCAGAGCTCTGTGTCAGTTCCCTCCAGAGCCTTACCTCTTGGCCTGGTTCAGCTTGGAACCAAAGGTGTGAGGTTCCTGTCACACATTTCCAGGTTGGGGTATTTTGCTTCTAAAAGGGCCAGCTGGGATTTTTTTCAGAGGCAGTAAGGTAAAGTTCTTACTGATAAAACAGGAGGGGAGAGGCTTTGCTTGTAAGAGCTTTTAGCCACTATTCAAAGGTTGGTTGCTTTATAATTTCATTAAAAAGAAGGGGGAAAAGTCTACTGAAAGCAAAAATAACCAGAGACATGCATGCACAAAACTGCAGAATACCTTTATGGGATTAATTCCTTCCAGCCCTTTATCAGACAGAGTTGGGGTGTCACAATAGCCATCATGTCATTACTATTTCAAATGAGGTTCAGTTTCCCATAAGAGAAAGCCTTCTTCTCTTACACAGCCAGGAAAAAAGCATATATCTATGAGCCTTCAGGAAATGAAGTCTCATCTAGAAGAAATTAACGTAATGGAACATCAGGAAGGAAGCTTGAAATCAATTTAACTCTTGTCTTCTTCTTCCTTTTTAGCTTGGTTTTCCCTCCAGGCAGTGATTTGAACTCTCTTATCTCCAGGGTCAGAGCTGGATGGGGGATTTGGAATAACTGGAAGTAAAGAGAGGGAAACAATTTTTAGCTCCAGCTTTGTAAGCTAAATGAAATTCTGAAGGCCTTGTGATTTTTGAAAATTGCCATATTTTTGCTATTTTATGACTCATTTTATTTTCTTCCCCATGTTGACATTTATGGAATTGGGATGTGTAAACAATTTTGTTAAGCAATTTTGTCAGCTGCCTGGAAAAAGAGCAAGGGGTCATAGTGGTGGACATTGCCCAGTTCACTCAAACTTGGCCATGCCAACTAGAAGTATCTGTTCATCCTCTTTGCCACTTTATTTCATTAATTGCATTGGTAGCACCACACACTGATACCTTACATTTGTGTCCCTAATTGTCACTGAAAATGTCTTTACAAAGATTACGCTGCTTTACTGTATGGAAACAAAATTTATCACATTTGCCTAAGACCTGCTGGCACATGCCAAGCATTAGAAATTGTTTCCATCTCAAAAAGTAAATTATGAAAGGCTCCAGCCTAGGAGATTATTTCACACATAATGGAAAACTCTTATTCAGGCTCTAAAATCTATCAAAAGCTTCTAGTGACTTTCCAAAGAAGTTGCTTAATGTTCATCTTCCAAAAAGGAAAAACAAAATTTTAAGTTTAACCAGACAGGAAATGCAAAAAGAGCATCTATGATTCTCTGACTTTTATTACACTGTCATACTTAAGTTTGGTGAAGAAATCAAGTTCAGAAGCTAGCTGAAAAGCAGTGTGTCCCCATAAGGCTGTGAATAATTGTAAGTGTCTGGAATAATTTGAAGGAATATTTAGTCTCTGATTATGAAACTGGCTAGAGTCAGACTTTGGCAATGACCCTGAAAATGAAAGCGGCATATAATTACATGGATAAAGGAATACGATCAGGAATCTATTCCCTCTCTCTCTCTCTCCCTCTAGTTCTCTTCCCCCTTCCCTCCTTCCTTTTTGCCTTCTTTCCTTCCTTCCTTCCTTCTCTCTTTCTCTGAAAGGCTCCTATTAAATTTTAGATCATCTTACAATTGGTGGTATCTTAGAATTGAGGAAATATGATGTTGGTTAGGCTGTTTGAAGGAACCACTGTGGGGTGATGAGATGGGATGATTTCAAACAAGCGAGATTGCTGGATGTCATTAGAGAAGATGCTAGAAAATGGAATCACCCTGACAGATCTGAATGTTCGCTAGAGAGGGCAGTTAAATATCATCAGCAAAGGCCAGGTACTGCCAACTTATTTGGGTCGGATGGAGAAAAGGCAAATCCTGGGTTTGAGAACCTGGCAAGTGGGTCATATGCGCAGTTAGGCAAGTGGCAGTCTCAAAATAAGAGGAGACTTTTATCTATGGTATGAACAGATGAGCAAAACAGATGGATTAAAAATAAATAAATAATAAGGGAAACAAATGTTAAAAAAAATAATAGATGGATACATGGGGAAAAATGTACCTATTGCAAAGTATGGGCTATGGCTAATATTAATATTTTAATATTCTTTCATTAACAGTTAACAAATATATCACACCAATACTATCAGTCAGTGGGTGGGGGGTGGAGGGGTAAGGGGTATGGGAGGATATGGGTTTTATTTTTATTTATTTTAACTTTTTTATTGTATGGTATAACATATATACAAAGCAAAGAAATAAAAAAAAGCAATAGTTTTCAAAGCACTTTTCAAAAAGTGGTTCCAGGATAGATCTCAGAGTTTGTCATGGGCTACCATACAATCCTGTCGCATTTTTCCTTCTAGCTGCTCCAGAATATAGGAGACTGGCAGGCTTAAATACTTTTTTATCATCATAATTGACTTTTTTTCCTTCTTTGTTTGTGAACAATAACACAAACATAAGAAAAAGCTATAAATTTCCAAGCACAGCACCACAATTAGTTGTAGAACATATTTCAGACTTTGACATGGGCTACAATTTCACAATTTTAGGTTTTTACTTCTAATTGCTCTAAAATACTGGAGACTAGAAGATGCATCATTTAATGATTCTGCATTCATATTCATTTGTTAAGTCCTGTCTTCTGTGTATAATTACACCATCACCTTTGATCTTTCCATACCTCTCATTGGGGTTGTTTGGGCTATGGCAATTCTAAACTTTTGATATTTGAATGGTCTGTCACTAATATGGGGTAGGGAGATGGAACTATCTGATGTTCTGGAGAGGCTGGGCTAGGTTTTAGGACTTATCTGGACCAGGGACCCATCTGGAGGTTGTAGGTTTCTGCCAAGTTACTCTAGTGCTTAGAACTCTTGTGGAATCTTATAAATTGCCCTAGGTGTTCTTTAGGATTGGCTGGAATGGTCCTAGTTGGGGGTTGGTACGTTATGATAGGTAGCAAGGTCTATCAGAAGCTTGCATAAGAGCAACGTCCAGAGTAGCCTCTCAACTCTATTTGAACTCTCTCTGCCACTGATACTTTATTAATTACACTTCTTTCCCCCAATTTGGTCAGGATGTAAATGTTGATCCCACAGTGCCAGGTCTGGATTCATCGCTGGGAGTCCTTTCCCATGTCGCCAGGGAGACTTTCACCCCTGGATGTCACATCCCATGTAGGGAGTAGGGCAATGATTTCACTTGCAGAGTTGGACTTAGAGAGACTGAGGCCACATGTAAGCAATGACAGAGGTCTTCCAGAAGTAACTCTTAGGCACGCCTACAGGTAGTCTAAACTTCTATGCTACTCATGTAAGCTTCACAAGAGTAACCCTCATGATCGAGGGCATGGCCTATTGATTTGGGTGTCCATGAAGTTTGACACAGTATCAGGGGATTCTCTGATGGTAAGGTTTAATAGTTTCATAGTCTTTATCCCCTCCCTCAGGGGGCTTTGCCAATACTTTTCAATTATCTGCTTAATATACTCTAGGATGTTTCCAGGCATTATGCTAATCTATACAGTTTTAAAGGACCTCTTTCTCATTCTGTGCTCTCTGTGTTTCAGTTGTTCAAATGAGCTATACAGATAGGTTGGATTAGATGATGCACTACAGAAAATTTCAGTTCCAGACCAAATAAAACTTTCTTCCATTGGTATCGAAGAATATGTGTGGTTCTAAAATAAAAACACTGTCTTCCTTACCCTTATATTCTGAATTACTTTAACCCCAACCTGTTCAGCTCCATTCCTATATTTAAATATCAGTTTATATATATAAAACACCCTCTCAGAATCTAGAAATATCAATCACCACTCGGACTTAATGTGTCTGCTTTAAAAGCTTACAATCTAGGCCCCTGTTTTCTTATAAGCATTTTCTAATGGTGACCATACTATTGTTGTTTTTTTGTTTCTGGCTTATTTTGTCTTGCCAAATGTCCCACGTGTTCATTCACATCATTGTAGGCCTCATGACATTGTTCATTTTTGTAGCTGTACAGCCTTTGTTCATAAGTATGCACCATCATTTGCCATTCTACTTCTCCATCAGTGCATCCTTCAGCAACCTGCATTTATCAGGCATCATGTAGAGTGCTGAAAGTCCACAGTCTATCAACAGTCTCAATTTTAGATAATTTCATTGTTCCCAAGAGACAGAAAACCAATAAGCACATCCTCACCAATTAGGAAATTTAAACCTCCCCTTAGCTCTTGTCCCTCATCCCATTATTTCTCTCTGCTGTTGCTGTGGTAGTGCTGATGGCTTCCTTTTGAACATAGCTCATAGCATACAATAGCAGTTTCCTCCCTGTACTATGGACTTAAACACTGTTTATACAAGAATCATATCTTTGGAGGTGGGGCCAAGATGGCAGCTTAGCAATTTGAGCGTTTTAGTTCGTCCTCCAGAACAACTACTAAATAACCAGAAACAGTACAGAACAGCTCCAGGGGCACACATCAGTCCACATCAGTGACTGGACACACAGCGTACCCTAGGCTGGACCAGCTGGACCGGCTACAAGCCCCCCCAAACCGTGAGTTCCCCAAGCTGCGATGGCCAGCGCCCCTTCCCCACAGGCTGCTTCCCAGATGGGAAAGGAAAGAGACTTTACCAGCAACAGGGGTTGAGCCCAACCAAACGCCAATTGTGGAATTAATGAACAAATGCTTACTACTAAAAATAGGCCCCCAGTTCAGGTGAACCTGGTTAAAGCAGAGGTTGCTTATTTTTGTCCCAGCGCCAAGGGGGCAGGGCTGATGGAAAAAGCAAAAATGGAAAGAAACAGAGGTTTTTGTGGTTGTGTTTCTATAAAGTCTTCACTGCCTTTGGATACACCAGCAGAGCTTCTCAGGCTGCAACTGCCCCAGCCATAAGCAGAAACAAGCTCGTTTGAGGGATTGTCTGGAGCCTGTGTTTTCCCCAGGTGAGGGGTGAAGCCCAACTCAGGTGGAATCCCTTCCTCAAGGAATTCAGACCCCAGGGCTTGGTAATTTGAAGCCATTAAAACCAGCCTACAACCTCTCCTCTGTCTCCACCATGCCCCCAGCAGGGAGAGTCTGCCAAAGTTAAAGGTATCTTATGCTGGTGGGACCTGCAGGCATGCAAGTGCCACATACTGGGCAGGATAAGAAAAGCAGAGCCCAGAGTCTTCACAGGAAAGTCTTTCAACCTGCTGGGTCTCACCCTCAGGGAAAACCAACACAGGTGACTCTTTCCTCCTGATAGGAGGCCAGTTTGGTCTGGGAAAATCCGGTTGGGGTCTATAATACCTAAAAGACCCTCCCAAGGGTTGGGGGAAAAAGGCACCATACAAGCAGGGCAAGAAACAAGAAGACAAGAATGGAAAAATTCTCATCTGTTAAACAAAACCTAAGCTAGAGGTTCAGAAAAAGCTGAACTGAATGTCAAAGAACAGATAGACAACAAATTCATCCAGCAAGAAAACCCCAGGTAAAAGAAGTGACAGCAATCTCCTGAATAAACTAATTAAGGTAATTAAATGTATAGATGCCAGTGAAAAATAACAAATCACAATAGGAAAATTGAAGATATGGCCCAGTCAAAGGAACAAACCAACGATTAAATGAGATACAGGAGCTGAAACAATTAATTCAGAATATACGAAAAGACATTGAAAACCACATCAAAACTCAAATCAATGATTTGAGGGAAGATATAAAGAAGGCAAGGAATGAACAAAAAGAAGAAATTGAAAATCTGAAAAAACAAATCACAGAACTCATGGGAATGAAAGGCACAGAAGAAGAGATGAAAAAAAAAAAACAATGGAAACCTACAATGGTAGATTTCAAGAGGCAAACGATAGGGTTAGTGAACTGGAGGATGGAACATCTGAAATCCAACAAGACAAAGAAAATATAGGGAAAAGAATGGAAAAATATGAGCAGGGACTCAAGGAATTGAATGATAATATGAAGCACACAAATATACATGTTGTGGGTGTCCCAGAAGGAGAAGAGAAGGGAAAAGGAGGAGAAAAACTAATGGAGGAAATTTTCACTGAATATTTCCCAACACTTATGAAAGACTTAAAATTACAGATCCAAGAAATGAAGCATACCCCAAAGAGTATAGATCCAAATAGACGTACTCCAAGTCACTTACTAATCAGAATGTCAGAGGTCAAAGAGAAAGAGAGAATTTTGAAAGCAGCAAGAGAAAAGCAATCCATCACATACAAGGGAAGCCCAATAAGACTATGCGTAGATTTCTCAGCAGAAACCATGGAGGCGAGAAGACAGTGGGATGATATATTTAAATTATTAAAAGAGAAAAAGTGCCAACCAAGAATTCTGTATCCAGCAAAATTGTCCCTCAAAGATGAGGGAGAAATTAAAACATTTTCAGACAAAAAATCACTTAGAGAATTTGTGGCCAAGAGACCAACTCTGTAAGAAATACTAAAGGAAGCACTAGAGACAGATAGGAAAAGACAGAAAAGACAGGTATGGAGAAGAGTATAGAAAGGAAGACTATGAGTAAGGTAAAAAGAAGGAAAATTAGATATGACATATAAAATCCAAAACGCAAAATGGTAGGAGAAAGTACTTCCCATACAGTAATAATACTAAATGTTAATGGATTAAACTCCCCAATCAAAAGACATAGACTGGCAGAATGGATTAAAAAACAGGATCCATCTATATGCTTTCTACAGGAAACCCATCTTAGACACAAAGATAAACATAGGTTGAAAGCAAAAGGCTCAGAGAAGATATTTCATGCAAATAACAATCAGAAAAGAGCAGGAGTAGCTATACTATATCCAACATATTAGGCTTCAAATGTAAAACAGTTAAAAGAGATAAAGAAGTATACTATGTATTGAATAAAAGGGACAATTCAGCATGAAGACATAACAATCATAAATATTTATGCACCGAGCAAGAACGCTCCAAATTACATGAGGCAAACACTGAAAACACTGAAAAGAGAAATAGACACATCTACCATAATAGTTGGAGACTTCAATTCCCTACTCTCACCAATGGACAGAACATCTAGACAGAGGATCAATAAAGAAACAGAGAATTTGAATAATACAATAAATGAGCTAGACTTAACAGACATGTATAGAGCATTATACCCCACAACAACAGGATACACCTGTTTCACAAGGGCTCATGGAACATTCTCAAAGACAGACCATAAGCTGGGTCACAAAGCAAGTCTCAACAAATTTAAAAAGATTGAACTCATACAAAAACACTTTGTCGGCTCATAAAGGAATGAAGTTGGAAATCAATAATAGGCAGAGTGCCAGAAAATTCACAAATATGTGGAGATTCAACAACACACTCTTAAGCAACCAGTGGGTCAAGGAAGAAATTACAAGAGAAATCAGTAAATATCTCGAGGCAAATGAAAATGAAAACACAACATATCAAAACTTGTGGGATACAGAACAGGCAGTGCTGAGAGGGAAATTTATTGCCCTAAATGCCTATATCAAAAAAAAAAGAAGAAGAAATGGCAAAAATCGAGGGATTAACTGTTCACCTGGAAGAACTAGAGAAAGAACAGCAAACTAACCTGAAAGCAAGCAAAAGGAAAGAAATAACAAAGATTAGAGCAGAAATAAATGAAACTGAGAACATGAAAACAATTGAGAAAATCAATAAAGCCAGAAGCTGATTCTAGGAGAAAATCAATAAGATTGATGGACCCTTAGCAAGATTGACAAAAAGAAGAAGTGAGAGGATGCAAATAAATAAGATCAGAAATGGAAGAGGTGACATAACCACTGACCCCACAGAAATAAAGTAAGTAAGGACAGGATACTATGAACAACTTTATGCTAATAAATACAACAATGTAGATGAAATGAACAACTTCCTAGAAAGGCATGAACAACCAGCTTCGACTCGAGAAGATATAGATGACCTCAACAAACCAATCGCAAGGAAAGAAATTGAATCAGTCATTAAGAAACTCCCAAAAAAGAAAAATCCAGGACCAGATGGCTTCACATGTGAATTCTACCAAACATTCCAGAAAGAATTAGTACCAATCCTACTCAAACTCTTCAAAAAAATTGAAGAGGAGGAAAAGCTACCTAACTCATTCTACAAAGCCAACATCACCCTTATACCAAAGCCAGACAAAGATATTACAAACAAAGAAAACTGCAGACCAATCTTTCTAATGAATATAGATGCAAAAATCCTCAACAAAATTCTAGCAAATCGAATCCAGCAGCACATTAAAAGAATTATACATCATGAAGTAGGATTCATCCCAGGTATGCAAGGATGGTTCAACATAAGAAAATCAATTAATGTAATACACTGTATAAACAAATCAAAGCAGAAAAACCACATTATCATCTCGATTGATGCAGAAAAGGCATTTGACAAAATTCAACATCCTTTTCTGTTGAAACACTTCAAAGGATAGGAATAGAAGGGAACTTCCTTAAAATGACAAAAGGAATATATGAAAAACCCACAGCTAATATCATCCTCAATGGGGAAAAACTGAAAACTTTCCACCTAAGATCAGGAACAAGACAAGGACGTCCACTATCACCACTGTTATTCAACATTGTGCTGGAAGTTCTAGCCAGAGCAATTAGACAAGAAAAGAAATACAAGGCATCAAAATTGGAAAGGAAGAAGTGAAACTCTCACTGTTTGCAGATGATATGATACTATATGTTGAAAACCCTGAAAAATCCACAGCAAAACTACTAGAGCTAATAAATGAGTACAACAAAGTGGCAGGTTACAAATTCAACACTCAAAAATCTGTACTGTTTCTGTACACTAGTAATGAACAATCTGAGGGGGAAATCAAGAAATACATTCTATTTACAATTGCAACCAAAAGAATAAAATATTTAGGAATAAATTTAACTAAAGAGACAAAAGACCTATACAAAGAAATCTACAAGAAATTGTTAAAAGAAATCAGAGAAGACCTAAATAGATGGAAGGGCATACCATATTCATGGATTGGAAGACTAAATACAGTTAAGATGTCAATTCTACCTAAATTGATCTACAGATTCAATGCAATACCAATTAAAATCCCCAAAACTCAATTTTCAGAAATAGGAAAACCAATAACCAAATTTATCTGGATAGGCAGGGTGCCCCAAATAGCTGAAAGTATCCTGAGAAAAAAAAGTGAAGTTGGAGGTCTCATGCTACCTGACTTTAAGGTATATTATGAAGCTACAGTGGTCAAAACAGCATGATACTGGCATAAAGATAGATATACTGACCAATGGAATCGAATAGAGTGTTCAAATATAGACCCTCTCATCTATGGACAATTGATCTTTGATAAGGCAGTCAAGCCAACTCACCTAGGACAGAACAGTCTCTTCAATAAATGGTGCCTAGAGAACTGGATATCCATAGGCAAAAGAAGGAAAGAGGACCCATATCTCACACCCTATACAAAAGTTAACTCAAAATGGATCAAAGACCTAAACATTAGGTCTAAGACCATAAGACTGTTAAGACAAAATAAAGTTATGAATTATGTAACAACATGGATGGACCTTAAGGACATTATGCTGAGTGAGATTAGCCAAAAACAAAAGGACAAATACTGTATGGTTTCACTGATATGAACTGACATTAGTGAATAAACTTGGAATATTTTGTTGGTAACAGAGACCATCAAGAGATAGAAATAGGGTAAGATATTGGGCAATTGGAGCTGAAGGGGTACAGATTGTGCAACAGGACTGAATATAAAAACTCAGAAGTGGATAGCACAATACTACCTAACTGCAATACAATTATGTTAAAACACTGAATGAAGCTGCATGTGAGAATGATAGAGGGAGGAGGGCTGGGGGCATAAATAAAATCAGAAAGAAAGATAAACAATAAAGATTGAGATGGTATAATCTAGGAATGCCTAGAATGTATGATGATAGTGACTAAATGTACAAATTTTAAAAATGTTTTTGCATGAAGAAGAACAAAGGAATGTCATTACTGCAGGGTGTTAAAAATAGATGGTAATTAATATTTTAAAATGTCACCTTATGTATGAGACTAAAGCAAAAAATGTTTATTAGGTGCAAAATTTATATTTTGACTAGTTCATTTCCTAATATAACTTATGTAGATAGCCTGATTGAACACCATAAGTACTTGGAATCTTGGGTAGGACATGAAATTTTGTTGGTTTGTCCAGAGTGATGCCCCGATGAATTCCAGAGTGATTTGATCAGTGAGTGGAAAAGTATTTGCAAAGTCTTGCAATAGTGAGAACAGGGAGAAATTCAACTTCCCCAAGTTGAATCCTTGATATTCTCACAAGCAGCGTCAACAACCAAAGCTACAGGCTGAACCCCCAGTCTTGGGGTTTGTTCATATGAAACTTAACCCCACAAAGGATAAGTCAAGCCTACTTAAAATTTAAGCCTAAGAATCACCCCCAAGAGAGCCTCTTTTGTTGCTCAGATGTGGCCCCTCTCTCCAGCCAACACAACAAGCAAACTCACCACCCTCCCCCTGTCTACATGGAACACGACTCCCAGGGGTATGGACCTTCCTGGCAATGTGGAACAGAAATCCTAGAATGAGCTGAGACTCAGCATCAAGGGATTGAGAAAACCTTCTCGACCAAAAGAGGGAAGAGTGAAATAGACAAAGTGTCAATGGCTGAGAGGTTCCAAACAGAGACGAGAGCTTATCCTGGAAGTGATTCTTACGCATTAAATAGATATCACCTTGTTATCCAAGATGTAATGGAGAGGCTGGAGGGAACTGCCTGAAAATGTAGAGCTGTGTTCCAGTAGCCATGTTTCTGATGATGATGATATAGCTTTCACAATGTGACTGTGTGATTGTGAAAACCTTGTGTCTGATGCTCCTTTTATCTACCTTGTCAACAGATGAGTAGAACATATGGAATAAAAATAAATAATAGGAGGAACAAATGTTAAAATAAATTTAGTTTGAAATTCTAGTGATCAATGAAAGGGAGAGGTAAGGGGTATGGTATGTATAAATTTATTTTTCTGTTTTTGTTTTATTTCTATGTTGTCTTTCTATTTCTTTTTCTGAATTGATGCAAATGTTCTAAGAAATGATCATGATGATGAATATGCAACTATATGATGATATTGTGAAGTACTGATTATGTATGTAGAACGGAATGATCATATATTAAGAATGTTTGTGTTTCTTTCTTGTGATTTTTAAAAAAATTTTTAAATTAATAAAAAAAAATAGTTCCACAGAAAGCAAATAGGGCTTTTTAAATTTAATTTTATATTTTACTTGCTTGATATCAATACTGAACTAAATGGTGACTCCCCAAAAGATTCGTCCCGGAAGTTGTGAATGTGAGCTTTTTTTTTTCAGACATAATTAAGTTTAGAACCTTGAGGTGAGATCATCTTGAACTATCCAGGTGGACCCTAAATCCAATGACAAGTGTCCATAGAAGAAGCATAGATAGGAGAAGATGGACGGGGGGGGAGGCTCGTATGTAGACAGAGGCACGAATTTAAGACGTGGCCACAAACCAAGGAATGCCAAAGATTGTCAGAAGCTAAAGAATCTGGAAAGGATGAAGAATGAATTCTCCCCTAGACCCTACAGAGGGAGCAGGGCACTGCCAAAATCTTGTTTTCAGACTTTTGGTCTCTTGAACTGTGAGAATAAATATCTGTTGTTTTATGCTCTTCATTTGGTTGCAGCAGTCACAGGAAACTAATTGAGCATTCCTTTTCGATGCCATTTTAAAAATCCTCATTACTATTATTATTTTTAAAGATTAAGGTATAATTTACAGGCAGTAAACTTAATTTTTAAAAAGATACCCAATTCTATGAGTTTTGACAAGTGCAAAGCTGTATAAACCACCACCAGAATCATGCTGTAGAACAGATCTTTCCTTCTGAAAAATTCCCTCTTGCCCCTTTGTCATCATTCCCTCTTGTGCTGGTTTGAATATTGTGTACCCTAGAAAAGCCATGTTCTTTCATATGTTTCAATAATGCTGAATGGGATCTTTTTGATTGAGTTGCTTCCATGGAGATGTGACCCACCCAATTTTGGGTGGGACCTTTTGATAAGGTGGCTCCCATGGAGAGATGTCTCTACCCATCCAAGGTGAGTTGTTTGCTGTTGTCCTTTAATAGGGAACAATTTGGGGAAAAGCTTTAGTGCCCACATAGCCAGAGACCTTAGGAGATGCAGAGTGAAAATGCTCCTGGGGACATGATTTGAAGATGTTGGAAGCTAGCAGACATCGCCATGTGCCTTCCCGGCTGATGGAGGTGTCCAGAAGCCAAAGACCCTGGCAGATGCCATCCACAAGCCTTCCCAGCTGACAGAGCTGTTCCGGACAGCATAAGCCTTTCTGGAATGAAGGGAACCTCTTGTTGGTGCCTTAATTTTGACATTTTCAGGGTCTTAGAACTGTAAACTTGCAACTTAATAAATTCTCTTTTAAAAAGGCATTCTGGGATGGTGCAATGATGGTTCAGTGGCAGAATTTTCACCTCCCATGCTGCAGACCTGAGTTCAATTCCCAGAGCCTGCCTTTGCCAAAAAAAAAAGCCATTCCATTTCTGATATACCACCTTCCAGCACTTTTAACAAACTAATACACACTTTCAACCTAAGACCTTACCTTGGCATCCAATTATTAACATTCAGTCCCTATATTTTGCCTTTTCTAGAGTTTTGTATATATATGAAATTATACATAGCTTTTTTTAAACTTATTTATTTATTTATTTATTTTAAACTAAAATGATGTTTTTTTAACATATGATCATTCCGTTCTACATATACAATCAGTAATTCACAATATCATCACATAGTTGTATATTCATCATCATGATCATTTCTTAGAACATTTGCATCAATTCAGAAAAAGAAATAAAAAGACAACATAAGAAGAAATAAAACGAAAACAGAAAAAATAATTATACACACCATACCCCTTACCCCTCCCTTTCATTGATCACTAGCATTTCAAACTAAATTTATTTTAATATTTGTTCCCCCTATTATTTATTTTTATTTCATATGTTCTACTCATCTTTTGACAAGGTAGATAAAAGGAGCATCAGACACCAGGTTTTCACAATCACACAGTCACACTGAGAAAGCTATATCATACAATCATCATCAAGAAACATGGCTACTGAAACACAGCTGTACATTTTCAGGCAGTTTCCTCCAGCCTCTCCATTACATCTTGAATAACAAGGAGATATCTACTTAATGCGTAAGAATAACCTCCAGGATAGTTTCTCGACTCTGTTTGGAATCTCCCAGGCATCGACACTTGTCTCATTTCACTCTTCCTTCCTTTGGTCGAGAAGGTTTTCTCAATCCCTTGGTGCTGTGTCTTAGCTCATTGTAGGGTTTTTCTCAATCCCTTGATGCTGAGTCTCAGCTCACTCCAGGATATCTGTCCCATGCTGCCAGGAAGGTCCACACCCCTGGGAGTTATGTCCCACATAGACAGGGGGAGGGTGGTGAGTTTGCTTGCTATGTTGGCTGGAAAGAGAGGCCACATCTGAGCAACAAAAGAGGCTCTCTTGGGGGTGACTCTTAGGCTTAAATTTTAAGCAGGCTTGACCTATCCTTTGTGGGGTTAAGTTTCATATGAAAAAACCCCAAGACTGGGGGCTCAGCTGATAGCTTTAGTTGTCTACACTGCCTGTGAGAATATCAAGAATTCAATTTGGGGACGTTGAATTTTCCCCCGTTCTCACCATTCCCTGAAGGGAACTTTGCAAATAGCTTTTTATTCACTGATCAAATCACTCTGGGATTATTGGGGCATCACTCTGGACAAACCAACAAAATCTCATGTGCTACTCAAGGTTCCATGTACTTATGGTGTTCAATTAAGCTATCTACATAAGTTATATTAGAAAATGCACTAGTCAAAATATAAATTTTGTACCAAATACATAGCCTTTTGAATCTGGCTGCTTTCCTTAGCATAATGTATTTGAGATGTGTTGTTGCATGTATTAGAACTTTATTTTTTTACTGCTGAGTAATATTCCAATGTAAGGAAATATCAGATTGTTCATCCTTTCACCCAATGAAGGAGATGTAGGTTGTTTTCAGTTTTGATGGTGATGGATTAAAGGGTCAATAAGCATTTGTTTTCTAGTTTTTGTGTGGCAGCAAATTCTCATTTCATTTGGTTAAATATGTAGGAGTGAGATTGCTAGGTATAGGGTAAGTGTGTATTTAACTTTTTAAAAAAAATTTCAAATCTGTTTTCCAAAATGTATTATTTTACATTCCCACTAGTGATGCATGGAAGTTCCAGTTGGTCTAGTCTTCACCAGCACTTATTATTAATGGTCATTTAAAAAAAATTTTAGCCATTCCAATAGGTACATGTAGTATCTCACTGCATTTTTAATTTTTATTTCCTTGGTGATTGTGCTGATTGAGGCTGTTGTGTATTCCAGAGATGTCATGCTCTTTTGGTCCTGGTCCAGTTTTGTGGGGCCACACCTATTGTTTAAGGTGGAGACTCTTGATTAAGTTGTTTCCATGGAGATGTGACCCACCCAACTGTGGGTGAAACCCTTTGATTTGGTGGTTTCCATGGAGATGTGTCTCCAATTCTAGGTGGGTCTTAATCTGCTTACTGGAGTCTTTTAAAAGGAACCATTTTGGAAAAATCTCAGAGCTGACACAAAGAGAGACATTTGAAGATGCTGAAAGAAAATGCCCTCCAGGGAAGCTGTTTGAAACCGAAATCCAAAGGACCAGCAGATGCCAGCCCCATTTCTTCCCAGCTTACAGAGGTGTTCTAGATGCCATGGGCCTGTCTTTAGTCAATGTATCTTTCTCTGGATGCCTTAGTTTGAACATTTTTATGGCCTTAAAACTGTGAAATTATAACTTAATAAACGCCCTTTATGAAAGCCAACCCATTTCTTGCATTCTGGCAGCATTAGCAAACTAAAACAGTGACTAATGATGTTGAACATCTTTTTCATCTTTAATAAGGTTTTAAACCAAGTTAGACAGATATTTCACTGCAGGATGACTCAGAGTCTTTAATGTATTAATGAACATATTAATGAACATGTTGATGAACAATTTATACCAATGAAATATGTGAGTTCCTCATGGAATTCTTTTCCTAAGATGTCTTCCAAGACTAGACTTCTAGCAAGTACATTTTAATTAACACTGGCCAACATGACCAGGTATACACTCTTCTGGAGAGCATTTGCTCTGTTTCCAACCAGTTCATTCAATCTTATTTCCCTTTGGTTTCAACAGAAACTTTTTGGGGTATCAAATATATGAATTCCAAGCTTTTTCTTGTGCATTTTGTGCTGGTTTGAAAGGATTTGTTTACCTTCGAAAAGCCATGTCTTAATACTAATCCAATCTTGTGGAAGCAGCCATTTCTTTTAATCCCTATTCAGTACTATATAGGTTGGAAACTTGATTAGGTTATCTCCATGGATATGTGACTCACCCAATTATGGGTATTAACCTTGGCTTAGAGGGAGATGTGACTCCACCCGTTCCAGATGGGTCTTGATTAGTGTGCTGGTTTGAGAGGAAGTATGCCCCCTAAGAAAAGCCATGTTTTAATATAAATCCCATTTCTTAAAGGTAGAATAATCCCTATTCAATACTGTATATTTGAAACTGTAATGAGATCATCTCCCTAGGTGATGTGATTTAGTCAAGAATGGTTGCTTAACTGGATTAGGGGATGACATGTCTCCACCCATTTGAGTGGGTCTTGATTGGTTTATTGGAGTCCTATAAAAGAGGAAACATTTTGGAGATTAGGAGAGATTCAGAGAGAGCAGAACGATGAAGCCATGAGATGCAGAGAGTCCACAAGCCAGCAACCTTTGGAGATGAAGAAGGAAAACTCCTCCTGGGAAGCTTCATGAAACCAGAAGCCAGGAGAGAAAGCTAGCAGATGATGCCATATTCACCATGTGCCCTTCCAGCCGAGAGAGAAGCCCTGACTGTGTTCGCCATGTGCCTTCTCACTTGAGAGAGAAACCCTGAACTTCATCGGCCTTCTTGAACCAAGGTATCTTTCCTTAGATGCCTTTGATTGGACATTTCTTTAGACTTGTTTTAATTGGGACATTTTCTTGGCCTTAGAACTGTAAACTAGCAACTCATTAAATTCTCCTTTTTAAAAGCCATTCCATTTTTGGTATATTGCATTCTGGCAGCTAGAAAACTAGAACAATTAGTTTACTGGAATTCATTAAAAGAAGTATTTTGGAGAGAGAGTGAGCAGCAGAGACATGAGAACTCCAGAGCCCATGTAGCCAGAGACCTTTGGAGGTGAAGAAGAAAAATGTCCCGAGGGAAGCTTCATGAAACAAGAAGCCTGGAGAGAAAGATAGCAGATGTCACCATCTTCGCCATGTGCCTTTCCAGTTGAAAGAGAAATCCTGAACATCATCGGCCTTCTTGAACCAAGGTATCTTTCCCTGGATGCCTTAGATCAGACATTTCTATAGTCTTGCTTTAATTTGAACATTTTCATGGCCTTACAACATGTAAAGTTACAACTTAATAAATTCCTCCTTTTAAAAGCCATTCTGTTTCTAGTATATAGCATTCCATTAACTAGCAAACTAGAACACCACCTACCTGCTTGGAATGGCTTCCATTCTTCTTGTATTTTCCCCTTAACCTACATAGCTTTGCCAGTTTGGCTCATGCCTCTTCTACCCCATGGTAATTTCTCCTTTCTCTGATTTCCCTTGGGGATTCTTGACCCTGCCTAGCTTTTTTCTATATTTTCCCAAAATGACTCTGCTCCATTTTTCTAACTGGAAGGCCCTGATGTCCTAGACCTTTTTAAAAGTCCATGGGTACATGGAGCACTGTGCATGGCTACTGATTAGAAATACATGTTGAATTCATATCACTTTAAGTTAATGGGCAGTTATGTCAGTTCAGTAAAACCTTAGCTCTCCACTTAGCCAAACACCAAGAGCAAATGTCAAAATGAAAAGACTGTTCACAATTCCTGGATGTTCTAGTTTGCTAGCTGCCAGAATGCAATATACAAGAAATGAAATGGCTTTTTAAAAGGAGAATTTAATAAGTTGCTAGTTTACAGTTCTAAGGCTGTGAAATTGTCCAAGTCAAAACAAGTCTATAGAAATACCTCATCTAAGGCATCCAGGGAAAGATACCTTGGTTCAAGAAGGCAGGTAACGTTCAGAGTTTCTCTCTCAGCTGGAAGGGCACATGACGAATATGGCAGCATTTGCTGGCTTTCTTTCCAGGCCTCTTGCTTCATGAAGCTCTCCAGGAGGCATTTTCCTTCTTCCTCTCCAAAGGTCGCTGGCTGGTGGACTCTGGTTCTCTTGTCCTTCTCTCGTGGTTCTGTGGCTCTCTCATTCTTAAAAAGGAACTCTCTCTGAAATGTCTCCTCTTCTATAGGATTCCAGTAAATGAATCAAGACCCACATAGAATGGGTGGAGACATATCTCCACATAATGAAGTTTAATATCCACAATTGATTGAGTCACATCTCCATGGAGATAACCTGATCAAGTTTTCAACCTATAGTCCTGAATAGTTTCTTCTAATCTATTAGAAGAAACCGTTGCTCTCACAAGATTGATTAGAATTAAAACATGGTTTTCTCCAACATTTTCTAGGGTACATAAATCCTTTCAAATTGGCACATTGGCTTAATGGGGAAAAGACATTTAATTGAAAATATGAAGCTCACTGCTGGTTCTCCTGAAACTTGTAGTTGAAACTAGGACTCTATGACAGAAGCTTGCCAACAAAATCCCCAGACCATTTTTTTCTACTTTGACACATTGGTCATGAAATCAATGAAGTAGGGAGGAGATTACCCAGTCCATCCTTATCTCTAAATTGGGTTGTACCCATGATAAGAAGAAGGTAATGGAGCCTGTGACATCCAGGTGTCCAAGCCCCCTCCTCAGTGGTTCTCTCACCTGCTTCAGTAAAACACTCACACCCAACTCCTTCACCAAGAGGTGACAGGTCAGGCAGATGGTGAGACAAAAGCAACCAAAGATGCCAGCGTTACCATCAGGTGCAGTGGCAGCTGCCTTCCCACATCTCAGCTTTGTGAGCATCTCAGCTTTGCTGTGGCATCAGTCTGGGTGGCAGAAACCAGTGGGACATGATTCAGCCAGTTCACAGTGGCCCTGCTTTCTGTGCTTTTCTCTTTCAACAAAGATCATTTGAGCATCTACTATTCATCAAACATTGTAGAAGTTCCTGGGGGATACAGGTATGAATATAATATGATCCTTGACCCAAGGATGTATCATTTTGATAGGATACAGATGTGTATAAAACTTTCAACCTATATCCAGAGGTTGTAGGCTTTGCTTCTTAGGTTATGCCATTGGTGTTGGTGAGTTGGGAAGGAAATAAGATCCTGATGGCAGTCACAGATTTGTATTGCTCTGACTCTCAAAAGTCTAGGTGCTTCCATGAGTTTATGAAGTCCTCTGTTCCTTTTGGCAGCCACAAGGCAACACATGTCTTCCTTCTTTGTCTGTCCACATTCACTGTGATCAGCTTTCCCTAACACATGGAATGCACATATGAATGCCCACCTTAGGCACCCTGCATTGCTGGTGTTGGCCAAAGGCCCCATATATGTCCCTTCCCACCTCTGTCACTGGAGAGATACAGAGATGTCTCCTGGTCTGGTCCACTGTCCAATCCCTTGTGTCCATTCTCCAATCTAAACCTGCTTCAATGTGAGTAGCCTTAAGTGGGCATGAGTCTTCTTCAGAACAACTTGTACTCCATTTTGGTAACCAGGCTTCAGAGTTGTACCTCTTAACCTAGAACTCAAACTACAAACTATGACTGCCCTAGCTCATTCAACGCTTTTGTGAGAATTGGAGCAAAGCACCTACTTCTGCCAGATGGATGCAGCCCCATGCAAGTGTCGTAGCTTGGTGAGTGGAGTAAAGGCTGGATTCCAGCCCCATTTTACCCCCTTGACTGGTTGCCCTTTAAAAATCATAATTAAACAAGTGACAAAAAAAAATAATAACAATCCAGATGGCATGGGCCCTCACTAGATTATTGCAAGGTATTAACTGCCTTCACAATTGTTTGCTGACTATTTCTAACTTTTCCAATGTTTTGTCTGACTTGAGCTCAAGGGCAGGCTTACCAGGGCTTTCCATCACGACAATCTGATGACACTGCAATTGACCTTCCCAAGAAAATCCACTGGGCACAGTTCTGCTTGGCCTCCTCAAGAGACCACCACTGCTACCAGCCTGAGGCAAGCGGACACCACCACTCTTCTCTGCACTCTTCTTGCATCTCACCTCATGGGTCTGAATTTTCATTAATTCCTCACAGCATGGCTGAGGACACATTGTAACATTTAATAAGGTTTCACTGGAGTTTCAAGGACAAAGGAAGGGCCATAAAGCCAGGAAATAATTTACAGATATTGCACAGATTAAGGTCTGCTCCAGTTTCTTATCAGAACACTACCTGTGCTCTAGATGGGCTTCTTGCTCTTAGAGCCCTATTCTTCCATGTAAGTTGAACATGTAAGTCTACCTTGAGACCACCACGCTGGAGAGGTCACATGCAGGTCTTTTGGTTGACAGTGTCAAATAAGCCCATTCTTCAGCCATCTGAGCTCAAGCACCAGACATGTGATCAAGAAGTCATCTTGGAAATGTATCTTCCATCCCTACCAGTTCCTTGCCCCAGCTCTGTGTCATCTTAGCCGAGGCCCCAGATATCATACAGAAGAGAAGAGCCCTCCCTTCTGTTCCCTTTCCAAATTCCTGACCATCTGTGAGCATAATAATAAAATAGTTGTTGTTTTATGCCACTAGCTTATTGTAGTTTATTGTGCAGCAACAGATAACCAAAATACGTAAAATCTTTTGAAATCACTTCCCTTGCTTTTGCATTAAATTTCGCATTCTTATTTTGCCAAGTATAAGAATAGACAAGTCACACTGCTTCTTTTTTCTTCTCTCCTTTCAACTGTGGCGGAAAAAATGTACAGATTCCAAATCTCAGGACAAAAAGTATCTTTATTTTTCTGCGACCCGATTTAATCAGGATTTCAAGCCTTCCATTCACTTGATGGCAGTAAAACTTAATCTAGTTACTTCCATGTAGACTCAGTCATTTGAGGTTTAAATTTAGTCTGTTTCAGATAAATTCAATTTTATGATTCTTCCCCTTCCTCTTTATTCCTACTGTGGTATGTAAATTCTGAAGTTCTGAGAAGCAAGGTGTAGCACCCGGGGAGAAGGAGGCACTAGCTTATCCATAGCCATTCTGTCTTCAGTTGGCATTCCTTGAAATGCAACATGTGCCCAGAGGTGGCTTTACGGCGGAGCTAATTAAACTGCGGGGTACTTGATTTACTTGGGCTTCTTCCAAAGTCCTGGGATGGGCCTTGGCATGTGTTCAAATGGTCATATGATCATAACATTTTAAAAAGTAAGACGTTTAACACCAATGAGTTATAGCTGCTGGGTTTTCTCACTAGGACTTTTCCTCTGTTGTTATTCTTCTTGTGTTGATATTGGGAGTAGCCTGTGGTGCATTTAGCTTTGCTTTAATGGAATTAGGGTTGCTGATACATTTAGTTTGGCTTAAATAGGATATATTTAGGTTTTCAGGTACTTATGAATACAGTTAGCCTTCCTGATGAGGAATGGCTCAGGAATACCTCTGCAGCCGCTGCACTGATCCACCTGATAGCCAGACATAAATGTGCAGTCACAGAAGTATGGCAGATGGCACCCAGCTCTGGACGCATGTGAAGAGTGGAGGAGAAACAGGGTCTGAAATGGATCGAGCCAGAACTAGTCTGTGGAAAGTTCTTTCAGTCCTCAAGGCATAAAACTATAAGCGGGGGAATTTAGTTCCACTGACGCCTGTTGAAAAGTCAAGTTGTCCTCAGTTAGGAATAATCTTGATGATGCAAAGTGTTCAATTGTAAGTTTGACATATACATTTTTTCTTTTTTGTTAAGAATTACGTGAAATAGTTTCAGATTTTCTCTGTTTATCAGGCACAAGCTTGTAAGAGTACTAGAAATAGTGAATAGATACATCACAATTTCTATATAACAGAAAGACCATAGAGTTTTCCCCAAATTTGCCCATAGTCCTAAATATTTACATGATATTATAACAGTTTGTGAAGGTGAAAGGAACTTTTCTTGTACTATCAATAATGAAAAACAGACTTTGATCAAACACCCTAGAAGGAAAAATCTGAATTATATTTCTAGTCTCTCTATACAAATGATATTAAAAAATAGGTAGCTAACATATGTAGGGAAAAATATGATAGGGATGGCTTAAGCAGTTAATGAAAAATCTTATTTTCTGTACTTCAGTGATGCTTGTGTTATTTGTCAGTTAAAAAATTTTATATATTGTTTTGTTTTCTTTTCTTACTTTAGAATATTAACATTTATACTCAATTTTAAATTCATAAATTTGCATTTTTTTCCTCAAAGAAGGCACCCCAAATTATATAAGCTTTGGAATCCTACAAAACCTGAATTTTCTCTTTAAATCTATCCAAACTTATTTGAAACTTCTATGGGTTCCTCCTTTACTTTCCCATAGTGACTATTTGACAGGATAGGGGTAGCCTGGCTTTTTGTCTTTTCTCTTTTCAAGCTGCTGACCAGGGCAAAATGTTTATGCCATGTTTTCTTTGAATTTGGTCATTCTAAGCTAAAATATATATATATGAGTTTTAGCATGGAGGGAAGCCCATGCTACCTGCACAGAGATGCATGCCTCTTCCATTCTTTGCTGTAGGGAGGGGGTGAGGAGGGCATTAGAAAGAGAGGTAGGAATGGGAACTAAAGGGAACAATGGTTATGAGATTTTAGATCGTAAAGAAGCTGGGTAACAGTTATTTTGGGTTTTGGAACACCTGAGGTATCACTTTTGTTCCTGTCTTTAAACCATTCCATGCCATCCATGATGAAAAAAATACAGTGTGGTCCCGAAGGAAGTAGGAATACCAGAAGTTGGTTTTATTTTACATTTTTAGAAACAAAACAGGGAACACCTTTCAGGAGAGGGTGGGGCAAGATGCCAACATAGTGAGGTGTGGAATTTAGTTCATCCTCCAGAGCAGCTAGTAAATAGCCAGGAGCAGAACAGAACAACTGCTGGGAGCACATCAATGACTGGACATGCAGTCTACAGCAATCTGAACCAGGTGGAATGGCTGAGAGCCTACAAAGAACTGCAAGGTCCCCAAGCTGCAAAGGACCACACCCCTCTCCCATGGGCTTGGCAGACTTGTTCCCCAAGGGGAAAAGAAACAGACTTTACTAACAGGAAGACTTAGCTCTACCAAGCTCCAATTGGAGAACTCATCAACAAATTCCAACTACTGAAAGTAGACCCCCAGCACAGATAAACTTGGAAAAAATTCCTAAAGGAATTTTCCTAAAGGAAAATTCCCTAAAGGAATGAATTTTTGCCCCCACACAGAGTGGGCAGGGCTGATGGAAAAAAATAAAACAGAAGCTTTTTCAGTTGGACAACACAAAATATTAGAAAAAGGCTGGACCCCAAGAAGTAAGGGAACATAGAGCCTGGAGATACATAGAGCCATGTACCAACTTAAGCTCTTGATTGTCAGTTCCAAGCAGCAGGGGTCCATATCTGAGAAGGCTTTTTTTCTACTCTATTCCTTAACACTTTGTTAGATAGAACTGGAAGCACTCTCAGGCTCCAGTACCGCCCAAGGCAAGGGCAAAAGTAAGCTTATCTGAGAGACAAACTAACTCAGTCAAGTGAAAAGGAGTTAATTTCCCTAAAGGCTATATTTTCCCCAAGAAAAGGATGGGATCCAGCTCAAGTGGAATCACTCCTTCATGGAATTCAGGCCCGAGGGACTGGAAAACTGAAGCAATTAAATTCAGCTTACAACTTCACCTCTGTCCCAACCATGTCTCTGGTAGAGTGAGTCTGCTGAAATTAAGGGTACATCATCACTTCCCACTAAGCCGGTGGGAAGCCACAGACAGATAAGCACCACATGCTGGGCATGATAAGAAAAGCACAGAGTCCAAAGGCTTCATAGGAAATTCTGACAATATGCTGGGTCTCACCCTCAGGGAAAATTGATGCTGGCAATTCTTTTGTCCCAAGAGGAGGGCCTGTTTGATCTGGAAAATTCTGAATGGGGTCTATAATATCTGAGAAGACCATCCTCAAAAAAAAAAAAAAAACTCCATATAGATATGGCAAGAAGCAGAAAAACAAGAATGGAAAAATTCTGACTAGTTAAGCAAGAATCTATGCTAGAGGTTTAGAATAATCAGTGAAAAATTTCCATCTCTTATGAAAAGCATAAAATTATAGATCCAAGAAGTGCAGCATACCCCAAACAGAACAGATCCAAATAGACACATTCCAAGACACTTAGTATTCAGATGTCAAAGAGAAAGAAAGAACTTTGAAAGCAGTGAAAGAAAAGCAATCTATCATATACAAGGAAAGCCCAATAAGACTATGTGTGATTTCTCAGCAGAAATCATAGAGGTGAGAAGGCAGTGGTATGACATATTTAAGATTCTAAAAATGAAGAACTGCTATATCCAGCAAAATTGTCCTTCAAAAAATGTGGGGGAGATTAAAATATTTTCAGACAAACAATCACTGAAAGAATTTGCAACTAAGAGGCCAGCTCTGGAAGAAATGCTAAAGGGAGCACTATCAACAGAGAGAAAGAAGCAAGAGAGGTTCTAGAGAAGAGACGAAGAGATGAAGACTATCAGTAAAGGAAAAAAGCGAAAAAAATATAGATGACATATAAAACCGAAAAGAAAAATAGTAGAAGTAAATAATAAGTAAATAATGTTATTATTTACTGTAATAACATTGAATGTTGATGGATTGAACTCTGTAATCAAAAGACATAGACTTGAAGAATGGATTAAAAAACAGGAGCCATCTACAGGAGACTCATTATAGATCTAAGGACAAAAATAGGTTGAAAGTGAAAGGTGGGGAAAAGATATTTCATGCAAATATCAATCAGAAAAGAGCTGGAGTAGCTATACTAATATCCAACAAATTAGACTTCAAATGTAAAACAATTAAAAGAAATAAAGAAGGACACTCTGTATTCTAGTTTTCTAGCTGCTGGAATGCAATATACCAGAAACACAAGGGCTTTTACAAGAGGGAATTTATTAAGTTGCAAGTTTACAGTTCTAAGGCCACGAAAATGTCCCAGTTAAAGCAAGACTATAAAAATTTCTAAATTAATGTACCAACAGAGGTTAACTTTACTCAAGAAAGGCCGATGAAGTTCAGGGTTTCCCTAACTTGAAAGGCACATGGCAAACATGGCAACGTCTGCTAGCTTTCACTCCAGGCTCCTTGTTCTATGAAGTTCCCCAGGGGCATATTCCTTCTTCATCTCCAAAGTTCTCTGGCTGTGTGGGCTCTCTGCTTTGTGGTCTCACGGCCCTATCCTGGCTCTAAAAAGGAACTCTCTCTTAAATGCTTTCTCTTTTAAAGGATTCCAGTCACTAATCAAGACCCACCTGGAATGTATGGAGTCACAACTCCACGGAAGCCATCTAATAAAAAATTAATACCCACAATTGAGCAAGTTACTTCTCTGTGGAGATAATATAATCAAGCTTCCAACCTGTAGTGCTGAATAGGGATTAAAAGAAACAGCTGCTTCCACAAGATGAATCAGGATTAAAACATGGTTTTTCTAGGGCATATAATCTTTTCAAACCACCACTTTATGTATTAATAAAAGGAACAATTCAACAAGAAGACATAACAATCATAAATATTTATGCACCAAATCAGAGTGCTCCAAAATATGAGACAAAGACTGACAATACTGAAGGGAAAATAGACACCTCTACCATCATAGTTGGAAACTTCAATCCCCAACTCTCAATGGATAGAATATCTAGACAGCAGATTAATAAAGAAGCAGGGATTTTTGAATAATATGATAAATGATCTAGACTTAAGAGACATTTACATAGCAGTACACTCCACAACATCAGGATATACTTTTTTTCTCAAGTGCTCATGGATTATTCCCAAGCATAGACAATATGCTGGGTCACAAAGCAAGTCCCAATAAATCTTAACAGATTGAAATCATACAAAACACTTTCTCAGATCATAACGTAATGAAGTTGGAAATCAATAACAGGCAGAGGGCCAGAAAATTCACGAATGTGTGGAGGCTAAACAATATCCCCTTAAACAACCAGAGGGTCAAGGAAGAAATTACAAGAGAAACCAGTAAACATCTCAAGGCAAATGAAAATGAGAACACAACATATAAAAATTATGGGATGTAGCAAAGGTGGTGCTCAGAGGGAAATTCATTGCCTTAAATGCCTATATTAAAAAAGAAGAGCAAAAATTGAGGAACTAATGATTCACTTAGAAGAACTAAAGAAAGAATAGCAAACTAACCACAAAGCAAACAAAAGGAAAGAAATAATGAAGATTAGAGCAGAAATAAGTGAAATTGAGAACATGAAAACAATCAAGAAAATCAGTTAAACCAGAAGTTGGTTCTTTGAGAAAATCAATAAAATTGGTGGACCCTTAGCTAGGTTGACAAAGAGAGAGAGAGAGATTATGCAAATAAATAAAATCAGAAATGGAAGAGCTTGCAGATTTAAAGGAGGCTTATGACAGGGTACTATAAGCAACTATATGCTAATAAACTAAACAAGGTATGTGAAATGGACTTCTTAGGAAGGCATGAAT
The DNA here is from genome assembly GCF_023851605.1 of Tamandua tetradactyla. NCBI lineage: Eukaryota > Metazoa > Chordata > Mammalia > Pilosa > Myrmecophagidae > Tamandua > Tamandua tetradactyla. Next base: position 28,346,473 of record NC_135352.1, read on the forward strand.
AACCAACATTGACTCAAGAAGAAACAGACAACCTCAACAAACCAGTCACAAATAAAGAGATTGAACCAGTCATCAAGAAGCTCCAAAAAAAGAAAAGTCCAGGACCAGATGTCTTCACATGTGAATTCTACCAAGCATTCAAGAAAGAATTAGTTATTAATCCTGCTCAAACTCTTCAAGAAAATTGAAGATGAAGGAAAGGTACCTAAATCATTCCATGAAACCAACATCACCTAATACTAAAGCCAAAGATACTACAAGAAAAGAAAATTACAGAGTGATCTCCCTAATGAATATAAAGACAAAAATCCTCAACAAAATACTTGCAAATAGAACCCAGCAGCACATTAAAAGACTAATACACCATAAGAAAGTGGGATTTATTCCAGGTATGCAAGGATGGTTCAACATAAGAAAACCAATTAATGTAATTCACCATATCAACAAATCAAAGCAGGAAAAACACATGATCATTGCAACTGATGCCTTGATAAAAAGGCATTTGACAAAATTCAACATTCTTTCCTGATGAAAACACTTCAAAGGATAGGAACAGGAGGAAACTTCCTCAGCATGATAAAGGAAACATATGAAAAACCCACAGCTAACATCATCTTCAATGGGGAAAGACTGAAAGCATTCCTTCTAAGATCAGGAATAAGACAAGGATGCTCACTGTCACCACTGTTATTCAACATTGTGCTGGAAATTCTAGTCAGAGCAATTAGACAAGAAAAAGAAATAAAAGTATCCAAATTGGAAAGGAAGAAGTAAAGCTCTCACTGTTTGCAGGTGATATGCTACTACATGTAGAAAATCCAGAAAAGCCTAGAGCAAAGCTATTGGAGCTAATAAATAAGTACAGTAAAGTGCTAGGGTACAAGATCAACACCCCAAAATCAGTAGTGTTTCAATACACTAGTGATGAGCAATCTAAGGAGGAAGTCAAGAAAAAAAAATTCCATTTACAATAAGCAACTGATAGAATAAAATATTTAGGAATAAATGTAGCTAAAGATACAAAAGACCCTATACACAGAAAACCACAAGAAATTGCTAAAGGAAATCATGGAATACTAAATAAATGGAAGGGCATATCATGTTCATTGATTGGAAGGCTAAATATGGTTATGATGTCAATTCTACCCAAATTGATTTATAGATTCAATGCAATACCAATTAAAATACTAAAAATTTACTTTGCGTTACTAGAGAAACCAATAACTAAACTTATTTGGGAGGAAGAGTGCCTCAAATAGCTAAAAATATCTTAAGAAAGAAAAATTAAGTAGGAGGTCTTCTATTACCCTAATTTAAAGCATATTACAAAGCTGTAGTGGTCAAAATTACATGGCACTGGCATAAAGATAGATTCCACTGACCAATGGAATTGAATAGAGTGTTCAGAAACAGATCCTCTCATTTATGGAAAATTTGTCTTGATAAGGCAGTCAAACCAATCCACCTGGGACAGAGCAGCCTCTTCAATAAATGGAGAACTGGATAATCATATGCAAAAAATGAAAGAAGATCCATATCTCACACCGTATACAAAAATTAACTAAAATGGATCAAAGACCTAAACATTAGAACTACAACCATTGAACTTTTAGAAAAAAATGTAAAGAAATATACTTGTAACAGGAGGCAGTTTCCTAGACCTTACACCCAAATCAATTGCTAAAAGAAACAGATTAATGGGAACTCCTCAAAATTAAACACTTTTGTGCATCAAAGAACTTTCTCAAGAAAGTAAAAAGGCAGCTATGCAATGGGAGACAATATTTGGAAAGCACATATTAGATAAGAGTTTAGTATCCAGATATATAAAGAGGTTCTTCAACTCAGCAACAAAAAGACAAACAACCTAATTAAGAAATGGGCAAAAGACATGAATAGACACTTCTCAGATGAGGAAATATAAATGGTTAAAAGGCAAATGAAAAGATGCTCAACTTCACTGGCTATTAGAGAAATGCAAATTAAAACCACAAATACCCACTAGAATGGCCATTATCAAAAAAACAGAAAATGATAAGTGCTGGAGAGGATGTGGAGAAAGAGTCACACTTATCCACTCTTGGTGGGGATGCAAAATGGTACAACCACTCTGAAAGACAGTTTGGCAGTTCCTCAGAAGATAAGTATAAGTATGTAGTGTGAATATATATATAATATATATATATATTATATATATATATAATCCAGGAATTCCATTGCTAAATATATATTCAGAGGACCTGAGGGCAAGGACACAGATGGACATTTGCACACCAATGTTTATAGCAATATTATTTGCAATTACCAAGAGACAAACAGCCCAAATGTCCATCAATGGATAAGTAGCTAAGCAAGCTGTGATGGAATATATGATGGAATATTATGGAGCTGTAAGATAGAATAAAATCATGAAGCACATAACAATATGGATTAACCTTGAGGACATTATGCTTAGTGAAATTAGCCAGAAACAAAAGGACAAATACTGTATGTTCTTACTAATATGAACTAACATTAATAAGTGAACTTTGAGAGTTGAAGTTAAGAACACCGGTTATCAAGAGAAATAGGATAGAGATTAGGCAATTGGTGCTGAAAGAATACAGACTGTGCAACAGGATTGATTGTAAAAATGCAGAAATGGATAGCACAACACTACCTAATTGTAGCACAGTAAGATAAGTACACTGAATGATGCACCTGAATGTGAGTATGACTGAAGGAGAAGGGCTGGGGTCACGTATGAAACCAGAAGGAAAGATAGAGGATAAAGACTGTGATAGTATAATTTAGGAATGCCTGGAGTGGACAATGATGGTGATTAAATGTATGAATAAAAAAAGCTTTTTTGCCTGAGAGAGAACAAATGAATGTCAACATTGCAAGATATTGAAAATGGATGGTGTTCTAGTTTACTAGCTGCCAGAATGTGATATACCAGAAATGGCTTTTAAAAGGGGAAGTTGATTAAGTTGCTAGTTTACAGTTCTAAGGCCATGAAAATGTCCAAATTAAAGCACCAAGAAGAGGTTACCTTCACTCAAGAAAAGCCGATGAAGTTTAGGGTTTCTCTCTCAACTGGAAAGACAAATGGTGAACACGGTGACATTTGCTAGCTTTCTCTCCAGGCTCCTTGTTTCATGAAGCTCCCCCGGGGGCATATTCCTTCTTCATCTCCAAAGTTCTCTGGCTCTCTCATGGCTCTGAAACTTTTTCCAAAATGCTTCCTCTTTTAAAGGATTTCAGTAAACTAAAGTAAATCTACCTGGAATGTCTGGAGTCACATCTCCCTTTAATCAAAGGTTAATACCCACAATTGGGTGTGTCTCATCTCTGTTGATATAATCCAATCAAGTTTCCATCCTCCAGTGCTGAGCAGGGATTAAATGAAAGGCTGCCTCCACAAGTTGGAATAGGATTAAAACATGGTTTTTCTATGTACATAATCCTCTCAAAACAGCACAGATGGTATATGGGAAAAAGTACAATCAATGTAAGTGAGGGTCTATACTTAACAGTAACACTGTAATATGCTTCCACTGAATATAACAAAGGCATTATGCCAAAATTAAATTTCAACAGGTGGGGGACATGAGGGAGAGTTATGGATTCTTTCTGGTGCCAATTCCTGAGACACCAGGGTCTCAAAGAGAGAAAAAGATAATTACTACAGGTCTAGTAGGAGAGCAGACAGCCTAATGGCCCAAAATCTGTCTCCTTGAATTTAAGGGGTTCAAGGTTTTTAAGGATTTTAGCAAGGGGTGGAGGTCATTTTTGAATACCAGTTTCAAAGCAGAAAAGGAGACAGTGTTATCATTATTGTTTCAATAGGAGATCATAATCTGAAAGGAGGGGAGAGGCAGAGCTATCACTTCAATACTAAAGGTATAAGCCAAAAGGAAGAAAATAGTTAATGGCTGACTTCATTAGCATTAGGGTCTTTGCAAATGACCAAATGTTCTAGTTTGCTAGCTGCTGGAATGCAATATACCAGAAACAGGATGGCTTTTAAAAAGAGGAATTTAATGAGTTGCTAGTTTACAGTTCTGAGGCTGAGAAAATGTCCCAATTAAAGCAAGTCTGTAGAAATGTCCAATCCAAGGCATCCAGGGAAAGATACCTTGGTTCAAGGAGGCCGATGAAGTTCAGGGTTTCTTTCTCAAGTGGAAAGGCACATGATGAACACAGTCAGAGTTCCTCTCTCATCTGGAAGGGCACATGGTGAACACGGCATCATCTGCTAGCTTCTTCTCCTGGCTTCCTGTTTCATGAAGCTCCCCGGGAGACATTTTCCTTCTTCATCTCCAAAGGTCACTGGCTCGTGGACTTTCTGCTTTGTGGTGCTGCAGCATTCTCTGCTCTCTCCGAATCTCCTTCATTCTCCAAATTGATCCTCTTTTATAAGACTCCAGAAACGTCTCAAGACCCACCCAAATGGGTGGAGACATGTCATCTAATCCAGTTTAACAACATTCTTGATTAAATCACACCTCCAGGGAGATGATCTAATTACAGTTTCAAATATACAGTATTGAATAGGGATTATTCTACCTTTATGAAATGGGATTTAGATTAAAACATGGCTTTTCTAGGGGACATGTATCCTTTCAAACCAGCATACCAAATAAAGGGCACAACAGCTCTTACAGTCCAAAGGCATGAGATAAAGGTTTTTACAATGATTTCAGATACCAGGGCAGCTTAATTATAGTTTAGGGCTTTCAGGTATTCTGCTCTGTCTACTCCAATATCCCAGAAAGTAAAAAGGAATATCTATATAATGATTCAGTAATCAAAATCATGACTTAAATCCTGATTTCTTGATTACATAGTGCTTGAGAAAATGAGGAGAAAGAGATGTACCTGTTTACTGTCTGTAGGGAAACTGAAAGGTGCATCCCCTTGGAGGGCAGTGTGGTGGTTCTACAGGAGGCTGGTGGTGTGGTGAAGTTGCCATATGATCCTGAAACCCGTTGCTCTGTATATACCTGGAGGAACTGAGTGCGGGGACGTGAATGGACATTTGCCCACAATGGATGGATGTGGTGTAAGGGTACAGTGACTGAGGAATGGATAGTGGAACTGTGGTGCATATATGCAATGAACTACTGAGCAGCACAAAAAGAAATGAAGTTATAAGGCATGTAACTAGGTGTATGAAACTTAAATACTGTATGTTGAATGAAATGGCACAAAAAGACAAATATTATCATGGCTCAATCATATGAATTAACTATAATATAAAAAATTCAGTGAAATGAAGTTGAGAACATGGGTTATCAGGTTGGGGGGTCTATTGTAAAGGATCCTAGATTGTAAGCTCATACAGAAGTCATAATATTCAGGAGTTGCAACTGTTATTTCTAAATTCTGAGAGACTGAACTGTTTGTATATAACCTGGTCATTCCTAGAAACTTTGGATATTTATGTGATGCCTGAGAAGCAGAGTTAAAGCTCTGAAGTTATGAAAATTAGTGGTATTCCACATAGGAACTGTTAAAAAAAGTTGAAAAACTGATCAGACTTCAAGTAGAGATATGAATGAAGCTGATCTGGATAGGACTAAGGTAAATCAGAATACAGTGTAAATGATGCTATGTCCTTATTTTAAAATTTCAACTTCTTGTGAGACCAAAAGGAGAAATGTTTATCTGGTGTAAAAAATTATATTTTGGGTAGTACATTTCCTAATTTAATTTATTTGGTCAGTTTAGTTGAACACATGAGTATATGGAATCTTGAACAGGGTGTGAGATTTTGTTGGTTTGTCCAGGTTACTGTGATACCGCAATATATCCCAGAATATTTTGTCCAGTGAATAAAGAAGTATTTGCAAAGTCCCTTTGGGGAACTGGGGAGAAAGGAGGAAATATTCAACTTCCCCATTTGGGGAATTTCTGATATTGTCACAAGCAATGGGGACAACCAAATCAATAGGCTGAGCCCTTGATCTTGGGTTTGCCCCTATGAAACTTTTTCCTGTGCAGGATGGCTAAGTCTACTGAAAATTAGGCCTAAAAGTCACCTCCAGAGAACCTCTTTTGTGGCTCAGATGTGGCTTCTCTCTCTAAGCCAACTTGGCAGATGAATTCACTGCCCTCCCCACTTTGTAGGACCTGACTCCCAGGGTGTTAATCTCTCTAGCAATGTAGGACAAAACTTCTGGGATGAGCCATGACCTGGCATCAAGAGATTGAGAAAGACTTCTTGACCAATAGGGGGAAGAGAGAAATGAGATAAAATAACGTTTTAGTGACTGAGAGATTTCAAACAGTCGAGAAGTTACCCTGGAGGATATTCTTATGCATTATATAGATATCCTCTTTTTAGTTTATTGTGTATTGGAGTACTTGGAGAAATGCACCTGAAGACGATTGTACAAAACTATGTTAAACAATGTGACTATGTGATTGTGAAAACCTTTTGTCTGATGCCCCTTTTTCTAGGGTATGAACAAATAAGTAAAAATATATGGATGAAAAATAAATTAACAAAAGGGGGGAATAAAGGGTAAAATAAATTGGGTATATGAAAATACCAGTGGTCAATGAGAGGGAAGGGTAAGAGGTATGGGATGTAAGAGTTTTTACTTTTTTCTTATTTCTTTTTCTGGAATGATGCAAATGTTCTAAAAATGATCATGGTGACAATACGCAACTATGTGATAACATTGTGAGCCATCGATTGTACACCATGTATGGACTATATGTATGTGAAGACGGGTCAATAAAAATATTTAAAAAAAAAAATCTCTCAGGAATTGAAGGATGATGTTAAACTCCAGAAACACCTCCAAGATCCTAAAAGATGGGCAAAAAGATGCTTGATTACCTAAATTCCAGCTAGTATAAAGTTGGCCAATGAGAAAAACAGACAAAGATGCTCAGACCGTGCATGTGTGGTTCCTGTTACACCCTCAGGAGGCCCTCAGTGCTGAAAGGAATCAAGGCCTGTGGGTACCTTGAGAAGGGCAAGGAAAACAGAAAAATACAGCACTGTCCCACAGAAAATCCAGCTGTCCCTGGTCCTGGAATGCTGACAGGTTGTCCCATTGAAGCTGGAGAAACAGAGTGGAGACTAGTGTGATCAAATGGACGGAGGATCTTCAAATTGCAGACAAATGTTCTGAAATTTTTATTTGTTCACAGCAATATCTTTAAGTCTGGAAAGCTGAAATCCTCTAGATCAAAAAAGTATGTGGAAAACAAACTGTGTATTTTATATACGTATGATGAAATATTATGCAGCTTTAAGACAGAATAAAGTTATGAAGTATATAACAACATGGATGGACCTTGAGAACATTATGTTGAGTGAGATTATCCAAAAACTAAAGGACAAATACTATATGGTCTCACTGATATGAACTGACATTAGTGAAATAAACTTGGAATATTTCGTTGGTAACAGAGACCATCAGGAGATAGAAATAAGGTAAGATATTGGGTAATTGGAGCTGAAGGGATACAGATTGTGCAACAGGACTGAATATAAAAACTCAGAAGTGGACAGCACAATATTACCTAACTGTAATACAATTATGTTAAAACACTGAGTGAAGCTGCATGTGAGACTGATAGAGGGAGGAAGGCTGGGGCATAAATGAAATCAGAAAGAAAGATAGACGATAAAGATTGAGATGGTATGAGCTAGGAATCCCTAGAGTGTATAATAATAGTGACTAAATGTAAAAAATTTAAAAAATGTTTTTGCATGAAGAAGAACAAAGGAATGTCATTACTGTAGGGTGCTGGAAATAGATGGTAATTAATGTTTTAAAATTTCACCTTATGTGTGAGACTAAAGCAAAAAATATTTATTTGGTACAAAATTTATATTTTGACTAGTGCATTTTCTAATATAACTTATGTAGATAGCTTGATTGAATACCATAAGTACTTGAAATCTTGGGTAGGACATGAGATTTTGTTAGTTTGTCCAGAGTGATGCCCTGATGAATCCCAGAGTGATTTGATCAGTGAGTGGAAAAGTATTTGCAAAGTCCCCTTTGGGGAATGGTGAGAACGGGGAGAAATTCAACTTCCCCAGGTTGAATTCTTGATATTCTCACAAGCAGTGTGAACAACCAAAGCTATAGGCTGAGCCCCCAGTTTTGGGGTTTGTTCATATGAAACTTAACCCCACAAAGGACAGGTCAAGTTTACTTAAAATTTAGGCCTAAGAGTCACCCCTAAGAGAACCTCTTTTGTTGCTCAGATGTGGCCTCTCTCTCCAGCCAACACAACAAGCAAATTTACCACCCTCCCCCTGTTTACGTGGGACATGACTCCCAGGGGTCTGGATCTTCCTGGCAACGTGGGACAGAAATCCTGGAATGAGCTAACACTCAGCATCAAGGGATTGAGAAAACCTTCTCAACCAAAAGGGGAAAGAGTGAAATGAGACAAAGTGTCAATGGCTGAGAGATTCCAAACAGAGTCAAGAGGTTATCCTGGAGGTTATTCTTGTGCATTAAGTAGATATCACCTTGTTATTCAAGATGTAGTGGAGAGGCTGGAGGGAACTGCCTGAAAATGTAGAGCTGTGTTCCAGTAGCCATGTGTCTTGATGATGATTGTATAATGATAAAGCTTTCACAATGTGACTGTGTGTTGTGAAAACCTTGTGTCTGATGTTCCTTTTGTCTACCATGTCAACAGACGAGTAGAACATATGGAATAAAAATAAATAATAGGGGTAACAAATGTTAAAATAAATTTAGTTTGAAATGCTAGTGATAAATGAAAGCAAGGGGTAAGGGGTATGGTATGTATAATCTTTTTTTTTTCTCTGTTATGGTCTTATTTCTTTCTCTGTTGTCTTTTTATTTCTTTTTCTGAATTGATGCAAATGTTCTAAGAAATGATGAATATGCAACTATGTGATGATATTGTGAATTACTGATTATATATGTAGAACGGAAAAAAAAAAGAATGTGGAAGGGACTCAAAAATTCAATCCAAGAGTCCTGTGATATTTTGGAAATTTTGGAGAAATTCCTGAAGCTCAAAAGAGATGAGCTCAGGATAAATGAAATTGTGTTTACTTTACATAGCAGATGTTGGACCTTGGGAATTTTGGCATGTGTATAATGTGGGGGTAAGAAAGGGCTGTGTGTGTAAAGAAATAAGCAAACTCCCAGTGCATATAAAAATCATCCTCTTGCTACTCACAAGGACTTCCTATGATGCCTTAGAAGAACAGGAATTTCAGAGTAGTGCTGAGGTCCTGCAGATTCTCAGGTGGGCAGTTGTACATTGTGCTAGAAACCTTCAGGTCTGTTTTTTGTCCAGGTGATTAAGACCCTATCTTTGGAATCAGAGACCTGAATTTGAATATGGACTCAGTACTGTGTACCTCTGTGCTCTCTCCACAACTTCACAAGAGGTTGCCAGGTTAAATGAAATAATATATGTAGGTCCTGGCAAATTGCAAACACCCAATGAATGGTATCTCTCATTAGCTAAGGTGTACCCATAGGCTCCTAAAGCCTTGCTTGGTGGCATATAAAATATGACAATTTATGTATGTATTTTCACAAGTGAAACATTTTTATTTAAAGCAATTGAAGCATTTCTAAGGAGTTCATGACCTTGACCCATTCTGAGTTTCATTAATTGCATATAAAAGTATATGCTGCCAAGCAGTCCTTCACCTAACTCGATTCCACTACTGTCCCCCAAGCTGGCTATAAATCCTAAATTTATAAATTTACGCTGGGATCCACTGTGAAGTATCAAGACTGCTCTATCAAATCTTGTGAAATTGTTTTTGCCAATAACTGTCAGCCTTCCTTATACAATTTAAATCTGGGTTTCTTGGAAATCTTGAAAAGCTCAGCAAGCATTTGTGAGCTTACTAGGAGGGATGAATGAGTTGGTGGATATTCCCTCTACAAAGCTGGTGGCCTGCACCGTATATGCACGGTTAGTGGTGGGAGCTGTGGCAGTCACCCTGCCCGCGGTGGTAGAACCCGGCGTGTATACACCCGACGTGCGGGCCAGGGGTTTGTGGTTCTCACCGTGTGGCATGGTGGAAAGAGAACACATTTTAGGGTCACTTAAGGATGGACTTAAATCCCAATGCGACCTTTCACAGTTCACCTTGAACAAACTATTCAATCTTGCTAAAATTCCTGACAACAGTGGCTACCTTGTCTGGTTGTTATTACTATTAGAGATAAAAAGGTATGCCATACTTAACGCAATGCCTAGTAAAATGGATAATGAGAAATGGTGCTTTATATAGTTATTTCTCCCAAGTGAACTAGACCTACATAGAAGGAGGGTGACAGTGTCACAGAGCAGGCCGATTCATATGTAAATGAGCAGGTCTTTAAACCAGCCTGCTTAGGCCAGGCATTGAATCCAGCCTTTGGTAGCCAATTACCGAAGAACAAGGGCAGTTAAATTTATTACTAAGTGAACCCTCGCTAAAGCCTAGTCCCATAGCAAATCTTTTTGATGCCTGGTGCCTGCCTCCCGAAGTTTCCCTGGAGGCACTGCACATGCTAATGTTTCCCTCTAGCACTGAGAACCAGAGGAGCACTTCCTTTTCTCATGCATTTGGCGAGTCATTTGGGTGAATGAACACTGGAAATGTGAAGTGTGACTACACTACTGTGCCGAGTGTGAGCTGGTCCCGCACAGCCTCACCCATCTCCCCACTCTGTGTACGCTCCAAACTAAATGCAACACATACCAGGGCAGCAAAACCTGATGTTTGGAATCTGGTGGGCCTGGGCTTGAGCTGATGTCTCCGACCATGTCCCATAGCCTAGGAGAACAGTGTACTCCACAGTGTACATGCGATGCGGCAGGAAAATTGGTTGTTCACCCAAGAAGTCCCCTCCCCTTCTACGTTGCTGGAAAGTGGCTGCTTAGCCAGGATGACATTTCCCAGCAGCACTTGCCTCTGGTTTGGGCCCTGAGACTAAGTTTTGACTGTCAGAATGTGGCAAAAAAAGACATATGACCCATCCTAGTGTGGATTCTTTTGCCCCATGTGCTCCATGACCAATTCCTGAGACATCTGAGTTTCAAAGAGAGAAAGAGTTTATTGCCAGGTGTGTAGAAGGACAGCAGATGGCCTAGCAGCTCGAAGTCTGCCCTCCTGAGTTTAGGGCATTCAAAACTTTTAAAGATCTCAGCAAGGGAGATGAGGTCATTACAATTTCAAATAGCAAGTTCTAAGCAGAAAAGGAGACAGTCTTATCACTTGTAAGCAGGAAGGAGGGGGAGGCAGAGTTATCATTTCAATACTAAAGGTATGAGCCAAAAGAAAGGGAGACAGTTATCTTTTCAATGGCAACGTCTAGCCGATGCGATTTACAAATGTAAGGGGCTGGAACTAGTTCATGGCTGACTTCAAATTCTTCTTTAGCATTTGGGCCTTTGCCCTACAAGAAAATGACCAGATAAAAGGAGTAACAACTCTTACAGTCACAAAGGCACAAGATAAGGAGTTTTGCAATCATTTTGGATATCAGGGCAACTGAATTATAGTTTAGGGGTTTCAAATATTCCCCTCTGTCTACTTCAATATTCCAGAGAGCAAAAAGCGATATTCATATAATGATTCCGCCATCAAAATCATCCCTTAAATCCTAACTTCTCAGTTACACAGACCTGGCCAATAAACACCTCTCTTATGATCCCCTGCCCTCTCTATCTGACCTTCGGCTAGATGTCAAGGTTATGGGCAACATAAGAAGTTATGCATTAAGGATGGTAGAACCTCCGTCAGCCGGGGTCCCCACAGGATTGTGGGGGAGCAGGGCAACTCCTTTCTTTGCCTTGTGCCAATTGGATAATCTGTGAGTAGGAAATAAATTTCAGTAGTGTTTTGGCATTGAGGTTTTGGGGGCTTATGTATTTACAGCAGCTAAACATTACTTAACTAATACACGATGATTTATAATTCACTCTTCCCAGGCTATCAGCGCAGGTATGCTGGCAATGCTGCTCTGTAGGGACCAGATCAAAGAGGGTATCTCTGAAGATGATTGCACTAAACAAGACCAAGCACTTACAACCACATTCAGTACCTGTCTACATCTTTCAGCACAAGAAGGAAGGCTGATAGTCACATTTTAAGTTGGAGCCTTGAATGCTCATTGGGTTCATGATGTACAGCCAGCACAGAAAGAAATGTCCAATTACTAAAGATTTTTAAAGGTTTTTGGCATTTCCTTACCCAAATGAGCATTTTTGGAGTTACCTGCTCAATAATTATTTATTAACGAATTAAGTTAATTTGGAAAGAAAAGCCAAGGACTTTAAATTCCCAGGCTAATTTGTGCAAAATGACTCAAATATATGAAGCAAAGGAGAAAAAATGTCAAGATAATAACCCTTTGAACTCTAAATGTATTAAATGATATCTATAGACAACTACTTAACTGGCCAGATAACGTTAAAAACCTACTGTGTTTTATTTTTCATTTTACCCCTTCGCCATAAAGGAAGTGCCCCGTTTAAGGACTTTCACTTCAGTAACTTTGGTGGGGATTATTCTCCTTTCCTTTATCAGTCTGTTACGTAAGCATCTTGGGCTGGGCAGCGTGCCAAGTTCCTCATATTTCAGCCTTGCAAAGCAAAACACTCGCAGGAAGCGTGCACCCCCCTTCTCTTCCCAGCAACAATTACTTTATCCAATCCCCAGGAAGTCCTGTGTACTGTTAGCTGTGCAGTGTGCGAATGTATGTGTCTTACACAATTAAATAAAAAAAAATATATATATATATACATACATATATATGAAGCAACAGAAGGCTGCCTAGAACTCACTAACCTGTCTACTAAGCAACCTCTGTAGCTTTCTTCCTGCTGGGGTTGCTCCCACACATGCTTGGAGATGGCCACACCAGGAGGGCAGCTCACCCTGGGGACCTGTGGGCATTGGCCTATGCTCCCTGGTCTCAAGACACTCAAATTCTGCTCACTTTTCTCTTCTAGATAAGTGATGCACTCCCAGAAAAAATTTTTCTCCCTTCAAGTAAAACAACTTTCTTGGGTTGGTCCTTCTCGTGTATTTTTTCCCTTCATCTATCATTGTATCTGAGACTCTGGAGACACCAGTAACTGTCCTCTAATAGTCTGAAGTGTTAGTTTATTTGTCAACATATTGGTAATCATATCCCAATTCAGGAAAACATCCCGGACAGTAAATTCAGTGAACAAATTTATACTGTTCATACCTGGTGTCCCTGCTACTATTGCTACAAAAGTTACTCCAAGATTTAGCAGCTTACTACAGCCATCTTATGCTCGTGGATCCCATGGGTCAGGAATTTAGAGAGAGACGGTGGGAATGGCTTGTCCCTACTTCATGGGGTTTCAGCCTGGAAGACTTGATGGCTGGGGGTGACACAGGTGAGAACTCATTCACTCACACGTCTGCTGCCCTTGTCAGGGAGTGTTAGAAGGCGAGGCCTGCTGCCTGGACCTCCCATGCTCAGCCTCTCCCAGTGGCCTGCCTCCCTTCAGCAAGCGCTCCAGCAAGCAAGATGGAAGCTCAATTACCTTCTATGACCCATAAGTCACACACCATCATTTCTACTGCATCTGTTCTTGGCAAGAAGGTCATGCACCTCTCTAGATTTAAGGGAGAGAAATTAGACTTTGAGTCTTGATAGGGTAGTGGTGGCCAGGCTCTACAAAAAATTGACTAGGGGATATTATTGTGGCTAGGCCAGATTTCTGCTTTTACGGATTCTAAGTGGGTTTTGAATTGCAAAATTGAAAGCCAGGTGTGGTGGGTGCCATGGGAGAGCTGTAAGAAAAGTCCTCTGTGGGTTCAGAGAGGGGAAAATCTTTTCTCATTGGAATGAATCTGGTTGCATTTTAGGTAAGCCTCGGAAAGATGAGGCAGATGTCAACAGATGGAGGCAGACAAGAGGGAATTCTAGGCAAAGGAGACTACACTTTTACCTATGAGGAGGGAGGGAAATTTGGGGAATTGGGAACATCTCATTGTACCTGTAGTATTGGGGGAGGTGGTTAAGAAATGGCAGGTTGAGGAAGATAAGCTTGAAATGTAGAGGCAGCCAGAATTTGCTTGAGCATTTGACTGACAAAGCAAAGAACTAGGAAGGCTGGTTTCCAACTTTATTTGAGTCATTTAGATAAGCGCTCCTTTTCATCTTCTGATATATTTAGGCAGAAATGTACTTTGCCATCATTTGGAATCTCATCTTTATACTATTATATCTCAACACACTTTATTTTGACCCCTCCCTATCACTTTGATTTTCCCATGACCTCATTCAAAACTTAGAATTAACCCACTTTGACTCTTTTTTCCTTGCTCTGTAAAACTGCACCTGATATAGTATCACACTTAGTTTTTTTCTTTAGCTGTATGCGTTATTCATGTTTAAAAGAACTTACATCCTAGATTCTACCCTTGAAGTTTTTGCAAGGTAAACATTGAAAACTGGGGCAATCTTTTATTCATCTTTGTATACTGAACAAGGAGGTGAGATTGGCTCAACAGTTGGCTCAACACAGCCCATACTAGAAATACATCTCTATGTTATTCAAAGCAAGAATCAGGCAGGAAAATTAATTTTAAAATGCCACCTGAATATCTGTAGTGGACAGTTGCTCTGGGGGGAATAAAAAGAGAAAGAATCAGTCCCTCCCCTCAAAGCACTTTTAAGCTATGCGGGGTGCCAAAGCATGGACACATGGTGAGTTATATAAGGACAGTGTGGAAGGGAGAAGAACAGCCCCTCCATGTCCATGACCCAAACCCCAGAATCTGTGAATAAATTACCTTACATGACAAAAGGAATTTTACCAACGTAATCGAGTTAAGAATCTTGAGATGGGGTGATTATCCTGGGTTTTCCAGGTGGGCCCAATGTAATCACAAGCGTCCTTAGAAATAAAAGGAGTAGGCAAGAGTGTTAGAGTTATGATACATGGGAAAGACTTAAGACATTGTTGGTTTTGAAGATGGACGAGTCCCATAAACCAAAGAATGCTGGCAGCCTCTAGAATCTGGAAAGGACAAAAAATAGATTCTCCCCCAGGGACTCCAGAAGGAACACAGCATTTTTTGTCATCTTGATTTTAGTCCATTAAGGCACATTTTGGACTTTTGATCTCCAGAACTGTAAGATGAAATAAATGTGTGTTGTTGTAAGCTGCTAACATAGCAGTGATTTGTTACAGCATCCATAGAAACTAACACAAACAGCAAAGTTAAATGAGACAAGAATTTTGAAAAAAAAGTGTCATGTCAAGAAGCCAGAAGTTTCCAAATACTTGCTGCTTCTGCTGTAATACCATACATGCATTCCTCCAAATCCTCACTTCTGCAAAGTCAAGTATGAAAAACAATTAGGCTTAGGGCCAGGGCAGACTATTCAGGAACTTATAACCAGAACATTAACAAAAAACAGTAATAATGCTAATAAAAATTTTAGTACAGCTAACTCTCTACTGGCATTACACCTACATCTGTCAGTCCATCCTGTGAAGTTTTGTCCCTTGGGCTCTTGCTTCCTGCATGAGAATGGAATGTTCTTCAGGGTATTTATTTCTGATTATGCTTCAATAAAATGTAAATGTACAACCCCAAGGCAGCCTTCTTGGTCAATCATTTCTTATTTAACACTTGGGAAATTTCACTGTAGATTCTTCATCTTCACTTACAACTTCCCAAGATAGCTAAACATAGTGGAAAGTCCAACTTCTTGAAGTTATGAAACCAGCTACTACATGTACTAGTGGAAGACGCTTCTGCAGGATAGTCAAACTTTTTTTTTTTAACATTTCCATAAAATGCTAATGCTCCCTCTTTAATTATGGAAAACCTTGCTATTCCTGGCTTCAAAACATTCATCTGCTTGGAAAAATTAAATAAGAGCAGACTGTAATTGTTATAAACAATTAGTGTTATGAGTTCCCAAAAGGATGGAAGTTGGCTGGGAAGCCCTCCTTCCAGAGGAGTCTTAAATTAAGCCTTAAGAAATGAACAGGATGGTGGCAGACATGGAGGGAAGAAGGTATGGGAACGCCACACGATATGAAGCATCCTGTTGGGCTGTCTTTGGCTCAGGCCCTGATGCCCAGTCTGCCTGGTATATGCACTGTATATGCACAGATGCCGTTCTCCTTGGGCTGGCCAGTGGGCACTTAGAAGCTTCTCCAAAGAGGCAGTGTGACCCCTAGGCTCACACCTATATATACCTCTTCACTTATCCTTTAAGTGGCCTTAGCTCTGTAGACACCTCTTCACAGCAGCTGCCTGAGATTCTATGGGACTGGCACTCTTGGTGGAAATGAAAGTGAAGATCAGGTTCTAGGGATGCCTACTTTCCAAACTCTTCCTGACAAAGTCCCTGCTATGATTTTATACCTCTGCCTATCATGAGAGAAAAGGCCTTAGTTCCCATGCACAAACCGAGCAACTATAGAATAGATGGACCTTCAAATGTTATAATACCCCACAAATATTGGGGCCTTCTGCCTAATTTTTTTTATAATTTTTTAATTTAATTTTTTAAAAATATAGCAACAAACAAACACAAACATCTTAACTTATGATCATTCTGTTCTACATATATAATCAGCAATTCAAAATATCACATAGTTGCATATTCATCATCATGATCATTTCTTGGAACATTTGCATCAATTCAGAAAAAGAAATAAAAAGACAACAGAAAAAAATTCATACATATCATACCCCTTACCTCTCCCTTTCATTGATCACTAGCATTTCAATCTAAATTTATTTTAACATTTGTTCCCCCTATTATTTATTTTTATTCCATATGTTTTACTCATCTGTTGATAAGGTAGATAAAAGGAGCATCAGACACTAGGTTTTCACAATCACACAGTCACATTGTGAAAGCTATATCATTATTCAACCATCTTCAAGACACATGCTACTGCAACATAGCTCTACATTTGCAGGCAGTTCCTTCCAGCCTCTCCATTACATCTTGACTAACAAAGTGATATCTATTTAGTGCATAAAAATAACCTCCAGGATAACCTCTCACCTCTGTTTGGAATCTCTCAGCCATTGACACTTTATTTTGTCTCATTTCACTCTTCCCCCTTTTGGTCAAAAAGATTTTTTCAATCCCTTGATGCTGAGTCTCAGCTCATTCTAGAATTTCTACCCATGTCGCCAGGAAGGTCCACACCCCTGGGAGTCATGTCCCATGTAGACAGGGGGAGGGCAGTGAGTTTGCTTGTTATGTTGGCTAGAGAAAGAGACCACATCTGAGCAACAAAAGAGATTCTCTTAGGGGTGATTCTCAGGCCCAATTTTAAGTAGGCTTGACCTATCCTTTGTGAGGTTAAGTTTCTTAAGAACAAACCCCAAGATTGGGGGCTCAGTCTATTGCTTTGGTTGTCCCCATTGCTTGTTCAATTAAGCTGTCTACATAAGTTATATTAGGAAATGCACTAATGAAAATATAAATTTTGTACCAAATAAACATTTTTTGCTTTAGTCTCACACATAAGTTAAAATTTTAAAATATTAATTACCATCTATTTTCAACATGCTGCAGTAATGACATTCTTTTGTTCTTCCTTATGCAAAAATGTTTTTTAAATTTGTGCATTTGGTCACTATCATTATACACTCTAGGCATTCCTAGATTATACCATCTCAGTCTTTATCATCTATCTTTCTTTCTGATTTCATTTGTGCCCCCAGCCCTCCTCCCTCTATCATTCTCGCATTCAGTTTCATTCAGTGTTCTAACATAATTGTTTTACAGTTAAGTAGTATTGTGCTACCCATTTCTGAGTTTTTATATTCTGTCTTGTTGCACAATCTGTATCCCTTCAGTTCCAATTACCCAATATCTTACTCTATTTCTATCCTCTGATGGTCTCTGTTACCAATGAAATTCTCCAAGTTTATTCACTAATGTCAGTTCTTATTAGTGAGACCATACAGTATTTGTCCTTCTGTTTCTGGTTAATCTCACTGAGCATAATGTCCTTAAAGTCCATCCATATTGTTACATGCTTCATAACTTTATTCTGTCTTATGGCTGCATAATATTCCATTGTATGTATATACCACAGTTTGTTTAGCCACTCATCTGTTGATGGACATTTTGACTGTTTCCATCTCTTCACAATTGTAAACAATGCTGCTATAAACATTGGTGTGCAAATGTCCGTTTGTGTCCTTGCCCTCATGTCCTCTGAGTATATACCTAACAATGGTATTGCCGGGTCATATGGCAATTGTGTATTTAGCTTCCTGAGGAACTGCCAAACTGCCTTCCACAGCAGTTGTATCATTTGGCATTCCCACCAACAGTGGATAAGTGTGGCTCTTTCTCCACATCCTCTCTAGCACTTGTTATTTTCTGTTTTATTGATAATGGCCATTCTGGTGGGTGTGAGATGTTATCTCATTGTGGTTTTGATTTGCATTTCCCTAATAGCCAGGGAAGTTGAGCATCTTTTCATGTGACTTTTGGCCATTTGTATTTCCTCTTCTGAGAAGTGTCTGCTCAAGTCTTTTTCCCATTTTGTAATTGGGTTGGCTGTCTTTTTGTTGTTGAGTTGAACAATCTCTTTATATATTCTGAATACTAGACCTTTATCTGATATATCATTTCCAAATATTGTCTCCCATTGTGTAGGCTGTCTTTTCACTTTCTTGATGAAGTTCTATGATGCACAAAGGGGCCTTCTGAATATTAATACATACAGTGCATTTATACCCATTTCACAACTTCAGAGCTACTCATAAACCATCTATTCCTCACCCTCTACTTTCAGTTGGGCATCCTGTCCGGTGAGTTCTTTTCTTCTTCTCTCTGTCTCTTCCCTTGTTCCTTTACGCTTTTCTTTTCTTCTCTCTGTGTCTCTGCCTGACTCTCCTTCTCCATTTCTTTCTCCCCTTCCCCCTTCAAATCTACCCTCTACATTTGACTCTGTCACTCCTGGTGGGGAGGGGCTTGTGTGTGCTCCAGCCATACCTACAAAGACCTGTGCTTGGCCTCCAGGCTCCTCCTCACTGTGTACACAGGCAGGTGCTTAGTGTGGTGCCTTCGTTCTTGCCATTCGCCGTAGCTGTCCTGTGTGCACTCCTCCTCTTGGACCCAGGTGGGCTTTGTGCCCTTGTTCCAAAAGGGCCACACATTCATGGCAGCCTTTTCAGGTTTTCATTCCTCAGGGTGAGGAACAGATGGCTTATGAGTAGCTCTGAAGTTGTGAAATGGGTATGAATGCACTGTATGTATTAATAGTCAGAAGGCCCCTTTGTGCATCAAAGAACTTCATCAAGAAAGTGAAAAGACAGCCTATACATTGGGAGACAATAGTCAAAGGTCTAGTATCCAGAATATATAAAGAGATTGTTCAACTCAACAACAAAAAGACAGTCAACCCAATTACAAAATGGGCAAAAGACTTGAACAGACACGTCTCAGCAGACCTGTCTGCTGGTCACCCAGAGATAGACTCTGCAATGGCTTGGGATCCAGGCGTGGACTCTACCTGGCAGACTGTGCCATGTCTGTGGAGAAACCAGCCTCTAAGAGGTTCCAAGGACAGCCACTCAGATGATGGGGAACTGAAGCCCACTCAACTTTGAAAAAGAAGGCAAGCTGTTAGGGGAGTTGCCATAAATGTGACTCTTCCCCAAAGGATGGGAAGCCCCTCCTCTCTGCACCAGGAAAAAGATATCGTCAGCATTCATTGATGTTTTCCTGAGAGGAAAGAGTTGGTAGGGAGGCGGAATAAAAAGGAGATAAAAGAGCTGGTGCTTATTCTATCAGGATCACAAGAACATTCAGAAGGAGACTGGGGAAAGAGATATGCCTATGCAATTTTTTCATTCAGTTGTTGAAGAAATAATGAAAAACTGAATTAGAGGCAATGGATTAGTGCTGATAAAGCACAGACTGAATATGTAAGTGAATTGGATTTAAATTACACATCAAAGAGCTCTATCAAGGGCAATTATGAGTCCTTCTTGGGAAGGCTTTAAAAAAGAGGAGCAATTAAACTTGGTTTAAATGGAGACTTATTAAAGGCAAGAGCAGTGAAGAATTATCAAGATAACTTACTATGTGTGACATTCGCAGCCCCTGCTGTATATGCAGCAGCCTCTGCAGGTATAAACATTTGCTTGCCAGTTGGTTCAGCAAATCATTGAGCTACCACACCTGACTTGCTTCTAAGCTATCAGATGATAAGCTGGTGTTGTAAGAATGATATTTGCTATTGTGTTCCAAAGGAGTGGCGTGCAGTACAATGGACCTTGACCTTTGATGAACAACACAGAAACAAGCCCCAGGGTCACTGAACTTCAACCATCCCAGTCCATTATCAAATCTACGGGTGGGTATTTTTCCACTCGCCATACTTCAGGATAGTGCTCTAGAAAAACGCTTGGGGAGTTGATACACAGTACAATCTAGTATAATAAGGGGGGTGGGGAAGTGGTGGCTGGTGGAGAGAGGAAGACCTATATGTTTTCTAAAAATTGCTGTCAAAAGATAAAGTTGTTTCTGTGACTTCTAATAATAGAAGGTAGGGGAGAAGAGAGGAGGACTCATAAACCATCTGCTCCTCACCCTCCACTTCTAACTGGGCATCCTGTCCAGGGAGTGTCCTTCTCAGGCCTCCCTCCTCCCCTTGTCCTTTTCCTCTTTTCTTTTCTTCTCTCTCTCTCTGTGTCTCTAGGGAACACACAGATATAGTAGGGGAGGAGGACTTTGCAAAACCAGGGTAGAGAGAATTTCAGCCAGCAAATAAGTACATGATTCACTTTAGCAGGGGTGAGGAGAAAGAGTAAGGAAGGGGTTGCGTTGTTGAATAGTCACAGAGTAATAATTTTTGAATCATCACATAGCTAAGGTTAATGGTCTCATTCATTTAGTTTGTATGGAAGATTCTTTGGAGTCTACATTCAGAAAAACAATTTAATGAAATACAGGCCTGCACATCTAAGTATCTTAATGGACCCAGATCATCAGGGTGGCTGAAGATGGTGATTTTCCAGGTGCTGAGTGCCAGGTGACTCTGCCACTGGCCTCTCACACCCTCACCTCTGTGTAGCACAGCCTTGCCCTCAGGGCTTTGGGGAGGCACCAAGGCCAGCTAGAGAATTATAAAAGGAGTCAGCCATCAACACGAGTCCTGATAGTACCACGAAGCGATCTAAAAAATGAAAATAAATATGCATATCAGAAATTGTAATGGATCTTTTACTGAAGGGCGGGTTGGAGAAGTTCATTCATTTCCAAATATTAAAACCCATTTTCTCTCTGGGTGGAGACAGTAAGCCCTACTCCTGACTGCCCTGGGCTCTGAAGGTGACGAGTTCATAGGGATGGCACCTCAGTCTGGTAAACTGGTGAGAAAAGCAGAGACTCTGATGAAAGATTCCTCGACTCTTTGACAAGTTATTTCGCCTATCATTAGGGTCCAAGAAGAAAGTTCCAAAAGCCTCCCTCCAGTACAGTTTGAGGAGATCCAAAGACACTGTCATAAAATCTGGAGGATTCCTCACTAGGCAGAGAACACAGTGGCATCATCAACAATTGTGGGGTGGAACTCAAGCCAGGACAGGACAGATTTTTCTCGGCAGGAGGCAGCACCACTGGCTCTGCCAGGGCAGCTCTCCCGGGAGATCCCGGCTGAGGAGGTGGGCTGAGGTGTGCGCGGTGGGTCCCAAATATCCGTGCAGCTGTTTATGTCGCTGGAGAAGGCTTAGCGTGGGACATCGTGGGACTTCAGATGATACTGATTTAAATGTTGGCAGAATGCTTTGGTGTGAATTTTACTGAAATTTGTGACTTCCTTCTTGTGCATTGTGGCCAGTGCATTTGCTGGAGGAAGGAGTGTGAATATCATTCCACAGGAGAAGTTTCCCCAGGTTTCTGGGTGGATTCTTGAGTCAAGAATTCTTGAGTCAAGAAAGCTTACACGGCTGGGAATTAAACACTTAAAGTTGGCACAGAGACCCAGCGTCATGTACTTGCCATCCATCCCTTCCCATGCAGCTGAAGATTCCGAAGAGTGGGCAGAAGTGATTTCCGTAGCAGCTTGGGGTATTCCACCACTGAAAGAGGAACTAACATCAAAGACAGGAAAACAACGTTTAGAAATTGCCTGTAGAGTTCCCTGGGAGTTACAAAGTGATCTCCTTTTGAACCACCTCCAAATCATCATCAGGAAGATTTTTTTAAAAACTCTTATGGGGTGACCTGTCTTGCACCTGTTGGAAAATGAAGGAAATTGCCCTGGAATGTTTGCAGCCTTTCTGATCACCTCTTGGAAACATGGTGGAAGGGCAATCCCTTAATCCCAAAAGCTGTACAAAAGTCCTCACCAAGTGGCAATGCCATGCTTTTAGCTGCTTCCTGGTAACGTTTTTTCATAAAATGGTGCTTAAAAATATTTTTCTAACTAGAATAGTTAATTTTATGAGCTTAGGTCATCTTCTTTTCCTTGTCTTTCTCTGTTTCTGAGTTCTGTTTGGTTTAAATGTGTAAAATGTTCAACCATGAGATCTCCCTCTCATAGAACTAGGTCGGGAGGAAAGGGAGTTGAGACAGAACAAAATGTTTAGCCAGAAATTCCCAGTAGTTCAGGATTTCCATTTTTCCTTCTTCAGAGGAGAGTAGGGTTGTATGTTGTCAGAACACAACTTCACAACTACAAACTGCCAAGGCAGGAAATACTGTCTTAGGATGCAAAATTTTAAAAGGAGGAGATTTTAGAAAACTGTAACGTATTTGTTGTCTCCTTTTATTCTGGTCAAGGCCTCTGACTTTTTTACTACTTTACAGTTGCACACAGATCCCAAGATGCATCCAAAAAATTGACTTTACTGGTCACACTTTTCCTAAAATGCTGGGGATGACATTAAAGGTTACCATTTCCTCCAGTTGGCCGGGAGATATTTATAGGCCATCCCCAGCGTGGGCGGCGATGTGATGGCTCTTTGGGGACACCAGTTAAAGACCAGGTGATGGCCCTGCCCAGCTGTATTTTCAGCCATTTGGAAGGGGAGGCTCTGTGTGTAATGAGGAAAACTTGCACCTGGAGCTCAACAGGCCGCAGAACATGCCAGGAAGCTGTGGCAACAGGAGCCGCATGGGGGAAGCAGCAGAAACATTTGATGGGGACCCCAAATTCAGAATTATATTAGACTCTGGAAAAAAAAGAAAGTCCAGACCAAGCCTCAAGTAAGGGGGGGGGCGAGGCAAAGGATTAAGGCAATTATGGTTAGTGCCTGGCCGTTTCAGCCCCCAGGCATTTCTCCTCTGTTTCTATGCACTTATGTCTACACATCTCATCTGCCTCTTGTCCTATTCTACCCAGCACTCTTACTGATCTTTAGATGCTTCCCTCAACTCCCAAAACAGATCGGCTGGCCTCTGATGCCCCAGAAAGGGTATGGTTTTGGAATAGGGTCAAATTTCCTGTTCACACACATTTATAATATGAGACTTTGCGTTAACACTGTGTACCTGTAAACAGGGATGCCAATATCTACTATTCAGGGTACTAGTTCAATAGAGGAATCTTTTGCACTCCCATGGATCCGGCTGATGTCATGCGCTATTGTTGATAAGTGATTATAAATCTATTTTGAAGAGGAAACGGGACCTATTTTGGGGCCATTTAAAGGAAAATAAGAAATCTGCTGCCCCTTTGTATGTGATGCCACCATACAATGTATACAGTGTTATCAGTTATTTAATGAAGCACTTTCACGTGGATAAGAGACAGGAAGCTAGAAAGATTCCACTGGTGTTTTGCAAAGTGGACTGAGAAATGCAAGTATTTACCGGCACTTATACATCCCAGGCCAAATTTCGGGAGTAAAAGAATAAATGGCCAGGAGGAAGAGGGGTTTGATTATCAGATGATTAAGTGTAGTGCGATAGTGTTCTCTTAGAACCTTTGAAACATTTAACACATGTTCACTTCACTTTGAGCAAACCCAAATGGAAAACATCTGGAGAGACACACACACATCAACATTCTGTGAAACATCTGTGTATAAGCCATGCACTGTGCTGGTTATTTGTCTGCTGGCTCTCAACTCCATTTCTCATCCTCCACGCTCTCCTCAATAAAGGGCTGGAAGCCTGCAAACTGCATTTCCCAGACTACCCAGCCAACTGGTTTCCAATGTAGGTACTACCAATGGAACACTGGCTGAAGGCAGGTAGAAGGGAGCATCCAACTTTTTCCTACAGCTGTTAAAGCTTCCATAGTGGCAGCAGTAAGTGAATGTGCTTCTACTCAGGTGGCAGAATTCCAATAGCTGTGGGAGCAGCGGGTGCTTTTGCAGCCCCTGCAGCACAATATTCCTGGGCCGTGGCTCTGGAAAGAGCAACATCAGTGACAGGCAACTGTCAGTGGGAGTTCAGCCTCCAGGTTTCTTAAAAGCTGTCCCAACAACAGAAGAGGAGGAGTGGATATTCCAGTAGCCTCAGCAACATAGCTATGATGGTTTCTGGATAAAACTATTTTTTCTTTTGCTTAGTTAGTCTTAGGGATGGGTAATAGTTTCCTGCAGTTACTAATCTCTGGATGATCTCAGCTTCCCTTTTTCTCTCCTCTCTCTTTCAACACATTTGTAACCCATATCCTATGTTAAAATCCCCTCTATTTGAAATTCCTAGAATGGTTTCTCTTTCGCTGACTGGACAGTGACGAATATACACATATAACGTAAATACAAAATCTGAAGACAAATCAAATTTAAAACCTCGAGGTATGTTTCTCCTATTCCAGATGCATTTTCAGCTAATAGAAAGGAGAGGATCAGCAAATCTTTACCCAACAAATTTAGCAACAAAACTCAGATCCTTGTCTTATGCCTTGCAGCCCCTACCAGGGAAAAAAGCTTACGTAGCACAACAGTAGTTTAGAACAAAAGACTTCCCTGATAATTGCCTATCCATTGACTTAGTCCTTAATGATGTTAATAACAGCCTTTCACCAAGTTCTTTGACATGTTAGGCATTCCAAATTTATTTCATTTAATTATCATAATGACCCTAGCAGTTCTGTATTACTGCCCCCGTTTCATATATGAGGAATAGATATTCAATACAATATTTTAATGATCTGGTAAGATTGTATCGTGGCTACAATCCCTCTCTTCCTACTATGCAAACTTTCTGTGATTTATGTTTTTTATGCATATTTTGCCTTTGCTCTCATCTAGAGTGCAGTGTATTCCTTCGCTCCCAGGACCCTGAGAATTTGTGATTTATTTTTCTGGCCTATAGAATGTGGCAGAAGACACGTGTGAGTTCCAGAGCCTAGGTTTGAACCTAGGCTTCAGGACCTGGCAGGTTCTGCCTTAGTCCACTTGGAATATTGTCCTGTGGGAAGATGAGAGGCCATGTTGAGTAGGAATGAGATGCCCCGGTGGGCAGCCAGCACCAACTTCCAAACATGTGAGTGTGGCCATCTCGGACTGTCCAGCTCAACTGCCTTTCACCAAGTATAGCTGCAAAAGTAGAAGAGGGACTGCCCAACGAACCCACAGAATCATGAGAAATAATACATTGCTGCTGTCTGAGGTCACTAAATCCATTAGACAGCAATATGTAACTGATAATGTGGCCATTTGTTCATTTGCTTTTAATGGCAAATGTCAATTCCACCTTCATTTGTAGAAAACTTTCCAAATTTCTTTGTTGTCTTTGTTAAATAAGATGCTCAAACCTCCCCTAGTGAAGGGACATGTGACTCAGATTAGATACTCTGTCTCTGGAATTGGGTTGGAGGATCTATAGATCCTTTTAGGGAGAATTGACATCAAAATGGTATTAAGTCTTCCTCTCACGATCACAGTATATCTCCTTATTTATTTAGGTCTTCTTTAATTTCTTTCAATAATGTTTTATAGTTTTCAGTACAGGTCTTTCAAAGTTTTGTCAGAATTATCCTTGAGTATTTAGTTTTTTTGATTCATTTATAAAAGATATTGCTTCTTTTTATTTTAATTTCCAGTTTTTTGTTGCCACTGTATAGAGATACAATCGATTTTTTTTTTTTTTTTTTTTTTTGCATGGGCAGGCACTGGGAATTGAGCGATGCAATTGATTTTTGTATACTGAATTTATATACTTCAAGCTGGCTAAATTCATTTATTACTTCTAGCAGCTGTGTGTGTGTGTATTTCTATTGGCTGTTCTACACAGATAATTATATTGTCCACGAACAAGGATGGTTTTACTCCTTCCTTTCCAATCTAGATGACTTTTACTTCATTTTTTGTCTTATTGCACTGGCTTAGAAGTGGTGAGAGCAGACCCTTGATCTTAGGGGGAAAGTTTAGTTGTAGGTGTTTCGTAGATGCCTTTTGTCAGGTTCAGTAAGTTCCCTTCTACTATTCCTATTTTGCTGAGTATTGTTTATTTATTTTTCAATCAGGAATGAATGTTGGGTTTTGTCAAACACTTTTACTACATTCAAGGAAATGACCATGTGTTTTGTTTTTAAAATTTGTTAATATAGTGAGAACATTGATTGAAATGTTCTCTTGAACATTGAAGTCATGGAATAATCCCTACTTACTGTCTTTAGCTATTGTTGAATGTGATTGGCTGAGATTTTGTTTAGAACTTTTTCATCTATGTTTATAAAGGGTATTTGTCTATAGTTTTCTTTTTCTTGTAATGTCCTTTTGTTGGTTATGATGTCAGAGTAATGTTGGCCTAATAGAATGAGTTGGAAACTAGTCTCTTCTCTTCAATTTTTAGGCAGGTTCATATAGTTGCTTTTTGTTTGTTTTTTTGTCATGGGCAGGCTCGAGGAATCAAACCTGAGTCTCTGGCGTGGCCGGTGAGAATTCTGCCACTGAGCCACATTGCACTGTCCCATGTAGTTTTGGTATTGCTTCTTCCTTCAAATATTTAGTAGAAATCACTAGTGATGCTGTCTTGACCTGGAAATTTATTTGTGAAATGGCTTTTATAGTTATTTATCACTAGTATTGTTTTCTTTCTGCCCAAAGGACATTTTTTTTTAACACTTCTTAAAAAGAGAGTCTGCTGGTGATGATTTCGTTCATCTTTTGTACGTTTAAAAATATTTAACCTTTATTTTTGAAAGATAATTTCACTGGGTATAGAATGTTAGGTTGATAGTTTTATTTCTCCATTATCGTTTTATATTTTCTGACCACATATGATGTCTTTTTAATTTTTGTTCCTCTCTTCATGTTTTTTTCTCAAGCTGTTTTTAAGATTGTGTCCTTCTACTGTTTTCAGAAATTGTATTCTGATGTGCTTGATGAAATTATCTTCATGTTTCTTGTGCTTCAGGCTTTGTTTCTTGAATCTGTGGGTTTATGATTTTCATTACTTTTTAGAAAATTTCAACCATATTGGTTCTTTATTTTATTATTCCTTTTTTCTGTGTGCTTAATTTTGTATAGTTTTTTTTACTATGTCTTCAATTTCACCATATTTTTTTCTGCCATTAATCTTTTTCAGTATATTTTTCATCCCAACATTGATGTTTTTATCTCTAGAACTTCAATTTATATCTTTTCTAAATCACCCATGTTTCTTACTTTTTGAACATATGGAATGCAGATATAATACATGTTTTCATGTCCTTTTCTACATATTCTATTATCTATGTCAGTGTGACTTTCTTTCAATTCATTGATTTTTCTCTTCATTATGAGTCATGTTTTCCTGCTTCTTTTCTTGATGGGTAAATTTTTATTTGATGTCAGACAAATTTGTGAACTTTATCTTGTTTGCTGTTGAATATTTTTGTATTCCTTTAAATATTCTTGAGCTTTATTTCTGAGACAAAGCTGAGGCTACTTGGAAGCATTTGGTTCCTTTTAATGTTAAAGTCTTGCTTTTAAGATTTGTTAGGTGGGACCAAAGCAGTGCTCAGTGAGAACTATTAATTCCCAAATCCCCACTACTGAATCAGGACTCTTTGAATATCTCTCACTGTTTCATGAATCATGATGTTCTTGAGTATGACTGGGGAAACAGGTATTTCAAGCTATGTGCAGGTGTTGGGCACTATTCCTTGTAATCTTTGCAGGTGCTTCTTTCATCCTCAGGTAGTCCCTTTCATGCATGTATCAGAAAATACCTGAGGGATCCCCTGTAGAGCTCTGGACCTCTTTGTGTGTACTGCTCTCTCCTTTCTGGTAATTTTTCTGTGACTTCTAGCTACTTTGATTTTTCTGACTTTCAGTTCTATCTCAAGTCATGGAGGCCACTGGGCTCCACCTGGATTTTCCCTCTTCCCCATGCCTTAGCCTCAAAATTCTCTCAACGTAGTACTTTTGGACAAACATAGGATCATGTCATTTGTTTTCCATCTCTCAAGGATCACTGTCCTTTATTGCCTAATGTTGAAAACTGTTATTTAATATATTTTGCTCTTTTTTTTCCAAGCAGGTGAGTAAGTCCATTCCGTGTTACTTCATCTTAGATGGATGTGGAAGGTCCCCCCAATGCAGTATTTATGATGGCACTTTGGCTGGTATTAATGAGTCTGACATTCTCTGCCTTTTATAGCAAATGAAAAATGAAAATCAGAGCATTTGTGAGTTATGGAGATAAATGCTGGAGTTGGAATTGGTTGCTTGGGGCAAAAATACTTCCTTAGCCTAATTCCACTGATGAGCCTGTGAGACAGCTGTGCCCTAAGCCCAGCTACGATCACCTCAAGGCACAGTTAAGAAAACAAGGCCAGCACCACCTGATCATGGGCAGATTCTGACCAAGACTTCAGACCAAGGGACAGGAAGGAGAGAGGGGGCTCGGTTAAGTGTGAAGCTCAGTTGCAGGCTGAATCCCAAACTGGATTCTGGCTGGAAGCAATAAAAGGCAATAATAAAATGTTACAGTTTTGCAATTAACTTTAAAATACTTTGGCATAAGAAGGATGATATTTATCTCTGGGTTTTTAATTGCTATCCCAGAGGCAGTTAGTTAATATTGAAGAACTCAGGAATGAATATGCTCTCAGGAGTGGTTGGTTGGAATTTAAAAGACTATTGGGAAACTCCCGCTCTAGAGTCAGCTACAGTCACTTCTTCTATCTTCATCTCTGCTAAACACCAATAGATTTGCTAGCATTTTCACTGAAAATTTCTTTTCGCTGGTGGAATTTTCAATGGTGAAATGAGAGGTGTTCAATGTAGGTGGATTGGTTGGCAGTACCGTATCTGACACTCTTGCCCTTGCATAAATAGGGATAGTGTGTGTCTCTGGGAAGGCTGCCGAGTCTTAGGATTTGGAGCAGGACCTGCACCGCAGCTTATAGGAGGATCCTTGCATCTGACTTGACCAGACATTTAACTGAATTTCACTTTTTAAAATCTTGTCACATCTGCCTTAAGTGAATCTGTTATGCAAGGTATTTGTCAAGGTGCCAAAAAGGACAAAGTACTGGCACTTCACTGGTTTACAGAACTGATTGTTCAACTTTTTTTTGTGCCTGCTGATTTCAGAATAACTATTTTACAGTCCAATTCAGCCTGAGACTTGCTTTCACTGTAACTTGCTCCCTGATAATAATTTTGCAGAGAGGAAACCTATAGCCCTCGCTTACCTCTGTTGGATGCTACCCTAAGCACATAAGCACAAATATGAATGCTTGTGTTTCCTAATTGAGGTAGGTTTGTGCAACCTGTAAGAGAGCTATGCCCTAAGCCCAGCTACCATCACTCAAGGCACAGTCAAGAAAACAAGGCCAGCACCATGTTAAGCAAAATCCGTTGTTAAGGACCCTTGTTGCAGCAGAAGGAGTCTTCTTTACTAGTTTTGTGACCCTTGTATCTCTGTGTATTGGTTCTTCATTGTTAAACTCATTTTACAGTAAGCCACTTTGGTTTTCTTCACTAAAAAGACTTATAAAAGTAACTATGTAGTACTGAACTAGAGATGAATTAAGAGAGTCCCCTGTCATCCCAGAAACTTTAAAATTTTTAATGTATGTATTTGTCTTTATATGGTAATAAGTGTGGATGAATCTGTTTCTGTTTTGGAAGATACTTAAGGCCAGGCTGATATCCCTGCAACCAACAGAACCCCTAAGGCAACAATTTCTCTCACTGGCCTGAGCTCAAGATGCTCTCTTTAATTCCAAAAAAGGCACAGAATCCCTAATTCTAACTTGTTTTCATAGTGAGCCTAAATTACTTGTTTGACCTTTAAATCTTTTAATGTGCCTCCATGCAGTATGGTGCACTTCCCTTTTCTGCTCCCTTCTCGCATCTTTGTACCATACCCACAGCATTTGGCAATTCTATACTTCCATGTCAGCCCAGTTGTTTTGTTTTGTTTTTGGTAAGTAAGAAAATGCATACTTCCTGCTGTTCACTACACTGTAAAATTCCTTTGAAGATACCCCAAGAACAAAATAGCAAGAAAATCAGGAGTTCTTAGATACACTAAAATTCCAGTATTTCCTGTCTTAAAGTTAAAATGACCTAGTGTGAGCTAAACCATTGCTGTAGGAAGGGCTCCCCACAATGTGAGCGGCACAAGGCTCACAGCGGCCAACTTGCTATCTGTATTAGTTAGGGCTCTCTAGAGAAACAGAATCAACAGGAAATATCCATAAATACAAGATTTATAAAAGTGTTTCACATGGCCATGGGAACATAGAGTCCAAAATCTGTAGGGCAGGCTGTGAAGCTGATGATTCCAATGGAGGGTCTGGAGGAACTCCCTAGGAGAGGCTTGCCGGCCGAAGCAGGAAGAGAACCTGTCTCTTCTGAATCCTCCTTAAAAGGCTTCCAGTGATTTAATGTCACTCATTAAAGAGACTCCCCTTGGATGATTACAAATGCAGTCAGCTGTGGATGTAGCCGATGTGATCATGATTTAATTCTGTGAAGTGTTCTTATAGCAATAGACAGGCCAGCACTTGCCCAACCAGACAAACAGGTACCACCATTTGGCCAAGTTGACACCTGAACCTGACCATGACACTGTCTATGCTGATCTGTGAATGTGAAACTTCTGTTTATCTGATAAGCACTCATAAATGCCATATACCTGGTGTGTGTGTGTGAGTGTAATGTCCCATGCCTCTACAGTGAGAAGTGATGTTGAAAAGCCACCAACAACGTAGCTGTTTTTTCACTCTGGGTCTCTGCCTAAGCTTTGTGACCACTCTGAGAACAAAATAAACACATAGATACTGTCATACAAAACTGTCATGTGGGTGGGCCATGGTGGCTCAGCAGGCAGAGTTCACGGTGCCCGTCTGTGGGGAAAAAACAAAACAAAACTGTCATGTACTTGAGAATTCCATAGAGATGTTACTGGACAGCCAAGTTTTTGGAAAGGGCTTCTTTTCTTTGTCAGTGACAAAATCAACATTTCCTAAAGAAGGCAGCTACCTGTTCTTTAAAGGCCTGGGATGGGGCAGGGGAGGGGTTGGTGACTGCCTCTTTGGGGTTTATGCCAATGGAATGTACAATGAGTTGTACTTACAAGGCCTGATGCTTACACACCTGGAGAGTCGCTATTTGGAAAAGCCAAGAAGACTCCCTGGATGAATCAATTCATGACAATCATTCCTTTAAAAAAATCTCACAATATTATCATTAGGTTTGATGTAGTAAAAAGATTCCTGGATTCTGAGAAACGCTTTATCTAGCTATCAACCATTCTGAGCCTAGAGCTTTCCTTTGTAAAATTCAGATAGTATTTCCCACATCACAGGGCTGTTCAATCAGAGGAGTAAACACGAGTGCCTGGGCCAGTTCCTGAAACATAGTTGATGCTCTATAAATGTTAGTGTTCTTCCTTAATCTTTTCTTTAAATAAATAATGTTTATAAATATTTACATAAATATAATATATTATTAATATATAACAATATAACAATATATTATATTAATATAATATAATTATACAATCACTACAATATATAATATATTATATTATATATTATAATATAACATTATATATTAATACATAATATAACAATATATTAATAATATATAACTGTATAGCTCTTATTTAATTTTTGTTTTTATTCCCTATGCAGATTGTAAAATCCTTAAGGATAGAGGCATTTTATTATCCTTTTTCAAGGAACAATAGCAGTAAGAATAAAGGCATCTATGCATGGAACTGATATTTATTAAATCTTTGTCCAACGAAAGCCATTGGCTTATTTAAAAAAAAATATATATATATATATACATATATACAATGTCAATATTATGTAACTTCCTCTTATCTCCAGAGACAACTTGTAGTCACCCTGTGACTCAACTAAGAAAGTCCCACCCAGTAATGAAGATGGGACAGCTGGGCTGAGGTTAGAAATTTAGAAAGAAGGGAGAAATACCCTCTCTACATTTCAGGGTTTGTAGAGTCCCCTTCTCTGTACACTGGGACAGAAATCAGAGTGTACATACTGTTTGTTTGTTTTGTTTTGTCTGTTGAGAGATTTATTTATATGTATGTATTACATCCTTGAAAAAGAAGTAAAAACCTAAAATTGTGAAATTGTAACCTATATCAAAGTCTGAAATATGTTCTACAACTAACTGTGGTGCTGTACTTGGAAACCTATAGCTTTTTTTGTATATATGTTATTGTTCACCAAAAAAGGAGGAAAAAAAAAGTCAATTGTGGTGACAAAAAATTATTTACGCCCTCTAGCCTCCTATATTCTGGAGCAGCTAGAAGGAAAAATAGGAGAGGATCGTATGGTAGCCCATGACAAACTCTGGGATCTGTCCTGTAACCACTTGTTGAAGAGTGCTTTGAAAATTGCTGCTTTTTTATTTCTTTGCTTTGTGTATATGTTATACTATACAAAAAAAAAATTAAAAAAAGAAAAAGAAAAAGAACACGAACATTTTCCCCCCTGTGTGTTTTCATCTTGCTCCCCCATGGTCTGTGATGTCAGCTGTGGTCAGCAGTACAGTGAAACCAAACTGACTTGACGGGTTATTCTGCCATTTTCTAGACCTTTGAGTTGTGCATCAAATCTGGGCTACTCACTCAACACTTGTTTAACTTGCCTGTGAGCTTCACAACAATCTCCCCGCTCTCTGATTATCAAAGATTTCAAATTCACCAGTTTAACCATGCTTCATATCATGGTTAGAAACTAGGTGATGACTTTGACACATGTCTGATAAGAACTGGCTGGGCATTTGCCTCTCTTCTCAGCGTTGCACATATGTACCACGATGGCGTCCAGGAAAGATGGAGGAAAGCCACACGTATTGTTTATTCCTGCCACTGAATTCAAACCTAGCCTGCCTCTTTGCTCTCACTTTCAACACACTGGCATGTGTGCAGGAAAAGAAGGAAAAAGAATTCATGTTCTTCAAGTTTTGGAGATCCCCCTTATGTTCCCTAGCAAAGTAGAATTTGGAGACCTCTTGTGGCTGCGCTTGCAAAGACATGAATAGTCACAGGGTGATTCCCCCTCGGGTATCAGCTAGAAAAACAAGCAATACGGTATACACTGTCTGTGGTCCACATAGGTGAATGAGAGTCTGACAAAACATCCTATCTTACGGCTTCACCCAGGACCATCTTAGGGTGAGGACAGCAGGATGCAGCAGTGCTTAGTCACTGACATCAGAAACTTCTGCTCAGCTTTGCTTTGACCAATTTGTTACTCTGAGTTGAGCCAACTTTTTTGAGTTGAACAAACTGTAGATTTATTCTGGTTCACGTAGGCATGGGTTTTCTCTCTTATTTTTTTTTAATATAACTTCCTTCCCTCACTAAAAATAAGGCTAAGAAAGTATTTTGAAGTTTCAATGCTTCATTGAGACCAAATCCTTAAAGTAGGGAAGCTCCCAACATTTCTGAATGTCTTTCTTCATTTCCAGAATTAATTTTCTTTCTCAATTACACTAAATATCCCATTAAAACATAGTCCTCTGTCAACTCAATTGATTTTTTTCTTTTTGCTTAGATCTACTAAGTCTGGATTTGATAAATGTTTTCAGTTTAGTGACTGTCAACCATTCATTTATTCACTTATTCAATGACTCCAGACTTTGCCAGGGATACAAAATATGAATTTTATAGATGCACAAACTGAAACTCAGAATATAAATAACTTGCCCACTGGCAATAGTTTCTAAGAGGCAGAGCTGGGATTTGATAGAAGATCCCCAAATTTTAAGCATTTTTCTTTTTAATGTTGTTATTGTGAAATATAACATATACAAAGAAAAAAGCAGTAATTATCAAAGCACACTTTAACAAATAGCTATAGAACAGATTTCAGTTTTTTTACAGGTTACCATTCCACAATTTCAGATTTTTCCTTCTAACTGTTCCAGAGCACTGGAGGCTAAAAGAAATATCAATATAGTGGTTCAGCAGTCATACTCATTTATTAAATTCTGTTTTCTCTGTTATAACTCCTTCTCCTTTGATCCTTCTCCCAATCTATAGGAATCTTTCGGCAATGCCCATTCTGACTTTTTCATGATGAGAAGGGGTGTCGACAGTAAAGGATAGGGGGATGTAATTAGTTGATAATCTTAGAGAGGCTGGTCCCTCTAGGTTTCAGGATTTATCTGGCCTGGGAACCCTCTGGAAGTTATAGATCCCAGGAAAGTAAAATCAGTGAGTAAAACTTTTATAGAGTCTCAGTTTGAACCCCTGGTGTTCTTAAGAGTTAACAGGAGTGATTTTGGTTGGAGTTTGGCAAACCATGGCAGTTAGCAATATCTAGCTGAAGCTTGCATAAAGGCAGCCTCTATTTGATCTCTCTTGGCCACTGATACCTTATTTTATTACACTTCTTTTCCTCTTTTTGTCAGAAAGCATTATCAATACCATGGTGCCAGGGCCAGACTCATCCCTGGGAGTCATGTACCATGTTGTCAGGGAGACTTTGCCTTGAATGTCATGTCCCACTTAGCGGAGGAAGGTAATGATTTTCCTTGCAGAGTTGGGCTTAGAAAGAAGAAAAGCCTAATCTGAGCAACAAACGAGGTTTCCTGGAAGCAACTCTTAGGCCTCATAATGGTCTTAGCTTCTCCACTACCAAAATGAGTTTCATAAGGGCAAACCTCAAAACCAAAGGCTTGGCCTATTTTCTTGGGAGTCCCTAATGTTTGAGAAGGTACCTCGGTTTCTACAGATGGGAAAATTTAATAGTTCTCTATTTTTTTCTTTGATCCCTCAAGTGACTTTACCAATACTTTTTTTTTTTTTTTTTTTGCGGGATGGGTGGTGGTGGTGGTGGTGCATGGTCTGGAAATTAAACCCAAGTCTCCCGCATGGAAGGTGAGCATTCTACCACTGAGCACTAATACTTTTTTCTTAAAATTTTTAAAAAATATGTGACAAACAAATGCAACCATTCTTAACTTTTGGTCATTCTGTTCTACATATACAATCAGTAATTCACAATATCATCACTTAGTTGCATGTTCATCATCATGATCATTTCTTAGAACGTTTGCATCAATTCAGAAAAAGAAATAAAAAGACAACAGAAAAAAATTTATACGTACCCTACGGCTTACCCCTCCCTTTCATTGATCACTAGCATTTCAATCTAAATTTATTTTAACGTTTGTTACCCCTATTATTTATTTTTATTCCATATGTTTAACTCATCTGTTGATAAGATAGATAAAAGGAGCATCAGATACAAGGTTTTCACAATCACACAGTCACATTGTGAAAGCTATATCATTATTCAATCATCATCAAGAAACATGGCTACTGGAACACAGCTCTACATTTTCAGGCAGTTCCCTCCAGCCTCTCCATTACATCTTGACTACCAAGGTGTTATCTATTTAATGCGTAAGAGTAACCTCCAGGATAACCTCTCAACTCTGTTTGGAATCTCTCAGCTATTGAGACTTTATTCGTCTCATTTTGCTCTACCCCCTTTTAGTTGAGAAGGTTTTCTCAATCCCTTGATACTGAGTCTCAGCTCATTCTAGGATTTCTGTCCCACATTGTCAGGAAGGTCCACACCCCTGGGAGTCATGTCCCACATAGACAGGGGGAGGGTGGTGAGTTTGCTTGTTGTGTTGGCTGGAGAGAGAGAGGCCACATCTGAGCAACAAAAGAGGTTCTCTTGGAGGTGACTCTTAGACCTATTTTAAGTAGTCTTGATCTATCCTTTGTGGGGTTAAGTGTCATATGAACAAATCCCAAGATTGGGGGCTCAACCTATAGCTTTGGTTGCCCACACTGCTTGTGAGAATATCAAGGATTCAACTTGGGAAAGTTGAATTTTCCCCCTTTCTCACCATTCCCTGAAGGGGACTTTGCAAATACTGTTTTATTCACTGTTCAAATCACTATCCACTAATACTTTTTAATCATCAGCCCACCATAGTCTGGGATATATCTGGGTATTACATTTAACCATACAGAGTTTTAGGTCCTTATTCTTATTCTAGGCTCCATGAGTATGAGCTGTTTAAATGGGCTATCCAGACAGGTTGATTTTAGATTGTGTGTTACAGAAAATTCAGGTTCTAGACACAATAAACCTCTCAATCTTTAGTCTCATACCATAAGTGAACATTTAGAGTACATACTCCATCATTTCTTACCCTGTATTCTGATTTACCTTAGCCCCAACCAGATCGGCTTTGTTTGTATCTCTAAGACTGATCTCTTTTTCAGTTACTTCAAATGTTATTGTATGTAGCTATGTTAACTTTCAAGGCTGTAGGACTTCATTTCTGAGCCTTAGGTGCCACAGAGTTACTCAAAATTCCAAGGAAATACCAGCTGTACACATTTAACTCAGTGTCTCAGAATCTACAAATACACTTACAACTTCAGACTAAGTGTGGCTTCTATAAGAATTTACAATCTAGGCTCCAATTTTTTTCTAAGTAATTTCAGAACCGGACCTTACATATTTGTTTTGTTTGGTTTGGGTTTTTTTTGCATGGACAGGCACCAGAAATGAATATATTTGTTTTTTGCTGTTGTTTCTGGCTTATTTTTGCTTAACATATTGTCCCCAAGGTTCATTCAGTTTGTATGTACCTCACAACATCATTCCTTTTTTAGCACACAATGTTCCATCACATACACACACACACACACACACAT
Organism: Tamandua tetradactyla; assembly: GCF_023851605.1. Classification (NCBI taxonomy): domain Eukaryota; kingdom Metazoa; phylum Chordata; class Mammalia; order Pilosa; family Myrmecophagidae; genus Tamandua; species Tamandua tetradactyla. The sequence goes on from NC_135352.1 coordinate 28,383,522, forward strand.
ATATGTCAAGCTTTGCCATTCTGCTTCTCAGTCACTGTAATTTTTGGCCCTTTCAATCTATTGGGCATCTATGGATAATGTCCAAAGTAAACAGACCTTATCTTACAGTGTCCTCACTTAGTTGTACAATCAACAGCACTCTCAATTTTAGATAATTCTCATTGGTCCATAGAGACAAAGAACTGATAAACACAGTCTCACCAAATATCAAATCAAAATTTCCCTTTATCTCTTGTCCCTCAACCCCAGTTATTAACCCCTGGTAGTGCTGTGGTACTGTTGATGTCTTCCTGTTAACTATTGGCCATAGCATGTAATTTTATTTTCCCCCTATGCCCCACTATTATTGACTTGTTGTACAATATTGGACCTTTGAAGTAGTTCATATGAGAACTTATTTATAACTGTAGAACTAATCAGTGGCATATATGGCACTATATATCCCCTTTCAATCATATTCACCTTAAAAATATGGCAATGTTACTTATTATACCACTAATAAGTTACCACCACTTCTATCTGTTCCCTTGCATTTAAGTTCAAACTCATTGGGTAACTAACTGTGCTGGTTTGAAAGGATTTTTGTACCCTAGAAAAGCCATGTTTTAATCAAAATCCCGTTTTGTAAAGGCAGAATAATCCCTTTTGTAAAGGCAGAATGATCCCTATTCAATACTGTATGTTTGAATCTGAAATTAGATCATCTTCCTGGGGATTTAACTCAATCAAGAGTGGTTATTTAGCTGGATTAGGTGGAGATGTGTCTCCACCCATTTGGGTTGGTCTTGATTAGTTTACTGGAATCCTATAAAAGAGGAAACATTTTGGAGAAAGTTAGAGATTCTGAGAGAGCAGAATGACGTAGCCAAGAGAAGCAGAGAGTCCACCAGCCAGCGACCTTTGGAGACAAAGAAGGAAAACGCTTCCCGGGAGCTTCATGAACAGGAAGCCAGGAGAGAAAGCTTGCAGATGACGCTGTGTTCGCCCTGTGCCTTTCCAGATGAGAGAGACTCCCTGACTGTGCTTACCATGTACTTGAGAGAGAAACCCTGAACTTCATCAGCCTTCTTGAACCAAGGTATCTTCCCCTGGATGACTTAGATTGGACATTTCTATAGACTTGCTTTAATTGGGACATTTCCATGGCCTAAAAACTGTTAACTTGCAACTTATTAAATTCCCATTTTTAAAAGCCATTCTGTTTCTGGTATGTTGCATTCCAGCAACTAGCAAACTAGAACAGTAACCTTTCCCCCTTCTCTAACTTCTTAGTACTTCTAGGTCCACTATATCCTATAGTGTAAGCCTCTGCTATTGCCTACAGAGTCATAATAGCAAAATCATACAGTATCCATCTTTTTGTGTCTGACTTATTTCATTCAGTATTAAATCCTCAAGGTTTACTCATGTTGTCATATGTTTCAGGACCTCATTTTGTCTTACTGCTGCATAATATTCCATCATGTGTATATACCACATTTTGTTTATCCATTTGTCTGTTGATGGGCATTCCCAATTCACATAAATTGTGAATAATGTCTGTTCATGTCACAATTATTATTGTGAAATATTAATTCACAATTGTGAATAATGTCACTAAGAACATTGGTGTGCAAATGTCTGTTCGTGTCACTGCTTTCAGCTCTTCTGGGTGTATACTGAATATTGGTATTGCTGGGTCATAGAGCAACTAAGTATTTCGTTTTCTGAGGAATTACCAAACTCTTTTCCACAGCAGTTGTGCCATTATACATTCCCACCAACAGTGAATAAGTGTTACAGTTGCTCCACATCCTCTCCAAAATTTGTAGTTTTCCATTTGTTTATAGACACATTCATATAGGTGTGAAGTGATATCTCATTGCTATATTGATTTGCATTTCCCTTATAGCTAAAGAAGATGAGTACCTCTTCAAGTGCTTTTTTTAGCCATTTATATTTGCTCTTTGGAAAAGTGTCTATTAATATCCTTTGCATACTTTATAATTGAGCTGTTTGTCCTTTTGTTGTTGAGTTATATAACTTCTTTATGTAAACAGGATATCAAACCTTTATCCAATATGTGGTTTCCAAATACTTTCTCCCATTGAGTTGGCTGCCTCTTCACCTTTTGACAAAGTCCTTTGAAGCATAGAAGCTTTTGATTTTAATGCTTTCCTATTTATCTATTTTTCCTATCACTGCTTGGGTTTTGCTTGTAAAGTTTAAGAAGCTATCTCCTATTACTATGTCTTGAAGATATTTCCCTATATTTTCTGTTAGGAATTTTATGATATTGGATCTTATATATAGATCTTTAATCCATTTTGAATTAATTTTTCTATAGGGTTTAAGGTAGGGCTCCTCTTTCATTATTTTGGTTATTGATATCCAGTTCACCCAAGCCTATTTATTGAAAAGACTATTCTGTTCCAGCTCAGTGGGCTTGGGGGCCTTATCAAATATCAACTGTTCATAGACTTGGTGGTCTATTTTCAAACTCTTGATTTGACTCCATTGGTCAATATTTCTATCTTTGTGCCAGTATCATGCTGTTTTGACCACTGTGGCTTTATAGTAAGCTTTAAAGTCAGGAAATTTTAGTCCTCCCACTTTGCTCTTCTTTTTAAAGATATCATTAGCAATTTGAGGTCTCTTTCCCTTCCAAGTAAATTTGATAACTAGATTTTTCCAATTCTTCAAACTGGGATTTTGTTGGGATTTTGAATGGTATTACATTGAATCTGTAGATCAATTTGGGGAGAATTTACATCTTAACAACATTCAACCTTCCTATCCATGAGCATGAAATGTCTTTCCATCTACGTAAGTCTTCTAAAATTTCTTTTAGCAATGTTTTGTAATTTTCCATGTACAAATCCTTGACATTCTTGATTAAGCTTATTCCCAAATTTTTGGTTGCCATTTTGAATGGATTTTTTTCTTAATTATCTCTTCAGATTGGTCATTGAATTGTGTGTAGAAACATGACTGATTTCTGTACATTGATCTTGTATCCCACCACTTTGATTTGCTTATTCGCTCAAGTAGCTTTGTCATAGATTTCTCAGGGTTTTCCAAGTATAGGATCATGTCTTCTGCAAATAATGAAAGTTTTGTCATTTCCTTTCCTATTTGGATGCTTTTTATTCCTTTCTCCTGCCTTATCACTCTAGCTAGGACTTCTATTACAATATTGGGTAATAGTGCTGACAGTAGGCAACCTTGTTTTGTTCCTGATCTTAGAGGAAATGCTTTCAATCTCCCACCATTAAGTGTGGTACTGGCTATGGGATTTTCATATATGCCCTTTATGATATTGAAAACATTTCCTTTGATTCTTACATTTTACAGTGTTTTTATCAGGAAAGGATGCTGAATTTTATTGAATGCTTTTTGAGCATCAATCGATGTGATCACATGACTTTTCCTTTTCGATTATTAATGTGCTATAGTATGTTGATTGATTTTCTTGTGTTGAACCACCCTTGCATTCCTGGCATAAACCTCACTTAATCCCGACATATAATTTTTAAAAATATATTGTTGTATTCAATTTGCTAGCCATTTGTTGAGAATTTTGCATCTCTGCTTATGTGAAGATTGGCCGATAGTTTTCCTTTCTTGCAGCGATTTATCCAGTTTTGGTATTAGATAATGTTAGCTTCATAAAATGAATTAGGTTGCATTCCTTTTCTCCTCAAATTTTTGGATTTTATGGTATTGGATCTTATATGTAGATCTTTAATCTTAATTAAATTAGTACTAGCTCTTTTTAGAATGTTTGATAAAATTAGTATTAGCTCTTTTTGGAATGCTTGATGAAATTCTCTCGTGAAGCCATCTGATCCTGGGCTTTTCTTTGTAGGAAGATTTTTAATGACCGATTGCATCTCTTTTCTTGTAATTGGTTTGTTGAGACATCTTATTTCTTCTTGAGTCAGTATAGGTAGTTTATGTGCTTCTAGGAATTTGTCCATTTCATCTAAGTTGTCTAGTTTGTTGGTAAATAGTTGTTCATAGTATTCATATGATTTTTAAAGTTTCTTCAGGATCCATGCTAATGACTCCCCCTCTCATTCCCGATTTTGTTTATTTGCATCCTCTTTCTTTTTTTCTTTGTCAGCCTAGCTAGAGGTCCATTCATTTTTTTGATTTTCTCAAAGAACCAATTTTGGTCTTGCTAATTCTTTCTATTATTGTTTTTTTGTTCTCCAGTTCATTTATTTCTGCTTTAATCTTCATTATTTCTCTTCATCTATTTGCTTTGAGGTTAGTTTGCTGTTCCTTCTCTAATTTTTCCAGGTGAGCAGTTAAGACTTGGATTTTTGCTTCTCTCACTTTTTATTTTTTATTTTTTTTAATTACATGGGCAGTCACTGGGAATCGAACCCGGGTCTCCTGCATGGCAGGTGAGAGCTCTGCCACTGAGCCGCCATTGTCTGCCCTGTTCTCAGTTTTTAATAAAAGCATTTGGTGCAATAAATTTCCCTCTCAGCACTGCCTTTGCCACATCCCATAAGTTCTGATATGTAGTATTCTCATTATCATTTGTCTCCAGATATTTACTGACTTCTCTAGCAATTTCTTTTTTAATCCACTGATTATTTAAGAGTGTGTTGTTTGATCTCCATGTATTTGTGAAAGTTCTGTTTCTTTAGTGATTACTAATTTCCAGTTTCGTTCCATTGTGGTCAGAGAAAGTGCTTTGGATAATTTCAACCTTATTAAATTTATCAAGTCCTGTTTTGTGTCCCAACATATGATCTATCCTGGAGAACATCTGATGAGCACTAGAGAAAAATGTATATTCTGATGTCTTGGGGTGCAATGATCTATATAGTCCATTGGGTCTAATTCATTTATTACATTGTTCTCTATTTCTTTATTGATCCTCTGCCTGGTTTTTCTGTCTCTAGTGGAGAGTGGTATTTTGAAGTCTCCCACTATGATTGTTGAAACGTCTATTGTTCCCTTCAATTTTGCTAATGTTTGCCTCATTTACTTTGAAGCTCCTTGATTGGGAGCATAAACATTTATGATTGTTATTTCTTCTTGGTGAATTGTCCCTTTTATTAATACGTAGTGTCCTTCTTTGCTTTTATGATGTCTTTACATTTAAAGTCTATTTTATCTTTTATTAGTATAGCTACTCCTGCTTTCTTTTGCTTACAGCTTGCATAGCACATCTTTTTGCAGCCTTTCGCTTTCAATCTGTTTGTGTCCTGGGGTCTAAGATGTGTCTCTTGTTAATAGCATATAGTTGGATTGTATTTTTAACCCATTCTGCTAATGAGATTCTTTTAATTAGTGAGTTCAGTCCATTAACATTCAAAGCTATTACTGTAAAAGCAGTTTTTGTACCTACCATCTTATCCTTTAATTTTTATTTGTCAGGCCTATGCATTCTTTTCCCTCTCTCTGTTTTTTACTGTAAATTACCCTTACTGATACTCTTCGATTTTGTGCCCTACTCCAGATCTTCCCTCTCCTCTTTTTTTTTTTTTTTTAGCTGACAGGACTCCCTTTAGTATTTCTTGTAAGGCAGTCTCTTGTACACTGGTTCTCTCAGTCACTGCTTGTCTTGGAAGATTTTAATTTCCTCCTCAATTTTAAAAGACAACTTGACTGAATAAAGAATCCTTGGCTGAAAGGCTTACTTATTCAAGATCTTAAATATATCATATCACCGCCTTCTCACCTTCATGGGGCCTCAAAAATCCTCCAGGAATGCAAGATTTAGCAAAACTCAGCCTTATGTAAGTCCCTTGCAAGTAGTCAATTGCTTTTCTCATGCTGCTTTCAAGACTTTCTGCTTCTCCTCAACATTTGACAGTCTGATTAGTATGTTTCTTTGAGTATGCCTATTTGGATATATTCTATTTAGGCTTCATTGGGCCATTGTGATTTGCATATTCATGTCATTTATAAAGTATGCTGATTTGTAACTCTTGTGTACCCCAGAAAAGCCATGGTCTTTAATAGTCATTCAGTATTGCTGGGTGAGATTTTTTAAATTGTCTTCATGGAGATATGACCCACCTAATTGTGGGTGATAATTTTGATTAGATGGTTTCCATGGAGATGTGTTTCTACCCATTCCAGGTAGGGTTGCCCTTTAAGGTGAAACCATTTTGGAAGAAGTTTTAGTACCGACAGAGCCCACAAAGCCAGAGATCTTTGGATATGCAAAAGGAAATGCCCCTGGGGAAGCCTTATGAAATGAGGAGAGAAAGCCAGCAATGTCACCACGTGCCTTCCCAGTTGAGAGAGAAACCCTGAACTTCACTGGCCCTTTCTTTGGAGTTAAGTTATCTTTATCTGGATACCTTCGTTTGGTCATTTTCGTGGCCTTAGAACTGTAAACTTGTACCTTAATAAAATCCCTTTTAAAAAGTCATTCTTTGTGTAGTGCGATGGTGGCTCAGTGGCAGAATAATCACCTGCCATGCTGGAGACCCAGTTCAATTCCTGGTGCATTTCCATGAAAACAAAAAAGCTGTTCTGTTTCTGTATAGTGCATTCGAGCAGCTTACCAAACTAAAACATAAGGGTTGAGAAGTTCTCTCCTATTATATCTTCAACCAAACTTCCCAGCCCTTTACTCTTCTTTTCTCCTTTTGAGACACCAATGATTCTTATATTTGTGTGCCTTTTGTTGTCCATTTGAACTGGTTTCTGAGAACTGGTTCCATTTATTCTTTCTTGTCATTTGTTCTTGCACTCTATTTCAAGTGTTCAATCTTCTAGTTCACTTATTCTTCCTTCTGCTTCTTCAAATCTGCTATCACATGTCTCTACTATATTTCTAATTTGGTCTGACAGTATCTTTCATCTGTGTGAGATATACTATTTTTCTATTTAATCTTTAAATTCTTCTTTATGCTTTTCTAGTATCTTATTGATATCCTTTATAAGTATCCTTGAGTACACGTCCCATATTCTATGTCCCCTCCAAAGTTTTGATAGGGTCATTTAGCTGGGCCATTTTTGCCTGGATCTTCACATGCTTTGTGATTTTCTGTTGTGTCAGGGATTTTTATTATCTTAATAGGGTTATTTTGCAAGTTGATTTCCTTCACTCATCTAAAATTCTATATTTACTTGGGATTGCATTGAAAGTCCCTTTTTGCATTTGGTTTGTCATTAATTCCCCACCAAACTAAGGCCTGGATCACATGTAGGGAGTACAGTTCTACTTGAGGGTCTTTTAAAAGCTAGGCAAGGGCAGGTGGTGGTGTGGTGGCAGAGTTCTCACCAGCCATGCCGGAGACCTGAGTTTGATTCCCATTGCTTGCTCATGCAATAAACAAAACAAAATAAAAATAAAAATAAAAAACTAGGCAAGCATGCACAGGTAACAGAATGCCTATTCACCACACTGGAGACCCAGGCTTGACTCCTAACCTATGCACCAAAAACAAAAACAAAAACAAAAACAAAAACACACCTCAGCAATATTAGGCCCCAAAGCCAGAAGGAGATACCCCAAGATACACTGGGAATGAACTCAGACTGGTACCCACAGAGAAGAAAATAAAAAAGAGAAATGAAAATTAAAATAAATTTAAAAATTAAAAAAAAAACAAAAAACTAAGCAGATAGACAGTTTGGCTGATTGCAATTACCACTTCTTCCCCTCAGATGGTGTTTTTGAGCCACCTCTTTCCCCCAGACCTGCCTCTTCCTGACTGTGGTGGTCAGCTGGGTAAGATGGCATACACAATTGGGAGACTACATGCAGCAATGGGACAACCAGTTTCAGTGCATAGGATGGGGTAGCTGGCAGGGCAGCTGATCACAGTGCCTGACACCTAATGGATCCACCATTCACAGTATGTGATTGGATGGCTATTTGCAGAATCTGGTGGGGCCTCTGATCTCAGTGCAGGTGGCTTGATACACCTCTGGGCTTTCCATAGGTGCCATCAGCTGCAGAGCCTCACAGGGAGGTCTCCCTAGCTAGTTCCTGGGGCAGGTTGGAGTGGAGAGACAGTTTGATCCCTCAGATCCGCACTTCCCTGCATGTCACCACCCACCCCCGGGGGGTTGTAGCCGAACAGGCTCACCCTACTCTTCCCATCCTAATCCCCACCTCTCTTGTATAGGGCCTCCCTATGGAATGCTGAAGACCCTCTTCAATCACTCACCCCTTGGGATTGCAGTCCCAGTTGTTTATTCTGTCCCCTCTCTTGTTTCATGGAGCAAGATGAACCCAATTTACCCTACTCTGACATCTTCCTGAAATTAAACCCCATGCTTTTATTCAACACATCTAACTTCAACATCTAACAGAAATGGAAAAATTGGATAATTCATCTGTATTTACGGAATTAGTTTCATTCATAAATGGATTTTAACAGCTAATTGACCCAGCTGACTTCCACAGTTACTTTCCTATTGATCTTTGTCTTTTCTCCTCTAGGTCAAAATACCATTTATTCAGGAGAAAGAAAATAGGTTTAAGATCAGAAATTGGGAGCATCTGTCCAGAGAAGGCCAAGATTTAATTGCGAGATTCCCTGAATTTTAATGATGCCCAGGAAGCATGAATCTGTAAGTACTGCTTTACTTCCATTGTTATTTTTCTCTCTAGCAAGAAAATAAGCTACTTAGGAGGAGGAAAAGGTTATACCTTTCCATTTCTTTAGTTTCATGCTTGTGTAGTGCATCCTCTTAAAAGCTGCATTTTCTTTAGTGCCCAAGATAAGTCATGTCCTTTATATCCATTCTCTCCAGAACATCTCAAGATAGCAAAATAATCTCCATTTTACAGATGAAGAAATTGATGCTCAGAGAGGCTAATTGGCTTATTGAAGTCATTCTGCAAACACACAGCAGAGGGCCTGGGATTTTCCCTTAAATATGTTAACAGAAAAATCCATACTTACTTCTTTTTACTATACCAAGATTCTTGTCAACATAGTTTCAAATCATGTACACTAACCTTGGCAAAAATCTCCCCAGCTTATGGAAAATATATAATTGGTGCTATTTAAAAGACCTTCTTTATAGAGAAAATCTTTAAGGGATTTTCTGCCTCATGAAACTTAAAAGGCACACTTGATTTGAATGGTTATAAAGCACACAGACAGTCTCTCAGTATTCTAGCTTTAGAGTCAGCCTTATGGACATCTCAGTCAGTTTTGAAAGATAATCTTATAAAAAGAAGTAGACAAGATGAGAAAGGAGATTAGGTTTTCACATTTAAGCAAATCTGCTTTATTCTTACCCGTTGAAATAAGGGGAAAAGAAAATAAAATTAAATTGATCATGCACTAGGAATTGATATGATATATAATAAAACTTTCCTGAAGTTGTGGTTATATTTTAGCCTACTTTTAGTAGCACTTTGCTTTTAAGACATTTTACAAATTTTGATTAAAACCGAAATCTAAGACTTTAAGCATACCAGCTGTAGCCCAGGGATCACAAATGATTCTAGAAGACTTTCTTTTTTTTTTTTTTATTAATTAAAAAAAATTAACTAACACAACATTTAGAAATCACTCCATTCTACATATGCAATCAGTAATTCTTAATATCATCACATAGATGTATGATCATCATTTCTTAGTACTTTTGCATCGATTTAGAAAAAGAAATAGCAAGACAATAGAAAAAGAAATAAAATGATAATATAGAGAAAAAAATAAAAATAAAAAATATATATAAAAAACAAACAAACAACAACAACAAAAAACTATAGCTCAGATGCAGCTTCATTCAGTGTTTTAACACAGTTACATTACAATTAGGTAGTATTGTGCTGTCCATTTTTGAGTTTTTGTATCTAGTCCTGTTGCACATTCTGTATCCCTTCAGCTTCAATTACCCATTATCTTACCCTGTTTCTGGCTCCTGATGGTCTCTGTTACCAATGACATATTCCAAGTTTATTCTCGAATGTCAGTTCACATCAGTGGGACCATACAGTATTTGTCCTTTAGTTTTTGGCTAGTCTCACTCAGCATAATGTTCTCTAGGTCCATCCATGTTATTACATGCTTCATAAGTTTATTCTGTCTTAAAGCTGCATAATATTCCATCGTATGTATATACCACAGTTTGTTTAGCCACTCTTCTGTTGATGAACATTTTGGCTGTTTCCATCTCTTTGCAATTGTAAATAATGCTGCTATAAACATTGGTGTGCAAATGTCCATTTGTGTCTTTGCCCTTAAGTCCTTTGAGTAGATTCCCAGCAATGGTATTGCTGGGTCGTATGGCAATTCTATATTCAGTTTTTTGAGGAACCGCCAAACTGCCTTCCACAGTGGTTGCACCCTTTGACATTCCCACCAACAGTGGATAAGTGTGCCTCTTTCTCCGCATCCTCTCCAGCACTTGTCATTTTCTGTTTTGTTGATAATGGCCATTCTGGTGGGTGTGAGATGATATCTCATTGTGGTTTTGATTTGCATTTCTCTAATGGCCAGGGACATTGAGCATCTCTTCATGTGCCTCTTGGCCATCCGTATTTCTTCTTCTGGTAGGTGTCTGTTCAAGTCTTTTTCCCATTTTGTAATTGGGTTGGCTGTCTTTTTGTTGTTGAGTTGAACAATCTCTTTATAAATTCTGGATACTAGACCTTTATCTGATATGTCGCTTCCAAACATTGTCTCCCATTGTGTAGACTGTCTTTCTACTTTCTTGATGAAGTTCTTTGATGCACAAACGTGTTTAATTTTGAGGAGCTCCCATTTATTTATTTCTTTCTTCAGTGCTCTTGCTTTAGGTTTAAGGTCCATAAAACCGCCTCCAATTGTAAGTTTCATAAAATATCTCCCTACATTTTCCTCTAACTGTTTTATGGTCTTAGACCTAATGTTTAGATCTTTGATCCATTTTGAGTTAACTTTTGTATAGGGTGTGATGTACGGGTCCTCTTTCATTCTTTTGCATATGGATATCCAGTTCTCTAGGCACATTTATTGAAGAGACTGTTCTGTCCCAGGTGAGTTGTCTTGACTGCCTTATCAAAGATCAAATGTCCATAGATGAGAGGGTCTATATCTGAGCACTCTATTTGATTCCATTGGTCGATATATCTATCTTTATGCCAATACCATGCTGTTTTGACCACTGTGGCTTCATAATATGCCTTGAAGTCCGACAGTGTGAGACCTCCAGCTTCGTTTTTTTTCCTCAAGATACTTTTAGCAATTCGGGGCACCCTGCCCTTCCAGATAAATTTGCTTATTGGTTTTTCTATTTCCCAAAAATAAGTTGTTGGTAGAATACTTTCTTGATGGGCTGCAATCAGAAACACAGAACTATAATACTGATAGTGTATGAGGTTGGTGGGAATGGTTGGAGATTGGCTGTTCACCTAAAGGAGACAAATGGCTGTGATGGAAAAGCTTTGGAAATCTGGTCCGGTCTGTCCTTTCTGCAAAAGCCTCCTAGGTCTAACTCTATGGCCTAAGGCATCCTGACTTTGCATTTGGGGAAATGTCACTGGGAGCAAAAAGTGTGTTTTATCTGATGGATGATGAAGCATAACCCTGTCATCAGGACATGGTTGGTAGGTTTTAGTGCAAGGCTATTAACTAAAATCTCACAATTCCTTTGCTTTGCTCAACAATCTCATAAACATCATTCTCTCCAGAACACCTCAAGATACCAAAATAATCTTTTAATTTAATTGCAAGATTCCCTGAATTTTTAATTCTCTGAATTTCCAGATCAAGTTAATCTCCCCTGCTTGGGGCTTCAACTTTCCTTAGACCTTGAAGTCAGCATGTCATGAATTTTATGTGATGAGAAAACTTTCACCTGGTGAAATTTTAGGGCCCATAATTTTTTTAAAAATACAAAATATGCATAAATGATTATTTATTCTTTGAAAATAAAGTAGAAAGATATGAGGCTTTAAAATATATATTCAGAGAACATATTCCAGAAGAGATTCTTAGAGTTCTCTAAAAGTCTGATGGGATGAACTGAAATCTTTCCTTGCCTATCCCCTCTAATTTTGTTCTATCTTTGCCTCCAGCCTCCCTCAACACACTTGGCTTGTTCATTTGTTTGTTTATTCATGCCATTAATATTTTTCCCACCAGATATCCCTGACCCTCCAACTGGCCTTATTCTCTTGGCATCCCATGAAGCTAGACTTTTATTCCTGAAAATATTTATCAGAATTGATAGCCATGCTGTGGAGGGACAAAATTTATGTCCTGAGGGATGTTTTTGTGCAACTCGCAGGTAAGTAATGACTATAAGTCATCTCACAGAAGCTACAAGTTATTTCCAGTGCTAATGAAGAATAAGCTCTGTATGAGAATTTATAGTAGAGTGTTTTCACCAATATTGTCACATTTGATCCTCGGATGTATTAGTAGAGCAGACAAGTGAGGAAAGTTTTAGAGAATTAAAGCCTAATAGGACTTTGAACTGTTATCTTCATCTCATAAATTCTGCCTCTTCCTTCTACTGTAACTAGTTCAATTTATCTTACACTGGGAAGTATACTTCAGGAAGGGGAAGGACACAGGGCTTTGCAAAGCTCGCTGATGAAAGTTCTTCAGAGGCTAAGAAGCTAGGAACTGATTAAGACTTCCATTCATGTGAAAGTTTAGATACACCCATACATTAATAAGTAGAATTGATGCTTCTAACTACCAGAACAGGTGAATTGGACAATATGCACATGCATCTCTGGTACAAATAGCTGAGCTCTGTAATTGGAGGTGATTATCTTATGGCTGAATATTGAGACTGTAGCCCATATGGGCAGTCTTGGACCTCTCTGACATGGATGGACTTCCCTCTTGTGAATTCTTTGGATGCAGCAGGTCCTCAGACAGGAAATCAGAGTTTGGAAGGTGGGCCTTAGGAAGACAAGAGAAGGAATCCTGAGATTTTACTGAGCCTCATTTCTTGGGTCTGAAATTTGAAGAACTGTGATTGGTACTCAAAAGGATTCTAGGTAGTAGGAGTGAATAAAACCTCAGGGTCATGGAGGCAAGTTTCGGGAATTTTTGTTTTACTTTTTTTGGGGTGGGGGGTGCATGGACTAGGAATTGAATCCAGGTCTCCAGCATGGAAGGCGAGCATTCTACCACTGAACCCGTGTACCCAGGGGGAGGGAGTTTTACATCAAATATTATAAAGCTTTATTTTGTAGACTAGAATAATCAGAACGCTCTGTGTGTTCATTCTCCTTCTGCTATCCCATAATATTAGATACATTTTAGTTAAATAGTTCAGTGTCATCTTAACTGTATGCAATGGGGAGGTAGGTTGGGTGAGGAGTTGGGAAGTGAGGCTATTAGAGAAAGGGTCATGTACATCATGTACCCACACTTGTCTATAATGGTAAATGAGGTAGGGGTGCCTCTCTCTATAGCCGATATTTGGAATAACATCAACATCAGACCGCCAAGAGGAAGGAAAATCTCAGGGGGCAGACATCTGCAGCATGGACACCTGTCTTTCTCAGAATTGATGGGAATATGAGATTTTCTGAAGCCATTACTGTTCTGTGGTTCTTTTACTATTTCAATGTCAAGCAAGAAAGATACACCATGTCTCTATGCAAACAGAAATTAAATATCTATTTCTTTGTCCTGGGCATGCTCATAATGTGTAAAGGGACTAGCTTTGTGGAAATGCCTCCTCCCCTTTTGTCTGTGATTAGGTGGACCTGAAGTTTTAGTATTTATCTATTATCATACTTTACCTTGCAGTCTATCCAAACACCAGAATACATGTCATGACGTCAGTAGGTGCCTGTCTTGGTTTCTTGGCTACTAAGACAATTACCACACCATAGGTTGGCTTACAACAAGAATGTATTGGCTCACAGGTGCAGCGGTTAGAAGACCTGCTTCCTCTTGGGATTATTAGTGTTCTGGAGGGCTGGCAGTGCTTGGGGTTCCTTGGCTTTCCTGTCACATGGTGATGTCCTCTCCTTTCTCTTTCAGGCTCTATTGACTTCAGCCTCTGCTTCTGCACATGGCTTTGTCTTCATAAAGCCTCCAGTTATCAGATTAAAACCCAACCTCTTTCAGTTGGGCCACACCTTCTCTAAAATAATGTTTTCAATAGGTTCTGTTTACAATGGGTTTACACCCACAGGAATGGTTTAAGATTAAGAACATGTCTTTATTTGGGGTACATAATTCTACCTACCATAATGCTCAAATCTTAAAAAAAATTATAGGAAAATTGAACCCTTAAAAAATGCAAGCAGATTTTTCCTGTAAGAAGTTAAACTCAAATTCACCTTTGGGACAGATTATTTCCAGTTGCCTGGGTCCTCCCCATTAACCAGATACACATCGTGTTTGCTTGAGCTTGGGGACTGTTTTAGTTTGCTAGCTGCCAGAATGCAACACACTGGAGATGGATTGGCTTTTAATAAAAAGGGGATTTATTTAGTTAAAATTGTATAGTTCTTCAGAGGAAAGACAGCTAACTTTCAACCGAGGTTCTTTTTCACATGGGTAGGCACAGGGCGATTTCTGCTGGCTTTCTTTCCAGGCCTCTGGGTTCCAACAACTTTCCCTGGGATGATTCCTTTCTGTATCTTCAAAGGTCTGGGCTGTGAGTTCTGAGATGAGGTATGCTGAACTGCTTGGACTGTGCTATGTTGAGTGCTCACATTTAAGCATCTAGCCAATTAAATCAAACACCATTCATTGCAGCACGCATGTCTCCTAGCTGACTACAGATGTAATCAGCAACAGAAGAGGTTCACATGCCATTGGCTCATGTCCACAGCAATAGAACTAGGCACCCTCACCTGGCCAAGTTGACACCTAAACCTAACAACCACAGGGACTGTCTCTGCCATTTTTCAGGGGCACTGACAAAGAGTGGTCTAAAGCTAGGAAGACATGGTTTCTGGCTGCATACAGGTTTAGAGTGAACTGTACTGCAATCTACTGGCTCTTCATGTTGTAAGATTGTGTTTTCTTTGAGCAGTTACTCATATGGGCTGTAAATGTGAGAGAAGTAGTCTGCTGGTAGGGCAAGCAGATGGGATCACTGCCTCATGTCAAAGGAGAGGATATCACCTAGAACGGGCTTTGATCCAGCTCCTCCTGGACCACTGGGTCCACTGACCAAGAATGATCCCCTCAATGCAAATGCCTACAGGAGTCCAGCAAATAAGGTCCATGATTGAAATAGACTGGTAGGGTTTTGGCAAATTGGAGAGCATGACTCCATTTAGAGGAGAGGGCTGCTTTTGCTGATGTGTAACATGCAGATACATGTGTGGAATGTCAGTATAGCTTCTTACTTTTCAAGAGAAGATGGAATTCTTTATTTTTATAGGAAATATCTCAACTGAAATATTGGTACCAATTTCTATTTTAAAAAAAACAAACCTCCTCGCCTAAATGAAACTTGTCTATATGCTTGATTTGTAACCTTTGGACTACTGTTTAGATAGAAGGATGTGGCCTGGGAGTAGGTAGCAATGCCACAGGCTTGTGGTTAAGAGATAGAGTTTCCCTGAATAGAGCAGATACTCCCATTGTCGGATGTTCTGGAAGGCGCCCAGTCCCAGGACAGGAAATGAGGAACAGGGAGGGCATGTCTACACCTGAGGGAGGAGAAGCTCCTTGTCTCTCTGGGTCTCTGGAGAGTTGGCCCAGACCTAAGGGTATAGATACACCCATAGCTCCTTTGGGCTAGACCTGGGTTGGCCCCTGTCCCAGAAAACCAAGCTGGGACTCAGATCTGGGTGGCTCCACTGGCAACGAGCAGTAAGTTATCCTCTATTTTGGGCTTCCCTTTTGTTTTCCCTGAACTGCAGAGTGGCGTTGTTAAAAGTTGTAGCCCAGTTTCAGCCATGTGGAGGGAATGATGAGGAATACATTGGAAAGAGGAGAGCATGTACTCCTTTCTCTAGGCCTGCTTGGGTGGACCAGAAGAGTGCCAATCTCTGGAGTGCCAGAGGTGGTGTCATGGCAACTCAGGGGCAGAGAAAGGAGAGCCCAGTGCCCAGATGCAGGGGAGCCTGGTCCTGAGTACCTATGGCACAGTTCAGGGGATTCCCAGAAATGGCTAAAAAGATGTTTTGAGGGGTTAACTTCCCATGCAGGCAGACAGGGTTCTAATTCATTGTAATTAGAGTACTGATGGGAATTTGCAACCTTTTCATAGCCACAGGCAGTTGAAATTAGGTCCTTTGGTTAAAGAAATGCCAATGTATATTTATCTGAATCTTCGGCCTTTACAAAGTATGGTAGATTGAGTTATGTACCCCAGAAAAAAATTTGTTCTTAACCTTAATCACTTCCTGTGGGTGTGAACCCATTGTAAATAGGACTTTGAAGATGTTAGTTTTAGTAAAGGTGTGGCCAACTGAAACAGGAAGGGTCTTAATCCTATTACCAGAGGCCTTATAAAAGACAGCCACAGAGAAGAATGAACCAGAAGGTGGAAGTAACAGAACCTGGAAGAGAAAGGAGAGGACATCACCAGGTGACAGGAAAGTCAAGGAACCCAAGGATTGCCGATGCTACCAACCCCAAGAGGAAGCAAACCTTCTAGCCTCTGAAATAGTGAGCCAAGAATTCCTGTTGTTAGGTCAACCCATTGTATGCTATGTGTCATAGCAGCTTGGAAAATAAGACACAAAGTGATCCACCCATGTCATCTCATGGAATCCCCACAGAAGCCTTGGGTGGAAGGTGGGTGGGCATCATGATCCCCATTGTGCAGACATGGGATCTCAAGTTCAGAGATTTTAGGTGACTTTTCTAATGTCTCACAGCTCTTGAGGCACAGAGTTGGGAGACAAACCCCCAGTATTTTTTCTCTAGAGCACTCATTTGAGGCAGGGGGATGGGCCACCTTTGTCCACTAACTTTGATAGAAGTAAACATGTAAGAGGACAGATTCAGGGAAAAACTTTGTCCTCAGTGTTTCCCCTTTTGTTGTTGACTTCTTGCTTCAGGGTAACTTACAAAGACAGGAATGGAATGAGACCAGCTGCTTTTATTACTCCCTCACCCCAGTTCTACTCGATTATGCCAGATCAATCTCACAGGAAAGTGTCTTGAATCTTCCTGTACTAGTTCCTCCAACTACTCTCCCCAAATGGTGTGATTTCACTGGGCTTTAGACTCTTAAACAACATTCTGTGTATGCCTTTCTGCTGAAATGTCGATGTCAGCTCAGCTAAACCACTTCTAGGTCTGTTGTGTATCTTCCTTTCACAAAGATGTTTCATTTTGCTAAAAGTATCAGAATGTAATACACCAGAAATGGATTGGCTTTTACAATGGGGATTTATTAGCTTAAAATTTACAGTCCTAAGACTGTGAAAATGTCCAAATTAAGTTTCATCAACAGGATGCTACCTTTTCTGAAAAAAGGCCGCTGGCATCTGGAATACCTCTGTCACATGGGAAGGCACATGACTGGCATTTGCTGGTCTTTCTCTCATGGAGTTTGTTACTTTCACTTTCTGGCTTCCGCAGCTTCCTCTCTCAGCTCCTCTGGGAGCTTCTTTCTCTGAATGTCATCTATTGGCTTCTTGTGTGTGTCCTTTGTCCATGTATAAAGGACTCCAATAATGGATTAAGACCCACCTTGAATGGGCTGCATCTCAATTGAAATAACCTAACCAAGGGTCCCACCCGCAATAGGTCTGTATCCACAGGGATGGTTTAAAAGAACATTGCATTTTCTGGGGTACGTAACAGTTCTAAACTTCAAAAAAAATTGTTTTCATGTACTTTTCTTTTTTTAACTTTCTCTAAACATGTAATGTGGGGAAGAGTTTTGATTACTTTTCTATAGATGAGGAAACTTGAGGAACACCTAATAAGAAGTAGAGCTGGGATTCGAATCCATATGACTGTCAATACAGGTTTTGATTATTCACTATGATTATGGTGCTGTCTTTAAACTTGTGTAAAACAACTGCTAACCCCCTGTTCCCCCACCAACAGACACTAGAACTTGAGAGGCTGCTGCTAATTGTTCTTTAGATTTCCTACATGGCACCAGAACACAGTAGGGGCTTCGCAGATATTAGTTACATTGAATTGAAAGTCTTTTCTTCTCAACAAATTTATCCCAGGCAATAGTAATAAAATTGTCCTGTACAGTCTCTCCTTTCCTTTCAAATATCCCAGGAGGAGGCTTAGAAGACATGACTTGATTCTTACAAGTGTCCCCCTAAGAGGTCAGGGATGGGAATTTACTTTCTGCAGCCAAGTAGATTCCCAGCTTGTTGGGCTGGCTTGGGGAGCTGCTTTACACCCCCCATCTGCCTTCGTTCCTAATAAGTGCCCCTGTGCATATGGGCCAAGCCCCTCCTGTGTCTGAAATGCAGGCCTGACTGCAGTGAAGCGGGGCTTGGGTTTACCAGCTGTAACGCTGGTCAAAGGTCTAAGAGAGCGTTTTCATTTCCTTGGCTGCTCAAGCAAATGCCATGAAATGAGTCAGGTTAAACAATGGGAATGTATTCGCTCCGTTTGAGACTAGGAAAAAGTAAAAATGAAGATGCCATCAAGGCAATGTTTTTAGTTTCCTAGGGCTGGCTGCTGGGGATTCGTGGTCCTTAGCTTGTCACATGGCAAGGTGCATGGTGGCATCCCCTGGGCTCCCCCTTCTCTTCAAATTCCAATGATGTTCAACTTCTTGTTTCCTGTGACTTTTTTCTTTTTGGGTCTGAATTTCACTCTGCTTGTAAAGGACTCCAGAAAGAGGATTAAGACTCATCCTGAATGAGGTGGGCTTCACCTTAACTGAAATAGCCTCATCAAACGGTCCTACTTACAATGGATTTGGTTTAAGAACTTGTGTTTCTGGGGGTACAGACAGCTTCAAACCACCCTAGGGAGGAAGTGAAAAAAAAGCCCATCAGAACCCACCCATGCCAACATGGAAATTCCATGGAATCGGGCTCTACCCATTTAAGGAGCAGCCCTGCTCTGTGGTGAGCCTCTAGCGGTGCTGCTGCCTGACTGATCTCTGATGCATCTGTACAAGGAGGACCCAGTGAGGTGTGGGCCAGGCTGGCCTGGTGGGTTGATGCTACTGTCAGCACCTGCCCTTACAATCTAAAAGGCAACCAATGGATCCTCTGACATTTGGGGTCTCCTGGGGCAAAGGGGCACTGTAAATGCCTGCAGTGCCGAGAGCATGTCTATCTAATTGGTTTCCTTGAGGCCGAGTGCCAGGCCCAGGTGGCAACTCACAAGCACTGTTTCAGGTTGCAGACAGGTGCAGGGATTACCAGGTCTTGCTAATGTGCTCTCCCCCTGGCTCACAGAATGAGTTATGTGACCCTGCTTCTCTTTTTGGTCTTGAGTCCAGTATTCAGGACAACTGTACATCTTCTGAGAGGTTATAAAAATAATGAGACCAGGGCAACAGGACCCAAAGAGACGTTCTCACTGTGAATAGTCCCCATTCATGTCTCATGCAGAAGAGGGGATGGCTGGCAAACTGGAGTCCCCACTCTGCCTCTTGGGTCTTTTGGGGAAGGGTTGTGCCTCCGGGCCGCCTCCATCCCCCAGGAGCTGGTCTGCTTCCGATGCTCCCCGCTAGTCCCCCAGCCTTGCATTAAATTCCTGGAATGAACCACCAGGGAATGAATGGGACCAGACACGACACAGATGTCCTTGGCTGCTTCCCAGTGTCACAGGACTATGTGCTCTGAGCTAGTATTTTCAGGAATAATGAAAAACATGTGGTTTTCCCCAACTTCCAAGAATGAGAGGCAGATTCTAGGAGGGTGGGGATTGTCTGGACTTAAAAATAATAGTATGACGCCTCTGGTGAGGAGACATTGATGCCTATTTAAAAGACTTCTGCAGAGAAGTCTATGGAGACTTGACCCAGCAAGGCCAGCACTGGAGGCTGCCTACCCTTGGGATTGAGGGCTGAGAAAGAGAGGCTTTCCCCAAATTTTCAAATGTCACCCTGGCCACACAATCCACCCTTTGTCAATGCACTCCTTGGTTCCTAAGGCCCAGCGGGTTATGTAAGGCTCCTCCAGGTCTGGCCCCAGCTTACCTCCAGAGCAAATTACTTGCAGCTCTGCCAATAGTCTGTGTTCTCTCTTACTGCTGGGCTTTGTGCCCTCTGCTTGTTGCAATTCTCTTTCTCTGCTTGACTAATTCGTCCTTCAAGATTCAGGCTTTGGAAGGTTTCCGGCATGACCGTTCAACACAGCCTGCCCCTAGCTGAGGTAGGGGCTTGGTATCCGCAGCAGCCTCCCAGCCCAGAGCTCTCTGACCCTGCAATAAGCTCACGCTGTGAGTTGCCTTTTCCCTGCTCTGTGATCTCTGTGATGGTGCAAGAACCTCATCCAGTGAGCATCTTCCTCTTTGTACCCATTTTTCTCTCATTAAACATGTACCAAGCTCCTATTATAAGCCAGTCACTGCACTAAGCCCTGTAGATACAATGGCCCAAAATGCAGAAATATAGGTAAGGTCACCACCATTGCAAGCTTGTGATCTAGTTGGGGCTGGAGACAGGCTCACAGGCAGTGACCATGCGGTGTGAAAGGTGTAGGCAGTGGGTGGCCACAAATGGGTGAACTCACCCAGAAAGCATGCCTGAGTTTGGTGCCAGAAGGGCTGCTATGAAAGTGCCTGCTTTCTAAGAGCTGTGGGACAAGGAGGAATTGCCCAAGGGATGGGAAAAAGGGTGGGGAAGAGATGTTTTCAGGGTAGAGGAAACTGCATGGGAAAAGCTCCTGAGGCCAGGGAGACTATGGCTCATTTGGAAATTTAACTTTCTCATGGGCAGAGCCCAGAGTGAGAGCAGGGACTGGGAGAGATGAGGCTGCAAGGAAAGTAAGTTCCAAGTGTCGAAGGAGCCTCCTTTGATGTTATTTATAAAGAAATATGGACTTTATCTTGTGGACAGGGAAGAATCCTTGCAGGGTTTTAAGCAGTGGGGTTGCATGATTAGCGTCGGTTTTCAAGAAGCCCAGTCCAGGGAAAAACAGACTCCCAAACAAATCAATAATACCAAGTAATTACTACCATCCTGAAGACATGCACCTAAAAATGTGCAGAGGAAGCATGAAAACCAGAGTCAGTCTCCTCTCTGGAGAGGGCTTAGCAAAGGAGGAACAAGGGGGAGTGGGGGGAGCTGGTCAGGAAAGTCCAGTGGTTTGGGTCAAAGTGCCCTTGTCTTCAGCAGAGGGTGCCCCAGGGAGCGAGCGGCCCCTGAAGACCTTTGCCTGAGAGAGCTGGGAGGAAGCTCCCCAGTGTTTGGGCTGCCTTCCACCCACACTGGCTCCATTACAAATGACTGTGGTGTGTTTTGGTTTAAAGGTAGAGTTCACGTCTTGTCTGTTTCGTTGTTGTTATTGTTAAATATGGAAGTGGAGCGAGCAAAATTGCATAAGATAATGATCATCATAGCCGAGCATGAGTCTCTCTTGTTGAATATCCCCAAGGATAGAAAACTGGAAAGGGCATTTGCTCCCAGACACCGGGTTATAAAGTAAACATGGGAATAAAATGAATGGCAGGGGCGTTTATGGGGAAGGGAGAAGATGCCAGTGACAAAGAGGAAATGGAAGCAGGGGCTGGGATTTCAGTGCCTGAGGGAGGGATGCAGGACTGGACGCTGTCCCTGGAGGCGGGGGAGTGGGGGCAGGTCACAGCACCTGTCCAGGCCCAGGGGGCAGAGTGTGTGCGTGTGTGTGTGTATGTGTGTGTAAGAAATGCTTAGGGTGTAAAATTTAATTGCTTGTGTAACCCTAAAAGTGAGTGTCCCCCTCAACATTGTGACTGTAATTAACAGCACTGAATTATGTTTTTTGAATGTGGTTAAAAAGAGAAATTTTAGGTTGTGTATATGGTACTAGAATAAATATTTTTTAAAAATGCCTGGAACCATAAAAAACAAGCAGTGCACCCTGAATTAAACTATGGACTATAATTTTGTTCATAGTACAAAATTATAAAAATGTGCTCTCATCAATTGTATCAGATGTTCCACACCAATGCCAGGTATTAATAATAGGGTGGCATGTGGGAATCCTGTATGTTATGCATGATTATCTATAAACCCGCAACTTTTCTTAAAATAGAAACATGGGGTAACTACGTGCAATGAAATAATATTCAGCCATTAAAATAAAATAAAAGGAGTGAGTGGCCCCTTAAAGTTTGCACCCTTATGCCTCTCTTGCCTTAACTTAGTCATACCCTGGAGAAAGAGAGAGACAGAGAGACAGAAGAGAAAGAGAAGGGTGGAGGGGAGGGGGAGAGAGAGCGAGAGGATGACAAATAGTATCTGGGATGGTACAGACAGTATCTCAGGGATTCCCACAGAAGTTTGAGCCTTGTCAGCTCTCAGTTTGACAAGCATTGGAGCAGTGGAGCTTCAGCTTCCCAGTTCTGTTTTGTTGTTGTTGTTTTTTAATAGCCGCTTTTATAATGTATTATATACCTACAGAAAATAGAAAAAAATAGTACAGTGAACAGCCATGTGTATACCACTTCGATACAATAATTAACATTTTGCCACATATGCTTCATGGGCACACACACACACATCTACTTTTTTTTTATATTCTTATTGACAGATATCCACACACATATAGTCCAACCACATTATACAATCAATGGCTCACAATATCATCACATAGTTGTGTAATGCTTCGCCATGATCATTTTTAGAACATCTGCATTGCTCCAGTAAAGGACAGAAAAAGAAAAACAGAGCTCATGCATCTCATACTCCTCACACTTCCCTCTCATTGCCAGTATTTCAATCTACCCAATTTTTGCCCTTTTCCTCCCCCATTATTTATTTATTTTTTATTCTCTCTCTCTCTCTCTCTTTTTTTTTTTTACTCATCTGTCCATACCCTGGGTAAAAGGAGCATCAGAAGATGCAAGGTTTCCACAATAACATGGTCACCTTGCAAAAGCTCTATCATTTTACAGTCTGACTTCTGAGTTCTTGTCCCTTCTCTCCACCCCTGCCCTGCCCCTGCCCCCACAGTCCTCTGCTCCACTGGTGGCTTGGGGTTGGGCACACTTACTTTTCCATCACTGGGTGCTGGGTTGGGCTCATGTGCCAACTAGACAAGCACATGGGGATAGAACACTATGGGAAGCCCATTTTCTAACCCATTGTTTCATTTGAGCCTCAGGTCGACCCTCTGAGATGGGTGGGGCAGGCATTATTGACTCTGCTCCAGCTGAGGAAACTGGGTCAGAGAAGCTATGCTATTCTCCCAAGGACACCCGTGGTGACAGAGCCACCCCCAGGCTGACTCTCTTTGGCCCTGGTCTCTTCCAGGAGTACCTGTGTCCCACTCCACCAAAGTCAAGGAAATGCAGTGCCGAATCCTGGACACAGCATTGGTTCAGCTGCAAGCTACTATCAATTATTACTTTAGTAAAAAAAACAAAGGGTGAGAGTGGATCATTGAAATATGTGGATGTATCAATGGAGTATTTAGAAATAACCACTGGATGTACACATAGGAGATATATGGATCTTAAAACTCAGTGCTGAGTGAAAAGTACAGTAAAAGATAAACAACACAATATATAAATTAAAAATACATCATACAATATTTCTTAAAAGAATCAGCACAAATAAAAATACAAATATTTAGCACATTCAAATGGTTATCTATGGGGGAAGTAAAAGCTAATAAATAAATAAACAAGGGACTTTGCCCAGCCCAATAATGACAATGTGTCATGACTTGAGGTATAGTATATCCTCAACATCTGCAGCCATAGGTACAAAAACTCCAAATAGATAAATACAGAAATTAAGAGAGCCCTTTCGAAAATGTAGCCCAAACACCTACAATCTGTGAACTTTGTTGACAACGAGTGGGAAAGCAAGTTAGACAAACCTAATACTTTTATTTTTGTTTATTCAATTCACAGATCAATATCCCAGAAAGAAAAAGGAATATCTATATAATGATTCAACAATGAAAATCACCCCTTGAATCCTGATTTCTCAGCTACAATGTCACATCTGAAATCTGTCCTTGCCTCTTCTGGCTTCCGGTATTTGCTGGCTAGTCCTTGGAGATCCTTGGTTTGTAGGTGCATCCCTCTGCCTCTTCCATCTTCACGTGGACTTCTTTCTGGTATCTGCTGTCTCCTATCCCCTTTTTATAGAGACACCACTCATGTTGGATTAAGTCCTGTCATAATCCAGCTGGGCCTCATTTTAAGTACCCACATCTTCAAAGACTCTATTTCCAAATAAGATCACATTGATGGGACCGAGGATTAGGACATGAACATTTTGGGGGAACGTAATTCAATCCATAACAAATAGTTAGCATTTTGTTAGTATTTTTTGGATTGCCAGTTAGCATCCAAAGCATTTTTTGCAAGTTATTTCATTTAATCATTACAACCATCCTTTGAAGAAGGTGCCCATATTATCTCGCCCCCCCTCCCCCCGCCACTTTTTTTGCATGGGCAGGCAACAGGAATCCAACCCGGGTCTCCAGCACAGCAGGCGAGAACTCTGCCACTGAGCCACCATTGCCCACCCTACCCCATTTTTACTGATGAGAAAACTGAAGTTTAGGTTGAGTAACTTGCCCAAGGTCACACAGCGATCAAGAGAATTGAGACTACATATTTCCACTCCCAAGAATTATTTTTTAATCTCCTAGATTAGAGGTCAGCAAATGTTTTCTATTAAGAGCCAGAGTATAAATATTTTAGACCTAGTGGGTCATCCCAACTTTGTCTCAACTATTCAACTCTGCTGTTATAGAGTGAGGGTGACTACGGGCAACATGTAAACACCGGTGAGCCTGTGTTCCAATAAAACTTTACTTACAGAAACAGGAGGTGAGATGACTAAAAAAGTATGGATAAAAAATAAATAATAATAGGGGGGATAAGAGGTAAAATAAGTTGAAATACTGGTGGTCAATGAGAGGGAGGGGTAAAGGGTATGGTATGTATGAGCTTTTCCCTTTTCCTTTTTCTTTCTTTTTCTGGAGTGTTACAAATGTTCTAAAAATGATCATGGTGATGAACACACAACTATGTGATGATATTGTGAGCTAATAATTTACACCATGTATGGAATGTATGTGTTTGAAGATTTGTTAATAAAAATATATTTAAAAAAAATGAAAACAAAAAAGGTGGTGGGTCAGATTTTGGTCTGTGCTTTGTAGCTTGCCAACCCCTGCCCAGACAATGAAAATAGCTTTACTGTTCTTTCCTGGTTGTAATAGGCTTTTATTTTTAATGAAAACAACTAATGCCATTCATATAAGGAAATATACAGTTTGATGTGATGATATCTGCACACTCTAAAACCACAAGCACAATCAAGATAATAGACATATCCTCAATCAAAAGTTTTCTTGTGCACCTTTGAACTCCCCCACCCTATAACACTTTCCCCCATCCCAAGCAACCACTGATCCCCTTGCTGTTCCTATAGATTAGTTCACATTTTCTAGAGTTTTATATAAATGGAATCATATGATATATATTTCTTTTTGGGGGGTGGGGGTTCTAGTTTCTTTCACTGCACACATTATTTTGGGATTTACCCATGCTGTTGTGGGTATCAGAGACCACTTCTTTCATTGCTGAGTAGTATTCCATTTTATGGATTATATCACAATCTGTTTTATTCATTTATCTGTGGATGGATATTTGCTTGTTTGTTTCAGTTTTTGCCCATTACCAATAAAGCTGTGTGAACATTTGTGTATCTTGCATGACTATGCTTTCCTTTCTTTTGGGTAAATACCTAGAAATGGAATTACTGGATCGTACGATAGGTGACATTTAAAATTTTTAAAATCTGTCAAAATTCTTCAAATTTTGTTCTACCAATGTTTCAGATTGGTTGTACCAATTTACATTCCTATTAGCAGTGTATGAATGTCATCATGTGGCACACTCAGACTTTATGTTTAGCCATTTGGGTGGGTATGCAGAGCTACCTTAATGTGGATTTAATTTGTATTTCTTGAATAACTAATGATGTTGAGCATCTTTGTGAGTCTTTTTTTTTTTTGTCATCTGTACACCTTTTTTGGTGAAATAGCACTGTTCAAATCTTTTGCCCATGCTTTTATTGTATGAATTTTTTTTGTATTTTTAGATATGGGCTCTTTGTCAGATATATATTTTGGAATATATTCTTTTAGTCTGTCATTTACCTCTTCAATATTTTGACAGTGCCTTTTGAAACGCAAGAGTTTTAAATTTTGTAGAAGTCTAACTTACTGCTTTCTTTTATAGTTTATGCTTTTTTGTACTGTATTCAAGAGATCTTGCAAACTTAAAGTCACTAAGATTTTCTCCAATGCTTTCTTCTATAAAGTGTTATGATTTTAGGTTTACAATTAATCCAATTACAATTAATTAATTTTTTTGCATGTGGGATGAAGTGAATATCAAGATTCATTTTTTGCAAGTGGCTGTTCAATTGTTCTAGTACCATTTGTTGTAAAGGTTTTCCTTTCCCTGATGAATTGCCTTGACAGCTTTGTCAAAAATCAACTGACCATAGATATGAGTCCATTTCTGGACTCTATATTCTATTTCATTAATTTACTTGTCTGTCTTTACACCAATACAACACCATCTTGATTATTAAATCATGAAATTAGGTAGTGTAGGCCAATTAACTTTGTTTTTTTCAAAATAGATCTGTCTATTGGAGGCTCTTTACACTTCTAGATAAATATTATAGTCAATTTTTCCATTTCTATAAAAAAGCCTACTGCTATGTTAATTGGAATTATGTTGAATCTATAGATCAATGTTGAGAGCAATCATGGCTTTCCTTTTCCTGATCTTGATGGAAGGCATTCAGTCTTTATCATTAAGTAGATGTTTCTATGCCTAACTTGCCGACAGTATTTTTTTTTTGCATATTCATCATCATGATCATTTCTTAGAACATTTGCAGCAATTCAGAAAAAGAAATAAAAAGAAAACAGAAAAAAATAAAACAAAAACAGAAAAAATTTATATGTACCATACCCCTTACCCCTCCCTTTCATTGATCACTAGCATTCCAAACTAAGTTTATTTTAACATTTGTTACCCCTACTATTTATTTTTATTCCATATGTTCCACTCGTCTGTTGACGAGGTAGATAAAAGGAGCATCAGACACAAGGTTTTCACAATCCCACAGTCACATTGTGAAAGCTATATCATTATTCAATCATCCTCAAGAAACATGGCTACTGGAACACAGCTCTACATTTTCAGGCAGTTCCCTCCAGCCTCTCCATTACATCTTGAATAACAAGGTGATATCTACTTAATGCATAAGAATAACCTCCAGAACAGCCTTTCAATTCTGTTTGGAATCTCTCAGCCATTGACACTTTGTCTCATTTCACTCTTTCCCCTTTTGGTTGAGAAGGTTTTCTCAATCCCTTTATACTGAGTCTCAGCTCATTCTAGGATTTCTGTCCCACATTGTCAGAAAGGTCTACACCCCTGGGAGTCAGGTCCCATGTAGACAGGGAGAGGGTGGTGAGTTTGCGTGTTGTGTTGGCTGGAGAGAGAGGCTACATCTGAGCAACAAAAGATTGCTGACAGTTTTTATCAGAAATGGATGCTGGATGTGGTCAAGTGCTTTTTCACCATCTACTGAGATGATCATACACATTTTTTCTTTTTTAGGCTTTTAATGTGGTGTATTATATTAATTGATTTTCAAATGTTAAATGCCCCAGGGCCCATGGTCCTGGGACATCTAATCAGTGTTCTTGGTATAAACCTCATTTGACCATGATGCCTTATTACTTTTATATACTGTTGGATTTGATTTGCTAAAATTTTTGAAATAATTTTTGCATATCTTTATGGGGGGATATTTGTCTTTAATTTTTTGTTGTTACTGTAATGAGTTTTCTAGTTTTAGTATAGAGTAAATCTGGCCAAATAAAATGAGTTAGACAGTATTCAGTCCTCTTTAATATTTTTTGGAAAAGTTTGGGTAGAATTGGTATTATTATTTACTTAAAATCTTTGGTAGCATTCATGGCTGAAGCCATCTGGTACAGGATCTTTCTGTTTTGAAAGGTTTTTAATTGCAAATCCAATTTATTTTGTAATTATGGGACTATTCATGTTGTCTGCTACTTCTTGAATGAGCTTTACAATTCGTGTCTTTCAAGGAATTTGTAAATTTCATCTAAGCTGAGTTTATTAGCACAAGTTGTTCATAATACTCCCTCATTATTCTTTTAATAGCTGAAGAATCTGTAGTGATGTCACTACTCTCATTCCTAATCATGGAAAGTTGTCTGGCTGTAAATTGTCAATTTTATTCATCCTTTCAAAGAACCAGCTTTTGGTTTCATCAATTTTCTCTGTTTTTGTTTTCTATTTCATTGTTTTCTGCCCTGTACTTTATTGTATCCTCTCTTTGACTTACTTTGTATTTCTTTTTCTTTTTCTTTTTTCATCTAGTTCTTTAAGATGGATGCTGAGGTCATGATCTGAGGCTTTTCTTTTTTTCTAACATAGGCATTTAGTACTATAAATTTCCTCCTACATACTGATTCAGCAGCATCTCACAAATTTTGATAACTTGTTTTCATTTTCATTCAGTTCCAAATACTTTCTAGTTTCCCTTTGATTTCTTCTTTGGCATGTGGATTATTTATAAATGAGAGGTTTTTTGCTTTAAGGAAGTTCACACTTTATTAGATGTCCTAAGGCTGGCCCTGGGGAAAGCCCTGGTTGGTTTTACAATCATCCTAGTAGGAAGCAACAGTGAGGAGAGGAGTGGCCTGGGGAGGTTGGGGGCACTGACCTAGGGGCCTGAAACCAGCTCTGCTGATCCTTCTCCCCTCCCCCCTTGCTCCAGCTCCTCTGGAATTATCACATGGTGAGAATCTATTTTGCAGACACAGTGAGGCCCTAAGTCATGCTGGGTAATCCTGCAGGGGGACCTCAAATTTCCTATAATTTGGGAGATTTTCCTGAGATCTTTCTGGTATTGACTTCTAATTCAATTATATTCCACTGAGCTAAAAGTATATGCTTTGTATGATTTTAATGCTTTTAAATATATTGAGATTTTGTTTCATAACCCAGAATAACGTCCATGCTCAATGTCCACTTGGAAATAATATAAGTTGTTGTTGGATGTAGTTTTCAAATAATTTCAATTAGGCTAATTTTGTTGACATTGTTGTTCAAGTTTTCTATAACCTTTCTGATTCCCTATCTACTAGTTCTATCAATTATCATTGATGTATCTGATTATAGTTATGGATTTGCTTATTTCTCCTTGCTATTCTCTCAATTTTGCTTCGTGTATTTTGAAGCTCTTTTTATTAACACTCAGTGTTGTGAAATCTTGTTGTGTTGACAGCTTTATCATTATGAAGTGACCCTCTTTTTTTTTTGTGTGTCTGGTAGTGTTCTTTCTTCTGAAATTTGCTTTGTGTAATATTAAAATAGCCATTCCAACTTTCTTTTGATTAGTATTAGTGTGATGCATCTTTTTCTGTTATTTTTTTCTTTTAACCCATTTGTTTCTTAATATTTAAAGTGTGTTTCTTACAGGCTGAATGCAATTGAGTCTTGTCTTTATACCCGATCTGAGAATCTCTGCCTTTTAATTGGGACGCTTAGACAATTTATGCTTAGTTTTATTATTTATATCATTAAACTTCAATCTACCATCTTCATAGTTGTTTGTTGATGTCTTATTTGTCCTTTGTTAGTTTTCTGGGTTTTTTTAAAATTTTATTTTTGCCTTTCAAGTATTTCTTCTAAAGCTTACAGTATACTTTTTATCACAGCCCATGTTAAAATAATATTATACCACTTCACAAATAGTTTAAGTACTTTACATTGGTATACTTTCATTTCTCCCTTCCTAGACTTTTTTTACTATTGCAATACATTTTAGTTCTACATACATTATAAATCCCAGAATACGCTGTTATTAATTTTGATTTAAATGGTCAGTTATTGTTTAAAGAATCTTCAGGAATTAAAAAAATACTTTTATATTTACTTACATATTTACCGTTTCTGGTTCTCTTGATCCTTTTGTATAGATCTAGGTTTCCTTCTGGTATCATTTCCTTTTTGTTTGAAGGATGTCCTTCAATTTTTCTTGCAGTGCAACCCTACTGGTTATGAGTTCTTTCAGATTTTGTATGTATAAAAGTGTCTATATTCCTTTTTTTTTTGCATGGGCAGGCACTGGGAATTGAACCCAGGTCTGACATGGCAGGCAGAAACTCTGACTGCTGAGCCACTGTGGCCTACCCCATATTCATTTTTTTAAAAGATACTTTTGCTGGAAATAGAATTCTGGGTTGACAGATTTTTCTTCATTACTTAAGAGATGTTGCTCCACTATCTTCTGGTTTGCACTTTTTTTGATAAAGTGACTAATGTCATTTTATATTCATTTCCCTGTATGTCATATGTGTTTATCTTTGGCTGCTTTTAAGATTTTCTCTCATCACTGCTTTTATCCAATTGGTTATGATTTGTAGTTTTCTTCATGCTGCTTGTGCTTGGGGTTCATTGAGCTTCTTTCATAGTTTTCATCAAATTTCAGATGTTTTTGGCAATTATTTATTTAGTCTGCCTACTCTTTTGAGGGTTTAATATGTTATACATATTTTAAGCTGCTTAAAATTTTCTCACATCTAAGTGATGTTTTATTCACTTTTATTTTCAATCTTTTTTTCTTGTTTCTTTCTGTATTGATTCTATTGCTATGGCTTTAAGTTCACCATAATTTTCTTTTACAGCGCCTATACCCCATCCAGTGTATTTTTCATCTCCAATATCAGGTTCAATTATATATGATGAAACATAGGTTTTTATCTGTCAAGTTCAAATTCAAAGATCATTTTTAGATTTTTCATGTTTTTCCTTATGTTCAATCTTTCCTTTACCTTTTTGATAATACAGAATATAGTTTAAATGTCCTATAGTTATAATGTCCATAGCATTTTAATGTATTTGTCTACTGATTCTATAATTTGTATAATTTCTGATTGATTTTTCTTCACATTATGGGTTATGTTTTCCCACTTCTTTGGATGCCTGGTAATTTTTTATTGGATGACAGACATTATGAATATTACTTTGTTGGGGGCTGGATA
This sequence comes from Tamandua tetradactyla, assembly GCF_023851605.1. Lineage (NCBI taxonomy): Eukaryota > Metazoa > Chordata > Mammalia > Pilosa > Myrmecophagidae > Tamandua > Tamandua tetradactyla. Next base: position 28,414,567 of record NC_135352.1, read on the forward strand.
TTTTATATTCCTATAAATATCCTTGATCTTTGAGATTTCCTCTGGAATGCAATTAAGTAGACTGGAAACAATGTGAATATTTTAAGGCTAATATTTTAAACTTTTCCAAGCAGGATTTTTTTCCCACTACTGAGGATGTAATCGTCAAAGTACTCGGAATTATGAGGTTTCCCCATTCTGGTGGGTTGAAACGTAAACTATTCTGGCCCTGTGTGAGCCTTGGGTTTCTTTCTCTAGTTTCCTTTTTGGTGATTCTTTCCCCAGCCTTGGGTAGTTTGCTCACAGACATGCAGAATTCAGATGAAGACGCAAGGGTGACCCTCTGAAGATCTTCAGTGCTTTCTCAATGTAGCTTTCCCCTGTTTAGTACTCTACCTTTCAAACTTTACTCCGGCCCCCTTAGACTCCCATCCTTGTCCACTCAATTCATGGCTGACACTGTGCTCTGCTCTTGGAAGCTCTCTCCAGGCAATAAGCTGGGTCGAGCATGAGACTCACCTCATTTGCTTCCCTCTCTCAGAGATCACTCTCCTGTGATATTTGAGATTCAATGTCTGAAAAACATTGTTGCATAAGTTTTGTATGGTTTTTTAGTTATTTCAGACAGAAGAGTAAATCTGGTTCCTATTTTTTCATCTTGGTCATAAGTGGAAGTCTTGGTAAATTTATTTTTTGGCTGAATTGCTTTCCACTTATTTCCTAGGCTGTATTCTTATGTGCCATAGTCTCTGAATCTTTGCATATCATCAAATACCCTCCTTTCATAAAATAGGGAGTGATATTTTGGCTAAATATAATATTCTCCAGTTGCAGTCCTTTTCCTTCAGTCTGGAATGTTTTTTCTCTTCTGATTTCTCTCTTTCTGATTTATAGATGAGAAGTTAAATGCCAACTATTTTTTCCCCATTGTATATACCTAGTTCTAAATGTTAAGGAATTTTAAATTTTTTCTTCTCTGTCCTTGGAATTTGGAATTTTTTAAAAATCAGGTTTTGCCTCTTTTGATCAGTCCATCCTGGGCTGTATTGAGCTCTTAAACTGTAGACTCAGGTTTTTCTTTAAACTAAGGACAATTTCCCTCTACTTGTTTGATCATGCCTTTACTCTGTATATACCCTTTTCTTTCTACCTGAAATCCTAAAATCTGAAATCCCTTATCTGAGATTTAAAATTTTATTTGTTTTCTAAAATAAATTTCTAACAAACGCATTTGGTGGGAAAATATAACCTGAACTGTGTGCTATTTTTCAGTCATTTAAAGAAGTATTAGTGTGAATATTCACAAGTTTTGCTGCTTAAAAATTAAATTGTTTGATTTCAGGGTGCTTCCCATAAGCTCTTGGGGATATTACAGAGTATAGAGTATATCTACTATGTATATATGTATGTATATTTGTATAATATGTAGTATAATTTCAAAAATATGAAGAAAATCTGAATTCCAAAACTTTACTGGCCTCGATGTATCAGATAAGAGATAGTCCTGTGTTGGCTTTTAGGATTTACCCTCACGGTTAACTTTTTACTTAATATTTTTCAGTCTTTGAATTTTTCCTCCAAGTTTCATATATTTTTTTCTCTGCTTGATCCTTCTAGTTAACAATCAGATCTCAATTCTTAATGGCATCTACTCCGGTTTATCTATGCTCACTTTAATGTTTGAAAAATCATGTTTTTGAAATTTATGTTACAATTAAATCTTTTTCATTCTGTCTTTCTCTTTCATAAAGGAGTTGTGTGTTTACTGCAGTAAATCTGTTTTCTGAAGAAGTTGTTTGCTCTTTCCCTCTCTGGTTGCCTTATTCTTGTGACATTAGGGTTGTGGTTTGACTGCAAATGACTGATTCCCACCCCCAAATAAATAAAAAGAGCTATTCAAAAAGATAGATGTTTATTTCTCATATACATTTAAGCAATTCAGGATTGTTGGTTTCAAGGCAGTTACGCAGTTATCCAGGGACCAAGGGCTTCTGGTTTTTGTTTGTTTTTTGCCTTGCCTTCCTCAGCATTTGTCTTCCATTTTGTGCTTGGAGCAGGCCACTCCACATGTGGCCATCACATCAGCAATCCAATCAGCTAGAGTGAGGTGAGAAAAGGAACAGTACCCAGTGCTTTCTTTTAAGGACATTTTCTTGAAGTTGCACATATCAACTCTATCTCCATTTCACTGGCCAGAATTTAGTCAGGTGACACACCTACCCACAAGGCAGTGTGGGAAGTGCAGTCCATAATGGGTGTCCCTGTGCCCAGGTAAAAATATTTATAGAATGTGAGGAAAATGGATTTGAGGGGACTTGTAGCAGTCTTTGACACCTTCCCCTGAGATACCTTGTTATTTTCCTTTGCCTAGTTATTACTCTATTCACCCCTAGCAACCAGCTTAAGAAGTTGGGGTGTCTTGCCTGGCCCAAACCCATGCATGGTGAGGGGATAGTAGCCCACATTCCCATAGTCCCCAAGACTATGCTATACTGCCCTCTTGGGTAGGGATTAAAAAAATAAAGAATGGAAGTATAGTTTTGCCATGCATGAATACAATAAAAGGAAAATAGTGAAATTAAAATTTGGAAGCAGCAGATGATTTAAATGTAAGCAGAACAAAATCACAACATTGATGATAATAACTTTCACATGGGACTTAACAATTTTCACATTTTCCCCACATTCTGGGTATTATTGAGACAGATCATAAAAACAAGCACCATTTGTAGACAGTCCTGTTGATTTCCTATTGTTGCCATAACAAATTACCACAGACTTAGAGGCCTTAAACATTGCACATTTTTTCTCTTACAGTCGTGGAGGTCAGAAGTCTGGAATGAGTCTCACAGGACTAACATGAAGATGTTAGGTAAGGCTGGTTCCTTTCGAGAGCTCCAGGGGAGAATTGATCCTTGTTTCTTCTAGCCTCTAGAGGCTGCCTGAATTCCTTGATGCTTGACTGTATTGCTCCAACTTTTGCTTCCGTGGACACATTGCTTTATTTTACTACTTGCTTTCATGTCCTGCATCCCTCTTTTAAGGGATGGGACCCACCCAGATAATCCAGGGTGATCTCTTCATCTCAAAATCCTTAACCTATTCCTATCTGCAAAGCTCCTTTTGGCACATTCAGCATCCTGGGCTCACAATGTCAATATGTCTTTTCTGATCCTTGCAACACTCCTGCAATGGAAGTGTGATATTCAATGTTTGTGTCATATTCAGCTTGCAAATGAGAAATCAGAGGCTCAGAGATATAAATAACTGAGGTTGCACAATTTCTACAGGGTAGAGACAGAATTCAAAGCCAAATCTGCCCAACTAAAATTCATGCTCCTTTAATAAACATCAATATCCCCATTATACAAATTATAGCCATCTATCAATGAAACAACCCTAGACATATTGGGGAAGGATCAGACACTTTGTGAATTCTTTCTTTAATTTTCACACCCTTGCAATTAATCCAGAAATGGGACTAATTTCAATCATCCACCTTCACTCCATGAGAAAAATTGTCCCTAAAAAATTGAGAATGTAAATATGACACATAGAACATAATGACACTTATGGTAGAAAATTGTCTGCACTGCTGAAGAGAGGAGTCCTTTACCATCTCTCCTTGCACAGTGAATTACTATCAGGGTATGATGGTGTCTCTCAGAGGGGAAGGTGTTTCTCTGATTTCCCTGCAAAGGACATGGCTGTGTTTTTCTAGGCATTCACAGTCATATCATCTGCAAAGTATAAGAACAGCCCTCAGTTAACCTCAGGAGCTATTAACTCCCTTTTTCTCACTGCTGGGGGGCTAGTTTGCTGCCTCCTTCTTGCAGCTATAGTAACCGCTGTGAGGGAATCTCAACCACAGCAGGGAGTTTTAAAAAGCCTGATGTCATATCCCAAACAAGGAAAGTCCTCTTGACCAAAAAAAACTTTGCAGTATTTGAGAAGAAATTTATGCCAACTCATGCACCTATTACTACTACCTTGGAAAGAGAAATCTGCACATAGAGATCTGATCTGTCTCTATTCTAGAATATGATGGAGAAATAATAATGAGTCTTATTATGGATAAAATGCCCTTTGGGCCAGGATCTTTTTGGTGGATACTATTTCAATTAATCCTCACAATTCCTTTAGGAAGTAGGTAGTGATATGGATGGCATTTTACAGATAAGAAAATTAATATTTAGAAAGTTGAGTCATATATCAGAGCTGTGCACCATTAAGGGATGCCACTGGGGTTTGAACACACTGTGTCTGAGTCTAGGCTATAGTCTGTGGATAAAACAATCTTGTGAGTCCTCCTGAAGTTTAGTATACACACTGTCTATTATGTGTATTTATTTCCTGATCAACTAGCTTTCGGTTTCTAGAGGTGAAACGAGAGAGAGGTTCTTTATTTCTCAATGAGTGAGCTTTAAGCTAGAAAATACAGACCATATTCAGAAATGTTTCTTAATTTTCACCCACATTCCTGTGGGTGTAACCTCACTGTAAATAGGACCACTTGATGATATTTTCAGTTAAGGTGTGGCCTGACTGAATGAGGGTTGGTCTTATGCAAGTTTGGAACTGTTATGTATCCCAGAAAAGCCATGTTCTTTAATCCTCATTCAGTACTGCTAGGTGGGATCTTTGTAATTGTTTCCATGGAGATGTGACCCACTCAATTGTGGGTATGACCTTTTGATTAGGTGGTTTGATTAGGTTTCCGTGGAGATGCGTCTCCACCCATTCAAGGTGAAGTTGCTTATTGGAACCCTTTAGAAGAAACCGTTTTGGAAAAATAGAGCCAACAGAGCCCACACAAGCCAGAGACTTTTGCAGATGAAGAGGAAGACCTATGAAATGAGGAAAGAAAGTTAGCAGCCATTGTCATGTGCCTTCCCAGCTGACAGAGGTGTCCGGAAGCCAGAGACTTCAGTAGATGCCAGCCAGGTGCCTTCCCAACTGACAGAGGTGTTCTGGACAGCATCAGCCTTTCTTGAGTGAAGGTAACTTCTTTTTGGTACTTTAATTTGGACAGTTTCATGGCCTTAGGACTGTAAATTTGCAACTTAATATGTTCTCTTTTTGAAAGCTGTTCTGTTTCTGGTATATTGCATTCCAGCAGCTTTAACGAACTAAAACAGGCCTTAATCCAGATTACTGGAGTTCTTTATAAACAGAAGAAATTCAGACATAGAGAGGAGACACAGGGAGGAGAGGGAAACTGTCCTTCTGAAATAATTGAACCAGTGAACACTAAAGAGTTTGCGTCTGGAAGAATCTGGAAGAGAAAGGAGAGGACATGGCCATATGACACAAGGCAGGGATACAATGCAGAGATCTCCAAGGATCACTAGAAGCCAGCCCCAGAACACTGTAGCCTTCATTTTGGGGAGAAAGCTTCACCTTGCTGATGCTTCTATTTTGGACTTAGCCTCAAAATTGTGTGCCAATAAATTCCCATTGCTTAGGCCAACTCATAGACTCTTAAGAAGTGGGTAAAAACAAAGCAAACTTTCCCTAATGGGAAGAAAAAGAAAGGAAACAATGAAGGAAGTAAAGGGCTGCAGTGACCCCTCCAGTGGGGATGGGGACAACTATATGTTCCAGCCCATCTAAAAACCGAGGCAGGACTGTGGCTCTCCTGGGTCAAGTCCTCTTGGTTTCTGGAAAACTGGGAGTTGTCCTGGATCCAAGGAAGAGTGGCCAGGTAGGCATTTTGTATCTGTGATGTCCTGGCATAAATCACACAGATGCCTTAACAGTGAATGGCTGGGGTCTAATCACACTGAAATATTCAAGACCTCTCATGTGTGCCTAAAGGTAAATTGCTGCTGTTTGATGCTGCTAAATCACCCAGCCTTGCAAATTAAGGTTAGCATGGGATCAAAGAACTTGTTATGAAATTATATTTACTTGAGGGGCTCTAGGCTTCAAAGTGGATTTTCCCAGAGGCCCTTTCCAAGGCAGAAGGCCACTACACTGTGAGAAATTCTTATGTCAGACCATTCTTGGGTTTATTAACACTTAGACATAGGTTAATATTCTTAATGCATGAAAGGGTTCTTCTGAAATTAATACAAAAACAAAGATGAACAAGCCAGCATAAAAGTGGGAGAAATAAGCCATTCCCAAAGAAAGAAATATAAATTTCCAAAATTATAAAAAAGTAGACAATCTTACTCTTAACGAAAGTATTTAAAGTAAACAAATGAGATATTTTTTACCTACCAAATTGAAATACCTAGTCCTACAGCCTAAGGTCATTCCATGCAGGAGCACAGGGACTACCAGACACACTGTACCCACAAGTAGATTGTCCACTGAAGTGCACATTGCCCACAACCCAGTTCCAGGGTTGGCAGCTTTCAGTGCACACCAAGACTTGTGGCCTTGACTGGCTTTTCACTTGGTTAGTGCCAGCCAAGCTGGCTAACTTAGTCAGGGAGAGGTGGGCTTGAGGGGAAGAAGTGGCCCAAGAATGCTATCTGCTGGGAAGATGTGTAAGTTGCAGTCTGGCAAACTGCCTATCTGCCTAGCTTTTAACAAATCTTCAAGTAGAGTTGCACCTTCTGCATGAGGTCCCAGTCTTGGTTTGGTAGGAATTACTGGCAAATCAAGTGCAGAAGGAGACCTTCAATGAAAATCCAAGCAACTACACAATCTTAGATGAGCAAGGGAAATCAACTTTCAAAATAACCTTATCAAGGTAATCAAATGCCTTGAAATCAGCAGAAAATTGCAAAGCATATGACGATGCAAGAAAATATGGCTCAGCTAAATGTTTAAATTAAAACATCAGAGAAGACACAGAATTTAGAACAACTAATCAAAGATATTCATAAAAATCTTCTAAATAAGTTAAAGACATAAAAGATATCAAGACACTAGAAGAGCATAAAGAAGAATTTGAAAGAATAAATAGGAAAATAGCAGATCTTATGGAAATAAAAGATAGTGTAGATCAAATTAAAAATATAGTAGAGACACGGAACAGCAGATTTGAAGAGGCAGAAGAAAGGATAACTGAACTAGAGGACAGGACAACAGATTTAGACTGCACAAAATGACAAATGGTATAAAAGATGGAAAAATTTGAATTGGATCTCAAGGAAATGATGGATAACATGAAGCACACAAATATAAGAATTGCTAGTGCCCCAGAAGGAGAAGAGAAGAATAAAGGGATAAGATGATTCTTGGAGGAGATAATTGGGGAAAACTTCCCAACCCTTCAAAAGACATAAATATGTAAATCAAAGAAGTTCAATGTACTCCAAGTAGAACAAATCCAAATATGCCTACTGCAAGATACATACTAATCAAACTGTCAAACGCTAAAGAGAAGCAGAAAATCCTGAAAGCAGCACGAAAAAGCAATTCACCACACACAAGTGAAGTCACATAAAACTAAATTTGGACTACTCAATAGGTATCCTTCCCCCTGTGTGGGACATGACATCCAGGGTTGTAAGTCTCCCTGGAGACATGGCACATGACTCCCAGGGATGAGCCTAGCCCTGACACCATGGGAACAACAGTGCCTACCTGACCAAAAGGGAAAAAGAAATGACAAAATAACATATCAGTGGCTAAGAGAGTTCAAATAGAGTCAAGAGACTGTTCTGGAGGTTGCTCTTATGCAATCTTTGGCTGGATATTGCCAATTGCCATGGTGTGCAAAGACCCCCAAAACAGTATTCCTGTAAACTCTAAAGCATACCCAAGGCTCTATCTGAGACTCTATAAAATTTTCACTCGCAAAGTTTATTTTTCAGAAACGTAAAACCTCCAGATTGTTCCTATGCCAGATAAGCCCTGAAACCCAGAGTTACTAGTCTCTCCAAGAGCATCAACCAGTTATATCCCCTTATCCCATAAAGTCGGCATCACTTTCTAAAATGAAAAAGTTAGAATGGTCATTGTCTAAAAATACCTCTAAAGATTGGGAGAAAAATCAAAGGAGAAGGAGGAGTTAGAGAAAATGAGATTTAACAAAGGAGTATGACTGCTAAATCATTATATTGACATTTATTTTTAGTCTCCAGTGTCTTAGAGCAGCTAGAAGGAAACATCTGAAATGATGGAACCTTCCCACATTGCCAGGGAGACTTATACCTCTGGATGTCATGTTCCACAGAGGGGAAAGGGTACCTATTGAGTAGCCTGAATTTAGTTTTATGTGACTTCATTTGTATGTGGTGAATTGCTTTTCTCTTTGAAATTTCTTCTGTAACTACTCATTAAAATATACTTTGAAATGTATTGCTTTTTAATAAATGTGTTATATTTTACAATAAAAATATCAAAAGAAATAAGAAATCCAAGGACTCCCTTTTCCCCTTCCTGGGCAAGAGACGTCTATGGGACATCTGCTACTGCCACCATTGCTGGGTGCTCTTTGGCAAGGAGGAGTAGGAGTGCAAGCTTAGTGACACAAGTACAAAAATAAAGGATAAAGTATTATATGAAAAAAATCTCAAATCAAGGATAACATTTTGATGCTTGGCATCTAGATTCCCTTGTACACTCATTATGTTAGCAACAACTGCAGATCATAAGCAAAGAATCTGTGACATTTGGGCTTGCAGCCTGGATGAAGAGATGAAGAGAATTCATCATTATCTGTGTTGCTATGGACACCAGGTTTCCAAGTGTAGTTGCAAGGGCCATTGGAGAACTCAGGAGCAATGCTACCTATCAGTACAACTCTTGTGCTGTAATGTAGGCTGGTTAAAGATAATTCAATGAGAGCAGGCCACGGTGGCTCAGCAGGCAGACTTCTTGCCTGCCAGAGACCCAGGTTTGAGTCCTGGTGCCTGCCCATACAAAAAAAAAAACAATGGGATAATTCATCGAGGACTCACATTTATGAATGATCAAGAATATCCTCCAGGAACTTTAACATGGCAGTTTAATCTTTTTAAACTTTTTTTGTGTGTGAAATGTAACATATATACAAAGAAAAGAAAGAAAAAGCAATAATTGTCAAAGTACAGTGCAACAAGTAGTTATAGAACAGATTTTAGAGTTTGTTATGAGTTACCATTCCACTATTTCAGATTTTTCCTTCTAGTTACTCCAAAATACAGGAAGCTAGAAGAAATATCAATACAGTGATTCAGCAGTCGTACTCATTTGTCAAATTCCATCTCCTCTGTTATAACTCCTCCTTCTCCTTTGATCCTTCTCCCAATCTATAGGGATCTTTAGGCGAGGCCTGTTCTGACTTTTACATGTTGAGAAGGGGTGTCAACACTAAAGGATAGGGAGATGTAATTATTTGATAATCTTGGAGAGGCAGTTCCCTTTTGTTTCAGGATTTATGTGACCTGGGAATCCTCTGGAAATTACAGGTTCCAGGAAAGCAAACTTAGTGCATGAAACTTTGATAGAGTCTCAGTTTGAGCCCTAGGTATTCCTAAGAGTTCACAGGAGTGATGTTGGTTTGGATTTTGCAGACCATAGCAATTAACACTATATAACTGAAGCTTGCATAAGAGTAGCCTCAAGAATAGCCACTTAACTCTATTTGATCTCTTTTAGCCATTGATGCCTTATTTTATTACACTCCTTTTCTTACTTTTGGCCAGAAAAGTGTTGTCAATCCCATGGTGCCAGGGCCAGACTCATTTCCAGGAGTCATGCCCACCTTGTCAGGTTGACTTTCATGTCCCTGAATGTCATGTCCCATGTAGGGGAGAGGGTAATGATTTTACCAATGCTTTCTTTTTTTTCTTTTAAAAAGAGAATTTAATAAGTTACAAGTTTACAGTTCCAAGGCCATAAAAAATGTCCAAACTAAGGCATCAAGATAAAGATACCTTAACTCCAAAGAAAGGGCTGATTAAGTTTGTGATTTCTCTCTCAGCTGGGAAGGCACAAGGTGAGGTCTGCTAGCTTTCTCTCCTCATTTCATGTGTCTTCCCTGGGAGCGTTTTCCTTCTGCATCTCCAAAAGTCTCTGGCTGTACAGGCTCTGTTGGCTGAAGCTCTTTCTAAAATGGTTCCCTCCTAAAGGGCTCCAGTAGTGACCAACCTTGATTGGGTGGAGACATATCTCCATGGAAACCATCTAATTAAAGGTGGATCTCCCAATTGGGTGGGTCACATCTTCTTGGAAACAGCAAAAAATATCCCACCCAGTAATATTGATGACTACCAATACTTTTTAATATCAGCCCACCATAATCTGATGTATTTAGGTATTACATTAAGCTATACAGAATTACAGGATCTCATCTTCATTTTGGACTCCAGGAGTTTGGGTTGTTTAAAAGAGCTATCCAGACAGGTTGATTTAGACTGTTTGTTACAGAAAATTTAGGTTCTAGATACAATAAACCTCTGTTCCTTTTGTCTCAAAATATAGGTGAAGTTTTAAGGTACATACACTACCATCTTTTACCCTGTATTCTGCTCTACCTGAGTCCCAGCTTGAATGGCTTCATCTTTATCTATAATTGAGGCCTGATCTCTTTTTTCGGATACTTTAACTGTTATTATATATAGTTATACTAACTTTCAGGGCTACAGCACTTCATTTCTGGATCTTAGGTATCACGGAGTTACTCAAAGTTCCAGGGAAATATCTGCTGATACAATTATAGCCCTGTGTGTCAGAATCTAGATATACACTTACAACTTCAGAAGACTATGTGTGGCTGCTATAAGTGCTAACAATCTAGGTTCCCATCTTCTTATAAGTATTTTCTGAAAGAGACCTTGGCATATTTGTTCTTTTGTTTCTGGATTATTTTGCACAACACATTGTCCCCAAGATTTCCTATAGCTTGTTGTGTGCTTCTTGATAGCCTTCCTTTTTGTAGCTGCACCAAACTCCGTCATTTAAATGTATCGGTTTGCCATTCTGCTTCTCAGTCATCGTATCCTTCAGCTTCCTCCATCTATTGGGTGTGATAGATAATGCCCAAAATGAACAAAACATGTCTTACAGCATCCTCACTTGGTTGCGCAATCATCAACATTCTCAATTTTAGACACTTTTCATTGGTCCATAGAAACAAAGAACCTATAAATACAGTCTCACCAAATATCAAATAAAAACTACCCTTTATCACTTGTTCCTCCCCCTGCAATAAGCTGCTCCTGGTAGCGTTGTAGTGCGAGCTTTCTCTCCAGGCTTCTTCAATGGCTTCCCTGGGCTCTGCCTGCTCTTTTGGCTCTGTTGGTTCTGTTGGCTCTGAGGCATCTATTGTTTCTGTTGATTCTGTCAGCTCTTACTCTCTCCAAAATGTATCCTCTTTTAAAGAATTCCATTAAACTAATCAAGGCCCACCTGGAATGGGTGGTGTCACATCTCCAGCTAGTCACAGGTAATACCCACACTTGGGCGCATCACCTCTCTGAGGAAATAATCTAACCAAAAGTTTCCAACCTATGGTATTGAATCAGGATTAAAAGAAATGGTTGCTTCCACAAGATTGGATAAAGATTAAAACATGTCTTTTCTAGGGAACACGATACTTTCAAACTGGCACAATTGCATCCTGGCAGCATTAGGAAACCGAAACAGATTTTGGTGTCAGAAAAATCTGGGGTGCTGTGAGAAACAAATTCCAAAAATGCTGACACAACTTTATAAATGGATAAGGGGAAGATTTTGAAAAAATTGTGAGATGATAGAGAGGGCCTAGATTGTTTTGAAGAGACTGTTGGTAGAAATATGGACTCTAAGGATGTTGCCAATGGGTCTTAGATGTAAATGATGAATGTTTCATTGCAAAGTGGATGGAAGGTGACCCATGTTTTAAATTGGCAGAGAATTTGTCAAAATTGAGTCCAGGTCCTGGGTAGAAGTGAGAATTTGAATATGATGACCTGGGATACTTAGCTGAAGAGATTTCCATACTAAGTGTGGAAATTCATCCTTGCAGCTTTTCAGTAAAATGAGATAGGAAAGGGATAAGTTGAGAAATGAACCACTGGGTACAAAGAAACCAGAAATTGATGGTCTGGAAAAGTCTGGGCTTCCAGAAAATGAGACCCCAGAGAATAGTGCCCCACATAAGGATTTAACCAAACATGGAATCAGTCAACCATTTCAGCCCAAACCAGGATTGGAGGTGGATTTATCCAGAAAGAATCTGTGGTAAATCCTATTGTCTGATGGTTGTGATGCTTTTGTGCTGCATGGAAAACTGACAAGTGTGTTGCAAGAAACACAGGCAGTCTGGATGGAACGGGACAGTAAAGAGACAGACTGAAGGAAAAATGACTTCAAAGGCAGAAACATGGATGCTAAGGTAGGAGCCAAGAAATCTTGGGCCAGGAGAGTAGATCTATACATCCATGTGGAGAAGGTGAGTTCTCAATGTTCAGGAAGAGTTTTGCCACTTCAGGCTTCAGATAGGGGAGAGCATATACCCTGGGGATTGGGGAGAGCCTCTCCACCATCCCACTGTTCTGAAGGGGTTGAGTATGTGCCCTGGAGATGACAGAGAGTCTGGGTATCATACAGATGCTTGAAGAAGGTAGAGTCAAGAACAAGGTGGTCTCTTCAATACTTGGATATGTTGGAATGCTTACCCCTGTGTTTGGAGAGGGCAGAACCACTGCATATGCTCTTTGGAAAGGGTGGGATTGCCCTCTGAAGCCCCAAGAATAAATGATTCTCAGACCTTAATATCTAGTGGAGTTGTCTTAGTGTTTTTCATAATTGTTTGGGGTTGGTGAACCCTGTTTGCCATACAGTTTCTTCCTATGGCAATGAAATATTTATCCTATGACTGTCCCTCCTTCATATATTGGGTGCAGATAACTTGTTCTGAGTTTCACAGGCCCACTGTCAGAAGAGAATTTTGCCTTTGGACAAACCACGCCTATAGCTGATTTGATATGAATTTGAACTGTTTTTGACTTGGTGTTGTATTTGTACTATTACTGAAATGATTAAAGGTTTTTTTTTTTTTTTTTGTATTGTGATTGGATGAATTAATTTTGCATTTGGGAAGAACATTTTGGGGTCCAGAGGATGGGATGCGCTGGTTTGAAACTGTTATGAATCCCAGAAGAGCCATGCTCTTTTAATCCAATCTTGTGGGTACAGATTTGTTGCGGGTGGGGTCTTTGGATTAGTTTTTTTCCACAGAGATGTGACCCACCCAATTGTGTGTGGGACCTCTAGATTAGATTACTTTCAGGAAGACGTGACCCCCACCGATTCAAAGTGGGTCTTAATTAGTTAACTGGAATCCTTGAAAAAGCTCACAAGGGGGGGGGAGAGAGAGAGAGAGAGAGAGAGAGAGAGCTGACAGAGAGAGCAGAGAGATGAAAGCAAGACACAGGCATTTGGAACCAAGACACAGAAATTTGGAGATGTTAAGCTGAGAGATAAAACAGACTCTGCCCTGGATAACCTAAGTGAGGAACCACAGATGCTCAGTGTGAAAACCACTGGAAACCAGAGCTGAGAGAATCATTTAAAACCAGAAGCTGGGAGAGGACAGAGTACATCACCACGTGCCTTCCTAGCTGACAGACTTCTTCCAGATACCGGTGGGCTTTCTTCAGAGTCAAGGTATCCTTGTCTGGATGTCTTCATTTGGACATTTTCATGGCCTTAGAACTGTAAGTTTGTAACCTAATAAATTCCCTTTTTAAAGCCAATCCGTTTTTGTTAAATTGAATTCCGGCAACTTTAACAAACCAAAATAAGTACCTCATGGAAAGCTGCAAAAATCTCAAAGGGGGACAGGTCATTGCTGAGCTGTTAGAGCTGGAATGAACAGGACAATGACATCAGGCAGGATCTAATTCATTGCTTACGGGAATGAATGGCCTTTTTGAAAAGGAAAGAAATGTTCTTTGGAGATCATAGTGCTGATGTCCAGTATTGTGGTCATTTGTATGACCTTAGTTTGGCTCATCCTATGTAAAGAATGGCACAGGGAACACATATGAAGAGGAAGCCAACAAGCAGTCGTGACATGAAATAGCCCTTGTATTTTCTTTTGTTTTATTTTTGCATGGGCAGGCTCTGGGAATTGAACCTGGGTCTCCGGCATGGCAGGTGAGGATTCTGCCACTGAGACACCATTGCACCATCCATCCTTTTATTTTAATTTGAGCACCACACATGCTTGTACATAGATTTTATCTCTGGTTGAATCCCTTGAACAATAGACAATATCTCTTTTTTCCCTTTCATATTCCATTTTATTTTCTGCTTTTCAGTACTAAATATGATCATTCTTATTTCTGATCTTAATAAATGGAAAGCATTCAGATTAAATGTGGCCTTACTTTGATATACTTGTTAGCAAATGTGTGTGACAGAGAATGGGGAGAGCACATCGTGTTGAATAGTTTTTGACAGACTTCACCTACTTGGGGTTGGTTTGTTTTTCCCCTTTCCTAAATTAGCTGGCACTGACTGTAATTTATTTCCCTGTTCCATGTCTCTCCCTTCCATTCTGGAGGAGTTTTAATTATTGAGATGTGGTTCATCAATTTTGCACGTTAGGGCGTGCAAAAATCTGACTCAGATGATCTGTTTTATCAGAAATTTAGGTTTTTCTTGCTTTTAGCTGGAAAAAATGACCATTTGTCAACTTTGTGCAATACTTGCTTGTTTTTGACCCACAGAAGATAGCACATGCATTGTGCAAACAGTTGGTTCAGCAAGACTAATATAAAAAAAGACAAAAGAAACGACTGGGGAGCTTAGTAACTGCTGTTTCTGTACATAGTGTTTAATCTTCTGAGCTCATCTAGTGTCTGTCAGTTTCTAATTGGCATGTGTGGGCTGCTGTATGACTGAAGAATTTTTCAAACCAGCTTTACACCCTTCAGGAAAAAATCTCTTGTGATTGGATTTTGAGTATCTGCCAAGAAACTGGTGTCCAAGATGTTGAAGCTGCAGTTATTTTATGGTAGCACTCTTCCCTTGATCTGCTTCTTTTAATTCAATCACTGTTTATCCTTATTGTTCCAAAAAATTATAGCCATATTTTTTATAGTCTTGATTTGTTGATCTTGCACATCAATGTCTTAAAGTTCAAATAGCAAATTTTTAGATGTATTTTATATCAAATTAAATTAGAAAACAAAAATTGTGCTTTCATCATTGCTACAAAGATAAATAATAGATAGTTTTGTGCAAAACAGCAGTATACTTATAAAATTACCTAAGGAGTGTAATGCATGTTTAGTTTTTGTGCATATCTTTGCAATCTATTTTATATATATTGACAAAAGAGACTGTGAAATATTTAGCCATGCACAATATGTGATCAGATCAGCATGAACAGGAAGACTTGTTGGTAATCATTAGCTCTACCCTGAAATGACGGATCACAAAGTATGTGTTATCAATTCTTCAATCAATAACATTAGCAAATCTCCAAATGTTAGCCATCTTAATTTGTTTTCCTTTACATTTGTTATTCATGATATTATAATGCTGTAGCTGGGTGGCCCTTTTAAACAAGCATTATTTGCAACACAGAGGGTATTATTTGTTTTTATAATTTTTGTAAATAAGGGCTTCAGAAATGTTTTCTTAAAAAAATTTAGCAAAACAAAACAAGATCTACAGTCAATAAACCTGGAAAGATGCTCAACCTTACTAGGAATAAGGCAAGTATAAGTAAAACACAAGATGCTGTTTTAATCAGATTGGCAAAAATCACAAGCTTGGTCATATGAAATGTGAGTGAGGTTGTGATGACACAGGCAATCTTGTTTGCTCTCTAGTGGGAGTGTTATTTTACTGCCACTTTGTAACTAAGAAATCAGGACTTAAGGAATGATTTTTGATTACTGAATTATTGTATAGATATTCCTTTTTGCTTTCTGGTATACTGGAGTAGACAGGGGAAACACCTGAAATCTCTAAATTGTAATCCAGCTGCTTTGATCCCTGATAATGATTGTATACCCCTTATCTTCTGCTCCTGAGATTATAAAAACCTTGCAGCTAACCTTCACTTGTACCCAATTATCCAGTTTTTCAACTTTAGGGTATTGTAATCACTAAAGACAGCCCCTAATGTTTACTAATGAAGGGTCTTGGGTCAGCCCAGAACTAACCCACCCCAAGTCCAAAGTCTTGACCACTGAGACTGGATCTAACCAAAATGGGCCTGACAGGTAGAGTAGCTTTGACTTTAACCTACAAGTCACCTGTACCTCATTCCATCGTTTTCTCACAAGTGTTCTGTGACTAAGCATGTCATCCATCTGCGCATGCTCAGTAATTAAATCCCCCCACCCCGTCACTAATTACACCACCTGAGGCCACTATGCTCATTATCCTAAACCCTGCCCACCTTTTTCTCTAATAAAACTATCAGAATTAATGCAGTTTGGGAAGAGAGATTTTGGGCCACCAGGCCACGTACTCTCCTACTATGCGCCTAGTAATAAATTCTTTCTTTGAAACCCCAGTGTCTCAGGAATTGATTATTGAGCTCACTGGGCAAAGGAATCCAAGGCCTTTGTCCAGTAACAACACTTATCTCTCTGGAAGCAACTACACTGAAACTCGTTGTAAACGGAGACTTTGGTCTTATCTGTAATGTTTTAAGTTTTTACCAAGAACATGTGTCATTTATTATATATAGACTCTTAAAAGATTTCAAAGAATGATTACAAAGATTTAGCTACAATGAAACTTAAGGCATTATCTGGAATAGTGACATTTTCAAGTAACTTAAATGTCAAAGCAAGGAATTAAGTGCATTTGTAGAAGGGGCACTTCCCAAATCTAAGTTCATTGCCCAGCTTGACTAACAGAAATTACACCGAACTATGGAGATGAGGAGGAAAAAGAGTTTTATTTTCAGTGGCGAGAAGACGGCGGAGGTTTCTCAAATCAGCCTCCCCTAAGTGATGGTTCAATTGGCTTTTATACCCATCAGAGACAAAGAGAGATAATTCTCTTCAGTAACAGGTAACAGAAGTCTGAAGAATTTTTGTTATTTCCTTCAGGATTGGCATCCTGCGACACCTGGGAAGGTGCCTCTGAGCCGTGGAGACAGATGAAAGGTTTGTTCCCATCTGGGAGGTCAGGGGCAACAAAGTTTATTCAGTCTGGGTGCAGACTCTACATTTACATATACATATTTACATATTGCTCCTTTGTGAGGCTAAGAGTTCCTATTAACAACCAGCTTCCAGCTTTCAAATCATATTCAAAGGCTGTTTTACAGATTACATTCTAAGGCTTTACAAGTTACAACTTCCAGCTTGCCTACAGTTCCAAGATTATGTTTAAAAGTTACTGTTACACAGTATGGGAGATTTACACAGCCATCAAAATAATATTTGAAGTCTACTAAGTAACGGAGAAATTTTAGCAACTGTCAAGGGGAAAAAAGATGACCCAACGGTGCGTACATTGTTAGCTGCTTGTCAACTGAAAGGTTCAAAGCAAAGGTTTGAAATTGATTCCAAAGTCTGAGTTTGCTAGCTTCTGAACCTTCCAGAAGGTTCAATGATACCACCACAAAGAGTACTGGTGATGGAAATGACGAGCCCTCTGAAGTGATGGAAAAACTGAGGACCGTAGAAATTGAGGAAGAGGAGAGGCTGGCAAGGAAGCTGAGGGTGAAATTCCTTCTCAACTTCTCACTCTGGGCTCTTTCAGAGCTGTGAGTCTAGGTTCAGGCTGGAGAAGGCCCCGCTGTCCCTAGGGAGTCTGATCCTTTACTGGTTGTCATCAGCCTGGAGGTCTGGCTCCCCTCAGTGACTGCTTGAGCAGGATATTGGTCAGGATTTGGGCGGTGACCCCCTGCTGCTGGAAGGTCTTCACAGGCTGGAGAGGAGAGGCCTCACCTGCCCAGGTGCTTCACAGACTGGAGAGGAGAGCCCTCACTGCCCAGGTGCTGGCCAGGAACAAGCGCTCCAGGCTCACTTCTCCGTTCCCTCTGGGAAGCACCAAGCCCGTACCTTCTTCTGAGGGAGAAGCTAGCTTATTATCAATACCTGCAGGTCCCTTTGCTTTGGCGTAACAAGAAACTGGTTCCTACTCACGAAAACATGAGAAATGTCACATCAGCTGCTAAGCGTCCCCTTTGAAAGGCAAAAATGAGAGTTCTAAAATTAAGTGGTAGAATTAGGCAAAAATAAACCCTTTAACAAAGGGATAAGATTTCACATTATGGAAAAGGAACAGAAAGAAAGAAGAGAGAACATAAAGGGGTGAGTGGGAAAGGGGAGAAAGGGAGGGAGGAAGACAGAGAGAGGGAGGTGGGGCAGATAGAGAGAGCTAGAATAACTATAAAGAACTTTTTGCCTTTGCAAGTGACACTGCTGTTTGTTTTCAGATGCCCACCCCAGCAACACTGGACCTTCCAGGTGGCCCATGGGGAGAGGGCAAGATAAGGGGCTGGGATGGGCACCAGGTAGAGTATAATTTGAAAACCCAGATAGAAAATAATCTGGATTCTAAACTCTAGGCAGTTGTGGCTGAACAAAATTAAAACAAGCAATTAAACAAACCAAAAAAATTTTCCAAATTCCTACTTGAGTTTGGGGCCAGAGAGAAGGAAGAATAAAAGGGGGGATGTGGGGAAGAGGGGGACCAAGAAGAAACATTTCTGATGCTGGAGGTGAATATCAATTGCCTGGGGTGATTCTAGAAACCATGAGCCTGTGAATTCAACTCACTCCTTTCATTGCTCATTGTTTATTTTTCCTTTACCGTGTTTAAATATCTTCTTTTCTCTCCGGCTTTAATACCGGTGTGACGTACTTATTTATCACGAAGCGAACCAACAATGCAAAGTCCCTCCTTTGTTTTGTAACAAGCGGAGCCTTGCTTGGAAAGGAAGCTCCGAGCTGGAGTGGATGGGCCTGGAAAGCAGCTGCATTTCCCCCAGTGTTCCTCATGGAACCGCAGACTTGCCCAGGTCAGGTGGAAAAACTGGTGAAACCTGCTCACCAGCTTTAGAATCTGAATAACAATTTGCTTTGCTTTTGTGGTCAAGCCTGCAAACAATATTTGGAAGCTTTTCCTAGTGAGCCGTCAATGGCTCTCCTTAAGCAGTTTACCTCCTGACTCTGAGGATATGTCTGTGCTTCTGGGCAATACTGACACCCAGTGTTTGAAATTTTAGAATTGGAAGAAAATAAAGTGAGAGGGGGAAGAAGGGATTGTAATAATGCGCAGCAGCCCGCATCTTCAGGAGGACCTACTCTTTCCACTGACCAGAACCCCGAAGCTCTGAAGGGTTAAGCGCTTATCTGTAGCTAACCCTCTTCTCAGTCTACAGTTGGCTGGCCTCACTTAGGGACTGTGGGTGTCAGTGCAAATTTTGGGGGGGTCCTTTGGTGTACAGAAAATATTATTCCAGGATATTTGGTTATTAAAATTAATATCCAACTTATTCAAGTTACAAAATTAAAAAAAATAATCTAGCTCCTCCTTGTTTCATTTTTGGGTGCGTGGTTTGGAAATGGAACCCAGGTCTCCGGCATGCAAGGTGAGCATTCTACCGCTAACCGCCCAGACACCCTTCCTCCTTAAGTTTAACTTCTAAATCTTATTATTTCATTTATTCATGAAGTACATTCTCAACAATCCTATCTATGTATTATTTGGGAAAAGTCTTTCAATCAGAAATTGCAATAGGTAAAAAAAAAAAGAAACCCGAAATAAATAGTAAAAATGCACTTAAAATATGAAGGCGGACAAATTAAAGTTTGTTTTGGGAGCCCCATAAAAGTTCAAATTTCATTGATAAATTTTATGCTCACATATATATTTTAAGCACAATCTGACTGACAAACCTTTCTAAACAGACAACTTTTTAAAAAATCAGATAGAATACATTTATAAATAAGGTCGTTTAAGTTGCCCAAATGACTCCAGATTTTTTTTCCAAATGACTCCATATTGTTTTTTTGTTTGTTTGTTGTTTGTTTTGGCATGGGCAGGTACCAGGAATCGAACCCAGGTCTCAGGCACGGCAGGCAGGAACTCTGCCTGTTGAGCCATTATGGCCTGCCCTCCTCTATATTGTTCTTAAACATAGTTTAAAATTTTAAATTTACTGAAAAATTTACTTTCTTTTTATGTTTGCATTTAAATTATACAATCACCTTTTTGCAAACATAAAAAGAAAGTAAATGCAAAGTAAATTAGTTAAAATAGTGCTACAACCTAGTCACATTTCTTTTGAATCACTTTCCCACTCAGTTTTCAGTATGTATGTTTTTCAAAGTTAAAAAACAAGACTCTCATACAAACATAGAATGAACATACACCATTCCATAGTGATGGAATAAGATCGCTAGGTTACAAACAAAATTGTCTAATGCTCTACAGGTTAATAAGACATATCTTTGGACTTATCTTTTCTACTAGACAAAAATCATTTGCATCATCTCTACCAGATAAAAACTGAGAAGTTAATATGTAACTTCATAGAATGGAAAACTGTGCACAGTAGTAGATCACAAGTCAAATCGTAGTATGTTCCACTAGATGATTAAATTAACTATCTGACACTGGAAGAATAGGCAGCCTCTCTTTGCCTTATTTTTGAGTTTTGGATAATTTTTTTTAACATTACTATTAAATGCATTGGTGAGGCAGATATTTTAAAATTAATTTTTAAATTAAAAAAATATGACAAGAAAGAAACACAAACTTTAACATATGATCATTCCGTTCTACAGATACAATCAGTATTTCACAATATCATCACATAGTTGCATATTCATCATCATGATCATTTCTTAGAACATTTGCATCAATTCAGAAAAAGAAATAAGACAACAGAATAAAATTCATACTTATCATACCCCTTACCCCTCCCTTTCATTGATCACTAGCATTTCAAACTAAATTTATTTTAACATTTATTCCCCCTATTATTTATTTTTATTCCATATGTTCTACTCGTCTGTTGACAAGGTAGATAAAAAGAGCATCAGACACAAGGTTTGGTGAGGTAGCATTTTAAAAAATCAACCATCAAAGAACCAAAACCATTGGTATTGGCTCTTCAATTGGTTTTATAATTATATGGAATTGGCTAACTTTTGTCTCCTGCCTCAGAAATGTTGAGCATAGGATTCACCAGCTCCCCACTTCCTCTCAAAGCCTTAAGAGAGTGTTAGACTTTTATTTCTAGGACTTTCTTCCAAGTCATTGTAAGTTTTGGTGCTGGCATTTTTGATGTTTTAGCATATGCAAGTCATGACAACTGTCACAACTGCTACTTGGCACACAATGATTGTAAGAGGCTGTGGATTTTAAGGTGCTTTCAGAGATATCAAATTGTGGTTTTGGAGGGGGGTGGGAAAGCATGCTTAGAGTTGATGCAATATAGTACATGATAGAGTAGCTGAGAGCTTAGTAGAGGCTAGCCTAGTACAACATATTTGCAGCATCTATTTTTGTTTTTCTGTAGACATTAGTTTCCCATTCCCTCTCCCAATACTAGCATTTATCTGTCTTGTCACAAGTAGCCTTCCTCCAGCTGAGTATGGGAGAAGAGTTAGTTCTTGAAGGGTTTCCCCCTTGCCGAGTATAGACCTTGGCTATCATCTTATTCTTTCCTTGCCGGCCACTATCTAACAAGGTAGAAGGAAAGTTCAGAAGTCTACTTGGTTCTGTTGACTTCAGAATGAATACAGCGGAACTCCGCACACTCTCATTTGCTGTGAGATGGTCCTTGGGTCTGCTTCTCAGCCATTTTCATGTCATGGCATGCATAGCAAATGTATCCAGTCCACTGGGCTCAGTGGCAAGACTTCTCAAGACTGGAAATGACTGGGCAGGAGCTGCAGTTGCCCAATCCTACCTGACCTCCCAAAGGCTGAATGAACAGCGTCTGCACCCTGAAAACCACCTGCAGGCCAGCTGCTGCACCAGTTGGCCAGCTCTGGCTCTGGCTTTGGCACTGAGGGGGGACCAAAGCAGAATCTTAAAATAAGAAATAAGGAGGCCGTGCTCTCGCGAAAGGATGGTATTGTTTCTGTCTATTGGAAGAAATGAGTAAACAATCTTTCACAATTAGTAGTCAGAATTCACCTGTAGCATGGCCACAAAACTACTCCCACCACATTCAGAGGGGCACAGAAAGTGTTGACTCGGCTTCTCTCTGGCTGATCTGATCTTCCTCATGAGCCTATATTTACTGAGAGATAGGAAAATCAAACTAAATGATGCTTTAGTATGATCTGGTAAACTTAGTCTGTTTGCAATAATATAAACACTCCCTGTTTAAGACTAATGCCCAGTGCCTTTAACAAAAATGCTCAGGTTCTCAGGTTTCCTTGCCTTTTCTCCTCTTCGAGATGATGTCTGTATTCTGGACAAAGTGACCATTGTAAGTCATCCTCCAAGACAGGACACCTTCCCCACCCCTGCTTTTTAAAAACACATGCCTGGTGCAGCAAGCAAGGATATAAAGATAACAGCAATTTCCATGTCTCCACCCAACACCCCCAGGTAATCCCTGCTCATATCCTTCCAGACATGTTCTCTGCAGATGTACAAACTTAAGCCTTAGACATACAGGTTATGTTTTATTCTAATTAAAAAGTGGAATCACAATATGCATGCTCTTCTATAATATCTATTTTGTAATCATTCAGATCAAATCAATCCAGGACATGTTTGAGAGACAAAGAGAACATAATCAATAATTGTGTCAGGATATCAGGCCTAAGCCATTGGAGTTTGGCCACCCTAGTTGTGGCTTATGCAACCTCAGGGCAGTGGGAAACTTAGGTCCACTGGGGTCTTCTATTTACTTGCCAGACTAGGCAACTAGAGCGGCTGTCTGGGGTGGGCTTCTTCCCACACTAGTTGAGTTACTGTGATCGCATCTGGCCTTTTGGGGTGATGTGCTGCAGCCCCTGCTGGAGTCTGGGGCCCTGGTCGTTCTTCTGATCTTCATGACCAGACTCACCACCACCTCTCATAACAGCTCTAAGATCTCTGCTGGCTCATGGTGTCCTCAACATGGCTGCACTCCCTTCTCACAGCAGAGGGGAACCATCGGGACCCCCATATACCGCATAAACACCCTGGGATTTAGGAGTCCCGCCGTACACTTATCTATCACCCGCTTGTCAGGAGCATCTCTGAGCCATTGCCTGGCACCATTGTGGGTGTAGTACTGAGCTGGACCGGAGTTCTCTAAGTACCTGAAAGTTCTCCTTCCTCTGCCTAGAGAAATGGACGGCCAGCCCTGAGGGTCTCAGGTACCCATCACTGATCTGGGTGTTTTCCCAGGTCCTCTCCTGTTCAAGGCCTGGGTCCTGGAAAGGGGTCAAACTGAAGCTCGAGTCTGTCCTTCATCTCTCCCTCTCATTCTCTCTCTCTCTGTCCTTCTCTTCCCCTTCCTCCTGCAATCCCACAGTTCCAGAAGGGGCAGGCTCCAGGTTTTTCATTTCCTCCATATCACAAAATCCTCTGCCCAAGAATTACAAGCAAATTGCTTAGCTGTCCTTGAAGGAGGACAGGGATGTTTTCTCTACTTTTGTGGAAAGGTCTTTCAGATCTAGGTCATCTAATTTGGGTTTTGACCTACCTACTAAAAGAGTTGAGGAAAATCTCTCTCTCAGTGGAATTCTGCTTTCAAGCTAACTGCCTTACTGTAGCACAGATGAAAGTCCAGTTTGAGGGTCATTGTGTAGCAAAGAGTCACCATTCCAATAGGTATCTGCTTTCCCCTGAGGTACTCAGATCCATTTTGTGAAAGGGCAGGGAGCTGTGGGTAGTTACTATACAGAAACATGGGTAGTTACTATGCAGAAAGCATTGCCCAGACCTGCTGCTCTCTTTGGCTATTGCATGGGTGGCCTATTATCTTCGGTACCAGGAACTAGGCAAGGAAAGTGACAAAGGGGGCTCCTGCCGCCCACATAAATGTGACTGTTCCAGCTCATCAAAACAAGAGTCTAAAACAGTTACTGGAAAGTACCTTGAATGATCCCTTCACAGAAACAGCAGCAGAGAGCAGCAACTGCTCTCAGGAATGCAGTGACTACAGGGCACCAAGCAGACATTCTCCTACAGATTGTCCTGTCTTTGTGCCCCTTTTATCTTGGTCTCCCCACTGAACCCAGATCCCATTTCCCCTTGATTCTCTTCCCTCCTCCGGTATTTTGGAGAATGAAGGCCTGTCCCCAGAGACCCCAGGCAGTGCTTCTAGAACACTCAAGGAAGGAGCAGCAGTGTGCGGGGCTGGGCAGGGGCTGGGTGACACACAGAATAGGGGTTACGGGCCGGCCAGGCTGAGCCCCAGGTCAGCCAATGTGAGATCTCTGGCAACTGACTTAATAGAGTCTCCATTTCCTTACCTGTAATGTGGGAATAATACCATCTCCTTAATGGGCTATGGTGGGAGTTAAATCCGATCATGAGGATGTGGTCAGTTCTCTGCTGGACAGATATGATCATGTGCGAACCAGACAGGCAGACCCCAAACTGCCCAGCTGCCCACAGGTGCCACAGCTGATCCCTGGGGGACATATCAATGCATTTTTTGTTTTTTCCCGGCACTGCCTCTATAGTTACTGAAACAGAATTTAAATTACTTACTGGGAATACTTTTTCATCCCCAATTTCATATGTTAGCATTAATTATGTGAGTAACAACATGTTCAGCTGCAAAGACCTCAAGACCATGAGCTCAAAATCTAGTCAAAATCGGGTGGGCCACGGTGGCTCAGTAGGCAAGAATGCTTGCCTGCCATGCCAGAGGACCTGGATTTGATTCCTGGTGCCTGCCCATGTTAAAAAAAAAAAAAAAAAAATCTAGTCAAAATCTCCAAATAATATGATGACCTTGAGTGAGTCACCCACTTCTTCAATGTTAGCTCTTTATCCATAAACAGAGGATGAGGAATAGATGGTTTCTGAGGGCCCTTCAGCTACAACATACTTTGATTTCTAATAATGCAGTTGGCTGCTATTTTCCCCTATCTCAAGTTCTCGGGCCAGCAGTTTGATCACTGACTTTTAAAAATTATATACATAAAAATAAAAGTATAGTATTTTTATAAAATCTAAATATAATATATTATATATTTATTTATCTATAAATATAATATATATAAATATATTTGTTAGAGACGTTGTAGGTAAATGGAAATATCAAGCATAAAATATATAAATCACAGAGTTCCCATATATCACCCAATTATTAACACCTTCCCTTAGTGAGGTACATCTGTTATAGCTCATGAAACAGCATTTTTATAATTGTTCTATTAACTATAGTTCATCATGTACAACAAGGTTCACTTTGTTGTACAGTCTTATGCTTTATCTTTTAATTTTAATTCTAGTAATATATATATATGTCCTAAAATTGCCCCTCTTAACCCCACAGTCACAGGTATAATTGAGTGCTGCTCCATTCACAATACTGACCCTTGAGTCTATCCCAGGACCTCCCCCCCCCCCCCCGCCCCCAGGCCACATATCCATCTCCAGAGTCTGAACGCTCCAACCTGTCCTTGGCTCCCGCCCATAAGGGAAGAGATGCTGATGAGAGCCGGGCAGGTTCAGTTGAAAGACTAGCCCAGACGCTCACCATTGCTTCAAGGCCCTTGCCCTTGCTCTTCTTCTGAAGAGTCATCCCCATTGTTCCTGCCTCATGCTGCAAGGACATCTGAGAAGTGTCCTAAACCAATCTCCTTGGATCGTCCGGCAAACCCCTTGAGACATTCTTTTAAATGGTAACCAGACCCCTGATTCATTAAAGACCCATGCAAAAATATTTCAGCTTGTGTCTTGCTGTCAACACGCCTCTGTCTGCCTTAGACATGGCCCCACCCCACCCTGTCTCCAACAAACAAAGCGTTGGCCAGAGAAGTCCAGCACTGGCTTCTAAGTCACAGGCCAGGAAGGATGTCTTAGGCTGCCTGATTGTAAAGTGTGAATTGCAATAATGAAAATCATTCAAATAACTCCACCAAAGAATCCCCAGGCATTATAGAAAAAATGAGGTCATCTATACTCTGCCACTCAATGGGAGGTCTGAGCAGCTTCAGCCTCATCTGGGAGCTGGTGAGAAGTGCAGAATCTCAGGTCCCAGCCTGGATCTACAGAGTCACTATCTGCACCTTAGCACGATGTTCAGGTGATTTGGAAGCATGTTAATGTTTGACAAGCATCGGTCTGAAATACCTGGAGGAATTACAGAGATTATGCTCTGAAAGGCCAAGGACTTATATTGCCAGCTCTTTAAGTAAACAGTATCTTAAAACTTATTTGTGAGTTTCGAAGCCTAGGTGTCAGGGACTAATATACAAAGCCTCTTCCCCTCTTCCTCCTTCCTTTTAGTGGTAACACATAGAGTTGCAGGAATGGAAAAGCTGAGTACAAGCAAAGAAAGGGAGAGGAGGTTTCCGTGGGTGGAAGAGAGCAGATCACAAACAAAGGAAGGCGGGAGGGAAGGAGAAAGATGAGAAAGTTCAGCAAAGCCTTTTCTGGGATGAGTGGATTTAGCGAGGTTTTGCCGAGGTGGGTGATGACTCTGCTCTCCCTGTTTCTGGAGTCAGATTTATGTTTCCTGTGGCTGCAGTACTGCATGGAGATGGGTCATGATGTGGGGGAAGAGTCCCAGAGCTCCCCAGGACTCATTCCTAATCTGTCCATAATTCACCCTGTGGTATCACTGTCTGCTCAACAAAGAGTTAAGAAAATATTTTAAAAATATGTAAAATGGTCAAAAATCATTTTTTAGCTTAAAGATACTTTAGGGGTCATAATTGCAATGATTTCATGTGACAAGTGAACATTCTATATTTAGACACTCAATGTACTCGCCAAAAACCACAAGGAAGAGCCTGGATCAGACGTCTTCAACACATGCATGATAAACTAAAATATCAATAATGCTATAACAAACTCTAAGATATCTGGTTTTTCTTCGGAAAACTTTAAAGTATTAGATAGATTGGGCCTTGTGCATGGCTTGGGAAGAAACACTTAGCTATCTGGAATTTACCCATCTCCCATGGAAACTCCCAGTTTACCACTCCCCTCCACCCCCACACACTGCATGGGGTATTGAAGAGCAGGCAGCAAAGACTCAAGTGAAGGGGCAAGCCTTAAAGAGTTCCTTCCCTGCAGGGCTGATCCCTACAGAGGCTTACCCAAACTGTACCCCCAGGGCACTGTGGCCAAAGCTCCTGCTAACATTTCCTTTCTCTGCAGCACCCAGTTCTTGGACTTTGAGAAGTGTGTGGCTTTCTCCTAATCCCCTTAATAAACTGCTCTGTAAGACATGGAAGAGGAGGGTTTGGATGGGCTGCTTCAGTGACCTGGGAGACCCTTCGGAACCCAACCTCTGTCCTCTTTCATGCTGTACCACCATAGTCCAATGAGGTGACTTCTACTACTTTTCCTCCTAACCATGAGAGGTTGGAAGCCAAGGAAGAAGATGGGGTAAGTGGAAGCAAGGTAGAGTGGTTGCTAGGACATGTGTTGAGCTTGGGCAGTTGGACAGCAGCAAGCATGGTGGTGAGCAATGAGTTACCAAGTGACAGGCACTGAGGTCTCTGCCCACCCTAAATGAGCCAGTTGAGGTGGACTGTTTGCATCAAGTATCTTTAAAAGTGATCTTTCCAGGGGACTTCCTGGAAGATGGCGGCTTAGTAAGACGCGCGGATCTTAGTTTCTTCCCCAGGACAGCTACTAGGGGAGTAGAAACGATACAGAAAGTGCCCAAAGCCACAACAGAGATAAAAAAGACAGCGTACCCCATCCTGGAACGGCTGGCTGGCTGAGAGAAGCAGCTCGGGTGAGATCGCCGAGGCGCGCGGGCCTCACCGGGCGGGGCGGCAAGCGGCCGGAGTTACTCCCTTCCCCCTTCCCGGGCCGGCTGGGAGAATTGGAGAGGCGGTCCCCTGAAACCAATGCGGCTGGCGCCCACACCACGCACAGCCCCCCGGACCAACTGAGAGAATTGGATCGGAAAGCCCCAGGCCGCGGAGAACGGTGACGGGTGGGGGAGGCCCCTTCCAAACCCGTGACTCCTGGGGAACGTGCACTCTCTCGGGCGGGCCGCTGCCGCTGGCGCCCTCCCGCCACGCTGGTCGCCCAGGGCTGACTAGGAAATTCGGACGGGCTCTTTCCCGGGCTGCGGCGACCAGCAACCCTCCCTGTGTTCGGACCCCGGGCCGGCTCAAGCCGCTTCGGCTAGCGAACCCCCCGGACGGCGAGAGTTTTCCAAAGTTTAAGGTCCCACAGCACCTTTTACTGGTGGGACCCGCAGACAAACGTGTGCCACGAGCGCCACCTACTGGGCAGGATAAGAAAAACAGAACCCAGAGATTTCACAGAAAAATCTTCCAAACTTTTGGATCCAATACCCAGGGAAATCTGTCTAAATGCGCAGACGCCAACAGAAGATAACGGATCACGCTCAAATAATTGAAAATATGGCCCAGTCAAAGGAACAAACCAATAGTTCAAATGAGATACAGGAGCTGAGACAACTAATGCTAAATATACGAACAGAAATGGAAAACCTCTTCAAAAACGAAATCGATAAATTGAGGGAGGACATGAAGAAGACATGGGCTGAACATAAAGAAGAAATAGAAAAACTGAAAAAACAAATCACAGAACTTATGGAAGTGAAGGACAAAGTAGAAAAGATAGAAAAAACAATGGATACCTACAATGATAGATTCAAAGAGACAGAAGATAGAATTAGTGACTTGGAGGATGGAACATCTGAATTCCAAAAACAAACAGAAACTATCGGGAAAAGAATGGAAAAATTTGAACAGGGTATCAGGGAACTCAAGGACAATATGAACCGCACAAATATACGTGTTGTGGGTGTCCCAGAAGGAGAAGAGAAGGGAAAAGGAGGAGAAAAACTAATGGAAGAAATTTTCACTGAAAATTTCCCAACTCTTATGAAAGACCTAAAATTACAGATCCAAGAAGTGCAGCGCACCCCAAAGAGATTAGACCCAAATAGGCGTTCTCCAAGACACTTACTAGTTAGAATGTCAGAGGTCAAAGAGAAAGAGAGGATCTTGAAAGCAGCAAGAGAAAAACAATCCATCACATACAAGGGAAACCCAATAAGACTATGTGTAGATTTCTCAGCAGAAACCATGGAGGCTAGAAGACAGTGGGATGATATATTTAAATTACTAAAAGAGAAAAACTGCCAACCAAGACTCCTATATCCAGCAAAATTGTCCTTCAAAAATGAGGGAGAAATTAAAACATTCTCAGACAAAAAGTCACTGAGAGAATTTGTGACCAAGAGAGCAGCTCTGCAAGAAATACTAAAGGGAGCACTAGAGTCAGAACTGAAAAGACAGAAGAGAGAGGTATGGAGAAGAGTGTAGAAAGAAGGAAAGTCAGATATGATATATATAATACAAAAGGCAAAATGGCAGAGGAAAATATTATCCAAACAGTAATAACACTAAATGTTAATGGACTGAATTCCCCAATCAAAAGACATAGATTGGCAGAATGGATTAAAAAACAGGATCCTTCTATATGCTGTCTACAGGAAACACATCTTAGACCCAAAGATAAACATAGGTTGAAAGTGAAAGGTTGGGAAAAGATATTTCATGCAAATAACAACCAGAAAATAGCAGGAGTGGCTATACTAATATCCAACAAGTTAGACTTCAAATGTAAAACAGTTAAAAGAGACAAAGAAGGACACTATATACTAATAAAAGGAACAACTAAACAAGAAGACATAACAATCATAAATATTTATGCACCGAACCAGAATGCCCCAAAATATGTGAGGAATACACTGCAAACACTGAAAAGGGAAATAGACACAAATACCATAATAGTTGGAGACTTCAATTCCCCACTCTCATCAATGGACAGAACATCTAGACAGAGGATCAATAAAGAAATAGAGAATCTGAATATTACTATAAAGGAGCTAGACTTAACAGACATTTATAGGACATTACATCCCACAACAGCAGGATACACCTTTTTCTCAAGTGCTCATGGATCATTCTCAAAGATAGACCATATGCTGGGTCACAAAGCAAGTCTTAACAAATTTAAAAAGATTGAAATCATACACAACACTTTCTCGGATCATAAAGGAATGAAGTTGGAAATCAATAATAGGCGGAATGCCAGAAAATTCACAAATACCTGAAGACTCAACAACACACTCTTAAACAACGAGTGGGTCAAAGAAGAAATTGCTAGAGAAATTAGTAAATACCTCGAGGCGAATGAAAATGAAAACACAACATATCAAAACTTATGGGACGCAGCAAAGGCAGTGCTAAGAGGGAAATTTATTGCCCTAAATGCCTATATCAGAAAAGAAGAAAAGGCAAAAATGCAGGAATTAACTGTTCAATTGGAAGAACTGGAGAAAGAACAGCAAACTAATCCCAAAGCAAGCAAAAGGAAAGAAATAACAAAGATCAGAGCAGAAATAAATGAAATTGAAAATATGAAAACAGTAGAGAAAATCAATAAGACCAGCAGTTGGTTCTATGAGAAAATCAATAAGATTGATGGGCCCCTATCAAGATTGACAAAAAGAAGAAGAGAGAGGATGCAAATAAAAAAGATCAGAAATGGAAGAGGAGACATAACTACTGACCTCACAGAAATAAAGGAGGTAATAACAGGATACTATGAACAACTTTACGCTAATAAATACAACAATTTAGATGAAATGGACGGGTTCCTGGAAAGACATGAACAACCAACTTTGACTCAAGAAGACATAGATGACCTCAACAAACCAATCACAAGTAAAGAAATTGAATTAGTCATTCAAAAGCTCCCTAAAAAGAAAAGTCCAGGACCAGATGGCTTCACATGTGAATTCTACCAAACGTTCCAGAAAGAATTAGTACCAATTCTCCTCAAACTCTTCAAAAAAATCGAAGTGGAGGGAAAACTGCCTAATTCATTCTATGAAGCCAACATCACCCTCATACCAAAACCAGGCAAAGATATTACAAAAAAAGAAAACTACAGACCAATCTCTCTAATGAATACAGATGCAAAAATCCTCAATAAAATTCTAGCAAATCGTATCCAACAACGCATTAAAAGAATTATACATCATGACCAAGTAGGATTCATCCCAGGTATGCAAGGATGGTTCAACATAAGAAAATCAATTAATGTAATACACCATATCAACAAATCAAAGCAGAAAAATCACATGATCATCTCAATTGATGCAGAGAAGGCATTCGACAAGATTCAACATCCTTTCCTGTTGAAAACACTTCAAAAGATAGGAATACAAGGGAACTTCCTTAAAATGATAGAGGGAATATATGAAAAACCCACAGCTAATATCATCCTCAATGGGGAAAAATTGAAAACTTTCCCCCTAAGATCAGGAACAAGACAAGGATGTCCACTATCACCACTATTATTCAACATTGTGTTGGAGGTTCTAGCCAGAGCAATTAGACAAGAAAAAGAAATACAAGGCATCAAAATTGGAAAGGAAGAAGTAAAACTATCACTGTTTGCAGACGATATGATACTATACGTCAAAAACCCGGAAAAATCCACAACAAAACTACTAGAGCTAATAAATGAGTACAGCAAAGTAGCAGGTTACAAGATCAACATTCAAAAATCTGTAGCATTTCTATACACTAGTAATGAACAAACTGAGGGGGAAATCAAGAAACGAATCCCATTTACAATTGCAACTAAAAGAATAAAATACCTAGGAATAAATTTAACAAAAGAGACAAAAAACCTATATAAAGAAAACTACAAAAAACTGCTAAAAGAAATCACAGAAGACCTAAATAGATGGAAGGGCATACCGTGTTCATGGATTGGAAGACTAAATATAGTTAAGATGTCAATCCTACCTAAATTGATTTACAGATTCAATGCAATACCAATCAAAATCCCAACAAATTATTTTTCAGAAATAGAAAAACCAATAAGCAAATTTATCTGGAAGGGCAGGGTGCCCCGAATTGCTAAAAGCATCTTGAGGAAAAAAAACAAAGCTGGAGGTCTCGCACTGCCTGACTTTAAGGCATATTATGAAGCCACAGTGGTCAAAACAGCATGGTATTGGCATAAAGATAGATATATCGACCAATGGAATCGAATAGAGTGCTCAGATATAGACCCTCTCATCTATGGACATTTGATCTTTGATAAGGCAGTCAAGCCAACTCACCTGGGACAGAGCAGTCTCTTCAATAAATGGTGCCTAGAGAACTGGATATCCATAAGCAAAAGAATGAAAGAAGACCCATATCTCACACCCTATACAAAAGTTAACTCAAAATGGATCAAAGATCTAAACATTAGGTCTAAGACCATAAAACAGATAGAGGAAAATGTTGGGAGATATCTTATGGATCTTACAACTGGAGGCGGTTTTATGGACCTTAAACCTAAAGCAAGAGCACTGAAGAAGGAAATAAATAAATGGGAACTCCTCAAAATTAAACACTTTTGTGCATCAAAGAACTTCATCAAGAAAGTAGAAAGACAGCCTTTACAATGGGAGACAATATTTGGAAATGATATATCAGATAAAGGTCTAGTATCCAGAATTTATAAAGAGATTGTTCACCTCAACAACAAAAAGACAGCCAACCCAATTACAAAATGGGAAAAAGACTTAAACAGACACCTATCAGAAGAGGAAATACAAATGGCCAAAAGGCACATGAAGAGATGCTCAATGTCCCTGGCCATTAGAGAAATGCAAATCAAAACCACAATGAGATATCATCTCACACCCACCAGAAAGGCCATTATCAACAAAACAGAAAATGACAAGTGCTGGAGAGGATGCGGAGAAAGAGGCACACTTATCCACTGTTGGTGGGAATGTCAAATGGTGCAACCACTGTGGAAGGCAGTTTGGAGGTTCCTCAAAAAGCTGAATATAGAATTGCCATACGACCCAGCAATACCATTGCTGGGAATATACTCAAAGGACTTAAGGGCAAAGACACAAACGGACATTTGCACACCAATGTTTATAGCAGCGTTATTTACAATTGCAAAGAGATGGAAACAGCCGAAATCTCCATCAACAGAAGAGTGGCTAAACAAACTGTGGTATATACATACGATGGAATACTATGCAGCTTTAAGACAGGATAAACTTATGAAGCATGTAATAACATGGATGGACCTAGAGAACATTATGCTGAGTGAATCCAGCCAAAAACTAAAGGACAAATACTGTATGGTCCCACTGATGTGAACAGACATTCGAGAATAAATTTGGAATATGTCATTGGTAACAGAGTCCAGCAGGAGGTAGAAACAGGGTAAGATAATGGGCAATTGGAGTTGAAGGGATACAGACGGTGTAACAGGACTAGATACAAAAACTCAAAAATGGACAGCACAATAATACCTAATTGTAAAGTAATCATGTTAAAACACTGAATGAAGCTGCATCTGAGCTATAGGTTTTTGTTTTGTTTTGTTTTGTTTTGTTTTGATTTTACTATTATTACTTTTATTTTTTTCTCTATATTAACATTCTATATCTTTTTCAGTTATGTTGCTAGTTCTTCTAAACCAATGCATATGTACTAAGAAATGATGATCATGCATCTATGTGATGATGTTAAGAATTAATGATTGCATATGTAGAATGGTATGATCTCTAAATGTTGGGTTAATTTCTTTTTTTCAGTTAATTAAAAAAAAAAAAGAGAAGGGATAATTGGAGCTGAAGGGATACAGACTGTACAATGGGACTGGATATAAAAACTCAGAAATGGACAGCACAATACTACCCAATTGTAATGCAATTATGTTAAAATACTGAATGAAGCTGCATGTGAGGTATGGGTTTTTTTTGTTTTTGTTTTTGTTTTTGTTTTTTTTCTTTCTATTATTGTTTTAATTCTTATTCTGCTGTCTTTCTATTTCTTTTTCTAAATCGATGCAAATGTACTAAGAAATGATGAATATGCAACTATGTGATGTTATTAAGA
This sequence comes from Tamandua tetradactyla, assembly GCF_023851605.1. Classification (NCBI taxonomy): domain Eukaryota; kingdom Metazoa; phylum Chordata; class Mammalia; order Pilosa; family Myrmecophagidae; genus Tamandua; species Tamandua tetradactyla. Next base: position 28,448,454 of record NC_135352.1, read on the forward strand.
ATTACTGATTGTACATGTAGATTGGAATGATTTCTAATTGTTTTGTTAATTCTTTTTTTAATTAATAAAAAAAAAAGTCAAAAAAAAAAAAAAGTGATCTTTCCAGCAGGGCTCCGTTGGACCTTGGGAGCAGCCTCACTAGACACACAGAGCTGATATTCAGGGTGGTGCTTTGATGGGTACCCTCACCATATAATTAACCCTTGGCCTGGGGAGGACATGGGGGAGGGATGGCCTTCCTTTGGCCCTGCCCCAGGATGTTCCATAAGGAGGGAACACCAGCCAGGTCAGAGAAGCCTAGGGCTATGGAAACACCCAGGCTTTGAAATCAAGACTTGGTCCAGATCTCAATTCTACCACTCATTGTGGGCAGAGGGCTCCATCCCTCCTAGCTTCCACTTCCTCACCTGGAAAGTGAGGTATGTGCCACTCCCCTCGGGCTGGCATATTAAATGGAATCATCCTGTAAAATGGATATCATACTCAATAAATTCTTTTTCCTTTCCTCCTCCCTTTAGAAGAAAGCTCAGGAAGTACCCAATTTGATAAACATGTCAAAAACCAAAACCCCTCTTTGGAGGTTGTCTGTTTGTAGCTTAGAAACGAATTATGACATTATATTGAGATTCCCAAGACCACTTGCAATGCTCATTGATGCTAAATATAGATGGTTCAGTACATGCTCAAAACAAAAGGTGAAGAAGCAAAAAATAACGTTTTGCCAGCCATTTCTCAGTGCAAGATGTTTATGCAATGAAATGACTGTTCTCTGGAGAGTGCCATGCTGAGGAATATTCCTGAGAGAGCAAAACCCAAGCACCTGTGCTTGTTGCCCTCACCTGGAGTTTTCTGTTAAAGTTAAAAAGAACTTATCTTAGTGCCAGGCAGGTCTCCAGAGTGTCCTGACTCCTTCAACTTAATCATTTCGTGGTGGGGGAGAATCATTGAACCTATCCCAGCCTCGATTTCCTCATCTGTAGTGGTATCTGCCATGCAGAGCTCTTGTAAGGATTAAATGAGAAGGGGCATTGAAAGTGCTCAGTGGGGTCGTTTGACCAGACACTGTTGGTAGACCAGCACTCCCTCGGGTCCTTCGTCTTCACGCTGCAGGACCCGGTATGGAGTGGGAGTTCAGTAGATGTTTGGAGAGCTGATCTAAACTGTGAGAGCAGTGGACATGCTCTTATCCTGCCCCATTTAGTCCCTGACCCTTCTTGAAGGCACTGAGCTCAGGAACAGGGGCTCAGGGACTGATGGGGGAGGAGAGGGCTCACCCTGCTCTTTACAGCAGCCACAGATGGATTCAGAATGCACAGGTCAGTGCTGCGCACAATAGTTATGAAACCAGAGAACACAGAACTCGGAAAAACACACCGGCTCTCCCAGCCACGTGTACAAATTCCCTATGGAAACTCCTGCAGGAAGCTACATGGCCTCCAAGGTCTCCTTTCAGTTCTGCCTTGCGTGGGGAGGCGAATCTCTGGTTTTCTCAAAGGGCATTTTTATTTCATCTCAGTGAATGCTTGTTGTTGGAGAAGGGCTGAGATGCTGGAAAACAATCACCCCTTGATTTGGTCCCTATGGAGTTAGGAGAAGCAATCGGCTTTGGCCTTCACCCTGGTGGGCATTAGAAGTGGGATGAGGGTGACAGTACACCCAGGGTAGTTATCTGCCTTGTTCATTCATCTACCAGATGCCTTTTCTACTGTGTGCTTGGGACTAGATGCTCCAGGTGCAGAAAAATCAGGAAAAAAATCCTGCCTGCCTCGTGGGGCTGACATTAGGGGGACACAGGCATGCCCCTGGCGTCCAGAAAGCATTCTAGAGCATGGGAGTGGAGGTGCAGAAGGACTCAAGAAGAAGAGGGAAAAGGGAAAACAACAGGAGAAGCAAAGCAGGAGGGGGGGAGCAGGAGATGAAGAAGCCCCTGGTGGGGCCTGGAGGACTTCAGCTCCTCTTCTTCAGCGTGCCTCTGGTTGATTGGGGTTACTGATCCCCATTGGCCACCCCTGAAGCTGAAAGGGCATGTCTGTTATTTTTGTGACATTCATATGTGACAGTTACAGTTCATCTGGGTGGGTTGACTAAACCCCCCTAGTGAACATTTAACACTGAAGAAATGACACGAGAAATTCTCAGCATTTGATTTTCTCCCTCAGGCTGGCAGTAGCTACAAACAATTCAAATATCTCACAGAAGGGGTGGTTGAGACTTCATTTTATCCTGTAGCAAATACCTGAGAATATGGCTGAACAGCTAGAAAGCAAGCGCTGCCTACACAGAAACTAGCAAAGCCAAGTTTGATGGGGCTGGAGCAGAGCGAGGGTCGAGGATCTAGAAAGTTTGAAACATGTGTAGTGCTAGGAGGCCTAAGAGGGGTGCATGATAAGGTGCCTGAGTTGGCATGGAGACTTAGAGTCTGTGGGTACTGGATGCCCCAAACTTCTAGGGTATAGGTTTGTGTGAACACAGATTGAGTTGCCCACTTTGTGTTTTCCTAGGGCCAGCTCTACCAATCTCTATTAGCCAGCATTCTCTAAAGAAACAGGAAAGGCAGAACATATCTGTAAATGTTAAGATATTTATCATCGGAAATTGGCTCAAATGAGCATGGATATTGACAAGGATGAATTTCATAGGGAAGGCTACAAGCTGGGAGCCTGAATGAAGATTTTGGTGAATTTCACTGGAGAAGCTGGCTGGCCTGAAGTAGAGAGGAATATTCCTTCTGACTGATGAAATCATTAATTTCCCCTTTAAGCCCTTCAGCCAATTGGATGAGAACTCTTTTCTTTCTCATCATTGAAGGTAATCTCCTCTTTTGACTATAGATCAACAATAGATATAATCAACTGCTGATTGTTTTAAATCTATCTGTGAAATACTCTCACAGTAATAATCAGGCCAGTTCTTGCTGCTCCAAACAACTGGACTCCATCCTAGCCAAACTGACACTTGAAATTAACCATCACACTACCTGAGCTCCTAGAGGGCTCTCCATGTACAGGGAACCAAGCGAACTCACTTTTCTTCTCTGCCAATAGGTAAATTGATTCCTGGAATTCTGGTGGGGAATGGAGAGACCCTCCTCCTTCCAGCTGGGAAAGTCCAAAATTATTCTCATAGTTGAGACTGGACCCTCCTGACATGAGTGGTAGCTTAGAATTTAGCCTATAAATGACATAGACCTCATTTGCCATTTTCTTACATACACTCCGTGACTAAGCATGCCATCCATCTGCATATGAGGAGGAAGGAAGAGGAGACGATAGGAGATGTGGATGGAGAAAAAAATGGGGCCAGGCAGTTTAAAGCCTGGAGACCCTTGCAAGTGTTGGGGTTTTTATCCTGAAAAGCTGAGGAAAGATTTTGAGCAGCAGAATGAAATCATTGGACTTTGATTTTCAAAGAATTCTCCTGGACACTATGTAAGGAATAGATTTTAGGAAGTAAGAAAGGAATCAAGAAGAGACTAATTAGGAAGTTACTGAAATGAGCCTAGAAAGAGATGATAGTGGTTTGGCTGGATCCAGGGTCATAGCAGAGGAAGTAGAGAGACGTGGTCAGGTCTTGGAAGCATTTTGAAGTTAAAATGAACAGGATGTCTTGATGGATTGGATGTGGAGTTTAGGAAAATGAGACACATGAAGTATGAGTTCAAAGTGTTGAGTCTGAGTGTCTGGAAGGGTGAAGTTCCTGTTGACTGGGATGGGGGAGAATTATGGGTGGGACACAGTGTGGGCATCAGGAGTTCAGCATTTGACGCCAGGTGGAGATGTCAAGCAATTACTTGCACATAAAAATCCGGAATGTAGAAGAGAGGTCCAGACTGGACATAAAAATGTGGGGTTTTTCAGCAAATACATGGCATTTAATGTCAGGATACTGGGTGAGATCACCGAGAGAGTGAACACAGACAGCATGAGGCTCGAGGAACAAACTTTTGGTTTCTCCAACATCAAGAGATTGAAGCAGCAGAAAATAATACATACACATGTGTGCATGCATATATATGTATATTGTGTGCATGCATGCATGTATGTGTATTGTGTATGCATGCATGTGCATTGTGTGCGCGCGCGTGTGTCTGTGTAGAAACTCCACTGTTTTTACTTTTATTTTTGTTTAAAGGAGTTGTGGGCTTATAGAACAATCATGCATAAGATGCTGGGTTCCCATACACCACCCTACCACCAACACCTTGCTCTGGTGTGGAACATTTGTTACAGTTGATGATAGCACATTTTTATATTTGTACTATTAATTAAAGTCCATGGTTTAACTTAGGATTCACATATATAATGTAGTTCCATGGAGTTTAAAAAAAATTGGACTCTGTGATTGTATATTCAATCTAATATTTTACCCTTTTAATCATATTCAGATATATAAATATATATCAGTGCGATACATATCAATGCTGTTAATAGCTTTCACACTGTTGTGCTACCATCTCCGCCACCCATTATCAAGGCATGTGCATCATTCCAAATAGGAACTCTGAGCATTTTAAACCTTAATTTCCCTTTCCCTATCCCCTGTATTTACTTGCAAAACAATCATATAAGTACTGAAATTGGAAACCAGCTCATGAAGGCACTACAGACTGTAGACTGTGGACTGGCATAAAATCTGGATAAGAACCAGTGGATTTGGTAAGGAAATCCTTGCAATAAACCTTCAGTATTTATAAACTGAAGCCATTTGAACCGAAAGCCAGTACAGGGCAAGGGATTAAGACCGTAATTTGAAAATAGAGCGCCTCCTAGTGGCCATCACATGCTGACCGCTGAAATTGAGTTCTAAGAACTCGCCAGTTTCCTGGGGAGTATTTCCTGCAGTTTGTTTTCTTTCTTCTTTTATTGTATCGTCCTTTTACTCGGGCTGGACCTCATCTTCCTCTCCGTCCCTCTGTTGGGCAGCCTTGTGTGTGGTTATCAGGGGTCGATGATGATGATGACAGACCCTCCGGAGAGTGGATGAGATGAAGGCTCAGGACTCACTTTTGCTGCTGGTTCTTGATGATTAGAGGCAGCCAGAGGCTGGCGGTGGGAAGAACCCTGGCCAGAGACTCCCAGCACACCCAGACATCAGTCCCGACTCTACGGCTGGCTGCCTGGATGGCTTGGGCGGTTGTTTTCCTCTCCAAGCCTCAAAGGTTTCATCTATGTAACCAAAGGACCCAAACGACATCATCTTAGGGGACCTTCCAATTCTGAGATTTCGTGGTCCTAGAAGCGTTGGGACTCAGGGAACTTCCGATCTCCGTGCTCGCCATTTACATTTTTCGAAAGGACCTTGTTCTGCAAGCTTGGCTCCCCCTGAGGTCAGGTCACGTGGCTGGCCTGGGTGTCTAGGGAGCTGAAAGCGCAAGCACCAGCCCGCGTGGACAGCTCAGGTGTGGTTTCAGTGAGAGGGTCCCACATAGACTCTGCAGGGGAGCTTTTGTTGAAGGAAGGGTTCTTGGAAGAAAATATCCAAAGGGAACTAAGCATAGTCCTTAAAGTGTGGCAAGACACAACAAGGGACTGCATTTGAAAACCTTCAAATTAGCAAGCTTGTTAAAAGATAATAACCAATGCAGGGGAAGGTGTGGTGAGATGGGCAAGCTGATGCAAATGAAAATGCCCTGGCTTTTGTGCGGACAGTTTGGCACCAGCACGAACTTTGAAGACAATCTTGACCTTTTTCTTGGAATTTTAATCCTGGAGACAGAAACGGGGGCAAAGGTTGCTCAAGCTTTCATATGTTGGAGAAAGACTCGTAACTGGTGAAGGTTTTGCTTTAGAGAAGAAGTTTATGACAGGGGCTTCAAGGTGTTATTTTTATAGTTGTTTGTCATGGAACCTTACTTCAAGTGGAATATTACATGCAGTTACAAGCAAACTGGCCAATGTAGGGACGGGGATTCAGTTTTAGTGCCACACCCAGACCCTGTCACTCGACCAGTGCCCCTGCCCCACCCCAAGGCAAACAGACTCCTCGGTACAGCTTGGAATCCATTGGCTCAGTCAATCACGGGATACTAATAAGGGTAGTTCCTTCTGACTGGTGGAATTCTTTTACTTTTCTGTATTTGCTAAATTTCTTTTTTTTGTTACCATGAATGCATTTTTTAATTGTCACTAAAATATCAAGATATAAAAAATAATTTCAATTTTTTTTCTAAAATTAAATGTATAATTATCACAGGAACCACAGAATTTGTGGCAGCCTGACCAAAATGTTCTTTCCCTCTTGGCAGAGCTTCAGGCTCATGTGGGAAATCTGAAGGAAAAAGGAAAAAAAAAAAAAAAACAGAAAAATAATATGAACAATATGAAAACAATCCCATCACCTAGACATGACTATTGTTAGTATTTTTAGTTATTTTCTCCCAGCTTTTTAATGTGATATGTATTTATGTCTATCATATATATTTTTAACAAGTATTTATCTTATGTGTAATATATTTTACTTTTATAAACGGTTTTATGGACTGTTTATTTTTGTTACCATTACATTGTGTATTTCTAAGGCGTTAACTTTTCCCCACCCCCACCCCCCAGACCTTGGCAAATGCTAATCTTTTTATTGTCCGTATGACTTTGCCTTTTCTAGAATGTCATATGGTTGGAATCTACAGTATGTAAGGCTTCTTTCGCTTACCAATATATATTTAAGTTTCCTCAATATCTTTTTGTGGCTTGATAGCTCCTTTCTTCTTTTTTTTTAAGAACTTAATTGACAAATCTGAACACATAGTTCATACATAGTGTACAATCAATGGCTCACCGCATAAAAGTTGTGTATTTATCACCCATGGTCACTTTTACGACATTTACATCACTCCAGAAAAAGAAATACAAAGGAAAAAGAAAAAACTCATATGTCCCATGCCCCTTACCCCTCCCTCGCATTGACCACTAGTATTTCGATCTGCTCAATTTATTTCACCCCTTATTCCCCCTTATTTATTTTTTACGCATCTGACCATACCCACGATAAAAGGAGCATAACATAAGGTTTTCACAATCACACAGTCACATTGTAGAAGCTGCATCGTTATACAATCATCTTCAAGAATCAAGGCTACTGAAACACAGTGCAGCAGTTTCAGGTACTTCCCTCCAGCCACTCCAAAACACCATAAACTAAAAAGGGATGTCTATATAATGCAGAAGATTAACCTCCAGGATAACCTCTCGACTCTGTTTGAAATCTTTCAGCCACTGAGACTTTATTTTGTCTCATTTCTCTCTTTCCCCTTTCAGTCAAGAAGGCTTTCTCATTCCATGTTGCTGAGTTCTGGCTCATCCTAGGAGTTCTGTTCCACATTGCCAGAGAGATTTGCACCCCTGGGAGTCAAGTCTCATGTAGCAGGGAGGGCAGTGAGTTCACCTGCCAAGTTGGCTTAGGAGAGAGAGGCTACACCTGAGCAACAAAAGAGGTTCTCTGGGGGTGACCGAGAGGCATAATATAAGTAGGCTTAGCTCCTCCTTTGCAAGGATAAGTTTCATAGGGACAAACCCCAAGATCGAGGGCTTAGTCTATTGATATGGTTGTCCTCACTGCTCAGACATTAACCTTTAAAAACATTATGTTTAATGATTTTTCAATATTCAATTCTACTCATAAAACATATTTTTATAGCCACATCTTTGCTATAATAAATAACACTATGATGAGAATATTTGTACCCGAATCTTTTGTATATACCTGTAATTTTCTTAGACCGGATTCCTAAAGGGGAATTACTAGGCCAAAGATTATGGACATTTTCTAGGCTCTAAAAAGATAATGCTAAATTTTCTCCCATCAGAAATTAACCCAATACTCAAAATAAAAAACAACAACCCCTCCAAAATGTAAGTGACTTTTGCTCTTCCCAAGTCATTTAGCTGATGTAGAGTTAGAAATATAAGTAAATGTGGTCTGTGCATTAATAGTAATTTTGCTCTATCATTAAGGAATGTCTCTCTGTTTTGACAATACTTAGAAATATATTCAATTAACTGACATTTGAATGGTTTTCATTTGTTTCAAATTGAGCTATTAGCCTCCTGTATGTTCGTCTTTATGCTTTTATAAACTTATTTTGATCTATCAGTATTATATAATTAGTAAAAAAGTTACTGTTTTTATGTTTTCTGTTACTAGCTTCACATCAGGCAAAGACTGAAAGGATTCAATTTTAGAAAGAGAATTATGGTGAAAGCAAGCAAACAAACAAATCCCTAAACCCACTGAATGCTATCTTTTGCTTCACAAAACTTCGTGTAATCCATTCTGTTTAATGAACAAAATTCTCAAGATTTTACCTCTTGTGAGTTTGTTATTAACAAATGTAAACTTTTGCAAACGGAAGCTCTGTATTCACGGAGATAATGCTCTTTTCCTTTTGGTGTATCGTTTATTACTGCAGCATTTCTCCTCAGCAGTTAGTTCTCAAACTTGCATGAATGTATTGTTACATTTGAGCATTCAGAAATTAGATGCTGACAGTGAATATTGGTTTACACAAATAACTACATATTTATCATTTCAGAAAGCCATTTATTGGAACCCTTCAAGGACAGGTATCCCTTGAAGCTAGCACAGAGTCTGACACCAAGGAAGTGCTTAATAAAAAATTGCTGAATTGAAAACCATTTGGATGCAAATGTTCCAACAAACGATCATGGTGATGAATACACAACTATGTGATGATCTTGTGAGTCATTGATTGTACACCATGTATGGAATTTTTACCCATAAAAATATTCAATAAAAAAAGAAAACCATCTAATAATGTAAAATTAGGTAACATAAGGGGAATATCTCAGGTTGAACATTTTATTCATCTTTCTAAAAATTATTTTTAAATAATTGGGAAAAATTGCTTGGAGAAAATTAAGCTTTTTGTTTTGCATTCTGGAGGGCTGTTTTCATTTTAAACTTCCTCTAGTGCACATATCTCTGCTCTGTCCTACTCACTAACAGGAATTTTTAAATTAAATTTAATTTTTTTAAATACTGAAAAGCACCAAACAAACGCAAACATTCCTATTTTGATCATTCTGTTCTACATATATAATCAGTAATTCACAATATCATTACATAGTTGCATATTCATCATCATGATCATTTCTTGGAACACTGGCATCTATTCAGAAAAAGAAATAGAACGAAAACAGAAAAAAAAGTTATACATACTATTCCTCTTACCCCTCCTTTTCATTGATCACTAGCATTTCAATCTAAATTTATTTTAACATTTGTTCCCCCTATTATTTATTTTTATTCCACATGTTCTGCTCGTCTGTTGACAAGGTAGATAAAAGGAGCATCAGATACAAGGTTTTCACAATCACACAGTCACATTGTGAAAACTATATCATTATACAATCATCATCAAGAAACATGGCTACTGGAACACAGCTCTACATTTTCAGGCAGTTCCCTCCAGCCTCTCCATTACATCTTGGATAACAAGGTAATATCTACTGAATGCATAAGGATAACCTCCAGGATAACCTCTCGACTCTGTTTGGAATCTCTCAGCCATTGACACTTTATCTCATTTCCCTCTTCCCCCTTTTGGTTGAGAAGGTTTTCTCAATCCCCTGATGCTGAGTCTCAGCTCATTCTAGGATTTCTGTCCCACGTTGCCAGGAAGGTCCACACCCCTGTGAGTCATGTCCCATGTAGACAGGGGGAGGGTGGTGAGTTTACTCATTGTGACTAACAGGAAATTTTAAAGCATGATCTTCCTGTCCCTTCCCATGTGTCCTCTGTGCAACTTTCAGCTACAGCTCTGTCGATTGTCCTTACTGTGACACAACTTCTAAATTTAGTAAATTTAAACAATACCACGATGATAGCCTTGCCTTTAGTAGTTTACAAGAATTCCTTCATGTATTTTGTTTTATTTACTCACAGCAAGAGTGCACATTCAGTATTAGTGTTGTTGTTGTTTCCAATTTTTTTTTTTGCTAAGAAAATAGAAATTTAGTGAGATTGAGAAACTTGCTCAAGAAAGTCTGCAAGCAAGGATTTAAGCCCCTATCCTCTGAGTCTTTCTCCTGTACCACCAAGCCTCTAAAAATGTGAAGTCTGGCTTTATAAGTATAATGCCAGATCTTTCCTAGGTGCAAGCTTCTCCCCGGCTGTAAGAAGTAGAGCAGTTGCAACACTTTGAAAATTGCCTAAGCCCACTTAGCAATCTTTTAAATTAGCTTCTATGTTAGTCATTGTTTATTCACCAGCAAGAAGCAGTTTAAAAGTCAGAGAGTGCAAGTGACACAGATCCTAGATTGCAGAAGTGATGCTAAGCTCCTTCTCCTATGAGCCTTCCCTTTCCCTCTGCCCTTGTCTGTTTCCTTAAGAACATAATCTAACAGTCACCAGCATTGCAGTTATGGAGTGAGGATTAGAGCTATTCTTCTAAAATACAGAGCGATGCTAATTTATATATTGCCCACATTGGGACACTTTTGCAGCGATGTGCTGGAGCCTGCTCACACAGGCTCATGCAAGTGGATTGCTAAATTTTCTGGACTTTTTTTTTTAGCTGGTTATTAAATTCAGCCAATTATTAAATCATACACAATCAAAGAATGTTCTAATCCTTGCATCTGTATGAAAGGGAGTTGACATTATTGCAATCAGTAAGGCTGAAGCTGAAAGAGGTTCCTTTTCAATGAATATAATCTGTACAAGGATGAGAAATAGTTTAACCGTGGCTCACACATCAGATTTGGCGGCCATACATTCATTAGGAAAAGAATGAGCGGATTAAAATTACAACTCCATTTGTTAAATCATGGTCGAACTGCAGCCACAACTTGGCTAAGGATATAAAGTTTTGGCACAAATCAGCAAAAGCATTCTGTGGGAACCAATTGGCTGTATTGGAGTTTACAATACAGAATATTCTTTATTGTAAATTGTGTACTACACATCCTTTATATACACACACACATTCATACACAGGAATATATGGAGAACGGTTTTTAAATATTTACCAATACACCACTGCTTCTGAGAATGAAAGGGGTGCTATTAATAAACATATTGGAACAACAGACAATTTAGGAACATGCGGTCATCATAAAACTTCCCAGGTGCAGTCAAGTTCTGACCCTCTCTCCGCACTGGTTTGTTTCCTTAACAGCATCCCCAGACAGAGGCTCATGCACTTCTCCCCTCCAAGGCTTTCTCTCTCTAAGTACGTTTGCCCTCGGGGATACAGGAGCTCTCTCTTCTGAGCTACTTGTTTCATCTAGCTTGCCCCTTTCCCCAGGGCCTTTAGTTTTGAACTATTTCGGGCACTTTTTATCTTTGAGTCTATCAGACAGTATCTTAATATCTGTGAATCTTCATTTTCTTACTGCAAATGTTACCAATAGCACCTACCTTGCTGGCCTGTAAAGGATTAGAAATAGTCCATGTACAGTGTTTTTTTATAGTGCTTGACACTATATCTTAACTCAATAGGTAGAAGTGAAGGTAGTTCACCAGTGGTTCTATAAGCAATATTACCATATTGAAGGCGAACATGATTGAAATGGGTTGTATAGTCCCGTTTCAATCATGTGTCCCACCGATTAACACTAGAAATATAAATAAGGCCTTACATGAACTATTTCAAAGGTATGAATCTTGTACAAAGAATGTATCATTTCGGGGTATAGGGGAAAACAGCTATTGCATGCTATGTGTTATGTTTAACAGGAAAACATCAACAGTACCCAGCAATATCAGGGGTAAATAATGGGGAGAAGGACAAGAGTTAAGGGGAACTTTGTATTTTCTGTTTGGTGAGGGTGTGTTTATTGGTTATTCTTCTCTTGGGAACAATGGAATTATCTAAAATTGAGAGTGTCGATGGACTGTTGACTTGGAATATTATACAGGACGCCCAATGAATGGAGGTGGCTGAAGTACTGACTGAGAAGTACATTGATGAATGATGGTGTATATATATATATGGTTGAATATTGTGCTGCTACAAAAAGGAACAAAGTTGTGAAGCGTGCAATGTCGTGAAAGAAGCTGTGGGACGTTTGGTGAGGCCAAATCAGCCAGAAATAATCGAGCAAATATTTTGCAGTCTCCTTTAGAAAATACTTATAAGAACGTTGGGGCTTAGATTACAAGCTTTTATAGCAGTCACATTTAGTCCTGAGCGGTAACTGTTATTTCTGGATTTTGAGGGGCTGTGTTATATATGTATAACCTGGTACTTAGATACAAGAATGAAGCCGGGGCGGGCCGCGGTGGCTCAGCGGGCAAAGTGCTTGCCTGCTATGCCGGAGGACCTCGGTTCGATTCCCGGCCCCAGCCCATGTAACAAAAACAAAAAAACAAAATACAATAAAACAAGAAAATGTTTAAAGATGTTTCCCTTTCTTCCTTCTATCCTTCCTTCCTTCTCTCTGTCTTTCCTTTAAAAAAAAAAAAAAAAAAAAGAATGAAGCCGATCTGGTCGGGATTAAGGTAAATCAGAACACAGGGGAAAGGAAGACATTGTATTTTAGAAGTTCACCTACTCTATGAAACCAAAAGAAAAAAGATTTATTTTGTCCAGAACCTAAATTTTCTGTAGCACATAGTCTAACTCAACCTGTCTGGATAGATCATTTAAACAATCCAAACACAGGGAGCCCAGAATAAGAATGAGGGCCTTTAATCCTGTATAGCTTAATGTAATGCCTGGATACACCCCAGAGTATATTAAGCAGATAATCAAAAAGTATTGATAAAGCCCCTTGAGGGATGGGAGAAAAAATACAGAACTATTAAACTTTACCACCAGGGAAACCCCTGATACTGTGTCAAACATTAGGGATTCCCAAATCATTAAGCTAAGCCCTTGATTTTGAGGCTTGCTCTTGTGAAGCTTATTTATGTAGCAGAGAAGTTTAGCCTACCTTTAGGTACGTCTAAGAGTTACTTCTAGAGGAGCTCTGTTGTTGCTCATATGTGGCCTCTGTCTCTCTAAGCCCATCTCTGCAAGTGAAACCATTGCCCTCCCCACTACATGGGACATGATATCCAAGGGTGAAAGTCTCCCTAGCAACGTGGGAGAGGACTCTGGGGATGAATCCAGACCTTGCACCATGGGATCAACAATTCCATCCTGACCAAAAGGGGGAAAAGAAGTGTAACAAATAAGGTATCAGTGGCTGAGAGAGTTCAAATAGAGTCACGAGGCTACTCTGGAGGCCACTCTTACATAAGCTTCAATTAGACATTGTTACCCCTCATAGCTTGCCAAACCCCAATTAAAACCATTCCTGCCAATCCTAAAGAATACCTATAGCATTATATAGGATTCTACAAAGTTTCCATGCACTAGGATAACTTTCCAGAAACCTACAACTTTCAGATGGGTCCCTAGACCACATAAGTACTGAAATGCACAGGGGCCAGCATCTCCAGGACATCAACTATTTCCATCCTCCTATCCCATATTATCAACCGCTCCTTCCAACATGAAAAAGTTAGAATGGCCATAGTCCAAATACCCCTAAAGAATGTGAGAAAGATCACAAGTGATGGTGGAGTTATACAGAGAAGATCGGGTTTAACAAATGAGTATGAGTGCTGAATCATTATATTGATATATATATTTTTTTTAGTCTCCAGTGTTTTGGAGCAGTTAGCGGTAAAAACCTTAAAATGTGGACTTGTAACCCACACTCTGAAGTCTGTTCTACAACTAATTGCTGCGGTGTGCTTTGAATTATTGCTTTATCATATATACGTTATTTTTCACAAACAAGAAAAGATAGTTGATTATGATGATAAATGCACAGCTATAAGATTCTGTGAACCATTGATTGTACACTTTGGATGATTACATGGCATGTGAATATGTATCAATTAAAGAAAAAAGCTCAAGAATCACATAGCTTGACTCAGATAAAAGAAACCAAACACCAGTGCCCAAGACCCAAGGACTCTGACTCAAGAAGGCTACTGTGTCCTATGCAATCACAAGTGAATTCTGTGACCCTCTTGCTTGACTCCTGGATCTGAACTCCTCGAAGTCCATGTGAATAATGGACTGAAAATGCCACTTTGCTCTGAAGTGGACCCAGAGTGTTTCATTCAAGGAACACCAACAACTGCCCAGGTGCCTCCCCAGCCTCCCCTGAGGTCTGTGGCAGGCACTGTCCATCAGTCACAACATGCCACTGTGGAACCTGAGTGCAGCCTCAGAATCTTTCTTATCACAGGGCTCCAGGCATTGCCTTTCCTGATCTACTTGATCCTTCTTGGAGAATTCCCGAAGTATGTCTTTGTAGATGGGTGGGCCTCCGTATCTGAAAACCACTTAGTATAAGATGGCTATTTTGTTCCGTGAGCCACTGATTGTATACTTCAGATGGGGTGTGAATATATCACAATATAAGTGCATTAAAAAATAAACATCTAATGATAAAAAAAAATGGCTATTTTGAATTTGACTGTGAATCCTTTGCATTTGGATATTCCGCATTCCACAAAGCTACTCTAGCTTCTGGAAGGCAAAGGTTAATGCCCAAAGAAGGTGAAAATCTACTTTAAAATTGCTAGTGAAAGCTGGCTGGCAGTGGGCATATAGCACTGGGCTGTGTAGTAGCCTGGGTTTCCATAGGCACAAGGTGAATCAAGGCCTTGAGTAAACTTTTCCACCCTGGTTGTAAACCTGGAATGAGGCTGGGAAAGGGCGCTGACTGACCCTGTTGGCAGAGTGAGAATTCTGACAGCAAAACCCTCCAAAAACTCAGCCAAAGCAAACGGCAGTGACGCCCCATTAAAAAATGTGTGGGAGCCCAGCCACAGTCTCAAGTCCCGCAAGCCACATGTAAAGTAGTACAGCTTGGAGAACAAAAGTTATTGCAACTCATTCTGGAACTATACTACCCTTCTGAAATCCATAAACACAGCAGTGGTAATCTGGGATCTTTGGGGTTGAATGAAAGACAGCATCACACTTTGCAGGTCAAAAGCCTCCAGTTCATCGGAGACACAGTTAAGAAGGCCAATTGTGTGCGGTGGCTTCCGTGTGTAGGTTCAGTCTGGAGCCCTCTGAGAGCGGAAACTGGGGAGCCAGCACCCCTGAATTGGAGCCTCTGTTCTCGACAGCCCATCAGGAGCACAGGCCCTTCTACTCATGCTTTCCTTGGGGTGGCTTGTACGTAAACTCATAAGCCTCTGGAGACTGCACTCTAGGAGGAGGGGGAGAAGCTGAAAGGATGTGTGGTCTTGAGGGTGGGCTGGGGGGGGGTAGTTTGAAGAACATCTATTGTTTTCTTCTCCTTTTTTCCTCCTCCTGGCAGTGAGGGTTTAGCTTTCATGCAGCCAAGTGGCTTGGAAAAGCTTCGTGTAAAATGCACCGGGTAGTTTTCGCCCTGATGCCACCCGATGTGGAAGAGATACAGCTCCAGAAGCAAAAGCATTCCCAGTGTTGTATCAACTGCTTGAAACGCTAAGAACTCATAGAATCTGTAGAGCTGGAGAGGGCCAAGGAGATTTTGTTAATCTGATACCCTCATTCCATAAGGGAGGACACATCCTCATTAGGGGAGTACGCTTAAGACCGGTCGATCAGAGTCCTGGAGAGGAAGGACTATCCCCTCTCAATGTGGGAAGGTCACCAGACTACGCCATGGGGTCTGTGTCTGTTCTGGTTTGTTCAGACTGCTGAGATGCAAGATACCAGAAGTGGACTGGCTTTAACAAGGGGGATTTTAAAACTTACAATTTATAGTTCTTAGGCCATAAAAATGTCTAACTCAAGGCTTCCATAGGACAATACCTGGACCCTGAAGACAGGCTGCTGGCATCTGGGGCTCCTTTGTCCTCTGTCACACGGAGAGGCACATGGCTGCATCTGCTTGGCCTCCCCTTCTGGGTTTCATTGCTTTCAGCTTCTGGCTTCGGTGGGTCTCTCTCTCTCTCTCAGCTTCTCTGGTGCTCTGCTCTGTTTGCGTCTCTTAATTTCATCTCTTAGCTTCTGCCCGTGTTTTATCCTCTTATAAAGGACTCCAGTATGAGGATCTCAATGGAAATAATCTAATCAAATGTTCCACCCACGATAGGTCTGCACCCATAGGAATGGATTAAAAGAGCATGATCTTTTCTGGGTACACACAATTTCCAAACTACCACAGTATCCTTACATCTGAATCTTGGTCCGGTTTATTTCTTCTGAGCCCAAGTGGCTTACTTGAAGGCCACTTCTGATTAGTAAGAATTCATTCAATGTCTGATGGTATTACACATTTCCTTTGGGGTAGCAGTTAAGGCATGGTTGTTGATGTTGTAGCAAATTATAGTAGATTTGTTTAGAGCAATGCAAACTTATTATGTTCCAGTTTTGGAGTCAGAAGTCCAAAATGCATCTCAAGGAATGAAATCAAAATGTCAGCAAGGCTGCATTCCTTTCTGGAGAGTCAGGCTCATTGAACACTCCAGATTCTATAAGCTGCTCACATTCCTTGGCTAGTGGCCTCTTCTCCCATCTTCAAAGCCAGCAACAGTGGGTCAAGTTCTCACATTTTATCACTCTGACCTTTTCTGCCTCCCTCCTCTACATTAAGGACACGTGATTATATTGGGCCCACCCTGATTATTCAGGATAATCTCCCCAGCAACCTTAACTCCTCTTTGTCATGTGACCTAATTATACCGATTTACATCGAGGTTCTGGGGATTAGGACACGCACATTGTGCTGTTGGAAGCTGTCATGTACCCACAAAAGGCCATGTTCTTTCAACCTGTCCATGTGGGGGCAGATCTATTGTGGGTAGGAACTTTTGGTTCAATTGAGATGAGACCCAGCCCATTCAGGGTGGGTCTTAATCACTTTACTGGGGTCCTCTATGAGGGTAAGAGAGAGAGAAAATGCCCAGAGACATTTGGAGAGAGTCACTGAAACCAGAATCCAGGAGAAATGGACCAGCAGATGTCACCATGGGGCTTCCCATGTGACAGAGGAACACTTAATGTCATCAGCCTTTCCTCAGAGAAGGTTATCTTCTTCTCAATGCCTTAATTTGGACATTTTCATGGCCTTAGAACTGTAAATCTGTAAACTAATAAATCTCCATTTTTAAAGTCAATCCATTTCTGATATATTGCATTCTGGCAGCTTTTGCAAATGGAAGCACAATTTTGGGGGGGCCATTATTCTGCATCACCAGTGTGTCAGGAGCAGTTACTACAGCAGATCTTTGGCATTCAGAGTCTTGATGTCTGACATACACTCATTCACCGTTTTACTTCCATACATTTGTGCCAATGCCAGGAATTTTTAGTGCGTGAGCCTAGCCAATCTCCCAGCTTCCACACCTCAACATTCCTTTGTTGATCTCACTTAACGATGCCCGAATGTGTTCTCATAAATACTCTTTGAAGCTGATTTTATCATTGCCGACTTAGAGCAATGAAACTTCGACTTTATAAGCTATCGTGATGTTTTCAAATGCAAGGATTCATGCAAATAATCTCCACAAAAATGTAAATTATTACGTCCTTGGTGGCCAGGCTCCATTGCAGGACACTTGAGTCTTTTAAAAAACTCTTTGGCCACTAGAGAGAGACGATTATTTGAAGAGCCATTTGTCAGGTGGATGGGTGTAAGTAATACAAATACATGAAAACGTTTTAAAATGGTCTCCAGGGCTGCAGACCTCTTGAACACCTTTCCCCACAATCACCATGTCTCTTCTGCAGTCACTTGTGTCATTTGCAGCAAGGTTCCTTATATCTAGCCATTGAGAGTTCATTGATTTTTTTTTTACCTTCTTTTATTCTCCTTGAAGATCAACTTTGTGGAAAGAAAGCCTAATAAATTTTCAGAAATGATACTTTATAAAGACATAGCATCCTAAAGATTTTACAGTCTGTAAGTGTTGTCACGTAGAGTCTAAAGCACTGGCCATTGCTTACCCACACAAGCCCTGCTGCAGTGTCATCTCCCTGGCCTGGCTTCCCTTAACTTCCCTGATGAGCCCTCTTGGCATCTCCAAATGTCCTCTGGCAGGAGCTACCTTGCTCCTTATTCTCTCTGCCCCTCTGGGAGGTTCTTTCTAGTCCATTTCCTTCTTTGGCTGCATTGAAAGCAAGGGTGGTAAGTAGGCTTTCTGTGGTTGCTGTACAGGGCTGACAGCTCACTCTCAGTGAAGTTTCAAGGGCCAGGGAATGATTCCCTCCCCCCCCCCCACTTTCCTCCCTTCCTCCACTGTCTCTCGCAAATGGCCTATACCTTGAGGTCATCAGAAACTATGAGCTGTGGGCCCGGAGACAACCCTCTTGATCCCCTCTCCCCTGCAAGCTCATGGCCACTGTGGTGCCATTGAATCCAGGCCTTTTTGGTAAAACAGAACTGTAAGCTAGAAAAGTAATAATAAGAATTTTTACTGACATTTCCTATTCAATTTTTATATAATGTGGATTTTTCCATAGCATCTTTGATTCTGCTACAGTATCTCTTTTTTCTATTTGACCTCTATTATTATTTTTTGGGGGGTGTGCATGGTCCGGGAATCGAACCTGGGTCTCCTGCATGGAAGGCAAGTATTCTACCACTGAACCACCCATGCACCCTTGACCTCTATTATTTTATTTCTAGTAATATTAGAACCTAATGTTCTTAAGTCAATTTTAGTAGGTAACAGTTTTCTAGGAATTTGACATGTTCCTCTGTTTTCAAATTGATTGACATTAAGTAGTTTTTTTACTTTTATTAGGTTTATACTGTTGTTCTGGTTTTAATTTCCCAATTTGGGTACTTAGCATGTTAATTTTCAGCTCTCTGTTACCATAAGATGAATATTTAAAATTATGAATTTTCCTCTAAGTCCAACTTCAGCTACATCCCACAAGTTTTATATGTTACATTATGGTATCCATTCCATTTTAAATATCTTCTAATTCCCATTAAAATTTTTTCTTTATCCATGAGTTATTCAGTGTTTATGTTTTTTGATTTTCAATTTTTATCTTTTTAGTGTTTTTCTTAATTGCCACACAGGTATGATCCAGAAAGTTATTTTTAGAAAAATGTTCAGAAAGTTATCTTTTCATTGTTGATTTAAAATTTAATTAAATTGCAGGCAGGCCACAGTGGCTCAGCCGGCAGATTTCTCGCCTGCCATGCCGGAGACCCAGGTTTAATTCCCAGTGCCTTTGCATGCAAAAAAAAAAAAAAATTTTAATTAGATTGTGGTCAATCTAATTAATCTCTGTGGTCAGAGAGTATGGGTAGCATGGTATCAAACTGATCATGTTGAATCCTTTACTGGTCCAGTTTGCATAGATGTTCAATGTGTGTTTGAAAAGAATATGCATCCTCTGCTTCTTGGGTGCAAAGTTCAGTATCTGCCTATTAAATCACTCCTGTTGATTGTGCTATTCAAATATGTGTCTTTAATGATTCTGAACGATCTTTTACTAGGAGAGATTATTTGAAATCTCCCATTATGGCAGCAGATTTCAAAACTTATTCTTGCAGCTCTGTCATTCTTTGCTTCATATCTTTTGAAACTATATTACTAGGTTATTACAAGTTCAGAAATGATACATATTCTAAGGAAATTAAACCTTTTTCCTTAATTAGCTTCTCTTTATCTCTAGTTATGATTTTTCCTTCAACTCTATTTTATCTAATATTTATATTGCTACCTCCTTGACTTAGTTTAGAATCTACTTGCTATGGCTTTTCCCGTCTTTTTATTTTCAACCTTACTATAGCCTTATGTTTTAAACAATATTCTTATAGTTTATGGTTGGATTTCTAAAATTTTGATAATCTTTGTCTTTAAAAGGGGATAATTTAGTCTTATCACTGGTTGTAAGTACTAATACATCTAGATTTATTTCTCCCATCATGTTTTGACTTCCTGTTGCTCAATCTGTCTATTTTTACCTTCTTTTTTGCTTTATTTCAGATGCAATCAGTACGTTTCTTATTTCTTCCTCTCTCGTACTAGCTTGAGATTTACACATTAAAGATGCATAATTAGACTTAAAGTGTTCAGTTTTTTAATAAAAGAAACAAAACAATAAGGACCTTAGGACTTTTTCAACTCATACAATTGTGGTGTATTTTATTTCTATTTTTAGCCTCATGAAAATTTATCAAATCTTGTTCTCTCTATCCAACGTTTCTTTTAATTTGGGTTCAGATTCACCATTTTCTTTGTTCCTTATTTCTTCTTGCATCTTAAACCTGCTAATGGGGCTAACTTACCTTATGCTTAATATTCCTTAGAATTTCCTTGATGAGCATTTGGAGGTAATTTCTCAGTCTTTGAAAACACTTCTGTTTTGCTCTCATTCTTAGAAAATATTTTCCCTGAGCACAAGATTATAACTTGATCATTACTTTTTACTCAGCTCCTTGAAGATATATCTTCATTGATTCAATTGAGAAGTAATTTGTTGTTCTAATTTTCTATATTCTTCCAGAGTAATCTCTCCTCATCGTGTCTGATTTTAAATATATTTCTTTTTGCCTTTGGTGTCCTGCAACTTACTATGATATACCTGGTAGAGTATTACTTTTATTTAAACTGGGATTTATTTGGCTTCCTGAATCAGAAGACCATTGTCTTTCACCACTTCTAGAAAATTCTAAGTTATTATGTCTTCAAAACATTACCTTCTCCCAATTTTCTTCTCTACTTTAGGAGTTCTGATTAAATGTTTCTTACATATAATCAGAATATGCTCTGAGTTCTGTAACCTTTCTTACATATTTTCTTTCTGCTTTTTTTTGGTACTGCATTCTGCCTTCTTTTTCAGATCTCATTTCCAGTCCATTAATACTTTTTCAGCTTTGTCTAACTTTCTATTAAAATGTTCCTATAGGTGTAAAATTGTGTTTATGATCCTGTTGGACAAACCATCTCTGTCCGGCCTAGGGATTGTCTCTTGTTCCCTGCCTGAAGTGACGCTGTAAAAAGCAAACCTGCAGAGCACCCGTTTGGCAAATGCGCTCATGGAGAAAATTGACTTCACCGCTCTGACCCACTCTGGCTTCCTATAGTCACTTGGTTCTGGCCTCCAACGCTTCTTTTCATTTTTGCCAGCGTATTAATGCATTTTACTAATATTTTGTAGCAATTACTTGACACTTTAGTGGTTTTCAGCAAGCAGGTCTGTCTTGGTATCTAGTTCATCATATTCCTGGAAATGACATCCCCATTGAAAGGTTTAGGAGGCAAAAGGGTGAGAAAGAAGGAAGGTAGACCTGAAAATTTAAAGCGGGCGGGTTTATTTCTGCGCTCCCGGGCTGAGCTCACCAAATCCAAAACGGAGGGAGGTGAGTCAGTGCCTGGGTGATGGCACGGGCAGTTTTTAAGCAAGCGGGTCAGGTGACTCCTGAAGGGGCGGTTCTCTGGAAGTCAGGTGTCCGGAAGGGGCGGTTCCGGAAGTCATGCCATCAGGAAGGGGCGGTTCCAGAAGTCATGTTGGGAGGGGTGCCCCAACCTCAGCGGCTCCGGTTGCAGTGCCTTTTCCCATTTCCCAGACCTAACACCTATAGGCTCTTTAAGGGTTTTACTTGCTACATGTGTACAACCAAATTCAAAGTTAAACTTCAGTTGCAAACAGCACACATTAACATGGACTATATCTTTTCTGTGACGTGGTTATCTAGCTGTTTCATAACATAAGATGTGAGAGAACCTGTATAATGTTGGTGTCTGGTGTTCAAAAAAATTTTCATAGAATAAATTGTCTCTGTGTAATAAATTCATATTTGCAAGTAACTTCAATCCAAGGTTCTCTCCATAAAATGGATTCCCAAGAACTAGCTACAATGGGTCAGGCTCTTCCCATCAGGCCAGAGCTTGGGTCAAGTTAAGACCAAAGTCTGCTGACTGGTGGGCACAGCCCTGGCGAGCATATTCTTAGGTGATCTGGGCCACCCCAGATCCATCCGAGGCAGTTCAGACAGATGCATAATTAACACTCTTAAGGTTTCCCTGGGAAGGAAACTAGAGACCTTGTTCTGGAATCCACTAGTAAAGAGGTACTTGTTTGTTAGACCTGGCAGCTAATAGCTTTAGTGGCTGTTACTGGAGATGCACTGATCAGGGTCTCACTCAGACCCCTGATGAAAAAGGAGGTTCATTGAAGGAAGCTGGAAAGGGTCCCAGAGAGAAGTATGACTGGTTCTGTCTCTTGGCTTCCCTTGGGTCAGGGGCCTCCCTTGTCGGATCAGCTGTGGGTAGGTCATAGCACAGAGTCATTTGACATGAAGCGTGGCTACCACAAAGGATGCTCTACCGCGGGGGCTGTGGATTGTCACTGGCTATGTAGAAGAGACCTGGTCTGTTCAAAGAGCAGCCAAATACCAAAATGCCAATGGTGTCATCTAAACTATTTCCTGCAGAGAAAGATACTTGGTGATTACTTCTTAACTGACAACCACACACAAGTTTGTTTTCCAAGTTAGCAACTCATCTTTCTAGTTCTTCTTTCTAGGCACCTTATCTTTTAGAGCTTCCCATACTGTGGGGCATTTCATTAGGATGTAGGCAGTGCCTTCCCTTTCTGTCCAACTTTCTAACAATGTTTTACACAGACAAGGCCTCACCAAGCTTTGTGGGTTAAGAGAGAAGTATACATTCTTACTTACATTTATTTCCCCACAAATGTGAAATTTGTGTGCCTATCCACAATACTGGAATGCAAAAACCTCTGAAAGCACAAGACTTTTGTAATTTATTTGGTGAAAAAGCCTGGCCTTGCCCAAGCTCCCTTGTTGACAAAGACTCATCTCGATCTGATGTGAGACTGTTTATGTTCTTTATTTATCTCATTTAGTGTGAATTTTTGTACATGTTTTTGTAGAAATATTAATAAGTTTTGATTATGGGGTGACACCCCAGAGCCTGCCATAGGTGTTTGCATCATACACTCTTCATTCACCATGTTTCCTTTTGAAAATCAGAAAATATTTGAATTCCTAAATGTTCTGGTCCCAAGTGTTTTTAACAAGGAATTGTGAATCCGTAATCATTTAAAATAAGCAACAAATACATTATAGGCAAATAAATAATAAAAGGGCATAGGGCGTGAGGAGAGGCAGAATAAATAGTGCTGAAATCTGTAAAAGCATTAATACGGAAGATGATACCTACTCTACACTCTGCCAGTACCTACCTTTGTTTTTCATGTACACTCAGCTTCCTTTTTTCCAAAATGAAGAGAACTTGCCTGGGATTATTTCTATAATCTCTTCCATGTTTACAATTCTTTAATTCTGCGATACTAGTTTCCTTTTATTTTCAAAGCAATTTTTGTGATTAGGTAGCAACCCAGGAATGGTAATTGTTTGTCAAGGTATTTTCAGTTTACATGCTACTGCTTTTTCCCTTCATATTTCAGATTCTCAGTATAAACTCAAGCATTTTCATTTGCTTAATCATTTGTTCAGCTTTCTTTAAAAAAAAATCTGAGCAGTTTTTGCTTTATTTTGCTTTTGTTTTTGTTTTATCTGAGCAGTTTTTATTGGTTTTAAATCACTTTTCACATTTTGACCTTTTCATAATTATTAAAAAATCCATTTTACTTTCCTTTGCATATACAGTATTTCCATTTTGGGAGGAAAAAACATAAAGAAAGAATACTAGGTCATTTATATAAGAGTATTTGTATCAAGGCTCAGAATGCTTGTCCTTGATGGGTGTGCTGAGATCATTTTCCAAATTTATTTTGAAGATAAAGTTCCTTTGTTACCTTGGATCATGGTTTAAATTAGGTCAACTTTCTGCCTTTTCTGATTTATGTAATGAGGTGTTTGCTTAAAGATGACAGTTCTCTTACAGGCCAGATGTTGACAAAAGGTACCACTGTGTCATGTAAAGCAGAAGTTTGGAATTCATCCAAAACCCTTCCTCACCCTTACCACCCACACATTCAATTAATCAGCAAGTCCGACTGAGTGTTTTCGTAAAATTATAGATTTCTGGCATATAGAATATCTGAGCATAATATAAACAGCACCCATGTACTAACCTCAGGTTTCGGAAATTACAACATTTTGTCAAGATCGATTTGGCTATTCAGAGCCCCTTGTGATTCCATATGAATCTGAAGCTTGGCTTTTCCATTTCTGTAAAAAAGACAGCTATAATCTTTATAGAAATTCCATTGAATCTTATAGGGACTGCATAGATCACTTGGGGTAGTAATGCCTTCAAATCTATGAACATGGAGTGTCTTGCCATTTATTTAGGTCTTCTTTAATTTCTTTGGCAGTGTCAAGTTTTGCACTTCCTTGATTAAGTTTATTCCTAGGTGTTTTATTCCTCAGTATATTTATTTTATCTAATGCTATTGTAAATGGAATTGTTCTCTTAATTTCCGTTTTGGATTGTTCATTGCTGGAGTGTTCATTTCCATTCATGGAAACACAACTGATTTTTGCTTGTTAATCTTGTATGATGCAACTAAGCCAAATTTGTTACCAGCTCTAATTGCTCTCTTGTGGATTCTTCGGTGTTTTCTATATAATAGATCATGTCATCTGCAAAGAGATAGTTTTACTTGTTCCTTTCCAATTTGGATGCCTTTTATTTTGTTTTATTGCCTAAGTGTTCTGGCGAGAACTTCAAGTATAGTGTTGAATAATAGTAAAAATGGGCATCCTTGTCATTTTTTCCGGATCTTAATGGGAACGCTTTCAGTTTTTCACTATTGAATATAATGTTAGCTATGGCTTATTTCCTTTTGTTGTCTGTTTGCACCATTTGCTAGGAATTCTAGCACAGTGTTGAATAGAGAAGGCACATAGTGATCATCTTTGCCTTATTCTCAACCTTAAGGAAAAACCCAGATGTTTCACTATTTAACATGATATTAGCTATAGGTTTTCTGTAGATACCCTTTGTCAAGTTGAAGACATACTTTTCTATTTCTTGTTTCCTGTGAGGTTATATTTTTTTAAATTAAGTACAGCTTTTGATTTTTGCTAAATGCAATGGAGGTGATCATAAGTTTTTTCTCCTTTATTTTGTTAACATGGTAAATTACTATGATTTCTTTCTTTAAATGCAACCTTACGGAGATATAGTCGCATATCATATAAACATCCAAAGTAAACAATCAATGAATGGTTCACAATGTAATTGCATAGTTGTGCATTTATCATCACTGTTGACTTTAGAACATTTTCATTACTCCAAAAACAAAAAAATAAGAATAAAATTAAAAGTAAAGAAGAACATCCCAATCATCCCATACCCTTTTCCCCCTATTATTTATTTATTCTTTGTTTTTATTTTCTTACTCATCTCTCTATACACTGAATAAAGGGAGTGTCAGTCACAAGGTTTTCACAATCACATGGTCACACTGTTAACAGCTATATATTAAACCATCATCTTTAAGAATCAAGGCTACTGGGTTGCAGTTCAATGGCTTCAGACATTTCCCTCAAGTTACTTCAATACACTGAAAACTGAAAAGGACTATCTATATAATGTATAAGAGTAATCTCCAGAATGACCTCTTGACTCTATTTGAAATCTCTCAGTCACTGAAACTTTATTTTCTTTCATTTATCTTTCCCAATCCCATGATGCTAGGGCCAGGCTCATGCCCAGGAATCATGTCCCACATTGCCAAGGAGATTTATACCCCTGGGAGTCACGTCCCATGCAGAGGGGAGGGCAGTGAATTTACCTCTAGAGTTGGCTTTGAGAGAGAGGCTACATCTGAACAACAAAAGAGGTTCTCTGGGAGTGTCTCTTAGGTATAAGTAGTCTTAGCTTCTCCTTTGTAGGAATGAGTTTCATAAGGGTAAGTCCTGAGATCAAGGGCTTGGCCTATTAAATTGGTAGTCTCCAATGTTTGCTAGAATATCAGGTCTTCTCCAGTGGGGAAGTTTAATATTTTAACATTTTTCACAGTCTCTCAAGGGGAGTTTGCAAATGCTTTTTAAAAATCTTCTCCCCAGATCACTGTAGGGTGTAACTATGATTTAATTTTTGAATGATAAACCAGCTTTGATTTATAAATTCCACTCAGTCGTGAGGCATTATTCTTTCTATATTGCTGGATTCAATTTGCTAATATTTTGTTAATAAATTTTGCATCTTAGATCATCAGAGATATTGGTCTGTAATTTTCTTTTCTTCTAAGGCTATCAGAGTTTTGCTGGTCATATAAAACAAATTGAGAAGTGATCTCTCTTGTTTTATTTTTTAGAAGAGTTTGAGTATGTTTGGTTTACTTCTTCCTTAAATATTTGACACAATTCTTCATTGAAACCATCTGAACTTAGAATTTTATTTGTAGAAAGATTTTTGGTGATTAATGTATTTTAAAATACATTTAGGTATTAAGATTGTCAATTTCTTCTTGTATTAGTTGTAGTAAGTTGTGCATTTCAAGAAATTTTTCTATTGTATCTGAATTTTCAAATTTATAAGTCTGTTCATGATATTCCCTTATTTTATTTTCAATGTCTGTTGGATTTTTAATTGATGTCCCTTCCTTCATTCCCAATATTCTGTTCACTAGACCAATTATGAGACATAACTGAGTTGAAACTCTGTCGATCTTCTGAGCTCCAGAAGCTCCCACTTTCACTGATGGACCACAAGTGATGTTTTAGTTCTATTGGAATTAGTGTCATTTCAGACCCATTGTCCAATGAACCCTCTAAAATTTTCCTGAATGCACACTCATGCTGACAAATGGCCATAGGCTTCCTTGGGGAAAGCTGGAAGAAGAGGTAACAGTATAAAAGTTTGTCAGACTAGCAGACTCCTTCCTTCAAGGAACCCAGCGTTCCCCTCAGTCAATGGGTTCTGGGTCTATAAGCTGGCTCAAACCTGAGAACTGCTTGAGGGACTGTGATTCTCTCTTTTGATGATTCAAGTTAGATTTCGGTTCACTTGACCTAGAACTCTAACACTTATACAGATCAAGTAAGAATGTAATAGACTGCCCACCTAGTTCTCTTCTAGGGACACCATGATCAACTAGCCAATGCCAGAGGTCTCTGAGAGTCAGACTATTTTGATTACTGCTCTGACTCTGTATGTCCATTATGGTAACCTGACTTATTTTGTCTTTGGCTATTAAGAGCCACCACTTGGCTCCTCACACCCCAAGATCCAAAGATCTTTATTGCATTTAAGAATCCCAGTTCAATGGCAGCAGTTTCCACTTAATTTGTGGCTTTCAGAGAGGAGCAGCCACAGACCTCTTCAAGGATGCTGAGTCTTTCCTCACAAATTTATATCTCACAGTCATGGAGAAAGTTGGGTTGTTTGGACCTTCCCAGGGTGGGTGAGCAGGTCTTTCATGATAAATTCACTCCAACTTTCTGGTCTCCCAAAACTTTGTACTCCCAGGTAGTTTTAGCATCTTGACTTCATTTAGGGTGGACCACTTTTTGGTCCATGTTTCAGCCAACCAGCTAGACTGTTAGAACCCTTTCAAACCCCTCAAGCTACAACATTGAATATGAAATTTCTGCTTAGTCTGTATTTATTAATAAATTCGGCTTGATCCAATTTTATATTCCTTCCGCCCTTACTGCATACCCTTAATTTTCATTTGCACATAAATCTACCAGATTTATGCCCATATATTTTCCCATATTTCTGGAAAAAATCATGCTGTTATTTTGCTATGTAGTGCACCTCTTTGTGGGTCATACTTTTTACTTCACCTTACAGGGCTTCGAGTCAAGTTATATGTGGAAGCAGAGAGGAGTGGCAGGGTAAATCCTGAAGATAATAAGCAGTTTCTCAGTAGAGGCCATTACAGGTTCTTGAGGCAAAGCAGAGTTATCCTATGTAGAAAAAAGACTGGAAGAGTTTCTTCTACTGGAAAAGAAGACTCGGAAAAATTTAAGGATTTGATAACTGCAGCTTCACTGATATCTGCCCAGGTTTCCCCATTCCAATTTTCAGGATCCCATTCCTTCCTAATGCAAGACATCGAGCGAAGATTTAAACTCAATTCACACTGGAATTCACGGACTCATGGTAAAAGGTCTGGATTGAGTTTCAGGAATCTCAGCTCTGTGACTATAGGAGATAAGCATTCTCTTTCTTATCATTGTTATCTTCCTTTTGCTTACTTTAGGTTCAATTTACTCTTCATTTCTAGTTTCTTAGAATCTTGATTTTTTTTGTATGTTGTATGGTGGGGTCACATTTCATTATTTTTCCTCGTGCATATCCCATTATTGCAGTACCTTTTGTTGAATTTTTGTTTGTTTTGTTTGTTTGTTTTTTGGGAAGTACACGTACTGGGAATTGAACCCGAGTCTTCTGCATGGCAGGTGAGAATTCTACCACCGAACTACCTTTGCACACCCATCTTTGATTTTTATAACATTCTTTTATCACAGCACAAGAATTTAAAGTATAAATTTCCCTTTAAACACTGTTTCAGCTATGTACCACAAATTATATGTTGTTATTTTCGATATCTTTTAGCTGCAATATTTTCTAATTTCCTTTGTGATCTTTTTCTTTGACCCATAGGTTACTTTAAAGTGAGTGGTTTACATTTATTCTGTCTGGCACATTTATAGAGATCATACTGCTAATCCTGACTCAATCTTGTGGAGACAGCTGTTTCTTTAAATCCTAATTCAATACTGTAGGGCAGTAACTTTCTTTTCTTTTTTTTTGCATGGGCAGGCACCAAGAAACGAGCCCAGGTCTCCAACATGGCAAGCGAGAACTCTTCCTGCTGAGCCACCGTGGCCTGCCCCATAACTTTTGATTAGGCTATCTCCACAAAGATGTGACATGCCCAATATTGGGTGTGACCTTTGGATTACATGGAGATGTGACTCCACCAATTCCAGGTGGGTCTTGATGTACTGGAATCCTTTAAAAGAGGAAACCTTCTGGAGAGAGAGCCAGAAACAACAGAAACGACAGAGCTGACAGAAACTTCAGAGCAGAGCTGACACAGATGCCAACACTTGGAGAACAGAGACATGGATGTTTGTGGATGGTTGGTGCCCAGCAAATATTGCCATGTGCCTTCCCATGAGATGTTAAGCAAGCCAGAACCTGGAGCGAGCCAAGGGAAGCCAAGAGATGAAAACCAGCTACAGAGAAGCAAAGTGAGAAACCCCCACAGGAACAGAGGATGAAAGGAAAGGACCTCAGGAGCAAAGGACCATCAGATGCCAGCCACGTGACTACCCAGCAGGCAGAGGTATTCTTGACTCATCGACCTTCCTTGAATTAAGGTAACCTCTTATTGGTGCCTTAATATGGACATTTTCATTTCCTTGGAACTATAAATTTGCAACTTATTAAATACCCCTTTTTAAAAGCCATCCCAGTTCTGGTAAATCACATTCCAGCAGTTTGTTAACTAATACATCCCCCCTATTTTTGTTGTTTGTTTGTTTATATGCTGTATGGCAGGGTAACATTTCATAATTTTTCCATGTGAGTATCCCATTATTGCAGCACAATTTGTTGAATTTTTGCAGTTTGTTTTGCTTGTTTGTTTGATTTTTGGGAAGTGCATGGACTGGGAATTGAACCTGGGTCTCCCACATGGCAAACAAGAATTCTATCACTGAACTACCCTTGCACTCCCTGTTTATTTATTTTTGCTTAATTTTTTTATCCATATTTTTTTTACTCATCTGCCCATATGTTGGATAAAAGGAGCATCAGACACAATCACACAGTCACATTGTAAAAGCTTTATCATTATACAATTGTCTTCAAAAATCAAGGCTACTGGAACACAGCACAACAGTTTTAGGTACTTCCCTTTAGCCACTTCAATACAGCATAAACTAAAAAGGTGTGCTGGTTTGAAACGTGTATGTACCCTAGAAAAGCCATGTTTTAATCTTAATTCCGTTTTGTAAAGGCAGCCTTTTCTTCTAATCCCTATTCAGTACTGTATGTTTGAAACTGTAATTAGATCATCTCCCTGGAGATGTGATTTAATCAAGAGTATTGTTAAGCTGGTTTAGGTGGAGGCATGTCTCCACCCATTCAGGTGGATCATGATTAGTTTATGGAATCCTATAAAAGAGGAAACATTTTGGAGAAAGTGAGAGATTTGGAGAGAGCAGAGAATACTGTAGCACCATGAAGCAGTCCTTTGGAGATGAAGAAGGAAAACGTCTCCTAGGGAGCTTCATGAAACAGGAAGCCAGGAGAGAAAGCTAGCAGATAATGCCATGTTCGCCATGTGCCCTTCCAGCCAAGAGAGAAACCCTGACTGTGTTCACCATGTGCCTTCTCACTTGAGAGAGAGAGAGACCTGAACTTCATCGGCCTTCTTGAACCAAGGTATCTTTCTATGGATGCCTTTGATTGGACATTTCTATAGACTTGCTTTAATTGGGACATTATCTTGGCCTTAGAACTGTAAACTAGCAACTTATTAAATTCCCCTTTTTAAAAACCATTCCATTTCTGGTATATTGCATTCTGGCAGCTAGCAAACCAGAACAAAACGGATATCCACATAATGCCTAAGAATAACCTCCAGGATAATCTTTCAACTTTGTTTGAAATCTCTCAGCCACTGAAACTTTATTTTGTCTCATTTCTCTCTTCCCGCTTTTGGTCAAGAAGGCTTTCTCAATCCCATGATGCCAGGTACTGGCTCATCCTGGGAGTTCTGTCCCATGTTGCCAAGGAGATTTTTACCCCTACAAGTTGTGTCCCATGTAAGAAGAAGGGCAGTGAGCTCACCTGCCAAGTTGGCATAGAGAGAAGGCCACATCTGAGCAACAAAAGAGATTCTCTGGGGTGACTCTTAGGCATGATTTGAAGTAGACTTAGCCTATTCTTTGCAGGAATAAGTTTCAAAGGAGTGAACCTCGAGATCAAGGGCTTAGCCTATTGATTTGATTGTCCCCACTGCTTGTGAGAATATCAGAAATTCTCCAAATGGGGATGTTGAATATTTCCTTCTTTCTCCCCAGTCCCCCAATGGGGCTATGCAAATACTTCTTTATTCACTGCCCAAATTACTGCCCTTTCAAATAAATTTGATTATTGGTTTTTCTATTTCTACAAAGTATATTTTTGGGATTTTAATTGGTATTGCATTGAATCTATAAATCAATTTGGATAGAATTGACATCTTAATTATATTTAGTCTCCCAATCCATGAACCTGGTATGTCCATCCATTTATTTAGGTCTTCCATGATTTCTTCAAGCAATTTCATATAGTTTTCTGTGTATAGGTCTTTTGTGTGCTTAGTTAAATTTATTCCTGAATATTCTGTTCTTTTGGTTGCTATTGCAAATGGATTTTTCCCTTGATTTCCTCCTCAGATTGCTCATTACTAGTGTATAGAAACACTACTGATTTTTGGATTCTGATCTTATACCTTGCTACTTTGCTGTACTCATTTATTAGCTCATATAGCTTTGCTGTAGTTTTTTTGGATTTTTGACATATAGTATCATGTCTTCTGCAAACAGTGAGAGTTTTGCTTCTTCCTTTCCAATTTGGATCTTTTATTTCTTTTTTCTTTTCTAATTACTCTGGCTAAACTTCCAGCAAAATGTTTAATAACAAGCATCAGTGGGCATCCTTCTCGTGTTCTTGATCTTAGAGGGAAAACTTTCAGTCTTCTCCCATTGAGGATGGTGTTAGCTGTGGGTTTTTCATACATTCCCTTTATCACATTGAGGAAGTTCCCTTCTATTCCTCTCCTATGTAGTATTTTCATAAAGAAAGGATGTTGAAGTTTGTCAAATCCCCTTTCTGCATCAATAGAGATGATTATGTGGTTTTTGTTCATTGATTTGTTGATGTGGTATATTATATTAATTGATTTTGTTGTATTGAACCATCCTTGCATACCTGGAATAAATCCCACTTGGTCATCGTGTATAATTCTATTAATGTGTTGCTGGATTCAATTTGCAAGCATATTGTTGAGGATTTTGCATCTATATTCATGAAAGAAATTGGTCTGTATTTTTAAATTGTAATATCTTGTAGTATTAGGGTGATGTTGGCTTCACAGAATGAGTTAGGCAGCTTTCCCTCCTCTTTAATTTTTTTGAAGAGTTTGAGCTGGATTGGTACAATTCTTTCTTGACTGCTTGGTAGAATTCACATGTGAAGCCATCTGGTTCTGGACTTTTCTTTTTGGGTAGCTTCTTGGTGACTGATTCAATCTCTTGTGTTTGATGTGTTGAGGTGTCTATTTCTTCTCAAATCAGTGTTGATTGTTCATGCTTTTCTAGGAAGTTGCCTATTTCATCTACATTGTCTATTTTATTAGGATATAGTAGCTCATAATAAACCCATTACCTCCTTTATTTCTGTGGGGCCAGTGGTTATGTCCCCTCTTCCATTTCTGATTTTATTTATTTGCATTCTCTGTCCTTTTTTTTTGTCAGCCTAGCTAAGGGTTCATCAATTTTTTTGATTTTCTCAAAGAATCCTCTGGTTTTGTTAATTTTTTCTACTGTTTCCTATTCTCAATTTCATTTATTTCTACTCTAGTCATCATTATTTCTTGCCTTTTATTTGCAGTGTGGTTAGTTTGCTGTTCTTTCTCTAGTTCTTCCGGGTGAACAGTAAATTCCTCAATTTTTCCTCTTTCTTCTTTTTTAATATAGGCATTCAGGGTAATAAATTTCCCTCTCAGCACAGCCTTTGTTGAATCCTACAAGTTTTGATATATTGTATTTTTATTTTGATTTGCTTCAAGATATTTACTGATTTCTCTTTTAATTGCTTCCTTGACCCACTGGTTGTTTAAGACTGTTGCTTAGCTTCCGTATCATATAATTTCAAGATTTTCAAATTTATTGAGACTTGTTTTGTGATTCAGGATATAGTATATCCTTGAGAATGATCCACAAGCACTTGAGAAAAACATGTTTCCTGCTGTTGTGGGATGTAACATTCTGTAAATGTCTGTTAAGTCTCGGTCATTTATTGTATTATTCAAAATCTCTGTTTCCTTATTGATCCTCTGTCTAGATGTTCTACTCAATAATGAGAGCAGTGTATTGAACTATTATTGCAGATGCGTCTACTTTTCTCTTCAGTTTGTGAATATTTGCCTCATGTATTCTGAGACAATCTGACTCATTGCATAAAGATTTATGATTATTTTGTCTTCTTGATGAATTTTTCCTTTTATTCATATATAATGTCCTCCTTTGTCTCTCTTAATTGTTTTATATTTGAAATCTAATTTTTCAAATAATGATATAGCTACCCCTGCTTTTTTCTTTTTGTTTGCATGAAATATCTCTTTCCAACCTTTGATTTTCAATCTGTTTTAGCTCTTGGGTCTAAAGTGAGTCTCTTGTAGACAGCATATCTATAGATTCCTGTTTTTTAAATCCATTCTGCCAGTCTATGTCTTTTGATTGGAGTGTTTATTCCATTAACATTTACTGCTATTACTATAAGGCAGTACTGTCTTCTACCATTTTGTCTTTTGGATTTTATATGTCATATCTTTTTTTCTCTCTCTTTTTACCTTTACTGTTAGTCTTCATTTTCACACTGTTCTCCATGTTTCTTGATCCTGTTTTTTCCTATCTACCTGTAGTATTCCCTTCAGTATTTCTTGTTGAATTGGACTCTTAGTCACAAACTCTGTCAGTGACTGTCTGAAAATATTTTAAACTCCCCCTCATTTTTGGAGGATAGTTTTGCTGTCATTCTCATATCATACTCCATCTATGACAATCTGAGTACATATGGTTAGAATTCTTGGTTAGCAATTTTTTGTCCTTCAGAATCTTAGATTTATCATACAGCTGCCTTCTTTGCCTGCATAGTTTCTGCTGAGAAATCTGCACATATTCTTATCAAGCTTAGCTTGTATGTGATGGATTGCTTTTCTCTTGCTGCTTTCAGAATTCTGTCTTTGTCTTTGATGTTTGACAATCCAATTAGTAAGTGTCTTGGAGTAGGTCTATTTGGATATATTCTATCTGGGGTATTCTGTGCTTCTTGGATCCGTAATTTTATGTCTTTCATAAGAGTTGGGAAATTTTCAGTGATTTTTTCCTCCATTATTCTTTCTGCACTTTTTCCCTTCTTTTCTCCTTCTGGGATACATGTAAAATGTATATTCATGCAGTTCATTCTGTTATGTAATTCTCTAAGACTGTGCTCATATTTTTTCATTCTTTTCCCTATCTGTCCTTTTGTGTGTAGGATTTCAGATGTCCAGTCCTCTAATTCACTAATCCTTTCTTCTGCCTCTTCAAACCTGCTGTTGTAGGTCTCCATTGTTTTCTTCATCTCTTCTATAATGTATTTCATTCCCATAATTTGTGCCATTTGTTTTCTCAAACGTTTGAGGTCTTATTTATGTTCACCCAATGTCTACTTTATATCATTCATCTCTTTTGCCATATCTTCCCTTAACTCATTGATTTGATTTTTTAATGTGATTTTGCATGTCTGTTTGAATGTCCTCTGTTTAACTGATGAGTATTTTTCAGTTCTTGTCTTTCTAATTCTTGTACTGTCTATATACCACCTTTTTTTGAGGAGGGTCTCTTCAGATATGATTGATGCTATTCAGAGTTTCCCAGACCAGACAGACCCAGGTATCAGTAAGAGGGTGTAATCAGTATCAAGTTTCCCTGAGTGTGAGTCCCAGCAGGTTGTCAGACTTTCCTACAAAGCCTTCAGACTCTGTGCTTTTCCTATCCTGCCCAGCATGTGGTGCTTGACAGCCTTAGGCTGTGGTTGAGACAGAGCCTGAGGCAGAAGGTGGAATTAGGCTGCTTCTGTTTTCCAGCTCCTGGGGCCTGAATTCTCTGAAGGAGGGCTGCCACATTAACTGGGCCATGACCCCTTTTTGCGGGGATGATACACCCTTTAGGGGATTATCCCCTTTCACTTGACTAATTAATTTGTCTCTCAGACATGCCTTAGTTCCACTCCTGCCTGGGGCAGTGCTAGAGTCTGACAATGCTCATAGTTCTATCTAATTAGAGTTCTGTGTTGGAAATCAGCCATTCCACCCATTCCAGATTAGTGTACGATGGTGTCCAGTCACTGAAGTCCCCCCAACAGTTGTTTCATACACTTCCCAGCTAATTACTAGCTACCCTGAAAGACAAGCTAAACTCCACACCTCATTACACTGCCATTTTGCCCCACCTCTGTTATTGATTTCCAATTGTGTTCCATTGCAGTTACAAAGCACATTCTTAAGATTTCAGTATTTTTAAATCACTGAGGCTTCTTTTATGTTTAAGAATATGGTGTAATTATCATGTGCTACCATATTCTATCCACCATACAACATCTATGATAATCTGAGTACATATGAATAGAAAATGCATTCTGCTGTTACTGGGTATAGTGTTCTACAAATATCAAGTCAGTCAAGTTGTAGTTCAAATTTTAATTTTGTCAAATTTTCTATAACTGTCTTGATTTTTTTATCTAGTTGTTCTATCAATTGCAAAGAATAATTGAGGATTTGTCTGTTTCTCCTTTAATTTTGTCAGGTTGCTTTTCTTGCATTTTGGAAGCTATTCTCTGTTATTAGGTGTAAACGTATTTATTAAGTTCATACTTTGCTGATTAATGGACTCTTTTATTATCATGAAATTTCTTTCTTTGTGTCTGACTGTAATTGTTTTGAAGTCTATTCTGTCTTCTGTTTATATAACCACATTATTTTCTTATGCTTACCATTTACATGGTATACCTTTTCTTATCTTTTCACTCTAACCTAATTGCATTTTCATATTTTAGAGAACAAATAGTTGAGACTTGATACTTGCTGTCTCATTCAGTGTGACCATCTTAGCCTTTTATTTGGAATATTTAGTCCACTATATCTAATAATTACTGTTACGGTTTGTATAAGTCTACCATCTTGGTATTTGTTTTTTATCTATCCCTTCTCTTTTTACTCCTTTGTAGCTCTTTTTCTGCCTTTTTTTGAGTTTATTCAATTTTTTAGTGCTTCATCTTATTTTCTCTATTGGATTTTAAGATATACCTCTTTTTATTATTTTTACTGGTTGCTCTGGGGATTACAATATGCATCCTTATTACAGTCTACCTAAAATAAATATTCTATTACTTTACATTTCACTCACCACACCTAAGTCTTCCCACTTTGTGAATGAAAAGAATCTCACAACAGTATAATTCCATTTAAATATTTGACCCACCTTTTAAGCTTTTGTTTACATATATTTTAACCCTTTCATAAGTTATAAATACCATCATACAGTGTTATTTTTACTTTAAACAGTGATTCATTTTTAAGGAAGTTAGGAAAAGAAAAAATTAGGCACAATATAGTCTTTATATTTACTCACTTATTTACCATTTCTGATCCTCTTTATTCCTTCCCAGTTTTCATATTGTATTATTTCCCTTCACCCTAAAAACCTCATTAGTATTTCTTGTAATACAGGTCTACTAGTAACTAATTCTCTAAGCTTTATTTATCTCAAAATGTCCTTATTTCACTTTTAGTTTTGAATTATATTTTTGCTAAATATAGAACATACTCTTGTATGATTTCAATTTTTAAAATTTATTAAGATGCTCATTGCAGAAGCTGACTTTAGAGATGGCAGATGCAACAGTTGCCATGGGCAGGGGTTGGAACAAGAACGTTGAGGAGCCAAGACAGCTGACTTCTAGGGAAGGTAGGGGTTGACATGGGCCAACATGGGCCAAAAGGGGCTGACAAAGCTAGAATTGATTAACAGGAGCAACAAGGGCTGATGTGGGTCAACGTGGGCTGATTTGGGTTGTCACTTTCAAATCTTATTGTTTTTTGAGCTGGAACGTTCTTACAGTTTTTCCTCACTTTTCAGAAAAGAAAACTGAAACATGAAAAACAGTTTTCTCAGAATCACGTAATTGCATAATAATGCCAGGATCCAAATTCTGGGATTATGTTTTCTGTTTCCAAGATCAGGACTCTTTCCTTCCACCTCACCTGCCTCTCCATGGAGGTGGGGCACCAGAGTGTGGACTAATCTAAGCAGCACATTCCTGAGAGTTCATGCATGTCCCTA
Source organism: Tamandua tetradactyla (assembly GCF_023851605.1). Classification (NCBI taxonomy): domain Eukaryota; kingdom Metazoa; phylum Chordata; class Mammalia; order Pilosa; family Myrmecophagidae; genus Tamandua; species Tamandua tetradactyla. Next base: position 28,485,425 of record NC_135352.1, read on the forward strand.
GCAAAACCTGGAGCAGCTTTTAGGGCAAAGGCAGTTCCAAGGTCCAGGGGCTATTTTTCTTTTTTTCTGCATTATCTGGGTGAAAACTGTGCAGTCCATGACATAACAGCACTGCTAACCTTTGAAAAACAAGCAGTAAGAAACACCTGTAAGTATTAGGTGTTGGCAACCACCCCTAAGTGGGGACATCCAGATAAGAGACCAACAAGGTCCCAAGACTTAGGAAACTTAATATTAACCACATTTTTTTAAAGACTTCTTGCTTACTTAGATTTTTTTCCGAACTATTCTAGGCCAGAAAGTACATGGCCAGACATATGACCATGCCCAATGCTGGCTTGCCTTGGTTTGAATCCCATCCCATTTGTCTTATATCTTCAGATATTGGTAAATATATTTGAGATGCTTATTTATTGATCCAAAGCTTTAGAGAAACTATCTAAACATCAATAAGCATCTGCAAACCTCCACAAGACGTACCACAGCAAGATCTGTAGAGGCTTGGGAACCTCTGACGATCGGTGGGCACTCCAGGTTGGAATGAGTTGTAGTTCAGCGTTGTCATCTTCAACAGCTGGATGAGGGGCCTAAGGCTTTATAGTTTTGATGTATCCCCTGCAACAAGGAGAGGTGGATGCCCTTTTTATACATTTATCTTTTAAAGTTTGGAGTACTTAACTTCTCTGGAAGTGAGTCCAGGGCCAGAGACGCCACCCATAGGCAAATGGTTGTACGATCATGCTAACTTCACAGTCCAGAAAACCCCTAATTGGCTTAGGGATGGACAGAATACATCGAGCTGAATCTGCTCCCTCCTCGGGCACTCACAACAACGAGAAATTCTTCTTTTCGCGCATGTGAAGATCAATAGCAGGGCAGCTCATCAGCACATTTTTTTTTTCTCTTTCCCTCCCTCCTTCCTCCTCCTTCCCTCTCTCCCTCCTTCTCTTCCTCCTTTGTCCCTTCCTTCTTTCCTCTTTTAGAACAACAATAATATACCGCAGCTCAAAGAAGAATAACAATGTGTTTTTTGTTTGTTTGTTTGTTTTTTTTACATGGGCAGGCACCGGCAATTGAACCCGGGTCCTCTGGCATGGCAGACGAGAACTCTGCCTGCTGAGCCATTGTGGCCCGCCCAACAATGTGTTTTTAAGCTAACAAGCATTAAGAACCAGCTCCCTTCTTTTTCTTATTGTATTAATGTAAAAAGCATGACTTTTTATTGGAGACATTAAGTCTGAATCTTGTCTGAGTCCAGTGAGATGGAAATGGTAATTTGGCCCGTGTGTTTCCTGTTTTTGCAGCACAATTTAGTAAGAGGCATGGTTGTCACATGTAATTGCTTGAACTCTAAATACAACAGAACAAGAGAAGAGAAGGTGGCACAGGCAGAGAGGAAAGGGGGGGGCATTTTAGAATTGGTCAAAATTAGAGTAGCTGGTGTCAATCCCCAAAAAAGTTTGCCCTGAGACTTGCAATTTTCATCAGAATGCAAAAAAATTATAATGCTAATAATATCTAACATTTGTTAAGCCCTGGCTGTGACCCAGACATATTATAAGTCTTCACATGAACTAGGTTATTTATTTTCATGTGAGTAAAAGAGCTGCTCTAAGAAACCCCCAGAATCTTAGATAAATGCTTAATGCTAGACTTAGAGCAAACTGTGGCTCCTGCCTTACCTCTACTGTGCTCCACTTCACTGAGCTTCTCATGACTGAACCTCAACAGCCTTTGATGTCCACCTGTTTCATCCTTTTTGTTGTGAAGCCTGGATGGTTATTTCCAGCTTTGACTTTCCATCTCCAACTCTTGCTCCCCATCCTTCCATATCACTCTGCCCTCTTGGGGCAATATCACCCGGGGTTAATCTACCATAAGGACCTCCTGTTTGTCCAACTAGAGGACTTTCTCTCTGGCTCTATGATTCTCTATGGCAAGGAAACACCACTGAAAAGTTCACAAATAGAATCATTTAGATTCATTGTCTCTTGTTTATACAGTGCATCAAAGGGTTTTTGTTACTAAATTTTAAGTGAAAAGTCAGTAAGATAGTTTAAATTGGGCAAAGGTGTGGTCTGAAGCAAATTAAAAGATTGCCCTTTTCCTTGGCTCCACCCTTTGGTTAGCCCAACTGCAAAGTTATCACTGAGTTTTGTCATCTTCTAAAATTCCACCTCTCCGTAGGTGTTTATATTTCTGGAACATTCACCCAAAATAATAAGGTTGTACTCTCTCCGTGGATGTTAATTCTGGGTTGTTTGGGAGCTCAGCTTCTCTGAAAGGGTCGGCCTCCTGACTTTCTAGTGAAGGATGAGCATGGATATTTATTAAAGGGGTTGCTGTACCTTTAAATTCTGAAAGTGAACTTGGCTCAGTAAGGCCAGCAGCTCAAGGTCCAGCCCCTAGAAGAGAGAATAGCCACAGATTCCCCATCCTCAGTCTCTGCAAGGGGACAGCTGTGCCAGTCGGGCTCTGGCAGGCTCCTGGCAGCATGGCAGCAAAGCTTGGTGCCCTCCTGCTGGTCCTTGGGCTCAGCCTAGCTCAGCCAGCCTCTGCTGGCCGGAAGCTCCTGGTTTTTCTGCTGGATGGTTTTCGCTGGGACTACATCAGCGATGAGGCTCTGGAGTCCTTGCCTGGTTTCAAAGAGATTGTGAGCAGGGGAGTAAAGGTGGATTACTTGACTCCAGACTTCCCTAGTCTCTCTTATCCCAATTACTACAGCCTGATGACTGGTGAGTACTGAGTCCTCTCCTTCGTGGGGAAGGTCAAACGGGAAGCAGCTCCTGGCAGTGGGAGTCTTATTTAAACAGTCACGGTTTCCCTACTTCTTTGGGACTGCAAAGGCAGACAAGAAGTCTGTGTTCTTGGCTGAGATTTTTTTTTGTGCGTGATGGTTGTACTCTCCAAAAGTTATCCCAAGGACTGTGTTTGGCTTCTCAGTGTGGAGAATAGAGAACTATGGCACTAGTTGGGGATCTGTTCAACTCTAAAACAGTGGTTATTTGTTTCCCAAATAAAAACTCTAGCCTATCCCATATTTTGTAAGTTCATGTTTAAAAATCGACAGGCTTTTTGTGTTAGTTCCAAATTTCTTCCGTCCCCCTGCTCTGTGGTCATCTGTCACTTGGTGTCGTTTTGCTTTGTTAATCAATGTGCTGGAGTGTGTAAGTTACACACGGGATTCCTCTGGGGATAGTTGAGTTCCTGGATTACTTGGAGGGAATTTTAGGTCACATTTGAGTGTTGCTTAGCAGTACCACTTCCTTTTCCTTTGCTTCCTTTGCTTTTGCAGACCTGGGTGAAATGACATGGAGAAGAAAAATGTTGTGTAGTTCAGATTTCTCATTTTCAACACCCAGCACTTGTAAAAACAAAGAAAAACGAACCCAGCTAACCCAGACTGTTCCAGATCAAAGCTGATCTGCATACAGGTGACCTTCACCTGGAATTGCCAGAACCTCAAATGTGAAATCTCGAATCTGTTCCTCCAAGTATGCATTGAAACTCACAGCTCTCTTTCTGCTCATATACTTGGAGTCCCGGCCGCCACTTTGTTTGTCAGCTTACCTTTTAAGGGCTAGCAGGAGGCGCTCAGAAAGAATTCAGCAAAATATTCAGGGAGGCTGTTAAGAACGCACTGTTATTACCCATTATACAAGCCTTAGCCATGTGCTCTGAGCACACGGAGGACACTGTAAATTACGTTAATAGAAAGGGGAGGAGAACTATTTTATCTTGTTATCTCATTACACATCCCAGCACAGTGAAAAAGTCAGAGGAATCTGGAAATATGAATTGATATCTCTAACTGTATGCTCTGGCTATATACATGTGTACATAAAAATGTCATAAACTGATGCCCCAAATTAAAGGGAAAAGATGCTTTGGAGAATTAGAAATGAAAACATGGAGGAAAGACTGCATGCACAGTAAAAAAAAAAAATTTATTTACTTAAACATTTTTTTTTTTTTAAATTCTCCTAAACAGAAAACAACCAAGGTCTCTAAGATAAGCAGGACTAGCAAAAGTCTTCCTCTGGTCCTTACTAGGCATGCCGCTCCTTTTCAGGGAAGCAGCTTGCAGGCTGCGGGGCCCCACATAGATGCTATTGTATAATATTGTATACAAGAACATCTGGAGGCGTCTGTCCCGAGAGTTTTACACACACAGACCACCCCCAAGCCACTCCTCTTTCAGAGCCTCGCTGGGAGACCCAATTCATAAACTGCCACGTTCAGCTTTCTCAATTCCAGTGAAAAAATGAACAGCATCCATTCTAGAAAATCAGATGGCAGTAACTGCAAAAAGGGCCATTAAGAACTCCACAGAGAAACCAAGACAGTGACACAGGCTTTCGTTGATCTGACCCACATTCCTGACGCTGGCACAAGAAACAATTCACACAAAACCTCTGTCGCACAAAAGCACACCTCCTTTCCATGCTATGGGGGTTTTTATTTGTCTAGTCAGGAGGGAACAGCCCTCGCCACAGCTGGCAGGGTCCCTGAGTGTCTGACAAAGATCTCAACTTCACTTTCCAACTGAGTCGAGCTCAAGGAAGCCACCATCTCCCATCTATATATTTTTAGATGGCAGAAGGGATCTTCAGCTTGGGAAGTCTGCTGGGTGCCTGAGTTGAATTGCCCGCTTTCATAGGAGCGGGACTATGCAGAAGGCTCGCGTTTATGTTCAGATGTCTTTCGGTATGGCCTGTCTCTACCTACTGAGCAAAACTCACAGTCCTGGTGCCAGTGCCAAAGTTCCAGGCCATGAGCTGGGATCATCTCTACTGCCCCAGGATTGATCCTCAGGGCTAAATGTAGAGTATTTTCCCCAATTATCTATGCTTATTTTTCCACTGGACTTTGAAAAACGTCTCCTTTTTCATACAAGGAAGGATATATTACTTGGGAATTGTGCTTAAACATATGGTTTGAGCATTTGAGCATTTTATGAACCAAAAAGATTACCACTAGCTCTTTCTGGTATTAAAAACTGTGCTGTTTTAGGACTCCTTAGGTATCATAAAAGACACTATGGGCTTACTTCATTGCAAGAATTATTGCCAAGAAGATATAAATCTCTTGGTGCTCTTCTCTTTGCATAATGGAATGTGATGGCTTATTGGAAAGAACGCTGGCCTTGGGTATGAGAGAACTTGGTTGGACTCCTTGAATGGCTGGGACATTGCTGGAAGACTTTGGACAAATCATTGCAGTTTGCTGTGCCTCAGTTTCCTCAGCTACAAAATAAAACAAGATGAACTACAAGATCCTAACTCAGACCAGGATTTCAGCTGCTGCTGCAGACAAGAGAGCAAAGAGAAAATTAGAAAAATTTAGGACTGGTCCTTCTTGGGTTGACCTTCATGTAGAAATGAAGCAAATGACTGAAAGTCCCTAGGGTGGGGGAAATTTCCTGGGAAGCCACCTGGATTGTGCCAGCAAATTAAGTCAGGGGATTTTGTAAGGAACCTTGGAAATCATCTGGTTCAGTTCTTGATATGAAACCACTGTGGCTGATTACTTTTTTTCCCCCCTCAAAACATGTTTGTATCATGACAAATGTGAACAAAATTCCAATGGTAGTCAAAGAGATCCAACAAACAGTGGGGTGCTGGGGATATAGCCAATGTTAAAAACAAGGCCTTCACCCAGAGAGCTTAAAATCAAGTTGAATCAAAGTAAAAACAAGGGTGTTAACAGTATTAATATTCTTGCCAATCTATTTCCTATTGCACGCCTAGAGATTACATGTGAAGCAAATTCCTACCAGATATCAAAAACTGAACATTCTGGAATAGGAGACTGTAGGGTCAGGTATGCTTTCCCCTGCTTTTAGGAAATCATCTGATTTCTATTACAACTGGCTGTCGCTAGATCAAAGGAAATCAATGCAGAAAGTACTTGAACAATCTCATTTTGCAAACAGCCCACTTCCTCAGGCTTCTGCAGAATTTTCAGGCTTCACGGGGCAGGAGGTGGGGTGAGGGAATGGAGGACTGCCCACAGCCCTTGCACACCCAGACTGCAAGGCAGCATGGAGTACTCACTCCCCATCTCCCTCTTCTCTCCTCTGAGTTAAGATCAGCATTTTAATGGGGGACCTTCACCCCACTGGGTTAGCTTTCCTAGATTTAGATACCTCTTAAAATAAATGATCTCTAGCTCTTCTTTCCTTTTCTTCTTTCTTGTACCCACTCCAATTGTGCTTTGTCTTCAGCATTGACCTCCCAGTGGCCTCTTTCCATGGTCAATGCTCAGCCTTCTGCTCCCTTGCCCCAGGAACGAAATGAGCGCTGCAGTTTCTCCCTCCTTCCCACCAAATGTGTGGGTTTCCAGGACCACTTCTCTCTTGGTTTCCTCTCTTACACTGACTACCCTGTTGTCTCCTCTGTGGGTATCTCCTCATCTTCCTGACGTCCCTTTCTCTCCCAAGCCGAGTCTGCTGTATTTGGAGATCGAACCTGCAGCCTTCTCCGTCTCCACCGCCCTTGACTGCACTCCATTACCTGACGCCTCCTACCCCCTGTCGCTGCCTCCACCTTCTACCCCACAGTCTGTTCTCCCTACACCAACCAGAGGTGCCCTTCTTGAGAACATGGGTATGATGATGTCGCTTCTCTGTTCAAACCTTCCCGTGGGTTCCTCTTTCACCCTGAGTCAGATCTAGAGTGCCTGCAGAATTGGAGGTGAGCGCTCACCTGGCCCCTTCCTGACCTCATTTGCCAACCTGCTTCCCTGCTTCCTGCCATTGGCCCTTTGTTGGCCTTGCTGTCTGGGGCACTCGCTGTTCCTTCTGCCTGCCATGCTCTCCCACCTGACAGAGCCGGGGTTAACTCCCTTGCTTTCTTCTGGTCTCTTCCTCCAAATCACTGTCTGAGATATACCTGCCCTGGCCGCCCTAACCAAAATAGAACCTGCCACCAAGCTTTCATTCTGCATTCTCCTTACTCTTCTTATCCTTCATCATAGCACCAATCTATTTATTTCTTTATTTCTATCTTATCAAAATCATCTTCATTATAGCGTAGGAGCATTATGACAATGCTTAAAAAGTTAAGAGTTGCAAGGAAACTGTAAATTTGGTATCGATTAGGTACTTCCAAAATAACAAAGAGGAGGAAAACTTGTAATTTGATTGTATGAAAGCAAAATTATTCGTGGCCATTTAGGTAAACTGATTATCACTTGTGTCTAGTCACCTTATATAATACCATATGTCTATCAATTTTGTTTGAAATTTTATTTGATTGTAAGTCTGGAAGCAGGGAGAGGGTTGGAAGGAGAATTACTCATGAGCAGGGGTCTATGCCAAAGTAAGGGGATCAGAGGGCCTGGGGTGGGGGGTGGAGGTGGGGAAGTTTAACCAGAAGATCTGAAGGCAACATAGCCAGAGGCAGGACAAAACTGTAGTCAAGATGGCCAAAGGAAGCAGTGCAGAGAGGATGGTAGAGCATGGCACAAGGCAGGGGCCCATAACCAGCTCCAGGGACCAGGTGAGCACAGTGAAGGCCTCTTGTGATGGGGTCCTGGTTGTGTGACCTTGGCATGGATCTGGCAACTAATAGGGCTGGCAGGGCTGGGCATGTCCTTGGGTTCTCACCCTCCAGCTTGTGCTCCTTTTGTGGCTGGGTTGTCTACTCAGGCATCAGGAGAGGCTCCTTCTGTATTTAAAATCTTGAGGAGGGGTGGTGGGGTTTGGCTGCCCATGGATGAGTGAAGATTTTTAAGATAAGTCACTTCATTTCCACAGCCTTCTCACTGAGGGCTTCTGTCCTGAAATTGAGGCAGTCATAGTATAGTAGAAAGAGCTATGGATTCACTGCAGAAGAACTGATTATTCTATTCTGCTACTTTTTGAGTCCCACATTTGAACAGCTCTGTATGAGTTTTAGTTTTTTTTTTTTTTGCTTTTTTTTTTGGCATAGGCAGGCACCAGGAATGGAACCTGTGTCTCTGGCATGGCAGGCGAGAACTCTGTCTGCCGAGCCACCGTGGCCTGCCCCCTAGTAAATTTTTTCTACAGGACAGTAAAAATTTTCCTGTTGTGTGGGTAGAATGGAAAAATATATGTGCATTGTAAAAACTAATATATGTTACACACTTTATCAGTAAGGTTAGGCTATATTCAGAGGTAGTAATAAGCAGCCCCAATATGTCAGGGGCTTATAACAATGCAGGTTTGTTTCCCACTCATGTGCATGGTCTTTAGGAATGAACTCTACCCTATTTCTTCTTCATTGGGGGGGCAAGGATGAAAGTCACCTTTAAATGAGACATGCAGGTCACAAGGCAGAGGAAAGAAGGAAAATGGCAGTGCAACATGATAACTCTTAAAACTGCTGCTCAGAGCTGGCACATGTCATTTCCACTCACATTCCATCGACCAAAGCGAGTTGAATTGCCAAGGTTTATGTCAACATGGCAGGATGTATCACAGGCACCAAATAGATATTAACTACATTTTATAAGAAACTTGTAAACTTGGGGTCTTCTCGTCTTCAGAAAACTTGGATAAAGACAAAAGATTTGAAAAGCACATGAAAACGTCCACTAACAATTTCAGGGCTAGATAATAATATAGCAGTCCAAGAGAAAAGACATTTCAAAACTGAATATCATAAAGTACAAATGAGTGACATACAGATAATGAGTGTCTGGGACTCATGGGACGGAGTTATTATTGGGAGTTATAATGGTCGTGAACATTTCCAGGGAGAAGATGGGTCTAGAACTAAACATTGAAAGATGAATGGAAATATTTTAGTAGGAGGTGAATTTGAGTCAGATCTTTAAAAAAGAAATCAGAAAAGACTGGTGAAGATATGAGGGCCATGGCATGAGAAAAGTCAGAGAAGTCAGCATTAGCAAGAGATGGGAAAGGGTGCTAAACCCATCCACTGTTTAGGTGTAGATTGAGGGGTTAAAGAAAGATGAGTTTGTGGGGAAAAAAGGCATGCAACTGATCAAAGGCTTTGCAAGCTAAACCAAGTATAAGCCAATAAATTCCTTTTCCATTCAAACATTTGAGCATCTGTTGTTTGTGATGGGCTATGAAGAGAAGCAGTTGAATTTGAAGAGCCTCAGGGGAGGCAAAACCTGCTGATTGGTGAGTGAGTAAATATGGAAGGACTGAAGGGAACAGAGCCTAAAAAAATTATAAGGCTGTAAGCTATTCAGAAGTGTGGGGGTGCTGTTTTAGCTTTCTAGCTGCTAAAACTAAAATCATGCAGTGTGTTGGCTTAAACTGTGGAAATTTATTGGCTCATGGTTTTGAAGCTAGAAGTCCAAAATAGAGGCATCAACAGAGCCATGCTTTCTCAGTTCTCTTCTGGAAAGTCTTTGGAAGACTTTCCAGTTTCTGACTGCTTCCCATGGCTTCTTCTCTGTGGCCTTCTCTCTGAGGCCTCTAGTAGTAAGATTAAGATCCATCCTGATTCATTTGGGCCACACCTTTACTGAAATAACCTCATTAAGAAGCGCTATCTATTATGGGCTCACATTCACAGGAATGGCTTAAGATTAAAAGCATGTTTTTTTCTGGGGCACATACTCTAAGCTACCATAGGCAACTATTAGTAGAGATGGGAGAGTTGGGAGGGTTTTTTGTTTCTGTGAGGTTCATTTGGGGAAGTAAATTTCCATCAGATTAAGTTTCAAGCAGAGTTATGATATTCACCTGGAGTTGGCTTCTGAGGGGATCAGAGATAATGGCTTAAGGGAGAGTTCCAGACATATATAGAGTAACGATGAGGGTAAAGAAAAGAAGTTGGGACTGTGGGTCCCAATAGTCCCAGTAAATGCACTTATCCTCCTGTTTGTCAGACAGCTGGTAGCAAACATTTCTCACAGATGCAAAATTAAAATATCTTCTCATCTGCGTGAACTTCCATCTTAAATTTGTCACTCATTTCCCAGGGACGCTTAGCATTATCTTTCCACTTTTCATTTAAAACTATGGTCTCTGCGACTAGCTCTGATTAAACCACCTAAAGAAGCAGGCTGGGTAGGTGAGGTGTCAGGCAACAGGAACCATGAAGAACACTAACCAGCAAAACCCTGAGAAGCAATGCGTTCCACGAATTTACAAAAATAATCTCTCCTGGCACGCCCTTAGTTAAGCTCCCATCAACAGACCTCTCCACACTGAAGTGCCACTTTTCAAAAACTGTGTTTCTTTTGGCTTCCATGGTGATGAGAGAGCATTCTTGTTATACAGCATGCAGCAGCTGGAAACTGACTCCCTGGAGAAGGGAGTGGTTAGGGTAGTAGGTAAAGCCTAAAAACTTGGTGAAAGCTCTGATTATAATAACAGCAAACCATTTTTCAGAAGATTTGCTTTCCTAGAGACACTGGGGTCTACAAACCATGGCCAGTCTCACCTTCTCCTTGCTTTTCCCCAGCCTGTCAGTGGATAGGACCCCGTGTCTCCCACCAAGGCTTCTGGGATTTTGGTTGAACCGAACTCAGGAACCTGTTGGATCCTGAATGTTATGCCAAACAATGCGCCAAAAGACATTTGAAATTAACTTTGAGGGAGTCTGAAGCAGTATGTTAACATTTATTTCAGAAACAACACCTCCTCGTGTTTCAGAGTCCCCTTTCCATGAATAGGTGCCATTGTATCCACAGTCTCACCAGGCAAGGACACGGGGCAGGTCTGCCGTGTGCAGCAGGCTTTGTTGGATACTTGGCCCCATATTAGCCTACTCGTTTTCCACAGCTTTTCTGGTAGCAAGGAAGAAGGACCCAATGGACAGATCATGGAATATCATGGGCACACCTATTTAGACAAACGGTTGTCCAGACTGAAATTGTCTGACTTTTGGTTAGGAGCACTATAGTTACTTACTCTTTCCTGATATAACTCCTGCTGGATGCCTTCAAGAATGAACGCGTCTGTGGTTGCTGAGGCTGAGGCAAAAGGATGCCTGGGGGCCACATGACAATGGGCATAAAAGTGTGTACCTAGCAGAGCTTCCCAACCCGTGTGCTGTGGGGGGCCAGTGGACTATGGGGAGGTTGCACATGGGCCCAAGATATTGCTCCCCAGTGATGCCCAGTGATGCCAAGCCTTCTGGTCAACCAACTTTTGTGTGAACGGCCTGGTCCTTTTATCCCAGGAATCCCAACCAAAATGAAAAAGATTGGGACGTCCTAGTGGACTAGAAAGGGAATTTTTTTTTTTTTTTTTTTTTGCCCTGACTGCCTTGGATAGTTGTGACTTTAGGTACGTCACATCATCTTGCTAGTTTTGAATTCTTGCTGCTTTAAAATGAGAAGATTGGGCAGATGGAGTTCTGTTGTTTTGTTGGGGTTTGTTGTGCAGTTAGTGAGTGACCAATATGTGCTGGGCTCTGTGCTATGTGCTGGGGTCATAGCAGTGAGGCTTAAAGTGATTCTTTAAGGGCAGAGGGAAAGGGTGACTGGAAGGGGCTCCCAAATGGGCTTCAGTTTTCCCCACCCCCTGCTGTAATCACAGCGCCTCCGCTGTGATCTGTCTTATACATTTGAAAAAAGTGCTCTTCAGTTAATCCCACTGGAGGTTTTGGTCCAAGAAAAGAACTCTGGCCTGAGGAAAGGGTGGGGGCGGCAGAGGGGGTCTCCGGGCCTTGAGGATTGGAAGAATCACACATGTGGAGGTTAAATCAGCTGAGACGCCCACCTAGGTTGCCCAAAGGAGACTGGTCCCTGGGCTCTTCTTCTAAATCCTGCACACAAATCAAACAAATTAGTCTGCCAGCCCTGTGGCATGTTTAGTTTTCCCTGAAAAATTCTCCGCATGTATAAGAACATGGCTTTCACAGGTGGACTTGAGAAAACATTCCATTTTAATGGTTCAAGATTAAAAAACCCTTAAACTTGGGTATTTGGAACAAAATGTCAGATGTTGGGATCCTCATTCATTTGCTAGCACACTGTAGGCTCAGGCTGGGTTGTACACCCTACCTTCCACCCCTGCGGCCCAGACTAATGAGAAATGGGAAAGGGGCATGGTGTTAGGTCCACACTCTGGCTACCTCGTCTTTCCCTGGATTTCAATATTCTCTTCTGTCAAGGAGGTGGACCTTCTCTAGGACACACCCCTGGTCACAAGACATTGGGGAGGGGTATTGGGGCATGAGGGCACTCAGAGCCATCACAGGGGTTTTCAGAGAAGTCACCAGTGTCTACACTTTTGGCTCTAGCAGCTCCTGGAAAAAACTCTGCCACACCACACCATGGCCTTGAAATGTTCTGAGCACCCAGGTACTTTGTGTGAGTGGTCAGTTATTTCTAAAACTTTTCAAATGTGTCCCTTCAGACTCTGGCCACAAATGCCCTAAGGCCTGCAAGCAGCTCTCCCTCCCCTTGTCCAGCCAGGATCCACCAGGACATAGGAGTTAGGACCCAGCCCGGCTGGAAGACCTCACCTTTTACAATCATCAGGGCCTAGCGAAGGATTTTTGCCAACTGAAGGGAAAACATATTTTTAAGGTAGTTAAGAAACTAAGAATTGTGATTTCTCTATTGGGGTGGAAGCTGGACAGGTGAGGCACAGTGATGGGGGAGAGACTTCTTGTTGCCTATATTATGGATAATGTGAATGAATGACCTATTCACAATATTACATTGCAAACTTTATCCATATCCCATAGAACTGGCTCATCTGTGGTTGAACAACAAACGTTTTCATTCAAAATTGATCAACCCTCCCTTGTGATTTAGCCAAATACATTCATATAAAAAGAGTTTTTAAAAAAATGCTTCTCAGGCTACTGGGCATAAAGTGATGTGTTGTGGTTTGGTTTTGCTTTCTCTGTCATGGAAGTCCAGGCTTTCCTTCCACCTCTCCTGCCTGTTACCCATTTTGATCTTTCTGACTGAGCTCTCCACTTTATAATAACACCCCTGCTCTTTCATAGCAGGGCTTCTCTGGGTGATTTTTGCTTCTTTTTTCATTACCCATTAGCATCTTCCACAAGGTATAAACTGAATTGGAGATGAAATTCCAAGTCGTTTTTTTTTTTTCTTGGTGTGTGCCTAGATTTCATCAACGATCTGGCCAGATTGGAGGTAGAACCATCTAGAGGACTGTGGATGGTGTTTGGATACAGCTCACTATCCTCCCTACTTCCCAGTGCCATGGATAATAAAGCCTGGATATTCCTTAAGCTCCTTAAATAATCTCATCACAGAAGCAGCCCAGAGTCAGGGTCTGATGGGACAAATACGAAAATTAAATTCCAAAGACCTCACTCCTGGGCTGTGTCAACATGTATCATAACATCCAACTAGAACCTAAAAGTATTAAGTGGAGGAAGATAAAAATGACTTTACACAATTCCCAACAACCGATTGGGCTGTTCGTCTTTTCTTTAACGGATCAACCAGCTGTTTGAGTCTCTTGCAAATTCACCTGAGATTCCTTCAGTGTAAATCAAACTGAATCCTAGCCTTCAAAAAAGAAGGTGGTCAGGGTTATTGTGGCCAGTTGTGAAACTCATGGTAGGTTGAATTATGTACCCCAGAAAAAACCATTCTTAATCTTAGTCCCACACCTGTGTGTTTGTACACCTATTGTAAACAGGACCTCTCAAAGATATTAATTTTAGTCAAGATGTGGCCAACTGAATCAGGTAGGGCTTAAACTTGGATTGCTGGCATCCTTCATAAGCAAAATGAAATTCAGCCATTGAAGGAGAAAGCCAAAAGGGGAGTCAAAGGCTGGAAGTCAACAGACCCCAGAAGAGAAAGGAGACCACACCAGTGTCCATTGTCATGTAACAGAGAAGCCAAGGGCCACGGACGGCAGGCAGGCAGCCCAGGAATACCATAGTCTTCAGGGAGAAAGCATCACCTGGCTATCACCTCGATTTCAGACTTCTCCTATTTTCAAAACTGTGAGCCAATACATTCCTGTTGTTAAGCCAACCCATTATGTGGTATTTGTTTTAGCAGCTGGGAAACTAAGACACTCCTGTTGAAATGGAATTTTGAAGAATGATCTCTTCACCTCTCACTTTTTACTCTCTGTTTATGTTGGAGGCTCCCTGGGAACAGTTGGTCCTTGCTTTTGTTTTCTCTACTTAATACCTCTGTAAGGATTCTACTCCCAGCCTCCCTGAAATTCCTGGACCTTCACAAAAGCCCCAGCCCAGCTTTCCTCCACCTATTTCTCTTTCAAGCCCAAATAAACTTCTCCTCTTAAAGGCCTTACCAGAAATTGTAACATTTCAGAGGTAGATGGTGCCTTGAGATCTGATTTTCATCTATTTGCTAACTCCTTTTCACCTACTGCTTGAACCACAGAATTTGGTAACTGATTACTCCAACATATGACATTGACACACATGTGCAGTCTATTCATATACGAACGTCATCCATTCAAGGAGGTTCTAAGGATGACTAGAACACGGCCTTTGTTTTGGATGAAGCCTATAGTGAAGCTGGAGCAGTTAAATATGTGTCAAAAAATAAATAGTCAAACGGAAAAATGGACTGACCATGGGGGAAGCAAAGATAACTTCTGAGAATGTGTGCTGAAGAGAGAAGGTTTGCTGAGTGATGGCATTTGAGTAAAGCTTAAAGATCTGGTCAGTTTGAAACCTGGAGGCAGGGCTTGAGGACGGAGAACGTAGCAGAAGCCAAGGTGCAGAGGTGGGAACCATGGGGTGTTTTTTTTTGGATCACCCAGCTTTAGACAGACAAATAGTCTGATATCTCTGGGCCGTGAGGGTCTGAGGGCACCGAGAGACCATTTAAATCTAAGACCAAAATGATGGAGGCTGGGAGCCAAGTTGCCAGTGGCAGAATGAATCTGAGGATTTGATAGGCACTGCGAGAAGAAATTGGCAAGACTGAGTGGATGTGGATGATCAGAGAGAAAAATAATCTCAGGATCAGACAAGAATTCAAGCTAGCCTTAGGGGAAGATTAATGAATTAACGTGTGTAAGTGGGTCCAAGAAATATTGCCTTTCTCTATTTTCTTTAAGTAAACCTAAATCCTACTCTGACCTGAATCCCACTGGGCTTAGTGGAAATTCAGTCTGTTAATATTGGGTAGGGAGATGGGGCTTCTCCTCACCTCTTAGGGTTATGCAAATGTCCTCAGGGCTTATACAGTCCCAAAGACTGGAACTGGTCATTGTTCCACCCTGGTTACCACCGAGATGCCCACATGCCAGTCAGTATGGCTTTTCAGATCAGGACCCTGCTGCTTTGTGGTTTCATTTGGACTTGAAGACCTTGTCCCTTGTCGCCAACCTCCAGGTATATCTCACACCCATTAGCCGTCCCCATGGAGTTCTGTCAACATTCAAGGATCATTTCCATCTTTTGTTGGGCCAGCTGATTGCTTCTCACCTCTACCTAGTCTAGGAGGAAAATCTTCTTCCAGGATTTCTTACTGGACAGCCAACCTGGGCAGAAGCACAGGGCCCTGTGCTTAGAAGGTCCCTATGCTTGGTTTAATGCTCTGCTGTTGTCATTTTGAAAATCTTAATAATTTATGGACAGCATTCCCACATTTTTTATTTTGCACTGGGCCCTTCAAATTATGTAGCTAGCACTGCCTTCCTTTCATCCTTGCTATACTCAGAGGCATATAAGCCTTTTCTTTTCTCCCTCTATCACAATGTGCTCAAATGATTTGGGAAGAGGAGTGCCCACTAGACAATATCAGCTGTTGTTCCAGAAACATAGTCCTTTGGACAGGCCTGGATGCCTGCTTGGGGCATGATGGCAGGGAAAACAATATTATAAAACAATAATATTGTGATAAAATATCTTAATACAGTATGTAAATAAATTATTCAAATTGTACTTTTGGTACTTATAAGACATTCATGAGGTGATTTCTTAACTAGCCCTGAAGACCTGGAGAAAACTATTTAGGAGTCATCCTCATGAAGTTGGAGTTGAAATTGTCTGGGTCCCTTTGGGAGGAGGATGGGCAGGGAAGCCAGAGAGATCAAAATAGAACCCTGTGGCACTTGCTTACATTTAGGGAGCTTGATGAATGAAACTTCAGATTCTGGCAGGGTCACAATAATCAAGGAAAGACAAAAGTTTTCAACAGGAGGTCAGTATTATCAAACAGGAATATTTTTTAGAAATGAGAACAAAAATTCATTGGCTTAGGGAGACTGTGAAAATGGAAAGATGATACTTTGTGGGTAAATTCTGCATTTGGAGGATTTAAAGGTTGGTATTTGCCCGTTTTGTCCCAATGCACCAATCAAGTCCCATATCTGAATCTACATAGTTTGCAGATCTTGAGTGATGTTTTAAAGTTACTAATAGCAACTCTATTGAGATAATTTAAATAGAAGAAAATACATCCATTATTAGTGCACAACTCAATGATTTTTTAGTATACTTACAGAGTTGCACACCTATCACCATGGTAATTTTAGAATATTTCCATTATCCCAAAGAAACCTCCTTCTCTACAGTCACTCCCCATTTCCACCCCCATCCCTTGGAAACTACTAATCTATTCTTTTATCTGTATAAATTTGTCTTTGCTGAACATTTCATATGAATGGAATCATGCCACATGTGTTCCTTTGTATCTGCCTTCTTTCACTAAGCAGAATGCAGTTTTGGTTCATCCATGTCCTAGCATGCATCAGTACTGCACCCTTTTTATTGACAAGTACTATCCCATTGTACGGATGTATCCATTTTGTTTATCCATTCACCAGTTGATGGACATTTGAGTTTTTTCCACTTTGTGGTGATTGTGAATAATGCTGTTATGAACATTTATGCATATTTTGAGGACAAATGTTTTCTTTTCTCCTGGGTAGATTCCTAGATGTGGAATTGCTGAGTCATATGGTAACTCTTCTAACCTTCTGAGGGGCTACCAAACTTTCTCAAAGTGGCCATTCCATTTTACATTACCACTAGCAATATATGAGAGTTCCAATTTCTCTGCATCCTCAGAGATGCAGAGATCTTGCTATTCTCTGCCTTTTTGATTAAAGCCATCCGGGTGGGTGTGAGGTGATATCTTCTTGAGGTTTTGATTTGCATTTCCCTAATGACTAATGATGGTGAGCATCTTTATATGTGATTACTGGCTACTTACATAACTTTTTGTTGTAATGTCTATTTAGATCTTTTTGCCTATTTTAAAAAAATTGGGCTATTTGTCTTGGTTGTAAGAGTTCTTTATAGATTCTGTATATAAGTCCCATGTGGGATATATGACTTGCAAATGTTTTATCACAGTTTGTGGGGTTTCCTTTTCAGTTTCTTTTTGAGGTCCTCTGAAGTGCAAAAGTGTTTAAGTTTAATGAAATCAGATTTATCATTTTTTCATTTTCTTTCTTGCTCATTTCACATCATATCTAAGAAATCATTGCTTAATCCAAGATCATGAAGATTTATTTCTATTTTTCTTCTAAGAGTTTTACACGTTAACTCTTACATTTAGGCCTGTCATCCACGTTGAGTTAATTTTTGTGTGTAATGTGTGGTAGTTGTCCCAGTACCATTTGTTAAAAGACTTTTCCTTGCCCATTGAAATTTACTGACACTTTTGCTGAAAATAAATTGACCATAACTGTTAAAGCCTATTTCTGAGTTCTCAATTCTATTTCATTAATCCTTATATCTGGCCTTATGCTAGTACCACACCATTTTGATTACTGTAGCTTTGTAGTAAGCTTTGAAATTGGGGCATGTAAGTTTTTTAACTCTGTTCTCTTTGAAGATTGTTTAGACTCTTCTGGGCCTCTGACATTTCTATTTTAATTTTAAGCTGAGCTTGCCAATTTCTGCAAAAAATCCAGCTGAAATTCTGATATGGACTGTGTTGAATCTGTACACCAATTGGGGGGAAATTGCCATCTGAATAATGTTAAGTCTTCTGATCTGCAGACCTGGAATGTCTTTTCTTTCTGTTTCTTCAGGTTTTCAATTTCTTTCAACAATGTATATATATATATTTTTTACAGTTTTCATTGTATAAGTCTTACACTTCTTTTGTTGACTATTTTAAAATATTTTATTTCATTTTATGTTTTTTGAACTGTGAAGTTTAATTTCATTTTGGGACTGTTCGTTGTTAATGTATAAAATTACTATAGATTTTTGTATGTTGATCTTGTATTTTTGTTGCCTTGCTGAACTTGTTTCTTGGTGCAAGTAGTTTTCTAGTAGAGTCTTTAAGATTTTCTATATACAAGGTTATGTGTTCTGTGAAAGCCTTACTTTCCTTTCCTATCTGAATCTCTTCAGTTGACCTTTATCATCACCTTGGGTATTAGGTAAGGGCGTTTTTACAGATGAGAAAACTTAGGTGTAGGAGGTTCAATACCTTGGGTGAGGTTGCCCAGTTGGGAAGTGAGCAGTGAATCAGGACCTGAGTCCAGGTCTAGTGCCGCCCCATCCATCACTCTACATTTTCATCATGCAGCCCCTGGTTGGTAGAGTCAGAATCTGAGAAGATAATGGATGGCCTATCTCTCTGCAGCACTCATATGGTCTCTCTCCTTTTGATACAAATGGCCAGATTCAGTAAAGCTGGGAACAGAACGGACATTTCCTAAATGTCCACCGTATTTTGTTCCAGGCTCTGTGCTAGCTCCTTTCAAATACTATTTCAATTAACTCTCATAAAACCCCCTAATAAGGTAGGTACAATTATCACCATTGACAGATGAAGAAGAAACAAAGGCTCTGAGATACTAAATTACGTATTTATGATCACAGAGCCTGTAAGTGCAAGAACTTAGTCCTGTGAGTACAAAATCCATGCTCTTCCCGTGACGTCAGGCTGCCTCTCCCTTCCCATCTCCAAGGAAGCTGCTCTGAGCATGGCGCCGAGCTGCCACTGTCCCGTGCAGCCATCTGTATGTGTCTGTCCCTCAGACAACGATCTTGTAGTTGCATTTCACACATGGCATATGCCTGCGCACACAGACACCCACAGAGCTTGAGTCCCTGCCTTTCGGGCTTCCTCCAGATTAAGCAACCTCACGGGGAACTATTTTTTAAACCCTCTTTTGTGTGTCTCAATAGACAATGCAAACAATAAACGCTTCTGGCGTTGAGTATAAAAGGGCAGATTCAACCTCAGACACTTAGCTGCTTATCTCAAATGGCCAAGGCTGAACAGTTGGGAGAAATGGTTTGAACAGGCCTCTTTTGATAAACCACATCTGGGATTCTGACCCGGGGCACGACCATTGCAATTCTGGACTAGTCACTTGTAGTCACACTTGGTATGGGGGTTGGGGGGGTGGACATGGTTTTCCCTGAGAGAGCAGAAGCTGACTGCCTATGAACCCCTAGATTCTCAATAAACACTTCCTTATATGTGTTTTAAAGTTGCTAGAAAATAGTTTATCCAAAATATTTACATGGGTGCTTCTTAGCTGTTCTGCCCCATCCCACCCCCACTCTTAATAGGAAGGGAATTTTGCTGCCGATCTCTTGAGAGTGGTACTTAGCCATTCACTTAGATGAAAAATCCAAATGGAAATGGCACAGGCCACCTCAGACATAGCTCTACCTCTTTGTCCTCTCCTTCCCAACACCAATCCATGCCCAAACCAGGATAGCTTCCAGAACACAACAAAGCAGAAATGGGCTGACATTGAGAAGTTTGCAAACTCTGTCAAATATTTTAAGGAAGCAAGTAGACACCCAAAGTGAGACTCTGAAGGTTTCCTTTTTCACTAAATTCCAGATTGGTGAGTAATCCAAGGCTCTGATGGTTTAACGCAATTTCTTTCTTATTATCTGAGAGATTTTATGTTTGTGAATTTAAGTCACTTATAACTGAGAGTCTGGAAAAGTTCTTAGAAGTGACAATTCCCTCAGTGATATGGTGTGAGGTAGATGCTGTCCATTTTAGCCTCCCCCCTACTTCCAGGTGATTTGGGGATCAGCAGGAGAATATGAATTTTTTAATAACAAGAAATTAAAAGGGCAGTGCTTCTGTCCAAACAAGATATATTTTATATTCTCTCAGTTCATTGCCAAATCCAACCCCTTCCCCCCTCACATGAGCCCCCTTCCGCTCTGCATTCTCAAGCCCATGGGCCCGTCTGGAAGATATCTGTGTGAGGAGAGCAATGGATTTGACACAAAAGGCACAGATTCGAGTCCACGTGGGCCAGTAGCTAAACTTTGTGGCTTTGGGTATAAAGTCTTTCTGAGCTTGACTTTCTCATCTAAAAACTGAAGAGGTTGGGGACTCCAAGCCTCTGTGAATTCAAATGTTACTGCCAAGGTCCTCTTTCTTACCTATTGTTTTGATGACCTTTGGGCCTGTTTCTGCCTGAAACATTCTGGTTTTTGCTCATGCTAATGATAAGGCAAGATTCCTATTTGATCTCGTGCCTTCTCTTCACTTTCACTGCTACTTAACCACATTGGAACCGCAGCATTATTTAGGACATGAAACCACGTGTCCAGGAATTTACTTTTAAAAGCATCAATCTCATTTTACCCCCTTCTCTCCACTCTCCATTGTCAATAATCAAACTTATGAGTAAAAGAGAGTGAAAATGGTCCAGTTTGAAGTAAGATTTCTGGGGTTAAAAACTTCAGCTTAAAAACTACCACTTCAAGCCATGTCATTCACTATCAATTTCCCTTAGGAACAAAGTTCAAAGTTTAGTCCTTTGGGGGAAAGATCTACTGGGTTCAAGCCGCCTCCGCTTTCACTGGAATAGCTCCCATTTAGAAACATGGCAGCTCAAGGAGGGCTGCAGAGAAAAGAAACCCCCTAGTGTAAACACAAGGAGCTATTTATTGCATGGACTCTAAATCCACTCTTCCAACACAGCCGTGCTGTCTGTTACCCACTCAGCACATAGACCAGCTGCTTCGAACCTGAGCCTCTAGCCCAGGCAGCTACCCCAGTAGGCTACAACAGATGGAAAGTCAAGGAAATTAAATTTTAAAAGAATGGTAAATACATTTGCATGCTTAACCACCTTATCTGTCACTTTGCTTTCTATTGATGTTTTGATCTTTCTACATCTATTCAGCTTCAAGTCTAAGTGTTAATAAGATCGGAGTCTGACTTCAACATGGAAATCAGTGCCTCTTATATGACAGAAGGAAACAAATGAGATGCAGAAATGATGGCATCAGTGGGCCCAGGAGATTAAGAATTAATCTCAAATTTGTGGGCTCCTGAGATGGCTTTGTTTTGAAAGAAAACTTCACCATTTAGTAGGGAATAAAATTTCCTAAGCTTTTTCTCATCAGAATGACTTCTTCAAGCTCAAGTTTTCCCACATTTTCAGACCCCTGGAGCTGCTTGGCATCAGTTTTGACATGAGGCGTCTTCTGAACTCTTTCCACTTGGATGAGATGATCATCAGTGGTCCATGTGGGGGTGCGGGCAGGATTCCTCTTAACTACCAGCAAACACGGAGTGGCCAGGCCAAGCTGCAGCTCCAGGATACAAGTTTCCTGTGGTGCGTCCGCTTAGGACCCAAATAGGGCCCACCTTCTCGATCTCTAGATAATATTGGGAGGGGCGAAGATGGCAGTTGGTGAAGAAATTACTTTTTTTTTTTTTACTTGGAGCAAAAACCTAGGACAACGTTTGATTTTGTTAAGTAGAATTGGGAATGTGTTTTACAAAAATGCTTGATTCAGAAATCTTGGAATTTACCCCACAGAAGCCGAACTCTGTTAACATTTTCATAAGGAAAAACCACCGGGAAAGGCTTAAGGTGCAATGCGAACCAACACTTGACTTCTAGAATTGAAACACAAACACAAGAATAAAAACAAAAGACCTTTTGGCTTGTTCAACCCAAGGGTGGCATTGCATTCTTTTCTGGGAGAGCCTCACACACTACTTCAAAGTTCACTTAAAGGGACTTAGGCAAGATGCCTCTACTTCTATAATTGGTCAATTAATGACCAATTGATCTTTCATTTTTATTAAAGAACGTAAAGCATCGTGAGAGCAGGGGTTTTGTCTTGCACTTTGCTGCCTCCCCGGCTCCTACAAGAGTATTTGGTTTAGTCATTCATTAAACATACATTTTCAGAGTACTTGCTATGTGGACTTAATATGTGTTCATCATTTATTTATTTAAAAAGAATCCAGTGCCTAATATATAGGATACGCCAGAGATAGATACACACGAACAAAGCAAAACAGAACAAAGTTTCCTATTTTTGTAAAGTGCCACAAACAAATAAGCAGATAGATAGAAATAATGGCAGGCGGCAATAAATTCTATGGACAAAGTAAAAGGTTTTAGGGCACTGAGAATGATAAGAGAGTGCCACTCATTTTATATGGCATGGTCAGAAAAAACCTTTCTGATAAGAGGAAAATATAAGCTGAGACCTGAAGAAAGCGAGGGAACCAGCCATGTGCCATTCCAGGCAGAGGGAACAGCAAGGGTAAAGGCTCAGAGGTGGCCACATCCTTGAGGTGTGGGAGGAACAGTGGTGAAGCAGTGTAGCTGGAGCAAAACTGAGTGAGGGAAGGTTGGTGAATGATGTCCGAGAAGTGACAAGTGGTGTGCGGGCCATGAAAATAAGCTGCTTGTGTCTCTAACTCACAGCCCAGCTGCTGGCCCCTTGATCCATCACCACGCTGGTGCTGGGGCCCCACTTCTCTCAGGGTGCTCCCGACCAGTGATGGAGCAAAGCAGGGGTGTGGATGCAAGCAGCTTTGTTCCTCTAATGGGTAACTTCGGCTAGAGGTCAATCTGGCTCCCTTTGCTGGGCCAACCTTCCCCATCTTCTCTGCTCGGCCAACTGCCCCTCTGCTCAAATACCTGCTCTGCTCTGATGGCCTCCTCCCTTCAAAGCATTGGTTCACGTACCAACACCTGTGCATTGCCAGTTACTCTGGGACACTGTGGGAAATAAGTCAGGGCCCTTCCCTCAAGAACTTACTGTTTGAAGAGGGAGAAGGCTATAATCAAGCAAACAATAAATGACAGTGTGGGGAGAGTGGTAAGTGGCATAATGGGCGACAAGGTGGTCCAGGAAGGCCTCTCTGGGGAGGTGACATTTGAGTAGCGCCCCCTTTTCCATTTGAGTGGAAAGTGCATTCTGGGCAGAGCAGCCGCACATACCAAGCTGGCGTTTTCCTTTTAGGGCTTTCCCTAGCACTGTCAAATACACATTGTTTTATTCCTTAATATTTGTTCACATGTTTGTCTCCTCACTGAGCTGTCAGTACCTCAAAGATAGAGACGCCAGTGTATATTTTTATATCCAAGATGTCTAACACACAGTAGATGATACATTTGCTAAACAAAAGATCCTGAAGGTTTCATCACTGCTGCTTTACAAACATTACTACTGTACTGACTTAGAGCGAATTATTAAACTCAGGATAGGAATGAGCTAGTACTTACTGAATTAAATTTAGTTATATTTTATTGGCTTATTTATTCAAGTAAAATATTTACTACTGGATTAAATTCATGTATACTTTTATCACTGCGACTTCTTGGCGTGATAGATTCAGTAAGGTTGCTATGTTCTGTGTAAAAGAGTCATGTTTCTTCCTTTTCTTAAGTTTCTGTCCTTAGTACTTCGAGGAGGAGGAGGATGTGTCTCCTTATTCAGCATCACTAATAGTCAAGGAACAAGTTTTTCTTTAGCATTGTTAAGTCTTTCCTCATTTCATAGACTTCGGTAGTGACTTTTTCTTGTGAACATTAGACTATAGCTTTATTCTCTTAAGAATTCAATGTAAAATTTGATACCTGTGAAAATACATGCAATGTGTATGTTGATTGTAAAGCACAGTGACACCCTGAATGCTGGAGAACCTACTATGTGAGCAAGCGCCTCTTGCTCACAATCCCCTCCTCCTTTCTCCTTCCAGAGTTACTACTATGCTCAATTTCATGTTTGTACTTCCCTTGTTTTCAAAATTGTTTTACTAGACATGAATATGTCTCCAAACAATATATTGCTTAATTTTTTCCCCCAAACTTCAAAATTCAAAAATAATTTTATTGAGGCATACTTTGCATGTCATACATTTGCCCTTTTTCAACTGTACAATTTAATGATTTTCTTAAAGGAAATTTGCCAGGTGACACAGTCATCACCATAAATCCATTTTGGAAGACTTTTATCACTCCAGGATGCTCCCTCATGCACTTTTACTATTAATCCTCATTCGGGCTTGCCCTGCCCCAGACAAACACGGTCTGCTCTGTCTTTACACCTTTGCTTTTATGGATATTTCGTTTAAATGGAATCATACGTGCGGTGTCTTGAGGTTTGCTCCTTTTGCTGAACATAATGTTATATGTTCATTGTTATATGAGGATCTCACTATTAATAGAAACCAAAGAGACATGACAACCAAACGTAATGCTTGAACATTGACTGGATTCTGAATTTTTAAAAAAAAATTATAAAAGATGTTTTGGGGACAATTGAAAAAATCTGAAAATAACAGAAATGATCTAATTAGTTTACAATATTGAATCACTATTAAATTTCTTGGATCTAGTAATGGTATTGAGATGGGAGAATATCCTTATTCTTATGAGATACACGCTCAATTATATACAGGTGAAGTGTTATGACATTAGCATCTTATTTTCGACTGGTTCTGCAAAATAAAAAACAAAAAAACCTTTCTGTTTCAAACGACAAGTAAAGCAAACATGCCAAATGCTACAATGAACGAATCGAGGTGAAGGGCATTTTTTTTTTCGCTTTTTATCTTGCATGATGTTGACATTCTTGAAAAGTCCCATCTGGTTATCTTGTAAAATATACTATCTTATAGATATGTCTGATTTTTCTTTATGATTAGATTCATGATACACTTTTTTTTTTAAAGAATTTTTTTTAAATCCAAATAAGGTCAAAGTATCATGTAAGTTTGGAGAAGGAGGTCAGATTAAGGCGTGCCAGGGTCTTGGTACTATTCTAGAAGAAGCTCATGACTGCTCTCCCTTGGCTGCCTCCAAATTGATGCCAAGTGATGTGGGTTAGCTTTGGGGGATTGGGTTGTTCCCACAGTCTTTTACCTTGGGGTTTATGGGGATACTTTGCTGCCTAGTTTTGTTGTAGATGTTGTCCCTGGGAATTTGGTTTTACCATCCTAGTTGCTTTGTCCAATCTATGGGAGGATTGGGTGACATTCAAACTTGATGCAAATTGGAACACTTTTGAGAATGAAGGGAACTATGAATCATATATTGGAACAGCAAAAGTATACCAGGACTGAGCAGTGTGATGGTGGCTCAGTGGCAAAGTTCTCACCTGCCATGCTGGAGACCTGGTTTCGTTTCCTGGTGCCTGCCCATGTTAAAAAAAAAAAAAAGTATACCAGGACTGTGCTAGGTAAATTCTACTCATGACCATGAGTAGATATATACTCTGGAGAAACTCATGCTTGATGCTCTGCAGTCTAATTCCACTTCATTTTGGTAGGAATTTATTAACATTTAAGCTATATTTATGTCTGTTTATTTTTGATAGTCTCTTTTGTTCTTTGTTAATTTTTCTTCTATGTATTATTTCTTTAAATATATCATAACTCTGTTTTTCTATTCTGAATGTGATAATTCTAAACTCGAAAGTCTTTGGTGGTAAATCTGTAGCTTTTTGTTTGTTTGTTTCTGCTGATTCTCACAGTAGATTAGTTAAGGTAAAATGAGATATTGCAGTACTTAAGCTCCAACATCTCAGTGGCTTCACACTCTCAAAACAAAACATTGTTTTGCTCATATGAGAGTCCAATTGGTAGTGAGCGGATTGGGGTGGAGCTTTGCTCCATGCAGTCATTTAGGGACCTGGCCGGTAAAGGCTCTGCCATAGTCAACATGTGGCTTCCAAGCCAATGTTTTATCACACCAGTGGTAAAAGCAAGGCGATCACCAGCTCAGAATCTATAAGCTGTCCAAGGCTTTGAAGATCACACTGAGTACCAACATCCACCCAGCCGACAGGGAAGAGAGAATATGGAGAACCACAAGGGTTGTTTTTTTGGTCCAGGCCTAAAAATGGTTTCTATTCTTCCTTCTTCCTCTTGGCTAAAATGTCATCAATGGCATCACCTAGATGCAAGACTCTTTGGTAAACTGGCTTTTTGCCCAGTGCTTGCACACCCACCCTGCTTCCACACACACCTTCCACTTCTGTGGCCAACTGGCCATGTGACACTGGAAGGATAGAGATGTTAGTGCGGTGTGACAGCCTAGCTCTTCTGATTCCCAAGTTCTTTCCTCATATACCACGTTGCCTTTCTCCACCTTTGGGGGTGGGATGCAGGATAGATTTGATGTAAGTGGAACTCTTATTCTCAATTTCAGACCAAGAACTTGTTGTCTCAAGCTTCCAGTTGTTGATGGTGTTTCCAGCTAGAGAGAGTGGTTTTTGTCTCACATATGGACAGCTTATAGATTCTGAGCTGATGATGGCCTTGCTTTTACCATCACTGTGATAAAATTACTTCTTCTGCAACATAGCCCCAAATGAAGGACTTTTTCCAACCACTTTCTCTTGGTATCAATTCAGTAATTGTGTAGAAAGGAAGAGAGCAGGGCATATATGATTTCTCCAGGAATAAAAAGAATAGTTGCCTTTTATTCAATGATTATTACATGAATCCTTTACCTGAATTATACCTGCAAGAGGAAAAAATAGTGTGCAATTTATAATTTTCCACTGATTTTTTTTTCTCCACTGATTTTAAAGGGAACAAGATTCTAATTTTCTGAAGCAGAGTGATGAGTATGGGTCTACTAGTTTGGAAAATGGGATTGCGTATGGACTAAAGGACTCTGTTTAAGAAGAAAAGAAATACTGAGAGGCAAGAGGACAAATGGCTTGGCAGGGGATAGAGGTAGGGGTCAAAACTGAATGCTTCTGGGGAAGGGCTGAGATAGATGTTCTGGGAACTTCAGTTTCTAGAAGGGAGACCTGGGGACTGTATCAAACAGGATTTGGGACTAAATTCTGTATGTGGTGCATTATTAGTAAACCTATAATAAGCTATACATTGTTCATTAATGCTTTGGTGTGACTGGATAATTGCAAATGAAATGTAAAAGTGTTGATTTCTGCTTCAAAATTGTTGTGAGTTAAAAACAAGAGATAGCAAGCAGAGTTGGTAGATATATGCATTGCATTTCCTTCACTTTAAAGCTGAAGAAATGGGGTATCACCCAATGGGACCAACTCTTTAGTTGGTGGAACTGGGGTTCAACATGGGTCTTCATTGACTTCAAGGATTGTGCGCTTATGCATTGTTCTATATGGTCAAAAGTCCACTGGGAACCATGGCTTTTCCCTTGCACATCCTTGGGGGAATTGCCATGCATCTCAGAACATGCATAGTAAACTCAAGGCAGACACTTTATTAAAAAATAATAGTACTATACGATACTCTTGGGGTACAAACTAAATATAGATTAGTTCCAATCCTGCTTCTGACTCCTTCTGGCAGGAGGGATTTTTCGACCTTGCTGAGTCTTGGTTCTCCCATCTATAAAATATCTGCTACATAAAGCTAATAAAGACATAATGAGATAATTCTGGAAATCTCCTAGCACTATACTTGGCAAAGAGTAAAAGGTTCTTTTATTACCATTGGTGATTATTAGGAATGTTGCAGGCACATACTATCTTGTTTATTTCATTATCTTGGCATGAGATGAAACATTAAAATATATTAGTTTGTTATTGATTGGTTTGTTGATTCATGTCTTATCTTATTTCAAAAAAAGTATTTGGGCCTCTTCTAACAGCTTTCTTTTTCACCATCCAGTAGATTTGGATCTTTAGATACTGCTCCTTCCTACCTAATTATTCTCATTTCTAACTCAGTTAAAATTTCACTCGAGTCTGAGCCTTTGTAATTCTTCTTCTTCAGAGTTACTGGAATCAAAATCCTCAGGGTCCCTTGGTTTTGACCAGCTAAGTGTTGTCCCAGGGTAGATCTCCAATACACGTCCTCACTCTTTCTTCAGACCCCACTGTACTGCTTTCTTTGTGAACTTGTTCATATGCAGCCTTGGATGACATTTTTCATACTTATCTTACTCCCAGTACCCTCAGGACTGGGATTATATTCTTCTAATCATGTGCCTTTCACTGTACCTTGAAAATAATAAATGTTCAAGAAATTGGTCAGTATTTAAACTAGAATGTCCCTAAAATCCTTTTCAACTTTGACACTATAATCTGAGAATGTGGTTCCCACGGTGATATGCCAACATCTAAATAGGAAAACCTCTTTCCATTATCTTAGACAATTTCAGACTCCGCTCAGATCTCAGTTTTGTTATTGAGGGAATACAAAATCCTATAGTAAAATGTTGAGTAGCAACTACATGCAATAAAAATTATTTCATAAAGACAAGGCCCTGGTGCTCTAGAGATGATTTCATTCAAATTTCCACCTGAAGTATTGCACTGAGCCACCTTGGAAAGACTGGGAAGTGAAAAACTGTATCACTTGCATTGTGTCCACAATGTAGGGACCACACTTCAATAAATCATTGCCATTTGGTTTTGTGTTCAGCTTTCTTCTGATACTGCGATGGACATCTGTATTCATAAGTCTTCTGAGTTTCCCTGACGTATTCCTCTTTTTAGATTTCTAGAAGAGAAAACAGCATGTCACGGTTTGATAAGTACTTTTTATATCTTCAATAAGCTTGGCTCTGCTGCTTCTCCCACAAAGATTGTACTGCTTTATATTTCTTCTGGCAATGTATAATGCCTATTTCACCAACCACTTTGGTATTTTCTTTAACTTACAATTTGAGAGGCCAAAAATGTGTGATTGTTACTTTCCACTTGTACCATTTTGACCATATTAAAACCCATGTAATCATTAATTTGTATAGATCTACTGTGGTCAGAGTGTGAAGGAAGGCAGAAGGCTTCTTAGACCTAAACTCACATGGAGAAGGTGGAACAGACACATGAGTGAGTGAGCCCCAGCACCATGCCCCCCTCCACCATCTCTAAGCCACCCCAGCTGATACCACCTAGAGCAGAGACAAGCTTTCCCTCCCAAGCTCTGCCCAAACTTCAGATTTATGAGATGGATGCTTGTTGTGTTTTTAAGCCACTAAAGTTGGACGTGGTCTATTACACAGCCACGAATCACTGATGCATCCGATCACATCAAAGCAAGAGCTACCTAATTCCCACAGAAATTCCAAAAAGATCCTGTTTCTAGGGAACAGCTTCACTTGGTAAGGGAGCGATTTTGCAACCTTTATAAAAGAAATGGAATAGGTGATGACCATCAACGGTTGTTGAAACCATTGAATGAAGGTTAATGGAAATCTTATAATAGATGGAATAGACTGACAACACTGATCCCACTAATTGAGTTTAACAAAAACTGTGACAGCCAGATGTTACTGCCACATGACATGATGCAAGGTCAGGAACACAGCACCACTTATTTATTGCCAGATTAATTGATTTTTATTTCGAAAGCTTACTACTGGAGAGTGTTCAAATGCATAATTTATAGCTGGTTTAAATGTGGCATTTGTGGCCATGCAAAAAGAAGAGTTAAGATGAAACCTATAGGCACGTAGCTAACTCTCTAGGCTGCTGCAGCGTGAAAACCAGACATCTGAGAGCCCTTCTCCAGGAACCCGATGGGATTCTGAGCACTGGCTGTTCTGTCCTTCTGCTGCCTTGTGCAGTGTCATCACAGCATTAGGGTTCAGTTGCTTTTTTCAGGGCACTCTGGTCCGAATATGATGGATTCTTGCCTTAAACAAAAAATCGTATCTGAATCTAATCAAACCTCTAGATCTAACTAGTAGTTTACAAGAAATTCAGCAGGTAAAGAAACATGTTCATGATACTACGAGTATACAATCAGCCAAATCCAGGATATGGGACTTCTTTTTTTTTTTTCAGAAAAATAACCCAGCTTCCTCAAAAAACCAGCGGAGAATAAGTAATAAACAAAGGGGAGGAGAGCCATTAAAGTTTAAAGGACTGGAATATATTAGCCAAATGCAACATGCAGGTTTTGATTGAATGTTGAGTCAAAGAAACCAACTTTACGAAGGCATTTTTGAGGTAATCAGGAAAAACTGGACACAGACTGGATATCAGATGATGGTATGGAGTTACTATTCATTCTGTCAGGTGTGAAAACAATAGCATGTTTTTTTTTTGTTTTTTTTTTTTCATGTTGGTACCTCACCATCCATGGTGGGAACTTTTTTTTTTTTTTTTTTAATTTTTTTATTAATCAAAAAAAAGAAAAGAAATTAACACAACATTTAGAAATCATTCCATTCTACACATGCACTCAGTAATTCTTAGTATCATCACATAGATGTATGATCATCATTTCTTAGTACATTTGCATCGATTTAGGAAAAGAACTAGCAAAACAGCAGAAAAAGATATAGAATGTTAATATAGAGAAGAGAATTAAAATAATAATACTAATAATATATATATATATAAAAAGGAAAAAGAAAAAAACAAAAACAAAAGATACAAACACACAAACAAACAAACAAAAAACCATATTTCAGGTGCAGCTTCATTCAGTGTTCCAACCTAGTTACATTACACTTAGGTATTATTGTGCTGTCCATTTTTGAGTTTTTGTATCTAGTCCTGTTGCACAGTCTGTATCCCTTCAGCTCCAATTACC
Organism: Tamandua tetradactyla; assembly: GCF_023851605.1. Taxonomy (NCBI): domain Eukaryota; kingdom Metazoa; phylum Chordata; class Mammalia; order Pilosa; family Myrmecophagidae; genus Tamandua; species Tamandua tetradactyla. The sequence goes on from NC_135352.1 coordinate 28,516,037, forward strand.
CATTATCTTACCCTGTTTCTAACTCCTGCTGGTCTCTGTTACCAATGATATAGTCCAAGCTGATTCTCGAATGTCGGTTCACATCAGTGGGACCATACAGTATTTGTCCTTTAGTTTTTGGCTAGACTCACTCAGCATAATGTTCTCTAGGTCCATCTATGTTATTACATGCTTCATAAGTTTAGTCTGTCTTAAAGCTGCATAATATTCCATCGTAGGTATACGCCACAGTTTGTTTAGCCACTCGTCTGTTGATGGGCATTTTGGCTGTTTCCATCTCTTTGAAGTTGTAGATAATGCTGCTATAAACACTGGTGTGCAAATGTCCGTCTGTGTCTTTGCCCTTAAGTCCTTTGAGTAGATACCTAGCAGTGGTATTGCTGGGTCGTAATCCATTCTGCCATTCTATGTCTTTTGATTGGGAAATTCAGTCCATTAACTTTTAGTATTATTACTGTTTGGATAATATTTTCCTCTACTATTTTGGCTTTTGTATTATATGTATCATATCTGATTTTCCTTCTTTCTACACTTTACTCCATACCTCTCTCTTCTGTCTTTTCGTATCTGACTCTAGTGCTCCCTTTAGTATTTCTTGCAGAGCTGGTCTCTTGGTCACAAATTCTCTCAGTGACTTTTTGTCTATAAATGTTTTAATTTCTCCTTCATTTTTGAAGGACAATTTTGCTGGATATAGGAGTCTTGGTTGGCAGTTTTTCTCTTTTAGTGATTTAAATATATCACCCCACTGTCTTCTAGCTTCCATGGTTTCTGCTGAGAAATCTACACATAGTCTTATTGGGTTTCCCTTGTATGTGACAGATTGTTTTTCTCTTGCTGCTTTCAAGATCCTCTCTTTCTCTTTGACCTCTGACATTCTAACTAGTAAATGTCTTGGAGAACGCCTATTTGGGTCTAATCTCTTTGGAATGCGCTGCACTTCTTGGATCTGTATATTTAGGTCTTTCATAAGAGTTGGGAAATTTTCAGTGATAATTTCTTCCATTAGTTTTTCTCCTCCTTTTCCCTTCTCTTCTCCTTCTGGGACACCCACAACACGTATATTTGTGCGCTTCATATTGTCATTCAGTTCCCTGATTCCCTGCTCAAGTTTTTCCATTCTTTTCCCTATAGTTTCTGTTTCTTTTTGGAATTCAGTTGTTCCATCCTCCAGTTCACTAATTGTAGCTTCTGTCTCTTTAGATCTACCATTGTAGGTATCCATTGTTTTTTCCATTTTTTCTTCTTTGTCCTTCACTCCCACAAGTTCTGTGATTTGTTTTTTCAGATTTTCTATTTCTTCTTTTTGTTCAGCCCATATCTTCTTCATGTCCTCCCTCAATTTATTGATTTGGTTTTTGAAGAGTTTTTCCATTTCTGTTCGTATATTCAGCATTAGTTGTCTCAGCTCCTGTATCTCATTTGAACTATTGGTTTGTTCCTTTGATTGGGCCATATCTTCAATTTTCCGAGCGTCATCCATTATTTTCTGCTGGTGTCTGGGCATTTGATCAGATTTCCCTGGGTGTGGGACCCAGCTGGTTGAAAGGTTTTTCTGTGGAATCTCTGGGCTCTGTTTTTCTTTTCCTGCCCAGTAGGTGGCGCTCGTGGCGGTCGTTTGTCTGCGGGGCAGTCGGCCCGGGAAACCGCGCGTGGAGGCGGGGGTCACTGGCCGTGGCTTGGGGGAGTGCCGGTCCAAATTGCCCAGCTGGCCCGAGACGCCAAGCGTGAGGGGAGGGCCCCGCTATCCAATGTTCCCAGTCAGACCGGGGAGCCACGTGCGTGGAGGGGACCCCAGACGCCAGCCACCCCAGCCGGGAAAACGTGCACCCCTCGGGTATCTCACAGCAGTGGATTCTCCCTACCCGTTCAGCCGTTCCAGAATGGGGTACGCTGTCTTTTTTGGTCTCTGTCGTGACTCCGGGAGCTGTTTTGTATTGTTTCTGTTTCTTTAGTTGCTTTTCTGGAGGAGGAACTAAGACCCGCGCGTCTTACTAAGCCGCCATCTTCTCCGGAACAGCATGTTTTTTTTTTTTTTTAAAGTCCTTCAATATTAGAGGTAGGCTCTGAATACTTACGATTAATGATATGATGCCTGCGATTTGCTTTTAAAACACTCCAGTGAGGGAAGAGAGATGTGTGAAACCAGGGCAGAATGTGATTTACTGTTGTTTATCAAACTGGTCTCGTATGTTTGAAAATCTCCATGGGAAAGGACTCTTGAGCTGTATGTAATTGCTCGAGGAAGGTTAAGCCCTTTTACCCCAGATTAGTGTGTCAGATTTGCTGTGAAGGAGTAGGCTTTGGAGGAAGGAGCAGAAGCAAAACTGCAAATGCTTGGTGCTCAGAAGCCTTCCATGGCTGAGGCCCAGGACTTATTTAAAGCAGCGCCCTCCAAATCCAGCACCCAGCCCAAGGCGCTCTGTGCTCAGAGGGAAAGAGGAAAAAGGGTCAGGAAAGAGGCAAGTGTCGGAAATCCAGCGCTTACACCTTAGGCAAAGAGCAGACTAGAGGCTTGCACAGCCAGAGGCGCCCTGGGGAGCCAGGACCAGCAGAAGTAAGCACTCAGTAGGTTGGGACTCTCCTCCCTCCCTCTCAGCTCTGCTGCTGGATCCCTGCAGTCTGACTTTCTCCTCCCAGGGAGTTTGCCTTTACCCAGGGACATTTCTTCACAGCTTAGCTGCCAGCAGGAAATGGATGCTTCTCATACAATGGCTGTGGCTGAAGAATTCAGGGGCAGGATTCGGTACACCTTGGATTCTGGGATAATGGGTCACTGTGTCTAGGGGTGGGGTACCCTGGTTGGTCCAACTTGGGAGAGATTTCCACCCTTTTCTTACCATAGTCCAAAAAGCCATGTCAGATAAGTTCTTGAATGGGCCGTGTTTGGGATAGAGGGAGATTTTCCCATAAGGCGTGGGTAGTGGGTCCCAGAAGGAGAAAGGAGTGCTAGATGTTAAAAGTCCATTGTACGTGGGACAGAAATCCCAGAATGAGCTGAGATTCAGCATCAAGGGATTGAGAAAAACTCTAGAATGAGCTGAGACCCAGCATCAAGGGATTGAGAAAACCTTCTCGACCAAAAGGGGGAAGAGTGAAATGAGACAGTGTCAATGGCTGAGAGATTCCAAACAAAGTCGAAAGGCTGTCCTGGAGGTTATTCTTACGCATTAAGTAGATATCACCTTGTTATCCAAGATGTAATGGAGAGACTGGAGGGAACTGCCTGAAATGTAGAGCTGTGTTCCAGTAGCCATGTTTCTTGATGATGATTGTATAATGATACAGCTTTCACAATGTGACTGTGTGATTGTGAAAACCTTGTGTCTAATGCTCCTTTTATCTACCTTGTCAACAGCCGAGTAAAACATATGGAATAAAAATAAATAATAAAGGGAAAAAGTATTAAAATAAATTTAGTTTGAAATGCTAGTGATCAATGAAAGGGAGGGTTAAGGGGTATGGTATGTTAAATTTTTTTTTCTGTTTTTGTTTTATTTTTCTGTTGTCTTTTTATTTCTTTTTCTGAATTGATGCAAATGTTCTGGGAAATGATCATGATGATGAATATGCAGCTATGTGATGATATTGTGAATTGCTGAGTGTGTGTGTTGGTAATGTTTGTGTTTCTTTCTTGTAATTTTTTTTTAATTAATAAAAAATTTTTAAAAAACACGAAAAAAAAAAACCCAAATAAAGTGTCAATGGCTAAGAGATTTCAAACAGAAAAAAAAAAAAAGTCCATTGCCATGATTATTACAAACGGAAGTTAAAGAGAAAATCTCTGACCTTAACCAAAAGAGAAAAGAAGAGAAGGAGGGAAATAAAGGGCTGAGGTCAAGGATAATACCAAATAAAAAGCAAAAATGCTAAAAAGGAAAATGAAACAAAACAGGAATTGGGATGGGGGTTGATGAGGACGTGAGACACAACAAGGGTCTTAAAATGAGTCTTCTCCAGACAAGTCGCATGTTTAGAGGATTGAGATTTGCTGCCACAACTGAGATGACAGGGTTACAGAGGCTGGCCTGGGTCTTTCACCTGCTTGTATTGTTATTTTTTAATGCACTTCTTTCTTTTCTTTTTACATTTTTATTTTTTTTGATGCTGTTTGGCGGGGGTCACATTTCATTCTTTTCCCATGTGAATATCCCCTATTGCAGCATCATTTGTTGAATCTGTTTGTTTGTTTGCTTGTTGGGGAAGTGCACGGGGCGGGGGGGGGGGGGGATTGAACCCAGGTCTCCTGCATGGCAGGCAAGAGTTCTACCACTGAACTACCCTTGCACCCCCCTTTTTAACATTGTTTTAATTGTGAAATATACCATATATGATGCAGAAAATGATAGATTTCAAAGTACATCTTAACGGATAGATTTTAAAGTACTCCCCTTTTAAAGTGATAGATTTTAAAGTACCTCCCTTTTTAACATTTTTTCATTGTAAAATATACCATATATGATGCAGAAAAGTGATAGATTTTAAGTGCATTTTAAAGTACTTTGAAAGTAGTTTAGAACAAACTTTAGAGTATGGTATGGGTTATAGTTCTATAATTTCAGGCATTTCCTTCTAACTGCTCTAATACACTGGAGACTAAAAAGAAGTATCAATATAATGATTTAGTAGTCATGTCTGCATTTGCTTTTATTTTATACTATTGCCGTATAATTTTTAATAGCAAAAGACTAAAGTCAACTCAAATGTTCCTAGACCCAAGTGACCCAATTAGTGCTGAGAATTGACATTTTTGGCATGGGAAACAGGAGACACACAGCGAAGATAAATGAGGCAGTCCTGAATTTGAACTGGAAATATCATTCACTACAGACTCGTAATATATATTGCATATTTGTTAAACCAATAGCTCTACTGGAAAGCCTGGATCCCCCCCACACCCCAGAAAACAAGGAATTTATTAAAGAATAATAGGGCTGGATTTAGGAACCAACTTAAAATAAGATCCTTCTGTCCAAAGACGGGACAACTTTAACATCAAAAGGAATAATGACAATTGAAAGAAACACATCTAATATGTTTAAATATATCAGTTCATATTATTCTTTTAAAACGAACATCTTTTGGGGGGATACCAGGAACTAACAATCATTTTGAAAACTGGTACACGGAGGAAAAATGAAAAATATTTCCTGCCTGTCTTTACAAGAACTGCGTGTCAGAATAACCAAATTGTGAGGTTATGGCTTCTCACGCCTAAAGAGAGCGATCTACATCTTGGGTTTCTCCTGGCTTCTGCCTGTATTCTCAGCAGCCTCTACTTTAAACCTTGCACCAGGAAAATCCCACACCGGCTGGCACAACCCCGCGGCTCCCAGCGCGGCGCCGGGGAGGCTGCGGAAGGTGAAGATAATTCTAACGGCCGATAGAGGGCAGTGTCGGGCCGGCATTTCTCGGGTCTGGGGGACCGCGCGGTTCTCAGCTATTAGGAGTCACAGGGGCTCGTGGTCAGTTTCTGAATTAGGGTTTCACCCATTTGCAAACCTTCCAGCTCGCTTGACTTGGTCCTAAGCAAGGTACTTGTGTGCTAATGCTTCTTTTCTTTTCGTTCAAGCGGATTTAAGCGTCTTTCTCCGAAGATGGTGTTTAAATTCCAAATAAGAATGCCGCTGCCCAGCCTCGTCCCTCCCTAGAAGCTATTGAAATTGTACACACGCATTTGATATGGTTGTCTTTAAAAGGACATTTATTAGGTGCTGGTATTCAAGGGCCTACTACATGCCAAACACCATACAGAAGTTTTACCTTCCCCAAATCATTTAACCTTGTAAGAAAAATGTGATTATCTTCATTTTTCAGAAGAGGAAACTGAGGCGCACTAAGGTTCAGGAATGCGTGTCAGGTCCCATGGCTGGTGAGCAGCATGGACACAATTCAGACTTTGTTGGACTCCCAGACTGCTGGGCCCCACGCTGCTCGTGAGTCCTCACTCCCTGCTCTTGTTTTCATCTCGGAAAGTTGCAGTTCGTTTCAGTGGCATCTGCTGCTTGGACTGGGGAGCTGTCAGTACTTCAAAAAGATACCTCTCATGCCTATCAAAGTGATGAGTTGCTCTCTTTGGTTACTCTTTCATCCCTAAGGCAAATTATCTTTCAACACATTTTATATATGCTAAGAGCACCCAAGGAAAATTATATACACAAATCATTAGGTGAGGCACAGTGTCAAGTCTAAACACCATCTCTTTATACACTGATTGTGAATGATAATTGATAGGTGCATAACGTGATAACTTCAACTTTTTCTTTTCTTCCTTCTCATTCTGGGGAAGCTGCTCTCTTCTCTGTGGCCACACCTGAGCTTGGGCAGGACAGCATTATATCTCATTCATTCTAGCAATAACAAGCAAAACTAACTACCCCAACAAAAATGGGTTTTCTTCTAGTTGCTTCTTTACAAAAGGGATGTGGGGTGGGGCAGAAGGGGAGGTGTTGAGGATTCTTTGGGGCAGTTGGTTTGTTCACAGGAGATTGAACCATGTGTGTTGCTGATTATCTCACACTCCTGAAAAGCTGGATTTGATCATCTGATCATTCTCTACTAATTTTTAGCATAAATGGTGGATCCCCCCAATATTTTGATATCTGGTCCCTTTTGTTGGAGACCACCCTTCAGCCATTCCAGGTTCTACATCAATTGAAAAGCTACATGGGAGAATGTGACTTGGATTCAGGGACTGAAATGTGCAGTTAAAAAAAAATTTTAACTGAATTGAAGTCTCCTCTCTCCCCAGTCACAGAGAGGGCAGCTGAAGAACTACTGGGATAACTCATCCCCACCCTCCGCCCTGGTATATCCCAGTAAGCTTCTAGGAAGAGAATGCAAACAGGGGGCTCTCACTAGCCGCGGGCAGATGGCATGGAAGGGGGAACAGATTGCAGCTAATTTTTTTGTCCCTGGGGAACAGCTGGCCAGTGAGTGGGCAGAGGAAAGGTGGAAGCTGTATGACTAGTGAGAGGAGGGAGATGTTTGAAGATAAAGGTATTCTTTGGATTGAATTTCTCTTATTTACGGATGAATAGAAACCAGAAATAAGAAGTTTCCCCCCTCCTAACACCTACCACCCTTTGAGAAGTCCCTAAGAGTGCTCAGTTAAATGAGAGTGCAGCAATTTATTCAGCTCTTTTCCTACTTTGCACAGAGGTGGGGATGGATTAAGTTGTCTGGAAATTTCTTTGAGCTTCAATCACATCAGCTTCCAAAACATAAGAATTATTTAAATAAAACCCCCCAAACGTATGCTTTTGTTTGTCCTTAGGCAGGAAAATAATTTGTGTTTCTTTTCCTTTATTCTAGTTGTTAAACAGTTGCACCAAGGGAGTGGCCACTGCAGAAAAATAAAGCAGGGCATTCTTTCAGGCCCAGTGATCTCAAAGCCAGGAATGTGAATGTCTCTGATAAAAATATCTCCCCTTTTAACATTTTGGGGTTATTTTTGCCGCAGTACCTACACTTCACACTATAATCAAAGCCTGTTATCTTGGTCCTTGCAATATTTGTGACTCAGATCCTAATTGTGACAGTGTCTGGCACAGTAGCTGCCTTCAAAAATGTGCAAATTGTGAACATTTCTTTCAACTTAATCTTGCATATTTCATTAGAAACCACTTCTTTAACATACCAAATTCTGCCTTTGAACAACTCAAGTCAATAAGATGCATTTCCCAAAAGAGGTGATCTATAAAGCAAATTTCAATTTTTAAGTAAGGTATTCTGAATAATGCATTGTTAATTCTTTCAAGTGTCTTGGATATCAAGTAGTTATTTGAAAATTTTATAATCTAAACTAATCGTTAGACTTCCGATTGCTCAACACAGTGCTGAGAGGACTCTAGGAGTGGGAAAGCCTGACATTTCTTTTTTTCTTTTTTTAAACATTGTCAGTTAACCCAGCTCTGAATCAGGTTTATAAAGTTTCTTCTGAAGTCATGTCGAGCTGAGATGATGTGTATACTTTTGGTCTCTATTTTGTACCCATTAACTTGAGACCCACGGATTCCAGACCATTGGCAGCCTCTCTTTCCACAGCTTCTTTCTCTTGTTCCAAAGGGAGAAGAACCCCCCCATTTTTTTTTTGCATGGGTAGTCACCAGAAATTGAACCCGGATCTCCAGCATGGCAGGCGAGAACTCTGCCTGCTGAGCCGCAGTGGCCCGCCCTACCATCTCCTCTGTTAGTATTCCTTGACTGATGACATGCTTTCCTTTAGAGATATTTATGGGAATATTTGTATATGAAAGCTTGCTGCAAGACATAAGAGCTGGAGATTGAATCATGCCCCCCACAAAAGGCATGTTTGTGGGTGTAAGCCCATTTATAAATAGGACCTCTGAAGATGCTATTTTAAAGAGTGCCCAAATTGCATGAGGCTGGGCCTTAACCGAATACGGCTGAAATTCTTATAAGCAGAGGAAACCGGATGCAGAAAGAGAAGCCATGGAAAAGCGAGAAGCTGAAAGTCCATGGAACCCAGAAGAGGAAGGAGAAGATGTCTCCATGTGTGATGCCATGTGACAGAAAATCCAAGGGACTCCAAAGATTGCCAGCCAGCCGGAAGATACTGATCCAGGAGGAAGCAAGCCTTCTAGCTTCTGAAACCAGAAGCCAATAAATTCCTATTAAGTCATCTCTTTGAATGGTATTTATTTTGGTAGCTGGGGGAAAACTAAATAGGAGGGTGCTGGCCTTCTGGAAACTGTGCATCTCCATGTGTGGGTAAGAGTCTCAGAATCGGATCTGGCCTATGAGGCATTTTTTATTAAAATGACCAAGCCCTGGTGGGCTGACAAGGCAATGCAGTGGCTGGAGGGGTTGGCGTGCTGGTGAGTGTGCCATTAAGGGAAAAACCAGAGAGATCTTTCTGTGGCCCTTGCCCAGTCACTCACCTTCCTTGAGCCTTAGTTCTTCCGTCTGCAAAATGAAGATAATATTACGTCTCTTAGAATCCTGGTGAAGATTAAATTAGATAGCAAACACAAAGCACTTAGTTCCAAACACTTGGGAGGTGGCCAAGAACTGGTAACTACTCTTATTACTAAACTGATCAAATAGATTCGAATCTGTGAAATCGACTCGGGCCTTTGGCCTTTTAGGTTCTGACTTCCACTTCTCCTGAGTCTAATTCAACCTCTCATCCACCCCATGCGTGGACCCTGGAAAAGGGCCGGAACTTCATCACCTGAGCTCTCAGAGTCCCTTGAAGGTATCCTGTCCTTGAAGGTGGAGCTTTATGGGCTGCAGTACAACAGTAGCTTCCTTTTCTTGTGAGCTTTATTGAGTGCAGTCAAGTGTGCTGCGTGCTAGCTCATACTTTGTTAAACTAGCATTAGCAGATCATATAGCTAGGAGTGAAGATTCTGGAGCCAGGCCGCCTAAATTTGAACCTGGCTCCACGACCTCGGGCAGTGGAGACTTTAGACAAGTCACTTTCTCTGGGCTTTACCTATAAAGTGGGGCTGACGTTAAGTAACTATCTCATCAGATTATTCGAAAGATTAGAGGCATTTAGAACAATACCTAGAATATAGCAAGCGTTAACATATGCATTCGCTATTTTTAACACCACAATTCAGCCAGAAAGTATTATTAGTCCCATTTTAAAGGTGGAAAAAGTGAGAAGGATTTGCCTCAGTTCCCATGGCTGGAAAGTGGGAAGGCTCTATATCCAAACTCTCGCCTGTCTGACCGAATGCCTTCATCTCTGCACTCTCCCCATTTTCTCCCAGAGGTGGACACGTGTCCCCACAGCCTGGTTTGCTGGCCACCTATTGTTATAACCCAGACTTCCAGCGGGTGTCCCCAGAGAGCTGCCTGCAACTCTGGATTCGGACAGCAAGTGCTGTCTCTGGGCAAAAATCCTAAAATGCTATAAAAGAGTGATTTCCAAGATTCTTATCAGAATTTGTAACCTGTCCTTATGGAGCAATGTTTTGACTAAATTGATGCACCTAAAATATAACTTTATTTTTCACTTTTTCAACCACCTGTTTTTATATCGCATAGGCAGAGTCTCAATCATCCAATAGAAATATCATGGACCTTGGAAAAACAGAAGGAATGGATTTAGCAGTTAAAGATTACTATTACTCTTTAAGGTTGAGATTATCCCAGTTATTAAAAAAGCTTTTGTATAAAAAATAAATTCTTCGTTGGCTATAGAACTTCATTGCTTATCAATATAACTAGTTATGCAGTTCTTTTTCTGCATGCGTGTTTATAGACATAAATAAAATGGTTAAAAAAAAAGTCAAGAGATCTCACCTCAAAATCAGTATGTTTATGTCTCGGAGTACAAATAGAGTTACTGAATCTATTATAGTCCTGAAGAAAGAAATCCCAGTTCAAGTTGTTTTCGTTCTCTTTGCCCTTCCACCCCCCTCACCATTTATTAGCTTTGCGATGTTAGGCAAATATTCAACTGCGTTAGACCTAATACATATAAAATGGAGAGAGTTATTCCTTACCTCTGAATTTTCAGGTTGAGGATTAGACCAGGAGGCCACCTGAGGTCCCTTCCAATTTGGAGATGTGTGTGCTACCATAAAGGCTCACAAGTTCCTTTGCCAGTGACATCAAGTTCAGCTGGTCTCTAATATTGAGTTAAGGACCCCTACCCAGGTGGGACACATGATTTTCTTTAAAAAGCCATCCATGTCTTGTGATTTTCTTTGACCACAGTGCTGCATATTCACCATTTGCCCACTTGCCTTTCTCTGCCTTCTTTAGCCTGTCTTGAACCCCAGGGCTTCACGTTGATGGAAGACCTCCAGTGGACTCCCTTGTTTTCTGGCTTCCTCTAGGAGTTGGCCAATGAGAGGTACCAGCAGGTGTTCAGAGTGTGGAAGGAGAGCGAGGTTGGGTATCCATTCCTGGGCTCCCTCCCTTTGCTTTCAAGCATAGGGGGTAATGGCTCCCTGCTCCCTCCAATCCTCCATTGCTTCACCATCTCTTATTGGTTCCCCTCAACCCTTTCTACTATCCTTTGCAAATGGCCCATTCATTGAACTCTATGCCCTAGGTTTATTGCGAGGACCTTAACTGAGTCAAGCCATCACTAACTTGAGTTGTACCAGCACAGCCATATAGCTGAGAAGAGCTCACTTTTCAGGGAAGGTGAACATTGAGTGATGAAATAACACAATTCCATTTTCCTCCAATAAGAAATATCCAGTTCTCTCATATTCCTTCGCCACTATATGCTTGCCATCGCCTCTGTGTGGAGTGCACTTTGTGCCTGAGAAAGTTCTACTCATCCTTCAAGTCCCAGTTCCTCCAAGAAGCATTCCCTGACTCTTCCAGACAAACTTCGCTGCTTCTTCTACTTCCCACTGCTTTTGTTCATTCCTCTTTATTCTATTTCTCATGTTTTATTGTCATCGTGAAACAAAAAAAAAGCGTGCTTTTTAATAGATACAATTAGGATAGGAAGCCCAGCTAAATTTCAATTTTAGAGAAACAATAAAATAATTTTTTAGTGTTTATGCAATATTTGGGACCTACTTGTGTAAAAAATCGCTGTTTATTTGAAATTTAAATATAACTGGATATCATATATACATATACATATTAATACATATGCACATACACGTATTCCTTTTCTTCTTCCTTCTATAATAAATCTGGCAACGCTAAATATGATGACTTTCTAAGGCCGGTAAACCTTTTCCAAAGAAATGCATTCTTTTTTCTTTGTCTTTTTTCTTTTCATTTCCCTCCTCCCTCCCTCCCTCCCCTCTCCCTTTCTTTCTTTCTTAGCAACCTAATGAACAATAAGACATTAGGAGTGAAGCATGAGCTCTGGAGGGCTGAATTGGCTTTTGCAAAAACTTTGAAGTTTGGAGGGAAATTTTGGAGGGAGGTGCTGTGAAGAAGCGAATTGAGAAGAGATGAATCAGTGTGATGCTATGTGTAAGGCTAGGACTTTCAAAGTGAAGGACCATAAACAAATCCCTGGTGAGTGTAGTTGAAAGGGTTTTTAAGTACCTAATGTCTAATATTGAATTGCAAGTTTTTTTGCATTGTTCTCAATTCTTCCCCCTCTTTACTCCTAATGGATCCCCAGTAAAGTTCACCACACTCAAGACTATTCTAAGGGTGAGTTTCTTTTGTGGGATATAGGAAAAGGCTGAGTTTCCTTTCTGGGTGTCATATATTATGGAAGATAAAGTCTAGAGGTAGAGGTACCTGCAATTATGTAAGCCTCTTGGGAATTTGTAAGAATCTGGGTGGGGGACATAGGACCAGTCCCCCACCATATCATATGGAAAGCTCAAGAGAAAGGGAGTTTCTAGCCAACCCCTAGATCACATTTGCCTGTGGACTCTCTCCCCTCATGATAATGTAAGTTAGTATTGAGTGCTTAATTCATGCCATGAATAGCGACACACACACCTCATTTTGCATGGTTCAGATATACAAACATTTTAATTACCATGGTTTAGTTAAATAATGCCAGTTTCCTGACAACATACTTTATATTTCAGTTATCACAGTATATTAACTGTGCTAAAATAAATCCAGCAGCCCTAATTATGGCTTTTGTAGCATCAAGTACAAACTTCATGGTAAGTTTTTAGGTCCACAAATCACTATGCAAATAGCAAATACACATCATGATCACTGACCAATCAGCCCCTCCTGGCACCAATTTTAAAGCCTCACAGAATCGCCATTTGGAGGAGGATGGAGAACAGAAGTAGATATTCTTTCCACCATACTGGAAGACCACCTGAGATTTGTGGTTTGGACATTGTCAGGTAAGTTTCTACTATCGTCTTCAGCAAAAGATCCAAGTAACCAAACCATAGCAAAGCTCAGTTTATAAGAAAACTCAAGAAGAGTTGCAGATGGATAAAAATAGATATGGGTCAGCCAGGAAGATGGAGATAAGAGCCTGTGGGTTGGAGAGGCCAGTACATTGTGTTTTGTTTTGCTCTGTTCTTTCAACCACAACTTTTACCCAGATAATAAAGATGGAAAAGACAAAGGGAGACCAGATAGATAAGGAAACCAGCTTGAGTGAGAGCAGGCTCTGACTGCTACAAGCACAGTCTGTCAGCCTCACTATATTCCTGAGAAGGAAAATCAGCTTAGCTATGAGAAAAGATTCTGAGCAGATGAGATAGGAAGCCCATGTCCTCCAGCTGGCTTCCACAGCAGGTGACTCTTCCTAGAACAAAGAGAAACCCCTGGGGACTAGCACAGCATCTGTGATTGAGTATTTAAAGAATAAATTCTCCCATTTCAACTCAAGCCCAATCTGTCAAAAGAGTAAAACCCAGTTTCCAAATACGGGTCTTGCTGACCTTGTAGAAAGAGCTCTACCCTACACTTGGAAACTATTTTACTCATGTAAGAACCACTGATTCTAGAATCTTCTCTAGGTACCACTCACCCAAAGAAAGTAAGCAGAAGCTTTCATTCTTGTGCATCACTACCAGCCCTTGGGGAAGTGTTGAGTCTTGGGAGACAGAATGATTCATGTCCCTCCATAAGGCTGGAGTCCGTCTTAGAATCTAAGAGCCACTCCAGGCCAGCCAAGACCAACCAGTATGCTAGATGGGGGAGTAGGAACCAATAACATCTTTGCAGCCCTTGTCTCAAAGATGCTTTTCTAAAGAATGTCATGATTAAATTCTTTAAGTTCACTTGTGTTGATGTCGCTACCAATTCCATTGGTATGCATAGGAGTGCCAAGGCTAATGCTATATCTTACAGAATGGTGAGGCGAAAGATCCGTTATGAAAAAAAGCTAAGGAACTCAGATAACTACAGGGAATAAAGTTTCTTCAGTTGCAACTTGAAAATGCGCTAGGACTATCTGTTAAGTGCGCATATAGATTATGTCTCCCCTAGTCAGTTCCTATGGTACTTCCTAAAGACATATGTGTAAGAGGTGGTAATTTTAGTTTAGCAGATAGTCTCTGGAAGGATACTCTCTCTCTCCCTCATTTGTTCAGTCATGCAAGAACTCTGTAATCCTAGGTGGCTCCTCATAATTCTCTACCCAGGCAGCAAAGGTGGGTGTGCCGGTCTGAATCTGTGGTGGACCCCAGAAAAGCCATGCCCTTTGATCTTCACTCAATATTGCTGGGTGGGAGCATTTTGATTCCATGAAGATGTGACCCACCCAACTGTGGGTGGTAACTTTTGATTAGATGATTTCCATGGAGGTGTGTCTCCATCCACTGAAGGTGGAGTTGCTTGCTGGAATCCTTTAAAAGAGGAAACATTTTGGAGAGAGCCCCTTTTTGGTAGAGCCACGAGAAAGCCAGCAGACGCCTCCATGTTTGCCATGTGCCCTTCCAGCTGAGAGAGAAACATTGAATGTCATCGGCCTTCTTGAACCAAGGTATCTTTCCCTAGATGCCTTAAATTGGACATTTCTTTAGACTTGTTTTAATTGGGACATATTCTTGGCCTTAGAACTGTAAACTAGCAACTTATTAAATTCCCCTTGTTAAAAGCCATTCCATTTCTGGTACATTGCATTCCAGCAGCTAGCAGACTAGAACAGTGGGTAAGAGTTTGAACCCTTTGGGCTCCAGAAAGCTGGATATGAGTGTTTAAAATCAATATCATCAACTAAGTGATGATATTGTGAACCATTGATTATAAAATATGGTTGGACTGTATGTGTGTGAAAATTTCTCAATAAAATATACAAAAGGAAGAGAGAATTTTTTTCCAAATAACATTGTGGGGTCTTTTGAGTTATAAAAGTAAAGATTACTGTGGTCTAACAACAATTTTTGGTTACTTAATGCTTCTTTGAATGTACCTTGTGAAAGCTGAATCCCATGAGGCTTCTGCTTTTATTTAGGATTCATGCATTCTGCAGGTCCTATCTTGGTAATTCATTTAGAGGCTCATTGGTTAGTGACCTCAGTAACACCTTCCACACCACTTTACCATTTTGCAGCCTACCTCAGTTTCTTGCATACCAGCTCGAGGCGAGCTATCCTCATTGAACATGGGAGGGAGTTAAGAGGGTATTCATGGTGAAAGACCTTCTCTGTAAAGGAGCCATTTTCCAACAATTATTGGCATGATTGTCTTGCCTTGTGAAAAGGATAAGTAAACATTATGAAGATGACAGTTTTTGAATATGCAACATAGTATTTTGAGTCAAGGCGTAGATAAGAACTTTTACCATGAGAGAGGCTTCCTTAATATTCTTAAACTTTGATACACCAAAAAATATAATGCAGCTGAACTAACAAGAAGCATGGTCCCACCTTTAACGAGTGAGTAAGGATCTGGTGGAAACCATCCTCACCTGCAGAGTGGGTGAGGAGACTTGTGATTCCTCAGTCACAGCTGTACCTAGCCCTGTTCTTTGCTGGCCCACTGAGGCCTGTCTCTTCTACACAGAGGGTCTCTGTTGAAAAGTAAATTATAAGACACTGAGGGCTGGGACCACATTTATTCAGTTTTGATGCTCCGTACCTTTCACAGTATATGACACATAGGAGCATTTATAAATGTTAGTTGAAAGAATAAAATTAACAAGTTCCTTAACAATTGGGAAAACTACTCAAAGTTTTAATTTAATTTTTCAATTGTATTAGGCCTTATGTGAAATTTTGGTCAGGGACAAAAAGTTAACTTTACAACCTTGGGGTAGGACCATTTTGTTTGGGCCTCTGACCTTTAAATTCGAAGCATAGTTTTGGGAATCCCTGGATTTCTGTGATGAAATAAAAGGTTTTTCTTTTATGGTATCTTTGGTCTTCATATTTGCAACATTGTATTTTATGGTTTATCCTTGTTTTCTGTTTAAAAATAAAATGGGGGAAGTGAGAGATAGAGAGAAACAACAACAAACAAATAAACAAAACAACTTTGATTAGCCATAGTTAGGCAGTTTGGTAAAGCGTTCCATCTTGGTGCCAATGATTGTCACTAAAATTGCAACAATTTTTGATGCACTTGCCAGTGTTTCTGTTATTTTTACATTAAAGATGCACCAGATTGCTCCAAAATAAATAATTTAAACTTAATGTTTTCAAAGAGCCTAAGTACTTACGTCTTTCATGTTTGGCTTCTCTTCTGGGACTGAGTTGTACCCGACAAAACCAACCCTCATTTCTATGTAAGATTCCATTTTGAGGGTTGTTTCCTTGCTTTGTTTTTCAAGATTGAGTCACTTTTTTCACCATTCTGTTCCAAATGTCATCGATTCCATCATTGGGCAATGTCGAGACAATTCCACTTTTCCAGGAATGGCGAGAATAAACTCCACAACCTCTTGATTCCTAATCTTGTGGGAAGAGGGGTTGGAAGGGGCACAGAGAGAGTTCTGTGGCAAGAGCATAACTCAAGCCCAGTGGGAATCTATTATTGCCATCCTGACTCATATTTAGACGTCAAGTCATGAACAGAAGGTCAAACTCTGCACAGTGTCTTCCGTTTAACTTAAAATAGCTTCAAAACTTGACAGACTAACTTTGTTCAAAATGACCCCATCCTCAACCAATTATTAGGCATCTCCCAGATTTTTTTGCTTGTATGGTGCAGTCTAAGTGAGAAAAAAATGTATGATAAAAATAAATCAATAGCAAATCCTCATGCTGTTCTGAATCCCAAAATGATCATGCATGGCTTGTATCATCAGAAAACAAAGATAAAAACAAAAACAACCAAAACAATAAACTGACAGCCTTTGTGCTCTTCATATAGGTCGCCACTGTGAGGTCCATCAGATGACTGGAAACTACATGTGGGATCCCATCACCAACAAGTCATTTGACATTGGTGTCAATAAAGACAGCCTGATGCCTCTCTGGTGGAACGGATCCGAGCCTCTGTGGATCACTCTGACCAAAGCCAAGAAGAAAGTCTACATGTACTACTGGCCAGGTGAGTGACTGCCAGGCCCCTCCCCTCCAGCCTTCTACCAAATAATCTCTTTGAGGACAAAAGATATAGATGTCCTGTGTGAAAATCAAGTCAGAGTTTGGAAAATGAGATCATTAACAAATACGTCTTATAGGCATGTTTTAAAATTTTGTTTTGAACTCATTTCCTGACTCCTTTGGTTCAGGAATATTGTGCTGGTATATTGTGCTTTTTCAAAATTTTGGTTATGCAAAGGAGATTGCTTTGTACTGATCCTCCTCCTGTACTTCCTAAAACATTGCTTTGCTTACTAGGATTGGTAGTAACAAAATAATCAACTTACCATTGTCTTCCAATAGGTAAGACTTGTACTTAGCGTAAGTGGGCAATTGGACCTTTCATGCACAAGGCTGTAGCCACTTTCTTTCTTAATCCTTAGTGGTATAATTCTAACGATTGCAATTATGAAGGAATACATCAGAGGAAGCCTAGAAGAAATGAAGGGTAAATGAATAGCAGCCTGTTAGGTGATGGACAGCAGCAGTTGAGGGGATCTCATTGGCTTGGGTTGGAGATCAGCAGTAGCCTGATGGAATTATGGAAGGGGTGGATTGTAAGGGAGGGTGGCTGACAGGGATTGGGAAGAATGGAGTAAGCCATGGCTGAATCACAGATGGCATACACTGAGGGCATGGACTGTCAATAAGAGTTTGGAGGATGCTGGCTAGAGGTGGTCATGTGGAGAGCTGCTAGGGGCATTCAAGCCCTTGGAGCAGCATGGAATATGTTGAAAACAGGTCCACAGTCATGTTGGCAGAGCTGTGGGTATGGTAGGTGCCATGAAAGTTGCCACAGAACAGCAACTGGCATCCATAAGTGATCTCATGAATGCCAGAATGGCCTGCATTAATTTAAAACTGGGCAGAAGCAAAGACCATCATAGGCTGGCTCTGCCAAGGGATAAAGCTTTCAGGGGGATTGCTGCAGAGTTTCTTCAGAAGATGCATGGCATTCTGTCCACAGCAGCCACCTCCTCTGACATGCAAAGGAGCTTCAAGCAAAGGAAGGGGTTTAAAGGACTCCATTATCTTAAATGGAGGTCATGGAGTTGAACCTCTGATTAAGGAAGTGAGTTGGTGCATCATTCAGGCTAATCAGACCTTCTAGAGGAGTCAAGCTCAGGTTTGAGCCCAATACGATAAGGTCTAAAGTGAAAAGATTTTGCTGCACTGTGAGGTCATTCTTAGTGGCATCATTATCACCATATACAAGGATTCACATACCAGAGGCATAAGAGAGGGAATGGATTGGACACAAGGTCCTTAGGACCACCTTAAAACAAATCTAAGGACCTCAAGGTCCTTAGACCTTTCCTGATGCATTGGTTTAATCCGGTTGGTTTAATTTCCTATGTCTTGAGTTCATGCTCTGAAGAGCAATTCAGTTTCTCCCCAACTTCCTACTTGCTTCCTTCACTTCTTCACTTGTGGTCTCCTGTGGCTGGCCTTTTGGATAGCCACTGATGCCAATGTTTAGGGCAAGGGTTGGGGGGAGAGCTAAAAAAGTCAAGAAGGGGGAGTCACCAGATTTCAGTCTTCTCTCTGCAGTATTACAAAGTACTATTCTTCATCTCATCCTAAAGAATCCAGATCCTTAGAGATAATAAACATTATGAATTAATATGTAACTGAGTATTTACAAAGACACAAATCTAATTTGTCTGTAACATATCTCACTGCTCCTCTGAATCCTCTCCTTAAGGGCAAGAAAGGACTGTGAACTGTGACATGGTTCGACAGCTAATGTGATGTGACAAACACTTCCTAAGATCGGTTACGGTGTCAACTGCCTAGGTATCCTCCTATTAGGAGGAAAGAAATTAAGATGATAACCTCCTAGAATTTTCTCAGTGACCTAAATGAAGATTAGCTAAACATCTGCCTGTATCAAAGCTTGAAAGATATTAGAATGAAAAGGCTCCTGTTTCTTAAATACCATCCAGTCTTTCTAAACTGGATACACAGGTTAAAACTGTGTGAGAGCTAATTGTCTTGGAAGGCCCTACTGCCTAGCCCAGCCAAGAGTGTCTGGAATGCTTCTCCCTACTGGTCAACAGCTGAGGGATCAGTGGTCATTGTTCTCCTTTCTCTCTCCTCCTTGGTTCCCTCCAGCCACAGCCAATAGCTCAGTGAGAGCTCATTTGTCTCTGCAAGATTAAATGAAGTGTAGAAGCATCACTTCTAAACAGGCCTTGATTTTATTTTTCTTCTTAAATCCTCCTCTTCCTTCACCATTACCCACAGGACATTGTACAGACCTCTCCATGAGGCCTGGAAAATCTTCATTGCTCCAGTGAGCTGTGTTATGACACTTTGAGTCTCGCCATTAAGTCAATATTTAGAAGTGCAATTTGGAAATGGCAGTAGTTCAAGTCTTTCTGTCAGGTAGATAAAGCAGCAGACTGAAAAATTGATCAGTAGTGAAGAGTCCAAAATACCCCACCTCAAGCCTTGAGAAATTTAATATGTAAACAGAGCCTTTAACACCCAACTCAATGGTGCCATTGAGCTGTGCAGGGAGATGTACGTTGGGAAATTATCCCAGGTGCTAAATCAAATATTCAGGGCAGCAAGCCCGAAGACATCAGCCTTGAACTGTATAATCAGGAACCAGCAGTATTCTGTATAGGATAAGAGCTAGGTATGTGCTCTTCACTAATTTTATTTCTCCACTCCATCCTTCCAGCCTCAGGTCAAAGGAATTTTACTGAAAGGGAAAAGATAGAGGCTTCAATTCACTTCATTGTTGGGAGCAACCTAAAACAGAGAAGGATTCCTAGAATAAGGATGAGAAATTGGGAAATCTGAGAGGATAAGTAAGATATTGTATGGAAATAGAGTTTGAACTCCTTGGACAATTGGTGCTACGTGGTCACAGCAGTTCCTGTTTATTCTCATTGCTATCATAAAATACAGAAACACAATAAAAATAGCATCTTTTAAAGATAATATGGTTAAAACTCCTTGGAGTAAGTGTGTTAAGATTCTGAGTTCTACATTTCTCTGCATGCACTTTGCAAGGTTAACCACCTACAGCCAAGCATTGGGGGTAACCACGCATATGCCCCTGGGATGGTGTTGGGTGTGGATCTTGGCTTTTCTACTGGGTTCTACAGGTCCTGTGTAGGTATTCTGAGGAACAAGACATCTATGTGGACAAAGACCCATTTCTACCTGGCTTCCACACCTCCATTTCCCATAGGTGGCCTGGGAGGGGAGTTAACGGGAGGGCATCTGATTCAGCGCCCATCATATTTTGGTTGTTATGATCAAGTTGATTTCATTTGAATAAGTAAGGAGGCATGTATTAGCTGTTGTTCAAGAATTATGGATCATCCACAGCCTCTTCCTTTCTTCTGCCATGGTGGATCCTTCACAATCTTCAGTTGGGCTAAACTCAGATGCATTTAGTTCTGCACAGGTAAAATTAGGAGCCTAGCATCAATCTTACAAATGTGTGAGTTAACATCAAAGCTAAATTCATTGTTTCCATGTACTGGGCACCAGACACTTGGATAAAAATTGGATTTTTTTCAACTACATTTTTGGCCCTGCAAAGAAAAGGGATGTGGATTTCACTAAAATGTCTAATAATATGGCCAATTTGGCATTAGACTTTAAGATTCATGTAATTTTAGAGTTGGAAGAGGTCTTAGTCAGTATGTAGCTTGCTGTTTCTTACACTTGTCTGCCAAGAATCTCTTTGAGAAATTGACCAAAGCTAAGGCTCCCCTTTCCAGAAAAATAGACCCACACATAGTACATACACAGTTTTGCGCTTGTGTGATATGAGACTATGGTGATGAGGATTTACAAGTCATCTTTGACATGGCAACACATATATCACCTATGGTATCTAATTTATTTGAATACTTTTATATGATGGACACATGTTAAAAACTTTGATTCACCAAAGTAGCAAATGAGATCCAAGCTCCCCAAATTAATTTTGCTTGTCAAGGGAAGGTTTGGGTCAAGATTCTCTAAAACATTTTGAATTGAATTCACATTGCATCATTTCCTTTGTCCATAAGTTAATGACTCCATCTTTGGCAAGGTGAAGCAGCACTAATGCTGTCTGTAAGCAAGAAAAAAATGACAAATTCAGATTTTAAGTTTGAGGTCTTCTGAAAGAAGTCATCTTCAAAAGAATCATGTGGGATATCTAGGTGTTGGCCAACTTCTGCCTGCAGAGAAATTGAGGAGGTGCTGCCACTCAGGACGATCTGCCAGCGTTAGAAAGTTTTCATAGCTGTCCAACCACAATCAATCTCTGTTTGTAGAAAGATATTTTGGCCAAGAAAGATCATAGTTTTTCAGAAGCATTCATTATAGTGATTGGAGAGCCTCAAAGAAAAACATCAGCTTTATTTCTGGGCATTTAAGCCAAGCCAGGAATGGACTTCCATCCTTCACAAGTCACAGCAAATCCATTTCTTCATAAAACATTAAAAGATGGTGAACCAAAGCCTTAGGAGAGACTTTTGGGAGACATCCATGAGGAAAACAGGTTCAAAATTCTGTGCCCACCCCACCATCCCTTTAAGAACTTACTATCCAGTCAATAAGTCATATAATAATCTAGTATTTAGGGGTGCATGGGTGGTTTAGCGGTAGAATGCTTGCCTGCCATGTGGGAGATCTGGGTTTGATTCCCAGCCCATGCACCCCTCCCCCCCAAATAATATAGCACTTAACCCAAATAAATATGAAATTTTATATTAAATGTTATATTTATATTAAATATCATATTTATATTAAATATAAATAGTGATATTTATACACTTGTGAAAATTATAATAAAGGAAAGTACATTACATCATAGCAACAACACATAGGGGATCTGGTTTCACCTGAGAAGGTCGACAAAGATTTCCCTGAGAAAAACGACATGAGTTAATAGTGGTCCTCTTTCATTCTTTTCGGTATTCATATCTGGTGCTCCCATGCCCATTTATTGAAAAGACTATTTTGTCCCAGTTCAGAGGATTTGAGAGCCTTGTCAAAATTCAGTTGACCAAAGACTTGGTGGTCTATATCTGCACTCTCGATTTGATTCCATTGGTCAATGCTTCTATCTTTGTGCCAGTACCATGCTGTTTTGACCACTGTGGCTTTATAATAGATTTTAAAGTCAGGGTGTGTTAATCTTTCCACTTCGTTCTTATTTTTTAGGATGCTTTTAGCTATTTGGGGTCTCTTTCCCTTCCAGATGAATCTGGTAACTAGCTTTTCCAAGTCTTCAAAGTAAGCTGTTAGAATTTTGATTGGTACTCTGTTGAATCTGTAGGTCAATTTGGGGAAATGTCAAAATAAGAATTGACATCTTAACTATATTTAGCCTCCCTTTCCATGAACAGGGAATGTCTTTCCACCTATTTAGATCTTCTTTGATTTCTTTTAGCAACGTTGTGTAGTTTTCTGTGTACAAGTCCTTTATGTCCTTAGTTAAGTTCATTCCTAAGTGCATGATTCTTTTAGTTGCTATTTTGAATGGAATTCAAATGCACCCCACACACACAAAAAATAAAAACCTAGTACAGGGGGAAAACTGATATTGCATGCTATGGGCTATGTTTAAAAGGAAACATAAGTGCTACCATAGCAACAGCAGAGGTAAATAACGGGGGGAAGGACAAGAGTTAAGAGGAGATTTAGATTTCCTATTTGGCAAGTGTGTGTTTATTGTTTTCTTTCTCTTGGGAACAATGAAATTATCTAAAATTGAGAGTGTTGATGGAGTGTGGACTTTGGGCACAATATGTGATCCCTGATGAATGCAGGTGGCTGAAGGATGCATTGACTGACAAGTAGATTGGTTAACGGAGGTATATACTTATGAACGAATATTGTGCTGCTACAAAAGAAGAATGAAGTCGTGAGGCAAGCAATGATGTGAATGAACATGTGGGACATTTGGTGAGGCAAGTTAAGACAGAAACAAAAGATCGACAATGGTATGGTCTCCTTTAGAAAATGCTTACAGGAAAGCAGGGGCCTAAATTGTAAGCTTTAATAGCAGACACATTTAGTCTGGAGTGGTAATTATTATTTCTGGATTTCAAGAGACTGTTTTATATATATACATGAAACCTGATATTTAGAGATAAGAATGAAGCCAGTTGTGTTGGGGTTAAAGTAATGCAGAACACAGGGGTAAGGAAGACAATGTCTATATTTTAGAATGACATATACTCTTTGAGACCAAAGGAAGAGAAGTTTATTTGGTTTGGAGACTAAAATTTTCTGTAGCACATAATCTAACTCAATCTCTCTGTATAGCTCATTTGAACAATTGAAACACAGGGAGCCCAGAATAAGAAAGAGGTCCTTTAATTCTGTATAGTCTAATGCAATGCCTGGATACATCCTAGAGTATATTAAGCAGATAATAAAAAAATATTGACAATGTCCCTTGAGGGATGGGAGAAAAAATATGTAACTATCAATTTTACCATCAGGAAATCCCTTGATACTGTGTCAGACTTTAGGACACCAAAATCAATAAGCTGTGCCTTTAATCTTGAGGCTTACTCTTGTAAAGTTTATATATGTAGCGGAGAAGCTTAGACTACCTATGGGTATGCCTAAGAGTTACTTCTGGAGGACCTCTTTTATTGCTCTGATGTGGTCTCACTTTCTCTAAGCCCAACTCTGGAAGCGAAATCATTGCCGTTCCCTCTACATGGGACATGACATCCAGGGGTTAAAGTCTCTTTGGCAGCTTGGGAGATGATTCCCAGGGATAAATCCAGCCCTGGCACCATGAGATCAACATTTCCATCCTGATCAAAAGGGAGAAAAGAAGTGTAACTAATAAAGTATCAGTGGCAGAGATTTCAGATAGAGTCGAGAGTCTACTGTGGAGGTTGCTCTTACACAAGCCTCAGTTAGACATTGGTACCTATCATAACCTGCCAAACATCAATCAGGACCATTCCAGCCAATCCTAAAGAACACCTAGGGAAATAGGATTCTACAAAGGTTCCATGCACTAGAGTAACTTTCTGGAAATCTACAACCTCCAGATGGGTCTCTGGACCAGATAATTCCTGAAACCTAGAGGGCCCAGCCTCTTCAGAACATCAGGTAGTTCCATCTCCCTACTCCATCCTTCTTCTATACAGAGAAGATAGGATTTGAAATGAATATGATTGTTGAATCATTAAATTGATATCTCTTTTAGTCTCAAGTATTTTAGAGCAGCTAGAAGTAAAAACCTAAAATTGTGGAATTATAGCCCATGTCAAATTCTGAAACATGTTCTGCACCTAATTGTGGTGCTGTGCTTTGAAATTTATTGGTTTTCTTGTATGTATGTTATTTTTCACAAAAAAGAAAAAAAGATAAAAAAATAAAATAAACAGGAAGAAAATTATGAGAACAAAACACTTTTTTTTTCTTTTGCATCTGGTTAGCGTATCTCCTGACCCAATTAAAAGTTCATATATTCAGGGTAGGGCCTCATGACAAAAGTCAACTCATTTTTTCAAAGAAAAGTAAATGAAACTTGAAAAAGTGAAGCATCTTGCTCAAGAGTATAGGGCTTCATTGTAGGTTGTCTGTTCCACATATATGTTCAGCCTCCATAATGGCTAGGCGTGTGGTGATCATGAGGGATTCAATTGTATATTTACTTTGCTAAAGCTGCTGAATGCAATATACCAGAAATTGAGAGGCTTTTAAAGGAAGGAATTTATTAAGTTACAAGTTTACAATTCTAAATCCATAAAAATGTCCAAACTAAGGCATCCAGGGAAAGATACCTTGACTCAACAGAGGTCTATGGGTCCAGAACACCTGGGAAGACACATCAGCTGGGAAGACACATGGCCAGCATCTGCTGGTCCTTTGGCTTCTGGTTCAAGCAGCTTCTGGGGGGGTGGGGGTGCATTTCTTTCTGCATCTCCAAATGTCTCTGTGTTGGCTCTGAGGTTTCTCCAAAATGTTTCCACCTTTAAAGGGCTCCAGTAAACTAATCAAGATCCACTTTAATGGGCAGAGTCACATCTCCATCTAATCAAAAGGCCACATCCATAAGTGGGTGTGCCACATTTCCATGAGAGTAATCCAATCAAACTTTTTCACTTTATTATATTGAATCAGGATTAAAAGAAATAGCTGCCCCCACAAGACTGGATCAGAAAAAAGACACAGCTTTTAATAGTCTCAAATTGGCACAAATGGTAACGGCACATTTCTGTAGATAGGGGATGTAAACAAGAAGTAGGCACTTACCATCCATTCTGGTAAAATTTGATGGTGTCATTATAATAGACAGAAGGTATTGGGTAAGCTATAGGACAGATTCCTAGAAGCAACTGAGGCAGTGGAAAGGATTATATGCTAAGGGTCAAAGACAAGGCAAGCAAGAGCATGTCATATTTGTGAAACAGAAAAGAGTAAAATAAGGTCGCAGCTAATTGTCTAAGGCAGGAGAGAGGAAGGATGAAACCAGAAATGGCCAGGTCTTCAAATTCTTATGAGCTATACAAAAAGGCATTTGAGTTCAACAGTTAGGGTTTATTAGTGGGGTAACATCATTTATAAAAACAAATAAGCCCTCAAGTCTCAACAGAGTTCTCTGTTAATTGGCTTAACCCTGTAGAAGTTTATTTTTTGCCCATAAAAAGTCCCAAAATGGGTGTTCCTTAAACACTTGTTGACTCTCCTTCAAACTGCAACACAGAGACCCAGATTTCTTCCATCTTGTGGCTTCATCTTCATCAATCCATAGATTCTAACATCACACAGAAGAGGAAAGGATATGGAGGATTATGTACAGGAGGCTTTGGGGCCAGACATGGTACACACCATTTCTGATCTCATTTTTTTGGCTAGAACACTGTCACATGGACATGTCTAACTGAAAGGGAGGTTGGGAAATCTGGTCCATAGCAGACTGGGAATGTTCAGGGGCTCTGCAAAGTGGGAGTGAAGTGGACATGCCACCTCCATTTGCTTTCTGCATTAGTCCAGGCACCAGACCCTGTCCATCAGGCTTCCTGGGGTACCCATTGGCTGTTCCAGTGAGGACCCCTCCCCAGTGGACTCCAGGGAAGTGACTGCTCTGTTTCCCCCTAAACCCCATACCACACAACCCCACACGCCTCCCCCCAGCCTACCTTCTGCCCAGTCTCAGCTCTTCAGCTGGGTCTGGATGTCTATCTGAGGGTCACCAGAACTTCCATATCAAGAAGGATGGTCACTGCAGGTTTGTCCTCTTGGGAAAGACCCCCCAAGAACCGTCTTTCCTCCCCACTAGTCCATTCTTTTTTGTTCTTCCTATTTTCTATGTCCTTGCTCTTTGAGAGGCAAATTTATTTATTAAGACTTTTCCCTTGTTTCTCCCACCTTAGAAGTGATTCTCAGACCCAAATACATATAAGAATCACCTGAGGTCATGTTTAATTAACACCAGTGCCCAGACTGCACCGTGAGAGATGCTGATGTAACTGGTCTAGGGTGGGGCCCTCTGCATTAGTGTCTTCAAAAGCTCCGTGGCTGATTCTCATGGACAGGGCCCACACTGAGGACACTTTGTT
This sequence comes from Tamandua tetradactyla, assembly GCF_023851605.1. Taxonomy (NCBI): domain Eukaryota; kingdom Metazoa; phylum Chordata; class Mammalia; order Pilosa; family Myrmecophagidae; genus Tamandua; species Tamandua tetradactyla. Next base: position 28,542,498 of record NC_135352.1, read on the forward strand.
TGGTGCATTCAACTTAAAGTACCCCATCTCTGGCTCTACTCACAGTCCCCAGACAGCCCTCCCACCCCCACCCCTCCCTTCACTACTAGTAACCTGCCTGGTAGTCCTCTTTCCTGAATTCTCTTTCCCCTGCCACAGGGTGTGGTAGTGAGCGGGGGACAGACTGAAAGTTCCCCAGAGTCACTCTGTGTCCTGCATGGTCATGTTTGGAACCAAGAACATCTTTGATGATGAAAGGGAAAGGAAAATATATTGATCGTTTGAGTCTGTAAAGTGAACTAAGCTCTTTACATACATGTTTTCATTTAATCATACGAAATTACTACAATTACTCCCACCTAGAAGAAGAGGGGATTGAAGTACAGAGAGCACACTTCCAGGAGGTAAGTGGTCTGAGCTTCCCCATGGTTGTCTAATTCTAAATCCCATGCAAGGTCCCTTGCACTGGTACCACAGCTCTGGCCCAAGGCTGGGGAAAGCCTTGCTGCACCCAGCCCAGAGGTGCTAGATTAAGAGGGAGGTATTCTGACAATGTGAAGAAAGTCAAGGTGTGCTCCCCTGGGGGAGCCTAGAATCATTCTAAGCATTTAAAAAATATTTTTACTGAGAAATATCCACACACATATAATCCGACCATGTTATACTATCAGTGGCTCACAATATCATCACATAGTTATATATTCTTCACCAGGATCATTGTAGAATATTTGTATCACTCCAGAAAAGAAATAAAAAGAAGAAAAAAAAGAACTCATACATCCCATACCCCTTGCCCTCCCTCTCATTGACCACTAGTATTTCAATCTACCCGATTTTTACCCTTTATCTCCCCCTATTATTTATTTTCCTTTTAAAAAAAAATTTATCTGTCCATACCCTGGATAAAAGGAGCATCAGACACAGGGTTTTCACAATCCCACAGTCACACTGTAAAAGCTGCATAGTTCTACAGTCATCTTCAAGAATCAAGGCTACTGGAACACAGTTCAACAGTTTCAGGTACTTCCCTCTAGCTGCTCCAATGTACCATAAACTTAAAAGGAATATCTATATAATGCATAAGGATAGCCTCCAAGATAACCTCTCAACTCTGTTTGAAGTCTCTCAGTCACTGAAACTTTATTTTTGTTTCGTTTCTCTCTTTTCCCTTTTGGTCAAGAAGACTTGACCAAAGAAAGTTTGGTCAAGAAGACCAACTTTCATGTTGCTGGGAGTCACCCTGGGAGTCATGTCCATGTAGTGGGGAGGCTTAGAGAGAAGCCACATCTGAGCAACAAAAGAGGTTCTCTGGGGATGACTCTCAGGCATAAATAGTCAGTAGGCTTACTTCTCCTTTGCAGAAATAAACTTCATAGGAGTGAGCCCCAATACTGAGGGTTTAGCCTATTGAATTTGTTGTCCCCATTGCTTGCAGGAATATCAGAAATTCCCCAAATAGGGAAGTTGAATATTTCCTCCTTTCTTCCCAGTCCCCCAAGGGGACTAACTACTTCTTTATTCTCTGCCCAAGTTACTCTGGGATTTATCAGGGCATCACACTAACCTATACAAGCCAACAAGATCCCATGCACTATTCAAGATTCCGTGTAAGTATGGTGTTCGAGTAAACAGACCATACAAGTTAAATTAGGTAATGTGCCACCCAAAATATAAATTTTGCACTAAATAAGCATCTTTTCTTTTGGTCTTGCACAGAAGCTGGTGTTTGAATATATGGACCATATCATCCTTTATCCAATATTCTGATTTACCTTAGTCCTATCCAAATCAGCTTCCTTCATATCTCTACTTGAAGTCTGATCACTTTTTCAGCTTTTTTTGAACAGTTGCTGAATGTGGAACTGCTGACTTTCAGAGCTTCAGTGCTCTATATCTGAGTCTCAGGTGTCACATAGATACCCAATGTTTCAGGGAATGACCAGGTTATATACAAATAACTCAGTATCTCAGAATTTAGAAATGTCAGTTACAATTCCTAAATATATGTGACTGCTGTAAGAAATTACAATCTAGGACCCTTTACAATAGGCCCCAACCTGATAACCCATGCTCTCAACTTCAATTCTATGAGTTGTATGTTATAGTTAATCCATATGAGTGAGGCATGGTAATATTTGTCTTTTTGTTTCTGACATTTTACTCCACATACTGTCCTTAAGGTTCATTCACCTAGTGGCATGCCTTAAAGCTTCACTCCTTGCAGCTGTTCAGTAGTCTGTTTAATGTATATACCAGTTCCCCCTTCCATTTCTCAGTCATTGTACCCTTAGGCTGCCTCCATCCATTGGGAATCACAAACACTGCCTCCATAAACACCAGAGTGTTTGTGTCCCTGCACTCAGTTCCTCCAGGTATATACCTAGCAATAGAGTTACAAGGTCATATGGGAAGCCCACCCCTAGCCTCCTGTGAACCATCACACTACCCTCTGGAGGGGCTGCACCTCTCAGCTTCCTTATTAACAGTGAATAGCTACGTCTCGTTCTCCACATTTTCTCTAGCACTTGTCTCTCTCTCTCTCTGTTCATTGTGTGTGTGTGTGTGTGTGTGTGTGTGTGTGTGTGTGTGTGTATGCTTTATGGCAGAGTCACATTTCTTTATTTTTCCATGTGAGTATCCCGTTATTGCAGCACAGTTTGTTGAATTTTTGTTTATTCGTTTGTTTGTTTTGCTTGTTTGTTTTTTGGGAAGTGCATGGACTGGGAATTGAATCCAGGTCTCCCATCTCTCTGTTCATTTTAAATCAATTTTATTTGCACATCATGCAATCCAACCTAAGTAAATAGACGTGCCTTCACCACCATAATCTTTATGAAGACATTTCCTTTTCTTCCACAAAGAATCCATACCCTTCCCCCTTGCCCCCACTTATTGATATTTACTTTTGGCATAGTGCCTTTGTCACATTCAGTGGAAATATATTACAGTATTCCTGTTGACTATAGACCCTAGTTTGCATTGACTGTACCTCTTCCTATAAACCATCCCATTTTTAAAATCTTGCAGTGATAACTTTCATTTGTTCTTCCTCATGCAAAAACATTTTTGTATTTGTACATTTAATCACCATCATTGTCCATTCTAGGCATGCCTAAGTTATACCATCTCTGTCTTTATCCTCTATCTTTCCTTCCGGCTTCATGTATGCCCCAGCCCTTCTCCCTCAATCATATTCACATTCAGCTTCACTTAGTGTACTTATATTATTGTGCTACAATCAGGTAGTATTGTGCTATGCATTTTTGAATTTGTACAATCAGTCCTGCTGCACAATCTGCATTCCTGCAGCACCAAATGCCCAATCTCTACCTTATTTCTATCTCCTGATAACCTACGTTCTTAACTTCAACTTTCAAAGTTCCCTCATTAATGTTAGTTGATATTTGTGAGACCATACAGTATTTGTCTTTTTGTTTCTGGCTAATTTCACTCCGTCTAATATCCTCAAAGTCCATCCATGTTGTTGTATGCTGTGTGACTTTATCCTGTTTTACAGCGGCGTAGTATTCCATTGTATGTATATACCACAGCTTGTTTGGCCACTCATCCATTGATGGACATTTGAGCTGTTTCCATCTCTCTAAGCATTTTAATCATTTTCAGGATTGAGATGATCCTGAGGCATGTGCCCCAGACATGAAGATGCAAGGGGAGGACTGGGGGTATGTTTCTAGAACTGGTCAGCTGGTTACTCCTCACCTGTCCCCACTCCTGACAGAGCAGCTCCCAGCCCTGGGCAGAGGTTTTTCTTTGTAGAACTAAGTAGCAGGTACAGAGATTAAAACCCCACCTTGGGCCTCATTACAACCCTCTGTAGTTTCACCCACTCGCCTTCCCCAAGCAGAGACTCTACTAGCCAGGGTAAGGCATCCTTTCCCTCTCAACTTGGTCTCCTATTAGTCACATCTTTATGCCCAGTGAGTCATTTTCAGTCGGGTTTTATGAATGAGTTCTAATGGATGAGTTACTTCTTATCTAATTGTTTTCGTCAGCTTGTTCTCAGCTCATCCCTTTACCCCCCAACCACACACACACACACACACACACACACACACACACACACACACACACACACAAGCCAGGCTTCAGGGGCATGCCACACTTAGGCCCAGCCCACTTCCCCCACCCTCTCCCCACAGCATCAGAAGGAGCCATCATCAAGGTTCTCCTAGCCATGTGGGCCAGGCCCACCATGGGGGAAAGGCCTCTATGATCAAAGGCCACACTTTCTCCAGGGACCTGTTCCCACAAGCTCTTGTGCCTCAGATGCATTTTCCTGGAAAAGCTTACATGTTTCTAAGAGAGTTAATTGGCTTAGATGTTTAATAAGCCTTCTTGAGACATTTATTCAGCCATCACACACCTGTCTCACATCACATAAAATGCAGCTCACAGGGGTTATTGTTACAAGATGTGCCAACGTTGGCAAGTGAGAGCCCCTCTTGGAAGGCAAGCCCCATGCTCTTAGAAGTCTGAAGAATTATGATTTTATGGGCTCAACTTGGTGGTCCTTGGGGAGAGGTGCTGGGAAGCAAGGCTCATCAGAAAGCAGTGTGCACAGCAGAAAAATACCAGAGCTCAGAGATCTGATTACTATTAGGGAGCTCTTAGGATATTCCCTTTTTCTATCTGAGCCTCTGTTTGCTCAGCTGTAAAATCAGGGAGCTTGATGTAAGTCTGCCATATATTGCTGTGCTAATTAACTGCACAAGGAAGCCACACCTACTGGGCTGTCATTCACATTGTACACATAGGCATGCATATTTTGACAATTTTTTGGTCTGTGGAAGTAAAGTGTGACAAAATGGGTATATAAAAATCATTTTCTGATGGATGGAAGTTATGTTTTGAAGAAGGGACTTCAAAACAAATTTACACAAAGGTACATGGGATTAAGTGGTGGCCTTTGTTGGTTATCTTTTAAGTTCCTTCTAACTATATTTTATAGTCAGGGATAGGAGGAGACACTTGCTCAGCCTGAGGTGAAAATGTCCAGTAGGAAGGCAGAATCCAGACACAGAAAAGGCTAGCTCCTAAAAATGACCCTTTCATTAAGGGCAGTTTCCTTCAAAATGCCCTGGGGATGATGAGGAAATAAAAGAAAGGAAAGTCAAAACATGTCCTCCAAGTTTTCATGAGACCAAAATCATACTCCAAAGTTCTTGGCCAGTCTTTGACACTGTATAATTCAGGCCATTGTCTTAGCTGTTGTTTTCTTCCCCACAGAGCCCCGTGGCAGAGATTCAGAAACCCCTTCTTTCTTCAGTCACTTTGGGGTGATCCATGATCTCAGCAGACCAGATTCCATGCTCCCTTCGAAGCCATGAAAATGGCCTGGAGGCCTCAGCTCAAAAGGTTGAGCAATTTACTCATGTCCACAGATTGTAGCAGAGCCAAGAGAAGGGGCCACAGATGCCTGATTAGAGAACTAGCTCATGGGATTTACGCAACACACTCTCTTCAGCCTGCTCATTTCTATCAGATAAAGACAAAGGAAGACAAAATAAAGCACCCACACAAATTCACCTGGGATAATTGATCTCGCTTTCTCCAAAACTACCAGTTTAACTTCTCAATGTTCCACCACATTGTCGTTCACATTTCTTGCTGGCTGTTTCCTTTGCCAATCATTTATTCATTTTGAGTTCTAAGGTAAGAGGTAAAGTGAATGTGTTTGACTTTTGATATTTGGCTAAAGAGAGATCATTCTAAACAGACAGAGCATCTTAATTGCATTTGTCCCAGTCTCTGCCTACCTAAGTACTCGTCCAAACTCTTCCCAGTGGCACATGGAGGTTAATAGTCTGTCCAAATTAACAGTGTCTGGAGAACTTGCACTCAGGGCATCCCTAATGGGTTGAGGTGATTTTTTCACCCCATCATCTGGCTCTCTAACCATCTGACTATGGAGTAAATTATAACACCCTTTTGGCTCTGCAACAAAAGTTCTTCCTCTCTTTCTGTTCTGCTTATAGAGCTTCAGCTGTGGACTGACTATCAGGAGAATAAAATATACTGCTTTTGGATCTCCAATTGCCAACCCCACTTAATGCCTGATTGCTTTCTGGATATTATAGTTTCCATAGAGTAGAGCTATTAATCCCTACTTTCTTAATTTAGAAGTCTTCAAGCGGGCCACCCAAAGATTTCCAAGAGCAAGGATATTCTTAAGGGAATCAATTCTATGACTTCAGCATTCATATGTATTCTTAAAATTTGTCTGTGAAAACATGCTCTTTCCATATCTACATAAGAATGACACTACCCTCTCTCATCAAAAATCTCACTAAGGTACATTGCTTCAGTTTATAAAAGCCTCCAAACACCAAAACAAAGGATAGTTCAAAATGATTGTCAAAATAACAAAGCTTTTTGAAAGTCAGGTGGTTTACAATTCGTACTTTTTAAATTATTTAAGAAAAACTTAATTGAGTTGTCAGTTAAAATATTGTTTAAATATTTATGATGATAGATCGCTATGTGAATTTTGGCATTCAAAGAAGCGGCTCAAAGAACTGAATGACATTGGTACAACAAACTATCTCTATTTCCATCTACTTATTTATGTGAACAACTTTCTTAGCACTATTTAACAAATAGAAATAGAATTATGAATTTGTCTCTCTTTTGACTATCAATAATATTCATCCATGGACACATGAACTAATATTACAAAGCATCCCCATCCTTTTCATTAAGAGATGCATTTCTAATAAAATGTTACTATTGATGTCTAAAACTATTTATCAAAATTCAAGATTCCACTTGGTAAGTTGTTTTGAAACAAATTTTCTCTCTGAGAACAACTAGAAAATCTCAACTGTGTGCTTGTGTGCATACCAGAGACACACCAATCAGAGTTGGTGGCACCCCGACCTAGGGAAAGAGGTGTGTCTGGCAATCAGCATCACTTCTCTCCTCCAGCAAATGCTGATTTAGATAGCAGTGGTTGAAATATTGAGAAACTGAGCTGAGCTTTTCACTGAATCACAGGATTGGGGAAAGGACAAAAACTGGAGTGCAAGGCCTACCAAAGACATGAGGCCTGGTTAACATCTCAGATTTTCAGTTGTGACAATAAAAGGCAACACCCTGGGAGAAATAATAAGCTAAAAAAACACAAGGCTTTACAGGGACTGAATCCTTCACCCAGATTGAAGCTTTCACAAAGTCAAGATTTGAATTATCTTGGTCCCTAACCTTAACCCACCTTGGATTAAGTTGGGTCTTCCCATACCTAACTGCCCACCATAAACAAAAGTATGAGCATTCAAGAGGATGATAATAACATATAGAGAATCAAATTATCTTTATAATTTTTCATAACTGTAGGCAACATTCAATAAAAAGTGGTCAATGTAGGAACACAAGGCTTGACAGAGAGTTCAAGAGAAAAAACCCAGACAAGATTTGACAAAGAGAAAAGTCACACAAGAGACTCAAACCAACAGATGATCCAGATATCAGACAAGAACTATATCCCAGCTTTAAAGTACCCTAGAAAAGCCACGTTTTAATCCTGAACCAATCTTGTGGGAGCAGCCATTTCTTTTTTTTTTTTTAATTTATTTATAATTAAAAAAATCAACAAATGAAATAAAAATTAACATAGATAATCAGTAATTCACAATATCATCACTCAGTTGCATATTCATTTCTTAGAACATTTGTATCCATTCAGAAAAAGAAATAAAAAGACAATAGAAAAAGAAATAAAATGAAAACAGAAAAAAAAATTATACCTAGCAATCCCTTACCCCTCGCTTTCACTGATCACTAGCATTTCAAACTAAATTTATTTTAACATTTGTTCCCCCTATTATTTATTTTTATTCCATATATTCTACTTGTCTGTTGACAAGGTAGATAAAAGGAGCATCAGACACAAGTTTTCACAATCACACAGTCATATTGTGAAAGCTATATCATTATTCAATCATCATCAAGAAATACGCCATTTCTTTTCATCCTATTCAGCACTGTAGGTTGGAAATTTGATTAAATTATCTTCATGGAGTCATGACACACCCAACTGTGGGTATTCACTTTTGATTAGATGGAGATGTGACTTAATTAAGGTGGGTCTTAATAGCTTACTGGAATCCTTTAAAAGAGGAAACAATTTGGTGAACCCTCAGAAGCAACAGAAATGACAGAAACAAGAGAAATAACAGAAGCCCCAGAGCCAAGAGGAACTTCACAGCAGAGCTCACACAGATGTGGACATATGGAGAACAGAGACATGGATGTTTGGAGATGCTTGGAGCCCAGCAGATGTTGCCATGAGATGGTAAGCAAGCCAGAACCTGGAGATAGCCAAGAGAAGTCAAGAGATTGAATCCAGCTCTAGAGAAGTAAAGTGAGGAACCTCCACAGGAACAGAGGCTGAAAGCACTGGAGCCCAGGAGCCAGGGCCCAGCTGATGCCAGCCATGTGACTTCCCAGCTGACAATGGTGTCCCTGATCCATCAGCCTTTCTTGAGTGAAGATAACCTCTTGTGGTGTCTTAATTTGGACACTTTCACTTCCTTAGAACTGTTAACTTGTAACTTATTAAATTCCCCCTTTTAAAAGCCATTTCAGTTCTGGTATATTGCATTCCAGCAGTTGGAACTAACAGAAATTATGATTAGTATCTTCAAAGAACTAAAAGACAAAATGGATCCTTGTGTGAGTGAACTAGAATCTGTTTTTACAGGGGAATTCTAGGACTTAAGACAGAACTGAAGAGAGAATTGGTGAACTAGAAGATAAGCTAGAAGGAAATATCCTATTTAAATAGCAGGCAAAAGGGTGAAAAAGGTAAAAAGAATATGAGACATATATGGCATATGAAAAGGTAACAGAAGGAGAAGAGAGAAAGAATGAGATAGAAACAATATTGAGAGAAAATGATGATAATTTTCAAACATTGACAAAATATTTATTATAGATTCAGGAAGTGCTAGGGATCTTAAGAAAGAGCATCATGGATTTCAGAACTGTTGTGATCCCAAGAAAGTAAGAAAATCTTAAAAGCAACCAGAGAAAATTGTTCATCAGGGCAAAGATAAGACTTGTAGCTAACTTTCCAACAGAAACGATGGAGTGCAGAAAGACAATGGAATATTTTCTTTTTCAACATGATAAAATGTTTTTAAACCTAAAATTCTATACCCAGTAAACATATCCTTTAAAAATGAAGGCAAACATATAGCCCTTCCTGGAAAATGATCCATGTGTGCTTGATAAGAAGGTATGTTTTGCTGTTGTTGGATAGAATATTCTGTATATCTCCATTAGGTCTAATTGATTTAGAGTGTTGTTTATGTTTTTTATTTCCTTATTGCTGTTCTGCTTAGATGTTCTTGAGATTATTGAAAGTGGTGTATTGAATTAATTATTGTCAAACTATCTATTTCTCCCTTCAATTCTGTCAATTTTGCTTCATATATTTTGTGGCTGTTTTTAGGTATATATATATATGCCATTATATCTTCTTGCTGGATTGGCTCTTTTATCAATATATAATGTCCTTCTTTGTCCCTTGTAATGCTTTTTTGTCCAACAATGACATAGCCAATCCAGTTCCCTTTTGATTATTGTTTGCATGAAATACCTTTTTCTACCCTTTTACTTCCAATCTCTTTTGGTATTTGTACTAAAAGTGAGTCCCTTGTATACAGCATATAGATGCATCATGCTTTTCCACCAATCTCCATTCTCTGATGTTTAATAGCAGAGTTTAATCCATTGACATTTAGGATAATAATTTAGAAGGAAGGATTTACTTCTGCCATTTAGTTATTTGTTTCCTGTATGCTTTCTACGTCTTTTACTCCGCAATTACTCTAATGCTACCTTTTTTTGTATTTAGTTGCTTTTTGTTTGAAGTGCAGCAATTTGATTCCCTTCTGCTTTATTTTTTCTATATTTTTTAGTTATTTTTCTAGTGGTGACATTTATAATTACAATTTACATCTTAAACTAATAACAACCTAGCTTCAGAAGTATACAAACTCTCTACTCCTAAATATCTCCATTCCTTCCCCTTTATATTTTTATTGTCTCTATATCTTTATGCATTTTATTATTATTATTTTACACATTTTCCTGTTAAGTTATATGGAAGGGAAAAGGCAGTTACAAATGGAAAGGACAATAATCCAATATTTTAAATTTACCTATATAGTTATCTTCACCAATGTTCTTTATTTCTCCTTATAGCTCAAGTTACTGTCTAGTGTCCTTTTATTTCATCAAATGCAAATTAAGTTTTGCTTTCAATTATAAATTAAGTGCAATTAAAACTACAATGTGATATTGCATCACAACTACAAATAAGGCTATTACTTAAAAAAACACTAAATAGCAGTTGTTGGCGAGGATGTCAAGAAATAGGAGCATTAGTACATTGTTGGTACATATGTAAAATGGTAGAGCTAAACTGTGAAAACAAGTTTGGTGGTTCCTCAGCAAGTTGAAAATAGAATTAACATATGACTTAGAAGTTCCACTCCTAGGTATATAACCCAAGGAATTGAGAGTAGTGACTCTGACAGATATCTGTACGCCAGTGTGAACTGCAGCTTTATTCACGACAGCCCACAGGGGGAAGCAGCCCAAGTGTCCATCAGCAGATGAATGGATAGACAAAATGTATATATCCTTACAGTAGAATATTATCCATCCTTAAAAAGAAATGAAGTGGTGGTTCATGGTACAACACAGACAAACTTTGAAGACATCATGTTGAATGAGATAAACCAGACAGAAAAGGATAAATATTGTATGATTTGTCTTATATGAAATACTTAAAATAGGCAAATTCATCAAGACAGAAAGCAGAATAATGGTTATCAGGGGCAGTGGTGGGAGGAATGAGGAGTTATCACCTAATAGGTATGAGTTTTGGTTTAGGATGATGAAAGTAATCTGGAAAAAGAAAGTGGTGAAAGCTACACTATTTCAATGTATTTAACGTCACAGAATTGTCCACTTAAAAATGGTCAAAGTGACTTTTATAGTATATATATTTTATCACAATCATAAAAATTAAAATGTAAGCAATGAAGGTAAAATAAAGACTTTTTCTAGAAATAGAGGGTGGAGAAAATTAATCGCCATCAAGTCTTGAGTAGAGGAAATATTAAATTCTTCAGGCAAAAAGAAAATGATCACAGATGGAATCAGAGATACAAGAAGAAATGAAGAGCTGCAGAAAAGATAATATGTAGGTAAATTGAAACGTAGGTAAAGTGATAATATTGATGATGATAATCCTTTGGGCATTAAAGACCATTATGACAACAAAAGCGCAGAAGATAGGAAAAATGTAAATTTCAAAGTTAAAGTATCACAACGACCTTGTGTTATTTGGGAAGTTAGTGAAATACAAATTTATCTTAGATTCTAATTAATCAATACTTCATTTTTAAAAGATCTCTTGAGTACTTTGCCAGGAATATATTAATGTATATAAACATATAAAAATAATCTAATAGAAGAAGAGAAACAAAACATACTAATAATAAATAACTCAAAGGAAGTCAGAAAAGGAGAGAGAAATAATATCACATGTGTGATGAGCAGAAGGTATATAGTTAGCTGATCGATTTGAGTACAAACATTCAGTAAATGTATTAAATCTATAATGTTACCTCTTTACTAGTATTTTATGTTATTAAATATTTCAAGTAATCTGAATGATTTTATTTATATAACATTCAAAAGCAGGTAAAACCTGCTCCAATGTTAGAATAATGTTTACACTTAGGGGAGTAGTGATTAGAGGGGACGCAGAGAGTGCCTCTGCAGTATTCTGTATCCTTCTCTTACTCCCCTTGAAAGTCTTTCATTCACCAACTTACACTATTCTACAAGAAGTATTCGTTGCTCCATCCTCATTAACACATGAATTCATCAACTTTTTAAATTAACCATATTTCATTTGGTAAGCATGTGTTTCATTGTGGCTTAAGTTTGCATTTTTCTAATAAGTAATGAGTTTGATTATTTTTATTGACCTTTTGGATACTCAATGAAATCTCCCAGATTTTAGTATTGAGTTGCCTTTTTCTTATTGATTTGTAGGATCTAAAGTTCCATGCCTTTTTCTTATTGATTTGTAGGATCTAAAGTTCCATCTCAAAGCAAAGTACATTTCCCCCAAATAGAAAGACGAAACTAATAAAGATAAGACACAAATGAATGAAATAGAAAACAAACACACAGTAGAGGGAATTGACAAAACCAAATTTCTTCTTAAAAAGGATTTCAACGGATTAACCCCCCAACAGCATTTATCAATGAAGACAGAGAGAAAACACAAATAACCAAGGATAAAATGTATTACCTGAGGTTAAAATTCTGTGTGGGAAGTGGAATGGAAACATGACTCAAGGAAAGAAAAAAAAAATGATGTAAACTTTCTGACTGTTAGATAAAAGCTTGTTATTAATTTTTTTTGGCTGGGGGTTTTGGGTGCATGGTCCAGGAATTATTATTCTTTCAAATGAATGATTCTGCGTTTCAAATTATTGAGTTATTTAGAGTCTGTTGGACTCTAATTTTTAAAAGTTATACTACAATTTTATTTTTAAATGCCAATGTTTACTATATGCTAGAAATTGTATTCTCTGCAATATTTAAACTTATGCTGTAAGTTTTAGCTATTATATTAAAAATATGCAAGAGGATATAAAATGCACAAACAATTTTAGGGTGAGCAACCCATGGATTTCTAAGTCAGGAAATATTCATGGACAGAAGACTGAAGCATATTCCCAACGTACTTTCAAAAAATCAGGTTGATTCTCATATTAATGATGCTGCCCAAGCAAGCTATTGTAGTTAATAGTTATTCTTCCCATATTCTGCCAATAGATTGACTCTTATATCCAGATTTTTATGGAGTCAATTTTTGTTCTTTTGTGTATCCTAATTGGTATATTAGAAGGAAGTTGGAAGTTAGCCCTAAAAAAATAACTTCTTGTTTTTCTGCTAAAAAAGGTAATAATTATTTTAGAAAAGTTAGTTCAATTCAGATAATAGTGATAAGAATGTAAAAATCACCCCTAATGTACTGTATCAGTAGGGAATTGTCTACTCAAGGCATAGAAAACTTAACTGGATAAAACAAATAGGAATATATTTGTAACACATAATAGGAAGTACATTACATGGTTTAGCTCATTAATGTCATTTTGAAAACGTGGGCTTTTTTACATACTTCTCCTTCATCTTAGCTTGTGACCTTTACAATCTTCTTTCTTGATGCCTCAAGGTTTCAAGATGGCTGCAGCAAGTTCAGGAATCATGCTCTCACAACTTGCATTCCGAACTAGAAAGAGGGAGTGCCAGAAAACAATTTTTAGCTAGCCTAAGAAAGCAAAGCTTCTGGCCATAAGCCACCCAGGAGATCTAGAAATCTCCTTGGCCAGTACTGGGTCATATGACCATTCCTAGCCACAGAGACCCTGGGAAAGTGAGAAACCAGCTTTTCTCTTTCTACAAAAAAGAGGTGAAAAGGGGGAAGGGGTGTGGGTATGACTTAGGTTTAGCCAAAAAGCCTACTAAACCAGTCACCTCAAATATTGCCCTTTCTTATATTTTGTGCATTTACTTGCATTCTTTTTTTAAAACATGAATATGGTTTTTTTTTGTTTTGTTTTTTGCATGGACAGTCACGGGGAATCAAACCTGGGTCTCTGGCATGGTAGATGAGAATGCCACCTATCAGGCCACCATGGCCTGCCCAAGACACGAATATGTTTTAAATATTTACAAAAATGAGAACAACCTTCACATAATATTTTTAGCTTATTTTTTCACTTTCGATATTCATATGCCAATGAATACAGATAACAGTTATTTTAGTGCCTGCATGTTATTTTGTTATGTGGCTATACCATAATTTATTTAATCATACCTGTATTACCAAATATTTAAGTTGTTTCCCCATTTTTTATTATAAATAATATTGTTATAAAGATGCTTATATATACAACTTTCGTTATATCTTAGAATATGTTTCTAGAAATGTTTGTTAGGCAAAGCATGTATACAATAAAAGTCATTTGAATATGCCTTAACAACCTTATTCTCGATGGAAAGCAGTGACCCAAGGATCCACTTCTAGGAATATACCTCACGTTGGTGTTTTTCAAACCTGGATCTTGATCCATAGTGAACAGTTAAATCAATTTACAGATTGCTAAACAGCATCTTAAAAAGATATAGACCAGAAGAGAATAGAACCAAAAATCACCACCATATATTGTTCTTAGTAGGGTGAAGCTTTTGTTTCTGATGTGTGTGTGCGTGTGTGTATTTCTGGGCTGTGTATTAAAGTAATAGGAATATTTTACTAGGGATTACAGAAAAAAAGTTTAGAAAACATTCTCCTAGAGAAGCTTCATACATGCTTCCTGATTTCCCACATTCATTTCTTTTTTTTATTTGTTGTTTAATTGCCTTGATAAAAAACTTCAGAACAGCTATAAATTGCAGTGGTGACAGCAATGAATGTTGCTGATTTGCTTCTGAGCTAAATGAAAATGCATCCCATGCAGTTTTGAAATGTAGAATTTTCACTGTTGTTAATAACTAGCCTGTCATTGAAGTTTCATTTCCTCTTTACACCCAGTTACATAAAAGCTTCCTTTTTAATTTATAAATAGTTAGATTTATTTTTAATTAAGCTGCTATTAATTAATTTCTAGTTTCATTACGAGTGGTCAGATAATTTGCATTATGGACAATAACATTTCTATGCTTTGAAAGTTATACGATTTTCTTTGTGGATCAGAATTTTTTTGATCAAAAGACTCTCTGACCAAATTTTTTCCAACTATTATATTTGCAAAGAGTGCATATTCTATATAATAAGATAAATTTTAAATATTTACCTATTCAATTCAACTTTTTTTTTTTTTTTGCCAGCATAAAGCACTTTTATTGCAACAATAACTCAAAACTCATATGTGGTGCAGGGGATGGGTGGCTGGGTAAGGGTCAGCAACAATTTCTCTCACCAAATCACTACACAGGTCAGCAAAAGGTGAGAGGGGGAGGGAGAAGCCAAGGAACTTTGAGGTGAGCAGTGGGGGCTGAGCACAAAAAACAGGAGATGCTGAAGCTGCGAAGACCAGCCTCATTTTCTTAAGAGAACACTCAAGGATGTGTCAGATGGCTGGGCTTTCACTGGGTGTTAAGTGTCTGCAAACAGCACCTTCAATTTATACTTTCGATTAAAGTTCTTAAAATTGCGGAAGTGGTAGTAGAGCTTTGACTGCTAGGAGAAGAGTACAAAAATCCTGAAAATCTCATCATGAAAACCACAGGATGGGGGGAGGGGGGAACCAAAAGCCAGGCCACCAAAAAGGCTTCAGAGGTCCCTGCTGGCCCCAGGATAGATACCTGTAGTGTCCGATACTGCAGTGAAAACTATATGCTTTCGAAAAGCAGAGGGTTTGAGAAGAGGAAAGGGTGGGGCTCGTGAGGCAAAGGCTCTCCCCTTTCCCATTTCGGTTTTGGGTAGGACTTTTAATTTAATCCAAAGACATCTCAGCCTGGAGAATGTTTCAGCCCTAAACAGCGCCTCACGTCTGCTAGGGCTTTGCAGGGCAGCAGCAAAACTGTTCAATATATAATAGATCACCATTTCATCCAAAAAATAAAATAAAATAAAGTTCTTGCACTCCTCCCCCACCCAAACACCAATTTCTATTCTAAAGTTAACCCATTGTTTGTGCTGTTAATACCTGAACATACATTTCATTGAAAACCTAGAGCCAAAAGACTGAAACTGAAGCATCACCCCAAAACAAAAGATGAATAATTTGAGTTTATGGCATTTCGTTGAAGTCAACACAGGTAGGAGGAGAAAGAGGAAGAGGAAATGAAGATGTTGGAAGCAAAGCTGAGTGATAGAACACATTCATTCTGGGTAGATGTTTATACATAGAATGTACTGGACCATCAGGGAATTCGGATTCAGTGCTTGCGTCTGGGGCCACCAGATCCCCGCATGGCAGATCCAAGCACAGGGAGCAGAAGGAGGAGGCCATTTGTCATTCCAGTTTTAGAAGCTCCACGTCAAAGACCAGAGCAGCGTTTAGTTGGATGATACCCGGGCGCCCAGTGGCACCACAGGCATAGTCTGGGGAGACAGTTTGGCTCTCTGACCCACGCTCATCTGGGCAACCCCTTCTTCCCAGCCCCGGCTCACCTCCTGCTTGCCAGTGTATACTTCAAGGGCTCGTTTCTGTCCCGGGAGGAATCAAATTTCTTTCCATCTTCAAGCATCCCGGTGTAGTGCACCACGGAGGTCTGAGAAGGTGTCCACCTGCACGCCCGCGGTGGCGCACGCGGGACCCGCTGTGGGGAAGCTTCAACATCTTCATTTCCTCTTCCTCTTTCTCCTCCTACCTGTGTTGACTTCAACAAAATGCCATAAACTCAAATTATTCATCTTTTGTTTTGGGGTGATGCTTCAGTTTCAGTCTTTTGGATCTAGGTTTTCAATGAAATGTATGTTCAGGTATAGACTGAACATTTCATTTCATTGAAATGAAACTTCAATGACACGAGCTTTGTAGCGGCTGCTCCGCGGCTCTGCCTCGTCCCTCGGGGCGTCACCTGTGCACTCAGTTCCACTTTTTTTTTTTTTTTTTTTTTTTTTTTTAAAGGAAAGACAGAGAGAAGGAAGGAAGGATAGAAGGAAGGAAGGAAGGAAGAAAGGGAAACATCTTTAAACATTTTCTTGTTTTTTATTGTATTCTGTTTCTCCGTTTTTGTTACATGGGCTGGGGCCGGGAATCGAACCGAGGTCCTCCGGCATAGCAGGCAAGCACTTTGCCCGCTGAGCCACCGCGGCCCGCCCCTCAGTTCCACTTTTGATAGTAATTTCCAAAGGCGCTATTATCTCTATTTATATTGATATCTTGGGTTGTCTTCCACTAAGATTGCAATTTTGTACTTTTCCCTAATATTACCAAATATTTACCTTGTATTTCTAAAATGTACCTTTGCGTGTGTTTATGTGTGTGTAAACAATCATAAGCATTCATAATTATTTATGTGGGTTTGTAGCTGTTGCAAGCCTTTGATGGCATATTCTTTTTTGTTGAATACTCCTGTTAGGCCTGATTTTTAAAATCTGCTTTGGGCGGGTATAAGGGATTTTGTTTTGGCTTTGGTTCATTCTTTACATCTAATTTTTCTGGTAATTTTTTTTCAAGTGTGGGTTTTGCGAATAGTTTACAGGTTTTACTATTTTTCTTGCTTAGATTTGACTATCTTTAAGTGCAGAATCGAATCCATTCACATTATTTTGAAAACAAATGTTTGGTTTTCTCTTTTTTATGCTTTTAGTATTGATGCTTCCTGAGTGTTTCTTTTTTTCATTTATTTTGATATTTGACCAGTTTTTCTACTCTAAAGTTTTCTCCCTTTCATGAGTAGGAACATATGCATATACACTCAGCTTTTCTTCTGTATCTTCAAATCTTTTAAATCAATGTGTAGGATTAAACATTATTTATATTTTGGCCATCCTTTCCCATCATTAACATGAAGACGCTTTCCCTTTCTTTCCCCTGCAGTTGCCCCCGATTTTTTGTCTAAATAATTTGGAACTTTAGATTCAGGGAATTATATTAAAATTTTAAAATATTCACCAAATTTTTCAATAAAATAGTTTACATAACTACCTTACTAATTATTACTTAGACTTAGTTGTGTATTTTAAGCAGTTTTATTGAGATATATTCACACACCATACGATCCATCCAAAATATATGATCAGTGGCTCTCAATATAATAACAGAGTTGTGTATTCATCACCACAATCAATTTTAGAGCATTTTCATTACTCCAAAAAGAAAAACCCCATACTTATTATTGACGCTTAGCAATTAGCGTGGTACCTTTGTTATAACTGATGAAATCATATTAAAGTATTACTCCGCAAAGATTAAGCATCAGTTCCCCTTTCTCTACCCCCATCCAATCCCCTAGTAGCTTTATTCTATATTCTATGAGTTTGCTTATAATAATCAGTTCATGTTAGTGAGATCATATAATATTTGTCTTTCTGTGTCTGGCTTATTTTATTCAACATAATGTACTCAAGGTTTGTCCATGTTGTCACATGCATCAGGCTTTCATTCTTTCTTAAAGCTGAATAATAATCCATCACATGTATATACTTTCAAACTATTATTTACACTCAGCCAGTGTCTTCTTAATATCCATTATCCCTGTGCCCTATTTTCCTTCATCCCCTTGAATTGATTTAGGAGATTTGTTTGAACATCTTTGACTGCTTGTTCCAAATTCCGTGTCTCCTCTGAAGTTTTAATTTGTTACCTTGACTGGGCCATATCTTCCTGCATCTTAGGATGGCTTGTAATTTTTTTTGTTGATGTGTAGGCACCTAATTATCCTGAAGAGTTTACTCTGAAGGTCAGTTTGTCCTTCTTGTCTAGAGTTTTACTGTTATTTGGCTTTATGTTACAGCTCTTCTTTGATGCTTGGTTTCACTTATTCTAGAGCTTTTGAATAGCCCATGTTTAAACCATCAGATTTTTTAGTTCTTCTTCTTTTTCTTACTGTGTATATGTGGTCCAATTTTTAAGATTCCATTTTTTTTGTGTGTGTGTGCAATTGTTTTGCCCTCAGGAGAAAGGTTCCTTTCTTCTGTTACTACTATAATTTTTACACTCCTTTAATTGTCTCCAGCTGCTTTTACTTTGAGGGCAATTTCTGGGGAGGAAGGTCACCTAGATAGAACTTTCCCACATCAATATTTTCTACCGAAAACATGGCAAAGGACCCACAAGGGGAGCACAGACCAGTTTTGAAGGGCAGGAAAGATGCCCCAAAGCCTTTTTGTCAGCTTCCCTATGCTGTACTTCCCTGGCCTGCCCAGCAGATGGAACTCTTCAGCAAGCTGTTTTCTACAACCCTAAGAGAGCACTGTATCTTTAAACCGTCTTTAACTCTACCCCTGTTGGGGGCAGTGTTGAAACAATGGTCGTGGCAGTTTCTACATGGGCAGGCTAAAACATGGTTCATAGCTGGCACCCAGCAGTTTCCATTCACCAATCAAAAGCTGTGATCAGTCCTCGGCCATGCCCTCCCTGTTCTTGGGAAGGAGGGCTTCCATGTCCCTCTCTGTCCACAGTAGCTAGCCAGGGACTGGACTTGAGGTCACTCACCTTGAGAGTGGAGAATGGGCACTGGCTACTGCCACAGAGTGAGTTACTCTCAGTTTTTTATTGCAGTTTCTCATTCTCTTTGTCCTGCTTTTTCCTGGATACTATGCAGTGCTCCCCTGGTTTTCAGACCCCCAAAACAGTTGTTTCAGACGTATCAACAATTGTTTTTGGAGAAAGGGTGAGTCCCATAGCTCTCTACTCTGCTGTCTCCCCCAGAAGTTCCCCCTTAACTATATTTCGCTATTTCACCATTCACTGGTATTTATTTTAAAACCCCATTTTCCTCATTCTTGAGTTCTTTACTTTGCTATTTCTCAGTAAACTTGAGTGAATCTTAAGAGTATGGAAAACATATTTTATGCCCTTGCATGTCTGAAGTTGTTAGCTATTATTAAAAAATAATACCTAAAATTTTTTAATCAGATAGAATTGGATTCTAATCTTAGATCATCCTGGCACTTGCATTATGACAATGACTTAGTTCTTCAAATGTAAAAAAGTGTGATACCAGCAACTTAAAAGGATTTGTAAAAATCTACCAAGTAGAGCATATAAGCACCACATATTGTACCTGGTACATAGTAGCCATTCAAAAACACATGTTATTGTTATTAATCTTTGTACATCACCAGCTTTGTTAAATATTATTCACATTTTAATAGAACATTATACACATAATAGGTATTCAATTTAATTATTTTTAAATTTTGAGATAATTTTCATACAGTAACATGGACAGATCATAAGAGTACAGTTTTATGCATTTTCATAATTGCGTACTTGCATAGCTGCCACCTAAATCATGATACAGAATATTTCCATCAGCATTCTTCCTCTTAACCAAACACTCCCCATCCCCAGAAACAGATATTTTCTGATTTCTGTCGCTCTAGATTAATTTTGTCTGTCTCCAGGCTTCATATGAATAGAATCAGGCAGCATATAATCTTTTGTGTCTGTCTTCTTTTATTTAATATAATGTTTTTGCGAAATACCCATTGTGTGGCATGCATCTGTAATTTATTCTTTTTTATTGAGTAGCATTTTATTGCATGAATATACTAAAATTTGTTTTTCCATTCTCCTGTTTACGGATATTTGGGTTATTTCCTGTTTGGAGCTGTTACGAATAAGGCTTCTATGAATAGTCCTGTACAAGGCTTTTTGTGATCAAATATTTTCACTTATTTTGGGTAAATACCCAGGGGTATTATTACTGGTTCACAGGTAGATGTATACTTGACTTTGTAAGGAACTGCTGGACAATTTTAAAAGATATTGTACCATTTTATGCTCCCATAAGCAAATGAGAGTTTCAGTTGCTCATTTTCATTATCATTTAGTACTTTATAGAAATCTACTCTGATATATGGTCATACTCAGAACATTGTTTGTACTTAGTATTCCATGGTATAACTTTTTTCCATCTCTTTCCTTTTAATCAGTCAGTATTTATATTTTAGATTCCATATATTTGGGTCTTGCTCTTTTATCCAGTCTGACTATGTCTTTTTTTAAAAATTTTTTATTAATTAAAAGAAATTACAAGAAACAAACATTCCCAACACATACACTCAGCAATTCACAATATCATCACATAGTTGCATATTCATCATCATGATCATTTCTCAGAACATTAGCATCAATTCAGAAAAAGAAATAAAAAGACAACAGAAAAATATAATAAACAGAAAAAAAAATTTTACAGGCCATACCCCTTACTGATCCCTTTCATTGATCACTAGCATTTCAAACTAAATCTATTTTAACATTTGTTCCCCCTGTTATTTATTTTTATTCCATATGTTCCTCTCATCTGTTGACAAGGTAGATAAAAGGAGCATCAGACACAAGGTTTTCACAATCACACAGTCACATTGTGAAAGCTATATCATTATACAATCATCATCAAGAAGCATGGCTACTGGAACACAGCTCTACATTTTCAGGCAGTTCCCTCCAGCCTCTCCATTACATCTTGGATAACAAGGTGATAGCTACTGAATGCATAAGAATAACCTCCAGGATAACCTCTCGACTCTGTTTGGAATCTCTCAGCCATTGACACTTTGTCTCATTTCCCACTTCCCCCTTTTGGTCAAGAAGGTTTTCTCAATCCCTTGATGCTGGGTCTCAGCTCATTCTAGAGTTTTTCTCAATCCCTTGATGCTGAATCTCAGCTCATTCTGGGAGTTCTGTCCTACGCTGCCAGGAAGATCCACACCCTTGGGAGTCATGTCCCACGTAGACAGGGGGAGGGTGGTGAGTCTGCTTGCTGTGTTGGCTGGAGAGAGAGGCCACATCTGAGCAACAAAAGAGGTTCTCTTGGGGGTGACTCTTAGGCCTAATTTTAAGTAGGCTTGACCTATCCCCTGTGGGGTTAAGTTTCATATGAACAAACCCCAAGACTGGGGGCTCAGCCTATAGCTTTGGTTGTCCACACTGCTTGTGAGAATATCAAGAATTCAATTTGGGGAAGTTGAGTTTTCCCCCATTCTCACCATTCCCCGAAGGGGACTTTGCAAATACTTTTCCACTCACTGATCAAATCACTCTAGGATTCATCAGGGCATCACCTGGACAAACCAACAAAATCTCATGTCCTATACAAAGTTCCATGTACTTAAGGTGTTCAATCAACTATCTACAAAAGTTATATTAGGAGATGCACTAGTCAAAGTATAGATTTGTACCAAATAAACATTTGTTGCTTTAGTCTCACACATTAGTTGAAATTTTAAAATATCAAGTACCATCTATTTTCAGCACACTGCAGTAATGACATTCTTTTGTTCTTCCTCATGCAAAACATTTTTAAAATTTGTACATTTAGTCACTATCATTATACCCTCTAGGCATTCCTAGATTATACCATCTCAATCTTTATCTTCTGTCTTTCTTTGTGATTTCATTTATGCCCCAGCCCTCCTCCCTCTATCATTCTCATATACAGCTTCATTCAGTGTTTTAACATAATTGTATCACAGTTAGGTAATATTGTGCTGTCCATTTCTGAGTTTTTATATTCAGTCCTGTTGCACAATCTGTATCCCTTCAGCTCCAATTACCCAATATCTTACCCTATTTCTATCTCCTGATGGTCTCTGTTACCAAGGAAATATTCCAAACTTATTCACTAATGTCAGTTCATATCAGTGAGACCATACAGTATTTGTCCTTTTGTTTCTGGCTAATCACACTCAGCATAATGTCCTTAAGGTTCATCCATGTTGTTACATACTTCATAACTTTATTCTGTTTTATAGCTGCATAATATTCCATCTTATGTAAATGTCACAGTTTGTTTAGCCAACTGACTGTTGATGGACATTTTGGCTGTTTCCATCTCTTGGTAATTGTTAATAATGCTGCTATAAACATTGATGTGTAAATGTCCATTTGTGTCCTTGGCTCGTGTTCTTTGAGTAGAGACAGCATATAGATGGGTCCTGTTTTTTAATCCATTCTGCCAGACTATGGCTTTTGATTGGAGAGTTTACTCCATTAACATTCAGTGTTATTACTGCATGGGTAGTACTTTCTTCTACTATTTTGCCTTCTGGATTTTATATGTAATATCTAATTTTCCTTCTTTTTACCTTTACTCATAGTCTTCCTTTCTATACTCTTCTCCACACCTCTCTTCTGTCTTCATATCTGTCTCTAGTGTTCCCTTTAGTATTTCTTGCAGAGCTGGTCTCTTGGTCACAAATTCTCTCAGTGATTTTTTGTCTGAAAATGTTTTAATTTCTCCCTCATTTTTGAAGGACAATTTTGCTGGATATAGAATTCTTGGTTGGCAGTTTTTCTCTTTGAATAATTTAAATATATCATCCCACTGTCTTCTCGCCTCCATGGTTTCTGCTGAGAGATCTGAGCATAGTCTTATTGGGTTTCCCTTGTATGTGATGGATTGTTTTTCTCTTGCTGCTTTCAAGATCCTCTCTTTCTCTTTGACCTCTGACATTCTGATTATTAAATGTCTTGGAGTATGTCTATTTGGATCTATTCTCTTTGGGGTACGCTGCACTTCTTGGATCTGTAATTTTAGGTCTTTCATAAGAGTTGGGAAATTTTCAGTGATAATTTCCTCCATTAGTTTTTCTCCTCCTTTTCCCTTCTCTTCTCCTTCTGGGACACCCACAACACGTATATTCATGTGCTTCATATTGTCTTTCAGTTCCCTGAGTCCCTGCTCATATTTTTCCATTTTTTTTCCTATAGTTTTTGTGTCTTGTCGGATTTCAGATGTTCCGTCCTGAAATCCTATGTTCTGTCTCTCGAAATCTACCATTGTAGGTTTCCATTGTTTTTTTCATCTCTTCTATGTGTCTTTCATTCCCATAAGTTCTGTGATTTGGTTTTTCAGACTTTCAGTTTCTTCTTTTTGTTCTTTCCTTGCCTTCTTTATATCTTCCCTCAATTCATTGATTTGGCTTTTGATGAGGTTTTCCATGTCTGTTCGTACATTCTGAATTAATTGTTTCAGCTCCTGTATGTCATTTGAATTGTTGGTTTGTTCCTTTGACTGGGCCATATCTTCAATTTTCCTAGCGTGATTTGTTGCTTTTTGCTGGCGTCTAGGCATTTAATTACCTTAATTAGTTTATTCTGGAGATTGCTTTCACTTCTTTTATCTAGGGTTTTCTTGCTGAATGAATTTATTGTCTATCTGTTCTTTGACATTCCGTTCAGCTTTATCTGGACCTTTAGCTCAAGTTTTGTTTAACAGAGGAGAATTTTTCAGTTCTTGTTTTCTTGTTTCTTGCCCTGCTTGTGTGGTGCCTTCCCCCCCCCACCACACTTAGGAGGGTCTACTTAGATATTATAGACCCCAGCCGGGTTTTCCCAGACCAAACTGGCCTCCTATCAAGAGGAAAGAGTCACCTGCGTCGGTTTTCCCTGAGGGTGAGAACTAGCAGGTTGAAAGACTTTCCTGTGAAGTCTCTGGACTCTGTTTTTCTTATCCTGTCCTGTGTGTGGCACTTGTCTGACTGCAGGTCCCACCAGCATAAGATGATGCAGTACCTTTAACTTTGGCAGACTCTCCCTGCTGTGGGCATGTTGGAGACAGAGGAGAGGTTGTAGGCTGGTTTTAATGGCTTCAGATTACCAAGCCCTGGTGTCTGAATTCCTTGAGGGAGGGATTCCACCTGAGTTGGGCTTCACTCCTCACCTGGGAAAGGCACAGGCTCCAGACAAGTCCCCCAAAGAGCTCACTTCTGCCTATGCCTGGGGCAGTTGCAGCCTGAAAAGTCCTGCCGCTGTACCCAGAGGCAGTCAAGCCTTTGTAGATACACAGCCACAAAAACCTCTGTTTCCTTCTTTTTTTCCCCCCCTTTTTCTGTCAGTCCTGCCTCCTTGGTGCCGGGGCAAAAATGAGCAACCTCCCCTTTGATCAGGTTCACCTAAGCTGGGGGCCTATTTTTAGTAGTCAGAATTTGTTAATTAGTTCCACAATTGGCGTTTGATTGTGCCCAGTCCCTGCTGCTGGTAAAGTCCTTTCCTTTCCCCTCTGGGAAGTGGCCTGTGGGGGAGGGGTGCTGGCCGCCGCAGCTTTGGGAACTCATGGTTCTGGGGGGTGCTCGCAGCCAGTCCAGCTGGTCCAGACTGGGGTACACTGTGTGTCCGGTCACTATCGTGGCTCCGGGAGCTGTTCTGTACTGTTTCTGATTATTTAGTAGTTGTTCTGGAGGATGAACTAAAATGCGCAAGTTGTTAAGCCACCATCTTGACCCAGAACCTGACTATGTCTTTTAAGTGAAGTGATTAGACCATTTACATTTGATATGATTGGATTTAAGCATACTATTTATCCATACTACATTCTTTACATTCTCATTGTCACATTTTTTTATCCTACCAATGTTGTAAACCCTATAATGCATTGCTACACTTTAAGTAGTCAGTAATATTTTAAATAAATCTTTTATATTTGCTCTTGTCATCTGGTCAATATTTGCATCACGATTTGGGTCTGGTTCATCTGACTACTTTTTTTCTTAATTGTGGGGCATATTTCCCTACTTCTTGACATGTATGATTTTTTTTTTATTACATGCAGAAAATTGTTTGCAAAAGAACAGTAGTTTGTATAGCAAATGATATTTTCTCCAGCAAAGGGTTTGCCCCTTCCCATGTCAGGTCTCAAGGATGGGGGCTAAACCCAACCTAATCTGGAGTTCAGCTACAGATTTCAGTCTCTTTTGAAACTTTACAATAATTTACCACTAATTTCAAATGTTCTGAAGGCAGGAACAGAGTTACTCCTGTAGCAATACTTGGAATTTGTCCAGTGGAGGACTCTATGCCTTACATTTCTGCTGCTAACAGTTTGGGGTCACCGAGGAATTCTTGTCCTCTCCAGCCTTGTCCCTAATTTTCTGCAACTCAGAAGATCTCTCTCCACCCTGGTGACCTGTCTCTAGTCTTTGCACTCATTGAAGGATTTATGTACTTAGGGAGGATTTCTCTTAATTCTTGTATCTTAGCCTTAACCTTTGATGGGCTGCTTCCATAGACCTCTGTTAAATTAAAATGAAAATTAATTGGAATTTTTTTTAAGTAAAGGATTCTATTACAGTGCAACAACAGTTGCAGTTTATTACATATTGGTTCTACCTATAGAAGCTTACATATAATTATTCAAAGAAAAATAATCTATGTACTACTTTAACCAGAGACAAAGGTAAATTTCTCAGATGAAGTGTCTCACTATGTCAGTATTAAGCTTAGACTCATTTTAATACAACGAAAGGATTAAGAGAACAAATACTTAATAATGATATTAACAAACATAGTTATTGAGGATTATACCCCCAAAATGTGTGGTTTGATATTAAGGTGTGAATACTAAAAAAGCGTGCGAATAGCAAAAAAAAAATGAGACAGAAACTAGATTATAGGGGAAGGGGTAGTTTTTGCTTGGCTGGCATAGAGTGCTTGTAAATGAAAATTATTAAAGAAAAAAAATTAAATCTAAAAAAAAAGGTTGTCATTTCTTTTACCTGCGAAACCAAAGCCAAAATTCCATTATTTACTAACTTACATACCCACGTGTCAGAGATGCCAGAAGCAGCCACCTGGCCACATTGGTAAGGCACCAGATGGTGCCTTATTGGTACTTGGGATTCAGCCCTGAATGCCAAGTGTTAGAGAGCATGCCCATGCCCCTCATACTTTGTTGCATAAATAGCTTTGAAAGAACAATAAGAATTCACAAATCGCATTCAGGTGATAAAACTCCGGCATCTATCACCCATCAAAAGCCACAAGTATTTTCTACAATGATGAATATTTTTCCCAGGACCCGCGGACAGGATTTACTCCTGAGTCATCTCATCTGTTTGCCCTACTCATCGCACAGGTCTCAGCAGAAAGAGCTGCCTGACTTTTAGATTAATTCTCTCTCAGTTGTCTCACACATCCCTTGCCTTCCCTGAACCCAAGACATCAGAGGAGTGGAATGGAACTCCCATAGTGCACTCAGGTCTTGCTAGGATATGCCAGATGAAGGGATTTCACTTGGATGCTGCCTCACCTTCATATAAATCAGCTGTACCACTAACAGATGTTCCCGGGAATGGAGTCAATGTGTTTCCTATAGACCTTTCCCCCACACTCCTCGATGCCCCACTTTTACTTAGTCCCACCTTGGAAATCATTTTCCACAGGCTACAAGAAATAACAGCATCTGGTCTCCTGACAACCTTTGTTTGGCATTTTATCTGCTTTCATTTTGCTCCGCACGCACTTTATGTTTTCTCACTTTTGAACTTCTGTGCAGCTGCTCTCTGCCTGCGACGCCCCTCCCTTCCCCTCCTCCACCCCCCACAGCCTTGGCTAAATGCCCTCTGTAAGGCTGATTCCAATATGGAATGCCTAAAGTGGTAAGTCCCTGAAGTGGTAAGTGCCCCCTATCTGAATAGGAAGTGTGGTCCTCACGTTAGATTGCATGTTACACTGTTTTCATGTATGTCTCTTTATACCAGACTAGACTCTGGGATGCTCCAGGATGGACACCTTGGCTGATGCCATTGTGTGTGGCATAGTGACAAAGTCTTAGGAGGTGCTCAATAGGTATATATTCAAAGGACTTTAAGCAAATAGGCTTAAAGCTCCTGCCTCTCCTGCCCTGTACACCAACAGTGGGGTTGGGTGTCTTCCCCAGGTAAGCAAGGGTCTGAGGCAGAGAAGCTGAGGTCATAGCAGCTCCTGAGATCAGGGTGTCTCTGCTTATTTTACTTCTTTGGGAGAAGAAAAGTCAGGACTGAGAATCCTTGTTTCAGGTCAGTATTTTTAAAGCATTTAAAAGTAATTTTAAATAAGTCAGTATTTTAAAGCATTTTATTTATTTAGTGTGGTACCTTTAAATCCAGTTAATGTTTTCATAATATTGAATAAATAGAATATGAAATACTTTTTCCATAATTTTCTGACTAGTCAAATACTACATAATGCTGATTCTAGAATAGGCAGAGGTCTACACTGGAAGACTCAGTAGTTACAAAATAATTTATAGGGAAGAAGTTTTCACTCAGATATTTCTCTAAACTAGTTAAATATCTTTTGTTTCAAACTGGGAAAGGCAGCTGTTATCTATCTAGAGAAGATCCCAGTCATGGGACACCAGCGTTGCAAAGCATTGACATTTCAGAACTTCTACTTTGGTTAAGCAAAATTATGGCTAAATACCTATCAACAATAAATTAAGATATTTTTAAAGAAAATGAACAGAAATTTTATTTTGACCAATGGTATTTGCCTGCTGAAATAGGCTCGTAACTCTACCTCCATTACTGAAGAAAGTAACCATTTACCACCTTTTTCCTTCTCAGGCTGTGAGGTTGAAATTCTTGGTGTAAGACCTACTTACTGCCTGGAATATAAAAACGTTCCAACGGATATCAATTTTGCCAACGCAGTCAGTGACGCTCTTGACTCATTCAAGTAAGTGACCTAAAGTCTTTCTTGTTTCCAGGACCAATAATGAATCCTAAAGTGAATTAAGGAGGCTTGGTGTGGGGCAAATCATGTCTCAGAGAATTCATGAGTCTCTCAAATGGTGATTGCTAACTGCTGGCAGGGAATAATTCTGAGGCAGTAATGTCAGGCAGGGGCTCTTTGGAAGTTTTGAATTGAGAGCGAGAAAAGTCTCCCAGAAACTGAGATTTCTCTTTTGATGTTGTTGGGCAATGGATAAGTAATAAAAATGTCAGTATTTCCCTAAACATGGTTTGGTGAATATCTCAGGGGATATTAATAAGTATATGGCAAAAAAAAAAATGGAGCATCTGAGGTTGAATAAGTTTGGTAAAAGTGCCTACTCTGTCCCTTTCCTGGAAGTATACAAAGCCATTAAGTATGAGAACGTAGCATTGTTTTTTTCCTACCATGTGGAACCATGACACATAGTCTGAAAATTGTAGGAATCAGTAATGCTGAGTTCTGAATGGCATAGGAAAGCCTGTGTCAGGGAAACCAATGGGCAAGATAATTCAGAACAAAGCCGTGAGTCAGTCCCAGCAACTACTGGAGGTGGAAGTCAAGATGGGGACTAGGTGAAGACACATTAGGAATCAACTACCAGGAGAGCAGGGATGTAATAGGGCTCTCACGCTTCCAGGCTAAACTTACAATCGCTTTGGCTACCCACTGGTCTCCTGGGTGGGGTCGGGCAGAGGACCATTGAGACTAAGAGTGTGGAGACCTTCACCCTCCAAAGAGAAAGATCCTGATCTCAATCCAGGCAGACCTTGAAACCCAGCGTACCCTAAGCACTGTGCATCATCACCACACAACTAGACCTAAAACTGAAACTTCCTCAGGTATAAAGCTGACAAATTATAGACCTGACTCTTGCTCCTGCTTCCGCCATCATGGGGAGCAGCAACCACCCCTCAGGATGTGAAAAGAGAGAACAACATTCCTGTCTTTACTTCTTCTTAGAATGATTCCACTCCCATGAAAATCCATCAAAAGGGTTCCTTTGGGGCATATGGAGGCTCAGATTCTGATGAACTGGCTGGAAAAAGTTAAGATTTTTTTTTCTGGGTGGGGGTGAGGGGCAAAGGGCGAGTTTGGGGAATATAAACTTAAATACATATTCTCGAACACATGATTTTTAAATCATGTGTATTATGTGACCCTGCATCCTACCTACTCTGCCTTCTTTTTCTTGTTATACATTCTAGAAAACTGCACACATGAAGACCTGGAATATTATGTTGCAGTCTAGTGTGTGTGAGGAAAACAGAATAGTGCAGCATGCATAGCGGATGGGCAGAGCTGAACCTTTGGAATAGCTCTGTCTAAATGATGTTGCTTCCAACATACCCCAAATGCTAGCCATCTCTATAGCCAATTGTCATGCCAAATTTGAAAATCTGGAATGTAAATACCTCCAAATAACCCAACACTCTGTTTGGCAGGGAAATCCTTTTCTCATTCATCTTGCTTTAATAGCTGAATGGACTCATATAGTACCCAGTGATTCACAGGTAGAGAAGCATGGAGCACATGGCCATGTGAATCCCAGGCCAGTGTTGGCCTATAAACAATCCAAATAGACTTTCCTGTCCTGAGAGACACCAGAATGCTACAGGAACGAGGGCTGGGCTCTGTTTCTTTTAAATAAATTTTTGTATTTTTTCCTATTGAAGCCACATGGCAAAGTTATGTACTATTGGTGAATTGAATTACATCCTTATATAGGACCACAGCATTTAGAATGGGAGGGGTTTTACTGGTGTTGGTATTAGTATGTGCGTTTTTCAGAAAAGGCACTAGGAACCCCTAGAGAGAGAAGAGAACAAGGATAGGAAGAACTGGAGGCCCAGGAAGGTAGCACCAGCTGTCTGTCTACATGGTGTGTTCTGGTGCCACAAAATTTCCCAGCGTAGCATTCTTCACACTAGAGTCCATGTAAATGGCCTTGAGCGCTAAGGGGGTAGTGGTCACACAGTCTAAAATGCAAATGGGGCCTCTGGGGTTGAGCAATGAAGGCCTTGGAAGGATGTACCAGGCCAGGGTAGTTGTCTCATGAGGTCTTCATACAGACAAAGATAGTGGAACCATTCAAAGGAAATCTGTTGAAGAGTTAGTGCAAAAATGGTGACCAACTAACTCTACAACTAGTCAATGCTTGAAATGAGAGAGAAAAAAGAAGAAGAATGGGATAAATAGGCTGCATGATACTGCATGTAGAAGGCAGGATGATGGTTTTGGCCTTCCTCAAAAGTCAAAGGAAAGAGGGGTAAGATGGCAAAGAGAGGGGCAAGAAGGCAGCATAGTGAGGTCTAGAATTTAGTTCATCCTCTAGGTCAGCTTAAACAGCCAGAAACTGTTTGGAACAACTGTTTGGGGGACTTCAGTGACAGGACACACACTGTACATCATCCAAATGGGTGGAACGGCCAAGATCCCATGCAGAACTGTAAGTCTCCAAAGCTGAGAAGCTTGGCATGGCAGGCTGTACTGGAGTTGATTCACCAAGGGAGAAAAAAGCTCTGCTAGGAGCAAGTAAGCTAGCTCAACCAAGCTCCAATTGCACAATTATTAACAAATCTGTACTGCTGAATACAAGCTCTAGGCACAGATAAACTGGAGCAAGCATAAAAATAACCAGGAGGTTTCACTCTCGCAAAAAGAAGGAGGGGCTGACAGGAAAAAAACAAACAACCCAGAGTCTTTTGGAGTTTACTGAGCTCAAAATACAGGAAAAGGGCTTGGCCCCAAGAAAAGGGCACATAAAGTTGGGTACCACCCCAACTCTTATTGACAACCCCTGGGGGCTAGTGTCCAGTTCTGATAAGAATTTTTTTTTCCTCTCCATTTTTGTTTAAAACTTCTTAACAGCCCATTAGTAAAACTGTGGGTTCTGGGGCTTCAGCACTGATCTTGTTGACAACCCCCAGGGGCTTGTGTCCAGTTCTGATAAGAACTTTTGTTTTTGTTTTTTTCAAAACTTCTTAACAGCCCACTAGTAAAACTGTGGGCATTCTGAGGCTTCAGCACTGCCCCAGGCAAGGGTGGAATTGAGGAATTAAGGTATGTTTGAGGGACAAAGTAATTAGTTAAGTTAACTATCAGGAGATAATTTCCCTAAAGGGTGTATGTTTTAGTTTGCTAAAGCTGCTGGCATGAAATGGATTTTATAAAAGGGATTTATTAAGTTACAAGTGTACAGTTCTAAGGCCATAAAAATGTCCAAACTAAGGCATCCAGATAAAGATACCTTGACTCTGAAGAAAAGGTTGATGACATTCAAGCTTTCTCTCCATGAGAAAGCACATAGCCACACCTTCTGGCCTTCTTTGCCAACTTCTCATTTCAAAAGTTTCCCCTGAGGCATTTCCTTTCTGTATCTTCAGTTATCTCTGTCTTTGCCAGCTCCGAGATTTTAGAAAAATGGTTCCCTCTTCAAGGACTCTAGTAAATGATTCAAGACCCACCTTGAATGGTCAGAGACACATCTCCAAAGAAACCACCTAATCAAAAGTCCCCCCTACAATTGAGTGGGTCATATCTCCATGGAGGCAACTTAATCAAAAAGATCTGACCCAGGAATAGATCTGCCCCCACAAGATTGAATTAGGATAATGAAAATAACTTTTCTGGAACACATAACAGCTTCAAACCAGCACAGTGTATTTTTAACTAGTCAACTCGAAACAAGGGAAGGTAGCTCAGCAAAGCTCCAATTGCAGTCTTACCCCAGCAGAGAGTAGGTGAAGCTGACAGAAAAATAATAAAATAAAAAAGAATAGAGATGGAGGATTTTGGAGTCAGCTCATCTCAGAGTATTGGAAAGGGACTGAGCCCCAAGAAGGGGGAACATAGAGCTGGGAACCAGCTCTCACTCTTGACTGGTAAACTTTGGGGGCTGGGGAGTGGCTCTGAAAAGGGATTTATTTTTCTGTTTTTTTTTTCTTTCTTTTTCTTTTCCCCCTTCTTTTTAAAAACTATTCTAAGCAGCTCATTAGAGAAAGCCTCAGGTGTTTTCGATTGTCAGAGGGACCCAGGCAAGGGATGAGTTAAGAAAGGTCTGAGAGATGAAATAATGAGTCAAGTGGGGGAGATAATTCCCTAAAGGGCATATCTTCCCCAAGAAAAGGAGGGATGGGGCCCAGCTCAAGTGGTGAATCTCCTCCAGAGAATTCAGGCCCCACAAGCTGGGAATCAGAAACAGCTTAAGTTTGCCTGCTACCTCACCTCTGTCTTAACCATGACATTGGAAGAAAGGGCCTCCTGAGAATTAAAGGGCCCACATCACTTAATGCCAGTGGGGAGCTGCCAGCTGGCAAGCACCACCTGCTGGGCAGGATATAAAAAGCACAGAATCTAGGGGCTTCATAGGAAAGTCTGACAACCTATTGAGTCTCACAACCTATTGAGTTGCACCCTTAGGGAAACATGATACTGATTATACCCTCCTCCTGACACCAGGGTCTGTCTGGTCTGGGAAAATCTGATTGGGGTAGATCATATCTGGGGTGACCCTTCTTGGAAAAAAAGGCTCCATATAGGTAGGACAAGAACCAGAAAAACAAGAGCTGAAAAATTCTGATCAGTTAAACAGTAGCTATGCTAAAGGTCTAGAATAAGTTAAACTGAACACCAAAGAACAAATAGAGAACAAAACCAACCAACAAGACAACCCTAAGTCAAAGAGTGAAAATCACCTCCAGAATAAACTAATCAAGGAAATCAGATGCCTAGACACCAGCAAAAAATTGTGAGTCATACTAAGAGAAATGAAGATAAGGCCCAGTCAAAGGAACCAACTAACATTGTAAATGAGATACAGCCATTGAAACAAGTAATTAAAGATGTTCAAACAGACATACAAAGTTATGTAAAAATCAAATCAATGAGTTGAGGGAAGATATGGCAAAGAGATGAAGGATATAAAGAAGACATTGGGCAAATATAAAGAAGAAATTGAAAGTTTGAAATAAATGACAGACTTTATGGGAATGAAAGGCAGAATATAAGAGATGAAAAACACATTGGAGACTTACAACAGCAGACTTGAAGAGGCAGAAGAAAGGATTAGTGAGCTAGAGGACAGGACATCTGAACTCCTACACGCAAAAGAGCAAATAGGGAAAAGAATGGAAAAATATGAGCAGGGTCTCAGAGAATTGAATAACAACATGGAGCACATGAATATATTTTTTGTGGGTGTCCAAAAGGATAACAGAAGGAAAAAGAGGCAGAAAGAATAAAGGAGGGAAAAAACACTGAAAATTTCCCATCTCTTATGAAAGACAGAAAATTACAGATCCAAGAAGTGCAGCATACACCAATCAGAATAGATGCAAATAGAGTTACTCCAAAACACCTACTAATCAGATTGTCAAGAGTCAAAGACAAAGAGAGAATTCCAAAATCAGTAAGAGAAAAGTGATTCATCACATACAAAGGAAACTCAATAAAACTATGTCCAGATTTCTCAGCTAAAATCATGCAGGTGAGAAGACAGTGATATGATATATTTAAGATACTAAAAGAGAAAAACTGCCAAATAAGAATTCTATATCAGGCAAAACTGTTCTTCTAAATGAGAAAGAATATAAATATTTTCAGACAAACAGACACTTACTTTGTAAACTGTAGACACTTGCTCTACAGTTAATACTAAAGGAAGCACTACAGGCAGGTAATAAAAGACAGGAGAAAGAAGTTTGGACTATCATGAAGATCAAAAGAGATAAAAAGAAAAGAAAATAAGATACAACATATAAAATCCAAAAGATAAAATGGTTGGGGAAAAAAGTACTGCCTTTACAGTAACAACATTAAACATTAATGGCTTAAACTCCCCCAATCAAAAGACACAGACTAGCAGAATGGATCAAAAAATAAGACCCACCTATATGCTGTCAACAAGAGACTCACTTTAGACTCAAGGACAAAAATAAGCTGAAAGTAAAAAGCTGGAAAAAATATTTCATGCAAGCAACAACCAGAAGAGCAGGATAACAATACTAACATCTGACAAATTAGGCTTCAAATGTAAAACAAAAGAGACAAAGAAGGACACTATGTATTAATAAAAGGGATAGTTCATCAATAAGGCATAGCAATCATAGACATTTATGTGCTGAGCCAGAGTGCCCCAAAATACATGAAGCACACACTGACAGCACTGAAGGGAGAAGTAGACACCTCTACAATATTAATTAGAGGCATCAATATACCACTCTCATCAATGGATAGAACATCCAGACAGGATCACTAAGGGAACAGAAGTGTTGTATAGCACAGTGAATGAACTAGACTTAACAGACATTTATAGAACATTTCACCCCCACTATAGCAGATACCCATTTTTCTCAAGTTCCCGTAGATCATTCTCCAGGATAGAACACGTGTCACAATGCAAGTCTCAATAAAATTTAAAAGATTGAAGCTATACAAAATACTTACTCAGATCATAATGGAATGAAGCTGTGAAAGGCCTGGAAAATTCACCTATTGGAGGCTAAATAGTGTACTCTTAAACAGCCAGTGGGTAAAGGAAGAAAATACAGAAGAAATCAGAAAATATCTTGAGGCAAATGAAGATGAAGACACAACATATCAAAACTTATGAAAGTCAGCAACAGAGGTGCTGAGGGGAAATTTATTGGAATAAATGCTTAATTTTTAAAAAAGAAGAAGGAGCAAAAATCTAGACATTAACTGTTCACCTGGAGGAACTAAAGAAAGAATAGCACACTAAGCCCAAAGCAAACAGAAGGAAACAAGTAACAATGATTGGAGCAGAAATAAATGAAAATAAGAACATGAAAACAGTAGAGGGAATCAACAAAACTAGAATTTGGATCTTTGAAAAAAATCAACAAAATCGATGGACCTTAGCTAGGCTGACAAAAAAAGAGAGAGAGGAAGCAAATAAATAAAATCAGAAATAGAAGAGAGTGTGTAACTACTGACTGCACAGAAATAAAGGAAATAATGATAGTATACTAGGTGCAATTATATACTATTAAATTAGAGAATGTAGATGAAATGGACAACTTTCTAGGAAAGCATGAACAACTAACATTGACTCGAGAAGAATTAGATGACCTCAAAAACCAATCACAAATAAAGAGATTGTATCTTTCATCAAAAAGTTCCCCCCAAAGAAAAGTCCAGAACCAAATGGCTTCACATGTGAGTTCTACCAAGCTTCCAGGAAAGAATTAGTACCAATCCTGATCAAACTCTTGAAAAAAATTGAAAAACAGGCAAAGCTTCCCAACTCATTCTATGAAGCTAATATCACCCTAATACCAAAGTCAGGCAAAGATACCACAAGAAAAAAATTACAGGTCAATCTCTTTAATGAATATTGGGTGCAAAAATCCAAAATAAAATGCTTGCAAATTGAATCCAGCAGCACATTAAAAGAATTATACACCATGATCAAGTGGAATTTTTTCCAGGTATGCAAGGCTGGTTCAACAAAAGATATTTAATTAATATAATGCACCACATCAATAGATCAAAGTGCAAAAACCACATGTCCACCTCAACTGATGTAGAAAAGGCATTTGACAAAATTCAACATCATTTCTGGATGAAAACACTTCAAAGGATAGGAATAGAAGGGAACTTTCTTAACACGATGGAGGAAATACATGAAAAACCCACAGCTGACATCATACTCATAGGGAAGGTGAAAGCTTTTCCACTAAGGTCAGAAACAAGACAAGGATGTCCACTGTCACCAGTGTTATTAAACATTGT
This sequence comes from Tamandua tetradactyla, assembly GCF_023851605.1. Classification (NCBI taxonomy): domain Eukaryota; kingdom Metazoa; phylum Chordata; class Mammalia; order Pilosa; family Myrmecophagidae; genus Tamandua; species Tamandua tetradactyla. Next base: position 28,578,440 of record NC_135352.1, read on the forward strand.
GGTGGAAATTATAGCTAGAGTAATTAGACAAGAAAAAGAAATAAAAGCATCCAAATTGGAAAGGAAGAAGTAAAACTTACACTGTTTGCAGATAACATGAAACTATATGCAGAAAGTCCAAAAAAACTACAGCAAAGGTACTAGAGCTAATAAATGAATACAGCAAAGTGGCAGGGTACAAGATCAGTGTGCAAAAATCAATAGAATTTCTATCCACTAGTAATGAGCACTCTGAGGAGGAAATCAAGACAAAATGCCATTTACAGTAACAACCAAAAGAATGAAATATTTAGAAATAAACTTAACCAAGGCCACAAAAGACCTATACACAGAAAACTACAAGGAATTGATAAAAGAAATCAAAGAAGACCTAAATAAATGGATGGACACACCATGTTCGTGAATTGGAAGACTAAATATAGTTAAGATGGAGCCTTTTAGGAAAGGGCTAATCCAATAGCCACGTTTGATTCGGGCATTGCCTTCCAGTGCTCATAGCACTTTATTGACCAGAGTCATATCCTGTTCTACCCTACTTTTGAACTTAGATAACTTCTAACTAGAGGAATGGAAAAGGGAGAAGTGATTTTTTTTAGCACCCATTTGCTAGTATTGTGTCAAATGCGTTTGTTTCCATTAGCCTGTTTTGTTCTTACATCCACTGATGGATGTTATCCCCATTGTACCAAAAAACAAACAAACAAAGAAATAAAAACAAAACAAAAAAACCCCCACCACTGGCTCTCTGAAGGTGAAGCACTTTGGTGGGGTCTCCCACAGTTAATAAGGTTTGAAGCCAGAGTGTTACCCTTACACTGGGATTTAAGACCCAGTCTCCTGGGGTCTCTCCTGAGTGAAATGAGTGAAAATTCCCCTAGAGTAAACCCTTCTGTCATCTACCCTGATCTATCCCTATAGCTCTGAGAAGCCCTGAAAGAGGATTGCCTCTATGCAATTCTCCTTTTGGGGGTCTCCTCTGGCCCAGGGCTCGAGAAGGGCTGAGGTGGAATGATGGCCTTTGCAGTCTGCTCTGTGTTTGACATGCTCAGCAGCCTGCAAACCCAATCCCTAGTACATTATGTGGCCTTGGCATCACACACCCCAGGGCTCTGCAGGCATTGCCCTTGCTCTCCATTGCCACCTTGTCTGCCAAAAAAAGAGCAGTTTGTAATCTGCATCACTTAATTCATCCCCCTGGAAGTCTGGTTTGCAGGCTATTCATGCTTCAGCTGGCAGCATAAGTGCATGGTGCTAAAGCAGAAATGAGCCTTGAGTAGTTCATTTGCGGGTGGGGTGTAGGAGAAGAAGCCACAGTAAGCAGTGGTGGCTGATGCAGCCTGGCTGCCTAGAAGGGGCCAGGTGGCTGCTTCTAGGATAGTCAAGGCACAGACCACGTGGCCTTCCAGATGGCATGGTGTAGTATCAAATGAGTTGTGGGAATGGTGGACATGGTTGCTGCCCTTTGTCAAGCATCAGGCTATTGAAAACAGCTCCAAAAGAACTCCTTCTGGATCCCAGAGCCTCTGTGGCTGATGGTGCTAACAGAGGACCAGATGGATGAAGAGATGGCTCTCTCCATAGGCCCGGTGTTTGTCCCATGTCCCTGTGAACTCTGAGGAAGAAGGGGCAATAATGCAGTCTCTGAAGAGACTGTGCTCTCTTCCCTGTGATGTATACATACTGGGGACAAAAGTCATCTAGGGATACCTGGAAGGGAAAAAGAAAAGGGAGGCTTTTTCCTACCTACCTTTCCTTTTACTGTGTGTCTAGCATTTTACGAACTTCAGCTCACTTAATGTGAGTCAGTTTTTCAGACAGGGAAATTGAGGCTTAGAGAGATGTTTGGGGTTCCTCTGAGACATCCAGCTAGTAAGAAGAGGATCCAGAACTTGAACCTGCATCTGTCTGGCTCCAATGCCCTGTCAAAGTATAATTTTCATTTTTGAACTTTGTAATGTGCTCACGGCATGTTTGTATGGGATTTATGCCAAAGTTGTCATTAATTTATTTTGAGGGAATAAGTAGGAAAACAAAGTTGATTCAAAGAGAATATGAGAAACTGACATATAATCAGTGAAGAAAAGGAACAATGGGATATAATTGTTGTTAGATGAAAAAAATGCCTTATGATATAGGAAGTAGTCAACCATACATAAACTTTGGGGTATCTTCTTTATCAGACAAAAACCATTTCCATCTTATTAGTTTCCTACAAGTTAACAGCTAAGTTTATAGCAGTCTGGACTCGAATCATAACAAATAATAAGGTAAAAACAAAAAATAGACATTTTCTTGGAGATTCTGGTGGCCCCTATGCATGCTTATTAGACAATGCTCCAGCATGACATTGAAGTTACAGGTGGTCCTTTTTTGGCCTGATTTCCAAGTTTTGGATCATTTTTCTGAACAGTCAGTCATCTTAACTGATTCATTAAATTGCTGCATTTTTCTCTCCCTAATTCTCTCTTTAGAGAGAATTTTCCAACATGCTTAAGTAAGGAAAATGGATGTGACAATATGAACTTTTTAGGTTGGATAGAAATCTGGACAGAATCCTAAGGGGATGGGAGAATTGGGTGTCTCCAAAGACTCAGGACCAGGGCCCCTTGCAGCCCTGAGGTAATGGGTTGATGGCTTCATGTCCCTCTGGCAGGCTTCCTGGACCTTAAGTCTGTAAATGGCCAATAACAGATCTGCAGGCATTTCCACCCTTCGCTCCTCACCCAACCATTCAGTTACAAATGAGCTGACCTGTGATGGAGACCAGATCCACGTGGAAAGCAGCTGGCAAACAAGAATTTGTCAGCTAAACTCCAACAGGCCAGAGAATTCAGCCCTTGAAGACTTAAGTCCCTAATGAATCAATGAAACTTCAGTATAGAATCCTTTCATAAAAGGCACATGTGTAACCTCTAAGTCGCAAGCATCCCAAATCCAGAGTTCCTGGTATCTGGGGTTGACGGCTTCCTGCCACAAAGCCTTCAGGTAAATTTATGACATATACTAATTTTCTGATCACATGAGGATTTGTGAACACCTCAAATAGCCTCAAGGAAACCAGAGAAGTGTTAGAGGGAGGCATCGAAAATGAAGTGGTCAGAAAACATTTCACATTAATGCAACAGTGTGTCTTGTTTATGAAAGCTCCTCACTGTAGTAAGTCATCACTGTATTAAACAGGATTTTCCCCACCAATAAGCCTGTGGTGGTTTGGAGCTAACCAAGCCCAGCATGTCCAGGAAAAACATGTTCTTAATCTTAATCCATTCCTGTGGATGTGAACCCATTGTAAGTAGAACCTTTTGATGAGGGTACTTCAGTTAAGGTGTGGCCCAACTGAATCAGGATGGGTCTTACTCCTATTACTAGAGTCCTTTATAAGCAGAATGAAATTTAGACAGAGAGAAAGCCATGGGAAGAAGCCAGAAGTCAATGGAAACTGGAGAAGCTGGGAGAGACTGCCATATGCATGGTCATGGGACAAAAAAGCCAAAGACCAAGGATCACCAGTAGTCAGCCCCAGAATGCCACAGTCTTTTGGCAGGAAAATCACCCTGATGATGCTTTGATTTTGGACTTCTGTTGGCCTCAAAATTATGAGCCAATAAATTCCTGTTATTTGTGCCATCCTATTGCTTGGTTTAGCAGCCAGGAAATTAAATCAAAGCCACCATGGAAATGTGGACACCTAACAGATGTGTGAGTCAGGACATCTGTAATGGTAAAGACACAAGTGCCCAAAGCAGCTAAATTTTGAGGCTTATTTGAGGGATATTTGTGGCTATGGAAAGTCCCATTATGTTTAAATACAGTGGTCAAGAGAATGCCATCAGTTCCATCAGTCTAATGAACATAGGCCTCAAGAAGTTTGAAGATAGGTATGGAAATGCTGTTGCCAAATATTAACTTTCACCCAACACCTACATGCTTGCGGGACCCTGAGGTGACCTTTTGTTCTCTGCAGTCTATAGAAGCAGAGGGAGTTAGCATTAGTCATTCACACATTAGTGAGTATGAATAATGATAACATTTGTGAGAAACACCTAAATGACAACCCAAATCAATCCACATGGTGGAGGAGGGCAGTATGGTGCTTATGAAAAGGATCCACTTTGTTTTGTTCTATAAAGACAAAGGAACATTAGACTAGCCGTTTTGTCTGACCTGAAACAATATGTCCTCAAAAGTGTTAATGAAGCACACCTCAGGGTACCCAGTGGGATATTGCAACACTATTAAAGTGTCTGTCCTCTTGGCAGGGCAACCATGATGAAGGGAGATGCTCAGGCAGAACATTCTCTGGAGCTCACTCTACAGTTTTGTGAGTGGAGAGGCTGTGGATCTTCCAAGACGTGGGTGTAGAGTAAAAGCGTCCTGACTGTGGAGTTGGAAGGTTGCATGTCTGGTTCTAGCTGTGTCCCGGAGAGCTATGATGCTTGAGTAGCTCCTGTTTTAACCCTATTTCCTCATCTGGGAAATTTATGAATGCTTTTCTATAGGGAGGGACACCTCTCACTGAAGTTCCAGAATTTGGAGGCATATCCTGCCCACAGACATACAGCACTCTACATCGAAAAATGAAAGTGACTCAGTTTTACTATGATGGCTTTGCCTTGTCTCACATCCAAATTTCTTGGGGTTGGGAGGATTCCTGAAAGAGGAGAAGAACTGTTTCCAGTGTGGATGGTTGGATGCTTTCAGACTATTCCGAGATGGGTTTGGAGTCTCACAGTCGGTGGACCTGGGTTTGAATCTTGGCTCCATCTCTTATTAGCCATGTGATACTGGTGACTGGTCAAGGCAGTTTTACCTTATAGGGCTGTTGTGAGGATTAAATAAGATGACGTATATCAAAGACCTCAAAATCATGTCTGACTCATAAGCGATCATTGATTAAGTGCTTACCATTACTACACATGCAGACGACATTTATAAAGCTCCTACTGTGTGCCAAATGCTGGAACAGAGGTATGATGGTGAATAAATCACAGCCTCCAGTGTGAAAGAAACTCATAATTTCAAGAGAGATGACACACACATGGGCAGTTACAGCACAGTATGAAAAGTCATAGCCCAGAAATGAGCCAAAGGTGCTGTGGGAGCACATGAAATGACCACCCAGCCAAGCCTTGAGACATCAGCGGCAGCTTCCTAGAGGAAGAAATAGGTTCCATGAGACCTGAAGGGTGAGCTGGAAATGCTTCACTCTGGTAGTGGAAACCAAGCGCTTGCCCTGCTCTTCCTCCCCAGTAGATTGTGAGATCCCAGGCACAATGGGCCTATAGGGTACATGTTCTGTACTTGTGTGCAGAGAGCTGGGGAAGCCACATCAGGAAAGATTGGGCCACCTCATTTGCGTGCATGTTGTATGAATCTAAACTATCGTTTTTCTAGAGAAATAAGGTGATCCGCTAAGAGTACTAATTATTGACCCTCGTAAAGTCCAAGCAGAGGCATAAACTTTAATGTCTTTTCCTCTGCTTCCTCCTTTGTGGGTTGACTACTGCAGTCTCTATTATTATCCTCAACATCCTCCTAATTGTCGATGTGATCTGTGTATGGGGCATTGGAAAGGTTGTGGGCAGAGCCGGGAGGAGAGTCACAGTGGGAAACACTGGGTGAAGGGGGGAGAGGACTTGACACAAGATTTCTCCTCACTGCCCAGTCCATAAGCCCCTGCTCCAGCTTATATGTCTAGCTTCTGGTCATTCTTAGCCCAGCACTGTGGGGACCATCGAGGTACCATTGACACCTGGCCAACAGGAGAAGTTTTGCCAAAACGAGGGGCCTCCTGGGCCCCACAGCCATGCGGTGACTGCTAGAATTCACTCCATATCCACATTAGTTCTGACCCTTCATTGTTCCCCTGAGGCAAGGGTCTCTCGATGGGAGACCCTGACCACTTGTCTGTTTGCCTCCCCAGAAGTTGCCCTTAGAGCCTGTTCTTATTCTTGCCAGTCATCCCAACCCCAAATCTAGTTTTTCGTTAGAACTTCCTTAAAGTTCACCCACACCTCAACAGTAGTCATTTAAATGGTTGCCACCAGTTATTCCCATCTTCAGATGACAATAGGTGACAAGGGTGGAGTTCTAGGAATGATTCCCTCCTGTTCACCATGCCTTCCAGCTCTGTGGGACATGATGAGCACAGCAGACCACAGGGACAAGAGAGGAGGTGACCAGTAGACATGCCACCTGGCTTCTGTCACGAAGCTGCTCAGGACTGGCAAGTCTTGGTTCAGGCTTCCTGTTTCTCGCTCGTAGATCTCACCTTGTTCATCTCAAGGTATCGGCTTCGCCAGGCCCACACAGCGTACATTATTTTGGGGTGCAATACCTGCACGGGGTGGGTGATGAGAGAACAAGCTGGCAGGGACCCCCTCAACCATGCCTCTCTGCCCCCTCCAGGAGTGGCCGCGCTGACCTGGCAGCCATTTACCACGAGCGCATCGATGTGGAAGGGCACCACCACGGACCTTCTTCTCCCGAGAGGAAGGACGCTCTCAAGGCAGTGGACACCGTCCTGCAGTACATGACCCAGTGGATCCAGGTGAGTCCGGTCAGGACGGCTGGCCTGGCCTTCCCCTATCGCTCTCTTTCAGTCTCCTTGCCTCCACGGACTTCCCTGGTGATGGCTGGTCAGGCCCATGCAGAAGCATCAATGGATCTCTTTTCTTGACTCAATGCCTCTTCAGCTACCAAGGGCTCCCTTGTTATTCAGCCGGGCCAGTGTGATTGAAATGACCCAGGTCTATGTTATTAGCTGGAGCGATAGCTCAGTTCTTTAGAATCCTAATAATTGTGGTGACCTGCTTGGCGCAGACTTTGGGAGCCAGCCCAGGGAGGGTTCTGACCCTGGTTTTGCTATCCACTTGCTAAGTACCTTTAGGCAATTTCTTTGTATCGTGCAGCTTGCTATCAAAGTTATATTTAACTTCCTTAGGCTTTATTTTCCACCTCTTTAAAATGGGCGAATGAGACTTCTCATGCTACCACCCAAGGTTATTGAGAGAGTCAAAGAAGTTGGAAACAGGGAGTATATCTTGAAAAGTTATCAGTACCATCTTTTTTTTTCCTTAGCACTTTTTAGAATGGGGTTTTGGCTTTCAGATCTGCCCCCACCCGACAGTGCTTCTGTTTGTGATTGAGACCTGTGTCTCATCAGGGCAGAACAGTAGATGATTAAATTCAGAACCTTTTTCCTATAGCTTTTTCTTCTTCTCTTTTTTTAGTATTTACTGTTCTTTAAGCAATTAGTACTTGTGTGCATTCACTCATGCATTTGCCATTTTTATTGCTATTAGTTCTTCCCTGCAGCTCTGCCTACTCATCTGGGATCATTTTCCTTCTGTCTCAGGACTTTCCTATGGTTTTTTGTTTAAAAAACCTTTTTATGAGGCTTTTGCAGTGTAAGAGCCTCTCTCGGAGCTGTAACGACTGCCTCTGACCACCCGTAGGAGCGGGGACTGCAGGACGACCTGAACGTCCTCATCTTCTCGGATCATGGCATGACGGACATTTTCTGGATGGACAAAGTGATTGAGCTGAACAAGTACATCAACCTGAGTGACCTGCAGCAAGTGAAGGACCGAGGGCCTGTCGTCAGCCTTTGGCCAGGCCCTGGGAAACAGTCAGAGGCAAGAGGGGTCGGGGGGGGGGGTAGAAGGGATGGGGTGTGGAGTGGGGGGATGGGGTGTGGAGGGGGAGGAGGGGGGAGGGGTGTGAAGGGGGAGGGGGCAGGGGTGTGGAGGGGAGAGGGGGAGGGGTGGGGGAGGAGGGAGGGGGTGGGGAAGGAGGGAGGGGCATGTGCCCTCATTAGCCACCACTCTGTGCTTTTTCCTCTTCCTGGAGTATTAACACTGAAGCACAGAGCAGCATTAGGAGCGGAGTCTGTGGTCTGAGAACCTATTTGCCAATCACTTTCTCAAGCTGTTCATCCTCTCTAAGTCTCTGTTTTATTTTCTCTAAAATGGGGTATAATAGTATCTACCTCATTGGGTTTTAGTGAAAATCACATGAGATAAAGGATGCACAACCCCTCACTTGTGTTGCACACACCAAGCACATGGCAGGGTGACTTCATTACTGACCGCAGTGATAAAGCAGTTCCTAGGCCAGTCTGGAGGATAACCGAGGCACACTTGGGTGCTGCTTCTCTGGGAGAAAGCTGTCAGACTCACCTGTTCCCAGCAGGGAAGTGGGGAGAAGGAGGCGATGGATGAGCGGGAGCCACACTGCTTGGGGTCTCATCCCAGCTCTGGTGTCAGTGGGTGATGGGGCAAGGGGCCTAACCTGGCCTCCCTGCTTCTCTCTGTAAATGAGAGCCATGCTGGAAGACGAGCTGCCCCACTGGGTGCCACAGAGCACGACGGTTGTGTTAGTTTTTACCACGATTACCCACAAAGGTGAATGTTCCCTAGAAGGTGTGGCTGAGTTTCCGCGATGTGCCAGGTGTGGGACGAAGCCCCGTTCCCCATGGTTGCTGCCCTCCGGGAACTCACCATTCTCTCCGAATAATCATTTTATGGGGCAGCCTTAGCAAATCACCTGGGGAAAGGAGGAGGGACAAGTGACATCTTTGGCTGACTACTTTGTCTTCAGGTTGCTTGATCACCTGTCAATACAGGCTTTGTGGCTTCTGTCCATCCCCAGACAAAACCCATCTGGATCAGGAGATGGTCCTGTACCTTGGCGGAGGCCCAGGCTGCTGCCAGGAGAGGGTGCCTTCCACAGGGTACTGGCTACAGGCCCAGTGCCTCCATCCATCCCCAAAGAATCACAAGTATTGCTGGAGTAGATGTAGGTTGGTATTGGTCATCTTTGCTGAGAGCGTTGCCAGAGACTCAGCATCCTACCTCCCTCACCCCGAGACCCTTCCCATATAAGATCTGTCTATTTGGGGGTTGAGAAGTACAGGTGCCAACAATTGCCACTCCTCCCCAGACATGCCCTGTCTCCCCAGATGGATGCTTCTTTTTTATCCTCAGGCCCCACGGTCAGGAACTGGAGGTGTTGAATATTACACAATGTCCCATAAACTCCCTAAATATAAAAGCGGGAAGAATATTTTACACATTGACAGGTCTCACGGTAAATGGTTTCTTGCAAAGAAGTTTTGTTTTCCTGGCAAGGAAGATCATTTGCATCTCCAGTTTGGCACTTTTAGGAACATGCCATTTCCAGAATGCTTTCGTATCAACAGCTTATGAGCTGGAAAGAGCCGCTTCCAAGGTGGCGGTGTTTAAGTCAAGCAGTTGCAAGCAGCCTAAAGCATTTGGTACATTATTCAAAAGTGGGGGTGTGTTTGGGTGACAGTTTGTCGTGTGATGGGAACAACAGTTTGTGAGACCTGTTATGTGTCATCAGGTTTTTCACTTCTCCAAAATATCTCTGCAAATGCAACCCGGCTTCCTTTAAGAATCATGGATTTTCTTGAGTAAGAAATTATAACTCATGGGGACATTTCAAACTCTCTCCTTAATGGCCTAAAAACTGCTTTTCAGAGTAGTTAATACTTCGATTTTATATTCAATATCCAGGAATATATGCCTGATTTGACTAAAGGCCAGCAAGTCAACATAAGCCTGTTGATTTTAGTTGTAGCCATAAATATATAAGCTGCTGTTAAATATTGGGAATATAGTCAATTCATGCTCTTCATGGATTCTGTGTTTGCTAATTTGTCCACTCCCCAAAATTTATTTGTAAGCCCAAAATCAATATTCACAGTGCTTTTGTGGTCATTTGTGGACATGCACAGAGCAGAGAAAAATTTAGGTAGCCCAGCATGCACATTCCAAGTTCAGGTCAAACAAGACCACACTCTGCCTTCTTGTTTCAGCCCTAAAATACTGTGAACAGTATACTTAAGACCACAGTTTCTCAGATTTTTGTGATTTTTTTTTTTGTGGGTGATTCTGCTGTTTTAAATGGTTCCCCAGCAAGGTCCTGAATTCCTGTCTAGTGTTTGTAAGTGCCAGAAGGCTGTGATGTACCATGCAGAGAAAATACGTGTGTTAGATAAGCTCCTTTCAGGTATGAGTCATAATGCTGTCAGCCGTGAGTTCCTCATTAATGAATCCACAATATATATTAAGTAAGGTGTCTTTAATCAGAAACACACATCATGAAGGTTATGTATTGATGGGTTGATGAAAACATTGTGACCAGAGACATGTAGGAGTGTTCATGGTGAATTTATCAATCATAACCACCATGAGTAACGAGAATTGACTATATGTACAAAGGTTACATCTTCATCATGATGTTAGTAATGTAATTAATGGCAAATGATTACCCAGTGCTTTTAAGAGTCAAGTGTAGGTAGGACATGCTGTAGGTCACGTTAAAAGAACAAATCCTCTTTCTAAAGAACAAATCCTCTTTCTTGGATCTTTGTGGCATTTCACATCAGGCAGACTAGTTTCTCATTTGTCTTTTAATTTCATCATGGCTTTTTTCACTTAAATAATTTTTGTACATTTCTTATTAATCATTGAGCAGGTGCAATAATTATTGGAGAATATGTACCAAGTGTTGTTTTAGTTTGTAAGCTGCCAGAATGTGACAGACCAGAAACAGAGAAGCTTTTAAAAGGGGGAATTTATTAAGTTACAATTTTACAGCTCTAAGGATATGAAAATATCCAAACTGAGGCATCCAGAAAAAGATACTTTAACATCAAAGAAAGGGCTGGTGAAGTGTGAGGTTTCTGTCTCACCTAGGAGGGCACATGGCGATGTCTGCTAGCTTTCTCTCCTCATTTCACAAGGCTTCCCCAGGGGCATTTTCTTTCTGCATCTCCAAAAGTCTCTGGCTGTGTGGGGTCTGTCAGCTCTAAACTTTTTCCAAAATGGTTCTTTCTTAAAGGGCTCCAGTAAGCAACCCCACCTTAAATGGGTGGAGACACATCTCCACGGAAACCATCTAATCAAAAGGTCCCACCCACAACTGGGTAGGTCACATCTCCATGGAAACAAACAAAAAGATCCCACCCAGCAATATTGAATGAGGATTCAAGGACATAGCTTCTTTGGTGTACCTGATAGTTTCAAACTGGCACAGGTGTGAAGCATAATGATATGATGGCCAATTTATACACACCAAATATTTAAGAAAGAGGGCACTGCTATTACCTGTGATGTCTCCATTGTGTCCTGCCCAGACCCCAATACCTTCTCTGCCCCCTCAGAGGAAACCACTGTTTTGAATTTTGTTATCATTCCTGCAATTCGCTTTATACTTTTGCATATATTGAGTTTAGTGTGTAGTAATCTGAACTTTTATATAACAAGATCAATCCTGCCTATATTTTCTTCTGCAACTTGCTTTTTATTTTCTCTCTCATCCTGAGAGTGCTGAGATTCATTCATGTGTCCCGTGTAGCTGTAATTCATTCATCTTCATTGTTGTATAGTATTCCATTGCAGCAACATACCAGGATTCAATTGTCCCTTCCATGTCACTGAGTATTTAGACTGTTCTCTTTGCCTCTACATGTCTTTGGGTACACACATCTGAGGGTTTCTCGTTGTGTCCCAGGAAGATGACTTGTTGGCTCATGGGATATTGCTTCACCTTCAGCCTTACTAGAAAAATAATCCACCTTATTTCATAAAACGTAGAAAATATTCCCATTTTTTATGTTGTCAAATCTATCTGGGATTTTTTGTTGTTGTAATTTTTCTTTGCTTTCATACTTATAAGGTCCTCCCTTCTCCCCCACCCCAAGTCAAATAAATATTCCTATATATTTAGGAAAGAGAAGGCAATACTAGTCTCTCTTGGTTTTCTTTGCAGCTATATAACAAATTGAGAACGGTGGAACACATGACTGTCTACAAGAAAGAAGACATTCCAAGCAGATTCTATTACAAGAAAGGGAAGTTTGTCTCTCCTTTGACCCTAGTGGCCAATGAAGGGTGGTTCATAACTGAGGTAATTATTTAAGATGTGACAATTAATTCATTCTACAAGTTCTATCAAACAGTCCAAAGACAAATAATAATTATTCAGCATCGACACTTTGTTTTCACCATGTTGTCATTCATTGCATTATTTCCTTAGAGAATCGAAAGACTTGATCAGTTGACTTCGCAGACAAAACTTGTAGGGGAGCCAGAGTCACGGTTTAGACTTCCTGGCTCCACCTGGCTCCAGATTCGCTGTGTTTTAACAAACAACCTTAATTCAATTACCTGGGCTTACAATGGAACCTGTTCAGCTTAAAGTGGAACAATTACTGTGAACTAAAGAAATTGCTTTAGGGCAGCCAACAGCAAAGAGAGGCCGGGCTTTGCTTTCACCTTTAAGAGAAATGTGTAGTAAAGAAAATTCCTTCGATCCATTCCCCCAGTTTGCCAACTTGATTTTTGCAGAGGAGATTATCTTGCATTTTTGGTCCAAATCCTAATTGCCTCACGTCCGAAGGACTTCAGCAGCTTCCTCCTTGCCTGACTGAACTCCAAGAGTCTGGCCCTTGGTGTCAGCTTATGATATTGGACTGGTGTGGGAAGGCCCAGTTCTCCTGGGGAATCCAAGGTGGCTTGTCACGTTTAGAATCAAATCTTGAAGAGGGCATGGGTGACTGGGGAGACATGAGTTGGAGAGACATGGGTTTGGGTTGAAAATGTTTCGGACTACAGGGTAAAAGAGAAGGACAGATGTCGGGACACAAGAGTCATTGGTCTAGACCAGCCATATATAAGGTTTAAGGCTGGTATTTACTTAGCCAGAGAAGGAGCAGGGGAAAATATGCAAAAATACTAGTGGGTTACAAGTGGAAGTCCAGGGACCTGGTTATGGTGGCGTGAGGGTTGGTCATTCAGAATGAGCTGCTACTGAGTACTCTCAGACAAAGAGAAGCCCCTGGTCACAAAGGATCTGAGAAACACAGATGAGGTCAGAAATGCCAGCTCTCACAGCCCAGAAGCCAAAGAAGGCCTCTCTTGTCATTAGAGTTTGGCTGTTCATGACATGCTTTAAAAGGCCCCCCAGATAATCCGTTGGCCCCTAAAGCTCTGTCCTCTAAGAACCAAAAAGCATCTCTTCACTTTATCACACTTTAAGAAAAGAATATATAATTATGGATAAGAAATTCAATACAAGGACTCAGAAGATGATTTTTTTAACTGCACTATAAATCCGCTTCTGTCCAGAACTCACCAGCAAACTTCCCCTTACGTCTCAGCAATCAACTTACAAGTGTGGCTAGCAAATTCCTTTGGTCAGTTTTGTCCCTGAGATCTGGGGCTGTGAGGAAATGCAGACCAAGGGGCCACAATCACAGGACAGAATGATTCTGAGGATGGGAATTAGGCAGAACTTAGAAAAGAAAAGAAAAGGACAAATTATGCCACATTCTGAGTAGCGAGGACCTGCTCAGAAGGTCCAGCCACAAGCCTGGTGAGGTGTTCTCTTGCCCAGACTCTGCTCCCAGGAATCTCCAAGGGTCCATGTAGTTGCTTCCTTGCAGGAAACTGCAAACTATGGTGACTTCTGAGGTTCTTGTCACACAGTAGTAGTATATTATGCTATACTATATCATATTATACTATATATATATATATATCACACCATAATATACTTATATTACTTTAGTGCATGTTGCAAACACACACACATATGTATGCAGTCGTTTGAGTATATCAAGAATAAGAATCAATCAGTTAGCAACAGTGACCCAATATTTCATTGTACGGCTTAAGAGGGGAGAAGTCACAACATACACACATACTCTCACACACACACACACACACAGGAAAATACCTAACGTTGATAATTTCTTGGGCAGCTTTTATTCCTTTCAATTATCTCTAAAAGGAGATTTGAGGTCATTTCAAAGATACGTGAAAGTTAAAGAAAGAAAGCAATCAGAAGGAGGATAAATAGGATGGGAAAAATAAGATGAATTCTGAAAGATTAGTGTTGATCCACTAAGTGTAGAGACTATCAGTGGCATTTCATCCACCTTTAATTGGTAATGATGGGTACTGTCAAATAATCTTTACTTATCATCCTTGGATCACTGGGAGCTTCAGAATGAACGATTTCCCCCTGACCCCCACCCACCCCACAAAACATTTCAAAGATATGGGCACAAAGTTGTTTTACATTTATTAAAAATAAATTTATTTTAACATTTATTAAAAATACATTTAGAAAAATTTCTTCTTTAAAATTTTAGACAACAACAATAACAGCTATCTTGAATTACGTATTTTGTTACTATCTCTACTTCTCTCAATGACCCTACATTACAGATATTGTCAGTCCTGAAAATAACATAACCCAACATAAAATGGAATGCAAATGTGACTCTGAGTTTCCTAGCAGCCAACCCAAAGAGGGAAACACAGTTGATTATATAAATATAACCTAGGGTGACTCTAACAAAAGCGCTCACATGTTTCTCCAAAAACTCATAAGTTGTTCCTGAGTCCTGAGAGAAATTTGGATAGCTGTTAATCATTCCCTTTTGTTCCTCAGTTATCTAGACTTAATTCCTTGATCAGTTTACTCCTGCCCCAGAATTTATGCTTTTCTTTTGTTAAATTTTTAAGACATCACATGTAAAAATCACACACTTTCCGATTTTTTTTACTTTTAATGCAACATTGGGGTTTTATTTATCTATCTTCTTAATAATCGTAACAGGAAGTGCCCGTTCTTTCCTTAGATTTGTTTTTTTTTTACACATCCTTATTGCTTATTTTACTTTCTTGACTACAGAGAACTGAAAACCCCAATCTGTGTCGTTATTCCTGCTCCATGCCAGGCCTATTAATCCCACAGTCCTATTTGCAAAATTTCCCCCAAATGGTAAAAGAACGTTGTGTTTTCCTTTGTAACCTACATACCAGCACATCACACACGGGATGATGGTCTTGTGCTGATAGCACTTTACATCTGCAGCATGGCAGCGTTTTCAGCCTGGAAAGCAATCACTTTGGGTTTGAGTTTCTATGGCAGGGGAGTCTGTTTTCTGGCTTCGACATGATTAGGAAAACAGCTGAGTCAGGACAAGTTGATGCTGGTTGAGGGCCAATAAAGTCAAATCCTATTCCACTTTCCTTTCTCCCTCCAGCCACCTTCTGTACACATGTGAGATTTGGCTTCCCTGGTAAAACTGCCCTTCCCATATAAACACCAAGTGTCTGCCAATTTAAGCTTTGCAGACTGTCAGGCAGCTGCTCTAACAGAAGGAACTTAGACTGAGTTCATTTTTTTCTTGCAGTTACCTAGAGAACTATCACTGAAAAAAATAGAGACAGGGAGACAGATTTAATTCATCACCTGGAATTGCACCATTATCCGGTGTGACTGCTGACGCTGCCATATAAAAGCCAGCTCCTCTCCCAGTGTCTCCCCACAGTTTGCTTCCAACTCTGTACTTTTTAAATACGCAGGTTGCGTTTCCAACTCCAGGCAGTCCCTTCCCTGGCCTCCTTTCCTTCAAGGGCAGAAATCCGAAGGTGTTCAAATTCTCGGGGAACATGGTTCGGGCTCACCCTATCACATCAGGCAAGCATCTTCCTTCAAGAGCAGGGGGACAGGGCTTCCTAGCTGAGGTCCTTGCCTCCTCTCTTTCTCTAAGACTCAGCTGCTACCTTCTGGAAAAACTTTCCATTGTTTCTAATTGCCTGGGGGTCATGGACGGACTCTTTACGGGAACACTCAAGCTCTGCGGGCTCTGGCACCGGTCTTCCAGCCCAGGCTGTTTTCCCACAGAGCTCTCCTTCACTCACCCCTTCTCTGGGACAGTTCTTGGCCAAGCACACTAGGACCCTTCCTCCCCTCGGGGGGCCTGGAAATGGGCTGGGGCAGGTTGCACGGTCACAATATCTAGGGCAGTCAAAGCACACTTAGGAGGCAATTCCATTCAACTGTAAAGTTGGGTAAAATATTTGCTGAATATCTATGACATATACCTTGCAAAGTTCTCATTCCACAGTGGGGAGCCCCAGGAATCGCTGTCCTCACGAAGCTTCCAGCTCAGCCACCGGGCCAAATATGACACACCAATCAAAGAAATAAATATGCATTTACACATTGTGTTAAGTGCCAGGAAGGCAAAAGAGTGCTAAGACTCAGAATATCTGGGAGATATTCTGAGTTTAGATTGGGAGGGGGCTGTTAGGAAGATCTCCCTGAGAAAGTGACCTTGAAGCTGAAGTCTTTCAAGGTTGGGTGGTCATCCATCAGACAGAAAGGGGGGCTTTGGTTGCCAGGCCAAGGGAACAGGATGCTCAGACAACCTGAGGCAGAAAAGAGCTTTGCAAATTAGAGAAATTGAAAGAATGGGCCAAGTGGTCAAGTGTGGGGAGTGCAGGAGAGAAAAAGTCACATGAGATGGGGGGGGACAGGTAAGAAGGGGCACGACCAGGCCAGGTCATGAGAAAGACTTGGTATTTTATCTCAAGCGCAATTGGATACCCTTTCCACAAAAATTCTTATATTTCTAATGCTGACCAATAAAGAGAGACCATAATAGCACCCCATGTACCTTCAATTAGTAATAACTCCTACAGTAAAAATAATCTTCATTTATCATGGCTGGATCATTAAAAACTTTAGAATAAATCCTCCACTCCCCCCAAGAAGAGTGTCAGTGACACCCACATCAAACTATCTGACATGTTGCTGACGCTAGAGATACTAAGAAAAATTTATTTTTAACTCTCGGGTCAGCAACAGTAGCTACCTCCAAGTTATTATCTCTGAGTCTCCCAATGACTCTGCATTGTGGACATTGTTATGCTGATTTTACTGATGAATTAACTGAGGCTCAGAGAGATTCGACTGTCTTACAGAGTTACCAAGCAAGGAGTGGCAAAGCCAGGATTTGAACCCATTAGGTACAGAGTCTGCCCAGCTCTCCAAAGATCTTGTAAGTGCTCTGTGTCTCCCGTCCACATTGCTCAATGTTCTGATTTCATGTTTCAGAGTTAGGGATTCAGCCTTCTGATTCCTAGTGGGGCCTAGAGACCTGCCTCAGCCCTTCACACTAAAGAGAAGTTCCAACTCTGGTTTATTTTTTTCTTGCCTGTGTCAGCACTGCAAAAACCTCCACAGCTGCTCAGCTGTCCATTTTGCCTCCTTTTCCCTTCCTAACCCCCCAACTTCTCCCTTCTCTATCACCAATAGGAGTGTGTGCACACACTTGAACCAAAATTGTCTTGTTTCTGAGAATAATCCAGACTTAAGTGCTAGAATTAAATGTGTGGGTGGGGCAGGGGGGCAGTGAGTAAGTTCTCCCAACATAAGCCATCTCCTCTGTCCCCATGGCTGTGCTCAGGACATTCCCAAAACTTTGATAAGCCCAATAAATAGTCCTTAGAATCCCTGAATGCCCTTTCTTTCCAAATTCCTGCCTCTCTTTAGAAGCCTAATTCTTCGCTTCCATGAAAACACCCACTGAGTCCCTAATTTCTGTCTCTTTGGAATTCAAGACTCTGAACCTCTTCTCTTGGTGCAGTTGCCTATTTTTATACTCTTCAGTCCTGTAGGGAAGTTCCTTGAGGGCAGCTGTTGGCAGCTCATCTTTTTGTTTTCCTCTATGGAACCCAGGGCACAATTGAGGCTCATCATATGATCTGGATTGAATGAAATAAAAAGTATTGAGATAGTTGAATCTTGGGTGCTTATTGACAGGTTGTTCACTTTGTAGGTTCGTAAATCATGACCAAGTAAATACAGAGGAAACCCAAGTCTGGCCCTTAACTTTGGCTGATTATTAGTAGCCATAGAAGTGATTTCATTAGGGAAGTTGTTGAAACCACCAAATGGCGATTCTCAGCTTCAATCAGCTGCAGTCCAAGAATAAACTAACTGCTCTCAGCTTCCAGGGGCCACTTCCCATGGCCCCTCCTGGACACCGTCTATCTCATGCCACCATTCTCAGAAAGGGAAGATGGGGCCGGAGCCTGGCGCGAGACTGGGAACCATGCTGCTTCACTGGAGACCTTAAAGACTGTTGTCTGAGTTCTAACCTGAGAGAAACATAGCAACATTCAGGCCCAAGCTTCCAAGGAAGGCCAATGTTTTTCCCGGGAGGAAAGTTTTATTTTGAAAACTGGCAAAGGATATGAAATACCAGGCTCAGTTCTGAGGCCCGTGGTTGAATGGTGGTTGGGCCCGTGCCCAAACTAG
The DNA here is from genome assembly GCF_023851605.1 of Tamandua tetradactyla. Lineage (NCBI taxonomy): Eukaryota > Metazoa > Chordata > Mammalia > Pilosa > Myrmecophagidae > Tamandua > Tamandua tetradactyla. The sequence goes on from NC_135352.1 coordinate 28,596,590, forward strand.
TTGGGGAAATCAAGACAATCTGGAAAACATGGCTTCTGAGTTTTCATGGCAGCTGGAGTGGTATTGTCCAGGCCCACGTAAGAGAGCTTTAGGAAGTCTGATGTCAAGAGTTGGAAGCCTCCAGCTTTCTGGTGGTGATTGGGGTCATTTAGGAAAGCCTCCTGGGAGCCCAGGCACACCCTCCCTGCCCTTGGCACACTTCAATAAACATGAACCTGAAAAAAGAAGAAACCTTATCCACACATCCCTCCCCTCAACACATTACCCTACCCCATAGAATTAGCCGCATCAGGAATTCAGCCTTCTCTTGATCCCTGCTGATTCTGCTGTCTGGCATTTTCCATTTCAAGGTTCAAACTGTGTGTGTGGCAAGGGGCTTTTAGCAATTAAATTCCCTGCTTTCTAAGACAGAAGGAGGGGGGCTGGGAGAGGGACACTCTTTGTGGTGGCACATGGTGAGCACGCCTTGAAGGTATAACTGCCACTCCTCAGAGTCTCCAAGGAATCAGGGTAACGGGATGCCACTTTGGAGGACAATTTAAAAGAGTAATGCCACAAAATCTGAGAAACAATGGTTTGTAATAGAAGCCACAGCTCAACCTGAGCCCTCACAGCCAAACCTACCAGAGCCAAACTGTTTCCACTTTCACTGGAGTTTTAATCAAAGCCACGCTGACTTGGGTGTTATTGTGTGGCTTGGGCAGCCTGGGATGATTTCAGAAGCGTATCGTATTTTCTGGGAGGTGGAAGCTCCTGCTCTAACCAGGTCAAAGGAGAACAGACCAGATTTAACTTTTATTGGGCCCCTAATATAACTTAGGTCGATTTCCACATTTTATTTAATCTGACCAGATTTCAGTTATACTCCCCATCAGCCTAGAGATCTGCTGAGATGCCTCATCAAGGGAGGAAGTGGGGAGACATGGGGCCCTGACCCTGCTTTCCCAGAAGAATTGCACTCTCGGTGGTTAAGAGGAGTGTCAGAATGTTTAATTACCAGTAAACCAGGGTCACTTACCTGTGAGGAGAGAACACTAGAGGAAACAAGCTGGTCAGGCCTCAGTGGTCCTGCCTGCTGAAAAACAGTCCTGGGCAGGAGCTGGTTCTGGAAGGTGGTTCCTGGACTGGGAGGTGGTTCCTGGTCTGGGAGGTGGTTCCTGGACTGGAAGGTGGTTCCTGGTCTGGGAGATGGGTCCTGGACTGGGAGGTGGTTCCTGGATTGGGAAGTGGTTCCTGGACTGGGAGATGGTTCCTGGACTGGAAGGTGGTTCCTGGTCTGGGAGGTGGTTCCTGGACTGGAAGGTGGTTCCTGGTCTGGGAGGTGGTTCTTGGACTGGGAGGTGGTTCCTGGACTGGGAGGTGGTTCCTGGACTGGGAGGTGGTTCCTGGACTGGGAGGTGGTTCCTGGACTGGGAGGTGGTTCCTGGACTGGGAGGTGGTTCTTGGACTGGGAGGTGGTTCCTGGTCTGGGAGATGGTTCCTGGACTGGGAGATGGTTCCTGGTCTGGAAGGTGGTTCCTGGACTGGGAGGTGGTTCCTGGTCTGGGAGGTGGTTCCTGGACTGGAAGGTGGTTCCTGGTCTGGGAGATGGGTCCTGGACTGGGAGGTGGTTCCTGGTCTGGAAGGTGGTTCCTGGTCTGGGAGATGGGTCCTGGACTGGGAGGTGGTTCCTGGATTGGGAAGTGGTTCCTGGACTGGGAGATGGTTCCTGGACTGGAAGGTGGTTTCTGGTCTGGGAGATGGTTCCTGGACTGGAAGGTGGTTCCTGGTCTGGAAGATGGTTCCTGGACTGGGAGGTGGTTCCTGGACTGGGAGGTGGTTCCTGGTCTGGGAGGTGGTTCCTGGACTAGGAGATGGTTCCTGGTCTGGAAGATGGTTCCTGGACTGGGAGATGGTTCCTGGTCTGGAAGGTGGTTCCTGGTCTGGGAGATGGTTCCTGGTCTGGGAGGTGGTTCTTGGACTGGGAGGTGGTTCCTGGACTGGGAGGTGGTTCCTGGACTGGGAGGTGGTTCTTGGACTGGGAGGTGGTTCCTGGTCTGGGAGATGGTTCCTGGACTGGGAGATGGTTCCTGGTCTGGAAGGTGGTTCCTGGACTGGGAGGTGGTTCCTGGTCTGGGAGGTGGTTTCTGGACTGGAAGGTGGTTCCTGGTCTGGGAGATGGGTCCTGGACTGGGAGGTGGTTCCTGGATTGGGAAGTGGTTCCTGGACTGGAAGATGGTTCCTGGACTGGAAGGTGGTTCCTGGTCTGGGAGGTGGTTCCTGGACTGGAAGGTGGTTCCTGGTCTGGGAGGTGGTTCTTGGACTGGGAGGTGGTTCCTGGACTGGGAGGTGGTTCCTGGACTGGGAGGTGGTTCCTGGACTGGGAGGTGGTTCCTGGACTGGAAGGTGGTTCCTGGACTGGAAGGTGGTTCCTGGTCTGGGAGATGGTTCCTGGACTGGAAGGTGGTTCCTGGTCTGGAAGATGGTTCCTGGACTGGGAGGTGGTTCCTGGACTGGGAGGTGGTTCCTGGTCTGGGAGGTGGTTCCTGGACTGGGAGATGGTTCCTGGTCTGGAAGATGGTTCCTGGACTGGGAGGTGGCTCCTGGTCTGGGAGGTGGTTCCTGGACTGGAAGGTGGTTCCTGGACTGGGAAGTGGTTCCTGGACTGGGAGATGGTTCCTGGACTGGAAGGTGGTTCCTGGTCTGGGAGGTGGTTCCTGGTCTGGAAGATGGTTCCTGGACTGGGAGGTGGCTCCTGGTCTGGGAGGTGGTTCCTGGACTGGAAGGTGGTTCCTGGACTGGGAAGTGGTTCCTGGACTGGGAGATGGTTCCTGGACTGGAAGGTGGTTCCTGGTCTGGGAGGTGGTTCCTGGACTGGGAGGTGGCTCCTGGTCTGGAAGGTGGTTCCTGGACTGGAAGGTGGTTCCTGGACTGGAAGGTGGTTCCTGGTCTGGGAGGTGGTTCCTGGTCTGGGAGGTGGTTCCTGGTCTGGGAGGTGGTTCTTGGACTGGGAGGTGGTTCCTGGTCTGGGAGGTGGTTCTTGGACTGGAAGGTGGTTCCTGGACTGGAAGGTGGTTCCTGGACTGGGAGGTGGTTCCTGGTCTGGGAGGTGGTTCCTGGACTGGAAGGTGGTTCCTGGTCTGGGAGGTGGTTCTTGGACTGGGAGGTGGTTCCTGGACTGGGAGGTGGTTCCTGGTCTGGGAGGTGGTTCCTGGACTGGGAGGTGGTTCCTGGACTGGGAGGTGGTTCCTGGACTGGAAGGTGGTTCCTGGACTGGAAGGTGGTTCCTGGTCTGGGAGATGGTTCCTGGTCTGGAAGGTGGTTCCTGGTCTGGAAGATGGTTCCTGGACTGGGAGGTGGTTCCTGGACTGGGAGGTGGTTCCTGCTCTGGGAGGTGGTTCCTGGACTGGGAGATGGTTCCTGGTCTGGAAGATGGTTCCTGGACTGGGAGGTGGCTCCTGGTCTGGGAGGTGGTTCCTGGACTGGAAGGTGGTTCCTGGTCTGGGAGATGGTTCCTGGACTGGAAGGTGGTTCCTGGTCTGGAAGATGGTTCCTGGACTGGGAGGTGGTTCCTGGACTGGGAGGTGGTTCCTGGTCTGGGAGGTGGTTCCTGGACTGGGAGATGGTTCCTGGTCTGGAAGGTGGTTCCTGGTCTGGGAGGTGGTTCCTGGTCTGGGAGGTGGTTCCTGGTCTGGGAGGTGGTTCTTGGACTGGGAGGTGTTTCCTGGTCTGGGAGGTGGTTCTTGGACTGGGAGGTGGTTCCTGGACTGGAAGGTGGTTCCTGGACTGGGAGGTGGTTCCTGGTCTGGGAGGTGGTTCCTGGACTGGAAGGTGGTTCATGGACTGGGAGGTGGCTAGGATTCTGGTGATGGAGGCCCTGAGCACACCCTGGGAGTGAGGGTCTGGGCTGCCATACTCAGTATGCACAAAAAACCTAAGACACCAACTCTGATCTCAAGATGGCCAACCAGTACAAACGAAAACAAAAAATGTCCTTGGAAAAAAACAAATGAGAATTCAAAGCAGTACATGTTAGATGCCAAGGGAATGGCATTCTGGGGTTTTCATGCCTGACCATGCATTGAATCATCTGGGAGAAAGTATTCAAAAGAAAGAGCCCCTGCCTCCCCCTGACCCACTGAATGAAAACACCCAAGAATGGGGCTAGGGCGAGCTCTGGGCATCTCTGAGAGGCAGCCTTGGGAACTCCAGTACTGACAGTGTGTGCTTCCCAAATTACCAGGTGGATAAGAGCATTGTGCCTTTGTTGGAGGAAGGACAGATGGGGAAGTCACAGGGGCAGAGCTGGAGGAAACAGTTCCTTCTGGTTAGGCAGGGAGTCCACTACTCAGCTGTCCCATGAGTAGTGAGTTCTAGGGACAAGGCAAGAGCTTGAGGCCGCCCATGTCCCAGCAGTTGCCACCCTGCCCACCTCCTCAAGAGAAGTTCTCTCTGTGGCTTAGCAACCATCTGCTGATCTACACCAAGGGAAAGTCAAAAGGAATGGGCGAGAAATAGACGTGCTAATATATTTCAAAAACGCAACAATAAAAAATGAGTAAATGCCCAGAGAGTTTGCCAAAGCAAGTACCTGCCCATGTGCAAGCTTAGAAACGAATGAATACAAACTATTCTGGTTGCTTTCTGCTTCTTTCTGTCCATGCATCCCTCCTTCCAACCTCACCCTTATTCCTGAGGCTATACCCTCCCACCCCCCCACCAGACATCTCAGCTCAGCAACCTAAGCAAATCCTAAAATGGTGAATTCAAGGAGATGGGCCCAGGCAAGTGTCAAACAGAACAAACTACACTACTTAGGGTTTTCTGATGTGGAGGTAAGCGGTGAATGTTACATTATATATATATATATTTAATACTAAGGATGACTGGGAAAACCATCTAGTCTAGAAACCACCATTTTTATCTCATAAATCTATCCCTGACTTCCCAAATTAAAGCAAGTTTTGTGATAGACCCTGTTATGCTAAGGCAGTGATGCCGAGTTTCCTTTAAGGCAACCCCTTTAGATTAAGAACCCAAGTCTATAAGCATAGCTCAGAACCATTCTCTCCATGCTTTCTAGTGTGGAGTTATGATGATTCCTTCTCCTGCGAGTTCTGTTAGAAATTATTAGCTACAGTTTAGGGGCTTGTCAAGGAGGGGCCTGGCATTGCTTTCCACCAATATATGGGGGGCGGGGGCTGGAAGGCACCTGCAAGTGTTGAACAAACAACACCGGGTGAGAGTGTTGATTGTAAGGTGACCAACTCATCGCAGTCTGCCTGGGGACTGTCCTGGTTTTAAAATCCTGCATCCCAGGACCCCACCCATGGCCTCCTCCTAGCAGCCCCGGCGTCCCGCATGCCCAGACGCGCTGGGGCATTCATTCGTGGTCTTGACCATCACAGCAACTGTCAAGGCCCCCCACCCCCACGTCCCCCTTTTCCCTCACTCAACAGGAGCCCTATTTATAGGTGAAGGGGCTGCCTCCTCCTCTGAGTCCCACCAGGAGCCCCGAAGGGTGGGACAGGCTTCAGAGCTCGGCGTAGGTGTGCTGATTGAATACCAACGTGCTCCAATCACTGCCTTCTCTCACACGCTGGCAGGGTCACCCCCACCCCCTCCTGGAACTCCCCACCTGTGACACCCTTTCCTTCACTGCCTCTATCAGGCGAACTTCCTCCCGTCTCGGTTGCTAGGGACCTACGCCTTCTTGGCGGGTCCCTTACCTGGCCCCCCTCCCCATGCTGCAGAAGGGCCTGCCATCCCAAGGACGCAGCTGCCTGCCCTGCGAGGGGTCTGACTGTCTTAGTGATCCCAACTTAGAAACCCGCCCTCTCCTCCCAACACACATACACGTGCACACGCCCACCTGCACACACCACGCCCTCCCCCTGTACCCTTCTCTCTCACCTCCTGCCAAGTCTGGAGGGGCTGGGTACCTCCCCAGGGCGCCACTAGGTGGCACTAGGTGGCAGGCGGTGGGCCCGGCTGGCTCTGGATGGAGAGTCCTCAAGCCAGTGGCCTGGAGGCTGGAGAAGCACAGCCCCACCGGCAGGCGCTTGGGAAGATAACGTGGCACGAAGACCAAAGATGCTGCGTCCACCAGGAAAGGGAAAGGCAGGAAATCAATCAGCAGCGCGCCATTTTGTGGTTAAGGTTGTATGAGCGGCATCATCCATTCAATGGCACAGACCAAAATGATGAGCTTTTTAAACATAACCAGGTGGTTTATTGTTATTATTTTAAACAATAAGAACAGTTGTTTTGCTGGAGCAAATTGGTTATTTTAATAAAATGCTAAGATTTACCTGTGATCAGACAGATCTTCAGTGACGCTCAGGGCTTTCTCTGTTGTATGTTTGTATTCGTGGGATTTAGGCAGTGATTTCTTAATCAGGTAATCAGCCTGCTTCTCCCTCTCACCTGTTCCTTTGTCTTCGGGTACAATCACACTATGGGGCTCATGATCAGTGATGCTGTCAATTACAAAAATGTTCTATTTAGGGCTTCAGGGAGCACTGCCTTGTGGTTTGTGAGAAGGAGAAGCAACACATTAAATTAGCTGACAAAGCTAAATTAGGCTGAGTGAGATCATCACCATAGATAAAGAAAAACAACAAAAATCACTGTAAGAAGTTAGAAATGCAGTAAATTAATAAAGCATTCCCATGGAAAAAATACATGCTACAGCTGGAGAAGGCAAAACGGGGATGATGGAAACTCAGGAAACAGAGAGTCAATGAAATAGTGAGATTTGGAAAGCAGTAATTCTAGGGAGCAATTTATGGGGTGCGTCTAGATGAGTGCACCATGTGATATGACAGTTAAATAAGCAAAGGAGAGTTCAACTTTCACGGCCATCATTGTCCTCCTGTTTATGCCAGAATGCCTCGCCCACAGCCAAGGGCATCTGGAGACCAGACTGCAGCCATTTACTAAGCACCTATTGTGTGCCAGTCACTCCACATGTGTTCATTCATCCTCTAAAAAAGCCCTGCACAGCAGCGACTGCTTCCATCCCCATAATTCAGCAAGGAATCCAGAGCTCAGAGATGTTAAGTAATTTGCCCAGGATCACAGAGCTAGAAAGTGGCCAAACTGGAACTTAATCTTACATGGCCCTACATTGATCCAATTTCAAAGTCTCTTCTCTATGTTTTTGGCCCAGCCGCCCCTCGATGAGTGAAGAGGTAAGGGACGAGGTGGGAGGCGGGACACCCAGTTGTCCAGTGCTAGCAGGAGCACTGCAGTGACCTCTGGCTGTGGAATGGGGGAAATGCACACGGACCAAACCCAGCCCTGCCTCTCCCCAGCTGAGTGCCACTTAACCTCTTTGTGCTTCAGCTCCTTCGACTATAAAGTGGGGGAAATAGTATCATTCATTCAGGATTGTTGTGACAATTAAGTGGATGTCAGTTTCAGCTCTTGGTGAACTGTACACCACACTGAATGCATGGTACTATTACTATCTTGTAAGGCAACCTGTAAATTGCTGGCATTTTAACTGTTTTTATTCCACGCAGTCCCCATGGCCAGCCAATTCTACCATCTGCATTTGAAATATTTGTAATACTAACCTTTGCTTAGCAAGAAGAGGCTTGGAATATCATGAATGGATGGTACATTTGGAATGAATGGCTAGGATTGCATCTGACTGGCTACCACCTCATTAGGCTTCACAAAACCTCCTCTAAGCCTTCTGTTTCACAAGTAAGCATCTTTAGTCTAAGGAAATCTAGTTTTGAAGGGAAAAAGGGTGACAAGGAAGTGGTGGTTCCAGAATCCATGAAAATTAAAAGGAAGAGATTAAAGCCTGGATTAAAAGGAGCACAATGCTGTCTTCAAATGCTTGAAGGAATGGCTTGAAGAAGGGACTGATTTATTCTGAGTAGCTCCTGGGGGTGGAGCTGGAGGCAGCAAAAGGATAGGGTAATATGTACGGCAGAAAGGGCACTGAGGTGGTAGTGAGAAAAATGAGGTGGTTGGAATTGGTGCGCTTCAATCTTCCTTCTCTTTCTAACATGCAATATTTAGTGCCTCTAAAATTTATTACGAGCTACAATTCAGCTCCATAGAGGAAAAAATCTTCATAGCTAGCGTTCTTCGGCAATTTAATGGGTTGCCTTCAAAGGCTGGAGTAACCTGGAGTAGGAAGCAGAGGTGATCCAACCTCAGAGGAACCCACACGTTGGGTGGGGGCTTATGTCAGATGCTCAGTAATCGTGACTGCCCGGGACATCACATAATGTAGTTGCCTTACTTGATTTCAGAGTCGAGAGATGCTTCCATTTTGGATGAACAGCACTGGCAAGAGGGAAGGCTGGCAGCGCGGGTGGCATGGATATGACAACGAACTCATGGACATGAGGGGCATCTTCTTGGCCTTCGGACCTGGTAGGCAGGAAATGACCAAATCCTCTTCTCCGGTCATTCCCAGAGGTGTCTCCCCATAGGGGCTAATGGCCTAGTAAAGGCTGGAGGGATTTTTTATGGATCCTCTTTATGAGCCATGCTGAGCAAACCCAGCTGGTCTCCATGAAACGTCTCTTGCTGGCTTCTTTTCAAATGCTTCTTGGGTTTGGCAAATGTAGCCAAATACTTTTCCTTGTAAATCTTCAACCCAGAGTGCAGTGAAGAAAATGTATTCCACATGTATGTGATTCCTTTTTTTTTACTTAATTCATCACAATGTTATTTCATAGCTATCTGGTGTCCAAAGAAGCTTATCAGATGCCAGGTCACTGACATTGCGCATCTCGAGGTTGATGTGTCTCCTTCATGGTGTCTGGTCTTTCTGCAGCCCCTCCTTGTTTAGAGCACCCACCCCTCTGAGGTTCATTCACTTTAGGGCCCAACCAGAAGCTAGGATGTGCTTGAGGGCAGATTCAGAAATGACCTTGGGACTGACCTTGAGAATGAGCCAGAATGACTAGATGGGGATGAAAGCCATTTTGCTGTGCCTTCTCCGATCACATTAATTCCTAGGGCTAGAAGGGAGATACAGAGGGCCTATTGGGGCACTTGCTTTAATTGATACAGCACATAAATTCACATTTTAGAAAATGTCGTCACATACTCTAAAGACCATACTGTTGCCTGAACAGTCACTTCCTTAAAACAAAACAAAACAAAACAAAAATCCAAAAAGAATTTAAACAACCATCAACAATTGTTCCATTGGTTCGTGAAACTGCTCTTTTTTCTTACTACTGTCTACTATATTAAATTTGATAAGCTTACTTTGGCAATCAAATTCCAAATCCTTTTTTTCAGATGTCAGTCAAAATGTTTCAGCCCATAAAAGTCCATACTTTCCATTCATGTTGTCTTAGTTTGCAGGGCTACTCTAACATATTCTAAGATTAGTTGGCTTAAACAACAGGAATCTAATGGTTCACAGTTTTGGAAGCTATTAGTCCAAAATCACGTGTTGTCAGGCCATGCTTTCTCTGAAGTTGGTGGCATTGTGGTGGTGACTTGGTGGCCGTCTACAACTCCATCTCTGCCTCTGTCACATGGTCATCTTCTGTCTCCTCCTCTGGCTTCTACTGATAGACTTCGTCCGAATTTCCTCTGCTTATAAGGATTGCATTCTTATTGGAGTTCTATCCTGACTCAGTTTGGCCTCATTTTAATAGAATCTTCAAAGAGCCCATGTACCAAGTGAATTAATATGCTCAGGACTAGGCTTTAGGAATTGAACATGTCTTTGTGGGGAACGTGATCCAATCTACCACCCAAATGATGGGTTGGAGCCACACTTGGGAGCCTTGCTGTTCTCCATGTAGCAAGACTAATAATATGCATCAGCTCAGCTCATTCCATCTGCTGGTCTGCCTTGGTGCGCTCTACTACCACACATAGCTGTTTAGAACTTGGGGGTGCCAGATTTGCAGCCTCCTCAGTTGCTTCTGGGAGCCTGAGATTAGGAAATGCTTTAGTCTCAATCCTTTCCTATGTGTGATCTGAGTTCCTAAGTCCTGAAGTGACCATCAGAACCAGTAGCAGCCAACATTTACAGAGTGCTAACTGGGTTCACCACACTGGCCCAAGAGAGAGGTAAGAGGTTGTCGGAGCACGCAGCTATTAACCCCCTGCCAGTCCAGCCTGAGCTCAGAAATGCAGGGCTCAAAAGGGAAGGGAATTGGGAAGGGAGCCTTGAGGACCACGCTGAGGTCTGCTGTTCGATTATGTTGGAGATGGTCCGGGGCTCTGGACTCTCTATGGGCCAGCACTACACAGCAGGGCTCTCAATCAAACACAGCACCTCTGCCTTCTCCCAAACAGAGAAATAAGATCACCAATGCAAAAGAGTTGTCTGTGAAGGAGTGAATATAAGCAAGAGGCTCAGGCATATTTTAAAGCAGAACCAAATCTCGCCCCAAATCAAAAACTTTAAGGAACACTATGCAAAACTGGATTAGCTTAAAATTAAATCCAGTGAGGAAATTTTGTCCATTAACAAAGGCCTCCATCATATGGGCTCTTAAAACTAAGAGCCCTTGGTCTTTAACAGACAGAAGACGACCCCTGATCAAAATGGACAGGGCTAATTGCAAAAACGTTTCCAGGCAGATACATCCTTGAGAGCTTCCCGCAAACTGTCACATTTCTGGCTCCAATTCTAATGAAAGATGGAACAGTTTTACACACTGACTGTTTACTCAGAAGAAAATTTAAGAGCAAGTCCTTTAATAGCTGTCTAGCTGCACTTCAAGATAAAGGTACGTCCCTCCTGATTAATTGTAGGTGCTTCTTATTTAGGGTGGAAGCCGGGCATCAGTGCAGCTGCCCAGATACAGCCTTAAAAGTCAGTAAGACTGGCCCAGCAAAGAGAAAGGGAAATAATTCTGGGAGGGAGTCTCACTCTGGTAAATCCCAGTTTCTAAACTGAGCAGCCTAATCTTGCCCTGGAGAACTCCACATTTGAGATAAGACAGCAGCATGGTAATTCAGTGAGCCACCTACAAGCTAAGAAGCTTCACTCGGAAGGCAGCCCAAGGTGGCCAGATACAGCAAGAGGCTGCAGAACCTTTTCTCTTTAGGGGGACTGTTTTTAATATCAAGAACTATTGAACCCATGGTAGTAACTTGAATTCCCAGTCCAGGCTCAAAGGCAGAAAATGTGACCAGAAAGGTTAAATAGCTTTTCTGAGGTTATCTACCTCGTAAATAGTTGTAAGCTGGTTGCAGGGCTCCATGTTTTTTAGCATGTCCTCTACTGTCTCTTTTTACTGAATTCAACTTTGATTCTCTAAAGTGAGTAAAACCCATCATTTTGGAAGTTGCTTGGATCTACCATATTCTGTGGCAGAGTTTTCTGTATATAAATTTCTTCCATATTTATAATTCCAGGGATAATAACAAGAATAGAATTTGGCATTGGTACTTTGGGATAGGTTGCTGTTGTTTGTTTGCTTTTTAAATAAAATATGTGCTTACGTCAGCAAAGCAATTATAGAGATTATTTTCTAAGATAGAAAGACTGACATTACAGTCCCCAAACTAACCATTTCCTTTAAAATTTTAAATGAACTAAAAGCCAATGTCGGGTCTTTATTGATGGATAAAATCCTCCTCTGAATTAACCTTAATGTAATTTTAGGTATTATGTTGAAAGCTGTGGTTTGGCATCTGAATCAGCTTCTTTGTATCATTGGACTCTTATATCCACTATTTAAACAGACAAGTGTTTTGTATTTAGGATCATTAATGTCCCCTTTGGAAAAAGAGAAGGTGATGCTTTTGATTGAAGTCCTTCTGATGATATGCAGAATCTACTGCAGTGCCCTTATTTATTATGCTCTGTGCTAGTTTCTCAGCTGCTAAGACAAATACCATGCAATGGGTAGGTTTAAAAATAGGAATTTATTAGCCCATAATTTCATAGTCTAGTAGGTGTGCTACCTCCCAGGGTTGATATCTTCTGACTGGTTGCCAATCTTTGGGGCTCCTTGGCTTTTCTGTCATGTGGCAATGCACATGATGGTGTCTTCTCCTTTCTCTCCTACCTTCTGTTGACTACCAACCTCTGTCTGTTCCCTGTGGCTTCTCTTTCTATGTCCAATGGAATATAAGGATTTCAGCCATACTGGGTTAAGGCCACCCTTGTTCACTTTGGGCACACATTAGCTATTAGCAACTTCCAGCGTCCTGTTCACAAATGGGTTCACACTCACAGAACTGGGAGTTGGGGCCTGACCGTGCCTTTTGTGAGGGACATGATTTTGTCCCCAACGGGCATTCATCCACTACTGCTCGAGTGTGGTGGGGGGCCCCAGTGGGAACACAGCACACTTGTACCTTAGATCTCTTTGTGCCTTCATGTGGGGCCCTAATTCTGGCATCCATTCACTTATTTCCCACATGGCTGGGTTATTTTATCTCCACTGAAAAGCTCCCAAGGAACATTCCATCACCTTCCAAATTAATTGAGAAAATTTTGCTGTATCTGCTGAGTTAGCCAGCATTGAGGAAACGGCATGGCTTCCCATCCCAGGAAGTCCTGTAACCTAGAAGAGAAACATCCTTACATTGCTCTGGGACCTCTACTAAAAAAAATCAGTGCCCAGGCTAACCAGTCCCTGCTAGATAAACATTCTGGAAGAGAAGCATAAGGTTTAATTTGGATAAGGAGAGCCCAGCAAGACAGTCAATCTTCTGGGACCACACCTGCTCTTGGCAGAAATGGGCAGCCCAGATGGCCCTTCAACCCCTCCAGGAAAACTCTGTCTTACAAGGAGAGTCTGTTTGCTGGCTTTTCTTATAAAGATACTCATGCTCACAAGCCAATGAAAGCACCTTTCCTAACCTGCAGCCTTCCGATTAGCAATGGCTCATCCTCGCCCTGCTAATGGAGTTGCTCTTCCAATGCCAGAGTTCCTGGAGCATTTTCCTTCCATTCTGTGATTCGGTCCCTCTTTGCCCTGCCCGTGACCGTGATCGCCTGTTTGCCTTTCCCTTTCAGATTTCAAATCCCACTTCAGGGCCGCGCCCATCCGATCCGTGGACGTCTACAATGTCATGTGCAATGTGGCCGGCATCGCCCCGCTGCCCAACAACGGGTCCTGGTCCAGGGTGGTATGCATGCTGAAGGCCAGTGCCACGGCCCCCCGCCCGGTCAGCAGCTGCGCCCTGGCCTTGCTGCTCCTCTCCCTGTTTGCGTGACTGACCTCATTGTTCCCAGATCCCGTCAGCAGATGTGCCTCCAAAGTGGAAGCTTGTTTTCATTTTCTCTTTGAGTAATAGCTTCATTAACACAATCAAGGCCATAGAGATTGTAAATACATTTTCCCTGGATGTTTCTATACCTCAGAGTCACTACTTCTTAAAAAAAAACAAAAACAACCCACAACTCTTTGTTTCCTAAGGTAAGGAAAATCCCAGGATTTGTCCCACTAGATTTCTTCCCTCCTGTCTGAGCAGGAGGCTGCCCCTGGAGCAAATAGAACTTGAGAGGATGGTGCCCGGTGGTCCTGGGCCCACCCTGTTGGGCCTTGCACAAAGCTGCCCCTCAGGTCAGGTCTTCAGCTGTGCCCTGTGTACATCCAGGAACCGTTCTCGGAATTTGCAGTCACAACCCTGTCCTGCTCCTTTCTTCCCAGAAGAGGAGGCCTACATTAAAGCAATAGCTGCTGCTGTCAGATTCTGACCCAGTTTTATGGAGTTTTTTGGTTCATTTTTATACAAAGTCTCCAGCAAGGGCCTGTCTCAGCTTGGATCCCCAGTCAACCAAAATCAGTAAGTATTCGAGAATTCATAGAACAAAGTAAAATACATCAGTTTCCCTAAAGTCGGCATGGGCAACAATTTCTCCCTGGCCTTGAGAAGCAGGAAAGCTTAGCTGGATAGGGGCTTCTGTGAGAATGACCACAGTCTAACACGGCATGTGGCTGTGGATCAGTATTGTTGATTGATGGATGGATTCCTGCCTGGCTGCCTGGCTGCCTGGGCAAAGGTTTACAAAGAGACTGCCCCTCTTTGGAGGCCGAATTTGGAGTGTAGACCTGAGCCCCACCTGACATATCATTGCAGGTTGGGAAAGGGATGTCTTACTGATGAGAATATGGAACTCATAGCCAGAAAACTCAGTTCATTGCATGGAATGATGGTGTGTTAAGCCTAAGTTTTATGCACCAGTGGTCCTGAAGCAATGCTTTCTTCGTCACAGCAACGTGAGTCTTTGAGTGACCCCAAATTCCAAAGGAAAGGGCACAGAGGGAGAGCCTGGTGGAGGTGAGTTCCAATCACAGACCAACTAGCCATTTTGGGAAACCAGTTTGCTCAAGGTGCCTCCTCAGCGTCCTAAGTTCTTTAGAAACTGTGAGAAAAGCCACTGAACCCAAGTGGAAATATTTTTAGTTTAGTTATCTAAGTTTACTGTAGGAGACTTTGTCATAAAACAAGGGCTAACTGCATTTTAAATGATTGGAGACACGTATATATATGCACCATACCATATCTCATTTCATTAAAACCGAGCTTGCACTAAATGAGGCACATCTGCAAATGGGACTTATTTTTGGTCAGGAAAAGTCAACATACAAGGTCTCTTTTATATGAAGCTTTTACCTGGTGTTTACCCTGAAGAAATGAATATCAACCCTTACCCTGATTGTAGAGTGCTGGGAGCTGTCTTAGCACTATGAATGATGAGGGCAAAGATTGCTGACTTAAAAAAAAATTCAATTTATCTTCACAAAAGATTTCTATAATAGTACTAAGCATTTAAGTAACACTTTTTAAAGCTCCAGCAAGCCAGTGAATCAATTGGAAAGAAGGCAAATCAGCTTTTGTTTTCTGGCTGAAAGCAAATTAGTGCTTTCAGAACATTGGCAGTGGTTGTTGAAACAGGCATCTATTGTTCAAAGTTTTCTTTCTCCTTAAGGGACTGTGTTGTAGTGAATTCACTGGAGCCCATTTCCCCCCCATGTGAAGGCTGGATTCTTATGCAGATATCCAAGTGAGTAAATTAAAAATGGAGCACCAAAATCGAGAGTGACCTGAACATGCACACACTTTCATTTTTCCTTTCTCTTCTGTTATACAATTTTTCTACCTCAATCATCCTTCAAAACTTAAAGTTAAATAATAAAACTTCAGAAATCTTCCTGACAAGCTGTAGTTGCTTGGTCAATATTTGTCAAATAAATGAATGAGAATGAGATACAAAAGGAATTAGGAATGTTGATAAATAATAAAGAAAAGTCAGGCACTGAATAGAAAGAATCCGTTTTGACCAAAATAATGCATATATTTTAGTGTCTGAATGTTTTGGCTAAACATTTTTTTCCCTTTGATTATTTGTTTAGTGTTACATTATTTTTCCCAGGAAAATCCACTTTTTCTAAATGTGTTTGCATCATAGGAATAAAATACACTAGAAATATATATGGACACCTTTTCTTCTGCATTATTTTACTACTTTTCTGCTACTTCCAGGAAGAGGATAATTGGGCTGACCTGCAAACAACCAGGGATAAATGAAGAGAATTATCCTTAAATTAAGGAGGAGATGAATGGCTATGTCCTCTGCCCATAGGCTTAATCTCCAGAATCCAATTCAATTAAGTTCTGAAGACCTAAGCAAAAACTAGAACAGGCTCAGGAAATTCTCTCTAGCTTAGAAATGTCCTGAATTACAAAGTCCAGATCTCTTTACTTTTAAAGGGACCCTAGAAATCTATATCAGGTTTGAATCCAGGTGTAGATAGCTGTTTGCAGACTTTCTGGGATTTAAGAATCCTCTGGCCCCACCTCCGGAGATGTGGGTTCAAAGCATTTGGTGTGGGGTCTCAGACAACACTTTTAAGGTCTCGGTTTCCTCTAAGGAGAGGTGGGTTCTGACCTGGCATTCTGCTTCTGGTGTTGGTACTGGTTCCAGCAGATCCGAGTCTTCTGAGAGTCGTTCCATGAACAGCCAGTTGTCCAGAGGCCACAAGGCTGACCTTGGCTCCTGACCCCAGTTGGGTCAAGCTTCCAGTCCTCCTGACACCAAAGCAGATCCATAAGCCCCAGTGGTCAGGGGCAGAACCAAAAAGTCAAAGTTGACTTCCCCACACCCCACTCCTTTTGGGTCACAGATCCCAGCGGTGCTACCAGATGAACTCAGACATTATTAAAGAGCTATTTTATGAATTTTGTGCAAAAGCGTTTTGCATTTCTGTAAATATCAAGAGATTTCCAAATGTGAATGTGTGTTGAATCTTTTTAATCAACTGTGATAGACTGAAGTCAGGTACTGTCAGCTATTTGCTTGGAGGAAGGGAGCTGGTTGTCTGGGCAGAATGATGAAACACAAGACATTTGAAATCTGGTCTCAGGTATATGTTTATATGTTGTTTTGAAATCATAAAATAGCACTTAGTCCAATGCCTCAAATGTTTAATTCATGTCCCATAAACATGTGGAATGAAAGAAAGGAATGAATGCCATTAAGGGGATTTGTTTGATCCTTAAATACTCTCTTTATCTGTAGTTCCTCAAATTAAATGAACCTTCCACTTTTGGCTTGTTGCCTTTTCTCATCACCCTGCTAACAATACAGGAACACCTTATTTCATGGGGTGAACATGTTCCATCTCATGCTTATACACTGTACTTTAGAAAAGGAAGAAAAGAAGGAAGGGAAGGAGGAAGGAGATTATATTTTAAATACACTAAGCATATTTACTGTTTTTCAAAATAAAGGATGCATAAGTCACATATCAAGCAATTCATTTGTTTAAAGTATATTATTCAATGGCTATTGGTACATTCACAGAGTTGTGCAACCATCACTACAAACAATTTTAGTTCAATTCTATCACCTCAAGAAGAAACTCCACAATCATTAGAGTTACTCCCCATTTCCTCTCTACCTCCTCCTTTCTTTTGCCCCCACCCCTGCAGCTCTAGGAAGTTACTAATCTACTTTTGGTCTCCAATAGATTACCCTACGTTGGACATTTCATATAAATGGAATCGTGCATATGTTGTCTTTTGTGACTGGCTTCTTTCACCTAGCATAAAGTTTTCAAGGTTCATGTGTGTTGGGGCATGCATCAGTACTTCAATCCTTTTTATTGCTAAATAATAATCCATTGTGTGGCTATACAGTACCTTATTTTATTTATTCATTCATCAGTTGATGGAAATTTGGAGTTTTCCCACTTTGTGTGTATTGTGAGCAATGCTGCTATGAACATCTGTGTACAAGTTTTTGTGGACATATGTTTTCATTTCTCTTGGGTCTATCAGCAGAAGTGAAGTTGTTGGGTCATATGGTAACTCTATGTTTAAACTTTTGAAGAACCTCCAGACAATTTTTCAAAGCTTATTTCTGTAGTGGAAAAGTTAAGCCTACCTTCTAACTCATAGTTATGCCTAAGAGTTACTTCCGGAGGACCTCTTTTGTTACTCAGATGTAGCTTCTCTCTCTCTCTAAGCTCAACTCTGCAAGTATAATCAATACGCTCCCCTCTACATGGGGCATGACATCCAGGGGTGAAAATCTCCCTAACAACATGGGATATGACTCCCAGGGATGATCCTGGCCCTGGCACCATGGGATCAACAGTGCCTTCCTGACCAAAAGGGTGAAAAGAAATATAACAAAATAAGGTATCAGCAGCTAATAGAGTTAAATAGAGTCAAGAGGCTATTCTCGAGGCTACTCTTACTCTAGCTTCAGCAAAATATTGCTATTTGCCAGGGTTTGTCAAACTCCAACCCAAACCATTCCTGAGAACCCTAAAGAACACCTAGGGCTTTATCTGAGATTCTAGAAAAGTTTCACATAGTAAGATTACTTTTCAGAAACCTACAACCTCCAGATGGGTTTCTAGACCAGATAAGTCCTGAAATGCAAAGTGTCCAGCTTCTCCAAGAACATCAACTAGTTCCATCTCCCTATCCCATATCAACAGCCCTTTCCAATAGTTAGAATGGGCATAGCCCAGATGCCCTTAAAGATTGGGAAAAAGATCAAAGAAAAAGGAGGAGTTATAACAGAGAAGATAGGATTTAACAAATGAGTATGACTGCTGAATCATTATATTGGAATTTCTTTCAGTTTCCAGGGCTTTGTAGCAGCCAGAAGGAAAAACCTAAAATTGTGGAACTGTAGCCCACACCAAATTCTTAAATCTGTTCTATAGTTACTTGTTACAATGTACTTTGAAATTTATTGCTTTTTTTGTGTATATGTTATATCTCACAATAAAAAATATATATAAAAAAAGAGATTAGCAAGTATACGGACTAGTCTAGGCAAGAATGTACGGGAAGCTGAGAGGTGTGGAAAAGGACACAGTCTATGGGTGAGCCACTGCCTCACTCCAGAAAAGAGCAAAGCAGCTGCAGTCCTGCCATGTTATAACACCATAGGCTAAACAAGAACAAGGATTCCTGTTGGGTGTATGGGATAGTCAGGGGTTTGGATTTGATTTTTTTTTAATTTGGTTTTTATTTATGCATCCACTATGCTTCTCTGTTTCTCACACAAAAATAACTCAAGATAAGTAAAGTGAAACATCTTATAAAGGACTCAGACTTTCACATGCGTTTTGATTTCTTCTGTAGTCTTTTGGTGAAAAGTTTATACTGGTTACTTGTAATAAACTTTTCCTTGAGTCTTGGACTTAGATTCACTGGCCATGGATTTCTTTAATTCATTTTCAAGTTTTAGAATGAATATTTAAAAAATGGTATACAAATAAATATAAGTATCATACAAATTAATACAAAATACAAACACAAAAATAGTATAATATTATTATATATAACCATATGTCTCTTGGTGGTTGGGAAAAATATAACCATTCTTACACAGAAGCCTGATATCTGCTAACCAACCTATGAATCACGAAAAGGGGGAGTCTGTTCCTAGCTTGAGTAGGAAACATAAGTCTACAGTAAATTGGGTTACAGCCAGAAATAGTAGTTCCTCAGTTTATTGAATGCTAAACATTAGCTACAGGATAAAATGCCTCAGTATCCTAAGATTTATTGGGGTGGGGAAGGGGTTGGTGGTGGAGAGGGTTGAGAAATTGGATACAATTTTTTATTACAGCCGTAACACCAGTGTCAGGGTTCATGATTTGTGTGCAGGAAACATGCTCTTTAATAATCCTCCCTTGCTTCTCATATCTACCTTGAGCATCATCAAGAGAAAAGCTATAGAAGGATGCTGAGTTGCTCCCAGCTATTTTGGGGCTATGCCAGACACCCGCATTTGCACGTCCGTATACTTAATGTTGCATCTTAACTTTTGCCTTCCATCATTGGAGAATGCTTCAAGATTTCTGGGCCAGGGCACTGCATCCTTGCTGGCTGTCAGTATCTGAGACCCTCCAGGCTTGGCTTGGCTGGGATGAGCTGTCTAAAGTTCCCTTCACAGGTTTCAGCCACCCTGGCCCTCTGCCAAGTACAGGCCATTCATTACACCGTGTCAGTATTGCCAAAGGGGAGAAAAGTTGTTCAGAATCCAAGGATTCAAATCAAAGTCAGGAGACAGAGAGGGAGCCAAAAGGTGTGTTATGCTAGAAGGCCCAGGGGAAGGAGGGACATGTGGTAAGTGTCTATACTGTTAAGACCAAGAAATAGAGGAAGTCATGAAGATGAATGCACAGAGTTCTGGAGTTAACTCCCCAGACGCTGTGTCCCTGCTGGGGCATACGAAGAAGCATCTCGCTGGGCCAGGGAGACCTCTTAAGAAGCATCACTGTGGTGGTTCAAATGATCACTGGAACATTCCAAAGGACTCATGTTGGCCTGATCGACCCTGAGGCTACCAGAACTCCCGCTATCTGGTCCTCTGAAAGGAGCTCATGCAGCGTCCCTCCCTTTATCCTTCCATCAGACCACATCCCTGGGGGCTAACCTTGCCTCCCTGCGCACAGTCAGAGCTTTCCAAACTGGGGTTCACATTTTTGCTAGAAGCCCTCATAATAAGACACGATTCCAAATCATGCAGCTTAGCTCTGCTCTTGAGAAAGAATGATTAATTTTTTTTCCTCTTAAAATAGTTTTCCGTTATGTAATTGCCTGAGGAGTTCATACTCTCGGCAAGTTTAAAAGACAACCAGTTTTATCGGATTAGGGCAGCGTGCTGGTCTGATGACTTCTGCATATCCAGATCCTGGAACAGTGTGGGACACACAGTGGGCCCTCAAATATTTGAAGGACGGGTGAATCTAGATTTAAAAAAAGACTGTGCTGACTATGTAATAAAATTATTAGAACTTCTAGAACTGCCTCTTGGATAACCTGCCCCATGCCAAATGAGCCCCTCCAGAGAAAATTCAGAATGAGAGAAAGGAATGGCTCACAAAGCACCCTTCCAATCGCTTCTGGATTCAATCCAGCTCATCAAGGATTTCTCGAGCTCTTCCTTCACACCAGGGACCCTGCGACACTCTCTAGAGCTACAGAGAATTTAAAAATACAGTCATTGTTCTCACAACAGGAACTTACAGTGTAGGCAGTTCATCGCTTCCATTTTGGAGCAGAGTTGAATTCCCATTTCCATGGGACAAAATGTTCTGGTTGCTACAGGCAATGCATGGAGAGAATTTCACAGAAAGCAGGAGTGGCACAAGAAAAGAAGGCATCTGTGCTAACGCAGAGAAGCTGGGAGGAGGAAGCCCAACCACCCGTGCTCCCGAGGGGTCCTCTCCACTGCCTTCTTTGGGATCTTGCTCTTGGCAGCCAATGCCCACCCACTCCAATCTGCTTACCTCGCCTGCATAGTTGTCTCTCAGCAAAAGCAAAGATGAGCATTTTACTTACCTGCTTAAAGTTGCCCTTGTCTTCCTCACCCCTATAAATTCCACACTCTGCCTCCAACCCAACAAAGTCTGACTTTGCCCTACACCTGTTGATGCTCCATATTGAACTTCTCAGCTGAGCCCCTGGACTGTGCCATTTGCAACTCTTTTGCATTGGCCCCATGTCTGGGATGCCCCTTCCCATTCTCCATCTAGCAAACATTTATTTATCCTTCATATCCTATTTTCTCTGTGGTGCCTTTGTCATATCCTTTTATTCTTTCTTTTATTGCAAAACATGTCACATTGATATTGTCATAATTTGTTTTCAAGCTGCCCCAACTAGACTGTAAATTGAACAGGATGCTGGGATTGTGTCTTCTCATTTCGTGGATCTTCCATGGCACACACTGAAGTCTGCCACAGAACAGTCGATAATTGCCTATCTACTAAATGAACAAATGATTAAACAAATGAATGAATGAAGTGAAAAGGTTAGGATATTCTGGATGGAAATTTGCCTGAGCTTATTCTCATAGTAGCAATGGAAAAGCCATTTTCCATTTTCATAGGAAAAGCCAGATGCAGGAAATGTTTTTGTAGAAAGTAGCAGAATTTGACAAATGCCTGGCCGTGTGGCAGGTAACCCAAAGAGGCAAGGGTTCCGTCTGCCTTTCAGCAGGCCCCACCTTTAATGATGAAGAAAAGGAAGTAGAGCAGATGGGAGGAAAGGAGAAAGAGATAAATTAGCTCTGTCTTCACCGGGTTTAATGGGACTTTTCAACAAGGCTCTAACACAAGCGTGCACCATCATTTTTCCTACCCCAGGCACTGCCTCTTTCCTTCTCAAGCCTTCAGGGTCTGATTTCGCCTTTCATACTGCAAGGTAAGAAGAGGGAGAGGGAAATGAGAATGAGCAGCAAGGGGAAGTGGAGAAGAACTTTCAGGGGAAGGATTGGAGGGTTTAAAAAAATCCCCTTCCTGAGACTGCCTCATTTACAGCTCTTCTTTCTCCTCTGGCCTCAGAGTGGTGTCAGCAGGGACCAACAGGGACCTCTATCACCACCTCATCTCAGCCCGCATCTGTGCTTTGGAACAGGCCCCTCCACTCCCAGCTGGCGGTGATGAGGGGCAGAGGGGAAGGCTTGAACGGAGGGCAGAGGGGCAGGGAAAAGGAGCCAAGGAAGCCCCTCTGCCTGCCAATTAACGAAAGGGGCAAAAGGAATTCTGGACGCTCATCAGAGTCCAGCTCATTTCTGCCAAACAAAAGGGACTTGGGGCCAAAGCCCTAATTGTTAATAAATGGGATTTCTCTGGAGGATCTCTGGGAAGTGGTGGATGGTTTGGGATGATTTGAACATTCCAGGGTCCAGGCCACTGTCTGTGTCTGAGACCCACAGAGTCGTTATTACTATCAAAGGCCCCTTACACACGGTGTCTCTCATCGCAGACAACCGAGGAGCATAGAAGTTAAGTGACTTGCAGGTCACCCAGCTGGGAAGGAGAGACCCAAGTTTCCATAGTGAAACAAAACCTCTCTAGGTGATTCCAGTGTTCAACCAGGAATGAAAAACCACTGTGGGAGAGGAAGACAAACAATAAAAGAAGAAAAGGAATACCATTAGAAATTATGTCTTTGAAAGAATTTTAAGAGAGCATTTATGATTTCTGTAATTTTAGTGTTAGAAATTGCGCAATTTAGGAAATTAATTGTATTCTGTCATGCTGCGAAAATTCATCTAGCTCAGTATACTGGAAGTTCAGCACTTCATAGCACCAAAGTCATAACAAAAATCAGTCAGAAAATGGCTTCTGTTTTGAAACAGACCCAACTGAAGACGCTTACCAAGACAATCATGAATCACAAGTTACTTAGAACCCTCCAGCAAATGGTTTGGAACTTATTCCTGTCAGGAATAGCTAGCAGCCAAATGGAGATGGCTCCACTGGTGTTACCAGAACAGAGTATTTGGGAGAGTGTGGCTAGGGCTGACAATGGACCTTGTTCTGAGTCACAAGATACAAATTCTTATGGAGGATGAAATTTAACTCATGTTTGAAAAAAATCGCCTCACCCTGCTTCTTCATGAGGTTGAACTAAGAATATCCAATCCAGCCATTGAATGAACACCAACTGTAGGAGGTCTTGCAGGGACCAAACAGCTATCTTGGAGAGCTATTTAGAATGAATTGAGTTTACCAAGCAAATACTCAATGAAGGGCTTTTGTATCTTGAAAAGTCAGACCCGTTACTTTCTAAGGAAAGGCCTTTGTGTCAGCAGCTCCGAGCCGGCAGCTCAGTAGCAATAAGGCACAGTGGAGTCTCCAAAGGCCAGGAAGGGCCAGCAAAACCCTGGGAAGCAGTGTCTCAGGTTATAAGACTCTTCTTAGATCCATTTCTGGAGGCTTCAAGTGTCACTCCCATAGCCTGAGTGCCCACTAAGGTGGGACGTATTCCTTTATGTCCCTGTGATTTGGGGTTTCCTCATCCCAGCAAAAGGCTGCTCTTCAAAGCACGTGTGGTGATGAGATGCTGTTCATCAAATTCTCAGACTCTGGTTTGAGTGGTGGAAAGGAGAAGACAAACTTTTTTATTTTTTAGGTTATTTGGAGATTCACATAAACATCGTTCTCTCTTTGTATAAATAGGGCATTTTTTACATCCTTTAGTATTCTGATTTTCTTCATAAAGTTTGTGAACGTATTTTCTCATCTCCACACCCTACCTGGTAGTGGATATGAGGAAATATGTATTTTTCTGCTATTGTAAATGGGATTCATATTTTTAACTGCATTTTCTAACTGGTTCTTTTTTTAAAATACATTTTTATTGAGAAATTGTCATACACACTGTCCATATATGCTATACAATGACTCACGATATCATCACCATGATCATTTTTTAGAACATTTGCAGCATCACTCCAGAAAAAGAAACAAAAAGAGAAAAGAAAAAACTCATACATCCCATATGCCTTACCCCTCCCTCTCATTATCCACTAGTATTTCAATCTGTCCATTTTGTTTACCCTTTCTGCCCCACCCCCATTATTTATTTATTATCCTTTTTTTTTTCATCTGTCCACACCCTGGACAAAACCTGGACAAAATCAGATTTTCACAACCACATGCCACATTGTAAAAACTAGATCGTTATACAATCATCTTCAAGAATCAAGGCTACTGGAACACAGCTCAACGGTTTCTGGTACTTTCCTCCAGTCACCCCAATACACCATAAATGAAAAAGGAATATCATTATAATGCATGCAAATAACCTCCAGGATAACCTTTCGACTCTATTTGAAATCTCTCAGCCACTGAAACTTAGAAGATGAACTTTTAAAGCTTAAATGCAATGAGAGCTACCATAAAGGGAAACAAATGTAGTTTGCTAGCTGCCGGAATGCAACACACCAGAGGCGGATTGGCTTTCAATAAAAGGAGATTTATTTAGTTAACATATAGTTCTTCAGAGGAAAGGCAGTCAACTTTCAACTGAGGTTCTTTCTTATGCAGGAAGGCACAGGATGATCTCTGCTGGCCTTCTCTCCAGGCCTCTGAGTTCCAACAACTTTCCCCAGGGTGATTCCTTTTTGCATCTGCAAAGGCCTGGGCTGAGCTGCGAGTGCTGAGATGAGGTATGCTGAGCTGCTTTGGCTGTGCTACTTGAATGCTCTCATTTAAGCACCAGCCAATTAAATCAAACATCTTTCATTGCCGCAGGAACACCTCCTAGCCACCTGCAGATGTAATCAGCAACAGATGAGTTCACATGCCATTGGCTCATGTCCACAGCAATAGAACTAGGCACCTTTGCCTAGCCAAGTTGACACCTGAATCTAACTACCACACATAGCAACGAAAACTTCTGTCTGAGAAAAACTAAGCAAAATTTGATTTATGCCCAAATAACAAAGCAACAAACGGAAAAGAATTACATAATATGATTTAAAAAATGTATAAGGGTGCCTATTTCTCCTCATCCTCACCAGCGTTTGTTATTTTCCTTTTTTTTTTAAAATAATAAACATCCTAGTGGGTATAAAGTTGTATCTCAATATGGTTTGGACTTACATTTGCCTAATGGCTGATGATGTTGAGCATCTTTTCAGTTGCTTATTACCCATTTGTGTATCTTCTTTGGAGAAATGTCAATTCAAGTCCAGTGTTCATTTTTAAATAGGGTTGTTTGTCTTTTTGTTCTTGAGCTGTAGGAGTTCTTTTATATTCTACATATTAAGCCTTTGTCAGATGTGTGGCTTCAAAATATTCTCTCCCATTCTGTTGGTTGCCTTTTCATTTACTTGATAATATTCTTTGGTACAGAAAAGGTTTTAATTTTGATAAAGTCCAATTAATCTAACTTTTCTTCTGTTGCTCATGATTTTTGCATAAAATCTAAGAATCCATTGCCTAACACAAGGTCATAAAATATTTTCTAGGTTTTCTTCCAAAATTTTTATGATTTTAGTTCTTATATTTAGGCTATCGAACCATTTTGTTTTAATTTTTGCACATGGTGTGAGGTAGGGGTCAAATTTCATTCTTTTGCATGTGGATATTGTTTTCCCAGTACCATTTCTTGAAGAGACTATTCTTTCCCTTCAGCAGATCTGACACTCTTGCCAGAAATCAATTGGCTGTAAAGGTGAGGATTTATTTCTGAACCCTTGATTCTATTTTATTGGTCTATTTGTCTGTCCTTATGACAGTATTACACTGATTTGATTATTGTAGCTTTGTAGCACAAAGTCTTGAAATTGAGTGGCTCAATCTTCCAACATTGTTTTTCTTTTTCAAGATGTTTTTAGCTATCCAGGGACCACTGTCATTCCATATGAATTTGGTGGTTGAATTTTCCATATCTCATAGAGGCTTCTGAAATTTTCATCAGGATTGCATCAGATCTGTAAATCACTTTGGGTAGCGTTTTAGCTTGCTGAAGTTGTCAGAGTGCAATATACCAGAATTGGAATGGCTTTAAAAAGAGGAATTTGATAAGTTGCAAGTTTAAGGTTCTAAGGCCATGAAAATGTCCAAATTAAGGCAAGGCTATAACAATGTATAGATCAGGGCATCCAGGGGAAGATACCTTGGTTTAAGAAGGCCGATGATGATCCGGGTTTTTCTCTGAGCTGGAAAAGGCTCATGGTCACATCTGTTAGCTTTCTCTCCTCATTGCATAAAGCTTCTATGAGGGCATTTTCCTTCTGCTCCAAAGGTCTCTGGCTGCATGGGCTCTGTTGGTTCTGGTGGTTCTAAAGTTTATTCCAAAATGGTTCCCTCTTAAAGAGCTCCAGTAAGCAACCCCATCTTGAATGGGTAGAGACACATCTTTATGGAAACCAGCTAATCAAAAGTTACCTCCCACAATTGGGTGGGTTGCATCTCCATGGAAACAATCAGAGAGGTCCCATCCAGCAATATTGAATGAGGATTAAAGGACATGGTTTTTCTGGGGTACATAATAGATTCAAACTTGCACAGGTAATATTAACATCTTAAAAATACTAAGTCTTCCATTTCATAGGGTGTCTTTGAATTTATTTAGGTCTCATTAATTTATTTCAGCAATGTTTTATAGTTTTCAGCATGCAAGTCTTTTACATCCATAAAGTTTTTACTAGATATTTTCTTCTCTTAAAAACTATTGTAAGTGGAATTTTCTTGATTTCCTTTCACATTCTTCATTGCTGGTATATAGAAGACAACTGATTTTTGCAAATTGATCTTGTACCCCCACAACTTTGCTGAATTCATTTATTAGCCCTCGTAGCTTTCCTGTGGATTCTTTGGATTTTCTAAATATGGGTTCATGCCATCTGTGAATAGAGATAATTGTACTTTCTCCTTTCCAATTTGGATGCCTTTTACTTCTTTTCCTTGCCTAATTACTCTGACTAGAACTTCCAGTACAACGTTGAATAGTAGCAGTAAAAATGGACATCTTGTCTGGTTCCTAATCTTAGGAAGAAATCTTTCAGTTTTGCACAACTGAGTATGTTAGCTGTAGGTTTTTCATAAATGCTCATTTTCATGTTGAGGAACTTTCTTTCTATTCCTAGTTTTCTGAGTTTTTATCAATAAAGGGTGTTGGAATTTTTCAAGTGCCTTTTCTGTGTAAATTAAGATGATCACTTTCCCCCCTCTTCATTCTATTAATGTAGTGTACTACATTGTTTTTGATATGCTGAATCACTCTTACATTCCTGGGATAAATATTATTTGGTCATGGTGATAGTCTTTTTAATGTGCTGTTGGATTTGGTTTGCTAGTATTTTGTTGAGGATTTTTGCATCTATATCCATGGGAATATTGGTCAGTGATTTCCTTTTCTTGTGAGCTCTTTATCCAGCTTGGTATAAGGGTAATGCTTGGTTTATAGAATGAGTTTGGAAGTAGAGCCTCCTCTTCAATTTTTTGGAAGAGTTTGCAAAGGACTGATGTCAATTCTTTGAATGTTTGGTAAACTTCACCAGCAAAACCATCTGGTCCTGGATTTTTCTTTGTTGGGTTTTGGACTATAAATTCCATCTATTTACAATGTATTGGTCTGTTGAGATCTTCTATTTCTTCTCTATTCGGTGTAGCTAATTTGACTGTTTCTAGGATTTATCCATTTTCATCTAGGTTTTCTAATTTGTTGGTATACAACCATTCATAGTATCCTCTTGCAACCTCTTTCATTTCTGTAAGGTCAGGAGTAAATACCCACTTTCATTTCTAATTTAATTTATTTATGTTTCTCTCTTTTCTCTTTGTTATTCTAACTAAAGTTTTGTCAATTTTATTGATCATTTCACAGAACCAAATTTTGGTTTTATTGATTATTTTTATTGATTTTCTATTCTATATTTCATTTATCTCTTCTATAATCATTATTGTTTCCTTCCTTCTGCTCACTTGAGTTTAGTTTGAGCTTCTTTTTCTAGTTCTTCTATGTATGAAGTTATGTTACTGACTTCAGATCTTCCTTTTGTTTAAAATGCATTGTTTACAGCTCTAAATTTCCCTCTGAGCACTGCCATTGCTGCATTCCATAAGCTTTAGTATGTTGCTGTACTATTTTCATTTGTCTCAAGAAATTTCCGAATTTCCCTTGTGATTTATTTTCGACCCACAAGTTGTTAGAGTGTATTGCTTAATTTACGCATATCTGTGAATTTTTCAGTTTTCCTTCTATTGTTGATTTATATCTTCATGCTATTGTGGTCAGTTGTATGATTTAACTTTTTTTTAATTTATTAAGACTCGTTTTGTGACCTAACATATGGTTCATCCTGGAGAATAATCCATGTGCACTTAAGAAGAATGTGTATTCTGTTGTTGTTGAGATGTTCTATGTATGTCTGTTATGTCTAGTTGATATATAATGTTACCCAAGTCCTCTATCTCTTCATTTATCTTCTGTCTAGATGTTTTATCCTTTATTGAAAGTGGTGCATTAAAGTTTCCACCTATTAATGTAGAGCAATCTACTTCTCCCATCAATTCTGTCGGTGTTTTAGGGCTCTTTTGCTAGTTGCATACATGTTTAAAACTATTACATCTTCTTGTGAAATTGATGTTTTTGTCAATATATAGTGTCCTTTTTTGTCCCTTTAAAACTTAAAATCTATTTTAGCTGATATTAATATATCCACTGCAACTCTCTTTTGATTACTATTTGCATGATCTATTTTTCCTATCCTTTCACTTTCAACCTATTTGGGTCTTTGAATTTAAGGTAAGTCTCTTATAAACAGCATATAGATTGGTCATTGTTTTTTAACCCATTCTGCTAATCTCTACCTTTCGAATGGAGAATTTAATCCATTTACATTTAAAGTAATTACTGATAGTGCAGTACTTATTTGTGCCATTCTGCTGTTTGGTTTTTGTAATTCTTAAGCTTTTTTTGTCTCTAAGCTCTTCCATTATGCCTACCTATATGTTTAGTTGAACTTTTTAATGGATCATTTGGAATCCCTTCTCATTTCAATTTGCATCTATTATTTTTAGGGTTTTTTTGTGGTTACCATGGGCCTTAAGTTTAACATCCTAAATCTATAATATTCTTGTTTAACACCAGTTTAACTTCAATAGCATAAACAAAATATGTTCCAGTGCTCCTTTGTCCACCCCCTTTATGTTGTTCTTGTCACAAATTACATCTTCATACATCATGTACCAGACACCATTGTTTTGTATTACTTTTTATGAATTTGTATTTTTAGATTAGGTAAGAATAATAATGTAAACAATAATATTTATATTATTTTATTTATATTATTATATTTATGAATATAGTATGTTTATGTATTATTTATGTAATAAATTATTATGTAATAAATAATAGTTACAATCCAAGAATACAATAATGTGGCATTTTATTTACCCATGCAGTTACCTTTACCAAAAATATTTATTTGTTCAAATGACTTTGAGCAATTGTCTGTTGTCCTTTCCTTTCATCCTGAAGACTCTCTTTACCATTTCTTGTTGGGCAAGTCTTGTGGTGAACTCCTTCCACTCTTGTTTACTTGGGAATGTCTTAATTTCTCCCTTATTTTTAAGAACAGTTTTGCCTGGTATAGAATCTCCATTATAATTTTTTTTTCTTTCAGCAGTTTCTGTCTGTCATCCCATTGCTTTCTCATCTCCATAGTTTCTGATGATAAATCAGGATTCAATCTTACGGAGGCTGTCTTGCACATGATGCGTTACTTCTCTCTTGTTGCTTTCAGATTATCTCTCTGTCTTTAGCAGTGACATTTTGATTATAATATATCATATTATGGATCTCTTTACCTTATTCAGAGAGCTTTGAGCTTCTTGAGTGTGTATATTCATGTCTTTGGTTAAAATTGGGACGTTTTCAGCCATTATTTCTTTAAATACTCTTTCTTCTCCTTTCTCTCTTTCTTCTCCTTTTGGGGCCCCCATAATGTGTAGATTGGTACACTTGATGGTGTCCCACAGGTCTCTTAGGCTTTGTTCACTTTTATTTATTCTGTTTTCTTTCTATTCCTCAACCTGGATAATTTTAATGGTCTCAGCTTCAAGTTTGCTGACTGTTTATTCTACCAGCTCCAATCTGCTGGATAACCTATTTTTTTTTTAATTCCAGGTACGGTACTTTTAAGGTCTAGCATTTCATTTGGTCTTGTCTTATAAATGCTATCCTTTTATTGAAATTCTTAGTTTTCTGATTTATTTCAGTTCTGTGTCAACATTTTCCTTTAGTTCTTTGAGCATATTTAAGACAGAGTTTTAAAAGACTTTGACTGGTATGTCCAATGTTTGATCTTCCCCATTGATGGTTCCTGTTATTTTGTTCCTTTAAATGGACCAACTTTTACTGTGTCTTTAATGGACCAACTTTTACTGTGTCTTTGTATGCCTTATAATCTTTAGTTGAATGAATAGTTGAACATTTTAATGTATTAACTCTGGAAGTCAGATTATCCCCCATCTCTAGAGCTTGCTAAGGTTTTTTTCTCCCCTTATTATTGTTGAAGACTTAGTGGTTTGTTTGATAACTGAAGTCTCTGTTTCTTTCACTTGTATCCAGCTAATCTTATGACAGATTTCCTTGAGTGACAGGAGCAAGCAACAACAACAGCAGCAGCAAGAACAAAAGAAAACACCTTTACCAAGCTAATCTTTGCAGATTAGCTCTATTTATTATTCTTTTCTTCAGAACTTAAAGAACCTTACAGTGGGCCTAAAGAATAGCTCAAGGCAAAAACATAGGGTTCTCTCAGTTTTTTTCTGAGCACATGACTTGTCCTAGGTAAGCACTCATGCTTTATCAATTATTCTGTTTACATAGATACTCTCCCCTATCTCTGGAAATTAAAAGTCTCTCCTCCTTGTCCAGAACACCCCAGCCTCTCATTCTGCCATTTTGCTGACATCTGACTCTTTTTTTCCAATTACATAGTTTTCTACATATCAATCCTTAACTATTTTCCAAGTGCTCTTTCTCACATGCCATACACAAATAAGTACAGCCATCTCTATAATAACATGATATATGTTTTAATGAAAACATTACACTCTGTAAACTGTGTATATTAAATATATAGAGTTTATGGGAAAAATAAGGTTGAATAACCTCTCAAAACCTATGCAACTTAGTAAGCAAGACAGTAAAAAAAAATAATCAGTGCCTTGGGAGATAACCTGGATAATACAGACAGGTAGTTCAGTATGGCTGGAGACTGTCTCAAGGGTATGGAAAAAAATGTTGGCTATGGATGGGCACTGAGAAAATACAGGTGAAAATGGGGTTCTGAGTGCAGGAGTAAATGCAACCTTCCAGAAGCCAAGAGCTGCACAAGGCTGAGATGTGTCTGGATTGGAGAGAGCCCCAGTTGCAAGTTCTCATTTGTATTTTTTTTTTTAAGTTGAAGGGGATTCTAGGAAGGCAGTGATGGCAGCAGAGATAGTTTTTAATCACCCTGAATCCCCACGTAAAAACAGAGCAACTAGACAGCAAAATCAAGAACTCCTGGAAACATTTATAGCAAAACTAGGAGACTAAGTATCCCCAAGAACTTCAAAATAAAAAGGGATGAGAGTAAACTGTCAGTAGCCATAAGGTCTGCTAATGTCAGTGTCTGTGAGGGAAGAAGCAGATGGAAGTAAGGGGACAAATGATGGACCTAAGAACAAGAAAATGTCAGATTAGTCAATGTGTAAAGGTAACAGCTGAAACTGAGTGTTTTGGCCAACCCAATAGGAGATGAGTACAAGTAGGCTGCAGTAAAGTCTGAAGGGACTACAACAGTCTAGCCACTAGAAACTCTTGAAACTGAACAGTCAGTGTTTTATTCCAGGCAAAGGCCTAAATTTGAGAAGAGATTGCTGAGAATTAAATTAAAATACAGCAAAATATCAATGGCTGAGAGATTCCAAACAGAGTCGAGAGGTTATCCAGGAGGTCATTCTTATACATTAAATAGATATCACCTGTTTAGTTAAGGTGTAATGGAGAGGCTGGAGGGAACTGCCTGAAAAGGTAGAGCTGTGTTCCAGTAGTCACGTTTCTTGAAGATAATTGTATAATGGTGTAGCTTTCACAATGTGACTGTGTGATTGTTAAAATCTTGTGTCTGATGCTCCTCTTACCTACCTTATCAACAGACGAGTAAAACATATGGATTAAAAATAAATAAATAATAGGGGGAACAATTGTTCAAAATAAATTTAGTAGATTGAAATGCTAGTGATCAATGAAAGGGATGGGTAAGGGGTATGGTATGTATGAGTTTTTTTCTATTTTCCTTTTCTGAATTGATGCAAATATTCCAAGTAATGATCACGATGATGAATATACAACTATGTGATGATAATGTGAGTTATTGACTATATAACAAGAGTGGAATATCATATGGTTAAAAAAATAGAGCATAAGAGGAATAACAGAGATAAAAGAAAGAGGAGATTCAGGTAAACATGGGAAAAAGAGGAGAGTCAGGAATTCTTAGAAAGTGAACTACCTTGTTTTTTACACTACATGAAAACAACCAGAAAAGATAGCCTATGAAATTAGGAAGACTATCCTGACCCATGTCTCCTTCTAAAGTTCAAAAAAACTGATTTCAAGGAAAAATGTGAAAAACACTGAGGTCAAATCCCATATGGAAAGGCTACTTTCAAATGGAATTAAGAAGCACAGTAACAGTCCTACAATGAAATCATGCCAGAAATACATGTTCACAAAACACATCAAAACTATAACTTACTATTTCAACTTGAGCAAAAGTACATTAAAAAAATGAGGCAGAAAAAGACAACAAATGATACAGCAGAACTCATTAAAGAATTAGAGACAAAGAAAATTAATTTCAGAAATATAAATTAGAGGGAATGCAAAAGCTAATACACAACAGATAAAATGCTTTAGGAGAAATAGAAGGTGAAAAGAGGGTCAATTTTAAAAATCAAAAATAAATTAATAGATAAAAAGGATTCAAAGCAAAGTGGTAAATCTTCAATATAGATAAAGAACACCTAACATCCAGATAACAGGAATCCAAGAAGAAAACCACACAAAGGAAACTGTCAAATAATAAAGCTATAATCCAAGGAAATTTTAGTTAAATAAAAAAAAATCAACTGACACTACATACTGAAAGAACACTCTATATACCTGGGAACATCAATGAAAACAACTTCTATCAAAGCATTCTAGTAAAATTACTGGACTTTAAGACAAAGAAATATCCTTTGGGCAGTTAAGCCAAAAGAAAAAGTGATTTATAATGAAAAGACTTTTCAAACACAATATTACATGTGTTTTAGTTTGTTAAAACTGATGATAGCAGAAACAAAAAGATGAATACTACTATGCCTCACTCATATGGACTAATTATAATGTACAAACTCAGTGAGTTGAAGTAGAGATCATAGGTTATCAGGTTGGGGCCTATTGTAAAGGATCTTAGATTGTAAGCTCTTATAGCAGTTACATCATATTCAGGAGTTATAACTGTTATTTCTAAATTCTGAGATTCTGAGCTGTTTTTATATAACTTGGTCGTTCCCAGAAACTCTGGGCATATATGTGACACCTGAGACTCAGAGTTAGAGATCTGAAGCTAAGAAAGTCAGCACTACCTCATACAGGAACTGTTTAAAAAGTTGAAGAAGTTATCAGACTTTGACTAGAGATATGAATGAAGCTGAGCTGGATAGGACTAAGGTAAATCAGAATATAGGGTAAAGGATGATAGCGTCCATATTTTAAAACTTCAATTTCTGTATGAGACCAAAGGGAGAGATGTTTATTTGATATAATACTTATATTCTGGGTATCACATTAATAATTTACCTTGTGTGATCTGTTTAGTTGAACACCTTGAGTGCATGGAATCTTGAATATGGTATGAGATCATATTGGTTTATACAGGCTAGTATAATGTCTTGATACATCCCAGAATAATTTGGGCAGTGAATAAAAAAGTATTTCTAAAGTCCCCTTAGGGGACTGAGGAGAAGGGAGGAAATATTCAACTTCCTCATTTGAGGAGTTTCTAATATTCTCGAAAGCAGCGAGAGCAACCAAATCAATAGGCTGAACCTTCATTCTTGAGGTTTGCATCTATGAAACGTATTCCTGCAAAGGAGAAGCTAAGCCTACTGATAATTATGCCTAAGAGTCACTCCCAGAGAACCTCTTTTGTTGCTCAGATGTGGCCACTCTCTCTAAACCAACTCGACAGGTGAACTCACTGCCCTCCTCTCTTACATGGGACATGACTCCCAGGAATGTAAATCTCCCTGGCAATATGGGACAGAACTCCTGGGATGAACCAGGAGTAAGATAAAGCATATGAGTAAATATGGGATATTCTAATTGTATCATCCCCTGTGTCACAGAGAACCAGGATTCTGAGAGTAGAAGAAAGGAGATGAAAATAAAAAAGGTTAAGTCAATTCCCTATAAGCTTGAATTTGAATTAGAAGTATCAGTAACAGTTCTTAGAGATTTTACCTTTAAGTATATATCTTACATACCCAGTGCCCAGAAGATCAGTTCCCACTAAATGAAAGCAGGGCTTCTTGAGTAGAAAGCAGATTTCAGGTCATCTCAAATATACTACCAGAAAAAGAAAAAATCTAAAGAAAATACACCAAAGGCAGTTTTCTCTGGTGGCAGTAAGATTGTAGGTGATCTTCATTTTCTCCTTTGCATTTTCTGTATGTTAATTTTTTTCTATAATGAACCTATGATTGAAATAAACCAATTATTGAAAAAAAAATCACCTTTAAAAAACAAAACAAAACAGGGAACAAAATTGTTTCTCCTCAAATCTCTAGGCAGACATGGTCTTGGGACCACGAAAAGAAACATGTGGCCCAGACATACCTGTGTGTGACGTGAAACTCTACCTGAGCCTACTGCAGCCCTGAATTAATAGTGTCCTGGCAGCTTTGTTGAGCAAAGACACACAGAAAGGGCAGCTTTCATCCCAAATCTCATCACTTGGTTCCAGGGAATTGGGAGCAACAGACATGTTCTTATTGAAAGATGGGGTGTCACAAATAAGTATGAAATGAAAGAGCACTTCCTACCTGAAGTCTCCTAGCATGAACATAAGATAGTCTTACCTCTTCATCTGAAGCAGTAAACTGGCACACAAAGCATCTTCAGTAAAGTGTTTTTTTATCAGAAGTAGTTCCAAATGATTTTCAAGAACCATAGCAGATCAGGAAAGTCAAGAAACAAGGATGGCTACCAAAAAGAGGATGTGATTTAGCCATTTACTTTGGACCCGAATTTCCTTCACAAGTCACTTAACCCCCAGATGTCTTGATTTCCCTCCTGCAAAATGAAGGCAATCTCACTTGTTTATTTTACAGAGGTGCAATGAAGATTAATGAGAAAATGTTTATAAAGACTTTAAAAGCCCCAGGGAGAAAAGTGTTTGTGTAAATACAAGGTATTGCACATGCAGAGCTATCTTGGCATACAGCAAAAATACAGGAAAGCATTTCAAAAGGAGAGTTAGAGTTTTAAGAATACAGTCCAGAATGGGTTTCTCAGTTGTTACGGATATGATATAGGGTCTCTGAATGCAATTGACTGAGAGCAAGTTTATTATGGAATATCAAATGGAGACTGATGAACGGCCTTTTGAGAAGGCTCCATGTGTTCAAATGCGTGTGAACATAAGTTGTTGCATGAGGCTGAACCAACGCCTGAATGAGTGAAAATCATAAATTCCTACAGAAACCATCATAAATTCTTTGAGGGTGGATGGGAGTGTTCTCAGACTTCAGTGTGTATTAGAATCACCTGGTGGTGTTGATAAGCGGCAGATTTCCAGTCCTTAATTGCAAAGATTGTCCTCCATTGGCCTGGAGATCTGCCCAGGAATGTGCATTTTCAACAAGTGATTCTTAGGCATGCGAAATTTTGGGAATCAGCAGTCTAAACCTCACAGTCTAAAGGTCTGAAGTGAGCTAGCAAAGCAACTTCTGAAGGCAGAGATGGGCTGGGAATATCCTAATTCTAACTTTAGTGCTAAATGTTGTTTCAGAATGGATGGTGGATAGAAATATAATAATGAAGGCTAGGTAAAGTAGCATTTTCTGATTCAGACACCACAGCATTAACAAGTACAGCCAGTCATGTACCCAGAGCAACAAATGGTAACTAACTGAATGTCTTTAGTTGAGATAGAATAATATTCTAGATCCAAGTAAACTAGGAAGCCACTAGCCATATGTGGCTAGTGAGAATTTTAAATGTGTCTAGTCAGAATCGAGACTTAATGTAAATGTAAAATATATATCAGATTACAAAGAGTTAGTGCAAAAAAAAACCTGAAAATAAATATTGCATTAATATTGTCATATTAGATGGTAAAATTTTGGACATATTGGGTTAAATAAGATGTTATTAAAGTTAATTTTACTTGTTTCTTTTCCCTTTTTAAAATGTGACTACTAGAAAAAATTTAATGACTTATATGATACACATTATATTTCTGTTGAACAGCACTGTTTTAGAGCAATACACTGTTTGGATTTTAATTCACAGAATTCCTTGGCCTTGGAATGTGCTTCTTCTGGAAAAAACTGGTGCGCCAAGAGCCCTTTCTCTGCTGCTATGCTAGCAGGTGACTAATTGTATGGTTACTCAAGAGAGATAAAGAGTAGAATAGGCCTGGCCCAGCTCATTCATTAGTTCAGAAAGCCTACCAAATTAAACATCCCTACAATGCAAAAAAAGGGTCAATGGGTATAAATGAATAAATATCTGGAAGAGATAAAAACCCAAATACATCCAAAGCTTGTGACCACTTGCACGCTATATAGCAGCCTCTATCTCCCTGTTTCCTGCTTGTATCTGGTTTCAATGGGGAAGGGAAGAATGGGGAAGGATGCAGGGATAAAAGTCTGGGAACCGGAACCTCATACCTGAGAGCAAGCACAAGCAAATTTGGGCCATCTCACAATTTTTCAGGGAACAGAAAAATTGTACCTGATAGAAATCTACACAATCCTAGTCGCAGCAATTTGAAAATATATTTTTGAAAACTATTTCTATAATTTAAATTAAATCATTGCATTATTATTCCGATTCTTTCACCATTGGCCCAGAAAGCAACAAAGATACCATTAAAGCATTTGCAAAGTTCTTACAAAATGACAGAACAAGCAGAGATAAATCAGTATGTTATTTGGGAGCTGACACATTTTACACTGAGAACAAAGTGTCAGAAATAAACTGGAACTGTAAATAAAGATGCATATGTGTCCTGACTTTTCTGCTGC
Organism: Tamandua tetradactyla; assembly: GCF_023851605.1. NCBI lineage: Eukaryota > Metazoa > Chordata > Mammalia > Pilosa > Myrmecophagidae > Tamandua > Tamandua tetradactyla. Next base: position 28,633,594 of record NC_135352.1, read on the forward strand.
CTTTGGGTGCCATGGTGCCCTAAAATTCTAAAAAAGATTCCGAAGCCCTTACAAGCTTCCGTCTTGCTTGCCTGTGCATTTGTGCTTCCTTTAGTTGTGACTTCTGGTTATAAAGAGTCAGGAGACACCCAACACGGCGCTGCTGAGTTCTCTGCTTAAGTTGCAAGATCCAGGAGTTGTCCATGCCTGAGTTAGTGACTGTATTAGTTAGGGTTCTCTAGAGAAACAGAATCAACAGGACATACTTGCAAATATAAAATTTATAAAAGTGTCTCACATGACCATGGGAATGCAGAGTCCAAAACCCGCAGGGCAGGCTGTGAAGCCAATGATTCCGATGGAGGGTCTGGATGAACTCCACAGCAGAGGCTTGCCAGCCAAAGCAGGAACAGAGCCTGTCTCTTCTGAATCCTCCTTAAAAGGCTTCCAGTGATTAGACGAAGCATCACTCATTGCAGAAGACACTCCCCTTGGCTGATTACAAATGGAATCAGCTGTGGATGCAGCTGACGTGATCATGATCTAATTCTATGAAATGTCCTCATTGCAACAGACAGGCCAGCAGTTGCCCAACCAGACAAACAGGTACCGCAACTTGGCCAAGTTGACACATCAACCTGACCATGACAGTGACCATGGAAGTTTTGTTGAGTGACTCACAATATACAAAGTTTGTTTTATCGTGTCATGCCCTTGCTTGGGGTGTGAGCTCATTCACCCCAACAGAACGAGCTGGAAATATTAAGACCGGACTAGAAATTATATTAAACCATAAAGAGAAAAATTGTACTTTTTCTTTTCCAAATCAATTCCCTCATGGAACAGCCCGTGGGAAACGCAGCAGAAGCTAGTTCTACTTGCATTTGGTTATAGTAAATTGAGGGTGGCAATCTATTCTAAGCAACGGCGTACAAGAGAAGTCACAGACAAGCTTCATGGTCACACACTCCGTGTGACAATGAGTTATTCTTCAGCCATAAAGGTCAGAGGCCAAAGAGTCTTCCAAGTCCACATTTTTGTTTTACTTATTGTGAATTTTCTGACAGGAAATGGGAATTTGGTTGATAATTACCAGGCATACAGATAAGGTTTCCTCATTAAAGCCTCATAAAACCGTGAAAATAAATCTCTGCAAGCGGAGAAAGAAAGAAAATCTTCTGTTTAGACTTTTCCATGACTGTTTGGGCCAATTATTTTTTCTGCTCCAGCCCAGTGATTTTATTTTCAGCAAGTGTAGGGACTGATCATCAGAGGAAGGAATTTAGGAACCTCAAAGAACTTTTTTCTGATTTCAAGTTAATGGGCTTGGTATGTCAGGAATATGCAGGGCCTGCAGAGTAACTTATGAAACTGCAGCTGAAGCAACAGAGTAGAGGAAACCCACATAATACGTGTCTAAAAACGTAATATAAACATAAATAAATACTGAAATTTCAAGAAAATCCAAGGGGTCCATTTGTCCTGTCCTGGAGATCAAAGCGATTTAGAAGTCACAGGAACAGTTGACACTCCCCAAAGAGACTGAGCTAGGAACTGGAATAGACACCCCCCCCTTTCCAAACCTCACTCCAGTGGTTTTTCTTCCTTCTCTGAGCATCAACACCAGAACTTAGGCTCTTTTATGCAATTTGCTTTCTCCCAGGGACTTCTACTCAGGAGTTCACAACCCAGCCGCAAGCTCAGGAACTTTCCAATTTTTTCTGCCATAAATTCATCTGTCCCAAGTCCCAGCTTCCCTAGCATTCACTTCTCCCTAGAGTTAAGGCTGAGAAAACAAAGCCGTTAGTGGATCAATATATATTAGAAATGACCTTTAAGGTTTCACTTAGAGTTCATGAAAAATATATAGCAGTTGGTACGCAATGTGCTTTCCCACGGAGCTGGTTACCTGCAGCTCACCTCTTTCTTAGACACCCCTAGGAGAGTGGGGAAAGAAAACCACTCTAAAGACATTCAGTAATGCTAGGCTATGAAGAATTCAGATTGTCCATAAAGCAAATTATTAAAATGAAGACACCAAAGGCAGATTATTGTGTGACGGGGTAACCAGCCATCCTAGTTTCCCCAGGATGGAGGAGTTTCCAGGAAGTAGGACTTTCAGTGCTAAAATCCAGCAAACCTGGATGAGTGAGTTGCCTCATTAACCCAAACCCCAAACAATGCTCTTCTCACACTTCCTTAAGAGAATAAAATATTCTTTAGGCAGTGAATGCAAAATACCCAACGAGAAGAAGGTTTTGATTAAATCCACGATTTGATCTACCGTCTCACCTTCAACCGTCAGTAGAAAACACAAGCATGAAGCTTCAGTCCAAAGGCTCTGCACGCTTCCAAAGGACTCTGTGCCTCTAGGTACGTTCCGCAATTGAAAGGAACAGGTAGATTTTAAATTCCTATCCTTAAAGATCCATTGAGGAAAGGACTGTGGCAGTCTTTTGTAGACTGGAATGTTCCATATGGGAATGATCATGGTGTGCCACTTCTACTGTCAGAACGTTGCATTCTGTCCTCTCCTGCAAACCCCCATTTCCTCTTTTCCACCTTTCTAAGTTCAGGTACCAACTAGTGGCTGTTGTCTGCTGCTTGTCACTGGTTCTCTGTCCTTTCTAATGAATCCTAGAACTGCTCTCCCAAGACCCCAAACTCCCTGGCCAGACATATCTCTTCCTCTACACAATCTGCCTCATTCCTTTTGTGTCCTCAGGCTCTGGGGCATAGCCGGAAGGATGGGTGAGTGTACAGAAAAAAGTTGGCACTTGGAGTCCAAAGGCAGGACCTCGCTCCCCTTTTGCTACCTGGCAACCATTCACACTACTCTGTCTTGTACTCTGGAAGCCCCCAACTGTGAAAGTTATTTTCCTTATAATTGTGTAAAGTCTCCTATTACCAAGAGTTCTGGTTTGTTAAAGCTGCTGGAATGCAATATACCAGAAGTGGGTTGGTTTTTACAATGGGGCTTCATTAACTTAAAATTTACAGTTCTAAGGCCATGACAATGCCCAATTAAGGCATCCACAGGATGGTACCTGTACTCTGAAGATAGGCTGCTGGTATCTGGGGTTCCTCTGTCATATGGAAAGGCACATGGCCTACGTATGCTGCCCTTCACTCCTGGGTCTTGTTTCTTTCATCATCTGGTTCCAGTGGCTTCCTCTCTAAGCATCTGTCTTAGCTCCTCCAGGGGGTTTTCTCTCTTTAAGCTGTCTCCTAACTTCTCTGGGTGTTCACTGTGAATGCTCTAGGCTTTATCTGCCTTTTATCCTCTTATAAAGGACTCCAGTAAAAGGTTAAGACCCTCTTTGAAGTGGGTGGCTCACATCTCAATTGAAACAACCTAATCAAAAGGTCTCACCCACAATAGGTCTGCACCCACAAGAATGGATTAAAAGAACATGCCATTGTGGGGGTTACATAACAGCTTCAAACCAGCACACCCAACTAACTTCTTTCAGTTCCCTCTTAGACCTATTTGAAAAGGGTGTGTTCTTATTGTCCTCTCTTTTCAGAAGCCTTTATCAATGATGGCACAGTACTATGTTCAAGGATTGGTGTTGTTGTTGAAAAGCTCAGGAAGTATCACCAAGTGTACGGAAGGGAGCCTTGGACAACCTTTCATTTCTCTGTCTTCTGACTATGACTTATTGCCCTTCATTCTGCTTGAAAACATCCAGGCAAAATTTTGTTTCTAAATCCAAATGTCGAGATCCCAGATGTAAGTCCCTCATTTATCTGTGCTTTCACAGAAGCAAGAGAAAGACTATTTTTCTCAGGTTTTACAGCTTCCATTGTTTTCCATGTATTAAGTAGATCCTTCTGTTCATTGAGGTTTGTGCATGACTTCGCAGAGGAACGATCTGCATTCACCTCTAGGAGCTTAACTATCCAGTCAAAGCACCCTTGCAGAATGCCAGGTCGGTGTTAGGGAATGTTTGATGAATGAATATATGAGCACTTGATTCTACTACATGTATGTAAGCTCTCATTCAGGTTAGCAGTGGTTTCATGACTAATAAAACAGGGAAGGTTTTAAATAAGAACTTAAGCAGAGAAGGACTGTTAGCTACTGTCTAGCATGCCGGGGGAAACTCTGATGCTTCTGTCAGTCTTGGATTGTACCCTGGGTAAACCACTGCAGCCGTGGAAGATTCGAGGACACACAGCTTCTGAAGGTTTTTGCCTGTTTCTGGGCTGTCCCACTGCCGAACAGAAAACAAGATGATCCAAAACTTTAATGCTGGCTACCTCTACACAAAGCATCCATCTGGTTATGTAGGCAGCGTAATAGAGTCATGGAAATAAGATCATTTGAAATTTTAAAAAGCCACCAAGGAGGAAACAAAAACAGTAATTTTAAAGTGGAGACTTCTAACAAAGCCTACTTTCAGCCCCGTGATCTGGGTCAACATCCACAGTCATAAATTCAGTTGATACATGTGTCCTGATACAGGGTGATGGAATTGGAACTTTACATCTGTGGTCATCCTCTCCCACACCTCTAACCCCCATCTAATAATGAAGAAAACATCAGCTTCCAGTAGTGGGCAGCCTACAGTGTGCGTGACCAATACTCCTCCAAACAGTCAAAAACATTACAACAAATGCTTAAATGATACAGTTTCTATTCGGGATGATGGAAAAATCTATGGTAACGGACGGTGGTGATGGCAGTACAACATCGTGGATGAACAGCACTGAATATGTGTTTGAATGTGGTCAAAAGGGGAAATTTTAGGTTATCTATATATGTTAGTAGAATAAAATTTTTTAGAAACCCATGAACTCTTTTAAACCATGGGCTATAGTGAATAGTACAATTATAAAAATGTGCTTTCATCAGTTGTAAAAAATGTACCACACCAATGCATGGTGCTAATAATAAGGTGGTTCAGGGGATCCCTAGGTTTTGTGCATGATTTTTCTGTAAACCCACAACTTTTCTAATAAAAAAAAGGTGTTGCCAGTTCCCATCCTACACATGGACACACACACACACACACAGAAAGTCTGAAAAACTGTCACACCTAAGAGGAGCCTAAGGCACGACAACTAAATAACTAAATGAAGTGTGGTATTCTGGATGGGCTAGTGGAACACAAAAAGGATACTGGTGTAAAACTAAGAAAAATCTGAGTAAACTATGGCCTTCAGTTAATAATAATGTGTTAATATTGGCTCATTAATTGCAACAAATGTACCACAGTAATGTAAGAAGTTAATAATGGGGAAAACTGGTTGTGGAGTGGGAAGTGAGGAGTGGTAATACAATACTCTATGTATTAGATGCTCAAGTTTCCTATAGATCTAAAAATTTTCTAAAATATAAGCTTATTAATAATTTTTAAATATACCTAAAGGTAATGGTGCTAGTTTACTGAGGAAGTGGGAAGCTCCAAGTATCAAGAAAGTACTACACCCTTATACACAAAACAAAGTGAGGAGTGAACACCTAATAATTTACTGTTTATTGTTTTTCATTCTATACAATTAATGTCTAAAACAGTTCTATAAAACAATTACTGACTATATGCATTTGATACATTTTGGGGTGTTTTTTTTTTTTTGGTGTTTTTCTTAGAATTCTGGATGTTAATTTAGTGTTATAATACAACCATAAATGACTGAATGAAAGTCATGTTATTAAAAAAATAAGTCAGAAAGCAGTTAGACAAAAAGGGGTCAACTGAAACTGTTGAACTGTAATCTAATAGCCTTGATCTTTGATAATGATTGAACAACTGTATAGCTTTCATCATGCGACCGTGTGATTGTAAAAACCTTGGGACTGACATTCTCTTTACCCAGTGTATGGGTAGATGAGAAATAAAATAAAGACATGCATGAAAAATTATAATAATAGATTGGGAATAGGGGGAAAATACCCTACATAAACCATGGACTATAGTTAACAGTACTACCTTAATAATCTTTCATCAATCGTAACAAATGTAACTGCTGTTTAAAAAATAGTAGAGAGACTTCTGGGAAGATGGCTGAATAGGGTGGCTGGAGATTAGCCCTGCTCCATGGAAAAGTTAGAGAAGGGACAAGAGAGCTACCGAGGCAGCGATTCGAGAGTGCGGCTGACTTGGGAGAGCCTACTGCACCACATGGGGCAGCCCTGGTTGCAGAGGCCAAGGAACTGAGAGGCAGAGAACTGCAGCCTGGCATTCAGGTGCAGAGCTATGGAGCCTGCGGGACTGCATGCAAGGGAGCCCGGGACTAGGATGCAAGCCAGGTTGCGTTTCCTGGGCACTCTACCCTCACCAGCACAGCCCTGTGACTGGCAACTCACCCCACACCCCACGCACTTGAACACCGTCACCTGCTCTCATTCCCCATGCTCCAGGCACCCCCACCCCACCAGCCCCCAGTGCACGTACCTGCCCCCCACCCTCACCCTAAGTGCAGCCCAACCCACCTCTCCTGCACCCCTCCTGAGCACTACCTCCCCCACCCTGTTCCCTGCATGCTGTTTCCAGCTCATAAAGGCTGCGGGCACTAACCTCCATACCTAGGCTACCCCGCCCCCTTGCCCATAGTGCTGCACAGCCTCACTCTGCCCCTCCTGAGCTCAGAGCATCTGTTTACAGCACTCCCAGGCCCACGCATGCACACAGGTACCCAAACACGTCATTCAGCTCTGGGAACCACACTTTACAGCAGTCCTAGAACTGTGCATGTGTGCAGCCTTCAGCCTCACTTCCCAGCTCTGAGAAAGTGCTGACTTGCACAGCCGGGTCACATCTTCACATAATTCAGGAAGGCATAATGCCGACCTGCTGCCACAGCTCTACGCATGTGCACAAAGGGCCCTGTACCTTAGACCAGCATACACCAGGGTTATGCCCCCCAGAGCAGTGCAGCCACATGGCAATGTCCTCCCTGGCCGCTGGGTGCCCACCTTTATGAGCATCAGCATAACATCCCCAACCTGCGCATATATTTGCCCTGAAGTAAATCACCACACTGAGTGCACCACCCTTTGCCCTGCTCCCTGCTGTACAACCATCCTGCAAACACAAGGCCTTGGACCACTGAAAGAAATCAACTTCCAAAGTAAATCAGTCAAGATATTTACATGCGACAAAGACAGTAGAAGATCACTAAGCATATCACAATGCAGAGAGATGTAGCCCTGCCTCATGACCAAATTGAAACATCAGAGGAGACATAGATGTTGGAACGACTAATCAAAGATGCTCATAAAACTCTACTTAATAAAATAAGTGGAATAGCAAATGACATAAAGGAAATCAAGAAAACAATAGAAGAACATAAAGAGGAATTTGAAAATATTAATAGAAAAATAGCAGATATCACAGAGTTTAAAGACTCTGTTGACCAAATAAAAAGCATACTAGAGGAACACAACACCAGATTTGAAGAGACAGAAGAAAGAATAAGTGACATAGAGGACAGGATAATTGACTTTGAAAACTCAAAACCACAAATGGTGAAAAAGTTGGAAAAAATTGAATGGGAACTCAGGGAAATGATAGACAAAACAAAGGACACAAATATAAGAATATTGGTGTCCCAGAAGGAGAAGAAAGGAGTAAAAGGCTAGGAAGAGTAGTTGAGGATATAATGGGGGGAAACTTCCCAATCCTCTAAGGACATGAATATACAAGTCAAAGTAGCCCAAAGATCTCCAAACATAATAAATCAAAATAGATCTTCCCCAAGGCATGTACTAGTCAGTCTGTCAAATGCTGAAGAGAAGCAGAAAATCCTGAAAGCAGCAAGAGAAAAACAATACACTGCATACAAGGGAAATCAAATAAGACTGAGTTCAGATTACTCAACTAGCACCTCAGAGGTGAGAAGATCATGGTATAATATACTCAAGATCCTGAAAGAGAAGGGCTTCCAGCCAAGAATTCTGTACCCAGACAAATTGTCCTTCAAAACTGAGGGAGAGATTAAAGTTTTCACAGACAAAGAAGTTCTGAAAGAATTTGTCAACAAGAGACTGTCCCTAGAAGAAATGCTAAAAGGAGTTCTGCCAGCTGAAAAAAAAAAAGACATGAGAGGGAGGTCTGGAGGAGGGCACAGAATTGAAGAGTACCACTAAGGGTAATTTAAAGACTACAAAGAGAAAGAGGGGGAAAAATATATAGATCTTACAAATAAAATCAAAAAATAAAATAAGATAGGGGAACACAAAATGCCTTTTCAGTAATAACTTTGAATGTTAATGGATTAAACTTACCAGTTAAAAGATACAGATTGGTAGACTGTATATGCTGCTTTCAAGACACTCATTTCAGACACAAGAACACAAATAGATTGAAAGTGAAAGGATGTAAAAAGATTTTCCATGCAAGTTGTAACCAAAGGAAAGCAGGAGTATCTATACTAATATCGGACAAAATAGACTTTAAACCTAAGGACATCATAAGAGATGACAGACATTATATACTAATTAAAGGGTCAATCCACCAAGAAGATACAATAATCATAAATATTTATGCTCCCAATAAAGGAGCTCCAATGTACATGAGACAGACATTGGCAGAACTGAAGGGAGCAATAGATGTTTAAACAATAATAGTAGGAGACTTCACTACACCACTCTCCTCTATAGATAGAACAACCAGACAGAAGAATCACAAAGAAATAGAGACATTAAATAACTTGATAAATGAATTAGACTTAACGGACATATATAGATCATTATACCCCAAAGGACAAATTATACATTCATCTCTAGTGCTCACTGAACATTCTCCAGGATAATCATATGCTGGAGCACAAAACAAGTCTTTATAAATTTAAAAACATTGGAATTATTTAAAGCACTTTCTCTGATCACAACAGGATGAAGCTGTATCTCAATAACCACCAAAGAATGAGAACATTCACAAATATGTGGAGATTAAATAACACACTCTTAAATCACTAGTGGGTCAAAGAAGAAATTGCTAGAGAAATCAGTAGTTATCTGGAGATGAATGAAAATGAGATTACAACTTATCAGAACTCATGGGATGTGGCAAAGGCTGTGCTGAGAGGGAAATTTATTGCCCTAAATTCCTATATTAAAAAACAAGAAAGACCAAAAATCGAGGACTTAACAGCACATCTGGAGAAACCTGAAAAAGAACGGCAAACTAACCCCAAAGCAAATAGGAGAAGAGAAATACCAAAGATTAAAGCAGAGATAAATGAATGAGAGAACAAAAGAACAATAGGAAGAATCAATGAAACCAAAATTGGTTCTTTGAGAAAGTCAACAAGATTGATGGGCCATTAGCAAGACTGACAAAGAAAAAAGGAGAAGATGCAAATGAACAAAATCAGAAATGAGAAGGGGTGTGTTACCACAGACCCTGAAGAAATAAAAGAAATCTTAAGAGGATACTATAACAACTATACACCAACAAACTAGACAACTTAGATGAAATGAACCAATTCCTGGAGACACACAAACAAGCTACACTGACTCAGGAAGAATTAGAAGATCACAAGTAAAAGCAATCACAAGTAAAGAGATTCAATCAGTCATCAAAAATCTTCCCACAAAGAAAAGCCCAGGGCCAGATGGCTTCACAGGGGAATTTTATCAAGCATTCCAGAAAGAACTAACACCAATCCTGCTCAAACTTTTCCAAAAAATTGAGAAAAAACGAACTCTACCTAACTCATTTTATGAAGCTAATATCATTTTAATACCAAAACTGGGTAAAAATGCCTTAAGAAAAGACAATTACAGGCTAATCTCCCTAATGAACACAGACACAAAAATTCTCAATAAAATATTAGCAAGTCGAATCCAACAGCACATTAGAAGAATTATGCACCATGTCCAAGTTTTATACCAGGAGTGCAAGGATGGTTCAACACAGGAAAATCAATTAATGTAATACAGCACATTAACAAATGAAAAGGGAAAAATCACATGAACCTCTTGATTGATGCTTAAAAAGCATTTGACAAAATTCAGCATCCTTTTCTGATCAAAACACTCCAAAAGATAGGAATCAAAGGTAACTACCTTAATATGATACAGAAAATATATGAAAAATTGATAGCCAGCATCATACTCAATCGAGAGAGACTGAAAGCACTCCCCCTAAGATCAGGTACAAGACAAGGATGCCCACTGTCACCACTATTATTCAACATTATGCTAGAAGTTCTAGCTAGAGCAATCAGGCAGGACAATGAAATAAAAGGCATCCAAATTGGAAAGGAAGAAGTAAAACTCTCATTATTTTCAGATGATATGATACTATACTTGGAAGATCCTGAGAAATCTACAGCAAATTTACTTGAGCTAATAAACAAATTCAGTAAGGTGGCGGGATATAAAATTAATATACAAAAACCATTAATATTCCTATACACAAGCAATGACCTACCTGAGGAGTTAGTTAAGGAAAAAATTCCATTCAAAACAGCAACTAAAAGAATCAAATACTTAGGAATGAACTTAGGTAGGGACGTAAAGGACTTGTACACAGAAAACTGCATAACTGCTAAAAGAAATCAAAGGAGATCTAAATAGGTGGAAAGACATTCCTGCTCATGAATAGGAAGGCTAAATATAGTTAAGACGTCAGTTCTCCCCAAACTGATCTACATATTCAACACAGTACCAACCAAAATTCCGACAACCTACTTTGAAGATTTGAAAAAGCTAACTACAAAATTCATCCGGAAGGGAAAGAGACCCTGAATAGCTAAAAGCATCCTAAAAAAAGAACAAAGTGGGTGGATTAGCACTCCTTGACTTTAAAGCTATTATAAAGCCACAGTGACCAAAACAGCATGGTACTGGCACAAAGATAGAAGCATTGACCAATGGAATCAAATCTAGAGTGCAGAAATAGATCACCAAATCTATGGTCAACTGATTTTTGACAAGGCCCCCAAATCCTCTGAACTGGACAAAATAGTCTTTTCAATAATCAGGCATGGAAGAACTGGATATCAATAGCCAAGAGAATGAAAGAGCACCCCTATCTTACATACTACACAAAAATTAACTCAAAGTGGATCAAACACCTATATATAAGAACTAGCACCATAAAGCTTCTAGAAGAAAATGTATGGAAGCATCTTTAAGACCTAATAAAAGGAGGTAGCTTCCTAACCTTTACACCCAAAGCACAAGCAACAAAAGAAAAAATAGATGAGCGGGAACTCCTCAAATGCTTCCGCACCTCAAAAGACTTTGACAAAAAGGTGAAGAGGCAGCCAACTCAGTGGAAGAAAATATTTCGAAATCACATATCAGACAAAGGCTTGATTTCCTGTATATACAAAGAAATCATACAACTCAACAACAAAAAAAACGAACAACCCAATTATAAAATGGACTAAAGACAAGAATAGGCATTTTTCTGAAGAGCAAATACAGGTGGCTCAAAAGCACATGAAGAGATGCTCATTTTCACTGGCTATAAGGGAAATGCAGATCAAGACCACAAGGAGATACCACCTCACACCTATAAGAATGGTTGCTATTAAATGAACAGGAAACTATAAATGTTGTACAGGATGTGGAGAAACTGGGACACTTACGCATACGTATAATGGTGCAGATCCTACGGAAGACTGTTTGGCGGTTCCTTAGGCAAGTAAATATTGAGTTGCCCTATGACCCAGCAATAGCACTACTTGGTATATACCCAGAAGAGCTGAAAGCAACGACACAAACAGACATTTGCACACCAATGTTTATAACATTTTTCACAATCGCCAAAAGATGGAAACAAACAAAATGCAGTATATACATTCGATGGAATATTATGCAGAAGTAAGACAAAATGGCATCCTGAAGCACATGACAAGATGGATGAGCCTTGAGGACATAATGCTGAGTGAAATTAGCCAGACAAAAGGATAGATACCGTATGATTCCACTTTTATGACCAGCACAAAGATATAATCAGAGGCTTATAATACAGAATACAGGGGATTTAGAGATACATAGATGCTAGAGATGGGTAAACCATTAGCTAATGAGTTTGAACTCCAATGTAAGGGAACAGATAGGAGCAAAGTTGATTTTCTAGTTGGTCTAGAAGTAATATTACCATATTGAAGATGAACAAGATTGAAAGAGGTTGTATAGACCTATGTGTCCCACTGATTCATACTAGAAATAAGAGTTAGTTCTTGCAAGAATTACTTCAAAGATATGACTCCCGTATAAAGAGTGTTTAAGTCCAGGGTACAGGGAGAAAACTGCTGTTGCATGCTATGAGCTATGTTCAAAAGGAAACCATCAGCACTACCACAGCAACGGCAGAGGTAAATAATATGAGGGACAAGAGTTAGGAGGAGGTTTTTAGATTTCCTATTTGGCGAGGGTGTGTTTATCGGTTTTCTTTCTCTTGGGAAAAATTAAATTATATAAAATTGAGAATGTTGATGGACAGCGGACTTTGGGCCTTCTACATGATACCCGATGAATGCAGATGGCTGGAGGATGCACTGACGGAGAAGTAGATTGGCGAATGATGGTTTATACTTATGATGGAATGTTGCGCTGCTACAAAAAGGAACAAAGTCGTGAGGCATACAACGATGTGAATGAACATGTGGGACATTTGGTGAGACAAAATAAACCAGAAACAACAGAACAACAATGGTACGGTCACCTTTAGAAAATGCTTATAAGAAAACAGGGGCCTAGACTGTAAGCTTTTAGAAGAGACACAGTAACTCCGAAGTGGTGATTAATATTTCTGGATTTTGAGGGGCTGTTTTATATATATCACCTGATATTTAGAGATAAGACAAAGCCAAACAGGTTGGGGTTAAAGTAATTCAGAACATAGGGGTAAGGAAGACAGTGTCTATATTTTAGAACCACACATACTCTTTGAGAACAATGGAAGGAAGATGTATTTGGTCTGGAACTGAAATTTTCCGTAGTGCATAATCTAATTCAACCTATCTGTATACTCATTTGAACAATTGGAAACACAGGAAGCACAGAATAAGAAAGAGATCCTGTAATCCTATATAGATTATTGTAATGCCTGAATACATCCTAGAGTATATTAAGCAGATAATCAAAAAGTATTGGCAAAGTCCCCTGAGAGAGGGGAGAAAGACTATGAAACTATTAAGCCTTACCATCAGGGAATCCCCTGATATTGTGTCAGACTTTAGGGACACCCATGTCAATAGGCCATGCCCTTGATCATGAGGCTTACTCTTGAGAAGCTTACATAGGTAGCGGAGAAGCTTAGATTACTATAGGCATGCCTAAGAGTTACTTCTGGAGGACCTCTTTCGTTGCTAAGATGTGGCCTCAGTCTCTCTAAGCTCTACTCTGCAAGTGAAATCATTGCCCTCCCCCCTACGTGGGACAAGACATCCAGGGGTGACAGTCCCCTGGCGACATGGGAGATGACTCCCAGGGATGAATCCAAACCTGGCACCTTAGGATCAACAATTCCATCCTGGCCAAAAGGGGGTAAAGAAGTGTAATTAATGAAGTATCAGTTGCAGAGAAAGTTTAAATAGAGTCGAGAGACTACTCTGGGGATTGCTCTTATACAAGCTTCAGATATACTTTGCTACCTATCATAACCTGCCAGCCCCCAACCAGAACCATTCCAGCCAATCCTAAAGAACACTTAGGGCAATATATAAGATTCCACAGGGGTTCCAGGCACTAGAGTAACTTTCCAGAAACCTACAACCTCCAGATGGGTCCCTGGTCCAGGTAAGTCCTGAAACCTAGCCCAGCCTCTCCAGAACATCAGATAGTTCCATCTCCCCACCCCATATGAGTGACCAACACTTCCAATATAAAAAATTTAGAATTGCCATAGCCCAAGCACCCCTAAAGAGAGGGATGGAAAGATCAAAGGTGATGGTGGAGTTGTACAAAGAAAATAGGACTTAATGAATGAATATGAATGCTGAATCATTAAATTGATCTCTATTTTAGTCTCCAGTATTTCACAGCAGCTAGAAGTAAAAACTTAAAATTGTGAAATTGTAATCCATGTCAAACTCTGAAATATGTTCTATAACTAATTGTGGGGTTGTGCTTTGAAATTTATAGCTTTTTTGTACATATGTTATGTTTCACAAAAAAAAAATAGGGAAAAAGTCGATTGTGATGACAAAAAAGTATTTAAGCCCTCTAGCCTCCTATATTTTGGAGCAGCTAGAAGGAAAAATATGAGAGGATCATATGGTAGCCCAAGACAAACTCTGGAATCTGTCCTGTAACCACTTGTGGAAGAATGCTTTGAAAGCTATTGCTTTTTTATTTCTTTGCTTTGTATATATGTTATATTGTACAATAAAAATTCAAAAAAATAGTAGAATTATCAAAAAAGTGCTGTCGTTGATTGTAACAAACTTTCCACACCAATTCAAGTGATGTGGTGGCATGGTGTACAGGAATCCTGTATTTTACACATGATTGCTATGTAAACCCACAACTTCTCTAGTAAAAACTGTTTTATTTAAAAAAACAAAAAAAATGAAAGTGTGCAATTATGGGATGAAAGATTTGACCCTGGGGCATCTGTAGGGCAGTGGCGTGAGGACAAGTCTACACTACCCGTGCCATGCCCAGAACGAGGCTCCCTCGTTCAGTGATGTGGGGCCCTCAGCTGAACTTGCATTTTGTGGTTCTCACTGTCTTCATAAAATTACAGGAGAGGGCCAGGATGAACATTGAAAGGGCTGGCCAGGGAGAAACATCTGAAGGTTCTAAAGCACAATTTTAGTTAGACCATCTGTTTGTGTGTGTGTGTGTGTGTGTGTGTGTGTGTGTGTGTGTGTAGGGCTCTGGGAGATGAGCGAATGGCCTTGTGCCATCAGCCAGATGATTGAGGGCAGCTTTGATTGGCTTCACTAAATTCACCAGTTGTTTTGGTCTCGTGCAGACTCAGCAGGGGGGACTAGCTATGTGCATGGTTTTAAGTGAGACATGGGATGGGTTTTATTGGTTTCTTGAGCCATTTAGGCCATGACAACAAGGTCCTGGGATCTGGCTGTTTTCAGAAAGCTAGGCTGAGGACAAATTCAATCTTGTGCCTGGTTTTCTGGGTTCTCCTCTTTCCAGAAGCCTCTTCAGGACAGCTGGCAAAAGCCCAAGGTATTTGCTTAGCTGCCTGGGCCCTGCTCATCCTGTGCCTGTCACCACAACAGCCAAGACCTACCATATATAAAAGGCTTAGTGTAGTGGCAGTGGTTTCTCAGTAGATTGCTGGTGACATTCTCTGTTTTTCAGTTCCCTTTTCTGGATAGATGACAATGAGTGAAGGTGGGCTAAGTACCATTGGGAGGGTAACTTGACGTCTGAAAGTCTGAGGCCAGAAGCTGGAAGGCAGACCATCTTCCACTCCAGGCACTGGACCAGGTTAGGGTGGGCCACTAAATGTTGATACTTGCTCCTTCCAGATTCTTCTCCATTCAGAAAAGTCACCAAAGTCTACGTCATGAAGTTTGAAAGCAAGGCAAGTCTGCCCCACAATGGCCCACCATCGCCTAACCCAGAGCTCCCTCTTCTGTCATTCCTTCTAAGTACCAGAATCGGAACTGCGGAAAGAAAGGAAAATTTTTTAAAAGCCTACAGTTTCTCGTTGAAAGGTCAAGAAGTTGAAATTTAAACTCTTTAGCACCTTCACCTACAACGAGGGGTAACAGAAACCATGACGGAAACTGAGTCTGGCACCTATTTACAAAAGTTGAGTGAAAGATATTTATAATTCACCTTCTGAAATGTGCCATCAGAAGGCTCTGAAAACAGACATGACTGAAAAGGTGCTAGATACTATTTTAGATCTAACACGGCAGTAAGTTAAAGTCAGCTATAACAGAAATGAGAAAATTCCAATCTTTTGAGTAACCATAATAATAATAATAAACCTCAAATGCTTTGCTTTTTCTAATAAAAGACAATAACAGTGTGGCATCTTTCTCTTTTAGACATGGCTATTGAGATGTGTTCATTCATTGATCTGACAAACATTTGTCAAGGTCTCAGGATGTCTGGGAATACAGAGACAAGGGTCTCAGTATTTGCTCTGGAGTGAGTCAATCAGAGAACAAAGGAAATAGATGCTTTTAGCAGCCTGGAAAGTACCCAAATCTGATACATACTCTGGATGCCGAGAGCACCAAGAAAGATCAACCCTCACTTCTGGGGATTAGGAAACATTCCAGAAGAGGTCCCACAGCTGAGCCTGGAAGGACCTAACCAGGGCAAAGGAGTGGGCTGAGGCAGCAGTAGGAGTAGCAAAGCCAAGCTGCAGTAGGGGTCCCACCCCTAGGAGTTCCCAAGACCCCCAGTTAACTCTGCTTGATTGCACTGAAGATTTGCATCTTTGGCTTTGCAAGAATGGTGGGGCACTAAGATGGCGTCCTTAGATCTAAGTTCAAACCCCAACTACCCCTTCCACTTATTAGCTATGAAAGAAGCCTCCTGTTACCCCCTATACTGCCAGCCTCTACACACACACACACACACACACATATTTTGTGCAGCTGCTAAAGAATCTCTTTAGGATCAAGAGATCTCAATCAGGACCCAAAGGTCCAAAAAGCCAGCAGTCAGTAACCATGGCATCTTCCTAGGGGCTGGTTGGCATTGCAGAGGAAAGCATGACCCATCTCCCCTCGCCGTCTTACAGCTTCCCTTAGGGGATCAAGTCTTCTCCTCTTTCCAAACTCCAGTCCTTGGATCAAGCCCTCCCATAACCCAGTGTTTACTATCATTTGTTTAGGTCATTCTGGGATTAATGTTATCCAAGTTCCTCTTGAGTTTTTCTCTCCTTGGTCAGAAGTATAGACCCCTGCCTAAACCCTAAGGTACTTGAGATGCAAAATCTCTAAACCAGAAATCAAAGCTCTGTAGGACATGCCTATGCAATGCAGCTATTACTACCTGGCATATGTGAAAGTTCACAGATTTCTTACCCTGCCTTTGTGAGGAATGATACGTGTATGTCCACATGTGTATTCAATATTAATTCAAGCAACTTAGTGTCTGATCAAAGAAGACTTTTAGACACAGGGCATAGCAGATGATCCAGGCAAGATCCATGACGGGTTTCAGGAAACACTCACCCCTCTGAAATCATATCCTTTGTGCTGTGTCCTGTTTTGGGGGGAAGGAATCTAAGATGTCATCAGATTTTATATCTAGGTCTCAAAAAAGTTCAAAATCACTGTGTAAGAACTTTGTTAGGGGAGAAGAGTGAGAAAGAAGGATATATGGTCATGATCAGTACATTAGTCTCCTCTGAGGGCTGTTGTGACAAATTACCATAAACTGAGTGACTTGGAACAACAGGAATTTATTCAGCCTCAGTTCTGGAGGCAGAAGTTTGGAATCAAGGTACAAACAGGGTCCCGCCTACCCCCCACCCCAAGGCGCCAGGGAAGAATTATTCCTTGCCTCTTCCTAGCTTCTGCATCCACTGCTGCTCCTTGGCTTCTGGGCGCATCACTCCAATCTGTCTCCAGCTTCACATGGCATGCTCCTCTCTCAATTTTCCCTGTTCTAATAAGGACACCAGTCACTGGATTTAGGGCCCACTCTAATCCAATATGACCTCAGGTTTATGTGATTCCATCTACAAAGACCCCATTTCCAAATAAGGCCACAGTCACAGACACCAGCTGGACATGAAGTTTTAGGGATCCACTTGGCCTAGGAGGGTCAGTAGCAAATGCCAACAAAGGCATGGTGGTCTCCAGGTGCAGGAGACCTTGGTGTCAGGAAGTCTCCAGGGGGAAGTTCGCTTTACTCGGCTTTATATGCAGTGAATTCTTAGTGAAAGAGTGGGGATTTCCTGGGCAGACAAAGAGAGATGGCTGTTCACAGCAGGGGCACAAAAGTCTGAGTTTTGGGGAAACTCTGGTCTAGGTTGGGTGTAAAGATTATACTTTCTCTTTTTAAATAAAAACAACATTTTAAGTCGAAAAACTTTAAATTTTGAAACCTCAAGAATGAGTACATTTTAGAATTCCCAACTCCAAAATGGTACAAAATTAATACAGTTCCCGGAAATTATGGCATGGCCTGACAGCCATTCAGAGAACCCACTTTAGTCCTCTTGGCATTCCTGGTGCCTCGCAAATGTTTTGAATATTTTTAATTTCTTGAATCAATATTAAATAAATGTATATACCTGTATATTATGATGCCACAACAATTGTTTTGAAAAAAAAATGCACCCAATTACTAAATAATACACTTCAGCAGTAACTGCGTTACATGCATACGAGAGAAAGACCTTCAGAGCTTCCATTTGCATTTATAGATTTTGCATCTCAAGCTCCTCAGTACATGGAAGTGCTTTAAATAGGAAAGTGACCAGGTAGGCGTAGGGTTTAGAACTTCGCTTATTAACCCCGGAGAATTGCAATCCTTACACACACACAAAAAGGCAGGCAAAATTTGAGAATTTATATTTTTAAGGCTTGTCTGTCGGTCAGAAGGCTGAGTGGTGCCAGATCCCACTGACAGTTTGCCACCAAAAAGGGGCCAGAGGAGACTTGATCTCATTAGGAAAGGGGGTGCTTAGGCGCCTACATTCTAAATCTCCCCTTGCAGGTCATTCACACGCCTAGTGGTACCTGAAAACATTTGGTCATCTTAGATCAAAAGCCAAGATCAATGATTTTTATGACCATTACAAATTGAGACCCTCCTGGCCAGGTTGTCTTAAAAATGCATACTTCTGTGCCTTACTGAATCCTTTGCCTTAGAATGGAGCCCTAAAATCTGCAACTTTCCAAGCAGGATGTCTGATGCAGGCGGTTGAGGGAGCATATTTGGAGAAACTCTGATCCAGATTGTGTGTAAGGACTATACTTTCTCTTAAATAAAAATAACATTTTAAATGGAAAAACTTCAAATTTTGAAACTTTAAAAATGAGTACATTTTAGAACTCCCAACACCAAACTATTAATAAATCCCAGGTAGCAGGTCCCTCCCATCCATGTCGATATATCAGAACAAAATGATTTAGAAAAACATGGTTAGGAAAGAAATGGCAATTAAAATGCAACAAAAAAAGGTACTTGGGTCTATTGAAGTCTACCAGGAATAAAAGAGTCAACAGAATGCTTGAAGTCATTTTCCCCTTTGAATCTAAAAGGAATTTTGCCTGTAACCTGGACAGAACAGACCATATTATTTGCCACAAATGCTTTATTTTTTTTCATTTTTTAAATTGATACATATTATATGTTCACATACCTTGTAATCATCTGAAGGGTACAATCAATGGCTCACAATATCATCATACAGCTATGCATTTATCATTACAATCCACTCTTTTTTGTGTGTGTAAAAAATGCAATTGTGGGTGTGACCTTTTGATTAGATGGAGAGGTGACTCTACCCATTCAAGGTGGGTCTTGAGTAGTTTACTGGAATCTTTTAAAAGGGGAAACATTTTGGAGAGAGCAACAGAGGCAACATGAGACCCAGATGTTTGGAGATGAAGAAAGCAAATGCCCCTGGGGAAGCTGTTTGAAACCAGAAGCCAAAGACCCTAGCGGATGCAAGCCACATGCCTTCCCAGCCGACAGAGGTGCTCTAGACACATTGGCCTTTCTTGAGTCAAGGTATCTTTCCCTGGATGTCTTAGTTGGACATTTTTATGTTTTTAGAACTGTAAACTTGCAACTTAATAAATGCTCTTTATAGAAGTCAACTTATTTCAGGCATATTGCATTCTGGTAGCAATAACAAACCAATACAGATCCTTATTTAAGAGAGTGTTATAAGAAACTATAAAAAAGGAAGATCACAGGGAAGGACTCCCAAGTCTAGAGGAGAAAAAAAGAATATTCAGGCAAGATAAGCAGTGTTAGCAAAATCTCCCAGATGAGAATGAGTGAGAAAAACAAATGGATTGGTTTGACTAGAATGGACCATTCATATGTGGTGCTTGTCAGGATAGGCTAGGCTTTGCTATTACAACAAATTAAGTTTAAAATCTCAAAGGCTTTACACAAAACACATTTATTTCTGTTCATATCACATATGCAACATCAGTCAGCAGAGGCTGTACTCCACACAGTCACTTGGGGATCCAGGCTGTTGGAAGCTCCACCATTCAAAAGCTATACCTTATGGAGCATGTGGCCTCTGAAGGCACAATGTAACATGAACAGAAGACTGGGGAGTCATGTAGGAGCTTTTATGGCTAGTCCTAGAAATGTGCCAAAGCTTATTTCTGCCCACATCCCTGTAGTCAGAACTCAGGGACACCTAGTCCTAGTCTGACAGTGCACTGCAGGGGAGCAGCACATGGCTTTTCAGTAAACCCTAAGCTTTTCTGCTATACCTGGACTGCAAAGGGAAAGGTAAGTGGAACAGGTGAGTGAAGGAGAGATGGCAATGCATTTCGATTTTCAGGTTAAAGGGTTTGTACACTACCCTACAGCATGAGAAACGCGATAAGGGAAAGGGTCATGTTAAAAGTACTGCTTTAGGTGGTTCAGTGGTAGAATGCTTGCCTTCCATGTGGGAGACCTGGGTTAGACCCGGACCATGCAGAAAAGGAAAAAAAATATATATATATATATATATATATATATATATTGCTTTAGAAAAATAAAACTAGTCCCAGTATGAAGGAACTATTAGAAGGAAAAGGCACTAGAGCCAAGGAGACCAATTAAAAGGTTGCATTTGGCAATAAGAGTTGGATGATATGATAGAATGAGAGTGAAGAGTAGGGATGAACGTTGAATCTTCAATAGAAGGTCAACTCCATGGAATGTCAGGATGGAAAATCCGTATTTCAGCACCAAGAAGTGATATTTGAAACCATGAAGGCCTGGCAGGGAAGAGGGGGAGAGGGACACCCAGAGCTCTGCTGCCACTTGGTGGGTCTTGGCTGAATTAAGAGCTAAGAGTCAACCCCTTCAAGGGAGATGAGTGTTAAAGAAGCAAGATTTTGAAAATTCTTATGTGATCTTGAGACGAAAAATAAAGAGGCCAAGAATAAAATCAAGACTTTAATTTCTGTATAAGTTTGGGGTTTTCTATGTTTCCTAGTTTATTTAAAATAAAGCTATATTCCTTCATAATAAGACTCTAAATAATGTTTTTAGTTTTAAAAAGAAGAAAAAAAAAACATGCCAAATGAAAAGCAAGGTTCCTTCACTATCAACTTGTAAAGCCAAATAATTTTTCATTTAAAATCATGAGCCTTTTGTTCCATCTCTCCCATCCTCAGCCCTTGGGAACCCAATCCTCAAGGAAACTGGATATGATGGGGTTGTATGGGTGGATGCATTACGGGACACACACAACCATGCAGATGTGAACACATGCAGCATTGTTATGGGGAAATTAATTGATTCTCACTGTCAGTTTTTATCAAATCATTCTCTGAGCCATAACTGATGATTGAGACTTACTGTTTGGGAGAGAAAACACCATAATCCATGGATGGAATAAGAAGCTTTCCTTATGTAGTCTTCCCAAAAACTCTCCTTCGGCCACCCACTTCCAATCCTTATTTCATAAAGCAACAGTTTAAATGCCAAGTATTGCAAAATACGAGATGTTAAGCACAAGACAAGAGTAACTCATTTAGAATATAGGTGAATCAGCGAAATCCCCTACTGCAATGAAAAATAAATAAACAAAAACTCAAAAGTGTGTGCTGTACTGACAATGTAGCGAGCCTGGCCTTCATACTTTAAGGATAGCAGCCCATTATCAACACAAAGTGCTTTCATCTTCATGTTTGACCTCCTCGATCCATGAGACATGTCAAGTAGTCTTCTGTATCAGCACCTGTGATGGACAGGGGTGATAAAAGGACCAGAGTGTAGCCCAGCATAGCAGTTAAGAACACTGGCTTTGAATTTAGTCAGATTGGGAAGCAGATCCTGGCTCTGCCACTTACTCATGAGTGACTCTGGGCAAGTCACTGAGCTCTCTGTGCCTGTTTCCTCATCTGTGAGATGTCCATAATGATGCCCATTGCATAGGGCTACAGGAGCTATGGAAAGAGAAAAGCATGTTCTGTGCTTAGCCCTTAACCTGGCACAGAGAGAGCCCTCCATGACTGAAGAGACCTCAAAACATAGAAATAGATGAAAGAGTGAAGCCCCAGTGTTCTGGTGGAACTTCGCCTCAGCACAGGCCAAGCCACCCTCACACAGCCCTGAGCTCCTGGAGCTCTTGACTCTTGGTGGTAGGTAGGCTCTTCACATTAGGCTACCTCAGTCTGGGAGGTTATGGGGGGATATACAGGGGACCTAGGCAGACCAAGGCATAGCCAGGAGCACCACAGCCAGACTTTGCCAAGCCCTCCCTGGCAGAGAGGTCGGTCAGCATCAAACACAGTTCAGCAGGCTCTTTGGTTGGGTTGGCCCATTGCTCCCTACATGAGGGATCTGTCATTCGGATAATTCAGCGATACCAGAACTACCAATGAATGCTCAACTCTTCTCTGTGTCTCTGCTCATCCAAGGCTCCCACCACCTAGAAGCTTCCATTCATTGCCTTGACTCTGCTCCTCAAAGTTCCTCAGAAGGGGCTGCAGGCATGGTAGCCAAAGCGACCTTATATGTTTCTAAAATATACTTATCACCTAAGAACTGCAATAATATGTCTCTTTTTGGTCTAAATGTTTCTGAAGCTTTTGACCACTAGTGAACATCTGAAATATCCAGATTCTTGCATATTTCTCTATTTGGGAACATAAATCTGAGATATTATGAAGTTGGTCATTGCTTTCTCTTACATCATAGCAAAGGACAATAAAATACAGTTGATCAGAAAGGAAACAACGAATCTATTCCAAATTCTGTACAAAGGGCACCATTCAGTGATTTCTTACAGGAGGAAATGTGTGGACTAGGAATTTTTCTGCAATTTAAAATAATAGTAATTATACGAGTCAATGAAATAAGCAATACTACTTAGGAATTTTGGAAACAGCTTTCCAGTCCACCAATCTTGGCTCTGTTTTCCTTTGAATATTTCCAAAAGAGATATTTCATTTTTTTAATTCTATTTTAAGGGTAAACTTTCACATACATTTTCATTCAATAAACCAGGATGAGGTTGGAAACATTGCTAATCCAGTTAAAATCAACATGGGGGTAATCTCAGGTAGGCAGGGACTAGGACATGATTTAATAAGGGACCATGTAACCAATTGCATGGTGCCTTAATTGGAGAAAGATTGTGGATCAAAGATTGAAGTCAGTTCCTGGCACCTGGTAGGCAGGCACTCAATAAATATTTTCATGCGCATGACTGGGTGAATGGGTGAAATCCGGATCTGGGGGAAAAAAGAGAAGGTCAGATAACCAAGGTTGGCAGGATTGATGCAGCACCACTGCACAGGGAGGTCTGGAATGGGATGGACCCAAATCTAACGGGAAGAGGCACACGAGCTCCCGACCCAGGGAGGAAGTGTCAAGTCTCACATGGCCTGGATGGAAGCTTGCATAAAACAGTTCGCTTCTCTTCACTCTGAATTCTTCACTCCTGGAGCAATCTACTGATTACCTATTTGACCTCTCAAAGGTCTCAAAGGTGAGCTTCCAACTGGAAAAGGGATACATATTTGGCAAGCACCGACACATGCTGTCTTTGAAACAACTTCAAAGTCACTACCCAGAAATCTGCCTTTCCTCCATGCTTATTTCTTTTCATCCCCCATTGGAGCCCTTTTATATCTTGAGCTCTTATTGACTTCATAACCAGATCGGAGCCTTGGGAAGCAATTTGTTGGAAGATAAACAACAACAACAAGAGTCAGGCTCTAAGCTCTAAACTGTTCTTTTTAACACCCTGGGCATCTGATTTCTCCCTAAAACATAAGTCCTCAACTCACTTTACAGTCAGGGTTTCTGTCTACCTTTTCAAAGCTGTGTAAAATGAACACTTCTGCAGACACCGCTATTTATTAGCTTTGGCCACCATGATTGACAGAACTGCCATGGCCTACCACAGGGTGGCTTTCCAATTAGAATACCCTTTGTGGCACCCAAGTAGACAAACAGCAAGTAGAATAGGCCATACAACATTGTCGTCCATGTATGTGAAATGCAACATTTTAAAAAGTTACTGCTCTAGCCCTGCAACAGGAGAGCAATATTAATTACCTTATTTCTGGCTTAGAAAAATGACTAAAATGACCTACACAATGAGGGCATCGAACTGTCTTTTTTAATCTGACACCTGCACTGGAAATGTGAGGAATCTATGACACTCAGAATTAAATACCTAAGATTAACCAAGCACAAGTTCAGACAAGGGCTAATTTAGAAATTTATTGTCAAGACTCACTGAGGAAGAGTCATAATTTGGGAGGAAAAAAAAGTTCAAAAAGCCCCACAGAGACGCCAAGTACTTGGTTTCCCCATTTAGAACTGAACTGAAGGTCAAAGGCATTTACTTTATTTAGAATAAAAGTCATAAAGATTAAAAGACATGTGTGATTAAAAAGCATCTGTGATCTTGAGCTGTTTCCAGAGAAGTGCTGCTATATCTATTGATGAAAAGGAGAAAAATCTAAATTATGGAACTCCCTTCTCCCCTTATGTTTTGGAAAAGAGCAAGGAGTTTGTCTCTGACTAAATTAAAGCTGACTTTTTGCTTAACACCCATGTTGACATTTTCTTCTAGCGTAAATTGAGACAGGAAGTAGTAAAAGATGAAAGTGTCAGACTATGAAGAAATCAAGAGCTTTCCTAAGATATACTTAAATTCTCAAGAAGCATCATGTATATCCCAAGTCAACCTTTGAAAAAAAGAAAACCAAAGTAGTACTTTTTATATTTTGTAAAATAAATGAAGAAATTTTCCTTTCAATACCTTACCTTGTTACCTAGCCGAGTGAAATGGCTTGACCCATCTCAAAGAAATTGTCACATTTGTTGGAAATATTACTATTCAGAATATGAATAAATAAGTATTTTGTACATGGCATGACTGATGTAAAACAATGCTAAAGAAGTGAGAAGGAAGATTAATATAAGAACATTTATATGCAGCAAAATGACAAATTCAAACCTGGCCAAGATCAGATAAGTTTCTTAGGGGGAAAAAAAAAAACAACCCGCGCATTAAACATAAAGTTGAGTTTTCATTTCGGTAGTTCATGTTTGGCAATGACAAGTTCAGGCTCATTATGAAGTGGGTGTGGTGCTAAAGGAAGAGCTGGTGGAAGAGGGATTAGAACATGAAACTGCTTGGCGTCTGTTGACAAATGACAGTTCCTTAAAGGCCCAGGAAAACAAACAAACAGATTGAGAGAAGGAGGCATGACAGCTGTGGGAGACCAGCCTTGCTTCCATGAGTTTTACATGCAAAATCCCAACGAGGAAAGAAAGAACCAGATCCACCTGTTTTCCTGGCACAGAGGGGAGGCCTGCCTCGTGGGGCAGGGGAGACATCAAGGTTAGGAGGCTGGCAGCAAGGCGCCTCCTTTCTCATGGAACCATTAAAGTGGGCTTGGTACTTGTTTCTGAGATTTCTGGGACTGCTGGAAAGACACAGCTTCTCAGTTCCCATCCTCAGATTACCAGCTCAAGTACCAAAAATGCAAAGCATGCCTGGGGCAGAAGTTTAAAGCAAAGTTAGTTTCCTAGGTGGCCTGGCTTTCTCTCTCTCAGCTGTTTTCATGATGTTTCTTTCTTCTCGGCCACCAGATTTATTGGCGTCTGCATGTGGCATCTAGGATTGTGGAGGCTAATCTTCTTGTGGCTGTGACAGGGCCCTCTTGTGGATTGATGTCAGCTTGGTAACGTGGCGACAGACGATCACTTCTACTGGGTACAGGGCTCTGTCTCGGCCTCCTAGAGCTGCTGTAACACTAGCCCAAACTGGGTGACTTAAAACAACATAAATTTACCAAGTCACAGTTCTGGAGGCTAGGAATCTGAAATCAACGTGTAGGCATGGCTATGCTCCATCTGAAGGCTCTAAGGAAGAATCTGTCTTTGCTTCTTTCTAGCTTCTGGTGGTTGCCAGCATTCTGTGGTTTTCCTTGGCTTGTAGACCCATTATTCCAATCTACTTCTCCATCTTCATTGGTATTCTCCTCTCTGCATGTCTGTCTCTGTCTTGGTCAACCTTCTTCTTATAAGGACACCGGTAATTGGATTTTGGACCCACCTTAATCCAATATGACCTCATGTTACCTTGATCACATCTGCAAAGAACTTACTTCCAAATAAAGCCACAGTCACAGGTTCTGGGAGGATATGAATTTTGGGAGAGGGAAAAAAAGGGCACTATGAAACTCAGTACAGTCTTCCCATGAATGTAAGGATGAAGGTCTCATCTGGAGAAAAGATCATTTTGGGGGGTCAGTTGTTAGGGGAAGGAGCCCATCTCCCAAATTTGAACCTGGAATTTGGAGGGAGAATCTCCAATAGGATGGAGACAGGGACTCTGGTTCTCTGGACCTTGACCTTGATAGATGAATATGCTTTCTCAAGACAAGCCAAGAGCTGGGACTTTAGAACCCTGATGGATAATGTAATACACCATATTAACAGAATGAAGGAAAAAAAACACGTTATCATCCCAAATGATACAGAAAAATACAGCACTCTTTCTTGATAAAAATAAGAATACAGTGAATAGAAGGAAACTCCCTCAACATGTTAAAGGACATGCATGAAAAGTCCACAGCTAACATCCTACTTAATGGTGAAAGACTAAAAGCTTCTCCTCTGAGATCAGGAACGAGACAAGGATGCCCACTGTCACCACATTTTTCAACATTGTATTGGAAGTTCTTGCCAGAGCAATTAGGCAAGAAAAAGAAATAAAAGGCATCCAAATTAGAAAGGAAGAAGTAAAGCTTTCCTATTTGCAGATTATATGACCCTATATACAGAAAATTCTGGAAAATCCACAACAATGTTCCTAGAGCTAATAAATAAACTCAGCAATGTAGCAGGGTATAAGATCAAATGCCCCAAATACATAGTGTTTCTAAACACAAGCAATGAACAACTGGAAGAAGAAATCAAGAAAAAAAATTCCATTCACAATAGCAACTAAAATAATAAAACACCTAGGAGTAAATCTAGCCAAGTATATAAAAGACCTATACACAGAAAACTACAAAATACATGTGACAAAATGTATGAACCTTGAAAGCACGTTGAGTGAAATAAGCCAGACTCAAAAGGACAAATATGGTATGATCTCACTGTTTTGAAACAATTAGAATAAGGAAACTCCAATAGGTTTCCATTTGAGTTCCCAGGGGACAGGGTGGGGATAAGGAATGAGAAGTTTTGTCTTAAAATGATCAGGGCTCCTATTTGGAATGATGGAATTGCTTTGGTAATAGACGGTGATGACAGCAGCATGACATTGTGAACACAATTAATAGCACTGAAATATATATCTGAATATGATTAAGGGGGGAATATTAGTTTGTATATAAGGTAACAGACTAAAATTTTTTTTAAAATCTATAAAACTACACCTCACAGTGAACCTTAAGTCAAACCATGGACCTTAATTAACAGTACAATTGTAAAAATGTGCTATCATTAATTTTAACAACTGTTCCACACCAATGCAATGTGTTGATCATGGGATGGAACTAAGGAATCCCGTATTTTTTGCATGATTGTGCTGTAAACACACAACTTCAATAAAAACAATAATGATTATTATTACTATAATAAAGAGTTCAAAAAAAAAAAAGAACCCAGATGGGCAAACCAATTTGTGCAAGGTCTTTAGAGCTGGAAGGTAACTAGCTGAGCCTTTGAAAGTAGGGCTATTTAATGCTCATACATACTGTTTTATTTTTGTTCTGTTCCAGATTGTACAGAGCAGTGTTTACAGGGCCTCTGCCCATCAGCATTGTATTAAAGGCCACATGAAGAAGGCATGGTGTCCAGGCTTGGGCAAGAACTTTCAAGTGGGTACAACACATCTCTGGGGCCAGGGAAAGCAGCACAGCGAAGTGAAATAAGGAAATCTTAAAAGAAGTTAAAACGTATGTGAAGCAGAGCCCAGTTCACGCTGTCTGCATAGAGATTCTCCTTCCAGTTCTGAATTTGGAGTTCTGGATTTTGTTTCATAGAAAGGTAGTAATACTTACATTCCAGGCTCGTCCCACCTAATATCCAGATCCATATATTCAGCAGTTAACAGCTTACTGCATTCCAAGCTCCCATCTGTAAGAAGCTAAGACCCTGACTGGTCACTGCTACCTTACTCAGCTATTACCATTCTAAGTCTTACCTCTGAATGGACAATGAAAAAGTTTTATCCCCAATTAAAGGAATATCCAGTGTCACCAGTAGCTAAAGGCCAATATTCTGGAAACCTCAGATTTTTGAAAGGCCAATTTGGGGCATGGATCCCAGCTGACCACATTCTCTTTGCTTGCTCTAAAACCCTGATCAAATGATGTATTTAGCTCATTATCAAGTGCTTTGATCTGTTTACCTATGAGTAATTAATAGGCAGAAACTTGCTCAACTCCAAGTACCATACCTTTAACAATACCAGGTTAAATCTCCTAATAACTACATTAACACCATCTCGCACACTAGCAAATTTAAATAGGCACAGAGTACACAGGTTAGGAATGATAAACCATATTAAATTAAAGTTGCTTTCCCACTCTTGGCAAGATGAATATGCTAATAAAGCTTGGTCAAAAAGGAATAGAGGTAGAAGTATCCATTTCCCAACACTCTCTGAAAGACAACACTCAGACAGGAAGAAAGAGAAAAGGCAGATCTGGAACATAAAGAACACAACCATAGATACACATTCAAAACAGTATATGAAGGCAAAGGCAGTGCAGTGGTGGCTCAGTGGCAGGATTCTCGCCTGCCATGCCAGAGACCCGGATTTAATTCCTGGTGCCTGCCCATGCACACAAAAACACAGTATATGCCATCCTCATAGGGGAAAAGTCTAAACTTCCAAGGCTTCTGTTCAAAGCCTTCCCCACCTTTATTATAGCATCAGTGCCATTTCAGCTTTAGTTGGCTCAATGCCCAACATATGTGTATATTAGTGACCACAAAACGTTGAGAAATTAAAAGAAAAGAAATAATGCCTTAAAAATATGAAAAGAAAACCACATAATTGAAATTCATGCATAACTATATGTCTATAAAGCATGTAAATATGCTTGTTAAATTTAAAATTCAAATACTTTATTTACTTGAAAACAGCTTAAAGTGAGAGTTTTCACTTTATAAGAATTTCCTGGGTATTCTGAATGGTGGCCAAAAATTGTACCCCATTGTAAATTAAATAAATTCACTGCAGACAAGTATTCACAAGAAGCAATTTATTTGTCCACCACACTTTTCTTCCAGATTCTACACTGGCATTATCTAACTGCCTACTTGACACTTGGATGTCAAGTGTCATGTCTTACTGGCATCTTGATCTCAACAGATCCAAGCCTCTCAAACATCTTCCATCTGCAACTTTCCCCAACTTCATCAATGGCAGCACCATCAATTGCTCAGGCCAAAGCACATGATGGCCTTTCATTTTCTTATAATCCAAGCTCAATATGTAAAAAAATACCATCAGCTCCAAGGTCAAAATGCATTTAGATCTGAGCAGCTCCCCTGTCAAATCACCATTATCTCTTATCAATGCAAGTCACGATGACCTCTTATCACTGCTTTGGTCTCCTAAGAGTTTCTGCGCTACCCCTGTTCTCCACCATCCATTCTCAATACAGCAGCCAGAGTGGTCCTTGTATATGTGACCCAGACCATGTCATACCGTGTCAGGTTTTCCATTGCACTCAGAGTAATAACTAAGGCCCAAGAGTTAGCCCAAAACAGTCCACCACACTGTGTTCCCCTGTTAACATCCAGAGCTCATCTCTCCACATCTTCTGCCTTGCCCCACTCCTCTCTGGTCACACTGGCCACCTTGCTTCTTCCAACACCCCAGGCATGCTACTGCCTTAGGGATTCCATCTGCAGGGAACACCCTTCCCCTAGATAGAGCAAGGCTCACCCCTTTGCTAGGAGGACTTCCTTTGACAAGACCCTCTTCAAGCTTTAGTTCAAATCTGACTTTCTCTGCAAGGCTTATCCTGCTCACCATATTTGAAACTATAACCTGCTGTGACCCCCTGCCTGCCATTTCAAATCTCC
Source organism: Tamandua tetradactyla (assembly GCF_023851605.1). Taxonomy (NCBI): domain Eukaryota; kingdom Metazoa; phylum Chordata; class Mammalia; order Pilosa; family Myrmecophagidae; genus Tamandua; species Tamandua tetradactyla. The sequence continues at coordinate 28,663,682 of NC_135352.1, forward strand.
CTCACCCCTGCCCTGCTTCTCCTTCCTTCCAGAACAACTCACTCCTTCCAACATGCCGTACATTTCTGACGTTTATTGCAGTTGGTCTGTTCCCCTCGTAGCCACCCCTGCTCCAAGCTAAGGTCCGTGGGGTAAGAGATGCTTTGGTTACTGACCTAGATTGATGCTTGTCACAGAACTAGTGCTTAATAAAAATTTGCAGAATGAATGAGTAAATGAGTGAGTGAAAGTAAAATAAAATTATTTTCAAAATTTTGTACAACAAAGAGTGGCATCTACTGTAGCATATGTGGGTATTTTAATGCATTTGTGTGGGGTGGAGCTTCTAAAAGTAAGCGGGCCTATCTAACCCCTTTGAATTTTCCACTCAGGTGGTTTCTTCCATCTGGGTCTTCCTATGAAACTTTTACACAGACTAATGGACTCTTTTATCATCTTCTGATTTCTAAGAGAATCCTTCACCCTAAACTTCCTTTAGGAGCCAGACAGCCAGGGCTAGTAGCCTAGCGTCACTTTCCTTATCTGAATAATGAAGCTGATAATAACTGTAGCTGTGCCATTTGGTGGTATGAACAGTAAATTAATTAATAAATGTAAAATAACCTAGAAAAGCATCTGGCATATAATAACTCAGTGTTTGCCATTTTTATTCTCAATATAATGTGTTAAATGAAGAAATTTGCTTAACTTAGCTATCTACAGCATTGCTTTAATTTGGTTTCAGATGTTCTGATCAACATAAGCAAAACTAAAGTAAACAAAATCAAAATTCTATCTCTCTGCATTGCATGAAATACCTGGACAGGTTTTCACCAAATTTGGAATGCTTTGACTTAAACACAGAATCAGCAGCATGGTAAAAGTTCATTTTGAGAAAATGCTAAAGGAAGATTCAGAGTGATAGGCACAATGGTGGCTCAGTGGCAGAATTCTCACCTGCCATGCTGGAGACCCGGGTTCAATTCCTGGTGTCTGCCCATGCCAAAAAATAAAATAAAATAAAATGATAGACAGTCATTGTCCAGAACAGTAGAAACTAGAATATATAATAAAACACTAATCAGACTGAAATTTGAGAGAGATATGCTACAAATATTAAGATGCCATGGAAAGGAAAATTCAGATTTTTTTTTAACATGAACCTTAAATTTGATCCATGTGAGAGGGAGAAGGGGGTGTAGATTTAATAGTGGTTAATATTTCTCTCCAAAGCAACTCTAGAAAGATCATTTAGCATTTTAAGAAAAAGGCGGTCCCTTTAATTTTTTTTTCAGTCGAATTATCTGCTCAACATTAAGTCTGGGGAGACTTGCTGAAACCTGCCGAGGCACAGGCTTTCAGGATATAAGATCAACTCACAAGAAGAGGCGAGATTTATAACAGACTTTAAAAATTACAAGTGACTTTATAAATGGTCTTTTTGCAGCTGAGGAAAATTAATATATTGAGAGGTTAAGCCCATAGCATAAAAGAAAAAAAAATAAAAGAATCCCTCTTGAGATCTTAAGATACCGCTATAATGTAAAGACGGTAAAAGATTAAAAATATATTAGCCTACCACATAAGAGATGAAAGTGGAACTATCTACAGAAGAGAGATTTCAACCAAATTCTGTAAGGCATAAAGCACTATGCCTTATGAATGAATGAATGAAATTGCTAAAGTGAAGAAAGGGCAGCACAGAGCTCACCAAGGAGAATCTGGATTCAAAAGGAGAAGGATAGATTGAAATATCAGTGGGCAATGAGAGGGAGGGGCAAGGGGTATGGGATGTATGAGGTTTTTCTTTTTATTTCTTTTTCTGGAGTGATGCAAATGTTCTAAAAATGATCCTGGTGATGAATACACAACTGTGTGATGATATTGTGAGCCATTGATTGTACACCATGTATGGACTGTATGTGTGTGAAGATCTCTCAATAAAAATATTTTAAAAAAAAAAAGGAGAAGGGGATTTGCCCTGCAAGACTCCTAGATTTTAGGAATTAGAAAATTCAGTATAGCAAAAATGGCAGTAACACTTGAGGTTGAAAACAAGTGGATTATTTAAAGACAAGTAAATTAAGCAATCAATGTACCCAAGGGGGAAAAAAACTCTTTTGAAAAGAATGCTATTACCTAAACATTAATGCTTCTGAAGCTGATGAATCAGAAGGTTTTTTTTTGAAAAATTACATTCCCCCCCCCCAAAAAAACACCTCCACATTCTGGGTTTTGGTAGACCCTCAGAAAACAGCTGGTTTCCTGCATAATTGTCCTTAAAACAAAACCCTACCCAAACATACAAAGCTCCCAATCTAGTTTTTAGAATTGACCCTTAAATATGAAAAAATATAAACACTGGCATTCATGACAAACAGACAGAAAGCATGATCCCAGAGAGAAGGGCTAATGCAGGAAATAGGAGAGAACTAAAGCACAAGAAAATACAGCAGAGTCAAAACAGAAACGTAAAACCTCTGGTATTCTCAAAACGTTGGAGAAGACATTGCATCCATAAAATGAAAATAGAATATTTTGACAAAGGAATGAGTACAAAGCAAGAAAAAATAACTCTTAAAAATTGTCACTGTATGGTGGTTTGGATCCATGTACCCCAGAAAAACATGTTCTTAAAAGCAGTCCATTCCCGTGGGCATGAACCCATGGTAGGGCCTTTTGATATGGTTACTTCAGTTAAGATGTGATCCAACCCCATCAGGATGGGTTTTAATCCCATCACTATGGTCCTTTATAAGCAGACTGAAATTCACTCAGACGGAGAGAAAAGTGGACACTGGAAGCAAGAAACTGAAGGTCAAGGGAACCAGGAGGAGAAGGGAGAGGCCTGGAGAGGCTTAAATAAGTTGCTTGCTTACCCTGCCGTCTACACTGTCAATCCACCCTCAGACTAGAGCCCTGGCCTAAACTCCCTATCACTAACTAATGAGGAAAACAACCCAAGACAGCTGGCATGACAGCTCTACTCAGGGCCAGTATGAGCAGACTCCTCCTGCGGGCAGCACTTTGCCTGTAAGAAGAGATGGCCAGAAGTAAGGCCCTGTCTAATGGATGACCAGATGTTCAGAAACAATGTCATGGTTAAACACACACACACACATGCACACACAAAGACTGATTTTATTTTAAAATGTATATATGCACAATTATAAAATTGAAACTATGTACACCATAGCACATGGTGATTTTGGTTTTCTTCCTGATATTTTCTTGGGTTTTTATTCAATGATAGTCCATTTTTATAAGCGAAAACAAACAATAAATATTGTTTTAAAAAGAAACTTCTTTATAGCCTACCATCAAGGAAGCATGTTGTGCTGGTTGGAAAGGATTATGTACCCTAGAAAAGCCATGTTTTAATCCTGATCCGTCTCGTGGAAGCAGCTGTTTCTTTTAATCCTTATTCAGCATTGTAGGTAGGAAAGTGATTAGATTATCTCCACAGAGATGTGGCTCACCCAATTGTGGGTATTAACATTTTTTTTTCTTTTTTTGCATGAGTAGGCACCGGGAATCGAACCTGTTTCTCCGGGATGGCAGGCGAGTACTCTGCCTGCTGAGCCACCGTGGCCCGTGGCATCTAACCTTTGATTAGATGGAGATGTGATTCCACTTATTCCAGGTGGGTATTGATTTCTTCACTGGAATGCTTTAAAAGAGGAAACATTTTTGGAGAGAACTTGAGAGCCAAGAGAACCACAATGGCCCATGTAGCCAGAGACCTTTGGAGATGAAGGAAAACGCCCCTGGGGGAGCTTCCTGAAACAAAAAGCCTGGAGAGAAAGCTAGTAGATGTCTCCATGTTCGCCATGTGTCTTTCCGGTTGAGAGAGAAACCCTGAACTGCATCTGCCTTTCTTGAGTGAAGGTAAGCTCTTGTTGGTGCCTTAATTTGAACATTTTTATAGACTTGCTTTAACTGGGACATTTTCACGGCGATACAACTATAAACTTGCAACTTAATAAATTTCTCCTTTTAAAAGCCATTCCGTTTCTGGTATGTCGCATTCTGGCAGCTAGCAAACTAGAACACATGTTCAGCATGCTTTGCGGAGATTATTTTGCTCTGAAGTCTGTCTTTTGTAAGCAACATGGTGGTCAGTCTGTGGACACGTTCCATTATGACCCTTTGTGAGTCTAGTTTTGTGTGTTACATACCAAAGACAGCGGACTGATGAATTTCATAGCTGATTCAGTCATAGAAATAGAATGCAAAAGCACAGGGTTTCTACTGAAAGTACACATGGCAGCATGGCGTCGCAGGGAGAAATGGGCTTTGGGGTGAGCCTGGAAGGCATTTGGTTCCCGACTCTGCTGTTTATTGGCCATATGACCTTGGACAGCACAATTCACCTCCAACTCCAAATTTCCTCTTCTTCAAATGAGAACACCAGCAACTTTAGGGGAGCCTTTTGGTGCCATCAAAATGATTAAAAGTGGTGATTTACACAAAATAGCTTTACTTTTCAGCACCGTAAGGAAGAGTAGGTGGCGGGGATAAGACAAGAAGCTGACTCAACTCTTCCCCAGTTCTCAAAATCTGTTCACTTTTATCATCAAGAAAAGGAGTCAAAAGTCTCAATTTACTCTCTTCCCCAATAGACCATGATTGGTTGCAGCCAAAGGATAGCTAGCTGGAAGAGAGAGGTGTGGGGAGCTCTTGCAGGCTCCTCTTTATCCCCCAAAGCCCTAATTCCTCAGTAGTGTTACATGCAAATATGGGTGAAAATGAATCTTCAGTCACCTTAAATAATCCTACAGTTAGATGGGAAAACTCAGAATTGGTAAGTAGAATTTATAGATTTTTAAGATATGACATAAACCTGTTCCAGAGAAAGCAACATAGGAAGTGTTCTAACATGGCACCTACTCTGCTCTCTGCCCTGTACTTTTACTTGGGAAATGCCTCAATTTGAGAACAACCATACTCCATATGTCCCAGGGGGCAGAGGCTTATAGGTAAAAGAGACATCCTTCAATTGGATAAGCACCTTCTAAATGCCAAAGCCACAGGAAAGTCCTATAGTCTCTCTCTCTTCCTTATCCTTGTTCCTACTTCCCAGCTTACATGCAATCCCACCCCACAACACAGAGGCAGCTTGCTGCTGTGGCAGGCGCTCGGGCCACGGCCACTCCAGCCTACTACCAAGAGATTATGCACGTCTCCCCCTCCAACTTCTTGGGGTTCAGTGATGTCACGTTGGTAGTCTGGAACTGGTTGTGGTGGGAGTATTTACTACCAATATATTACTGCACACATACTTTAGAGTAAGACAGATTTGGATTTGTTGCCTGGGTTTGCCCTCTTATTAGCCATGCACCATGAGTAAGGAGTAAGTGCCCAAGCCTTAGTCCCCTCATCTATGAAAGAAGGATGATGAACATACCTGAGAGGTGATCGTCTGCAAGCTGTGAAAGCGCTTAGCCCAGAACTGGAGAACTAGTGGTGGTTCAGTTATTACTCAGCTCACTTTCTCTGAGGCACCTGGGTAGATACCCTGAAATGTTCTAGGGGCTCTGTCAGATTTCCCTAAGATTTTAAGGCAACCAGAGATAAAGCAAGTAGAAAGGAATCAACAAATCTTGGCTCCAAAATAGAATTGCAGGAGGCTTGGCCTTAGACAAGGAAGGCTAGAGGTGGCTAGTGTGCCACGGTCCCGAGGTGCTGTCCGTTCCCTGTCCCCTCCACTTCCCTGTGTGATGTCCAGGTTTTTAGCAACATCTGAGATATCTCCCACCAAAAGTCTCTTAGCCCTCAGTACCAGCTGTCATTTGTGAATGTGGGGCAAGTTATTTCACCAAGCAAAAATACTAGTCAATCTTCAAATGCTCTGTACCCTTTAGAAAAGAAAGAAAAAGAGATAAGTGAGAAAGGGTGAGAGAGGGAATGAGAAAGGAAAGAAAGAAAGAGAGAGAAAGGGAAGGAAGGATGGGAATGAAGGAAGAAAAAGGATAAAGAAAGAAAGAAAAAGAAGAAGAAGGAAGGAAGGAAGGGAGAGAGAGAGAGGGGAGAGAGAGAAAGAAAAAAAGAAAGGAAAGGAGCGCATCGTTCTTTAGTACTGCTTTATCTGATGTAATCTATTATGTCTGGAAAGCGAGCCTTGAAGAAACATCTGGGACTCATCATGTGCCTTGTGCTACACGAGAGAAGAGACATTTCTGGATATTGCTTTAACATGGGGGCACTCTCTAACACTATCAAAGGGACTAGCAGGCTTTTCCAATTTATTGTGCCAGATGAGAGAATTCATGGACTTGAGGGAAAGTTTTCATTGCAGTGTCAAGGTGGGAGTCCCCAGGTCTCTTCCAGTCAAGATAAGCCCAAGCTCCATGAGTCCTAGGGAACTATGGAAAACAAGCTCACATTCTTTGTTTTTTTGCATACACCTTAAGAACAGATACAATTTCAATTTCAAGGTCTTCGAAGACATTAGTCAGTTAGGGTAAGAACAAAGTCGTATTTTCTAGACTCAGTCAAGCCTTTTACAACAGAGATTCTTTTCTATAGATATATACGATTACTAAGAGTTTGAAAAGTCACACACAGAGAAGACTGATGCTCAGTTAACCTCTAGTGGAAACAAGTTGGCTCAAGTGGATAATCACAGTCTAGAACTGACAATTAATTTACTATCTTGATTTGATGATTTAGAATTCATCTCAGGCTCAACAGGTCCTGGGAAAATTCCTAAATTGTTTCTATGAAGCCTTGATTTTCTTTTATTAGGATGCCAGCTGCACATTTCAAAGTGCTTCGAGGGGAATGGTCAATATAATGTACAAACAGATGATTATAACCAGAAAAGACATCAGGATAATTACCAAGAGCAATAATATTTGTTCCCTATGTATACAGAAAAGATGGTTTTATTGCAAAGCGCAGCTGAATAAAGTGGTCTTTTTTATGAAAAAAAAATTTATAGATTTTAAAAAAACAATGATTGGCTTATTGCCAAGAAATTCATGTAACTGTTATTTAAATTAAAAAAGAGGTTTCCAGCTTTTATGTTCTAAAAACAGTAACTGTTTATTGGGGGCAAGAGACCAAAACTCTCATTTTATCACACCCTACGACACAGACTCAACTATCAACCTTTAACAGTGAAACCAGAAATTTCTTGTAAGTTCCTAGAATTCAATGAGAATCTAAACATTTTCCGCCAATATTCTTTTATTATAGACAATTCCTGGTTCAGTGAAAGTGCACTGAATTACAGGACAACAGTTAAAACACTGGGGAGTTCGAGTTTTGAAAACTATTTATCATCCTATGAAGTTTTAATTTTCTGCTGACTGTTATAACCAGAGAATAGAGGGCCTTTTCATGGTAGGGGCGGGGGGAGAAAAGCTGTTTATGAATAGTTGGTGATTTGGAGCAGCTGCTCTTTACTATGCATTATCCTTTTCAGATGGCCGCATTTCCACAAAAATAACTATCACTAATAAGTTGGTGCATCCCAAATACACTGTAGCAACAGTGTTACCTTGAAAGACGGATGTCAAATAAAAAGCTCTTCCAGGTTTAAATATCCTTGAGTTTGTTCATTATGGAAGAATAATCAATCTGGAAACCTGTTGCATCTTGGGAATCTACGTTCCCAGCAGAAAAGAATATTGTCAAGTAGCTTCTCTGCAGTTTTCACATAGGGATAAAGTGAAACACATTTTATGAGAGACACTGCATCCTCATGGGAATTAGAGATGCTTTCATTCAACCCATATGGCCAGGATGAAAATGTCTGGGTGTATCATAAATGTTCCTGATCAAGCTGGAGACCAAATCATAGAGGAATTATGCTTGAGCAATTGAGGAGAAAGTGGAAACAATTTTACATGTTCCTATGCTGTTCCTGGTCACTCAGATGAAAAGGTATATAAGCAAAACCAGTACTTTCTCTCAAAATACTTATGACTAGAAATAACAAATTCAGTTTCTCATGGTATGCTTTTAGAGATGCAGAAGTAAAGAAATCTTTATCATGATACTGCTTTATGAAACATAATTAGCAGCTTGAACTCTGTAGCATGAGCTTACAGTACTTGAGTGAAACACATCGTCTACTAAAGAAGTAGAAAAGGCTGCTCTGGAAAAGAAGCAAAAATAAACGAGCAAGTTAGAAAAGAGAAAGAGGAGGCTGAGGCTTCTTTTCTTGACAAGCATTAAAAATGCTGAGAGAGCAACTGGTAGAAAAGTGGAAACGCATAAAAATTAGTCCAAAGATGAGCTACAATTACTAAGTAAAGCTGTGACCTTCTTCCCTGCTAGAACGAATTCAGGATGGGACGTTATCATCAAGGACATAAATAGACATTCTTCTTCTTAAGCCCAGAGATCTGCAAAGATGTTATTGACAAAGCAAAGTGTCTTCAAAAACTTGACCCTCATCAAAATGATGACATAAATGAAAGGTTTGATAAATTTTAAGAAGAGCATGGAGAGGTGCCTCAAGCAGACACTGCCACACCTTCAGAACAGTCCTGAAGGGCCATGCACAGATTCCATTCCTTGGACAACAGAAGAACAAAAGATTTTGGAACAAGTTTGGAAAATATATTCAGTAAATACACATGAAAGACTGGGAAAAAGTAGCAGAAACAGTGACTGGCAAGAAAAGGAGGACTGTATGAAATGATATAAGAAACTCGTCAAAACAGTAAAAGCAAAGAAAATTGCTCAAGAGCAAGTACTCAATGCAGGAAGAGCCAAGAAATAACAATCTTTATTGTGAGTGCATTTTTATAATAAAATTGAAAATATTGTTTAAAATAACGTAATTAGAGCATGTGCTACTTTAGCTGTTAAAGACTCAATCAATCGGCAGAATAATTTTGTGGATTCTACCCCAGAACACTTCCCTCGAATGTAAATAGGAGAGGAAGGGATACAACTGTGAAAGAACCAAGGTGAAAGCAACCATCAAATGTGTTAGAAAGTAAAGTTTATGATAACTGCTGGTTGGAATATAACTGAGCACACCAAAATTTGAAGAGTATTTTAACACTGTATTTTTAAAAAGCCTTAAACCTGCATATAGCAATTCTAGTTCCAGGAAACATTCAGATTTTTCCAAGATGGTCATTGTAGCCTAAAGATTTGACATTAAGAAAATGTTTAAAGAAATGCAACACATGACAATACGGATGAAACCTGAAGGCGTCACGAAAAGTGAAATAAAGCCAGACATGAAAGGACAAATATTGTATGACCTCACTGATTTGAAATAATTAAAATAAACAAACTCATACAGTCCAAATCCAGAATCTAGACTATAGGTGAGGGTAGGGAATGAAGAGCTAATGCTTAAATTATACAGAGTTTCTATTTGGGTTGATTTTAAAGTTTTAGTAATGGATGTGGTGATGGGGGTGCAAGATTGTGAACATAATTAGCAGGACTGAATTACATTGGAATGTGGTTAAAAGGGAAATTTCAGGTTGTATATATGTTCTGGAATAAAAATAAAAACAACATAGCACTTTACAGTGCAGTAAACCCTATGTAAAAGATGGATTATAGTTAATAGTATAATTGTAAAAATATTCTTTCATGAATTGTAAAAATGTACATGCTAATGCAAGGTATTTATTGTAGAGTGGCATATGGGAACTCTGCATTTTATACATGATTTTTCTATAACCCTACAACCTCTCTAATAAAAAAAAAGGGGGGTCTACAAAAATTGAAAGAGACGGGGTTTTGTTTCTAGCTAATCATCACTCTTCAATTATGCAGAATAAAAGCAAAGAAATGTCCCAACAAAGCAGAACCAGAAGGAAATGGCTTAAGGAAGGCATAACATGCACCATTTAAAGTAACGTTCATGATAGAATATTTAAAAGAATATTATTTTAAGTTCTTTTAAAATAGTTACTTTAAATCAACATTCTATTAAATATTTAAAATTTAAAAGAAGAAAATTTAAAACATGAGAAATGTTCATGATAACAATGGTAGAAACTGCAGACTACAAATCTAGTTTAGATTGTGTTGTCCCAAATTTGTTTCAAACATATAAAAACTTTGGAAGAAAATACAGGATATCGAAATATTACTTGTGCTCATCTTTGGGTGATATGATGATGGTTAATTCTTATTTTCTTCCTTTCACCTTTCCTGTAGTTTTCAGAATTCTTGTAATAAATGTAGAATCATTTTTAATCAGAAAAAAATATTAACACCAGTGAGTCATTAAGACCAGACATTCTACATTGTATCTGTTCCACTTCTATGGACAGCTCCCTAATTCTTCCCCGTCTTTGTCTAACCTGCACCCATATTGCTTGCACGTGTGAATGTATGCGTGCGCGTTAGACAACTCTCTGGCTATGCAGAATCCAGGGGTAAGTACAAGGTACAAGGGTCAGTGGGCCAAAGACAAGGCTAGAGACAGTCCAGGACAGACTTTTACTAGAAACCTAATATATCAAAATACTAATTTTACTCATTATTTTTCAAATATACAAATAGAGCAAATAGGTTCTATTTAAAATACTTTAAAAGAAAAAAATACTGATAAGAATTTCCTCTCTCCTCGGAATATATCAGGACCCAGCCAGAAGATACTACTTAGAAGCTTCTTAAGAGATCATACCTCTTTCTCATAGGCTCTTCATTCAGCCATGCAAACGTTAAAATAAAACAAAATAAAATGAGAACCAGGGTCACTCTTGGAGATCCGTGATTTTATCACAGGGAACCCTGATGAAAATGCACAGGGCCAACCAAGTTGAAGTTCCCCGGCCACCAGAAAATCCATTTCTTCAGGAAGTGGGCCTTTAGCAGGTTTAATGCTGCCAAATTTGAAGACACAGTGGCTGAGAAGCAGCTCATCCCAGATGGTTGTGGGGCCGGTTACATCCCCAGTCGTGGCCCCTTGGACAACTGGTGGGCCTGGCACTTGTGAAAGCCTTGCCAGCACTGCCCTCACTCAACTTGTGTCCACCACTAAACTACTTCGTGGCAAAATAAATGAGCAAAAGCCTCCATCCCTTGTATCGCCCCATTCCTTCCTTCTTTCACCTACTTCTGTGTCTGTACAGAGAATGTCAAGGTGACTAAGGCACAGGCTCTCTCTCAAGAAGCTCATGACAGACTAATTGGGGCAAAAGACACATAAACAGAGTATGATGAAATGATAGTTTCATGTGTACCAATCACCGCCTCTTGTGTGTTCTTATAAAGCACATATACCTTTGGAAAGGGCACCTTTTCCAGGCCGTTATGGTTTTTCCTCCTGTGTATGATGGGTAAAGCTACAGGAGAGAATGATAGGCAATAGAAAAGTGGCTCAAGATAATTCCACCTGTTTCCCGTGTTTGCCAAGGGAAATCTTTGGTTTTCTTTCCCTACAGAAGGTTTGTTAAGGATGGACATATGCTGGAGACCTGGGCTCAATTCCTGGTGCCTGCCCATGCAAATAAATAAATAAATAAACAGTAAAAAAGAAAAAAAAAGGTGGATGCAACATTAGGTCCAGAAGCAGTGGCTCCAGGGGCTTCTTCTGGGGTGAGGGAACACCATGGGGTGACATGTTACTCCTATACAGTACAAGCTTAACATCCCTAGACAGTCATTAAAATCACTTAAGGATGAGCTCTTCCATTTAAATCAATTCTTGGAATCATAGGAACTATGTTAAGGACCTCTTGGAAAATGTTAGTGGTTGGACCTTATGCTCAATAGAATTCTCTTCAGCTCAAGACCTTCCAGCTTGGCCATGATGACTTCGTGTTAGGGTGCTAGGCCTTTTAAAATGATGTCAGAGGAGGCAGGGAAAAAATTGTGAAATGTGTCCCCTGATTCTTGTTGCAGAGTATTTTAAGAAATCACCAGTAAACTTCAAGCTACTTCTTTTTCAGAGAGAGTGGTGGAGAGTGATCAGGTCAGGGGCTGGTAGAAGTATCAGGATTGACCTTCAGGAGCCTGCCTGGGCCCCCACTCCACTTACTGAATCTCAACTTTGAAAGAATGAGACTGTCCTTGGGGGCTGTGCTGGCTTGAATCTATGGTGGATCCCAGAAAAGCCATGTTCTTTAATCCTCATTCAATATTGCTAGGTGGGAGCTTTCTGATTGTTTTCATGGAGATGTGACCAACCCAATTCTGGGTGGTAACGTTTGATTAGATGGTTTCCATGAAGATGCATCTCCACCCATTCAAGGTGGGGTTGCTTATTGGAGCCCTTTAAGAGGGAACCATTTTGGAAAAATCTTAGAGCCATGAGAGCCCATGAAACCAGAGGTTTTTGTAGACGAAGAAGGAAAAGACACCCAAGGGGAGCTTCATGAAACAAGAAGCCTGTAAAGAAAGCTAGCAGATGCCACCTTGTTCGCCATATGCTTTTCCAGTTAACAGAGAATCCCTGAACTTCATCAGCCTTCTTGAAACAAGGTATCTTTCCAAGGTATCTTATTTTAATTTGGACATTTTCATGGCCTTAGAATGTATAAATTTGCATCTTAATAAATTTTCCTTTTGAAAAGCTGTTCCACTTCTGGTATATCACATTCTGACAGCATGCAAACTATAACTGGGGCCAAGCATGCCTACTTTGAAAAGGTTTCTCCAGGACTCTAATTCCTGCTACAACCCCATCCACTGAGGACAACTATCGCTCTAGACATTCTAAAAGGTGTACTAACAGTTCCCCAGAAAATAAGCTGCCAACCAGGCAGGACCAGGGTAAAACACATCGTCAAGTAGATTATCCAGACCCATGGCATGCATCTCTTATTTAGCAACTGTTTATGGAGAACCTACTATATGCCAGGCACCAAGTTAGGCTTTGAGGGTACAGTGATGGCCACAACAGTCTCAGCACTGGTCTTTGCAGAGCTTCCCATCCAGAGAGAATAGAGAAAAGTAAAGAGCATGAAGTAGGGAGCGGTTGCTCTGATACGCCACCCCAAGCACTGTTCTGGAATGAAGGATTTAGCTGTCTGGAGTGTTGCTGTCAGACAGTCTGCAGCTTTAGTCTTCTTTAGGAATTGCTGCAGATGAAAAGAGCCATCTTGCCCGAGGATATATCTCTGACACCAGGAAAGCGTGTGTCCAATGATCGATTGATGTGGAGTACTCCCTCACCCCATCTGAGTACAACTCGGCAGGAGCACCCCAGTTTGGAAGCTTCCTGTGGAGTCAGCTAATGACTTAGAGGAGCCTGCATTCCCAGCTGAGAAAGACAGGCAGAGGCCAGCTTGGCTCTCACCAACCTTAAACAAGGTTACTCTTAGTCCACGATAAAATGAGACAAAGCAAGGGCCTTTCCTAATTTCATCTATGAACAGACGAAAACAAGGTCACTGTGCCACCCATAAAATAATAAATGCCTACTCTTGGTAAAATGAGTAACTGCTACTTCTTTCCAATTAAAACTTGATTCTTTTTCTAGTTTATCCTCCCAGTAGATAAGATTTTTTGAGCTAATCATGGAAATGCCCTCACTTTATGGCAGCTTCGTCTAGAGTGAACTTCTCCCCTGAATTACCCAACCAAAGCCTAAATCTTATAATACGCCCTTTCTAACACCTTTACTGAGGCACCTTGTGATTCCACATGACGGGTGTTCTCCCTCACCGCAATGAAGAATAAACCCATTTTGTTCCACTGCAAGGGTGTCCTGGGTGATCATTAGCATTGACACAGCCCCACTTCTCCTTGACCCAATGTTGCTTCCTTTGTTTGTCTTTCCCCATGAGTTGACCCTAAGAGCACCCCCCAACTAAACACCTGCACACAAGTCTTCATCTCAGAGTCTGTACCTTGAGGACTAGGCTGTGACAACCACAACTCCCAGTGTTGAGCACAAAGTGCCAAAGCTAAGGGAACACCTAGCTGAGAGCCTTCTCTAGACTCTGCAGGACAGGACAAACTTCTTGCAGCTAAGCGATCAATGCAACTAAAGACTGAAGAGTCAATGAGCACTGTGATGGGTGTGGGGTGAGTGGGAAAGTGTCCTAGTTACACTAGTCTATTTTTTTTTAAATATTTTTTATTGATGACTCTTCACACATGTACAGTCCATACATGGTGTACAATCAGTGGCTTCTAATATCATCACATAGTTGTGTATTCATCACCACGATCACTTTTAGAACATTTGCATCACTCCAGAGAAAGAAATAAAAAGAAAAAATCATAACCCCTTATATCTCCCCATCATTGAGCACTAGTAAAATAAATCTATCCAATTTATTTTACCCCTTAATCCCCCTTATATTTATTTTTTTATCCATTTTTTTTTTTACTCATTTGTCCATACCCTGGATAAAAGGGGCATCAGACACAAGGTTTTCACAATCACACTATACTAGTCTAAGAAATTATCTGAAGGCTGCCCAGAGCCTGAGGAGAGGTTTCCAGCCACACGAGGTAAGCAGGGCAGAAGAGAGAGAGACAGAGACAGAGAGAGAAAAGGACAAAGAGAAATGTGTGTGTGTGGGGGGGAGGGGGCGGTAGGGGGAGAGGGAGGACCGGATCAGGAGGGGTTTTACAAGACTAATGAAGAATTGGGTCTAATTTGACCATTGAAAGGTTTTAAGCAGGGGAGTAACATAATTAAATTTGAATTTTAGAAAGATATTTCCAGCTACAACATAGTAAAAACAGGAAGCAGGAAATCAATCAAAAGGCTACTGAAATAATTCGGGAGAGGTGTAATAGCAATCTGATTTACCATGGTGAGGGAGTGGAGTAGAGAGAACCGGACTGAGTCAAGTGACATTTAGAAGGTAAATGAAAATCACCTGGATTCCATGTGGCATGTGAACGGGAGAGGAAGGGGCAAGGATGACTCTTAGGTTCCTGGCTTTGGCATCTGGGTGGTTAATGAGATCCTTCAGTGAGATTGGGAACCCCGAAAGGAATAGCAAGTTCTTAAGGGAAAGATGCAAGTTTGGTTTTAAATATTGATTTAGAGGAAGTAGAAATGTCCAATATAAAACTCGGGTTGGACATTTGGACTGGAGATTAAGATACTGGAGTCTTTGACGTGAAAACTACAGTAAGAGGCATAGAGTTATTTCCCAGGGACAAGAAGGAAAGAGACCCTAAGACATCCCGTCTTCCCCCACTGAACACCACCAAGGGGTAGACAGAAGATCTTAGAGGGAGAAGCCAAAGTAATAGGAGGGAAAAAAACAACAACAGAGAAGTGTGGTTTGGGGTTCCAAATTTCATTTTGCTGTCAATCATAGAATATAGTAAGATCATAGCATCTTTACATCAATGACTATGGTATAGTGACTTGTCACAAAAGTAGAGCAATTTCCTAAGTTTCCCAGACCATGCGCCGCCCCCTCCACACCCCCCAAAAATACATTTGGCTTTTTCTATCCATAAGTGTGCTACTTCATGAATGATACGTTGAAACCTCCCAAAAGAACTGTAAATGGACTGTGACTGTCACGTTTGTGGTCATGCTAGCATGAAGGAGGCAGAGCTGTTTGTCAGCCTCACCCTGGCACTACTAATCTGGAGCGAACCGCTCCACTGGTCTCTGCCACGCTCTAATCGGAAAAGGTTCCTGACTTCAAGGGTTTGACCATCTAGCTGATGGCACACAACATGCATGTGTGAAAAGGAAGGAAGAAATGGACAGACTGATAAAACGACTGAAGGAGGATGGGCTAAGACCAACCGCACTTCCTGTTTAAAGTTAAATTTAAGACAATAAAAAGGAACTGGCTCCATCTGCAGATATAGCCATGAAGCAATAACATACGAAAAATGGGTTCACTCTCCA
Organism: Tamandua tetradactyla; assembly: GCF_023851605.1. Lineage (NCBI taxonomy): Eukaryota > Metazoa > Chordata > Mammalia > Pilosa > Myrmecophagidae > Tamandua > Tamandua tetradactyla. Next base: position 28,679,424 of record NC_135352.1, read on the forward strand.
ATGATCATTTTAAATGTTCTGGAGCAAAACTGTGTTGGAAAATTTACGGGCTTTTAATTCTTCGTTATTCATGCCTGGAATAGTCTCCATACTCCTTTGTCCTTACCGATATTTCACCTTTCTTTAAGGGCCCAGCTTGAAACCCAGTTGTCCATAAGATTATCCCTGCCACAATAGTGCAAACTGACCTCTGTCTCCCCTGAATTCACACGTTGGCACAATACTGGTTTTGCACCTTACCCAATACGCACAGTTTTCCTGGACCTCATCTAATCCTCATATAAATCTTTATGAGGTAAGGAAGGCAGAATCCATCCGCATTTTCCTAGCAGACTGTGAGGACAGATGAGTGTTGCTGGCTGCCAAATCCCACAGTTGGTGAACAGGTGAGGTAGTTCTGGAGCCTAGGTCTGCTGCAGGCAGGTGCCCTGTCTCATGCTCCCTGGAGCACTTTGTGCCCTGCCTGCATTGCTATGTTGTCTTGTGCAGGAGTGACTTTTTTTTCTAAATTTGGATTTCCTAGAGACAATGATCCTGTCTTCTATTTTGTGTACCTAGAAGCAACCAGGACACCTAGCAGCCAGGAGGAAAGAACTGAATATTTGTTACTTTAAGTTTCTGTTGTATCAAAGTGGATATAGAAATAATATTAAATAAAAACACATATACTATATAATGATCTCTCTATTGGCATAGGTTCCATATTCCTTGAACAGCGTGTTATTAAGTTTTGAATTTAGAAAAAACAGTATTCAGGGCACTAGCAAATTTGATCCTCATTTATTTCTCTAATTTTGCAAAGTCCTGCTCTACAACAACAGACACTAAATTTTTTTTAAAAATGCATTTACCTTCAAGGACTACCTTTTATGAGGTTATATTTTTAAAGTCTGTAATTTATAGTATTATAATATATATTTATTAGAAATTATGATGAAGATTAGTTAAGCATAACATTAATCAGCAAACATGACTTCTGAGTAGAGTAAGAAGTGTCTCATATTCTGAGGGGCGAATGTGTTAGCTGTGACAAATCATTTGGGAAGAATGTTTAAGTACTAAAGTAAAGAATAAGGGGAACAAGTGAAGCTCCAGTTGACACTGGCTATGAATGAGTCGTCTGTTTCCCCTGCATGATGGGCCTTTTTTCACTCTTCGCCTGAAGGAAGGGACAGCCCTTTAACTTTAGGCTTGTTTTCGCCCTCTTACTCTTATCTTATAGCTAGAAATTTTGGATTGTACCTTACTGAGACTAAAAGAATGTTTTTGCATTAGTGAGCAGGAAGCACATCAATCTGCAACTTGAAAATACTAATAAGGTCTTGTTTTTTTTTATTTTCAAGAGAAATCTGCAAGCTTCAGACGTGAAACTTCTCAATCAGAGGTGGAGTGGCCACAAGCTAGTGGAGGAAGAAAGGACTGAGTTAACTAGGATACTTCTTGGTTGGAGAGAAGCAAAACAGAGGCTCCATCAAAGATACAATGTACAATCTTGCTTCCATTTACTATCTTCTTAAGCATCCTATTTCTTCAAGTTGATTTGAATGTAACACATTTATTGTAGAAAAATTGGAATGTATGGGAAATTAAAAGAAAGAGATTTGGAAAGCTCTATTCAATGTCCCAGCCAGGCTGCCTCTCCCCCTTGTCCCAGTGGGTACCTGACCCTCAAGTCATCCGGTCACAGTGACTGGCCGCAGGCAGGACTCTGGGGCCACAGGCAATGATGCCATTCTAGAAATCCAGCCCAATACATCCCCAGCCCCCAGCATGCCAGGTAAACTAGAACTTTGGGAGATTTCTGATACGACAATCCAGAGCAAGTACCGTCAGATAAGAAATCAGATAAAACAGACGTTGTTTTATCCAAAATCACCTGAATATTTGGGATTAATAGCAAGTAGTTTGCTAGTTGTAGAACTCTCTGATTAAGCTTTAAATAGCCACATTACAGCTATAAACTGAGTTAGTGATGGTGGAAGAAACTGCCGTCCTAGGAACATATGAGAAAGGTTATCAAAAAAATCAAATTCATGGACTTGTTTTCAAAGCGTATGATGCGGGGAGAGAAACAAGAACATTAAAATGAAAAACTAGCTGTAGGCAAAATCCCACAGATGCAAGAGGAGAAGGAGCAGGAGGTTGAGGGAAGGAATGACAAGAAACAGAAAGAAAAACATGTGGCTAAGATAGGAAAAATAACTTAAATAGGGAGAGAAAGGCAATTTTTCGTTATTCGTTTATGGGAAGTTTTGCATAAATAATAGTCAGCTGCCTTTCGATTTAAGATACGGTTAAAAGGAAACACATTGTTGCCATAATCATAAATATGCGGCCACTTCGGGGAAGACTCTCCCTGCCTGCAGTCCCAAAGAACACGCATCCCCTACCTTCCCCCCATAAATGGGCTCAGCACAGTCCCCTAAGCAAGGGCTGCCACTGTCACACTCAGCAGCAGCTTCTTCTCCCGACCCACCAACCCGATGGCTTTTTATTTTTTCCCTCATGGGCAGGCACTGAGAATCAAACCCGGGTCTCCACCATGGCATGCGAGAACTCTGCCACTGCGCCACCATCGCCCGCCCAACCCGGTGGCTTTTTGCCACCTCTTTGAGTTCCTCTCCCACCTTTTGTTGTCCAAACACTTTGAGAGGAGCACTGTAGAAACACAAATCCTCCCTGGAGGCACAACCCAGGGGAGTTAGAGAAAAGGAAGGGAGGCTCCGTAGCACATGCAGTCACAAAAAGATGGGCCCAAAGCCCATCTTTTCAGATTTTAATCTTTTGACAAATTTTGGGATTCCAAAATCCACACCCTAGTTATGGGTTTCCTTTGTTATAAGGAAGACACACTGAGGTAAAAGGAAAGAAGTGGAAGGTGTCTTGGGTTAGTAAAGCAGACCTGAGTTTACTACTTGACATTCATGAACTCCTACTTGACGCTGTCACACGGAGACCATTTCTTGCACAGCTGAATCTACCGAAGATTTCAAAAATTCCAAAGGACCACTGAAAACCAGAGATAAGAAGAAGCACCCCAAAGAAAGCCAGCAAACAGTGTAAAAATAGTATAAATTGCTTATGCGAGGGTCTGGTCTTTGGCAGTAGTCTGAAATTCTGACTGTAAGACAAAAGATGAGAAGACAGGGTTGGAAAGGATAAACACCGTGCTTTCGGAGAGGGAAAGAGGCCATACTTTTTTCAGGACGTGAAAGTGGAGGCAGGTATTCTGGGAAGCCCTTGTAAAAGAGATTTCACTTGATCTGAACCTTCAAATGTCGTTAACACTTAGATGTGCAGAGACGGGAAATGGGAAAAAGCAAGCAGGGAGCTCGACAAACATATGGTGAATTAATATTACATCAATATATCATTTTCCTTCCCACACTGACAGTGTGAAATAAGGGAAGATACACCTTAAATAATATGAATAGTGTCCATTTCCCTTGGAACCTCAAAAGCCTTTAGGAAAATTCCACGGGGACCAAAGAAGTCAAGGAATAAGTTTATGATCCTCTTGGTAATGTCACTTGAAGGCACCTCCTTAGGATCAGTCGAGAACACTTTTTGTTGTCTTACTTCCATGTTTATCCACATCCATCAAGTCTGTTTTATAAAATGCAATGGATAAATAACTATACACGTATACTGGAATTGAACAACAAAGCAAATGGAGGGCAAATGGTGTGAACCAGGTTTCTCACTGCTGGAATGGGAGGTTACTGATAAGAAGGAGGAAGGAGGCTACAACAGTCGAGCGGGGATGGATTCAAGTGGGAGAATTGGTCTGAGCTGATGTCTAGCTTAATATGGACACTGATGATTACTTATAGAAATATTTACACATATGTGTATAGCTATGTGTAGGTACAGTTAGTACACACATTTATCTCCCTACTCTATCAGCTGAGACCGCCTAAAAACAATGATCCCGGTAGTAACAAGCACACCCAAAGCTCCCAGATTTTGTTTTCTAATGCCATTCTCCAATAAAAGGAACCAATCACTCCTTGGAAAAATGGCTGATGTTCACAGAGGGATTCTCATACTGGAAATATTCAAGACACACCCAAGGTATCTTGCAGCATCTGAACGTGAGGATGTGCCCTCCTTCAGCCCAAATTGTATAAATAAACCACATTGATGTAGGCATGTCAAAAGGTACAAGGGCCTATTGAAAGAGTGTCCCAGGGACCAATAAAATCAAGTGATCTTGCATTATAACTCAAAGTTTAAAATAAATATCCATGAGTCCATATAAATGATTGTATAAATACATAAATTGGGGAGAACAAACCTCCCATGCAGAATAATTCCAAATAATTTATGTGGCGACTATGCTCTTAAAGAGATGCAGCTTAATGCCCCTTTCCTAGAGCAATGGCTGCACATGGCGACTATCTTCCAAAGAGTAGACTATGGAAAGGGGGATGCGAAGAAGCGTAACTTTGTAGTGAAGCAAATGGACAAACACTAGCTCAAGCCAGGTGATCAAGGTGAATATCCACGGTGATAAACCAGGTTGACAGTGGACAACGTTGATACGATATGACCAGAATGGCATTTTTCCCAAAACACGTACCTCTAGGCTAATCATGAGGAAAACACTTAAGACATATCCAGATTTAGGGACATGCTACAAAATACCTAACCAGTACTCCTTAAAACTGTCAAGGTTATCAAAAACAAGGCAAGTCTGAGAAATTGTCTCAGACCAGAGGAGTATGTAAGTAAGGAGTAAGGAGACATGAAGACTAAATATAATGTGGAAACTGGAACAGAAAAAAGGATGTTAGGTACAGACTGGGAAATACCAAATAAAGCAGATTTTAGTGAATAATAATGTATCGATATTGGTTCATTAATTATGACAAATACACCAAATTAACCTGTTATTAATAATAGGGGTAATTGGGTATAGGGTATATGAAAACTCTCTACTATTTCAGTAATAGTTCAGTCAATCTAAAATTATTCAAAAATGAAAGTTTATTTAAAAAAATAAAACAAAAATTCTTTACTCTCAATAAGCTCTCTGCAAAATATGCTGACTAGTGAAATCCTTAGGGAAGTCTCTCTAAATATTGATAGCTCTTCAATCGACTAGAGCAAAAGTCAATTAGAAATGATAACCTCTAATACGCCCATTTGCCTAACTTCTTATGGAGTCAGCTGGAGCCGCCTAACCTGCCTAATTAGATTCACTCCGTAGACAGGAGGACATGTGGAAGGGAAATCACTGTGAAAGAGGCCTCTTCTGTTTTGGTGGTTTTTGCTCTATCCTGAGAATCTTGAAGCTTTCCCAATCTGAGTATCGACCCTCTGACCCAGCACAGATGTCTTCTCACACAGCTCTTCATATGAACGGCCATCAGATAACACAAGAAGGGAAGAAGTGGGGGGGGGGGGGACTGTCCTCTCTGATCCATTTAAGATTTGGTAGTTATCTGCTACGCTTATCAGTAATGATAAACGATTTAAAGCTGTACTGTATAGGCCAGATCACCAATTCCTTTGCTCTCTAACAGGCAAATGGAGAAATGGCATGTTTGTGGAAGACATTCAAGAGTGAAATTCCAAACGCTAGAACCTTTGAACCACTGAACCCTTATTAACTTAAAAGGAGGTGCTTTTGGAGGGGAAGAAAGGCGTCTCCCACAAAATAGCATATGGTAAAGAATGGCAGCACAAATACAAAAAATTCAAATAATTTCCCAAGATAGCAACTTCTCAATATATCATTAAAAGCAAGCCAAACACTATCCTCTTAAATGACATCTCTCCATGTTTCATTGCCATATGCAGACTATAAGAATTCAGAGATCTTTGGTCTAAAGCAATATGGATAGTGTATTCATATAATATTCATATATTCATAGAATATATATATAGTCATTAAAGGCCTGATGATTCACTGGCAACTTACAGATATGCTACTATAGTATGTACAGTATAAAGTGGTGTGATTCATCAGGCCTCTGATGAATGAGCTGGTGGGAAACTTCTCAATGCCAAGGAGAGTGAAAATGAGATTGTGAGCAGACAGTGGCCTGTGCCCTCAAAGAAAGTCAGGCAGTATTAATTTAAAATGTAAAACCCTAGTAATCAGTTCTAGCTAGCAATAATTGAGACCAGGAATGAGTTCAAACATTAACAGACAAGAAAGCATAAGCACAAATGTAGAGGAAAGAGTAATACAGTAACATAAACCCAAGGTAATAAAAAAGAAAAACAACACATGGAACTTTACAACAAAGAGAAACAAAGGAGAAGTGAAGGAAGGTGACCTGGGAGGAATTTGATGAAATTCGGGGGCTGTTTAAATAATCCATGTAAATGGGCAACAAGGCAAGCCCATGCTGGCTCGGGGTTCACTCCATCTGAGTCAAAAAGACCAGCCCTAAAGTCCTTGGTAGTACCTGAGAAGAAAAGAATTTGCTCTTCACTGAATGTCAACAGTTCAATTTTGCCTTTTGGATCCCAAGCAAACTTCTTTTGCCTCACTTCTCTCATCTGCCAGGTTGCATTTCCCCCTCATTCTTAACATCCTATTTTTAATGCAATTCTTTTAATAAAATTCACTAGAAAACCATATTCAGCCTATCTTGACTGCAGATGCCTTGCATTTTCTTGAAATTCCTGTATCGTGCAATGCATTATGTGGCTATTCATCGCACACACTTGTTACACGTGTGACTAATTATTTGCTTTACAGGAAAAGTCTGGAGTCGCTGAGCCCCAGTAGAAGGAATATTGCTAAATCCAAGCATTCCCACAGCAGGGTTAAGATTTTACAGTTAAATAAATTATTCAAGTCAGATGAATTACTTCTTTTTAGTGTTCTGGGTCTCTCAACTCCACAGCTGCCAATAGGGTAGGAGGCAAGTTATTGGGTACTCGGCTTCGGTTTTCTTTATGAAAGTTAAAAAAAAAAACCACCACCACCACGCTAAACACTTAAAAATAAGTTAAAACCATACCATTTCCTTTGGAAAGAAAAGGTTTTTATGAACTGTGACCATTCTCTCAAAGGAGTCAGAATCTTGCTTTCCATCTTCTTATTAAGTCACCGCATTTCCTCCATGCGTCTAGTTCACTGGATTGTTCTGAAAGGAACATACAATTACCTTTCCTTTATCACAGCAGTTCTGGGTCCTAGAGTAAAACTCACAATATTCTCCCAGTATTCTCATACTTTCTAACTTCATGTCTGAAAAATGAAGTGTCTAATTGAGAGAGTTTTCAAATATTATAGACAAATGGAGACAAGTAAAATAAGACTTCTCTCTCAACGTAGTCATGTTGGGGTCTCCACACTTATCAAACGGATCATTGCCATTGTTCACAGCAGTTTTGGAAGCTCTGCTTGGGATGTTGTCTTTACTTTAGAGCTGCATATTGTCTGACCAAAAATGCCACATCCCAGCTTAATAGCTTGCTTGACAGCAAATCATTTTTGGTTTGAAAAAAATGGAGTCCATTCTCCAAGGATAAGACTTGCCACCACTGAGCAGTGTTGAAAGAATGTGCAATAGATTCTGAAAGCAATTAAATGTGGACACATTCCAAACTTGCCTTGTGCAAGTACCTTATTGGAAAATGTGAATTGCCTCCAAGTGTTTACTGGGGAGAAGCACACATTCACTTGGGGAAAGAAGTTGTGATTTCAGCGTTAAAGAAAAATCACCTGTGTGTGTTACTTTAGGATTTCACAAAGAAAACTTAATTCTTATGCATATCTAAAACTAAAACCTCACACGGTTATAAATTTTAACAGCTATCTAAAAATATGATTTTTCAACATTCCTGGGAAAAGAACTTTGACCTGAAAGGCTAATTTTGGTGGTTTTTGTGAGAAAACTAAAACAATAGCAATGTTGCAATAAAATATTTGGTGGGAAACTTAAAGAGAGAAATAAATTGATCCCACCTAAGATGTTTTCTCTCAAGTACCAAAGAAAAAATCCACTTAGACATATAACCAAATGTTATTTAATATCTTAAAAAGTAACACAATCCAAAATGGATAGTTCACACAGCACTACATAAACAACATGAACACAATATTACTGTATGGAGGGACTTTCAAATATAGACTTACAAAAATCCCTGTCCTTTTTTTCTCTTAAGTTATTATACTAAGCATGACAAGTAATCATCATTTACAATATGATACACTGACACGATAAAAACCATGTTACAAATGTGCTGTTATAAATCAGTAACATTAGGGAAGACATTTCATGAACTGTAATTATTTCATATGAAATACTATACAATATAAACAGAACATCCATCTTGGATGACCTTTACAGCAACCAGAGACCAAGTAATTTAAATTTTTTTTTCAGTGCAAACACATTTTATTCAAGGCAGTCTTGGCTGCAAAACTCCTTTCTAACATACAGTAAATCCCACTTGCACTTCTTAATTCATTTACCCTAATGCAATAGTCACATTCAGTCACTCAGAGAAAGATACCTGCAGAATTATGATCCCTTTAAACTTAATGTTTAAATTTAATTCTCTTCTAGAAAGTAGTATCTATGTCAACTACTCTAAGGACCCTAATTTGTAGCTGTCGAGTTTTACATGAAGGTGACCCTAGGGCGGCTCTATTCCTAACACAGCATGTGTGCACAATACTGCACAGTATTCTGCCCTTCCAATGTGGAAACCAAGGCGGTGTATCAGCATCGAAGTGGGGGAAGAGGAAGGAGGCAGGGAGGGAGGCTCTCAGGGAAGAAAGAGGCGAGGAACTGCTGAGTGTGTACTTCATGGTTAATTTCCTGTAACTGCAGAGGATTTATAAAGGAAGAGATCTCAGATCTCCGATTTGGTACCTCTTTTTGGTGGGAGTAAGGGACCAGAGGATGCTAAGGGCAGCCTTTGGACAGGGAGGTAGGCAGCTGGACATGGACCGGCCAAGCTGTTCCCCTCAAATTTGCTTCCAGAGTCATCGCTGCCTCACTTCCTCCATTCTGTTGGCATGGTGGTGCGTTTGTTCACATTTCAATTAGCCATTAAAGCCTATAACTGATAATACACACTCATAAGAAGGCTTAGTTTCCTTTGAGCCTCCTAGAATTCTGAGCCTTGCAAATTACCAGCCATAAGTCATAGAACAACTGTAAAAACACAGGATTAAAAACACAGGGCAATCACAGGGGTATCTCTCTCAGGGACGCTGCTGCAAAAGACACAGAGATCAACTCAACCAAGGAGATGTCAAATTCACACACAAGTAAATTTAATAATGAATTTTTTTCTATGTCTAATTTAAGAAATGACTCGTAAATAAAAATCTATGGGAAAATATTGCATGCATTCTTAACACTGTAAAGCTTTCTGGGAGTCAGGTGGCATGAACAGCTGATTCTTTTATCTGACTTGGTAAATGTCAGACCAATAGTGGTCTCTCTACTGCTCATATTTTCCTAACCTAAAGCAAGACAATGTTTTCCTCAGCTTTTGCGGGTTTTTTTTTTAATGTGTTCTAGCTTCCTTCAAGCCCTAAATGTGCATGGAAGAGTCACCTACGAAAGAAGAGTCCTGGATGCCTTTGACAATCAATGGACAGGATGCTTTTGGAGGGGCTCATGGAGGGAGGGAAGGAAGGGACCATTTCTGCTTGGGTCCACTGTGGTCCGACAGCACACTGCTAGGTGGTTCTGTGACTGGCCTATGGGAAAGGAGAAGGTCCTTGTTAAGGATCCTCTATCTCCTAAATTGAGAAAACACTGAGAACTTGATCAGCTCCCTCAGAAGTTCAAAGTCGGGCTCAATATATCGTACTGAATTTCTGTTGTGCTAAGGAGAACTGTGAAGAGTACTTGATAAAGTTTTTCAATAAAATTTCTGGTTCAGCACCTTCCACTGCCAAAAGCAGTCATGATCCTGAAAGATGGTACTTTAGCACAGGAATCATAGAAGCCCAGTAGGAAACTGTAAACAAGGGTGTAGGTCTAGATCTACTGCTGACTGCAATGACATCTGGGTGGATCTGCAAATCTTCCACGTCCTAAATTGACACCAGTAAGGTGCATTGAGGTGTAAAATTTCAAACACCCTGAAATATTTTTAATGAAAAGGGACAAAGGTGTAAAGTTGTATTGGTTTTCTTTGACTTTATTAGCACACATCAGAAAAATAGCATTGTATTTAGTGATTTCTCATGATGGTCTATCAAACAGATAGAAAATAGATCATTGTTAGCTGCCACTGTGTTTCTGGGTAATTGTAAGTCGCTCCTTCTGTTTAGTCACTTCAAGTATGGGTATTACATAGATGACCTGCTTCATTAATTGTTTGTGAATCCGAATGCTTTGGAAGCACTTTGGAGATCCCAAATTGAACTGTGCAAAGTCATGATCAGTTGTTGGTTATTAAACAAGCTCCAAATACTGCCCAGATTATAAATGGTGAGACTTTTCAAAAGATGATAACTACTGTATTGCGAACAATATGACTATAATTTACGTTAAAAACTTTATTTTCAAGTACACTTTGTGGTGATAAGTGGTTTACCCCGGGTAGACGTTTACAAAGCTGTGCCAACTTAAATAAAGGAACAATGCTTGCAGTTTCATTGAACAGGCTTTTTCTCCCTATTATAACTGCAATATAATTTAAATGTATATTTTAGAAATGCTGGTTGGGTTATGAAAAAGAGGGACTTGGGAACAGCTGGTGTTCAGATCACTGTTATCAAATGAAGTTTCAATGTATGCTTCCTAAACTTGAGCTTCACAATACCAGAGAAGTGGTAATTTGTTATTTTTATCCAGCTAGTCCCCTTTCAGCAATTCTAGTTGTTTTCTCTATTTGATGGCACCCCCCTCCTTTTCATTTGCTCATTAAGGTCCCCTGAGATGTGCAAAATATATAAAATGGAATACAAATTATTTAACAGAGGTTGTGGAATACACAGCACAGCTTATTCAATTAAAGTGAAGTTTGGGCTCGATATGGTAGCATGTGAGTGAAGGCAGAGAGGCCCAAAGTGCTTCAAAGTTGGCAGTCCACATTTTTTGTGTGTCTTCTGTTACTGAAAAACTAGAATTCACATCAGATTTTTATAGGAGCAAATAGCTTACTAAATTATGTTTACCAATTGGCTCTGTGCCAGATAGAACTATTAGCAGGGATGGAAAGAAAGAAAAAAAAGAAGAATTTTTAATTTCCTTTCATTCACCCTAACAAAGTCAAGCACGCTGTTTTGCGGAAGGGAGGAGAGACACCTGAAAGCCAAATAATGTCATAAAAGAAAACCATAGCAATGAAAAAGTCATGAGTCCACAGAGGCAATCACTGACACACACACAAAACACCATGGCCTAATGGCTAAAAAAGCCTTAAACTCTGCTTTTTAAAATCAATACACTTGAATGCACTGCTGCCATTTCATCAAATTTATGGAGGTAGTTATATGTAAAAATAAAAATTACCATAAAGTAATATGTTGTATCATAATAATACATAAGTGTGCAAAATGCCGACAGATGTGTTGACCCCTTAAAGTGGAACACTACACAAGAGATTCAACCAAATTCAGTTTTCAGTTTTGTAAACCTTTCTATTGATAAACTCTAAGTGGAGACTACATAAGCAGGCGGGTAACCCACAGCCATCATTTCTCTGGAGGTCAGGACGTTAGCAAAGCTTGGAGATGGCCCCAGTGTTGGATTACTGGGCACCTAAACATAAAACACCTTGGGTCACATTTGCTACCACAACCTCTCCCCGATTCAAAGATCTGGGTTAGATTCAGAGGAGAATGTCTCTACACGAAACGTCTGCTTACACTGAATCATCTTTAAAGTCCATCATTTCCATGCTAGTGTCTAAGGGAGCTTTTTAAAGCATCATGTGCCCCGCTGCATCTGGCAAATAGTGTACACATTTTTTAGTTGAATAATGTCTCCTGTAAACCTCTTTCTTGTGAAATATTGGTAAATTTATATATTAAAGCTTCTCTTAAGGATAATGCTTTCCTTTCCAGTTTGCACAGCATTTTATTGTTGCCATGGCTACTTTTAGAGGATCTAGAGGCAGCCTAACTAGAGGCTGATGTACTGTTTCAATGGTTACATTATTTATGAACTGATAGTATGATAAAAACTTGAGAGCAGGTTTCTGAAAAAAAAAAAGAATTTAGACAGAAAAATTTAGTAACCGTATGGTATACAATTCCCCAAAGAAATAGACTCTGGAGTCTATTAGATACATTATCATTCCTTTTGGACATATTTAAGCAACAAGAAAAATAATATATATTCTGGAGCAATCAAGGCATGCCTTGAATGAAAGAAGGCTTGACACTGAAAGCCACCTGATTTAAGCACTTAAATGGTGTGAGAGTTTACTAAGAAACATGCTTAAGTTTCGCTGCAAGCACAAAAAAAAAAAAAAAAAAAGAAAGGAATTGATGTTAAAATTGAAGTCTGCTTTTGACCCAGTGCAGCTTTCAAACATCTGAAAAATCTGGAGGGATTATCCAAATATTTAAAGAATCAGTCCAATTTTTAAAATCCAAAAACTGTATCCAACTGTGTATATGATAGCATTCTTAGACATATTTCTAGTGATTGCACCTAATCACAGCAGAAATGTTTCACAAATTTTATGTCAATTACTAAAATTGGAGTGGAAAAGATTATATTTGTTTTTGGATATATTTTATGGTACATGGCTCCAAATACTGCCTACTACTAACTAAGGGAAACCATTTACAAGGCCATATGTAACTTTTTGCCAATAATGTTCCCACTATCTACAGATTGATTCCATTGCTCCCGTGAAATAATACACGGAACTTTGAAATGTCTCTTTCTAATAAGGTTGAAAATTGATTATCAGTAACCTCTGCTGCCTGGGAGTTTTCTTTGTATCCAACATGATATTGTAAACCAAAAGTAAACGTTAATAAACCATTCTGAAATAAGTGGGGCTAATAACTATACATCCACCTAAAAATGCCTCCTGAAATTGGTACAAAGTATCTGTAAACATTACTCTGGCATAGTTCATATATGCATAATTGTTATTCTGATAAATTTTAGGGGAGTACAAATTATGATTATACCACATTTGCAGAATGAGCACATTCTGTTGTTAACACCATGGGCACATGTATAATTCTAATCAAAAATTATTTTAAAGTTTTCTCTATAGATATCTTTCCAGGAATAAAAGGCCTGAAGTCCAACCCTCCTGAAATTTGCTCTTTCCTATAGCCACTAAAAATTATCTCCCACAGCCTAATTTAGGCATTCTATTTAAAACTACATAAAATAGATTTATGTCCTTCCATTAGAAAGAATAATATCCTCAGGCCATATTCTTCATTTGTATCACAAAGAACATTTTGCTTTTAAACAAACTAATTATTGTATCTATTATAGTAAGATAGGATCATCATAAGTATCACAAGGAGGAAACTATTTTCTTTAAATATTTGATTAATACCTTTTAAAAGTCCATATCATCTCTTCCATCACTTAGTGCTGGGACCCAGCCAGGTTGAGAATTCCCTTCCTTTGTCCACTTCAGATTCAAAGGCCTATATTCCTGTTTGATTATGGAAGGTTAGCAATCAGACAAGCATCTGTTACACTTAAAAACAAAATCCCCCAAACACACATTCCCAGTATTTCAATCACGACCCCTTCTGACACACTTCCATGGGCTCCTGCAAAATATTGTCACGAAAACTCACAGTGCAAATGACTGGTGCACAACACAATTCACAGAGGGTTGGGGTCCCTTCTGGTCAGTTTGGCACTGCTTTCCCCTTCAGGTGGATGGACCCTTGCATTTTACATTTTTGTGGTGGCTTTGTTTATTTGGAAGTGTCAAGGATCAGTTCTGTGGCACCATTTAACCACTTAAGCCCAGACTGGGAGCAACACACATCTGTGGCATTTTTAAATGGAATTGGCAACTGCATGACATTGAAAATGCATATTACACTTACAGTGTCTAGACTTTCCTATATGTGCTCAGTTACAATTAGTGAAGCAAAAGTATACATATCACCCCTACTGCTATTCTGTTGCTACAGAGCCATAAATGTGAAAAGCAATACTCTGAAATAAAATTTTTGTTTTTGTTTTGTGTTTTTTTTTTGTTTTGCCCTAGCCACTTAGCAGCACAGTTTAAGTAAACACAAAAACTGTGGTTAAGATGCTTGTCTTTCCAGAGGTGTAAACATCAGTCCCAGTGTCGTAAACTTTGCTGTATCGAACGAGAGACAAAATCTGAGGCAGAATGACTATCACACACTAGTAACAGAAGCTTGTAAGCAGTTGGAAGGTTTCTGTAGTTTCTCAGCTTCGTTTGTTGGGGGGTCCGCGCTTGCTCGGAAGTTGAAGGCTGGGCCAGCTCCGCCATGGGCAGGACTCAAAGCAGGGTTCTGACGCCGGTTACTTTCGACAATGCTTGAAGTGTTGGAAGCCAGGCTCTCCCGAGTACTAAAAGAGTAAAAAGGGTTTGTTTTGTTTTTAACATAAATAATTATATACTGAGCACTGGAGGAAGAACAAATGATGGAGTTAATGGATTTCCCGTTAGTTCGTAATGTCATATGAATATACTATTTCAACCTGATGACTCACATATGCTCCTCTAGAATGGACTCCACGGTTTTCCCAAAATGTGTGATAGCCAGCAGCACACTAAATGAATCAAGAGTTTTTATAAAGCTGAATGTACTTTCAACTATTTTCCCTCTCCTTTTGACCACTACTTCAAACTTCGATATGATGGATAGCTATCATGTTAATTTAAAAAAGGAATACTCATAAATATACATGTGTAATTGTTGCATTTCAGGCTGGAAATTCATTGGCATAACTGCTCCTGAATCAACTCAATAATTTTACCTCAGTGGTCCCGCTGTCATTCTTGATTAGCAGATTTTGACTTTCGCTGACTTCAAGCACACCAGTAGCTAGCTAAATGGCAGCACTGATGGAAACACAATTCTCTTTAAACATTTCATGTCTTTGTTTCAAATTCTACTACATTAGTTAAAATACAATATGGCAGATAAAGAACCCTTTCTCTCTATTCATTCGTGAAGTTTAATGTTCATTTTTCCTCCTTTGGTAGAAATTTTTTTTTCCTTAAAGGATTCTTATAGGAAAGCTTTATTATTTTGACTTCTCTTTATTTTTCTAAGTTAGAAATATTTCAATCTATCATATTGCTCCAACTGGTTAGAACGCTTAATGTTTCAAATGTGTAGACACTAGCAGAAACAAGATCACTTGGCCTGATGGAAGGGAGCTGAATGATTTTCATGTTCAAGGTTCCCAAAATGGTAATATGAATTTATTTTTTAACTTACACAGAGATGGGAGAAGCCATACTCATGCTCAAAACTCTACTCCATTGAATAGGCTCAAGGTTTATGAGATATTGCGTGAGAGTTGGGCCCCATGAACAATTAAAACCCACGGAAACTGGTCGACAGGTCAAACTACTGTTCTAGAGAGATCCTCACTTACTTTCCTTCCTCCCCATCTTAAGCTGATAGCCATTTTGTCTGAACCCTGCACTGTGGCAGCCCTTCCTAACATATTATGGCAACTTAACCTCTAGTTGTCTGAGGTTGCTTCTCCCCAAGGACTCAGGGGTTAATTTTTTCTCAAAAGAAGTTTTTCCATTGGCTACCTGAAAGACTGCTGAACTTTTCTGGAAGTAGAAACCAACCTTCAGATGGTTTCACATTCATAGAGATAAGTCAAGTTCTCTCATTATGCTTATGCTAAATCTGGGCATACCTAAAGAATACTTCAAAATTTCATTACTACAAGGATGGGAGGTACTCAGTCTAATTACTTACCTGCTTCACCACCTTCCCCAAGAAAATTTATGAATGGCTTGCCAGGGTTACACCTAAGGTGTGGGATCAGGGAGGGGAAGGAGGAAGCATAATAAATACGTAGAACCCCAAAGATTTCATGACATGTTCCTTCAGTTTCATTCTTAATCATGATAGTAAATTTGATAGTCCCTGACCCTCCCCATCTCTACACTGGGAAAATTATGGCTTGATTTACCTATTCGCAGGATGACTGTGAAGATCTATGTGTAAATGAACAATGTGTATACTGAAAAAAGCTGGAAATATGTAAATTATTTCTACTATTCATATGATATAAATGAGTTTAGTAGCACTGAGGGTTGACTTGGGAAAATGTGATGACCTCTCTTCTATGGGAAATGCATTTTAAGGTCCAAAAGACCCACATTTGAAGCAATTTTTGAGTATGGGATTAACATTTAATGAGTACCTGCTGTATGCCAGGCAGTGTAAACACCTATCACCACAAGAGATCATCTAGGATAAGAGCTGGCTGTGTCAAAAGATGTTTAGGCACAGTTCACCTCTGACAACAGCAAACATATTAGTAGTGATAAATATACCCAGCACTCCAGTTTCTCTAGTAGAATATATTTCATTATCTCTGCAATAATGAGGATAGTGTGTGATAATCAGATTGAGGGCTCTGGAAATGATGAAGGAAACAGTTCATGAAAAAGGAGTGCTAGCAGTAGAAATATTCCTCAAATCTAAAAGCTTTTTTTCACAAAAATAAACTAATTGGAGTGCAATCTTAAAAATATGATTTCAGGATTTTATAGGTAGAACTGAGCCTAGAAGCTCAGCTGTCCCCCTCTTACACTACATGTGCTTTAAGCAAATACATTCCTGGCCTCTCTGATTTTCATATTGCATTTATCAACCAGATTTTGGTCTCAGATTTAGAATAGCAGGCTTTTCATCTCATGATTTTTCATTCTCTTAATATAAGATTTCAAGTTACCACCTTTTGCCTTCTCAACACCCTTTAGTCTTCAACAAAGGGGACTTAAGAATTTTGGAAATGTGGCTGGACATGACTCCTGAGCCAGCACTGAGACCTCAGAGTGTGGAGAAGATCACCTTTTTGGATCTTTTTTCCCCCTAGGTTTATCAGTGAATATTTACTGAAGCTCTAAATAAATGGCCCACTTAAGAGTCCTGTGTCTCACAGCAATAGAGAAGTGTTAGAATGATAATGCTATTTGGCTAAAATACTCTTCCAAGCTGGAGTAAAACTTCCGTAAAGTCAAATATTTCCCTTGGTAAACTATCTTCATGCATTAGAAAGGCAATTTATGAATTTATGTGGGTGACCTGAGGATTCCTGTAGAGAAAACTCTACCTAATCATAGCAGATGGAAATGCTGCTCATATCGGAAGGTTGTCTCCTTGGAAAGGACTTTACTTTCTACCATGACAAAGCATTTAACTTCAAGTACATAAGCCTTTACTTTCTACATGACAAAGCATTTAACTTCAAGTACATAATTAAATAAATAAAAATAAACTCACTGCCACTTCAAGAAATAATCCCATACATGAGGTCTACATCCAGCACTCCAAACACAGAGACAATAAAATGTGTTCTGTGGAGACACTAGTTCAACTATTTCAATAATATTTCTATTTACTTCCGTTTAACCCTCAAACAAACAAAACACTTCCAATATTAGGGGGTGGGTAGGTTCTTGAGATGGAATCTATTAAACTACTTTCAACATCTCCTATGCAACTATCTTTGGAGTACTACAGCTTTCCCATGGGCCAGGAGAGCAAGTGAAGTGCCAAACTGTTATGTGAAAAAGAATTGTACAGATAGGCTATATTAAAGAAAGAACAGAACATAAAGATACAGGCAAATAAAACACACTTTCTATAAGTGATGTTTCTGAACTTTTACCATGGATCAAAGACTTTCAATGATGTGTATCTGGTGCCCACTTACTAGAAATTCAAGAGGAAAGAAAGATTAGAACTGGAAAAGAGAAAGAAAAGGATAAGGAAGCAGGAAATAAATTATAAAATCAATTAAGATTGGATTTAAGATAAAAATTACATAGCCCCAAATTATTTCTTAGAGAAGTCATAATAGGCCAGTTTCTCAGACTGAGGGCCACAGTTCCCTGAGGTCTCCTTGAGCTCCTAGAGGATCAGCAGAGAAGGCCTGGGCGCCTTCTCCCACTCATGTTAACCACAGTGCCGTGTCTGTGGTCTGAGTTAGACGTCAGATTTCCACACAACCGTTAACTCGGACAAAAGGATATACGGCCAAAATGATAGTGATAACAATAACAATAATAATAATAATAACAGGAACTAGTCCTCTAAGAAATAACAAAGGCCCAATATTGGACAAATAATTAATGATTCCCAATCCTGATTTTGTGAAGGTTTGACCCCAAATTATCCAGAAGAGGGTGAAATAACCACAACAGAATGAATAATTTTAATTCTTAATCATTAAAAGTATATGAAATGCATCATTCTATCTGGATAACTGTTAAAATGATAAGTATGATCAATCACAGTTGATGAAAAATGTCTCTCTCTCAACAGTATTTCTGCATCCCAGAGTCACCAATCTGGAGTAGAATTTAGAAGGAGAATTAGGTCCCAAGTTGCTCTTCGAGGAGAAAGAAGAGTTAAGGAGGAAAAAAGAAGCTACAAAAACTTTTGCTTGCTTGCTTAGGCCCTGAACCTCAGTGCTTTGGACATGGCCATTGCGCCCTAAGTACCATCAACCCTTTGCTGCATCACCACCTACTGAAAAGATGGGACCAAGGCTACGTGCCTGAAAGGACTGTTATCAAGTCTGCAGGAGGAGTTGGGAAAGTGCTGCATATGCTTTGATCTAACAGCACACAGGCCTCTAACCTCAAGGTGAGGGGAAGAAGGTAACGTTTCTTTGTAGACGTGTGAGGGGTGTGAGTGGAGAGTGCGAGAGCAAAGGGGCAACTGCATAGAACGTAGGGATTAAAAGGGCCGCAGGTTTCCAGATCCTTTGAAGACGTTCCGAGAACTGCTATATTCTGTCTAGAGGGCTCCCTGGTTCTAGAGTCAACCCATCAAGAGCCAAACCTCACCCCTGCTGAAAAAGTGACTGCATACTCCTACTCAAAAAAAGTCACTATTGTGGAAGGACTTGAAAAATTCCTTCTTTATGAGCGTGGTGACAGTCTCCACGTGGGGCGGGAGTGGGATGGGGGGTGCGGGCGGGGGAGCGGAGAGGAAATCCTGGGACACGTGGGTGCGGGTGAGACCAGGCTGCTGGCAAGTTTGAGGGCAGGGGCCAACCCACCAGTCCCGATTGGTGATCTCTACGGCTGCAGAAACCTTTGTTTCAATTCCTGCAAGAGAAGTCAGAAACAGGCCGTTAACGAGACCACTCCCGCGACGCCCTCATCCGCACACCCGAGCCGGCCGGCCCGCAGGCCGGGGCCCCGGGGCCGGCGCGCGCGCGCGCGCGCTCCTTACCGTGGGGAGTTGAAGCCGCTGTCCACGGTGATGCTGCTGCTGTCCATGCTGTCGAGGCGCGCCGAGTGCGTGGCCCGCGGGTTGCCGCCGCCGTCGCTCTCCTTGGGGGCGAGCAGCGTGAGGTTCTTCTCAAACTTCCGCTGCAAGTCTCTTTCCTTCTCGCGCTCCAGAAGCCACTGCATGGTGCCCACGTCCTCGCGGTTCTTCTCCTCCTCGGCGTTCTTGTGGGCCCCGTCCTCGGAGTCGTCGTCGTCCGAGACGTTGTAGTAGTCGAACGAGGCCTCCTGGCCGGCGGCCGCCTCCTGCTGGCGCTGGGACGCGGGCAGGGCCTGCGCCGTCGCGGGCCCCAGCGCCGCCTCCAGCTTCTCGCCGCGGCCCGCCAGCGCGTCGCCGGCCGCCTTCGGGTGGGCCTTGAGGAGGGACAGGCTCGACTTGTGGTAGCCGGTGACGGACAGCGTGCTGTGGAGGGGCTTGAAGAGCGTGTCCTTGCTGAATATCTCTTTCCTCTTGTCCAGGCCGCCGGGCTCGGCGCCGTGGTGCGGGGCGAGGCGCCCGTTGGCCACGGCCTCCGCCGCCGCCGCCACCGCCACCGCCGAGCCCGGGGCCGCCGCGCCCCCACCCGGCCCTGGGGGCGCCTCCTCCTTGTGGCCGGCGGGCTCCCGGGAGGCGTGCGGGGCCTGCCTGTCGCCGGGAGGCAGCTTCTTCCCCGCTTCCGCCAGGGAGGGCGCGTCCAGGTCCTCTTTGTTCTTTCCCAGAGGCGACGGCGCCGTGAGCACCGTCTCGCTGGAGGTGTTGCACTGGAAATAGTCATCCGTGGGCGCCTTCGTCGGGCAGGAGTTGAGCTCGCCGTAGGGCGGCAAACTCTCCGGCACTTTGCCCGGCTCCAAAAGGCTACAAGCGCTGGAGGGTTCCTTGCTGCCGCTGACCATTTCTGGTATACACACGTCTTTGTAGCCCGTGGAGGAGATGTGAGCCCTTGGATGACCGACGGCCTGCGCAGGCCTTAAAGTACTGTCGTCGATGTAGGATTGGCTGGGGGTTTGGTCATCTTGGCTGCAGCCTTCAGCCATGTCTTCTGGCGTCCCCAGAGAAGAAGCACCCAGGGGGCCTTTGGAGTTATCCATGGATCTGGATCTCTCCTTGGCTTTGTTGGATCTCTCATTCCTGGACCGTCGGTCCTGGGTATGGCTGTGGCTTCGGTGCACTTTCGAGTGGGCGCTTCCCCTGGAAGGTTCAGGAAAAGGCATCTCAGTTCTCCTTTTGGCCAACTCACCGGACACATCCCACTCTGGTGTCATGGGGAAATGGGACTCGATCACGTTCGTGTTGCTGTGCATGATAAAGTTATCGCCTTTGTGTTCAATGATGAAGCAGCCCTCCCTGGGCGCCCTGGTAAGAGGATCACAGAAGTCATACTCCCTTTCGGCTGGGATATCGAGATGGGAACCATCTGAAGGGTCTCCTTTCGATACCCGTGTCTTGCTGTGGGAGCGAGATTTTCCGTGGGATTTCCGATGCGTCCTACTCTTTTTACTTCTTCCACTGTGATGGGCAGACGACCCCGCTTTACTCCTATGCGCCTTTTCTTCTTCAAGTTTCTTCATCAGTGCAGTGTGCCTCATGACGTTTTCCACGGTCAGGTCTGGGTTAATCCGCCGAATGATCTCCATTTCCACTTCCCTAGGGATGGTAGTTGGCGTGTCCTCATCTCTCAGGGGCCACTCTTCGGGAGGAAACTGGGCAGAGAAATTGGCCAGCTGTTTGCTCTTGTCTTTTTTAAAACTTAGCCGGAATAACTTTAATCCGAATTTTTTGGACTGCTTTTCACTATCTTTAGGTTTTGAGAGAGTTTCTGTTTTGTAAGAAAAATTTACAGTACTTTTGCTCTTTTCGGTGGGGGGCACCTGGCATAGCGAAGGAGGGCAGTAAGGGTCTTTGCAGTCCTTGGCGGATTTCCTCTGCAGAGTGGACGCGTGCATGCTATGCATGTCCTCTCTACAGCAATGGCAAGAGTCGCAGTGGTTTCTGGGCAATGTCCTTTCCCTGACACAGCCTGAGGCAGACGGCGTTATGGTTCCAGGTTGCGGAGAGGTGCACTGGGACCGGTCCGGTACCCTCTCATCCAAATGGTACCATTTACTGTTAGTTCTTATGAGGGAAGGCGTTATGAAATAAGTCTGTGGAGTCACGATGAAATAGCCATCTGGAGTCGGGTAGATTTTCCTCTCCCGTACCAGCGTGTTCAGTGTGTGCCGCAGAATTTCTTGGCTTGGGGTTGGAACACCTACAACCAAACCAAAACAACAACAAAACACACTCGTGAGAATGACGAGGGAGAACGTGGCTGAGTCTTGATTTTCAGAATCTTATGGACCCTGCCAGGCTGCAAAGTATCATCCCAGGGCAAGGAGGCAGGATTCAGACAAAGGTGTTCGCTGCGTTTAGTGTGGATTCTGGTTTTCTCTGATGGGCTTTATGAATAGTCCTACATATAGAGTGGGAAAATATTAGAAAGCTGCAAAGAAGAGAGATGAAAGTTAGATGGAGTCAGGTTGCTGCTGTTGTCACAATGCCTTTACTTACTTGGATCATGGAAGAATATTTTTAAGTGAGGGAAAAAATGGAAAATACTTTAAATGATATTATATAAATTTACAGACAAGCAACTAGGCACATAGCAGTGGTGAATTCCAGGTGAGAATTTTCTCCTTCTTGACATGTCAACAATATGAAGGTGGTTTCTCTAATTTGCAACCAATGGGCGCTAGCAAACACACCAGTTAAACTTAGACCCTCTACAGCTGTCTGATCACTGAGTCCCAAACTGCCATATTTTCTAGAACAGAAATTCCAGAAGAAAAATCAGAATTGCTTCTTCACATAACTGGTGTTTTCAAAGGGTTTTGAGTACAAGCTTACCCTTGTTTACCTTAAGAGAGTATAAATTCCTCAGGCTACAGCCCATATCCTTTGCTTCTTATATGTTCTCCATTTCTCAGCACAACGCATATCCAGAGTGATAACAGTTATATTGATCTGAATGATGTAATTTGGAAGTAGCTCAGGTTGATTCCATAGAAAACTGCCAATATTCAACCATGTCGGACCCATAAAAATGGCAATTTCAGGTGGTTCAACTTAAGGTGGGTAAAGCAGTATAATGTGGATATTCACAGCTTGCACTCTGTGGGCAGACTGCTTGGTTCCAATCCCACCTCCATCACCGTTAGCTGGCTTCACCTTAGGCTCTTTACGTAACCTCTCTGAGTCTCTGTTTACTAACATCAAATTGTGGATAATAATAGGACCTACCCTTGTAGCCTTGTTTTGAGTTTAAATGAGTCTAATGTAAGCAGAAGGAAACATGAGTGCCTAAAACATGAGTGCCCAATAAATGCGAGCTCTCAATAGTCTAAACGTGAGGTCAGTGTATACAGAAGCCTGATCACTTTCAAAGAACATTATGTGGGAACTTGGCCCATTGGATGAGCTGAGGAGTTTAGGCTCTCCTAATCCTTCCAAAATCAAGAAAGAAGGAGTGGTGGGGTATTAATGGAATATGAAGGCGTTAGAAAAGGACTGGAGTTCTTGAGGGGAGAAAGTCCACGAACATGACGTTACTTATATACCCATTTGTGTTACCGTCTTCAGAAGGCATCCATTGTGATCAAGGTAGAAAAGGTGACATTGCTTATAGATAATACATTGTTTAGTTTACTTAGTCAACCTTTGAGTTGAATGGTTTCCTTTAGCCTAATGCTCTACTCTTGATAAATGTATATTGGTTTTTATACAAATGACCTGAAGACTGGCATAACAATTTAAAAAAATGTTATGATACTTTCAGTGCAAAACAGAAATGAATTTCAGTTGAATTGGTGACAATCCTGGCCATGCACATGCAACTTTTGAGAGCCATAATAAAACATAAAAATGCTGGAACAGAAAATAAGCACCATATAAAAGAGCCATTTTACTAACAACCAGGATCTGTGTGCTGAACAACTTCAGGGGGCGCCATTCATATAGAGTACAACCCCTGAGATAAGAGTACCCTACAGATGTAGTAGTCTAACGAAAAGGATGCCACTGGAGCTGTGCAGCCCAGCAATTAAGATAACCAACTGTTTGAGTTTGCTAAAGCAGCCAGATTGCAACACAGCAGAGAAGGGCTGACTTTTAATAAGGGGACTGATTTAGTTACAGATTTACAGTTCTTTGGAGGAAAGGCAGCTAGCTTTCGTCTGAGTTTCTCTGTCACATGGGAAGGCACACGGTAATCTTGTGAACCTTCTCTCCTGGTTTCTGGGTTCCAACGGCTTTCCCCAGGGTCATGTCCTTTCTGCATTTCTAAATGTCTGGATCTGAACTGCTTCTGACTCTTCCTTTTAAGCCTCCAGCTGATCAAATTAAAATGTCACTCATTGCAGGAAGCACTTTCCTTAGCCAACCCGCAGATGTGATCAGCCATAGATGAAATTCACATGCTGATGATTTACATCCAGAGCAGCAGAACTGGACACCATCACCTGACTGAGCTGATACCTAAACCTAACTACCACACTTACTCTTATTTAAAACTGACCATTTAAAATAGTAACATCCTCTCAGTCAACACTGTATCAGTCATACAGTTTTTGGAAAAACTGTAAGGTTCCTTTGCAAGAATTATTGGTTGACCAGTTTACTATGGCTACTAATAGAGAAAATGGGAGGTATGTTTACAAAAATAGCTATGTCTATACAACAAAAATTTAACTGTATTATAGAATTTGCTGACTTGTAGGCATTCCAAATAATGAGCTTAGAAAATTTATAAAACTATATAGAATCATGACAACAATATAAATATTTTTATTTACCATTAAGAATAAGCTCTCTGGTTGATTCCAAATAAAGGGATAAGAAAGAATTTACATTTTAAAAATTGCATCTTATCCTGGTGATGAATACATAATTAAGTGATGATATTGTGAGCCATTGAGTGAACACCATGTAGGAAATATTTGAATGTTAAGAATGTATACAAACATACAAACATTCTTAAGTCCTATCAATCAACATATTTAAAAAAATTGCATCTTAACATTTTATATCTTGGATTTTCATATATATTAATCAAATAATATTTATTTGCAAAATCATACTAGAAACTTTTTCACTGTCCAATCCATTTTATGTACTTCTACACACGAGTTTTCAAATATTTCATGAACTTGACATTCACCACTATTATTTTATTATTAATCCCTAGTTCACCTACTGATGTTTTCAATCATAAATCTGTAAGGTTGATTCGGAGAAGCTCTGTATGTGATAGATATGTTTAATATTTGCATAGTCTATCACTTCTGGATTCTGCTTCCCAAGTTCATCATGAAAACGGATTAGCGGTCTTAAGGAATAGAGATAAGCTTTACACCCTAATAGGACTGAAACCTGATGGTTCTCCTTTTCCACACTGGTACATATTCCAAAGCCAAAAAGAGATACTGACAAGTACTGCCTGACGCTTAGATTTATGTATTGCTTCAATCCTTCAAATCCCACAAATTGTCAGATCAGAGAGCACATGTACACATTCAGTGTGTTAAGCATTACACATTGAAAACTTTCAATGGGCTTCTTTAGCTAATTTCTTCTTTGTGAAAAACACTGACCAATGGAGCATTCAGTAAAAACCTATGTAGGGGGATGACTGGAGAGACAGTCCATATATGATTGTGCCATTGATCAGCAAACTCAAGTCAACTTCAGCCCAGAAGCAGTTGTAGGGGACTATAATTCCTTGAGGGACTGCTTTCCTCCCAGGAGAAACTAATGGAGACAAATCAAGAAGCACTACCCCAATTTAAGTGATTAGTCATTGTGGGTGAATGAATGAGTAGTTCACCACCCTCAGTAGAAAGCTGAGAAGCAAATATTTTTTAATCATTAAAAACTATTGTTTCTGTAGTAGAAACAAGTACATAATAGTTGTTGTGTTGTTTCTCTGAAATTTAACCTACATAAAAAGGTAATAATAAAAAGGTTTCTTTTAGTATATGAGACATTTTTACTAGAAGACTTTTCACTAACAATTTGGATGTCTAGAACAGGAAAGCTATATTCTAGGTTTTTCTGTTTATTTAAAATGTATGCATCAAATATGAGACTTCAAATAGTTTAATAATATTGTTAGACTTCAAAACTTTTTCATATAGTAAGATATAGAAAAATGTAACTATTTTCCTCTTACCTCCAAGAAACCTACAAAATATAAATATGATATTTAAATCCCTCCAGAGTTTTTGTATTGTTGTTGAAAATGCCTAGGTAATAAATTTTTCAAGTAGAGTGTAAATGGTGTTAAGTTTTCAAAAGTGATTTGCTGTGATGTAGCTTAATGATAGCAAACGGAAGGGAGAAAAACAAAGGAAGGTAAGGGAAAAAAAAGGAGGGAAGGAGACAAGAGAGAAAGAAAGAAGGAGGATAGGCAGGAAACAAAATCTCATTTATTTATGAAACACTTGTTTAAAAGCAGGAGTGATGATGAACAAAATTTTAAATAATTAGCAGCACACTCTGGACCAAGAGTTGGTTGACAAACATTCTCTGTAAAGGGCCAGGCTTTGTGGGCCAGATGCTCTCTGGTGCAACTATTCAACTGTAGCACAAAAGGAGCCATTGACGATAATAAAGGAATTGGTGTGGCTATGTTTCAATAAAACTTTATTTACAAAAACAGGTGGTGGGCCACATTTGCAGGCTGTAGTTTGCCAATCCCTGCCCCAGACTCAGGTTGTACAGCACCTCTGCAAACTTCTGACGCTGGCCAAGAAGTCGTCGGGGTCACACAGATGAAAAACGTTTAGCTCCTCTCTATTTGGAAATCATGGCCTTGAAATTTAAGTTCACTTACCATAAAAGCTACTTAAAAGTCATTCTTTTAAGTACAAATGGCCTATGGCTCTCTCCACAAAGTATTCCAATTTCTTGATATTGTTATCCATTATTTGCCAATGATGAGCAACTTACTATTACCTACTGATGCTGTTTCCCTTCCATTCTCTATTTCATAGCCCAGGAAGATCTGTAACCAAGTTTGAAAAGCTATAGGATCTTTCATGAAGCTATGAACAAACATAACTTAAAAAGCTGCTGGGGGTTCATTTCCCGGTGCCTGCCCTTGTAAAACAAAAACAAAAACAAAAACAAAACCTCTGGGATGTTTGATATCAAAAGTAGCTACCCAGGTGTAGGATTGAAAGAAAGGCCTTCCTACAAGAGAGCACCATATAAACAGCGAAGTGTCGACCCTCCCACCTCACTCACAGGTGGAAGTCTGCTCCCCTTACTACTGAAAGGGAAAGGATTTGTCTTCAAGTTAACAAAGAAAGACAAACTATCAGACGGTCAACTATATTCAGAGCTCACAAAATATAAGCTCTAAATCTTACATCTTGCATCTTAAATGTAAGATAATTTATAGTTTGCAAGGGTGGGTTCATGTTAGAGTTTCTAAACAGTACACATAATTTCAAAACACATCGGTTAGGAAACTGAAAAAGGAGGAAAACCCACTGAGGTAGAAATATAAAGTCTCTTCGGAACAAGAGGAAAAATGGGGAGACTCAGTATAGACTGGATTATTGTTTAGTTTAGAGGTAGTCCTTCCTTCCCTTTCTCCCCACCCCTTGAAATGGAATGCACTTCCCCACATTTTGCCTTTAGGTTTAGCAATGTTTGCTTTAGCCAATGAGATGTTAGTAGTTCTGGCATGAACAGAAGGTTGGAGAGCGCTTGTGAACCTGAGCTTGCTCTCCTGTGCCTCTCCCATCTCCATGAGCAGAATGAGCTTTCTCTAGCCCCCTTTTTCCAAACAGGATGGGGTACAGGTAGAAGAGAGCCCCCCAGCTAAGCCTAGCTTGGATCATCTGACTCCTGAGCGCTAAAGAGCTAAATAAATGCTTATTGTTACATGCCCTGCTGTTGTTCGTTAACCAGCATTTTTTCTGGGGGGTGGCAGTAGGGGTGCATGGTCTGGAAATCAAACCTGGGTCTCCTGCAAGGAAGGTGAGCATTCTATCGCTGAACTACCTGTGCACCCTTACCCAGAATTTTTATAGAAAACTAACTAATACAGCCAACAGTTTATATTTTCTGAGGTCTCTTCTAAGTTGAGTGAAAAAAGTGTCAAATACTAGTTTTCTGTGTGGACTCTATTTCAATAAAGAATAGGGTGAGTCCAAAATCAAGGTTGAAAATTGGTGGCCTGATAATGTGTTTTATTTGACCTGAATATAGCCGGCATACACATGTTAAAACACATTCACACGGATGCACAGACACATGCAACTGCCAACATTTAAGGAAGCCGAGCAATCACCCATAAAATTCTGAATTTCAAGCTTCTCTTGAAAAATTTAAAGATTTGTCAACTCTAGCAGGAGTCTACATTTGGGGGTTGCCCCTTTTGAAATGGAGTATATAAATTTTCCAGATCATCACCTTTTCTAGTGCTTTCTAGTACTAAAGTTGTCAAATGTCATTCATTACTGCTGTTGCCCTTTTTTTATTGTTTTTTGTATGCTGTATGGTGAGTTCACATTGCACTATTTTTCCATGTGAGTATCCCAGTATTGCAGCACCATTTGTTGAATTTTTGTTTGTTTTTGCTTATTTGTTTGTTTTTGGGAAGTGCATGGACCGGGAATCGAACCCAGGACTCTAGCATTGCAGGCGAGAATTCTACCACTAAACTACCCTTGCACCCCCGTCCTGCTGCCTTTTTAAATAATATTTGAGACAGAGTTTATACTTATTTTATTTTTCTAAATCTTAACTAATTTATCAAAAATCATATTCTTAAAACTCATCAAGCCATGACATGAAAGTGCAAGGATATGCTTATTTTTTGACATAACAGTTTCCGCGGTTTAACCCCTTTGGACAAAACCTTTTACTGACTAATCCCTTGAACCATTGTGCTCAGATATTCAGACAAGTTTGAACTACATAGGTTGAATGGAATCTTGGTAGTTTGTGCCAGAATTCCTCCTGGATTCCAATTTAACTTCTTTTACTGAGTGCCAGTTAAAAAAGGCATAAAAACTGAAATAGGAAAATGATTTTTGAATTAAGAATCATTAATTTAATTAATGGTTTTGAACTAAGAATTAAGAAAAGCTTCTCGTCATTCTGATAAAGATTTTTTCCTATTATATTTAAAAATGGGAAGAACAGTCCTCTAGGAAGTCCTAAAGCAAATAGAGCACACATCCATTTGGAAAGTGCTACCTTCTTTTTCCATTACCTGGGAAGCACGTTGTCAGGTGTTCCATTAGTGCTTCTTGGGTGACAGGTTTTCTTGCTGAGTTCATTGCTGAGATGGCCAAGCAAAGGATTTCCCCAAGTGGAATAAACTGAGATTGGCTGATGGGAGACATACTGATTGGTGATACATCACCTGCAGAAATATAATTTCCAAGTGAGTGACTCATTAAAAGACAGTCATTTGTCATACACACAGCTTCCACCCCCCCTCAACATGACTATCACCTATCACTTGTATTATGAATACAATAAACTCAGAAAACTTAAGTTTGTTATAGCAACCAGTAATTCCATTCAGGTGGGAAAACTTCTACAAAACAGTGAAAGCTCTTATTACTTCGAAGAACAAAACTTTGCTTTAAAACCTGAGATCTCATTTCAATAGACAGCACTGAAAGGCTTGCAACACTGAGGCTTTGAAAAATGATTTCTGTTTTTATTAACTTGGCATTGATTTACTGATCTATTTAATAACTGCCATTCGCATCTTGATAAATGCATGTATGTTAACTTGATGATTCATTCATTCAAACGAGTGCCTCCAATGTATCAGGCATCTGCTGGGGGCTTGTAATCTGAAGACAGAAATGTGAATAAGCCCACCATAATATTTCTGCCCTCAAAGAATTTGTATTTAAGAGGAAGAGACAGACAAGTAAATCAACCAACATTCACAGTGCAGAGTGACAAGTACCACAAGACAAGGCTACACAGCAATCTCAAGGAGACAGCTGGCGGGTTGTATAACACCACCACTCCTGGGGTTAGACACAGGAAGCTGCAGAAGATTTTCCCAGGGATATGCAACCTGAATCCAGTGCTGAAGATAGTTTTTCTGGTGGCTGGGGAATGGGGAGGTGGAGTTGAGGGGGTGTTAAGGCTGCATGCAGTGTTTCCCGAGCACAGAAGCAGGGAGACAGTTATGTAGGAACAACCATATGGAAAGAGCTGTCGGCCCAAGATCTTCCTTCATAATCTAGGAGAAATTTAAGGAATGACAAAGTCAGACATGCAATTCAGAAAGATGACTCAGGTGGCAGTGAGAACAGACTAAATGAAAGGGGCAATGGGCAACTTAGAGCCCACCAGGAGGTATAGCCTCCTGCACACATTTGCACACCTACAGGGAAAACTGCCAATGGAGGTGGAGAGGCTAAAGACCCAGAAGCAAGATGGTAACTGATGATGGTTTTGAGGAGGCATCAATCTGCAATGAAAATATCTGTCTTCATTTCTGCAATCATTATGTCCTAGTGTAGCAGCTTCAAATTATGTTCCAAGGATACCTACAATTCCTTGGACATTTCTGGGAGAGCCACAGCAGAGAGAGGCTGAAAGAGCAGGTGAGTCTTCTCCTGACATCTGAGTGTCACCTGTTTTATACTTAAAGGTTCTATAAGATTTCATTTGAAAAGCTTCTGCAGCAAGACGGTGAAAATGAACATCAGACAAGAATATCTTTGAGTTGCTATGCTATTTCCAATCATTTTTCCCTTTTCATTTCCAAATAATGATTTATCACTTGTAATCAGCAACATAGCTGGCCAGATCCAAGACTTGGGTCAGCCTGGGGCATTAAGTGACATCTTCTTTAGAAGTTCTCTGGGTTCTTTGGGGTGGACCAATGTCCTAATAGCTGGGGCACTTAAAGCTGTACCAGCTACCACCCCAGAAGCCCTTTGGGAAAGAACTTGAACCCTACTTTGATGGACTGGATGTGAAAGGGCTTGATGGATGAAACCGGGCAATAGGGCCAGAAAATGAAATTGTCATGTGAGGGGATAAAGTCTAGCAGGGCATGCCAGACCACGTAGCAGGCCCAAGTGCCACAAGGCACAGAGGTGCTGGTGCAGAAGAGGCCTGAGTTCCCTTATCCAGCCCACTCAGTTCTCCAGCTCACCTCTCCCCTGAAACATGGTAGGCTCCAATCAGGTCTGCTACGGGTCTACACTGAAAGATGGATATGAGAAGAGTAAGACATTTTCCTAATGGTGAGAGGGGAGGTGTACCCAAATCCAGAAAAGGAGGCCAGTGAGGATAAAAATCAGCAGAAATCAGGAACTGACCCGATTCAGAACCCACAAACTTCTGGGATCTTGGCACATAAATATCATGAAGACAAGCCCTCTGAGGACTTGTATTTGGTGGGGTAGAACAGGATGGGAGCTAGAACACTGAAACTCAGGCTAGTACTGAGGATGTGAGTTTTACTCATTGGCTGATGGATCTCAATTTATACTGATGACACTCAAAATGACAGTGAGAATGATTTAGGTTGGGGCCACTCTAGTGGGGAGATATTCAACTGCCAAGAACAGTGTATTCAAATCTTTGAAAAATGGCCACACTCTTTGGTAAAACAAAATCTTGTTCCAAAGCCTGGTGGTGGTAGCAGTTGCAGCAGAGATGGGAGTTTGCAGCCACACTTGTCCAACTGTTCCTTCCCCGGTGGGTGCTGTGGCTCAACCAGTGATACTCTAAGGGTCTTTTCTCTGCTTCCTTCTCTCTCGCTCCACCTCCTGCAGTCCTGGAGGACAAAAGGAACTGAGGCCAGGATGTTTGAGAGTTGCTAAATGAGCCATGTGGACCTCAAAGTCACCTGAAATGATTTTAAAACCCAGGTGAGGAGGAAGCTGGGGGGTCCAATGGGAAAAAGGGGTGATCAAAGTAGATTCCAGTGATCTTTGACTTAAGTATTACTTAAGAGGTCAGCAGCTAATGCTTCTGAAATTTGTCTATCATAACTAAGCACTTCTCAGAGAAATACTAATATGATTTTTTTCTTTTTTTTTCCACGATCACATAGTCACATTGTGAAAGCTAATATGATTTTTTAAATATGCAGGTTTATTTCTTGAAATCCGTAATTTGTACGGATTATAAAAAGCAACTTGACCTCTCTGTGAAAAAGAAATGACTCTTTGCAAAATTAGTTTAGATCATTCTTGTCCTTTTACTTTTAGCTGGAATTATTTGTTTAGCTTAACTGTCACCTTCTTAAAGATTTTAATTCATTGCAATCAACTATGAAGAGGCAGCATATTTTAAAATGTCTAAATTATATTTATTTTTAAGATATCAGTTTTACTATAATGAACACATGTAATACTTTTAAATCAGGACATAGAACAAAATAGAATTTGGATGCTCTAAATAACTCCACATCATCTCATTTTCAGGCTGCACTGAGATAAATTATTTTCCCCTCTTCTCCCATTCCCAGTCCCATCAGCGATCTGATCTACTCTACAGCCAAAATGCTGCCCCCTATTTGACCACTCCCAGATTTCACTCCTGGCTCTCCAAATAATCTCCCACAAAGCAGCGTGGGTCTTCTTAGAAAAACACAAAACACACACTTTCCTGCATAAAACCCTACCATGGCCGCCTACTGCGCTCAGAATGAAGTGTCAACTACTCACCTGGCCCAAAAGTGCCCACGGGGTGTGAGCCTGACCACCTACCACCTCCCTGGACCACTCACCCCTCCCTGCTCCACGCCCACAATCCTCATGCTGCTCTTTGAACCCGCCCAGCTTTTTCTCAACTCAGAGCATTTGTATTCGTAGTTGCCTTTGCCTTTGAACTGTCCCAGACTGCTTTCTGCTCGTGCTTTGGATCTCCTTGGAAAGCCCTGTCCTGACCACTCGACTGAAGGGGGTCCTACGGAGCAGTGTCCCTCACAGGACCTGAATGTACTGACCTCGGAGCACCTGAAAGTGGGCATGTCTGTTTGTGTTTACTGGTTTATTGTCTGTCTCATCCACTCAGATATACGCTCCACGATAGAAGGAAACACGAATGCCACGTTCCCACTCCACTCCCAGTGCCTAGAACTGTGCAAAGCTTACACCTGACACCCAATGCCTGTTTGTTGAATGAAAGAACATCTACTTGTAACATAATCCAAGGTCTCAGAGTAGCTTAAAGGATTACGGTTGTATTTTTGCCAAATAATTGGAAAACAAACAAAAATTAAAAGACCAAATATACTTAATCATGCATTTCTAAGACTTCCCCTGCCCGGTTTATTTCATGAATATTAGTTCCCCCTGCAAAGCAGAGCAAAACAAAGAAAAATAATTATATTTTAAGTCAGGTTTAGGAGCATGCATTTAAGATGTGTATTAAAGGAATCATAGGTACTTCTCAACCCAACCCAACAAATTATTCAGGTTTAACCGTGATTTTTCTATGGCTCTTATATCAGACCTGCTTAATGAGCCAACTAATCATTTTGAAAATATGTTACTAGAAAATTCTTCCAACAACTGGACCACATTTATGGTCACAGAAGAAAGCAAGAGAACATAAACACTGCTAATATATTGTTGGCCACCATAATCTATAGAAACTACCACATTTTGCATAAACTGTTCATTGTAATTTATTCATTTAGAATTTAGAGGATGGATTCTCATAGTCAGAATTAGTTCTGAACACATTCATGAAGAGAACTCATCTATAAGCCCATAGGTGCTTTACGATTTCACAAATTATTTTAAAACTTCTGTGATTCTGTCCTATTGCTATTTAAAAAAAAGGGTAAACAGGTTTTATTTCAACCTTATTTTCTTACAAACATCCATTTATAAACTGTCCTCAGGGGACGTTTGTCAGATCCAGAATACTTCCAGGTAAAACCAAGCGTGGCACCTTACACAAAGCAAACATTCCATAAATTTCCATTAGGTGAGTTAAAAATGCGAGAAGATGTAAAAAAGTTGTAATTGTAGGTTATAGAATTATATGTGATTTAAAGAGCATTTCAACCTTACGTTTAAAATACTTTGGTGAAAATTTGGACACTGCTTTAACTTAAGGTAGTTAGCTGAGAATCATGAGGAGAAAGGTAATTTAACCAGCAGATGGTGAGGGAAATGAAGGATGGATATTCTACCTTGGTGGCAGGAGACAGCATGTACTGAAAATGAAAACACAGCTGAGCCTGTGTGTGTGTGTGTGTGTGTGTGTGTGTGTGTGTGTGTGTGTGTGTGTGTGTGATATTTTGGCCCAGCTGGAGTAGGCTGGTGGTGAAATGAAGAGAAAAGTAGGGCCAGATCACAGATGACTAGAAAGCTAAGACCTTTTTCTTGATGCTGATGGGGAACCACTGAATGCTTTGGTGCAAGGAATGCTTTGGTGCAAGGAATTAGATGATAGGTTTTTATCAGAAAATCGCCCTTGCGGTACTATGGAGAGCAGTCTGGAGAACTGCAATTGTCCAGGCAAATGAGAAGGCGGTCCTGAGACAGTCGGCGGAAATCAGGCATTTGTCACCCCCAGCTTCCTCTGTCTTATATTGTCTACACCTAGTTACTTCCATCTCAGGAAATATCAGTTTCATGCACATTCATGTTTACTATTTAAATCCCTCTATTTTCCCTTCCAATTTTTGACCAGCCATTTTAGTGGGAATTATTTCAGAAAATTCTCTCTCATATAATTCATCCTTTCATGAAATGTGAGTGTCTATTATATATCAAACACTTTACACACTCAAGTTCTAAAGCTGAATAGGGAAGGGATCGTTTCTATCTCTGCTTTATATGAATGAGGAAAAAAGTACTGCAACAAAGTCCTATCTTTTCAGAAACCATTTTCATTTTGTAGCGTCATGAGTTGAGGTTCTAGGTATTCCTGCCCTGCGCCCACCTTTGCATGTGAGGGAAGCCAAAGCAGCTCTTAAGAAGATGTGACTCTCATGACAAATGACATTCATCCTTTCCAGGATGATCGTCCTAACTCTCCAAAACATGCTTACTAGAAAAACAAACACAAACCTATATCCTTTTATCTTAAAGTGCTCGTCTTCATGCAACTGTATC
This sequence comes from Tamandua tetradactyla, assembly GCF_023851605.1. Taxonomy (NCBI): domain Eukaryota; kingdom Metazoa; phylum Chordata; class Mammalia; order Pilosa; family Myrmecophagidae; genus Tamandua; species Tamandua tetradactyla. Next base: position 28,713,912 of record NC_135352.1, read on the forward strand.
AAAGAGAAGGCAAGCCCCCAATTTTTCCAGGTGAACTTCATCATAATAAATCATAATCGCGAAATATTCCAGAGTCCATCTTCTATCTCAGCCCTCTTTAAATAATCCTACTTTTTTCAAGCACCTATATTCAATTTGAAATATTCAGTTTTCCCTTTTTGTTTTTTTGCATGGGCAGGCACTGGGAATCGAACCTGGGTCTCCAGCATGGCAGGCACGAATTCTGCCACTGAACCACCGTGCCCCCCCCATTTATCTTTAAATACTATTTTTCATGGAAAATGTTCATTTAAATGTTCAATTCTGGGTTGAAGAGATGTCTTTGACCCTCATGAAGTTCATGAACCGAGACAACCTATTTACAAATCCAGTTCTGAAACTGGGCTACTTTATAATTGGGAAATTCCCAATATAAAAAACATTACAGAGATACTGTAGTAAGTACTCAGTCTCTTCAGACAAAATACAATTACCCACTCTGCGCCTGTTTCCTCATCTGTAAAATGAGTGCCTGGATGAGATGATTTCAAAGACTCCTTCAGGCTCTAAAATTCTATGATTCTCTATCATTGTAGCAGAATTCTGGCATAAAAGCATAATATAGTACTTGTATCTAGCTGCATTTCCATCTTGCTGGGGAAACTATTTTAATGCTCATCCAATCTGAAAAAAGAAGGCTTTAAATTTAAAAAGGAGTGGCTAAATTAATGGCTATTAATTTTCCCCTTGTAATAAAGGCTTCATAACTTACTCCTTCTAATTCAAAGTCTGGCTCCGATTTGCTCCTCAAGACTAAAGTGTGCCTTTTGTGGTCTCCATACAGCCAAAATTAACACAACCGTTAAAGTTATAGATGCCAATAAAATTACCGCATCTAGTAGATACCGTAACTCCTCATAAAAAATGGCCAAACATGTCTGTAAACTGTACAGTGGGCAGAGAGACAATACAACTCTATTCCTTTCCAACAGACTATTTATAGAAGCACTAATTTGCCAAGTTTTATCTTAAATATCCCTCGGGCTTGAGGAAATCATAAGCGCTCGGAGGTTACAGTTAAGTGAACAACTTCTCTGATGCAGAGAATCGGACAAATCTTGTGCTTTACAATTTAATTTGATTTATTAATACCAATTTTATGTATAAGTGCTATTTGGTTCTTTTAACAGAAGGTCTACTCCAAAGTTTTTTAAGCCTGTTCTAAATAAACACACATTCCTCTCCTATACACTCCCTGGAAGCCACCCCCCTCCCCTCCGCCCCCTTATAGGAGGGCAAAGCATATGGTTCCCATTAACTCACACACTGCTACAGTTTAAACAGCTTTCCTTTGAAACCAAATTACTATACTTGACTTTCAAATCTTTGTATTTGAAATTTAAAAGAAAACTGGCATTGAGAAAGGAACTTTTACCAGTTTGGTTTAAATGCCACCGATTTCAGAAATTTAAGGCTGAGCCCTCATTGCAATAGTCAGTGGAAGGAAATGACTTACAAATGGAATTTTAGAGCATTTAGAAATTCTATGACAATTTTTCTAACGTTTCTTAATGCTTTGCTTCAACACTTGTTGGGTCTCTTAAAGAAGGCCCAATTCCTAAGCGACTATTTAAATAAATTGTTTTAATTCAAAAGATGACATGAGGAAGTGGCTCCAATAAGTAATACTTAAGTGAATGATATTTGTTAGCTACGACTTATGAAGAAATGTCTAAGGAGAGTAGAGTTAAATAAGGGTAATCATGGTGCCTTAAGGCACCAAAAAAGAAGTGAGTTCAAGTCCTCCAGGTCCCCTGAATCTTTCTGCTAGGTGAAATGACAAATCAATCAGCTCACTGATTTACAGAAAATCCCATCATCTTCCTCAGTCTATGAGCTTTCATTAGTTATATCAGCTATCACTCTTGTTACTGAGATTTGATTACCGATTAAACATCGTCCTAGAGTATGCAGAGACAGACAAGGCAGAGAAGGTAGAGGACTGGACAGAGAAGGGCAATTGTGGAAAGCGATGAGAGAAAACTCCCTGGTGAGGGAGCTGCTTTCACCATCACTGGAGATGATTAATGGCATCTTCTCTAATCATAAACATCTAACACTCCTTGAACTTGGCTATTTGTGGCTGAAAATATGGGGGTGGAAATATGAGCTATCTGATCAAATTTTATGCTTCAATAATTCAAACCTTTTCTAAGGCTCCACATTCTAAACCAACAACTATTCAAGCATGATGTGTGCTAGGCACTATGGACTAAAACTTGGCACAGCCCTAGTCAGTCACACAGCAGACACCCCTTTTTTTGAATAAATAGGTCTGACGCAAGACAGAGCAAGACCTTGCTACCTGCTAAGAGTTTTGCCATTACCAGCAGTCACCTTGCTCTATGGTCCTTCATCTAGGACCAAAATAAAGCCATTTAGCACCAAGGCTAAAGTCATGATGACACACCAGTCCTAGCTGACAACCATAAAATCTCTTGGATGTCATGCAATTCCGTAAGGTATGTGGCTAACAAGAACTCCTAGGCAATACAGTGTCTTCCTTTTTTTTTATAATATCATGGAAGACAGAATATAAATTCCTATATTAAGGCTTCATGAACTTCTCTCCCATTGCCATTCTAAATCAGAACTTAAACTATTGCTACAGATATATTAGATGCTCAAATCTCCACTGAGGCCATTTCTCAAGTATAGTTGCTTAATAAATCAGTCTAATATTTCCAGGGTCATCCTCTTCCCCTCTTTATATGTTAGAATCAACACGGTTGATTCTCAAACTTTGGATTCTTTGGTTTATCGGTTTAGTTGTCACGACTATACTGTGATTTCTACAAAATATGATCATAAGAGAAGAAGAAAGTCTAATTAAATACAGTCTAAATATGTGCATACTGGCAGTTTCCAAATTACAACAAAATTATACTGAATGCTGCCAACTCCCCAATACTATACCTAATATAATACTATATCTAAATACCTAAACATGAAACCACCCCTTCCAAATGCCATGGAGGTTGTTCTGAAAGAACAAAAAGGCATTTAGAGGAGTGAAAAAGAGTACAGAGAGCTAGAATGGACAGAGAAAAACCTCAATTAAGTGTGCTGATAACTTCTCCTTCCAAAATGTGGCATTATGAGACAGGGATTAAGATCATGGACTTTTTAGTCAAAACTTTAGGTTCAGAGCCCAGTTCTGTTCTTTATTAGTTGTATAATCTGGAGCAAGTTATTTCATTTCTTGAGTGTCAAGTTCTTCTTTCGTAAAGTGAACATAATCATGTTTGCATTACAGAATTACTGAGGAGCTTAAAAGACATAATAAATGTTGAATGCTTATATGATTCCTGAGAGAAAGATTTAATAAATCATAGTTAGTATTAAAAATATCTACCCCAAGCCTATGACTATTTATTCAATCCCTTTTTAAACAATGTTTGAAATTTAAGGCAACACATTTGGTCCTAAAAAGAAGCCCTTTTAAAAACTCGAAATAAAGCTTTTTTAAAAAATTGAAACATCTTTGGGAAGGCTAAAGGGGCACAAGTCTTTCTCACACTAGCATGAATTGTTTTCACCAGATTGCTTTCTCTTGATCCTTACCTGTGAATGAATGGAATATCTTGACTGGGAGGTAGAAAAGTTAAGATATAGAACACATCACACTGAGCTACAGAAGTGGGTTGGGACAGAATGGTCTTAAAGCAAAGGGAAATAGGTATTACATTAGGAACTTTGGAGAGAAGGACACTTGAAGACAAGAAATTGTATTGACAAGAGAGCTGTAAGGGTCAAAAACAAGCTGGACTACTTGAACTTTTTGGCTGTGCCAGTCCTTTCCCTATGAAAGGGAAAGTTAACTCAGAATGTAAATAAGTACTCTTAGTACTAAAGATCAGTGACAATAGAAATTAATTTCTGAGGGAACTGGGAACCTAATAGCCATTTACAGTTCTTTCTTTAAAGGATGAGATTCAAAAAGTGACTTTCACACAAACTCAGAAGTTAGTACACGCAAGCACGCTATTTAAGGTTGATGACTCATCTGATAAAATTTTTCTTCCTAATCAAGTAAACCATAATCAACATCCATATTTGGGCACCTCGCCATCAAACCTGTTCGTGAAAGTTCCTTATACACGGAGTGGCAAACAAGTTTCCTTCTATGACCACATCTCAAGATAGCACCACTTACATAACTCCTGAGGTTGGCCGAAGCTCTGTCAACATTTGGGAAGAATCTTAAAGCTCTCAAAACAGACGATTACCTCTAAAACAAAACAGCGCTTTTCAACAGGCTTCCTTCTCAGTCAACTATTTCCACATGCAGAAAACTGCCAGGAGATGTGAATTACAGAAAAACGCATAAATCCTGATCCCTGTCTTCAGTGAGCTTATAATTTAGGAGGGGAAACAAGCTTCAAACATGGGAAAATATAAATCAATTATAAAACACTCAAATCCCTACTCATAACATCCTTAGAAGAGATAGAAAAAGAAAATACATGAATGACTAGCAAATTAATTCTGTAATAGCTACAGGAATTTCAAGGACAAAAAGATGAACTCTGGGAGGGGGTAATCAGGGAAAACTTGATGTGGAAGGAACTTGAGGGTGAGTAGAATTGATTTGTATGGGGATATCATTTAATTATAATCTTAGTATACTATGCTTGTGTTTTCCCTGGACAAAACAAGCTTTAAAACTGACTTGGCATCTTCAATTTTGCTTTACGATGCAGTGTTATGCATTAGGAAGAGACATTTTTGACAATGAAGAAAGGAAGCATGCTTTTTTTCCCGTCAGTGAAAGAGTAAGTATGGCGGGGGTGGTGGTGAATAGGATGGCAAAGAGAGAGACAGTTAAAGGGCCTTTACACTACAGAGCTTGCATTATTTTTAAATGGTCTAATTATTACTACAAATTACTTAAAGGATTCATCATTCTCAGAAATATCTTTAATAGACAACAGTGCTACTGTAAATGTTGATGTGTTCTTACATACTTTCAGATCTGCCAAGTCTCACTCTGACAATGTGGCAGGTAATATATTTTTGAGGACCAGAATTTACCATCTCACTAGTTTTTTAAAAAAAGCCTTTGTGTGAAAAGTCTATGGATGTTGTAAGAAAATAACTCTGTAATCATCTGAATCCTACAGCAGAGTAAGATGAAACAGGCTTACTTCTTTAGGTGCCAATAGCAGCCCGAATGTGTTCTCAAAGTTGGAAACAGTTCCGAAACATAAACCGGCCCTCCTTGGATTTTAGCGCGTTGCATGTTGGTTAAAACAGGCTACACAACACACAAAATTTCAGGGATATTAATTGAGCAGAAAAATGTTCAGACAGTGCTTACTGAATGCCTCCATCAGAGGAGTGAAAGAGATACCCAGCGGATGGATTTCTGAAGCAGTTTAATGATTTCCTATTTGCAAACCCTACAGCTGGCTGATTTTTTGGTTCTGATATGACACTCTGGAATGAATCATGCTGCTGAGGTCACATCTGGTAAGCAGCCTCCAGGGAACCTTTCAACCGCCTAAAACTGAGGCCAAGGGGAGGATTACAGCAACAAGTTCACCTTTCAGAGGATGGTGCACCCTCATCACCCAGATCAACGTGTGTAGACATTCTCCCACTATTTCTTTGCACACAACAATTCTTTAAACAAAAGCAGGGGAAACCTACCTGACCCTTTCTGGACTGGCTCCATCCCCCAGGTAGCTCTGACGCTAATGCCTGCTGCATGCTAGGGGGTTGCACCCAAGCACAAAAAGGAGCCAGTGACAGAAACGGACGTCTTAGAATCTGTAATAAGAAGAAAGAGTAAACTTTCGAGTAATTGTATCCTAAATGAGTATTTCAGATTGGCTACTGAGGGCACGTGGAACACAACAGGAATCTGGTACTTTACCTTCGTAGATCTACTTTAAAACAATGCGTTCCAGAACTCTCAGCTCTTCTTAAAATTCAGGGCTTGAGATACTGGTACAAGTCCAGTTCAAAAGCAGGCAAAATATACCCCCCAAAAAGGCTTTGTGTCTGTGCTTTGGCTGGTGATGTTTTTAGGGGGTAAAAATCCTCTTTACCGTCCTTTGATCCTATTTGCATGGAACAGCTGGACCCCTGCTCCACGTCTAGCCTATCCATCACAGCCACTTGCATGAGCCAGCATCCCACTGCAGTGCCTCGGGAATCTGCAGTGTCACTCCTCTTCTTCCTTGTTCTCTGCAAAGTGAAGTCATAGGGACGGACCAGCCAACCTGACTTCTCACTACCCTGCCCAGAATCCTTTGTGAACTGAAATGAGTCATCGCTCCAAGAAAAGCTACAGCCTCTGTCGGTCTGTGCAGGCTTCTTTGTCTGTGCAGCGTGGAGACTCTGGCTTGGGAATGTATCCCAGCCTCAGGACTGCAAGGAGCAGATTCTCCTCTCCAAGGGGACACAGGGACCCTCACATGCATTAGCACCCACTCATAGTTTTTAAATCATTAAAACAATAAAAGGGCACCTCCAGATGCTTTAGAAAAACACACACACACACATTAAAATCAATCTACCGTCATATACTCACCAGTTGTAATTACAGACTTTACATACACATTTTCCTTTTTTTTTTTTTTAAGGGCTGGCATTTCATTGTGATAAAGGACGAATCTCCCTCCTGTGTATAACAGGCGTTCTACCATGCACTGGATCAAAGTTTAGCTGCAGTGAGCTATTTGTCATAAATTCCAGTAGCCGGGCAAGTCCTTGCAAGCCTGGGTCTCATCATTCCTGATCACACCCGTAAGTCTTGCAGCAGAGCAGCCACTACTCAGCAACCGCGAGCCAGTGCAGCTCCTGCGGCCGCAGATAAAGGCAGCGTTGGAAATGAGGTTACTATGTCAGGAACTTGGACTCAGCGTGAGCTTCTTCTGAGCTTACAACACAACTGAAATCGCAGAAAATGGCATGATACATAGGATTTTTATGTGCTGCTTCATCTGTTTGTGTGTGTGTGGTTTTTTGTTTTTTTTTCTTTTAAATTTCTGGGTAAGGCAAAACATCAATTGCATATTTGCATGAAAATGTCCTTTTCATTGCACTATTTGTACTGCACCACACCCACTATTAGCCCCACACTGATAGCTCATGCATATACATGTGTACATATTTTATTGACACACAGAGAGACACACACACAGGAACTTATTTCAGTAGAACCATAAAGAAAACCATTAGTCTCTATTTAAAGTACAAACAACACCATGTAAACATCTCAAGAAGGAAAAGGGGTGGGAGTCGGGCAAAAGGAAAGAATGGTACACGTATCAGCAATCTCATTTTAAAAATGGGGAAAAATGGAGTCAGAGAGGAAAAGAATAATTAGGAAATGATTTCTGGCATGTTCGTAACAATACAGACCAGACTCCCCAAACCAAACCACACCTAAACATGCATCTCTCTCTCCATCTCATCTCAGGAGCCAGATACCGACAAATTATTCCATACTCAGAAACTAAACGGTTTTGGGTGGCAGAGGATGTTTGTACAACAAATTCTCCTACATCCTCATGAATACGGTAGCTAAGCTACAATGAACACAATGTGCCAGGCACAACCAAAGCTGAGAAGTACAACAATATAATCAAACCCTTAGTAAGACTCTCCCAAATCTCTGAGTTAGCAGAGCCCCTGTGTGGGCCACCAGGCTCTCTGCTGTGACTGAGCCTGACCTCTTACACCTCATGCACAGAGCCTCAGCCCTCACCCCAAGCCAGTCCACAGCCCCCCAAGAAGTTGGACCCTCTTCACACCGAAAATCAGCCTCTCCAATAGTCCCAACACAGCAATTCTCATTCTGGCCTTGCGAAGTTAAAAAAAAAATGTGTGGCCACTTTCTCTCCAATCTACTCATCTAATATTGACCAATATCAATTCTGTCCCTACATCTCTTTTCCAGTTGTTTACAGTTTTGGACACTTAGTAAGCATGCAGAAAAATATATACACAGAAATATACATATACACACATGCACACACATCTGTCCTTATATATATATATAAAATGCATGACTGATAGATTTGATTTGAACGTTATTAAATAAAATCTCTTCAGTTCCTTTAACCATCTGACATGGTTTTCAAATCCTCTGCCCTCGTGGTTAGGGAGTGCTCCATTGCTTCTGCTTGGGTCTATCAATTTCCCTCTTAAAATGGTATATCAAGAACCTAAGATACTCTGGCTGTTCTCCCTGGTGGTACCATTACCTCGTTGTTCTAGACTCTGCATTTATAATCAAAGTGCTCCAAGACTGTGCTAGGTCCACCCCGTGAGAAGTTCCTCACGTTGACTGCTATTAAACCTGGTCTCATTTATATACTTTTCCTTTACTCAACTGTCTTTGAGACTGCTTGTGTTATAAATCCATCTAATTCAGCCCCCTTCCTTCAGGCATAGTCTGATCACCACTGAAAGGTCAGAGAGTATACTTAATAAACAACTGTACCCAAAGAATGCTATATAACATATAACACAGATATTTAAAAATTGAGACCCAAATCCTAAGTAGAGATCCTTTTGCCCTGGCAATTTAAAAGCATCTGGAGAAGCCCTTTGGTCATGCACTATCTTGTGACAGTTTAAAACTCAAAGTTTCTTGTATGGTACAGAACAGGTTAAATAAGTGGGTAAAGAAAAGACAATAACAAATACTTAAAGAAAAGTGATGGAAGATTACAAATAAAAATGGCTCAAATTTTCTAATATCTAAACATATTTGTTCTTATCTGTTAATCATCCATTTTATAGTGCCTGCCAAAGCACTATATATAAGCGCTATATATAAGCACTATATATAAGGCACTGTTTAAGTGCCTTATATATAGAAATTCAGTTAGTCCTTATAACAACCCCATGAAGAACATGCTGTTGTTATCCCCATTGTTAAGAAGAGATTAACTGGGCGGTGCAATGGTGGCTCAGTGGCAGAATTCTCGCCTGCCATGCTGGGGACCCGGGTTCCATTGCCCATGCAAAAAAAAAAACAAAAGGGAAAAAGAGATTAACTGCTTTCCTCAAAGTCACCTATCTTGTAAGTGGTAGGGTTTGAACCACTAACCATACCACATCTCCATCATTATAATAAAATATCTTCTGGAAACAAAACCCTATGCCTCAGTTTTATGATTCAAATTGATCCCAATTAGCTTAGCACACGAGGTCAACGACATTAAGTCCATATGTTTGGTTCCTTTAGAAGCTGCTGCCTTGGCCAGTTCTATAATCCCTGACTGGCTGCCTGCTCAGCTGGCAGACCTCTGAGTGACCATCCAAAGTGGTGTAAATATAACAGTCAAAACCATGACCCTCATTTTATTGTCCTGCTGATGGGAAAATGGGTTTTAAGATGGGCATACATTAACCTCAACTCCGAAATCAAGGTAAGGATGACCCTCTGATGTTTTTAGATAACAGCATCTGATGGAGAGAGGAGCCCAAGAATCTACTACAGCCATGATTATCAGTGGTCCCTTTTGCTTCTTTTAATAACAGCTTCTGTGTTATAGTAAAGATTTACAAACACCACGTAGAGCATTGCAGAGGTGATCTGCTCCTTTGGTGAGGCTGAACATGCTCTCCTGACTAGTTTCGTGGCAGAAGACGAAACAGTAGCACCACAGACATGAAGGACCTCGATGAAAGCTTTAATGACTAGTGGTCTAGAAAGGTCTTAGAGCTACTGGATTTGATAAGCCAGAGAACAATACATATCCTTAAATCAATTAAAAGTGTTTATTAGGTGCCTAATTGCAAATTTTGACTGCAAAGGTAGGAATTTAAAGATGTCTAAGACAGTGTGACATCACACAGGTTATGTGTGGTGGTACACAAACTTTTTTTATGAGAAAATGACATGTTCCCTTCTCTCAAGAACTTTATAATGTGCTTGAGGAGATAAGAGTCACATAAAAAGAGCAAAGAATACAAGACGATGTGTCTATCAACTGAGAGGAATGGGTCACAGAGGCTCCCAAGAATTCAGAAGAAAAGAACCTGGGCCAAAGTAGGCAGGAATGGCTCTAAGACAAAGGCAAACTTGGATGGGTGAAAAAGTGGAGAAAAGTGAGAGGGCATCCACATGTTAGAAGATAAGCTTCACGAGAAGAGAGATGTCTGAGTGTTTTGTGTTTACAGATATATTCCTAAAAAGTTCCTGGCTCATAGCATTCACTCATTGATGATGTGCTGAGTGAACAAATGAATGAATGGGCTGGAGAAAGTAAGATCCAAACCTGGAAGAGCTGGGGGGAGAGAGGTGGTGGTGGTGGGGATTCATGAGGGGGTCCCAACTGGTGCTGAGGCACATATTGGGGAGTAAAGGGAGATGAAGCAAAAGGTCAGCCCAGCATCAGATTAAGAATGGTCTTTGATGGATCAGAAAATGAACCACTTTCTATTTGCAATGAATTTCAGATGCCCGTTTCCCATCTCCATTAAGAAGTCTCCTCTCTAAGAGGCATTACACCTACAGGAACCCCCACGTTCTCCAAAAATAGTAATTTATAATTTTATGGTTGCTCCATTAGAGGAAAATTACACTGATAGTATAGTCAGATGTTGCATCTCTGCCTCTCATCGCCATGCAGAAGTCTGTGATGTCAGGGTTTTCTTCCCTTTGCAAGGCTGCACCATGAGGGGAGGAAAAAATACATTATTGTTAATAATATGTTAATTATATATACTGCTAATATAACTATAGTATCAAACCTACCCTATCTCAAAGTAGCACAAGGCAACAAGCATTTATTAAATACCACGTGTAAGGCACTTTGCTCGTTGTGGAAGTCAGTATAAACATGACAAGTTAGAGCTCCCCTCCTTAAAGAGTTTAGCATCATCATCTGATTCATTCAAGGCAAAGAGAGAAAGAGTCCCATGAGAACAAAGAAGGATCGTTATTTCCAAAGTTAAAGGGAGACGCCAAAGCATGGTGGGAATTTTGAGGCATCTGGGGAAGCTAGAGGCATCGAGGTAGGTCCCACAAGGTGGGATAAGGAAAGGTGCAGGAAAAGAAGGTGGGAATTCCCAGGGAGTGAAGCAAAGACAACATGGGTGAGCAAGTACCAGGGGTTTCAGAGGATGGTGGGCAGGCTACCTAGCTTGGCCAGGGTCGTAGAATTATGAACGGGATGATTGATGGATGGAGATAAAGCCCAAGAATCAGTTAGGCTGAGACCAGATTTTGGAGAACATGAAATTGTCAGAGGAAGGCATTCAAAGACAGAGGAGTGATGCTATTGGTGCTGAATTTTTAGGATACTCTGGCAATAGGATATAGGATGAATCCAAAGTGAGAGCATAATTAATTGTTGATACAAAATAAGATCCTATTAGGAGACTGAACAAGATGCAAAGATTATTTAAATATGGATGAGAGAGAAATGGAGAGCTATGATACTTTTCTATCCCACAAAGGGACTGCCCAAAATATCCAGCATGAAATATTGGGATACTATCAGAAGCACATTCATGGAGATGTCACATGCAGTCAATACTGTGTATTCAACAGACTGACTGTGGTAGTAGCCTGGCATGCAGAGTGATACCCAGGGTAGAATATTAGTTCAAAATGAGAAATAAAAAGCAGCAGAAAAATCCTCTAAACAGAAATCCCTGGGCACCAATAACAGATCAGACTTTCCTGGTTGCACGAAAGCTGAGGAAAAGGTTCAAATTAAAAATTCAACTAAAATCGTTTTAAAAACAGAAAGTTTCAATGTTTTCAAGGCCTTAGAGTTCAAGGCTTACTGAGTTAAATGCATTTTTGTTATGGCGGAAGAAGAAATTTCAATTATAGTTGGATTAGATGCAACAGAGTATAGGTAGGAAAACTAAATATTTAAAGAACAAAAACATCAGTATCCTACAAGCATTAGAGATTCATCAATTTGAATGCAAACGGAAGAACATAGTTATTCTATGTTATTTACTAAAATTCTCAAGTCTTTGACTCAGAGCAATCATCATAGGAGTAGGAAGATCAAAAAAATGGCATTTTAGAATTAGAGGGGACCCTGAAAAGTCACCTAGTGCATTATCATTTCACCAAAGATAATCCTAGACTCCAAATGGAGGCGGTGGCTTGCCTGCAGTTACAAAGTCGGTTAACTTTGTTACAAAAGTTAGTAGCCTAAAGTTACAAAGTTAGTAGCAAAGCCAGAACTAAAATCCAGGTCCCCCAACTCTCCTGCAGACATTTTCCCTTTATACCACTACGCCTTGCAAAAGACACTAAAAGAAAACTCTAAGGCTTATCCAGATGCACTTTAGATAAATAATTATAAATTAAGTGAGCAGATATCCAATTCTCTATACTATACTATGGTATAAAGTATTTGTATGCCCTCAATTTTCCAAAGAAGACAAGGAAGGAAAAAAGGAAAGTGAGAAAAACAGAGTCTGCACTTTCAGTTAAAAAGGCTGATTCTAAATGTGATGTCATTAGGGAAGGGTGCATAAGACAACCTCTTAACTGCAAAGAAAGCTCTGTTTCCTGTTTCAATGTCAACCACTAAGAAAACTATGAGACAGCATGGAAAAATGAAATGTCACCCTTCTCCATTATAATTTTCTTGCAATAGCATTTGGATTTGTGAAGTGTTGATTCCTGATCTTCTGGGTTAAAACACCTCTATATCTCAGGTGTTTCCGCTGTGTATTTTCAACTGCAGAGAACAGTAAGGATATGCTTTGGGAGACTTGGACCACAAGCCAAAGAAGTCTTCAAAACACAGGAAAACAATTTCACTTTGAAGTCTCTGAAAATGCATGCAAATTGTGCTTTCTACTCTGTAATATATCCTTGTTTGTCTTAATAATAAATTAAAAAAAAATTATTTACACTGAACATTATTCAACATTAGTTTCCCAAAATTAAAAAGAAACCCTCAACAAGACCCTCTACATTTATCTTGAATCTGTGTACCTCAAATTGGAGAAGGCACAACATCATCTGAAAATACACCTGAAAATTCATGGCACTACCCAAACAGTTTTCAAAATTATCATCAGCACTTCTGTTGCTTTAAAGATATCTATACCATTACTGGGTCCTAGAGCTCTTTTTGCTGGAATTAGTTATAAGGTCATAGAGCTGAGGAACAGAATGATTTTATCACGGGCATATTTAATTGTGGCCAAGTCAGCCTCTCTGTGCATTGCATTCCTCCTCTGTAAGATGGAATCAGAAAGAAAGTACGAAGGTTACAAAGACTGTCATATTTGTAGGAAGGAGACGTATCTACAGAACTAACCTTTGTCCTCAACGTGCTTCCAATTAACTGAGGAATGAAAAGTAAACACATGTGATAAGATGATATCACAATATTTCCATTATAAAACACTATAAATAAGAGAGAAAAATGACCGCAAACCAAGTCCAGATGGAGTGTGAAGTAAAGAGATACTGGCCAAGCACTTTCAACCATAAACCCAAACTCAACATGTCGGGTTGCATTTGTACTTGTTACATGCACCCAGACAACCAGTGCTACAGGAGGAAAACACTAACCCAGCACAAGCCCCCTAGAAGAAAAGGCACCTTCAACATGGCTGTTTTCTTGACATACCACAGACTGACTCCTAATGTCCTCTCTCTCTAGTTCTACTGACAAGAATGAGAACAGGATTCAAGCTGTCATGTTCTCCACTGTATTTGCAGCACCAAAAACTGGTAAGCACATTCATCTGTGCTCAAAACAAACGGGGTGACAAAGAAATGCACTATCTAGGCTTTGTTCTCCTCCACACTTTCATCACCACAAACGTCTACTTAATCACCAACATCTTCACACTCCTTAGAATGTCATCATGTCCCCTTCATTTCTGAAGGATATTTTCACTGGATACTTTTCAATACTCTTCCACTCCTTTTGAGCCTTGATGGCTGTTGCAATCATCGTTCAACTTCATGTTATGCACCATTTTCTCTAGGCTTTCGATATTTCTCTTTGTCTTTGGTTCCCAAGTTTATGGTATGCCTGAGCATGATGTCTTTGAGTTTACCCTGTTTAGGCTTGGTTGAATTTGAATCTGAAATTTTACATCTTTCACTAAATTTGGGAAGTTTGCAGCCATTATTTCTTCAAATATTTTTTCAAACAACACTTTTCCTGGAATTCTTATGACCCAGATGTTGGACATTTTTGTTACTGTCCCACACATCCCTGGGGCTCTTCATTTTTATTTCAATCTTTTTCCTCTGCTGTTTGAGATGGGAAATTTTCTATTGATCTATCTTCAAGGCCACTGACTTATAACCTGGTTCTTATTATTTCAATTTTATTCAATTGTTGAATTGAATAATAATTATTGATTTATTATTCAATTATTGAGTCTATTCATAAAATTTTAATTTTATATTTTAGTTCTAAATTCCCACTTTGTCCTATATCTTCCATCTCTTTCTACTTTATCTTTACGTTCTTTTCAAGAGTGTCTAGCCAGACATCTTGAATCATGGTTATAACAGCTAATTTAAAGACTTAATCTAACAATTCCAACATGTGTCATACTTCAGGATTGGAAATTGTTGATTATCTTTTCTCATGTGAATAGAGATCAATCTGGTTCGTTACATGCTAATTTTGAGCAGTGTTGATTATTATATTAAGAGACCCCAAATTTTGTTTATCCTAAGGAGAATGTTGAATTTTTCTAGCAGGCATCAACCTGATTAAATTCAGGCTGCAATCTCCAAACCATCTTTTGCCATCTGTAGAAAGAATGTCAGTTCAGCGCTCAAAACTTTTGCAATGTTATTTGGATCCATCCCACATGTGCAACCCGCCCCCGTCCAGGGGTCAGTCTGGGATCTGTGTGGTGGTCTCATCCGTATTTGCGTTCCCAAAGCCTTTGGAACGCTGTTTAGGGTCTGATTCACGTACACACAGCTCAGAAGTGGGCCCGGGAATTCACACGATATTTTATGTGATAGAGTTCTTGAGTTTTCTCCTCTCTGTTATCTCCCCCAATACTTTCGGTTTTTCTGGGACTCCTTTCATGACCTTTCTGCCAGAAGACTAGAGCTTCAGTTTTCTTCATCAGCTGCATACTTCCAGCAGCTGGGTCTCTGGTGCCAAGTGGTAGGTGGAGAGAGAAAGGGAGAGAGAGAAAGCCAAAAAGCAATGGGAATTCACCCTGTGCCCTTAGGACGACAGCTCCTCTTCTAAGACAGAAGGATTCCCTCCCCTCAGAGTTTTTATACCTGCCCAGCCTCTACTGCCACTGTGTCTCTGCAGGATTGCCTGGAGTTTGTGCAAGAGAGAATGTAAAAAAAAGAAAAAGAGAAAACAAGGACTCTCCCCAACTCTCTCTGAACCTCAGGAGTCCCCTTCCCTGCTTCCCTTGCCAGAAAGTGAGGACATTCCTTGAAGCTCTTTCTGTCCTACCCGGTGTACAGTCTGGATTTGGGGCTACACTTGAGTCTTTGTCAAGTGATACCAGAGGGGGTAAAAAAAGGAACTCACCAATTGGTACTTCGAATTCTGGTCTCCTTACCCAATCTGCTTGCTACCATTTACCTTTCAGAGTTCTGCAATAGCTGCTACATGCATTCTGCCCAGGGCTTAAAGCTATATTCAGTAGCAGAGATAGGGTGGAATGTTCTTATTCCATCTTGCTCAGAAGCAGAATCTGGAATTACTTTTTATTGTTTAAAATAGCGTTGTTAATAGAAGAAGCAACTACGTTAACGTCGGTCTTTGTTTTTCTTTTTTAAAGATGTAAGTTTATTTTATATACTTATTTGAGGTTTTTTTTAGTTCTGTTTCAGCCTTGAAAACATATCATTTCTGTTCGTCCATTTCCCCCATTCCAGACCCTCCCCTTTTCCTACTTCTGTGATAGTGGTGGAAAGACAAGGTTGACTAGCCTCTTTGGCACAATATTTTCTTTAAGGTTACTAATAAGAAGCTAAACGGATTGGCATGAGAGCTGTTCTCTCATCCCCTAACCCACCCTCTGGCACAAGAACTAATGAGCTTTGTCATCAGTCTTAGATGGACCAGGAGAAGTGAGGCTGCCACACCACCCACACACCAGGTCATTAGTGGCAAGCGTGATGACTGAGTTCATAGCTTCCCTTCCTGACCCTCTCTCTTTTATCGACACCACACACAGGAGAGTACTGGGTGCTTTCAAAGACTCCCTCCTCAGCCCTGTGCTGGTTGGCTGTGGCCATTATGACAGAAAGCAGAAACAATTATGACCTAAGACTTCTTTTTACCCAAATACGCTCAGCCCTCCAACTTTTAGTTCAACTTTTTGGTACCTAGTAGTCCCCAGAAATGTGTCACCCAAATATGTTCAGAATATGAGCATGACTGTTTCCATACCTTGTCCTCTCAGCTCAAAAATTCAACCCAAACCAAAACCTTCATACAAAATATCTCAAAAATTGTACTTTCATCCATAAATAACTTGACCTGATAACTCTAATGGCCTCCTCACTGAGATGTGATCCAAAGGTTGTATTAGAAAGGGGTTTATGAATGGTCTGCCAACCCACTACCCAAACCATGCCTGCTAACCCCAAAGGACACCTCGGGTTCTATGTGAGATTCTACAAAGGTTCCATGCACCATGATTCCTTTCCAGAAACCTACACCCTCCAGGTGGGTTCTTAGGCTTGATAAGTCCTGAAACCAGAGGGGCCAACCTCTCCAGGGCATGAACTAATTCCATTCCCCTACCCCACATTATTGACAGCCCTTTCCAGTGTGAAAAAGTTAGAATGGGCATCGTCCAAATAGCCCTAAAGTTTGCAGAAAGATCAAAAGAGAAGGAGGAGTTATAACAGAGAAGATAGGATTTAACAAATGAATATGACTGCTGAATCATTATACTGATATTTCTTTTAGTCTCCAGTGTCTTGGAGCAGCTAGAAGTAAAAACCTAAAACTGTAGAACTGTAGCCCATATCAAACTCTGAAATCTGTCCTGTAACAACTTGATACTATGTACTTTGAAATTTGTTGCTTTTTTTGTATATATATTATTTTTTTACAAAAAATAGAGAAAAATGATTTTTTTAAAAAAGGGGGGTCTATGAAGACAATGTTCACAGTCTATCATTCAATATGCAGTGGTTACCACAGTTTAATCATAATAGGATAGCAAAGTGCTTTTTGACCTGAAACCTATAGTGGATGTCATGGTACACAGGCAAAGCATATATATGATTTTACTCTTTTATAGAGTAACATCTAAAAATCATACATGCAGTATGAGCACACGTGCTAGAAAGCTTTCTGTAAAATGGTTAAACTTTCCTCCTTCACCAAACGATGATTATAATTTCTGGCTGTTGGCCACTGCGTTTTGGTGGAGGAAAGAGTGGAGGGAGAGAAGAATGCTACTCAGTCCTCGGCTGCTTCAGGTAGGTGGCTCCCTGCTGTTAACAGGGAATCGCCCAAACATTTTCCTTGAGCAAATGCAGTCATTTCTCTTTCCCCAGTGCACAGAAGGGTACATTTAGTTGAAGGTCTGGTAGCGACATGGTGATGTGGTCTGCATCACAGAATGGGGACAGCCAGATGCTCTCCATGAGTGGCAAATTATGCTTGGTCTAACTAAGAAGTCTGACTGTCCACCCTATGGCTGGGAAACCATTTAAACGGAGTTATCAGTGTGTATAGCTCTGATAGGTGTTTAGAGTTCAAAGGCCACTGGAGATACTGAGATGTCTGAAATATTAGGCTCAACACCATTATTTATTGAAACAGGGGATTATAAAGTGAGTAAAATCTGATTTCTAACTCCAACTCAGGACAGACAATTCAGCAAAAACTATGCACACATACAGACACATGCAGTTAGAGAGAGAGCTGACAAGGTGCTATAAATTATTTTCTGATATCTGGGCAAGGCAATAGGACAAAGTTTTTACTGGGAGAGAAATGGGTGATTTATCAGTTCCCTTACACTACTACAGTTTGTTCAGATCTATTGTCATAGATCAATAGTTCCCCAACTTCAGATATATAAATTCAACATCTACAACCTGCAAAACTGGCAAAATATAAGGCTGGAATTAATATACTTGGATTAAGTACAAATCAAACTAGCTTTAAAAAGCAAATGCTTCCAAATATCAGGTTAATATAAAAAATTCTAAATTTACAAAATTTATCAACAAACATTATCTGGAATTTATTTTATAAGAGAATCATGGTACTTTTTTTCTCCGGAATTTTACCTTATTGCTCCTTCTCTTGCCAATAAATCACTGCCATGCCTACCAAGTTTTAAACTCTATCATTTTTTTTTGCTAATGTCTTTTTAAGTAACATACACACTGATAAAGAATATTATATTCTCCTGGTCAGTTCAGATTAGGAGATATTTTTGTTCTCAAAAATCAGTACATCTACCATGTTCAGATTTCTAATAATGGAGCCAATCCTCATAGGAACAGCAAAACTGGCTTTTAAATTCCACACCTCCTAAAAGATTTGTTTTATGAAGAAATGACTGCTGAAGAAAGACATTACTCCCACGGGGACACTATATGCAATTACATTATGCTGGAATCTAAACTATTCTCATCTACATAGCATAAAGTCATACGTCCTTCATCGTCATAAATATGTAAAATGTCACCTTCTTGTATTTGGCCTACCTTTTATCCCCACTAAGCTCACCCCTTCCTAACTGAACCCAATCTCAAAAACAACAACAGCAAAAAAAAAAAAAAAAATCCCCTGGCAACAAAAATTCTTTTGACAAATTGGCTTGGGGGCAGACAGGGGTCTGGAAAGAGTCTTAGTCTTTTCAGCACTGGGTTTGTAGCATGGAGGTGGCAGCATTTCTGGCTCCCGAGCTGACCTGGGCTGGCCACCTAGGAGCAGAGAAGGCGGTCGCTGGACCAGCCCTTTCCACGTTCTAGTCCACAGATCTGTGCTTGTGAGAGACAATTATTTCACCATTCCACATTGAAAAGAAGGACCAATGAGGACAACAAAGAACATTTTTCATAACGATAATTTTACTCGATTTTTAAAAGTGTCTTTTATTATATTCTTGTCATCATGTAAAAGGTCTTCTGTTTTAATGCAGTCATGGTGACAACAGAGAGTAGTTTTTAAGAAAATCCTTAGCAGTCTTAGGTTGATCCATGCAAATTTTATTGAAATATTCTTGGTGTGTGAGGTCCACAAGTCTGAACCCCAGGATTAGATTTCAGATGGGTAGGAAGAGAAGGCACAGCTATTTACAGACCTAACCCACATCCTGAAACTATTCCCCCACCTGGCTGTGATTTTCCCAGTCTCTTAAGCAAAATGTTACCAAAGCTGATTTCTTTACAATTAATAAAAGGTTTTCTGATATTTTCTTAATGTGTATCAAATCAATGTACAGATCTATTTTTGTTAACTGATTGACTTGTCTTCTCTCCTATTTCTACAGAAGCTTTGTCTTCATTTTGTGGTCTCCTGCTGCTAAAAAAACAGAGTTTTCTATTTCATTTTCCAAGATCAGTATTACTAAGACACTGATTTATGTCTAGAAGTTTTAACATTTCCATATTTTAACCACTATATTTTTCATAATCAGAAGTTGATGATCCTTTTAATCCAACAGGATTTTAACTGATTTCCTTCTTAGTATCACCATATTTGCCAAACTCTACAATCCAACTATGTCTGATTTCATAAAAGTTTTAAAAACAAATACAAAACACAACAAAGGAATTAGGAACTCAACGAATTCTCTAATTTAGGCACCCTTGGGTCCCGAACCCCCCACTGTTGGATATGGACACCACGCGATGGTGGCCAGTGTAGACCCCAGTCTCTTTCTACCCTTCCTTCACTCATCTTCATGAAAAGCAAATACATCATGGGCCCCTTCCTCCCGCACCATGCACTTTTTTGAAAATCCTACAGTAAGCATGTTGTCTGGTGTGCAAATGCCTCCATCACCTTTAATCATTTTCCTCTCATTTCTGATACCTGCCCCATACCTCAGAATATGTTTTCCCTCTCCTTCTCCTACCGACAACTATGCTTTATTGTATGCCTGTCTGCACCAAGCAACGTCAAAGGGGTTTTACATTTATCATTTCATTCATTTCTCATAAGCAGTTCATGAAATAGGTATTATTATCATTGTTTTGAGGATGAAATCCAGAAGAGTTGGGTAACTTGTCCAAGGTCACACAGCTAATAAACGGCTTCCCTGACATGTAAGTATGACGGCTGTGATTATAATGTATCAAAAAAGAAGGGGAAAAAATTGGAAGTAAAATTTGACAAAGTAAAGAGCAATTTTCCTGTTTTAATAGCTCTCAAAAGTACTAAGAAGGTTAAGTCACAACTTCCACATGTGTCCTGGGTCATTCATTTCATTATAAACCTGTTAAGCATTGATGTTCAAGGTGAACAAAAACTATTTTAATTTATGTCTCTGCTTTAGTGTTTAGTTTCCCCTTCTATTTTCCACAGCCATCTGTAGTACTTTTAATTATCATTCAAGTTTAAAGGGAATGGTGTGGTTTGGCCTGAGTACATAAGCGCCATTTAGAACAGCTTCTGGAGAGAGTGCACTGCTGGAAGGGGACAGCGTGATGAAACGGAAAGGTCTCCAATGGGCTTGGGGATGTGCCAATCGGTTTGTCAAATGAACAGGAATTGTATTAGGGGACTGTGGTTTTTTCCAGCTTGGCTTTTTGGTTCCAAACAGATGACTTATCAATTTCTTTGGGAAAACCAGTCATGTGTACATTGTTAAAAGGATAATCTGGATTCTAAATCCATAGGTAGGGTCCAAATTTCCACTTCCCGTGACTGCTTTCGCTGCTTGCCCCTGGAACATCAGACTCACTAGGTCTCCAACCTCAACCTCTTCTCCAGCTTCATCATCTACAGAGGCACCCCCAGAGCTGACAGTGGCCAACCTACCCTCCCCTGACTTCTCCACATCTCCCTCTCCGCACCAAAAACTCCACACTCATGTCCCAAGTACCTCAAACTCGACATGTCCAAAACTGAGTATGTGACCTTTCCCATCAATCCTGCCCCTCTTTTGTCTCTTGGCTTGGACTGCAGCCCACGGAGGAGGCAGTCTACTATTCCTGCCTCCCACTCTCAATCTAAAAGTCAACAAAACCAACCAATTCACCATCTGAATGTGTTTAAATCAGCTTTTTCTTCTCCTTTGCTACTGGTGAGATCAGGGTCTCTTTGGTTTTCACCTAGACTACTGCAAAAGCCTTCTGTTTTCTTCAATCCACCATAAGCATGACTGCCAGAATTGCTTCCTATCTGACAGTTTTTTCTGACCTCTTCTGGCTCCCCAGTGATAAGCTCCCCATGCTGTAAATATGTTCCTCTCTATGCATCCCTACTTTTTAACTGATAAAACCAAAGATATTCCATAAACACAGGCATTACAGTTTCTTATATCAGAAAGATATTCTTCTAGAATAACTTAAGAGTTGAAGAAGAAATTGTTTTTCTCTCACCTCAGCAAGAATGATATCCTACTAGGTCTAAAATAATTCTATCATTTTAGTAATTCAATGTAAACCAAAGATAAAAAGTGCTCACGTTAACTGAGCACCTACTACATGGTAAGTGCTATATGTCAGGGACTTTGGGTCCGTTACCTAATTTCATACAGCCTTGTGATGCAGGTATAAGCTTCATTTAAACAGTTATGGCTAAGTTATTTGTTTTATGAATCCCAGCTAGTAAGTGGTATGTGCAGAATTCAAATGTGGTTCAGACCAGTATTACAAACCTATCCTCTCATCATGCTTCCATGTTCCCTCTCACCAACAATACGCTGCAGCAAAGAGGCAATGAGTGATTAAAAGATGCATATACATGATATAATTGCCTTGACTTCAGTTCATCCACAATATTCCCTTTTTTGTTGAAATTTCAAATTTCAAGAAGAATATAACATTTTAATTTTGATCAAAAGAGAAATGAGTAAAGGTGAGAAACACTACCTGGTTATAAGAGAACTCAAAGGGCAAAATATCTAAGATTTCACAAACACCGTGCATTTCCTGTTTCTGAAGTGGGGGGTAACTTTTCGTAACTTCTCCAGACAAAATCCATCACATTTTTAACAACCAAATAAGATATATGTATCAGTACCTATTTTTTACAGCTATCTTGTCCATTCTAATTTAGCAAATTTTATTTTATTTCATTTTTTATTATAACAAAGTATATATTAGTAATTTACACCACAAATTTTTTCTCATTTTAACCACTTTCAAGCATACAACTCAGCGGTATTAATTTCATTCCCAATACTGACTCAAACAAATACTGGTACACCAGAGTTCACACCAGGAGTATACACAGTAACTATTTTACATCTAGCCCTGGGCTAGGTACTCTGAGAACAAAAGAAGACC
This sequence comes from Tamandua tetradactyla, assembly GCF_023851605.1. NCBI lineage: Eukaryota > Metazoa > Chordata > Mammalia > Pilosa > Myrmecophagidae > Tamandua > Tamandua tetradactyla. Next base: position 28,736,332 of record NC_135352.1, read on the forward strand.
GAGACACAGTATCCTCCACCTACAAGTAACATGCCATCAACTCGGGAGTGCCAAAATAAACACGTCATCATTGATAAACATAGCATTTGTTTTGTTTATTCCAGCATTATGGCATTATATATATTATGTACAATCTGAACACATAATCAATCTAAACAATTAGATCCTAAATGTGAAAGGGTTTGACATACTAAAACCACACAGAAGTAGACATTATACATAGTAAAGGTGATTCTTTGCCATAGAGATCTGAAAATTAGTCCTTTCTTAATATCGCATTTCTGAATATTCATTAGCAACCCATCTAAAAGACTGAAGTGACTTGCAAAATTCATTCTCTAAAGCAGATACTCTCCCTTGTGTGTCTTCTGGTGCCATTAATTCAACCAGAAAATCCTTTCTTCATAAATGGAACAAAAGTACCTTTCAGACTAGTCGCTATTTCAATGATTAAAATTCTAAATTATCATGCTGTGAATTTGTAAGACCTTGCTTTTTAACATGTGAAATAATACGGCATTTAAAAATGGATGAAATCAGCAGTTAATATTGAGTTCTCTATGAAAATAAGTTGACCGTTTTAAAAATTACTTTAATGGCACTTTACCAATTAAGTTGTGTTAGACAAATGCAACATTTTTTCCCTGTCATAATTAAGTCCATTAAAATAGAGTCCATGTTTTTCTTAGTTAGGGAAAACAATTACTCCCTACTCTTCATGCTTTCATGTGAACTTTTTTTAGAGTGAAGATCCAGGTCTGCAGGCTGCTTTCTCCTTCCCCACCCCAACCCCGGGGAGGCTTAGAGAGGGTAACTTATGAAAAGTTATGCAGAAGAAACATAGAAGAATCAGGATTTCATCTGATTCCAAAGCTTTAAAAGGTGATACTCAATGCTCCATAGACAGTCTCTAGTTTTATTCTCCTTTCAAAGTTTTGCTTTCCGTGCAAAAATGTTTACTTCTACTGTTCAACGAAATCCTCCATTTTATAAATGTGGTGGGCTAGTGATATGTTTGTAAAGCGTGAATTTTTTTCGGGGGTGGGAGGTGCATGGTTCGGGAATCAAACCCGGGTCTCCCGCATGGAAAGCAAGAGTTCTATCACTGAATCACCCTAAAGCATGAATTTTTAGAGAAGAGTACTTTTTTTTCATTTCTTGAGCCCCTCGCATTATGTAAAAGCATATTTTCCTCTCCAGATTTCCCTAAGTGGCCATTTTTAAAAAAACTTTACAGACCATTAGTATTATCAATTGCATGCTATTTCTGAGCAAAGGCCTTTGCTAAACTACTAGTCTCATTTGACAATATTGCTGATGAAAGCGAAACACTGCATCTTCCCTTAATCTCTAAAAGCATCAGACTTCAATCAGAAGTCATTTATTGTGGGACCTGTCGCAGGGTATAATGACTCATGCTAGTTGGAACTTGCAATTGCTCCTCTTCAAGAGGGTTTTTTAACTAGTAACAAGTTTGTGAAACATAGTAAATTAAACAAAGTTTCTTTACCTTTCATTTTACTTAATCTTTACCCTGTTAATTGTTCCCGTTTTAAGTGCTGGAATGACTTAATAATGAAGATTCTACAATAGCACAATCTGATCTACAGAGACATTAGGATTTTGCTACAGGATTAAGGAAACAAGTTAGCAGGTAGTTAAGCAAAATAAAGATACCTTTTTATAAGGATCAAGAAGCACAACTTCTAAATTTTAAAGTAAAGAACTTGTATAGTCTGTAGGAGAGCAAGGTCCACAAATCCCACCTACAACAATTGGACAATATTGTAGAATATCCAATCTCATGCAAACTCTAAATCATTAATGAACATAAAAACTATTCAAATTAGCAAAGGGTGGACCACGGTGGCTCAGCAGGCAGAGTTCTCACCTGCCATGCCAGAGACCTGGGTTCGATTCCTGGTGCCTGCCCATGTAAAAATAAATAAATAAATAAAAAATAAACAAATTAGCAAAGCACGCTTGAGATTTGAAACTGGACAATTAACCTATTCTTAGAGAAATGAAGCAAAATTTTTCATAGAGGAAAAAAAAGTGCTTGTTTTATCAACAGATGGATTTTTCTTGCATTCTTCATGGGTTCATGGAACCCCACTTAGGTTTAGACAAAGGACTGCAGCTGATGCAAGTGCCTCTCCATTCGCTGATTCTAAGCTGTTTGGCTCTGGCATTGGTGCCTCTAGACAGATGCAACAGGTTGGTGAAAGTCACTATCTAAGGGCCTATTTTTTGCCAAATGTATTTGAACCATTTTTTTTTTTAACCTGGGTGTACTACCACATTCATTTATCCTTGGTCAGGTCTTTGCTTACGAAGACTTATAAACCAAAACCACATAACAAGAGTAAAATTAAGTCAGACTTGAGATTCCTGAGAAAGAATAAAGAAAGTGGCGGTGTGCAACAAGACTAGATACTAATTCCTGCTACGTCGTGGACTTGTATTTCATGAATGGTGATGGCTGAGCTAGGGAACCATCAGTTTCAGCCACACGCCTGTGGCTTGACCTCAAATAAAGCAGTGGCAGCAAAGGTGTTTTTAGTCTTTGTTTATATATTTAAAGGCTTTAAAATTTTTATGACCAGTTTGTGAGGCAAAGACAACAGCTTGACAAGGTCTGTCCAAAAGCTAGTGCACATGCTTTTCATTTGTGACATGATGAACTGTATCATCCTAATTCAGCCCTACCCCCTCATTATAAATACAGAAGTGGGAGATGCTGCCTTAACACTTGCAGGGCACTAGGTTACTATTTATTAATATGATAAAACGTTCTTTAGCCGCCACCACCACCACCACCACCACCACCCCCAGGAAAAAGTTGGAAAGAATCCAAGGCATTGTGTCACAGAGAACCAGAGTTTGCATTTGGGGTTCAGCTCATGTATTTCTGTCACATCAGCAGCTTGAAGCATTTGTCCCACAAACTGCCAATAATGTTTCTAGATCTTTGAATCTTTAAATACAGCTTCCCTTTAAAGCTTCGAGTTTTAACTGTTTTGGAGAATTATTCAGCAGATAATTTTGGAGAAGCCAGATACACTGTTCAATTAACGAAAACCTATATAAAACCAATATTCGGATACAAACTGCCAATTTCAAGGAATCTAAAATGAACTAAACATACTGACAAAGCAAATCCACCGGTATTTCCAACCCCCTTGATAACTATTGTAAGGATCTATCATAAATAACACATTAAAAAGTCATCAGTACCAAAACACTCTCTAGAAACGAACAAGTTCGCTTACACGACACAAATGCATTCTAATGTATTACATCCTTTATCCATCAAGAGACACCATCCCTGATGCAATCCAATGAAATGTTGACTCTGAGCAGAAGGACTAACATGGAGGGTTAGCTCTTTTTTTTTTCAGAATACGCTTGCGATGCTACATGCAATCTACACACGTGTCGAGTTATCTACAATCCACACATGCACATATAAAAGAATGGCTAAAGGCAGCTGTCAAACTTCTTAAGGTGTTACAGTCCGTAATTAACTCAAACCGGAATTAACACACTCTGGACTGCGGTCTTTTGGAGACAGGCACTCCTAATCCCCAAAGATTCAGAAGCATTACCTCATTGCAGCCTTGAGACAAGCTGAGCATTCACTCTAGGTCTTACCCAGCATCCACCGGTTCACACAAAGACAACAGAGGCGTGACCAATCACATTGTGGCTCGCAGGCACTGTGTCAAAGCCCTCTCCCGATATTACCCATTGACATGCTCGCTGGCAGCCTGCTGAACCTGTCGTCATGGCAACACATCCCAGCTGCTCACTGAGGCTTGCTCTATTACTTTTCCTTTTCACCACTCACTTAGCTAATTAAAAATTTAGAACTATGTTTTGCATGTTGGACGCAAATGGAAACAACGCAGGATCTTTTTTTTTCCTCTTTTCTATTTCTTTTTTCTTTCTTTTTTTTTTTTTTTCAATGGAGCTTTAAAAAATGCTGGGAAAAGCGATTTGAAGGACACTCCCATGAAGTCCTAATATAACCAATCAATAGAGAGACTGCCATGGAGCTCCCGCCAGATGGAATGTGTCGCTAAACCTAAGCTGCAGCACGGCCAAACCAAACCGTGAACACCGCTTAAGGTGTCCTTCCTGTTTTAAAACATAATACGCCAACTCAGGGTGGATGATTTAGGTTGCAACAGTCCCATTATGCTTGGTCAAAATGTTCCTTAAATTTTGTTGTTCATTTCACAGGATTCTGATTTCAAGAAGCTCTACCCATAATTCCACAATGCAAGCGGAGTAAATAAATAAATAAAGCACAGAGAGAAGATCCTGTAAAAACGGACAATATGGCAAGTGTTTAAAAAAAAAAACAAGCATGCATGCCTGTGAACCTGTCACATGGTTTTAGATTTGAACATCAATCTATACCACTGCTGGGGAGGGACAGAAAGCGCAGCTTTGCAGCTGAAAATCCTTGGAAAGAAATGCCAATTTTTGTTTACCAAAGCAAAGAGAAATAAATTAAATCTCTCAAACTGTTTCAGAGATAATGGTTGCCTCACGTATATCACCTTTTTGAAAACTCCCCTTACTCCCCTAGGCATTCTAACTGGAGATGATACCAAGGCCATTCTTAGAATTCCAAGGTAAAAATTCCCTATCTCAGACCTCCACTTAACATATTTAATAAAGCAAAATGAAAATTAAAATTTGAAACTGCGTTCATTATGAATAACAGATATCAAAGCAGACTGCTTTCATCAAAGTGGTTTGAAAAGTCGAAGCGGAATATAACACAAGAGAAAAGTCTGCACTAATTTCAACCAAATGAGAAAATCAAAGTATCAAATACAGGTTTGGAGAGGTGGCTTGGTTTCTGGTTCCTCCCAGGTTGGATCTACTTATTTTTGTCAGTCTGAAGACTACCCGACTTGCAAAATTCAGTCATCAAGTATACAGAACCAGAAAGACTGGTCATATTCTCTTCAGCACTGCTCATGTTTCTGGATTCAGGTCCACTCTCCATCCCCTGAGATGGAAACAGAAATTTCAAGGAAGCCGTATAGTTCTCAGATTTGTCTGTGAGGGACAAGGGAAGAATGTGGACTTGTTAGAGTGAGGGAGAGATGATAGAGAAAGCTATTTGTGGTATTAAAGGTACATATTATTTACTTTCTTCCTCTTTCTTCACCTCAAATAAACAACAGATGGAGTATCTATGATGGGTCTCTCAGTTAAGTCTGGTAGACTTCAAACAGTGCCTTCTAACTCCCACCAAAATGAAAATAAGAAGAATAAAAAAGGAAAAAGGATGAGAGGCAGGATAAAATGTCAAGTAATTTTGGAAGCTGAAAAAGCAGATGGATGAGAGGTAGTTGAATTAATGGAATGAAGTTTAAATATAGAGATGAGAGGGAAAGCCAACCACAGAGAGTAGTGTGGGTGTGGTCACCCTGAAAGAATTGTGTGTGTATGTAAGACTGAGAAAATTAGTAAATATATTGTGTGGGGGCAGATACAAGATCAGGGAAAGGAGAGAGTGCCCTGTGATATCAGTAGGAACTCCTGATTTTTACAAGATGTATATTTCCTAGCTCTGTGCACCGAAAAGCTCTCGAAGCAAAGGTACCGCAGTGAAAGCAATGAGCACATCTAGCATTCAGGATCTTGGCTTCTAAACAACCTTATGCACTAAAAGAAAGCAGGATTCCTTAGAGAGATGATTGATTGATTCCAAGTATGATGCAGGAAAAGCCTAAGTGAATAAGGAACATTTTTTGTGTGTGCCAGAAAGCAAGAAAGGGATAAAAAACTGATGAGGATACCTCAACAGATTACAGGGACCAGCTTGAAAGAAAAGGATGCTGGGACTAGTGTGAAAGAACTCCCAAATCTGGAACAAGCTGGGTGTAAAAAGCATATGTCTGCAAAAGACTGAATACATTGGTTAAAAAAGAATCCATGAGTCCACCATGATACCAAAAATCAATAACAATGACAAAATTACAGGGGGTGCAGGAAAGGGTGGTGCTTTAAAAAAAAAACCAAGACCAATAATTCATAACTGTAGAAGAAATGATAAAATTGGAAAATCACATTCTGCATCCACCATTGTAATAACTGATGCAAACAAGAATTATTGATGTATGCTAAAACCAAGGATGAAAGGCTGTTTGAGAGCAAGTTAGTCACACAGGCTCAAAATGTCACCAAACAGATTACTTTTTAAAATATTTTTTACAGATTACTTTTTAATTATGAAAGGAAAAGTACAATGGAGACATCTGGCCAATACCACCACAGCCAAATGATCAAACTTCATATTGCCAACGAGACAAACACTGAACATGTGTCTTCTAATGTTATGCACTGAAAAAAGACAACACAACCTATGTAGGATTCTTGAAAAAATAAATAAATAAATTCACCCTCCATTAGGACGAGTTTGGCCCTGGCACCGTGGGATCAACAATGCCATCCTGATTAAAAGGGGGAAAAGAAATGTAACTAATAAGGAATCAGTGGCTGAGAGAGTTCAAATAGAGTAGAGAGGCTACTCTGGAGGTCACTCTTATACAAGCTTCAGTTAGACATTGCTACCTCTCATAACTTGCCAAACACCAACCAAAACCATTCCTGCCAATCCTAAAGAATACCTAGGGCAACATGTAAGATTCTACAAAGGTTCCATGCACTTGGGTAACTTTCCAGAAACTTACAACCTCCAGATGGGTCCCTGGACCAGATAAGCCCTGAAACCTAGAGGGCCCAGCCTCTCCAGAACATCAGCTAGTTCCATCTTCCTACCCTATATTATTGACAGACCCTTCCAACATGAAAAAGCTAGAATGGCCATAGCCCAAATACCCCTAAAGAGTGGGATGGAAAGATCAAAGATGACGATGGAGTTATACAGAGAAGCTAGGGTTTAACAAACAAGTATGATCGCTGAATCATTATCTTGGTATTTCTTTTAGCCTCCAGTGTTTTGGAGCAGCTGGAGGTAAAGACATATGTTCTAGTTTACTAGCTGCTGGAATGCAATATACCAGAAACGGAATGGCTTTTAAAAAGGGGAATTTAATGAGTTGCTAGTTTACAGTTCTAAGGCCGAGAAAATGTCCCAATTAAAACAAGTCTAAAGAAATGTCCAATCAAAGGCATCTAGGGAAAGATACCTTGGTTCAAGAAGGCCGATGAAGTTCAGGGTTTCTCGGCCGAGAAAATGTCCCAATTAAAACAAGTCTAAAGAAATGTCCAATCAAAGGCATCTAGGGAAAGATACCTTGGTTCAAGAAGGCCGATGAAGTTCAGGGTTTCTCTCTCAAGTGAGAAGGCACATGGCGAACACAGTCAGGGCTTCTCTCTCAGCTGGAAGGGCACATGGCAAACACGGCGTCATCTGCTAGCTTTCTCTCCTGGCTTCCTATTTCATGAAGCTCCCCGGGAGGTGTCTTCCTTCTTCATCTCCAAAGGTTGCTGGCTGGTGGACTCTGCTTTGTAGTGTTGCTCCCTCTGAATCTCTCTGAATCTCTCATTCTCCAAAATGTTTCCTCTTTTATAGGACTTCAGAAACTAATCAAGACCCACTCAAATGGGTGGAGACATGTCATCCCCTAATCCAGTTTAACAACCATTCTTAACTAAATCACATCAACCAGGGAGATGATCTCATTACAGTTTCAAATATACAGTATTGAATAGGGATTACTCTACCTTTAAGAAATGGGATTTATATTAAAACATGGCTTTTCGTAGGGGGCATACTTCCTTTCAAACCAGCGCAACATAGAATTATACAGTTGAGACCCATGCCAAACTCTGAAATCTGTTCTACAACTAATGGTTGAGCTGTGCTTTGAAGTTTATTGCTTTTTTGTACATATGTTATTTTTCACAAAAAAAGTAGACTGTGATGATAAAAAAAAATTTAAGCCTTCTAGTCTCCTATATTCTGGAGCTGCTAGAAGGAAAAATCTGAGAGGACTCTACGGTAGTGCATGACAGGCATTGGGATCTGTCCTGTAGCTACTTGTTGAAGAGTGCTTTGAAAACTATTGCTTTTTTCCTTCTTTGCTTTGTATATATGTTATATTTTAACATATTTTAACAATTTTAAAAGTTAAAAAAATTCACCTACATTAGGTGTATCAAATCATGAAGAAACAATGGAACAAACCCAAACTGAGGCACCTGCCGCAAAACTACAGGCCCATAATGTTCAAGAGGACATAAAAGAGAATAAGGGGCTGAAAAATTGTCTACATTAAAGGAGACTGAAGCTATTCAACATAAGATCCTTGATTAGAGCTTGAAATTTAAAAATAAGAATTGTACAGAACTATGGAGGATATTGTTTGGGCAATGGGGAAGAATTTAAATATGAATTGTATGCTGGATAATGCTATTCTATCAATATTCAGTTTTCTGAATTTGGCAATTACAGTTGCATTATATAAGAGGATACCCTAAAGCATTTAGAGGTAAAGTTTCACGATGTTTCCAACTACTCTCAAATACTACAGAAAACAGACAGACAGATAGATACAGAGACAGATAGATCGACGGATAGATGGATATGATAGCTAGATACATATAGATAGAACAAATGTGGCAAACTGTTAACAACTAGTGAATCTAAGTGAAAAGTAAACTGGTGTTCATTTTTGTCACTCTTCTGTTATAAAAAATAAAGAAAAAGCAAACAGAGGGAAGACCAGAAAGTCTCTAGAATGCAGGTGTTGTTAAAGGGGAGGTGTGGGATGCTCTTGAAAAGAGGACCATATTTTTAACAAGTTTATAAGAAGCCCTAGTACAGCTACTCTCAACCTAGACAGAAGACTGAACTTTTATACTCGGGAGAGGTTAAACCAGTCATTTTTTAACTTTGAGACCACGCGTAGGTGAGTGCGGGATCAGGTACTGAATAAATTGGGATAAGTGAAAACTGACACACCTCACTCAGCTTCTAGAATGCTCAGATGCAGCTTCTTGGATGCAGTCAGGAGAGGCAGGACCCCGCTTCAGGGAGACTGGCCGGGTAAAGAGCAAAGACCCCCAGTGTCCCCTCCAGCTCATTTGCAGGAAGTCCCAATGGTGGACAAGCCCCGCCTCCCACAGAACTTCCACATGGCATCTCAGTGCCTGTAGAGATCAAAACGAAGCAAAACCTAGAAAGGGAACCTGGAAGAAACAGATGTGGTCCAGCAAAGTAAGGAAGTAAACCTAGGAACAGAAAGATATGGAGCATGGGAAACAGGGAATCCAAGGAGAGACGAAAAGAAGATTCCCAGCTATAGCTGTATAGTTCAGAATGGAGTGGGAAGGGTGCTCTTGAAGGAAAGTCTCTAAGAAAAGAGGGGAATGGAGAGATTATTTGAAATAATCGAGCACTTGGGAAAAAATACTGGTGAGTTAACGGCACATATGTGGAGCATTGCGGAATAGAATTAAAAATTGATATATAAAAATTTATAAACTATTTTATTTTTAAAAAAGGGTAATCACTAACTTCAGGCAAAACAAATGTTGTTAAAAAGGAAATGTAGGGCTGGCCACGGTGGCTCAGCAGGTAAGAGTGCTTGCCTGCCATGCCCGAGGACCCGGGTTCGATTCCCGGTGCCTGCCCATGTAAAAAAAAAGGAAATGTACTCATAGTACAATATCTGGCTCTTCAAAAAATAAAAATTACTTAGTCATCATAACATGACACTGATCATTGACTTATCTTTAAATTTTTATACAATTACATTGGGAGGACAAAGCAGGCGTGGAGGAAGTGAGTGTAAAAGGAAGCTTAATTTTCATCTACCCCAATAGAAGGACAAAAGATAACATCCAAAATTAATAAATAAGAACACAACATGGCAAGCACACTATTGAGAAATTATATAAATAACAACTAAAACAACAGAAAAGGATTGCCTTTGAGAAGTAGGAATCAGGAATGGAGGGGAGGGTGTCAGATGACTGGTGTTCTCACAGAGAGCAATGCATGTGTGTGCATTAATAATGATATGGTAATATGCTAGCTGTAGTTGACTTTTAAACCATAAGCATAATGACCATTGTAGAAGTGAATTTTAAGTTATAAAAACAACACTGTGGGGAACGGCATAGGCTCAGGTAGGTCAGAAATCACCCTACTGGTCAAACACTCCTCTGGGTTTAGCCCCAGAGTGAGAAGCAATCCACAGTGCTATGGCTGATGATATTTTAGTTTCTATCTTTTATGCTATTAAAAGAAAAACGAAACCATTCAATCACGAAGCTTTGTTTTTCACCAAGAACCATGAAGAAATTTACCATAAGGAGTTATAAATAGGGAACACTTGTCAACACGGAACGACCCTTAAACACTTCTTATGAAAATAAGAGGTCAAGAATCCTAATTAAGCAAGAGCATGACGAATTTCAGTTATTCATTCAACAAACCCTGATTGAGAACACTTCTAGTTCCCTAACTTACTAGCTTTGTGACTTTGGGCAGGTTTTTAACCTTCTAGTGTCTCTGTTTCTTCATCTGCAAAGTGGGTATATAATAATGACACACACCTCTCATTAATACATGACACAGAAAAAATGATCAGTCGCATTAACTGTTACTCATGTACAACATGAACAAGAGACAGCTCCTGCCCTCCAGGACTGCTAGCGAGAGAAGGAGGCAATTCCCAGGCAATTGCAGTGCAAAGCCACCAAGAAATGAAGGGAATATGTTTCCATTACCCACCTCCCCTCAGCCCCCTACATGAAGATCGGCATTTCCAAAATCAATCTCATAAAATCCTAGTCCTAAAAACACTTCTTAAAAAAAATTGTGGTCAGATAAGGCTGGAAAACACTACACACTATACTCCCCTTTGGAGGGCCATCGCTCATATTAGCCTATTTAAGGCTCTAAGCTACCCTCCAGTAAAGAAAATGGTTTAACGTTATTTAACTCAGCATTTCCCCAACTAATTTGACCAGGGAACTCTTTTTTTTTTTTTTAATGCAAAGGTCCCAAGTGTCGCAAAATTGGTGTTGCCCAGACCACACTCTGGGAGACAATGTCAGAGACTTGAAGACTGTCAAGATGAAGAAACTAATTCGGTTCCTCTCATTTCATAATTTTAAAATTCCCTTTTGTTTACCCCAATTATTCTGACAATTTTAAAGGTCCCCAAATTCTTAGAGTGGTGAAAATACTATGTAACAGAAAACTTTGGTAACCAAACTACTTTTGTGAAAAGCAATCTCATATATATTGATGAAATCTGTATATATGTTGGAAAACGATCATATAGTTCATTTCAAATAACTCAGAACCAAGGAAACGCTCTAAACAAGTTTTGAGAACAAGGGCAAAATCAGTAATAAATTCTTACTTTTACGTTTAGAAAAAGCATACTAGGAATCATGGGCATTATGTGAAATGGGATGTGCTAGGATTTTTAAAATGTACTTAAAACGTCTGGATCAGAAGACCCCTGTGAGAACAGCCTTTATAAAGTTGCACATGGTTCTGCAACAGATTTCCTGTTTGAAATATGCATGAGTTGGATTATTTTACATTCACTTGCTTCTCTTTCCTTTGACAAAACTCATAAATACGTTCTTTCTACTGAAGTTTTCTGAGAAAGAGAGTCTGGAAATTCAGTGTTTATCTGACAAAAAGCAAAACTGCATTAGCATCAAAAATGAAAAGGGGGACAGGGAACAAATAGGACAGTAAATAGCCAATCACCAGCATTTTGAAAATTGGATAAGGAATTGTCTGCCTCTAAATTATCCAGGAAAATATCTGTTAAGAGGTAGGTGGCAACTGGGCAGATGAACTCACTGCCCTCCCCCCACACACATGACTCCCAGGGGTGTAAATGTCCCTGGCAACGTGGGACAGAAATCCCGGGGATGAGTTGGGACCTGGCACCATGGGACTGAGAAAGCCTTCTTGACCAAAAAGGGAAGAGAGAAATGAGACAAAATAAAGAAAACGAATCAAAATAAAGTTTTAGAGGCTGAGAGATTTCAAACAGTCGAGAGGTTATCCTGGAGGTTATTCTTATGCATTATACAGATGTCCCTTTTCAATTTATGGTATATTGGAGTGCTTGAAGGGAAATACCTGTAACTGTTGAGCTGTGTTCCAGTAGCCTTGATTTTTGAAGATGATTGTATAACGATACAGCTTTTACAATGTGACTGTGAGAATCTTGTGCCTGATGCCCCTTTTATCCAGGGTATGGACAGATGAGTAAAAAATATATGGATACTAAATAAATAAATAATGGGAGGGGCTAAGGAGTAAAATAAATTGGGTGGATTGAAATACTGGTGGTCAATACCATAACCAAGGGGTATGGGACACATGAGTTTTTTCTTTTTCTTTTTTTTTCTGGAGTGATACAAATGATCATGGTGATGAATACACAACTGTGTTGCTATTTTGAGCCACTGATTGTACCCCATGGATGGACTGTATGTGTGTGAAAATTTGTCAATAAAAGTATTTTTTAAAAAAAGAGGTAGGTGGCAAAGGAGATTTCCTTTCCTCCAGTCTTGCTCCTCTCCTCACCCCTGGCCCCTGATCCTTTCTCCACATTAAAAGAATGTATCACTTTCTAAAGTGCCTCAAATGTATCACGTCAGCTCCCTCCACCCAGCACTTCAGCTCTGTGCCTTCTCTCCTCTTTCTAAAACTAAAACCTTTTGACGTGGGTGGGAGGGTGCTTAATGCTGTTCATCTCCAACCCTCCAGCTCCCTGCATCCCATCTCCTCGGTACAGAGCAACCTTTGAAAAACTCAATCTGATCACGGCACTCCCCAGATGAAGGGCTCTGTGGCGTCCCGTGGCACTGCCCATTCTGCCTTCCGCTACCTGCCCTGCAGCTGCAGCCACACTGGCCTCCTCACCCTCTTTCTGCTGCTCACAGCCTCAGTCTCCCCACCCTCATCTCCTGCCTAGGGAGGCTTCCCCTCTTCTAAGTTCCTAACAACCTGCTTGCTTTTCTTTGTTTTTGGTTCTGTCTTTCTCTCCCACTAACACGTAGCTCCACGGAGGCAGGGGTCATTTCAACTTTGCTCACTGAAGTTCTGGACCGCGCACACATTAGGGTCGCCATCAAACTGTGCTGAATATATGCATGGACAGAAGCATGAATGAATGCATGCCTTGCGCTACCCGGAGAAATAAAGATTAAAGTATCTCAGCTTTGGTTACCCCTTCTATGAACTGAGAATGTAATTTAATAAGAGTATAATGCAGTTAGGACATTAATCAAATATAATAGAACTGCTGCACAAGGGGATGACAAGCATGCCTAAAATGAAAATTTCATGACTTTTCATACAAGTTATTAACCTTCTAGAGGAGACCTTCAGCCTCACAAGTACATTGTGTGGGGAAAATGAGGAAAGGTTACAACACTAGAGATGGAATATAAACGCTGGACAGAACAAAGCCCCCACCTGTGAAAGCACAAGGTGTAAAATGCGGTCTGGCTTTAATTTCTAAATTTATAAGACCCCAGCCCGCAATACCACCAAGAACTCAACAAAGAAATATAATTAAAAAATCATTAAAATATTTTGTGAAAATCTGAAACGTACCGGTATTAAAATTAAGGAAGAAAGGCAAGTCACAAATCCAAAATATTAAGGTTGCAATGGCAATTACGAACTTAAAGAGAACAAAGAGGAAATGACAGCTCTGAGATACAGTAAGAATCAACACTGTGATTCTTTTAAACCTTGCCCATTAGAGTGTTTGTTCCCTAGTTGGGCCTCTGACTTTTTACTACTAGAGATCACCTCTTGTGCTTCCTTCTCTCCTTGTTCCTTATGTTTCCTCTCTTCCTCTCGAGCCTGGCCTTCAGTCTGGTTGGGGGCTACAGACACTGCTTCGCCCCCCAGTTAGGATTACAAGTTAAATAACTTCAGTTTTTCCACCAGGACATCCAAAAAGTATCGAGAACGTAACACCACTACTGCATACAACTTAAGTTAGAGGATCTCATGCAAAATTATTTTTCTCTTGATCTCTAAGAATTAGCACCTTTATTTCAGTAGTGGATAAACCGGGTGTAGAGAGAACAGAACATCTCAGATTTACCAAGCACTGCATCAGCACCAGGGATGGTACTTTATATGTTATTTAATCATAGCAGCAACCCAGTAGGCGAGGTATTATTATTTCAATTTTAATAATAAAGCATGAACAAACTCCCAGCCCATCCAAAGGCTACACAATCACTAAAGCAACAGCCCCGAGATCACCGGGTTCCCTGCCAGTGTTTATTCCCCAAACTACGTGTTCAACTAAAAGTAATTTGGGGCTAAACTGGAAAACACTCCATCTGCTCATTTTGAAATGCTACATACCAGTTTGACGACAACAGATAAACATGCAATCAAAAAACAGTTCACTTATTGGCTTTCACTTTCTGCAAGAAAATAAGGCTTCATATACTAATACATATTTCTCTACTAACTCTTAAATGTGAGTTTACACTGGAACCTTGTTTCAACGACATACAGAATCAAGTGAAAAACCGACTATAATATAATATACCAAGTGTTCTGATATTGGTATGTACAAAGTTGTACTGGGACACAGGAGGAAACATTAATTAACATTAATTCCCTGATGTGCTTGAGTGGGGCGGGAGTGGGGAATCCTGAAAAACGCAGCAGAGGAGGTGAGAACTGAGAAATCCATCAGGAAGGAATAAGGGGGGAAGAAATTCCAAGCCATGAAAAGATCATGTGTAATAAAAAGTATATAGTAGACGTTTATTGAGACTTGAACAGTTTGGTATATAGTATTTCATTTGATCTTTAAGTAACCCAATGAGGTCAGCTACTATTAGTCTTTATATTTTACAGATGGGGAAACAATCACAGAGACATTAAATAACATGCACAGCTATCTGAAGAGTAGAGTTTTGTGTACAACTAAAGAGCCAAGTCAATAGGGCACATTGTGGAATGTATTTGTATGAGAAGCAAAAGCCAGGTCAGCTCCACAAACTGCACAATTAATAAGAGCAGTAAATGCTGAGACCAACACTAAAGTATTATATATTATTAAGTCCTTGCTGAAGTCTTGTCCCTTTCCACATACATAATCACACTTTATTCTCACAACAACAATAAGGTCTGAATTAGTTCTTAAAAAAAACATTACACAAATGAGGAAACTGAGGCTAAGAAAAGAGATATAACTTGTCTGAGGTCGCACAGCAGATAAATGCCAGATTCAGGACTCCTATATGACATATTTTATTAAAAACTGAAAAGTCACCTAGAATAATTAAAAAGTTCCTGTTATCTTGAATCCAGCCAATGTCTTGCATTTATTTGTTTTAGAACAAGCCCAGTTATATTTAGGAAGCGTTACTGCAGTTTTTTTTATTTTTTTAAATCATTTACCCTGAATGCCCATTTACATAGAAAATATTTTAAATTGGTCCATTAAAAAAAAAAGAGAGAAAGCTGTCATCCTAGGGGAGCTTTGCAGCTACATTCAAAATGGTTTTATTCAGATTTAGAACATTAAGCATTTCATGACTGAAATTTTGAAGAGAGCTTCAAGAAATATATTCTAAAAGTAGGATAAGATGACGTCAGCTCTTAGCAAGGAGAGAAGTGATCCGTCCTAGCAAAACAAACTGAAGATAAAAAGAGCATTTTTTTATACTGAAAATACTTTTATACTGAATGAGAAATCATTTCCAAAAGCCTTAGTCAGGACCTAAATCACAGTGCCTTTACTCTTCACTGAAAGGTGTGCCTGGGCTGGAGGGATGTAAAACAATCATATTAAATGGATTTCCTCAACACTTTGCAGCATTCATCATTGAATCTTCTTTGCTGTCACGAAACTTCTCTTGAGAAATGCTACGGGCTCCTCTCAGGCATGCAGCCAGGGACGTACCGAGCGACTCACCGCAACCCACTCAACGTGATCAAATGCAAACACAGAAATTACATTTAAATGGCTTTTTTCACCTAGACGTTGTACATGTGCGCTTAATAAATGAGGGATGATATAATCTCAATGCCGTACCCGATGATTTTATTCTACCAGAGTCTAGAGGACTCACAAGTGATGCCATGGGACCTGCTGTAGTCAAGCCACATCGCTGGGGTGGGGAGCGGGGGGTGTGAAGACAGCGCCAGGCTTCATGAAGCACAAACGGGGTGAGATCCTCACCTAGCAATGGGATTGAACTGACACCTTATTATATTTCTCTAGTTTAGTATCTAATGCACCTAAATTATCACCTATCCTGTGAGGTAGTGCCCAACTTCAGAAGTACAGTTAAGTTCTCTCCTCTCTTTACAGGCCCTGTTAGAGCATTTATGAAGCTGTAATACAATTTTGGGAGCTCACAGTCTGTCTTCTGTACACCCAGCCATAGTTTCTCAAGGTCAGGGACTGTTTCTTAGGTATTTTAGCCTCCTTGGCATTCACAACAAGGCCCAGTAGTTGCTACAGTGCAGCTGGCATGCCCTGGGTAGACTGTATTTAAAAATTCATAAAACCAAGATGAGCTCTACACTCTGATTTTTCACTTTATTTTTAAAGCATTTTCCATACGGAAAATATCAAACACTCAAAAGTGGCCAGAATAACAGGCTGGGCCTCCAGGTACACCTATCCTCCAACTTCAATAATTGTCTCAGTCTTATACCAAACTGGAAATCATAGACCATTCTATAGGCATGATTTACTCAAGGACTCCAGTCAAGAAACTCATATGCAAAGAAGAGTCTTTGGCCCTACACCAAAACGGTGTGTTCACTTAAAAATATTTTAGATTAAAAGAAAAAAAGATTCCCTGCTTTAGCCCAATTGAACAACTACCTACTGATTGCTCATAAAGAGAGTATTCCTGGATTGCCACCTCTGCAAAGACAGGTACATTGTCCCATAATATTTTATACTGATGCTCAGTGGAGGTTAGTTAAGTGACTAAATAAATGTAACAAGGAAGGATCAATGTTCTCTTTCAGCCTAAACTTTGATCTGGATTAATGAATCTTTTGAAGTTTGCAACCTCACACTTCCTTTTCTACTGCCATTCTAAAAACAGACTGCATCCCAGATTCCCACATTTTTCTAGAAAAGTTTAAATTAACTACTGCCAGAATTGGAATTCAAAGCCTCAACAATTATATTAATTGATAATGATGCTTGTATATGTAACTCAAAGGCACAGGCCTATTTCTTTATGAAATGAATATATTTGACTGGCACAGTAATAATGGCTTCTTGTTTCAGGTCCATAGAACTGATTTCAAGAGGAAACCATTAAGAAAGATGCTTTTTTTTTTTTTTAAATAAATCACATGACAAAGAAAACACTTGCAAATGTCATCCCTCTCCATTTTCCTATGAACCTATACTAACTTTGCAGTTCTACAAAGATCCTGATTGACATTTGTTTTCTCAAGTTGAAAGAGGAGTTGGCCTGCATTTTTATAAACATGAACTCTTCTTTTCTTTTTTTTTTGGAGTGCCTAGGAAGTTAGTTTACAGATATAAATTCTGCAATATGAAATTCCTTTTTTAAAGAAAATAATCGAAGGCAGCCAGAAAACTAGTGGTTCTGTATATGCTATAAAAACAAAAGGGGAAAGTATAAGTATTTCATAGATAGGAGCTCAAAGAACTAGAAGCCTCTTTGTGATCTTTCAGCAAACAGATGGGACCCAGATCTAACAGTCTAAAATCTGGTCCAATGGCATGAGCCATGTGGATATTCTACGATTAATTCAAAGTATTTTGTTTCTATTTTTTATTTTTAAACATGAAGCTTTGCATATATGCATAGTACAAATCGTAAGATAACTGTTTTATAAGTGTCTAAACGAAGAGAAAATTAGCTGGTTGATCGATCAGTAGAAAATTGGATTGCACCTTTGTTGACAGGTCTGCTTTTGGTGTCAAAGTTTATTCAACTGTTGGCTGCTGTTCGCAGGGCTGTTAACATTAAAATTGCATTGATTGAGTCAAAATCAAAGATTCCTCCCGTTTGCACATTCAGCATGAAAGCTAATTACTTACTAATTCTTGAGGGTTTTAAACACTTTTGACGTAGTAAACATCCCTGAGGACCATCCTTATTTTTAATGGGTTCAAGACAGACACTTCAACACATACGCCATCTAATAACTGAAAAGCAAGTTGCCAGCGTGATGATGTGACACATGTCGACAAGAGAATCGTTATGACAAATGTCTCACACTCTCTCTGTAGCCAAAGTTTATAAAAAGCCATAAAAAAATCACAATTTATTATTTATACTTCATTTCTGTTTTCCTTCTGGTGGAACTTTTTAATGCACAATGCATAAATTTATAATAATAACATTAGCATTAATTCTCTCTACCATCTACTGAGGATCTACTAGGTACCAGGCACTGTCCTAAGTACTTCATGTACATGACACAAGGTGAGTTTTGCTTATCACTGTATTTCCAATACACTTTGTAAGTACATATACTCAGTGCCTACTTGAGCACCTACAGGGGTCCTTAAGAAATATTTGTTGAATGAATGACAGAACTAAACAGTAGAAAGAGAACCAAAAGAATGGGTGAGAATGAATTATTATAAACAAATGCATATTATTAAAGACTCCAACAATACATTGACTCCACACTTCAGTATACTTAGCTCATGGAATAAATAAATTAATTAATCCCAAATTAACTAAATTAACGGACCAAGTTAACAAATTTTTTTTTTACTAATTCCTCACCCCTTATTCCTGGTCTATTTACAAGATGCTAGATTGAAGGTGGTTTCATAAACAGTGGTTGGTTAGCCACATCAGATCATAAGAGCATGATGAGTTTTGTGTCTTCTAAATGTTTCATCTCTGTTCCAGGCTGAATAAAAGTTTCTCTGAAATGGTACTCATCAATAAGAATTCACCGGTCAATTACTATATGCAGGAATTGTAAAACCAAAATTTAAAACATTAAAATAAATGGGGATAAAAGTTTAGAAAAATCAATAGAATAGTTTAGATTAAAACATAATACATAAAATATTTACTGTAAAGAAGTGTAGGAAATTTTTAAAGTGAAAGTAAGTTAGGCTTTTAAACACTCCTGATTTCAGGGTAAATTCAGTAGAATCAAATTAGAAGACAATAATATTTGACCTCTGTTGGTTATCCTGCCAACAATCAACTTGGGTCATCTTACAGTTTCAGATTAGATCATGCTACATTGCTTTTGATGACAGCATCTTTGCGGAAGCTGGCTCTTTTGTGGTTGCTGGGATAAAAAGCAGGATTGTGGGGAAAATCCATGTGCATCAGGGACTAAGGACTCAGTGTCCAATCAAATTCCCACTTTAGAGAGGTTGTGCAGTGCCCACCAGGTGCAAACATCACCTAAGCAGCTGGAGTTATAGAAGAATTAAATAAATGTTATTTTTTCAAATTACTACTAAGTTGTTAAGACCTAGATAGTTATTTAGTTGTTTGAATTAATAAACAAAACTAGGTGTTTCTTTTGCCCTAGAAGTGCCATTAAAAAAAAAATACTGAGACACAAAGGGTGTCATGAACAAAAAAGGTCAGGGAACCTTTGGCACACATTAATTTTAAGGGGCATCTTAATTTCTGAAATGATAAAAGTGTGCATCTTCAAATAAGAGGAAACATGATTATTATCATTCCTGACCGAACTATCACGCCGATCAGAATTTTTTGGAAGATTACATCTCCTTGCCATGATGTCGCCCACTCTTTGTTGGCTCTCTTTTCACTCTACCACAGGGTGCCCCTGGAGCAACCACTATAGCCCATTATAGATAACACTCAAGAAATATTCAGCAGGTATAAATATCTTTACCATCTGAAGGGTGTCCACCAAAAAGAAATATCTATAACCTAACCCCCAGAACATGTGAATATGACCTTATTTGGAAAAAGGGTCTTTGCAGATGTAATGTAAGGGTCTCTAGAAGAAACCGTCCTAGATTATCCAGGTGGGCCCTAAATCCAATGGCAAGTATCCTTTTAAGAAATGGAAGAGGGAAAGGCACAGAGAAGAGAAGGCCAGGTGAAGATGGAGGCAGAGATCGGACTTAGGTTGCTACAAACCAAGGAACTCCAGAAGCTATGAGAAGCTGGAGGCAAGGAAGCAGTCTTCCCTACAGCCTTCAGTACAGCTGCCCACCACCTTCATTTCAGACTTCCGGCCTCCAGCAAATTGTTAAAGAATAAGTTTCTGTGGTTGTAAGCCACCCAGTTTGTAGTAGTTTGTTATAGCAGCCCAGGACTAATACCATCTCCAGTTCCAAGTAAACTAATAACCATCTATTTAGGTCCATGTCACCAAATGATTAAATTTGTTATAAATCACTTTAAAAATCCAAATTACTGGTTAAATCACTTAAAAATCCAAAACCCATCTTCTATTCAGTATATACTCAGGAGCTGACTCTTGATCAACTTTACCACATGGCTCTTATTTAAAAAAAACAACAAAAAACCTCATGTAAAGGGAAAATATTCATAATTAGTAGGCTATTAAAAGATCAGCATTTTAAATCAGAGCCAATGAAATGCAACAATTGATGTCACCAGTTTCAGGCTAGAAAGAAATCCAAAATCCATTTCAAAACAATCAGCCTAAATCAGGCAGAATGTTCTTTCCACGGCAATGGCGTGCAATCAATACCAAAGTTATCACACAGTAGCCATGACATTTGAAAGAGCAAACTTTAGAAATAAAACAAATTCTTACTGTAAACAAACTGATGAACAAAAGAACTTGGAATGAAACAATCTACCTTTCTTTAAAAAGAGCAGAAAAATCCGTGGTAAATGTGAGCAATAAATACTAAAGTGATCACACAGTAGCCCTGGCATTTGAAAGAGCAAACTTTGAGAATAAGATATATTCTTGCTGTAAACAAATTGATGAAAAAGAACTTGGAAGGAAACAATCTACTGTTCTTTAAAAAGAACAGAAAAACAATGGTGAGGAGCCTACATGTTTCACAGAAAAATCTATGAGGTATGTGGATACACCAAAAACTCCTACGTAAAGGAGTGTTTGCAAAGACGTGCTTATAAACCAAATGCCTTCTAGTCTCATCAATTTCAGATGGATCCATTATAACAGTGCTTTTCAAACTGCGGCAAAGGATATTTTTGCAAAATATAACAAAACAAATTACTGCGAAAAGTGAAATGAAAGGCAAAAAAGAAAGCTATATTTTTTCACCCCCTCCATTTTTTATAGTTATATGCAAGTAATAAAGTTACGTTTTAGTGAATATATTAAAAACAAATAAAACATAGGAAAATAGGAAAGAATTACAAATATTGCATATTGCTGCTTGAAAGTGTGTTCACAGGCAATCTATTTAGAGACATGCTATTATGCTCGCAATTCTTTCTGCAATTCTAACGAAACTAAAGTTAGGAGAGAAATAGTGAGTCCCCATATTAAGTGCATATATGCACATCCTGAACAAAGTATATCATTAAAGTTTGTTATGTGACAAACGAGTTTGTTAATTTACTCATCTTAACCTGATGGGTGACAATGCTACTTGCAGGGGATAATATGTCTCAAAAATGCTCGTATGTTTTGTTTGAATACCAGTGTTAGTGGAGAAACCAGTCTCCCAGAGGTATGTTAATGGAAATGAAAGAAGACTTTAAAGTAAGTTCGGCAGGCTGAGGATTTTTTTTTTTAATCTTTATTCAAAACAAAGCCAGCGATAATAATGTATTTTCCAAATTCATCTTTAATCCTTCATCAGTAACCAGTTCTAACAATTTATTCTGCATCATTAGAGTTAAGTTTAAATCATCTGTCGATGAAAGAAATGGTTTCCAGATTTCAGAACCTGCTGGGTAATAGAAACTAATCTTAAAATAGTGCCTGATATACTGAGGTCCCGCTGAACATGAGTAGGCAGCTCCCCCTACATCTCACTCGGTGGCGTGAACCCATTAACCATGAGCTTGGACGTTGGTGAGCTTTCCAACTGATAGTCTTTAGATGCCTACTCTCATTTTTTGAATGACTCACCTCTTGGATCTGCAAAGATTCTCTCGCAGTGGTTCTGAAACAAAATGCTGGCATCCCTAGGCAAGCCCGACAGCCTCGGCTTACAGAGAGACAGCCACAGGGCTTCCCAAGTGCTTGAAGTACACGAAGATGCAGTCTTCTCCACATTTGAAACAACCTCCTTAAGGATGGATGAAGAACTTATTATAGCCTTTCAAGAAAGTTACATCTAAAGGGGGAATTGAAATGAACTACATTAATCTGGATTAATTAAAAAAAAAGAAACTATAGGCTTTTATTTCAGCTGAAGCACCATATCTGTTAAATAATTTCAATGTATCTTGGATTTTCCTTGCATGCTACTCAGTTTTCTCTTATGCAGAGCTTGACTCATAGGGAAGGAAATGTTCAATGAATGTGTGACAAATGGAAAAGGGGTCGCCACAGCCCCTACCAAAGCAAACCCTTAACCGTGTATCAAAGACATGTCTGAGCTGCTCTTTGTGCACAAAAGTATATGCGTACACCGTAGGATCAACAATGCCATTCTGACCAAAAGGGGGAAAAGAAATGTAACTAATAAAGTAGCAGTGGCTGAGAGAGTTCAAACAGAGTCGAGAGGCTACTCTGGAGGTTGCTCTTACACAAGCTTCAGTTAGACATTGCTACCTATCATAACTTGCCAAACCCCAACCAAAACCATCCTGCCAATCTTAAAGAAGATTCTACAAAGTTTCCATGCACTAGGATGATTTCCAGAAACCTACAACCTCCATATGGGTCCCTGGACCAGACAAGTCCTGAAACCCGGAGGGCCCAACTTCTCCAGAAGCTCAGCTATTTCCATCTCTCTATCCCATGTTATTGATAGCCCCTTCCAACCTGAAAAAGTTAGAATATCCTTAGCCCAAATACCCCTGAAGAGTGGGACAAAAAGATCAAAGGTGATAGTGGAGTTATACAGAGAAGGTAGGGTTTAACAAATGAATATGGTTGCTGAATCATTAAATTGATAACTCTTTTAGTCTCCAGTATCTTAGAGTAACTAGAAGTAAAAAACTACACTTGTGAAATTGTAACCCATACAGTTTAAAATCTGTTCTACAACTAATTGTTGTTCTGTGCTTTGAAATTTATTGCTTTTTTGTCTATATGTTATTTTTCATACTCAAAAAAGTCGATTGTGATGATAAAAGAAATATTTATTATTTATTTAGCCTCCTATGTTCTGGAACAACAAGGAAAAATCTGAGATGATGGAATCGTAGCTCATGACAAATTCTGGAATCTGTTGTAGCTACTTGTTGAAGAGTGCTTTGAAAACTATGCTTTTTCTTTCTCTGCGTTGTATATGCTATGTTATACAATAAAAAAGTTTAAAAAGTGTATGCATGCATAAATTTAAGATATCATCATCATTTCCCTTCTAATGATGCCTCTTTCAAAGTTTATTAAAATTAGTAAGAATATGTGTTTGTAAAAAAATTCATAAGATGCAAAACATCAATCCCGTGGCCACTGAATTACACCTGCAAATGTTTTAAGAGTCATCTATTCTTACAAAACCCTTTTCAATCATTCATTATAATGGAGATAACACAAGACATACAAATGGTTACAACAAATAATGCTGCGTAAGTTATGAAATAAACCAACAACTGCACAATTGTTCATAGCTGTACCTCTAAGAATACAAGCAGGCTGGCAATTCTAAATATTGAAAAGAGTTCCACACACTTACATAGTTCCTTTAAATAAATTTAGTTACAATCAGGTATATTCAAAAAAGCTCTCTGTTCCTAATCCAGTTTTATTTGATCTACCTTCTTCAGCCACAGTTCTGTATGTCCATGTATAATCACAATCTCAATGCTTGGTCAGCATTTTCCCTTTTTGTTTTAAAAAACAGCAACAACACTATAAGGCCTTATAATAAAGTAAAAGCTTTACTTTTTTCAATAAGCCCATGATCCCCTGTGAAAGAAACTACAGAAAACCCTTACAGAAGAAATATGGGATTCTACATCAGTCCTAGCCATGAACAAAAGTAGGCTGTGCTGAAGGCAGCAGGTGGGTATTTTATAGGATGGCTTCTTCACGGCAGATGGGAGGGAAGACTTCAAATAGACAGCACATAGGGGCTCCAGATGGAAGGAAGGGTGTTGGCCAAAACTTAGAAGAAGAGTGCAGAGGTATTTCAGCTTAAATCCCCTCAGTGGTGGCTACCCTTAGGGAGTGGGATTAGGGTTGGTGCTGATGGAAGCAGTGAGGATTGCAGTTAAGTGTATTTACATGTGTACTGTTTGAAGTTCCCACAGCCAAGTAATTCTTTTGCAATTTAAAAAAATAACCTTTTATCTCCAAGGAACGCTTGAAATGTAAAATCCAAATCTGAAAGGCAGGGGGTTCATTTCAACAGAAATCCCGGATGCTGCCGGGTATATAATGTACTATGTATCAAGTTTTCTACGTTAAAAATGAAGAAAAAAATTTCACCTTATTATTACTGTGCCCCTCTCCCCGCCCATTTCCATAAATCTCTGTAGAAGAGGGGAACAAAGGAAATATATTTTTTTAGGTGCATTCTGAGTCCCAGGCACAATGTCAGTTGCTTTAGTAATTTATCATCCCATTAATTCTCCTAAGAGCCCTATACAGCCTATAAATTAGCATAAATAGTTGCGTTTACAGGTAAGGGACGTTTGTTTATTTTTTTGTTTTTTTTTCTTTTCTTCTTCTTCTTTTTTTTTTTTTTTTAAGGGAAGTTTAAAAGGATTTTTCCGAGATCATACAGCTACCATGTGCCAGAGCCAGGATTCAAAGTTTGGTGTCATTTCCCCCCATGCTACCAAAACGCTCTGCCCTCACGTCCCCACCCCTCCACCTCTTTCCTCCCTCAGTTTCCCTTCTATCCTTTTGGAACAGGGAGACAGACTCATTCACCCCTACAATTCTCTACAGAGCTGGCCAAAAATGCTAAGGGAAAGTTAACCCTAAATATAAGATTCGTATTGTCTTTTTTTTCCATCTTCCTCTTCTTCTCATTCAATGGGGCAAAAGCCATCAGAGAAAATCCGGGCATTTGCGAGGGCAATTCTGCTTGCCACAAAGCCTGCAAGGCTGACCACTTGTACACAGCGCTTGAGCTTCCAGAGAAGCTTCTGCAGTGCAGGGAGCCAACTCCCAGGCTGTGCTGTGCGCGCCTGCAGGGCTTCCTAATGCCCTGCTGAAGCTTCGATTTGTAAAGTATCTGTAATCATCTGCACTTAGAACGGAGCGCCACTTTACGTAGCCGTTTGGTCCAGTTTTAAGATAAGCTGAATTGTCCAGGGTTACAACTGGACATGAAAGGCAGACGAAACTTTATTCAAAACGTTCTCACCACAAGTCCTATCCTGCTTCAGAAAATCATATCACCAAAGGCAAAGGTGCTTGTTCCTTTCACTGAGTCAC
Organism: Tamandua tetradactyla; assembly: GCF_023851605.1. Taxonomy (NCBI): domain Eukaryota; kingdom Metazoa; phylum Chordata; class Mammalia; order Pilosa; family Myrmecophagidae; genus Tamandua; species Tamandua tetradactyla. Next base: position 28,761,815 of record NC_135352.1, read on the forward strand.
CCATACAATACCACCGGCTCAGTCTGCAGTGGCACAAACGGTGATTCTCCCAATTGTACCAGCACCTGACAGCTTCAATATCTTTTAAGGAGACCCTACGCCCTACACCAGCATTTACATATGAAATACATATCAGTTTACTATACATTGCCTTTATTTCTCACTTATTTTACAATTAGGGAGCATACTGATTTTTTAAACTTTATATTGTAGTAATATATATATATATTATAACATGCAAAATTTCCCATTTTAATCACTTTCAAGTCTACAATTCAGTGATACTAATTACATTCACATTATTGGGCTACCATCACCAATATCCATTACCCCAAATTTGCATCACCTCAAACGATACTGATTTTTTCAAACAATGTGTATAGATGGATTATATTTCAGGTAAGGAAAAGAAGTCCTATCAAAATATTTGTAGTAGAAACGAGGTCTGTTGTGGGGTGCACAGGTGGTTCAGTGGTAGAATGCTTGCCTCTCATGCAGGAGACCCAGGTTCAATTCCCAGACCATGCACCACCACCCGCCCCCCCAAAAAGGAGGCCTGTTGAGACTAAGAGGGTTTAGAACCACTCTGAACGAAGGAACCATTGAATTATTAAAGATAAATTAAAAATAAAATTAAAGATTTGGGATATTTGTTTTAATGAACTCTGCGACTGATTACTCTGTAGCTGGAGAAGTCAGTAAAGCAAAGAAAAATCAGAGAGGAATGGAAGCAATAGTCTTAGACGAAGGTGCTTGAATAATTCTTTTCCCAATTTAAGGGGTAGGGAGATGGGGCAGGGCATTCAGGAGTGAGGGCAGAGACCGTTCATTTAAACACAGCATTTACACATTCATCTTCAAATAGGCAGAAGTTAGGTTTGAATTTTGTGTAGCTTCCAGCAATTCATCTGGAACACCCCACTTCCAGCTTACTTTCTTACTTTTATCCTCCTTTTGTCCATTCCTCTGTTTATTTAATTTCTAAAACTGTATTATATTTACACTCAAATTCTTTCGGGGGAAGGGAGGAGGGGGTAGGATCTAAATAAATAAAAAACGCTTTTTGAAACACAAGGTACTACAATCTTAACTGCCTTCAAAACTGAAATTCTTACTGATTCTGGACTTGGGCACAGCGCATTATGCCATAATCCCTTCCTGTTTTTTGGTATACTTTTTTGTGCCAACTCTTTAATTTGAATGAGAATTAAGCATGCTTAAGGAGCGCCATTCCCAATTATGTCTTGCTAAATCTACAGTATCAAATTTAAAGTTAATCAGTATCATTTAAAATACACTGGGGAAAAGCGTGATATTTGTATCTGCCCACAAATTCAAATAAGTGTTGGACGTGACCCAGATAAACTGCTCCTGAAATCATCCAGGCTGTTAAGGAGAAACCTTTAGACTGCTGTACATTAAACATTTAAACATTTAGGATAATATAAATATTGACCAATAAATCATTCAGAAAGCATTGTTAAGCTTATATTTTTTCATTGCCATTATGATGGTAAATTTGCCTCCTGCCAACCTCATATGTACGTTCTAAAGACAAATGGAAAAATATAGGCAAGCTCTTTAGAACAAGTGCTTTATAGACACTAGGTATTTTTGAAGTAGTATTCTGCAAGAGGCTATAAATATTGTTCAAAGGAGGAGCTCTCCTGTGGGACATCTCTTTAGTTCAAAAACTGCAGAAAACACCCACATCTCTGCAGTTCTGACAGGGAGTTGGGAAACACTGCTGTTGTGGGAAGCTGGGTTTCCCATTTCATGGCCAGATTTAAAGTGGTTCATGAGGCAGAGCCATGCTACTTATTTGCAAGGCTCCAAAAAGCACTGAGATTATTCAAGACCAACGTGATCCAATGAGTGAGAGCACGGCGTATCTGTACATTCCTGGCCATAAGTGACAATACTGGTAGAGCTGCAGGTTGATTTTCAGGTTTGCATAGAAGAGGAAATGTGCCAACTTGTATATCTGCATAAGTAGCTCAAACTCAGCACATCCAAAATGGAATTCACCAACTTCTCCTACCCCAAGCCTGCTCCAATTCATGCATTTCCTTCTCAGCAAACGCACCACTCTCTTACCCAGGACCCTGGGTGCGGTCCTGGACACCCCCATTCTGTGTGCATGCCACATGTTTTCAATCACTGAGGCCTGTCAACTGGGTCTCCAAAGTACATCTTAGGTGGGCCCACCACTCTTACTCTCCACTGTCACCATCTAGTCCAGGCCACAACCTTCTCATGTCTGGACCCCTGAAGTCCAGGCTTGAGACTGGTCTCCATGCCTCTCTCACTCTCCTGAATCCTTCCTTGCCTTCCAGAGTGTCACTTTCTAAACTAAAAATCTTCAATGACTCCTTGTTTATTGCCTCCTGAATAATGAGCATACTCCTTAACGTGGCCTCTATGTAGCATAACCATGTGTCTTAGCTTGTCTGGGATAGCTGCAGTTTGTACCTGCTATTATGGACTAACTGTTAGTAGCATCTCTGCATTGGCCAAAGTGTGCCAGTTTGGATGATAAGAGAGTAAGATTTACCTTATTCGCCAGACTAGGATCTGGCTTCTTGTTAACTTGTACACTACCTTCCAGGCACAGTGAAATGCTTTCAGTTCCATTCTTTCCCAATAGTCTGATTCTCTATGAGAACAGAAGCCTGGTATCTTTTGCTAACCCTAGATACCTAGCATTCAATATACTGTTCGCACATAGACAATAACCATTGTTGAATAAATCAATAGAAGAAAGTAACAGGCATACAATAGCCCCATAATGAATATACTGTAGTTGATCATAAACGAAGCTCTTAGAGAAATTAAAAGTACAGATTAATATACAAGATAGGCCTTGGTTTAATCTAATCATTTCAATGACAGCAACAAAAACAAAACCCTGATACTTTCTGGATGAATTTTTTTAAGGACTATTTTGGTACGAATAAAGATGGTTGATTATCCACCTGATAGGTTTCTATTTTAATCTGTATGGCTTCTGCTCGGTATCATTGATTTAAAACATCTATAGAAGCCCTGTGTGTTTCTTGGGATATCATGTCAGACAAAAAGAAAATGTTGTGATCTGTTTCTGTTTTTGAACCAGATATTCAGATAGGATGACTTATAGTATCAAAAAATAGATGGCTTCTTCCTTCAAAAGAAAAAGGAAACAACATATATTCATATTATTCTGTTATGCCTTAAAATTCATATCGAAGACTAATTTCCTTCTTAAAAACAAAAGTTAGGTAGCTAGGATAATGAGTTGTGATATTTTCACAACAATAGAAGATAGAAGATACAATCGAAGATAATTATTGTAGCTCAGAAATACCTTTACGGGAGAGCTCATCACCACACAATGCTGCTAACTGGTCTTTTTTGGGGTTTGTGTGGGGGTGGCAGTGAGAAGTGAAAGTTATGAATCCTTGCAAGAATCTCTGTTAATTTAGTTTTAATGTTTACAAAAAGCTTGGAATAACCTGATATGACCTAGAGCTAAAGATTTAATCATGTTCTCAGTCCACTAAGGATCCTAGAAATATGCCCAACAATCCATTGATTATTGATATAAATTATGTTCCAAATTACATTCAGGTGTAGCAGTGATCAACAGATTATACTTCATATAATGTATATGAGAATGCTTACTTTTGCTAAACCCCAATAGACCAAGACCATTCTTTTCCTTAAATTCCTACAATATTTGCATCAACGGCTATATTGGACCATTCAAGGGAAGACAAATGCCATCACAAAATAAAAAAGTAGCATAAGGTAATTTGGCTTAAAGATAGCTATGCAATACTGTCAGGGCAAAGCTCCATACTGCTTTGGTCTCACCCTATGTGCTGTACAAAATAAACCAACCAACGGTAATGGATAGATCACAGGGCTTCAGCAAATTTCCATGTTTCCAAATATGACCATATTCTCTATTATTTTTCCAATAACTGAAAAATTTAAGTTACTTCTTTATATCTTTAGAGACTCAATTTGTGAACTTAAATATTAAATATACTCATCTTAAGCACATTCTCAAGATGGGCACAGGAGTTACTTTTTCTGGGCTTGGGTTACATCACAGATCCAAACCATCACCACATTTTCCATGTGACTCTTTATCCAGAGCTTCTTTTTCTCCGGACAGGAACTACGGTTTTCTTAGACACCTTCATTTTCACTTAATCTCTCTCTCTGACAGTACTGACTGGTGTTCTTATCAGAACCGTTCCTCAAAATAAACCAAAATTTTAATCCTTTCCTGTCCCAGAAACTTTGAGAATGAGACCAAAGCCACACTGGGCTGGAGATGCAGCGGCAGGCGCTGCTCACTCATTGCACTCAGTCCCAGCCTCACGTCCGTGCTGGATAGGCTTGAAATTTGTCTCAGCAAAATCACAAGTTTCGTCCTAGACCTCCAAATAACCTATTAGTGATCAAAATCAACAATAAATCCTCGAACACCAACACTCTCCTCCTTTAGTCTCTCTATAATATTCTCAATTGAAATAAAAAATTCTTCAAGAACTTCAAGGGGGCAAAATCCAAACTCCTTAAGGCACTGAAGTAGACTTTTGATTGTTTTCTGGTTTTGTTTTCATTTTTAATCCCAAGAGCTCATCTTCTGTACAGAAAGTCTGCAACGGGGTGAGGGGGGCAGTATTAATAGGGGAAAACGCTGGGAAGATGCAGAGAGGAACAGAGGGCAACAGCCCATACAAAAAATATCCCATCATTAGAGCTGCTCCCCTTCCTAATGGATGTAAAAGAAATAAATGCACGTAAGACAGATGGCCTGAACTGAAAACTAACCTCACGGAAAGAAGCTGCCACAGAGTTGATAAGCAGACAATGCATACGGAATCACCAACAGAACACACGGCAGCTCCTTTGCGCCTCAATTCAGCAGGGAACAGACCTGGACTTTTGTCCTTTCCGTTGTGTCCGTGACAGCCAACCTCGCCCTTTGCTGGCCCCTGCAAGCAATCAGCAGCAGCAAGTTGGGCAGCAGAGCCAAGTTTGCTTCTGGGCAACTTGGCAGGAAAACTGTGCCCTGCTAAGGGGTTTGCCCACTTACCTGCAAACAGGAAAGGTGAGTATCTCCCGAGGAAGAAGAAGGAGCAGAGTGATGGCGCCACACAGATGCAGAGCCCCAGAAAGGGCAAAACAAGGCAGTAATTAGGACGTCACACCAGCACACGCGCACACTCCTACCTCCTATCAAAAAGCATCAGTTGGCAACCTCACGACTATTAAGCCCTAATTGCTACTTCCAGATCAGTAACACATGCACCGAAAAAGTACCGCATCTATCCTGCAAAGCCAGTCTATTTTAAACACACTATTAAAACTGCTCCTATAGGTCAGGGCATTAGAATCACTAGCAGTTAAGCCTTTTCTACCCTCTTAAAAAAGAAGTTCTAAGAAATAAATGATCTCTTCTTAGAGATCCAACACTGCTTATGGCTATACTCAAACCATGAGCCTATTAATTAATAAGAATAACGGTTACCTTTTACTGAGCGCTAATCATGTGCCAAGCACTATTCTTGGCGTTTCATATTTATTATCTCATTGAAGCCTCAAAACAATCCCAGAATTTTACACATGGGATGCAAAGAGGTGAGGCTCTTGCACCAGGTTACACAGCTAGATCTGTGCAGACCCTGGATTCAAACTCAGGGACCCCGCTCCCAAACGCAGGCCGTCAGCCAGTGTCCAGTTGACTCCTGTTTCAGAAAACCAAATACCTATAAGCAAAGAATCGATAAATAGCTAGAAAAGCAAAATTGGGGTCAGTGAATAATATTCTCACTTACGTGTTGTTTTAATCCTCCCAGTGCGCTCTGTTATTTTTATATTTAACATAACTTTTTTTCCCCTTTCTGTTAGTATTAGGTTGATGCTTTACTCGTTTCCTATTTTCCACCTCCTAATTTTCGTTCAGATTGGGTTAAAAACACCATTTGTTTTATTCTAATTCTAAGCCAGGGGATGAAGTACTAAAGGTTCATTTTAAGTATACTGCATTCTGAGATCTGGATTCGAATCCTAGCTTTGCCATTTATTAGCTACGTAAGGTTCAACCTCGGATTCCTGACAGGTAAACTGACATAACACTAGCACCAACCTCACAGGATTGGCCGTTGTATGACATAAAAGAACATAATCGGCACCAAAGAGGGTCCTCAATAAATGGAGGATATTATTATCATGAATTCCGAGACATTCTTTGGGGAAAACAATAGGTTTATTATTTATTTCTTCTTGTGTATTCATTTATCAATTTGAATATTTATTTGTCTTAGATCTTACATATATTTATTCCCTTTGTTATTAATTTGCTATTTATCTTGAATGGTTTATCCTGACTTTTTATTTTTAATTTTAAATATTTTATTCGTTTATTTCCTCTTGAAATTCAAAAAACACATCGATTTTCATACAGATGGTGGAAAATACATACATGTCTTTTCAAAAGGAAAAAAAATTGGCTCCAAGATATCTGTGAGGATGCAGAATTACCTTGTTGTCCCCATGCACCAAAATTTAATTTGAATTCTTTGAACTATACTAATTTGGAGTTTCGGATTATAGAACAGTGGGGGCTGAAGGTGGTCCTTAGTTAGTACAAATGAGTGTGTAAATGAGATGGGGGGGCATATCCGTGATCAAAGAAGGAAAAAAAATGACCTGTTTTCAAGTACTAAAGAAGCGGTCTCTTATATGGCAACTGATATGCTAATTATAAATAATTTATCCATTCATTTGATAGCCTAAGGACATGAAAGTAATAAGACTGCATTTCATTAAACTTTGTATAAAATTTAAATCTTTCACTTATTTAGACGGATCTTCCTCCCAATTATCCCAAATTAATGCAATTCCAGGCCTAGCTGTATTTATTACATTGTCTAGTGGAACATGTTCATAGCAAGCCACATCTGACGAAGGCTTAATTAGATGATCAATTATTCTTGACTAGAGGAGGAAAGCCCTGATGGACCATAGAAAATCATTCTTAATGACAACATACTCAGATATGAATTACTCTTAAAACAACTTTAAAAATAAGGTTTTTTATTTATTTTAAGAGTGAGATCCAAATTTTGCCTACTGTATTTCTTTCTAATTTAGATTCACTTTTTGAGTATTTAGAATACCATAGTCGAAGAATTATGGAAGATCAAGCAGAATGAAGGAACTGCCTCCAATACTCGGCCATCCCCTCTCCTAAACCACACCTGCACTTCCATCAAACTCCCAAACGGGACATCCTGTCAGTTCCATCTTCATTCCAAGGTCACCACACAGGTAACGAAAAGGAAACACCACTTCCTTGTTACTCCTGAGCCTTCTGCTTGGCAAAGCACCAATCCTAGGGAAATCCGAATGTCTGGTTTTTCCACTTTTGCGCTCAGATTATACATCACTCTTTATGAAAATGTGTCATACAAATTAGATGCCACCACAAATTCATGGTATATCCAGCCTTAGCCAGGCTCTCCAAGCTGCTCACAAACCCCTCTACACATCCTCTTCTGGCACCAACACAGCTACTTTGACTCATCACTACCTTGCCCATCACCTATTGGGCCTCTCATCTCAGATGGCCCCAATGAGAGGCCTACTTCTTGCTTCGAGGAGGACAGAGACTCCCCTGGGCTTGAAACTCTTCAACATGCTGGCCTACAAGCCTACATCTACTGTCCTATCAATTTCTTTCTCTAGGCCCCCCAACCCATTTTCCATCCCACGCCAGGATGAACTCTCTATAACGCACATCTCAGCACATCATACCCCTGCTTAAAATTCTTCTATGAACCCTCATTATGCTCAAAATAAAATTGCAAGTCCTCAGCTTGATATTAAAGGTTCTTTAAGATCTTGGCCTCTAGTTCCTTTTGTCTTCCTCGATTACCACCCCCATCTAGCCTCCATAAGGAACCTCCTACAGGAGCCTGAGAACCTTTCTCTCCTCGGTCTCAGTCTTCTTGACTTCCAGGTTTTTTCCTGCCCAGCTGACTCTCACTCAGCCTTTCAGGGCCCACTCGGGACTCACTACACCTCCCGTGAAGCCATTTCTCCATCTCATCAGCCCCTGACATGTGGCGTCCCTGAGCCCTGGTTCCATTAGAACTCTCATTATGCAGCCCAGCGATTGATTCCTTGTTTATCTCCAAGTGAACTGTGGGATTCTTGAAGGCCAGAATTGCTCTTAACCCCCTAAAGCCAGCTCGATGTGGAGGCCCTCAGACCAGCACTTGATACTGACTTGTTGAATATGTGAGAAGTGAGTAAATGAATGAATGAACTGAGAGGCTCATTGTCCTAGGCAAGTAATTCAAATTCAGTAGCTATCAAACCCGGTTGTACATCAGAATCACCTGGGGAGCTTTTAAAAACACAAAGTTCTGGGCCTCATCCCAAACCTACAAATCTGAATACTTGGGGAATGACGCCAAGATGTGTGTCTGCTTAACAAGCTCCCTGGATAATTCTGCAGAAGGAACCAACTCAACACTGGTCCACAGATGGTGGCTAAGAATCACAGCCTCCACACAGCAGTCCTATCTTGGGTGCTTCCTGGTGACTACATCTAGAATTCAAAGACAATAACAACTCAAGGCTGAGGCTGCCAGATGTCACGTGACAATTTCATGCTGCACCTCTCAATTACCCATTGGTAAACGGCTTTCGGCTTTCACAATTCTATTCTAACATTTTGCTTGCGTGGAGCTCACTGCCAAGGACATTCTGTGCTGTCCATTATATTTTAGGTAACTTGAGAGTCAGAGCTCACATCTTTACATCCCAGAGCACCGGCCCATAGCAGACACTGTAAAAAGGGATAAAATTGGAAGTAATCATTGGAAGCTGACTTCAGCCATATTTAAATATTTCTTTCATTCAGGAAAACAATTTTTCTAAATACCGTTCAAGTAAAAGCACAAGAAACTAGCACCCCTTTTGTTGTATCAGTTCAACCTCTACCTTCCACTGTGGTTATTAACAGGCAATGTGGTGTTCCAAAAAAGAAAGCCACTGATATGTATCATGTTTATCTGTGCGAGAAACGACCATTCGGAGATAATTCAAATTTCCTTCTAGCTTCCCAGAGAAGAACGAACATTCAGAACTTAGTTATGACTATCTACATTCCTAAAATATATGACTAAGAATAGGGCTCAAGAGTTTAACATATTTGCACCTAAGAAACAAACAATTCAACCTCGAAGTGAATTATTCTTCTCAAAGCATCAGGTCTAAGTCAATTTGTGGAAAGTCTTTTAGCTTGGATGAATGTAATTTCTGTAAATTTAATTTACTGCATATTGTTAAACCATTTCTCTGTGAAAAAAAGTAGTCTACAAATCAATTCTCACTCATCAAATCATTAGAAATGGTAAAGCAATCAGAAGTTAAAACAATAGATATGCAAATAGTAAGAAGTTCACATACTTGAGAATTGAATACAAGTGAATCTGACCTTTCACGTTTGCATGTTTTGGTGTCTCTCTCTATGGCTAAGAATATAGAGAAACTTTTCATCACATTTTTAAGAGCTAACAACTTTGCGTTACATTTCTTCAGTATTTTTCAGTCTAGTATGGAGAGAATTTAAGTGTTAAGCTAATTCGCCATAAAAGGAGACTGTTCTTAAAAGTACTGAAGAACAGGAGTTTGCTTTATTTTATTACTTTAAATGATCAACCCAAGATTACATGGGTGCTAGATTCTGCAAATTCTCCTATTAGCACGAGCACTAAATGAAGCTCATGCTTTCATAATCACATTTACTGGGTTGCCACGGGGGATTTGCATCCTTGGCCACTAAAGAGCAGGGTAAAGGAATTTCTCAGAGTGAACACCCCCCCATGGGGAGACACAGCACTCTCTTCTTTTTCCCACAAACTGAAAATTCTATAACACACATCTGATGTATTCCAAACCACTTAAACAGTTCTGATCAAGATATAGCTCATTTATCCAATTTTAACCATCCAGACTTTTTGTTTTATCATAGTCACCAAAATTCCTAGTTGGTTAGATTCCTGAACACTCTGGACTTAATTCTATCTTGCACCTTGCAGAGCCAAACAACTCCTTCTTGTTTGCCCCCTGCTAGTGTAATTTTACATTTTGGGGCCAAGGATGCTCATATTATAAATTATAGGAATTCCCATAGGAATCTGGCCTATGGAATACTGTTCAGTCTAAAATTTCACAACAGATACCAAAAATTCATTTTCACCTAAACCTGATGTTTCTTCAGCAATTTTTCATCACCGAAAAAGTAAAGGATGTGGAAGAAAATTATTTGCAAATGAATGGAATTAGGTTTGTATTTGAGGCTTGTTTCCCTTCAAAGTTTCAAATTCTGTAGCCAGGTATCTTTGGCCCAAAGAATTAAGACCCAGGATGAAATAGATGACTCTCTATTTCATCTCTGACACACACCTGGGATGGTCACTGCATGACAGGGAGCTCATGACAATGACAATTGAAGAGATACCGAAACCGGACAAAGAAACCCTCTCAGAGGTGCTAAGACTAGCTAGGGTGAGAAACAGCTGCTGGGAAATATATCAACAGCCCTCGCCTTCCAACTCCCCTGCCAGATATTAAGAAGGTCTGTGGTTCCTTTGGGCATGGACAGGGTGATTCTTCAGTTGGCAGACTTGATATTATTTTCAAATAGCATACACAGATATTTAGGGAGAGACTCATCGGAATATGCCAGGAGCTCTAAAATTCTGTTCTCTCACTACAAAACAGGCCTCTCAAGTGGGGGTCCCTGCACTGTAGGGCAAGTGCAGGATGAACCACTGGAGTAGCAAAAGAAAATATTCCAAGTTTTTCTTAAAAATAAGAAATTCACTTTACTAGCATTTAAAATACAGATGGACAGTTGAATACTTACGTAATTAAAAGCGCCTGTGAGCATGTCTGTGTGTGTGTGCATAAAAGCTCAGTTTTGTCATTTGTGCAGCTTTAAATCCTAAATAGCAGCTGCCCCACAGGATCATTCCGAGGAGTACAGGAGGCAGTGCTCTGGTAGTGCTTGCTCAGTGAACACTGCCTCCCTTTCTTGGGGGAGAAGGACGAGAGATAGAGAGGGTCCTTCTTCATATCTGAATCTCAGGACCATGCAGGCACTCCTTTACCCTGTTAGGAAGCCTGTCCCCACCCAGGCTGAGAGAAGAAGCCTCTGCACATGTCCCACCATCCAATTCAAAAGAAACCTTCCAGGGACCTGTGTACCCTGCGTGACCATTAACTAGAGCCATGATGCGCCTACAGGATTTATCCCACCTTAATGCCTCTCTGCAGTGCATGACAGGAGAGAAAGCAAGTGTGCACGTAAGGCTGTACTGGACAGTGGAAACCTCCACTTCGGGCTCTTAAGGTCGGGATGTTCTGTTAGTACATGCTAAGCCTTGGCCTCCCAAGCAAATGTTCTTTCCACTTCTCTCCAGGTTTAAATCCCTCACATCAAGCAGGGTATACATATGGAAGAACAAGGCTGCATGCTCCAGAAATGAAGCTTTTTCAGACAGGAGTCAGGATATGGGGAGTCTTAATTAGAGGAGGCTTTGGAAGTTCAATTAGTTGGCCATTAACTTATAAAACAAGCCACTTAATTAACACCCTTCAAGTTTCTCCTTAGATATTTTTCTCTTGACTTTGAGGAAGGAAGGATTGGGGGGGGGGGGGGCGGTGTTGGGAAATGAATAAGTAAAATGGACACCCAGGGGTGGGCATGGATGAGGAAGTTTTGAGTGATTAGACTGCTTCGTTGTGGTTCGCATGCCAGCCTAGAAAGTAGAGGTGAAGAGGAGCTGGCAGCAGCTCTGAAAGCTGTGGAGGGAAAAAGCCCTTCTTTCCAGCTCAGACTGTCACACCACAGCCCCACGTCCTGCTGCTAAACCATCTGCTCTCAGAAAAGATGCTGAAATATCACCACGTGTGAAGACTGAACCCTAAACTGTAGCCCACACCCTGTATCTCCTACACAGCTCGAGAGCCCATTCTTGACCCGAGGCCCCTCTAGAACCATCTAGAACCATCACTAGCCTTTAAACTGGCCAAAGGAGGGAAAAAAAAGGTACTTAGTTTGGAGGAGAAAAGCCATTGGGCTTCAATTTCAAAATCAGCTTTGAGAGATGCAGCTTAGTCTCACAGCCTTCCCTTCTCATGTTGGGGTCCTGTGTTATGCGATCTTATTGTGTGCACACACACACATACAAGCACACAGCTGAGCCCACAGATTGGGACAGTCTTTTTTCTTTATCTTCCAGTGAAATTCAAAATAAGTATCTCAGATTAAATTATGTCTGATTAGACAGGACACATTTCCCCTGATTTTAGTAAAGGCCAGCTCTCTTAGACTTATATTTCACAGGGATAATGAAGACACAACAATTCTCTACCGTTTTTACTAAGTTAGAGAATCAAGGACAAGAGAGCCCATTTAGATAAATGAATAATTCTGAGGATTTTCTTAGAAGATCACATACCAAAATCAATAAGAAATGGAATATCTGATTTCTGATTAAATGAGCACCACGTATTAGGTTAAGAATTAGATTTAAAGCTGTTTTTAACTCTATCTGACCCTGAGCAAGTTGCCTGGTACCGCCGTTCGTCAGTATCTTCAGCTGCAAAGATACTTAGGAACCCAGTCAATCCTGCAGAATTATGCCCCAGAGAACATAATATAATGTTAAAAAAAAATGTTTTAAGTGCCTACGGCATGCCAAGCACTGAGCTAATTATTTTGCATAAAATTTGCATATCGAATCTGCATAACAACTATAAGGTAGATAGATACTAGCCTATCCTCATTTTACAAAGTGAGAACACAGAATAGACTCATCCTGTAAATTCTCAAGATTATACTGCCAGAAAGCAAGTGCCAGGACACCGACTGAAGATGACTCATTTCAAAGCCCTATGTCACAACCCTTTTCTGCTATAGAAAGATGCTATCTGAACATAAGCAGAAGCTGCAATAGGAAATGTGGAAAAACCCATCTACACTGTGACCAGCCTCATTCTACTTCACTCCTTGGCTACCCAGGGCTTTTTACAGGATGTTTTAAATGTTTATCAAAGGCTTGTCCACTGCCTACGGTTTGTAACTATCCAGTTAGCAAGTGGGGGGAGAAAATGTCCATATACTTCTTCCAGTTACTTTAAAAACAGTCAAAATGAAAATTCAAATGAGTTCACTGGGTGAAGAAGAAGCTTCACTATAATAACAAGCTCCAGCAACTAATCTAAAGAGGCTCCTTACCCTGGAAGTTTGGCAGATTCAGAAAAGCTATATTGTTTTATAATTTCACCAGCGATCCAAGCTGGAATTTAAAAAAATCTTAAGACAGAAGCCTACATATGTATAGCCTGCTGCATAGCGAAACTGCCCCAGGTAAAACCAGCTTGCCCCTGATGCCCAGCCAAAGGTGAGAGGGTGTCAAATTTACTGATGTTTCACAAATTTTCTACAGGCTTCTGTCATCAGCTCCCAGGGCACCAGCTCTCAATATGGTTAAGAAAGTGAAAACACCAACGTCAGGGGGGTCGCTAAAACCCTTAGGAATATTAGCAAGACAATGTGACCCCCACGTCTACACAGCTGAACATTGACTGAGCACCTACCATATACCTGGCATTTTACTAGACGCTGAGAATACAAAATCAAGACATGACCCATTGTCCTCAATCTAGAAGGAAGATCAGGCAAGAAAATAGTGACAGATGTATAAATTATTTCAGACATTTGCCCAGGTCTGGGGGAGGGCAGAGAAGGGGGGCGGCAAGAAGGATTCTTCTAGGAACTGATACTTGAGCTGAGTTTTAAACACTAGTCGGTAGCTAGCTGCAAAGTAGAGGGAGAGAGGGAGATATGGGCTCTGAAAACTTGTAACAAAGGGAAGGTAACATGACTTAGTATTCCTTTGCCTAGCTTATATGCAATTTACTCTTTATATCATACTTTGAGAGGACAACTGATTGAGATACTGCTGAGATTCCATATATATCCGCTAGAATTCTTAGCTTCATGCAATAGAAGACAACCCTGGCTTTTTAAATAACAGCAATGACAGGCATCACTGATACAATGCTTCTTATGTGCCAGCCTCCATTCTAAATGCTGCATGCAAATTAATTGACACAACACACCAAAAAGTACAGTTACGGATCTCATTTTGCAGATGAGGAAGCTGAGGCCCTGAGAAAGTAGGTACTTTATCCAAGACATTGCAACTAGGGATGGCAGGTCTGGTTTATGGAGCCAGCCAACTTGGCAGGTGTTGCTGCACTAAATCTCTATACTACACAACCTCTCAGAAAAGGAATTTACTGAAATATATTAGGACACTTCTTGGATTTCAGGGAGGGCTGGAGATCCAGGTGTTGGACTCTGCCAGAGCCCATAGGGAGGTCACAATGGGCACCACGCCCTGGCAGAGTCGGGAGCCCCAGGAGCGCTGTCCGGATGCAACACCACTACCCCCCCCGCCCCCCACCCAGGGAGCAGGCCTGACAGCCCCCACTCTCCTGCTCTAATGGTGCAGGACTCAAAGTCTGGGAGGGAGCATGTGACCGGTGACAGCCAGGCCGCTCTAGGTATAAGGAAGGCAGGGAAGGCAATTCCAGCCTCTGCAGGGAGAAATGCAGACTCTGCCTCCTACCAGGGTTCATGGGTAGACAATTACAGAGACACAGGAAGCCAAAAATAAAAATGGCAAATATCCAGTGCAACTCAATCACTAAGGGGGTCTTCATTTTATCTAAAAATGAAATGATTTCAAAGCAAAAGTTGGCTATGCTGAAAGCATTGAAAGGTCTCCTCATTCTCCAAGGGGAGCCAACCAGACAGGAATCTGAAGTGGGGGTGGGATGGGGATGCTAATTGCAAAGCAAGAAGGTTCTTCCCTGCAAAACTCTGGCCATCAGAAGGATGGGGGCTGGCATGAGTCCTGTTAGACTACTGCCCACAGACATCTGCCAAATATCTCCCTTTTATCTTCAAAAAGAGAAAAACTTGGCCTGGAGGGGCCATCATAGATTAACACAGAAAGATAAATGGAGACGTTAACTGTGTGTATGAGTTATCTAAGCCATAATTTTTCAACGGAATAAGTATATGACAGATGTTTGAAATATACATTATTTACATAGCTGGTCTAGTCTTCTGTGCTGCTACTTGTATCGTTCTCTTTTCAAACCTGTCTGTCGATATCTAAAGCATATCCCTTTCCTAAACAGGGCAATAGCTTCTGAATAAACGCAAACTCTAATAAAACAAATTCAAGAATTAAGAGCCGCTTTACTTTTAGGAACAGGAGAGCAGACAATCTCCTAGCAATCCTAACCACTCTTCTCCACACTTTCAGAAACCCTAGTAAGAATCAAAGTTAATGGATCCAACTGACCCTCCATCTGCTGGAAATAAAAATAACCAAATCATCTGCTACCTTCTAAGAAGAAGAACTTCAAGTACAGCAAGCTAATCCGTTCTCTTGTTCTCAGCAAACATGCTATGAAGATGACCTCCATGCTATGAAGGTTAACTATACCCTTTACTTTTCACTGCATGCCAGTTCCATATTTCTAATTGCCTAAAAGATATCCCTACTTGGACAGCCAACAGGCTATGTTCAAAATGGAACTCATCATTCATCCTGCTTTTCCCAGCTTCCTGATCATGTTTTACTTTCTTCCAACAAAAATCCCTGATTTACCTTTTATTTTCTCTCACCCGTTCAATTCAGTTAGTTATAAGGAACAGCCAATCCCTTTCTTCTCCCAGATTCTCCCTTTCTTCTACAGTCCCATCCTTCCTTCCTTGGCCTATTACAGTTTCTCACTGTATACCACTCGGGCATCTGAGTTCATTTTAGGTGGAACCCAATTGATTTTTTTAACTGACTAGTTATATACTAATATTAATGGAAATTACAAAAGTATAATTATCAAATGAAACCCATGATTTCACAAATAATATAAAGTTTTCTTTTTAGTCCATTTAAATTAAAAAGTGGGTCAATTAAAGGAAACTATTAAGTAAATAACAGTACAGATAGTCTGTGGACATGGAAAAGAAATCTTAAGGGTAGTGTGTGATGCCTTGCAGTGTTGGGAACTCCTGGTCTGTGGTGACACATCATTTTACCACAGGATTTCCACCTCAGGCCTCTCAACCATTCCAGCTAATTGCCCAGCTTCTAGACCCTCAGCTCTTCTTTCTATCCTGCAAGCTATTTCCTAAAATGTTCAACTCATCATTTCCTTCCCAAACTCACAGATCTACTACCTACAACATAAACTCTTCATTTCACTTAAATATCAAGATCCCACCGGACTAGCTACATGCTATCTCTAATTATAATCCAAAGTTACAGCATGATAAATTTCACAAACACAGTTTCCTTTACAGCTCCATGTCTTGGTTCCTGCTGTTTCCATAACCTTTCCACAATCCTTCTCCTTCTCTGATTCTTCAAATCCTACCTAGTGTTTCAAGAGCCAAGCAAGTCTTCCCTCCAGGCAGCTTTTCCTAGTCTATAATCCTTCTCTCCTCTGAACCCCTATTCTACTTATACCACCCACCCCACTTGACTCTTGATTATATCCTATTATTTACTCACGGCCAGTTCTTGCTGCCCACCAATCACAAAAGTAGAACCTCTGACAGATAAAATCAAATGTAACTTTTTTTTTTTATAACTTCCATAGTTAAAAAAGGATGACAACTCACATTAGGAGTTCAGATACATTTTCACTCCACATTTTCAAAAGCCATGTTTCAGTCATTCATCCAAAAAGCATTTACTGAATGCCTGGTATGTGGCAAAGCTCAACGGCTGCTGGCAAAACACAGAAGTGAATAAAACAGGTAACTGTCATCAAGTACAGGAGACACACATATAAGCACATGGTACACAACACTGTGATTGTGTCACTGTGACACAAGTACAAAATAAATGTCATGGGAGCGATTTACTCTAGAAAGGATGTGGAAGATGAATGAAAGAGAAGGGGGCATATGTGCTCATTCTGGAAGATTAAACAGGATTCCATCTGACCTCTACCAAGGGCGAGCACATTCTAAGAGGTAAGTTACAAAAGCACAAAACAACAATGAGATATTGCTGAAGGTAAAGGATTCTCAGAGACTAGAGCACAGAATGGTAGGGGAGGAACAGACGCAGAGGTGGACAAAGTAGGGTAGGTTGAGGCATTTAGAACCTTGGCCTCGGACTTCATCAGCAAGCATGAAAAGCTTTTAAAAGGGAAGCCTTTTTTTTTGCTGGGGGGTGGTGCATAAAACTGGGGCCGGTTGGAGAATGGATCAGATTGGAACAGAGGTCAATTTGGAAGATACTGTAACAGAACAAAAAAGATTAAACTACAGGGATGAAGAGAAAGGCACAGATTTTAGAAATATTTAGGTGGTAGAAAGCAATAAGATCTTCTGATCAACTGGTTGGGTATTCCAATGACAAACAAAAATAGTCAAGGGATTTACTACTAGTTTATTATCCACTTAAAAAATTACCCATGTCATTTCATCCTTCTGTTACTGTGACGAAGGTTCAATTAGAATTGACTAGTCTTGCAAACTACAAGACCCTCTAATTTATAATTTATAGATTAATTATCACATAGTCTCTGTGACTGGTCTGCAAAATACTGTCCTAAATTCAAAAGTGAGCATATTATCCCACTAGCAAGGATCTAACCGGATTTTGCTATTTGGTTATATACTCATTCTGCATAAGCAATCTCGTACTAAAGAACAGACCATTGTTTGAATTGTCCTAAGTCTCGGGGCTATAAGAAATTTAAACCCAGAATTGCTCTGGGACATTAAGGTTTTATTACTTTATACAACATATTCATATTCCTTTTTTTTTTTCAAATAAAAACTTTCACAAGAGTGAAATACCAAGAGAGGTGACCTTTTGTAGGCACGTTTATGTTCTCCTGGGAAATAAAGAATAAAGTCATTCACCACCAAGTGTAATATTCCCCACTTCCACTTGCCTGATGAAAGGAGTCAACATGGGTTGAAATTAAAACACAGTTGGAGCAGCTAGGCTGAAAATGGATCTCTGGAAAGAGGGAAAAGGAGGTGACAGGATGCTGCTTATTCAAACTTGCATATGATTATAACTTGCCACCCTCCATGCATCCCACCTCTACCCCCACAACACTCCGCTCTACAGGGCAAGCCCTAAAATGCAGACATTTAACATAATGTCTGGGAGCACCAGGAAATAGAATCCCATTGCAAAATGACTACTCTTTGCACATATGGAAGTACACAGGACTCTAATAAGTAAAAAAAAGGGGGGCAAAGGTTGTCTTTTCTGGTTACAATTTATGTGTAAGTGCTCAGAAATTCTGTGCTTGCTCATTACAGAGTCACTGCTGTGTCCGACTTTGGAACCCAAGGACTCATTACAGATGGGAAGGGGGTCATGTTACCTGCCAGGGACACAGCTGGGTAGTGGCGGGCCCAGATTAGAACCTCGAGTGTCCCTCTTCCACTCCCAGAAGACCCTCGTGTCTTAAAATAACAGAACATAAGGACCTGGAATGTACAATCAACAATGCCCCAGCATTAGTTTCTATAAAATGAAAACTAATAAACTAATCAAAGTGGGTGATTTTCTCCCACTGATTATATTACTTTAAATTAGCCTACAAAAACTGATGAAAATATTCTTAAAACGTCACTTTGGGGCTTTCGTTTTATCTTTTGCTTCAAATTCTTTAAATCCACAGCATGAAAAAAGTGTCTGCTTTATGTTTTTAAGGGGTTCTTTAAAATGACAAATACTAAACTAAAAGGTACCTCATGTATAAGCAAAGCTTTTTGCCCTTCCATTCCTGGTCAATAAGAATGCCCCAAAATTTGGTGGGATTATACATGGAGTAAAAAGAAGCACCCATTCCTGAGACTGGGACAGGGAGACTTAAGAAAATTACAAGTTAGTACCATCATCTGGGTAAAGAGGTCAGAGTTTATACAGTTCTAACAGAGAAAACTCTAACAGCTTCATCAACCAAAGGTTTCAGGCCTTGAAAATAATTTTGCAGAGGTACGTGAGCATGTTTTCACATATATAACCATTACACAGATATTTCCCTCTTTATAGGAAGTTTTATGCCCAGTTAATTTAGCACAACTAAAAGAGCTTTAATATCATAATTTTCAATTTTAGGAAATGCTGAAGAATTGTCCTACGTCCATTTGATCTCACCCCTTTTCTTCTTTAGATAATGCCATGTACATTTTGTTATTTATATTGATTTGAGCAAAAGGCAAGATTTGCCCCACCCCACTCCAACCCTATCTTCTGCCCTGAAACTACCATTGGGAAATTAATAGTCAAAAAACTCATCTCATGACCTGTGAACTTATTGGTTGCTAGGAGGCCTGTGAATTCTTTGGATTACTTTAGATTTAGTAGCTTGTGCTGAGAGATTAAGCAGTCATATAAGGCATGGTCTCTGAGATTTAAAGTTTCAGGGTTCTATCTAACTGTCCTTTCACCAGATCTCTTTAGTTTTATATGTGCTTGTTCTGACCTCTTGAGCTTAAGTGTAGTTTATCCTAAAGGTATATGAAAAGACCAAGACTAAATGTCAAGCCTATTGCTATAAATCACATTTCAAAGTAGTAATTACTTAGTAGTGGAGAAAAGACTGAAATGTGCTGTCTCATTAGAAAGCTATTATGGAAAGCCTACAATTCTGCCTTAATAAATGGGGTTATGTTTGAAGCACCTATTACGTGATAGGCACTGTAGACTGAAAGGAACATTATCTATCTATTTCTAAAAATTTCCTATAAGCTGCCATTTTATAAATTTTTTTTTCAAGGGGATTTCCCCCATTGTTTTTTGAAATATTTATTGGAAGGATTCTAAAAATAATCTCTTAGCTGAAGTCGTTTTATATTTAGTACATCTCCTTTATCTTATCATGTCCTTTGAATCCAAGTAATTTATCCACAACAACAAAAAAGCCCTTTTTACTGAAAAAGAAGTATAATGATACTAGTAGTTATCAGGCTTTAAGGACAGGACAAACAGAAAAGAGAAATATGAAAAAACTCATGTGTTTCTAAGCTGTTTCATTGTCTATTTCATTCCATGTGACAAGGGTTCTATTTGTATAGAGTCACTAACTGTGATACAAGTGGATTTCCTTTACAATTCCAAAGAGAAAAGGAACTTCATTTAAATGATCTCAAAGTGTTCCAATATACCATCTATTCCTAGCCAGGCATATTTTGCAAGTGGCCATATTTGGAAAGGAAACTGATAACCTCCTCCCACCAAAAGCTGCATATGAAAAAGACTCCACCTACTCTCCTAAGGGTCATTATAGGTGTCTGTCTTAATATTCACTATTTTCTTCCATTAGCATCAACACTTTTTTTTATTACATGTATATGTTAACATCTAAGATGAAGAAGAAATAATTGCTCCCCTTCCCTGGGCAAAAACCATATCCTATCCAATTTATATCCCCAGGAGACCCCAGCAAGGCACTTGGCTCTTGGCAGGCACTCCACAAAATGTTGAATGAATGACACAGCTCATCTTTCCCCACCCTACCCCCATCCTTTTGATTTTCTTTTTCTCAGCAATAGCCTAACATTGAAAATACACAGAACTACCAAGCTGAAAGTTTACCCTGCCTTATCACCCTAAGACCACTGTACCATTTGGGAGTCAAGGAATGAAATAAAATAGAATTCAATACAAGTAAAAAGCTTCTTCCCCAAGGCAATAGCAGAGAAATTCTTTTGCAATGAATGAAAATGTTATCGTAATGAAGCAATGACAAGACACATAAAAATAGGCTCCATGGGAATATGCCTGAGATTATTAAAGAGTGTTGCAGATTTACTGAAGAAATTAGGGTAAACTGTCCTCCTGATAGCTTCATACTTGGTGTCATATCAGTGCTGGTTCCACAAGAGGGGTAAAAAAAAAAGAGGGGGCACTGTTAGCATAGGTTGAAGACATTCAAACCCTACGCATATGAAACCTAAGGTTATCTGAACACAGTGCAGACATGGGTTTATGTAGGTATCTGTTTTGAGGTTAGATTTGGATTAGGTATATTTCAAAATTACTGTCTCAAGTCTGAAGATTATAGCAGCCGCAGCAGTGACTGACTTAACATTACTGAAGTATAAACTGTAGTTATCACTTCCTTTACAAATTTGGCTTTTCATGAAAGAGAAAACCAAGATATTGCCAAGAGAGTGAAACATCCTTATGCGGCCAGCTTTTGCAAGAAAAAAAAAATGGTTACTTTCTTTAGGGTTTATATTCATGGAAATGTGGTCACAAGACATTTTTAAAGCATGAGATACTGGCCCCAGTTTAAAAAGAGTTGCAGTTTTGGGAGAAAGATAGCAGAGCTAGACTGAAAGCACCAAATGCAAGTTTAACACAATCTTTTCCCAGTCAAGACATAGCTCAGAATGATTTGATATAACATGTGGTTTTAAAATACAATCTCGGTTCTTCCATTACATTGTGTTTAAAAGAAAATTAAATCTCTCGGAATGAAAAACAAAAACTGATGTCTTACACATGATTACATAAAAGTAGTTAGCAATGGATAAGGTGAAAACACATAAGGTTTCCAGGATTGTCCCCCTTCAGCATTTCCTCAAGTATTTTACCCCTGGGTTCCCATATCACAACCAAAGCCGTTCCCCTTGTATTTTCAATGGAAAGTGTCTCCTTCAGCAATGCTCTTACATCACTGCATTTAAGGTGAAACGGTTTTGGAAACACTCACTTTCATTTACCGTGTTGTTGATCCTTCCTGTTTGATAAGCAAATATATGACAGAGCCTCAATTCTTCCCATACACCCTAATTCAAAGCAACATATGTTAAAGCCACGCACGATCATGTGAGCATTCGAATGCACATACACACCATTACCCGACAGAATACATTCAATGAGCTCCAACACAGTTCTCTGCGTGCAAATAAAACGAGCCTGAGATGTGTGCAGAGCTCTCCCCGACTCAAACCATCCGCGACCGTGCATGCAACCTGTGCCCTTTTATGAAAAAAATAAAAGGACCCACTAACATAACTGGCCCCAATACAGAAGCAAGCAAGCCTGGCACTGCGGGCGACACTGGGCGCAGGCTTTTCCACAAAGCTCAAGGAGGCTGCTTGTTGCACGGAGCTTGCAGTCATTTCTCTCCTTGCAGCCAAAACGCCCGGCTCGGCCCCCCTCCCGTATTCTACCTAACTAGTAGCTCTCCAACCCCATATTGAGAGGGCCTGCTGTGGATCTTGCGGAGGTACAAAATGGTGGATGTGAGCTAATTTTTTTTTTCCGCTTTATCCATAACTTATCGCATCCATCACAGCCGGTCCTCCGAGCTAAGCACCCCAGCCGCGCCGCCCCGAGACCGCCCCGCCGCCCCGGCCCGCGGGCAAGAAACCCGCTCACCAACCTGATGTCATGTAACCCCGCGAAGCCTGGGGCGCGAAGGCCGCGGGGAAGCGCTTGTGCAGGCGGTAGTCCTTCTCGCTGCGGGACCTCATGCGGTCCGAGGCCCGGTCGGAGAAATCCGAGCTAGGCCAGGCTCGCCGCAAGGTCGTGCTCCGGGTCTTCTTCATGGTGGCGCTGGCTACCTGCTGCCCCGCTCCTCGGGGCCTCAGCGCGGGGGCGCAGGGCGCAGCTTCATCCGGCTACGGCGGGCACGACCCGGGAGGGCTCTGCGCACATTTTCCCAGCCCCTCCTCGTCGGCGTCTACACCGCCAGCGGCGGGTCCGGCCCTCCCCACGCCCCCCCACACCCCCACGGCGAAGGCTCCGATTTTACACACGTCCCACAATGCATTACACTTCATTTGCAATCCGCCCGGCTTATAGCTTCCAGATTCCTGGGGGGAAAGGCACGTTAGCAGGCTCCCCGGCCAGGAGGAGGCGGGGAGGGGGCGGGCGGGGGGCGGCGGGGCGGGGGGGCGCCGAGACTTGCAGCGTGAAAGCAATGGGAGCGCAGACAATGGCCCGATTCAGCGCAGGAGTGCTTAGCCAACTGTGAGCCACGGCACAAAAGCCCCAAACAAATGAGGAAGCCGAGGCCTCCGGGGCTGACCCGGACAGGGGCTCCCGGGAAGCCGGCAGGGCAGCCGCAGACCCTCCGCGCCGGACGGCTTAGCGAGAGGCGTTCGGATGACAGTGTGCAAGTTGTGTCCCCCCAGGCCTATCAGCCGCTCGGCCCGCAGTCCCCGGTGCAGACCGGCTCTGTCTCCCCTGCCCTCCTCGAGAGGCAGTCTTCATTACAGAGGCTCAAGTCCCGGGTGCACAGGGCTCGCAGCAGGCTCTGCAGACGGCAGCTGCTGCGGTCGAGTTCCTGCAGAATCCAGGAGGCGCCCGAGGGATCCTCGCGGCTGCAGCGCCTCTTCAACCTTCGTTCTTCGTCAGTGGAGGCTCAGGATGGTGTGTCGGGGTGTGCGTGTGTGTGTGCGCGCCCACACGCATGTGCCCCCACGCACATGCATGCGCCTACTTACTGGCCGAGGCGACGTCGGGAGCCATGGCTGCCAAGGATGCCGGCCAGGTCGCGCGGTGGCACAGCGGCTCAGGCGCGGGCGCAAGGAGTGGCTTTTGCAGGGTGGGAAGCAGCGCAGCCTCTCAGTCTCATCGAATCCCGAAGCCGCCTTGCGTTAGAGCCCGGGATCTGTCAGGCTTCTCATTTTCACCGAAAACACCCAGCGGCTGCGCTGGGACCGAGGCTGCAGCCCCTGCCTGGAGTCAGCGCCGGTGCATTTACATATTTTTAGGACGGTCCCTCCCCCCCTCGGAGGGAAGGAGAGAAAAACCTCAGGTGGTAACGGGAGCTCTGAGGTGCCCTGCCTCACCCACCTGCGCCAATCCCGAAGTAAGCTAGAGCCGAAGGGAGGGGGCGCCACTGCGAGCTGCTCCGACAAAGGCAAACCCCGGGGCACCTGGTCCGCGTCGCCTGGAAACGCAGTGGCCTCCGGCTGTTCCTCTCTTCCCCTCGATCCCCGGGGTAAGTCACTACCAGCCGCCTAAACTGCATTCAGATCCGCGGCTCCTCTATCCTGCACGGCTCTGCACAGCTGTTTCTGGTCCAACGACCAATCGCTAAAGGACAACACTGCGCGCGGTCGCGGGAGGGGAGGAGGGAGAGCTGCGCCACCGGGGCCCGGGCGCGGGGTGGCCGCGCGGCCCGGGGACGCGGAGGTCACGCCGAGTTAAAGGCGCACCTCCACACCGCTAGCCCCACCACACTACGCTGCTGCCGGTTTTTTGTTGTTATCGTTTGTTGTTGTTTTTAAAAAATAAGCCTATCACCCCCTTTAGGTATCCAAAAATGCTTTGGGCCATAAACAACAAGAAGGAATCTGATTTTCTCTTCAATATTCTATTATATATATTTTCTGCTTTTTTGCCATTTATGACAACGCAACGTTCAAAGTCATTTTTATGCTGCTGTTTCGTCATTCACAGGTGCCAAGATGCAGAGACGGGAATAGAAAATCTTTATGGGGATATGCTCTTACATCATCGCACAGCGCAGCAAAGAGCTGATAGTGCAATGAGCAGCAGGCTCTAAATGGTTAAGATTCAGGAAGTTCTAGCACAATCGGGCGGTATTCCAAGGTTTGAATCCTTTGGGGGCAGCAAGATTTCTCGGAGGGAAGAGGAGCCTGGTCTCAGACAGGGACATAGAATCTAGGGCTAGACGCTTCCGTTCCTTATATCCAGGCTACTCGCTGTAATGCCCCGCCAGTGTAACTAAGAGAGAACTCAGCATACTGGGATAAATAAATAATGTCATTAAGTACCGTATGGAACTGATATCTACAATAATCAAAATTGATTATCAACTGTAAACCACTAATGTTCAGTAGCATTTTTTTTTAAGTTAGGAAAGCACAATCTTCCAATAGGCACAATTTGCTAAAATGTCTTCTTCACAGTGAAGACTTCTAAGAACAGAAAGACTACAGGTTTATAAGCCACAGAAGGCTAAATGTGTAAAGGAGCATCAAAGTAATAAAAATAATTGTATTATTGCATGTCAGAGATTTTGACATTTAGGTATGTCTATTCAATTCAATGATTACTCAGCATCTCCTAGAGCCAAAACTGGCTATGTGAATGATTACAATATTATTAATTATGACATAAGTTAATGGCAATTGTAATATTCATTCATAGAGCAAATAATTATGGACTGCCTAGTATATGCAAGCACTGTGCTCAGTATTGGGCAAACAAAACATCACACATGGCCCCTGCTCTTATGCAGCTGATGGCCTATTAGGGAGAGGCAGTAAGCAAATAAATGCACAACTTGTGCGAAGTTCCATGAAGAAAGCAACCGCTATGGAAATAAAAACAGTTAAGCTGAGACCTGGAAGAGCCACCCAAGCAAAGAAGGATGGGAAAAGTGTTTCAGAAAGCAGGAACAGCATGCACAAAGGCCCTGAGGTAGGAAATACTGCTTCTGTTGGAAGAAGTGAAAGAAGGCCAGTTAGGCTGGAAATAGAGCAAAATAAAAGGAGAGATTTCTGATGAGGAAGGAAGCATGAACCAGAACATGCAAGGGCTTGTAGGCCATGTTGCATACTATTTTACATTCTATTCTCAGTGCAGTACTGACGAGTTTAAAGCAAAGAAGCAGCAGTGATAGCTGTAGAATTTCTCTACAGAAGGGGCTTAGAGGAGAGCATCTGTGGGAAGGGAGGGGGCAGCTAGGAGTTTCAATAGCACTTGACTTAAAAGTGAGAAAGTATTAACAGTTCATGTGTAAGAATCGAAGTGAGCTGATGAATATTTGGGAAGGAGAGCTGCAGCTCCCCTCAGCCCTTCTGAATGCCCGCCTTGCCAGGAAGTGATAGCCAGGGTCATTACTGCTAACAGAATGCCCTTGGAGTCATGGCCAAATAGCCAGACATGGAAGAATCAGGAGTTAAATAGCTTGGGCTAGCTGAATTGCTTCGGATGGTGTTTTAGTTTTCTAGGCAGCTCAAGCAACTACTGAGAAGTCACCTTAAACAATGGGAATGTATTCGCTTACGGTTTTGAGGCTAAAAGAAAGTCCCAGTCAAGGCAGGAAATATATAAATGGCACAGGACTGTGCTAACAGGTAGAAGGTGTCACTAAAAAAATAGCTAATTTTATTACTGTTTTTGATCCCTGAGGGAGGAAAACATTTTTTTTGGACCTGAACCCTTCCCAGGTTTTGGTCATCAATGGACCCTGCTTTGTATGGAATAACAAAACTGGCTGAATTCTCACTGAGGGACAGGTATGCTCCCAGTTAGTAACACTGGCACCCAGGATGCTCTTAAGTGGGAAGGCTGAAATGAGCAGCACTTACAAACTGGCTTTAAAAAAGGAACAAGTAGAGTGTGATTCAGAGCTGTGGTGTCTGGTGGCTGCCAGCACACCATGACCAGAGTGGAGAAGTTACCAGGATCAAGATTCAAGGAACTAGGTTACGGCCAAGAAGTAGATTTCTGTGTGCACTGCATGGAGGACAGGTTGTTGTGAATTGGTGTTTTTAGTCATACCCGCACACACTGATAACAAATTCCCTTTCTTTTATGGTCCTGGAAAACAAAGGCTAATATTAGGTAAACTCTGAATACAAAAAAAAAAAAAAAAAGTTTAAAAGCAAACCAGCAGGTGGATTTTTTATTCGGCGAGGATATATGTATTGGTTATTTTTCTCTTGGAACAATGAAATTGTCGAAAATTAAGAGTGCTAATGGACTGTTGACTTTTAGACATTATATATGATGCCCAATGGACGGAGGTGGCTGAAGGATGCACTGACTGAGAAGTAGACTGGCAAATGATGGTGTATACATATGATCAAATATTGTGCTGCTACAAAAAGGAATGAAGTTGTGAGACATGCAACATTGTGAATGAACCTGTGGGACATTTGATGGGGCAAAATACACAGAAATAAAAGAACAAATATCGTACAGTCTCATTTAGAAAATAATTATAAGAAAATTGGGGCCTAAGATTGTAAGCTCATGTAGCTGTCACATTTAGTCTGGAGTGGCAATTGTTATTTCCGGATTCTGAGAGGCTGTGCTACATATGTATAACCTGTCAAAAAGGGATAGGAACGAAGCCAATCAGCTCAGGATTAAGGTAGTTCAGAATCCAGGGTAAGGAAGACCTGGTCTGTGTTTTAGAACCTCACCTACTCTATGACACCAAAAGAATAAAGGTTTATTTTGTCCAGAACCTAAATTTTCTGTACCACATAATGCAACTCAACCTGTCTGGATAGATCATTTAAACAACCCAAAACACAGGAAGTCCAGAATAAGAATGAGGGCTTGTAACCCTGTATAGGCATAATGTAATGCCTGGATATATCTCAGAGCAGATATTCAAAAATTACTGACAAAGTCCCTTGAGGGATGGGAGAAACTATATGGAACTATTAAGCTTAACCACCAGGGAAACCCCTGATACTGTGTCAAACATAAGGGACACCCAAATCAATAGGCCAAGCCCTTGATCTTGAGGCTTACTCTTGTGATGCTTATTTACATAGCAGAGAAGCTTAGCCTCCTGTAGGTATGCCTAAGAGTTACTTCCAGAGGATCTCTTTTGCTGCTCAGGTGTGGCCTCTCTCTCTCTTTCTAAGCCCAACTCTGCAAGTGAAATCATTAGCCTCCCCACTATGGGGGACGTGACATTCAGGGGTGAAAGTCTCCCTGGAAATATGTGAGATGACGTCCCAGGGATGAGCCTGGTTCTGGCACTGCAGGATCAACAATGTCATCCTGACAAAAGGGAGAAAAGAAGTGTAACAAATAAGGTAGCAGTGGCTGAGAGAGTTCAAATAGAGTCACGCGGCTACCCTGAAGGCTACTTTCAAACAAGCTTCAGTTAGACATTGCTACCTATCATACTTTGCCAACCCCCAACCAAAACCATTCCTGCCAATCCTGAAGAACACCTAGGACAATATATAAGATTCTACAAAGGTTCCATGCACTAGGGTAACTTTCCAGAAAGTTACAACCTTCAGATGGGTCCCTGGATCAAATAAGTCCTGAAATGAGGAGGGGCCAGCCTCTCCAGAACCTCAACTATTTCCATCCCTCTATGCCATATAATCAACAATCCCTTCCAACACGAAAAAGTTAGAATGGGCATAGTCCAAATACCTAAAAAGAATGGGAGAAAGATCAAAGGAGATGGTGGAATTATACAGAGAAGGTAGGGTTTAGCAAATGAGTACGACTGCTGAATCATCATATTGATGTTTCTTTTAGTCGCCAGTGTATTGGAGCAGCTAATAGTAAAAACCTAAAATTGTGGAATTATAACCCATACCAAACTCTGATATCTGTTCTATAACTAATTTTTGTGGCGTGCTTTGAAATGTACTGCTTTTTTGTATATATGTTATTTTTCACAAAAAAAGGAAAAAAATGTTGATTTGATGATGATAAATACACAGCTATATGATGATACTGTGAACCACTGATTATACACTTTGGATGATCACATGGTATGTGAATATATAATATATATCAATAAAATTGCATTTAAATGTCTAAAAAAAAAGCAAACTAGCAGGGCCAAGTTCCACCCAATTATTACTGGAAAATGGGTTCTTCAAGGAGGCATTTGACTTTATAAAAGATCTGAAAAACATGTTTAAAGGTTTTTTTTTGTTTTGCTTTGAAGTTTACAGGCAATGAAGTTTTTGTTTTTTAAAAATGCATATTAACAAATATATTAGCAAACACTCTGTCTTAGATCAATAGCATCCTGCTTTTAATTTTTAATATACTATTAATGCATCAGTGTTCTTTTAAAAGCCTAATTAAAGCCAAACCTTCATTATTAAATTTAACTTATTTTAAAGAATGGAATAAACTTTACTCTGCATTTGGTCAAATTTCACCTGTCAATTTGCAGATGGAGCCATCTGTACCTTTCTGGTCCAGTCTGGTCCTTAGAACATTTCCAGGTGGATAAAAATGACTGCAAATGTGTCTTGCCTTATGACATACAACCTGAGACCTTAAAAAGAGGAAACAATTCTCTGCCAGGTCTAGAATCATCCATTTGCCCAATGCTTGACCCTTTGCCCAAGTCTTATGCTCTTCAAAGTCTGAAGACACACAGCTATGTTGGGTGCAGGACAATTCTCTAAATCCTGTCTGTGAGTGGAGGGAAGTCTCCCTCCTCCTGCCTCCCTTCACGGATTTCACAGGTTTCCCTACATTCAGGCTTAGCCAGGAAAACAAAAGGAACATGGGAACACGTGGTTAGGGGACAGGCTCTATTTAATCCTATGAAATTTAAATACCACTTTTCTGAATTAAAGAGAACCAAGGGGAAAAATCATAAGGAATAGCCAAAGAGGGAATCTTTGGTGACCCTTGGGTTTTCTCTTAGATACCCTCTGAGGGGTGGATCTAGGCAGCCTTGACCTGTCTGGGCACAGTACAGTGAACAAGCCATGCCATTCACTTTTTGACCCAGAGCTCACTAGAGGGAGGAAGGGGTAATATTTTTTTTTGACAGCAGTACTACCCATCATCTCTTAATGACTTCCAAAACATTGGAAAGGAAGCTGTTTTACAAGATCATTCTTTCTTATGTTGGTGTATTCCTTCTCCTATCTGATCTGCCTTTCTTTCCAACTTCTTGTTTTTCCATTTCATCAATTCCTGTGAAGATGAAAACACAAATTGTTCAAGGTGGGCATGGAGAACGAGGAAGAGCTGAGCTAAATACTGTGAGTATGTCAAATGAATGGGAAGGGGCTTTTCTAGAAGATGAGGAAAAGAGTTGGAGATAAATGTACCTTCTCTCTTTGTTACCTTCTCCAGAGGACAAAGGCCAAGCCACCCAAATGAGATGTCCATAGCTTTCCTAATCTGCCCTGTACTGTCCTGTCAAAGCCTACCCCCACTGTTGTGTAACACAAAGTCTGCTCTCGGGGCAGCCAGCCTCCAACGCCAGCCACCCAAACACCAGTCCTTTCCAACTATGTCAGTACTTCCAGGATTTCCAAATGGGAATATCTTTTCTGCCCTGCTTGCTTATCCCAGATAAGTAAAAACTCCATTCCTGTCTTAGAAAGTAACAAGGGGTTGGGACAAATACAAAGAGAACAAAATGAAGCCCAATTAGGGAGATACAGAAAAAGGTGCTATAGTTATGTGTACTAGGGAAGGCTTCTTGGTGGAGGTGGCATCTGAGATGGGACTCTAAGGATGGTTAGCATTTTAACTGACAGAGATGGTGCTCTATGGACGTGCCAGCTGGGGAAAGTAGCCTGGGTAAAGCCAGAGTGGTCAGAAAACTATGCAGAAATCTGTAAATAATCCTGTTTGGCTGAAGGGCAGGAAAATTTAGGGTAAGAGTGAGAGATTAAGCTGGAAAGCATATGGGGTTCAGTTCGTGGAGTGTTCAGGATAAGAGGCCAATTAAGTCTGTGCATAATTCAAAAGGAAAAAAGGAACATGGAAGACTTAAACAGAGGAGAGATATAACCGGAAATGCACCTAAAATTTTTATCCAGTGGGGATTGTCATTGGGCACAAGAGAACTTTTTTTCAGGTGAAAGAAATGTAAAACTAGATTGCAGTGATGGTTGCAGAACTGTATACATTTATTAGAACTCACTTAATTGAACACTTAAAATGGGAAAGTTTATGGTATACACATTATACCTCAATAAAGATGTTTAAAAAATTATCCCAGCAGTAGTATGGAGGATAACCCAGACTTGAGTTGGGGACTTGAGTTGAAAGACCAGTTAGTAGGCTATTTTACAGACACCTTTGAGATAATGCATGTCTGGATTTGAATTCTAGCAGAAAGAATGGAGAATATGGGACAGAAAGCATTGCCAAATTAGAATCTGCAGACCTTGAAAGGTGAAAATATTAGGGGATAGGGTTGGAGGGCAGACAAAGGACAGAGGGTCACAGATATCTCCAGTGTTTATAGAAACTGGGCGGTCATTTTAATTTTGAATCCTCCCTTTTCCTGAACTTTGTTGGATTTATTATTTATGCTACTTATTTTGGCTCCTATTCTCAGACTACTTCTCATCATTACATAATTCCTAAATATACACATACATTCATTTTCTTCTTGCTAATATAACTGTCAATCTCTCCATTGCCAACTTCATTTACACTTCAGTCCTTTTTTTGGTTTCTTGATTGGCTCTGTTTCCCTCTCTCTTTCCTCTTACAACTTCTCCCTTCCTTGACTTTTGCTTTGTGACTCTCTATGGGCTCTCCTCCTACCTTTTGATCAGATTATGCTTCTTTGTCCATCAGCCCATTAAATACTGGGTGCTCTCTGGATTCCATCCTCAGTCACTCTTTATTCTTATCCACAATCTCACTAGCTGAGGTCAACCCTCCTCACTGCTTTGTTCTAGTCCTATATATGAATGATTTCCAAATACCTCTCATCATCCCAGACCTCTCTCCTAGATTTCCATTGCCTTATTTCCTACTGCCAACTGAATATCTTCCTGGATACTCCATGCACAATCAAACTCATGCTATGCATCACCCAAAAGTTATCATCTAGACCCCTCTCCTTCCAACCTCTGGCTTCTTGGCTTAACATTTCCCATCATGGTGAAAGGTACAACTGGGCATCCAGTCTTGCAAAGCAAGGATGGGGCGATCTACCTCAACTGCTTTCTCTCTCTCAGTTCTCTCACACCCATCAAGCCCACCCGTACACTCAGTCAGTCAACAAGTTCTTGTGTTTTCACAAATTTCCTTTAACCCAGAAGGTCTGAAACAAAGCACTGGAGAAGGAAAGGTTATAAACAGAAAACCACTGTCATTTGTCAAAGGTTCATAAAAGGTAACATGAAAAATTCAATGAAATAAAATCATGTTTAAAAATTAACTTATTAAAAAATTTAAATAAAATTATGATGCAAACATCAAAATATGTTTTTCAACTAAAAATGGAAGTTTATAATCAGTAATTTGGTTCAATTTTAAATAGTTTAAGACAAAAATGAAACTGTAGGATAATAAGATGACTGTACATTTTAGACTATTAACTAGCATGGTTAAGCCCCAATTTACATGTGAATGCACTGGAAAATCATGAAAAATAGTTAGCCATCTTCTCTGATAAGGTCAGACACTAAGAATGAAGCAGTCTGGATTTATATTCTATAAACTTTATGTCAAAGATCACCTGAAATAATCCTAGAATCTGTTTTTATTCTGAGTATATCACATATTAGTAATATCTACTGCCCTCTTGTTTGGAAAATTACCTATGAAGCTCTTTTACCAGGCTTTCAAGTTGTTCTTCATAATTGTTAAAATATTTTCAGTGAAGTCTTCAGAAGATTTCACAATCAGGTGTTCAGCCAACTGTGTGTACCCCATCTGTTCAGCTTCACAATCATCTCTTTTACTTTGTTTCATTCTGAAGTACTGCCTTTGCAAATTACCATATATTACAACTCTATCTGCTCAATTGAAGAATCTAAATTTATATTCATAAGGCTTTAAGTAAGCAAAAATCATACCAAAAATGGTAATTTACAAGGCCAGGAGCAACTAGACACACTCTCACAGAGAAAAGATTTCCTCTAGAAAGATCTCATATCTTTAGAAACCCAAACAGATGAATAGCAGGCTTTCTCACATGAAGCCCTACAGCTTCAGAATGAAACAAGCATTGATTTGAGTCATTGCATCTCTTCACAAATTGAGTGAAAATGTAGAAATTCAGCTGCCTGGATTTACATGATTGACAATTTTAACAACACATTGAGTACATCTACAAATTTTTCATGCATATCTCAGGCCTATGCTGTGTAGACAACAGTGAGTAAATTTTGCTTCTCCTATTCTTGATATTCTCACAAGCAGTGGGGACAACCAAAGCAATAGGCCGAGCCCCCAATCTTGGGGTTTGTTCATATGAACTTAACCCCACAAAAGATAGGCTAAGCCTACTTAAAATTAGGCCTAAGAGTCACCCCCAGAGAACCTCTTTTGTTGCTCAGATGTGGCCTCTCTCTCTCAGCCAACACGACAAACAAACTCACTGCCCTCCCCCTCTCTATGTGGGACATGACTCCCAGGGGTGTGGACCTTCCTGGCAAAGTGGGACAGAAATCCTAGAATGAGCTGGGACTCAGCACCAAGGGACTGAGAAAACTTCTCGACCGAAAGGGGGAAGAGAGAAATAAGACAAACTAAAGTATCAATGATGGAGAGATTCCAGAGTCGAGAGGTTATTCTGGAGGTTATTCTTATGCATTAAGTAGACATCACCTTGTTATCCAAGATGTAATGGAGAGGCTGGAGGGAATTGCCTGAAAATGTAGAGCTGTATTCCAGTAGCCATGTTTCTTGAAGATGATTGTCATATAGCTTTCTCAATGTGACTGTGTGATTGTGAAAACTTGTGTCTGGTGCTCCTTTTATCTACCTTTTTGACAGATGAGTAAAACATACAGATTAAAAGTAAATAATAGGGGGAATAAATGTTAAAATAAATTTAGTAGATTGAAATGCTAGTGATCAATGAAAGGGAGGGATAAGGGGTATGGTATGCATGAATTTTTTTCTGTTTTCTTTTTATTTCTTTTTCTAAATTGATGCAAATGTTTTAAGAAATGATCACGATGATGAATATACACCTATGTGATGAAAAAAAGAATTTTCATATTGTATGTTGATTGGCTTTATTAATAAAAATTAAGGAAAAAATTTTGCTTCTCCTGCCAAGCTTTAATAGGTATAACAAGTTCTTTGCTGGACCACACAAAGCTTTAGCCACAGCAGGACACAATGTCTTCATGAACTTCTTTATTCAGTTCATATTTGACTAACCTCAAAAGACTAGCCAGAATCACAACAGCAGTAGGTTCCTCAGATTATACTGACCGGTGCCAACCTTGTCATATTCAGAAAAGGTCAACAAATTTGTAACTCCTATCATTTTATAAAGAAAAATGCAGAACTTATCTTCATGTTGAACAACTCCTTGGAGTATTTTCCAGGAGATAAACAGAGGACTTTTATGTGGTCGAAAATATTTTCATGATTGGTTCCCACCTCATTTTACAAAACTGTGAAGATCATGTGAGCTGTAAACCCATGTAACTAGCTTAGATAAACTGCAATAGGTAGCAATATCGTAAAAGTAAAGGAAAGGGGGTACAAGGGCAGTTCAGTGGTAGAATTCTCGCCTGCCATGTGGGAGACTCGAGTTCAATTCCCAGCCCATGCACTTCCCAAACAAGCAAGCAAATAAGCAAAAGATGCCACAAATGGTGCTGCAATAACGGGATAGTCCCATGGAAAAGGAATGAAATGTGACCCCCACCATACAGTCTACAAAAAAAATAATAAAGGAAAGCACAGTGCCTCCCACACAGAGAGGGCCTCCACCTGCCGGTGGTCAGCACATATCCCTCAGGACATGCTGATGGCCTCATCTAGCACAGGTCCTGTAAGACTTAATATCCTTTGTACTTCTTACTTAACAGATCCATGTAAATCTAACTTCTAACGTTTCCTGCTGGTGCCCTCAATGCCTCACCTAGGGTACTCCTCGAGATGTATGCACTCCACCTTGGAGACCGCTGCTTCAGACATACTGAACTGTGCCCAGTCCTCGACAATGCCATTTTGGATCCCCACACCTTTTTGGAAGCTGCCATGTTTGCCTAGTGTGCTGTTCTGAATTCGTGGACCTCAGAAAAGCCATGTCCTTTAATCCTCATTCAACATTGCTGGGTGAGAGTTTTTTCATTATCCATGGGGATGTGACCCATCCAATTGTGGATGGTAACTTTTGATTAGATGGTTTCCATGGAGATGTGTCTCCACCCACTCAGGGTGGGGTTGCTTACTGGAGCTCTTTAAGAGGGAACCATTTGGGAAAGAGCCACAGAGCCCAGCAGCCAGACACCCTGGAGATGAAACAGGAAAATGCCCCCGGGGGAGAGTCATTAAACAAGAAGCCTGGAGAGAAGGCTAGCAGACATTGCCATGTTTGCCCTGTGCCTTTCCAGTTGAGAGAAACCCTGAACTTCATCAGCCTTTCTTGAATGAGGGTAACCTCTTGTTGGTGCCTTAATTTGAACATTTTTATACACTTGCTTTAATTTGGACATTTCCATGGCCATAGAACTGTAAACATGCAATTTGACAAATTCCCCCTTTTAAAAACTGTTCTGTTTCCGGTGTATTGCATTCAGGCAGCTAGCAAACCAGAACACCTAGGATGCCTGTTGCCCCCTTGTACTTCTGGAAAATACTCATTCACCCTTCAAGGTTTAGATTGAGGTCACTGCTCTGAAAAGCTTTCCATCTTCTCCCTCCCACTGCACTGCTGAGTCAGAAGCCCTTGCTCCATTTCTATAACAGTAACAGCCCTTCCTCTTGCAGTGCTTACGACATTTTTGTTCACGGAGCAGATATTCATTGAGAACTTGCTTTGTGCCAGCAATGGTTACAGATGCTAGGGATACAGAAGTTTAAAAAGAAACAAAATAACAACAATAAGATTCTTCTGTCATTACAGAGTCGACATCCCAGTAGGAGGAGACAACAATTAACGATTAGTAAAGGATAGAATATATTAACTATTAAATAGTGGTAAGTATAAATCTAAACACTAAATAGGGATAAGTACAATGGAAGAAAATAATGAGATTGGAGGATTTCAACTGGAAGTAAGGTAGCCAAGGGAGGCTTCACCTTATTAATCATTTTACTCATACTGCCTTTCAAAAAAGTAAATGTTTGCCATGGTACGCTAATTTTAGTTCCTCTTCAGTGCCTTATGTGTTGCTGTGTTCCTAGCAGAGGTACAACAAATACTCATGGAATTACAAAGTAGATTTAGGATTGTAAAGGAACTAATTTTTATATCTACTTCATTTCCTCTCATTCCCAACTATTTGCCTGACTTCTTGTAGTTACGGGATAATAAGTGATGCCTTGTTCTTACATAGGACTTCACAGTTTATTGAGTCTCATAAAATCTGAAGTGAGTGAGGCAGGGAGTGTTCTCCTAATTAATGATGAAAAAACTAAGGCTGGAGGCCAATACATAGTTTACCCAAAATCATACAGAGATTGAAGAACTAAAAATTCCATATTTGAGATTCCTAGCTCAGGACTTTTTCTGTCCACCCCGCAGTCCCGGTAAAGCCTGATGGTGAGCCACGTGCTGAATTTTAGATTCCTCTTGTTCAGCCACACATCTGGAGGAAGTTAAAAGGACAATTTTTGTAACTGTTGTTTGCGATTTCTGAATGAAGGTCATAAAAATCTTTACATTGCTAGAGAAGTCAACAGAATTTAAATTCATCTTATTGATACATTTTTATGAAGATATGTGCATGGAAAATAGAAAACAAATTTATTCCAATGACTCAAATGGCTCCCTCAGTTCATTTATACAAATGATACGTGAGACTTAAAGACTTAATCCACATGGTTCCTTCAGACTAATCAATCTTGAAAGTTTTCTTTTCTAAATTCAGTATGCAGGTCACGACAGTACAGCTTCCCAAGCCAATGAAAATCACATTATAACATAGACGGATTTTAAAGGATAGATTTTTTCCCCCAACATGTGGCTTCCTGTAATTTAAGGAAATGTTATACATTAACAATTAAAATCATATATCAAAAAAGAAGCACAGCTCAAATAATCTTCTGTTTTATCAAATTACATACATTTTTAAAAAATGACCTGGATATTGAAATTCCAGATTCTATTTGAGACTAACTGTTTCAACTCTCAGCAAATTATAGGATATTAATGTGGAAACATTAATAATTACTGTATTTTAACTTTCATTTATAGAATGAAAATGCTATTATTTAATCATTGCTAAGTCCATAGGAAAGTTTTTTTTTGTTTTTTTTTTTAACATGGGCAGGCACCGGGAATCGAACCTGGGTCCTCGGGCATGGCAGGCAAGCACTCTTACCTGCTGAGCCACCGTGGCCCGCCCAGGAAGGATTTTTAAAAAAAAAAAACTCCATGTCAATGTTTAGCAGTTTTAGTAATTAGGCTTACATATAATAATCTCATCTCATCTTATTATTTGTTATGTATTTTAAAGGTGCTGTGATGCTTCTGTTTAAAATATAAAGGGTTTTCTTTTCCAGACCTTGCACCCAAAAAATAAAATAAAAATAAACATAAAATACAGGATGGTGCGACAGTGGCTCAGTGGCAGAGTTCTCGCCTACCCTGCCGGAGACCTGGGTTCGATTATCGGTGCCTGCCCATGCAAAAATAAATAAATAAAATATAATATAAAGGGTAAACTATAACCTAACAACAGTTTGCAGTAGCTTTCTATAGGGTTATCACATTGTTGATCACTCAAAAGGGACTGAATTACTTTCAAATTTACAGGATAGTTGCAAAAATAATACAAACCCTATACAGAGAACTCTAGCATAACCTGTGCCGCACCCCCCTACTCCCAGGTACCAAGACCCACCAATTTGAACATTTTGCCACATTTGCCTTGTCATTCTTTCTACCCATTTAACTATCTATTTACTTGTCTGTTTATCAATCCATTGTCTGAACACTTGAATGTAGGTTGTGTCATCAATCATGCTCCTTGAATATTTAATACTATCACATACATTTCATTAAGAACAAGAATATTCACTTATGCAGCCACCTTAAGTGCAGTAACGAAGTTCAAGTAATTTAATATGATAGAAAGCTCACATAGTCTTTTTTCCAAATTTTCATATATCCCAATAATGTTCCTTTGAGCCTTTTCTCCTCCCTTACAAGGTTGCATCCAGGATCATGCACTGCATTTAATTAGCTGAGCACCAGATACGTACATTTGAGTCTTTCATATGGGAAATTTTCACTGCTCCTTCCTTGAATACTGTCTCTGCACATTTTTCTCTTTCTTCTCTTTCCGGGACTCCCACAATGCATAAATTGGTACGCTTGATGGTTTCCCCCAGGTCTCTTAGGCTCCTTTCACTGTTCTTCATTCTTTCTTCTTTCTTCTCCTCAGCTTGGAGATTTCAGTCGTTTTACTTTCAAGTGATTACTGATTCTTCTGCAGCTCTAATCTACTGTTGAATCCCTCGAGGGAATTTTTAATTTCTGCCACTGTGGTCTTCAGCTCTGTTTGGTTCCTTTTCATAATTTCCATCTCTCCACTGATATTCTCCTTGTGTTCATCCATCGTTTTCCTGATCTCCTTTAGTTCTTTGTCCATGTTTTCCTTCAGCTCTTTGAGCACATTCAGACTATTTTTTTAAGTCTCTGTCTAACATGTTTCAGATGTGCTCCCCCTCATTGATGGTTTCTAATGCTTTAATATTCTCTTTTGCCTTGGCATGTTTTGTAACCCTCCATTGAAACCTGGACATTCTGATATTTTAATGTGCTATTACTGGAATCTAGACTCTGAGATACCTATTCCTTAAGCTAATATATGGATAGTGTTATGGGCAGAGCTTTCCTTGAACGACAGGCATTAAAAAGAAAAAAAACCCCACCTTTCCTAGTTCTTGCAGCTTGACCTGTGCAATGCTCTCCTTCAGTGCTTCTCCATGCAATGAGTTTGGAGAACAGAGCCAAGCCAACACATGGGGGCCTCCTGGGTGCTTTCTACCCAAGTGCCTTGGGCAAATGCATGTGGCCCTGGAAATTCCTCTTTGACCTGGTTCTGAATGTCCCTTCTTCTGTGGGAAAGTTTCCTCACATCTTGGGCACTGCACTCCGCATCCTACAGCCAACCATCCCTTGCCCCAGGCAGCCCCACTTGACAGTTCTCCCACATTCTGTAGAAGAGCTTGGGGAGCTGCCTTCTACACACAGGGCAAGTCATGAGATGATGAGTCCCACAGGCCACCACCAGACAGCTTGGGCCATACCCACATGCTCCCAGTATGTGCAGGAGGGTAACTGCTCCCTCCGGATCCAGGAATCAGGGATCCACAGTGGGAGAGCAGACTAGCTTTGCCCCAAGCTGGTGGGGGCAGGGGAGGAGCCAGCCAGGGTCCACAAGTTCCTACTCTTTCAAGTAGACTTTTTCTTGATGTGGTACCCTGTCACTGCAGTCCTTTAATTGTTTCCTGGAGCTTTGAGAATGATATTTCTGCCAGTTCTTGCTGGTTGTTCAAAGCTTCTGTGGGGGGACCCAGTTAGAACACTTTTTAAGTGAAAAGGATGTTATTCATTGCACTAGGACAAAATGCTTAAAACCAGTACCATCTTGGACAAACCAGAACATACTGTTAACCTATTTTTTTGTGAAATGAGGCTAGACAAAAAAATATAGATTTTACTTTACAAGAGAAACAAATGACTCTCAGTGAAAAGATAAGAAAAATTGTCAGTTAGAGCAAACATTTTCAAATGCAAAATAATTGTGTTTTGGGACATCTCTATCTACTGTTATCTTGCACTGGACAAGAAGGTGAGGGCCCAAAGGTCTGCAGCAAAAGTTTATTTTTTTGCAAAACATAATGAACTGGTTATGCTCTGGTCCAATTCCAACACTGTTTAAAAAAATGGCTAAGGTAATTGAACATGATGGCGAGCGCTTCTTGTAACAAGAACATGAAGTCCAGTATAACTCACATGTTCCAGACTTACTGTCCTCTCATTTTCAAAATTCCCACAGGGACTGAGGGAACGCAGTCCTAAAGAGGTCACCTCTGGCTTCCTCCTATCTGACAAGCTGAGGACATGGGTAGAGAGGGAAAGGAAAAGGGCTAAGGCTAAACAATTTACACTTGGAATCTGCTTCAGAACACAAATGAGGCTGGACCTAAGAGCTCCACATGGTCTCAGCCTGCAGTCAGGAGTCAGTGTGAACACACTGCTGTGTCAGGAAACAGCTTTGTGACTATCTCTCAATAGTAAAGAGGGTAAATATCCTAGAAACGGGAAAAGGAAGAAGCTACACAAATGAGACATAAGGTCTTAAAGTAAAGGGGAAGTTGAACTCAGAGAAATGGTGGGGCAGGGTTTTGTTCCAAAACCTCAAGACTGATTTCCAGAGGCTATCTGATATGGCTTTCTGTCTGGACATTTCCAGCTCCTGGAGAAAAGCCTTTCACAGACTTTTTTCAGAGTCATTACACGTTTTTAAGCTTTAGTTATTTAAGTTTTAGGCATAAAGGAATGCATCCATGTTGGGTATTGACAAATCAATGTATTCATGGGGTAAGCATCTATATGTTAATGAGTAGGTAACAATTTCACAGGTGATAGTTTTTAATTTAGATCCTGCAACACGGGAAAAGTAATTGCTTTGGATGAAGTGACTAAATATGTCCTAAGTGTGTATCAGTTATGAGATGGACAACAAGTTTGCTTTCACAAGTGATTACAGACTTGTTATCATCACCACCACAACCTCAGCAACTAGCATATACAAGTTTCAGAGAGAGCCATTTTCTGCACTTGCCAGGCTAGAAGGAAAGTTTAAGCTCTGGCTGCCCTTGTGTTCCACCACAGTGGTCACAGTTGAGGAGCAGCAAAGCTGGTTAGGACCCACGAAATCAGGGAAAGGGCTGCTCGCTGCATTGGGTACAGCTGGGGAGCTCCTGGGAGCAGTTCATGGGCCCAGGACAAGAGAACAGAGGGACAGCTCTCTGGAGCACCCTTCCAAAATTTTGTTGAGGGCAGGATTTCCCCACAAACATCTTGCTAAGACAATAGAGTGCAGGGGTTAAAAGCGATCACTCTGGAGTACAAACGTCAGTCTCTGAGTGCCAGTATCTCGACTTCCTAATTATGTGCCATGTTCTATAAACTCATTTTCCCTCATGAAACGGGGGGGGGGCCAAAGTACCTATCTAAGCCAATCGTCTGGAGGATTAAATGAAAGAATACTCACAAAGAGCTAAGAAGGTCTCTGGCAATTAGTTAGTACTCAATAAATGCTAAGGTAATTTAATTTTTAAATGAATATCCTGTATCTGGTCCAAGGCTGAGTTCACAGACAACTTGTTCAACGGTTAAACACTAGAAACTGAAAAAAGTTCATTATTCCACATTGATCATTGATTTTAAGCTCTCTTGTTCTCTTTCTCTCTCTTAACTTTCTCCTTATTCTTTCTGTGATTACCTTTGATATTTTAAGAAGCATCCTTAGTTTTTGAAAATCTAAACAATCCCTCGCTCAACCATTCTCCCAAACAATACATAGACCTTAGAATGACACAACCCTAACACATACACGCACACACACATGCACACACACACAGACACGCTGTTATTATTGTCCAGTGTTTAACTCCATTCCTTGCTTCCTTCCTCCTTTCCTTTCTTCTTTCCTTCCTCTCCCTCCTGTTTCATTTCCTTCCCTTCCTTTACCCCACGTTTCCTTCCAACTTTCCTTCTGTCCTTCTGCCCTCTCTTCCTCCACCCTGTTATTGTTCTGAATAGTCAAACTTTGTTGAGATGTTTGACTTGTTTACAGGCCAGTTCCCTTGGTGGGGCTGCATGCTAGCTTAATGATACTGAACTGTGGCTGGAGCTGGACTTGTGTTTTACGAGGTTGAAGAGCCAAAATATATATATATGATTTAATATTTCACTTGGAAATTTTTAGATTTTCTTTTAATCTAGAGGTTTTCATGATATATATATATATATATAGTCTACCCTGTGGCTGGAAATGAAAGCAGCTCATTTTTCCTTTTTCCCTTAATAATCAATTATAAAATCTGACCTTTTTTTTCACTGAAAAAAGAAGAAAATAGAGGACATTAAAAGAAATGCACACATCTACACATCCTTTTTCTATTTTCACAATCTACCAATTATAACATGGTTTTCTCTCTATTAAGTCAGCTTAAGGCAGCATGCCCCTTGGGACCTCCGGAGAGAGCACCCACATATAGGTGCAGGATGCAGGGCTTAGGGGTTGGTGGGGAGTGACAGAAAATATGCAGTACCAGTAATTAAGGTTCTTACACTCACATCCTGTTTCTGCCACTAGCTTCCTTTGCCACCTTGGGCAAATGTCACTTAACTTCTCAGAGCCTGTGTCTTTTTTCCTCTTTAAATCTCAATGTGGTCCTAAGGAAGACCGAAGGTTCTGCTGCAGAATAAATGTGGGAAAGAACATTGGGATGGAAGTATGGAAACCTGAGTTCTAGACCAGGCTTTGGTGATTCCTAATAGTGAATAACCACTATGAGTCTCAATACCTTCATTTAGAAATGGTGATGATTGCCTTAGACAGCTTCTAGGTCCATTTCTCTCTCAAATTAAATCTCATGTCATTCTAATAAATACAAACCCACTTTGAAACCTATGTAAAGTACTATTCAAATATAGGGTAACTCACTTTTTAAATTAAAGCTCAAGTAAATAATGATGTCTTTTTTTTTTCTATTGCTTGGTGAATTTAAGATAATAGCATAGCAAGTTATGGTGACATTTATTTTTGAATAATAGGAATAGTAAAAAGAAGTTCTTAAGAACTGAAGGTTGCTAAGCTAGGCATTGTTTGGTTATGTCAGTTTAGTGCTAAACACAGAATTTGAAGTCAGATCTCAGTTTAAGGGGCCTCTACTACCTCTGTGTCCTTGGATAAGCTATTTAACCTCTGTAAGCATCAAGCATCTCATCTTTAAAATGGGATCCATAATAATACATAAGTAGCAAGACTAAATAAGATACTGTATGTAAGCTCTTGGATCAGTCTGACACATAGAAAGCTGAAAGTAACTGCCAGCTACAAAACCTTTATTGTCCTTGCTATGGAAAACAATAGAAGAAATAAAATAAATAAAATGGAATGAAACTTAAAGTTTGAAAATTTTCACTAAATATTTATTTGACTTCTATCTAAAGTTCTTTTGTTCTATTGCTTTATTTCCTAAAGAGAAAACGAAAAATAGAAATAAGAACCTGGCTCTACTTTCGTCTCTGCTAGAACAAAATACTGTGGTCTGAAGAGAACACACCCCATCAACAAGAGCTCAGGTATTTCTGCATCTCCACCACTGATCCTTGGTTCCTCCACACAGGTGCAAACCACAACTACCGGTTTTGAAATCTCTGAAGTGTTGGCTTGTGCATCTAACCACGGCCTGCCTCACCTTCCCGGGCTGGGAATCCTACCCATGTCATCCTTCACTGCCACCTTCAGCCTACTCCAGGCTTTGGGCTACCAGGTCCTGCATCAGCCCTAATTTTACTTAGCACATGGCAAAAGAGAGGACAGGCACTAGACAACAAGGCATAAAACAACGGCATCTGAATAAATAGGCAAAGGAGAAAAGCACTTGGGTGGTCCACAGCATGGAGTAGGGATGAATCTAAATTTAGGGTGGAGTTTCTGCAGGAGAGGGGGTGGCAATGCCACTACTAGATTAGGAAAGCCAAAAGAAAGTAGTCAGCATATCTCCATCAAACTAGGGAGACTTAAAGGAAGAGGTGAGAAAGGAAACAAATTAGCGGGCTGGGAAAACACAGTCTCTGGAACAGGAAGCTTAGTAAATGGCAGGAAGTCGAGAGAGAGGC
This sequence comes from Tamandua tetradactyla, assembly GCF_023851605.1. Lineage (NCBI taxonomy): Eukaryota > Metazoa > Chordata > Mammalia > Pilosa > Myrmecophagidae > Tamandua > Tamandua tetradactyla. Next base: position 28,805,426 of record NC_135352.1, read on the forward strand.
CTGGAGAAGAGGAGAGGTGGGTAGTGGGCCTCATGGGAAAGAAAAGCAAAAGATATGGACCTGGACATGGAGTGAACCCCTAACATGCTTCTGCAGACCTTACACAGGTCCTTGACTGTGCCACTCCTTCAGTGCTGATGTTTTCAGATTTGAGGTTGCTGTGACATGTGGAACAAGGAAAAGTCTACCTTCACAAAGGGCCAACTTTGCCAAGTTACTGTTTTTTGCTTTCACGGTTTTGTTTGCTTAAATATCATTGAAGACAGTCCTTTGACTCCTTCAGATTCCTAAATCAAAGCTGGATTCATTAAGAAAAAAACATAAACCAACTGAGAGATGGCCCAATAAAGTTTCAAGAATTGCCTTGGCAGGTGATGAAAGCAAAACTTCCTTTTTGGGAGAAACTGTTCATATCAATTCCACAGGAAAGAAGGCACCTTGTTTTCCATGCTCCAGAGCTGAGGAGTATTTGCCACCTTCCTTTGCACAATGCCCCATTAGCCCAAGGAACAAGTGGTAAATCAGCTCTGCTTTCTGGCATAACTGCATGGTTTGAGCAATAGCCAAAGAATGAAGTGGCGAGAGGGGGTGGGAGTAAAGTAGGGCTTGAGAGGTTTAACTCTCATTAACAGGAGGGAGAGTGCCTCATTTCTGTGCAGACTGCATGACTCTTTAGCTTCTTCCTTGCCAAGTTCCAGGGCCCATAAATAAGTAAGTCAGAATAAGAAGTAACCCTGAGATTGGCAAATAGCAGGCAGGAGAGCCCATCCAGGTCCCACTTAGGCTGTGCTGTCTCAGTACCAGCCCTCAGGTTTACAAAGGCCTCTTTCCACAGGCTCCTTGAAGGCCAGAAGCCTCAGTGGTATAGAGCTCAATGCGGGCTCAATGGTATCTGGGATCCAGGTGAAAATGCAGAGAGGAGCCTCTGGAGCCAACCTGTGCAGGTAAAATGCCCACTGGGCCCTGGAGAGCTGAGTGAGCCTTGCTGGGCCCCAATTTCCTCAACTGTTAAATGGAGTTGACGATAGTCTTCCTAGGGTGGCTGTGTGGCTGTAAGACTTAAATAAGTTACTATACATGAACAGCTTAGAATTGTTCCTGGCACAGAGTAAGCACTGTCAACATGAACCACTAGCATCATTCAATCTAAGGGGGGTCTTGCTTGGAGCCTTGAAACCTCTCACTTTGAAAAATGAAGTTGTCTCAGGAGAACACAAGAAATAAGAAGATCTCCAGTGTCATATTCTTGCCTCATGGGGCTGGAGGATACAGATGGGCGTGAGATATTTGGCTGCCATTCTAAGGCATTAAAAAGTGCAAGGGCCTTGGAGCCTGAACTGAAGTCCTGGATCTAACACTTATAAGGTGCATAACCACAGGCAAACTCCAAAATCTCTGCTAAGCCATGAATTCCTCAATGGTTAAATGGGGGAAACAGCACTATCCTAATGTTGCATGGATAATAAACATGAACCTGAATGCAAAGTGCTCAGCAGAGTGCCTGGTTCCAACTACTTCAGTGTTCAATCATTAGTAGGAATCTGTAATACTATAAAGGGGGAAAGGCAGGGAGGGTCTTGAGGAGCTCCTACAGTGGCTTTGTGACAATTAGAGGGAAGAAAAGAGTTTCCTTTCTAAGACATATTACTGCATCTCTCCAAAAATTGTTATAAAAACTATAAATCTATCAAGTCTCTGAAGTGAATGGTGTCCCCTTAGATATGGCATCCTTGTGCAAGACAGGACCGGAGGGGAAGGTATGGCCCTGAGTTGATCCACCATGGAAAAGGCTCACAAAGGCTTCCTCCTGCAGGCACCTTGAATATACAGAGAGATACCTATATATCAACATGGATGGGAGCACATCTTTCAAGCACTTAGCGTTATTCTTTGCACATAGAAGGTATTTAACACATATTTGCAGGAGAGAGGGAGAGCAAGAAGAAAGGAAGTAGTGGGAGCTGTTCCTAGAGATTGCTGGTTCTAAGTTCATCTGATGAGATCGATGCCATTGCTTGAGGAAGTTTGGAAGGAAAAAGCCCATTCTAGAGAAAGAGGGAGTGATGGTTCATTTTATGGGTCAGTTTGGCTGGGCTACAGCACCCAGATATTTAATCAAACACTAATACAGATGCTGCTGTAACAGTATTTGTAGATTTGGTTAACCTCTAAAATCAGGAGACTTTAAATAAAGGAGATTGCCCTTGATAATGTGGGTGGGCTTCAGGCAGTCAGTGGAAGACTTTCAGAGCAAAAACTGAGGTTTCCCAGAGCAGAAGGAATTCTACCTCCAGACTGCAGCACGAAACCCCTGCCTTAGTTTCCAGCCTGCTGGACTGCCCTACAGCCCTACAGACTTCACACCTGCCAGCCCCCATAAACACATGAACCAATTGCTTAAAATAATCTCTCTCTGTCTCTGTCTAGTATATATCCTTATATATCTATATGTCTATCTATATAGCTATAGATAGATATAGATATAGATATAATTCTATTGGTTCTGCTTTTTGGAAAACCCTGATCAATACAGACGATCAGAAGAAAAGTCTTTGCTGTTGCCTCTCCTTTCCTATGTGTTAGGTCAGGGGAACAGGGAAGGTCACCATGACTCGAGCTCTGTAAAATGTGCCGCCCCTTCTAGACGTCACCTAACCCCTTTGCTTAAAAACCGCCCGCACCAGGACCCAGGACCCTACCTGGAGTTCTGTGAGCTCTGCTCGGGAGCGCAGGAATCAACTCGCTCACTCTAAGGTTTCTTGGTCTGCCTCTTTTTCGCCTCCTAAACCTTACACTATGGACAATATCTCACCCTACTAATACTTGCTTAATTCTGGCCTGCTTCATTCTATCTTACACCTGGGAAATGCCACAGGACACACCCTTTCTCATGTACCCCCTAAGCCCTCAATGGACTCATAGACACATAGGCAGGATTTATTCTCTCTTAAAGTTTGTGATATTGAAAAGTCCTCTGGTTTAGAGACATTCAGCTTGTCATAGGCACAAGGCCCATCTCCAAGGATGCCTTCCCTATTTCCATCCTTTCTGCCTTGTAACAACCAATCCCAGTTGTCCTTATTTTGCTTCGTCTACATCGGCCAACAACCACCTGAAAGCCCTGTCGTGGCCTTCTGAGCTCTGCATCTGCAGCTGGTCCTTATTTCCTCCCAGAACCCCCCGTGCCCACTCTGTCACTCGGGCCCCAATCTCTGCAGACACGTAGGCTGAAGTTAGTGGAGGGTCATGGCCTCTCTCCAGCAGTCCCAGGGGGTAGGGGCTGAGGAAACACATGTTAACACTGGAACTATAGATGTGTTTTTCCATAAAAACATTGCCATACATGGAGTTAAGTACGATTCTCCATTGGTTTTAAGCATTTGGCTATTGGTCATTTGTAATAAATGATCTTAAAAAAATATATCCTTTTTAAGAAAGGCTTTCTACAGACCCTGTAGTCAGAGGATAAGGCCCATTTTCTGGGGATTAAACACCAACCAGCCTATTTCAAGAGCAAGACCTTGGATAAATGGACTATAAGTGAAAGGAGATACAGAAACTCTACTCATCCATCAGGCTGGATGTTGACATTGTTTAGCTTTCAGAAGCTGAGGCGTTTCCTCTTCCTTCCTTAGCACCACTAACAAAGCAAATATGAAGCAGCCCGGCGAGAACACAGCTCCCATAGAGGGAGAAGATCCATTTGTCTCCTTGCACAGAAATCCAAATCACCATAACTCAAACCCGAAAGGAGGCCACAGGCAGGAGGCGATGACCACAAAATGCAGGCCTTCGGAGAGCTGAGCGCTCAACCTGGTACAAAGGTGGTGCCAGCTACAGCATACATCAGCTCTGTCACCTCTCTCTTTTCTGAAACACTTCTCCTCTCCAGACCAAAGTCAACAGCAGAGAGAAAAGATTAAACAAACACACATGACCAAGGTGTGGGGCAGGGGGAGGGAGGTAGATTTTCAGCAAATCACAAGGTGCATCTGGAGTTCCAATTGTCACATGACAGTGGTTTTTATTAGGCCCCGGAAGTCGGTCTGACCTAGATGCAAATATTAAACTTGTTTCAGATCACACTTCTCTCCACTGTTGGGTTTCGGATGTCTGATGACAAGAAGGCAGCACAAGCACAGTGGCTGTTAGGTTTTCTCCCTCCCCACCAGCTGATATTTAGGCTCATGAATGCCACTTTCAGGAAAATCCTCCTTCCTGGTTCTCAGTCCCAGGACCCAGTCTCCCTACCTCTTGCTCTAAGAAAGAAAACGTCTCCTGTGGACATTTCTGATTTTAGTTAGCGTAACAAAATTCATAGTTTCCTCATTACAGTGATGGGGCAATTTTTGTTTCGTACCCTATACTCTGCCACACAAAACTCAATACCCGTCTGAATGTATACCCAAACTCTGCTCTCGGCTTCTGTCACCAAAGAACTTGACCATGGAAATTTAGAAAGAGGAAGTGAAGAAATGAGAAGTGTGTTATCCACCATACCCCATCATCACGTTTCCCCTAAAATGCTTCCCTGGAAGATCATTTGCAGTGAATGGAACGTGTGTCTAATCATCAAATGTTTTCTATCTCTTGCAAGTAAACTGGAGCTCAGGGTATTTACAGCTGCTCACACTATGGAAATATTAGTTAAGGGCCCACCAACAAAAATAATCCTGACTTTCTCCTTTCTGTGGTGATAGGCTTTTTTAATACTGACACTTAAAGTGATATGAGAAGAACAGCTGCCATGGCTTTGGAAAACATTACATTAAAATTTACCACTTGGATAAAAAAGGAGAATTAAAACACTCCAAAATCTAGCAACTATCTGGTAAATTCCTCAGTGATAAAAGTCATGACATGGTTTATCGGTAGCATTGAGAGCCCTTGATGAATTCTCTTTCTTTCCATTGACCTAAAACACCCATCATTGCACAGTTTATTTTTCTTTGTCTTTATGATGTTTCTAATAGATCAAAAAGAATGACTGAAGGATATTTGATAACATTATGGAATTACTATTAATTTACTTTATTTTAATAACAATGTGGTTATTTTTTTAAGTGACTATCTTTTGGAGATGCATATTGAAATATTTATGGGAGAAATAATACAATGTTCGGAGTTTGCTTCAAAATAATCTGGAGGTGGGGATGCAGACAAGGGTACAGATGAAACAAAATGAGGCATACTCTGAAAATTGTTGAAGTTCAATACTGGGTTCATGTTTCCAGTCTCTGTACTTTTGCATATGTTAGAAATCGTCCCTAATAAAAGGGAAACAAAAGCAGCAGCTATATAAAAGTTCTAACTCTTAAATCTGCAGCGATATCATGTATTTCTTGGAAAGACTTTCCCTTAAGATTCTGTACATAGGTGAAAGATATTACTAAATCCTATTCAGAAATTAGATACCAAGAACTATGAAAGGGTAGTTAAAAACCTTGAGTTCTAGTCCTGGCCTTGCTACTTACTCACTTTGTGACCTTAGAAGCCTCTTACTTTCTGTGAGCTTCACTGCTTCATCTATAAAACAAGTGGGCCAGAGCAAAAGGCTTCCAAGCTATATGATGCTATGAAATATGAAGCCCATTTAAAAATAAACAGCAAACTACATCTGACAAGCAGTTTAAAGGGCAACCGAGGCAGAGTAAATCCTAACAGCTGCTAAACCTTTACAAGCACCTTTGCTCAAGTAAAGAAGTCACGCATTCAACCTAAATGTTGGGAAAAAATATTTATCTGACATTGACGAAAGTCGGTTTTATTACTCTTTATGCAGCCATAGTATTCTCCAGAACTGGAATGGAATGAAGTGATAGAATTTAATTGAATTACGTTTCACCGAATTCTTGCAACATCCCAGAATTAACTGAACCTCTGGGAAATGAAAAAGTTTCATGTCTGGGAACTGTCCTGTTTCCTCTTTTAAAGTTGCTTTAAAAAGTGGGACCCTAACACTCAGGACCCCATTAAGACCATTGTGGATTCAGAGTCAAGGATAAGTTAACAGAAAACCCCATATGAAGAAAACCCCATATACAGAAAACCCCATATACAAAAAAAACAGGGAAGGGTCTATTTGGGATCAACAGAATGGCTTTGTATCTAAGGGATTCAAAGTTTCCCAAATTCCATTTGGGGAGTCCTCCTAACAGAACAGGCTGGAGTCTGTTTTAGAACAAGCATTTTCAGTGGAATTTTCCTGAACAGTGAGGTGGGTGTTAACCTACATAAGACTTGAAGTCCTAATAGCTATTACTTCCCCATCTTCTCACAGCAATGGGCCTTTAGCCCGGGCCCTCGTTAGAGTTCTAGGTCAGTTCAAGTTCAACCCAGTTGAAATAAGTTATTTTTAAAGTCGTTGGTTCAAATTAAATTCCACCTATAGCATGAAGAATACCTAGAGATGTCTCAACCGATAATAATGTTCATTATCCGTGGGCATTGTGAAGCCCCACTGACGACGGCACGTGCCATGCAGAATGAAACCAGATTAAAGTTTTAGTCGTGGCATGAAATGGGCTTGAGCGGATTTAAGAATAACATGACTAAACACAGGGAAAACTACCTTTCTGTGCATTTCTGCCTAAAAATCACCTTAAACAGGGTTTCCAATATTTTAATCGGGTTTTCTACGCACCCTGGATAACAATGAATGTTGAATTCTAGTTTTACCAAAAAAAAAAAAAAAAAAAAAGAACAGTTTCATCAGTCATTCAACAAATACCTAAAAACCTGTGATGTGCTGCGGTGACATCCTTTCAACTCCCTGGCCAAGTCTTTACTTGTTCTCCACAACTGGGTCCAAGCCCTCCCCTGCCCTCTTGCCATAACGGCTGTATTTTTTTCTAGACCCTTTTGGAGCTTTCGGGGAACTGGCGCTTCCCTCAGAACTCAGAAAAGACAATTAAGGTGAGCCGCATCAAAGGTACAAAGGAACCTGTACCACCCCACAGTATTGCTAGTTACATCTGGGAAATGTTTTCATCCTCAACTTTCACTTGGTGCCTGAAGGATGAAAAACCCAACCAGTGAGTCCGTATGAATACCCAACCAAGATTATTACCCTACAATTCTTCCCCCTAGGTGAGATGCTAAAAATTCACCCTTCGGTTATTTAAATTTTAAAAGAAGAGGAAAGTAACTAATATAGATATTGTCAAATCTTTCTGCTGTCTTTTTCACCATCTTCTCTGAATCCATCCTTTTCCCTCCATCTCGGGTCTTCAGCAGGGATAGGACCCAAGTTCATTCTAACCTAACTATTTTGGTCCCATCCCTTTCATTTCCTTGGCTGCCAAATATACTTCTTTCTGAACATATTTTATTTATTTATTTTTTAGCTTCTTTATTCTGTAGTATAACATACATATATACAAAGCAAAATAAAATAAAATAAAAAAGCAATAGTTTTCAAAGCACTCTTCAACAAGTAGCTACAGGACAGATCTCAGCATTTCTTTCTGATCATATTTAATGTAGATGACAAATTTGTATTTGTCCCTGATCTGTGACATTCTCTTTTTAAAATTCTAACAGTATCTTTTGATACTGTTAGAATAAACTCTGCAGAATAAACTCAATGTTTTTATCCTGCACCACCAGAATTTTAGCTTATTTGATGGATTGGTTGGTGGGTTGATTGGTTTAAGCCTGGATAATTTAGATGAGTCAAATAATGTGATAGCTGAAAAAGAAGACCTGTAAAGCCACCTGCTCCTATATCCACAATGACTGGATGAGGAAACTGAGGCACAGAGTGCCTTTCCCAAGGCTGTGCAGCTAGTTAGCAGCAGAACATCAGCTAATACCCCAGGTTTCTGACTTCCGAGTCAGTTCTGTCTGCACCATGTCATGCTATCACTTTTCCATAACCCTCATTTCCAGGCCCCCCCATCCTTCTCAAGCATACCGATCCCTGTTCCCTGTATGTATTATCCTATTCCAGCCACACACACACACACACACACACACACACACCCAAGTCTCCGAAACCCGCCATACACCTAAAAACAGTTCCCACATCATTTCTTCTCCCTCAACTCATCAGCCGCAAACCAACTATGCGACTTGTGACTCCCAAAACTATATACCAGATTTCTCCGAGAAGCTTGTGTATGTGCCCGAACTTTGAAAAATGAAGAAAAGAGCCTCACATATGCAATTCGTTGTTGCCAATGATAAATTGGATGGTTGAGATGTATCTCATTTTAACATATGGCAACCCAGAACCTTACTGGCGAAAGCAACCATTAGAAGAGAAACCTCTTAACTATATCCCACCTACCGGCCACATTCTGAACTCATGCAAGATATACAGGTATTTATAAAACCACCCACTGAGGGGGTCTGTGGTTTCCTCCATAGTCATGCATAGAAGTCATAGAAGTCATTGTATGCTTCTGGGGAGTTCCATTCTGTGGGGATGCTGTACAAATAATTCCAAGTTTGACTTATTGGCTGAGAAGAGAAAGGTATTTGAGTGGTAATGTGCAAAGCCTATGAATGTGGGAAAAGATGGGATGAAGGGCCAAGAAAGGCTTAAAAGATCAGAGGCAAGGCTGAGGCTGCTTGAGGGCCCTACAGCTTTTTTTTTTACCACCCCCATCACCATACATGTATGTATGCATGTGTATATATATCTCCTTCAAACACTAATGATATAAAATAATTTAGGACAGACTTATGGCTCTTTCTCTTTTATGGAAACAGATAATAAACACATGATGGTAATCTGTAAGTACCAAGTCCTTTCATTATTTCAACTCATTTTTTAATCACAGACACCATTGTGTAGGTTTCATCACAGTTTAGATCTAAAAAAAATCTACTCATGGGTAAAGAACAAGTCCAGAATATGGAGCTTTATTGTAACTCTCTAGGGAAAGGAAAAACAAAACAAAACAAAAACTCTGCTTACCCCTTAGGGGCTCTCCCTTGTGCTCCTAATCTCAATACAAAGGTTAGGATTAAAAGCACTGGTTTTAAAAGAGCCTGCAGTTTCTGCTTTGAAGTCTAAATGATGACAATAGCTACAATCTTTGGCAACTTTTGAGAAGGCAGAGTCCTTCAAAATCCTTTGAAATGTTAAATGCTAAATTGAAGAGGTCATTATAGAGGAACATTTTCCATAAAAGGCACACAATGAACATGCTTTTTAAATTCACATTCTTTCTGTTTTCGTTCAGCACCAGAACTGCATGCATGTTCCCAATTTGCTATTGTCTGTGATTCTAATTCAAAATCAAAATCAGGAACAAACTTCCTGGATTAAATGCAGAAACAACTGTTAAAAACAGAATAATTGGTTCTTATGAAATGACCGTTATTTCTTATTTTGTAGCTGCTGTCACCCTTTATTGGGCAAATACTCCATTAAATATTGAACAAATAACTTTTACAAAAACAACCCCCCTTAAAAAAAACCAAATAAATAAATAAACTTCTAACTACATGTCAAGACCTGCACTCTTGTCTTCCTTATTTCTGGAAATTCTGTAAGTGACACCTTTATCAGGCATGTTCACTGAATTCAAAAAATGTCTCCATCAAGACCAGACCAGGTCAGGTAAAGTTGTGTAAACTAAGCTTGAACTGGACTAAACTGGACAGCTAATCTGGGATCCAAAGCTTGAACTGGACTAAACAGGACAGCTAATTTGGGATCCAAAGCTTGAACTGGACTAAACTGGGTGTAAATCCCACTTCTTTCCCCTTCTAGCAAGTGGCCTTGGATGGTTAACTAAGCTTTCTCAACTGAGTTTTCTCACTCCCCAAAGTCAAGTAATCAACCTGAAACTGTGCAACTGCAACGCATCCCAAACTTTGAAATCTTATTAAAATGTACTTGGAAATTTACTGCTTTTTTGTATATATATGTTATTTTTTTCACAAGAAAAGAAAAAAAGTTGATTGTGATAATAAAAAATTATATATATTTCTTCTAGCCTCCAGTGTTCTAGAGTAGCTAGAAGGAAAAATCTGAGATGATGGTATGGTAGCCCATGACAAACTGGGATGTTTTTTGTAACTACTTGTTGAAGAGTGCTTTGAAAATTATTGCTTTTTTCTTTCTTTGATTTGTATATATTGTATTACGTAATTTTAAAAAGGTAGAAAAAAAAAGTAAAGGAGGATGAAAACAATCCAAGTGTCCATCAACCAGTGACTATAAAATGTGGTATATAAATACTATGGAATATTATTCAGCAGGGAGAAGGAATGAAGTCCTGAAGCATGCAATGACATGAATGAAACTTGAGGACAATGTGTTACGTGAAATAAGTCAGACACAAAAGGACAAATATTGTATGATCTCACTGATATGAACTAATTATAATATGTAAAGTCATAGATATCAAATATAGAATATAGGTTACCAGGATATAAAATGAGGCTAAAGAATGAGGAGTGGTTGCTCAATCTGTGCAGAACGTTTAACTAGGTTGAAACTTGAATATTTGGAAATGGATAGAGGTGACAGGAACACATATTGTGAAATAATTAACAGTGCTGAATGGTGCATGAATGTGGCGGAAAGGGGAAACTTAGAGTCATGTGTATCAGCAGAAGGAGAGTTGTATACGTACAACAAAGTAAATCCTGTGGGGGCCAGTGTTCAAGGTTTACTGTACAAATATAAAAATGTTCTTTCATAAACTAGAGAAAACGTCTGACGCAATTACAAGGAGTTAATAATACAGTGATATTTGGGGAAAAATGTACCTATTGCAAACTATGAACTATAGTTTACAGTAATATCTTAATTTTCTTTCATCAACAGTAAAAAATGTGCCACAACAATACTATGGGTCAATAATAGGAGATATGGGGTATGGGGGGATTTAGGTTTTCTTTCTTTATTTTTATTTCTTTTCTGGAATAATGGAAATGTTCTAAAACCGATCAGGAGGATGCATGCACAACTATGTGATGATAAAGTGAGCCAGTGATTGTGTACTTCAGATGGGTTGAATGGTATGTGAGCATATCTCAATAAAATTGTATTTTTAAAAAAAGCAAGGAATGGAAAAAAAATGTTAAAAAATTCAAGTGATAATTCTTACCTCAAAATATGGTTGCCGGGCTCGATAAGCTAAATTATGTGAAAGTGTCAAGCATGGCGTGACATCAGGTAGGTGATCAAAATTTTTAATAACGATAACAACTCTCTATCCTCTGTCAAAAGCTGAGAGTCTATATGTTCCACCCCACTGTGCCCAGGGAATGTAAACCAATAACTCAACAAAAGTCGCAGGTCTTACTTTCTTCCTCCATCAAAACCAATCTTCATTTTGACCACCCACTCTTTCAGTCAGTGAACTAATCCGAAGACTGGATTCATGCTAAAATAGGGTGAGTGTCCATGTGTTACTCTACTTCAGAACATTTTACCAGGACCCGTCTGAGAGCATGCTCATGTGCAGCATTCTCAAACTGTGATGATTTGGGATCTTGTTAAAATGCAGATCCTAATTCAGAAGCTCCAGATGGGGCCTGCGATTCTTTTCGCTCTAGCTCCTAGGAGATGTGAGGGGACACCTGACCACACTCTGAGTAGAAGGTTCTAGTTCAGGCGATGATAAGAATCGCAGATTCACAGAACTTTGAGCTAAAAGAGAACTAAGATTATTTTTCATCCCAAAGGTAGAAAACTGGTCAAATTCAGTTCAACACATAAGGGTTTTTTTGGGGGGAGGGGGGTGCAGGGTGGGGGGAGGTCATAATATTAAAAATTGGGAATTTTTTTAGATTTACAGCATCTGAGTAAAGTAAAAGAAAATACCAAAGCTACTACAGCCCTGGGCCTTCATTCCTGAAGGGTAATGACTGCTCAGTGGCCATGGTCTTCCAGGGCATGCACTGCTGTAAATTTTTCTCACACTAGAGATCTATTTCTAAATATCGATGTCACGATGAACTCAGAGGGCTGTGTGCTCCAAGACAGTAGAAAAGAATTTCCATTTTGCCCACTTGACACTTTTTTATTACCCACCTGGCAACAACCCCCTACTCCACCCCTCTCACTCTGCAGACAAGAAAGCGACAGGCACGGAAGTTAAACAGCTTAGCTCAGACCAGAGGACCAGTCAGCTAGGGAGAAGGTCCCTCACTTCGAGAACTGCAAACAGCTGGGTGGGCCTCCATCCAGGTGGGTCTTTCGGCACCTTTCCAATCACTTCCCGCTGGCAACCTCTCCTCCCCATCCAGCTTAACATGACTAACGACTTTCATTTGTAAAAATCTCCTCTCCAGATGAGCTCCATTCCTGGTTAGTAATACTGTGAACAAGGAATACCAAGAACCTATTAGTCACCCACTTACCGGTCAGAGCCAACCAGGACGATGCTAAGCCAAAGCTGGCATTTCCCCCAAAGGAAACACAGCCCAGACTTTGCAAAGCTGCCACCCCCTCTCTGGAAGGCTGTCATGCACAGCCTGTGCAGGCACATTTGGGAGGCTGCCAGGAGCTTGGGCTCGGGCCAAGCAGGGGGTAATGAATCGGACTGCCTGGAGTCTCCCCTTAAAGTTCAAATTATTAGATGCAGTCTCAGTCAAAGAAGTGTGTGTGTCAGAGACAGGGTTCAAGTTCCTCATGAAACAGAACTGGGGTCATGAAGAGCTCTAGATCTCCTGGGAGCTTGTAGGGTTCAAGGTCAGCCTCAGCACAGTGTTTCTGTAAAATTTCCAGCTGAGTGGAGGTCGCTGGTTTAACAGTATCTGCAGTACTGATATCAAATTAAAATAAGCAACACTCCACCCCACTCAAGAGCCACGTTTGATGTTTACCCTCCTCTTCCTCTCTCTCTTCACAGAACGTATCCTGGCAGAAAAGCTTCCCAGAGGGCTTTGCAAACTGCTCCTGCCGGAAAGATGAGGGAGAAACCCACCCCGCAGAGGTGGGAAGGGCAGCTTCAAAGGGTGAGAGCTCGACATAGCAGAACCCAAAGGGAGGCTTGGCCTGAGGCAAGTGCAGAGACACCCTATGGGCTGGTTTGAAAGGATTTACGGACCCTAAAAAAGCCATGTTTTAATCCTAATCAATCTTGTCGCCAACCGTTTCTTCTAGTCCCTATTCAGTACGAGAGGTTGGAGATTTGATTAGGTTATCTCCACGGAGATGTGACTCACCCAATTGTGGGTATTAACTTTAGATTAGAGGAAGATGTGGCTCCACCCATTCCAGGTGGGTCTTGATTATTCTACTGGAATCCTTTAAAAGAAGAAACATTTTGGAGAAAGCTTGTGAGAGCAGCAGAAACATGAGAACTAGAGTCCAGCAACCAGAGGCCTTTGGAGATGAAGAAGAATGTCCCCAGGGGAGTTTCATGAAGCTAGAGGCCTGGAGGGAGGAAGCTAGCAGACGTTGCCATGTTCGCCATGTGCCTTTCCAGTTGAGAGAGAAACCCTGAATGAAATCGGCCTTCTTGAACTAAGGTATTTTTCCCTGATGCTTTAGATTGGGCATTTCTATAGACTGGCCTTAATTGGGACATTTTCTTGGCCTTAGAACTATAAACTAGCAACTTATTAAATTCCCCCTTTTAAAAGCCTTTCCGTTTCTGGTATATTGCATTCTAGCAGCTAGCAAACTGGAAAATAAAAGCAACGTGGCCTCTGGAAAAGTGCTGTATTCTCCCCTTAGTTTATGGGAGGGAAAAAAGAGGAAAAAGAACCAAAAATGCCTCTTTCCTTCTGCCTAATTTCCTAAAACCCAGGTCACAGCGCTCACCACTACCTATGTAAGAGTAAAGCATATGGGGAGTGGAGGGAAGAAAGAGAAAGGAGGGAAGAACTTTCCGTGTTTCTGAGAGTAAGAGCTAAAAATAGGCTTTGCAGCCAACTGCTTAGGACAGGATATGGACCAGCGTAAGAGGCAGCAGAGAACCTCACTAAGTCTGAGGGTAACACAGGGATGAGACCTTTTGAAATGTGCTTGATGCTATTCTTGAGTATAACCAGAAAGAAAAGAAGTCGCACAATATGCGAATTTAATTTATACTGTAAAATTGTAGATTTTTATATAGCCTCTGCATGCATATGTGCACATTTTTACAAATTACAGGGAAGATGCTAGTAAAAAGAGTTCTGTGTAATTGCTTAAAATAATAAGTACATTTTAAAATACTCAACAAAGTGATGAAAGCTCATTAATAACCTCCAGTTCTCTAGAGAGTTTCTGAGCTTTCCAGAAGTCAACCAATCTTCCAGAGATTGCAGCTGCTTAAAGAAAATTTTGTAAATCTAAACTCTGGCCACATGGCTCTCTTCTTTTCTCCAAGAAGCAGTAAGTAGAAAAAAAACTTTCTTATTCGGTTATGAATGCAAGAAGGCTGGAGTTAAAGAGAAGAGGAGAACACTTAGGCATACCCAAAGAAAAATGCCTTCAAGAAAGGGTCACTTTTAGCTGGGGGTGAAGAATTTCCCACAATGTCACTGCTAAGAAAATATCCCAACAGAGCTGTCCCGCCAAACGTGGGTCGGACATATCGATGCTGTTTTTTCCTCCAAGTCTCTGCAATCGGTTTCCTGCCATCTGCTGGGGTATTGGTTCAACTGTCTGAGTCAGAGTATTCCTTCTCTAATAAAGATAAAATGACTGTCTACTCACCACTCACTTAACGGAAGCCACAAGCAAAACTGTCACAGATATCCAGCTCATGTGGGAAGAATGGGCTCTTGTGGGATAAAAGGTAAGTATCAGGAGAACAGAGCTGGTCTGTGATCTCGAATTTGAGAAAAGGCAAGCTCGCTGCAAAGCACTGGAGTTACAATCCTGGGAAAATGAAGCCATCTACATGTGGGGCAGCCTGACAGCATGAGATTGTGCAACTTCAACATTGCATCACTGTGAATTTCCCTGGGCAATTTTCAGTAGAAGCATACATTTAATCATGGCGATGAAACTGTTATATGCTTGATTTAAACAACTTTCCACCAAAGACCTCAGAGCATGTTCACATACTCTGACTCACTTATCCTTTAAATCTACCTGTGAGATAGTAAAAGATGGTATTATTATTTCCACTATATCTATGAAAACAATCCTCAAATCACAGTGTTTCAGAAGCAAGGTTGCCTATCGTGTGTTACTAGCACAGTTGTTGTTTAACAGTTTTCAAAGCAGTTTTCAACACCCTTCCAGAAATCTAGAAAGCACACCCAAATAAGTAAACGAAACCTCCAAATTTATCTATGTACATAATAGAAGAATGCTTACAGACAGATCCGAACAGGCCAACAGGATGTAACATGTAGAAAAAAGACTTAAGACTTCCTTTACATTAAAAATAAAGAAATGGCTTCTGGAAAATAAGTAACATTTAAAAAATCTGAGAAGTAACATTCACAGCTTATATACAAGGATCAGAACGTGACTTCCTGAAAGTTTTCTGTCTTACTGTTGATGCCATGGTCTTCATGGATTTTCAAACTCTCACTGAAAAGCAAACAGCAGGACCACAAAAATGACTGACTAATCTCATTACAGCAGATCTGAATTCCAAAGTGTCAGATACACAGATATTGCAGGGTGAGAAAACATAGGATTAAAAAAAAATAATAAGCAGATGGCCAATGAGTTACCAGGACCAGAGCCATTAATTTATGTGGGTTTATCTTGTTTATTTACTCAGCTATTGGCAAAAGCAGTACACTTACCCTAGCAACAACTATATCATATGTTTCTTAGGTTGCAACATTCCCTCGCTTCTAATTTTAAAACCCCACAACTTCACAATCTGCCAGAAGTCCCTTTTGTTATCAGTGTTAGAGATGCTATTTCAATTTGGACCCATAGACTTTGTGTTTCTTCCTTATATTTAAAATTTTTAAATAACACTTGTGATTTTTAAATATATATATATATATATATATATATATATATATATATATACAGTTTATATAGCTTTCTAGAATCTGACTATAACTCTTTCTTTAGAGTCTATGCTGCTGTATAATCCTCAACTTGAAGGTATTTCTAACAAACAAATAAGTCATCTTGAACAAGGTCCAAATGGACCCACTTGAGGCTATGCTGACTTCGTACAAGTTATAGTTTATCCAGTTGATAGGGATGTGTTTTTTTCACACCGTAACATTTTATATTAAAGTAATATTACCTTATTACTTTAATATATAAAGCACACAAATTTTCGGCCTTACCAAAAAAAGTAAGTTGGACACACAAGATCCACTATATTTCTACTATAAGCCCATCTTTCTGTAGTGAATTACAGCTGAACTTTGCTTTATATTGAATGTTTCATAAGAAGAGCTCACAGTCTGTCAGAGAAGTTTTCCAAACGATAACTTATTACATAAGGAATTCATTTTTTCCCTCTAAAAAGAATTGGGCCTGAGGTAGTAGTTACAAGGCAGAATAATCACAAGCAGATGTAAAAATACTTACACAAAGTAAAACAATAATAATAAAATAAACTTCATATGTTTTGTTCCCTTAAAAAAATGTCAAATATGGCAGGCAATAAGTTGGCCCCTGATTGTCATTAATTGCCATTATTATGTGCCTCCGAGGTCTCCTAATAGCACTATTTTCCTGAGCAATGGTTTTATATTATTTTTCTGGCACCAAAGCCTGTTCACAAATGCCATGATGTACTTGTACCAGAACGAAAGTGACTAGGAGATTAAAAGCAATTAGTGCAATTTTACTCACTGTTGTTGGTATTGAAAGTACATCAGTATGCCTGCTTCACAAGGTTCAAAACATTTTCAAGTGTAGCAAGATTTGAAAACAGATCAGGAAATGCCTATCAGAGGCACTATAAAAAGACATGCACTCAGGGGTGTGAGTGCTAAAATTCTCGCCTGCCATGCAGGAGACCCGGGTTCGATTCCCGGTCCATGCACTTCCCAAACAAACAAGCTAACAAACAAACAAAAAATCCAGCCAAACAAAACTTCAACCTACAGTGCTGCAATAAGGGGTTACTCACATGGAAAAAGAAAGAAATGTAGCCCCCACCATACAGCATACAAAATAAATAAATAAAAAGACATGCACTCTCAAGGGCACCAAGTAGAAGGCAAATATTCTTATTCCCCGAAGAGATTTCACAGTAAAGATAGTCGACAAAGAAAAAGAGATTTTGTGTCTCCTTGGGGCAGTAGACCTCACTCTAAGGTATAAAGCCTGGGGCCAGCAGAGCATAACATCCCCCAGCAAACCAGCCCGCACGCGGTCCCACCACCATGAGGGAACCATCACAGTCCCGCGTTGGTTGAAACAGATAAGGGAAGTGACGAAATTTATAAACTCATAAATAATTTTAGAAAACCATTTCAGCATACACCACCTACAGCCAGTGTCATGCACGGCTTCTGGGTTTCTTAATTTTAACTTGCAGATAGAATCAGATAAGGTTTCAAGCTAGAGGAACATTTTTGCATTCAGTCAACTCCATGAATGCGTGCTTGCTTATGGAAAACCTAGCTAATAAATACTGTGAAATAAAGAATCCTCTTGCTAATTACACTTTTATCCTTTCAAGAGCATGATTCTATCAACAAGGCCACCTTTAGTGACGCAATAACTGAAACCTCGTACTACTTTGTTCAGTGTAAGAACAAATGAAATTCGTAATTGCGACTTTGAAAGACCTTCGAAGGATGAAAATGCTATGAGATTCATCCAAAGAAAAGAGCTTTAAATCTAAAGATTTTTTTTTTCATTTCTTTTCTTTTTTTCTTTGCATGGGTAGGCACTGGGAAAACAACCCAGGTCCCTGGCATGGCAGGCAAGTACTCTGCCTGCTGAGCCACGATGGCCCGCCCTAAATCTGAAGATTTTTATTACTAAATACATTTTACTCTCATTCTTTCAAAGCTTATATTCCAAATATGTACATGGGTGCTCTTTGACTTAAATATTATAAAGCACAGTCATAGAATACATAGTCTCAAAACAAACCACTCATAATAAATGGCAATCCATGTCTCAGTCCAGGGTACAAAAACCCTATAAAATCACTAAAGTAGCTGAAAAAATGATTAATAGTGCAAAGGTATGAATGTGCTACTGGTAGTTAAAATATACATAAACTAAAAAAAAGAAAGAAAAAAGAAAAATACATATATACATAAACTGCATTTGATGACCTGAAAAGAAATATGAGAATTGAGCAGTGCTTTTAGTTACTGCAAGTAGTCATTTACTCACAAGTGAACTCTTAGAAGATAACCAGTTTTTCTAAAAAACAGACTCGTATGTAGTGGTGGAATTGTCACACTAGTTCCCAACCCAGCCTGCCACAGCCATTTTAACATGCTGTGGCCCTAGTGCTATTAAGAGTAGACTATATAATAGCATTATAGTTCTAAGGTATTAGGATCATCATATTACAGCGGCATGAGGAGTGAAAGAGGTGTTGGCGGGTTAGTCTAAAACTATATTCACTATTTAAAATCATGTTTTTCTATGGAAATGTGATTCTGAGCTCCAAATCAACTCATAAACAAATTTTGGTAAAAGAGCCACATGTCACATTATGAACTGCCTGGGTCAAACATTTCTCTCTTAATCAGAAGCCCATTCCTTGGACCTGCCACAATAAAGTCTGGAATTAATACATCCCAAAAAAGAAGCAAGGAAAACTGTCTCCAGAATTCCTTTAATGACTGAGAAGAATAATTTTTAAATAGCCTATCAATGTTCTCAAGTATATGGGAACTTCCGAACAATGGTCTCTAAAGTAGCTTTAAATAGTTTCTGATTGTTTCTGTTTATAGAATTATATCATCTACAAAGCCCTTTCATAAATCTTACAAAGGCAACCCTAGTCTAACTTATCCAAACAATCACAAATTTAAAATTAGGGAAGCCAAAATTAATTGAAAAGATTAATTCTGAGTGTGACACATTAATAGTGTGATAAATGAGTATTCTAGATATTACGGAAGTTCTGTCTAAATTTCACCTTTACTGATTAAATCCAAGGAATGAAAACATTTCCTATTTCCCAAACTGTGTACCCATGCCATATATAAATATATTAATATAAATTACCATCAAGGATGAAAATATAACTTAACAAGTTAAAAAGGTGATATACATTTATATATGGCTTTTAATCTTTCATGGGATTCCTATGGCTATAGGGATAAAAGGTGTAGAAAGTCTGCTTCTACCTATGAATTCTATGCACTAAGGATACAGAGATGGATTCTGAACAGCTTTCAATATTGTCAGTTTCTAGCCCCACCTAATGACTCTGACAGCATTATTAAGCAATGGCTTACATTTTCTTTATTGTCAATATTCTTTTCTTTTGGTGGCAAAAATGTGTCTTTAGATGGCAGAGCTTCCTTTTTTTCTTGCATTTGTCATGTGTACTAACAACAGCCAACATCACACCGTACTGGGAAGCTTAATTTCACTAACCAGATGGGAAATAAATACGTAACCAGTGTTTATTTCATTGTTGAAAGTTTTAGGAAATAATCTGAATTCCCCAGAGCTCTATGTTCATGTTTTTCTCATAAGGATTAATGCAAAAGTCAAATAAATGCAGGGAAAATCCTCACAACAACAAATAAACCAAAAAGATTCAGGGGCGTTCACTCTATTGTACTAAAGACATGTTTTCACAGACAAGAGTAGACAAGAAACCAAATGGTTTACTCTTAATAAACCAGAAAATTCAGTTAAGCCAATCTCCTTATTTCCACTCATTTGAGATTTGGGTTCAAGGCAACCCTAGTCTAACTTATCCAAACAATCTGCAATCAGCTGCACATAACCTGCTTCGTTCCATAACGTCTCAAACTTGAGTAAGAGTCTACCACTGCTGCTTTCAGGAGAAAAGCCGAGCATCTGAATTCGTCCTCAAGAATCAGAATCACAGTATTGCTGTAACGAGCATCTCTTGAGTTTGAACATCAACACCTCACTTGCCCAGATTTTCAAGTATACCTGGGTCACCTTCATCTAAGTTCTGATCCTTGTTTTGGAGAAGCCTCTGCCACATCACCAACACACCCAGACGATCTGCCTAAGACAGACCCACACAGGGCACCCATCAGCCAACCCATGGGTCCAGGAACCATTTAAAGAAATTATCTGTGGGCCTAGTGTCTTCTCTAAAAATACCACTAAACTTTATTAGCAAAATGGTTTCTGTGATGGATTGACCCAATGCCTAAATGTTTCCCTAACATGTCACCTTCAGAAGCCAGGTGGCCTCAGTAACAGCGACCAGGGGAAAGCGAGGCATTGTGGGTAAGTACAGGGGACCGAGCGAGGGTCCAGATCCTAGACCCAGAATGCACTGCAGTGTTTGGAAGGCACAGGGTGGCACAGGATATGATTATTATGCATTATTACACAAATTTCAAACTATATGTCTAAAAGAGGGAAGAGTTCTGACACCCCCAAGCAATCAGGTCATCCTGTCCCTGGGGTTGTGTGGGTGCTCTACTCTAACACCTTGGCATGCTGTGGTTAATTGCTTCCCTGTCTGCCTCCCCTGCACACAGCAGTGAGATGTCCCTGAGAGGAAGCTATTCACCTTTCTGTCTCTTAAACCCAGCTCAGAACACGGCCCGGTAAAGAGGCTAAATTGTTAACAGACTAAAAGCGATGGTACAAGCCAAGAATGAACTATGTGGGAGAAGTGCGTGGATGGGAAATGGATGCTGAGTTATTATAGGAAAGCCCCTTCTCAAGGGAACACAGGACAGATAACCACTGGCCCCTGGTCGTGCTGTAAAGCAGGATCCCTGTTGGATGTTCTAAGAGACTAGGACATTTTAATATATTTATAATGACGAAATGACCAAGAAAAAATAAAGCAATGTTCACTAAACTCATTTGGCATCATCTCCTTCGGTACCCTTGTCTAACGAAAGACATATCTACCACATCACCATCTATTCTTTTTCCCTTGGATTCTTGGGCTTAGCAAGTCCTATTCTTCCATCCTGTTTTCCTGTCATAAAATCTGTTTAAACCCTCAGTAAATAGCACCAATTAGATTTAAAGGCCATCTGGGAGTTTCAAAAATCAATCAGAATTTTAGTGAAATTTCTGAAAGTGCTAACAGCAAATGAAAGTGGGGGGTCAGAGGAAAACTTCCTAAACACTCAGGGGGTGTGACCAGAGAATTTGAACATATGCTCACCTTCATCTACTCTAAAATCTATTAAGTTGTTTATAGGCAGCTCTAAAGCTCAGTCACGGCTGATCCCTTGACATCAAAATGGCCCCCACTTCTGGGAAAAACAAAAACAACTATAAACAAAAGATAGCCTTTTCCTTTCCTCTAATTTGTCCCACCAGGTAATATGTAAGGATGATTTGCTTCAATTTCTAGTAGGTTATTTTGCAAAATAAACTCCACTAGTCATTTCATATACAATATTTAAACCTATGTTCTCTACTATTCTCTCTCTCCTCTCACCTTGCCATTGGAGAGCTGATATTTCTCGCCTTTTAACGTGAATGCACAGTTAAAGCCTATCGAATCAGTCATGGAAAAAAGTTTGTTTTGTAACCATCTTATCAGTGCAAATATAGTAGTCATAAGAAAATAAACTTCAAAGAGTTATACCACTGACATTTCAGAAACCTGGATGATTAACTGTTTACACCTACCTAAATTTTACTCTATTCCTAGATTTTTTAAAAATAATTTTAAAGAAGGGGGTGCAAGGGTAGTTCAGTGGTAGAATTCTCACCCACCATGCAGGAGACCCGGGTTCGATTCCAGGCCCATGCACTTCCCAAACAAATGAAAAACCAAACAAACAAAAATTCAGCAAATGGTGCTGCAATAAGGGGATACTCACATGGAAAAAGAAAGAAATGTGACCGCTGCCATACAGCATACAAAAAAAAATACATTAAAAATAATATTAAAGAAAAGTTAAATGTAACACTTGGTAAGAGCAATAAAAAAGGGGGTCCCAAAGAAGGGACTAATCTAATATATTAGATTCTCATTCCTTTTTTTGCCTTTTTTTGTATGGTAGCACGTATGTTTCCATCAATGACACTATAAGAAACCAAAAAAAAAAAATCGCAACAAATATTCAATTTAAAACGGGAATAACAATCTGATTCAAAAGTCAGAGCTACTCTAATATTATTATCAAAAGCACAATGGCCACTGGCTAAATCTGAAGTGCTGCCAAGATATTGGGTTTAAGTAAAATCTCATTTATAAACAAAACTGATAAATGAAAAAATATATACAAACTCCTTTAACCTTTGTTCCTTCTATTAATGATGATTATACTTGTGCTAAAAGGAAATAGTGACAAAATTCCAAATTGTAGCAATTTATATTCTGGAACAAAAACACAATTCTATGAAAATGACAAATATCATGCCAGAAATATAGTACAGTAGTACAAGATAAATCTTACCTGAAAGATGTGTTTCTTTGGGAGAACTCATGCCTTCCTACTCAACTCCTGCCCTGCTTAGCTCCACACCTTGTGGAAAGTTCTCCAGGATTTGGTCATTCTGAATGGAACCAGCCCTGATTCCACATGTCCCCCAAAACAGCCCCAGCCCCCCTTTTTTTGCCACAGTTTTTTGTTACAGCTTCATGGAACTTTAAAGCTGAAATAACTTTACAAGTCAGGAAAGTGGCTCAGACAACTTAAGTAACTTGCACAAGTTCACACGGCTGGGACAAGTCACAGCTAAATTTTCAACTCACTTCTTTTGACTTCTGAGTCATTCCACTTATTCTACTGCCACCTGAAAAGCGAGTCCTCCTCGGAACCTTTTATGTAATTTGAATTTTCTACAAGTTTTTCCAGAAAGGGAAGGGATAACTTAGAGGGAAGCGCAGAGCTCCTATCTGGAACACCAGTTAAAGCATATATTTTTTCTTTTAGAAAAACGAGGAACTAACAGCATCTTTCAATACAGCAGCAAATGTGAAAGTTATCTGAGGAAAGAATATAAAGGAGTGGTTAAGCGCAGGACTCTGGATCAGCCCGGGTTCAAATCTCTGCTGTACCACAATTATCACCATCTTCCCACTCTCTCTCAGTCTCTGTTTAAATTGCAGGGATAATAATAAAAGGACCTACATCAGTGGGTTATTGGGAGAAGTAGATGAATTTGCCTGTGTGAAGAACAATTCCTCAAAAATAGCAAGAGCTATAAAACTGTTAACTATTTTTACCATGTGGAGATGGGGTATAAGCATAAAAGAATCACTGTAAAGACCCGGTGATTCTTACATTAAAAAAAAAATCTGTAAGTTCCAAAAATATGAATTGCTTTAAAACACAAACAAGGGACTTTGAAACTTTAAGCTAATGAGCAAGTTAAGGAAAAACAACAGTGACATCAAATAATGCAAACACCTTACTGCCTGAGCCTCTGGCACTTGCACAATAATTCTGATCTAATTAGGAGAATATAATATATGCCAATCCTTCCCCGGCATGATCCTCCTCTCCATAAATCAGGCAAAATGCCTGATTAAAACAGATGGCTCTTAAGTCATTGCCCTGAAGCCCTGAAGACTGAAGCTTCCTACTCATAACCCCAGGAGAAACAGGATCTTGAGAGAGTCAGAACAGGTTCTCCATAGAGAACATTCTTTCCCCCCTCGTTACAAGACGATATCTTGGAAGCTGCCAGGTAGAGAGACCCGGAGGAAAGACCACTAGGAAAATCAGCAATCAGGTTTCTAGGCAAGTAATGAACATGTCTGGGGTTAGCTTCTCTTCCTAAAACAGGCTGAGCGCTTGTCATAAGGGAGTCTACAAAGGCTGGGCCATTTGAGAGTGGCCAGCAAGAGCTTAAGGCACCCACATCATCTATATCACCAAGAGGAATTCAAATCTACTTTGAAAGAAAATGGTTCCTGCTTGGGCATCTTTCTTCTGCCCAATCTAGGCTGTACATTTTCCTCTACTCCTTAGACCCAGATGTGCCGGGAATAATCAAGGAAATTGGCTCCATTACGACCTCAATTGGACACTCATTCGACGCATCTGTAGTCAGCTCCCCTAACCATTTTTCCTACAGCATAAGTGTGATCGTATTCCTCATGGGCTTAAACTTTGTTCTAATGCCCTCTTGATGTCTGTAAGGTAAAAATCCTTCCACAATACAACCCCCTAACAAAATTCTACCTTATCTTCCACACCACTTTCCCATGCAACTTACACCCCAAGGCTTTCTTTTTTTTTACATGGGCAGGCACCGGGAATCGAACCCAGGTCCTCAGGCATAGCAGGCAAGCACTCTTACCTGCTGAGCCACCGTGGCCTGCCCCCAAGGCTTTCTTGACCCTCCAGTCTTCTTTCTTGTTATTTCTTTCCTCTGCTCAGGGTCTCTCTCCTCTCCCCTCCCCCTTCCAAACTTCTACTTCCATGAATACTTTTAGCCTAAATCACTACCTCTTCTTTGGTGAATCTTTCCCCTTAGATCCTTCAATTCTTTCTATCTGCCTTCCCTGCAGCCCTTCTCATCATAATTAACCATTCTCAATTCTGTATTCTTTTGGTTTTTTTTTTTCATTATACTAGCATGGTCTTCTATTAAATTACATCATAATATTTCTTTCCACACCAGTACAGACTATAAATTCATTGAGGGAAGATAATTTTTTTTTTAATGCATAAAGCCTGACATCCCCTATGTGCTTAATATGTTGGTTTGCTGTTGGTTCCTTTTCTATAGTCTCCAGCCACCTCATGGAACAAGAGGTAGGTAAACCATCAACCCAAGCCATCCCAGTCACCTCAACACCTAGTATCCAGGAAGAGAGTGAATGAATAACCAGTCTTCAAAATGACATATAAACTTGTCCTTTTCATTCAATGGAGTTTCTAGTTGTACAAAGCTCAACTAGACACTCAACACACATGAACACATACACACAGTGCGGGTTTTAGTCTCAAGGAGCAGAGAAAGCATCTATGTGATAAGCCTCAAGGCAGTACATGTTCCCAACAAGGGCTAAAGGTGTGGAACAGGTGCTAACAGCTCTAAGAGAGCTCCTTTGTGGTTCGTGGTCCTCAGGAATGTCTTCTTGGAGGTGCAGGGATTTGAAGAGCTGTAATCTTCCACCTAGACACAGAAGAAAGAGAAGAAAGCACTCCAGATTTGCTGAGAAAGAAACAAAAAAGAGAGAGGGAATATCATGAGAAAAGATCAAACAATGGAGGAAATGCAAAGGTTTTTAGGAGAATTATAAATCATTAGTTTTGCCGGGATGGAAAATCTAAGGAAAAATGGTCATCATGCTGGAATGGTGGTTTTAAAAAATGCAGATTAAGAAGTTTTGGTTTAATCCCACAGCAGCCTTTTCCAAAGTGGAATTTGCAGAACAACACTCCTAGAAGTTACTACAGAAGTGGGGTGATATGAGGATTTGATAATTAAGTTTTGGAAAACACTAACTGCTCTAGCTCTCTTTGGGAGATTAACAATGCATACAGAATACCAAAAGCTCTGGGAAATCCAGCACTGCAATCACCGTTTTCCTCTGTGCTTCCTCATATTTCCAATACATTTTGTTTTGAGAAACTGATTCAAGAAATGTTGAACTCCAAGCAATGCAGAGTATAAAAGTAACATTTTCATATTTTTTTAAAAGCACAGACCATGGAGTTAACAAAACGAAGAAGCAACACAGATGGAGCTGGAGCTGGGAAATGAAGATAGTTGAAAGTGTTAAGAGATGTGAAAATCTACAAGGAATCAGAAAGTTGATGTTAGAAGTAAATCAGGCACTTTTCCATAGACTGCCAGAGTTCGGTGGGATTTCTGCAAACACCTATTTCCTGCAAGTTCAGATATGATTGCATTAATTCCTAGATGAAAGCAAGAAAAAATTGAAAAGAAGTGGAATCTATAATGGAAACAGGCACAGATAATTGCAAGTGATCTACAAATGGAGTCATTCCTATATACATATATATCCTTGGATAATAATCCCAAATCAAAGCCACCTGTGGTGAGAACATTCTTCCACTAAACCAGATAAGACTGGTTCCTGCTTTGGGATCCTAGAATTCAGAAGTGCACGCAGGTCACGGCACAACACTAGTGGGAATGCGCTGGGTTCAAAGGGCAAAGTAATTAACATGAGCATTCAAAACAGGAATGGATTTATGCTTTTCAACACTCTGAATCTCCACTTATCCAGGTTCTTTATTCTAAGCATATGGTAGTGTTTTACAAATGTTGTTTCTCACCCTTTCACAGTTCCAGCTCAGAAAATAATCGAACTCTTTCAAGAGACCATTTAGTAAACACCATGCAGCAACTTTCTGAGCTTGGTGCAGTTCCAAACGTCATTTCTCGGAATTTGCATTCCCCAAGATGTTAATGGCTATTGCATATAAAAAGGGATTCTATGGCCTGGAGGGAAATAACTAGGTTAATGCTTCTCTTTAGTGCAGAGCTTCTTAGAGCCTTTGCAATATTATACATTGAGAATCTTCCAGTGGTGGGGGGGGGTGGGGCTGGGGGGTGGGCGCTGTGCACCATTTCCACGTTTTCTCAACCTGGGTGGGATTCCTTTCAATGAGTTTTATATGTGACTGATGTTCTGCAAATAGCATCCTTGGAAGACACAAGACTACCTGTCCCCTGCAGGAATCCATTGGTTCTTTTACCTAAAAGGGAGATTCTGAGTCATTATGACATTAATGACCCAAATATCCCCCACAGGCCCAATGGGCAGCTTGAAGTGGTAAAAAAAAAAAAAAAAAAAAAAAGAGTTCTGCAACAAGACTTAAGCCCTCACAGTTTCAATCTCCTCAACTCTAAGAGGAAATAATCACCTTTCTCGCAGACCTCACAAGGGCAGTCATGAAGATCAACTGAGACCTCACCTGTGAGAGCGTTTTAGAAGGAAAAAGCATTAATCCAATGTGTGACGGGACATCGTCATAGGAGAATAGAGTGGAAGTGATCTCTGCCTCTTCCGGATTTCCTCAGTACCTTGTCTCTCTCATGACACTGATTGCAGTTTACTTTAACAGATGTTTCAATAAGAACAAGCCCTGAAGTCTTTCCATCCGGCCCCTGCCTGCTCAGGAGCTGCTCCTCTCCCCACTCCAGGCTTTCTCCTGTTCTTCTCAGACTCGCCTCAGCTTATTCCCACGTCGGGGCTACTCCTTCCCAGTTCCCCTGAGCCCAGCCTGGCCCCTGCTCAGTCAGGTCTCAGCTCAAATGTCACCTCTTCACAAGGGCCTCCCCTGACCACCTTTCTGAAGTACCCCCCAAGGGCCATTCTCCACTCCGTTTAGCCTGCCTTATTTTCTTCATAGCCCTTGCCGCTACCTGATGCTTAATCATCTTATTAATGTATTCAGGGATGTATGGATTATCTATCTCCTCCTTCTAGAAAGTAAGTTCTGGGAGGACAGCAACCCTGGGTGCCATGGAATCACTAAGTAAATGTTGAGCGCCAGGAGTTTGGGGCAGTGGCTGCCCCTGGGAAGAAGGGAGGGGAAGCGATGGAGGGAGGAGGGACGAGGAGGCTTCCCAGGCCGGTGATGCTCTCACCTGGCTACTGGTTACCTGCGTCTGCTCACTTTGAGATAATTCAAGCAACCCATTTCACTAGGGCTCTCCTTTGGGGCCTGATTTGAACAGACAGTCTTGATAGACTCATGTTATATAATCTTGAATATAGGACTAATAATTGCTACTATTTTCCCCCCTATTATTTATTTTTATTCCGTATGTTCTACTCATCTGTTGACAAGGTAGATAAAAGGAGCATCAGACACAAGGTTTTCACAATCACACAGTCACATTGTGAAAGCTATATCATTATACAATCATCATCAAGAAACACGGGTACTGGAACACAGCTCTACATTTTCAGGCAGTTCCCTCCAGCCTCTCCATTACATCTTGGATAACAAGGTGATATCTACTTAATGCGTAAGAATAACCTCCAGGATAACCTCTCGACTCTGTTTGGAATCTTTCAGCCACTGACACTTTGTCTCATTTCACTCTTCCCCCTTTTGGTCGAGAAAGTTTTCTCAATCGGTTGATGCTGAGTCTCAGCTCATTCTAGGGCTTTTCTCAATCCCTTGATGCTAAATCTCAGCTCATTCTGGGAGTTCTGTCTCACATTGCCAGGAAGGTCCACACCCCTGGGAGTCATGTCCCACGTAGACAGGGGGGAGGGTGGTGAGTTTGCTTGTTGTGTTGGCTGGAGAGAGAGGCCACATCTGAGCAACAAAAGAGGTTCTCTTGGGGGTGACTCTTAGGCCTAATTTTAAGTAGGCTTGACCTATCCTTTGTGGGGTTAAGTTTCATATGAACAAACCCCAGACTGGGGGCTCAGCCTATAGCTTTGGTTTTTGAGGACCCACATGAGCCCCAGGCATTTCATTATGTTATCGCATTGGACCCTCAAAAAACAAACAACCTCCAAGGAGCCACCACAGTTCATTTCCACAGATGAAGAAACCGAGGTTCACAGAGAACAACAGCCTCCTTCACAATCACACAGCTAATAAGCACAACAGTTGGGATCGCAATTCAGTTTGCTCTGACTCTAAAATCCACGTTTTGTCCTCAACCCTGCCTGAAAGTCACTTCTGAGGTCAGGCCTGGGACTTTGAACAGACCTTACTGTTCCCCAGACCCCTCTCTCACAGCTTCACAAGGTGAGAGTGGCCCCAATCCTCCCCTTTCCTGCATCGAGGTCCTCCAGTTCCACAAACGCCAAGGGCCGGATCCTGTGCTGCACACCCAGCAGCCGGCGTCTCCTGTGCCACAGACACACACTTGGGAAGAAAAGGGTGAGGGCCTGGGGGTGGGGGGGAAGCAGTGACCCCTCTGGTCTGGGGGCTTCAGGTCCGCTCCTGAATTGGAAAGGCCACCAGGCTCTGGTGTTTTTCGCCAGGTCATTTAGAACTTCTTTGTTAGAACCAGCACTTCTACTTAGGAGAGACCTGGGGAAACAAAGAGTAGAGGGAGCAAACACTCCGTTCGGTCCCCCTGCCCAAAGAACTACCTGCAGCATTGGATTAGTGTACGGTGACAGTAACTGAAAAGGATTTGTTTCTCCAAGCAGAGGGTCACCTTGGAGTGATTAGCATGGCTGCCAAAACATAATCCCCGTGCAAACCACCAACGGTGGCACTGACAAGTTTGTACAGGAAGAAGTCTGGCAGGCAAGTACTGCAGGAAAGGCATTTGCTGATACCTGAAGAGACTCAGATGGAAACGAAATTGTTTGCTTTTTCTCCCATGTGTCTGACAGATTCCCCCGGTTTCTATGAGGTTTATTACGAAGGCGTCAGACCCCATCAGAAATCTGACGGCAGCCACACGTAACCAAATAAATAAAAAGCACACGCCTTTGTCCTCCCTTTGAAGTTCCCTTAAGTTGCTCTGAATAGCTTGTCCCTCTGCCAAAGTTCCTGTATCTCACATAATGAGCTACTTTCTAATTAGTGTACCACAAGTATTCCTGAACTTCTTTACATGCCCCAGTACATTTTTTAAATGTTTCTTTTAAAGGACATCAGGGCTTTTCACACTTTATAAAGAGGTAAGAGAGGTAAAGCAATATGTCAGCTCAATCCTCCAACTTCCTTTTTGTCTTTTTCTTTTTCCTTCTTTCTTTCTTACTTTTTTAACCAGGTCAGTAGCATAAAATAGTAGAAAAGTCACAGTACTGAAAGTCAGAAGTCCTGGATTTGGATTTTGGCTGAGCCACTAATGAAGTGCCTCTCTTTAGGCAAACTGCTTCACTTTTGAGGGGCTTCTGTTCCCTTTTCTATAAAATGAGGAGGGTGGGCTACACAGAAAGTCCCTCGCAGTTTAAACATTAGAACTCTATTTATGGAGCTTGAATAATTCCTTGTCTCCTTATGCAAAAACCAGTGCAAGTTATTTTCTTTGATTTAAATATTCACAGTAAACTAAATACAAGTAAGAATAAACGTCAGTAAAAAGGAATGTGATTTTTAAAGGTTCACAGGTATTTAATTGCAGAAGTATGGACTTTGGGCAGCAGAAAGGTTTTTGTGTCTTCCCTGGAGAAATACAGTTATACTTCTGCCCAGCTTTAATATGTTGACAAGTAAGCATGCAAACACATATTCTCATCTGTCTTGATATCAGAGAACATAACTGATATGAATTAATCCTACAATAAAGAATATTATAATTATGAAAATAAGGCCCTGGGTATGAAAAAGTCTTTCTAGCCTTTTGGTACACTAGAAAAGAAGAACGCAGTCAGTTCAAATTAAATAATTTGGGTTGCTCCATAGCATCCAGGTTTTGAGATTTGACTTGTAATATCAAAATCATTTGGCTTGATTTTGATTATGAGTTCCTGGAGAGCAAGGGCCAGGCTGACTTATATGCTTTGCCATTGAACTTGTGCGATCAAAGTTATCTGCTGGGTGCCCTGCGACTTCCCAGTGAAGGCTCTCCACACCTTGGGCCTGCCAGCTCATTCATGCCACAGCCACTCCAACACGCACACCTGTCTCCTGCCTTCCTTGCAGGCTTCCAGGCTGGGCTTCACCAGATGTCATGGCCTCCCAAGCCCCTGCAATCTTGCCCTCCCAGACCTGGACTCCACGCCCTCATCCTCTTTGATCACCCCCAACTCAACTCATTAAGTGCCTCTTGCACTTCAAGACCAGCCCAACCATCACCCCCATCAGAGCACTTGATCCAGCCTTGACTACAGCACTGCACCTACAGTATTATATTTGTTTGTTTACAGGGCTGTTTCCTGCACTCACAGTGGCAGGAGCTTGGAGGTGCCTTGGTCACATGTGTAGTCCCAGGACCTAGCAAGCATGTGACACCTTCTCTAGTGGACAGCAGAAGGAACGAGGCACTGGACAAGGCGCTGTGGATTCTCCTCCCAAAATAAACTGCTTTCCCCTTACCCCTAAGCCCCACCTTCCCAAGAGATGTACAATGTAAGGGGTTAATATATGATAACCACAAAATCATGGTCCAAATAATGATTCTTATTCCTGACGAGGGAAGGAATACTGAAGATTGAGAAAGAAAATCTTCCTAGGTAAAGAAGAGGGATTTTTATTATATAGGGAATAGGAAGTCACTAACATTTTTCAGCATAAGAGAAGCAAGAACAAATCAAGTTTTAAGATTATCTAGTGGTGGTGTATACAATAAGACATATTGCATAGAGAAGAAATGGCATAGACAGTAGCGTGAAAAGTATTTCAAATTACAATGCACCCATGAAAAATTATTACAAATAACTACACTTTTAGTTGTGGAAAAGTAAGGGTGATAAATGCCTGTGATGGTTAATATCAGGTGTCAACTTGCCCATGTGATTGTGTCCATTTGGTCAAGCAAGTACTGTCCTGATTGTTACCACGAGGGTATTTCACGGATTTAAATCCTTAGCCAGTTGACTGCAACTATGACTGATTACATCTACAACCAACACAGAGATTGCCTTCAGCAATGAGAGGAGTTACTTCTTCCAATCAGGTGAAGGCCTTAAAGAGAACTGAAGATTCTATCAGTCAGAAGGACAATTTCTATCTCTACTTCAGCCAGTCTGCCTCTCCTGGGGAATTCAATGACACCATTGGGTTCTCAATTTACAGTCTGCCCTACCAAATTCAAATCTGTCAATTCTCAGAGTCATGTGAACCAATTCCTATGATGAGTCTCTTAATATTGAGAGATAGATAGATAGACACGACAAATAGACAATAGAGCCATCCTGTCGATTCTGTTTTTCTGAACAACCCTGACTAATACAATGGCAAAGGAAAAAAATAGGTTACAAAAAAAATATGGACACTATAATCACAATCTGCAAGCTATTTTACATTTTTATATATGAAAATATTTAGATATAAAAATACCAGAGAAAGAAATCTAGAAGGATAGATATTAGACATTAATAGGGTGAAATATATAATTACCCCTTCTGCCTTCTTTCTTTCTTTCCTTCTCTGTTTATCTGTACTTCCTAATTTTTCTACCATGAACATGATCCATTTGGGTAATTTTCAAAAACCTCTTCTGAATAAGTAAATAAACATTGTATGAATATTAAATAGTGCAGGAATAAGGGGATGATCATTTGGCCACAGGCAACGGCAATGAGAATGGAAAGTGGGAAGTGGAGCAGGAGCAATTACAGAGGAAGAACTGACACAAATGGGCATCTGTGAGGAATTTACAGGAAATCAGAAATCTAGCATACTAGCATATTCCCAGGTTTCTACGTAAATAACTGTGGAGATGCTGGTTACATCACCAGAAATGGAGCAGCATGGAGAATGTCTATCTCAAAGGAAGAGATAATACGTCTCTCCTTCTAGACATGATCTTGTGCAGTGGTGACTGCTCATCCAATACAGACTGAAGTTTAAGAGAGAGTTTAGGATTCCGGGCACTGCCGATTGAGGAGTTACTCACTGGCCATGGGGTCAAGTCAGGTACCACTCCATGGGTTCCCTCCTGTAGGGCTTGTACTTCCCCCAATGGGGAACTTTTGGGGATTGATGAAATGCCCTGGACTATCTGTCAGTCTCCTCACATGACTAGATTTGAGGAAGCAGGGACCTTTCTTGTTCATTACCTCATCCTCCATGCCTGGTTCAGTGCCTGGTCTACGGCCAGCACTCAATCCACAGCTGAGAAAGGAATTACTAAATCCTCGGAGGTGAGTGATAAAGTAGGGTAGATGAAGTATCTAAGGGCGAGATTAAGGAGACGGGTGGGATTGAAAGTTGGGAAATACTCACATAAGCAGGGGCAGGGGGTGTGGGCAGCAGTATCACCAATAAAATAGATGCAAGCAAAGACTGTGCGACTTTTCAGAAACCAAGGAGGGAGAGTTTCAAAATAAAGGGGCCAACAACAACCATTACAAGTGAGAGCCAGAGGAAAATAGGAAAAACGTTCATCAGTTACAAGGTTGCAGATGATTCAGCGGAGAACAATTTCAGGCAAGTGGGAGGGACAAGAGCTTGACCGCTAAGGGTGAGAGGTAAGAAAATAAAATGAATGAAGGCAGAAATGGTCTTCTAAGTTGTTGGTCAAGAAGTAAAATAACATAGCTCAAGGAGAAGATGGGTCAGAGGAGTGCTTTTTCAGAATCGGAAAGGGCAAACCTGCACATGTTAATTATGCAGGAAGCAGAGTCTAGGATTCAGCAGAAGGAGTTGGCTCATCTGTGATCAGGTGGAAGGATCACCCTTGAGAAGAAAGAGGAATCCTTATTTGACCTCCCTGTCCTCTAAACTCTTGCAGCACTCCCAGCCTATACCACTCAATCTAACTCTAATTATATACTCATATCTTCACTGCTGCTTGATATACCTTCTCTCTTCATTTAGATATCAGGCACTGAATCTTTGGGACTTTCCATAGTATGGTTTGATAATTTGCTATTAAATTCCATAGGATAAGCGTCAAAGAGAATAAAGCTACAGATTGTTAATAGATGTACACTATTCAACAAGCACTACTGCAAAGAGACTACTTTTAAGTAGCACCTTGATGTCTCCCCTAATAGTAAAACACCCCATAATACTTGGGCAAAGGAGTTACTCTCCAGGACTTATGCCGACTAACTGCAAAGTGATGCTTTACATGGGCCACCCTACCATTAGCCACAAGTCAACCAAGGTCAGGTAGTTGACAAGCAGTTGCGGGCAGATCCCTGGACAGCCCTTTTGTTTGCACAGGGGATGATCTCCTATGATTGGCCTGTTCAGGATCCAAACACTTAAGACATTTCTGTAAGAGGCACATCCATCCAAGATTCTGCTGAAACTGTGAAGGAAGCCCTGAGCAAATCCAGGAGTGAAACCCTAGACTGGAGCTGATTCAGAACAGGCCTGAAGAGGCAGCTGCTGACCTCAGCTAAGCTTAGTCTGCGTCTGACTCAAATGGGAACATATGAGACCAGAGCATTCCCAGAATTTGTGCAATAGACTAAAGATTCCCATCAAACTGGCACCTCTAGGCAGCTAAAATGCCAATCAGCACAACATCAAAAGGATGTCAGAATGAAGGTGAAGGGCCTGACTTTGCCCTCCATTCCCACACATCCAGACCAGTCATTAGCCCTCCACATACCATCATGCCAACTAGACCTTCTGGTGAGTAAGACCTCACTTGCTTATATGTCATTTGCAAAAGCAGAAATCAACTATATCTATTTAGCATTTTTTTCCTAAAGTTTTAAGATGCTTATATATTCATAAAAATATACTATAAGACTTCTAAATGATCAACATAGCAGTGTAAGACACTCCAGGATGCTGTTTTGCCACAGAATCTTTAAACAACTAGCAAAAACGAGCAGAGCCATTCTTCTCAGAACTGTGCAAGGCAATTAAAAGGTGGGCTGGTTTGAAACTGTTATGTACCCCAGAAAAACCATGCTCCTTAATCTTCACTCAATATTGTTGGGTGAGATTCTTTTAAGTTGTTTCCATGAAGATGTGACCCACCCAGTTGTGGGTGGGACCTTCTGATTAACTGGTATCTATGGAGATGTGTCTCTACCCATTCAAGGTGGGTCACTTACTGGAGTGCTGTAAGAGGGAACCATTTTGGAAAAAGCTTCAGAGCCAACTCAGCCAGAGATGCTTGGAGATCCAGAAAGAAAATGCCCCCGGGGAAGTTGTTTGAAACTAGAAGCCAAAGGACCAGTAGACACCAACCTCATGCCTCCCCAGCTGACAGAGGTGTTGCAGATGCTATTGGCCTTCCTTGAATCAAAGTATCTTTCTCTGGATGCCTTAGTTTGGACATGTTTATGGCCTTAGATCTGTAACTTAATAAATTCCTTTTTAAAAAGCCAACCCATTTCTGGTATATTACATTTCTGGCAGTATTAACAAACTAAAACAAAGGGTTTCAGATTTGGTTCATGCTGAATCAAGAAAACACAGCTTCAAAAAATAAAAGAAATTCATGATGCCCTTGCTGGCCCCTTCCCTACCCCCTCCCCAGCACCAGTGTGGAGCCAATCTGCACTCCCACCATGGGCCCCTAGCCCTGCTCCAGAGGGAGCAGAGTAACCCCTATGGGTTACTATGGGGTACTATGGAGCCTGTGTGTGATTGCTAATCTATCAGGTGGCAACCTGAAAGAATGAACTAGGAAACTCTGATTCAACCTCTCAGAATGTGCCTGCAGAAGAAGCAATTTGCAGAAAGCTAAAGCAGTGCAAGAAACAATTAAGTCAAAGTGATTTGGGTCAAAGGATTACCTGCTCTAAGTAACAATAGAACACCAGGACAGGGATAAAGTCTTTTTCATAGGGAGTATAGACAACGGGGTCAAATTCCTGTAAGCAGGGGATTTCCTAAGGTAACAAGTAAGCACAAGCCCAGGACAATACACAGGCTCAGAAAGGACCCTGTACTTCACATTCAGCTCTGGCTGCTCTATTTGATAGTAGGGATAAACTCTGAAGGAGGGTACCAGACAGTACAAAGTCAAATTGCAAAGACTATGAAAGGTGCTTTGGCAGTGGTTTGTTCTTGTTAGCTCCTGACACTCAGGGCAATCTCTGTCTCATCACTAACTGAGTACAGACTTAAGACACTAACAGCTCAGGGATTAAATCGCAAAGTTAACACTTTAAAATATTAGACTGTACACTGTGTAACGAAAGATTACAAGACAAACAAAGAAATGGGAAATGATAGCCCATCCACGAGAACAAAGTAAAAACCTAGAAACCACGAATGAAGAAAACAGACTTTGGAAATATCAAAGACTTTTTTTTTTTTTTTGGCATGGGCAGGCACCAGGAATTGAACCCAGGTCTCCAGCATGGTAAGCAAGAACTCTGCCTGCTGAGCCACTGTCGCCTGCCCAGAAATATCAAAGACTTTTTTAAAAAGAACCCTCAATATGCTTAAGGAGACAAAAGGAAAAAACATAGAAGAAGAACTAAAGGATATGAGAAAAACAATGAAGGAACAATATGAGAATCTCAATAAAGATTTAGAAATTTAAAAAAAGGGACCAAACAATAATGCCAGAATTTAAGACCACAATAAATGAAATGAAAAATTCCATAGAGCACTTCTGCAACAGATTGCAGCTGAAGGAAGAAATAATCAGTGAACTTAAAGACAAGACAACTGAAATGATTCAGGCTGAGGAGAAGAAGAAAAAAGAATGAAAAAAAGAAACAGAGCCTGAGAGATCTGTGGGATACCATCAAGCATACCAGTACATACACTATGGGAGTCTCAGAAGGAGAAGAAAGAGATAAAGGGACAGAGAAAAAATTCAAAGAAATAATGGCAGAAAAATTCCCAAACTCAATGAAAGACATGAATATGCACATTCAAGAAGCACACTGAGCCCCAAACAAGATAAACTAAAAGAAAACCATGGCTAGACACATAGTTGTCGAACTACTGAAGGCCAAGGACAAGGAAATAGTTCTGAAAGATGAAAGAGAAGAGCAACAGAGTTGCTCATGGAGTTCCAAAAGATCAAATTCCAATTTCTAATCAGAAACCATGAAAGCAGAAGGTAATGGGACAAAATATTTAAAGTGCTGAAAGAATTTTATATCCAGCAAGACTGTCTTTCAAAAATGAGGGGGAGATGAATACATTTCCAGATAAATGAAAGCTCAGAGATTTCATCATCACTAGATTTGCTTGACATACAGTACTAAAGAGAGATCTTAAGAATGAAAGGAAAGTACATTAGACAATGAATCAAAGCAGGATAACATATAAAGACCTCTGGTAATGGTAGCATACGGGTAATCACAAATGCCAATACTATTGTACTGTATTTTTTTGGTATGTAACTCCACTTTTTACCTCTTTGGGGGTCTAAAATGTGAAATGCATGAACAATTGATAAATCTCTGTTTGCAGTATAAAATGTATAAAGTATAATGTGTAAAAAGTAAAAAAAAAAAATGTTAGGGAGACAGAGAAGTATAGGAACAGGCATGCTATCAAAGTTAAGTTGGTATCAAATCAAATGTGATTGTTACAAATTTAGAATGTTAAATTTAAGCCCCAAAGTAATCACAAATAAAATATCTGAAAAATGTAAACAGAAGGAAATGAGAAGGGACTCAAAATTATAGACTACAAAAACCAAATATATTCGAAAGTAGATATTAATGAAAGAATTGAGGGCATAGAAAAAAGGTATGACTATCAAAGGCCAAATAGCAAAATGGAAGAGGAGAGTCCAGCACAATAAGTAGTTACTTTAAATGTAAATGGATTAAAATCTCCAGTCAGAAGACAAAGATTGGCAGAATGAATTAAAAAAAAAAAAGCATGACTCAACTCTCTGCTGTTAATAAGAGACTCACCTGAAATTCAGACACCAAGTGGGTTTAAAGCAAAGTACAGAAAAAAGTGTATGATGCAAGGAGTAACCAAAAGAAAGCTGGGGTGGCTAATATAATCTGAAATAGACTGTAAGTCAAACACTGTTACAAAGAACAAAGAGAGTCACTATATAGAAATAAAGAGGTAAATTCAATAAGAAGATATAAAAATTATAAACATATGCACCTAATGACAGAGTCCCAAAATATATGAGGCAAATATTGATAGATTTGAAGTGAGAAATAGATAGCTCTATATTAACAGTAGGAGACCTCAAAACATTACATTCAATAATGGGTAGACCACCTAGACAAAAGGTTAGTAAGGAAATAGAAGACTTAAATGATACTATAATAAACTAACTACACCTAACGGACATGTATAGAAGACTTCACCCAACAGCAGCAAAATATACCTTCTTCTCTAATGCGCATGTATCATTCTCCAGGACAGACTATAATGTTAGGCCACAAAACAAGCCTTAATAAATTCAAAATATTTAAATCATATAATTAATCTTCTCTGACCACAATAAAAGGAAGATAGACATCAATAATGGAGAGATAAAGGAGAAGTTCACACATATATGAAAATTAAACAATTCACTCAAACAAACAATGGATCAACGAGGAAATCACAAGAGAAATTAGGAAATGTCTTGAGGCAAATGAAAAAGAAAACACGATATACCAAAACTTCTGGGCTGCAACAAAGGCAGTGATGAGAGCAAAATTTATACATCTAAATGCATACATTAAAAAAGAAGAAACATCTCAAATCAGACATCTAACCTCCCAACTGCAGGATCTAGAAATATAAGAATAATATAAACACATAGGGAGTAGAAGGAAGGAAATAAATATTAGAGTGGAGATAAATGAAATAGAGAATAAAAAACAAATAAAGAGTGGGTTTGAAACCAAAAGTTCATTCTTTGAAAAGATCAATAAAATCAACAAACCTTATCCAGACCAAAAAAGAAAAAAAGAGAGAGGACACAAAGAACTAAAATTAGAAATAAAAAGGGAAGTCTCATTATCAAACTGACAGCAATAAAAAAGATACTACAAAAAACTGGATGCCAGCAAATTAGACAGCCTAGATGAAATGGACAAATTCCCAGGCACACAAACTACCTACACTGACTCAAGAAAAAGTAAAAAATCTAAACAGACCAATAACAAGCAAAGAGATTGAATCAGTAATCAGAAACCTCCCAACAAAGAGATGCCCAGGACCAAATGGCTTCACTGGTGAATTTTACCAAATAGCCCCAGAAGAATTAACAGCAATTCTGTTCAAACTCTTCCAAAAACGTTGAAGAGAACATTCCCTAACTCATTTTACGGTGCCAACATCAGCCTAATACCAAACCCAGGTAAAGATACCACAGAAAAAGAAAATTACAGACCAATACCCCTTATGAAAATAGATGTAAAACTCCTGAATGAACTACGAGAAGCCAAATCCAATGGCACATTGCAGGAATTACACACCACAACTGAGTGCAGTGTGCAGAGTGGGCAGTGTGCAGTGACTCAGAACAAAAGCTTGCTAATGGGTGGTGATGATAGTAGCACACCATTGTGAACATAATTAGTGCCACTGAATTATATATCTGAATGTGGTTAAGAGGGGAAATGTTAGGCTGTAGAGATATAACCAGAATAAAAATTTAAAAAACCGAAGGACTGTACAAAACAGTGAACCTCAGTATAAATTATTAGCTATAGTTCGTATGATTATATTATTACTTTATCAATTGTAACAAAGGTACCACAGTAATACAAAGCCATAACAATAAAGAACACTCTGTGTAGGGAAGGAGAAGTGTATGGGAACTCTATTTTTTTCTGCATGATTTCCCATAAACCTACTTCTCTAATAAAATTTTTTAACTATATTATAAATATATTCATAACAAACTTCAGAAACGATTTTCCCCAGTGAGATCTTTTCAAAATGTATCATAAATGTGCAAAATTAGTTTATCTTCAATAAAAAGCTTGGTTTTCTAGGCTTCTCTTACCACAGGTTTACATTTTCTAGAAAGAAAAGATGAACATATGGAAATTACATAAATGCTTTAGGACACTGGGGTCCATTTAATGTACTGAAGCAATAATTTGTCAAATAGGACCCAAGTGTCCAGAAAACCTCATTGCCCTTTCACTTACACCTAACTTTCTCCCACAAGACTAGCTTAAAAATGGAAGGAAGTTGCATCATTAATTAAAGAAATGAAAGGAGCTGCACTAACAGAGAACCCTGTGGTAGGAGAGAATTGAATACATGCTTTAATGGGAGAGTGGACAATTGAATAGTTTTCAAAATTAAGCACAAACTAATGTGTATGATTCATCTTACTTGCTAATATAGTGTCCAATGAGTGTGGAAATTTAATTACCTTACTTCCACTCTCATTTTAACTAGGGCAAATTTTCTTAGTGGATCATTCTGTGAATTAAAAAAAAAAAAAAAAAGAGGTGAAGGGCTTCTTTAAGATTTGGGGACCTTACAAAGAAAGAACAAATCTATCCATAGAACCTTTCAGATCCAGGAGATGAATCTAAGTATCAAGGCACCAAGATTTTAATGTTGCCAAACTAGCCAAGAATTGCCAGGTATTACACAAAATTCATATGTACATTTTAAAAAATACTCCCTGTTTATAAACAATTTTCCATATGTGTTGCGTAGAAAAGCACTAAGTGACAATTAATTGGCCAACTTCTGCAATCTGCCATTAATTGCTATTTTCAAGTTAAAAATTCCATTAAAATTTTATTTTTAATTTTTTTCTCATTGTGAAAACTGTATCATTGTTCAATCATCATCAAGAAACATGGCTACTGGAACACAGCACTACATTTTCAGGCAATTCCCTCCAGCCTCTCCACTACATCTTGAACAACAAGGTGATATCTACTTAATGTGTAAGAATAACCTCCAGGATAACCTCTCGACTCTGTTTGGAATCTCTCAGCCATTGACACTTTGTCTCATTTTACTCTTCCCCCTTTTGGTCGAGAAGGTTCTCTCAGTCTCTTGATGTTAATTCTCAGCTCATTCTAGGGTTTTTCTCAGTCCTTTCATGCTGAGTCTCAGCTCATTCCAGGATCTCTGACCCATGTTGCCAGGAAGGTCCACACCCCTGGGAGTCATGCCCCACGCAGAGAGGGGGAGGGCGGTGAGACCGCTCATCACATTGGCTGGGGAGAGAGGCCACATCTGAGCAACAAAAGAGGCTCTCCTGGGGGTGACTCTTAGGCCTAAATTTTAAGTAGACTTGACCTATCCTTTGTGGGGTTAAGTTTCATGTGAACAAACCTCAAGACTGGGGGCTCAGCCTATAGCTTTGGTTGTCCACACTGCTTGTGAGAATATCAAGAATTCAACTTGGGGAAGTTGAATTTCTCCCCACTCTCACCATTCCCCGAAGGGGGCTTGCAGATACTTTTCCAGTCACTGATCAAATCATTCTGGGATTCATCGGGGGATCACTCTGGACATTTTATTTTCATTTTATTTTCTATGCTCTTTATCAAATACATTTATAAGAGTTTCTATTTCTCAATGAGATGTCAAATAGATGAATTTTCCTATTTATTTAAATAAACATTTTAGGTAAATTGCCCTGTCTTCTTCACTTTCATTATTTTAAAATACACTTTTCCCTTTTTATAAAAAAAGGATAAGCTTCCCACACCCACCTCACCCCATCCCACCCCACCATGTATTTAGTTTTTAAAGGACTCAAGTTTATAAGTTTAATTCTAAGGTCTCTGAACAAATATAAGCCCTGATTAAAGCACACCCATGCACATATGATCTGAGACTCTGCATTTAATCTCTACATATGGGTCTCGACAATAGGGAATCTAGCTATTAACCCAAGTCATAATCTTAAATACTCAAACACAGGGCATCCAATGATATTCAACGTGATCTATGACAGAGATGAACCAATTAATTATTCAAAACACTCAAATGCATTTCATGATGATCTTTCCACAAGTTCTGGAAAGAATACATGTAAAAAATCACATTATATAAAAATAATTGGAAATTGGAGAGCAATTTACAAATAATTTTACATTTACAGAGAAATCTTGAAAGTATGAAAGCGTGGCATAGTAAAGGTTGATAACAATGGTATATCTCACATGAAGTATGCAAATAACTCCTCCTGCTGCTCCATTTCTCTAGACAAGTGAACAATTAATGCCACCGTCACTAGGAAAAAAAAAATTGAGGTTTTATGAAGTATTGCATTTAAAAGTTCAGACTGATTTCCAAATTTCTTCTAACAACATACCCCAGGCTGGGTCCTGGGATTCTGGTTTTTGCAAATGGTCTGTAAAATGTACAGATGGTAATAATCAGGGACTTACTTCAAATCCCGACGACTGCTGCTTTTATTCTCTTGATTTCCTTTGGTGCCAACGATGTCCTTATTCCAGAGTTCCCGCATGTTAAATGAAGCTGCTGTCAACATTTTATTACATTCCACATTTCAGGTTTCCTGATAGCTAACTTAAACATGAAAGATAGCTGTGCTCTGTATATTTTTCAATCCTTTTTTTCTTTTTCCCTCCACGGAAGGGTGCTGGGCTTTCTACATGACCCTGAGATTTAAAGTTGTCCTTCTCCAGAATGCATTAAAATAAATACTAACGCAATTCATTTTTTACCTTCAGACAATTATTTCTTCCTTCCCTGGTTGCGCTGGCAGTATTAATTTTCCCACACTCTCCTGTAGTGGTGAACGGCTTGTCTGGGCAAGTAAGATAACACTTGGGCAGAAGATTAAAAACCCACACTGAAGTCATTAAGTGTCTACCAGGCTGGGCCTGAAGCCACTCAGCAGTCTCCAAAACAACCCTCACTTTCGCTTGGAAAGCAACCGGAAAAGCCTAACAACTACGACAATCTCATTTTGGCATTTCCAGGCCCTTAAACCACCTGCATTTGATATAACCAAACAGTACTTCAACTTAGATGCCAGAACAAGGAGGAAATGTCTTATTTTCCTTTGGTTTCACCTTGAATTATATGAACTGTGAACCACTATTAAGATTTAGAACTAAGATGCCCCTAAGTCCCACTTTTGTCCCCAAATTATTTGTAGGCAGTGATTCATGTACTGCCTTTCTCTCTTCAATATGTCATGATTCCATCAATAAGTGATTTGGTCACCTTATCTATAGCTATGACATCAGTTCTGGAAGGTTCTTTGTGTTTGCCATGTGTGTTTGAAAAAAATAGTTGACACTCATTCTCAAAAATCACAGATTCAAATAACAATTTGAACATTTGGACGATTGAGAATTTACAGCTTTCTACTGTACATTAC
The DNA here is from genome assembly GCF_023851605.1 of Tamandua tetradactyla. Taxonomy (NCBI): domain Eukaryota; kingdom Metazoa; phylum Chordata; class Mammalia; order Pilosa; family Myrmecophagidae; genus Tamandua; species Tamandua tetradactyla. The sequence continues at coordinate 28,848,105 of NC_135352.1, forward strand.
TCACACTTAGGAGCTTTTACACCAAGTTATAAAAACATTTATTATTTTATTATACAGATTTTGATTATTTTTCCTTTTTTTTATTAGTAAAAATCCTTAAAATTCCCCTTCTAACTTACCATAGAAATAAAAAATCTTTCATGGCATAAAGGAATGCTCCTTCTAAGGTACAAGGTGTAGCCAGATTGTCCAACCTAGAATAATTCTGATGTGGATGTAATTAGATGGAATCTTCCCTTTTCCCTTTTGCTGTATGATTAAAGAAGGAAGGAGAAGCCAGCAACATATTCACCTTTCAACGTTTTTTAATAGAATATTGGCAGCATGTTCATAAATAACAATTACCACATGTGTTAGTCAGGGTTCTCTAGAGAAACAGAGCCAACAGGAGATATCCATAAATATGAGATTTATAAAGGTGTCTCATGCAACCATGGGAATGAAAGAATCCAAAATCCACAGGGCAGGTGTGAAGCTGGCAACTCCGATGAAGGGTCTGGATGAACTCCACAGGAGAGGCTCGCTGGCTGAAAAATCAGTCAAAAGTCTCTTCTTCCTTAAAAAGTCTTCAACTTTGAATTATATCATTGGTGGGAGGCATGCCTTAGTTGATCGCAGATGTAGTCAACCACAGATGCAGTCGACTGATGGATGATTTCATTCACCAGCCTTCCGGTTTATCAACCAGCCACAAAATCTCCTTGCAGCAACAGTCAGGCCAGTGCTTGCCTGACCAGACAACTGGGCATCATCACTTGGCCAAGTTGACAACAGAACCCAACCAGCGCACTATAAATGGATATTATGAAGTATCATAAGCACAACTCCTCATTGTAGGAACAGGGGAGATGGTATTCTCTGAGTTCTTTTTTGGGGGGAGGCAAAGAAGGGCCAGGGCCAAGAAGAATCTAAATCAGCCTTGTAGGCATAAGAAAATGCACATGTTTGGGGAAATTGAGTACATCTGAAAAACATTAGACAAGAAGAATCCACCAGAAATCTGAGGGATCTCAAAAACAGTCATAGGGAAATAAAACAAATAGGAAACAAATGTAACTCCTTTATTTGCTAAACTCTTCTCCTTCATGGTACATAAAAACTACCTGCTGAACCCTTTCTCTGTGCCCTGTCCTATTCTGATCTCATTTCCATTCTGATCATCATCTTGAGATGGATGATTCCAGTCTATTTCTAGCTGTATCCTCTCTCCCAAGTATCAGTCTCATATAATCAATTATTAAAAACTCTATCTAGATGTCCCATGGATGGCTCAGACTCAAGGAATTCTAGCTTAGAAAGTTATTGTCAGTTCTATGTGCCATACTTCTGTTAATGCCAGCCTCCTAGATTTAAACTCCAACGTTGCCTTCCTCTTTGCAAAGCCTTTGGAATGCAAACCTCCTTATTATTTCTTGTACCCATCCCCTGTGAAGATGCTTTCCTACACACCTTTTCTTCTCTGTCCCAGGGAGGCCTCACCTGATTTCCATCTGTAGAAGGCTCATCTTCAATCGCCAGGATCACTCCCCCTCCCACCTCCCCACCGAAACAGGAGGCCTTTAAGCTGAGCCGGCTCCACACCCACTGGGGTCTGGCATCAAGTGACACATCCTGCTACTCCCTCCCTAAAATCCTAGTTTGAATCAAAGGGCTCCTATTCCCTAATCCCACCCTCCCTCCAATCCTCAGACAACAGGGCTTCCGCTCTAAACCTTGTTCCCAAGCTCCTATTCTGGTAACTACCTAGTAAATTACACTCCTCCTGTGTCTGGGACTCTCGCCAATCTCCCAACTTGGCCCTGAAAAGCCCTTCTCTTATTTCCAGTTTAATGCTTGAAATCTGCCAGGCCCCACTACACTGTCTTATACTTGCAGTTAACTAGTCTTCTAAGAACCTGGAGATTGCCACCCCTGTCAGAAGTTGCTTGTCTCTAAATGGAATGTAAATTCCCACCAGGCAAAACCTAGAGCCAGACACCAGGCACTCAGCAGAGTTCTATTTGCTCCATCTTGTCCCTGATGTGGGCTCTCGGCTCCTGTTCCAGCTCTCAGCATGCTACAGACATTGGCTCTGAGCTGACACTTTGGGTTTCACTCTTGGTACATGACTTTTGGGCATTTTGTTTTTCAGATCCCCATTTCTAATCCCTACTTCCCTCTCCCCCAATAAAGATGACAGCTTGCTCCAATTTTAGCATGGTTCAGGACCCAGCAGCCAGCTGCTATCCTTCCAAGCAGCTGCCCTCTACTCTACCCTTACCCCTATCAGTTTCCACCTATGGCAACTACTAATAGCTACTGACCTCCTTTCTTCCTGGCTTGCTGAACCCTGATCCGTTGATCTCATGAAGAACAAGCCAAATAAAAAGTTCCAAATTAAAAAGTTATTACCAGGAAAAGGCCTTTTTTCAATTCTCTGCTTTGAATGCAGAGGAGATATCTGGAGCTGCAGCAGTCATCTTGAGGCCAAGAGGCAACAACCGAGGCTGTTAGAGGAAAGATTCTAATGACAGCAAACTAGAAAGACAGATAGAGCCTGAGTTCTTGACAGCATCATTTGGCTACTTTTCTAGCCCTTGCCTCCCACTCCCAGGTTTCTTGTTATGTCTGTCAAATAAGTTGCTATCTGTTTGACCCTGTGTGAGTTGAGTTTTCTGATACAGGCAGCCAAACATTGTCCCACCAACAGATGTCTGAACTGCAAAAATTTCTAGGAAAACGGCAATGATTTTGGTGCCTGAAGTTGGATCAGTATCGTCCCATTTCCTACTCTCTTCTTCTCATTCAATCTTTCTACTCTCCAATTCATTTTATACCAGAGGTAGTAAGGTAGCATTCTGCACCTCACCTACATATGCACTTTCTTTTACATACACAATAATTTTAGATCAGCTGTGTACAGAGTGCTACCAGCAAAAATGGGGGAGTAGAGAACTCCAAGGACTCATCTCTCCATAGAAACAGTGAATACAGTAGCAGAAAGCATCAGAATCAACTTTATTTGAATTCTGGAAACTAATCAAAGGCTTACAGCAATCAGGTGAACACTTTATCAAGGAAAAGGCAGGTGGGAGATTTTTTTTTCTTTTTAAGTTCCAGATACTTAAGGAAATCTCTGTTGAATCACTGGCTGACTACTACACTAATAGAGACTTCAGTAGCCACATAAAACAAAGAATATGAACTTTACAAAATTAATTCAGAAAAGTCACTAAACAAAGAATAGCAACTACAAGTAGAAATAACAAACCCTGGAGAGAAGGAAGAATCTGAATTCTACGGCTGCCACATTATAATATTTAAAATGTCCAGTTTTCAACAAAAATCACAGGACCTGCAAAGAATTTAAAAAGTATGGCCTATACACAGGGAAAACAAAGGAAATAAAAAAAAAAACAATTGTCCATGAGGCAGTCCAGACATTGTACTTACTAGACAAAGTCTTTCGATCAACTATTCTAAAAATGCTCAAAGGGCTCTAGGAAAACATGAATGAAGAATTAAAGGAAACCATTAAACCAATGTCTCACCAAATACTGAATATTAATAATGAGAAAGTAATTACAAAAAAGAGGTCAAATAGAAATTCTGAATTGAAAAATACAATAACTAAAATGAAAAACTCATTAGAGGGTTCAACAGCAGATTAGAGCAAGCAGAAAAAAAGAATCAACAAACCTGAAGATAGATTAACTGATAATACTTGATGTGAGGAGCAGAAAGGAAAAAGAAAAACGAACAGTCCTAGAGACCTGTGGGACACCATCACATTATACATGCACACATAATAGAAGATTCAGAAGAGAAGAGACAGGAAAAGACAGAATATTTGAAGAAATCATGACTGAAAACTCCTTAAATTTTATAATGGACAGGAATCTACACAAAGTAGCTCAGTGAATCCCAAGCAAGAAAAATTCAAAGATATTTACCCCAAGACACATTGTAATTGAACCACACTATAATTGAATCCTGAAAGCAGCCAGAGAGAAGCTGGTCACCACATATAACGAAACCTCAATAAGATTAATAGCTCATTTCTCATCAAAAACCTTGGAGGTCTGAAAGGAGTGGGATGCATTTTCAAGGTGCTGAAAGAAAAAAACAATGTCAATCAAGAATTCTATATCTGGCAAAACTATCCTTCAAAAATGAAGGAGAAATTAATTCATTCCAGATAGGGAAGAATTGAGAGACTTTGTCACTAGTAGACCTGCCCTACAAGAAATAAAAATGGAATTCTTTGGGCTGAAATGAAAGAAACTAGACAGTTACTCAAATCCACATGAAGAAATAAAGAACACCAGTAAATATAACTACAAAGGTAAATATAAAAGCCAGCATAAATGTATTGTTAGTAACCCCTCTTTTTTTTCTATATGGTTTAAAAGACAACTACATAAAACAATAATTATAAATTTATGTTGATGGGCATGCAATGTGTAACAATGTAATTTGTGATAATAAAACACACGTGCACATAGTGAATAGTAAATCTGGAGCTGAGTGAGAAGTTGCATTCCATATCACTTGACTGGCAACAGCTCCATAGAGAAGACATCCTTTCTTTTTACCTCATTCTCTCTACTACACTTGTTGGTTGCCTGTTTGTTTGCAACTCTTATGTATACAATTGCTGCCAGATGAATCACACTTCTGCTTAGAAACCTCAATCGTTCCCCATTTCTTCACAAACAAAAATTCAAACTTCATGGCCCAGCTCAAAAGCCTCAAATATGTGTATCTTTCTGTTTTTTCTTTTTTTTTTTTGCCTCATCTCTGACAATTCCCTGAGGCAGTCTATACTCAAGATTAACTGAACCATTAACTGTCCCTATTTCCATTCTCCCCAAGCCCATGTCTCACCTGGCCTTTGCTTAAGCTTTCCCAGCACTAGAAGGAACCACAATCCCCAGCATTGTAAATGTAAAGTTCATCCAGCCTGTTATAGTTTGCTAACTGCTGGAATGCAACACACCAGAGACAGACTGGCTTTTAATAAAAGGGGATTTATTTCATTAGTTCTTCAGAGGAAAGGAAACTAACTTTCATCTGAGGTTCTTTCTTACGTGGGAAGGCTCGGGGTGATCTCTGCTGGCCTTCTCTCCAGCCCTCTGGGTTCCAACAACTTTCCCCAGGGTGATTCCTTTCTGCATCTCCAAAGGCCTGGACTGAGCTGCGAGTGCTGAGATGAGGTATGCTGAGCTGCTTGGGCTGTGCTATGTTGAGCTGCCTAAAACTCAAAGGAGAAAAGAAACCTAGGATTTAGTGAGGGGGGAGTGTTCTAAAACAAGAAAAATAAACAAAAACAAAAGCACTGAAGCTTTGAGTTAGTACATTCATCTCAAATCTGCAATATGAGAATATGTTTGGATACATTTAGTAAAATAACTTTTCTGCTGCCAATGCTTCAAACAGTTCTTATAGTTTATTTTCACTGCTGTTCTCTAAATTGTCTCTAAAATTAAAATTTAATAAGTGTGAAAATAATAGAGACAAATCATGTTCTCTATTTTTTAATTTGGAACAGAAAAATGCCTTAGTGCCGAAGTTGGAAACAATCAAGAATTCTTGGGTTTCAAGTAAAACCCCAAATGAAATGGGTAATTAATCTTCTTTTCTTCAATACTGGTGCTTTTCTATTTACAAAAAGCATTATAAGTTATTGCTTTTTAAACAACTTCTCTAAGCAGCATTTACTTTATAAATAGAGAAATGTGTATTATGTTAACATGTGTACTTTGATTTTTAGGCAGACAATCTGACAGGACACTCATTAAACTAATTACCAACACACCTTTCCTCTCATTTGCTGTGTGTCTGTTCCCTCTCTATTCTCAAAAAATCAGAAAAGATTATTGTAAGCACAGGACCACAATCTGAATGCCTGAAAAGTGTCCCTTAATCTTTAGTGGTTTCAGATAAATCCTTACTCCAATGGCTAAACATTAACAAAATGGCTAAAGTGCTCACACTTTAAATCTGAAAGGCCTTCCTAGCCTATGGATTACACACTTCTGCATAGAATCTTATGTATTTGGAGTTTGACAGCTGCCAAATTCTACCCTAAGATGTCTGCTAATATTTTAGAAAGAATTCTCCTTAAATATTCAAAGAAAGAGAAAGACTTCTATAATGCTACTAAATGGAGGTCATCAATGGATATTGATACGTTGAGTTGGGATTCATTTTTCTATTTGATTTTTGTGATAAAATCTCTACATTCCTAAAAGTGTACATACTTCAAAATCCACTCAGAGTTCAACTGAATGAATTATTTATTCTTTATTGCACTGTTCTCTCACCTTGTCAATGAGACTTTGGAAAAACAATGGAGTTATTACATAATAATATAAGTTCCACGAGAGCAAGAATTTTGTCGGTTTTGTTCATTGCTGTAAATCCTGCTCATAAAAAGTGCCTGGTACACAGTCGGCACTCAATATCTTTGTCACATATCTGTTGAATTCATTGACGAGAACCACAAAAAGATTTAACTTAGTCAAAGAATTGCAAATGGAAAAGTTACCAATTTTGCTATCAACAATAAAAAAACAATTTTCACAATTTCCTTTCCAAAGCTAAATCCCTGTACTCTTTATATAGCCAGATAGGTCATCATTTTAATCAGTGTAGGGAGAGCTCACCTTGCTGACATACAGGGGTAATTTCAAAGCATAATTTCTAAGACTCATGTCGTAAATTGTCACCTAACACACACTTAATGACCTATCTGTCTGTGAGAGTGGATGCCTCTCCAAGCTTTCTCTGCATTGGCAGAAATAGACTCAGCGCATTTGAACCTTTTAACACTCTTCCTATTTATAATTAGGAGTACTCTCAGCTCTCACCCCATCACTGGTGTCCTTATACTCCATAAATATAAATGCATCTCATGCCTTTTTTTACCCCAAGTCTTCGCACTCATTCTTTGCAACTCCCTTTTTAAACATTCCTAAGACATTTGTTCCAAGTTGCTCAAACCTTCAAATGGCTCAAGGACCCAGCACTACCTTAAATGACAGATCCCTCACCCCAACCTGGTGGACACAGATGTCACTCGCCTTCCTTACCCTAAGTCATTTCCAAGAGTGGGTCTGGCTGTCTAAAGGCAACCAGCTGAGGGCTCTTGGTTTGGAGTAAAACTTAAATGAAGTGTGAGGGGAAATCTAATGTAATGTTGGGTGTGGAAGAACGGCCCTTCCTCCTTTAGCCCCACCCTCCCTGGGGCTGCTCCCCCGCCCCCACCCCACCCCCAGGACCCAGCACGTCCTCCGTCCTCCCTCTACCTGCACAGTCCTGTCAGCTGGGCGCCAGCAGGGCTGTCCTCTCGCTGCCCCTGGAACGGGGTGCGGGCGTCTTCACACCTGCAAACTTTTCCGCCAAGCTGCATTTCCATCCCAGGAGGCCTTCTCCCTCTCCCCCACCTTGCCCACCCACAGTGACTATTCCGGCCATCTCTGGGGTGGGGGGTAGTTGGGTGGCGTGGGGGGGGGGGGGTAGAGCCTTCCTTAATTGTGCAGCCACAGTTATCTTTTCTCCTTTGAAAGCCCATAAAACTTGCCAGATCGTTCCATAACGCCTCGCCTACCCAACTAAAACATTTCCTTGTTTCCTTGTCTTATATATTGAGCTCCAGGTAAGTTTGCATTTGAAGAAAGAGTTCTGTCGCTAATAAACAAATAAACTGTTAAAAAAAAAAATCCAGAAACCATTGGTGTCTAGTGCTAATTTCGCTAAACAACTGTTTAACAAATTCTTTTGTTTTAGTTCTTTCTTGCAAACTAAATTAGGAGGCTGTGGAGGGTGGTATGTATCTCATATCTGTAGGTATCCGTCTTGGCATGGACTTGGTGTTATGATAGGTGCTCTAGAAAACAGGGCTGAGTAGATGAACTTTAATGTAAAAATTAAAATATAATAAAGCACTCCCTCTAAAAATGAGGGGTGACAGGAATTTCTATATCTCAATTTAAGTGGTTGTGACATGGGAATAAGTGTGTCATCAGATGACAGATACATATCAATAGATATATATGCAAAAAAATCATTAAGCAGTACACTTAAAGATTAGCACACTTTATGTGCTTTATTCTCTGTAAGGTAGCCTCAATTTATCAATGAATGAATGAACACCAGAAAAGTAAAACAATTAAAAAGTAACAAAAAATTATTTACTCACCAGGCATTGAGTCCGTATTACATTTCCAGCCTGGGCGAGACACTGCGTTCCACATTTATTTGACAGTCATTTTTGTGACTATACAAAAGGCACTGAGTGCATATCTCTGAATGAGATTCATTCGGTCCTTCTCACAGAGTTTCTAGTCTCCCAGGAGGATAAACTAGTGAATAAGCAATTGTGGTCAAGAACAATAAACACGTCCTAAGACTGCAAATTGCTCTCCAAATACAGGCTATCACTATAAGCATCTGATTTCACCACTGGTCGCTATTTAAGTGCCCTGTGTTCACAGTGTGAAATGGAGAGGTCCAGATTCAGAGTCAAGCAGCCGCTTCTGTCACGGGATTTCCTGCTCGCTCAGGGTGTCCAGCAGGCCCCAGCGCAGGTGCAGCAGCTCCCCAGAAGAAGGAGTGAACAGGGAGGGACAGATGTCCCCGGGAAGCCAAGCGGCTCCATGCTCCGGCTCACTGGCCACTCCGGGTTTCCTTTGTGCCTAAAGCCGCGTGGAGGGAGACGGTGGGAAGGAAGGAGGAAACGGGCTACCATCTATGGACACCGGCTCTGTGCCGGGCACCACACCAGGGAGTGTGCAAACTGTGCCCGCTGAGTCCTCAGCCTGCGTCGGATTCCATCATGCTCGATGCATGTGCAAAATGAGTGGCAGCGAGGGACAGGCCTGGGACAGAGACCCAGGGCTGCGTGCCAGGGCCGGACATGCCCCAAGAGTGCCTCGCTTCAGAAAGATGAAGCAATTCCTGGGCTACTCACGTCTGCCATTCTGATGGCCGCCCCTCTAGGAGAATGTGGAATCTGCACCCAGTCCAGCCTTCAAGCTCACGGAAAGCAAGGAGATAAGCGCTTCCCTTCCCTTCCCTTCCCTTCCCACTGAGCGTGAGGTGCCAGGGCCACCCCAAGGTTCAGACTCCATAATTTTGAACTTTGGTGAGACAAAGACACTCGCCCTGAGCGAGGTAACTTTGAAAAAAAAAATTTTTAATGCAATTTTGTTGATAGATGTTATATATTCACACACCGGGTAATCATCCAAAGTGTACAAATAAATGGCTCACAATATCATCATATAGCTGTGCATTTATTGTCACAATCAACTTTTTTTTTCCTTTTTTGTGAAAAAAACCATATATACAAAAAAGCAGTACATTTCAAAGCACAGTATAACAATTAGTTGTAGAACAGATTTCAGAGTTTGGTATGGGTTACAATTCCACAATTTTAGGTTTTTACTTCTAGCTGCTCTAAGATACTGGAGACTAAAAGAAATACCAATATACTGATTCGGCAGTCTTACTTGTTCATTAAACCTGACCTTCTCTGTATAACTCCACCACCACCTTCGATGCTTCTCCCACTCTTTAGGAGTATTTAAGCCATGCCCAGTCTAAGTTTTTCATTGAACAAAGCAACTTTAGCAAAGAAACTGCAAAACTCCAAACACTAGAAGAAGCACTAGCCTAGAAAAAGAATCTTATTCCATAAATGTGAAGATATTTTTGAGATGTATTCTCAAGAAAGAACTGAATACTTATCCTGAATATTTAATATCATTGAAAAACCGCTTTTCCATTTCTTGCTTTATTATCGTTTTTTTTTAAATCTGCCATTTTGTTTTTTATTTCCTACACAAGTTTCTGCCTCAATGGGATTTCAAGAAAGCAAAATTTAAATTTTAAAAGGTTTTATTTTAGGCCTTTATCTGGCCAATGCACTGAAGAATCAGTTTTAATTGTCTCAATAAAAGCTTGTCCCTCAAGTCCTAGAGAATTTAGTCTTAAATGACTCCAACAGAGAAGTGACACTTCCCAGAAGAAGGAAAAGGGAAGTGTCCCTAAAAATCCCCAACCCGTACATTGAGATATGTAGTCAGAAGATCAAATATGACAAAGCTGGCAGACTGATGGAAGCTGACACCGGAAACTCTGTTATCAAGCCTCAAAGAAAAGTGCTTTCCAGCTCCCCAGGAGGATGGAGGAAGCAACATGATGTGACAATGCCTCTGGCCTTGAGTCTGCAGGCCTAGCCTCAACCCCAGCAATGTCACTCACGTGAGATATGATCTTGGGCAAGTCTCCCAATTTCCCATACTTTTAAGTGGGGGTCATTCCACAACAACACTGTCCTACCAGCTTCACAGGGTTGCTACGAAGAGTAAATAAAATAAAAATTGTGAATCTCACATATATACACATGCATGCAGGCACCCACACACACACATACACAATAAAATTGCCAAGCTTCATTATCATTGTAGGAATACAGCACTGTGCTTAGAGTGGTGGTGAGGTAAAACACAGCTTTCTGCCTGGGTGTTTATCAGCAAAAGAAGTAAATTTCAGTGTACATAGCAATAGGAGGAACTCTTCTTGTGGTCGTTAGGTTCAGGTGTCAACTTGGCTTTGTTCTGTTGCTGTGGACTTAAATCATCAGCATGTGAAACTTATCTATGGCTGATAACATCTGCGGTCAGCTAAGCAGAGTGTCTTCCAAAAAGAGTGAGGCTTAGTTTAATTAGCTGGAGGCTTAAGAGAGAGAGGTTAGGAGGGAACCCGACACGGCACAGCCCAAGCAGCTCAGCATACCTCATCTCAGCACTCGTAGCTCTGCCCAGAAGTTTGGAGCTGCAGAAAGGAATTGTCCAGGGGAAAGCTGTGAGAAGCCAGAAGCCAGGTGACGAGGCCAGCAGATGTTACCGTGTGCCTTCCCACGTGACAGAGAAACTCAGGTAAAAGCTAGCTGCCTTTCCTCTGAAGAACTATGAATTTTTAAATAAATCACCTTACTAAAAGCCGATCCATCTCTGGTGTGTTGCATTATGGCAGCTTTGGTAAACTAGAGCATGAGGTATTCTTCGGGTATCTTAGCCTTCTCCCTTTTCAATCCTCCCCCCAGTTCTGAGAGCCTGCTGCTCAGATCAGAGGGCAGTGCACTGCATTTTGACTTTTTGTTAATAGATGATATGGGGTCTTGGCGTGAGCAAATGCAAGCAGTACAACGATCCTCTGAAAATATTAATTACAATTTTGCCCTTCTTTTGTGAAACTGGAAATTTAAATTGGAGATGACTCAGAAAATAGCAATAAAATGATTTTTTTAAAAAAAGCTTTAAAATAATCAAACTAGGAAAGTTAAAAGAGGAAGAATCTGGAATTTATCAGTCGCTGGCAGTATGCCATGTGCTTGTCCTAGTTTATAGCTGCCTCTCATTGAGCACTTACTAAAGGCATTGCAAATAGCATCTCATTTAATCCTCACAACTATTCAAACATGTGCTGTTCTTTCCCCATTTTACAGCTGAAGAAAGTGAGGAGACACCGGGTTCAAGGTCTTGTGTTCAGTCATGCCGGCATTAAGCGGCAGAAATTTGTGCCCCGCTCTGTCAAGGAGTTAAATGTTTACCCTATGCTGGCATCTTTAAAAACCTTGTGAAAACTCAGAAGGCAGGTACCAATACTAAGACCACTTTATGGATAAAGGCTCTGAGGTTCAAAAAGGAAGCTCATATGGAAACTGAGGACACGTCCTGACAGCCCTTTTCTCCCTCACCCCACAGCCAACCACTGTGACCCCCTCGTTTCTTCAGTTATGTCCACTCCTCTCTGTTTCCACTGCCATGACGTCACTTCAGACCACCATCACCTCTTAGCCTGGACATTGCAACTGCTTCCTTGCTGGTCTCTCAATCTGGTCTCCTTGCGATATGTTTCTCAGGCTACATAACCAGAGCGACCTGTGCAAAATGCACACAAATGGAGCTTTTGGCTCTGGTTTAGGGGTCTTAATTGTGCCTCAAAGCATGAGGATGAGGATCCATTCTGAGTCTAGGCGGTAAACAATTAGCATTAACCGAGAACAAAGGAAGGAGAAAACAGAACATAAAATGTGGAACACGTTGATGTACTAAGAGTTCATCTTTGTTTTCAGTTACGTGTGCCCTTATGCACGCATGCTCCAGGTCACAAAGTGTGCGTTTGTGTGTGTACTGATCCAAAATGCACGGAATTTTTCTCTGGATCGTGAACAGAAGAGTCTGAATGTCCCAGGATGAGAGGCCCTCTCAAAGGGGCCCTGCTCATTTGCTCAGCTCCATCCCTTGTCTCTTCTCTCTCACTGGAAGCCACAGCTCTCATCTCACCAGCTCAAAGCCCTTGTCTCTGAGTCTTCAACTTCATCCCTTCCTAGGCCTCCTGGAACCAGCTCCTTCACCCATCACTGCCTCCCCTCTGCCCTTTGCCTGGCTCACTAATACTGTCCCTCACCTATGCTTTAGTATCACACGCCAGGCAAAGGCTTCTTGGAGCACCCGCTCACTCCATCCCACCCCACACAGGCTGGGTCTGGTTCCCTATATCATGTCACTCCATAATGCTGGCATCTCCTCTTACTGAGCACTTCACACACTGCATTACAATTGCTTATCTACATGTCAGAGCCCCTCTTAGACTCTAAGCTCTCTGAAAGCAGGCCAGGCTCTCTAAATATTCCCTATAAACTCAGCCCCTAAAATAATAAATACTCAATAAATACTTATTGCTCGAATGAATGAATTAAAGCATCAAGGTCTCAGAGAGAGTGAGTGGAGGAGCCAGTATATGACCCCCCAAAATCACCTGATCTCAAGGATGATTCTCCCTCCAGAAAAGCAAGCTGCCCTTGTCCTATATATTAGCTAGGGTTCTCTAGAGAAACAGAATCAGCAGGAGATATCTGTAAATGTAAAATATATAAGAGTGTCTCACATAACCATGGGGATGTAGAGTCCAAGGTCTGTAGAGCAGACCATGGGCTGGCAGCTCCAATGAAGTTCCTCAACGAACTCTCAGGAGAGGCTGGTTGGCTAAAGCAGGAAAAGCAGGCTTAAAAGCCTTCCTGTGATTAGATTAAGCATCACTTATTGCAGAAGACACTCCCCTTAGCTGATTACAAATGCAATCAGCTGTGGATGCAGCCAATGTGGTCATGATTTAAGTCCATGAAATGTCCTCATTGCAACAGACAGGTCAGCACTTGCCCGACCAGACAACCAGGCACCACCACCTGGCCAAGTTGACATATGAACTTGACCATGACACCCTGGAAAAGAAGAAGCTGTGGCATAACTCTGAAATGGCTCTTTTTATTCTTTCATCATATTCAATCTGCCACCAAATTCTTCCTATTATCTCTCAAAGTCATCTCATCCATTTACTCTCTCTTATAGCCACGGACACCTGCCTAAAGCAGGCCTGGGTCATGAAAGCTGCCTTCTAATTTTCTTGCTTCCTTCTTTTGTAATCGTCTTCTAAAAACAATTAGACAGGTGCTTCAGTGTAGAATACTCGCCTTTCATGCGGGAGACCTGGGTTCAATTCCCAGACCATGCACCACCACCCCTCTACCACCAAAAAACAATTAGTGTAAATCTAATGTTTCCGTTTCTCATGTCACTCCCAAGCTCAAGAGCCTACAGTGGCTCCCATCTGTTGATCACTCCCGATTTAAAGTCCAAAGCCTCTTCCCACCATCTTCCTCTTCCCATCTCCTCAGCCTTCCCGATTTCCATCTGTCCAGTCTCTCACTGGCAATGCCCCCACACAGATATTGAGTCTTGCTCTCGAGCTTCACCTGGGGCTGGGTGGGCGGGGGGCTGCCCTGCCTCATAGCCATGAAGGACACACAAGCTTTAGGTCTCACAGCTCTCCAGGCTCCTCTTTATTGAAAGGAAGGGAGGAAGATGAGGAAAGCTAGGGGAGCTGGCTAATCACACAGAAGGACTTCTCTGTGGCTTCCACCTATTCCCTACAATTCTCAAGTAGGGGCCAGGAACTCAAGGGTTGGCAGGGAAGAGACAGGCAAGACAGGATGAGACGTCTGATTCAGCTCCTCCAACAGACAAGATTGCATTATTTATTGTTGTATTTACTTCTTGTACACTTTGTTGTTAACTTTCTCTCCTCTTTCTGCACCCTTTCAACTCTTGCACGCTCATGTTCTAACCTGGTTGCATGGGGCTGGGAAGAGAAAGCAGGGAGAGCCAGGCACACATTCGCCTCACCTGGGTTTTGACGTCTATTCCTTAGAAAACGACTCTTAGGAATGAAACCGGGAAGAGGAATTTAAATCAAATACTAGATCTAAAATAAAACTTTTTAATTTTACATACTATGTTTTAGGATTTTTGCAGCTTAAACAAATAGACTGTTGTCCTAATCTATATTTAACGACCTCTTAGCAAAATATACTCAGAGAACATTTGTATTAGGGATCAGCAGCCTCTGGGATCCAAAACGGATTCATAAAGTAGTTCCAGCAAAAGGGAAAAGGTATCGTCAAAGAAGCCGAAATAAACTATAAAAGCCTTAATCCAGATTGGATATACACATAGAGTTCCCCTCAACTCCCCTTTCTCTTTCTCAAAGGTAATAACTATCAAATGATCTAAAACAGGGGTCCACAAACCACATCCAGTGGACCAAACCCAGCTTGCTGTTTTAGGGCCCAGCAGCTAAGAATGGTTTGTACATTTTTAAATGGTTGGAAAAAAAACCCAAAAAAGTAGTATTTCTTGACATGTGAAAATCACATGAAATTGAAACTTAAGTGCCCATAAATAGAGTTGTATTGGAGCACATCCATGCTCATGCCTTCACACACTGTCTGCGGTTACTTGGCACTACAATGGCAGAACTGAGTGGTTGTGACAAAAGCCATATGACCCACAAAACCAAAAATACTGACTCTAGATCTTTACAGAAAAAAGTCTGCTAACCTCTGATCTAAAGTTCAGATCCCAAGAATGTGCACAAATGTCTTTGTATGGTATGTGACTGAATAAGTATAAAAAGTGAGCTAAAAATAGATAGTACATAAATGCAAAAACCATTTAAACTTCTATTTCAAGGTCTTGCACTGAGATTTGAGGAGCTCTCTAGTCAGGGGGATGCAAAGTTCTGAGATTTTTATGCCTCCTCTCAAAAAGGGCAGTCCTACTTTTACCCTAAGATATTGGGATCTCCTGTAAAATTTTGTTTTGCTGAAAAGGGTTTTTTTTCCCCTAAAACAAACAGTTTGCTACCCACAGTGGCCTACTCCATCCATAAGAGATGATGACAACCTCAAGCAAGTTTCAAAAGTCATGTATGAAAAGGACCCATTATACCCTCAAACCACACAAACCAGGACTGCAAACCAATCAGCCCCATTTACTAAGCATATATGTTGTGCAACATAATGTAGGTGGCCAACATGATATGTCACAAGAAGACACGATTTTTATTAAAGGGCAGTTTCTTCCACCTCGGCTTAACCCCATTTGCACACAGCCCTGCCACACACTTCATTAAATAAATAAAATTACCAAGCAATTTGATTCTCATGCCTGTATAATTGCCTACACCCATTTTCCTGGCAGTAGCCAAATAAAAACTTTAAAGAAACTACAAACAGAGTTGCAGAGTACCTATAATTTATTTTTATAGGTAATGAGTCATTAATAGGTACTTTGGGAGGTAATTAAAGAGAAATTGATAGGAGCTGACTGTAAAACTTGCAGTTTTCTTGTTTGCTTTTTTAGCAAAGAAACAGACTTCTACACTTCATCCAAAGCACCTGAAAATTAGTTTAGCCATGTAGTATGGAACTGGTAAACCGACATAGGCTGAGTTCCATCCAAAAAGGCAGTTCTAATGTGTTCTTACAAAGACTGAGTTTTACTGAATATGCCTGGGGCATATTCAGATTGGCTTTTTAAATACTCAAATCAATAAAAGTCGTGAGAATTACTAGGCAAATGGAGAATTTCCTGTGTGTTATATTTTAATGCATATATGTTTTAATGAGCATAAAAAGATCAATCAGCTTCATTAATCATTTGACCAAGTTTCTTGCAGGGATTATATGAGGGAATTAATTACATAAGCCACACACTGGCAAGAACAAAATACTTGCTGAAAGAAATGCCGGTATTCAAAATCCCACAGTCAAATTTTTCCGTATGAATGCCTCTCTGAAATTGGATGATTCTGAGAAAATAAAATGCCCAATATAGGTACTTATTCTACCCATTATTTTTCATTATCTCAATTAATACAAGGTCAACTCTGTTTTCCTTTTCTTTTGTATTTATTTTCAATGTTCATTCAATAACAAATTCTTAAAATGTAGACATCTAGAGATGATTTCTGGTGGTTCTGATTTACTCAAATTGTTCTCTACAGTTGTCTGATATATTTTTGGGAATGCTTTCTTTGTTTATTTTTACTGCCCCTATTTTCTAAACATTTAACTTACTCTAAAAAGTTTGTCTAAATGTTTTAAATTAATGAGTGAGGAAACTTCTAAATGAACCTAACTTTAAAATAAGAAGCAGTTTGGGCATTGAAAGACTGGGGGGGGGGGGGGACCAGCATGGTATAGAGAGCTCAGACTATTTAATAATATTTCAAACTCCCTCCCACTAATCTACAGTATGCAATGTCTCCAACAACACACCGTAACCAAATTCTTTTTTTTTTTTAAAGAGTTTTTAAAAATTCTTTAAAAATTGCCGGAGCCAAATAAATACATAGGCCAAATCTCAGGACATTGACGAGAGGCTTTGGCTAGGATGAAACATGTATATTAGTAGACATCCTGGTCCAAGAATTTCTTTGAAACTATTGGTGTTACTAATCATTTTTAAAAGGATTTCTAAAAGGTGCAGTGGAAGATATGGCAATTTTATACAGTGAAAATAATAGCAAATAACCACACATATATACATATAATCTCCCCTATTCTCGCCTGCTATGCTGGAGACTGGGGTTCGATTCCCAGCCCATGCACCTCCTAAACAAACAAGCAAACAAACGAAAAACCAAACAAGCAAAAATTCAACAAATGGTGCCGCAATAAGTGGATAGTCACATGGAAAAAGAATGAAATGTGACCCCCACCATACAGTATACAAAAAAAAAAGCTAGGAAAGTGTTACTGCTATGAGTTGCAGCCTTGAAACCTAGGCCAGACCGAGGTCATTTAATTCAGCTTTCCTTCACATGCCCCCTGGCGGGAAGACTGAACTTGAACCAATCAGCGAAGGGAGAGGCAAAAAAATAGCCAAGAGAGTTCATCCCTGGACAAGAATTGCCTGGTTCACATGAGGGGTCTCTGTTTGTTTGGTACAGTCCTAGGTATTTTTTTCTTTAATTGTTATTTTAATAACATACATACAACCTAAAATTTCCCCGTTTAGCCATATTCAAATATACAAATTCAGTAATTCATTACATTCACAATATTGTGCTCCCATCAAGAATATCCATTACCAAAATTAGTCTATCACCCCAAAGAGAAAATTGTACAATTGAAGCATTAATTTCCCATTCGCTACCCCAACCCTGGTACCTGGTAGATATTATTTTAATCTAGATTATGTTATAGTCTAACCACAGACTATGGATAATAGTGCAATTATAATAATATTCTTTCATTAATTGTAACAAATGTACCACACTAACACGAGGTATTAATAATAAGGGGGTATATGGGAACTTTGTATTTTCTGCATGAATTTCCATAAAACTAAACCTAAATTTTCATAAACCTAAAAAGAAGAAGGAAAAGGAAAAGGGGGAGGAGGAGACAGGAAGAAGACTTGGCTGTAACCATAGAAGGCAAAAAAAAAAGTTATTTGAAGCAAAGCAGAAAACTTTCCAAATAAGTTAAGAATCATTATTTTTCAAATACCCTCTGAAAATCATTCTCTCAAAATTCAGATTTTTATACACTGCCTACTTCTAATCATAAGATATTACAACATTCTAATCCAGGCACAGAAGTCTTGATTCAAATAAGTAAAATTACTATTTTTTTATAATACAGCAGAGAAGTTATAAACTTCTTTTTCTTTGGCATCTGCTTCCCCCAAACTCCCACTCCCTCCCACCAGGAAAAAGGAAGGAGTCTTTCCATGCTTGAGTCTTCAGGTACCACAAGCCTCCTTTTTGTTATTCAATGGCACTATTTGGTAAAAATAAAAACAAAATTCCTAACGTTTTTGACCAAAACTAACTATGGACTCAACAGCAAGGTAATTTGGGTATCCTGAACATTTATCGTTTCATCTCATTCTTCAAAGCTGTATGAATTTTTCACCCCAGTAGTCCACATAATTTATAGGTGCCACTTCATCCTATGTAACTTATAAGCCCCAAATCAGCTCATATGTATTTCAAATTATTTCCAATAAAGTATTAATTAATATAAGCTATTCCAATGTCCTAAAATGAAACAAACAAGAAATCCCAAGTCAAAAGGCCACAGTTCTAACTCTAGCCTATTTCATTAATTGACTCTGAACTTGGCACAGTGAAAGGAGCTTCCTCAACTGCAAAGTTTGGGACTAGGCTTTTTTCCATGCTATTATTCATTATTCTAAAAGAAACAGAGTAACCATGTTTTCCATTTCCCTGGTTTATAGTGCCCTCTAGTGGTTCCCAGGAAAAATTAGGTAATGATGTTACTATTTCTGCATACATTTAGAAAGGATGTCAGGAGTATTCATGCATTTTAGATCAGAGATTCTCAAACGTTTCCCTGAAATTTCTCATATGCTTCTCTCTCCAAATTACAGATTTCTGCAAGCTCTGAGACATAGTGATGATGAGAGCATGTAAACATGTGAAGGGGTGCAGGCGGAGCAAAGTAGGAACAGCTATTCCTGGAGACAAGTAATAGCACCTCATGCCCCACAGCCCCTGGACCTGTCACTCTCCACTCATCATCAATAGATTGTCTACAGGGAGGGCAGCATATAGAGAGACCAAAAACTCTGAAACTTGCAGCACAATTTTTAGCAGGAGTATTAGGCGTCGACTTTGGAAAAACAGGGTCTTTCACACACTGCCTTCGCAGTGGCAAAAACAACTGCCCATTTATAAGAAGCACCTTGAAATGTCCAAATCTTTGACACAGTCATTTCATTTGCAAATAAATGATGGATGTAATAACAAAGATTTATACAGAAATTGTTTGTCTCAAGGTAGTTTAGCATACATCTTAAAATGATCAAAAAGGCGTAGTTAAATAAATTATGACACACCTACAAATTGTCCTTTAAAGTCATTAAAACTATTTTTAATAATTTGAATGATCATAAAATAATGTTAAGATAAGTATGTCATTAAATCTAAAAAAGTGGTTATTTCCAAGTAATGACATTATAGGTGATGTTAATTTTAATTTTCTGTATTTTCTAAGTGTTCAGCGGGGAATATGAGTCTCATTTCATCATTTAAAATAAGCTTTTTTAAACAGTGCTTGCCATGGGGTGCATTTTTCCACTCCTCCCAAGGCAGCTTCGGGGAGCCCCTCCTCTCTGCCCTCTGAGGCTTTTCTACAGCTGCTACTCCACACAGACCTTCACTCCTTGGTATGGTTACCTGCCTATACATTAGTCTCCATTTTCACACTATGACTCATAAAAGACAAGGATGAGTCCTGATTACTCTCTGCAGCCCCAGCACTCAGCACAAGACCTGGCACATAGTAAGTGCTCAGTAAAACACGTTTCCCAGGAGTGCCAACATGCAAGACAGAAAAGACAGCCCATTCAAGGGTTTACTGAACCTGCTTAATGAATTAGAAGAAAACATTCCAGATGAATTTTACTATCCCTACATTGATCCTTGTAGTTTTATGGGGCCGACTGAAATATTTTGCTAAAAGCATTAGGATTTAAACTCATCCTCCTATTTTCATTCTCATGAGGCTGTCACGGGTCATGAACTCCTGAGCGACAGGTGGGGACTGTGACAGACATTGTCGGTGCGCATCTATATCAGGTCGTCTCTTCCTGGAGCCTGGAAAACTACACTTCCAAGATCCCCTCCTGCTGGGAGGGGCCAAGTGATAGGATCTCGTCAATGGCTTGTGAGCAGAACAGGTGACTGTCACTCCCAGGCTGGGGCAGTTAGAGGACCCTGAACAGCTTTCCAGTTTGTCCCTTCACAGAGAGCAAAGTGAAGCCATAAGATAAAAGCAGCCTGGATTGTGGACTTTGTATGAGGAAGAAATAAAGCTGATACTGGTCAGCCACTGAGATGCTGCAATTGTTTGTGACTTCAGCATAAACTAGCCTATCCTGACTAACGTGTCCGAATTCAGCCTGTGCTGATTTCCCGTGGTCCTCAGGCCACGGCTGCTGGGAGCCCCCACACACCTGCCACAGGCATCTCCCAGGTAGGCTCAGGGAGTCAAAGCCAATCCCAATCAGCTGAGAGGATTCCAAATGACAAATATCAAATGTCACTGACTCCCTGTTCGCCAGTGTCCATAGCAACATTATTCACAATAGCCAAAAGGGAAAAACAACCCAATGTCCATCAACCAATGACTAAACAAAATGTGGTATATACATACAATGGAATATTATTCAGCCATAAAAAGGAACTAAGTTCTGATACATGCTACAACATTCATAAGTCTTGAAGGTATTATACTAAGTGAAATAAGACAAATACAAACAGACAAATAATGTATCATCCCACTTACATGAAATATTGAGAATAAGCAAATTCACAGTCAGAAAGTAAGTCAGAGGTTCCCAAGGGCCAGGGGAGGGGAAATGTGGAGTTGTTACTTAACAGATACAGAGTTTCTATTTGGGGAGATGAAAAAGTTTGGGTGATGTATGGTGGTGATGATAGCACAACTCTGTAAATAAAATTAATTGGTCCTGAATTATTGTATACCTAAAAATGGTTAAAATGACAAATTACAAATGTTACAACAGTAAAATTTTTTTAAATTACCAACTCTGAAAATGGGCAAAGGATATGAATAGAGATTTCAAAAAAGATATTCAAATGACCAATAAGCACATGAAAAGATGCTCATGTCATTAGGAAAAAGTAAATCCAAACCACAGTGAGCTATTTCACATTCGGTAGGATGACTAAAATTAAAAAGATGAACAACAATAAGTGTTGTCAAGGATGCAGAGAAATAGGAGCCCCCATACACGGCCGGTGAGATTGTAAAATAGTCCTGTCACTTTGGAAAACGGTCTGGCAGTTTCTCAAAATGCTAAACGTAAAGTTACAATATGACTCAGCAATTTCGCTCCTAGGTATATACCCAAGAGAATCCATGTCCACTCTAAAACTTATTCCTAACAGCCAAAAAGCATAAACAACTCAACCTATTTCCTTCCTTTCATGGATCCCACATGAGGTCCACAGAGGGGTGTGAGTAGCTCGAGTTACATAGTAAACTGCTGGTAGAGCCAGACTAAAATCCTATCTGTCAGTTCCAGCTCTTTCTCCTATAGTAATCTACCTCTAGCAATAAAGTGAAGGGCAGTGGGAGGAAGAGAAAGAAAATAAAATGGGCACTGATTAAAAACCCATTGATTATGGTGACGAATACACAACTAAGTGATAATAATGTGAACCACTGATTGTATAATCTGAATGGACTGTATGGTGTATGAAGATAGCTCAATAAAAATACACTTTAAAAAACTGGGTGCCAAGTACTGTGCTAAGGTCCTTTGAAGATCTTCCTTGCCCATTCACAGATGTAAAGCTGAAGTTCAAAGATGCTAAATAACCTGCCTGAGGATCACACAACTGTTGAGAGGAGCTGGAATTCACTCATCTGTGCTCTCCTTCAAGATGCACCATGCTTCCTCTCCATGCCACTGCGTTGCATCAGACTCTCCATATCATGTATTTGCTCTGTACACCTTTTCTGTCCGCTCCAGCCCCAACATCAGGAGATTCACAGTTCATCCACGCGTTCCCAGGGTACCTGGCACACATCTCCACTGTGTCTGTAGTCTTGGATCATAAATGATGACAGTATGTCTATGTGTCTTCCAACGTAAACTCAAGCATGGTGCCTAAGACAGAGTAAGTGCTAAATATGTTCTGTTGACTGGATGAATGAATGAATGTCTCAAACTGAAATTCAAAGCAAACAATGAGTGCTCAAGAGATTCTGTGTTCTCCTTGTCTTGTGTCAGTATCATTGGAAGACAAAAATGGATTATGCGTGTGGACCTTTGTGATTATTCTGGAAGGCAACAAAGGGATGTATGGAATTCTATAGCCATCAATCAGCCTTTGTTCCCTTGTGTGAATGGATGCACAAGACCTCGATGTTCCATGCAGCCAACCCATGGAGGGGATCAGGAAGCAGTCCCCGCCCCACCACCTCTCCTGGTTCCACTGTGCCTCCTGCTAGTGCCGACCTCTAAGAAGTATCCCCACAATTCAACCAAAGATTGCCAACTGATGTAGCTGCTTCTGGTCCAGAGGTAATCACTCACAAACAAGATAGTCACTGGTTGACCAAGTGTCCATAGCTTTCACTGTATAAAACTTTCAGAGATCCAAAAGGTCCATATGAACCATCAAAGTATTCAAAAGCCCATTACTTCAATACTCATCAAGTACTACAGTGTTCTGGCTACCATGTCCAGTTGTGAAAAGGACAAAAGCAAAAGCTGGCATGATGCTTTGCTGCTTATGAAATGGTCTTCTTCTGGGGTGCAAATAATATTATTATAGCTATTCTACAGATGAGGAAACTGAGGCTTGAGATCAAATGGCTTCTCCACAGAGACTCAGCTGATTATAGATGAGAGAAGCAAATTCACGTCTGGATCTGGTGACAACACATTCTCATGTTCTTTCTACCTGCTGTGGCCAAACTGTTATATGCCTGGAATAAAAATAATCCTCTGGAAATACAAAAGTTCTCTCCTGCCCATATCCTTTTCACTAGCTTTAATTCCATCCCTTGTTTTACTTCTCTTATGTGGCAACAAAGTTGTTGCATACTTGGAACAACTTTTTCTGATAGACCATTGGCTGGATTTGTATTTCCTTTGGATCTGTACTACTTAACCTGAAGATTTTTTAAAAAGGTGGGTAATAGAGAAGAGATTAAAGGATACGTTAGTTTGAAAGCTGCTGGAATGCAATATACCAGAAATGGAATGGCTTTTAAAAGGGGGAGTTAAATAAGTAACAAGTTTACAGTTCTAAGGCTATAAAAATGTCCAGCTAAGGCATCCAGGGAAAGATATCTTCATTCAAGAAAGGCTGATGGGTCTGGAACAGCTCTGTCAGCTGGGAAGTCATGTGGCTGGCATGTGCTAGTCCCTTGTTCCTGGGCCCCATTGCTTTCAGCCTCTGTTCCTGTGGGGGTTCCTCACTTTGCTTCTTCAGGGCTGGCTTTCATCTCTTGGCTTCCCTTGGCTCTTTCCAGGTTCTGACTTGCTAAACATCCCATGATGATGTCTACTGGACTCCAAGTATCTCCAAACATTCATGTCTCTCTTCTTCAAATATTGGCATCTGTCGGCTCTGGGCTTTGTTGGCTCTGAGGCTTCTATCATTTCTGACTCTCTTCAGAATTTTCCCTCTTTTAAAGTATTCCAGTAATCTAATCAAGACCCACCTGGAATGGGTGGTGTCACATCTCCAGCTACTCATGGGCCACACCCACAATTGGGTGTGTCACGTCTCCATGGGGATAATCTAATCAAAAGTTTCCAGCCTATGGCATTGAATCAGGATTAAAAGAAACAGCTGCTCCCACAAGATTGGATCAGGATTAAAACATGGCTTTTCTGGGGTATATAATATTTTCAAACCAGCACAAAGAGTATCTAGCAAATGATCTTGTTCTGTAGGAAAAAAATCCATGCTCTGAACTCACCTGGGGAAATAACCTTTTAAGAGTAATTCAACAAACCCCACCAGCTACATCATGACTAAACCAGAGTTTGAATTTGTTTGATTTTTCTGACCCTGAGTGCCCTGCTGAATAGCCACGAAAGAGAACTCTGAGAGGTCACATACAGACACAGACCAGGGTGCAAAGCACAAAAGCTCCCATAAAGCCAGGAAGAGATTCTGGCCCTTTAACCTGGCTTAACTTCCTGCAAGCACCTATCAGATGAAGGGAAAAGGCCTTATGCCACAATTGTTAAGAACTCAATCTACCAATGTTAAAACCTACAGGGTCATACCATCTCGGGAAAAATGATTAACACATCATCACCCTGGATAATCTAAAGTCAATAGCAAATTAGCAAAATACTCCTAACAGCTGACTGATCTTCCACTGTCATTTAAGACTGAAAAGAGACAATATGGTATGGCAGAAAGTTTTAAAACGATATTGTCTGGTCCACAGAGGTGAAGTTAAACGAGACTTTTTCCTATTCCTTATGCACAATAAGGTTACTCTGTATGCAGCTTATCTCTTCTTCATTTTGAAAAGATTCCCAGGAAATATCTAATGCAAATAAAGGCCAGAACCTAGTAACAGGCTTCTAAAAAGATGCAGAATCTAGTTTACCGGAGTTTTAAAAAATTTGATGAATCCTTACACTCTTTAGAAAATTGCAGTGAAGTCTTCTCTAGAAAGGGGCTTAGTACTGGGTGGCAGTGACGGTTGGAAACATTATTTTCAGAAACAGAAATCAATAAGCTCCACAATCAGTAGAGGAAGCTTCAGGGAGGAAATGAAGTGGCTGAGTCTTGGAGATAGGGGAGGATTTGGACATGGCAATCCCAGAAAAGGAAACAGGAAGAAGAACGGCTCAGAGCAAGCAACAGAATATTTGGGGCCATATATAGACAGTGGCAAAGAATGGGATTAATAAAACATATAAAAACAACTGACTAAAACAGTAGATTAATTCAGTGCACCACAAAAGTCCAACATCTCACAGAAACTCTCTAGCTCATTTTCCCCCATAATTTAAGTCCGGTATTCACAAACACATTTTCAGATTTCTAAATTTTCCATCGAGGTTGTCAAAAACTAATTTTTACGATCCACGCCTCTATCTGGGTTTTCAGGAACTGTCTAAACGCCTGTTTCCTGACAAGAGCTGCAATTTGGCAAGGCCAGTAAAGAAAAGCTTCCAAGTTCAAGGCAGAACGAGGGACAGAAATGAGTAAAGGCAAAAAGAGCCATGCTCCTTCCTGCCGAAACTTCCCTTAACATGGGTACAATTTTTGTCGGTGTATTTTTACAGGGCCACCCTTTTAACCTTCTCTATCCTGCCTCTCGTAGCCTCCTCTCTCCTGCAAACTGCTACCAGTAATCAGCTCCCACTGAAATCTATCATCCCTCCCCTGCCCCCACCCCCGCCCCACAGCCACCAGGAAGCGAAGGGAACACCTGCCAAGGCAGCTGCTCAGGCCTGCAGGTGAGTCCAGGCTCTGGGCATCTCTCTCAGAGGGTCTGATGCGGGCTTCCGGCCTAGGAATAATCGAAACACAAGAGGGTACAACTTATGAACTGACAGCTATTTCATTACATCCAGAAAAAACATTTTTTTTTCTAAAAATGCAGGTCTGTAACAACAACACATTCATACGTCTTGTATGGAATTTTTATTTGACATTCCACTATCATCGTGACTTCCCCAGATGGACTCATGGTGTATCAGGTGACACTAAAACCATAACAAATATCCTGTTCTTAGAGGTGGGCCCTTAATTATAGCTTTTCAGCTGTGTGAATGAAGTCCATGACGAATTTCTTTCCAATGGGCCATTGGCCTATGACGAAAGATGTGTTTCCACCCCTATTTAATTCAACCGACAAATATACCCCATGTCAGCCTTGAATGCCTGTGAAGGCCTGGCCAACCCAGCCCTGCCCTGCATACCCTCAGAGAGCAGGGCACAGGAGAAGCCCGTGCCATCAGATCCAACTCTCCCAACCCAGCATTTAGGCCTTCACACCTTCCTTTCCCCAAATATCAAGTACAAGCCACAGGGCCTTCTCTTCCCAGATATAGCATATCTAATACAACTGTAGCTACATTTCCCTGCTCTGTGGAATTCAGTAAACAATATCAAAACCCATAGTAGTGCTCTCTCAGCACTTCTAGAATGGACTTCAGCAAGTGAGAGTTTAATATACCACCTACTGGTATTTGGTCAAGGAGAGGGACAACCGTTTAATTAAGTTAAATATGGACAATTTTCCAACATGTCCAAGGAAAACAGCTTGGGACAAAAGCAAATAATAATGCACCAGGTGACCCTTATTAGGGATGGAAGTGAGGCTGGTTCTCCTCACATGGAGACCGGAAACAGAAATATCCTCCAGAGACCCAGTGCCCAGAGCTGGGTCAGATCCACTGACAGTCCAGAAATAATCATAAGTAACAACACAACTCCAGCAGCACTGGGAAGTGGTAGGAAAGGACTTCACAATCCCACGTCAATCTGCATGAACAGGGAAGCAGGCACAGCAATGCTCACCTGTAGGGTTAATTAAGAAAATGTCCATGAAACACCAGCATTGAACGTAACCCATAGCAGATGCTCAATAACTGTTCATTTTGCTTCGTGTCTCTTTGGGAATACAAATTTCTTGGCCCAGAGAGATTTACTTGGTTTCACTGTATCCACAAAACAGAAAAATATCTGTTTGTCAAGTTTATTACAAGTAGGGTCAGTTAGATGTTTTGGGTTGTAAGTGACAGAAACGCCAAATCAAGCTGACTTAAAATGGCAGGGAACTTCTTGACTCCTATAATTGCAAGCTCCAGAGGTAAGGGCAGATTCGGGAGAAGATTGCTTCAATCACTCAGACAATGAGGCCAAGGGAAATCCATATGAAATTTAAAATGTGTTATGTAACCTGTATCAGTGAATTTCAGTTTAATACAAAAACACAGGGGAGATGTTTGACCAAATGCAAGGAGAATGAGGAAGATTAAAATAATTCTCTTGCTTACAGAAATTTTCTACTTATATGTAAGAATACTGCTGGGTTCTTGAGGTTGGAAAGGTCTAAAGTGGTGAGAAAGTTAGGCAATGAAATGGCAAAGGGCTTAAAATGAAGGTTTAACAAACAGGAAAAGAAACAGCCTCCCTCCATGTTCTCTCTTCTTTTCTCCCTGCTATTGCAATTCACAATCCCATCACAGTTTTAAGGAAACTTAATTTAGAGGTTAATATTTTTAATTTTTCAAAATAAGAACATCTATGCTGAAGCTAAGTTTCAAAGCACAGTAGATTAACTAAACTCACAAAAAATCCAGTAATTTCATGATTCAGTTTTGAAAATTACTTTTAATAAGCAGGAAAAATTACTCAAATATAAACCAAATATAATTTCTTTAATCTCCCAAAGTATGGTAGACAAACTGAATACCACACCTTAGAATAAGAAAAGCGTAAAAGTTTGTTTCTTAAATCTCTTCCTTCTTAAGCCTAGTTGGCAAAAATCTTTGCAGAAAAAATTAGTCAACTTTATAAATGCTGCTATAAAACAGCTGAAATAAGCAAATTGCTCTTCTAATCTCCTGGTTGGCACCAAAGCCTAACTGTTCTCTTTCTTATGCCTGTTACAACTGAAATCTACTTGATGAAACTCATATGTCTGCAGCAGCAGGTTTCAGCAGAAGATTTTACAACATACACATGACTCTCCGTCTAGTTTTAAGTGTGAGCTTGGTTAAAAAAAAAAAAATCCATCAAGCTCAAGGTAGATTACAAGACTTCGCTTTGAATTTAACAAAATTCCTAAAACAAGAAGATGAATCATTTCAAAGCAAACAAAAAATATTTCAGAGAATTTCATTTTTCCAATTCTCTGCATGCTTGCTCATTCAACAAGACAGTTTCCAGGATATAATGCAAGACAGGATAAAAGAATACATCTTAAAAATTAGATCCATCACCACTGGGATTATGCCATTGAAATGTGTGAATTTACCCCACCACCTTTATGTACTTTACTCAAAGACATTGTTCTTGTTAAGTATATGCCAAAGTTTCCATAAATTTCTTAGAGGAATAAAAGCAGATGTGCAATGACTTTCCAGTTGCCTGTGAAAGAAGAGTCAAGTGGAAGGGTAGAAATGAAGAATGAAATGCAGAGAATAGACATGTAAAAGAAATATGATTGAAGATTCTAAACACATAGCACAAGCCATGGCCATCCTGTATCCCTGGGGCCGTCTCTTCCTTCTGCTTCCTTACCTCTGTCAAGAGCTCTCCTTCTCTGTCACTCACCCAAGCTTAAAACCTTGGAGGCAAAATGAGCTCGTATA
The DNA here is from genome assembly GCF_023851605.1 of Tamandua tetradactyla. NCBI lineage: Eukaryota > Metazoa > Chordata > Mammalia > Pilosa > Myrmecophagidae > Tamandua > Tamandua tetradactyla. The sequence goes on from NC_135352.1 coordinate 28,876,361, forward strand.
TTCCCCCGTCTTCTGAGTCAAGTCAGCCACCAAGTCCAATTGGCAGCGCCTCTGAAATCCTTCACCCCCCTCAAATGGTGCCTTGTACATGTAGACACCAAACAGTTCTAACATGTACACATTTTCAAGTACCCTGGTTTTTAAATCTATATTAAAAGTAGGTTATTTTTTGTTTGGCTCCTGATTTGGACAAATGAACTGCAAAAAATGTTTATGAAACCATCAGGATAATTTAAATACAAAATGGATAGTTAGTGATATTAAGGAATACCTTTGTCATTATGCTAAAAAAAAAAGCCATCTTTTAGGGATTTATGCATAAGTGTTAACAATGAAATGGTGTCTTAGATTTGCTTCAAAATCATCCGAAGTGCAAAGAGAAGTAGGTGGTGGTACAGATGAAACAAAATGGGCCACGTGTCGATAAACATTGAAGCTAGGTAAATAGGAATCCATTATATCAATGCCTCTATTTCTGAATATGATTGATGTTTTTCATAATAAAAAAAAAAAACAGACTTTTTTTTCTCATTGAAACACTAGAAGAATTCAGAGATTGTGGCCCGACTTTCTGAGTTCAAACACTGGTAGTGCAGCCAGGTGCCCCCGGACAAATTCCTTAACCAGTCTATGCCTCAGTTTCCTCCTCTGGTGTTCATGATAGCAACCTCAAATGCCTCAAAGCATGGTTGAAAAGATTAAATGGGTAATTTTATAAGTAAAGAAGTATAACCATGCCTGCACAACATAAATACTTTATAAAGTTGCTATTACTTTACCACCATTGCCAGTACCATGATAAGTACTTTTTGTCTTATGGTTTCCTGTTAAACAGTAAGCTCACTGCAGCACGTGGAGAGGAACACAAAGCACAGCCCTTCTCCTTTGACGGTCTTTTGGTCCTGAGGAGATTCAGAACCAATGGAGGCAAAAAAGAGAAATAGCATTTACCCAAACACATTCCGTGTACCAAGCAGTGTGCTAAGTCCCTTCACCTGGATTATTTTGCTTAAGCCTCCCCACAACCCTGCAGGGAAAACTGAAGTTGGGAGGGGCTGGTAAGACCCCAGTGCTGTCCGAGCCAAAGCTTGTGAGCTTATACTTCATAACGATTAACGAAGCTGCAGAACTTGAAAGAGTGGCCACCACTTCCTCAGCTGGGGAGGTCAGGGCAGGTTTCCCAGGAAGTCTGAACTGGAGCTGTGCCTTGAAGGCCAGCTTGTCATTCGAGGTAGAAGGGCTGAGATGGAATGCACGGGGTTGGTCCCGGGGTACATGGACAAGCCATTCTGATGGGAACAGGGTTGGGTGAGGTTAGAGGAAGCAGGAGAAGGCCTGGACTGCTAGTGGCAGGAAGAGCAAAAAGAGGTCCTAAGAGGGGAAGCAAATCAAACCCAAAACTGATAGACCCTGACGATCAATCGGGTCAGTTTTCTCAAAGACAGCCCGTGGATCAATAGCATCTGAACCCTCTGGAGTACAAGATGAAGGTAGAGATTCCCAGATTCCTGGGAGTTCCAGGAGTGCAACTTAGGAATGTGTTGTCGTTGTTGTTTTCAAATAAGATTCTGAAAACCCTGTCACCTGCTTTATTTGTGGAGAAGGTAGTAAGAGAAGAGAAAATACACACTTGAATTTGAGGGGCAGCTAAACTGAAAGCAACGTTAGGCCTCTATGCTTCCTCTGATTCATAAAGGAATGAAGAAACTTCCTTGTCCGGAGACTCAAGAGTTTAATTCTTCCCTAGAGCAAGATCAGCCATTTTCACTGGGATAAGAAGAAGAAGGGATAACACACTCAGGAGCACCAAATGGGATATTAATGCAGAAAACAGGGCCAAGTTCCTCCTTCCAAATACAAATTTTCACATTAAAGTATGTTTATCAGCCCTCGTTGTTTTACCTTTCGATTTGAGCCTTCTCCCTACCCTAACAGGAATCCTGAGAGCCTGTGCCTTACGAAGGCAGATACACAATCCGGTCACCCCCTCCAAACTGGGAATCTGTTTGTTCATGGACCATCCCAGCTCCGGGCTGCCTCCAGGGATGGGAAGCAGTCACCATGCTCTCGGGGGGCAGGTGCAGCAGTGGAAGAGGAGAACACTCTGCACGGGGCCAAGGACGGCCTGCCCACCCTGCTCACTGCACAGCTTCCCACCCCCATGGATGGAAGAGTCCTGGAAGAGCAGTCTCGATGATGCTGCAGGTCTGTGCTTACATGGACGGTCAACAGGGCAAACGTCATTCCCATGACAACTGAAATAAATATGAAACTGAGGGTGGTATGAAGGAAGCCATCCTGGTCTGGGTTGGTATGAAAATCTTCATACTGAAGAGGAGGCTGCAGTCCTCCCACACATTTGCTTTTTAACCTAGGGAGACTGTTTTTTTGACCTTGAGGTTGAAGTCACGTATTGGTTCCTGTCTGTTCCCAACAATCTTTCTGCGCCAGAAACGCAAGCATTTGGAATTCTTTAGTGTGCTGGGAGTGCTCTGTGGAATGGCTGGATTCTTGAAGACTCGGGCAGCAAATGGCTCATATGTGTGGTACAGAGATAGGGTCACACACACCGGGAGATAGCGCAGCTTCTCAGTAGACTCAGGGCGTAGGCCCAAAGGCAGAGAGGCATCCAGCACGTAGTGTCTTTGGCAAAACCTGCTCCAAAAGGCGGCAGTACAAGTGACAGTCCAGGCATTCTTACAAATCAGAGGAAACTTCACAATGTCCTCAGGACAAATGTAGGAGGCCGGCAATAGCCAAATATGCATGGGATACTCTTCTCCTCCAGCCCTGTCCAGGTCTTCGTGCTCCTTGTTTCTCTTTTCTCTGGAGATGGTTCTCTTGTGGCTGCCCCCTCCTGGGCACTCATCTCATCACTGCTGTTGATGACGTCACACGGCTCACCAGCCCCAGAAAGCGCTTCCTCTGCAGGCAACTGGGAGGCTTCCAAGCCACAAAGAGGTTTTACTTCCTGCTGAACAGCATTGGTGATGGCTTTCTTGACCCATCCAGACTTCATGATGGCTGGATCCAAGCTGGCATAATCCGCCAAGGTCACTCAACCGGAGCTGGTGTTGTGGGCCCAGAACTTGAGTCGCTTCCGTCTTCTGGGCGTGGTGACCATGTCGGAGAGAGGTCCACCTAGCGGGCCAGACCCCTGGCCATGTCTCCACCCGGCTCCGTGGCCAGCCCACTGGGAATCTGTTTTAAATGTGCTCCTTAGGTGAGTCTGCTGTGCACCAAAAATTCAGAACTTCTAGATTAGATTAAATAGGGAAGAGCAGCAGTAGAAGTCAAAGATTAAATATGGCAATTTTCAGCTCACTGCATGTCCTGCCTTCTCCCTTCCATTTGCCATTCTTCTGCCTGACTTATCTTCCTCTAACATGGTTTTTACCATTCCCTGCTTCTGTTTCGAAGCCCAGAGCGCCTTACCAGTGGTTGCCACCTCAAATCTAAACTCCTCTACCTGTTTTCCTCCCCCACAAAGTCAGGCCCCAACACATTTCTAATTTTCCACCCTCCTTAACTCTCCGCTAAAAGTTGGCCGCCCTGACCCAAGCTTCTCCCTTAACCTCGGAAGCAAGTGCTGAGGCCTGGAGAAAAGTGGGCAAGGAAAGCAGGTGGGGCAGGGCCTTCCAGCCTGTGCTAGCAGGGCAGAGGCACAAACTTAGACACCCTTACAAAATGAAGGTGCTTCCCAGCATCATCAACAGCCCCTAAAGTCTGCATATGGCCCTCCCCTGCATTCAGCTTAGGGCAAGCACGATCCCCAGTCCAGCCCATTTCACCCGTACGGGGGTGCTAAGAGCTGGTTTGACTTGACCTCTGCCATCCCCACCACAAGCCCAACACATACTGAGGGGTGGTTATGCTTGTCTGACTATCCGCTAAGCCTGCCTTACTCCATGCTGCTTTGGAGATCCTATCTGAGCTGCTTCTCCCTCCTTACAATGCCTCCTCTCCTCCGGACCCAGGGCCTCCTCCCTCCTCCATGAACATTTAGCTCAAGATCTCCAAAGCGTAAGTTGTCAAGAGTGCCCCAGCCACTCAGGCTCTCCACCTCTGCCTCCCGACGCCAGGGGTGGCTCTGATATGCAGCCCCCAGGTCTGTAAGGCCAAGGGTGAGCCCGTCCCCCAGCCCAAGACCATGTGAGTGGTGAGGGGACAGGAGGCTGTTCTGGATGTGCACACCTGGAAGACAGCCAGCTGGGGACCCTGCACCCTGCAGTCTAGGCTGAAAACCACGGTTTAGCTCGATAGTCTACTTTCTTCCAGGATCCCAACACATGTTTTGGCACCCGCCCTTCTGCCGCAGTCCTATGCTCCTGACATGGGGCCGTATGCTCCCAGGGCAGCTGGAGCCCCTCAGAAGCTGGGACCAAATGCATGACGTCTTTTTCATCTTCCGTAGGGCCTGGAATCTGTGCATCACACAATATGCATTAAATACTCTATTAAAAGGCTGTGATTTTTCAAAAATGCACCTTTTTCTCTCTTTGCTTCATTTTGAGGTTTATTCCCCGAGTCAAATAAATGTGGTTTTTGTTCAACAGTTGGCCAAGGAGCAAGCATTTTTTTTTTTTTTAACAATTACACCATATCTTTGTGGTTATTTGAGAAGGTGTGGCAGTTCATCCAGGGCGGACTGTCCCATTTAACTGGCTCTCGTATGTTTTTTCATATCAGATATAGCAAATTTACCTATGGAAATTGCCCCAGGTACATAGCCAAGGAAAATAAAATAGGCTTAAATGAAAGTAGAAAGTAAGTGAGACGTAGTTTACATTAAACTGTGGGGAGTTTTTAGCAACGATAACAACATTTTGCTACATGGATGACTGTTACAGGTTGAATTAGTGGCCCACAAAAAGACATGTAAGTCCTAACCGCCTGGTCCTGTGAATATGACCTTACTTGAAAACAGGGTCTTTGAAGATGTGATTAGCTACAATGAAGCCAAACTGGGTTAGAGCAGACCTTAATCCAATACATCAGTGTCCTTAAAAGAGTAAGAAGGCACAGGAGCAGAAGCTAGGCAGACACAGGAGGGGTTCTCCAGTCCCGACCTCAGCCTTCTGGCCTCCAGAACTGGGACACCATAAGCATTTCTGCTGTTTTAAGCCATCCAGCTTGTGGGGCCTTGTTACAGGACAATCCTAGCAAACTACAGCAATGAGCCAGAAAACCACATAAAGGTTCATACGAGAGTGTCCTTGATTAAACTTTCCTATTCTGGACAGTCTGAGTTTGTTAGCAGATTTTTTTTTTTTAATTAACAAATCACCTTCAAGGAGGTGGCAGGCAATTTACGCCACGGAGCTCAACAAAACCATCACATAAAACCGCCAAACGACTCCAGCACTTGATGCCTTCTCAAGGCAGCAAGAACGCAGACAAACATAGCCTTTGTAGAAAACCACTTCTCTTGGGAAGTGTGGTAGCTGATTCTACAAGATATGTGGTTATACACGTCTGCATATCTGGGGAGAAGATCAAGACCCAAGGCTGCCTTTGAAGGACAAGGTGGTATTGTTGGTATACCTTTTTTTAATGTAAGGTGTATGCACCCCTTTACAATAGTTCAAATGTGTCAAAGAACAAAATCCCTGCCCTGGAGCATTTACAGCCTAGAGACACAGAGGGAAAGAGCCAAGGAAGAACCCAGGAAAGTTGTGGCCTGTGCGTTGGGTAAGTTTTCAGTCCTGCCGAACCGTCCACCAAATGAACTCGAGGGGCCCTAAATAACTACAAGCATAACTGACTCTTTGGTGTGAGAACTATGATTACAGGCTTTGCTGAAACCTCTCAGGGGCCGAATGTCTGGTAACTATCATCAGGAAAGAAAGAGCTTAGCAGCACAATCCCAGAGAAAATGTTTGGGCTAGGGAATGGGGCACATCTGGGCTGAAATGTCAGCATTACCACTTTCTATTTGTGTGACTCTGGATAAGACATGTAACCTCTCTGAATTTCAGCCTCTTGTCAAATGGAGATAGTAAAACCTCAGCGAGTTTCTGTGAGGATTAAATAATGTATGTAAATAGTCTATTGTGAGTCTCACACTAAGTGTGTAGATGGTGGCAGCTGTCTTTTAAGCTCAGTTCTCAAGCAACAACAAGTTCCCATCTCTGGAAGGACAAAGGAATCCCTTCCGGCTCACTCTGTTGGGGCGAGGGGGGTGACACTCCCAGGCCAGTGATGGAAAAGCCATTTCACTCCTGGCATGAGGAGGGCAAAGACACCAGAGTCCAGAGTCCAGGGTCTCTGCTGACCCTGACAAGAAGAAAAGGAAGTCTGAGGAGCATCCCACACCCCCTGGAGGACAAGCCAAGAGTCTTGGGATGGCCCTGGCACTAGCGTGGGTCCTGGGACACCCTGGTTGAGGGACCCTACACCATTCATGTCACCTTTCGACACTTCGGTTTCTTGGTCGCTAAAGGGTGGGGCTGGGACGCTGAGGGCTGAGGTCCTGCCTGCATCCAAGACCTGAGGCTGCACCTCTGTGGCCTGGACAGTTGAGATTAAGGGTGGAGGTCACGCTTGGCGGGGGCGGCGTGCGCTTTGCTGGGAGGTGGAAACGGAGGTGGCCTGTGAGAGGCTCTCCAGGCTCGGGGACTGGTTTTTGGAGCCTGCGGAGGAGACACAGCCAAACCTCACCATCGTGCTTTGTGCTTTACTAGACGACACCTGCCTTAAGAGGGCCAGGCCCCAGCGCCTGTGACATCAAAGCGAGGAGCAGGGGAAGGGCCAAAGCTGTGAAGCCTGGCCTTGAGTGCAGGGTCTGAATCTCTTGTATTCTCTTAGGCATGGGTGAAGATATCCAGAAAGTAGGAAAGGAACTCTAGTTTTCTGAACCGATAAACAAGTCGGCTCTGCTCCGGCATGAATGGTATTAGTGAAATGCTTTCATTTGTACCTTTTAAAAGGTCGCATACTGCTAGCACAGGTTTCCACCTCTTTAAACAGAGAAGAAAATGGAGCCATTATTTGCATTCCCTAAAGTGCCATATGGTTACACATGGGCATCGAGCCAAGGGAAGGCTCTGCCCAAACCTCTGTGCACAATTCAAAAGCAAAATAAAGTTGTCACAGTGCGTTGGGATTAGCATCAGGAAAGGGGCAGCCAAGAAGGTAACAGAACCAGGAACAGAAAAAACTCTTCACCTTAATTTTTCTCTCCTTGTTTCAGGGTTGCCTTGGGCATCTCAAAAACCACAATTTGAATTAGCCAAATTTTACTCTGACAGCTTATGTTATTCAATTGCATACTTTGAAACCAAGCATGAGAATTTCACTCCTTTGCAAGGTACATATATACATATATAACCTATTATATTATTAGGTATAAATAAGCAGACCAGACCTAAATAAAAAAAAAGAAAAGAAAGAATTCTACTTCATCAACACAAAATCCAAAGTTTTAGAAGGATAAAGAATAAACTGCAATATTTGTATTTTTTAGTCTCCTCTAATTTCTAATAGGACAGCAACTTGCCTGAGACCATGAGCTGGTAAAAGGCAGGGCAGATGAAAACCCAAATTCATCTCCATACCAACTCTTAGCACCTAACAAGGTTGATCTCCATCCAGCCCAGTGGGTGATATCGAGGAGGGGGTGGAGGCAGTAGAGACACAGAACCGACCACTTGTACCCTGTGTTAGTTAGATTCAGTTGTCAACTTGGCCAGGGGAGCATACCTAGTCTTGTTGCTGTGGACATAAGCCAATGGTACGTGAACCTCATCTGTTGCTAATTACATCTGCAGTCGGCTAGGAGGCGTGTCTGCTGCAATGAGTGACATTTGACTTAATTGGCTGGTGCTTAAATGAGAGAGCGCAACTTAGCACAGCTAAGCAGCTCAGCATTCCTCATCTCAGCACTCGCAGCTCAGCCCAGGCCTTTGGAGATGCAGAAAGAAGTCACCCCGGGGAAAGTTGTTGGAACCCAGGGGCCTGGAGAGAAGACCAGCACAATTCAAAAAAATCCTGTGCCTTCCACGTAAGAAAGAACCTCAGTGGAAAGTTAGCTGCCTTTCCTCTGAAGAACCAACAGAATAAATCCCCTTTTATTAAAAGCCAATCCGTCTCTGGTGTGTTGCATTCCGGCAGCTAGTAAACTAGAACATACCCCAAAGCCCTTGCACAGGGGGCAGGCAGAGAAGGGGGCTGAGTTAAAGGACCATGCCTTACTAGTTAAGACACTACGACTAGGGACAAGCAGTGAAAGACAAAAGTGAAAGGCACAAGCACAAGCAGCTAATCATCCCCATGTACACAGAACATTTTTGGGATGAAATTAAAATAATCTGGATGTCATGGTTAGGGACAGGTGTCAACTTGGCCAAGTTGTGGTACCTGTTCATCTGATTGGGCAAGCGCTGGCCTGTCTGTTGCAATGAGGACATTTCATAGGATTAGGTCACGATCACGTCAGCTACATCCACAGCGGATTCCATTTGTAATCAGCCAAAGGGGAGTGTCTTCTGCAATTAGTGATGCTAAATGCAATCATGGGAAGCCTTTTAAGGAGGACTCAGAGGAGACAGGTTCCATTCCTGCTTTGGCTGGTGAGCCTCTCCTGTGGAGTTCATTCAGGCCATCCATTGGAGTCATCGGCTTCACAGCCTGCCCTGTGGATTTTGGACTCTGCGTTCCTACGGTCACGTGAGACACTTTCATAAATTTTATATTTGCAAGTGTTCCCTGTTGATTCTGTTTCTCTAGAGAATCCTAACTAATACACTGGATTTTTGAGATTTTTTGTTAAAACTATACAACTAGAATTCACCTCAAAAACAGAGTAACGGGGACTATGCAAAATTACTTTTTAATCACTAGTCTCTATTGAAATTTAACCCTGATATTTATCTGGCCATAATTCACATTTTCCTAAGCACTCCAAATTTCAACTGTCTGGTAAAACTATTTTCCAGAACGATTGCTTACTCTCATTTCTAATTAAGAATATAACTCTGCCACTCTTTCTTTCAGGTACAATTTGTATGGAAGAAAATATAGCCCTAGAGTCAGTAAATCAGATGGGAAAAGAACTTTATTTTCCTATTTGTGATTCCCCAGGGTAGTATTTTTCAAGCTTTATCAACCCACGCCTCCTTTTGGTAAAAAAAAAAAAAAAAAAAAAAAAAAAAAAATTGCATGCCCTCCTTTAATTTTACTAAGTTTTTTTAATTTAAATATATTGAGAAAAACATCAGTGATGATATCTTTAAAAGAAAAATGTTTATAGTAATCTTGAAATATACATATTTTTCATCACTCACATAGTATTTTTTTAAATGTTAAGGGTGCTTGCTTGCCAAAAATATGACAGTCACTTCAAAATCAAATGTTCTGCTGCTTGTTTTCATAGGCAAAAGTAAAGGAGAAAAGCAGTCTGGCAAAAGGATGTAAATGAGAGAAAATAAGATAATGCCTGGAAAGCAAATTTGTTTGTTTTAAAGTAAATAAGGATGTCATCATGGTGATCTGTAAACTATGCCTGCAATTGAGTACAATTCTTATTTCAAAACCTCTCCTGGAAGCTTTAGCCTACCTGTATGTATTTCTGAGAGTTACTTCTGGAGGACCTCTTTTGTTGCTCAGATGTGGCCTCACTCTCTCTAAGTCCAACTCTGCAAGTGAAATCACTGCTCTCCCCCCCTACATGGGACATGACATCCAGGGGTGAAAGTCTCCCTGGCAACATGGGAGTTGACTCCCAGAGATGAGTCTGGCCTTGGCACCGAGGGATCAACAATTCCATCCTAACCAAAAGGGGGAAAAGAAGGGTAACTAACAAGGTATCAGTGGCTGAGAGAGTTTAAATAGAGCCAAGAAGCTACTCTGGAGGTCACTCTTACACATGCTTTAGTTAGACATTACTTCCTATCATAGCTTGCCAACCCCCAACCAAAACCATTCCTGCCAATCCTAAAGAACGCCCAGGACAATATATAAGATTCTACAGATTCCATGCACTAGGGTTACTTTCCAGAAACCTACAACCTCCAGATGGGTCACTAGACCAGGTAAGTTCTGAAACGTAGAGGGGCCAGTCTCTCCGGAACATATCAGCCTTCCATCATGAAAAAGTTAGAATGGGTATAGCCCAAATACCCCTAGAGAGTGGGAGAAAGATGAAAGGTGATGGTGGAGTTATACAGAAAAGGTAGGGCTTAACAAATAAGTATGATTGCTAAATTATTAGACTGATGTTTCTTTTAGTCTCCAGTATCTTAGAACAGCTAGAAGTAATAATCTAAAATTGTAGAATTGTAACCCATACCAAACTCTGAAAAAAGAACTCTGCTCCACAACTAATTGTTACAGTGGGCTTTGAAATTTATTGCTTTTTTGTATGTATGTTAATTTTCACAAAAAAGAAAAAAAAAGTCAATTGGAACGATAAATGTGCAGCTATATGATAATTCTATGAACCACTAATTTAACATGTTGGATGATTACATGGTATGCAAATATATAATGTACATCAATAAGAAATTTTCAATGAAATGCAAATGTTGTTAACAAATTATAGACTGAATAAGCCTTTATAAATACAAGAATGTTAAAATCTCTAAAATTACATTAGGACATAGCAATCAAAACACAACACTCAGTTTGCTAAAAATCCACTATCTGTGGTAGTTTCATCATGAAATAGGTAGTTATATTTAGAGGGCCTTTTGTGCATGCCACAACTGTCTTATTTACTTGAGGTTAGATTAAGTAAGTGTACAGCTAAGCAACAAGCAACCCTATTATTTTCCTAATACTCCTTTTTAAAACCTGCATAAGGCTCTATTCATTGGGATCAAAGCAAAAGAGTCCCGCTACTGAAGAAACCTAGAAGTGCTATGTCACTGTAAAAGAGCACAGTTGCCTCTCTAGATGACAAATAGGAAAAAACAAAAACAAAAAAAAACCCTTGCTTATTTTTCTTTCTCTACACCAGAAAACAATTCTTGACATAAAAGTACCACATAACCTTTAAAATATAAACAAACAAAAAAGCAAGAAAACCTCTCCTGAAGTTCTCTTTTCAAGAACTTGAGTGAGAAAAAGTCTCTCATTCCAAGCTATCAAAGGTGACTTCCTACCAATGGCAAAGATAGTCCAATGGACAGACTGGATGAGATGTAATTTTTTAAAAATCACTTTCAGAAAACCTTGAGAGTGTCATCAAATTGAAAAATAAAGTGCTTTTAATTTAAAATGTAATTTAGCCATAGATATATGAACTATAATGTTGGTCTTTGTCCCTTAAAACCCATTAAAGAATACCCTTTCTGTGTATTCAGAGTTTCAATTTTTTTTCTCTACCAAAATATGTGATGCTCCATTGAAAACTTTCATGAGTATAAAGAAGCTGGTCTTTTTCCTAGAGTTCCACAAATAAGGCTATTGTGTCTCTTGGGTCATAAATCAGGGCAAGCACATTTCCCTCTGATTAACCCATGAATACATGGACCTTGTATCTGATTTACAAATTGAGGCATATCATTTGGTATTTAGCACACTCTTTTGGACATAATTGATTGTCAGTAAGGATTGAGGTCTTTTCCTAAATTACTGTGCAACCTTGGAATCCAATGTTTTCTAATGTCACAGCTAAGCCCCAAAATACTTGGAGGATTTTTATTCCTTTGATTCAGTTTATTAGCTTCCAAAAATGTTGATACTATTTGAAAGCTTTTGTGATGGTCTCCCATCTTAACAAACAGTACAGTCATTTTCCTTTTATCGTGACTTCAGGTATACACTGCATCCAGACCCCGGCTTGAACACAATCTCAATCACAGCTAATGGCAAAAGGAGCCGTGATGCTTTGACGGGTGACTACACTGGAAATGGAATATCCTTCATTAAACATCAATTCAACACTTGCCTGTAGAGTTGGACAAAGACATCATCTGGAATCTCTTCTCCATTTCCTCTCCAAGTTATGGCAACCCTAAAAATATCAGTTTTCATGATAATGTCCTGAATAGGGAGGGCTTTTATCTTTCAATTAAGGGATTATTTCATACAAAACTTTCATAGCTTTTGTGGACTTCTGATGGCATGTTCCAGTCCTATTCAATCTCATATATAGAAGAAAAGTGAATTTTGCAGTGGAAAAAAAAAAAGGTGCCGGATTTTAGTAAGGCTTTCAAGATTGAGGCTAACTGGCATAATAGCTCAGTCTTTTAAAATACATACAGTCAGGATCTTATCCTTTGCAATACACATTTATGAATCACACTCAACATAAGCTTCATCAAATAACTGGTTTTCTGCAGAAATGACCGAAGAATTCTGAAGACTGCTTGGCTAGGTGTTCAAGTGATGGAAGATGTTGATGTTGGTCACTGAGGGCTAAAACTACTCCAGGGGTCCACTCATATAAACAAATACTTCCTATTATATACAATGATATAAACATAAGCTTTTGAACATTTTCTTTTTAGAATATACACATACACCGTGTCTAAATTTTGGCATCTCCCTCAGCCTTCCAAGAAATATAGAAACTTCTCAGCATCCCCCCGGTTTTACTTAAAGTACCACATTGTTATTCTCACCTAAGCGTGACCCAACATGGCAATTTGCAGTGTTATAGAGACTTCATTAAAAAGTCCCTGTGTTTGGCTCTCTGTACTTAGTATTATGTGGTTGAACATTTAACAATAAAGTGCTTTATTTCCTATAATTATTATCTCAGTTCACACCGTCAACTATGAGAAAAATAACTCTTTTCCCCTTCCTTGACAATAAATAAAATGTTCTGGGATCATAATTTCCTCTATTGCTTGTCAAAGAGCTAAACAGATCACTTTCTCTGTGTTTTTTTTTTCACATGGGCAGCACCGGGAATCGAACCTGGGTCCTCTGGCATGGCAGGTGAGCATTCTTGCCTGCTGAGCCACCGTTGCCCGTCCTGTTTTTTTTTCATACTTATCCAATTTATTATTATTTTTTTGATTGAGAGATAATTCACTTAAGCATTGAACTTATTTTTAAAAACCTGTAGTTCAAAGTTTTCTTCTAAGGCAGTGATCTAACAAATAAACTTAATATATGCTGTTAAATGTAATCAATATTAAACTGTATATGTTGTAATTCATTGCTGAGATTAAGCCTCTTTTGGACTTGATTCCATTTTTCCCACTTAGACTCCCCAATAATGAACTTCTAAAAAGAAGCAGTTTGTCATATTCCCCCAAAAGCAAGAGGGGTTATTAAATGACACATCTCTTTTTCAACTTTCTCTTAATCTTTGTACACTCTGAAAGAAACGTCATTTCTCCCTGGAGAAAAACTGAAAAATGGAAGAAAAAACAAAAATCACCCTGTCCTACTATCCAAACTGAATCACTGTTAATATTCATAAAGTTAATATTTAGTGTATTTCTTGAGGCTTTATCCAACCCAGTGGAATTTGAGGAGGGGTCAGCACGCTGGTCACAGACTGGTGATAGAACCCAGCTTGGTCGTTAAACATGTAGGTTCCTAGACGTATATCTGATGATTCTGATTCAATAGCACCGGGTGGGGCAAGAGCTCATTCATTCATGCATTCATTCATTTCTTTATGCAAAGCTGCCCAGATGACTCTGATGCACAGCCGATTTGGGAATCACCTGTTTCAAGCATAAACTTTGAATCTTGCAGACCCCAGTTTCAGAACTTAACTCGTCACTTAGCATGACTGAGAAGGCTGCCCACCCTCTCCAAGCTCAGTCTGCTCATCTAAAACTGGACATACTAAGGGCCATTTATAAAAATTAAGGGAGAAATTTTACTTGACACTGCCTAAAACACAGTAATTATTCAATTTATGGTACTTACTGTTTATTCTTCCCCATTTTTCCCTAGGTATTTGGTTTGACAGTTTGTTTGGATTTGTATAGCTGTGAAATACTGAATTCATTTTCAAGTAATATTAAATGTCAAGTGTTTTTCCATGGGGCTTCATAACCTTCATAGACATTTTATGGCTGTGTAGTATTCCATCCAGGAGATGGAACCATAGTTTACCTAATTATTTTCCACTCATGATTTTAAGTTCCTTACCATTTTTCCTTTTTAAAAAATTGCAAATGAATAGTCTACTACATATAGCTCACTATATTTTAGATTATTTTCTTAGATAAAGTCCTAGAGATAAAATTAATATATCAAACTTAAAATACTATTGGCAATGTATTAAGGTATCAGATATCTCACTCTTGCCAGCATTGAGCATTTTCCTTTTCTCAATGTTAAAATGGCAGTTCAGAAATTGCCATTAGCACCCAGTCAGCACTAATTATACTTTGAAATCCATATTATGTAGAACTGCACTAAGAAATACAAACTGAAGTTCATTACTGTCTCCACTCTCAAAGAAAGTACAGTCCAATGGGAAAGACACAAAGTGACCTGCCAATGTAAACGAGTAGAATATAGATATCAATTAGTAAAAAAAAATTATTAGACAAGTTGTGTGTTTACAGAACAATCACACATCAAATACAGGATTCCCACACACCAACTGACCACGAACACTCAGATTGGTGGGGAAAATTCATTACAGCTAATAACACATTTTTTTTTTAATACTACTTTTTTTGTATGCTGTAGGGCGGGGTCACATTTCATTATTTTTCCATGCACGTATCCTGTTCTTGCAACACCATTTGTTGAGTTGTTGCTTGTCCATTTTGCTTGTCTGTTTGTTTGCTTTAGGAAGTGCATGGACCGGGATTCAAACCCAGGTCCCCCGCATGGCAGGTGAGAATTCTATCACTGAACTACCCTTGCACCCCCATGTAATTCTATTTTTTAACAGCAGTTACATTTGTTACAATTGATGAAAGATTGCAACAAATGTTACAATTTAATTAAAGTAGTACTATAACTATTGTCCATAGTTTACATAGGGGAATTTTCCCCCATAAACCCAGCCTATTTTTTTTTCATGCATGTCTTTATCTTGTTACTCATCTACTCATACACTGGACAAAGGGAGTGCCCACCACAAGGATTTTACAATCACACAGTCACAGGATAAAAGCCAGACAGTTACACAATCCTTTTCAAAGATAAAACTACTGGAGTATAGTACAACAATTTCAATACTAATTATATTTAAATAAATGATCATATAAGTAGTAACCATTTTCATGACTTAAGAAGGCAGTATCTTACTTGAAATGCCTGGACAATTCTTTTTGCAATGAGGGTAAAGTCAGCACAATGACCTATCTACTTGGGAAGTTAATATGTTAATAATATCACAAAGAACTACATTCATCCACTTCAGTTGACATTTTTAAGTTACAAAAGATCGGGGCTTAGAAAAAAATTGCTCAAAATTTCTCTTTGCATAATTGCACATACTCGAAATCCCTCTCCTTGAGAGTAAAAGCATTTTTTCCAGATCTTGACCCTCAGATTGACCAACAGAGATTCACATTCTCACAGAAGAGTGTATCTTACAAACAGTCATTGAAATTATGTAGACTTACCACTTCATATCAACTGCTTTTTAGAAATAATTTTGATGTACTTTCTATTGGCATGAATAGAAAATTTTCCTCCTTTCACTACTAATCAATTTTCAAAAACAGTAATGAGGGGAAAGGAGGAAAAAATCATTTAGAAAATAAATTTAGAACGTGTTTTTAAAACTTTTTACAGTTGGAACATAATTTAAATAGTTTAGGCACATTAGAAGGTATGATGTACAATATGACTTTTTCAACTAATCACCAGTTTGGGTACATAAAAATGTAAGGAATAGTTTATTCAAATGACATACATTTGCTGGTAAATTTGCCTTTACATTTCTAAGAAACATAGCCACATGGTGCTGGACTTTAAGGAACCCAGGCTTTCTTTTACTTTTGGCCACTTTATAAAAAAGCAGGCACATACTTGAGAACAGAAGAAATTGACATTATTTTAAGGAAAAAAAAATGAAATTTTGGATATTTCCTAGCTTTGAGTCTTCCATAGTACAAAAGATATATATGAAGTGTTCATTTTTTTAAAGAGGAAAGAGAGAAAAAAAAATCATTGAATTAAACTTTTTTCACAGAAAACCTTTTCTAATTGATCATATACTGTTGAGTTAATATCATCAACAATTTCCATCTGATTTCATCCTCATGGACATCTTCAAACTGAAGATTTGCCTCAATCATAAGATGTTTCTATTCCCTTTCTTGTTTTTACATAGTTCTTCATTTGGCACAATTAGTTTCCAACATAAATCAATCTTCCCCATGAAGGAAATGGAAGATTAGAACAGGAGATGAAAGTGACAAGAGCCAAAATTTGTAAGCCAAAGGAAGGGCACGACACCCCAGACTTTCGGCCTGAATCAAGTACCTAGTGTTTGCAACTCCTAAAAATCTCTTTCTAGAATTGGCTGGAGGTGCAGCTTGTTTTGTGAGCCAGCTTAATTCAGTGATGGTGCCAACCTCCCTGGCCCTTTTGATTTTGAATACCGGAGCTAAGATCCTTGCATGGTATAAACTGATAACCCAAAAAACAATTCAAGAAACAAAAACCTTTCCAATTTCCAATGATGTCGTCTCTTAGGAATAAATGTAGGTGTCAGTGGGCCTTCCATCACCCCTCTTGTCTTTGAGACCTACTCAGGGCAGAGGTACCCATACCACCTCCATCCAGCTCGATACTGGGCACAAAGTGAGCTTCCAGGCCAGGAAATAAGCATTTTACCAACTCACATCTACACTGCCCCCCTTCCCACAACTGCAAAGGGACAGCTGCGGTTATCTCTCTCAATTCCACTTCCTTGGGGCCAATGGTAGAGAACGTGGCGGGGGTTACTTGTCCATTGAAAACTCTGGTCTGCAAGCTATTGCTCTAGTTAGAAGATCAGAGGGAAACCATTTGTCAAAACAGCAGCAGCCATTTGAGTGTTGTACTCAGCTACTTCAGTTTAATGTAAATGATTTTTAAAAGCGGATATTGCCAGGTCTTCCACATCAAAATCTATTATTTTTTGGAAAATACGTTCATAACTCAATTTAAAAAAAAGGTTTAAGGAAAACAGTGATGATTAAAATATCCTATCAAAAATAACTAAAGCAAAGTAAATACACTAAATGAAAGACACAATAGTGAAGCCAAAAGTCTGTATGTTTTCTAGAAGGTCAAATGTATGTGCTAGGTACAAATCTCCAAGTTTCCCTGAGAGCAGTTTGCTTTAAATAAAGAAAAATCTGCTCTTAGACTCAGTAAGTACCCAAATTTCATACAAATAAACGAATGTCTGGTTGTTCACAACATACACAAACGAAGTTAGCACAAATTCATCACTACCTCTAGGAAAACAATTTAAAGCAATCAGCAACCCCTGATCTCAATCAGGCTGGGTTTTAATCCTTTCACTGGAGTCCTTTATAATGGAAGGAAATTCAGAGAGAGAAAGAAAGCCACAGGAACCCAGAAGAAAAAGGAAGAGACCAGGAGATGCTGCCGCGTGCCTTGCCACGTGACAGACAAAACAAGGCTCTCCAGCAACCAGCTTCCTCTTTGGGGAAAAAGCACTCACTGCCTTGGAGATGCCTCGATTTGAATTTTCTTTTAGCCTCAAAACGATAAGCTAATCAATTCCCACTGTTTCACCCGTCTCATGGCATCTGCTTTAGCCAGCCTGGGAAACTAAAACAGAACTGCTTTTTAAAATCCTGAATGCCAGACTGAGAAAATAAGAAGACTCTCTCTTTTTTTTAATGTTTGGCAATAGTTTCAGGTATTTCTTTCTTTGGGGTGGGGGGAGCATGGGCAGGCTCCAGAAATCGAACCCGGGTCTCCAGCATGGCAGGCGAGAACTTTGCCACTGAACCATCACTGTACCGCCCAAACGTCTTTTCCTTGAATACTCATTTTATTGTGTTTTGACAGAATATTTCTGACCGCTTTCCACAAGGAGCTCCTCCCACATTCTCAGTATCCTTTTACAATAGTAACTCTCTCTTTGTGTGACTCTTTAAAACCACCCATGTACCTCTTTCATATAAGTACACGACACAAATAAGAACACAAAGCTTTGAGGACCATCTGCATCTAAATGATCTTCTCTACCATTACGTTGTGAAAAGCAAAGACAGAAAATTGAAGTTGAAGTCACGGAACTGCCTCAGTGGTGCTTCACTTCGGCTGGTCCCTGAGCACATGGGGTGGGGGCAGATGTGACCAGGAAAGCTCGTGACCAAGAGGAGAACAGCAGAGACTCCATTCTCCAGCCTCCAGCCTTCCAGCCCGGGCCCTACAGTCCGGGTGCCTTCCCATGACCGAAAGTCAAGGCAGAACCAAGGCGAGGGCTGAGGGAGCTCTCCCACACTGGAGTTTGTAGAGAATTTGTGAATAGTTACCTCCATCCATTGTACCTACCTTTGTTCTCTCTTGAAGCACCAACTACCAGAGGGTTTTCTCCTCCCCCTCTCACTCTTACCACCGCATCACTTAGTACTTCAGGAACAGGTGTTATGGCTTCCATTTTTGCTTCTTCTGAAATACCCAGCAACGGGGCTCGCCACAGTGGACCTCCGACGTTCTGACTGAGTGACCAACTGTCACTTTCAAAAGGTTTTCTGCTCACTACACTGCCATCGGAGACAGAACCCTTCTTATTTAAAGAAAGGTTTTTTAATTGCAAAATTCTTTTTACTCAAATTCTCAGAACTCTCTGAGTTGGAGTTACTTCCATAAGAATTCTCACTGCCCCGTAGAGAGAGGAGTTTCCCCCAAGCAAGGCCACCCTTTTCCATAAACAACCTCTGGGAGTAAGGGCTTCACACCTGCTAACTGTTGGCAATAAACCCAGATTCCTGGGGCAATGAAATTAAAATCTCCAGGGTTGGTACCAAAGATTTATTAACAAACACTGCAGGTGATTCCTAGACTCACCAACAGTTAAGAACTTTTCCAGGCAGGAGAGGTGAAAGGAAATTTTGATCCTTACCACAGTGGTGAGAAGTATCACTCCCCTGTTCCCTCCTCTTAGACCTCAAGCTCAGAAGATATACAAGAAAAGAAGTACAAGTAGTACTAGCACAGGGGAAGTGCTGACCAATTCACTACACACCTGAGGAGACGATACCTACATAAGTAATATCCTCACCCGGGCAGTTTGTTGATGCCGGCAGCCTTGTGCATTCAAGGTTAAAGAGTTCCAATGTTTCTCTTTCAGAATGTACAGCAACCGCTGCAATCAAAATAAACACTCACAAACCAAGGAAGTGTGAATAACAGTCACGAGAGCTTGTAAAGTATAGTGGGGAGCTCTGGCCTGGGAGGTCCCGGGTTTGAATCCTGACTCCACCACTTACCAGCTGAATGACCTTGAGCAAGTTACTGAGCCTAACTGGTCTAGTTTTTCTCATCGATAAAACAGGAATAATGGCAGCTCTGATCTCATAAGGTCAGTATAAGAATTAAAAGAATTAACAGTATAGTACCAAGAAGGTAGCAGGTGCTCAGCCCTCTTCTTTATTACTTTTTTAGCAGACCCCTGATTACAAGTTTATTTGGGAATGAAAATACACAATTTACATATTTAGCAATAGGAAACTGTTGTAGTAGCCACAATAAATATTTAGGTGAACTAAGCAAGTTGCATAGTGTATATTACACACCCATGCCTATTTGTTTATATAGTCAGACAGAAAGTATTGGGGATGAAGAACAGAAAACTTATTTTGTAACCTTAAGTACTTTATCTGGTCCATTTTATAAGTGAGCATGTACTGCTTTTATAATTAAAATTGTCTACTCAGTTAATTATTCCACAAAATTAGATATTAACCACTTACTAAGTTAAGTGTTCCACAATTAAATATTAACCACTAATGTAGAAAGCAATAGAGGAAGATAAGAGTAAATAGAAACAATTTGCAAATTAATACCTACTTTAAAAACCTAAAATCATCACTTTAGTCAATGGCATTTTAGGATTATAAATAGGTAAGACTAAGGCATATACCTGCACCCTAAATCTTGGCAAAAAAAGAAAAATGGATGAGAAAGAGGAGGAAAAACACACTAAATTCCTCGTCTTACATAAGGAATTGAAATGAGTTGTGCTGATAAACAAATAAAATAAAGGTAGAATTATAGGCAAGTATAACGAAAAGCAATACGTAACTTCTAAAAGCAATGCTATTCAAAATGAAATCTGTGCCCAGCTAATGATCCACAAACTGTATATTACTGATCTACAAGATAAAAGAATGGGAGAGTAAGCATTTAGAAAATTTCATAGCAATTTGACAGAGAAATTTTTAAGTCTGTTGAATTTAATAACTAAAAAGTAAGCTTCTATTTTGTATGCTTTTCATTTTTATTTTTAATAATTCATTTTATTGTATTTTACAAAAGTATGGCCCTATATGGACTGGAAATATTTTTTCAAAACCAATCAATCACCACAGATAGTTTGAAAAGCGTCATGCTAAACCACTGAAGGGAGTGCAAGGTAAACAGTCTAACAAAAGACAGAAAACAAAGGAAATACAAGGAATCACAAACAAAAAGAATACTTAAGAAGTCTCAAATGAGCAAATATATTTATCATATAGTTTTAATGGTTCAACACCCCTAAAAAAACAAATACTCTCGCATTAAAATTCAAAATCTAACCATATTCTGCTTATGAGATCCACACTAAAAAAAAGACACAAAAGATTAAAATGGAAAAGGTGGCAGTAATTTACCAAGCAAAAGCAGAGGTAGCAATAGTAATTCTGGAAAAAGATTTCAAGATCAAAAGCAACAGGGAAAACCTTTACGGTAAATGTCTATTGACAAAAAGCAAAATCAATAATGAATATATTATCGGATATCAAAATGTCAAAATAACATAAAAACAAAACAATTTGTAATCCAGTGAAAAATAAATAATTCTTACGAGATGACTTTACTACACTTATCATTGTCTTTAGACAAATAAAACACACAAAAAAGTAAATAAGAACATAGAAGAGTTAAACAATATACAGTAATGTGAATTTAATAAAATTTAATGCATATGTATATCCTACTACAATATTTATTTTTCGAGTAACGTTTTCTGATCACTATAAAATAGCATGAAAACTCAATAACAGTTTTTAAAACCTAAAATTTCTAGGAGGGAAAAAAGGTAACGCAATCTCTCTCCAAGTTAGTTATTATATCAAAGAGGAATCAAAAAACTAATTTTAGCCTAGTTAAATGATCATGGCAATGAGAATATTTTATGTCAAAGTTTATGGGATATAGCCAACGCTAGACTCAAAAGTAATTTCATAACTTTGATGTCTTATATTTTAGCAATCACATATATACTGCATAATTTATAGCACCCAAATTCACTCACAGAACTTATAGCTTACATTATTATCTAAAAAAAAAAAAAAAAAAAACTTATCTGGCACCATAACCAAAAGTAATCAAAATACACTTTACCACATCAAATTGCCTGTTGTTTTTTTTTAAATTTAGGAAATTCAAAACCAATAATTCTTTCAGACCTAAGACTCTTAGTATAGCCTTTTACAAATCAAAAAAATGCCAGATTAGGTGACGCAGTGTCTTTATATTAAGTAAAACAGGGTTGGCCATTGGCTTATTCATAGAATCTGAAAACATCAATCCTATTTAGTTCTGGATCTCAAAAAAGGAGAAAGAAAGAAAAAAAAAGACAGTGAAAAACAATTTTCTTCCTAGTACGATATTCCATTATAGCATAAAAACTATTTTCCCAATACCTTGTTTACAAACCCTTTTTTTTGTTCTATAAAGGAACACTTCCCAGTTGGTAGCAAAATGTGTCCTATCATTACTTGCTTTCTAAGGCTCCTGTTAGGCCACCCTTTGAATATACATCTGGCACTGCCACTATCCTACAGTTATCTTGTGATTCTGCATTTAAAAGTCTTTAAATCAAGAAGGTGGGTGGGTAAGGAAGCCAGTTTCATGTCACTCTCCACAGGTGTTTCAAGCAGCACTGCTTGCTTGGCATAAAATATCAAGCCCCTGCTATTTTCTTTAGTACTCTACTTTATTTACTTGATGGAAAATATTTGTGTGTTTCCAGGAGATTTCATAAATTATAATTCAGACAAATCTGCTGTCTAACATTCAGGAGAAATTACAATACAAGAGAAAAAAATATCAATAATACTCAACAAAGTTAAAGCCTTTGCCCAGCCTCAATGATAAAACGGTTTTAAAAGGGCTAACAGTTCAAGCTCTGGAGTCAGATTGTTGGGTTAGAATTTGAGATCCCTTATTTGGGCAAGTTTAATTCTCTGAACCTCAGTTTCCTCTTCTGTAAAATGGAGATAATTTGAGCACTACCTCTACATCATTAAATGAGAAAATATATGTAAAGTGCTTAGAGCAATTCCTGACCCACAGTAAGTATTAATAAAATTTAATTCCTCTTCCTCTTCTCTCTCCACACCCCCAACACTGAGGTACAAGGATTTAATCAAATGAAGGAGTATATGGCATAAAAAGTGTCTTCTAGAATGTTCCTTTTCCAGCATAACAGCAAAATGTTAAAGATATGGAAAAAGGAGAAAGATGTTAGAGTAAGCATCATTATCTGGGAATAGATATTACTTCCATTTCTCTACATGAGTTCTTCACAGTCTGCTATTAGACTCTCCTTGAACTTTTTTTTTTTTTTTTTTTTGCAGATTAACAGACTCTGATGAAAGGAAAGTGATCAACCTAGAATTCCCTATAACAAAAGGGCAGCATTCACGGCTCCTGAGATTCTCTATTAACTCCAAAGTCAGCAGTCTTTCCAAGTCTTTTGAAGCCTACCAACACCAAAAGGGAAGGAACCAAAGGAACAATGAGTCATCAGAACCAAGGGTTCCGCTCGCTTGAGACTTCTTAGGGGGGTCAGAGCTTATCTTGGGGAGAGGAAGGTTTAAGGATCTGGGGAAATACTGACAAATAACATGAGATTATATAGAGAGAGAAATGTGATTATAACCAATGAAATATAGAATTGGAAATCGCTTTCCACAGGATACAAATGTTTACTGAGCTGCCTCTCCTTAGAAGGAGTCCAGGAGTGTCTGGTTTGATGGCCAGAGAGAAGGAATTTTAAAAAGCTAAGGTAGGGCAGCTCAGTGGCAGAGTTCTCACCTGCCATGAGCCATGTTGGAGACCTGGGTTCGATCCCCGGAGCCTGCCCATGCGAAAAAAAAGCTAAAGGGAATTGTCACGCGGAACAGTTCATCTCACACAAGGGTGGGGAAACCTTTACTGTAAGACAACAAATTAGATCTCTTAACCCTCCTCCCGGCCTTGGGGAGACTGGCTGAGAGAACACAGCTGGCTCAGCCCAAACCCCCAACCGAAACCTTTACTGTAAGACAACAAATTAGATCTCTTAACCCTCCTCCCGGCCTTGGGGAGACTGGCTGAGAGAACACAGCCGGCTCAGCCCAAACCCCCAGCCGAGTCAGGAAGGTCTAAAACTTCTGCCACAGCCGCTTCCAAGAAGAGGGTCTGAGTCACAGCAAGACTCCGTCCAACCTGAGTCAACTCTTCCTGGCCCTCACGGCCACTTCCACATGGGGCGCGCATCCCTGCTCTCCCTCTCCGGCTCTCCGCTTCACACAATCCTCGCTCCGAGCGCTGTCAAGCAAGTAGGAAGTGCTAAGAAATGGAGCTGGGAAGTCAGTGGGTCTGTGAACTAGGGCACAGCTGCCAACCTGAGAAGGTGTCGCTTAAAGCTGAGTTACGGGGAGGGGAGGAAAGGAAGGAGGGCAGAGGAGGGTGTGCAGATCTCGCCAACAGCTTGGGCTGACCGGTGGCTGGGAAGGGCTGCAGGACTGTCCCAAGGGTAGAAAGTATCCGCCAGGAACAACAGCTAAAGGTTTGGGGGCTTCCGTGAAGACGTTAAATTTTATTTTTAAAATCCTATCAGCAGTGATGTCCCCTCTAAGGAATTAAAAATGCAGAGGTTTCTCCCTTCTTTTTTCAGCAGGAAGTTTCCAGAAAACTATCTTGGACTCGTCTCCAGGGATGGTGGGGATGGGGTAGGAGAGCATGGAATCTCCGAAGACAGCTTTCCTTAGAAGGGCAGGTGTTGAGCCCTTCTGCCCTGGAAATGGGGACATAAGGAGACTTTTAGTGTCCAGAAAATTCTGGGGGGAAACATTTTCCTTAGAAGTGGAAAGGAGAGATATGATCCTAACCTTTTGTTTTAAAAGTCTGAAAGGAAAAGTTGCCCAAACACTGAAGGGAAATTGGAGGTAAAAGAGAAAAGGAAGAAGGAAGATGGTCTGACATACGCTGGTGTGGGCAGAGTAGGGGAGGGGACAGAGAGCAAAGGAAAATGCTGTGAGATGGCCAGGTTGCCAAGGAAGTGACAAAACAGGGCATTTGCATTCAGAGACTAAATTGGGAACCAGCATCCTCTCAGGGGCCTTGGGCTCATGGTGAAGACAGAAGACTGAAGCAATCTCAGAGAGGATTCCATCCCTGACGGACATTTGTAGGTCCTTAGTGACCTCCAGGGACCCCCAAATTCATGAGAAAGAGATTATTTGGGGTTTATTGCCACTCACCAGCATCTATGCTCTGGAGATAAATGGAGGGGCATTAGATGGTCCCCAAGTATGGAAGGTACTGGGAAAGAGATGGCATGGTGTTTACAGAGACAAGTCATTTTCCTTCGATAGATGGACTCTTCTTTTAGAAAATTATACTATAGGGTCTTCACAATAAATTGAGGAAATAGAGGAATTTTATTGTGTTTATCTGAGTTTTAAAAATTGAATCCACGATGCATAGGGTATGCTTTTCATATTTCATAACATCACAAGAACATCTTAAACCCTGGATTCTACCCAGGCTGGTGTTCACCAATATCCTAAGTCCCCATGGAGTGTCTTGGGAGACCACAATTGTCTTCCCTGATTTTGACCTTAAAGGATAGCTGCATTCCAGCTTCCCTTAGAAGACAGTGGCCAGTTAGGTATGCATTAAGCCGAACTTAACAGAAAATCAGCAGAAGCTGATTTATTTTTATAACATAGGTGGTTTATTTTTCTAGCATAACAAGAAATCCAGAAGAAGACGGCACCTTGGTCCATCAGCAACACAAGCTCTTTCTATCATTGAGCTCTGCCCTCCTTAGCATTTGGGTTTTCTTCCTCACACAAGTTGCCACAGTCAAAAAGATGATGCTACAACTCTAGACATCATGTTCACATTTGAACACGAGGCTTGGTAGTGAAAGCTACACCAACCATGTCTGTCCTTTCTTGTTGGGAGAGAAAAGTTTCCCCAAAACTGGGAAGACAGGAGTGACGAACGTGCTGGAGAGTATGGGGTGTGAGTAATACCTAGGATACAGAAAATGCATGCCACAGAGAAGATTCAGGGACAGGCATCCGGAATAATTATCCAAGTACTGGGCTAGTCAATGAAGAAAGACTAAAATGCAAGCAATTTCCAGTCTCATAAGGGGAAAGAAGCTACCGGTATATATGATCAAAATTTATGAAGTCACAAAAGTTTGTGTCAATATGCTGCCCTTTCCTGGATCTTCTTTGGCCCTTTAAATGGTAATAATAATTTAACTTTTTATGTGATGCTTTAGAGTTTGAAGAACACTATTCGTTGTATACCACTGACATTCTGAAACATGTCTTAAAAAACAATTTCATACTGATTATATATGTAGAATGGAATGATCAAAAGAGGAATGTTTGCATTTGTTATGGGTTGTTGGTACTTAAAAAAATAAAATAAAATAAATAAATAAACATTTAAATACAAAAATAAACAATTTCAGGTTCGACTGTAACAGAGTTCTACATAAGGATAGAATAACATTTTTCTCAAGTAATGATAGCCAACATGATGTTGGCCTTTTTAGTCTAAATTAAACATGTTTAGCATGTTCAATAAACAGTCTATCATGGGCTCAACGTTTTTTACTGGGTTGTGAACAATTGTTCAGAGATTTTGATTTTACTCATATGGAATGGAATTTTCATTCTTAAATGTATTACGTCCTACATGAATGTCCCCCTGCACCTCGGTAGCCCTCCCATAGTCCCCGGGCCATCCCGTGGAGTCCCTCAGAAGTTGGGTCTGCCCCTCTACTGAGGTTTACTCTCATGTTCAATCCAAAGACTGATGCATCTTCTTTACCTCTTTAAGTCGTTATCAAATTCTTCAATTTCTAGTTCTAACTCCTGACAGTGTCCAACTTTTCTGCTCTCTATCAAGAGCGATCATGTCCTTTCCAGCTCTCTATCCATTTAAAAGGGCTTCTCCCACATCAGCAGTGTGATCCAAGTTTATTAAGAGCTTTCAGCATAGGATGACCTTGCAAGATATTTATATTATATTTTAATATTTATATATAATAGAAAGTAATAGATTAGATCCACAGCCTGTCCCTGATAAATACATCTATTTAACCTCTTCATTATGATAATTCCCCTAAATTAAGGGATGTCTATGATTATATTATACCTAAAGCTGTAATACAAAATGGAAGGGTTTAAAACTTGTTTTACAGATGTATGAATTGTATACACTAAAAGTATTCTCTCCAAACTTTAAATAAACATCCTAAAATCTGCTCTATATACTGAAAATTCTATTTTTTAAGGTAATCAAATCATTACCATGTAAGATATGTGTTGAACAGAATAAAAATATCTAAAATCATTTGTAGCAAGTGGTCTGTATGTAATAAACCTTTCTGATTTTCATCTTAAAACTGTGATCGATTTCAGGAACAGCCAGCGCCCCATGCTCTCACCCAATAACAAGGCTCACAGATAGCGGCTCCTCTCAGTTTCATAAGCCCTTTTTAATGAACTTGGTGATAACTGGTAAATTTTACCTCTGAATGGAATTCATTTTTCAAACTCACAGTAAACTCATGAAGAAACAAACATGTGCACAAAATCAGAATTAAGCCATAAGAGGTGGCATTTATAACTCTCTGCAAAGCTTCTCAGGCATCCCAACAAGGTCTAGAGCTCAGAAGTTCATACTAAATATTTTATTGCAATGAAACCGACACACCTTTGCTGAAAATATCTTTGAGTCAGAATGAGGTCATTCATAAAAAATGTTTTTTATGGTTAACTAGAAATTAATAAAACTTTCAATGCATCACTGTTCACTGTTTAGACTTAATCCTGAGATCTTAATATGGAGAGGTAAGCTTCTCTAAGAGTGAGACCCACATCTTCAACTTTTCTGGATTTTCTACATACTCCTCCACCTTGGTGCTCTATATTTATTGGATACCCAATGCGTCCTTAAGGCAAAACAAAATCCTACAAAGCCCCAGATGAACTGGCCTGGGCTCACCCCTCTGACCACATCTCCTGCCCTGCCCTCCATGCCTGTGCTGGCTCAACGAGCCCCAGGCCCACCAGCTTTCTTTTCTGTTCTTACAACACACCACGCTGGCTGACATCTGCTGCCCTGTCACTGCTGGCCGACTCCATAGCATTCAAGTGCTACGGAAAAAGAGGTTTCCGCAGAACAGTCACTCACAGCACCGGCCTTTGCAAATACATGCCTGGTTCCAGATTCCAGCTCACCACTTCAAACTAGGTGTATCTTTCTCTTCCTCAATGTCCTCATCTGTAAAATGGGTACAATCATGATACCTAAATAGTATAAGTGTCTTAAAAAAAAAGCTGTAAAAAGCAAAGCAACAAGACTAGATACAAAAACTCAAAAATGGACAGCACAATAATACCTAATTGTAAAGTAATCATGTTAAAACATGAATGAAGCTGCATCTGAGCTATAGGGTTTTTTTTGTCTGTCTGTTTGTTTGTCTTTTTTTTCTTTTTCCTTTTCTTTTTTTTTTACTATTATTATTTTTTTTATTTTTTTCTCTATATTAACATTCTGTATCTTTTTCTGTTGTTTTGCTAGTTCTTTTCCTAAATCGATGCAAATGTACTAAGAAATGATGATCATGCATCTATGTGATGATGTTAAGAATTACTGATTGCATATGTAGAATGGAATGATTTCTAAATGTTGTATTAATTTCTTTTTTTCTTTAATTAAAAAAAAAAAAAGTAAAGCACTTATTTGATTCCCAGAGCCTGGCCATGCCAAAAAATAAAAAAGAAAGAAAGAAAAGCATCAAGTGTTAATTGATTATGTTACACCCTCAAAGATGCTTTGCATCTAACACTGCCATGCCTCAGTCACTCTCTATTCTATCTTCCGCTTGATTTTTATAGCACTTATAACTATCTGAAATTATTTCTTTATTGAATTTTAAAATATTTGTTCTTTATTAGAATGGAAACTCCAAAAAGTACAAGGGTTGCATCTGTATTGTTGTCCATTTTAGTGCCTGGAACAAATCGTAAAAATGGAAGTGTTCTGGTTGCTGAGTGAATAAATATCTATAACTCAAAAAGGTTTAAAACAACTGTTGAGCAATCTAAGCCATTGGTCTAGGAAAAGCATTCAGTTTCAAGTTAACTTAAGTAAGTTCATGAAATATAACTTGCATTATACAGTTTTTATAAAACAATTCTGTCTTGAGTTGTAACTGCTTAGAAAACCACTTTAAGAGCAACATTCTTTCAGAAAACCAATAAACATCTTTGGAATGAAATAAAATCTTGATGTCCTTATGTTTCAAACAATTTCACAGTGTAAAATATAAATCCTGATTTAAAGTATAGAAAATATATTTAGCTCTAACTATTTGAATACATAAGGATAAAATGGGAAAGGGGACAGAGACACTAACCTGTGCTCCCTGAGACCTGAAGTTAAGGGAACCTATGGGGCTGACTGGCCCGATCTGACTAAAGCTGGGAAGTATGAAAGACCCCATAAGTGCCAATGGGTCTCCAGCTGGGAGGGAGGGGGCATCTGGGCTTCCCACCAAGGCCTAAGGGTTATGGCTGGGGCTGGCAGGTTCTCGGGACTCCACCAGGCTCCAAATGGCATGCTTGGGATAAAGGGCGCTGACCAAGAACATGTATAAAGAGAGAGTAAATACTCTAGTATGCACTCATCACCTATCCCATGCCTACCTAAGAGACTTTGGCTGGGCTCCTTTGTCTAATCCCCTTCCAGCCCCATCCATCACCATCACCAGCCCAAGGATTCTCATTATAAAACACACATCAAATCATGTCTCCCACCTCCCTGCTTAAAAGCTTCCAGTGGCTTCTAAATCTACACATCTAGCCTTACCCTACCCTTCCATTCTCTTATCTTACCACTCTCCCCACACACACCCAAACCAGCCAGTTTCCAAACACGCCATGAATTCTCCAACCCCGTGGAGATCTTGCTCATGATCTTGCCCAGCTAGGAAAGCCTTCTTGCTCTGCACAGTCTCCCACCCCCACCCCAGCCTGTCTGTACAAGGCTTAGCTTGAGCCTCACCTTCTCAAGGAGCCTCCCAACCAGCTCACAAGGAACTGATCCTTACTCAAATGTCCTTAAAGCATTTCACATTCTCAGTTTCTTATATCAGAAGTCCAAAGAGATTGCATGCCTCATCAATCTTTGTACTTTCACGGGTGACACAGAGACTGGTGCCTAGCGGGCACTCAATAAAAACTGTTCGGATTTAATTTAATGTGATTTACTCAAAACCTATAGAATGATTTTTAAATGCCTTTAGTTTCCTGCACACACATGTCTCCTTTGAGGGTCCTGGAAATCAAAAGTCTCAGTCTTTCTCTACGTGCCATAGTAGGTATTTCTAAGAGTGGACTTAAAGATTCCAAATCAAAACTATTTTTTCTTTGAGTCGCTTAATTCCCTGCTTCTTGTTAAATCCAATAACCATCTCCTTGTTCTCCAGCCCCCCAAATCCCCACGTGAAATTTTACGGTTGGTTAGAATCACATACTTTGGGAATTACAGGCACCAAAATGCCGGCAACATCAATATTGATATTTTTTTCAAGTTTCAAAACAAAATATTAACTTTCAATCCTGCTGTGAAAGTGCAGGCTTGCCTCAACTGTACTGCACCGTGGCAAAAAAAAACTCTACGGCCGAGCCATTGATCCAGGATGTGTGCAGGGCAATGAGAAGTCAAGAGAGGGGAGTAAAACCACTTCCCTGCTTTCTTCACTGGGGAGAATCAAATGGAATAATTTTACTACCACTTCCTAAGGTGGAATCTAGGAGTCCACCTGGAAAACAAAACGGAATTTTGTGAGTACTATTCATGCTAGAATAATAAAATTTGAGCCAGCATTTGGCTACCAGTTATTGAAGAGGATTGTTGGTAGCTCATGAACTTAATTCCAGTGTAACAAGTGGCAACAGAACAGCTTCTAATGTAATGCTCATCTGTGTGTTTGGTCCGATGTCTGTTCCACCCCTATGAGGTAATTAGCTAAAATCTAAAATCACAAAATAACGTAGAAGTACCTGATAATACGCCTAGTATAGACTGGAGGATCACTTGAAAGGTATGCTGCAAGAATATATTACTAAAGGTAAAGGATTAAAGATGGTGATTGATTCCTGTTTTTATATATAAAATTGACAGGTTCAAGGATATTCCAGTGAAAAGGTCTCTTACTCTTTTCAGGATAGCTATAGCCAGACTCCCTCTGGAGCCTCCCCTTGTGCTTTTTTTTTTTTTTTTTTTTTTTTTGAGCATATGAACTTGTCATCTTGTTTATTCAGCTCAGAACAAAAAGTTGTGAACCAGGGCGGGCCACGTTGGCTCAGCAGGCAAGGACACTTGTCTGCCATGCCAGAGGACCAGGGTTTGATTCCCAGTGCCTGCCCATGTAAAAAACAAACAAACAAACAAAAAGTTGTGAGCCAGTCCTCTGTGGCTCCCAAACTTTGGAATTTCAACGTCCAGTAAAAGATCTCCCAACAAAAAAGTAGGAGGTCTTAGCAGACACTGAGGTTCAGGTAGAGAATTTTTACAGTAGATAGAATCTTACAAGCAATTTGGCATTCTACCATCATTACTGCAGCAGGCTTGGCATTCCAATAGAGATTATGAACCCCTAAGGCAGTTCAAAAGAAATGACCACTTGGGTCCCAGCAGGTAACACTCGTGATCCTTTATCTAATCCTTTGCACCTGTAAGGCTTTTCCTCTTGAACCCATGGGTGGCTGCACAGAGTTGAGGGCAGAGCTGAGGTCCGCAGTAGGGCACCCACCAGCTGCCAGCCAGCCTGAGAAAGCTCAGGAGGTTACCTGGCCAGTGTCAGGGCTACAGTTAATCAACTACAGCATTTGAAATCTTTAAAGCTGCCAAAATAGTTCTCTTCTGTTAATATGACAGATTTCACCAATTCCTATATGCTTATAAATTCTGCTGAAATGAAAAATAACAACATACTGAAATAGTTAAACGAAATATAACATCTTGAATTTGCTTCAAAATGACGGGGTGGGGGCAGTTATAGATGAAATAGGTTTGCCAGAACTTGAAAAATTTTGAAGCTGAATTGGGGGGGGGGCATGGAGGTTTCAATATAATATGCTCCCTACCTTTGTGTATGTTTGAAACTTTCCAAAACAAAAAGTAAGAAATAAGTATGAAGAGAAGTTTGAAAGAAAGCTACTAAAATGCTGTAGAACAATCTATACAATACATTAAAATGACTGTCTGGTCTAACTGCTTAATGTGTAACAATCTACACAGTACAAGAACAGGGCAAGCCTCAGAGACTTTAATCTTGGCTCCTATACTCACACGGTTTAATTATAGGGGTGCAACTGAAGCTTTGGTAAAGTAAAAAAATAAATAAATACTAAGGCACCTTTTGAAATTTGGAACAGGTTACAAAACATACATGATGCAATCTTTACTGACTTTTTGTCTACTCAGTCTTCGTAAAGATTTCTGCTATGCAAAAGTAAACAAAACACAATTCAATTTTTAAATGCTGTAAACTTGGCCTTGCATGGTGAAGACCCATGCAGGTAAAAGCTAATCCTGCAGAGGAACGCGGCATAGCAGCAGAGGATAACAAAAAAAGGAGGCTTTACAGTCCTTTAGTGTTTGAACTTTTGACCTCCTCCCAAAATGTCATGAAAGAATTTCTAAACCATGGGACTAGAAAGAATGCTTTCTTCCTTGAAACCGTTCCATAAAACATCAACTATTTGCTATATACACTTTTAACCACTGGGCCCAAAGTGCAAAACTATAAGGTATATTCTAAAAGAGATGTAAACTGAATTAAGGAAGAAAAAAGAAAACGAAGCCGTGCAATAAAAAAGCAGCAAGTCAACGCAACACTGGAAGCGCGACAGCAAATAACGCCTTTGGGGCTCTCTTCCCCTTTACATTATTCCCCTTTTGCTGAGGATCAGACTTTCCTGTTCTCTCCGTGTCCCTACCTTCTTTCACACGCGCAAAATGACCCAAAGAAAGACGCGCTCGAGATTCAACACATTTAAAACGAAATATACACCTTTATCTGGTAGAGAAATGCCTGCGCTTTTAACTTGGTCAACACTTACAGCTGCCTGACGCCACACGTCTCCCGAGGAGAAAGCAGCCAGGGACCGCGCGGGGGGCAGTGTCGCCGTCCTCGGAAAGTGCGTCCTGGGAGGTGGCCGCGCACCCACCTGCCCCCCGCAGCCCGTCGCGTCAGAGCCCCCTTGCCACCTGGACCCTCCCTCTTACCTCTCTCTCGTTCCCACAGCCCCACGCCCCGAGGACCACGGGACAGGTGAGACTCGCACACCCCGAGCAGCCGCCGCCCGGCCGAGCCCCGCGCGCTGTCGCCGGGCCGCCTACCTGCGCAGCCCCAGGCACCGCCCCGCCGGTGCGCGCCAGGGAGGCTCCCGCGGGCTCGGGGAGGCGTGGGGTGGGGGTGGGGGGAGGTACACATCCCTTTTTAGGTGCCAGGAAGTTCCCCAATCCGGCGCTTCCAGAGCGCCACGGGTCCCTCCCCCGGCCAGGGCGCGGGAGGTGGAGGGAGGCGCCGGGCACCGAGGGGAGCGGGGACCTGCAGGCCAGCGCAGGGCCGGGAGTCACCTTCACCTGGAGCGGGTCGGGGCGGGCCGGGGCGGGGCTGGGGGGTCCGCGGCCAGGACAGGCGGGGCGGCGGGGCGCACTCACCCAGGCAGCGGATGTGGAACCCCGAGGGCGGCCGCAGCGCCCGGCGCGTCCAGCCCTCGCGCAGCGCCTCCAGATGCTCCTCCTTGCCCTGGATCAGCAGGACCTGCTCGTCGATCCAGCCCAGGAAGAAGGTCTCGGCCACGGCGGCGGTGACCTTCTTGTTCCAGAAGTGCTGCATGTTCTCGGCTTTGAAGTCGGCGAAGATCTCGTAGCCGATGTGGTGCCGGGAGAGCTGCCGGGGCTGGGCCGGGGCCACCCGCGGGGCCGTCCCGGGCCTCTCCGCCGCCGGCCCCTCGGCGGGCCCCAGGACGATGGCCAGAGAGTGAGGCGCGATCTGCAAAAACTTCTCCATCTTCTGAGGCATCCCCCGGGCCAACGCGGCCACCCAGCTCAGCGCAGACGCGGCCTCTCCGCGCTCCCGGGACCAGCCACCCGAACGTCGCCGCGCGGCAGGCGGGGAGCGTCAGTGACACCCGCTCCGCACCCCCCCGCCACCCGACCCCGGGGGCCGGGGCTGTCGGCGCCTCCCTCACCCCCAGCCTCCCAGGGCTCCTGGCGTAGTCCCCCGGAGGGCGCAGCGGCTCCCGGCGCGAGAGGCGGAGCCGAGCCCTTTCCGCGCGCCTGGGCCGGCCGGGCTGCGTTACCTGCAACTCCGGGCCACCCTCCGGGAACCGCTCATTTTCCAGTCGCGGCACCCTCGCCTCCCTTGGCGCCGGGCGTCCCCAGCGGAGGCGGAGACGCGGGAGGAGGCGGCCCAGGGGGCGGGCAGTTCCCGCCGAGGCCCGAGAACCCCCGCCCCTGGCTGGCCGATGCTGGAGGAATCCCGAGGAATCAGAGGTGGGAGATGGCCGAGGGGGCGTGGGGTGCGCCAGGGGGTGTGAGTTCAGGTGGCGGGGGCTCTGGGGCGATCCGGAGGCGGGGGACGCGCGGCGGCACTTGGGAGGCACCGATTCCCGGGCTGGGAGCGTCGCTCCTCCCACGCTCCACCCCCGCACCCACCACCCACCTCCCGCTGGGACAAGTGGATTCGCTGACTGGTCAATGTAGCCTTGGAAGTGGCTTTTAAAAAAACTTAGTCAACCACGAAGAATTGTCATCAGTCCCTCCTTCCAAACTCTTGGGGAACTGCTCCAGGCTCTCCACAGTGTAGCGTGGACCTACTCTAGAAGGTAGACCTACGCACTGATTGCAAGTGTCGTCTGCACAAGGATCAATTAGGAGAAAACAGAAATCCATCCGGAAAGGTAACGATTATGCTTTTAAAAGCCTTTGTTCAACTTTGCTTCCGTGCAAAACTCTGTTTTGCTTAATTCCCTTGTCACATCTAAAGAGGTGAATGTCTTAAGAAAAGCAGCGTTTGGGAGGGGCTCACACTACATCTGCCTGGAGCAGTGGTACTCAGGCTTCGGTGGCGTTAGAATCACCTGGACACTTGTTAAAACCGAAATCTAGAGTTTCTGATTCAGGAGTTCTGGGGTGGAGCCTGATAATTTTTTATTTCTAACAAATTCCCAGATGACGCTGATGCTGCAGCTCCTGGCACCACATTTTGAAAACCACTGACACAGAAAAAAGTTGTCTGCGCCCTGAGCTGGGATCGGGGGCGGGGGGGGAGGGGTGTGACTGGGGTCCGGGGAGGTGGGGGGTGACTGCTGACCTCTTGCAATTTTATTATCATGAAAACTCACTAAAGAGCTCCGTTTTAGACTTAGTGAAGGATGACCTTGAACAAGTCACTTAAGTCCAGTTCCCCAACTGCAAAATGGAAGTTAAATTGAAGGAAATCGAGGCACCTTGAGTTATAAAATTCCGAGTCAGCACAAGTCAGCCTCCGGAAGCCTCAGAAAGGTTTGGAATGAGAAAGACGGGTGGAGCTCAGGCTGCTGTGAAGGCTGTGCATCCTGCCTGTAGAATTTCCCAGGCCTCTGCCCTGTGGAGAGACTTTATTTTCTTGCCTGGCTTTTAGCACTTTAGCACTAAGCCTCAATTTGGCACCGTTAAAATGCCAGGTTCTTTGCCCTCCCTTCTCAATGCCTGCGCCTCAGGGAGAGAGGAAGTGGCGGTGGCTGGAAAATGGAAGAAGGACACATGTCACACTTGTGACAGTGTTTTCTTTTGCATTTATCTTTCTTATTTTGACTTAATCTCAGATTTTTCTCTAAATAAAAATTGAAGGAACAGTACAGAGAATACCCACATACCTTTAGCCAGATTCCCCAGTTGTTAACGTTTTTCTATACTTGCTTTATTCATGTCTCTTTCTCACACATACCCACACAAGTCATTTTTTTAAATATTTGAGTTTCTCAATTATTAAGTCACTATTTTACCCTTTGTAATTAATAAATATCTTTTTGAAGTCTATCTTGAGACTTTGTAAATATCCTATTACTCCTCAGATTTGTACCCATTGGTTTTAGCAGTCATTGATGATTCTGTCTGACCCAATTATTATATAATAGCTGCCAAGTTGTGCTTTTCTAATTCAGTCATTACTTCTACATTTTTTAGTTGGTGCTTTCTCTTCTGCTTGCTTTTTTTTTTTTTCTTTCTTTCTGTCTTGCTTTACATCAGAAAGGATCAGTGGATTTTTACTTTCTTCACTGGGTTGTAATCCTTAACTGTCATTATTTTTATGATTATATAGCCCCAAATTTGACCAGGGAAGCCTGTAATAGCTGACTGCTATGTCCTTTTGACTTGTCCCCATCACTCTCCAAGCACTTCCTTACTTTTTTGGCACAACAAAGTGTTTCAGGTTCATCTTGTACTTTCCCTGCCCTGGCCAGGGAATCAGCTATTTTACCATGGAGCTCTGGTTTATTTTAATAGAGAATGGCATTTAGAAACCAAGATCTGGGCACTAGGTGGACTCATCCCTACTGGGTTGACATTCATTTTTATTTAATACACTTATTCATGATGATTTTGAACCTTCTAAGATACTGAACTTCTCTCCTTTAAAATAAAATGTCCTCAATCATTGGTACTGTAAATTTTAGGCAGTGTGGCTTAACAGAGTTTGGCTATGGAGTGGGATGATGTATGTTCAAACTATTTATCAGAAACATGAGGGACTTCAGCAAGTTACCTAGCTGACCCTCAGATTTCTTTTCCCTAAAATAGAGGGCTGTTATGAGAAGCAAAGTAACACATATAAAGTGCATGATAACAGTAAGCACTCAATAGAAAACTAACTTCCTCCCTTTCTAGTCATTCACACATGAGTATATATCTCTTTCCTTAGTGTGGCTTTTCCTTCACTGACTTCTGTGTCTCCCAAAGCCCAGAATACAATTGCATTGCAATTTTCAGGCTTTTCCCTCCATTGAATAAAGCAAATGCTTTGATCAGAGGTGGAGATTTTGCATACCTTATCACAAAATGCTTTTTAAAAGTCATATAATCACAGGAATGAAGGACTGTAAGAGTCACTGAGACAAGCTACCCCTCTGGTGACTAAATCCCCTCCAGACCTTTTCTAAATGATTGCTCTGTTTATTCAAGAGCATCTCATGCTCTAGCCCATTCCGTATGTGTACTCATAAACCTTGTGCCTTATTTACAGTATCCACTCTGTCTGGGGTCTCCTGCTCTGCTTCTTTTTTCATTAGTCCCTGCCTACAAAGTCTCTCACAGGCCCGTTATCATCTTCTGGATGCACAAGAATCTTCCCTAATCCACCCTAAACCATGGTGCTTCAAGGTGTCAAAGCAAAACCTTGTTCAAATTTGGGGACACTCCTGGTCACCTGGCCCCAAAGCAGCTATGTCTATGACCAGGAACTACCAAGTCTCCCCAAAAGCAACTCCTTCATTTTCCATCTTCAACAAAAACACCTAAACTTCCACAAGAACAAACAGCCATTTACAAGTATGAAATATCTTTTTCTCATGGAAAATAACTGCAACAATGCCTTCAACACAGGCAACCTTTGACCTTTTTTACCAGATATTTTTCCCATTTGAACCACATCTCTAACATCTCCTGTCCAATTATAGGCTCTGCTTTAGTTTTGTATAATGAGATGGCTTATTTGAACAATTTTCTCAAACAATGTATTTCTTTATATAAAAAGAACAGTGTATTCAAATATCCACCTGTTGAAAGATTGCTTGAAATAATGCGCTTTCCATCTTCTGCTATTCCTATCCAAGCTTGAAGGTCTCAGAGCCATGTTTCAATCAAGATGAAGGCTAAAGAGTTTCCCTCCTCTCCCATTCTTGCATCTGCAATAAGAAAGCCTTTCTCCCAAATACATAGCTTAGCAGCTCACCTTAGCAGTCCTAAGATGTTAAAATGTCTGGTTGAGTTCAACATACTCCTTCCACATTTAGCTCCAGGAGTCATTAACTGCCTAGGGCAGCAATTCCTCATGATAATGATAGCAGAGTAAGATTTATTCACTATTTTGTATGTCAGGGTCTTTAATCCTTCCAATAGCCCTATGAGGTAGGTATTATTACATTGCCATTTTATGTATGAGGAAACTAAGGTCCAAAGAATGAAAGTAATTTGTTTAGAATTCTCCAGCCATGTATGGCAAGGCTGAAATCTAAACCTAAGCAGTCTGTCTCCAAAGCTCAATACCATGCTGTCCCATCTGTTCCATTTAGCTTACCAGCCACTGGCAGGTGAAGTTTTCCAAAAAGGTCTTCCAACAATGTCTCTTGAATAAATGACATTTGACGTTTGTATTGGTTATCTATTGCTGCACAACAAATTACCCCCAATATTTAGCTGCTTAAAACTACAAACATTTACAATCTTACAAATTCTGTAAGTTAGGAATCTAGGCACAACTCAACTGGGTGCCTCTGGCTCATGGTCTCTGATGTGGTTGCAGTCAAGCCGGGGCTGCAGTCTCATCTGAAGACTCAACTTTGGAAATGATTTTCTTCCAAGTTCATTCACAATGTGGTTGGCAGAATTCAATTCCTTGCAGGATGTCAGACTGAAGGTATCAGTTCCTCATTAGCTGTTGGCTGGAGACCTCCATCTATTTCTTGCCACATGAACCTCTCTGTAGGGTAGCTCATAACATGTCAGATAACTTCTTTCAGAGCACCTAAGAAAGAAGTCAGAGTCTAATCTTAGAAGTGGCGTCTCACCATTTCTGCTGCATTCTCTTTGCTTGAACTGAGTCATCAAAGCCAGCCCATACTCAGAAGGAGCAGATTACACAAAGGCATGATTACCGAGAGGTAGACCTCATTTAGGGTCATCTAGAGACTGCCTACCACAGCATCTATAAGGAACCAAGAAAAGGTTCCACTAATGTGGAATAAAATTACATAGGAAAAGAGTAACTTCTAGTTAAAATGTTCTTCATTACATATAGATAGAAACTTCTTGCAACACATATGCATGTGTACACAAATACCAGAAGAACTATTGATCTTCTGAACAGGAAGGGTCACCTTGAGAGAATGCATCATCAAAATCCAATGGAAAAATAAATAAGTAAATAGAAATACAAAAAAATTAAAAGTTTTAAAACTCATTGGATTTAAGATAAAGAGCTACTTTATTCCTTCTTATCACTGTCATCATCTGCACTATTATCAACCTTATTAATATCATTATCATTTAATTACTGCTTACTACATGATGTGCAACATGCTAAACACTTTTCGTATTTTGACATATTGCTGTAACTTTTTCAAAAGATAGTTACGATGGGAATAATATTTTTGAGATAAATAATTCTATGTTTTCAACAGTTTTATTTTCAACAGTGCTCAGTTCCCAGATGTCCCACACCATTCCCCACCCACGGACTCAGTTGCTTCTACTTCATAACAGTTCACCAAAATCCAGTGTGCTCATGAATTTAGCTTTCCTTTCTTCCTCAGCCTTTCCATTTCTCTGCTCCTCCCCATCTCCTCTCTCAGCCTCCAATCTCCAGCTGCTACAGCATCAGGGAGCTATAAGAGATGAATTCAGCATTCCTTAGAATGCTATTATGAACACACAATAAAAACCACTCAAGGGGAAATAAGCGGATGTAGGGAAAGCAATAACCAAGTACAGAAAGAACTGTACGTATAATTATAGCTTTGAGAGTAATGCCTTAAAGTGGCAAGCAATTGCAGTGACAGAAAGAAACAGGGATAACATGCACTAGATAATCTGATGTGACAAGGCTCCCCAGAGAAGGCAGGCATTGACTCCAGCCTAAAGGATGAGAAGCAGCCCAACTCTAAGACTGCATAACAATCTTGATGGTGCTTGCATCCTTGTGACTATGCATTATACCCGCCCTCCCTTCAGAGTGGTACTTGGAGATATCATGAAGGAAGGTGGAGACACTGTTTGTGAAAGAAACTGTTTGCTACACAAGGTTCAATGTCCAAGGCCTTTATATTGGACCATGTAGTGGCAAGATTTCTTGATGATTTTACGAAGGAAATTATTTAACAATTATCAAATACATCATTCTTACAAAACTCAGTAAGGAGGAACTATTATTGTTCTACCCTTTTCATTGAGAAAACTGAAGTTCACAGACATTAAGTAATTTGTCCAAGGTCACGTAGTTAATACTTGGTCAAGCCAAGATTTGAGCCAGATCTGTGACTCCAGAACCCTTGGACCACAGCCTCCAAAGGAAATAAGAACATACAAGATAAACCAGTGTTACTCCATTCAGAAGAAATTCTTGCACCGGTTTACTTGAAAACACATAGAAAAAGCAATAAAGAATGCTTGGATATCTGATCAAATAAGAAATCCTCAAGCCCATCTCAAATACCCTTGGGAGGACACTTGCCTCAATTGTCTCAATATTGAAGTTTAAGATGAGTGGGACTTTGCGGAGATTGAAAGAGCACTGCAAATGAAATTCCTTGTCAGTGCTTCTTGTACTGCCTGCAGTCAACTGTGTGCCATTATTGTCAAAGGAAGAGGGATTTGTTTAACTTACTCTCATCCAGGCTTATTCACTGCTGACTGTCCTTTGTAAACTCAAGTAGATGCATTCCAGCCTAAGTGCCTTCAGTTTGGAATTTCTGATTGTGACAGATGGTGTTTTCCAAAGACTATCATAATATCTCCCATTCATGTGATCTATGATATGGGCTTGCCATTCCCCCATTAGGAAAAAGAGTCTATCCCTCTACCCCCTTGATTCTGGTCAGACCCTGTGATTGCTTTGTCAAATAGGATACAGATGAAGTGATGCTGTGCCACTTCTCCCACTTACTGGCTTTTGAAAGCCAGCAATCACGTAGAAAGAGCAACCACTCTGAGGTCATCATATTCTGAGGAAACACAAGTTAGCCACAAGTAGAGTGTAGAGAGAAAGCAACACCGGACAACCCTTAACTGTTTCACCTATCCTATCCCAAATATCAGATACATGAGTGAAGGAGACATGCAGTCCCAGCAAACTTCAAGTGCAGAAAAGCTGAAGCCCTAGACTGATGGCCCCAATTGAGCTATCCCAGACATTCCCAGCCATCTATGCCCTTCAAGCATCCAACTTTGTGGAACAGAGGTAAGTCAGTCACAACATGCATTACCTGAATTCCTAACCCACAGAATCATGGGATAATAACATGGTAGTTATTTTACATTGCCAAGTTTTGGGGTGATTGAATAAATAACAAGAGATAGGCATTGCTCGACTGGAGATATGAATGAAGCTGATCTGGATAGGACTAAGGTAAATCAGAATATAGGATAAAGGATGATATGGTCCGTATTTTAAAACTTCAACTTCTAGTGGGTGAGACCAAAGGCAGAGATGCTTATTTGGTAAAAAATTTATATTTTGGTCAGTGTATTACCTAATTTAACTTTTATAGTCAGTTTAGTTGAACACCATAAGTGCATGGATTCTTGAATAGTGCGTGAGACCTTGTTGGTTTGTACAGGTTAGTGTGATGCTCCGATATATCCCAAAGTAATTTGGGCAGTGAATAAAAAAGTATTTGCAAAGTCCCTTGAGGGTCTGGGAAGAAAGGAGGAAATATTCAACTTCCTCATCTGAGGAATTCCTGATATTCTCACAAGCAGTGGGGACAACAAATTTAATAGGCTGAACCCTCGATCTTGGGGTTCGCCCCCATGAAACTTATTCCTGCAAAGAAGATGCTAAGCCTACTTATAATTATGCCTAAGAGTCAACCCAAGAGCAACCTTTGTTGCTCAGACTTGGCCTCTCTCTCTAAGCCAACTTGGTAGGTGAACTCAATGCCCTCTGCCCTAAATGGGACATGACCCTCAGGGTTGTAAATCTCCCTGGCAATGTAGGGCAGGACTCCCAGGATGAGCCAGGACCTGGCATCATGAGATTGAGAAAGTCTTCTTGACCAAATGGGGGAAGAGAGAAATGAGACAAAATAAAGTTTCAGTGGCTGAGAGATTTCAAACAGATTCAAGAGGTTATCCTGGGAATTATTCTTATGCATTATATAGATATCCCTTTTTAGTTTATGAGGTATTGGAGTGATTGGAGGGAAGTACTTGAAACTGTTGAGCTTTGTCCCAGTAGCCTTGATTTTTCAGACAATTGTATAATGATAAAGCTTTTACAGTGTGACTGTGTGATTGTGAAAAGCTGGTGTCTGATATTCCTTTTCTTCATGATATGGATAATTGAGTTTAAAAATATGGATAAAAAATAATAAATAATGGGGGGAACAAAAGGTAAAAAATTGGAAATATTGAAATTCTAGTGGACAATGAGAGGAGGGGGTTAGTGGTATGGCATGTACGAGTTTTTTCTGTTTTCTTTTTATTCTTTTTTCTGGAGTGATGCAAATACTCTAAAAATAACTGTGGTGGTAAATGTGACAATATTGTGAGCCATTGTTTATATACCATGTATGGACTGTATGTGTGTGAAGATTTCTCAATAAAAATATTTTTAAAAAAGAGATAAGCATCGCTTTTGCAATATTTGCCTGCTTTACGTGGAACTCTAATTTATAAAAATCCAGTTAAGGAAAAACCATTTCAATGACACCCTGATCATCGCATCTGTGGAAAGTAAACTGTAATAGAGAAAAAAAGGAAGTTCTTCCAAGTTATTTTTTGACATATTTATTGTGAAATATAATGTATATGCAAAAAGGTATTAAATTTCAGGGTACATTTTACCAAGCAGTTATAGAACATATTTCAAAGTTTGGTATAAATTACAGTTCCACAATTTCAGGTTTTTCCTTCTAGCTGCTCCAA
This sequence comes from Tamandua tetradactyla, assembly GCF_023851605.1. Classification (NCBI taxonomy): domain Eukaryota; kingdom Metazoa; phylum Chordata; class Mammalia; order Pilosa; family Myrmecophagidae; genus Tamandua; species Tamandua tetradactyla. The sequence goes on from NC_135352.1 coordinate 28,918,628, forward strand.
GACACTGGAGACTAAAAGAAATGTCAATATAATGATTCAACAGCCATACTCATTTGGTAAGCCCTATCTTCTCTGTTATAACTCCTCCTTCTCCTTTGATCCTTCTCCCTATCTTTAGGGATATTTGAGCTATGCCCATTCAACTTTTTCAGATTGAAAAGAGATGTTAACAATATGGGGTGGGGGACAGAACTAGTTGATGTTCTTGGAGAGGTTGTCCCCTCTGTGTTTCAGGGCTTATCTAGCCTAGGAAGCCATCTGGAGGTTATAGGTCTCTGGAAAGTAAACTCAGTACATGAAACTTTTGTAGAATCCAAGATAGAGTCCTGGTTGTTCTTTAGGGTTAACAGGAATGATGTTGGTTGGGGGTTGGCAAGCCACAATAATTAGCAATATTTAGCTGAAGCTTAACATAAGAGTAGCCTCCAGAATAGCCTCTCAACTCTATTTGAATTCTTTTAGTCAGTGATACCTTATTTTGTTACCTTTCTTATTACCCTTTTGGTCAGGAAGGCATTGTCGATCCCACAGTGCCAGGGCCGGGCTCATCCCTGGGAGTCATGTTCCATGTTGCCAGGGAGACTTTCACCCTTGGATGTCATGTCCCACGTAGGGGGGAAGGCAATGATTTTCCTTGCAGTGTTGAGCTTAGATAGAGACAGCCCACATCTGAGCCACAAAAGAGATTTTCTGGAAATAACTCTTAAGCCTAATTATAGATAGGCTTAGTTTCTCTGCTAGAGAAATGAGTTTCATAAGATTAAGCCTCAAAATCAAGGGCATGGCCTATTAAGTTGGGATTCCCTAAGGTTTGAGACAGTATCAGGGATTTCCCAGGTGGGAAAGTTAAATAGTTCCACATTTTTTCTACAGTTGCTCAAGGGACTTTGCCAATACTTTTTAATTATCTACCCAAAATACCCTGGGATGTATCCAGGCATTATTATTAAGCTATATAGGATTACAACCCTCATTCTCATTCTGGGCTCCATGGGTTTGGGTTGTTTAAATGAGCTATCCAGGCAGGTTGAATCAGAGTGTGTGTTACAGAAAATTTAGGTTTTGAACAAAATAAACCTCTCTGCCTTTGGTCTGATACAGTAGGTGAAGCTTTAAAATGTAGCCAATACCATCTTTTGCCTTGTATTCTGGCTTACCTTAGTCCCAACCAGACAGGCTTCATTCTTATTTCTAATTGAAACCTGATCTCTTTTTTGGTTTCTTTAACAGTTGTTGTATGCAGCAATGCTGACTTTCAAAGCTGCAGAACTCCAACTCCAAATCTTAGATATCACACTGGTACCCAAAGTTCCAGGGAAACATCAGGATAAACTCATATAGCACAACATCTCAGAATCTAGAAAGAACACAACTCTGGACTAAATTTGAACTGCTATAAGAGCTTACAATCTAGAGCCCAATTTTCTTATAAGTATATTCCAAAAGAGACCATACTATATTTGTTCATTTGTTTCTGGCTTATTTTGCACAACACCATGTCCTCAAGGTTGATGTCACCTCTTTGCACGCCCCACAACTACGTTCCTTTCTGTAGTGACATAATAATCTGTCATATGTATATACCACAGTTCACCTTTCTGCTTCTCAGTCAATGTATCCTTTGGCCACCTCCATCCCATGGGCATCACGGATAATGCCCAAAAGAAACAATCCATATCTCACGGTATCCTCACTTAGTTGTAAATCATCAGTACTCTCAATTTTAGATAATTTTCATTCCTCCAAAGAGAAAAATCACAGATTAACACACCCTCACCAAACAGAAATTCTAAACAGTAAATTTTCCTCTCAGCACAGCCTTCATCACATCCCATAAGTTCTAATATGTTGTATTCCCATTTTCATTTCGTCTCCATATATTTACCACTTTCTCCAGCAGTTTCTTCTTTGACCCGCTGAATTGTTTAAAAATGTGATATTTAATCTCCTTTTATTTGTGAAAGTTCTGGTTCTTTGATGGTTATTGATTTCCAGCTTTACTCTGTTGTGGTCATAGAAAGTGCTTTGAATAATTTCAATCTCTTTAAAAAAATTTTTTTTTAATTTATAAAGACCCGTTTTGTGCCCCAGCACATGATCTATCCTGGAGAATGGTCCATGAGCACTAGAGAAGAATGTATGTCCTAGTGTTTTGGGGTGTAATGATCTACATATGTCTGTTAGGTCTAATTCACTTAGCACATTGTTTAAGTTCCCTATTTCTTTGTCGATCCTCTATCTGATTCTTCTAGCTATAGAGGAGAGTGGGATATTGAAGTCTCCCACTATTATTGTTGAAACCTCTATCGCACCCTTCAGTTTTGCCAATGTTTGTTTCATGTACTTTGGAGCCTGTTGATTAGCAGCATAAACATTTATGATTGTTTTTTCTTCTTGGTTAATTAACCCTTTTATTACTATGTAGTGTCCTTCCTTGTCTTTTAAGATATCTTTACATTTAAAGTCTATTTTGTCTGATATTAGTATAGCTACTTCTGCTTTCTTTTGGCTTACAGCTTGCATGGAACATCTTTTTCCATCTTTTCATTTTCAATCTATTTGTATCTGTGGTTCTAAGATGAGTCTCTTATAAGCAACATATAGAATGATCATATTTTTTAATCCACTCTGCCAATGTGTATATTTTAATTGGTGAATTTAGTCCACTAACATTCAAAGTTATTACTGTAAAGGCAGTTCTTGAATCTATCATCTTATCCTTTGTTTTTTGTCAGCTCTACATATTCTTTCCCTCTCTCTCTTTTTATCCTTTAATTTACCCTTACTTAATACTCTTCAATTCTTTGCCTTCCTCCAGATTTTCCACTCCTGTTCTTTTTGTTTTCTTTCAGTTAACAGAACTCCCTTTAGTATTTCTTGCAGGGCAGGTCTTTTGACAAATTTCTCAGCCTTTGTCTGTGAAAATGTTAATCTCTCCCTCACTTTTTTTTTTTTTTTTAACTGTATACATTATTTTTATTCTGTTTTTTCACCTAAAATCTATTTTCAGGAATCCAGGAAACAATCTCTCAAAGCTGCAGGTCACCTCTACATCCAGTTGCCAAACTGAACAACTGCTCCAACTACCAAAACTTAACTAAATAACATCTATCTGCCAACCCTTGTCATAGGTGTTGGGGAGGCTGGAAAGAAAATGTGAGTCCACACAACATAGGAATTGTCAGCTAGGAGGAGAGATTGATAGGAAACCAAAAACCAGTTAAATTCCAAATAAGCAGACAAAATTAATCATCTTCCATTATCTAAACACAACTCTTTTGAGCCCCCTAGTTTTCTTGGGTAAATACCATCCTTCTGGTTATCACATAAAAAACCCTGGTGTTATTAATGTCCCTTCTTCCTTGGTCACCATGTATTTATGATAATCTGTTTGAAGTTCTTTTGACTCAAAAAATGAGATATGCACTAAAATAGGCAAGCCAATTAAAAAAATTTTTTTAATTTTTAAAATTTAAAAATTTTAAATCACTTCTGAAAGACAACTTCTGAAGAAAGAATTTTTGGCTGGAAGTTCTTTCTCTTTCAGGATCTTAAATATATCATATTTCTTGCCTTCATGTTGCCCGTTGAGTAGTCTGAACTCAGTCGGATGTGTTTTCCTTGTATGTGCTGAATCGATTGCCTCTTACTGCTTCCAGGACTTTCTGCTGCTCTTCAACATTTGGCAGTCTTTTCTCCCTCTCCTGCCATTTGTTCTTTTGTGTGCTCAAATTCAATTGTCTTGTCTTCTAGATGGCTTGTTCTTCCCTCTGCCTCTTTATATCTGCTGTCATGTGTCTCTAGTATACTTTAAATTTGGTCTCTAGTATCTTTCATCTTTGGGAGAGCTGCTATTCTTCAATTTATTCTTTAAAACTATTCTTATACTCTTTTTCTATCTTCTTGATCTCCTCTATGTCATTAGCCAACCCATTGAATTTGTTAGACTTGGAGACCCAGTGCTGTTCCAGCCAGGGCTGCTGGTCTTGGTATGCGTTGAAAACCACCGACTCCCGGGCTGAGGTTGGGCAGTGCGCACCTCGGCAGACCCACAGCTTGTGGGGTTCAAGCGTCTAGCAGCCCCTGGGGGGTTGAATACGGCACAGGTCCTCATGCTGGCCTCTAAGGTCTCCGTGCCTCCGTGGGGAAAGGGGAATGGTATCAGGTCCCAAAGAGTCTCTGTCACTCGCCAGATATTCAACCAGCTCCACTCTGTGTCTCCCCCTCTTCCCAAGGGGAGACCCCCCCAATCTCTGTCAAAAAAAAAAACAGGCACCCACAGCGGCCTGTCTCGAGTTGGGGACAGTCACTGTGCACTGAGTGAATGGTCTCTGTGCGCAGGGAAAGCAAGTCTACTGGCTTCCAGGTTCCCCATTGCAGCTCCCGGCTGTGGCACTGCAAGAAAAAATCTCCCAAGCTAGCTGAGGGGATGGTCTGGAGTGCACGGGTGGGCTTGCTCCTTCAGAAGCCACGCTTTCCTGCGCACTGCTGCTTGCCCCTCGTGGGGTCGCGAGCGAGCAGCTCACCATGTTCTCTCCATCACAATTTCCCCCACTTTTCACCCATGACCTCCCTATATTGTGTGGAAGACTCTCTTTAGTTGCTCACACCCTGAACTGCAGTCCCAGTTATTTTCCTGTCACTTCTCTCATTCCACGGATATCTACACCATTAGGACATCGGACCTTAACTGAGTGATTGAAGGTTACTAAATCTTGCTTCCACTCATCGATAATCATATATCACTGGGCAATGTGCTGAGTATTAGACATAGGGAAATAAATATGGCATAGTGCTTATTTTGAGGAAGCTTACAGTTTGTAGGAGGAAATGGACAAATAATCCTCACACCCAAAATGCTTTATTGGTGCAATGGTAGAAATGTGTACATGTTACAGTGGAGCACTAAATAGGTAGGGGAACAAAAAAAGAGAAGTGCTTCATTACAAATGGGTGACAAGTGGGACTCAGAGAAGACTTTATGCAGTGGGCAATACTGGACTAACACTTCAAAGATAAGTACTTGATATATGATGTTGATGCATTGCATATATCTTTTTCCAACCCAGGATCATGATTCATTATTGAATCTCTACCAGTGGGAAATGTGTTATAAAAAAAAATTGTTATTAACAATTGTGATGGTTAAGCTCGTGTGTCAGTTTGTCTAGGTTATGGTGTCCAGTCGTTTGGTTGAGTAGGCACTGGCCTGATGGTTACTGTAAGGGTATTTCTTGGATTTAAATCATCAGTAAGTTGATTGCATCGATGGCTGATTACATCTATAATCAAATAAGAAGATTGCCTTCAGCAATGAGGAGTCTCATCCAGTCAGTCAAAGGCCTTATAGGAAGAACTGACGGTTTCAGCAGTCAGAAAGAATTTCTATCTTTACTTGAGCCAGGCAGCTTCTCCTGTGGAATTTGCCAAAATCTTCATTGGAGTTGCCAATTTAATGCTTGCCCTCCCAAATTCAGAGTTGCTAATCCTTACGGTTGCATGAGCCAATTCCTATAATAAATTCCATTATATTTATATTTATATTTGTATTTATATTTATATTTATATATTCCATCTGTTATTTTTCTCTGGAGAGTACAGACTAATACAACAATAGAGCATAAGTTTGAAATTGATTCTTTTTCATGTATTTTTAGAGTAGGGTAGATTAAAGTTTCCTCCAATAATAACTTCACTGTCATTCTTTGCATATTGGTAGGTTTTCCTAGATAGGAAAGAAAGGAGGTGGAGATACAACTATCCTGCGAGAATTTGCACATTTCACCTGTACTCCCGTGAGGGTGTGTCCTTAGCACTAAGATGTAAGTGGCATCTTCCTTAAGTGCTGTAGTAGGAGATAAAAATGGCAAATTGCTATAAAAGATACTATGCTGTCATTAAATTCATTAGTTATATAGACGATCATATATAATACCTTGTTGCTACTTTATGTGGAATGGCAATAGCTGATTTTAATAACAAAGCTACATGGCAAAACAGATGCGATTTTTGGTTTATTATCTGTTGATTTTTTAAAAACTGCATTGCCAAGTTTTGCCCTCGATTGTGCCTCCCCCCAAAAAGGAAATGAATTCTTAGTGTCTGAGATCTCCAACAGTGGAAATTATAACCTGCCAGGACCCTGCCATCTTGCCCAAAGTACATATTCTCCAGTAAACAGGTCCTCCCTCCTCTGAGATCACTGCAGATGGCAGGTCTCCAAAGAGACGAGAAGGGCCAGCTAAAAATAGACAGTTTTAGGAAAATGTGATGATTAACCAGATAACAGCTATCTGAAATATGCATATATCAAAAATTTTTAAAAGGCAAAACCACAGTCATTCACAAGAGAAAGCTCAATAATCTAATTCATGTTATATTTACTAAAACTGGAACTTCAAAATCATAGATGTTGGGGGTTCAATTATAAATGAAATTTGATTATTATGCTATTTTACACTTAATTAATTTAGAAATGTGTAACCACATAATTTAGAAAAATTTTATGTATAGTTGGTTATTGCTGGTGATCCAAGATAAACTCATTAACTTCTAAATATCTATTCTAGATGAAAAAATACAGATGCCTTTTTTTTTACTTTTTGAAATAGTTTTATTTGTTCACATATCCTTTATAATATCAATGAAGATTTTATTGATAATTCAGAAGTGTAAAATTAGTGGCGGATCAACAAGAATTGTCTGCTCTCTGGGACAATTGCACAACTTGGTAACTGTTCAGCTCACCACTTTTAATTAATTTGTACTATTCATTCTGCTTAAAAAAGCCTAAAAGGTATGATATCATTTGAAAAAGTAATTAGATAAGTACTTCTTGTCTAAATATTTCAGATCAGAATTGAATATATACATATGGTATAAATAATATATTTTATAGACATTATTAAATGCATTTTATTATCAAGGAACAAGTGTATATAGGTCTTCAATTTCTAGCAATAGATCATGTTTTCCTAAAAATTTCTTCCTATAGACACCTAAATGATGGATAGCAAAAAGATCACCTCTAGAACTGTATTTACGCTTCTAGATAGGGTCGAGTAGCTTTTATCAGATAAGTTCTTTTGCCAACAACTGGAAAAGCTAGATTAAATATAAACATTGTCAGCTTAAAGGTATCATCTAGTTGCTGAAGCAGAAAGGACAAAAGGTAATAAAATTTTAGAGGAGAAAGGTGATTCAGTGGTAGAATGCTCACCTTTCATGCGAGAGACACTGGGTTCAATTCCCAGGCCATGCCCCACCCCCCCAAAAAAAAACATTTAGAGGAGAGAACTATGAAGCAGTGATCTAATCTTCGGCAACCACTTTTCCCCAGGGAAACTGGTTAATCCTGGATATAGCAAAAGGTGGAAAATTTAGGTTTTGCCTGAGTAGAGAACTGTTCCTGAGGGCAAAGAATCTAACAGACTTTTTTTTGACAGTCTTTTGTGACTTGAGAGGTACAACTGAAAGTCCTCAAACACAGGCAGTTTTTTGTCAAGGCAGCTTCAAAGGATGGGAGAATAAAAACGTGAGATGAAAACCTCAGAAAACCAGAGAAAAGCTTTTGTAAGCCTCATGGTAAAGATGAGACAAAGATTAGAGTTCATGACCTGCCGGGGGTGCCACCTCAGTATATATATATCAGATTCTCAGTTGAAAGCCTGAAAAGACATCAGCCTAAGAAAAGAGGTGAAACGTAGATGAACTGAGCTATGCCAAAACTGCCATCTATACTACAGTCTACCCCATCCCTTGCTGAATTAAAGTTATCAGCCCCATTCTATCTGCTTAGCAAAAGAAAGGGTGAACTTTCTCTGGAGGAAGATATCATCTGGTGCCGCTATACTTTTTTTATATGCAATGCCCAGCCTTTGGTTAAATATTATAAGGCTTGCCAAGGAAAAGGACCATATAAAATCTGTTGAATACTTGAAGAAAAAAATATAATAGGAACAGATCTATAGCAGATAAGAACTTTAAAAATAATTATAACATAATAAAAAAAAATAGAGGACAAAACAATAGAAAATTTTACCAGATAACTGAAACCTATTTTAAAAAATAGAAACTCTAGAACTGAAAGTAAAATCTCTGAAATTAGAAATCAATTACTTTGGTTTAAGAGTAGAAGAAGGAATTAGTGAACTGAAAGGCCAATAGAAAATGTACAAATTTTAAAACACAGAGGAATATAAGGATGGAAAAAAGAGCACAGACCCATATGGCATGGGGGATGCAAGGGTAGTTCAGTGGTAGAATTCTTGCCTACCATGTGGGAGGCCTGGGTTCAATTCCCAGTCCATGCACTTCCCAAAAAACAAGCAAACAAAAATTCAACATATGGTGCTGCAATAATGGGATACTCACATGGTAAAATAATGAAATATTACCCCACTGTTCTAGTTTGCTAGCTGCTGGTATGCAATATACCAGAAACGGAATGGCTTTCAAAAGGGGAAATTTAATGAGTTGCTAGTTTACAGTTCTAAGGCCAAGAAAATGTCCCAATTAAAACAAGTCTATAGAAATGTCCAATCTAAGGCATCCATCCAGGGGAAGATACCTTGGTTCAAGAAGGCCAAAGAAGTTCAGGGTTTCTCTCTCTAGTGAGAAGGCACATGGCAAACACAGTCAGGGCTTCTCTCTTAGCTGGAAGGGCACATGGTGAATGCGGCGTCATCTGCTAGCTTCTTCTCCTGGCTTTTCATGACGCCTCCACGGAGGCATTTTTCTTCTTCATCTCCAAAGGTTGCTGGCTGGTGGACTCTCTGCTTCATGGTGCTGCAACATTCTCTGCTCTCTCTGAATCTCCCATTCTCCAAAATGCTTCTTCTTTTATAGGACTCCAGTAAACCAATCAAGACCCACCTAAATGGGTGGAGACATGTTGTCACCTAATCCAGTTTAACAACCACTCTTGACTAAATCACATCATCCACATAGATGATCTGATTACAATTTCAAACATACAGTATTGAATAGGGATTATTCTACTTTTATGAAATGAGATTTTGATTAAAGCGTGGCTTTTCTAGGGGGCATACATCCTTTCGAACCAACACACCCGCCATACAGCATACAAAAAACGAAACAAATTAAACAACAACAAAAAATTTGGCATATTGGAACATTCTAATATATACATATTTGAGTTCCACAAGAAGAGGAAAGCAAATGGAGCAGAATAAATATTTGAAAAGAAAACGGAATTTTTGAAACCGATATGAAATATCATCTTACAGATTTGAGAAACACTACAATGCCAAGACAGATAATGCAAAAAAAATCACACATAAGCATATCAAAGTAAAACTGCAAAAAGAATACCCTAAAAGGAGCCAGAGATTAAAAAAAAAAAAGACAGTACTTTCAAAGTAATAGCACTAATGGCTGACTTCTCAGTAAAATTTATGTTAAGTGACATCATGATGGGTGCCTAAGGCATCCCTGGAGAAGTCTCCCCTCAGAAACAACTGATACTAGGACAAATCCCACTTTCTTGGAACTCTGGAGGATGATAGAGCATAGAGGAGGACTCCATAAATGCTTAACTGAGGGAGGATAAAACACCATACAAGAAGACAGGAGTTCTGTGACTCAGACCTGCCTGTCCAGACCCCTCCTCCTCACCTGGTCATGCAGCTGAAGAGTCATTCAGTGGCAGCACAGGCTAGGTCCTTCCTGATGGGGACGCAGACCAGAATTACTCGGAGCAGTGAGTTAGAACCCCACACACATCCAGGACATGGACCCAAGGCCTCAGAGACGCAGGGCAGAAACCAACCATCTGAGGAACACACGCATACAAAAGGGCCCCAGGAAACAAGAGACTATGGTGGAACTGCTGGCAAGCTGAGCACACATCCAACCCAGTCTCTAATCGCTAAAAAGCCTAAACAAACAAACAAACAAAGTTTTTGAAACACTGATCCCATCTGGCTCCCTGGGGTAGGATATCCTAACATGGAAGTTGTCAGAGGCAGAAAACCCTCATGGGAAAAAAAAAGGGAAAACTGAACTGCTGTAAGGGAGGATGGGCCCCAGGTCTGAAAAATGTAATGAAAAGGGGGCACTGAGTGAGGGATGGGAGTTGAGCAAATCAGAGGAGCTGGGAGAAAAGTCTGCATGAAGACAAAAAAACAAAAACAGATCAGGACTTCTAGAAAAAGAGCAGAAGATGGGGAGCCTCTCCTGGGGTTGAAACAAATGCAATAAAAGGGCAGTCTTAAAAGGTGCACTGCGTGTCCAAGGCAAAAAGCAGCTGCAGAAGATCTGAGAAAATCTGAACTGTTAAACTAATGATTCAGTATAAGTTTGACCAAGCATTGAAGAAGAGTCTTAACACATAGCTGATTTATAATAAATCCCTAGGAAAGAGGAAGAAACTGATTTTCAGAGTTAGCACATCAAAATAATCAGATGCCCAAACATCGGGAAAAAATTACAAGCCATGCTAAGAAATAGAAAGATATGGCTCTGTCAAGGGATAAGTTAAAACTCCAGAGGAGACACAGATGTTGGAACAACAAATGAAAGAAGTTCAAATAAATCTCCTAAATCAATTCAAGGAGATGAAGGAAAATAGGGATAGAAGTAAACTAAATAGAGATATAGAGCTAGAGGATATTTAAAAGACAATGTGAGCAAAAAGAAGAACTTAAAATTTTGAAAAGAAACATAAAATATGGGGATGAAAAGCGTAATAACAGAGATTAAAAATGCACTAGATGCAATCCAACAGATTTGAACAGGTAGAAGAAAGAATTAGCAAACTTGAAGACAGGACAATTGAAATCACATGGTCAGAAGAACAGAGAAAAGAACTGAAAAATTGAGCAATGTCTCAGGGATTTGAATGACAGCATGAAACACGTGAACATTCACATCTAGGTGTCTCAGAAGGAGAAAAGAAGGGAAAGGGAGCAGAAAGAATATTTGAGAAAATAATGGCTGAAAAAGTCCCAACTCTTAGGAAAGAGAAATATACATGTCCTAAGAAGCACAATGTACACCCAACAGAATAATCCCTGATAGGCCTACTCCAAGACACACATACTAATCAAAATGACAGAGCCAAAGATAAAGAGAGAATTCTGAAAGAACAAGAAAAAAGCAATTTGTCCTACAAGGAATCCTTAATAAGACTAATTGCTGATTTCTCGTTAGAAACCATGCAGGTAAGAAGGCAGTGGTATGATATATTTCAGGTACTGAAATAGAGAAAGTGCCAGCCCAAAATTCTTTATCCACAAAACTGTCCTTCAAAAATGATTTTAGGGAGTGCAAGGGTAGTCCCGTGGTAGAATTTTCACCTGCCATGCAGGAGACCCAAGTTCGATTCCTGGCCCATGCATTTCCCAAACAACAACAACAACAAAATAATGAAAACAACGACAAAAAGTTCAACAAATGGTGCTGCAATAACAGGATAGTCACATGGAAAAAGGAATGAAATGTGACCCCCACCATTCAGCATGCAAAAAAAAAATGAATTTAAAACAGTCACAGATAAAACCTTGTGGCTAACATTTTATCCAACATGTGGAAGATGAGTAAAAAAATAAGGACAAAAAATAAATAAATAATAGAGGGATGTGTTAGTTTCCTAGCTGCCAGAATGTGATATAGCAGAAGTGGAATGGCTTTCATAAAGGGTGATTTAATAAGTTACATGTTTACAGTTCTAAGCCTGTGGAAATGTCCAAACTAAGGCATTCAGGAAAAGATACCTTAATTCAAGGAAGGCCGATGCATCTGCAACACCTCTGTCAGCTGGGAAGGTACATTTGTCCCTTGCTCCTGGGCTCCGTTGCTTTTAGCTTCTGCTCCTGTTGGAGGTTCTGCATTTTAATTCTCCAGGGCTGGCTTTCATCTTTTGGCTTCCTTTGGATCTCTCCAAGTTCTGGCTTGCTTAATATCTCATGGGGATGCCTGCCATGCTCCAAGCATCTCCAAACATCTGTGTCTCTGTTCTCCATGTGTCTGCATCTGTATCAGCTCTGCTCTGAAATTTCCGTTGGCTCTGTCATTTCTGAGGTTTCTCCAAATTGTTTCCTCTTTTAAAGGATTTCAGTAAACTAATCAAGACCCACCTGGAATGGGTGGAGCCACATCTCTAATTAAATGTTAATACCCACAATTGGGTGTGTCACATCTCCATAGAAATAATCTAATAAAAAATTTCTAATTTACAGTGCTGAATAGGGATTAAAACCCACACAATTAGGTCAGGATTAAAACATGGCTTTTCTGGGGTACATAATAGATTGAAACCAGCACAGGGGGGATAAAGGGTTAAAAAAAATTGCAATACTAGTGATCCATGAGAGGGAGGGGTAAAGAGTATGGAACCATGGGTTTTTTCTTTTTTCTTTCTGTTTATTTTTCTAGAGTGATGCAAATGTTCTAAAAATGATCATGGTGATGAATATACAACTATATATATTATTGTTTATAATATATAATTATGAATACAATTATGGTTCATATAATTATGAACCATTGATTATATACTTTGGATGGACAGTATGGTGCATGAGGATACCTCCATAAAAAGTATATTTTTAAAGGAAATAAAACATTCACAGATAAATAGAAATTGAGGAAATTCATCACCGAAAGACCTGCCCTACAAGAATTTCTAAAGGGATTTCTTCTGGTTGAAAGGAATAAACAGGAGAGAGTGACTTGGAGCAAAATGAAATAGTGAAGATCTTCAGTAAAGGTAACTAAATGGGTAAATGCAAAAACCCAATAGTCCTGTACCCTCAATATATAACTTACTCTTTAATTCCTATAAGAGATAGAATACAACTGAGTAAGACTCAATCATATTTCCTAATAATGGACACACAAAATTTAAAGAGGTTGTCTTGGACAAAAACACCATTGAAAAAGGATAAGGGAGATATATGGGAGCACACAAAAACCTGTGCATGAATGTTTGTATAACTTTATTAATAATAGTAAAGGACTCAAGATGTCCTTTCAACCCAGATGCCTTTCAATGGGGAAATGGCTAAACAATTCATGGTACATCCATACCATGGAATACTACTTATCAATAAAAAGTACCAAGTATTGATAAACTGAACAACTTTGATGAATATCTGGAGAATTATGCTGAGTAGAAAAAAAAAGGCAAATCCCAAAGGTTACTCACTGTTCTGGTTTGAAAGAATGTATGTCCCCTAGAAAAGCCATGTTTTAATCTAAATCCCATTTCATTAAGGCAGAATAATCCCTATTCAATACTGTATGTTTGAAACTGTACTCAGATCATCTCCCTGGAGATGTGATTTAATCAAGAGTGGTTGTTAAACTGGATTAGGTGACGACATGTCTCCACCCATTTGGGCGGATCTTGATAAGTTTCTGGAGTCCTATAAAAGAGGAAACATTTTGGAGAATGAAAGAGATTCGGAGAGAGCAGAGAAGACTGACATAGCCTCGAGAAGCAGAGAGCCCACAAGCCAGAGACCTTTGGAGATGAAGAAGGAAAATGTCTCCCGGGGAGCTTCATGAAACTGGAAGCCAGGAGAAGAAGCTAGCAGATGATGCTGTGTTCACCATGAGCCCTTCCAGATGAGAGAGAAACTCTGACTGTGTTCACCGTGTGCCTTTCCAGATGGGGGAGAAACTCTGACTGTGTTCACCATGTGCCTTCTCACTTGAGAGAGAAACCCTGAACTTCATCGGCCTTCTTGAACCAAGGTATCTTTCCCTGGATGCCTTAGATTGGAAATTTCTATAGATTTGTTTTAATTGGAATATTTTCTCAGCCTTGGAACTGTAAATTAGCATCTGATTAAATTCCTCTTCTTAAAAGCCATTCTGTTTCTGGTATATTGCATTCTGGCAGCTAGCAAACTAGAACACTTACTGTATGATTACATTTATATAACATTTTTGAAATGACAAAACTATAGAAATAGAGAACAGATTCGTGACTGTCACAGATTAGAAAACAGTGGAGGCTGGGAGAATGAGGGCAAGAAGGTGTATATGGTTACAACAGACAACACAAAGGATCTGTTTTGGGATGGAATTGCTCTTATCTTAATTGTGGCCATAGATACACAAACCTACATAGGTAATAAGATTGCTCAGAACTAAATAGACACATACATACATACACACATACAAATGAGTACAAGTAAATTCGGGGAAAGCTGAATTGATCAACAGATTGTATCACTGGTAATATCCTGGTTGTGATATTATACGATAATTTTGCAAAATATTACCATTGGGAGGAACTGGACAAATGTACAAGGGATATATCATGTTATTTCTTATACCTGCATGTGAATCTACAAGTATCTCAATAAAATTTGCAGTTAAGAAGTGGGCAAACCAGGAAATGGCAGGGAGAGCAGAAGCAAGAGTCAGTTCCTATGTGTTCTAATAGCCTTGATTCTTGACCACAATTGTGTAACTATATAGCTTTTACAGTGTGGCCATGTGATTGTGAAACCCTTGTGGCTGACACTCCCTTTATCCAGAATATGGGTATATGAGTGAAAAAATTAAGATAACAAATAAATAGGAGGGGGCGTATGAGGTGTTAAAAAATTGAGTAGATTGAAATACTAATGGTCAAAAAGAGGGAGGGTAAGGAATAGGGATGTATGGGGGTTTCTTTGTTCTTTTTTTTCTTTTTCTGGGGTAATGCAGATGTTCCAAAAATGATCATGATGATGAATATACAACTATGCAATGATATTGTGAACCATTTGTACACTTTGAGTGGACTGGTTGTTGTGTGAAGATATCTCAATAAAAGTACATTAAAAAAAGAAATGGGCAGGTAATATGAATAGACATTTTTTAAAAAAAGATATATTAGCAGCCAATAAACACATGAAAACATGCTCAATATCATTAGTCATTAAGGAAATGCCTCGTGACAAAATGACAAAAGCACAAGGAAATACCATTCCTTAACCACTAGGAGGGTTATAATAAAAAAGACACAATAACAAGTGATAAGGATGTGGAGAAATTAGAACCCTCATAAATGCTAGCAGGAATGTAAAATGGTACAACCATTTTGGAAAACAGTTTTTAATAGTGTCTTAAAAAGTTTAACATAGACTTACCAAATGAGCCAGCAAATCTACTCCTGGGTATCTACCCAAGAGAAAAGAGATGAAAACATATGTTCACATAAAAACATATACATGAAAGTTCATAGTGCATTATTTACAACAGCCAAAAAGTGGAAACAACCCAAATATCCATCAATTGCCAAATGGAAAACAAAATGTAGTATATCAATACAATGGAAAACTATTCAGCAATGGAAAAAAGAAGTAATGATATGTGATTCATGGATGAACCTCTAAAACAGTATGCCCAGTGAAAGATGCCAGACACAAAAGACACCATATTTTATGATTCCATTTATATATAATGTCCAGAATAGGCAAATCTATAGAAATAAAGTAGATTAAGTTGCCTAGGGCTAGAGTGAGAATGCAGAATGACTGCTAATGGGTAAAAGGTTGATAGAAATGTTCTAAACTTTGATTGTGATGATGGTTGTACAATAGTATAAACATACTAAAATTCTTTTGATTTGATACTTAAAGGGGGTGAATGTTATGCTATGCAAATTATATCTCAGTAACACTGTTAAAAAATAAATAGTAAGATAGTATGTTCTCAGAATATATGTTATTTAACAGTTCATTAGCTTGATTTAAAACTGTTGGATATCACCACGTAGTATGTGGGTCTCCATTTGTGACGGGGATAGCTTGTCCATCATTGTCACTAGCAAGACCACATAGTACAGTATTCACTAGAAATGGAGCACTGAGAAGTAGGTGACTGGTTCAAGGGCTATGCTAAGAAAAGGGGGAAGAATGCTAAGGGGGTTCAAAAAGTTCTAATTATGCTGTTGTCAGCTGCATTATGCCTTCCCACTCCAAATGCTTAAGTTATCTTTGATCCAGGAGTTGTGTTAGTCACTGCACACTGAAAGTATAGAATCTAAGCTAAAAACATATTACGATTGATTTACTTCCACATTTCCTTGCTTTCTATTAAAATGTGATCTGTTGGTGCCACTCTCCTTCTAACTCCCAAAATTCAAGCATAGAGATTTGTGGTCAATGTTATAAATCATTAACTCCTTAAGTCTATCCTAATCAATTCCACAGGTAAAATTAAAGAGCAATCAAATTAAAACTGAAGACAGATTTACTTGATCATGGTTTTGTTATAATTCAGTAATTTATAGCAAAAACCCTGGGAATATAAGCAAGTCTGTGCCTCACTGTCTAATATTTATACTCATATTATAACATGGTGTGAGTTGGAGGACATCTTAGAGCTAAACAAGGGCAGTACATGGTTTTAAATATGGCCAGGTGAGTCCAAGCCTTGGATTCCCAGAATGAGAAAATGCCTCTGTGATTTATTACGCATTAAGAACTAAGTGATCTTTCATCCATCTTTGCTTGGTGGCTCAAGGTTCTAAGTGAATACCACCTGGATTTGATGAGTCAGAATCTAAATATCGAAACGTCCCTGCAGGCAACATCTGTTGCTCAGATCTGCCCTTCTGCAGTATCCCGGCTGGAGACTGTTAGCTTGGGAGGCCCAGGTCCCCAGGCTCTTACTCACAGCCCTCCTGGCAATCTTCTCCAAGTTCTCATCCTGAACGGAAGCTGTCTGTGCCCGAAGAGGAAACCCTAGGAAATCTGTGAATGCGTGTGGTTTGGAGAGGCTCTATCAGGGGGCTCTGGGTAAGCTCCCTGGCTGGATTTCCCCATTTCTCTTACACATGGCTCCCCCACTTCCTCTATCTCCTCTCCACCCAGGAGCCAATACCATGGATGGCATCAAACGGCTCTCTCTTGTCTTCTTACTTTCAGTTGGGTTTGGCCAATGAAAGAAATCAGCAAGATATGGGAAGCCAGGAGGAGAAAGGACGTGGTATTCATTCCCTCAGCTCTTCCTTGTCAGGCCCGGGGGTTGGCAGTGCTATGTTCCTTTACCTGTCCCATTTTGGGCGCTATCCTCTAAAGACAGGTCTTGTTGGGTGGGTCACCACCCTTTGCTTACCCCTTCAAGATTAATAGTGGTAAAGGACCCCTCCTTTACCACTCAGCAGGGGCCCATGTGAGTTTCCCTTAGCCCTGCCCACTCCTTTGTAAATAGTCCCTTCATAACACTCTTCAGTCACTCATTTAGAGTTTGCTAGGATCCTGACTGATACACCACCATATATTTATTCACAGTAAGGTGCAAGTCAAGAGGTTAATAGGAATTACCCCTGGTGAGTATAATTGGAAAGAAATGGTAATGGGTTTAGCATTTCATTTTCTCCTGCACCACAATAGCTTTGGATACTTTTAAATGAGTGGGTGTTACTTTGGTAAATAAACACAAATAAATATACAAACACACACACACCAAAAATCACACTTAAAAGTAAATGAATAATAATATTACTTGTAATAGAAGACATGTAGGATACTGTACTCATTTGCTAGCTGCCAGAATGCAATATACCAGAAATGGAATACCGTTTAAAAAGGGGGAATTTGTTAAGTTGTGAGTTTACAGTTCTAAGGCTGAGAAAATGTCCCAATTAAAGCAAGTCTATAAAAATGTCCAAATTAAGGCACCAACAAGAGGTTACCTTCACTTAAGAAAGGCCAATGACATTCAGGATTTCTCTCTCAACTGGAAGGGCACATGGCGAACAGATGTCTGCTAGCTTTCTCTCCAGGTTCCTTGTTTCATGAAACTCCCCTGGGGGCATTTTCCTTCTTCATCTCCAAAGGTTTATGGCTGCATGAGCTCTGGCTCTATTCACTCTCATGACTATCTCACATTCTGAAGTTTTCTCCAAAAATGTTTCCTCTTTTAAAGGATTCCGGTAAACTAATCAAGATCCACTTGGAATGGGTAGAGTCACATCTCTCTATTCAAAAGAGACAGTTGGGTGTGTCACATCTCTGTGGAGATAATCTAATCAAGTTTCCAACATACAGTGCTGCATAGAGTTTAAAAGAAACTTTGCTCCCACAAGATTGGATCAGGATTAAACCATGCCTTTTCTAGGGTACATAATCCTTTCAAACCAGCTCAGATATATATTTATTTCTTTTTGCTATGGAAAAGAGGTTCAGACAAAGATATAGTAGGTCTATATGATGTAAAGATTTTACCTATGTCAGGGCTGGGGGTGGGCCATGGGTAGTTAATGTGTAATTTCTGCTTGGAGTGATGGAGAAGTTTTGGTAATGGATGGTGGTGATGGTGGCACTGAATGTGTTTGTTACCACTGAATTGTACACTCACAGGTGGTTAAAATGGGAAATCTTAATTGTAAATATGTTACCACAATAACAAAAAGTTAAAAAAAAAAGGAATTTTCCTATAGATGCATGTGCTTAAGTTAATACTGAAAAAATCTGTTTTTAAGTCCCTAGAAACTGAATACATCACCAAGTATGGACTCAGCAAAAAGAAAACCTCAAAATAGATGTTGAGAGCATAGCATTGCAATACAGCATTTAAATTATATATTAGACATTCTGAAAAAAAATTTCTAGAAGATGCATTTGCTAGGGATTTTGTGCATTGACATTCAAATGCAGCTAAAATGAGATATTCTCATAAAAACCCTTTCTGTTTAAAATATATGCTTATTTTGAAAGTGATGCAGCAACATTTTCCCAAGTTAATGTTCCTTCTCATTCATAATTTTAAAATGCTTATGTATGATGAAATATAACATTAGCTATGTAAATTATAACTTTACATAACTAAGCCTTTTGGAACTTGGAAATGCTTGTTTGCAAGAAAATATTTGACTAAATACATGCGAATATTATTAAATGCTTATTCATGAAAAAAATTAGAAATAACTTAAATATCCATTAGTACTTAAATGGGCAAATAAAATATACTCACACAGTGGAATACTACATGGCACTTAAAAAGAAAGAAATAGATCTGTGCAAATCACTGTGACTATATCTCAAAAACATAATATTGAATGAAAAAAGCAGATTCTATAATAGCACAATGTGCCATTTGTGAAAAAAAATCCATAGAACATTACAATATATTTAATATAGTGTTTGTATTATATGCAAAATGCTTTTTAAAGTTTCGATAAGATACATACAAAATACATTCTTCTGGGAAGGAAAAGTAGACACTATGATAAGGGGGCATTATCTGCTTTTTTTTAACAAAAGGAAGTTTATGTATCATGAAATTAAAATTAATTCTGTATTCTTTAAAGAGTTTATAGAATTTTACTTTATTGGAGAAACTATTTTCTTTATTTAACAAACACTCATTTAGTGCTCACTATGAGCCAGACACTTCTCTAAACACTTGACAGATACTAATTCATTTAATTCTCAGAACAGCTCTACCAGGTAGGTTCTTAGTATCCTAACACTATAGATTTCCTACAGGTGGGGAAAATGAGACTCAGAAAGGTGAGGTTCACACAGCTTGTAGGAGGATTCACACCAAGGTGATCAGACTCCATAGTCTCTGCTCCAGCTTCAGTACCTCAGAGTTTAGGAAATGCCTAAGAAAAATACTTGAATCCCAGCTCTTCTCCCATCTCTGCATCCACTCACATGCCACTGATCACTCTTCTCCCTTAGCCAGTCACAAATCTTCTGTACTAAATATTTTAATATCTTCTTCCCTTTGGAAAGGAGTGCTAGGACAGCTGGCAAACCCTTACAATCTAGAAGCAATAATGTTATTCATTCTAGATTTCCATTTATGTGATTCGTCCCAACTGAAGACTGTGGGAGCCCAGATTTTCTGCTCTTTCACTGAAGGGGTGCACTGTGTTGGAAAGAACACGTACTTTGGAGGCAGTCCATCTGAGGTTGTCTGCTGGCTCCCCCACTTAGGCTGGTGTTGTTGGAAAAGTTACCTTAACTGTGGAATAAAGATGATTGGCCAAACACATCTTCCCCCAAGTACCACAAAGATGATAGTAAAGAGAAGGAATACATAGTCCTTTATCATACAGGGAAGCAAGCTTTTTGTGGTGTTTGGTTTGTTCATTTTGAAGACGCATCCTCCAATATCACTCAGCAAATGAGTGTTTAAAGAGGACTTCCAGGGTACTGGGCACTGTTGGAAAAGGGGATTTGCAATCTAGTGGGGAGATTTGAGATCAATGCACCTGAAGCAAAAGCAAACATAAAACATAATGGCTCGATCTTACTTAATTGTGTGGGGGAGAGTATTGTTTCTTTGAAATTTCAGAGCAGATGGTCAAGAGAACCAAAGTAGCCAGAAAAAAGCTTTGTGACAAAGGTAAACGTTTTCTGGATCCAAAGGGGTTGGAATAGCAGTGTTGACAAGTGAGATATTTCACACGTAGGAAACACCCCAAGTGGGAGCGCAGGTTGTTGGTGGATCAATGAGAAGATGAGCCCGACTGTCATAGTGGCAGACAGCAAGCACCCAGAGGACAGCAACCATTACTTCACAGTCTTTATCACCCTCCCCACCCCCACCAGCATCTGACCTTCTACAAGCCTTAGCTAATATCTTCCAAAATGTGACAGGACACCAGAAAATATATTTAGTGCTATCCTACAGAACGTCTTGGAAGCCAGCTATTAGAACTTAAATCTGATTCTAGAGGAAATTAACAAGTAAATGTCTTCTGATCTGGGGACAGATGGTGTTCTGTGACTATAAAATGGTCTTTGGGGAAAGTCAACCCATATCGCACTCACAGGACAAATGACAGGAGAGTCTCAGGCATATGTCATTATTGAAGGATGGACTCTGAGGACCTCCTCTGGATTAAATGTCAGGGAGAGGGAGCGAGAAGTCCATTCTCAACAATGGTCACAATAGAACAAAAAACGGCCACATATCCTTCTCGCTGGCGTTGTAAATTCATCAGGTCGATATTTCTCCTCTTGGGATGAGAGGAAATGAGTTGCCATTCAGAGAATCAGCAAAACATTCACCTGATGTGAAGCATTCCTTGGGAAAAAACTAAGTAGTTTGAATTTAAAAACCTCATTTGAAACAGATATACTGTACATTTTCCTGATCATCTTGGTGCTGAAATGATTGGCCACCATATAGATGCACACCAGTTCACCTGCCCTCATCATTATAATAATGACCTTTTCTAGAACTTATATTAATTCACTATGTTTTGCATTGTTATCCAATTTTAGTACTTCCAATGCAGAGAAAGTGTGCACCTAGAAAATCATTTTGTCGAACATGCTTCTCATTCGATAACATTCGTAAATTCACTGTTTATCTCTTTTAGTGAATTGAAGATCTCCTCACTTCTCCTGGAGGAGAAAGTTCTTACCAGCATCAATTCTTCCCGCGGAACTATTAACACCGAGCCTGCCTATTCTGTGAGTCCTTGTCTTATTTACGTCCACATTACCCAGCCTCTTTTCCAAGCCAAGGCACCTTATCGGTCCGAGACCCTATTTCAAATTCATGACATGGCAGTTTTGCAGAAAGCTCCTTCAAAACCTGTAGCTCGAAAGAACAAATGGTGGAGGTTAGTGTATTGTGAATAGTTTCACCTTAGGCTGATCAGACACACCTGATCCAGGATTCCAAAGGCATAAAATTGCTTCATTGTTATTTTTGCTTTGTCTAACCTACTAGTCATGCTTTAATTAAAAGTTCAGGCCTATGTTTTATAGCTCAACTTTCAAGCCTCAGATTTCAGCTAAAAGCTTAAGTGGAAGCCACTATAATTCTGGCCTCACTTCATTGGATGTGAAGGCCCATTTATGAAATGCCTTTATTTCTGAGAACTTTAGATGCCTAGAGGCCAATCTGGGCTGCTCTCCGAGGCGCGGTGAACTACAACTGACCTGGTACTTCCTTTTGGTTCCTTAGTTGGCTGAAATTAGTCTCACGAGTTCCTTCATTCTCATGGGTATTTTTCTACCTTCTCCCATCTGAGGTTTTTCTTCATATTTTGCTCTAAGTATACTTTTTCCTCAGTGAAAACACTTCCTTTCCAAAACTTGTAAGGGGGTGTTTTAAGTTCCAAAATAAGACCTGAAAAGGCATAAATCCATCAAATCTAATGTTAAAAAATATTGATTATATTTTCCTGAATCAGATAAACCTTCACACACCATAGCCCCAGAAACCAACACACACACATACTCATTCCACAAATATTAGTGTCAAAGCACTTAATATAAAGCAGGAACAAGCCCCATTCTAGGAGCATATGGTCTAATTGGGGAGAGGAGAGAAAGATAAAATGCCTTCTAAACATCTCCAGCAGGTACATCTGTCAATATATTCTTTCTTGTACACTCAGATGTATAAGAAATGTAGCTTTTTTTCTTTAACTCACAGTAGTTTATTTTTCAAGCCACCATTACACCAGGGTGATAGAAACTCAATCTCATTCGATCTCTTATCTGTGGATGTACCTGGGTGGGTTTTCTTGGAGGTGGGGGAAGCACATGTCATGCCAAGGTATCCAGAAGGAGAGCAGAGTCCACAGGTCCTCACTGCCTTCTGTCCACCCAAAGCGAAATGCCTTCTGTCCAAATAAAAAATGATTGCATGTCTTCTACTAATGGGGATTGAGTTTAGTGCTGAGAATCTAAGAACAAATAGGACATAATTTCAGCCACGGAGAAGTCTGTGATCTCATAGGGGACATCTGCTCACACAGGTGCTGTCCTGCCTGGCTCTTGGTGTTGGTCTTGGGATCAGCACAGAAATAGTCCTCTTCAGTCCACTTGCTCCTTCAGGTTTGGAGGTCCTGGGCCCTTCCTGGGAAACAGGAATCGTTCTGCTGTTTCCATGATCTGCTGAGGTGCAGGAAACTTTCTGCCACTATCTAAGACCTGCTCTACCTAGACCCCACCCCATAGCCATTTCTTCTCTAGGGTCTGGTGACCTCCTCGAGGCACTGTGAGGGCAGGGAACACAAATCTCTCTGCCCTCTGAAGCACAAACCTGTGTGTAGTTCCACTGCTGTGCAAACCAGGATCAGTGAAGCAGCTGCAGGACTCTTCTCTTTAGAACTTTTGTTTACCCCTATTAAGGAAAAATTTGTTCGTGTATTTTATTGATGGCTAAAGGTGATGATCACAGCCCTACAAAATCTTTTTAGGGGTTGTTTGGCCAAAAAGTTTAAAGGCCAATTACTCTAGAAACGCAAAAGAACTTATGTACTCTGAATGGAAGCTAAGGAAGACTTGCATGTGAGATGGATCTTGAATGGTGGTCAGGCATTGCAGGGTGGACATGGCTGCAGAGAGGAGGTGCAGGCAGAGAGCAGCCCCTACAGAACTTCACAAAAATGAAAATACAAACATAATTAGGAATCCTGGAGTAGCTGGGTGACTGCAAGATGCATGGTGCATGGTGAATGGAGGGTTACACTTTGCCGCACTGATGAGCCTGGACTTTTTCTCTGGGCAGAGGGGAGTAATGAGTACAGTTGATGAAGATGGGTCACCCTTGGCCAACATTAAAAGGAGCCTGGTTAAAACTTCTGGAAACTTAAACCTCTTCCTTTGGAGACTGTAAAAGACCTGCTCAGGCCACACATGGAATTTTAGCTTATTTTGAACTAATCTCATTTTTGCCCTTTGTTAAAATCCAGCAATCCCGTGGCTGCTTCCTGGTCAGGGCTGCCAAGCCCTTTTCCTCTCTTGTCCCTGGTGCTTTCCTCTCCCTGCTCCCTGACACCATCAAGCCCAGTGCTGACTTCAGCACAGAGCTCAGTAAACTCTTTGTTTTAAAAAAATAATCCATGTTCTCCTTCCCCAGGACTGGCCCATTAGCACTGCAAATATTCTCTTGGGCTACCTTCCAACTTGCTAAACCATGTGTCTTAACTACCTTTAAGTATACTTCCTCTCTTCCTCCAGTCCTTGCCAATTTCTCTCACTTGCCTTTCACCCGTGAAAAACAAACGTCTAAATAAGATGAAAACAAACCTTGCTACATTTTATTCAACGTGCATTTAAACCTTACCACACCAAGTTAACATTTAAATCTCTGTAAAGTTATGATTCCCAATCATTCATTCAACAAAAATGATTGCATGTCTTCTACTAATGGGGATTGAGTTTAGTGCTGAGAATCTAAGAAAAAATAGGACATATTTTCAGTCACAGAGAAGTCTGTGATCTTGTGGGGGAAAAAACCCAAATAAACAGGAAATTACCATCCCGAGAGAAGTGCAACCATCGGCATAAGCACTGGGTGTGATGGGGCCACAGAGGTTGCCATGGGGGCACCAAACCCAGTTGAAAAGGTGAGCAGAAAGAGATTCCAGGAAAAGGAAACAGATGTGCCAAAGTCTAAATGCAGAGGACAACAGCTGGAGATGATAAATATTCCTTGAGATTCTGGCATTGGTGTGAGAAAGGGAATGAACAAAGGTGTTAGACAGCTAGATGGCAAACTTCATTGGTTCACCAGTGAGGTGCCATGGCTATTCCTTTTACGTCAATAACTCCCAAGTTAATTTATCCAGCTTTTCATGCTCACAACCTCAAAGGAATCTTCAGCATGAGACAAATAATACTTCATGTTCTGAGCTTTAACTTCTTGGAAATACTCTGCTTTCGTCACTGATCCTTCTCTATTATGTCTCTCCTTAACACCAGGTAGAATTAAACTGAAAATAAGAGACATTGCGTGAAAGCAACTTGAACACTTAAAAGTGTCATAAGAAAGGGATGTGTGAATCCTCATAATTACTAATTTGTTGTACAGTGGAAAGAGCAGGGTCTGAGATCCCAGAAATCTGAGATTCCAGAATCCCATGGATTCTTGGAATCCATGCCCCAGAGTAAATATAAACCTCTGCAGTGTATCTTGTGATTTGTGTCTGTCTAGCGCTCCTTATCCTTTGGAAAAACGTTCCTCCCTCACTTTGACCCTGTGATTCTGTCAGGGCAGCCATCACAGTGCCCACTCACCCAGCCCTCACCCAGAGTGTCCCAGGTCAATCATGGAACCCCACTTTTCTGGCTACAATGCTCCACCCACACGTGAACATGGGACCTTTTCTAGAATTTCCCAACTGGAACAAAGACTCCTTTTATAGAATTTTTCAGCTGGAATGAAGAAAAAAGGGGACTTGTCTTTTGAATCACAGAACTGAAAGGCTATAACTTCTTTCTTGTTTCGATCTCTGCATTATACTGTTAGATCCTCAAAGGCAGTTTCCAGGCTGAGCCAGAGGAGAAACACGGATAGGTCTTCATACTGAATTGGAAACATCTTTCTTGGCAAGTAATTGCTTTCCTCCAATAATTTATATTGGAAGAAATGAAATATTACTGAGGGTAAAGGAAGAGGTAGAGAGACTTTAACCACTTTTGTACTTAAGGGTCATTCATGGACAAATCTTTTGGGCAACTAGAGGTGGGGAGGTGGGCCAGTGGAAGCTACTTCAGAAAAGGCACTCTAGGGCACCCAAGAGATGTCTCTTCAAAGTGAAAAGGGCATCTAGTACAAAACCTCAGTCCAAGAGTAGGACCTGAGGATCGGAAGGGACATCAGAGGCCAGGGAAAGAAGGCAATGGCTTACCCCAACCTCTCCAGAAAGACTGGAGTTACTGCCTGTGGAGAAGGAGGCTAGGAGCAAGGAAGTTTCAGGTAGAACTGTGATTCCATTTTTGTCTACAGGCAAATGACACTTGAGGACATATTCACTGAGAATTGATTTTGACTGTAAAAGCACTGCCTTACCCCTCATGGAATCTAGAATAACAGTTGTATCCCAGAACCACATAATCTAAAACAGCACTGTTACAATAGAAATACAAAGTGAGCCACATATGAAATTTTAAATATTCTGGTAGTCACACCAAAAAAGTAAAAAGAAACATGGAAAGTTCATTTTAATACTATAGTGTTTTTAACCCAATATATCCAGAACATTATCATTTCAACATTTAATCAATATAAACAGTTATTAATGAGATATTTTACTCTTTTTTTTCATAGTAAGTCTTCTTACAGCCCATAGCAAACTGGACTAGCTACATTTCAAGTACTCAAAAGCCACGTGTGGCTAGCGGTTACTGCACTGGACAGCACACATCTAAAACCCAAATTGAGCCAAAGATTTCATCCTCTGCATTAAAAAAAAGAAGAAAGAAAGAAATTGAAATTAAGTAGCTTGTTCAGAGTGAATTTTTTCTTTGAGTTGATTTTTCTCCTCTACTTAGCAAATGATTCGGAGATATCCAAGCAGTAATTTCTTCACTTATGCAGATAATTAAGTGGTGCCAACCCACTAAGTGACTTACAGTATTCTGAGCTTTGTTTTCTTTGCTAGGCAGCTTCCAAGACTCCAATTCACATCTAGACCAACAAGGCTTTCAGAAATTCTTTTTCACATGTGCCCCAAAGAAAGTCTTTTCTTTATACTAGCAAGGGCATGAACAATTTTTTCTGGCACTTGAATTTTTAGTAATATAGTCCTCTAGATTCCTTCCTGGTCTTTGCTGGATCACACGGCCTCCTCCAGTCAATGGCCCTTACAGTACTCACTTCGTATGTAAGAGTAAACTGAAGCACAGGGAAATTAAATAATCTAGTCTCAGATCCTTGCTCTTCAAAGTATAATTCGTGGATCAGTGGCATCGACCTGATCAGGGATTTTATTAGAAATGCAAAAATACCCAGCCCCATTCCCAGACCTGCTGAAGCAGAGAAGCACTGGTCTAGATCATTTGCTGAGATAAACATTTTCCTGACACTTACCTGAATATCTCAGCCACAGCCTAATATTCACATTTGGTTTTCTTAAATGAAGAAAGAAAATAACTGTTTACAAATGACATAATAATTAGGTGATTTCTAGCCACACCTTATATGATTAATTGAAAAATTAAATACACTCCAAACTGAGTACAGTTTCAATAGGTGAGCAAATCCTAAAGTGATTTCTCAACTTAGCCAAAGCAAAAGGGGATGGAACATTTAGGACCATGTACTCACATCAGGGTTAGGGCTAATCTCAGGCAGAAATGGAAAGGAAAAGTTTACTTTTCCCTGCTGGTTTAAGTATTTAGAGGTAAAGTATCATGAATGTCTGCAACTTAATTTTTAAAAGGATATATACATACACAAATATACATATAGAAGTTAAGGCAAATGTTTGGAAATGTTAAATATGTGTAAATATAAATGGTAGATATACAAGGGATGAGCTTATCATCATTTTAATTTTTCAGAATGTGTGGAAATTTTCATAATAAAAAAATCAGAAAATAAAATTCCCATCCTCTAGCCAGTCTTCAGTCTGCGACTTTCCCTACATCCAGGGCACCACTTTGGGTTCCATGCAATTTCATGCCACCTCCTCCTCCCATACCAAAATTTGCTTAGAAATGAATCATCCAAATGCTCAGAAATGGATCATTTGCCATGATCAAATCTCCTTTAACTTTGGGTAGAATATATGTCAACCCTTTACCCTTCTCGGAAGTATTCACATTTTATCTCCATCTGTGATATGAAGATTTTGTCCCACATAAATGGATTTCCAGATGGGCAAATAAGAGAGGAATGGAGGAATAGCAGAGATGCCTTCAGGACCCCCATAAAGCATATCATAGAACTTATGTCTACTCTGTCTATAGCCACATTTGGACAGCATTCTGTCCCTATTGAAGCCACATGTCTCAAATGAGTTCTGCTTTAAATTGACTATGGTTCTGATTGACATTACCTGCCATGAGCTGAGCCCACTGTTCCAAAGGGAATGGCTCTCCTAGACTCTGCTGTCATGTGAGCCCAAAGTAGGAAGTTTAGGAGAAAGTGGAGTGGAGGCAAATAGTCTGAAATCCAGAGGCAAATAAAATAAAATAAAAGTAAAACAAAACAAAATTGTTGCTTCTCTTTTTCATTATATTAAAATATAGTTTACAAGTTAAACTGTCTGTGCTATAGTTTAAAATCTATTTTTTGCTGTTCAGAACTCTCTTGTTTAATGTGTTTTTTTGTTTTTTGTTTAGAAAAGCTTTGTAAAAGCATATTTCAGGCTAAAAATATAAATACTTTCCTTTAGGAAGTCACCGCTCCCTTCCCCTTGCATATCTGAGGAAATACTGCGGACCTAATGCTAATGAGGTTGGGGAAAAAAAAAAAAAGAAAGAAAACCCAATGACAAAACAAATCCCCTTCCAGTGTTTTCCATGAAAACAGATAACAACTAGTGCCAAAGTGATGTGAGTGGGTGGGGCTGTTTCTCCATGTCACATGCCGCCTTCTGCTCTCCGTGGGTTAAATGTTAAATCAAGTCTAAATGAAAGCCAACAAAAAGTCCTTTTCATTTCTGGGGGTTATAACAGCACAGAATTATTGGGCCTGAAATTTCAAGGTTTGTATACCTTCCGTCGGCTGAAAGAACCACTGGAATTCGTTGAGTAATCCTTTGGAATGATCCTTCTTCACAGAAAATCGAAACCTACGGCACCATCTGACCCGCTTCAACCTGGCGCCCTCTCTCTTCCCCATCCCTCTTCTGCATCTGTTCCCTTGCCCTGACTTGTCTGGATTATGCGATTATCAGGAGCCCAGCATATAGCTGAAACCTTGAAGGAGCCCTGACTGCTTTCTCTTCTTTGCCTCAGCACATTTCAGAGAACTGACAAAAGCATTTTAGAAAGAGATTGCTTTCAGATTTAATGCTGCCGACGCCTCAGACACACACATCTTGTGGGTCCACCCACCCAGCTCTGACTGTCAAAGGCAGTAAATCAACACGACAGGTATTTACAGGGTGCCACACTATTGGGACCTGAGGCGAACATACAAAAGAAACATTTAATAGTTTCTGGCACAGCTTTATACCCAGTTGGGGAGGTAATTATCAATAAGTGCAACATAATTAAAGGACAAAATGGTACAAATGCAACAAACTCTTATAATTTGTAATATCACCTCAAAGGACAGTTCAGTTAGAGTTGAGTATTTGCAGAAGGCTTTACGCAGAATAAATAAAATAAACTAGCAGTTAATCCCGCGGGCTTTCATTGCAGACTGCCGGTCCAGACTTGGGCATTTATTAGCTGTGAGATCTAGGGCAAAATACTTTACCTATTTCTCCTTAGTTTTCTCCTCTGTAAAATGAGAATAATACAAGTTCTTACCCCAGAAGATAGTTTAAGGACTCTTTATGTTGGTTTCTTGTCTGTTTCCTCACTAAAACGTAAGCTCTATGAGAATAAGAAATATTGTTTACTGCTTCTGATGGCCTTGTACCATATCCACTTAGCTAAATTGGAACTGCACTTCCAGAATGCCCTTTCCTGAATGTTTCTGGGTTGCCGCTGGCCAAAAAGAAATTCATATGATGTTTGAAACGCAGGAGTGAAGCACCTGCCATCTTTTTTGTGCTGTGAAGGACAGTGCAGGGTTCCGGGCACTATGTCAGCTCACACACAGGTCACTGAGTAGCACCCCAAACTGCTTAGCTGATCTGAGTCCTGGGCCAGGCATGTGGGCAGCTTCCTGGTAAAGGCCACCAGAATCTCCTGCAGACTATCAGTGTTATCCAAGGTTGGAGACAGTGAGAGACAGACAAGGGGTTCTGGCTTGTCCTTGTGGGCTCCAGTTGTCCAAATGGATACCAGTTTGTGTGTGCTGATCCCATTTCATATCCAACTTTCCTTCTCCACTATTGGTCTAACTGACCTATAAGACTTCAGACATTCAGACTCATCACCAGATAGAGAGGCAATAGCCTTGTCTAGACCTTTCCAGCAGCTCCCACAATTGTCTTAAGTTTTAATCCCTGCAATAAACAAACCCTGCAAAATGATTCTGCTTCTCTTATCAAACCCTGATTTATATGGAAATCTGTACTGAAAGTAGTTCCAGATGATGGTCTAACTGAACTGAGTCTAGGTTATCTGAAATTCATTCTCTAATCTGTTTCCATTGGTAAAGGGGATAATGATAATCCATGGTATGCAGCAGCAAAAATTACTGGATTCTTACCTGTAGATCCCTGTAATCAAGTATTTATAGAAATCAAGCCTTTACATAACTAAATGGTTTCTTCCATAGAACAGCATGTGGTTGTTTAGTCACTTCTCGGTGTTCTGGAGAACAGAGGAAAAGAAAATATGAGCTTAGGGATTTTAATTCCCAAGGTCTGGGCAAAGGACCAGAAAATTTCTATGATTACCCCCAAAAGAGATCTTTTTCCTGTGGCTATTAGGTTAACATTTCTGTAAACCAAACACAAAGCCCAATCCAATTGTGTCCCCAACCCTGCTGGGTCTCTTTTGCTGAAGTCAAAGCAATGATTAGAAAGGAGTGGGATCCTGAAAATTGGGAATCAGACAGAGGGGCATACCCACCACAGCTGGGAACCTAAAATCCCCAAATTCTGCCAAGTTTCCTTTGCTAGTAGAGGAAGACTTTCTTCCCTCTCTAAGGTGATTAGCACCCACATACCTAAGATTCTCTGATGGTATCTTCTAAGGCAACTGCTTTACAAGGGGCCGGTGAACCTCCCCAACCTCCCCGTGGTCTGTCAATCCCCTCCTTGCTTCTAGACCAGACTCAATTTCCTGCAGATCACAGCAGATACAAAATAGGACCCATGGCATTCCAATACATAAGAGCAGAACTGTAAGATTTTGCCAAGTGATATCAACCAAAACCTGGAGGAACGGACCTTAAAGGTGGTGGATCAGAGTAGAAGGAATATAGAAGGAATATAATGTTGGATTGGCTTGGATATATTTAATTAATATACAATGTATACTATATCATATTAATATAAGTAGAGATTCTGGATTCAATGTGTTAGCTCGAGAGTCTGGGAGTGGCTCTAACAGCTTTTTTATTTTTTATTGCTTGACTGAAACCTGGACTCAGCTACACTAAATGAATCTGAAATGGTATACTATAGAGTAGGAGTCAGCAAATTATGGTTCATAGGCTGGCAGCCTGTTTTTGTAAGTAAAATTTTATTGGACTCCAGACATGCCCATCTGGTTACATATTATATATGGTTACTTCTCACTACAATGGCAGAGTAGATAGAGTAACTGTGACAGAGACCATATGGCCCACAAGTTTAAATTTTTTACTATCTGGTCCTTTAATTGCTGCTGTCTAAATTCATTGAGGATGATGGGATCCCTGGTGACAGGGGTGAAGTGGTGGCACTTAATCACCAAAGGCAAGTAGAGCATGATTACTTCAATGGAAAAAAACTGTCTATATCACGTGAGTTACAGAGAGGAAACTGGTTAATAGAAGTTTTTTTTTTTCTGTTGTATTTTTTTTTAGGAAATGTGATTTTTAAAACTGTTTTCCTAATACATTTGCCAATAAAATACTAGCTTGATGGGTGGGCGATGGTAGCGCAGTGGCAGAATTCTCGTCTGCCGTGCCAGAGACTTGGGTTCAATTCCTGGTGCCTGCTCATGCAAAAAATAAAAATAAAAATAAAAATGAAATTAAAAAAAATACTTGCTTGTTACCTTCCCAACTCACACCTGTTTTTTCCTTATAGAACTTGAATTTTGTTCAGCTTGTATCTTAATTTACTAAGCTGCTATCATACATACAATAAAATGGGTTTTGGCTTAACAGAAGGAGTTTATTGACCCACTGTTTTGAACTGGACATTCAAAATGAAGATATCAGCAAGGTTTGCCTTCTCCCAGAGTCAGCAGCATTCTAGTGCTGGCTACCAGCAATCCTTAGAGATCCTTGGCTTGTATCTCTGCTTCCCTTAACATGACAATGTCCTCTCCTTTCTGCCCTTCCAGTATCTGCTGACTTCTAGCTTCTTTCTCCTTCTCTGATCTTCTCTAACTTCGCCTTCTGGTTTCTTCTCTTTGCAAGGCCTTCAGTAATATAGTTTAAGACCCACCCTTATTTAGTTAGGCCACACCTGAACTAAAAAGTAACATTTTCATAGGATTTAACAAAAGATTGTGACTACTAAATCAGTATATTGATATTTCTTGTTAATCTTTAGTATATTAGAACAGCAAGAAGAAAATACTTGAAATTGTAGAACTGTACCATACTTTGAAATTTGCTCACAACTATTTGTTAAACTATACTTTGAAATTAACAACTTCCTGCGTATATGTTGTATTTCACAATAAAAAAAATGTTTTTTAAAAATAGCATCTTCAAGAGGTCCTATATACAATGGATTCACACCCACCAGAATGTAAATTAAGATTACGAACATGTCTGTGTTGGGGTACATAATTCAATCTACCACAAAAGTCACTCTTTCCACCCACAGTCCCTATTTTCCTGGGGGAGCTCACCTCACTCACAGCTACGTGCTAGGTCTGAATGGTAAAGGTTAACCCTTTCCCTTTGACACTAATGAGGTCAGGAGTGGGCATGTTCCCAATCCCTGGGTCATGAACTGCTATAAACTACTGTAAGATAGGACAGGTTCCAGAACTGAAAAGTATAAGGGAAATGGGGCACTGAATGAAGGAGAGAATTTAAAGAAATCAAAGGAGCTGGGGAGACAATTCTGCACAAGAGCAAATAGAACAGATCAAGATTCCCAGAGAAGGAACCAACAAAGGGAAGCTCTCTCCTGAAGGTGAAACAATTGCACAAAAAGTGCTATCTTAAAAGTTGTACCACCTATCCAGAGTAATAATCAGATGAAGAACAGGTAACAAAATTTAATCAGTTAAATTCAGGCTTTTCTAATGGTACAGAATAAGTTGGACCAAGCATCAAAGAACTCTTTTAACACAAAGACAATCAACAACAAAACTCTAGACAAGAGGGAGAAATTGACCTTCAGAGTTAACTCATGAAGGTAATCAAATGCCTACATATCAGAAAAAAATTACAAGCCATACTAAGAAACAAAAAGATATGGCTCAGACAAGGAAACTTCAGAGAAGACTGAGAAGTTAGAACAATTAATCAAAGATGTGCAAACAAAGTACCTAAATCAACTCAAGGAGATGAAAGAAAATAGCATTAACATATGAAAGATACTGACATGTGAATGTTAAAAGGAATTTGAAAGTATGAAAAAAATTACAAAAATTATGGAGATGAAAGGCACAATAGTAGAGATTAAAAATATACTTGAGGAGGGAGGTGGGGCAAGATGGTGACACAGTGAAGTGTGGAAATTAGTTCGTCTTCCAGAGCACCTAGTAAATAGGCAGGAATGGTACAAACAACTGCTGGGGCTACATCAGTGACCAGACATACAGGGTATACCAGCTTGAACCAGGTAGAATGGCTGAGATTCCACACACAACTGTAAGGGACTTACAAGCCGTGAAGGCTGATGCCTCTCCCCCACACGCATGGAAGGCTGGGTCCCAGAGGTGAAAGGAAATAGACTTTATTAGCAGCAAGGGGTTTACTCAACCAAGCTCCAATTGTGGAATTAATTAACAAATTCTGACTACTGAACACAGGACCCCAGCACAGTAAACCTGGAATAAGCACTAAAGGAGCTAGTTTTTGCCCCAGCAGAGGGCAGGGCTAGTGGGAAAACAACAACAAAAGGGGTTTTCTGAGTTGGACAGTACAAAATACTGGAAAAGTTCTGATCCCCAAGAAAAGGAGGGCACTTAGAGCCTGGAGATACAGTGATCCACGTACCAACTCAAGCTCTTGATTTACAAATTCGAGGAGCAGGGGTCCAACTCTGAAAAGGCTTTTTGCCTTTTTTTTTAACTCCTTACACAGCTCATTAGATAGAACTAGAAGCACTTTCAGGCTCCAGCACTGCCCCAGACAAGGGTGGAACTAAAGCTTGTTTGAGAAACAAAGTTACTAGTGAGGTGAAAAGAGTTAATTTCCTAAAGTAGGTATCTCCCCCAAGAAAAGGTGGGCAGGGCCCAACTCAAGTGGAATCCCTCCTCCAAAGAATTCAGGCCCCAGAGACTGAAAAACAGAAACAATCAAAGCCATGGTACCACCACACCTCTGTCTCAACCATGCCCCTGGCAGGGAGAGTCTGCTGAAATTAAAGGCACTGCATCACTTTAAGTGGTGGTGGTGGTGGTGGTGGTGGGGTGTACGTGGGCAGACAAGCACCACATACTGAGCAGGACAGAAAAAGCACAGAGTCTAGAGCCTTCACAGGAAAGTCTGACAATGTACTGGGTCTCATCCTCAGGGAAAGGTGCAGCTGGCTACTTTTTCCTCTCAAGACATGGGACTGTCTGGTCTGAGAAAATCTGACTGGCGTCTAGAAATATCTAAGGAGACCCTCCTGAAAAAATAAGCTCCATATAGTCAGAGCAAGAAACAAAAACAAGAAGTGAAAAAATCTGATCGGTTAAACAGAACCTATGCTAGAGGTCTAGAAAAAGCTGAACTGAATGTCAAAGAACAGATAGAGAACAAATCCAGCAAGAAACCCCCAGGTAAAAGAGTGAAAACAACCTCCAGAATAAGCTAATTAAGGAAATCAAATGGCTAGACGGCAGAAAAAAAATAATGAGTGTCATGGTTAGGGACAGGTGTCAACTTGGCCAAGTTGTGGTACCTGTTCATCTGATTGGGCAAGCGCTGGCCTGTCTGTTGCAATGAGGACATTTCATAGGATTAGGTCATGATCACGTCAGCTACATCCACAGCTGATTCCATTTGTAATCAGCCAAAGGGGAGTGTCTTCTGCAATTAGTGATGCTAAATCCAATCATGGGAAGCCTTTTAAGGAGGACTCAGAGGAGACAGGTTGCATTCCTGCTTTGGCTGGTGAGCCTCTCCTGTGGAGTTCATCCAGGCCATCCATTGGAGTCATCGGCTTCGCAGACTGCCCTGTGGATTTTGGACTCTGCGTTCCTACGGTCACGTGAGACACTTTCATAAATTTTATATTTGCAAGTGTTCCCTGTTGGTTCTGTTTCTCTGGAGAACAACTAATACATCTTGGTACCGGGAGTGGTTCTTAAGGAACAGAATCTTAAAAATGGGTTTTTATGAATGGTTTTCTACTCTGACTGGGCTCAGAGACACTAAGAACTCTGATTCCCATAATCAGAATGACACTCCCAATCCATGGACTGAGTTGGCAAAGGAGATAGTCAAAATATCATCATTCGATTCTCCTAATGCTTTGCTTGTACGACGCCAGACTCTGGGGGATAATGTTTTTGACACCTTTACAGAGTTTTGTAGGAATAAGAGTTATAGAGATGTTGGTTGGTTGTTGTTAGATACACTGTCTACATTAAAGGGTGAAAGGGATGGGCTTAAGGCTTCAAACAAGAAGCTTAAGTGCCGTCTGAAAGATGTAGAGGTTTCTATGAGTATCCTGAAGGAAAATTTTATTTCCTGTAGCCGTAGACTTGAGATCTCTGAAAATCAGACTCAGAATCTTATTGTTAGAGTAGCAACTTTACAACGTAAACTGAAATCTCAGTCTTGCATGGTGTCTGCCGTTAAAGTGAGGGCATTGATTGGAAAGGAGTGGGACCCTGAAAAATGGGATGGTGACATATGGATTGATAATGATGTTGGGGGTGAGGCTGAAACCCTAGACCATGCTGAGCCTTCTTTAGATAACCCTGTAATAGTCTGCCCTGAGGACATAGCTGCCCCACCTCCAGCCTGCCTTGAGGAATTGGCCACCCAACCTCCTCCTGAAGGGATTAGCCCTAGAGTTATTAATCCTGTTTCACCAGATGAAACTGCAAATGAAAGCTCTGAAGCAAATGGCTTGGAAGATATTTCTAATTCTTTTCATGACCCACCCCCACCACCCCTCATTTCTTCTAGACCTATAACTAGACTAAAGTCCCAACAGGCCCCTAAAGGTGAGGTACAAAGTATCACACATGAGGAGGTACGTTATACTCCAAAAGAACTGTGTGAGTTTTCCAATTTATATAGACAGAAATCAGGGGAATATGTGTGGCAATGGATTTTAAGAGTGTGGGATCATGGTGGGAGGAATATAAGGCTGGATCAGGCTGAATTTATTGATATGGGCCCACTAAGCAGAGATTCTGCATTCAATGTTATAGCTAGAGCAGTTAGAAAAGGTGTTAACAGCTTGTTTGGGTGGTTGGTTGAAACATGGATCAAAAGGTGGCCAACATTACCTGAGGTTGAAATGCCAGAACTGCCCTGGTATAATATAGATGAGGGGATCCAGAGGCTTAGAGAGATTGGGATGTTAGAGTGGATTTATCATGCAAAGCCTGCTCTTACACCCCAGGAATGTCCAGAAGATGCACCTTTTACCAGAACAGTGAGAAATAAATTTGTGAGACTAGCACCATCATCCCTCAAGAGCTCTGTGGTTGCACTTCTCTGTAGGTCAGATATTACTGTAGGAACTGCTGTCACTGAGCTGGAATCCTTAAACACAATGGGGATGACAGGATCCCGAGTTGGCAGAAGCCAGGTGGCAGCACTTAATCACCAAAGACAGGGTAGACGTGCGTATTATAATAGACAACAAACTCAAAGGAGGAATCAAAATTATATGACATGCAGAGATTTGTGGCATTGGCTAGTAAATCATGGGGTGCCTAGAAATACAATAGAAGGGCAGCCTACTAAATTCTTGTTGGAGCTGTATAAACAAAAGAGTTCTAGGTCAAGGGAACAGAAGTCTAACCTGAATTACAAAAACACAGAGTCACGGCCCCTTAACCAATTTCCAGACTTGAAACAGTTTACAGACCCTGAGCCCCTTGAATGAAGGGGAGGCCAGGTCCCTATGAGGGAGAAACCTGTTACACTGCCACAAATTTATACTGTTAACCTTCCTCTAAGTCTTCCCCAAGGAGACCGACGGCCTTTTACCAGGGTAACTGTGCATTGGGGAAAAGGAAATGATCAGATATTTTGGGGATTATTAGACACTGGTTCAGAAGTGACATTAATTCCAGGGGACCCAAAACGTCACTCTGGACCACCAGTCAGAGTGGGGGCTTATGGAGGCCAGGTGATCAATGGAGTTTTAGCTCAGGTCCGTCTCACAGTGGGTTCAGTGGGCCCCCGGACCCATCCTGTAGTTATTTCCCCAGTTCCGGAATGTATAATTGGCATAGACATACTGAGCAACTGGCAGAATCCCCACGTTGGTTCTCTAACTCGTGCAGTGAGGGCTATTATGGTGGGAAAGGCCAAGTGGAAGCCACTAGAACTGCCCCTACCAAGCAAAATAGTAAATCAAAAGCAATACCGTATTCCTGGAGGGATTGCAGAGATTACTGCCACTCTTAAGGACTTGAAAGATGCAGGGGTGGTGATTCCCACCACATCCCCATTCAACTCTCCTATTTGGCCTGTGCAGAAAACAGATGGGTCTTGGAGAATGACAGTGGATTATCGTAAACTCAACCAGGTGGTAACTCCAATTGCAGCTGCTGTTCCAGATGTAGTATCATTGCTTGAGCAAATCAATACATCCCCTGGTACCTGGTATGCAGCTATTGATCTGGCAAATGCTTTTTTCTCAATAGCTATTAGTAAGGACCACCAGAAACAGTTTGCTTTCAGCTGGCAAGGTCAGCAATATACTTTCACTGTCCTACCTCAGGGGTATATCAACTCTCCAGCCCTGTGTCATATTCTTGTTCGCAGAGACCTTGATCGTTTCTCCCTCCCACAAGACATCACACTGGTCCATTATATTGATGATATCATGTTGATTGGACCTAGTGAGCAAGAAGTAGCAACTACTCTAGATTTACTGGTAAGGCATTTGCGTGTCAGAGGATGGGAGATAAATCCAACAAAAATACAGGGGCCTTCCACCTCAGTAAAATTTCTAGGTGTCCAGTGGTGTGGGGCATGTCGAGATATCCCTTCTAAGGTGAAGGATAAATTGCTGCATCTGGCCCCTCCCACAACCAAAAAAGAGGCACAACGCCTAGTGGGTCTTTTTGGATTTTGGTGACAACATATTCCTCATTTGGGTGTGCTACTCCGGCCCATTTATCGAGTGACCAGAAAAGCTGCTAATTTTGAGTGGGGACCTGAACAAGAGGAGGCTCTGCGACAGGTCCAGGCTGCTGTGCAAGCTGCTCTGCCACTTGGGCCATATGATCCAGCAGATCCAATGGTGCTGGAAGTGTCAGTGGCAAATAGAGATGCTGTCTGGAGCCTTTGGCAGGCCCCTATAGGAGAATCACAACACAGACCCTTAGGATTTTGGAGCAAAGCCTTACCATCTGCTGCAGATAACTACTCTCCTTTTGAGAAACAGCTTTTGGCCTGCTACTGGGCCTTAGTAGAGACTGAACGCTTAACCATGGGCCACCAAGTTACCATGAGACCTGAGTTGCCTATCATGAGTTGGGTGTTGTCTGACCCACCAAGCCATAAAGTTGGGCGTGCACAGCAGCACTCTATTGTAAAGTGGAAATGGTATATACGAGATAGAGCCAGAGCAGGTCCTGAAGGCACAAGTAAGTTACATGAAGAAGTGGCACAAATGCCCATGGTTTCCACTCCTGCTGCCACAGTACCTTCTCTTTCCCAGACCAGAGCTATGGCCTCTTGGGGAGTTCCTTACAGTGAATTGACTGAGGAAGAGAAAACTCGGGCCTGGTTTACAGATGGTTCAGCACGATATGCAGGTACCACCCGAAAGTGGACAGCTGCAGCATTACAACCCCTTTCTGGGGTGTCCTTGAAGGACAGTGGTGAGGGGAAATCCTCCCAGTGGGCAGAACTTCAAGCAGTGCACCTGGTTGTTCATTTTGCTTGGAAGGAAAACTGGCCAGAGGTGCGTTTGTATACTGACTGATGGGCTGTTGCTAATGGTTTGGCTGGATGGTCAGGGACTTGGAAAGACCATAATTGGAAAATTGGTGACAAAGAGGTCTGGGGAAGAAGTATGTGGATAGACCTTTCTGAGTGGGCTAAAAACATGAAGATATTTGTGTCCCATGTGAATGCACACCAGAGGGTGACTTCAGCAGAGGAAGATTTTAATAATCAAGTGGATAAGATGACCCGTTCTATGGATACCAGTCAGCCTCTTTCCCCAGCAACTCCTGTTATTGCCCAATGGGCTCATGAACAAAGTGGTCATGGTGGTAGGGATGGAGGTTATGCATGGGCTCAGCAACATGGACTTCCACTCACCAAGGCTGACCTGGCTACAGCCACTGCTGAGTGCCCAATCTGCCAGCAGCAGAGACCCACACTCAGCCCCCGATATGGCACCATTCCCCGAGGTGACCAGCCAGCTACATGGTGGCAGGTTGATTACATTGGACCATTCCCTTCATGGAAGGGGCAGCGATTTGTTCTAACTGGAATAGACACATACTCTGGATATGGGTTTGCTTTCCCTGCACGCAATGCTTCTGCCAAAACTACTATCCGTGGGCTTATAGAATGCCTTATCCATCGTCATGGTATTCCACATAGCATTGCTTCGGATCAAGGAACACACTTCACAGCAAATGAAGTGCGAGAATGGGCACATGCTCATGGAATTCTCTGGTCTTACCATGTTCCCCATCATCCAGAAGCAACTGGATTGATAGAACGGTGGAATGGCCTTTTGAAAACTCAATTACGGTGCCAACTAGGTGGCAAAAACTTGAAAGGCTGGGGTAATGTTCTCCAGGAAGCTGTGTATGCTCTGAATCAGCGTCCGCTTTATGGTGCTGTTTCTCCCATAGCCAGGATCCATGGGTCCAGGAACCAAGGGGTGGAAATGGGTGTGGTGCCACTCACTATTACTCCTAGTGATCCACTAGGAAAATTTTTGCTTCCTGTCCCTGCTACCCTGAGTTCTGCTGGTCTACAGGTTTTAGTTCCAAAACGGGATGTGCTTTCTCCAGGAGAAACAACAGTGATACCACTGAACTGGAAGTTAAGATTGCCACCTGGCCACTTTGGGCTACTTATGCCTCTGGATCAACACACCAAGAAGGGGATTACATTATTGTCTGGGGTAATTGACCCTGACTATCAGAAGGAAGTAGGACTGCAACTACATAATGGAGGTAAAGAAGAGTTTTCTTGGAATATAGGAGATCCCCTGGGGCGTCTATTAGTACTACCATGCCCTGTGATTAAAATCAATGGAAAACTGCAACAACACAATCCAGGCAGGACCACTAATGGCTCTGAGACTTCAGGAATGAAGGTTTGGGTCACCCCACCAGGCAAAGAACCACGGCCAGCTGAAGTGCTTGCTGAGGGGAAAGGGAACATGGAATGGGTAGTGGAAGAAGGTAGTGATAAATATGAACTTCGACCACGTGATCAGTTACAGAAACGAGGACTGTAATGCTGTTTTGTTTGTGTTATACTATTTAAGTTGTAAGATATCAAGTTTAAGAATGAATGTTGCCCAAGGATTTGCACGCTATTCTGGAGAGATTTAATGTGTTTCCAGTTATATGCAGGACAGTTGAGTATTGTCAGGTAAAAGAAAATATGTGTGCTTATTTGTTTTCATTTGGAAATTAAGTATGGTCTAAGGTGATATATGTATATATATATATATATATATATATATATATATATATATATATATATATATATATATATATATATATATATATATATATATATGCCAAGTTGACAAGGGGTGGACTGTCATGGTTAGGGACAGGTGTCAACTTGGCCAAGTTGTGGTACCTGTTCATCTGATTGGGCAAGCGCTGGCCTGTCTGTTGCAATGAGGACATTTCATAGGATTAGGTCATGATCACGTCAGCTACATCCACAGCTGATTCCATTTGTAATCAGTCAAAGGGGAGTGTCTTCTGCAATTAGTGATGCTAAATCCAATCATGGGAAGCCTTTTAAGGAGGACTCAGAGGAGACAGGTTTCATTCCTGCTTTGGCTGGTGAGCCTCTCCTGTGGAGTTCATCCAGGCCATCCATTGGAGTCATCGGCTTCGCAGCCTGCCCTGTGGATTTTGGACTCTGCATTCCTACGGTCACGTGAGACACTTTCATAAATTTTATATTTGCAAGCGTTCCCTGTTGATTCTGTTTCTCTAGAGAACCCTAACTAATACAATGAGTTATACTACGAAAATGGAAAACATGGCCCAGTCAAAGGAACAAATCAGTACTTCAAATGAGATATAGGAATTGAAACAATTAATTCAAAATATTCGAATAGACATGCAAAATCTCATCAAAAATTAAATCAGCTAGTTGAGGGAGGATATAAAGAAGACCTTGGTTGAACAAAAAGAAAAACCCAAAGCCTGAAAAAACAAATCACAGAACTTATGGGAATGAAAGGCACAATAGAAGAGATGAAAAAAAAATGGAAACCTACAACCATGGATTTGAAGAGGCAAAGAAAGGATTAAGGAGCTAGAGGACTGGACATCTGAAATTCTGTACACAAAAGAAAATATAGGGAAAAGGATGGAAAAATATAAGCAAGGTCACAGGGAATTGAATGACAACATGAAGCATACGAATATATGTGTTGTGGGTGTCTCAAGAGAAGAGAAGGGAAAAGGAGGCAAAAGCCTAATGGAGGAAATAATCATTGAAAATTTCCCCTCTCTCATGAAAGATATAAAACTGCATATCCAAAAATAACTCAGTGGGTGGGCCACGGTGGCTCAGCAGGCAGAGTTCTTGCCTGCCATGCCAGAAACCCAGGTTTGATTCCCCATGCCTGCCCTTGCAAAAAATAAAAAATAGTTTAGCATACCCCAAACAGAATAGATCCAAATAGACATACTCCAAGACATCCAAGATTGTCAGATATCAAAGAGAAAGAGAGAATTTTAAAGCAGAAAGAGAAAAGCAATCCACACATAACAAGGGAAGCTCAATAAGACTTGTGGATTTCTCAGCAGAAACCATGGAGGTGAGAAGGCAGTGGTATGATATATTTTAGATTCTAAAAGAGAAAAACTGCGAACCAAGAATTCTATATCCAACAAAATTGTCCTTCAAAAATGAGGGGGAAATTAAAATGTTTTCAGACAATCACTGAGAAAATTTGTGACCAACAGATCAGATCTGTAAGAAATACTAAATGGAGCACTAAAGGCAGATAGGAAAAGGCAGGAGAGAGAGGTCAGGAGAAGAGTGTAGAAGTGAAGACTATCAGTAAAAGTAAAAAGAGAAAAAAAATCATATATGACATATAGAATCCAAAAGACAAAATAGTAGAAGAAAGTACTGCCTTTACAGTAATAATACTAAATGTTAATGGAGTAAATTCCCCAATCAAAAGACATAGACTGGAGGAATGGATTTTAAAACAGGACTGATCTATGTGCTGTCTACAGGAGACTTATTTTAGACCCAAGGACAAAAATAGGTTGAAAGTGAAAAGTTGGAAAAAAATATTTCAAGTAAACAACAATCAGAAAAGAACAGGAGTAGATACATTAATTAGACTTCAAATGTAAAACAATTAAAAGAGACAAAAAGGACACTCACTATGTATTAATAAAAGGAAAAATTCAGCAAGAAGACATAACTGTCATAAACATTTATGCCTCAAGCCAGAGTGTGCCCAAGTACATGAGGCAAACACTGACAACAATGAAGGGAGAAATGGACACCTCTACCATAATAGTTGGAGATTTCAATTCTCCACTTTTATCAAAGATAGAACATCTAGACAGAGGAACAATAAAGAAACAGAGAATGTGAGTAATACAATAAATGAACTAGACTTAAGAGACATTTACAGAACATTACTCCCATAATAGCAGGATGCACATTTTTCTCCAGCGCTCATGGATCATTCTCAAGGACAGACCAGACACTGGGTCACAGAGCAAGTCCCAATAAGTTTAAACAGATTGAAATTATACAACACACTTTCTCAGATTATAATGGAATGATGTTGGAAATCAATAACAAGTAGAGGGCCAGAAAATTCAAATATATGGAGGCTAAAAAACACATTCTTAAACAAAACAGCAGGTCAAGGAAGAAATTACAAGAGAAATCAATAAATATGTAGTGGCAAATGAAAATGAAAACACAACATATCAAAATGTATGGGATGCAGCAAAGGTGGTGCTAATAGGGAAATTTGTTACCTTAAATGCCTATATTAAAAAAGAGCCAAAATTGAGGCATCAACTGTTCACTTGAAAGAACTAGAAAAAGAACAGCAAATTAACCCCAAAGCAAACAGAAGGAAAGAAATAATAAAGATTAGAGCAGAAATAAATGAAATTCAGAATTGAAAACAAGCGTGAAAATCAACAAAACCAGAAGTTGACTCTTAGAGAAAATCAATAAAATTGATGAACCCTTAGCTAGGTTGACAAAAAGAAAAAGAGAGAGGATACAAAAAAAAAAAAACAAAAAACAACAAAAAAAAAACTTAGGAATGCCTAGAGTGGCAATGATGGTGATTAAATGTACAAATAAAAATGTTTTTGCATGAGGGAGAACAAATGAATGTTAGCATAGCAAGGTGTTGAAAACGGATGGTATACAGGTAAAAATGCAACCAATACAACTAGGGACTACAGTCTATAGAACACTGTAATATGCTTCCGCTGAATGTCACAAAGGCATTATGCCAAAAATAAATGTCAAAGGTGGGGGCATAGGGGTGTGTGGATTCTTTGTGGGAGAAAAGGAAATGTGTTCATATAGATTATGGTGGCAAATGTATGTCTATTTACTCAGGTTGGCATAAATCTCAGGTAGAAATAAGGAAATAAAGGATGTTTTACCTCAGTGTGGGACAGGGGGGGATTCATAAAACTGAATCACAACTAAAGTTATATGGCTGAAAAATCCGAATTAGTAAAATTCATATCTTCATTTTCTATCAACAGTAAAGAAAAAGCAGGCATTTTTCATAGAAGTTTGACATTTAAAAACTGAAAATAAAGAACAGGACTCTTACAATCTTGATAGACTCATCTTAGAATACTTGATTTACAAACCAAGGTTGAATGTCTGTGCAACCTTTTTCAGTGATAGCTACTCGGAGAATGAGAATTTTTAAAAAGTCAATCTAGACAGATTCCATTTCATTCCAACTGCCTCTCTTCTTCTGGGTGGGTAATACCAGGAGTCTTGAGAGAGACACTGGTCAATGTCACATTTACCACAGTTTCCTTTTTGAGCCTGGAGCTGATGATGGAAATGTAATAAATCTTCTGCTTCAGTGTTGATGCCTTTTCATTAATTCAGTTCTAGTAGTAAACTGTGGCAGGCCTTTCACTTCAATTCCATCAGCCATTTCCATCACCTTGTCTAAAAGATCTTTGCTGTAACTGCAGCCCAGGAAAAGGTGGTTGGCCCGGACCATGGAGAGGGAGAGCAGCTGGTTCAGGAAACTGCTGCCATCTGGCAGGTCATGGTAGTCGGACAGATGGGGCAGGACGAACTTCATCTGGACCTTCCATTGCTTCTTGCTCTCAGAGTAGGTACTAAACTGTTCCACTAAGTCAGTCACCTACCGTACCCCCAAAACCAACTCCTCCACTGCAGCTGCCACCTTGCCACCTACATGGCACCTGCTGCTCTTGCTAAGCATTTTGATGCCCAAAGTATGAGTAAGTAGAAGTCCCCTTAAACCTCATTTAAATGACATGTCATGAGCTCTTTCTTCTTACTTTTGCCATGGGTTGATGCTCTCTGAAACATTTAGTTGAATCATAAGTAGTGTTGCCAGGTAAAATACATGATATCCAGTTACATTTGAATTTCAGATATGAAA
This sequence comes from Tamandua tetradactyla, assembly GCF_023851605.1. Lineage (NCBI taxonomy): Eukaryota > Metazoa > Chordata > Mammalia > Pilosa > Myrmecophagidae > Tamandua > Tamandua tetradactyla. The sequence continues at coordinate 28,963,257 of NC_135352.1, forward strand.
ATTTTCACTATAAATATGTTCCAAATATTGCATAAGATAAAAGTATACCCAAAAATTTTTTTTGTTGCTTATCTGAAATTCAAATTTAACTGGGAATCCTGCATTTTTAAAAACAGATTGTGTTAGTTTTGAGCTATGTACTCCAGAAAACTATGTTCTTAAACTTAATCCATTCCAGGGGTATGAACCCATTGTAAATAAGATCTCTTCAAGTTGTTACTTTAGCTAAGGTTTGACCCAACTAAATCAGGCTGTGCTTTAATTTGGATAACTTGAAGTCCTTTATAAGTAGGGTGAAAATCATAAAGAAAAAAAGCCACAGGGGAAATGCTAGAAGCTGAAAGTCAGTAGAACCAACAAGAAAAAAGAGAAGCCAGGGAGGCTGCCATATGCATTGCCATGTGGCAGAAAACCAAAGGACCAAGGATCACAGCAGCCAGCTTGAGAATGCCACAGTCTTCTGGGAAGAACTGTCACCTTGATAATACTTTGATTTTGAACTTCTCCTAGCCTCAAAACCACAAGCCAATAAATTCCCATGGTTAAAGCCAACACATTGCATAGCAGTTGTTTTAGCAACAAGGAAACTAAAACACAGCTCTACTAAAATATTCACGTACCATAAAATTCACCCATTTTAAGTGTCAAATTCAATGTAGTGAGAGTCATGTAACATTTAGAATTTTAGAGAACCCCCAAAAGAAAACCATACCCATTATCAATTAAGCCCCATTGCTTCCACCTTTCCACTCTAACCTCCAGCTCTTGCCAACCATGAATCCATCTTCTGTCTGTATGGATTTGCCTCTTCTGGACATTTCATTTAAATGTAATCACACAATATTTGGCCTTTGTGACTGATTCCTTTCTCTTTGCATGTTTTCAAGATTCATCCATGTTGTAGCCTTTATCAGTGAGTCCTGCATTTTAACTTGCTAAATCTTGCAACCGTAACCATACGTTAATATGAAATACAACTATTTTGCTAAGTTTAAGGCCAAGAACTTTTCTTTACTGCCATACTGATACCTGGAGCTATTCTTTCAAATCTCTTTTTTCTTCTCAGAATTTGTCACTCTGGATTTAGAGATCTGGGATCAGAACTATCCCCAAGGTAATAGGATTGGGACAGTTGGGTGAAGAAGTTACTGGAGGCAGAGGTAAAGGATGGAGTAAAAGCTCATTCCCCAGCTGGTGGTAAAAAGGACCTGAAATAGCCATACACAAATACAAAGAGACTCAGGGTTGAATGTCCGTCTTCTACACCACTAGGGTTTGTATGGGAAATTCTGCCCTTCTATTTCCTTTCAAATCTCCTCTTGACATTGGTATCACCAGATATTTTCCTACGAAATATTAGGTTGGAGAGGTAAATAACACAATGAGATTTCCCCCCAAAACCTCAAGTTCAGGTTGACCTTGCCAGTGATTATAGTCTTGGGATAAGTGGTTGGGATTTGAAAAGCAAAACAAAACAGAACAGTTTTGCTGGATAAGTCAGAAGAACTTGATTTAGCATCTCTTCTTCCAGCCCCCTCACTAGCACGCCCCATACCCCAGCTCTGACTGATGTTCTCTGAACTCTCCTCAAGGAGATGGGCATTTGACCCCAGATCCTGCCTTTGATTCTGGTAGTTTATTCTGCTCGTGGCCCTGGGGGTCTGTGGTGCAAGTACAACAAACCACTGCTGTAGGTGCTCTAAGATCTTCCTATTAGATAATGGAGGGAAGAACTTCAAAACTTCAGCAAACATAGCCAAATGATGCCCTTCTTTCATTCTTTGTGTAACTTTATTTTTTGCCCCCTTCAAAGTTAGGGAATTTTCTTTTCATGGTTTGGACGGGTCTTAGGGGGAGTTATGGGACCTTGCTCATGAGAAGGTAAGTGAGAGGATCTTGCCTGGCGGGGGATCTGAGCAGTAGGTTCAAACCTTCCCTGATTTGCATTTCAGGATGCTCTGTGCATGCCTAGTAGAATCCAGGACACCATCCCACACTGTCCACGTGTAAAATATGTATTTCCAACTTGATGTATCTTTCAGCTTAAGCTTTCATCAAACTATAGGCAGCATCAAGGACCCCCCCAGAGGACCTCACTCTAACACTTCCCTTTCCCACAGAGAAAGTAACCTGCTCTCACCCCGAAGTACAAGTTCAGTTGGCAAAGTGAATTTTTACCATGTTAAAAGAATGGGGGGGAAAAAAAAACCCTAACCGCCATTCTCTACACAGTCTTGCAAAAAGGTCAGCTTGAATGCAATGCTTACCAAATGCATTTCAGGGACGCCAGGGCTTGGCTAAATTATTCTCAAACTTTAATGCCTCCATGTGTTTTTTCAGTGCCTGCTCCACTTCTAATCCCAAATATTTATGCTTCCCTGAGAGTGGGCTGTCATGTTGAGCATGGCAGCCCAGAGGCAGCATTCTTGGCTGCCAGAATTCTAGAGGGAGATAAAAGAATGATAAATAGAATTCACTATTAGGTAAGTTTGGTCTAAAGGAAGTGTTGTACCTTTTGTGTTGCTGGAACAGCATCTGTAAGGCAATACCCCTGTTCTGAGGTGCACAAGGCTGAAGAAGCCTCGTGGTTCCTCAGAAAGCACCTGCTGTGAGGTTCTCACCTTCACCCGGTCACTGAACTCCTTAGCCTGCCTCCCAGATTCCTGACCAGCTAAATGAAGAAAATGCTAGCATTTCACAAATTAAATTTTATGTTTCACTAATTAACGGCCGTAAAACATAATGAGATTAAGTGAGTATCATATGTACAAAAGCTAAATAAAAAATACCTTAAAAATGAGAAATGCAGAGGATACAAAACACTTACAAAGCCAATGAATGATCCAGGAGAGTTGCTTTCTATCTTTGGGCCCAGTAATTTCTGCACATATTTCCCACAAAAGAACTCTTACAAGGCACAAAATATAGTTATTTAACCAATCCATCCATCAGTGATCCTAAATGTACATTGGGTGGTTCACAACTATCTGAGTTAGAAGTATTGATTGCATTTCTTACAACTGCATGTCATTCTACATGATCCCAAATTAAATATTTTAATTAAAAAAAATTAATTCCAAGATTTTAAAGAGATTCACAACCTTGTAAATAAAAAGTGACCTCTCATAGCAAAAATTCCTGAGGAAGATAATGGCTCACTAATCTCGCCTACGTGGTATAATGCTATGGCTCACTGAACCAAACAGAAAACATAATTTAAGCTGTGTATCATTTACTAGGAAGGTCTTATGAGAGAGAAATCTTTTGATAGGGAGGGATTGGGCAGATTCCCTTCAAAGAACCATTGTTCTATATTATACATACACTGCACGCAAATACACACACATGTGTTAGTGTATACGCATATGCCCCTGCTGTTAACTAACATTAATACATCTAATCCTTCTCTGGGGTTCTTTCAGCATGAAAATTCTTGGATTCTGTGGGGTGCTAGTCCATGCTTAGTCCAGCCCTAAGGAAACATGTGGGAGAGGGCAGACGCCTTTGGAAATGGGATATTTTGGAGCTGACGATGCTACCTGAGGGGAGAGTTCCATGGAGTAGAAAAGGGAAAGTTATAGCAGCTGAAGTCAAATGGGAATGCTGAAAGCAGCAGAGTCAAACTTGGCTATGATTACAATTTTATACAGAGCTAGGTCTGTATACTTGCAAACCTGGTTATAATGGCAAAGTATCTAAAGATGTGTTCTGGGAAAATAGTCTGCTGAACCTCTTCTCAGAAAAAAACAAATGCAAGTTACAATGGAGTCAGAATTTGAGGCTTCATTTTAATGCCTGAAAAAAAAATCTGCAGTTACACAGTCATTTCTCCTTCTACTCCAGAGTTAAACTTTTGACTTCCCATTTGTTGAATTCTAGCATAAAAGGGGCTAGAGGTTAATGGACTCGGGAGTCTGAGGCTCTGTAATGTAAGAACTGTACATTCCATTATCAGTTGAGCTTCTACACATTATCAGACTAAGTAAATACAGGAACACCTCACTCAGCTACAATTCAACTATATAACAAGTGCCTAAGTGGGAATCGGGAAGGCAGAAAAAGGGTCTCATGAACAGGCAGAGATTACATTCGTTGGGAAAACAGCACAGGGGTCAGAAAGAGGGACAGAAAAACCGACAGACACATGGACAGAGAAAGCTGCAACATCATTCAGCATTCTTGTTAACCCGCAAAGCAGGCAGTGCATATTTTGTAGTATATATTGGAAGGAAGCAAAGTCTTCTAAAGAAATCAACTAGTGAAGCTTAACTACTTCGAGACTTTGCTTTGAACAAATGCATGGAACTGTGATTAGTGCTAAAAACCTTAAAGGAGAAGGAAGGATTCAATACAGAAAAAAAAAGCGAGCAGAGAGGAGTACTCCGTACTCACCCCCACTCCCCAGCCTCCTGACTCCTCCCAACCCCTTAGCTGCACTGCTGAAAGGCTGTCAGCTGATTCTTAATTAGGAGGAATTGGAAATCAGTATCAAAATCTAGAATCATTTATATCCCTGCCTAAATGAGCTATTATTGTCTCATTGAGTTCAAACTTTCTCAATGAATTCCAAGTTGGTTAAACCTTTAGAATTCTGGCTTATTTCTCCGTGTAATAAGTGCTACATTCACACTAAATAAAATTCACCATACTCAAGGGAGGTCCCTTGATCTGTTACTAAGTCTGTAATGCAGGACTCTGCACTCTTAATTCTACTGTTTTAGCAAACTCAGAGTTCTGGCTTTCTAAGGCACAGAAATTAGAAGTGAAGGATAGACTATACAAACACAAGTGCTAACATCAGCAAGAAGTGACAGGTGGCCACAAGGAAAAAGAAAACAGACAAATTCTAAAGTGCCCACCCAAAACCAGAGAGCAGAGCAGCATTTCAAACCTGGGTAGCCCCTGAGGGCACCCTGCATCACAGACCTCTGTGACAGATAAATGATAGCAATTAATTAAAAGAAGTGAAACTAGGATTAGTACATTTGATTTTTAAAGCTAGCAAGGTATCTTTAAAAGGTAAGCAAGGTAGTGTGGAAATATTTTTGTCCAAAATGCTTAAAGAAAAATAGCCCATGCCTTCTGGAAACTTGTCTATCCAGAGCAAGTTTTTAAGAGATGTGGACAGTTGAGATCAAATTCAGACAGTTCTGAAATGTATAGCTTTTGTTTGTTGAGTGATTTCCATTTGCCAGGCACCAGTGTAAGTATTAGGCATGGGGTCAACTCACTTAATCCTTACAATAACTCTGCATGGTGCATATTATTATCAGATGAGAAAATTTTCATGTATTCTGAAGTTCTCCTTACTGATGAGAAAATAAGGCAAAGAGAAATTTGGCACTTGCTCAAGTCCACTCACTTAGTGACAGTTGCAATAAGAAATTGGGCTCCAATAAGTCTCTACCGCCCATATGACACACTCGAAGTTAAAACATCCAAACTAGTTGTTTTCTTAGCTCAAATGATCCAGATAATTCATTTAGTTCATTATGGATAATTCAGGTCAAAGGTTAGCACAAAAAAATAGAGCAAATTTTGTGGCTCATTGGTGATTCTCTTCCATTCATCTTCTACCCGAGCAGCATGGCGCTTGTAATTCATTCAGCAGCCAAGCCATGCTCTTGCCTCACTGGTGCCTTTGCAACAGCTATTCCTATTTACTGGAATTCTCTTCTCAGCATTGGCATCTTTTAAATTGAATCTTACCTTTCAAGTCAGAGCTCACATGGAATGAAGACATTAAAGACAAATGTACCTAAAAATAGAACTTTAAAATTCATGAAGAAAAACTAAGAGAACTTAAAAGACACTTGGAAAAATCCACAATTATAGTTGCAGACTTTTTTTTTTTTAACATGGGCTAAGGCACCGGGAATCAAACCTGGGTCTCCAGCATGGCGGGTGAGAACTCTGCCAGTGAGCCACTGTGGCCCGCCCTACAGTTACAGACTTTTAACACTCCTCTCTTAGTAACAGAACTAGTAGACAGAAAAATCAGCAAAGATTTAGAAGAAATGAACACCAACATCATTGAACTGGACCTAATCGTCATGTATAAAGCACTTCACCCAATAACAGTAGAATACACATTCAATCACAAATGAAACATTCCCTAAGATAGTATATATTCTGGATCATAAAACAAATCATTGCAGTTTAAAAGAATTACAATGATGCAAAATATGTTCTTGAACCACCTGTTAGTTTCCTAGGGCTACCATAACAAAGTTCCAGAAACTTGGCAGCTTCACACATCAGAGAGTTATTGTCTCACAGTTCTAGAGGCTAGAAATCCAAAAGCAAAGTGTCTGTAGGGCTCTGCTCCCTCTTGAAACCTGTAGGGGAGAGTCCTTCCTTAATTCTTTTGGCTTCTGATGATTTGCTGGCAATCCTTGGCATTACTTGGCATGGAACTGCAACCCTTCAGTCACTGCCTCCATCATCACATGGCGTTCTATCCTTGTCTGTGTATGTGTCCAAATTTCCCTCTTCTTTTAAAGACACCAGTCATACAGGATTAGGGCCCATCTTAATCCAAACTGACCCCATCTTAACAAATCACATCTTCAAAGACCCTATTTCCAAGTAAGGTCACATTCATGGAGGTTAGAACTTGAACATATCTTTTTGGAAGGCAACTTTTTTGGAGGGCAACTTCAGCCCATAAAGATCATATTGGAATTGAATCAGAAACCAATAGCAGAAAGATATACAGAAAATCCCTAAGAGTTGGAAATTTAAAAATTCACGTAATTCCTACAATAACCATATGAGGTGAGTACTATTATTATTGTCATTTTACAGATAAGAAAGAGACAGTTTGCTCAGCTAATGTGTTAGAGTCAGGAATTGGACACAGACAGGCTGGCACCAGAATCAAGCTCTACTGCCCATATGACACACTTGCAGCCTAACTCATCCAAACACGTGTTTCCAAAGATCAAATGATCTAGATAATCCACTTAGCTTTACATTGGATAATTCAGGATATTTCTACCGACTCTGAAATTCTAAGTTGACAGGTTTTTATCCCCTTTTAGCCCTGTAATGATGTCTTTCATGTCTTTTGCTTCCATTGTTTCTAATCACATATGGAATGTTTCTTTTTCTTTGATTGCTTTATCTCTGGTGTTTAGCAGTTTCCCTACAATATGCCTCGGGGTAGTTTTCTTTGCATGTATTTTGTTGGGATTTGCTGAGCTTCTTGCATTTGTGGATTTAAGTTTTTTATCAAATGTGGAAATGTTTTGGCCATTTTTTCTTTCAAATAATTTTTTCTACCACTTCTCTCTTTTCCTTCTGGAATTGCAATTACATGTCAGATATTATTTCCCAATCACTGAAGCTCTGCTTATTATTTTTCAAAAAATCTTTTTTCATTCTATTTGTTCCAGTTTGATTTCTATCACTCTGTCTTCAAGTTCACTGATCCTTTCTTCTGAAATTATACCTACCCAATGTTATTCTTTTTTTAATTTCAGATATGTATTTTTCAATTCTAGGTTTTCTACTTGGTTCTTTTTTAAAAAAATTATTGTGGTAACATATACACAATATTAAAGTTCCCATGTGAACCACTTTCAAATATATGATTCAGTAGTGTTCATTACATTCCAGTGTTGTGCTACCATCACCACCATCTATTACCAAAATTTTTCCATCACTCCAAATAGAAACTCTGTACCCATTAACTCCCCATTTTCAGTCCCATGCCTGGTAACCTATAATCTACTTTCTGTCTCTGAATTTGAATATTCTATTTATTTCATATAAGTGAGATCAGAGGTTATTTGTCCTTTTGTGTCTGGCTTATTTCATTTAACGTGATGTCATCAAGGTTCATCTATGTTGCTGCATGTATCAGAACTTTCATTCCTTTCTATGGCTGGAAATATTCCATTGTATGGATATACCACATTCTCCATTTGGTTTTGCTTAAGAATTTCCTGGCAGTTACTACAATATAAACTTCATGAGGACTGGGCATTTTATTTACTTTGTTTTACCCCTTTATTCCTATCTTCTAGAACTGGCATAATATATATTGATCAATAAACATATAACTGGGTGGGCCATGTGGCTCAGTAGGCAGAGTTCTTGCCTGCCATGCTGTAGACCTGGGTTTAATTCCCAGTGCCTACCCATGCAAAATAAAATAAAAATATAAAAAAATGAACATATGACTCCCATTTCTGGTCATGGCTAATAGGATCAGGAATACATTTCTGACGTAAGAATATGGACAAATGAGAGCTAGTGTGACACTTCTGTCCCCTCCAATGTCCAATGACCCTAAAGTTCATTGCTTCTTTCTTTCATGAAAATCCATATTATAGGACAGCTCCTGATTGCTTTATTTGGGGTTCCAAAGAATTAAACCCTGAAACAGACATTCAGGTGTAGGTAGCTTATTTTGGAGAGGATCTAGGGAAACACCAGTAGGTAGACAGGGAAGTGAAGAAGGGACAGGAGGGCAATCAATAAAGGATGCATTATCAAGCACTTCTCTACATAGATAAGTGGAGCTTAGTCCCGGTGGGAACTTTGGGAGTCAGTGTTGAACTTGTGCCTCAGAGCTATCATCCCAAAGGAAAGGGAGCTGGGGGATTTATACACCAATCAGTCATTGGTTGATGGCTGCTGATGAGGAGGATGGAGTAGAGTGCAGGAGCTGCAGAGTTTATTCTCCTATACTTTAAGCTTGCCAAACTAGTATTCTTAAAATAGATGGGCTCTGGAAGCCAAAAAATGAAAGTCTTCAGGTAGTTGCAATTCCTGCCAGTGTACTACAATAAGAAAGCTTAAGGAGATGGGACGGGGGCAGGGGGCAATTTTGTCAGCTGCTACACTAATAAACTTACTTATTATGAGGATACAAATTATATACAGTGCTAGGTCCACAGAAATATTAGCCTAGAGTAGAAGATAAATAACAGATTTTTGAGTCAAACCAACAAGCTCCAGTTATAAGCAGTTTACCTGTCTTGTGAGTTAGAAAACATCACTTAGGTTCTCTGTGCTTCAGTTCCCTCATTTTATTTTTGTTGTTATTTATTTTCATTTATTTAAAATCTCCATCCTGTAGCACAGTGCTTTGCATAGCACAAGTAATTGCTCAACAAATACTGGTCAGTTGAATGAATTAAATGAAATATTGGTACTTAAAGGCAGAGCTTTGTTATGTGGAAAAGTGTGCTTATTCCCTCAAATAATCATGGCAAATGACATGATTTCTATAAACTAAACCAACAAAGATCAAGTCTGTTGTCAAAGGACAGCCAGCATATGTGAATGATATGCTGAGTTTATGCTCAGAAAACTTGAGGAAGATTTTATGGACCATGGACGCTTGACCACGGTTTTGAAAAACTAAACAGAAGTTTTACAAAAAGGAACAGGATGTTCCAGGCCTGTGGACAAGCTTGTGCCAAAATCCGATGGCTAAAGAAAGGTGAAAGCACAGGGTGACCAGTGGTTGACTGGAGCAGAAGACGTCGGGCAGGGAACATGCTGATGAAAACGTTGTTAGCCATAGCAGGTATTCACCCATGAGTAACCCATTAACAAGGAGATAGATTTCCTTGTTTTTTTTAAAGGTCATGTTTACTAATTTAGCACCATAATTCAAGTCTTAGAATCTCCCAAGTTGCTAGAAGAAGAACGGGAAGAGGTGAGGAGGTTGGAAAAGTAAGGGTAATTAACTTGTGGCCTCATTTTGCTCTCAAGCAACTCAAGGTTTAGCAAAGAAGAAAATTACTGAGGTTGGAGATTAAACCTAAAGCTTTTGGTTCAGATGGTAAGGAAGACCCTCAAGGACAGTCGAATCAGTATATCCAAGAGGCAGCTGGAGTTGGCCTCAGGCACCAGGGAGGTTTTTTCTTAGCATCCAAGACCTTTTTTGATAGCTTCAAGTTTTTTTAGCCAGGTTTCATTTATCATACTTCTGAACCAGATGCATTCCAACCAAGCTGCCAAAAGTAAATCCAAGCAAGAACTGGAACATGATGTCGGTGGGGAGGGCAAGGAGGGCACAAAGGGTGGCTGCATCTGGGGAAAGATACCTTGTTTCAAGAAGGCCAATGAAGTTCAGGGTCTCTCATGCTTGTAAATGAGCTTTTGCAAGGTTTTGCGGGAAAGTGTTCCTAGAGACCCATCCTGCTCCCTTGCCCTTCATTCTATGGCAAAGGAATAGAAACTTCTACAAAGGTAGTTCCTTCATTTATAAAAACGTATAATGCATGAGAATGATATAGAGAACAAACAAGATAACGCCTATGATGGTTGGTTCATGTGTCAACTTGGCCACGTGATGGTGCCCACTTGTCTGGTCAAGCAAGCACTGGCTTAACCATTACTACAAGGACATTTAATGGTCAGTTCACTGATGACCTTCATTGGAGTTGCCAGCTAGTGGCCTGCACTACAGAATTTGGGCTCAGCATCCCCACAGTTGCATGAGACACTTTTATAAAATCTCATATTTACATGTCTCTCTGTAGGTTCTATTTCTCTAGAGAACTCTGACTAATACCATGCCTAACACAGAGCACAAAAAAGGAAGAAATTTTGGTTTTCAAGGAAAACCAAGAAATTCCTTCCCTTGGTTTCAAGCCAAAGGAATAAATTATGGAATTCCAAGCATCAGTGAACCAGGAAGAATTTGTGTGGAAGGTGTGAGGGAAAGGGAAGGCAGCTTTTTGACATTCCTGAATTAAAAGGTGGAAGGACCACCTTGCCTTATTTCCCAGTTTCAAGCCTTAGTTCCCAGGAAAGAGGGGTGTTCTAGTTTGCTAGCTGCCAGAATGCAATATACCAGAAATGGAATGGCTTTTAACAAGGGGAATTTAATAAGTTGCTAGTTTACAGTTCCAAGGCCAAGAAAATGTCCCAATTAAAACAAGTCTATAGAAATGTCCAATCAAAGGCATCTGGGGAAAGATAACTTGGTTCAAGAAGGCCGATGAAGTTCAGGGTCTCTATCTCAAGTGGAATGGCACATGGTGAACACAGTCAGGGCTTCTCTCTCGGCTGGAAGGGCACATGGCAAATACGGTGTCATCTGCTAGCCTTCTCTCCTGGCTTCTGGTTTCATGAAGCTCCCCGGGAGGCGTTTTCCTTCTTCATCTCCAAAGGTTGCTGGCTTGTGGACTCTGTGCATCTCATGGCTACATCATTCTGCTCTCTCTCTGAATCTCTCATTCTCCAAAATGTTTCCGCTTTTATAGGACTTCAGAAACTAATCAAGACCTACTCAAATGGGTGGAGACATGTCGTCACCTTATCCAGCTTAACAACCACTCTTGACTAAATCACATCACCCAGGGAGATGATCTCACTACAGTTTCAAACATACAGTATTGAATAGAGATTATTCTACCTTTATGAAATGGGAATTTGATTAAAGCATGGCTTTTCTTAGGGGGCATACTTCCTTTCAAACCAGCACAAGGGGATATAATTTACAGAAATGGAGAAACTGGAGAGAGAAGCTGTTTCAGTGTAGGAATGGCTAATTAAGCAATTTAGTCAACAATTTGGATATTTAGTTGTTCTAGTTTGCAAGCTGCCAGAATGCAATACACCAGAAATAGAACAGCTTTTTAAAGGGGGAATTTATTAAGTTTGCAAGTTTATATGTTCTAGGGCCATAAAAATGTCCAAATTAAAACAAAATAAAATATCCAATCTAAGGCATCCAGGGAAAGATACCTTGGTTCAAGAAGGCCAATGACATTCAGGGTTTCTCTCTCAACTGGAAAGGCACATGGTGAACATGGCAACATCTGCTAGCTTTCTCTCCAGGCTTCTTGTTTCATGAAGCGCCCTCGGGGATGTTTTCCTTCTTCATCTCCAAAGGTCTCTGAATGCATGGGCTCTGTGGCTTTTTTCAAAATGGTTCCCTCTTAAAGGGCCCCAGTAAGCAACTCCACCTTGAATGGGTAGAGACACATCTCCATGGAATCCATCTAATCAAAAGTTATCACCCACAATTGGGTGGGTCACACTTCCATGGATAATCAAAAAGCTCTCACCCAGCAATATTAAATGAGGATTAAAGAACACGGCTTTTCTGGGGTCCACAGCAGATTCAAACCAGCACATTAGTCCATGTAATCAAATATTTGAATCTTCAGTCCAAAAATCTAAATGTTGCCTTAGATTTTGTAACGTATCATCTCAGTTTAAACATTTTCAGCAAATGTATTCGTATTTGAAAATTTTGAGTTCAAGAAAATTTAAGTTAAAGTTCCAGTTCTGAACTTATTAGCTGTAAATGGACAGATCTTTGTGGACCTCATCCACAAAATGAAATTAGACGTGCTCTGTCTATCTCACAAGGGGGTGAAATGAAAAGTCTATGAAAACTGTAAAGTACAATAATGAAGACATGAACCTGTTATCATGATATTATAAGGACCTAGATATTATTATTACCAATAACGTTGAAAAGTATTCCTGGGACAGCTTTCAGTCAGGGCAAGACCACTATAAATTTTGCCAAGTCCCCACAGTGATAGGATAGCAATATTTAAGCAACCCTCAGACAATATTTCCAACAAATTAGGTTACAAGGTTTTCCTAGATCCCTGGATTAACTGAATAGTCGTAGGTGGGGACAAACTACCACCATCACCATCATGGACCTGCTCATGATTCTTGTTGGATCAGCAGCTTTATGAAGAAGTGAAGAGAAGAAGAAGGGAAGCTTCACGGTGCTAAGAACCAGTCGTGTGCTCATAAGCCAACTTTAACAATAAATAAATAAATAAATCCCTGCTTTGTCATGCTTTCTGATTTCTGTAGTTAAATACTCTCACCATAGCTAGTATCTCTAAGTTTGTCATGGGATCTCGCCTGTAACTACTTGTTGAAGAGAGCTCTGAAAACTATTGCTTTTTTCTTTCTTTGTTTTGTATATACGTTATATTACACAATTCAAAAGCTAAAAGAAAATGATAGGAGGAAATGATTGAAGAAACAATAGGAAAAAATAACAGGAGAAAATTTCCAACCACCAAAAAAGGCACATGGACTAATGTTGAGTGATCCCATCAAGAGCTGAAAAGAACCAATTAAAAAAAAAAAACCACACCTAGTCTATCATGATGAATTTCCAAAGAGCAAAGACAAAGAGAAGGAGGTGGGGGTGTCAGGAGAGCTGGATGGAGAGGCTTGCAATAGCATTAAAATGAAGAGGCAAACTGCTTAAAGGATACACAGGTTCTTACTGTATTATTTTCTTTACAATTGCATGTGAATCTCAATTGCGTCAAAATAAAAGGTTTAATTTAAAAATGGAAAGGCAACATAAAATGTTTATAATCTAAATATATAGATACCACAATAAGTATAAATTGGCTACATGGAAATCTATAACACAGTGAATCTAGTGGTGGCAATGACTGTGATTAACTGTACAAAGATGAAAAAATTCTTCTATGAACTAGAACAAATGTATGACACTATCACAAGGAAGTAATAGGGGGCATATGGGGAAAATGTATCTATTGCAAACCATGGACTATAGTCAACATTAATATCTTAATATTTGTTTATCAACATACCAAATGTAACACACCAATACTAGGGGTCAATAACGGGTGGGAATAAGTGGTATGGGATGTTTGGGCTTTCTTTTCTATTTTTATTTCTTTTTCTAGAGTAATGAAAATGTTCTAAAATTGGTCATAGTGATGAATGCACAACTCTGTGATGATACAGTAAATCACTGCTTGTATATTTTTGATGGACTGTATAGTATGTGAATATATCTCAATAAAATTGCATTAAAAATAAAAAAAAAACTCAGAAATTCCCTTCTAGAAGGACAAAGATCTACGCTGAGGGAAAAAAAAAAACTATGATAGTAGAGAAAAAATAAACAAAAACAAATAAAATCAAAACAAAATGAGACAAAAAACTATGATAGTAGAATTAAAATGATCAGGGCAGGGGCACTGAATGTACAGAGAAGGTACAAAGGAAAAAGAATTCAGAACCATAGAGGAGGACACACAGAATAGCCATTTGGGGGGGGGGAGTACTTTAAAGAAGCAATAGGAAAGGAAGCCCTCAAGTTGCAAAGGTACCCTGCGCCATTCCAGCGCACACCAGGGTTAAAACCCCCAGACCAGTGTATCAACACAGCTACATCCTCCCTGGCCACTGGGTGCCCACATCCACAAGCATCAGCTTAATATCCCCAACCTGCACCAATACCTGCCCTGAAACATATCACCATACTGAGTGCTCCACCCTGTGCCCTGCTCCCTGCTGTACAACCATCGCACAAATACAAGGCCTTAGACCACTGCAAGAAATCAACTCCCAAAGTAAATCAATCAAGATATTTATATGCCACAAAGACAGCAGAAGATCACTAAGCATATCACAATGCAGACAGATACAGCCCTTCCTAATGACCAAATTAAAACACCAGAGGAGATACAGACATTAGAACAACTAATCAAAGATGTTCAAACAAATCTACTTAATAAAATAAGTGGGATAGCAAATGACATAAAGGAGATCAAGAAGACATAGGAGAGCACAAAGAGGAATTTGAAAGAATAAATAGAAAAATAGCAGAAATCACAGAGATTAAAGACTTTGCTGACAAAATAAAAACATACAGGAGGCATACAACATCAGATTTGAAGAGACAGAAGAAGGAATAAGTGATATAGAGAACAGGATACCTTTGACTTTATGACTCAAAACAACAAACAGCAGAAAAGACGGAAAAAATTGAATGGGAGGGCGGGCCGCGGTGGCTCAGCGGGCAAAGTGCTTGCCTGCTATGCCGGAGGACCTCAGTTCGATTCCCGGCCCCAGCCCATGTAACAAAAAAACGGAAAAACAAAATACAATAAAAACAAGAAAATGTTTAAAGATGTTTCCCTTTCTTCCTTCCTTCCTTCCTTCTATCCTTCCTTCCTTCCTTCCTTCTATCCTTCCTTCCTTCTTAATAAAAAAAAAAAAAAAAAAAAAAAAATTGAATGGGAACTCAGGGAAATGATACACAAAACAAAGTGCACAAATATAAGAATCATTGATGTCCCAGAAGGAGAAGAGAAGAGTTAAGGGCTAGGAAGAGTAGTTGAGAATATAATGGGGGAAAACTTCCCAACCCTCATAAAGAACATAAATATGCAAGTCAAAGAAGCCCAAAGAACTCCAAACAGAATAAATCCAAATAGGCCTTTCCCAAGGCACATACTAATCAGTCTGTAAAATGTTGAAGAGAAGCAAAAAATTCTGAATGCAGCAAGAGAAAAACAATCCATTACATACAAGGAAAATTAAATAAGACAGTTCAGACTAGTCAACTAGCACCCTGCAGGCGAGAAGGCAGTGGTATGATATATTCAAGATCCTGAAAGAGAAAGACTTCCAGCCAAGAATTCTGTACCCAGTCAAATTGTCCTTCAAAACTGAGGGAGAGATTAAAGTTTTCACAGACAAAGAAGTCCTGAAAGAATCTGTCAACAAGAGATGAGCCCTACAAGAAATGCTAAAAGGAGTTCTGCTGCTGAAAAAAAAAAAAAAAAAGACAGGAGAGGGGGTCTGGAGGAGGGCACAGAATTGAAGAGTACCACTAACAGTAATTTAAATAATACAAAGAGAAAGAGGGAAAAGAATATATAGATCTGAAAATTAAAATAAAAAATATAAGATGGTGGAATCAAGAAACGCCTTTTCAGTAATAACTTTGAGTGTTAACGGACTAAACTTACCAATTAAAAGATACAAATTCCAAAACAACTAACACTGATCCTGCTGAAACTTTTCCAAAATATTGAGGAAAAATGAACTCTAACTAACTCATTTTAATGAAGCTAACATTTTAATACCAAAACTGGGTATAGATGCTATAAGAAAGTAAAACTACAGGCCAATCTCCCTAATGAACATAAATGCAAAAATTCTCAATAAAATATTAGCAAATTGAATCCAACAGCACATTAAAAGAATCATACACCATGACCAAATGGGGTTTATACCAGGATTGCAAGGATGGTTCAACATAAGAAAATTAATCAATGTAATACAGCACATTAACAAATCAAAAGGGAAAAATCACATGATCATCTTGATTGATGCTGAAAAATCATTTGACAGAATTCAGTATCCTTTTCTGATAAAAGCACTACAAAAGATAGGAATCAAAATTAACTACCTCAATATGATAAAGGGAATATATGAAAAACCTATAGCCAGCATTGTACTCAATGGAGAGAGACTGAAAGCCTTCCCTCGAAGATCAGGTACGAAACAAGGATGCCCACTGTCACCACTATTATTCAACATTGTGCTAGAAGTTCTAGCTAGAGCGATCAGGCAGGACAAAGAAATAAAAGGCATCAAAATTGGAAAGGAAGAAGTAAAACTCTGATTATTTGCAGATGATATGATACTATACTTGGAAGATCCTGAGAAATCTACAGCAAAGTTACTTGAACTAATAAAAAATTCAGCAAGGTGGCAGGACATAAAATTAATATGCAAAAATCATTTCTTTACATTGGCAATGACATAGCTGAGGAATCAGTTAAGGAAAAAATCCATTCAGAAAAGCAACTAAAAGAATCATATACTTAGGAATGAATTTAACTAGGGATGTAAAGGATTTCTACACAGAAAATTACATAACATTGCTAAAAGAAATCAAAGCAGACCTAAATAAGTGGAAAGACATTCCCTGCACATGAATAGGAAGGCTAAATATAGCTAACATGTCAATTCTCCCCAAACTGATCTACAGATCCAACACAGTACCAATCAAAATTCCAACAATGTACTTTGAAGATTTGGAAAAGCTAACTACCAAATTCATCTGGAAGGGAAAGAGACCCCGAATATTAAAAGCATCCTAAAAAAGAAGAACGAAGTGGGAGGATTAACACTCCCTGACTTTAAAACCTATTATAGAGCCACAGTGGTCAAAACAGCATGGTACAGGCACAAAGGCAGAACAACTGACCAATGGAATCAAAGCAAGTGTGCAGAAATAGACCACCAAATCTATGGTCAACTGATTTTTGACAAGGCCCCCAAATCCTCTGAACTGGGACAAAATAGTCTTTTCAATAATTGGGCATGGAAGAACTGGATATCAATAGCCAAGAGAAAGAAAGAGGACCCCTATCTTACATCCTACCCAAAA
Organism: Tamandua tetradactyla; assembly: GCF_023851605.1. NCBI lineage: Eukaryota > Metazoa > Chordata > Mammalia > Pilosa > Myrmecophagidae > Tamandua > Tamandua tetradactyla. Next base: position 28,980,427 of record NC_135352.1, read on the forward strand.
ATGAACTCAAAGTGGATCAAACACCTAAATATAAGAACTAGCACCATAAAACTTCTAGCAGAAAATGTAGGGAAGCATCTTCAAGAACTAGTAATAGGAGGGAGCATCCTAAACTTTACACTCAAAGCACAAGCAAAAAGAAAAAATAGATAAATGGGAACTCCTCAAAATCAAATGCTTCTGCACCTCAAAAGACTTTGTCAAAAAGGTGAAGAGGCAGCCAATTCAATAGGAGAAAATATTTGGAAATCACATGTCAGATAAAGATTTGATTTCTTATACATACAAAGAAATCATACAACTCAACAACAGAAGAACAAACAATCCAATTATAAAATAGACTGAAGATATGAATAAGCATTTTTCTGAAGAGCAAATATAGATGGCTCAAATGCACATGAAGAGATGCTCGTTTTCACTGGCTATAAAGGAAATGCAAATTAAGACTACAATGAGATACCATCTCACACCTATGAGAATGGCTGTTACTAAACAAACAGGAAACTATAAATGTTGGAGAGGATGTGGAAAACTGGGACACTTATGCACTGCTGGTGGGAATGTATGATAGTGCAGCTACTATGAAAGTCTGTTTGGCAGTTCCTTAGGAAACTAAATATTGAGTTGCCCTATGACCCAGTAAGAGCACTACTTGGTATATACCCAGAAGAGCTGAAAGCAATGATACAAACAGACATTTGCACACTGATATTCATTATTCACAATCACCAAAAGATGGAAATAAACCAAATGTCCATCAACAGATGAGTGGCTCAACAAAATGTGGTATGTACATACAATGAATATTATGCAGCAGTAAGACAAAATGACATCTTGAAGCACATGACAAGATGGATGAGTCTTGAGGATATAATGTTGAGTGAAATTGGCCAGACACAAAAGGATGCTACTGTAAGATTCCCCTTTTATGACCAGCATAAAGGTATAATCAAAGGCTTATAATACAGAATATAGGGGACTTAGAGATGCATAGAAGCCAGAGATGGGTAAACTGTTAGCTAATGAGGTTGAATTCCAATTTCAGGGGATAGATGGGAGTGAAGATGATTCTCTAGTGGGTCTAGAAGTAATATTACCATATTGAAGATAAACAAGACTGAAAGGGGTTGTACAGACTTATGTGTCCCACTGACTCACACTAGAAATATGAATGAGTTCTTGTAAGAATTACTTCAAAGATATGATTCTTGTATAAAGAGTGTTTAAGTCCAGGATACAGGGGGAAAACTGCTATTGCATGCTATGAGCTATGTTCTAAAGGAAACCATTGACACTACCACAGCAACAGCAGAGGTAAATAATGGGGTGAAGGACAAGAGTTAAGTGGAGGTTTAGATTTCGTATTTGGTAAGAGTGTGTTTATTGGTTTTCTGATTTTGGGGAACAATGAAATTATCTAAAATTGAGAATGTTGATGGAACTGTGGACTTTGGGTCCCCTACAGGATGTATGATGAATGCAGGTGGCTGAAGGATGCACTGAAGGAGAAGTAGATTGGCAAACAATGGTGTATACTTATGAATGAAGGGTTGTGCTGCTACAAAAAGGAGCAACGTCGTTAGGCATGCAATGATGTGAGTGAACATGTGGGACATTAGGTGAGGCAAAATAAGCCAGGAACAAAAAAACAACAATGGTATGGTCACCTTTAGAAAGCACTTATAAGAAAACAGAGGCCTAGATTGTGAGCTTTTAGAGCAGACACATTAAGTCCAGCATGGTGATTATTATTTCTGGACTTTGACAGGCTGTTTTATATATATAACCTGAGATTTAGAGATAAGAATGAAGCCGAACAGGTTGGGGTTAAAGTAATTTATAACACAGGGGTAAGGAAGACAGTGTCTGTATTTTAGAACCACAGTGTCTATATTTTATAACTACACATACTCTTTGAGACAATGGAAAAAAGGTTTATTTGATCTGGAACTGAAATTTTCTGTAGTGCATGATCTAATTCAACCTATCTGTCTAGCTCATTTGAACAATTGAAATACAAGAAGCACAGAATAAGGAAGAGGTCCTTTAATCCTGCATAGATTATTGCAATGCCTGGAAAAATCCTAGAGTATATTAAGCAGATAATCAAAAAATATTGGCAAAGTCCCCAGAAGGAGGGGAGAAAGACTGGAACTATTAAAACCTTACCATTAGGGAATCCCCTGATACAGTGTTAAACCTTAGGGATACCCAAATCAATAGGCCATGCTCTCAATCATGAGGCTTTTGTGAAGCTTATGTAGGGAGCTGAGAAGCTTAGACTACCTATAGCCATGCCTAAGGTTTACTTCTGGAGGACCTCTATTGTTGCTCAGATGTGGCATCACTCTCTCTATTCCCAACTGTGCAAGTGAAATCACTGCCCTCCCCCCTACATGGGACATGACATCTAAGGGTGAAAGTCTCCCTGGAAATGTGGGAAATGACTCCCAAGGATGAATCCAGATCTGGTGCCATGGGATCAACAATTCCATCCTGACCAAAAGGGGGAAAAGAAGTGTAATTAATAAAGTATCAGTGGCAGAGAGAGTTCAAATAGAGCTGAGAGGCTACTCTGGAGGTTGCTCTTAAACAAGCTTCAGTTAGACCTTGCTACCTGTAATAACCTGTCAACCCCCAAACAGAACCATTCCAGCTAATCCTAAAGAACACCTAGGGCAATATATAAGATTCTGCAAGGGTTCATGCACTAGAGTAACTTACGAGACCCTACAACCTCCAGATGGGGTTCCTTATCCAGATAAGTCCTGAAACCTAGCCCAACCTGTGTCCAGAACATCACGTAGTTCCATTTTCCTACCCCATATTAGTGTCAGACCCTTTCAATAGCAAAAATTTAGAATTGCCATTGTAGCTCAAACAATCCCAAAGAGAGGTATGGAAAGGTCAAAGGTAATGCTGTTATTATACACAGAAGATAGGACTTAACAAATGAATATGAATGCTGAATCATTAAATTGATTTCTCTTTTAGTCTCCAGCATTTTAGAACAGGTAAAAGTAAAACCCTAAAACCATGCCAAAGTCTGAAATATGTTTTACAACTAATTGTGATGCTGTGCTTTGAAATTTATAGCTTTTTTGTACATATGTTATTGTTCCCCCCAAAAAGAAGGAAAAAAAAGTTGATTGTGATGATAAAAAAGTATTTAAGCCCTCTACCCACCTATATTCTGGAGCAGCTAGAAGGAAAAATATGAGAGGATTTTATGATAGCCCATGACAAACTCTGGGATCTATCCTGTAACCATTTTTTGAAGACTGCTTTGAAAACTATTGCTTTTTTATTTCTTTGCTTTAAATATATGTTATACTATACAATTAAAAAGTTAAAACAAACAAAAAAAAGAAAAACTGAACATAACCTGAGACACCTCAGGATGCCATCAAGCACACCAGTATATGCATAATGGGAGCCCCAGAAAGAAAAGAATGAGAGAAAGCAGCAGAAGGAATAGTCAAATAAATAATGACAGAGAACTTCCCAAATTTAGCAAAAGACATGAATATGCACATTCAAGAAATCCAGAGAACACCAAATAGGATAATATGAAGAAAACTACACCCCATTATATATTGATCACACTCTTGAATGCAAAGGACAAGGACAGAATTCTGAAAGCAGCAAGAAAGAAGCAACATATTATGTACAAGAGAGTTTAAATAAAATTGAGCGCTGATTTCTCATCAGAAACTATGGAGGCAAGAAGGCAATGGGCTGAAATACTTAAAGCACCAAAAGTAAACAACTGCCAGCCAAGAATTTTATGTACAGGGAGGCTTTCTTTTAAAAATGAGGGAGAGATTAAGACTTTCCCAGATAAATAAAAGCCAAAGGAATTCATCACCACTAAATCTGCCGTACAAGCAATGCCAAAGGGAGTTCTTCAGACTCAAAGGTAACAGTGGTTCAAAGCAGCATAAAAAAATAAAGACCTGCAGGAAAGGTACGCATTTGGGAAATTATAAATGCCAGTATTATTGTGGTCTACTCTTTGGTATGTAGCTCCACTTCTTACTTCCCACAGGTGTTAAAATGCAAATACATAAAAAGTAATAAGAAATATGTGGTTTGGGACATACAACATACAAAGATCTAAGTGGTAATAAATATTTTTTTAAAAGGTGGGGGGACAGAGGGGTATAGGGATATCTATGTATATTACTGAAGTTAAATTGGCATCATATGTATATATATGATTTAAAATTTTAACCTCATGGTGACCACAAGGAATGATGAAAAACATATCCAAGTATAAATGAGAAAGCACTCAATAAAAAAATTAAATAAATATAAATGTAGGCATTAATAGAAGAATTAAGGGACAAAAAAGGCATAGGACATGTAAAGGGTAAATAGCAAAATAGCAGAAGAAAGTTCTGTGTGCTGGTTTGAAGTTATTATGTATCCCAGAAAACCCAGGTCCTTTAATCCTCATTCAGTATTGCTGGGTGGAATCTTTTTTATTGTTTCCACGGAGATGTGACCCACCCAAATTGTGGGTAGTAACTTTTTGATTAGTTGGTTTACAGTGGAGATGTATCTTCCCATTCAAGGTTGGGTTGCTTTCTGGAGCCCTTTAAGAGGGAACCATTTTGAAAAAAGCTCAGAATCAACAAAGGCAGAGACCTGTGGAGCAGAAGGAAAACACTCCCAGGGAAGCCTTATGAAATGAGGAGAGAAAGCAAGCAGATGTCGCCATGTGCCCTCCCAGCTGAGAGAGAAAACCCGAACTTCATGGGTCCTTTCTTTGGAGTTAAAGTATCTTTCCCTCGATGCCTTAATTTGGACATTTCATGGTCTTAGAACTGTAAACTTGCCACCTAATAAATTCCCCGTTATAAAAGCCATTCTATTTCTGGTGTATCACATTCCGGCAGCTTACAAACTAAAACATTCTGCATTATCAGTAGTGGCTTTAAATGTAAATGGATGAAACTCTCCAATCAAATGTAAATGGATGAAACTCTCCAATCAAATGTAAATGGATGAAACTCTCCAATCAAATGTAAATGGATGAAACTCTCCAATCAACAGCATACTGTCAGAATGGATTAAAAAACATGACCCACCTATGTGCTGTCTGCAAGAGATTCCCTTATATTCAAAGAAAGATACAAGTAGGTTGAAAGTGAGAGGATGGGAAGAATATACCTTGTAAGTGGTAACCAAAAGAGAGCTGGGTAGCTATATTATTATTGAATAAGATAGATTTTAAGTCAAAAACAGTTGGGAGAGACAACGATGGTCATTTTACAGTCATAATGGGGACAATTCAACAAGAAGATGTAGCAATTATAAATATTTATGTACCTAACAGCAAAGACACAAAATAGTTGAAGCAAATACTAACAAATTTGAAGGGAGAAATTGAAGGTTCAACATTAATGTTCGGAGACTTTACACCACCACTCACAATAATGAGAGATTATCCAGTCAGAAGAGCAATAAGGCAGCACAGGACTTGAATGATGCACTAAGCCAACTAGATGTAGCAGACATATATATAGAACACTGCACACAAAAAAAGATAATACTTATTGTTCTCAAGTGCATGTGGATCATTCTCCAAGACAGACTATATGTTAGACCACAAAACAAGACTCAATAAACTGGAAAATAATGAAATCATACCCTGGATATTCAACAGAATGAAGCTATAAATCAATAACCATGGGAGAAATGGAAAATTCATGAATATGTGGAAATTGAACAATACACTCTTAAACAACTAATGGGTTAAGGAAGAAATCACAAGTGGAATTAGGCAAATGAAAATGAAAATAAAACATACCAAAACTTATGGGATGTAGTGAAGGCAGTCCTGAGAGGGAATTTATCACTCTAAATGCTTACATTAAAAAAGAAGAAATACTTCATATCAGTGACCTAATATCAAAACTGGAAGGACTAGAAAAGAAAAGCGAACTAAACCCAAAGTGAGCAGAAGAAAGGAAATAACAAAGATTAGCGTGGAGATAAATAAAATAGTAAAAAAACAATAGAGAGAATCAACAACATCAAAACATGGTTCATTGAAACTATCAAAAAATTGGCAAACCTTTAGCTATACTGACAAAGAACAAAAGATAGAAGACACAAATAACAAAAATCAGAAATTAAAAGGGGGCATTACTACTGACCCAGATGAAATAAAAAAGGAACATAAGAGGATAATATGAACATCTGTATACTAACAAATTAGATAACCTAGATGAAATGACAATTTCTTAGAAACACACAAGCTACCTACACTGACACAAGGAGAAACAGAAGATTTCAACAAACCAATTACTAGTAAACAGATTGAATCAGTAATTAAAAATGTCCCCAAAAAGCAAAGCCCAGGCCAGGTGGCTCCACAGTAGACGTCTACCAAACATTCCAAGGATACTTAACGTGAATTCTGCTCAACCTCTCCCAAAACACTGAAGAGGAGGGATACTCCCTCATTCATTCTGTGAGGCCCACATCACCCTCATACCAAAGCCAAATAAAGACACTACAAGAAAAGAAAACTACAGACCAATAACTCTTAAGAATATCAGGTAAAAATCCTCAACAAAATACTTACAAACCAAATCCAACAGCCCATTAAAAGAATTATATATTATGATCAAGTAGGATTTATCCCTGGTATGCAAGTTTGGTTCAACATAAGGAAATTAAATAACGTAATACAGCACATTAACACAACAAAGAGAAAAACCCCACACGATCATTTCAATGATGCAGAAAAGACATACGACAAAATACCACACCCTTTCTTAACAAAAACAAACAAACAAAAAAACCACTTACAACACTAGGCAGAGAGGGAAAGTTCCTCAACATAATAAAGATCATATATGAAAAGCCCACAGCTAACATGCTTCTTAATGATAAAAGACTGAAAGTTTTCTTTCTAACATCAGGAACAAGACTAGGCAAGAAAAAGAAATAAAGGACATCCAGACTGGAAAGGAAGAAGTAAACCTTTCTCTATTTACAGGTGAAAAGATGTTCAACATCATTATCCATCAGGGAAATGTGAATTAAAACCACAAGGAGATAACTCTTCATACCCACTAGAATAGCTGCTATTTAAAAAATAATAATAATAATAACAGAAAATAACAACGGTTGGAGAGGATGCAGAAAAACAGGAATACTCATTCATTACTGATGGTAACATAAAACAGTGCAGCCACAGTGGAAGAGAGTTTGGCAGTCTTCAAACAGCTAAGTATAGAACTACCATATGACCTGGCAATCCCACCACTATGTACATACCCAAAAGAATTGAAAGCAGGGACTTAAACAAGTATTTGCACACCAATGTTCACTGCCACATTATTCACAATTGTGAAAAGATGGAAGCAGCCTAAGCGTTCATCAACTGATGACTGGATAAATAAAATGTGGTGTATATATATATGCAATGGAATATTATCCCACTGTAAAAAGAAATGAAGTCCTGATACATGCAACAACATGGATGAACCTTGAAGACATTGTGTTGAATGAAATAAGCCAGACACAAAAGGAACAAATATTGTATGAGATCATACATGAAATAATTAGAATAAAGAAACTCATAGAGTCGGGATCTAGACCATAGCTTACCAGGGGACAGGGTAGGGATAGGGAACGGGAATTCAAATATACTCAGCTCCTATTTGGAATAATGGAAATGTTTTGGTGATGGATGGTGACAATGGTAGCACAACATTTTGAAATATATATCTGTATGTGATTAGAAGGGGAAATGTTAGATTGTACATGGTAACAAAATAAATTTTTAAAATATCCATGGGGCTGTACTATGCAAACAGTGAACCTAAGTTAAGCCATTAATAGTTCAATTACAAAAGTGTGCTATCATCAATTGTAATGATGACCAACACAAGGTGTTAGTAATATAGCAGTGCATGGGAGTTCTGTATTTTATGCATTATTATTATTCTGTAAACCCACAACTTCTCTAATAAAGAGAAAAAAACAAATGTTCACAGTCAACAAGAAAAAGTAAAACTTTCACTGTTTGCAAATGACATGATCCTATATGTAGGACATCCTGAAAAATCTACAGCAAAGCTACTAGAGCCAGTAAACAAGTACAGCAAAGTGGCAGGATATGAGATCAGATGCAAAAAATCAGTTGTGTTTGTATACACTAGTAATGAGCTATCTGAGGAGGAAATCAAGAAAAAATCCATTTACAATAGCAACCAAAAGAATCAAATATTTAGGAATAAATTTTACCATGGATATAAAAGATCTATTATACACAAGAAACTACAAAACTTTTTAAAAGAAATCAAGGAAGACCTAAATAAATAGAAGGACATATCGTGTTCATAGTTAAGATGTTAATTCTACACAAATTGATTCATGGATTCAATGCAATACCAATTAAAATCCCAACAACTTACTTTGCAGTAATAGAAAAAGCAATAATCAAATTTATTTGAAGGACAGGTGCCCCAACTAGCCAAAAATAACTTGAGAAAGAAAATGAAGTGTGAGGTCTCACACCTGACTTTAAAGTATATTACAAGGTGTGAAAGTGCCTGGTTTTCTCTCCTGGCCAACACCAGATACCATCTGCTATGAAAGCAATACACGCAATAATAGAAAACTTAAACACTCCAATGTAATAAAAAATGGTAATTAAATGTATCTTCCCTACTGTTAACCTGCATTTACATTTTTCAGAGATACTTTTCATTGTTTTTGGCTTTGGTTTTTCATAGCTTTGCTTATTATTATTATTATTATGCCAGCATTTTTTTAGCCATTAACATTAGACTTTACATCAGGATGTTACTGCCCTTTTTCTTTCTTCCATAGTCTAAACATCTCTAAAATGTAACATTGTTTGCACCTCAATATTTTTATTTTGTACAAACTGAACTATGATGATAATTTAAAATCTTTGTACTAGTTTAAAAGGATTAATTTAAAAGTCAGTAAATAATGGTTTACAAATATTTAATTGTTTACTGTAAATTAAATAACATATTTAGGTCATGTAATCTTGTGTTGTTAAGCAATATTTTAAGAAAGTATTCCAATTGTCGGTAACAAAATTTTGTTTTTATGACTTAGATTATGACTTCTTATTCAGATATTTTTTCTACAATTTAAATTGGTTTCCTTTTCTTTCAGATTTTGAGAAGATAAATGCGATTTTTAATGGAATCAGTAAGAAATATTTACATCGTAAATATATTTGTTGAATAAAATCTGCTTTCTTCTTGAGAAAAAAGCATATTACAAAGCTTCAGTGGTCAAGACAGCATGGTACTCACAGAAATCTAAATATACTGACCACACAATCGAATGAGTTTTCAGAAATAGATCTGCTCATATATGTGCAATTGACCTGTGATAAGGCGATCAAGTCAACTCAACTTGGACAGAGTAGCCTCCTCAATGAGTGGTGCTTAGAGAACTGGATATCCACATCCAAAAGAATGAAAGAGGACCCTTATCTCACACGTTATACAAAAATTAACACGAAATGAGTCAAAGACTTAAAATTAGAGCTTAAGACAATAAAACTTTTAGGAAAAAATGTAGGGAAATATCTTAAAGATCTTGTGGTAGGAAGCATTTTCCTAGACCTTATACCCAAAGCATGGACATTGAAAGAAGAAATAGACAAATGCAATCTCCACAAAATTAAACATTTTTGTACATCAAGCAACTTTGTCAGTAAAGTAAAAAGGCAGGCTATGTAATGGGAGACAATATTTGGAAACCACATATTGAATAAAGGTTTAATATCCAGAATATATAGAGAGAAATCTTACAAGTCAACAACAAAAAGACAAACAATTTAATTTAAAATTGGGCAAAAGACATGGATATATATTTTTCCAAAGAGAAAATGCAAATGCCTCAAAAGCATATGCAGAGGAGTCCAAGATGGTGGCTTAGTAAGGTACGTGCGTCTTAGTTCCTCCTCCTCCAAAGCAACTACTAGGTGAACTGAAACAGTGCAGAACAGCTCCCGGGGTTACGGCAGGGAATGGACATACAGTGTACCCCAGTCTGGACTGGCTAGTCTGACTGCGAGACTCAGCTGCGGTGAGATCCCCGAGCGGCGCGCGATTTCATGAGCAGCGGCAGCTGCGGCGGTCGGAGCTACTCCCTCCCTCCTTCCCGGGCCGGCTGAGAGTCTCGGAGAGGCAAGTTTCCCAAGCCGAGGCGGCCGGTGCCCCTCTTTTGCGGGTGGCTTCAAGTCTCGGCTTCGAGTCCGCGGCTACGAGTCTCGGATCAGAGGGCTATCCAAACCGCGGTGGCCCCCCCACCCCGCGGGCAGATTCCTGGTCCGGTGGGGAATTCCCCAGGCCACAGCGGCCGGTGACCGACGCCCCTCCCCCACGGGTGACATCCTGGTCCAGTGGCGAATTCCCCGGGCCCACTGTGGTCGGAGACCAGCCACAGGGTCCCCTCAAGCCGCGGCGGCTGACGCCCCCACCACGCGCGGCCCCTGAACCAACGGAGAGAATTGGATTGGAAATCCCCAGGCCGTGGAGATTGGTAACCGGGGGGATCCATTCCAAACACTTGAGACAAACGTGTGCCACGAGTGCCACCTACTGGGCAGGATAAGAAAAACAGAACCCAGAGATTTCACAGAAAAATCTTACAACCTTGTTGGGTCCGACACCCAGGGAAATCTGACTAAATGCCCAGATGCCAGCAGCAGAAGATAACTGTCCATGCTCAGAAGCTTGAGAATATGGCCCAGTCAAAGGAACAAACCAATAGTTCAAATGAGATACAAGAGCTGAGACAACTAATGCTGAATATATGAACAGAAATGGAAAACCTCTTCAAAAATGAAATCGATAAATTGAGGGAGGACATGAAGAGGACATGGGCTGAACATAAAGAAGAAATAGAAAAACTGAAAAAACAAATCACAGAACTTATGGAAGAGAAGGACAAAGTAGAAAAGATGGAAAAAACAATGGATACCTACAATGATAGATTTAAAGAGACAGAAGATAGAATTAGTGATTTGGAGGATGGAACATCTGAATTCCAAAAAGAAACAGAAAATATCGGGAAAAGAATGGAAAAATTTGAACAGGGTATCAGGGAACTCAAGGACAATATGAACCGCACAAATATACGTGTTGTGGGTGTCCCAGAAGGAGAAGAGAAGGGAAAAGGAGGAGAAAAACTAATGGAAGAAATTATCACTGAAAATTTCCCAACTCTTATAAAAGACCTAAAATTACAGATCCAAGAAGTGCAGCGCACCCCAAAGAGATTAGACCCAAATAGGCGTTCTCCAAGACACTTACTAGTTAGAAAGTCAGAGGTCAAAGAGAAAGAGAGGATCTTGAAAGCAGCGAGAGAGAAGCAATCCATCACATACAAGGGAAACCCAATAAGACTATGTGTAGATTTCTCAGCAGAAACCATGGAAGCTAGAAGACAGTGGGATGATATATTTAAATTACTAAAAGAGAAAAACTGCCAACCAAGACTCCTATATCCAGCAAAATTATCCTTCAAAAATGAGGGAGAAATTAAAACATTCTCAGACAAAAAGTCACTGAGAGAATTTGTGACCAAGAGACCAGCTCTGCAAGAAATACTAAAGGGAGCACTAGAGTCAGATACAAAAAGACAGAAGAGAGAGGTATGGAGAAGAGTGTAGAAAGAAGGAAAATCAGATATGATATATATAATACAAAAGGCAAAATGTTAGAGGAAAATATTATCCAAACAGTAATAACACTAAATGTCAATGGACTGAATTCCCCAATCAAAAGACATAGATTGGCAGAATGGATTAAAAAACAGGATCCTTCTATATGCTGTCTACAGGAAACACATCTTAGACCCAAAGATAAATATAGGTTGAAAGTGAAAGGTTGGGAAAAGATATTTCATGCAAATAACAACCAGAAAAGAGCAGGAGTGGCTATACTAATATCCAACAAATTAGACTTCAAATGTAAAACAGTTAAAAGAGACAAAGAAGGACACTATATACTAATAAAAGGAACAATTAAACAAGAAGACATAACAATCATAAATATTTATGCACCGAACCAGAATGCCCCAAAATATGTGAGGAATACACTGCAAACACTGAAAAGGGAAATCTATGTGTAGATTTCTGCTGAGAAATCTACACATAGTCTTATTGGGTTTCCCTTGTATGTGATGGATTGCTTCTCTCTCGCTGCTTTCAAGATCCTCACACATATACCATAATAGTTGGAGAATTCAATTCACCACTCTCATCAATGGACAGAACATCTAGACAGAGGATCAATAAAGAAATAGAGAATCTGAATATTACTATAATTGAGCTAGACTTAACAGACATTTATAGGACATTACATCCCACAACAGCAGGATACACCTTTTTCTCAAGTGCTCATGGATCATTCTCAAAGATAGACCATATGCTGGGTCACAAAGCAAGTCTCAACAAATTTAAAAAGATTGAAATCATACACAACACTTTCTCAGATCATAAAGGAATGAAGTTGGAAATCAATAATAGGCAGAGTGCCAGAAAATTCACAAATACGTGGAGGCTCAACAACACACTCCTAAACAACAAGTGGGTCAAAGAAGAAATTGCTAGAGAAATTAGCAAATACCTCAAGGCGAATGAAAATGAAAACACAACATATCAAAACTTATGGGACGCAGCAAAGGCAGTGCTAAGAGGGAAATTTATTGCCCTAAATGCCTATATCAGAAAAGAAGAAAAGGCAAAAATGCAGGAATTAACTATCCATTTGGAAGAACTGGAGAAAGAACAGCAAACTAATCCCAAAGCAAGCAAAGGGAAAGAAATAACAAAGATTAGAGCAGAAATAAATGAAATTGAAAACATGAAAACAATAGAGAAAATCAATAAGGCCAGAAGTTGGTTCTATGAGAAAATCAATAAGATTGATGGGCCCTTAGCAAGATTGACAAAAAGAAGAAGAGAGAGGACACAAATAAATAAGATCAGAAATGGAAGAGGAGACATAACTACTGACCTCACAGAAATAAAGGAGGTAATAATAGGATACTATGAACAACTTCACGCTAATAAATACAACAATTTAGAGGAAATGGACGGGTTCCTGGAAAGACATGAACAACCAACTTTGACTCAAGAAGACATAGATGACCTCAACAAACCAATCACAAGTAAAGAAATTGAATCAGTCATTCAAAAGCTTCCTAAAAAGAAAAGTCCAGGACCAGACGGCTTCACATCTGAATTCTATCAAACATTCCAGAAAGAATTAGTACCAACTCTCCTCAAACTCTTCAAAAAAATCGAAGTGGAGGGAAAACTACCTAATTCATTCTATGAAGCCAACATCACCCTCATACCAAAACCAGGCAAAGATATTACAAAAAAAGAAAACTACAGGCCAATCTCTCTAATGAATATAGATGCAAAAATCCTCAATAAAATTCTAGCAAATCGTATCCAACAACACATTAAAAGAATTATACATCATGACCAAGTAGGATTCATCCCAGGTATGCAAGGATGGTTCAACATAAGAAAATCCATTAATGTAATACACAATATCAACAAATTAAAGCAGAAAAATCACATGATCATCTCAATTGATGCAGAGAAGGCATTTGACAAGATTCAACATCCTCCTGTTGAAAACACTTCAAAGGATAGGAATACAAGGGAACTTCCTTAAAATGATAGAGGGAATATATGAAAAACCCACAGCTAATATCATCCTCAATGGGGAAAAATTGAAAACTTTCCCCCTAAGATCAGGAACAAGACAAGGATGTCCACTATCACCACTATTATTCAACATTGTGTTGGAGGTTCTAGCCAGAGCAATTAGACAAGAAAAAGAAATACAAGGCATCAGAATTGGAAAGGAAGAAGTAAAACTATCACTGTTTGCAGACGATATGATACTATACGTAAAAAACCCGGAAAAATCCACAACAAAACTACTAGAGCTAATAAATGAGTACAGCAAAGTAGCAGGTTACAAGATCAACATTCAAAAATCTGTAGCATTTCTATACACTAGCAATGAACAAGCGGAGGGGGAAATCAAGAAACGAATCCCATTTACTAAAAGAATAAAATACCTAGGAATAAATTTAACTAAAGAGACAAAAAACCTATATAAAGAAAACTACAGAAAACTGCTAAAGGAAATCACAGAAGACCTAAATAGATGGAACGGCATACCGTGTTCATGGATTGGAAGACTAAATATAGTTAAGATGTCAATCCTACCTAAATTGATTTACAGATTCAATGCAATACCAATCAAAATCCCAACAACTTATTTTTCAGAAATAGAAAAACCAATAAGCAAATTTATCTGGAAGGGCAGGGTGCCCCGAATTGCTAAAAACATCTTGAGGAAAAAAAACAAAGCTGGAGGTCTTGCACTGCCTGACTTTAAGGCATATTATGAAGCCACAGTGGTCAAAACAGCATGGTATTGGCATAAAGATAGATATATCGACCAATGGAATCGAATAGAGTGCTCAGATATAGACCCTCTCATCTATGGACATTTGATCTTTGATAAGGCAGTCAAACCAACTCACCTGGGACAGAACAGTCTCTTCAATAAATGGTGCCTAGAGAACTGGATATCCATATGCAAAAGAATGAAAGAAGACCCATATCTCACACCCTACACAAAAGTTAACTCAAAATGGATCAAAGATCTAAACATTAGGTCTAAGACCATAAAACAGTTAGGGGAAAATGTAGGGAGATATCTTATGAATCTTAAAATTGGAGGCAGTTTTATGGACCTTAAACCTAAAGCAAGAGCACTGAAGAAGAAAATAAATAAATGGGAACTCCTCAAAATTAAACACTTTTGTGCATCAAAGAACTTCATCAAGAAAGTAGAAAGACAGCCTACACAATGGGAAACAATATTTGGAAACGACATATCAGATAAAGGTCTAGTATCCAGAATTTATAATGAGATTGTTCAACTCAACAACAAAAAGACAGCCAACCCAATTACAAAATGGGAAAAAGACTTGAATAGACACCTCTCAGAGGAGGAAATACAAATGGCCAAAAGGCACATGAAGAGATGCTCAATGTCCCTGGCCATTAGAGAAATGCAAACCAAAACCACAATGAGATATCATCTCACACCCACCAGAATGGCCATTATCAACAAAACAGAAAATGACAAGTGCTGGAGAGGATGCGGTGAAAGAGGCACACTTATCCACTGTTGGTGGGAATGTCAAATGGTGCAACCACTGTGGAAGGAAGTTTGGCGGTTCCTCAAAAAGCTGAATATAGAATTGCCATATGACCCAGCAATACCATTGCTGGGAATCTACTCAAAGGAATTAAGGGCAAAAACTCAAACGGACATTTGCACACCAATGTTTATAGCAGCGTTATTTACAATTGCAAAGAGATGGAAACAGCCAAAATGTCCATCAACAGACGAGTGGCTAAACAAACTGTGGTATATACATACGATGGAATATTATGCGGCTTTAAGGCAGGATAAACTTATGAAGCATGTAATAACATGGATGGACCTAGAGAACATTATGCTGAGTGAGTCTAGCCAAAAACTAAAAGACAAATACTGTATGGTCCCAATGATGTGAATCGACACTCGAGAATAAACTTGGAATATGTCATTGGTAACAGAGTTCAGCAGGAGTTAGAAACAGGGTAAGATAATGGGTAATTGGAGCTGATGGGATACAGACTGTGCAATAGGACTAGATACAAAAACTCAGAAATGGACAGCACAATAATACCTAATTGTAAAGTAATCATGTTAAAACACTGAATGAAGCTGCATCCGAGCTATAGGTTTTTGTTTTGTTTTGTTTTGTTCTTACTATTATTACTTTTATTTTTTTCTCTATATTAACATTCTATATCTTTGTTGGTTATATTGCTAGTTCTTCTAAACCGATGCAAATGTACTAAGAAACGATGATCATGCATCTATGTGATGATGTTAAGAATTACTGATTGCATATGTAGAATGGTATGATTTCTAAAAAAAAAAAAAAATGGACAGCACAATACTACCTAATTGTAATGTAATTATGTTAAAACACTGAATGAAGCTGCATCTGAGCTATAGTTTTTTTTTCTTATATATTTTTGTATTTTTTATTTTTATTTTTATTTTTATTTTTTCTCTATATTATCATTTTATTTCTTTTTCTGTTGTCTTGCTATTTCTTTTTCTAAATCGATGCATATGTACTAAGAAATGATGATCATACATCTATGTGATGATATTAAGAATTACTGATTGCATATGTAGAATGGAATGATTTCTAAAAAAAAAAAAGCATATGCAAAAATGTCCAACTTTACAAGCTATTAGAGAAATGCAAGTCAAAACCACAATGAGATATCATCTCATACCTGTTAGAATGGCCATTAACAAAAAAAAAATAAAACCACAAGTGCTAGAGAGATGTAGAGAAACAGGTACACTTATTCACTGATGGTGGGAATGTAAAATGGTGCAGTTGCTTTGGAAGACTGTTGGCAGTTCCTCAGGAAGCTAAGTATAGAATTGCTGCATGGTCCAGCTATCCCATTACTAGACAGAACTAAAAGCAGGGACACGAATGGACATTTGCAAACCAATGTTTACAACGGCATTATTCAAGACTGCCAAGAGATGGAAGTAGCTCAAGTGTTCATAAACAGATGAGTGGATAAACAAACTGTGATATATACGTACAATGGAATATTACACAGCTGTAAGATGGAATAAAGTCATGACACATGCAGCAATGTGGATGAACCTTGAGGACATTATGTTGAGTGAAATAAGCCAGAAACAAAAGATAAATACTAAATGGTCTCACTAATATGAACTAACTATAATGAGCAAACTCTGAGAGTTAAAATTGACAACACACGCTATACTGACATAGAAAGAGGGTAGAGATTGGGCATTTGATGCTGAAGGAATACAGAATGTTCAACAGGATTGAGTATAAAGATTCAGAAATGAATAGCACAATACAGTGTGATGGTAGCACAATATTCTAAGTATAATGACCAAAGCTGCTGTGAGTATGGTAGAAAGTGGAAGGCTGGGGCATGTATGATACCAGAAGGAAAGACAGAGGATAAAAGCTGGGGCTGTATAACTTAGCAAAGCTAAAGTGGACAATGATGGTGATTAATGTACACATCTAAGAAAGTTTATAAGTGAGGGAGAATAAATGAATGTCTCTATTGCAAGGTGTTAAAAATGGGATGAAAAAATTGGTGAAAGTATTTGGAAATCATATATCTGATAAAGTTTTAATATCCTGCCAATCAACAAGAAAAAGACGAATAACCCAATTTTACAAATAGGCAAAGGACCTGAACAGACATTTCTCCCAAGAGAATGGCCAATAACCACATGAAAGATGTTCAACGTCATTAGTCATTAGGGAAATTCCCATCAAAAGCACAATGAGATGCCACTTCCAACGACTAGAATGGCTATCAATAAAAAAAATAAAAAAACAGAAAATAACAATTGTCAGTGAAGAGGCAGGGAAACTGTAACCCTTTCAATTGCTGGTGGGAATTTAAAATGATGCAGCTATTATCATAAATACTTTGGCAATTCCTCAAAAGTTAAACATAAATTACCATATGACCCAGCAATTCCACTCCTCCATCTATGCTCCAAATAACTGAAAACAGGGACTCAGAGATGCTTGAATGTTATGCTTACAGCAGCATTATACACAAAAGTCAAAAGATGGAAACAACCCAAGTGTCCATAAACAGATGAATGGATAAATAAAATGTGGAAAACACATGCAATGGAATATTATTTGGTCATAAAAAGTAATGAAGTAGTAATAAATGGATGAACCTAGAAAACATTGTTACATGGAATAAGAGAGGCAAACAAGACAAATATTGTTTGAGTCTACTGATATGAAATATGTAGAATAAGCAAATTCATAGAAACAGAAGGCAGGTTAGCTCTTACCAGAGGACATGAGTGGTTGGGCAAAGGAGTCATTACTTAATGGATAGAGTTTTTGTTTGGGGTGATGAAAAAATTTGGTAATGGAGGATATAGATGCTAGCAACATTGTAGATGTAATTGATGCCACTAAATTTTATGCTTAAAAATGGTTAGAATGACAAATTTTATGTTTTATAAATATATATACACATATGTTACCACAATCTTCTTTTAAAAAAGACTCAACCATAAAAAAATACATTTAGAATATGGAAAAAATAAGACATGAACTGATATTTCACTGAAGAGGATCTACAGATGGCAAATAAGCACATGAACAACATCATTAGCCTTTGAGGAAATGCAAACTAATACCACAGTGAGCTATCATTACACACCTATCAGAACGGCTAAAATAAAAAAAAGTGACAATACCTAAAGACAGTGAAGATGCAGAGACACAGGATCACTCATACATTGCTGGTGAAAATGGAAACAAATACTCTGGAAAACAGTTTTGCTGCTACTTATAAAACTAAACACCTAATTACCACATGACCCAGCAATTTCACTGTTGAGCATTTATCTTAAAAAAATGAAAGCTCTGTTCTCACAAAAACCTGTCTATGAATGTTCACAGCAGCTTTGTTCATAATAGCCCCAAATGGAAAATGGATGACCTTCAATGGGTGAATGAGTAAACAAACTTAGTAGATTGGTATCATGGAACACTACTCAGCAATAAAGAGGAACAGACTACTGAAACACACAACAGCTTGGATGATTCTCTGAAGTATTATGCTGAATGCAAAATGCCAATCTCCAAAGGTTACACACTTTATGGTTCCACTTATTTAACATTCTTGAAATGACAAAATGACAGAAATAGAGGTTAGTAGTTGCCAGACGCTAAGAACAGTGGGGAGGGAGTAGAGTACAGAGGTGAATATGGTCATAAAAGGGCAACACAAGGAATGTTTGTGGGATGGGTCGGTGGTGGATACACAAACCTACAGAGGTGAAAAAATTGGAAGGAACTAAATACACACACACACAGAGTCAAACAGGGGGCAGCTAAATGAGATTGGTGGATTGCATCAGTGTCCATATCCTGGTTGTGTTAGTGTGTTACAGCTTTTAAGATGTTACTATTGGAGAAAGCAAGGCATAAGGTACCTGGAATCTGTCTTATTTCTTTTAAAAATGCATGTGAATCTATAATTATTTTCAAGTGAAAAGTTTAACTTAAAAAGTGCCCTGCTGGGACTTCCGGAGAAGATGGCGGCTTAGTAAGACGCGCGGGTCTTAGTTCCTCCTCCAGAAAAGCAACTAAAGAAACAGAAACAATACGAAACAGCTCCCGGAGTCACGACAGAGACCAAAAAGACAGCGTACCCCATTCTGGAACAGCTGAATGGGCAGGGAGAATCTGCTGCGGTGAGCTACCCGAGGGGCGCGCGTTTTCCCGGCCGGGGCGGCTGGCGACTGGGGTCCCCTCCACGCACGTAGCTCCCCGGCCTGACTGGGAACGTTGGATAGCGGGGCCCTCCCGTCACGCTTGGCGTTTCGGGCCAGCTGGGCAATTAGGACCGGCACTCTCCCAAGCCGCGGCGGCCAGCGACCCCCACCTCCACGCGCGGTTTCCCGGGCGGACTGCGGTGCAGACAGACGAGCGCCACGAGCGCCACCTACTGGGCAGGAAAAGAAAAACAGAGCCCAGAGATTTCACAGAAAAAGCTTTCAACCAGCTGGGTAACACACCCAGGGAAATCTGATCAAATGCCCAGACACCAGCAGAAAATAATGGATGACGCTCGGAAAATTGAAGATATGGCCCAGTCAAAGGAACAAACCAATAGTTCAAATGAGATACAGGAGCTGAGACAACTAATGCTGAATATACGAACAGAAATGGAAAAATTCTTCAAAAACCAAATTAATAAATTGAGGGAGGACATGAAGAAGACATGGGCTGAACAAAAAGAAGAAATAGAAAATCTGAAAAAACAAATCACAGAACTTATGGGAGTGAAGGACAAAGAAGAAAAAATGGAAAAAACAATGGATACCTACAATGGTAGATCTAAAGAGGCAGAAGCTACAATTAGTGAACTGGAGGATGGAACATCTGAATTCCAAAAAGAAACAGAAACTATAGGGAAAAGAATGGAAAAACTTGATCAGGGGATCAGGGAACTCAAGGACAATATGAACCGCACAAATATACGTGTTGTGGGTGTCCCAGAAGGAGAAGAGAAGGGAAAAGGAGGAGAAAAACTAATGGAAGAAATTTTCACTGAAAATTTCCCAACTCTTATGAAAGACCTAAAATTACAGATCCAAGAAGTGCAGCGCACCCCAAAGAGATTAGACCCAAATAGGCGTTCTCCAAGACACTTACTAGTTAGAATGTCAGAGGTCAAAGAGAAAGAGAGGATCTTGAAAGCAGCAAGAGAAAAACAATCTGTCACATACAAGGGAAACCCAATAAGACTATGTGTAGATTTCTCAGCAGAAACCATGGAAGCTAGAAGACGGTGGGATGATATATTTAAATTACTAAAAGAGAAAAACTGCCAACCAAGACTCCTATATCCAGCAAAATTGTCCTTCAAAAATAAAGGAGAAATTAAAACATTCTCAGACAAAAAGTCACTGAGAGAATTTGTGACCAAGAGACCAGCTCTGCAAGAAATACTAAAGGGAGCACTAGAGTCAGATACGAAAAGACAGAAGAGAGAGGTATGGAGTAAAGTGTAGAAAGAAGGAAAATCAGATATGATATATATAATACAAAAGCCAAAATGGTAGAGGAAAATATTATCCAAACAGTAATAATACTAAAAGTTAATGAACTGAATTTCCCAATCAAAAGACATAGAATGGCAGAATGGATTACGACCCAGCAATACCTCTGCTAGGTATCTACTCAAGGGACTTAAGGGCAAAGACACAGATGGACATTTGCACACCAGTGTTTATAGCAGCATTATCTACAATTGCAAAGAGATGGAAACAGCCAAAATGTTCATCAACAGACGAGTGGCTAAACAAACTGGCGTATACCTATGATGGAATATTATGCAGCTTTAAGACAGACTAAACTTATGAAGCATGTAATAACATGGATGGACCTAGAGAACATTATGCTGAGTGAGTCTAGCCCAAAACTAAAGGACAAATACTGTAAGGTCCCACTGATGTGAACCGACATTTGAGAATCAGCTTGGAATATATCATTGGTAACAGAGACCAGCAGGAGTTAGAAACAGGGTAAGATAATGGGTAATTGGAGCTGAAGGGATACAGACTGTGCAACAGGACTAGATACAAAAACTCAAAAATGGACAGCACAATAATACCTAAGTGTAATGTAACTATGTTGGAACACTGAATGAAGCTGCACCTGAAATATGGTTTTTTGTTTGTTTGTTTGTGTGTTTATATCTTTTGTTTTTGTTTTTTTCTTTTTCCTTTTTATATATATATATTATTAGTATTATTATTTTAATTCTCTTCTCTATATTAACATTCTATATTTTTTTCTGCTGTTTTGCTAGTTCTTTTCCTAAATCGATGCAAATGTACTAAGAAATGATGATCATACATCTATGTGATGATACTAAGAATTACTGAGTGCATTTGTAGAATGGAATGATTTCTAAATGTTGTGTTAATTTCTTTTCTTTTTTTTTGATTAATAAAAAAATTTAAAAAAAAAAAAAAAGTGCCCTGCTGGGACTAACCAGTGTTCTTAAATCAATATTCAACACAGGGGAAATTGAACTGAGGATGATGATGATGAAGATGATGAAGACCTGTGAAAATGACAATGATGACAGTTATTTATGGCGATGCTAATGGTCATTTACCAAGTTATCACTGTGGGCTGCCCAATAGCTGAGACTTTGTTTTAGTCACTGTTATATCCCCAAAGGCTCGAACAGTGCCTGATTCATAGTTGGCATGGAACAAATATTTTTTTAATAAATAAATGAAAAATTCTGTAAGATGCTTAGGATTATTCTTACATTTCAGATGAGAAAGCTGGGACTTAAGGAGTCACACAACTTCCAAGTAGAGAAGCCAGAATTAGCTGACCACAAAATCTGTGCTAGTAATAACTAAATCACACAGTTTCCCAAAATGCTAGCATAGCTCTCTATAAAACAAACATAAATATTCTTTATTTTAGCAGTAATCACTTTAACCGCCCAGCATCTTTCAACTGAATTTCATGACAGTTCCTAATTTAGTTCTTATTTATAGCAATGCATCATCAGCCCTCCTCCTAGGTCTTATTGTTCTCTAAGCATCATGGTGAAAGTTATTATTAGTGTCACTGTATATTAAGGGAAAAGGAGAAACAGAGGAGTTTCATGTGTGGTCAGAAAATCTACCAATTTCTAAAGTATTTTAAAGCACGTTAGGCACTATGGAAATTTCCATCATTTTTTGAGAATATGCTTAGGACTCTTACTCTATGGATTTGTATGATTTCAATTTAAACTGGCCACACATAACTCTGCAAATGGTTCCACTGTTACGCAGTGGGGGAAAAGACCACTTAGAAAATAAATACTTTTGATGTGCAGAATAAACTGGATGGAAATTCTCCAAAATGTCAGAAGTCTTTATCACTAGGTAACTCCTCTTTACATTTTTCTGCATTTACCAAATTTTCTACTAGGAGTGTATATTACTTTTGCAATATAACATATTAAAGATAAGAAAATGCATGATCTAGGTCACAGCTTTACAACCAAATTTTTTAATTGAAAAAAAAAAAGATATTCTGTAATACCTTAGTCCAGGTTCTCTAGAAACCAGAACAGAGGACAAAACTTTCATGTTATCATTTGTTGGGGAGAGCAGTCCCTAGCAGTGAGGGAAAAGGGGAAGAAGGATGAACGGATACCAAAGCATGAGCTATTGAGCTGGTCACACACACAGCTGATGTTTTCTTTTTATAGGATGTTTTCAGAGGGGTTGAATAAGCTATGCATCCATAAGGGGTAGGAAGGGAGAAGAATTTGTTCATCTCCCATCTCCCACTGGTCAAGGTTTGCCCCATAGGATGTCAGCTCTTCATCTCCTCATCTTACTGGGATATCTCCAGGCAGCCATTGGGAAAGCCAAATCCCAAGTCAGCAGTGGCAGCTTGGAGCCAGGGCAACATCTCCTGCCTACCTGCAGCCTCGAGGGCCTGGCCAGGTGAGACAGGGAGGATGTGAACGTTCCAAGAGGTTCCTAACATCTCTTGCCTCTGCTGCACCAGGGAATATCAAGCAGGAGTTCAGCAGAAGGTGCAGCAGCCAGGAGCCACAGGAATAGCCATCAGGGAAGACTGACCAACTGAGCTGGTGGAGTATCACATGGCACTGCTGTCATCACGAGGTGATGATGATGATTGACAAGGTTCCCTGCAACAAAGACAGAAACTTCCTCTCTGGGGATGGTGGTTGTTCCGTAGGCACAGACAGAGCAGCTCCTTGTGCAGTACTCCCACAACAGACACGCAACATGTGTTATCAACAATGGTGCTTCTTTAGTGTTTCAACGAGTAAATAACTGAGAGTCGCAGTTCAATGCTGTATGTATCTTTTGACAGTGATAATTTGATCACATCTTGTGTCGTGTTTTCAATGAGCACATAAAAGTCCATCTTACTGCTTGCTGCAGAGAAAAACAGAGCAATATTTGCAGGTGGCATTCACTGAGATACAGAAATTACACTTGCCCAGCAAGATGTACGTGGGTGCTGCTCAGACTTATTAGTACCATCCTCCATCCATGTCGGGCTCTGCAGTGCACCTCTCCAGGGGCCACCATTCACAGAGATTGGATGGAGTTGTGCAAGATGGCAGCCTTGTCCAGGCCTCTGACCATACCTCATATCAACAGAGTGAAGACCAGGACTCCGATGTAGGAAATGAAATTTTCTCACAAACTGCGGTTACAGTGAAACGAGAGCAAGAGAAAACAGGAAGGATGGTAAGTAACATTCATCAGGACCGTCATGCAGCTTACACTAGGATTGCCCTGGTGCTTTTGGTCTTAAGGTGAGTGTATTCCTGTTTTTGCACTTGATGAAAATGACATATTGGAATTCTGAAGAAGTTTCCAAAAAGCAAAATATAATTTCCTGCAACATATTTCACTTTTGTAAACAGTCCCCCCCACCACTTTCTACTGTCTCTGGATGAAGAGACTGCAGATAGTTTTCACGCAGGCACAGGACGTAGAAACACAGCTCAGTGAAAGACAAAAGGATAGCTGCAAAGGAAAATAGGCTTGATTGTCTATGGTGTATGAAATACACAAATTATACAGGCCCATCTGTCTGCAGCCTCTGATAAAATTTTTCATTCTCACCTTTTGATAGAAATCATTCATATACCTAAAGCACATTACCATATGTTACAATAAATCTCAAATTTACAGGAACTGGCAAAGAGAATAAAGGGCACTGTTGTTATCATTTGCATTTTGATTTCTGCCTTCAAATTCCTTAAAATTTAGTTATGAAGGGACTTGGAATCTTCCAGGGATTAAACATGACCATGAGCCTGTGGTTTTAGCTCTTCCTCAGATAAGGTAATTTTTTTAATGACTGAGTGGTTTGGTATTGGGTCAGTGACAAAGGGGCATGAGGTGGGGTGTGGGAGAAGTTCTCAAGTATAGAGGTCAAAGTGAAAATAAAAGAAGTGGAAGGAGGGACAAGACAAGAAATAAGAAAGAAAAATGTCTGAAAAAAATGAGATAAATCATTTCTGAAGAGTATGTCTTTAGTTTACCTATACATGCAATAAATATTTATTAGTCACTTCTATGTGCCAAGGATGGTTCAAGAAGCTGAAGACAGATCAGTGAATAAAGCATGTCTCCTTGGCACTTACATAACTAGTGGTTCTGCTGACAGACCCATTTAGGAAGTTGTATCAAGACTGAAGCTACCACATCCTATTTAGCTAAACCTTTGAAACTGTTTGGAGTATTTAGTATCATCACCTAGGTGAGAGACATAAATCAAGATCTGTCTCCTAAGATCTAAAAACTGAGATACTTCACAATGTCTGCTATGAGAATAGCCATATAGGACTGGGAATTTGAAGAGAATAGATCAAATAATCACACTCAGCAGCAGATTAGAGTCACCTCAGGAACTTTTCAGGCAAGATAAAATTGGCATGGTTATACTAACAATGGTGACATTTGTTTCCTCCTTAAGTAGCCAGGGGACAGGAACAGATCTTTATCTTATACAAGGCAGAATCTCTCCAGGAATCCAAGTGGGGTGCTTCTAGATGACATCTCGGTATCACTAGGTGTAATGGATTGAATTGTATCCCCCCAAAAGATATGCTCAAGTCCTAACCCTCAGTCCCATGAAAATGACCTTATTTGGAAATAGGATCTTTGAAGATGTTATTAAATGAGGTCAAACTGGATTGATCCAATGTGAATGGCATCCTTAGAAGAAGAGGCAATTTGGATAGTCAGTAGGAGAGATACAGAGTGAGAAAGAAGACAGCCATGTGGTGGAGGCAAAGATAGAATTATGCCATAAACCAAGGAACACCATGAATTTCCAGCAAGCCACTGCCAGAAACCTACAGACTTCAGGGGAAGCATGGCCCTGCTGACAATGTGATGCAGATTTCTAGTCCCCAGAAGTCTGGACAATAAATTTCTGTTGTTTTAGGCCTTCCAGTTTATGGTACTTTTTAGAGCAATCCTAGGAAACTAAGATAGAAGGTGGGCCTTGGACAAAGCAGGAAGATATGCTCAAGACATTTTGTAATAACCATCTAGAAATTACACCCAGGTGTCAATGTGTGTAGCAAAGAGCTGACATACTATCTTCTGGCCCCAAAACATTTCCAAAGGAGTGGTGCTGAGATAAGGTAGCTAGACACATACTAAAATACTTAAAATATGAGATGGTTGGTTCTGGTGTCAACTTGGCCAAGTGATGATGCCTAATTGTCTTGTTAGGAAAACTCTGGCCTGACTGTTGCTGCAAGGATATTCCATGGCTGGTTGATAAACCAGAAGGCTGGTGTATTAAATCATCAGTCTTGATTGCAGCTGTGGCTGATTACATCTGTGATCAACTAGGGCACGTCTCCTACAATGAGATAACCCAATCAGTTGAAGATTTTTTTTTTAAGGGCTAAGAGAGACTTTTTTCACAGTTTTCTTCAGCCAGCCAGTCTTTCTTGTGGAGTTTGTGCAGACCCTTCATCAGAGCTGCCGGCTTTACAGCCTGCCCTGCAGATTTTGGATTCTCTACGGATCTCTTTTGTTGGTTCTGTTTTTCTAGAGAACCGTTACTAATACACAATATAACAAAAACTTCATGTGCAAAATCCTGGATCTCAACATGGAAATAGGATGCCAAAAGCACCTAGGGGAGGAGTGGTGGAATAAGCACAAGAAGGTAATTTGAAAGAACTGGACTCTAGCCTGGTTCTGCCACTAACTAGTTGTATGATCCTGGGCAAATTGCTCCAAATTCTAACCAGAATCTGACCATTTCACCCAGTTCCACAGCTACTGCTCTCTCCAAGCCAGGGGATAACTGCAACTTGTGCTTTTACCTTTGTACCTCTACAAACTAGATTCAACACAGTGAACAGAACAATTTTGTGAAAGTTAAGTCAGATTATGTCACTCCTCTGCTGAAAATGCCTCGATTTTTCCCTATATCATTCAGAGGAAAAGCCAAGTTCACAGAATGATTTGGAAGATCCTATGAGACCTTCTACACATCCTCTGATCTCAAAACCTCCTACTCTGGCCCTTGACTTACTCTGCTCCCCACACTGACCTTGAAATTCTTTGAACCTGCCAGGCATACTCCTGCCTCAGATATTCCTGTTAATATTTGAATTAACTCAGCTCACTACCCGCAACAATCTTTACCCATGTAGTTCAAGGCTAACTCTTTCTTCTACTCCAAGTCTTTGCTTAAATATTGCTTTCTCAATGACGCCTCCTCTGACCGCCTATTTAATATTGCACACACACACCCCACCTCAGGACCCCCAATCCAGCTTACCCTGCTCTATGTTTTTTCTATAGTACTTATCCCCTTCTAAAGCACTTTATTTACTTACTTACAATATTTGTGCTTTATTATCTGTCTTCCTATAAGACTTATGCAGGCAGGGATCTCGGTATATTTTGTTCACTGTTGTACCTGAAGTGGACTGAAAGAGCACCTGGCACATAATTAGTGCTCAATAAATATCTGTTCAATGAATGAATGAATGAGTTGGGTACAACAATACAAATCTCCATCCATAGTCAAATAGGACTCTAAATTAAGATAACCAAAAATATAAAGCAGGTTTCCCAAGGGGTGGTGAAATGTACCTGGGCAGGAAAAGTTGCTCCTTCATAAATAAGGAACATTTGTTTCTGGTGCTTCTCCTGTCAGCTTGCTCCACCATTGTACAACCTACCTCCATAAAGTTTGTGCTAGATTCATAGTCCAAAGACTGACCAGACTGCTATCTAGGAGAGACTATCTGAACAGTAAGGCATCCCCTCCCTCCCCACCCCCCACCCCTCACAACAGTTCAGAGGCATTCCATACACATTGGAGCAAATGGAATCCAGGGGTTGGTGTGCAGAAAGCAAGATGGACTACTAATTGGAAAAGTGGCTTTCTTTAGTATGAAATGAACTGAGGATGTGCCCTTAAATGTTAAATTCTGTTGAGGTCTAGGACCTCTGGCAAACATTTTTCTTTTTGTACAAAGAGAAGATAAATTAAATCCCAACCCCCTTTGCATCTCATAGGTTAGATCTCCCCTTGCAGGACACCCTACAGAGTTTTGTCATGCCAATGTCAACCCACCATATACTAAAGTGAGATTTCCCAGCAGTGTGACAATGAGGGGAGAAAAGAATCTCCTTTAATGAGACATCCTCCCCACCCCAGGGACAATGGAACTCAAAAAAGAGGAGAAATTAGTGGGAATTGTTATACTGTCTATAGAAACCAATCCACACTTAGTTGTGTTTTTGTAATATTAAAAAAGTTACAAAAAATTTAAATATATATTTTGTATATTATATGAATTTTACAAAAAAAATTATATAAAATACAAATTAAAGTAACTACAGGCTCAGATCACTGAATTTCAATGATTATTAATTCACAACCAACATTGTTTCACTTAACAATGATCCCAGATTATTAATTAATTTATTTTTCTTGGGGCATGGGCAGGCACCAGGAATCAAACCTGTGTCTCCAGCATGGCAGGCAAGAAC
This sequence comes from Tamandua tetradactyla, assembly GCF_023851605.1. Taxonomy (NCBI): domain Eukaryota; kingdom Metazoa; phylum Chordata; class Mammalia; order Pilosa; family Myrmecophagidae; genus Tamandua; species Tamandua tetradactyla. Next base: position 29,008,689 of record NC_135352.1, read on the forward strand.
TCTGCCTGCTGACCCAGCGTGGCCTGCCCATCCCAGATTATTTTGAAGCAAATTATTCTATTTCATCAACATATGTCATTTCATCCACAATGCCACTGCCATATCTAATATAATTGATCATTTCTTTTTGTATTATCAAATTATTTATTCAATGTTTAGATGTTCCCAATTGTTTCATAAATGCATTTTTAGGCCATAAATGCATTTGGTTGGTGTCTCTCAACTGTCTTTTTCTTTTTATTTACCACAATGTCCACACATATCGCAACTGTCTTTTAATCTAAAGGTTCCCTCTTTCCCACCACTTTCTTATTTCTTTGAAATTTATTTGTTGAAGGATCAGCCTGCCTTTTGTTTATTACATCCTTACAGGGTTCTTTAACACTTCCCTGGATTTCCTATAAATTGATGGTTAGATATAGAAGTGTGATCAGAATGAGGTTCAAATTTTTGGCAAAATTATTTCAGAGGATGGTACTGTCATCAAGAGGCACATAATATCAGGCTGTCTCTCATTTTGTGATGTCAGCAGCAGCTACTGATAATGATTATCAAGATTCATTATTAGCTGGAATGGTAAGAAAAATTTCTTACCAGCTATTTGGTCACTCTAAAATATGATTCATTTTGGATAGGCATGATTTTTCCCTTTATCAGTTTTCAAAGTAAAAAGATAGTTCTTAAACATCCTCCAAAATGTTTTTGTTTTGTTTTCATTTTCTTTTATTTCGATGTCATTATGAACTCATGCACCATTGGGAACCTGCCTTTTCTGCGGGTTCCTCAGTCATTTTCACAGACTTCAGCAGTACTTCACAACTTCCTTAGTCTCTGGTATGACAAGATGTTCCAAGCTCATCTCATCTTCAGTCAGAACCGGCAGTGTCCACAAGTATTGGTTGTCTTTTAATCCCATTTTTAGCATTCAGGTGCAACACATTTAAAATTTTCCATGTTTGATCAATACTTCCATGTTCAACTCCAACAGCCCTCACAGATTTTACCTCTCTGCTGCTGTTTTCTTCCTTTAAAACAATAGCATTTATCATTCTTTTTTTGTCAGGAAACAAAACAATGTTTATGGCAGAAAAAATTCAGAACAGATAAGTAAAATGAATAAGATTAAAATGATACACAATCTAACCATGCTGGTTTGAAAGGATGTATGTCCCCTAGCAAATCCATGTTTTAATCTAAATCCCATTTCATAAAGGCAGAATAATCCCTATTCAATACTGTATGTTTGAAGCTGTAATCAGATCATCTCCCCAGAGATGTGATTTTATCAAGAGTGGTTGTTAAACTGGATTAGGTAATGACAGTCTCCACCCATTTGGGTGGGTCTTGATAAATTTCTGGAGTCCTATAAAAGAGGAAACATTTTGGAGAATGAAAGAGATTCCGAGAGAGTAGAGAATGCTGCGGCACCACGAAGCAGAGAGTCCATGAGCCAGCGACCTCTGGAGATGAAAAAGGAAAATGCCTCCTCGGGAGCTTTATGAAACCAGAAGCCAGGAGAAGAAGCTAGCAGATGAAGCAGTGTTCACCAGGTGTCCTTCCAGATGAGCCAGAAACTCTGTGTCGGCCATGTGCCTTCCACTTGAGAGAGAAACCCTGAACTTCATCAGCCTTCTTGAACCAAGGTATCTCTCCCTGAATGCCTTCGATTGGACATTTCTTTAGACTTGTTTTAACTGGGACATTTTCTCGGCCTTACAACTGTAAACTAGCGACTCATTAAATTTCTCTTTTTAAAAGCCATTCCATTTCTGGTATATTGCATTCTGGCAGCTAGCAAACTAAAAAACACCAACCATCCAGAAATAATAGTTTGGTGACTAGATTTCCAGATTTTTTTCCTTTGGGTATGTATCTGTGGAGTTTCTTCTTTTGCTTTGTTTTACAAAACAGGGTCTTATCCTATATACTGTTTTGTAACTTGCTTTTCCCCCTCAACAATCAGTAGTGACCATTTCCCCATGTTGATGTGCTAGACCTATATAGCGCGAATAAAGGGGATTTCCCCAAGAAGGAGGGGGCCCTTCTTACAAAGAAAGATTTGTCGGCCAATCAATGTTCCCGGTCCCACCGCTGCAGCCAAACCAAACCGAGAAAGAATGCAGGCGGGATTTGGGCGCGGGAGCCCTCGAGATCAGTGTGTAACCGGCTGTGCCGTCTGGGAGGACAGATTCCAGGGGCGGCTGAGTTTACCTCGAGGCCAAACTGCCTGCTGCTCTAGGCGCCGCGGACCTCGTGGACCTGTGTTAGGCGCTCTTTTTAGAAAAGCAGCTGGTCGGCCTCTTTTCTACAATTCGCGCAGCTGGGGGAGGGGGACGGCGGGAGGCTGCCGGGAAAGGGCGCGCAGAGGCCAGCGCACAGCCCACAGCCGCCGCCGCCGGCTCTGCCCCCGCAGGGCCAAAAGAGTCTCAGCTAGACAAGCCCTTCCCCTTAGGCTTCCTTCTGCTGAAGGGAAGGTGGATTGAATGCTGCCTCACCTCCCAGGCAAACCTCCGCAAACTCCTGAGAAGGCTTTTATGATTAGGCCTCGGTACTGCCCAAGGCCGGGGCCTCGCCGGGAACTGCAGCTGACCCTGTGTGCAGGAAGGCGCTGCCCGCGTAGTGGCGGAGGCCGAGCGCACAGCGGCGCCGGGGGATCTTCGTGCCTTGCCTCCGCTCCGCGTGCACCGGCTGCGGGCGGGGTCGCGAGGCGCCTCGGGCTTCCAACCTGGCGGCCGAGGCCGAGCCCTGCGCACACGCGGTCACAGAGAGCAGGAGGCGGGGGGCGCCGAGCGGGGGGCGCGCTCACCCACCGCCAGTCTCTGCAGGTTTGCTTAGCGACGTACAAGACGCCCTTTGGGTTAGTCACAGCCGGGTTCCTATTTAAAAGCATAAAGGCTCATTGTTCTGAAGTCACCCAGCCGGCCGAACCACTTTGCAGACTTCCTTCTGCTCCGCAGAACTGTGAATGTCACCCACATTGGCCTGAGTAGGGACAAGCGGTGTTATTAATGCATGGAAGCGTTACCGAGCTTAGCTCTCTAAAGAGGCAACGCTAATTTAATTTTCTACGAGTCAAGAAGTAAAGCTTGAGAAGGTTCAGCTTACCGAGCACTCAGACACACGGACTGTACGAACCGTGAACAGTCCATGACGTGATGGAGGACGGAAAGTTCGCCTGAAAAATTCTGGTTAATAGTTGGGTGAGAAAATATTGCGGTTAATAGTTGTGAGTGTGAATCAACGTGTGTTTTTTATGTGGTAAAAGATCCTTCAGTCTGATGACCCATTTTCAAAGAGGATAAACTACATTTATTAAACAAAAGCCAGTTTTTCCCCCATGGCAGGCTCTTAACGCAGATCTCTCAAGATAATCATGTGGAACATCCATCAATTAATATTGCTTTTTAAGTGTGTGGTTGATAAAGATTTGAAGAAGTGAAGGTCTGATACTAATTTGTAGAAACTGTCTTGTTTGCTCTATCATTACAGCTGAAGAATCCTTGTAAACTTGACTTTTCAAGGTGGAAGCTTTTGAACTAGTAGGCATCCTTGGCGCCCCTTTGACAGTTTTAGCCAGTAGAGGGCGTGGACTTCCTTTAGAGAAGGTAATGATTGCTATCAGAAATGTCAGAAAGTCTTACTAGCAGCCTGATGGTCTCCAGCTTTTCATTAAAATTATTATTTCATAAGAATGGGGGTGGGGAAAAGCATAGAGTGGGAAAAAATCCTAAAGCTCTTAAATAACATAAGAAACAGAGCACTAACTCATAATGAAAATTAGAGTTATTAAATTCTCTCTTTCCTATAGGAACTGTATTTCAGGTAACTATATAGACCTAGAGATCGAGAAAAAAATTCTGTATAGAAAAATTCCAGTCAATAATCGCAGGATAACATTTAAAAATTACCATTTGGCAACTCCTAATACAATATCTGATTCAGACAGTTGTCATTGTTGGATGTTTAGCTGGAAAAAGGGATTAATTAGATGTCACCCCCAAACCCATTGATCAAATCTTGGCATCCTTAAAAGTGAAACAAACAGGCATTATGTCTGGTGATAGAAAGAATAGCATAGCATCTATGAGATATTTTTGAAAGATTGAGATAGAAGGAAAAGAACTTGAATTTAGGCAAACTTTTGGTTCTCACTTCTAGTCTAAGGAAATACCAGACATAGAGAAACAAGTTAAATGACACCCCGGGAAAACAATCAGCCAAATCCAAAATGTGGCAAATTTTACAAGCAACTGGCCCATTTATTCAACAAACCAATGATATGGGGATAAAAAGAGGAAAGATGTGTGTCTTACATTAAATGAAACTTAAAATAGACTTGAGACATAATAGCCCAATCAAATGGTAGATCTTGTTTGACTCTTGGTTAAACAAGTATAAAAAGACTTTTAAACAAATTTTAGAGAATTATTACTAATTTATTAGATGTAATAATGCATTGTGGTTATGTTTTTTTAAAAGTCCTTTTGTGCCAAATTTTTATTTTGGGTAGCACATTGCCTGATTTCACTGGTATGGTCAGTTTAGTTGAATACCATAAGTACAGGGAATCTTGAATAGGGTGTGAGATTTTGTTGGTTTGTCCAAGTTAGTGTGTTACCCTGATATATCCCAGAGTAATTTGGGGAGTGAATAAAAAGCATTTGCAAAGTCCCCCTGGGGGACTGGGGAGAAAGAAGGAAATATTCAACTTCCCCTTTTGGGGAATTCCTGATATTCTCACAAGCAGTGGAGACAACCAAATCAATAGGCTGAGCCCTTGATCTTGGGGTTCACCCCTATGAAACTTATTCTTGCAAAGGAGAAGCTTAGCCTACTGATAATTATGCCTGAGAGTCACCCCCAGAGAACCTCTTTTGTTGCTCAGATGTGGCCTCTCTCTCTAAGCCAACTTGGCAGGTGAACTCACTGCCCCTCCACCCTACATGGGACATGACTCCCAGGAGTATAAATCTCCCTGGCAACATGGGACAGAACTCCTAGGATGAGCTGGGACCTGGTACCATGGGATTGAGAAAGCCTCTTGACCAAAAGGAGGAAGAGAGAAATGAGACAAAATAAAGTTTCAGTGTCTAAGAAATTTCAGAGTCAAGAGGTCATCCTGGTGGTTAATCTTACGCATTATATAGTTATCCCTTTTTAGTTTATGGTGTATTGGGGTGGCTGGAAGGAAGTACCTCAAATTGTTCAGCTGTGTTCCAGTAGCCTTGATTCTTGAAGACGATTGTGTAATGATATAGCTTTTACAATGTGTTTGTGTGATTGTGAAAACCTTGTGTCTGATGCTCCTTTTATCCAGGGTAGGAACAGAAGAGTTTAAAAATATGGATAATAGATAAATAAATAATAAAGTGGAAAGGGGTAAAATAAATAGATTGAAATACTAGTGGTCAATGAGAAAGAGGGGTAAGGGATATGGGATATATGAGTTTTTTCTTTTATCTTTTTATTTCTTTTTCTGGAGTGATACAAATGTTCAAAAAATGGTCATGGTGATGAATATAAAATTATGTGATGATATTGTGAGCCATTGATTGTACACCAGGTATGGACTGTTTGTGTGTGTGTGAGAATTTGTCAATAAAACTATTTTTTTAAAAAAGTCCTTTTATTTATGGGTGAAATGATGTAAGGCAGGGATAAATGATGGATGGCAAAATGTTAAATGTTTGTGAAACTGTAATTGCATGATTAGGAATTTGTTATAGTCTCTAGTTTTGTGTATGTTTGGAAACTTTTGCAATACAAAATGAAATTACGTAAAGGATGGCAATCAGAATGGAAAAAAGCAATGTAAATTTAGTTTGGCCAACTGGTGGTCACCTCTGTTGAAAAAAAAAGAAGAGGTATTATGGAGCTGTGCCCATCCTATACTTAAATAATTCAATATTTCATCCAGAGTATGGAACTTCTTGTTTTTTTTTTCTTTTAAATTTAACATCTGGGATTCAGTTGTTCATTGACACAGTTGGTTGTTGAAATACCAACAAAGATCAAATTAATTTCTCAAAGTACAATTCTTCAATCTGACGAATAGTATAAAGCTAAAAAAAAGACAAACTTCATCCCCCACACCTAGAATCCCAACAGAAAGAGCCTTGCTCTCCAGAACAACAGTGCTGACAGCAGCAAGCACTCTTTCATTTTTGAGTGTTTCATTTCCCCCTAATTATCTTATTACTGAATATAAACCTCTAAGGGAGGAAACACAAGGCTAGCATTACTCAACACTGGACCAGTCTGTATTAAAAGCACTTGGCATAGTGCTTGCAGGAGTGGATGCCAGCATATTCTCTAATCACCTGGAAAGCTCTTCCTTGATTTATTTTGCAAACTTTTGTTTGTACTCTAAGACCCAGCTCACATAACATTTTCTCTTCATGGATGTTGAAAATGCATTCCCACGCATTAAAATTTTTTTAAATTATGAACATAAACAAAGCCACTCCAGTGGGGCTCAGAAAAGCTCTACCTCCCTGCTGCTTACACCCTATAAAGTTAATCACCTCTCCTTTTGTTCCTGCTTTTTAATGGAAAATTTCAATCATAACTGAAATTAAAGAGGATAGTGTAACTAATCCCCAGTCCCCATCACTCATCTTTTTTTTTCTCCATCACTCATCTTTTTTTCTCCATCACTCATCTTTAACAATAATCCGCATTTTGCAAATCTTGCTTTATCCATTTTTCCTCTACCCAGTTTTTTGTTTGTTTTTGTTTTTATTTTCTGGAGTGGTTTAAAGCAAATCCCAGAGATCCCATCAATTCATGGGTACTGCATAATGTAGTGGTAGAGCAGGCAGGTTCTGCAGGCACAGTGCCTTGATTTGAATCCCAGCTCTTCCAACACTTGATAGCTGTCAGTGGGTATAGACTGTACATAGAAGTTAGGTTCAGGTGTCAACTTGGCTAAGTGAAGGTGCCTAGTTATATTGCTGTGGACGTGAGCCAATGGCATGTGAACCTCATCTGTTGCTGATTACATCTGCAGTCGGCTAGGAGGCATGCCTGCTGCAATGAATGATGTTTGATTTAATTGGCTGGTGCTTAAATGAGAGAGTTCAACATAGCACAGCCAAAGCAGCTCAGCTGAATATCTTGGCACTTGCAGCTCAGCCCAGGCCTTTGGAGATGCAGAAAGGAATCACCCTGGGGAAAGTTGTTGGAACCCAGAAGCCCAGAGAGAAGGCCAGCAGAGATCACCCTGTGCCTCCCCACATAAGAAAGAACCTTAGTTGAAAGTTAGTTGCCTTTCCTCTGAAGAACTATGTTAATTAAATAAATCCCCTTTTATTAAAAGCCAATCCGTCTCTGGTGTGTTGCATTCTGACAGCTAGCAAACTAGAACAGATTTTGGTACCAGGAGTGGGGTGCTGCTGCAGTTTGCAAACACCAGACATGTTGGACCAGTTTTTGTATGGATAAGGGGAAGATTTTGGAGGAACTGTGAAGAGAATGATGGAGAAGTCCTGGAGTGCTTGAAAAGACTGTTGGTATAAATGAAACCACTGCCAATCTGGACAAAGGGGGACACAAAAGAGACAAATTGGAGTTTGCAGAGTGAGAACTATGGAAGCTCAGGTCTGAGGCCAAGAAACCTCGGCCAGGAGAGTGGACCCACCGATATACGTGGAGAGGGTGAGTTTGTCCTGAGGGCAGAGGATGAGTCTCCCATCTCGTTGCAGTGGAAAAGTTGTGCCACCTCAGGCCCTGGAAAAGGTACAGTATGCTCCCTGGGGACTGGGGAGAGCCTGGCTGCCACCACATGGAGGGGTTGAGTGTGTGCCCCAGAAATGGCAGAGAACCCAGGTGTGGCCCTGGTACTTGGAGAGGGTGGAGCTGAGAAAAAGGTGGTCTCCTCAATGTCCCCTAAGGTTGATTCAGAGAGGTGGCCCACTGCGTAGGCCCTTGGAAAGGGTGAATCTGCCACTTTCTAAGCCAAAGGATAAATGATTTTCAGACCTTGACATCCAATGGAGTTTACCCTACAGGTTTTCAGAACTGTTTGGGTCTTGTGACTCCTGTGTTCCTTCCTATTTCTCCCTATGGAAACAAAAACCTGTATCCTGTGAATATCCTTCTTTGCATATTGGCACCAGATAACTTTTTTCATATGTCCACAGCCAGAAGAGAATTTTTTTCACTTTAATATATTGTTTAAGGTGATGTAAGTTGCCAAGTTGACAAGGGGTTGACAGGTGGTAGTTAGGTTCAGGTGTCTACTCAACTAGGTGAAGGTGCCTAGTTATATTGCTGTGGACATGAGCCAATGGCATGTGAACCTCATCTGTTGCTGATTACATCTGCAGTCAGCTAGGAGGCGTGCCTGCTGCAATGAATGATGTTTGATTTAATTGGCTGGTGCTTAAATGAAAGAGCTCAACATAGCACAACCAAAGCAGCTCAGCGTACCTCATCTCTGCACTCACAGCTCAGCCCAGGCCTCTGGAGATGCAGAAAGAAATCACCACGGGGAAAGTTGTTGGAACCCAGAAGCCCATAGAGAAGGCCAACAGGGATCGCCCTGTGCCTCCCCACGTAAGAAAGAATCTCAGTTGAAAGTTAGCTGTCTTTCCTCTGAAGAACTACACATTAATTAAATAAATCCCCTTTTATTGAAAGCCAATCTGTCTCTGGTGTGTTGCATTCTGGCAGCTAGCAAACTAGAACACTGTATTTTCCAAAGATAGCTGCAACAATATCACCGCTTACATGCTTTTCTAGGATATGGCCATCTTCTCATCAAGAGGTGGAGTCCCACATGAGTGGGACTGTGACCTTAGCAGAAATGGCTTTATGTGATTCTGAGCAAGGTCATAAAAAGGCAGAGGAGCTCTGTGCTCTCCAGCTATCCCAAGACTGCCAGGCGGTGAGGAAGCCCAAAGACCATATGGAAAGACCCAAAATCTAAATAGAGAGAATTGCCTAGCTAGCCCCAAGTTCTTCAATTCCATCCTGTTCTAACAATCTATTTTAACTGTAGCTCCCATCCTACTACAACTGTATGAGCGACCCCAAGCTAGAATTGCACAGCTGAACCCTTCCCAGATTCCTGACCCGCTGAAAGCACAAAAGATAATGCTTACAGCTTTAAGCCACTAAGAATTGGGATGACTTTTTTTTTTTTACAGCAATAAACAAACAGAACATTGGACAAGTTACTTAACCTTTTCATGCCTCCATTTACAAATCTTTAAAATGGGTATAACAGTACCTACACCCCCCATTGAGATTTACAGAGATTGAGACAATAACATAACACAATGGCACATGATAGTACTCAATAAATGTAAGCAGTTATCACCTGGGCAAGACACATAGTTTAGAAATCCTGACCTACCCAACAAGGGTTATATACAAATTCTCATTTGCCATGTATATTGATAAATTTTGGAAAAGGCTATATGCCAGAAATGAAAAATCAACTTCAAGGTTGCTGTGCATCTTTCATTGTCAGTGATTCTGAGGAGAAAAAGTAATTTAAAAATTGCTTGGGGTAACTCATGCCTGGATTTGGCAAGAGAAAAGAGGTCTGGGTATAGAAGACTCTTATTTAGGTTCACTAATAATTTAAACTGAGATATGGGGCAGCGTTTTATTGAGGGTACTTTACTGAGATTCCCTGGGGGCAACAGGCCACTGTCTTTATCTTCAACTTATTCACATATAACACCCATTACTCATGCGGTCCACTCCTGGTCCCTAACTTTATCACTTAAGATGTTTCATGATACATAAGCCAAAACAGTTTATCAAACTCCTCCACTCCTTTTGAGTGGAGTGAGCTGGCAAGAGACTCAAAATAACTACTCAAAAAAAATAAAAAGACTCAAAAATAATGCTGACTTGGGATTTCTCTGCACCTCCTATCAGGATAGCAGTGTTTATTGGTCTGAGAGGAAATCTTAATTTAGAAACAAAAAGTTCCACTTGTCCAGAGGGCTCTAATTCTAACTTTTTTGGGGATGCAGTATCTGCCACTCTCCTTGCTGATATATGGGAGGACTCACAGTACTGATACTGAAGTAACATGTGAAATGCTCCACCCTAAGATGGATGGACCTTTCTTATAGACACTGAAGTCAGGTCTCTGGGTTAGAATTTTTATATTATTATATGAAATGTTTAAAACAGGATCACAGAAGAGCAAAGATTGATTCTAACTTCAGTCCCAGTTCATTTCTGTGATATGTCTTCCATCTGATTATCTCCTGGACCTATAAATAAGTTTCAAAGAAAATACATTTTAATGTTTCTACTTTCAATGATAAATAGAGCCAAATCAGATAATAGTTTCAACTGGAAAAAATAATCGCTTGTGGTATAATTTGCATGGTATGTATACCCTGAAATGCAGAACAGCTTGGCAGTTTTGATTTTGGCTCTATTTCCCCCTCTGGTAAAACATGCTTCAGAAAGCAAAAACAGTAATGCCTTGTGATCACTTTCTCTGTCGTTCTCAGGCATAAGTAAATTGAGTAGAAGGGAAAGTTTTGATCTTTGAAGAGGAGCTGAATGTAATTAAACTCTAAACTTCTTTTCTCTTTCATGAAAGTACGGGATTTTACACTCATTTAGTGAATTTTATGGAGCACTTCAGTAGATGTGAGCAAGAATGGCATACTTAAAGTTGGGTGTGGAAATCATCAATGAATGGTGTGAATATCACTCGTTAGAAATGTATTGTTAAAGAAATAATATTTTCATCCATACGTGTTCAAAAAGGCATTTAAAATGCTGGAACAATAAAATATGCATTTTTTTTTTTTTTTTTTGCTGCATGTATATTAACACATAGGATCAATGTGGGGTTTTTTCCTTAGCATTAATTCATAATCTTTCATTTTAGCTAAAGATTTAGTCCTTATAGTTTGAATTCACATGGTATGAAAATAAAAAGGCAGGACAAGATAAAGGGTATATTTCTACTTGATATCAGGTATGTGTTCAATAACCTGTAATCACTAATGTGACACATGACTTCTTGAAAATTAGTCATTAGCATTCACTCTACCATTAAACAATACAATCCATATCTCTAATTTTCAAACTAGGAGTTGGGGCTGTTTCTGGGGTTCTAAGGTCAAAAGGGGGAGCTTTAGAGAAAGATTTGCTGGGACTACATGGACCCTATTGAAAGGGTGAAATCAACATTTCCACTTGTTGCGTTTTCTCCCTGTATGTCTTCCCTCTCCTATTGCAATGCCAACATGGAAATTACAACGCAGAATTCTAAACTACTATTATTAGGGACAGCATCATTAGAAGACTTTTTCTTTTATATTCGGCATGAGCTATAACATGGATTGTGGAAGAAATTACTGAAATAAAACAAAAATAAATCCTTCATTTAAGTAAAGTGAAAGACATTTTTAAAAATTCAATGCAAGAGTCATTGTTATGGATTGCAGATATTGCTAATTACCTTGGTTTGCCAACCCCCTACCAACATCATTCCTGTTAACTCTTAAGAACACCTAGGACTCTAACCAAGTCTATAAAATATAGTTTCATGCACTAAGTTTATTTTCCAGAAACCTGTAACCTCCAGAGGGTTCCTAGGCCAGATAAATCCTGAAACTCAGAGGGCCCAGTCTCTCCAAGACTATCAATTGATAACATCCCCCTATCCTTTAGAGTTGATACCCCTTCTCAACGTGAAAAAGTCAGAATGGGCATTGCCTAAAGATCCCTATAGATTGGGAGATGGATCAAAGGAGAAGGAGGAGTTGTAACAGAGAAGACAGGATTTAACAAATGAGTATGACTGCTGAATCACTACATTGGTATTTCTTTTAGCCTCCAGTGTTTTGCAGTGGCCAGAAGGAAAAATCTGAAATAGTGGAATAGTAACCCATAATAAACTCTGAATTCTATAAGTGCCTGTTAAGTGTACTTTGAAAATTACTGCTTTTTCTTTCTTTTTTTTCTGTATGTATTTTGTATTTCACAATTAAAAAAACATTAAAAATAAAAGAGTCACTGTTATGGATTGAATGGTGTCCTCTAATAAAATAAGCTGAAATCCTAACCTCAGGTCTCATGAACTTCACCCTATTTGAAAATAAGATCTCTGAAGATGTTATTAGTTAAGATGAGGCCAAATTGAGTAGGGTGGGCCCTAACCCAATGTGAATGGTGTCCTTATAAGGTGAGGAAACTTGGACACAGACAGCCATGCCATAGAGGCAAAGGTTGAATTATGCCACAAGTAAAACCCTACAGACTTCATAGGAAGCATGGCTCTATCGACACCTTGATTCAGACTTCTAATCTCCACAACTATGAAACAAAAAACATTTGTTGTTTAAGCGAACCAGTCTGTGGTGCTTTGCTAGAGCAGCCCTTGGAAACTAAGACAGTCATGTCCTATAAACCCCTTAATTCTTCGAAACCAAGGATGGGAACCTAAGACCTTATGAAGAAAACTGAGTCAGAGGGACTAAAATTGCAAGTCAAACTCTTAGGATCACTAAGACATAAAAGTAAACAGATTAAGAACATTTTCTCCCAGAGACTATCTATCTCACCCTCTTGGTAACACTTAGTACACTCTCATTATTTACTGGTGCTTAGCTTCATGATCCAGCAGGGCATACATTTTTATACATACCTCCCCCTAAATTTGTAACTCTTTATTTAAAAATCTGTATCATGAGTGATGTATACTAGCACAGGGCAACATTGAGAACCAAGTATTTTCATAAGAGGTAATGTATTTTTATGAGAGACAGATGATTGTGTTTGGTGACACAAACAGGCAGGAAGGGAGACTGGAGGTCCTTCCTGACTCTTGTAACCTTGGTGAGTCAGCAGCTACTGCAACACTGTCTGTTTCAATTTTGGACCCAGGGAATTTTAGATTTAAAAAAAATTATATGAAATCCAAGATAGATAGTAATTCATGACTTTTTAAAATCTAAAATTCCCAGTTTCAAAATAGGTAAATAGAGTCAATTCAAAACAGAATTTACAAAAGGCTGGTTGGGAAAGAATTATTTCACTTCCACTCTAGAATAGGTCAAGGAAAAGCACAGACCTGTTTATATGGTATGTATTTACAGCAGCATACACAATTACACGAGTCACAGTGATACCAATGTTAGTAATTTTAGTGTATATGTCAATGATCAATTTGTTCAAACTCATACTTTATGTTTAGACAATGGCAGTAACACATGAAAGACTTCATTATATAAGCATTGCATCAAAGAACCTTAGAATTCAAAGGGTCTTTAAAGATCTTCATTCAGTTTTCAAATGACAAGTTGCATCACTTTAGTGTGTCATGAAATCAATTCAGTAGGTTACAACCATAGAACATGAGTGCACAACATGTATTATTATTACAAACATTTTTGTTTGTAGTATTATATATATATATATTATGTATACACACTTGTATGTACATATGTATGTACTATATTATGTAAAACTTATCTCTTGTAGGTGAAGGACAACAAACACAGATCTACCCAGCAGGCACATAATATATCCTCTTCAGCTTTCCCATAACAAGTAAGATGACACTGGTAAAGTACTAACTTTGGCACTATTCAAAGCTCTTCTGCATATTAATATATATAATTGTTGCAACAAGCCTATAAGCTAGTAATTATTATTTACATCTTCAAGGTAACAAACCTGAGATACACAGACGTTAAGTAGTTTGAACAAAGTCACCTAGCTAGTAAGCAGTAGAGCTGAGATTTGACCTGAGAAAGTGTGACTCCTGAGTCATGCTCCTATGGCATCTATCTGAATAGATAAGGGGGAACTCACTCCTCTTCAAGACAGCCTATTCCATTATCCAAAGTTCCTGGAAGGTAGCAGAGCCAGCTCTACAAAGCAGATTTCTCAACTTCCAATCCTGAAAGAGCCCTGTTTTCAGTTTTGTTGTTGTTGTGGTTGTTCATATGCATGCACACGTGCGTATATGTGTGCATGCTCACATGTGTGTCAGCAGAGGACTTTGACATTCAAGATGGGAATGAAATGAATGTTCCTCACTATACTTCATAAAACAGTGTTCTTACTAAAGTTGATATTAAACAAGCTCAAAATAAATAAAAGACATATACAAGTATATCTGAAAGAGAATATAATTTATTTACAACACTTATTTCCTTTTTACAACTCCTACATGTTAAATAATAAACTTTTCCAGAAAATCAAGTAGTTTTAAATTAAGATATTTTAACAAAGAAAATCTTCACATTAATATTTTTATTTACATGAATTAAGAGCTTTCAATAGATTTTTTGAAACTGCACAACACAACTAAAAGCTCTTTAGACCTTATATCTTTTTCAAAACCTTTTAGTTTAGGAAATTATGCCTAAAATCACATCCTTGCAGTTTAGATCTTTTCAGATTAAGATTTTAACACACTTATGTGAATCTGTTTCATAAGAGATTCACATTTTGGCTACGAGCTGAATCTATCTGATATGTTTTGGTGGTAAACAAAGATATTTTTGGACAATTTATTTAAACTGCTTGCTTAAAACTTTCTGGATGCTTTCTATATCAATCATACAATTGCTTCTAAGTTGCTGTATATCTATTCTGAGCACACATTAAATCTATAATGTTGAATTTATTTCCAGTTCAGCTAAATCTGAAAAGAGACTCAAGGAATAGATAGTGGTACATTTTCCTCTCTTTGATCAGCAATATTTAGGTTGCTTAACTTTTCTCCTCTGATGTTATACATGCAAATCATTTTTAAAGAACTTACTATTCATTAAGTGATTTTCAGTAATAACAATGGTCTGACATCCTTTCATGTAGCACTGACAGATTTCAAATATTTATTAGTGAAAATATAAGAGGACAGATTTTCATAATATTTTCTGAGTTCCTCTGAATAGGTGGTATACCATTCATTAAAAAATAGAAAAGATAATTTTTTACCATGATCAAAGCTATGGTTCACAATGAAAAACCTATATAACTCTGTCCAACTTCTCTGTAAGAACAGCCACGGGCCAGTGTTGAACATTACGCAGCAGCAACAGAGTTATCATCCATGAGTCGACCCTGTGGCTTTAAAATGGGGGGGAAAAATGGGTTTACAAAGTTATAATGACACTAAATAATAGCCCTATTAACACTGAAAGGGCTCTGAAATTCTTTGAAGTTTTATATAAAACTTTATAAAACAAAATAAGCACATGTTAAGTACCAGGATGAAATTAATTATTCTTCTTTTCTTGCCCCACATTCTTCTTCAGTTTACTGTGCAGATGCCAAGTGCAAGGGGGCTGCCATTCTTCCCTCCCACACCAATGGCAGACATCACCCACTGACTGTGATCGTGTCTTTCAACCTGCTAAAATCCAATTAGGTTACTACTTCTCTCAACTTTGCATTCCAACAGCTATTACCATCTGTCATTACTGCTCGTGAAATGAAATCTACTTACCATTCCTGCTTAAGTGATAAAATTTTACCCTCTCTCCCTTGCTCAGGGTCCTATCATGTCTCAAGCTTTAAGTAGGTCAAAAAACCAAATTGGTAGATCTCTCTAAGCCCAACTCTGGAAGGGAAATCATTGCCCTCCCCACTACATGGGACACGACATCCACGGGTGAAAGTCTCCCTGGCGTCATGGGAGATGACTCCCAGGGATGAATCTGGCCCGGCACCATGGATCAACAATTCCATCCTGATCAAAAGGGGGAAAAGAAGTATAACTAATAAAGTATCAGCGGCTGAGAGAGTTCAAATTGAGTCAAGAGGCTACTCTAGAGGTTGCTCTTATGCAAGCTTCTGTTAGACCTTGCTACCTATCATAACCTGCCAAACCCCAACCAGGACCATTCCAGCCAATTCTAAGGAACACCTAGGGCAATATATAACATTCCACAAGCATCCCATGCACTAGAGTAACTTTCCAGAAACCTACAACCTCCAGATGGGTCCCTGGACTAGCTAAGTCCTGAAACCTAGAGGGCCCAGTCTCTCCAGAACATCAGATAGTTCCATCTCCCTACCCCATATTAGTGACAGACCTTTCCAACATGAAAAAGTTAGAATGGCCATAGCCGAAACACCCCTAAAGAGAGGGATAGAAAGATCAAAGGTGATCATGGAGTTATACAAAGAAGACAAGATTTAACAAATGAATATGATTTGTGAATCATTAAATTGATATCTCTTTTGGTTTCCAGTATCTTAGAGCAACTAGAAGTAAAAACTTAAAATTGTGGACTTGTAACCCATGTCAAACTCTGAAATATGTTCTACAATTAATTGTGGTGCTGTGCTCTGAAATTTATAGCTTTTTTGTATATATGTTATTTTTCAGAGAAAAGAAGAAAAAAAGTCAACTGCGGTGATAAAAAAAATATTTAAGCCTTCTAGCCTCCTATATTCTGGAGCAGCCAGAAGGAAAAATATGAGAGGATGGTAGGATAGCCCATGACAAATTCTGGGATCTGTTCTGTAACTACTTTTTTTTTTTTTTTTTTTTTTTTTTTTTAAGAGAGAGGGAGGAAGGGAAGGAAAGACAGAGAGAAGGAAGGAAGGGAGGAAGAAAGGGAAACATCTTTAAACATTTTCTTGTTTTATTGTATTTTGTTTGTTTGTTTGTTTTTTACATGGGCTGGGGCCGGGAATCGAACCGAGGTCCTCCGGCACGGCAGGCAAGCACTTTGCCCGCTGAGCCACCGCGGCCCGCCCCTGTAACTACTTTTTGAAGAGTGCTTTGAAAACAATTACTTTCTTATTTCTTTGCTTTGCATATATGCTATACTATACAATAAAAAAGTTAAAAAAAAAAAAACAAACTGAGTTGATAGAAAAGTTACTTTTGGGGTTTCGAGATCATCTACTCTCCCTCTTGAGAAAATCTTTTTTCCCAGAGAACATAAGGATATTTAACAGTGAATACTGCTAGGTTAAAAGCTGATTAAAATAAAAACCATCTTTTCTGAAGATCACTGACTGAAAAAGTTTAAGAGGAAATCTGAAAAAGTCAAGGCTAAAAAAATGAGTAAAAGGTTTCACAATTGTTTTTAGGTATAAAATTTCTGACAAGTCAGTAACACAGCCCAAAGAGTTATCCAATAGCTAAAAGAATGAAATCCTTACAAATAATTTTATATACAGATGTACAATGACAGATCTTCGTGAGGGGAGCATCAAGAGTGGTGGGAATCAGGAAAGAAAATCAAACATTGTCACAACTTCACAAAATCCAATTTTCATATTTTAAGCAGAATGATGCTTGAGGCAATTCCCTGTTTTATGTAATACGCATGTTTGTATGCATTCAAGGCAAGAATGGAATAAATGAAAGAATAGGCTCCCAATATTATATTTCATATAATATTTGCTCTAGGGAGGAAGTGGTCAACAGAAGTTTCTGTGATGATCCATCAGTGCTGTTTGAAACAGCAGCCACTGGACATGTACAGCTACTGAACATCTGAAAGGCAGCTCGTGCAATTAATGAATTGATTTTTAAATTTCATTTAATTTTAATTAACATTAATTTAAATTTCAATAGCTATATGTGGCCAGTACCTATCATAATGGTCAGGACAGTTCTCTAAGTGTGGTGGGATGTAATATTTCAGTCAGTGATTGTTCAATAAGCAGGAAGAGGGAAATCTTTATTTACCACCCTTAGAGTGACTGATAAAAAAAAAATTTAATTTTAAGTTTTCCCCAATTGATAAAGAATCTTGCTCTAATGATCTCAGTCAATATTCCTGATGCAGTTACATTATAAGATTTGAGAAAACAATCATGGTAGTGAGAAAAAGGTTCATGTTAAAACTTATGAATGTTTATTTTCTGGAACTTTTCTTTATGAATTTAAATACTACCCAGAATATTACTGCGAAAGAAAAAGACTGCACTAGCATTAGTTGGGGTTAGGTTTGGGTATACTGTGAACTACAAGAAAAGAAATGAAAGAGATTAATTAATGGACTAGAAACCCCTATTTCTCAATATGATCAACTCTAGCATTTCAAATAAGCTATGTTTGTACAGCTAGAATATGATCAAGATGTATATGTCTATCAATGCATACTACACACTGATTTAAAGCAGCACTTCTAAATTTAGAAATAAAATGTTTTGCTTTTTGTAAAACAGTTAAAAGGACATTACAGAGATTATCCATTCCCCTTTCCTCTGCCACTTTCCCAGTCATGAGGCTTTTCTCCTACAGGATGACGTTAGACATGAGAACAAGGAAAGGCAATGGAAATGTTTCTAGAACATGCTCAGGTGAAAATGTTTCAGAAAGCCACTGTTAAATACAAGAAAATCTAAAATTATGAGATTTTTCTTTTACAACCTGAAAGTATGGTGTAAGACAGGAGTCTGGAAGAGTTTATAAAACTATTTATTTTGCAGATGTGGAAAAAAAGTTGTGTTAAGTCCAGAAAGCTAGAAGGGGGCATGAGGAACCTATTAATATAGATCAGTTTACCAAATTCTGGATTATATAAACAAGGGACAGTTCCCAAAATGTGAATGAAACAGACAAAATTTTTTTTTAAAAAAAAGAGGCAATAATATAACTTGTGATCCCAAATGGGGGCACACAGGATTCATATATATTCACATATACCTGAGTTACTGAGGGAAATCAAAAATTGAAGGGACAACTGTAATTTTAGGTGTCTGGGAGTGACTTATCAGAGGTGGAATGCTGAACTAAATAAACCACTTATCCAGCCCAATTCACTCCCTTACATACTGCTATATCTTATGAAAGACTATAATTAGCCTATATATTCTTTTACTATAGAATTCTGAACATTATAAAATTAAAAAAAAAATCTAAACTTTAAACCAGGGTACAGATTCTGATAGATGATCATTTTCATAAAAGACTCAAATCCAATATTGTATAATTAGGGATATTTAGAAATTTAATTCATTTTTACTAAGAACTAGCCACAAACTAACTATAATTTGAAACATACTTTACTAATCCAGAGAGAAAAGATATTTAAGGATACAGTTAGGATAATCTGTCAGAGTAAAACACCTCTGAAATTAGATTTTAAAAAATCATAGTAACTTTATAGAAATGAATTCGCAATATGGCCAAATTAATATAATAAAAGTCAAAACTATCAAATATCACTATTAGTCTAAAAACGTTATTTAATGAAGTTTAAATAAAAGAAAGTCTTTCATTTTTCACACATTACATTTTAAAAGAACAAAACGTCTAAAACTTACCTTTACAAAAATACTGGTAGGAATAAAACGTCTGAGCAGTTGATTAGTGAAGTTAGGAAATCTAAGCAAGTTGATATTGAGAGACGGTAGTTGCTGGTATCCGGCCATTAGAGGATAAAAATTATATAACATTTCCTGTTCAGTGCCAGGTAGGATACGTAATCGAATCTAAATCACAGAAAGTTTTGAAGAAAGATGATGACATACACATACTTGAAATATCTTATAAATGATTGGACACTCAAATCCTTTGCATGAAATGTTCCCTCACTTTGTGATTCCATCTCCTTAACATATCCCAAAACTGTAGGGCTGAATCAGTATAAGCTTGGACCAGGCAAATGTTAATTGTGTAAATAATACAGGTATGATTTCTCAGGTTCTGCCAAGATATAAAAGGCAACTTATACTTGCTTAAGGAGAAAGCTAGATGGGTTGGTCAATATTTTCTGTCTTAAACCCAGCAGATTTTTTTTTTTTTTTTTGGTCAGTGCAGGTTCTGGGAATCGAACACAGGTCTCTGGCATTTCAGACAAGAATTCTACCACTAAGTGACCCCTGTACTGCCCAACCCAGCAGATTTTTATAGTTAAAACATTATATAATTACTTCTAGAAAAGTGCCCATTTGTAAACACTGTCAACATAATACAAGCTGATTATTTCTGTTGTTTTCTTTTAGGAGTTTTCCCATCATGTTAACATACTTTTTAGGGGGAAAATGATGTTTGAAAATCTGTAACAATGACTTGGAAAAGAACACAAACTGCAGGATGCTGTTATCTTTAAACTACTTATAAGTTAAAATGTAAAAAAGAGCAGGACATTCAAGGAAATCTTACTCATTGACAAATGAGTACATATATGTACATGATATGTCAAATGTAATAAAAAATGCACAAGTATACCAATACATGATATTATACTGCATAGTAGTATATAGTATTGCATGTGTATATTATAGCTAGTATTATATTCAATATCATATATATCATTAATTACAAGTATTACATAGAGTTGTTAATAAAAATCTTTTTCTGACTATGAATTCTGACAGTGGGTGACAACACAGAATTTTGCCTGAGTGTCATGTTCACTCACTTAAAAACCTGATGAACTTGTTCAACTCTGATTTGAATGGATGAATCAAAATACTTGGGTAACTTATTTTTAGGTCTAGTACAAGATTGTATCTAAACATACCAAAAATCAGTAAATTCTCTATGAGATCAAAATCACTTAAAAACTTTACTGATAGTTCAGAAGAAAAATAGGATTTAATACTAGTACAGCCATGCCTCCAGGTCACAAATTACAAGAGCCACAAACTTATAAACTGATCAGTAATAAAGGGGAAATCTTAATTTGTTAGGAATTCCATTATATTATAATATAGTTCAAGGTTTATGAACTTTTGCTTTCTAGGGAGTAAGAAACTGTATGACTGTTATCAATGTGAAAAGATACATGTTGCCTATTTAACCCACCTCTTTAGGAACCTGTACTTAATTTTTAGAAATGACTAAACATTCATTAACAAAACAATAAGGACTTTGGTCAGCCTTAATCAGTTTATTTGTAAAAAATAAACATCCAACTCCCCATTTCCTACCTATACTTGTGTATCTACATAAACAACTAAATGAGATATGACCCGTACCTGCTTCAGACCTGAGAACATGAAGGCATCACTGGGTTCCACAGAAATTTCTACATCTTGTACTAAGCTAGTCTTATTCTGTAGGTGATATCTGACCGGTAATGATTCTCTGACACGTCCAAATGATGGCAAATCTGCAGAAGAAGACATTTTTTTTCTGGTTAAAAAAACAATAGGTCACCATTTATGGGTTCATTTTGTAAACGTATCTCATTCTATAGACATGGAATTACTTAAATTTATGAAATTACAGTATTCTTACCAAATAAGAAAATTCTTTGATTAGACAATTTCCATAGGTTTATGATAAAATAGGCTAAGAAAAGCAGTCTCCTTATAAGAATAATTGACTTAATAAGGGTCTTGGCTATCAGGAGTTGAGTTAGGAATTTTTTTTTAATCTACAAAAGACTTCCCTAAATATAATCATGTTTCCTAAACTAGAATAAACAAGAGCATATGTTTAGTGAAATTATAAGTAAAACATTTATATATACACACACATGTGTGCACTTTTCATTTCCAAAATTGTCAGATACATCAAGAGAACCAAACAGTTAGTAAAGGGAAGTTTCTCTTGATAAAAGTATTCCAGCAAATAAAGAAGAAATGACAGAAAGATATTACATGTCTCCTGATAGAAGTACATACCATCAACGATGAAGTATTCCTGCCCAAAAGTTAAACTGAATCTGACCAAGCCTATAGATCTAACAACTGTTTAGAAGGCCAGAGAAACATTCAAAACACACCATGCAATCAGTAAATCTAGACTAAAGACAAATAAACTGCAAAGGAGAGAGAGAGAATGTAGAGAAGGAGGGAGGTGACGGTGGGAGAGGGTGGTTTGGGGGATGATGACAGAGGGGGAGAAGAGAACGCAGAGAGAAGAAGGGGGAAGAGAAGAGGGGGCAGAGGAGGAATTTCCCAGCCTATAGATGAAAAAAGTACAAGAGACTATCAATTCCAAGGTACACATCTTATGTGTATACTAATTCAAGCAAACTGTAAAAACCACTCAGAGTCAGTGGGGGAAATTCAAACACTGGGATTAGATGATAGTAAATAATTATTGCAAACTTTTAAAGTCATGATTATGGTATTGTGATGGTGTTTAGAAAAAGAACCATTAATTTTTAAAGATATATACTGAAATATTTATGATATTTGTGATTTGCCTTAAAATAATGGTGCTAAAAGGAATGTGTAGGGGTACAGATGAAATAAAATTGGCCATAATCCACTTTTACAAATGTTGGAAAATTATCGCAATAAAAAATTTAAAGAATAAAATCCTAGAAGTGAAAATAAAAATACTATTATATTCTTTTTTTCCAAGTAAAATTTGAATTACCATTACCTGTGTTCACATGGAGAGGAACATTTTCTACAATCACATGAGGCAGAGTGATGACAGTACTGATGACAGGGACGTTTTCCATGGCCGAAGTCCTATGGAGAAAAGGTCTTCTTTTAAGCTCACATTGTATTTAAGCTAATAATCAAAAATACATAGGGAATATGTATTTCCACTAACAGTTTCAAAGAAAATACAAATTATCCATTTCTAATAAAAAATATCCAAAACTTTTTATTAAGAAAAGTAGTTTTATGAAGAGCCTTTAGAATCCCATTTGTGTTTTGCATATTTCTACTTAAACGCTATAACCCAATGCTAATGTTTGTTACCAGTGAGTGATGAATTGAAGGAATTGTGCCACAATGAAACACATCACTTAAATATAATGTGCTGGTAGTTAAGATTTTCTCAATGCAGGAAGAACTGCGATGATCTTTGTGACACAAACTCTTACCTCCTTGAGGAGTGTTCATAGGCAGGCACAAGTCTGCAAACCATCCCTGAAGAGCATCTTTATAACAAACACTACAAGTATATGGTACACACTAAAGAATTAAAAACATTTCACTTTCAATAAACATAGTGGTGTTCCAGTGTTTATTGAGATAAAGTGAGTAACATTATAAAAAGCAAATACTTTCCCCATACAATGGCTGGGTGGGGACTACAAGGGCAGCTGGTAACTTTCTGTTGAAGACAGCCCTTAAAGAAGAATCTGCATCGAGGGAGGAACAACTGTCCTGATGTGCAAACTCCGACAGAGCAAAGCAACAGGCAAAAACATGTAACCCTCATCATTAATAAATATAAAGCATTAAGGCAGCATGATGGAATAATTAAACACTGCCTTCAAAATAATATTTTAACTCTTACATCAGACAAATTAAACTAAACATCACTATAGAATTACACACAGATAATAAATTCAGAAGCCGGGGAAAACAAAGACAAGTTAAGTTAGTTAGATTAGTTGCTTTTCTTTTCCTTAATAAAATTACGCATTTTTCCTTTCATTTTTAAGCAATAAAATTATATTCCCTGTTCTAATATTTATTATGGAATGACTAAGAAATAAAATATCCAATATCATCTATCTACCTTCCAGTCTAAGAAAGAAAACGTTACCAATAGTTTTGTGAACCTTTCCTGCTTGCATTTCCTCTCCTCCAGAAAAAACCACAATCCTGAATTTGTTATCTATCATTCCATGAATTTCCTTACACTTTTCCAAATTACGTAGCCCTAAGCAATACTGAATATGTATTATATGTTTTGAAGTTGTATATAAATGGAATTTGTTCATATTCACAACCGCAGCTTACTCTGTTCATGTAACATTAATATGTTGATAGGTGTAGCTCTGATCCATTCATTTTCACTGATATTCAGTCTTCCATTTTATTAATGTGCCACAATTTATCCATTTTCCTGTCAATGATACTTCATTTGTTTCCAATTTTTTATTATTATGAGCACTACTATAAATATTCTTATACTCACCTTCTTTCTGCATACGGCTAAGATCTTTTCTAGGATTATAATGCACAGACATTTCAACTTTACCAGGTACTTCTGGTACCTGGTACTTCTGGTAAAGTACTCAAAATCAATTGTTCCAATTTATAATTATTCTAATTAATAAACTTGGTGTTGTTAAACCATCTTATTTTCCTACACTAGTGGGAGTACATTTGAACGTCACTGTGGCTTTAATCTGTCATTAATCTGTTATTATTTTTTAATCTGTCATTAACAATGACTAGGAAGGCTGAGCTTCTTTTCACATTTACTGGTCATCTGGCTTCCTCTGCTTAAGTTAAACTACAGTCTCAAGTAATCTGCTCAACCTCCTGTTAAGTTACTTGTCTTTTTCTTATGATTTGTTGAAGTTCTTGATATGAATACTAACCTTTTGTTAGTTATACATGTTGTAAACATCTTGCCCCAGTTTGTATTTTGTCTTTAAACTTTCTTTATGGTGTTTTTAAAGAAACTGAAATATTTCATTTTAAGAAATCAAATTAATCAATTTTAGTGGCTGATACTTTTTTTTTTTTTTTAACATGGGCAGGCACCAGGAATCGAACCCGGGTCCTCTGGCATGGCAGGCAAGCTTTCTTGCCTGCTGAGTCACCGTGGCCCACCCGTGGCTGGTACTTTTTAAGTTTTATTTAAAGAAACTCTTTGCTCCTACAAAGTAAAAGTAACAAAGTTTTGCTTTTATAACCCAACCCTTAATATATCTGTCATTAATTTTTATATATGCAGTACACAGTAGAGACCAATTTTTTTAAGTAAATAAGTCACTTGTTCAGCATCAATTATAGAACAGTTCTTCCTTTCCCCACTGAACTACAATACTGTCTCTGTAAAGTATCATTTCTATACATGGGTAGATCCATGGATCTATTTCTAGACATTTTCTTCTGCTTCGCTGGTTTATTTACATAGCCCTGTGCCAATATCACAGTATTTGGACTACTGCAGATTCATAATCAGTCTTGGAATACAGCAAGGCAAATATCTCAACTAGTTTGTCTTCTTCTGGAGTATTTTGACTATGTCTTACTCTTCCTTTTTTTTTTTTGCATGGGCAGGCACCAGGCTGACTCTGACTCTGCCTTTCTATATACATTTTAAAATCAGAGTCAATTTCCACAAAACAAAACAAACAAAAAAACTGCAACTTCAATGGAAATTGCACTGAAACTACAGATCAATTTATTAAATTAAATCTGCTTCAAGACCAACATGCATCTCTCCTATTTATTTAGAACTTTGTTTCATGTTTTGAGCTTTATAATTTTCCTAATAAATTTGCTAGCATATCTTCTATTAGATACATTCCTCAATATCTTATAATTTTTGTTTATACCTGTAATGAAATATTCAATGCCTGGAAGTTTATTATCGATATGTAGAAATGCAACTGATTTTTGTCTATTGATGTTAGATTCAGCAACTTGGCTAACTCTATTATCGCTAATAATCTGCTGATTCCTTCCCTTGGGTTTTCTATGTAGGCAAAAGACATTAAGGACATTTTTTTTTTTTTTTTTTTTTTAAAGGAAAGACAGAGAGAAGGAAGGAAGGATAGAAGGAAGGAAGGAAGGAAGAAAGGGAAACATTTTTAAACATTTTCTTGTTTTATTGTATTCTGTTTCTCCGTTTTTGTTACATGGGCTGGGGCCGGGAATTGAACCGAGGTCCTCCGGCATAGCAGGCAAGCACTTTGCCCGCTGAGCCACCGCGGCCCGCCCAAGGACATTTTTGAAAATAGGGACACTTTTGTTTCTACTAATATTTTTCAATGGTTCTATCTTCAGATTTAGTTTGGCTAAAATTTCATCACATGTAAGTCACAAATTGTGGCAAACAAATGAAAGTTATCCTTTTTACTTTTTATTTTTGGTGTTTCTGACAAATATTCAGAAACTGAGCAGAACAGAAACTTCTACCTACTCTCCTGAATGATAGAAACTCTCAATTATTAAATGACAATGACATATGCTAAAGTTACAATTAGCAAAGACACCGAAGAAAAGGTAGGAATTATATAATTTTTACCTTTTCCAGGAGATAACATAATGCCCAGTTGCTACACCACCTTCAACATTTCCAAAAGATGGGCACCGAAGACAAAAGCATTCACTAGCACTCTCTCCAGTCTGTAAGACAACTGTGAGAAAGAGCCTTATGCAATGGTTTCATGTATAAAAGGAGAGTGTCACATTCAAGTAACACAACTAAAAGAGAATACATTATCCTTTATATATTATTTATAGAAACTTGGTGAAACTAAAGCTGAGAAATATTAAGTGACTTCGGCAAGATCACAAAAGCAGTAGGTGCTTGAGATGAATAACCAAATCATTTCTCTGTTTTCCCTACCCAGCATTTTTCTAAAATATAAATATTCCATTATAATAAAAACAGATGAGGCAATGCTTGGCTGTGGCAAGTTCCTATTGGAACAAATGTCAGACGAATCACCCTATGGTGATTTTTTTTTCTCTAACCAGAAACATTTCTGAATAAGGAAAAAGAAAAGATAAAATTGTGGCTACTCCTTAAAGTTTCAAAATGTCATTCCAGACAACTTCTGGCTTTCTCTGAATAAAGTCATTATTACTGATACTGCTCAACTGGAAATATATCACATATTGCTTCATTATCTAATGTGTTTACCTACCTCTTATGCAAGAATGCTTTCCTCTCGCCAATTTTATAGTAAATTCCCTGATGACAAGATAACTACTCATCGAGATCAAGTCTTCACCATCTTTCAATACTTCACAGCCTGCACTGTCACTCCTTTAAATAAAAGCCTAATGCTTAGCCTAAGCAAATCTGTGAATGAAATTTTGAATACTATTAACAACAAGCTCCTAATACCTATAATTGTTTTTACGGTTTTCCAACAAAGAAGGTTGTGATAGATTAATGGAGTTCTGACACAAGAAAAAAAAGGTGGGTCAATCTTTAATTTAATGAATCACTTTTAAGTAAATGTAGCAACTAGGACATGATATTGCAGCCCAATAAGTAAAATATATTGAAGGGGTAAAAACGCATCAATTTAAATCTGAGACAGGTTCTTCAACCAGGAAAAAAATAAGTATTCATATTAAATTCCCCAAAGACCCAATCTAATTCTGGGAAGTTAACCAAAATGATCACAATGTTTATACACAATTAACATTGGGGGAAATTTTTTTTTTTTTTTTTTTTTTGCCACGGGCAGGCATCGGGAATCAAACCTGGGTCTCTGGCATGGCAGGTGAGAACTCTGCCTGCTGAGCCATCGTGGCCAGCCTGGGGAAAATTTTTTTTATAGAAAAGTTGTATTTTCAATGTGCCAAACACAAATTCTATACTGTACTGTTATTCCTGGACATTTAAACCAGAGAGTATTCATTAATTTAATAAATATTTACTGACCAACTACGATGATGCTGGCAATATAAAACTAAGTAAGACACAGCTGTGGCTCTAAAGGAGCACATACTCTCGTAGGTGAGACAGATCTATAAATAAATAACTATAATATGATGAGATGAGTGTGGTAATAGAAATATATACAAAACACCACACAGTAAACGGTTTGGAAGAGTACTAAGCTCTGCTTGAGAGGATCACGAAGTCAAAGCTTATGACCTTTAAAGCGCAAACAAATGAGTTCAACAGATGAAAAAAGAGGAGGGAGAGGATTTTAGACAAAATATCATGCTCAAAAACAAATGGGATATAGACTGTATGTTTGTGAAGATACGTCAATAAAAATACTTTTTTAAAAAAGCAGATGGGACCAGTATTTGGTGAATGAAATAAATTTGGCTTGGGTGAAGTGTGAAGAAGAACACAGGGAAGTAGAGAAACCGGTGAAGGAGAGATTGGGAAGTTAGCCAGAGCCTAACTGTAAAAGGTCTGGTATACTGTGAAAGTTTTTAAAGACAAACAAACTCTGATTAGTTTTTCTGAGGAATCAAACTCCAGCAGCAATATGACAGACAGACTAGAGGAGAGGAGAATGACTGGCCAGAAGGAAACCAGCCAAGAAGCTCTTTCTTAGGCCATGTGAAATGTAATGAAGATGGCAGATTGGAAATGAGAAGCTGGATTCAAGAATTGTTTAGAAAGTAGAACTTGGAGGAAGGCTGGATGTGGGCAGGAAAAAGAAGTTTAGTTTTTCCCTCTGCAGCTTCTCTGGACTATGTTATACAGGCAGCCAAAGGTTGTGGGGCAGCTGAAGACATACAATGAACAAAAATGGCAACCAAAGTCAGGGTGTTGGAAATGACCAATTAAAGGGCAAGAGAAGGAATCAGCAAAGAACAGGCAGATAACCTGCTTTTACTGAGTTTTCGATATAATGAGCATTAGGCTAAGATATTTCATACATGTTATTTCATTATTTCATGTACATTATCTCCTTTAACTCTGACAAGTGATAAAACAAAATGAAACATTCTGAGCAGGTTGATGAAACAAAATGAACTAAGTTTTAACTAAAAACACGTAGTAGAGATGAGAACCAAATCTAGTTCAATCTGATGCTAGAGCTCATGATTACTCCAAATTAGCACAGTGAAGAGTCAAAGAAGAAGAGAGAGAAGGGAAGTTTTTTGTCATTCTCTCTCGAAACTTGCTTTTCTCTTGCATTTCTTGATATCATTTTTTCTGGTGTCTTTTTGGAAGCCTAGCATAATGCATTACAGTAAAGCACTCATATTTATTGGTGATTTATGATATATACTGAAAATGATTTTCAGGGCAGATGGAAAATATGATTGAACTCTGCTCATCTCATTTAATCTGTATTGTCAATCAACTAGGACCTGTAACACTGAAGTCAAGAAGTGGATAACACAGCAAATAAAACAACCAAATTTATATTTGGTTTTAAGAACGCATTATGATTTTTTTTTCTAAGAATATTTACCCTTATTATTCAGTTGAGTACAATTTTGTTTGGGTTAACATTAAAACTACTTTCATTCCTTCAAACAGCCCACGAAGGATTCAACTTAAAAGTACATGGAACTAAAGAGGTATCATCCCAGGACTGAACGTGTTCTATAGACAATCATTTTACTTGGGTGATTTAGAAAAGTTACCTTCTACTTTTCCATAGTTTTCAAAATTTCTAATATCTTTTTCCATTTCAACTTTAAAAACAACAGAATTTATTAATTAAAAATTACTAAAAAAAATAAAAAATAAAAATGTGAAAAGATACTGCTATGTTACTTTCAAGTACATTTTTTAAATAGTAACTTCCTTAGAGTAGCAAAAAATCTCTTTTAAAATAAGGTATAATCAAGCATATCAGAAATTATACTAATTCTACATTAATTATAAATTTGTTTTTCCAAATCTAAGTCTCAAGATTCCTCATTTACCAAAAGTCTCTTACATTGCTCACACATAATGCACATACACACACACACCTTTCTTCTCCTAATGAAGTGAGAATGATCCAAATTCTTTACCTTTGTCCACCTGGGACTCTAGCTGATCCACTGGAGTCATAGAAGGCGCAAGCTGCAGCTCACTGGATACAATAGTGAGAGCCCAGGGTGAGGCACTTAAGATGTCTGTCATCAATAGAAAGGGGATGTCAGCATAGACCCTTTCCAGGTGCTCAAACTGCCACAAATGAAGAGAAAAGGTCTGTCAGCAATTACATTTAGTCCACATCATTTTTTTCTGTCAATTCCTATGAGCTTAATGACTGTCAATGTGTCACAGGAACATACCTTTGTAGAAACAAATTTAACTGCCACATCAAATGGAAAGACTGTTTCTATTGTTACAGTTTCATCCTGGAAGAAAATTTAAAGGGCACCTTCAATGTCTTAAATCTTAATAATAAATAGGTTTAAAAATACATACAAATACATCTACTACTAATTGGCAAATAATCCCAGTTTAAATATTAAGGAATTAGGGTCTTTCCCTTAGATAATACATGCAAATATCTATGTAGGGAGCCTGACTATTATTCTAATAAATTACCTTACAGTTTTATAACCGTTCATAATGCAAAGGGCTTTTTATACATTAGACATTTCAGGAGCTAGTGAAGTTGGTAGGGCAGGCATCATCATCACCATCATCACTTTACAGAAGAGGAGCCAGAGACTAAGAAAGATTCAGTGATTTGCCTAAGACCATAGCACTAGTGTTGCCAAGCCTAGACTCTGGGACGTCCTTTTGTCCATGTTCTTTACCTCACCTTGACTCAAGATGACTAAAATAATAAGGATAACAATAACAATGTAATATGACAAGCACTGTTAGAACCACTATATATAGATTATGCAATGTTCACAATAACTCAAAGAAATAAGTGCTATTACTATTGCTATTTCAAGATGAAGAGGTCACTTGGCCAATAAGTGAGTGTCAGAGGCAGGAAATGGACCAAATCTAACCTCAGCGCTCATACTTTTTTTTTTTTTAATATTTTATTGAGAAATATCCACACACTTACAGTCCAACCATATTATACAACCAATGCTCACAATATCATCACATAGTTGTGTATTCTTCACCAAGACCATTTTTAGAACATTTGCATCACTCCAGAAAAAGAAAAAAGAAAGAACACATATATCCCATACCTCTTAACCCTCTTCCTCACTGACCCTCAATATTTCAATCTACTCAATTCTTACCCTTTATCTCCCCCCAGGTATTCATTTTTTATCTTTTTTTTTAACCTCATCTGTGTCTATTCTGGATAAAAAGGAGTGTCAGAAACAAGGTTTTCACAATCACCTTGTTCACAAAAGTCTTCTTCAAGATTCTAAGCTACTAGAACACAGCTCAACAGTTTCACGTACTTTCCTCTAACCACTCCAATACACCATAAATTAAAATGGGATATCCATATAATATGTAAGAATAACCTCAAAGGTAACCTCTCGACTCTGAAATCTTTCAGCCACTGAAACTTTATTTTGCCTCATTTCTCCTTCCTTTTTGTCAAGAAGGCTTTCTCATTCCCACGATGCCAGGTCCTGGCTATATCCCCGGAGTCAGATCCCACTTGCCAGGGAGAGTTACACCCTTGGAATCATGCCTCATGTAGGGGGAAAGGCAGTGAGTTCACCTGCCAAGTTGGCTTAAAGAGAGAGGCCACATCTGAGAACAAGCGAGGCTCTCTGGGGGTGACTCTTGGGCATAATCATCAGTGGGTTTAGCCTATCCTGTGCAGGAATGAGCTTCCTAGGGGTGAGCCCCAAGATTGAGGGCTTGGCCTACCGAATTGGTTGACCCCACTATTTGAGAGAATATCAGGAATTCCCCAGATAGGGAAGTTGAATATTTCCTTCTTTCTTCCCAGGCCCTCAAGGGGACTTCGCAAATACTTTTTATTATCTGCCCAAGTTACCGTGGGACATACTGGGGCATCACACTAACCTGGACAAACCAACAAGATCTCATGCCGTATTCAAGATTCCATGTAATTATGGTGCTCAAGTAAACTGACCATACAAGTTAAATTAGATAATGTGCTATCCAACATATAAATTCTGCACCAAATGAACATCTCTCCCTTTGGTCCCGCACAGAAGTTGAAGTCTGAAAATATGGGCCATGTCATCCTCTACCCTGCATTCTGATTCACCTTAGTCCTATTCAGATCAGCTTCATTCATATCTCTAGACGAAGTTGGATCACTTTTTCAGCTGTTTTTTTAACAGCTGCTGAAAAGGGTAATGCTGGCTCTCATAGCTTCAGTGCTCTAACTCTGTGTCACATAAATACCTGAAGTTTCAGGGGACTACCAGGTTATATACAAATATCAGAGCCCATACTCTTAATGAGCATGCTATGCTGCCTCTCTAAAAGAATATGTTAGAAAAATAAGAGGGCTATAACTTTCAAAACAAGTAAACTACTCTGTTAGTCAGAAATCTTTGGTCATACAGAAAACTGGTTAAAAGCTCAGGCTGTGATGCCAGATAGACCTGGACTCTAATCCTGGGCAGACATTACTTATAAGTCATATGACCTTAGATATGATGATGTGACTTTGGGAAAAAAACTTACATGGTTTCTTGAAGCCTCAGTTTCAATAATCCTCATAGGTTGGTTATGAGGATTAAATGATAATATAATATAAAGCATTAGTGATGTGCCTTAATAATGTTTATTATTACTGTGTGCTTCAGACTTTCTCCCTCACTTTTTAGAAAAGCATACCATGTAGGATACTTAAGACACTCACACTGGTTGAGAAAGCATGCAATGGTTCTAGGTGAGCCTAAAGCCTAGGGTCTCAATATTTCTCCACACAAAAGATCTATGGAAATGAATAATCAACAAAACAATTAGCTAAGATTTCTCCTACTTTTAATTTTTACAAGACCTATAGGGCAGACACGTTTATAGGGGGAAATGAGATTTAATCTAGTGAAGGGAAACACATTTACGTTTACTGACCATCTATTCTGTAACAGATGCCTTATATAGATTCTTCAATTTAAATGTCATGGCAAGCCCCTGGGGTAGGTTCCATTATCCCAGTCTTATAAATAAGGTTAAAACTTTGTACAAGGTCACAGTAAGTAGGCCAAAGAATTGAGATTTAAACCTAGGCCTCCCTCATTCCAAAGCTGATTCCCTGTCTACACCAGCCAATTTCCTAAATATAGTATATATCTCTTTTCTTCCCTGTGAGAAGGAGTTCCTACCTATAACTCTAATATTACAGACATTACTGCATCCTGGAATTTATGCAATCCAAATATTACAAAGAGTTACAGTCACAGTCATTTGTACCGAATTTCCAAAATATTAACATTTTTCCCCTACATATCAGAACTGGTGTTCTCTCTCTTAGATATGATGGTTTCTCTTTTTGTTCTAAACTATCAATTCTCAGCTGGGGTTTCTTGAAAGAATCATGCTGAAATGGTCCCTGGAATCCTATTGTTTGTAATGATTTGACTTCTCCCCAGTGCACCTATGTGTACTATCCATAAGAGAATGGAAAAAAAAGAGGTCACTCAAATAATTTTCTGTGTTCTGTGCTTTAAATGTGAAACCTTAGATGAGAAAGGCTGCTGGACTGCTCTCTAGTTATGTTTCTTTGGGCTGGGCTGGGTAGTTTCTGTGATCTACAATAGGCATTTCCAAATAACACCAAGACCTGTACGATATTCCAGGAGAAAAGGGCTTCTTGGAAAAATAAAAGATAATCACGATAGCTTCTATGAAGATTCTTGATACACATTAGCAAATTAAATGCTGTGTTAAGTCCTACAGTAAAAATAATTGTTTAGCATCTTTTAACCCAGTATTTTCCAAACATATTTGGCCAATTCCTTCTTGTGTAACATCTATTTCTACCCTTGGAACTAACATCCCTTAAAAATGAGTCTTTGGAGCAGACTGGCTGATAGAAGCATAAACATATTTTGTCCAGTTAGTGTGATACCCTGATAAATCCCAGAGTGATATGAACAGTGAATAAAGAAGTATTTGCAAAGCTCCCTTGGGGGAATGGCGAGAAAGGAGAAAAAATTCAACTTTCCCATTTGGAGAACTCCTGATATTCTCGCAAGCAGTGGGGAAAACCAAATTAATAGGCCAAGTCCTCAATTCACTGGGGGTTTGCCCCTATGAAACTTAGCCCTGCAAAGGATAGGCTAAGCCTACTTAAATTGAGGCCTAAGAGGCCCAGAGGATGTCTTTTGTGGCTCAGATGTGGTCTCTCTCTCTCTCTCTCTCTCTCTCTCTCTCTCTCTCTCTCTCTCTCTCTCTCTCTCTCTCTCTCTCAGCCAACACAGCAAGTAAACTCGCTGCCCTCCCCATCTCTGCATGGGACATGACTCCCAGGGGTGTAAACCTCCCTGGTAATGTGGGACAGAAATCCTGGGATGAGCTGGGACTCAGCATCAAGGGATTGAGAAAACCTTCTCAACCAAAAGTGGGGAGAGAGAAATGAAACAAAATAAAGTGTCAGTGGCTGAGAGATTTTCAAATCTCGAGAGGTTATTCTAGAGATTATTCTTAAGCATTATATAGATATTCCCTTTTTAGTCTGTGGTGTATTAGAGTGTCTAGAGGGAAGCACCTGAAATACTTTTTTCCAATAGACATGTTTCTTGAAAGATGACTGTATAATGATATAGCTTTTACAATGTGATTGTGTGATTGTGAAAACTTCGTGTCTGATGCTCCTTTGATCTATGGTATGGACAGATGAGTAATAAATATGGATTAAAAAAAATTTCCTATGCAGTCAAGAACTTAGAGATATGCAACCAAATGTATTTTACAATATTTTATCTTTTTTAAATCCTACTTAAGGAAAGATCGTTATCAGAATAAAGATAAAGTGTCTTTCATTTTCCTATTCTCTTTAATTAAAAAATTAAAAGACCATATAGGGTACAAAGTAAAAGACTGAAAGACTCCATAAAAATAAACTTCTTTGAACTAAAAAAAAAAAATCACAACTTTTCATTAAAAAGAGAGGATACAGGTACTAGCTCTGATACGTTTAAATCTATATAGAAACATATACCAAAGGAAATTCCTAAAACAGAAAAGAGATAAGTATGAAATATAGCAGAGTTAATAGCAACTACTCTGGATTGTTAGATTATGATTGTGACAGCCTTCCTAATTTTATCACCTTCTATATACGTTCACCAAAAAAAAGAAAAACGAACGAAAGAAAAAACTGACAGGCATTTTTGTCAATAATAGAAAAGATACTTCAAAAAGGGAGAAAACTCTTTCTCCAAAACCTTCTACCAACCAACAAGTTTTACCTACTACGTAATTTAAAAAAAGTAGATTGGTTTAGTTTCAAGGCTTTTCACATGAGCTCTCAAACCTGCTGATTCTATGTATGACAAGCCATATTGGCCCATTTTCTCAGTCTAAGGCTGGAATGCCAACATAAACAAATCTAGATATAATGATTTTTTTTAAAGCCAACATGTTTAATTAAAATTTATAAGAGACTATACACATCTAAGCTGCTTATTTCACAGGTTATAAAGTAACACAAAATAGAGGAACAATCAAAGTATGATGGTTCATGAAGTATTATGAATAAAAAATACCTTGTGACATTTGCAAACAATTTCTTTTCCTTCAACAGTTGTATTGACCAGGTAAGAAACATACACAAGAAACATTCTTGAACCCACTGTTCCACAGCGAACATACAATGTTTTTTCCAGCTATAACAAAATAGAAATGTTTTAATTTAATTAACATTAAAGAGATTTCTCCCTGATTTATATTCTAGGATAATGTTTCCACATTTTAGAGTTTACTGTACGAACAGTTTGTGGGTATAGCAAACTAAACTCTTTAGTGCTTTTTACAGGCTGTTACAGTGTAACTAATCAAAGATACCATCTTGGAAAAGTACAGTCTACATACCCCTGCCACAGCCTAGGAGAACCATCATTACTACTTTATCATTCTCAACTTCCCAAGAATTTCATTAGAAATGCAAGATGCCCAAGATGTTATTTCACTAAGTCACAAACGAGTCATTTTATTAAGCAACTAACTGTCGATATTATGGTCATTGTTTCCAAAAGCTCTTGTGTGAAAACTGCTTAATGCATTTCACACATTTAAATACGCAAAATGTGTGTCAAAGTTCTTCTTTTATTTTTAAGTCCCAAGACATACTTTTAAAATGGTCTGAAACTGTCTAAAATTCACTGTTTATTTAAAACTATAAACTAATTTATTTCCTATCCAATCACAGTTGACCAAGTTCACCTGTTGCCCTGGATGTAAATCTCCAACAGGAATGTCAGTAAGTAAAGCAGGGTAGGACTCATCACATAATTCTGTCCCATGAAGAGTCACATGAGTTTTCTGAGTTAAATTAGCATCTTGTCCTGAAAGTGTTAATATTTGTGCTTTAACACAGAGAGAATTCAAACATTATCATAATAACAAATACTGTATGAAGAGCACTGTACCACAACCATATTTAAAAAAAAAAAACCTTTATTTCACATCACTGATACCTGTTCTGTGCTGAATAAATATTGAGCTTAAAAAAGAATGTTAAAAAAAAAAAAGAATGTTTACCTGGTTTTAAACCAGCAGTGAGCTTCACATCTCTGATTTTGGTCTTTTCATGGGACTGAATAGTCACAACCAAACAATACATTTCATTACTCAAGGCAGGAGGCTCATGTCGCAGATGTACAGAGATGTTTGGAACTCTGGAAATGATCCTTTGAAAGAAAACAATTAAATAATTGATTTTTTTTTAAAAACAAACAAATTGTTTAAATAAGGTATTTAAGAGAAGTATAAGGATGACTTTGTTAACAATGTGCCTACCAAGGCACACTTACATTGTGCTTGCCTGAATGACTATGCTGTCCCAGGGAACCTCACTGTCAGGTAGCTTAGGTCGTCTTTTGAAAGAACGCGCTGCCAATAAGGCTTCTTGGGAGGAAGCGGCATCTCCTCCTCCTCCCTGCCAATTTAAAACCACACATCTTCCTGTCTCATTGCCTAGAATCAGATCCACTGAAGTAATCTAAAAGAAGAAGGTCTATTAGAAATGCTATCTCATACTTGGTTGTCACCATCCCCTCTCAGCAAAATTACACTGTAGGATGCCAGTGGACAGAGAACCATGTGTAACAAGTCAGAACACCCACTCTGCCTATTATTCTGGGCATCTACTAGCTGTGACATTGGCTAATTACACTCTGGGTCTCAACTTCTTCATCTTTAAAAGTTCAGTAACCACCTACTTTGTAGTCTAAGGGAGTGAGTGCAGAGCACAGTTGTGATTTTAGCACCTAGCACAGTGCCTGAAGTAACAGATGCTCATGAATAAATTAAATGAATGTTCTGATGACCATTTGATGAACATTAACATATTCCTAACTGAATTCCTAATTCCACAAACATTCTTCCTGAAAACATTTATAGTATTTGCAGTGAAATTCTTCCTTTTTTGAAGAAATATCCCCTTCAATTAACTCCATTAACAAATGGATTCAAAACAGGATTATGAATTATAATTTGTGTCTGGTAGCCTTGATCAGATATCAAGTAAAAATTAAAATAGTTAATTGAAAGATTTAGCCAATATCGTGAGGGATTTGAAAAAAATGGATAAGCCAGAAACTCTGGATATTGGTTAACAGACTCTACATATTAGAAAAACCATTATGGAAATACTTACGTACAGTCTTCTGTTTCTACATTAGAAATGATTCAAAGTTAGATTAGCTAACTATTTCCATTCAAATCATGGAAAATGAGCACTTAGTATGCATTAACTACTATTCCAAGCAATTTACATTAAAGACTGGTTTAATCCTCAAGAAACTCTACGCAATAGGTATTATTATTATCCTTACTTTCCCTGAAGAATAAATTGAGAACAATCTATGGGTTAAGACTAGGTTAAGAAACTGCCCTGAGTCACAAGCTAGTAAGCTGGAATTTAAACCCAGGTTGTTTGGCTCCAGAATTTATGCTCAATAAAAATATTACTTTTATCATATATTTTCGAAAAGCATTTTAATTATCTGTACTAAAGAAATCTTTTAAAATATATATCTTTAGTTTTTCTTTAATAACATGCAATACAGCAATGCCTAAACATCAAAAAATATATACATCTTTAATATGAATTATACAGTATGATTGTTATATAACATAATACATGTATTATTCAAATCTCTGTAAGTGATTATGCAGCCACTATAAAATGGTCTTATATACTAACACAATATACATTAAGTGAAAAAAAGCCAATTACAAAGCCTTATGTACAGTATACTCTCAATTTTTTTAATTCAAAAAATTTTTTATATTATTAAAAAGCTCATAGAAAAACGTCTGGAAGAACATCTACCTATTATGAATGGTTTCCCTTTGGAAGTCCAGGGGTAAAATTTCAACTTTCACTTAATAAACTTCTGTACTTTTTCCCAACAAAAACATGCTACTTTTATAATTTAAAATATTTCTAAAACAAATTTCAAAATTAACCTCAATATTCCCAATATAAAATCATTACTTTTATCATTTAAAATGTTTTTAAAACAAATTCCATAACTAACCTCAATTTTCTTTCCCACATCTTCAGTTTTTGCAACAAACTTGAATAAAAATTTTCTTGTTTTACCAGGAACTAAGCATACTTTCCCCTGATTCAAATTTTCTAAAACTTCACTTGCTTTGGATGCGTCCTCTAGTACACAGAACTGGTTGTATTCCTGAAAAAGAGTTTAACAAGGATAACAGTTTAAAACATCAAACATCAGATGCACTAACACCAAACACCAAGAGAGCTGGAGCTCATCAAGTTTTACTTCACTAAAATGTCAGCATTATACAGAGTTATTAATAAAAAGAAGTATTTAATATGACATTTGGAGGCACTTATCAATTCACTGCTATCAGTAGAAAAAGACCATTCCCTACACACAGGCTAATTTCTGGATATTGGTTAATAATAGAATCAAAATGTCAAAACATTTTGACACCTTTTCCCAGAGGAAAAAAAAAGGTTTGTTCTTGACACTATTGATTATTATCATTTTAATGAAATGCTCTCTTTTTACTTGGCTTCTGTGACATTATACTATGGCCTATTTCTCATCCTCATTGGCTGCTTACTTCTTTTACCTCAAAAGCATTTTATTCCTTCTTCCTGCCCCTTAACCTGAGGTTTCATAAGTTTCAGTCCTTAGCTTTCCAGTCTTTTCTTTATGTTCACTTCTTATGAAAGTTCATCCATTTCCACATATGCTGCACCTCTGTTTCTAATATCATTCACATAAAATCTGCATTTTTAACTTCTATTTCCTTAACTACAAGCACATGTCCACAATTGTGCAGAGATCTACTGTCATCTCAAACCCAGCATGGTCCCAATTTGAATATATTTCCACTTTCTCTGAAGAACAAACTCCCCATAGATGAAAAATAGAAATACCTTTCATATATGGTATTTGTGGGGGGTCACATGCACATCTATTCAACAAATATCAAGAACTTCCCAAGAGCCATATTCTATACTAGAAGATAAATTAACATCAAAAAATTCTTAAACAGTTCAAATTTTATACTTTTCCTCTAATTTTCATTTCCACCCCATGCTAATGAAACCTAAGTACTACTTTCTTCTTGAGAGCTGTATCTTCAATTTCAAATAAGATAAATTCAGAATAAGTATCATTTTTAAAGCCAATTGTTTTACATTCTATTTTAGCATTTTTACTAGTATTCAATGATAAAAGTAGTGTATCTTTGTTGCTAAAAAAAAAAAAAGGATAGAAATGGAATAGTAGTATATAAAAAGGAAAGTAAATGAGTCCCTAAATTGGCAGAATATTTCACAGGGAACAAAAAATGACCTATCCTCATGGAACTTAGATCCTAGTGGGAAAACAAGTAATTAACCAAATAACCACAAAGACAAAGGTAATATCATAGTTGAGACAAGTACTACGAGGGTAAGACAGGTGAATGAGTCATGTATACCAGGGAAGGCTTCCCTGAGGAAGTGTTTTTGAGTGGAAAGATTAAAACCAAGGAAGACTTAACTAGTCAGAGAGGAGGGAGGAACAATTCAAGCAGAGGAAACAGCACGTAGAAAAGCTCCTGTCCTTTATTCACACCAGTTTCATTATTTCTGTTCTACATACACTCAGCATTCTGAACTTATTTTAAATGCGTCTTGTATTTCTTCATCTCCCTTCCCATCACTAGCAACTTAATCTAAATCCTCATGCTTTTGCATCGGAATTAATATAAAGAGGGTCTAGTTGATTTCTAAACCATTTCTACTTTTCTACTCAAAGTTTTTTAAACACAAATTTCATGCTCTTGCTTTAAATCCTCTGATCAGTAGGTATCCTGGGTTTGGGTTTGAAGTTCAATAAAACACTGATCGTCAGGCAACCCAGGTTCAGCTAGCCATTTCCATTACACAGACATTTTTCAGGTTTTATGAGTCAAATCTTATTACAACATATAATATCCTTTCTTCATACCAATAGATAGGCAGATATACAGAAAGAACAATATATGAAAGGATACACAAATCTTAAAAGATTTCTATTTACTCCCCATGTAAGTCACCAAGGTTTCTTCAAGCCATCCAGCCTTACTTCCCATGGTCCCCATTATGAACCTGCTTTAGTGAGGGTGCTGTCTTCACTTGTCCACAATACAAAATGAGCCCTCCTACTTCCACTCAGAGTTTTCTCATTGCCATCCCCCTCTCCCATCTTCATATATCTAGTTTCATTCTTGAAAATTCCTTCCTTTTCTCTGGCATGCCTACTGTACTGTGCTTCTAGAATAGGAATCATATGATCACACACAGACATGTAATTTACTTTTAGCTTCACATCAATTTATTCCATTTCAATTTTAAAACATCTAACTTATGTTACTTTTATAAGGAAAAGTCAATTAAAATGTTGAAGTAGAATATAATAAATAATTTTGATAATTAGATTGTATTCATTCTGAATATATCTTATCTGAAATTCAAATTACACATTACAAACAAATAGCTACTAGATTTCATAAGCATGGAATAAAAATTAAAAAGGAAAAGTATAAAACTCGAATTGCTGATACAAAAGTTTATAAACACAAATACATTTATTTTTAAATAGATCTTATCTAAGCTCCTCTGGTACTATAAAATCATTGACCTAAAAATCACTAAGCTCATTCGAGTTTAATGTAAGCTACAATAAGATGCACAAACCACTAAAAGGTACCATTACCTGATTGTTAAAGCTGACACAGAGTTTGGAAAACCTAATGGGATGTGGACAATCAGCTTTCAGGCAAACATCAAACTGAACAGGAACATCAACATGAAAACTCGGAGCATGGAATTTAGCTTTGCATTGTACTAGAAGTAAAACAAAAAGTTCTGAGTTATATACTACAGGATACTCTAGACCCACATACATAATTCTCTGAACTACATTTTACTCTTCAGAAAAGACATTAGGAAGGACTCGCCATTCTTACTGACTTCTGCACTTGAGACATTTCAAGACATTGTAAGTACAGCTCACTTTTCAAAAACAAATGAAATCCAAATAAATCACAGCTCAAACACCATCTTTAATTTTAAAAACATAGTAGTCGCTTAAATGTAGGTGACATAAGATTTTAAAGAAGGAAAAAAGTCTTAAAAAAAATTACCTAAAATACCTTTCAATATTGAAACATCAACTTTAAAAATAATTGTCTTTTTAAACACATTTCAAATAATATCTACACTACAAATGGACAAACTATACTTTAAACCTAAGCCTAGTATTTAAGATCTTGTTTATTAAGTAACTGGGAAGAAAAAATATCATAGATTATCTATAAAATGACAGCACTTTGAAAATCCTTTCCTTGACTTTTATTCTGCATCTGTTCATTTTGTAGAAATAAGGGCTACTTTTCTGAAAAAATTCTTTAGATGTTGGCTACCCACCAAATGGTACAAAGTCCTGTACTCCTATTGTGAAAATATTGCTGCCAGCCAGAGAAACACGGTCCGCCCACAGTTTCTGAGCAGTTTTCACAGCTAAGACATCACAGTCAGGCTCAGGGTCAGGACTTTCATTCTGCACCAACACAGAGTTAAACATTCAGTCAATCAGTTTTAAAAAATACCAATATGTAGATAAAGATTTAGGTATATATATTTTCTAAGAAACTATTTCATATCAGTAATTCCAACCTACCATTAAAACATTTATGAGGTTCTTTTCTATCCGAGATTTCTGGTCATCTTTCAGAGTTGATGCTAATATTAAGAAAGGAAAATAATCAGAACTAAAAGAGAAGCAAGTAAGTTCATTTTCCCCATATAATGTTTAAAAATATTATAGAAAGAGATGCAAGGGTAGTTTAGTGGTAGAATTCTTGCCTGCCATGTGGAAGGGCCAGGTTTGATTCCTGGCCTGTGCACTCACTCCTCCCCACCACCCCCCAAAAAATCAACAAAGGTGCTGCAGTAATGGGATAGTCACATGGAAAAAGAACGAACTGTGAACGCCCCCACGATACAGCATATCTATCTATCTATCTATCTAGATAGATAGATATCTACCTATCTATCTATATATATATATATATAGAGAGAGAGAGAGAGAGAGAGAGAGAATATATATCTCCCTTAAGACTGCTAAGAACAATTCCAGAAAATTTATAGAAAGCACAGTATTCTAAAAGTTGCCCCAACACTTAATAACACTTACATCTGAACCCTTGGTGAAAAATATCTTGTCATGTTTAAAGAAATAAAGCAGAATAATTTTGGCCCTCATAACAGTACTATTTGGATATGAATCCCGTCATTTAGCACAGACTTTAACACATACTAAGTACTAATAAATATTTGAGAGATCAAATATTATTTCTCATATTTTAAAAAGCTTCAAGATGCTATTAATTTTAGAGATTCAAAATTTAACTGAAAGAATATCAAATTACCTCTTCCAAGGAGTTCAAGGGAGTAAGTAATGTAATCCTTTAATTGGGCCATGAGGTAGGAACATTTCAGAGCTGTAGTCAATATAGATGTGAGGAGAGTCCACCATCCTTCACTTCGGTAATCACACATCACGTAATCCAGCAACCTAAAAGAAGACAAAATGTAAGACATATTGAACCAGCTTCACAAAAGGGTTTGAAGAGTTCTTGGAGAAAATAAAATGCTTTCCTCATTTTATATGAACATAAGAAAATAACACCAAGATACTTCAACATGTATTTTCAAATTCAGTTAAACATGATGTTTCCTAAGACTTTGAAAAAGACTGTGTCAGCAGATGGCACCTGAAAATATATCACAGAAACAGGTTTGATAGAAGTAGATACAAATATGGGAATAATAAATCTTCAATAAAAATTCTTATTCCAATTTCTCTGTAAGTTAATCTGAATACTCATGAAAATAAATAGTGAATAGGACTCACTTTAAAGCTTTGGTATAATCCTTTGCATAATAATATTCCTCTCCCATTTGAACCACTATAAAGGAAAAAAAAATATTTTAAAGATATTGTTTAAAAGTATTCAAAGCTCAACTCAACAACAAAAAGACAGCCAACCCAATTACAAAATGGGAAAAAGACTTGAACAGACACCTACCAGAAGAGGAAATACGGATGGCCAAGAGGCACATGAAGAAATGCTCAATGTCCCTGGCCATTAGAGAAATGCAAATCAAAACCACAATGAGATATCATCTCACACCCACCAGAATGGCCAGTATCAACAAAACAGAAAATGACAAGTGCTGGAGAGGATGCGGAGAAAGAGGCACACTTATCCACTGTTGGTGGGAATGTCAAATGGTGCAACCACTGTGGAAGGCAGTTTGGCGGTTCCTCAAAAAGCTGAATATAGAATTGCCATACGACCCAGCAATACCATTGCGAGGTATCTACTCAAAGGACTTAAGGGCAAAGACACAAACGGACATTTGCACACCAATGTTTATAGCAGCGTTATTTACAATTGCAAAGAGATGGAAACAGCCAAAATGTCCATCAACAGAAGAATGGCTAAATAAACTGTGGTATATACATACGATGGAATATTATGCAGCTTTAAGACAAGATAAACTTATGAAGCATGTAATAACATGGATGGACCTAGAGAATATTATGCTGAGTGAGTCCAGCCAAAAACTAAAGGACAAATACTGTATGGTCCCACTGATGTGAACGGACATTCGAGAATAAACTTGAAATATGTCATTGGTAACTGAGTCCAGCAGGAGTTAGAAACAGGGTAAGATAATGGGTAATTGCAGCGGAAGGGATACAGACTGTACAAC
Organism: Tamandua tetradactyla; assembly: GCF_023851605.1. Lineage (NCBI taxonomy): Eukaryota > Metazoa > Chordata > Mammalia > Pilosa > Myrmecophagidae > Tamandua > Tamandua tetradactyla. The sequence continues at coordinate 29,052,278 of NC_135352.1, forward strand.
AGGACTAGATACAAAAACTCAGAAATGGACAGCACAATAATACCTAATTGTAAAGTAATCATGTTAAAACACTGAATGAAGCTGCATCTGAGCTATAGGGTTTTTTTTGTTTGTTTTTTACTATTATTACTGCTTTTGTTTCTTTTCTCTATGTTAACATTTTGTATCTTTTTCTGTTGTGTTGCTAGTTCCTCTAAACCGATGCAAATGTACTAAGAAACGATGATCATGCATCTATGTGATGATGTTAAGAATTACTGAGTGCATATGTAGAACGGTATGATTTCTAAATGTTGTGTTAATTTCTTTTTTTTTTCTTTCTTTCCGTTAATAAAAAAAAAAATAAAAAAAATAAATAAATAAAAAAAGTATTCAAAGCTGAATGAAACTATGGCAGGCTATGGGTACATACTTAGATGGCTTTTCATTCTTGGACACTTATACTTCTTAAACTGTGCAACAGCATTACTCAGAAGAGTAATTATTATTTCCTGTTAGAAAAAAATAAGTATGAAACATTTTAATAAAAATTTCTCATGTTTTTCTAAAACATTGTTTAAAAAAGTTTATATTAAAAAAATACTTACAGAGTGAATGACACTTCTCTCCTTTAACTGAATGGCAAGAATTCCCACCTTCTCCCTCTCAGGGTCAGAAAGATCAAAACCTGTATAAGACAAGACACAACCCATTTTAGACAATTCATTTAATATAAACCTTTCACATGAAAACTGTACGTGTACACTCCCTGAGTCATTAATGTATCATAGATTCTTGAAACATTCTAGAATCTTAAAGACTCTTAAGAGACAGCTTTTTAAATAAGGAAGCTTTGCTGTGTTCTCTGTTCTGAAGAGAACAACGTTGAGCTCAATTTTTCTTAACCAGGAATCAACCACCTGAAGAACAATACTAGCATCATTCTCTCTACAACATACACTCAATGGAGATTAAACTAAATAATTTCTTAACACTTAAGGTTTGCTTGCCACAGAAGTTGCTCAAGTTATGTATAAACACAAAAAAAGACGCAGAGAAATTATTTTTAAGGTGATACAAGTTAATGATGTTTTAAAATGTCAAATATACTGTTAAGGTTAACTGGAAATGAAATATTTAAACAGAACACAGTGGCTTATTAATCTTCGGTTTAAGACAAGAGATGTCGAAATGCTTTAAGCACATCTTTAATTATAAAGTACTCACAGATACAGTGATAAAAATGAAACATTCTGAAAGTAAAGAAATTGTAAATCTTAAAAAAAAAAAGTTAAAAAGCAGCACCTTTACCTTAATATATTTTTTATGTCTAATGCAGCCAATGTAAAAAGTATGATAGCTATCTTTGCCTTTACTCTGAGGCTGAGAGAAAAGGGAGAAGGGAAAAAGTATTTACTTAGTATTCCTTGTCGCCATGATCTTTGTCCATAAAAGTCAAGAACACCTGTTTCTGTTTCTAAGGGATCAGGACTGGGATACATTATAGATGCCTGTAAATTAAAACACAACCCTAAATAAAACATCACAAATTAACTCATGCTCCACCTTTGAATAAATAAAAATTTTTTTTTCAAAAATAACAACTACCAAACACACATTCAAAATCAAATTTATGAATTTTATTTTAACATAAGTTAAATTTTAACAAAACCTAAAACTTAAAAATGTCATTTTTTAGTGTCATAAAAGTTAAACTGAATAAATCAATGATTCCAAATCAATGATTTCACAGTAACTAACATTTTTACATTTTCTTTTTTATCTTTGCCATAAAAACAGTACAAATATATAACAAATTATGTAAATCAATGGGATAATTTTCAATCTGCTTTTTGTATACAGATATATTCTGTACATCTCACCATGTCACAAACTATTTCTAAAACAATTTTTCATGGTATGAAACCTTCATATTTGAGCAAATTCCTAATATCAATCCATCTTTAGTTATTTCTATTTTATATTACAATGAATAAAACTGTGAGAACAACTTTATAAATCAATGATAGTATTTATCTCCTAGGATCACTCAGGTCTTAGGATTCCTGAAAGAAAAACTGGGAGCCAAAAGATATGCACATTCAGGCCTCTGAAATTATTTATAACATCTAAAGGGAAAAAACCCATGTATTAAAGTACTAATAAGCAAACATTCATTTTAAAGAAGGTTTTTAATAGTTCTATTATTAGTTAAGGTAATATTCACCTGTCTTCAGAAAAGAAAATGGCAGATTTTAAAAGAAATTATAAAAACCATCCTGAAAAAAGAAGAACGAAGTTGGAAGTCTCATGTTTCCTGATTTTAAAAGTTAATACCAAGCCACAGTGGTCAAAACAGCATGATACTGGCACAAAAGCATATATTTAAACCAATGGAATCAAACTGAGAGTTCAGAAATAAACCCTCACATACATGGTCAACTGATTTTTGACAAGATGCCAAGACCCACTCAATGGGGAAAGAACAGTCTCGTCAACAAATGATGCTGGGGAAAATGGATATTCATAAGCAAAAGAATGCAAGTGGACTCCTACCTCATACCAGATACAAAACTCAAAAATGATTAAAGACCTAAATATAAGAGTCAGAACTACCAAACTCCTGGAAGAAAATCTTCAGAACCCAAAGTCCAAGCAACAGCAATAAAAAACAGATAATTGAGAAATCATCAAAATTAAATATGACCCAGTAATTTCACTTCAAGACATCTACCCAAAAGAATTGAAAGCAGGAGCTCGAAGTGATATTTGCACACTGATGTTCATAGCAGCATTATTCACAATAGCCAAAAGATGGAAAGAAACCCAAGAGTCCGTAACAGATGAATGGAAAACAAAACGTGATTGTATACATACAATGGAATATTCTACTGTAGAAAAGAATGAAGTTCTGATACATGCAATATTGTAGAACCTAGAAAAAATATACTAAATGAAACAGGCCAGATACAAAAGGACAAACATTGTATGATCCCGCTTATATAAAACATGTAGAATAAGCAAATTCATAGAATCAGTAGGTTGATTAGAGGTTACCAGGGTCTGTGGGTTGGGGGGAAATCTTTAACTTATTGCTCATCATAAACCAACTCTTCTGGGGAAGTGGGGGGGATGGGGAGTTAATGCTTAATTGTACAGAGTTTCTATTTGGGTAATGGAAAAGTTTTGGTAATGGTTGGTAGCACAAAACTGTGAACGTGATTAACAGCACGGAATTGTACATTTGAATGTGGTTAACAAGGAGAAATTTTAGATCATATATATTTTGCCAGAATACAAATATTTTAAAAACCCACAGGATTGTACAACACAATGAGCCCTAATGCAAACTATGGACTAAAGTAAATAATATAATAATAATAATATTGTTTCATCAATTGGAAAAAAAGTACCATACTGGTACAAATGTTACTTATAAGGAAAACCATGGGGAGTGGAAATACAGGAAATCTGTACTTTCTGCGTCATTTTTCTATAAACCTACCACATACACCATAAAAATATAAATGTATTTTTATGTGCACACATACACACGATGTTTATGTGCACACATACACATGATATTTCAAACGTGATTATGGAGAAACATATCTAATTGCAACCATCCAAGAGGAAAGCAAAATGAAATGTCATATTTAAGAAATTATGGAATTAACACTGTCTCAGATTTCTAAGAGTTTCCCACAGAAGAGAAAGAGGAAAAGAAGTAAGTCAAAATTATCCTTTCTAGTAGGTCAAAATACAGCATATCCCTCTAGTTTTCTGTAAACTTTTGCAAAAGTGATCATAGAAACAAAATAGTGGATTTATAGTGTGGCAAATATTAAAGTGTGGTTTTTAAAGTAATTTTCTTGCAGAAATCTTTAACTTATTGCTCATCATAAACCAACTCTTCAAAGAAAACAACTGCATACTGACAATAATCATAATTGCTGAAAATACAAAAAGTAAAATTATATTCAAGGGCTTAGAAAAAATTACCAATGGCAATCACTCCTATCATCTTTCAAGAGATGATTAATAAATTGTCAAAATGCTAGGTAGTACAGGATCAGTAACTTACTTCATGGTTACAGAGGGTTTTTGCAAGTTGTTTCCGTTCCTGGGCATAGTATGCTGCCTGCTGGTAATAGAAACCAGGATTCTGAGTCTGAATAGCTGTTAATCCTAATTTAATAGCCTCATCAAATAAATCACCAAAGGCCTGGAATCTTTAGAAAAAAAAAATTAAAAACAAAACGTAAAGGAAAGGAAAACAACACTACTTCTAGTAATTACTCACTTGGGACTCATAACCTCAGCTGACTGTAAAAATCAATGGTGCTTTTGCTTAATAGTTAATTTTGCTGCAATTTCTTTGGAAATACTAATATACACTAACTGTAGATTACAAATAAACTCTGCATTTAAGTCAGCTCTTCAATTTGGTACTGACTGTATTAAACAAGTCTTCATACACACATCAAACTAGATCTCAACATAGTACCCACCATTCAAATATACCCATGATTCGGCAAACGGTTTCATTTTAGAATTTTTAAATCAGTCTCAAACAGTAAGTTCCATGACAGCAAGAATTTTGTTTTATTCATTGGTATATCCTTAGAACCTTAATACATAATGGAAAGTCAAGATATATATTTTGAATGAAAGAGATGGTACCAGGAATTAATTGATTTCCAATAAGGAATTGCATGAATCAATATCTACTATTATTGGAAATACACTAAAGCTAAATCATTAAAACCTATCTACTGTAAGAAAACTTTTTCAATTTAGAACCAAAGTCCATGCTAATTCCATTCCTTCAAATCCAGTGTTATTTTTTAAAACATTCTAAAAAAATTCAATTTTAAACATACTGTTTAGACATCCATGCAGCATGCTCAAAAGACAACTCCGCACTTCCAATTTTTTTCTTACACAAGTCGATGTGTTTTCGGAACTGAGCAATTGCATCCAATGGGGTGTTGTGCTGAAAACACAGCCTACAAATCTGCAAAATCAAGCACCAAAAAAGAAAAAAGTCTAAAGGCATATTCATCTTAAAATATATAAAATTTGAAAATCACAAAACAAAACAAAAAAGATTGGAATTTCCTTCTCTAAAGTTCTTTGAAATAGAATGGATTCTTTCCATCAGAATGGTTTGCTAAAAATCAGAGCGTAGTAGGGCTTCACAGATAAGTAAAATAAAATTATTTACTATTTGTACTGCTTTATTCTATATCTTAAAAAACTTTTTAAAACAATCGTCAACAAGTAATTGAGATAGGATAAATTAAGTTGATTTTAGAACTGTCAGAAAGTTAAAAATTTTCTATAGCACAATTAGAGCACAGTAACCACCATTTCAAACAAGGATTACAGAAATTCTTTAAAACCTTTTATCTGAAATGCTATTTCAGTACAGTAATAATCCAGATGTACCTGGAGTAAAAGGAAAAACAGAAAATGACGCCTAAGTTTATTTCCATAAACTTATTACCATATTTAATTTTTTAAGGTACAAAGGGGTAGATGATAAAAAGTCTTATATAGCTCTGTCCTCAGCCATCCAATTACCCGTCCCAGAGGCAACAAATTTTCAGCATGTTTTCTGACATATTCTATGCCAAGACAAGTATGTGTGTGTATTTATATATAAGCTATTATTTTTATACAAATAGTATCACACTAAATATGCTACTTTCTGCCTTATTTTTTTCACCTAACAATATAGCTTGGCGATCATTCCATATCAATTTGTAGAGATGCCTCATTCTCAGTAACTGCATGGTATTCCATTGTTTGAAGTTATAATTTATATAACCAGTCACTTATTGCTTAGTTGTTGCCAATCTTTGGCTGCTACAAGACATAAATATCCTTCATATATGTGATTTGCAAATATAACACATATATATATATATATATATATATATGAGATAAATCTCCTGAAATGAAACTGTTAGGTCAAGGGGAACATGTACTTTAAATCTGTTCAGTCATTGCAAAATTACTCTCTAAGGAAGATGTACCAATTTACATTTATAACAATGGACTTAAGTGTCTATTTTCTCAGACATCACCAACTCGATGGCAGACATCTTTGAAATTTGAGTGCAGAAAGATTAAAAGCAAAACATACTGCCCTCCCTTGCCCTAAGAGAGCATCCATCTCAACTATACACAATCTTAAAACAAAATTTTTAACAGGTGTAAGTATAAGTTGAATGGATATACCTCCTTTCCTATGATTGTGTCTTTAAATCAGGAAAGGTTTCACATTGTTCTAATATGTTGCATCTTTTAAAATGCAGTAATATGGGGAGCTTTACACTCATTCCCTCCCACTCCCACTTAAAAACAAACCAAGCAAAGCAAAAAGAAAACATCTTCCCCAAGAAGTTTTACAAAAGTAAAATTAGAAGCATGGGGCCCATAAGCTCAAAAACCAATCATTACAATGAGGCTTCTAAAATCTAAGGCCTTTTTTGAGAGAAAGGACATAAAAGAGGAGAGTATAATGAATCAAATACTAACTTTCAGAGCAAGAAACTGATTTTGATTCTCAATTTTTTAAAAAGATAACTTAATATTTAAAAACAAATTTCCTTTACTTGAAGGAGAACTATTACCTTGTAGTTTATAAATCCAGCCATAGTCTTAATTTCCAGAATATTAGTTTCATGGGCTCTCAATTCATGTACAAGATTATAGGCAGTCTTATAATTCCTAATATAAATATAAGGAAGGCAGTTAATTACAACATAAATTAATTTTAAGAAATGATTCCTACAAACAAAATTATTACAAATAACGACAATATTTACTCAATATTTCTTAGTATTAAATGGCTCAAAAAAATATGTACAAATCACTATTCAACTTCCTGAAAAATGATGTACTGATTAACAGTATGTATAGTAGTAATCAGCGACTTTTCACTAAAAACAGAAGCATCACAATATTGCATTGTGCTTAAATACCACACAGTGTTCTGTCATTGCCATCTGTCGATAACCGATACAGAAGTTGAAAACAAAATTAAATAAGACAATTTCTCAAAATTACATTGAAAGATCAGGATTTTGCTAACAAAATAAGGTTTTTAAAAAGTACCATTACTAGTCTCTTTAAACACAGAGAAACTGTATTAGCAAAGGAATTAAAATCAAGCTTGAGCGTAGATCAATGAGTGACTTTTAACCCTAAATATTTCTCTAAGCTAAGTGGGTATCACTGGTTTCAGGAATAAGCTAGAGTGGAAGAGGAAAATGTCCTTATGGTGACTAGTACTAAATGGGAATTGTGGTGAGAGGAGAGACTCTGCAGGCATGACTATCTAAGGGTACTACTACCTTAGATAGAAGGTACTGGGAAATCTCAAAGCAGTCTTCAACCACAGAAAAATGCTTGTTCTTAACTTTCCTAATTAAATTTTTTTTCAGAATTATTTCGGAAGGTTTTTAACTAACACCAGCTTCCCTAAAATAAAACTACATTAAAAGCTAGTTATCATAAGTATGTGAGGTTGCTGAGATTTAGAGAACACTATTTGGTGCTTAGCACTTCACAACAAAATCAATAGGTTTCTGCAATATTCCTCTGATCAATAAAATTATTTTTACTTCTCTATTTTTCCTCCCCTATACGCTTAGCCCCCTCATCAACTTCAGGATATAGCTGATCTGTCGTCGTTTTTTAGCCCTTACCCTGCCACTGTCAATCTTGAAAACTTGAGTTAAAGTTAGACAAATATTATGTTTTATTAAGTTGTCTTTGGTAAAAGCAAGGGAATAAAATGCTTAACCTTGGACAACACATCTGTTACTAATCTTCAAGGCTCTGAGTAGAGCCTTTGAGCGGAAAATGCTGCTTCTGACAGATATTATAAACTTCAAAAAAACATCAAATTAAAAATAAAATCACATTTGAGTTGCAATGAATGCAGTATAAACTTAAAAAATTCAGGATGATTTAGATAATATTTCATATATATTATACTTTGGAAATCAATCTCAGCAAGAGTTTATACTGAATACACAAATGAGAAAGAGGATGGAAAAATTTTTAATATTATATTTCTAATTAAATATAATAGTAGACATTCTATCTAAATACATATTTAAAATAATATACTAATATATTCAAATCATAAAGTTAGAAAGCTTTGACACTATAAAACTTACTTCAAATTATAAAATGGTAAATTTTTTTAAATCCCAAAATATTATATTCCATTCATCTCTGGACAAACCAAACAAATATTAAACACCTGAATCTAACCAAAGTAAATCTTTTTAAATTAATTAACATTTAATCAAGATTCAGAGATTGTCAGTAATATTAACATGAAGATAAGAAATATAATTTAGTTTAACAACTGTTAGAAACTTACTTCAGAGCATTTTGTGTATCTTGTTTCAACTCACTGAAGAAAGCTATTTTGAACTGATGTCTAACAAATAAAAGCTGGAAAAAGAACAGGAGAAATCTTCATTATTATATTATATAATTATATATTATATATACTCTCTTTAAATGGGAAAATTATAATGTTTATTAAGGGAAGACATTAAATATGAAGGAAAAGATTCAAAAGAAATACAAGAATTACTCTACCAACCAAGGACAGAGTTCAGAAGATTGTAAAAATTTATGTTTAAGAACTTTACAAGTAAAGAGTATAGAGACAAATTAGTTTTAAAAGTTTTAAAAAATGCTTTAGAAGTATCAAAGCCATTTAAAAGGGCCAAAGTATTAAAAACATTAAAAAATCTCCTCAAAAGTAATCAGTGATGAATAATCTCTAGAACGCTTCTAGTATTTCCTTATTTAGGAAAAAACATGTACCTGGTGTGTTGTTTTATTCAAAAATTCTTTATGAGATTTCACTCTTCTGATCTCAGTGTAATAATAAGTCTGTGCATGTTCATAAAAGGCATTTTCTAATCTGTAAGAAAACCCAACATTTGAATGCTAAAGTTACAAAACTATTTTCAAGAATCACATTTGTGAGACCTGAAAGTAAATTCCTGACAGAGATAAAACCTTTTTCTTATGATTGAGATAAAAAGTGAAGCAAAATACAAACTCAGTCTCTAAGTCTAAAGTAAGACCCCTCCAAAGCCATTTAAATTGCTTAATATCCAAGACATAACTAACAAAAATAACTTTTTTTTATTTTGTAAAAATTAGGTTATCTCTAAGGTTACTTTCATCTCTATAATTGCATTAAAAATATGAAAAAAACCAGATATCCAATAATTAGATTTTACTATTTTTGGTGATTTTAATAGTTAGGGTATAAAGGATAAAAAACTCATGTGAGGGGTGCAAGGGTAGTTCCATGGTAGAATTCTCACCTGCCATGCAGGAGACCTGGGTTCAATTTCCAGACCATACACCACCACTCCCCCCAAAAAGGCAAAAAACTAATGGGCATGGACTTAAAATGAGAACTGGCAAATGAGGTAAAAAGATCATTTACATGATATAAATCCTGATTCATTCCAGAACTTTAAAATTATACAGAAGCAAAGAAAATCTGACCAGAGGTAGATAAAAAACTCAGTTTCTTTTGTGAAAAGAGGTATAAATCAGGAGTATCTACCTAAGGCATGAAAGAAAGCTAAACTCTAGTCAGATAAAGGCTGAATTTAAAAAGTTTTTTCCTTTTCCAAATAACAGAATTTTGAAGCATATTCAAAGCATATTCCTTACATATCTAAGGAATCTATGTAAAGGGAAAAAAAAGCATTATAAAAGATAAGTCAAAAATTAAAAAATTATATATCTATTCCACCCAAGAACCAAAGGATACTAAAGCATGTTGGATCTGTGCAACCTCAGCTCTTGGCGGAGAAAGATATTTGTCAACATCTTATTGCAAATGATGCCCACCCTCGGAATATTTTGTTGTAAAATTGTGGCCACAAGACTAATAAATAACATCTGTATATATAAGAAAAAGTGCAACTGGAAGATATATTTTAAATTAGATTTTCTAGGTTAAGATTTTCTATTTCCAAAACGCAGTTTTTATAAATGTTAAAATATGAAAGTAACTTAAGTTACAGTCCAACTTGTAACTGTATAATGTTTGAAAGAATATATATTACACAATAAAGATTATCCATTAAAGTTTTACAACAAGAAACCATAAGGCACTGACTAGAATATCTAATCTTATGGTAGGGAAAAATATGTCAATGGGTTATTCTAAATGATTAAAAAACAAAACAAAAATAAATTCTTCAACAGAGAAATCAGCACTATCAATTTAGATGATCTCACCAAAGATCAAAGATAAGCTAAACTACAGTTTTTAAATCGGTTATGTACCCAAAGATAAAACATCTGCTACACAATAAAACAGAGAATTGAGAACAAGGAGTCCTGATAAGCACAATTATTTCCTCTAAGCTTACTTATACAGACTCAAACCCCTCCCTCCTTTTTTTTAGTCTTTAGACTTTCTTATTTTCCTTGCAAGAACAAAAGGTTCTCTTCAGCCCAAAGTGAAATGATTAGGCAGGAAAAAACTTGGTGGGAGTTTTGTCATCAAAAATAAATACAGTTGCACAGACCTGCTCAAAATCTGAACCAAACCAAACAAGAAAGCAGGGGGCTGGGGATTACTTTAAGAACCTCCTCAACCTTGGGCTCAGGGAGGCAAGGGCAGGAGGAGTGTCTGGTTTTGTTTTCTTAGAGCAGGAAGCCACGGCTGGATTGGACCTGATCCTAAATAAATATAAAAGATTAAACAGTTCTAGAGATACCTTGGGATATAGATGAAGTGTTGGAAGACTTTCATTTTTTAATTTATACACTTCTAGTCTATTTAAAGGGTTTCTGTTTTTGAGAAAAAATAACCAATTTCAAAAACATAAATAAAAAATGGCAGATATAGTCAAAATGTGAAATTAGTGAAAAGATCAATTCTTTTAGCAAGTAATTCAAAATTATAAGGTAACAGCAAACAATTAAGAATGTTCTTTTAGGAAAGCAGACTTTGAATCTCCTTTTTCCATGACAGGATATATCCAACTAATTCAGTCCTTCCATTTAAAGTAGCTGAATCTCCAATGTCCATGTTCTTCAAGACGTTCTTCCATCCCCAACTAACCACTACTTCCTTCCCACTAATCTATACACTCACAGCATAGCTGCAGCCCTTTCTTAAAGCCTTATCGGGTAGGCATTTGTCTGAAATCCTCGAAAAATTATAAATAATATCCCAAGTTGACCCTTTCAGTGCTCTGTGTGTTATATAATAAAGATGTTTTCAGTGTCTCCAATTAAATTAATTCCCCCATGAAGAACCTAATCTACTTATTTTGAAGTAAACAAGACATACACACACTTTGAATTTATTATTTGACCTGTCTCAAAATAAATTTTATCCTACTTGATAATTTAGACTAAAAATTATGATTATAAGCAGCTCTCTACTACAGTTATTTATCAGAAAATATGTGGAATTCATTCTTAGCAAAATTCATACAAAGATGATCTGGGGTCCATTTTCTGTTATCACTGCACTAGCGCATCAATTAGGCACGATTTTTTTTTTAATTATAGAAGTATATATATCTTAATTAATTGTGGCTGAACTTTTAAAAGTTATGACTAACTCTATAAATGGAGCTACTAGCTTACCATGAACATTTGTGCACCCAAACCATAAATGCAGGTTTAAGTCTAAAAGGAAATAGGCTTCTTAAATACTAGAAACGATTATTTGGGCAAAAATATTTAGCAAAATTTGATGAAAATAGGAAGGAACTACTGTTCTTAAAAGGAAGTTACTGAAGGTAGATCCTGGGCCACAGGCTGAAAATAAAGGGAGTAAGAACAGCAGAAGCCAACAGTAGCAAGTAAATCCTGTATTTATGCCCTACATCTTCTTATCCTTTTCAATTAAAGGAGGTAGAAGGATAAACTAAATATTGCTTCAATACTGCCCCACTCAAAAAAAATGCTTACAGCAGTACCAATTCTTACAACATGGGAAAGCAAATGGATAAGAGAGCCAAAATCTAGTGGTATGCACCTGTGTATTTGTGCATTTGTTTATATTTTCAACAAGTTCAAACTCACTGAAACTCTTTCTTTGAAAGTTTTAAACTAGTTAGAAAATTGTTTCAAAGTTTTTCAAGGGTGCAGAGATGCTGACAGGAAACATTTATATATATCACACATTTAAATTGGTTTGGGGAAAAAATATCATAAGGATGAAACATTTCCAAATGGCCATTTTCAGAACATTCTCTCTACAGCACAACTTTCCTTTGAAAAGCATCTGTTTTCTTACTCATTATTAAAATGTCACCTTTGTTCTGAAAGGCAAAGTAAGTGTGTGGTTTTATTTTTAAACACACTGACAGCATAATGTCATAAGACGTGTAAGCATCTGAACATTTATCTTTTAAAAAAATACTTAGCTTATGAAGTTTGACAACTCTAAAGTACTTTGCCTTAAGATGACCAATGAAGGTCTGTAGTTCAAAAGGGTTTCACAGTACTCTCCAACAGATTATGCAAGTTTTATAAACAATCGACCACTTCTACATTTTTAAAAAAGTAACCAAATAACTAACATTCTGTGGCCATCCTGTAGCAGGTATACTGAATACATCAAAATGCTCTGAAAGTACTAAAACGAGTGAGGGTACCACAGGTAAACACTATGGAGCTTTACTGATATTCAGCTTTAGTCTCTTTTAAAATAAAAAATAAGTATGAAGAAAGATTCTAATAACACATTCCCTCTTCCTCAACAGACTGTCTTGTGATCTGCCTGGGCTCACATCCACTTTTTGGGGGTCATGTGTCCAAAACATTTGCTTTTTACATCAGTCATTTTGACACTGTACTCCTTATTTAAATGCTTCTTTAACTGAGTTAGACTAGAAATGGTTAAGGGCGGAAACCACTTCTTCTATTCCTCTTGTACCATATGGTACTAACTCTGAAAGCTGAAGAGGGCAGGATTACTAATGGTTTGGGTGGAGTTTCTCAACCTTGGCACTGGTGACATTTTGGACCAGTTAACTGTCTTGTTGTGCAAAGCCATATTGTAGGATGTGTAGCAGCACCCAGCAGATGCCATTGGGGCAACCGCGTCTGTCATGGCAATCATAAATGTCTTCAAACATCACCAAATGTTCTGTGGAGGCTAAAATCACCCCCAGCTGAGATTCACTGAATTTATGCTTCTCTTTGATATACCGATGAGAATGACAGATAATTTCACATAGATCATTTTCAGATGTTTGCTTCTGAGAGACAAGAACAAATATAAGAGAAGAAATAACCCAAGTAAACTATACTGTTACTGAATTTAAGAAAAACACAGTGAAGAATAAAGGCAAGTCATTTTACAGTATGAATCAATGAAAATATTTGTATCCAAAACATCCTAGCAAAAAAATGCAAGATTTAATTTTCAAAATCCTATACCCATACAGACAGAAAAATATTAGGTTAAATGAGCCCTATAAAAATCAGAATGATCAGCTTAGAACTTCCCTGCAACATATGGTAAGACTCAAACTTTTCTTTAAAAATTAAACACACACACACACACACACACACACACACCCCAACATGTCAAGAATGAAGCAAAAAAGAAGCCAGAAAAGGAGACACTGTCATATAAAAGCACATTATGTAATAAAAGGACTTTTGGTAATTACTGGATAGTACAACTGAAAGTACAAAGTACTCATTCAAAAAATGAAGCTGACCTAGGTGTAAATATGGAAAACTCTCAAAGAGGTAATGTTAAGTGGCAGTTTGGTATGTATAATATATTTATTTTGTGTATTTTTGCATGTGAATATGTATCAAAAAGGTATACATGTATTTATTCCTACATAAAAAAGTATTTTTTGGAAATAAATTTAAGAAATTGCTGACAATGGATACCTCAGGGAACTAGAGAAGGCTAAGGAAGTGACAAAGGAGAATTTCACTATTCACCTTATATCCCCTGTACCATTATAACTTTTTCCATGAATATGTATTATTTTCTCTTAAGTAAAAGGATCTAAGCTCCCAATTTCTCAATGCCTAATCAATAATCTAAACAAAAACTTTAGAAGACTTTTAATTACCTTATAATATAACCTACAAGGTGGTCAGTGTGGGGTAGTACAAACAGAGACTTTCCTGAGAGTTCACATGCATTACATAAAGCTGCAGCCCTTTCTGAAGCAATGACATCTTCTCCTGTTGATGAGCCCCAAAAAGATAAAGAGAAAAATGAAATAATTAATATATTTTTCTAAATGACTATTTCCCCAAAGCTGAATGATATAATTAAGAATAAACACACAAACCACTTTACACCTAATGACAAGACTTGGCAGCAAGCATTAAGGCGAAGGGTGAAGCAGAAACAGTACATAATTCTAGGAGCATGTTCTATGGGCTACACTCTATACATGAGCCCTTGAAAGCTATGTGTCCCTTAGCAAATGCCTTTAAAGAGGCATTGTGGAATTTTTGCTGAGCCAGGACAAAGAAGCCAAGTAATAAGTAATGCCAACAGATAAGCCACATAACTATTTAAAAAAAAACATAACTAAAAATAGCAGCAATAATTCATGAAAGAGGTTTCTAAAACCATTTAGGATGCTAATGATTTCAATATAGAAATGAAAAAATATTTTGGGCTATGAGAGCAGAAAGGGAGAGGAAATAGCATTTGAGACTATGACATTTTTCTAGAGGAAATTACAAATGTTACAGCATTTTTGAAGTTGTTGAGAAAAAAATTATGTAAAGAATATAATTTCAAATAGATCTCAGATAAGTAAATAACTTTGTTTTTTAATAATCAAGAGAATAACTGTTTTATCAATTAATATATGCCTATGGGGAGGTAAGTGAAACACAGGGAGTAGTACTTAAGAAGGTTTATACTCTTCTATTTCTAATTTTTTCAATAAGCATGTATATATGTATTCTTGGTATTTTTTAAAGTTAATATACCATCATCAGCCCCATAACTAAATGCATATAAGATTTAAGTATTAAAGATTATACCTCCTATAAAAACAAAAGAACAAAAAAGACAAATAAAAAATTATACCTCCAAAATAAGAATTAGAGGCAAAACAGGTATAAAGCAATTAGTTAACTAATTAATTAATCTTCTGATACCTGGGGGCAAAGGAGTTTTCTTCTGAATTAGAACCACTGCAACTTTTGTGTTTCTCCCTTGTAAACTTTGCCTGCGATGGAAAAAAATAATTTAGTTAACAATACTGTTTTAACTAAAAGAAAAAAAGACTTTACATAAAATACAGGCTTGATAAGTCAACTGAAGGATGATAAATTTCAACAAAAAAACAAGTTTAGAGGAAATCTTTTCCTACATACAAAAACATACATGCCACAATGGTTTAAATTTTGAAAGAAATATAATCTCATCAAGTTTCTAATCCTTAAAAAGTCTGCTTCAAAAGCAAAGGTGTAGTACATACTCTGTAGTGTAAAAATTATAGGATAACTTCTTTATAGCAATACAATACATAGTAGTCACCCAAAAGGGTGAATTTTTTGAAAACGTGACATGATAAAGCAAAAGTGTTTTATGCATTTAAATAGCATATTGCTATATCTCCAAAAAATATCATAAATGCAATACAAAGCATTTGGGAACCCAGACCAATTTATCTTCTAAATTTCTTCACTTACAGTAGTATTACAGTATTAATTAATATTACAGTAGTAGATAATATTAATGCTACCTATTAGGAACTGAACAAATTTCATTGGAAGTCAGCAATCCCTAAAGTGATCACTGGAGTCTAAACAGCACTCATTTGACATAACAAATGTTAGTAAATAACAGACATGTGCAAACCTATATGGCCAACCTGATAAATAAAAAAGATCATACCTGACTATTTCCACTCTGGTAGCACATTCAGACTGTTTTTCTTTCCACTGAGGCTCATCCCAGTCCAGTTCATAGAACACAACCACAAGTGCTGGCACCAGATTCAGATGTTTATTCATCCAGCCAGTCTTTAAGATTCCTTTAGGAATATACCATTCATATGAAGTTCTCTGCAAATATTGGCAAAAGTTAAAACAAGTATTTGATAATAATAGCAGCAGAATCCTTGGGTGCCAGGATTATCTCATTCAACATTCACATAACCCATTTTTTAAGATGAGGAAATTCAGGTTTAAAAATATTAAATAAAAGCTAGCAAATGATGGAGGTAATATCTCAACCTCTATACCGCCCATGTAAAGAATGATCAAAGCCAGAGTTTATAATGACCACAAATCTCTCAAACACCCTGGAAATATCCAGCCTTTTCCTAGGTAAATCTACTTATATCCCACACTTCTCTATTTCTGTTCTCATAAAAGCTGTTCAAATAAAATACCACCTAAAACTCAAATGGCTTCCTTTCTTTCAAGTATATAGTGCCATGACAGCACTGCATCTTACTTATGGAAGAAGTGAAAAAAAGTAGGGCAATTCTTAAGAATGGAAACATTAGGGCAGTCACTTGGGTGTCAGCTTAAAGTGCCATGTAGTAGGAAGAGGACGTGGTAGATTTGGGTCCTGGCCCTGAAGAATTTAGCTGAAATCTCTAATTATACCAGTTATATCCAAATCACATGTACTGACTCAGATACCTCAATGTCTACTTCAGGTAAAGAAAGATAAGAACAGTAAAGAAGGCTGACACAAAATAGTTTGGAAATTTGTATCATTTGCCTGTTGCATGGATCCAGGTACCTAAAATAAAACAAGGGCTCAAAAAATGTGTGGGAGATTGAATCAAACTGTAAAACCTGTGGATTCTAAGATGACATTGATGATGAAAATAGAGAATGTGAGATCTTTTCAGAAAGGTCTTTGTTAAAATTATGAAGTCTTGGGGCTTTCACCTACAAATAAACAAAAGGAAGAACACCTAGGCTCACAGGATAGAAAGCTTTAAAAAGTAATTCTTTCTCTGGAGTTTCAAAAACGACTATATTATGCATATCTGTAGTATATCTAACACATGAAAATACCTAAGGATTTCTTTATACACCACTTTATCCATCACCTTGATAAACTCAAGTATATTTCAATGTGGAAAAGAGGAACAACCATGATACAAAACTATGTATGTACGTACATGTGTGTGTATGTGTATGTATCTGTATACACACACAGAGACGCACACACAGAGAATACACAAGTTAGCATGATATGATTACCTTGGATCTACATTTAGGATACTCATGGTCACCAGGCAGCACCTTGAAAGATATTGGTACCCGATCAGCTCTCCGGTTAGCACAGAAAGCATCCCAAACAGCTCGATGTACAGCATTATAAACTACATCCAGGCCCGTAAGGGTAACAAAAGCCATAGGCCGACAACACAATTCCACAGGGAAGTCCCACTGTGTGGGGCTCATGTTCAAGGCGTCAGGAAAAATCTGAAATACAAATGTTAATACAAATACAAACGAAATGCAAATAGTCAGAATTAATTTAAAAAACCCATATCCAAATCTAATATATTACCCTCTACCATTCAATAAACATTACAAAATGGCAAAAGGCTTGGAATGTCTACAAATTGTCAAGCAAATTTAAAAGAGAGCAAAAGGGAAGACTTTAATTACTTTAATTTCTGAACTGGACCTCTTAAATTTCAATGACAATTTGTACCAAATTTTAAGAATATTATAATCAAGATTTTGTAATGGGCACACCAAGAAAGCAGGAAGGTAACAAAATTCAAATAGGTTTTACATGACCTATTTCAGCTATAAGTATTTTTTTAAAAGCAACTATTGATTTACATATATTAATAAAAAGTATAATTCTTCTAATTTTCTGTAATTATATCTAACTTCTGAATTCCTAGGACATTAAAATAACATGCAAATTATCTAAACAGCTATGTTCTCATTGTTCTCCAGTTAATATAAAATGTATTATTTAAAGGAAAATTTACAATAATTTTCCTTCAAATGAAAGGAAACTCTTAGAACATACTCTTATTATATCCTTTAGCTGAGAATAAGTTGATGATAAGCTCAAATATGCAGTGACTTTAGAAAAGCAGTTCTATTAAAAACGTCACAAATTTGTTAATTTTCTAAAATAATTTTTTATTACAAAAAAGATGTATCTGAGGTTCTTTTAAAAGGAATCTCTACCAGTATATTACACAGAACTCAAATACAATCTGCGTGAAAAGTGAAGAGCATTTATGCCACCACTTAATACTCAAAACATGGAACATTTTTAACTGAAAGCTTAAAGACCACTTTAACAGAAAGATTAAAGAATATTCGACTTCTTGTAAGTACTGAAAGAACAATGGGTACTCTGAACAAACGTTTTGGAAAGCTTAACAGAATTGATAAATGTCTGCAAGAGACAGAAGTTTTAGAATATGTATAAACTGACATTTTTAAAACAGGATCTCAGAGGAAAAGGATTACAAATTCAGGGAAAGAACCATTTTAGTCCTAGGGACTATTTAGGGGAAAGAAAAAAAAAAAGGTGAAGGGGTGACCAAAACACAATTTGGGTACCTCTGCTTGATACCACCATCTGCCATTTGAGCCACAAAGGCCCATTTCCTCAAATTCAAAAGGAATAGCTGTGGTCTTTGAATATTTATAAAGCTCCAATTCACAGTGCTGTTAAATACGAGCAACATAAACTTAAAACGTTCTAATAGCCACATTAAAAATGCAAAAAGAAACAGGTGAAATTAATTTTAATAATATATTTTATTTCACCCAGCGTGTCCATATATTAGCATTTCATAATCTAACAGTATTAATGAGATATTTTACTCATTTTCTCTTTTTGTATTAAGTCTTTTTGTATTTTCTTTTTGTATTTTACACTCCCAGCGCATCTGAATTCGGACTTGCAGCATTTCAAATGCTCAACAGCCACACGTAGATACTGGCTGCGGCCACTGGACCGCGTAGCACTACATTATGGTAAATTTGTCCCAAAATTATCGTATGGAAATTCTATCAAATTTTGCCACATGGTTGAAACGGCCATGCTTATTCTTAGGCAAAGAGGTGGGACTGAGAAGAGGCCCACCGACAGGGGACAGGTGCGGAGACTAAACCGCTTTCCACGACAGCCTGTGAAGAAACTTCCCTTTCTTGAACAAACCAACTCCCCCAATTATTACAGGGAAAGAGGTGCAGGAGTATCAAGTGAACACTGTGGCTGCGAGGCCCTGCAGCGCTGGGGAAACAATCTGGGAAGATGATGAAGACACTTGAAAACAACGACCATCCCTTTGGAGGACACACTGCAAAGTGACCTGGTCAAAGCGGTGGGTACAAAAAACCAACGGGGTGGCTGCTCTTCACTCAATGGACGTTCAGGCTAGCAGGATCGGGGTTCAGAGGCTTCTGGCTGCAAAACCCTCCTAACAGGAAGCCAGTCTGGAACCGAGACGGTGGAAAAAAAGGAGGGGTTCGGGGGAGTCACATGCAGGATGTGAAGCAACGACCCGACTTCGGAAAATACACCAGTTCCCAGTCGCAGTATTCTGCCCTGGTGGCTCCAACTAGGAGAGGCGGAGAAATAACCCCACAGTTCTGAAGGCGGACGCTACCTTCCTCCTTCCCTTCTCTCACACCTGGGAGGCTAGAAACAGGGGTGTCTTTTCTTTTGGGGCGGGGGTGGGGTGGGAGGAGAAGACAAGTGGCAATGCTGGGATTGCATCCGCTGACGCCGGAGAAAAAGCGCAGGCCCCCAAAAAGCAATGCTACGACAGGCTCGCCTGGCCCCGCAAGTCTCCGGTCCTCGGACTCACCCAAGCCGCACGCCCTGGACCCACTGCAGCCGTGGCCGGTCGCCGCCAGGCGGGAGAGGATGAAGGGAGCCAGGCAGGGATGTCACGGAAGGACAGGAACGGTCTCTACCACTGCTGCCCCAATCCCGGTTCCAACAGGACAGGTTTCCCAACCCCACCTCCATTGGCACAGGAAGCACTTTCTGGGGCCTGAGTGACTGCTTTCTTCACCAATCGCTGTCTCCGAACTTCACGCAGCTTCACAAAACGTAAGGAAGACGCTCCATTTTCTAGTGGAGAACGATTTGGGGCGGGGAGATAAGGAGCCAATAGGAGAGGCGAGGAGAAGGAGGCGGGGCCTCTGGCGTCACCGCCCCGCTGCCGCTCCCCGGACGCCCTGGCGCCCCTCCTGCTGTGTCCTCCCCCGTCCGGCCCACAGCCCCCTGCCGGCGGCTCCGCGCTACTAGAGAGCCGGGGGCGCGCGTGACTCCCGGCTGCTGGTGCGAAGGGTGTGTCCGCCGCCGAGGGCGCGGAAGGGGACACCCCGGCCCCAGGACCACTGCTTTCCTTTCTCTTCGTCGTCGCAAACGCCGTGCGCCCGGGAGGCGTCCCGCGGCCGGCGCGATGAGTGCCAACGAGGACCAGGAGGTGGGTCCCCCGGGCTGGACGCCCCTCTGCCCGCCCCGGCCCCGGGAGCTGACTGACCCGCGGGAGGCCCGGCGATTCCCGGTCCCTGGTCGCGCGGCCCGCACGTGTCCTGCGCCCCAGGATCCGACAGAGTCTAGTTGTAGTGCTCGAAGTTCTCCAGGCCCCGCGAGGAGAGCCACGCAGGCTGGACTGGGCGGGAGCCCGCCTGTGCCTCCCGCTGCAGCGGTTTGCATGTTTGCAAAGCCTGGGGTGGCCCCAGGTTTCCTTCATAGCAAAGGAGATGTCCTTGGTCCATGACCTGGGTGCGCTTGGCTCGCCTTAAATCCCGCGTGTTGTTCAGCGCTCGTGTATTGAGCTGTGGCTTTGGAACCAGATCACCTTTAAATTTTGAAATCTGTTGGCAGGTGGGGCTCTGGCTAATTGAGTTAAGTTTCTGGTGGAAAAAAGTTATGACTCTAGTATCTCCGGTTTCTGTCCATATAAATCTTTTGCCTGTTTGATAGTTGTCCAGTGGATACGAAGTCTGTTTTGAGCGCACATGCACCACCTGAGTTGAACGATTTATGCTCAGTTATTTTCCTGTGAAATGCTTCTTTGAAGTCGAATCATAAAATATTAGAATTGGAAAGGATGGTACAGGTCATCCCTAGAGGAACCTCCAAACTTCGTAACATATAATGTGGGGGAAAGCGTTTACAGATTGCACCAGGGCTGCACAGTGGGCATATGGCAGGTCAGAACTGGAACCCAGATCTTCTGGTAAAGTAGCAGTTATTCATTGTTCTTTTAGAATATATTGCTTGAAAGTTAGTGCTTTCACATGACAGATCGTATACAATCTCTGGATTGGCAGTTGTCTTTTAAGGATCCAAAGTCCAACAAGCTAGTTGATATCTGCTAATTGATATTGAATGCCTCCTAAGATATTCCTGCAAGGTGAGTTTCCAAACCAGTGCTTCAACTGTTCTGTCTCCCTGCCAAGCAAGGAGCGGGTATGACCCTTGGACCACCGAGTTAAAACTACTGAGTGGTTGTTAGAAAAACAGATGTTTGCATTCCACCTCTGATCTACTAAATCAAAGTTTCTGTTTTGGGGTCCAGGGATCTTCATTTTAACAAGAAAATTCCATTCCTCTTTCACATGACTGACTTTCAGAGCTTTGAAAACAGTTTTTCACATCTCTTCTCAGACTAAGTGTAGGTCTTTTATTTCCCATACGTCCATTCTTTTTAGTTCCTTCACCAATCAGGAATCCCGTCTGTAGACAGAATTCAATCTTAAATTTTGTTGTAAAATTGTGGTATCACACTGCTTTCTACAACTAAATTTACTATCAACAAAAACCCTGTGTTTTTTAGGTAAGTGTTGTTGCAAAGCAATATGTCCATCATACTCTACATATATACTTAGCTTTCTAAGTATATGTTCTTATATTCCACCCTATTAAATTTCATCTTCATAGATTGTTTTTCAACAAGTGTTTTCTGCCACCAGCATGATTTACTATCCCGTCAATTGTCATCCACAAATTTGATAAGCCTGCCTTCAAATTTTGCTCGTGTCCAAGTTGTTAATATATATATATAGGGAAAGATTGAGGTAAGTAAGTGTAGTACTATCTTTTGGTTTAAGTTTGGCCCAATCAAATCTTCTTAATTACTCTTTGACTCCAGTTTGAATTCCTGTATTCTTTTCTATAAATGTAGCAAGAGAAATCCCTTGGAGCCTTGCTGAAATCCACATAAACTGTTTTGTATGTTTTCCGAATGTACCAATCAAGTTTCCCATTCCAAAAAAGGGTATGGGTTTAGATATGTCTTGTTTTTCAAATGCTTGCTAGGTTTTAGAAATTACACCTTCCTCTCTTACACTATCACAATTCCTTTAATAATTTGTTTTAAAATTTTGTACGTATAAGTCAAGCGTACCCATTTTTGGTTTGTAGAAAATTCATAACATGCATATTTTTTAAAACCAAAATGTTTGTCTAAGTGCAGTCTTCGTTTGCTTTTCTTCTTAGGGATTCTTCAGTGGTCATAGTGAGTAGGAATGCCAACCTAAGACTTTCTTTTTCTCTTTGCCTTTTCCCTTTTTATCTCTTAATTTTACATTTCATTTTCTGATCTCTTTTTAAAGTTCTTTTTATTGTTCTCAAGTGTTTTTTGAATTCTGTGGGGAGGATCACAAGTGTCCATTTTTTGGAAATAATGGGAAATTATTGTTTAATATTTCTCATCTCCAAACTGCTTTTTAGCAGAGTGACAAAGGACATATGCTCTGGGGTTGGTTTAAATTGTGTCTCATTCTTTTCCTTGGTAGAAAAGAGAAAATAATAGGATCCTCTTTACAGAACTGATGTGAGGATTGAGTGAGGTAATATAATGTAAACTATGCTAAGCACATAGTTTCAAAGTAAGTATTACTATTATTGTAATATGTTGATATGTGCAAGTGTATTATAAGCAACTTTTACGTGGTTGAGTGGGCTTGAATTAAAAACTTGAAGATACTCTATTTCTAATCCATTTATACCTTGAAACCAAGCTCATGATTTATTTCTTTCAGATGGAACTAGAAGCATTACGTTCGATTTATGAAGGCGATGAAAGTTTCCGGGAGTTAAGTCCAGTTTCGTTTCAATATAGGGTAAGACATGGCATGAATAGAAAGAAGTATTTACTACTTTGCCAGAAAAAACTAAAGATTGCTAAAAGTAGTGATTTTGGTTTTTAAATCTAGTGATTTATTTTAAATGTATTATATTGTCATATTTTCTGAAACATAACATCAGTCATTTTTAACATTTGAAAACTTAATTCAGGAACTTTGAA
Source organism: Tamandua tetradactyla (assembly GCF_023851605.1). NCBI lineage: Eukaryota > Metazoa > Chordata > Mammalia > Pilosa > Myrmecophagidae > Tamandua > Tamandua tetradactyla. The sequence goes on from NC_135352.1 coordinate 29,075,554, forward strand.
AACCAACATAAACTTGTTTTTGTTGTAACAGAATCATAAACTGTTAGAAAGAGAAGAAACTGAAAAATTATATGATTTTACCTTCTTATCTTAAAGATAACTTCTCTCAGTGACTTTACCAAGCTCCCACAGCTGGTATTAGAAAACATTATGATTAAAATCCAGGTCTCGGAATTCCAAGTCCAGTATTCTTTTTACTATCCTATAAAATGGTCAATAAAATGATATTTTCTTAATTCTGTATTCTAAATATTTTTTACTTGTGTGAAATATGGATTTTTCTTTAAAATGAAGTTTCCTATAAATATGTCTTTAATATAAAACAGTGCTAATATTTTATAAATAAATATAAATCATTTATCTAAATGATTTTAAGTATTGATGGGTGAGAAAGTTGTCTGTTTTGTCATTTACATTGTCACCATTTAAAATAAATTATAGAAGAAATGATCCTTATACATGATTATTTTAGACTTATTACAATAAGTAAATTTTTTATAGTTACTTCCTTTTTATACTCTCCTCTCTGCTCTCCTCTTCTCAGCTTCCTTTTATGCTTAACAATCCTTACATCATATCCATTAATGTAATAACTGAGGGCATTTTTTTTTAATCATATATGCCTTTGGACGCATTCCTTTTTCCCTCACCTCTCATCCCTCGTTATAGTTCTCCTTTAAGGCCCACCTCAGACTTTCTCTGTTAAAACTTTGGGCCATATCTTCTATCTCAACCCTGACTTTGTAGCCATTTTAACCATTCTCCATTTCTTCAACTTTGTCCTGTCACTTTGAACTATTAATCATACCCTATTTTATTAAGTTGTTGAAATATCTGTGTTCCTTAATGGCAGGAGTAGTCTTGGATCCTCAGTACCTAACTCAGTGTGAGGCATGTGGCAGTTTATTCCTAAATACACTTGACTAAGGACTTAGTGATTGCATAAAGCAAGTAACTATTACTACTTTTTTTGTGGTGGGAGGGGTACATGGTCTGGTAATTGAACCTGGGTCTCCCACATCAAAAGCGAGCATTCTACCACTGAACCACCTGTGCACCCCTTTTTTATTATCTCTATATTTAAAACACAAATACAAATTGATGAAGCCCTTTATTTGTGTTTTCAACTTGTGTAGGTATATCAATAGATCCTTAAATTTATTTGACATATATCTGAACCTCAACTTATATTAGTACAGGGTGAGATTGAAGATGAGGGATGAAAAATTAGAGGTCATAAAATAAAGATTAACTAAGTAATAATTTAGGAGTGGAAATTTCAGATCTTATTGCTGTTTTAAAAAAAACTCACAGAAGTGCTGCTTTTGCAACACATATTCTAAAATAATACAAAAAAGATTAGCATGGCCATGTACAAGGATGACATGCTTATTCACAAATCACTCCATAGTTTTATTAGAAAATCATCATTTTATAACTACCATTTTAATAGTTGATTCAGATAAGGATCATTAGTGGATGCTCAAACCTTTGAGTGAAAGGTTGTTGAAAAATAAGATATTCACACGATTTTGTAGTATCGCCCTCAGATCACTTTTTAATTACAAAATGAAAATGGTACCTTCACAATGGAAAAACATGGAAAATACCATCTTAACCAAGCAATCAAACTTAGTATCACCAATGATAATTACAACAGACCTGATGTACCTCCTTATATGATACTACAGAAGTACACCACATCCTGTATAACATCCTTACCAAAAAAAAGGAAACAGTCCAGATCTGGGAGGCTATACAAGAAATCTGATGTGGACTATTTGTCATAAAAGTCATTAAAAAGAAAAAAAGGCCTGGGAACTGAGTAAACTAAAGGAAAATGAAGGAGTTGACAACCAAATACAATTCATGACAACCAATTCAATTCATTGGATTATGGATATGGGGTGGGATTATGATCTTTTAAAGGACATCATGAAGGCAATTGGGGACATAATATGGTTTATCATTAGATAATATTTTTTCAATCTAATTGTTGAGTGTCTTGGATGTGTTAATATTACTGTGGTTATAAAGAAGCATGTCTTCCACATTCCCTTAGTCTTAGAAGATACTTGACTCCTAAATATTTGAGCATGTCATGGTGTCTGCAATTTCCTTTCAAAAGATTTGATAAAAGCCAGAGAGAAAAATCACACACACATAAGATAGGGGGAATGCAGTAATGGAGAGAGAGAAAAAAAGACAAAGTAAATGGGGCAAAAAGCTTCTGTTTCCTGAATAAGGTAAATGTCAGTGAGTGTTCATTATGCTATTTCAGATTTTTTGTCAGATTAAAATTCTTCAAAATAAAAAGTTGGGGAAGAAAGAGAAACAAATTATTCAGGAGCTGACTGGCCAAGCTAAGACATTCCTAATCTCTTTGCCTTTTCCTTTTTTACCTCTTAATTTTACATTTCATTTTCTGATTTAATATTATACTAAGAAAACGAATGTATTGATTCTTAGTACTGCTTCTTGTAGTTAAGCAATTGGAAAACTTGAAACAAAGAAAAAGTGTTTCAAGTTTGTGCATTATTATTTTTGGCCATCAGTCCTCTTCCTGTTCCCCACAGTTGATGCATATTATCTTTAAGCTCAGAAAACTTTGGTGAAGCAAACAAAAAAATATATAACATAGTCATGGTACTGGAAATGCTGGTGGACTGGTTGGACAGACAGACAGGTCATGGTGTGAACGAAATGATTATGACAGACGAGGAAGTCAGAGTGTCTTTATATTTCCCTCCTCCCCCACTCAGTCTTAGCTTGTATCTCTAAATTTTTCAAAATATTACATTTTCAATCTAAGAGTGAGAATTGGAAAAAAGTCATAATTGTAAAGATCATAATTTAGTTCTCTGTCTTTGAATCACTTTTACAAGCCTAAGATTTCCCTTTTCTTCAGATAGGTGAAAATGGTGATCCCAAAGCCTTTTTAATAGAGATTTCCTGGACAGAAACATATCCCCAAACACCTCCAATTATATCTATGAACGCTTTTTTTAACAACACCATGTGAGTAGTGTTTCATTTTCGTTTTTTTCTGCTTTACTGTCCCTTTTACTTTTCTCTTAGTAGCGTGTTTATTGTTCATTGTAGATCATCAGCTGTAAAGCAGAGTATATTAGCCAAGTTACAGGAAGCAGTTGAAGTTAATCTTGGAACTGCTATGACATATACGTTGTTTGAATATGCCAAAGACAATAAAGAACAGTTCATGGAGAATCACCATCCTGTTAATTCTACAGTAAGTGTGTGATTTTGTTCGCTTGTTTGTTTGTTTTGCTCTGCTAGTAAATAATTTTTACTAGTTACTGTGCTTTTTTAATTGAAAGGGTCTTTTTGTTAGATTTAAAAATGAGTTACTTCTGTGTTTAATAAGAAAAATGAATTTTAGATTTCTTCTGTTTCACTTAGAAAATAAAATTATGTTCTCTAGATTTTGCTCTGCGTTAAAGACTAAAATGTTTCATGTATCCATCAAAACTGAGACATCTAAACTAGTATTTTTTTGATGTAATTGATCTCTTTATAAAGCTTAAATCATTGGAGATTTCTTATGTAGTTCTAAAATATCCATGAGATATCTTTCTTCATGAAGCTTATTCTTTTATGAATAGTCTTGCCACAGTTCAAATCAAAGGTATTGCAACCTGAAGAGACTTAATTGAAAAGAAAAAAATTGTTTTATTTCTAGAATTATCTTAGAAGTTATCTTTTATGACCTGAAGCATCTATGTATTACACCCCTTAGTACCAAATCTTGACCTAGAAAACTTTGAGTAGTCAGTATTATTTCACTTTTGTCTTGTGAACCAAACTGTTTGACTGCAAAAGCCATGTCTTCTGCTGGAGTGGCTGTGGCCCCCACATTCCCGACGGAACCTTGAAGAACACTGAAAAGCCGCAGCAGGAACGGTAGAGGGTGCGGGTTAGGATCATGCACTCTGCATCAGGCTGCCTGGTTTCAGATCCTCATTGCGTCACTCACTTTGTAACTTTGGGCAAGCCTCTTGTCTCTCTATGCTCAGTTTCCTTATCTGTAAAATGGGGATTATAGTAGTATCTACCATATAAGATTATAGGAAGGATCAAATGAATAGTATATATGTAAAATTTTCAGAGCAATGCTTGGCATTTTAACTGTGATAAACCCAAATATTTTAAAGGTTTTCTTAATTTTTCTAGGGAACCAAGATATTCTAGGCAGGTATATGTGATTTTTCTAAAGACTCACATGATTTTTCTAAACACATTTAAATTTCCAAATTATAGCAAATTAGTAACTGAATTGTAAAACTATCTTGGAACCTCAGAGCCTCTACAAAATGCCAGTATCAGATCTTCCTTCCTAGGAACCTGGTTTTAAGAATTGCAGTTAATTGTGTCCTTCAATTGTGAACTATTAGAAGAGTGAAATCAACAATGTGGTAAGGTCACCTGACTTAATAAATGAATAATAATAATATAGCACTCTTTTACTTCATAAATCTAAAAATTATCAGCCCATTTCAGGAAGTAGCTATAGTTAGTATAATTCAGTAAGCTTTAAGGCGTGAGTTCAAAAATCTTTTTTTTTTCTTAGACATCAATGAGCAATATCATCTCAGTTGAAACTCCTAATACAGTCCCATCAAGTAAGAAAAAAGACAAAAAAGAACAACTTTCAAAAGCCCAGAAACGTAAACTGGCAGATAAAACAGGTTTGTGCTTTGTTTTTGTTTTTCTTTTATAACACAGATAAATGGGTTGCTTTTTTAGTGTGATATGGGGCTTAATAAATATATTTTGACTTAGAAAATCAGTTCTCCATATTCTTATAATATTGCATGAGACACTTGTCTTTGGTTATAGGTGTATATTGAAAATATTTACCACTATATCACAAGAGATAATCATTTCAGAAGAAGGTAACTGAGAAGCAAAGTATGATAAATGAGTCTTGAGATTGAAAAACGTTAGAAAAGTATACACAAACTTTTGTGTTCCACAAGTGTACTCTAACACATTTGGGCTTTTCCTACTTGTCTACCTCTATGGCAGGTATGCAAATTCTTGGAAAAAAAAATTGTTTTTAATTTAATTTTTTATTGTAAGAAACAACATATACACAAAAAAGCAATAAATTTCAGAGCACATCACCACAATTAGCTATAGAACAGGTTCCAGAGCTCGGCATGGGCCACAGTTCCACAATTCCAGGTTCCTCTCTCTAGCTGCTCTAGGACACCAGAGACCAAAAGGAACATCAGCATAATGACTCAGCAGCATACTCATCCACAGAATCCTGTGGGATTGACAGTACCATCCCCCCACCACACCTCCACCCTCTCCCCAGTCCTTCTTCCAGTCCCTAGAGATATCTGGGCCATGCCAATTCTAACTTCTCCATGCCACAGTGGCGGCCGACAGTGTAGGACGGGGGATGGAACCAGTTAAAGTTCTGGAGAGGCTGACCACTCCAGGACCTTCCAGCCCAGGAACCTATCGGAAGGTCACAGGCACTCAGAAAGTAGTTTCAGTGCACAGAACCTATGCAGAATCTCAGAGCCCTAGGTGCTTCCCAGGGCTGGCAGGAATGGTCTTGTTTGGGGTCCGACAAACCACGGCAAATACCAATATCTAGCTGAAGCTTACATAAGAGTAGCCTCCAGAATAGTCTCTCGACCCCACTTGAACTCTCAGCCATTGTTACGCTATTTGTTACAATTCTTTTCCACCTTTTGTTCAAGAAAATACAGTCAATCCCATGGTGCCAGAGCCAGGCCCATCCCCAGGAGCCACATCCCACACTGCCAGGGGGACCCTCACCCCTAGATGACATGACCCATGCAGTCAGGAGGGCAGTGATTTTACTTGCAAGGTTGGGCCTATAAAGGGTGAGGCTGCATCTGAGCAACAGAAGAGACCACCTGGAAGTAACTCAGACATATCTATAGATAGACTTAGCTTCTCTGCTACATTAACAAGCTTCACAAGAGCAAGCCTCAAAATCAAGGGCCCAACCCACTGACCTGGGAGTCCCCAGTGTTCGAGACAGTATCAGAGGTCTCCCTTGTGGTGAAATTCAGTAGTTTCACATTTTTTCTCCCATCCCTCAAGAAATTCTGCAGCATTTTTCAGTTATCTGCTTAACATACTCTGGGATGTATCAGGCACCACATCAAGCTACACAGAATCACAAGCCCTCATTTCCACCCTGGGTGAAGTATGTCTTCATTTGAGATGAAATCTTGTATGCAATTAGGTCTTAGCACAGTAAATAATATTTTTCTGCAGTTGATTTATTTATGCAACAACAAGATTTAAAAATAGAATTCATGTGTGTTCTAAACTAGAATCCCTTTGGTATGGATGTTTAGAAGATTATTATAAACTCCAACTCATGTTAACAGTAGTATTTGATGTATTTATTTGACTTAACCTGAAAATTTGCAAATTGAAACCCATCTGTAAACCTTTTTTCCCAGTTGGGGAAAAATGAGAACACTATCATGGGCACACATAGACAATTATGCTTGTACTTACTCTTACGCATGTTTGTGTGTGTTACTGGCATAATAACACAAGCTATCCTCTAATGAGAAAAACTAACCCTTTTAATTTGGGGAAAGAGGTTACACTAATGCCCTTGTATGAAGTGGATGGTGATGATAGTTTTTGGTTGTTTCTGTTTGGCATAATGTCTATGTTTATAGCAGAATAAAATGATAGCAACCCTGTGGTTCTCAAAAACATTTTTGAAATTGTAAGCGTTTGTGAGATAAAAAATCTGGGAATCCATTATACTAAATGTCAAACCAGTATTAAAGTATAAACAGCTGAAGCAGTAAATTGTTAAGCATTGAGGTCTGCTTTCAAGAATTTAGGTTTATCTCTTTTGGGAATGTTTTAGCATCTTTGTCAGTACTTAAATTTGAAAGTAAACATTTTCTAGTGTCACCCAGTTATCTGTTGCTTTCATGCAGTCACATAATAACCTATGATCATTCCTGTCATTAATATCACCCTGCTTCCATCCCCTGGATGATGCCCACTGTTCTAGTTTGCTAGCTGCCGGAATGCAATATACCAGAAACAGAATGGCTTTTAAGAAGGGGAATTTAATAAATTGCTGGGTAACAGTTCTAAGGCCGAGAAAATGTCCCAATTAAAACAAGTCTATAGAAATGTCCAATCTAAGGCATCCAGGGAAGCATACCTTGGTTCAAGAAGGCCGATGAAGTTCAGGGTTTCTTTCTCAAGTGGAAGGGCACATGACAAACACAGAGTTTCTCTCTCATGTGGAAAGGCACATGGTGAACACGGTCAGGGTTCCTCTCTCATCTGGAAGGACACATGGTGAACACGGCATCATCTACTACATTCTGCTCCTGGCTTTCTGTTTCATGAAGCTCCCCGGGAGACATTTTCCTTCTTCATCTCCAAAAGTTGCTGGCTGGTGGACTCTGCTTCTCGTGACTATGTCGTTCTGCTCTGCTCTCTCTGAATCTCTCATTCTCTAAAATGTTTCCTCTTTTATGGGACTCCAGAAACTAATCAAGACCCACCCAAATGGGTGGAGACACATCTCCCCTAATCTGGCTTAACAACCACTCTTGATTAGGTTACATCTCCAGGGAGATGATCTAATTACATACAGTATTGAATAGGGATTATTCTGCCTCTACGAAATGAAATTTTTATTAAAACATGGCTTTTCTAGGGTACATACGTCCTTTCAAACCAGTACACCCACCTAAAGTCATTAACTTCTTCCTATCACTAGTGTAGAACTTTGTGACTGGGAGCTGTCATTTGAAATAGAACTTTAATGGGACAGACATGGGACTGTGGGTAAAAATTGTAGTTATCAAAATTGATCTGCCCCTATGCCCTACATATCCAGTAATTGTGGGATAAGGTTCTTATTGGTATGAAGGAGAAAAGAGCAATTAACATCTAAAATTGAGTTCCAGTAATATTGCTTCTGTACTATAAGAATCATGGAGTTAGTTTCTGTTTCCCTTGCTATAAAACTAATATAATCTACTTGTTTGGAAGGCAGATTTTAAAGGTTTCATAAGATAATTTAAAATTGCATTTGTTTTTAAACTGTTTAAATTTAAATATTCTATTAAAAGGACTTTATAAACTATAAATTCTTATATAAAGGTTAAGCTTGGTTTTGAGTACTCCAACAGATTAAAGCTTTTTCTAAAATAATGTTAGATTAAATAATGAATAGTTGATTAGAGCACAGCAAGTAATAAGTTAACCAGGCTTCCTCTTATTCTTGAAGCATAAGTGTTGTTTATAAGGCCTCTTGTCTTGAGTCTAGCTTCTTAGGGCAAAATGCTAGCTCATGAAACAGTAAGCTGACATAGGTTCTTACTTAATCAGTAACCTTGTAAAAGCAGTTAAATTATGTAAAGCATGGAATTAATAAATTGATTAGCTCCTCTTCCTTGACTTTACCATCCCACCTCCACATATTTTCCATATTGTCAAGTTTTGTCTTGAATGGAAAATTGGATAAATGTGAAAAGGAGGTATATGTGAAATACTTTGCAAATGTTTCCAGAACAGTGCATTCAATTCATAATGATGATAAATTATTTTTCCAATTTAGTAATCCATGATATTTTTTTTTTTTTTTAACATGGGCAGGCACCGGGAATCAAACCCGGGTCCTTGGGCATGGCAGGCAAGCACTCTTACCTGCTGAGCCACCGTGGCCCACCCAATCCATGATTTTTAAAATAGTTAAGGGTATATGGGTGGTTCAGTGGTAGAATGCCCACCTTCCATGTGGGAGACCTGGGTTCAATTGCTGGACCATGCACCCCCAAAAAACAATAAATAAATAAAAATAGTTTAAAAATCTTATTTATTAGAATAATAATTAATTTAAAAGTAAGTAGTTGTTCTTAGAAAAGTAACTCTTTTTTGTATTCTCTAGATCACAAAGGGGAACTTCCTCGAGGATGGAACTGGGTTGATGTGGTTAAGGTATATAATATTTGTCTTCTAGTTTTCAAAAAGCTATTATAATCATTGCTCTCAAATAATGAAATTTTTATCTTCCATCCTGCCACTACCCTGGCCCTGCAAACTTTGGATTTTACTGGGATGTCTATTTCCTTTTTTATATTCAGCATGTAAGTATTTTTTAAATATCCTTCACACACTTCTCTTATAGATTTTATTCTTAGATTAATGGATAATCTGTAGATGTTAAGTTAGAACTACACTAAAATAATGCTATTTATGTAAATATATCATAAGAATTGACATGCTTAAGTATAATTTGATTAGTGATAATATGGAAAAAAGGAAAACAAATCATGGAAAGGATTGTTTTGATTTCAAGTACTTTTTAGAGCATACTCTAGATGTAGTTGCCCATAACTGTCAAGAAAGACTTCCTGTTGTTTAAAATTGTTTACTTTCCATTTTGGATTTTTCTACCAATTTCTGTCAGTATATTTCTGCATTATTTGTTGTTTCAAATGTCTTAAACTGATACTTAACTGATACTTAATTCTCATTGAAAGACTGCATAAAATAAGTTTCGTATGTCAGTTAATGCCACTACTACTGTAAGATTAATATTATCCAAGGGTAAAGGTTAGGATTTTAGGAAGGACGCACAAATATTGATAATTTACAAGCAGTGTAGACCTAAAGGTTATTTTGAATTCAGCTCTTTGAGCCATAGAATGCACTTTTTCTAGGAACTATTTAAAATACTATTTGCACTTTTAGAATCTAGTACAAAAAATATTATCTGGAAGTAGGAAGCCATGATCTGTAATTGGAATAAAGAAACACAGTATATCCTCTCTCTTTCCTGGGCAAGAAGTTGACCCTATACAAGATTATTTGTACGGGTAAAGCTTCTTTTGGCATTCTCTTATTTATCCAGGTCCCTCTTTGCGGATGCTTGATGAGTGCTTCATGTCCTAAGTGTCCCTTTAGGTAGCTCATCAGCTCTCCTTAAAATGCTCTGTGTGATAGTGGTTCTCCTCTAGTTCCAGAAGTTTTCTGTTTGTAACCTCTCGACTCTGTTTGAAATCTCTCAGCTTCTGAAACTTTATTTTGTCTCGTTACTCTCTTCCCCTTTTTGGTCAAGAAGGTTTTCTCAGTTCCTTGATGCTAGGTCCTGGCTCATCTGGGATTTCTGTCTCACGTTGCCAGGGAGATTTACACTCGGTTTAGAGAGAGAAGCTACGTGTGAGCAACAAAAGAGGTTCTCTGGGGGTCACTCTTAGGCCTAATTTTAAGTAGGCTTAATCTATCCTTTGCAAGAATAAGTTTCATAGGAGCAAATCCCAAGATCGAGGGCTTGCCCTGTTGATTTGGTTGTCTCCACTGCTTGTGAGAATATCAGAAATTCTCCAAATGGGAAAGTTGAATATTTCCTCCTTTCTCCCCAGTCCCCCAAGACAACCTTGCAAATACTTCTTTATTCACTGTCCATATTACTCTGGGATATATCCGGGCATCATGCTAACCTGAACAAACAGAGAGAGTCTCATGCCCTCCTCAAGATTCCATGTACTTATGTTGGTTTGTTTTTAAGAGAATTGCTCTAAGAAAGAAAAAAGTAAAATTTAAATAATCCAGTAATCTTGGGAGATGGAAGAGGATATTTTTAGGAGGGTAGTTACCATCCAGACATAGTTTGGTATCAGAATCCATTATCCTTAGCCTATGATTTATGAAGTGTGGTCTGTGGACCCTTGGGAGGTCCCTGTGACCCACTCTAGAAGTCTGCGAGGTGCAAACTGTTTTCATCCTAATACTAAGATACTGTTTGCCTTTTTTACTCATTTTTTCATGAGTGCACAGTGACGTTTTCCAGAGGCTGCATGATGTATGATGATGTCATCACTAGTGTCCTATGAGAGCACTGATGGGAAGTGTGTAGGCATATGTATTCCGTGTTTTCTAGCGGTTTCTATGGTAGAGTTAGGATCTAAGTATGGGCATTTTTTATGTTATATATATTTTTTTATTTATCTCAATAGCTGAATCTTTATTTTGGTCAGATTTGCATTTATATTCTTTAGAAATTTTTCTGGCCCCCCAAATTTGCCAGATAATGCTGTGATTTAAGATTTTTATCACATTTTCTAATCTATGCTTTTAAGAATTTGCCATCTGTAATAGAAAAAAAGTAGAATGTCATTCATTTTTTAAATGTTATTTTCTGTTTTTATATTTTTGGTACCAGTTTATTTCTTGAAAAGCTTTAATGAAACCCACTTGTTCTGCTGAGGTTATATTTTTAAAGAATCCTGTTTGAAGTAGCTGAACCTGAAGTTGAAAAGTAGCTATGTATGGCAAAAGGTATAGATGGTTTAAGGTTTAAGGTTCTTGAACCTTGTTGACTGTTCTGTTAATTATAAATATTTAGTTTTTACACTAAGTGGAAATAATTAGCTCAAATAATATGATAGCTTAAACTTGTTGACTATTTCTTTTTTCCTGTCTTTTTTTTTTTAATAGTTAAGCAAAACTGGTTCTAAAGATGATGAATAATGCTTGGAATTTGAGACAAGGAAAGTGCATCCTTTAAAAAAGGAAATTGGATTCAAAATCTTTCATTATTCTTTTCTGGTATTGAAGTGGCTTTTTATAAAACAATATTTTTTTGTATGTTTCTTATGTAAAAAGTGTTGTAAACTAAAAGGTCATAAAACTATCTGGTTGTATTAAATTATTTTCACAAACTTGCCTTAATAAAAGGTGAAAATGTTACTGTTTAGTATACTTTATGAAGCCTGTCAAGATTTGTGAATGAACAGATATGGGGAATAGTAGATAATCAGTGTTAATTTATATGATCTTATTCTAGTGGATGTGATATATTTTTAAAGGAGTATGAAACCTTTTACAAACTCTCATCCCAGTGGAGCAAAATACTGAGCAAACATTCAGCACTATGATCCATGTTAATAAGTTTCTTGTCTTAAATAAAATCGCCATCTCTTCTTTCTCTTAATTACTTAAGCATAAATTGCTTTAGAAAAATTTACATCCCAGTATCTGAACTTTATACATAATACTCTTTGAATTCCTTTTTATTTTTCAAGTATGAACTGCCTCCCTTTAGTAAGTGGATATCCATTTATGTATTACTCTTGGTTTGGGTCAAGATGTTTAATAATGAGATCTTTCTATGATATATGAAATAGGATAATATAAAAATAAAAAATCTGTCAATGCATTAGAAAGCATTTTGAATAGAAATGATGGTTCTTATTTAAAACATTACTCTTTGCTATATATATTATGATGGAGTGTAAGATGCCTTACTATTTAATTTTTTATTGTTGGAGACAATGATTTTAATAAATTCCTATTTATCTGCTATTGTGTTTTTAGTTGGTAACTGAAGGCTTCTGAATGGTTTAACAAAAAAAACACATTTCAAGTCTTGTTGCTTTTCTGAGTGTCTCTTCAAGTATACAAATGTATTTCTCAACCTGAGCATCTTTGCAATAATAAACATAGAAATCTTTGAAATGCTGAATTGTAGAACCTACTTGATTTTTAAGGAGGTCATTAATAGAGGAAAATTGTGGTGTATTTTTAACCTATCAGGAAAAGTTATTGATGTTTATGTGTGATTTATAGTGATTCTGTATATGCTTCCCAGCTACAAGTACACTAGAACTACTGCCGTGGTATCCAGAGAATAGAAGTGTTAGTTCATCATGTTATCCCTGTGCAGATTGGGTCTGAGTCTTTAAAGAATTGTGTAACTTGTAAAGAGGTTACCTTAGCATAAGGGCAATTCCTTGAGTTGTATGCATAATTTTTACTGGGCTAACATTGGCTTCAGTTAAAACTTTTGAATTATAAAGTGAGTATAAGTATGGTAAATTTTCAAAAGCTGAATCATAGTTTACTTCTTGAATTAATATGATTGAAACATTAAAATTCAGAACCACTGAAATATGTCAACTTTTGTTTTCAGGTTGTGGTGTGTAAATTTTGTTGTATTTAATGGTTTGCTTGTTTTCAAAGAAACCGAAAAAGTTTGCTCTAGTAGTGAAGAAAATACAGTGATTTGCTCAGAAGATTATAAAATTGTTCAGGCTTATTGTGGTTAATAAATGGTTACCAAGAATGCTAGTTAAATGCCAATGAACTGTTTTTACTCTTTTTATATGATATATATGAATTTCTGGGAGTGATGGTGGCAGTGGTGCCTCGCATTACCTTTTGTCAGACACTGAAGCATTCTCATTCATATTGCCATCATCTGTTTAACACTCCCGGTGTATTTTCTCAATGTCTGTTTACTTAAAATGGTTTGGAATGACAAAATTAACAAGCAATAAAATCTGAATTACCATGATTTTTCTACATGTTTTATTTTGAATCACTTGAAGAGAGCATCATTGTTTTTATAAACTGGATAGCCGTATGGTGTGAGATGAACCCTCCTACTGTAAACCATTAAAAAAGGTCGATTTAGGGAATGCAATGGTAGTTCAAGAGTAGAGTTCTCACCTGCCATGTGGGAGACCCAGGTTCAATTCATGGCCAGTGCTCTTCCCCCCCACGTACCCCAGAAAAAAAATTCAACAAATGGTGCTGCAGATAGTCACATGGAAAAAGAATGAAATGTGACCCCTGGCATACAGCATACAAGAAAAAAAGTTGGATCTAAAAAAATATTTTTTAAATGAGCTGACAGAAAGGTAAGGACTACACAGAAGCCAAAATTCAAGTGAAAATTGGAACCTGGAGGTGAAGGACAGCTTTAGTTTTCATAGCTTCAGGGGACCCAAAAGACAGGAGATGAAAGCCAAGAGCAGTCAGGGTTGGGAGTCTGACATACATGCACAAAACAACACACGTGAGTCTGAGATCCATCCCCCAGTGAGGGCCCTCGGGTAAAGTTCTCATCCCAAACTTCGGTTCTGGATGGCGGAAGAAAATGCAAATATGCATATATGTTATATATATATAATTTTTTTCCTGACAATTTGTAACCTGAGTTACCTCATGATTTCAGCCCAGATTCCTTCCCAAATGGATGATCTAAAAAAATCCTCAAGCCAAAAATATAGCTTGAATTAGTACCAATGGGTAGAACCTCTAGACAACTGGCAGAAGTGGATCTTCTCTGGAAGAATCTACCTTCAACCCAGACTTCCAACGAAGCCCTTCCTACAGTTCATGGGAGGTGAGCTCACAGTCAAAAGTCACACAGTATACGGAAGCAAAGTGTCATGAGAGCCTGCCAAAAAGAAAATCGGATGGGATTATAAGAATCACAAAGACACCATGTTCTTATTACATGGACTTTCAAGTACTTTAAATAAAGAAATGAGGGAATTAACTAAGAAATAAACTATTACAAATCATGTCAAGCAGAATTGGAAAAGAACCAAATAGAACTTAAATGAAAAATAATTGAAATTAAAAGTTCAAAAGAAAACTAATCTACAGTACTGCTTGTAAAATGTACTCTGGCAAATTTGAAATGTATAAATATCCTTTGGAATGAAATAGGTACTAAACTTGTGGTTTGGGTTTTCTCTTTTTGATTGCTATCATTAGCATCTCAGTAATCTTAAATGATTTCTGCACAAACCACACATATTAGAGTGTTGGATGATGCAAGCCTTTGCGAAGCTGTGATTTGTACATCAGCTATGCCCACCCCAGGCCTTGTTTCAGAAGAGAACTCTTAGGACGAGGCTTTGGCCATGTTTGCAGAAGGCTTTCTATGATCACTTTAAAAAATAAGCTTAAAAATCATGCTATATAATAACAGATTTTATTTGTTCTATTTTACTCTGCAGAGTAAATGCAACAAAGAATCTGATTATTGTGATTCTGAATTTCAGTGTTTCAGTTATGTGACAAAATAATTAACATATGCTCTAGAGTGCTTTTCGAATTACAGTTTGCTATCTATTAATGAGACAGGAAGTTGAGGGTTTTTCCTAGGATTTTTTTTTAATGGAATGGAAGAGAATAAAGTGGAACAGAAAATCCCAGAGTGCTTTTAGTGTTCTAAGGGTATGTATTTTGTGTGTGTGAATCTTTAAGTTTCGGTATGTGTATGTGTGAGTACTAGATCACTGTGTAAAATTTCTCTTAAAGTGAATAGTGCAAAAAGTTTGAAAGCCACTGATCAGAGCATTCGAAGGATGACTCTAGGAACAATTTCTATATGAAAACTTAATTTTTAAAAATATAAGATGTGCTCTTCAAAGTGCACATGACTTTTGTCATTAATTTTGCATTATTCCTATAAAGACCAATCAAGTAAAAGCTACATTGGACAATAGTATGGGAAAAGAGCAAATTTTTTATTTAGAGTAGGATCTTTAATAATTTTTTAAATCTGTAATACAAATTCTTGCATGGCAATTTTTGCTTATGTGACCTGAAGAGAAAATTTAAACAGCAATGCCCGAATAGATAAATAATTTTAATAGCTTTAATTTCAAACTGATTGGAACTAAAAATAAGAGAATTAGCTCACTTTCCCCACAATTTCTAGATGAATAATCATTTGCTTGCTGGGTTTCCTGTATAGGTCTGTATAAATTGTCCCTAATAGGCTGATGGTAGTGATAAAATAGACAGGAAACATTCCCACCCCTGCTTGTTTTCTCCTAGTTCCTACTGGCGCATGGGAATTTGTGTGATCTGGCACGTTTCCCTGCGGTCTTCCTTAGCTGTACTATATCCTTTTCTGTGCTTTCCACAAAGATTTGGCATGTCAGGAAACTATTCTTGATATTTTAAACAATAAACCAACTCTGTGCCCAGATCTTTGTCCCTTGAATAGTAAAAGAGAATTCAGCTTCTAAAACAGGAGGAAACCGTCCACAGAAAAGAATACAGATAAAAACGTTTTGCTTCACAATTAAGTAGTTAGAAATTTACCCATGAAATTTTAAATATTATGACCGTTTTTAGAGTTCAGAAATAGAGATAAGGAGAAAGATTTTTGCTTAATAAGTATGTGGAATCTGCTTAGAAGAATCACAAGAACCTTACTGTGTAGACTGAAGTCTTTCCTCTTACAAGCCCCAGCACATCCTACTCTACTGCAGGGTGAAGCCAGATTACATTTATTTTTACAGAGGCCCGAAGGTATTCTGGATGTGTCTGCCTCACTTGTGAAGGAACTTTATAACAAGGGTTGTTCCCCTAAAACTGGGAAGATTTTATTCCCTCTAAAGCTTTTTCGTTGGAAATGAATGCTTCAGTTCCCACATTCTTTTTGCTGTGTTTTGTATTGTTAAAGTCATTTGTTTCCCAAATGTTGTACTAACCAATAGTACAATTTTTTAAAACAGGAAAGTGAAAGAAGTTAAAACCTTACCCTCCTTTTTCTGTTCTATTCCTCTGAAGATCACTAAATCTAGAATTTGGTAGTTTGCCGTTTCACTTAAAATATCCTGAATACCCTATCTAAATACTCCTTACCTTCCAAGGGCTGCTGTGCTCAAAGATAGAATTGATGAATGTGTTAGTTATGTTGTTTGAAATCTTGATAATTGAGAAATCATAAAGTTTTGTTTATAAGAATGTTTGCTAAGAGAAAAGCTTAGTTCTCACTACATGCTTACAATTATCATTTGTTAATTCACATTTTCTCTTTAATTCCCATATTTTTATTTTGTATGTCCATTTTTAAAAATTCCTTAAGTTTTTATTAAAGTCATACATGTAGATAGTTGTGTAAGTCCAAACAAGACTTTTGTTTTTTATTTTTAAATATTATTTTTCTTTATCTACAAGGCTTGAAATGTAAACAGATCAGTTTTCCTGCCACACTCCTACTCCAGTTCACATCCACATGGGTTACTACTCAGACGATGTCATCTTTCAGTCTATAAGGCACTGGACTGTGGACTGCTACTGTTGCCCCATCTCTTGCTACTCTCCCCAGTGTTTCTGCCATGTGGCCTTTCTGGCAGTTTCCTCTGCCTGGAACTCTTCCCCAAACAGCCACAGGGTTAACTCACTCACCTTCAGACTTTGCTTCAGACAAAGACTTCGCTCCAAGTCTTTGTATTTCACTCTGAAAGCCTTTAGAAGGTTTTGAGCAGACGAGTGACGTGATCTGACTTATGTTTGAGCTGTTTATTCTTGCTGCCATGTTGAGATTAAAGTGAGGCAAGTGTGAAGACAAAGACCAGTTAGGAAGTTCTTGCAGAAATGTGGGTGAAAAATGATGGCTTATATGAGGGTGGGGGCAGTGGAAGTAGCTGAGAAATGGTCAGTTTCTGGATTTTTTTTTTTTTAAGGAACTGCTGACAGAATTTGTTAATGAATCAAGTGTAGGTTGTGAGAGAAAGACATCGGCATCAAAGATGACTCCAGAGTCTTTGGCCTGAGCAATTGAAAGAATGAACCAATAATGATAAAGATAATTCGTATTAAATTAATCTGTAAGTTTAAGGCAACCTCACTAAAAACATCAACAGAATTTTTAAAAGAAATAAACCAATCCTGAAGTTTTTAAGGAAAAATAAGCATACTAGAAGAGCCTGAAAAGTTATTTTAAAAGAAGGATAATGACACCAGATTAACTCTACTAGTTAATGAATCATATTTCAAGTAACAGGAATTAAGATAATATAGTGTTGGTAAATTCTCAGATCAATGAAATAAAGCCCAAAAATAGACCTAAAAATCTGCAGGAATTGAGTAGAAATATAGTTTCTAAATATAAATATAATTTCAATAAATCATTAGGACAATTGCGCAGCCACAGGGGTTGAAGAAGAAAGGGAGATTAAGAAAAAAGCTAACAAGGTAATAGAAATATGAACAAACAATGTAACAGTTTCAGTAAAGGAAATGTAAATGACTGCGAGGCAGAGGAAAAGACGCGCACCCTCATGGGAAGTTAAAACTGTAGTGAGATTCCATTCTTCTCTTATGAGATTGGCAAAGACAGAAAAGTGTGAAACACTGTTTTTGAAGAAGTAGGGAGGCAGGTACTCTCTTAAACGTTGTTTTGAATTACACCCCTATCAAGGGCAACTCAGCAATTTCTATCAGAGCCGTGTTCTTTCTGGGCCAGTAATCCCTCTTCTAGGAATTTCCCACTTCCATACTTGACTATGTGTGAAATGATCCATGGACCTGGGTGATGTTTTGTATCATTACTTGCCTGTGATTATTATGAGTATCTTTAGGCATCAGAGTAGATTTGGGATCAATTAGAAGCAGTGTGGTAAAGTGAAAAGAGCATGTGTATTACAATCAAATGATGTGCTAGAATACATAGCCCTCATTTGTATGAATTTAAGAAAATTACAGTGTCTCCCAGCCTTTGGGTACTTCACTATAAAATGGAACACTAGGCCACCATGGGCCCTGAGGACCCTACCTGTTCTTGCTGAGTAAGCCACACCGCACTGCCTACCTCTCCTCTGCCCTGGGTCAACCATCACATGACTACCTGCACCCCCCTCCCCCCCCAGGGAGGGAGCCTGGCTTGTTCACTGTCTGTATACAAGGCGCTGAGCCCTTGACCCTGGCTTCCTCAGCTACAGCACAATCTATTACATGTATACCTGCCATCAGGCCCATCAAGTGTGTATAAATTCAATTTAGTGGGTTTTCAGTAGCAATTTTTAAATGAACAGACCAGAAAAGATCAGAATGCAATACATGTTCTAAGAACAGATATTGTTTTGTAAAATTTATTCAGCTCATTTCAGAATGACTCTTTATATAACTACTGATCACAATGTAAAGCGAATTGAGTCCTGTTTTAAAAACAAAAGAAAACCACTTTCCTAAATCCTAAATTGCTGCTTGACTTGAATGTTTGTAAGGGTTTTATTGGAATCTGATCAGATGACCCTGGCTTTGACCAGAGCAGCCCTTAGGTTGGGTCAAAGGCGGCAGAAAGTCAGTATGAGTGAATTCTAACATCAGCCAGCCGCAGAGGGTCCAGAGTGCTTCATCCCTGGCACCAATTCATCCAACTAGAAACTAGCTCAATTTGAGCGAGTGCAAGAAGAAAGTTTACCACCTTTCATTGTCAGCAAATGGATTCTTGCTTTCAAATTTTATTTTCAACTTAGAGCAGAATCCTGTATTTTATTAAATCTACAGTTTCCTCGGTTAAGTGCTGAAATTAATTTGCTGTGTGCTGTTTCCCACTTGAGCTCTATCTCTGAGTCATTCTAACCATGTCATGCATACACCTACTTTACTACTGGGCTGAGTCAGTAATTGAAAATAAAAATAAACTCAGTTTCTGCACCCACATTGTCATTCTTCAAATGATGCAAAAGGAGAATGTCATTGTGAAGCAACTGATAATCAGCTTAAAATTTCTTTTCCCATTTTTCTAAATTTCACCCTAAATTACCCTTTTCCACAATTAGTTATTTTATTTACCATTGAAAGAAATGCTGAGTTACAGCAGTGCAGTAGGAAAAACTTGTCAGGTATCTCCTCTTAGACAATGGACTCAGGTCTGGCTGGCGAGGTAAATGCTTGAATCTATGTCAACATCTGACTTGATGGATTTTTATTCCTCATCCTTAGGCTGTTGGGCCAATGCAGCTTTTCCTTAAGAAAATTTCTTAACTCATCTTCCTGGTGGGTTTATTTCCATTAATTATTTATTTTTAATATGAAAATAATTAATTATTTCATTAATTAACTCAAAGATTTTGTTTACTTACAATTCAGATCAGGAGTACCCAATATGTGGGCACTTAAGTAAAGGATTCTGGGGAATGTTCATTAGCCCAAGACTTTCAGTACTACTACAGGCAGCCTAAATATTTCCCACCTCTCTTCTGGTCCTCTCCTTGCCAGTACTCCCTCCTCTGTTCAACAGGTTCCCACGTGACAATGCCCCGCTCGGTACCCACCTCTCCACTTGGGCTCGAAATCCCATTGCTTCTGATGTTCTGGAGGACTTACTTCTCCTGCAGTTCTCTCCTTTCTCTATTGCGTCATCAGTCTCTATCTACTGGGTCATTCCTTTCAGCAAACGGGCAGGCTCTAGTACCTCCTTCTTAACAAGAAAGGTGAAAACCTTTCTTTGATCCCCACCCCTACCCAGGTACTGTCCCATCTCTGCTTACTTGCACAGCAAAGCTTCTCCTTCACAACTGACCTTTATTGAGCACTTAGTAAGTGCCAGGACTGTCCAAACCCCACATCTACTACCTCATCTAATCTTTTCAATTCTGTGGGTGGTGTGCTGGTTTGAAAGTACCATGTACCCCAAGAAAAGCCATGTTTTATTCCTGATTCAATCTTGTTGGGACACCTGTTTCTTTCGCTCCTGATTTAGGACTGTAAGTTGGAAACTTTTAATTAGATTATCTCCAGGAAGGTGTGACATGCCCAACTGTGGGTGTGAGCTTTTGATTAGATGGAGGTGTGACTCTACTTTTTCCAGGTGGGTCTTGATTAGTTTACTGGAGTCCTTTAAAAGGAAACATTTTGGCAAGAGTCAGAAATGACAGAAGTGCTATCAATGACAGAGCCGATAGAAACTTCAGAGCAGAGCTGACACAAATACTGACATGTGGAGAACAAAGACACATATGTTTGGAGATGCTTGGAGCCCAGCAGACGTTGCCATGAGACACTAAGGAGGCCAGACCTGGAGAGAGCCAAGGGAAGCCAAGAGATGAAAGCCAGCCCTGGAAAGCAAAGTGAGGAGCCCCCACAGGGACAGAGGCTGAAAGCAACGGAGCCCAGAAGCAAGGGACCAGTGGATGCCAGTCACGTGACTTCCCAGCAGACAGAGGTGTTTCAGACTCATCAGCCTTTCTTGAGTGAAGGTAAACCTCTTGTTGGTGCCTTAATTTGGACACTTTCACTTCCTTAGAACTGCAAACTTGTAAACGTGACTTATTAAATTCCCCTTTTTACAAGCCAGTTCCTGTTCTGGTCTATTGTATTTCAACAGTTTGCAAACCAGAACAGGTGGGAACCATAATTATTGCCCTTTGATCCATTCCGCACAGCCTCGGATTTGCCTAGGCCAGTGAGCCCTCCCAGCAGGACAAACTGATGGCCATTGGCACCTCCAAATACCTGCCATTTTACGTCACTGGGTGCTCGCTGCAAGGTGCCAGCAGTCATCTTCTGTGGTTCAGAAGAGACAGATTGGCGTACACAGTGAGCCACTAGCAAGCTGTACTCTACTGGGAATGCTGGAACACTGCTGGGGGCTCTGCCCTCCCTGCGTCCGATGTTCCCCGGGGGGCCAAGTTGTCAAAACCGCTAAGGAATCAAAGTCAGGCTTCTTTGAAATCTTTGCCTTTGGTTTGTTTTGTTGTGGACTCCTTGGGAGATCCCCCCAGTTTGGCCTTCTTTTATTTCTGTAAGTGTTTCTGGCTGGCAGCTTATAGAAGATGAGTACCACAAATAGCATTAGCCTATGTAGAAAGAAGTTAGAAAACATAGCTGGAAGAGTCTTAAGTCTTAAGTACTGCTCAGCCAGTGGCTTCTCCTTCCTCACCCTGCGCCCAGTTCGTTCTTCATCCTGCCCCCCTCAACCTGAACTCCTCATGCAGTTCCTGTGTTCCTTCACCTCCCTCAACATGGGGCTCCCACACAGGGACCCACTCCCCAGAAGCCTTGTGAAAGCTGATCATCTGGACTCGAATCATCCAGGCTTCCTCTCTGCACTGATCATTTCTAATCATCCGGACTGCCTCTCTGCACTGAACAGACTCTACTATCTTAGCCCTGTGGACGAAAGACTTGTTGGGAACCTTGTGTGGGATATGGGCTCAGGGAGAGCAGCAGAGGAGCCTGGCCAGCAGGGGTCCCAGGAGGAGGCGTGGCAGGCCCTGATGCTGTGAAGAGCGGCTTCCCATGCCCCAGGCCCAGCCCCAGGTGGAATAAACAAAATGGAAAACAAACAAACCAGTTAACCCACCCCTTCATGCTTTTGAGCATCAGGGATGAAGTGGAGGTGGGGTGGTTTTATTAACAGAGGAGGACAAGAATGGGGATTTAATTTTGGAATCATCTATGTGGTAGGGAAAAAGAAAAAGCACAGCTGGAGGAGCCAGTTGTGGAAAAAAGAGCTCCAGAAATTAATCAAGCTATTACTATCTCCCATCTGGCCCCGCTGCGCTTTGCCCTGCGAGGGGCGATGGCGAGGGCAGCCTCCCTTTCTCAGGTCTAGAAATTGGGACTCTGAGCCTCAACCGCCATACCCTAGGAGCTTGCTGTGGCTGGGCGAGAAGCCTTCAGTTCCTCTCTTCCCTTATCTCTTTACCTGATTCCACTTGAGAGATTCCAGATGTACTTCGTGGCCCCTTGGAGGGAACGCGTGAGGACGTTGAGCAGTGCCCGGGAAGGGGCGGCATCCCCAGAAAGTGCAAGTAAAGACAGGAATAGTCCCCGGCTCCCTGGGGATGTGACTTTTATTCCTGTTCACAAGAAAAATAAGAAGAAGAATGATAGAAAGTCTTTTTTCTTAACGTTTGCACTTTGCATTTTATCCAGATGTTGAATAGTACAAAATAACATACCTGTGAAATATGATAAACTGAGAACTTGAAAATATTTGGCTAAATGAGTAATACTTTAAGGGCAAGGAGGGAAAAAGCTTAATTAAATATGCTGGATATATGCCCATTTATGTGAAGTTTTCTTTCTTTTCATTAAGGCAATAATTAAAAATTATTCTGCAAGATGAGATCTGGATGATATTGTGAGCCCCTAGCTGTACACCATGTATAAAATGTTTGCATGTTAAGAATGTTTGTATGTTGTTTTATCAATAAAATATTAAAAAGAAAAAAAAGAGATCTGGACAGGAATTGCTTCTATGTGTGAACTACGTGTTGAAATCCATATTTAAAAGTCTTGTCCCTCACTTTCCTGATCTGCTGCCAGGCACACGGAGTGTTCACCCAGTGGACACAGTGACCGTGGGCTGTGAAGGCCTCTGGAAGGGAGGGTGGAAGGCGAGCCGACAGCCCACGAGGAGAGATGAGGGCATGCCCCATGGGGAGGCGCCTTCCAGGCCCTCTAGCAAACAAGCCTGTACAAGAGAACATTTCTTCAGAACTGTCCAGCTGCTTTTTATTTTTCCAGATGTGCAGGCTAGAGGAAAAGCACTGTAGGACTTTGTGAGTGTGGCACTTGTGGATTTTTTTAATGACTCCTCCAACAAATATAAGAGTCCAAGAATAGGAACATTCAGAATCTTTACCTGACTGGTTGTGTTAGTTTCCTACAGCTGCTGTAACAAATGCCCACAAACGAGGTGGCTTAAAACAATATGCAAGTATTTTCTCACAGTTCTGGAAGCCAGAAATCTGAATTCAGTATCACCAGGCCAAAATCAACATGTTGGCAGGTTGTGCTCCCTCGGGAGGCTTTAAGGTAAGAATCCGTTCCCGGCCTCTTCTGGTTTCTAGTGAATGCTGGCATTCCTTGGCTTGTGGCAGCATCACTCCAACTGTCAAGGGCAGCATCTTCAAATCTCTTTGTGTTTTGTCTTCACTTCACTTCCTCCTCTCTCTGTGTGTGGTATCTCCCTCTGCCTCCCTCTTCTAAGGATACATGTGATTGCTTTGAGAGTCCACCTAGATCATCCAGGATAACCTCCCCCTCTCAAGATCTTAAGTGCAGCTGGAAAGACTCATATTACACATCAGTAACACTTATAGGTTCTGGGGATTAGAAGGTGGACATTCTTTGGGAGCCATTACCAGCCTATCATATTGGTGTGACTCAAAAAGGTCCTGGAAGCTTAGTCCTACATCATTTAGTCTGTTCGTCTATTTATTGCCATTGTTTCATTTTGGCATATGCTGAAAGAAACTCTTTGAAAAAGGGCTTTAAATGTGGCTGCACAAACTAATACACTGGCAAGTATTTACATGCAATTTTGATTAAGGAACAATCTCATCTATTTTTGGTGGGTTGGATTTATTGAAAATACATGCTGGCATGATGTGAATAGAATCCATAAGGGAATTTTCTACAGGAAATTTGCTCCCAGTTTTCACTTTTAAATGAAAATCCTCCCAAATGTAATTTGTGGGGTTTTTTTTGGGGGGGTGGTGCATGGTCCAGAATGGAACCCGGGTTTCCTGCATGAAAGACGAGCATTCTGCCACATAACCACCCATGCACCCCCAAATGTAGTTTATTACATATATTACTCATTAATAACTGTGGCAAGTAAATGTTTTGATTGGTTTCAATTATTGGGACAAAGTCTCCTGGGCCAAAGGTTTGGCTGTAATGGTATTGTGTTTTTGTAATAAAGGAATGCTTTTGCTTTTATAAACAATGTAGGATTCTAGTCAGGATATTTTATACATAAGAAGGTTTATTGTGTTGATACATCCATAAAGACATGAATTCACCGAAGTTTTTGGCATAGTATCTGCATGCTTTAGCCAAAAAAAAAGCAAAGTAAAGTTGAAGTTACCTGTGCTCGAGTTAGAGAACACAATTATTAAAATAATAGTATTTCTCTTTGATGATATGATTACTCAGTTTCTATAGAATTTGGTTATACTGAACTTTAACGTAGGTTCTCATTGAAAATAGCAACATATATGACAACCAGATAAAAGGAATGAATTCACTGCTTCAAAGAGTCTTGCATCAGTATTTTCCCCTCCCTTTGTGTATTTATTTTATATTTAACCCTAAAGGACTAGATTGGCTGATTCTAATTTCTGAATTATATTTTTGATCAGGAAAATGGTTTCCTCTGTCTGTTATATGAGATTATAAACTTCTGGATGAGAGGAACTATGCAACTATGTGATGATATTGAGAATTGCTGATTGTATATGTAGAATGGAATGATATGTTAATATTTTTGTTTGTTGTTAATTTTTAAAATTAAGAAATTTAAAAAAAAGCGATAGAAACATGTTGCAATTATCTATTGCTGCATAAGACATGACCCAACACTTAGTAGTTTAAAACAATCACAATCATTTATTTTTCTTGTGAATCTGCAGTTTGGGCAGGGTTTGGTGAGAGCAGCTTGTCTATGCTCTATCTGGGGTCAGCTGGGCAGCTCAGCTGAGGCTTGAGGATTTACCTCCAAGATGGCGCACTCACTTGGCCTGATTCTGCCGGGGAACGTTGGAGTGAGTTGAACCTCAGAGTCATTCCACTCCCAGGCAAGAGAGCAAGGCTTTCATATTCCCACATGGACAGTCATTGGCTGAGGGTGCAACCTCAGATGCTTCTGTCTCTCTTCATGGTGGGCAAAGTATCTCCAGTAGCCCACGGGCACTCCTTCAAAGAAGAATCACAGGTGCAGGCCAGTGCAAGCAAGAATACACTAAACCCAGAGAAGAGGATCACAGAAAGAAAAGAGGGGTCCTAGGAATCTGGGCTGAGCATCAAGGAATGTCTGTTAACACTTGTGTCAATAAGCAATTTGTTCTCTTTCTCTATGGCAACATTCCCCAAACTGTATTCCAATGAGCTCTAGTCTCAAAGATGCCCTGCAAAACAGTGTTCCATGGTCATTTAAGCTGGGGAAACACTTCATACTCGGTTCCCTCCTTTTCTTTGTCATTGAATCTTTTATTAGCATATTTATCCGTCTGTTTTCACACTTCAGATAGCAGAAGTTTGAAAAGATTATAATGCACCTGAAATTTAAATAGTTTATTTAAATAAACAGATAATGTATAAAATTTAAATACATTAGCCTTCATCCAAACCACTATAATCTTCGTGTCATGAAAAATGTGAGATTACAAACAAATGGAGGGGCACAAATGCAACATTCATGTGCTCTTGTAAGGTTTGGTCTATCCTTACTCAGAGACAATAATATGTAATGAAGTTTGGTAAGACTTCTGAGAAAGAAGCTGTCTTCTCAGAAAGACAGCTTTCTGAGACTTGCTTCTTTCATCTTGTGATCATAGGACAGTCAAATTGTAACAGAGGCTGAATGCTTAAAAGCCCACAGGGTCTGGGAAAAGTGAATAAAATACATTGGATTTTTTTTTTAAAAAGCAACAAAACAAAGCACTAATGAATGACAACTGTCTACTTAGTCTCCATGTCAATGACAATAGGGTCTGGTGGGGAAAATGGTGGTCTGGAGAGTTCAAAGGTAGCAGCTGCTACTTGACTCCAGCCATTTGTTCCGATGGAAGAAGGCAGGTGAAGTATGACCAGATCTTTTTAAAAGACACCAAAAAGCTATATTTTCATGGAGGCTTTCCTGATTTTTACATTCTTACAGCTGTGGGTAGATTTGAGCCGTGATCCAGGCAAAGCAGGGCCACCATGTCTGTACCCTGCAGAACGGTGCTGGGCCACAGCCCTCAAGTGGGGACTAAACTCCATTTCACCTCCTAATCGCCCATATGTGTGTCCAGGCTTGGAACTGCCTCAGGAGAGAGGAAGAAAACCTTTTCTTGGGTGGCCTGCCTAAAGGTACCTGTATGAACTGCAGTGGTCCAGCATCAAAGATCAAAAATATATATATGATAAAAACTACTGAGGTGTTTCCTGGGATGTGGGACCTTGAGGGATAAACCAGGAAATTCCAGACAAGTTTGCCCCCCTCAGAGTGATTGCACCCAGCCTCTGCTCTTGGCATTGGTCTCTTTGGTCTCAAAATAGCTTTGTTTCTATCTGTAAGTTTTTACATTGAAAGTTAAGTAGGAGTTCTTTCTCTTACAACTACAACTTATTGTAAATTTTATGAGGTAAAATAACAGGTCTTTATGAGATAGGTTGACAGGAAGAACTGTACTTGTTTGGCGATAGCCAGGTATGTTAGTTTGCTAGCTGCCAGAATGCAATACACCAGAACCGGAATGGATTTTTAAAAGGGGAATTAATGAGTTACAAGTTCACAGTTCTAAAGAAGTGAAAGTGTCTAAATTAAGGCAAGAGGTTATCTTCACTCAAGAAAGGCCTATGGGTCAGGAACACCTCCATCAGCTGGGAAGGCACATGGCTGCCACCTGCTTGTCCCTTGCTCCTGGACTCACTTGCTTTCAGCCTCTGTCCATGTGGGGTCCCTGACTTTGCTTCTCCAGGGCTGACTTTCATCTCTAGGCTCCCCTTGGCTCTCTCCAGGTTCTGGCTCGCTTAACATCTCATGGGAAGGCACACGGCAACGTCTGCTGGCCCCAATCATCTCAAAACACTCGTGTCTCTACTCTCTGTGCCGGCCCTGAAGTTTCTGTTGGCTCTCTCTTTCTGTCAGCCCTGTCATTTCTGTAGGATCTTTGGCTTCTGAGTTTTCTCCAAGATGTTTGCCCCCTCAAAGACTCCAGTAATCCAATCAAGACCCACCCTGAATGGGCTGTTATATCTCCATCCAAAAGTTATACCCACAATTGTTTGTGTCACATCTCCATGGAAAGAATCTAATCAAGTTTCCAACCTATACTACTGAATAGGGGCCAAAGAAATGGCTGCTCCCACAAGATTGGATCAGGACCAAAACGTAACTATGCAACAGATCCAAACTGGCACACCAGGTGAGGAAATCTTGTCCCTTAGCCGACCTCTGGTATACCAGTCACTGCTACAGGAAGGCTGCCTCGTCTGTATGTGTCTAGGGTTCTGGGTAGCCTTGGCTGGTGAGCGAGTATCAGTACCTGATCATCTAGTAATCACAGCAGCCCTTTATCCTTCATAGGTACTAATTGTTGGCCCAAAGATTACATTTCTCTATTCAATCTCTCACTTTACGAATAGGTGTTTTTAAGTTTTCAGTTAATAGCAGTCTTTTTCCCTTTTAATAATAATAGGGGAAAAAAACACAAATATTCTATCACTCTACGATTTGTTGCCATATTTGTAACTCCTTAGCATTTTATCTCTAGCCTGGAAGAAGCCCTCTGCTCCTGACCTATTTCTTCCCCAGTATTATGCATGAGAGCAACATCAGTGAGTATAATTGACCTGAAAGTATTTATATTAAAAATTTACTGTAGGGCTAGTCTACAATAAACCCCCAGCTTTTGTTTATCTGGGAGTGTCTTAATTCCTCCCTGATTTTTGAAAGACAGCTTTGCCAAATACAGAATTCTTGGTTGACAATTTTTTGCTTTCAGCACTTTAAATATATCCTCCCACTACCTACCTTCTTGTCTCCATGGTTTCCTAGGAGATATTGGCACCTAATCTTATTGGGGCTCACTTGTACATGACACATTACTTCTTTTGCAGCCTTCAGAGTTCTGTCTTTATCTTTGGGATTTAACAGTTTGATTATAACATGGCGTGGTGTGGGTCTGTTGGAGTTTATACTGTTTGGAGTTGGCTGAACATCTTGGGTGTGTATATTTATGTCTTTCATTAAATTTGGAAATTTTTCAACCATCATTTCTTCGAATACTCTCTCTGCCCCTTTCTCTCTTCCCCTTCTGATACTCCCACAATACATATATTGGTACACTTGATGGTGTCCTGTGGGTTCCTCATGCTCTGTATACTTGTCTTCATATTTTCCTTTTTCAGATCCTCAAACTGGATGCTTTCAATAGTCCTATCTTCAAGTTCACTGATTCTTTCTTCTGCTGGCTTCAATCTGCTGTTGAACCCATCTAGGGAATTTTAAATTTGTGTTACTGTGGTCTTCAGCTCTGTTTGGGTCTTTTTCATAATTTTCATCTCTCTGTTGCTATTCTCTTTGTGTTCATCTATCATTTTCGTGATTTCCTTTAGTTTTTTTGTCCGTGGTTTCCTTTAGCTCTTTGAGCATATTTAGGACTATTTTCTTAAAGACTTTCTGAAATGTCCCAGGTCTGATCTTTCTCATTGATGGTTTATAATGTTTTAATCTTCACCTTTGCCGAGGACATCACTTCCTATTTCTTGGTGTGTTTTATAATCTTTTGTTTAAACTAGGACATTTTGATACTTTAGTGTGTTATTGCTGGAATTTATACTCTGAAGTGTCCGTTCCTTAATCTTGTATCCAGGTGGTATTATGACAGAAATTTCCTTGAATACCAGCGGGTAAAAATAAAGGGAGAAGGGAGAAAACATTTTTCCCAGTATTTGCTGATGGATCTGGGCAAGTGCTCTTCTTCAGGTTTATCCGTACAGTGAGTTTGAAGAGTAGCTCCAGGCCAAAGCATGGGCACCTTCCTGATCCTTTCTGTGCATGCATCTTACCTGGGGCATGCACCTGTTTGCCTCAGAATTCCAATTGCAGGGATATAAATGCTCCCCCTTGCCTATGAACCAGTTTCTTCATGATCCCCTGTACTGCACTGTGTCCTACAGCCGGCAATCCCTTGTCCCAGGGAACCACTTGACTGCTCTCCCATGGCATTCTGTAAGAGAGCTCCATGAGTCACCATCTATCTGCAGGGCAAGTTCTGGGCAGAGAGTCCCTCAGACCACCACCAGACAGATTAGGCAAGACATGCATGCTCCTCGTAGGTGCACAAGGGTTATTTCTCCTCCCTCCAGAACCGAGACCAGGGATCTGCTCTGGGAATGTGGGCTGGCTCCTCCCCAATCAGATGAGAGGTGGGGAGGGACCAGTCAAGGTGCCATGAGATCCTCCCGCTTTGTGTGGCCTTTTTCTTGATTCAACACTAGCCTTATTACTGCATTCCTTTATCCATTTTCTGGAGCCTTTAGAGAGATGTTTCCGCCAGTTCCTGCTGATTGTTCAAAGCTTCTGTGAGGGGAGGGGGACAGAGCCTTGAAGCATCTCACGTCAGCATTTCAGTCGGAGGAAAAATACTTTTAATTCTATTAAAATTCTTCCTTTCATATATATGTATCCATATGCTAATTTAAAAATTATAAAGATATTATGAGTTTATGTTTACTTTCAAGGCTGTTTAACTTTTGCCTAAGAGTTAACACTGTTGAGGAGATCTTTGTGCAAAACTGGAATGATGCTCTCCTTCCCTCCCTCTTCTCTGATTCTCACTTTCAAAAGGCAGTACAGTGCAGTGATTAAGAACTCCAGCTGGGAGACAAACCACCTGCGTTCAACACTGGGCTCTCCTACCTTCTAAACTGGTGAGTTTGTGTGCTCCTCAACACCTCCATGCTTCGGTGTTCCCATCTGTAAACTGGGAGAGCAGCATGAGTACCCACCTGGTAGAATTCATTGGATTAAGTAAAATAGAGAGTGAAAAGTACACAGGACAGGGCCTAAAATACAGAGATGCCAAATATAAAGATCTTGTTGTTTATGCATTGGCCTACAGAGAAGTTGTGGCCGATGAAGTATAAGCAAAAAATAAATTAACTGTACTAGGGGCATATAGGAAAGGTAGAACCAAGTTGGGGAGTGGGGGGATAGAACACAGGAAATTTTCCAAGGCTCCTATGTAGTTGCTTTAGGTAGCCAAAAATTTAGCTCTGAACTTTCTGAAGATGAAGAAAAAAGAGAAAAAGAGAAACAGTTACATACTTTCAATAGGCAAAAAGAGAAACCAAATAGTTCTTTGGAGGGGGTGTCAAAGCTTTCATAGCTTTTAACCTTATAAGAATGTTCTCATATTAAGTTTCACAGAAAAGACTCAGAGAAGTTAAACTTCCTTCATTATAAACAAATATAATGGTTTTCAAAAGGTTATATCTTTCATTAATTTTTAATTTGAACTCAATTCAGCCTTTTAGAAAAGTGACAAAACTTTTTGTACGAAGAGTCCCTTATAATCTTCACTCAGATTCCCCAAATGTTTAACTGGTTATATTTTGCCATGATTGCTTTTATCATTCTCTCTTGATAAATACTTACATATTTCAGAATCATGTGACAGATAGTTGGAGACCTTAACTCCCCAAAATTTCTATGGGTATGTGTGAAAATCAAGGAAATTCTCTTATATAATGTCAGTAAAATAATCAAAATCAGGAATTAACAGTAATTAATAGGTACAGTATTATAATCTAAAATGCATACCTTTTCAGATTTTACCATTTTCCTCACTAATGTTCTTTAGAGCAAAGGAAAAAAAAAATTCCTGCTCCAAGATCCAATCTAGGATCACACTTGCATTTAGCTCTCATGTCTCTTTGGTCTTTAATCTGGAACAGTGCCTTAGTCTTTTTTTGTCTTGCAAGATCTTGACATTTCTAAACAGTATGGGCCAGCTGTCTTGTGGACTGTCCCTCAATTTCAGTTTCCCTAATGTTTCCCCGTGATTAGATTCCAGTCATGCATTTTTGGCAGGAGTATCTCAGAAGTAGTGTTGTGTGCTCAGTAAATCCCATTCTAAGGCATGTGATATCTATTCTTCCCATTAGTAGTGATGCTAACTTGGAACACTTAGTTAAGGTAAGGTTCTAGTTTGCTAGCTGCCAGAATGTAATATACCAGAAACTGAATGACTTTTAAAAAAGGGAATTTAATAAGTTGCTAGTTTACAGTTCTAAGACTGCAGAGAATGTCCAAATTAAAGCAAAGATATAGAAATGTCCAATCTAAGGCATCCAGGGAAAGATACCTTGGTTCTAAAATGCCAATGAAGTTCAGGGTTTCTCTCTCAACTGAAAAGGCACATGGCAAATATGGCTACATCTGCTAACTTTCACACCAGGCTTTTTGTTTCATGAAGCTCCCCCAGGGACATATTCCTTCTTCATCTCCGAAGGTCTCTAGTGGTGTGGGCTCTGTCTTCAAAATGCTTCCTCTTTTAGAGGATTCCAGTAAATTAATCAAGACCTGCTAGGAATGGGTGGAGTCACATCTCCATCTAATCAAGTTTAATACCAACTCAGTGAGTCACATCTCTGTGGAGATAACCTAATCAAGTTTCCGGCCTATAGTACTGAATAGGGATTAGAAGAAATGGCTGCCTTTACAAATGGGATTAGGATTAAAGCATGGTTTTTCTAAGGTGCATAAATCCTTTCAAAATGGCACAGGTAAGATCTACCAGGTTTCTTCACTGTGAAGTTATTTTTAACCTTTATAATTAATAAGTATTTTGAGGAGATACTTTTGTATTATTTAAATATCCTGTTTCATATCCAACTTTTACCCACTAGTTTTACCAGCTATTAGTGTTTCTTGGTGGTTGCCAAATGATGCTGTTTTAATTCCATCACCTCTTCTGCATTTTTTAATTGGCATTCTACCATAAGGAAGAACTTTCTCTTTTCCTCTACACATTTACTTACATCAGTATGATCTCATGTCCATACTGGATTTATTCTATAACCCATTTATCATTGTTAATTTTGTTGCTCAATTCCTCTCATTTTTGACCAGTGAACGTCCCATATCAAGCTGATTCCTGTATCCTTTTGACAGGTCCCCAGCATTCTTGAGCAATTCTTTACTTTCTAGCATAGCAGTATTCACGAGGTTATTTCTTAATGAGTTCTTGGACAAAATCCCAAAATTTGGCTCAATGAAAGCAGTTCTGTAGAGAGCCAAGAGTCTGTGATCCAAAAATTCTGCCAATGATCTTGCTTGATTCAAGGGTAATACTCAAACCATAGCAATGAGCATCCTTCCACCAATCTTCTGTAAATATTGCTTCTCCTAAACAGTACTACTGGCTTTTAATGAGACTCAAACATCAGACAATTCAACATCTTGCTTCCTGGCAAAGATCAACAGCACTTTCCTGTGTAATTTTCAGCGCTGATGGAAGTATTCTATCTCTGCGTTATTCAATGAGATAGCCTCTAGCCACATGTGCATGTACTCTAGCGTAATTAAGAAACTTAATTTTAATTTATGTACCCATATGCAAATAGTGTCTACCATATTGGATAGCTCATGAATAGAGAGTTTTTCTATGGGCTTGATAGAGGACAAATTAAAATATATTAGAAGTAAAATGATGGAATATAGCCCTAAATGACTAAACAAATAATTTTGTGCAATTATTTAACTCAAATCAAATGAATTGTTTATATCTGTCCATTATTTAAACAATAGGTTGTAAAACCACCATGCTACATTGTGGCTACTCCTAATTCATGACAATATCATCATAGCATCAGCTTATGAGATATTTATCCCTATGTTCTTTCTTGCATAAACTGTGTACCCAGCTCATCTAAAAGTTGTTTTAAATTGGTAATATCTGGGAGCAGTGATGGAAGGGGAGAAAGGAACAGCAAGAAAAACATCAAACAATTTCTATCTTGTGTCTCCTCAACAATCTAAATTTTACTTAAAATATGCTTTATTTATAGATTGTCTATATTTTGTGGAAAGACAATCAGGATTGTCTGATTGAATGCCCCTGAAGATTTGTGTTGCCTGACGACAATCTGAATGGAGCCGGAGCCCCCTTCTTCCCACCAGTAGGAGGAGCTGTGCCCAAATGCAATGTCCCACAAGGGCAACAGGTGTGGGCAACAGGAGTTCCAGCCGATTAACTCCCTGAACAGCTGTTGCCTAACCTCAGCCTGTCTGATGCCCAAGCACACTTTTTATTCCAGCTGGCAAGGCCACATGCACACAACTGAGTGGGAGTCAGGGGCTGCAGTTCTTCTCTTGGAGTCCAGATCCACATTAATTTAACTTGCCACAACCCAAATGTCTTTCCACAACCTGCTGAGAGATCTGAGACCCGTGTACCAACTGAACCCTCTGACTACGAGTTCCAGCCTGCACCAAAAGACTGTTGCTTGCCTAAGCCTTTTACCATAACACGTTTTTAATGAAAATAATCTCTATTTATCCAAATAGTTGATGTTAAAGAAAATCATCAACGAAAATCCAAAATACAATCATAGAGAAAAGCATGCAAAAATTAAAACTGATCCAAAGTAATGCAGTAAATATATTTTCCAGTATATGGAAGTCAATTTTCTAATAAGATTTACATGTGAAACTTTTATGAGCAGCGAAAAAGTTATAGTTGCTAATTAGCTAGTATTAAGAAAACATTAGATCCAAGATGGCGTCTTAGTAAGGTACATGCGTCTTAGTTCCTCCGACTCCAAATCAACTAATAGGTGAACAGAAACAGTACAAAACAACTCCCGGGGCTACAGCAGGGAATGGACACACAGCGTAACCAAGTCTGGGCTGGCTAGTCTGACTGCGAAACTCAGCTGCGGTGAGTGAGATCCCCGAGCGGCGGGCGATTTCCCGAGCAGCCGCAGCTGCGGCGGTCCGAGCTAATCCCTCCCTCCTTCCGGGGCTGACTGAGAGACTCGGAGAGACAAGCTTCCCAGCCAAGGCGGCCGGCGCCACACTTTTGCGGGCGGCTTCGAGTCCGCGACTACAAGTCTCGGATCAGAGGGCTATCCAAAGTCTGGGCTGGCAAGTCTGATTCCGAGTCTTGGCTGCGGCGAGTACCCCGAGCGGCCGCAGCTGCGGCGGACCGAGCTAATCCCTCCCTCCTTCCGGGGCTGGCTGAGAGACTCGGAGAGACAAGCTTCCCAGCCAAGGCGGCCGGCGCCACACTTTTGCGGGCGGCTTCGAGTCCGCGACTACAAGTCTCGGAACAGAGGGCTATCCAAAGTCTGGGCTGGCAAGTCTGATTCCGAGTCTTGGCTGCGGCGAGACCCCCGAGCGGCCGCAGCTGCGGCGGTCCGAGCTAATCCCTCCCTCCTTCCGGGGCCGGCTGAGAGTATCGGAGAAGTAAGTTCCCCAAGCCGAGGCAGGCGGCGCCCTTCTTTTGCGGGCGGCTTCGAGTCTCGGCTTTAAGTCCGCGGCTACGAGTCCCGGATCAGAGGGCTATCCAAAGTCTGGGCTGGCTAGACTGACTGCGAGACTCGGCTGCAGTGAGACCCCCGAGCGGCGTGCGATCTCCCGATCAGCGGCAGCTGCGGTGGTCCGAGCTACTCCCTCCCCCCTTTCCGGGCCGGCTGAGAGTATTGGAGAAGCAAGTTTCCCAAGCCGAGGCAGGTGGCACCCCTCTTTTGCGGGCGGCTTCGAGTCTCTGCTTCGAGTCCGCGGATACGAGTCTCAGATAGGAGGGCTATCCAAGCTGCGGAAGCCCCCCCCCCCACGGGAGGCTTCCTGGTCCGGTGGGGAATCCCCCAGGCACGCTGCGGCCCGCAACCAGCCACAGGGTCCCCTCAAGCCGCGGCAGCTGACGCCCCCACCACGTGCGGCCCCTGAACCAACGGAGAGATTTGGATCCGAAAGCCCCAGGCCACGGAGATCGGTGACTGGGGGAGACCCATTCCAAACACTTGAGACAAACGTGTGCCACGTGCGCCATGTACTCGGCAAGATAAGAAAAACAGATCCCAGAGATTTCACAGAAAAATCTTACAACCTTGCTGGGTCCAACACCCAGAGAAATCTGAATAAATGCCCAGACGCCAGCAGCAGAAGATAACTGTCCACGCTCAAAAGATTGAGAATATGGCCCAGTCAAAGGAACAAACCAATAGCTCAAATGAGACACAAGAGCTGAGACAACTAATCCTGAATATACGAACAGAAATGGAAAACCTCTTCAAAAATGAAATCGATAAATTGAGGGAGGACATGAAGAGGACATGGGCTGAACATAAAGAAGAAATAGAAAAACTGAAAAAACAAATCGCAGAACTTATGGAAGTGAAGGATAAAGTAGCAAACATAGAAAAAATAATGGATAGTTACAATGATAGATTTAAAGAGACAGAAGATAGAATTAGTGAGTTGGAGGATGGAACATCTGAATTCCAAAAAGAAACAGAAACTATAGGGAAAAGAATGGAGAAATTTGAACAGGGTATCAGGGAACTCAAGGACAATATGAACCGCACAAATATACGTGTTGTGGGTGTCCCAGAAGGAGAAGAGAAGGGAAAAGGAGGAGAAAAACTAATGGAAGAAATTTTCACTGAAAATTTCCCAACTCTTATGAAAGACCTAAAATTACAGATCCAAGAAGTGCAGCGCACCCCAAAGAGATTAGACCCAAATAGGCGTTCTCCAAGACACTTACTAGTTAGAATGTCAGAGGTCAATGAGAAAGAGAGGATCTTGAAAGCAGCAAGAGAAAAACAATCCATCACATACAAGGGAAACCCAATAAGACTATGTGTAGATTTCTCAGCAGAAACCATGGAAGCTAGAAGACAGTGGGATGATATATTTAAAATACTAAAAGAGAAAAACTGCCAACCAAGACTCCTATATCCAGCAAAACTATCCTTCAAAAATGAGGGAGAAATTAAAACATTCTCAGACAAAAAGTCACTGAAAGAATTCGTGACCAAGAGACCAGCTCTGCAAGAAATACTAAAGGGAGCATTAGAGTCAGATACAAAAAGACAGAAGAGAGAGATATGGAAAAGAGTGTAGAAAGAAGGAAAATCAGATATGATATACATAATACAAAAGGCAAAATGTTAGAGGAAAATATTATCCAAACAGTAATAACACTAAATGTCAATGGACTGAATTCCCCAATCAAAAGACATAGATTGGCAGAATGGATTAAAAAACAGGATCCTTCTATATGCTGTCTACAGGAAACACATCTTAGACCCAAAGATAAACATAGGTTGAAAGTGAAAGGTTGGGAAAAGATATTTCATGCAAATAACAACCAGAAAAGAGCAGGAGTGGCTATACTAATATCCAACAAATTAGACTTCAAATGTAAAGCAGTTAAAAGAGACAAAGAAGGACACTATATACTAATAAAAGGAACAATTAAACAAGAAGACATAACAATCATAAATATTTACGCACCGAACCAGAATGCCCCAAAATACGTGAGGAATACACTGCAAACACTGAAAAGGGAAATAGACTCATATACTATAATAGTTGGAGACTTCAACTCACCACTCTCATCAAGGGACAGAACATCTAGACAGAAGATCAACAAAGAAATAGAGAATCTGAATATTACTATAAATGAACTAGACTTAATAGACATTTATAGGACATTACATCCCACAACAGCAGGATACACCTTTTTCTCAAGTGCTCATGGATCATTCTCAAAAATAGACCATATGCTGGGTCACAAAGCAAGTCTTAACAAATTTAAAAAGATTGAAATCTTACACAACACTTTCTCGGACCATAAAGGAATGATGTTGGAAATCAATAATAGGCAGAGTGCCAGAAAATTCACAAATACGTGGAGGCTCAACAACACACTCCTAAACAACGACTGGGTCAAAGAAGAAATTGCTAGAGAAATTAGCAAATACCTCGAGGCGAATGAAAATGAAAACACAACATATCAAAACTTATGGGACGCAGCAAAGGCAGTGCTAAGAGGGAAATTTATTGCTCTAAATGCCTATATCAGAAAAGAAGAAAAGGCAAAAATTCAGGAATTAACTATCCATTTGGAAGAACTGGAGAAAGAACAGCAAGCTAACCCCAAAGCAAGCAAAAGGAAAGAAATAACAAAGATTAGAGCACAAATAAATGAAATTGAAAACATGAAAACAATAGAGAAAATCAATAAGGCCAGAAGTTGGTTCTATGAGAAAATCAATAAGATTGATGGGCCCTTAGCAAGATTGACAAAAAGAAGAAGAGAGAGGATGCAAATAAATAAGATCAGAAATGGAAGAGGAGACATAACTACTGACCTCACAGAAATAAAGGAGGTAATAACAGGATACTATGAACAGCTTTACGCTAATAAATACAACAATTTAGAGGAAATGGACGGGTTCCTGGAAAGACATGAACAACCAACTTTGACTCAAGAAGAGATAGATGATCTCAACAAACCAATCACAAGTAAAGAAATTGAATTAGTCATTCAAAAGCTTCCTAAAAAGAAAAGTCCAGGACCAGACGGCTTCACATCTGAATTCTATCAAACATTCCAGAAAGAATTAGTACCTACTCTCCTCAAACTCTTCAACATAATCAAAGTGGAGGGAAAACTACCTAATTCATTCTATGAAGCCAACATCACCCTCATACCAAAACCAGGCAAAGATATTACAAGGAAAGAAAACTACAGGCCGATCTCTCTAATGAATATTGATGCAAAAATCCTCAATAAAATTCTAGCAAATCGTATCCAACAACACATTAAAAGAATTATTCATCATGACCAAGTAGGATTCATCCCAGGTATGCAAGGATGGTTCAACATAAGAAAATCAATTAATGTAATACACCATATCAACAAATTAAAGCAGAAAAATCACATGATCATCTCAATTGATGCAGAGAAGGCATTTGACAAGATTCAACATCCTTTCCTGTTGAAAACACTTCAAAGGATAGGAATACAAGGGAACTTCCTTAAAATGATAGAGGGAATATATGAAAAACCCACAGCTAATATCATCCTTAATGGGGAAAAATTGAAAACGTTCCCCCTAAGATCAGGAACAAGGCAAGGATGTCCACTATCACCACTATTATTCAACATTGTGTTGGAGGTTCTAGCCAGAGCAATTAGACAAGAAAAAGAAATACAAGGCATCAAAATTGGAAAGGAAGAAGTAAAACTATCACTGTTTGCAGATGATATGATACTATACGTCGAAAACCCGGAAAAATCCACAACAAAACTACTAGAGCTAATAAATGAGTACAGCAAAGTAGCAGGTTACAAGATCAACATTCAAAAATCTGTAGCACTTCTATACACTAGCAATGAACAAGCGGAGGGGGAAATCAAGAAACGAATCCCATTTACAATTGCAACTAAAAGAATAAAATACCTAGGAATAAATTTAACTAAAGAGACAAAAGACCTATACAAAGAAAACTACAAAAAACTGCTAAAAGAAATCACAGAAGACCTAAACAGATGGAAGGGCATACCGTGTTCATGGATTGGAAGACTAAATATAGTTAAGATGTCAATCCTACCTAAATTGATTTACAGATTCAATGCAATACCAATCAAAATCCCAACAACTTATTTTTCAGAAATAGAAAAACCAATAAGCAAATTTATCTGGAAGGGCAGGGTTCCCCGAATTGCTAAAAACATCTTGAGGAAAAAAAACGAAGCTGGAGGTCTTGCGCTGCCAGACTTTAAGGCATATTATGAAGCCACAGTGGTCAAAACAGCATGGTATTGGCATAAAGATAGATATATTGACCAATGGAATCGAATAGAGTGCTCAGATATAGACCCTCTCATCTATGGTCATTTGATCTTTGATAAGGGAGTCAAGCCAACTCACCTGGGACAGAACAGTCTCTTCAATAAATGGTGCCTAGAGAACTGGATATCCATATGCAAAAGAATGAAAGAAGACCCATATCTCACACCCTATACAAAAGTTAACTCAAAATGGATCAAAGATCTAAACATTAGGTCTAAGACCATAGAACAGTTAGAGGAAAATGTAGGGAGATATCTTATGAATCTTACAATTGGAGGCGGTTTTATGGACCTTACACCTAAAGCAAGAGCACTGAAGAAGGAAATAAATGAATGGGAACTCCTCAAAATTAAACACTTTTGTGCATCAGAGAACTTCATCAAGAAAGTAGAAAGACAGCCTACACAATGGGAATCAATATTTGGAAACGACATATCAGATAAAGGTCTAGTATCCAGAATTTATAATGAGATTGTTCAACTCAACAACAAAAAGATAGCCAACCCAATTACAAAATGGGAAAAAGACTTGAATAGACACCTCTCAGAGGAGGAAATACAAATGGCCAAAAGACACATGAAGAGATGCTCAATGTCCCTGGCCATTAGAGAAATGCAAATCAAAACCACAATGAGATATCATCTCACACCCACCAGAATGGCCATTATCAACAAAACAGAAAATGACAAGTGCTGGAGAGGATGCGGAGAAAGAGGCACACTTATCCACTGTTGGTGGGAATGTCAAATGGTGCAACCACTGTGGAAAGCAGTTTGGCGGTTCCTCAAAAAGCTGAATATAGAATTGCCATACGATCCAGCAATACCATTGCTGGGAATCTACTCAAAGGAATTAAGGGCAAAAACTCAAACAGACATTTGCACACCAATGTTTATAGCAGCGTTATTTACGATTGCAAAGAGATGGAAACAGCCAAAATGTCCATCAACAGACGAGTGGCTAAACAAACTGTGGTATATACGTACGATGGAATATTATGCAGCGTTAAGACAGGATAAACTTATGAAGCATGTAATAACATGGATGGACCTAGAAAACATTATGCTGAGTGAGTCTAGCCAAAAGCTAAAAGACAAATACTGTATGGTCCCAATGATGTGAATCGACACTCGAGAATAAACTTGGAATATGTCATTGGTAACAGAGTTCAGCAGGAGTTAGAAACAGGGTAAGATAATGGGTAATTGGAGCTGATGGAATATAGACGGTGCAATAGGACTAGATACAAAAACTCAAAAATGGACAGTACAATAATACCTAATTGTAAAGTAATCATGTTAAAATACTGAACGAAGCTGCATCCGAGCTATAGGTTTTTGTTTTGTTTTGTTTTGTTTGTTTTGTTCTTATTATTATTACTTTTATTTTTTTCTCTATATTAACATTCTATATCTTTTTCTGTTATAATGCTAGTTCTTCTAAACCGATGCAAATGTACTAAGAAACGATGATCATGCATCTATGTGATGATGTTAAGAATTACTGATTGCATATGTAGAATGGTATGACGTCTAAAAAAAAAAAAAATGGTCAGCACAATACTGCCTAATTGTAATGTAATTATCTTGGAACGCTGAATGAAGCTGCATCTGATCTATAGTTTTTTTTTTGTTTGTTTTGTTTTTTTTTCTCTCATATATTTTTGTACTTTTTATTTTTATTTGTGTTTTCTCTCTGTGTTATCACTTTATTTCTTTTTCTGTTGTAGTGCTATTTCTTTCTCTAAATCGATGCATATGTACTGAGAAATGATGACCATACACCTATGTGATGATATTAAGAATTACTGATTGCATATGTAGAATGGATTGATTTCTATTGTTGTGTTAGTTAATTTTTTTAATTAATAAAAAAAAAAGAAAACATTAAGTCAAAATTTTGGAAATGTTTGGCAAGGAAAATCAATGTTCATTTGAAAACAGTGATAGCTATATTCTAAGGTTAAAGATCTTATAGAAAATTATTTGAGCTGAAAATGTTTAACAGTTCAGTTTCACTATATCTGATCTGTAAAGGACATGAAGCAATTTTTTTTTTAGCTTCTCTGCTTCATTTTACCAACTTCATCATTTTCCATAAAGGTTCCACTGAAGTATAAATAATATTAGCAGTGTTGTTTTATCATTTGTTTCTAGATGAGAGTGTTTTTTAATTTTTAATTGATAAGCAACATACAAACACATTCTTAACATACAAGCATTCCATAAATGGTGTACAATCAATGGCTCACAATATCATCACATTGTTGCATATTCATCACCATGATCATTTCTTAGAACATTTGCATCACTCCAGAAAAAAAATAAAAAGAAAAAACTCATACATACCATACCCCTCACCCCTCCCTCTCATTGACCACTAGTATTTCCATCTATCCAATATATTTTAACCTTTGTTCCCCTATTATTTGTTTATTTTTTTAATCCATATTTTTTACTCATCTCTCCATACTTTAGAGCATCAGGCAAGGTTTTCACAATCACACAGTCTCATTGTGAAAGTTGTATCTTCACACAATCATCTTCAAGAAACACAGCTCTACAGTTTCAGGTACTTCCCTATAGCCACTCAAATACACCTAAACTGAAAAGGGATAACTAAATAATGCATAAGAATAACCTCCAGGATAACCTCTTGACTCTGAAATCTCTCAGCCACTGATGCTTTGTTTTTTCTCATTTGTCTCTTCCCCCTTTTGGTCAAGATTTTCTGAATCCCTTGATGCTGGGTCCCTGCTCATTCTGGGATTTCTGTCCCACATTGCCAGGGAGGTTTACACCCCTGGGAGTCATGTCCCATGTAGAGAGGGGGAAGTGGTGAGTTTGATTGCCGTGTTGGCTGAGAGATAGGCCACATCTGAGTAACAAAAGAGGTTCTCTGGGGGTGACTCTTAGGCCTAATTTTAAGTATGTTTAGCCTATCCTTTGCTGGGATAAGCTTCAAATGAACAAACCCCAAGGGTTCAGCCTATTGATTTGTTTGTCCCCACTACTTGTGAGAATATCAGAAGTTCTCCAAATGGGGAAGTCAACTCTTTCCCTCTCTCTTCCCATTCCTCTAAGGGAACCCTGCAAATACTTGTTTACTTGTTGTCCAAATCACTCTGAGATTTAACGGGGTATCGCACTAACCTGGACATACCAACAAAATCTCATACTCTGTTCAAAATTCCCTGTACTTATAGTGTTCAACTAAACTGACCATACAAATTAAATTAGGAAATGTGTTACCCAAAATATAAATTTTGCACCAAATAAACATCTCTCCCTTTAGTCAAAATGAGAGCTTTTAACAAGGAATTTTTAACCCAGGCACATTGGAAACATTTACAGTACTTGTTCTGTAAGAGTCCCTTAAAATGCATTCAGCACCCTGCTTGACAATATATGCTTTATTTTTTACTTCCCACATTTATTTATTTCTTTATTTGGTTGTCTCCACTGCTTGCGAGTATATCAGGAATTCACCAAATGGGAAAGTTGAATTTTTCCCCCTTTCTCCCCATTCCCCCAGGGAGACTTTGCAAATACTTCTTTATTCACTGTTCAAACCACTCTGAGATTTATCGGGGCATTACCCTGGACAAACCTACAAAATCTCATGCCCTATTCAAGGTTCCATGTATTTATGGTGTTCAGTTAAGCTGTCTACATAAGTCATATTAGGAAATGCACCAGTCAAAATATAAATTTTGTACCAAATAAACATTTTTTGCTTTAGTCTCACACAGAAGTTGAAGTTTTAAAATGAATCTATTTTCAACATCCTGCAATATTGACATCCCTTTGTTCTTCCTCATGAAAAAACATTTTTGAATTTGTATATTTAGTCACTATCATTGCACCATCTAGGCATTCCTAGATTATACCATTTCAGTCTTTATCATCTATCTTTCCTTCTGGTTTCATATGTGCCCCCAGCCCTCCTCCCTCTATCATTCTCACATTCAGCTTCATTCAGTGTACTTACATTATTGTGCTACAATCAGATGGCATTGTGCTTCCACATTAAAAAATTAATATTTACCTCAAACTTGTTCTAATTTGAGACGAAGAAATTTCTTCACAGCAATTGGTCACTTGTTTCATGTATAAATAATAAATGCATTTTTTCTGAAAGTCTAATCTAACTTTTTTTAGCATTTAAACATCCTCTGTCTTACTTACCATTCAACATGAAGATTAAAGTCTCAATCTCTTTGTGAGCTGTAACATAAAACAATTAGCCATATTAGCCATTTATTTTATAGGCAATAGTAACTATCTTAATCTAATTGGAGATAATCTTAAATTTGAAATTTTTTTTGATTCTATGAGCAATACTATTTAACATGAAAACAGAGCTTGGTAGCAGTCATCATTTGTATTTTTTAATACAAGTAATTGATGCTTCTTATAAAGAAAGCCTGAACAATGTAGAAGTTCCTTCCTTCTTTCCACCTTCCTGCCCTTCTTTTCTCCCTCCCTTCTTTCCTCTCTCCTTTCCATCCTTTTCTTCCTATTTTCCTTTATAATGAAATCCAGAAGCAATTAGGTGGGGCTAAGTAAGATAGGCATCTGAGTAGGTGGGCCAGTGGTATGTATATAAATATTTAAAAACAAGATGGGGGGTCGGCTAATTTGTAATATTCGCCAATTTCTGTGCAATGAATTCTTTTGCCATGGCTGATTTCAAGCTAATATGATGTCACTGAACACAGAGTAGAGACGAAATATGCACAACTGACTGTAGTGAGTCAGTGCCAGCCAGCTCCAGCACACTACTGGGTGGGGCTGCATGATGTAAAGTGTTGGGGCCCAAAAGAGGGGAGGAAAGAGACCATGAAGAGGTAGAAAGAGCAGTGTCAGAGACTAGGGGGATAGGAGGCTGTCCAAGCAAGAGGAGTGGGAGTAGAGGTGACCCAAAGCTGAGTGAGGTGATAAGAAATGTTTCTTGGAGGGTGGGGGCCATGGCAGCCACCCAGTGCAGTATGTCAGAACCCAAACCAGCGTGAGGAAGGCGTTCACATGGGGAGATGGCAGAGGAGGCCTGATCCGAAACCAAGCAGGATGATGATGGTGTCCATGTGGCCATATTGGCAATCATAGGCCATATGAGCCTAAGTGGGTTGTACAGGAAGCACAGTGCTACATGAGGGATCTGCAGCAATGATGGGCAATCGATTACATACTAGAAAGATTAATCCAAAAAATAAATCTATTGAGAGTGGTGGCAATCAGGTCTCTCGCTCTTGGGAAAGAAAATTACAAATGTGGAAAATGAGAAACATAATCTGAAGCCTATGGTATTATATGGAAATACAGTTATTGGCATGAACTCATGGTTTTAAATATACAGATATAGATGTAAATGCAGATGGAAATGTGTGTGTGTGTGTGTGTGTGTGTGTGTGTGTATTCTCTATCTTCTGAGAGGTTCTGGGAGCAGCACTGCCTTAATAGCAATAAGCATTTATTGCTGGATGCCCAGTATCCAGACCTTAGTTTCTAAATACCATTCTCCACTAAAAGGAATCTTGGAAAAATGGCTAATTGCAGGGGTCGGGCAGGGAAATTATAGGATGAGTGAGGCAGATCTCTTCATGTCACAATTAAGTCTAAAGAAAATCTACTTCTTACTCGCTAGGTCCAAACATTAAATTAGTCCAATGCTGATATCTTGTGGCAGGAAGAGGTTATCAAGGTCCCTGTAGACTAGATTATGTTATAGGACCGGAGAGTTGCCATAAGACTGAGGTAGTACAGTGAAAGTGTATTGCTGGTCTTGCAGCTGAAAGCAAATTTTTCTGGTGGTCTTTAGTAACAGGCGTTAAGAAAAAAAGCATTTGCCTTGTTCCCCATCATGCTGAAGCAGCT
This sequence comes from Tamandua tetradactyla, assembly GCF_023851605.1. Classification (NCBI taxonomy): domain Eukaryota; kingdom Metazoa; phylum Chordata; class Mammalia; order Pilosa; family Myrmecophagidae; genus Tamandua; species Tamandua tetradactyla. Next base: position 29,120,343 of record NC_135352.1, read on the forward strand.
GGATTGAGAGAATGGTGGAATGACCTTTTAAAGACTCAATTGTGAAATTGACTGGGTGGCAACATATTGCAGGGCTGAAGCAATGGTCTCCTGGAGGCTGCTTGAAATCAGTATTAGACACTATGGAATTGTTTCTTCCAAAGCTAGGATTCATGGGTTCAGGAATCAAGGGGTAGATATGGAAGCGGCACCACTCACTATCACCCCTAGGGATCCACCAGAAAAATATTTGCTTTCTCTCACTGCAACCTTAAGCTCTGCTGGTATACAGCTGCTAGTTTCAATAGAAGGAGTGCTTCCACCAAGAAACACAACAATGATTCCACTGAATTGGAAATTAAGACTGCTATCCAATAGCCTTGGGCTCCTCATGCCTCTGAATCAACAGACAAAGAAAGGAATAACTGTATTGGCTGGGGTAATTGAACCTTATTATAAAGGAGAAATAGGATTGCTGCTACCCAATAAAGGTAAGAAACAATTTGACTGTGTTTGGGTCTGCTAAAGCTGCCAGAATGCAATATACCAGAAATAGATTGGCTTTTGCAAAGGGGATTTATTAGCTTACAAATTTACAGTTTTAAGCCCATGAATATGCCCAAATTAAGGCATAAAGAGGAAGAAACATTCTCTGGGGAAAGGCTGCTGTCATTGGGATTCCTCCATTACATAAGAAGGCACATGTCTGCTGGTCCAGTTATAGAAACAAGGACTGTAATGGCTATGAATATTTCTGCCTTGTTTTGTTATGAATAGTTTGTGTATATACACAAAGGAATAAAGTCTTTGTTTTCTTACTTATCTTATCCCCATATCATAAAAGTTGTATTAACTTCCTGTCATAGTATTTAAGTTACAAAATAACAAGATTAAGAGTGAATGTTACCCAAAGACTTGCACCCTCTTCTGGGGAAAGAATTAGTGTATTTCTGACTGTACTCAGGTCAGATAAGTATTGTTAGGCAAAAATATGACTGTTATCTTTATTTAGATTAAGTATGGTTTAAGGAGATGAGTGCGGATGCCTAGTTTATAGGGGGCGGACTGTGATGATTAAGTTCAATTATCAACTTGGCTAGGTTATGGTGTCCAGTTGTTCGGTCACAAAAACATTGTCCTCATTCTTACTGTAAGGATATTTCATGAATTTAAAACATCAGTAAGTTTTCCAGATCAATAACTGCATACCATAGGATGTGCTGATTTGTTCAAGCAATGATACCACATTTGGAACAGTAGCTGCAATTGGAGTTACCACCTGGTTAACTTTATTACAATCCACTGTTATCTACCAAGACCCATCTGTTTTCTGCATAGGCCAATGTGCATGGAGATGTGGTGATATTCATCACTCCTGCATCCTTCAAGTCAAATAAGTGGTACTAATTTTTGCAATCCCTCCAGGAATGTGGTATTGCTCTTGATTTACTAATTTGCTAGGTAAGGGCCTTTCCAACCCTAATAGCACTCATTCAAAAAGTAAGGTGGAGATTCTGCCAGTTGCTGAGTATGTCTATTCCAATTACGCATTCTGGAACTGGGGGAATAACCACAGAATGGGTCCCGATGAGACCCACTGTGAGACAGGCCTGAGCTAAAACTCCATTGAGCCTCTGACCACCATAAGCCCCTACCTGGATTGGTGAACCACCATAAATTTTGGACCTCTTGGAATTAATGCCACTTCCAAGCCAGTGCCTAATCATCCCCAAAATATCTGATTATTTCCTTTTTCCCAATACACAGTCACCCTGGTAAAAGACAGTAGGTTCCTTTAGGGAAGGCTGGGAGGAACATTAACAGTATAAATTTTTGTAAGTGCATCAGAGTGCTTCCCCAAGGGGACCTGGCCTTCCCTTCATTTCCTTCATTCTGGTTCCATAAACTGTCTCAAGCCTGGGAACTGATTGAGGGTCCATGGCTCTCTGTTTATGTGATACATGTTTGACTTCTGCTCACTTTACCTAGAATTGTTCTGCATATACAGATCAAGTAAGAATGAATAAGAATGCTCCCTCTAGGTAACCCATGACCAACTAGCCAATGCTAGTTGTGTGTCTCTGTGAGTTAGATTATTCTGATTACTGCTTTGACTCTGCTGTCCATTATAGTAGATTCACCCTTGTATTTGGGGATTAAGTGCTGCCACTTGGCTTCTACCAACCTAAGATCCAGTCATCCCCATTATGTTTAAGGATCAAAGTTCAGTGGAAGCAATTCCCACAGTAATATGTGACCCACACAGAAGAGCAACCACAAGCTCTTCAGGGACGATGGAGTTCACAATTTCTTTCCTCACAGACCTGACGAAAGGTGTGTCCTCCAGACATTCCTGGGGTGAGTGCAGATCTTACATAATAAATCCACTCTAATGTTCAATCTCTCTCATTTATATTAGACCAGAGCAGTTCTGGGATTTCACCTTCAGGCGTGTAGGCCATCTTTTGGTCCATGCTTCAGCCAACTACCCAAACAAACTATTAGAGACCTTTCTAACTCCTCAAACACAAGATTACATCCAGAATCTCTGCTTAGTGGGCCAAACTCAGCCTAACCCAGCTTTCATTTTTATCCACTCTTATGTCATACACAGTCACTTTATTTCTGTCAATGTAAATTGGAAAAAAACATGCAATTATTTGGGAGTGTAGCACATCTCCTCCTGGATCACACTTTGTGCCTCACCTTATGAGCCCTGTTGGGACTTCAGTCTATTATAGGTCTGGAAGAACAGAAGGGTAGTGGGGATGGGTTGTGAGAGGAATTAGCAGTGTCTTCCAAGCCAACCACTTCAGGGCATTCCCTTGCAGTTTCACCTGGTGAAACAGGATTAATCTCTTTAAAGGGAGGTGTGAATATTTTTCCTCAAGGGAGGCAATTACAGGTTTATCAGGCAAACAGTAGGGTTAATTTCTTTAGGTGGAGGTTAGATGGCTGATTCCTCAGGGCAGACAATTACAGGTTTATCTGGCAAAGAAGACTCAATAGAATCTAGAATTTCACTGTCCCCACCATCATAATTATCAACCGATATTTCTCCATTCCAATTTCCAGTATCTCATTCCTTTCCAATCAACACCCTTACTTTAACAGCAGACACCTTGCAAGTCTGGGAATTCAATTTACGTTGTACTTCACCTACTCATACAACGAGACTCTGGGACTGGTTTTCAGAAATCTCAAGTCAACAGCTACAAGAAATAAGAGTTTCTATCATGGCACACATAGAAAATTTTGCAACCTTCATGTGGCACTTAAACTGAGAATTTGAAGCCTTGAGCTCATTTCTTTAAGAACTGCATCCAGCATATTTAGGAACAACAAGCCAACATCACTATGTTATTTAACTCCACAAACTCTGTTAAAGTATCAAATACACTCCCACCCAGAGCCTTGCCTCTTATAAGCATTTGAATAGCAGTTTCTGATGTTGATTTTTTACATATTCTAGTGCCAATTCAAGCCATTGAAACTGCCGCATACTAACTCACTAGAGTAGTTCTTGTACTAACTTGTTAAAGTTTTTACTTGCTTTTTTTTTTGGTAAGCCTATTTCCTTGTGTTTTTTAATAAGGAGCTGTCTCACTAGAGGACAAGTTCCTATTTTCTTCTTCCTTCAAAGAACCACTGCAGCATTTATTGAAAGGAGAAACCTGAACTTAAAATGACCCCCAAAACATAAAATACCCTGTGAACTAAATCAAAGTGAGCAGGAAAAACAGGAAAGAGAAACACCGGATCCTAAAAGAAAGTGAGAGGGCCGACCATTATAACGTCTATCAACATCACCAATCCACTCCTCAAAATAGAAAACCAATTGACAAAAATGACCAATTTACAATCCTTAGTTTGAACATGAACATAGTCAATTCTAATAACCAACTTGGAATCCTTAATTTAAATGTTAACCAGCCAGTTAAAATGTGCCAAGTTCCTATCCCCATCTCCCTTTGTTTAATCTAATAAAAATCCCTCACCCTCCAGCAGGAGGGTTTTCCCCATTTCTGCTGGGATAGTTTATGCTAATAAACTCTTTCTATTCTCAAAATCCTGGTGTCACTGAATTGGCTTTTGTGTACTCTGGGCAAGAACTCACTTGAGCAATATCATCCTGGACTATCAATGCCATCTTTTTTTTTTTTTTTTAACTTTTTTTAAATTATATAATATAACATACATACAAAGCAAAGAAATAAAAAAGCAATAGTTTTCAAAGCACTCTTCAACAATTGGTTACAGGACAGATCCCAGAGTTTGTCATGAGCTGTAATATGATCCTCTCATATTTTGCCTTCTAGCTGCTCCAGAATATAGGAGGCTAGAGGGCTTAAATACTTTTTTATCATCACAATCGACTTTTTTTTTCCTTTTTTGTGTGTGAAAAATAACATATACACAAAAAAAAGCTATAAGTTTCAAAGCACAGCACCACAATTAGTTGTAGAACATATTTCAGACTTTGACATGGGTTACAATTTCACAATTTTAGGTTTTAACATCTAGTTGCTCTAAAATACTGGAGACTAAAAGAGATATCAATTTAATGATTCAGCATTCATACTCATTTAAGTCCTATCTTCTATATATAATTCCACCTATTGAAGCCATCTTGGCCATTGGAAGTAGAGGCATTAGTGTCTTTGAATCTAATCAGATTAGAGAACCAATTCCCCAATCCCCAGAATCAATTTAAAAATCTCATTCTTAAGATTCTATTTCTCAGGAACCACTCCAGGTACCAAGTCTGTTATAGCCAGGGTTCTCCAGTGAAACAGAACTGATGGGCTATATATAATGTAACTCTTATGGGATTTACTACAGGAATGGTTTCGCATGACCGTAGGGATGGGCAAGTCCAAGTTCTGTAGGACAGAACTCAAGCTGGGAACGCTGGTGAGGGTTTTCGATAAATAACCCAAGAGAAGCTGGCTGGATGAAGTAGAGATGGAAAGTCTTCCTTCTCATTGCTAAAATCATTGGCCTTCAACTGATTGCATGAGACTTCTCTATTGCTGAAGGCAATCTCCTTAGTTGATTGTTGATATATATCAGCCATAGATGCATTGAACTTACTGATTAATTTAGATCCATGAAATAGCCTCACAGTAACAATTAGGCCAGTGTTTGGTTGGCTAAACAACTGAACACCATAACCTAGCCAAGTTGACATATGAACTTAACCATCACAGGATACTAAAATCAGTGAGTGGAAGTTTAATAAGAAATGGGATATTTAAATAGTCTCACATTTCTTTACTGATTATAAAGGGTTAGTAACTCACAGCGAAATCTGACAAACACCACTTTAATCAAGTGATCATAGTTCACCTCACTAGTAATGGTACAAATCAAAACCATGCATAACCTGATAGAATACAATCAGAGGAACACAACACCATTTCTGTAATATTCCTTTTAAAATACAAACTTGACATTGTGGGATCGACAATGCCTTCCTGACCAAAAGGGGGGAAAGAATTGTAACATATAAGGTATCAGTTGGCTGAGAGAATTCAAATAGAGGCTACTCTTATGCAAGCTTCAGCTAGATATTGCTATTTATCATGGTTTGCCAAACCCCAACCAATGGCATTCCTGCCAACTCTAAAGCACACATAGGGCTTTATCTGAGATTCTGCAAAGATTCCATGTACTATGATTACTTTCCAGAAACTTAAAACCTCCAGATAGTTTTGTAGGCCAGATAAGTCCTGAAACCCAGACAGGCCAGCCTCTCCAAGAACATCAACTAATTCCATCTCCCTATCCCATATTATCAACAGCTTCCAACATGAAAAAGTTGGAATGGGCATGGCACAAATATCCCTAAACATTGGGAGAAAGCTCAAAGGAGAAGGTGGAGTTATAACAAAGAAGATAGGATTTAATAAATGAGTATGACTGCTGAATCATTATATTGATATTTCTTATAATCTTTAGTATCTTGGAACAGCTAGAAGGAAAAATCTAAAATGGTAGAACTGTGACTCATGCTAAACTCTGAAATCTGTTCTATATCTTCTTGTTAAAATGTACTTTGAAATTTATTGTTTTTTGTATTATGTTACTTTTCACAATAAAAAGTACAAATTTGATTTCAACATGAAAAAACATTGGACAAACCTAGTTTAGGTTATTTTATAAATAATTGGCCTGTAATTTTCAAAAGTGTCAAAGTCATAAAAGTTTAAGAAGTAAAATAGAAAGACAGGAATTCTTCTGGATTGAAGGAGACTGAAAAGACATGACAAGTAAATATAATAAGTGAACCTGGACTGTATCCTTTTTATAAAAGGCATTATTGGGGCAATTGGAAAAACTTAATGAGATCTATGATTAGATGGTAGAAATGTTTTGTTGTTATTTTCCTGGTTTTGGTGGTTGTATTTTGCTTATATGGGAAAATGTCCTTTTTGTAGAAATTACAAATTAAAGGAAAATAAGTTTCTTGTACTATTCTTGAAACTCTTCTGTGTGTATGAAATTATTTAAAAATCATCAACAACAACAAAAAGAGGTATATCATAAAAGGGAAATTCACTCCCTTCCCCAGAGATAATTATGCCCCTGCTCAGGCACTTACACTTCCTTCCTATGGTAGACAAGTTTAGCCCCTCTCCCTCCCACATTGTATCCCTTTCTTCTTTCCTAAGGAACCCTGATTTTGTTAAAATACTGATATGTACCTGGCCCCAGACTCCTTTATAGCAGAGGGTGGGCAAGTGACTTGCTCTAGGCAATAAAATATGGGCCGAGGAGGTTTCTGGGAAAGTTTTTGGTTCTTTGATACAGGTAACATCTCCAACCGTAACCCTTACCTTTTCTGCTGCCTGGAAGGTAGGGATAAGGCTGGCAGAGCAGCCCTCATCTCATGATGCTGAAGAAACAAGCATGAAGATGAGCCTAAAGGTGGCAGAGGGAAACTATGGAAAAAGCCTGGGTCCCTGATGCCACCTTTGAACTGTTGCCCCAGGTCTTGTAACCGAGAAATCAGGATTTAAGGGATGATTTTGATTACTGAATCGTTATATATTCCTTTTTGCTTTCTAGTACATTTAAATAAATTCCTGAAATCTCTAAATTGTAATCCAGCTGCCTTGATCTCTGAAGATGACTGTATAACCCTTTGGTAGTTAGGTTCAGGTGTCAACTTGGCTAGGTGAAGGTAGCTAGTTCTGTTTCTGTGGACATGAGCCATTGGCATGTGAAACTCATCTGTCACTGATTGCATCTGAGGTCGGCTAAGGGGCATGCTTCCTGCAATGAGTGATGTTTAATTTAATTAGCTGGATGCTTAAATGAGAGAGCTCAATGCACCACAGCCCAAGCAGCTCAGCATACTTCATCTCAGCACTCACAGCTCTGCCCAGACCTTTGGAGATCACCCCGGGGAAAGCTGTATGAACCCAGAAGCTGGGAGAGAAGACCAGCAGAGATCGCCCTGTGCTTTCCTGCCTAGGAGAGAACCTCAGATGAAAGTTAGCTGCCTTTCCTCTGAAGAACTATAAGTTTCTAACTAAATAAATCCCCCTTTTATTAAAAGCCAATCATCTCTGGTGTGTTGCATTCTGGCAGCTTTAGCAAACTAAAATAAGCCCTTATCTTCTGCCCCTGTGATTGTAAAAACCTTGTAACTAACCTTCTCTTGTACCCAGTTATCTAGTTTTTCAACTTTAGAGTCCTGTAATCACTAAAGACAACCCCTAATATTTATTGATGAAGTGTCTTGGATCAACCCAGAACTAACCCACCCCAAGTCTAATGTAATCTTGATAACTGAGACTGGATCTAACCCAAATGGGCCTGCCTGACATGTCCAGTAGCTTAGGCTTTAACCTACAATTCACCTATACCTCATTCCACCATTTTCTTAGAAATGCATTCTGTAACTAAGCATGTCATCCATCTGCATATGCTCAATAATTAGATCTAAGTACATCATTTGGGGCCACTGTGCTCATTATCCTAAACCCTGTCCATCTTTTCTCTAATAAAGCTATCCAAATTATTGCAGTTCAGGGTGACAGAGTTTGGGCCAATAGGCCACCTGCTCTTATACGATGCACCTAGTAATAAACTCTTTCCTTGAAACCTCAGTGTCTCAGGAATTGGTTATTGAGTGCATTGGGCAGAAGAATCCATGACCTTTGTCCAGGAACACTGTGGACTGCCCACCTCCATGCTTCTTGCTATGTGAGAAATATAAGCCCCTTTTTTGTTTCAGCCACTCATATTGGCATTCTTCAGAGTAACAGAATGAGCAGGAGATATATATATATATATATCTTTTATATTATTATATCTATATGATTCATTGTAAGGAATTGGCTCAGGAGGCCACGGGAGCCGGCAATTTCAAATTCCATAGAGCAGACCACAAGCTGGAAACTCTGACAAAGGGCAGGCCAAAGTCCTTAGTCCAGATTCCCCAGGAGAAGCTGGCTGGCTGGAAATTCCCACAAAAAAGCAAAGCTAAAGTTGAGTCAGAGTTCCTCTTTTTATAAGGACTACAGCCATACTGGATTATGGCCCACCCTGATTCAACTTGGCTTCATCTAGTTTCTTCGAACATTCTATTTACACATGGTTTCACACCCACAGGACAGGGGGTTAGGACCTGAACGTGTCCTGAACACCACGGTGAGCAGACTTTAGTTATTTGTAGCTGAAGCATTCCTAACCCATGTACCTTCTCTGTGCATTTGCACAGACACATCTGCATACATGTATATGTGCGTACGTATATATGGCTGGTGGATCTTTCTTTTTTTGTATGCTGTATGGTAGGGTCACATTTCATTCTTTTCCCATGTGACTGTTCCATTATTGCAGCACCATTTGTTGAAATTTTTTGTGGGGGAGGGGAAGTGCATGGGCCAGGAATCCAACCTGGGTCATGCATGGCAGGGTAGAATTCTACCACTGAACTACCCTTGCACCCTTGCTAGTGGAGTTTAAAAGCCTAAATAGATCATACTATTCATATCGTCCTTCACATTGCTTTGTTTTTTATTTAACAATCTATGTTGAGGCTCTTTCCATGTCAGCTCTTTTCAACATAATATTCTATTGTATTCCATAGTATGAATAATCAATAATTTATTCATCTATTTCTGTATTGGTTGACGTTTAGATTCTTTCTAATTATTAGCCACTGCAAACAATGTTGCATGGTATGTTCCTGTACATAAATCTTTCTGCATGAGTCAACAAAACTCTAGGAAAGTCCTAGTTGAGGAATTGCTACAACAAAGATTATATTCATGTGACTTTTTTTAGATGCTGACAAATTGCTCAGAAGGCTCTCAAAAGACTGTACCTTCAACTCTTGCCAACAGTCAAAGCTCATTCATCCATATCTTTATTTAATCAGAATAACATCAGTCTTTTCAATAAGTAATGACTACTAGTGATCTGTGCATCTTTTCACACACTTAAAGTTCATTTGTATTACTTTGGACTATTACTATCATTTACTCATATTTCTACTTGACTGTTTATCTTTTTCTTATTGATATGCAGGAGGCTTTTATATGCAAAACAGCAGGAGGTAATCCCAGCTATTCTGCAAACAGTCATTCAACTAATGTCTGTGCTTCTCACTGTTAATCCTAAATGTGGAGTTTCTCTGGAGCTTCCTTTGGAAGAATGGCTTGACTTATAAATCCTCCCACATGCTGTGTTGAGTGGCATATGTAGAGCTCTGTCTGGGTTGCTTCATTGATCTGATGCCATTTGCTTTCATATTCCAGAAATTCAAAAAAAGAAAAATTCTGTGATAACACCCTTTCTTCTTTTCCAGCTCTGTTGTGGGTTTATTCTTTAAAAAAATATATTGTATATCATTTTAATCTGATTTTGTGATACAAGGAATTGGAGAAAGATAAATACTGACTGTGTCATCCTTAAAGAGGAATCTCACTCTGCATTTCCCACTGGTCTTTCAGGTCATTTTTCAAGGGCAAGTTTTCAGATACTATAGTAGACAAATGGATTATCACCCTTAAAAGGAAAGTAGTTCAAACACTAAGAGTTGCTAATGGAAATTTGTGGGTTTCATGGGAAAAAGGGAACATAAAAGTTATTTATTCCTAAAAGCTAGAACTGTTTTATGCCTAAGAGGTTAATAACAGACTAATAAAATTATTAAAGAAGTGTCTTCCCCAAGTGTTTTTAGTTAAATGTGAGCATTTATAGGATGCTGATAGGAGATCTGATGTTTAAGTGATGATGAATTTAACATCAAGGTTAAAATATCCAAAATTAAAACTAAGACACATAACTGAATGTCTGTTTTTCAACCTTTATAATGTAGAAAAGTTCAGGAAATAACTTGATAATTTAGAGAGTTCAAGCTACAGAGTCTTTTTATCTATGATCGAGAAAGATACTACTTTATTAATTTTTTTCAGTGAGGAGGCCTTCATGATACCTCTAAAGGTATTTAGATATAATAGTTTCCCCTAAAAATGTGTTTCAAAGCCCTGGGAGAGGGGACAGTAAAATCGACAGGAGCTATGATGTAAAAGTCTTCGAGGGCAAGTTCGAACAATTTGCTTGTCTTTAGCACAAGGGACACTGCCCAAGAGACAGAGCATATCAGATCAGGGGGCAGAGAGACATGGGAGAGTGAGCAGTAGAGTGACACCTGGATGGAGAAGATACAGCAGAGAGACCCCCTGCATGTGGGTTGGCAAGTAAAGGACGCCCCCATGAGAGCAGACCAAGAGGAAATGCAGGTGTCCTGTCCCAGCCAGAATAACAGTGTGTGCACTCACTAGGAAATTGAGGCCACACAATCCCAGACCCTTCACGCTGCGCTCAGAAGGACTGAGGTGGTGGAGAGGCCTGGATTTCCTGCAATTCTGTAGGTAGAGGAGATGTGCCATTTGGTTGTCATTACTATTGCCTGGAAACGAGGAAGCCATGCTTTAAGATAAGCATTGGAAACTAGTCTTGTTCTGGAAAAATAATATTATCTCATATCATATGACACAAATATACCCCATTAATCAGTGCACACACAGAAATAGTGCTCAGTCCTGAGAAATTCCTCCTGTCATGATCGAAATCCATCACTCTCAAGACTTAGGTCCCAAAGTTCCAAAGGAAAAACAAGACACACTTTGTTTTTTGCTTCCATTACAAGAGGAGAACAAAATTTCAAAGCACCCCAGTTTTCCTTTTTTCCAGGAGAATAAAGATCGATTTTTTTCACAAATTGCTGAGCTCACATTTTTTCTGAATAAAAATATGTGCTTCCAGGGAAGAAAATTTGTATCTGTGAGACCAAAAGTACATAATTGAGTATCCCAACAGAAAAGTAATTATGCATCATGAAGAAGTTGGTCGAGGGGAAAATGCAATTTCAACCAAGGTATTCTCCTGGATTTTCAAGGAGATCACAGAATTGGGTCATTGTAACACACATAGAGAGAGTTGGATCAGGAATTGGGTGGATCTATATTCTCATACAGGACTGCCACTAAATGACCATGGTGGGCTCAAGCAAATTACAGAAATTCTTTGCCCTTCAGACCCTTAAAATGGGGATAATATATGCCTACCTTCCAGGGTTATTGTGCTTATCAATTTTGATAATAGAAATGAATGTGCAAAATGTTATGTAAATGTAATTACCATTTCTTTGGCCAGAGTCAGTTGTTTATATCGGTAAAATAATCTTGAGATTGGAAAACTAAGTTGAGGTCCTTTGCCTAATAATTTGTATCATTTATTAATAGACAGTAGGAACTTCATAACTAAGTTTCTGGAAAGAGAATACTTACGGGCCAATTTGCTGTGAATTTTATGATCCATGGGGAAGTTGATGGAAATTTTTTTTTTACGTTCAAATCTGGAATAAGAATAAGTTGTAGTGATACTGAGGGGCTGGAGTTACATTGCAAGTATATGACCTACCCAACATTCCTTATCCCACCTTCCTTCCATGGGATTCTGGTGAGGCTGTCAAACTTGTGGAGACTCTTCGGCAAAGCAGGTGAGTTTGCGGGGTTGGACAATCCAAATGCCCACCTACCTTGAGACAGTGATTGGTCTGCAATAGTCACATGACCTCAGCCAATGCCTTCTGAACTCTTTATGGGGACTGATATAAATGCTGAAGAAAAAAAAAGTCCTCTCTCTTTTTTGGGATTTTGTGCATATTTCCTTTGGATGTTGACTCTCTTAAGCATCTGAGTATGTGGTAGGTTGAATAGTGTCCCCCAAACTCATGTCTTCCCAGAACCTCAGAATGTAAAATTTGGAAATAGGGTCTTTGCAGAAGTCATTGGTTAGGATCTTAAGATGAAATCATCCTAGATGTAGGGTGGGCCCTAAATCTGTTGACTGGTGTCCTTAAAAGAAAAAGGTCACAGAAACACAGAGAAGACGGTTCTGTGAAGTTGGAGGCAGAGAAGTAATGCATCTACAAGTCAAAGTTTGCCAAGGATCATCAGCAACTGCCAGAAGCGAGGAGAGAGAGAGGCCTGCAATGGCTTCTCCCTCAGAGTCTCCAGAAAGGAGGCCGACCCCCTTGGTTTCAGACTTCTAGCCTCCTGAACCATGAGGGAATACATTTCTCTTGTTTAAGCCACTGTTGGTGGTAATTTGTTATAGTAGCTCTGGAAGCTAATACAGAGGTTTTCATAGAATTCAGGGAAAAGTTTAACACATCAGGGATACCCCAGGGACATGGCAGTGGGAATTGTGCACCTTAAATCAGATGCTCCTCTGTGTGAGAAGCAATTCCCAACTCTTTTAATCTCAGTGGCTCTCAACTCAAATGAAACAAGTGAGAAACATATGTATCTAGCCCAGCCTATGTCCAAAGCCTTCTCTTGGTCTAATCACACTGGCCTAAGAAGTCATAGTAAAACTATGGTTCTCAGGACCCATTCCTCGTGAATAGGGTAATGGTTCTCAGAGTAGAGGGTCTCAGGTAGGGTGAACATTTCCAGAACTTATCTACTGCACTTCTGTTAAGTACCAGGTAATTGAGATATACTTCTAAATCTGTATGGTAATCAGCTTCTGGAAAACTCAAAAAATTGTACCCTGCTAGGCTCTACACCCTACTTACCCAATGGGTATCCCCAGAAGTATGGTCTAGGAATCTGTGGGGTTTTTGTTTTTATTTTTTGTGTTTGTTTCTCCAAAAATTAATTAGGTGATTGTCTTTGTTTCCTGGCCTGCCATAACAAAGTACCACAAACAGAAATTTATTGTTTCACAGTTCTGGAGACTAGAAGTTTGAAATTAAGGTGTTGCAGGGCCATGCTTCCCCTGAAGTCTGTAGGATTCTGGTGGTGGCTTGCCAACAATTCATGATGTTCTTTGGCTTGGGATATAACTAAATCTCTTCCTCCATCACATGACTGTCTTTTCCGTCTGTCTGTGTTCAAATTTACTCTCTTTATAAAGGACTCCAGCCACCCTAAGCCAGTTTGATCTCATCTTAGCCAACAACATCTTCAAAGATCCTGTTTCCAAATAGGATCACATTCCCAAGGCCGTGGGGTTAGGACTGGACTTCTCTCTTTAGGGGACACAATTCAATCCATAATAGTGATTGTGATGATGAACCCAAGGGAATAGTGGGAGGAGGTTCATGAACTGGGTCTTGGAGAAAGCATAGGATTTTACTGGTTTGAAGGAGTGAATTCCAAGCAGATCCTTTAAAGGATTCTACAAGTCTTCATAAATTAAACTGCAGTGTGCACCAAAAACAGCTACAAGGAAAAACAAGTGGGCATGTGAAAATGATGAGCTTTTGCAACCTGACTTTCTTGTACAGGTTTTTCTTTGAATTTACTGTATACTGTCAGGTCATAATCAGTTTAATGAATCAGCTGATTTTATCCCTGTTTCAATGAGAATTGTGTAACACCCTATGAATAATCAGGGCACACAAATTTGTGAATTTAAAGGCCTTAATGGAACACACTGAACTTTACCTCATGGCATCTGGACTTGATTCACATTTTATAATGGAAATATCGACATTCTGCCAGCAACCAAGAACATAATTTATTTAAATATCTTAGCCAAAAATAATTTAGTTTCTGATTTGGGAAGGTTTTTTCTTCATTCTTATCAAAAGCAAAGGTTTGGAATTGATCTGTACGTGTTTCTACACTGATAAGTAAAACTGAAAACCTGGATGTACTCTTTCTACATATTTGTATTGCTGAGGGTGGAGTTCTCTAAATCTCATTCATGTAGAACGTGCCAGTTTGAATCTGTTATGTACCCTAGAAAAGCCATGTTCTTTAATCCTCATTCAATATTGCTGGGTGGAATCTTTTTTATTGTTTCCGTGGAGATATAACCCACCCAACTGTGGGTGGTAACCTTTGATTAGATCATTTCCATGGAGTTGTGTCTCCACCCATTAAAGTGGGAGCCATTTAAGAGAGAACCATTTTGGAAAAAGCTTTAGAGCCACCAGAACCATCAGAGCCCACACGATCAGAGATCTTTGGAGCAGAAGGAAAATGTCCATGGGCAAGCCTTTTGAAATGAGGAGAGAAAGCTAGCAGTCTCCGTGTACCCTCACAGCTGGGAAAGAAACCCCAAACACCATCGGCCCTTTCTTTGGAGTTAAGGTATCTTTCCCTGGATGCCTTCATTTGAACATTTTTATAACCTTACCTTAATTTGGACAAGTTCATAGCCTTAAAACTGTAAACTTGCAACTTAATAAATTCCCTGTTTTAAAAGCCTTTCCGTTTCTGGTATATCACACTCTGGCAGCATTTAACAAACTGAAACAGAGAGCTTACACACACACACACACACACAGTCACACACACATGCACACACAGAGCACATGTTCCCCAAGGTCCCCAATTAGAATAAAAGGATACACTCTAACCAATCTCATCTCTAACTAACAATTATTAAACTATTTGCTGTGAATAATACAGAATAAGGATTTTGGCAAAATGAAGAGCCGTCAATGCCCTTTGAATGTAATCTAGAAGTGATGGTTTAGTTGGGATATTTTCTTACAATGAGGTCAGCCTGGGAGTGACTAGCAATCAGACATTTCCAAGTCACTTATTGTGTGCCTGGTCTTATTCTCAGTGCTATTTTTAAACGCATTTAACCCTCCCCCAAAAACCTATTAGGTAGTTTCTGTTGTATCCCTATTTAAAAGGTGGGAAACCAGGGCACACTGAGATTACTTAATGTACTCAAGTCATGCAGCTCATGAGCCACAGTGCCCAGATTTAAACCCAGGCAGTCAGGCTCTTAGTCCATGCTCTTAGTTGCTAAATGCCCTTCTCCCTCTCCCAGGGGTGACGGTTGACCCTGTGGAAATGGATTATCTTCCTCAAGGAAGTAAGGAGTGAAGATGGTTGAGTACAGAACTTTGAGAAAAGTTCAACAACACAGACCATCCCTCCAACCAATGGCAGAGAAGCCATAAGAACAATACATATCAGAGGTCAAGTGCTCCCAAGACACCAAGAAGGAGGAGATCCATGGAAGCTGTGACTCAACTTTGGGGTGTTTAGTGACTTTTGTGGGACAGGTCCTGGAGGGGATCAGGGCCAGGATTCATAGTCCAGGCGATTTAGGTGCAAACCAGCGGTACAAGTGTAGAGATGGCACTTATGGAAACACTTGCCTTTCGGAAAATCTTCCATTGAAAGGAATGAGAAATGGGTATGAAAACATAAAGTACTAGCAAAGTATAAAATTTTTGTTTGTATGGTTGTTTATAAGGATAGAAACAATAGCAGATACTCAGTAAATTCACAAATGAATGAAAATAATAACTGTTTTAGTTTCCCAGGCTGCTCAAGCAAATACCATGATATGGGTTGGGTTAGATAATGGAAATTTATTCGCTTATGGTTTTGAGGTTAAGAAAAAGTCCACATCAAAGCATCATCAAAGACAATGTTTTCTCCCCAAAGACTGCGGCATTCCAGGGCTGGCTGCTAGCATTCTTTGGTCCTTAGCTTGCCACAGAGCACATAACAATGTCTCCTGGCCTCTCCCTTTTCTGCCGGATTCTGTTGATGTTCCCAGCTGCTCCCTCTGGTTGTCTCTCTTCTCATGGCTTTTTCTCCATCTGTCTGAATTTCATTCTACTTATTAAGGACTCTAGTAATTGGACTAATATTTATCCTGATTGAGGTGGGCCACACCATGACTGAGGTAACCTCAACAAAATGTCCTATTTACCATGGATTCACACCCACAGGAATGGATTAAGTTAAAGAACATGTTTTCTTGGGTTACATATAGCTTCAAACCACCACAATAGCTAGCATTTATTTTGTGTTTTCCATGTGTCAGTATTTTGGTTTCTTAAAGCTGCTGAAATGCAATGTACCAGAAATGAGTTGGCTTTTTTATTTTTACTTTTTTAATTGTATAATACAACATATATACAAAGCAAAGAAATAAAAAAGCAATAGTTTTCAAAGCACTCTTCAACAAGTGGTTACAGGAAAGATCTCAGAGTTTGTCATGGGTTACTGAATGATCCTCTCATATTTTTCCTTCTAGCTGCTCCAGAATATAAGAGGCTAGAGAGCTTAAATACTTTTTTATCATCACAATCGACATTTTTTCCTTCTTTTTTTTTGTGAACAATAACATATATACAAAAAAGCTATAAATGAAATTTATATTAGTTGATTGAATGAAGCACAGCACCACAATTAGTTGTAGACAATATTTCAGACTTTGACATGGGTTACAATTTCACAATTTTAAGTTTTTACTTCTAGCTGCTCTAAAATACTGGAGGCTAAAAGAGATATCAGTCTAATGATTCAGCATTCATATTCATTTGTTAAGTCCTATCTTCCATGTATAATTCCATCCATCACCTTTGATCTTTCCATTCCTCTCTTTGGGGTTGTTTGGGCTATGGCAATTCTAAATTTTTTATATTGGAAGAGTCTGTCACTAATATGGTGTAGGGAGATGGAACTATCTGATGTTCTGGAGAGGCTGCGCTAGGTTTCAGGACTTTCCTGGACCAGGGACCCATCTAGAGATTGTAGGTTTCTGGAAAGTTACTCTAATGCATGGGATCCTTGTGGAATCTTATATATTGCTTAGGTGTTCTTTAGGATTGGCTGGAATAGTCCTGGTTGGAGGTTGGCAGGTTATGATAGGTAGCAAGGTCTACCTGAAGCTTGCATAAGAGCAATCTCCAGAGTAGCCTCTTGACTCTATTTGAACTCTCTCTGCCACTAATACTTTATTAATTACACTTCTTTCCCCCCTTTTTGTCAAGACGGAATTGTTGATCCCACAGTGCCAGGTCTGGAGTCATCCCTGGGAGTCATCTCTCATGATGCCAGGGAGACTTTCACTCCTGGATGTCATGTCCCACGTAGGGGAGAGGGCAATGATTTCACTTGGGTTTAGAGAGAGTGAGGCTGCATCTGAGCAACAATAGAGGTCCTCCAGAAGTAACTCCTAGGCATGCCTATGGGTAGTCTAAGCTTCTCCACTACCTACATAAGCTTCACAAGAGTAAGCCTCATGATCAAGGGCATGCTTTGGGTATCCCTTAAGTTTGACAGCGTATCTGGGGATTCCCTGATGGTAAGGTTTAATAGTTCCATATTCTTTCTCCCCTCTCTCAGGGGACTTTGCCAATACTTTTTGATTATCTGCTTAATATACTCTAGGATGTTTCCAGGCATTACATTAATCTATACAGGATTAAAGGACCTCTTTCTTATTCTGTGCTTCCTGTATTTCAGTTGTTCAAATGAGCTATACAGATAAGTTGAATTAGATTATGCACTACAGAAAATTTCAGTTCCAGATTAAATAAACCTTATTTCCACTGGTCTCTAAGAGTATATGTGGTTCTAAAATGTAGACACTGTCTTCCTTACCCCTATATTCTGAATTACTTTAACCCCAACCTGTTCAGTTTTGTTCTTATCTCTAAGTATCAGGTTATATATTTATATATATATATATAATAGCCTCTCAAAATCCAGAAATAATAATCACCACTCCAGACTTAATGTGTCTGCTCTAAAAGCTTACAATCTAGGTACCATGAGTTGGCTTTTTCAATGGGGATTTATTAGTTTACAAATTTACAGTTTAAGGCCATGAAAATGTCCACATTGAGGCATGAAGAAGAAGATGCCTTCTCTGCTGGCATCCGGGATTCCTCTGTCATGTGGTAAAGCACATGGTGATGTCTGCTGTCCCTTCTCTCCTGGGTTCTGATTTCAATGGCTTTGTCTCCTGGATCTTGTTGATCCCTGCTTGCTTCTTGGGGCCATGTCTCTCTAAGCTCTCTGGGCATTCACTGTCTATTGTCCTCTTCACAAAGGACTCCAATAATGGATTAAGACCCACCTCGAATGGGCTGGGTCACATCTCAATTGAAATAGCCTAACCAAAAGGTCCCACCTGTAATAGGCTTGACCCCACAAGAGTGAATTTAAAAAATATGGTCTTTTCTGGGGTACATATCAGATTCAAACCAGCACAGTCAGGCAGTATTGTAACTATTTTACATGTATGAACTCATTCTTCCCAGAAATCCTTTATGCGGTAGCTGTTATTATCACCCCAATTACGCATATGAAGAAACAGAGGCACAGGAAGCTTGATATATGTGTTCTTACTGAAGAATAAATGAGTAATTCCAAGTTATGAAGTTATTGTAATATGATGGGTAATATTTATCATTGCTAACATAACTCTTAATTATATAAGAAGGTTGAGTTAGTGAAAAAAGTAGCTATTTTGGAAAAGTGTATTCCATGTCTTGTTTCATTTTCCAAATGAAGATTGTTTCTTTTTTTTTTTTTTTTTAAACTAAATCCACAGGATATTCCTTACCATCCTTAAATCAGTTTCTGTCTTTTTCCTCTCCCTAAAAATTCTTAGTTTTTGTTTTCTGACTTTTTTCTCTTTTTAAAAATTCCCTATGTTGCTGAAACAGAAGAGGAAGCTAAAATTAATGGACTGAGGCCACTACTAAAGTCATTCATGCTTCCAAGGCACAAAATATTTGAAAACAAACCACATCAAATTTCTGCTTCATTAGAAATATGGTTTGAACAGAGAGTAGAAGTGCACTGGGGAAGATAAGAAAGTCATAATAGTTAAAATAGGGTGAAAGAGCAGAAGCATTGCTTTCACATGTTGAAAAAGATGAATTCATCCAAAAGCACCTTGCCAGGGGAGATGTGAAATAGCAGCAACTCTGATGGGCAGGTCAGCAAATCCACATACTAAACCTTACTTCTATGGGAGAGTAATAGGACCAGAGACCTCTGTGTTACCTCCAACAAATGCAAGACTTCTTTGGAAGTGGCAAGTTGGGAAGAAAAAAGTTCTTGAACACAGAAAATCTCTTTTAACTACAGCCTATAGTCCATTTACGTGTAACGTAATTACTGATATATTGAGGCTAAATCATATCATTCTATTTGTCCTAGCTGCTTTATCTATTTCTCTCTCTCTCTCTCTCTCTCTCTCTCTCTCTTTCTTTTGTTTCTCATTTCCATGTCTCTTTATCTTCCCTGTACTTGTTTGGAGGTTATGCAGCTTACTTCTTTTTTTTTCAGTGATTATCCAAGAAATTACAATATGTCTACTTGAATTCTCCAAGTCTACAGTTTAGCAAACTCTTGCCCTCCTCCCAAACAATACATTTTAAAACTTTAATTCTATTTATCACACCTACTTACATTGCTTTTGCTGTGTTTTAGTTCTATACTGTTGTTTTTTAACTTCTCAAGTTATTAATGTTCCAAATCAACAAAGTTCATTTAGATTTTTCCCACAATGGTAGTTCTGGTGCTTCTCAGAACTACTCTTCTCAGTACACAGTAGAGTTGCTCTTCTCCTTCCTTATCTTGAAGTTAGACACAGCCACACAACTTGGGTGAAATGTGAGCATTAGTAACCAGTGTCACCTCTGAATGGCAGCCATTAAGGGCCACTGAGCTATGTTTCCTTTTCCTTCTGCCATGGCAACCAGCACCATTCCAAAGGGTTGGAACAGGATTCCATATGGAAGAGGCTCCATCAGTCCGCATCCCTAAAAGGAGACAATGTGAATCTGAGCCTTGGTTTCAGCTTGGTTTGAAGCCACCAAGTTGTGGGGATTCTTTGTTATGTAATATCATTGCTTATCCTGACTGATAACCCTAAAATTTTGACCATTTTCTTTGCTTTTCCTTCCTTCTTTCATCTCAGACTTTCCATCTACTTTGGCATTTTGGTTCACCCCCTTCTTCCCCCAGGACGTGTGAATGTGGCCTGCAAAACCTCACATGGGCTGGATTTACTCCTGGTTTCCACTTTGCTGAGGATGAAGCCCTTTGGGCACTATTAAGCTCACCACTTGGGGGATGGGGTGACCTGAGCCTTGATTTTTGCCACCTCGATTTTTAAAATATTTTTATTGATAAATAACACACAAACACAAATATTCTTAGCATACAAACATTCCATACATGGTGTACAATCAATGTCTTACAAGATTGTCACATAGTAGTATATTCATCACCATGATCAGTTTTAGAACATTTGCATCATTCCAGAAAAAGAAATAAAAAGAAAAAACCCATACAAACCATGCTTCTTGCCCCTCCCTGTCATTGACCACTAGTATTTTCATCTACCCAATATATTCTAACCTTTGTTCCCCTTATTATTTACTTTTTATCCATATTTTTTACTCACCTGTCCATACCCTAGATAAAGGGAGCATCAGAACAAGGTTTTCACAATCATACAGTCACACTGTAAACATTATGTCTTCATAAAATCATCTTCAAGAAACAAAGTTACTGGAACACAGCTCTACAGTGTCAGGTAGCTCCCTTTAGCCACTCAAATACACCATAAGCTGAAAAGGGATATCTATATAATGTGTAAGAATAACCTCCAGGATAACCTCTCAACTTTATTTGAAATTTCTCATCCACTGAAACTTTATTTTGTCTCATTTCTCTCTTCCCCCTTTTGGTCAAGAAGGTTTTCTCAATCCCTTGATTCCAGGTCCCAGTGAATCCCAGGAGTTCTGCTCCACTTTACCAGGGAGATTTACACCCCTGGGAGTCATGCCCACATACACCTTCAATTTTTGAGGCTCATAATCCAAGGTGTTCTCAGAGCATAAGCACTCTCCATGTAACCCTAACCTCTCTGGATTATCCCCTCTCCAGAAAATTTCTATCTTGTACACTCTTTGGTGCTTTTAAAAAAATAGTATTTTCCCAGCATTTTAAATAATTTTCAACATGAAATTTGGTGTGAAAAATCAAGTTCATCATTACCAGAACACAGTGGATCTCTTGACTCTGCTTTGGTTTTCTCCCCCAAGTCTTTTTCTCCATGGATATGTTATGATAATATAGCAACAGTCCTGTTTGGATCCATCCTGATAGCTGTGGCACATATGCTTCATGTACCATAGCAGACTGCACATTGAGAAAGACAGAGTGACCTGGACATCTGCCCATGGACTTTTCATCTTGGATGTTTCCTGTCCCCCAGGCCAGGACTATCTCAAGCCCATTTGAGAAACAATTCAAACCTGGGAGGAAGGGCCATGAGTTTGAACAGGTTTGACTCTTTCCAATGTGAGTTCCAGAAGCAATCAACTTAGCTTAAGGGAAATTAAAACTACATTCATAGGTTCTTGGAACTGGGAAGTCTAAGGATATAGTAGATTTAGGGTAAAGCTGACCTTAGGCACAACTGGATCCATGAGTATAAAGCAGACTTGTTGTTCTTCATATCTCAGACAGGTCATCTACATGTGGCTGGAAAGATGAATGGATCCTCCAGATTCTAACAGCTTGGTAATTCCAACAGGAAGAGAGTGGAATATGAAAGCCAGCACTCTTATCTGGGTGGGATGAGAAGATGATGAAATCTGATTGGCTAGGCTTGAGTTGTATGACCATTGAAAAACCATTCAGTGTGACAGATGAATTGGTTTGGTTTGGGTCAAATGTCTCCAAAGCCACATGGACTCGAGTTCTCTGCAGAATAGAGGATGTGTATTACCATAAGATAAAGAAGAGATGCTGATACATGGGAATGAGAAAGACTTCTTGACCAAAAGAGGGAGGAGAGAAATGAAACAAAACAGAGACTCAGTGACTAAGAGATTTCAGAATCAAGAGGTTATCCTGGTGGATATTCTCACGCATTATATATATATCCTTTTTTAGTTTATGGTGTATTGGAGTGGCCAAAGGGAAGTACCTGAAACTGTTGAGCTGTGTTCCAGTGGACTTGATTCTAAAGACTGTACAACTATATAGCTTTTACAATGTGACTGTGTGATTGTGGAAACTCTGTGTATGATGCTCCTTTCATCCAGGATATGGAGAGATGAATAAATCAATCAATCAATAAATAAATAATAAATAAGGATAAAAAATAAAAAATCAATGGGGAGATAAAAGGATAAAATTTGAGTAGATTGAAATACTGTGGGTAAATGAGAGGTAGGGGTAAGGGGTATGGGATGCATGAGTTCTTCTATTAAATTTTTTATTTCTTTTTCTGGAGTGATGCAAATATTCTAAAAATGAATCATGGAGAAGAATAAACAATTATGTGGTGATATTGTGAACCACTGATTGTAAAATATGGTTCAACTGTACATGTATGGATATTTTTCAGTAAAAATATTTTTTAAAGTCAGCTGGACTTAAAAAACAGAAGAGGGATATGCCATGTTCCAGGAAAATCTAATATTAAAGATGATCAATTATCAAATTCAATGCAATTTGAATAAAAATTTCTTTATTTGGGGGAATTGATAAGATGATTCTAAGCAACAATTGTAAGAGTTAATATGGAAGAAAAAGCAAAAATTTAAAAAGCTAATATGGAGGATTTGCTATATAGGCATAAAAATTATGTGAAAAGCTAAAGTAGTTAGGAATGTGGTGGCAGCATTGGAAAAGACAAATATAACAGTGGAACAAAAGAGAGTCTATTGTGTGTGATAAAAGAAACATCTTCATTCAGTGGGGAAGTGATGGTTTATTCAATGAATCCCTTTGGGATCATTCATTATGTGTACGGAAAAAATAAAGTTATAATACTAAATAGCAATAACTTCATCACACTATATCTGAATTCTAAATGGATTCATGATCTATATGTTTCAGTTTTTTCCAATGTGTATGCTTTTTTTAAAAAATTTATTTATTAATTAAAACAAAGAAACAAAATAAAACAACATACATAATCAGTAATTCACAATATCATCACTTAGTTGCATATTCATCATTTTGTAGAACACTTGCATCAATTTAGAAAAAGAAATAAAAAGATAACAGAAAAAGAAATAAAATGATGACAGAGAAAAAAAGTTATATATACCATACCCCTTACCCGTTGCTATCATTGATCACTAGCATTTAAACTAAATTTATTTTAGCATTTTTGTTCCCCCTATTATTTATTTATTTATTTATTTATTTATTTTTTATTAATTAAAGGAAAAAAGAAATTAACACAACATTTAGAAATCATTCCATTCTACATATGCAATCAGTAATTCTTAATATCATCACATAGATGCATGATCATCGTTTCTTAGTACATTTGCATCGATTTAGGAAAAGAACTAGCAAAACAACAGAAAAAGATATAGAATGTTAATATAGAGAAAAAAATAAAAATAATAATAATAGTAAAAAAAGAAAAGAAAAAAAAAGACGAACAAACAGAGAGACAAAAAAAAAAACAAAACCTATAGCTCAGATGCAGCTTCATTCAGTGTTTTAACATGATTACTTTACAATTAGGTATTATTGTGCTGTCCATTTTTGAGTTTTTGTATCTAGTCCTGTTGCCCAGTCTGTATCCCTTCAGCTCCAATTACTCATTATCTTACCTTGTTTCTAACTCCTGCTGGACTCTGTTACCAATGACATATTCCAAGTTTATTCTCGAATGTCCGTTCACATCAGTGGGACCATACAGTATTTGTCCTTTAGTTTTTGGCTAGACTCACTCAGCATAATGTTCTCTAGGTCCATCCATGTTATTACATGCTTCATAAGTTTATTCTGTCTTAAAGCTGCATAATATTCCATCGTATGTATATACCACAGTTTGTTTAGCCACTCGTTGGTTGATGGACATTTTGGCTGTTTCCATCTCTTTGCAATTGTAAATAACGCTGCTATAAACATTGGTGTGCAAATGTCCGTTTGTGTCTTTGCCCTTAAGTCCTTTGAGTAGATACCTAGCAATGGTATTGCTGGGTCGTATGGCAATTCTATATTCAGCTTTTTGAGGAACCGCCAAACTGCCTTCCACAGTGGTTGCACCATTTGACATTCCCACCAACAGTGGATAAGTGTGCCTCTTTCTCTGCATCCTGTCTAGCACTTGTCATTTTCTGTTTTGTTGATAATGGTCATTCTGGTGGGTGTGAGATGATATCTCATTGTGGTTTTGATTTGCATTTCTCTAATGGCCAGGGACATTGAGCATCTCTTCATGTGTCTTTTGGCCATTTGTATTTTCTCTTCTGAGAGGTGTCTGTTCAAGTCTTTTTCCCATTTTGTAATTGGGTTGGCTGTCTTTTTGTTGTTGAGTTGAACAATCTCTTTATAAATTCTGAATACTAGACCTTTATCTGATATGTCATTTCCAAATATTGTCTCCCATTGTGTAGGCTGTCTTTCTACTTTCTTGATGAAGTTCTTTGATGCACAAAAGTGTTTAATTTTGAGGAGCTCCCATTTATTTATTTCCTTCTTCAGTGCTCTTGCTTTAGGTTTAAGGTCCATAAAACTTCCTCCAGGAGCCGAGCCGCCCGCCCTCCTCCTCCCCTCTCTTTCTCCGCCGGCCCGCCAAGCCGAGCCGAGCCGCCCGCCCTCCTCCTCCCCTCTCTTTCTCCGCCGGCCCGCCGAGCCGAGCCGAGCCGCCCGCCCTCCTCCTCCCCTCTCCTCCCCCTCCTGCTCCGGCTGCTCTCCAACCACCACGGTGCCCTCTTCCCCCGCCTTCACCGTGCTCCTCCGCCACCAGCCTCGACAACCTTGCCGCCCTCACCTTTCCTCCTCCAGAACAGCTACTGGGGGAGTGGAGATAATACAGAGCAGCTCCCGGAACCACGAGGGAGATCAAAGGGACAGCGTACCCCATCCTGGAACGGCTGACTATCTGGGAGAACCAGCTCCGGTGAGATCACCAAGGGGCACGGGCTTTCCTGGGTGGGACGGCAAGCGACCGGAGTCCCTCCCTTCCACCTTCCTGGGCCAGCTGGTAGAATTGGACAGGCGGTCCCCTTAGGCCGCAGCGGCTGGTGCCCTCACCACACGAGGCCCCCCGGAACAACTGAGATAGTTGGGCCGGAAATCCCCAGACTGCGGAGAACAGTGACCGGGGGATCCCTTCCAAACACGTGACTCCCCTGTCGGCTGGGAACAGTATACTCTCCCGGGCTGTGACAGCTGGTGCCCTCCCGCCACGCTTGGTGCCCCGGGCCGACTGGCTAATTTGGTCGGACGCTCTCCTGTGCTGCGATGGCCGGCGACCCTCCCCGCGTTTGGAACCCCGGGCCGGCTGGCATTCTTCCAAGACGCTTCAATTACCGAACCTCCCCTACGGTGAGAGTTTTCCAGAGTTGAGGGACCCACAGCAACTTTCGCTGGTGGAACCCACAGACAGGCGTGTGCCACGAGCGCCACCTGCTGGGCAGGATAGGAAGAACAGAACCCAGAGATTGCACAGAAAAATCTTTCAACCTGTGGGGTCGAACACCCGGGGAAATCTGACTAAATGCCCAGACGCCAGCAGAAGATAACGGATCACGCTCAGAAAATTGAACATATGGCCCAGTCAAACGAAGAAACCAATAGTTCAAATGAGTTGAAACAACTAATGCTGAATATACGAACAGAAATGGAAAACCTCTTCAAAAACGAAATCGATAAATTGAGGGAGGACATGAAGAAGACATGGGCTGAACATAAAGAAGAAATAGAAAAACTGAAAAAACAAATCACAGAACTTATGGAAGTGAAAGATAAAGTAGAAAAGATGGAAAAAACAATGGATACCTACAATGACAGATTTAAAGAAACAGAAGATAGAATTAGTGATTTGGAGGATGAAACATCTGAATTCCAAAAAGAAACAGAAACTATCCAGAAAAGAATGGAAAAATTTGAACAAGGTATCAGGGAACTCAAGGACAATGTGAACCGTACAAATATACGTGTAGTGGGTATCCCAGAAGGAGAAGAGAAGGGAAAAGGAGGAGAAAAACTAATGGAAGAAAGTATCACTGAAAATTTCCCAACTCTTATGAAAGACCTAAAATTACAGATCCAAGAAGTGCAGCGCACCCCAAAGAGATTAGACACAAATAGGCGTTCCCCAAGACACTTACTAGTTAGAATGTCAGAGGTCAAAGAGAAAGAGAGGATCTTGAAGGCAGCGAGAGAAAAACAATCTGTCACATACAAGGGAAACCCAATAAGACTATGTGTAGATTTCTCAGCAGAAACCATGGAAGCTAGAAGACAGTGGGATGATATATTTAAGTTACTAAAAGAGAAAAACTGCCAGCCAAGACTCCTATACCCAGCAAAATTGTCCTTCAAAAATGAGGGAGAAATTAAAACATTCTCAGACAAAAAGTCACTGAGAGAATTTGTGACCAAGAGACCAGCTCTGCAAGAAATACTAAAGGAAGCACTAGAGTCAGATACAAAAAGACAGAAGAGAGAGACATGGAGAAAAGTGTAGAAAGAAGGAAAGTCAGATATGATATATATAATACAAAAGGCAAAATGGTAGAGGAAAATATTATCCAAACAGTAATAACTCTAAATGTCAATGGACTGAATTCCCCAATTAAAAGACATAGACTGGCAGAATGGATTAAAAAACAGGATCCTTCTATATGCTGTCTACAGGAAACACATCTTAGACCCAAAGATAAATATAGGTTGAAAGTGAAAGGTTGGGAAAAGATATTTCATGCAAACAACAACCAGAAAAGAGCAGGAGTGGCTATACTAATATCCAACAAATTAGACTTCAAATAGACACATATACCATAATAGTTGGAGACTTCAATTCACCACTCTCATCAATGGACAGAACATCTACACGAGGATCAATAAAGAAATAGAGAACCTGAATATTACTATAAATGAACTTGACTTAACAGACATTTATAGGACATTACATCCCACAACAGCAGGATACACCTTTTTTTCAAGTGCTCATGGATCATTCTCAAAGATAGACCATATGCTGGGTCACAAAGCAAGTCTTAACAAATTTAAAAATATTGAAATCATACACAACACTTTCTCGGATCATAAAGCAATGAA
This sequence comes from Tamandua tetradactyla, assembly GCF_023851605.1. NCBI lineage: Eukaryota > Metazoa > Chordata > Mammalia > Pilosa > Myrmecophagidae > Tamandua > Tamandua tetradactyla. The sequence goes on from NC_135352.1 coordinate 29,147,684, forward strand.
GTTGGAAATCAATAATAGGAGGAGGGCCAGAAAATTCATAAATACATGGAGGCTCAACAACACACTTTTAAACAACAAGTGGGTCAAAGAAGAAATTGCAAGAGAAATTAGTAAATACCTAGAGGCAAATGAAAATGAAGACACAACATATCAAAACTTATGGGACGCAGCAAAGGCAGTGCTAAGAGGGAAATTTATTACCCTAAATGCCTTTATCAGAAAAGAAGAAAAGGCAAAAATGCAGGAATTAACTGTCCACTTGGAAGAACTGGAGAAAGAACAGCAAACTAATCCCAAAGCAAGCAAAAGGAAAGAAATAACAAAGATTACAGCAGAAATAAATGAAATTGAAAACATGAAAACAATAGAGAAAATCAATAAGACCAGAAGTTGGTTCTATGAGAAAATCAACAAGATTGATGGGCCCTTAGCAAGATTGACAAAAAGAAGAAGAGAGAGGATGCAAATAAATAAGATTAGAAATGAAAGAGGAGACATAACTACTGACCTCACAGAAATAAAGGAGGTAATAACAGGATACTATGAACAACTTTACGCTAATAAATACAACAATTTAGAAGAAATGGACAGGTTCCTGGAAAGACATGAACAACCAACTTTGACTCAAGAAGAAATAGATGAACTCAACAAACCAATCACAAGTAAAGAGATTGAATTAGTTATTCAAAAGCTCCCTAAAATAAAAGTCCAGGACCAGACGGCTTCACATGTGAATTCTATCAAACATTCCAGAAAGAATTAGTACCTACTCTCCTCAAACTCTTCAACATAATCGAAGTGGAGGGAAAACTACCTAATTCATTCTATGAAGCCAACATCACCCTCATACCAAAACCAGGCAAAGATATTACAAAAAAAGAAAACTACAGACCAATCTCTCTAATGAATACAGATGCAAAAATCCTCAATAAAATTCTAGCAAATCGTATCCAACAACACATTAAAAGAATTATACATCATGACCAAGTAGGATTCATCCCAGGTATGCAAGGATGGTTCAACATAAGAAAATCAATTAATGTAATACACCATATCAACAAATCAAAGCAGAAAAATCACATGATCATCTCAATTGATGCAGAGAAGGCATTTGACAAGATTCAACATCCTTTCCTGCTGAAAACACTTCAAAAGATAGGAATACAAGGGAACTTCCTTAAAATGATAGAGGGAATATATGAAAAACCCACAGCTAATATCATCCTCAATGGGGAAAAATTGAAAACTTTCCCCCTAAGATCAGGAACAAGACAAGGATGTCCACTATCACCACTATTATTCAACATTGTGTTGGAAGTTCTAGCCAGAGCAATTAGGCAAGAAAAAGAAATACAAGGCATCAAAATTGGAAAGGAAGAAGTAAAACTATCACTGTTTGCAGACGATATGATAATATATGTAGAAAACCCAGAAAAATCCACAACAAAATTACTAGAGCTAATAAATGAGTACAGTAAAGTAGCAGGCTACAAGATCAACATTCAAAAATCTGTAGCTTTTCTATACACTAGTAATGAACAAGCTGAGGTGGAAATCAAGAAACGAATCCCATTTACAATCGCAACTAAAAGAATAAAATACCTAGGAATAAATTTAACTAAAGAGACAAAAAACCTATATAAAGAAAACTACAAAAAACTGTTAAAAGAAATCACAGAAGACCTAAATAGATGGAAGGGCATACCGTGTTCATGGATTGGAAGACTAAATATAGTTAAGATGTCAATCCTACCTAAATTGATTTACAGATTCAATGCAATACCAATCAAAATCCAAACAACTTATTTCTCAGAAATAGAAAAACCAATAAGCAAATTTATCTGGAAGGGCAGGGTGCCCCGAATTGCTAAAAACATCTTGAGGAAAAAAAACGAAGCTGGAGGTCTCGCGCTGCCTGACTTTAAGGCATATTATGAAGCCACAGTGGTCAAAACAGCATGGTATTGGCATAAAGATAGATATATCGACCAATGGAATCGAATAGAGTGCTCAGATATAGACCCTCTCATCTATGGACATTTGATCTTTGATAAGGCAGTCAAGCCAACTCACCTGGGACAGAGCAGTCTCTTCAATAAATGGTGCCTAGAGAACTGGATATCCATATGCAAAAGAATGAAAAAAGACCCATCTCTCACACCCTATACAAAAGTTAACTCAAAATGGATCAAAGATCTAAACATTAGGTCTAAGACCATAAAACAGATAGAGGAAAATGTTGGGAGATATCTTATGGATCTTACAACTGGAGGTGGTTTTATGGACCTTAAACCTAAAGCAAGAACACTGAAGAAGAAAATAAATAAATGGGAGCTCCTCAAAATTAAACACTTTTGTGCATCAGAGAACTTCATCAAGAAAGTAGAAAGACAGCCTACACAATGGGAGACAATATTTGGAAACGACATATCAGATAAAGGTCTAGTATCCAGAATTTATAAAGAGATTATTCAACTCAACAACAAAAAGACAGCCAACCCAATTACAAAATGGGAAAAAGACTTAAACAGACACCTACCAGAAGAAGAAATACGGATGGCCAAGAGGCACATGAAGAGATGCTCAATGTCCCTGGCCATTAGAGAAATGCAAATCAAAACCACAATGAGATATCATCTCACACCCACCAGAATGGCCATTATCAACAAAACAGAAAATGACAAGTGCTGGAGAGGATGCGGAGAAAGAGGCACACTTATCCACTGTTGGTGGGAATGTCAAAGGGTGCAACCACTGTGGAAGGCAGTTTGGCGGTTCCTCAAAAAGCTGAATATAGAATTGCCATACGACCCAGAAATACCATTGCTGGGTATCTACTCAAAGGACTTAAGGGCAAAGACACAAACGGACATTTGCACACCAATGTTTATAGCAGCGTTATTTACAATTGCAAAGAGATGGAAACAGCCAAAATCTCCATCAACAGAAGAGTGGCTAAACAAACTGTGGTATATACATACGATGGAATATTATGCAGCTTTAAGACAAGATAAACTTATGAACCATGTAATAACATGGATGGACCTAGAGAATATTATGCTGAGTGAATCCAGCCAAAAACTAAAGGACAAATACTGTATGGTCCCACTGATGTGAACGGACATTCGAGAATAAACTTGAAATATGTCATTGGTAACAGAGTTCAGCAGGAGTTAGAAACAGGGTAAGACAATGGGTAATTGAACCTGAAGGGATACAGACTGTGCAACAGGACTAGATACAAAAACTCAAAAATGGACAGCACAATAATACCTAATTGTAAAGTAATCATGTTAAAATACTGAATGAAGCTGCATCTGAGCTATAGGGTTTTTTTTGTTTTTGTTTGCTTGTTGGTTTGTTTGTTGTTGTTGTTTTTTACTATTACTACTACTTTTATTTCTTTTCTTTATATTAACATTTATCTTTTTCTGTTGTGTTGCTAGTTCCTCTAAACCGATGCAAATGTACTAAGAAACAATGATCATGCATCTATGTGATGATGTTAAGAATTACTGAGTGCATATGTAGAATGGTATGATTTCTAAATGTTGTGTTAATTTCTTTTTTTTTCTTTCCGTTAATAAAAAAAATTAAAAAATTAAAAAAAAAAAAAAACTGCCTCCAATTGTAAGATTCATAAGATATCTCCCTACATTTTCCTCTAACTGTTTTGTGGTCTTAGACCTAATGTTTAGATCTTTGATCCATTTTGAGTTAACTTTTGTATAGGGTGTGAGATACGGGTCTTCTTTCATTTTTTTGCATATGGATATCCAGTTCTCTAGGCACCATTTATTGAAGAGACTGTTCTGTCCCAGGTGAGTTGGCTTGACTGCCTTATCAAAGATCAAATGTCCATAGATGAGAGGGTCTATATCTGAGCACTCTATTCGATTCCATTGGTCGATATATCTATCTTTATGCCAATACCATGCTGTTTTGACCACTGTGGCTTCATAATATGCCTTAAAGTCAGGCAGCGCGAGACCTCCAGCTTCGTTTTTTTTCCTCAAGATGTTTTTAGCAATTCGGGGCACCCTGCCCTTCCAGATAAATTTACTTATTGGTTTTTCTATTTCTGAGAAATAAGTTGTTTGGATTTTGATTGGTATTGCATTGAATCTGTAAATCAATTTAGGTAGGATTGACATCTTAACTATATTTAGTCTTCCAATCCATGAACACGGTATGCCCTTCCATCTATTTAGGTCTTCTGTGATTTCTTTTAACAGTTTTTTGTAGTTTTCTTTATATAGGTTGTCTCTTTAGTTAAATTTATTCCTAGGTATTTTATTCTTTTAGTTGCAATTGTAAATGGGATTCGTTTCTTGATTTCCCCCTCAGCTTGCTCATTACTAGTGTATAGAAATGCTACAGATTTTTGAATGTTGATCTTGTAACCTGCTACTTTGCTGTACTCATTTATTAGCTCTAGTAGTTTTGTTGTGGATTTTTCCGGGTTTTCGACGTATAGTATCATATAGTCTGCAAACAGTGATAGTTTTACTTCTTCCTTTCCAATTTTGATGCCTTGTATTTCTTTTTCTTGTCTAATTGCTCTGGCTAGAACCTCCAACACGATGTTGAATAATAGTGGTGGACATCCTTGTCTTGTTCCTGATCTTAGGGGGAAAGTTTTCAATTTTTCCCCATTGAGGATGATATTAGCTGTGGGTTTTTCATATATTCCCTCTATCATTTTAAGGAAGTTCCCTTGTATTCCTATCTTTTGAAGTGTTTTCAACAGGAAAGGATGTTGAATCTTGTCGAATGCCTTCTCTGCATCAATTGAGATGATCATGTGATTTTTCTGCTTTGATTTGTTGATATGGTGTATTACATTAATTGATTTTCTTATGTTGAACCATCCTTGCATACCTGGGATGAATCCTACTTGGTCATGATGTATAATTCTTTTAATGTGTTGTTGGATACGATTTGCTAGAATTTTATTGAGGATTTTTGCATCTATATTCATTAGAGAGATTGGTCTGTAGTTTTCTTTTTTTGTAATATCTTTGCCTGGTTTTGGTATGAGGGTGATGTTGGCTTCATAGAATGAATTAGGTAGTTTTCCCTCCACTTCGATTTTTTTGAAGAGTTTGAGCAGGGTTGGTACTAATTCTTTCTGGAATGTTTGATAGAATTCACATGTGAAGCCATCTGGTCCTGGACTTTTCTTTTTAGGAAGCGTTTGAATGACTGATTCAATTTCTTTACTTCTGATTGGTTTTTTGAGGTCATCTATTTCTTCTGGAGTCCAAGTTGGCTGTTCATGTCTTTCCAGGAACCCATCCATTTCATCTAAATTGTTGTATTTATTAGCGTAAAGTTGTTCATAGTATCCTGTTATTACCTCCTTTATTTCTGTGAGGTCAGTAGTTATGTCTCCTCTTCCATTTCTGATCTTATTTATTTGCATCCTCTCTCTTCTTCTTTTTGTCAATCTTGCTAAGGGCCCATCAATCTTATTGATTTTCTCATAGAACCAGCTTCTGGTCTTATTGATTTTCTCTAATGTTTTCAATTTCATTTATTTCTGCTCTAATCTTTGTTATTTCTTTCCTTTTGCTTGCTTTGGGATTAGTTTGCTGTTCTTTCTCCAGTTCTTCCCAGTGGACAGTTAATTCCTGCATTTTTGCCTTTTCTTCTTTTCTGATATAGGCATTTAGGGCAATAAATTTCCCTCTTAGCACTGCCTTTGCTGCATCCCATAAGTTTTGATCTGTTGTGTTAATGTGTATGCTTTTAAAAGCTAGTTTTTTAATTCAAAAATGGACTGGAGGGTGCATGGGTGGTTCAGTGCTAGAATACTCGCCTTTCATGTGGGAGACCTGGATTCGATTCCAAGACCACGCACCCAAAAGAAAAAAAAATGGACTGGAAGAAAATAGGAATATTTCTGTTATCTTAGGGTGAGAAAAACCTTATTCAGATAAATATTTAAACAAATTTTTACTGTTACATATAGATTTCAAATAGTAGAGAAATATACTAAAATCAGTTGGTAATTGTTATTTTGAGGGATGGTATTTTTTGGGTACTTCCATTTTCTAGGTTATGTTATTTGGCAGTGTTGTAATTTTATATGTTTAGGTATTGTACTTTGTTTATAGCTAGAAAAAATAAAGATAATAAAAAAGAAAGACAAGAAAAAAAAGAAAGAAAAGATGCTGAGAAAGTATAAATGATATAAAAGGGAAAGAATCCTGGCACTAAAGAGTATATGCTAAGTTATTCATTATATCAAGTATAAGAACAGGCAAACCTGATCTACAGTGCTAAAAGAGTGGTTATCTTAGATTGGGGGAGGGGAGAGAGGAGTGAAATATTGCTTAAGAAGAGGGAATGAAGGAGTCTTGGGTATTAGAAATGTCCTATATCTTAATCTAGGTTTTCAACAATATTCACAAATTCATCCAGCAGTACACTCAAGATTTGAACACTTAGATGTATGTTAGTTAGCAATTTAAAAAATAAAACAGCCAAACAACCCAAAACACTACAGAATACTTCCTAAATTGGTTGTAGAGATTTAACATAATGCCTATCAAAATTCCAACTGCTTTTTTTTCAGAAATAGACAAGCTGATCCTAAATTCATAAAATAACAAGAGATTCAGAATAGCCAAAAAAAAAATCTTGAAAAAAAAACAAACTTGAAGGACTCACACTTTTTGATATCAACTTATAACACAGCAACAGTAATCAAGACAGAATAGTGCTATATAAATGAAAGAGCAGTGGAATAGAATTGACAGTCCAGAAATAAACTCATAATCTAAAGCCAATCGATTTTCCACAAGGGTGTCAAAACCATTCATGAGGGAAGGAATAGCTGTTTCAACAAATGGTGCTAGAAAAAATGGATATCCATATGCAAAAGAATAAATTTAGACACCAACTATGCCGGTTTGAAGCTATTATGTTCCCCCAATAGCCATGTCCTTTAATCCTCATTTGATGTTGCTGGGTGGAATGGAGATATGATCCACCCAATTGTGGGTGGTAACTTTTGATTAAATGGTTTCCATGGAGATGTGTCTCCACCCATTCAAGGTTGGGTTGCCTACTGGAGTCCTTTAAGAGGGAACCATTTTGGAAAAAGCTTTAGAGCCAACAGAGCCCACACAACCAGAGACCTTTGGAGATGAAGAAAGATGCCCCGGGGGGAGCTTCATGAAACAAGAAGCCGGGAGAGAAAACTAACAGACGTGGCCACGTGCCCTTCCAGCTGACAAAGGTATTCTGCAATTGCCGGCCTTCTTTAGTTAAGATATCTTTCCCTGGATGCCTCAATTTGGACATTTTCGTGGCCTTAGAACTATGAACTTGCAACTTAATACATTCCCCTTTTTAAAAGCCATTCCATTCTGGTATATCACATTCCAGCAGATAGCAAACTAGTACACCAACTCACACCATATTTTAAAAAATCAAAATGGATGGAAAAACTAAAGGAAATACTTTATCTATAAAACTTTTAAAAGAAAATATTGGTATACATCGTTATGACACCAAAAGAAAAAGCAACAATAGAAAAAAATGAATTTTATCAAAATTCAAAATTTTTATTCATCAAAAGACACAATCAAGAAAATGAAAAGAGTCCCACAGAATGGGAGACAATATTTGCAAATCATGTATCTGTTAAAGGTCTACTATACAGAATATATAAACAATGATTACAATTCAACACCTAAAAGAAAGACAGACAACCTAATTTAAAAATAGGCAAAGGATTGGAACAGACATTTCTCCGAAGAAGACATACAAGTGGCCAGTATGAACATGAAAAGATGCTCAACGTCATTAGTCATCAGTGAAATGCAAATCAAAACCACAATGAAATTTTCTGTGTGGTTATAACTAGGATGGTTATAACTTGAAAAATGGAAAATAACAAGTATTGACAAAGATGTAGAGGAATTGGAACTCTCATACACTGCTGGTGGGAATGGAAAGTGGTGCAGCTGTTGTGAAAAACAGTTTGCCAGTTCCTCAAGAGTTAAAGATAGAGTTACCATAGGACCCAGCAATTCCACTCTTGTGTATATACCCAAGACAACTGAAAAAACATGTTCATACTAAACCTTGTTTACAAATGTCCCCAGAAGCATTATTCATAACGAATGAAAAATGGAAACAATCCAAGTTTTCATGAACTAATGAAGGAATAAAAAAATGTAGTGTATCCAGACAATGGAATATTATTCAGCAATAAAAAGAAATGCAATACTGATACATGCTACATGAATGAACTTTGAAAATATTATACTAAGTAAATGAAGTTGGTCACAAAAGACCTCATAGTATATAGTTTTATTTACATGAAATGTCCAGAGCAAAGAAACCCATATAGGTGGAAAGTAGGTTAGTTGTTGCCAAGAGATGGGAGAAAGAGAGACTCAGAAGTGACTGCTAATGGGTGCAGGGTTTCTTTGGGGGGGAGGTGGTAATTATGATACTGAAAAAAAATGAGATGTTACTATCTGTTTATTAGTCCTACTAGTTTACTTATTAATTCATACCCCCTGTCTTGTTCCAAAGACAGACCATGCCTGGAGTCACATAGTGAGTCTCTAAGAGAACGGGCAATAAGAGTCTCTCAGCTTTTTCCTTCACACTTACTGATCTAGACATTACCTGCTGAAGAGAGTACACACGCCTTTTCTCCTGCTAAAACTGAAACAGCTTTTCAGAGACAGCTTTCAATAAGCATTCTTTATCAGTGTCATGGCTCCTAATACAGAAGGTGCTAGCGCATTCACTCTCTTTAAGATGCTGAAAACATTTTCTTCCCTACATCTGTCATTTTGCATTACTATGAACACAAACCATAGACGCCATCTGGGATGTCAGGGCAAAGGGGAGTGTAACTCTTTGAAATTCCTTTCCAGTTTAATTTCACAGTTTTTAGAAGCTTTGTTTTTCTTCCATGATAATCATAGGGGAGATAATTAATAATTATCCTCTGAGTGCTCAAATTACTACAAATTAAGAAACAGGATTATAATTTACAAATAATTATGTGACAGGCACGTGAGAAGTACAGAACAAATGAAACAAATTAATTAGAGATAATTATGGTTTTTATTGTATTTTATATTTAGACTGTTCAGAACAGACTATCTCAAGAGATCCTAAGCTCTCCCCTTTGGCTTACCTCAAGGCTTTGTACAAGGAGGAAGTGAAAGCCAAATTAGAATCATCAACTGACCGAATGTTGAAAGTACTCTCTCTCACACACATGCCCCTAGCAAAGACTTTGAGGCTTATTGCTTCCAGATGTTTAAGGAAATCCCTGCCCAATCATTAGCTGACCACTAAGCTGACCAATCAGGGACTTCAGTGTCTACATATGACAAAGAATACAGATCTTAAGGAATTAGTTAAGAAAGTCACTAGCCAACCAAACAAACAAACAACATCAAACAGCAGCAACAGTGAATTTTGGGGAGGGTGGAAGGGAAAGATCTGATTTCCAGAGTTGCCACATTGTACTATTCAAAATGTCTAATTTTCAACAAAAAGTACAAGTCATGCAAAGAAATAAGAAAGTGTGAACTATACACAGGAAAAATGAATCAATAGAAATTGCCCGTGAGTAAGCTCAGACATTGGTCTCATTAATGAAAGATTTTATGTCAACTATTTTAAGCATGTTCAAAGAACTAAAGGAAACCATGTCTAAAGAACTAAGTAAAAGTATAGGAATTATGTCTAACTAAATAGAGAATATCTTAGAGATAGAAATTATTAACAAAGGACCAAATGGCCATTCCGGAAGTGAAAAATAAAATTGAAATGGAAAATTTACTAGAATCTCCACAGGAAATCTGAAGAGGTGGAAGAAAGAATCAGCAAACTTGAATACAGGTCAATTGATATCATCTATTCAGAGAAGCAGAAAGAAAAAGAATGAAGAAAAATGAACAAGAACCTCAGAGACTTGTGGGACACCGCAAGCATGCCAACACATGAATAATGGGCATCCCAGAAGGAGAGGAGATGGATAAAGGGGCGGAAAGAATATTTGAAAAATAATGGCCCCAAAATTTGATAAAACAATTTATGCATCTTGGAAGTTCAACAAAGTCCCGATAGGATAAACTCAGGGAGATCCATATCTAGAGTCATCATATCACATGGCTGAAAGACAAAGACAGAGAGATCTTGAAAGTAGAAAGAGAGAAGTAATTCATCACCAAGAGATTGTCAACATGATTGACAGCCAATTTATTGTCAGACACAGTGGAAGCCAGAAGATACTGGGATGACATATTCAAAGCACTGAAAGAAAAATATTGTCAAACAAAAATTCAGCAAAACTCCTCCCTAAATGAAGGAGAAATAAAGTCAGTCTCAGATTATTAGAATTTCAAAGAATTTGACTGCAGTAAATCTTTCCCTATAAGAAATGCTAAGAGGAGCCCTCCAAACTGAAATGAAAGGACATTAGATAGTAACTTGAATCCAAAGGAAAAAAAATAAATAAATAAGAGTACCAGTAAAAGTAACTGCAAGATAAATAGAAAAGACAGTTTAAGTATATTTTTCTTCATAACTCTTTTTTTTCTTCAATCTTATGGAAAAGACAACTGCATAAGGCAGCAATTACAAATATATCTTGAGAGGCATACAATGTATAAAGATATCATTTGTATGAAAATTACAGCACATGTAATAGGAGAGGCAATGGAACGATAAAGGAAGAAAAATGTTGTATAGCAGAACAACCACTAAGAAAATAACTATAATAACAGTGTAATGATTTGAAGCTGTTTTGTACCCCATAAAAAGGCCATGTTCTGTTAATCTTTGGATGCAGACCTATTGAGGGTAAGACTTTGTTAGTTCATTTCAGTTGAGATGTGTCCCACTCCATTCAAGGTAGATCTTAATCCCATTACTGGAGTCATTTATAAGAGGATAAAGGACACATAGAAACAGCCCAGACAGCTCAGAGAAGCTGAGACACAAGGACATACCCACAGAAGCTGAGAGAGGAAGACACTGAAGCCAGAAGCTGAAAGCAAGGAAACTGAGGAGAGAAGGACCAGTTATAGTTTCGCCTTTTTCATAATGGTCATATAAATGCAATCATGCAATTTGTAATGATTTGTATCTCACTTATTTCACGTAGTATAATGCTTTGGGGATTCATCCATGCTGTTACTTTTATAATAGCTTGTCCCTTTTGATTACTGAGTAGTATTTACCATGTGGCTGTACCACAATTTGTTTATCGGTTCCCCAAGTGATGGTCATTTGAGTAATTTCCAGTGTGGGAATATTACACATAAAGCTGCTGTATACTTTTCCAGACAGGTCTTTGTGTGGACATGTATTCATTTCACTTGGATAAATACCCTAAGGTATAGGGCACTTGGATGAAGTCAAAATATAGTTTAACTTTATAAGAAAGTGTCAAAATGCTTTCCAACACTCATTTTTAATTTTTTTGCCTTTTTTAATATGAATCGAGGATTTTTTTGTGATTCCATTTTGCCTTTGTTGTGATTTATTAGTTACATTTTGCTTTAATTTTATTTATTTATTTTACATAGGCAAGCACCGGGAATCGAACCCAGATTTCCGGCATGGCAGGTGAGAACTCTGCCACTGAGCCACCGCTGCACCACCCTGCTTTAATTTTTAATGGTTGTTCTGTGGCAGGGTTTCTCTACCTCAGCATAATTTGCATTTAGGGTCAAATAGCTGTTTGTTGGAGAGGGCTGTCTTGTGCATTGTAGAATATTTAGCAGTATCCTAATAAACTTGCCAGTAGAATCTTCTCAACTGTGTCAACAAAATATTTTCAGACAGTGTCAGATGTCTCCTGGGGAGCCAAATAGCCCTGACTTGAGAACCATTGCTCTTGGTTACACTACACATCCTTAACTATTCACAATATCTTCAAATAATATTATGCCTCTTTATTTGGAGTGTAAGAACCTCACACCAGTATATTTCTGTTCCTTTCCTTCCATTCTATAGTACAAGAATGTACTATAGTTGTACTTGTACTATAGTTGTATAACAAATCTTACATTTGTTATAAACCCTACAATAAATTGTTACTATTTTTGCTTGACAATCAATGCTTTCTTAAGAAATTAAAAGTAAGAAAAATGTCTCTCACATTAGCCTTTTAATTTTTTTAACATGCCATTTACAAATTTGTGTAGCTCAAAATTTCCAACTCTTACTGTGTATCTTCTGACTCGAGGCATCCTTTAACATTTCTTATAGTGAAGGTCTGCTGGTAATGAATTCTCATTTTTTTATTATTCTGAAGAAAACTTAATTTTGCTTTCATCTTGAAAGATATTTTTGCTACCTACAGAATTCTAGAAGTTTTCTTTCTTTCTCACTTTGATGATATTACCATTGCTTTTTGGCTTATCTGATTAGAAATATTCAGTAGTTCTTATCTTTGTTGTTTTATATTTAATTTTTTTTACTCTGGCTGCCTTCATGATTTTATCTTTGTCCTTGCTATTTAGCAATTTCATCATCATATGTTTTTTTTCTGCTTGGAGTTCTCTGAGGTTTTTGAATCTGTGATTTGTCTTTCATTAACTATGGAAAATTCTCCACCATTATCTCTTCAAATATTTCTTCTAACCCGTTCTTTCTCTGTTTTCTCTGGACTCTAACTACACATATACTGGACTGCTCAATATTGTTACATAGCTCTTGGATGCTCTTCTTTTCTAAGATGAAACAAAACAAAACAAAACTGATTTTTCTCTTTATGTTTTGATTTGGATAATTTCTATTAAACCATCTTTAAGTTCATTGATCCTTTCCTCAGCTTTATCCAGTCTGCTGATAAATTCATTACAGGAATTCTTCATCTTATGATATGTATTTTATTGTTAGCATTTCCATTTTACTCTTTCTTGCAATAGTTTCTATCTCTGCTAAAATTCACCAAATGCTCATCCATGCTATCCACCTTTTCCAATGGTTCCTTTAAAATATTAATAATAGTCATTTTATAGACCCTGTTTGAGAGTTCCAGCATCTAGGCCATACCTGGATCTGATTCTATTGATTACTTTATTTCTTAACCATAAGTTGTTTTTTTGTCTTGATTTTTTGTGTCTTTCAACATTTTTCAGTAAAAGCTGGACATTATGTGCAGAAGATCTCTAATGACTGATGTAAATAGTATTTTCAACCAGAAATGGGCATGCTTCTTCTTCTGTTAGGTCATTAGTTTGTGTTTGAATGATCAGGAGCACTGCTAGCTCTGAGATTTTTGTGCTTAGCTACTTCAGAACACACAAACTTCAGATTCCTCTAGTGTCGTGCTGCTGTTACCTTGTGCATAGTGTGTACACTGATTTTTCTCAGTCTCCCTGTGTATTAGTCAGGGTTCTCTAGAGAAACAAAACCAACCGAAGATATCTGTAAATATGAGTTTGTAAAAGTGTTTCACACAACTGTGGGTCACATGAGTTCAAAATCCATAGCGCGAGCTGCGAGACTGACAACACTATGAAGAGTCTAGACAAACTCCACTAGAGAGGCTCACTAGCTGAAGAAACAGTGAAAGTTCTCTCTTCCCCCTAAAAGTCATCAACTGATTGGATTAAATCTAATTGCTTGGAATCTCTCACTTCTGAAACACACATAAAAGTCATCAACTGATTGGATTAAATCTAATTGCTTGGAATCTCTCACTTGTGAAACACACATCCTTAGGTGATTGTAGATGTAATCAGACACAGATGCAATCAACTGACTGATGTTTTAATAAACCAGAAGTCTGGTTTATCAACCAGTCATGAAATATCCTTGCAGTAATGGTTAGGCCAGTGTTTGCCTGACCAGACAACTGGGCACCATCACTTGGTCAAGTTGATACCTGAACTCAACCATCACACCCAAGCTCCATTCTAATCTTTCAAGAGTCCTTGCATACTTGCCTCACAGAGATGGTCTCTTTCCATGTTTTTGCTTCTTCTCCAGCAGTAGACTGGGGTTGCTGATTACTTTGTGCAAGATTTTGATGGGAACTGAGGAGTTCTCAGTTCTTCTGTTTCAGTCTTGGGAAAGCTCTGTACTTCTGGGCCTTAGAAGTGGAGATTTATCAGCATTTTTGTTCTTTTCCACTGTGGCAGCCAAACTCTGCTTTTTTATCTCTGGAATTTCCTTCTCCTCTCCCAGTGGGAGCAGATCTCTACTCTGCTTTGTAACCATGCAAGATTCTGGGCTTAAAAGGGGTTCCTGCCTCCTATTCATTGTACTGTTGAAACTGATTGAGTGCCCATGATTGTCATCATTGCTATTGAAAACACAGCTGCTTTTCAGAAAGCCTGAAGTCCACACTCCTGCTATGCTACAGGAGCCTGGAAGCCAGGAGCTGCCTGCAACTGTCATTACTACTTCCAAAGCCAGAAACAAGGCATTGCACTGTTCATGCTATTGGAGTGCCCACTAACTGCTGCTATTGGAACCAGGCTGCCTGAGCAGAAATTCAGGAACCAGGACTTGCTCTTTGCTACTATTGCTGATAGAAGTGCTGCACAAGGTAAATAGGAAAAAAATCCCTCCTATCTTTCAGTCTTCAACAAGGGCTTCCCATGGACAACCTACACAGAAGACATCAGGTAAATTCATCTGGGAAATGTAGTTCACAGGTGTCTAGACCCCTGATATATAGTGGAGAGCATAGAAAGATTAGAGTGGAGCTCACAGCCAACAGACAAATAACTAACACATGTTGGAAGAGTTGGGTAGTGGAGAAATCTCAGACTGCCAGTTCTAATCCTGGTGTGCTAACTGTTGGTTTCTAACTCAAAGAGTGGTATTTGCTGGCCATCCCCATTTGGGAAATCCCAGCTCTCTTTCTGAAGCCCAGGAGAAACTATTGTGAATACTTTTCCTTTTGTTGTATTTGTCACATTGGAATTGCTTGTTCACTGTTATCCCCCACCCCCAAATTAGTAGAACCTTAGACCTGGGCAAGCAAGGTCTCTGGCCCCCACCCCATGCTTCAGGGGACCCCTATGCTTTAGAATCCATTCCTTGAAATTTGCTAAGTGTGTTCAGTTTCTGAGATGAGCCAAAGCTGGTGTGCCATCTGGATGGGGTGCATGGAGTTGAGCCCAGGACTCTGATGAGCTCTGGTCCTCGTTTCTCTTCTTTGGAACTCTCTCTGTTCCTCTACTTCAGCATGGATCAACCAGATACCATGAGAAGTGCCTTGACTCACATCTAAAAGTTTGTTCCAAGGCCCCTTGGATGGGCCCCACTTCCAGAAGAGCACCTTATGGACTGATTACTCCTATTAGCCAGCATGAATTTTTTTCCCGGGATCACACAAGATTTGACCTCTAGAATGATGCTGACATGCTGATTTCAGTGACTTACTCCTGTTGACAGAGGATGAGTTCAAGGCTCTGAGTTACCTACAGTCCCCTGCCAGCCTTTAAGCTTGAGCTTCACATGTAGTCTCAGGCATCAGCTTTCACCACGTATAATTGGCAGAGCCCAGTGCGAAATGAAACTATGGGACTCTTGCTCAAACAGCTGTGAAAAGGAACCTTGTCAAAGCTTTTTCTTTAATAATATTTCATGACTTATAAAACATAATAGTGGTAATAGCGTTTATGTAAGTAGCAGCATAAATTTTCAAATTGCAAAAAAAATTTTGTTTTCTGTAATTTTATATAATATAATAAATAATAATGCTTTATTAATGTAAAATTGTGACTAAACATAAGATTTTTCTGGTTCATTTTCCTATAAATTCATTTAATAGGTCATCAAAATTTATACTTTTAGCAACATCACTTTTTTTAATTCTAATAATGTGTTGTATTTATCCCAGTATATCCAAAATATTATAAATTTGACATATCAATATAAAATTATTAAAGAGATAATTCATATTCCTATTCTCTTTTGGGTGGAGGTATTAAAACTTTGAAATCCAGCACGTATCTTATACTCACAGAACATAGCAACATCACTTTCCATTGATATCATTGAAAGTGACATCAGTCACTCTTGGCAAATGCAAGATCACACATAATTTTTGATAATCTTTCTCTTTGAGAAGGATGAAATTGTTTCTGGAGCTATTAAATATATTTGTAGACTGTGGAAAAATTCACATAAACTTCTGGTAAATTATTTTGAAATATAAATTTTAGCATATTCAGAGCTGATGATTCTCATGGAACAATTTTTATAAAAATATTTAACTCCTCATGCAAATAAGTTTTGTGAAAATCTGATCTTAATTTTCAATGTAAATTTATTCAGTGGAATTTCAAGTTTTTCTCTGGCATTTCCTGTAACTTGTGGAGGTTGTACAAAATTGGCTTCACGATTTTTATACAATTCAAAACACTTGTTTAGGCATTCTATAATTGTCTCTTCAGTTACAAGGAAAATTAAATTTTAAAACTGTCTTCCTCATTAATAATTCATTCATCTGAAACTTCATAAGAAAATAGTATTCTTTTCCGTTCAACACAATGATCTTTAAATTCATTCTAATTCTTAAGCCTATGAATATTTGCTCTGCAATATTACAGCAGTTTTTAAAACTGGAAGCTCTAAACTAAGAATTCTAATATCTCCCTGATATGCGTTATTGCAAAGTCTATGCATATGCTTTTATTTTGTAGTCATTTGTTGACAAAGTTTACTGCCCGAGTGCCAGCACTCAGGCCAGAGGGTTAATATTTGTGCAGACAGAGTAGAGATGGGCTCAGGAGACAGAGGAGCAAGCCCACCATCCACTGTGGGTCCTGGGGCCACCCCCCTCTCAGAGCCCCTCCCTTCTTCCTGGGTTGCAGCCGCTGCAACACTGCTGCTGCTTCTGCTGCCATGGGCATCACCATCTGCCAGGGCCCAGGTCCTGGGATGGTACCGTTGGGATGTTGCAGTGCCCAGAAGGCATCTCTGCACATGTGTCCTCAGTCCCTGGGTGCCTGCTGCCTTTCCCTCGCAATGGCAGGTGTGAGATTCGTCAGGAACAGGACACTTGGCAATAAGGAGCACAAAGAGGAGATTCCTGGGCCTGAACATAAAGAGAGAAGAATTTCTACATTCACTGATTAAACAATAAACAAATACATGTCTATTCTCTAACCATCATTCTAAATTTTCATCAGTAAATCACTGTACCTCCCAAGGGTCATGAATTTCGTAATACAGGTTTAAACCAAATTATTTATATAGACAGGGTACTTGCAGAAGACTAAGCTTCTTGAGAAGGGATTTTTTGTTTTGTTTACTATGTATCCCTATTGCCATGTTGAACTGAATGGTATTTTTCTGTTTGTGCCAAATTCAGGTGAAACCCATGGGTCTCTATCAATGATTGTGTTGTACAGAAATTGTTTCTTTGAAAACAGTTGCAATCAGCATGATTTGGCTATCTTGGAATTTGAGGAAAGCCAAATCAGATCCACTTTTTATAGAATGCCTTCCATGTTATATATCTTGTTTCAGCTCATCATTCTGACAATCATCGTGCCATCTGCATTCAGAATGGAGTAATGACAACTTGGTATCATCATGTCATTAGCATGGGAAGCTTAAAAACATAGTGTTTGAGTTTCTAGGACATTGCCTATGTCTGAGTCCTTTGGGTTTGCTTCTATATCCTATGCTACAGTGTTTTATCCCTAAACATTGCAAATTAGTCCAACTAGCCTCTAGCTCCTTTGAGTGTGCCATTTCTGTCATACCACGGCTAGATGCCAGTCACCTGGGAATTATGATGATGGTTATTCAGTTGCTTTTGTTGCTGCCACACAGTGTTACAAGTACTAATCTTCAAGCAATGAAATAGCATCATTTATGAAAATGATTGTTGGCAGGTATGCTACATATCTCTGAAAAAATGTTGAAGTAATCTTTGCAAATGAGCCCCAGAGTGTCCTTTGTAGACAGTGAATCATCAATTTTGGAGCGCCCCGTTCACCCGTCTGTGGCCTGAGACTCCAGGCAGATGCCCTTCACCATAGCTGGAATGGGGCAACTGTTTGAAAGGCTTGAATCCAGAGAACGGACTTAGTCTTGGATGGTGTGGACACTCCTTGTTGTTTTGGACCATCCCTAGTTGAAGCATTATCAAGTAAATAATGCATCGATATAGTTAAAGCATCACTGAAGGCTTGGTCCAATTCATGGCCATCCTCTCTGTAGAAGGTGCTCATCCAACTGTGTAACAGACCCTTGTTGGAAGCATAGGGCCCAAACGTCAGAGGAAATGCTCTACTGATGCAGAAAAGTCTGAATAAAACACTACACATTCTAAAATTCTTTTTCTGTATCATAATTCATACCCAAATTTCCAGATAAGTTATACTTGAACAGGGATTTTGAAATTATTACAGGATATACATAACAAAAACCAAAATGAAGTCCATAAATAGACATGAGTCACTATTTTTTTTCTTGCATAAAGTTTTGTGTTTCGTGTCCATCAACTGATGGATGAATAAAGTGTGGCATGTTCATGCAATGGTTGACAATTAAAAGGAATGAAGTACCGATACATGCCACAACAACGGATGAACCCTGAAAACATCATCTTGGGTGCAAAAAGCCAATCACAAGAAACCACATACAGTATGGTTCCATTTGTATGACATGTCCAGAAACGGTAAATCTGTAGAGATAGAAAATAGATAGTGGTTGCCTAAGATTGGGGTTGAAAGAGAGGGTAGTGGGGACAAACCGCTAATAGATACAAGGTTTCCTTCAGATGGGACAAAAAGAGTTTAAAATTAGATTGTGTTGATGGTTCCACAACCCAAAGAACATACTAAAAATATTAAATTGTACACTTTAAATAAATGAATTGTATGGTATACGAATTATATCTCAGGAAAGCTGTAAAATATTGTATTGGGACTTTAAGATATTAACAGCTCATGGCAAATTATAACTATAATTAGTTACTAAAAATTAGAAAAGTCCCACTTTGGAACCAGATCTTTTTTTTTTTTTGTTCTTTTTTTTTTTTTACATGGGCAGGCACTGGGAATCAAACCCGGGTCCTCGGGCATGGCAGGGAAGCACTCTTACCTGCTGAGCCACTGTGGCGCACCCAGAACCAGATCTTTTTGATCAATAACTTTAGGTAAAGTCATTTGCATAGAACTGAATATGACATTTAAAAGGGCAAAGTTATAAACAGTCTGGTTCTCATACTCCTCCTGCTCTGTAGTGTTGCTACTGTCCTTCCTTGACATCTTTTCAAATTCTAAAGTGAGAATCTAATGAAAACTCCTACGACACTGGGGGAAGGAGAAATTTGTCGAACACGGGCTGCTCTTAGAAACTGAAGCTTAGAACTCACACTGAACATCGGTGAATCTGCAAGATATATGGCTCATGTGAAAATATGCTAAATTGATACAACACCAAATTGAGCTCCATGTTCTTATGCAAGCCCATTTAAACTCTCGGCACAGTCTTTTGGGAAAATAAGTTGCAGCATGTTAAATTTAAATGGAGTCTCCTGTGACTCAACAAGTACAAAATTCTCTGTGACCCTGTCGAGAAGAATGGAAGAGATTCTCCAGCACAAGACTTCAGCAAAACAGTAGAAGAGACCTAAAAAAATTAATTCATGGAGTCCATAAAAAAGTAGTGGAAAATCTGGGGACTTTAATCCCTTAAGACAAGTACAAAGGAATCATATGCCTTTTCTTGTTGAAGGGCAACCTGGTTTAAAATCTTTTGAGCAAGATCTTAAAAGGCCACAACTTTAAAACAGTGCCTCATGAATGTTTTTATCACTTGTCTTTTCTCCTTTCTTTCTTTCTTGTGTGCCTGTGGAGATTCAATGATCTTTCAGGAATCTACAATTTCTAAGCAAATTTCGCGCTCTCTTAATGTCAGCAAGTCAATAGGCCATGTGTTTTCTAGATTTCTTAAGAGCCAACACCATCTGGTCTTCCTTTTGTCTCTGGGTCACTTTGGGAGACTGTTGTCCTCTCTATAGAAAGTCTTTGTATCTCATCAGACTGCCTCCTCTGCTCATGACAGCCACTTGTACACCAACTCTGCTTTGTTCAGAAAGGACTTCCTATTAATTTTCAAATCTGAGTCTTCAGATATTTTGAATAATGACCTCAGGTCTATTTTTTTTAAGACAACCCCTTTGCATTTTGAATTCATGACAAAGGTCTCAGCATTTGATAGTCTGCATTTCAAATGATCATTTTCCATAGCTGAAAATGCATATGGTCTCATGCTGTCAATTAGTACATTAAGGTATTTAGGACAGTAGAGATGAAAAAGCCAGATGACGTTAAAGTAAATTCCAACTTTGAAATTGTCTAATTCCTGAGATTCAAAGTAGTAGCTAAGTGGAATATTTCACTTCTTTAAAACAGTTTTATTGAGCTATGATTCATATACCATACCATTTATGTGTACAATTCAGTGATTTTCAGTATATTCAGAGTTGTGCAACCATCACCAAGTGAATTTTAGAACAATTTGTCACATCAAAATAAGCCCTGAGCAGTAACTTCCTGCCTTATCCACACATGCCCAGCTCTAGACAACAACCAATCCACCTTATGTCCTTATGGATTTGTCTTTCCTGGACATTTCATATAAATGGAATAGTCCTTTGTGACTAGTCCCTTCACTTAGTGTACTGTTTCCAAGATACCTCCATACTGTAACGTTACAGTACTTTATTATTTTTTTTGCCAATAGAGTTCCATTGTGTGGATATACTATAATTTGTTTATCCATTCATCAGTTGATAAACTATTTGTTTAGATTGTTAATACTTTTTGGCCATTGTAAGTAATGCTGTTATAAACATCTGTGTACAATTCTTTTTTTTTGGATGTGTGTTTTCAGTTCTCTAGGATCACATGGCGATTCTATCTTTAAGCTTTCTGAGGAACTGTCAGACTGTTTTCTTAAGTGGTTGTACCAATTTTATATTCCCACCAGCAGTGTATGAATGTTCCAATTTCTTCACTTTGTCACCAACACTTGTTATTTTCTTTTTTATTACATCATTCTAGTGGGTAAGAAGTTAAATCTTATTGTGGCTCATTAGTTTTAAATGGGCACACGACACAGAATAACTGAAATGAAAAAGACCCAGGAGTGTTTCAAGAGCAGAACAGAGCTTGCAGAAGAAAGAATCAGTAAACTGGAAGAAATGACACTTGAAATGAGTAAGGCTGAGGAGCAGAAAGAAAAAAATGAAAAAAAACTAAGACAGCTATAGTACACCATCAAGCATACCAATATGAGCATTATGAGACTCTGAAAAGAAAGAAAGGGTCAGAATGAATATTCAAAGAAATAATGACAGAGAACAACCCAAACTTAGAAAATATGCATATTCAAGAAGCCCAGAAAATGCCTAACAGGATAAACATGAAGAAAATATACCCCATCATATATTGATTACACTATCAAATGCAAAAGACAAGGAGAATGTTCCGAAAGCTACAGGAGAAAAGCAACATGCCACATACAGGGGAATCCCAATAAGATTAAGTGCAGATTTCTCATCAGAAACCCTGAAGGCAAGAAGGCAGTGGACTGAAATAATTTAAGTGCTGAAGGAAAATAGCTGCCAGCCAAAAAGTTGATATCCAGTGAGATAATCTCTCAAAAAGGAGGGTGAAATTCAATAGGCCGAGCCCTCGATCATGGGGTTCACCCCTATGAAACTTATTCCTGCAAAGAAGAAGCTAAGCCTACTTGTAATTATGCCTAAGGGTCACCCCAGAGAGCCTCTTTTGTTGCTCAGATATATGGCCTCTCTCTCTCTCTCTAAGCCAACTCTGCTGGTGAATTCACTGTCCTCTCCCTGACATGGGACATGACTCCCAGGGGTGTAAATCTCCCTGGCAATGTGGGACAGAACTCCCTGGGGTGAGCCAGGACGTGGTATCATGGGATTGAGAAAGACTTCTTGACCATAGGAGGAAGAGAGAAATGAGACAACATTTTGGGGGCTGAGAGATTTCAAACAGAGTCGAGAGGCTATCCTGGAGTTTATTCTTATGCATTATATAGATATCCCTTTTTAGTTTATGGTGTATTGGAGTGGCTGGAGGGAATTATCTGACACTGTTGAACTGTGTTCCAATAGCTTTGATTCTTGAAGGTGATTGTATAACGATATAGATTTTTGTTTGTTTGTTTTGGGTTTTTTTTGGGGGGGGAGGGTGCATGGTCTAGGAATAGAACCAGGTCTTCCGCATAAAAGGCAAGCATTCTACCACCAAACAACCCGTGCACCCACGATATAGATTTTACAATGTGACCATGTGATTGTGAAAACCTTGTGTCTGATGCTCCTTTTATCTAGGGTATGGACAGATGAATAAATAAAAAATATGGATAAATCAATAAATAATAGAAGGGATAAAGGGTAAAAAAAATTGGTAGATTAAAATGCTAGTGGTCAATGAGAAGGAGGAGGAAGGAATATGGGATGTATAGATTTTTCTATTTTTAAATATTTTTTATTGTGAAATATGAAATATATACAAAAAAAACTCAGAAAAGACAATTTTGAAAGTACACTCCAACAAACAGCTACAGATCAGTTTTCTTAGTTAGGTATTGGCTGCCATTCCTTAGTTTCAGGTTTTTCCTTCTAGCTGCTCCAAAATACTAGAAGCTAAAAGAATATCAGTGTAGTGATTCAGCAGTCATACTCATTTGTGAAATCCTTTCTTCTGTGTTGTAACTTCTCCTTCTCCTTTTTCTAAATTTTTTTTTACAAACATGAGCATCTCTTTATTAGTTTACATAAAGGGAATTTATCCAATCAGTTATTTCAAAAGAGCATTAGGAGTGGGGTGTGAGATATTCACAGAGGTCTTTTCAAACTTTGCTGACTCTGCGTCATATGTTCTTTTTTTAATTTTAATGCAATTTCATTGATATGAATTATATGTTCATATACCATGTAAACGTCCAAATTGTACAATCAGTGGTTCACAGTATCACCGTACAGCTGTGCATTTATCACAATCGACTTTTTTTTCTTTTCTGTAAAAAATAACATATATATGAAAAAGCGATACATTTCAAAGCACACTGTAACAATTAGTTGTAGAACAGATTTTAGAGCTGGGTATGAGTTACAATTCCACAATTTTAGTTTTTTACTACTAGCTGCTCCAAGAAACTAGAGACTAAAACAAATAGCAATATAATGATTCAGCAGTCATATTCATTGCTTAAACGCTAACTTCTCTGTATAACTCCACCTCTCCTTTCCCCCACTCTTTACGGGTGTTTGGGCTATGCCCGTTCGAACTTTTTCATGTTGAAAGGGCTGTCAGTAATATGGGATTTGAAGATGGAACTCGTTGATGTTCTGGAGAGGCTGGCCCCTCTGCATTTCAGGACTCATGTGGTCTAGGAACCCATCTGGAGGTTGTAGTTTTCTGGAAAGTAATCCTAGTGCATGGAACTTTTATAGAATCTCATATAAAGCCCTAGGTGTTCTTTAGGGTTACAGGAATGGTTTTGGTTATAGTTTGACAAGCTATGATAGGTAACAATGTCTAGCTGAAGCTTGTGTAAGAGTGACCTCCAGAGTAGCGTCTCGACTATCTGAATTCTCTCAACCACTGGTGCCTTATTAGTTATGCTTCTTTTCCTCCTTTTGGTCAGGATGGCATTGTTGATCCCACAATGCCAGGGCCAGGCTCATCCCTAGGAGTCATCTCCCATGCCACCAGGGAGATTTTCATCCGTGTAGGGGAAAGGGTATTGATTTCACTTGCAGAGTTGGGCTTAGAGAAACAGAGACCACATATGAGCAACAAAAGAAATCATCCAGAAGTAACTCTTAGGCATACCTATAGGTAAGCTAAGCTTCTCTGCTACATGAATAAGCTTCACAAGAGCAAGCCTCAAGAACAGGGGCTCGACCTGTTGATTTGGGAATCCCTAATGTTTGACACCATGTCAGGGGTTTCTCTGGTGGTAAAGTTTGATAGTTCTTTATTTTTTCTCCCATCTCTCAAGGGACTTTGCAAATAGTTTTTGGTTATCTGCTTAATATACCCTGGGATGTATCCAAGCATTACATTAAGCTATGCAGAATTAAAGGCCCGCATTCTTATTCTGGGTTCCCTGTGACTGGGCTGTTTAAATGTTCTATCCAGACAGGTTGAGTTAGATTGAGTGCCACGGAAAATTTAGGTTCTGGATAAAATAAACCTTTCATCATTTGGTCTTATAGAGTAGGTGAAGTTCTAAACTGCAGACAATGTCTTCTTTACCCCTCTATTCTGAATTACCTTAACCATGACCTGACTGGCTTCATTCTTATCTCTAAATTCAAGGTTATACATATATATACAGCACAGCCTCACAAAATCTATACGTAACAATTCCTGCACCAGACTAAATGTGACTGCTAGAAGAGCTTACAATCTTAGCCCCAATTTTCTTATATAAGTATTTTGGAAACAAGACTCTGAAGTATTTGCACTTTTGTTTCTGGCTTATTTTGCCTCACAAAATGTCCACCAGGTTCATTCATAACATTGCATGCCTGACAACTTTGTTGCTTTTTGTAGCAGTGCAATATTCGATCATATGTATACACCATCGTTCACCATTCTACTTCTCAGTCAGTGTATCCTTCAGTCACCTCCATCCATTGGGCATCGTGTATAATGTCTAAAGTCAACAGTCCATCTTAATTTTGGACAATTTTTGTTCATGAGAGAAAAATAACTGACAAACAAACCCTCACCAAATAGAAAATCCAAACCTCCCCTTAACTCTTGTCCCTCCCATTATTTACCACTGGTAATGCTGCAGTACTGTTGATGTTTTCCTATTAAATATAACACATAGAATGCTGTAGTACTTTTCCCCTTATGCCCTGAAATTATAATTCTTTGTACAAGATTCATACCTTTGAAGAAATTCATGCAAGAACTTATTTATATTCGTAGTGTTAATTGTTAGGACACATGGATCTATACAATCCCTTTCAGTCATGTTCACCTTCCATATGGCAATATGACTTACAAACCCACCTTCACTTCTATCTATTCCCTTACATTAAAGTCCAACCTCATTAGCTAACCATTTACCCATGTCTAGCTTCCGTGTATCTCTAGGTCTTCTATAGTCTGTATTATAAACCTCTGATTCTACCTTTACCATGGCCATCGATGTGGAATCATACAATATCTATCTTTTTGCAACTGGCTTATTTCATGCAGCATTATGTCCTCAATGCTCTTGCATCTTGTCATGTGCTTCAGGACATCATATTATCTTACTGCTGCATAATATTCCATCATATTTATATACCACATTTTGTTAATCCACTCGTCTGTTGATTGGCACTTGGATTATTTCCATCTTTGGCAATTGTGAGTAATGCTGCTGTGAATATCAGTGTGCAAGTGTCTGTTTGTATCACAGCATTCGGCTCTTCTGGATATATAATGAGTAGTGACATTTCTGGGTCACACGGCAACTCAATATCTTGTTTTCTGAGGAACTACCAGAGTGTCTTCCATAGTGGCTGTACTATTACATATTCCCACCAGCAGTGCATAGGTAGGTGTCCCAATTCCTCCACATTCCCTCCGACATTTGTAGTTTCCTGTTTGTTTAATGGCAGCCATTCTTATAGGTGTGAGGTGGTAGTTCATTGCAGTTTTGATCTACATTTCCCTTACAGCCAATGAAAATGAACATTTCTTTGTGTGCTTTTTAGCCATCTCTATTTGCTCTTCAGAAAAATGCCTATACATATCTTTAGCCCATTGAATAATTAGATTGTTCTTCTGTTGTTGAGTTGTATGATTTCTTTATGTATATAGGATATTAAGCCTTTATCTGACATGTGATTTCCAAATATTTTCTCTCATTGAGTTGGCTGCCTCTTTCACCTTTTTGACAAAGTCCTTGGAGGCACAAAAGCACTTGATTTTGAGGAATTCCACTTATCTAATTTTTTCTTCTGTTGCTTTGTGATTTTGAAGAGTTCCTATTTATCTATTTTTTCTTTTGATGCTAAAGTTTAGGGAGCTACCTCCTAAACTTGAAGATGTCTCCCTACATTTTCTTTTAGGAGCTTCATAGTTCTGGTTCTTATATTTAAGTATTTGATCCACTTTGGGTTAACTTTTGTGCAGGGTGTAAGTTAAGGGTCCTCTTTCCTTCTTTTTCACTATTGATATCCAGTTCTCCCATGCCCATTTATTGAAAAGACTAATTTGTCCCAGTTCAGCGGATTTGGGGACCATGTTGAAGATCAGTTGACCATAGAATTGTTGGTCTATTTCTGCACTCTTGATTCGATTGCATTGGTCAGTACTTCCACCTTTGTGCCAGTACTATGCTGTTTTGACCACTGTGGCTTTGTAATAGACATTGAAATCAGGAAGTGTTACTCCTACCACTTCATTCTTTTTTAGGATATTTTTTAGCTATTTGGGGTCTTTTCCTTCCAGATGAATTTGGTAACTAGCTTTTCCAAGTTTCCAGAGTAGGTTGTTGGAATTTTGATTGGTACTGTGTTGAATGTGTAGATCAATTTAGGTGGAATTGATATCTTAACTACATTTATGCATTTAACCTTCCTATCCATAAGCAGGGAATGGCTTTCCACCTATTCAGATTTTTTATTTCTTTTAGCAATGTTATGCAGTTTTCTGTGTACAGGTCTTTTACACCCCTAGTTACAGTCATACCTAGATACTTGATTTTTTTAGTTGCTAATTCAAATGGAATTATTTCCTTAACTGACTCCCCAGTTAGGTCATTTCTTATGTGTAAAACATTATTGATTTTATATCCTGTCACCTTGTTGAACTTGTTTATTACGTCAACTAACATTGTGTAGTTTTCTCAGGATTTTCCAAGTATAGCATCATGTCATCTGCAAATAATGAAAGTTTTACTTTGCAAATTGGATGCCTTATATTTCTTTTTCCTACCTCACTGCTCTAGCTGGAGCTTCTCATACAATGTTGAATAATTGTGATGACATAGGGCATCCTCATTCCCATCTTTGGGGTGGGTTTTCAATCTCTCATCATTGAATATGATGCTGGCTATGGGTATTTCATGTATACCCTTTATCATATTGAGGAATTTATCCATTTCATCTACATTGTCTAATTTGTTAGCATATCATTATACATAGTATCCTCATTACTTTTTTTAGTTCTTCAGGGTCTGTGGTAATGACCTCTGTTTCATTTCTGATTTTGTTTATTTGCATCCTCTCTGTTTTTCCTTTGTCGGCCTTGCTAGTGGTCCATTAATTTTATTGATTTTCTCAAAGAAACAGCTTTTGGTTTTATTGATTCTTTCTATTGTTCTTTTGTTCTCCCATTCATTTAACTCTACTGTAATCTATTATCTCTCTTCTTCTATGTACTTTGGGGTTTCTTTGCTGTTCTTTCTCTAATTCCTGTAGGTGAGCAATTAAGTCCTTGATTTTTTTTTCTCTTTCTCCTTTTTAAAAATAGGCATTTAGGGCAATAAATTTCCCTCTCAGTGCTACCTTTGCCACAGCCCATAAGTTGTGATATATCATATTCTCATTTTCATTCATCTCCAGATAGTTACCAATTTCTCCAGTAATTTTTTTCTTTGACTAACTGGTCATTTAAGTGTATAACTATGTAGCTTTTACAATGTGACCCTGTGATTGTGAAATCTTTGTGTCTGATGCTCCCTTTATCCAGGGTATGGACAGATGAGTAGAATATAAAGACAAAAATATATAAATAATGGGGTGGGGGATAAGGGGCAAGATAAATGGGTAGAGTGCAATACTAGTGGTCAATGAGAAGAAGGGGTAAGGGATATAGGATGTATGGGGGAAAAGAGCTAATTGTTAGTGATTACTATTCATGCTACTTTTGAAAAGGTATGTGAAATAAATATCTTTGAATCTCATAAAAATGCATTTTATGTGCCCACATCAAGCCCCATAAAGCTAGAAATAAAATATCTTTAAAATGCAAAAGAAAAAAGAAAGAAAAACATCCAGCCAACATAGAGTTGGCAAAGCCCAAGTCCCAAGAAAATAAGTATTGAAATTCAGCCTGTAGATTCCAGCCAGACCACCTGGGTGTGAATCCTGCCTCTACCTATTTATTAGCAAGTTACCTACCTTGGTTTCTCTTCAACATTTGACAGACTGATTAGTATGTGTCTTGGGGTAAGCCTATTTGCTAGTTAGATTCGGGTGTCAACTTGGCCAGGTGAGCATACCTAATCTTGTTGCTGTGGACATAAGCCAACGGTATGTGAACCTCATCTGTTGCCAATTACATCTGCAGTCAGCTAGGAGGCGTGTCTGCTGCAATGATTGACTGGTTTGACTTAATTGGGTGGTGCTTAAATGACAGAACGCAAGGTAGCACAGCCTAAGCAGCTCGGCAATCCTCATCTCAGCACTCGCAGCTCAGCCCAGGCCTTTGGAGATGCAGAAAGAAGTCACCCCAGGGAAAGTTGTTGGAACCCAGGGGCCTGGAGAGAAGACCAGCAGAGACCATCCTGTGCCTTCCACATAAGAAAGCACCTCAGTGGAAAGTTAGATGCCTTTCCTCTGAAGAACCAGCAAAATAAATCCCCTTTTATTAAAAGTCAATCTGTCTCTGGTGTGTTGCATTCCGGCAGCCAGCAAACTAGAACAGCCTATTTGGATTTATTCTATTTGGGGTTCATTGGGATTCTTTGATTTGTCTATTTATGTTTTTTATAAGGGTTGGGAAGTTTCCCCCCATTATATCTTCAGCTAATCTTCCTAGCCCTTTTTTCTTCACTTCTCTTTCTGGCACCCCAGTAATTCTTATAGTTGTGTACTTTGTTTTGTTTATCATTTCGCTGAGCTCCAATTCGAATTTTTCCATCTTTTTTGCCATTTTCTCTTTTTTGTGTTTGAAATCAGGTGTCCTGTCCTCCAGCTCACTTATTCTTTCTTCTGCCTCTTTAAATATGCTCCTGTGTATCTCTAGTATATTTTTGATTTGGTCTATAGATAGCTGTACTTTTAATTTCTTTGATATCTGCTATTTTTTTATTTATTCTTTCAAATGCTTATTTGTGCTCTACTAGTGTCTTCTTGACCTCCTTTATGTCATTAGCCAACCCACTGATTTTATTTAGTAGAGTTATATGATCATCTTTGATTAGTTGTCCCAAAGTTAGTGTCTCATCCAGTATTTTAATTTGGTCATTAGGCTGGGTTATATCTGTCTGCATCTTCATGTGCTTTGTGAGTTTTTGTTGCCATCGAGGCATGTTATTATCTTGATAGGGTTACTTTGGAAGTTTATTTCCTTCAGTAGTCTAAAGTTTTGTATTTGCAGGAGGGGTGTGAAACAGGAAGCAGAGCATGGGGTGGGGTTAAACAGTGTGGTGAAGAGTTGCAGCACAGGTATAGGCACAGGTTGGAGGCACTAAATTGGTGCCTGTGAGCATGGGATGCAGGGCATGGGGTTGTTGAGGAGTGATACAGGGACTGTGAGGGAAGGGTGCATCTTAGACAGGCCTTGGATCACAGGAGCATGGTATGGTGTGGGGGACACAGTAAGAGGGGAATCATGGAGGGTTGTGTGGATACACAGAGGCTCGTGTGCAGGCAAGATACAGGTGGATGCATTGTGCACAGAGGTCATGGGTATCAGGGTGTGAGGCTCAGGATGCAGAGGGAAGAGTGCAGGTGCATCCTTGCATAGGGGAGGGGGTCCAGGGGGACCAGAATGCATATGCACATGTATGTAGGGGCTGGGTACAGGTCATGAGGATTGCACAGCATGGGTCAGGAGGCAGGGGGCATATCATTGGGTAGGCAGGGCCCTGTGTGGGTGTGCAGGTGCACAGGTGTGAGGGTGGAGTGGGGGGTGGAAGAGGGGTGCACATGTGCACAGAGTGGGGGCTGTGTGGCACAGATGCACACATGAGTACCTACCAGGTGTGGGACTGAGTCGCTTGTGTGAGGGTGCAGGGCAAGGTTGTGCATGTGCACAGTCAGTGGCTCTGGATGCAGGGGTTGAATGGTCAGGTACAGATATGTGGGTGCCCATGTGGGCAGGACATGGTTGTGTGTGTGCACTGGTCTGGGAGCGGGGCCTTGGTGTGCATGTGGACAGAGCTCAGGCGGGATGAGGCAGGGTTGCATGACTGCATGGGCTGGAGGCAGGTGTGGCCTACAAGTGCAGGTGAGCACTTGCAGGGGGCAAGGAAGGACAGGTGAGGGATGAGGGTCTGGAAGTGGTGTGTGGGTCCCAATAGGGTCAGGGAGACAGTGTGCACTTGCATGGGAGAGGTGGGTTGGATTGGGGCAGGCTGTGTGGTTGGGTATGCATGGGGAGTTTTGGGAGGGGGGTATTTGGAGTGCTGGGGGGTGGGGTTGGGTGCATGGGGTGCAGTGGTGGGGTGGAAGGTTGGGTTCAGGTGGATTGGGCATGGTGGGGTTGTGGGTAGCATGGCAGGGGCACCACACATGAGGGCAGCACATTTAAAAAGCACAACTTGGCTTACTTCCTAGTCCCCATCTCCCTGTCTGGGCACTCCTGAGGGCTCTGGGCCTCCATTTGGAAAGGGGAGAGATAGGCTGTTTGTACTAGTTGGATGGTCTTTGTTTTTCTCCATCTCTAAGAAAAACTTCCAGCCAACACAGAGTTGGCCAAAGCCCAAGTTCCAAGAAAACAAGTGTTGAAATTCAGCCTGTAGATTTTTACCAGACCACCTGGGTGTGAATCCTGGCTCTACTTATTTATTAACAAGTTACCTATTTTTGCTCTCATTTGTGAGCACAGGTAGTAATACACTTCTTTCGTGGAGCTATTGTGAGTGTTGAACAAGTACATGTACCAAGCATGTGTTAAACATATTAATTTATAATGGTTATAAGATTAACTATCAATATTATTACAACTAACTACATAACCTGAAGGAATTATCCTAACCTCTCTGGGCCTCAGTCTCCTCAGCTGTAAAATGAGGCTAATGATAGTAACTCATGCGATTGTTGTAAGGATTGAATTACTCACATCACATGACATGCAAACAATAGTGCCTGACACATGCTAAGTGCTCTATAAAATTCAGTGTTTGTTGTCACAGTTTCATTCAAAGAAAAGTGGTAATTTTTACATTTGATTTTGGAAATTCAACCAATTGATCATTATCTGTAGCTCTGTAAATATTGAAGACTCTTCAGAGTGTCTAAATGGACTTGGAAAGTCCAAATTTCAATAACTTTTTCTGTCAGGATATTTACTTAGGGGGAGGGGAGGGAGAATTAATAGAAAAGAGGAGACTTCTGCCATCTGTAGACTGAGTCCCATACCTCTTAACTTTTCTCCTTTCAACCTGGAGTTTGGCTGATGAATAACTGAACACACCTCTCATGAGGCACTGAGCAGCAGTGTGATGGATGAAAAAAGTCAGAATCCTTGAAAATGGTCACCTAACATGCATTTCATACACTGTGTGCAGAAAAGCAGGGGTGGAGAAAGAACCTTAGATGTTAACCAATAAAGAATCTGGGGGAATATTGCAGGACAGGGATGAAGAGAGGATGATAAGAACAAGTAAGTTTTTCTTGACCAGCTATTCAGGAGAATTACTATTAGTTTTGACTGTTAATCAGTTTTATTATAGAGTTTATGGTCTGAAGCAGAGAACTTTTCTTTGACCAGAACATTAGGATGTTCAGCTTGTCCTAATCCCACAACTCTAGAACTCCTAGACAGGAAGTTAATATGTACAGCTATTTTGATTGGCAAAAATAAGAGTCTTCCCTTTTTATATTTTCCCCTAGACTTCAGGAATTGATGTCCTTCTCTCCACCCACTCTTCCAATGAGCAGGCATCAGGGTGCAAGGTGGCTGGTATAGTAAAAAGAGATTGGCCTTTTAGAGCCAGAGAAACATGGATTTGAATTCTAAACTTATCACATAATAACAATTGCATTGTTAAGTGAATTCATCTCTCTGTACCTTGGACACCTTAGCTATAAAATGAGGATAATTATCCTTAGGACATTTAGGATTAGAAATCACATATATATACAGTACATACTTATAGTACTGGGCATATCACAGGTTATCAATAAGGGTGGTTGTTGCAACCATGATTAGATCATGACTAGAAGCTGAAATTCATTCTTTTTTCCCTAATAAATATTGTATTTTACAAAAGAAATATGCTTTAATGAAAATGAGGGACAAAAAAAAGATATATGACTTACAGACTTCCAGGAAGATGGCTAACTAGAATAGCTTGAGATTAGCCCTGCTCCATGGAAAAGTTAGAGAAGGGACAGGAGGGCAACTGAGGTGACAATCTGGAAGTGCAGCTGACCCAGGGGAGCCCTCTGCAACACATGTGGCAGCCCTGGTTGCAGAGGCCATGGAACTGAGAGGCAGAAAGCTGGAGCCTGGAATGGAGCTGTGGAGATGAAGAGCCGGCAGGACTGCATGGATGGGAGCTTATTCAAAGCACTTTCTCCAATCACAATGGGATGAAGCTGGATCTCAATAACCACCAAAGACCGATAACATTCACAAATATATGGAGATTAAATAACACACCCTTAAACAACCAGTGGGTCAAAGAAGAAATTGCTAGAGAAATCAGTAGCTATCTGGAGATGAATGAAAATGAGAATACAACTTATCAGAACTTATGGGATGAAACAAAGGCTGTGCTGAGAGGGAAATTTATTGCCCTAAATGCTTATATTAAAAAACAAGAAAGAGCAAAAATCGAGGACGTAATAGCGAACATGGAGGAACTTCAGAAAAAACTTCAAACTAACCCCAAAGCAAATAGGAGAAGAGAAATAACAAAGATTAAAGCAGAGATAAATGAATAGGGGGACAAAAGAACAATAGAAAGAATCAATAAAACCAAGAGTTGGTTCCTTGAGAAAATCAATAAAATTGATGGGCTACTAGCAAGACTGACAAAGAAAAAAAGGGAGAGGATGCAAATAAACAAAATCAGAAATAAGAAGGGGTGCCTTACCACAGACCCTGAAGAAACAAATAAAATCATAAGAGGATACTATGAACAGCTATACACCAACAAACTAGACAACTTAGATGAAATGGACAAATTCCTGGAAGCACACAAACAAGCTACACTGACTTGGGAAGAAATAGAAGATCTCAACAACCAATCACAAGTAAAGAGATTCAATCAGTTATCAAAAATCTTCCTACAAAGAAAAGTCAGGGCCAGATGGCTTCACAGGGGAATTCACATTGCAAAAACAACTAATACCAATCCTGCCCAAACTACTCCAAAAAGTTGAGGAAACAGGAATGCTACCTAACTCATTTTATGAAGCTATTATTATTTTAATACCAAAACCGGGTAAAGATGCCATAAGAAAGGAGAACTACAGGCCAAGCTCCCTAACGAACATAGATGCAAAAATTCTCAATAAAATATTAACAAATAGAATCCAACAGCACATTAAAAGAATTATATACAATGACCAAGAGGGGTTTATACCAGGAATGCAAGGATGGTTCAACACCAGAAAATCAATTAATGTAATACAGCACATTAACAAATCAAAAGGGAAAAATCACATGATCATCTCACTTGATGCTGAAAAAGCATTCGACAAAATTCAGCACCCTTTTCTGATGAAAGCACTCCAAAAGATAGGAATCAAAAGTAATTACATCAATATGATAAAGGAAATATGTGAAAAACTGATAGCCAGCATCGTAGTCAATGGAGAGAGACTGAAAGCCTTCCCCCTAAGATCAGGTACAAGACAAGGATGTCCACTGTCACCGCTGTTATTCAACACTGTGCTAGAAGTTCTACCTAGAACAATCAGGCAAGACAAAGAAATAAAAAACATCCAGATTGGAAAGGAAGAAGCAAAACTCTCATTAATTGCAGATAATATGAAACTATACTTGGAAGATTCTGAGAAATCTACAGCAAAGTTACTTGAGCTAATAAACAAATTCAGCAAGGTGGCAGGATATGAAATTAATGTGCAAAAAATCTGTAACATTTCTATATACAAGCAATGACATACCTGAGGAGTCAAGGAAAAAAATCTGTTCAAAATGGCAACTAAAAGAATCAGATACTTAGGAATGAACTTAACTAAGGATGTAAAGGACTTGTACACAGAAAACTACATAACATTGCTAAAAGAAATCAAAGGAGATCTGAATAGGTGGAAAGACATTCCCTGCTCATGGATAGGAAGGCTAAATGTAGTTAAGATGTCAATTCTTCCCAAATTGATCTACAGATTCAGCACAGTACCAATCAAAGTTCCAACAATGTACTTTGAAGATATGGAAAAGCTAACTACCAAATTCATCTGGAAGGGAAAGAGACCCGGAATATTAAAAGCATCCTAAAAAGGAAGAATGAAGTGGGAGGATTAACACTCCCTGACTTTAAAACCTATTATAAAGCCACAGTGGTCAAACCAGCATGGTAATGGCACAAAGACAGAAGCATTGACCAATGGAATCAAATAGAGAGTGCAGAAATAGACCATCAAATCTATGGTCAACTAATTTGTGAGAAGGCCCCCAAATCCTATGTACTGGGACAAAATAGTCTTTTCAATAATTGGACGTGGAAGAACTGGATATCAATAGCCAAGAGAATGAAAGAGGACACCTATCTTACATGCTACACAAAAATTAACTCAAAGTGGATCAACCTAAATATAAGAACTAGCACCATAGAGCTTCTAGAAGAAAATGTAGGGAAACATCTTCAAGAACCAGTAATAGGAGATAGCTTCCTAAACTTTACACCCAAGGCAGAAGCAACAAAAGAAAAAATAGATAAATGGAAACCCCTCAAAATGAAATGCTTCTGCACCTCCAAAGACTTTGTCAAAAAGGTATAGAGGCAGCTAACTCAATGGGAGAAAATATCTGGAAATCACATATCAGACAAAGGTTTGATTTTCTGTATATGTGAAGAAATAATACAACTCAACAACAAAAGAACAAACAACCCAATTATAAAATAGGCTAGAGATATAAATAGGCATTTTTCTGAAAAGTAAGTAGTGATGGCTTAAAAGTACATAAAGAGATTCTCATTTTCACTGACTATAAGGGAAATACAGATCAAGACTACAATAAGATACCACCTCACACCTATGAGAATGGCTACTACTAAACAAATAGGAAACTATAAATGTTGGAGAGGATGTGGAGAAGCTGGAACACTTACACACTGCTGGTAGGAATGTATAATGGTGCAGCCACTATTGAAGACTAGCGGTTCCTTAGGAAACTAAGGAATCTAAGTCCTATGACTCAGCAATAAGACTACTTGATATATACCTAGAAGAGCTGAAACAATGACACAGATATTTGCACACCGATATTCATGGCAACATTATTCACAATTGCCAAAAGATGGAAACAAACCAAATGCCCATCAACAGAT
Organism: Tamandua tetradactyla; assembly: GCF_023851605.1. NCBI lineage: Eukaryota > Metazoa > Chordata > Mammalia > Pilosa > Myrmecophagidae > Tamandua > Tamandua tetradactyla. The sequence goes on from NC_135352.1 coordinate 29,183,120, forward strand.
GATTGGAACAACAAAGTGTGGTATATACATACGATGGAATATTATGCAACATAAGACAAAATGACGTCCTGAAGCACATGACAAGATGGATGAGCCTTGAGGACATAATGCTGAGCAAAATTATCCAGACACAAAAGGATAGATACTGTATGATTCCACTTTTATGACCAGCATAAAGGTATAATCAGAGGCTTGTAATACAGAATATAGGGGACTTAGAGACACATAGAAGCTAGAGATGGGTGATCCATTAGGTTGAACTTCAATGTAAGGGAATAGATAGGAGTTAAGGTGATTCTCTAGTGGATCTAGAAGTAATATTACCATATTGAAGATGAACAAGATTGAAAGGGGTTGTATAGACCTATGTGTCCCACTGACTCACACTAGAAATATAAATGAGTTCTTGTAAGAATCACTTCAAAGATATTATTTTTGTATAAAGAGTGTTTAGTTCCAGGGTACAGGGGGAAAACTCCTATTGCATTCTATGAGCTATGTTCAAAAGGAAACCATCAGCACTACCACAGCAACAGCAGAGGTAAATATGGGGTGAGGGACAAGAGTTAAGAGGAGATTTAGATTTCCTATTTGGTGAGGGTGTTTTTATTGGTCTTCTGTCTCTTGGGAACAATGAAATGATCTAAAACTCAGAATGTTGATTGACTGTGGACTTTGGACACTAATACTTGATGCCCAATGAATGCAGGTGCCTGAAGGATACACTGACACAGAATTAGATTGGCGAATGATGGTGTATACTTATGAATGAAGGCTGTGCTTCTACAAAAAGGAACAATGTTGTGAGGCATGCAACGATGTGAATGAACAAGTGGGACACTTGGTAGGACAAAATAAGCCAGAAACAAAAAAACAACAATGGCATGTTCACTTTTAGAAAACACTTATATGAAAGCAGAGGCCTAGATTGTAAGCTTTTAGAGCAGACACATTAAGTCCAGAGTGGTGATTATTATTTCTGGATTTTGAGAGGCTGCTTTATATACATAACCTGAAATTCTGAGATAAGAATAAAACCAAACAGGTTGGGGTTAAAGTAATTAAGAACATAGGGGTAAGGAAGACAGTGTCTATATTTTAGAACCACACATACTCTTTGAGACCAATGGAAGAAAGGTTTATTTGATCTGGAACTGAAATTTTCTGTGGTGCATAATCTATTTCAACCTATCTTTATAGCTCATTTGAACAATTGAAAGACAGGAAACACAGAATAAGAAAGAAGTCCTTTAATTTAGTATATGTACTATTGCAATGCCTGGAAACACCGTAGAGTATATTAAGCAGATAAACAAAAAGTATTGGCAAAGTCTCCTGAGGAGGGGAGAGAGAATATTTAACTATTAAACCTTACCATCAGGGAACCCCTGATCCTGTGTCAAACTTTAGGGATACCCAAATCAATAGGCCATGCCCTCGATCATGAGGTTTACTCTTGTAAAGTTTATGTAGTAGCAGAGAAGCTATCTATAGGAATGCCTAAGAGTTACTTCTGGAGGACCTCAGTTGTTGTTCAGATGTGGCCTCAGTCTCTCTAAGCCCAACTCTGCAAGTGAAATCATTGCCCTCCCCACTACATAGGACATTACATCCAGGAGTGAAGATCTCCCTGGCAATGTAGGAGAGGACTCCCAGGGATGAATTCAGAACTGGCACCATGGGATCAACAATTCCATCCTGACCAAAAAGGGGGAAAGAAGTGTAATTAATAAAGCATCAGTGGCAGAGAGAGTTCAAATAGAGTCAAGAGACTACTCTAGAGGTTACTTTTTTTTTTATCACTTCGTTCTACATATATAATCAGTAATTCACATCATCACATAGTTGCATATTCATCATCATGATAATTTCTTATAACATTTGCATCAATTCAGAAAAAAAATAAAAAGACAACAGAAAAAAATTCATATATACCATACCCCTTACCCCTCTCTTTCATTGATCTCTAACATTTCAATCTAAATTTATCTTAACATTTGTTCTCCCTATTATTTATTTTTATTCCATTTGTTTTAATTGTCTGTTGATAAGGTAGATAAAAGAAGCATCAGACACGAGGTTTTAACAATCACACAGTCACATTGTGAAAGCTATATCGTTATATAATCATCTTTAATAAATATGGCTACCGGAACACAGCTCTACATTTTCAGGCAGTTCCCTCCAGCCTCTCCATTACATCTTTGTGCATTTTTTTTATTAATTAAAAAAAGAATTAACAAAACAATTAGAAATCATTCCAATCTACGTGTACAATGAGTAATCCTTAATAACATCACATCGTTGCATATTCATCATTTCTTAGTACATTTGCATCGATTTAGAAAAAGAAATAAAAAGACAACAGAATAAGAATTAAAACAATAATAGAAAGAAAAAAAACAAAAAAAACAAAAACAAAAAACCTATACCTCACATGCAGCTTCATTCAGTGTTTTAACATAATTGCATTACAATTGGGTAGTATTGTGCTGTCCATTTCTGAGTTTTTATATCCAGTCCCGTTGTACAGTCTGTATCCCTTCAGCTCCAATTATCCCTTCTCTTTTTTTTTTTTAATTAACGGAAAAAAAGAAATTAACCCAACATTTAGAGATCATACCATTCTACATATGCAATCATTAATTCTTAACATCATCACATAGATGCATGATCATCATTTCTTAGTACATATGCATTGGTTTAGAAGAACTAGCAACATAACCGAAAAAGATATAGAATGTTAATATAGAGAAAAAAATAAAAGCAATAATAGTAAAATCAAAACAAAACAAAACAAAACAAAACAAAAGCCTGTAGCTCAGATGCAGCTTCATTCAGTGTTTTAACATGATTACTTTACAATTAGGTATTATTGTGCTGTTCATTTTTGAGTTTTTGTATCTAGTCCTGTTGCACAGTCTGTATCCCTTCATCTTCAATTACCCATTGTCTTACCCTGTTTCTAACTCCTGCTGAACTCTGTTACCAATGACATATTTCAAGTTTATTCTCGAATGTCTGTTCACATCAGTGGGACCATACAGTATTTGTCCTTTAGTTTTTGGCTGGATTCACTCAGTATAATATTCTCTAGGTCCATCCATGTTATTACATGGTTCATAAGTTTATCTTGTCTTAAAGCTGCCCCTACCTAGCAAAATAGTAAATCAGAAGCAAAACCAGATCCCTGGAGGGATTGCAAAGATTACTGCCATTCTTACAGACTTAAAGGGTGCAGGGATGGTGATTCCTACCACATCCCCATTCAACTCTCCTATTTGGCCTGTGCAGAAAACAGATGGGTCTTAAAGGATGACAGTGGATCATTGTAAGCTCAACCAGTTGGTGACTTCAATTGCCGCTTCTGTTCCAGATGTGGTATCATTGCTTGAGCAAATCAATACATCCCCTGGTACTTGATATGCAGCTATTGATCTGGCAAAAAATGCTTTTTTTCTCAATAGCTGTTAGTAAGGACCACCAAAAACAGTTTGCTTTCACCTGGAAAGGTCAGCAATATACTACCTCAGGGGTATATCAACTCTCCAGCCCTATGTCATAATCTTCTCCACAGGAAACTTGATCGTTTCTCCCTCCCACAAAACATCACACTGATCCATTATATTGATGATATCATGTTGATTGGACCTAGTGAGCAAGAAGCAGCAACTACTCTAGACTTAATGGTAAGGCATTTGCATGTCAGAGGATGGGAGATAAATCCACCAAAAATACAGGGTCCTTCCACCTCAGTGAAATTTCTAGGTGTCCAGTGGTGTAGGGCATGTCGAGATATCCCTTCTAAGGTGAAGGATAAGTTGCTGCATCTTGGCCCATCCTACAACCAAAAAAGAGGTACAACACCTAGTCAGTCTCTTTGGATTTCAGTGACAACATATTCCTCATTTGGGTGTGCTACTCTGGCCCATTTATCGAGTGACCAGAAAAGCTGCTAATTTTGAGTGGGAACTTGAACAAGAGGAGGCTGTGTAACAGGTCCCAGCTGCTGTACAAACTGCTCTGCCACTTGGGCCATATGATCCAGCAGATCCAGTGGTGCTAGAAGTGTCAGTGGCAAGTTGAGATGCTGTTTGGAACCTTTGGCAGGCCCCTATAGGAGAATCACAGTGCAGACTGTCCTGGTTTGAAAGGATGTGCTTGAAAAGCCATGTTTTAATCCTAATCCCATTTTGTAAAGGGGGCCATTTCTTCTAATCCCTATTCAGCATTATATGTTTGAAACTGTAGTTAGATCATCTCCCTGGAGGTGTGATGTAATCAAGAGTGGTTGTTAAACTGGATTAGATGATGACATGTCTCCACCCATTCAGGTGAGTCTTATAGTTTCTGAAGTCCTATAAAAGAGGAAACATTTTGAAGAATGAGAGATTCAGAGAAATCAGAGAATGTTGCAGCCCCATGAAGCAGAGAGTCCACGAGCCAGTGACCTTTGGAGATGAAGAGGAAAGCACCTCCCAGGGAGCTTCATGAAACAGGAAGCCAGGAGAAGAAACTAGCAGGTGATGCCATGTTCGCCATGTGCCCTTCCAGATGAGAGAAACAATTCTGACTGTGTTCACCATGTGCCCTTCCAGTTGGGAGAGAAACCCTGAAGTTCATTGGCCTTCTTGACCCAAGGTATCTTTTCCTGGATGCCTTTGACTGGACATTTCTATAGACTTGTTTTAATTGGGACATTTTCTCAGCCTTACAACTGTAAACTAACAACTCCTTACATTCCCTTTTTAAAAAGTCATTCCATTTCTTGTATATTGCATTCTGGCAGCTAGCAAACTAGAACATAGACCCTTAGGATTTTGGAGCAAGGCCTTACCATCTGCTGCAGATAACTATTCTTTTGAGAAAGAGCTTTTAAACTGAATGCTTAACCATGGGCCACCATGTTACCATGAGACTGGAGTTGCCTATCATGAGCTGAGTGTTGTCTGACCCACCAAGCCATAAAGTTGGGCATGTGCAATAGCACGCTACTGTAAAATGGAAATGGTATATACGAGGTAGGGCCAGAGCATGTCCTGAAGGCACAAGAAGTATAAGTTACATGAAGTGGCCCAAATGACTATGGTGTCCATTCCTGCCACATTACCTTCTTTATCCTAGACCAGAGCTATGGCCTCTTGGGGAGTTACTTACAGTGAATTGAGTGAGGAAGAGAAAACTGGTTTACAGATGGTTCAGCACTATATGCAGTCACCACCCGAAAGTGAACAACTGCAGCACTACAACCTCTTTCTGCGGTGTCCTTGAAGGACAGTGGTGAGAGGAAATCCTCCCAGTTGGCAGAACTTCGAGCAGTGCACCTGGTTGTCCATTTTGCTTGGAAGGAGAACTGGCCAGAGGTGCGTTTGTATACTGACTCATGGGCCATTACTAATGGTTTGGCTGTATGGTCAGGGACTTGGAAAGACCATAATTGGAAAATTGGTAACAAAGAGATCTGGGGAAGAAGCATGTGGATAGACCTTTCTGAGTGGGCTAAAACCATGAGGATATTTGTGTCCCATGTGAATGCAAACCAGAGGGTAACTTCAGCAGAGGATGGTTTTAATAATCAAGTGGATAAGATGACCCTTCTGTGGATACCAGTCAGCCTTTTTCCCCAGCAACTCCTGTCATTGCCCAATGGCTCATGAATAAAGTGGTCATGGTGGTAGGGATGGAGGTTCTGCATGGGCACAGCAACATGGCCTTCCACTCACCAAGGCTGACTTGGCTACAGACACTGCTGAGTACCCAATCTGCCAGCAGCAAAGACCCACACTCAACCCCTCATATATCACCATTCCCCAAGGTGACCAGCCAGCTACTTGGTGGCAAGTTGATTACATTGGACCACTACTTTCATGGAAGGGGCAACAATTTGTTTTAACTGGAACAGACACATACTCTGGTTATTGGTTTGTTTTCCCTGCACACAATGCTTCTACCAAAACTATCATTCGTGGGCTTACAGAATGCCTTATCCATTGTCATGGTATTCCACACAGCATTGCTTCAGGTCAAGGAACATACTTCACAGCAAATGAATTATGGGAATGGGCACATGCTCATGGAATTCTCTGGTCTTGCCATGTTCCCCATCATCCAGAAGCAGTTGGATTGATAGAACCATGGAATGGCCTTTTGAAAACTCAGTTATGGTGCCAACTAGGTGGCAATACCTTGAAGGGCTGGGGTGATGTTCTCCAGGAAGCTGTATATGCTGTGAATCAGCGTCTGCTTATGGTACTGTTTCTTCCACAGCCAAGATCCATGGGTCCAGGAACCAAGGGGCAGAAATGGGAGTGGTAGCACTCATTATTACCCCTAATGATCCACTAGGAAATTTTTTTTGTCTCTGCAATATTGAGCTCTGCTGGTCTACAGGTTTTAGTTCCAAAAGGGGAAGTGCTTCCACCAGGAGAAACAACAATGATTCAATTGAACTGGAATCTAAGACTGCCACCTGGCCACTTTGGGCTACTCATGCCCCTGGATCAACAAGCCAGGCTGGGGATGATTGACCCTGAATATCAGGGGGAAATAGGACTGCAACTACACAATGGAGGTAAAGAAAAGTTTCCTTGGAATATAGGGGATCCCCTAGAGCGTATTTTAGTACTACCATGCCCTGTGATTAAAATCAATGGAAAACTGCAACAACCCAATCCAGGCAGGACTACCAATGGCTCTGAAACTTCAGGAATGAAGGGTTGGGTCACCCCACCAGGCAAAGAACCATGGCCAGCTAAAGTGCTTGCTGAGGATAAAATGAACATGGAATGGGTAGTGGAAGAAGGTAGTGATAAAGATGAACTACAATCACGTGATCAGTTACATAAATGAAGAATGTAATGCTCTTTTGTTCATGTTATATTATTTAAGTTGTAATGTATCAAGTTTAAGAATGAATATTACCTAAGGACTTGCACCCTATTCTGGAGAGATTTAATGTGTTTCCAGTTATATGTAGGACAGTTGAGTATTGTTAGGTGAAAGAAAAAAAGTGTGTTTTATTGTTTTTTATTTAGAAATTAGGTATAGTTTCAGGTGATGAATATAGCTGCCAAGTTGACAAGGGGTGGACTGTCATGGTCATGTTCATGTATTGACTTGGCCAAGTGGTGGTACCTGTTTGTCTGATTCAGTAAGTGCTGGCCTGTCTGTTGTGAAGAGGACATTTCATAGAATTAAATCATGATATGTCCACTGCATCCACAGCTGATTCCGTTTGTAATCAACCAAGGGATGTGTCTTCCTCAATGACTAATGCTTAATCTAATCACTGGAAGCCTTTTAAGGAGGATTCAGAAGAGGCAGGCTTTCTTCCTGCTTCAGCTGGTGAGCCTCTCCTGTGAAGTTCATCTAGACCCTCCAACGGAATCATTGGCTTCACAGCCTGCCCTGTAGATTTTGGACTCTGTGTTCCCATAGTTACGTGAGAAAATTTTATAAATTTTATATTTGCGAGTGTTTCCTGTTGATTCTGTGTCTCCAGAGAATCTTAATTAATACAGATGATTTCCATGGAGATGTACCTCCACACATTCAAGGTGGGGTTGCTTACTGGAGCCCTTTAAGAGGGAACTATTTTGGAAAAAGTTTTGGATCCCACACAGCCGGAGACCTTTGGCAATAAAGAAGAAAAATGCCCCCAGGGGAGCTTCATGAGACAAGAAGCCTGCAGAGAAAGCTAACACAACATTGCTATATTTGCATTGTGCCTTTCCAAGTTGAGAGAGAAACCTTAAACAGAATTGGCCCTTCTTGAGTGAAGGTAAGCTCGTTTGTGCCATGATTTGGACATGTATAGCCTTGCTTTAATTTGGACATTTCCATGGCCTCAGAACATGTAAAGTTGCAATTTAATAAATACCCCTTTTAAAAAGCTGTTCCGTTTCTGGTGTATTACATTTTGACAGCTTGCAAACTAGAACAATCAGTATGTAAGGATTTTTTTTTTCTCATAACCATTTTTTTTTCTTAAACTCTAGTCTATCTAAAGTTAATATAACCACCCCAGCTCTCTTTTTGTCACTACTTGCAAGACATGTTTTTCCCATCCTCTTACCATCAACCTATTTGAATTTAAGGTGAATCTCTTCCTGATAGCATGCAGTTGGGTGGTGTTTTTTGTCCATTCTGCTAATCTTTGCCTTTTGACTGGAGAGTTTAATCCATTTACATTTAAAATCACTACTGATAAATAGACCTTTCTTCTGCCATTTGGCTAGTTAGCCTTTGTAAATTGTATAATTTTTCCCCCTTTTTAAGTTTTTTCTTTAGCTTGTTTTTTATTGTATAGTCTAACATATATACAAAGCAAAGAAGTAAAAAAACAGTAGTTTTCAAAGCACTGTTCCACAAGTGGTTACAGGACAGATTGAGTTTGTCATGGACTACCATATGATCCTCTCATATTTTTGCTTCTAGCTGTTCCAGAATATATGAGTCTAGAGCACTTAAATACTTTTTATCATCACAATCGACTTTTTGTGAAAAATCGCATATATACAAAAAAAAGCTATAAATTTCAAAGCACAAATAGACCTCTCTTCTGCCATTTGGCTAGTTAGCCTTTGTAAATTGTATAATTTTTCCCCGTTTAAGTTTTTTCTTTAGCTTGTTTTTTATTGTATAGTCTAACATATATACAAAGCAAAGAAGTAAAAAAGCAGTAGTTTTCAAAGCACTGTTCCACAAGTGGTTACAGGACAGATTGAGTTTGTCATGGACTACCATATGATCCTCTCATATTTTTGCTTCCAGCTGTTCCAGAATATATGAGTCTAGAGCACTTAAATACTTTTTTATCATCACAATCGACTTTTTGTCCTTCTCTTTTTGTGAACAATAGCATGCATACAAAAAAAAGCTATAAATTTCAAAGCACAGCACCACAATTAGTTGTAGAACATATTTCAGACTTTGACATGGGTTACAATTGCACAGTTTTTGCTTTTTACTTCTAGCTACTCTAAAATACCAGAGACTAAAAGAGATATCAATTCAATGATTCAGCATTCACATTAGTTTGTTAAGTCCTATTTTCTATGCATAATTCCACCATCATCTTTGATCTTTCCATACCTCTCTTTAGGGTTGTTTGGTCTATGGCAATTCTAAATTTTTGGTATTGGAAGAATCTGTCACTAATATGGGATAGGAAAATGGAACGATCTGGTGTTCTGGAGAGGTTGGGCTAGGTTTCAGGACTTATCTGGACCAGGGACCCATCTGGAGGTTGTAGGTTTCTGGAAATTTACTCTACTGCCTGGAACCCTTGTGGAATCTTATAAATTGCCCTAGGTGTTCTTTAGGATTGGCTGGAATGGTCCTGATTTGGGGTTGGCAGGCTATGGTAGGTAGCAAGCTCTACCTGAAACTTGTGTAAGAGTAACCTCTAGAGGGAAATTTATTGACCTAAATGCCTATATCAAAAAAGAAGAAAGGACAAAAATTGAGGAATTGACTGCCCACTTGGAAGAACTAGAGAAAAAACAACAAACTAACCCCAAAGCAGGCAAAAGGAAATAAATAATGAAGATTAGAGCAGAAATAAATGAAATTTTGAACATGAAAACAATTGAGAAAATCAACAAAACCAGAAGTTGGTTCTATGAGAAAATCAATAAGATTGATGGACCCTTAGCAAGATTGACAAAAAGAAGAAGAGACAGGATGCAAATAAATAAGGTCAGAAATGAAAGAGGAGACATAACCACTGACCCCACAGAAATGAAGGAAGTAATGACAGGATACTATGAACAACTTTATGCTAATAAACACGACAATGTAGATGAAATGGACAACTTTCTAGAAAGGCATGAACAATCAACATTGACTTGAGAAGAAATAGACAATCTCCAAAACCAATCACAAATAAAGAAATTGAATCAGTCATTAAAAAATTTCCCCAAAAAGAAAACTCCAGGATCAGATGGCTTCACATGTGAATTCTACCAAACTTTCAAGAAAGAATTAGTACCAATCCTGTTCAAACTCTTCACAAAATTGAAGAGGAGGGCTACCTAACTCATTCTACAAAGCCAACATCACCCTCATACCAAAATCAGACAAAGACATTACAAAAAGAGAAAACTACAGACCAATCTCTCTAATGAATATAGATGCAAAAATCCTCAACAAAATTCTAGCAAATCGAATCCAGCAGCACATTAAAAGAATTATACACCATGACCAAGTAGGATTCATCCCAGATATGCAAGAATGGTTCAACATAAGAAAATCAATTAATGTAATACACAATATCAACAAATCAAAGCAGAAAACATGATCATCTTGATTGATGCAGAAAAGGCATTTGACAAAATTCAACATCCTTTCCTGTTGAAAACACTTCAAAGGATAGGAAGAGAAGGGAACTTCCTCAAAATGATAAAGGAAATATATGAAAAACCCACAGCTAATATCATCCTCAATGGGGAAAAATGGAAAACTTTCCCCCTAAGATCAGGAACAAGACAAGGATGTCCACTATCACCACTGTTATTCAACATTGTGTTGGAAGTTCTAGCCAGAGCAATTAGACAAGAAAAACAAATACAAGACATTCAAAATTGGAAAGGAAGAAGTAAAACTCTCACTGTTTACAGATGATATGATACTATATGTTAAAAACCCCCCAAAATCCACAGCAAAACTACTAGAGCTAATGAATGAGTTCAGCAAAGTGGCAGGTTACAAGATTAACACTCAAAAATCTGTAATGTCTCTATACTCAATCAAGAAAAAAACTTCATTTACAATTGCAATCAAAAGAATAAAATTTTTAGGAATAAATTTAACTAAAGAGACCTAAGACCTATACACAGAAAATTACAAGAAATTATTAAAAGAAATCACAGATGCAAATGTTCTAAGAAATGATCATGATGATGAATATACATCTATGTGATGATATTATGAATTACTGATTATATATGTAGAACAGAATGATCAAAATGAAGAATGTTTGCATTTGTTTCTTGTCATTTTTTTTTAAAGAAATCACAGAGAACCTAAATAGATGGAAGGGCATACCATGCTCATGGACTGGAAGACTAAATATAGTTAAGATGTCAATTCTACCTAAATTGATTTACAGATTCAATGCAATACCTATTAAATCCCAAAAACTTACCTTTCAGAAGTAGAAAAACTGATAACCAAATTTATTTGGAAGGGCAGAGTGCCCCAGATGGCTAAAAGTATTCTGGGAAAAAAAATGAAGTCAGAGGTCTCACACTACCTGACTCTAAGGCGTATTATGAAGCTACAGTGGTCAAAAGAGCATGGCACTGGCATAAAGACAGATATACTAACCAATGGAATAGAATAGAGTGTTCAGTTATAGACTCTCTCATCTATGGACAATTGATCTTTGATAAGGCATTCAAGCCAACTCACCTGGGACAGAACAGGTGCCTAGAGAACTTCAATAAATGGTTCCTAGAGAGCTGGATCTCCACGTGCAAAAGAATGAAAGAGGATCCATATCTCACACTCTATACAAAACTTAACTCAAAGTGGATCAAAGATCTAAACATTAGATCTAAGACCATAAAACTGTTAGGAGAAAATGTAGGGAAATATAAATTTTATACTAGGAGGCGGTTCCCTAACCTTACACCCAAAGCAAGAGCATTGAAGAAAGGAATAAGTGGGAACGCCTCAAAATTAAATACTTTTGTGCATCAAAGAATTTCATCAAGAAAGTAAAAAGACAACCTACACAAGGCAAGACAATATTTGGAAACCATATATCAGATAAAGGTCTAGTATCCAGAATATATAAAGAGGTTGTTCAACTCAACAACAAAAAAGACACACAACCCAATTATAAAATGGGCAAAAGACTTGAACAGATACATCTCAGAAGAGGAAATACAAATCAACAAAAGGCACATGAAAAAATGCCCAACTTCCCTGGCTATTAGAGAAATGCAAATCAAAACCACAATGAGATATCACCTCACACCCACCAGAGTGGCCAATATCAATAAAACAGAAAATGACAAGTGCTGGAGAGGATGTGGAGAAAGAGGCACACTTATCCACTGTTGGTGGGAATGTGAAATGGTACAACCGCTGTGGAAAGCAGTTTGGCATTTCCTAAGGTAGCTAAATATAGAATTGCCATATGACCTGGTAATGCCATTGTTAGGTATTGTGCTGGTTTGAAAGGATGTATGTCCCCTAGAAAAGCCATGTTTTAATCAAAATTCCAATTTATAAAAGTAGAATAATCCCTATTCATACTGTGTGTTTGAAACTGTAATCAGATCATCTCCCTGGATGATGTCATTTAGTCAAGAGTGGTTGTTAAACTGGATAAGGTGATGACATGTCTCCACCCATTTAGGTGGGTCTTGATTGGTTTACTGGAGTCCTTTAAAAGAGGAAACATTTTGGAGAATGGGAGATTCAGAGAGAGCAGAGAATGCTGCAACACCACGAAGCAGAGCATCCATCAGCCAGCGCTTTGGAGATGAAGAAGGAAAATGTCTCCTAGAGAGCTTCATGAAACAGGAAGCCAGGAGAAGAAGCTAGCAGATGACACCATGTTTGCCATGTGCCCTTCCAGTTGAGAGGAACTCTGACTGTGTTCACCATGTGCCTTTCCAGATGAGAGAGAAACTCTGACTGTGTTCTCTATGTGCCTTTCCACTTGAGAGAGAAACCCTGAATTTCATCGGCCTTCTTGAACCAAGGTATCTTTCCTTGGACGTCTTTGATTGGACATTTCTATAGACTTACTCTAATTGGGACATTTTCTAGGCCTTAGACTGTAAGTTAGCAACTTATTAAACTCCCCCTTTTAAAAACAGTTCTGCTTCTGGTATATTGCATTCCAGGAGCTAGCAAACTAGAACAGGTATCTACTCAGAGGACATGAGGGCAAGGACACAAATGGATATTTACATGCCAATGTTTATAGCAGCATTATATACAATTGCAAAGAGATGGAAACAGCCAAGATGTCCATCAGCAGATGAGAGGCTAAACAAACTGTGGTATATACATACGATGGAATATTATGCAGCTGTAAGACAGAATAAAGTTTTGAAGTATGTAACAACATGGATGGACTTTAAGGACATTATGCTGAGTGAGATTAGCCAGAAACAAAAGGACAAATACTGTATGGTCTCACTGATATGAACTGACATTAGTGAATAAACTTGGAGAATTTCATTGGTAACAAGACCATCAGAAGATAACAACAGGGTAAGATGTTGGGTAATCGGAGCTGAAGGGCTGCAGATTGTGCAACAGGACTGATTGTAAAAACTCAGAAATTGATAGCACAATACTACCTAACTGTAATACAATATGTTAAAACACTGAATGAAGCTGAATGTGAGAATGATAGAGGGAGGAGGCCTGGGGGCACAAATGCAATAAAAAAGAAAGATAGACAATAAAGGCTGAGATGAAATAATCTAGAAATGCCTAGAGTGTATAATGATAGAGACCAAATGTACAAATTTTAAAAATGTTTTTGCATGAATAAGAACAAAGGAATGTCATTACTGCAGGGTGTTGAAAATAGATGGTAATTAATATTTAAAATTTTAACTTATGTGTGAGACTAAAGCAAAAAAATGTTTATTTGCTACAAAATTTATATGTTGACTAGTGCATTTCTTAATATAACTTATGTAGACAGCTTAATTGACCACCATACGTACATGGAACCTTGAGTAGGGCATGAGATTTTGTAGGTTTGTCTAGAATGATGCCCTGATAAATCCCAGAGTGATTTGAACAGTGAATGAAAAAGTATTTGCAAAGTCCCCTTTGGGGAATGGTGAGAAAGGGGGAAAATTCAACTTCCCCAAGTTGAGTTCATAATATTCTCACAAGCAGTGCAGACAACCAAAGCAATCCTCCAATCTTAGGGTCTGTTCGTATGAAACTTAACCCCACGAAGAATAGGTCAAGCCTACTTAAAATTAGGCCTAAGAGTCACCCCCGAGAGAACTTCTTTTGTTGCTCAGATGTGGCCTCTCTTTCCAGCCAACACAACAAGCAAACTCACTGCTCTCCCCCTGTCTATGTGGGACATGACTCCCAGGGATGTGGACCTTCCTGCCAATGTGGGGCAGAAATCCTAGAATGAGCTGAGACTCAGCATGAAGGGATCAAGAAACCCTTCTTGACCAAAAGGCAGAAGAGCAAAATGAGATAAAATAAAGTGTCAATGGCTGAGAGACTCCAAACAGAGTCTGAAGGTTATTCTTATGCATTAAATAGATATCACCTTGTTAGTCAAGATGTAATGGAGACAGAACATCTAGACAGAGGATCAATAAAGAAATAGAGAATCTGAATATTACTATAAATGAGCTAGACTTAACAGACATTTATAGGACATTACATCCCACAACAGCAGGATACACCTTTTTCTCAAGTGCTCATGGATCATTCTCAAAGATAGACCATATGCTGGGTCACAAAGCAAGTCTTAACAAATGTAAAAAGATTGAAATCATACACAACACTTTCTCGGATCATAAAGGAATGAAGTTGGAAATCAATAATAGGCAGAGTGCCAGAAAATTCACAAATACCTGGAGGCTCAACAACACACTCTTAAACAACGAGTGGGTCAAGGAAGAAATTGCAAGAGAAATTAGTAAATACCTCGAGGCAAATGAAAATGAAAACACAACATATCAAAACTTATGGGATGCAGCAAAGGCAGTGCTAAGAGGGAAATTTATTGCCCTAAATGCCTATATCAGAAAAGAAGAAAAGGCAAAAATGCAGGAATTAACTGTTCAATTGGAAGAACTGGAGAAAGAACAGCAAACTAATCCCAAAGCAAGCAAAAGGAAAGAAATAACAAAGATCAGAGCAGAAATAAATGAAATTGAAAATATGAGAACAGTAGAGAAAATCAATAAGACCAGAAGTTGGTTCTATGAGAAAATCAATAAGATTGATGGGCCCTTAGCAAGATTGACAAAAAGAAGAAGAGAGAGGATGCAAATAAATAAGATCAGAAATGGAAGAGGAGACATAACTACTGACCTCACAGAAATAAAGGAGGTAATAACAGGATACTATGAACAACTTTACGCTAATAAATACAACAATTTAGAGGAAATGGACGGGTTCCTGGAAAGACATGAACAACCAACTTTGACTCAAGAAGACATAGATGACCTCAACAAACCAATCACAAGTAAAGAAATTGAATTAGTCATTCAAAAGCTTCCTAAAAAGAAAAGTCCAGGACCAGATGGCTTCACATGTGAATTCTACCAAACGTTCCAGAAAGAATTAGTACCAATTCTCTTCAAACTCTTCAACATAATCGAAGTGGAGGGAAAACTACCTAATTCATTCTATGAAGCCAACATCACCCTCATACCAAAACCAGGCAAAGATACTACAAAAAAAGAAAACTACAGACCAATCTCGCTAATGAATACAGATGCAAAAATCCTCAATAAAATTCTAGCAAATCGTATCCAACAACACATTAAAAGAATTATACATCATGACCAAGTAGGATTCATCCCAGGTATGCAAGGATGGTTCAACATAAGAAAATCAATTAATGTAATACACCATATCAACAAATCAAAGCAGAAAAATCACATGATCATCTCAATTGATGCAGAGAAGGCATTCGACAAGATTCAACATCCTTTCCTGTTGAAAACACTTCAAAAGATAGGAATACAAGGGAACTTCCTTAAAATGATAGAGGGAATATATGAAAAACCCACAGCTAATATCATCCTCAATGGGGAAAAATTGAAAACTTTCCCCCTAAGATCAGGAACAAGACAAGGATGTCCACTATCACCACTATTATTCAACATCGTGTTGGAGGTTCTAGCCAGAGCAATTAGACAAGAAAAAGAAATACAAGGCATCAAAATTGGAAAGGAAGAAGTAAAACTATCACTGTTTGCAGACGATATGATACTATACGTCGAAAACCCGGAAAAATCCACAACAAAACTACTAGAGCTAATAAATGAGTACAGCAAAGTAGCAGGTTACAAGATCAACATTCAAAAATCTGTAGCATTTCTATACACTAGTAATGAGCAAGCTGAGGGGGAAATCAAGAAACGAATCCCATTTACAATTGCAACTAAAAGAATAAAATACCTAGGAATAAATTTAACTAAAGAGACAACCTATATAAAGAAAACTACAAAAAAACTGCTAAAAGAAATCACAGAAGACCTAAATAGATGGAAGGGCATACCGTGTTCATGGATTGGAAGACTAAATATAGTTAAGATGTCAATCCTACCTAAATTGATTTACAGATTCAATGCAATACCAATCAAAATCCCAACAACTTATTTTTCAGAAATAGAAAAACCAATAAGCAAATTTATCTGGAAGGGCAAGGTGCCCCGAATTGCTAAAAACATCTTGAGGAAAAAAAACGAAGCTGGAGGTCTTGCGCTGCCTGACTTTAAGGCATATTATGAAGCCACAGTGGTCAAAACAGCATGGTATTGGCATAAAGATAGATATATCGACCAATGGAATCGAATAGAGTGCTCAGATATAGACCCTCTCATCTATGGACATTTGATCTTTGATAAGGCAGTCAAGCCAACTCACCTGGGACAGAGCAGTCTCTTCAATAAATGGTGCCTAGAGAACTGGATATCCATATGCAAAAGAATGAAAGAAGACCCATCTCTCACACCCTATACAAAAGTTAACAAAATGGATCAAAGATCTAAACATTAGGTCTAAGACCATAAAACAGTTAGAGGAAAATGTTGGGAGATATCTTATGGATCTTACAACTGGAGGCGGTTTTATGGACCTTAAACCTAAAGCAAGAGCACTGAAGAAGGAAATAAATAAATGGGAACTCCTCAAAATTAAACACTTTTGTGCATCAAAGAACTTCATCAAGAAAGTAGATGCTAGGGCGGGCCGCGGTGGCTCAGAGGGCAAAGTGCTTGCCTGCCATGCCGGAGGACCTCGGTTCGATTCCCGGCCCCAGCCCATGTAAAAAACAAACAAACAAACAAAATACAATAAAACAAGAAAATGTTTAAGGATGTTTCCCTTTCTTCCTTCCTTCCTTCCTTCCATCCTTCCTTCCTTCTCTCTGTCTTTCCTTCCCTTCCTCCCTCTCTCTTTAAAAAAAAAAAAAAAAAAGAAAGTAGAAAGACAGCCTTCACAATGGGAGACAATATTTGGAAATGATATATCAGATAAAGGTCTAGTATCCAGAATTTATAAAGAGATTGTTCATCTCAACAACAAAAAGACAGCCAACCCAATTACAAAATGGGAAAAAGACTTGAACAGACACCTCTCAGAAAAGGAAATACGGATGGCCAAGGGGCACATGAAGAGATGCTCAATGTCCCTGGCCATTAGAGAAATGCAAATCAAAACCACAATGAGATATCATCTCACACCCACCAGAATGGCCATTATCAACAAAACAGATATTGACAAGTGCTGGAGAGGATGTGGAGAAAGAGGCACACTTATCCACTGTTGGTGGGAATGTCAAATGGTGCAACCACTGTGGAAGGCAGTTTGGCGGTTCCTCAAAAAGCTGAATATAGAATTGCCATACGACCCAGCAATACCATTGCGAGGTATCTACTCAAAGGACTTAAGGGCAAAGGCACAAACGGACATTTGCACACCAATGTTTATAGCAGCATTATTTACAATTGCAAAGAGATGGAAACAGCCAAAATCTCCATCAACAGAAGAGTGGCTAAACAAACTGTGGTATATACATACGATGGAATATTATGTGTGTCTAGTGGCTTTCACTTGGCTTTGCCCACCCTAATAGCCCTCAATGCATGAGTTAGAGAGCCAGTATGGGGATTCTGTCAGTTGCTCAGTATGTCTATTCCAATGATACATTCTGGAACTGGGGAAATAACTACAGAATGG
Source organism: Tamandua tetradactyla (assembly GCF_023851605.1). Taxonomy (NCBI): domain Eukaryota; kingdom Metazoa; phylum Chordata; class Mammalia; order Pilosa; family Myrmecophagidae; genus Tamandua; species Tamandua tetradactyla. The sequence continues at coordinate 29,201,039 of NC_135352.1, forward strand.
GTCTGGGGGCCCACTGGACCCACTGTGAGATAGACCTGAGCTTAAACTCCATTGATCACCTGGCCTCCATAAGCCCCCACTCTGACTGGTGGACCATAGTGAAATTTTGGGTCCATTGTAATTAATGTCACTTCTGAACCAGTGTCTAATAATCCCTGAAATATCTGATCATTTCCCTTACCCCAATGCACAGTTACCCTGATAAAAGGCCATTGGTTTCCTCGGGTAAGGCTTGGAGGAAGATTAACAGTATAGATTTGTGGCAGTGTAACAGGGCTCTCCCCCAAAGGGTCCTGGCCTCCCCTTCATTCAAGGGGCTCTGGGTCTGGAAATTGTCTCAAGTCTGAAAATTGGTTCAGGGGCCATGATTCTGTGTTTTCGTAATACAGTTTAGACTTCTGTTCACTTGACCTAGAATTCTTTTGTTTATATAGTTCAAACAAGAGTTTAGTAGACTACCCATCTATTGTATTTCTAGGTATCCCATGATTTACTCACAATGTCACACATCTCTGTGAGTCATATAATTTTGACTACTGCTTTGAGTTTGCTGTCTATTATAAAAGCCATGTCTACCCTGTCTTTGGTGATTAAGTGATGCAACCTGCCTTCTGCCAATTCGGGATCTGGTCATTCCCATTGTCTTTAAGGATTCCAGCTCAGCAGTGACAGTAGTTCCTACAGTAATATCTGACCTACAGAGAAGTGCAACTACAGAGCTCTTGAGGGATGATGGTGCTAGTCTCACAAATGTATTTCTCACCGTTCTGGTAAAAGGTGCATCTTCTGGACATTCCTGGGGTGTAATAACGGGCTTTGCATGATAAATCCACTCTAACATTCCAATCTCTCTAAGCTTCTGGAGCCCCTCATCTACATTATACCAGGGCAGTTCTGGCATTTCAACCTCAGGTAATGTCGGCCACCTTTTGATTCATGTTTCAACCAACCATCCAAACAAACTGTTAATGCCTTTTCTAACCCCTCAAGCTATAACACTGAATGCAAAATCTCTGCTTAGTGGGCCCATATCAATAAATTCAGCCTGATCCAGCCTTATATTCCTTCCACCATTATCCCATACCCTTAAAATCCATTGCCACACATATTCCCCTGATTTCTGTCTTATAAATTGGAAAACTCACACAGTTCTTTTGGAGTATAATGTACTGCCTCATGTATGATACTTTGCACCTCACCTTTAGGGGCCTATTGGGACTTTAGTCTAGTTATAGGTCTAGAAGAAATGAGGGGTGGTGGGAGTGGGTCATGAAAAGAATTAGAAATATTTTCCACGCCATTTGCTTCAGGGCATTAATTTGCAGTTTCATCTGGTGAAAAAGGATTAATCACTCTAGGGCTAATACCTTCAGGAAGAGGTTGGGTGGCCAACTCCTCAAGGCAGGCTGGAGGTGGGGTGGCTATGTCCTCAGGGCAGACAATTATAAGGTTATCTAGAGAAAACTTAGCATCACCTGGGCTTTCAACCTCTCCCCCTCGACATCATTTTCAATCCATATGTCACCATCCCATTTTTCAGGGTCCCACTCCTTTCCAATCAGTGCCCTCACTCTAATGGCAGACACCATACAACATTGAGATTTTAGTTTACGTTGTAAAGTTGCTCTAAAAATAGGATTCTGAGTCTGATTTTCAGAGATCTCAAGTCTATGTACGGCTACAGGAAATAAGGTTTTCTTTCAGGATATTCATAGAAATTTCTACATCTGTCAGACAGTACTTAAGCTTTTCCTTCGAAGCCTTAAGCCCATCCCTTTCACTCCTTAGAGTATCCAGTGTATCTAACAACAACCAGCCAAAATCTTGATACCTCTTATTTCCACAAAACTCCATAAAGGTGTCAAAAACATTATCCCCCAGAACCTGGCTTCATACCAGCGAAGCATTGGGAGAATCAAATGGTGATATTTTGACTATCTCTTTTGCCAACTCACTCCATGGATTGGCAATGTCATTCTGATTATGGGAATCAGAGTCCTTAGTGCCTTTGAGTCCAGTCAGAGTAGAAAAGCATTCATAAAAACCCATTTTTAAGACTCTGTTTCTTAATTACCACTCCTGGTACCTAGTTGTATTAGTTAAGGTTCTCTAGAGAAACAGAATCAGCAGGAAACACTTGAAAATATAAAATTTATAAAAGTTTCTCATGTAACCATAGGAATTCAGAGTCCAAAATCTGTAGGGCAGGCTGTGAAGCCAATGATTCTGATGGAGATTCTGAATGAACTCCACAGGAGAGGCTCACCGGTGAAGCAGGAAGAAAACCTGTCTCCTCTGAATCCTCCTTAAAAGGCTTCCAGTGATTAGATTAAGCATCACTCATTGCAGGAGACATGCCCCTTGGCTGATTACAAATGGAATCAGCTGTGGATGCAGCAGACATATCATGATTTAATCCTATGAAATGCCTCATCACAGCAGACAGGCCAGCACTTGCCCAACTAGACAAACAGGTACCACTATTTGGCCAAGTTGACACATGAATCTGTCCATGACACCATCTAAATAAAAGTTAGCCCCCACAATTGGGTGGGTCACATCTCCATGGATAATAGAAAAGGTCCCACTTAGCAATACTAAATCTGGATTAAAGAACCTGGCTTTCTGGGGTACACCACAGATTCAAACTGGCACACTGATAAAGAGGACAATTTGACAAGAAGATATAACAATTATAAAAATATATGCACTTAACAGCAGAGCCCAAAAATATGTGAAGAAAATATTGACACATTTGAAGGGAGAAATTGATTGTTCTACAATAATAATAGGAGATTTTAACATACCACTCTCAATAATGGATAGAACATCTAGTCAGAAGGTCAATAATGATACACAGGACTTGAATGACACACCAAAACAAATAGACCTAGCAGAAATGTATAGAACACTGCACCCAGTGAAAAACAGAATACACATGTTGCTTGAGTGCACATGGATCATTCTCCAGGATAGACTTACGTTGGGTTTCAAAACAAATCTCAATAAATTAAAAAATATTGAAATCATACAATGTATATTTTCTAACCACAACTAAATGAAACTAGAAGTCAACATCAGAGGGAGAATGGAAAATTCCAAATATGTGGAAATTAAACTACATACTCATAAACAACCAATGGGTTAAAGAGGAAATCAGAAGCTAAATTAGGAAATATCTTGAAGTGAATGAAAATGAAAATGCAACATACCAAAACTTATGGAATGCAGTGAAGTTAATGCTGAGAGGAAATTTTATAGCTCTAAATGCTTACATTAAAAACAGAAGAAAGACTTCAAATCAAAAAGCTAACTTCAAAATTGGAAGAACTAATAAAAGAAGAGCAAACTAATCCTTTAGTGAACAGAAAGAAAGAAGTAAATATTAGAGCAGAGCGAAGTGAAATATAAAACAAAACAAAACAAAAAAAAACAATAGAGAGAATCCACAAAACCTCACAGTTGATTCTTGAAAAGAGCAACCAAATCAACAAACTTTTCCCTAGACTGACAAAGAAAGAAAAGAGAGTGGATACAAATAACAAAAATCAGAAATGAAAAGGGAAACATTACTACTGACCCCACTGAAATAAAAATGGCTATAGGAGGATACTATTAAAAAAAACCTGTAGGCCAATAAATTAGATAACCTGGAGGAAATGGACAAATTCTATGAAACAAACAAACCAGCTACATTAACTCAAGAAGAAATAAAAGATAACAACAAGCCAATTGCTTGTAAAGAGATGGACTCAATCTTCAAAAATTTCCCAGTAAACAAAAGCCCAGGACCAGATGGTTTCATAGAAGATTTCTACCAACCATTCCAAGAAGAGTTAACTCCAATTCTGCTCAAACCCTTCCAAAATACTGAATAGGAAGGAACACTCCATAACTCATTTTATGAGGCCAACATCACATTCACACCAAGACCAAGATGAAGGTACCATAAGAAAAGAAAACTGAAGACCAATATATCTTATGAATATAGATGCAGAAATGTCAACAAAATACTAGGAAACTGGATCCAACAGCATATTTAAAGAATTATATGCCATTTGATGGTGTGTTTGTTCGTTGTCTTTCTCTTGGGAGCAATGAAGTGATCTAAAATTGACAGTGTTGATGGTCTGTGGACTTTGGACATAGTATGTTATGCATAATGAATGCAGGTGGCTGAGGAATGCACTGACTGAGAGGTATTTTGGCAAATGATGGTGTATATATATATATATATATATGAATGAATATTGTGCTGCTGCCAGAAGGAAAAAGTTGTGACTCAAGCAATATTGTGAATGAACTTGTGGGGCATTTGGTGAGGCAAAATAAGCCAGAAAACAAAAGAGCAATTATTGTATGGTCTCCTTTAGAAAATGCTTATATATATGTATATATATATATGGGCCTAGATTTTTAAGCTCTTATAGCAGTCACATTTAGTCTGGAGTAATAATTATTATTTCTGGATTTTGAGAGGCTGTTTTATATATGTATAACATGGTATTTAGAGATAAGGGATTAGGGATTAAGGTAATTCAGAACACAGGGGTAAGGAAGACACTGTCTATAACAGTGACTCTCACCTACTCTTTGAGACCAAAGGAAAAAAGGTTTATCTTGCCCATAATCTACATTTTCATTAGCACATAATCTAGCTCAACTTGTCTGGATGGCTCATTTAAACAACTGAAATACAGAGAACCCAGAATGAGAATGAGGGCCTTCAAAGCTTATGTAATGCCTGGATATATCCTGGAATATATTAAGCAGATAATCAAAAAGTATTGGCAAAGCCTCTTGAGGGATGGGAGAAAATATATGAAACTATTAAACTTTACTACTGGGAAAACCACTGATACTGTGTGAAACATTAAGGACATCCAAATCAATAGCCCAAGCCCTTGATCCTCAGGCTTACTCTTGTGAAGCTTATGTATGTAGGCTAAGAGAAGCTTAGCCTACCATATGTATGCCTAAGAGCTACTTCTGGAGGACCTCTTTTGTTGCTCAGTTGTGGCCTCACTCTCTCTAAGCCCAACTCTGCAAGTGAATTCATTGCCTTCCCCACTATGTGGGACCTGACATCCAGGGATGAAAGTCTTCCTGGTGGCGTGGGACATGATTCCCAGGGATGATCCTGGCCTTGGCTTTGTGGGGTCAACAATGCCATCCTGACCAAAAACGGGAAAAGAAGTGTAACAAATAAAGTACCAGTGACTGAGAGAGTTCAAAGAGAGTTGAGAGGCTAATCTGGAGGTCACTCTTATTCAAGCTTCAGTTAGGCATTGCTACCTACCATAACTTGCAGGTTTTGCAACCAAAACCATTTCAGTCAATTCGAAAGAACACCTAGGGCAATATATAAGATTCTACAAAAGTTCCACACACTAGGGTAACTTTCAACCTCCAGATGGGTCTTTCACATTATTGCCAGCTCATTTCAACATGAAAAAGTTAGAATGGCAATAGCCCAAATACCCTTAAAGAGTGGGAGAAAGATCAAAGGTGATAGTGGGAAGAAGGTAGGGCTTAGCAAATGAGTATGATTGCTGAATCATTACAATGATATTTCTTTTAGTTTTCAGTATCTTAGAGCAGCTGGAAGTAAAAACCTAAAATTGTGGAATTATAACCCATACCACACTCTGAAATCTGTTCTAAAACTAATTGTCGAACTGTGCTTTGCAATTTTTTGCTTTTTTGTATATGTTTCACAAAAAAGAAAAGAATTGATTGTGATGAAAAAAAATATTTATTCTTTCCAGCCTCCAATGTTCTGGAGAAGCTGGAAGGAAAAATCTGAGAGGATGGTATGGTAGCCCATGACGAACTCTGGGATCTGTCTTGTAACTACTTGCTGAAGAGTGCCTTCAAAACTATTGGGTTTTTTCTTTGCTTTGTATATATATTATATTACATAACTTAAAAAGTTGAAATAAAAAGAATTATATACCATGATCAAATGGTATTTATCCCAGTTATGCAAGTGTGGTACAATATCAGAAAATCAATTAATGTAGTACAGCACATTAACACAATGAAGGGAAAAAAACATGTGATCATCTCAATCAATGCAGAAAAGGTATTTGACATAATACAGTGCCCTTTTTTTTTTTTAAATAAAAGTCCTTAGAATACTAGGAAGAGAAGGAAACTTGCTCAATATTATTAAGGGCATATATGAAAAGCCCACAGCTTGTGTCCTACTTAATGGTAGAAGACAAAAGTTTTCTCTGTAAGATCAGAAATGAGACAAGGATGCCTACCATCAATGTTGTTATTCAGCATTATATTGGAAGTTCTCCAAAGTGCAATTATGAAAGAAAAATAAATAAAAGCCATCTAAATTGGAAAGGCAGAAGGAAAACATTCTCTTTTTAAAGATGATATGATCCTAAACACATAAAATCCTGAAAGATTGAGAAGAAAGCTCATAGAGCTAATAAATTAATTCAATAAAAGTGGCAGGGTACAAGATAAACACCCCAAAATCAGTAGTTTTTTTCCTACATAAGTAGTGACCCATCAGAACAAGAAATCAAGAAAATGCTTCATTTACAAAAGCTACTAAAATAATCACATCTAGGAATAAATCTAACCAAGGATGTAAAAGCCTTGTATATAGAAAACTACAAAACACTGCTGTATTAGCCAGGGTTCTCCAGAGAAACAGAATCAGCAGGAATTATCTTTAGATCTAATATGTATTAAAGTGTCTCATGTAACCATGGGAGTGTTGAGCCCAAAATCCATAGGGCAGGCTGTGGAGCTGACAACTCCGATGAAAGGTCTGGATGAACTCCACAGGAGAGACTCGCCTGCCAAAGCAGGAAGAAAGCTGTCTCTTCTGAATCCTCCTTAAAAACCTTCCAGTGATGAGATTAAGCATCATTCATTGCAGAAGAAACTCCCCTTGGCTGATTACAAATGCAATCAGCTGTGGATGCAACTGACATAATCATGATTTCAGTCCATGAAATGTCATCATAGGAACAGACAGGCCAGCACTTGACCAACAAGACAAATGGGCCCCAACACCTGTCCAAGTTGACACATGAACATGACCATGACAACTTATATTAAGAAATTGAAGAAGATTAAATAAATGGAAGATTATTCCATTTTTATGGACTGGAAGACTAAATATCATTAACGTGTCAATCCTACCCAAAGCAATATATAGATTCCATGCAGTCCCAATAAAAATTCCAACCTTCTTTGCATAAATGGAAAAGCCAATCACAAATTTATGTGTAAGAGTAAGGGGCCCTGAATAGCTAAAGCCATCTTGAAAAAGAGGAATGAAGTTGGAGGACTCACACTCTTCTGATCTTAAAACTTATTACAAAGCCACACTAATAAAAATAGCATCATACAGGGCGGGCCGCGGTGGCTCAGCGGGCAAGAGTGCTTGCCTGCCATGCCGGAGGACCCCGGTTCGATTCCCGGCCCCAGCCCATGTAAAAAACAAACAAACAAACAAAAATATAATAAAACAAGAAAATGTTTAAAGATGTTTCCCTTTCTTCCTCCCTTCCTTCCTTCCATCCTTCCTTCCTTCTCTGTCTTTCCTTCCTTTCCTCCCTAAAAAAAAAAAAAAAAAAAAATAGCATCATACAAGCACAAAGACAGTCCAATGGAATGGAATACAGAACTCAAATATCATCCCTCATTTTATGGCCAACTAATTTTTGACAAGGTGACAAAGACTTCTCAATTGGGAAAGAATAGTCTGTTCAACAAATGGAACTAGTATTCATAGTAGTATTAGTCACAATTGCCAAAATATGGAAATAACTCAACAAATGAATGGATAAATAAAATGTGGTTTATACATACATTCAATGGAATAATATTTAGCCCTAAAAAGGAATGAAGTCTTGATACATGTGACAACATGGATGAACCTTGAAGACATCAAGTTGAGTGAAATAAGCCAGACACAAAAGAACAAATATTATATAATCTCACTGATATGAAACAAATAGAATAAGCAAACTCATAGAGTCAGAATCTAGAATATAGGGTACCAGGGGATGGGTTGGTTATAGGGAGTGGGAAATTAAGCCATAAAATGTACAGGATTACTATTTGGAATGATGTTTGGTAATGGATAGTGGTGATGGTAGTACAACATTATGAATATAATTAACAGCACTGAAATATATATCTGAATATGAGTAAAAGGAGAAATGTTAGATTTATATATGGTACAAAGTAAGAAAAGCCACAGAATTATTCTACATAAACAATGAATCCTAATTTAAACCATGGACTTTAATTAACAGTACAATTATAAAAATGTGCTATTATCAATTGAAATAAATATTCCTAACCAATGCAGGGCATTAGTGGTGGGGTGGTATTTGGGAATCCTGTACTTTATGCATGAATGTTCTCTAAACCCATAACTTCTCCAATAAAGGGGAAAAAAGGTAATATGGAGAATGTCAATATACTACCTAGAAAATACTCAGATTTACCAACTTTTATCATTTTGTCACATTTGTTTATGTTTCCCTTTCTCAATCTATTTCTTAAAAGTTTAAGTGTAGATTGCATTCATCCTGCTCCTTTTACACTTATTACTCCCGTATATATTTTTTAAAAACAGGAATATTCACTTATGTAAACACTTCAAGTACAGTTATCAAGTTCAAGAAATTTAAAATTGATAAAAGCATATAGTCCATTTTCCAATTTTTTTCAAGTGTCTTAATTGTGTCATTTTGGGCAATTCATCCTCCATTATTAGATCCAGTCTAGGATACTGTATTGCATTAATATTATTGTCTCTTTAGCCTCTTTCTCTTTTCTTTTTAAATTGTGGTAATACACATACAACATGACTTTCCTTGCTGAAACCACTCTCCAGCCTAGAGTTCAGTGGCATTATCACATTTACAGTGCTGTGCTACCATCACCACCAGAGCTTTTTTATCACCCCAAACAAATCCTGCACCCATTATGCGTTAACCTTCTATTTCCCCTCCTCCCTGCTTCTGGTAACCTGTTCTCTACCTTCTGTCTCCATGAATTTCATATTCTAGTTATTTCATGTGAATGGAATCATAAAATATCTGTCCTTTTAGGTGTGTTTTATTTCATTCAACAGATATCTTCTATGTTTATCCATATTGTAATATGTACCATTCATTTTTATCGCTAATATGCAATTGTATGTATATACCACATTTTGTTTATCCCCTCCTCAATTGATGGTCACTTAGGTTGTGTCCATCTTTCAGATTATTATCAATACGGCTATGGTAATTGCTGTACAAAAATCTGTTGGAATTCCTGCTTTCAATTCTTTTCAGTATATACCTAGAAGTGGAATTATCAGATCATACAGTAATTGTGTATAATTCATTAGGAACTGTCAACTGTTTTCCACAGTGTCTGTAACACTTTACATTCTGATCAACAGGGTTCAAAGATTCCTATTTTTCTGCTTCCTTGCCAACAATAGTTATTTTCTGTCTTAAAAAATAATAATAGCCTTTTTAGTGGGTGTGAGGTGATAGCATATGGCTTTGATTTGCATTTCTCCAATGACTAATGATGCTGAGCATCTTTTCGTGTGTGTGTGTGTGTGTTGCCATTTGTATATCTTCTTTGAAGAAATGTCTGTTTAATCCTTTTAAAATTGGGTTGCCATTCTATCATTGAGTTGTGGGAGTTCTTTATATATTATAGAAATCATACCCCTATAGATATAATGTTTCCAAATATTTTCTCCCAATATGTAGGTTGTCCTTTAACTGTCTTGATAATATACCTTGATTCACAAAAGTTTTAAATTTTGATGAGGTCCAATTTATGTTTTTTCTTTTGCTGCTCGTGTGTTTGGTACAACATCTAAGAAGCCTAATACAAGGCCCTGCATATTTTCTTTTAAGAGTTATAAGTTTTAGTTCTATATTAAGGTCTTGATCCATTTTAATTAATTTTTATATGGTGTGAAATAGAGGTCCATTTTCATTCTTTTGCATATAGATGTTCACGTTTCCCTGCACCATTTATTGAGGATACTATTCCCCATTGAGTGGATTTGGCACCCTTGTTAAAAGTCAATTTGCGGGGATGCAAGTCTAGTGCTAGACTTCTTGCCTACCATGCAGAAGACCCAAGTCCATTTCCCAGCTTGTACACTTCCCTTCTCTACCCCCCCCAAAAAAAGTCAGTTGGCACGTTGCCAAACCCCAACCAAAACTATTTCTGCCAACCCCTAAGAACACCTAGAGCATTATATAAGATTCTACAAAGGTTTCACGCAGTAGAATAGCTTCCTAGAAACCCATCACCTACAGATGGGCCCCTGGACTAGATAAATTCTGAAATGCATAGAGGCCAGCCTCTCCAAAACATCAGCTATTTCCATCTCCCTATCCCATATTATCAACAGCACCTTCTGAAATGAAAAAGTTAGAACTGACATAGCCCAAATACCTCTAAATTTTGTAGAAGGATCAAAGGTGATGGTGGAGTTATTCAGAGAAAGTAGGTTTTAATAAATGAGTATTACTGCTGAATCATTATATTGCTATTTATTTCAGTCTCCAGTATCTAAGAGCAGCTAGAAGTAAAAAACAAAACTAGAGTTATAACCCATACCAAACTCTAAAATCTGTTCTGCAACTAATTGTTGCAATGTGCTTTGGAATTTATTGCTTTTTTGCATATATGTTATTTTTCACAGAAAAGAAAAAAAAATTCCTTCTAGCCTCAGTGTTTTGCATCAGTTTGAAGGAAAAATCTGAAATAGTGGAATGGTCACCCATAACAAACTCTGAAATCTGTTCTGTAAACTACTTATTGAAGTGTACTTTGAAAATCATTGCTTTTTTTTCTTTTTATTTAACAATAAAAAATTTACAAGAAATAAAAATAAAAATAAATTTAATAAATGTCAATTGGTCATAGATGTGTAGATGTGTAGATTTATTTCTGAACTCTCAATTCATTTCCATTGATATATATGGCCCTGCGCCAATACCACACTTTTTTTGAGTCCTGTAGCTTTGCAACAGTTTTGAAATTGGAAAGTGTGAGTCATTACCTTTAGAGGAGTGTTTCTCAATCCTTTTTTATCCTACCCTCTTGCATAGACAGTAAAAGCTCATGCCACCCTGAGTTTCTCATGCACCTCCTACATTGAAGGAAGTCTTATCATTGTCTGAGACTTGTGGATTTCATGAATAAATTTGCCCCAATATATCCCAGAGTAATTTTGGCAGAGAAGAAAAAAATATTTGCAAAGTCCCCTTCAGGAACTGGGGAGAAAGGAAGAAATATTCAACTTCTCCATCTGGGGAATTCCTGATATTCTCTCAAACAGTGGGGACAAGCAATTCAATAGGCTGTGCCCTTAATCTTGGGGCTCGCTCCTATGAAGCCTATACCTGCAAAGGATAGACTAAGCCTATGAATAATTATGCCTAAGAGTCACCCCCAGAGATCCTCTTTTGTTGCTCAGATGTGGCCTTTCTCTCTAAGCCGAGTTGGCAGGTGGACTCACTGCCCTCCCATCTATGTGGAATATGATTCCCAGGGGTGTAAATCTCCCTGGGAATCAATGTAGAACCTGATTCCTGGCAATAAGCCAGGACCCAACATCATTGGAATGAGAAAGCCTTCTTGACCAAAAGGGGAGGAGAAAAATGAGATAAAATAAAGTCTCAGCAGCTGACAGATTTCAAACAGAGTTCAGAGGTTATCCTGGAGGTTATTCTTATGCATTATATAGATATCCCTTTTCAGTTCATGGTGTATTGAAGTGGCTGGAGGGAAGTACCTGAAACTGTTGAACTGTGTTCCAGTAGCTTTGATTCTTGAAGAAGACAGCATAGTTGTACAGATTTTACAGTGAGACTGAGTGATTGAGTAAACCTTTTGTCTGATGCTCCTTTTATACAGGGTATGGACAGATGAGTAAAAAATAATAATAATAAGGGTTAAAAATAGGTAAATAACAGGGGAAGATAGGGTTGAAAATTGTGTAGATTGAAATACTGTGGGCCAATGAGAGGGAGATAATAATGGGTATGAGATGTATGGTAGTTAGATTCAGGTGCCAACTTGGCCAGTTGAAGGTGTCTAGCTCTATTGCTGTGGACATAAGTCAATGGTACATGAACCTTAACTGTTGCTCGTTACATCTGCAGTCAGCTAGGAGGCATGCCTGCTGCAATGAATGATGTTTGATTTAATTGGCTGGTGCTTAAATGAGAGAACTCAGTGTAGCACAGCCCAAGCAGCTCAGCATACCTCATCTCAGCACTTGCAGCTCATCCCAGGCCTTTGGAGATGCAGAAAGGAATCACCCCAGGGAAAGTTGTTGGAACCCAGAGGCCTGGAGAGAAGGTCAGCAGAGATCACCCTGTGCCTTCCCATGTAAGAAAGAACCTCAGTTGAAAGTTAGCTGCCTTTCCTTTGAAGAACTATATGTTAGCTAAATAAATTCCCTTTTATTAAAGCCAATCCAGCTCTGGTATGTTGTGTTTGGGCAGCGAGCAAACTAGAACAGGATGCATGAGATTTTTCCTTTTATGTATTTTCTGGAGTGATGCAAATGTTCTAGAATGATCATGGTGAAAAATACACAACTATGAGATGATATTGCAAGCCATTAGTTGTTTGATATTATTGGACTATACATGTGTGAAGTTGCTCAATAAAAATATTTTTAAAAAATAAAGCAAAATATTCAACTGATTGTAGATGTTAATTCTATCAACAAAATATCTCAAAGCAATGTCTAGATCAGTGTTTGACAAACTGTGTACCATAATCTAGCCAAAGTGATACATAAAGTTAACCATCAAAACAGTCTTTCTGGGCGGGCCGCGGTGGCTCAGCGGGCAAGAGTGCTTGCCTGCCATGCCGGAGGACCCCGGTTCGATTCCCGGCCCCACCCCATGTAAAAAACAAACAAACAAACAAAATATAATAAAACAAGAAAATGTTTAAAGATGTTTCCCTTTCTTCCTCCCTTCTTTCCTTCCATCCTTCCTTCCTTCTCTCTGTCTTTCCTTCCCTTCCTCCCTCTCTCTTTAAAAAAAAAAAAAAAAAAAAAACAGTCTTTCTGAAGACAAAACAGTTAGCAATCTTACTTGCACACACATACATATACCACTCTATTATTCTTTCTTTATTATTTTTTTAATTTTAAATATATTTTAATCTAAGAAAGCAAACAATACACTTAGAATCACCAAAAATGGATATCTTAGTTAGATTAACCATAGGCATATTTAAGTAAAGTATTCAAATAATCATTGTAAAATCTGTTTGTGCAATAAGTTTTACAAACTAATTTAAATTTAAGGCAAAAAATCCTATATTCTGGAGCAGCTAGAAGGAAAAATCTCAGATGACGATATGGTAGCCCATGACAAACTCTGGGATTTATCCTGTAACTACTTGTTGAAGAGTGCTTTGAAAACTACTGCTTTGTTCTTTCTTTGCTTTGTATATGTGTTATATTATACAATAAAAAAAGTTTAAAAAAAATAGGCCTAAGGGCAGATTGCGGTGGCTTAGCAGGCAGAGTTCTCGTCTGCCATGCCAGAGACCCGGGTTCGATTCCCAGTGCCTGCTCATGCAAAAGAAAACAAAAAAATTAGGCCCAAAAGTGAACTTTCTCTCTCTAAGCCAACACAACAACAAAACTCACTGCCCTCCCTCTCTATGTGGGACACGACTCCTAGGGGTGTAAACCTCCCTGAAAACTTGGGATGAAAATCCTGAGATGAACTGGGACTTAGCACTAAGGGATTGAGAAAACCTTCTCAACCAAAAGGGAGAAGAGAGAGATGACACAATAAACTGTCAGTAGCTGAGAGATTTCAAACAGAGTCGAGAGGTTATCCTGTAGGTTATTCTTATGCATTATATAGATATCCCCTTTTTAGTTTATGGTGTATTGGTGTGGCTAAGTACCAGAAACTGTGGAGCTATGTTCCAGTAGCCATGTTTCTTAAAGATGATTGTATAATGATAAAGCTTTTACAATGTGACTCTGTGATTATGAAAACCATGTGTCTGATGCTCCTTTTGTCTAGGGTATGGACAGATGAATAAAACATATGGATAAAAAATAAATAATAAGGGGAACTATTATTTATTGAGTAGATTGAGTATATTCATATTGAATATATTGAGTAGATTGAAATACTAGTGGTCAATGAGAGGAGGGGTATGGGGTATAGTATGTATGGTTTTTTTTAATTTCTTTTGCTGGAGAGATACTAATGTTCAAAAAACTGATCATGGTGATGAATACACAACTATGTGATGATGTTGTGAGCCATTGATTGTACACCATTAGAGAATGCTTGTATGTTAAGAATATTTGTATGTTCGTTTGTTAAGGATTGACAATAAAAATACTTTAAAAATTAAGGCAAAAATCCCAAGTCCAAGATGGTGGCTTAGTGAGGTACGGGATTTAGTTCATCCTCCAGAACAGCTAGTAAATAGCCAGGAACAGTACAGAACAACTGCTGGGGCCACATCAGTTACCAGACACACAGCATACATCAGTCTGGACAAGTTGTACCAGCTGTGCCCCCACCCAGAACCGTGAGTCCCCTAAGCCATGGAGGGTGGTGCCCCTTCCCCACAGGCTGGTTCCCAGAGGGGAAAGGAAAAGACTTTACTAGCAGCAGGGGCTGAGAGCAGCCAAGTTCCAATTGTGGAATTAATTAACAAATTCTGACTACTAAAAATAGTAGCCAGATAGCTTGAAGCCCCAAGCTCAGGAAAAGCTGAGGTTGCTGTTTTTTGCCCTGGTACAGAGGGGACAGGGCTGATGGAAAAAGAAAAGAAAAAAAAAAAACAGAGGTTTTTTGAATCAGATAGCACAAAATACTTGAAAGGGTCTGGGCCCTGAAGTAAAGGAGGGGGCATATAGGACCTGAAGATACACAGAGCAAAGTACCAACTTTAGCTCTTGGTTGGCAAACATGAGGAATAGGGGTTCTGCTCTGAAAAGGACTTCTTTTTCTTTTCTTTTTTGTGACTGCATTTCTATGGGTTGACTGCCCTTTGGATATAGCTGTAGGGCTTCTCAGGCTCCAGCTGCCCCAAGGAAGGGCAGAATCAAGCTTGTCTGAGAGCCTGTCTGGAGGCTGTGCCATCCCCAGGAGAGCAGTGGGGCCCAGCTCAATTGGAACCCCTCCCTGGAGGAATTCAGACCCTCAGTCTGGAAAACTGAAGTGATTAAAGCCAGCCTACAATCTCCCCTCTGTCTCAACCATGCCCATCAGGGAGAGTCTGCTGAAGTTAAAGGTACCTCATCACTTTATGCTGATGAGATCCGCAGGCAGACAAGCACCACATACTGGGCAGGATAGGAAAAACAAAGTCTAGAGGTTTCATAGGAACATCTGTCAATCTGCTGGGTCTCACCCTTAGGGAAAGCTGGTACAGGTAACTCTTTTCTCCCAAGAGGAGGCAAGTTTTGTCTGGGAAAATCTTACTGGGGTTTATATTACCTAAGGGAGAAAAAAAAAGGCACCGTACAAGCAGGGAAAGAAACAAGAAAACAAGAACTGAAAAATTTTGATCTGTTAAACAAAACCTAAGCTGGAGATCTAGAGTAAGCTGAACTGAATGTCAAAGAACAGATAGACAACAAAGTCATCCAGCAAGAAAATAATAGGTAAAAAAAAGTGAAAATATTCTCCAGAATAAATTAATTAAGGAAATTAAATGTCTAAATGCCAGAAAAAAATAGCAAATTATACTAGGAAAATTGAAGATATGGCCCAGTCAAAGGAACAAATGAACAATTCAAATGAGATACAGGAGTTGAAACAATTAATTCAGGATGTTCAAACAGACTTGGAAAGCCTCATCAAAAAATCAAATCAATGAATTGAGGGACAATAAAAAGAAGGCAAGGGATGAACAAAAAGAAGAAATTGAAAGTCTGAAAAACAAATCACAGAACTTATGGGAATGAAAGGCACAGTAGAAGATATGAAAAAAAATGGAAACCAACAATGCTAGATTTCAAGAGGCAGAAGATAGGATTAGTGAACTGGTGGATGGGATATCTGAAACCTGACAAGCAAAAGAAAATAAAGGGAAAAGAATGGGAAAATATGAGCAGGGACTCAGGGAATTGAATGACAACATGAAGCACATGAATATACATGTGGTGGGTGTCCCAGAAGGAGAAGAGAAGGGAAACGGAGGAAAAAAACTACTGGAGGAAATTATCACTGAAAATGCCCCAACTCTTATGAAAGACTTAAAATTACAGATGCAAGAAGTACAGCATACCGCAAACAGAATAGATCCAAATAGACATATTCCAAGGCACTTACTAATCAGAATATCAGATGTCAAAGAGAGAGAATTTTGAAAGCAGCAAGAGAAAAGCAATCCATCACATACAAGGGAAGCCCAATAAGACTATGTGTAGGTTTCTCAGCAGAAACCATGGAGGTGAGAAGACAGTGGGATGATATGTTTAAATTATTAAATGAGAAAAACTACCAACCAAGAATTCTATATCCAGCAAAACTGTCCTTCAAAAATGAGGGGGAAATTAAAACGTTATCAGACAAAAAAATCACTGGCAGAATTTGTGACCAAGAGACCATCTCTGCAAGAAATACTAAAGGGAGCACTAGAGACTAGAGACAGAGAGAGGCATGGAGAAGAGTGTAGAAATGAAGACCACCAGTAAAGGAAAAAGAAGAAAAATTAGATATGACATATAAAATCCAAAAGGCAAAATAAAGTACTGCCCTTAAAGTAATAACACTAAATGTTAATGGGTTAAACTCCCCAATCAAAAGACATAGACTGGCAGAATGGATTAAAAAAACAGGGCTTATCTTTATGCAGTCTACAGACCCAAGGATAAACATAGGTTAAAAGTGAAAGGTTGGAAAAGATATTTCACACGAACAACTATCAGAAAAGAGCAAGTGTAGAGATACTAATATCCAACAAATTAGACTTCAAATGTAAAGCAATCAAAAGAGACAAAGAAGGACACTATACGTATTAATAAAAGGAACAATTCAACAAGAAGACATAACAATCATAAATATTTATGCACTGAGCCAGAGTGCTCCAAAATACATGAGGCAAACACTGAAAAGAGAAATGGACACATCTACCATAATAGTTGGAGACTTCAATTCCCCACTCTCATCAACGGACAGAACATCTAAGCAGAGGATCAATAAAGAAACAGAGAATTTGAATAATACAATAAATGAACTAGACTTAACAGACCTTTACAGTACATTACATCCCACAAGAGGAAGATACACCTTTTTCTCAAGTGCTCATGGATCATTCGCAAGGATAGACCTTGGTCACAATGCAAGTCTCAATAAATTTTAAAAGATTGAAACCATACAAAACACTTAGATCATAAAGTAATGAAGTTGGAAATCAATAATAAGCAGAGGGCAAGAAAATTCACAAATATATGGAGGCTCAACAACACACTCTTAAACAACCAGTGGGTCAAGAAAGAAATTGCAAGAGAAATCAATAAATATCTCAAGACAAATGAAAATGAAAGCACTACATATCAAAATTTATGGGATGCAGCAAAGGCAGTGCTAAGAGGAAAATGTATTGCCCTACATGTCTAAATCAAAAAAGAAGAAAGAGCAAAAATCGAGGAATTAACTGTTCACTCAGAAGAGAACTAGAGAAAGAACAGCAAACTAACCCTAAAGCAAACAAAAGGAAAGAAATAACAAAGATTAGAGCCGATATAAATGAAATTGAGAACAGGAAAATAATTGAGAAAATCAACAAAACAGAAGTTAGTTCTATGAGAAAATCAATAAGATTGATGGACCCTGTTCTAGTTTGCTAGAATTTCATTTCTGGGATGAAATATACCAGAAACACAATGGCTTTTTAAAAAAGGTAATTTAATAAGTTGCTAGTTTACACTTCTACAGCCAAGAAAATGTCCCAATTAAAACAAGTCTATAGAAATGTCCAATCAAAGGCATCCATACAGGGAAAGATACCTTGGTTCAAGAAGGCCAGTGAAGTTCAGGGTTTCTCTCTCAAGTGGAAGGGCACATTGCGAACACAGTCAGATTTTCTCTCTCATCTGGAAAGACACATGGTGAACACGGTAAGGGTTTCTCTCTCATCTGGAAGGGAACATGGTGAACACAGCATCATCTGCTAGCTTCTTCTGGCTTCCTGTTTCATGAATCTCCCTGGGAGACATTTTCCTTCTTCATCTCCAAAGCACTGACTTGATGAAGTCTGCTTCGTGGTGCTGCAGCATTCTCTGCTCTCTCTGAATCTCCTTTCATTCTCCAAAATGTTTCCCCTTTTATAGGACACCAGAAACTAATCAAGACCCACCCAAATGGGTCTAATCCAATTTAACAACCACTCTTAATTAAATCACACCTCCAGGGAGATGACCTGATTACAGTTTCAAGCAAACAGTATTGAATAGGGATTATTCTGCCTTTATGAAATGGTATTTAGATTAAAACATGGCTTTTCTAGGGAATATACAGCCTTCCAAAGCAGCACAGACCCTTAGCAAGATTGACAAAAAGAAGAGGGAGGATACAAAGAAATAAAATCAGAAATGGAGGAGGAGACATAACCACTGACCCCACAGAAATAAAGGAGGTAATGAGAGGATACTATGAACAACTTTATGCTAATAAACTAGACAACACAGATGAAATAGACAACTTCCTAGAAAGGCATGAACAACCAACATTGAGTTGAGTAGAAATAGATGACCTCAACAAACCAGTCACAAGTAAAGAATTGAATTAGTCATTAAAAAGCCCCCCAAAACAAATGTCCAGGACCAGATCACTACTTCATATGTGAATTCTACCAAACATTCAAGAAAGAATTAGTATCATTCTTGCTCAAACTCTTCAAATAAGTTGAAAAGGGTTGTACATTACATTACATTACAACTTCATAACTCATTCTATGAAGCCAACATCACCCTCATACTAAAGCCCGACAAAGATACTGCAAGAAAAGAAAATTACAAACCAATATCTCTAATGAGTATGGGATGCAAAAATCCTCAACAAAATTCTTGCAAGTCAAATCCAGCAGCACATTAAAAGAATTATACACCATGACCAAGTAGGATTCATTCCAGGTATGCAAGGATGATTTAACATAAGAAAATCAGTTAATGTAAAACACCATATCAACATTATTAAAGCATTAAAACCACATGATCATCTCGATTGATACAGAAAAAGCATTTAACAAAATCAACATCCTTTCTTGTTCAATGCACTTCAAAGAATAGGAATAGAAGGGAACGTCCTCAAAATGATAAAGGGAATATATGAAAAACCCACAGCTAATATCATCCTCAATGGGGAAAAACGGAAAACTTTCCCCCTAAGATCAGAAACAAGACAAGGATGTCCACTATCACCATTGTTATTCAACATTGCATTGGAAGTTCTAGTCAGAGCAATTAGACAAGAAAAAAAAAGACAAGCCATCAGAATTGGAAAGGAAGAAGTAAAACCTCATACAGTAAAGTGGCAGGTTACAAGATTGACACTCACAAATCCATAGTGTTTCTATATACTAGCAATGAACAATCTGAGGGGGGAATCAAGAAAAAAAATTCCATTTACAATTGCAGCAAAAATAAATTATTTAGGAATAAATTCAACTAAAGATACAAAAGACTTATACAAAGAAAACTACAAGAAATTGCTGAAAGAACTCACAAAAGACCTAAATAAATGGGAGGGCATACCACGCCCATGGATTGGAAGACTATGTATAGTTAAGATGTCAATTCTACCTAAATTGATTTATAAATTCAATGTAATACCAAGTAAAATCCCAAAAACTTACCTTTCAGAAACAGAAAAAACAATGACCAAATTTATCTGGAAGGGGAGGGTGCCCCCAATAGCTAAAAATATCTTCAGAAAGAAAAACGAAGTCGGAGGTTTCACACTACCTGACTTTAAGACAAATTATGAAGCTACAGAAGACAAAACAGCATGGTACTGGCATAAAGATAGATATATCGACTAATGGAATCGAATAGAGTGTTCCAATATGGACCTTCTCATCTATGGACAATTGATCTTTGATAAGACATTTAAGCCATCTCAACTGGGACAGAACAGTCTCTTCAATAAATAGTGCTTGGAGAACTGGATATCCATATGTAAAAGAATGAAAGAGAATTCATATCTCACATCCTGTACAAAAATTAACTCAAAATGGATCAAAGACCTAAACATTAGATCTAAGACAATAAAACTTTTAGAAGAAAATGTAGGGAAAGATCTTACAAATCTTATAATAGGAGGTAGTTTCCTAGATCTTATACCCAAAGCATGAGCACTGAAGAAAGAAATCGATAAATGGGGACTCCTCACAATTAAACACTTTTGTACATCAAAAACTTTGTCAAGAAAGTAAAAAGACAGCCTACACAATGGGAGACAATATTTGGAAATGATATAGCAGATCAAACATCTGTGTCTCTGTTTTCTCAAGCAACTGTTCTCCAAGCATTTACACCTGCTCTCCCTGTTGGCTCTGAGGCTTCTGTCAATTCTCCAAAATATTTCCCCTTTCAAAGACTTTAGCAAACTAATCAAGACCCACTTGGAATGGGTAGAGTCACATCTCCATCTAATCAAAAGAACACACCCACAATTGGGCATGCCACATCTCCATGGAGGTAATCTAATCAAAAATTTCTTATCTATGGTTTTGAATTAGGATTAAAAGAAAAGGCTGCCCTCACAAGATTGGGTCAGAATTAAAACATGGCCTTTCTGGGGTACATAATATATTCAAATTGTCAAACCTCTAAGTCCAACTATCAGCTTATAGGAAATATAGGGGTTTGCAAAATAAGTTAAATAATACCATGAATAAACAATCAGCCAAATACAGATTGTGGGAGACAAAAATGACCCAATTGCTCTAATATACTATAGAGTGTGGAAAAATGACTGTTATAAGAAAAATGTAAAAAACCTAGCAACCAAATATAATTACTTGTTTAGTACTTCTTTAGATCTTGATTCAAACAAATCATCTGTAAAAAGGCATTTTAAAAATAAAGTCAGACAATTCAAATATAATCTGGATATTAGATTTTATTAAGGAATTGCTATTGATTTTTTAATTGATAAGTGGCATAGGGGTTGTATTTATCTATAAAGGTCTTATCATTTAGATTTGCACACTGAAATATATATAAGAAAAAGGACATGTTTGGAGTTTGCTTCAAATTCTCAAGGAAAGAAATTTAAGAAGTAGTGGGGGGAGGGGCCAAGATGGCAGCTTAGCAACATGCACATTTTAGTTTGTCCTCCAAAACAACTACTAAATAACCAGAAACAGTACAGAACAGCTCCCAAAGCCACGTCAGTGACCGGACACACAGCGTACCCGAGTCTGGACCAGCTGGACCGTCTGTAAGCCTCCCCAAAACTGTGAGTTCCCCAAGCCATGGCGGCTGGCACCTGGCACCCCTCCCCCACAGGCAGCTTCCCAGAGGGAAAGGAAAGAGACTCTAAACCTGGTCAAGGCAGAGTTCACTCATTGGGCTCATGGAAAAGAGGAATGGGGAGGAAACAGAGGTTTTAGTGGCTGTGTTTCTACGGACACTTGACAGCCACTGGATTCAGCAGCGGGACTTCTCTGGCTGCAACTACCCCAGGCATAGGCAGAAATGGGCTGCTTTCAGGGCTGTCTCCCACCTGTGCCTTTCCCAGGGGAGGGGTGAAGCCCAGCTCAGGTGGAATTCCTCCCTCAAGGAATTCAGACCCCAGGGCTTGGCAATTTAAAGGCATTAAAACCAGCCTACAATCTGTCCTCCATCTCTACCACACCCCCAGCAGGGAGAGTCTTTCAAAGTTAAAACTGCCACAACATCTTTTGCTGGTGTGACCCGCAGGCAGATGCACCACATACTTGGCAGGATAAGAAAAACAGAGCCCAGAGACTTCACTGGAAAGTATTTTAACCTGCTAGGTCTCACCCTCAGGGAAAACTGATGCAGGTGACTACTTTCCCCTGATAGGATGCCAGTTTAGTCTGGGAAAAACAAGCTTGAGTCTATAATATCTACGTAGAGCCTCCTAAGGGCGGGGAAGGAAAAGGCACCATACAATCAGGGCAAGAAACAAGAAACAAGAACTGAAAAATTATCCTCTGTTAAACCAAACCTAAGCTAGAGGTCCATAAAAAGCTGAACAGAAGGTCAAAGAACAGATAGACAACAAATTCATCTAGCAAGAAAACCCTAGGTAAGAGAAGTGAAAGCAATCTCCAGAATAAACTAATTAAGGTAATTAAATGTCTAGATGCTAGCAAAAAATAACAAATCACACCAGGAAAATTGAAGATATGGCCCAGTCAAAGGAACAAACCAATAGTTCAAATGAGATACAGGAGCTGAAACAATTAATTCAGAATATACGAACAGAAATGGAAAACCTCATCAAAAACCAAATCAATGAATTGAGGGAGGATATGAAGAAGGCAAGGAATGAACAAAAAGGAGAAATGGAAAATCTGAAAAAACAAATCATGAAACTTATGGGGATGAAAGGTACAGTAGAAGAGATGAAAAAAACAATGCAAACCTACAATGGTAGATTTCAAGAGACAGAGGTTAGGATTAGTGAACTGGAGGATGGAACATCTGAGATCCGACAAGATACAGAAACTATAGGGAAAAAAATGGAAAAATATGAGCAGGGACTCAGGGAACTGAATGATAATATGAAGCGTACAAATATACGTGCTGTGGGTGTCCCAGAAGGAGAAGAGAAGGGAAAAGGAGGAGAAAAACTAATGGAAGAAAGTATCACTGAAAATTTCCCAACTCTTATGAAAGACCTAAAATTACAGATGCAAGAAGTGCAGCATATCCCAAAGAGAATAGATCCAAATAGATGTTCTCCAAGACTCTTACTAGTCAGAATGTCAGAGGTCAAAGAGAAAGAGAGGATCTTGAAAGCAGCAAGAGAAAAGCAATCCATCACATACAAGGGAAACCCAATAAGACTATGTGTAGATTTCTCAGCAGAAACCATGGAGGCGAGAAGACAGTGGGATGATATATTTAAATTACTAAAAGAGAAAAACTGCCAACCAAGAATTCTATACCCAGCAAAATTGTCCTTCAAAACTGAGGAAGAAATTAAAACATTTTCAGACAAAAAATCACTGAGAGAATTTGTGACCAAGAGACTAGCTCTACAAGAAATACTAAAGGGAGCACTAGAGACAGATATGAAATGACAGAAGAGAGAGGTGTAGAAAGAAGGAAAATTAGATATGACATATAAAATACAAAAGGCAAAATGGTAGAGGAAAGTACTACCCAAACAATAATAACACTAAATGTTAATGGATTGAACTCCCCAATCAAAAGAAATAGTCTGGCAGAATGGATTAAAAAACAGGATCCCTCTATATGCTGTCTACAGGAAACACATCTTAGACCCAAAGATAAACATAGGTTGAAAGTGAAAGGTTGGGAAAAGATATTTCAAGCAAATAACAACCAGAAAAGAGCAGGAGTAGCTATATCAATATCCAACAAATTAGACTTCAAATGTAAACAGTTAAAAGAGACAAAGAAGGATACTATGCACTAATAAAAGGAACAATTCAACAAGAATACATAACAATCATAAATATTTATGCACTGAACCAGAATGCCCCAAAATACATGAGGCAAACACTGCAAACACTGAAAAGGGAAATAGACACATACACCATAATAGTTGGAGACTTCAATTCACCACTCACATCAATGGACAGAACATCTAGACAGAGGATCAATAAAGAAACAGAATTTGAATATTACAATAAATGAGCTAGACTCAACAGACATTTATAGGACATTACATCCCACAACAGCAGGATACACCTTTTTCTCAAGTGCTCATAGATCATTCTCAAAGATAGACCATATGCTGGGTCACAAAGCAAGTCTCAACTAATTTAAAAAGATTGAAATCATACAAAACACTTTCTCAGATCATAAGGGAATGAAGTTGGAAATCAATAATAGGCAAAGCACCAGAAAATTCACAAATATGTGGAGGCTCAACAAAACACTCTTAAACAACCAGTGGGTCAAGGAAGAAATTACAAGAGAAATCAGTAAATATCTCGAGGCAAATGAAAATGAAAACACAACATATCAAAACTTATGGGACGCAGCAAAGGCAGTGCTAAGAGGGAAATTTATTACCCTAAATACCTATATCAAAAAAGAAAAAAGGGCAAAAATACAGGAATTAACTGTCCACTTGGAAGAACTGGAGAAAAGAACAGCAAACTAACCCCAAAGCAAGCAAAAGGAAAGAAATAGCAAAGATTAGAGCAGAAAATAAATAAAATTGAGAACATGAAAACAATAGAGAAAATCAATAAGACCAGAAGTTGGTTCTATGAGAAAATCAATAAGATTGATGGGCCCTTAGCAAGATTGACAAAAAGAAGAAGAGAGAGGATGCAAATAAATAAGATCAGAAATGGAAGAGGAGACATAACTACTGACCTCACAGAAATAAAGGAGGTAATAACAGGATACTATGAACAACTTTATGTCAATAAATACTACAATGTAGATGAAATGGAAAACTTCCTAGAAAGGCATGAACGACCAACTTTGACTCAAGAAGAAATAGATGACCTCAACAAACCAATCACAAGTAAAGAAATTGAATTAGTCATTCAAAAGCTTCCTAAAAAGAAAAGTCCAGGACCAGATGGCTTCACATGTGAATTCTACCAAACATTCCGGAAAGAATTAGTACCAATCCTGCTCAAACTCTTCAAAAAAAATTGAAGTGGAGGGAAAGCTACCTAATTCATTCTATGAAGCAAACATCACCCTCATACCAAAACCAGGCAAAGATATTACAAAAAAAGAAAACTACAGACCAATCTCTCTAATGAATATAGATGCAAAAATCTCAACAAAATTCTAGCAAATCGAATCCAACAACACATTAAAAAAATTATACATCATGACCAAGTAAGATTCATCCGAGGTATGCAAGGATGGTTCAACATAAGAAAATCAATTAATGTAATACACCATATCAATAAATCAAAGCAGAGAAATCACATGATCATCTCAATTGATGCAGACAAGGCATTTGACAAGATTCAACATCCTTTCCTGTTGAAAACACTTCAAGGGATAGGAATACAAGGGAATTTCCTTAAAATGATAAAGGGAATATATGAAAAACCCACAGCTAATATCATCCTCAATGGGGAAAAATGGAAAACTTTCCCCCTAAGATCAGGAACAAGACAAGGATGTCCACTATCACCACTGTTTTTCAACATTGTGTTGGAGGTTCTAGCCAGAGCAATTAGACAAGAAAAAGAAATACAAGGCATCAAAATTGGAAAGGAAGAAGTAAAACTATCACTGTTTGCAGACGATATGATACTATACGTCGAAAACCCGGAAAAATCCACAACAAAACTACTAGAGTTAATAAATGAGTACAGCAAAGTAGCAGGTTACAAGATCAACATTCAAAAATCTGTAGTGCTTCTATACACTAGTAATGAACAATCTGAGGGGGAAATCAAGAAATGAACTCCATTTACAATTGCAACTAAAAGAATAAAATACTAAGGAATAAATTTAACTAAAGAGTTAAAAGACCTATACAAAGAAAACTACAAGAAACTGTTAAAAGAAATCACAGAAGACCTAAATAGATGGAAGGGCATACCGTGTTTATGGATTGGAAGATTAAATATAGTTAACATTTCAATTCTAACTAAATTGATTTACAGATTCAACGCAATACCAATCAAAATCCCAACAACTTACTTTTCAGAAATAGAAAAACCAATAAGCAAATTTATCTGGAAGGGTAGGATGCCCCGAATTACTAAAAGTATCTTGAGGGAAAAAAAACAAAGCTGGAGGACTCATGCTGCCTGGCTTTAAGGCATATTATGAAGCCACAGTGGTCAAAACAGCATGGTACTGGCATAAAGATAGATATATTGACAATTGGAAGAGTGTTCAGATATAGACCCTCTCATCTATGGACATTTGATCTTTGATAAGGCAGTCAAGCCAACTCACCTGAAGAGAACAGTTTCTTCAATAAATGGTGCCTAGAGAACTGGATATCCATATGCAAAAGAATGAATGTGGACCCGTATCTCACACCCTATACAAAGGTTAACTCAAAATGGATCAAAGATCTAAACATCAGGTCTAAGACCATAAAACAGTTAGAGGAAAATGTAGGGAAATATCTTATAAATCTTATAATTGGAAGCAGTTTTGTAGACCTTACACCTAAAGCAAGAGCACTGAAGAAAGAAAGAAAGAAATGGGAGGTCCTCAAAATTAAACACTTTTGTGCATCAAAGAACTTCATCAAGAAAATAAAAAGACAGCCTACACAATGGGAGACAATATTTGGAAAAGACATATCAGATAAAGGTCTAGTATCCAGAATTTATAAAGACATTGTTCAACTCAACAACAAAAAGACAGCCAATCCAATTACAAAATGGGAAAAAGACTTGAACAGACACTTCTCAGAAGAGGAAACACAAATGACCAAAAGACACATGAAGAGATGTTCAACATCCCTGGCCATTAGAGAAATGCAAATCAAAACCACAATGAGATATCATCTCACACCCACCAGAAAGGCCTTTATCAACAGAACAGAAAATAACAAGTGCTGGAGAGGATGTGGAGAAAGAGGCACACTTATTCACTGTTGGTGGGAATGTCAATTGGTGCAACCACTGTGGAAGGCATTTTGGCAGTTTCTCAAAAAGCTGAATATAGAATTGCCATATGACTCAGCAATACCATTACTAGGTATAGAGGTACTCAGAGGACATAAGGGCAAAGACACAAACGGACATTTGCACACCAATGTTTATAGCAGCAGTATTTACAATTGCAAGGAGATGGAAACAGCCAAAATGTCCATCAACAGACGAGGGGCTAAACAAACTGTGGTATATACATACGATGGAATATTATGCAGCTTTAAGACATAATAAAGTTATGAAGTATGTTACAACATGGATGGACCTTGAGAAAACTATGTTGAGTAAGACTAGCCAAAAACTAAAGGACAAATACTGTATGGTCTCATTGATATGAACTGACATTAGCGAATAAACTTGGAATATTTTGTTCATAACAGAGACCATCAGGAGATAGAAATAGGGTAAGATATTGGGTAATTGGAGCTGAAGGGATACAGACTGTGCAACAGGACTGGATACAAAACTCAGAAATGGACAGCACAATACTACCTAACTGTAATATAATTATGTTAAAACACTGAATGAAGTTGCATGTGAGAATGATAGAGGGAGGAGGGCTGGGGACATAAATGAAATCAGAAAGAAAGATAGATGTTAAAGATTAAGATGTTATAATCTAGGAATGCCTAGAGTGTATAATAATAGTGAAATGTACAAGGTACAATTTTAAAAATGTTTTTGCATGAGGAAGAACAAAGGAATGTCATTTTTGCAGGGTACTGAAAATAGATGGTAATATTTTAAAATGTCACCTTCTGTGTGAGACTAAAGCAAAAAATGTTTATTTGTTACAAAATTTATATTTTGACTAGTGCATTTCCTAATATAACTCATGTAGATAGTTTGATTGAACGCCATAAGTACTTAGGACATGAGATTTTGCTGGTTTGTCCAGAGTGATGCCCCGATGAATCCCAGAGTGATTAGATCAGTGAATGGAAAAGTATCTGCAAAACCCCCTTCGGGGAGTGGTGAGAATGGGGAGAAATTCAACTTCCGCAGGTTGAGTTCTTGATATACTAACAAGCAGTGTGGACAACCAAAGCTATAGGCAGAGCCCCCAGTTTTGGGATTTATTCATATGAAACTTCACCCCACAAAGGATAGGTCAAGTCTACTTAAAATTTAGGCCTAAGAGTCACCCCCAAGAGAGCCTCTTTTGTTGCTCAGATGTTGCCCTTCTCTCCAGCCAGCACAACGAGCAGTCTCACCACCCTACCCCTCTCTACATGGGACATGACTCCCAGGGGTGTGGACCTTCCTGGCAACGTTGGACAGAGATCTTGGAATGACCAGAGACCCAGCATCAAGGGATTCAGAAAAACACTAGAATGAGCTGACTTAGCATCAAGGGATTGAGAAAACCTTCTCGACCAAAAGGGGGAAGAGGGAAATGAGACAAAGTGTCAATGGCTGAGAGATTCCAAACAGAGTCGAGAGGTTATCCTGGAGGTTATTCTTATGCATCAAGTGGATATTACCTTGTTATTCAAGATGAAATGGAGAGGCTGGAGGGAACTGCCTGAAAATGTAGAGCTGTGTTCCAGTAGCCATGTTTCTTAAGGATGATTGAATAATGATACGGCTGTCACAATGTGACTGTGTGATTGTGAAAACCTTGTGTCTGATGCATCTTTTATCTACCCTGTCAACAAAGGAATAGAACATATGGAATAAAAATAAATAATGGGGGAACAAACGCTAAAATAAATTTAGTTTAAATGCTAGTGATCAATGAAAGCAAGGGGTAAGGGGTATGGTAGGTATAATCTTTTTTTTTTTTTTTCCTGTGTTCATTTTATTTCTTTTTCTAGTTTCTTTTTATTTCTTTTTCTGAATTAATGCAAATGTTCTAATAAATGATGAATATGCAACCAAGTGATGATATTGTGAATTACTGATTATGTATGTTGTTTTATTTTGTTTCTTTATTTTTTTAATTAATAAATAAATTTTAAAAAGTAAAAAAAAAATTCTCAAGGAAAAATATTTTGGGAACTTAGATGACATAAGATTGGCAAAGTTTTGATAATTGTAGAAAAATAGGTGATAAGTACACAAGAACTCATTATATTATACTGCTACTATTTGAAAGATTTTAGAATAAAATAAAATAAACTTTCATCATGGGATTGTTCCAGCTTTCGGCCTGAAGAGAGTTTCATAGCCACAGCACAGAGAGAGGAACCTCAGACTCAGCCTGGCAATCTTCCTGAGTTAACGAGACAGTTGAAAATCTGAGAAGTGCAAGATAGCTAGAATCTTCAGAGCAGAGTTACAAGAAGAGAGAGCTGCATAGAGAAGAGAGAGTTGTACAGAGAGTAAGGGATACATTTTAATATCTACCAAGGGCCCCCTTCATCACTTCAATTGAGTTTCATTAGCACATGGGTATGAGGAAACTATTTGAAACTGGAGAAAGAATCACTGAAAAATCACAGAGCCATCCCCAAAGGGAAGGTGGGGGGAATAGTCCCTGTTTTCCAACCACAGTGAAGAAACCTTGTAATACACAGCACTGCAATACACAGGGTAGAGCACTTAGAAAACTCATTTGATTTTTCTTCAGTAATTGGGCCAAATTATTCTAACACTAAAGATTTCTCTGGTTCCATCTAACAAGTCTAAAAGCAAACCTTGAATAGATCAAACTGTTTCTAAGTAATTTAACTGCATTTAAAGGAATAGAAAAGCATAAAGCCATCCAATGACGTTTTTTTTGTTAGCTGCCAGAACGCAACACACCAGAGATGGATTGGCTTTCAGTAAAAGGGAATTTATTTCATTAATGTATAGTTCTTCAGAGGAAAGGCAACTAACAAGAGCAAATAGAGGGGAAAAGCGCAGAAGGTACAGAGAACAAAGACAAGGGCGTAGTAAATTCTCGGAAACAGCGCACGCCACAACATAGTGGAGGAACACCTTTAGAGTGCTAAAAAACAAAACAAACCCATGCAGAAAGACAGCCAACACAGAATTCTATATGCAGTGAAAACGTCTTCAAAACCAAAGCAAGCTCTAGGGCAACACAGTGGGTGTGGAGGGGGCAGTGGCCTGGGGAACCACCTGAATGACGACCTGGTCCAGATGAGGAAGGAGCCACCTACACGGCTGAGGAGGCAGCAAGAAAAAGCATGGAAGAAGAGTAAAGGGGCTGCCACAGGGCAACAGGAAACTGACAAAGAATCGGAAGCTGAGATAGCATGACAATTGGACAGACAGGCATTGGAAGAGAAAGAAAGGATGATGATGAGGGTGGGGATGGCAAAGGAGCAGCTGGAAAGAAGGAAAAAAAGAAGATAGGACCAAAATTTCAAACAGACCCTCCCTCAGTTCCAGTATGTGACCTGTACCCTACCGGTGTTTCTTCCCAAAGAACAGGAGTGTGAGACCCACCCACGCAAGATAGGTGAACAGTTGACTGGAGAACTACAAGTGAAGAAAAGAAAGCATTAGACCAAAGCAGTGAAAAGACCTGGAATGATTTTTGAGAGACTTTGGAAGTACATCAACAAGTTAGAAAATATGATATGCGCTGGATCAAGCCTGAGATAGCTGATCGGTGAAAGACTGTTCATGCAAGCTAATAAAAGAGAACAGAGAACAGCCTAAATGCAGGCCTGGTATTTCCTACTGGGTGTTCTTTCAATAACTGTCCAGCCCATTATACTCCCAATGCTGGCGACACAACACTGTTACAGTATGATGACATCTGTAAGATAGGCTTGGGAACTCACGTAAGGGGTAGGAATATTGACTGTGCTTTGGCTGTCACCTTTGATACATTATTAAAAGCTGTGAAAGAATACCGTGTGTTGTAATTGATGTTCATCTACGTGACACTGGTGAGGCCATCCAAAAAGCTAGGGATCCTGGGTGAGCCACTGCAGCTCAGCAGGCAGAGTTCTCATCTGCCATGCCTTAGACCCAGGTTCGATTCCCGGTGCCTGCCCATGCAAAAAAAAGAGTTAATGGGATCCTATGAAGTTGAAATAGATGGGAAAACAGTGAAACCAATCTGTAATCTAAATGGCCATTTCATTCAGCCCTGCGGGAAAACAGTGCCGATTGCAAAAAGCAGAGAAGCAGCAAGAATGTAGGAAGAAGTGTATGCCATTGGTAGCACAGGTAAAGTGTGGTTCACGATGATATGGAATGTTCACACCACAAGGAAAATGTTGATGCTGAACATGTGCCAATAAGCTTTCCAAGAACAAAACACTTGCTAAATATTATCAATGAAAACTTTGGCACACTTGTCTTCTGCTGCAAGTGGCTAGATGGCTTGGGAAAGAATAAATACTTTATGCTCTGAAGAATCTCTGTGAC
The DNA here is from genome assembly GCF_023851605.1 of Tamandua tetradactyla. NCBI lineage: Eukaryota > Metazoa > Chordata > Mammalia > Pilosa > Myrmecophagidae > Tamandua > Tamandua tetradactyla. Next base: position 29,232,200 of record NC_135352.1, read on the forward strand.
TTGGGAATTGCAGATCCACATCCATCCATATGTGACATTAAGTGATCATAGTGTACTTGAGCATACCATGTTGTGTCCAACATGTAAAGAAGTTGTCAGCAGAGGAGATGACAATTAAACATAGTCCAAGGCTACCTCAAAATCTTTATTTTCTAAGCTTTGCAACATTTCATCTGTTTTAATAGTGGACCTTTGTAATACTTTTATCCATGTATAAAAAGGAAGACAAAACTTCAGATGTAATTAAACAAGGAAATAATTTCAGGACTTCTCAAATGTTGACTGTTTTTTCCTCCTTTGTCTAGGGAAATGCTATAAAGCCCCAATTTAGTTAAGAATGCTTTTACATTTGTTTTGAAAATTATAAGAAATGCTTTCCAAATACTTATATTACCATATTCCTACTTGAACGTTTTGAATGACTACATCCAATTCTGCACCAATGCCCTCTGGTATTGCTTTTTGGGATCGATTTTCTAAAAAGTAAACACAGTTTCAGATCTCAGCACTATATTTCAATGTCTGTGGTTATAATTCTGGACAGGAAATAGCTAAAACTTACTATGGGGAAATGTAGAGCTCTGTGTAGAGATTGTAATCCCTCTACACTGAAGACTTTCTACTCACATAGTGGCTAGAACAAAAGATCTATAGATGCATAAAGTTATAGAATCATCTATTCATAAATAAATACCCAACTTTAGGAATATTTTGCCTTTGTTTTCTTTATAGGACCATGTTAGTCCTTGCCTTACCTTTTTTTTTCTATCATTGGAAAGATCCACTAATTGAGATCTTAACTTAGGAACACTTTGCCAACTTGAAACCTTGATTTAGTAAAGTGGGAACATTTAGGTCCTTTGTCCAACAGTAGTATTAATTGGGAAATGGAGTCAACTTACTCAAAAGAGACCCATAAGGCATTTAAAGCCATAAAAACAAGAAGCAGGAAAACTTTCATATTTGGGCCTTGTTCTACTTGGAAAATATAAATTAAAGATATTAGGTTTTTTCATTAGCAAACCAAATTCTATAACACCTTCCCTGCTCCCTGATTGACTTGGATTCATAAAATTATGGTTGTTATTTTAGAAATAGAGGTTACAGTGATGTTGCTAATAGCAACTGAGTCCATAAGCTGACTGTAAGCTGTATAATACTTACTTGTATGAACTGAGCCCCACTACTGATTCTTTAGTGAAATGCTTGAATTTTTACTTGCGAATGATTTGTTGGGAATTTTCCAATGCAATTTCAAATTTATATACCAAGGTAAAGCCTTAACTTGTAGGTGATAGCACAAGATTTTATTGCCTCTGGGATGCTTTTTAATTTGTATTTTGTTTAACACCTATCTTACAGAGAAACCTAGGACCTCTGTACAAGGATCATTTATTTCAAAGCTGCTTTTAGCATTAGAGCCATAAATGAATGTTATCTTGTGGAATAAAAAAAAATCTAGGCTTTAGCCATATGAACCATGTTTATTATGGTGCTAATGTTCAGCAACTACCTTCGAATAATTTCTCCGTTTCCTGAGATGCTGTGCTAGTGGCAGAGCCCGTCAGTTCATGCCTAGATATATATATATATATATAAAATTGGCCCTCCAGCTAGCTCCTTTGGGGATTGCAGTCCATACATTTTTCGATGGGATTTGATGATACAAAGATCTCTAAGCCCACGAATTTTAGAACTGACCCTGCCAGTAAAATATTTTGGTTTAGCAATAATGGTCTCCAACCAATTATGAGCTTCGAGCTCTCTTCCCAGGTAATTGTTTGGAGCAGGGGCAGCATCCATGCCCCTGGAGTGGCTGGAAGGGACACGTGATCTTGTAAATAGGAAAGCTGTCACTTAAAAATGGTGTCATTTACCATAGCCGTGTATGCTTTGTCATGTTTACTGTAATGTACCGTATTAGTAACAAATTATTAGCTTGATGTTTAACAATAGTGCCTTTTAGTAAATTATTTTACAACCCCCAAAAAAGCAAAGGCAAAAATAAAGACTTTTTCAGACAGAAAAGCTGAAATAATTTATCAACAGCAGATCTACACTATGAGAAATATTAAAGAAAATCCCCTAAGCAGAAATATAATGATACAAGGTGGAAATCTAGATCTACAAAAAAGGAGCAGAGAACAACAGAAATGGTAAATATGTGTGTAAATATAAAATGATTTTTTGTTATTTAAAAATCTCTTTAAAAGATCATCGTGTAAAACGAAACAATAATGTTATGTTGTGGGGTTTACAGAATAATGAGAAGTAAAATACATAACAACAATAGCACAAAGGTCAGGTCAGGGGATGGGGATTATACTGTTGTAAGTATACATGAAATGATATTATATTGTTTGAAGACAGACTGTGGTACGTTAAAAATGTATATCAATAATACTACACCTATAATAATATTGTTTCACCAATTGTCCTAGTTTGCTAGCTGCTGGAATGCAATAAACCAGAAACAGAATGGCTTTTAAAAAGGGGAATTTAATAAGTTGCTAGTTTACAGTTCTACAGCCAAGAAAATGTCCCAATTAAGGCAAGTCTATAGAAATGTCCAATCTAAGGCATCTAGGGAAAGATACCTTGATTCAAGAAGGCCGATGAAGTTCAAGGTTTCTCTCTCAAGTGGAACGGCACATGGGGAACACAGTCAGGGCTTCTCTCTCAGTTGGAAGGGCACGTGGCAAACATGGCATCATCTGCTAGCTTTCTCTCCTGGTTTCTGGTTTCATGAAGCTCCCAGGGAGGCACTTTCCTTCATCTCCAAAGGTTGCTGGCTCATGGACTCTCTGCTTTGTGGTGCTGCAGCATTCTCTGCTCTCTCAGAATCTCTCTTTCTCCAAAATGTTTCCTCTTTCATAGAACTCCAGTAAACTAATCAAGACCCACCCACATGGATGGAGACATGCCTCTACCTAATCCAGTTTAACAACCACTCTTGATTAAATCACATCTCCAGGGACATGACCTAATTACAGTTTCAAACAAACAATGCTGAATAGGGATTAGAAGAAATGGCTGCCTTTACAAAATGGGATTAGGATTAAAACATGGCTTTTCTAGGGTACATACATCCTTTCAAACCAGCACGCCAATTGTAGCAAAGTGCCATACTAATTTAAAATGCCAATAATAGAGAAAACTGTGTGTGTGAGGGGGGTGTTAGGAACTTCGTACTTTCTGCATAGTTTTTCTGTAAACCTGAAACTACTCTACTAAAGAAATAATTAAAAAGATATAACAATCCAAAATTTTTATGCTCCTAATAACAGGGCTTCAAAACACATAAAGCAAAATTGATAAACTAAAAACAAAAATAGACAAATTACCACTACGGTTGGATATTTCAACAGCCCCTCTCAGTAACTGATGGTACATATAGATGTAAAATCAGTTAGCATATAGAAGATTTGAACAAAATTATCAACTAAACTTCCCTAGTTGAAACTTATAGACTACTCACCCAATAATAGCCGAATATACATTCTTTTCCAGTACACAATAAAAAGCACAGCTCAGGGCTGTCACTAACTCTGAAACTTTTACAGGATAATCTTTAGCTCTATCACAAACCGTTTAGTTTTCATCACTTTAGGGTATTGTTTTTCTATCACTCGCCTTCATAATAACCAGGAACAAAGGGTGAGTAAAATGACAGAGTGTAGGTTTAAAAAAAAGTGCACTCAGGGAAGGTACCAGACCCCAAGATAACTGGTTCTGCCACTACCAGGAAAGGGGCGTGATGAAATACAAATAAGAAGACCTAAATATTTATTGTTAGAGCACAAGGGGAAGAATTTGAAATGAGCTATTTATTTGGTAGATTAGAATATATAAGTACATGGTTCATTAGGGAAAATATGAATCAGAGGAGAAAACATATGATCTAAATGCAAATTACCCTAAAGATTAAATTTTACACTGCTTTGAGAGGTAACTCTATTAACCCACTGATTTAACTATGACTGGAACTCGTAACTCTGCAAGTCACCAAAAGATGAAAATAGAACAAAATTCTTTCTGACTAAATGGAAGGGAAAGTTGGGGGAAAAACTCCTTCCATTTCTGATGAGGACATTTTCTGCTCAAGGCTGGAGTTACAACTATAGTTCAGCAATGTGAATGATGTTGGCATTTTGTTCTGTTCCACTAGTGGGAAGGTACATAATTTACAGCATACTCAGTGACCTGCTTTGCAGCTGCCTTCCCATGCCAGTGTGGGCTGTGATCAGAACTGGTCACAGGCTCTAATCCCTTACCAGAAAATGGTCTTGGCTCTAGTCCTTACTGACACCCAAATAACTTGGGCAGCTTTCGAGGGAGTGTGAGCCACATGAAAGAACCCACAAAAGCATGGATGCAATCACAAGTTCTGGTTGAAACACCCGGGCAATGAATTGTTGCTAACAAACTGAGCCAGCTTCTAGATCAGTGCTGTCCAACAGAAAGATAATGTGACCTGCAAATGCAATCTTAAATTGTTTGGTAGCTATATTTAAAAAGGTAGTTTTAACAATATACTTTACTTAATGCAATATAGTCCAAATACATTCTTACATGTAATCCACATAAAAATTATTGAGATATTTTACATTTCCTTTTTTATAGTAAGTTCTCAAAATCTGGTTGCATTTTATACTCCCAGCTCATCTCCATTTGGAAAAGGTAAAGTTTATTTTAATAATATATTTCACTAAATCCTTTATACATTGACTAGGGCAGTTCCTTATATCATTTATATAGATAGCTTAATTGAACACCATAAGTACATGGAACCTTGAGTAGGGCATGAGATTTTGTAGGTTTGTCCAGTGTGATGCCCCTATAAATCCCAGAGGAATTTGAACAGTGAATAAAAATGTATTTGCAAAGTCCCCTTGGGGGAGTGATGAGAAAAGGGAGAAATTTAACTTCCCCAAGTAGAGAATTTTTGATATTCTCACAAGTAATGGGGACAACCAAAGCAATAGGCTGAGCCCTCAATCTTGGAGTTTGTTCATATGAAACTTAACCCCACAAAGGATAGGCTAAGCCTCCTTAAAATTAGGCCTAAGAGTCACCCCCAAGAGAACCTCTTTTGTTGCTCAGATGTGGCCTCTCTCTCTCAGCCAACACAACAAGCAAACCCACCACCCTCCCCCTCTTTACATGGGACATGACTTCCAGGAGTGTGGACCTTTGTGGCAACATGGAACAGACATCCTAGATGCTGGGACTCAGCACCAAGGGATTGAGAAAACCTTCTTGATCAAAACGTGGAAGAGCGAAATGAGACAAAATAAAGTGTCAATGCCTGAGAGATTTTGAACAAAGTCAATAGGTTATCCTGGAGGTCATTCTTACACATTAAATAGATATCACCTTTTTAGTTAAACTGTAATGGAGAGGCTGGAGGGAACTGCCTGAAAATGTAAAGCTGTGTTCCAGTAGCCATGTTTCTTGAAGATGATTGTATAATGAATCATCTTTCGCAGTGTGACTGTGTGATTGTGAAAGTCTTGTGTCTGATGCTCTTCTTATGTATTTTTTTACAGATCAGTAAAACATACAGATTAAAAATAATAATAGAGGGAACAAATGTTAAAATAAATTTAGTAGATTAAAATGCTAGTGATAAATGAAAGGGAGAGGTAAGGGGTATGGTATGTATGAATTTTTTTCTGTTTTCTTTTTATTTCTTTTTCTGAATTAATACAATGTTCTAAGAAATGATCATGATGATGAATATACAACTATGTGGTGAGCTTGTGAATTACTGATTATATGTAAAATGGAATGATTATATGGTAAGAATGTTTGTGTTTTTTTGTTGTTATGTTTAAAAAATTTCTTTAATAATAAAAAGAAATTTTAAAAACCTGTGCTTATAAATTGAAACTTAAAATAAAGCAATTTGTTTCAACTGAGAAAAAATATGTATTTTACTAAATCCAATATATCCCAAGTACATTTCTACATGTAATGCATATAAAAATTATTGATATATTTTACATTTCTTTTTTTATAGTAAGGAAATTTTATAGTAAGGGTTCCCAAAATCTGTTGTGCATTTTATACTTCCAGCTCATCTCCATTTGGAAAAGGTAAAGTTAGTTTTTAGATTTTTTACTTCATCCAATATATAACAAATACATTTCTACATGTAATCACATAAAAATTATTGGGATATTTTGCATATCTTTTTGTATAGTAAGTCTTCAAAATCTGATGTGCATTTTATATCTCCAGCAAATCTCAACTTGGACTACCCACTTCACAAGTGCTTAGTAGTCACAGGTGGCTACTGACTACTTATTGGACAGAGGAGTTCTAAATGACTGATGTGTGGGGTGGCATATATTAGAAAACTTCCAGAAATGTACAGTTATAAGTTGAACATTTTTATTAACAGGGCAAATATCAAATATTGGAATCTTACGTGTTCAGTTCTGTCTTGTGAATGGGGGGCTTAGCATTATCCTCTCACGTGATACATGCCACCACAAAGCCTTGTACTTACAGGTCTGCATTGGCTATACATACCCACAAGAATGACAAAATCTGCTCATAGGGCTTAGAAATGTGGATCATGGTGAATATATAATTCGTAAGTTCTGAAAAGGAAAACAATCAGCAATAGCTAGAGAATTATTAAGAGAGAACCAGACCAAAACTGTTGCCCAAGCTTTACCATTTAAAAACATTTAGAGCCTGTTCTAGTTTCCTAGCTGCTGGAATACAATAGATGGCAAATGGAACACCTTTTAAAAAGGGGAATTTATTAAGTAGTTAGTTTACAGTTCTAAGACTGTGAAAATGTCCAAATTAAAGCAAGACTATAGGAATGTCCAAATTAAGGCACTAACAAGAAATTACTTTCACTCAAGAAAGGCTGACAAAGTTCAGGGTTTCTCTCTCAACTGGAAAGGTACACGGCGAACATGGCGACACCTGTTAGCTTTCTCTCTTAGCTTCTTGTTTCATGAAGCACCCCCAAGAATGTAATACTTCTTCATCTCCAAAGGTCTCTTGCTGCATGGGCTCTGGTGGTTCTCATGGCTCTCCTGTGGCTCTGTTGTTTTTTCCAAAATGCTTCCTCTTTTAAAGGATTCCATTAAACTAATCAAGACCCACCTGGAATGGGTGGAGTCACATCTCCTTCTAATTAAAACCTACAATTGGGTGAGTCACATCTCTATGGACATAATTTAATCAAGTTTCCAGCCTAAAATACTGAATAGGGATTAAAAGGAAAGCCTGCCTCTGCAAGATGTGCCTGGAATCCTCTCCACTGAGATGCAGGGAGAGATACCTGCCTCTCTTGCAGGAACGGTGGGTACCATGCCACACCACTTCCTGACAGCAGGGAAATACCAGATCGTTCCAAATCAGGGTCAAGGAATTATGTGTGCCAACTAAAGTCAACCTAATTAAGTCACTATCTGTGTCTTTCTGAGGGTCACAGCCCACCAGGTTATGAAAACTCTAAGGAATAAACACGACTCCTTTGCTGACAGAACCAGTGTACATCAGACTATAATGTTTAGGAAAAACTCTCAAGGACCAGGAGTATTATGCGTGGACTCAATGGGTGGTGGCAAATCGGGATCTGAATTTGAAGATCATTTTTATCAAGAACGAATTGAAATGGAACAATCCTTTCCAGCTCTATTTTAAGACTTAATACAAAATCCCAGTCACACTCACAAATAGTGACCTGTTTGGCACTACTGCTCTTATAGGACAAGACGTTGTTATTTTTCTAAGACAAACAGACGTAAACCCCCTTTCTTTTATTTATCTTTAGATAATACCAAATGCAGGGATTTGCTAATATCTTGAGACTATGCACCTATCTAATCCCTTTCCATGGGAAAAGGTGAAAGAACATAGATGCCAGGGACCCATGGAAATGTCCTGTCAGAGGCTTCTTGGTCATTTGCCACATCTGATTCTTTCCTTCATAAGAAAAACAAGCCTTCATAAGGCTTGACAAAGTATTGTTCAAGTTCCAAGTTCATGAATTTGCAACGCCTGAGCTGTACCACTCCCCAAAGATAACTAATGTTACTCAAAATAAAGGAACACAAGTATGAGAAGTTCTGAAAAACTCTTTCACTTGTCTGGTCATGAGGAAGTGTGCCTGCTTACCACTTTGAAATATTTCTGTTAGAAAATAGAGGAAGTCCTTCTCCCAGTGTCCCGGTGAGGGAAAAAAAAAGTTCTAATTGAATACCATTGCTAGTAGTCAACATTCTAATTGGATGTCAACATTGTCAATAAGCTCACTTATTTTTACAAAGGGTCCGGTCTGCTCAACTCACCCAGGAAGGTAGGAATCAATTAATATACTCTAAGCCTGGTCATGGATGAAATCTCTCTGTTTATTCTGCTCCTGAGACAGAGAACTTTCAGCGTTTATAATTCTAAAACAAAAAGGACAAAACCTGCAGAGGGCTGAGAAATTAGTATGTGTAGCAGCATATTGCACAGAAAATAAAAAGGAATCTGTAAAGAAAAATGAAATTGGATTCTAACCTTGGAATATATACTAAGGTAGACTCCACAGGGACCAAAACCTTAGGTATAAATGATAAAATCTATACAGTTAACAGAAAATAATGTAGATTACCTTTAAGACCTAGAAAATGGGAACAGATTTCTTAAAAACAAATCCTTAACAGCATAAACTATATGGGGGGGGATAAAAGATGGACCTTTTTTGTTGCTCAGATGTGGTATTTCTCTAAGTCCAACTCAGCAAGTGAAACCATCACCCTCCTCTCTATGTGGGACATGACATCCAGGGATGAAATTCTCCTTGGCAGTGTGAGAGATGACCAAGGATGGGTCTGGCCCTGGCACTGTGGGATCAACAATGCCATCCTGACAAAAAGAGAGAAAAGGAGTGGAACAAATTAGGTATCAGCAGCAGAGAGAGTTCAAGTGGAGTTGAGAGGCTACACTGGAGATCACTCTTACGCATGCTTCAGTTAGACATTGCTACCTGCCATAACGTGCCAAACCCCAACCAAAACCATTCCTGCCAATCCTAAAGAATACCTAGGCCAATATATAAGATTCTACAAAGGTTCTATGAACGAGTAACTCTCCAAAGCCTACAACCTCCAGATGGGGTCCCTGGACCAGATAAATCCTGAAATGCAGGGAGGCCAGTCCTTCCAGAACATCAATTAGTTCCTTCCTGCTATTTCATACTATCAACAGCACCTTCCAATATAAAAAAGTTAGAATGGACATAACCGAAATACCCCAAACAATGGGAGAAAGATCAAAGGTGATGGTGGAGTTATACAGAGAAGGTCAGATCTAACAAATGAGTATGAGTACTGAATTATTATATTGATATTTCTTTTGTCTTCCAGTGCCTTAAAGTAGCTAGAAAAAAAAACCTGAAATTGTGGAATATTATAATCCATACAAAACTCTGAAATCTGTTCTACAACTAATTGTTGCAAATACTTTGAAATTTATTGCTTTTATGTATAAATGTTATTTAAAGAGAAGGAGGAGTATAACAGAGGAGACAGGATTTAACAAAAGAGTACGGCGGCTGAATCACTATATTGATATTTCTGTTGGTCTCCAGTGTCTTGGAGCACCTAGAAGAAAAAATGAAAAATCATGGAACTTTAACACAAACCAAACTTTTAAATCTATAACTGCTTGTTGAAACGTACTTGGAAATTTATTCCTTTTTTGTTTATATGCTATATTTCACAATTTAAAAAAATTGAAAAATCAAAAATCTCTTTTCAGCAAAGAATACCTTGAATACAATTAACAGGTTCCAGAAGAGGAGAAAATATTTATATTAGTTTAGACTAATATCTTGACTATTTTAGATACTCCCGCAGACCAACAAGAAGACAAGAAGCCCAATGGTAAACTGCATTAGATCTGAACCTGTGATACACAAAAGAGGAAACGCATCTAGCTGACACACAAATGAAGAAATAATTACTTTAGTAGTAATTAGGAAATGACAAATAAAACAAGATATCAATTGTATCCATAGGAGGGGCAACAATCAACAAGTGGATACAGAAGGGTGCAAGAGTCCTCACTTGGCCTCCTGGTGCAAATGTAGGCCAGTGCAGCCATTCTGGAGAAAAATCTCCCAGTTTTTAGACAAATTCAGTTTGGGTATGCCCTAGGATCCAGTAATCTTGGTCCTGGTTGTGCAATTCTCACCTAAGTCTAGAGGGTATGTGTATGAGGATGTTCATTACAGTGGGATTTGTGGGGTTAACACTTGTGCCGGTTTGAAGCTACTGTGTACTCCAGAAAAGCTACATCTTTTAATCTTCATTCAATCTTGCTGTATAGGAGCTTCCATGGAGATGTGACTCACCCAATTGTGGTTGGTAACCTTTGATGAGATGGTTTCCATGGAGATGCATCTCCACCCATTCAAGGTGGGGGTGCTTACTGGAGCCCTTTAAGAGGGAACCATGTAAGGGAAAAGCTTTAGAACCAACAGAGCCCACAGAGTCAGGGACCTTTGGAGATGAAGAAGAAAAACACCCCTGGGGAAGCCTTATGAAATGAGGAGAGAAAGCTAGGAGACATTGCCATGTGCCCTCCCAGCTTGAGAGAGAAAACCCGAACCTCATCGGCCCTTTCTTTGGAGTTAAGGTGTCTTTCCCTCAATGCCTTAATTTGGACATTTTCACAGCCTTAGAACTGTAAGTTTGCAACTTAATAAATTCCATTTTTGAAAGCCATTCCATTTCTGGTATATCACATTCCAGCACTCAAATGGAATTCGAGGTAACCCAGGTGTCCACCACTGGGCAAATAGGTAAGTCAATACAACGAAGCAATGGTAGCCAAGGATTAGATACACGCAGCAGCACTGAAATATAAAGCCATACATGAAAAAGAAGAGACACAGAATAAGGTCTAGAGCCTAATACCATTGTTTAAATTGCAGTCATAGCAACATTACATTTAAATAGAAAGATTTCTATCAAACAAACTACAGCAGTTACCTATGATGGCTAAGTGGGAACAGGACTATAAGATATTAAATAAGTAAAATAAGAGAAGAATTTTGTTCCAGTCACAATGAAAATTCTATGAGTTAAAGATTATGCTTAACCCAAACCAAACCTCTGCATCTGATGTCCAAAGAGACAATAGAAAACTCTTCTGTTTCTTGGAGTTGTGAATTTTCCACTTGCTTTTTTAAAAATAAAAAAGCAATTTAACTTCTGGCAGGGGAAATAGACTCCCTTGATCTTCAGCCAAAGATTTTTCTAACACAACTAGGAATCTATGGAAACCAATTCATGGAAAGAAGCTGCTCCAGCCCTCTGCAACTATAACCAAAACTAAGATTCTATGTTTTGGAATCTCCACCAGCCAAGAGGTGATTTAAAAAGCTTTACATATTATCTGTACTATGAAAGGAATTTTGCTTCATTTTCCACATGTAAAATTACAGCATAAGAGTGAATGGCTCTTCTTTAAACTTTTTACACTCATACGTTACGTAGAAAGAGACTCTCAAATTCAGTGACTTAAACATTTATCTCATCGTGTCTGTGAGTCAGGAATTCAGAAGCAGTTTTACTGGGCATGTGGCGCAGTTTCTCACAAGGTTGCAGTTAAGATGCCAGGACTGCCCTGGTCCCAGGCTAGACCCGGGCAGGCGGACACACTTCTGACAAGGCTCATTCCAAGGCTGATGGCCCGGGTGCCCTTTCCTTACCACGGGGGCCTCTCCATCCGTCTGCTCCAGTGTCCTCACTGCATGGTTGCTGACTTTCCCACAAATGATCCAAAAGAGAGACCAGGGAGAAAACCACAATTTTTTTTACCTAGTCTTGGAAGCCAAACGCACTGAAGTCACACCCACACTTTTCTCGAGCATTATTTGTTAGAACTGAGTTACTAAGTCCAGCCCATGCTCAAAGAATGGGGAATAAGGCTCTGTCATTTGAAGGGAGGAGTATCAAAGAATTTAAGGATATATTTTAAAACCACCACAACACTTATTTATCAGGTACATTTCTGTGACCCCTCCTTACTTCCCTCGTACCCACCTTCTGTTGCTTAGTCCTGCAGCGTTGCTTTGGAGGTCTCTAGCCCACAATGTGTTTTCCTTCTACCCATATCAAGTTCCCCTGAACCAGGCCCTACCTGAGCAACTAAGCCAGTGCTTTTAAACTGCAGGCTTGACCCATTTGTTTCTGGTTTGGTTCATTTTGCTAATAGAAGAGAGAAGAAGAGAAAATATATGTATGTGCTCCACATAGTAAGGATAAGTTTCAGGAAACATTTATTTCAATTCTTTCATTCAAGAAATATTTGTTGAGGGCATTATTTGGTGCACTTGGGATACATAAAAGAATAAATCAGACAAAGATCCCTGCACTTGAGTAGTTTTTAGTCTAACAGAGGGACTTAGACCATAAAAATAAACATAAAATCATTCAGTGTTCGAAGGATTGATGAAAAGAGAAACAGTAGAAAAATAAAAGAGGGGTCAAGAATGGAGGGTGAGTTGCAATTATAAATAAGGTAAGTAGGGAGGCCTCCTTGAGAAAGTGACAAATATACCTGACTGTGTCTGTGCATACTGGTTCTGCTGGGAAATTAATTTCTTACCGTGAATCAAATCTGAAAAACACTGTCGTAGAGCACAAGGGGGCCTGGATACCACGTAAGAAAGAGGCCTGAAGAAGAGGAGGGGCTACCGCCCTTCCTTCCCATGAGTTTTGGGGTCGAGAGATGGTACCAATTCGGTGAGAGGAGTGTTCTGGGGTGGTGTGGTGGTGTGGGGTGGTGTGGAGCATCATCTCAAACCAGGAGAGTCTTCATCTTTTTAACCTCGTTAAACTGCAGGGCACTTAGTTAAAAACTCATGCCAACCTCAACAGGCTTGCTAGTGAATTAATCATGCAAAGAAGAAGCCCCATTGTGTTGGGGAAGCGTGGGCATGCTGCAAATCCTGATGAGGTGGGAAGTGGAAGAAGAGATCCCAGAAAATATCCTGGAAATAGGATTTAGAGAAAAATGTGGGGGTGGGGAGATTTCTATAAAGAGAGAGAAATTGAGGCAAAAGGGACAGCACAGGGAGAATAAAAGTGCTGTTGTTTTAAATTATGGGACAGGAAAGAGATGATGTCAGAACAAGACTGATTTTAAAAAACATGCCAGGGAGTTTGGATATTATCCTGAAAACAGTGACTTGCTATTGAAGAGTTGTAAGCAGGGAGCTCTTGTATTTTGAACGTTGTCACTGGTAAAAGCGAGCAGCAAGGGTCTTCAAAGTGCCTCCATTCCAAGAAGTGTGCAAAACAGTCTGTTGAAGAATGGTAAGAAAATGCTAGATCTATTGATTTAAAAAAAAAAAGGAGAAAGAATAAGAAAAATAGCATTACTAAAATTTACTATATGATATCATATATATATATAATTATATATGCAATTTATAGCATTAAATGTATATGTTGGGTGTACATGTTCAAGACATTTTTACTATAGGAATGTGCAATCAAAGCCATTTGGATATAGAGGGTGAATGAGGAGATTTCCCGGGAAGTCCTTCCTTGTCAGTTTCTGGTAGGCTGGATCCTTGCTTATGGAAGAACTGTCAACCAAAACCACATTCACAGCCCGCAATGCGACCTGCAAGAGAAGCCACCAGTCCCAGCAGGTTCAGTGATGTAGAGGCTAAGTGAAAGGATTTCTTGTCTGCTCATTCCAAATATGGCACCCACAGAATGCTTTCCAAAAGACATTTTGGAATTCCAGGTGGTCCCAGGTGGAAAAAACAGAAGTGAGGAGTCACATAGCTGGATCCATGGCGGGGGAGGAAGAAAGCAGGGCCACTGGGTCAACAGCCTCAAATTTTGGCTGCTGTTCAATAAGTTTGTTCAGAGGAACAGGATGAGGCTGCTTCACAAATGTAGAGTTTGACCTTGAATTACGTCTTTTTCTAAGGGCTACATTGTGAACAATTGCAGAAGCTGTTGTCATGGTTACTTATAAGTGGCCCAACCGTTGTGATAGTGAAGAGCTTTTGGCTGCCTGAGCTGTACTGCTGGGAAAGAGGTTTTCATGTTATAACTACTCCTACACATTGGTTGACCTGTCTCCCAGAGAGCATGCTGAGATATGAACAGATTGTTTCATTGTGCACTCTGCTTGTATATTGTAACTGTATTGCCTGGTGAGGCACCTTAAAAAACATATGTGTTTTAATTTGGACCTGCTATGTATTGAGTTTTCCTTTGAATTATTCCCACTTTGTATTTGCTTTTCTCTTAGCTTATAATTTTGTTTATGTAAAAGAGGATTATGCAAACAATTTTTGTTTATTGGTGCCTACCTTTTTAAAAATCTGCTCTTGTACTATTTCCAGACTATTTTTAATCTTTTCCATTCTCATCATTTGCCATTAATTATTGTTCAGTTGCACGCTGATTTTTGTAAAATGTCAGCCTTATTCACGATATAACTTAAGTACAAAGAAACCAATAAATAACCTCAGAATTTGAGTCTAACACTTCAAAAATTTTAATTCTGCTCGTAAAATAAAGTCACTAGGCATTTAATTTTATGTATCAACTTGGCTAGATTATGATGTGCAGTTGTTTGTTCAGACACTGGCCTAGATGTTGCTATGGAGATATTTCATAGATGGGATGGGCGTCTGCAATCAGTTGACTTTAAGTAAAAGACATTACTTTTGATAATGTGGGTTGGGCCTCATCCAATCACTTGGAGGCTTAAAAGCAAAGAACTGGCCTCTCACCTTCCCCACCTCGGACATGCCTACATGTCCTCTTACGTGTGTTCTCAATAAATTTTCTATCTGCTTACTCTTTGCGCTATGCCCTTGAATTCTTTCTTGCAGCATGGCCAAGAACCTGGAAGCTAGAATCTGGTAACATAACTTGGTGAGCCAGCCAGGGGACACCTCTCACTGACCGTCTGAACTGTGAGTACCAGGAGGCTTTTGACCATGTGCTGTCACTTTCCTTTTCGCTTGGCTCATTGTTATCCTCTTCTATGTCTTCATGCAATGCTGTGTCTTCCTGAAAGGGTGGAATCATTTTCACTGCTCTCTCTAGGCCCTAGGGGCTCAAATGTGGCTGTGCCAGGACATAAATTTGGTTCACTCTGAGCCACCAACTCCAATCTGTAAAAGACAGGGAAAGTAGCAAAAAATTTCCTATGCACAGATATATAGAGCTCTCTATCAAGACGAAGACCTGAGAGGGACTTGTTGCTTATATTATGCCCATGAATAAAGTTCCATTAAGGAAAAATACATCTGCTAAAAGGCATGAGAAAATGTACCACAAAAGTCAGTTAATTGTAATAAACCAAAGGAGATCACTCAGAAGAAGAAGGAAAACCCAGCTCTATTCTAGGAGAGGCTACTGGGAGCCTTAAAAAGTTACCAATGTTAGCCTGGATTCCTGGGAAGGTCAGATTTTGCTGGGCACCCATTTCATCAGCCAGTGTGCCCCTGACATTTGGAGAAAGTTGCAAAAGCTCTCCTTGAGCCTGCAAAACTCACGCTAATAATTTATTAGAAACTGCCTTTTCTGTCTTTAACAGTTGAAACAAGGCTGAGGGAGGAAGAGAAGGCAAAGAGGTAAGCAAAAGACCAGGGAACAGGCTCAGCATGTTGCAGTCACTGTTAACAGTGCACTGTCCTCTCGAGGTCACCCAAATCATGGTTCCAAGCCTCAAGAGCCTTGCTTCAGCCGTGCGACCAGAGGCCACTGGCAAAGACGGTGCCAGAAACCAAGACAACCCTCAACCTCGGGACTTGCTCCAAGTACCACCAACATGGCCTGCAGGCCCAGGGGCTGTACTGTCTCCCATAGGTGGGGCTGTACAGCCCCTTGAACCCTGTTTGTGGCAGGGGAAGAAGACTGAGGGTGCCCAGGCTGCGTATAGCTCTAATGACTTCACACTTAACCAACTTAAAGGAGTCCCAGGTGACATTCAGTGACAGTTAAAATTATAATTTCTTATTTAACACTGGAGCCACTCTGTCCTAAACTGCCACTCTGAGCCTATCTTAATTCAGACTTGCCTAAGTGGGAATTGGCAGTAAAACCAAAATTAAAATCTCAACTACCCCTCTCTTTTGCAAGCATAAAAATATTCTAGTCTCCAATCAATTTCTCATTATTCCTAAATGTTCCGCCCCCTCCAGGGAGAGATCTTCACTACTTGGGGGCCACCAGTAGACCAATAAACCCAACTAGTGTTTACTCTTTGTTTTCCCTGAGGCCCCTACTAAATCAAGGCTTTTTTTAAAATCTAATATAAATATACATATTTTTTAATATTAACATTTGTTCCCCCTATTTATTTTTAATCATATGTTTTACTCATCGGTCCATACCATAGATAAAAGGAGCATCAGACACATGGTTTTTCACAATCACACAGTCACATTGTGAAAGCTACATCATTATACAAACATCTTCAAGAAACATGGCTACTAGAACACAGCTCTACAGTTTCAGGCACTTCTCTCTAGCCCAATACACCTTACTAAAAGTGGGATATCTATATAATGCATAAGGATAACCTCCAGGATAACCTCTTGACTCTGTTTGAAATCTCTCAGCCACTGACACTTTATTTTGTCTCATTTCTCTCTTCCCCCTTTTTGCTGAAAAGGCTTTCTCAATCCTTTGATGCTGAGTCCCAACTCATTCTAGGATTTCTGTCCCACGTTGCCAAGGAGGTTTACACCCCTGGGAGTCATGTCCCATGTAGAAGGGGTAGGTGGTGAGTTTGCTTGCCATGTTGGCTGAGAGAGAGATAGGCCACATCTGAGTAACAAAAGAGGTTTTCTGGGGGTGACTCAGGCCTAATTTTAAGTAGGCTTAGCCTATCCTTTGCTGGGAATAGTTTCAAATGAACAAACCCCAAGATTGAGGGCTCAGCCTATTGATTTGATTGTCCCCACTGCTTGTGAGAGTATCAGGAATTCTCCAAATGGGGAAATTTTGAATTTTCTCCCTTTCTTGCCATTCCCTCAAGGGGACTTTTTAAATACTTCTTTATTCACTGTTCGAATCACTCTGGAATTTATTGGGGCATCATTCTGGAATTTATCAGGGCATCCCTCTGGATAAAACTACAAAATCTCATGCCCTATTCAAGGTTCCGTGTACTTATGGTGTTCAATTAAACTGTCCATATAAGTTATATTAAGAAATGCACTAGTCAAAATATAAATTTTGTACCAAATAAGCATTTTTTGCTTTAGTCTCACACATAAGTTGAAGTTTTAAAATATGAATTACCATTACTTTCAACACCACGCAATATTGAAAATCAAGGCTTTTTGACATCCCAAAGGGAATTCTTAAGCAAATAGACCCATCTGTATAGGATGAAGGCATCTCAAACCCATTAAGTAGCCCGTAGTCCACATTCAGGTCAAGTCTAGAGTAACCCTTCCCCATCAAAAGCAACATCCCTTTAAAATGGAAAGTAAAATAAATCTCCAATCAATTACAAAAATTCCTTGAACACCCACTCCTACTCCTGTGTCCTGGTTCTCAGTCCCAGATTTAAAGTCATGTGTTTGTATCCCCCTTTGCTCTGACTCTCAATACTTATTTGCTTTAAAATGGCAAAGAAAAAAACCATTAAAAACATAATTCCCACCCAGCTCTCTTAAACAGTGCTGCCCAAAGGGTTTCAAAATAATCCCCATACCTTTAAGAATGCCTTAGTAGAAGACTTTACTAACAGCCCCCCAACTGCCTCAAAGCGCAGTTTTGCAAGCTATTAACTTTGTGAACAAACACATTCTTAATATAAAAGTGAACTACATATGTTGTAGTTATTGCTAACTGAATGAATACGGAAAGGTGCAGAAAGTTTTAAAAAATGAGTTTTGTAATCAATCACTAACTACATGCCTTAGATAATTTGTAAAATTAATAAAAGTTTAAGAAAGTAAGTTTTATTTATAGTCACTGCTGACAAGAAATTATGAAGAGTTTATAAAAATGAATTCTCTCTGTCATAGTCAATACTGCTCTCAGTTAAGTTGCTCTTAATGAAAATTTATGAAAAGTTTTTTTTTAACCATCTGAGTACTCTGTCTAAAAGATAAAAATTTTATATCATATCAAAATAGTGTCCTTATAAATGTTTATGTGACCTTATCATCCTTTATTTCAGAAAGCAAGCCTTCTCTTATAGGAAAACCATTACAAAAAATTTGTTCTAACACCTTGTAAAAGCAAAGTGCTGAAATAGTTTAACATATTGCATTTTTTTAGTGCATAGCCCCTTTCATTTTCTGTTTAAAATTAAACATAATCACTGGGACTAAACAACATTGCCAAATTCTTAGTCAAATACTTTTGGAATTATGAACGTAGTTCAGTAATAAAGCAAGGCTCTTCTCATCCAGATGTGTATAAGCCAACATTGCTCCAATTCATACAAATAAATTCAGTAGCTGTTGCACTCTGCAGACCTGGGTATGGGCCTATCAGAGTGAGCTGCAAGGATTTCAGCATACTGTGGTCTCCCAAATTTGTAGAGTATCTGAGTGTCCAACATTACATTAAAGTATTCTTTTATCCCTTCCACAACTTCATTAGCAGTATAGTCCTTATTATCTGTGTTTCCTCAAGATTTCTTATAATTTGCATAATCCTCTAGAATGAAATCTATATTCTTCTTGGCAGAAAGATAAAAGAGCTGTTTTTGCCTGGCCATTAAGTCCTGGTCATCAACAGGCCGTGGTTTTAGTTCTTTGAGAATCTTTACAATTTCAACACTGTTCATGGATGTTCCCTTGTTTTCAACGGTAGGATCTACCCGGCCTCTTTTCATCAGAGGAGGCTGAGGTGTCTCACTGGTACTGCCACCATCCCCATCTCTAGGTGTTTTTGGTTTGCTCTTTTTTGTTTTCACTTCAACATTTTTCTACTGCAGACCAGATATCTTCTTTCCTGGGGCACCCCGGTTGACATTTTGAAGTTCTGTTTCAGCAGGTTGGCGTCCATGTATTTGAGTGCTCTGCTTTCTGGAACCCATTCATCCCAGCTTTATTCCAACCACTGTAATATACATGCTAACTTGTTTTCCCTTTATGGCAAACTTTACACACTTAGCTTCATAAAGCAGAAACCCATAAGGCACAGCATGAACTCACCCTCCTGGAATTTAAGCTCAACATGTTACATTTTAAAAAAGTGTTTAAAAAGCATTACAATGGAAAAAGAATGAACTGTGTCCTGTACCATACAGCACACACACAAAAAGTATTACAATAAAATTAAAAGAAGTTTTCTATTAGCTGAATTTGCCTAACTGAAATGTCATTTATATATTTAAGATTGTTTAAAATTCCTAAAAGCTTAACAGTATTCTATCCTAATACTAATCTGTATAATGCAAACAGCAAATCATGGGAACAACTGTATTAGTTAGGGTTCTCTAGAGAAACAGAACCAACAGGGAACACTTGCAAATATAAAATTTATGAAAGTGTCTCACGTGACCGTAGGAACGCAGAGTCCAAAATCCACAGGGCAGTCTGTGAAGCTGATGACTCCAATGGATGGCCTGGACGAACTCCACAGGAGAGGCTCACCAGCCAAAGCAGGAATGCAACCTGTTTCCTCTAAGTCCTCCTTAAAAGGCTTCCCATGATAGGATTTAGCATCACTAATTGCAGAAGACACTCCCCTTTGGCTGATTACAAATGGAATCAGCTGTGGATGTAGCTGATGTGATCATGACCTAATCCTATGAAATGTCCTCATTGCAACAGACAGGCCAGCGCTTGCCCAATCAGATGAACAGATACCACAACTTGGCCAAGTTGACACCTGTCCCTAACCATGACAACAACCAAATTTGCTTGTAAGTTACATTACTTTTTGAAACATTCTCTTAATTAAACACCACGAAGAAATACTCAATTTCTTAAATTCCATGCCCTTACCAACAGGAAAATCAGTGACCTACAGAAGACAAGATCTGGAGCTGAGAATAGAAGCATGGGTTGGAGACCCATTTAGGAGTTAGTAGCTCATAGTGATTGGAGCAACGGGCAGAGCTTAGATTTTCCTTGGAAAGCATAGGAGGAAAATATAGCTTAGAACCAAATTTTAAAGAATTCTGATACTTAATGGCCAGAAGAAAAAAGTTACAAGAAAAAGGTTGCTGTTATGGGTTGAATCGTGTCCCTCCAGACGATGCTAAGGTCCTAACCCTCAATACCTCAGAAAGTGTCCTTGTTTGGAAATAGGGTCATTGCAGGTAGAATTTGTTAGGATGAGGTAATATTGAAGTAGGGCAGGTTCTCAATTCAGAATGACTACTGTCTTTATAAGAAGAGGAAAGAGACATGGACAAATGAGGGGTGAAGAGACACATCACAAATGCTGTGTGATGACGGAGGCAGAGACTGAAGTGCAGCAGCTGCAAGCCAAGGAAAGTCAAGGACTTCCTGCAAACCACTGGAGGCTAGGAAGAGGCATGGAAGGATCTTCCTGACAGGTTTCAGAGGGAACATGTTCCTGCCAATGCCTTGATTCCAGATCTCCAACTTTCAGAATAGCCGGACAAGGCATTTCTGTTGTTTTAAGCCACCCAGTTTGGGTACTTTGTTACAGCATCTCCAGGAATGTAAGATAATGGCTAATATGTCAAGCGCTGTTTAGAGAGCAGGTAAAATGAGTATGGAATGATGTCGAGATCACTGGAGAACCTGACATAAGCTACAAAGGTGTGATAAGAGTAGACTGAGTGATGGGGGTGAGGAAATAGAAATCATGTTTACACACATCTTTCAAGAAATTTGGCTACAAAGGAAAGGAAAGAAATGTGGAGGCTTTTGAAGGGGTGTGCAAACCAAAGCACCGTTTTTGTTTGGTTTTGTTCACATTTTATTCTGATTAAAGCTGGCATTGCAAACATTCAGTGTGTAATTGAACAATTAAGTATTTAATGGCAAATGATGGGGATTGCAAAAGATTGTAAAGTTGTTGGAAAATAGTACACAGAGCAAATTTTTTAGATGGGTGTGACAATAAACAAAAATTGATTGCAAAATCCTGTCTACTTGAACTAAATTTAAAAATAAGAGAAAAGTAAATGCTAAATGCAAACATTTCAAAGAAAAACATAATACACAGCATGTCCAAATTATTAAAGATTTTTTTTTTTCATGGGCAGGCACTGGGAATCGAACCCGGGTCTTTGGCATGGCAGGTGAGAACTCTGTCTGCTGAGTCACCATGGCCCACCCTAAAGTTGTATTTTAAAGCTGCCTCATCAGGCAGTACGTATGGGAGAGGCTTGAGCATGTTACAAAAAAAATCCAATTGAGAGGCAGAGGTTGATGCCACAGAAGAGTGAAGGAATAATTGCAAAAGTGGTTCAAGCAGTGATCCACAGGTCAGGAAGAAAGAATATCTCTTAATGTGATAGCAAGCATGGAGAGGATGGATGCAAGTGCCCAGTGATTAATTTACAGGAGGTTGAGAGAGTTCTTGGATGATGATTTCAATTTTCTCTGAAAAGGTAGAGATGAGATCATCTATTGAGGATGAAAAGGGAGATGAAGGGTTTAGAGGTTTGAAAAAAGTGGATACATTTTGAAATAATCAGTAGAGAGAGAAGGGAAGTGAGTAAACAAGAGAAATGTATTAGGACTTCCAGGTAGTACTGACAGTTCATTTGGGATTGGTGATTATTAATTTCTTTTTTTAAAACTTTCATATGTGTGTTGATATATTTTTAAACATTTTTTATTGTGAAATATAACATTTATGCAAAAAAACAATAAATTTCAAAGTGCATTGCAACAATTAGTTATAAAATGCATTTCAGAGTTTAGTATGGGTTACAGTTCCACAATTTCTGGTTTTTCCTTCTAGTTGCACTAAGACACTGTAGATTAAAAAAAAAATCAATATAATGATTCAGCAGTCATATCATTTGTTAAATCTCTCTGTTATAATTCCTCCTTCTCCTTTGATCTTTCTCCTAATCATTAGGAATATTTGGGCTATGCCTATACTAACTTTTTCCTGTTGGAAAGAGCTGTCAGCAATATGGGATAAGAGGATGGAACTAGCTGATGTTCTGGAGAGTGCAAAGGAAAGGGGGCAACAAGTGAGGGAGAGAATTTAAATAATCATATGAGCCAGGGAGAAAATGTTGCACAAAAACAAATAAAATAGGTCACGATTCCTTGGGAAGGAATAGAGGAATGGAAAATTTCTCCTGGAAGAGAAACATTAGCATGAAAAAGCAAAATCCTAAAAATTGTACTGTATATCCAGGGCAAGAATTAGGTAGAGTCAAGAAAATCTGATCAGTTAAACATCGGCTACTCTAAAGGTCCAGAATAACTGAACCAGACAGAAAAAAGAGACTTAACACAAATCTAATAAACAACAAAATCCTAGACAAAAGGAAGAAACTGCCTTTAGAGTTAAAACATCAAGATAATCAAATGCCTTGACAACAGAAGAAATTAGACACCATAATAAGAAACAGGAAAATATGGCTCAGTCACAGGAGCAAAAAGAAAATTCAGAGGAAACAAAGAATTTTGAACAACTTATCAAACATGCTCAAACAAATTCTCCTAAATCAATTTAAGGAGATGAAGGAAAATATACATAAAGAGATAAAGGTTATTATGAAGATAATATGTGAGCATAATGATGAATTTGAAAATATGAAAAGAAACATCTTAGAAGTTATGGGGATGAAGGCACTATAACAGAGATTTAAAATAAACTAGGGGCATGCAACAGCAGATTGAGCAGGAAGAAGAAAGAACCAGTGAGCTAGACAATGAGGCAATTGAAATGATATGGTCAGAAGAATAGTTAGAGAAAATAGAAAAGCAGCATCTCATGGATTTAAGTGACAGTACAAAGTGTACAAACATGTGTGCTATGGATATCCCAGAAGGAGAAGAGAAAGGAAAAGATGCAGAAAGAATATCTGAGGAAGTAAAGGCCAAAAATATCCCAACTCTGAAGAAATTCATAAATATGTATGCCCAAGAAGCACAATGTAGTCCAAACAGAATAAATTCTAGTAGACCTACTCCAAAACACATGTTAATTAGGATGCCAAATGCCAAAAATAAATAGAGAATTCTGAAAGCAGCAAGAGGAAAGCAATTAATTCATCACATACAAAGGATCCTTAATAAGACTAAGTTCCGATTTCTCATCAGAAACCGTGGAAATGAGAAGGCAGTGGTATGCTACATATAAGGTACTAAAAGAGAAAAACTGGCAGATGAAAATTCTTTATCCAACAAAACTGACCTTCAAAAATGAGGCAGAATTAAAATATTTACAGATAAACACAAACTGAGAGAGTTCATCAACAACAGATTTGCCCTATAAGAAGTAATAAGGGAAAAAAATAAAAATAAAAAAATTAATGAGTAAAATAGAAGTAATAAGGGAGCTATTCAGATAGAAAGGAAAAGACAGGAGAGAGTGGTTTGGAGCAGTGTAAAGAAATGAGGACCATCAGTAAGGGTAACTGAAAGGGTAAATGCAAAACTGAATAGTATATGTTATATTACACACACAAAAATTTTTTTTTAACTGCAGCCAAAGAATTTTGCTTAAAATGAAATATTTAGAGGGCTACTTCAAAATACTGTAGCAGTGCTGTGCAGTGATCCTGTGGGGCGTGATGCTTTCAGTTTTGTGTCCTAGCAAAGTTGTTAAGGGACAGGGTTCAAAAGTGAGCATACTTCCCAGGTTAGCGTGAGTGGCTAAAATGGGCGAGAAACTCAGGGAGATCCATGTATTCTTTCACGGACAAGGAAAATCCGCACTGAATCCAAAAACTCAGACATGGAACGTGATAGGATTTCACGGTAAAGTGAGTTTGGGATCAGGAAAAGTGGGGAACCCTGACAAGGCAGAGGATGAACTGGTTTGCCCTAATCAGGTTTTCTCATCTTTTTAGTGGGTTTGGTGTTCTCATTCAAGCCACAATTTAGAATGCCCTTCAGTGTGCTCCAGATTGTTGGTTCATATTAAAGGACTGTGATAAGGTTTCCATCCTAAGGAAAATCATGCTGTATAAAATTGATCCAAGATTTTTGTCCCAAAAGTAAACTTCTTGGATAAAATCTGAAAAACACTATGGCAATTGCAACTCTTGAAAAGAAAACATTACACTAAATGTAAACAGATCCACTCAACTCGTGTTGTAGAAAACTTCAGAGTAGGTAAGTTGCTATCTAATTCTTCACTGCATGCAGAGGGTAGGGGAGCAACTGCCTCCTTGTTCCAGCATCATCTGGGGATGAAAAGAAGCATTCCATATAGCTAAAGAGGGCATCCCTGTGCTCCCAGAGAAAGACGATGAAAACCACAAGGAATAAAGTGCTTAATGTCCTGTTGTGAGTCTTCATGAGAGGAACTGCTGCTACTGCTGCTGCTACAGTTGCATCTTGGACTTAAGGGTTTGGCATGCCCCCAGGGCCTCCTGGATGTCGCAGCCATTCATAGGACTGATACATGATTTTTCCTTCCAAACTGGCCAATTCTTGCTTCAAGTCAAGATTCCATTGTGGTGGAGTTCTGTTAAGCCATTTAGTTGTCCTAATCATTTATATCCATCTCCCTCCTCCTGTAATACCTGCATAATTGAGGAAATGTCCCTCTACTAATGTTCCTTGAGGATCTCAAAAGATTCCTCTAGTCTGGCTTGGATTTCCTGGATTTCCTGTAGAAATGCATCAAATCCTGAGCTCTGCATGTCCAGGGTGCTTGTTTTGGAGCTAGATGTTCCTACAGCAATGCCCCAGTCATGCTGCTGGCTCCCACTGAGTCTGATGTGGCACTAGAACAACCATATTTTGGACTCGATTGAAAGTTTAAAATCACCCCCAAAGTCTTCCTCCCAGCCTCCACTCACCATTCCTCTAAAGAGTCCTTGAAATTAGAGATGTCTGCATTATCAGATTTATTCCGAATCAATGAAGTGATCTCTCTAGGCATTGAGACTACAGCTCCTGCTGCTGAATGAGTGGCCTGGAAGAAACTAGACAGTCTGCCCTTGACCTTGTCTACCACACCTTCAAGTCAATTACCTTTGCTCCCACATCCTTCAGACCCTAATGCATGTTACTGAAGACATCCTTTGGCTGCCGTAGGATCCCATTCTACCTCCCAGAGCTTCTGGTGGTAATGCTCAAGCTTCTTTCATAGCTGGAGGATGGTTTGGGAGGATTTCTGCTGCTTCTTCTCAAAGACCTGGATGATGCAAGCTGCCTACTGCACGTCTGTGCTGTTGGCAAGTTTCAAGTACTCAGCAATGTTGTCATCCTGAGCTGTTTGGACAATCTTGATCTATTATGTGAGCTTCAGGATCTTCTGCTGCAGGTGAGCAATAGCAGGTTTTGTACACTGTGGGTCTGGTGTTCCACCCACGGAGTCCATGGAGATGCTGCCATCAGCGTTAAAGGCCACTGCACTAGAAGTGTGGGCAAGAAGACTTTCTTCCAACCACTGCAGTTGCCTCCTCTCCTGGTACACATGCAACCGCAGCACAAGCTATTTCCATCACAGCTGAGCTGGTAGGAGCATCTGTCCTGGATAAAGAACTGGGCTGGCCTAACTGCATAACAGCTACAATCTCCTGGCCAGATCTCCTCTTGATTTGGGGACTTCCCTTTAGGGCTTCTGGCTTATCTTGCCTACTCTTCAGGGTCCTCCCTCTCTTTATCTTGAGTGGCACTCAGATCTGCTGCAGAACTTGATTCAGAGCTGTGGGGTAGGTGGAGCCACCATCAATCTCAGCACATGCATTTTGGCTCTCCAAATCCATTTCAGTTTCTGGCTCTGCCTGAATTTGCTGCATATCATGCGGAGACACTGATGGCCTCCTGCGCTGATGCTGGAAGAGATGCCTCAGGCCTTGGCCAATGACATTAATGTTCACCAAAGCACCGTGGATCATTTTACACAACTTTTGTTCGGATTCTATCTACTTTCTGGCCTCTGCATCTTGGGGTTTGCCTCCAGGATCAGGGTCCTCATATAACTGTCCACTACCAGAACAGTAGGCAATATACTTATTTCCAAACTCAAAATTATTGAATGCACCAAGACTCTCAAATTAGGTAGGCATTTGCTTCACTTCAACAGTAACTACACAGCTGTGAAACAGAGGCTTCATGCCAAGCTTCATCATTCTTCCTCAAGTACTTCTAAGGTGTACAGGTATCCCTGTAGGAGAAGCTTGTTCGCAATAGATGCTCAAGCATCTGCTGACTTGAACTGCTATGGAATTAGTTCCATAATCTGCAACTGAGGAATCAGTGGGGAGGAGATGAGCAGGCAGCATCTCTGCCAGAGCCAATGCTCCAGGTCAATCACCGGTTCCTGCCGCTGAGGCCAATGCACCCAGTCCACCCCCCAGCACCCCCTCCTGACCCTCTCCCCAATTCGCCTCAGCCACCTCAGCACCACCCACCCCCACCCCCACCCTTTACCACCCTCACTGTGTGGGCGCCTGAACCAGCACCTGCATTGATTATATTTTCCCCAATATACCATCCCATTTTCAACACCTTGCAATGTTGACATTCATTTGTTCTCCCTTATGTAAAAAAAAAAACAACATTCCTCTATTTGTACATTTAATCATCATCATTGTCCACTCTAGGTATCGCTAAGCAGTGCCATCCACGTCTTAATCCTCTGTCTTTCCTTCTGGTGTCATGCATGCCCCAGCCCTCCTGCCTCAACCATGCTCACACACAGCTTTGTTCAGCATACTTACAATATTGTGCTGCGATCAGACAGTATTGGGCTATCCCTTTCTGGATGTTTACCAGCAGTCCTGTCGAACATTCTGTACTCCTTCAGAACCAAATGCTCAATTTCTACTCTCTTTCTATCTCCTGATAACCTGTGTTATTAACTTTAACCCTCAAATTTCACTTATTAATGTCATTATATACTAGGGAGACTATACAGTATTTGTCCCTCTGTTTCTGGCTAATTTCACTCAGCATAAAAGCCTCAAGGTTTATCCATGCTGTTACAGCTACATGACTTTATTCTGTCTTTTACAGCTGCATAATATTCCATCGTTTGTATATATCACTCTTTGTGTCGCTACTCAACTATTGGTGGATATTTGGACTGTCTCCAGCTCTTGGCAATTAGTGAATAATGCTGCTCTAAACCTTGGTGTGCAGATGTCTGTTTGTGGCCTTGCCTTCAGTTCCTCTGAATATATACCTAGTAATGGGATTGTTGGATCATATGGGAATTTTATACTTAGCTTCCTGAGCAACCATCAAACTGCCTTCCAGAGTGGTTACACCATTCTACATTCCCACTGACAGTGAATAAGTGTTTCTCTTTTAGCACATCCTCTATAGCACTTGTTGTGTTCCATTTTTTTTTTGTAATGGCCATTCTCATGGGTGTAAGATCATACTTCATTATGGTTTTGATTTACATTTTCCTAATAGCCAGTGAGGTTGGTCATCTTTCCATATGTTTTTGAGCCATTTGTATCTCCTCTTCTGAAAAGTGTCGGTCCATGTCTTTTGCCCATTTTTAAATTGGGTTGTTTGTCTTTTTGGTGTGGAGTTGTAGAATCTCTTTATATACTGTGGTTATTCAGCCCTTATCTGATATGTGGTTTCCAAATGTTGTTTCTATTTACATAGGCTGCCTTTTTACTTTCCTGACAAAGTTCTTTGATGCAAAAAAAAAAAAAAAAAAGCATTTAATTTTGAGGATTTCCCATTTATCTAATGCTTTCTTCATTGCTCATGTTTTGGGTATAAGGTATAGGAAATCACCTCCTAGAACAAGATACGTGATACTTCCCTTCATTTTCTCTTAAAAGTTCTATGTTCTTAGCTCTGGTATTTAAATCTTTGCTCTATTTTGTGTTAATTTTTGTGTAAGGTATGAGATAGGGACCCTCTTTTATTCTTTTGCATATGGTTATTCAGTTCCCCAAATACCATTTATTGAAGAGGGTGCTCTGTCCCAGTTCAGTTGACTTAACTGCCTTATTAAAGATCAATCGTCCATAGATGAAAACGTCTATTTCTGAACACTCAAAGCAATTCCACTGGCCAGTATTTATATATCTTTATGCCAGTATCATGCTGTTTTGACCACTGCAGCTTCATAATATGCTTTAAAGTCAGGTCGTGGGAGACCTCCCATTTCATTCCTCCTTCTCAAGATATTTTTAGATATTTGGGGCACCCTGTCCTTCCAAATAAATTCAGTTATTGGTGTTTCTATTTCTGCAAAGTAAGTTTTTGGGATTTTAGCTGGTATTGCATGTGTCTATGTGGTAATTAGATTCAGGTGTCAACTTGGCCAGGTGAGGGTGCCTCGTTCTATTGCTGTGGACATGAGCCAATGGCATGTGAACCTCATCTGTTCCTGATTACATCTGCAGTCGGCTAGGAGGCATGCCTGCTGCAATGAATGATGTTTGATTTAATTGGCTGGTGCTTAAATGAGAGAACTCAATGCAGCACAGCCCAAGCAGCTCAGCATACCTCATCTCAGCACTTGCAGCTCAGCCCAGGCTGTTGGTGATGCAGAAAGGAATAACCCCAGGGAAAGTTGTTGGAACCAGAGGCCTGGAGAGAAGGCCAGTGAAGATTGCCCTGCACCTTCCCACGTAAGAAAGAACCTCAGTTGAAAGTTAGCTGCCTTTCCTCTGAAGAACAATACGTTAACTAAACAAATCCCCTTTTATTGAAAGTCTAATCTGTCTCTGGTGTGTTGCATTCCAGCAACTAGCAAACTAGAACAATCTATAAATCAATTTGGGTAGAATTGCCATCTTAACTATATTTAGTCTTTCAATCCATGAACATGCTATGTCCTTTCATTTATTTAGGTCTTCTTTGATTTCTTTTAGAAATTTCTTGTAATTTCTGCATACGGGTCTTTAAATAAATTTAGCTTCATTCTTAAATATTTGATTCTTTTTGTTGCAATTGTATATGGATTTTTTTGTTGTTGATTTCCTTCTTAGATTGCTGTTTACTAGTGTATAGAAAAACTACTGATTTTTGGATATTGATCTTGCACCCTGCCACTTTACTGTACTCATTTATTAGCTCTAATAGCTTTGCTGTAGATTTTTCAGGATTTTTGACATATGTCATCTGCAAATAGTGAGAGTTTTACTTCTTCCTTTCCAATTTAGATAGCTTTTTTTCTTGTCTAATTGCTTTAGTTAGTACTTCCGGCATATTGTTGAATAACAGTGGTGACAGTGGGCATCCTTGACTTGTTTCTGATCTCACAAGGAAGACTTCTGTTTTCCCCATTGAGTACGATGTTAGGTTTTTCATATATTCCCTTTATCATACTGAGGAGGTTTCCTTCTATTCCTATTTTTTGAAAGGGTTTTCATCAAGTAAGAATATCGAATTTTGTTAAATGCCTTTTCTGCATCAATCAAGATGGTCATGTGGGTTCTCTACTTTGATTTTTGATGTGGTGTATACATTAATTGATTTTGTTGTGTTGAACCAGCCTTGCATACCTGGAATAAATCCCATATAGTCATATTGTACCATTCTTTTAAAACTGCTAAATTTGTTTTGTATTTTGTTGAGGATTTTTGCATCAATATTCATTAAAGAGATTGGTCTATAATTTTTTTTTGCAGTATCATTGTCTGGTTTTACTATTAGGGTGATGCTGACTTCATAGAATGTGTTAGGTAGCTTTTCTTCTTCTTCAATTTTTTTGAAGCATTTGAGCAGGAATTGGGACTAATTCTTTCGTGAATGCTTGGTAGAATTCACTTGTGAAGCTATCTGGTCCTGGATTTTAGTTTTTTGGAGTTTTTTGATGACTGACTCAATCTCTACTTGTTATTGGCTTGCTGGGGTCATCTATTTCTTCTTGAGTCAATGTTGGTTGTTCATGCTATTCTAGGAAGTTGTCCATTTCATCTACACTCACTAGATTATTAGCATATAATTCTCATAGTATCCTCTCATTATATTTTTATTCTGCAGGGTCAATATGTATGTTCTCTCTCCCATTTCTGATTTTACTTAATTGCATCCTAACTTATTCAGTCTCTCTCTCTCTCTCTCTCTCTCTCTCTCTCTCTTTCTCTCCCCATCCCATGTCATCCTAAGCTTCCATTGGTTTTATTGATTTTCTCAAAGAACCAACTTCTGATGTTGTTGATTCTATTATTTTCGTGCTCTCAGTTTCATTTATTTCTGCTCTAATCTTTCTTTCCTTCTCTTTGTTTTGAGGTTAGTTTGCTGTTCTTTCTCTAGTTCTTCCAGGTAAACAGTTTATCCCTTGATTTTTTTCTCTTTCTTATTTTTTTTATTTATTTGTTTTTGTTTTTTTTTTCTTTTTTTTCTTTTTTTTTTAATATAGGCATTTAGGGCAATAATTTTCCCACTCGGCACAGCTTTCACTGCATCCCATAAGTTCTGATATGCTGTGTTCTTATTTCTATTTGCCTTGAGATAGTTACTGATTTCTCTTGCATTTTCTCCTTTGACCCACTGATTGTTTAACAGTGTGTACAGGGGTAGATATAGAGACCAAAGGAATTGAATGAGAGTTCTGAAATAGAACCTTACATCTATGGTCAATTGATTTTTGACAAGGCTGCCAAGTCCTCTTAATTGGGAAAGAATCGTCTCTTCAACAATTAGTATTGGGAGAGCTGGATGTCTAGATGCAAAAAATGAAGGCGGACCTCTATTTCACACCACATATGAAGATTAACTTAAAATCAATCAAAGACCTACATATAAGAACCAGAAATATAAAACTCCTAGAAGAAAATGTAGGGAAGCATTTTCAAGATCTTCTGGTAGGCAATGGTTTCTTGAACTTTACACTCAAAGCACAATCAGTGAAAAAGAAAATAAATGGTATCTCACCACAATTAAAAACTTTTGTGCCACCTGCCATGCCATAGACCCGGATTTGATTCCTGGGGCCTGCCCATGTGGAAAAAAAACTATTAAAAAAACTATAAAAAAAAAAAACTTTTGTGCATTCATGACTTTGTCATGAAAACAAAAGGACAATCTACTCAATGGGAGAAAATATTTGGAAACCATATATCCAATAAGGGCTTAATATCCAGAATGTATTTTAAAATCCTACAACTCAGTGATTAAAAAACCCAATTTAAAAATGGGCAAAAGACTTTAAGAGACCTTTCTCCAAAGAGGATATACAAATGGCTAAAAAGCAGATGAAAAGATGCTCAATAACACTAGCTGTTAAGGAATGCAAATCAAAATCTCAATGTGATAGCATTTCATACCCACAAGAGTAGCTACTATTAAGAAAGGAAAAAAAAACAAACAGAAAATTACAAGTGTTGGAGAGGATGTGGAGGAAAAAAAACACACTCATTAATTGCTGGTAGGAATGTAAACTGGTCCAGCCACTGTGGTAAACAGTTTGGCAGTTCCTTAGAAAGCTAAGTATAGAATTACTTTATGACCTAACAATCTTGCTATTAGGTATATACCTAAGGACTGAAAGCAGGAACTTGAACAGATATTTTCACAGTGAAGTTCATTGTGGCATTATTGACAATTGCCAAAAGATAAAAGCAACCTGTGTCCATCAGCTGATGAATGGATAAATAGGTTTTACATACAATGGAATATTATTCAGCCATGAAAATGAATGAAGTCCCGATGTATGTGACCACATAGATGAGCCTTGAAGATATTACACTGAATGAAATCAGCCAGACACAAAAGGACAAATATTGTATGAGCTCACTGTTATGAAATAATTAGAATAAGGAAACTCAAAGAGTTAGATTCTAGAATAAGTTACTAGGTGCTGGGTTAGGGGAAGAGAATGGGGAGTTAAAAGCTTAATTGGTAAAGAATTTTTATTTAGGTTGATTGCAAAGTTTGAAAATGGTTGATGGTGAGTGGTAGCACAAAATTGTTAATGTAATTAACAGCACTGAATTGTATCTGTGAATCTGGCTAAAAGGGGAAATTTTGTATATATATTATATATATAAAATTTTTAATATATAAAATTATATATATATGTTACTAGAATACAGATTAAAAGATGGAACAAAAAACTGTATAACATAGTGAACCCTATTGTAAATGATGAATGATAGTTAACAGTAGAAGTATAAAAATGTTCTTTCATGAATTATAACAAATGTGCCACACTAATACAAGATGCTAATAATTGGATAGTATATGAGGGAAATAATAAACCTAATGTAAACTATGAACTATAGTTAATGGTCCAATTTTAATATTATTTCATCAGTTATAACAAAGATACCACACTAATGCAAAGTGTCAACAATAAAGGGATATAAGGGAATGCATATATTACATGATTTTAATAACAAAATCCCTGTGCTTTGTAAATTTTTATATGTAAATGCTTTGCTATTTGTTCTTTCTATAATTATTTCCTTTTTATTCTACCTTAATTTATGTAAATTCTCCTTGAAATAGTGAAGTGTTCTTTAATAGTGTTTATTGTGGTTTCTCCAACTAAGATGAAAGGAATCATGTCTAATTCATCCCTGCTGCTCAAGAGCTAGAAGAGTATTGAGAAAAAACAACAAAGACTTTGAATTAACTATTGTCAAATGAATGAACATAGTGAATGAAAGGGCAGCTCAGAAGAGCCAAAGAAAGATTATTTGGGCCAAGTTTGGGTTAAAGTTAAAAAATGGAAAAGTACATTCCTCTGGCCCAGATTGGGAGGTGATAGAGGCAATGCAGTTGAGAGAGTCCAACCCAGAAAGTGAAGCCTAAGGAGGAAAATGAATACAAGTTATATAAACAATTCAGCCCAAACCAATGATATCTTGATCATCTAATACTCCCTCAGCTGCAGTCAGGGATAGTTTGTGATTTGTATTAGTATAAGAGGTGAGTCCCTTACAACAATTATTGTAGCCAAATAACAGTGTAGGAATAAACAATTAACTCACACCCAGTAAGAACCACCATGAACCATTCAGCATTTGAAACTTTTAAACATTTTTTATGGCAACAGGACATTATACAAATAGTTCACTTTTTAATCCATAAACAGACCAAAATAGGACAAAAGAAAAGAAGATCAGGAAAAGTTGTAAAGTAAGAAATTGCTTTGCTAATTTGGCTTACTGAAACTCTGTTTTAAATCACTCTTTCACCCTATTTTCAGCTTTAGAAAACAAAAACTCATCTTATTTCTGACAGCCTGTTAGTCATGCTATATTAGAAGTTTATATAGCTTAAATTACTTTAACTCCTTGTAAAAATGCCTTACAGAATTATCTTGAAACATTAGGTCTTGTCTCTTGTAGAAGATCAGTACAAGAAAGGCCATATGTTTTAGAAATTTCTTTTGAAGACTCTTACTCAGTCGGTCAGTGCCCCAAGATCAACTTCTTTTGCAGTTTAAGGTTGGAAATAAGTTCCTCATCCAAAACACTGGTGACTTTTTAAAATGTCAAATCATGAGAGACACATAAATCATCATTGTTTCTTGGCTGCCAAGAAGCTCAGAGCTAAATGCAGAGCTCAATTACAGCTGTCCTTAGCTTAGACCTTGGCACAGATATCCTGACTTAAGAAGTATTCATGTCTCATATTTGTATGTCTGCAACTTCTGTACTGTAAAATCATAGAAGTGTGTGAGGCATGAATAAAATATTCACTTTTAACCCACAATGAGTTCCATGAAGAATCTAGTTCACAATTGATTTGTTTTACTCACTTTTTTATGGACGTTCATTAACAGCTATCCCATCTATGTATCTAGGTCAGCACACAGAAGAAAGCATGCAAGACTGTTTTAAATTTATATTTAAAAATTAACCATATAACCTATTTATACTTGCATTACAAATGCTTTTTAAGATATGAATGGTAATGTTACTGAAGAAACTCTTGGTTAGATGTCATTCTCTTTCTTGTGAAAGATGTGTGTTCATATACCCAATTGTGTCAGGTTCCAAAAGAGAGAAAACTTCACATTCAGGAATGAAACGCTTCAACAATCTGGAGACAAACCTATGATTACTTCGCTCTCTATTACATGGTTCTTGCCAAACTATCCACATTTAATCATTCTTTATGCATGTATCTTTAACTGCAAACCATTGGAAACTTCTTGAGGCACAAATCTCTGACAAAAAGGAACAAATTTCCAAACAAAATTACCAGTATGATTAGCATCTATTGATTAAGCAAAGGTTTTTTCACAGACTGAACAGAAAATTTTGATGTCCAAGAAGTTTTTGTGGTAGCCAGTTCCATGATTTACTAATCATTATAGCAATGACTCTTTTCAGTACTTACTTTTTAAATACCTACTGTTTACCTTAGGCCTCGTTAGGCTCAGATATGGAGAGCAACATTAAATCAATAGCATATAATTTCCTTGTCTTTGAAGGTTTACAATTTGTAGTTGCTGAGGAGATGTGACTTAATTATCTGAAAAAAAATAGATGTTTCAAAGAAAATATATATCAATTACATAGGTTTGAGATTTGGTTAGTCTGGGAGAGTTTCACTGACTTCAAATTTGAGTTTAAAGAATCTTAGATTAAGGGAGATACAGACAGAACTCTTGTTCTAGGCAGAAGATCATAAACAAAGTTTACATGAAGGAAATAAGTAGTGAGATGGGGTGTGAGGGTGTGTGTGTGTCCATGCCCAGAAGTGGAATGAATGGAGATCTCAGGGGAGAGATAGAAAGAAAAGCCATCTAGCTTTCCCGAATAAAACATTAGTTGGAAGGCTGAATGCAGAACTGGGGAGTCGGGAGTTAAGCTCTCCATCTGATATACCCTAAAGGAGCCATTGTAAACTCTTGATCAGGACAATAACATATCAGAAAGGGTGCTTCAGAAAGAATCCAGTTGTGGAGATAAGAGGTTTTGTAATTACAAGATGGGAGTGGGATACGGAGGTTTTCATCAGCATTAGAAGCTCTTGGCACTACAGAAAATCTCTAGCTTCTATAGAAAACTAAAGTTTATACAGAACAGCAGAGAAAAAGAAGAGAAAAAGAGGATCAAAGGATAACTTTTAGTTTAACAGAGAATACTAATAAAAGACTAAAGTTTTTAGCATAGTTCTAGAGACACAAGAGGGCTTAATAAATATTATAACTGTTGTTTTGTTGCCATCATTGTAACATTACCTTGAATTATGTTTTCCACATGATATAAAATATTTTTAAAACAGCATCAAATAGTTAGTGCACTTAATTACACTCAAATGGCTCATAACAGTATGTTTAATGAACTAGTAATAGAGTAAGTCAATCGAAGGAAGACAGAGAAAGTTTGTCATGTAAAGACTGGAATCGAGGGCTCCATAATCATCTAGCATCCATTCAGTGTTGTAGCTATGTTTAAAAATGTAATGATAGGAACTCAGGGATCTTTTGGATTCTTCACTTAAGGACCTGGTCATCCAGGGCCACAAGATAACAGGTGCTGGGTTACTCTGTACTAAGCAGTCATCTGCATAGGTTCCTCTGTGTGGGCATGGTAGCTGTTCAAATCTTGGATCCTCTGCAGTCCTTAGAGACACTCGATACTTCAGTCCCAATTTCTCAGTTTCAGCCATTACACAGTCAGTTACACAAGGGATACAACTGGTATACATACAGTCCGTCATTGACTGCACTAAATCCAGTTTGGCTTTAATGGAACAGTTGATAAAGTAGGTATCAGCCTAGCTGTGTATTGTATTGGAAGATTAAGCAGGAAGGGTGTTGTGGCACTTCCCTTTCTTTGAGTGCACTGGGATCTTTCTTTTTGGGTTTTAATCTGTCCTTTTCTTTCAGCTTCTGATCCCTGAAACTAAGCATCTGCTTCAACGTCGCATACTTCCTTGTTTTCTTGTTTCACCATGTTCATGTCGCACTCTCCTTCTTATTTCTCTGAATTATGTTTTAATAGAATTAGAAAATAAGGAAACCTCACATTTGTTGTATACCCACCAGGTTAGAATCATAATTATTTTTACCTTCATAATAACCCTAAATGTAAATATTAATATCTCTATTTTTATAGTTGAATATATGAGGTACAGAATGGCTAATAACATGCAGTTAGTAAGTGGTAAAGCCTAGATTCGGACCCATATCTATTTCTCCCCAAAATCCAT
This sequence comes from Tamandua tetradactyla, assembly GCF_023851605.1. NCBI lineage: Eukaryota > Metazoa > Chordata > Mammalia > Pilosa > Myrmecophagidae > Tamandua > Tamandua tetradactyla. Next base: position 29,268,381 of record NC_135352.1, read on the forward strand.
GCTTTTTCCACTCTATTTCTGAATTGGGAATCAAGACACCTTCTAGAATCTAGAAGAACAAATTATATAACTGAAAACTGATTGATGCTAAAAACACACCCAAAGAAAAGTGTCTGTGATTAGGGAGAATGTTCAACAATGAAGAACAGAAATAAAAGAGAATCTAAGAGGTAGAATTGGGATTGGATTTAGCTTTTACTGCAGAAATATGAATGATTCCAAGGGACTCACATAGACAAAAGTTCACCCTAAAATGCCCTTTGTGCACCAGGCGTCTCAAGGTTGGGATGTTATTTCCATTATCTTTTCATTTACACAGCATTTTTATAGTTGACTTCCCAGATACATTGTTGGCCAGAAAAGGAGTATATGCATGCATTTCAGGCATTGGAAAGGAGTATTGCCCTTCATGAATTAAAACTCATGATCTTGTTTATAACCTGACACCTTGTGAATTGTGTTAGCATTTGCTATTCTCCACATATCTAATTATTCTGTCACACAAATAAGATGAAGTTTTCAGATGTGCACAACTAAGATGAGAATATCATAAAGAAAATACTACCCATGAGAGCTCTGGATCATCATTCAGAAGACTTCTTTCTGGTGACACCTCTCTTTTTAATGGTTCAACAAAGGAGTGTCCATAATTCTTACCAGTTTAGACTGAAAACTGTGTATTCACTTTCTGAAAACCTTTCTACTAATTATACTAGTTAAATTTTCTGCTTAGAAATGGCGCTACTCATTTCCATTAACATTTCACTGGTCAAAGCTAGTTCTGTGGCCATGCCTGATAACAGTGGCATGTAGAGCATAACCTTTTAAAGGAGGAGCAGAAAATATTTTGGACTAATAATATAATCTACAACAGGTGGTATATTTCCTTACTTACTTAATTGAAGGCTCTATTCCCACCAGCAGTTAAGGAAGTTCTATAAATTCCCTAATACTTCTACTAGTATTCAGTCTAATGGCTCCTATTAAAGAATAGTTTGTTGATCATTTCAACTTAAGAATTTTGATTGACTTTTCTATATGGTTAGTATCACTGCAGTAACAACTCCAAAAATTTCTGTTGCTTGCACTTAAAAACCATTTTATATCTTGCTCAAGCTACATGTAGCCTTGTTACCAGACAAAATCCATGGATTCTTTTGCCCACTGCATTCAATGACCAATTCCTGAGACACCAGGGTTTCAAAGAGAGAAAGTTTATTACTAGGCAGATTACCTAGCAGCCCAAAATCTATCTCCCTGCACTGCAGTTATTCTGATAGTTTACTAGAGAAAAGATGGGCAGAGTTTAGGATAATGAACACAGTGCCCCCAGATGATGTAATTAGAGGCGATCTAATTATTGAGCTGAAATAATTATCAGTCACATTATCTGTGACTGAAAAATGCTCAGTCACAGAACATATGTAAGAAAATGACAGGATGAGGTAGGTGACTTGTAGGTTAAAGTCTAAGCTACTGTGCAGTCAGGTGGACCCATTTTGGTTATATCCAGTCTCACTTATCAAGATAACTTTGGACTTGGTGTGGGTTAGTTCTGGGCTCATCCAAGAAAGACCCTTCATTAAAAAACATTAGGGGCTGTCTTTAGTGATTACAAGACTCTAAAGTTGAAAATATGGTTACTGGGTGCTAATGAAGGTTAGTCACAAGGTTTTTACAATCACAGGGGCAGAAGATAAGGGATATACCATTATCATCAGAGATCGAGGCAGCTGGATTATAATTTAGAGATTTCAGGAATTTCCCTTGGTCTACTGCAATATACCAGAAAGCAAAAAGGAATATCAATATAGTGATTCAGTAATGAAAATCTTCCCCTAAATCTTGATTTCACAGTTCCAAGTTTTCCCTCTCATTTGATAGTTACCTCTCAATCTTGAGGAATATTTGGGCAACAACTTTTCTAACTGCTTCAAGGCTGGAAAGGATGTTGTCATTAAGTGGCAAAGGGATGAAACAATGAAAACATGTTCTTACTCTTGGAGAGTCTGGTTGTATTAGTTAGGGTTCTCTAGAGAAACAAAATCAACAGGAAATATTCATGAACATAAATTTATAAAAATGTCTCACATAACCATGGGAATGTAGAGCCCAAAATCTGTAAGGTAGGCTGTAAAGCTGACGATTCCAATGGAGGGTCTAGGCGAACTCCACAGGAGAGGCTCGCCAGCTGAAGCAGGAAGAGAACCTGTCTCTTCTGAATCCTCCTTAAAAGTCTTCCAGTGATTAGACTTCCGGAGAAGATGGCGGCTTAGTAAGATGCGCGGGTCTTAGTTCCTCCTCCAGAAAAGCAACTAAAGAAACAGAAACAATACGAAACAGCTCCCGGAGTCACGACAGAGACCAAAAAGACAGCGTACCCCATTCTGGAACAGCTGAATGGGCAGGGAGAATCTGCTGTGGTGAGATACCCGAGGGGTGCGCGTTTTCCCCGCCGGGGCGGCTGGCGACTGGGGTCCCCTCCACGCACGTGGCTCCCCGGTCTGACTGGGAACGTTGGATAGCGGGGCCCTCCCGTCACGCTTGGCGTTTCGGGCCAGCTGGGCAATTAGGACCGGCACTCTCCCAAGCCGCGGCGGCCAGCGACCCCCACCTCCACGCGCGGTTTCCCGGGCCGACTGCCGTGCAGACAGACGAGTGCCACGAGCGCCACCTACTGGGCAGGAAAAGAAAAACAGAGCCCAGAGATTTCACAGAAAAACCTTTCAACCAGCCGGGTCCCACATCCAGGGAAATCTGATCAAATGCCCAGACACCAGCAGAAAATAATGGATGACGTTCGGAAAATTGAAGATATGGCCCAGTCAAAGGAACAAACCAATAGTTCAAATGAGATACAGGAGCTGAGACAACTAATGCTGAATATACGAACAGAAATGGAAAAACTCTTCAAAAACCAAATCAATAAATTGAGGGAGGACATGAAGAAGACATGGGCTGAACAAAAAGAAGAAATAGAAAATCTGAAAAAACAAATCACAGAACTTATGGGAGTGAAGGACAAAGAAGAAAAAATGGAAAAAACAATGGATACCTACAATGGTAGATCTAAAGAGACAGAAGCTACAATTAGTGAACTGGAGGATGGAACATCTGAATTCCAAAAAGAAACAGAAACTATCTGGAAAAGAATGGAAAAACTTGAGCAGGGGATCAGGGAACTGAATGACAATATGAAGCCCACAAATATACGTGTTGTGGGTGTCCTAGAAGGAGAAGAGAAGGGAAAAGGAGGAGAAAAACTAATGGAAGAAATTATCACTGAAAATTTCCCAACTCTTATGAAAGACCTAAATTTGCAAATCCAAGAAGTGCAGCGCACCCCAAAGAGAATAGACCCAAATAGGTGTTCTCCAAGACACTTACTAGTTAGAATGTCAGAGGTCAAAGAGAAAGAGAGGATCTTGAAAGCAGCAAGAGAAAAACAATCTGTCACATACAAGGGAAACCCAATAAGACTATGTGTAGATTTCTCAGCAGAAACCATGGAAGCTAGAAGACAGTGGGATGATATATTTAAATTACTAAAAGAGAAAAACTGCCAACCAAGACTCCTATATCCAGCAAAATTGTCCTTCAAAAATGAAGGCGAAATTAAAGCATTTATAGACAAAAAGTCACTGAGAGAATTTGTGACCAAGAGACCAGCTCTGCAAGAAATACTAAAGGGAGCACTAGAGTCAGATACGAAAAGACAGAAGAGAGAGGTATGGAGTAAAGTGTAGAAAGAAGGAAAATCAGATATGATATATATAATACAAAAGCCAAAATGGTAGAGGAAAATATTATCCAAACAGTAATAATACTAAAAGTTAATGGACTGAATTTCCCAATCAAAAGACATAGAATGGCAGAATGGATTACGACCCAGCAATACCACTGCTAGGTATCTACTCAAGGGACTTAAGGGCAAAGACACAGATGGACATTTGCACACCAGTGTTTATAGCAGCATTATCTACAATTGCAAAGAGATGGAAACAGCCAAAATGTCCATCAACAGAAGAGTGGCTAAACAAACTGTGGCGTATACCTACGATGGAATATTATGCAGCTCTAAGACAGACTAAACTTATGAAGCATGTAATAACATGGATGGACCTAGAGAACATTATGCTGAGTGAGTCTAGCCCAAAACTAAAGGACAAATACTGTAAGGTCCCACTGATGTGAACCGACATTCAAGAATCAGCTTGGAATATATCATTGGTAACAGAGACCAGCAGGAGTTAGAAACAGGGTAAGATAATGGGTAATTGGAGCTGAAGGGATACAGACTGTGCAACAGGACTAGATACAAAAACTCAAAAATGGACAGCACAATAATACCTAAGTGTAATGTAACTAGGTTGGAACACTGAATGAAGCTGCACCTGAAATATGGTTTTTTTGCTTGTTTGTGTGTTTGTATCACAAAGCAAGTCTTAACAAATTTAAAAATATTGAAATCATACACAACACTTTCTCGGATCATAAAGGAATGAAGTTGGAAATCAATAATAGGCGGAGTGCCAGAAAATTCACATATACGTGGAGGCTCAACAACACACTCCTAAACAACGAGTGGGTCAAAGAAGAAATTGCTAGAGAAATTAGCAAATACCTCGAGATGAATGAAAACGTAAACACAACATATCAAAACTTATGGAATGCAGCAAAGGCAGTGCTAAGAGGGAAATTTATTGCCCTAAATGCCTATATCAGAAAAGAAGAAAAGGCAAAAATTCAGCAATTAACTGTCCACTTGGAAGAACTGGAGAAAGAACAGCAAACTAATCCCAAAGCAAGCAAAAGGAAAGAAATAACAAAGATTAGAGCAGAAATAAATGAAATTGAAAACATGAAAACAATAGAGAAAATCAATAAGACCAGAAGTTGGTTCTATGAGAAAATCAATAAGATTGATGGGCCCTTAGCAAGATTGACAAAAAGAAGAAGAGAGAGGATGCAAATAAATAAGATCAGAAATGGAAGAGGAGACATAACTACTGACCTCACAGAAATAAAGGAGGTAATAACAGGATACTATGAACAACTTTACGCTAATAAATACAACAATTTAGATGAAATGGACGGGTTCCTGGAAAGACATGAACAACCAACTTTGACTCAAGAAGACATAGATGACCTCAACAAACCAATCACAAGTAAAGAAATTGAATTAGTCATTCAAAAGCTTCCTAAAAAGAAAAGTCCAGGACCAGATGGCTTCACATGTGAATTCTACCAAATGTTCCAGAAAGAATTAGTACCAATTCTCCTCAAACTCTTCAAAAAAATCGAAGTGGAGGGAAAACTGCCTAATTCATTCTATGAAGCCAACATCACCCTCATACCAAAACCAGACAAAGATATTACAAAAAAAGAAAACTACAGACCAATCTCTCTCATGAATATAGATGCAAAAACCCTCAATAAAATTCTAGCAAATCATATCCAACAACACATTAAAAGAATTATACATCAGGACCAAGTAGGATTCATCCCAGGTATGCAAGGATGGTTCAACATAAGAAAATCAATTAATGTAATACACCATATCAACAAATCAAAGCAGAAAAATCACATGATCATCTCAATTGATGCAGAGAAGGCATTCGACAAGATTCAACATCCTTTCCTGTTGAAAACACTTCAAAGGATAGGAATACAAGGGAACTTCCTTAAAATGATAGAGGGAATATATGAAAAACCCACAGCTAATATCATCCTCAATGGGGAAAAATTGAAAACTTTCCCCCTAAGATCAGGAACAAGACAAGGATGTCCACTATCACCACTATTATTCAACATTGTGTTGGAGGTTCTAGCCAGAGCAATTAGACAAGAAAAAGAAATACAAGGCATCAAAATTGGAAAGGAAGAAGTAAAACTATCACTGTTTGCAGACGATATGATACTATATGTCGAAAACCCAGAAAAATCCACAACAAAACTACTAGAGCTAATAAATGAGTACAGCAAAGTAGCAGGTTACAAGATCAACATTCAAAAATCTGTAGCATTTCTATACACTAGCAATGAACAAGCTGAGGGGGAAATCAAGAAACGAATCCCATTTACAATTGCAACTAAAAGAATAAAATACCTAGGAATAAATTTAACTAAAGAGACAAAAGACCTATACAAAGAAAACTATAAGAAACTGTTAAAAGAAATCACAGAAGACCTAAATAGATGGAAGGGCATACCGTGTTCATGGATTGGAAGACTAAATATAGTTAAGATGTCAATCCTACCTAAATTGATTTACAGATTCAATGCAATACCAATCAAAATCCCAACAACTTATTTTTCAGAAATAGAAAAACCAATAAGCAAATTTATCTGGAAGGGCAGGGTGCCCCGAATTGCTAAAAACATCTTGAGGCAAAAAAACGAAGCTGGAGGTCTCGCGCTGCCTGACTTTAAGGCATATTATGAAGCCACAGTGGTCAAAACAGCATGGTATTGGCATAAAGATAGATATTTCGACCAATGGAAAAGAATAGAGTGCTCAGATATAGACCCTCTCATCTATGGACATTTGATCTTTGATAAGGCAGTCAAGCCAACTCACCTGGGACAGAACAGTCTCTTCAATAAATGGTGCCTAGAGAACTGGATATCCATATGCAAAAGAATGAAAGAAGACCCATATCTCACACCCTACACAAAAGTTAACTCAAAATGGATCAAGGATCTAAACATTAGGTCTAAGACCATAAAACAGTGAGAGGAAAATGTAGGGAGATATCTTATGAATCTTACAATTGGAGGCAGTTTTATGGACCTTAAACCTAAAGCAAGAGCACTGAAGAAGGAAATAAATAAATGGGAACTCTTCAAAATTAAACACTTTTGTGCATCAAAGAACTTCATCAAGAAAGTAGAAAGACAGCCTACACAATGGGAAACAATATTTGGAAACAACATATCAGATAAAGGTCTAGTATCCAGAATTTATAAAGAGATTGTTCATCTCAACAACAAAAAGACAGCCAACCCAATTACAAAATGGGAAAAAGACTTGAATAGACACCTCTCAGAGGAGGAAATACAAATGGCCAAAAGGCACATGAAGAGATGCTCAATGTCCCTGGCCATTAGAGAAATGCAAATCAAAACCACAATGAGATATCATCTCACACCCACCAGAATGGCCATTATCAACAAAACAGAAAATGACAAGTGCTGGAGAGGATACGGTGAAAGAGGCACACTTATCCATTGTTGGTGGGAATGTCAAATGGTGCAACCACTGTGGAAGGCAGTTTGGCGGTTCCTCAAAAAGCTGAATATAGAATTGCCATACGACCCAGCAACACCATTGCTGGGAATCTACTCAAAGGAATTAAGGGCAAAAACTCAAACAGACATTTGCACACCAATGTTTATAGCAGCGTTATTTACAATTGCAAAGAGATGGAAACAGCCAAAATGTCCATCAACAGACGAGTGGCTAAACAAACTGTGGTATATACATACGATGGAATATTATGCAGCTTTAAGACAGGATAAAATTATGAAGCATGTAATAACATGGATGGACCTAGAGAACATTATGCTGAGTGAGTCTAGCCAAAAACTAAAAGACAAATACTGTATGGTCCCAATGATGTGAATCGACATTCGAGAATAAACTTGGAATATGTCATTGGTAACAGAGTTCAGCAGGAGTTAGAAACAGGGTAAGATAATGGGTAATTGGAGCTGATGGGATACAGACTGTGCAACAGGACTAGATACAAAAACTCAAAAATGGACAGCACAATAATACCTAATTGTAAAGTAATCATGTTAAAACACTGAATGAAGCTGCATCCGAGCTATAGGTTTTTGTTTTGTTTTGTTTTGTTCTTACTATTATTACTTTTATTTTTTTTCTCTATATTAACATTCTATATCTTTTTCGGTTGTATTGCTAGTTCTTCTAAACCGATGCAAATGTACTAAGAAACGATGATCGTGCATCTATGTGATGATGTTAAGAATTACTGATTGCATATGTAGAATGGTATGATTTCTAAATGTTGGGTTAATTTCTTTTTTTCCGTTAATTAATAAAAAAAAGGAGGTTTGGATTGTCTATTTCATGAGCATGTTTATTGAGTATCTTCCTCTTGGGAATAATGGAATTATCTAAAATTGAGAGTGTTGTTGGACTGTTGACTTTGGGCATTATACATGATACCCAATGAGTGGAGGTGGCTAAGGGATGAACTGTCTGAGAAGTGGATTGGCAACAATGGTGTATACATATGATCAAATATTGTGCACCTACAAAAATGAACATTTTTAAGAGGTTTGCAACCTTGTGAATGAACCTATGGTACATGTGGTGAAGCAAAATAAGCCAGAAAAACAACAATTATATGGTCTCATTTAGAAAATACTTATGAGAAAACAGAGGCCAAGATTGTAAATTCTTTTAGTAGTCGTATTTAGTCTGGAGCAGTAATTGTTACTTCTGGAGTTTGAGAGGCTGTTTTATATATGCATAACCTGGAATTTAGAGTTAAGAAAGAAGATAATCAGGTTGGAATTAAGATGAGTCAAAACACAAGGGTAAGGAAGACATTGTCTATATATTAGAACATCATCTACTCTTTGAGACCAAAGGAAGAAAGGTTTCTTTTGTCTAGAACCTAAATTTTCTGTAGCACATAATCTAACTCAACCTGTCTTGATAGATCATTTAAACAATACAAACACACGGATACCAGAATAAGAATGAAAGCTTTTAATCCTGTATAGTTTAATGTAGTGCCTGGATGAATCCCACAGGATACTAAGCAGATAAAACATGTATTGAGGGATGGGAGAAAAAATATGGAACTAAGCCCTTGATAAGGTGTTAAACATTAGGGAGACCCAAATCAATAGGCCAAGCCCTTGGCCTTGAGGCTTGCTCTTGCGAAGCTTATGTATGCAGTGGAGAAGCTTAGCCTACCTGTAGGTATGCCTAAGAGTTACTTCCGGAGGACCTCTTTTGTTGCTCAGATGTGGTCTCACTTTTTCTAAGCCCAACTCTGCAAGTGAAATCATTGCCCTCCCCTCTACATGAGACATGCTATCCAGGGGTGAAGTCTCCCTGATGACATGGGAGATGGCTCCCAGGGATGAACCTGGCCCTGGCACTGTGGAATCAACAATGCCATCCTGACCAAATGGGAGTAAAGAAATGTAACAAATAAAGTATCAGTGTCTGAGAGTTCAAATAGTGTCAAGAAGCTACACTGGAGGTCACTCTTAAGTGAGCTTCAGTTAGACATTTCTACCTATCATAGCTTGCCAAACCCCAACCAAAATCATTCCTGCCAATCCTAAAGAACACCTAGGGCATTATATAAGATTCCACAATGGTCCCATGCACTAGGATAACTTTCTAGAAACCTACAACTTCCAGATGGGTCCCTGGACCAGATAAGTCCTGAACTGTAGAGGAACCAGCTTCTCCAGAACATCAAATAGTTCCATTCCTTTATCACATTTTATTGACAGCCTCTTCCAACATGAAAAGTTATAATGAGCAAATACCCCTAAAGAGTGATGGTGGAGTTACAAGAGAAGGTAGGGTTTAACAAACAAGTACGATTGCTGAATCATTATATTTCCTTTAGGCTCCAGTATCTTAGAGCAGCTAGAAGTAAAAACTTAAAATTGTGGAATTGTAATCTATATCAAACTCTGAAATCTGTTCTACAACTAATTGCTGCATTGTGCTTTGAAATTTATTGCTTTTTGTACATATGTTATTGTTCACAAAAAAGGTCAATTGTGAAGATAAATGCACAGCTCTATGATGATATTGTGATCCATCAGTTGTACACTTTGGATGATTACATGGTATGTGAATATATAATCTATATCAATAAAAAAATTTTAAAATTTTAAAAAGAGCAGACTAACAATCCACATTATTATAACAGGGAGAAAACTAAACTTTAGTCTTGCATGAATACCCTATTTGAAACAAAAGTTTTCTCTTTTTTTTAATATATGATAAACAGACATTAAATTTTGGAAAGCACTGACTATGACAGACAGAATTCACTTTCATAAACCCCTTTTTTTACAGCTCTCAATATCCATTCGGAGCCTATAGTCAGCAATGACTATAATAAATAAAATTCACCCCCTCCAACTCTCTACTACATTCTGTATCCATTCAGGGCTTGTAGTCAACAATGACTAAGCAAAATTCATTTATTTAAACTTTCTATCACTTTCCATATCCATTCCACCTATGGTTTTTATTTATTCACACTGCATATAATTAGAAATAAATTTAATAACAAATTCACAAAGCTTTTTGAAGCTGCATACTTCCTTCCAATAACATGAAGGGGAGAAGAGACAGAGATACTACAAAATAATGGAAGAAAGAAGAAATTTATGCCTGAGTTTGGAAAACACCCAGACATTTGTGTACTTTATACTCAGAACACACAAATGATTACTTTACTATATACCTAAAATCCCTCAGTCCACTTCAGCTCTACATTCAAAGGTCAGAAAAGCCTCAAATTTGAAATATTAAAAGCTTTTGATATATAAGGGATTTATATCCAGAAAAAAAACCCAATTTTTTTATCATTCTGTTCTACATATATAATCAGTAATTCACAATATCATCACATAGTTGCATATTCATCATCATGATCATTTCTTGGAACATTTTCATCTATTCAGAAAAAGAAATAAAACGAAAACAGAAAAAAAAATTATACGTACCATACCCCTCACCCCTCCCTTTCATTGACCACTAGCATTTCAAACTAAATTTGTTTTAACACTTGTTCCCCCTATTATTTATTTTTATTCCATATGTTCTACTCATCTGTTGACAAGGTAGATAAAAGGAGCATCAGATACAAGGTTTTCACAATCACACAATCACATTGTGAAACCTATATCATTATTCAATCATCATCAAGAAACATGGTTACTGGAACACAGCTCTACATTTTCAGGCTGTTCCCTCCAGCCTCTCCATTACATCTTGAATAACAAGGTAACTTCTACTTAATGTGTAAGAATAACCTCCAGGATAACCTCTCGACTCTGTTTGGAATCTCTCAGCCATTGACACTTTGTCTCATTTCACTCTTCCCCCTTTTGGTCAAGAAGGTTTTCTCAACCCCTTGATGCTGAGTCTCAGCTCATTCTAGGGTTTTTCTCAATCCCTTGATGCTGAATCTCAGTTCATTCTAGGATTTCTGTCCCACATTGCCAGGAAGGTCCACACCCCTGGGAGTCATGTCCCATGTAGACAGGGGGAGGGTGATGACTTTGCTTGCTGTGGTGACTGGAGAGAGAGCCCACATCTGAAACCTCAATTTTTTAACATTATTCCCAAGTGCTAAATAATAGCAAGAATGGGTTAGTTTAGAAAATTAAGTTATGCCTTCTAAAAAGCTAATTCAGAATTCTATTTATTTAAATACTACTTTTTTGTTAATAATTTTCATTTAAGAAAACAAACAATACACTTAGAACCACCGAAAATGGATATCTTAGTTAACTTAACCATAAGCACATTTAAATAAAATATCCATGTAATCATTGTAAAGCCTATGTTTGTACAGTAAGTTTCATAAGCCAATTTAAAATTGAGGTAACAAGGAAAAAATCTACATATTCAGATAGCAAAGTTCTTAGAGTCTAAGCATTAAACACTAATTTAGGTACCATTTGATTAGCTTTCAAAACTGTGAATGTTCTCAAAATATCAAGTAGAAAGCTTTTATAAACATTTGCATTGCTATAGTAATGATCTATGTTACTAAATATTTTCCTAACTTCAGGAAAATATGAAGATACAAATATTTTTACAATTAACATATGGAAATCTTAACCACCTAAAATGGATATCTTAATTAGATTATCCATAGGCAAATGTGATTTTCCCTTTTGATTTGTTAATGTGCTGTATTATGCTGATTGATTTTCTTATGTTAAACCACACTTTGCATTCTTGGTATGAATCCCACTTGATCATGATGTATAATTCTTTTAACGTGGTGTTGGATACAATTTGCTAGCATTTTGTTAAGAATTTTCTCATTCATTAGGGAGATTGGTCTGTAGTTTTCTTTTCTTGTATCATCTTTATCTAATTTTGGTATTGAGTGATATTAGCTTCATAAAATGAGTTAAGTAGCATTCCTTATTCTTCAATTTTTTGGAAGAGTTTGAGCAGGATTGGTGTCAGTTCTTTCTGAAAAGTTTGATAAAATTCTCCTATGAAGCCATCAGGCCTTGGGCTTTTGTGGGGGAAGGGGTTGATGACTGATTGGATCTCTTTATTTATAATTGGTTTGTTGAAATCTTCTATTTCTTCTCTAGTCAGTATAGGTAATTTGTGTCTTTCTAGGTATTTGTCTATTTCATCTAAGTTACCTAGCTTGTTGGCATATGGTTGTTCATAATATTCTGAGTTTTTTAATTTTTTCATAATCTGTGGTAACAACCTCTCTCTTATTTCTTATTTTATTTATTTGTGTCCTCTCTCTTTTCTTGTTAGTCTAGCTAGGGGACTATCAATTTTATTATTTTTCTCCAAGAACAAACTTTTAGTTTTGTTTTTCCTATTATTTTATTGCTTTCCTGTTTGTTTATTTCTCCTTTAGTCTTTATTATTTCTCTTCTTTTATTTGTTTTGGCATTAGTTTACTGTTCTTTCTCTAAATTCTCCAGGTATCAGTTATATCTGCAAGTTTTGCTCATTCTTATTTTTTAATATAGGTATTTAGGGCAATAAATTTCCCTCTCAGCACTGTCTTTGCCACACCCCATAAGTTTTGATATGTTGTATTCTCATTATCATTCATCTCCAGATATTTACCGATTTCTCTAGCCATTTCTTCCTTGACCCACTGATTATTTAAGAGTGCATTGTTTAATCTCCATATATTTGTGAAAGCTCTGGTTCTTTGGTGATTATTAATTGCCATTTTATTCCATTGTGGTTAGAGAAAGTGCTTAGAATAATTTCAATCTTATTAAATTTATAGAGACTCAGTTTATGTCCCAGTATATGATCTATCCTAGAGAATGTTCCATATGCACTAGAGAAGAATGTGTATCCTGGCATTTGGGGATGTAATGATCCATATATGTCTATTAGATCTAATTAGTTTATCTTACTGTTTAGGATCTCTATTTTCTTGCTGATCCTCTGTGTGGTTGTTCTATCTATAGTAGACAGTGGTATATTGAAATCTCCCACTATTACTTTTGATATGTCTATAGCTCCCTTCAGTTTTTCTAATATGTGCCTCGTACTTTGGAGCTCCTTGATTGGAAGCACACACATTTGGTTGTTATTTCTTCCTGGTGAATTGTCCATTTTATTAATATGTAGTGTCCTTCTTTGTCTCTTATGACATCTTTACATTTAAAGTCTATTTTGCTGATATTAGCGTAACTACTCCTGCTTTCTTTTGGTTACAGCATGCAAAAAAGATATTTTTCCATCTTTTCACTTTCAATCTAAATGTGTCCTTGAGTTTAAGATGCATCCCCTAAAAACATCATACAGATGGTTATGTTTTCTGATCTATTCTGTTTGAATTGGTGAGTTTAGTCCATTAAAATTCAAAGTAATTACTGTAAAAGCAGTTATTAATTCTACCATTTTATCCTTTAATTTTCATTTGTCAGATCTGTATATTGTTTTCCATCTCTCTCTCTTTTCCTTTAAGTTACCTTTACTCATATCTTTCAATTCTGTGCCCTCCCCCTGTCTTTTTTTTTTATTAGCTGACAGAGCTTCCTTTAGTATTTCTTGTAGGGCTGGTCTCTTGTTGACTAGTTCTCTCAATCTTTCTTTATCTTTGAAGATTTGACTTTCTCCCTCAATTTTGAAGGATAACTTGGCTGGATAAAGAATTCTTGTTGAAAGCCTTTCTCATTCAGAATATTAAAAATATTGTACCACTGCCTTCTTGCTTCCATGGTGCCTGTTGAGTACACTGAAGTTATTCTTATGTGTTTTCCCTTGTATGTAGTAGACTGTTTTTTTGTGTGTGCGGTTTTCAGGACTTTCTGTTTCTTTTCAACACATGACAGTCTGATTAATATGTGTCTTGGAGTGGGCTTATTCAGATTTATTCTATTTGGAGTTCACTGGGCCTCTCTGATGTGCATATTTCTGTCTTTTATAAGGGTTGGGAAGTTTTTTCCAATTATATCTTCAACTAACTTTCCCAACCCTTTACTTTTCTCTTCTCCTTCTAGGGCACTAATAATTCTTATATTTTTGTGCCTCTTGTTGTCCATCATTTCCCTAAGATCCAGTTGCATTTTTTTCCATCTTTCTTGCCATTTGTTCTTTTATACATGCTAGTTCTTATTGTTCTGTCTTCTAGCTCACTTATTCTTCCTTCTGCTTCTTCAAATCTACTATCATGCATCTCTAGTATATTTTTTATTTGACTTACTGTATCTTTCATTTCTGTGAGATCTACAATTTTTCTATTTAACCTCCTGAATTCTTCTTTATGCTTCTAGTGTCTTCCTGATAGTCATTTTTTTTTTTATAAATATCCTTAAGTAGTTGTTCCATATTCCTATGGAATCTTGATTTGGTTGTTTGACTGAGCCATTTCTGCTTGGATCTTCATATGCTTTGTGATTTTCTGTTGTGTTCAGGGCATTTGATTATTTTGATATGATTATTATGCAAGTTGGATTTCTTCCCTCTTCTAAAGTTTTATAGTTAGCTTTTGCTGAATGTTTCCTTTTACACTTTTTTTGTTGGTTATTCTCCTCCAAATCAAGGTCCAGATCTCATGTAGGGGATACAATTCAAGTTAAGGGTTTATTATAAATACGCCAGGGTTCACAGTTACTCCAGTGGCAGAATAGCTGACTACCACGCAGGAGACCCAAGGCGAACTTCTAGCCCCTTCCCCCTGGCAGGTGGCAAACATGAGGCTCCTCCTCCTTCAGAATCTCCCCTCCCTGTCTGGTGCAACCAGCATGTACTTACCTCATCTGGCCAGCAGATGACTGGCCTTAGTCTCCTCCTCCCTTAGCCCTGTCCCTCTTGACTGGAGCGCCTCCACATCTGTGTGCTCAGCAAGGGGGTGTACAAGCAGGGGATCCGCTCCACAGGGAGGGCTGCTCTGCCAGTGCGTGCTCCTCAGCAGAGGGGCTGCTGTGCCAGCAGCAGCTAACTTGGCAGTTCTCTGCCAGGGGACTGGGGGGCCAACCATGGAGGATCAGTTGATCTGCTGATCTGCCGCGCTGGTGGGCCTACCAGATACCATGACTGTGGGCCAGTTTTTCCCACACCCAACAGGGTGATCATGCCTAAACACTACTTTTTTATTTAAAGGTCTTACAAGTGACATTTCTTCTATGAGGTCTTTAGATCATTCTTTACCTGCTTTTTAAATTTTTCCATCATTTTTATTCCTTCTTTATGACTATTTTACACTATGTGCTGGTAGAAGTATATTCTAAATAGAATATAAACTCTTTGAAGCTGAGAATTAGGTTTTCCCTACTTATGACAGCATTTGCTAGCAGAAATACACTGATTACCATTTACAAATTCAAATTCTTCCACATACTGAAGTAACAAATGGCCAAGCAACAAAAAGCCAGATTCTTTGAAATCCAGGTAACCAAGGTTATAAAAATAATCCACTTATATTTCTTACTAAACTTAACTGACTTCTTAAATGGGTATATTTGAAGTATTAACATATTCTTAATTTTATTATACTTTATGTAAGTATTATTACCATGTACATTGCCCAGTTTATGTAACTTAACTTCTTTAGTTAGGCTAGTTTATGCTATCAGTAAGCTCATATAAATTTAGGGAGAACATACCCAAGCAGAATAAAATTGCATTTGTTCAGTTCAAAATGCCTTTTATTGGAGATTGAAAAAAAACTCTTTGTTTTCACATCTTAAAATTACAAACAATTTTAAAAGTGTGTTGACTATCAAGTTCTGGAAAGTATACTGCAATTGTTTAATTTGTCCCAAGTCTAAATTCAGGGAAATTTTTCCTTATTTCTTAAAGATCTTTCATTTTACCTATGGAAATTTGGTAGATTTTATTCCGTTACTCCTATCCAAAGATATTTATATATTTTTTAAATTTTTATTAATAAAACCAATCAACATACAATATGAACATTCTTTTTTTATCACATAGTTGCATATTCAACATATGATCATTTCTTAGAACATTTGCATCAATTCAGAAAAAGAAATAAAAAGAAAACAGAAAAAAAACCTATACATACCATACCCTTACACCTCCCTTTCATTGATCCTAGAATTTCAATCTACTAAATTTATTTTAACATTTGTTCCCCCTATTATTTATTTATTTTTAATCCATACGCTTTACTCATCTGTCCATAAGGTAGATAAAAGAAGCATCAGACACAAGGTTTTCACAATCACACAGTCACATTGTGAAAGCTGTATCATTATACAATCATCTTCAAGAAATATGGCTACTGGAACATAGCTCTATGGTTTCAAGCAGTTCCCTCCAGCCTCTCCATTATACCTTAACTAAAAAGGTGGTATATATTTAATGCATAAGAATAACCTCCAGGATAATCTCTCAACTCTGTTTGGAATCTCTCAGCCATTGACACTTTATTTTGTCTCATTTCTCTCTTCCCCCTTTTGGTAGAGAAGTATTTCTCAATCCCCTGGTGCTGAGCCCCAGCTCATTCTAGGATTTCTGTCTCACCTTGCCAGGAAGGTCCACACCCTTGGGAGTCATGTCCCACATAGAGAGGGGGAGGGCAGTGAGGTTGCTTGTCATGTTGGCTAAGAGAGAGAGAGGCCGTATCTGAGCAAAAAAGACGTTCTCTGAGCAACAATATGGTGACTCATAAGCCTAATTTTAAGTAGGCTTAGCCTATCCAAACGTATTTATATTTTAATAATGATCTGATTAATACAGTTACCATTGCAAAGGTATGATTGGAAAATATAAAATTAACAAATGTAGCCTATTTCTGTAGCTTTTTTTTTTTTTTCATGGGCAGGCATTGGGAATTGAACCTGGGTCTCTGGCATGGCAGGTGAGAATTCTGCCACCATCATCCACCCTCTGTAGCATTTTTATGCTTACTATTTCTAATCTCAAGGCCTAGTAAAAAAAGAATTCTAAACCACACCTCAGCATATCTTTCTGTGCCTAGCCCACCCCCACAACTGCTTTAGGCTATTAGGCCTTAGGGCAGGGTAGGTTGGACAGAAAGAAATCAGGCTTGTTGAGCTGGGATTTAAGTTTCAGGCAAAGGCTGGGGAATTTTGAGAGTTCCTAAAGCCTTCTTTAACTACTTCCAACTGTTAGATTTATTTTATGAAAGTGTGACCAGAACCATTGGGAAAGGTCTTTGATTTTTCCAGAAGCAGCCTTTTGGCAGTTTTTGCTGCCTTAGGGAAATTCCAGGGGTGGTTTCTTTCTAATGTCCAGGTTTGTTTATAGTAATTACAAAACTAAGATTTTTGAATCTTGCTGCTCAGAAAGTTTTTCCTATTTATTTCAGAAATATAAATTTATATATTTATGTCAGGCACCTAATTATTTCTAAGCAGTTCAAATACAGCTCTTTAATAATTTTATTAATTTTCAGTTGCCATCCAGAGGTATGAAAATATATATTGAACACGTGGACGGACATAAATAGAAAGTTAGTTACACAAGAAATGGAAACAGAAATATTTTTAAAAGGGAAAAATAAAGGATTAAATATATTATCTCATCCCACTTTTGCCTTTTTTTATAGAACAATTTTAACTGTTACTTTAGCTAATGGTAGTATTATCATTTTAAATCATTTTGAGGCCACATTAGGTTACAGAAATAAGCCCTTTTTTATAGACTCATAACTAAAATCTTTCCAATTTTCAGTTCAGCCCGAAGGTTCCCTTTTTAAAGAATTGTAATCCATAACCAATTAGGAACATTTGAGCAATATAAATGCAGAAAAATACCAATCAACAAATTTAAAGAGACACGTAACACATTATATTTAAGTAAAACACCAATTGATAACTAGACTGAGCACACCAACTAACAAACAGGCATTAAATGCTTAACGCATTGAATAACAATTAAACAAACATTAAGTCTTACTATACTCAGGTAACACACTGCCTAGCACTTAGAAAGTCTTACTTAATTTCATTAAATACCAATTAATTTTGGGATTACTCATTTTTTTTGGAGTCTACTCAATAGGCAAATTTAGGTCAAGACTTCAATACAGCACGGTAGCCAGAAAACAGGTGTAGCATTCAGAACAAAGGGGACCATTCTGGAAGCATGACTCAGGCCTAGGTCAAGGGGACTCAAACCACTCTATTCACTCCCCAATCCACATTTGGGGATGACCCACTCATCCAGTCAGTTGTCCAGACATGGAACTGGGAACAGTTTCTCTCTTTGAAGCTTTCTAAGGAAGCAAAAGTCTCTGGAGTGATGGCAGAACAGAGAAACCCCAGTTGTCAAGCCTCTAGACTAAATTCAGTCCAGCAGCCACAAAATCTTGGTTATTTGGCTTACCTGCTCTGCTGGAGCTCCAGAGCCTTGGACATTCACCCCTTTGTGGCTGCCAAATTGTTACCAGACAAAGGCCATGGATTCTTTTGCCCCAAGCATTCAATAACCAATTCCTGAGACACCAGGGTTTCAAAGAGGGCAAGAGTTTATTACTAGACAAGTAGTAGGATTGCAGATGGCCTATTGGCTCAAAATTTGTCTCCTCAAATTGCAGTGATTCTGATAGTTTTATTAGAGAAAAAGATAGGCAGTGTTTAGGATGATGGGCACACTGACCCCAGATAATGTAATTTGAGGTGATCTAATTACTGAGTATGTGCAGATTGGTTACATACTTAGTCATAGAACATATGTAAGAAAATGGCAGAATGAGGTATAGGTGACTTGCAGGTTGAAGTCTAAGCTACTACTCATGTCAGGTGGGCCCATTTTGGTTAGATTCAATCTTAGTTATCAAGACAACTTTGGACTTGGGGTGGGTTAATTCTGGGCTGACTCAAGACTCTTCGTTAATAAACATTAGGGGCTGTCTTTAGTGATTACAAGATCCTAAAGTTGAAAAACTAGATAACTGGGTACAAATGAAGGTTAAACACAGGGTTTTTACAATCAAAGGGGCAGAAGATAAAGGCCATACAACCACTACCAGAAATCAAGGCAGCTGGGTTACAATTTAGAGATTTCAGGAATTTCCCTCTATCTACTCCAATATACCAAAAAGCAAAAATGATTAGCTATGCAATTCACTAATCAAAATCATCCCTTAAATCATAATTTCTTGGTTACAGACCATTGGTCTGCTCCAGGTTGTGACTGTGCTCCCAGGTTTGGGTCAACAGCAGGTCTGTTCTCTGTATATTCTTAATCTGGGAACTCAGGTAAAGGAGCAACTTTGATCTGGGAAATGCTAACCTGGGGTCCCTCCCCAACCCCTAACCAACTTGGTGCTGAGCCAACCCGTGCTCCTATTGTGGATCACTCATGCTGGTTCTGGGGGAAGTAGAGTAACCCTTGTGCACATACTGGAGGCCTGTATGTCTGGCTAAATCTGTCTGCTGCTGGCCTAAGGGAAGTGCCATCCCAGAACTTGCTCTGTGTGCACTGAGCTCTCTTGCAGAATGCTGTGGGAGAGCAGTCAAGTCATGCAGCAGGAGCAAGGGATTGCTGGCCGTAGAACATACAGCGCAGTGTCCCAGACAATGGGACAACTGTTGCCTAGGGAAAGGAGACATTCAGAATCACATAAAAGGGGGATTTTTAAGACCACATGTACATGTCCAAGACTAGACGTAGGCACAAAAAAGATCAATCAAGTGCCTATGCTTTGGCCTGAAACTATTCTCTAAATTTATTACATGCATAAGCCCTGAAGGAGAGCACTTGCACAGGCCAGTCTGCAAATACTGGGAAAGATATTACCTTATTATCCTGTTGTTAGTTCCTGGCATTCAAGGAAAGCTGTCATAACACCAGCTGGATACCAGCTTAAGGAACAGACATCTCAGAGTCTAAGTTCCAGTGATGTTGGGGACCAGAGGCTAACCTAAGATGGCGATTGAGCCAACATGGCCACCCCGGCTGATGCAATGGCATCTATATAGTACAACAAGGTTCTTCACGGAAATAGGTTCCCGCCAGGACCTTCCCACCGGCGCGAACTCCCCACCAATTATCTAACCAGCCCTTCCCGCCAGCGCGAACTCCCTCCTATCATAATGCTCCACATACCCTACTCCCTCCCCAAGTCGGTATATATACACCCGGCTTGCTTAATAAAATTTGCAGCTTGATCAGAATCCTGTCTTGCTGTCCTTCTTGCGTCTCTCTGTCCCATAGCCATTCTTCCTTCAGCAGGTGGCGGACCCCGTTGACTGTCCTGCGGGTCGGGACACAGTGACAACACTCTAAAATATTAAAATGTTCAGGTTTCAACAAGTGATTTTAAAACATACAAAGGAACAGGAAGAGATAGTCCAGACAAATGAGAAGAGTAAAACATTAGAAACCACAATGAGAACGATCAGACCTGGAACATTCCAGACAGACTTTTTTAAAAAATGGTCCTAAATATATGCAAAGAGCATATATAAAGAGCAAAGGAAAACATGGAAAAAAAGAAAAGAAATTAAGAAAATGATAGATGTACTCAAAGAATATTAATAGAAAGTCAGAAATTATGAAAAGGAATCATAAGAGCTGAAGATCACAGTAACAGAAATTTAAATTCCCTAGATTGGAGGCAGCAGAAGAAAGAATCAGTAAAGTTGAAAAGCAAACAGAAACCATTTTCTGAGAAGCAGAAAGAAGAAAGAATGAAGAAAACTGAACAGAGCATGAGGAACCTGTGGGAGACCCTCAAGTGTACAAATTATATTTGTACTATGGGAGTCCCAGAAGGAGAAGAAAGAGGCAGAGAGAATAATCAAAAATATAATCTGAAAACTTTCTAAATTTAACAAACAACACAGATACATACACCGAAGTTGCTCATAGAACTCCCAACAGGATAAACCCAGTAGGTCCTCTCCATACCATGTTAAAATCAAGCTGTCAAACACCAAAGATAAAAAAAGAATTCTGAAGGCAATGAGAGAAAAGCAACATGTCATGTACAAGTGCATCTGAATGAGATTAAGGACTCATTTCTTAATCAGAAATCATGGAGACAAGAGGGTAGTGGGATAATATATTTAAAGTGCTGAAAGCAAACAATTGCTAACTGAGAATTCTATGTCTTTCAAAACTGCCTTTTAGAAATGAAGGAGAGATTAAGATATTCCCAGATAAACAAAAGCTGAGGGAGTTTGTCACCAATAGACTGGCACAAGAGATAATAGGGTTTTTCAGATTGAGAAGAAAGGAAAATAGACGATATACAGAAGGCACATGAAGAAATAAACATCTCCAGTGAGGATAACGACATGGGTAAATAAAAATGCCAGTACTATTGCATTTTTGGTCTGTAATTATATGTTACTTCCTACAGGAGCTACAAGTCAAATGTGTAAAATGTAATGAGAAATCAGTGGTTTTTGGACTCATAATGTACAAACGTAATTTGTGACAAAAACTAAATAAGTTGGGCAGGTAGAGGGGTGGAGAAACATAGCTTGTATGTACCATGGATGTTAGGTTGATAACAAAGCAAATGAGGTTGCTATAGATTTAGGATGTTAAATTTAACCCCCTGGTTAACAGCATGATGTATGTAACTTACATTCAAGTGTCCAGAAAATGAATTAATAAATATATATACAGACAGATGTTAGATGGATAGCTATATAGGCAGGTGGATAGATAGATGATAGAGAGAGAGAGAGAGAGAGAGAGAGAGAGAGAGAGAGAGACAGATTCTGTGAATGTGTCAAAATATTAAAATTGGTAGATCTGAGTGTCTGGTGGGGAGGTTTGTTGGAGTGCACTCTATGGGGTTTTTATTATTTTGTAACTGTCCTGTCAGTTTGAAAGTCTCTCAAAATCAAAAATTAAAAAAAAAAAAAAGACTATTTGCAAAAGTATGCCTTAGATGTAGGGAAATGGTAAGGAATTCAGCGGCACCACTTCTGTGCCTGAACAGTGAGGAGAAACCCAGAACAGAAAGCAGCAAATCACGTGCAGAGGTCCACATTGAGAGGGGTTGTGACCTTGGGTCAAAGGATAGAAAGGGCTGGGGGGCGGGGATAGAGAGACAATGTCTTCTGTTTTTTTTTTTAGTTCACCCATTATTAATTACAAAATTATTAATGCTAGCCTGAATTCCTTAAATATACAATAATATGTACATTGTTTTCCTCTATAATTTCCAGCCTAGTGAGAAGAGCATGAACGTAAGGTGTTTAATGGAGACTTGTCCACCAGAAAATAGATAAGATATTTTTAGCTCTTAATCCTCTAATCAAGGAGGTTGAAAAAAGGTAAAGTTTCTTATAAGGGAATTTCCTCTCTTCAGAGCTCCCTGCTTATAAACTTTGATGAGCGTCTCCAGTTAGGGAGTTTCTAGTTGATGAACTTACTTATTCTGGGAGACAAATGTGAAATACCCACAATATGCAAACCGAATAAACCATGCTTCATCTGAATCCACGATAAAGCCTTCTAAAAATTACGCATTATAATAAACTCAACTACAAAAAATATATTAAAATAATTTTTTTAAATGATTCACCATTTTTGGGTATGTATTGGAAGTTTATACATAAAATATTGTTTAAATATAGTAACAGATGTGACTCAAGCATAGCACAGATATGATTTCATTTAATTATGATTTAGGATAATATTTTAAGAAAATATCTTTGTCCCTGAATGATAGTGGAGGAGAAATTTATTTCTTAATTTCAAATAAACATAACCCGAGAAACAAAGCTGTAACTCTGTAGCAGAAGTAAACTGAAGGAAAATCCTCAGGATCCATCCTCATGGCCAGTGGGCTGGCCAGAGTGCTCTAAGAAATACAACAATCCCATGCCTACTAATCGGGGCAGACCTACCTGGTATGAGGGGCAATTCACAGATATTGCCTATAGCAAGAATGATACCCACTTTAGAGATAAGAAAAGTGACGCACAATCTAACTGAGAAAAGGTTAAAGTCCTCATCACCTGGGGTTGCCATATGGTCCTGCAACTCCATTGCTCAGTTTATACATGGAGGAAATGAGTGTGGGCACATGAATGGACATTTGCACACTCATTCTTCTGGCAGCAGTGTTCATGATTCACAGTGGATGGAGGTGGCCTCGGGTACAATGACTGAGGAATGGAAGGGGGAACTATGGTGTATACATACAATGAACTACTAAACAGCCGTAAGAAAGAATGAAGTTGTGAGGCACGCAATCAGGGGAATGAACCTGAAGGACTGTGTATTGAATGAAATGTCAGAAACAAAAAGACAAATATTATTATGCCTCATATGGACTAACTATAATATAAAAACTTGGTGAATTGAAGTCGACAGCATGAATTGTCAGTTTGGGGCCTATTGTAATGGGTACTATACTGTAAGCTCTTACAGTGGTCACATATATTCAGTTCTGTTATTTCTAAATTCTGAGATACTGAGCTATTTGTATATAACCTGGTCATTCCCAGAAACTTTTGGTACTTTTGTGACACCTGAGACTCAGAGTTAGAGCTCTGAAGCTAGGAAAGTCAGCACTACCCCATATAGGAACTGTTTAAAAAGTTGAAAGGGGGTGGGCCATGGTGTCTCAGTGGGCAGAGTTCTCACCTGTCATGCCGGGAACCTAGGTTTGATTCCCAGTGCCTGCCCATGAAATAAAAAAAAGAATTGAAAAGGGATCAGACTTCAACTAGAGATAGGAATGAAAGTGATCTGGATAGGACTAAAGTAGATCAGAATACAGGGTACCTCACTTTCTGTATGAGGCCAAAGGGAAAGATGTTTATTTGGTGCAAAAATTTATATTTTGGGTAACACATTACCTAATTTAACTTATGTGGTCAGTTTAATTGAACACCATAAGTACATGGAATCTTGAATAGGGCATGAGATCTTTTTGGTTTGTCCAGGTTAGTGTGTTGCCTCGATATATCTTAGAGTCATTTGAACATTGAATAAAAAAGTATTTGCAAAGCCCCATAGGGGACTGGGGAGAAAGGAGGAAATATTCAACTTCCCCATTTGGAGAATTCCTGATATTCTCACAAGAAATAGGGACAAGCAAATCAATAGGCTGAACCCTCGATCTTGGGGTTCACATTTATGAAACTCATTCCTGCAAAGGATAGGCTAAGCCTACTAATAATTGTGCTTAACAGTCACCCCTAGAGACTCTCTTTTGTTGTTCAGATGTGTCCTGTCTCTGTATTTCCCAAAGGCACAGGCGAATTCACTGCCCTTGACCCTACATGGGACATGACTCCCAGTGGTGTAAATCTCCCTAGTGACATGGGACAGGACTCCCAGGATTCTCTAGGACCCAGCATCATGGGATTAAGAAAGCCTTCTTGACACAAAAGGGTAAGAGAGAAATGAGACAAAATAAAGATTCAGTGACTGAGAGATTTCAAACAGAGTTGAGAGGTTATTCTAGAGGCCATTCTTATGCATTATATAGATATCCCTTTTTAGTTTTGATCATGTTCTAAAAATGATCATGGTGATGAATGCACAACTATATGACGATATTGTGGAGTGGCTTGAGGGAAGTATCTGAAGCTGAGCTGTGTTTCAGTAGCCTTGTTTTTCTTTAACTTTTTTATTTTATAATATAACATATATGCAAAGCAAAGAAAGAAAAAGGCAATAGCTTTCAAAGCGCTCGTCAACAAGTAGTTACAGGACAGATCCCAGAGTTTGTCATGGGCTACCATATCATCATCTCAGATTTTTCCTTCTAGCTACTTCAGAACATGGGAGGCTAAAAGGAATATATATATTTTTTATCAATCCTTTTTTTTCCTTTTTGTGAAAATAACATATATATATATATATATATATATATATATATATAAGCAATAAAGTTCAAAGCACAGCACGACAATTAGTTAGTAGAACAGATTTCAGAATTTGATATGGGTTAAAATTCCACAGTTTTAGATTTTTACTCCTAGCTTCTTTAAGGTACTGGAGACTAAAAGAAATATCAATATAATGATTCAGCAATCATACTCATTTGTTAAACCCTACCTTCTCTGTACAACTCCACCATGACCTTTGATCTTTCTCCCACTCTTTAGGGGTATTTGGGCTATGCCCATTATAACTTTTTCATTTTGGAAGGGCTGTCAATAACAAGGAGTAGGGAGATGGAACTAGCTGATGTTTTGGAAAGGCTGGCCCCTCTAGATATCCTGACTTATCTAGTCTAGGGACACATCTGGAGGTTGTAGGTTCTGGAAAGTTATTCTAGTGCATAGAACCTTTATGTAGAATCTTTTATATTGCCCTACAGTAGCCTTGATTTTTGAAGATGATTGTATAACTATATAGCTTTTACAATGTGACTGTGTGATTGTGAAAACCTTGTGTCAATGCTCCATTTGTCCAGAATATACACAGACAAGTTAAAAAGCCAGGATAAAAATAAATAATTAATAAGGGAGAAAAGGGTAAAAATTTTGGTAGATTGAAATATTAGTGGCCAATGAGAGGAGGGGTAAGGGGTGTGGGATGTATGAGTTTTTTTCTTTTTATTTCCTTTTCTGGAGTGATACAAATGTTCTAAAAATGATCATGGTGATGAATACACAACTATGTGATGATATTGTGAGCCATTGATTGTACACCATGTATGGGCTGTGTATGTGTGAAGATTTCTTAATAAAAATATATATTTTAAAAATACCCACCCCCACCAGGCAATAAAATCAGCGACAGAATAGAATAGAACTCAGTCCAAAGACCCTGACTTTCAAAACTGTTAGTCTATTTATTCATTCATTCAGCAAATATTTATTGAGCTCCTACATATATCAAACTCTGCCCTCAGTTTTGAGGATACAGCTATGAGCAAAACAAAGCTCCTGGCCTCAAAAAATTTTCATTCTACCAGTAATGATAAATAGATCAGGTAGTGATAAATGTTACAGAGAAAAAATTAAGTACAGTGAAAGAGATATGGTGTCAAAGTGATGGGAGGGATAGATGTCTTTTTCAAAAGCATTGTTAGATAAGGGTTCTCTCAACAGGCTAGGGACATCCTTACCCAAAGGCTGGTAACCCGTTTGGCAACCCATTTATTACAAACTTGCCCATACTTGGAGCTGGAGCAGGAGAAATTAAGGAGTGTGGGTGTTGAGTCTATTTCTTTTTTTGAGGCTACTAGGCATTATGAATGATGTAGCCTGGGCATCTTAAACAACAGATCCATTTAAGAAAATATCTGCCTATTTTAACAATAGAAATAAAGCTTCATTCCAATTCTGGTGATTAAGAGAGCATGTCTACAAGAGAGATCCTCTGTACCTTGCAGGTGTCACTCATGTCACCTTCCCCCCTAAGGGATATCTCCCTGAATATTACTGCTATTTCTCACTGGCATGAAGAAAAGCAATTTATATTCTGTTTATACTCTTGAAGCCATTATGACACAGCCACAATAAAACCATAGCATTTTTTTTTATTAATTAAAAAAAGAATTAACAAAACAATTAGAAATCATTCCAATCTACCTGTACAATCAGTAATTCTTAATAACATCACATAGTTGCATATTCATCATTTCTTAGTACATTTGCATCGATTTAGAAAAAGAAATAAAAAGACAACAGAATAAGAATTAAAACAATAATAGAAAGAAAAAGAAAAAAAAAACAAAAAACCTATACCTCACATGCAGCTTCATTCAGTGTTTTAACATAATTGCATTACAATTGGGTAGTATTGTGCTGTCCATTTCTGAGTTTTTATATCCAGTCCTGTTGTACAGTCTGTATCCCTTCAGCTCCAATTATCCCTTCTCTTTTTTTTTTTTAATTAACGGAAAAAAAGAAATTAACCCAACATTTAGAGATCATACCATTCTACATATGCAATCATTAATTCTTAACATCATCACATAGATGCATGATCATCATTTCTTAGTACATATGCATTGGTTTAGAAGAACTAGCAACATAACTGAAAAAGATATAGAATGTTAATATAGAGAAAAAAATAAAAGTAACAATAGTAAAATCAAAACAAAACAAAACAAAACAAAACAAAAACCTATAGCTCAGATGCAGCTTCATTCAGTGTTTTAACATGATTACTTTACAATTAGGTATTATTGTGCTGTCCATTTCTGAGTTTTTTATCTAGTCCTGTTACACCGTCTGTATCCCGTCAACTCCAATTGGCCATTATCTTACCCTGTTTCTACCTCCTGCTGGACTCTGTTATCAAGGACATATTCCAACTTTATTCTCGAATGTCTGTTCACATCAGTGGGACCATACAGTATTTGTCCTTTAGTTTTTGGCTAGACTCACTCAGCATAATGTTCTCTAGGTCCATCCATGTTATTACATGCTTCATAAGTTTATCCTGTCTTACAGCTGCATAGTATTCCATCGTATGTATATACCACAGTTTGTTTAGCCACTCTTCTGTTGATGGAGATTTCGGCTGTTTCCATCTCTTTGCAATTGTAAATAACGCTGCTATAAACATTGGTGTGCAAATGTCCGTTTGTGTCTTTGCCCTTAAGTCCTTTGAGTAGATTCCCAGCAATGGTATTGCTGGGTCGTATGGCAATTCTATATTCAGCTTTTTGAGGAAACGCCAAACTGCCTTCCACAGTGGCTGCACCATTTGACATTCCCACCAACAGTGGATAAGTGTGCCTCTTTCTCCGCATCCTCTCCAGCACTTGTCATTTTCTGTTTTGTTGATAATGGCCATTCTGGTGGGTGTGAGATGATATCTCATTGTGGTTTTGATTTGCATTTCTCTAATGGCCAGGGACATTGAGCATCTCTTCATGTGCCTTTTGGCCATTTGTATTTCCTCTTCTGATAGGTGTCTGTTCAAGTCTTTTTCCCATTTTGTAATTGGGTTGGCTGTCTTTTTGTTGTTGAGATGAACAATCTCTTTATAAATCTGATATATCATTTCCAAATATTGTCTCCCATTGTGAAGGCTGTCTTTCTACTTTCTTGATGAAGTTCTTTGATGCACAAAAGTGTTTAATTTTGAGGAGCTCCCATTTATTTATTTCCTTCTTCAGTGTTCTTGCTTTAGGTTTAAGGTCCATAAAACCGCCTCCAGTTGTAAGATCCATAAGATATCTCCCAACATTTTCCTCTAACTGTTTTATGGTCTTAGACCTAATGTTTAGATGTTTGATCCATTTTGAGTTAACTTTTGTATAGGGTGTGAGAGATGGGTCTTCTTTCATTCTTTTGCATATGGATATCCAGTTCTCTAGGCACCATTTATTGAAGAGACTGCTCTGTCCCAGGTGAGTTGGCTTGACTGCCTTATCAAAGATCAAATGTCCATAGATGAGAGGGTCTATATCTGAGCACTCTATTCGATTCCATTGGTCGATATATCTATCTTTATGCCAATACCATGCTGTTTTGACCACTGTGGCTTCATAATATGCCTTAAAGTCAGGCAGCGCGAGACCTCCAGCTTCGTTTTTTTTCCTCAAGATGTTTTTAGCAATTCGGGGCACCCTGCCCTTCCAGATAAATTTGCTTATTGGTTTTTCTATTTCTGAAAAATAAGTTGTTGGGATTTTGATTGGTATTGCATTGAATCTGTAAATCAATTTAGGTAGGATTGACATCTTAACTATATTTAGTCTTCCAATCCATGAACACGGTATGCCCTTCCATCTATTTAGGTCTTCTGTGATTTCTTTTAGCAGTTTTTTGTAGTTTTCTTTATATAGGTTTTTTGTCTCTTTAGTTAAATTTATTCCTAGGTATTTTATTCTTTTAGTTGCAATTGTAAATGGGATTCGTTTCTTGATTTCCCCCTCAGCTTGTTCATTACTAGTGTATAGAAATGCTACAGATTTTTGAATGTTGATCTTGTAACCTGCTACTTTGCTGTACTCATTTATTAGCTCTAGTAGTTTTGTTGTGGATTTTTCCGGGTTTTCGACGTATAGTATCATATCGTCTGCAAACAGTGATAGTTTTACTTCTTCCTTTCCAATTTTGATGCCTTGTATTTCTTTTTCTTGTCTAATTGCTCTGGCTAGAACCTCCAACACAATGTTGAATAATAGTGGTGATAGTGGACATCCTTGTCTTGTTCCTGATCTTAGGGGGAAAGTTTTCCATTTTTCCCCATTGAGGATGATATTAGCTGTGGGTTTTTCATATATTCCCTCTATCATTTTAAGGAAGTTCCCTTGTATTCCTATCTTTTGAAGTGTTTTCAACAGGAAAGGATGTTGAATCTTGTCGAATGCCTTCTCTGCATCAATTGAGATGATCATGTGATTTTCTGCTTTGATTTGTTGATATGGTGTATTACATTAATTGATTTTCTTATGTTGAACCATCCTTGCATACCTGGGATGAATCCTACTTGGTCATGATGTATAATTCTTTTAATGTGTTGTTGGATACGATTTGCTAGAATTTTATTGAGGATTTTTGCATCTGTATTCATGAGAGAGATTGGTCTGTAGTTTTCTTTTTTTGTAATATCTTTGTCTGGTTTTGGTATGAGGGTGATGTTGGCTTCATAGAATGAATTAGGCAGTTTTCCCTCCACTTCGATTTTTTTGAAGAGTTTGAGGAGAATTGGTACTAATTCTTTCTGGAACATTTGGTAGAATTCACATGTGAAGCCATCTGGTCCTGGACTTTTCTTTTTAGGAAGCTTTTGAATGACTAATTCAATTTCTTTACTTGTGATTGGTTTGTTGAGGTCATCTATGTCTTCTTGAGTCAAAGTTGGTTGTTCATGTCTTTCCAGGAACCCGTCCATTTCATCTAAATTGTTGTATTTATTAGCGTAAAGTTGTTCATAGTATCCTGTTATTACCTCCTTTATTTCTGTGAGGTCAGTAGTTATGTCTCCTCTTCCATTTCTGATTTTATTTATTTGCATCCTCTCTCTTCTTCTTTTTGTCAATCTTGATAGGGGCCCATCAATCTTATTGATTTTCTCATAGAACCAACTTCTGGTCTTATTGATTTTCTCTACTGTTTTCATATTTTCAATTTCATTTATTTCTGCTCTGATCTTTGTTATTTCTTTCCTTTTGCTTGCTTTGGGTTAGTTTGCTGTTCTTTCTCCAGTTCTTCCAATTGAACAGTTAATTCCTGCTTTTTTGCCTTTTCTTCTTTTCTGATATAGGCATTTAGGGCAATAAATTTCCCTCTTAGCACTGCCTTTGCTGCATCCCATAAGTTTTGATATGTTGTGTTTTCATTTTCATTTGCCTCGAGGTATTTACTAATTTCTCTTGCAATTTCTTCTTTGACCCACTCGTTGTTTAAGAGTGTGTTGTTGAGCCTCCAGGTATTTGTGAATTTTCTGGCATTCCGCCTATTATTGATTTCCAACTTCATTCCTTTATGATCCGAGAAAGTGTTGTGTATGATTTCAATCTTTTTAAATTTGTTAAGACTTGCTTTGTGACCCAGCATATGGTCTATCCTTGAGAATGATCCATGAGCACTTGAAAAAAAGGTGTATCCTGCTGTTGTGGGATGTAATGTCCTATAAATGTCTGTTAAGTCTAGCTCCTTTATAGTAATATTCAGATTCTCTATTTCTTTATTGATCCTCTGTCTAGATGTTCTGTCCATTGATGAGAGTGGGGAATTGAAGTCTCCAACTATTATGGTATTTGTGTCTATTTCCCTTTTCAGTGTTTGCAGTGTATTCCTCACGTATTTTGGGGCATTCTGGTTCGGTGCATAAATATTTATGATTGTTATGTCTTCTTGTTTAATTGTTCCTTTTATTAGTATATAGTGTCCTTCTTTGTCTCTTTTAACTGTTTTACATTTGAAGTCTAACTTGTTGGATATTAGTATAGCCACTCCTGCTATTTTCTGGTTGTTATTTGCATGAAATATCTTTTCCCAACCTTTCACTTTCAACCTATGTTTATCTTTGGGTCTAAGATGTGTTTCCTGTAGACAGCATATAGAAGGATCCTGTTTTTTAATCCATTCTGCCAATCTATGTCTTTTGATTGGGGAATTCAGTCCATTAACATTTAGTGTTATTACTGTTTGGATAATATTTTCCTCTAACATTTTGCCTTTTGTATTATATATATCATATCTGACTTTCCTTCTTTCTACACTCTTCTCCATACCTCTCTCTTCTGTCTTTTCGGTTCTGACTCTAGTGCTCCCTTTAGTATTTCTTGCAGAGCTGGTCTCTTGGTCACAAATTCTCTCAGTGACTTTTTGTCTGAGAATGTTTTAATTTCTCCCTCATTTTTGAAGGACAATTTTGCTGGATATAGGAGTCTTGGTTGGCAGTTTTTTTCCTTTAGTAATTTAAATATATCATCCCACTGTCTTCTAGCCTCCATGGTTTCTGCTGAGAAATCTACACATAGTCTTATTGGGTTTCCGTTGTATGTGATGGATTGTTTTTCTCTTGCTGCTTTCAAGATCCTCTCTTTCTCTTTGACCTCTGACAATCTAACTAGTAAGTGTCTTGGAGAACGCCTATTTGGGTCTAATCTCTTTGGGGTGCGCTGCACTTCTTGGATCTGTAATTTTAGGTCTTTCATAAGAGTTGGGAAATTTTCAGTGAAAATTTCTTCCATTAGTTTTTCTCCTCCTTTTCCCTTCTCTTCTCCTTCTGGGACACCCACAACACGTATATTTGTGCGCTTCATATTGTCCTTGAGTTCCCTGATACCCTGTTCAAATTTTTCCATTCTTTTCCCGATAGTTTCTGTTTGTTTTTGGAATTCAGATGTTCCATCCTCCAAATCACTAATTCTATCTTCTGTCTCTTTGAATCTATCATTGTAGGTATCCATTGTTTTTTCTATCTTTTCTACTTTGTCCTTCACTTCCATAAGTTCTGTGATTTGTTTCTTCAGTTTTTCTATTTCTTCTTTATGTTCAGCCCATGTCTTCTTCATGTCCTCCCTCAATTTATCGATTTCATTTTTGAAGAGGTTTTCCATTTCTGTTCGTATATTTAGCATTAGTTGTCTCAGCTCCTGTATCTCATTTGAACTATTGGTTTGTTCCTTTGACTGGGCCATATTTTCAATTATTTGAGCGTGATCCGTTATCTTCTGTTGGCGTCTGCGCATTTAGACAGATTTCCCTGGGTATTGGATCCAAAAGTTTGGAAGATTTTTCTGTGAAATCTCTGGGTTCTGTTTTTCTTATCCTGCCCAGTAGGTGGCGCTCGTGGCACACGGTTGTCTGCGGGTCCCACCAGTAAAAGGTGCTGTGGGACCTTAAACTTTGGAAAACTCTTGCCGTCCGGGGGGTTCGCTAGCCGAAACGGCTTGAGCCGGCCCGGGGTCCGAACGCAGGAAGGGTTGCTGGTCGCCGCAGCCCGGGAAAGAGCCTGTCCGAATTTCCTAGTCGGCCCTGGGCGACAAGCGTGGCGGGAGGGCGCCAGCGGCAGCAGCCCGCCTGGGAGAGTGCTCGTTCCCCAGGAGTCACGGGTTTGGAAGGGGCCTCCCCCACCCGTCACCGTTCTCCACGGCCTGGGGATTTCCGATCCAATTCTCTCAGTTGGTCCGGGGGGCTGCGCGTGGTGTGGGCGCCAGCTGCCTTGGTTTCAGGGGACCACCTCTCCACTTCTCCCAGCCGGCCCGGGAAGGGGGAAGGGAGTAACTCCGGCCGCTTGCCGCCCCACCCAGTGAGGCCCGCGCGCCTCGGTGGTCTCACCCGAGCTGCTTCTCTCAGCCAGCCAGCCGTTCCAGGATGGGATACGCTGTCTTTTTTATCTCTGTTGTGGCTTTGGGCGCTTTCTGTATCGTTTCTACTCCCCTAGTAGCTGTCCTGGGGAAGAAACTAAGATCCACGCGTCTTACTAAGCCGCCATCTTCCAGGAAGTCCTCAGGATCATCATAGCATTTTTATAAGACTCAAGGATAAGAAAAATTTTAAAAAGCACATGACACCATATAACTAAATTATTAGTTAGATCTATTAAACATGTTCTGCCCTGAGTTTTATAGGTTGCAATCTATCCAATGCCTGATCTGCAGATATTGGTGAGTATTTCTTAAGAGAAAGTCAGGAGCTTCCTCTTGCTTAAGCCCACATTTTGAATTACAGATTCTCAGTTGAGAAACTTCTTCTATCCAAGATGGCTCACATCGGGACTGATGCATGTAACTTCCTCAGGGAAACTTTGCCGTCCCCACAAAGGAAGGTCTTCCTGTAGCCTTGGTAGGACAAGCCTGTCAGAAGTCAACACATAGAGCCAGAGAAGTTGTTTCATCAAGGTCCAAAACAGAAACCTCTTTTCCCCACCATGCCAATCTTGCTGCTCTTTCTGGGTTGTCTATTCACTTAAGCTGGGAACTAAAAATAATTCTGGACTCCTGTCTACCTGCTGCCCAACTCCATGTCCAATTAGTCACAAAGTCCTCCTGTGACTCTGCCTTCTGAGTAACTCTCAAATAAGTCCACTCTCTCCATCCTCAATGCCACTGCCTTGCTTCCTGCCCTTACGAGCTCCTTTTTAAAGTAACACAACCACTTTTGAAGTGGTCTTTCTATCTCCAGGGTCTCCCATCCCAGTCCACTCTCCCCTGGACTTCTCCAAATCCAAATCTACTCACAACAATTCCCTGCTCAAAAAGTTCCACTGATCTATCGTCATCAAGATAAATCCTAAAATTTATGGTGGTGAGGTGCATAAGCTGCCCATTCTTTTCCCAAAGAACTGAAATTAGTAAATGCTTTCTCTACCATCTCATTGTTAAAACACCAATATTTCTAGCAGCAGTGTTAATTAGGATGGATAGGTATCGCTGTGCTGGGAGTTCAGAAGAAGTTTAAAGTCATGAGATCTGCCTTTCGGAGGCATGGAGTCTGGCTGGGGAGTAAAAACTAGCATATGGAACAATTAGGGAACAATATAGAAACATAATTAAGTGCTAATTGTTTGGGACAGCTTGCATATTTTCAGAAGGAGGATAATGAATCCAACCATATAATTAGTACATAATTTATAATGCATGCAGTACACACCATCAATGGATTTAGCACAGCAGCAAAATAACTTTTGATATAGAAAACAAGGCTTTGTTCCCTATCCTGCTATACAAAATAGATCTGTGGGAAAACTGACCTGTTCAGCTGCTCTGAGAGGGAAAGGAAAAACTCTTAGGATGATATGTAAAAAGAAACAGAAAAAAATGCCACCCTGAAACTCAAATTTCTGGAGTTCCTTCTACAGAGCATTGAGTCCCCAGGGATGGAACAAACTGGAATCAATTATTTGTTTGTTTGTTTTACAAGAAGAGGAAGTATAGAAGAACAATTAGGAGGGGGGTCATTTAGGATTCCAGTAGGAACCAAAGTCCCCACCACCCTCCAGGGGACCTTGTTGCCAAAATCAGTAAGAAAACACCAGCCTTAAGCTGTGTGTTTATGTATATATTTTCCCTTTGGAATATTGTCCACAATCTCTTATATGCCGGCAAGCCCAGTCTGCAACTTTGACAGGAACAAACACTGAGCTCTGAGTTACTCTCTAATACCCACCTCCCCAAAGAAACCAGGTTTTTGTTGGGAAGTGTAGGGGTGCTGAAGACTGAATTCCAATTCTTGAAGCCTTTTCCCACTAATCCAGCCTCTTGGAAATTCTCTCAATTGGGATTCCTGGAGGTTTTCCTCAGTTTACTCAATCTAGACTAAAGTCAATCTTCCTTCCCCTTCCCTTCATAGCAAATTTCCCACCCAAGGAATCAAAGTCAGGACAAACTGACCCCATGCAACAAAAGACAAACTGACCCCAAGCAGTCAGTTGCCTACATGCATTAACTACATTTATTGGAAGAGTAGGCTTTGGCCAACAAGAAACAGAAAAATGAGATGTAACTCTCTAAGCATAAAGATTCTATATTTAAATGCCCTAAAAGTCCACTGGAAAGACCCTCCCTTAACAAGAACTCTAAACCACAGCAATTAAGGATTACAAGAATGGAAATGAAGGCAGATTATGGTTAGCATGAGACCCAGCCCTTCTGGGTCTCAGAGACCTTGTGTTTCATTTTTAAGCCAATAAGGTATTAGCTGGGTTGGCTGAGACTCAGCACTTGAAATTGATGTACTGAAAAGTTCTGTAAGCATCAGAGGTAAAGAACACAGGATTGAATTTCAGTCTAAGAGGCTCCACAGAGATGAAACAATATGCTGACATCACTGATACTGATGATCTTGGGTTTATTTCAAGGAGCTAGAACATACCATTTGTTAGGGCAAGGACTTGTAGCTGTCAAAGGGAAGAGTCAGGCTTGCTTTTTATTCTTCCCTTAAAAAGCACTAATTTTTCTTTATGCCTGATATTCACATGATTCCACTGATATTTCAAAATGTAATTTTTTTTTCTTGTAGCTTAGTACCTAGAGCTTTCTTTAAAAATCTGTTTCCAGGTAAAAGGAGCCTGCGAAGGAGTGGCCTGAGATAAAATGGAATGCAAGAGACATAAGACCCCAAACGCCGGGGAAAAGGATGGTAACACTTTGACTGAGGCTTGATAAAAACTGATAGAGTGATATACTATTACATTCTCTTGTCTAAAGATTAGCACACTAGAGAACAACTACTAAATAACCAGAAACAGTACAGAACAGCTCCTGGGACCACGTCAGTGACCAGACACACAGTGTACCCCAGTCTGGACCAGCTGGACAGGCTGCGAGAACCCCCCAGAACCGTGAGTTCCCAAAGCTGCGGTGGCCGGCGCCCCTCCCCCACAGGCCACTTCCCAGAGGGGAAAGGAAAGGGCTTAACCAGCAACAGGGACTGGGCACAATCAAACGCCAATTGTGGAACTAATTAAATTCTGACTACTAAAAATAGGCCCCCAGCTTAGGTGAACCTGATCAAAGCAGAAGTTGCTCATTTTTGCCCAGGAGCCAAGGGGGCAGGACTGACAGAAAAAGAGGGGAAAAAAAAGAAGGAAACAGAGGTTTTTGTGGCTGTGTATCTACAAAGGCTTGACTGCCTCTGGATACAGCGGCAGGACTTTTCAGGCTGCAACTGCCCCAGGCATAGGCAGAAGTGAGCTCTTTTGGGGGCTTGTCTGGAGCCTATGCCTTCCCCAGGGGAGGGGTGAAGCCCAACTCAGGTGGAATCCCTCCATCAAAGAATTCAGACCCCAGGTCTTGGTAATTTGAAGCCATTAAAACCAGCCTACAACCTCTCCTCTGTCTCCACCACGCCCCCAGCAGGGAGAGTCTGCCAAAGTTAAAGGTACCGCATCACCTTATGCTGGTGGGACCTGCAGTCAGACAAGCACCACACACAGGGCAGGATAAGAAAAACAGAGTCCAGAGACTTCACAGGAAGTCTTTAAACATGCTGGGTCTCACCCTTAGGGAAAACCAACGCAGGTGACTCTTTCCTCCTGATAGGAGGCCAGTTTGGTCTGGAAAAATCTGGCTGGGGACTATAATATCTAAGTAGACCCTTCTAAGTGTGTGGGGGGGGGAGGCACCACACAAGCAGAGCAAGAAACAAGAAAACAAGAACTGAAAAATTCTCCTCTGTTAAACACAACTTAAGCTAAAGGTCCAGATAAAGCTGAACAGAATGTCAAAGAACAGATAGACAACAAATTCATCCAGCAAGAAAACCCTAGATAAAAGAAGTGAAAGCAATCTCCAGAATAAACTAATTAAGATAATTAAATGCCTAGATGCCAGCAAAAAAAATAACAAATCACACTAGGAAAATTGAAGATATGGCCCAGTCAAAGGAACAAACCAACAATTCAAATGACATACAGGAGCCAAAACAATTAATTCAGAATTTACAAACAGACATGGAAAACCTCATCAAAAACCAGATCAATGAATTGAGGGAGGATATAAAGAAGGCAAGGAAAGAACAAAAAAAGAAACTGAAAGTCTGAAAAAACAAATCACAGAACTTATGGGAATGAAAGACACAGTAGAAGAGATGAAAAAACAATGGAAACCTACAATGGTAGATTTCAAGAGACAGAACATAGGATTTCAAAACTGGAGGATGGAACATCTGAAATCTGACAAGAAACTATAGGGAAAAAATGGAAAAATATGAGCAGGGACTCAGGGAATTGAAAGACAATATGAAGCTCACGAATATACGTGTTGTGGGTGTTCCAGAAGGAGAAAAGAAGGGAAAAGGAGGAGAAAAACTAATGGAGAAAGTTATCACTGAAAATTTCCCGACTCTTATGAAAGACTTAAAATTACAGATCCAAGAAGTGCAGTGTACCCCAAAGAGAAGAGATCCAAATAGACATACTCCATACATTTAATAATCAGAATGTCAGAGGTCAAAGAGAAAGAGAGAATCTTGAAAGCAGCAAGAGAAAAGCAATCCATCACATACAAGGGAAGCCCAATAAGACTATGCACAGATCTCTCAGCAGAAACCATGGAGGAGAGAAGACAGTGGGATAATATATTTAAATTATTAAGAGAAAAACTGCCAACCAAGAATTCTATATCCAGCAAAATTGTCCTTCAAAAATGGGGGAGAAATTAAAACATTTTCAGACAAAAAAATCACTGAGAGAATTTGTGACCAAGAGACCAGCTCTGCAAGAAATACTAAAGGGAGCATTAGAGACAGATACGAAGACAGAAGAGAGAGGTGTGGAGAAGAGTGTAGAAAGGAGGACTATGAGTAAAGGTAAAAAGAAGGAAAATTAGATATGACATATAAAATCCAGAAGGCAAAATAGTAGAAGAAAGTACTACCCATGCAGTAATAACACTGAACGTTAATGGAGTAAACTCTCCAATCAAAAGACATAGTCTGGCAGAATGGATTAAAAAATGGGACCCATCTATATGCTGTCTCTACTCAAAGGACACGAGGCCAAGGACACAAATGGACATTTACACACCAGTGTTTATAGCAGCATTATTAACAATTGCCAAGAGATGGAAACAGCCAAAATGTCCATCAACAGACAGTTGACTAAACAAACTGTGACATTTACATAAGATGGAATGTTATGCAGCTGTAAGACAGAATAAAGTTATGAAGTATGTAACAACATGAATGGACCTTGAGGACATTATGCTGGGTGTGATTAGCCAGAAACAAAAGGACAAGTACTGTATGGTCTCACTGATGTGAACTGACATTAGTGAATAAAATATTCACTAATATTGGAATATTTCCTTGGTAACAGAGACCATCAGGAGATGGAGATAGGGTGAGATATTGGGTGATTGGAGCTGAAGGGATACAGATTGTGCAACAGGACTGAATATAAAAATTCAGAAATGGACAGCACAATACTACCTAACTGTAATGTAATTATGTTAAAACACTGAATGAAGCTGCATGTGAGAATGATAGAGGGAGGAGGGCTGGGGACATAGATGAAATCAGAAAGAAAGATAGATGGTAAAGATCGAGATGGTACAATCTAGGAATGCCTAGAGTGTATAATGTTGGTGAAATGTACAATGTACAAATTTAAAAATGTTTTTGCATGAGGAAGAACAAAGGAATGTCATTATTGCAGGGTGCTGAAAATAGATAATTAATACTTTAAAATGTCACCTTATGTGTGAGACTAAAGCAAAAAATGTTTATTTGTTACAAAATTTATATTTTGACTAGAGCATTTCCTAATATAACTCATGTAGATAGTTTGATTGAATGTCATAAGTACTTGGAATCTCAGGTAGGACATGAGATTTTGTTGGTTTGTCCAGAGTGATGTCCCGATGAATCCTAGAGTGATTTGATCAGTGACTGGAAAAGTATCTGCAAGCCCCCTTCGGGGAATGGTGAGAGTAGGGAAAAATTCAACTTCCCCAAGTTGAATTCTTGATATTCTCACAAGCGGTGTGGACAACCAAAGCTATAGGCAGAGCCCCCAGTCTTGGGGTTTGTTCATATGAAACTTAACCCCACAAAGGATAGGTCAAGTCTACTTAAAATTTAAGCCTAAGAGTCACCCCTAAGAGAGCCTCTTTTTTTGCTCAGATGTGGCCTCTCTCTCCAGCCAACGTGACGAGCAGTCTCACCACCCTCCCCCTCTCTGCATGGGACATGACTCCCAGGGGTGTGGACCTTCCTGGCAACATGGGACAGAGATCCTGGAATGAGCTGAGACTCAGCATCAAGGGACTGAGAAAAACCCTAGAATGAGCTGAGAATTAACATCAAGGGATTGAGAGAACCTTCTCAACCAAAGGGGAAAGAGTGAAATGAGATTAAGTGTCAATGGCTGAGAGATTCCAAACAGAGTAGAGAGGTTATCCTGGAGGTTATTCTTATGTATAAAGTAGACATCACCTTGTTGTTCAAGATGTGGCAGAGAGGCTGGAGGGAACTGCCTGAAGGTGTGGAGCTGTGTTCCAGTAGCCATGTCTCTTGATGATGATTGAACAATGGTATAACTTTCACAATGAGACTCTGTGAATGTGAAAACCTTGTGTCTGATGCTCCTTTTAGCTACTATATCAACAGAAGTGTAGAACATATGGAATAAAAATAAATAATAGGGGGAACAAATGTTAAAATAAATTTAGTTTGAAATGCTAGTGGTAAATGAAAGCAAGAGGTAAGGGGTATGGTATGTATAATCTTTTTTTTTCTCTGTTATTTTATTTATTTTTCAGTTGTCTTTTTATTCCTTTTCCTAAATCGATGAAAATGTTCTAAGAAATGAATATGCAACTATGTGATGATATTAAGAATTACTGATTGTATATGTAGAATGGAATGATATCTTAATGTTTTATATGTTAATTTAATTAATAAAAAAGTTGAAAAAAGAAACAAAAAAGAATGTATGTCAAAAATATGTGCATGTCAAGAATGTTTGGTATGTCCATTTGTTGTTTATAATAAAAATATTTTTAAAATATGGATAAAAAGTAAATAAACAAATAATAGAGGAACAAAGGTTAAAATAAATTGGGTAGATGGAAATACTAGTGGTCAATGAGAGGGAGGGGTAAGGAGTTTGGTATGTATGAGGTTTTTCTTTTTTCTTTTTATTTCTTTTTCTGGAGTGATGTAAATGTTCTAAAAAACATGATGAATACACAACTATGTGACAATATTGTGAGCCACTGATTGTATACCATGTATGAAATGTTTGTATGTTAAGAATGTTTGTGTTTGTATGTTATTGTTTTTAAACTTTTTTATTATATAACATATATTGTATATTGGTTTTAGCAATAAAAATAAAAAAAAAACAACTGTTTCCAAAAGAGAAAATGAAAGATTTCCATTTTGAAGGAAGCAGTAA
Organism: Tamandua tetradactyla; assembly: GCF_023851605.1. Classification (NCBI taxonomy): domain Eukaryota; kingdom Metazoa; phylum Chordata; class Mammalia; order Pilosa; family Myrmecophagidae; genus Tamandua; species Tamandua tetradactyla. The sequence continues at coordinate 29,308,795 of NC_135352.1, forward strand.
TACTTTCTATATGTGTTGCCTCCCAAAGGTGGAAACTGCATTCAGATTCAACCCACATGGATTGGCATGTGCAGGTCTGTGGATCCCAGGCAAGCTTCAGCGTGTCTTGTCACTGAACAACTGGTTCACCAACTTCATAGATGTGAAATGCTGTTGGGGCTCAATGGGCTTAGCTCTGAATTCAAGTGATCAGTCTGTCTTTGAGATGAAATTTCACAGGTAATACTGATTGAAACATCTCTTCCAACAGAAAGATCAGGACATACTCTTTCACTCTGTGAAATGAATTGACGTGTAGATTCATGCAATGACTTAGCTGAAGGGGGACAATGGAGATCATCTAGGATCATCCCACATTTGATATATGAGTGAAGTGCCCAAGTCTGGACAATTCTAGGCTCAAAGGGCATCACCAAACTCAGTCTCAGGTCTCCCAACTCCATGTCCAGGATCATATACAAATTTAACGACCTGCAAAACATTTTCCCATTTTGTGTAAAAATATATAAAAAACTTCTGTATATAATTACAATAAACTTAAATAATATCTATTTTTTCTGTCCCTCTTAAAGTAAAAATAAACCTCCTTCCCACTCCTTAGTTCCAACTCTTCCTTTCCTTTTCCTAGAAGTAAACACTAACACTGGTGTTTTGTGTATTCTTGTGGAGAAATCCTAAAAAGTAATCCTTTTAAACTATTTAAATTGCACCTCAGTCACTTTTTTCTCATGATCAGAAAACCATGTATGGATACGGACATAATAATATATAATTTTTGCCCAGGTGATTTCTCATGAAAGCGAAACAATGATAATCTAAGAAAATGTGCAGCCTCTCTAGGAAAACAGATTGCTGCCTGAAAATGTACTGCATTCCCTTAATATTTTGTCTGTAATAATCAATATTTTCTTTCTTAAGTATCTGCATCTACAAACGAACACAGAGTAAAGAGCTCACAACACAATTATTCAAATTTCAATGACCAACTGCCTATACTTAGAATAACCAACAGGCAGCCAGTTCTTTATTTCTGAGAGAGGAAAGGTCACCGCCTAGACTTTTCAGATAATTATTTATTATCTGTGATCTCAAATCAAGATCCATAAATAATTTAATGAAAGACAAATCAAGGACAAACCCTGTTGCATCTCTTTCTGAAATTTCTCTAATATTTGTATACCTGCCCATGTCCTCCCTAACCTGACCCCACTGCTCTAGATCAAACCTTCATTTCTTTGCTGAGACTATTACAATAGCCTCCTTTTTGTAGCCTTGCATAATCCTGTCACTGTGGCTGAATCCCTGTGGGCGAGTAAAAGGTGGTTATAAAGTGAAGTCAGACATAGTAGGGACCACCCATGATGATAAGCTCAGAGTTCATTGTATTGATGATGAGATGACATTGCAGAATTTGAAGCAGAGGATTTACTTCATTGAGCTCATTACACACACACACACACACACACACACACACACACATTTAAATCATTCAGAATGGCTGTAAGGAAGCAAGAGGTTTAGTAGTAGTGTAGCTGAAGAATCATGGAGACCGGACTATGGGGGTAGCTGATCATGGTGAAAGGAGAACTGGATGGATTCAGTGCACCTCTTGGAAGTAAAGGAGACAGCACTTGCTGTCTGGGTGGAGAAAGTGAAATTAAAGATAATTCCTAGATGTTTGACATTTGCTCCTGGTTGGATGGGATACAGGGATATCCCGAATTGGAATAAAATTCAAGGAGGAATGGTATTTGGCAGGAGTGTTTGGAGAAGTTAGGAGTTGTGCTTGGGCCATTGGAAGTCATAGATACCTATTAGACAAGCCGATATCTATCCCACCTTTCATTTTCTTCTTTGACCCATGAATGGTTTAAGATTGTATTATTTACCTTCCATATATTTGTGGATTTTCCAATTCTCCACGTGTTATTGATTTCCAGCTTCATTTCATTATGGTCAAGGAAGTTTCTTTGCAAAATTTCAATCTTTTTAATATATTGAGATTTGTTTTGTGACCCAACAATTGTTCTATCCTGGAGAATGATCCATGTGCAACTGGAGAAGAATGTGTATCCTGCTATTTTGAGGTGCAGTGTTCTGTATATGTCTGTTAAGTCTAGTTCATTTATCATATTATTCAAGTTCTTTGTTTCCTTATTGATCTTCTGTCTAGATGTTCCATATACTCATGAAAGTTGTATATTAAAGTCTCCAACTATTATTGTAGAGGTATGTGTCTCTCCCTACAGTTTTGGGAGTGGTTGCCTCATGTATTGCAGGGCCCTGTGTTTAGGTGCATAAATATTTATGACTGTTATTTATTTTTGATGGATTGCTCCATTGATTAATACATAGCATCCTTTTTTGTGTCTTATAACTGCTTTTGACTTAGAGTCTATGTCATACAAAATTAGTATAGCAACCACAGCTCTTTTTGGGTCAATATTTGCATGGATCTAAACTGAATCTCTTGTAAACAACATATATTGGGTCATGCTTTTTTATCTGTTCTACCAACCTGTGTCTTTTGATTGTGGAGTTTAATCCATCAACATTTCAGTGTTATTATTGTAAAGGCAGAACTTAATCCAGCCATTTTGTCCTTTGGATTTTATATGTCAGAACTGTTTTTTTTGTCTTGCTTTTCCTTTATTGCAATCTCTTTTTCTCTACAGTTGACCTTTTGTGAGGCATTTGACTGATCCCTCTCATTTCTGCTTCTGTATTTTTTTTAATACTTTCTTTGTGGATAAACTGAGGTTTATTGCACAGCCTACATCTATAACCTACTAATTTGAAAATACACCAGCTTAGCTTCAATAGTTTACATCGTCCCTAAATCTTCATTTCTTCACACTACACCAAGTCACTCTCTCTTGCATTTTCCATTCAACCTGCAGAACTCTCTTTAGTAATTCTTGTAGGCGTGACCTTTGTTGATAAATGCTCTCAGTTTCTGTCTATCTGTGACTATCTAAAACTCTCATTTTTGAAGGGCAGTTTTTCCAGATAAAGAATTTCTGGCTGGCAATTTTTCTCTTTCAGTACCACTGAAATATATATTATATTCGGTACATAGCATACCACTGTCTTCTTACTTGTATGGTTTCTGATGAGAAAATACTACTTAGTCTTATTGAAGATCCCTTGTATGTGATAAGTCACTTTTCTTTTGCTGCTTTCAGAATTCATGCTTTAACTTTGGCAATTGACATTTTGATTAGTATGTGTCTTCAATAGGTCTATTAGGATTTATTCTCTTTGAAATACATTGTGCTTCTTAGGCATGTATATTTATGTCTTTCATAAGAGTTAGGAAATTTTCAGCCATTATTTCCTCAAATATTCTTTCTGCCCCTTTTCCCTTCTCTTCACCTTCTGGGATGCCATGATACATATGTTTGTGAACTTCATGCTATCACTCAAGTCCTTGAGACACTGTTCATAGTTTTCTATTCTTTTTCTCTAACTAGTCATCTGAATGTATCATTTTGATTTTCCTATCTTCTACTTCATAATTCTTTCTTCTGCCTGTTCAAATCTGCTGTGGTGTGCTTCTAGTGTATTTTTTATCTCTACTATTGGTGTCTTTCATCTTCATAATTTCTGTTGTATTTCTTTTTTTTACCTTCAAATTCTTCTTTATGCTCAACTCATTGCCTTCTTAATATCCTTTATCTCTTTATGCATATCCTCTTTCATCTCTTAGATTTGGTTTAGGAGATTTGCTTGAACTTGTTTGATTAGTGGTTCCAAATTCTTTGTTTCCTCTGAATTTTTATTTATTCCCTTGACTGAGCCATATATTTTTGTTTCTCAGAATGGCTTGTAATTTTTCCATTGTCTAGGCATCCGATTATCCTGATGATTTTACTCTGAAAGTCAGTTTCTCTCTTTTGTCTAGGGTTTTATTGTTGACTGGTTTTGTGCTCAGGCTTTTCTTTGGGACTTGGTCCAATTTATTCTGGACCTTTAGAATAGCATGAATTTACCTGAACAAGTTTTCTCAGGTCTTCTTCATCTGATTCTTGCTTTGGTATGTGGTACAAGTTTTAAGATTTCATTTTTTATGTAATTGCAGAAATCTTCCTTTTCTCTGTTTCATCTTCAAGACTATTGCTCTGTTCTGCTTGTTTTTCTTATTTTTTAACTTTTTTATTATATAATATAACATATATACAAATCAAAGAAATAAAAAAGCAATAGTTTTCAAATCACTCTTCAACAAGTAGTTACAGGACAGACTGCAGAGTTCATCATGGGCTACCATAGGCTCCTCTCAGATTATTTTCCTTCTGCCTGCTCCAGAATATAGGAGGCTAGAAGGCTGAAATATTTTTCTTATCATCACAACTGACTTTTTTTCTTTCTTTTTTTTGGTGAAAAATAACATATATACAAAAAAGCAGTAAACTTCAAACACAGCACCATAATTAGTTTTAGAATATATTTCAGAGTTTGACATGGGTTACAATTCCACAATATTAGGTTTTTACTTCTAGCTGCTCTAAGATACTGGAGACTAAAAGAGATATCAATTTAATGATTCAGAATTCATATTCACTTGTTAAATCCTATCTTCACTGTACAACTCTACCATCACCTTTGATCACTCCACCATCACCTTTGATCTGTTCTGCTTGTTTCATACAGAATTTTCTTTCCAGCTCCTATGGTTTGTTTAAATTCTCTCCCTCACTCAGTGCTCCCTTACATGTTCTGTAAGGAACTGGGACCCTCTAGTTTTAAAGCAGTCAAGCTTATCTCCCCATCCTACCTTTTTTCCCCTCTATGTGAGGATTTTCTGCCTCCAGTTTCTTACCTGTTAGGGTATTTTACCCAAGGAAAACAAATGGAATCAATCCACAAAATGGGTCACTCCAGAAAAGTCTGTTTTGTGTTCAGGGAGTCCCACCAACAGTAACTGAATTGAGTGAGTTTACTATTGGCAGCTGTCATCCTACCACAGTTCAGTCTCCAACCCCATCAGTGGTCCCTTTTGTATGCAGCATTCCCCAACAGCTTGTTTTCCATCCCGGGTGTCTGCATACTTGGGTCCCTGGTTTGGGGTTCTAACTCACTGCTGTCAAGACCCTTATAGTATTTGTTACTAGTGGGAGGGTCCCTGGCTGCTGCCTCTGGGGAACTCCCAAGCTGCCCAGAACCAAGTTAGCAGGAGGGAGAGGACTGGCCTCTGTCTGGAACAGAAGACTGCTACCTGATATCTTTCTCTTTATTTGATTCACTATGTGTGTGCTCCTTTTTCAGTCTCTACTATCCTCCAGAGTTTTAAGCAAGTGAAATTTGTCCTTATATTCACTGAATCTCTGGAGAGGTTTTCTCAGGGTATGTAATAAATTGTCAGGTTGATGATGGCACTCTCCAGATCTGGCCAATTGATTTTTGACATGAAGACTAAATCCACTCAATGGGGAAAGAATAGTCTCTTCAACAAATGGGGCTGTGAAAACTGGATAACCATATGCAAAGGAAGGAAGGTAGACCCCTATGTCATGTCATATATATATATGTAAAGAAAACTAAATATAAGTACCAGAGCTATCAAACTCCTAGAAGAAAACATAGGGAAACATTCAGGACCTTTTGTTAGGCAATGGTTTTTCAGACTTTATACCAAAAGCACAAGGCACAAAAGAAAAATTAGATAAATGATATTTCATCAAAATTTAAAACTTTTATGCATCAATGAACTTGATCCTGAAAGTTAAAAGGCAACCTGCAAGAGGAAACAGGAACTCCACCCACCCCAGCCTGCCAAACTGCAGGAATCAAAATCGTCCTTTCCCAGTTCATACAATGAGACATCCAGTCAATTACTCAAGAATACATGAGCCTTTCGGTCAGAACCGCCAGCCTTTCGGCCGGAACCACCATCTTGCAGTGATTTGCCAAAATGACGAACACAAAGGGGAAGAGGAGAGGCACCCGCTATATGTTTTCTAGGCCTTTCAGAAAACATGGAGTTGTTCCTCTGGCCACATACATGCGAATCTACAAGAAAAGCGATATTGTAGACATCAAGGGAATGGGTATTGTTCAAAAAGGAATGCCCCACAAATGTTACCATGGCAAAACTGGAAGGGTCTATAATGTTACCCAGCATGCTGTTGGTATTGTTGTAAACAAACAAGTGAAGGGCAAGATTCTTGCCAAGAGAATTAATGTGCGTATTGAACATATTAAGCACTCTAAGAGCCGAGATAGCTTCCTAAAGCGTGTAAAGGAAAATGATCAGAAAAAAAAGGAAGCCAAAGAGAAGGGTACCTGGGTTCAACTGAAGCGCCAGCCTGCTCCACCCAGAGAAGCACACTTTGTGAGAACCAATGGAAATGAGCCTGAGCTTCTGGAGCCTATTCCCTATGAATTCATGGCATAAGAGGTGTAAAAAAATAAAACACTTGTGGATTGTAAAAAAAAAAAAATACATGAATGATGTCTACCAATGTGAGAAGAAGCAGAAACAACTCCTGTCCCATGGCATCACCTCAAGAATACGTGAATGAAGTCTTCCAATATGAGAAGGAGCAGAAACAACTTTCCTCCTGTCCCATGGCACCTCCAGTCACACACACCCCAAATTTTTCCACTTAGGATAACTATACCCCATTTTCAGCCAGAAGCAGTTACAGAAAATGGACTGTCACCCCATTCTCCCTATTACCAGAAAAAACGGACTGTTAGGCCTGGAGAACGGGGTCCCTTCCCCCATGATGTGACCTACCCCTGGCAAATATTTCAGAAAGCCTCTCCCACCCCAATTCATGCCAGACTGCATCTCCTTCACCCTCCAGCAGTTGCCCTCTTGAGATAACCTCCCATTACTCAACCTCCACCCTCCGGCAATGCATTCTTGCAGTCAACTCCCTTACTCAGCCTCCACCCTCTGACAGCTTCAACCCTGCTTAACTAAGGCAGCATTTAGATTTTAAACTTCACCAAAGGAAGGCTGCCAACTCTCAAAAACCCACCAATGAAAATCCACCTAACCCCTACTCCCAAGCCATAAAAACCCTATCTCCTGTCACCTCGAGACAGCCATTTCTCTCTCTCTCTTGAAATGCTGCCTGGGTGGCTCTGTTTCTCCCTGAAATAAAACTTTGTCTGAAAAAAAAAAAAAGACAACCTAAAAGCCTCTCACCCTCCATCTTTCTTTACTTCTGAGAGTGCGCACATTCTCCTTTCTCTGCATGTGTACTTAATAAATTTCTTAACTACTTGCTCTATCTGTGCTGTATCTCTGAATTCTATCTTACAGCATAGACAAGAACCTAGAAAACCAAAATCCAGTAACATGTTTTGGTGAGCCAGCCAGGAGTCATTTCTCTCTAACCATCTGGACTGGTGAGTACTGGGAAGCTTGGCCATGTGCTGTCACTTTTCCTTCCCACTTGACTCATTGCTATCCTATCCTATGTCCTCATTTTCACTCCTTTCTCTAGGAATTTAGGGGCTCTGATGCAGCTCCCCCAGGACATAACCTCAGTACACCCCAAGCCTCTAGCTCCTTTGTTGGAGATGGTAGGAGCCCTGTCCAAAAAATAGGACGTGACATATAGATCCGAAAAGGCTCAGGGTGGCTGGTGATACCACCCTTTGAACCTGATTTGGGGTTTCTCCCTTGTCATGCAGGAGTCCCATGGGAGCCAAATTGAGTCCCCTGTCTCTGTCTCTCAGTCTTGCTTTCCTCAGTCTTCCAAGACTTTCCACATTCTTTCTCTTTTCCTCCCTTTGAAAACCCAGACCCTTCCTGCTGAATCTTTTCCTCTTTTCACCTCTTTGGCAGACATTCTTTCCCCTGCCTTCTTAAGAATCTCCATTTTCCACTGTCTGGCTTTTTATGCATTCCGAGACACTCCATCTTTTGTAAAATAAGATTCTGGGCTAAGGGTTCTTATACCAAACAAGGTGTTGCTTTTAACATGCTAGGAAGTCATGTCTGGTTTAGGCTCAAAGGAATTAGGCACTTTTCTGAAAGCCAGAAGTGAGGGTAAGTGAAAGCCCCAACCAACCTAATTAAAATGAACAGCCTATGAGAGCTGGTAAGCCCCATCTTTCTTAAGATGAGTACGCAGGCCTTCTTGCCCTCTGCTTGCTTGTGGTGTTGGCTCTCCACTCCTTATCCACTAGGACCAGTCTAGACCATGGTTTCTCCTCCCCACTATTGCTCTCCAATGCAATTACAAACCTTGGTGGGTGTTCTCTTTTGCTAGTTGCTGGAATGTGATATTCCAGAAACAGAACAGTTTTTAAAAAGGGGGAATTTAATAAGTTTCACGTTTACAGTTCTAAACCCCCAAAAATGTCCCAATTAAAGCAAGACTATAAAAATGTCCAATCTAAGGCATCAGGGAAAGATAGCTTTGTTCAAGAAGGCCAATGACATTCAGGGATTCTTTCTCAACTAGAAAGGCACATGGTGAACATGGTGACATCCACTAGCTTTCTGTGCTTCTTGCTTCATGAAGCACCCCCAGGGGCATTTTCCTTCTTCATCTCCAAAGGTCCCAGGATGTGTGGACTCTTCTGGGTCTCGTGTCTCTCCAGCTCTTTCCAAAATGCTTCCTCTTTTAAAGGATTCCAGTAAACTAATCAAGACCCACCTGGGATAGGTAGAATCACAATTCTCTCTTATCAAATGTTAATACCCACAATTGGGCATGTCACATCTCCATGGAGATGATCTAATCAAGCTTCCAACCTATAGTGCTGAATAGGGGTTGAAAGAAAAGGTTGCATCCACAAGACAAGTTAGGATTAAAACATGGCTTTTCTAGGGTACATTATCTTTTCAAACTGGCACAGTGGGCCTTTCTCATAGGGAAGCTACTAGTTTTAAGTTTGCTTTTACTTTCTAAAATCTGCACTTCAAAGGGCAGGGGGAGCTTCACTTCTGGTCCTGTCTTATAGTATTTCCATACACAGACCCTGTGGATTGCCTGAAAAGTGTACTAAGCCACATTTTGTGGTGTGACTAGCCTTTCCAAGGATATTTCCCCTTAGGAGGAACCCAATTTCGTTGCCACATGTTTTTTCCCTCTAACACAAGCATGGCAGTACCAGAGGTTGGTACCTGGGAAATCTGCTCCCTAAAGTTTCTTTGTTTGTAGCAACTGTTCTCTTAGGCAATAAATTTAAAATACAGGCATTCAGGTTCTTCTCTCTCTTCCTTAGCATTGGGTGGTGCTTCAACTGCAATACTCTGGCAGTAAGTTACACTGCACAGATAGTCAGGAAGATGGATGGCTTGGCTCAAAAGCCATAGGATGGTCCCAGCCCATCCATCTCCTGAGTCTTCTAGGAGCCCAAGGGATGCCTGGGGATAGGGTGCCTGATCCCATGGAAGCCCAGGGATCAGTATTCAGAAAGGCAAATTGGTGACCTGGGACACTGGGCACTGCTAGGAAAATCTGCCTTGGATGTGTGGCACTTCCAATGGTGTCTGGCCCCAATCTCTCTTAGAAAACAGACAACATTGGCTCACAAATGAAATAGGAATTCTCTTTTATGAGAAAGAAAGACAGTGGCAAGGAATTCCTCCTGTACAGCTTTTATAGCCTTATATGTTATGTTCAAGGAGACTCTCAGAGGCTTTTTCCTCATCACACTTCCTCATGGGAGGAGGCAGATATTTTAGATAATCATCTTTTAAATAGTGCCCCTCCCTCCAATCCTAATTTAGTTTCTATTAAAACCCATTGTAGCCAAATATAAAACTTCTCTTCTAAATTATTATGCTCCTTTTAGCCCTCAGGAAACAGGACAAAATGTTTCCACATTTTTCCTTTTCCAGAGAAAAATTGAAAATACCAACAGTCGATATAAACTAAAAAGATAGGGAAGCAGAGCCCTCCAATAGAACTCTCAATTACAATACCATCCTCCAGTCAGAAAAAGACAGGAAAAAATAGTTTAAAATTCCTGCTGCCAAGATGTTTATAGCTCTCTATCAAGACAAGAACCTAAAAAAGACCTGTCACTTGTGCTTTGCCCGGGTCTCGATTTCCATTAATGAGAAAATGCTTGTTTACTAAAAAGCATGAGAAGATGTACTACTAAACAAGTTAAATGTAATGAATTAATAGAGATCATGCAGGGGAAAGAGGAAAACCTATCCCGGTCCCAAGGGAGATTAATAGAAGCCCTAAAAAATCTACTAATGCAAGCCCAGACTCCCTGGAAAGTCAGATTTTGCTGCACCCATTTCATCTGCCCCTGATATTTGGAGAAAGCTGCAAAAACTCTCTATCAGCAGACAAACTTCTGCTAATGACTTACTATAAACTGCCTTTTCTGTCTCTAACAACTGAAACAAGGCTGAGGAGGAAGAGAAGGCAAAGAGAGGTAAGCAAAAGACCATAAAACAGGCTCAGCTGACTGCAGTCACTGTGAACACCAACCTCTAGATCACCTAAATCATGGCTCCAGGCCTCAAGAGCCTTGCTCCAATACTGAGTCAGAGGCCACTGGCAAAGAGGGTGCCAGAAAGCAAGACAGCTCTCAACCCTGGGACCCACCAGGGACCTGCCTAGGTGCCACCAGCATGGGCTGCAGGCCTGGGGGCTGCGCTGTCTCCTAAAGGGGGGTCAGGACAGCTCCTAGAGCCCTGCTCACAGAAGGAAAGACTGAGGATTCTTGAAGCTCTGCTGACTACACATCTGACCAACTTAAAGGAGCCCCAGGTGACACTCAATGGGACAGGTAAGATTTTTTTTTAACATTCTTAACTTATGATCATTCCATTCTACATATATAATCAGTAATTCACAATATCACATAGTTGCATAGTCATCATCATGATCATTTCTTAGAACATTTGCATCAATTCAGAAAAAGAAATTAAAAAAAAACAGAAAAAAATTCATATATACCATATCCCTTACCCTTCCCTTTTATTGATCACTAGCATTTAAATCTAAATTTATTTTGACATTAGTTCCCCATATTATTTATTTTTATTCTATATGTTTTATTCATCTGTTGATAAGTAGATAAAAGGAGCATCAGACACAAGGTTTTCACAATCACACAGTCACATTGTGAAAGCTATATTACTATACAATCATCTTCAAGAAATATGGCTACTAGAACACAGGTCTACATTTTCAGGCAGTTCCCTCCAGCCTCTCCATTACATCTTAGCTAAAAAGGTGATATCTAATTGCATAAGAATAACCTCCAGGATAACCTCTGTTTGGAATCTCTCAGTCATTGACACTTTATTTTGTCTCATTTCACTCTTCCCTTTTTTGGTCAAGAAGGTTTTCTCAATCCCTTGATGCTGAGTTTCAGCTCATTCTAGGATTTCTGTCCCACATTGCCAGGAAGGTCCACACCCCTGGGAGTAATGTCCCACATAGACGGGGAGGGTGGTGAGATTGCTTGTTCTGTTGGCTGGAGAGAAAGGCCACATCTGAGCAACAAAAGAGGTTCTCTTAGAGGTGACTCTTAGGCCTAATTTTAAGTAGGGTTGTCCTGTCCTTTGTGGGGTTAAGTTTCATATGAACAACCCCCAAGATTGGGGGCTCAGCCTATAGCTTTGTGTCTACACTGCTTGTGAGACTATCAAGAATTCAACTTGGAGAGGTTGAACTTTCTCTCTTTCTCAGCATTCCCCGAAGGGGACGTTGCAAATACTTTTATTCACTCTTCAAATCACTCTGGGATTCATCAGGACATCACCCTGGACAAACCAAAAAATTCTCATGCCCTACTTAAGGCTCCATGCACTTATGATATTCAACTAAGGGGACAAATAAGGTTATTAATTTCTTAATTAACACTGAAGCTGCTTTATCCCAAACTGCCACTCAGAGCCTACCACCACTCGGACTTGCGTAGCTATGGGAATTGGCGGTAAAGCCAAAACTGAGACCTACACTATGCCTCCCCTTTGTAGGCTCAAGAACATCCTAGTACCCCGTCAATTTCTCATTGTCCCTGAATGCCCCATCTCCTTCTTTAAAAAATTTTTTTTCACTCCCTGTGGGCCATCTTAAAACTGCTAAAACCCAACAAGTGTTTATCCTCTTGTTTTCCCTGAGGTCCTTACTAAATGGAGGCCCCTCTTAGCATCCCAAAGGAAATCCTTAAGCAAATAAACCCATCTATATAAAATAAAGGCATCCCAAAGCTAGCCCAGAAATAACCCCTAACTGCATTCAAGGTTTCAGTCCTAAATCTTGAAAACTCACTTTAGTAGTCCTCTTCACCCTAACTCTCAATAACTATTTCCTTTTTTTTTTTTTTTTTTTTGCATGGGCTCCAGGAATTGAACCTGGGTCTCAGCCATGGCAGGCAAGAACTCTGCCTGCTGAGCCACCATGGCCCACCCAACTATTTGCTTTTAAATAGCAAAGACTTAATAATAAAATTCCCAGCCTACTCACTTATACAGGGCTTCCCCCTAAATATTTAAACAATCCCTATATCCTTAAAAATACCTTAGCAGCAGACCTTACTGGCCTTCAGCTACCTCAAAGTACAGTCTTTCAGTATGTTAACTTTATAAACTAACATATAAAATGAATCTAAAAATATAAAATGAATTTTTATGAATTCATATTATATAAAATGAATTTCATTCATCATAATCATTTCTGACTGAATGAATACAGAAAGTTACAGAAAGTTTGAATAAGTGAATTTTGTAGTCATTACTGACTACAAGTCCTGAATGGATGTGTAAAGTTGTGAAGAATTATAAAAAGTAAGTTTTGTTTACAGTCACTGCTGACTACTGAAAGTTACAGAAAGTTTATAAAAATGAACTCTGTCTTAGTCAATGCTGCTCTCAGATAATGTGCTCTTTAATGGAATGTTGTAAAGTTTTTCTTAATCATCTGAGTACTCTGTCTAAAAGCTAAAGATTTTATAACATATCAAAATAATGTCCTTTTTGATGTTTATGTTAACCTTATCATCCTTTATTTCAGAAACAAGACTTCTCACTCAAAATAAGTTAAAAATTTTTGTTCTCTCACCATGTAAAAGGTGCTAAATAATTTGGCATATTAGAAAAAGGTGTTTACAAAATATTACAATAATTTAAAATTTTCCTATCCTTCCATTAGCTAAATTTGCATAATGGAAATATTGTTCATATTTTGTTTCTGTCCTGATAATGACCTGTATAATGTTAAAATTACAAGTCATGGAAATGAACAAATTTACTTATCAGTTACACTACTTTAAGGTTTCTCTAAAAGCATAGATGGTCAATTATAAGTAAAAACTTCATCTTTGACAAAAAGAAAAACAAGGCAAGTGAATAAATTATGTTCTACCTATTAATCAATTTAACCCTAGTAAATGCATAAAAATCAAACAGGACAAAACTTCTACTATAGTTCATAATCAATAACCCCAACATAGAACAACTGCCAAATATTTTTATTTCTAAAAGTAACTTCATTTAAAATGCTTATAAAAGTAAAGATTAACATGTAAGCTCTTAAAACAATCACAATTATTCCTAAGCTTTAACTGTTACTTCTAAATTTTAAGATGTTTTGTCTTTATATAACCTAGTAATTTCCTAGTACTTTAAGTATCTGTGTAACACCCAAAACCCACAAAATTTTCCAGCTCTAAAAGTCGACATTACTCCATACAGCAACATATAAATGGTGTTAATCTAGTTAGGACTAAGATAAATATAGTATTGTCTATATGTTAAAACTTTAAGTTCTGTGTAAGACCAAAAAAAGGGCCAAAGTATTTTAAGCAAAAAATAAAAATATATTTGCAAAATCCCTTGAGCTAATCCCATAAAACTATTAAACTTCACCACCTGGAGAATCCTTTCTATTCTCTTAAGCAATGCCAGCTCCCAACGTAATAAGCCAAAGCTCTACCCCCGGGAATAGCTCAGAGAGTGAAACTAATTCCCCTTATCTAAACTCAAAAACTAGGAAAAGGGAAAAGGTTGTGCCTTCCTATTCCAGCATGCTCATGCAATACTGTAGAAAGAGGGAAGTTTTCTCACAATAAACACAACCAAGAAATACTCAATTTCTTAAATTCCATGCTTTCTTCAGCAAAAGATACTTGTAATTTGTAGCCCTGGCCATCAGAAAAATAATACTAACATCTCTCGAGGGAATAACCCAGCCAATACCGCAGCCAAAGCCACAGCCCAATCAGTCCCCTTCTAAGCCGCATTCCTATACTGCTATACCCCTATACCCCTTAACTTAGCACGTGTACTCTCTTATTTCCCAGTTAAGCAGCGACAAGCTGCTCAGCTAAGATTCACTCTTGACCTGAAAGATGGTCATTTTGTTCCCTTTTCCCCAGACCCACTTAACTAACACCTCTTCTAGGCCCAATTACTTCTATCCTCTTGCTAATACTCAGCCCTCACAGTTTTAAACTTCTCACCAAGTTTATTTCTTCCAGACTAGTAAGTAGCCTTTCACACTGAACCAAAGCTGATGTGAGGATTTTCAGCCCTTCCAACTGCCGCTCCAGGCTCGTCCCCTCTCAAACTAAATGAGATAGCCAGAGAGTCCTATGCCCCACCAGGTGGGGCCTATACCCCTGACAAGCCAGAAGCAGCTACAGAAGACAGACCATCAACCCTCAGCACCCCTTAAGGTTAAGGGGTGAGAATGCTCTGAGGGGGAATTTGAGGCAGGATAGAACAGTGAGAGAGGAGAGAGAAAACTGTAAAAGAGCCCTTGAGAAAGGATGGTTAATCAAAGTCAGCAAGTCCTGTGTCTGGTACAGACACCCTGCCTGGAAACTACCCACTTACTAGAAGCACCCAGTGTCGGAAAACCCATCTAAAGCCAAACAACCACAACCTGAGTGGGTAATCTATGGAGAAAGGTGGAACCAATGGACCCAGGCAAATGCACTGTCTACTACCTGATGCCACCCTGGAGAGGGAAGAGGGAAGAAAGAGCTCAAACAAGGAAGGGGCGGGGTAATAAGTAAAGCTAACTGATAAAAGCAAATTGCCCCACATTGCCTATTGCCTCTCGCCTTCCATCTTTCTTTACTTGTGAGAGTGCCTGCATGCCCCTTTCTCTGCATGTGTATGTAATAAATTTCTCACCTACTTGCAAAACAAACAAAAGCAACCTACATACAAGATTATATTGATTGTATATTAAAATTTCAACATCTGGGTGAGACCAAAGGTAGAGATGTTTATTTGGTGCAAAACTTATATCTTCAGTAGCACACTATCGAATTTAACTTGTATGATCAGCTTATTCAAACAGCATAATACATAGAACCTTGAACAGGGAGTTAGATCTTGTTGGTTTATATGGGTTGGTATGATGCCCCGTTACACCCTAGAATAATCTGGGCAGTAGATTAAAAAGTATTTGCAAAGTCTCCTTGAGGGACTCAGGAAAAACATGGAAATATTAAACTTCCCCACCTGGGGAAAACCTGATATTCTCACAGTTATTGGGGACTACCAGTTTGATGGGCCAGGCCCTTGATCTTGGGACTTGTTTTATGAAACATATTCCTGCAAAGGAGAAGCTAAGCCTATTTGTGATCATGCTTAAGGGTCACCCCCAGAGAACCTCTTTTATGGCTCAGATGTAGCCTCTTTCTCTAAGCCAACTCCGCAGTTGAACTCACTGCTCAGTTTTTTGTGTATTAGAGTAGCTGGAACGAACTCTAATCCAATAGCCTTGATCCTTGAAGATGATTGTATAACCATATAGCTTTTAAGGGGTGATTTTGTGATTGTGAAAACCTTGTGACTGACACTCTCTTTATCCAGTGTATGGACAAATAAGTATGAAAATAAAGACAAAAAATAAACAATAGGAGGATGGAGGATCACATATTTGAGGAGTTCTTTTTTTACATTTTTTTTAAGTAAAAGAAATGTTCAAAAATCAATTGTGATCAATCAACTGGCAGGGAGGAGAATCAAGATGGCAGCTTAGCAATGTGCGCATTTTAGTTCATCCTCCCAGAAAACTACTAAACAACCAGAAACAGTACAGAAAAGCTTCCTGGGGCCACGTCAGTGACTAGACACACAGTGTACCCCAGTCTGGACCAGCTGGACTGGCTGTGAGCCCCCCCAGAACCATGAGTTCCCCAAGCCATGGTGGCCAGCGCCCCTCCCCCACAGGCTGCTTTCCAGAGGAGAAAGGAAAGAGACTTCACCAGCAGCAGGGATTGAGCCCAACCAAAACCCAATCGTGGAATTCATGAACAAATTCTGACTACTAAAAATAGGCCCCCAGCTCAGGTGAACCTGGTCAAAGCAGAGGTAGCTAATTTTTGCCCCAGCACCAAGGGGGCAGGGCTGATGGAAAAAGAAAAACAAAAGGAAACAGAGGTTTTTGTGGCTGTGTTTCTACAAAGGCTTGACTGCCTTTGGATTCAGTGGCAGGACTTCTCAGGTTGCAACTTCCCCAGGCATAGGCAGAAACAAGCTCATTTGAGGGCTTGTCTGGAGCCTGTGCCTTCCCCAGGGGAGGGGTGAAGCCCCACCCAGGTGGAATTCCTCCCTCATGGAATTCAGACACCAGGGCTTGGTAATTTGAAACCATTAAAACCAGCCTACAACCTCTCCTCTGTCTCCACCACGTCCCCAGCAAAGAAAGTCTGCCAAAGTTAAAGATACCACATCATCTTATGCTGGTGGGACCTGCAGGCAGACAAGCACCACATACTGGGCAGAATAAGAAAAACAGAGCCCAGAGACTTCACAGGAAAGTCTTTCAACCTGCTGGGTCTCACCCTCAGGGAAAACCGATGCAGGTGACTCTTTTCCCCAATAGGAGGCCAGTTTGGTCTGGAAAAATCCAGCTGGGGTCTATAATATCTAAGTAGACCTTCCTAAGGGTGGGGGTGGGGGGAAAGGCACCATACAAGCAGGGGAAGACACAAGAAAACAAGAACTGAAAAACTCTCCTCTGTTAAACAAAACCTAAGCTAGAAGTCCAGAAAAAGCTGAACTGAATGTCAAAGAACAGATAGACAACAAATTCATACAGCAAGAAAACCCTAGGTAAAAGAAGTGAAAGCAATCTCCAGAATAAACTAATTAAGGTAATTAAATGCCTAGATGCCAGCAAAAAAAACAAATCACACTAGGAAAATTGAAGATATGGCCCAGTCAAAGGAACAAACCAACAATTCAAATGAGATACAGGAGTTGAAACAATAATTCAGAATATACGAACAGACATGGAAAACCTCATCAAAAACCAAATCAATGAATTGAGGGAGGATATAAAGAAGGCAAGGAATGAACAAAAAGAAGAAATTGAAAGCCTGAAAAAACAAATCACAGAACTTATGAGAATGAAAGGCACAGTAGAAGAGATGAAAGAAACAATGGAAACCTACAGTGGTAGATTCCAAGAGGCAGAAGATAGGACTAGTGAACTGGAGGACGGAACATCAGAAATCCGACAAGAAAAAGAAAATATAGGGAAAAATGGAAAAATATGAGCAGGGACTCAGGGAATTAAGGGACAATATGAAGCACATGAATATACATGGTGTGGGTGTCCCAGAAGGAGAAGAGAAGGGAAAAGGAGGATAAAAACTAATGGAGGAAGTTATCACTGAAAATTTCCCAACTCTTATGAAAGACTTAAAATTACAGATCCAAGAAGTGCAGTGCACCCCAAAGGAATAGATTCAAATAGACATACTCCAAGACATTTACTAATCAGAATGTCAGAGGTCAAAGAGAAAGAGAGAATCTTGAAAGCAGCAAGAGAAAAGCAATCCATCACATACAAGGGAAGCCCAATAAGACTATGCTTAGATTTCTGAGCGAAACCATGAGGCGAGGAGACAGTGGGATGGTATATTTAAATTATTAAAAGAGAAAAACTGCCAACCAAGAATTCTATATCCAGTAAAATTGTCCTTCAAAAATGAGAGAGAAATTAAAACATTTTCAGACAAAAAAATCACTGAAAGAATTTGTGACCAAGAGACCAACTCTGTAAGAAGTACTAAAGGGAGCACTAGAGACAGATATGAAAAGACAGAAGAGAGAGGTGTGAAGAAGAGAGTAGAAAGGAAGACTAAGAGTAAAGGTAAAAAGAAGGAAAATTAGATATGACATATAAAATCCAAAAGGCAAAATGGTGGAAGAAAGTACTACCCATACAGTAATAACACTAAATAGTAATGGATTAAACTCCCCAAACAAAGGACATAGACTTGCAGAATGGATTAAAAAACAGGACCCATCTATATGCTGTCTCTACTCAAAGGACATGAGGGCAAGGACACAAATGAACATTTGCACACCAATGTTTATACCAGCATTATTTATAATTACCAAGAGGTGGAAACAGCCAAAATGTCCATCAACAGATGGGTGGCTAAACAGACTGTGGTATATACATACGATGGAATATTATGTAGCTGTAAGACAGAATAAAGTTATGAAATATATAACAACATGGATGGACCTTAAGGACATTATGCTGAGTGAGATTAGCCAAAAACAAAAGGACAAACACTATATGGTCTCACTGATATGAACTGACATTAGTGAATAAACTTGGAATATTTCATTGGTAACAGAGACCATCAGGAGATAGAAATAGGGTAAGATATTGGGTAATCAGAGCTGAAGGGATACAGATTGTGCAACAGGACTGAATATAAAAACTCAGAAATGGACAGCACAATACTACCTAACTATAATACAATTATGTTAAAACACTGAATGAAGCTGCATGTGAGAATGATAGAGGGAGGAGGGCTGGGGGCATAAGTGAAATCAGAAACAAAGATAGACAGTAAAGATTGAGATGGTATAATCTAGGAATGCCTAGAGTGTATAACAACAGTGACTAAATGTGCAAATTTTAAAAATGTTTTTGCATGAGGAAGAACAAAGGAATGTCATTACTGCAGTGTGCTGAAAATAGATGGTAATTAATATTTTAAAATTTCACCTTATGTGTGAGACTAAAGCAAAAAAATGTTTATTTGTTACAAAATTTATATTTTGACTAATGCATTTCCTAATATAACTTATGTAGATAGCTTGGTTGAACAACATAAGCACATGGAACCTTGGGTAGAACATGAGACTTTGTTGGTTTGTCCAGAGTGATGCCCCGATGAATCCCAGAGTGATTCAATCAGTGAGCGAAAAAGCATTTGCAAAGTCCCCTTTGGGGAATGGTGAGAACAGGGAGAAATTCAACTTACCCAAGTTGAATTCTAGATAGTCTCACAAGCAGTGTGGACAACCAAAGCTATAGGCTGAGACCCCAGTCTTGAGGTTTGTTTATATGAAACTCAACCCCACAAAGGATATGTCAAGCCTACTTAAAACTAGGCCTAAAAGTCACCTCCAAGAGAACCTCTTTTGTTGCTCAGATGTGGCCTTTCTCTCCAGCCAACACAACAAGCAAACTCACCACCCTCCCCCTGTCTACGTGGGACATGACTCCCAGGAGTGTGGACCTTGCTGGCAACGTGGGACAGAAATCCTAGAATGAGCTGAGACTCAGCATCAAGGGATTGAGAAAAACCCTAGAATGAGCTGAAACCCAGCATCGAGAGATTGAGAAAGCCTTCTCAACCAAAAGGGGGAAGAGTGAAATGAGACAAAGTGTCAATGGCTGAGAGATTCCAAACAGAGTCGAGAGGTTATCCTGGAGGTTATTCTTACACATTAAGTAGATGTTACCTTGTTATTCAAGATGTAATGGAGAGGCTGGAGGGAACTGCCTGAAAATGTAGAGGTGTGCTCCAGTAGCCATGTTTCTTGATGATGATTGAATAATGATATAGGTTTCACAATGTGAGTGTGTGATTGTGAAAACCTTGTGTTGATGCTCCTTTTATCTACCTTGTCAACAGATGAGTAGAACATATGGAATAAAAATAAATAATAGGGGGAACAAATATTAAAATAAATTTAGTTTGAAATGTTAGTGATCAATGAAAGGGAAGGGTAAGGGGTATGGTACGTATAATTTTTTTTCTGTTTTTATTTTATTTTTCTGTTGTCTTTTTATTTCTTTTTCTGAATTGATGCAAATGTTCTAACAAATGATCATGATGATGAATATGCAACTATGTGATGATATTGTGAATTACTGTTTATATATGTAGAACGGAATGATCATATATTAGGAATGTTTGTGTTTCTTTCTTGTAATTTTTTTAATTAATAAAAAATGTTTAAAAATCAATTGTGATGATGAATGCACAGCTATATGATGATAGCATGAACCATTGCACACTTTGTATAATTATATGGTATATGAATATATAATATATAGATAAATTTGCATTTATAAATAAAAGACAACCTACAGAATGTAAGAAAATATTTGGAACAACATATCTGACTAGGGTTTAATATCCAAAATATTTAAAGAAATCTTCCAACTCAACAACAAAAAGTCAAACAGCCCAATTAAAAAATGGGCAGAGGGCCGCGGTGGCTCAGCGGGCAAGAGTGCTTGCCTGCCATGCCGGAGGACCCCGGTTCGATTCCCGGCCCCAGCCCATGTAAAAAACAAACAAACAAACAAAATATAATAAAACAAGAAAATGTTTAAAGATGTTTCCCTTTCTTCCTCCCTTCCTTCCTTCCATCCTTCCTTCCTTCTCTGTCTTTCCTTCCCTTCCTCCCTCTCTCTTTAAAAAAAAAAAAAAAAAAAAAAAAAAAAAAAAAAAATGGGCAGAGACTTGAATAGACAGTTCTACAAAGAAGATACACAAATAGCCAACAATCACATGAAGAAATACTCAATGTCATTACCCATTAGGGAAGTGCAAATAAAATGACAATGATATGATTAAAATGGGATATTTTTAGACTGTATATTTGCTACTAGAATAAATTTTTTTTTAAAATTTCGTGGCATTACACAACACTAACAGTGAACCCTAAGTTAAACCATGGACTATATTAAATAGTACAGTTATAAAAATGTGTTTTCATCAATTGTAATAAATGTAGTATACAAACCAAACATGTTTGTTATAGGGTGGTATATGAAAATCCTGTATTTTATGCATGATTTTTCTGTAAACCCAAAACTTCTCTAATCTAAAAAAAAAAATGAATGAATAAAAAAGCACACAATGAGATGCCATTTCACACCCGCTCAAATGGCTACTATTTTAAAAGTGGAAAATAACAACTGTTTAAGATAATATAGACAAAAAAAGAATACTTGTTCATTGTTGGTAAGAATGTAAAATGATGCAGTCACTCTGTGGAAAAAGTCTGGTGGTTCCTCAGGAAGTGATGTATAGAATTAGCTTATGACCCAGCAATGCCATTTCTAGGTACATATCCAAAATAATTGAAAGCAGGGACTTGAACAATATTTACATACTAATGTTCATAGTGACATGATTCACAATTGCCAAAAGATGGAAGCAACCAAGTGTCTATCAACTGATGAATGGATAAACAAAATGTAACATTTACATACAATGAGATATTCAGCTGTAAAAAGGAATGAAGTTTTGATACATGCTACAACATGGATGGACTTTGATGACATCATTTGAGTGAAGTAAGTCAGACACAAAATGACAAATATTGTATAATCTCTATGATATGAAATAATTAGAATAAGCAAACTCATGGAAACTAGAATACATGTCACCAGGGACCAGGGTGGGAGTGGGGAATGGGAAGTAAGTGCTTAATTGGTGCTGATTTTCTGCTTTGGATAATGGATACATTTTGCTAGTGGATGGTGATGATGGTGGTGCAACATTTTAAATGTGATTGACACTGCTAATTTTGTATTTGAAAATGATTGAAATGGGAAATTGAGTTGTATATATATATATATATTACTAGAATGAGCATTTTTTCAAAAATCTGGACTATACAACACAAACAGTGAACACTGATATTAGCTATGGACTGTGGTTAATGGTATAATTATATTGATGTTTTGCCAATTGTAAGAGGGCTGCCACACTAGTGGCAAAGTGTTGGTGACAGGGAAAACTATTGAGGATACAGGAGCTCTGTATTCTCTGCATGAATTTTCTGTAAACCTGAAATTTTTCTAATAGAAACATATATTTTTTTCATTTTAGAAAGCATGTTGGATTATGTTACTCCTGCTTAAAACTGCCAACAGATTCCCACCACACTTGGCATAAAAGCCAAAGTTCTTATTATGGCCAGCCAGGACAGCCTAGTGTCAAGAAATAGGATAAGAATAAAAAGAGTGGTGAAATAGAATTGAATCCTGCTGACAGGTCATATAAGAGAAATTCAAAGAGGTTATCATTGAATTCAGCAACTTGGAGGTCATGGAAAACATTGACAAGAACAGTCCCTGTGGCATGCTGGGATTCAAAACTGGTAGAAAGTGAAATGAGGAAAGAATGAGAAGACAGAAAGTGGACACCACAACAACAATCAAATCTTTTCAATATCTTCTTCCATGAGAAAGTAGCTGGAAACAATTTGGGGAGAAGGAAAGACTGACTCATAGTGCATGAGAGGTACAGTGGTTTTTAAGAATGTGTGATATTAAACTGGTTTGTATGCTGAGAAGAATGGCACAGCAGAAATAAAGAAATGGATAAGGAGAGAGCATTCTTGATGGAGTGAGCCTTTAAGAAGGCAAGAGATGGGGCCAAGCCACAAAACAGAAGGGTTGGTTTATAAGAGGGAGGACACAGAGTGTGGTTAAATATATAAGCAAATTGGTAGTTTGGGTGATGGAAAGATGAAGGAGTTCTTGATTACTTCTCTATAGATGTACGTGTTCAACTTCCCTTTCAGATTACAAGCTCTGAAAGAACATTTTTCCCTGTAACCCTCAGTATTAACACGATGCAAAGACATAGAGAATCTAGGGCTGAGGGTTTGTTTAATGGAAGTGATGTACGACATTCCCTTGGGATTGTTCCACCTGGTAGCCAGCCCCTTCAAAAGCAGTTCCATTCAACAAACCAAAAAAATCTCTGGGGAAAAAAAAAAAAAAGGAGCAAGAAGAAACCACAAGTTGTAAATGCTTGGAGCTGCAGTTAGAATGGCCAACTATTTTTTAACTGGAATAGGCTGGGAGAGCTAAAATATCAGCATTAGCATGAGGGGGAGGTAGGATTAAAGCAAAGTGGTGAGCAAAGAAAACTAGGGAGCATACCCCAGTGCCCTCTGCATAAGCCTGGACGCTGGTTGGAGTGTTCCTTATCTCTTCACTTCATTATATTCTCTAGTAATACTGTAATAATTGTCTGTAAAGTTTTAGAGGAGAACCGCATGATATAAGAAAGAATTTAGAATGCAGAATGCGTTAGACTAATTAGCACTGTCCTACTATGGATAGCCTGTTTTTCCCAGAGTTATATTCAGTCTCTAGTGATTGCAGCCTATTTGGAACAGAAACTAATGAGGGAAACCAAACCATGAGCCTTTGGTGAAATTCTCCTTAATATCAGCCCCTGCTTTGAGATGGAAGAAGCTCATGTGCCTGTAGGAGGGGAGGACACTTGAGAGGAGAGTGCTGCAGAGTCAGCCAGCCAGGTCCTGTTAGGATTAGGCCCTTAGATTTTCTCCTACTGAGTAATGGCTAGGTTTCTTCATTAAACAGGGTATTTTTACTTCAGTGCTTTTTCATCCTGCATCCCATAGCAAAGGATTCCTAGTTTCTAGATAGGTTTAGGGTCAGCATCTGAGCAACCCATAGAGAATCCCACTGAATGAGTTACCTAGACCCATCAGGAGAACATCAGACATCTAAATACAGGCTCCTTGCCCTGAATGGAAGGGGTGATGTCTTGTCCTGGCTGAGGGAATCCTCTGCCAATTTCAAGTATCTTTCTTTGCCGTTCACAAATCAAGAGGTTTCTGAGCCAGAAAGCCAGAACAACCTTATGTGAATGGAGAGCAGGAAGTGGAATGGAGATTTTTCTAGAGCCGGCTTTGTGTTAATACAGAACAATGTTATTTTTCGAATGTTTGAAACCACATCTTGAAACTTTTCCAAAAGCAATGCATTTAGAAATCACTTTTTTATATAACAAAGAGCATCACATAAATCATAACAATATAATAGGTTTTATTATTCCTGTCTCTATTGGGGAGAGCCTTTCGCTCCATGGGATGAAGGCATTTGGACAGAAAGAAGCTTATGATCCTCTCATCTGTATCTGGGCAGTGCTAGATCACTTTTTATGCTCCATTATGGATAAAATCTCATGCAAAAACAGATACTTTGCAGCAAGATTTGTCTATACTGGGATTGTCCCTGCCACCTGAAGACGTTT
This sequence comes from Tamandua tetradactyla, assembly GCF_023851605.1. Lineage (NCBI taxonomy): Eukaryota > Metazoa > Chordata > Mammalia > Pilosa > Myrmecophagidae > Tamandua > Tamandua tetradactyla. Next base: position 29,333,038 of record NC_135352.1, read on the forward strand.
TGTTTTGTTTTATAGACTTTTCTCCTCCAACTTATTTTTCTGTATATGTGGGGGGGGGGAGTGTTTGTTATTATTTTTGTTTTTTTTAAATTTTTCTTCCCCAACTTTGTATTACAAAATATTTCGTATATAACTGGAAATGTTAAAGGCTAGCACAGTGAATACCTTTTTATCCTCTACCTAAATCTAAATAATTGCCATCTTTGCCATATTTTATGTATGTATGTTTTACTTATATTTGTCGTAGTAGTTGTTTTTGAACTATTTGAATATAAGTGCAGACATCACAAAACTTCACACCTAAGAACTTCAGTATAAACCTCCCACGAGTAAGGACATTCTCCTCATAATCACAATTACATTTCCACATGTAAAAAAATTAATAATAATTCCATAATATCATGTAGTAGTTAGTCATGGTTACACTTCCCGAGAATATCTTTTATAGCTGTTTTTTGTTCAACCAGGAACCAATCAAGGTTCACACCCAAGGTTTAGAATTGTCCCCTACTCCCCCACTTTCTTTTTTTTTCCTTCTTAAAATATTGACCTTTTTGAGAAATCCAGGCCAGTTATCCCTCATTCTGGAATTGTCTGATTGTTTCCTTATGCTGCAATTTAAATTGGTCTTTTCTCCTCTCTAGACTTAGATGTTAGATCCAGAGACGTTTGGTTGGAATTAAGTTGAAAATTTGGGGCAAAAATATTCATGGGTGATGTTGGATATTTCAAATTGCATCACATCACAAATCACATAACAGTGAACTGTCCCATTATTAGTGAAGCTTAGTTTGGCTGAGGGGCTGACAGCTGGATCTCCCTGCTGACTGGTGCATTTTCCCTTTGAAGTTAGTCAATACCATGGGAGGGTGGTATTTTGGCACCATGTAAATATCCTGTTCCTCCGGGATCCTTTCTATCTGGTGGGTAAACATTCCAAACCCTTTCAAATGGGAACATTTAATGGTCTCTAAGCAATGAATCTACCTGTCAATATTTCTGCAAGGACCAGTGGTGACCCCAAAATTCCCTTTTGAGAATGTTTAATCTTTGGGAACTAAGAATCTGAAAGCCCTTTTTTGTTAAGGTACACAGGCACAACTGTCATCTGTCATTGCACCAAGGCAGTGAGTTGATTATTGCAAATATAGGAAGGGAACAGAATTGGGCATGATTCAGGAATTGTAGCACTGCTCAAAGGTTGAGGACCAGGACAGAATTAGCATCCGCTGTCAACAAGCGCAGGTGCACATGGTTAGTTTTTTATATTGAGGCTCCTTAAGTGTCTGCTTGGTATAGTTGATGGCTTTCTTGAGATAAAGATGTAAGAATCATCCTTCCCATTCCTGGGTGGAGAGAAGAGTTATTAAATGAACTTATTAGCAATACCTGTGGCCTGCTAGAGCCCTGGTTCTGGAAATGCAGGACTTGAGTGGATAGGGTACTTCCAGTAGATGGGCCTCTCTAAGACACTCTCTTCTTCTCCTTTATCCCCTGTATCATTTCAGGTTTTTGTTTTGTTTTGTTTGGGTCTTCTTCGGATAGAAAATATTAAGCGAAAAATTACTACAAAAGGAGCTAAAATAGAAAATGGAAAATTTTCAGAAACTGCTCAATGAAAACTCCATTGATGTTTATTAGTTTCTCCTTGGAATAAACAAGAAAGTTAAGAATATGTTATTGAAAATGAAGTTGAGTCTTGCAAGGTGGTTACTGAGAGGTTAGAAGTGATCCCAGAGTCATTTTCTGCAGAATAAGGCAAAATATGTTGACTGGACTAGGACAACAGTGGTATGGACCCTAGAGAAAGTATTATCCTAACTTTATCTCTCCTTTGGTAGAGAGCTTGACGTCTTGGATAAGGACATATGCAAGAAATCTCAGAAATGAAAAAACTGGCTTCTTCTTTCTACCAGAGTGTGTTAGTTAGATTCAGTTGTCAACTTGGCCAGGTGTGAGCATACCTAGTCTTGTTGCTGCGGACATAAGCCAATGGTACGTGAACCTCATCTGTTGCTAATTACATCTGCAGTCGACTAGGAGGCGTGTCTGCTGCAATGAGTGACATTTGACTTAATTGGCTGGTGCTTAAATGAGAGATTGCAATGTAGCAAAGCTAAGCAGCTTGGCATTCCTCATCTCAGCACTTGCAGCTCAGCCCAGGCCTTTGGAGATGCAGAAAGTCACCCCGGGGAAAGTTGTTGGAACCCAGGGGCCTGGAGAGAAGACCAGCAGAGACCATCCTGTGCCTTCCACGTAAGAAAGAACCTCAGTGGAAAGTTAGCTGCCTTTCCTCTGAAGAACCAACAAAATAAATCCCCTTTTATAAAAGCCAATCCGTCTCTGGTGTGTTGCATTCTGGCAGCTAGCAAACTAGAACACAGAGATCATATACTAAGCTATCGCTTGCCATTTGGTCTTGGAGACTGCAATTCAAATGAGTCCTACACTGGACCATGCCAAAATGAGGCGGAATAAAGGGAATGTGTACACTCAAAAAGTTCTTTACTTAACAACTATTCACTGAGAACTAATCATTAACTAAGTGTGGAACATTCAGGGGTTCAGTATAAATAACATAGTTTCTTTTTCCCACCCAAACTCGAATTAATAGAAAAATAAGAAGTAGGAGAGAGGCAAATATAGACTAAAATGTCAACTTTATGATGAATCATTTGATGCCATGACTCTATATCTGTAGCCATGTGAGCTTGCTAATTTGTTTAGACTCATTACCGAGGCAGTTCCAAGAGCACATACTGTGGGGTAGAGGGAAGGTGAGAATACACCCTCCTGGCTGGCAGATGGAACTGACAAGAGGACCCACAAAGGGCTCACCTACATGTGCCCAGTTTCTTTCCCCAAATTCTCACCTATTTTTCAACCATAGCTCACCTGCCAACATCCTTCTCTCCAGGCTGTTCCAAGGGCTTCATTAATATAAAGCTATGCCACAAAGAGCACTAGTATGCTACAGATTGCCCTAAATTCCTCTGGCTAATCCAAACTCTTCTTTCTATGTATATCTGGGTTAAAGTATTAAGCCATGTGATATTAATCCAGAGGAATCTCAAATTTATTTAAACGTTTGGTAGAGTAACAAAGAGAAGATTATAATAGAAAAGAAGGACCAACCATTTAAAAAGAAGGGAAATAAATAGTTTGAGGGCAACATGACCAGCACAGAATAATGCAGCTCTATTGCTGGAGGGATTGGCTTGCCTATCAGTTATAGTTTCTCCCCTTCTTTAATAAAGAATCCATTGTTCTCTAGAATTTCAAGTTGATAAGAGTTTAAGCTCCCATGGCATTGGCAGCAAGGCTTCTGTAGTGGAGGCTAAAGAGGTGAAAATGATTGTAGGGACAGCTTAACTGATATAGAAATTAGGAGGCAACTAGGTCAAAGAGCAGATGCACTGATGTGAACTGATACTGAGTCGTCCTAGTGGAGATACGTAGTGTTAAGTTGGATTGAGAGAGCTCGGATATTATGCTAAAGACTGACAGATTTCTGAGGAGATGGCTGAATTCAGAAAGATTAAGACCAGAGAAGGAAGTATGAAAAGGAGAAGAAGGCCAAGACTGGGCATCATCAGGTGACACTCCCAGTTAAGAAGCCTGTGGTGGTTTGAAGCTGAAGGGACCCAAGAAGCCAAGGGACCAAGGATTCTATTCCTGTGGGTGTGACTCCATTGTAAGTAGGACCTTTTGATGAGTTTACTTTAGTTAAAGTGTGGTCCACCTCAAACAGGATGGGTCTCAGTCCTATTACTGGAGTCCTTTAAAAAGAATAAAATTCTGAGAGAGAGAAAAAAAGAGAGAGAAAGCCTCAGGAAGAAGCTGAAACCAACAAAATCTGGAAGAGAAGGGAGAGACCAGGAGGTACTACCATGTGTCTTTCCATGTGACAGAGCCTAGGACTGCCAGCAGGTAGCACGCAAGACACCAGTCTTCAGGGAGAAAACATTGCCTTGATGATTGCTTGATTTGAACTTTCTTTTAGCCATAAGGTAAAAGAAACCATAAGGTAATAAACTCTCATTGGTTAAGCCAATCCATTCCAATGTATTTGCTTGAGCAGCCTAAGAAGCTAAAACAGAGTCAAAGAAAGAAGAGGGACTAATGCAAATAAGAAAAGGAGTAAGAAGTAAAAAGCAAATGAAGACAGTGAATGATATATTTGAATGTGCTTAAAAAGGGGAAATTTTAGATTATATATATGAAACTAGAGTATATTTTTTTAATCCATGGATGTTCATAACATAATGAACCCTTACTTAAACCATGGACTATAGTAAATAGTACAATTATAAAAATGTGCTTTCATCAATTGCAACAAATGTATCACACCAACGCAAGATAATAAGGTATTATATGGGAATCTTGTATTTTATGCATGATTGTTCTATAAAGCCACAACTTCTCTAATTTAAAAAAAATGAAGAAAATACGGTTTCAATGAAAGCAAAACCAGTAAGTTTAGAGAAGTCGCCAACACTGCCAAGTACAACAGAAATCAGGGAGAATGTGGGGACGTTTTTAAAGGATGACAAAAATATGTCAGCTTATTTAGAATGTATAACCATCCCTCTCCTTGCAATTTGTTGTTGGTGAGCCTATATGACATGCTTAACATGAGATCTAATCTAGAAGCACTGGTCTCTGCTTTCCCGACCCAATACAGCCTGAAATTTTTTAGATATTTCATATGAGAGGTGCATATTAAGGAAATTTTATAAAAATCTTTGGAATCTAGCAAACAGAAAGATAAGTTTTTTTTGTTGATCCTGTTTAACCCAGTCTGTGGCAAATTGATCAGCAATAACTTATTTGATCTTTTGCAAATTTGCCTACATAGAATTATAATCAGAAAGCAGAATTCCAACTGGTCAAGAATTTTTTAAGTTCCAGTTAACCTGTAAGAGAAAATGGGGTTGATTTTCAGTGTCAACTCCAATCAATTAATAGTAGCTCCCTTAAAATTGTGCATTTAGAAGAATTTTATTTCATCAGAGTTTGGCAATGAAGAATCTGGCATAGGTATGTCAGTGGCAGCCCTCTTGCCAGGTATTTGCTGTTCCTATGTGTCCCTTTCCCCAAATCATGCATGACTGTGATCAATCAGTATCCTCCTGGAATCTAACATCCTTGTGACCTTGCACATTCTGTTTCATGTTCAGCTTCTTTAAAAGGCAAACAACCCTTTGGAAAAAGAAACATTTCTTCACTAACACAGACTACCCTGGGAAAAGTTCTCCCTAATTAAAGTAATTCAGTTTGGGTATTTTGATATTTGATAGCAGAGAATGGTTTTCTAAAATTTGACACAGGAAATCAGGGATAACAAGCTGATCTTTCATTCTCTGCATTAGAGAAACAGTGAGACTTGCATAGCTTGGACTATTGCAAAATCTGATAGACTTGTTTCTGAGGTCATAGCAGATTCAAGTAAAACTTTCAGAGAGCCCCATCTTCTTTTATTCAGACCAATCCTAATTGTCCAGTAGAACGATTCGTGTATTGTGACACTGACCGCCCATTTAGTGTCTCCATAATAGGCTTGTATGATATGATATTTCTTGAAGAATTAAGCATTGTAAAAATTAATTTCTCATTTTCTCTACTGTTCTAGTTTTAAACTGTTATGTACCCCGAGAAAAGCCATTTTCTTTCAATCCTGATCCAATCTTGTGGGGTCAGACCTATTGTTCAGGGTAGAACCTTTGATTAGTTCTTTCCATGAAGATTGACCCATTCAATTACAGGTGTGGTCTTTTGATTGGATTGTTTCTGTGGAGATGTGACACACCCAATTGTGGGTTGGACCTTTTGATTAGATGGGGTTGTGACTCCACCCCTTCAAGGTATGTCTTAATTAGTTTACTGGAGTCTTTATGGTAGCTCACAGAGAAGGAAAGAGATTAAAGCTGACACAGGACAGAGACATTAGGAGATGCAGAAAGAAAACACCCCAGGGAAGCTGTTTTGAAATCAGAAGTCAAAGGATGAGAAGACACCAGCCACATGCTTTCCCAGCTGACAGAGGCATTCTGGATGCCATCTGCCTTTCTTAAGTCAAGGCATCTTTCTCTGGATGCCCAAGTTTGGACATTTGTGTGGCCTAAAACTGTAAGCTTGTAACGTAAAAAATCCCCTTTGTAAAAGCCAACCCATTTCTGGTATATTGCATTTCAGCAGCATTAGCAAATTAAAACACCTACTTAAACCTCAAGATTTGCTTCTGATTTGGGAACCAAAACCATTCTTGGGTTTTTCTTCATTTGAGCTAAATGCACCAATTTTTCAATTTAGAGAAATAGCATGATAGCTAAACACTTCTCTAATATCCTGCCAAGTAGATGCCCTCCCAGAATCAGTTAGTATTGCTTAGTAACATGTATAAGCACTTGGCCCACTCAATATCTTCATTCTAAGAACACAAGCATGATGAGAAGGGGTAATATGCTCAAAAACCAAAGACACTAGACTGGATTGACAAAAATTTCACAACATTCATTCAAAAACGTTTACTATGGTCATACTGCATGTCAGCATTGTTCAAGACACTGGAAATAGAGCAGTGAACAAATGGATGTAGTTCTACATCCCAGGGAGCTTACACTTTAGTGGGGAAGAGATAGTCAATAAGATGCTAGGAAGAAAAATAAAAGAAAAAAGGATAGATAACATGCCACTGGAACTCTTTCCCTTTGAATTGGTGTTCTTTCAGATCTGTTTGAATTGTCTCTTTGTGTTGATGACAAATTTCAAAAAATTCATGGTTTCCTTGAATTTATATCACATTAACACAACCTACAATATTAAAATTCTCTGAGAAGGTTAAGTCCAGATATTCATCCTTAAATTACAGTTTTAATGATAATGGTCTTCCTTTTGACCTAGATGGAATTGGATAAGAATTTTGATGGGTCAGGGACTTAGGACATTCTGGACAATAAAATATGTTTGTGGAGTTGCTATATGACACTGGAAGTGTGAGAGAAGAGCATTGCTAGAAAAGGGGAAGAGTTGGTGCAAAGGCCTGTGGCTGGGGAATGCTTGGCATGCTCAGGTATGCAAAGAAGCCAATGAGGCTGAGGTAGAATGAGAAAAGGGAGGATGCTGAGAGAAGTCAGAGAGATTGCTGGAGCCAGATCAAGTGGGGCCTTTTAGGCATTGTAAAGACTTTGGAATTTATTATAAAATGAGAATCCATTGGAAGACTTTTAGTCTGGCTGGATTTGTTCAGCTACTTTGTGGAAAATAAACATAAGGACCAAAGGTGGAAACAGGGAGATTGATTAGGAAGTGATTACAACAGGAGGTGATAATGGCCTAGACAAGGACAGGAACAGTGGAGTGGTAGGTTCTTTAATACATTTTGAAGGTCAAACTGACAGAATTTGCAAATGATTGGTTGTGGGCTATAAAAGGGAAAGAAGAGTCAAAGACGATACCAAGTTTTTGGCCTGGGCAACTAAGATACAGAATTTCCATTTACTGTGTAAAGAAAGACAATAGAGAGGACGTTGATGGCTGGGAGGAGGGATGAAAACCTGGAGCTAACCTGGTAAATGTGAGATATCCATTAGGCATACAAAGGGAAGTGTTGAAGGGCAGTTGAACAGGTAAGTCTACATATGAGAGCAGGGCTTATATTTATTTGGGAGTCACCAGAGAATGATGGGTATTTAAAGTCATGAGACAGGATGAGATCACTTAAGAAGTGAGTATAGATGGAAAAGACTCCTGAAGCCTTAGCCGAAGACACTACAGTATTTGGCGAGCAGGAGGGATGGACAGATTCAGCAATGCAGAATGAGAAGACACAGTCTGTGAGGGTTGGGGAGATTCTAGAGCAAATGTACTTTATATCCTGGAGGCCAAATGAAGAAAGTCCTTTAAGAAATATATATTTTTCATTAGTCTTAGATGCTGGTAGGAAAAGATGACAGAGAGTTTGTAATGTGAAGGCAGTTTCACTGGTATGCTAGATACGAAGTCAAATTAGCACAAGTTCTAGAAAGAATAAAGGAGTGAAAGTGGAGACAAGAAAAATAAATAACCCTCCTGGAGATTCTCCCAAAGGTGGGAATAAAAATGGGATGTTAGTCGGAGGGGAATGGATGGCAAAAAGTTTTTTTATTTGCTTTAATTGTCTTTTCTTCTGTGTTTTTAAGATAGGAAATATAACAACATTACATGCCAGTAGAATTGTCCAATGGAAGAGGGAAACATGGGTGATTCAGAGAGAGGGAGTAGTTGCAGGAATGAAGCTCCTGCACACAAGTAGTGGGGTTGACTTTAAGAACAGACAATCATCCATCATAATGGGATGGAAGGCAATTATGATGGTAGTTTTGGTAGAAATAGCATGTGAAGATCTCTGATTACCATTTTGTTGCTGTTGTTTTTGTTTTTAGTAAAATCAGAAGTGAGTTTATCAGCTTGTGAGTGTGGTGGGAGGAAGGGTAGAGGAGGTTTGAAGAAGAAAGAAAAAGTAGAATGGTAGTTTGAGAGTGAAGAGTAAATTGACTAAGAAAATATAGGATTGTCAGACAACTTTAAGAGACTCCTTGAAGTTTGTTATGAATTGAAGGAAAAAGCAGTACAATTGTGTGTTATTCTAGCCACCTGGCTTTGGAGGCAGAACAGGCTGACAGGATCTAAGCAGGGTTGGTAGAATGGGGTACAAAGGAGTTAGAAAGTATACAGGGGAGTGGTTAGCATGATGAACCATGGAAATTAAGCCAGGTAAAGAAACAAAAGCCAACCTGAAAAGGTGCAAGGGATGTGGTCATGTTTAAGAATTGTTCATGTCAGAAAATAAAGGGGAGGAGAAAGCTAAAAAGATAGGAGGAGGTAATCAGAGGGTGTTTTAGTTTTCCAGATAGTGGAATATGAAATACGTTTTAAAAAGAGAAATTTATCAAGTTGCAAGTTTACAGTTCTAAGGCTGTGAAAATGTCCAAATTAAGGCAAGGCTATGAAAATGTTCAAATTAAGGTATTCAGGGAAAGAGACTTTGGTTCAAGAAGGCTGATGATGTTCAGGGTTTCTCTCAGCTAGAAAGGCACATGGTGACATCTGCTAGCTTTCTCTCCTCATTTCATAAGACTTCTTCAATGGCTTCCCCAGGGCTCTGTCTGTTCTGTTGGTTCTGCTAGTTCTGGTGGCTCTGTAGCTTTTTCCAAAATGGTTCCTTCTTAAAGGGCTCCAGTAAGCAACCCCACCTTGAATGGGTGGAGTTACATCTCTGAGTAAACCATATAATCAAAAGTTAACACTTATAATTGGGTGGGTCTTATCTCCATGGAAAAAATAAAAAAGATTCCACCCAGCAATAATGAATGAGGATTAAAGGACATAGCTTTTTTGACATAGCTTCAAACAGGCACATTCCACCCTTTGGACCCCCAAAAGACATGTTTTTTCCAAATGCAAAATACATTCATTCCATAACAATATCAAAAAGCCTTAAGCCATTTCAGTAATGTTCTAGTTTGCTAGCTGCCAGAATGTGATATACCAGAAATGGAGTGGCTTTTAAAAAGGAGAATTTATTAAGTAGATAGTTTACAGTTCTAAGCCTGCAAAAATGTCTGAATTAGGGGGTGCAAGGGTAGTTCAGTGGTAGAATTCTTGCCTGCCATGCGGGAGACCTGGGGTCAGTTCTTGGCCCATGCACTTCCCAAAAACAAACGGACAAGTAAACAAACAAACAAAAATTCAACAAGTGGTGCTGCAATAACAGGATTCTCACATGGAAAAAGAATGAAATGTGACCCTGCCATACAGTATACAAAAAAATGTCCAAATTAAAGCAAGGCTATAAAAATGTCCAATCTAAGACATTAGGGAAAGATACCCGGGTTCAGGAAGGCCAATGATGTTCAGGGTTTCTCGCTCAACTGGAAAGGCACATGGGGAACATGGTGATGTCTGCTAGCTTTCTCTCCAGGCTTCTTGTTTCATACAGCTTCACTGGGGATGTTTTCCTTCTTCATCTCCAAAGGTCTCTGGCTGCCTGGGCTCTCATGGCTCTCAAACCTCTGTTGTGGCTCTATTTAGATTTTCCAAATTGCTTCCTCTTTTATAGGATTCCAGTAAAGTAATCAAGAACCACCAGGAATAGTGGAATCACATCTCCATTTAATTAAGTTAATACCCACAATTGGGTGTGTCACATCTCCATGGAAATAATCTAATCAAAGGATTCCAACCTACATTATTAATGGGGATTAAAAGAAGCAGTTGCTCCCACAAGATTGGCCCAGGATTAAAATGTGGCTTTTCTAGGGTACATAATCCATTCAAACCAGCCATCTCTGAGGTCCTTGCTCATTGCCTCCAGACAATAGGGTGGAAGCTAGGCTTTTCCCAATCCCCAAGGAGTGTGCTCCACCCTCTCCAAGGCCTGGGGCACAACTCTTCCCAAACAGCGAGGTGGAAGGCCCACCCTCTGCCTTCCAAGCAAACTAACCCTCTCCTTGGGTGGGCCTGCTTCCCTGGCCCAAGGTTTCTTTCTTGACTTCAGACATTAGCCTCTATGATTCTGTTTCTCTAGAGAACCCTAATACAACTTGGTACTAGGAGTGGTTCTTAAGAAACAGAATCTTAAAAATGGGTTTTTATGAATGGTTTTCTACTCTGATTGGACTGAAAGGCTCTAAGGACTCTAATCCTCATAATCAGAATGACACTGCCAATCCATGGAGTGAGTTGGCAAAACAGATAGTCAAAATATCACCATTCAATTCTTCTAATGCTTCACTTGTAGAAAGCCAAGCTCTGGGAGATAATGTTCTTGACACCTTTATGGAGTTTTGTGGAAATAAGAGGCATAGAGATGTTGGCTGCTTGTTGTTAGATACACCAGATACATTAATGAGTGAAAGGGATGGGTTTAAGGCTTCAAACGAGAAGCCTAAGCACTGTCTGACAGATGTAGAGGTTTCTGTGAGTGTCCTAAAGGAAAATCTTATTTCCTGTAGCTGTAGACTTGAGATCTCTGAAAATCAGACTGAGAATCTTATTGTTAGAGTAGCAACTTTACAACATAAACTGAAATCTGAACCTTGCATGGTGTCTGCCGTTAAAGTAAGGGCATTGATTGGAAAGAAGTAGGACCCTGAAAACTGGGATGGTGACATATGGATTGATAACGATGACCTAGGGTTGAAACCCTAGGTCATGCTGAGCCTTCTCTAGATAACCCTGTAATAGTCTGCCCTGAAGACATAGCCACCCCACCTCCAGCCTGCCTTGAGGAGCTGGCCACCCAATCTCCACTTGAAGGGATTAGTCCTAGAGTGATTAATCCTGTTTCAACAGATGAAACTGCAAATGAATGACCTGAAGCAAATGGCTTAGAAGATATTTCTAATTCTTTTCATGACCCACCTCCACCACCCCTCATTTCTTCCAGACCTATAACTAAAGTCCCAATAGGCCCCTAAAGGTGAGGTATAAGTATCACACATGAGGAGGTACATTATTATTATACTCCAAAAGATCTTTGTGAGTTCTCCAATTTATATAGACAGAAATCAGGGAAATATGTGTGGCAATGGATTTTAAAGGTGTGGGATAATGGTGGGAGGGCTATAAGGCTGGATCAGGCTGAATTTCTTGATATGGGCCCACTAAGCAGAGATTCTGCATTCAATGTTATAGCTTGAGGGGTTAAAAAAGGCATTAACAGTTTGTTTGGATGGTTGGTTGAAATATGGATCAAAAGGTGGCCAACATTACCTGAGGTTTAAATGCCAGAACTGCCCTATATAATGTAGATGAAGGGATCCAGAAGCTTAGAGAGATTGGAATGATAGAGTGGATTTATCATGAGCAGCCTTTCTGGAATGTCCAGAGGATGCACCTTTTACCAAAAGTGTGAGAAATAAATTTGTGAGACTGGTGCCATCATCCCTGAAGAGCTCTGTAGTTGCACTTTTCTGCAGGTCAGATATTAGTATGGGAACTTCTGTCACTGAGCTGGAATCCTTAAACACAATGGTGATGACCAGACACCGAGTTGGCTGGAGTAGCTGGCAGCACTTAATTGTCAATGACAGGGTGAACATGGCTATTATAATAAACAGTAAATTCAAAGCAGAGTCAAAATAATCTGGCTCACAGAGACTTGTGGCACTGGCTAGTAAATCATGGGGTACCTAGAAATACCATAGATGGGCAGCCTACTAAATTGTTTGAGCTGTATAAACAAAAAAGTTCTAGGTCAAGTGAACAGAAGTCTAACTTGGATTACAAAAACACAGAGTCACAGCCCCTTAATCAATTTCCAGACTTGAGGCAGTTAACAGACCGAGAGCCCCTTGAATGAAGGGGAAACCAGGTCCCTTTGGGGGAGAATCCTGTTACACTGCCACAAATTTATACTGTCAATCTTCCTCCAAGCCTTCCCCTAGGAGACTGACGGCCTTTTACCAGGATAACTGTGCATTGGGGAAAAGGAAATAATCAGATATTTCAGGGATTATTTGACACTGGTTCAGAAGTGATATTAATTCCAGGAGACCCAAAATGTCACTCTGGTCCACCAGTCAGAGTGGGAGCTTATGGAGGCCAGGTCATCAATGGAGTTTTAGCTCAGGCCCATCTCACAGTAGGTCCAGTGGGCCCCCAGACCCATTCTGTAGTTATTCCCCCAGTTCCAGAAGATGTAATTGTAATAGACATACTGAGCAACTGGCATAATCCCCACATTGGCTCTCTAACCCATGCAGTGAGGGCTATTATGGTGGGAAAGGCCAAGTGGAAGCCACTAGAACTGCTCCTACCTAGCAAAATAGTAAATCAGAAGCAATACCGGATTTCTGCAGGGATTGCAGAGATTACTCCCACTCTTAAGGACTTGAAGGATGCACAGGTGGCGATTCCTACCACATCCCCATTCAACTCTCGTATTTGGCCTGTGCAGAAAACAGATGGGTTTTGAAGGATGACAGTGGATTATTATAAACTCAACCAGGTGGTAACTCCAATTGCAGCTGCTGTTCTGGATGTGGTATCATTGCTTGAGTAATGATAATCCTTCCTATCTTCAGAAAACAACTATAAACTATTCTCAAAGTAGTTTTACAGACCAATTGGATTCATGGAGACTGGCAGGGAGCTTGTTACCTCTCAGTATATACACACACAGAGGCATCAACTACTGCTTTAATTTAATTTTCTGGTACTGGGAATTATTTAATTATTGTATTCCTCATAGCCATGGAAAATAAAAACACAGATCAATTAATCTTTCTGAAGATCCCAAATAATTAAGAGGTGGAACAAACTAAAAGACAAATTTCCTATTCTTTCACTTAAGCTGTGCTAGAAGTAGCAAATTGTGAACTCTGTCAGTGTTATAGCCCCTCTGGAGTTATCTTGGTTGGAAAATATTCAAGGCAATCAGCTTCTCCTTTTCTCTAGAGGTCCTGTACCTAATATATGATACAGGTTTCAGTTCTATCCATGGATGGTATTTCCCAACTCTTTCATAGAAATTTTTTACTATTGGATGGGTAGGCAATTTTGACTTTTCAGTAAATGCATTTTATTGAAACAAATTATATAAGTTATGTTGAAATGACAAGAATCTCTAAGGAAAACAGTTCTGTTGAGCTTTACAGTTTCTAGAGCCAAAGACGCATCATGGCTTTAAGTCCTAATAACTCTCAGAGGCCACCAGGTGCACAAGATTGTTGACTAACGGTCATTTCTTGCAACATCTATTTTACCCATGTGGTAATAATAAAATGTAACTTGAATTTAGATCCTCATTATCACTTGCTTTTTGTAGTCTATGCTTTCCCAGAAACAGACACAAAATTATTAACAGTGGTCTCTTCTGAAGTTTCTCTGATCAAATATGAAAGTCATATACTATATGTGCCCATGAAATCTAGGCCAATTATACCAACAAAGAAACTCAGCAAGTTAAATTATTTTCAAAGTTCAGCCAAAAAGCTACATAACTCCATCAATATTTGAAATAGAGCTCATTGCTATTAGTTGCATCAAGGAAGGTTTTAAACACATATACTTTCTCTGCTCAATTGAGTGTTACTGTCTGTTTTAGTTTATTAAAGCTGCCAGAATGCAATATACCAGAAATGGAACGGCTTTTTAAAAGGGAATTTAATAAGTTGCAAGTTACAGTTCTAAGGCCATGAAAATGTCCAAATTAAGGCACCAAGATGTTACTTTCACCCAAGAAAGGCTGATGCCATTCAGAACACCTCTGTCAGCTGGGATGGCACATGGCTGGTGTCTGCTGGGGTCTTTGGCTTCTGGACACCTCTGTCAGTTGGGAAGGCACATGGCGATGTCTGCTAGAATCCATCACTATTTGGCTCAGTGCTTTATAATTACTTAAACTGTAAGAATTTTACTTTTTTCAAATTGACAGGAAATGAAAGATTGCAACTAAAAAGCAAAATGTGCGGTAAAGATCGTAAAAGAACATTTCTAATACTTGAGGGATGTTATCACATCTTAGAAAGGCACAAGAGTAACAAAAGAAATCCACACATTAAAAAATCAAAACCGTACATCAAAGCTCAAGTACTAGGTCCTCTCTTAGAATCTATTTATTCTTAATCTTGACACAAATTTGACCAAATGCTTTTCAACACACAATGAATTAAGAGGGATACAACCTACTAGGCAGACAGTTTCAGAGGCAAGAGGGAATGAAAAACTTTAGAAGCAGCCTAATTTATTTTAAAAATCATTCTGAAACAAGTACAGAGGCAAATAGTTCTCCATATTGGTCTAAGATTTAGGGATATCACTATATAATAACATGGTGCTGAGCCAAAGGATGAAAACATTAAAGGTTTATGTCCTACTATATGCCAAGAACTTAAGGACTAATTTAAGAAGGCTGGAAAATTTTTATATGGTACAATTAAAATTTGAAAAATGACTTTGGCGCATATAGGCGCCCAGCTATCCAAATATCAAAATATATTGCTATAGTAAAAGTCTTATTTCTTCAGTGTTTATGACTTGGACATGCTGCTGTTATCAAACTTATTTAAAAATTGGAGTGAAAATTTGTTTTTCTTATAATGGAGACGACTAAATTAAGAATCCACATCTTTGGATAATCCTGAAGATTTTTTTCCAGGTCTGCAACTCTGGACTCAAAAGCAGTGGTATGACAAGGCTGGCCCAAGAAACCTCTCAACTCCCCAAGGGAGGCACTGGAGGAGCTAAAGTTCACTCATTCTTAGACAGAAAACAGACAAGACTAGAAACTCCTGTGGGGACAGGATAATGTCAGCCACTCTAATACTAATGTAGAAAATGCTGGTCAGTAACTTAGGAGGTTTACGGAAACCTTTTTTAAGAGCCAACATCCATCATTTATTGCTAAATTAATGCCTTCTAATTAAGAAATGTTAATATTTCCGTTTGATACCAATAGAAACTCCAATGGATAACCTTCTTTGCTTAACATTTTTCCAGATTGAGATGGTTTTAGTACACAGGCAAATTTTCTTCCAATCCTTTTGATTACATCATGCAAAAAGACTCACTTTGGTACTTACTTGTCTTTTACCTTGTTTAATATTACTTACTAATCACCTTTTAATAAAGGGAAGGTAGGCTTTGGACTCAGGATTTTCACAGGTAATACTACTTAGCTAGAATGTAGTAACACTGTCATGTTTTCATTATATTTTTAAGTAGTTTTCTATTTGCAGAAAGTGATACTAATTTTCTATT
Organism: Tamandua tetradactyla; assembly: GCF_023851605.1. Taxonomy (NCBI): domain Eukaryota; kingdom Metazoa; phylum Chordata; class Mammalia; order Pilosa; family Myrmecophagidae; genus Tamandua; species Tamandua tetradactyla. Next base: position 29,348,782 of record NC_135352.1, read on the forward strand.
TACCAAAGTGATAAGCTCCCTTTCTAAAATAAATTGACAACAAAAAGTGAATCGATTTAAAGAGTATTAAGAAAATAATACTTTTAAGTACAAAAGTTAAAGTAAAATATGTAGACATGGCAAAATCCATCAAGATAGTTTTATAGTGTCTGAAGTTGACAAAAAACCCTGCTTTAAAGTCTAGTTATCACATATATGAATTAAAAGCTGCTATTTTATGAACTGTCCAATTATTAAGTTTGTGACCATGAGAAACTCCTTCCTAAGACTAACGTTAAGGGGCATGAATAGTAAAACACTATTAGCATAGCTGTATCTTAAATCACTCATTTTACAGATGAACAAATTGCAGGCCAAGAAGTGACCTGAGGTCTGCACTCCTGGTCAGAACACTTTTCACATTCTGAAATAGATTATAAAAAAGAGGCTTTGGTTCTCTAATTGATGTATAGAGTTTAGACAATCATAGTAAAGATAATTCCAAAATAATTTTAACTTAAATATATTTTCAATGACTTCAAACTATAAGGACTTGATTCAGGAAGTGCACAAGAGCTGGCTAGCTTATCTGTAACAACTGTTCCTTTAAGACTTGCTTTTCTGAGTTTCAGGGAGGCAGGTAAGCAGCACAGTAAGAGCCCTCACTTTCGTATTCTCATAGGTGACATTTCACAGACACTTCTCACCAGTTCCTCTAAACTTCCAACATCCCTTCTGCCGTCTCAGCTCTCCTCTGGGGAAGTGGAAGCTATTAGGAAAGAAACTCTCTCATTTTCTCTAATACCAAAACCTAAGTACCACGAGGTTACAGATTTATGTCTGGTTTTGGTCACTGCCATACCCCAGTACCTGAAACAGTGCCTTTCAAATAATATGTGCTCAAAAAATTTTGGTTCCTTTTTACATCAAAACATGTGTTGTCTATAGTTGCTGTCTCTACTTGAATCCTTTTCTGCTCACAATACATTCCAACCAGTCCCCCAAACCAGTGCTTATCGAACTCAACAACCCCTGAATCTAGTGACTAATCATCTTAATTGAACAGCAGTTCAGTTGATCAGTATCCTCGTTACACTTTTTCACTTTGAAGTATCACTATTTTCTGTTTCTTAGAGAGAGCTCAAGTCTTTGCTGGCTCCTCCCCCTTTTAAATTTCAGTACCCAAGTCTCCAGCTTTTGGATACACATGGTTGCTACACAAAAGGCAGGTCCCCTAACCAGCGGCAACACTGCACAATCTCAGGCCCCACCCCAGACCCACTGAATCATAATTTGCAATTTAATAAAACCACCAGGTGACTCAATGCATATGAAAACTTGGTTAAGAACTTGATCTAACTATCTGAATGGTTTCAGCCATGTGACTTTTAACTCCATTCATAGGCTGACTCCCAAAGGTTTATTTCCCATCCTCTCCTCCAATTTCAGTCTCAAGCAAGACTCTATAAAGGATTCCACTAGAAAGCTATTAGGTATTTCAAACCTAAGTGCAAAACCAATTTTTCCCTCAAGTCAAAAACCTCAGCCTCATCTTGTCTTTTCTCTTGCCTTCAAATCCCTGAGCCAAAAACCTCTTGGCTCTACCTTCAAATTTTAGGCAGAGTACTACCATTTCCACTGTTTCCACCCTGGTCTAAGCCACCAACACTTTTAGTGTTGTGACTTCTGAGTTTCCTAAACTTTCCTGTTTTCACTAGGCTCCCTACAATAAGTTCTCCCTGTAATTCCAAGTGTTCATCTGAGGATATAAATCAGACCATGGCTCAAAACCCTTCAATGGCTTCCCAAATTTTCTACCAGAGCTTCCGAAAGCCTGTGTTTTCCAGCCCCTTCTACTCAGTTAAAATGCTCAGCTTTAGCCAAAAACAAGCTTGTTTTACTTCCCCATCCCACAAATCTTTGCCTTTCTCACTTCCAGCTTTCTTTTGGGGATCCACTCAAAAGATCACTTCTTCCAAAAGACTTTCTTTAATTACCATAATTAAAAGACATCCTCCTTTCCATTCTTTTTTATCCTTAACTCTGCTTTATTTCCCTTTTAGCACTTATCATATCTGATATTGTATACATCTGACTCTCCCATTAGAAAGTAGTCAATGAACAAGGGACACTTTTTCTTTTTATACCACCCACTGCTTACAATAGTGCCTGGCATATAAGAAACCCTGTATTTGTTGAATAAGTGAACACAGCTACACGATGGTGAAACTGTAAGGAGCAGGAGGTAAACTCTCATCCGTTTATCTGTATATACACAGTATATGGGCTTTAGAGTCACACAAATCTGAATGTGGAGAAACTACCAGCAGTTCTCAATAGGATCAAATTTTCAAAATATGACAGTGTTTCTAAACCTTTTCTACCATAGAATCACCTCGGAATCTTAAAAATTCTAAAGCTTAGCCTGCATTCCAAATAAGTTAGATCCCAATTTCTGGGAGTAGGGTACAGATATCAGTTATTTTTTGGAAGCTCCCAATTTCAACATGAGGTAAGTTTGGAAACCACTGGTAATATAGTATGAGTTGGTAATCATGATACATTTGAGATCTATAATTCTTAAAAAAAAATCTTAATCATAATAATGTTATACACATATAAGCCTTCTATCTCCTATGAAGTACATAAAACAAAAGAAATTTGCAAAAATAATACTGCTTCAAACAGTAGGTCATCTTCCAGGATATTCCAGGTTTGTTTTCCTATCAAGTCTAATCCAAACTTGGGTACTCTCTTTGGAAATAAATATATTTTTCTGTTAAGTGGAGGCAAATTTAGGTGTGAAGAGTGTTCATCTCTCACATCACAACTGAAAGCTTTTAAGGGTTTGGACGTACTGATTATTTTTAATGGAGTCAAGTCAATAGCTCTATTCTGGGTAATAACACTGTAAAAGCTAAAACAAAATGCTTTATAGAAGACAGTAAAAGGATTTCTTTATAGTCAACTAAGCTATAATAAAATAAACCCTGAATCTTAATTATGCTGTTTAATAAATCAACTGGTTCCTGTTATCAATGAAAATATCCTCAGGACAGAAGCTAATCAAATATCATGCATTTACTCCTTCCCTGCAGTCACCTTTAAACTTCTGTCTTCATATCTCAGAATGAAGGACAAAATTAAAGAAAGAAAAAAACAAGTCATTTCATTATTAACCTCCTACAATTCTCACTACAGTTTAAAAACTATGGGTTTGAAAAGAACCTTGGAGATAATTAAGCCAACCTCATTTTACAGGTGAGTGATCTGATACCCAGAGGAGCTGAAATTACATGCCTAAAAGTCACACAGGAGTGCACGAAGAGAAAAAAACAATCTTTTTTTTCAAACACAGAGACAAGATTTTCACAAGTTAATCAAAAAGAATCAAGATCATCAGATTAGGAAGAAATAAGAAATAAAACATAGTTTACACATAGATTTAAAGGACTGGCCAATCTGCTGCCCCCACCCCCCCCATCAAAAGCAAAAAATTCTCTAAACATATGGACATATATCTATCAAGATGCTTACCCTTAAAATATTAGAATCTTGGAAAATTCAATTTACAAATACATTATTAAGTGCATTGTTATAATGAAATTAGTTCATTCAAGGTGAAAACATCAAACAGCACCAATACCAGAAAGTTAAGGTAAATACACTATTATTTAAAATAATGTATAGTCACTGATCGGGACAGAAATGAACTATCACCATAAGCAAAACTATTTAAAATAATTGTTGACATAAAGGCAGTATTTAAAGACTAGTATATATGCCCTTTTCCCACCTACAGGCATGTTGTTAGGTATCCCAGCAGTGGGTCACATGGAAAATATTAAGTAAGATGCATTTTAAAATTATTCAACCTTGAACTATGATACTGCATACTCCAAATATTGCCAATATAAGCCAGTGGCAGCATTTTTGGTGTTCTAACTACTCTTACCTGTCTCAATTAAAACAAAACGAAACAAACAAAAATCCTCCCTTTTTAAGCACTAAATTAAATGTATCTATGAAGCAGCAGCAAGGCATTTACAAATGGGCTACTGACAGTGTATCAAAATGCTACTAAGGAAAATACAGCAGCAAATACTCTAATAGAGCACATTATTCCACATGGAATCCCAAATTATTCTTATCTCTAGTTCTTTAAATTCCTGGAAGACTAGAGATGAACAAGTGTATATATAAATGGGACTAGGGAGAAAGAAACTCTAAATGGTATAGTGTTCATATTTTAAATTACCCAAGATAATTTGATACTTATAGAGAAAGCCAACGATATCTAAGTTTTTTTTAAGCATGTAGAACTAAAATGCTAGCAAAACTTTGGTGTTTATCCAAAAATAACATTGCAGTTTTAAATGAAAATGAAATAGGCATGGTTTGTGAAGTTACTATAATGTTCACACCACCCTCTCCCTATTCCCTGTTCTTTTCCTCAGGTGATCTGAAGTCTACCTGGTTTAAAATATTTGGTAATTCAGTGCAGAAAATTAAGGTCACAGACAAAGAACAACAACTTTTAATACACCATTAATACTAATGATTAAAAATTATTGCATAGTCTTATGCATTTACCCTAAAACATTGTCTGAAAGTAAACGAATTATATAAAAGACAAATAACCCTTTAAAATGCGGATGGCCTTTACTACCTCGATCGTCTATCCTTTTTTGTTTTTTCAGTACTTTTGTCCATTGTTTTCTCATTATCTCCCCTGCACTTTGGGCAATACCATTTCCCCTTTGGTTTATAGGTTAGTGAAACACATGAGAAGTGAAACCACTCAATCGGACACTGTTCATTGTCACATCCTATCATTTCCCCATAAGACACTTGGTTACATAAACAGTATGTAGGTTCATTGGGATCTATTGCAAATTCAACAGGTGAAGCTTCCCTTTCTTGTTTGGCCTTGGAGCGTTTCTTTTTCTTGGCTGATTTAGATTTCTTTTCTTTAGGTGGCTGATCATCACAGTCTTCAATCCCATTTGTCATGTGACATAAATCACGACTTTCACTGGTTCGCTGTCTGCGGGGTCTTCTTGAAGATCTTTCTGGTTGGCAGGAATCTATCTTTGCTTTATCTGAAGCTCTTTCACTTTCGGCAGAATCTTGGAAACACTGTGAATGTAACTCCATTTGTCTTGCCCGATTTTCGACCAATTCGAGCATTTGTGTGACAATCTGAATTTTTTCATCTCCCAGTTCTTGACTGTTGATTAATGCTCTCTGGAGATGCTGCTGTAGGCGTTTTTTCTGGTTTGAATCATCCTCTTTCTTATATTTTTCATAGACATCATCAATTTCCTTTAATGTTTCTAAAAAAGGAAAAGAAAAATCAGAATGCAATTGAGCTAGCACCTATATCATTTTCAAGTCATTTTTTACAGAATTGAACTTAGAACTTAACCCATAAAACCACACTCCTCTATAGTATGTGTATATCAAAAACATTATTTCCTATACAAAAACCACATTACACTATATGGAAATATATTTACAAATAGACAATTGAAAACAAAGAACATAAAACTGTAATACCAATTAATCTATATTTAAAAGGCTAAGAGATATATGTTTAATTAATAACCAAAATATTTCACATGGGCAGGAACATGGTATGGCCCTTACTCAGTGTTATATCATCTATACTTCGTTTGAAACTCAAAACAATCCTATATATAAAATTTCCATGCAGAACACCAGCTGTAAAACTTGAAGAGGTTCCAGGACTTAGCTACAGATTACTGTCCAATTGCGTTTCTAGTTCAAACAATGGCTTGCTTACATGACTCCAGAAAGATACTATGTCTTTACTTTCATATCATATGCCTGGACATTATTAAACAAAGCAGACGAGCAACTTTTTGCTTCCTGTCATATTAGTTCTAATGACTCTTTTATTTTAGCATGGCATGGGATATTCTGAAAACCAAGCTACAACCAGAGTAGGTTTAGGTTCTGGCATCAACTGACCAGGCCACTAACAAAATTACAGTAAAATCAGTACTGGATCACTCTACCTTTATGAATAAATCAGCAGTTCATTCTAAGCTGTTTGAATTGCTGAATTAGGTGTTATATAACTTGTGGGACACATTTAAAAACAGCCAAGTTACTAGAAGATATATAAAGAGCAGCAGAAGGTATACAAAAATCTGGAAATAGTTTCAAATGAGACCAAAAATTTACTTAAGATTTGTTTAATTCAAGTTTGTTCTATTTCTCATCCTTATGAGTTATAATGCCATCTAAGAGTTCTGTCTCATTAAAAATTGGAGAAACAAAAATTATCTCTAATTTATCACATCAAATGGCTAAATTTACTGTTTTATATTCCAATATTATTACTCTAAAGATGAGAGCAGAAATGTTAGACAAGTAAAATATATACACTGGGGCTGTCTGCAAGTGAGACAAATAGTCAACACAACTCTTATAAGTAGTTCCTCCCTGGAAATTACAAGGACACACACCTGATGGACAACTATTTAACCTGGGATACATGACAATGTGCCGCCGCCACAGATCTGAATTTTTTTTCTTTTTAATATAAAAGATTTTACTTAATTCGTTAATTAATGAGAGAACCAATGAGGTGTTAAAAATCAAGTCAGATGAGATTTTGACTTACAGAGATTTTTATATTCTGTACTGGACAAAATTTTTTTGCATTACCATGAGTAGAAATCATCTACAGTGCTATGGACAGGAAATATTTGCCTACTGATTTTTTATAAATTTACTTCTATTACTAGAGAGTTGTGAAATAGCCCAATTAATGAAAATCAAAGATGCACATATACCCCAATAGGATCTGGCAACCCCAAAGTGTCGCTAGATAATAACAGCTTTCCACTGAAAAGACACTTATAATCTTTCTGCCCATTTCCCAATCTTTGACAATTTTTCCTGGCATAGCTGTTTTGTGGAAAGGATAGGAAGAAATCTTGTCGTTCAATTCTTGGTTGCAACCTGAACTCAAAACCCCTCTGGGGATGGTTCAACCTGTCTTTCCTGGGCTGAGCTGAATCATCCCATTAGCTGCCCCCCAAGACGACTTGAACCCCACTTGATCCACATCCTGCATCCCAAGGGACCCACTACTACTTGGTACTCGGAGGGGAACAAAGACCCTGTGCAAACTGTCTAGAGTTTTCTGCTTCAGCATTTGCCAAGTTGCCTTATTTTAACCAACCTATGGCTAAAACCCTGTGGCCAAACCCCTCAAGTTCTACATCTACTTTCAGTTACAAGCTAGGGAAACTAATATCTGTTCCTTCCTTGCCTCTTGCTTTTGTTTGCTAAAGCTGCCAGTGAATTTCTTATTTTTGAACAAAGTTCCTTTAAGTCTCAGGTGCCCACCTCGGCATCTAAGTGGGTTTTTTAAGAACCTAATTTTCCTTCAGGTAAAATAAGGAAATTAAGATATCTTCTCTCCTGACATTTGAGAATTTTTAAAAAGTCAACCTCATTTAGAAAATTCATCTAATAACAGGAGGTGGAAAGCTAACTACATTATATATCATACCAGCACATGAAATAAAAATTCACATTTTTAAGTTTTAACTATGTTGTAGAAAGAAAGACTATGACATTTACTGAGCCCCTTCTATGTGGAATAGATTTTCTCATCTAACCTTCACAGAAACCCCATGAGGAAGCTATCACTTCCACATGTGAAGGAAGAAACTGAAGCTCAAGAGGTAATACCCCAACTTTGATCTCAGCCAGGTCTGTGTAGACCCCAAAGAGTATGCACTTTCTACTAAGCCACATTAAAGGCACACTGAAGGACTAAATTTTAGTCCTAAAGTTATTTACTTATGAAATTATGAATGAAAATACTGAAACAAAAATTAAGGTTCTTTAAAAGCTATATCCCATTAAAAATACTTCATTTTGACAGTGTGATTGTGAAAACCTTGTGTCTGATGCTTCTTTTATCTACCTTATGGACAGATGTGTAAACCATATGGATTAAAAACAAATAAATAATGGGGGAACAAATGTTAAAATAAATTTAGTAGATTGAAATGCTAGTGATCAATGAAAGGGAGGGATAAAGGGTATGGTATGTATGAATTTGTCTTCTGTTTTCCTTTTATTTCTTTTTCTGAATTGATGTAAATGTTCTAAGAAATGATCATGATGATGAATATACAACTATGTGATAAAAAATGTTCATATTGTATGTTGATTGGTTTTATTAATAAAAATTTTAAAAACTACTTCATTTATTTATGAAATTGCTTTCCTCTATTTCTCTCTATTTTAAAGTTTCTTCAATAATTTCTGAAAGTAATTCAAATACATGGGGGAGAAATTTCTTTGCCTATATAATTTTTTTCTTTGCCTATATAATTTATATGGATTTACATATATTTACACATATACAATTAATATGGACTTATATATACATATTATTTTATACATATATAATTTATATGGACTTACATATATTTAGTTATATTTAAGAGCCAATGAAGAAAAAAAAAACATTTGTAATATGAACAAAGAGCACAAAAGTACACAACTTTAGTAAACAAAACTGTGAAAGATGAGCTTAGTAAGCATGTACATGGAGTAAAAATTGGATTGTTGTTTTTACATTAATCTTGAAATTAGTCACTTGCATGAACAATTTCAACGGAGTTGACGATTATTATAATCTGTCAATCTTGCAAGGTCTACTACAATTTTTTATGTTACCAGAGATACATATGATAATTTTAGATGGTCAAGAATGCCCATTTCGTGTTAGTGAATTATAGTATCCTTCCCAACTTCAAATGAACAGAAAACAACTTTTATGAAGACAAACATGTACCTTTAAAGAAATGTAAAAATCTGCAAGCTTAACAAACTACAGGCTTATTATTATTGGAAAAACTAAAAATGTTCAATACACAATTCTTAAATACATATGTTTTTAAGCTACTATTTTCAGGCTACCAATCCTGTATATGTTCCATGCTTGTAGCCCTTCGAATGCTTTTATATAAAGAGTGAAAAAAAGTTTAAATAGCTTAAAAAACAAAGACACACCTGAAGGAGCAGGTTCTGGGGTCAAATATTCCCCACCTAATTACCTGGGCAGGTTACTTAAACATCTTGTTAGTTTTATCAAATGTAAAACGAGAAAACTTCCATTTTTCTTCATAGAGTCATTGCAACGATAAATGAGATGTTCTGGACTTGGGGCGGTGACTGGCAGATTTTAAACGGTCAGTATTAATTCCTTTCCCCACTAACAAAGACTAGTCCTAGCGACAACATGGGCTCAGAAGGCAGAAATAAAACATGGAGACACCTGAATGTTCTAACATGCCACAAGCCAGGAAATGTCACCGTAGAGGCGTGACGCTTAGAGACTAAATCATAGGATTAGTGATGTGTCTAGAAAAACACAGAAAGCATGCAATACGTTATGCTGAAAGTCGTTATGGCTGTTTCCACATAATGTCCACTGCCTGTTACTTGATTCAGGGTTAAATTAAGTGCATAACGACTCCCCTTTTAAACTGCTTCCCTCCTAGGAGCAGGCAAAAATATCAACCAATAGTGGAAGAAAAAACGATACTCTGAGTGAGAAAGTCTAATTCTCTGGTCCTAGCTTCTTGTGTCGACCACAAAGGGCGGTTTTCGTCTCATCCCATAAACTTAGCGCAGGAGACACCCAGGGGTGAAGGGACGCCAGGCGGTTGCCCAGTCAACCAACCCGCTTCCTCCTGGGCCCGGAAGTGACGCAAGGCCCAGAATCAACGCGGTGGCCAGGGCTAGCTACGGTCGCAGCAGTTGATTGTGCCCCCGCTGTGATTCAGTAGTTGGAAAGAAGAATCGAAAAATAACACCAACATTGACTGCTAGGGCTGAACTAATGTCCCACATTGCCCCGACCCCCTCCCTAACAGCAGCTCTCTCCCAACCCTCCCACAACCAGCCATTTTCGAGGCCGGCGGGAACGCGCGCGTCCGCGCCCCTCCCACACCTACGTCACGCCCAAGCCCCGCCTCCAGGGACTGGGGGCCCTCCTCGCCACACACACACACCCCTCTTCCTTTCCCCACGGGGGACCCCTCCCCTTTTAACCACTCGTCCGTAGGAGCTAGGAAAAGGCTGCGGCCCGGAACTTTCTCAGGGACGGGGAGAAGGGAGCGACTCCTCAAACCCGGAGCCGGGAGCCAAAGAGCGGCGGGAGGGACCTCACTGGAGTCCGCCTTCACGGCCCTCTCTCGCCCCCTCCCCCCCCGCACGTTCCAATGCATCTGCTCTCAGGGGGTGGGGGCCCGAGGAGGGTGGGGAAAGCCAGGCCCCGGAGACCAGCGGGAGCCCGGCGGCGACTGGCCGCCTCTGCCTAGACTCCCTCGCGGGGCAGGCGGGTCTGCGGCACGGGGCGAACAAGCGTCAGGACAAATGCTTGCTGCTTAAAATGGCTGATTCCCTTCCACAGCAGCTGCAGCCGCTGGGTGTGCAGTGGGTGCTGACAAGCGGCAGCCCCCCGCCTAGAGACCCCACAGAAGACCTTGCCGATCGCAGCGGGGGAAGGGAGGGCCACGAACACGGTCTCCAGTCCCTCTCCCCCGTCCCATACACCAGACTCCATCTGTGCACTCGAGGAGACTGTCACAAGAGAAGGGAAAAGTGGGCAGCCTCCAAGAGCTCGCTCGCGGAGGCCAGCGGATCCCGGTTGGCGGGGGAGGACCCCCACGAGCAGCCCCGTGATTCCCTACCTTGATATTTGTTATCCAGCTCTCGCAGAACAGACACGTTCCTCTGCATGTCGTGAGGCAGCGACTCCACACACTCGAGGTAGTCCTGCACGTAGCAGGTGAGGAGCCGGCTCCGCTCCCCGGTCAGAAGCGCGGCGGACGAGTACAGTTGCTGCTGCTGCCCTAACATCCTGCCGCCGCTGCTGCTCCTCGCCGCCGCCGCCGCCGCCGCCTCCGCATCCAGCAACCACACTTGCAACAGCCACGGACGCCGCGGCTCCTGTGCTCAGCAGCCCGGCACCGCGGGGACACCGGCAGCCACTCAGGAGGGCACAGCCGAGTCCCCCGATCTTCACTCCCCCAAAGAGAAGCCCTCACTCCCCGCCCCCGCGGTAACAAATCCAGGGGCGGGGCGAGGTCAGTGCCTCCTCCTTTCACCCCTCCCTCCCCAGGACTGGAGCAGCGGGGATCCCCCCAGCGGAGCTGGCGCCGGGGTCCCAGGCGTTGACACTTCCTGTTTCCCTCCGAGTCTCCAGATGCTACCGATGCCGCCTCGTAGCTCGGATCCCCATGACAAGCCTCTCGCTGCCCCCTTTTCTCCCAATCACCCTCCGTGCCTGTCGGAGAGTCTCTCACTGGACTGCTCCCGCCCCTCCTCCTGCGGCCGCCTCTGCGCCTGCGCAGGACTCACTCCTAATAAGGCCGGGGTCCGCCCCTACCGCCCTACCGAAGGGTTCGCATTCTCCCGCCTTCCCTCCGCCACTCGGGCGATTGGTCTGTCAACTCTAGGCTTGGGGGGAGGGTGCGGAGGACGGCCAAACGGCAAGCTGCGCCCCGCCCCCTCTTAAAGGGGAAGCACTGTCAAGCCCGGCTCTTCGCCCAATGTCTGAATGGAACCTGAAAGGGAAAGTGGCTGACTTCTTTCTTCTGTCCTTCCCACAGGAAGAGGGAAACTTGGCCCAACTCATTCGACTCGGTGCTACCGACTTTCTTGCCATTAGGTGGATCTAGCGCTGCCCCTCTGGAGCCTTATAAGGAACAGCAGGCGGTCGCTTTTCGCTACGCCCTGGAGTGAGGCCTGTGGGAACTACGCGACCCAGCGTGCAGCGGGGTGCGGCTCCCGGCATGCGCTGTGGCTGTGCCTCAGCCGCCGCCGTCGCCGTAGCCCGCCGCTCGGTTGCCAGTCGCGGTGCTGCCGCCTCAGCGGTTGCCTCAGCGGTTACCTCACGGTTCCCTCTTCCTCCCTCCGTGGCCCTCGGGCTCAAGGAGCAACCCGGGCTAGCAGGGAGGTAGGCGGTGCCCCCCTCGGCCCCCTGCGTTTTCTTTACGTCCGCGCGATTTTTAAATCTCCCTTAGAGGGCGTGCTTCCGCCCTTCCTCAGACGCTAGAGGTTTCCCGGCTTCGAGGTGCCTTGCAGGTTTTGTCCCTTCCCTTTTCCAGAAACCCACTATTTAAATTTGGGGGGAAGGGATGCTGGACTGAGTCTGCCCTGGAAAAGTTTTTGTCTAACAGACAACCTTTGAGAACAAATAAAAAGAAACCATTTTCGGGTTCAGAATGTTTAAGCCTTGAACGTCGGCGTGGGCAAACTGGCGGAGTGGGAGGGGACACCGCCACCTTCCCGTCTCTTTTTACCCTAGAACTAACAAACACGGCGGGGGGGGGGGGGACGGAGATGGGAATGAAAGCATTATTCCGGAATCATGCTCACAGCCTTATGTAGGAGGTATACTCGGGTTTAATTTCTGTATAGTGTCTGTTGCGTAAAGTGCCAAGCAAGAGAGCTAATTTTAAGTACGAATGTCCTCTCAGTGTATATAACAACGTGTTTTTTTTAAAGAAATGGGTGTAAATAGAACGAATACACGGAGAATTTTAATGGAATGCCTATGTAAATAAACCGTATTGTGAGTAGTACCTTTGAGGAAATATTAGTGCGTGGTAAGTTTGGATTATCTTATATCCAGTTTGTTTGCAGCCAGTGGTACAACTGTATTATGACCTATTTAGAGGACTTTATTATTATTATTATTATTATTTTCTTTCAGTTCCAAACAACATAGTCCTAAGATTAAAGTTTGAATTGAGTGCCAAGAATAAGAATTACGTTCACATAGTTTGAATATGAAAATTTGTAAATATGCAGCCAGTGAGAAGTCTTCCCTTCTTTCGAGCACTTTTGAAACAGCTATTAATACTAAGTAACCGTGAAATGCTAGAGTCCCTAAATGCAAAGAGAAGTCTAGAGAAAAACTTACATTTCAAACCAGAACAGAGCACGCCAGGGAATTTGACGTTTTGGGAACAACTGAAATATTGCAAAGGACCCAGGGATTGTTCTATGTTATTATCCTGTGATACTTTGAAGTTTTGACCTCTTGAATATTACCACAATTTTCATCCAGGCATTCCACTGTGACTGGAAACAGTCTTGGGATTTTATTGTTGTCATCTTTAATCTTTCAAATTAAGCAGCCACCTCTTGCCAAAACACAGTTGTTGGTAGGAATTGAATTTTACCGTTTTTTACCTTCACCTAATATTTTTATTTGTTCACAAGTTTGCATCAGCTAGTATTTCTTGAAGGCTCCCAAATAATGCATGATGCCATGTTATTTATTAGTTAGATACCAGATTTATCTATGAGATTTTATTCATTCTGGCAGGTGGTCACAGGAAGATGTGGCAAAGGGTTATTAGAAACTAGAAATGAGAAAAGGCAATAATGCAGGAAACCCCTCCAGGAACCTAGAGCAAATTGAGAGGAAAGGTTGAGAATGGATTGGGAGAACTTTTATGGCATTATTTTCTCCTTTCATAATTCATTTGTACAGTTTGATAAGAAGCAAAAATTAATTATTTTTCAAATTGTTTTGGTCTAAACCTAAGGCACACTCTAGTATGGTAATATATATGTATATTTGTGTGCATGAGTTATTTCAGTTATGTACCTTTGTTGCTATATTTATAAAGGTTAATCAAAAGCTTATTCCTGCTGTACTTTTGAAAGGAGCCTTTGTGGGAGAGTAGTTACACAGAATAAAAAAATCACCATACTCCCCAAATTCCATACTTCACTTTGGTTAATTATGAATGTCTCTTTTCTGCTTTGTAGTCACTTAACTGGAAATTTGGGGTCTTTTTAGAATGGGTCTCCTTATCCTCTGCTAAATGTAAGATTTAAAAATCCCTAATTCTCCAATATAGAAGATAGTCTATGAATAAAGCAAAGAGGCAACTTACTCTTCATTGTATTTTCCCCCACAAACAACTCTAAAAAGACAAGTATCTAATGCTTCCAGGTTAGTAGAAGTGTATGGGGATTAACTTTAATTTCTGAATCAGTCTTAAATCAGCCTTTGGCCTCCAAGACTCTAACCTTTGAGATGTTTGTCCCTGGTAGAAAGTGTGCCTCCAAAGCTATCTAATATAGCTCTTATTTATGCTGTGAGAGGCCTGAGCAACAACTTCACACTCTGACTGAAAACAACTAACAAGTAATTCTGAAAGATTCCCCAAATGTTTACTGTGATGTGTTCTGAGAAAATTCAACTTTTGTTTGAGTCAGGTCAATTAAATTTGAAATCCTTTTCTTTTTTTTCTCCTTTTAATATTATTAAGCTCTTCATTATGGAAAATTCGAAACATCAAAGTAGAAATATTAGTACAGTAAATCCTGATATACTAGGCATCCAGCTTGAACAGTGACCAACATATGGCCAGAATTATCTTTAAATGCTTTAAATATAAACAGAGATGAGATTTTAAAAACTATATCACAATACCGTTATGCCAACTAAAACAATTTCTTAGTATCAGTATTCAGATAATTCAGAGTTCCCCATTTTCTTGTACTTAGTTCGTTGAACAGGACTCAAGTAAGTTCTACACGTTGCATTTGATTAATGAAGTTTTTTTTTTAAACCAATTAGAGGTAGTTAATTCACTATGTGATTCAGAGAAGCAGATAGCAGTGCCCTTCTATTCTAGTTTGCTAGCTGCCAGAATGCTATATACCAGAAACGGAATGGCTTCTAAAAGGGGGATTTAATAAGGTGTTAGTTTACGGTTCTAAGGCTGAGAAAATGTCCCAATTAAAACAAGTCTATAGAAATGTTCAATCTAAGCCATCCAGGAAGATTCCTTGGTTCAAGAAGGCCAATGAAGTTCAGGGTGTCTCTCTCAGGTGGAAGGGCAAATGGCGAACACAGTCAGAGTTTCTCTCTCACCTGCTTTATTGCATAAGTCCAACACAGGAATTGTAGAAAAAATTGTAGAAAAAAGAAATAAAATTTAAAAATATAAAAATCTCTATAAGCTGGAGAAACTCTTCTCAGCCTCTCAGTTTACTACTAATCTAATTTACAATTAGATTAATATCTGTTTTAGCAATTATTTTGCTTTCCAGGAATCATTTAAGACCAAAGGACAGTGTTAAGAAAATGCTAGATTCTCTAGATAGTATAAATCTGAGCAATTTCAGCCTATACTTGTAGTTTATATGGTAGAGAACACAAAAGTTGGTGAATACAGCCAATTCAGTCAATTCTGCTACTTCAGGTTACAGGATGACTACTAGCATCAAAAGATGGTCCTACTATCAGGAGATAGAAATAGGATAAGATATTGGGTAATTGGAACTGAAGAGATACAGATTGTGCAACAGGACTGAATGTAAAAACGCAGAAATGGACAGCACAATACTACCTAACTGGAATATAATTATGTTAAAACACTGAATGAAGCTGAATGTGAGAATGATAAAGGGAGGAGGGCTGGGGGCACAAATGAAATTAGAAAGAAAGATAGACGATAAAGATTGAGATGGTATAATGTAGGAATGCCTAGAGTGTATAATGATAGTGACTAAATGTACAAATTTTAAAAATGTTTTGCATGAGGAAGAACAAAGGAATGTCATTACTGCAGGGTACTGAAAATAGACGGTAATTAGTATTTTAAAACTTCAACTTATGTGTGAGACTAAAGCAAAAAAAAATGTGTATTTGGTACAAAATTTATATTTTGACTAGTGCATTTCCTAATATAATTTATGTAGATAGCTTAATTAACACCACAAGTACATGGAACCTTGAATAGGACATGAGATTTTGTTGGTTTGTCCAGTAATGCCCCAATAAATCCCAGAGTGATTTGAACAGTGAATAAAAAAGTATTTGCTAAGTCCCCTTCGGGGAATGGTGAGAAAGGGGGAAAATTCAACTTCCCTAAGTTGAATTCTTGATATTCTCACAAGCAGTGTGGATAACCAAAGCTATAGGCTGAGGCCCCAGTCTTGGGGTTTGTTCATATGAAACTTAACCCCACAAAGGATAAGTCAAGCCTACTTAAAATTAGGCCTAAGAGTCACCCCTAGGGAGAACCTCTTTCCTTGCTCAGATGTGGCCTCTCCAGCCAACACAACAAGCAAACTCACCACCCTCCTCCTGTCAACATGGGACATGACTCCCAGGGGTGTGGACCTTCCTGGCAACGTGGGACAGAAATCCTAGAGTGAGCTGAAACTCAGCATCAAGGGATTGAGAAAACCTTCTCGACCAAAAGGGGGAAGAGTGAAATGAGACAAAGTGTCAATGGCTGAGAGATTCCAAACAGAGTTGAGAGGTTATCCTGGAGGTTATTCTTACACATTAAGTAAATATCACCTTGTTATTCAAGATGTAATGGAGAGGCTGGAGGGAACTGCCTGAAAATGTAGAGCTGTGTTCTGGTAGCCATGTTTCTTGAAGATGATTGTATAATGAATCATCTTTCACAATGTGACTCTGATTGTGAAAACCTTGTCTGATGCTCCTTTTATCTACCTTGTCAACAGACAAGTAGAACATATGGAATAAAAATAAGTAATAGGGGGAACAAATGTTAAAATAAATTTAGTTTGAAATGCTAGTGATCGGTGAAAGGGAGGGGTAAGGGGTATGGTATGCATCAATTTTTTTTCTGTTTTCGTTTTATTTCTTTTTCTGAATAAGTGCAAATATTCCAAGAAATGATCATGATAATGAATATGCAACATGTGATGATATTGTGAATTACTGATGATATATATAGAACAGAATGATCAAAATAGGAATGTTTGTATTTGCTTGGTGTTTTTTGGTATTTAAAAAATTTTTTTAATTTTTTTTTAATTGAAAAAAAGATGGTCCTAGAACATTTTAACAAAGGGATTTTGAATGACTGGAACTGAAGAGGATGTTCTGTATAATAAAATAGCATAACTCCATAACCCAGGAAGAAAAGTAAGCACATACCCACTTTGATTATCCCAGAGAGAAAAATAACACATATGGAATACTTTGCATACTGCTGACCAGAAAAACATTCACTTTTCCATAGTTGGTTACTATAGTTACATGAGCCGTTTATAACATCATGGGGAAAACTAGGTCACAGTATTGAAGGAACTTGAATTATGCAATTATGTTTCCTAAAAGCAGGGGAAAGGTTTAAAATTTAGGGAGGAAAAATTTCTACTATATATTAAAAATTGAAATTTGGTCTAATTTTGCGGGTAAAACCGAAAAATTTGTCCAAAATTAATTCAATCTATACAAATGATGTAATGGTTAGATCTGAAAGTGTGATAAAAAGAGATGGATGCCAACATGTTCGTTCCTTGTAAATATCTCTTTATCTTAGTGGGCTCTCTTACCTTAAAATGTCTTTGCAGATAATTAGTAAACTTGGCAGTAACCTAACATGAATCTGGGAGTAGGCAAACCATGTGTAAACTGAAGCTTCTAACACTTACCCTAAGGGAAGCTCTGAGATAAGGGCTTGAATGCTTGTCAGATGCTACTGTTACATTGTTCAGTGATTTTCTTATTAATTTCACCAACTGGAATAGAGAAGTGATAGGGAAGGAATGTCTGAAAACCATGGTAGCATGGATTTCATCTTTATTCAAACTGTATGGTATTTTTTGTTTTGTTTTGATTTTTACTGATCACCTCACTTTATTCAGGAACCATACATGCTATATTAGAACCCTCCTACACAATGTTCAATAAATAGAGATTAGATGAAGAAAAGGAAGAAAAAAATGCACCCAAAGGTTGCATGATTTTAGGTGGTTGTTTTCGTCTCATAGTCACTATAGATTCATAGACTTTATAGCTGAAATTTCAAATCAATGATTTACCCAAAGGAAAGTAGAGGAGACAGCAGACTTTATCATAACCATCAGACATGTAGGAATGGGAAGAGGTTGAGGATCATATTGTAGATAACTTGTAGACTAGATTATTTTACAATGATATATATGGGGACCCAGAGAAATTAAGTAACTTGCCCAAGTTCACACAGCACTTTTCAATATAAGTGTATACCTAAAACTTTGAGTAGAACAAATACTAATCTTATTTTCTGGCTGGTAATCATGAAGAGGAGAAAAAATCCCATAGGAAAAAAATCAAGAACTTATAAAATGACTTTTCTGTGAAGTCTTGTAGCAAATTTTTAAAAAATTACTTCTGGTGGTTCAGTGGTCGGATGCTTGCCTTCCATGAGGGAGACCCGGGTTCGATTCCTGGACGATGCACCCAAAAATAAATAAATAAATAAAATTTTAAAATAAATCACTTCTAAAGGAAAATTATAGTTTTCTGAACCATAATGTTCAAAATAATCACAAAATCAAAACTGCTAGAAACCATGTTGTTTTCCAGGGCAAAGTCCTTATGGCTTCAGTTCTAGCTGAACCAAGCATGGTCTTTTAAAAATAAAACTAATGCTATTGGCCAGGTGCTTTTTGCTAAATCTTTTATTCCTTTTAAATGATGCTAATTGATTACTTAATGAAGTTTTATTAGAGATATTGTAACATTAATTGCTTCTGGCACAGTTAGTTTAATCCAGAATGTTGGTGAATATTGATTTATCTTTCATGGGTAAAAATTTTAAAATTACTTATCTAATTTATTCCCATAAATTGAGGTTCAGTACTGTGATTATTATACATGGAAACCTGTATATCTTGTTTTAGACAATATATGTATTTTTATGAAAACCTACATGTAAACTTTAAATGTATAAGCTCAGTAAAATAAAGGACCCAAATTTTGAAAATGAAAATATTCTTTTAATGAAAGTAATTTGACTGATTTTCTTTTTCTAGTTACCCTTAAAATTTGTTTTATTTTACTTGTTCATTGTTCTTCATTATCTAACTACGTTCTAGGTGTAATTTCTTCTGCCTGTTTTAACTGTGGTGTACATTTCAGATACTTTAGTGCTATATCCTCTAGTCTCAGAAATGACATCTTTAGGGAGAGGATGTTGAAGTAGTACCTGAAGTAACAGCAGAAATATTTTCTTCTGGTATCTGGCGAAAGTAAGTACTAAAATTAGAAAAATAAAAAGCAAACACAATAAGATGAAGGAAAAATAGGTAAATATTTTTACATAAAGTACTAGAAGCCAAAAAGCTTTAGATTATGGGGGAATAGAAGAATCAGCAAAAGGAATGATTATTTGAGCTCTTAATGGTAATGGTGCAATATTACAATTAAAATTAGAGGCAGTGATATGTAAATTTTATCTATGAAAAACTACTTGCAATCATTTTATGTCTAACAAAAAATACACTAGTAATTTTGGGACTAATTCTCTGTATTACAAATTAGCCCATCTAACCCAGTCGTTGAAAACGCCATTTCAAAAAAGCTTGGTGACTTCCTTGCATGATGTTGTCTTTAGGATATCCCTAAGTCTTTGTATTTAGTTAAAATGTCTATGGGAGAATATTGTTGATAGTAGTTGCCTCTGCTTTTGGGCCGGGGTCTGTGGGGTTGGAGGGAGACAATAGTTCTCACACATTCCATTTTTTGATACATATATTACTTGAACAAAATTTAATCTTATTTATATTAAATCTAAAAAAAGCAAAAATCTTTCTGTACTTTCTAGAATAACAAATCACATATATGTACTACCTACTAGGAAAGAGGCATATAAATAAATTATCATAGATTGAGATTTACTTCACTGTTAGAATTTTTCCGCTGTTATTTCTTTGTGGCACACCAGCAGTGTAATTACATATATATTATTGTACAAAGTTAAAACCAAAAAGCACCACAATTGGTGAATTGCTTTCAAAGACTTCCCACTTTAGGAATTCATCTAGGCCATTTGGGTTCAGAAATACATTTTTTGATGAAGGATTTTTAGCAGTTTAGAAGAGGTCCTATTGTGATGGTTAATGTCTTGTGTCAGTTTGGCTCGGTTATGGTGTTCATTTGTTTGGTCAAGTAATCACTGTCATGAGTGTTACTGTGAGGGTTTTCTGTAGAGGGATTTAAAGTATCTGTCAGTTGATTGTGTCTGTAGCTAATTAAATCTACAATCAACAAAGGAGATAGCCTTCAGTAGTCAGAGGAGCCTCCTCATCCAATTGAGGCCTTCAAGGGAGAACTGAAGATTTCAGGACTCAGAAGAAAAAATTTCTATCTCTGCTTCAGCCAGTCTGCTTCTCAGGAGGAATTCAACATCATCTTCATCACAGCTTCCAACTTGGAACACGCCTTAGGGAATTTGGACTTGCCAATCCCCACAGTCATGTGAGCCAATTCCTATAATAAATCTTTTTCTATTTTTGTATATATATCCTGTGGTTCTGTTTCTTTGGATAACCCTTACTAGTACATTCTATGCAGCCTTTTTCTCATTCAGTTTATAGCCCTCAACATATTAAAATCTTTCTTAATTTTTTTTCAGGATCTCTGTTGTGTTCTTTAACTTAAAGGTGAATATTTTTTCTCATTTTTATGAATCAGATGTTTAAACACCCATACATAGATTGATGTTAAATATATTAATGTCATCTGTAAGTTCTGCCTATGATCTCAAAAAGGACCTATGAAATATGACTACACAAAGAGGTCTTCCTGTAATCTGTTATTAAGCTTGTGCTCTTTTCTGTAGATATGAAATTTAACAGAACTCTAATGAGCAATCTGAAACTAGCAGTTGAGAAAGGAAAAAGATGTGGCTTAGGAAGCAACTCTTATTATTTCTGTTGCTATTTCTGTTGAACTCAAATAAATTAATTCCATCTCACTGGAAAATTCTTTTTAATTTCTTTCCCTAGAAAATAATGACCTGAGTCATTACAGTACCTCATCATATGAGATCTTATTCAGAAAATTATTCTTCAGTGTGTGATGTGTTGCTTTCCAGGAAAAGATGAGAATGATAACTGTACTGTAATGAATAATGGCCTGGGGAAGAGGGAAGGAAACAAAAGATAGGAGCAATTAGCAAGAAAATGAGATCATATGGAAAGAAGGAAATGGATTCAGGAAATTTTTAGGAGATAATATCAACTTAGGTTTTGGGACTGATTGTATTTAGGGGATGGAGAAGAGATGTCATCTAAGTTTTTGGCTTAGACTTCAGTATATTATAGCAAGGCTATGTGAAATATAACATCCAGGAGGCAAAACATGTTTGTAGTGAAAGTTTAAATCATACAGAATCATAAACTCTGTAATTTTAACATATTTGGGCTCTGTCCATTTTATGCCTCCTCTTCTGCAGAATATAAACTACTGCTTCCTATATGTAACCTACTTGTTTGTAAAGAACAGCCGGTTAGAAATTGTAATATGTTGGAAAAAGCAGAGAGACTAGAAAAAATGCCAGAACTTAATTATCTTTGTATTATTCCTGTTTGTAAGCCAGGAATTAGTAATCAGTGACAGCAAGGATATACAGAGCATGTGAGGAAAGAGTTAACATAGCAGGTCAGGTTGCCTAAGCCACACACTTGCATGTTCCCATGAGAAATAAGACTGACCCATAGCCAAATTCTGGGAATATGGTCCTTGGAGTGTTCTTTCTGTTAGTAATGATGATTTTGTTATATACACCTACACCGATAGACTACATCACTGGCTTGTCAGGTTGCTTTGCACAAACATCAAGATTGATGATGTGCCCTGGTTTCATTGTTGGGTTCCTGAGTTTCATTTATAATGGCTGAATGCATAGCAGTAAATGCTTATGTGAACAGTCCCCCATAAAGGGCTTAGATCCTAAGATTCAAGTGGACTTTGACGGGCAGAGACATTCCACATATACCTATAATTTGCAGTTAGAGAGAGAACGCTCCTAAGTGCTGGATGGAAGCCTGTGGTGAACTTCTTTGGACTCTGCCAATGTCTGTCTTTTTATTTGCTGCTATTGCTTTTAATTTGCTATGATAAATCTTAGCCATCAGTCTTGTGAGTCCTGGCAAATCTCCAAGAGAAGCAACCATATACGGAAGTACTAAAGAAATTTAAAACTCAATCCATCTATCTGAATCTTGATAGGATTTACTGAAAAAAAAATAGTCGATACTTGTAAGTATCTGCTGTGTCTGAATTTAACTAATCAAAGCTGTCCACGTCCAGGAGACATTTATAGTCTCTGTAGAAATATACAACACATACTGGGGAACTGCTTACAAGAGTAAGTATAAAAACAAATTAGCAACAAATGAGGAAAGGAAGCAGAATTAAGAAGATTGAACTTGATAAGGGTCAATAAGAGTTTATGGAAGATGGTATGTATTTAAGAAGAGATACAGGACCAATTAAATACTAGCTTTGGGTTTTTCTTCCCATATGTACGTTGGCAGTATGTATAAAATACAAGACAAAAAAACACATTTTTTTTTTCTGAATTTCATCCGATATATTCTGAATCCAGCTCAAGTTTGACTAAATCACTTGTATGGAATCAAAATTTGTACTAAACTGGGCAGGTCTCTGCAGCTGGCTGCTGAGGTAACTGCCTGGGTCAGGCCACTGGAGCCGCTGCAGTCACCACCTCTCAAGATGCTGCAACCACGGCCCCACAGAAGAGCCAGTGCTGTAAGCCACACTGTCTCCCTTATCCCCTGCTGTCCCCAAGGAGAACAGGAAAGCAAGTGAGAGAGCCAGGAAGTCAAGGAGCCCACCTGCTACCACACAGGAAGAGAGGCGGAGCCCTTGGCCTGCTGAAAGGCAAATAAAAAAGAATATGGCTAAAATGGAGAAACTGGAGGCAGTGTTAAACGTGATCCAGAGGTGCCAAGCATCAAGTAATTGGATGGCCTGTAGAGATGGGAGTCAACTCTTTTTTCCAGCAGATCTAAGAAATGACCTTAGTAACATCCCTCTTTTCTAGTATAAGATTTGGTTCTTAATTTGTTTTCTGTAGGTTATATCTTAAATATTTTGCTCATAACCTTGACTCAGCAGCATATGTTTCAGCTTTTTAAAAATATATTTTGATTGCTCTACTCCTGCATGCTGGACATCAATTCTCCAGGGACTATTTTAGCAGTGAGCTGGTATGTGCCTGTGTTATACCTACGTATTTAAAACCTTTCTCCATGAATCAGTTTACCACAGCCTTAATAGGTCTGTTGGTGGTGTGTACTCTTTGCTTCTGTGACAAAACAAGGTTTGACTCTACCACTCACATGCTTCCTCTGCTAGCAAGACTCTGCCTTGTTCTTTGGAGACTATTGTTATCATCAACAAATTTGCTATGGTTTTTACTGCATTAGATGCTCTTTTCTTGGATCTAGTCTTTTAGTACCTTATAAACTTGCTAAGTCTGCATACAGAGCATTGGTTCAAGTAGTAGAGGCATGGCCTTCTAGTCTTGGAAATGGTCCTGCTGAATCAACTGGTAGTCCCTGTTCTTTTCCTGGTTTTTGGATGTGTCTTGTTTTCTCTTCAGGTTTATTCCTATTCAGTACTGGAGATAAGCCTGCATCTCGTGAGAGGCTTCTTTTTCTTTTTCTGTCAGGTATGTTGCAGCATTCATTATTCCCTTTTGGGTTTGGACTTTGTGGTTTCTTTTGTTGCCTTGAGTGTTCTGGCATTGCAAGTTTTATTTGCATGAATGATCTGCCATGAATCAAGGCATGACAGAAGTAACACTGTTAATCCTAGGAGTGCAGATTGGTCAAAAAGAACTACACGTTATTTTCCAAGCATTCTTGCTCAATTATCCTTTTCATTGTGGTAGCTTCTGTCCTATAGTCTGTTAAATACTACAGATCCTACTGCTTTGGCACTGGAGCATCTAAGGATAAGGGTATTTTAAGACAATTCTGTGTTGTAAGCCTTCGTCTGTTTTTACTGATATTCCTTGCTTATATGGCTTATATGATTTGCCAATTTTTCTACATGGATTTTGGTTTCTTATTATCTCCAGTGGCATCCTCACCTCTTTTCAGATTCTAGGAACGCTTTTTATTTATTCTTATTTATGGTTGAGAAATTCAGAAAAGAGCCAGTGTTAAAAATGGGCGATATTTACTTTGTGAATGGCACTTAACACCTGTCGGAGTTTCTTGTGGCCTTCTGTGTGTGTCCTCTGGAGTCCATAGGACCAATTTGGGGAATGGACAGTGATGGGCTCAATGGTTATCTTCATCCATTCCTACTGTAATCTGTGGCTTTGGGCCCATCTGGGATTGAAAGTTTTCTTCCCCGCAGGGATGCTGTGAATAAAATTAAATCATTACGCATTATTCTGAAAAAATAGCTTGAGAAACAATTAAATTTGTGCCATCTGTTATCAGGACATGAAATCTTTTCTGATCACACCTTATATTCATTTCTTCCATGCAGGCTATCTTGAGAAATGGCTATATGTTCAAGTGACCTACCTTCTATGCCTCTGTCACCTTTAAAACTCCTTGCAATTTCCAAGATTGGAAACTGAGTCAGTTCCACACCTGATGCTAGAGCTGAGCATAACATTGTGCATTTGGGGGTAGGTATTAAACCCCCAAATCAAGAAATCCTAGAGGAACTAGGATACAAGAAAGTCCTAGTGACAGTAATAAATACATTGCCAAAAGATCAGATAGCCAGGAAGGGACTTGTGATACCAGGGAATATCCTTGCAATGCAAAACATGAAGCATGTTCTGTTGAGTTCAGCCTACAAGAAAAGAAGCAGGAATAACACTGATATTCTGGGTGACACATTAGCTCAGAAACTGACATTCCAAGGATCTAACCCAGGAAGTACTCAATGATGACTACCTGCTCTCATCCCCCTTGACATTTGGGAGAAATTTTGCAATGTATGGTAATCAAAATGTATTTATATATTCTGTGCTGATATTTTGTAGAGGTTTGCCAAGAAAGTTCAACCTCAATCTCAGAAACTGCTCTTGATTGTAAGGGATAAATAAAATCAGATTTGTGTGTTTGGGACTGAGGAAAGTAGAATAAAGAGCATAAGGACTGCATGGGAAGAAGCAGTCAGAAGTGGAACAGACATTTCACTTTTTTGGGACAGGATCATTTTTATTACAAAGTATGAGTAGTTAACAGCCCTCTCCTCCCTCCCCTTTTCTCTCAGTTAATTGGATCTCATTCAGGTGATTATTGAGTTTTGTACAACACTGAAGGGAAATCAAAGATATAAAAGCCTTGATTGTGTACAAAGATTGAAGCAGACTTATACTTCATTTGTGCTTTAGGGGAGGGGAGGGTGGGCACTTGGGCCTTGTGTATGCATTCATGTAATTTAAAGTTCATGAATTTTATGTAGTCTTCAATATTTTGTTGTATATGAAACTTGTTAATGTGCTGTGTTATGGTCGGGTTCATGTGTCAGCTTAGCCAGGTGGTGCCTGTTTGTCTGGTAGGGCAAATGCTTCCCTGTCTGCTAGTATGAGGACATTTCATAGAATTAAATCATGATCACTTTGGCTGCATCCACAGCTAATTGCATTTGTATTTAGCCAAGGGGAGTGTCTTCTGCAATGAATGATGTTTAATCTAATCTCTGAAAGCTTTTAAGGAGAATTCAGAAGAGACAGTCTCTTCTTGCTTTGGCAGCAAGCCTCTCCTTTGGAGTTCATCCAGACCTTTCATTGGAGTCGTCAGTTTCACAGCCTGCCCTACGGATTTTGGACTATAAGTTTCTCAAAAGTTATGCAACACACTTTTATAAATTTTATATCTATGGATATTTCTGCTGATTCTGTTTCTCTAGAGAACCCCTAGCTAATACAGCTTGGTGCTGAGAGTGAGGTGGTTCTTAAGAAACAGAATCTTAAAAATGGGTTTTTGTGATTGGCTTTCTACTCTGACTAGACTCAAAAGCACTAAGGACTCTGATTCCTGTAATCAAAATGATACTGCCAGTCCATTGGGGTGAGTTGGCAAAAGAGATAGTCAAAATATCACCATTCGATTCTTGTAAAGCTTCACTCATATGAAGCCAGGCTCGGGGGGATAATGTTTTTGACACCTTTACGGAGTTTTGTGGAAGTAGGAGGTATGGAGATGTTGGCTGGTTGTTGTTAAATACACTGCATAAATTAATGAGTGAAAGGGATTTTCTTAAGGCTTCAAATGAGAAGTTCATGTGCCGTCTGACAAATGTAAACCTTTCTGTGAGTGTCCTGAAGGAAAACCTTATTTCGTGTAGATGTAGACTTGAGATCTCTGAAAATCAGACTCAGAATCTTATTGTTAGAGGAGCAACTTTACAACATAAACTGGAATCTGAATCTTCAAGGTGTCTGCCATGAGGGTGTTGATTGGAAAAGAATGAACCCTGAAAAATGGGATGCTGACATATGGATTGAAAGTGATATTGGTGGAGAGGTTGAAACTCTAGGTCATGCTGAGTCTTCTCTAGATAACTCTGTAATAGTCTGCCCTGATGACATAGCCACCCCACCTCCAGCCTGCCCTGCGGAGTTGGCCACCCAACCTCCACCTGAACGGATTAGCCTTAGAGTGATTAATCCTGTTTAACCAGATGAAACTGCAAATGAATGCCCTGAAGCAAATGGCTTGGAAGATACTTCTAATTCCTTTCATGACCCACCCCCCCCCCTCATTTCTTCCAGACCTATAACTAAAGTCCCAAAAGGCCCCTAAAAGTGAGGTACAAAGTATCACCCATGAGGAGGTAAGTTATACTCCAAAAGAACAGTGTGAGTCTTACAATTTATATAGACAAATCAGGAGAATATGTGTGGCAATGGATTTTAAGGGTGTGGGATAATGGTGGGAGAAATATAAAGCTGGATCAGGCTGAATTTATTTTTTGGGCCCACTAACAGATTCTTTATTCAATGTTAAGAGTTCGAGGGGTTAGAAAAGGAATTAAGAGTTTGTTTTGATGGTTGGCTGAAATATGGATCAAAAGGTGGCTGGGATTACCTGAGGTTGAATGCCAAAACTACCCTGGTATAATGTAGATGAGGGGATCCAGAGGCTTAAAGAAATTGGAATGTTAGAGTGGATTTATCATGAGCAGACTTTGTGCTCTTATACCCCAGGAATGTCTGGAGGATGCACCTTTTACCAGAACTATGAAAAATAAATTTGTGAGACTAGCACCATCATCCCTGAAGAGCTCTGTAGTTACACTTCTCTGTCGGTCAGATATTACTGTGAGAACTGCTGTCACTGAACTGGTATGCTTAAACACAATGGGGATGACTGGATCCCGAGTTGGCAGAAGCCAGGTGGCAGCACTTAATCACCAAAGACAAGGTGGAGGTGGCTATCATAAAAGACAGCAGACACAAAGCAGGAATCAAATGTCTGACTCACAGAGATTTATGGCATTGGCTAGTAGATCATGGGGTACTTAAAAGTACAATAGATGGGTAGTCTACTAAATTCTTGTTTGAGCTGTATAAACAAAAGAGTTCTAGGTCAAATGAACAGAAGTCTAATTTAAATTACAAAAACACAGAGTCATGGCCCCTTAATCAATTTCCAGACTTGAGACAGTTTAGAGACCCAGAGCCGTGAATGAGGGGGAGGCCAGGTCCCTTTGGGGAAGGACCCTGTTACTCTGCCACAAATTTATACTGTTAATCTTCCTCCAAGCCTTCCCTAAGGAGACCAACAGGGTAACTGTGCATTGGAGAAAAGGAAATGATCAGATATTTCAGGGATTATTATACACTGGTTCAGAAGTGACATTATTTCCAGGGGACCCAAAATGTCACTCTGGTCCACCAGTCAGAGTGGGGGCTTATGGAGGTCAGGTGATCGATAGAGTTTTAGCTCAGTTCTGTCTCACAGTGGGTCCAGTGGGCCTCCAGACCCATTCTGTTGTTATTTCCCCAGTTCCAAAATGTATAATTGAAATAGACATCCTTAGAAACTGGTAGAATCCCCAGTTCGCTCTCTCACTCATGGAGTAAGGGCTATTATGGTAGGAAGGGCTAAGTGGAAGCCACTAGAACTGCCCCTACCTAGCAAAATAGTAAATCAGAAGCAATGCCGGATTCCTAGAGGGATTTCAGAGATTACTCCCACTGTTAAGGACTTGAAGGATGCAGAGGTGGTGTATTAGTTAGGGTTCTCTAGAGAAACAGAATCAACAGGGAACACTTGCAAATATAAAATTTATGAAAGTGTCTCACGTGACCGTAGAAACGCAGAGTCCAAAATCCACAGGGCAGGCTCCGAAGCCGATGACTCCAATGGATGGCCTGGATGAACTCCACAGGAGAGGCTCACCAGCCCAAGCAGGAATGCAACCTGTCTCCTCTGAGTCCTCCTTAAAAGGCTTCCCATGATTGGATTTAGCATCACTAATTGCAGAAGACACTCCCCTTTGGCTGATTACAAATGGAATCAGCTGTGGATGTAGCTGACGTGATCATGACCTAATCCTATGAAATGTCCTCATTGCAACAGACAGGCCAGCGCTTGCCCAATCAGATGAACAGGTACCATAACTTGGCCAAGTTGACACCTGTCCCTAACCATGACAGGTGGTGATTCTCACAACATCCTCATTCAACTCTCCTGTTTGGCTGGTGCAGAAAACAGATGGGTCTTGGAGAATGACAGTGGATTATCATAAATTCAACCAGGTGGTAACTCCAATTGCAGCTGCTGTTCCAGATGTGGTATCATTGCTTGAGCAAATCAATACGTCCCCTGGTACCTAGTATGCAGCTGTTGATCTGGCAAATGCTTTATTCTCAATAGGGACCACCAGAAACAGTTTGTTTTCAGCTGGCAAGGTCAGTGATATACTTTCACTATCCTGCACTCTCCAGCCCTATGTCATAGTCTTGTCTGCAGGGACCTTGATCGTTTCTCCCTCCCACAAGACATCACACTGGTCCATTACGTTGATATCATGTTGATTTGACCTAGTGAGCAAGAAGTAGCAACTACTCTAGACTTATTGGCAAGGCATTTGCATGTCAGAGGATGGAAGATAAATCCAAGAAAAATACAGGGGCCTACCACCTTAGTAAAATTTCTAGGTGTCCAGTGGTATGGGGCATGTCAAGATATCCCTTCTAAGGTGAAGGATAAGTTGCTGCATTTGGCCCCTCCTATGACCAAAAAAGAAGCACAATGCCTAGTTGGTCTCTTTGGATTTTGGCAACAATATATTCCTCATTTGGGTGTGCTACTCTGGCCAATTTATCAAGTGACCAGAAAAGCTGCTAATTTTGAGTGGGATCTGAACAAGAGCAAGCTCTACAACAGGTCCAGGCTGCAGTACAAGCTGCTCTGCTACTTGGACCATATGATCCTGTGGATCCAATGGTGCTGGAAGTGTCAGTGGCAAATAGAGACACTTTATGGAGCCGTTGGGAGGCCTCTATAGGAGAATCGCAGTGCAGACCCTTAGGATTTTGGAGCAAATCCTTACCATCTGCTGCAGATAACTATTCTCATTTTGAGAAACAGCTTTTAGCCTGCTACTGGGCCTTAGTAGAGACTAAACGCTTAACCATGAACCACCAAGTTACCATGAGACCTGTCATGAGCTGGGTATTGTCTGACCCACCAAGCCATAATGTTGGGCATGCACAGCAGCACGCCATCATAAAATGGAAATGGTATATATGAGATAGGGCCAGAGCAGGTCCTGGAGGCACAAATAAGTTACATGAGGAAGTGGCCCAAATGCCCATGGTCTCCACTCCTGCCACATTACATTCTCTTTCCCAGACCAGAGCTATGGCCTCTTGGGAAGTTCCTTACCGTGAATTGACTGAGGAAGAGAAAACACGGGCCTGATTTACAGATGGTTCGGCACGATATGCAGGTACCACCCAAAAGTGGACAGCTGCAGCAACTACAACCCCTTTCTGGGGAGTCCTTGAAGGACAGTGGTGAGGGAAAATCCTCCCAGTGGGCAGAACTTTGAGCAGTGCACCTGGTTGTTCATTTTGCTTGGAAGGAAAACTGGCCAGAGGTGCGTTTGTATACTGACTCATGGGCTGTTGCTAATGGTTTGACTGTATGGTCAGGGACTTGGAAAGACCATAATTGGAAAATTGATGACATACCTCTGGGGAAGAGGTATGTGGATAGACCTTTCTGAGTGGGCTAAAACCATGAAGATATTTGTGTCCCATGTGAATGCACACCAGAGGTTGACTTTAGCAGAGGAAGGTTTTAATAATCAAGTGGATAAGATGACCCGTTCTGTGGATACCAGTCAGTCTCTTTCCCCAGTAACTCCTGTCATTGCCCAATGGACTCATGAACAAAGTAGTTGTGGTGGTAGGGATGGAGGTTATACCTGGGCTCAGCAACATGAACTTCCACTCACCAAGACTGACCTGGCTACAGCCACTGCTGAGTGCCTAATCTGCCAGCAGCAGAGACCCACACTTAGCCTCTGATATGGTACCATTCCCTGAGATGACCAGCTGGCTACACGGTGGCAGGTTGATTACATTGGACCACTCCCTTCATGGAAGGGGTAGTGATTTGTTCTAACTGCGATAGATACATACTCTGGATATGGGTTTCCTTTCCCTGCATGCAATGCTTCTGCCAAAACTACCATTCATGGGTTTACAGAATTCTTTATTCATCATCATGGTATTCCACACAGCATTGCTTCTGATCAAGGAACACACTTCACAGCAAATGAAGTGCTGGAATGGGCACATGCTCATGGAATTCTCTGGTCTTACCATGTTCCCAATCATTGAGAATCAGCTTGATTGATAGAATGGTGGAATGGCCTTTTGAAACTCAATTATGGTGCCAATTAGGTGGCAATACCTTGCAAAGTTGGGGTAATGCTCTCCAGGGAGCTGTATATGCTCTGAATCAGCATCCACTGTATGGTGCTGTTTCTCCCATAACCAGGATCCATGAGTCCAGGAACCAAGAGGTAGAAATGAGAGTGGCACCACTCACTATTACCCCTAGTGATCCACTAGGAAAATTTTTGCTTCTTGTCTCTGCAATGTTGAGCTCTGCTGATCTACAGGTTTTAGTTCCAGAAGGGGGAGTGCTTCCACCAGGAGAAACAACAATGATTCCATTGAACTGGAGTCTAAAGCTGCCACCTGGTCATTTTGAGCTGCTCATGCCCCTGGCTCAGCAAGCCAAGAAGAGGATTACTTTACTGGCTGGGGTGATTGACCCGGACTATCAGGAGGAAATAGGACTGCAGCTACACAGTGGAGGTAAAGAAGAGTTTTCCTGGAATACAGGAGATCCCCTAGGGCATCTTTTAGTAC
This sequence comes from Tamandua tetradactyla, assembly GCF_023851605.1. Classification (NCBI taxonomy): domain Eukaryota; kingdom Metazoa; phylum Chordata; class Mammalia; order Pilosa; family Myrmecophagidae; genus Tamandua; species Tamandua tetradactyla. The sequence goes on from NC_135352.1 coordinate 29,379,996, forward strand.
TACCATGCCCTATGATTAAAATCAATGGAAAACTGCAACAACCCAATCCAGGCAGACTACCAATGGCTCTGAAATTTCAGGAATGAAGGTTTGGGTCACCCCATCAGGCAAAGAACCACAGCCAGCTGAAGTGCTTGCTGAGGGTAAAGGGAACATGGAATGGGTAGCAGAAGAAGTTAGTGATCAAGATGAACTATGACCACGTGATCAGTTACAGAAATGAGGACTGTAATACTTTTTTGTTCATGTTGTAGTATTTAAGTTGTAAGATATCAAGTTTAAGAATGAATATTACCCAAGGATGTGCACCCTATTCTTGGGATATTTAATGCATTTCCAGTTGTACGTGGACAATTGAGTATTATTAGGTGAGGGGGGAAAATGTATTTTTTATTGTTTTCTATTTAGAGATCAAGTATGGTTAAAGGTGGTGTGTATAACTTCCAAGTTAACGAGGTTGGACTGTCATGGTCAGATTCATATGTCAACTTGGCCATGTGGTGCTTGTTTTTCTGGTTGGGCAAATGCTAGTCTGTCTATTACCATGAGGACATTTCATAGAATTAAATCATGATCACGTCAGCTGCATCCATAGCTGATTGCATTTGTAGTCAGCTAAGGGGAGTGTGTTCTGCAATGAGTGGTATTTAATCACTGGAAGCTTTTAAGGAAGATTCAGAAGAGACAGTATTTTTTTTCCTGGTTCAGCAGCGAGCCTCTCCTGTGGCATTTATCCAGACCAGAGTCATTTCCTTCACAGCCTGCCCTAAGAATTTTGGACTCTGTGTTCCTCAAAAGTTACGTGAGACACTGTTCTAGTTTGCTAGCTGCCAGAATGCAATATAACAGAAAAAGAATGGCTTTTAAAAAGGGGAATTTAATAAGTTGCTAGTTTGCAGTTCTAAAGCGAGAATATGTCCCAGTTAAACAAGTCTATAGAAATGTCCAATCTAAGGCATCCAGGGAAAGATACCTTGGTTCAAGAAGGCCGATGAAGTTCAGGTTTTCTCTCTCCTCTGGAAATGCATGTGGTTAACATGGTGTCATCTGCTACCTTTCTCTCCTGACTTCCTGTTTCATGAAGCTCCCCCAGAGGCATTTTTCTTCTTCATCTCCAAAGGTCGCTGACTGACTCTCTGCTTCTCATGGCTACATTGGTCTGCTCTCTCAGAATCTCCTCCTTTCTCCAAAATGTTTCCTGTCTTATAGGATTTGACTAAAGTAATCAAACCTACCTAGAATGGGTGGAGACATGTCTCCACCTAATCAGGTTTAATAGCCACACTGATTGAGTCACATGTCTATGGAGATAAAGTAATTAAAGTCTCCAACATACAGTACTGAATAGGGATTAGAAAAATAGCTGCCTTTATAAAATGGGATTAGGATTAAAACATGACTTTTCTAGGGTACATAAATCTTTTCAAACCAGCATAGACATTTTTCAAAATTTTATACCTACGGATATTTCCTGCTGATTCTGTTTCTCTAGAGAACTCTAGCTAATACAAGCTGTGGAATTTATTGGGTGTGTGAAGTAAACTAAAACTCTAACAAACAATTTGGGGTCCATTTTAGTGTGGGAGACTAAAGTGGAAAGGGCTTTAAGGCATTTAGAAAGACTGCTTATGCATTAAATAGATATCACCTGTTTAGTTAAGGTGTAATGGAGAGGCTGGAGGGAACAGCCTGAAAATGTGGAGCTGTGCTCCGGTGGCCATGTTTTTTGAAGATAATTGTATGATGATATGGCTGTTGCAGTGTGACTGTGTGGTTATGAGAGCCTTGTGTCTGATACTCCTTTTGTCTACCTTATCGATGGACAAGTAAAACATATGGATTAAAAATAAAAAATAAATAAATACTAGGGGGAACAAAAGTTAGGTATACTTCTCAATCCTGTGTAACGTTTAATTCTTGCAACTGAATCAAACCCATTGTTATATTATGGCAATATTTACACTTTTGAAATGAGTATATTTGATCATAGTCTTTGCAGTTCCCACTTTTAAAGCTGTTAATAAACTTGGCACCTTTTCTTTGATAAGAAGGTGTCATATTTAAACTTTTCCATTCATCATGGCTACAGGTAGGACCAGGGAGGGGGTAATATAATTTTTATAGGAATTTTGATTAGAAAAGAAACTAGCCTTTTATTTATACAATAGGATTGGCTCAAAAAGTATTTTTCAGACTTGGTATTTTTAATAGCCAATTTGGATGTAGACTGACAGATATAGCTGAATGTTTCAATACATTTAAATTTGCAGATAAAAAAACATTTATAAGTGTTTTACATAAGATGAAATATAAGTACTTTATGAAACTATTTTGACCCTTCCAGTTATGAATTTCAGCTGTGGTTTGGTATTCTTATGTATTAATTATTTCAAAGGCTCCATACCAATTCCGTAAATCATATCTAATAATTTTTTCAGTTACTTAGTTACTAAAACTTCTCTTACCCAAAAATTAAGAATGAACTTGGAAGGTTTTGCTTCTTCTGATGGCCAAGCAGCTCTTTTTGAATCTACCCTCCCACAAATAACAACTATAAGTTCTGGACAAAATATTTTTAAAAAACTACAAAAAGACATTGTAGAGCAAACAAAATGAGACAAATACTGGAGGGAGGTCACCACTTGGAAGAAATAAATGCCACTTTGAGTTTCCTATTGTCATGGCTTTGAGCCTAAAGGGAGGTCCCAGTCAGCACTATGTTGGGTGACTAAAACCTAGGTAGAAACTACCAACTTACTGGATAGAAGAGCAAGAGGATGGTGTTTGGAGTAACCACAGCAATGGAAAATGGGGGAGAAATTCAAGAAAGGAGAGAACCACAGAGCGGGAACCTTAAAATCTATATAAAAACTGCCCAAATTTTTGTCTAACCCCTAAATTCCACATGTGCAGGGCAGACTCCAAGCAGTTAATTATTTTAGTGCTAAACTGAATTGGAGTTTGGGTTCAGCCAGCTAGTTGCCTGCTTAAAGAAACATTAACACTTTTCAGAGGAACTTAACAGAATCAAGTAACTGTACAGTATATAATTCAGTGAATCAATGATAAGTCTAAAATTATTTGTCCTGTGAAGAAATAGGAAAATGTGGCCCAAAAGTCAATCAGTGGAGACTGGCTCCAAAATGAACCTGATGTCTGAGATAGAGGCAACAATTTTAAAGCAGCTATTATGACTGCTCAAGAATTTAAAGGAAAATATACTTTTAATGAATGAAAAGATAAGAAATCTCAGAAGCAAATAAAGAAAGCATAACAAAGAACAAAAAGAACAGAAAATTAGAATAGCTGAAGTAAAAATTTCACTGGACAGCCTTAAGAGCAGAATGGAAATAATACTTGAAAGTTTGTGAACTTAAAGGTAGATCAATAGAAATCATCCAATCTGAAGATTAGAGAGGGGAAAAAACTCAAAAATAAAACAATAATGAACAAAACCTCAGGGTCCTATGGGATCATACAAAAGTTCATATGTATATGATTCCTGAAGAAAAAGAATAGGGCAAAAATATACATGTACTTGAAGAAATAATGGCTGAATTTACCCAAATTTTGGTGAAAAACATAAATTATCAGATTCAACAAGTTCAGTGAAGACCAAGCAGGATAAATTAATGAAAAGCATATCTAGGTGCAACAGGTTAAAGTTGAAAGCCAAAAGTAAAGAGAAAAATTTGAAAGTAGCCAGGGGAAAAAATGAATTTTTTTGAGGAAAACAAAGATTTGAAATACCATTGACTTATCAGAATCAAATGAAATGACATGTTTAAAGTGATGAAAGAAAAAAGTGTCAACCCAGATTTCTCTACCTGTGGAACTATTCTTCAAGATGAGATGAAATGAAAATATCCTTCGGGAATGTAGGCAAATAAAGGCATCTTCACTTAAAAAAATATAAAGAATTTGTCATCAGCAGACATATACTATGAGAAATGCTAAAGGAAGTTCTTTTGGCATTAAAGAAATAATACCAGATTGAAAGTTGGAATGTTCAGGAAGGAATGAAGAACATCAGAAAGATAAATATGTGGGTACATAAAAAAGACTTTTTTCACTCATAATTTACTAAAATAGATGGCCGATTAAAGGGAAAATTATAACATTCTATAATGGGACTTATGTAGAGTAGTACATATAAAAATTATAGCATAAAGGAATAGGTGGGGTGCAAAGTTTTGCATTTTATGTGAGCAGTACAATATTAACGTTAAAAATACTGTGGAAAGTTAAAGGATGTATATTGTAAGCCCTAGGGCAACCACTACAAAAAATAGCACAGAGGTTTTGCTAAAGTTAATACATTAAAATGGAATTCTGAAAATTATTCAGTTACTTCAAAAGAAGATAAGAATGGAGTAAGGGGTAACTATGGTGTATACATACAATGAACTACTGTGCTGCCACTGTAAGAAGGAATGAAGTTGTGAGGCGTGCAACTAAATGAATGAACCTTAAGAACTGTTTGTTGAATGAAATGTCAGGAACAAAAAGACAAATATTATCATGCCTCAATTATATGGACTAATTATAACATTAAAACTCACTGAACTAAAGTGAAAAGCATGGGTTATCAGGTTGGGGCTTATTGTAAGCAGTCCTAGATTGTAAATTACAGCAGTCACATATATTCAGGAGGTGTGATTGTTCATTCTAAATTCTGAGATACTGAGCTGTTTGTATATAAACTGGTCTTTCCCAGAAACTTTGGGTATTTATGTGATACTTGAGACTCAGAGTCAGAGCTCAGAAACTATGAAAGTCAGCAGTACCCCATACAGGAATGGTTTAAAAAGTTGAAAAAGTGATCAGGCATCGAGTAGAGATATGAATGAAGCTAATCTGGATAGAACTAAGGTCTATCAGAAGACTGGGTAAAGGTTGATATCATCCATATCTTAAAACTTCAACTTCTGTGTGAGACTAAGAGAGATGTTTATTTGGTGCAGAATTTATATTTTGGGTAGTGCATTTCCTAATTTAACTTGTATGGTCAATTTAGTTGAACACCATAAGTACAGGAGATCTTGAGTAGGGCATGAGATTTTGTTGGTTTATCTAGGTTAGTGTGATACCCCAATAAATCTCAGAGTGATTTGGACAGTGAATTAATAAGTATTTGCAGGTTCCCCTTAGGGGAATGGGGAGAAATGGGGAAAGATTCAACTTTCCCTATTTGGAGAATTTCTGATACTCTTGTGCAAGCAGTGGAGACAGCCAAATCAATAGGCCGAGCCCCTAAACTTGGGGTTTACCCCTAAGAAACTTATTCTTGCAAAGGATAGTCTAAGCCTACTTAAAATTAGGTCTAAGAGTCACCCCCGTAGAACTCTTTTGTTGCTCAGATGTGGCCTCCCTCTCTCAGCTTACATGGCAAGGGAACCCACAGCCCTCCCCCTCCTATGGGGCACATGACTCCCAAGGGTGTGAATCTCCCTGGCAACGTGGGGCAGAAATCCCAGGATGAGTTGGCATCCAGCATCAAGGGATTGAGAAAACCTTCTTGATCAAAAGGGGGATGAGAGAAGTAAGAAAAGATAAAGTGTCAATGACTGAGAGATTTCAGAGTCAAGAGATTATCCTGGATGTTATTCTTATGCATTATATAGATATCCCTTTTCAGTTTATGGTGTATTTGAGTGGCTAAAGGGAAGTGCCTGAAACTATAGAGCTATGCTCCAGTAACCTTGTTTCTGAAAGATGATTGTATGAAAATATTTTTGGTATTTTTGTTTGTTTTTTTCAGGATTTTAAAAAACATTTTATTATAGAAAACATCAAATAAATACAAAGCTGGAGCAAGCCATGTGGCACCTGCCACATCCCTCACCAAACCCTGGTTTGGGCTGGTCATTTTCCTGCCTGGCCCCCCTTCCCTCCCCCTCATCATTTTGAAGAAAATTCCAGACATCACATCACCAAATGCCATTTCTTTCTTGGTAAACCAGGACATCCCAAGTGCAGTGGGATGTCTGCAGAGGTGGAGTTCTCCTGGTGCTTCTGGGGGGCCATCCTGAGCCGGCCTGGTCCGAGGTGGGCCCCAGACATGGACTTAGGCGCCTTCAGGCATCTGAGCATCACCTCCTGGATGCAGCATGTCTGGCTGAACATCAGAAGAGCTGTCAGCCCCACAGGGACCAGATCTTGCCTTCTTCCAGGGGTTCCAGCTTCCTCACCTACTCAGATCCTCAGCCTCGGGGAATGTTTTCGTTTGAATTTTTAAATTGCTTTTCAATTTCCATTGATTGTATGAAAATATAACCTTTACAATGTGACTGTGTGATTGTGAAATCCTTGTGTCTGATGTTCCCTTTATCTAGGGTATGGACAGATGAGTTAAAAAATATGGATTTAAAATAAAATAATAATAGGGAGAACAAATACATTGGGGGGCAGGCAATGGTGGTTCAGTGGTAGAATTCTCATCTGCCATGCTGGAAACCAAGTTCAATTCCTGAAGCCTGCCCATGCCAAAAAAAAAAAAAAAAATATATATATATATATATATATATATATATATATATATATGTATGTATATTAGGTATGTATATTAGGTAGATAGAAATACTGGTGGTCAATGAGAGGGAGGTATAAGGAGTATGGTATGTATGAGTTTTTCTTTTTTTTCTTTTTTCTGGAATGATGAAAATGTTCTAAAAAATTATCATAGTGATGAATATACAACTATGTGCTGATACTGTGAGCCATTGATTGTACACCAGGTATGGAATGTTTGTATGTTTATATGTTTTGTCAATAAAAATGTTTTTTAAAAAAGAACATTAAGAAAAAGTGTAGGAACATGTAAGCAAAAAACAGATTGAACAAACAAAACTAATTGTAAAATCATACACTTAGATCTAACCATAGCAATAATTACATTAATATAAATAAATTGAAAGCTTCAATTAAAAGGCAAGGATTGCCAGTATGGATTAAAAAGTAAGACTTAATTACATGCTGTCCACCAATGATATATAAATATCATTTAAATGTAAAAGCACAAATGGATTGAAGGAAAATGGATAGAAAAAGATATACACAAAGTATAAGCATAAGAAGGCTAGTGTGACATTTGATGTAAAATTAACTTCTAGGCAAAGAGAATTAGAGATGCAGAGGGACATTTTGTCATGATAAAAGGGTCAATACATCAGGAAGACAATTATAAGAGTGTGTATGCTTAATATCAGAGCTTCAAAATACATGGAACAAAAATGGACAGAACTAAAGGAAGAAATGAACAACTGCATAGTCATATTTGGTAATTTTAACATCTGTTCCTCAGGAATTAATTGATAGAGCATGTTAGAAAAAAATCGGTAAAGGCATGTAGGATCTGAACAATACCATCAACCATCTTGACCTAACTGACCTAACTGTACCTACTAACTGCAGAAGAATGATCTATGAAAATTTTTTGGTGCATTCTGGAAATGGATACTGTGCTGGTTTGAATTTGTGGACCCCAGAAAAGCAATGTCCTTTAATCCTCATTCAGTATTGCTGGGTGGAAAGTTTTTGATTATCCATGGAGATGCGACCCACCCAATTGTGGGTGGTAAATTTTGATTAGATGGTTTCCGTGGAGATGTATCTCTACCCATTCAAGGTGGGGTTGCTTACTGGAGCCCTTTAAGAGGGAACCATTTTGGAAAGAGCCACAGAGCCTGAGTAGCCAGAGACCTTTGGAGATGAAGAAGAAAAATGCCTCCCCGGGGGAGCTTTATGAAACAAGAAGCTGGAAGAGGAAGCTAGCAGACTTCACCATGGTGCCCTTCCAGCTGAGAGAAAAACCCTGAATGTCATCAGCCTTTTTGAACCAAGGGAGCTTTCCCTGGAAGCCTTAGATTGGACATTTCTATAGACTTGCTTTAAATTGCACAATTTCACAGCCTTAGAACTGTAAATTTGCAACTTAATGCCCCTTTTTAAAAGCTATTACATTTCTAGTATATCACATTCCCGCAGCTAGCAAACTAGAACAGATACCCTTCCCTATGACCATTGAATCATATTTTTTGTTTGCAGAGTTTAATTTACCTTCCTTCTGTTGGCTAATTAACTTAAAATACATTTTTACATTGTCCTAATTTCACCTACTCTGTACTGTGATAAATAGCACTTATCCTGAAACTATGAACATTTTCCTCCTGAGGGAAGTGATGAGTTTATTCTAAAGATCAAATAGGGGCTGTTCATAGCCAATTATCATTCTGAGCTATTTTTCAGTTCTCCAGAATCTTTTATTATTCATATCCTAACTCCCTCTTTGCTTGAAAGTTACTGACCCAAAAATGGATTTTTTCCCTTTATGTAGCATATTTCCCTTTTAAAGCTAAATGTAAATTCAAATTTTATAAACCTATTTAAAAAATTTATCAGAGGAGCTGCTGCTTCTACAAAAGAATAGCTTTAATAAATCCTTAGAATTTGGAGGTAATATTTTATATTTCATGAAGTATTTTCATATTTATTCTTCATAGATAACATTTCACAGATGAAGTAATAGGTTTAAAGAGGTTCAAGACCTAGGCTAGATTCTAGCCTGAGATCCAATAGCTATAGAGTAGTGGAGTTAGGTCTTCAGATTTCTAATTAAAGTCTTTCCGTTATCCTGATATAAATTAAAAGAATCTTTTAATAATAGAAATATTCGCTTTACTTTGCTGTGTAAATTTAGATATTTTTAGAAGTGTCGTTTCCATATGGGCTACAGGGTACACACAGGTGTGGTGCCAACCATGGGACTGCCCTGGACATGTCTAAGGAACAGTATGCTTGTGGCATGGGCCACTGTACAGGATAGATAATGAGTACAGAAGGGAGAATCTTTAGATTCTACTACCAGGTGGACCCTGAAGTGAGGGGATTCAAAGTTGTGATGCAAGATCTGGGGTATGAATGGGCTCAGAAATGTGAGGGAAGTTCTGTGCAAAAACTGATGGCCGTGGGAGAGAGTCACCCCATAACAGAGGATGGTATCCTCTCACAGTGAGCACTGGGTGCAGGAGGGGAAGCACATATTTGAGTCTGCCAGGGGGCAGGGACAGGGGGTCATTGGAGAGAGGCTTGCAGCATGGGAATTGGGCTCCTGTGTGTCCTGCCTAGAACTCATTTGCACTTTTAGAGGACATGGCCACGTACCCCTTAGTGTGTGATATGGGAGAACTAGACATGCACGATTTTGTTGGGTCAGGCCACCAACTCTGTTGCTTCCCCCAACCGAAACTCTGGGTGTTTCTCTGCTCTTCTCTTGTTCCCCTTGGAAGTATGGCATTGGGGCTTAGGCACACCACTTCCTCTCCCCAGCAATTGCATGAGCAGCACACACAGAAGCATTCCAGGAGTCATGAGCGGCAGAAGTTGGGGATCAAAAGTCTCAAAATCTTTACAGCATATCAGCGATGGCAACAAATATTATAAATGTAACTAATACTACTGATTTGTACGCTTGCTAGTGATTAAAATGGGAAATTTTGAATTGTGTATGTTACACAATAAAGAGTTTTTAAGAAAAAAATACAGTAACACCTCTTTGCTTTTCAATAACTATTTCAGTGAATTAATATTTTTATAACAGAAGAGAAATGTCTAGTATTCCTCATTATTGGGTAGTAGTAGTTGCCTCCAACTTTGCCACTACATTGAACACTTACAAATGTATCTCCTTGTGTAGCATGCAAGCTTTTCTCTGGAGTATTCCAGGAATGGAATTGTTAGATCATAGCACATGTACTTCATCAGTTTCACTAAATACCGAAATGTCTGCACCAATTAAATATCCAGATTTTTACTTCCTTACATGCTCACCATCATTTGGTACTATCCAACTTTCTAATCTTGTCCAATTTGCTGGGTAAAAAAAAATATGTTTTAATTTGGATTGGATTACTAGTGGGGTTAGGAAATCTCTTTGTAAAAATTCTTACGCATAGCCTTAGACCATTTTCCTTTTGGGTTTCCTGTTTCTGTCTTAATGATTTATAGAAATTCTTTGTAGCTATTTATACCTTTATTGGTCTTATATATTGTGATTATCTATTCACAGTCTGTCACCTATATGTTAACATTGCCTAATATAGCCTTCTTTGGGAAAAAAAAAAGCTTACTTTTAGTGTACTCAAATTCATTTGTGAGTTGTGACCTTGTTTAAGAAATTTTTTCCCACCCTGGAATTTAAAAAAAAAATTTTACTTGTTAATATTTTTTCCACACTTTTAACCCAGCATGTTTATTTTTGCTTATGGTATAAGTAGGAATATAATTTTAGTTTTTGAATGAAGCAAGCATTTTCCCCCATCTTTCACTAAATGATCTTTCATTTCCCCTGTGATATGTCTTTGTGATCCAATCATCATGTACATTCCATCATGTACCATTCTTGGCTCTTTCTTGAGCCTCTCTTCTGTTCCCTTGGTCTTTTTCTCTGTCCTTACTCAAATACATAGTTTTAAATTTCATAGGCTTCATATTATTTGGTAGGTAAATCCCTCCTCTTTGCTCTTTTTCAAGTTATCTTAGCTAATTTGTGGAGGTTTATTCATATATATTTTAGCATTTGTCAAATTTCTGCAAAACATTCTAATCTAATTTTTATTGGCTTGTACTAATTTATAGATTAATTTGGGATCACAGAGCAATTTTATAATGATGAATTGTCCCAACCAAGAACGTAGTGTAAATATCCATTTAAGTAGGATTTCTTATCTTCTATTCAACTTATTTCTATATTTTTCTCTTTATTTGTATATATATTTTAAAATATATATGTACATCGTAAATTCAAACTGTAAAAAGGAATATAGTGGAAGTAAGTATCCTTCCACCCCTGACTCCTATCCTCCAACTCCCCTTCCAGAGAAAACTAGTTTATTATTAGTCTTTCCTAAGATCTTCTATGCATATGCAGGCATATAAATGCTTGCATATGCAGAGAAAAAATATGTATATGAAAGCATTTAAATAAGAGTCTTCCTGTCACAATTTTAGCAGAGCAAGAAATCTTTATATATTATGTTCCAAACAGGCCACCATGCAAAAATTTAAGCATTGATGCATGACTTTTTAAACAACTGTTCTCAATGTTTATTCATATGATTACTAATCATTCCAAACTCAGTGACTGTCAGTGAACAACTGCTTACATTGAAATAACAAGGTTATACAATATGCAAAGCATCTGTAAATTTGATCCCAGTTGGGGACCTCAACACCAAAACATGGCTCCTAAGCACCTGTGTATTCACTGTTCTAGTTTGCTAGCTGCCAGAATGCAACACACCAGAGATGGATTGGCTTTCAGTGAAAGGGGATTTGTTTAGTTAACATATAGTTCTTCAGAGGAAAGGCAGCTAACTTTCAACTGAGTTTCTTTCTTACGTGGAAAGGCACAGAGTGATCCCTGCCAGCCTTCTCTCCAGGCATCTGGGTTCCAACAACTTTCCCAGGGGTAATTCCTTTCTGCATCTCCAAAGGTCTGGGCTGAGCTGCGAGTGCTGAGGTATACTGAACTGCTTGGGCTGTGCTCTCTCATTTAAGCACCAGCCAATTAAATCAAACGTCATTCATTGCAGCAGGCACGCCTCCTAGCCAACTGCGGATGTAATCAGGAACAGATGAGGTTCACAGCCATTGGCTCATGTCCACAGCAATAGATCTAGACACCTTCACCTGGCTAAGCTGGCACCTGAACCTAACTACCACAGTCACCAAGGAAGGATTCTAGGGACAGGACATATAGGAGCCTCTTCACTCATTCACTCACCCACCCCTACCCACCTACTCACTGTCTCATTCAATAAGCCATCCAATAAGTATAACCAGTGCTGTTAAAACCAGACTTTGGTTTTCAAAATGAGGCACTGGAGTAGTGCATTAATTGAATTTCTTCCAAGAGAAAACTCCCCTGCCACACATTTACCCACCTTATTACAATTCCTGAATTTTTTATTTGATTATTTTTTTATTGAACATATTACATGATGCTTTCTACCAGTCAAAGCCATGCCTGTTATGCTGAGAATATATTGTTTTAAAAGTTATCCTAGAGAAGAGGAGCAGAAGATGAGATGCATGACTTTTGATCCCCTCGTCCCCATTAAGTATATAAAGGGTAAGAAAAATGTGTGAAGAGGATTGCTTTGGCAAATGCTGCACTGTGGAGATAAGGGACGGGGAATATTTCAGGTCAAGAAAGGGGTTTCAGTGGGACCACTCAGAGAGCCTGATACATTTACCTGTGATTAAAGAGACTCAGACCTTTAACTGAGTCTCACCTAGAAAATGTAAAGACAGAGAAGGGATGGCTAACTCCCCAGAAGATAGAAGTGAAGAGGGAGTTGTGGATACTTTGAGATCAGCCTGCCATTTCTGAGATTGCCCTAAGGTTGCTTGAGTATTTCCAGTGGACCAAAAAAGGGCCACAGAACCTGGAGCCACTTTAAATCCTGACCTAGAGGAACAATGGAACTCCAAAAGAAAAAGTCCCTGTAGAGGGAACCATGATAAATCTCAGTAACTGTGGAAATGCCAGCGCCAGCAGGAGGAAAATACATTTTCTGAGTCATGGAAAGTGCAGTCATATATTCCTAGTGGAGGCCTCTGAAGGACAAAAGCACCTCTATAGAAACAGTTTTAAACCTTGCCAGATCCAGGGAATGAAGTATTCTGATTTGGTTATCAGATCTCTAAGGGTCAACTATATGAACATAGTCCTGTTCAAAATCAAACATTCTTGAATAGTCATATCAATGTCTTTTTATAAAATGATGGAGTATTGGTAACTCTAGCCCCCAGGGTCCAAGCCAGGGTTCTCTGTTCCATGCTTTAAGGTACAAAATTCTGAAGCTTTATCTGAGGACTTTGGGGGCTCATTTCAGTGAAACAATATGTGCTATTCAAGGGATGTTGACTCATTTGCAGGCCCTCTGCAGTCTATCTCCATGTGGACCCTGGGGAGGCCTTCGCACACTGCAGGAAACATAGATCTCAGGCTATTTAGTTTGCATAATGAAATTTCCATCTTACCATCTAAAAATCTGAAAACTGAAGTGACTGGATTTTCTTTTAATCGATTCTATAGAATGCCATAACCAATTTAATCACACTCACTAGGAGGCAATAAAGCAATATTATCATGTAAACTTGTGGAAAAAAACGTACATCATTCAAGGTGGAGAATTAAAAAGGGAGCAGCGCTGGATTATAATATATTTATTTATTTGGCCAGTACATGAAAAATTTCACCAAAAAGAATATTGAAAGAAACAAAATTTAAATGCCCAAAGCCATGGCATAAATCAGACCAAAGTTACAAATAGAGCTTTTGGTCTGTATTTCCCCAGATGGGGTCTTGTGCTGCCTCATCACACGCCTGCAGCAGTTTATAGAAATGTGTGTTTCTGGGCAGCAGCCCAGACCTGATAAAACAGAAATCTATAGAAGTGGGGCCCTGGAATCTGTTTATTGAGGAAGCTGCTCTTGATTCTTTCACTCACTGAGTGGACAACCATGGACTTGGCCTTTAATTCCCTGCTGAGGTGCCACTTACTTAAAATATGGTCACCTTGTAATCCAACAATTTAAATTTTTGTTTATGGCTAAATGTTGGTAATTTTTCCTTTAGGGTTTGCATTCTTAAAATAATCACACATTGGAAAATCCTTCTAAAATACTCTATTTAAAATGTTTTACTAATGAAATGCTTTCTATCAAATTATAAGGCAAAGTTAGTTATGTATGTGATGTTACCATAAACAAATACAGCTAAAAAATATTTTCCTAATAAAACATTGAGAAATTGAAACCATTTTAAAAAGTCTTTATCTTATAGGAAGACATTTGAAATATTCAGGGACAAAATAATGTGATTTGCTTCACAATAGTATTAATAGGTAGGGAACTGGGTGAAGTTATAGATAAAAAAATTAGCAATGAATTAGTAGTTGTTAAGCTGAGTGATGATTATATGGAGATTCATTATAGTATTTTGTCTACTTTTGTATATATTTGACATACTCCGTAGAAAAAAGTGAAGGAAAAAAACACTTCTTACCCTGATGGTTTATGTGACTGCCTTATTAAATCCCTGGTGTTTGTTATAGATTGTTTCTTTGTTTGGCTAGTGGGCATTTAAATATAAGACTAAGTGTATACTAAATGTACATTGATTGTAAATTATAAATGTAAAGCTCTGTTAAATCAAATAGCCTTTAAAAGATTCAAGGAATGTTCACTATTGACCTGATCATTTTTTTAATACTAGGACATTTCCACAATGGCATTGGTAATGGAAAAGTCTGACATGATCCCCTCTATAATTAATTATGAGAAAGGAATAGCAATAGTGACAGTTGCTTTGTTACACTTAGGAAATGATCAGAGTCTCACCTGAACTATAATCCATCAAATGTGAGATCCATAACAGGAAGAGGGGCCTGAAGTGAGCAAGAAGAGAAAAATACGATTTTAAAAGGCTGATATGGGTGTTTGGAAGAGATCGTGTTAATGAGCTAAACCATAGGCAAAAGTGGAAGTTGGCAGCTTTGCTTTTGATACCTGCTCTCACCTGTCTTCTAGTAAGTGTAACTCCTTAAGTCCCTGACACACTGAAGGTGCCCAGTATATATTTGTTGGGTAAGATGTTTACCTGCTTTTTCCTTCTTTCTGAAGTTTATTCCCTAAGAAATCAATGCCCTAATGCCGCCCCCTGGTGGTTCAAGCACCCTTTCATTAGACACTCCACCTAAGCCCAAGCCCGCCCAGAAAACGCTGGAAAACTATGTTCTTATTGTGGGAATGCGTGGTTCTCCTTCCTCACAAAACATATGAAGGACATAAAGGATATCAATTGTGTAGGTAGAAATCAGTTTTTCCTTCTTTTAAGTTTGATATATGATTTTTTAACCTTTTATTTTCTTGAAGAGTTTTGGCCTAAAAGTCAGATTTCTGGTATATGCCGCATAATATAGGCTCCCCACCCCCACCTCCCAATTTAAAACTAAAGATAACTGTTTAGCCAAGCTTTACTTTCCTTTTTTTTTTTCTCTGTTTATACAAGGGCAGTTAAATTTAACTTTGTTGGTTTGACATTAATCGTTCTTTCCTTTCCATAAAGGCAAACATAACATAAATATAACATAACATAAACAATTGGCTTAAGCCAAAATTGGAATTTAATTTTTGAAAGGTAGTCTCAGAAGATTGAATTTAAATTAGATTGTAGATAGATTTTAATTAATGCTATTTACAGCATGAAAATTTATTAACAATGTTAAAGCTATTGAAACCATACATCAAAGCAATATTAATAAAAATAGACTGTAAGACATAATTGTATATAAGATTTTATGTATTTTTCTTGTGGGATGAAATGATCAGATACATGTATAAGCCCAAAAGTTTCAAAATTATGGTAGATATGTCGGTTTCTTGATCTCTTTTGTAGATGTATCTATGCATAAAATTTTTTTGAAACTAAAATAAAGAATAGAATTTACCTTTTTCATAAGAAACCTGTGCTTGCTTTTGGCTACATAGTCTGGGTTGTATTTGAAATAAGCACCCACAGATTTCATGTCCAATTGAAACAAGATAATTTCTGCCCTTGATGCTTGTTAAACAAGAAAAAGCTTGCTCATATAGGTAAGAAGTTGAACATTGCAGTGAAATGTTCATTGCTTCTCTATGAATACAGGATACTCTTCTTTCACAGAAACCCAGAACTTGTCTAAGGGCAGGTCAGTAAATCTTATCTTAAATGAACTATCAAACTGTAGTTTATTAAGTTCTTCCTTTTCTCTCAAAGTCAGCTTCTCAAGCCTAGCAAGAGATTGAGAGAAAAAGTTCCTTACCCAGTAATTCAGTGGTACTGAAAGGGAGGGAAAACACTTTGATTTTTTGTCTCAGGTTCTTGCAAATGGTTTACAATAAGCTTGAGACTTGCTAATATCTTTCCTTGCTTTTAGTCCTAAATGGCAGTGGAAACATTTCAAGATTTCCTTTTTCAAAATGATTTTTCCAAAAAATACCGTTTCCTATTAAATCCAAGAATCCTGTTACTTGAAGTAAAAATATTTTCTTTAGGGCATTGTAGATACTTGTTTAACTAGTTCATGTGATGGTAAGTGTCTTCTAAATAGACTAGTTTATGCTGACATTCTTTATCTTCAGAGCACCCCAAACAATCTGGCTATTTTCTTGAAGGTACTACTGCACATCACCTTTCTGCTCACACCCTGATTGAGAACTCTTCCTCTGCTAAGCCTTTAACTTTTTTATGTGTCCGAAGATTTATGTGCCTTTGCCCAGGCTTTCAGTTTTTAAAACATTTTAAAATGAACTAGACTTGTTTACTCTGTTAATCATTTTTGTAGAATCACCCAGAACTTTTGTCATTTCATCTCCAAGAGTTTTTACTTCAGCACCTCTCTGAGAAGAAATCAGTATGTTGTGATATTGCCAGAATTTTCTTCTTTTACAAGAGGGTTGAAAGTTCTTTAGGAGCCATCCATTCATTGAACACCATCAGTATAGATTTAACACATTTCCTATAAGACAGAACTTTCAGAGAGAAAGACAGAATATTAACTATATCTTTCCATTTGCTTATTCGGGGTGGATATTTACAGCAAGACAAAGTTTTCTTAAGATTCATCATCATTTACAAATCTTACCCATGTTACTGCTTTATAAGTTGATTCATCAAGCTTGAATGAGAATCTGTTTGTTTTAGTTTTTCAGTTCTTTACAGAAGATTCTTCAGCAACATGTGACTTATCACTGCATCAATGTTAAGTGAAATCTTTTCAATTTCTCATACAGTATCTTCTTCTAGCATTTTATTTACTATAATTTTACACACTGGTCTTATCAAGTTCATACCAATGGTGATTTCCTTTTCTGAACAATAAGTTTGGCTACTAAATAAAATTGCTTCTTGAGTCTTTCCATGGAATGCAACTTAAAAAAAAAAAGAAGAGCTTTTCTTGTTTGTTTTGATTTTCCAATAGCTATTTAAAAGAAGGAGCACCTTTACTTGTCAGATGGCTGTCGTTTGCAATTAAGTTCTTTCGAAACTTTTTAGAGTTCCTGTTACATTTTTTTCATTGTTAGATGGCACAATGAAATAGGCCAATTTATCTAAAATCCATTGATAAGTACCTTTCAGTGTTCCTTTTTGTGTGTATCCTTCACTGTATTAGTGCAGTGAATGACTTAGAAGGTTCTAACTATACTTAATCAGAATTGTTCCTAGATATAGACTCAGAATGTTCCTTTTTCATCTCTGATCTCTTTTTTTTTTTACATTTTTTTAAATTGTGGAATATAACATATATACAAAAAAGCAATAAATTTCAAAGTACATTGTAACAAGTAATTATAGAACAGATTTCAGAGTTTGGTATGGTTGTAATTCCACAATTGTAGGTTTTTCCTTCTAGCTGCTCAAAGACATTGGAAACTAAAAGAAATACCAATATGATGATTCAGCAGCCATACTATTTGTTAAACCCTGTCTTCTCTATTATACCTCCTTCTCCCTTGATCTTCTCCCAATCTTTAGGGGTATTTGGACCATGCCGATTCTAACTTTTTCATGTTGGAAAGTGCTGTCGACAGCATGGGATAAGGGGATAGAACTAGTTTATGTTCTGGAGAGGCTGGCCCCTCTGTGTTTCAGGACTTATCTGGCTTGGGAATCCATCTGGAGGTTGTAGGTTTCCAGAAAGTAATCATAGTGCATGAAACTTTTGTAGAATCTCAGATAAAGCCCTAGGTGTTCTTTAGAGTTGGCAGGAATGGCTTTGGTTGGGGTTTGGCCAACACTGGTAAATAGTGACATCTAGCCAAAGCTCAACTCTTTTTGAACTCTCTCAACCTCTAATACATTGTTTTGTTACAATTCTTTTCCCCCTTTCATCCAGGCAGGCATTGTCAATCCCTGAGTGCCAGGGCCAGGCTCATCCCAGGGATCCATATCCCACACTGCCAGGGAGATTTTCACCCCTGAATGTCATGTCCCACATTGTGGGAACAGTAATCTGATCTTTTCTTAAAAAGAAAAGAAATCAGCCTTTTTTTGTAAAATCAAACGTTAATAAACATAATTCAGAAGGGTGTAATAAATAATTAAATAAGAAAAGTGCAAATAATTACAAAAAAAAATAAAGGAAAGAAATAAAGAAATCTAAATGTAAGTATGAAAAAAAAAATGCAGTTGACTCCTACTCTACAATCCATGTTTTGCAACATTTACAACAGCCAAACAACAGGTGTCAGCAACGGCATCACAGTGCATTAAAATTCTTCTTTAGCATCATGATATAGTTAAGGAAAGCGTCTCTGTGGAGGTGCCTTCTAATTGAGACCTGAAGGATATGAGCCACCAAATCTTTGCTCAATCAGGGTAGTTAATTTTGAAGTTTGTTTTTATTCCTTCCCTTCATTGTTTTGTGGTAATAGAAAATATTTAAGTGTGGCATTGAATTCAAAACTACATAGCAATGTAGTAGTCAAGCCAAAAGCCATGATCAGTCTGCATGTGGATGTAGAAGTGCTACAGAATTGCCAATAGATCATGAACATGTCCTATGTGCAGTATAAGAAAAAAAAAGAGAGTACAGTTCATGTTTTGTTATCCCTAGTAAGAACCATCAAAGAATAACTGTTGAAAGTTATTATTTTTTTTGAAAGTTATTATTTTTTTTTTCCTCTCGACTCTATTTGAAATCGCTTAGCCACTATAACCTTATTTTGCTATATTTCTTTCCCCCCTTTTGGTCAAGAAAGTTTAAGGTCATGTATGTCACTAGAAGGAAAGCTAGAGGATGAAACATGGGACTGTATAACATAGTAAACCCTGCTGTGGACGATGAAAGTGGTTAATAGTAACACATATAAGAATATCTGTCCATGAACTAGAACAAATGTGCATTGCTATTACAAGGTGTTAATAGGGTGATACATGGGGGGGAAATAACCTAATGCAAACTGTGGGCTATAGTTAACCGTAATATTTTAATATTCTTTCATCAATTGTAACAAAGGCATACCAGTGCTAAGTGTCAATAATAGGGGATATAAAGGCTACATTTATTTCTTGTTCATCTGTGAAATGATACCTCACTGTGGTTTTGATTTGCATTTCCCTAAAAGACAATGATGTTGAGCATCTTATCATGTGTTTTAGCCATTTCTACTTCCTCTTTGGAAAAATGTTTATACCTGTTGTCCATTTTTAAGTGGGGGACGGTTGTTTTCTTATATTGTTGAGTTATAGGATTTCTTTATATATTTTGTATATTAAAACCAAATGAAAATTCCTAAAATTGATTGTGGTGATGAACACACAATTCTCTGATTATGCTGAGAGCCATTGACTGTAGTTTGGATGGATTGTATTGTGTGTGAATAAAACTGCTTTTAAATAAATAAGTGGTAACATTAAAAAAAAGTCTTTCCTTTTGGGCTGAGCCATTCTTGGGTACACCTGTATTCTTTCCCCTGTTCCCACAGGAACATTACACATTCATTGTCTCCTCTTTGGAAGGCAAGGTTTGGTGATGTACAAAAGCAGGTCACCCCCAATAGAAACTAATGCTTAGATAATGCAGCACTTATTTCTGCCATTTGCCATTTACTTTTTTTAAGTCTTATATCTCTTAGCTCTTCCTTTACTGGCTTCTTTTGTATTTAGTATATCTTTTACAATCCCTTCTCATTTCTTTTGGTATGTATTTTTCAGATTTTTTTTTTTGTGTGCTTAACATAGGGCTTAAATGTAACATCCTAAGTCAATCATGTTTGATTTGATAACAGCTTAACTTCAATAGCATACACAAACTGAGGTTCTTTAGTCTTCTGTCCCACTACTTTTATATAGTCATGTCACAGATTACATCTTTGTACATTGTATGTCCCAAACCAAAACTTATCATTGCTTTTTATGTGTTTGCACTGTAAATTCTGTAGGAAGTTAAAAACTGGATTTACAGAACAAAAATACAATAACACTGGCATTTATTTTTACCCATACATTTATCTTTATTAGGGATATTTATTTCTTCATATGCCTTAATTCTGCTATATAGTGTCCTTTCAACCTGAAGAACTCCCTTTAGTATTCCTTGCAGGGTTGGTCTGGTGGTAATGAATTCCCTCAACTTTTGTTTATCTGGGAATATCTCAATCTCTCATTTTTGAAAGATTATTTTGTGTGATAAAGAATAATTGGTTGAATGGGGGGAAAGAAGTGTAATTAATAAAGTATCAGTGGCAGAGAGAGTTCAAACAGAGCCAAAAGTCTACTCTGGAGGTTGCTCTTACACAAGCTTCAGGTAGACCTTGCTACCTGCCAACCCCAAACCAGGACCATTGCAGCCAATCCTAAAGAATACCTAGGGAAATTTATAAGATTCCACAAGGGTTCCAGGCACTAGAGTAACTTTCTATAAACCTACAACCTCCAGATGTGTCCCTGGTCCAGATAAGTCATGAAACCTAGCCCAGACTCTCCAGAACATCAGATAGTTTCATCTCCCTACCCCGTATTAGTGACAGACCCTTCCAATATCAAAAATTTAGAATTGCCATAGTCCAAACAACCCCAATGAGAGGTATGGAAAGATCAAAGGTGGTGTTGGAATTATACATAAAAGATAGGACTTAACAAATGAATATGAATGCTGAATCATTAAATTGATATCTCTTTTAGTCTCCAGTATCTTAGAGCAGCTAGAAGTAAAAACCTAAAGTTGTGAAATTGTAACCCATGTCAAACTCTGAAATATGTTCTAGAACTAATCGTGGTGCTATGCTTTGAAACTTATAGCTTTTTTGTGTATATGTTATTTTTCACACACACAAAAAGAAAAAAATCAATTGTGCTGATAAAAAAGTATTTAAGCCCTCTAGCCTCCTATGTTCTGGAGCAGCTAGAAGGAAAAATATGAGAGGATCATATCGTAGCCCATGACGAACTGTGGGATCTATCCTGTAACCACCTTTTTGAAGAGTGCTTTGAAAACTATTGCTTTTTTTATTTCTTTGCATTATGTATATGTTATACTATACAATTAAAAAAATTTTGAAGAATAATTGTTTTTTTCTTTCAGTCCTTTAAGTCATCCTACAGCCTTCTTGCTTCCATGTTTTTTTTATGAGAAATAGGTGCCTAACCTTATTTGGGTCCATCGTACATAATGTCTTGCTTTTCTCTTGTGGCTTTCAAGATTATCCCTTTTTCTTTGGCATTTGCCAGTTTTGTTGTAATGTGTCTTGATTTGTCTTTTTGAGTTTATCCTGTTTGGAGCTTGTTGAGCTTTTCAGATGTGTATATTCATATTTTTCATTAAATCTGTGAAGTTTTCAGCTGTTATTTCTTCAAACATCCTTTCTTCTCCTCTCTATAATTCTCTTTCTGGTACTCCCCTAATGCATATATTGATATGATTGATGGTGTCCCAAGGGTTTCTTAGGTTCTGTTCATATTTCCGTGTTCTTTTTTCTTACTGTTTCTCAGACTAACTAATTTCAATTGTTTTATCTTTGTTTCCTGATGTTTTCTTCTGCCAACTCCTATCTGCTGTTGAATCCCTCTAGGGAATTTTTAATTTGTTACTGTGGTCTTCCATGCAAGTATTTTTTCTATTTGGTTCCTTTTTTATGATTTCAGTCTCTTTATTGAAATTACCTTTATTTTTCATCTATCACTTTCTTGATTTCCTTTGGTTCTTTGTCCATGCTTTCTTTTAGTTCTTTGAGCATAATTAAGACACTTTAAAAAGTTCTTGTCTGGTAATCCAAATTCTGGTCTTCCTTGTTGATGGTTTCTAATGCTTTATCTTGCACCTTTGCATGGCCCAGCATTCCTGTTTCTTTTGTAAGATATTTTGTTACACATTGGTCATTTTAATATCTTAATGTATTATCTCTGGAATTTAGTCACTAAGGTGTCTGTTCCTTAAGCTTGTATCTATCTAGAATTATGACTGAGATTTCCTTGGATGCCAGAAGTTAATGAAAGAAAAAGAAAATAATAGAAGAAAACAAAATACATTTTCCACTCCCTTCAGATTGATCTGTGTGAATGTTATCCTTCAGAGCTTAACCATCTTAACAATTGTTCTAAAGGACTGGCAAAAACAAAAGTGAAGTGTTCTCCTGGTCTTTTATGAGCATTTTCTTGTCCTACACATGCATGCATGAGCTTAGAAATTCATCTGGTACACTTATCTGTATGTCTTATTTTCCTCTAGAAAATAATCTTTCATCCCAGTCCTTGGTGCCATATTGTATCTCTTAAAGCCAGTAATGCTCTGCCCTTGGAAGCTGCAATTTAATTGCTTTCTTACAGTGTTTATACTGCTCTGTGGGCTGCTTCTATGTGCTAATGAAGTTTTGGGGTATCAAGCCTGCAATAAGTGTGCTGTCTCAATCCCTCAGGCTGTCACCTGACAGATTATTATGCATATATATCCACTGTAGTATATGCATAAGAGTTCCTCTGCTCCCACTGCAACCAGGCCCAGAGACCCACAATGGGATCACAGACTGGCTCCACACTAAGCCTGAAAAGGAGTTAAGAGAAGACCAGAAATAGTGCCATGAAGTTTTCCTACTTTTTTTTCTTTTATTGAGATTATATTATATATTCACATACCATATAATTATCCAATGTGTACAATCAGTGGCTCAGAGTATCATCATATAGCTTTGCATTCATCATCACAATATTCTTTTGAACATTTTATTACTCCCCCCAAATAAAATAATAAACACAAGAATAAAAATAAAGTAAAAAGGAACACATAAAAATCCCATATCCTGCATAACCCCCTATTGTTTTGTTTAGTTTTGCTTTGCTTTTGTCTTTTTTCTTACTCATCTGTCCATACACTAGATAAAGGGAGTGACAGTCACAAGGTTTTCACAATCAAATAGACGCATCTTTAAAGCTATATAATTATTCAATCATCTTCAAGAATAAAGACTATTGAATTACAGTACAACAGTTTCAAGTAGTTTCCTCTATCTACTCCAATACCCCAAAAATTGAAGCGGGATATCCGTGTATTGTATAAGAGTAACTTCCAGATTGACCTCTGCACTCTACTTGAAGCTTCACAGCCCCGGAAGCATTATTTTGTTTCATTTCTCTTCCCCCTTTTGGCTAAGAAGGCTTTCTCACTTCCACAACGCCAGGGCCAGGTGCATCCCCAGGAGTCATGTCCCACATTGCCAGGGAGTTTTACACTCCTAGGAGTCATGTCCTATGATTTAGGGAGGGCAGTGAGTTCATCTGTGAAGCTGGCTTAGAGAGGCCAAATCAAAGCACCAAAAGAGGTTCTCCGGGGGGGGGGGGGGGGACAGTTATGCCATGATTGTGCGAAAGCATAGCTTCTCCTGTGCATGAATATGTTTCAGAAGGGCAAGCCCCAAGATCAAGGGCCTGGCCCGTCAAATTGGCAGTCCCCAGTGCTTGCAGGAATACCAGCTCTTCTCCAGGTGGGGAAGTTTAATATTTCCACTTTTTTTCCCCAATCCCTCAAGGGTATTGAAAGGGGTTGTATAGACCCATGTGTCCCACTGATTAACACTACAAATATAAATAAGTTCTTGCATGAACTACTGCAAAGTATGAATCTTTTACAAAGAGTGTATAAGTTCAGGGTACGGGGGAAAACTGCTGTTGCATGCTATGAGCTATGTTTAACAGCAAAACATCAAAAGTACCTTAGAAAACTAGGGGTAAATGATGTGGAGAAAGACAAGAGTTAAGGGGAGTTTTAGATTTTCTGTTTGTTGAGGGTGTGTTTATTGATTATCTTTCTCTTGGGAACAATGATATCTAAAATTGAAAGTGTTGATGGACTGTTGACTTTGGACATTATACATGATGCCCAATGAATGGAGGTGGCTGAAGGATGCACTGACTGAAAGTAGATTGACGAATGATAATTGAAGAGTGTGCTGCTACAAGAAGTTATGAGGCATGCAACTTTGTGAATGAACCTATGGGACATGTGATGAGGCAAAATAGCCAGAAACAAAAGAGCAATTATTGTATGGTCTCATTCAGAAAATACTTATAAGAAAACTGGGGCCTAAATTGTAAGCTCTTTTAGTAGTCACATTTACTCCACAGTGGTAATTCTTATATCTGAGTTTCGAGAGGCTGTTTTATATATGTATTACCTGGTATTTAGAGATAAGCATGAAGCTGGTTAGGTCAGGTTTAAGGAAATTCAGAATACAGGGGTAAGGAAAACAGGAGTATGGTTTATTTTGTTCAGAACCTTAATTTTCTGTAGCACATAATCTAACTCAACCTGTCTGGTTAGATCATTTAAACAATCCAAACACAGGGAGCCCAGAATAAAAATGAAGACCTTTAATCCTGTATGGCTTAATGTAATACATGGATACACCCCAAAGTATATTAAGCAGATAATCAAAAACTATTGGCAAAGTCCTCGGAGGAATGGGAGAAAAATATGGACCTATTAAACTTCACTACCAGGAAACCCCTAATACTGGGTCAAACATTAGGGACTCCCAAATCAATAGGCCAAGGCTTTGATCTTGAGGCTTGCTCTTGTGAAGCTTATGTATGTAGCAGAGAAACTTAGTCTAGCTGTAGACTGAATTCTTAGGCCTAAGAATTACTTCTGGAGGACCTCCTTGGTTGCTCAGATGTGGCCTCTCTCTCTCTCTAAGCCCAACTCTGCAAATAAAACCATTGCCCTCCCCCACTACATGGGACATGACATCCAGAAGTGAAAGTCTCCCTGGAGGCATGAGAGATGACTCCCAGGGATGAGCCTAGCCCTGGTACTGTGGGATCAACAATGCCATCCTGACCAGAAGAGGGAAAATAAATGTAACAAATAAGGTATCAGTGGCTGAGAGAGTTCAAATAGAGTCAAGAGGCTACTCTGTGCATGTGTAATCTCATGCACACTTCAGTTAGACATTGTTTCCTACCATGGTTTGCCAAACCCCAACCAAAACCATTTGTGCCAATCCTAAAGAACACCTAGGGCATTATATAAGATGCTACAGAGCTTCCATGCACTAGGGTAACTTTGCAGAAACCTATAACCTCCAGATGGGTCCTCAGACCAGATAAGTCCTGAAATGCAGAAGGGCCAGCCTCTCCAGAACATCTAGTTCTATCACCCATCCCATATTATCAACAGCCCCTTCTAACATGAAAAAGTTAGGATGGCCATAGCCCAAATACCCCTAAAGAGTGGGAGAAAGTTTTTCTCCGCCGGCCCGCCCTCCTTCTCCGCTCTCTTTCTCCGCCGGCCCGCCACGCGGCGCCCAGGCCCCGCAGCAGCCGAGCCGCCCGCCCTCCTTCTCCCCTCTCTTTCTCCGCCGGCCCGCCGCGCGGCGCCCAGGCCCCGCAGCAGCCGAGCCGCCCGCCCTCCTTCTCCCCCCTCCTCCCCCTCCTGCTCCGGCTGCTCTCCAACCACCACGGTGCCCTCTTCCCCCACCTTCACTGTGCTCCTCCGCCACCAGCCTCGACAGCCTTGCCGCCCTCACCTTTCCTCCTCCAGAACAGCTACTGGGGGAGTGGAGATAATACAGAGCAGCTCCCGGAGCCACGAGGGTGATCAAAGGGACAGCGTACCCCATCCTGGAACGGCTGACTATCTGGGAGAACCAGCTCCGGTGAGATCACCAAGGGGCACGGGCTTTCCTGGGTGGGACGGCAAGCGACTGGAGTCCCTCCCTTCCACCTTCCCGGGCCAGCTGGTAGAATTGGACAGGCGGTCCCCTTAGGCCGCGGCAGCTGGTGCCCCCACCACACGAGGCCCCCCGGAACAACTGAGATAGTTGGGTCAGAAATCCCCAGACTGTGGAGAACAGTGACCGGGGGATCCCTTCCAAACAGGTGACTCCCCCGTCGGCTGGGAACAGTGCACTCTCCCGGGCTGCGACAGCTGGCGCCCTCCCGCCACGCTTGGTGCCCCGGGCCAACTGGCTAATTTGGCCGGACGCTCTCCTGTGCTGCAACGGCCGGCGACCCTCCCCGCGTTTGGAACCCCGGGCCGGCTGGCATTCTTCCAAGACGCTTCGGCTGCCGAACCTCCCCTACGGCGAGAGTTTTCCAGAGCTGAGGGACCCACAGCAACTTTCGCTGGTGGAACCCACAGACAGGCGTGTGCCACGAGCGCCACCTACTGGGCAGGATAGGAAGAACAGAACCCAGAGATTGCACAGAAAAATCTTTCAACCTGTGGGGTCGAACACCCGGGGAAATCTGACTAAATGCCCAGACGCCAGCAGAAGATAACGGATCACGCTCAGAAAATTGAACACATGGCCCAGTCAAACGAAGAAACCAATAGTTCAAATGAGATACAGGAGCTGAAACAACTAATGCTGAATATACGAACAGAAATGGAAAACCTCTTCAAAAACGAAATCGATAAATTGAGGGAGGACATGAAGAAGACATGGGCTGAACATAAAGAAGAAATAGAAAAGCTGAAAAAACAAATCACAGAACTTATGGAAGTGAAAGATAAAGTAGAAAAGATGGAAAAAACAATGGATACCTACAACGACAGATTTAAAGAAACAGAAGATAGAATTAGTGATTTGGAGGATGAAACATTTGAATTCCAAAAAGAAACAGAAACTATCCGGAAAAGAATGGAAAAATTTGAACAAGGTATCAGGGAACTCAAGGACAATGTGAACCGTACAAATATACGTGTAGTGGGTATCCCAGAAGGAGAAGAGAAGGGAAAAGGAGGAGAAAAACTAATGGAAGAAATTATCACTGAAAATTTCCCAACTCTTATGAAAGACCTAAAATTACAGATCCAAGAAGTGCAGCGCACCCCAAAGAGATTAGACACAAATAGGCGTTCCCCAAGACACTTACTAGTTAGAATGTCAGAGGTCAAAGAGAAAGAGAGGATCTTGAAGGCAGCGAGAGAAAAACAATCCGTCACATACAAGGGAAACCCAATAAGACTATGTGTAGATTTCTCAGCAGAAACCATGGAAGCTAGAAGACAGTGGGATGATATATTTAAGTTACTAAAAGAGAAAAACTGCCAGCCAAGACTCCTATATCCAGCAAAATTGTCCTTCAAAAATGAGGGAGAAATTAAAACATTCTCAGACAAAAAGTCACTAAGAGAATTTGTGACCAAGAGACCAGCTCTACAAGAAATACTAAAGGAAACACTAGAGTCAGATACAAAAAGACAGAAGAGAGAGACATGGAGAAAAGTGTAGAAAGAAGGAAAGTCAAATATGATATATATAATACAAAAGGCAAAATGGTAGAGGAAAATATTATCCAAACAGTAATAACTCTAAATGTCAATGGACTGAATTCCCCAATTAAAAGACATAGACTGGCAGAATGGATTAAAAAACAGGATCCTTCTATATGCTGTCTACAGGAAACACATCTTAGACCCAAAGATAAATATAGGTTGAAAGTGAAAGGTTGGGAAAAGATATTTCATGCAAACAACAACCAGAAAAGAGCAGGAGTGGCTATACTAATATCTAACAAATTAGACTTCAAATGTAAAACAGTTAAAAGAGACAAAGAAGGACACTATATACTATTAAAAGGAACAATTAAGCAAGAAGACATAACAATCATAAATATTTACGCACCGAACCAGAATGCCCCAAAATACGTGAGGAATACACTGCAAACACTGAAGAGGGAAATAGACACATCTACCATAATAGTTGGAGACTTCAATTCACCACTCTCATCAATGGACAGAACATCTACACAGAGGATCAATAAAGAAATAGAGAACCTGAATATTACTATAAATGAACTTGACTTAACAGACATTTATAGGACATTACATCCCACAACAGCAGGATACACCTTTTTTTCAAGTGCTCATGGATCATTCTCAAAGATAGACCATATGCTGGGTCACAAAGCAAGTCTTAACAAATTTAAAAATATTGAAATCATACACAACACTTTCTCGGATCATAAAGGAATGAAGTTGGAAATCAATAATAGGCAGAGTGCCAGAAAATTCATAAATACATGGAGGCTCAACAACACACTCTTAAACAACAAGTGGGTCAAAGAAGAAATTGCAAGAGAAATTAGTAAATACCTAGAGGCAAATGAAAATGAAGACACAACATATCAAAACTTATGGGACGCAGCAAACGCAGTGCTAAGAGGGAAATTTATTGCCCTAAATGCCTTTATCAGAAAAGAAGAAAAGGCAAAAATGCAGGAATTAACTGTCCACTTGGAAGAACTGGAGAAAGAACAGCAAACTAATCCCAAAGCAAGCAAAAGGAAAGAAATAACAAAGATTAGAGCAGAAATAAATGAAATTGAAAACATGAAAACAATAGAGAAAATCAATAAGACCAGAAGTTGGTTCTATGAGAAAATCAACAAGATTGATGGGCCCTTAGCAAGATTGACAAAAAGAAGAAGAGAGAGGATGCAAATAAATAAGATTAGAAATGAAAGAGGAGACATAACTACTGACCTCACAGAAATAAAGGAGGTAATAACAGGATACTATGAACAACTTTACGCTAATAAATACAACAATTTAGAAGAAATGGACAGGTTCCTGGAAAGACAGGAACAACCAACTTTGACTCAAGAAGAAATAGACGACCTCAACAAACCAATCACAAGTAAAGAGATTGAATTAGTTATTCAAAACCTCCCTAAAAAGAAAAGTCCAGGACCAGACGGCTTCACATGTGAATTCTATCAAACATTCCAGAAAGAATTAGTACCTACGCTCCTCAAACTCTTCAACATAATCGAAGTGGAGGGAAAACTACCTAATTCATTCTATGAAGCCAACATCACCCTCATACCAAAACCAGGCAAAGATATTACAAAAAAAGAAAACTACAGACCAATCTCTCTAATGAATACAGATGCAAAAATCCTCAATAAAATTCTAGCAAATCGTATCCAACAACACATTAAAAGAATTATACATCATGACCAAGTAGGATTCATCCCAGGTATGCAAGGATGGTTCAACATAAGAAAATCAATTAATGTAATACACCATATCAACAAATCAAAGCAGAAAAATCACATGATCATCTCAATTGATGCAGAGAAGGCATTTGACAAGATTCAACATCCTTTCCTGCTGAAAACACTTCAAAAGATAGGAATACAAGGGAACTTCCTTAAAATGATAGAGGGAATATATGAAAAACCCACAGCTAATATCATCCTCAATGGGGAAAAATTGAAAACTTTCCCCCTAAGATCAGGAACAAGACAAGGATGTCCACTATCACCACTATTATTCAACATTGTGTTGGAAGTTCTAGCCAGAGCAATTAGGCAAGAAAAAGAAATACAAGGCATCAAAATTGGAAAGGAAGAAGTAAAACTATCACTGTTTGCAGACGATATGATACTATATGTAGAAAACCCAGAAAAATCCACAACAAAATTACTAGAGCTAATAAATGAGTACAGCAAAGTAGCAGGCTACAAGATCAACATTCAAAAATCTGTAGCTTTTCTATACACTAGTAATGAACAAGCTGAGGTAGAAATCAAGAAACGAATCCCATTTACAATCGCAACTAAAAGAATAAAATACCTAGGAATAAATTTAACCAAAGAGACAAAAAACCTATATAAAGAAAACTACAAAAAACTGTTAAAAGAAATCACAGAAGACCTAAATAGATGGAAGGGCGTACCGTGTTCATGGATTGGAAGACTAAATATAGTTAAGATGTCAATCCTACCTAAATTGATTTACAGATTCAATGCAATACCAATCAAAATCCCAACAACATATTTTTCAGAAATAGAAAAACCAATAAGCAAATTTATCTGGAAGGGCAGGGTACCCCGAATTGCTAAAAACATCTTGAGGAAAAAAAACGAAGCTGGAGGTCTCGCGCTGCCTGACTTTAAGGCATATTATGAAGCCACAGTGGTCAAAACAGCATGGTATTGGCATAAAGATAGATATATTGACCAATGGAATCGAATAGAGTGCTCAGATATAGACCCTCTCATCTATGGACATTTGATCTTTGATAAGGCAGTCAAGCCAACTCACCTGGGACAGAACAGTCTCTTCAATAAATGGTGCCTAGAGAACTGGATATCCATATGCAAAAGAATGAAAGAAGACCCATCTCTCACACCCTATACAAAAGTTAACTCAAAATGGATCAAAGATCTAAACATTAGGTCTAAGACCATAAAACAGTTAGAGGAAAATGTTGGGAGATATCTTATGGATCTTACAACTGGAGGTGGTTTTATGGACCTTAAACCTAAAGCAAGAACACTGAAGAAGGAAATAAATAAATGGGAGCTTCTCAAAATTAAACACTTTTGTGCATCAGAGAACTTCATCAAGAAAGTAGAAAGACAGCCTACACAATGGGAGACAATATTTGGAAATGACATATCAGATAAGGGTCTAGTATCCAGAATTTATAAAGAGATTATTCAACTCAACAACAAAAAGACAGCCAACCCAATTACAAAATGGGAAAAAGACTTAAATAGACACCTACCAGAAGAAGAAATACGGATGGCCAAGAGGCACATGAAGAGATGCTCAATGTCCCTGGCCATTAGAGAAATGCAAATCAAAACCACAATGAGATATCATCTCACACCCACCAGAATGGCCATTATCAACAAAACAGAAAATGACAAGTGCTGGAGAGGATGCGGAGAAAGAGGCACACTTATTCACTGTTGGTGGGAATGTCAAAGGGTGCAACCACTGTGGAAGGCAGTTTGGCGGTTCCTCAAAAAGCTGAATATAGAATTGCCATACGACCCAGCAATACCATTGCTAGGTATCTACTCAAAGGACTTAAGGGCAAAGACACAAACGGACATTTGCACACCAATGTTTATAGCAGCGTTATTTACAATTGCAAAGAGATGGAAACAGCCAAAATCTCCATCAACAGAAGAGTGGCTAAACAAACTGTGGTATATACATACGATGGAATATTATGCAGCTTTAAGACAAGATAAACTTGTGAACCATGTAATAACATGGATGGACCTAGAGAATATTATGCTGAGTGAATCCAGCCAAAAACTAAAGGACAAATACTGTATGGTCCCACTGTTGTGAACGGACATTCGAGAATAAACTTGAAATATGTCATTGGTAACAGAGTTCAGCAGGAGTTAGAAACAGGGTAAGACAATGGGTAATTGAAGCTGAAGGGATACAGATTGTGCAACAGGACTAGATACAAAAACTCAAAAATGGACAGCACAATAATACCTAATTGTAAAGTAATCATGTTAAAATACTGAATGAAGCTGCATCTGAGCTATAGGGTTTTTTTGTTGTTGTTGTTTGCTTGTTGGTTTGTTTGTTGTTGTTGTTTTTTACTATTACTACTACTTTTATTTCTTTTCTTTATATTAACATTTTATAGCTTTTTCTGTTGTGTTGCTAGTTCCTCTAAACTGATGCAAATGTACTAAGAAACAATGATCATGCATCTATGTGATGATGTTAAGAATTACTGAGTGCATATGTAGAATGGTATGATTTCTAAATGTTATGTTAATTTCTTTTTTTTCTTTCCGTTAATAAAAAAAAAAAAAAAAAAAAAAAAAAAAAAAATATTTGAAAATAAAATAGTATATATGTTCATATACATATATGAAAAAAAAAAAAAAAATAAAATATTTGAAAATAAAATAGTATATATGTTCATATACATATATGAAAAAAAAAAATAAAATAAAATATTTGAAAATAAAATAGTATATATGTTCATATACATATATGAAAAAAAAAAAAAAAAAAAAAAAAAAAAAAGAAGGAAAGTCAAATATGATATATATAATACAAAAGGCAAAATGGTAGAGGAAAATATTATCCAAACAGTAATAACTCTAAATGTCAATGGACTGAATTCCCCAATTAAAAGACATAGACTGGCAGAATGGATTAAAAAACAGGATCCTTCTATATGCTGTCTACAGGAAACACATCTTAGACCCAAAGATAAATATAGGTTGAAAGTGAAAGGTTGGGAAAAGATATTTCATGCAAACAACAACCAGAAAAGAGCAGGAGTGGCTATACTAATATCTAACAAATTAGACTTCAAATGTAAAACAGTTAAAAGAGACAAAGAAGGACACTATATACTATTAAAAGGAACAATTAAGCAAGAAGACATAACAATCATAAATATTTACGCACCGAACCAGAATGCCCCAAAATACGTGAGGAATACACTGCAAACACTGAAGAGGGAAATAGACACATCTACCATAATAGTTGGAGACTTCAATTCACCACTCTCATCAATGGACAGAACATCTACACAGAGGATCAATAAAGAAATAGAGAACCTGAATATTACTATAAATGAACTTGACTTAACAGACATTTATAGGACATTACATCCCACAACAGCAGGATACACCTTTTTTTCAAGTGCTCATGGATCATTCTCAAAGATAGACCATATGCTGGGTCACAAAGCAAGTCTTAACAAATTTAAAAATATTGAAATCATACACAACACTTTCTCGGATCATAAAGGAATGAAGTTGGAAATCAATAATAGGCAGAGTGCCAGAAAATTCATAAATACATGGAGGCTCAACAACACACTCTTAAACAACAAGTGGGTCAAAGAAGAAATTGCAAGAGAAATTAGTAAATACCTAGAGGCAAATGAAAATGAAGACACAACATATCAAAACTTATGGGACGCAGCAAACGCAGTGCTAAGAGGGAAATTTATTGCCCTAAATGCCTTTATCAGAAAAGAAGAAAAGGCAAAAATGCAGGAATTAACTGTCCACTTGGAAGAACTGGAGAAAGAACAGCAAACTAATCCCAAAGCAAGCAAAAGGAAAGAAATAACAAAGATTAGAGCAGAAATAAATGAAATTGAAAACATGAAAACAATAGAGAAAATCAATAAGACCAGAAGTTGGTTCTATGAGAAAATCAACAAGATTGATGGGCCCTTAGCAAGATTGACAAAAAGAAGAAGAGAGAGGATGCAAATAAATAAGATTAGAAATGAAAGAGGAGACATAACTACTGACCTCACAGAAATAAAGGAGGTAATAACAGGATACTATGAACAACTTTACGCTAATAAATACAATAATTTAGAAGAAATGGACAGGTTCCTGGAAAGACATGAACAACCAACTTTGACTCAAGAAGAAATAGACGACCTCAACAAACCAATCACAAGTAAAGAGATTGAATTAGTTATTCAAAAGCTCCCTAAAAAGAAAAGTCCAGGACCAGATGGCTTCACATGTGAATTCTACCAAACGTTCCAGAAAGAATTAGTACCTACTCTCCTCAAACTCTTCAACATAATCGAAGTGGAGGGAAAACTACCTAATTCATTCTATGAAGCCAACATCACCCTCATACCAAAACCAGGCAAAGATATTACAAAAAAAGAAAACTACAGACCAATCTCTCTAATGAATACAGATGCAAAAATCCTCAATAAAATTCTAGCAAATCGTATCCAACAACACATTAAAAGAATTATACATCATGACCAAGTAGGATTCATCCCAGGTATGCAAGGATGGTTCAACATAAGAAAATCAATTAATGTAATACACCATATCAACAAATCAAAGCAGAAAAATCACGTGATCATCTCAATTGATGCAGAGAAGGCATTTGACAAGATTCAACATCCTTTCCTGCTGAAAACACTTCAAAAGATAGGAATACAAGGGAACTTCCTTAAAATGATAGAGGGAATATATGAAAAACCCACAGCTAATATCATCCTCAATGGGGAAAAATTGAAAACTTTCCCCCTAAGATCAGGAACAAGACAAGGATGTCCACTATCACCACTATTATTCAACATTGTGTTGGAAGTTCTTGCCAGAGCAATTAGGCAAGAAAAAGAAATACAAGGCATCAAAATTGGAAAGGAAGAAGTAAAACTATCACTGTTTGCAGACGATATGATACTATATGTAGAAAACCCAGAAAAATCCACAACAAAATTACTAGAGCTAATAAATGAGTACAGCAAAGTAGCAGGCTACAAGATCAACATTCAAAAATCTGTAGCTTTTCTATACACTAGTAATGAACAAGCTGAGGCGGAAATCAAGAAACGAATCCCATTTACAATCACAACTAAAAGAATAAAATACCTAGGAATAAATTTAACCAAAGAGACAAAAAACCTATATAAAGAAAACTACAAAAAACTGTTAAAAGAAATCACAGAAGACCTAAATAGATGGAAGGGCATACTGTGTTCATGGATTGGAAGACTAAATATAGTTAAGATGTCAATCCTACCTAAATTGATTTACAGATTCAATGCAATACCAATCAAAATCCCAACAACTTATTTTTCAGAAATAGAAAAACCAATAAGCAAATTTATCTGGAAGGGCAGGGTACCCCGAATTGCTAAAAACATCTTGAGGAAAAAAAAACGAAGCTGGAGGTCTCGCGCTGCCTGACTTTAAGGCATATTATGAAGCCACAGTGGTCAAAACAGCATGGTATTGGCATAAAGATAGATATATCGACCAATGGAATCGAATAGAGTGCTCAGATATAGACCCTCTCATCTATGGACATTTGATCTTTGATAAGGCAGTCAAGCCAACTCACCTGGGACAGAGCAGTCTCTTCAATAAATGGTGCCTAGAGAACTGGATATCCATATGCAAAAGAATGAAAGAAGACTCATCTCTCACACCCTATACAAAAGTTAACTCAAAATGGATCAAAGATCTAAACATTAGGTCTAAGACCATAAAACAGTTAGAGGAAAATGTTGGGAGATATCTTATGGATCTTACAACTGGAGGGGGTTTTATGGACCTTAAACCTAAAGCAAGAACACTGAAGAAGAAAATAAATAAATGGGAGCTCCTCAAAATTAAACACTTTTGTGCATCAGAGAACTTCATCAAGAAAGTAGAAAGACAGCCTACACAATGGGAGACAATATTTGGAAACGACATATCAGATAAAGGTCTAGTATCCAGAATTTATAAAGAGATTATTCAACTCAACAACAAAAAGACAGCCAACCCAATTACAAAATGGGAAAAAGACTTAAACAGACACCTACCAGAAGAAGAAATACGGATGGCCAAGAGGCACATGAAGAGATGCTCAATGTCCCTGGCCATTAGAGAAATGCAAATCAAAACCACAATGAGATATCATCTCACACCCACCAGAATGGCCATTATCAACAAAACAGAAAATGACAAGTGCTGGAGAGGATGCGGAGAAAGAGGCACACTTATCCACTGTTGGTGGGAATGTCAAAGGGTGCAACCACTGTGGAAGGCAGTTTGGCGGTTCCTCAAAAAGCTGAATATAGAATTGCCATACGACCCAGCAATACCATTGCTAGGTATCTACTCAAAGGACTTAAGGGCAAAGACACAAACGGACATTTGCACACCAATGTTTATAGCAGCGTTATTTACAATTGCAAAGAGATGGAAACAGCCAAAATCTCCATCAACAGAAGAGTGGCTAAACAAACTGTGGTATATACATACGATGGAATATTATGCAGCTTTAAGACAAGATAAACTTATGAACCATGTAATAACATGGATGGACCTAGAGAATATTATGCTGAGTGAATCCAGCCAAAAACTAAAGGACAAATACTGTATGGTCCCACTGTTGTGAACGGACATTCGAGAATAAACTTGAAATATGTCATTGGTAACAGAGTTCAGCAGGAGTTAGAAACAGGGTAAGACAATGGGTAATTGAAGCTGAAGGGATACAGATTGTGCAACAGGACTAGATACAAAAACTCAAAAATGGACAGCACAATAATACCTAATTGTAAAGTAATCATGTTAAAATACTGAATGAAGCTGCATCTGAGCTATAGGGTTTTTTTGTTGTTGTTGTTTGCTTGTTGGTTTGTTTGTTGTTGTTGTTTTTTACTATTACTACTACTTTTATTTCTTTTCTTTATATTAACATTTTATAGCTTTTTCTGTTGTGTTGCTAGTTCCTCTAAACTGATGCAAATGTACTAAGAAACAATGATCATGCATCTATGTGATGATGTTAAGAATTACTGAGTGCATATGTAGAATGGTATGATTTCTAAATGTTATGTTAATTTCTTTTTTTCTTTCCGTTAATAAAAAAAAATAAATAAATAAATAAAATAAAATAAAATATTTGAAAATAAAATAGTATATATGTTCATATACATATATGAAAAAAAAAAAAAAAAAAAGAAGGAAAGTCAAATATGATATATATAATACAAAAGGCAAAATGGTAGAGGAAAATATTATCCAAACAGTAATAACTCTAAATGTCAATGGACTGAATTCCCCAATTAAAAGACATAGACTGGCAGAATGGATTAAAAAACAGGATCCTTCTATATGCTGTCTACAGGAAACACATCTTAGACCCAAAGATAAATATAGGTTGAAAGTGAAAGGTTGGGAAAAGATATTTCATGCAAACAACAACCAGAAAAGAGCAGGAGTGGCTATACTAATATCTAACAAATTAGACTTCAAATGTAAAACAGTTAAAAGAGACAAAGAAGGACACTATATACTATTAAAAGGAACAATTAAGCAAGAAGACATAACAATCATAAATATTTACGCACCGAACCAGAATGCCCCAAAATACGTGAGGAATACACTGCAAACACTGAAGAGGGAAATAGACACATCTACCATAATAGTTGGAGACTTCAATTCACCACTCTCATCAATGGACAGAACATCTACACAGAGGATCAATAAAGAAATAGAGAACCTGAATATTACTATAAATGAACTTGACTTAACAGACATTTATAGGACATTACATCCCACAACAGCAGGATACACCTTTTTTTCAAGTGCTCATGGATCATTCTCAAAGATAGACCATATGCTGGGTCACAAAGCAAGTCTTAACAAATTTAAAAATATTGAAATCATACACAACACTTTCTCGGATCATAAAGGAATGAAGTTGGAAATCAATAATAGGCAGAGTGCCAGAAAATTCATAAATACATGGAGGCTCAACAACACACTCTTAAACAACAAGTGGGTCAAAGAAGAAATTGCAAGAGAAATTAGTAAATACCTAGAGGCAAATGAAAATGAAGACACAACATATCAAAACTTATGGGACGCAGCAAACGCAGTGCTAAGAGGGAAATTTATTGCCCTAAATGCCTTTATCAGAAAAGAAGAAAAGGCAAAAATGCAGGAATTAACTGTCCACTTGGAAGAACTGGAGAAAGAACAGCAAACTAATCCCAAAGCAAGCAAAAGGAAAGAAATAACAAAGATTAGAGCAGAAATAAA
The DNA here is from genome assembly GCF_023851605.1 of Tamandua tetradactyla. Classification (NCBI taxonomy): domain Eukaryota; kingdom Metazoa; phylum Chordata; class Mammalia; order Pilosa; family Myrmecophagidae; genus Tamandua; species Tamandua tetradactyla. Next base: position 29,417,350 of record NC_135352.1, read on the forward strand.
TGAAATTGAAAACATGAAAACAATAGAGAAAATCAATAAGACCAGAAGTTGGTTCTATGAGAAAATCAACAAGATTGATGGGCCCTTAGCAAGATTGACAAAAAGAAGAAGAGAGAGGATGCAAATAAATAAGATTAGAAATGAAAGAGGAGACATAACTACTGACCTCACAGAAATAAAGGAGGTAATAACAGGATACTATGAACAACTTTACGCTAATAAATACAATAATTTAGAAGAAATGGACAGGTTCCTGGAAAGACATGAACAACCAACTTTGACTCAAGAAGAAATAGACGACCTCAACAAACCAATCACAAGTAAAGAGATTGAATTAGTTATTCAAAAGCTCCCTAAAAAGAAAAGTCCAGGACCAGATGGCTTCACATGTGAATTCTACCAAACGTTCCAGAAAGAATTAGTACCTACTCTCCTCAAACTCTTCAACATAATCGAAGTGGAGGGAAAACTACCTAATTCATTCTATGAAGCCAACATCACCCTCATACCAAAACCAGGCAAAGATATTACAAAAAAAGAAAACTACAGACCAATCTCTCTAATGAATACAGATGCAAAAATCCTCAATAAAATTCTAGCAAATCGTATCCAACAACACATTAAAAGAATTATACATCATGACCAAGTAGGATTCATCCCAGGTATGCAAGGATGGTTCAACATAAGAAAATCAATTAATGTAATACACCATATCAAGAAATCAAAGCAGAAAAATCACGTGATCATCTCAATTGATGCAGAGAAGGCATTTGACAAGATTCAACATCCTTTCCTGCTGAAAACACTTCAAAAGATAGGAATACAAGGGAACTTCCTTAAAATGATAGAGGGAATATATGAAAAACCCACAGCTAATATCATCCTCAATGGGGAAAAATTGAAAACTTTCCCCCTAAGATCAGGAACAAGACAAGGATGTCCACTATCACCACTATTATTCAACATTGTGTTGGAAGTTCTTGCCAGAGCAATTAGGCAAGAAAAAGAAATACAAGGCATCAAAATTGGAAAGGAAGAAGTAAAACTATCACTGTTTGCAGACGATATGATACTATATGTAGAAAACCCAGAAAAATCCACAACAAAATTACTAGAGCTAATAAATGAGTACAGCAAAGTAGCAGGCTACAAGATCAACATTCAAAAATCTGTAGCTTTTCTATACACTAGTAATGAACAAGCTGAGGCGGAAATCAAGAAACGAATCCCATTTACAATCACAACTAAAAGAATAAAATACCTAGGAATAAATTTAACCAAAGAGACAAAAAACCTATATAAAGAAAACTACAAAAAACTGTTAAAAGAAATCACAGAAGACCTAAATAGATGGAAGGGCATACTGTGTTCATGGATTGGAAGACTAAATATAGTTAAGATGTCAATCCTACCTAAATTGATTTACAGATTCAATGCAATACCAATCAAAATCCCAACAACTTATTTTTCAGAAATAGAAAAACCAATAAGCAAATTTATCTGGAAGGGCAGGGTACCCCGAATTGCTAAAAACATCTTGAGGAAAAAAAACGAAGCTGGAGGTCTCGCGCTGCCTGACTTTAAGGCATATTATGAAGCCACAGTGGTCAAAACAGCATGGTATTGGCATAAAGATAGATATATCGACCAATGGAATCGAATAGAGTGCTCAGATATAGACCCTCTCATCTATGGACATTTGATCTTTTGATAAGGCAGTCAAGCCAACTCACCTGGGACAGAGCAGTCTCTTCAATAAATGGTGCCTAGAGAACTGGATATCCATATGCAAAAGAATGAAAGAAGACTCATCTCTCACACCCTATACAAAAGTTAACTCAAAATGGATCAAAGATCTAAACATTAGGTCTAAGACCATAAAACAGTTAGAGGAAAATGTTGGGAGATATCTTATGGATCTTACAACTGGAGGGGGTTTTATGGACCTTAAACCTAAAGCAAGAACACTGAAGAAGAAAATAAATAAATGGGAGCTCCTCAAAATTAAACACTTTTGTGCATCAGAGAACTTCATCAAGAAAGTAGAAAGACAGCCTACACAATGGGAGACAATATTTGGAAACGACATATCAGATAAAGGTCTAGTATCCAGAATTTATAAAGAGATTATTCAACTCAACAACAAAAAGACAGCCAACCCAATTACAAAATGGGAAAAAGACTTAAACAGACACCTACCAGAAGAAGAAATACGGATGGCCAAGAGGCACATGAAGAGATGCTCAATGTCCCTGGCCATTAGAGAAATGCAAATCAAAACCACAATGAGATATCATCTCACACCCACCAGAATGGCCATTATCAACAAAACAGAAAATGACAAGTGCTGGAGAGGATGCGGAGAAAGAGGCACACTTATCCACTGTTGGTGGGAATGTCAAAGGGTGCAACCACTGTGGAAGGCAGTTTGGCGGTTCCTCAAAAAGCTGAATATAGAATTGCCATACGACCCAGCAATACCATTGCTAGGTATCTACTCAAAGGACTTAAGGGCAAAGACACAAACGGACATTTGCACACCAATGTTTATAGCAGCGTTATTTACAATTGCAAAGAGATGGAAACAGCCAAAATCTCCATCAACAGAAGAGTGGCTAAACAAACTGTGGTATATACATACGATGGAATATTATGCAGCTTTAAGACAAGATAAACTTATGAACCATGTAATAACATGGATGGACCTAGAGAATATTATGCTGAGTGAATCCAGCCAAAAACTAAAGGACAAATACTGTATGGTCCCACTGTTGTGAACGGACATTCGAGAATAAACTTGAAATATGTCATTGGTAACAGAGTTCAGCAGGAGTTAGAAACAGGGTAAGACAATGGGTAATTGAAGCTGAAGGGATACAGATTGTGCAACAGGACTAGATACAAAAACTCAAAAATGGACAGCACAATAATACCTAATTGTAAAGTAATCATGTTAAAATACTGAATGAAGCTGCATCTGAGCTATAGGGTTTTTTTGTTGTTGTTGTTTGCTTGTTGGTTTGTTTGTTGTTGTTGTTTTTTACTATTACTACTACTTTTATTTCTTTTCTTTATATTAACATTTTATAGCTTTTTCTGTTGTGTTGCTAGTTCCTCTAAACTGATGCAAATGTACTAAGAAACAATGATCATGCATCTATGTGATGATGTTAAGAATTACTGAGTGCATATGTAGAATGGTATGATTTCTAAATGTTATGTTAATTTCTTTTTTTCTTTCCGTTAATAAAAAAAAAAAATAAATAAATAAAATAAAATAAAATATTTGAAAATAAAATAGTATATATGTTCATATACATATATGAAAAAAAAAAAAAAAAAAAAGAAGGAAAGTCAAATATGATATATATAATACAAAAGGCAAAATGGTAGAGGAAAATATTATCCAAACAGTAATAACTCTAAATGTCAATGGACTGAATTCCCCAATTAAAAGACATAGACTGGCAGAATGGATTAAAAAACAGGATCCTTCTATATGCTGTCTACAGGAAACACATCTTAGACCCAAAGATAAATATAGGTTGAAAGTGAAAGGTTGGGAAAAGATATTTCATGCAAACAACAACCAGAAAAGAGCAGGAGTGGCTATACTAATATCTAACAAATTAGACTTCAAATGTAAAACAGTTAAAAGAGACAAAGAAGGACACTATATACTATTAAAAGGAACAATTAAGCAAGAAGACATAACAATCATAAATATTTACGCACCGAACCAGAATGCCCCAAAATACGTGAGGAATACACTGCAAACACTGAAGAGGGAAATAGACACATCTACCATAATAGTTGGAGACTTCAATTCACCACTCTCATCAATGGACAGAACATCTACACAGAGGATCAATAAAGAAATAGAGAACCTGAATATTACTATAAATGAACTTGACTTAACAGACATTTATAGGACATTACATCCCACAACAGCAGGATACACCTTTTTTTCAAGTGCTCATGGATCATTCTCAAAGATAGACCATATGCTGGGTCACAAAGCAAGTCTTAACAAATTTAAAAATATTGAAATCATACACAACACTTTCTCGGATCATAAAGGAATGAAGTTGGAAATCAATAATAGGCAGAGTGCCAGAAAATTCATAAATACATGGAGGCTCAACAACACACTCTTAAACAACAAGTGGGTCAAAGAAGAAATTGCAAGAGAAATTAGTAAATACCTAGAGGCAAATGAAAATGAAGACACAACATATCAAAACTTATGGGACGCAGCAAACGCAGTGCTAAGAGGGAAATTTATTGCCCTAAATGCCTTTATCAGAAAAGAAGAAAAGGCAAAAATGCAGGAATTAACTGTCCACTTGGAAGAACTGGAGAAAGAACAGCAAACTAATCCCAAAGCAAGCAAAAGGAAAGAAATAACAAAGATTAGAGCAGAAATAAATGAAATTGAAAACATGAAAACAATAGAGAAAATCAATAAGACCAGAAGTTGGTTCTATGAGAAAATCAACAAGATTGATGGGCCCTTAGCAAGATTGACAAAAAGAAGAAGAGAGAGGATGCAAATAAATAAGATTAGAAATGAAAGAGGAGACATAACTACTGACCTCACAGAAATAAAGGAGGTAATAACAGGATACTATGAACAACTTTACGCTAATAAATACAATAATTTAGAAGAAATGGACAGGTTCCTGGAAAGACATGAACAACCAACTTTGACTCAAGAAGAAATAGACGACCTCAACAAACCAATCACAAGTAAAGAGATTGAATTAGTTATTCAAAAGCTCCCTAAAAAGAAAAGTCCAGGACCAGATGGCTTCACATGTGAATTCTACCAAACGTTCCAGAAAGAATTAGTACCTACTCTCCTCAAACTCTTCAACATAATCGAAGTGGAGGGAAAACTACCTAATTCATTCTATGAAGCCAACATCACCCTCATACCAAAACCAGGCAAAGATATTACAAAAAAAGAAAACTACAGACCAATCTCTCTAATGAATACAGATGCAAAAATCCTCAATAAAATTCTAGCAAATCGTATCCAACAACACATTAAAAGAATTATACATCATGACCAAGTAGGATTCATCCCAGGTATGCAAGGATGGTTCAACATAAGAAAATCAATTAATGTAATACACCATATCAACAAATCAAAGCAGAAAAATCACGTGATCATCTCAATTGATGCAGAGAAGGCATTTGACAAGATTCAACATCCTTTCCTGCTGAAAACACTTCAAAAGATAGGAATACAAGGGAACTTCCTTAAAATGATAGAGGGAATATATGAAAAACCCACAGCTAATATCATCCTCAATGGGGAAAAATTGAAAACTTTCCCCCTAAGATCAGGAACAAGACAAGGATGTCCACTATCACCACTATTATTCAACATTGTGTTGGAAGTTCTTGCCAGAGCAATTAGGCAAGAAAAAGAAATACAAGGCATCAAAATTGGAAAGGAAGAAGTAAAACTATCACTGTTTGCAGACGATATGATACTATATGTAGAAAACCCAGAAAAATCCACAACAAAATTACTAGAGCTAATAAATGAGTACAGCAAAGTAGCAGGCTACAAGATCAACATTCAAAAATCTGTAGCTTTTCTATACACTAGTAATGAACAAGCTGAGGCGGAAATCAAGAAACGAATCCCATTTACAATCACAACTAAAAGAATAAAATACCTAGGAATAAATTTAACCAAAGAGACAAAAAACCTATATAAAGAAAACTACAAAAAACTGTTAAAAGAAATCACAGAAGACCTAAATAGATGGAAGGGCATACTGTGTTCATGGATTGGAAGACTAAATATAGTTAAGATGTCAATCCTACCTAAATTGATTTACAGATTCAATGCAATACCAATCAAAATCCCAACAACTTATTTTTCAGAAATAGAAAAACCAATAAGCAAATTTATCTGGAAGGGCAGGGTACCCCGAATTGCTAAAAACATCTTGAGGAAAAAAAAACGAAGCTGGAGGTCTCGCGCTGCCTGACTTTAAGGCATATTATGAAGCCACAGTGGTCAAAACAGCATGGTATTGGCATAAAGATAGATATATCGACCAATGGAATCGAATAGAGTGCTCAGATATAGACCCTCTCATCTATGGACATTTGATCTTTGATAAGGCAGTCAAGCCAACTCACCTGGGACAGAGCAGTCTCTTCAATAAATGGTGCCTAGAGAACTGGATATCCATATGCAAAAGAATGAAAGAAGACTCATCTCTCACACCCTATACAAAAGTTAACTCAAAATGGATCAAAGATCTAAACATTAGGTCTAAGACCATAAAACAGTTAGAGGAAAATGTTGGGAGATATCTTATGGATCTTACAACTGGAGGGGGTTTTATGGACCTTAAACCTAAAGCAAGAACACTGAAGAAGAAAATAAATAAATGGGAGCTCCTCAAAATTAAACACTTTTGTGCATCAGAGAACTTCATCAAGAAAGTAGAAAGACAGCCTACACAATGGGAGACAATATTTGGAAACGACATATCAGATAAAGGTCTAGTATCCAGAATTTATAAAGAGATTATTCAACTCAACAACAAAAAGACAGCCAACCCAATTACAAAATGGGAAAAAGACTTAAACAGACACCTACCAGAAGAAGAAATACGGATGGCCAAGAGGCACATGAAGAGATGCTCAATGTCCCTGGCCATTAGAGAAATGCAAATCAAAACCACAATGAGATATCATCTCACACCCACCAGAATGGCCATTATCAACAAAACAGAAAATGACAAGTGCTGGAGAGGATGCGGAGAAAGAGGCACACTTATCCACTGTTGGTGGGAATGTCAAAGGGTGCAACCACTGTGGAAGGCAGTTTGGCGGTTCCTCAAAAAGCTGAATATAGAATTGCCATACGACCCAGCAATACCATTGCTAGGTATCTACTCAAAGGACTTAAGGGCAAAGACACAAACGGACATTTGCACACCAATGTTTATAGCAGCGTTATTTACAATTGCAAAGAGATGGAAACAGCCAAAATCTCCATCAACAGAAGAGTGGCTAAACAAACTGTGGTATATACATACGATGGAATATTATGCAGCTTTAAGACAAGATAAACTTATGAACCATGTAATAACATGGATGGACCTAGAGAATATTATGCTGAGTGAATCCAGCCAAAAACTAAAGGACAAATACTGTATGGTCCCACTGATGTGAACGGACATTCGAGAATAAACTTGAAATATGTCATTGGTAACAGAGTTCAGCAGGAGTTAGAAACATGGTAAGACAATGGGTAATTGAAGCTGAAGGGATACAGACTGTGCAACAGGGCTAGATACAAAAACTCAAAAATGGACAGCACAATAATACCTAATTGTAAAGTAATCATGTTAAAATACTGAATGAAGCTGCATCTGAGCTATAGGGTTTTTTTTGTTTTTGTTTGCTTGTTGGTTTGTTTGTTGTTGTTGTTTTTTACTATTACTACTACTTTTATTTCTTTTCTTTATATTAACATTTTATATCTTTTTCTGTTGTGTTGCTAGTTCCTCTAAACCGATGCAAATGTACTAAGAAACAATGATCATGCATCTATGTGATGATGTTAAGAATTACTGAGTGCATATGTAGAATGGTATGATTTCTAAATGTTGTGTTAATTTCTTTTTTTTTTCTTTCCGTTAATAAAAAAATTAAAAAAAAAAAAAGAGTGGGAGAAAGATCAAAGGCGATGGTGGAGTTATACAGAGAAGGTAGGGTTTAACAAATAAGTATGATTGCTGAATCAGTATATTGATATTTCTTTTAGTCTCCAGATCTTATGGCAGCTAGAAGTAAAAACCCAAAATTGTGGAACTGTAACCCATAGCAAACTCTGAAATATGTTCTACAACTAATTGTTGCAATGTACTTTGAAATTTATTGCTCTTTTTGTATGTATGTTATTTTTCACAAAAAAGAAAAATATCAATTGTGCTGATAAATGCACAGCTATATGATGATATGGTGAACAATTGATTGCACATTTTGGATAATTACATGGTATGTGAATATATAATATATATCAGTAAGAATGGATAATTAAAGAAAAGATCAATGGAGAAGGTGGAGTTTAAAAGAGAAGATAGGACTTAACAAATGCATATGACTTTTGAATCATTATATTGATATTTCTTTTAGTCTCCAGTATCTTGGAGCAGATAGAAGGAAGAACTTAAACTTGTGGAACTGTAACCCATATCAAACTTGAAATCTGCTCTATAACTAATTGTTGTGACATGTATTGAAGTTTATTGCTTTTTTGTATTTATATTTTTTCACAATAAAAAAATAAAATAAAATAAGAAAGAATCATGGCTACTGGAAGACGGCTCAACAGTTTCAGATACTTTCCTCCAACCACTCCAATATAGCATAAACTAAAAAGGAATATCTATATAATGCATAAGAACAACTTCTAGGAAGCCTCTCTACCCTATTTGAAATCTGTCATTGAAACTTTATTTTGTTTATTCTCTTCCCCTTTTTGGTCCAGAAGTCTTTCTAAATCCCATGATGCTGGGTCCCAGCTCATCCCAGGAGTCCTGTCCCACACTGAGAGTCATGTCCTATGTAGGGGGGAGGGCTGTGAGTTTACCTGCCAAGTTGGCTTAGAGAGAGAGGCCATATCTGAGTAACAAAAGTTTCTCTGGGGGTGAATGTTAGGTATAATTATAAGTAGGCTTAGCTTCTTCTTTGGAGGTATGAGCTTCATAGGTGCAAGCCCCAATATCAGCGTATTGAATTGGTTGTCACTGCTGCTTGCAAGATAGCAGGAATTCCCCAGATGGGGAAGTTGAATATTTCCTCCTTTCTCCCCAGACCCCAAAGGGACTGTGATGGTTTGAAAGGATGTATGTCCCCTAGAAAAGCCATGTTTTAATCAAAATCCTATTTTGTAAAATGGCAAAACAATCCCTATTCAATACTATATGTTTGAAACTGTAATCAGATCATTTCCCTGGATGATGTGATTTAGTCAAGAGTGGTTGTTAAGCTGGATTAGGTGACGACATGTCTCCACCCATTCGGGTGGGTCTTGAGAAGTTTCTGGAGTCCTATAAAAGAGGAAACATTTTGGAGAATGAGGAATTCAGAGAAAGCAAAGAATGCTGCAGCACCACGAAGCAGAGAATCTATGAGCCAGTGACCTTTGGCGATGAAGAAGGAAAATGCCTCCTGGGGAGCTTCATAAAACCGGAAGCCAGGAGAGAAAGCTAGCAGATGATACTGTGTTCACCATGTGCCCTTCTAGATGAGAGAGAAGCCCTGACGGTGTTTGCCATGTGCCTTCTCACTTGAGAGAGAAACCCAGAACTTCATCGGCCTACTTGAACCAAGGTATCTTTCCCTGGATGGATGTCTTTGATTGGACATTTCTATAGACTTGTTTTAATCGGGACATTTTCTTGGCCTAACTGTAAACTAGCAACTTATTAAATTCTCTCTTTTAAAAGCCATTCCATTTCTGGTATATTGCATTCCAGCAGCTAGCAAACTAGAACAGGGACTTTGCAAATACTTTTTTTTTCTTGTTTTTTGCTTGTTTTATTTTCTTTATTTAAAGAACAGAAGACATCACACAAATGCAAACATTACTGTTTTGATCATTCCGTTCTGCGTATATAATGAGTAATTCACAATTTCATCACATAGTTGCATATTAATCTTCATGATCATTCCTTGGAACTTTTGCATCTATTCAGAACGAGAAATAAAAAGTAAACTGAAAAAAAACGTATACCTACCATAACCCTTACACCTCCCTTACTTTGATCACAAGCATTTCCAACTAAACTGATTTTAACATTTTTCCCCCTATTATTCATTTTTATTCCATATGTTCTCCCTGTCTGGTGACAAAGTAGATAAAAGGAGCATCAGACACAAGGATTCGTATGCATCTGCCAGAAGCCTCGGCCCGTTGGTGCGGTGGGGCACCAGATCCTCACTGGGGTTCCCTGACCTGGAGTTGCTGCCACCGTTGCATTCGCCAGGGGATACGCAGTGCGCATCCCCTCACCCCAACTGACTGCAACAGACCTTTGTGACGCAGGGGTTTTGACCCTGTGATTTTTTCTTTTTTTTTTTCTTGTTTTCTTTTCTCTTTTTAAATACAAAAAAAACCAAACAAACAAATTCACACGTTCCTATTTTCATCATATATACGTATATAATGAGTAATTCACAATATCATCACATAGTTGCATATTCATCATCATGATCACTTCTTGGAACATTTGCATCTATTCAGAAAATGAAATAAAAAGAAAACAGAAAAAATGTATACATACCTTACCCCTTACCCCTCCCTTTCATTGATCACTAGCATTTCCAAGTAAATTTATTTTAACATTTGTTCCCCCTATTATTTATTCTTATTCCATATGTTCTAGTTGTCTGTTGATAAGGTAGATAAAAGGCACATCAGACGAAAGGATATCACAATCACACAGTCACATTGCGAATGCTATATCCTTATACAATCATCTTCAAGAAACATGGCTACTGGAACACAGCTGTACATTTTCAGGCCCTTCCCTCCAGCCTCTCCATTACATCTTGCCAGTCATCGTCTTTTGTTGCTCACAGGGGCCTCCCCTCTCTCAGCCAACTCAACAGGTGAACTCACTGCTCCCCTTCACACCATGCAGGACCCGCCCCCAGGGGTGCGAATCTCCCTGGAAACATGGGACAGAACTCATTGGACAAGCCGCTACCCAGCATCAAGAGAATGAGAAAGCCTGCTTGATCCAAAGGGGAAGAGAGAAATGAGACAAAAGAAGGATTCAGTATCCAAGAGATTTCAAGCAGTCCTGTTGTTATCATGCCTGATTCATAGGCATTCTATAGACATCCAGTTTTCATTTATGGTGGAGTGGAGTGGCTGCAGGGAATTACCTGAAACTGTTGAGCCCTGTTCCCTAAGACTTGACTATTGAAGATGATCACCGAAAGATTCAACTTTTTTTTTTTTTTTTTGCAAATACTTTTTTATCCTCTGCCCAAATTACTCTGGGATATATCACAGCGTCACACTAAACTTTACAAACTAACAGGATAAGCTGTATTCAAGATTCCACATAATTATTATGCTCAAGTGAACTGATCATACAAGTTAAGTTAGAGAATGTGCTACCCAAAATATATTTATCGCACCAAATGAACTTCCCTTCCTTTGACCTCACATAGAAGTTGAAGTTTTAAAATATGGACCATATAATCCTTTACACTATATTCTGATTTACCTTGATCCTATCCAAATCAACTTCATTCATATCTCTAGTTGATGTCTGATCACTTTTTCAACTTTTTAAACAGTTGCTGTATGGCATAATGCTGACTTTCATAACTTCAGTGCTCTAACTTAGAATTTCAGCTGTCACATAAATATCCAAAGTTTCAGGGAACAATCAGGTTATGCTCAAATAGCTCAGTAGCTCAGAATTTAGAAATATCAGTTACAACTCCTGAATATATGTGACTGCTATAAGAGCTTATAATCTAGGACCCTTTACAATAGCCCCCAATCTGATAACCTATGTTCTCAACTTCAATTCTCCAAGTTTGTACATTATAGTTAGTCCATATGATTAAGGCATGATAATATTTGTCTTTTTGTTCCTGCCATTTCATTCAGCATACTGTCCTCAATGTTCATTCACCTAGTTGCATGGCTCACAACTTCATTCCTTCTTGCTGCCACTCAGTAGTCCATTGTATGTATACACTGCAGTTCCTTCTTCATTCCCTCAGTTGTTGTACCCTTAGGCCACCTCCATCCATTGCAAATCATGAATACTGCCTCCATAAACACCAGTGTGCAAATGTTCATTCGTGTCCCCACTCTCAGTTCCTCCAGGTATATGCCTAGCAATGGAGTTGCAGGATAATATGGCAACCCCACACTTAGCCCCCTGTGGAACCACCACACTGCCCTCCAGAAGGACTCCACCGCTCAGCTTCCCTACCAGCAGTGAATAGGTATGTCTCTTTCACCACATTTTCTCTAACACTTATTTCTCTCTGTTCATGTTTAAACTATCTTATTCACACGTTGTTTTAGTTTGCTAAAGCTGCCAGAAAGCAATACACTGGTAATGGAATGGCTTTTATAAAAGAGATTTATTAAGTTGCAAGTTTACATTTTTAAGGCCATGAAAACGTCCAAATTAAGGCACCAACAAGAGGTTACCTTCACTCAAGAAAGGCTGATGCTCTCTGGAACATCTCTGTCAGCTGGGAAGGCACATGGCAACATCTGCTAGCTTTCTCTCCTGGCTTCTTGTTTCATAAGGATTCCCCGGGTGTGTTTTCCTTCTGCATCTCCAAAGGTCCCTGGCTGTGTGGCCTCTGTTGGTTCTGAAGCTTTTTCCAATATGTTTCCCTCTTAAAGGGCTCCAGTAAATGACCCCAACTTGAATGGGTGAAGACACATCTCCATTGAAACCACCTAATCAAAAGTTACCCCCCACAATTAGGTGGCTCACAACTCCATGGAAACAATGAAAAATATCCCTCCCAGCAATATATATTTTTTATCTTTATTGACAAAGTATAACAACATACAAACGCAAACATTCTTACCCTATGAACATTCCATTCTTGATATATAATCAGTGACTCACAATATCATGACATAGTTGTATATTCATCACCACGATCATTTCTCAGAACATTTGCATCACTCCAGAAAAAGAAATAAAAAGGAAAAAGAAAAAACTCATACATACCATACCCTTTACCCCTCCCTCTCATTGACCATTAATATTTCCATCTACCCAATATATTTTAACCTTTGTCCCCCCGATTTTTTTCTATATCCTTTGCTACTCCCTTTCATTGATTACTAGTATTTCAATCTACTCAATTTATTTTAACATTTGTTCCCCCTATTATTTACTTACTTTTAATCCATATGTTTTACTCATCTGTCCATACCATAGATATAAGGAGCATCAGACACAAGGCTTTCACAATCATACAATCACATTGTGAAAGCTATATCATTATACATTCATCTTCAAGAAACATGGCTACTGGGACACAGCTCCATAGTGACTGGTACTTCCCTCCAGCCACTGCAATACACCATAAACTAAAAAGGAGATATCTATATAATCTGTAATAATAACCTCCAGGATATCCCCTCAACTCTCCACCCAGCAATATTGAATGAGAATTAAAGAACATGGCTTTTCTGGAGTACAAAACAGTTTCAAATTGGCACATCAACACTTTGGACCCCAAAAAAGACATGTTCTTTCCAAATGCAAAATATATTCTTTCTATCACAATATCACAAAGCCTTAAACCATTTCATTAACAATACAAATACAAAACAAAATCAAAACTAGTACAAAATCTTATCAAAGTCAGCTACAGGCATGTTCTCTCCTAAGGCAAAAATTCTCTCTGACTCTAGACCCATAAAAACTCAGAACAAGTTATCTGCTGCCAACATACAAAGGAGGGACAGTTGTAGGATTCATATTCCCATTTCTAAAGGGATAACTAGGAAAGAACACAGGGGTCAAAGATCCCAAACAGTTTCTAAAACCAGCAGGACAAACTCCATTAGATTTCAAAGTCCAACAGTCATTTATCCTCAGGGCTTTAGAAACCAGGAATCCCTCCCTTCTCAAAGGCCTATGCAGCGGCCTTGCTCTCTCTCCAAATGCTGGGGTGAGCTGCAATACTGGGGTTCATTGGGGGGACCACCTTTTTCTCAGCTCCACCCTCTCCATACATTGGGGCAGCACCTGAGATCTCTGCCATCTCCAGATTGCATGCTCAACACCTGCAGAACAGTGTGTAACATCCAGGCACGCCCTAATCCCTGGTTTCTGCACTCCACCCCCTCCAAGGCCTTAGTCAGCAAACTCTACCTGAGCAATGAAGTGGAAGGCCCACCCTCAGCTTCAGGGGCAAACTTACCCTCTCCATATGTATGGATGAGTCTGCTCTCCTGGTCCAAGGTTTCCTGATTCCAGACCTTAGCATCCATGGTTCTGCCTCTGAAGCCATTTTTCCTTCAATCTGTCCCTTTTCTGTACCATTTAGTCCAGACTGGCCATGGTTCTGCAACACTTTTCTTGGGTTTCTATGAAGTATGCAGGACTCATAGCCATCAGACAATAGGACTTTCCACAAATCCCTTCTATATAACTTGATCTCCATTCCTGCCTTTTTCTGAAATGGCTGGCTGCTTCCATGTTTGTGTAAATCCTCTCATGGGGCCCTATTCACTGGTGTCTCACTTTCTGGAAGCTCAGACTTTTCCAGACCATCAATTTCTGTTTTCTTTTTGCCTAAGACTTGAGTTCTCATCTTATCTCTTTCCTCTCACATTTTACTGTAAACTTCAAGGAGGAGTCAGATAGCATTTTCCACATTTAGTTTGAAAATTTCTCCTGCTAACTATCCAAGTTCATCACTCTTAAATTCTGCCTTCCATCCACAAAGAATGCCTTTCTTCTGGTTTGCAATGACACGTTCATCATTTCTGTCTGAAACCTCATCAGAGATATCTTTGGGGTCCACATTTCTACCAACTATCTCTTCAAAGCATTCTAGGCCTTTCCTATTAAGCTCCTTACAACTCTTCTAGACTCTTCTCCTTATCCATTTAAAAAGCCATTCCAAAATATTTGATATTTGCAAACTGCAGCACCCCACTTCTCTAGTACAAAGTATTTTTTAGTTTGCTAAAGCTGCCAGAATGCAATATACCAGAAATGGAATGGCTTTTATAAAGGGGATTTATTAAGTTAGAAGTTTGCATTTCTAAAAGGCTATGAAAGTGTTCAAATTAAGGCACCAACAAGAAGTTACCATCACTCAAGAAAGGCTGATGTTGTCCAGACTACCTCTGTCAGCTGGGAAGGCACGTGCCTGGTGTTTGCTGGGGTCTTTGGCTTCTGGCCACTTCTGTCAGCTAGGAAGGCACATGGCAACATCTGCTAGCTTTTTCTCCTGGTTTCCCATTTTATAAGGATTCCCTAGTGGTGTTTTCCTTCTGTATCTCCAAAAGTCTCTGGCCGTGTGGGCTCTGTTGGCTCTGTAACTTTTTCCAAATGCTTCCCTCTTAAAGGGCTCCAGTAAGGGACCCCTCCTTGAATGGGTGGAGACACATCTCCATGGAAAGATCAAAAGGTACTTAATCAAAAGGTACCACCTGCAATTGGGTGGATCACATCTCCATGGAAACAATAAAAAAGATCCCACCCAGCAGTATTGAATGAGGACTGAAGAATATGGCTTTTATGGTGTACTCAACAGTTTCAAACTGGTACATACAGCACATAGTCCAGCCTAAGTAAACCACCACAGTCTACATGAAGACATTTCCATTTCTTCAACAAAGAATCCCATACCCCTCCCACATACTCCCAGCTTATTGATTTAGTTTTGGCATATTACCTTCCTTACATTTAATGGGAGCATATTACAATGTTATTGTTAACTATAGACCCTAGTTTGCATTATTGTATTTTCCCATATACCATCCCATTCTCAACACCTTGCAATGCTGACATTCATATGTTATCCCTCATGCAAAAACATTCCTATATTTGTACATTTAGTCATCATCGTTGTCCACTCTAGGCATTGCTAAGCAGTACCATCCTAATGCTTATTCTCTGTCTTTCCTTCTGGTGTCATACATTCCCCCAGCCCTCCTTCCTCAACTATACTCACACTCAGCTTCGCTCAGCATACTTACCATATTGTGCTACCATCAGATAGTGTTGTGTTATCCTTTTCTGGATCTTTATAATCAGTCCTGTTGCACATTCTGTACTCCTTCAGCATCAAATGACCAATACTACCCCTTTCTGTCTCCTGATAACCTGTGTTGTTAACTTTCACTCTCAAAGTTCACTCATTAATGTTAGTTCATCTTAGTGAGAACATACAGTTTTTGTTCCTTTGCTTCTGGCTAATTTCACTCAACATAATATCCTCAAGATTCATCCATTTTGTTACATGCTTCATGACTTTATTCTGTACATCATATGTATATACCACAGCTTATTTAGCCATTCATCCAGCGATGGATATTTGGGCTGTTTCCATCTCTTGGCCATTGTAAATATTGCTGCTATAAACATTGGTATACAAATATCCATTTGTGTCCTTGCCTTCAGTTCCTCTAAATATATACCTAGTAATGAGATTGCTGGATCATATGGTAATTATATCCTTAGCTTCCTGAAGAACTGCCAAACTGCCTTTCAGAGCATTTGCACCATGCTACATTCCCACCGACAGTAAGTAGGTGTGCTTCTTACTCTACATCCTCTCCAGCACTTGTAGTTTCCTGTTTTTTTTGGGGGGGGGGGTGGTTTGGGTTTGTTTTTTTCATAATGGCCATTCTAGTGGGTGTGAGATGATATGTCATTGTGGTTTTTATTTGCATTTCCCTAATTGCCTGTGAGGTTGAGCATCTTTTCATATGTTTTTGAGCCATTTGTATTTCCTGTTCTGAAAAATGTCTGTCAATGTCTTTTGCCCATTTTTTAAAATTTATTTAATTTAAAAAATTAAGAAACCAAATAAAACATCAACATATATAATCAGTAATTCACAATATCATCACTTAGTTGCATATTCATCATTTCTTAGAACATTTGCATCAATTCAGAAAAAGAAATAAAAAGACAACAGAAAAATAAAACAAAAACAGGAAAAAAAATTATACGTACCATACCCCTCACCCTTCCCTTTCATTGATCACTAACATT
Organism: Tamandua tetradactyla; assembly: GCF_023851605.1. Classification (NCBI taxonomy): domain Eukaryota; kingdom Metazoa; phylum Chordata; class Mammalia; order Pilosa; family Myrmecophagidae; genus Tamandua; species Tamandua tetradactyla. The sequence goes on from NC_135352.1 coordinate 29,434,128, forward strand.
TCAAACTAAATTTTAATATTTATTCCCCCTATTATTTATTTTTATTCCATATGTTCTACTCGTCTGTTGACAAGGTAGATAAAAGGAGCGTCAGACACAAGGTTTTCACAATCACACAGTCACATTGTGAAACCTATATTATTATTCAATCATCATCAAGAAACATGGCTACGGGAGCACACCTCTACATTTTCAGGCAGTTCCCTCCAGCCTTTCTATTACATCTTGGGTAAAGATGTGATATCTACTTAATGTGTAAGAATAACCTCCAGGATAACCTCTCGACTCTGTTTGGAATCTCTCAGCCATTGACACTTTGTCTCATTTCACTCTACCCCCTTTTGATCGAGAAGACTTTCTCAATCTCTTGATGCTGGGTCTCAGTTCATTCTAGGGTTTTTCTCAATCTCTTGATGCTGAGTCTCAGCTCATTCTAGGATTTCTGTCCCACATTGCCAGGAAGGTCCACACCCCTGGGAGTCATGTCCCACGTAGACAGGGGGAGGGTGGTGAGATTGCTTGTTGTGTTGGCTGGAGAGAGAGGCCACATCTGATCTTTTGTCCATTTTTAAAATGTCTTTTATTGTGAAATGTAACATATATACAAAAAAAAAAGGAAAAAAGCAACAATTTTCAAAGCACACTTCAACAAGTAATTACAGAATAGATTTCAGAGTGTGTTAGGTGTTACCATTACACTATTTCAGAATTGTCCTTCTAGCTGCTCCAAAATGTTGAAGCTGAAAGAAATGTCGATATAGTAATTCAGTAGTCATACTCATTTGTTAAATCCTATTTTCTCTGTTATAACTTCTCCTTCTCCTTTCCTCCTTCTTCCAATTTTTAGGGATCTTTAGGCAATGCCTGTTCTCACTTTTTGATGTTGAGAAGGGGTGTTGACACTAAAGGAAAGAGGGATGTAATTAGTTAATTATCATGGAGAGGCTAATCCTTCTGGATATCAGAATTTATCTGGCTTAGGAACCTTCTGGAAATTATAGGTTCCAGGAAAGCAAACTTAGTGCGTGGAACTTTTATAGAATCTCAGTTCAAGACCTAGGTGTTCTTAAGAGTTAACAGGTGTGATGGCAATTAGCACTGTCTAACTCAAGCTTGCATAAGAGTAGCCTCCAAAATAGCCTCTTGCCTCTATTTGATCTCTCTTAGTCACTGGTGTCTTATTTTATTACACTTCTCTTCCCCATTTTGGTCAGGAAGGCATTGTCAATCCCAAGGTTAAAGAACCTGACTCATCCCTGGGAACCACACCCCACACTGTCAGGGAGGCTTTCACCCCTGAATGTCATGTCTTCCATGTAGATGGAAGGGTAATGATTTTCCTTGCAGAGTTTTGCCCATTTTTAATTGGTTTATTTGTTTTTATTGTTGAGTTCTAGAACTGCTTTATATATTCTGGATATTAAACCTTTATCTAATAAGTGGTTTCCAAATAATGTCTCCCATTGCATAGGCTGCCTTTTAACTTTCCTGACAAAGTACTTTGATGCACAAAAGTATTTAATTTAGGGAGATTCCATTTATCTATTTCTTTTTTCAGTACTCTGCTTTGAGTGTAAGGTCTAGGAAACCACCTCCTATAACAAGATATATAAGATGATTCCCTGCACTTTCTTCTAAATTTTATGGTCTAAGCTCTAATGTTTAGGTCTTTGATATATTTTGAGTTAATTTTTGTATAAGGTGTAAGATAGAGGTCTTCTTTCTTTCTTTTGGATATGGACATCCTGTTCTCCAAACATTATTATTCAAGAGGCTGCTCTGTCCTGGTTGAGTTGGCTTAACTGCCTTATCAAAGATCAGCTATCTGTAGATTAGAGGGTCTATTTCTGAACACACAATTCAATTCCATTAGTCAGTATATCTCTCTTTATTTCAGTTCCATGATGTTTTGACCACTGTAGCTTTGTAATATGCTTTAAAGTCAGGTAGTGTGAGACTACCCTCTTCATTCCTCTTTCTCAACATATTTGTAGCTATTTGAGTCACCCTGCTCTTCCAAATAAGTTTGGTTACTGGCATTTATATTTCTGCAAAGTAAAAAGTTACTAGGATTTTAATTGGTATTGCATTGAACCTATAAATCAATCTGCGTAGAATCAACATCTTAACTATAGTTAGTCTTCCCATCCATGAATATGGTATGTCTTTCCATTTATTTAGGCCTTCTTTGATTTCTTTTAGCAATTTCTTGTAGTTTCTGTGTATAGGTCTTTTGTGGCCTTGGTTAAATTTATTCCTAAATATTTTATTCCTTTGGCTGCTATTGTAAATAGAATTTTTTTCTTTATTTCCTCCTCAGATTTCTCATTACTAGTATTAGAAATACTACTGATTTTGGATATTGATCTTTTACCCTGTCACTTTGCTGTACTCATTTATTAGCTCTAGTACTTTTGCTGTTGATATTTTTAGGATTTTTGACATATATCATCTGCAAACAGTGAAAGTTTTACTTTTTCCTTTATAATTTAAATGTCTTTTATACTTTTCTTGTCTAATTGATCTAGCTAGAACTTCCAGTACAATGTTGAATAACATGGTGACAGTGGGTATCCTTGTCTCATTCCTGATCTTAGAGGGAAAGCTTTCAGTCTTTCTACTTTCAGTATGATGTTAGCTGTTGGTTTTTCATATATTCCTTTTATTATGTTGAGGAAGTTCCCTCCTTTTCCTATTCTTTGAAGTATTTTCATCAAGAAAGGATGTTGAATTTTGTTAAATGCCTTTTCTGCATCAATCAAGATGATCCTGTGATTTTTCTGCTTTGGTTTATTGATGTGCTGTATTACATGAATTTATTTTCTTGTGTTGAACCAGCCTTGCACACCTAGAATATATCCTGCATAGTCATATTGTATAATTCTTTTAATGTGCTGCTAGATTCAATGTGTGGGTATTTTATTGAGGATTTTTGCATCTATACTCATTAAAGAGATTGGTCTGTAATTTTCTTTTCTTGTAGTATCTTTGTCTGGTTTTGTATGAGAGTGATATTGGCTTCATAGAATGAGATATGTAGCTTTCCCTCATCTTCAATTTTTTCTGAAGCGTTTGATCAGGATTCATAGTAATTTTTTCTTGAATGCTTGATAGAATTCACATATGAAGCCATCTGGTCCTGGGCTTTTCTTTTGGGGGAGCTTCTCAATGACTGATTCAATCTCTTTACTTGTGATTGTTTTGTTGAAGTTGTCTATTTCTTCAGGAGTCAATGTTGGTTGTTCATACTTTTCTAGGAAGTTGTCCATTTTGTCTCCATTGTCTAGTTTATTAGGAAATAGTTGTTCATAGTATCCTCTCATTATCTCCTTTATTTCTTCAGTCCGTAGTTGCATCCCCTCTCCCATTTTTTAAATTTTATTTGCAATCTCTCTCTCTCTCTCCGCCTCCCTCTCACCTTCCCTCATTCCCTCTTTCTGTCTCTTGTTCTCTCTTGCCAGCCTAGCTAAGGATCCATTGATTTTATTGATTTTCTCAAATAACTAACTTCTGGTTTTGTTCATTGTCTCTATTGCTTTCATGTTCTCAATTTCATTTATTTCTGCTCTAATCTTTGTTTTGCCAAATGTAGAATTATTGGTCAGCATTTTTTCCTCTTGCAGCATTTTAAATATATCATGTCACTGCCTTCTCACCTCCATGGTTTCTGCCGAAAAATCTGCACATAGTCTTATCACGCTTCCTTCATATGTAATGGATCATTTTTCTCCTGCAGCTTTCAGAATTTTCTCTTTGTCTTTGACTTTTTTTCCATATTTTAATTGAGAAATCTTCATACACATACATTCCATACATGATGTACAATCAGTAGCTTATTCTGATTAGTTGTGTATCATTGAATAGTTGTGTATTCATCACCAGGAACCTTTTTTTTTCATGAGCGTATCTCACCAGGATAATTTTTTAGGACATTTGCATCACTCCAAAAACACAAAAAGATAAACAAAAACACTTATACATACCATGCATCTTACCCCTCCCTCTCATTGACCACTAGTATTTCCATCTGCCCAATTCATTTTACCCTTTGTCCCCCCTATGTATTATTTATTTTTATTCATATTTTTTTACTCATCTGTCCACATCCTAGACAAAAGGAGTATCAGACACAAGATTTTCACAATCACACAGCCACCTTGTAAATATTATATCTTTATACAATTATCTTCAAGAATCAAGGCTACTGGAACACAGCTCAACAGTTTCAGGTACTTCCCTCCAATACACCATAAACTAAAAAGGGATATCTACATAATGCTTAAGAATAACCTCCAGTATAACTTCTCAACTCTGTATGAAATCTTTCAGCCACTGAAACCTTATTTTGTCTCATTTATCTCTTCCCCATTTTGGTCAAGAAAGCTTTCCCAGTCCCTTGATGCTAGGTCCTGGCTCATCCCAGGATTTCTGACCTACATTACCAGGGAGAGTTACAACCCTGGGAGTCATCACCCACATAGGAGGAAGGACAGTGAGTTCACCTGCTGAGTTGGCGTGAAGAGAGGGCCACATCTGAGTGACAAAAGAGGTTCTCTTTACTATAGGCCCCAAGCTGATAACCCATGCTCTCGACTTTAGTTCACTGAGTTTTTATATTATAGTTAGTCCATATGATTAAGGCATGATAATATTTGTCTTTTTGTTCCTGACATTTCATTTAACATACAATCCTTAAGTTTCATTCACTTAGTTGCATGCTTCTGTCTTTGACATTTGACAATCTGATGAGTAAATGTCTTGGAGTAGGTCTATGTGGATCTATTCTGTTTGGGGTATACTGAGATTCTTGGATCTGTTATTTTATTTCATAAGAGATGTGACATTTTCAGTGATAATTTCCTCTATTATTTTTTCTGCTCCTTTTCCCCTCTCTTCTCCTTCTGGTACACCCATAACATGTATATGTTGTCATTTAAGTCCCTGAGTTCCTGCTCATATTTTTCCTTTCTTTCCTTTTGTGTGTAGGATTTCAGATGTCCTATATTCTAGTTCACTAATCCTTTCTTCTGCCTTTTCAAATCTGTTGTTGTAAGTCTCCATTGTGGTTTTCATCTCTTCTATTGGGTCTTTCATCCCCACAAGTTTTTTCAAGCTTTCAAGTTCTTCTTTATGGTTGCCCAATATCTTCTTTATAACCTTCATTTATTGTGCCCTATCTTTCCTCAACTCACTGATTCTTTCACTTGATTAAGCATGTTTGATTGAACATTAATTAGTTGTTTCAACTCCAGTATCTCATTTGAAAAGTGTTACTTTGTTCCTTTGACTGGCCATATCTTAATTTTTCCTAGTATGACTCATAATTTTTTGTTGGTATCTCAGCATCCGATTTCCTTGATTAGTTTACTCTGGAGGTCATTTTCCTTCTTTAACCAAGGTTTTCCTGTTGGTTAGCTTTGTTTCCTATCTGTTTTTTTGTCATTCAGTTCAATTTATTCTAGATCTCTAGCATAGCTTCTATTCAACTGTTCAGAACTGTTGAGCTCTTGGTTTTCTGGTTCTTATGGAAACCTATATGGAACCTCTTTTTGAGGAGGAACTCTCCAGATACACTCAACCCCAATCAGATTTTCCCAGACAAGGCAGGTCCAGGTCTCAAGAAGATGTAATCATTATCAAGTTTCCCTGTGGATGATACCCAGCAGCAGGTTGTCTGACCTTCCTGTGGAGACTCTAGATGCTGTGCTTTTCTTATCCTGCCAAGCAGATGGTGTTTGTCAGTGCACAGCTCCCCACCAGCATAAAGTGGTATGAAGCTGTGCTGGTTTGAAAGGATTTATGTATCCAGAAAAGCCATGGCTTAATATTAATCCAATTTTGCAAAGGCAACAGTTTCTTTTAATCCCTATTCAGTACTGTAGATTGGAAACTTCATTAGATTATCTCCATAGAGATGTGACATCCTGGTGGAATAGTGTAATAAGATATTGAAATTATCTTTTCTTAAAGGTTTTATAGAATTGCTCTGTGAATCTACCTGGATGTCTTGCATTTTTAGGGATCCTTTATTTTTCTTTGCTTTATATTTATTTTATGGTAATTGGTCTATTTAGGTTTTCCCTTGTTTGAATTAATTTTGGTAAATTACACTTTTCTAGAAAACTATCCATTTTACTCATGGTTTTACATGGGATTTCCTCTGTATTTGTTGTTATTTTCTCTTTAAGAACAAATTCTTATTTTATGCACTTATGCATTCTCCTTTCTATTCTTGATTAAGTTAAGTAACAGTTTCTCTATGTTGCTTAAAATATATTTTGGATTCCTATTTTGGTTCTGCCGTTTTTTAAAAATTCCATTTCATTAACTATGATTTTATCATTATGAATTCCTTTCTTCTGCTTTCCTTGGGTTTATTTTTTCTTCTAATTTATTTTTCCTTGTTACTTATTTTGAAATCTCAAGAAAGCATTGCTTTAACTATTTCCTATATGTTCTAATGCATCAAAATTTACATCACTGTTATTTGTTAAGTATTTTGCATTTTCTACTTTGATTTTATCTTTAACTTGAGTTAAGAAAGAGTTTTAAATGTTTGCATGACCAAAGATAAACCTTCACATATATGGCCAATTGATTTTCAGCAAGGGCCCCAAGTCCACTCAATGAAAATGAATAGTGTCCTCAACAAATGCTGGGAAAACTGGATTTCCACATGCAAAAGAATGAAATTGGGCCCTTACCTCATATCATATACACAAATTAATTCAAAATGGATAAATACCCTAAATATGAGAGCTAAAAATCGGAAAACTTTAAGAAGAAAATACACAGGAGAAATCTCCAGGACCTTGTATTTATACCAAAAGAGCAAGCAACAAAAGGAAAAATAGGGAAATTGGATTTCATCGAAACTAAAGGTTTTTTTCATCAAAGGACATTATCAAGCAAGTGAATGGCAGCCTACAGAATGGGAGAAAATATTTACAAATCACATAGTTAATAAAGACTTAATATCCAGAATATATAAAATTCAAAATATATACATCTCAAAAACACAAAGAAAAGAATGTACAAAAGACTTGAATAGACATTTCTCCAAAGATACTTTGCAAATGGCCAATAAGCATATAGAAAGAACCTCAACATCATTAGCCCTTAGGGGAATGCAAATCAAAACCACAATGAGATACCATTTCACACCCACGACAAGATTACTATATATATATAAAAAAAAGGAAGTATGTGTTGCCAAGTATATGGAGAAATTAGAACACTCATGCATTGTTGATGGAAGTGAAAAATGGTGCAGCTGCTGTGAAAAATAGTTTGCAGTTTCTCAAAGAATTAAACCTAGATTTATTGTATGACCCAGTAATTCCATTTCCTGTTATATACCCCAAAGAATTTTTTTTTTAAATCAGGTACTGAGATACTTGCTCATTGATGTTCATAGCAGCGTTATTCACAACAGCCAAAAGATGGAAACAGCCCAAGGGTCCAACAGTAGACAAATGGATAAACAAAAAGTGGCATAAGCATAAAATGGAATATTGTTCAGCCATAAAAAGGAATGAAGTATTGATACATGCTACAATATGATTGAGCCTTAAAAATAGTATGCTACGTGAAATAAGCCTGATACAAAAGGACATGTTGTCTGATACCATTTATATGAAATATCTAGAATAAACAAATTCATAGTCAGAAAGTAGAGTAAAGGTTAACAGGGGTTGAAGGCAGAAAAAATGGGGATTTATTACTTAATGTGGGGAGATGGGTACAGAGTTTCTGTTTTGGGCAATGACAAAATTTTGGTAATGGATTATGGTGTTATAGCACAACATTGTAGATATAATTAATGTCACTAAATATATACATTACTACAATAAAAAAATCCTTATTGGCAGGTGTTTTTGCATCGTGATCACAGACTCTCTGTACAATTATATGCCATTTTTATGAATGTTCCATGATCATTTTAAAAGATTATTGCCTTTTTGAGGAATTATGATGTGATATATATTTGAAATACATAAATTTGATTTTATTAATTATATTATTTATCTCCTCTGAAGGCTTATCTTTTGTCCACTTGATTTGTCATGAACTGAGAGGTGACTGAAATTCACCAATTCACTTATGTCTTTTTCTCTTGTATCTCCTATAATGTTGTATGTCAATGCTCTACTCTTTGGTACATAGCTATTTAAAACTATTAGATCTGTGTTATGAAGTATGCCCCTTTTCTTCATAAATTGCCATCCTTTGTTTTGTTTATTACTTTTTAACCTCAATTCAATTTTGTCTGATAATAAGATCTTAGCTCCTGCTTTCTTTTTGGGGTAGTTTTTATTTTGGACACTCCGATTATGCTTATGTCGAATCTCCTTTGCTTATTTTCCCTCTGTCTCATTTTTCTGTAATCTCTTTTAACTTTTTATTTACCTTTATTTTGCTCATTTTTGTTACCTTTTATTTTGCTTACTCTTATCCTTTCTACTCTCTTTGCCCCTGTTTCATCAGCAGTATCCTTGTGCTTCTTCCAATTTTGTTTTCTCTGCCATTATGGTTTTGCCTTTTTCTTTCACTTGTTTCCTGAGTTCTTCCAGCTTATGTTTTATGAGTTCCTGTGCTCACTGTTTTTCCCAAGTTATTTCATCTGTGCTTTGAGCTTTTTCTTTTTAGAACTGATTGATTTTCTTGTTTGTTTTTTCTTTCGATATGGAATTTTCCTTCCTTTTCATATAGCTCTAATAAAAACATTCATCTCGGTAGTCTGTACAAAAAAGTAACATAGAAAATTATATATATGTTTTGGGATTAAAATGCAAGTGAAAAGCAGGATGACACCTTGTTTCTTTCCTTCCCATTTCCCAAAAAGAAAGAGAAAGTCCCAAAGAAGCTGTTCATTACACGAAAGATCACAAAGGATTACTTTGTAACTTGGTGATTTGTATGTAGTGTATAGCACAGAAAAAAAAACTGCCCAAATTTCCTCAAATGAGACCAAAGTTTCAACATTAAGCTGTGTCTGCTCTACAGCCATTTCCATAACCCAGGAGGAGGTCATTTAAAAGTTAGATTTTTCCTCTTCCATCCTTACTTTTCTCACCAAGTCACATCCCTGTTACAGACACACTTGAAGGCAGATGAGAAGTTAAATGAGAAAAGATATAGCTTTATGCATGCAGGAGTGATAAAAACTCTTTATGCCAAAAATGGATAATAATGTTGGGATTAATAAATTTGACATAAGTGTATTCTTTCTCCCCTCCCTACCTAAAAACTCCTAATAAAGAAATTTAAATGACCCACAACTGAATTAGAAATATGGAAAACTGGTTTCAAAGACAAAGGCTTGAAAACACACAGCTAGGAGACAAATTCAGGTTGGCAGACACATGGAGGAAGCTATTCTAGGCAACAGATGTCTGGCACCTGACCCAAATCTACATTTGGTTTCAGGCAAGAGGCTTCCTAACATTGGATTTGGGGGAGCAGGTTGGGGGAAAGAGGTGGAATGGTAATACAAACAATCAAGAGAAATACTTTACTCAATTCAAAAGTACAGCAAATGAAAACAATAATATGTGTGTCCCATTGCAACAGGCACCTTTTACAGCGCACCACTGAACAATGCAGAGCTTTTGCAGCCTTAAGAAACATGCTGCCCAAATTCCCAGTGATGCGCTTGAATCTGCAAATTAGCCTGAAGCCTCCAGGATGTTTAAAAACAGTGGGTCCCATGCTGTGGACTGAGAGATCTTGTCCAAGGGACTGCCTGCCAACCTCCTCCACACTAACCATCCCTAGTCTGCTTTTCAGATATTTTAATGGTGGGTATCTCAAAGCCATAGCATTTACTTCTGCCTGGTCACAACCAGTGGATTCCTACTAGATCAGTGTTCAACAGCCCTCCGATTTCTGTTCTTGCTCCTAGGTCAATTGGAAAGTGAGATCCTGCCTTCCCAAACTTGATGCCTTGCAGTTCTCACCCACCCTAACACTAAAACTTACTTTGCTCAAGTTGGCCCTTCTTTCCAAATTTCAGCTTAACACTCAAAAGAGCTTCAGCGACAAAGTTGTCTACAAAATATAGCAAACTAAAATATAGATATATAGCAAACTGTTGTGCTCTTCCATTCACATGGTTTTACCTTTTAAAAAAGGCAAAAACAAAACCAATTTCCAGTACAGCATTACACCTTCTAAAACCATTTGCTGCTGATAGCAATTCACAGGGAACAAGAGTTTAAAGTGCTGGCTTATTGGGAGCTAAGTAGGCTCTGTCATGTGTCTTATTTTCCCCCTGTTATTGGTGTGAAGGAACAATAGGGGAGGAATAACACAACTCAAATTTTGAGGGAGCCAACATGGCAAGTGAACTTGCTGTCCTCCCCATCTGTGTGGGACATGACTCCCAGGGGTATAAACCTCCGTAGCAACATGGGACAGAAATCCTGGGATAAGCTGGGACTCAGCATCAAGGGATTGAGAAAACCTTCTTGACCAAGATTGGGGAGAGAGAAGTAAGACAAAGTGTCAGTGGCTGAGAGGTTTCAGAGTTGAGAGTTTATCCTGGAGGTTATTCTTATGCATTATATAGATATCCCCTTTTTAGTTTATGGAGTATTGGAGTGGCTGGGGGGAAGTACCAGACACTGTGTTCCAGTAGCCATGTTTCTTGAAGATGATGGTATCATGATATAGCTTTTATAATGTGACTGGATGATTGTGAAAACCTTGCGTCTGATGCTCCTTTTGTCTAGGGTATGGACAGATGAGTAAAAAATATGGATAAAAAAATAAATGATGGGAAACAAAGGTTAAAGTAAATTGAGTAGATTGAAATACTAGTGGTCAATGAGAGGGAGGGGTAAGGGGTATGGGATGTATGAGTTTTTTCTTTTTTATTTCTCTTGCTGGAGAAATGCAAATGTTCAAAAAAATGATCATGGTAATGAATACACAACTATGTGATGGTATCGTGAGCCACTGATGGTACACAAGTATAGAATGTTTGTATGTCAAGAATACTTGCGGGCCAACAGTGGCTCAGTGGCAGAGTTCTCACCTGCCATGCCGGAGGCCAGGGTTCGTTTCCCGGTGGCTGCCCATGTAATAAAAGAGAAAAGAAGAATACTTGTGTTTGTTAAAGATTGACAAAAAAATATTGTTAAAAAATTTGAGGCAGCAATTGGAAATTATAAAAATGCTGGGTTCTGTGCAAATCAATCTTTCGGTTCTGCCCTCCACTAAACCTCAAAAAAAAGAGAGAGAGAGAAAGAAAAAAAACATGTGGGGATTTGCAAAAAGGGTGGTAGGAAGACTTTAGCCCTTTACAAGCAATCTCCCTTAATATCAAAGACTATTTTGAAGAGTAAGAAAGAGAAGCACCTGCATAGGAACTTAAAGCAACACTGAGAAGGGTCTTAAGAGTACAAAGTCCGACCTGAACAGTCCGCCCTGCACCCCTGGACTCAAATCCTTGCTCTGGGTGCAGCTGGTACCACACAGGCTTTGGGGACACCAAGCCCCTCTCTGGAGCAGGGTCTACTCAGGAGAACTGAAATGGGACTGGGGAATGGCTTTTACTAGGCTTTTGTCCCAAGTGTAATAAGGGACTGAAAACAAAAGGCTGAGTGTGTGGTGGAGGACCAAAACAAACATCATAATAATAAAATAACACTGGGAGGTACTATAAATACAATCTGAGGACAATATTTATTCATTAAAACTGTCTTATAGTTTACAAACAGGCTAGTTAGCAACAAAAGTATCATCGACCTCAAAATCCTCAGTGAGGCTTTTCGTCTTTAGAATTGTGAAGCGTTCTCTAGGCGGCGAGGTAGTGGCTATGCAACTGCAGGATTCCGAGACCAAAGGGTTCCACACAGCAGAGATTCTGGTCTCCTTTGAAGTCCACTCCCAACCCTTCATTGCCCCGATATCCCGCCCCACCCCCACCCCCACCCCCACCCCACCCCCACCCTCAGCCTCACCCTCACCCTCACCCTCAAATGCCACCTCCGCGAGGCAAGACTTAAGTGGGCCGTCGGGCCGAGCTCTGTCTTGGCCAGCATTGGGACAATTCTCTTTGCGGCTGGTCTCCTGGTCCGGGAGGAAGCAGCGCGGCTGGAGCCTGGCCTTCCGGGGCTGCTGCGGGCTGCGCTGGACGGCCGGGCTGCTGCCTCTGCTGGGGGCAGCGTGGCTGCGTCCTGTGGAGTGCCGGGATCACAAAGGGTGACTTTTTTCGGGGACAGCTACTCCTCCTGTTCCAGACTCCTCCTGCCTTCCTCGAACATCGCAGGATGGCTTGGCTCTCTCTTTGATGAGACCCACCTTCATGTGTCCGCCTTTGGGTTTACCGGCGCGTGCGGTCAGATATCGTGTCTGCAGCCCGGGCCGCTGTTCCCCAGCCGCCTGCGGCCGCCGGTACATCTCCCGCCACGACTCGGACTCTTCTGGCCTTTCCTCCTTAAAGTTCGGTGACAATGGATTTTCCATTGATCTTTCTTCGATTAATACGTGATTGTATTCCTCAATGCTATATAGCTGATCAGGCGTACACCTCTCTAGAACCGGTTCAAGGACAGAATATGGGATTCCTCCTACTTCCAAGATCCAGTCGTTGTTGTTGTTGTTGTTGTCCTTGCTGCATGGGCAGGCACCCGGGTTTCCCGCCTGATAGGCGAGAACTCCGCCCCTGAGCCACGGTGGCCCGCCGCGGGTCGTTGTTGCTTCCAAGTTACACGGAGGCACTCACTGCCCGTGCGGTGCGAGCGCATCAGAACCGAGATAGTCCTGCATCTTAGAATTCATTCTGCGCCCAATAAAGCCAGCTTCTTCCCCTTCCTGGGGAGAAGAGTGATTGCTTCTTTAAGTTGTTGCTTTTAATTCATGGAGTAATGTTTGGTCACAACTTTCATCCATTCTGAGGAAATATTTTTATTTTGTGACTTGGTTACCATTTGCTTTCTTTTTTTTCCTCTTATTCTCCTCCGTTTTTTTTTTTTCCTTCAAGTGTGTTTGCATAGATCTCTATGGTTCCTCTTGCTTACTCATCTTTGAAACTGATTATTCCTGGACAATTTGTAAATGGTTATGCTGGGGAGAACCAAATCCATGTTCCTGTCCGGCTGTAATTTTTCTCATCCCTAAATTTTGTTTGTAGGGTCTTCATTTAACTTTAAATTTTCTTGAGCCAGTAAGAAAAAACAGCTGTGAGGTTTTTTCCCCACATCTCTTTTCCCTCCTCTTGCTACAGAAAGGAGCAACTACTAGTGGTTCAGTGGTAGAATGTTCACCTGCTAAGGGAGACCCAGGTTCAATTCCAGGGTCATGCACCCTCCCCACCCCACCCCCCCAAGAACATGTTCTCAGAAACAGACTGCTCTTCTCTGTGAGAGTTTCAGTGCAAACAAGAAATTTAAGTTTTGCACTTCATGGAGCATCCATCACTCTGATAAGTGAAATTTTGCTGGCTTTATGAGATTATAGTTGTGCTAGGGGGGTTCCCACATCCTTCCATGCTCATCCTTGATTGATCCCCACCTCTTGTCATAGCCCTTCCACTATTTTGTTACCTGGCATTTTATTTGTCACCTAATTTCATACACACACAAAAGTTTTTTAATTTTATTTCTCATTTACTTAAATGCTTTAGATAATTTCCTGGGAGACAGGAAGGATATGCCAACTTTACATGACCAACTTCAAACTCTGGAAATTGGTCTGTTATAATAAAATCTTTAAAATATATGGTGTATAATTCATAATTGTTCCTAATTATATACATTCATGTAAATGCCAACTCCATCTAAGTCTTTATCTTGGGAGGCTCTATAATTATTCCATCCATGTTGCCACTGGGCCATACCTATTTGCAAATGTTTTTCCAATTTTAAAATTCACAATTTTACAATGATTTTTTTCTCATCACTTTCTAACTATTTTATTTTTAAAAATAGGAAATGTTCAGAATCACGAGTAGCATTTAGTCATCCTGTCTCCTTAGACTGTTTCTCAGTCTTTCCTTGACTTCCATGACATTGACATTGTTGAAGATTTACAAGACAGTACTTTTTGTTTTGCTTTGTTGTGTAAATTATCTTCCAACCGTGCAAGGGTAGCTTAATGGTAGAATTCTTGCCTGCCATATAGGAGACCCGGGTTTGATTCCCAGACTGTGTACTTCCCCCCGACCCCAACCCCTGAAAAAAATATCCTCCATTCTGTGTTTGTCAGGTGTGTTTTTTTTTCTTTTTTTTTGATGAAGGGCAGTCTTCATTTATTTCCTTTTTTTATTAATAAAAAAAAATTAACACAACATTTAGAAATCATTCCATTCTACATATGCAATCAGTAATTCTTAATATCATCACATAGATGTAAGATCATCATTTCTTAGTACATTTGCATCGATTTAGGAAAAGAACTAGCAAAACAACAGAAAAAGATATAGAATGATAATATAGAGAAAAGAATAAAAATATAATAATAAATAAAAAATATATATATAAAAAAAGGAAAAAGAAAAGAAAAACAAAAAACACAAACAAACAAAAAAAAAACTATAGCTCAGATGCAGCTTCATTCAGTGTTTTAACATAATTACATTACAATTAGGTAGTATTGTGCTGTCCATTTTTGGGTTTTTGTATCTAGTCCTGTTGTCAGGTATGTTTTTTATGATGAGGAAAAGATAGATTGAATTAGTAGGAATGTCACAGAAGCGACTGCAATCTTATCTTTGGATTCTACCAGGTGACACATGATTTTTTTGGGTGCGTTCAGAGTTCCCATAGACCATCTATCCTCACACACGGTTTTCCCTGTTTTTAACACTTGGCATTAGTGTGTTATCATTGTTACAACTGATGAAAAAAAATTATCATAAACATACTTCTTGTGTTATACAGTTCTAAGTTTTCTTTGTTGTTTTAAAATTTTTATTCTACTAACATATACACAGCCCAAAATTTCTCATTTTATTCATTTTTAAATATACAATTAAATGCTATTAATTACATTCACAATGTGTGCCATCACCACCACCATCCATTACCAAATATTTTCCATCATCTCAAACAGAAACTGCATAGCAATTAATCATTAACTCCCCATTCCCCACCCCTATCTGGCCCCTGGTAACCTGATTATATAATTCTGACTATATGAATTTCCTTATTCTAAATATTTCATGTAAGTGAAACCACAAAACATTTGTCCTTTTGTTTCTGGCTTATTTCATTTAATATGTCTTCAAGATTCATCCATATTTTTGCATGTATCAGAAATCCATTCCTTCTTAAGACTGAATAATATTCAATTGTATGGACAGACCACATTTTGTTTATCCATGCATCGGCTGATGGACTCAGCAATTCCATTTTTAAATCTTTAATAGTATTATGCTGGATTTCTTTCCTTATTCACAAAGGTGTCTCAGAGTGTCTTTTGTTGGCCCGTATGTGACCCATAGTGTATAAGAAACTATTTCTACTGCTATATACCTTAGGGCTCCTCAGGCTGCCAGGTGTTGGGGACAATGATTCCTTTCGTGGCACAGTAAGTATGTGGGGGGACAAGGGTGAACTTACCTGATGTCAGGGTGAATGCTTAAGAAACAAGTTAGGACATACTAGCATGTCAGGTCCCCTGATAGCATTCTGTAAATGCCAGTTTTCTGCCTGTTAAGGATTCCAACCAGTTCCTGAAGACAGAATTTTTATACTGGATGTTGCCTAGAATATTAAGTATTTATCATGAAGGACGGAAGAAAACTAAACAGTAGAGCTGGTATGAGACTCTCTGAGTTGGGCTTTGCCTATAAGCAGAATCCTGAGGCTGGCTCTCTCCTCTCCTAAACAGGCAACACCCATCGATTGTGAGTTATATCACAAGTGATTTTTAGTAATGATAAAAAAAAAATAGGTGAGATCAAATGATTTATTGTTTTTATAGATTATACCAGACTTAAGGGTATGAACTGTGTTTGTGAATGCCATCTCTTAACTCTTGGAATGGAACAAACATTAAAGATTATCATAGGGGGAACAGCTTCCCCAGGAAGCCAGTGATGACCAAAAAATTAGGGCAAGGAACTAAGGGAGACCAATTACTGTTCAGTAAGATTGTTGACATGTTTCAGCAGCCACTTACCCATGAAGTTAATCAGTAGATGCCTGGTGAAGGTGTCCATAGGGGCAGCTTTGGCAGCAAAGAGCTGCTTCAGCTGGAGATAGCAGGCTAAAATCCAGTAGAAAAGAAACCACCACTGCTGGGATGAGGTAAGTCCTTGGGAATTATGGAAAGGCACAAGCCCCACCCTATTTTTATTTGTCATCTGAAGGAGTTTCTGAGGCAATCTTGCCCATTTTTCTATCTGGGGCATAATTGTTGGGAGCACTTGTTGGGGAAAAGACGGACTCCAACAAGAGAGAATGTTCTAGGACCAGGGCACTGATGGCCTTAGTAATTCTCCTCTCATAGCACAGGCCTGTGCAGAAGAACTTGTGGCAGTCCCAGCAACTAGTTATTCACACTAGCTCACTGTACAAGACATTGTTATTTTGGCCTTCCCTGCACATCTTTCCTTTCTTGTGGTGAAAACATCCCCCCGACACACACACACTTCCCCTTAGGAGAACTAGCCACACCAACACCACTGTCCTCCTCACACCTGGCCATCTCAAGGGTGGGGGGGGGGTGGAAGGGGGTAGTGGCAATTAGCTGAGAATAGGCTCATTAGCTGTGTCAAGGACCTCTGACCCAACTCCAAGGGACAGATAAGTAACTGGCCTTCATTTTGGTCCCACAGCTTTGAATTCAAATATGTTCTTGGCTGAAGCCATATTAGCTTGGAAAAGCTAAAATCAATAGAGGAAAAGCATGTCCAGGCCTAAAAGTACTCTATGTTGAACCCTAGCAATCATGGCATGGAGAGTATTACTGATATGGGGTGCAGTTGGCCTGGGTACAGTGAGTGACCTCCGACACAGAACTAGAAAAGTCTGTATCTCAGACTTTTTGCCTCTGCTATATAAGCGTGGGCCTGAGGGATGCAACTTTTGGAAGGTCTCATGTGACTCTAACTCACTAACTCAGACACTATCCATTGAGGATCTAGGTCCAGAAGTTTAAATATCTGCTTGTCTTTGGAGAATATTGCTCATCTCTCTTCGTTTTATATCCTTTAAAGAAATAAACTTGGTTTGATTTACCCAGGTGTTGTCTGTCTGGTCCTTTCATCGAGTCAATCATACTGTTGACATTTGTGAAAAATAAATTGGTCCTGCACCCAACTCTCCCTCACACATAGATAGACATGTATTCTAAGCCTGGCCACTTGAGCTCTTTTCCTGATAATCTGAAACTCGATTTAATTTACAGGATATAAAATGGTTGGAACTGAATTGTTTTGGTGGCAGGCCTTGATGAAATTGTGTGTCTCTGCTATTTAAATTCTTAGACCTAATTATTCAACTAATCCTTTGATTCAGTGAGCAACCCAGTATCCTTACTATCATTTTTTCGTTTGCTTTGAGTCAATTTCTGCATCATGTAATCAAAGAACCTTAACTGATAGAGGCACTCAAGGAATGGGAAGATTGGACAAGGACAAATCATTGTGTGAAACTAGTTGCCAAAGGCCACATGAGCCCTTCAGTGGGGACTTGTGACTCATTAAAACTGATAAGGAATTTCAAAGCCCCATCTGATTAGTATACTTTATACCCTAAACTCAACTAAAAATTTACAAAATTGATTTTGTAAATCAATTCACAAAATACAAATACTTTCTATCACAAAGTCATTAAGGCAATTCCAAAGAATATGATTCTGGAACAAAAGAAAATTCCAAAACAGGTGTTCTAAAATGTTTTGAGAATGTTAGCATAATAAAATAAATATTGTTTTTTTCTCAAGGAGAACTCTTTAAGATACACAATATTGGGATTTGTAAAATTTGTATTTTAAAACAATACAAAAATCCACAACTTAAGAATTATACATATTATCTGGAGTGAAACATGTTCTGTCATCTTTAACACCTCCTTGTTACTTCCTTAAGATACTCACAATGAGATTTTTGATATTTAAAGACAATGCTGGGCGGGCCACGGTGGCTCAGCAGGCAAGAATGCTTGCCTGCCGCGCCAGAGGACCTGGGTTCGGTTCCCGGTGCCTGCCCATGTAAAGACAATGCTATTTTGAAAATGCCTAGGATGGATTTAACTAACTTACCTACAAAAAATGTCCAACAAATATTTCAACAATTTTATGTGCCCTTTGCTACTTGTTCAGCTATTTCTGAAAGCTATAAATTTAAGATATATTTTGCTCAGCAGCAAGTTGACATTTAACATTTATGAAGTCAGAGTAAGGCAATAAATGAGGTTGACTGTAGAGCACTTAGTTTTATAGCTAATACCACACCTTCTAGCCTCATTATAGCAAAGCTGCAATTCTACTGTCTACTATGCTCCAAAAGAAGTCTTGAAATTCAACTGTCAACTTGTTCCCCATTGCTGCAGACCTTTATTTCACTTCTATTACTTGGCCCTTAGTGGAAAGTCTTTCTTATTTAAAGGTACCTTGAGTATAAAAGTTCCCCTTATTAGATTTTCAGGATTAAATGGAGGAGAAACTGTGATCAGATGTTTAATTATACACATCCTACAGCAATTGAGCCAGCATTTCAGAACTCATTTTTAAGCGGTACTGCTTGCAATACTCTATTCTTGCTACACACCAAGGCAGTCAATACCTGTCATTTCCGAAATTAGAAAGTCTATCCTCTTGAGATCCACATGCTAATCCCTAGAACCCATCAGTATGTTACACGGTGAAGGACACGTTGCTAATCAGCTGATCTGAAAATAGGGAGATTATGCTGGACCAATATAATCAGAAGGGTCCTTAGAGTGGAAAAGAAAGGCAGAGAAGTCATGGTCAGAGAGAGAGACACAATGACAGAAGCAAGGTCAGATGGGAGGAGGACTCAACCCACCATTGCTAGCTTTAAAGATGAGAGAAACAGACCATAAGCCAAGAAATGTGAATAGCCTCTAGAAGGTGGAAAAGGCATGGAAACATATTCTCCCTTACAGCCTCCAGATGGGAACACAGATTTGCTGATAACTCATTTTGAGCCCAGTGAGACCCATGTTAGATGTCTAACCTGCTAATTTGTATGGTTTAAGTCACCAAACTTGTAGTAATTTGTTACAGCAGCAGTTAGAAAAGCAATACAATCTGTTAACGACATTTTGGTTTGTCTATTGTAGGTCAAGATTCTAACCTGGTTTGATGTATGGTGGCACGAATTTCCTTATAATCAGAGGGGATAGAATTTTAAATTCTAGAACACCAAAGTCTATAAACAAAACAGTTCACAGATCTGTCTCATGGGAACTGAGTTGTGCCGACCATGTATTATTTACCACATACCACTCTTTCCTTCCTCGTGTTTCAGGCTGACAGAAAGAGCTCAGTAATTCGCCACACCATTCTTCCAGAATCATCATCAGAATGAAAATTATAGGGCGCAATATCTGAAATATAGTTTCAGGAAGTATAAATGGCTTCAGGAAGGATAAATCCTATAATCTTTGCTCATGTACATCAGTTCACATTGGTGCAACAGCCAAGAGAGGTAATGTGTGAAGAAAGAGATGTGTGAAGAAAGAGAAACTGAGCAAGGGATCATGGGCTTACATGCAATGTACAAAAGCAAACTGATGTAGTAAGTTCAGGGACATCACCTGTCAGAGAAAACACAGTTAGTTTTATTCCATACCTGAGCTGACATAATTCTTCACCTGAAATTCCCTCAAAGTTTGTATAACCTGAGCAACCTTTTATTTTTTTAACCTGATACTGCTTTAGGCTATTACTGTGAAATAATTCTTTCTGTAGTAGAATGTTATTAGGTATTCAAAACCAAGTATAAATAGTGCCCCCAGCATCATCAAATTACTTTAGCATGTGCTACCTCTAAGAAGTTTGTTAAAATTTATATGCTATCTACACTTCATAGAAACATTATATAGTTTTTCAAATTAAATACTTTCTTAATTAAGATTCTTTTAGTAAGCTTACTTATACAACAATCTCAAGGGCAGCAAAGAGGGCCACCTTGTTCCACTCGACACCACTGGCTGTATTAGATAGCACCCATGGTTATTCTGTGTGAATTGCACCCTCTGGTGCTGTGCAACACTGGGGCTCTGCATTTAAGGTTCTGACATGTTCAGTATTTCTTGCTCAAGCCTTTTGCTTTGCTCTCCAGGACCCTCGTAAGGTATGATGCATGCTTTGATTATACTTAAGGGATAAAGGAGGCAGCAGCACTAAAATTGTTACTCCCACCGCTGCAATACTGACACAGGTGAAGTTCATGTCCCTCCAAAACGCCTGCTTCCCCTCTTCATACTTCTCTTACAAATCTACCAGAGCTGGAATGGGTGGACTTTTACATTCTTCCTCTCCCTGATGTGGACTTCCCTCAGGTCACATCATCCTCCTTCCCTACAGAGCCATAATGACACAATGACTGCTGGAGGATGTGACATGTGGAGCAATATTTTCAAATATTGTTCTTTTAGCTATAAATATCATACTTCTCTAATTGCTTTCGATATTTTGAAATAAAAAAGAGGGTAGAAAGGTGAGTATACTCCTACCCACGTTTGTTTCCAAACCGCAGGTTGTTGATGTGTGGTAACTCCTTCATGAAGTATAATCCACTCTCAAATGGTTCTCTGGCCCTCAGTTTTTATTTCAAGAGAATCACTTTTTCCTTACCTATTGTAGAAAAATATTTAATAATATGCAAACCATAAAGGTAAGAATCATAAGATATAAAATGTTTCAACCACTGATTATTGATTATATCATTGCCCTAAGTTGTCCCTTTGAATTCTAAAATAGAATGTCTAATAGTCTTCCCATTATTATATCAGATATATTTTTTAAGTTTCCTTTTTTTTAGATGCTCCGTAGTTTAAAATGTTATTTTTTAAAAATAACATTTCCCAAATTTTCTTGGAAATGTGATTACACCATTTTCTGAAAAATATAAATATCATGGGACAGCATGTCTCCATTGGCATTCATATTCAGTGCCCCCAAATTAGAATCAAATCACTGTTTAATTTTTCTGAAAGAATACTGACCTACATCAACATTTACTAGCTCTGATTTGAGGGAAGCAATACAAAATCATTATCAGTTACCTCATTTCTAACACAGGATTAACAATACCATCAGGGGGTGTGGAAAAGCTTAAATGAGACTTATGTAAAGCACTAAGACATCGTAGATACCCAATAAATAGCAGCTATTCATGTGGTGGGCTCCTGCAGTGCCGATACAGTTTTATTCTTGACCTTGGAAATTACTAAACGGGCGTTCACTTAATATTGGGAGACATACACACATACACACACACTTTATGGACTTTGGCCATCGTATTTCACAATTAAAAAAAGATAAAAGGTAGCTGTTTTTAGTGTTAAGAAACAGCCCTTTAAACCTGACATGAGTGTCTGCTAACCTTAAACTCTTAAGATGGTATATTACTTAAAAATACTGCTTCCATTTGTGTAAGCTGGTGGCTTTTCTACCTACATCCGTTCTATTATCTTTTGCAGACGGAAGCTGGCTCTCTACTCCACACTTCATTGCTGTTTACTTTCTGTTCATAGTCCAATGAGATGCCTCAGGATTCGAGGACAGGCAGAACTCAGAGGTGGGATTTAGCTGCCCTCAAAACCAAAGCAGTTTTGCTCTCGCTTGCTTTACACATACAATGCCTGCTTTTCTTTGGAGAAATGTGGCTAAAATAAAACTTGAAAATCAATGCCCATTCAGAACTCTGGTTTAATCATGTCAGAGACGTGCCGAAGCCCTGACAAACTGATTTCACGAAATAAGCCATAAGGAGAAATTAGGGGAATTGTACCCTTCAAATCCAGCTCTTTGTGGATTTGTCTTCGAATTTCTTCTCAATGTAACATATAATGGTTTTACTTCAATGTAATAGTTTTATAATCCAGTGTTTCTACTGTTTATTAGTTGGTTGCTTCCTGTTAACTTCCAAGGAGACAGTCTACCCAGTAGTTTCACAATCGGAGTATGACTGCTTCCTGTAAAATACTGGGATGTGACATCTATATACTTTTTACCAAAAAGAATGTCATGTTTAACTTTTTTTTCTCAAAATTAAAGTCAATTTGGTTTGCAGCCTTGTATACTACCTATACTATTTTTCTTTCTAGATAAGTAGCAAATGAATCAAAAAAGTGAACTTGACAAATTATATTTTCAGCTAATTATCTTCCTTTTCAAGTTTTTAAAGGAAGAAAACAAAAGTGGAGATTGTAACTGGTAACAAGGGAATAAAGTAGAAAAGGAATGATGCTAGCTAGATAGCAGATAAACTATGTTCAGGGAAGCCAAGTTTTACATGTAAAAGTATTTTTCTTCAGGGGTAGTGGAAAAATAAAGTTTCAACCCCCTGCAATGTTCTATTTTCATTTAAATGGCAGAAAGGCACAAAGCAATCTTTATATTATTTATCAACCACAGAAAAAAATTTTTTTAATCACATTCAAATCGATAACCATAGATGTGCCAGTGTCTAGAATGTGAGTCAATATAAGACCTCAGCCTAACTTTTGAGGAAAAGACCCACAAATTCTCCTTAAACTACATAATAATCCAATTTCTGTAGGATTAACTGGGTTCCCAGTTGCTGCTTGCTTTGGTTGTCTTTTCACTGCCTTTACTAAGGAATCCAAACAGCAAGAACTTTGTACCTAGAAAATGCTACACGTGGCAAGAAAAATGATGGTCCTTTCATACATAATTTAAATTAGAGGCTTTTGATAAACATATCATACCCTTCTATTATTCTCGGACAACGGCAGCAGTGGCATGTCCCAAAATTTGGGTCAAAAACTAATGGCACGGCAGTGCAACAGTGGCTCAGTGGTAGAATTCTCAGCTGCCATGTTGGAGACCTGGGTTTGATTCACGGTGCCTGCCAGTGCAACAACAAAAAACAACTAATGGCGATTCTATCCTTCCAAGTCAACAAACTTTACTATTTAAAATTTTAAAAATCCTGACTTTAGCAGGAATCAGAAAAATCACTCAAGCTATTACTGTTTACCTCATCAGTTACAAAAATCACTATTTCCTAGTTTGATAACCTAACAATTAGGTTGCAAATTTTTTTGACTGCAATTTTTTAGGCTTTTGTTTTTTTTTAAACAAACTTCAACTCCACCCATCTGACTTCTGAGATCATTGATATATGCAAGTACTAAGGAAAAACATGAAACAAACAGTAGAGCTCCCACAGTAACTTGTTTCAAGATGAGCCTTCTGAAAGATGTTTTGGTCACTGGATAAAACTGGCAAACACATTCTGAGGATTTTAAACAATTTTAGCATTTAGAGAAGTGAAAAAGATAATAAGCAACACAATATAGTTAAGAATTTGGGCTTTGGAATTAGGTATGTGCTTGAATCAAGTCTTTCTTTGACCAAATTACTTTATCTGTGTTTCAGTTTCCTTATCTGAAAAAACAAACCAAATGAGAACAGCTTCTCCTAAGGTTTTGTGGGTTAAACGAGAATGCTCACAACGTAATTTATGAAATTTAGTTTAAATGTACTGTGCTAGGCTTTGCAAACAAATTATTTCACTTAATCTAGGATACTACTAGACCTATTCTTCAGAAGTAAAAAGTTTAAATTCCGAGTTGCATGTCTAGGAAAAGGCAGAGCCAAGATTTTATCTCAAGAACAAGAGATCCCAAAGTTTGTTTTCTTCTGCACCAAAGTATCTTGAAGTTTAATAAAATGTACATTTCTCTTAAAGCAGGGTCTTTAAATTTTGATTGTAACTAAAATATTATTTTATTTGGCAAGTTTTAAGACTCCATTGCAAGTGTTCATAAATTAAACAATGCTTGTTTTTATACTACATAGCTTCTTCAGATTCTACATCAAGAGATTATTAAAATTAAAAATATTTTCAATGATCTTTATGTTAACTTGAAACAAGCCAATTTAGGAAATTACCAAACCACCTACCTACTACTACAAAAATTTACTGTTCTAATTTTTAGCTCAATTTTCTGGTAATTACTGTCCCACAAACTATGAATTTCAAGACGGAGGAAAGTAAAATAATTACATAATTAAAATACTTTCAAAATATATTCATGTTATTGCTGCCCACAATATACAGGCAACCAACTTACAGAATGTGGATTTTTTCTCTTTGGTATCCCATTAAACATCCGCCCAAATGAATCATTTTTAAAGGTTGTCTGGTATAATAAAAACATTCCTGATTATTTCAGTTTAAGTACAGGAAACTATAGTATCCTTATCTAGTATTCCACACTTGGTGCTGCTTATGTTCAACTTTCCTATTCAAATACAACTGGCAATTAAAAGATTATTTCTTGATTTTTTCCCCCTTCATTTATCATCACTATTACTGCTCAATGTGCCCTATTTTAAAACATTTCTAGAAAGCCAGAAAAAAAGCCACATAGAAAAACAAAATATCTTGGGCCAGAGTTTGAAGAAAAATTAAAGAATACACACAGATTATAGTCAGAAACACCTAAAACACAGAAACAGGATTCCATTTCATTTCTAACAAATGTAATTCAATTGAACAGGCTCATTAAAGAGCTCAACATGGCTCTTCATTTTTCCCAGTATTTTCCTGAGATTTGTAAACACAAAAATCATCTAGTTTCAGATTTGAAAATTCTAACTTCCCTACTAAAAAAAGTTCTGTTTCAGCTATGAAAAATTATCTGATGTACTTTGCAAAGACCAGTAACAGAAAATTACTTACAGGGATTAGATCTGAGTTAGGGGAAAAAAACACAACTTCGTGAAAAGATAATAATAGCTTAAAGCATTTAATATCTAAACAAATCAGTTATAGTAGTCACAAAATATGCTTAATATAGAAACCCACATTTATGTCTTCAGGAAAAAGTGTAAATTGTATTTTACCTCAAAACATAAATTAACCTGCTTAAAGAATTTGCAGCAGTCAAAATTATGGTGAATTTTTAACTACTTTAGAATAAAATAACATCCAAGTACTTTATACTGCTTTATATCTAAAAATGCTTACAACTTCTCACAAAAATAGTCTGAGGCAACTATTTTTTCTTTTATTCTTTAACAGACATGTTCAACATATATGCAACATTCTAAAAACTTTTAAGTTTCACAGACTTTCAGAGATTCAAATACTGTGGTCCCCTTTTCTTTAATGTGAAGGTTTATTCAGTTTAAAAAAAAGCATGGTAGACAACTTAATAGTTTCACCAAATTGAAAGTAGTACAAAAGTTTTAAGATGCTACAGAACTACACATCGTACCTAATATCATTAAAAATAGAAGACAGTATTTTCTTCAGCAAATAAACCAGCATACTAGTATGCTGTTAATGCATACCTTTTAATGTATACTGTCATTCACAGATTATTTACAACTTCTATTGTGTGAAGAGAATTAGAATGTAAATTTTCTGCAAAACTGGAAAAAAGCAATACAAAATCTGTGAAAGCCTGTTTTATATCATACAAAAGTAAGCCAGTTTTTCTCTTCAAATACTAAATATTTTATGCAGTGATCTTTTAGACACATTATAGTAATTCTTGAGGATGTTTTAATGCTGGAGGTAAGTTTACAGGTCTTGATTCTTCATCAAGGAGTACTAAATCTTCTATTTCACTACCCCTATATTTTCTTTTACATATTTTCACCACCACCTTTTTCTTGAGAAATAGCTTCAATGCTTCTCTTGATGCAACTGCTTTTGCATTTTCTTTGCTTTTTCCACAGCCAGTGCCCAAATACACAGACTTGCACCTCAACTCACAAACAATACTTTCTTGAGAACTCAAATTCTGAGGCAAATCTGCCAGTTCTTTTAGTGGGACAAAAAACACATCCAGTGTCGCTTTCAGAGCCTCAATAGCTGCATTTAGGAGTTCTCCATGATTCACAGTGGGACTAAAGCCACCAACAGCTACCAACTTCCAAGCCACTGTTTTATACAGTCTATTGAAAAAAGGCTGCTTCTGTTTTACATCTTCATTCGTTAACTTGCAACAAGAGAATTTGACTGAACTCTCACTTGACTGTGAAGTACTTTTAGAAGGCAACTGGGATGTGCTAGTTTGAGAACTACTCTTAGAAGCCAGCTGGGATACACTTGCTAAGGAAGTGCTTTTGGAAACCAGAGATCCACTGCTCTGGGAGCTGCTCTTGGAAGCTAATAGCGATGCAGCTACCTGGGAAGTGCTTTTAGAAGTCAGTAGCGATGTATTTGTTGAGGAGCTGTTCTTGGAAGTTATTAAGGATGTGCCTGATGAGGAGCTGTTTTTAGAAACGGATGATGAAATACTTGCCTCTGAACTAGTTTTGGTAGTTAACCCACTTGAAGCTGTCTCTGAACTAGGATTAGAAGACAACAGTGGCAACTCTATTTCTGAGCTTCCTGAAGAGCCCAACAAGGGTACCTGAATCTCTGAACTGCTTTGAGAAACTGAGACTGAAGAGCCTTCCAAAGCACTCTTTTTAGGTGAAACACTGGGTTGTATGGAATCACTGGACTGGGTCACATGACTATTCACATTCGATTTCAACAAAGAAACAAGTGATGCTGAACCATGCTTATCTGAAGCTTCTGATTCAGAAACTTTATCAGATCCTGCTGTTGTTACCTGAGAGGAAATGCTGCTGCTGCTTTGGCAGGAACCAGATCGATCCCCATCACTTGTAGAGCTATTCTGACCACGAGTTGAGTTCCCTCTACTCTCTGATTTGGTGGAGGACCCCGTACAAGCTGAACTGTTTTCCTGCTTAGCTGATGCATGTTCTGTTTTGGCAGAAGTTTTTGTATGATCCTGCTCAACCGCAGAACTGGTTTTCCCTTCTATGACTCGCTTTTTGGATGGCTCCTCTATCCCTTCTAAAAAGAAAAAAAAAATACAGATTTGTTTTAAACTTTACCAAACACATATCAGCTAAATTTTATAAGACAGATACTTATTAAAATGAAAGTATGAGGTGGAAATATTTCCAGATTAATAGTTTCTTTAAGAAATGTGGAATAACTTCATTAATATCTTAAAATGGTGCTGAATAACATGTTATTAATTTCTAATATTCAATATTAACAGCATAAGACACATAGTCGACATTTCAAAATAAAAACAATCGAACTATCAAATTCAGATCCTAAAACAAACACAAATATATTTTAAGTTTAACATTCCAACAAGATTAATAACATTATGTAAATTAGGGCTTGTTAAAAAAGAAAAGTCATAATTCCTAATTATATTAAGCTTATGTTCCAAACTCCTATGTATGTTCACATCTATGATCTGCTAACCATTGCTACTCGATATCCCTCTTTTCTTCACCTTGGCAACCAGTTCGTCTCTTGTGGTATGGATTGGAGCATCTGTCACTTTAATGCCTTCAGCCATACTAAGTATTTTATCCATAACTTTTTGAGGGTACCTGAAAAAGAGGGAAAAGTTTACTTTTAACAAGTGTTTTTTTCTAAGCTACTACTTCCGGTGTGCAAAAACAGGCCCCAAGAACTGCATTTCCTGGCCTCAATCAAGCGTACCAACCGCCGGAAAGTTTCTTTTAAAGACAGCACATAAACAAATGCCCCATGGTCCGGGAGGCGGGGGCCCCGCTTTACAAATCTTTAAATCTATTGTCCACCCACAAGACCTCTGTCAGCTCAACCCCAACAACTCTACAAAAAGCCCCCTACACGACGGGGCACCTATGCACTATTAATCACCTCTGCTTTCTCGCAGAAACGCCCTTCTCACCCTTCGAGGCCGGCCGGGTCTCGCGGATTCTCGCGCCTCGCTTCCCCTCCCCTCTGAAGGCCGGGGATAGAAGACAAAAGTGGGGTGGGGGAGCTGGTTAGCGCGGTTTGCCCACTCACCGGCAGCCGAGGAAGACGTGGTTTGCCCAGGCCATGGAAAAGGAGATGAGCTGCTGCATCTGCCGATTGCGAGTCCCGCTCTCGGCGTCCGCAGCTTCATCCGTGCTCGTGGAGTCCACACCACCAGTGGGAACCAGGTCCCCGGCGTTGCGGAGCAAAAACTCGCGGCGGTGGCGCCAGTGTTTGTCAGTCTCGCCGTCGCAGCGCAGCGCCTCCACCCAGGCGGCGACCCGCGGGTTCTGGCTCAGGAACTCCGACACCTCCTGCGCCATGTTGGGCCTGCAGGTCGCGGAGGCCGCGAGCAGACGCTGCACCGAGAGAGAGGCGGGGTGCGCGGCGGCGAGCGGCTCTGTTACTGCGGCCTGCACGGGCGGCCCTCCCAAGAACGCCCCTGGGGAGGCCCAAACACCAAACACCAAAAAAAAAAAAAAAAAAAAAACAGCGCGGGGAGCAGCTGAACCGCCCACTTCCGCCTGCCGCCGACTGCGTCCCTTTTATAACCTCGCTGTGGCGCGCCCGCGCGTCCTTCCGGCGCGAGCCGGCTCTCCCAGGACGCTTTGCGGCGCCCGCGACGCCGCGGCCCCAACGGGCCGGGGGCGGGAGGGGGCAGGGGGAGGCGGGCGCTGGGCGCCTCCCGCCCGTCGAGGCCCGGCTGCGAGTGGGTTTTCGGCCGGGCGACCTGCACTTGCGGAAACCTCCGCGTTCCGGCTTGGCTTTGTGACGCCGCGCTCCCTCCCGGCCGGCTTCCTTCACCACCCCGCGCGCCGCCGGAACCAGAGGCGAAAAAGCCTGGGCCGGGCAGGATGAAGTCCTCGTGTGGCTGGAGGCTCTTTTAATTTCCTGACCGACCTTGAGCCGCGGTACGAAAGCGAGGTCTCTGGGTCTCCGCCCTAAGACGCTTGTTTTTGATCCGTTCCCAAATAAACAAAGCCTAGCCTCCATGTTTTGATTATGGTTGAAGGCAGCTTCTCGCACTGTTTGGGATGTACACAAGCGAAGCGTTCTGAGGCCCGTCTCAGAGGGGGTTAGGAATGGGGGGGGTGCGTATTAGCTGCAACAGTAACAAAATTCCTATGTTACTCCACTTCGATTTACTCCGAGGAGTCCTTTTCTCCGCAGGGGTTAGGGTTGCTTTCCGCAGTTTTTTAGGTCTCTCAACCCAAGCAGTGCCTGCTTCCTTTTTTTTTTTTTGGCTCAATAGCTACAAAACTGCACAAACCCACAGTCGTGTTACCTCCAACTGAGCAAAGAGCCAAGAACCAGCGTGGAAATTTGACTTGTTTATTTCTGCCGCCCCAAACTTTTCCCCTTCTTGTATCTATTTTTTTTTCCTCTCCGTTCTTTACAGTTGATTATTGTTAGGTTTCCAATGATAGGTATATGCGTACTTTAAAATTAATACGATCTAATAAATGATAAAATTATGAATATAAAATAAATTTTCCTTTCCATAGTTTTTGGGGGGCTTTGCTGTAAAAATGTCTGGATCAGAATAATCAAGGAAAAAAAGGTCACTTTGGATTAGAGTAGGTAAAATTTTTTTAAAAAGATG
The DNA here is from genome assembly GCF_023851605.1 of Tamandua tetradactyla. Lineage (NCBI taxonomy): Eukaryota > Metazoa > Chordata > Mammalia > Pilosa > Myrmecophagidae > Tamandua > Tamandua tetradactyla. The sequence goes on from NC_135352.1 coordinate 29,463,674, forward strand.
TGATTTGAATGCATCCTGAAATAATCAAAATGCATTTACTGTATGGAAATAACACTACTGCTCATTTTCTGGCTATTCTAAAAGAAACTATAAACATAGGCACAAAGAAATTTTGATTGCTTGGGGTTTTGTTTCTAGTTTTGCTATTCTTACCTTCTTTTCACTGTTAATCGCTAAAAATTTAGAGGGACGAAAGAATTGCAAAAACCTGGCTCTGTAAAAGGTTGGGGGGATTTCATAGTTTTTCATTTCATGAGTTATTTGGCAAGGTGTGAGGTGAGGCAACAAGTAAAATAACTTTTGGTTATATAGATGGATGCTATTTGTCATTTTAAACCAACAATTTTTCTTTTCTTGTTGCCTTATAACCTTCTAACCATAAATTCATGGGGTTCTGTCACCTGTAAGGAAGAGCAAATGCTTCTAAGGCAATTTCTAAATAAGTTTTAAAAGTTATAATACAGTAAATACAGTCTAAAAGCTGGAGTACTTCTAAGTGCCAGGTGTTTGACAGAAAACGTACCTGTTTTTTGTTTGTTTGTTTTTTGTTTTTCATGGTAATTCAGATTTTATTGCTTGTTAATTTTGTCATTCCAAACCATTTTAAGTAAACAGACATTGAGAAACTGTACCAGGAGTGTTAAAAAGATGATGGCAACATCAGCGAAAATGCGTGTTTGACAAAAGGTAATGGAAGGCACCACTGCCACCATCACACCCAGAAATTTATATATATCATATAAAAAGAGTAAAAACAGTTCATTGGCGTTTAACTAGCATTCTTGGTGACCATTTATTAACCACAATAAGGCTGAACAATTTTATAATCTTTGGAGCAAAACAATATTTCCTTCCACTACTAGAGTGAGCTTTTACAGTTTCTTTGAAAAGCAAGCAAACCATTAAATATAACAAAACCTATACAGCACAACTGAATACGAAAGTTGGCATATTCCAGTGATCCTGATTTTAATGTTTCTATCATATTAATTCAAGAAATAAACTATGATTCACCTTTTGAAAATGAGGTTAAGCTTCTTTGTTATATTTATACTCACTTTATAATTCAAAAGTTTTAACTGAAGTCAATGTTAGCCCAGTAAAAACTGTGCCTACAACTCAAGGAACTGCTCTTATGCTAAGGTAACCTCTTTATAAGTTACTTTTTTTTTTAAAAAACTCGGACTCAACCTGCACAGGCATGACATGAGGAACTAACACTTCTGTTCTCTGGATACCACGGCAGTAGTTCTAGTGTAGTTGTAGCTGGGAAGCATATACAGAATCACTGTAAATCACACATAAGCATCAATAACTTTTCCTAACAGATTAAAAATACACCAATATTTTCCTCTATTAATGATTTCCTCAAAAATCAAGCAGGTTCTACAACTCAACGTTTGAAAGATTTCTATGTCCATTATCACAAAAATGCTCAGGTTGAGAAATATATTTGTATAGTTAAAAAAAGACTCAGAAAAGCAGCAAGACTTGAAGTGTGGGTTTTTTGTTAAACCACTCAGAAGCCTTCAGTTTACCAGCTAAAAACATAATAGCAGATAAATAGGAATTTATTAGAATCATTGTCTCCAACACTAAAAAATTAAATATTAAGGCATCTTTTACTCCATCATAGTATATATAGCAAAGAGTAATGTTTTAAATAAGAACCATCATTTCTATTCAAAATGCTTCCTAATATATTCAACAGATTTTTTATTTTTATATTATCCTATTTCATATATGATAGAAAGAGCGCGTGATTAAACATCTTGACCCAAACCGAGAGAAATGTATAAACGGATATCCACTTACTAAAGGGAGGCAGTTCATACTTGAAAAATAAAAAGAAATTCAAAGAGTATTATGTATAAAGTTCATATACTGAGATGCAAATTTTTCTGAAGCAATTTATGCTTAAGTAATTAAGAGAAACAAGAGATGAAGACTTCATTTAAGATGCAAAGCTTATCACTATGGATCATAGTGCTGAATAACTGTTTGCTCAGTATTTTGCTCCATTGGGATGAGAGTTTATAAAAGGTTTCATACTACTTTAAAACTATATCACATCCTCTAGAATAAGGTCATATAAATTAGAACTTATTATCTATTATTCCCCATATTTGTCCAGTTACAGATCTTCACAGGCTTCATAAAGTATACTAAACTACCATTTTCACCTTTTATTAAGGCAAGTTTGTGAAAATAACACAGATCGTTTTCTGAACTTTTAACTTACAACGCTTTTTACACAAGGAACATTAAAAAAAAAATGTCTTATAAAAAGCCACTTCAATACCAGAAAAGAGTATTCAAAGATTTTGAATCCAATTTCCTTTTTTAAAGGATGCACTTTCCTTGTCTCAAATTCCAAGCATTATTCATCATCTTTAGAACCAGTTTTGTTTAAATGCTCAATATAAAAAAGGAAAGATTTACATTCCAGTAAAATCTAAAGGTTGCAGGGCCAGGGTAGGGGTGGGATGGAAGATATAAATTTCATTATTTGATAGCAATGATTATAACAATTTTTTGAAAACTGGAAGACAAATAGTATATATCTTAACCACATCAACCCAGTTCCATTCTCGAGGAAGTTCCCCTTTGTGATGTGTTTTATCTGCCAGCTTGTGTTTCTGGGCTTTTGAAAGTTGTTCAAGTTGTTCTATTTTGTCTTTTCTTACTGGATGGGACTGTATTAGGAGTTTCAACTGAGATGATATTGCTTATGGTTGTCGCAGAACCATAGTGGGTTGGTGTATCTCCATGAACTGTTCTTTATTGTCTTTGGCATATTCAACAACATATACGTCATAGCAGTTCCAAGATTAACTTCAACTGCTTCCTGTAGCTGGGCTAATATACTATGAAAACAAACACACTACGGAAGAAAAGTAAAAGGGACGGGAAAGCAGAAAACAATGAAAATGAACCACTACTCACATAGTGTTGTTAAACAGCATTCATAGATTTAATTGGAGGTATTTGGGGATATGTTTCTGTTCAGGAAATCTCTGTTAAGAAGGCTTTGGGATCACCATTTTCACCTCCCAGAAACTTTCATCTCCTTCATAAATCAAACGGAATGCTTCTAGTTCCACCTCCTGGTCCCCACTGGCACCGAGCTCAGGGCATTTGCGACAACGAAGAGAAAGGAAAGCAATGGTCAGGGGCTCGATGGCGGGCACACCCATCGCACCGGCAGTCGGGTACATGAGTTTGTTTTGTTTTGCTTTGATTCCTTAAAACTTTTGCATTGCATAAGAAGATTCAAGGTATAGACCATGGATCACAAAGTTAAGAATATCATATATATATATATATATATATATATATATTCTTGTAAGGGCCTTCCCACCACTCAAACTCCTTTCTGGCCTGGGGAAGTTGTTGTTCAGATGTTCAGAGAGAAAAGGTGAGAAGAGACCTTAGGTTATGTGCTGGATCGAATAGTAGCCTCCCAAAATTCATGTCCACCTGGAATATCGGAATGTGACCTTCTTTGGAGATTGGGTGTTTGAAATGTAATCAAGTGTAGATGAGGTCATCCTGGATTAGGTGAGCCTTAAGTCTAATGTGACTAGTATCCTCATAAGAAGAGGAAAATTTGGACACAGAAACACAGACACAGGGGGATGATGGCCATGTGAAGATGGAGGTAGAGATTAGAGCCAGGGAACTCTGGGTCATCAGAAACCAGAAGAGACATGGAAACCAAAAGGCCAAGGGAACATGGTCCTACCAACACCTTGATTTCGGACTTCTAGCTTTCAGAACTGTGAGAGAAGAAATTGTTTGAAGCTACACAGATTGTGGTACCTGGTTACAGCAACCCTAGTAAACTAAGAATCTAAGATAGGTCTAAAATAGGTGATATGTAGGAAAATCAAGGTGAGGTAGGGCCAGGGTGTTGTTCACTGTTATAAATAGTCAGATTTTGAGGTCTAAGAAGAGGAGGACTTGGCTCTTGCCTGAATTTCTGGGAGAAGACAGCCCCAAATAGTGTCCTGAACTAGCATGGATTGTCTGCTACAAGAATAGAAATATTACTCTTTTTATGGCTCTGATAATCTAGCTATACCAACCCCCCCTCCAAACCTCACTTCTCCCCAAGTCTCGTCTCTCAAGGTCCTTCCTATAAGTTCCTGAGAAAGAGTTGACTGTTGAAATGCCTACCAGGTACCGTTGTCCAGGGTGATGTCACCCAATGAAGCTCAGGGAGTGAACAACTCACGTCAACAAAAAAGGGTGCTGCTCAAGTCCCCTTGGGGTACAGGGGAGAAAAGAGGAAATATTAAACCTCCCCATCTTGGGAATTCCTGATATTCTCACAGGAAGTGAGGACAACCAATTCAATAGGCTGAGCCTTCAACCTCAGGGCTCATCCCTATGAAGCTTATTCCTACAAAGGATGGGTTAAGCCTACCAATAATTATGCCTAACAGTCATCCCCAGAGAGCCTCTTTTGTTGCTTAGATGTGGCCTCTCTAAGCCAACTTGGCAGGTGAACTCACTGCCTTACCACTACGTGGGACATGACTCCCAGGGGTGTAAATCTCCCTGGCCACGTGGGACTGGACTCCTGGGGATGAGCCAGGACCCAACATCTTTGGAATGAGAAAGCCTTCTTGACCAAAAGGGGGAAGAGAGGAATGAGACAAAATAAAGTCTCAGTGGCTAAGAGATTTCAAACAGAGTCAAGAGTTTATCCTGGAGGTTGTTCTTACACATTATAAAGAAATTCGTTTTTAGTTTATGGTGTATTGGAGTGGCTAGAGGGAAGTACCTGAAACTTGAACTTTGGTTCAGTAGCCTTGATTCTTGAAGAAGACTGTATAATTATATAGCTTTTACAGTGTGACTCTGTGGTTATGAAAACTTTGTGTCTGATATTCCTTTTATCCAGGGTATGGACAGATGAATAAAAAAATAATAATAATAAGGATAAAAAATAAATAATAGGGGGTGTTCTAGTTTGCACACTGCTGGAATGTGATATACCAGAAACAGAGCAGCTTTTAAAAGGGGGGAATTATTAAGTTGCAAGTTTACAGTTCCAAGGCCATGAAAATGTCAAATTAAAGCAAGTTCTATAAAAATGTCCAAATTAAGCAACAACAAGAAGTTAACTTCACTCAAGAAAGGCAAATGAAATTCAGGGTTTCTGAACTGGAAATGCGCATGGTGAACATGGCCACGTCTGCTAGCTTTCTCTCCAGGCTTCTACTTTCATGAAGCTCCCCTGGGAGCATTTTACTTCTTCATCTCCAAAGGTCTCTGGCTGAGGGCTCTGTGGCCTTTTCCAAAATGTTTCCTGTTTTAAAGGATTCCAGTAAACTAATCAAGACCCACCTAGAATGGGTAAAGACACATCTCCCTCTAATCAAAGGTTAATACCCACCATTGGGCAAGTCACATCTTTGTGGAAAGAATCTAATCAAATTTCGAGCCTACAATGTATGAATAGGGATTAAATGAAACAGCTGCCTCCAGAAGATGGATGAGGATTAAAACATGGCTTTTCTAGGGTACATAATCCTTTCAGACCAGCACAGGGGGTGATAAAGGGTAAAAAATGGGTAGATTGAAATACTGCGGTCAATGAGAGGGAGAGGTAGAGGGTATGAGATGTATGAGTTCTTTTTTTTTCTTTTTATTTCTTTTCCTGGAGTTATACACATGTTCTAAAAATGATCATGGTAGAGGATACACAAGTTTGTGATGATATTATGAGTCATTGTTTGTATAATATGGCTGGACTATACATGTGTGGATATTTCTCAATAAAAATATTTTTAAAATAATTTTAGAAAAGGGTGCAGTTATAATCTAAATTAACCTATCTGTATAGCTCATTTGAACAATTGAAACACAGGGCTGCACAGAATAAAAAAGAGGTCCTTTAATCCTGTATAGATTGATGTAATGCCTGGAAACATCCTAGAGTATATTAAGCAGATCATCAAAAAGTACTGGCAAAGTCCCTTGAGGGATGGGAGAAAGAATATGGAACTATTAAACCTTACCACCAGGGAATCCCCCGATACTGTGTCAAATTCTAGGGACGCCCAAGTCAATAGACCATGCCCTCGATCCTGAGGCTTACTCTTGTGAAGCTATTGTAAGTAATGGAGAAGCTTAGGCTACCTATAGGTATACCTAAGAGTTACTTCTGGTGGACCTGTGTGGTTGGTTAGGTGTGGCCGCACTCTAAGCCCAACTCTACAAGTGAAATCATTGCCCTCTTGCCTACATGGGACATGACATCCACGGGTGAAAGTCTCTCTGGTGACGTGGGAGATGACTCCCAGGGATGAATCCAGACCTGGCACCATGGGATCAACAATTCCATCCCGACCAAAAGGGGGGAAAGAAGTGTAATTAATAAAGTATCAGTGGCAAAGAGAGTTCAGATAGAGTCGAGAGGCTACTCTGGAGGTTGTTCTTACACAAGCTTCAGTTAGAACTTGCTACTTATCATAACCTGCCAAACCCCAACCAGGACTATTCCAGCCAATCCTAAAAAACACCTAGAGCAATATACGAAATTCCACAAGGGTTCCATGCACTAGAGTAACTTGCCAGAAACCTACAACGTCCAGATGGGTTCCTGGTCCAGATAAGTCGTGAAACCTAGAAAGCCCAGCCTCTCTAGAACATCAGATAGTTCCATTTCCCTACCCATATTAGTGACAGACCCTTCCAATATGAAAAAGTTAGAATGACCATAGCCCAAACACCCCTAAAGAGGGATGGAAAGATCAAAGGTGATGGTGGAGTTATACAGAGAAGATAGAATTTAACAAATGAATATGAATGCTAAGTCATTTAATTGATATCCCATTTAGTCTCCAGTATCTTAGAGCAGCTAGAAGTAAAAACCTAAAATTGTGGAATTGTAACCCATGTCAAACTCTGAAATATGTTCTACAACTAATTGTGGTGCTGTGCTTTGAAATGTATTGCTTTTTTGTGTATGTTATTTTTCACAAAAAAACAGAAGGAAAAAATTGATTGTGATGATACATATTTAAGCTTTCTAGCCTCCTATATTCTGGAGTAGCTAGAAGGAAAAAAATCTGAGAGGATGGTATGGTAGCCCATGACAAACTCTGGGATCTGTCCTGTAACTACTTGTTGAAAAGTGTTTTGAAAACTATTGCTTTTTTATTTCTTTACTTTGAATATATGTTATACTATACAATAAAAAAGTTGTCTTGTTTTTTTTTTTTAAAAAAGGGTGCAGCTAATTCTCAACAATTCATTAGGTCAGTGAGATCCAAGTACAGGCAATGAGCAGAGAATGTTCAAATTCAACTGAAACAATTAGCACCCATTGCTTGTGCTAGAAGATCAGACAGTTAGGCTCCCCATGAAGCCCACAGGGTAGAAAGCACAGAGATGATGCCAGGATGACACCTAATGCCTTTCCCCCACCCCAATGCCCCTCCTAAAGACTTGATCAGAGGAGAAAAGGAAGAAAAATCCCAATTAACTGAGAAATATCCACCAAACTGGGTTTTAAACCATAGGTGACTGAGTTCTCTTCCTTTCACAATGTTAAGTTTCCTGCTACAAGTGGAGGCATGTTCACTGAAATTGCTACATTGTGCCTCTGAAGAAATCCAATAAAAATACCAGCGGTAAGTGGGCCTCTGTGCAGATGGCTTCCCCATGGAGCAGTCTGAAGAGCATCACCACGGGTCCAGAATGTTATTGTGGAAGAGCAGAGGATTAACAAGGCAATTGGTATGAAGTTCTGTAAGCCTCTGGGGTGCAGAAGTTTGTGTAGAGCAAATGCCCCAGTGTCATGACTGAGGTTATTGTTTGACTTGAGAAACATTCCACAGTGAAGGGAAAACCTTACACAAAATGACACATGGGATCACAAGTCAGCCAAGGCACCCTAATAAGGTATAAAAGTCGAAACAGAATGTTTCAAGAGGAGAGTGGCCCCTGTGTCCGAAGCTGCTGGAAAATCAAGAGGAAACTGTAGCAGCAGTTGGATTTAGAGATGGGAGCCATTGATAAGCTTGGTGAAAGAAGTTTAGGTGGAGTGTTGGGGTAGACTCAATATCAGAATGAGTTCAGGAGCAGGAAACAGAGAAATTTGGCTGAGGTAGGGAGAAGAGAGAAGCTGGCGAGGGTCATGGGTTCAGGCAGCTTTTAAATTTAAGATGGGTGAAGCTTGAGCATGTGCATCTGCTGGTGGGGAGGAGCCAATGGAGACGGACGCATTTGAGGAAACTGAAGAAAAAGAGGGGAACGATTTCTGAACAAGTGGGAGGGGCTGGGATGCAACATACAGGTGAAGAGATCAACCCCAGGTAGGCAAAGGGATGCTTCTTCCATTGTGATAGGAAAAACATTTCTAAATTTGGAAATGGGAAGTTGAGATGGATCCATTTGATGAAGTGGAGAATGCTTGAAATCAGACATTTTAGGCAGCAGGAGAGTAAGCATTCTAGACAAACATAGTTCTGGCCAATTTTTAAAACATTATGTTACACATGCAAGCAAAAATAAAACATTTGAAGAGAATAGAAAGGCATAAAATGAGAAGTAAAAGTTAATGATTGCACAGGGTCAAACAGTGATTGCCCTTGTTAATGGTGGCGCAAGAACAAGCAACCGAGTCTGGAACTCTTTGTCCTGTCATGGATTACTCCTTGGGGAAATTTTATTTAGTCAGCAGCTTTGATTAACCCACAAGGTGTGACTGCAAAAGAAACAGGAACTGAGGTAAGACTTGTTAAGTCCAGGCACTAAGATGATGACCACAAGAATCCACTCACTTATTGGGTCATTTGGGAATTAGGAACAGGAAGGATAAAAAAAATCTGTGCTTCTTTATACCCAGGGGTTCCAATGCATGAATGACATGAAAATATGGGTAGCCGGACAAAGTAGAAGAGACACATCTGGAGAAAATCTGGAAGTCAAATGAGACTTTAATGGGTAGCTAAACTTAATGGTTGAGAATATGGATTCAGATGTTCTTGGGTTTGAATTCTAGCTCAACTGTTTACCACTGTTGCAGCCTTGGGCAAATGACTTAACTTCATTGCGCCTTGGCTTCCTTATCCGTACAATGGGAATCCTGGTATCTATGAGTTGCGAGGAATAAATGAGATCGTGTATTTAAAGAGCATAGGTTAGTCCCTGGAAGACAGCTTACATTCAATAAATGAGCTTTAGAAACATGTTGTGAGTTTATATTTGGTGATGTCAGTGCAGTTATAATAATTGGCTTTTGAGTTTATACAAAGAACGTCTTTGCAAATGATCTCTAAAGGCAGCAAGTACAAATCTCAGTCCATAAACTTCAATATGTGCTAAGAAATGCAACTATGTTTCTATGATGGAATTTATTTTCTATGTTAAGTGGTGGAGAACAATTTCTGTCAACTCAGAATTTGCTCTTCCCCCCAAGTTTGGGTATCAGTTTCCAAGAGGTTAAAAATGTTGAGGCACTGGAGCCAGGGTGGGGGTCAGGGTCAGGAGCTTTCAGGCATCCCTTGAACTATCCATCTTTCCCATCAGTTTTTGGTCAGATGGGTCCATGAGTAAGGTCTACAATGGGACCCCTGCAGGTCAGGAGACTGTTCTCTCTCAGGCACTGGTAAACATCCCATTGTTTGCTGTGCCATGCTGGGGAAATGCAGGTTGTCAGGGAGGCTAACTCTGGACCACTTAACTAAATGCATCATGCAGTCTTTTCTAGTCCCCTCCTCCTGTGTCATGTCAGGAGGAGGGGACCCTCTAGATCATGCCGCTTCCCTGGGTACTAACTTCCTCAAGGATCCCCCAGCCTACTGGGATTTTTGTAATCCTTTTCCATCCTTCTCTTCCCTTTTCTTCTCCACTTCTATTGGAGTTAATCCTTGGAGGCTGGGGGAGGCTGGGGGAGGCTGGGGGAGGCAGGGTATAGGGCTTCTTAGAGTAACATAGCAGTCTAGTTTTCATGGTTACCCCTACCTTCAAAGTTCTTCTTTTCTTTAAAGAATTTCTTATCTGGGGATGAGGTTGCCTAATTCTTTATTTTTCTAAACCTATTGTTATCATGCCTTAACCTGGACTTCTAACTTTTAAAAGCCAAGACTTTGCCACTTTGTCTTCTACATTCTGCTGTAAGGGTCAAACTGCTGAGGCCAATGTTATGAAATATAATGGAGGAAAAATAAAGCAGAGGAACAAGAAAATGTTCAGCTAGTGGTCTAAACAGGACAAAAGTGCTTTAAAAAAAAACAAAACAACAACAAAGAAAACCTTTGATGGGCTACCAGTGACAACATTTAAAAATCCCATCTCCCTCTTTTTTCCCCTTCTATGCAACTGTTGATTGAATAATAATGAGTTTTTAAAAACCTCAATTAATTTTAAGGAAGGAAACAAAGTAAGTGTTTTTCTTCTCACCAGGGAAGGCAATTTTGATGTTAAACACCTCATTGATAGTGGTAATACTACGCAGTTAATTTTAAAGATAGAAACAAAAGAAGTGTTTTCATTCTCACCAGGGAAGGCAGTTTTAAACACCTCATCGAGGGTAGTACTGCCAGGCTCATTTGGAACTTGATAATAGCTCCTCTTGACAAGACAATACAGAAAACACAGGGTAAAACCTTCCAATGCTTACACTGGCTTTCACCCCCACCTACTAGGAAAGGCACATTTTCTTTATTTCCTGAAAGAAGTGTAAGAGTGCAGTGCAATCCAATTATTTTTACAATGCCAAGTCCCATGGAAATGAATTCAGGAGCTTACTCCATTGATTTCAGTAGGACTTGGTGTGATAAAATTGATTCCACAGGGCTTTGGTACAGAATGAAGAGTGAGGAATTATTCACATTTATTTTTCCAAGCTAGAGCTTAAGAGGAGCAGCATGTTCTTTTCATCGGTGGCATCTGAAAGTAGAACTAGTAACTAGGAAGGAAAAAAACCCACATAGTTACATCACCTCGATGGCAATTAATTTGCTTATTATGTGGGGTGGGGCCACGGAATCAGATTGCCCTTTTCAGTAAATAAATTACTGGAATGAGGCATTGTAGTTGAAGGTGTCAGCTTTGAGTTACAGGAGGAGCTCGGCATGCATGGACGGCGCTGGGGCTCTTGCGGGGCTGTCACTACCTCAGTGGCTCATTGGTGGACAAACCAGGTCAGAGGATTCTGGAGCGAGTATCACTTTGAGTTGTCTTGCAAGATAAGGATCATAAGTTATTGGTTCAGAAAGAGGAGATGCAATACCCATTCAAAATATTAAACAATCACTTTGAGTCTCTATCATCTCAACTTCCTTGTGATATCATAGAATCACAGAATTCTATTACTGGAAGGCTCTCTAGGAATAAACTGAGACTGTGCCCTCATTTTAACAGATTAGGAAACAGGCTCAGAGAAGCCATTGAACAGGGACCAGTGCTTGGTCTCCAGGCCAGCATTCTCTCCACTAGCCCTGGTTAAGGAAGAGGTTCGTGTCTAACCACCTGAAGTTGGGCACAGAGAAACCATCACTTCCAGGGGTACAAGTTGATTTATAGTTAAATTGTTTTAGGAATTCGCAGTTCCTGAACAGACAAGGAGAAAACAACACAACTGTGCACATACCACAAGGGAAAGACCCTTGATGAACACACAGCAGTGACCACTGGAGGCGGATCCCTTCCAGGCCTGCCAGAGCAGACAAGTGCAGAGAGCACCCACTGTCCTGAGATCCCAAAATGGTGAACCACCAGAGCCCAGTGCAGCGAGTTAAGTGTTGCTTGGGAACTCTATTGCAGTCTCCTTCCTTGGGGGGGACTTTTACATTTAGAAAGCTAGCTTCACTCATACCAAGGCATTCTGTCATCTTTCTGCAAGCAATAAGAAGGTTTTGAATATATCAAGGGAATTTAAAAATAGGAAACATGGTAAAGCAATGAGGTAACGTTGGCCAAGTGCTCTGATATACTGAAACCTTAAAAAAAAATCAGTCTAAAAATATAAAACATTATTCTAGAACAAAATAGATAGAATACACATTAGCTTTAAGCATGTTAGGCCATTTTTCTCCAGGTGTAATGCTATCACTCCAAATACAGCTGAGAACAAGTTTCAATAACTAAATGTTAATATACATTTTCTATTAACTCTGTCACATTACTGTCTTTAGAATCTCCTCTTGGATGTTTCCATTTCCCTCAGGGTTAGCAAGAGACGCATTTTTTCTTTGCACTTTCCCAACTCTTAGGAATCAGACGGAAGTTTCTGATAGCTCTAGGCTTTAGTTCTTTATTAGTTCTTACTCAATCTGCTTAACCACGTATGTGTGTGTGTGTGATGTGTATTTCCTGTCAGTTATGTTTTTCTGGAGAACCCTGACTAGTACAGATTTTGATACCTAGGGTGGTTCTTGAGAAACAGAAATTTAAGGATGAGATTTCTGAATTTCTGAGTTTTTTTGGAATTGGAGAACCCTGACTAATACAGTGGGAGATGAGGTCGATTTGGGAATGGTAAAGTCACTCCCAGTACCAACTGCATTAGCTAGGGTTCTCTAGAGAAACAGGATCAGTAGGAGATATTTGTAAATATAAAATTTATGGACATATCTCACATAACCATGGAAATATAGAGTCCAAGGTTGGTAGGGCAGGTTGCAAAGGGTAGTGCCAATGAAGGTCCTCAACAAACTCTCAGGAGAAGCTGGTTGGGCAACGGTGGGGATATAAGCATCCAAGATATGTGGGGCAGGGCACAAGCTGGCAGCTCCAATGAAGGTCCTCAGTGAAATTCTCAGGAGAGGCTGGCTGGCTGAAACAGGAAGAGTGATCGTCTCTTCAGAATCCTCCTTAAAGTCTTCAGGTGATTAGATTGTCAATCATTGCAGAAGACACGCCCCTTAACTGATTGCAATCAGCTGTGGATGCAGCCAATGTAACCATGATTTAAATGCATGAAATGTCCTCATAACAACAGATAGGCCAGCACCTGCCTGACCAGACAACCAGGTACCACTACCTGGTCAAGTTGACACATGAACCTGACCATGACACTCTGTTCTAGTTTGCTAGCTGCCGGAATGCAACACACCTGAGACAGATTGGCTTTTAATAAAAGGGGATTTATTTTGTTGGTTCTTCAGAGGAAAGGCAGCTAACTTTCCACTGAGGTTCTTTCTTACGTGGAAGGCACAAGATGGTCTCTGCTGGTCTTCTCTCCAGGCCCCTGGGTTCCAACAACTTTCCCCGGGGTGACTTCTTTCTGCATCTCCAAAGGCCTGGGCTGAGCTGCTAGTGCTGAGATGAGGAATGCTGAACTGCTAGGCTGTGCTACATTGCGTTCTCTCATTTAAACACCAGCCAATTAAGTAAAAACGTCACTCATTGCAGCAGACATGCCTCCTAGCTGACTGCAGATGTAATTAGCAACAGATGAGATTCACCTACCATTGGCTCATGGCCACAGCAACAGAACTAGGTGCCTTCACCTGGCCAAGTTGACAACTAATCTAACTACCACACACTCCATCCCCATCACCTTGGCAGCTATATATATCACCTTAAACTATACTTAATTTCAAATAGAATACAATAACAGACACATTTTTTCCTCACCCAAAAATACTCACCTGTCCCTCGTACAACTTGAAATGCATTAAATTTCTCAAGAATAGAGTGCAAGTCTTGATATCTTATAACTTAAATAGTATAACATGAACAAAACATCTTATGTGGTATGATAAAGGGATAAAATGAAGAAAACAAAGATCTTAAACTTGATATCTTATAACTTAAATAGTATAACATGAACAAAACATCTTATGTGGTATGATAAAGGGATAAAATGAAGAAAACAAAGATATTTGATTTATGTGTAAGTACATAGGTATTAATTACAAAGCAGAGAAGAAATATGCATATCATTGCAGTCCTCGTTTCTGTAACTGATCACGTAGTCATAGTTCATATTTATCACTACCTTCTTCCACTACCCATTCCATGTTCCCTTTCCTCTCAGCAAGCACTTCAGCTGGCCATGGTTCTTTGTCTGGTGGGGTGACCCAAACCTTCATTCCTGAAATTTCAGAGCCATTGGTAGTCCTGCCTGGATTGGGTTGTTGCAGTTTTCCATTGATTTTAATCACAGAGCATGGTAGTACTTCGAATGCTCTTAGATAAGTATCAGATGGCAACTAGGCTTGTGTAAATGTGAGAAAATTTTTTCATATAAATTAACACAAGTCTTGAAATGAGTTCCCTCAAGCCCCAGGTTTTATTTCAATAATGCAGTAAGAACTTTCCCCAGATATCAACACAGTTCACCCCTTTCTTGGAAACTCTGAATTGCCATCATGAAAATTAGTCATTGCTTCCCGGACCATGACAGGTGGATTCCACTGAGGTGCTCGACCACCCAGTGTCCTGATGGGTGAGACCTCATGCCTAGCGGTGGGGCCACAAACAGGGCTGCCCTCAAGGAACTGTCATTACAGTGTGGAAACAGGGCATGTATTTAAAAAATATTTACAAATAGTCATAGATATCATGTGAACGCTCCAAGTGCTTTAGGAGTTCAGAGATGAGAGAAACTATAGGGGTATCTTAGAGACAGAGTCTTCACCTGGATCTCAAAGGAAAGTTGAACTTGGATCAGGGCCTGGGTAGCACAGTGAGCAGAGGCCCAGAGAGAGGAGTAACTAGGGATATGAAAGGAGCAACGACTGGATCTTCCACATTTCTAGCTGTATGACCTTGGGCGGTTACTTAGATTTTATGAGCCTTACTTGCCTCATCTGTAAAAAAGATATAATAGTAGTGACTGCCATGTAAGGTTATTATGAGACAACCCACATAAATCTTCATAATAACTAATAGTAATAATAGATCTTTTTTTTTGTTTTTTTAATGCAATTTTATTGAGGTATATATTCACATACCATATAATTATCCAAAGTATACAATGGTTCACAGTATCATATACCTCTACATTCATCATCAAAATAGATTTTTGAACATTTTCATTACTCCAAAAATAAGAGTAAAAAAGAACACCCAAACATCTCATCCCCTTCATCCCCCCTATTATTTATTTCTTTTTTGTCTTTATTTTCTTACTTATCTGTCCATATGCTGGATAAAGGGAGTGTCAGTCACAACATTTTCACAAAAACATGGTCACACCTTGAAAGCTCTATAGTTATTCAATCATCTTCAAGAATCTTCAAGGCTACTGGATTACAGTTCAACAGTTGCAGGTGTTTCCCTCTAGCTACTTCAAAACACCAAAACCTAAAAGGGATATCTATACAGGGCATAAGAATAACCTTCAGAGTGACCTCTCAACTCTATTTGAAAACTCTCAGCCACTGAAACTTTATTTTGTTTCATTTCTCTTCCACCTTTTGGTCAAGAAGTCTTTCTCAATCCCATGATGCCAGGGCCAGGCTCTTTCCTGGGAGTCATGTCCCTCGTTTCCAGGGAGATTTGCCCCCTTGGAGTAATGGCCCATGTAGAGGGGAGGGCAGTGAGTTCACCTTTTGGAGTTGGCTTGAGAGAGAGGCCACAATAATAAATAATTTTTTTGCATTAAAGATTGTGTGTGGGAGTTAGTTAACAAGAGCTAAAGTAGGAGAGAATAATTTAAGAGAGAAAGGAAGCAAACACATAGAACACTTGCAGGGAAGAATCCTTGATGAAATATATGGCCTCAAGTGATTATGCTTTTTTCCCTATTTGTTTCACCATACTGCTTGCCAGATGTCAATTCTTAGAGTTCTCAGTGTGTCTTCCTCTATAAAGCTCTTCTACCTCCAGATATAATGGTTGTATAATGTCAGAGAACTGCTAGCAGTCCCTGGGATTCTATTCCTTCCCCTCTTACAGTCCACATGGTTGGCCCTAAACCCCATGTCCAGGGGACACATGACCTAGGTTAAAGACCAAGAGCCAACTGAGAAACTTTTGCTGGAGCAACTAGGAAAAGGGCATGGCTATCCATTGGATGCATAGGATGCAGAGAATGGAATGTAATCCTGAAGTTGCCAGCAGCTATCTAATCCAGATATTGAAAGTGAGAGCAGGTCCTCAGTGCCTGCTCTGTACCAGGTTCTGGACTCAGCAGTGAATGAGTCCTCATTCTTGTGACACTCTGGTGAGGGAAGCATTAAGATGTATGTATGTATGTATGTATGTATGTATGTATGTATGGATGGATGGATAGATATACCGACAGATATATAGATAATATCTATTAGTGGTAAGTTCTATTAAGGGAAAGGAACCAAAATAAAAGTGTAGTGGAAAATGTAATATATATTTAGATAGTATGGTTAATGAACTAATGAACCCCCCTTTTGTGCAAGACAGTGTTCTAACTTGCAAGCTGCCAGAGTGCGATATACCAGAAATGAAACAGCTTTTAAAATGGAGAATTAAAAAAGTTGCAAGTTTATAGTTTGAAGGATGCAAAAATGTCCAAATAAAATCAAAGCTATAGAAATGTCCAATCTAAGGTATCCAGGTAAAGATACTTTGTTTCAAGAAGGCCAATGATGTTCAGGTTTCTCTCTCAACTGGTAAGGCTCATGGTGAACATGGCGAGATCTGCTAGCTTTCTCTCTAGGCTTCTTGCTTCATGAAGCTCCCCCAGGGGCATTTTCCTTCTTCATCTCCAAAGGTCTCTGGCGTCATGGGCTCTAAAAATTTTTCCAAAATGGTCCCTCTTAGAGAACTCCAGCAAACACCACACCTTGAACAGGTGGAGACACATCTCCATGGAAACTACCTAATCGAAATTTACTACCCACAATTGAGTGGGTAACATCTCCATGGGAACAATCAAAAAGCTCCACACAACAATACTGAATGAGGATTAAAGGACATGGCTTTTCTGGGTACACCACAATTTTTTAAAAGGCTAACAGCAATTACCTAAAGGAGATGCATCCCAACTTTTAAAGGATGAGAAGAAAGACTTTTTTTTCATTTAGGTGGTTCTGTATTAATTGAATCCTTACAGTGTACATGTATTGTTCTTGTAAAAATATATGTTTATCATCTATATCTGTGTGCGTGTGATAGAGAGTGAGAGAGAGAGAGAGAGAGAGAATGATAAAGAACAGAACTTTGAGACTGTTGTTTCAATTCCTTAGGACTCTTTTCCAGATGGCTAATACTGCTAGTAGTCTGAGTTCTGTATAAATCAGGCATTATTAATTATTTTTATAGGCCATTTGAGTGTAAGTTAAAGACACAATACCCTTTTATCTTTAAATATTTCCATTTATGTTTCCTAAAAACAAGGCCATCCTCTTACATAACCACAATCCAATTAGCAAAATCAGTAGATTCACATCATTATGTTAGTGTTCTACAACCTACAGACCTCATTCAAGTTTCACCCACTGCCTCTAATAAAAATTGAGCAAAACTTTGCTCCTGTTTGGAAGGTGGTTCCAGAGCAGGCAGGAAGCAGGCAGGGTCCAAGTTGTAGAGCTAGTACCTGCTGCCCCATTTCTGATATGAAAGTTTTCTCACTGTCTCCAGGGAGGAATGGTTGGCATCTATTTTCTTAGAAAGCTGACTGGTGGCCCTGCCTACAAGAACAGGGATGTTCATTGGAAAGTCTGCACTGAACAGGAAGGGGCTGGTTGTTATCTGGGGACCCCCCCACCAGATGCCAGTTTGATACAGAGGTGCCAGCAGTCTCTTTTCAGTTAGTTTCATTAGGGAAGAGTCCTCTGTTTTTTTTTTATCTTTATTTATTTTTTTTTTTTTTTTTTTTAAAGGAAAGACAGAGAGAAGGAAGGAAGGATAGAAGGAAGGAAGGAAGGAAGAAAGGGAAACATCTTTTAAACATTTTCTTGTTTTATTGTATTCTGTTTCTCCGTTTTTGTTACATGGGCTGGGGCCGGGAATCGAACCGAGGTCCTCCGGCATAGCAGGCAAGCACTTTGCCCGCTGAGCCACCGCGGCCCGCCCTATCTTTATTTTTATCAAGGGTGTAAGTACAGTCTACCCACTGTTCTGTGAAAAGAAAGATTGCTCCAAACTCTCTTCTCATCTTTGACTCTGCTGTCCCTGTGGGCTGCACATCAGCTCCCTGGATTTCTTCCAGGCAGGTCAGTGGCTCCATGAAATGTCTCTCCTGGATGGCAGGGTTCTCCACATTGCTTCATACCCTTTCCACCTTCTATAACTTCGTCGCTTTTTTTTAATCCTTGTAATAATTTTTTTGGGGGGGTGCATGTCTGGGAATTAAACCCAGATTTCCAGCATGGAAGGTGAGCATTCTCCACTGAACCACCCATGCACCCTCCTTGTAATAATTTTAATGGGATTCTCCAAAGCTTCATAGCTAGGCAGTAAGACCCCGAATAAATATCAATAATCCAACATCTTGTCATTGTGTCTGAGTATAACTGGGCATAGAGCGGCTGGCCATAGTCTCATGGGGTAGAGAGGGACAGATCTAGCCTTCGCCAAAGTCTTCATACTGGGGCAGGTCAGACTCTGGAAAAGTTGCCAGGGCCATGAGGAAATTCAGTCCGGCAGGCCGAATGCATCCTGCATACCTGAGGCCAACATGCCTGGAAAACAGCTGGCACAGTAGGCAAGAGTTGGTGGCCAAAAAGAGGGGGAATCCAATACATATGGCACCCATCACCTCGTGTGGCACACAGCAGCCCACCAGGGCAGAAGGTGTCGGGGTCCAGCCAAGGGTCAGGCAGCCTGTAGGAGAGGACTGTGCCCAAGTTCAGGTAGGGCAGCCACTCCTAGGTAGGGGTGTCATTCAGTCACCAAATGTTGGGAAAGCACCTTCCCCAAGTCTAAGGGAACAAGGCGGAACCAAGCTAGTCCTCATTGCGGACCTGAGGTCAAGACCCAACTTTGTGTGTGAAGCAGCAGCTCAGTGATGTGGCTGGAGCACGGGGTAGGGCTCCGCATCATGGTTACTCAATGTCGAGGGTCAGAATGTGGCTCGGAGACCAGAGGAAAGATTCTACAGCCCAGCCGTCCAAGCACAGCAATGCCACTCACCCATCGGGCAACCTTCGGCCAGTTATGTAATCTCTTTGAATCTCACTGTTCTTATTTCTAAAATAAAAACACTGAAGCCCAACTCACAAGGTTATTAGGAATTTAATGAGCAGGCACTCAAATTATGCTGAAGAGAGCTGATGGGCTTGAGCTGTGGGCCCCTGTGCAGCTGCGGGGGTGGCCTGCCTTCCCTATTGACTGAACTGACCGGCTCCAGAGGGTGCAGGAAACCTTTGGAGGTTTGAATGGTCAAGCTACTCTGGGCGGTACGGGGCGGTCTTCAGATTTTGATTTGAACTAGTGTGAAAAGGGGAATAGGGGCATCTGAAGCCCCTTAAAACTTTCACTTTTACCTGCCTGCAGATAGGAAGTGTGATGGTTTGAAGCTGTATGTATCCCAGAAAAAGTGTGTACGTAAAGCTAATCCATTCCTGGGCATGTGGACCTGTTGTAGGCAGGAAATTTTTTATTTTTATTTTTATTTTTATTGATGAATCTTAACATATAAACATACAAACAGTCTAGCATACAAACATTCCATTCATGGTGTACAATCAATGGCTCACAACATCATCACATAGTTGTGTATTCATCACCATGATCATTTTTTAGAACATTTGCATCACTGCAGAAAAAGAAAGAAAAAAGAAAACTCATACAAACCATACCCCTTCTCCACAGGCGGTTAGGACATTTTGGTTAGGTTATTTCCATGGAGATGTGATACAGCTCATCCAGGGTGGGTCTTAATCCTTTTGCTACAGTCCTTTATAAGAGGATAACAAAGAGAGAGAAGACACAGAAAAAGGCCCCAGGGAAGCGAAGAGACAGAGGCCAAAAGAGAGGACACAGAAAACAGAGAGGAAGCCACTGAAGCCAGAAGCTGGAAGCAATGAAACCCGGAAGCAACTAGCAGATGTCGCCATGTGCCTGGCCATGTGACAAGGGGAGCTGAGGGCCGTAGACAGCTGGTCCTCCGAGAAGGTATCGTACTCTTGATGCCTTAATTTGGACATTTTCTTGGCCTTAGAACTGTAAACTTGTAAGCTAATAAATCCCCATTGTTCAAAGCCAGTCCATTTCTGGTATATTGCATTTTGGTAACTTTAGCAAGCCAAAGCAGGGAGTGAGCGGGAAAAGGCACTCTCCACGGCGCCCAGGTCCTTCCTCCTTTAGTACATTGCAAAGACAATGCTGGCTGGTGCCTTTTGCAAGTGAAGTGTTTATAAATAATAGTGCTGTCTTTATCTGGACTCTGATCCGAGGATTTCCAAGAATGTTAGACAAATACTTAGTAGCAGATAAAAATTTTCTCTATTTTCTGCCTGGGGAATCACAAGCTCAGTCGATAGTCAGAAGTAAGAGGAATATAATCTAGGTCAAGTGTTTCGAAGCTGAGAAGGGATGTTATGAGTATGCTTATGCAGGATGGTTCTCAAACTTAAACGTGAACAAAAAATGGGGAAATTTCTCCATATGCACAATCTTGGGCCTCTCTCCTGCAGGTTCTGATTCAGTAAATCTGGGGATGGGTTCTGGATTCTGCATCTTAAACACACCTTAAAGATGATAAGTTTATCACCCTTTGAGAAGCGCTGCTCTAAGGAGAGTCAGAAAGCTGTGCCTTCTGTTTGGGGGCTTGGCCCCCAGCCACCCCCTCGCCCCCACCCCCCAGCCACCAACAGGAACGTCTCTGGGTGTTTTATGCAAGGAAAACATTTATAAAAATGTATGCTTCCAAATTTTGTCTACGCAGAATACAAGCCCAAGGGTTTTTAGCTAGTTCCATTTTTTATTAATAGAACTGATTTCTTCTAGGGGCGAGGCTGGCACCCAGGGCGGGGGAGGGGAAGTGGCCTCGCAGCCGCTCTCGCCGGACAACCCGGAGCGTAGGTCCTTGTAGGCGGCTCTAACGGGCAGGGGCAGGCACCTTCTGGTGGAACCGGCCATCATTTTCCGTGGCTCTCACCCGCAGCAGCTCCGGCGGCCTCGGGTCCACTGCCACCCGGGAACAGGGTGGGGTCCGCCAGCTGCTCCTCTGGGCATCTGCACACACCTGGAGCGGGGCTCTCGGGGACCACCCCCCATCATCTCTCCTTTGTTATGAAGGAGAAGGCAGTGTCATAGCAAGACACGTAACTCTGTGTCACTCAAGTCCCTAATTAGTGGTCTCACTTTAAAGAAAAGTTAACTTTACTGAGTATAAAATAATCAATTTCACACAGAAAATGTGAAACTTAAGAGAATGAAAAATAGTTTTGTTATCCATAGATAACCAGTACAGCATGTTGTATCATTCCTTCAGCCTTTGTTCTTTCATTAGCTTGGATTTAACAATGTATAAAGATTCTGCTTCCTGTTTTTTTCCACATATTAAGTCTAGAGTGTTTCCTTGTATTATTTATCTGTAAACTGATGGCCTGCGAAGATTTCTGTGTGTTCCGTTTTATGTAATCACCATAATTTACTTCACCAATCCCTACTTCTGGACATTCGAATTATTTCTAGTTATTCTGGTGTCACAAAATTAGAAATAGCCATTTAAACATTCCCAAAAAAATTTTAGGAGCAATTCCTAAATGTGGGATCAGTGGATAAAACATTAAAATAGACTCTCCTATGTTATAAAGAATCCTTCCAGAAAGGTTCATATTACTCTCATCAGTGAACAAGCGTACCCACTTCATAATACTTTTACTGGGTCGAATTTGTTAAATTTATTTTTTAATGTGAATGCCTCTGATCCCTGCTGAAGCTGAATTACTTTCCATATATTAATTGGCCACCTCTTCCGTGAATGTGTGTGTCCCATTATTAATCTTATCTATCATATATGCTGCAAATGATTTTCGCAGCTTTCGTTTGCTTTTTTTAAGCCTTTTTTATTTTTTATTTTTAACGTGAGCAGGCACAGGAAATCGATCCCGGGTCTCCAGCATGGCAGGCGAGAACTCTGCCTGTTGCGCCACCGTGGCCCACCCCTGTTTGCTTTTATATTTTATTTATGGCGAATTTTGATGCATGGAAGTTTAACATTTTCATGTAGTCAAACTCACTAGCGGATGAACTCTTCCCCTCTCCACTGCTTCCTTCCTTATGGAACGAGTAACACTCCTGGCTTCTCTGACCCTTCATTTAATCCTGTCCATAGGGGAGTGTGACCAACTGAGGCCAGGACAAGGACCTGGGTTCCTGAATCCACAGGCCTTGGGAGAGCCTGTGCTCAGGTCTGCTCGCTCCACCAGTCAAGCTTGTTGGTGAAGACTGTGCTGGGGCTGAGGCTTGCCATTTCCCAGCTGCCTATGACAGGCTAGGTAAGACTTTCTAAAGGGGGGCTGCAGTATGGAAGCCCAGTGGTTTCCAGCAGTTCTACTAGTAATAAAGCTGACATTTTGCAGTCTATCTACCTGACTTTCATTTTTCTAATTTGGTAAAGAAGCTGGTGGGAAGGAAAGTAGAAGAGCGTACCTGAACAACGACTCAACTCTGAAATCTTTGGCTGTGTTTGCACTGAGACCACACTTTCCGTGGTCAGCTCCCAGCCAAAGACTGAGCATGGCAGGGATGCTAAAGCTTTCTTGTTCCTGGAAGACGTTGGACTCAGCAGATGGGGGACTTTGGCTCAAGGACTTCCAGCTGGTCTTGCCAAATATTTCTTAGATTGCATCGCAATCTAGGATACTTCCTAGACTCAACTTTCCTTCCTCTCTCTTTCAGTGGACTTGCATCACATCTGATGGTTCTCACAGTCTCCCCCAGATACCTCCTGTTTTCTTTCACACACATTTCTCCTAATAAATCCATGTACATTTAAACCCGTCTTACATCTATCTCTTGGAGGACCTGAATTACACAAGGCTGATTTATTGGCCCTTAAAATTCTAAGAAAATCTTTGAATCTTTCTTGTTTTGTGCTTATGCTTGTGAAATTATTTCCTAATTTTAATGGTTTACTTTTATTTTACTCTTTAATCCATTTTGAATTTATTCCTGAATATGGTAAATTCATAATCGACCCATCTTTCCCCTGAAGAGTAAACAAATGACTTCTTTCTTCTCTCATTGGGATGGCCATCTTTATCACAGGTTAAATTCTTACTAATAAAGGTTTGTCCTGAGTTTTTCAGCTTTCAACCCATCACCAAGATATTTAGTTATATATTTGCATCATCATTTAATGTCAGCCTTCTCCACCGAGGGTTGGAACCTTGTATATCATTTCCTTAGTGCCTAACCCAGTGCCTGGCACATACCAGGTACTCAATAAATCTTTGTTGAATGAATGAATTTTGCTTCATTGGTCTGTGTGCTTGATATTGCAACAGTACTACTGTTTTATTAACTATTATTGTCATTAAATAAGATGCATTACACCTCATAATAGTAATTGCTATTGCTCAAAAAATGCATGACTACTATTGTAGTTTTTAAAAATATTTTTTAATATATGGTAATGTAAGTCCCATCTCACTACTCTTTTCAAAAATGACTTCCATGTGAACTTTAGAATTCTCTGTTTGAGCATCATTTCTCTCCCAGTGCATATCCTGGTTGACCAGGGCTGCTATGACAAATACTACACAATGATTGGCCTAAACAACAGGAATCTGTCATCTCATTTTTTTTCCCAAGCACTTTTTAACACATAGTTATAGAACAAATTTCAAAGTTTGGTATGAGTTAAGTTCCACAGTTCCAGATTTTTCCTTCTAGCTGCTCCAAGACACTGGAAACTAAAAGAAATATCAGTATAACGATACTCATTTGTTGAATCCTATATTCTCTATTATAACTCCTCCTTCTCCTTTGATTCTTCTCCCGATCTTAAGAGATATTTAGGCTGTGCCCATTCTAACTTTTTCATGTTGAAAAAGGGGTGGGGGATGGAACTGATTGATGTTCTTGGAGAGGCTGGCCTCGCTGGGTTTCAGAACTTATCTAGCGTAAGAACCATCTAGAGGTTATAGGTTTCTGGAAAGTAAATTTAGTGCATGAAACTTTTATAGAATTCCAGTCAGAGCCTTAAGTATTCTTTAGGGTTAACAGGAAAGATGTTGGTTGGGGTTTGGCAAACCATAGTAAATAGCAATGGCTAGCTGAAGTTTGTGTAAGAGTAGTCTCTGGGCTCTATTTGAACTCTTTTAGCCACTGATACCTTATTTTCTTACATGTCTTTTCCCACTTTTGGTCAGGTAGGTATTGTTGGTCCCATGGTGCCAGGCCCAGACTCATCCCTGGAAGTTATTTCTCATGTTGCCGGGAGGCATGGACTTTTACCTCTGGACATCATGGCCCTTGTCGTGGGGAGGATAATGATTTTCCTTGCGTAGTTGGGCTGAGAGAGAGAGAGTCCCTAATATTTGGGAATCAGGGATTTCCCAGATGGGAAAGTTTAACATTAAAGATTTCTGATAAAATTAGAAGTCCCTAATATTTGAGAGAGTTATCAGGGATTTCCCAGGTGGGAAAGTTTAATAGTTTCATTTTTAACTCCAGTCCTCAATAAATTTTGCCAATACTCTTTAATTATCTACCCATCATACTCTGGGTTGTATCTGGTATTACATTTAGCTATATAGGATTAAAAGCCCTCGTTTCCATTCTGGGCTCCATGTGTTTGGTTTGTTTAAATGAGCTATCCAGACAGGTTAGATTGTGTGCTACAGAAAATTTGGATTTTGGACAAAATAAACGTCTCTTCCTTTGGTCTCATACAGTAGGTGAAGTTCTAAATACAGACAATATCATCTTTTGATCTATATTCTTTTTTTTTAATTAAAAATTTTTTTAAAACATAACAGCATACAAACACGAATATTCTTACCATATAATCATTCCATTCTTGGTATATAAACAATATCTCGCAATAGCGTCACATATATTCATCACCATGATCACCTCTCAGAACATTTGATTCAATCCAGAAAAAGAAATAAAAAGAAAAAAGAAAAAAATTCATACATATCTCCTCCCCCTCACCAATCACCAGCATTCCATCTACTAAATTTATCTTAACATTTGTTCCCCCTATTAGTTATTGATTTTTAATCCATATGTTTTACTTGTCTGTTGATAAGGTAGATAAAAGGAGCAACAGACACAAGGTTTTCACAATCACAAGTCACATTGCAAAAGCTGTGTCATTACACAATCATCTTCAAGAAACATTTTGCCCTGTGTTCTGATTTACCTTAGTTCAACCAGATAAGCATCATTCTTATCTATCTCACAATTTTGGAGGCTTGAAGTCCAAAATCAAGTTCAGGCCATGCATTCTTCTAGCGTTTGTAGCATTCTGGAGCTGGCTTCCCAACAATCCTTGGGGTCTCTTGGCTTGTAGAAGCATTTTGCCTCTGTTACATGGAGATGTCTCTCCTCTTCTCTGGCTTCTCCTAACTGACTACATCTAAATTTTTTCTGCTTATAAGGACTTTCCATGTTGATTGAAGGCCCACCCTGATTCAATTTGGCCTCATTCAAATAGGACCTTTGAAGCTCCTATTTACAAAGTGCTCACACACATAGGATCAGATATCATTTGAGCATGTCTTTGTGGGGATATGATATAATCTACTGCACTCCCAACTCCATCTCACTGGGGGTGTTGAGAAAACTTCACAAAACTTAGAAATTAATTTAGGAAGAACTGACATTTCACATTATTGTCTTCATATTCAGAAAAATGGTATGTCTTTTTATTTAGATTAAATCTTCATTTTCATTCTAACTTTTTCTTCCCCAGCCCATCCTCAGATAGGTATAAGGAGGGGGTCAGGAAGCCTATTCTCATCCCCATCCAAAAGAGTATCCCACCCTCTTTTATTGTAGATAAAAGATATACCATCATGATGGTCTTCTCCTTGGGGAGGTTTCCCTAAAGCTCAGTTCTCTGTTCACCCATGGCTCTTTCTCCTCAAGCACATCAGGCCTATTCTATCTCAAGGTGAAAGAAGTCAGGGATCCCCCCCACCCATTGCTAAGAACTTTATTTAGCTGAAGAAGCCATGAGGCATGCCCTGCAAAGGGAAGGGCAAATATGAGACTTTTGTTTGGAATCCATTTGCACCATGTTTTCACTCTTGCTCATTTATGCTTCTGTTAGTATATAGTTTAGAATACGTGCATCTATCATAAATTATTCTGGTCATGTATGTGTGTGTGTGTATACATGTGCATTAAGACATTTGTCAAGTGTTGATACCAGGGTAATTTTTACTTTAAGAAATTAACTGGAAAGCTTTCCTTTTTCTATGTACTGGAACAGGTCAGAAAGCATGGGTATTTAGTAATAACCACTTGAGCTGGTCTCAGTGAGTTTATGCAGAAACAGGCCATAAAAGGAGCAATTAGGAATGCTTCTGGGGTGGTCAAACAGACCCTTCT
Organism: Tamandua tetradactyla; assembly: GCF_023851605.1. Classification (NCBI taxonomy): domain Eukaryota; kingdom Metazoa; phylum Chordata; class Mammalia; order Pilosa; family Myrmecophagidae; genus Tamandua; species Tamandua tetradactyla. Next base: position 29,490,080 of record NC_135352.1, read on the forward strand.
ATTTCCAGATGTGTGTTGTGTGAAACAGGTTATGTCTCTACCTTCCCATCTGGCTTAGAGGGTCAACTCCACGGATCCCACAGCTCATGGTCAAAATGTTCAAAAATCCTCAAGTAAATAAATGTCCATGTTATTTCCCATAGCTGTCTCTTTCAGCAATCCACCATGGAAGCTAGAGGAGTTCAGGCGGGCAAGTAGAGACCAAGCCTCGCATTCCTTGAAACTGCTTCATTGTCAAGGCTGAGGTGAGCAGCGAGACTCAGGCAGCAGCATCCATCTGCACAAGGACAAGATTGCATTCTGGAAGTGCAGAGTTTCATTGTTGGCCTTTAAAAATAATGTTCTCGGCCAGTGTTAAAAAAGAAAAAAAAAGGCTATACAAGGCCAGGAAATTAGACTCTGAATCTAGTTTTCTTTATCTTTGCAGAAGAGGAGGTTTCATTTGAAAGGTTTTATCACTAGCAGGCTAACAGGCTGCTGCTGTCACTAACTCTATTTTCAATGGGACTGGAAAGGCATAAAAATCTTTTTCTATTTTATAGTTTCACCTGTGCCTGCCAGATGGACTAGATATCATCCACTGCAGGGGTGATGAGAATGAATGGAGGAAAAGAATAGGAACCCCAAATGACTTGTTACAGGGATCCTTTTTACAGCTAGACCCTGACAGATATTTTATATATATATACAAGAGAGCCATTTCATTTACTAAACACTGTTCATTTCAACATACAGACATTTTAACTAAATTACATAAAGTTTTTTTCTTCTTAATTTCATCCTTGGGCTTATGATTTAAATGCCATTCTGAACTAGTTTCAGATGACCAGATTGGGAAGATTTATCTTCAGATTAAAATGTGGCTGGAATAATACTGATGTAGAAATAATTGCTTTTCAACTGGTGGTCCTGCAGTTTTGTGATTAGACCTACAAATTCAATGCCAGCAAACTGTCCACAGGTGTCTTTTTAAATCTCAAAGAACTATCTGCTTCTCGGAAATTACACCTTCTTTGAAACCTCATCTCTAACAGTGGATGGCCAATGGCCTCTGACCTAGAACCTTCCATTGCCTTACCAACTTTACGGCATCCATTTTGTACAGTACCATCTTTAGATGCAAATGAAACCACACAGTGAAGTGAATGTTCTTAATATTTTAATACTTTATAAATGAAAAGAGAATAACAGAGTTCTATGGATAATAAGAAAATCTCTCTCCTGAGAGCAAACCATTCTCTCAGCAAACAGGGTCCTAGAAAGATTGTGTTCTAGTTAAAGGATCTCTAGCCAACAGCCATGAAATAACACACACACACATATACCAATTGACCCATAAACATTGGCAAATATGAATGTGCTGTATTCTGAGATGATGAAAATCTACTTGGACTCAATTACTCAAGAAATATTAATTGAACCCCTCCTGTGTGCCAGGCTCTGTTCTAGGTGCTAGGGTTATGGTAGAGAACAAAACAGGCAAAAATACTTGCTTTCAATGAAGCTTTCATTCTAGTGGGGATACAGATATCAAGGAAGACAAATAAGTCAACTACATGGTTTGTCTGATGACTGTCTGTGCCAAGGAAGAAAGGAAAGGAGGGAAGAGAGAGAGGATGTGTGTGGGTGGGCGGAGTGAGGAGCAGTTTGTGATAGAGTGGCTGGGAGAGAGGCCTGTGAGAAGGTAGCATCTGGACCAAGACCAGAGGGGGCGGAGGTGGGGGCAGTCAGGCAGAATTTTAAATCCCCAAGAACAAAGGCCAAGGGAGGGACTTGTTGATGGAGTGGATTAAAGTGAGAGGAAGTAGATCGAGTGAGCCAGGAGGAGGAGGAGAAGGATCAAAGCAGGCCAGAGAATAAAAGAGGGTTCAGATGAGGTCCACCCTGCCAGACTTATATGTAGGTGGGTGTTTAATTTCTGCAAGAGAGGAATTTTCTTTGGAGGGTCTAGAGCTGAGGAGTGATATGATCTGATTACACTTAAACAAGACCACTAGGACTGTTGTGTCGAGAACAAGTTGAAGCCCGCAAGGGTGGAAGCAGAGAGACCAGTTAGGAGGCTAGGGCCATAATCCAGGGAGCAGAGGGCAGCAGGACCGATGGCGACGAGCGTTTGGAATTTGGACATAAATTTTGAAGGTTAAACTGATAAGATTTACTAACCGATGAAATATAGGAGGGGAAGGAAAAAGAGTTGTTGAGAATAACCATATTATATTTATACTATATAAAATATATGTATTCTTTTTTCTTTTTTTGCTTGAGCAACCCAAAGAATAAAGTTGTCCATTGTTGAGATGGGGGAAGACTGTCAGAGGAGCTGGGGTTTTGTGATTGTTGTTTTGGTATGGTAGGAGTGCTTGATTGAAATGGATATCAGAAGTTGGGGCATCTTAAGTTCAGATGAATATTAGACACTAAGGGGAGATGTTGAGTAGGGTATCTGCATCTGGAGTTGGGGGAAAAGGTCTGGGTGAGAGGTTTAATTTAGGAGTCATCAGTATATAGATGATATTTAAAGCAATCAAACCGCTGAGAGCACCGAAGGAATAATTGTATGTAAAATGGGAAAAGGCTCCAGGCCTCTTGAATATTTAGAGGGAAGATCAGGGACCGAGCCTGAGAAAGGAGAAGTCAGAAGGGTAGGAGCAAAAGATGCCATCTCAGGAAGCCAAGTGAAGAATGTCTTTCAACGTGGAGAGGTGAAGACCTGCATCTGATGCTGATGGTATGTCAAGGAGAATAAGGGCTGAGAAGTTGACCATTGGATTTAGCAACATGGCAGTCATTGATGACCCTGAATAGAGCAGTTGTATGCATGTATAAAGCCAAACACAAAGATGCCGAGGAAAAGAGTAGATTGCACAGTACTGTGTACTTGGCTGTTGTCCTAGACATGTCAGTCATAGCACCTCCCTGCTCACTGTCCCCTTCCAAAACGCAGCTCTACCTGTGTAGACCCAAGAACTTCCTTGCACATGATGGTCTCATTCAGTACCATGAGCTGGCCATCGCCTGTGAGCAGGTCCTGATAGAGAAAACTCTGCCAAGGCCTATCAGATGACCTCCCAGGGAAATTTGAAATATGAAGAGAGATAGGCTGATATTAGTAGAATCTGAAACTGAGAGACAGCACAAGGAGAGTTATGAAATAGGAAGACCCTGATGTGCCTTAAGTGCACTGAAGGATACAAAGATCATGAGTATGAAACAGAATTTATGGCACAGAAAAATGATCAGCAGGTTAAAGAGTTTGGTGGCTACCTGGTTGGAGAGGAAGTGAGAAGCTCCACGAGAAGCAGCAGAGATGGAGAAAGCAGGTGAGTCATATTAATGGTGGAGCACTAGAGCCAGAATCCACAAAATTCTGTCCTGTTTCTGGAATCACCCACCAGTCCCAGTGCTTTATGATAATTCCTGCCCTCAGATCCCCTCGAGATTCTTGTTTCCCTCATCACTGTGAGTATCTGGGCAGGAAGCTTTACTACTTGAGCTAACTCAAGTGCAGTTAAAAAAAAAAAAAAAAGCCTAACTACACAGTTGTCAGTATTTAATTAAGTCAGAGCTTGATCTGGACAAGATGTGATCAGAAAGTCCTAAGTTAAAGCAAAAGCAAAAAAAAAAGCAAAAACAAAATACCAAAACATAAAGCAGTATATACGACAAAAAGAGAGTTGGGGAAATGGAAAAGGCCATCAAATTTTATTTGGATTGTGATGACAAGAATAGGGTTCTTTCCAGTGGTCTCATAAGAAAGGGACCAGTTTCCCATTGACAGCATTTAGAGCTGATCCCTTGGATTCCTGAAGTTTAGTGACAAGGTGGAATGCATTGGTTAAAAATATCCTAATGTCACTAGACATTTGACTGGGATGGGTTTTGTGGTGGTGGTTGAGTTCAATGGTACAATTTGCTTTTTCACATTGACTGACCAAAGCTTGGAATTTGTAATGGTTCTGACCACTGGGGACAGCTATCAGTGGGATCATCCAAAGGGTCAGGAAACCTCCCACTCTAAACTGTCTTGGGAAGCCTCATCAGGATCTGGGCTTTAGGACACTGAAGGAGAAGTTTCTAGAGACTGCCCCCTCCACCCCTATCCTGAACCATGGACATGAAAAAAATTTTATCAGAGTTCACCTAGATTCAGTCAGATTAACTACAACCTCTAAATTTCCATTTCATGCTATGTAGACTGAGTTTTAGACTAATTATAGTGATATTTATTGAGCGATCACTTTGTGCCAGGTTGCCTATCAATTGCTGGACTGTCACATTAAAGAGGGATAATGTTATTCTTGTCATGTAGTGTCCTATGGACGCTCAGCCCTTAGCAGGACAATTAGGAGTGCCAGCATGCTTTGCAGTAAAACCACCAAAGAATTATTCTGGCTTCCAGCCTATTAACTTTTACCACTTCCTTAATACAAAGAGAATTTTATTACTGATTTACCCAGCAGGTTAAATTAATATTTACAAGATTCATGGAGGCTGAGAAGCCTTGTGAAATTTCTAGATGTTCTTATCAATGCTGGATCTATTCCTAGTCATTTCATGGTCTCTAGGAGTAACCAAAAATACTTATTACTGTCCTCTTTTTTTTTTTTTTTAATAGACTCATTGGGAACCAAGAGTCTCACAAAAGATTTTTCCCCTGAAAAATGGAAGTAGGCAGAACACTTAAATAGAGCCAGGAAGAAACTTAACGCTGCTTAAGCATCTATTGTTGAGCCACCCAGTGTGGGCAAAGTGGTTACCTTGGTGAAAGCCCCTCTTTCCCTCTCCTGGCCTGGTCCCTGTGCTTGGGAAATGTGTTTACTTTTGCTCCAGGCCATTTCCCCTCTGGAGTTTTAGCGTGGGCAGCTGGCCGCCTTTATCCCCCTTTGGCACATTTCTGGGGCACCAGCCTCTTGGCCTCTGCAGACAGCTGGCCTCCTCAGCTGGGTGCTTACCTCATGGGCTGGTGAAGCTCTTCAAAGGCGATTAAGTTCAGTTTTGCTTACACCCTGCTACCAGCTGGGGAAAAGCCCATTTGGGTAGGCAGTGGGCCAGGTGGAAATGGCTGGGGCTTGGGGTCCCCCTGCATCACAGAGACAGAGGAGCAGAGCCCGGTTCTGTGTCTTATTAGCTGTGTGATGCTGGGCACAAAGCTGAATACATTACCGAGCTTCAATTTTCTCATCTATAAAAATGAAGCGTCTTCCTCAGTGGGTTGTGCGAGGACTGATTTGATAATGCAGCACATAATAACACATTCATGAAATGCCAACTCTTTCTTCTTTTCTATGTTCGTCCTCATTATGCTCCCCCTGCCAGTGAGAAGGAATAGGAGCTGCAAGGCTGGGATGCCAAAAGAGAAGGAAGGAGCAGATGGATATAGAGACTTGTAGAGAGGTTCAAAGGAACCATTCCTGTGCTGGTTTGAAAAAATTATGGTTTAAAAAGCCATGTCTTAATCCTGATCCATGCCCTGGAGGCAGCCATTTCTTTTAATCCCTATTCAGCAGGTAGGTTGGAAACTTGATTAGATAATCTCCGTGGAGATGTGACACACCCAATTGTGGGTATTAACCTTTGACTAGAGGGAGATGTGACTCCACCCATTCCAATTGGATCTTGATTCGATTATTGGCATCCTTTAAAAGAGGAAACATTTTGGAAAAAGCTAGAGAGCCATGAGAACCTCAGAGCCCAGGCTTCATCTTTGGAGATGAAGAAGGAAAACGCCCCCAGGGGAGCGTCATGAAACAAGAAGCCTGGAGAGAAAGTTAGCAGATGTCGCCATGTTTGCCATGTGCCTTTTCAGTTGAGAGAGAAACCCTGAACTTCATTGGCCTTTCTTGAGTGAAGGTAACCTCTTGTTGGTGTCTTAATGTGGACATTATTATAGACTTACTTTAACTGGGATATTTTCATGGCCTTAAAACTGTAAACTTGCAGCTTAATAAATTCCCCTTTTTTAAAGCCATTCCATTTCTGGTATATCACATTCTGGCAGCTTGCAAACTAGGACAATTCCTGTAGCAGTTAGGTGCAGGTTTCAACTTCACCAGATGATGCTGCCCAGTTCTGTTGCTGCGGATGTCAATCATCAACATTTGAATTCCATCTATGGCTGATCACATGTGCGGGTTGGCTAAAGGGAGTGCCTTCTGCAATGAGTGACATTTAATCTGATCAGCTGGAGGCTTAAAAGGAAGAGTCAGAGGCAAGAGAAGCAGCTCAGACCCAGACGTTTGGAGATGCAGAAAAGACTCTCCAGAAACCAGGAGAGAAGGCCTGCAGATGTTGCTGTGTGCCTTACCATGTGACAGAGAAACTCAGATGAAAGCCAGCTGCCCTTCCTCAAAGAACTGTAAATTTGTAACTAAATCAATCCCCTTATTAAAAGCCTATCCATCTCTTGTGTGTTGCAATCCCACAGCTTTAACAAACTGAATTGCACAGACAAGAGGTTGGCAGTCAATGGTAGAGATAGTTAGACCAATCATGTATAATGGAAAAATGCAAGTTTCAGAGCAGAATTTTGCAGACTCTGAGTTTTTGCCACCACCTGTGCCCAAAGCTGTTTCATGACGTAGACACTTCATGGACTTGGCATTTCCTTTCTTTCACATCGTATTTCCAGAAGCGGAGTGGCCTTTTCAGAAAGTGATTTCAGAATGTGCCTGCTGACTACCTGTGCTCCCCTTTCCATCACAGATGAGAAACCTAAGGATAAGTTAAATGCCCTGGGGAAGGGGCAGAGGCAAGGATCCCAGGGTCAGGCTGGAAAGCAGCCCCAGTTCTCTGACCCAGACACCACTCTCTTCCACTTGAGCAAGGTCCCTTCACCTTTTTGTGGCTGAAAGATCAACAGCAGGTCACCTAAACACCACAGTCTGTTTGAATTGATTTACCTCTCTAGCTGCTGAAAAAACAGAAATGCTCATAACAAAGGCTCGGGCATGGCTGAGTGAGTGAGCTCTGCCTCTGCAACCCAGAACTCAGACCTGAGCCAGCAGGGCCTCGAGGGGTGAAATAAGAACCACAAAAATACCCGAATGGGTCAGCTCCAAAGCCATAATCTAGTTCTGTGGTCCCAAATTCAGCCTCCAGCAGTGGTGGCAATAATTGCCACTCACTGAAGGTTTATTTATTGTACGTAAGTGCTAAGGATCTTACATAACTACAGGGTGATTATTGCGATATTAATCTGTGTTTTTCATATTGTTGTTTTCTATGTGGTTGTCTTTTGCCCCTTTGCCATCCCAAGTCTTTGGGCTTCCTTGCCACAAGGTGGGGGTCATAGGTGATCTTTCTCTGGGGGCACTGGACAGAGTTCGAGGTCTTTGGAGAGGAAGAGGGGGAAGGTGCCAGAGTGGCAAGAGGTTTGGAGAGCTTCCCCCAAGCCCGCAATGGAACTGAGATGTTTGCAGAATCTGTAGAGAATAAAGACAAGCAGTGCCCCATCAGCCTGACACCAAGCTCCCTGGGGATGTGGCTGGACTTAGGGCGTGGCTGTGAGGCTGCCCTATGGAGGCTGGACCCTAGGCTCAGGGGCCTGACCATCTGCAGGGGCAGCTTGGCTTGGGCACAGAGTGGATCCCGGCAATGGCCATGGCGGACCGAATGGTTTCCTAGGTACCACAGACACACCACTGTGGCACCCGATCCCCTGGGGCGTGGAGGGGAGGAGACCCCAAACCAGACCACGACACAGGCAAGTTGATTTAATGTGATTTAAAAAAGTTTACAATGTGGCTTTTTTTTTTCCTAATTTTTAATTAGAGAATTTCTGATTTTCTAATTTTTGTTAGAGAAATTGTGGATTTACAGAAAATCATGCATAAAATACAAGATTCCCACATATCCTGTTATTAACACATTACATTGGTGTGGTATATTTTTTTACAATTGGTGAAAGCATGCTTTTATCATTTTACTATTAACTGTAGTTTATGGTTTAACTTAGGGTTCATTGTTCCTATAGTGCAGTTTCATGGATAAAAAAATATATCCTATTATTATATATACAATATAACAATTCCCCTTTGAATCACATTCAGGCATATTTGTCAGCGTTGTGAATTGCATTCACAGTGTTGTGCTACCATTGCCACCGTCCGTTACCAAAACATTACCATTGTTGTAAATAGGAGCCTTGTACATTTTTAAAAAAGAAAATAAATATACAAGTAAAAACATTCCAAACATCCCATACCCCCTCTTCCTCCCATTGTTTATTTATTTATTTTTGTCTTTTTTTCCCTTACTCATCTGTCCTTACACTGAATAAAGGGAGTGTCAGTCACAAGGTTTACACAATCACATGGACAAACCTTAAAAGTTCTATAGTTATTCAGTCATCTTCAAGAATCAAGGCTACTAGACTACAGTTCAGCAGTTCAGGTATTTTCCTCTAGCCACTCCAACCACATAAGAATAACTTCCAGAATGATCTCCCAACTTTACCTGAAATCTCTCAGCCACTGAAACTTTATTTTGTCTCATTTCTCTCTTCCCCCTTTTGGTCATGAAGGCTTTCTCACTCCCTCGATGCCGGGTCCCAGCTCATTCGGGAGTTCTGTCCTGCGATGCCAGGGAATTTACACCCCTGGGAGTCATGTCTCACGTAGGCCAGTGAGTTCACCTGCCTCGTTGGCTTAGAGAGAGCAGAATGTGGCGTTTTTTAAAATATTCCATGTTGTACAGTAAAATTCATTACCATTAAAATGCATCTTATCCCAGTAAAAATCCATGATAATCCTGCAAAGTAGGTAATTTTGTCATCCTCATTTTTCAAAGGATATTGAGACCTTAAAGGTTAAGTGATTTGATTACTGCCAGTGCTGAGAATCCCTCCAAGAAATTGCCCTCCCCCCAGACTCTACTTTGCACAATTATTGCTTATAGAGTTTACATCCCTGATATTGGCGAAAACTTATTTTTGATGCAGTTTCTCCTGGATAACCTTATAAGGAATTGAATTCACTCTAAGACATTCACAGCACAGATCCATTTGGCTGCCCTCCTCCCGGGGCCTCTTTTCCTCCCGGGAGTTCCCTACCTCGCAGAGAAGTTGTCTTCCATACAGCTGGGCACAGAAGGACATTTTAGGGATCACACATTACATGCCCCAAGCCTATTTGCAGGGAAGGGAAATTCAGGGTCAGTGTTATTTTGTAGCACGAAAACCAGGAACAAGGCCACAGGCCTCCAGGAACGTGCAGTGAAGTTAGAACAGGCTGAGACTAAGGATCCACAGTTTCGGGAAGCAGGTTTTATTAGCTCGTGCGCACGAGGGCCCAGCTGAGTCACCTCAAAAGTCTGAGCCCCGAACAAAAGGCAACTTTAGTTTTTATAGACTGTATAATATGTTAAAGACAAGGTAAACAATTGGCTGATTTAAGTTGAGATTGGCCCAGAGCTGAACCATTGAGGGGCCCCCATCCCAGGAATGTTTTTTTTTTTTTTTTGCCTATGTGCATTTTTACCAGTTACTTATATTTCATTTTTATTTATTTGCTGCAGGTGTTGGTATGTTCTGATCTGAGCTGGGCATGGGAAACAATGTAGCCATGCAGGGTTTAGGCCCCTGTGAAGTTGGGGGGGTAAAGGTCTGTGTTCTCCCTCTGTTAGCCTCAAGTTTTCTTGGCTAGGGGAGGGGGTTTCTATACCAGGAAATGTGCCTTATCTCGCTTGCCTGCAAGGAGAGGGGGTTTGGGGATTTTCCACAGAGAGCAGAGCTGAACTAGAAGGAGGGGGAGGCCTGCCTGCTACATTTCCCCCCTTTGAAGCTTACCTCGACTTTTAGGGAGGGGTTATAGCATCACTTATATTTCATTTTTATTTATTTGCTGCAGGTGTTGGTATGTTCTGATCTGAGCTGGGCATGGGAAACAATGTAGCCATGCAGGGTTTAGGCCCTGTGAAGTTGGGGGGGGGTAAAGGTCTGTGTTCTCCCTCTGTTAGCCTCAAGTTTTCTCCTGATGGCCCTTTTGTAACTGTGCCTGTCTTAGGTTGTTCCTCCCCTGAGGAATCTTACCCGTCTTTGGCTAACCAGCCATCTTCCGGGGCCAAACAGGGTGGTATGAGGTGTGCAAGTGAGGGAGCAGTAACAACCCTTGAGAGGGTCTGATCTGTCTCTTTGACAGCCTATGCCCCCTGGCCTCTATGCCCAGTACCTGTTTGGGGGGGTTTTCACCTGCTCATGGGGCATTAGCTTTGGTTACATGCTTTTGGGAGCACATGTTTTTTCTTTTTTTTTCAGTGAAGGCTTAGCTCATAACTTTTGGGCAAGAGATAAAGTTAGCACCAGCTCCCAGGAGGCCTTCTCAGTTTTGCCATCCTAGAGTAACGAAAACAGCATTATTGAACCTGGTGAGGCAGGATTATAGTATACTGGTGCACATTTTTAGTCAAGTACAAAATTATTTACTAGCAAGAAAGATGATAAAGGTTGTTTGCATGCAAAAGCTATACAATGCAAAAACAAGTTCTGGGAGGTAAATATTTCTAAGGCTAGGATGTTAATTTCCCTTAAGCAAGTCTTTTCCATACCTCATTATGCTTTATCTGCATATCTCAGCTTCTATTGTAGTTCCAGATCCTGAAATCCCAAGTCTGCATTTTCCTCATAGACTTGTGTCTGCAAGCTTGGGGTTAAACATCAATTTTTTTAACTTCTATAAACAGTAACTTACTTTCTACCCTAAAAAACTTTAAAAAATATTAGTGTAGATATAAACACTGAGCAGCAGCTAGGAAGGGGGAAGTTACCCAGGTAAGAGGGATTCCATTAAATTAAAGTTGGTTTTCAGGAAGAACTCCAGGAGACCTACTTCCAGGAGGGCTGAAACTGCTAAACGAAAGACAAATACAAAGAACAAGAAAAGACAGTCCACAGACCCAGCAGGCCAGGATGTCCATGTGTGATTTTCTAATTTTTCAGCCTTGCGTAGTCAGCCTCCGGGGTGACTGAGGCAGGGCTCGGAGGTCTCCTCAGGCTTCGGCCGTGCATTGACTAGCTGCTTCCGGTGAGCTAGAGCAGGGCAATGACGGTCACTCTGGCCTCAGTCGCGGGTTGGTCTGCTCATCTCAGCTATGATGGAGAAGGGCACAGTGACTCCCAGAGGTTGTGCATCTCAGATGTTCAGGATCAGGGCTGCACTTCCAGGGGTGGTGTGCAATGGTTCTTTTGACCTGAGAGTGGTGAATTTATAGGATGCTCCTTTGACAGCTGTTGGAATTGCTAAAACAACATGGTAAGGACCTTTCTATTAAGACTGGAGGGAGCCTCTTTTTTTAAATTTTTTTCCTCTCCAGCTTTTTTACCCATACCATGTTTCCTGGTTTGACCTCAGGTAAGGGAGGGTAGATGCTAAAGAGTTTGGATACTGTTTTTAATACCTCTCCTTTTAGTTTCATTTAAAACTTTTCTTAATTTTGACCATAATTTCCCCTTTACAAACCTTTGATAACTTATTATACTCATTCAGGCATTGTCCCACATTTTTTATTCTGCAACGGCTAATTATTTCACGTTAGGACAAAATTACTGTTTTCCTTTCAGCAAAAAAATATATATATATCCTTTATATCCTTCAAACTTAAGTCACCACTTCAAGCAAACATTTTATTATATAGTTATTATGAAAATTAAATTTGTTAGAATAATGTTCAATACCCAAAACACTCCAGTTAATGCACAACTGAAATTCCAACATATAAAAATTTTTGTTGTTTGTTTATTTTGGCTTTTCCTTTCCCTGTATTCCAGTCTCCCATGTTTCCCAGCTTTTCCATTTTATGAAGTATACCAGAGTTGATTGTTTTGTAGCCACAGTGTCAGCAGGGCATTGCTTATTACATCTTTGTGCAACCATTGCCAGAAAGGTAGAGCTTTTTCCAGTTTGCCGATTAAATTTTTTAAAAAGCAGTCTATATGATGGGGTTGGTGCCAATTTTTATAAATTTTATATAATTTGCATAGTTCAACACCACTTCAGCCCCTGCATCAGCAATTTTGACCATCCAGATAATTAATATATATATTTTTTCCTTTCTTGACAAAACTTTTTTATTTAAAAATTTCTATTATCTGCTTTATTCTATACATTAACATCCTACTTATCAGGGTTCTAATCACAGTGGCAATGGCTAATACCATATGTACTTTTCCTTTGTTAATTTTACTTTATCTTTCTTACATTTATATTGGGCTATATGGACTGTGGCCCTTTCAGCTATTGATTGATAATTAAAACAATTTCTTTAAAAACAAAATTTTGATCCTGCAGTATTTACAGTTTTTCCTGTAATTCTACCAATTCCTTTTCATAGGCTTTTCCTGTTTTATTTTATTTTCCTCATTTTTACAGGGTCCTGTGCATTTTGCTCATTCCTCTGCAAGTGAGGAATAAGGTAAATTATCCAATCCTGGGATTTCTTGGTTTTTTGTTTTGTTTTTTTTTTTTGAACTTAGAGAATCTTTTTTCCTAAAAAAATGACATTATTTCTATGTTAAAAGCCCATGGCTTACTGTTAATTCACTTTAAGTAAACTTTGAAGAGGGCCTACTGACATAAAAATTCCCAAATGTCTTAAAGCACCAGAAAGTATAACCCAGGGAGACAAAATATTTAAATTTAAAACAATTCTGCATACAAAAAGACAAGAAAACAGCAACTTTTAATTTATTAAGTATGGTCCTAATAAAGCATCACAATATTTAGAAGAACATATTCCACAGTTTCTGCATAAATTTTTAAAGCTTGTCTCATTGATCTCTATTACTATGAAACCATGCTGAAATGCGACTCCTGCTCCCAGTGCCAATTTTGTGCATAAAAGACAACGTGATATTTGGGGCCATTTAATTTATAGGTGCGGATTCACGAACAACACTGACTTCAGTTTTATAAAAATAGATTTTGTCAGGAAAGAAAGTAAAGAAAATAATTAAAAGATAGCAACTAAAAGTCTTTAAAAATAAAGCATAGTTACATCACCAGGTAAGATGGCATTACCACCTGAGAGAAGTGCTGGAGATTTTAAGAAGCAGCATTATAACTCTCGGTAAAAATCCATAGCAATTTTGGGGACAGCATTCAGAGTCTCCTTAGTTAAGATATATAGTAAAGCATAAGATTTTGATGAAGTACTGTCCCTTTTTCATAAGATTTTTCTCTTTCCTCTTTTTATGATAACTTCATATAGTAGTGGCCAAATTCCAATTAGCTTGTTTGACTAGGCCCAGTTTGGTCCTCTGGGAACTGGCTAGGGAACAAGAGGAGCTTCCTGGGACCTAGTTATTTTTATTAAAGTACACCTCCTTCTGAGAGGATAGCCAGTCCTCCCAGCTAGAGTGCACATTTTAACTGTTTTGTTTGTTTTACCAAGGTTACATAACGGCAACATTAATTGTACATACAGAACAGATTTTTTTTCATGAAATCAATTTTAAAACCCTTACATAGATGCTTTCCTTTTACTCTGAAATGTGTAAGATTTACTTTTTAAGACACACACACACTCACACTCCAACACTCCCCCCGCCCCTGCATTGCCCTTTCCAGAACCGAACCTGAAGACTTCCGTTTTCCCTGGCCCTCCAACTGGAGACTGGTACTCAGGTAGTTTCGGAGTTGATCAGGCTTCCCTTCCACTCAGGCTCCCCTAGCCTTTTATGAGTGGGCTGAAACTGATGCACCCGGGTGCTTACCAGACGGACCGGCGGTGCTCCCAGAAACCTGGTTCCAGAAACTGTCCCAGATCCATTGCCGCTCTGGCGGTGACAGGCGCCCCACCCAGGGAGTTCAGGAATCCGAGAGACCAGGAAATGCCCCGCTGCCGGCACTGGATTCCATCGGGTCTCAAGGAGATGACAGTACACCTGCCTCATATCCCCGACGAGCCCCCAGAAATGTAGCGCGAAGTTGTCTTCCGTACAGCTAGGCACAGAAGGACATTTTAGGGATCACACATTACATGCCCCAAGCCTATTTGCAGGGAAGGGAAATTCAGGGTCAGTGTTATTTTGTAGCACCAAAACCAGGAACGAGGCTGCAGGCCTCCAGGAACGTGCTGCGAAGTTAGAACAGGCCGAGACTAAGGATCGGCAGTTTTGGGAAGCAGGTTTTATTAGCTAGTGTACACACACGAGCGCCCAGCTGAGTCACCTCAAAAGTCTGAGCCCCGAACAAAAGGCAACTTTAGTTTTTATGGACTGTATAATATGTTAAAGACAAGGTAAACAATTGGCTGATTCAAGTTGAGAATGGCCCAGAGCTGAACCATTGAGGGGCCCCACCCCAAGAATGTTTTTTTTTTGCCTATGTGCATTTTTACCAGTTCCTGAAGGCTAGGGGAGGGGGTTTCTATACCAGGAAATGTGCCTTATCTCGCTTGCCTGCAAGGAGAGGGGATTTGGGGATTTTCCACAGAGAGCACAGCTGAACTAGAAAGAGGGGGAGGCCTGCCTGCTACAATTTAAAAACTTAACATTTGTTCTTTAAAAAAAAAAAAAGGAAAAGAAAAAACACACACCCACAATAGAGTCTTTGTAAACGTTTGGTAACCGGAACAGAAAAACCTTTGATAAAGTCCCTGGGAGAGCTTAGGCATTTCTCCTCGCTCCTGTCTCCGTGTTGGGACAGAACAGGTCAGCCCTGAAACAAGATGACCTGTTCCACCAGCAGCAATACAACGCTAAGCCTGGAGGAAGGAAGTGGGGTCCGGTTTCCACTGTTGCTTAAAAAAAAAAAGATCAGGCTTTGCTACTCGGGATTGCTTCTCCAGGAGTTGCAGCACACGGTGGTTAGCTTTGGCAGGAAGAGCATGTTCTAAAAACAAAAGGGCTTCTTCACAGGCGGATCCGCCGCGGGCTCAGTCACGCCAGGGGCCCTCGCGGCTCGGGTGATGCTCCTCCCACTGCCACTGGGTGGCGCTGAGGAGCCAAGATTGCGGCTGAGGACGCAGCTCCGCGCTGCCTCCGTCCCCGCCGCACAGGGAGAGTCATAGTCGCAGAGGCGACGCCAGGAGGTGACTCCGAGGGAGGGAGTTTGGGCCAGCCGCCTTCCAGAGCCGCTTTTATTGTGGACGGTCGAGGTTTCCTCCCTCTTATATCAAGAAGGAATTAAAGCATATTAAGAATTAGATATTTGTATTCGGAAACCGCTGTTTTTATTGATCTGTAAAAGACCCTCTGGGTATAAAGTGTGTAACTGGAGCTCCGGGCAAACGCAGCTCCCGGGAAAATCGCCTGGCCACGCCCTTTCCAGGCAAGCTTGCTGCCCCTCCGCTCCTCCTGTAGGGAAAGGGTTAATAATGGAATCGTGCACTTCCTTCCTTTCCTGGCCCCCGCGTTCCGGGGCACCCCCCGCCCCCCACCCCTGCACGGGCACCTCTGCAGGAGCTGACCCCACACCGCTGCTCCCGCTTTGTAATCTTCTTGGCTCCCTCCGTTTTAAAAAAAACCAAGCTAAGGTGAAAACAAACTCCTTACTGAGTCTTCCACTTTCCCTTTAGCTACTTATCACCACCTGTCTTTCCTTCCCTTCTGCACCCAACCTTGGGAGAGGCATGCCTGTGCGTACTATCTCTGCTTCCTCCTTCCCACTGACCCCAACTCGCTGCATGCAATCTAGCGTCTGTTCCCCCAGCCTCACTCATAGCCCCAAACCCCTGGGATGCTTTTGTGTTTGATTTTATATGGCTTCTCTGCTGTCTCTGATACTGAGGACCCCCTCTTCCCTCAACTCCTGGGACACTCGCATCCCTTGGATTTCCTCCTATGCCCTGCCCTCTCCGCAGTTACACGGCTTTTCCATTTTCTGCACCATGCCAGGAGAGGAGGACAGTGCACCCCTTGGGGAAGAACTTGGACCTGGGAGACAAGGAGACTGAGGTTCTTATTTTTGAAATATTTTTATTGAGAAATAACCACACACATACACTCCAACCATACTATACAGATCAGTTGGCTCACAATCTCATCACATGGTTGTGTATTCATCTCCATGATCATTTTTAGAACATTTGCCTCACTCCAGAAAAAGAAATAAAAAGAAAAAAAAAGAACTCACACTCCCATACCCCTTGCCCCTCCCTCATTGACCACTATATCACAATCCACCCAATTTATTTTACCCCTTATCCCCCCAATTATTTATTTTTTATCCTTATTATTGGTTTTTGTATGCTGTATGGTGGGGTCACACTTCATTATTTTTCCATATGGATATCCCGTTACTGCAGCACTATTTGTTGAATTTTTTGTTTGTATCGCTTATCTGTTTGTTTTTTTGGGAAGTGCATGGACAGGGAATCGAACCCTGGCCTCCCACATGGCAGGCAAGAATTTGACCACTGAACTGCCCTTGCACCCCTTTTTTGTTCTTATTTTTTTACTTATCTGTCCATACTCTGAATAAAAGGAGCATCAGACACAAGGTTTTCACAGTCATAGTCACATTGTAAAAGCTTTACCATCATACAACCGTCTTTAAGAATCAAGGCTACTGGAACACAGCTCAACAGTTTCAGGTACTTCCCTCCAGCCACTCCAATACACCATAAACTAAAAAGGAATATCTATATAATGCATTAGATTAACCTCCAGGATAACCTCTCAACTCTGTCTGAAATCTCAACCACTGAAACTTGACACTAAGGTTCTTAATCCCCCTTTATTTTTAGTAAGATAGTGTGACCTTGCCCAAGTTCCTCAGTATTCAGTAGGTTCCTAAGACCACATAGTGGGAGAGAAGGTTGGAAGGAGAGTGTTAAAGGTGTTTAGTGCTGGGCTAGCAGTTTGACCCTAATCCCCAGACCTCACATTATCAAGAGGGTGAGAGGCCGACCAGCAGACATTCCTTGGTGAGGGCTGAGATGGGCAGCACCCCTCCCTGGGCTCCCTGAAGGAACGCTGGAACCCTGGTCAGCTGCTGTGGCATAAGAAACCATCCCAAAGCAGCAGACAGGCTCACAATTTGGACAGGGACCTGGGGGTGGGAGGAGGCTCCTTTCGGCTCTGCGTGGCATCCTCTGGGGCAGCTCCAATGGGCTCTAGAGGATCCACTTCCAAGACGGTTCTCTCATGTTTGGTGAATCGAAGCTGGCTGTTAGCTGGGAGCTCAGCCAGGACTGAAGGCCAGGGTCCTGGGTCTCTGTCCACGGGGGCCTCTCATGGACTGCTTGGGCTTCCTCAAGGTACAATGCCTGGATTACAAGAGTGAGAGTCCCAAGAGACAGGAAGCGAAGTTGCCACCTTCTTAAGATCTGGGCCAGAATGTGGCCCAATGTTGCTTCCACTGCATTCTACTGGTTAAACAGTTGCAGGGCACAAGTTCAAGAGGAAGGGACAGAGACCTCCTTCTTGCTCATCCTCCCCTCTTGATGGCATCCTCTTCAAGATGGGGCTGGGTGATCTCATGGCCTCCTTCCTTTCTCTGCCCTGACTTTAGGACACCTTGCTTTCAGTGTGGCCAAACTTGCAGATGAAAGAAAGGCTGTCAGTAATGTGATTCACTGCCCCTGCCAAGAGCAAGGAGAGAGGAGACTAGAAAGACTAAACACTTGAGTTTCGAGGAGTTTCAAGCAGCCCGACCCCTCCATTTGGGGGGCAAGAACCATCTACATGAAGGGAAGAGAGAAGGGAGTAGCTGGGGCTAATGAGTAAGCGCTACAGAGAAGCCTCAGTCCCAGGGATGGCCTGCTTTCCAAGCACAAAGCAGAATTTCTGTTTCCTTTGAATTTGTTATGGGTGGATTATTACCAGGGGAATGGTTTTAAGCTTCTTTTCCTTGTTCTTTCATTGTGTTTCAAAAGTAATAGACATCACCAGTCACGAGGCTCAGCCAGTCCGGGCATTTTCCTCCAAGGCTGGTGATAAGGAAGTTGGACATTGTGCCAACTAAGGCAGACACCTGTGCCGCTGAGCTGCAGGTGAAGCTGCTAAATCACCTTGAAAATGCTGGCAAGCAACTATCGGGGGTAATGACTCTGTCTCACTCCAGACCCAGACCGATTTTAAGCCCACGACCTTGGGTCACCCTGGACCTCCCACAGCTATTCCATAAAGGGGAAAATGATAGTGGGTCAGTGGAGTGACTCCTTCCAATTATGAAGGTGACAAAGGACATAAATATACTTGGTTCCAAGGCCTGGAGGGTTAGAATGGCTCAGTGCCAACAACTGCAGTGGCCTTTTTACATCCAGTTACCTACATTTCCCTGATATAATCTTCCATTTGCAAGCACTGAATAATTTCTTTTTTAGGCACACAGACACACACACACTCTCCTTTTTACTCCATCAGACGAGGGGCTCAGATGGCCTTTCACCCAGGGAGAATTTATAAAGTACAGTGATTAGGATTGAACATTTATAATAAAAAAGTTTCCACCCAGAGGGATGAGAGAGACCAGGGATGCCACTAGAGGCAGCTTGGGATTCATGAATTATCCCTTCTGTCCTCGTCAGGCACTCGCCCAGTGACCTTGTGAAGTCTATGGGGCTGCGATTCAGCTTCCTCTGAGAGATCTTGGCCAGGGAAGATTCTGGAAATTTTGCGGGGCTATCAGCTTGGCCTTGATGGATGGATAAATTTGGCTAAACAAAGAAAGAAGGGAAAGGGGAGGCCTTGCGGGGGAAACGCGGGAGACACTCGAGCTGTGGGAATGAGGCCGGGCAGCCAGGGCAGAGCACAGCTTACCGTCAGAACCCACGGTGCTCAGCCTTTGGCCCCGTGTTTTAAAACACCGAGACTCTCTTTGGGTCTCAGTGTCCCTATCTGAAAAGTGAAGGATTGCAGCAACTACCTCAGCAGAGCTGTGAGAACTAAATGAGAGACTGTGTCTCTGGCAGCTGCATAATGAGTGGGAGTTATTATTTCTAAGCGAAACTATTCACTGCCATGGCACGCGGGCATCTGGAGGTCGGGAGGCTGGTCTGGTCGGAGCTCAGGGGTCGTGTGCAGAGAAGAGGGAGCTCCGTTTAAAGGGGGGTAGTATTTGGGGTGATAGAAAAGTTCTGGGGATGGATGGTGGTGATGGAGGCACAACTTAGTGCAGTCAACACCTCTGGATGGCATATCTGACAGTGGGTAAGATGGAAAATTTTAGGTTGCATAGAAATTACCAGAACATAGAACTGTACAGCACAAGGAGTGAACCCGAAGGTCAACTCGGGGCTATTAGTTATAGCATAGTTGTAATGACAGTGTTTCATCAATTTTTAAAAAATGGTACAACCCTAATGTAGAATGTTGGCAGTAGGGAAAACGGTGCAGGGAGGTAGTTATTTGGGAACTGTGGACTTTTCTGAGTGATCTTTCTGTAAACCTACAACTGCTCTAATTTTTTTTAAAAAAAGGTAATGGGGGTATGATTGTGGAATCATTCACAGTCCTGGCACGAGGGAATTCAGGATGTACCACTTTCCATGTTACTTGGCACCCAGAAAATTGAAGTAACTGTCAAAAACGCTGTGCTGGTGCTATCATCTGAATATCTGGTCTTGGAGAATCCCAAGGTCTTCGAAGGCAGAGACTATAACTTATGCATCTGTGCAAACCCTTGCAAAACCCAGCAAATAATATTGGTGCCCAGTTACCGCTTTTTGAGTGTGGGGAGCGGGAACTCACTGCAGAAGAGTGGTGCCTGCATCGATGGTTTAGTACTACACAGTTCACCGACTCGCAGGATCAAAACCCATCTGTTGCAGATGGTTTAAATGCAGACCTGGCTGTGTCTAGCCAGGTGAGACAGTCCCATAAACTGCTCTGGGATTCTTTCTCGCTTTGTCCTGGGTACACCCATCATGGGAGGGAACCAGAAGAGAAAAACACTGGGGGAAAAAAATGATAATACCCGATGACAGCAAAGATGTGGTTAGACACTCGAGTGTGAGTTTTACGGTATTATACATTGGCACACTCCATTAAGAAAGCAATTTGGAAATTTGTGCTAAAAGATCTATGGCCTTTGAGCCAATTCTTTCATACTAGCAGATTTACCTTTTAAAAAGGTCTGAATTAAAGGGAAGCAGAGTAGGGCTCTGCATGGAAGGAATGACCCTGTGTGGACCGTCAGAGCCCAAGCAGGGTGAGGGAGGTGTCCACATGGGGGGTGTGGCAGGGGGAGGGTGGGGACACAGCGTAGGGCCTCGGGTGGGGTGCCCACGTGGGGTGAAGAGGGTACCCGTGGAGGGGGCAGTGGAGGTTGCAGCAGCACGGGTGCCGGGGTCCAAACGGAAAGGTGATAGGGGCAGTGGGGAAACAGGAGACCGGATGCAGAGTGGGGGGCTGGTGAAATAAGCAGATACATCGAGGAGCATGGGTGCCAGGTTCCTCACTGTGGGAGACGCAGTTATGACATCGTAAAGGAAGAGAAGTAGACTGATGTAGGTGTAGAATTGAAAATGGGGAAACTGAGGAGAACTCATGATTGCCAACTTTACAAGTGATATCCCTTCTCCTTTTGTTGCCTTACTTCACATTTAGAAAATGATTAATGGGGTTGAACATCTTTTTCATTTGTTTGCCATCCTCCTTTTGTTCCTTCTCTGTGAAATGTCATCTATGTTTCTTCCATTAAGAGGTTTTGAAATGTCAGTAAATTTAGCCATTTGTTTCTAAGTATCGTGCATCTTTCCCCAGGTTTTCATTTTTATGTTACTTTACAGTCAGGTTTTTAATTCCTTTTATTTGTTCAAGGCTGTCATGCTTTTCTTTTATGTGTTCTGAATTTTATAACAAGCTTAGAACAACAGTGATCTCTTAGTCTAAAATTATGCATGCATGCTTTTGGCAAATGTATTTCTGGTTTCACTGTTTACATGAAAAGTCTTCGATGCATCCAGCTGGCACTGGTGGAGAGGTGCCCTGTCACTTGTGGAGATGAGGCAGCTGCAGGACAGAGGGGTGATTAGAGGCGTGATCTCTGGAGTCTGACTTACAGAGGCTGTGTGAGCTTGGGCCAGTTCCTTAACCTCTCTGTTTCATTTCCATAACAGTAGAATCCATCTCAGAGCTATGAGGTAAGGAATAAATGAGATAATCCATACCAGCATTTAGAAGTGTGCCTGGCATATAATATGTACTTCATAAGCCTTTAATATGATGCCATTTCCACCATGTGCCCATCTTCTAAGGACCTTTAAGAAGAAAGCATAAACCTGGGTCCCCACTCTCCATTGTCCCAGCGCTCGGCAGAGGAAAGGGGGTCTGTGACCAGGTGCGGCAGGCCCCCACCCCCACCCCGCCACGGGCTGAACAGCTACTTGGCGCTCTGCCTGCTACGTGGGCAGGGCAGCTGGGAGGCCATGTCCCGGCCCGGCCCGAGAGAAAGAAACTTGGCAGGAATCTGGAGCAAAGGCTTGAGGTGGGGGTGGGGTGGGGGATGAAACCCTCTCTCTCATCGCTAGGAGTCCCTGTTGTCACTGGAATCTTGGCGACAATCAGCTTGCGTGTGAGCTTGCCGGCCAATTCTCAGAAGAAACCCCCTCGGGTGTCCTTCCCCGCTTCTTCCCGCAGCACCCGCCCAGCAGACTTGCCGCGCTTTTTTTTTTTTTTTAATAAAGCAAATTAAATCCACACTATCACACGC
This sequence comes from Tamandua tetradactyla, assembly GCF_023851605.1. Taxonomy (NCBI): domain Eukaryota; kingdom Metazoa; phylum Chordata; class Mammalia; order Pilosa; family Myrmecophagidae; genus Tamandua; species Tamandua tetradactyla. The sequence goes on from NC_135352.1 coordinate 29,511,670, forward strand.
GCCGCGTTTAAATAATTAACAAATCGAGGATTAAACGTAGAGATTTCCTGGCTTTCCACCCGGCCACTGAAAGAGCGGACAGGGAGGCAGGGGCCGTCCAGATGCGCGCGGGGCAGGGGCAGGGGCAGGGGCGCCGTGCAGCCGGGGGTTCGAATCCGCCCTGGAATGCCCGGCCCTTCACCCGTGCCGGAGGGCGCCCCCCACCCCGGGGGCCCGGCTTTCCCGTCCCCTCCTACGTGCGCTGGGTCCGCAGCAAGGGCCACGCGGGGGGCTCCGCGGGTTTGTACAGCTGGCGCCCTCCGCCCGCCACCCCCGCCGCCTCGCGCCGCTCGGCCGGCTTTCGGGCCAAGCCTGTCCGCTGCGCCCCCCAACCCCCGCTCTGCACCCCCTCTGCCCGCACAGCCCGCGCCCCTCGCTCGCCCGTCCTCTTTCCCTCTTCCCCACCTGGACTGCGGGGTTTACAGGGCATCCTGCCGGGGGCCAAGCGGGCTCCGGCTCCACCCCGAGGGGGTTCCGCCCCAAGCGCCCTGCTTCCTCGGCGCCCCCTGCTCGCGCTGCTGCTGCTCTGCGAGCCCGACTTCCTCCAGGGCGCCCGCACCTGCCTCGGTGCCCCCAGCCGCCCCTCGGTGGCCCTGCATCCCCCCACTGCTGGCATTTCCCCTTCACCAGCCGCCCCTCATGCATTCTCATGATTTCCGGGTCTCCTTAGCAGACACATATGTGTCTCCTAGCAGACACATATGTACAGGCTGGCGTTGGTTCACATGTCTTTATTAGGGTGGGCTGGGGTGTAGGTCTGTGCATCTTCTTCATTAAGTGACAGCTGTGCTTCTCCATAGTGCCAGGAGTGCCCTTTTCCCACTAGCCTTTCTGGTCAACTCTTTTTTCAAAGCCCTGTTCCCATAGCTGAACTTTCTTTGAAACCTTCCCTTACTCCAGCAGAGAGGGGTTCACTCTTACTTCTCTGTACTGCCTCGTACATACTGTCACCTTTGTACATACTAAATTGGTAATTGTTGAGTTACTCTGCTGTGTTTTCTGAGACTCTGAGATCTCTGAGGACAAGCTCACCTTTTATTAAAATAATAGGATAACTTAGTATTATCTTTTTTATCTTTGTATTTTCAGGACCAAACACAGTAGCTGGTATTTGGTTCCTGTTTTTTTTTTTTGGTCTGGATGATTCTAAAATTAACCATTAACTTCCTTACCAGTTTCTTTACCTCCAGAATAATCCTTTCACTTCTTATACCATCCCCCACCCCCACCTGCCTCATGCTGCAGATGTCTGCAAATGGGAAAACCAGGTTTCCTCTGGTCTTACATTGTGAGTGCTTAACCCACACAGGGATTCCCCAACTTTTTTTTTTCTTTTGAGTTTCAAGGGCACGGCACCTCGTTTATAATTTATAGTAAGAATCTAGCCTGGCTCTTGAGCATGGCAAGATGAACTAACTAAGGAAGAGTAGATGGGGAAGAAAGCCAGAAGCTCATTTCACTGTCAGCCCCCAGAACAGGTGCTGGGCCTGTGATGAATCCAAAAGTGGGTGCTGGTACTGGCAGGCAAGCCCAGGAACAGGGGCGGTTCTGCAGCAGCAGGAAGCCACGCGGGGTGTGAGAATAGGATGCTATTGTTTCCTTAGGCTAATTTTAAATATTAGCCCCAAAGATAATATTGCAGATAATCTAAGCCTGTGGGAAGAAAATGGAATAAGGCATTTTACAATCAGATATAAACTCTTAGTTAAAATAATTAAGAAGAATTGCTCGGGTTACAGACATGATGAAACTGGACTGATAGGAAGAGAAAACTGATCTGGAAGAAGAAAGGATGCGAAGTAGAAATGAAAATAGGACAGAACTGGATGTCAATTTCTTTCATCTGAAGCAATTTACCCAGAACAAATTTAACCTATGCTTCAGATAGCTCTTAGTGCTAAAAAAGACTTAAATATTTACTCAGAGACTACCTTTGATATATTCTTTGGAACCCCATACTCTAATAGGTCTGTGATATGGCATCATGGAAAATCCTCATTCCAGAAACTGTGCTAGCCTGCCCCATGCAGCTAGCTTGATTCATAAAATGCCAGAAAATTCTACACTCCGTCTGTACCTTATTAAGGTTTCTAATGATGGTTCTCCTTTAGATAAAATGTTCTAGCCTAAGCTATCAGTGTAATTGCCTTATATACATTTATATTTTCCAATCCAATGCTTTAGGAGAATTCTCCACTTGCTGTGAAACACAAATAGCACTTGGAATAGCTAAAAGCCTAAAAACAATCCAAATCTGACTCTAGCGGCAGAGCTTGCAAACTGGTAACCCATGAGGCATTTCCGGATTACAAATGTGGTTTGTTTGTTTGCCTGGAGAGTGATTTATTTTGCTTTTTTGAAGTTTTCAAAATTTCAAAATTGAAAACTTTCTCATGAAAATCAGGATTTCTGATTTGCCTTGAAAAATTGGAAACCCTAACATCGTGGCTCCTCATGCTGAATGGCACCAGTTGATGGGAACTGAGTAGACGCTGCCCCCTTTTAGGTACGGAGGCTTATCTTCAGTTTATATGCTTCACCAGTTCTTATTTTTCTAACAGTCAGTTTACTCCTTTATATAACTGGCCTCAAGTTTATCAAGAGGATATTTTATTAAACCAGTAGATCTTTAACTGTTGTTCACTAGGTAAAATTGTGCTTATGTAAATGCTTTATTTAATTGCACTATTATAGAGAACATGGGCAAAGGTAAAACAAAGGTGAAATCAGGTTCTGCTACAAAAAAATTATAACCATAACCAGGAGTCATTTTCGAAACTACGTGTCTATTTATTTTATATACTCACCGACCCACATCTTATCTCTCCTATGTTTTACAACTGTATCAATGGACTTGAATATGAATTTTTGAGGAAGTGTAAATTCCTACTTGCAAATCTTGAGGGTTGGAGAGTTTCCAAATTAGAAAATAAGAATTTGGGCATATTCTATGTTTTTGAAAATCTATATGGCCAAGAGCTCTGTTTTTATTGCCATATTGAAATATATCTTGGTTTTGTGAACTGTGATAACGCAAGAGTTACATAAGGGTCAAAATTCTCCATGTAATACTTTCTCCTTCCTTGAGGTGTTTTATAAAGGAACAGGGTAATAAAGACATTTCAAAAGTCTTAGTTATTCATGGCCTTGCCCCCAAGTCTAAGGAGCCAAGAGACCCTGAAATTTCATATCAGCCGTTTGGAACCCGAGCCTTAAATCTCCTTCTCACCTTCGAGAACAGTAGTTTTGCTACCAACTGCCACTTCCAACACAAGATGTGCTATACTGAAATACTACCTGGGGATTGTGGCATTTACTGTGGGGCACGCCTGAGAAGCCAAGGCGAAGCATAAACATGTACAGATGAGAGGTCGTTTTCAACAAGATGCGTGGGGAAAGCTAACAGATTTCTTTCTTTGTTTATTATTGCGGAAGTTCATAGAGGCCTTTTGTCAAGTCTTTTTCCATCTTCACATTAGCTCTAGAGACAGGCAAGCTAGGGGTTTATTACAACTGGGTGAACCACCAAGAATTACTTCATGAAAAGTCAGCACAAAGGTATGCGGTGCAATGCATTTGGACATAAAAAGTTAAGACTCAACGTGTTAATGAAAATGATGAAAAGACTAGCTGCCTGGTTCTGAGCTTTCCCCCACTGACATACACGGAGTTGTCTCACAGAGAAGATTGCAAAAAAACCCAGCAGTGAACCTTGCAGTTGGGGCTGGTCCTGAGCAGCGATACCAGTCCCGCTGGCCTGGGGTGAGAGGGACTAGTGCCTGTCCTGCTGCAACTGCCCCTCAGTAGGACCCTCCCTTGAGTTTCATTGAAATTAACGAAATAATAACTCTTACTTATTACGTACTTACTTTGCACCAGGCACCACTGTAAGCACTTTACATTTATTAGCTTATATGTATCAACTTCTCATTCTAACACTGTGAAGGAGGCACTGTTTTAATTTGTGCTTCAAAACTGAGGCAGAGAGGGTATGGGTGGCTGAACGAGTTCAAACAGAGTCGAGAGGCTACTCTGGAGGTCACTTTTATGCAAGCTTCAGTTAGACATTGCTACCTATCATAACTTGCCAAATCCCAAACAAAACCATTCCAGCCAATCCTAAAGAACACCTAGGGCAATATATAAGATTCTACAAAGGTTCCATGCACTAGGGAAACTTTCCAGAAAACTACAACCTCGAAATGCATCCCTGGACAAGATAAATCCTAAAACCTAGAGGGCCCAGCCTCTCCAGAATATCAGCTAGTTCCATCTCGTTACCCCATATTACTGACAGCCCTTCCAACATGAAAAAGTTAGAATGGGCATAGCCCAAATATCCCTAAAGAGTGGGATAAGGATCAAAGGTGATCGTGGAATTATATAGATAAGGTAGCGATTAATAAACGAATATAATTGCTGAATCATTATATTGATATTTCTTGTAGTCTTCAGTATCATAGAGCAGGTAGAAGTAAAAACTTAAACTGTGGAATTGGCCATGCCAAACTCTGAATTCTGTTCTACAACTAATCATTGCGCTGTGCTTTGAAAATTATGGTTTTTTTGTATATCAGTTATTTTTCACAAAAAGAAGAAAAAAGTCGATTGTGATGATAAAAAAGAAAAAATTTACTCCTTCTAGCCTCCTATATTCTGGAGCAGCGAGAAGGAAAAATCTGAGAGGATGGTATGTGGTAGCCCATGACAAACTCTGGGATCTGTCCTGTAACCACTCGTTGAAGAGTGCTTTGAAAGCGATTGCTTTTTTCTTTCTTTGCTTTGTATATATGTTCTATTATATAATAAAAAAAAAAGTTGAAAAACACACAGAGAGGTTAGGTAGTCTGTAGACCTCAGATGCAGGAACCAAGGTCCCAAAGCAGGCAGCCGGCCCCAGCGCTGCAACCCTGAGTGGAGAGCAGGGCTGGCAAAGCCTGGCCGAAGGGCCGATGAGAGACCAGCCTGCAGCTGGCAGAGCTCGGCCCTGGGCTTATAGAGCGACACTGGATGCACATACAGGTCCTGCTTGCAGAATTCAGACAATCCTTGGGAAGGAACAACACAAACAGACGCTTAGTAGCTGCCCAGTTTTTATCTTAGGTGAATTGCCTGATCCTGTCCTTTGTCCATTTTTCTCTAGGGAGCGGATCGCTGCTGGTTCTCATAATTTGTTTACAGTCGGCTCTCCCTACTCTGGGGACAGATGTTTTGTCTGTTTTGTCTACTGTTGTACAACCAGCACACAGAAAAGGCCTAGAACATAATAGGTGCTCAATAAATATTTGGCACGGGTGAAGGAAGTATTCCTTGTCTGTTATTTTCTCATTAATCATAGTGCCTCTTAATTTTTTTTTTTAATTAGAGAAGTTGTGGGTCTACAAAACAATCTGCACACAGTGCAGAATACCCAAACACCAACTCACTCCCAACATCCTTGCACGGGTGTGAAACATTTGTTACAATTGATGATAGCATTTTACAAAATAATTGCACTTTTTTTTACAGAAGTTACCTTTGCTACCACTGATGAAAGATTATTAAAATCATTCAATTATCTTTCATCCATAATTTATATTAGGTGTATTTTTCCCATATTCTACCCTATTATTATCACTTTATATTAGTATCATAAGTATCATAAATTTGTTACAATTCCTGAAAGACCATTCTTGTGCTATTAACCATAATCCATCATCTACAATAGGGCTTACTGGGTTGTACAGTCCTATGTTTCATCTTAATTTTTATTATGGTAGCAAATACATCCCAAATCTCTCCTTTAATCACATCCACCTCTACATTCAGTGCTGCCAATTACACTCACAATAATATGCAACCATCACCACCATTCGTTCCAAACCTTTACCACCAACTTAAATAGGGCTGCTGTATAAATGATCAACTCCCCATTCTCGAACCCCAATCCATTTCCTAGTAACCAATAATCTAAATTCTAACTCTTTGAGCTTGCTTATTGTAACTATTTCATAACAGTGTGATCATACAATATTTGTTCTTTTGTGTCTGGTTTATTTTACTCCATATGATGTTCTCAAAAGGTTCATTCATGTTGTCACATGGATCTCTTTTCACTGCTGCATAATATTTCATTGCATGTATTTACACAGCTTGTTTATCCATTCAGCAGCTGATGGACAGTGGGCTTGCTTCCATCTTTTGGCAATTGCGAAAATGCTGCTATGAATATTGGTGTGCAAATATCTGTTTGAGACCCTGCTTCCAATTCTTCTGGGTGTATACCTACTAGCCAGACTGGTGGATCATATATAATTCTATACCTAGCTTCCTGAGGAACTGCCAAACTGTCTTCCACACTGGCAACCGACGAATGGATAAACAAAATGTAGCAGGTACATATTCAGCAACAATTGAAGGTCTAAGATATGAACTTAATTCCACTCCAATAAAGCCAAATCCACAGCCTTCGCTGCTATCCCTTTAATAAAAGCAAAATGTTGTTGGCAATCAGATTACTGAAGGTAAGTACTTATTAACAGTTCTTTCTCAAATGGGGGAGGTATAAATATTATATTTATAATATATTTATATTATAAATGCGGGATCCATTTTGGACAAGACCTACACTCTGCAATCTATCTACTAATGGGAAGGAGGAAGATAGCTTGCTTCTGTGAAACCTGAAAAGACAGAAAGATGGACAGATGGAAGTAAGGGAGGGAGGAAAGAGAGAAAGAGAGAGCGAGAGATTAAACCGTCATCTGATTTGGCAAGCTTAGTGAGAAAGTGAAGTAAATGTGATGAGATTTAATATAGATAAATGTAAGGCAACCCACCTGGGGAGAAATAATAATCAACAAAGATATAAAAAGGAAGACTGCTATTTAGGAAACAGCAATGTAGAAAAAAACCAGGGAGTAATAGTGAGTAATTACTTGCTGTAGATATGAGCCCATAATATCGCCATTGCAGAAAAAGACTGATGCCGTGTTGGGCTATATGTACAAAAGGATCCCTTAGAAAACAGAACTGGTAATAAAGTTGCTTCATAAGGCCTTTGCCTGGCAGTAATTTCACTATGAAATGCTACTGCAGACTTGCAAAAAGGAATGCTATAAAAAGAACATAAAAACAGTGTTGAATATTGAAAGTGGAATCCTGCATATACACTAAGGTAGGAGATTTGATGCCTCAATCAGATTCCATCTTTACTCAAGAGGGTTAAGTCCAACTGGACTCACATTTTTCTAGATGTAGAATTAAAGCTGGCAGCAGGTTTCATGTTTACTCTGACCTATATGTCTCCCTCTATGGGAAGAGGTATGTCCTGTAAATGTGCCGTCAGGCATTTCCATTGTATTCCTGGCATTTTTCAGATCCCCGAAAAGGTGAGACTCTGTGAACTCTGAAAACTGGTGGTGCTCAGCCATTAAAATAGAACCTTTTAGCCAGAAAAGAAAATAAATTAATTTAAGCTTAAATATGGAGGGGGACTTCTTCAGATTTGCTTTTTCTCTCCATCTAATTAGACTTTTGGTAAAGTTCTTCGTGGTTTCTAAAGAACAAAGCTGGAATAGTGGGGACAAGGAAGCCTGAGAAGATGAACACATTAATTTAGAGAAAAGAAGTTGGTTTCTGCCGTTAATTTACCAGCCACTTAGCAGTTCTGTGCGGTGCCCCCAATCAAAGGATAATGCATAAAAATGATGAAATGCAAAACCTGTGCAAGCCTTCCTTACAGAAATAAATAAGGTAACACCATGTAGGTGGCATGTTGGAATTTGATTTTGTTGAGGTGAATATAAAGGTATCCAGCAGGATTTCTCCAGGGTCTTCACAGACATCAATATGGCCTAGGTTTTAGGTATCAGTTGTCCATGAGAATCTCCTGAGAGCTTATTTTGAAACATGTTTTTTTGGGACCCAGCTCAAGAGTTTCTAATAAAGTAGGTCTGGGTCGGGACCTAAGAACCTACATTTTTAAACAAACATCTGAGCTAATTCAGATGGTATGGGCCATAGAATACACTTTGAGAAATTCTGAACAAAAACTATTTGGCTCACTTGGCTGGAAAATGTCTGCCCATGGCCAGATTAGCTCTGAATTCTAATAAATTGATTAAACGGGGCGGTGGATCTGCAGCATGTGATGATATCAGAAAGCATTTCCATTGCTGTCCAGCCCCGGATCCTCTGATCTCCCATTTCCTTTCGAGATAGAGCCTCCCCAGCCCCAGTATAAGCGGTTCCGGATGGAACACGTGATGCAGACCTAGCCAATCAGAGCACTGAATCCACATCGGCCCAGTGATTGGCTAGGGATGACCTGATGACACAATGTAGTCCGTGCAGTGTGTACCCTGGCGTGTGCGGAAGTGACTCGGAGGGAAGTCTCTGTTTTTGCCAGAGGATTTAAATCTTGAGAATCTGGAGTTAGAGCTGTGGTGCAACCTGAATGGACATTCTATTTAAGAATAGATCAAAAGATGGAAGGAATGAAACCAGGTGATTTTCCTTGAGCTACAGATTAGGCCCTACCTAAAGCCAGCCGGAATCCACCTCTACATTTTCAGTTTACACAGGACAATAAATTCCATTTTTTTCCTTAATCCAGTTTTGAATGGGATTTTCTGTCACTTGTGACCCTTAGCTCTGAAACTGTTATTATGATAAAGTACCTAACTGTGATGTTCCTGATAGGATGTTCTCACTTCTTTGGAAAAAAAAATATGTGCCAAAGACTTATTTTAGGTTTCACGTATATTTCTAAAATAACAACATGAAAACGTGGGACTAATACAGCACAAGTAAGTTACCCTGATGCAAACTATGGACTGCAGTTGGTAGTACAATTATAATAATACTCTTTCATCAATTATAACAAAGGTACCACACTGATGCAAGCTGTTAAAAGTAGGGGGTGGTATATGGGAACTGTATTTCCAGCATGATTTTTCTGTGAACCTAGAACTTCTCTAAAAAAAAAAAAAAAATATATATATATATATATATGTGTGTGTATTAAAGGAAAAAAGCAACAGGGAATGGGATCCCAACTGAAAGCAAAGAGATTTATGGGCATTTTGTAGCAGGAAAGTTTTTATTTTATGGAACTCAAGATGTAAGCAGTACTTACTTTCTCATTTTATTGCTGAGGCCCAGAAGCTGAGAAAAGGATTGGCAAGTTTCCCACATTCTGAAGTGAGGCGCTGCATCATTTATGCAGGACTTGGAAAGAGGTGGAGCACAGCATGTTCTGCCCCATAATTTTTTTTTTTTATAAAATCCCACATTTGGGGAGATCATTGTGGAATTAAATCTTAATTTAGGAGAACCATGGGAAGGAGTTCTTATGGGGTGTTCTTAGAAAAGGATAACACAAAAATAATATCTCTCTTCTGCTGACCACCCTTTTTAAATTTTCCTTAGCCTTACCTAGAGCCAGATGCCATTCTTCAAGGTCACTTTTCTGCTGCCTGAAGGCATTGTTCCAAAAAGGCTTGGATGGTGATACCTTTCCCAGCCGCCCCCCACACCCCCACATCTGGCAGATTCAGGGTTACTTTCCTACATTCTCGTTCTCCAGGGTGTCACTCCCCTTCTTTCCATTGTCCCTGCTCCTTGTTTAGTCACAACTCGTTCAACTTCTTTTTATGCTTTCAGGTGGACCTTGCTCAGCCTCTTGCTGCGAATCTGGTAGGTTTCCCTGCTAGAACACAGACCATCTTGGGAATGCCCAGTGTGGTGACTGGAGTCTCTAATGAATTTCACGGTATGGTCACTTTTATACTTAATATTCCTGTTTTTTTAATTGGACACAGTTATTAAGAAAACATCATCCTGAAAGACATTCTGATATAGTTGCTGAGTTGAAAGCAAGGGGCAAATGATATTCTGTACTTAGAATCTTGGTTAACTTGCTCCGAAAAGTAACTTAACCACGACAATGAAAGGCCTGGTGTGGTGGATTGAATTGTGTACTACAGTCTGGACAAGTTCTTGGTCCACATTCTGATGGGTGTGGACCCAGTGTGAAAAAGATCACTTCAACATGTTACCTCAGTTAAGGAATGGAACAACTGAATAAGTTTGGGCTTTAATCCGGATTAGTGGAGTCCTTTATTAGTAGACCGAAAAGCAGGTGGAGAGAGATTCTGCAGGGAGCAGCCAGAAGCTGGAAGTCAACGCAACCCAGGAGAGAGGAGAAGATGCCTCCAGATACATTGCCATGTGTTTCAGTTTGCTAACGCAGCCAGAAGGCAATATACCAGAACTGGGGTGACTTTTTCAAAGGGGACTTATTAGACTACACATTTATAATTCCAAAGCATGGAAATGTCCAAATTAAGGCATCAAAAGGAAGATACCTTCTCAGAGGAAAGCCTGCTGGCATCTGGGGTTCCTCTGTTAGTGGGGAGGACACATAGTGACATCTGCTGGTCCTTCTTTCCTGGGTTGGTTTCAGTGGCTTTCTCCTGTGGAGGCTTTTCGCTGGATTTCATCTCTTAGCTATTCTGAGCTCTCATATATTCATCTGTCTTTTATGCTCTCATAAAGAACCCCAGCAAGGGGATTAAGACTCACCTTGAATGGGCTGGGACACATCTCCATGGAAGCAACCTAATCAGAAGTCCCAACCATAAAGATGGATTAAAAGATCATAGTCATATGCCACAGACCTGGGTTCGATTCCTGATGCCTGCCCATGCAAAAAAAAAGAAGAAAGAAAAAAGAAAAAGAAAAAAAAGAGCATAATCTTTTCTAGGGAACAGAACAGATTCAGAAAAGCACACCAGGTGACAGAAAGGCCAAGGACCAAAGATTGCCAGCAGCCAGCCCCAGAATGGCACAGTCTTCTAGAAAAAAAACAACAAAACACTGCTTTGCTGACAACTTGATTATGAACTTCTCACAAGCCTCAATCTTGTGAGGCAATAAATTCTCAATGTGTTTAAGTCAGCGCATTGTCTTAGATGTCTTTTAGCAGCCAGGATAAAAACACATGCTTTTCTGGACTAGTTAGCAGAACAGACCACTGAGGTTTGTATATATGTTACTAAAATAACAATTAACAAAAACATAGGACTATACAGCAAATGCCTCAAATGCCTGAGGCTCACCATCTGCTGGGGACTCTGGGTTAACCTGGCCATTATCTCCTCTTTTTCACATTCTCCCCCATCTCCAAGGGTTTTCCAAAGTATGTGGGAAGGAAATAGAGTGAGGAATAAAGACTCTCCAACATTCTGAGTATTTTTTTAATCATTCAACTTTTTTTTATTAATTAAAAAAATTTTTTTTAAATACCAAAAAACACCAAACAAACACAAACATTTGTAACTTTTGATCATTCCGCTCTACATATATAATCAGTAATTCACAATATTATCGCATAGTTGCATATTCATCATCATGATCATTTCTTTGAAACATTTGCATCTATTCAGAAAAAGAAATAAAAAGAAAACAGAAAAAAATCAATACATACCATTACCCCCACCCACCCCCTCACCAATCACCAGCATTTCACCAATCACCAGCATTTCACTCTAAATTTATTTTAACATTTGTTCCCCCTATTATTCATCTTTTTTTTTTTGCATATAAAGACATATTTACTTTTTTTTTTAGCAAAATACATTTTTTTTATTAATTAAAAAAAGAATTAACAAAACAATTAGAAATCATTCCAATCTACATGTACAATCAGTAATTCTTAATAACATCACATAGTTGCATATTCATCATTTCTTAGTACATTTGCATCGATTTAGAAAAAAATAAAAAGACAACAGAATAAGAATTAAAACAATAATAGAAAGAAAAAAAAAATCAACAAAAACAAAAAACCTATACCTCACATGCAGCTTCATTCAGTGTTTTAACATAATTGCATTACAATTGGGTAGTATTCTGCTGTCCATTTCTGAGTTTTTATATCCAGTCCCGTTGTACAGTCTGTATCCCTTCAGCTCCAATTATCCCTTCTCTCTTTTTTTTTTTTTAATTAATGGAAAAAAGAAATTAACCCAACATTTAGAGAGCATACCATTCTACATATGCAATCATTAATTCTTAACATCATCACATAGATGCATGATCATCATTTCTTAGTACATATGCATTGGTTTAGAAGAACTAGCAACATAACCGAAAAAGATATAGAATGTTAATATAGAGAAAAAAATAAAAGTAATAATAGTAAAATCAAAACAAAACAAAACAAAACAAAACAAAAACCTATAGCTCAGATGCAGCTTCATTCAGTGTTTTAACATGATTACTTTACAATTAGGTATTATTGTGCTGTCCATTTTTGAGTTTTTGTATCTAGTCCTGTTACACCGTCTGTATCCCTTCAACTCCAATTGGCCATTATCTTACCCTGTTTCTACCTCCTGCTGGACTCTGTTATCAAGGACATATTCCAAATTTATTCTCGAATGTCTGTTCACATCAGTGGGACCATACAGTATTTGTCCTTTAGTTGTTGGCTAGACTCACTCAGCATAATGTTCTCTAGGTCCATCCATGTTATTACATGCTTCATAAGATTATCCTGTCTTAACGCTGCATAGTATTCCATCGTATGTATATACCACAGTTTGTTGAGCCACTCTTCTGTTGATGGAGATTTCGGCTGTTTCCATCTCTTTGCAATTGTAAATAAAGCTGCTATAAACATTGGTGTGCAAATGTCCGTTTGTGTCTTTGCCCTTAAGTCCTTTGAGTATATTCCCAGCAATGGTATTGCTGGGTCGTATGGCAATTCTATATTCAGCTTTTTGAGGAACCGCCAAACTGCCTTCCACAGTGGTTGCACCCTTTGACATTTCCACCAACAGTGGATAAGTGTGCCTCTTTCTCCGCATCCTCTCCAGCACTTGTCATTTTCTGTTTTGTTGATAATGGCCAGTCTGGTGGGTGTGAGATGATATCTCATTGTGGTTTTGATTTGCATTTCTCTAATGGCCAGGGACATTGAGCATCTCTTCATGTGCATTTTGGCCATTTGTATTTCCTCTTCTGATAGGTGTCTGTTCAAGTCTTTTTCCCATTTTGTAATTGGGTTGGCTGTCTTTTTGTTGTTGAGATGAACAATCTCTTTATAAATTCTGGATACTAGACCTTTATCTGATATATCATTTCCAAATATTGTCTCCCATTGTGAAGGCTGTCTTTCTACTTTCTTGATGAAGTTCTTTGATGCACAAAAGTGTTTAATTTTGAGGAGTTCCCATTTATTTATTTCCTTCTTCAGTGCTCTTGCTTTAGGTTTAAGGTCCATAAAACCGCCTTCAGTTGTAAGATTCATAAGATATCTCCCAACATTTTCCTCTAACTGTTTTATGGTCTTAGACTAATGTTTAGATCTTTGATCCATTTTGAGTTAACTTTTTTTTTTTTTTTTTTTTTTTTCTTTGCTTTGTATATATTTTATACTATACAATAAAAACAAAAAATCTATAAGCAGTTATAATAACATTAGATAATATAAATTCCTGAAATAAAAATCTTGAAAATATTTAGTTACATAGATCATTACTATAGCAGTGCTGATATTTGTAAGAACTTTGTACTTAATATTTTTTTTTTTTTATTAATTAAAAAAAGAATTAACAAAACAATTAGAAATCATTTCAATGTACATGTACAATCAGTAATTCTTAATAACATCACATAGTTGCATATTCATCATTTCTTAGTACATTTGCATCGATTTAGAAAAAGAAATAAAAAGACAACAGAATAAGAATTAAAACAATAATAGAAAGAAAAAAAAAACAAAAACAAAAAACCTATACCTCACATGCAGCTTCATTCAGTGTTTTAACATAATTGCATTACAATTGGGTAGTATTGTGCTGTCCATTTCTGAGTTTTTATATTCAGTCCCGTTGTACAGTCTGTATCCCTTCATCTCCAATTATCCCTTCTCTTTTTTTTTTTTTTTAATTAACAGAAAAAAAGAAATTAACCCAACATTTAGAGATCATACCATTCTACACATGCAATCATTAATTCTTAACATCATCACATAGCTGCATGATCATCATTTGTTAGTACATTTGCATTGGTTTAGAAGAACTAGCAACATAACCGAAAAAGATATAGAATGTTAATATAGAGAAAAAAATAAAAGTAATAATAGTAAAATCAAAACAAAACAACACAAAACAAAACAAAAACCTATAGCTCAGATGCAGCTTCATTCAGTGTTTTAACATGATTACTTTACAATTAGGTATTATTGTGCTGTCCATTTTTGAGTTTTTGTATCTAGTCCTGTTGCACAGTCTGTATCCCTTCAGCTTCAATTACCCATTGTCTTACCCTGTTTCTAACTCCTGCTGAACTCTGTTACCAATGACATATTTCAAGTTTATTCTCGAATGTCCGTTCACATCAGTGGGACCATACAGTATTTGTCCTTTAGTTTTTGGCTGGATTCACTCAGCATAATATTCTCTAGGTCCATCCATGTTATTACATGGTTCATAAGTTTATCTTGTCTTAAAGCTGCATAATATTCCATCGTATGTATATACCACAGTTTGTTTAGCCACTCTTCTGTTGATGGAGATTTTGGCTGTTTCCATCTCTTTGCAATTGTAAATAATGCTGCTATAAACATTGGTGTGCAAATGTCCGTTTGTGTCTTTGCCCTTAAGTCCTTTGAGTAGATACCTAGCAATGGTATTGCTGGGTCGTATGGCAATTCTATATTCAGCTTTTTGAGGAACCGCCAAACTGCCTTCCACAGTGGTTGCACCCTTTGACATTCCCACCAACAGTGGATAAGTGTGCCTCTTTCTCCGCATCCTCTCCAGCACTTGTCATTTTCTGTTTTGTTGATAATGGCCATTCTGGTGGGTGTGAGATGATATCTCATTGTGGTTTTGATTTGCATTTCTCTAATGGCCAGGGACATTGAGCATCTCTTCATGTGCCTCTTGGCCATCCGTATTTCCTCTTCTGATAGGTGTCTGTTCAAGTCTTTTTCCCATTTTGTAATTGGGTTGGCTGTCTTTTTGTTGTTGAGATGAACAATCTCTTTATAAATTCTGGATACTAGACCTTTATCTGATATATCATTTCCAAATATTGTCTCCCATTGTGAAGGCTGTCTTTCTACTTTCTTGATGAAGTTCTTTGATGCACAAAAGTGTTTAATTTTGAGGAGTTCCCATTTATTTATTTCCTTCTTCAGTGCTCTTGCTTTAGGTTTAAGGTCCATAAAACCGCCTCCAGTTGTAAGATCCATAAGATATCTCCCTACATTTTCCTCTAACTGTTTTATGGTCTTAGACCTAATGTTTAGATCTTTGATCCATTTTGAGTTAACTTTTGTATAGGGTGTGAGAGATGGGTCTTCTTTCATTCTTTTGCATATGGATATCCAGTTCTCTAGGCACCATTTATTGAAGAGACTGTTCTGTCCCAGGTGAGTTGGCTTGACTGCCTTATCAAAGATCAAATGTCCATAGATGAGAGGGTCTATATCTGAGCACTCTATTCGATTCCATTGGTCGATATATCTATCTTTATGCAAATACCATGCTGTTTTGACCACTGTGGCTTCATAATATGCCTTAAAGTCAGGCAGCGCGAGACCTCCAGCTTCGTTTTTTTTCCTCAAGATGCTTTTAGCAATTCGGGGCACCCTGCCCTTCCAGATAAATTTGCTTATTGGTTTTTCTATTTCTGAAAAATAAGTTGTTGGGATTTTGATTGGTATTGCATTGAATCTGTAAATCAATTTAGGTAGGATTGACATCTTAACTATATTTAGTCTTCCAATCCATGAACACGGTATGCCCTTCCATCTATTTAGGTCTTCTGTGATTTCTTTTAGCAGTTTTTTGTAGTTTTCTTTATATAGGTTTTTTGTCTCTTTAGTTAAATTTATTCCTAGGTATTTTATTCTTTTAGTTGCAATTGTAAATGGGATTTGTTTCTTGATTTCCCCCTCAGCTTGTTCATTACTAGTGTATAGAAATGCTACAGATTTTTGAATGTTGCTCTTGTAACCTGCTACTTTGCTGTACTCATTTATTAGCTCTAGTAGTTTTGTTGTGGATTTTTCTGGGTTTTCGACGTATAGTGTCATATCGTCTGCAAACAGTGATAGTTTTACTTCTTCCTTTCCAATTTTGATGCCTTGTATTTCTTTTTCTTGTCTAATTGCTCTGGCTAGAACCTCCAACACGATGTTGAATAATAGTGGTGATAGTGGACATCCTTGTCTTGTTCCTGATCTTAGGGGGAAAGTTTTCAATTTTTCCCCATTGAGGATGATATTAGCTATGGGTTTTTCATATATTCCCTCTATCATTTTAAGGAAGTTCCCTTGTATTCCTATCTTTTGAAGTGTTTTCAACAAGAAAGGATGTTGAATCTTGTCAAATGCCTTCTCTGCATCAATTGAGATGATCATGTGATTTTTCTGCTTTGATTTGTTGATATGGTGTATTACATTAATTGATTTTCTTATGTTGAGCCATCCTTGCATACCTGGGATGAATCCTACTTGGTCATGATGTATAATTCTTTTAATGTGTTGTTGGATACGATTTGCTAGAATTTTATTGAGGATTTTTGCATCTGTATTCATGAGAGAGATTGGTCTGTAGTTTTCTTTTTTTGTAATATCTTTGCCTGGTTTTGGTATGAGGGTGATGTTGGCTTCATAGAATGAATTAGGCAGTTTTCCCTCCACTTCGATTTTTTTGAAGAGTTTGAGGAGAATTGGTACTAATTCTTTCTGGAACGTTTGGTAGAATTCACATGTGAAGCCATCTGGTCTTGGACTTTTCTTTTTAGGAAGCTTTTGAATGACTAATTCAATTTCTTTACTTGTGATTGGTTTGTTGAGGTCATCTATGTCTTCTTGAGTCAAAGTCGGTTGTTCATGTCTTTCCAGGAACCCGTCCATTTCATCTAAATTGTTGTATTTATTAGCGTAAAGTTGTTCATAGTATCCTGTTATTACCTCCTTTATTTCTGTGAGGTCAGTGGTTATATCTCCTCTTCCATTTCTGATCTTATTTATTTGCATCCTCTCTCTTCTTCTTTTTGTCAATCTTGATAGGGGCCCATCAATCTTATTGATTTTTTCATAGAACCAACTTCTGGTCTTATTGATTTTCTCTACTGTTTTCATATTTTCAATTTCATTTATTTCTGCTCTGATCTTTGTTATTTCTTTCCTTTTGCTTGCTTTGGGATTAGTTTGCTGTTCTTTCTCCAGTTCTTCCAATTGAACAGTTAATTCCTGCATTTTTGCCTTTTCTTCTTTTCTGATATAGGCATTTAGGGCAATAAATTTCCCTCTTAGCACTGCCTTTGCTGCATCCCATAAGTTTTGATATGTTGTGTTTTCATTTTCATTTGCCTCCAGGTATTTACTAATTTCTCTTGCAATTTCTTCTTTGACCCACTCGTTGTTTAAGAGTGTGTTGTTGAACCTCCAGGTATTTGTGAATTTTCTGGCATTCCGCCTAGTATTGATTTCCAACTTCATTCCTTTATGATCCGAGAAAGTGTTGTGTATGATTTCAATCTTTTTAAATTTGTTAAGACTTGCTTTGTGACCCAGCATATGGTCTATCTTTGAGAATGATCCATGAGCACTTGAGAAAAAGGTGTATCTTGCTGTTGTGGGATGTAATGTCTTATAAATGTCTGTTAAGTCTAGCTCCTTTATAGTAATATTCAGATTCTCTATTTCTTTATTGATCCTCTGTCTAGATGTTCTGTCCATTGATGAGAGTGGGGAATTGAAGTCTCCAACTATTATGGTATTTGTGTCTATTTCCCTTTTCAGTGTTTGCAGTGTATTCCTCACGTATTTTGGGGCATTCTGGTTCGGTGCATAAATATTTATGATTGTTATGTCTTCTTGTTTAATTGTTCCTTTTATTAGTATATAGTGTCCTTCTTTATCTCTTTTAACTGTTTTACATTTGAAGTCTAACTTGTTGGATATTAGTATAGCCACTCCTGCTATTTTCTGGTTGTTATTTGCATGAAATATCTTTTCCCAACCTTTCACTTTCAACCTATGTTTATCTTTGGGTCTAAGATGTGTTTCCTGTAGACAGCATATAGAAGGATCCTGTTTTTTAATCCATTCTGCCAGTCTATGTCTTTTGATTGGGGAATTCAGTCCATTAACATTTAGTGTTATTACTGTTTGGATAATATTTTCCTCTGCCATTTTGCCTTTTGTATTATATATATCATATCTGACTTTCCTTCTTTCTACACTCTTCTCCATACCTCTCTCTTCTGTCTTCTCGGTTCTGACTCTAGTGCTCCCTTTAGTATTTCTTGCAGAGCTGGTCTCTTGGTCACAAATTCTCTCAGTGACTTTTTGTCTGAGAATGTTTTAATTTCTCCCTCATTTTTGAAGGACAATTTTGCTGGATATAGGAGTCTTGGTTGGCAGTTTTTCTCTTTTAGTAATTTAAATATATCATCCCACTGTCTTCTAGCCTCCATGGTTTCTGCTGAGAAATCTACACATAGTCTTATTGGGTTTCCCTTGTATGTGATGGATTGTTTTTTTCTTGCTGCTTTCAAGATCCTCTCTTTCTCTTTGACCTCTGACATTCTAACTAGTAAGTGTCTTGGAGAACGCCTATTTGGGTCTAATCTCTTTGGGGTGCGCTGCACTTCTTGGATCTGTAATTTTAGGTCTTTCATAAGAGTTGGGAAATTTTCAGTGAAAATTTCTTCCATTAGTTTTTCTCCTCCTTTTCCCTTCTCTTCTCCTTCTGGGACACCCACAACACGTATATTTGTGCGGTTCATATTGTCCTTGAGTTCCCTGATACCCTGTTCAAATTTTTCCATTCTTTTCCCGATAGTTTCTGTTTGTTTTTGGAATTCAGATGTTCCATCCTCCAAATCACTAATTCTATCTTCTGTCTCTTTGAATCTATCATTGTAGGTATCCATTGTTTTTTCTATCTTTTCTACTTTGTCCTTCACTTCCATAAGTTCTGTGATTTGTTTTTTCAGTTTTTCTATTTCTTCTTTATGTTCAGCCCATGTCTTCTTCATGTCCTCCCTCAATTTATCGATTTCGTTTTTGAAGAGGTTTTCCATTTCTGTTCGTATATTTAGCATTAGTTGTCTCAGCTCCTGTATCTCATTTGAAGTATTGGTTTGTTCCTTTGACTGGGCCATATTTTCAATTATTTGAGCGTGATCCGTTATCTTCTGTTGGCGTCTGCGCATTTAGACAGATTTCCCTGGGTATTGGATCCAAAAGTTTGGAAGATTTTCCTGTGAAATCTCTGGGTTCTGTTTTTCTTATCCTGCCCAGTAGGTGGCGCTCGTGGCACACGTTTGTCTGCGGGTCCCACCAGTAAAAGGTGCTGTGGGACCTTAAACTTTGGAAAACTCTCGCCGTCCGGGGGGTTCGCTAGCCGAAGCGGCTTGAGCCGGCCCGGGGTCCGAACGCAGGGAGGGTTGCTGGTCGCCGCTGCCCGGGAAAGAGCCCGTCCGAATTTCCTAGTCGGCCCTGGGCGACAAGCGTGGCGGAAGGGCGCCAGCGGCAGCGGCCCGCCCGAGAGAGTGCATGTTCCCCGGGAGTCACGGGTTTGGAAGGGGCCTCCCCCACCCGTCACCGTTCTCCGCGGCCTGGGGGTTTCCAATCCAATTCTCTCAGTTGGTCCAGGGGGTTGCGCGTGGTGTGGGTGCCAGCCGCCTTGGTTTCAGGGGACCGCCTCTCCAATTTTCCCAGCCGGCCCGGGAAGGGGGAAGGGAGTAACTCCGGCCACTTGCTGCCCTGCCTGGTGAAGCCCACGCGCCTCGGCAATCTCACCCGAGCTGCTTCTCTCAGCCAGCCAGCTGTTCCAGGATGGGGTACGCTGTCTTTTTTATCTCTGTTGTGGCTTTGGGTGCTTTCTGTATCGTTTCTGCTCCCCTAGTAGCTGTCCTGGAGAAGAAACTAAGATCCGCGCGTCTTACTAAGCCGCCATCTTCCAGGAATTCCTATTATTCATCTTTATTCCATGTTTTACTCATCTGTTGATAAGGTAGATAAAAGGAGCATCAGACACAAGGCTTTCACAATCACACAGTCACATTGTGAAAGCTATACCATTATACAATCATCATTAAGAAACATGGCTACTGGAACACAGCTCTATATTTTCAGGCAGTTCCTTCTATCCTCTCCATTATATCTTGACTAACAACGTGGTATCTATTTAATGCATAAGAATAACCTCCAGGATAACCTCTCAACTCTGTTTGGAATCTCTCAACCGTTGACACTTAATTTGTCTCATTTCACTCTTCCCCCTTTTGGTTGAGAAGGTTTTCTCAATCCCTTGATGCTGAGTCTCAGCTCATTCCAGGATTTATGTCCCACGTTGCCAGGAAATTCCACACCCCTGGGAGTCATGCCCATGTAGACAGGGGAGGGTAGTGAGTTTGCTTGTTGTGTTGGCTGGAGAGCAACACATCTGAGCAACAAAAGAGGTTCTCTTGGGGGTGACTCATAAGCCTAATTTTAAGTAGGCTTGACCTATCCTTTGTGGGGTTAAGTTGCAAAATAACAAGCCCCAAGATTGGGGGCTCAGTCTATAGCTTTGATTGTCTGCACTGTTTGTGAGAATATCAAGACATTTTGAGTATTTTCAGAGCCCTTATCATATCAAGTCAATAGGGGTTCTTTTGGCATTTTGAGTGAAAATGTCTTTGGTTGTTAAGGACTGTCCAGCACATTGCAGGACATTAGTATCCCTGGACTTCATAAATTAAATCCTAGTTTATAATAACCAGACGTTAATAAGAGGGTGGGCCATGGTGGCTCAGTGGCAGAGTTCTTGCCTGCCATTCCAGAGACCTGGGTTTGATTTCCAGTGCCTGCCCATGCCAAAAAATTAAAAAATGTTAACAAGAAATGCTCCCATATGTTTCTAAGCATCCCCTGGGGGCAGTAGTGCCTCGGGGATAACAAACACTGCCTTGAGGGCTGGAGGTGTGAAAGCAAGATCTCGGACTTCCTCTCTGAAGCAGGGTTCAGGGCTTTTGAAACATGTAATTGGGTATGCTCCAACTGTTAGAGGGTCTACCTTATGATTTTTGAGTTTGCAGTATACAAGCTTCTGGTCAAATGCTGTGGCTAAATAGGCACTTCAGAAATATTTCCTAATTAATTGCCATGTCTTGTTTATTGTTGGATGTTCACTGAGTCCAGAAACTTCTCATCCTCTATGTTGTATAGAGTCCTAGGTGGGCTTAATACAATGCCATGAGACCAATAAGCACTCAGGAAATATTAATTGCTATTGATGGATGTTGTAACTTCTTTAATATAAGTGCAAACAACCAAAAAGGGCTGAATACCCTTGGCTCCTTACCTCTGTTGCATTTGGCATTTGGAGAGACTGATTCATAGAGTCTTACAACTAATTACTTGTCTTTCCATCTCTGACACCTAAAACTCAGGTACATCCAGGTCACTGAGCAGTCGTGTGGGTGGGTGAGAGGCTTTCTTGGGCTTTACCTGAAAGCCAGGTTATCTGCAGTAGATCTAGACTTTAAGGAAACATAAAACTTGGTAAATATGCCAAAGTAGAAAGCAGGAACCTGAACACATCAGGACTGGTAAAAAAAGAGCATATAAAGAAGATGGGGGGAAGGGGCTATGAGGTGAGGTTTGTGCAGCAGACAACAGAAGCTGGAAGTTGCTCTGAGCTAGTAGACCCCTTGGGTATGGCCGGGGTCAGTGCTGTATGTCTTTTCCCAAGTCTCCCACTGGTTGAAGCCCCAGCTCCACTTGAACATGTGATCATTATCTTGCTGAGTGCAGGCGGGATAAGATCTGGGAGGAGCAGGCTGGATCCAAATTTCCATCATTCTTGGTAAGTCCGAATCAGAGGTTGGTTCTGAATAACTCACCAATTCCTTGCCCATGGGTGAGTCATGGTTGTTTTGTTTCCAAGGGTGATCATTGAAGTATGTCATGTGATGAAGTGATATCATGCTCAGTGATTTCCATAAGAATCATGAGAATTAAAGCCATTATGAGTTTTAAAACAAAAAATGAACTCTGATTGTCATAGCAGTCATGGGGCTGACGTATGTTAAGCTGCATTTCTGAAGAATACCTGGGTGACCTGAGCTCATTTGCAGCTTTGCAGAATACACCCTCATTTTGTTCGACTTTTATACAAAAGGCAGAAACATTTGCAAATGGCTTGACTTACCTAGCTTGACTATCATCAAAATCTGTGGCCAGATTAAATTGGGTTTGTTCTAAAGAACAAGTAGAGGAAATGGAGAGATGTGTTTTAGGTAAGCTTTGTACTAAGACACAACTTCCTCCTCTCAACTTATTTCCCTCCGGGTCCAAATGGCAACACCTTCTTAATTAGCCAAGAGTGTTAAATAACAGTTTTAGTTTGCTAAATGCTTCCAGAATGCAATATACCAGAAATTGAATGGCTTTTTAAAAGGGAATTTATTCAGTTACAAGTTTACAATTCTGAGGCCATGAAAATGTCCAAACTAAGGCATCCAGAAAAACATACTTTGACTCCAGAAAGGTTGATGTCTGTCATACCGGAAGACATGTGGCTGGGATCTGCTGGTCCTTGTTCTGGATTCCATTGCTTCCAGCTGCTAATGCCACTAGTTTCCTCCCTAAGTATCTGTGGGGCCTTCACTTAGCCCCTCCAGGACATAACTCTTGTTTCTGGCTTGCTCAGCGTCTCATGGAAATGCACATGGTGACATCTCATCTCCAAATGTCTGGGCCTAGGTATCTTCTCTCTGGTCAGCACTCAAGCATCTCCAAATGTCTATGTTTCTGTCAGCTTTGAGCTTTCTCCAGAATGTTCCCTTTTAAAGGACTCCAGTAAACTAATCAAGACCTGATATAAATGGGTGGAATCTAACCAAAAGGTCACACCCACAATTGGGCATGTCACATTTCCATGGAAACAATCCAAAGTTCCCACCCTATAATATTGAATCAGGATTAGAAGAAACATGGCTGGCTCCCACATAGATCCGGAAAAAGGATATGGCTTTTCTGGGGTATGTAATAGCTTCAAACCAGTACAACAAAAAGAAGCCATATTTTCTTCTTTCTTCCCAGGCAATCAGGATTTGGATCAGTAGATTTTGGCTGTTCCTTTTTCCTGGAGCTGGAATGACAAGGACCTAATGTAGGATCTCTACATTGTTATTAATGACTTGCTAGAGGTCAGTTTTGGGGAGAAGTTTCAAAAGCAACCCACACAGCAGTGAAAGATGGCACTAATCTTCTGTATGATGCCCATAGGCACATTAATATGTGAATGTGTGGAATATGCTAATTCTTGGGAAATAACATGTAAAAGGAAGCTTGTTACTATGCAGGGTAGAATGACAGTATCTTCTCCAGGGGGCTGTCCCTCTTCTCTTGACCCCTTATATCAGTGGCTCTTCTAGGTTTTGGCCTGGAGGTATCATCCAGGTGTGCAAAATAATCTGGGTTGCTAAAATATTGTAGAAAAGAAAAATGTATAATATCCATAATTGAGTTGACTTTCTACCTGGACCACGGGCATCATCTCAGGTGATTTTAGTCTTAGATTTTTCTGATTATTTCCTTTGAATGAAGAGATTTGGTTTTTCTATGTAATTTTATTGAGATATATTTACACACCAAACAATCCATCCAAAGTATACAATCAATGGTTTACAGTATCATCACATAGCTGTGCATTCACCATGATCATTTTTAGAACACTTACATTACTCCATAAAAAAGTACTAAAAGGTAAAAAGAAAACTCCAAGCATCATATGCCTCTTCCCCCTCTCTCTTATTGACCATGAGTATTGTACTGTACCCAATTTTTTTTACAAATTTGTATTGTAAAATACAACATATAAACAAAAAATAATAAATTTCAATAAGTACATTTTAATAAGTAGTTATAGAACAAATTTCAAATTATGGTGTGGGTTACAGTTCCACAATTTCAGGTATTTCATTCTAGCTGCTCTAAGACCCTGGAGAATAAAAAGAAATGTCAATATAATAATTCAACAGTTACTCATTTGTTAAATCCTGGCTTCTCTGTTACAACTCCTCTTTCTCATTTGATCCTGCTTCCAATGTTTAGGGGTATTTGGGCAATGACCATTTTAACTTTTTCATGTTGAAAAGGAGTGTCGACATTATGGGGTAAGGGGATGCAATTAGTTGATGTTCTTAGAGACCAGTACTTTTGGGTTTCAGGGCTTATCTGACATAGGAGCAATCTGGAAGTTTTAGGTTTCTGAAAAAGAAACTTAGTGAGTGAAACTTTATTTTAGAGTCTCAGCTAGAGCCCTGGGTATTCTTTAGGCTTTTCAGAAATACTGTTGATTGGGGCTTGGCATATCATGGCAATTAGCAATGTCTAGCTGAAGCTTGCATTAGAGTAACCTCCAGAAAAGCCTCTTGACTCTATTTGAACTCTCTTAACCACTGATACTTTTTTTTTTTTACTTTTTCACTTTTCCTACTTTCGATAGGGAAGCATTGTCTATCCCATGGTGCCAGGGCCAAACCCATCTCTGGGAGTATGTCCCATGTTGCCAGGGAGCCTTGCATCCCTGGACATCATGTCTCACAGAAGGGTAGGGTAATGATTTTCCTTGCAGAGTTGCACTTAGAGAGAGAGAGAGAGAGAGGCCACCACATCTGAGCAACAAAACAGGTTCTCTGGAGGTGACTCTTAGGCATAATTATAGGTAGACTTAGCTACTCCATTACAGAAATAAGTTTCATAAGAGCAAGCCTCAAGATCCAGGGCTCGGCCTATTAACTCGGGAATTCCTAATGTTAGAGAGAGGATCAGTGATTTCCCAGGTGGGAAAGTTTAATGGTTCTATATATTTTCTTCCAGTCCCTCAAGGGACTTCGCCAATACTTTTTATTTATCAGCCTGTGCCAGTTTGAAACTGTTGTATATGCCAGAAAAGACATGTTCTTTAATCCTGATTTAATATTGTAGGGGGGGATCTTTTTGATTAAATTGTTTCCATGGAGATGTGACCCACCCAATTGTGGGTGGGACCTTTTGATTAAGTAGTTTCCATGGAGATGAGTTCACCCATTCAAAGTAGGTTACTTATTAGAGTCGTTTAAGAGGGAACCATTTTGGGGAAAGAGTTTCAAAGCTGATGCAGAGATGTTTGGAGATGCAGAAAGAAAATGCCCCTGGGGGAGCCGTTTGAAACAAGAAGCCAGGAGAGATAGCTAGCAGAGACCACCATGTACTTTCCCAGCTGACGAAGAAACCCCAAACGTCATCAGCCCTCTCTTGAGTCAAGGTATCTTACCTGGATGCTTTAGTTTGGATATTTTTATGGTCTTAGAACTGTAAACTTGTGACTTAATAAATTCCATTTATAAAAGCCAATCCATTTCTGGTATGTTGCATTTCTGGCAACATTAACAAATTAAACACTGCCTAGCATATTCTAGAATACATCTGCTTATTACATAAAGCTATACAGAATTACAAGACCTCATTGTCAATTCTAGGCTCCATGTATTTAAGTTGTTTAAATGAAATGGTAGGCAGGTTAAGCTACAAAAAAATGTAAGTTTTGGACAAAATAAACATCTTCTTTTGGTCTCAGACATTAGGTGAAGTTCTAAATTACAGACAATATCATCCTTTACCCTATATTCTGATTTATCTTAGTCCCAACAAGATCAGCTTCATTCTTATCTCTAATTGAAGCCTGATCTCTCTTTCAGCTTCTTTAACCCTTCTTGTATGGAGTAATGTTGACTTTCAGAGCTCCGGACCTCCTACTCTGAGTCTTAGGTGTCACATAGTCTATGAAATTTTAAGACTTACAATAGAAGTAGATTAATGAAGACAGTGCAGTATTGCCAGAGACTGATATATATATTAGTGGAACTGAACAAAATATCCAGAAGTAGGTCCATACAAATATGGGCAAGTGACTTTTTTCTTTATTAATTAAGAAAAAAAAGAACTTAACACAACATTTAGAAATCATTCCATTCTACATATGCAATCAATAATTCTTAACATCATCACATAGATGTATGATCATCATTTCTTAGTACATTTGCATAGATTTAGAAAAAGAAATAGCAAGACAACAGAAAAAGAAATAAAATGATAATATAGAGAAAAAAATAAAAATACAAAATACAAAATATATATATGAAAACAAACAAACAAACAAAAAAAAAAACTATAGCTCAGATGCAGCTTCATTCAGTGTTTTAACATAATTACATTACAATTAGGTAGTATTGTGCTGTCCATTTTTGAGTTTTTGTATCTAGTCCTGTTGCACAGTCTGTATACCTTCAGCTCCAATTACCCATTATCTTACCCTATTTCTAACTCCTGATGGTCTCTGTTACCAATGACATATTCCAAGTTTATTCTCTAATGTCGGTTCACATCAGTGGGACCATACAGTATTTGTCCTTTAGTTTTTGGCTAGTCTCACTCAGCATAATGTTCTCTAGGTCCATCCATGTTATTACATGCTTCATAAGTTTATTCTGTCTTAAAGCTGCATAATATTCCATCGTATGTATATACCACAGTTTGTTTAGCCACTCGTCTGTTGATGGACATTTTGGCTGTTTCCATCTCTTTGCAATTGTAAATAAAGCTGCTATAAACATTGGTGTGCAAATGTCCGTTTGTGCCTTTACCCTTAAGTCCTCTGAGTAGATACCTAGCAATGGCATTGCTGGGTCGTATGGCAATTCTATATTCAGTTTTTTGAGGAAACGCCAAGCTGCCTTCCACAGTGGTTGCAACATTTGACATTCCCACCAACAGTGGATAAGTGTGCCTCTTTCTCCGCATCCTCTCCAGCACTTGTCATTTTCTGTTTTGTTGATAATGGCCATTCTGGTGGGTGTGAGATGATATCTCATTGTGGTTTTGTTTTGCATTTCTCTAATGGCCAAGGACATTGAGCATCTCTTCATGTGCCTTTTGGCCATTTGTATTTCCTCTTCTGAGAGGTGTCTGTTCAAGTCTTTTTCCCATTTTGTACTTGGGTTGGCTGTCTTTTTGTTGTTGAGTTGAACAATCTCTTTATAAATTCTGGATACTAGACCTTTATCTGATATGTCATTTCCAAATATTGTCTCCCATTGTGTAGGCTGTCTTTCTACTTTCTTGATGAAGTTCTTTGATGCACAAAAGTGTTTAATTTTGAGGAGCTCCCATTTATTTATTTCCTTCTTCAGTGCTCTTGCTTTAGGTTTAAGGTCCATAAAACCGTCTCCAGTTGTAAGTTTCATAAGATATCTCCCTACATTTTCCTCTAACTGTTTTATGGTCTTAGACCTAATGTTTAGATCTTTGATCCATTTTGAGTTAACTTTTGTATAGGGTGTGAGATACGGATCGTCTTTCATTCTTTTGGATATGGATATCCAGTTCTCTAGGCACCATTTATTGAAGAGACTGTTCTGTCCCAGGTGAGTTGGCTTGACTGCCTTATCAAAGATCAAATGTCCATAGATGAGAGGGTCTATATCTGAGCACTCTATTCGATTCCATTGGTCGATATATCTATCTTTAGGCCAATACCATGCTGTTTTGACTACTGTGGCTTCATAATATGCCTTAAAGTCAGGCAGCGCGAGACCTCCAGCTTCGTTTTTTTTCCCTCAAGATGTTTTTAGCAATTCGGGGCACCCTGCCCTTCCAGATAAATTTGCTTATTGGTTTTTCTATTTCTGAAAAATAAGTTGTTGGGATTTTGATTGGTATTGCATTGAATCTGTAAATCAATTTAGGTAGGATTGACATCTTAACTATATTTAGTCTTCCAATCCATGAACACGGTATGCCCTTCCATCTATTTAGGTCTTCTGTGATTTCCTTTAACAGTTTTTTGTAGTTTTCTTTGTATAGGTTTTTTGTCTCTTTAGTTAAATTTATTCCTAGGTATTTTATTCTTTTAGTTGCAATTGTAAATGGGATTCGTTTCTTGATTTCCCCCTCCGCTTGTTCATTGCTAGTGTATAGAAATGCTACAGATTTTTGAATGTTGATCTTGTAACCTGCTACTTTGCTGTACTCATTTATTAGCTCTAGTAGTTTTGTTGTGGATTTTTCCGGGTTTTCGACATATAATATATCGCCTGCAAACAGTGATAGTTTTACTTCTTCCTCTCCAATTTTGATGCCTTGTATTTCTTTTTCTTGTCTAATTGCTCTGGCTAGAACCTCCAACACGATGTTGAGAAACAGTGGTGATAGTGGACATCCTTGTCTTGTTCCTGATCTTAGGGGGAAAGTTTTCAATTTTTCCCCATTGAGGATGATATTAGCTGTGGGTTTTTCATATATTCCCTTTATCATTTTAAGGAAGTTCCCTTGTATTCCTATCTTTTGAAGTGTATTCAACAGGAAAGGATGTTGAATCTTGTCAAATGCCTTCTCTGCATCAATTGAGATGATCATGTGATTTTTCTGCTTTGATTTGTTGATATGGTGTATTACATTAATTGATTTTCTTATGTTGAACCATCCTTGCATACCTGGGATGAATCCTACTTGGTCATGATGTATAATTCTTTTAATGTGTTGTTGGATACGATTTGCTAGAATTTTGTTGAGGATTTTTGCATCTATATTCATTAGAGAGATTGGCCTGTAGTTTTCTTTTTTTGTAATATCTTTGCCTGGTTTTAGTATGAGGGTGATGTTGGCTTCATAGAATGAATTAGGTAGCTTCCCCTCTACTTCGATTTTTTTGAAGAGTTTGAGGAGAGTAGGTACTAATTCTTTCTGGAATGTTTGGTAGAATTCACATGTGAAGCCATCTGGTCCTGGACTTTTCTTTTTAGGAAGCTTTTGAACGACTGATTCAATTTCTTTACTTGTGATTGGTTTGTTGAGGTCATCTATTTCTTCTTGAGTCAAAGTTGATTGTTCATGTCTTTCCAGGAACCCATCCATTTCATCTAAATTGTTGTATTTATTAGCGTAAAGTTGTTCATAGTATCCTGTTATTACCTCCTTTATTTCTGTGAGGTCAGTGGTTATATCTCCTCTTCCATTTCTGATCTTATTTATTTGCATCCTCTCTCTTCTTCTTTTTGTCAATCTTGATAGGGGCCCATCAATCTTATTGATTTTCTCATAGAACCAACTTCTGGTCTTATTGATTTTCTCTATTGTTTTCATGTTTTCAATTTCATTTATTTCTGCTCTAATCTTTGTTATTTCTTTCCTTTTGCTTGCTTTGGGGTTAGTTTGCTGTTCTTTCTCCAGTTCTTCCAAGTGGACAGTTAATTCCTGAATTTTTGCCTTTTCTTCTTTTCTGATATAGGCATTTAGGGCAATAAATTTCCCTCTTAGCACTGCCTTTGCTGTGTCCCATAGGTTTTGATATGTTGTGTTTTCGTTTTCATTCGCCTCAAGATATTTACTAATTTCTCTTGCAATTTCTTCCTTGACCCACTCGTTGTTTAAGAGTGTGTTGTTGAGCCTCCATTTATTTGTGAATTTTCTGGCACTCCGCCTAGTATTGATTTCCAACTTCATTCCTTTATGATCCGAGAAAGTGTTGTGTATGATTTCAATCTTTTTAAATTTGTTAAGACTTGCTTTGTGACCCAGCATATGGTCTATCTTTGAGAATGATCCATGAGCACTTGAGAAAAAGGTGTATCCTGCTATTGTGGGATGTAATGTCCTATAAATGTCTGTTAAGTCTAGCTCATTTATAGTAATATTCAGATTCTCTATTTCTTTATTGATCCTCTGTCTAGATGTTTTCTGCATTGATGAGAGTGGTGAATTGAAGTCTCCAACTATTATGGTGTATGTGTCTATTTCCCTTTTCAGTGTTTGCAGTGTATTCCTCATGTATTTTGGGGCATTCTGGTTCGGTGCATAAATATTTATGATTGTTATGTCTTCTTGTTTAATTGTTCCTTTTATTAGTATATAGTGTCCTTCTTTGTCTCTTTTAACTGTTTTACATTTGAAGTCTAATTTGTTGGATATTAGTATAGCTACTCCTGCTCTTTTCTGGTTGTTATTTGCATGAAATATCTTTTCCCAACCTTTCACTTTCAACCTATGTTTATCTCTGGGTCTAAGATGTGTTTCCTGTAGACAGCATAAAGAAGGATTTTGTTTTTTAATCCATTCTGCCAGTCTATGTCTTTTGATTGGCGAATTCAGTCCATTAACATTTAGTGTTATTACTGTTTGGATAATATTTTCCTCTGCCATTTTGCCTTTTGTATTATATATATCATATCTGACTTTCCTTCTTTCTACACTCTTCTCCATACCTCTCTCTTCTGTCTTTTCATATCTAACTCTCGTGCTCCCTTTAGTATTTCTTGCAGAGCTGGTCTCTTGGTCACAAATTCTCTCAGTGACTTTTTGTCTTAGAATGTTTTAATTTCTCCCTCATTTTTGAAGGACAGTTTTGCTGGCTATAGAAGTCTTGGTTGGCAGTTTTTCTCTTTTAGTAATTTAAATATATCATCCCACTGTCTTCTAGCTTCCATGATTTCTGCTGAGAAATCTACACATAGTCTTATTGGGTTTCCCTTGTGTATTAGTTAGGGTTCTCTAGAGAAACAGAACCAACAGGGAACACTTGCAAATATAAAATTTATGAAAGTGTCTCACGTGACCGTAGGAACGCAGAGTCCAAAATCCACAGGGCAGGCTGCGAAGCCGATGACTCCGATGGATGGCCTGGATGAACTCCACAGGAGAGGCTCACCAGCCAAAGCAGGAATGCAACCTGTCTCCTCTGAGTCCTCCTTAAAAGGCTTCCCATGATTGGATTTAGCATCACTAATTGCAGAAGACACTCCCCTTTGGCTGATTACAAATGGAATCAGCTGTGGATGTAGCTGACGTGATCATGACCTAATCCTATGAAATGTCCTCATTACAACAGACAGGCCAGCACTTGCCCAATCAGATGAACAGGTACCACAACTTGGCCAAGTTGACACCTGTCCCTAACCATGACACCTTGTATGTGATGGATTGTTTTTCTCTTGCTGCTTTCAAGATCCTCTCTTTCTCTTTGACCTCTGACATTCTAACTAGTTAAGTGTCTTGGAGAACGCCTATTTGGGTCTAATCTCTTTGGGGTGCGCTGCACTTCTTGGATCTGTAATTTTATTTCTTTCATAAGAGTTGGGAAATTTTCAGTGATAATTTCTTCCATTAGTTTTTCTCCTCCTTTTCCCTTCTCTTCTCCTTCTGGGACACCCACAACACGTATATTTGTGTGCTTCATATTGTCATTCAGTTCCCTGATCCCCTGTTCAAAATTTTCCATTCTTTTCCCGATAGTTCCTGTTTCTTTTTGGAATTCAGATGTTCCATCCTCCAATTGACTAATTCTAGCTTCTGTCTCTTTAAATCTACCATTGTAGGTATCCATTGTTTTTCCCATCTTTTCTACTTTGTCCTTCACTCCCATTAGTTCTGTGATTTGTTTTTTCAGTTTTTCTATTTCTTCTTTTTTTCAGCCCATGTCTTCTTCATGTCCTCCCTCAATTTATTGATTTGGTTTTTAAAGAGGTTTTCCATTTCTGTTCATATATTCAGCATTAGTTGTCTCAGCTCCTGTATCTCATTTGAACTATTGGTTTGTTCCTTTGACTGGGCCATATCTTCAATTTTCCGATCGTTATCCATTATCTTCTGCTCACGTCTGGGCATTTAATCAGATTTCCCTGGGTGTGGGACCCAGCAGGTTGAAAGATTTTTCTGTGAAATCTCCGGGCTCTGTTTTTCTTATCTTGCCCAGTAGGTGGTGCTCGTGGCGCTTGTCTGTCTGCGGGTCCCACCAGTAAAAGATCCTGTGGCTCCTTTAACTTTGGAAAACTCTTGCTGTAGGGGAGGGTCGCCGGCCGAAGCGGCTTACGGGAGTGCCAATCCGAATCTCCCAGCCGGCCCGGGAATCCGCGTGTGGGGAGTGTCGCTGGCCTCTGCGGCTTGGGTGAGCGCCTGTCCAAATTTCCCAGCCAGCCTGCGGCACCAAGCGTGATGGGGGGGCGCTGGCCTCCGCGGCTTGGGTGAGCGCCTGTCCAAATTTCCCAGCCGGCCCGGGGCACCAAGCGTGGCGGGGGGCGCCGGCCGCCGCGGCTTGGGAGAGTGCCTTTCCACCGTTCCCAGCCAGACCGGAAAGCCACGTGTTTGGAAGGGACCCCGGTCGCCGGTCTCCACGGTTTGGGGAATCTCCGATCCAATTCTCCCAGCTGGTCCGGGGGGCCGCGCGTGGGGGGTGGGGCGCCAGCCCCTGCGGCTTGAAAGGATCGCCTGTCCAATTCTCCCAGCTGGCCTGGGAAGGAGGGAGGGAGGGACTCCGGCCGCCTGCCGCCCCGGCCTGGAGAAGTGCGCGCCCCTCGGCGATCTCACCGCAGCGGGTTCTCCCAGCCAGTCAGCCGTTCCAGAATGGGGTACGTTGTCTTCTTGGTCTCTGTCGTGGCTCCGGTAGCTGTTCTGTATCATTTCTACTTCCCTAGTAGCTGTTCTGGAGAAGGAACGAAGACCCGCGCATCTTACTAAAAAGTGACTTTTTTTGGCAACATAGTTATACAATCATTATCAAAGATCAGGGGTACTGGATTACAGTTCAAGAACTTCAGGTATTCCTTTCAGCTATTCTAAAACACCAGACACTAAAAAGAAACATCTATATAATGATTCAGTAGACACAGTCATTTGTTAAATCCTAATTTCTCAGTTACACCTCCTCCCTCTCATTTGATCTTTCTCTCAATATTCAGGGATATCTGGGTAATGACCATTTCGACTTCTTTATGCTAGAAAGTGGTGTTGACCTTATAGGGTAGAGGAAATAAGTTGGTTGATGTTCTTGGAGATACTGGTACCTTTGGGTTTCAGGGATTATCAGGCATGGGATTGTTCTGGAGGCCTTAAGTTTCTTAGAAAAAATAAATTTACTAAGAAAAACCTTTATAGAGACTTAGAGACTCAGGCACTCCTTAGGTTTTCAAGAATACTGTTGGTTGGGGCTTGGCATACCATGGTAGCCTGCAACATCTGACTAAAGCTTGACTAAGAATAACCTCCAGAATGACCTCTCAACTCTATTTGAAATCTCTCAGCCACTGAAACTTTATTTTGTTTCATTTCTCTTCGCTGTTTTTGTCAAGAAAAAATTATCAATCCCATAATGCCAGGACCAAGCTCAACCCTGGGAGTCATGTCCCAAATTGTCAGTGAGACTTACACCCTTGGTAGTTAAGTCTTACGGTGGGGGGTGGGGTGGGGTAGTGAGTTTATTTGCAGAATTGGCTTAAAGAGAGAGGCCACATCTGAACAACCAAAGAAGTTCTCTGATGGTGACTCTTAGGCATAATTACATGCAGGCCTAGCTTAACCTTTGCAGATATAAGTTTTTTAAGGACAAATTTCAAGACCAAGGCCTTGGCCTATTAATTGGAAGTCCCTAATGCTTAACTGTATATCAGGAATTCCCCAGGTAGGGAAACTTAATTAGTTCCACATTTTTCCTCAGTCCCTCAAGGGACTTTGCAAATATTTTTAAAAATTTTCTGTCCCAAATACTCTGGAATGTATCTAGACATTACATTAATCTGTACCAAATAATAAGATCTCATTCCCTATTCTAGGTCTATGTGATTAGGTTTAAATCAACCAACTAGAGAGATTAAATTAGATAGTATACTACAGATAATTTAAATTTTACACCAAATAAACATCTGTTCCTTTGGTCTCACACAGAAGTTGAAGTTTAAAAATACAGATGATATCATCCTTTGCTTTGTATTCTGATTTACCTTAGACCATACCAGGGCCATTTCATTCATATCTGTATTTGGAATCTGATCTCTTTATTAGCTTCTTTAACAGCTGCTGTATGGAGTAATGCTGACTTTCAGAGCTGCACAAGTCTAATTCTGAATTTCAGGTATCACATAATTACCCAATATTCCAGGGAATTACCAGTTTATGCATAAACTGCACAGCATCTCAGAATTTAGAAATAACAGTTAAAACTCAGGAGTAGATGTGACTGTCATAAGAGCTTACAATCTAGGAACCTTTACAATGAACCTTGTTTGAATATTCTGTACTCCTTAATCATTGATTGTCCAATTTCTGCCCACTTTCTATTCCCTAATAACCATGCACTTGAATTCAATTCTCAGAGTTTGCACATTATAGTTAGTTTATACTGGTAAAACCATACATTATTTGTCTTTTTGTTTCTGGCTTATTTTACTCAACACAGTGACCTCAAGTTTCATTCATCTGGTTGCATGCCACATGACTTCATTCCTTCCTGCAGCTGCTCAGTGTTCTGTTGTATGCATACAATGCAGTTCACACTTCTTTTCATGTGTTGATGTGCCCTTAGGCCACCTCCATCCATTGAAAATCATGAATAATGCTGCCATAAATACCAGTGTGCAAATACCTATTCATGTCTCTACTTTCAGTTCTTCCAAGATAAGCTTGATTTAAAATTTCATCTGTGCAACTTTTTAGTTATGGGATCTTGGGAAAATTTTATAAACTCCCAGATCCTCAATTTTCTCAATTATGGAGTGCGGAGATTAATATCTACCTCCGAGTATTAGGTGAGACTAAAGGATAATGTGGATTATATAGTTAGCAAAGGGCTTTGGCAAAGTATGGATTCAAGAATGGCAGCTATGATTATTTTTTCTTCCTTATCCACAACCTCATATAGAGGTGCTACCACTGCTACTGAGGCAGCATGGGGCCATATGGAAAGAAGAGGCTGTTAGAATTCATGTGTTGACCAAGGGAAGCCCTTCTCAGAAGCTTATAGCATAGAATTGCTATCTGAATGGGGACACTTTGGAGAGAAGAGGTTTTCTGCCTCTCAGGCCATTGCTTCACAGATCATAGGAGTTTGCCTATACAATGGAACAGAAGCATGGCAGGGTGAGACAGGTGCCCTGAGTAGCACACAGTCAAAGAATCGTGTCGGAGAGTGAATGAAGGAAGTGGCATAAGACACTGTCCAGTCAGGAAGTTATCCTGGAGGTTATTCTTACACATTATACAGATATCCCTTTTTAGTTTATGATATATTGGAGTGGCTGGAGGGAAGTGCCTGAAACTGTTGAGCTGTGTTCTAGTTGCCTTGATTCTTGTAGATGATTGTATAACTATAAAGCTTTTATAATGTGACTGTGTGACTGTCAAAAACCTTGTGTCTGATGCTCCTTTCATCCAGGGTATGGACAGATGGGTAAGAAAAAAAAGGACAAAAAATAAATAAATGAGACAGAGAGATAAAGGGTAAAAATTGGGTAGATTGAAATACTAGTGGGCAATGAGAGGGAGGGGTAAGGGGTATGGGATATATAAGTACTGTTTTTTCTTTTTGGAGTGATGCAAATGTTTTAAAAATGGTTATGGTGATGAATAAACAGCTATGCGATGATATTTTGAGCTATTGTATAATTGTATAATATGGTTGGACTATACATGTGTGGATATTTCTCAATAAAAATATGTTTTTTAAAAAGTATCTAAAAAAAGATTTGAAGAGAGGAAAAAAAAAAGATGCCCTCCAGTGTACTGCAACACTATAACTTATGATTTACCCCTTGCCCCATTTACCCACCAGCCCTTCAAATGCAGGCTCTGTGCTTTTTCACTGCTGAATTCCTAGTGCCTAGTGCTTAATTGTAGATGCTGGACATTGGTTAATGACTGACTGACTGAATGAATGAATGAATGATACTAGCCTTCTGAGGATGCAAATTTGCATTGTCTTAGCATCAGAGAAAAAGTGAGCGTTTTGTAGGACACAAGGTGCCCAAAGCCTATTTTACTGAGGTACTACCTGAAATCTGTTTAAAATTCACTCAAGGTACAGAGAAATACTCTGTAGATGCAGAATAAGAATCGAGGATCCAAAAGGTTTGATGCAACAAAGTAGCTTTAACTTTGCCTTTCGTGATTAAATTAAAGTTTGGTTTCCCTCAGGAATGAAATAACACCCAGTACACTTCTAGAATCTCAAAAAATAAAAATAAACAGCAACAACCACAAAAATGCCCCTCTTCTCTCCTTAGCATTTGACACACACTTTGTCAGCAAATAGCCCTTCCAACCCTTTCCCTTCTAATTTGGGTGCATGGTTTGAGAATCAAACCCGGGTCTCCCACACAGAAGGCAGTCATTGTACCACTGATCCACCCAGGCACCTAATGTTTACCTTTTAATTCTCATGGTGGAGCTACTGAATAGTTTTCTGAACCATGTAGGTTGGGGTTTTTAAAAAAATTTAATGTGATAAAATAAATATAACATAGCATTTGCCATTTTAACCATTTTAAGTGTACAATTCAGTGGCATGAATTACATTCACCATGTTTTGCTACCATTATCACCATCTTTTACCAAAAACTTTGCACCATTCCAAAAAGAAACTCTATATCCATTGCACAATAACTCCCTATTCCACTCTCCTCCCAGCCCCTGGTAACCTCTAATGTACTTACTGTCTCTATGAATTGTCTGTCCTAGATATTTTATCTAAGTGGAATCATACAATATTTGTCTTTTTGTGTCAGCCTTATGTTCCTTACCATGATATTTTCAAGGTTCCTCCATGTTTTGCATACATCAGAACTTCATTCCATCTTACAGCTGAATAATATTTCATTGTGTGTACATATCACGTTTCATTTATTCATTCATCTATTGATGTATACTTGGGTTGTGGCCACCTTATTTATTTATTTATTAAACGTAACCACATACAAACACAAACATTCTTACCATGTGATCATTCCATTCTTGATATATAATCAATAACTCACAATATCATCACATAGTTGTATATTCAATACCATGATCATTTCTTAGAACATTTGCATCAATTCAGAAAAAGAAATAAAAAGAAAACAGAAAAAAATTCATACATACCATACCCCTTACCCCTCCCTTTCATTGATCACTAGCATTTCAATCTACTAAATTGAAACATTTGTTTTTAACATTTGTTAAAATGTTAAACATTTAACATTTGTTCCCCCTATTATTTATTTTTAATCCATATGTTTTACTCGTCTGTCCGTAAGGTAGATAAAAGGAGCATCAGACACAAGATTTTCACACTCACACAGTCACACTGCGAAAGCCATATCATTATACAATCATCTTCAAGAAACATGGCTACTGGAACACAGCTCTACAATTTCAGGCAATTCCCTCCAACTTCTCCATGACACCTTAACTAAACAGGTGATATCTATTTAATGCATAAGAATAACCTCCAGGGTAACCTCTCGACTCTGTTTGGAATCTCTCAGCCACTGACACTTTATTTTATCTCTTTTTGGTCTTCCCCCTTTTGGTCAAGAAGGTTTTCTCAATCCCTTGATGCTGAGTTCCAGCTCATTCTAGGATTTCTGTCCCACATTGCCAGAAAGGTCCACACCCCTGGGATCATGTCCCACGTAGAGAGGGAGAGGGCAGTGCGTTTGGTTGTCGTGTTGGCTGAGAGAGAGAGTTGTGACCACCTTTTGACAATTGTGAATAATATGAACATTGGTGTACAAGTATCTGCCTGAGACTCTGATTTCAATTCTTTGGTTATATATCTAGGAGTGGATTGCTGCATCTATGGCAATTCTATGTGTAACTTTCTGAAGAACTGCCAAACTCTTTCCCACAGTGGCTGCACTATTTCGCAATTCCCACCAGCAGAAGAACACTCCTCACCAACACTTGAGCTGTGACTTTTTTTCAGACTCATTAAAATCATGGATGGAATCATAGCATTATTTGCAAAAGATCCCATAGACTAGACTATAGTACTACTACAATCAGTCAACTTTTAAGTGGTTTCACAACTTGTATTAAATAACTATTTATCATAGTATAAATGCACTTTGGGGAGTAATTTCACAGGCAACTGCCAATTTTTGAAAAAAACAGAAGTATTCTTAAAAGCGTACTTGTAAGACAATGTGTGGAACTCTCAATTTGAACAATAGTCTTCTATCATCCATGATGGGCAGCAGACGTCTATTTAAGGGCTAAAGGGCTTCTCAGGAAGGAACTCAGCATGGATTACTGCTGAAGAACTGGTGTGGTGGCTGGACCAAACTCCATCTGCCAGAGCTGGGGAGCTGTTGGAAAGGGGCTCACCCAGAGGGAAGAAGTAGTTCGTCATAAAAAAGTTCTTAAAGTCTTAACTAGAACCCGTTCCTGGTCCAGACTAGTTCACACTGAAAGATCTGTTTTAATAAACTCTATGAAATATTGGGGCTGAAGCAGTAGTGCTTTGGGACTTCCCCCCCCGGGCACAGTTTACTGTTCCATAGGTTTGGCACCGAGAACTTGGGGCATCCACCAGTGAAGAGCAGTAACCCAGGGGCAGAGCAAGATGAGGCCGGGAGAGTCCCAGCAGGAACTTCTGGAGCTAATGGGGCCCTGCAGTGTGGAGGAAGACTTATGAGGCTCTCGCCAAGAGGCCCCAAATTTCTTGAGTGGAACTTTAGTGGGGTGGAGTCCCTCTGTTGGCATGTGGAAGAAAAACCCTTGAAAATTGGGTGATTACTTTTAATGTTACCTCCTCCAAACACTTGGTGAGGGCTGAGGTCACTTGGGTTACTTTGGGTATTTAGCAGTCATCTTACACCCTAGAAGCAATGTTATAAATAGGGGTTGGTTTCCAAAAAAGAAAAAGGAAGGGAGGGTGGGAAGGAGGGAAGGAGAGAAAGAGAGAGAGAGAGAGAAAGAGAATTTCACCCATAATAAATTATACATTGTCTAAACATAATACATGTAATTTTTTTTAGGAAGAGCTATTTTTGTTTTTAAACTTGTAAAGAATACTTAAACATACTGTGCCAGTTTGAATCTGTGGTGTACTCCAGAAAAGTCATGTCCCTTAATTCTCATTCAATATTGCTGAGCGGGAGCTTTTTTTTTCCTTTTAACATTTTTTTTTAGCATTTTTTTATTGAGAAATATAACATATATACAAAAAAGCAATAAATTTCCAAGTACATTTTAACAAGTAGCTATAGAACAGATTTTGAAGTTTGGTATGGGTTGCAGTTTCATGATTTTTCATTTTTTCTTCTAGCTGCTCCAAGACACTGGAGACCAACATAAACATAAATATAATGATTCAGCAGTCACATTCATTTGTTAAATCCTACTTTCTCTGTTATATTCTTCTTTCTCTTTCAATAGCATATATACATAAAAACAATAAATTTCAAAATACATTGCAACAATTAGTTGTACACAGATTTCAGAGTTTGATATGGGTTACAATTCCACCATTTTAGTATTTACTTGTAGTTTCTCTAAGATACTGGAGACTAAAAGAGATATCGGTATGATGATTCAGTACTCATACTCATTTGTTAAATCTGACCTTCTCTGTATATCTCTACTATCTGGGTGGGAGCTTTTTGATTGTTTCCATGGAGCTATGACCTATCCAGTTGTAGGTGGTAACTTTTGATTAAATGGTGTGCTGATTTGAAAGCATTTATGTATCCTAGAAAAGCCATGTTTTCATCCTAATCCCATTTTGTAAAGTCAGCTGTTTCTTCTAATCCCCATTAAGTACTGTGTACTGGAAACTTTAATTAGATTATCTCCTTCGAGCTATGACTCAGTCAAGTGCGGACATTAAGCTTGATTAGGTGGAGACGTGCCTCCACCCTTTCCAGGTGAGCCGTTATTACTTTACTGGAATCCTTTAAAAGAGGAATCATCTTGGGGAAAGCTTCAGAACAACATAGCCACAGGAAGAAAAGAGTTCACCAGCCAGCAACCTTTGGAGCTGAAGAAGGAAAACACTTCCTGGGGATCTTCATGGAGCAGCAGATGATGCCATGTTCGCCATGTACCTTTTAAGATGAGAGAGAAACCCTGAACTTCACTGGTCTTCTGAAACTAAGGTATCCTTCCCTGGATGCCTGAGATTGGACATTTCTATAGACTTGCTTTAATTGAGACCTTTTCATGGCCTTACAACCGTAAACTTGTAACTTATTAAATTCCCCTTTTTAAAAAGCCATTCAGTTTCTGGTATATTGCATTCTGGCAGCTAGCAAACTAGAACAGATGGTTTCCATGGAGATAGGTCTCCACCCATTCAAGGTGGGGCTGCTTATTGGAGCTCTTTAAAGAGGGAACCATTTGGAAAAAGCTTCAGAACCACAAGAGCCATGAGAGCCCACGCAGCCACAGACCTTTGGACATGAAGAAGGAAAATGTCCCTGGGGGTAGCTTCATGAAACAAGAAGCCTGGAGAGAAAGCTAGCAGATGTCACCATGTTTGCCATATGCCTTTCCAGTTGTGAGAGGAAACCCTGAATGTCACTGGACTTTTTGAACCAAGTTATCTTTCCTTGGATGCCTTAGATTGGACATTTTTATAGCCTTGCTTTAATTTGGACATTTTCACAGCCTTAGAATTGTAAACTAGCAACTTAATAAATTCCCTTTTTAAAAGCTGTTCTATTTCTGGTATATTGCATTCCAGCAGCTTGCCAGCTAGAATATATACCAAAGTAGTTTAACTGCCCTGTGGAACCTTAGCACAATCAGCCAGGCTGTTCAACCTAATCCATGTGGTTGAACTCAGAGTTGACTTAGGGCTATGTCCGTTATGT
The DNA here is from genome assembly GCF_023851605.1 of Tamandua tetradactyla. Lineage (NCBI taxonomy): Eukaryota > Metazoa > Chordata > Mammalia > Pilosa > Myrmecophagidae > Tamandua > Tamandua tetradactyla. The sequence continues at coordinate 29,552,371 of NC_135352.1, forward strand.
AATCCCTCAACCTTACCTTTAAAACCCTGGACTGGGGGTAGAGTGGGTGGGATGGGAATGAAGACTCCAAACAAATGAGGAGGTGCATTATGGGTACAGAGGCAGGGAAGAACTAACTCTTGGGCATCTTTTATGTAACAGGCACGTGTGAGGGTAGCTCTCATTGATCAAACTATTCTCTGACTATCATATACTAGGCATGTAACAATACATTTCGTCTGAGCCTCAAACAGTCTCATCTAGAAATTCAGAAAACTGAGGCTCAGAGGAGTGAAGCCAATTGCAAAAGTCACACAAGTAGTACGTATCAAAGCTAGATGTGCTCCACTCCAATCTCCCATTGGACTGGGCACAAATCTCCCAGATTCACCTGCCTAAGGAGGGCCACGGTGCAAGCAGGAGGGAGAGAAAGGGCAGGAGCAGTTCAGGCAGCACCAGGTGGAGGTGGGGTGGACCCACCGAGGAAAAGTCTCAGAGGTCTCAGAGTGGCACAGGAAGGGCTATGATTCCCAAGACAGGGATGGGGGTGGGGAATGCTGTGGTAATAATGACAAGGAGAGGTGGAAAGGGGATTTCCATAGAGCCACATTTCCTGGACAACAAAAGGAGGCTGAAGGAAGCGTGGAGAACATCTTCATTGGGAAGGTTTGGAAGGTGGGAGCCAAGGGCAGGAACAGGGGAGCAGGAGGAGTCAGAGAAGCCAGGCAGTGGGGTGCACGGAGATTTCTGCTGGGGCCATTGTAGAGAGGCCAGGAGAGTGAAGAAAGCTAGGCTGGGTCTTTGGCCACACTTAGAAGGACATATACAAATTGCGTGTTTCCAGGCAGACTTGCCTCTACTAATGATCTTGGTCAAATGTCCCAATTTTATTACATTAAAGAAAAATTACCTACTGAATGTTTAAAAGCTTGGAATCTCCAGGCCACTACCAATTACTGTAATTGTTTCTAAAAGATTGATTGCTTGAGCGTTTAGGTTTTTTATTTGAGAGACAGAAGATTCCATTTCTTTTTTTCCTTTATTAACTATTCAACACTGGAGACCAGCATTTTAAGGACTACACATTCCAGGAATTCCCAGCAGGGTCCTAAGTACCTGGAGCTAGTGTTAAAAAGACCATTAAGAGCAGAGCATCTCTTCATTCCCCGGAGCTCCTGTTAATTTGTGTTTAAAGACCTAGGCCATCGCAGCGTTAATATTTACAACTAGGTTATATATTATTTACATGGACTCCAGACACCAAAACATCTATAAATTCGTACATAGTTAACTTCCTTCTGCTCCTTCTTTTCTTTGCTTATTAAGTCTATTCAAGACCTGGTCCATTATCAGATATGAAGTTCTTCTCCATAATTTCACCCTCAAGCACTTTAAAAGGAAAATAGACCATGAAGGACTTGCCAAATTCTCATTTGACATGTGGAACCCTTACGGAAGTCAAAGCAAGCGGTTCTGAGTAAGGTAACTGCTAAAAATATGAAAGAAAAGCAAAGTATTGGCATTTTGTCCTTTGGAGTTACATGCAAACTGCAGAGGAGGAAATGGATTCCAAGGGGTGAAATCTTTTTCCAGAATGTTACCAGTTAACAGAAGGATTTACAGGGACCAAAGTGTATGCTTATGCACAAAGCTAATCGAAAAGCAAGTTATACTGTTTCACAATATATGAGTTAATAACAGGTATAATGGAATTACATATTGCACAAGAATTCTTCAGCAACAGTTCTCGAAAGCGGTTGGGTGGAACTTTTCTGCACTTCCTGCAGCAGATCACTGACTCCAAGTCTGGGCTACCTGAGCATCCAGGTGCCTGCAGTGCCTCAAGATTTTATCCCAGGTTCAAACCAGCTCTCAGACTATGTGATCCGCTTACCTTTCAGGGACAGGAACCACGAGAGTCTTTTCACTTAGTTACACAGCAGTGGGAAACCGGATGTGGGGGGTCAACGTGAAGGTTCATGACACCAGTTTAAAAGCAGGAGGAGATGTCATGTGCTTTCTGAACATGCCTTCTGGTTTGTAAAAAGCAGGGACTCTAGAGCATGAGTGTTTTCGTTAGTTAAAGCTGCTAGTATGCGATATACCAGAAATGGAACGGATTTTTAAAAGGGAATTTATTAATTTGCAAGTTTATAGTTCTAAGGCCATGAAAATGTCCAAATTAAGGCACCAACAAGAGGTTACCTTCACTCTAGAAAAGCTGATGCCATCTGGAACACCTCCGTCAGCAGAGAAGGCGCATGGCCATGTCTGCTGGCTTTCTCTCTGGGCTCCTTCGAACGGCTTCCCTGGGGGTATTTTCTTTCTGCATCTTCAAAGGTCTCTGGCGGTTTGGGCTCTGTCTACTCTTTCCAAAATGGTTCCCTCTGAAAAGACTGCAATAAGCAACCCTACCTTGAATGGGTGGAGACACATCTCCATGGGAACCACCTAATCAAAAGGTCCCATCCAAATTGAGTGGGTCACATCTCCATGGATACAACTTAATCAAAGATCCCACCCAGCAATACTGAATCAGGGTTAAAGAACATGGCTTTTCTGGGGGCACACAACAGTTTCAAACCAGCATAAGAAGGGAGGCTAGGAAATTTGGATAAGAAGACTCTGCCTGACATTTCCCATGAGATTTCCCACCCCTGCTGGAGGCACCCTCATAGGAGTCTTTTCTCCCCCTTAGGTCTTTCCATGTAGTCCAGGCAGTGTTCAAAAGCTGTGCCCTGATGTGTCCAAGAAGGGCTGTTTTATGGTGAGATTAGCCTTGGATGATTCTCTAAACATCACAATTAGGTGGATGAATGAATGAATGAATGAGAAGCAGTATGCACACTCCCTTATTTATTCAACAAATATCCATTGAATGCAACTCTATGTGTCAGACACTCTGTTAAACCTGGGGGGAACCAAGGAGACAAGAAGGAAGCAGCCCCCGCTCTCATGGGTCTTACAGTCTCGCAGTGGAGACAGACGTAAAGCAAGCACACACACAGATAACCACTTAATTAAATTTAGTAATTTAATTCAGATTACAGGAATACAGAATAAGAGGGAAATATGGAATTCTTTGAGGCTATGTAAGAATCTGATATAATAATAAGGGCGTAGTAGTTATAGTAATATTTAACACTTACCGAGGATTTGGTATGTGCCAGACATCATGTGCTTTATACATTACAACTCATTTAATCTTCACGATAAATATGTTGCGTAGTTGTATCAACCCCATTTTTCAGATAAGCACAGAGAAATTTAAAAATATGCCAAGATCAAGCAGATAGGGAGTGTCAGAGCTAAGACTTCCTTCCAGGACCTAAGCAGCAGCAGGACTTTAGAATCAGACAAGTTTGGTCTGGAAAATTAATTTTGTCAGTACCAGATTGACATTGAGGAAAATAATTTAGTATCTCAGGTCCTTGGTTTCCTTATCTATAAAGTGAGGGAGAGCCTATTAAAAATAAGCTGTGGAAAAAAAATTAACTGTGTCTTGTTTTTCTTTGCAGTAGTGATACCCCAAAGGAACAAAAGGTAATTGTGCTACTGACTGGTTCATGAATTTGATGTCTGGGCTTTCTCTGAGCTAGTGATTAAAAGTTGCTTTGTGGTCATTTAAGGAAAAAAAAATATCATCAAGCCATCCTGGGAGGCCTGGGCCCCCCAAGCTGAAAAGCTACAATAATCAATTTGGGAGGTGATTTATAACCACTGTCTCCAGAGCAGAGGGGGACCTACAGAGCTGTGTCATTAGACTCCTCCAGACTCCCCAAGAAGGGGACAAGAGTTGCAGGTTCTTTGGGTGGCTGAGACCTTATTGGGGCCTTCAAGGACTGAGCACTAACCTCTAGTAAATTAGAGCTGCACTTGAGTTCATACGGGCTATTTATCAAACTGCACCCCAAACAACAGCTGCCATTTACATCTGCAAGTGGAGACCTTTTCACTTCTTTGTTTCTGATCTTTATCTCTTTTGTTTCTTTTTCTTGCCTCATTGTAAGGGTTAGGATCATGAATATAAATGGTGAAAGTGGCATCCCCACTTTGTTCCTGTTCTTGGGGGAACGCATTCAGCGTTTTACTGTTAAAGTATGATGTTAGGGTGGTGCAATGGCTCAGTGGCAGAATCCTCACCTGCCATGCTGGAGACCGGGGTTTGATTTCTGGAGCCTGTCCATGCCAAGAAAAAAAACCATAAAAACAAAAAAACAAAACAACAACAAGAAACTATTACTTTAAAGTACAATGTTAGCTCCAGGTATTTTGTGCATGCCCTTGATCAAGTTAGAGAGTTCCCTTCTGGTTTGGCTGACAGTCTTTATTACAACTGACACTAAATTTTACCAAAGACCTTTCCTACATCTATGGAAAGAATCATGTGGTGTTTCTCTTTTATTCTGTAAATATGGTCATTTACATGGATTGATTTTTTTAGTGTTAGATCAGCCTGCATTCCTGGGATAAAATCGACTTATTCATGATGTATTATCTTTCTTTTATATATTGCTGGATTTGATTAGCTAATATTATGTTCAGGACATTTGCCTATATTCATGGGGCATATTGGTCTTTAATTCTTCTTTTGTAATTATTTTTGTAAAATTTTGTCACATTTTGGTATTAGGGTTAGTCTGGCCTTGTAAAATGAGTTGGAAGTGCTTCTTTCTCTTCTATTTTCAGAAACAATTTGTACTGCTTTGAATCTATTCTGTACCCCAGAAAAGATTATATCCTTTTAATCCATTTGTTTATTGTGAAAAATAACATATATGCAAAAAATTAATAAATTTCGAAGCACACCACAACAACTAGTTGCAGAACAGATTTCAGAGTTGATATGGGTTACAATTCCACAATTTTAGGTTTTTACTTCTAGCTGCTCCAAGACACTGGAGACTAAAAGAGATATCAATACAGTGATTTGGGAATCATATTCATTTTTTAAATCCTATGTTCTCTGCTCTCCTTTGATCTTTCTTGTGATCTTTAGGGGTATTTGGGCTAATGCCCATTCTAACTTTTTCATGTTGGAAAGGACTGTCAATAATATGAAATAAGGGGATAATATTTTCTGGAGAGTCTGATTCTTCTGGACTTATCTGGTCTGGAAACCCATTTGGAGGATGTAGGTTCCTGGAAAGTAATCATAGTACATGGAACCTTTGTAGGATTTCAGATAGAACCCTAGGTGTTCTTTAGGGTTGGCAGGAATGGCTTTGGTTGGAGTTTGACAAATCATGAAACGAAACAATGTCTAGCTGAAGCTTGCATAAGAGTAGCCTCCAGAGTAACCTCTTGACTCTTTTGGAATACTATCAGCGGCTGACACCCTATTAATTGCAACTCTTTCCCCCTTTTTGGTCAGGAAAGCATTGTCATTCCCATGGTGCCAGGGCCAGGCTCATCCCTGGGAGTCATATGCCATATTGCCAGGGAGACTTTCACCCCTGGATGTCGTGTCCCGCATAGGGGGTGGGGGAGATTTTAATCCATTCTTGTGGGGGCAGATATATTGTGAGTGAGATCATTTGATTAGATTTTTTCCATTGAGATATGACCTACCCAATTCAAGATGGGTCTTAATCCTTTACTGGAGTCCTTTTGAGAGAGGCAGATAGAGAGAGAAGAAAGATGAAACTAAGTGAAGGACACAGAGAAAAAGAAAATACCCCAGCAGAAACTAAGAGAGAAGAAAATGCCTAGAGATCTTTTGGAGATAGCCATTGAAGTCAGAAACTAGGAGAGAAGGACCAGCAAACATTACCATGTGCCTTCCCCTATAACAGGGTATGCTGGTTTGAAAGGATTTATGTACCCTAGAAAAGCCATATTTCCATCCTAATCAATTTTGTAGGAGCAACAGTTTTTTCTAATCCTTATTCAGCACTATAGGTTGGGAAACTTGATTAGGTTAGGCTATCTCCAGGGAGATGTGACTCAATCAATTATGGGTATTAAACTTGATTAGATGGAGACATGTCTCTACCCATTCTACATTGGTCTTGATTAGTTTATTGGAATCCTATAAAAGAAGAAGTATTTTGGAGAAAGCTTCAGAATGCTGCAGAACCACGAAGCAGAGAGTCCACCAGAAATGCCTCCTGGGGAGCTTGAAGAAACAAGAGGCCTGGAGAGAAAGTCAGCAGATGCCACCATGCTCACCACGTGCCCCTCCAGTTGAGAGAGAAATGCAAGGCCGTCATCGGCCTTCCTGAACTAAGGTATATTTCCCTGGATGCCTTAGACTGGACATTTCTATAGACTTGTCTTAATTGGGACATTTTTCTTAGCCTTAGAACTGTAAACTAGAAACTTATTAAATTCCCCTTTTTAAAAGCCATTCCATTTCTGGTATGTTGCATTCCAGCAGCTAGCAAACTAGAACACAGGAGAATCGTGGACATCATCAGCCTATCATCAATGAAGGTATTCTCTTGATGATGCCTTACTGTGGACATTTTATGGCCTTGGAACTGTACATTTGTAACCTAATAAATCCTCATTGAAAAAGCCAACCTATTTCTGGTATATTGCATTCCCGCAATATTAGCAAACTGAAACAGAGTTATTTTTTTCTTAAATATTTTGTGGAATTTGTCTGAAATATTATGGGCCTGGAGTTTCCTTTCTGAGATTTTTTTGATAGTAAATTCAACTTCTTTACTAGGTTTAGACTTTCTATTTCATGCTGTGTCAATTTTTGTAAGGTTTTCAAGGATTTTGTCCAATTTCATCTAAATTATTGAATTTGCTGACACAAAGTTGTTCATAGTATTCCCTTATTATTCTTTTACTATCTATAAGATCTGTAGTGATAAGACTTCTTTCATTGCTGATTTTGCTGATTTGTGCTCTCTGTCTCTCTTTGTCTCTTTTGACCAATCTAGCTTGGGGATTTTTCAATGCTGTTGAACTTTTCAAAGACTCACCTTTTGAACTTTGATCATTTTCTCTATTTTTGTCTATTTTCTATTCATTGATTTTTGCTTTTATCTTAATTATTTTCTTCTTCCTAATTACTTTGGGTTAAATTTGCCTTTTTGACCTAGCTTCTTATGTTGAAGCCATAAGTCATTAACTTTATAACTTTCTTCTTAAAATTCCCTCTAAGCACTTCTTTAGTTGTGTCTCATAAATTTTTATATGCTGAATTTTGATTATCATTTATATATTTTCTAACATTAGTTGTGACTTCTTTTTCAACCAATGAATTATTTAGAAATGTATTATAAATTTCCTAGAAATATTATTAGAACTCACTTCTAATTTCATTCCCTTGTGGTTAGGGAGCTGTATGATTTTGAAACTTTTAACTATTTGAAAGTTGTGTTATGGCCCAGCATATGATTTATCTTAATTAACATACCATGTGCACTTAAAAGAATGCATACTGTGAAATTATTAGCTGTACTATTCTATAAATATCAGATAGGTCAATGTAGTTAATAATATTATTAAGAACATTTATATCTTTACTGAGTTTTTAAGTCTAGCTGTTCTATTAGTTGCCAAGAGAGAGTGTTAAGTTCTCAAATATGATTGTGAAATTACCTATTTCTCCCTTAATACTGTCATAAACTTTTTTTTTCTTTATTTGCATGGGCAGGCACTGGGAATTGAACCTGGGTGTCTGGCATGACAGGCAAGAACTCTGCCTGCTGAGCCACCGTGGCCCATAAACTTTTGCTTTATACATTTTTATTTTATGTCTTCCTGATACATTGACTATTATTCAACATCCCTCTTATTTCTGGTAATGCTCTTTGTCTTGAAGTCCATTTTATCTGATATTAATATACCCACTCTACCCTTTCCTGCTTTCTGTTTGCATGGCATATATAGATATATATTCTGCATGGCATATTTTTTCCCATTCATTTTTCTTTCAACTTATCTGTGTCTCTATATTTAAAGTGAGTTACTTGTGGATAGCCTGTAGTTGGATCTTGTTTTTATTATTATTTTTAATTCATTTAGTCAATCTTTGTCTTTTAATTGCTGCGTTTGGTCATTAACATATAATGTAATTATAAATAATTGGATTATTATTTGTTTTGTTTGTTCTGCTTTGTATTCCCATTCACTCTTTTCTGCCTTCTTTTGCATATCTTTTAGCTTTCCATTTTAATTTATCTATTGGGTTTCTTTTTTTAATCTATCCCTCTCTGCATTTTTTAAGTGGCTCCTTTAGGGATTGAAATATACATCCTTAACTTTTCATAGTTATACTTAGAATTGAGTGTTGTAACATTTCATTTAAAGTGTAGAAACCTTGGCAACCACGTACCTCTGTTTACCACCAGCCCTCTCCAAATCCTTTAGGCCAAAGGTCAGCAAACTTTTCTCTAAAGGTCAGACAGTAAATATTTCAGACTTCGTGAACCACACACTGGCTCTATTACATATTCTTCTCCACACAATTTTTTTTTAAGCAACACTTTAAAAATGGAAAAACAATTCTTAGATTAGGGTCATAAAAAAAAATTATGGGCTGGATTTGGACAGTGAGCCATAATTTACCAATCTTTCTTTATTCTATAGTTTTTATTCGCTCTACATCTATATAATATATATCCCAGAAATTAGTTATGCTTTTTGCTTTAAGAAGTAATATGTATTTTTGAGAAATTACGAGGACAAATAATCTTTTATACTTATCAAGATATAAACTATTCTTTATGCTTTCCATTTCTTCCTGAAGATCTGAGTTTCCATGTAATATAATTTCCTTTCGCTTGAAGAACTTACTTTAGCATATCCTTTTGTACAGGTCTGCTAGCAATGGTGTCTCTTAGTTTCCTTTTATCAAAAGTTGTCTTTATTTTGCTTTCATTCTAGAGTGACCTTTTCACTGGATATAGAATTTTTTTTTTTTATGCTATGCAGTGGGGGTCACATTCATTCTTCTCCATGTGACTATTCCATGATCACAGCTCCATTTGTTGAATCTATCTATCTATCTATCTATCTATCTATCTATCTATCTATCTATCTATCTATCTATCCATCTATCTACTTATATCTATCCATCTAGCCAGCTAGCTATTCATTATTATTTTTTTTTGGAGGGCATGGGCCAGGAATCAAACCTGAGTCATGGCAGGTGAGAATTCTACTACTGAACTACCCATACACCTGGATATAGAATTTTGAATTGAAATTTTTTTCCTTTCAGGATTTTGAAGGTGCTTTTCCACTGTCTTTCAACCTCTGTTGTTTCTGATGAGTGGTCAGCGATTATGTGAATCCTTGCTTTCCCATATGCCATTTTCCCTCTGCTTTTAAGGATTACTCTTTGTCTCCAGTTAACAACAATTAGCTATATTATGTCTAGCATGGCTTTCTTCAGATTTATTCTTCTTGATTTGTTGCTTTCCTTGAATCACGGAATTCATGTCTTTTGCCAGATGTGGGACAGTTTCAGCCATTATTTCTTCAAATTGTTTGGCTCCATTCTCTTTTTCCTTTCCTGTTTTAGTTTCTGAGGTTACTCAAAGCAATATGTGAAATGATTCAACTTAAGCTGCGGGAATTTACTGGCTTATGGTTAGAGACCAGGAAAATGTCCAAATCAAGGCATTATCAAGTCGATGCTTTCTTCCTGTAGACTCGCTGCTGGTGATCCTTAGCTCCTCTGCCACATGGCATGGCCCGTGGCAGCATCTGCTGGTCTGTCCTTTCTCTTCTGGGTTCTGTGGCTTTCAGCATCTTGCTTCCATGGTTTTCTCTCTCTCTGTTTATAAAGGACTCCAGTGAGAGGATTAAGTCTCATTCTGAATGAGGTGGATCACACCTTAAATAAAGTAGCCTCATCAAAAGATGTTACACACAATGGTTCTCATCCACAGGAGTGGATTAGATTTGAGAGCCTGTTTTTCTGGGATACATACAGCTTTATAGCAGCAAAATGTTCAGTCTCTTGATATTGTCAATTTGGTCCCCAAATGTCTGATTATTTTTCAATCTTTTTTCTTTCTTAAGTTCAATAATTTAGTCCTCTGTCATCTACATTCTGCTATTAAGTTCATCCAATGAACTTTTTTTTGTTTCAGCTATTACAGTTTCTTTGGTGTCAGATATTAGACCTTTATTTTGTTTCATATATCACACTTTTCTTTTTCTTTTCAGATATTATTTTTCCCCTAGAATTTCGTTTGGCTTCTTTCTATAGTTTCTATTTCTCTTCTGAGATTTTCTATTTTTTCATTCAGTGTGAAAATATATGGCATAGTTGCCATAATTGCTTATTATTAGGATCCCTGTTTGGCAATTTAAGCATTTTGTTTATCTCAGAATGGTCCTTTTCTCCTGAAAATGGGTTATACATTCTTATTTTTTGGCACATTGAGTAGTATTGGATTGTGTCTTGAACACTGTCAATGTTATGTTGTGGAGACTCTGATTCTGTTATAAAACTCTAAAGAGTGTTGATTTTTGTTGTTATTTTTATATTAGCAGAAAATTAGCTTGCTTTGGATTCAATTCTGTTTTTTGGGTGGCAGGTGAATTCTCAGTTAGTACTTAGTTATGCTGCTTTATAAATTTGCCCTTATCGTGTGTTGTTCAGAGGTCAGCCAGAAAGCTGGGCATAGTCATACACAGAAACAGAATTCCCCTTCACTGAATATCCCATTTCTGGCATTCTCCTCTCAATTTCCAGTGGCTGTGTTTGTTTCAAAATCTATCTACTATATATTAAGACCAGAAAATTGCAGGTTTTCTGTTGGAGGTTTGTTAAGATGTTCAACTGTTCTAGTTTGCTAAGCTGCTGGAATGCAATATACCAGAAATGGAAAGGTTTTTATAAAGGGAATTTAATAAGGTTACAAATTTACAGTTTTAAGCCTATAAAAATGTCTAAACTAAGGCATCCATGAAACGATACCTTGATTCAAGAAAAGCGAATGGGTCTGGAATAGCTCTGTCAGCTGGGAAGTCTTGTGGCTGGCATCTGCTGCTCCCTTGCTCCTGGGTTCCAGTTGCTTTCAGCCTCTGTTCCTCTGAGGATTCCTTGCTTTGCTTCTCTGGGGCTGGCTTTCATTTTTTGGCTTCCCTTGGCTCTCTCCAGGTTCTGGTTTGCTTAACATCTCATGGGAAGGTACACAGCAACACCTGCTGGGCTCCAAGCCTCTCTAAACATCCGTGTCTCTGCTCTCCCTACAGGCTCTGAAGTTTGTGTTGGCTCTCTCTGTTAGCTCTGTCATTTCAGTCATTTCTGACTCTCTCTAAAATGTTTTCTCTTTTAAAGGATTCCAGTAAAGTAGTCAAGACCCACCTGGAATGGGTGGAATCACATCTCCGTTCAATCCAAACGTCACACTCACAGTTGGCTGTGCCACATCTCTGTGGATATAATCTAATAAAAAATTCCCAACCTGCAGTATTGAAATAGGATTAAAAGAAATTGCTGCCTCTACAAGATTGAGTCATGATTAAAACACAGCTTTTCTGGTGTACATAATATTTTCAAACCTGTATACCAACCATTCTGGTTTGCCAGAACTGAGAGGTTTCTTGGGACATGTAACTTTCAGTGCTGAAGTAGAAGCAATCCTGGGAAAACTCAGTTAGTAGGTCACTATTTTTAGCCATGCTGTAGGTTGCAGACTGCGACTTGCCCTCAGGATAGAAGACATGAAAATAAAAAATTCATCCAGTGCCATTCTTTTCTTCCAGAATATGCCTCTTTTTTATCACTTCCCAGTGTCTCCAAGTAACATTTTCTGTTTTGTCCAGAGTTTAGAGCCATTTTCCGTGGAAGAGTTGACCCACTAGAGGGTACCTCCAACATCACCGGAAGCAAACCTTCAGTCACTATTACCTAACTTGCTGCAAACCCTATTCCATGTGCTATTCCAGATCGGTTTCCTTATCGTTCCCTATTGGCACTCGTTTCTCTCTCTCCTGAGCCATCCTCCAAGCATCCAGTCTTATGAATGTACCTCTTCCAGGTGCTCCCTGAAATCCCCCCCACACAAGGCAGATTTGGAATGGATCAGTTGTTGACACCAGTCAACATCAGGAAGCAGGTGGTGCCCAGTGTGACCAGGCTTTGTTCTGTCTGTGACCTCATTTGATCCTCATCAAGTCTGCAAAATAGGCCTTGTCCTCTCCACACCACAGATAAGAAGCCTAAGAGTCAATGAAGTTATTGTCCAAGATCCCATAGCTGGTCTTATGGAAGAAATATAAAACAAACCTACGTGTCTAATTCTGTGTTTCTCTTCTGATCTGTTCTTAGCACACATCAGAGAACAGTGTTTCTAATTCGTGGTACACTGACTTTTATCTTACTTGACATTAAATTAATACTGATTGCTCCACTATTGCTGGCACTGACACCTCATTTTCCATATGGGGGCTTTTGTGTCACAAGCACAAAGACTGAGGCTGTTTAATGCCCAAGTCTTTCTGGTGATGGGTCAGTGTGGTAGTTAGATTCAGTTATCAACTTGGCCAGGTGAACGTGCCTAGTTCTGTTGCTGTGGACATGAGCCAATAGTACGTGAACCTCATCTGTTGCTGATTACATCTGCAGTCGGCTAGGAGGCATGCCTGCTGCAATGAATGATGTTTGAGTTAATTGGCTGGTGCTTAAATGAGAGAGCTCATTTAAGCACCAGCCAATTAACGTAGCACAGCCCAAGCAGCTTAACACACCTCATCGCAGCACTCACAGCTCAGCCCAGGGTTTTGGAGACGGAGAAAGAAATCACCCCAGGGAAAGTTGTTGGAACCCAGAGGCCTGGAGAGAAGGCCAGCAGAGACGATCCTGTGCCTTCCCACGTAAGAAAGAACCTCACTTGAAGGTTAGCTGCCTTTCCTCTGAAGAACTAACAAAATAAACCCCATTTTATTAAAAGCCAATCTGTCTCTGGTGTGTTGCATTCTGGCAGCTGGCAAACTAGAACAGTCAGTAATCACCTTAGAGAGGACACATGAATTTCTAGGAAATGCAAAAATCAAACACTTGACCAAAAATTCCCCACACCTACCATGTGCAAAACTTGTGTGGTAGGCAAAAGCCATTTTTTTTTAAGGCAGCCAGCTAAATCACCTTATATACATAAAGAGAAGAAGAGGTTTTCTGGGGGTGGGTGAGTAGCTTACCAGGAGAAGTTAGAGAAAGAAGATGTTTTACTGTGAAAGTCTCTCAAGTGAGATGTCATGCTGGTTAATTCTACAGTTTTTTCTCATCTCAGTGGCAGGTAGAATATGTTCAGAGGAACCTTGAGAATTTGCCCCAAGGAAATGAGTAAATGTGAAACTGGTACATTTTAAAAAGGTCTGCTGCTGAAGCAAAGCTCCATGGGAGGGAACACATGCTAACTTTGATTTCCAGATTCCAGTTAAAATCATGCTCACTTGGTCTGGCTTTATTGCAAAATTCCATTATGAACATTTTCAAATGAACAGAAAGAAGTTGAAAGAATTGTATAGTAAACACTATCTACTTACTACCTTGGTTCTATCATTAACATTTTAATATATATGCTTTATCTCATATCCCTCTACTATGCATCCCTCTATTTACTGGATTGATTTATCTTATTCTTATGCATTTTAGAAAGCAAATTACAGACATCAATAAGTTTTTTAGTTCAAGTCTTCTTTCTGCTCAGGTCACACAGAGTGTAAGTCTTTGCTTTTGCTTCATCTCTGCTTGTCTGTGTCTCGGGGCTGATTTTGCTCATAAAGGGGTGATCCTGGCTTCTTCCTATTTGGTTCCCCTGCGCAGCCTCTCTGCACCCATGAATCTGTAGCATTGCCCATCACTTCCATGAGCATTTCCACCTCTTCCAGGGAGGTGGGGAAGTGTGGCCATGCAGAAGGGTCTCCTGCCTTCTGGGAGGTTACCTACAATGCTGGGAGGTCAGGGGCAGCAGCTGCACAATGCCAACCAACCCCTCTCTTCTAACATATACACACACACACAGCACACCTCATGACAACTGGAAAACCAGTAATTTGGCCACACTTGTGCATTTTTCAGAAATCCCCCAAAGTGTTTCCTGATATCGATGATGGCAACCTCCATCACTGGTGTTAGGGAGGAAGCCGTCAGGACGATTTGATTAATAAAGATATTCTTATGCATCTTGTACTAAAAATAGTCATCAAAAGCAAAATCAGAACAAAGAATTGAAGTATACTATGAAAAAACTTTCTTTTCGGGTTGATCATTTGATTTTTATTTGGATGCTCTCTGTTTCATTTTTTTTTCTCATCTTGGAGTCACTGCTCTCAGAAGGATAGCTGAAAACCTTCACACTGCCATGCACCACTTCCCTCATTTTCTCTGGCTATACTTTTCTTTCCAATTCTTCTTTGTGGGCTTTTAAGCTCCGTCTCTTCTGTGGCCTCAATTCCATCATTTGTCCTACAACATTTCTTTTATTGTACTTATCTTATTCTGAAATGTTCACTGTCCAACTGTCTCACGCTTTTTAAAATCTCCGAAGCATTAATAAGCAGTAGCCCTTCCTTTCCCCTCCAGCTCTCGTCTTTACGTGGAGCCAGGAGTATCTTCCCTGCACACTTAGCTTGGAGCTAAAGATAGAACTGAGAGCTCTTTGCTCCTGATTTATTTCTTTCTACGGGACCAACCCACATATCTCAACTATTTCATATTTCAGTTCCCAAAAACTAAGCATGGCCAGCACTTCCACAATAAAAGAATCCTTCATCAGAAATAACCTTTTTCTCCCAGAGACATTTGCCAGGAGATATCTTTTTTTTAAAGGAAATGTAAGCAACATTTAATAAGGAAGAAAATCTCATCTCTCCTCATAGATTTCACTCATTTCTCTTTTCTTCTCATTCATTTCCTGCTAGTTAGAAGAGGCATATCCAACACACACTCCACCTCCACTTTGATGATAGCAAAATGCCAATTAACAAAAAGCGTAAATATTCTCTAAATATTCAATAATATCTAAACAGCTTATAACTTTATTCTACTCTTAATATGTGATGGTTTTGTGAGTTGGTGCATCTTCTTATTGAATTATTAAGCAAAAGCTTTATGTAAAAACATCAAAGCATCCTTTATCTCATTCTTCCTCAGCCACAGGGCACACCAACCTTGCAAAACTCTTCTGAGGATACCAAGGCCATGGATTCATTCTTGCTGCCCATTCATCAAAAGTGCCCCCAGCTAGGGTGGCCTCTCAGCAGTCACTTGCAAACAAGGCTTCCCTGTGGGGTGAAGGTTCCTCTTTCTAGTTCTGAACTGAATACAATTAGGTTTTCTACAGTTCACTTACTACAGTTCATCCTAGCATCTTGATGCTCTGTTGAGAGAATCCAAAACTGGGTAAATGTTTTGGTTTACAAGCCTGGGATAAATAGTAGAGTTTCCTCTTCTGGGATGTTAGATAAAGGGGAAGTTTGGCAAGTGTTCTGTGAATTGAGTCTGGGAAATTCAGTCCTTAATTCTGTTTTCCTTGGTTATACTCTAGTCTGGTTAATGGAAATGACCTGACCTGCTATGTTTGTAAGGTTTAGCTTTTGAAGTACAAGTGTCTTAAATATGTCTAATCTCTGTGGTTGGTCCTGGAAGGTTCTATGTTAATCCCATTTCTGCCATTGCATGATTTTCTCATTTACTTACACTATCATTTCTAGGATGCTGTATCTTGGCATCTAATTATCTTTAAAAGGTTGTTATTTCCAACATTTTTCTTTCTGTTTTTCTAATTTTAGGCTTCTGATGAGAAGTTATACACTCCAAACGACTTGGACTGTATTTATAATAAGGCAATGCTTTTATAAGGCCTTAATGTATTTATTTTAAACAGATTTTCCCACATCAGAGTTTCTTTAATCACCTGTGCTGATTGAGCTGCCCCCACAAACCTAACCCCATGCTGTGCATTAAGAGGTACTACTGCCATTGAGGTTGGCCTCTGTTCTGGTGAGCGACTGCTGCACCCACCACCCCAAAATTTAGCAACGCAAAAAAACAATTTATTTTTATCTCTCATGGTTGAGTGACATGTCTGGGTTCAGCTGGGTGATGCTCACTTGGGGCGTCCTAGGCACTTGGAATCAGATAGCGACTGGGTGCGGCGTCACCTGAAGGCTTGAGTGAGCTGGACGTCTGTGCCAGTTTGAAAGGATTTATGTGCCCTGGAAAAGCCTTAAATGTCTTAATCCTAATCCAATCATGCAAAGGCAGCCGTTTCTTTTAAACCCTATTCAGTACTCCATGTTGGAAACTTGATTAGGTTATCTCCACGGAGATGTGACACATCCGATTGTAGGTATTAACCTTTCCTTAGAGGGAGATGTGACTCCACCTATTCCAGGTGGGTCTTGATTAGTTTCCTGGAATCCTTTAAAAGAGAAAGCATATTGGAGACAGCCACCAGAAGCAGCAGAGCTACGAGAACTACCAGAGCTCACGCAGCCAGAGACCTTTGGAGATAAAGAAGGAAAACATCCCTGGGAGAGCTTCATGAAGGAAGGAGCCTGAAGAGGAAGCTAGTAGATGTCAACATGCTTGCCTTGTGCCTTTCAGGTTGAGAGAGAAACCCTGAATGTCACTGGCCTTCTTGAACCAAGGTATCTTTCCCTGGATGCTTTAGATTGAACACTTTTATAACCTTGCTTTAATTGGGACATTTTCATAGCCTTGGAACTGTAAACTTGTAACTTATTTAATTCCCCTTTTTAAAAAGCCATTGCAGTTCTGGCATATTGCATTCTGGCAGCTAGCAAACTAGAACACCATCCAAGAAGGCTTCTTTCCTCACCAGGCCGGTGTCTAGGCTAGGATGGTGGGCACAGAGGGAGGCTCTGGGTACCTCTCCACACTCTCCACGGCTTGCCTGGGCTTTCCCAAAGCAAGCTGTCTGACACAGGACGGCAGAAATTGTAAGCCTTCTTTTTCTCTCCACTTGGAAGCCACATGGTACCAATAACGATGCATTCTGCTGGTTATGAGAGGATCACGGGGCCAACCCACATTCCAGGGAAAAAAGCATGGGCTGCAGGAGGTGTGGTGTCTGGGGGCACCATTTTTGGAGTTTAGCTATTACATCTTGGAAAAGATGATTCCCAGGTGACTGTGTACCTACTGCTGTATGTCAAGTGTATTGTCATATTGTAAAGAGGATTAAGAAGAGTTAAAGCCATGTATTCCAGTCCAGTCTTCCTGGGAATGTCTATTATTAATAGTAAAATGCTATTAATAGTTTAATATATTTATTAATACCAATATTAATAGTTTTTATTAACAGTAAAAATAGTAATATTTGTCATTCAGGGAGCAATTGCTCTATCTCCTACCAGAGATATCTACCAGAGATAGAGTCGAGCAAAAACAAATTAAAAATTCCTGCTCTCACAGAGCTGGCATTCTCATGGAGCAGAAAGACAATAGGTAAAAAGGAAAATATACAGCATGTTAGATGGTGATCAATGCTATTGAAAAAAATCAAGGCTCTTTCTCCGCTGGCGCTCCCGCCGCCATCCAGCCCTCCTCTTCCTCTTTCTCCGCCGACGGCACTCCCGCCACCATCCAGCCCTCCTCTTCCTCTTTCTCCGCCGGCGGCGCTCTCGCTGCCATCCAGCCCTCCTCTTCCCCCTTCTCCGCCGGCGCTCTCGCCGCCATCTAGCCCTCCTCTTCCCCTTTCTCTGCCGGCGCTCCCACCAATATCTAGCCCTCCTCTTCCTCTTTCTCTGCCGGCGCTCCCGCTGCCATCTAGCCCTCCTCTTCCTCTTTCTCCGCCAGTGGCGCTCCCGCCGCCATCTTGCCCTTCTTTTCCCCTTCTGCTCCGGTGGCGCTCCATCCACCATCTTATCCTTCCCTTTCTCCTCCTACTCCAGCGGCTCTCCAACCACCACCGTGTCCTCTTCCACCTTCACTGGCTCCTCTGCCACCGTCCTCGACAGCCTTGCCATCCTCACCTTTCCTCCTCCACAACAGCTACAAGGGGAGTAGAAACAATACAGAGCAGCTCCTGGAGCCACGACAGAGATAAAAAAGACAGCGTACCCCATCCTGGAATGGCTGACTGTCTGGGAGAACCAGCTCCGGTGAGATCGCCGAGGGGCGCGGGTTTTCCCGGGCGGGGTGGCAAGTGGCTGGAGTCCCTCCCTTCCTCCTTCCTGGGCCAGCTGGCAGAATTGGGCAGGCGGTCCCCTCAAGCCGCGGCAGTTGGCGCCCCCACCACGCGAGGCCCCCCGGACCAACTGAGAGAATTGGATCGGAAATCCCCAGACCGCGGAGAACGGTGACCGGGGGGGTCCCTTCCAAACAGGTGACTCCCCGGTCCGACTGGGAACGGTGCACTCTCCCAGGCTGCGGCGGCTGGCGCCCTCCTGCTATGCTTGGGGCCCCGGGCCGACTAGGAAATTCGGATGGGTGCTCTCCCGGGCTCTGGCGGCCGGCGACCCTCCCCGCGTTCGGACCCCCGGGCCAGCTGGTACCCTCCCAAGCCGCTTCGGCTGGTGAACCTCCCCCACGGCGAGAGTTTTCCAAAGTTAAAGGACCCACAGCACCTTTTACTGGTGCGACCCGCAGACAAACGTGTGCCACGAGTGCCACCTACTGGACAGGATAAGAAAAACAGAACCCAGAGATTTCACAGAAAAATCTTTCAACCTGTTGGGTCCAACACCCAGGGAAATCTGACTAAATGCCCAGACGCCAGCACAAGATAACGGATCATGCTCAGAAAATTGAAAATATGGCCCAGTCAAAGGGACAAACCAATAGTTCAAAGGAGATACAGGAGCTGAGACAACTAATGCTGAATATACGAACAGAAATGGAAAACCTCTTCAAAAACGAAATCGATAAATTGAGGGAGGACATGAAGAAGACATGGGCTGAACAAAAAGAAGAAATAGAAAAACTGAAAAAACAAATCACAGAGCGTATGTAAGTGAAGGATAAAGTAGAAAAGATGGAAAAAACAATGGATACCTACAATGATAGATTTAAAGAGACAGAAGATAGAATTAGTGATTTGGAGGATGGAACATCTGAATTCCAAAAAGAAACAGAAACTATAGGGAAAAGAATGGAAAAATTTGAACAGGGGATCAGGGAACTCAAGGACAATATGAACCGCACAAATATACGTGTTGTGGGTGTCCCAGAAGGAGAAGAGAAGGGAAAAGGAGGAGAAAAACTAATGGAAGAAATTATCACTGAAAATTTCCCAACTCTTATGAAAGACCTAAAATTACAGATCCAAGAAGTGCAGCACACCCCAAAGAGATTAGACCCAAATAGGCGTTCTCCAAGACACTTACTAGTTAGAATGTCAGAGGTCAAAGAGAAAGAGAGGATCTTGAAAGCAGCAAGAGAAAAACAATCCATCACATACAAGGGAAACCCAATAAGACTATGTGTAGATTTCTCAGCAGAAACCATGGAAGCTAGAAGACAGTGGGATGATATATTTAAATTACTAAAAGAGAAAAACTGCCAACCAAGACTCTTATATCCAGCAAAATTGTCCTTCAAAAATGAAGGGGAAATTAAAACACTTATAGACAAAAAGTCACTGAGAGAATTTGTGATCAAGAGACCAGCTCTGCAAGAAATACTAAAGGGAGCACTAGAGTCAGATACGAAAAGACAGAAGAGAGAGGTATGGAGAAAAGTGTAGAAAGAAGAAAAGTCAGATATGATATATATAATACAAAAGGCAAAATGGTAGAGGAAAATGTTATCCAAACAGTAATAACACTAAATGTTAATGGACTGAATTCCCCAATCAAAAGACATAGACTGGCAGAATGGATTAAAAAACAGGATCCTTCTATATGCTGTCTACAGGAAACACATCTTAGACCCAAAGATAAACATAGGTTGAAAGTGAAAGGTTGGGAAAAGATATTTCATGCAAATTACAACCAGAAAAGAGCAGGAGTAGCTATACTAATATCCAACAAATTAGACTTCAAATGTAAAACAGTTAAAAGAGACAAAGAAGGACACTATATACTAATAAAAGGAACAATTAAACAAGAAGACATAACAATCATAAATATTTATGCACCGAACCAGAATGCCCCAAAATACGTGAGGAATACACTGCAAACACTGAAAAGGGAAATAGACTCATATACCATAATAGTTGGTGACTTCAATTCACCACTCTCATCAATGGACAGAACATCTAGACAGAGGATCAAAAAAGAAATAGAGAATCTGAATATTACTATAAATGAGCTAGACTTAACAGACATTTATAGGACATTAAATCCCACAACAGCAGGATACACCTTTTTCTCAAGTGCTCATGGATCATTCTCAAAGATCGACCATATGCTGGGTCACAAAGCAAGTCTTAACAAATTTAAAAAGATTGAAATCATACACAACACTTTCTCGGATCATAAAGGAATGAAGTTGGAAATCAATAATAGACGGAGTGCCAGAAAATTCACAAATAAGTGGAGGCTCAACAACACTCTTAAACAACGAGTGGGTCAAGGAAGAAATTGCAAGAGAAATTAGTAAATACCTCGAGGTGAATGAAAATGAAAACACAACATATCAAAACTTATGGGATCCAGCAAAGGCAGTGCTAAGAGGGAAATTTATTGCCCTAAATGCCTATATCAGAAAAGAAGAAAAGGCAAAAATTCAGGAATTAACTGTCCACTTGGAAGAACTGGAGAAAGACCAGCAAACTAATCCCAAAGCAAGCAAAAGGAAAGAAATAACAAAGATTAGAGCAGAAATAAATGAAATTGAAAACATGAAAACAATAGAGAAAATCAATAAGACCAGAAGTTGGTTCTATGAGAAAATCAATAAGATTGATGGGCCCTTATCAAGATTGACAAAAAGAAGAAGAGAGAGGATGCAAATAAATAAGATCAGAAATGGAAGAGGAGACATAACTACTGACCTCACAGAAATAAAGGAGGTAATAACAGGATACTATGAACAACTTTACGCTAATAAATACAACAATTTAGATGAAATGGATGGGTTCCTGGAAAGACATGAACAACCGACTTTGACTCAAGAAGACATAGATGACCTCAACAAACCAATCACAAGTAAAGAAATTGAATTAGTCATTCAAAAGCTTCCTAAAAAGAAAAGTCCAGGACCAGACGGCTTCACATCTGAATTCTATCAAACATTCCAGAAAGAATTAGTCCCAACTCTCCTCAAACTCTTCAAAAAAATTGAAGTGGAGGGAAAACTACCTAATTCATTCTATGAAGCCAACATCACCCTCATACCAAAACCAGGCAAAGATATTACAAGAAAAGAAAACTACAGACCAATCTCTCTAATGAATATAGATGCAAAAATCCTCAATAAAATTCTAGCAAATCGTATCCAACAACACATTAAAAGAATTATACATCATGACCAAGTAGGATTCATCCCAGGTATGCAAGGATGGTTCAACATAAGAAAATCAATTAATGTAATACACCATATCAACAAATCAAATCAGAAAAATCACATGATCATCTCAATTGATGCAGAGAAGGCATTTGACAAGATTCAACATTTTTTCCTGTTGAAAACACTTCAAAGGATGGGAATACAAGGGAACTTCCTTAAAATGATAGAGGGAATATATGAAAAACCCACAGCTAATATCATCCTCAATGGGGAAAAATTGAAAACTTTCCCCCTAAGATCAGGAACAAGACAAAGATGTCCACTATCACCACTATTATTCAACATTGTGTTAGAAGTTCTAGCCAGAGCAATTAGATAAGAAAAAGAAATACAAGGCATCAAAATTGGAGAGGAAGAAGTAAAACTATCACTGTTTGCAGACGATATAATACTATACGTCGAAAACCTGGAAAAATCCACAACAAAACTACTAGAGCTAATAAATGAGTACAGCAAAGTAGCAGGTTACAAGATCAACATTCAAAAATCTGTACCATTTCTATACACTAGTAACGAACAAGCTGAGGGGGAAATCAAGAAAGGAATCCCATTTACAATTGCAACTAAAAGAATAAAATACCTAGGAATAAATTTAACTAAAGAGACAAAAAACCTATATAAAGAAAAGTACAAAAAAACTGTTAAAAGAAATCACAGAAGACCTAAATAGATGGAAGGGCATACTGTGTTCATGGATTGGAAGACTAAATATAGTTAAGATGTCAATCCTACCTAAATTGATTTACAGATTCAATGCAATACCAATCAAAATCCCAACAACTTATTTTTCAGAAATAGAAAAACCAATAAGCAAATTTATCTGGAAGGGCAGTGTGCCCCGAATTGCTCAAAACATCTTGAGGGGAAAAAAACGAAGCTGAAGGTCTCGCGCTGCCTGACTTTAAGGCATATTATGAAGCCACAATGGTCAAAACAGCATGGTATTGGCATAAAGATAGATATATCGACCAATGGAATCGAATAGAGTGCTCAGATATAGACCCTCTCATCTATGGACATTTGATCTTTGATAAGGCAGTCAAGCCAACTCACCTGGGACAGAACAGTCTCTTCAATAAATGGTGCCTAGAGAACTGGATATCCATATGCAAAAGAATGAAAGAAGACCCATCTCTCACACCCTATACAAAAGTTAACTCAAAATGGATCAAAGATCTAAACATTAGGTCTAAGACCATAAAACAGTTAGAGGAAAATGTAGGGAGATATCTTATGAAACTTACAATTGGAGGCGGTTTTATGGACCTTAAACCTAAAGCAAGAGCACCGAAGAAGGAAATAAATAAATGGGAGCTCCTCAAAATTAAACACTTTGTGCATCAAAGAACTTCATCAAGAAAGTAGAAAGACAGCCTACACAATGGGAATCAATATTTGGAAACGACATATCAGATAAAGGTCTAGTATCCAGAATTTATAAAGAGATTGTCCAACTCAACAACAAAAAGACAGCCAACCCAAGTACAAAATGGGAAAAAGACTTGAACAGACACCTACCAGAAGAGGAAATACAAATGGCCAAAAGGCACATGAAGAGATGCTCAATGTCCCTGGCCATTAGAGAAATGCAAATCAAAACCACAATGAGATATCATCTCACACCCACCAGAATGGCCATTATCAACAAAACAGAAAATGACAAGTGCCTGAGAGGATGCGGAGAAAGAGGCACACTTATCCACTGTTGGTGGGAATGTCAAATGGTGCAACCACTGTGGAAAGCAGTTTGGCGGTTCCTCAAAAAGCTGAATATAGAATTGCCATACGACCCAGCAATATCATTGCTGGGTATCTACTCAAAGGACTTAAGGGCAAAGACACAAACGGACATTTGCACACCAATGTTTATAGCAGCGTTATTTACAATTGCAAAGAGATGGAAACAGCCAAAATGTCCATCAACAGAAGAGTGGCTAAACAAACTGTGGTATATACATACGATGGAATACTATGCAGCTTTAAGACAGGATAAACTTATGAAGCATGTAATAACATGGATGGACCTAGAGAACATTATGCTGAGTGAGTCTAGCCAAAAACTAAAGGACAAATACTGTATGGTCCCACTGATGTGAACGGACATTCGAGAATAAACTTGGAATATGTCATTAGTAACAGAGTCCAGCAGGAGTTAGAAACAGGGTAAGATAATGGGTAATTGGAGCTGAAGGGATACAGACTGTGCAACAGGACTAGACACAAAAACTCAAAAATGGACAGCATAATAATACCTAATTGTAAAGTAATTATGTTAAAACACTGAATGAAACTGCATCTGAGCTATAGGTCTTTTTTTTTTTACTATTATTATTACTTTTATTTCTTTTCTCTATATTAACACTCTGTATCTTTTTCTGTTGTGTTGCTAGTTCTTCTAAACCGATGCAAATGTACTAAGAAACGATCATGCATCTATGTGATGATGTTAAGAATTACTGATTGCATATGTAGAATGGTATGATTTCTAAAAAAAAAAAAAAAAAGAAATCATTTGTTACTGAACCATATTGAAATTTGTCACAGAACTGAAAGATTGAAACCACTTTAGTGTGGGATGAGAGAAATGAGACAAAAAAAGTTTGAGTGGCTGAGAGATTTCAGAGTTGAGAGGTTATACTGGAGGTTATTCTTATGCATTATATGGATGGATATCCTTTTTTAGTTTATGTGTATTGGAGTGGCTAGAGGCAAGTACCTGAAACTGTTGAGTTATGTTCCAGTAGTTCTTGAAGGCAATTGTATAAAGATGTAATGTTTACAGTGTGACTGTGAGATTGTGGAAACTTTGTGTCTGGTGCTTCTTTTATCCAGGGTGTGGACAGATGAGTAAAAAATATGGATAAAAAAGTAAGTAAATGATATGAGGGACAAAGGGTAAAATAAATTGGGTGGATAGAAATACTAATGGTCAATGAGAGGGAGGGGTAAGATGTATGGTATGCATGAGTTTTTCTTTTTATTTCTTTTTCTAGAGTAATGCAAATGTTCTAAAAAAAATGATCATGGGGATGAATACACAATTATGTGATGATATTGTGAGCCAGTGATTGTACACCATGTCTGGAATGTATGTGTGAAGATCTCCCATTTAAGAAAAAAATATATATATATCTTTTTATATATATATATTAAAAGAAGTGGTGCTGGAAAAAAAAAATCAAGGAGAGGAAAGGATTTAGAAATGTGCACATGGAAGCCATGTTAAATAGGCTGATTAGGAAAGGCTGCCCTGATAAGGTGACAGTTGAGCAGAGACCTGAAGGTGGGGAGAGAGACATGGCCGTGGGGGGAGAGGACACTACAATGGGGAGGCCACCGTGGCTGGGCCTGTGAATGATGGGGACGTGATGGGGTTAGGGACAGGGGTGGGGGTGGGGATGGGGGCAGGGAGCCTGCGAGGCTCAGGCAAGACCTTTTCCTTAAGGAAGCTTTCCCGCTAGGAAGGTGGTTGGAAGGCTTTGGGTAGAGAAGTTAGTTGCTGAAATGGGCAAGGGTGGAAGCAGGGAAGCCAATTAGGAAGCTAGTGCAATAATCCAGGTGAGTGCCAAGGGCTTCTTGGACCTGGAAACTGGCCACAGAATGGGAGGTGGTGAGATGTGGTCACAACGCAGATACATGTCGAAGAGATAATCGAAAGGATTTGACGACAGATTGGATTTGGAGACAGGTTCTTGTCAAAGTCTTCCGAGATGTTTTGCTGTAAATGGGAAAAGGTGGAGGCTGGGAGGGGAATGTGGAGTCAAGAATTTTTAACATGGGATGAATGTTTGCTGCTGATGGGAATTATCTAAAAGTAGAAAGGGGGAAGCTGGTGACGCAGGAGAGAGAGGGACGAACTGCTGTCATGATGCCTGGAATGCATGGGGGGTGGATTTAGTATATAAGCAGGGGTTGGGGGAGTGGGGAGTGTCAGAGGGTGGCCTTAGGTAGGACAACACCTCCAGCTCATTCTGAGGAACAAGGAGAAGGAGGGAGTTCATGGGTAGGTGGGTGGATGTCAGGTGACACTTCTGGAACTTCTCTTTTGATAGTCTCCATGAGACCCACAGAAGAGGCCGTGGGAGCCTGCAGGGACACTGTTTGTGAAACAGCAGACCAAACGCAGGGGCGGGCAATGAATCAATGGGACAGGGAGGTGGGGCAACACCTGAGCCCACTGTAGAGTCCTGCCTAGGCTTTAAAGGGAGACCAGTGAAACATGGTTGTTTTTCTCCAGTCTTTTTCAGCTGTGTAGACACCGGTGTGGAGTTGGTGAAGGGTTGGGTTTACCCGGGGTGGGAGGTTGCCTGGTGAGTTCAAAGAAGGGAAGAAAAGGGCAAGGGGGGCAGGGCAGTATGCAAGGGAGTGCCTGTGGGGTCTCAGCTACTGAAGGAGAAAAGAGAGGGCTCATGAATAGGTGGGAGCTGTGAGTTGAGGGTTTGGGAAGTTCATAAATAAGGCCTTGAGGCCATCGAAGCTTTTCCGGCGCCTAATTAGCTTGGTATGGATTTCTCCTGTCCTACCATATTTATCAGCGTTATTGGTGTCCATTCATTTCTCAGCATCACCCACATGACCTTAGATATCGAGAAGACAGCTTCCATCCCTCATGTGCATAACTGTATCCACAGTCCTTAAAAACAATTCCCGGCACACACTGTTGGGAATTTGTTGGGTGAATGATGAATCCTCCCACCCTATGACTATGTATCCTTTCTCTTCTTCTCAGATGGGGAACTGAGGCTCTCTGAGACCCACTTGCTCTAGGTTGTGCAGCCAGCAAGGGCCAAACCCATCCAGCCCTTCCGACTTCCCGCCCTACACCTTTTCCACCACTCTGGCACCAAGGATGAGAATTCCAACTGCTGGCCCTCAAAAGCCAGCTAATGAACTTCTAATGAGAACGTTGCACTCCTTTTCTGCAGTCCTACAGATAGAGGGTAGACTGCTGCCTCCCGGCTTCCTAAATCTGGCGTGCATTCTGACCTTCAGTGAAAGAGAGCAAAGAATATGGACATTTGCGCAGGGTCTGATCTGAGAGGAAGTGACAGCCGAGATTGGTCTTAAACAATTTCAGGAGCTAACTCTGTGCCTGGCTATTGTCAGCTTGCTGCTCATGGCACTTTATCGCTACCGTATATGTGCCCGTAGGGGTTAACAATGGGGACATTTTTAAAGTCTAAAAATAAATGTCTAAAAAACAAAAACCAAACAAATAATGGGGATTGTCAAGCTATGATAACTTGTGCACAATTGAATCTTTTTCTGCATTTCAACGATTTGTTTTCAGTGGCCTGGCAACCAGCCCTGGAGCTCTGGTTTGACTTTTCCCTGTCCTCACCCCCAGAGCTCACCAGAATGTGGATGAGAGAGTCTGTCAGCAAAGTTATTAGAAACCACTTGTCCAGGGTTAGGTTTATCTTTGCATTGATTTGCTTTAGGTTTGGGCGTGCTGTTTGGTTCCCACACAGGCAAAGCCCTAAATCTTTCCTGTATGAGTCAGAGCACAAATAACCCAATCATCCATGAAAAATCCATTTACAAAAACAAGGAAAATACAATAATGCAGGAACTATATTGAAATTAATGAAAAACCGGAGACACTGCCCTTCAAATGTGGCTCAAGAGTCCAGTTATCAGGTCTGCTAACAACAACTTCTATATTTTCTCACTGGTCCCTATCACTAAGGATTTCTTGCCTTGCAAGAACAAAGCTCTACTATAATTAAGTCAAAGAATGATATTATACTCCCCTGTAAGTGTAGACAGTCCGGAAGAGCTGGGAGTGCGGGGAGGGCGGTCCAGTGGTCAGAGCCCCCACCCCCACCCTGCGTTGTCAGAGGACAATTCCTTTTGGTGGGAGGGCTTAGGTGACGTCCAAGCTTTCTCTGTGCAGAGCTTCATGGTGAGGTCTGAGGAGGTCTGGCCTCTTCCCAGTCCATCTTTGAGCTATGGGTTAGAAAGGGGGATGAAAGGTCAAAATGGACAAGGAGGAGGAGAAGGAAGAAGAGGAGGAAGAGAAAGAAGGAGAAGAGAAAAGGAGTCGGGGGATGAAAGAGAAGACCTGATATTGTGTGGAGAAGAATTCCCATGGTTCTATTAATGACCACAGAGTCTTGTTCATGTACCACGGTAGTCACAGGGCTATTATTCTTCTGCTAATTCATCCTGTCCCCAGGAGTGAACCCCTCCACCCCTAAAAAAGAAAAGTCTAGCCTGGGAAGGCACAAAAGTTCCTTTCCTTGGTGTCTCAGCTGACGTTTTCAAAAGGGCATGGACGAAGAGGAACAAAAAGGAAATAGTTACAGAAAATATCAGTAGTGTACAAAAGTCAGATTTCCCAAAGACAGATTTCGGATCCTATTGTGATGGTATTCTCATTCAATAGGACGCGCAACCCACAGGCACAGGGCTGTCCTCATGTGAAGGTGCCATTGGAAATCGGGTCATGCGGGAGCTGGGCAGTCACCATCTTGCCTCCTACTTGTACTGAGGAAAGTACCCCCCTCTCTGCTGTGCTTCCACTTGGTTCCAGTTTTCCATGTGGGGGATTCTCCAGATGCCCCAATGATTGACACAACAAACAGTTCACTCTTCGTTGGGACCTTTGATGGGGCCTAGTTTCACCTACTGGAAAATGATATTCCAGGTTCTTAGGTCCACCTGAGTAACAATGACTGAAATATGTAACAATGTATGATACTCATATAAGTGAAAGCACACACACACTAAGACACTAAGCCTTGCACAGATTAAATGTTCAATAGATCTTGAGTGAACAGATGAATGATCCTTGACAAATGGATTCACAGAGCAGAAAAGACAGGCATGCCGTTAGCTCAGAGAATGATTACATAAGCCTATGGGGAGATCTTCTCAGCTTCTCCAGGTTCTTCCAGACTGGATCATTACTTAAGCCCTTTACTCTTTTCTTCCTTTTTTTGTCCAAAGTCTCCCATGCAGATCAACCTTGGGTAGAATGTGTCATGACGAAGGGGTCCCAGGTCCCGCCAGCCTGCTCCAAACTCTCCAAAGCAGAGGAGGGTGTTCAGAAAGAGCAGGGGAGGGAGCCACCCCTGCATGAGTAGGAAGGAGCCTGAGCGCTGCATGGGGTGTAGTGAAGTCAGAAAGGTTTGGGCAAACGAGGATCCAAGGGACAAACTTTATCTTCTAAACAATTTGCTCAAGCTGTGAAATTTAAGCATACCTTTGGGAAATCAAGCCACACACAGAAAAGCAGGGTTGCTAAGTGTATTCTTACCAGCTAAAAGAACAACAAAGAAGTAACCAGAACCCTATACAAATAATTAATTGCTACAAACACCATAATGAGAAGTAATTGTGGCCTTGGGATTGGCAAAGATGAAAGAGAATGTGAGTCCACAGTGTTACCTTTAGAAGTAAGAACACAGAGGTGTGCAGCCCTGCTGGGGGGCGAATGCATCCATGCAAGGTTTCTGGAAGAGCAATTATCTAATAAGTAGCAGGAATCTTTTTAAAAGTGCATGTCCTTTGAACCAAAATACTGTACTTTCCCCATGAAAATGTTCATCACACTTTAATACCTGATTTAATACCTAAATTCCCCCCCAGACTAAAAATTCTGAAGAAGGGTCTCTGCCTGCTTTGATTCTTGCTCCTTCCCAGTGTCAAGCAATTAGGGATGTGTGTTAATGAATCAATGAGTACATCCCACTGCTGGGAGGTATCCCAGGAAACAATCCCATAAGTCTGCAAAGGCCATTTCTCATTGCATGGTTTCTAAAATGTTCAAAAGTAAGAAATTGGTTCAATAAACTATAGGGATCTGTGCAATGGAATAGTGTGCAACCATTTAAAATGATGTTCCATATTTATTGACATCGATATCACAATATCAAGTTATAGAAAAATAAAGCCAATTGTACCACTGTACAAAATCTGTTGTAACACTTTGTGAATAAAAAGCTGTGTAGTTGGAAATAAAGTACTGTTAGTTTCCTTTATAGAGTCTGATTTTTTACAAAGAACAAATATGTATTCCTTTAAAAATTCCTTTTATAGTGTGAAAAAAGTCTATAAAATGACTTCCATCTTGAAAAAAGTATTCTAATCATTCAGCCCCATCTGGCTATGCTCCAGATCTGGGGCAATCATGTGTTTCACTTGCAAAAGGTGAAAAAATGTCTTCAATTAACGAACACAAGATATTGGCACCTCATCCATTGTAGGGATTGAAAAGAAGGAATTGTATCTACTACGGGCTCTCTCCTGTGTAGCCACAGAAAAACTGAAAAGGCATTTTTAAAAAGGAGCCAAAGAAAGAAAAATCATCCTGGGCTATAGTTGTTGATTTGATGCCCAATGAAGACTCAGAACAGCAAACCAGGAAATGATGAATCACAAGTGTGGCTTTCTGGACACACAAACGTAATTGTACGTAATTGAACCCACAATTCAATTGGGTTGAATTGAATTGGCTTGCTCCTAAATCCTCCTACTTTCTATAATCATCCTTTCCCTTAAGATCCAAACAAATTCACTTCAGGCCCTATTCCATGCTCTGGATATAGAAATATCATGGCCGTATCCAAGAATTCTGTTCTTTCTTTCTTCTCTTCCGTCCTTCCTTTCTTCCTTTCCACACAAATTTATACCCATATATATACAGTTCATTTTTTTTGATAAATAAAAATGGGTACATTCTTTAAGAACCTCTTCCCATTTCTGTCTTATAAGCATTAGAAGTAGGGAAGCAAAGCAGCAACCGATGGAAGAGGTATTTTTTTTTTTCAAAGAGAGGAAGAGTTTATTACTAGGCACGGAGTAGGAGAGCAGATGGCCTAGCAGCCCAAAATCTATCTCCTTGAGTTTAGGGGGTTCAAGGTTTTTATGAATTTTGGCAAGGAGAAACGAGGTCTTTACAATTTCAAATAGTAAGAAGACAGTGTTATCATTATCATTTAATGCTAAAGGGGTAAACCGAAAGGCAAGGAGACAAGTTATCTTTAGTAGCAGAGTCTCGCCGATACAATATACAAATGCAAGGGGTTGGAACTAGTTAAAGGCTGGCTTTAAATTAGAAGAGATATTTTTGGATTTTGGGTACAAATATTTAATTACAAATCTCAAAGCATCTATGTCAAGGAAGGTATTTGCAGAGTGTGGTCTGGGACCATGGAATCTGGAAGTTTCTGTTTTACTGTGGATATGGGTCTCCAAGAGGCCTTCAGAGGGGCTCAGCCCAAGAGGTTTCAGCCCTGCTGTTCCTCACACGTGGTTCCCAGGAAGCTCCCCATGCAGCCAGGTTTCTCTTCGCCGAACCCTATTGGAGAGGGCACCCCTGGGTCCAGAAGATAGACAATATCCTTTGAAGTGGCCCCAAAATATTTACTTACAATTTCTCCTTGGCGTATATCAAGGAGCTGAATATGAATGAATAATGTAGGGCTGCATTTCAATCCCTCATCTCCACTGGCTATTCAATAAATCTCTTGCTTTTTTTTTTCTCTCCTCTTTCTGCTTTTGATAGCCCTGGAAATGTTTAATAAAGCATCATGCATTGAGCTTGTGCCTAAGTGTTCGAGAAATGCTACTGAAATTAGCCAAGCACAAACATGTGCATTGTCTGGGGCCAGCAGAAATACTGCCTGGAAGTTGTGTCGGGGAAGCATGATGGACTAACTTACTGTTGGTGTCCGCCCTCTGGAGGGACGTTTACAGCAACAGCGAAAAGGCCAGATAATGGCTCCATTTAGAACAGCCATTTAGTACCATCAATACATTTCCTCAAATAAATCTGCTGCTTCTCTGCACACTGGCTTGAGGGCACAGCAATGTTTGTCCTAAATGCTGCGGAGACCTAGCCATGTGTCCATCCACATCAGGGGCCACAGATGAAGAAATACAATCACCGGGCCTTTCTGGAAATGATTGCATAGAATGAGAAAAGAAATCGGGGGGGAAAAAATCCCATAGGAGCAAGCATTCATTATCTGGCCAGTTGCCTATATGAAATCTTAACTACTGCTCAAGGAAAAATCTGCTCGCAATTCAAATTCCAGACAAGTGTAAGTACAGATGTTCTTGAAATGACAAAAGAAGAAAAAAAGAAAAACAAGTTTTCTTTCAGATAGGCAACAGTGATGAGGATGGACAGGAGAAGCCTGGTTTGCTAACCCTTCAGGGGGTCAGCGTCTTTAAAAGTCTCCAGGTCTCCCCTTAGCTTTTCAGATAAGTTTAAATTCCTTCAGCCTGGCAGCAAAAATAGTTCATGATTTGGCTCCTTCCTCATTGTCACGGGGAGCTTTCCATGATAATACTCTAACCTCATCGAACCCTCTGCAAATATTGCTCATTCACTGGAGTTTTCTTCCCTCTTCTATCCCAGCCTTTCTCCACCTCGTGAAATCTAATTTGTCATTAAGAATTCTGCTTAAAGGTCATTTCCTCTGGTAAGTTTTCCTTGAGCCCTCTGCCCTCCCAGGCTCCTGTGGGGGTGCACCCCCCTCTCCCGGGCACAAATGGCTGCCCTGGTCATCTTGGGTAGTTTTCAACAGAGGCGATGACTTGTTTGGCTGTGGATCCCTCATGCTGAAGCATAGTAGGTGCTTGAGAAACATTTCTTGTGCAATAATAGATAACTTATATTTTGTTCCCCCCATGTACTAAGCAGAATTCTTAAGCCCTTTACATGCCATACCTCAATTAGTCCTCTCAACAACCCTATGAGACGGGAATTAGTAATTGTCTCACTTTACAGGTGAGAAAACTAAGAGACAAAAGGTTTGAATAATATTCCTAAGGTCAGACATATAGTTAAGACATGGTGGGATCAGGAGTTGAGCCCAGGTCATTGGATTCTTGAGCCTGAATTTTTAAATATGCTGGACTGAGTGAATAAAAGCATGAACAAATGCATGTTGGGGTGACATCTTTCTTTTTTCAAAAAAAAAATTATTGACAAATATTCACGTGCATACATTCCATTCATGGTATACAATCAGTGGCTCACAATATCATCACATGGTTGTGTATTCATCACCATGATCATTTTTAGAACATCTGCATCACTCTAGAAAAAGAAATAAAAATAAAAAGCTCATACATCCCATACCCCTTTTCCCTCCCTCCCACTGACCACTAGTATATCCAAATTTACCCAATTTGTTTTGACCCTTATCCCCCTGTTCTAGTTACCTAGCTGCCAGAATGCAATATACCAGAAATGGAACAGTTTTTAAAAATGAGAATTTAATAAGTTGCTAGTTTACAGGTCTAAGGCCATGGAAATGTCCAAATTAAAGCAAGTCTATAGAAATGTCCAAATTAAGGCACCAACAAGAGGTTACTCTCACTCAAGAAAGGCTGATGACATTCTCTCAACTAGAAAGGCACATGGTGAACATGGCAATGTTGGCTAGCTTTCTCTCCAGGCTTCTTGTTTCACGACACTCTCCCAGGGGTGTTTTCCTTCTTCATCTCCAAAGGTCTCTGGCTGCGTGGGCTTTCTTGGGTTTTGTGGCTCTTGGGAGTCTCTCCAAAATGCTTTCTCTTTTAAGGATTCCAGTAAACCAATCAAGACCAATCTGGAATGGGTGGAGTCACATCTCCCTCTAATGAAAAGTTGATACCCACAGTTGGGTGAGTCATATCTCTGTGGAGATAATCCAATCAACTTCCCAACTTGTAGCACTTAATAGGGATTAAAATTAAAAAAGGCTGCCTCCATGAGATGGGTCAGTATTAAAACATGGCTTTTCTAGGGTACATCATCCTTTCAAACTGGCACCCCTCCTATTATTTATTTATTTTTATTCATTTTTTTTTTTTTACTTATCTGGGGTGACATCTTTCTTGATGCTATTTCTTGAGCGTGCAGAAGTGGAGGAGAAGCTAGAGTTCTATTGTCACACACACTCCAGAGTGTCCAGCCCCTTCCTCACATGAGCCTGGTGCCCATATGTGGCACCTGTGGGGCCGGCTGGGGGTTGGAAAGTGGAGAGGAGTTGCGGTCCCTCTTTGGCATACTTGATTCCTCATCAGTTCATTCTTTTGGGAGGTAAGTGGTTATAGATTATTGGAAGGAGGTAGAAAATTATTCCAGTGACTTAATCTATAAATAATAAACAGCCCCCCATCCTTGTTACTGCAACTCAACATGAAAAAAAATTCCCCTTCCTCCTTTCAATCCTCTTCAGATTGAAACATTGCCACAGATCTCTTCCAAGAGCTCTGGAGTCTCAACACAAATCACGGAATCAGTGACTCTCACTGCCACCGTTAGGGTCTGATGGTCCAACGCTCAGATCCAGGTGGGGATGGAGTGAGACGTGATAAAGATGAAAGGCAGGAACCGATCCAGGAGACAGCTGAGGTGGCTTTCCATGGACAATGGGTACAGCAGGATTTTCTCCTGGAGAGAAAGACTATTGGATACTACTCCAGAAAAAGGGCAGAACCTGTGAACAATGTCTTCTGGACATTTTTAATGTCTCAACCCTCAGAATAGTGCTTGGAACTTAGCAGATCCTTCATGCACATTTATTTCCTATGGAAGAGAGAGAGAAGGAAGGAAGGAAGGAAGGAAGGAAGGAAGGAAGGAAAGGAGGGAGGGAGGGTCATGGGTCGGGAGAATACAACAGACTTGGTATGGAACAGGACAGAGTTAGAAATCAGAAAAGAATTAGAGCCAGAGGATCATGATGAATTCAAGAGTCACATCTGAATGTGGGGGTAGTCTTTAGAATGGTGGATTTTGTTTTCACCTTTTATTTCAACATCTTCCCATTCCTGAAACTTGATTTCTTTTAGATTTTGCAGACACGTTAATTTTCCTATCTGCAGGACTCAGATTTTATGGATGAATGAACAGCTATGCAGGGATTTTAGCAGCCCATGGAGGTCCCACAGTGGCTCAGAGGCACTCCCTCATACCTCAGTAACGATTCTTTTCTGTACTCACCCAGCATCTTGTAGTTCAGAACTGCTCATGCTCATGATGCCACTCAAAACACAAAGGAAGTTTATAACAGATATATTTTCATTTTAGGCAGAATCATTTTCTGAAGAGTAGAGAGTGATTCTGAGATTTCAGAGTAGGTTAAGAAATTAGTTCATCATAATTCAGTTCCCACAATTTAACCACAAAGGCCTCCTAATAAGATTATATCTAAGCATTACACAGTTGCCCATTTATTATTTTTACTTGGTGTGCCCAGATAGATGTTGATGAATAGCCTGAACTCTGATTATTTTATCACAATGAGGTCAGCTCATTGAGAGATCTCATGGCTGAAACCCAGAAAATATCATAACTCACTCAAGATAAGGTCGATGTCATGAAGTAAATCACAAACTCTATAGTTAGAACAACCACCCCATATACACTGACGTCCATTTCCAGACATATTCTTAATCAGTTCTTCCAAACAATGCATTCTCTATTTGAAGGGTTTGCTGCTTTAATCTCGGACAATGATGGCCATTCACTTACTCAAGCCAGCAGCTGCCTTCTCCTCTCTACTAAAATTCCTTAATTGGAATCACCCTCTCATTGACCTAAACCATTCATTACAAGTATTTCAGACAAGCTCTTGATAACCCTGGGCTAGGGGTGGCACTTGTGTTTTTTCTCATTAAAGATACTTTTCCACTCCAGGAAGCTCTGGATGCTACTGAGAAAGCTGATTTCTTTTCTCTTCACATCTACAGTGAGGAGTCCTACATTTAGTGACAAATCCCAGGACCACAGGCCTTTGGGCTTCCTTATTTTATCCAACAAGGTTTATTAGAACTGGTGCTAAGAAATAGGCATTTTTCTTCACTTCTGATGGGAGCGTAAGTTGGCATAAAATTTCTCGAGAGCCTATTGTATATATCAAAAGCCTCAAAATTCTGTATGCAAAACTTTAGATTATGTTAAGCCTGTGTTCAAATAAATTTCTACAGATTTATCTTAAATAAATAATCGTGTCTATGCCAAATGATTTACTAAAAAGATGCTCATTGAGATGTTCTTTATAAAAGTGAAAAACTAGAACTACTTAAATAAATAATAATAATAAAGAATTTGGTTAAATTAATTTGTAGATTACAAAGAAAGTTTTGTGGCACAGTCATGCAATGAACTAGTACGTGGCCATTAAACACGCTGGTGGAAAAGTATATTTAGTATCAGTCAAGGTGCTACATTTGATTATCTAGGGAGGATTTCTTTATAAAAGGAATAATTATGCAAGAGTGAGTGGTGAAAGGGATCACAGGGGATGGTGCAGGAACTTGGGACAAGCAGCAAAGTGTTGTCACCCCATCAGCCCAAAGGGACACAGTGGGGGAAAGGTGACCAGATGTGTAACCAGAGAGAGCTGCATGTAGGTGGTGGCCTTGGGAGGCGCAGTGACGACTAATCAAAGGACAAACCCACTCCAAGGGAACTTGCAGGGCCGAAGCTGGGGGAATAAAGACTCTCCTCCCTCCTCCCATCTCTGGCTTGGGCTCCTATTAGCTGGACTAACAACAACAAGGGTCATGGACCGTTTGGATGGAGTTCATCCAGGGCAGAGGACAGGTGCACAGGGTGGAGAAGAATGGAGAGTGGTCTAGTGGGGCAGGTATGTACCTGGCGCCACCTGGAAATATATTCATGACTCACATATAGGTAAAGGGTGAATAGAGCAGGTAAAAGCAGTAAGTGTAGTTTTACCCATTGTTTTAGGTTGTCAATGCTGCTAGAAATGCAATATACCAGAAATGGTTTGCCTTTTATAAAGGGCTAAAGCCATAAAAATGTCCAAACTAAGGCATCCAGAGAGACAGTTTGACTCGAGAAAGGCCGATGTCTGTCACATGGGAAGGCTTGTGGATGGCATCTGCTGGTCTATGTTCCCCGTTCCATTGCTTCCAGTTTCTGATGCCAGTGGCTTCTTCTCTGTGCATCTGTGGGCCTTCACTTAGCTCCTCCAGGGCACAACTCTGGGTTCTGGCTTGCTTAGCTCTCATGGGAAGCCACATGGCAACATCTGCTGGGTTTTGAATCTCTGAACGTCCGTGTCTAGGTGTCTGCTCTCTCTGTTGGCACGCTAAGCATCTTCAAATGTTTGCGACTCCATCAGCTCTGAGCTTTCTCCAAAATGTTTCTTTTTTTAAAGGACTCCAATAAACTAATCAAGACCCCCACCTTAAATGGGCGGAGTCACATCTCCATCTAATCTGGAGGTCACATCCACAACTGAGTGGGTCAATCTCCATGGAAACAATCTAATCAAAGTTTTCCATCTTACAGTATTAAATCAGGATTAAAGGACTTGGCTTTTCTGGGGTACAAAACACTTCCAAACTAGCATACTCATTTTTTTTGTGGGAAATCTATATATGTGATTATCTACATATAGAAAAGTAACTGCAAAAGCATATACAAAAATGTACAGAACGGTTCTATAGTAGAATTAGAGATTATTTTTCTTTGCTTTTATTTAATTATAGTTTCTACACTAAAAAAAAATACTTTTTTTCATTAAAGAAGTTATGGGTTTACAAAATAAAATACAGGCTTCCCATAAGCCACCCCACCACCAGCACCTTGCATTGGTGTGGAACATTTGTCACTATTAATGATAGCACTTTTTAAAATAAATCATATTTTATTTGAGGGGATGGTATGGAGTATTTTGTTGGTGGGACATGACAAAGAAGGGCTCTCTAAGCCCCTCCCCTCTTCAGAATCAACAGGAAACACTTGCAAATATAAATATATAAAAGTGTCTCATGTAACCGTGGAATTGCGGAGTCCAAAATCCACAGGGCAGTCTATGAAGCCAATGATTCCAATGGAGAGTCTGGACGAACTCCACAGGAGAGGCTGGCAGGCTGAAGCAGGAAGAGAGCCTGTCCCTTCTGAATCCTCCTTAAAAGGCTTCCAGTGATTAGATTAAGCATCACTCATTGCAGAAGACACTCCCCTTGGCTGATTACAAATGGAATCAACTGTGGATGCAGCTGACGTGATCATGATTTAATTCTATGAAATGTCCTTATTGCAACAGACAGGCCAGCACTTCCCCAACCAGACAAATAGGTACCACCACTTGACCAAGTTAGCACATGAACCTGACCATGACAGAAGCTGTTGAGGATGGGCAACTCTCAGTATTGGGGGGTGAACTTGGGGCTGGGACTCCCCAGAAGCTCCTTGGAGGGCATATTAGTCCACTACCCTGTTGCTGTAGCCAATGCCAGTCCCAGCATCAACAGTGGAAGAGTCAGTGTCACTGTTAACATCACAGGAGACAACTTGGTCCCCAATACAGCCTAAAAAGCCCTTTCTGGGGCCCTCTGTCACCCACTTCACCACCCTCTTGATGTCATTGTATTTAGCTGCTTTCTCCAGACAGCAGGTTAGATCCACCACAGACACACTGAAGTGTGGATGCAGAAGGTCATGCCAGTGAGCTTCCCATCCAGCTCTGGGATGACCTTGTCCATTGCTTTGGCAGTGCTGGTGAGCAGGAATGATGCTTTGGGTAGTCCCACAGCCATCAGGCCACATTTTCCCAAAGGGCCCATCCAAAGTCTTCTGGGTGGCAATGATGGCAAGGACGGTGGTCATGAGTCTCTACATGATACCGAAGTTGTCATGGATGATCTTGGCCAGGGGGTCCCAGCAGTTGGTGGTGCAGGAAGCATTGCTGATGATCTTAAGGGAGTTGTTACTCCCATCACAAAATAGGGGGCATTGGCCTAAGGGGAAGAAATGATGACTCTTTTGGCACCCCCTTCAAGTGAGTTCCAGCCTTCACCAGGGTCATGAAGACCCCAGTGAACTCCACAACATATTTGGCACCAGCATCATCCCATTTGGTGGTATTTTACTCCTAGAACATAGTATTGGGATTCCCATTGATGACAAGCTTCCTGTCCTCAGCCCTGACAGTGACTTTGAACTTGACATGAGTGAAATCATACTGGAAAATACAGAACCATGTAATTGAGGTCAATGAAGGGGCAACAACCTGTACTTCACAGGAGTTTACAGCAGCCCTGGTGACCTGGTGACCAGATGCCCAGTATGGGCAAATTCATTTCTTCTTACCTTCACTATTGTGTCTCAGGGATGCAGTTGGCAGTGCACGAAAAGATGTGGCTGTCTGTTAAGAAGGGAGGAGGACAGAGCCTGTACTATTTTATTTTAACAGTAGTTATCTTTCTTAAAATTGATGAAAGATTATCGAAATAGTTCTATCATCCATTATTGACATTAGGTGCTTTTCCCCCATATACCACCCTATTATTATCATCTTGCATTGGTATCACATATATGTTATAATTCATTAAAGAGCATTATTATAGCTGCATCATCAACTACAATCCATTGTCCACAGTAGGGCTTACTATGTGGTACAGTCCTGTTTTTGTTTGTTTGTTTGTTTGTTTTTGTATGTTGTATGGCGGGGTCACATTTCATTATTTTTCCATGTGAGGATTCCGCTGTTGCAGCACCATTTGTTGAATTTTTGTTTGTTTGTTTCTGGGGCAGTGCATGGACTGGGAATCAAACCCGGGTCTCCCTCATAGCAGGCGAGAATTCTACCACTGAACTACCCTTGCACCCTTCAGTCCTGGGTTTTGTCTTTTAATTTTTGTTCTAGTAATATATACATCCTAAATTTTCCTCTTTTAACCACATTCAACTACACAGTTGAGTGCTGTTGATTACACTCACAATAACATGCTACCATCACCACCATCCATTTGCAAACCTTTACCATCAGCCTACATAGAAATTCTGTACAATTAAGCATCAACTTCCCATTTTCTAACCCCAGTCTATCTACCAGTAATCTGTATTCTAGATTCTAACTCTTTAGTTTACTTACTGTAATTAGCTCATAACAGTGAGATCATTCAATATTTGCCCTCTTGTGTCTGGCTTATTTCAGTCAACATAATGTCCTCAAGGTTTATCCATGTTGTTGTACGCATCAGGACTTCATTCCTTCATTTTGTTTATCCATTCATCAATTGATGGACACTCGGGTTGCTTCCATCTTTTGGAAATAGTGCATAATGCTGTTATGAACATAAGTGTGCAAATATTTGTTTGAGTCACTGCTTTCATTTCTTCTGGGAATACCTAGCAGTGGGATTGGTGTATCACATAGCTATTCTATAATGAACTTCCTGAGAAACTGCCTAACTGCCTTCCACATTGGCTGCACCATTTTAAATTCCCACCAGCAATGAATGAGTATTCCTATTTCTCCACATCCTCTCCAACAGTTGTAGTTTTCTGTTTTTTTTTCAATAGTGGCCATTCTGGTAGGTATGAAATGATACTTCATTGTTGTTTTGATTTGCATTTCCCTAATCAGTAGTGATTTTGAGCATCTTTTTCATTTGCTTTTTAGTCATTTGTATTTCCTCTTTGGAGAAGCATCTGTTCAAGTATTTTGCTCATTTTCTAATTGAGTTGTTTGTCTTTTTATTTTTGAGCTGTAGGAATTCTTAATATGTTCTGTATATTAAACCCTTTTCAGATATGGGGTTTCCAAATATTTTCTCCTATTGAATAGGCTGCCTTTTCACTTTCTTGACAAGGTCTGTATGCACAACAATGTGTCATTGTGAGGCAGTCCCATTTAATCTAGTTTTTCTTTTGTTGCTTGTGCTTTTGGTGTAAAGTCTAAGAAACCATTGCTTTACACATAGTCTTGAAAATGCTTTCCTACCTTTTCTTCTAGGAATATTATAGTTCTAGTACTTAATATGTAAGTCTTTGATACACTTTAAGTTAACTTTTGTGTATGGTTTCAGATAGGGGTCCTGTTTATTCTTTTGCATGTGAATTTCCAGTTCTCTCAGCTCCATTTAAGAGATTTTTCTTTCCCCATTGCGTGGACTTGGAAACCTCATCAAAAATCAGTTGACCATTGGTTAGTATAGCTATCCTTTTGTGAGTACAATGCTGTTTTTTAAAAACTTTTTTTATTGTATAGTATGACATATATATACAAAGCAAAGAAATAAAAAGGCAATAGTTTTCAAAGCACTCTCCAGAAAGTGGTTACAGAATAGATCCCAGAGTTTGTCATGGGCTACCATATAATCCTCTCATATTTTTCCTTCTATCTGCTGCAGAATATAAGAGACTTGAGGGCTTAAATACTTTTTTATCATCACAATTGACTTTTTTTTCTTTCCTTTTTTTGTGAACAGGAACATATATGCAAAAAAGCTATACATTTCCAAGCACAGCACCACAATTAGTTGTAGAACATATTTCAGGTTTTGACATGGATTACAATTTCACAATTTTAGGTTTCTACTTCTAGCTGCTCTAAAATACTGAAGACAAAAAGAGATATCAGTTTAATGATTCAGCATCCATATTCATTTAAGTCCTATCGTCTATGTATAATTCCACCATCACCTTTGATCTTTCCATACCTCTTGTATTAGCTAGGGTTCTCTAGAGAAACAGAATCAACAGGGAACACTTGCAAATATAAAATTTATGAAAGTGTCTCACGTGACCGTAGGAACGCAGAGTCCAAAATCCACAGGGCAGGCTGCGAAGCCGATGACTCCGATGGATGGCCTGGATGAACTCCACAGGAGAGGCTCACCAGCCAAAGCAGGAATGGAACCTGTCTCCTCTGAGTCCTCCTTAAAAGGCTTCCCATGATTGGATTTAGCATCACTAATTGCAGAAGACACTCCCCTTTGGCTGATTACAAATGGAATCAGCTGTGGATGTAGCTGACGTGATCATGACCTAATCCTATGAAATGTCCTTATTGCAACAGACAGGCCAGCGCTTGCCCAATCAGATGAACAGGTACCACAACTTGGCCAAGTTGACACCTGTCCCTAACCATGACACCTCTCATTGGAGTTGTTTGGCAATTCTAAATTTTTGATATTGGAAGGGTCTGTCATTAATATGGGGTGGGGAGTTGGAACTATCTGATGTTCTGGAGAGGCTGGGCTATGTTTCAGGATTTACCTGGACCAGGGGCTCATCTGGAGGTCGTTAGGTTTCTGGCGAGTTACTCTAGTGCCTGGAACCCTTGTGGAATCTTATATATTGCTCTAGATGTTCTTTAGGATTGACTGGAATGGTCTGGTTGGGGGTTGGAGGTTATGATAGGTAGCAAGATCTACCTGAAGCTTGCATAAGAGCAACTCTAGAATAGCCTCTCGAACTCTATTTGAACTCTGTCTGCCACTGATGCTTTATTAATTACACTTCTTTTTTCCCTTTTGGTTAGGATGGAATTGTTGATCCCGTGGTACCAGGTCTGGATTCATCCGTGGGAGTCCTCTCCCACATCACCAGGGGAACTTTCACACCTGGATGTTATGTCCCATGTAGGGGGGAGGGCAATGATTTCACTTGCAGAGCTGGGCTTAGAGAGAATGAGACCACATCTGAGTAACAACAGAGGTCCTCCAGAAGTAACCCTTAGGCATACCTATAGGTAGTCTAAGCTTTTATGCTACCTACATAAGCTTCACAAAAGTAAGCTTCATGATTGAAGACATGGCTATTGATTTGTGTGTCCCTAAAGTTTGACACTGTATCAGGGGATTCCCTGATGATAAGGTTTAATAGTTCCATTGTCTTTCCCCCCTCCCTCAGGGGACTTTGCCAATACTTTTTAATTATCTGGTTAACTAGGATGTTTCCAGGCATTACAATAATCCATACGGGATTAAAGGAACTCTTTCTCATTCTGTGCTCTCTGTTTCAGTTGTTCAATGAGCTATACAGATAGGTTAAATTAGATTATGCATTACAGAAGATTTCAGTTCCAGATCAAGTGTTTCTTCTAGTGGTCTCAAAGAGTATGTGCGGTTCTAAAATACAGACACTGTCTTCCTTGCCCCTATGTTCTGAATTACTTTAACCCCAACCTGTTCCACTTCATTGTAAATATCAAGTTACATATATATAACAGCCTCTCAAGATCCAGAAATAATAATCACCACTCCGGACTTAATGTGTCTGCTCTAAAAGCTTACAATCTAGGCCCCTGTTTTCTTGTAAGCATTTTCTAAAGGTGACCATACCATTGTTGTTCTTTTGTTTCTGGCTTATTTTGTTTCATCAAATGGTCCCACATGTTCACTCATATTGTTGCATGCCTCACGATTTTGTTCCTTTTTGCAGCAGCACAACCTTTGTTCATAAGTATACACCACCGTTCGCCAATCTACTTTTCCATCGGTGCATCCTTCAGCCACCTGCATTCACTGGACATCATGTAGAGGGCCCAAAGTCCACAGTCCATTGACATTCTCAATTTTAGATAATTCATTGTTCCCAAGAGACAGAAAACCAATAAACCAATAAACACGCCCTCACCAAATAAGAGATCTAAACTTCCTCTTAACTCTTGTCCCTCACCCCATTATTTACCTCTGCTGTTGCTGTGGTAGTGCTGATGGTTTCCTTTTGAACATAGCTCATACCATGCAATAGCAGTTTTCCCCCCTGTATCCTGGACTTAAACACTCTTTATACAAGAATCATATCTTTGAAGTAATTCTTGAGAACTCATTCATATTCTAGTGTGAGTCAGTGGGGCACGTAGTTCTATACA
This sequence comes from Tamandua tetradactyla, assembly GCF_023851605.1. Classification (NCBI taxonomy): domain Eukaryota; kingdom Metazoa; phylum Chordata; class Mammalia; order Pilosa; family Myrmecophagidae; genus Tamandua; species Tamandua tetradactyla. The sequence continues at coordinate 29,595,331 of NC_135352.1, forward strand.
ACCCCTTTCAATCTTGTTCATCTTCAATATGGTAATATTACTTTTAGACCCACTAGAGAATCACCTTCACTCCTATCTATTCCCTTACATTGGAATTCAACCTCATTAGCTAATGGTTCACCCACCTCTAGCTTCTATGTATCTTTAAGTCCCCTGTATTCTATATTATACGTCTCTGATTATACCTTTATGCTGGTCATGAAAGTGGGATCAAGCAGTATCTGTTCTTTTGTGCCTGGCTAATTTTGCTCAGCATTATGTCCTCAAGGCTTATCCATCTTGTCATGTGCTTCAGGACGTCATTTTGTTTTACTGCTGCATAATATTCCGTTGTATGTATATACCACATTTTGTTGATCCACTTGTCTGTTGATGGGCATTTGGTTTGTTTCCATCTTTTGGCGATTGTGAATAATGCTGCTATGAACATTGGTGTGCAAATGTCTGTTTGTGTCGTTGTTTTCAGCTCCTCTGGGTACATACCAAGTAGTAAAAGTCTATTTTGTCTGATATTAGTATAGCTGCTCCTGCTTTCTTTTGGTTACAGCTGCCTGGAAGACCTTTTTCCATCCTTTCACTTTCAATCTATTTGTATCCTTGTGTCTAAGATGAGTCTCTTGTAAGCAGCATATAGCTGAATTATGTTTCTTAATCCATTCTGCCAATATGTATCTTTTAATTGATAAATTTAGCCCATTAACATTCAAAGTTATTACTGAAAAGGCATTTCTTGATTCCACCATCTTATCTTTTTTTATTTTGTTTGACAGATCTATATATTCTTTTCACTCTCTCTCTTTGTATTCTTTAAATTACCCTTAGTGGTACTCTTCAATTCTGTGTGCTCCTCCAGACCTCCCTCTCCTGTCCTTTTTTTTTTGGCTGGCAGAAAGCCAAAAGATGTCTCATATTTTAAATTGTCCCAACTGAGTTCTTGATCCAAACGCTACCCCAGTGGTGACTACCACCAGGCCACAAAAAATAACCTCTTTCTTGGAAATTTTTGGTAGTCTTCTAACTGATCTTCTCTCTCTTATCTTCCTCCCTCCCTGGCTTCTGTGGCCTAGCCACTATTGGAATTTGACTTAAGTTTCTGTTGGATATGTCTGGTTACTGTGTAGAGGGGAGACTGAAAGAGGACAGAGGAAAAAGTAGGAGAAATTGGCGTGACTCAGGCAGGAGAGGAAGTGATAGCAATGACGGTAATGAGAAGTGAATTCTGGATATATATGAAGTCAGAGTTGTCAGGATTTGCTGATACATTGAATGTGGGGTATGGAGAAAGAGTGGACAGAGATTATGGTATTTTGGGGGGCCTGAGAATTAGAAGGATGGAATTGACATTAACTGAAACAGAGAAGATGGTGGTAGGAGCCAGTTTTGGAAGCATCAGATCAGGAGTCCAGGTATGGACCTATTAACTTTGAGATGTCTATTCGCCATCTAAGAGGAGACATTAGAGGGGCAGTAGGAAAATTTGGGTATGTTCAGAACAGAGGTGGTACTTAAAAACCAAGAGATTGGATTAGATTGCCAAGAGTGTGGAGAGGAGGAGAGGGTCCAAGGATGGAGTCTGGGACATTCCAGTATTAAGAGAAAAAGAACCCACAAAGGAGACAGAGAGAGTTGCCACACAGTGAACTGGAGTGGAAGGTAAGTGAGAAAAGCATTTGAAGGAGGAGGTGTCAATTGCTGCTGCTAGGTTAAGTAAGAAGAGGACTGAGAAATTACCTATTTTAGGGACTGATGGGGACAAAAGCCTGGCTGGCCTGGGCTAAGAAAGAAACTGAGGACAGCAAGTATAGGCAACTCTTTTGGGGAATTTGCTGTAAAGGGCAAAAGAGAAATATGGCGATAGCTGGACCAAGACGTTGGGTTTTATTGTGATTGTTGTTTAATGGGAGAAATTATAGCAAGCTAATGGGAAAAATTCAGTAAAGAGGGAAAACTTGATCATGCCACAGAGACAGGGGAGAATTGCTGGAGGGCATGGGAGCTGGAGTATTCAAGTGGAGGGGTTGGTTTAGAAAGAGCAGAGATAGTTTCTTTATCACAGCAGGAAGGCAGGCTGAGTGTATATACTATATTTACAGTATGTGAGCTGAAATGTACCTGAGTGAACAGTTGTAATGGCGGGAGCTTGTCCAAGTTCTCTGCTGATTGCTTCGATTCTCAGTGAATTAGGAAGCAAAGTCATGTGATTTTTCTTCAGTCTCTTGGATGGTTTGGCAAGTGGGAGGGCCAAAGAAGTGAAAAGATTTCCTCAAAGTCACGTGGGCGGTTAGGGGAAGAGATAAATTACAGTTTGGGTAATATTGAACTGGTCCATACTGCCTGGTCCCCCTTGAAGAATATATTCACTCTGGAGGTCTCCCCCAAACTCATTAGCCCAATTCACTGACACCCTCCATTCTTTTTTGAAACATGCTGGTGGATGCTGTGTTAGTCAGGGTTCTTCAGAGAAACAGAATATGTATGTACAGATATATTAAGAGATTTATTATGCAAAATTGGTTCATGTGATTGTGGGGCCGGTAGAGGGTGGCAAGTCTGAATTCTATAGGGAAGGCTGGAGGCAGGAAATTCAGGTAAGGATGATGTTGAAGTCTTGAGTCAGAATTATTTATTTCTGAACCCTCTGTTCTTTCCATTTAAGGTCTCCAATTATTTGAATGAGGCCCACCCATATTACCGAGGGTAATTTCTTGAATTTAAAGTCAACTGTCTGTAGATACCAATCTCATCTACAAAACACTCCACAGCAAGATCTAGGCCAGTGTATGACCAAAAGTTGGGCACCACAGCCTGAGTTGACACGTGAAATTAATCATCCCAGATGCCTGTAGGCCACTCGCCATCCCTTTGCTCCCACCAGTTGAGTTAATGCACTTGCCAAGAGTCATTAATGTTCATTTTGAATCTGTTTATGCCGTTTCTTTTTGGTATCGATTTGTAAGCTAATTAAACATCATATAAACTGATTACATCTGAGTGTGGAAAAAAACTTATTTATATGAAAACTACTAGCTCAGAATTGCTCTTAAATTAAGTGTTGGTGAGGCAATTATAAAAGAGTAGGGGAAAATCATAAAAATCTTTACGTATTTGCTAAAGGGCCTTAAGTTTTTACTCTGCTTAAAAGAAACCAAGAGTGGGAGTGGTAGAGGCTGCATTCCAAGTGTGGTTTCTGTAAGAAAGACAGAGTGGTGCTCTAGTGGACCCATTTTCAAAGACTAGGTCTTGGCCTGACACCAATAGATTAGCAGAAGAATGTATACTAACATTTTTATTTTCTTTATTTACTTTCTTAGTTTTTATTTTTATCTATTTTTCCAATATTTTAGTATACAAAATTGCATGGTCATATTGATCAACATTTACAGTGAACATCTATACACCCACCACCTATTCCACAACGAACATTTCACTACAGTCACTTTATCACAAAACTATACATCTATTCGCCTCTCTTTGCATCAATCATCTAATTTTTTATGCTTTTCAAAGTAAGTTACACACATCCCAACACTTTCCCCCAAATATTTCAGCATGCATATTATCAACCAGAATTCAATATTTGTTTATAGCTTTTTAAATACTTTTTATTATGAACAATCTTCAAATTTATAGGACAGTTATAAAAACAATACATATTCTATATATCTCTATCTATCTCTTTCTATCTACCTATTTATCTATATATCTATCTATCTACCTGCCTTTCTGTCTATTGATCGCTCCATTTTCTGAACACTTGTGTAGGTTGTACACATCATTCTCCTTGAACACTGGATACTGCCATGTACATTTCCTAAGATCATTTCCTAAAATTTCAGGTAACCATTTTAAGCGCAGCTATCAAATTCAAGAAATTTATCATTGACATAAAGCTCACAGTCTATATTTCAGTTTTCTCATATGTAACAATAATGTCCTTTTATCCTTTCGAAACTTTTCCTTTTCCCTTATTAGATCCTGTCCAGGATCACATACTGCATTTAATTGTCATTGTCTATTTAGTTGCCCTGTTCTAGTTTGCTAGCTGCCGGAATGCAACACACCAGAGACAGATTGGCTTTTAACAAAAGGGAATTTATTTCATTAGTTCTTTAGAGGAAAGGCAGCTAACTTTCAACTGAGGTTCTTTCTTACATGGGAAGGCACAGGGTGATCTCTGCTGGCCTTCTCTGCAGGCCTCTGGGTTCCAACAGCATTCCCTGGGGTGATTTCTTTCTGCATCTCCAAAGGCCTGGGCTGAGCTGCGAGTGCTGAGATGAGGTATACTGAGCTGCTTGGGCTGTGCTACGTTGAGTCTCTCATTTAAGCACCAGTCAGTTAAGTCAAACATCATTCATTGCAGCAGGCACACCTCCTAGCTGATGTAATCAGCAACAGATGAGGTTCATATGCCATTGGCTCATGTCCACAGCAATACAACTAGGCACCTTCACCTGGCCAAGTTGACAACTGAATCTAACTACCACATGCCCCTTCTTTTTTTTTTATTATAGAAACATACATGCAATGTAAACTTACCCAAATCAACCACACCTAAGAATCCCATTCGATGGGATCAATCACATTTGCAATATTGTGGTACCCTCACCACTTTCCATTACTAAAACTTTCCTGTCTCCCCAAACAGAAACCCTACACCCATTATGCATTAACTCCCCCACTTTCCCTCCCTTCCACCCTAGTCAACCTGTACTCTACTTTCTGTCTCTAAGAGTTGGTGTATTTTCTGATATTTTCTTCATAGTTTTCTTGGTGCTTATAATTAACACTCTAAATTCATAACAATTTTGTTTGCTTTGATACCAGCTTAATGCTAATAGTATACAAAACTATGTTCTTATATCCTTTCTTCCCCCATCTTTATGGAGTCCTTGTCAAAAATTACATGTTTATACAATATGAGTCTAAAACCTCTGATTTATCATTATATTTTATGCATTCTCCTTTTAGATCCCATGGGGAGTAAAAAGTTACAAACCAAAATTATAATGCTACTAGAATTTATATTTATCTATCTCATTGCCCTCACTGGAGCTCTTTATTTCTTCAGGTGACTTTGATCTATTGTTTATTGTCCTTTCCTTTCAACCTGCAGAATTTTCCTTAGCATCTCTTGTAGGGCCAGTTTAGTGACAGTGACCTCCTGCCAGTTTTTGTTTGTCTAGGAATATCTAAATTTCGCCCTCATTTTTGTTTGTTTTTAGTTTTCTGGTTTTCACACTTATTTTTGAAATACAGTTTTGCCAGATACAGAATTCTTGCTTGGCAATTTTTTTTGCTTCCAGCATGTTAAGTATGTCATCCTGCTACTTTCTTGCTTTCATGATTTCTAATATCATTATTTAATTTTATTGAGACCCTCTTGTATGTTACACATTGCATCTCTCCTGTGGCCTTCAGAATTCTCCCTTTATCTTTGGCATTTGACAATTTGATTATATCAGGTTATGGTGTAGATCTATTTATTTATCCAGTTTAGAGCTTACCGAACATCTTGGATGTGCATATTCACATCTTTCATTAAATTTGGGAAGTTTTCAGCCATTATTTCTTTGACTATTCTCTCCTCTTCTTTCTCTTTTTTCTCCTTCTGGGACTCCCACAACATGTATATTGGTTGGTGCCTTGATGATGTCTTCATAGACTCCTCAAGCATTGGGCCTCTGTTCCTTAAGCTTGTATCCAGCTAATATTATGAAAAAGCTTTCCTTGAAAGCCAGGAACTAACAACAACACAAAGGTTAAAAAAGAAAACATCTTTCCAATCTTCACAGGTTGACCTGTGGGAGAGCTCTTCCTCAGGGATTATTCATACACATAATTTAGAGAATAGCTTGAGGTCAACATGTAGTGGCCTCCCTGATCTATTCTGCACATGTGTCTTGTCTTGGTCTCAAGAATTCCACCATTTATGTGGACTCAAATGTCCCCTTTTCCCTAGGAAACAGTTTCCTTATGGTCCTGAGCATCGTATGTCCCACAGCCAGCAATAGCTCTTTCTCTAGGCAGCTACAATTTGACTGTTCTCCACCATGTGCTGCAGGAGAGCTCTGTGAGCTGCCTTCTACATGCAGTACAAATTCAGTGAGCCTGTGGCGTGTGTCCTTATCACGTCCTTCAAGCTGCCACCAGACAGATTTAGCCAGACACCATGCTCCCAGTATGTGCATGAGGTTACTCTACTTCCTCCAGAACTGGGACCTGGGACCTGTACCAGGGCACAATGAGATCCCATTGCTTTTATCTTTACTTTTATTCTTAATATTTTATTGAGAAATCTTCACACGCACATACAGTCCATTCATAGTATATAATCAGTGGCTCATTTAGAACATCTGCAACACTCCAGGAAAAGAAATAAAAAGGAAAAAACTCATACATCTCATACCCCTTATCCCTCCTTCTCATTGACCACTAGCATTTCAATGTACCCAATTTTTTACCCTTCATCCCCCTATTATTTATTTATTTTTATCCTTCTTTATTTTTATTTTTAAATTTTTATTATTCTTTTTTTTATTAATTAAAAAAAATTAACTAACACAACATTAGAAATCAATCCATTCTACATATGCAATCAGTAATTCTTAATATCATCACATAGGTGTATGGTCATCATTTCTCAGTACATATGCATCGATTTAGAGAAAGAAATAGCACGACAACAGAAAAAGAAATAAAGTGATAACACAGAGAAAACACAAATAAAAATAAAAAGTACAAAAATATATAAGAGAAAGAAAAAAAACAAACAAAAAAAACTATAGATCAGATGCAGCTTCATTCAGCGTTCCAACATAATTACATTACAGTTAGGCAGTATTGTGCTGACCATTTTTTTTTTTTTTTTTTTTAGACATCATACCATTCTACATATGCAATCAGTAATTCTTAACATCATCACATAGATGCATGATCATCGTTTCTTAGTACATTTGCATCGGTTTAGAAGAACTAGCAGTATAACAGAAAAAAATATAGAATGTTAATATAGAGAAAAAAATAAAAGTAATAATAATAAGAACAAAACAAACAAAACAAAACAAAACAAGAACCTATCGCTCGGATGCAGCTTCGTTCAGTATTTTAACATGATTACTTTACAATTAGGTATTATTGTGCTGTCCATTTTTGAGTTTTTGTATCTAGTCCTATTGCACAGTCTGTATTCCATCAGCTCCAATTACCCATTATCTTACCCTGTTTCTAACTCCTGCTGAACTCTGTTACCAATGACATATTCCAAGTTTATTCTCGAGTGTCGATTCACATCATTGGGACCATACAGTATTTGTCTTTTAGTTTTTGGCTAGACTCACTCAGCATAATGTTCTCTAGGTCCATCCATGTTATTACATGCTTCATAAGTTTATCCTGCCTTAAAGCTGCATAATATTCCATCGTATGTATATACCACAGTTTGTTTAGCCACTCATCTGTTGATGGACACTTTGGCTGTTTCCATCTCTTTGCAATTGTAAATAACGCTGCTATAAACATTGGTGTGCAAATGTCCGTTTGAGTTTTTGCCCTTAATTCCTTTGAGTAGATTCCCAGCAATGGTATTGCTGGGTGGTATGGCAATTCTATATTCAGCTTTTTGAGGAACCGCCAAACTGCCTTCCACAGTGGTTGCACCATTTGGCATTCCCACCAACAGTGGATAAGTGTGCCTCTTTCTCCGCATCCTCTCCAGCACTTGTCATTTTCTGTTTTGTTGATAATGGCCATTCTGGTGGGTGTGAGATGATATCTCATTGTGGTTTTGATTTGCATTTCTCTAATGGCCAGGGACATTGAGCATCTCTTCATGTGTCTTTTGGCCATTTGTATTTCCTCCTCTGAGAGGTGTCTATTCAAGTCTTTTTCCCATTTTGTAATTGGGTTGGCTATCTTTTTGTTGTTGAGTTGAACAATCTCATTATAAATTCTGGATACTAGACCTTTATCTGATATGTCATTTCCAAATATTGATTCCCATTGTGTAGGCTGTCTTTCTACTTTCTTGATGAAGTTCTTTGATGCACAAAAGTGTTTAATTTTGAGGAGTTCCCATTTATTTATTTCCTTCTTCAGTGCTCTTGCTTTAGGTGTAAGGTCCATAAAACCACCTCCAATTGTAAGATTCATAAGATATCTCCCGACATTTTCCTCTAACTGTTCTATGGTCTTAGACCTAATGTTTAGATCTTTGATCCATTTTGAGTTAACTTTTGTGTAGGGTGTGAGATATGGGTCTTCTTTCATTCTTTTGCATATGGATATCCAGTTCTCTAGGCACCATTTATTGAAGAGACTGTTCTGTCCCAGGTGAGTTGGCTTGACTGCCTTATCAAAGATCAAATGTCCATAGATGAGAGGGTCTATATCTGAGCACTCTATTCGATTCCATTGGTCGATACATCTATCTTTATGCCAATACCATGCTGTTTTGACCACTGTGGCTTCATAATATGCCTTAAAGTCAGGCAGTGCAAGACCTCCAGCTTCGTTTTTTTTCCTCAAGATGTTTTTAGCAATTCGGGGCACCCTGCCCTTCCAGATAAATTTGCTTATTGGTTTTTCTACTTCTGAAAAATAAGTTGTTGGGATTTTGATTGGTATTGCATTGAATCTGTAAATCAATTTAGGTAGGATTGACATCTTAACTATATTTAGTCTTCCAATCCATGAACACGGTATGCCCTTCCATCTGTTTAGGTCTTCTGTGATTTCTTTTAGCAGTTTTTTGTAGTTTTCTTTATATAGGTTTTTTGTCTCTTTAGTTAAATTTATTCCTAGGTATTTTATTCTTTTAGTTGCAATTGTAAATGGGATTTGTTTCTTGATTTCCCCCTCAGCTTGTTCATTACTAGTGTATAGAAATGCTACAGATTTTTGAATGTTGCTCTTGTAACCTGCTACTTTGCTGTACTCATTTATTAGCTCTAGTAGTTTTGTTGTGGATTTTTCTGGGTTTTCGACGTATAGTGTCATATCGTCTGCAAACAGTGATAGTTTTACTTCTTCCTTTCCAATTTTGATGCCTTGTATTTCTTTTTCTTGTCTAATTGCTCTGGCTAGAACCTCCAACACAATGTTGAATAATAGTGGTGATAGTGGACATCCTTGTCTTGTTCCTGATCTTAGGGAGAACGTTTTCAATTTTTCCCCATTAAGGATGATATTAGCTGTGGGTTTTTCATATATTCCCTCTATCATTTTAAGGAAGTTCCCTTGTATTCCTATCCTTTGAAGTGTTTTCAACAGGAAAGGATGTTGAATCTTGTCAAATGCCTTCTCTGCATCAATTGAGATGATCATGTGATTTTTCTGCTTTGATTTGTTGATATGGTGTATTACATTAATTGATTTTCTTATGTTGAACCATCCTTGCATACCTGGGATGAATCCTACTTGGTCATGATGAATAATTCTTTTAATGTGTTGTTGGATACGATTTGCTAGAATTTTATTGAGGATTTTTGCATCTATATTCATTAGAGAGATTGGCCTGTAGTTTTCTTTTCTTGTAATATCTTTGCCTGGTTTTGGTATGAGGGTAATGTTGGCGTCATAGAATGAATTAGGTAGTTTTCCCTCCACTTCGATTTTTTTGAAGAGTTTGAGGAGAGTTGGTACTAATTCTTTCTGGAATGTTTGATAGAATTCAGATGTGAAGCCGTCTGGTCCTGGACTTTTCTTTTTAGGAAGCTTTTGAATGACTGCTTCAATTTCTTTACTTGTGATTGGTTTGTTGAGGTCATCTATGTCTTCTTGAGTCAAAGTTGGTTGTTCATGTCTTTCCAGGAACCCGTCCATTTCCTCTAAATTGTTGTATTTATTAGCGTAAAGTTGTTCATAGTATCCTGTTATTACCTCCTTTATTTCTGTGAGGTCAGTAGTTATGTCTCCTCTTCCATTTCTGATCTTATTTATTTGCATCCTCTCTCTTCTTCTTTTTGTCAATCTTGCTAAGGGCCCATCAATCTTATTGATTTTCTCATAGAACCAACTTCTGGCCTTATTGATTTTCTCTATTGTTTTCATGTTTTCAATTTCATTTATTTGTGCTCTAATCTTTGTTATTTCTTTCCTTTTGCTTGCTTTGGGGTTAGCTTGCTGTTCTTTCTCCAGTTCTTCCAAATGGATAGTTAATTCCTGAATTTTTGCCTTTTCTTCTTTTCTGATATAGGCATTTAGAGCAATAAATTTCCCTCTTAGCACTGCCTTTGCTGCGTCCCATAAGTTTTGATATGTTGTGTTTTCATTTTCATTCGCCTCGAGGTATTTGCTAATTTCTCTTGCAATTTCTTCTTTGACCCAGTCGTTGTTTAGGAGTGTGTTGTTGAGCCTCCACGTATTTGTGAATTTTCTGGCACTCTGTCTATTATTGATTTCCAACATCATTCCTTTATGGTCCGAGAAAGTGTTGTGTATGATTTCAATCTTTTTAAATTTGTTAAGACTTGCTTTGTGACCCAGCATATGGTCTATCTTTGAGAATGATCCATGAGCACTTGAGAAAAAGGTGTATCCTGCTGTTGTGGGATGTAATGTCCTATAAATGTCTATTAAGTCTAGTTCATTTATAGTAATATTCAGATTCTCTATTTCTTTGTTGATCCTCTGTCTAGATGTTCTGTCCATTGATGAGAGTGGTGAGTTGAAGTCTCCAACTATTATGGTATATGAGTCTATTTCCCTTTTCAGTGTTTGCAGTATATTCCTCACATATTTTGGGGCATTCTGATTCGGTGCGTAAATATTTATGATTGTTATGTCTTCTTGTTTAATTGTTCCTTTTATTAATATATAGTGTCTTTCTTTGTCTCTTTTAACTGTTTTACATTTGAAGTCTAATTTGTTGGATATTAGTATAGCCACTCCTGCTCTTTTCTGGTTGTTATTTGCATGAAATATCTTTTCCCAACCTTTCACTTTCAACCTATGTTTATCTTTGGGTCTAAGATGTGTTTCCTGTAGACAGCATGTAGAAGGATCCTGTTTTTTAATCCATTCTGCCAGTCTATGTCTTTTGATTGGGGAATTCAGTCCATTGACATTTAGTGTTATTACTGTTTGGATAATATTTTCCTCTAACATTTTGCCTTTTGTATTATATATATCATATCTGATTTTCCTTCTTTCTACACTCTTTTCCATATCTCTCTCTTCTGTCTTTTTGTATCTGACTCTAGTGCTCCCTTTAGTATTTCTTGCAGAGCTGGTCTCTTGGTCACAAATTCTTTCAGTGACTTTTTGTCTGAGAATGTTTTAATTTCTCCCTCATTTTTGAAGGATAATTTTGCTGGATATAGGAGTCTTGGTTGGCAGTTTTTCTCTTTTAGTATTTTAAATATATCATCCCACTGTCTTCTAGCTTCCATGGTTTCTGCTGAGAAATCTACACAAAGTCTTATTGGGTTTCCCTTGTATGTGATGGATTGTTTTTCTCTTGCTGCTTTCAAGATCTTCTCTTTCTCTTTGACCTCTGACATTCTAACTAGTAAGTGTCTTGGAGAACGCCTATTTGGGTCTAATCTCTTTGGGGTGCGCTGCACTTCTTGGATCTGTAATTTTAGGTCTTTCATAAGAGTTGGGAAATTTTCAGTGATAATTTCTTCCATTAGTTTTTCTCCTCCCTTTCCCTTCTCTTCTCCTTCTGGGTCACCCACAACACGTATATTTGTGCGGTTCATATTGTCCTTGAGTTCCCTGATACCCTGTTCAAATTTTTCCATTCTTTTCCATATAGTTTCTGTTTCTTTTTGGAATTCAGATGTTCCATCCTCCAATTCACTAATTCTATCTTCTGTCTCTTTAAATCTATCATTGTAGCTATCCACTATTTTTTCTATGTTTGCTACTTTATCCTTCACTTCCATAAGTTCTGCGATTTGTTTTTTCAGTTTTTCTATTTCTTCTTTATGTTCAGCCCATGTCCTCTTCATGTCCTCCCTCAATTTATCGATTTCATTTTTAAAGAGATTTTCCATTTCTGTTCGTATATTCAGCATTAATTGTCTCAGCTCTTGTGTCTCATTTGAGCTATTGGTTTGTTCCTTTGACTGAGCCATAATCTGAATCTTTTGAGCGTGGACAGTTATCTTCTGCTGCTGGCGTCTGGGCATTTATTCAGATTTCTCTTGGTGTTGGACCCAGCAAGGTTGTAATATTTTTCTGTGAAATCTCTGGGATCTGTTTTTCTTATCTTGCCCAGTATGTGGCGCACGTGGCACACGTTTGTCTCAAGTGTTTGGAATGGGTCTCCCCCAGTCACCGATCTCTGTGGCCTGGGGATTTCGGATCCAATTCTCTCTGTTGGTTCAGGGGCCGCGCGTGGTGGGGGCGTCAGCTGCCGCGGCTTGAGGGGACCCTGTGGCTGGTTGCGGGCCGCAGCGGGCCTGGGGGATTCCCCACCGGACCAGGAAGCCTCCCGTGGGGGGGGGGGGCTACCGCTGCTTGGATAGCCCTCCTATCCGAGACTCGTATCCGCGGACTCGAAGCAGAAACTCGAAGCCGCCCGCAAAAGAGGGGTGCCGCCTGCCTCGGCTTGGGAAACTTGCTTCTCCAATACTCTCAGCCGGCCCGGAAAGGAGGGAGGGAGTAGCTCGGACCACCGCAGCTGCCGCTGATCGGGAAATCACGCGCCGCTCGGGGGTCTCACCGCAGCCGAGTCTCACAGTCAGTCTAGCCAGCCCAGACTTTGGATAGCCCTCTGATCTGAGATTCGTAGCCGCGGACTCAAAGCCGAGACTCAAAGCCGCCCGCAGAAGAAGGGCGCCTCCTGCCTCGGCTTGGGAAACTTGCTTCTCCGATACTCTCAGCCGGCCCGGGAAGGAGGGAGGGATTAGCTCGGACCGCCGCAGCTGCGGCTGCTCGGCAAATCACGCGCTGCTCGGGGGTCTCACCGCAGCCAAGAGTCACAGTCAGACTTGCCAGCCCAGACTTTGTATAGCCCTCTGATCCGAGACTCGTAGCTGCGGACTCGAAGCCGAGACTCGAAGCCACCCGCAAAAGTGTGGCGCCGGCCGCCTTGGCTGGGAAGCTTGTCTCTCTGAGTCTCTCAGCCAGCCCGGGAAGGAGGGAAGGATTAACTCGGACCGCCGCAGCTGCGGCTGCTCGGGGGTCTCGCCGCAGCCAAGTCTGGCAATCAGACTTGCCAGCCCAGACTTTGGATAGCCCTCTAATGCGAGACTCGTAGTCGCGGACTCGAAGCCGAGACTCGAAGCCGCCCGCAAAAGTGTGGCGCCGGCCGCCTTGGCTGGGAAGCTTGTCTCTCCACGTCCCTCAGCCAGCCCGGGAAGGAGGGAGGGATTAGCTCGGACCGCCGCAGCTGCGGCTGCTCGGGAAATCGCCCGCCGCTCGGGGCTCTCACTCACCACAGCCGAGTTTCGCAGTCAAACTAACCAGCCCAGACTGGGTTACGCTGTGTGTCCATTCCCTGCTGTAGCCCCGGGAGCTGTTCTGTACTGTTTCTGTTCACCTATTAGTTGATTTGGAGTCGGAGGAACTAAGACGCATGTACCTTACTAAGACGCCATCTTGGATCCTCAAATTTTTATTATTCTTTATTAATATATGTTATATAGTCACATACCATGTAATCATCCAAAGTGTATAATCAATGGTGCATAATGTCATCATAGAGCTGTGCCTTTATCATCACAATTAAATCTTTTTTCTTTTTCCTGAAAAATAATGTATATACAAAAATGCAAGAAATTTCAAAGCACATCACAACAACTAGTGGTAGAACAGATTTTAAAGTTTGGTATGGGTTACCGCTCCACAATTTTAAGTTTTTACTTCTAGCTGTTCTAAGATACTGGAGACTAAAAGAAATATCAATATAATGATTCAGCAATCATACTCATTTCTTAAACTCTATCTTCTGTCTATAGCTCCACCATCACATTTGATCTTTCTATCCCACTCTTTAGGGGTGTTTGGGCTATGCCCATTCTAACTTTTTCATGTTGGAAGGGACTATCAATGATATGGAATAGGGGAATGGAACTAGTTCATGTTCTGGAGAGGCTGGCGCCTCTGCATTTCAGGACTTATCTGGTCCAGTGACCCATCTAGAGGTTATAGGTTTCTGTAAAGTTACCCTTGTGCCTGGAACCCCTGTAGAATCTTATAGTGCCCTAGTGTTCTTTAGGATTGGCAGGAATGGTTTTGGTTGTGGTTTGGCAAGCTATGTTAGGTAGCAATATCTAACTGAAGAATGCGTAAGAGTGACCTCCAGAGTAGCCTCTTAACTGTATTTGAACTCTCTCAGCCATTGATGCCTTATTTGTTATACTTCTCTTCCCCATTTTGGTCAGGATGGCACTGTTGATCCCACAGTGCCATGGCCAGCTTATCCCTGAGAATCATCCCCCATGCCACCAGGGAGATTTTCACCCTTGGATGTCATGTTCTACGCGGGGGAAGGGCAGTAATTTCAGTTGCAGAGTTGGGCTTAGAGAGAGAGAGAGACCACATCTGAACAACAAAAGAGGTCCTCTGGAAGTAACTCTTCGGCGTACCTATAGGTAGGCTAAGCTTCTCTGTTACATACATAAGCTTCTCAAGAGTATGCTTCAAGATCAAGGGCTTGGCCAATTGATTTGATATCCCTAATGTTTGACACAGTATCAAGGGTTTCCCCAGATCCCACTGCTTTTAAGTTGCCTTTTTCCTGGGTGTGGAACTCATCCTACTACTGCAACCCTTTAACTGTTCTCTAGATCTTTGAGAAAACCAGCCAGTACTTGCTGGTTTTTCAAAGTTTCTGTGGAGGGAATGGAACCTGAAGTTTCTCACTCTGCTGTCTTGATCAGGGCAGGGCTTATATCTTTTCTATTTATGTCTTTTAAATTAAAATAGTATATTTTGGGTGGTGCAGTGGCAGAGTTCTCGCCTGCCGTGATGGAGAACCGGGTTTGATTTCTGGTGCCTGCCCATGCAAAAAAAAATATTTTTTTAAATGGTACTTTTAAGGTGAACATGTTATCAGTTTTTCTTAAGAGACTGTTTCCCTACATATGCTGATCTTGTCCAAAAAGACTTCTGCCCTACTCAGCCAACTACCCATCCCATTGTCTCCCTTGCCAGCGGGAATCTGCATAAATCAGCAGATGCTGTAGGCTCGCATGCAGCCCTTTTAACCGTGTGGGCTGCCATTTGCCTCTGAGTCAGACTACACACCTTTTCATACTGAGATCACAAATTTAGATATTCACAGGGCCCAGGAAAGCAACAGAAATAAGTAAAGTGGACAGTTATAAGAAAAACTGATAAATGCATACTTTATTTCATCTTAAATATATAGTAATAATACTCATTATGCCTACAAATGAATATAGCTTTTTCTGTTTTTTTACTGAAAAATACAGTCTTCCCAGCTACCTTTTGTTTTCCATTTCATATCAGGAAATGAATACTAAGCAGGGCACAAATCCAGGATTTGTGGAGTCTGAAGCAGACACAATTGGTGGTGGGGGTGGTAGTGGGGTTCTTTAAGAAAAGAAATGCAAAATTAAGCCGTTCATGAACAATTCCAATGCATTTTAAATTGCTCTTTCTTGTGTTAAGCTACACAAGAAATACAGGAGCTCAAATAACAGACTACATGCATTGATGAATCCGTGCAGTTTTGTGGCTGGAAAACGTTTCTTTGGGTTATTTCACTGTGTTTGTACAATTTTGTGAACTTTTTTTATTTGGAACTGCCAGACTTAATCAGGACAAAGGAAGTGTTAGATATGCCAAGGCTTGATATGATAGTGTGGATGTATAAACCATACAAGTTCATGCACGTGCTGTTTGAAGCAATGCTACAGATTTGTGTCCTCAGACACAGGAATTCCGATAAATTCAATTGAACCCAATTTCCATAACCAAGAAGCGTGGTCTGTTTACAAAAGTGTCGGATGCATTATGAACTCTATTTCAAACAGAAGAGAACTTCCATTTGACAAGGTGTTAATGAGAATTGAATCCTCTACTTGCAGTTTGATATATAGGAAGATCAAAAGGATTTCCTGCAGACTAGACTCCTGGCTCTGCGCATTTCAAACCTGTCTCTCCTCCTACTTCCCATAGATTTTTGGTGCCAGACTCCATCAGATACAATTTTCTTGCCATCTAACCTCTGGACCTGCAGTTGCAGGCCACGACGCTGGGTGAAACAGGACAATGGATAGGGAAGATTCCTAGGAACTCTCTACCCCGGGACGGCTGTTAATAACCTAACACACGGAAGTAACTGCAAACCACATCAGCATATCCCACCACACTCAATGAAGTGTATCTCCAACACAAGTTTCTCTTTAGTCGCATCTCAAAAAAGCAGACCCTGTCATGCTAACCAACGTGAGGGGAAGGGAGAGCAGGAGGAAGTCAGAGTGGAAGGAGTCGGCCGCCTTGGCCGACTGCAGTTAACATAGCTTACTCCTGCAAACGCTGCCCCGCTATACGACCATGTCAACAGATTGCTGGGTGATGGGGCATTCTTAATTTCAGCAGCATCATGGAAATCTGCCTCTAGTACAAAGAGAGAGTTTTCTACAATAGGAAAAAGAGTGGAGGCTTCGGGTCAGAGCATGAACGAGCAGAAGTGGATGGTTTCCCACTCCAAATTAACCCTAGAGTGAGAGAAACATGGATTAGAGGGATTAACAGAAATAACAACAGTAAATTCTGCTTTTTCCTGTTTCCCAAGCTCTTTGGAATAATTGCTGCCTATCTATTGCCCAGAAATCAGCATCAAAACAGCTATGATGGGAATGGGTGGGCATTTATGAAAACAGACGGGGCTTGGCCACTGTCTCGGATGTCCACTCCTCTACCCTGTTTAGGCTCCACAAGGAGGCTGCCTCCTCCATTCTAACATCTTAAAGATGAGAGACAAAAGGAACGATGTAGTGGGAAGGCAGCAGGCAGGAGAAATCAACGTGGTTCAGTGGGAGCTATGACTCTCCACCTGGGCTCACCCCCTCCCTCTCAACCCCCTATTCCTCAAGCTCCTCAAGAGGTAAAGAGACCAGGTGGGCTTTAACCCTATGAGCTCCACCTGAAAGAGTGGCTGGTACCTGAACCTGAATTTACAGACCAAAATGACCAGGGAGCTAAGGACGACACGATCATAAAAGAACACCCCAAATCTGGGACAACATATACCATCCAAAGATCCAAAGTAGAATTATTGGAACAGATGGACTTAAGACTTCAAAATAATATTTATTCTATTAGTTTGAATAGTAAAAGAAGGTATTAGCAATACGAAACAGATATAATGTCATTATTTTAAAAGACCTAAGTATGAAAGCTTTAATAGTGGAAATAAAGAGCTCAATAGATGTGTTGTAAGGGTCTGGGGCCAGATAGTGGGCAGCGGTGGGGCAGTGGGGGGCAGTGGAGGGCAGTGGGGGCACACCTCTCTAAAGTAGGTAGCTGCCAATGGTGGCAGAAATCTGTTTTCTAAAATGTGCATCCTCCCCAATTTAAATGTTGTTTCAGTAAAAAATCAAACAAATACTAGGCAAGCCAGCAAAGCCGATACAACACTGATGAAAACCCTGCAAGACACAATTATTATCTCCAAGTTACTGTAAGCCAAGGCTAACTCTGAGTTGCTTGGTCATTGCTGTGACCAGGTCCTGGTGGGTGACCAAAGAAAGAGAATGTGTGTGGAGGGGGTGAAGCCAACCCTGCGTGATCTTCCGTGATCTGAGGTGAAAGTGTTTCTAGAAATTTAAAGAAACCAGATGTGAGGCAGGACCAGATGTGATCACATCAGCCCTAGAGCTGACAGGTGGAACCCAGAGCCTCCTATATGAGCAGCCCCCTTCTGTTTCCCACAAGGTATTGTACACATATTAGGATTTTCTATATTGGGCCTCAGAAAGACCAAAGAGTGATTTTAAATTTTATCAGGTAATGGATAGAGATGATGGCAGCACATAGTAAAGTAAGGGCAACTGTGCTGGTTTGAAAGGATGTATGTACCCTAGAAAAGCCATATTTTAATCCTAATCCATTTTGTAGAGGCAGCTGTTTCTTCTAATCCTTATTCAGTACTGTATGCTTGAAACTGTAATTACATCATCTCCCTAGAGACATGATTCAATCAAGAGTGGTTGTTAAGCTGGATTAGGTAAAGATGTGTCTCCACCCATTTGGGTGGGTCTTAATTAGTTTGCTGGAGTCCTATAAAAGAGGAAACATTTTGGAGAAAGAAGGGCGATTCAGAGAGAGCAGAGAAGGATGACAGAATACTATAGAACCACGAAGCAGAAAGTCCACGAGCAGAGACGAAGAAGGAAAATGCCTCCCGGGGAGCTGGAGAGGAAGCTAGCAGATGACGCGGTGTTCGCCACGTGCCCTTCCAGCTGAGAGAGAAACCCTGACTGTGTTCACCATGTGCCTTTCCACTTCAGAGAGAAATCCTGAACTTCATCAGCCCTCTTGAATCAAGGTATCTTTCCCTGGATGCCTTAGATTGGACATTTCTATAGACTTGCTTTAATTGGGACATTTTCATGGCCTTAGAATGGTAAATTTGCAACTCATTAAATTCCCCTCTTTAAAAGCCATTGAATTTCTGGTATATTGCATTCTGGCAGCTAGCACACTAGAACATTAACTAACAGCACTGGAATATGTGTGCAATTATGGTTGAAAGGTGAAGTTTAGGGTCATGTGTGTCACTAGAAGGAAAGCTAGAGGATGAAATCTGGGACTATACAACATAGTGAGCCCTGTTTGGATAATGGCTGTGGTTTATTGTACAAATATAAGAATGTTCTTACATGATCTAGAACAAATGTACATCACTATTACAAGGTGTAAATAAGGTGGTATATGGGAAAAATACAACTAATGCAAACTATGAACTATTATGAACAGTAACAGTGTAATATTCTTGCATCAGTTGTAAAAAAGGTAGCAGATGTGGATGCTAAGTCTCAAAAGTAGGGGGTGTTTTGGTTTGCTAAAACTGCTAGAATGCAATATTCCAGAGATGGAATGGTTTTTAAAAGGGGAATTCATTACATTGTGAGTTACAGTTCTAAACCTGTGAAAATGTCCAAATTAAGGCACCAAAAAGAGGTTACCTCCACTCAAGAAAGACTGATGCCTTCCAGAGCACCTCTGTCAGCTGGGAAAGCACATGGATGGTATCTGGTGGTTCCTTGCATCTGAACTCTGTTGCTTTCAGTCTCTGTTCCTGTGGGGGTTCCTCACTTGGCTTCTCTGGGGCTGGCTTTCATATCTTGGCTTCCCTTGGCTCTCTCCAGGTTCTGGTTTGCTTAACACCTCATGGGAAAGAACATGATGACATCTGCTGGGCTCAGCCCGTGTCTAGGCATCTGCTTTCTGTCGGCACTCCAAACATCTGTGTTTCTGTCAGCTCTGAGACAACTGTTCTCCACAGATCTGCATCTGGGTTTCTTCAACATGTTTCCCATTTTAAGGTGGTACGATGGTGGCTCTGTGGCAGTATTCTTGCCTGCCATGCCAGAGACCTGGGTTCAATTTCCAGTGCCTGCCCCCATGCAAAAAAAAAAAAAGTTTCCCATTTTAAAGAACTCTAGTGAACTAATCAAGACCCACCTTGAATGGGTGGAGTCACATCTCCATCTAATCAAAAGGCCACTCCCACAATTGGTTATGTCACTTCTCCATGGAAACAATCCAATCAAAGATTTCCACCCTAAACAATAGGTCTGGTCCCACAGTATTGGATCAGGATTAAAGCATGACTTTTCTGGGGTACATAATAGTTTCAACCCACCACAGGAGGGTATAAGGGGTATGGGATTTGGGGGGGAGGTTTGGAGTGATGAAAATGTTCTCAGATCGATTGTGGTGATAAATGCACAACTCTGTCATTACACTGATAGCCTTCTGACTGTATAATTTGGATGAATTGTGTGTTGTGTGAAATTTTTTAAAAATTTATTAGGTGGTTTGAAAATGTAACTTCTTATCCCGTAAAAAGAAAAATGTAAAATCATTAAGAAAGTTCTAGATAAAAAAAAAAAACTTGCTACATATATGCATGTGTTTGTATTGACATTTGTGTGTGCATGTGTGTGAGTTGCAGGTCAGACAAAGCAACTCCCCTAATAATAAATTCCAAGAAAAACAAGCCGACCTGCAAATATCCATTAGGATGTTTTAAATTGCCAAGAACAGAAACCCTGACTCAAATTGACATAAACACTAAGCAAAATTTCTTTTTTTTTTTTGTATGCTGTATAGTGGGATCATATTTCATTATTTTTCCATGTGAGTATCCGTTATTGCACCACCATTTGTTGATTTTTTTATTTGGTTGGTTTTTGTTTGTTTGTTTTGCTTGTTTGTTTGTTTTTGGGGGAAGTGCATGGACCAGGAATCGAACCTGGGTCTATGCATGCAAAGTGAGCATTCTCCCACTGAACTACGTGTGCACCCCCAAAAGTTATTTTCTTATAACAGGAAGTTAAGAGGTAGGGGAGGTTTCAAGGTGTTAGAGTTTCACCAAGGATGCATTTTCGCTCCATCCCGCCCCTCCACCCGCTTCCACGTGGGCTTTGTGGGCAAAAGGCAAATGGTTGGGGCAGCTCCACATGTCCCAGCAGGCGGAGGCCAGAGGCCGGCTCTTCTGGAGGACCCAGACCAGAGGGGGCATCTCGCAGGAGCTCCAGCTGGACAAAATTGGGTCACGGGTCCGTTCTGGAGGCAATCACCAGCGGGAGCTCGCTGGGGCCACCACACTGGGAAATAGCCACCTTTTGTGGTGCACTGTTCCTGGTACTGCCGTGGCAATGCCCGATATTACTGCAGGACTGTGCTCAGCTTCCTGTTGCAGGTGCGGATGCTGAAGGACATTCCAGGGGACCAAGCTCTGTGGGGACTGACCGAAGAAACAGAATGTGTGTGGAGGGGGTGAAGCCAACCCTGCACGCTTTTCAGTGATCTGAGGTGAAAACCATTGCTAGAAATTTTTTTAAACTTTTTTTTTTGTAATACAACATATATACAAAGCAAAGAAAGAAAAGAGCAATAGTTTTCAAAGCATTCTTCAACAAGTAGTTGCAGGACAGATCCCAGAGTTTGTCATGGGCTACCATACCATCCTCTCAGGTTTTTCCTTCCAACTGCTCCGGCATATAGGAGGTGTTTCTAGAAATTTAAAACATAAAATGTGCACTTAATAAATTTGTTTTTTTAATTTAATTTAATTTAATTTTTTTTAAATACCAAAAAACAAAGCAAATGCAAACATTCCTATTTTGATCATTCCGTTCTACATATATAATCAGTAATTCACAATAGCATCACATAGTTGCATATTCATCATCATAATCATTTCTTGGAACATTTGCATCTATTCAGAAAAAGAGATAAAATGAAAACAGAAAAAAAAATTGTACATACCATACCCCTTGCCCCTCCCTTTCATTGATCACTAGCATTTCAAACTAAATTTATTTTAACATTTGTTCCCCCTATTATTTATTTTTATTCCATATGTTCTACTCATTTGTTGACAAGGTAGATAAAAGGAGCATCAGACACAAGTTTTCACAATCACACAGTCACATTGTAAAAGCTATATCATTATTCGCACTTAATAAATTTAAAACATAAAATGCACACTGCGCAAACTGTGCAGTGGAGATACTCTCGAGGGAAGAACTCTCTCCGCCGTTCCTCAGCCCTTGCTGAGGCCCGGGTTTTGGAGGGTGTTCCCCAGCTTTGCCTCTCAGTGTCTTCCCTTCTCTCCCAGGCCACTCTGCAGCTGCCCAGAGAAATACAAGTATACCCAGGCTGGTCACGTTGCTCACATACAGGATTGGGTTTGTGCCACTGGAAGGGAATGACCTGCGCTTTGAGGGCAAATGTGGGTGGGTCCCTGCAGGGAAAGCCCTATTGGAGGGTGGCCAGGTGTGAGGGAGACCCGGCCCCAGGCCAGCACGCTGTGGACGTGGCTGGGACTGGAGGAGGAAAGAGGGATTGGGTGCAGGAAGACGAATGCATTAGGCGCGTTCAAGGAGGAGCAAGCGCCTGGAGGAGGTTGGGGAGCTGGGAACCAACTCTCAGTGGGATAGAGAAAGTCGGGGGCTGGAGGGAAGATAGGGCCAGGAAAGGAGTCTGCTCATGCAATGGGGGAAACTGAGGCAGAGAAAGAGAGACACGCCTGTTAGGCAGTTGTAGGCCCAACCTGTGGGACCCCTGAGCTGGGAGTCAGAGGCCGCTCTCAGCTGTGTCTCCCCAGGGCAGAAGTCCTGGACTTGGGAGTCTTGGGGGCCAGGGGAGAAAAGAACGGCCCTGTCCCAGGGGTGCCAAGAACCTAAAACACATAAGGTGGAGGCCTGGCAAGCAGGTGAGGCTGCTGGGGAAGTGACCCTGGGGTTTGCAGGCCGGGTGTGCAGGCAGCCGTTTTCTGGGTAGAAGTAAACAAATAAAAACTGCACCATGAGCTGAATCGGGGTGTGGCCCCGGAGGGCAGCTACTGCGGGGAGATGGGCTTTACAGCGTGGACCCTCGAGACCCCTCCTCGCACACCCCCGTGCACGCTGAAGGCGCACTGGTTTACAAAACCACAAAAAGTGGACGCGCCCATTTAAAACGCTCAAGCAATAGCGGACAGTATAGAAAAAAGGGCAAGTCCTCTTAGAGAATCCCTTCCCCCAGAATCGCACAGCACAAGAATGACTTCTGCGGCGCATCCTTGCAACATTTTCCATGCATGTGCGAAGGCAAAAATACATATTTGACGTCACATTTACAAACGCATAAAACAAGAACAACATTTGGAGTGCCTGCCCAACCTCTCCCCTTCTGATGCTGACGCTGGCTCTCTCCCTGCACCCTGCTCAGCCCAGGCTCCCGGGATGGGGAAAGGAGAGAGCCCCCTTTGGAGGGAAGGGGATGCAACGTGGAGAAAGTCACAGATTGGAAAAGGAAGTACAAAGTCTTCCTTTGGGGGTGGGGGTGGGGTAACAGCGCGTGGGAGGGAGAGGGGGGCTTGTGGATGAGCCTAAGGCCTCCCCTCTCTCCACACAGGCTGCCAGTGGAGTGGGAGAAAGCCAGGCGCCCCCACGCTCCCCAAGGATGGCGGAGAGGAAGGCAGCAGACGCGGGTGGGTTAGCAGCGCAGGCCGCGTGGGAAAGGAGCGCGCCGGGCGGCCAGGGCCGTGTAAGGGGCACATGCAGACCTTGGGGCGCTGCCCCAGCACCAGCTGGGGTGGGGCTGGGATGGGAGCGGAGGTCTTCCAGGCCCTCGTCACACCAAGAAACCAGCCCAGGAATTCCCCAAACCCACACGCTGAGGGGATAGGTGGGGACAGGCCCAGCCCGAGCTTCCTCCAGGGAACAGCAGCCAGCAGCCCCCAGGGACCGCGCCGGCCACCTGCCGTGGGGATCCAGGGCCATGGAGACAGTCCCCTCTCCCGCTCCCGGGGCCCAGGGCGGGTCCGGGGAAGTGCTGGGAGAGGCATCCCTCTCGGAGACTTGAACTTTGAACAGAAAGCATATTTATAGTGTTGGAACTGATTTAAATCGTAAGAGGTTGTTCAAACTGGAGGAAAGTGAAATTGTGGTAGCTGGACAATTTAGGGTTTGCTCCCTCACGGGAAGGGATCTGATCCATTACGAAAACAGAGGCTCAGAAAGTCACATTTTGCCTACACAATTTAGTTATCCTGCTGTTAATATTGACATGTCCGACAACTCTTTGTTTTTTACAAAAACTAGTGTATAGGGAGCTCCTCAAAATTAAACACTTTTGTGCATCAAAGAACTTCATCAAGAAAGTAGAAAGACAGCCTACACAATGGAAGACAATATTTGGAAATGATATATCAGATAAAGGTCTAGTATCCAGAATTTATAAAGAGATTGTTCATCTCAACAACAAAAAGACAGCCAACCCAATTACAAAATGGGAAAAAGACTTGAACAGACACCTATCAGAAGAGGAAATACAAATGGCCAAAAGGCACATGAAGAGATGCTCAATGTCCCTGGCCATTAGAGAAATGCAAATCAAAACCACAATGAGATATCATCTCACACCCACCAGAATGGCCATTATCAACAAAACAGAAAATGACAAGTGCTGGAGAGGATGCGGAGAAAGAGGCACACTTATCCACTGTTGGTGGGAATGTCAAATGGTGCAGCCACTGTGGAAGGCAGTTTGGCGTTTCCTCAAAAAGCTGAATATAGAATTGCCATACGACCCAGCAATACCATTGCTGGGAATCTACTCAAAGGACTTAAGGGCAAAGACACAAACGGACATTTGCACACCAATGTTTATAGCAGCGTTATTTACAATTGCAAAGAGATGGAAACAGCCAAAGTGTCCATCAACAGAAGAGTGGCTAAACAAACTGTGGTATATACATACGATGGAATATTATGCAGCTTTAAGACAGGATAAACTTATGAAGCATGTAATAACATGGATGGACCTAGAGAACATTATGCTGAGTGAGTCTAGCCAAAAACTAAAGGACAAATACTGTATGGTCCCACTGATGTGAACAGACATTCGAGAATAAATTTGGAATATGTCATTGGTAACAGAGTCCAGCAGGAAGTAGAAACAGGGTAAGATAATGGGCAATTGGAGTTGAAGGGATACAGACTGTGCAACAGGACTAGATACAAAAACTCAAAAATGGACAGCACAATAATGCCTAATTGTAAAGTAATCATGTTAAAACACTGAATGAAGCTGCATCTGAGCTATTGGCTTTTGTTTTGTTTTGTTTTGTTTTGTTTTGACTTTATTATTATTACTTTTATTTTTGTCTCTATATTAACATTCTATATATTTTTCGGTTATGTTGCTAGTTCTTCTAAACCGATGCAAATGTACTAAGAATTGATGATCATGCATCTATGTGATGATGTTAAGAATTACTGATTGCATATGTAGAATGGTATGATTTCTAAATGTTGGGTTAATTTCTTTTTTCCGTTAATTAAAAAAAAAAGAGAGAGAAGGGATAATTGGAGCTGAAGGGATACAGACTGTACAACGGGACTGGATATAAAAACTCAGAAATGGACAGCACAATACTACCCAATTGTAATGCAATTATGTTAAAACACTGAATGAAGCTGCATGTGAGGTATAGGGTTTTTTTTTTTCTTTCTATTAATGTTTTAATTCTTATTCTGTTGTCTTTTTATTTCTTTTTCTAAATTGATGCAAATGTACTAAGAAATGATGAATATGCAACTATGTGATGTTATTAAGAATTACTGATTGTACATGTAGAATGGAATGATTTCTAATTGTTTTGTTAATTCTTTTTTTAATTAATAAAAAAACTATAAAAAAAACTAGTGTATATTTTACATACGCTATTTCTGCTTGCTTTATGTATATATATTTCTATTTGCTTTATATACATATATAGTGGATATCCTTCTACACCAGAACCCAAAGAGCATTCTCCTTTTTAAACTGTTCCCTGCACTTCCCTACTAAAACTGTATTTAATCAGGCCCCTATTGGTGGAGATTCAGCTAAGGCTCCATGTTTTCTCTTTTGCAAAGCAGTGCTGTGGTGAACACCCTCAGATACTTTATCCTTGTGTAAGGATGTCTTCAGAAACAGTTTCTAGAAGTGGAATTGGTGGAACAAATGGTATGCACATTGAAAAATTTGAGGGGTATTTCTACATCCTTTGATACTGATAGGGGCTTTAAAAAGATCTTCTGGGAGGCAGGTCACGGTGGCCCAGCGGCAGAGTTCTTACCTGCCATGCGGGAGAACCGGGTTCGATTCCCGTGAACCTGCCCATGTCGAAAGAAAAAGACAAAAAGTTCCTCTGGGTAGCAGTGGTGGAGGACCAGCCTACAGGCTGCCGGGGGATGGTAGCATTCTTCATTGCTCAGAGGGAACTTCCCAGACTCTGTTCATTGTAAGCTGAAATTCGAGCAAATCATGATGGGGTATCTCAATAGAGTTTATAACTTTCTGAATCCAAAACTGAATTCATAATATAACAATATAAGAATTTTTAATTTGGGGCTTCCTCAGAAAATTCAGCACAAAATGCTTCTGTAGGACCAAGTTATGCAGGAGAGGAATCTTTGGTGCACAAGCAACCAGGGAAAAAAAAAACCAAAAACAGATAAGATGGATTTCATCAAAATTAAAACAGTTTTGTGCTTCAAAAAACACCATCAAGAGCATGAAAAGAGAACATACCGAACGGGAGAAAATATTTGCAAATCACATTTCTGACAAGGAACTTGTATTAAGAAAACATAAAGAAATATCACAACTCAGTAATCAGAAGATAAATAAACCAATTTAAAAATAGACAAAGCGCTCTCTCTCTAAGCCCAATTCTGCAAGTGTAACCATTGCCCAACCCCTCTACGTGGGACATGACGTTCAGGGGTGAGAGTCTCCCTGGCAGCACAGAAGATGACTCCCAGGGATGAGCCTGGCCCTGACACTGTGGGATCAATGATGCCATCCTGACCAAAAGGGGGGAAAGAAGTGTAAGAAATGAGGTATCAGTGGCTAAGAGAGCTCAAATAGAGTCGAGAGGCTACTCTGGAGGTCAGTTAGACATTGCCACCTACCATAACTTGCCAAACCCCAACAAAAATAATTCCTGCCAGTCCTAAAGAATACCTAGGGCATTATATAAGATTTTACAAAGGTTTCATGTGCTAGGGTAACTTTCCAGGAACCTACCACCTCCACATGGGTCCTGTAATGCAGAGGGGCCAGTCTCTCCACAACATCAGCTAGTTTCATCTCCCTACCCCATATTATCGACAGCCCATGAAAAAGTTACAATGGGCATAGCCCAAATGCCCCTAAAGAGTGGGAGAAAGATCAAAGCTGATAGCAAAGTTATACAGAAAAGGTTGGGTTTAACAATTGAGCCTGATTGCTGACCTTAAGCAGCTAGAAGTAAAAACCTAAAATTGTGGAATTGTAACCCATACCAAGCTCTGAAGTCTGTTCCATGACTAATTGTTGTGATGTGCTTTGAAATTTATTGCTTTTTTGAATATATATTATTTTTCACAAAAAAGTTTAAAAGAGGAGGGGTATAACAGAGAAGATAGGATTTAACAAATGAGTGTGACTGTTGAATCATTATATTGATATTTCTGTTGATCTCCAGGGTCTTGGAGCAGCTAGAAGAAAAAATGAAAAGTCATGGAACTGTAACCCATATCAAACTTCAAAATCTGTTCTATAACTACTTGTTAAAATGTACTTGGAAATTTATTGCTTTTTTGTATATATGTTTATTTCACAATAAAAAAAATGTTTAAAAAAATGGGCAAAATATCTGACCAGACATTTTTTCAAAGAAGACATGCAAATGGCCAGTATGCATGTGAAAAGATGTTCAACATTATTAGTCATTGAGGGAGGAATTGCAAGTGAAAACCACAATGAAAAAATCACTCAGATGGCTACAATAGAAAAGATATATAATAACAAGGGTTGGGGCAGATGTAGAGAAATACACTGCTGGTAGGAAAGTAAAATTGTGCAGTTACTTTGGAAAACAGCCTGACAGCTCCTCAAAAGGTTAACATAGTTATATGCCCCAGCAATTCCACTGTTAGGAATGTACAGTACCAAAGAGAAATGAAAACATATGGCCACATAAACGTTGTTCATAGTAACATTATTCAGAATAATTAAAATGCAGAAACAACACAAACATCCACTCAATGTTGAATGGAAAAACGTATATCCATAAATGGAATATTATTTGGCCATAAAAAAGAATGAAGTACTGATTGATGCTGCAACATGGATGAACCTCGAAAACATTATACGAAGTGAAAGAATGCAGTCGCCAAAGACCACATACTGAGTGATGTCATCTATATAAAATATCCAGGATAGGCAAATCTATAAAAAGAGAAGGTAGGTTAGTAGTTGCCTAGAGCTCTGGGTGATGTGTGAGTTGGGGGGCGTTGGCTAAAGGGGATAGGATTTCTTTTCGTGGCAATGAAAATATTCTGAAACTGTGGTGATGGTTGCATAACATTGTGACCAGACTAGAAAGACATTGAACTGTACCCTTTAAATGGATAAATTGTGTGGTCTATGAATTATATCTCAATGAAGCTGTTGCCAAAGGAAAAAGAGTTTTTGGTGCAAAACCTAATAACACCATGGCAAAGAGAGAACTGGTGGTGGTGTGTGTTGAAAGACCCAGTTTGTGCCAGAATTGTTGTTTATAAGCTTCTTCATCATCAGACCCTAAATGTCCTAATATCAGGTTGTTGCTCCTTTGCGTCCTGACGCATGGCTCCTTTACATTCCGGCAGCAAAATGCCAGCCCGTCAAGACCAGCTGTCCCAGAGGAAAGAACATCTTGGCATTGTTAATCAGACTGAAATTCTTCTGCCTCCCTCTTGTCAGTTCCTGTCGGGCACCAGGTGAAGCAGAAATGAGACAAGTTGCTTCCTTTGAAATAGGCTGTCCCGCAGTGCTAGGGGAAAAGAGAAGGACGTGCTCTGACCGAGGGAGGTGTGCAAACAAGATGTGGAAATCAGAGGCAAAGTGGCACAGCAAACAGCTGCTGGCGGCCACGACCTTTGGGCTCCCTGACTCCCAGGTCTGTGTAGCTTTCCTTCGGAAGAGCTGCACGTGTGCCTTATTAAAATGTGCTTTGTAAATGACAGATGTGATCAACTATCCAGAGAAAGGAACTAATGAGCATTTAAATTAAAATGATTTCCTTTTAGAATCTTTTATAATCCTTGTAGAAGACTCATAGACTTTAAAAAATACATTGTTGCACTCCACATAGGTATGCAACTTTCATATCCAATCATTGCTTAATATTCAAGTCTCGGTGCATCAACGTTGTCCGTCTAATTGTCAATTTTTTAATGGCCATAAAGTATTTCACATCACTACCTAATTTGCTTAGTCATTTCCCCTCTTATTGTAGCTCTGAATTGTTTCCAGTTTTACACTGTGGTAAACTGAAGCAGCTATGTATTTATCTGTACATTAATATTTATCAGCTTTTCCCTTTGAAATTCCTTTCTTGTAGTGCATTCCCCAAAGCAGGATTACTGAGGCAAACAAGTACTATAACTCTTGTTACATATTGTCTGATCTTTCTCAAGAAAAGGAAGAACCAATATAACAAGCACAAAGGAATGAATACATGTACTTGTTTCCTTCTAGTCCTGCAGTATTGTGTTTTATTGTTATTATTT
Organism: Tamandua tetradactyla; assembly: GCF_023851605.1. Taxonomy (NCBI): domain Eukaryota; kingdom Metazoa; phylum Chordata; class Mammalia; order Pilosa; family Myrmecophagidae; genus Tamandua; species Tamandua tetradactyla. Next base: position 29,624,553 of record NC_135352.1, read on the forward strand.
TTTAATTGTGCTAGATTAATAGAAGGCAGGTTGTTTTAGTGATATTTCTCTCATTGCTGGGGCCTTGAAATCTCAGTTTGGAATGGATCCAGAGGGTCACAGGTCCACACAGGATTCCAGCATGAAAGAATGCAGCAACCTGCGCCCAGGGAAGAATAAAAAGGTCAACTAAGAGACAACCCTGCAAATACCCAGTTACAGCTTCTCTTTAATATAAACCTGACCTCCAAGGAGGCTTGTAACACGCGTGAAGTACACGATTGGTTCTCATTGTGGACATACCTCACCCCAGTGCTCTTACTAAAACCTCCTGAATTCAATATCATCCTTTGTACAAGAAACTTGTTCCTGGCCCCCCACTCTGGTTAGTAGCTGCTCGTCGGTGCTCCTGTTTCCTCTTTCTTGCACTTATCAAACTGGATCATGATGGCTGGTTGACTGCGGTCCCCGCCCCGCCAGAACTGTGTTTGTCCCTCGCGGTATTCCCCGTAATAGAGTGCCTGGTGATGGCTCAACTCTGTGGAAAAAATATACCTGTGGATGAAAGGATTCATCGATTAACCCTGGCATTTGCAGTGGTTTCCAGGGTCCTTGGTTTGTAGTGATCCAGGGCTGAAGCGGACATTTGTGGCATATCTGAGACAGATGAGCCCTCAGGCCTGCTTTACTTCAGAACCTTACCCTACAGATGAGTGAGCTGCCTTCCAGAATGAGAGCAGGGGACATTTTCTGGGGTCTGGCAGGCAGCCGGTTCTACAGCCGTCCCTTGGCTTCAATAAAATGAGACTTATCTCTTCCAAACATATTTTAGGCAATAGTTTCTGTTCTAGTCATCGCAAAATGCCTTTATGGAATGAGGCTAGAAATTGAAAAATAAATAAAAACAATCAAAAGTTTGCTGTGAGGAGTAAATTTCCTGTTGTTTTATGTTGATCCACAAAGACCTTCTAAAATTAAGTATGTATCACCATCCGTTTTAGGTCCCCAAGTTCCCTCATTATCATGCTTCATTCAATTTAACTTATATACATTAATAAGTGCCCGGGCCCCAGCGTGAGGAGGTGGTGGGGTGCCTGGCCAGCGGAGGGGTTCCTTGGGTTGGGCGTGGTACAGAAACTTCTCATTTGAGGCAGTTGCTGGGAACACAAAAACAAAAGAACAAACAAATAAAAAGTGATTAGAGCTGAGAACTGCACAGAGGGCTAAATCTAAAAAGAAGGGGAATTCAGAGAACGGCCCAAACCAAAGGTTTTAAGAAATTAGTTAGCAGTAGAAGGGAGCAAAGGGCACCAGAAGTACTGGCCAAGGGAGATGGGCTTACCCGGGTCTTGTTTGAGGAGCAGTCATGGAAAGTTGGTCTCTAAAGAACCAAATGTGCCAGGAGCAGAAAAGTTCCAGAAGGAAACAGGACACGGTGTTACTCTTGAGGACTTCCTTCAAATATCCAGTCATCACGAAAAGCAGGCAGGTAAGCAAGTCATTTATCATAGTATGAAGAATGGACAGGTATGAGTGGATATTATTTCCTATCCATTACCAATTAACTTTTTACCGTGTGGATAAATGCATTAACAATACCTTTTCATTCAATAATCTAGACAGGATACACATTAGTTTTCACATAAGCAAAGAGTTTACTTAACTTCTCTTTGGCATTAAACATGGTTGCAGAAAACAATCTAATTTAATCTTCAAAACTTTAAAGTTGTACATTGTGCTGGCTTGAAAGGATGTATGTCCCCTAGGAAAGCCATGTTTTAATCTAAATCCCATTTTGTAAAGGCAGAATAATCCCTATTCAATCCCGTATGTTTGAATCTGTAATCAGATAACCTCCCTGGAGATGTGATTTAATCAAGAGTGGTTGTTAAGCTGGGTTAGGTAGAGGTATGTCTCCACCCATTTGGGTGAGTCTTGATTAGTTTCTGGAGTCCTATTAGTTTCTGGAGGAAACATTTTGGAGAATGAAGGAGATTCAGATAGAGCAGAGAATGCTGCGGCACCATGAAGCAGAGAGTCCAAGAGCCAGTGACCTTTGGAGATGAAGAAGGAAAACACCTCCCGGGGAGCTTCATGAAACCGGAAGCCAGGAGAAGAAGCTAGCAGATGACGCTGTGTTCGCCATGTGCCCTTCCAGCTGAGAGAGGAGCCCTAACTGTGTTTGCCACGTGCCTTCTCACTTGCGAGAGAAACCCTGAACTTCATTGGCTTTCTTGAACCAAGGTATCTTTCCCTGGATGGATGCCTGTGATTGGACATTTCTATGGACTTGTTTTGATTGGGACATTTTCTCGGCCTTAGAACTGTAAACTAGCAACTTATTAAATTCCCCTTTCTAAAAGCCATTCTGTTTCTGGTATACTGCATTCTGGCAGCTAGCAAACCAGAACACACATACTCTGTGGAGATGAGGTCAATCGATGGAAATAAGACTCACAGCAGTGCTGCTTGGCAGAATTTAAAATTATCTTAGCCAAATGCAGATTCTTTAGAGGAGTAGGTTGGATGAGATACACGTAATAAATTAATAAATAAAGTAGAATCCCTTTATTCTATTATTTTCCTTCTAGCATAGTGGTAGACATTTGCAATTTAAATTGACTAATTTTTTCCAACATATCACATGGTTAACAGATTACATAATGAGCAGTTGCAATAGGCATCAAGGCATCCTGTTTGATTTCATTATAAGTTTTGAAAATATAATTTTTTTTAACTAGGTTCACTGATGCCATGACATTTGTAAGATTTAAATTTTGTGCTTTCGTTTTAGTGATCATTTTTTAAAATTAGCAGTTATAAGGGGAAAACTTACAATGATAATATGCACTTTATATTTTCATAAAAGAAGACATTATTAAGTTTTGTAAGTCAACGTTGCTTTACACTAAGGTTCATGAGCATATTCTGAGAGGACTTAAAAAATTATTTCCCTGTAAATTCCCTGAGTTTAAGAAACACTATTCTAATACATATTTTTATAATCCAATGTCCTTCTTCATCCATCCTCATGACCTTCAAATCAATGATACTTTAACACTGTATCTCTTATTTTATAATGTCTCTTTGGTATTAAACTATAGGAGACATTATAATGTATAATGATGGTTAAAGATTAAGTTCTATTTTTATTTCCTAAGACACTTTGGTTTTCTACAGCAGATCTTAGAATTTGACAAGAACTAGGAGTTAGATGAATTCCACAAGTGTAGTATGGATTTTCCTTATAAGAATTATGAAACTGTTTGAAAAGTTTCACAAAGCCAGTCTCACAAAAATAAATCTAGACTTAGGCAAGGGGTAATGACCACTTTAACACTCCATTCAAATGCTGAAGATCCGTGGGATTAAAATTTCAATAAGGGCTTACAATCTAGGACCCTTTACAATAGGCCCCAACCTGATAACTCATGCTCTCAACTTCAATTCTCCAAGTTTGTGTATTATAGTTAATCCATATGAGTAAGGCATGATGATATTTGTCTGTTTCTGACATTTTATTCAACATACTGTCCTTAAGTTTCAGTCACCTAATTGTATGCCTTACAACTTCATTCCTTCTTGCAGCTGCTCAGTAGTCCCTTGCATGTATACACCACAGTTCCTCCTTCCATTACTCAGACGTTATACCCAAAGGCTACCTCCATCCATTGTGAAACATGAACATTGCTGCCATAAGCACCAGTGTGCAAATGTCCATTTGTTTTCCCACACTCAGTTCCTCCAAGCATACACCTAGCAATGGGGTTGCAGGATCATATGGCAACCCCACCCCTAGCCCCTGGTGGACCCACCACATTGCCCTCCAAGGGGCTGCACCTCTTAGCTCAGAGAATTAAAGTCAAGAGTATGGGTTATCAGGTTGGGGCCCATTGTAAATGTTACTAGATTGTAAGCTCCTACAGCAGGCACATATATTCAGGATGTGTAGCTGATATTTCTAAACTATGAGATACTGAGCTGTTTCTATACAACCTGGTCATTCCCTGGAACGTCAGATATTTACGTAACACCTGAGACTCAGAGTTAGAGCACTGAAGCCATGAAAGCCAGAATTTCCTCAATTAGCAACTATTTAAAAAGGTTAAAAAGTGATCAGACTTCATCTAAAGATATGAATGAAGCTGATCTGGATAAGACTAAGGTAAATCATAATACCAGCTAAAGGATGATATGGCCCATAGTTGCAAACTTCTAATTCTGTGCAAGATCAAAGAGAGAGAGATGTTTATGTGGTGCAAAATTTATATTTTCAGTAGCACATTATCTAGTTTAACTGGTATGGTCAGTTTACCTGAATCTTGAATAGGGCATGAGATCTTGTTGGTTTGTCCAGGTTAGGGTGATGTCCCGATATATCCTAGAGTAATTTGGGCAGAGAATAAAAAAAGTATTTGCAAACTCCCCTTAGGGGACTGGGGAGAAAAGAGGATATATTAAACCTCTCCACCTGGGGAACTCCTGATATTCTTGTGAGCATGGGGATAAACAATTCAATAGGCTGAGCTCTCAATCTTGGGGTTTGCCCCTATGAAGCTTATTCTTGCAAAGGATAGGCTAAGCCTTCTGACAATTTTGCCCAAAAGTCACCCCCAGAGATCCTCTTTTGTTGCTCAAATGTGGCCTCTCTCTCTAAGCCAACTCGGCAGGTGAACTCACTTCCTGCCAGCCCCCTGCCACGTGGGACAGGACTCCTGGGGTGAACCAGGACCTGGCATCGTGGGATTGACAAAGACTTCTGGACCAAAAGGGAGAAGAGAGAAATGAGACAAAATAAAATTGCAGTGGCTGAGAGATTTCAAACAGAGTTGAGAGGTTATCCTGGAGGTTATCCTTACACCTTATATAGCTATCCCTTTTTAGTTTATCGTGAATTGGAGTGGCTGAAGGGAAGCATCTGAAACTTGAGCTCTGTTCCAGTAGCCTTGATTCTTGAAGAAGACTGTATAACCATATAGCATTGACAATGTGAGTGTATGATTGTGAAAACCTTATGTCTGATGCTCCTTTTATCCAGGATGTGGACAGACGAGTTAAAAAAAAAAGATAAAAAGTAAATAAATAATAGGGAAAGGTAAAGGGTAAAAATTGGGTAGATTGAAATACTGGTGATAAGGATAAGGGATATGGGAGGTATTAGTTATCTTTTCTTCTTTTTAATGAAGTGATGCAAATATTCTAAAAATGATCATGGTGAAAAGTACACAACTATGTGATGATAACGTGAACCACTGATTGTAAAATACGGTTGGACTGTATGTGGGGATATTTCTGAATAAAAATATTTTTCAAAAAAATTTGGTAAGAAAGATTTATTCACAGTGTCTGAAAGTCTGAGCTGGCCCTTTAGTAAGGAAACATTAAGCAGTAAGACAAAGAACTCTAATCTGGAATCATTCAATGGCAAGGAATAAGCCATTCAAAATTAATTTTATTCAAACACTGCCTAATTTCCTGGGCTAAGTTCAAATGACACTTTCTTCATGACATCTTCCCAAATCAATCCATTTTTTCCCTTTGGACTCATCTCTTTTAATTTGTACCTTGCCTTTGGCACTCAGCACCTTTAGCTCGGTTAACCGTTATTAAGTGGATGTCTTGTCTTCCCTACAAGATTGTTTAATGCCTTTTAAGGAGAAACCACATCCAACTGCCCAGCACCGTCACAGCACATGTTACATATGTATCTGATTAATTAACAAGAAAATCATTGAATGTGCAATGTGGCTTGTGGGCCATTCTCCAAACTCAAGGGGGCTATGTCCATCCATTTCCATGTGAGGTAAAAAATGTAGTAAGTTCACCGCAAATATCAGCAGAATGAATGGATAATAGGAACAGCAACATCCTCGCACAAACTGTGAAAGCACTAGAGCCCCTTTTCTTCCATCTTGGCTCCTCACCTGGTCCATAATCAATGGAGCAGATGTAGTGCAACACAGGGATTCCTTTCTTTCAGACTCTGTTTGAAATCCATAGGTTACTCTCATCACACTTCCCTCCTCCCTGTAATTCTTTTTCTAAGTCTAAAATCCTTAGCATGACAGGTATTAATTCATTCCTTCAACAAACATGTACAGAGAAAGTAACACACGGACACTTGCCTCTGCCAGGCTCGGCAGTACAGAAGTGAAAGGGAGACGGGGCACCTGCCTGCCAGGAGTTCACACTTCAGTGAGGAGAGATGGGTGGTGACCACAAACGTATCAGTGATGCAGGTAGAGATCGTATCAGTGATGCAGGTAGAGATCACAGGATATGCTGAAAGAGCCCAGAGGGGATGGAGGGGGCAGGGCAGGTGGAGCCAATTGCACTAGGGATAGGGGTTTGTAAATTGGAGTCTGTCAACGCCAATGTCAAAAATAGTTATTCTTTCCACTTGCTTTTTTTTTTTTATTAATTAATGGAAAAAAAGAAATTAACCCAACATTTAGAAATCATACCATTCTACATATGCAATCAGTAATTCTTAATATCATCATATAGATGCATGATCATCGTTTCTTAGTATATTTGCATAGGTTTAGAGAACTAGCAACACAACAGAAAAAGATATAGAATGTTAATACAGAGAAAAGAAATAAAAGTAATAATAATAGTAAAAAAAACAAAAAACAAAAAAAAAATCTATAGCTCAGATGCAACTTCATTCAGTGTTTTAACATGATTACATTACACTTAGGTATTATTGTGCTGTCCATTTTTGAGTTTTTGTATCTAGTCCTGTTGCACAGTCTGTATCCCTTCAGCTCCAATTACCCATTATCTTACCCTGTTTCTAACTCCTGCTGGACTCTGTCACCAATGACATATTCCAAGTTTATTCTCGAATGTCTGTTCACATCAGTGGGACCATACAGTATTTGTCCTTTAGTTTTACGCTGGATTCACTCAGCATAATGTTCTCTAGGTCCATCCATGTTATTACATGGTTCATAAGTTTATCTTGTCTTAAAGCTGCATAATATTCCATTGTATGTATATACCACAGTTTGTTTAGGCACTCTTCTGTTGATGGACATTTTGGCTGTTTCCATCTCTTTGCAATTGTAAATATCGCTGCTATAAACATTGGTGTGCAAATGTCCATTTGTGTCTTTGCCCTTAAGTCCTTTGAGTAGATACCCAGCAATGGTATTGCTGGGTCGTATGGCAATTCTATATTCAGCTTTTTGAGGAACCGCCAAACTGCCTTCCACAGTGGTTGCACCCTTTGACATTCCCACCAACAGTGGATAAGTGTGCCTCTATCTCCGCATCCTCTCCAGCACTTGTCATTTTCTGTTTTGTTGATAATGGCCATTCTGGTGGGTGTGAGATGATATCTCATTGTGGTTTTGATTTGCATTTCTCTAATGGCCAGGGACATTGAGCATCTCTTCATGTGCCTTTTGGCCATTTGTATTTCCTCTTCTGGTAGGTGTCTGTTCAAGTCTTTTTCCCATTTTGTAATTGGGTTGGCTGTCTTTTTGTTGTTGAGTTGAACAATCTCTTTATAAATTCTGGATACTAGACCTTTATCTGATATGTCATTTCCAAATATTATCTCCCATTGTGTAGGCTGTCTTTCTACTTTCTTGATGAAGTTCTTTGATGCACAAAAGTGTTTAATTTTGAGGAGCTCCCATTTATTTATTTCCTTCTTCAGTGCTCTTGCTTTAGGTTTAAGGTCCATAAAACCGCCTCCAATTGTAAGATTCATAAGATATCTCCCTACATTTTCCTCTAACTGTTTTATGGTCTTAGACCTAATGTTTAGATCTTTGATCCATTTTTTTTTTATTAATTAAAAAAAGAATTAACAAAACAATTAGAAATCATTCCAATCTACATGTACAATCAGTAATTCTTAATAACATCACATAGTTGCATATTCATCATTTCTTAGTACATTTGCATCGATTAGGAAAAGAAATAAAAAGACAACAGAATAAGAATTAAAACAATAATAGAAAGAAAAAAAAAACAAAAAAAACAAAAACAAAAAACCTATACCTCACATGCAGCTTCATTCAGTGTTTTAACATAATTGCATTACAATTGGGTAGTATTGTGCTGTCCATTTCTGAGTTTTTATATCTAGTCCCGTTGTACAGTCTGTATCCCTTCATCTCCAATTATCCCTTCTCTCTCTTTTTTTTTTTAATTAACGGAAAAAAAGAAATTAACCCAACATTTAGAGATCATACCATTCTACACATGCAATCATTAATTCTTAACATCATCACATAGATGCATGATCATCATTTCTTAGTACATTTGCATTGGTTTAGAAGAACTAGCAACATAACCGAAAAAGATATAGAATGTTAATATAGAGAAAAAAATAAAAGTAATAATAGTAAAATCAAAACAAAACAAAACAAAACAAAACAAAAACCTATAGCTCAGATGCAGCTTCATTCAGTGTTTTAACATGATTACTTTTCAATTAGGTATTATTGTGCTGTCCATTTTTAAGTTTTTGTATCTAGTCCTGTTGCACAGTCTGTATCCCTTCAGCTTCAATTACCCATTGTCTTACCCTGTTTCTAACTCCTGCTGAACTCTGTTACCAATGACATATTTCAAGTTTATTCTCGAATGTCCGTTCACATCAGTGGGACCATACAGTATTTGTCCTTTAGTTTTTGGCTGGATTCACTCAGCATAATATTCTCTAGGTCCATCCATGTTATTACATGGTTCATAAGTTTATCTTGTCTTAAAGCTGCATAATATTCCATCGTATGTATATACCACAGTTTGTTTAGCCACTCTTCTGTTGATGGACATTTTGGCTGTTTCCATCTCTTTGCAATTGTAAATAATGCTGCTATAAACATTGGTGTGCAAATGTCCGTTTGTGTCTTTGCCCTTAAGTCCTTTGAGTAGATACCTAGCAATGGTATTGCTGGGTCGTATGGCAATTCTATATTCAGCTTTTTGAGGAACCGCCAAACTGCCTTCCACAGTGGTTGCACCCTTTGACATTCCCACCAACAGTGGATAAGTGTGCCTCTTTCTCCGCATCCTCTCCAGCACTTGTCATTTTCTGTTTTGTTGATAATGGCCATTCTGGTGGGTGTGAGATGATATCTCATTGTGGTTTTGATTTGCATTTCTCTAATGGCCAGGGACATTGAGCATCTCTTCATGTGCCTCTTGGCCATCCGTATTTCCTCTTCTGAGAGGTGTCTGTTCAAGTCTTTTTCCCATTTTGTAATTGGGTTGGCTGTCTTTTTGTTGTTGAGATGAACAATCTCTTTATAAATTCTGGATACTAGACCTTTATCTGATATATCATTTCCAAATATTGTCTCCCATTCTGAAGGCTGTCTTTCTACTTTCTTGATGAAGTTCTTTGATGCACAAAAGTGTTTAATTTTGAGGAGTTCCCATTTATTTATTTCCTTCTTCAGTGCTCTTGCTTTAGGTTTAAGGTCCATAAAACCGCCTCCAGTTGTAAGATCCATAAGATATCTCCCAACATTTTCCTCTAACTGTTTTATGGTCTAGACCTAATGTTTAGATCTTTGATCCATTTTGAGTTAACTTTTGTATAGGGTGTGAGAGATGGGTCTTCTTTCATTCTTTTGCATATGGATATCCAGTTCTCTAGGCACCATTTATTGAAGAGACTGCTCTGTCCCAGGTGAGTTGGCTTGACTGCCTTATCAAAGATCAAATGTCCATAGATGAGAGGGTCTATATCTGAGCACTCTATTCGATTCCATTGGTCGATATATCTATCTTTATGCCAATACCATGCTGTTTTGACCACTGTGGCTTCATAATATGCCTTAAAGTCAGGCAGCGCAAGACCTCCAGCTTCGTTTTTTTTCCTCAAGATGTTTTTAGCAATTCGGGGCACCCTGCCCTTCCAGATAAATTTGCTTATTGGTTTTTCTATTTCTGAAAAATAAGTTGTTGGGATTTGATTGGTATTGCATTGAATCTGTAAATCAATTTAGGTAGGATTGACATCTTAACTATATTTAGTCTTCCAATCCATGAACACGGTATGCCCTTCCATCTATTTAGGTCTTCTGTGATTTCTTTTAGCAGTTTTTTGTAGTTTTCTTTATATAGGTTTTTTTTGTCTCTTTAGTTAAATTTATTCCTAGGTATTTTATTCTTTTAGTTGTGATTGTAAATGGGATTCGTTTCTTGATTTCCCCCTCAGCTTGTTCATTACTAGTGTATAGAAATGCTACAGATTTTTGAATGTTGATCTTGTAACCTGCTACTTTGCTGTACTCATTTATTAGCTCTAGTAGTTTTGTTGTGGAATTTTCCGGGTTTTCGACATATAGTATCATATCGTCTGCAAACAGTGATAGTTTTACTTCTTCCTTTCCAATTTTGATGCCTTGTATTTCTTTTTCTTGTCTAATTTTTTGGTTAGAACCTCCAACACAATGTTGAAATATAGTGGTGATAATGGACATCCTTGTCTTGTTCCTGATCTTAGGGGGAAAGTTTTCAATTTTTCCCCATTGAGGATGATATTAGCTGTGGGTTTTTCATATATTCCCTCTATCATTTTAAGGAAATTCCCTTGTATTCATATCTTTTGAAGTGTTTTCAACAGGAAAGGATGTTGAATCTTGTCAAATGCCTTCTCTGCATCAATTGAGATGATCATGTGATTTTTCTGCTTTGATTTGTTGATATGGTGTATTACATTAATTGATTTTCTTATGTTGAACCATCCTTGCATACCTGGGATGAATCCTACTTGGTCATGATGTATAATTCTTTTAATGTGTTGTTGGATACGATTTGCTAGAATTTTATTGAGGATTTTTGCATCCATATTCATTAGAGAGATTGGTCTGTAGTTTTCTTTTTTTGTAATATCTTTGCCTGGTTTTGGTATGAGGGTGATGTTGGCTTCATAGAATGAATTAGGTAGTTTTCCCTCCACTTCGATTTTTTGAAGAGTTTGAGGAGAGTTGGTACTAATTCTTTCTGGAATGTTTGATAGAATTCACATGTGAAGCCGTCTGGTCCTGGACTTTTCTTTTTAGGAAACTTTTGAATGACTAATTCAATTTCTTTACTTGTGATTGTTTTGTTGAGGTCATCTATTTCTTCTTGAATCAAAGTTGGTTGTTCATGTCTTTCCAGGAACCCATCCATTTCATCTAAATTGTTGTATTTATTAGCGTAAAGTTGTTCATAGTATCCTGTTATTACTTCCTTTATTTCTGTGAGGTCAGTAGTTATGTCTCCTCTTCCATTTCTAATCTTATTTATTTGCATCCTCTCTCTTCTTCTTTTTGTCAATCTTGATAAGGGCCCATCAATCTTATTGATTTTCTCATAGAACCAACTTCTGGTCTTATTGATTTTCTCTATTGTTTTCATGTTTTCAATTTCACTTATTTCTGCTCTAATCTTTGTTATTTCTTTCCTTTTGCTTGCTTTGGAATTCGTTTGCTGTTCTTTCTCCAGTTCTTCCAAGTGGACAGTTAATTTCAGCATTTTTGCCTTTTCTTCTTTTCTGATATAGACATTTAGGGCAATAAATTTCCCTCTTAGCACTGCCTTTGCTGCGTCCCATAAGTTTTGATATGTTGTGTTTTCATCTTCATTCGCCTCTAGGTATTTACTAATTTCTCTTGCAATTTCTTCTTTGACCCACTTGTTGTTTAAGAGTGTGTTGTTGAGCCTCCACGTATTTGTGAATTTTCTGGCACTCCGTCTATTATTGATTTCCAACTTCATTCCTTTATGATCCGAGAAAGTGTTGTGTATGATTTCAATCTTTTTAAATTTGTTAAGACTTGCTTTGTGACCCAGCATATGGTCTATCTTTGAGAATGATCCATGAGCACTTGAGAAAAAGGTGTATCCTGCTGTTGTGGGATGTAATGTCCTATAAATGTCTGTTAAGTCTAGCTCATTTATAGTAATATTCAGATTCTCTATTTCTTTTTTGATCCTCTGTCTAGATGTTCTGTCCATTGATGAGAGTGGTGAATTGAAGTCTCCAACTATTATGGTATATGTGTCTATTTCCCTTTTCAGTGTTTGCAGTGTATTCCTCACATATTTTGGGGCATTCTGGTTCAGTGCGTAAATATTTATGATTGTTATGTCTACTTGTTTAATTGTTCCTTTTATTAGTATATAGTGTCCTTCTTTGTCTCTTTTAACTGCTTTACATTTGAAATCTAATTTGTTGGAGATTAGTGTAGCCACTCCTGCTCTTTTCTGGTTGTTATTTGCATGAAATATCTTTTCCCAACCTTTCACTTTCAACCTATGTTTATCTTTGGGTCTAAGATGTGTTTCCTGTAGACAGCATATAGAAAGATCCTGTTTTTTAATTCATTCTGCCAGTCTATGTCTTTTGATTGGGGAATTCAGTCCATTGACATTTAGTGTTATTACTGTTTGGATAATATTTTCCTCTAACATTTTGCCTTTTGTATTATATATATCATATCTGACTTTCTTTCTTTCTACACTCTTCTCCATACCTCTCTCGTCTATCTTTTCGTATCTGACTCTAGTGCTCCCTTTAGTATTTCTTGCAGAGCTGGTCTCTTGGTCACAAATTCTCTCAGTGACTTTTTGTCTGAGAATGTCTTAATTTCTCCCTCATTTTTGAAGGACAATTTTGCTGGATATAGGAGTCTTGGTTGGCAGTTTTTCTCTTTTAGTAATTTAAATATATCATCCCACTGTCTTCTAGCTTCCATGGTTTCTGCTGAGAAATCTACACATAGTCTTATTGGGTTTCCCTTGTATGTGATGGATTGTTTTTCTCTTGCTGCTTTCAAGATCCTCTCTTTCTCTTTGACCTCTGACATTCTAACTAGTAAGTGTCTTGGAGAACGCCTATTTGGGTCTAATCTCTTTGGGGTGTGCTGCACTTCTTGGATCTGTAATTTTAGGTCTTTCATAAGAGTTGGGAAATTTTCAGTGATAATTTCTTCCATTAGTTTTTCTCCTCCTTTTCCCTTCTCTTCTCCTTCTGGGACACCCACAACATGTATATTTGTGCGCTTCATATTGTCCTTGAGTTCCCTGATACCCTGTTCAAATTTTTCCATTCTTTTCCCTATAGTTTCTGTTTCTTTTTGTAATTCAGATGTTTCATCCTCCAAATCACTAATTCTATCTTCTGTCTCTAAAGCTATCATTGTAGGTATCCATTGTTTTTTCCATCTTTTCTACTTTATCCTTCACTTCCATAAGCTCTGTGATTTGTTTTTTCAGTTTTTCTATTTCTTCTTTATGTTCAGCCCATGTCTTCTTCATGTCCTCCCTCAATTTATCGATTTCGTTTTTGAAGAGGTTTTCCATTTCGGTTTGTATATTCAGCATTAGTTGTTTCAGCTACTGTATCTCATATGACCTATTGGTTTGTTCCTTTGACTGGGCCATATTTTCAATTTTCTGAGCGTGATCCGTTATCTTCTGCTGGCGTCTGGGCATTTAGTCAGATTTCCCTGGGTGTTGGACCCAACAGGTTGAAAGATTTTTCTGTGATATCTCTGGGTTCTGTTTTTCTTATCCTGCCCAGTAGGTGGCGTTCGTGGCACACGTTTGTCTTGGGGTTCCACCAGTAAAAAGTGCTGTGGGTCCTTTAACTTTGGAAAACTCTCACTGTGGGGGAGGTTCACCAGCCGAAGCGGCTTGGAAAAGTGCCAGCCGGCCCGGGGGTCCAAACGTGGGGAGGGTCGCCAGCTGCCGCAGCCTGGGAGAGCGCCCGTCCGAATTTCCTAGTCGGCCCGGGGTGCCAAGCGTGGCGGGAGGGCGCCAGCCGCCACAGCCCGGGAGAGTGCACCGTTCCCAGCCGGACCGGGGAGTCACGTGTTTGGAAGGGACCCCCCCGGTCACTGTTCTCCGCGGTCTGGAGATTTCCGACCCAACTCTCTCAGTTGGTCTGGGGGGCCTCGCGTGGTGGGGGCGCCAGCCACCGCGGCCCAAGGGGACCGCCTGCCCAATTCTGCTAGCTGGCCTGGGAAGGAGGAAGGGAGGGACTCCGGCCACTTGCCGTCCTGCCCGGAAAAGCCCGCACCCCTCGGCGATCTCACCGGAGCTGGTTGTCCCAGACAGTCAGCCGTTCCAGGATGGGGTACGCCATCCCTTTGATCTCCTTCGTGGCTCCGGGAGCTGCTCTGTATTGTCTCCACTCCCCCAGTAGCTGTTCTGGAGGAGGAAAGGTGAGGGTGGCAAGGCTGTCAAGGACGGTGGCGGAGGAGCTGGTGAAGGCGGAAGAGGGCATGGTGATGGTTGGAGAGCCGCCGGAGCAGGAGGCGAAAGGGAAGGATAAGATGGTGGTTGGAGCACCACCAGAGGAGAAGGCGAAAGGGAAGGGCAAGATGGCGGCAAGAGCGCCGCCGACGGAGAAGGGGGAAGAGGAGGGCTGGCTGGCTGGTGGCTGGAACGCCGCCGGCGGGGAAAGAGGGAGAGGAGGGCTAGCTGGCTGGCGGCGGGAGCCTTTCCACTTGCTTTTAACTGAAAGTGAGCATTTCATTTAAGAATGAATGTGGGCACAAAACCAAAGTGGCTTTTCAGCCCTTGTAGTTTGACAGAGAAAACCATAGATGTTTTCACACTATTTTGCTGTTGTTTCTGATATCTGGAAAGATTTACATTTACCACCGTTTAGAAACTATTATACTTGCAGAGCTGCTGCTAATTAAGTAATATGTTAGTAAAGAAGCACACCCATTATCCTTTACAAATTTTTTGATAATTGTATTTCAATGTAATTGGCTTCTTTTGTAATCCTACGTAGACTTTTATTTCATTTTGGGGATGGTGGTGGTGTACATATTAATACTTGTTAAAAATTTTAGCTATTATATACAAGTCGCTTCTCTCACTTAAAATTTTGTTAAGTGACATTTTGTTAACACTTTGACATTTTTCCTTGCCAGTACCTCAATCATTTTAACTGCCGTAGAATATTACATTTTATAGATACATTGGTAAGATAGTTTTTTTTATGGATCAACACTTGGCTGTTTCCAAACTGTTACCTTTTTTTAACTTTTTTTATTGTGATATAAAAAAAGCAATAAATTTCCAAGTACATTTAAAGAAGTAGTTATAGAACAGATTTTAAAGTTTTGTATGGGTTACAAGTCCATGATTTTTCATTTTTTCTTCTAGCCACTCCAAGAACCTGGAGACCAACAGAAATACCAAGAGAGTGATTCACCATCATACTCATTTGTTAAATCCTATCTTCTCTGTTACACTCCTCTTTCTCTTTTTTTTCTTTTGTGAAAAATATCGTATATGCAAAAAAGCAATGAATTGCAAAGCATATCGCAGCAATTAGTTGTCTAACACATTTCCTGACTTTGGCATGGGTTACATTTCCACAATTTTAGGTGTTTACTTCTAGCTGCTCTAAGATACTGGAGACTAAAAGAAATATCAATATAATGATTCAGCACTCATACTCATTTGTTAAAGCCTACCTTCTCTGTATAACTCCACCATCGTCTTTGGTCTTTCTCCCACTCTTTAGGGGTATTTGGGCTATTGCCATTCTAACTTTTTCATGTTGAAAGGGGCTGTCGATAATACGGGGTAGGAAGGTGGAATTAGCTGATGTTCTGGAGAGGCTGGTCCCTCTGCATTTCAGCACTTACCTGGTCTAGGGACCCATTGGGAGGTTGTAGGTTTCTAGAAAGTTACCCTAGTACATGGAACCCTTGTAGAATCTTATATAAGAAGTTCCAAACTGTTATTTTTAAAAAGCTTTCAATGAATACTCTTGACACTTTTTTTTTGTTGTTGTTCAGGATTAATTTCTACAAATGCAAACTCTGAGTTCCAAAGATAACATTTTGAATTTTAATTGATATTGCTAATTTGTACTCTAAAATGGCTATACCAA
Source organism: Tamandua tetradactyla (assembly GCF_023851605.1). Lineage (NCBI taxonomy): Eukaryota > Metazoa > Chordata > Mammalia > Pilosa > Myrmecophagidae > Tamandua > Tamandua tetradactyla. The sequence goes on from NC_135352.1 coordinate 29,640,406, forward strand.
TTCATAACACTGAAAATGTTATTTTCTTGGCTATCATGATAATTTAAATTTTTGCTAACATGATGAGTAAAAAATATTGTAAGTTTCATTTTTTAAGTTTGTGAAGGTTATTTTCTAACATACTAATTTTGGTTTACTAGCAATATCCATTCTCAATTCATTACCTCTTTGAGTTTAATTTTAGCCATTAGGCTTGTTATTAGACTGAACTCTTTCGAAAAAGAGCAGCGTATTCTTGTTCTAGAATGTCACAACTCTTTGAACCTCACTGAAAATGAGAAACGATTTTTAAAGGTCTCAGACTTTTTCTCCTCTTTTAACCCTCAGAAACTTGCCTCCCACCTACCTCTCCTTCCCCTACTGAATATCCTAGAGGTCTCAAGTTACTGATTTCCTAGTTGTCTGAATAGAATTTTTTCCAGAAGAATGATATGACCAGGATGATCTACAGTCCTTATTTTGATCCAATTTTCTTTTAAAATATGAGTTGTAATTCTTCTGTTTGTGAACCCTTCCTGCCCTTTGAACTCATCTGTCTCTACCGGCCCTGGCTTCAGCTCAGGCTACCAGGATCTCTCCAGCTTTGGCTTTCTTTCTTTCTTATCTTTTTCTTTTTTTTGTATGCTGTATTTCATTATTTTCCCATGCGAGTAACCATTTTTTTGCACCATTTTGCAGCACCATTTGTTGAATCATGTTTGTTTGTTTTGCTTGTTATGCTTGTTTTTTGGGAAATGCATGGACTGGAAATCGAACCTGGGTCTCCTGTATGGCGGGCGAGAATTCTACCGCTAAGCCACCCTCACCCCCCACCTCTGGCTGTCTTGATAGCCATGCTCCCCGGGCAGGGACTGGGGAGCCAACAGCGACCCTTGAGGCACAGGCATTAAAGCAGTTGTAGCAAGAACTATTTCACAAGTGGTATCTGACACAGTCTAGTTAAGATCAATGGAGAATAAAAACACCATGCTTGCAAACTATTACCTATAGATCTAAAGTCAACAAATGTCTTTTTTCTAATGTAAAAATACATAACTTTTTGGAAGGAAATATGAGCACATTAATCATTCTTTTCAGACACTTCAAATTTGTACTTAATGCCTTTCTCTTCCTGGACATCAGAAAGAACCTCTGGATATTTGGGGAGAAGTTGATATTTCTCTACCTCAATTTCTGGGGAAAAAAACGCGTCGCTTTCAAATTCCTGCATGTTCCTTGTCACAAACTGTTTACAACGGCCTGGCTGATTCATGGTTTCCTTATAAACAGAGCTGCCTCCCACTCTCCAAAGCACGTCTACTTTCTTTGCTCATTTTGGTTGCTTAAGAAGTTTTAAGGCATCATCCAGACCTCTGGCAAGACATGCATTCCTTGTGGGGGTTCCTTGAGGTGTCTACTAAGAACTAAATTAATTCTGTCCTTTAAAGACTGAGTCTTCTCGGAAATGGAGAACCAAGTCATTCTATCCATAATTACAAATTCTATTTACCCCAATTGAGGAGGCTGTGGCCATTCTTTGGAAATCCTGAATTCTTTCGTGAAGGGGGGGCCAGGGTAGGTCTCTGGGACACAGTGACAATGCAACTGAGCAGACAAACCATGATGACAGCGGCAGCCAATACCCTACGTCATTTTTTTTAAAACTCATATTAATTCTTTGTTATATAATATTCAGAATAAATTCATATTAATTATTATATAATATTCAAAAGAAAAACTGGCAGACACCTAAGAATATATCCAAGGATTGCCTCCCCGCTTCTGGGGACCAAACTTATAAAACTGTTTACTTATTTACACTTTGAGAGGATATTATACAGAGCTCTGGACTGTTTAAAACATAATCTGAGTCCCTAATGGATTGGGAGCTGATCTTTTGTGTCCTTTTTGCCCAGCCCAGTAACTGTCACACAACTATGACTGGCATGTTTGCTGAACTGAATCCTGCAGTGAAGGAAAGTAGGGAAAATCACCCAGGGGGAGGCAGAACAGTCTTTGCAAAGCCAAATGTGCCAGCGAGAAGCATATGGCACAAACAATAAAAACACCAACTCAACCTCCCTCAATTCTAAGCAGAGAACACTCATGACAAATATTCTTATATTTGACTTAGCCGGAATTGTTGCGATCAGATGGAGTGCGCTCAGCTCATGAGTTCAAATGTGAATTTCTTCTTTACATTTCCTCCTCGGTACGGAGGAGAACTTTGCCTTTCTCTGCCGGCGTGCAGATGGGAGCCTGGCCACTTGGCTGCAACGTGGACCGGACGCTGCGTGAGTCCTGCGCTGCCATGAGCCGCTTCTCAGTGGTGCGCGGGCGGACTTGGCTGTTTTCATCCCTAAGCTTAATACAAGCACATTAGCCAGGCCCACGGGCTCCGCATCCCCACTCCCCCGCTGTGACGATGCAAAAGCTGGTGTCACTTGCTGGGTCACGGGCACTGCCCTGGAACCTGCCCTCCGGGCCTGAGGGGCAGTTGTGGCTTCTGGCTTCCGACCACAAGCAGGCCGCCCCCACCCCCCACCCTCAGTGCCCGGGTCTCCCAGTCTCTCTCCTTACGACCCAGTGAGGTGGGAGTGGGACACGTGTGAGGAGGGTGGAAGGGAAAGCTAGGAGGTGCGCAGTTGCCGTCTTCCCTCTGCACGCAGGTTCTGGCGGCAATCAGGGGCTCTGGAAGGAAGCTTGACGTGGCAAATTACAGACCTTATTCTTGAAAAAACAAACAAACAAAACTTTTTTTGGTGAGTGGGAACCTAAGGGGGGGTGGGGATGGGCATGGGATCCAGATCTTTTGACCTTCAGAAGGCTAAACGGCCACTTAAACATCCGCCTAAGAATGTGAATCTACCAAGCCACCATTGCCAAAAAGGAGCCTGGTTAACCTCAACTGAGGAGTTTTGAAAAATGTCCACCCAGGAGTCCACACCCCAGGGGGTGGAGCCCGGAAATATGCAGATTTTCATAAGCTGATTTAGAGGACCAGATTCGAAAGTCAAGCCCCACTCCTGGGAAGTTTTTCTCCCTGCCCACCTCTCTGCCCCTGCAACCAGTTCCAGACCTAAACGATATAGCTAATTCCAGCATGAGGCTTCCAACCCCACAGAGCCACAGCCAAGGGACTATGAAGCATGCGTGCTGTGAGCATCCCCCCACCCCCCTGCCAGGCTGATTGCACCCCCTTCACAGCCCAGCACCCATACCTTCCCCCAATGACTTCCAGCAGCTCATTTTCCTCCTGTGTCAGCTCACCTTTCTTTATATGAACCATTGCTCCTGGCAGCTTGAAGGTTATTTGTGTTTCTTGGGAAGTATAATAAGGAAACATTGTGTCTGCATTAGGAATGTCAGTTGGGGAGGCAATTTGCGATCAGGGCATAGAACAACCAAAGGCAGAAATGCTGGGATTCTCTCCTCCCTCCCCCAGGCTTGCAGGCAAACTCCACCCTGTTTCATTTTGTTTTATGCATGTAAAAACTTTATTCTGAAAAAGGATCTATGGGTCTTATCCAGTTGCAAAATGGGTTCATGTCTCAAAAAAGATAAGGATGCCTCCCCTTGAGGCAGCCATGCCTCTCCAGCCTAGGAACCTGCAGTGACCTGTGGCCTCTGGGCCTCATACATGCTGTTCCTCTTGCCTGGGTCGCCTGTTCCCTCCTCTTTAGCCTGGTTGACTCCCATAGTGCTTTGCATGGCCATGAAACCTCATCAACTCCAGACAGGCCCAGGATGTGTGCCCTCAGCAAGTGTTCTTCCTTCCCTTGCCCCACACTTACCACAGTGCATTATAATTGCCTCTTTCCTTGACTGCCTCCTCTAATGGTCCCCTACTTGACTGTGAGACTTCATTACTGATACCCGTGTCTTGTGTGCCTGATAGATTGCTATAGGCACTCAACATGGGATACTTGGTACAGGAACAGAGAGATGGATAGTTAGAGGATTAGATGAATAGGTGGATAGATGGATAGATGGATAGATAGATGGATGGAAGGATGGATGGATGGATGGATGGATGGATGGATGGATGGGATGAAAAAAAAACCCAGGGACAGAGGCAGAATACTCATATTTGAAATGTTTTTAATCAATTTTCCTCTTCTTAGAAGCAAAGTTTTCCTTCAAGCTAAGAGTGGTGGAATCTGAGTTTTGATCATATCTATAGCCCCCTCCCAAAGTAGGATCTGAGGGAAACTTGGCCAAGTAACACTAGCTCTAGATACAGCCTCCCAGCCTCAGCCAGGTGTGCCAGCAGCTGGGCTGGTGGCCACAGGACCACAGTTGATGATCAGAGTACCTGGTCCTCTTAATCTAAGGGCAAATGAGGCAGCTACACAAAACTGGCATGGATGGCACAGAGTGAAAGAGGAGCAACCCCAGAAAAGAAGCATTCCCTAGCATCCAAGGGGAAAAAATAGTTCACAGGCAAGCAAGCTGAGTCAAGTCTGTCTGCTGATTTCTTTCTGATGGCACAAGGCCCAATTTTAGAAAAATCCAGTTGCATAAAGACTTTGGAAAGGGCATCTGTATCAGCCAGTATACAATAACAACTAACCCAACTGCAGAAGAAATGCAGTTTCACATCATCCTCTGAAAGTGGGTTTGAAAAACAAAATACAGAATAAAATTAGTAAGTCATTGATTGAGAGGGTACTGTGTACTCTGAGATTTTCATAGATCCCTAGTCTTCTTACCACCCTGAGTGCAGTTGTATTGTCATTATTATCACTGTTTTCCAGATGAGGAGACTGAAGTTCAGGGAAGTTAGTTTTCTAAAGCCACATGGGTCATAAATAGCAGAGTTAAGATTTGATCCAGGTCTTTGTAATTACTGATCCCAAGCTCTTCCATTTCCGTTAAATAAATCTTTGATTTCTGGAAAAAAAAAATCATTTCTTGGGAGCTAAAATCCATGCAATGTTTCTGAAATGAGACCATTTTCATGAATGTCAGGTGAGTGTCCCTTTTGGCAAGTGCCCAGGGCAGCTTTGTCCTGGCAGGCTCTGGGGCCAGTGTGTGTGTGTGTGTCTGTGTGTGGCAGGGGGTGGGGGTGGGGGGTGGGGAAGTGGTAGACTTGCTCTCCCTCCCCACTGCCCTCACCAATCCCTCTCTATTACAGCCAAGGGAAGTAACTGCCTCTGAGTGGGAAGCAGGTGTATTGACAGATAACAAGGAGTTTATGAAAGAAAAGACCTCAGCAACAAACAACAAAAATCACTGTGATCCAACGATTTCCTTTGCAGGGGAATTTGTGAGAGAAATCCCCTTCAAACTGTAATCTCAAGCACACTGTTTTCCGGAAACCAGAATGGAACAAATCTGTTGTGAAAACAAAGAGCCTTTGTGTGGAGGGATACATGTGTACCTGGCAACCACAGGTGCACATTAATGGTGAGGCCCACGACTCAAGCCCTTGCCCCCCACCCCAGCCCCAGACCTTCCTGCCATCCCAAATCCAACCATTTCATCTCGAGGCAGCGCTTTGCATGGGCTTCAGTTGGAACTACATGACTCCAGGTGGACTCTGAAGCCTCTGTGATACAGCCTGTGGCTCTGATGGGTCTCCAGGAAGGCTCCATGTTGTTCTGGAAAGTTCTGTAAGAATGTGACCTGAGCTCCTCTGCTGTTCCCCATATACCTCGGCATTTGGGGAGTCAGGCCGGATGGAAGCACAGTTTTCCCTGAGCCCAGCTCCATGTGGCATGTCCGAGAGAGAAGGCTCTCTTCTGCAGCTTCAGGAGGTGCCACCTTGGATGGCGGAGATTTCCCTGTCTCTCTCTGTCAAGTGCCTGAGTGTAATGACCCTGCCAGGACCTGGCTGGGTTGCTAACCTCACAGGCACTTGATGCCATGATTTCTTTTCTACATATGGGTTTTATTTGGGCATTGAAATGTGTAGTTTCCATCCAAATCCACTAGACTCCATTCTCCCTGAGGGCAGGGACCTTTGCTCAGTGCTGTTATGCCCAGAGCCTAGCACTATGGCTGGCAGGAAATGTTCAATAAATATTGGTTGACCAAGGGATGGATAGCTCTTCATATTTTCTATATCATAAGTTTTTGTTTAAAGAGAAAGGACAGAATGACTAGGCCTGCAGAGCTCCTGGATTCTAGGAAGCAACATTTGCATTGCATTCTATGTAAATGATGCCCCCTGGAGTTGTGCAATATAGTGAGTGGTTCAGATCTATTGGCCCAACCCAAATGCAACACTGATAATGATGCAAAGTAAAATTTTATGTTTTGTTCCCAGAAATTCCTCATCTCTCAACTCCTGGCTGAAGCTAAAATGTTCCCAGAGTCTTTGGGCTGATGGCTCCTTTAGTCATTCTGGAAAGCAGGACCAGAGCCCAGTCTGTTAATAAGACCTCCATGGAAGTCCAGAGTTCCCCAAGATCGGAGCATTTGATGTACCCAATGTGGGGAGCCCCAAGCCTTCTTGACCAAATCCAGAACTTGCCAGGAGGAGTCCCTACTCAGGCTTGTAGAGAGTCACTGAAGAATCAGGAGAGTTTGAAGGAGATCTCAAAGGCACTGCCCTGAGCAAAGACAATCCCACTAATTCGGCTAATCTACTGAAGAAGCTTGAAGAGGCCTGGGCATTGTGTCCATTGTGGAAGTGCCCACCTTAGCCCTCTGCTTTTCTTGTTCTTCTTCTTCTCCGTGAATAATCTCATCCAGCCCAGGGCTTCAACTGTTATCTACTGATCTCTCTCAAAACCCTATCTCTAGCCACAGCTTCTCCCAGGAACACCAGGTCCATAAAGCCACAGGGATAGGCATAGGCAACTGAACAACTCAATGTAGACAAGACAAAGCTCATTACATGCATCCCCCACCTCCCCTCCCCACCCCAAACCTGTTTGCTTTTCCACTGGTTCCCATCTGGGCTGAGAACATCACCATTCATTCCTATTGAAATTTCTCCCTGTCCATCCTATGGGTCACCAGGTCCTAGCGATTCCCCTGCACCATCTGTTCCTGCCTCTTCATTTTCATAGCACTTAGACCCTCCTGGACTCAGCTTCACTAATTAAAGACATCTCACTGTTCTCTCTCCCTTTAATTCATTCTCAACTCAGAGCTGATAATGTCAATCTCCCATATCACAACCCCCGCAGCTCCCCCTTCCCTGTAGAGCAAAGTATATGCTCCTTCACAAGGAATGGGAGATCAGGCCTTTGCTATGTTCAGGAATCTTCTCTGGATTCCTCTTACTCCACCTCTCAGCAGCAGTAGGCAAGTGGATCATACCACCAGTCTCAAAATATTTTCCTCTTCTGGTTTCTGTGACCCCATGTCTGATTTCCCCCTTGTGCTTCTCTCTTGGTCACCTCTGCAGACTCCTCCTTCTCTCCACTTTCCAGAATGTTGACGTTCCTCAGAGCTGGATTGTGAGCTCTCTTCTGTCCCTGAACTGTGTCCTCTCTCTCAGAATCCCTCAGTAATGGCACCTCAACCTAATGGCTCCCAACTTATATCTCCAACTTGGATCTCTGAGCCCAGACTCATTTATTTGGTCAACTACTTGACATACCAATTCAGGGTCTGCTAGGATCTCAAATGTAACATGGCCAAATAGAATTCCCAATTCTTCTCTACATTCTCTTCTTCTCAGGTCTTTCCCATTGATAGGTGTTTTGACCAGGAAGGAGGAGAAGAGACCAAAACACGATCAAAGGAGCTTTATTGGGAGGCTATGCATAGCCTGGCTGAAGCCTAACATGGTGATGGCCCCAAACAGGCGAAGGGGTTCAGATTATATAAGATGGTTGGCAGGTGTGCTGGTTTGAATCCATGTGTCCCCAGAAAAGCCATGTCCTTTAATCCTCATTCAGTATTGCTGTTGGGAGCCTTTATATTGTTTCCATGGAGAGATGACCCACCCAATTGTGAGTGATAACTTTTGATTAGATGGTTTCCATGAAGATGTGTATCCACCCATTCAAGGTAGGGTTGCTTACTGGAGCCCTTTTGGAGGGAACGATTTTGGCAAAAGCTTGAGAGTCACAAGAGCCAACAGAATGCACAGAATCCTAGGGAAACTGTTGAAGAGAAAACTAGAACATCTCACCATGTACCTTTCCAGCTGAGAAAGAAACCCTGAATGTCATTGGCCTTCTTGACCCAAGGTATCTTTCCCTAGATGTCTTAGATTGGACATTTTTATAGCCTTGCTTTAATTTGGACTTTTTCACAGTCTTTGAACTGTAAATTAGCAACTTAATAAAATCTCCTTTTTAAAATCTGTTCTGTTTCTGGTATATTGCATTGTGGCAGCTTTTGCAAACTATATCAGTGAGAAATAGGGAATGGGAGGTGGTGGATTTTCATTGTCTAGTTTGGTTACAGGAAATTGGCACATTCTCATTGGTTGGTTTAGAAGCGGAGAGCTAAGTGGGGAGTTGGCAGGTTTTCATTGGCAGGGTTTAAAATGTAAACGTCACAAAGTCATACAGGTTTGCAATTGCTGGAGGGCAGATGTTGGGTAAGGGGAGCTTATCACAAGATTACAGCTGCAGGAGGGAAAGAGGATGTGGGCTGGGGTGGGCTCAGTGGGTCTCTTGGAAATCCTGGGTGGGAGAAGCTTGTTGTAGTATTTGCTAAGGGTGGTCACATCACGGGGGAAGGGGTTCTGCCTAACACCCATATTGGTTCATATTGTCACTGTTTCCCCAGTGGCTAAGGCCAAGACCCTGCCTGTCACCGTCTGCATTAGTTTCCCAGAGCTGCTCTAACAAAGGTACCACAAACCAGGTGGCTTAAAATAACAGAAATTTATTATCTTACCATTCTGGAGGCTAGAAATCTGAAATCAAAGTATCAGTAAGGCCATGCTCTCAGAAGACTGTAGGGGAGAACATTTCCCTGCCTATTCCCGGCTTCTGGTGGCCCCAGGCAAGGCTTCCTTGGCTTGTGGCAGCATCATTCCAATCTGCCTCTGTCTTGACATTGTCTTTTTATCCATGTATGTCTCTGTGCCCTCTCCTCTTACAAGCCCACCAGTTATTGGATCTGGGGCTCATCCCAAATCCAGGATGACGTCATCTGGAGATTTTTAACTAATTGCATCTACAAAGACCCTATTTCCAAATGAGGTCACATTCTGAGGTTTCAGGCAGATATGAATTTGGGGTTGGGGGAAAGGTCACTATTCAACCCAGTACTACTCAGCCCTCTATTCCAGCCCACCAGCAGGTCCTGCAGCTCAGCCTTCAAAGAACACACTTTGAATTCCTTTACTTCTTACCATCTCCACCAACAACCCCCAGACAGAGCAACAGCAACTCAACTGCAAGAAACTCCTGAGCTGGGTGTCCTACCTCCCTATCCCTGCCCCATCCATTCCTTCCAATAGCCACAGTAATCTTTTCTCCCCCTTTCCATTGTAGCCATTATTTTTCTTGTTAATTTATCATCCATGGATATTTGGGTTGTATCCAGTTTGGGACAATTGCTAACAAGGCTTGTCATTCCTGTACATGTAATCTGATGCATAGAGCATACTTCTGTTGTTGTTGTTGTGCCATTTTAAACAGTTGTGGTAGTTAGATTCAGTTGTCAACTTGGCCAGGTGAAGGCACCTAGTTCTGTTGCTGTGGACATGAGCCAATGGTATGTGAACATCATCTGTTGCTAATTACATCTGCAGTCAGTTAGGAGGCGTGCCTGCTGCAATGAATGACGTTTGACATAATTGGCTGGTGCTTAAATGAGAGAGCACAATGTAGCACAGCCTAAGCAGCTCGGCATTCCTCATCTCAGCACTTGCAGCCCAGGCCTTTGGAGGTGCAGAAAGAAATTACCCCAGGGAAAGTTGTCGGAACCCAGAGACCTGGAGAGAAGGCCAGCAGAGACCATCCTTTGCCTTCCCATGTAAGAAAGAACCTCAGTTGAAAGTTAGCTGCCTTTCCTCTGAAGAACTAACAAAATAAACCCCCTTTTATTAAAAGCCAATCCATCTCTGGTGTGTTGCATTCCAGCAGCTAGAAAACTAGAACAACAGTTAAAAGTAATCTTTTAAGCATATACTTTGGACCAGCTGTCCAGGCCTCAGGAAAAGAAAGCTGTGACAAGAAACCCAACCCTCTAATCCAAATTTCCAGAGGCTCCTGAACAGCAACCACCCACTTCCATGGCCTTACCTGGTCTCACATCCACTTGGCTCACAGAGCTCCTGCCACACTGGCCTTTGCTGGGTTCTAGCAGCACGTCACACATGTCCCTACTTCAGCCTTCACACTCACTGCTTCTTTTGCCCATAATCTGTCTCCCAGGCCCCCAATCCTTACCATATCTTTCCACATCTAGCCGTCTGTGCCAGTTTGAAGCTGTTATGTACCCCAGAGAAGGGTGTCCTTTTTCCTGATCCTATCTTGTGGAGGCAGCCACGTTTCTTTTAGTCCTAATTCCATCTTGTAGGGTGGAACCCTTGATTAGATGATCTCCACGGAGGTGTGGCATGCCCAGTTGTGGGTGTTACCTTTTGATTAGTTGGAGATGTGACTTCACCCATTCAAGGTGGGTCTTGATTAGTTTGCTAGAGTCCTTTAAAGGGGGAAACTTTTTGGAGAAATCTCAGATGCAGACACAGACACAGTCATTTGGAAATGCATAAGCCCCAGGAGACACAGGTGCTTCAGAGCTGACAGAGATGCAGACATTTGGAGATGCTTTGAATGCCCATAGAGACAGCAGATGCCTAGAAAGGGACATTTAGAGATGCAGAGCCCAGCAGATGCCACCATATGCCTTTCCGTGACATGCTGAGCAAGCCAGAGCCCAGAGTTGTGTCCTGGAGGAGCTAAGTGAAGGCTCACAGATGCTTACAGGAAACCACTTGATTCAGAAGCTGGAAGCAACAGAACTGGGAACAAAGACCAGCAGACGCCAGCCACATGCCTTCTCATGTGACAGACATCGGCTTTCTTGAGCCAACGTATGTTTCTCTGGATGTCTTAGTTTGGACATTTTTATGGCCTTAGAAACTATAAACTTGAAATAAATTCCCTTTTTAAGAGCAGTTCCATTTCTGATACATTGCATTTCTGACAGCATTAACAAAGCAAAGCACCGCCTCATCATTTTGTCCTCCATTCATGTCAACTTCTCAGAAAGGCCAAGATCACCGTTTAGGAATCTTATCAGAATCTGCAATCATTTTTTTCTGCTTTTCATCTGGACCCAGCACAGTATTCAACATGGAGTAGCTGCTGAATAAAAACTTCATGAATAAATGAATGACTGAGCATCTCATCCTCCCTGTTTCTGCTTGCCAGGGCCCAGGAAGAGGGGCTCCAGTGGTCCCCAGGTGGGGTGTCACACATTGCCCTGTCTTTGTTCCTGTTACCTGCCCCTCCCCTGCCTAACTTAGTTTCCAGGGCATGGCAGGTGCTCAGTTCATGTTTGTATGGAGTTTAGTCTCTGTTCTGGAGAAAAGGACAGATAGTCTGATGGCAGGGGCATGAGCTGGGCCTGTGGACTCCTGCCAAAAATAGGCAGCCTGTTAGTGTGGGAGGAGAACTGGAAGCTGAGTCTGGAGGCCAGGTCTTTGCTATGACATTAATCCTAAACCAGGGGCATCGGTTCTTCAGGTCTCAACTCCCCATAAAATGAAGCTGGATGATACCTGCCTCGGAGGTTCCATGAGTGCCAAGAGACCTTCTCAAGAGTAGGTGCTGGGGCAGTCACTGATTTGCAATGGTTTTCCCATCTGTTTACTGGAAATTAAGCCACAATGAGTTTTGAGCCTAGATTAATATTTAGAAAGGATTTAGAAAGAAAAGAACCCAGTTAATCCTGAGAGAGACCTTTTCATTTCTATTTGTGCAGTGGGTGGAGACTGTGTCCCTGGCTAGGGCAATTCCCATAATCCTCCCAGAAATGCCCCTTTGCTGTTGCAGTCTCTAACTTTGCAGTCAAAAACCAGCATACGCTTCCTGGGACGCCTGGCCTCTGCTCCTGGAGGCATTTAGCCCTCTGACTCTGGTCCCAGGAGGAGGACCCCATGCTCAGTGAATGACGTGGCTTAGCAAAATGGGGAGGCAAAAGTGACAGCTGGCCAAGAAATCTTTTTGTAGCATAAGTGATTCAAGTCCAGGACTTCCGTGTTAGACGGAATTGGGCTTAATTTTTCATTCTATCATTTGGCAAACTAATTGGTGTATTTAAGCCTCGGATTCCTTATGTATCAAAAGAAGGCAATCACCGTGCCTGCCCCACCCTGTCGTGGGGATAAGTAAAACGCTGCCTGTGAAGCCCTGAACCTCGCAAACATGGAGTGCTCAATCAATGCCAGCTCTCACGTCACCGCCTCCAGATGTTCCCGTCCCTCTCCAGTGCTGAGACCGCACATTATTTATTTCCTAAGCATTTAGTCCTTTTAGGGCTTGGATTAAAATCTCATCCGGGGCCCCTGAGGAGGGAACATCAGACAACTCACCTTCTGGAAAGGGGCCACCCCTGCCCTATGGAGAGGGCTTCCGAATATCGGCTGGTAGATTCGTCCCTGCAGCCCGAGGACAGCCAGGGGAGGGTGACTGTGGTTCCTCCACTTCCGCTCCTAAATGTCACACCTGAGACTGACCGAGGGCCCCCTGGAGCCACTCTAAACCACAGGTAAGAAGGAGCGAGTCAGCCTCTGCCACCCCCTGACCCCCGTACGAAGAGCCTGAGGGCACCCCTCTCCAGGGGCTGGGCCGGAAGAGACCCCCCCACCTGCTCAGTTTCCCCACTGTCTCCCCACCCCTGGCAACCCCCCAGATGTCCTGAGACGGACTTGTCAGACCTGTGGGAATCACTTCCTGGAGCTGACTCCCCAAAGATTCCCTAAGCTAGGAAACCACGGGTTGCAAGCTTAAAGACCCAGGAACCGGGTTCGAGCTTGCTCAGCAGTAGTAGTTTAGACTTGTTCATATACTTTCCTTATAGTCCCTTTTTTAAAGATAATATTTTTATTGACATCTACATCATTATTATTATTGCATATTATTATTGCATCATACAGTCTATCCAAAATATACAGTCACTGGCTCACAGTATTATCACATGGTTGTGTATTCATCACCGTGATCATTTTTAGAACATTTGCATCACTCCAGAAAAAGATATAAAAAGAAAAAAAAATTTTTTTTTACCCCATTTCCACCCCTCATTATTTATTTATTTTTTGTCCTTATGTTTTTTTACTCATCTGTCCATACCCTGGATAAAGGGAGCATCGGCTACAAGGTTTTCACAATCACACAGTCACACTGTAAAAGCTATATCATTATACAACCATCTTCAAGAATCAAGGCTCCTGGAACACAACGCAACAGTTTCAGGTACTTCCCTCCAGCCACTCCAAAACATCATAAACTAAAAAGGGATGTCTATATAATGCATAAGAATAACCTCCAGGATAACCTGTTCACTTTGTTTGAAATCTCTCAGCCACTGAAATTTTATTTTGTCTCATTTCTCTCTTCCCCCTTTTGGTCAAGAAGGCTTTCTCAATCCAATGATGCTGGGTCCTGGCTCATCCCAGGAGTCATGTCCCACGTTGCTAAGGATCCTTATAGTCTCTTGATATTCTTTTTTCCCCCCACTCTGATGGGCAAAGACCAGATCTTCTTTTTCCCCCTCCCTAAAACTTCCTAGATAAAGTATCAGAGGCACTCAACAGATAGACTGCCTGGCAATGACAAAACCCAGCCAATTCAACCACTTCGCAAGTGCTGTGAATTTAGAAATGATGTTTCCCGCCCACCAGTGTTCTAAATGTCTGGAGGCCTGAGAGTCTGGGAGCTGGTACTATTGGTAGGATTAGATCAGAAAGGCACACCTAATTTTCAGACTAGCCGCCTAGTGCAAAACAGCAAAAATCGAGTGGAATTAGGAAGGGGATGGCAAAATTGGAACTAGCCAGCCTGCCTTCCCCACAGCACTGAGGCTGAGCTTGTGGGTGGGTATGAGGTGGACTGGGGATTCTGAGGGGTCTCAGCCCCGAGCTCCTGGCAACAAAGCCTAGGGGCCAGTTTCTCAAATACCAAACTTCAGTGGGCTGGAGAACCCCTAGAAGCGCTGGTTAGACTGCAGATGCCACCCCAGCCCTTCAGAGGGTCACTCTGCAACTGTGGGCGAGCTGGAGCCAAGGGTGCAAAAATTAAATGTGGGGAAATCAGGGTGTTGGTTAAACACAGCTATCATTAAAAATTGAGTTATACAAACTTATAATTAAATTATGTTAAAAGCAAAGGCATTTAATAATACTCACAACTTATCACTTCTAATGATTTTTTCATTTCCTATTAGGAGTGCTCTTAAGGTTATTTTCATCCATTGTATCTAGATGGCAAAAATGCTACACAGGTGCCCTTGAGGGAGGAGGAGGGGGGAAGGGTGATCAGGGAGGTGCCTAGAAGGGGCCCACGCCCACCCCCTCCCCTGCTGGGCCCTTAGCGCCCACCCACTCAGCTCAGCCCCAGCCCTTCCGTGAGGAACCACTACAACACATCACGAGAGAGACCTTCCACCTGGTATCTAAAAGAGATGAAAATGCTCGTAATTTCCTGGAAGGAGGATTGTGGATAGGAAGCGCTGACAACTGATTTATAGACGTTATGCCACATTATACTTTGCCTTCTGTGTGGATTCTTCCGAAAGCGAACATGGCATTTTAGAGCTGATTCAGGTATTCGTGGAAACATTAGACAAGTGTTTTGGAAGTGTCTGTGAACTGGATTTGGTTTTCCTTGTAGACAAGGTTTGCCGTATTCTTGCAGAAATGGTGAAGGGGGAGGACGGTTTTGGAGGCCAGCATGAATGAGGGGGTTACCCAAACTGACACACAAAATAAACTGGAGAAATCTGAGGCTGGCTTGGCAGGCGCTCCAGCCCATGTCTGGATGCTGTAAAGAATACGAATTTTCCTGAGATCCCAAGAAATATTAAAATTGGGGATATTGGTATAAAAGTGCCAAACCTACCCTCTTTTAAATAAAAAAAATTTTACAAGCCATTTCCATGTAAAAATCCAGGGGGAAAAAAATCATCTAAGTTTACCGTGCAGTTTACCAAAAATAGAAGCGGATCACCTTAACTTTTGCTCTTGGATTAAAGTCCTGTACTGTACAGAAGTTGTGTAAAATCAGTATGTGAACGTCAATGCTGCTTTTCTTGCTCAGTGATTTTAAAGAAATTAGGGAGTTCCAGTATGAATTTCTTTTGTTTTCTAAATTGCATTCTTATGCCCACCTAAAGCCACGCCTGTATGTGTTGGCTACTACAGTATTTTGAAAAGTGTTTGAGACATTACTTTGTGTTTAATAAAAAATATTGGTGTTTCTATGGATCAGCATTCTTTAATTCTGTTTGTTACAATTCTTACTTAAAGAACCATTTACGAATTGCATGAAAACATTATGAACTTTTCCTCTTAAGTTGAAATAAACTCCAAGGTAACTGGACTTCTAAAGCAAAAAAAAAAAAATTAAAAAGCTGCACAGTGGGGCTCTGTTGAACATCTCCTCCCAGCTCTGCAGTAACTTCACATTGGTAGCCTGAAATTGGCCATGATGGAAGTATTTACACCACAGAAACTGGCAAAGCCTGGAAACCAGGGTTCCCCATCCTGAGAGTTGCTGTTAATCCTTTACCGGCACACCGTTGTGGGTGGAACCCAAAACCCGGGCTGGAATGACCTCCTCAGGTGGCTCTGATTTGGAAGCACCTCTTGGAATAACACTCTCAGGGTAGACTTTAGGGGGGCCGCCCCAGGCCACCTCTGCACTGTAGGAAAGGCAGACAGGCACCTCCATGCATGCCTTTGTGATCACGAACTCTAGTCTGTTAGAGATGGCTATTCATAGACTGTGAATTAGTGTGTAGAGCATCTTCCAGGACATTTCCTGTCATGTATCCCAGGAGAGAATGGACAGGCAGGGGAATGTCGATGTGTAGGCTGGGCTCTTACCAGAAACCTAAACCTCCATAAGTGTGGGCATTTTCATGGATTTTCAGACTGAGTTCCAATTTCCGGTCTGCAGTCTCATGCCCTAGAAATCTCATGTTCTGATACCCAATCTGTGAAGCCAAAGCTGCTGTTGTAATGCTTAAGTGCTCTCTTTGACTATGGTTTCTGATTTGGGTTCAGGAAATAAGACTCAAGGGCCATATGAAACATAAGCAGCAGAAGCATCACACATTTCCCCCTTTCCATATCTCTGATTTTCCTGGGCAAAATTTGATAATGATCAGCATGAAGTTAATAACAGAGACTCCATTTTTCTCCTTTCAGAACACACATCAATGGCTATCAGGGCCCCACTCACCAAGAGGAGCCCACTTAATGCTGAGGGGCAGTGCCAGGCAGTTGGCAGGTGTAGCATCTATGGTGTTAAACTATCCAGGTTCAAATCCAGGCTCTGACACTCATTAGCTGTGTGAGCTTGGGCAAGTTACTCACCCTCTCTGTGCCTTAGTTCTATTATCTCTAAACTGAGGATACTACTAGTAACTGCCCTCCTTGGGCATTGTGAGGATTAAATGAGATAATAAATGTGGAAGTACCTGGTACCTAGAAGGCTTTGCTAGTTGTTGGCTATTCTTATGATCTGACAAAAGAAAGCTTAGACCAGCAGTTAATCTTTTTCTTTTAAATGTTGATTTTTCTTCTTATGAGAATCCCATGTTCTCTGTAGGAAGTTTAGAAAACACAAGTAATCAAAATGGTGAAAAGTGAAAGCATCCATCTCTAGCCCCCTGACAAACCACTGTGAACATTTTGGAGCACT
Organism: Tamandua tetradactyla; assembly: GCF_023851605.1. NCBI lineage: Eukaryota > Metazoa > Chordata > Mammalia > Pilosa > Myrmecophagidae > Tamandua > Tamandua tetradactyla. The sequence continues at coordinate 29,657,178 of NC_135352.1, forward strand.
TCCATCTTTCCGGTCTTTTTCCAAACCTAGAAGTCATCAGTCTTGATATTCTTCTGAAAGACGGCACTTTTGTCTGCTAACTCATGATGTTTGGGCAATATGTCCACCCCACCGTAGGTGTTTGATTGCATTCTTTCACTACTTCATTAGTCATGCTCAGATTCACCAGGGCAGCTGGTTTCATCTTCATCACAAAAGGTAACTGGCAAAATGAGCAGCATTTATAGTCTTGGCATGCTACATTTACATTCATTGCCATTTAATATTAGACAAATATTTGTTGAAGACATATTAGATCTAAGGAATTGCGCTGTGGGGGTTAGGAAGGTACCAACTCATCTTTATTGATGAGATCATAGTATTAATAGTGAGAATTAATATTTAGTGGAATAAATAATATGAAGAAAAACAAAGTAAAGTATAAGTCTTCTTTTAGTCAAATAAAAATTGTGTTTAGCAGGAACAAACTCTTTAGCTTTACTTCTCAGAGTGACAGGAAGCAGAAGCACCTGCTGGGAGAAAGGGCAACTCCCCTGGTGGCTCCTGGCCAGATGCTGCTCACGGGAGGCAGGGAAGTTCCCAGTTCCCCAGTCAGTTGTTCCCAGCACCCTCTTTCCTTCTAGCAAAGCTGCTTCCAGTGTTTTAAGAGTCAGTGGATGGGGAGAAAGGAGGAAACATTCGACTTCCCCATCTGGGGAGTTCCTGATATTCTCACGCAGGGAGGACAACCAGTTCAGTATGCTGAGCCCTTGACCCTGGGGCTCGCCCCACGAAGATTATTCCTGCAAAGGAGAAGCTAAGCCTCCTGATAATTATGCCTAAGAGTCACCCTTAGAGAGCCTCTTTTGTTGCTCAGATGTGCCCTCTCTCTCTAAGCCAATTTGGCAGGTGAACTTACTGCCTTCCCTCTTACATGGAACATCACTCCTAGGAGTATAAATCTCCCTGGCAACGTGGACTTGACTCTCGGGATGAGCCAGGACCCAGCATCATGGGATTGAGAAAGCTTTCTTGACCACAAGGGGAAAGAGAGAAACAGACTAAATAAAGTTTCAGTGGCTGAGAAATTTCACACAGTCAAGAGGTTATCCTGGAGATTATTCTTATGCATTATAGATATTCCTTTTTAGTTTATGGTGTATTGGAGTGGCTGGAGGGAAGTATCTGAAACTGTAAAGCTGTGATACAGTAGCCTTGATTCTTGAAGAAGAATGTATAACTATATAACTTTTACAGTGTGACCTTGTGATTGTGAAAATCTTGTGTCTGATACTCCTTTTATCCAGGGTATGGACAGAGGAGTGGGGGAAAAAAAAGGATAAAAATAAATAAATAATAAGGGGAGATAAAGGGTAAAAATTGGGTAGATTGAAATACTGTGGATCAATGAGAGGGATGGGTAAGGCATACAGGATGTACGGGTTCTTCTTTTTCTCTTTATTTCGTTTTCTGGAGTGATGCAAACGATCTAAAAATGATCATGGGGAAGGATACACGACCATGTGATGATATTGTGGGTCATTGATAGTATACTATGGTTGAACTGTATGGGTGTGAATATTTCTCAATAAAAATATTTTAATAATAAAAATAATAAAGAGCCAGTGGATATTTTTCCTACAATAAGATCCTAAACCAAGCCAGCTACATAGTGTGGGCTCAACCCAAGCTCAGTAGCCGGGCAGCACTCGCCTCATTGAGAGACTTACCTTGCTTTCCAGTGCCTAAGGGATTTTTTTTAAGGGTAATTGACAAATGGGATTTGCTCCTCTCCAATGACTTTAGAACCTCATGCTCTCAAAAGATGGTCTGTATCTTGGCCCCCCCCCACCTGTCTTTGACCCCCTTCCCTGGGCCACCAGCTGATGTTATGGGGACAACGGCAGGCCCCGCCCCAGGAGCCCCCTCCGCTTGCAGCAGCAGCGGCCGGGCTAGAGGTTGACTTCAATTATGTCGCTTTTGTATCTTAGACGATACAAAGAAGCTCAGCCCTGGAGCAACACGTCAGGTTTCTGAAACACAAAAGTTATCGTGTCACACTGCTGCTGTTAATCCTCTGAAGGTGCTTACTTATCTAGATTTTGAAATCTGAACAATGTAGCATTATATAAGCATACTCCACCATCCAGGCTCATTTCCCATAGGTTCCCTCTCTCTCCACCCATGCACTAGCTTTTTCTTTTTTTAAAATAGTTTTATTCTCACACCATCCAATCCATCCTAGGTGTAAAATCAAAATGACTCTTGATATAAACATACAGTTGTGCTTTCACCACCACAGTCAATATAACACTCTCCTTTCTTCTGAAGAAAAAAAATCCCATATCCCTATATCCCCCATTATTGACATTTAGCATTGATATAGTGCCTTTGTTACCATAAATGAAAGAATATTACAATGCTACTGTTAACTATAGACCTTAGTTTGCACTAATTGTATTTTACCCATATACCCCCTATTATTAACACCTCGTAATAATCATGTACGTTTGTTCTAGTTCATGGAAGAACTTTCACCGTCATCATCCGCTCTAGGTTCCACCAAGTTATACAGTCCCAGTTTTCATCCTCTCTCTAGTTTTCCTTCTGGTGACATGCAGGACCCTAATCTTCCTCTTTCAACCATAATCACACTCAGCTGCAGAGTTTCCCACTCACTATCCCATCTATATTTCAGAAGCAACCCTTTCACTCAAAACAGTCTTGAATAATATCTTATAAATCTTATACTTGGAGGCGGTTTTATAGACCTCACACCCAAAGCAAGAGCACTGAAGAAATAAATAAATGGGAACTCCTCAAAATTGAACACTTTTGCACATCAAAGAACTTCATCAAGATAGTAAAAACACAGCCTACCCAATGGGAGACAATATTTGGAAACGACATATCAGATAAAGGTCTAGTATCCAGAATTTATAGAGATTGTTCAACTCAACAACAAAAAGACAGCCAATCCAATTACAAAATGGGCAAAAGATTTGAACAGATACTTCTCAGAAGAGGAAATACAAATGGCCAAAAGGCACATGAAGAGATGCTCAACATCCCTGGCCATTAGAGAAATGCAAATAAAAACCACTATGAGATATCATCTCACACCCACCGGAATGGCCATTATCAACAAAACAGAAAATGACAAGTGCTGGAGAGGACGTGGAGAAAGAGGCACACTTATTCACGGTTGGTGGCAATGTCAAATGGTGCAACTGCTGTGGAAGGCAATTTGGCGGTTCCTCAAAAAGCTGAATATAGAATTGCTATATGACCCGGCAATAGCATTACTAGGTATCTACTCAAAGGACATAAGGGCAAAGACACAAATGGACATCTGCATACCAATGTTTATAGCAGCATTATTCACAATTGCAAAGAGATGGGAACAGCCAAAATATCCATCAACAGACGAGTGGCTAAACAAACTGTGGTATCTACATACGATAGAATATTATGCAGCTGTAAGACAGAATAAAGTTATGAAGCATGCAACAACATGGTTGGACCTTGAGGACATTATGCCGAGTGAGATTAGCCAAAAACAAAAGGACAAAAACTGCATGGTCTTATTGATAAGAATTGACATTAGTGAATAAACTTGGAATATTTTGTTGGTAACAGAGACCATCAGGAGATAGAAACAGGGTAAGATATTGGGTAATTGGAGCTGAAGGGATACAGATTGTGCAACAGGACTGGATACAAAAACTCAGAAATGGACAGCACAATACTACCTAACTGTGATACAATTATGTTAAAACACTGAATGAAGCTGCATGTGAGAATGATAGAGGGAGGAGGGCTGGGGGCATAAATGAAATCAGAAAGAAAGATAGACGATAAAGATTGAGATGGCATAATCTAGGAATACCTAGAGTGCATAATAATAGTGACTAAATGTACAAATTTTAAAAATGCTTGTGCATGAGGAAGAACAAAGGAATGTCATTACTGCAGGGTGCTGAAAATAGATGGTAATATTTTAAAATTTCACCTTACGTGCGAGACTAAAGCAAAAAATGTTTATTTGGTACAAAATTTATATTTTGACTAGTTCATTTCCTAATATAACTTACGTAGATAGCTTGGTTGAACACCATAAGTACTTGGAATCTTGGGTAGGACATGAGATTTTGTTGGTTTGTTCAGAGTGATGCCCCGATGAATCCCAGAGTGATTTGATCAGTGAGTGGAAAAGTATTTGCAAAGTCCCCTTTGGGGAATGGTGAGAACGGGGAGAAATTCAACTTCCCCAAGTTGAATTCTTGATATTCTCACAAGCAGTGTGGATGGCCAAGACTATAGGCTGAGCCCCCAGTCTTGGGGTTTGTTCATATGAAACTTAACCCCACAAAGGATAGGTCAAGTCTACTTAAAATTTAGGCCTAAGAGTCACCCAGAGCCCCTTTTGTTGCTCAGATGTGGCATCTCTCTCCAGCCAACACAACAAGCAGACTCACCACCCTCCCTCTGTCTACGTGGGACATGATTCCCAGGGGTGTGAACCTTCCTGGCAATGTGGGAACAGAAATCCTGGAGTGAGCTGAGACTCAGCATCAAGGGATTGAGAAAAACCCTAGAATGAGCTGAGAACCAGCATCAAGGGATTGAGAAAACCTTCTCGACCTAAAGGGGGAAGAGTGAAATGAGACAAAGTGTCAATGACTGAGAGATTCCAAACAGAGTCGAGAGGTTATCCTGGAGGTTATTCTTACGCATTAAGTAGATACCACCTTGTTATTCAAGATGTAATGGAGAGGCTGGAGGGAACTGCCTGAAAATGTAGAGCTGTGTTCCAGTAGCCATGTTTCTTGATGATGATTGAATAATGATATAGCTTTCACAATGTGATTGTGTGATTGTGAAAACCTTGTGTCTGATGCTCCATTTATCTACCTTGTCAACAGACGAGTAGAACATATGGAATAAAAATAAATAATGGGGGAAACAAATGTTAAAATAAATTTAGTTTGAAATACTAGTGATCAATGAAAGCGAGGGGTAAGGGGTATGGTATGTATAATCTTTTTTTTTCCTTTTTCGTTTTATTTCTTTTTCTGTTGTCTTTTTATTTCTTTTTCTGAATTAATGCAAATGTTTTAAGAAATGATGAATATGCAACTATGTGATGATATTGAGAATTACTGATTATATATGTAGAACGGAATGATCATATGTTATTTTTGTTTATTGTTAATTTTTTTAAATTAATAAATAAATTTAAAAAAATACCCTTGAATGCCCTTCTCCCTGGGAATATTCACTCCTTCCTTAATGCTAATAGAGTGCCTAACACACTATCTTATTATTATATGGGTTTGTCTTGCTTATCACTGGCACAGCATAGGAACCTGCACACATTGGGCTGATTGAATGAACAGGCCTGGGGGCTCTGTTCTAGCAGACCATGGACCTTATTAGAAAGAGCAGACCAAGCCTCTGAGTTGAATTCTCACAGGCTGCCAAATGCAGGATTTTGGGTAAAATCTGTCAAGGTCTGCATAGCACAGTTTGTTTATGGCCACAAATTTAATCTTGACCATAATATTATAACATCAAGGGGAGAAAGAAAGGTCTTCTTTCCTATGCAATGTTTACCATGCATTGCCTAGAATCTAGAGTTGGTCAATGGTTTCATTAACAGGTCAGTCTGATGTCTTTATCATGCAGACTTATTTTCCAAAAAAATATGGTCACAAAAGTATTCCTGGTCCCTCAGCTGTTCCACACTTTGCTGTGCTCCCATCGAGAGATGGAGCCTGTGACCTCTCGCTTTGAGCAGGGCAAGGCTCCTGGGCCTGTCTTGCCTGAATTGGGGCAGACCTGTTGCTCTGCGGCTTTCGATGATACACCCTCCTGGGTGCCTGCTCTTGTAACCGAGCTCCACAGAGAGGAACCGATGCCCACAGCCCTCAGCCGCTGAGCCCCCAGTGCTGGCTACCACGTGGGTGCGCCATCTTGGAAGTGGATCTGCCAGCCCTCAGGAGCATGGCCCTGAGTGACACCACTTGGAGGAGAGAGCAGCTGTCCCTACCGAGCCCTGCCCACACTGAAGAGTTATGTGCAAAGAAGTAGAAATGATTATTGGTTTAAGCCACGAGGTTTGGGGATAGCCTATTATACAGTCATAGATGACAGAGGCCAGTATCAACCCTTGCCCTAGACTGCCAGGTTTCCAGGAATGTGGGACTTTCTGTACTCAAATCGGGACAGGTGGCAAATTGGGATGGTTGGTGTTCTCGTTTGCTAGCTGCCAGAATGCAATATACCAGAAACAGAATGGCTTTTAAAAAGAGGAATTTAATAAGTAGCTAGTTTACAGTTCTAAGGCCGAGAAAATGTTCCAATTAAGACAAGTTTATAGAAATGTCCAATCCAAGGCATCCATCCAGGGAAAGATACCTTGGTTCAAGAAAGCCAATGAAGTTCAGGGTTTCTCTCTCAAGTGAGAAGGCACATGGCAAACACAGTCAGGGTTTCTCTCTCAGCTGGAAAGGCACATGGCGAACACGGCGTCATCTGCTAGCTTTCTCTCCTGGCTTCCAGTTTCATGAAACTCCCAGGGAGGCGTTTTCCTTCTTCATCTCCAAAGGTTGCTGGCTCATGGACTCTCTGCTTTGTGGTGCTACAACATTCTCTGCTCTCTCTGAATCTCTCATTCTCCAAAATGTTTTCTCTTTTATAGGACTCCAGAAACTTATCAAGACCCACCCAAATGGGTGGAGACATGTCTTGATTAAATCACATCTCCAGGGAGATGATCTAATTACAGTTTCAAAAATACAGTATTGAATAGGGATTATTCTGCCTTCACGAAATGGGATTTAGATTAAAACATGGCTTTTCTAGGGGACATACACCCTTTCAAACCAGCACAGTTGGGCAACCTGATCTTCAGTGTATCCTAAATGTAGTGAAATGTAGTGTATCCTAAATTTAGTGTATCCTAAATGTAATCTTCAGGTCTTCTGAGTTCTGCTTATGATAGACACTTTTTTGAGATTAATGTTCCTTGTACAGAGAGAACATGGTTCTCTATATGAGGAACAATTTATTGGCAATGTTTACTTTCTAACTGAATTTCACCCCCACCCTCCTCTCTGGGAGCAACATGGACACAGCAGCTAATCCAAGGACTCAGACGTGGCCCTGGGAGCCATCCTCAAGTATGGGCTGCCTTTGGGTTTTCCAGTTCCTCTACCAAGCAGACTCCTGCCTCAGGGCACTGACATTAGTGTTTCCTCTGCCTGCAAGCTCACACCCAGCTCCTTCTATTTCTTTGACTTATCTGATTTATTAACCTCTAGTGATTGCTCCGTTCCACTCAAATGTGAGCCCCACAGGGCAGGGGCATGGACTGTAATCATATTTGTCTTGATTGTATCTTCAGCATTTCCTGCCTGGCATGTAGGAAGTGCACAAAAAATATGTTTTAAATGCTAAAAGAATAAATGAGTTGGGAGGATGCTTAGAGGTTGTTTTAGTTTCCTAGCTGCCAACAGAATATCATACACTGGGTTGTCCTAACAAATGGACTTTGTTGGTTCATGTTTTCAGAGGCTAGAAGCTTACTTTCTCCTGGGTTGGTATCAATCTTTGGGGTTCCTTGGTTTTCCTGTCATGTGGCAATGCACATGGCGGTGTCTTCTCCTTTCTCCTCTGGGTTCCATGGCCTCCCTCTCCCTCTTTTGCTCTGAGGATAAAGGACTCCAGCAATCTGGAATAAAGTCCAACCTGATTCAGTTGGGCCACACCGTCCAGAATGTGGACCAACACTAAGAACATGTCCAAGCCGCGGAACAGAATTCAATCCATATCAGCAGTTATCCAGATCCAATTCCCACCCACCACAGCAGAGAATTCCTTCATGGTAGCCCTGCTTAAATCCCTTCATGATGGAGAGCCCATTCTCTCAGAGCAGTCTTTTCCATTCCATGTCTAAAAAACATTTCAGTGGTTCAGTGGTAGAATGCTCGCCTTTCATGTGGGAGACCTGGGTTCTGTTCCTGAACAACGCACCTCCCCTCCAAAAAAAAAACACTAAAAACCACATTTCAATGCTATATCATGAACCATCTCCCTATAACGTTTAACTTTTATCATCCTGGCTACCTGCCTCCAGGATGGAAAGCTCTAATTTACCATAATTCATAGGTCCTTTTTTGTAAGCTGGAACAACTTTCTATTCAGGACATCGAGGACCTCAATACATACTATGGGATTCTGCAAATTTGTAAAAATCAAGAAAGAATTATTCTGGTAGCAAACTTTTTTCAAACATACAAATGATGGAAACTGCCAAAGAAAGTACCACCCCTTTAACCCAACTCTTGTGCTAATTTGGATACACTACATCAGGTCTGGGGTTTTGTCTCACTGAGCTCTGGTTTAGCAACATTGCAAAAGGTTATCCCTGATTCAAGACTACACCCAACTGTTGAAATGTGATGAGCAGCGGTTCAGCTTGACGAAGTTGGAATCTTTGAGGGCAGTGGCGCCACTGTAGGAACCAGCATGTCTTGTCGGTCCATTGGGTCCTGCCCTTTTGGTGTGGATCTTGGAGAGCAGATTTGGAATTTGGAGAATGTGGCTCTTCCCGTGGTCTGAGAAGCCCTGTGTACTGAGGGGTCAGAGCATACCCAAGAATGCTCTCAGGTGTGGTCTAAGTCAAAAGAGATACAAGATGATGCCTCAAAGGTCAGCCCCATTGTGGCTATTGCTTTTGTACAAGCGACTTTTGTCTTGGAACTGGCAGGAGTCTTGATGCCTGGTCTGCTCTGCTTCCGTGGCTTGAACTACAACGAAGACCCTGGGTTAAAAAAAAAAGACCTTTCTGGACACCAAAAAATCGTGCTTTACACAAGTTCTTAGGTGAGATGGAGTGGGATCTGGACCGTTTCCCCAGGGTGCTCCCTTCTTCATGTAGTGCCTCTGGAACTCAGCCCTGATCTTCTCATTTTAATTAACCCAATGAATCAGCCTCTACCTTTCAAAAGAATCTCTGAGAGAAACTTTGCTGCCAAATTCCAACTGAGTAGTCCCTGTGACACGCAAGAATGTGGGCCAAGCTCTTGTGTAGGTTAAGGAAGTTCGAGAAGACTAAAGATTATAGAGAAACAGTCTACCTTTCTTTACAAGGCCTTGTTTTACATCCCTGAAATCTCAGATTTAGCTATTACAATGAAGTCCTGTGTAGAAAGAGCTGGCCTTTTATCACCACTTAAAATCTAATTAATCCATATTGAAGCACAAAGATTTCTGTTGTATTTTAGGGTGAGGGGTCATAGAGCCCTCTTTGTTCATCCTTAGACTTATAATCATCAGGCAATGGGGATATAATTTTACCAAGCAAATTGGAAGCTAACAGATCAAATCCTTATCAGAAAGCCTAGCTCATAGTTTTAACAGAGTCCTTCGTCCTTTACATGAAACATTATATCCAAGAAGAACAAAAACACCATTTCAGAGTGCCCAAAGCGTTAATGGCCAAAGCTTATATTCCGGGCAACATAGAACCAAGACTGTCATGCTCCTTTCAACTACAAAAGACAGCAGGTCCTATAGGGGTGGCAAAAAGCTTTGAGATTTGTTACAATGGCTTTGGTCTTTAGAATAGCAATGCAGCTGGTTGGACTTTTATTATCTTTGCTGGGATGGGTTTTATCCATTATTACAACTTACTTGCCACAGTGGAAAAACCTCAACCTCGAGTTAAATGAGATGGAGAACTGGACCATGGGCCTCTGGCAGACCTGCGTCACTCAAGAGGAAGTGGGGAGGCAATGCAAGGATTACGATTCTTTCTTGGCTCTGCCTGCTGAGCTCAGGATCTCCAGGGTTTTAATGTTCCTGTCAAATGGGCTTGGACTTCTGGGCCTGCTCATCTCTGGGTTTGGCCTGGACTGCCTGAGGATCGGGGAGAGACAGCAAGCTCTCAAGAGGCGACTGCTGATCCTGGGAGGGCTCCTGCTCTGGGCATCGGGAGTCATAGCTCTCGTCCCAGTGTCCTGGGTTGCCCACATCACGATTCAGGAGTTTTGGGATGAGACCATTCCAGAGATTGTCCCCAGGTGGGAGTTTGGAGAAGCCCTCTTTGTTGGCTGGTCTGCTGGATTTTCTCTCCTGCTAGGAGGGTCTCTGCTCCACTGTGCAGCCTGCACAAACCAAGCTCCTCTAGCTTCGAGCCACTATGCAGTGGCAGAAATGCAAACTCAGGGTCCATACCTGGAAAATGGAGCTGCAGATCCTCAAGTGTAAGACTTTGATAAGGCCAGAGTGATGTGCCTTTTTCTACTAACTTTGATGACAAAAGGACCTTTATTACATTACTAAATCTGTGCTGCTCGCGTTTTCTCATTCAATAACTGTTTTTCTTTAACTATGCCCACCCCGTTTTCCCTCCCCAATCTAGAGAAATAAGAATGAAAGGAGATGTTATAATTAAAGTTATTGTGGTAAGCATTATGTTGATAGGGGCAATATAATGATTTTGCCAGATATTGATCTGGTTTTTAAAATCAAAATGTTGTGGTGGTTGTCCAATATTGTTAGTCTTAAGCTTTACTGTGCTAAATTTTATATTAGAAGGCTTATTTTTTCTTGTTAATAGCTAGGAATGACAAATAATTAATTTTTGTTTCCTAAAGAAAAAACTAACAATCTGAAATCTTTTAGCAAAACTACTTGTTAAGCCAATCCCAGTGTTATTTCCACAGCAATCACTTCTGTCTTTTTTGAATAGAGGTGGGTTGTTTAGGAAATTACTAGGCACCCTTTGTGACAGGGTTTTAGGGTACTGAAGATATTCAGTACCTTGTCATACTTTTCAGATTCAAAATACTACCCAATCTGATCTCTAGTCTCTTCCCTAAAAACTTTGTATCTATCAAAGAAAAACAGTACCCTAAATATTTTAAATACCCAGACATTCACAGGTAATTTATCCTACTGAAATCTTTCTTTTTCTTCAAATGAAAATTTCAAGCATGGGGATATATACTTCAGTGGTGAAAAGAGATGTTGAGTGAAACCCACAAAGTTCTATTTAGCTTTTCCACAGCACAGAAAGCTTATTTAAGCAAAGGCAAAAAAAAGTGTTTAGGCACACATGCATGAATTTGAAAGAAAGACATGTAGATAAACAGATGTGATGTTTAGTTCAGTCTTGCTTTACATTACTTGGCATATATAGCCTAAGGGATTAAAAAACAAAAATAGGCCCAGATTTAAGTACTAGATTTCTAAGCTTGATTTATTTGGTTAAGAAATATTTCCCTTGAACTAAGTTTTAAAAAATGGTAACACCCAACATTACCGCAAAATACGCACTGAAATGTGAGAACTATACCAGATGAAAATCTGACAGGTGCAAGTAGTAAGCTATAAAGCAGTGGCTGTGGAACCAAAACCGTCAATTAAACATTTTGAATTTAGACTTCTTAATTCTTTGATTTGTTAGAAAGGCTGGAAACTACATGAAGGCGATTTATACGTTAACAATGAATGGAGGATTATTAGTGCTTAATTTTTATTTCAGTGACAAACTGCTTCTACAGAACAAGCCCATAGGGCGGGAACATGATCTTGGCCACACGTAGGCATGACTGCTCTGCAGCATTATTTCCCTGCCCTTTTCTGAAACCTATTCAACGTGGAATCTAACAATAGCAATTCTGGCAAGAATTCTCCTGTATACACAATGAAAAAACATTTCTGAGCTCCACAAGTGATAACACAAGTGTCACACTTCTCACGGCAACAGGAGGGCAGAAGCCTGCTTGGCTGAGCTCACGGGACTCTCTAATGGCTTTCCTATTTACCACTGTGGCACAGTTGGCCGGAATCTCATTATCTTTGCTGGGATGGGTCTTATCCTGTCTTACAAACTACCTGCCACAGTGGAAAAACCTCAGCCTGGAGTTAAATGAGATGGAGAACTGGACCATGGGCCTCTGGCAGACCTGCGTCACTCAAGAGGAAGTGGGGAGGCAGTGCAAGGATTACGATTCTTTCTTGGCTCTGCCTGCTGAGCTCAGGATCTCCAGGGTTTTAATGTTCCTGTCAAATGGGCTTGGACTTCTGGGCCTGCTCATCTCTGGGTTTGGCCTGGACTGCCTGAGGATCGGGGAGAGACAGCAAGCTCTCAAGAGGCGACTGCTGATCCTGGGAGGGCTCCTGCTCTGGGCATCGGGAGTCATAGCTCTCGTCCCAGTGTCCTGGGTTGCCCACATCACGGTTCAGGAGTTTTGGGATGAGACCATTCCAGAGATTGTCCCCAGGTGGGAGTTTGGAGAAGCCCTCTTTGTTGGCTGGTCTGCTGGATTTTCTCTCCTGCTAGGAGGGTCTCTGCTCCACTGTGCAGCCTGCACAATCCAAGCTCCTCTAGCTTCGGGCCACTATGCAGCGGCAGAAATGCAAGATCACCACCCACAATTGGAGATGAAAAGCACCAACCTGAACATCTAAGCCAGGAGGGGTCAGTGGTATCTACTCTTCAGGAGATGCTCACTCAACACTGGATTTGGTAGGATTTATTTCCTGCTACACAGTCACTGGTTCACTATGCTCTTAATTTCCTAAAATGCATTTTTATTTTCCCTCTCTGGCTATTAGCTCTTAAATTGTTAATTTCTTTCTAAGGATGGGTAACCCAGTTTTATCTTCTTCTTTGAGATCAAAACCAATCAAGACTTAATAATCATACACACTACTGTGAATGAGTTTTCTCAATTTTAAAATAGGTTCAGTGATTGCACAAAACTGGCAGAGAAGACATGATACTAGAACTTATTGTTTCTACAGGTGATATTCATGCAGAAATTAATCATTTTGGTAATTGGAAATCTTACTGCTAATCATTTACTTCTTTCAAGTGTGAAGATAATCTTTTACAATGAAGCTAAGTCTCACTGCATATTTATTTAAAATGTTTGACATCTGATTATATGGGGAAAAAATTGCCTGCTCTTTAAAATCTTGAAAAAGGAAAGACGTGAGACACATCATCTCCCTTTCAATCAAAGACTTCAATGCTCCTATGAAGTCCTTTCCAAATTCAGCCACATTCACTTGTGCCTCCTTTATTATGTCAGAAGCAGAGGAAGACAATCTTGTGTTTTTGAAGATTCATGTAAAATCTGCTACCAAAATGGCTTTCTGTGTGCCCCATGCTGAGCATTTGATGCCAACACCATAACTGGCCTGTGGCCATGCAGCAGCCCCAGGGGGCATTGGGGCCAGGACCAGGCTATGTTGGCAGAGAGCTGCCCCTTCAGGGACTGCTGCCCTGAGCACCTCCGAGTGCAGGCAGCTCAGGCAGTGTGATGACACAGTGTGTATTCTGGGCCCTTTTACTCATACAGTGAAAATCGTTTTTTATCAGTGGTACCATCCAACCGAGAACTATTCACAATAAACTGCTAGCTTGGGGGACTTGTTCAGGAAAGATTTTATAATTTGTTCAGTATACGGTTCAAATAAACCCTCATGTCCAGGCCAATCAGGGAAACCGAGTAAACAATAAATGACACTGAAATAAAGTTATTAGGCAATATGTATCTTTGTTTAAAAAAAAAACACTGAATTTTTTTCTACCACAAACACATGGAAAGTGCAGAAACCAAAGTTAATCTATGTGATATATTTGCATACTTTTACAAACAAGACAAATTAAAACAGAAACATGTTCAGATGTAACCTGATTAAATATTTAGTTCAGTCCTGAGCTTTTGATATTTAATACAATATAAAGCAATAACAAAAAAAAAAAGATTTTAAATTTATTTGATTTGCATGCTACAAAGATTCGGCTAAAATTTGTTCATCTGGCTAGCAATAATATTCTTTTTGTACCTGTAACATTTAGATTCTAATATACAGTAATAACATACTGATAATTCAAACTTGAGAACTAAATATTTCATTCTTTTTACCCTGTGCAGAATAGATTCCTTTTTAAAATAGTATTTATAATATTAAAATTCTTATTTGTCCATATGGGTTTGTGATCAAGTTATTAAAATGTTCTGTAACTGTGAATCATTTGGGTTAGTACAAACATGTCAGCATTGTTAAAAGCTGCCTATAATTACATAACACTATTGCTGATTTTTAAAAGTGTAGAAAAACGATTATATTAAAATTAGTTTGTCTCTCATGTTAGAAATGAGCAAATTTATAAAACCAAAAGAATCTTGATCACAACTGTTAACTATGAGCCTGAGACAGATTTTATTCTTTAATACTCGTCTGAAACTTCTTGTGTTACAAAAAGATAACAGCTAATCTGATGAAAATTCATAAAGCTGCAAATATTCCAATATAGCCTCTTCTCTGTCAACATTTAAAATGGTCCAAACTATATATTAAACAGAACATAAATAAGACCGTAAATAAATAAATGAAGAAAATAAAATCGTACGGTACAACTACACATAACTTTATAAACATTTTCATGGTCAAACTAAGAAGCTGAAAACAGCTGGCCTTCATTTAACTCTACATTAAATAAACTTTGAAACCTCTGTCTTTCACATTTGACCTTGCCAAGGATGAATGGTATTCCTTTTTAGTTTTCCTTTGTCATATAAAAGAAATGAATTGGGCCATCATGAAAGACCGCACCCAATCAATTCATTAGACTGGTTTCTGTTCAAAGTGTTGTCATGTCCAGTTGTATCTTCAAAGAAATGTGCACATAAGTGGGACACTTATGAAAAAATATGCTCATGGTCTTCATTAACCCAAGTTCTAGACTCAGAAATTGCTCAATTTGAGTTTTGATTCTGATAGAATGAACTCTCCAAAAATACGTATACTTACTTTGCAAGAAAATAAAAATTCTTGCTAGGGAGGATTCTAGCTTAAGACAGAACTTTTTTTTTCTTTAAGTGGCCTATTCCTTTACAATGATTTTTGTATTTCCAAAAAAAAAAAAACAAAACAAAACTCATATAGTTTGCTGTACAAAATAGCTATCAGAAATTGCTTCTTCCAATAGTAAGGAGTAATAAAACATACCTTAAACTACTTTAAAAATATTTATTTTAAAAGCCTTTATGCTTGGCAGAGCTACACTGAGGATTTGTTTCTTTTAAGAAATGTCTTGGTTGGGAGAGCTAAAATTCTTAACTAGAGGACACTTCACAGTTAGTTGTAATCTCTAACTTTGTTCATTTAGGATAGTACATTTTTTTTCTTTAAAGAACAAATTATTTAGCCTATATGTCAAAAAGAGTGCCCCATCCGCCCCACCCTCCCTGGCACACTCTTCCTTTTACCTGCCAATCTTTTCCATAAATGTTAGTTAGATAAATCCTGTAAAAAAATGAGAGCAGCAAAGTAATTTCTAGTAAATATCAGAAATCTGTTTGATACGGTATTTTCTTAATTTTGGCAACTTTGATTTTGCTGAGATGTATCCTCCCCTGTTCCTGGTTTCACCAAAGAGTGCCAATGCATGTCCCTCCACCTCACCAGAACTCTGTCCTTAGAACTGGAACCCCAACATGCTTCTGTTTGGCACCATCTCATTCTGGGACAAAGGATGATTGCTGCAAAGCAGAAACTCACATTTGAACAACTACAAAATTTCAAGTTGAGTTAAAAGAAGCTGCTCATCTGATGACTTTTAGTGCTAAAGAAATTTTAGGGTAATTTTTTTCTCCTTTAATCTCCCCAACTCAATGTAGTAAGTCACCAAGATCTTAAGTGTAGCCAGAAGTTCCTCTACTTTGCATTTCTGTGCTCCTGTACTCGATATTTATGTTTTTTTTTTGTTTTCTTTAGACAAATATAAAAGGACAAAAAGGAAATTGTTTTAAGGAAACAAAGTGTTCCAATATCGGTTGTAGAAATGAACACAGCACCTGTTTCAGGTGGACTTGGAACTCTGAACTGAAGCTTATACTCAGGTTTAACTTCAAACCTTTCAGCTGCACTATGGTACAGATATATCACATGGCCCTGCTGCCGTTTTCACAGTCTACTCATGAGAAAGCAAAGGAAAAGTAAAAACCACCTTCTGCTAAACCAATCTACTCCTCAACAGTTAGTTTGATAGGATGCTCACTGGATGCTGCCACTATTCTACATCTACAAAATACAGCCCATGGGCAATATGCACATACTGTACATTTGTGCACCAGATTATTCCATTTTGGTTATCTGATTTTTTTTTCTCTTTTAAACATATAAGAAATTACATCCAAGGTATTTTACAAACTAACACATTGAAGATCTGACATGAAATAAAAGCTCTTTAAGAGTTGACAGTTATGTTACAACAAAGCAAAAACATTCACTCTTTCACCCTCCCTAAGAAAGTGAACAGGTGAAAAGAAAATAATTCCTTAACCGATGTAATTATACATCATCAGCAGGCAGGGATGGGATGGTTATCTTTGCTCTGGTGAAGTAAGCAATCTTCTCCCTGGAGTTGGGGGTGAAAAAGAAAACCAACTCAAATACAAGGTTGAAATACTGTGGCCATTACAATAGTCCCTAAGAACTGCAGCGGTGTCTCAACAAGCCTGGACCTGAGATCTTTTCCTCTGTGGCACTCCATTTAAAATCAAGATTGTTTTTGCCTTTTCAAGAAAGGCTATAAAGGGAAACAGCAGCTCTGCTTTATGGTAAATTACCTACATATCAGGCCAGTTAAGGTCCACGATATCCAAGGTAAGTTGAGGTATGAAGGTTTCTAAACCAGGTAGCAGAGGATTCAAAATGACCAAGATCCTACATGAAAACTTCTTAGCACCTCTAGAAAGGCACATGAGACCAGGAAAATTCTCTAAAATCATAAGGTAAGGTAAGAACAAGCTGTGGGTGACCCCGTAGCTCCTATAAAGTGAGAGGAGGGAACTAAAGGTAAAAAACTGTCCTGAATCCCAAAGCAGAGCTAAAGAGAAACCACCTGAAAGAGAGAAGGGAAAGAAAGGGGGCGATGGGTTGGCAGAGCATTAGGGGTGTGCCAAGAAGGATTATTATGACTGCATCCTCAAAGACAGGAACAGTACATTTATTACTTTTCCACATATTCACACAGTGTGCAATCAACACACATTTACTGAAGGTTTCTGCACATGGTCTGAAGATGAAGTGAAAGAGAAGAAAAGGACAAGTGAAAAAAACGTGGAAATTGAAATGAGAGTTATTTGCATGGTGTGGTAACCTTTCAATTTGTTCAATTCCACAAGAAAGAAAAATAAGAATGAAAAAAGGCAAGAGAGGGTGGGTATGAGGTCAGTGCAGGCCTTAAGACAGAGTTGAAAAATGGGGACCTTGCCTTGAACATTGTTTTTTCTGGCTCATGTGGTGCTTT
The DNA here is from genome assembly GCF_023851605.1 of Tamandua tetradactyla. Classification (NCBI taxonomy): domain Eukaryota; kingdom Metazoa; phylum Chordata; class Mammalia; order Pilosa; family Myrmecophagidae; genus Tamandua; species Tamandua tetradactyla. The sequence continues at coordinate 29,674,498 of NC_135352.1, forward strand.
TAAATACCAGAATTAGTTGCCAGTGTTTACATGTGACATATTCCAGATCAAATTCTTGATTTCTATTTCCCTTGAGAAGACAAGAGATATGGGAACACTGTGCTCTTAGTTGCATGTGAAACGAGCAGCTGGAGAACAGCTGTGCCCAGACCTGCCCCACCCCATGTGTCAGCAGCCAGGCAGCCTCCTCAGCAGGTGCCACCACACACCTGGTCGACCTCACTCTTATCATGTGCCCCATGATATGAATGGGTTTATCTCTTAAGGGGAGCTGGGGACATTAATGAGTTCTATTTTAGGTTTTAACGATGGGGAGGTGTATGACTTCCCACGTTGGACAACACTGGTAACTCTTCAAAGTGATCACAGCACCTCGGGCCTGAAAAGACGCCTCCTGCCACCCTACAGTTCTAAAAACCCAGAGGCAGCATTCCCATAAAGCTACAAGAATGATTCTTTAGCAGAATAGAGGCAAAAAAAATGTAACTCTTTACTTTGTCATGTAAAAATAAAGGGCTATAATTCCATTATACCTCAGCCTTTCTCTGCTTCTGGATTTCATCAGGACAGCAATGATCCCTAACTTCTCCCTCTGGCTTCATCCCCCATCCGGCACCAAACCCTATCCCTTCCCAACCACACCTGCTCCATCATTTACCCTGCTTTCCCCACACTTCAAATCACTCCCTCTCCTCCGGCTTACTCCACCTAAGCCTCAAAGCTTTCTAAAGATCCCTCTAGGCAAAACACACACACACACACACACACACACACACACACACACACAAAACCCAAACCAACCAAATGAAATACACTAAAACAAAATTAAGATTCTATCATTCTACTCTCATTTAAGCTAATGGCCCAGCTTCTTTCTTCCTCAAGATTTACTGCCTCAAAATCCAATACAGGATGGGCCACGGTGCTCAGCAGGCAGAGTTCTCACCTGCCATGCCAGAGACCCAGTTTGAAACCCAGAGCCTGCCCATGTGAAAAAAAAAAAAAAAGAAAAAGAAAAAAAGATCCTGTACAACCTGGCTTTCATCCTCTCGTGTGCCTGGAACTGCCCCTGGTATAATTAGCAACAGCCTCCTGGCCCCCCTGTCTGAGGTCGGGGTGGGCTGCTGTTCACATCTCCCGTCCCCACCCCCAGCTCAGGGCCACCTCTCAGGCACTTCTTGCTTAGCTCCCTTTCGCTGCCAGCTCCTCGCTGGCTGGTGTTCACCAGCCTCCTCTCTTGCCTTCTTTTCACATGTGCTGGAAGGTCTGACCCACACCCATTGATGCAAACACCACAGCTAAGATGAAGACTTCCAAATGGCATCTCCTATCCTGACCTTTAACACTGGCTTTAGATTTTTATTTCCACTGTCTGCTGGTCATAGTTACCTGGATGTCCAACTGGAAATGCTGACCTGATATATTCAAAAGTGGAACTCAATCTCCTCACTCCAGACCTGTTCCTCCTTCCAGCATTCTCGAGCTTGATGACCGGTGCCACAAGGCAGCACTTCACCAGTAACCGCCACCCCTTGATCCCCTGTCCTGCCTGGGTTCACACACTCTTCACCTAACTGGCTTCTCCCTCACCCGCTTCTCTGCTAGCCCACTCTCCACAATGCCCCTGTCTGCTCCCACAAAACCACCTGTCCCCATTGCTTAGTTTTGGCATGGAGACTCCTGCTGACTCGCTCACCAAAGTTAAGGACCGAACTGTGAAACCGAAGCTCTAAACCGGTGGCACAGCAGGCGGGCCTTTTGCAGACTGAGTCTAAATCTGCCCAACGGTTTCAGCTGCTGGCAGCCTCCAGCATACACTGAGCTTTGGGGCTCTGAGCCTTCGCACAAGCTTGTCCTCCTGCCCCAACACCCTTCTCAAACCTCCCTCTCCTAGTGCCTTGGAAACTCTTTCCTGCCCTTCAAACGCTACCTCTACGCCTTTTCACTACTAAGTCTTTTCCTACCAGTGTGTGCAGCCCCTGGCACCCCACACAGAGCGAGATTCCTCCTCTAAGTTCCCACCGGCCCCGCACACACCTTCACCTAAGCCGTCTTGGCGTGGCACTGCAATGGTGTGCTCTCTGCTGGCTTCTCCTCCACAAAAGCAGGATGGACTTGCTCTTTGTCTCCATGCCATGGGGCTTACAGGGTGCACGGCTTATGGGGGCGCCCGAAGAATGTGTGTCAAATGAGTGAACAATACCCCAAGGGCACATGGTTTTTCTGCACCTTTTTGTATTTAGTGCCAAGACTTCCCAATGAGATGTGGGGACTGCTGCTGAGAGCTGAGGACACCCTGGGTTCTTGAGGAACAGGCTGTAAGCAAGGCTTCACTCACACTGGAGCAGCTACCAGTGGAGTACGTAACCTTAAGGAGGAGGAAATCAAATGCAAACTGGGGAGCCGGTGTATCAGCTCTTAATATTACCTTCCACCAGCTAAGAGGTAGGCGCCTGCATAAGTCCAACCACACGAGGTCACTCAGTTGCTGGGGGGGAGGGGGGGGGCAAGGGGAAGCTTACCTGAAGGACTGCACCTGCCGAGGCACCTTCCGGCTCTGCTCCCGAAGCCGACACACGTCCTTTGAGACTTGCCTCATCAGCTTCTCAGCATTCAGACCCTGCTTCTGTTCTTCTTTTGACTGTTCAGCCTGGCAAAGGAAAGCAAAAACAAAAAACAAGACATCAAGACACATCACAAGGCTTAAAAAATTGTGTGCTGAAGCCAGGGGGGCGTCCTCCTGGGCAATGAGGTGGGCGTCCTTCCCACCCCATCAGAGCCAGCCCTCGATACTTCAACCCAGGCTGAGTCAGCGCAGCCCCTGGTTCAGAGGTAGGTTCAGCTTAATCATGTTATTACACTTCATCCCATCTGGAAAACCTCAGAACACTCAAGAAAGAAACTGAAAACTTCATAGCGCTGTTCCCAAGAAACACCTATGGTTAACATTTTGACAAATATCCTTTCAACCTTTAATCATCACTTCAATCATTTTTTTAATCATCCATTTTAAAAGCAGGCTACTGAAGTAATATATACATACCAAAAAGGTGAACACATACACGTACAGCTCAAAGAACTTTCATGAACTGAACACACCCATGTAACCAGCATCCTGCTGATGTTCCCAGAGCAGCCCCTGGCACCTCTGGCACTACCTCCAAGGCTTACCAACATTCTGATTTCTTACAGCGTAGAACATTTTTGCCCACTTCTGTTCTTTACATGAATGGAATCACAGGGAGTGCTATTTAAGGTCTGACTTTATTTGCTCAACATTATATAAAGCGATTCATCCACATTATTGCGTGTGGTTGAAACTCCTTATTATCACTTATATTCCACTGTGGGACTTCATCACAATTTAGTACCGGTTACTTGTTGATGGGTATTTGGGTAGCCTGCATGAACACATTTTAAAAATAAAAATCAAATAGCACATACTATATTGGCTGCCTTCTAAGGAAACAGTATAAGTTGGTGAATTAACAGTGCAAAATCTGGAACACTATTGCCGAGGCTCCAATTTCATCTCTTTCACTTGCCAGCTTTGTGAATTTGTTAAGTTGCTTGGCCTCTGTGTCTAAGTTTCTTCATTTGTGAAAAAAAACCTAATATTTACTTCAAAAGGTTGCTGGAACATTTAAATAACTTAATATATATGTAAAGCACTCAGAACAGTGTTTGGCACATCAATAAATTCACTATTTCAATGTTTAGATTTTCCTGTTATTTTTACTATATGCCAGGCACTGTACTAGTAAGTAAGGAAATAGGAGTGTACAAGACAAATGAAGTCTAGTGCTTAAGAAAACCAAAGGCAACATATTGTTTAATAATTTCAAATGAACATATAATTAATACATTCTTAAAAAACATGCAAACAATCCCCCAATATTGTATAAACATTTTCCGGGTTATCTAACCTTTTCACCGCAATATTTTTTAATCTAACTTTTAAAATAGAGAAGTTGTAGATTTAAAGAAAAATCATGTAAAATACAGAGTTCCCATATACCCCCTCTCTTGTGGTTTGTAGCTATGTACCCCAGAAAAACATGCTCTTAAACTTAATCCAATCCTATGTGTGTGAACCCATTGTAAGAAGGATCTTTTGACGTGGTACTTCAGTTAAGGTATGATCCAACCCAATCAGGATGGGTCTTTGATAAGTAGAATGAAATTCAGACAGAAAGGGAAAGCCACAGAGAAAAAGAAATTTGCTTATTTATTTTATTTAAATAATTTATTAATTATTTCATATTTGGCGAGAGCATACAATACTTGTCCTTTTCTGTCCGGCTTATCATACTCAACATGATGTCTTCTCAGTTCATCCATGTTCTCACAGATTTCAGAACTTCATTCCTTCTTTTAAATTTTTTTGAACATAAGAACATATAAACAAGAACATTCTTATCATATGATCATTCCATTCTTGGTATATAAACAATAACTCACATTATCATCACATAGTTGTATATTCATCACTATACCACCTCTCAGAACATTTGCATCAATCCAGAAAAAGAAATAAAAAGAAAAAAGAATTCATACATACCATACCCCCTCCCCCTTCCCCCTCACCGATCACCAGCATTTCAACCTGGTTTAACATTTGTTCCCTCTATTATTTATTTATTTTTAACCCATATATTTTACCCATCTGTTGATAAGGTAGAAAAAAGGAGCACCAGACACAAGGTTTTCACAATCACAGTCACACAGTGAAAGCTATATCATTATACAATCATCTTCAAGAAACATGGCTCCTGGAACACAGCTCTACATTTTCAGGCACTTCCCTCCAGCCTCTCCATTACACCTTAACTAAAAAGGTGATATCTATACAATACCGAAGAATAACCTCCAGGATAACCTCTCGACTCTGTTTGGAATCTCTCAGCCATTGACACCTTATTTTGTCTCATTTTGCTCTTCCCCCTTTTGGTTGAGAAGGTTTTCTCAATCCCTTGGTGCTGAGTCGCAGCTCATTCTGTCTCATGTTGCCAGGAAGGTCCACACCTGTGGGAGTCGTGTCCCAAGTAGAGAGGAGGAGGGCAATGAGTTTGCTTCTTGTGTTGCCTGAGAGAGAGAGGCCACATCTGAGCAACAAAAGAGGTTCTCTGCGGGTGACTCTTAGGCATAATTTTGAGTAGGCTTAGCCTATCTTTTTCGGGGTTAAGTTTCATATGAAAAACCCCAAGATTGAGGGCTCAGCCTATTGCTTTGGTTGTCCCTACTGCTTGTGAGAATATCAGGAATTCTCCACTTGGGGAAGTTGAATTTTGTCCCTCTCTCGCCATTACCCAAAAGGACTTTGCAAATACTTGTTTTTCAGTGTTCAAATCACGCTGGAATTTATCAGGGCATCACTCTGGACAAACCTACAAAATCTCATGCCCTACTCAAGGTTCCATGTACTTATGGTATTCAATTAAGCTGTCCACATAAGTTATATTAGGAAATGCACTAGTCAAAATATAAATTTTGTATTAAATAAACATTTTTTGCTTTGGTCTCACATATAGGTTAAGGTTTTAAAATATGAATTACCATCTATTTTCAACACCCTGCAGTACTGACATTCCTTTGTTCTTCCTCATGCAAAGACGTTTTTAAATTTGTACACTTAGGGACCCGCCCGCTCTCCTCTCCCCTCTTTTGTCCGCCGGCCCGCCGCGCGGCGCCCACGCCCCGCAGCAGCGGACCCGCCCGCCCTCCTCTCCCCTCTTTTGTCCGCCGGCCCGCCGCGCGACGCCCACGCCCCACAGCAGCGGACCCGCCGGCCCTCCTCTCCCCTCTTTTGTCCGCCGGCCCCACAGCAGCGAACCCGCCCGCCCTCCTCTTCCCTCTTCCGCCTTCACCGGCTCCTCCGCCACCAGCCTCGACAGCCTTGCCACCCTCACCTTTCCTCCTCCAGAACAGCTACTGGGGGAGTGGAGATAATACAGAGCAGCTCCCGGAGCCACGAGGGAGATCAAAGGGACGGCGTACCCCATCCTGGAATGGCTGACTATCTGGGAGAACCAGCTCCAGTGAGATCACCAAGGGGCACGGGCTTTCCTGGGTGGGATGGCAAGCGACCGGAGTCCCTCCCTTCCACCTTCCCAGGCCAGCTGGTAGAATTGGACAGGCGGTCCCCTTAGGCCGCGGCGGCTGGTGCCCCCACCACGCGAGGCCCCCGGACCAACTGAGAGAGTTGGGTCGGAAATCCCCAGACTGTGGAGAACAGTGTCCGGGGGTCTCTTCCAAACACGTGACTCCCCCGTCCGGCTGGGAACAGTGCACTCTCCCGGGCTGCGACAGCTGGCGCCCTCCCGCCACGCTTGGCGCCCCGGGCCGACTAGCTAATTGGGCCGGACGCTCTCCCGTGCTGCGGCGGCTGGCGACCCTCCCCGTATTCGGAACCCCAGGCCGGCTGGCACTCTTCCAAGACGCTTCGGCTGCCGAACCTCCCCTACGGCGAGAATTTTACAGAGTTAAAGGACCCACAGCAACTTTCACTGGTGGAACCCGTAGACAAACGTGTGCCACGAGCGCCACCTACTGGGCAGGATAAGAAAAACAGAACCCAGAGATTGCACAGAAAAATCTTTCAACCTGTGGGGTCGAACACCCAGGGAAATCTGACTAAATGCCCAGACGCCAGCAGAAGATAACGGATCACGCTCAGAAAATTGAACATATGGCCCAGTCAAACGAACAAACCAATAGTTCAAATGAGATACAGGAGCTGAAACAACTAATGCTGAATATATGAACAGAAATGGAAAACCTCTTCAAAAACGAAATCGATAAATTGAGGGAGGACATGAAGAAGACATGGGCTGAACATAAAGAAGAAATAAAAAAAACTGAAAAAACAAATCACAGAACTTATGGAAGTGAAAGATAAAAGTAGAAAAGATGGAAAAAACAATGGATACCTACAATGACAGATTTAAAGAGACAGAAGATAGAATTAGTGATTTGGAGGATGAAACATCTGAATTCCAAAAAGAAACAGAAACTATCCGGAAAAGAATGGAAAACTTTGAACAAGGTATCAGGAAACTCAAAGACAATGTGAACCGTACAAATATACGTGTAGTGGGTGTCCCAGAAGGAGAAGAGAAGGGAAAAGGAGGAGAAAAACTAATGGAAGAAATTGTCACTGAAAATTTCCCAACTCTTATGAAAGACCTAAAATTACAGATCCAAGAAGTGCAGCGCACCCCAAAGAGATTAGACACAAATAGGCGTTCCCCAAGACACTTACTAGTTAGAATGTCAGAGGTCAAAGAGAAAGAGAGGATCTTGAAAGCAGCGAGAGAGAAGCAATCCATCACATACAAGGGAAACCCAATAAGTATGTGTAGATTTCTCAGCAGAAACCATGGAAGCTAGAAGACAGTGGGATGATATATTTAAGTTACTAAAAGAGAAAAACTGCCAGTCAAGACTCCTATATCCAGCAAAATTGTCCTTCAAAAATGAGGGAGAAATTAAAACATTCTCAGACAAAAAGTCACTGAGAGAATTTGTGACCAAGAGACCAGCTCTGCAAGAAATACTAAAGGAAGCACTAGAGTCAGATACAAAAAGACAGAAGAGAGAGGCATGGAGAAAAGTGTAGAAAGAAGGAAAGTCAGATATGATATATATAATACAAAAGGCAAAATGGTAGAGGAAAATATTATCCAAACAGTAATAACTCTAAATGTTAATGGACTGATTTCCCCAATCAAAAGACATAGACTGGCAGAATGGATTAAAAAACAGGATCCTTCTATATGCTGTCTACAGGAAACACATCTTAGATCCAGAGAAAAACATAGGTAGAAAGTGAAAGGTTGGGAAAAGATATTTCATGCAAATAACAACCAGAAAAGAGCAGGAGTGGCTATACTAATATCCAACAAATTAGACTTCAAATGTAAAACAGTTAAAAGAGACAAAGAAGGACACTATATACTATTATAAGGAACAATCAAGCAAGATGACATAACAATCATAAATATTTACGCACCAAACCAGAATGCCCCAAAATACGTGAGGAATACACTGCAAACACCGAAAAGGGAAATAGACACATATACCATAATAGTTGGAGACTTCAATTCACCACTCTCATCAATGGACAGAACATCTAGACAGAGGATCAATAAAGAAATAGAGAATCTGAATATTACTATAAATGAGCTAGACTTAACAGACATTTATAGGACATTACATCCCACAACAGCAGGATACACCTTTTTTTCAAGTGCTCATGGATCATTCTCAAAGATAGACCATATGCTGGGTCACAAAGCAAGTCTTAACAAATTTAAGAAGATTGAAATCATACACAACACTTTCTCGGATCATAAAGGAACGAAGTTGGAAATCAATAATAGGCGGAGTGCCAGAAAATTCATAAATACATGGAGGCTCAACAACACACTCTTAAACAACAAGTGGGTTAAAGAAGAAATTGCAAGAGAAATTAGTAAATACCTAGAGGCAAATGAAAATGAAGACACAACATATCAAAACGTATGGGATGCAGCAAAGGCAGTGCTAAGAGGGAAATTTATTGCCCTAAATGCCTTTATCAGAAAAGAAGAAAAGGCAAAAATGCAGGAATTAACTGTCCACTTGGAAGAACTGGAGAAAGAACAGCAAACTAGTCCCAAAGCAAGCAAAAGGAAAGGAATAACAAACATCAGAGCAGAAATAAATGAAATTGAAAACATGAAAACAATAGAGAAAATCAATAAGACCAGAAGTTGGTTCTATGAGAAAATCAATAAGATTGATGGGCCCTTAGCAAGATTGACAAAAAGAAGAAGAGAGAGGATGCAAATAAATAAGATTAGAAATGGAAGAGGAGACATAACTACTGACCTCACAGAAATAAAGGAGGTAATAACAGGATACTATGAACAACTTTACGCTAATAAATACAACAATTTAGAGGAAATGGACAGGTTCCTGGAAAGACATGAACAACCAACTTTGACTCAAGAAGAAATAGATGACCTCAACAAACCAATCACAAGTAAAGAGATTGAATTAGTTATTCAAAAGCTCCCTAAAAAGAAAAGTCCAGGACCAGACGGCTTCACATGTGAATTCTATCAAACATTCCAGAAAGAATTAGTACCAACTCTCCTCAAACTCTTCAACATAATCGAAGTGGAGGGAAAACTACCTAATTCATTCTATGAAGCCAACATCATCCTCATACCAAAACCAGGCAAAGATATTACAAAAAAAGAAAACTACAGACCAATCTCTCTAATGAATACAGATGCAAAAATCCTCAATAAAATTCTAGCAAATCGTATCCAACAACACATTAAAAGAATTATACATCATGACCAAGTAGGATTCATCCCAGGTATGCAAGGATGGTTCAACATAAGAAAATCAATTAATGTAATACACCACATCAACAAATCAAAGCAGAAAAATCACATGATCATCTCAATTGATGCAGAGAAGGCATTTGACAAGATTCAACATCCTTTCCTGTTGAAAACACTTCAAAAGATAGGAATACAAGGGAACTTCCTTAAAATGATAGAGGGAATATATGAAAAACCCACAGCTAATATCATCCTCAACGGGGAAAAATTGAAAACTTTCCCCCTAAGATCAGGAACAAGACAAGGATGTCCACTATCACCACTATTATTCAACATTGTGTTGGAAGTTCTAGCCAGAGCAATTAGGCAAGAAAAAGAAATACAAGGCATCAAAATTGGAAAGGAAGAAGTAAAACTATCACTGTTTGCAGACGATATGATACTATACGTAGAAAACCCAGAAAAATCCACAACAAAATTACTAGAGCTAATAAATGAGTACAGCAAAGTAGCAGGCTACAAGATCAACATTCAAAAATCTGTAGCTTTTCTATACACTAGTAATGAACAAGCTGAGGCGGAAATCAAGAAACGAATCCCATTTACAATCGCAACTAAAAGAATAAAATACCTAGGAATAAATTTAACCAAAGAGACAAAAAACCTATATAAAGAAAACTACAAAAAACTGCTAAAAGAAATCACAGAAGACCTAAATAGATGGAAGGGCATACCGTGTTCATGGATTGGAAGACTAAATATAATTAAGATGTCAATCCTACCTAAACTCATCTACAGATTCAATGCAATACCAATCAAAATCCCAACAACTTATTTTTCAGAAATAGAAAAACCAATAAGCAAATTTATCTGGAAGGGTAGGGTGCCCCGAATTGCTAAAAACATCTTGAGGAAAAAAAACGAAGCTGGAGGTCTTGCACTGCCTGACTTTAAGGCATATTATGAAGCCAAGGTGGTCAAAAAAGCATGGTATTGGCATAAAGATAGATATATCGACCAATGGAATTGAATAGAGTGCTCAGATATAGACCCTCTCATCTATGGACATTTGATCTTTGATAAGGCAGTCAAGCCAACTCACCTGGGACAGAACAGTCTCTTCAATAAATGGTGCCTAGAGAACTGGATATCCATATGCAAAAGAATGAAAGAAGACCCATATCTCACACCCTACACAAAAGTTAATTCAAAATGGATCAAAGATCTAAACATTAGGTCTAAGACCATAAAACAGTTAGAGGAAAATGTAGGGAGATATCTTATGAATCTTACAATTGGAGGCAGTTTTATGGACCTTCAGTGCAAGAGCACTGAAGAAGGAAATAAATAAATGGGAACTCCTCAAAATTAAACACTTTTGTGCATCAAAGAACTTCATCAAGAAAGTAGAAAGACAGCCTACACAATGGGAATCAATATTTGGAAACGACATATCAGATAAAGGTCTAGTATCCAGAATTTATAAAGAGATTGTTCAACTCAACAACAAAAAGGCAGCCAATCCAATTACAAAATGGGGAAAAGACTTGAACAGACACCTCTCAGAAGAGGAAATACAAATGGCCAAAAGGCACATGAAGAGATGCATTTAGAGAAATGCAAATCAAAACCACAATGAGATATCATCTCACACCCACCAGAATGGCCATTATCAACAAAACAGAAAATGACAAGTGCTGGAGAGGATGCGGTGAAAGAGGCACACTTATCCACTGTTGGTGGGAATGTCAAATGGTGCAACCACTGTGGAAGGCAGTTTGGCGGTTCCTCAGAAAGCTGAATATAGAATTGCCATACGACCCAGCAATACCATTGCTAGGTATCTACTCAAAGGACTTAAGGGCAAAGACACAAACGGACATTTGCACACCAATGTTTATAGCAGCGTTATTTACAATTGCAAAGAGATGGAAACAGCCAAAATCTCCATCAACAGAAGAATGGCTAAACAAACTGTGGTATATACATACGATGGAACATTATGCAGCTTTAAGACAGGATAAACTTATGAAGCATGTAATAACATGGATGGACCTAGAGAATATTATGCTGAGTGAATCCAGCCAAAAACTAAAGGACAAATACTGTATGGTCCCACTGATGTGAACGGACATTCGAGAATAAACTTGAAATATGTCATTGGTAACAGAGTTCAGCAGGAGTTAGAAACAGGGTAAGACAATGGGTAATTGAAGCTGAAGGAATACAGACTGTGCAACAGGACTAGATACAAAAACTCAAAAATGGACAGCACAATAATACCTAATTGTAAAGTAATCATGTTAAAACACTGAATGAAGCTGCATCTGAGCTATAGGGTTTTTTTTGTTTTTGTTTGCTTGTTTGTTTGTTGTTGTTGTTTTTTACTATTATTACTTTTATTTCTTTTCTTTATATTAACATTTTATATCTTTTTCTGTTGTGTTGCTAGTTCCTCTAAACCGATGCAAATGTACTAAGAAACGATGATCATGCATCTATGTGATGATGTTAAGAATTACTGAGTGCATATGTAGAACGGTATGATTTCTAAATGTTGTGTTAATTTTTTTTTCTTTCCGTTAATAAAAAAATAAAAAAAAATTTGTACACTTAGTCACTATCACTGTACACTCTAGGTATTCTTAGATTATACCATCTCAGTCTTTATCATCTGTCTTTCCTTCTGATTTCATTTGTGTGCCCAGGCCTCCTTCATCATTCTCACATTCAGCATCATTCAGTGTTCTAACATTATCGTATTACAGTTAGGTAGCATTGTGCTATCCATTTCTGAAATTTACAATCAGTCCTGCTGCACAATCTGTATCCCTTCAGCTCTAATTACCCAATATCTACTCTATTTCTATCTCCTGATGGTCTCTGTTCTTAACTGAAATTCTCCAAGTTCATTCACTAATGCTAGTTCATATCAGTGAGACCATACCATATTTGTCCTTTTGTTTCTGGCTAATCTCACTCAGCATAATGTCCTTAAGGTCCATCCGTGTTGTTACATACTTCCTAACTTTATTCTGTCTTACAGCTGCAAAATATTCCATTGTATGTATATACCACAGCTTGTTTAGCCACTTGTCTGTTGATGGACATTTTGGCTGTTTCCATCTCTTGGCAATTGTAAATAATGCTGCTATGAACATTGGTGTGCAAACATCCTTGTGTCCTTGCCCTCATGTCCTCTGAGTAGATACCCAGCAATGGTATTGCTGGGTCATAGAAAATCTATACTTAGCTTCCTGAGGAACTGCCAAACTGCCTTCCACAGTGGTTGCACCATTTGACATTTCCACCAACGGTGGATAAGTGTGCCTCTTTCTCCATTCTCTCCAGCACTTGTCGTTTTCTGTTTAATTGATAATGGCCATTTGGTGGGTGTGGGATGATATCTCATTGTGGTTTTGATTTACATTTCCCTAATAACCAGGGAAGTTGAGCATCTTTTCATGTGCCTTTTGGCCATTTGTATTTCCTCTTCTGAGAAGTGTCTGTTCATGTCTTTTGCCCATTTTGTAATTGGGTTGTCTGTCTTTTTGCTGTTGAGTTAAACAATCTCTTTATATATTCTGGATACCAGACTTTTATCTGATATACTGTTTCCAAATATTGTCTCCCCTTGTGAAGGCTGTTCTTTTACTTTCTTGACGAAGTTCTCTGATGCACAAAAGTGTTTAATTTTGAGGAGTTCCCATTTCTTTCTTTCTTTCTTCAATGCTCATGCTTTGGGTGTAAGGTCTAGGAAACTGCCTCCTATTATAAGATTTATAAGATACTTCCTTACATTTTCTTCTAAAAGTTTTATGGCCTTGGATCTAATGTTTAGGTCTTAGATCCATTTTGAGTTAATTTTTGTATACAGTGTGAGATATGGATCCTCTTTTATTTTTTTGCATGTGGATATCCACTTCTCTAGGCACCATTTATTGAAGAGACTGTTCTGTCCTAGGTGAGTTGGTTTGGCTGCCCTATCAAAGATCAATTGTCCACAGATGACAGGATCCATATCTGAACACTCTATTCGACACCACTGCACAGTGTATCTGTCTTTATGCCAGTACCATGCTGTTTTGACCACTGTAACTTCATAATACACCTTAAAGTCAGGTAGTGTGAGACCTCCAACTTCATTTTTCTTTCTCAGGATATCTTAAACTATTTGGGGCACCCCGCCCTTCCAGGTAAATTTGGTTATTGGTTTTTCTATTTCTGAAAAGTAAGTTTTGGGATTTTAATTGGTATCGCATTTAATCTGTAAATCAATTTAGGTAGAATTGACATCTTAACTATATTTAGTCTTCCAATCCATGAACACGGTATGCCCTCCCACTTATTTAGATCTTCTATGATTTATTTTAGCAATTTCTTGTAGTTTTCTTTGTATAGGTCTTTTGTATCTTTAGTTAAATTTATTCCTAAATATTTTATTCTTTTGGTTGCAATTGTAAATGGAATTTATTTCTTGATTTCCCCCTCAGATTGTTCATTACTAGTGTATAGAAACACTACAGATTTTTGAGTGTTGATCTTGTAACCGGTCACTTTGCTGTACTAATTTATTAGCTCTAGAAGTTTTGCTGTAGATTTTTTGGGGTTTTTGACATATAGTATCGTATCACCTGCAAACAGTGAGAGTTTTACTTCTTCCTTTCCAATTTTGACGCCTTGTATTTCTTTTTCTTGTCTAATTGCTCTGGCTAGAACTTGCAACACAATGTTGAATAACAATGGTGACAGTGGACATTCTTGTCTTGTTTCTGATCTTAGGGGGAAAGTTTTCAGTTTTTCATCATTGAGGATGATGTTATCTGTGGGTTTTTCATATATTCCCTTTATCATGTTGATGAAGTTCCCTTCTATTCCTATCCTTTGAAGTATTTTCAACAGAAAAGGATGTTGAATTTTGTCAAATGCCTTTTCTGTATCAATCAAGATGATCATGTGGTTTTTCTGCTTTGATTTGTTGATATGGCATATTACATTAATTGATTTTCTTATGCTGAAGCATTCTTGCATACCTGGGATGACTCCTACTTGGTCATGGTTTATATAATTCTTTTAATGTGCTGCTGGATTCGATTTGCAAGAATTTTATTGAGGATTTTTGCATCTATATTCATTACAGAGATTAGCCTGTCATTTTCTTGTCTTGTAATATCTTTGTCTGGCTTTAGTATAAGGGTGATTTGGCTTCATAGAATGAGTTAGGTAGGCCTACCTCCTCTTCAATTTTTTTTGAAGAGTTTGAGCAGGATTGGTACTCATTCTTTCTTGAATGTTTGGTAGAATTCACATGTGAAGCCATCTGGCCCTGGACTTTTCTTTTTGGGGAGCTTCTTAATGACTAATTCAATTTCTTTACTTGTGATTGGTTTGTTGAGGTTGTCTATTTCTTCTTGAGTCAGTGTTGGTTGTTCATGCCTATCTACAAAGTTGTCCATTTCATCTACATTGTCTAGTTTATTAGCATAAAGTTGTTCACAGTATCCTCTCATTACCTCCTTTATTTCTGTGGGATCAGTGGTTGTGTCTCCTTTTCCATTTCTGATTTTATTTATTTGCATCCTCTCTCTTCTTTTTGTCAACCTCACTAAGGGTCCATCAATCTTTCTGATTTTTCTCATAGAACCAACTTCTGGTTTACTTGATTTTCTCAATTGTTTTCATGTTCTCAATTTTATTTATTTCTGCTCTAATCATTATTTCTTTCCTTTTGCTTGCTTTGGCTTAGTTTGCTGTTTTCTCTGGTTCTTCCAAGTGAACAGTTAATCCCTTGATTTTTGCTGTTTTTTTCTTTTTGATATAGGCACTCAGGGCAATAAACTTTTCTCTTAGCACTGCTTTCGCTGTATCCCAAAGATTTTGACATGTTGTGTTTTCATTTTCATTTGCCTTAAGATATTTACTGATTTCTCTTGTAATTTCTTCCTTGATCCACTGGTTGTTTAAGAGTGTGTTGTTGAGCCTTCATATATTTGTGTATTTTCTGTCACTCAGCCTATTATTGACTTCCAACTTCATTCCTTTATGATCTGATAAAGTGTTTTGTATGATTTCAATCATTTTAAATGTATTGAGACTTGCTTTATGACCCAGCATATGGTCTATCTTGAGAATGATCCATGAGCATTTGAGAAAAAGGTATAGCCTGCTGTTGTGGGGTGTAATGTTCTATATATGTCTGTTAAGTCTAGCTCATTTATTGTATTATTCAAATTCTCTGTTTCTTTATTGATCCTCTATCTAGATGTTCTGTCTATTGATGAGAGTGTGGAATTGAAGTCTCCAACTATTACAGTAGATGTATCTATTTCTCTTTTCAGTGTTTGCCTCATGTATTTTGGAGCATTCTGGCTTAGTGCATAAATATTTATGATTGTTATGTTTTCTTGTTAAATTGTTTCTTTTATAATACAAAATGTCCTTTTTTGTCTCTTTTAACTGTTTTACACTTGAAGTCTAACTTGTTGGATATTAGTATAGTTATCCCTGCTCTTTACTGATTGTGATTTGCACGAAATATCTTTTCCCAACCTTTCACTTTCTTGGGTCTAAGATGCATTTCCTGTAGACAGCATATAGATGGGTCCTGTTTTTTAATCCATTCTGCTAGTCTATGTCTTTTGACTGGGGAGCTTAATCCATTAGCATTTAGTGTATTTACTGTATGGGCAGTACTTTCTTCTATTTGCCTTTTGGATTTTTATATGTCATATCTAATTTTCCTTCTTTTTACCTTTACTGATAGTCTTCATTTCAACACAGTTCTCCACACCTCTCTCTCCTGTCTTTTCTGAACTGTCTCTAGTGATCCCTTTAGCATTTTTTGCAGAGCCAGTCTCTTGGTCACAAATTCTCTCAGTGATTTTTTTGTCTGAAAATGTTTTAATTTTCCCCTCATTTTTGAAGGACAATTTTGCTGAATATAGAATTCTTGGTTGGCAGTTTTTCTCTTCTAGTAACTTAAATATATTATCCCACTGTCTTCTCACCTCCATGGTTTCTACTGAGAAATCCATACATAGTCTTATTGGGCTTCCCTTGTATATGATGGATTGCTTTTCTCTTGCTGATTTCAAGATTTTCTTTCTCTTTGACATGTGACATTGTGATTAATAACTGTCTTGGAGTACGTCTATTTGGATCTATAATGTTTGTGGTACACTGCTCTTCTTGGATCTGTAATTTTAAGTCTTTCATAAGAGTCGGGAAATTTTCAGTGATAATTTCCACCAGTAGTTTTTCTTCTCCTTTTCCATTCTCTTCTCTTTCTGGGATGCCCGCAACATGTATATACGTGCGCTTCATATTGTCATTCAATTCCCTGAGTTCCTGCTCATGTTTTTCCATTTTTTCCCTATATTTTCTTTTTGTCAGATTTCCAATGTCTCATTCTCCAATTCACTAATTCTATCTTCTGCCTCTTGAAATCTAACATTGTAGGTTTTCATTGTTTTTTTCATCTCTTCTACTGTGACTTTCATTCCCATAAGTCTTGTGATTTGTTTTCCCAGACTTTCAATTTCTTATTTTGTTCATTCCTTGCCTTCTTTATATCCTGCCTCAATTCATTGATTTGATTTTTTGATGAGGGTTTCCATGTCTGTTTGCACATTCTGAATTAACTGTTGCAACTCCTGTATCTCATTTGAATTGTTGGTTTGTTCCTCTGACTGGGCCATTTCTTCAATTTCCTTAGTATGGTTCATTATTTTTTTGCTGGTGTCTAGGCATTTAATTTCCTTAATTAGTTTATTCTGGAGATTGTTTTCACTTTTTTTACCTAGGATTTTCTTGCTGGATGACTTTGTTGTCTTTGTGTTCTTTGACATTCAGTTCAACTTATTCTAGACCTCTAGCTTAGGTTTTAACAGATCAGAATCATTCGGTTTTTATTTTCTTGTTTCTTGCCCTGCCTCCCCCCTCCCCTGCTTAGGAGGGTCTACTGAGGTATTATAGACCTTAGCCAGATTTTTCCAGACCAAACTGGCCTCCTCTCAGGAGGAAGGAGTCACCTGTGTCAGTTTTCCCTGAGGGTGAGACCCAGCAGATTGAAAGGTTTTCCTACAAAGCCTCTGGACTCTGAATTTTTCCTACTCTGCCCAGTATGTGGCACTTTTCTACCTGCAGGTCCCACCAGCATGAGGTGATGTGGTACCTTTAACTTCAGCAGACTCTCCCTACTAGGGCATGGCTGAGACAGAGGAGAGGTTATAGGCTGGCTTTAATCACTTCACTATTCCAGACCCTGGGGCCTGAATTCCTTGAGGGAGGGATTCCACCTGAGCTGGGCCCATTCCTCTCCTGGGGAAGGCACAGGCTCCAGACAAACATTCAAACAAGCTTAATTCTGCCAATGCCTGGGGCAGTTGGAGCCTGAGAAGCCCTGCAGCTGTATCTAAAGAGTATTCAAGCCATAGAAACACAGCCACAAAAAAGAAAAAGAGAAAAATCCAAAGCAAAACTACTAGAGCTAATAAATGAGTACAGCAAAGTGGCAGGTTACAAGATCAACATTCAAAACTCTGTAGTGTTTCTATATACTAGTAATGAACAATCAGAGGGGGAAATCAAGAAATGAATTCCATTTACAATTGCAACTAAAAGAATAAAATACTTAGGAATAAATTCAACTAAAGAGACAAAAGACCTATACAAAGAAAACTACAAGAAACTGTTAAAAGAAATCGCAGAAGACCTAAATAGATGGAAGGGCATACTGTGTTCATGGATTGGAAGACTAAATATAGTTAAGATGTCAATTCTACCTAAATTGATTTACAGATTCAATGCAATACCAATCAAAATCCCAACAATTTACTTTTCGGAAATAGAAAAACCAATAAGCAAATTTATCTGGAAGGGCAGGGTGCCCCGAATTGCTAAAAGTATCTTGAGGAAAAAAAACAAAACTGGAGGTCTCACGCTACCTGACTTTAAGGCATATTATGAAGCCACAGTGGTCAAAACAGCATGGTACTGGCATAAAGATAGATATATTGACCAATGGAATTGAATAGAGTGTTCAGATATAGACCTCTCATCTATGGACATTTGATGTTTGATAAGGCAGTCAAGCCAACTCACCTGGGACAGAACAGTCTCTTCAATAAATGGTGCCTAGAGAACTGGATATCCATATGCAAAAGAATGAAAGAGGACCCACGTCTCACACTCTATACAAAAGTTAACTCAAAATGGATCAAAGTTCTAAATATTAGGTCTAAGACCATAAAACAGTTAGAGGAAAATGTAGGGAGATATCTTATGAAACTTACAACTGGAGGCGGTTTTATGGACCTTAAACCTAAAGCAAGAGCACTGAAGAAGGAAATAAATAAATGGGAGCTCCTCAAAATTAAACACTTTTGTGCATCAGAGAACTTCGGCAAGAAAGTAAAAAGACAGCCTACCCAATGGGAAACAATATTTGGAAATGACATATCAGATAAAGGTCTAGTATCCAGAATTTATAAAGAGATTATCAAACTCAACAACAAAAAGACAGCCAATCCAATCACAAAACGGGAAAAAGACTTGAACAGACACTTCTCATAAGAGGAAATACAAATGGCCAAAAGGCACATGAAGAGATGCTCAATGTCCCTGGCCATTAGAGAAATGCAAATCAAAACCACAATGAGATATCATCTCACACCCACCAGAATGGCCATTATCAACAAAACAGAAAATGACAAGTGTTGGAGGGGATGTGGAGAAAGAGGCACACTTATTCACTGTTGGTGGGAATGTCAAATGGTGCAACCGCTGTGGAAGGCAGTTTGGCAGTTGCTCAAAAAGATGAATACAGAATTACCATATGAACCAGAAATAACATTGCTAGGTATCTACTCAGAGGACATAACGGCAAAGACACAAATGGACATTTGCACACCAATGTTTATAGCAGTATTATTTACAATTGCAAAGAGATGGAAACAGCCAAAATGTCCATCAACAGACGAGTGGCTAAACAAACTGTGGTATCTACATACGATGGAATATCATGCAGCTTTAAGACAGAATAAACTTATGAAGTATCCATCATGGATGGACCCTGAGAACATTATGCTGAGTGAGACTAGCCAAAAACTAAAGGACAAATACTGTATGGTCTCACTGATATGAACTGACATTAGTGAATAAACTTGGAATATTTTGTTGGCAACAGAGACCATCAGGAGGTAGAAACAGGGTAAGATATTGGGTAACTGGAGCTGAAGGGATACAGACTGTGCAACAGGACTGGATACAAAAACTCAGAAATGGACAGCACAATACTACCTAACTGTAATACAATTAGGTTAAAACACTGAATGAAGCTGCATGTGAGAATGATAGAGGGAGGAGGGCTGGGGACATAAATGAAATCAGAAAGAAAGACAGATGTTAAAGATTGAGATGGTATAATTTAGGAATGCCTAGAGTGTATAATACTAGTGAAATGTACAATGTACAAATTTTAAAAATGTTTTTTCATGAGGAAGAACAGGAATGTCATTATTGAAGGGTGCTGAAAACAGATGGTAATTAATATTTTTAAATGTCACCTTACGTGTGAGACTAAAGCAAAAAACGTTTATTTGGTACAAAATTTATATTTTGATTAGTGCATTTCCTAATACAACTTATGTAGATGGTTTGATTGAATACCGTAAGTACTTGGAATCTCAGGTAGGACATGAGATTTTGTTGGTTTGTCCAGAGTGATGCCCTGATGAATCCCAGAGTGATTTAGTCAGTGAGTGGAAAAGTATTTGCAAAGTTCCCTTTGGGGAATGGTAAGAACGGGGAGAAATTCAACTTCCCCAAGTTGAATTCTTGATATTCTCACAAGCAGTTTGGACAACTAAAGCTATAGGCTGAGCCCCCAGTCTTGGAGTTTGTTCATATGAAACTTAACCCCACAAAGGATAGGTCAAGCCTACTTAAAATTTAGGCCTAGGAGTCACCCCCAAGAGAGCCTCTTTTGTTGCTCAGACGTGGCCTCTCTCTCCAGCCAACATGACGAGCTGTCTCACCACCTTCCCCTTCTCTACATGGGACATGACTCCCAGGGGTGTGGACCTTCCTGGCAATGTGGGACAGAGATCCTGGAGTGAGCTGAGACTCAGCATCAAGGGATTGAGAAAAACCCTAGAATGAGCTGAGACTTAGCATCAAGGGATTGAGAGAACCTTCTGGACCAAAAGGGGGAAGAGTGAAATGAGACAAAGTGTCAATGGCTGAGAGATTCCAAAGAGAGTAGAGAGGTTATCCTGGAGGTTCTTCTTATGCATCAAGTAGATATCATCCTGTTATTCAAGATGTAATGGAGAGGCTGGAGGGAAATGCCTGAAAATGTAGAGCTGTGTTCCAGTAGCCATGTTTCTTGAGGATGAATGAATAATGATACAGCTGTTACAATGTTACTGTGTGATTGTGAAAACTTTGTGTCTGATGCTCCTTTTATCTACCTTGTCAACAAAGGAATAGAACATATGGAATAAAAATAAATAATAGGGGAAACAAATGCTAAAATAAATTTAGTTTTAAATGCTAGTGATCAATGAAAGTGAGCAGTAAGGGGTACGGTAGGTACAATCTTTTTTTTTTTCTTTCTTGTGTTCGTTTTATTTCTTTTTCTATTGTCTTTTTATTTCTTTTTCTGAATTAATGCAAATGTTCTAAGAAATGATGAATATGCAACTAAGGGATGATATTGTGAATTACTGATTATATATGTTGATGTTTTATTTGGCTTAATTTTTTTTTTTTTTTTTTATTAACGGAAAAAAAAAAAAAGAAATTAACACAACATTTAGAAATCATACCATTCTACATATGCACTCAGTAATCCTTAACATCATCACATAGATGCATGATCATTGTTTCTTAGTACATTTGCATCAGTTTAGAGGAACTAGCAACACAACAGAAAAAGATATAAAATGTTAATATAAAGAAAAGAAGTAAAAGTAGTAGTAATAGTAAAAAACAACAACAACAAACAAACCAACAAGCAAACAAAAACAAAAAAAAACCCTATAGCTCAGATGCAGCTTCATTCAGTATTTTAACATGATTACTTTACAATTAGGTATTATTGTGCTGTCCATTTTTGAGTTTTTGTATCTAGTCCTGTTGCACAGTCTGTATCCCTTCAGCTTCAATTACCCATTGTCTTACCCTGTTTCTAACTCCTGCTGAACTCTGTTACCAATGACATATTTCAAGTTTATTCTCGAATGTCTGTTCACATCAGTGGGACCATACAGTATTTGTCCTTTAGTTTTTGGCTGGATTCACTCAGCATAATATTCTCTAGGTCCATCCATGTTATTACATGGTTCATAAGTTTATCTTGTCTTAAAGCTGCATAATATTCCATCGTATGTATATACCACAGTTTGTTTAGCCACTCTTCTGTTGATGGAGATTTTGGCTGTTTCCATCTCTTTGCAATTGCAAACAACGCTGCTATAAACATTGGTGTGCAAATGTCCGTTTGTGTCTTTGCCCTTAAATCCTTTGAGTAGATACCTAGCAATGGTATTGCTGGGTCGTATGGCAATTCTATATTCAGCTTTTTGAGGACCCGCCAAACTGCCTTCCACAGTGGTTGCACCCTTTGACATTCCCACCAACAGTGGATAAGTGTGCCTCTTTCTCCGCATCCTCTCCAGCACTTGTCATTTTCTGTTTTGTTGATAATGGCCATTCTGGTGGGTGTGAGATGATATCTCATTGTGGTTTTGATTTGCATTTCTCTAATGGCCAGGGACATTGAGCATCTCTTCATGTGCCTCTTGGCCATCCGTATTTCCTCTTCTGAGAGGTGTCTGTTCAAGTCTTTTTCCCATTTTGTAATTGGGTTGGCTGTCTTTTTGTTGTTGAGATGAACAATCTCTTTATAAATTCTGGATACTAGACCTTTATCTGATATGTCGTTTCCAAATATTGTCTCCCATTGTGTAGGCTGTCTTTCTACTTTCTTGATGAAGTTCTCTGATGCACAAAAGTGTTTAATTTTGAGGAGCTCCCATTTATTTATTTCCTTCTTCAGTGTTCTTGCTTTAGGTTTAAGGTCCATAAAACCACCTCCAGTTGTAAGATCCATAAGATATCTCCCAACATTTTCCTCTATCTGTTTTATGGTCTTAGACCTAATGTTTAGATCTTTGATCCATTTTGAGTTAACTTTTGTATAGGGTGTGAGAGATGGGTCTTTTTTCATTCTTTTGCATATGGATATCCAGTTCTCTAGGCACCATTTATTGAAGAGACTGCTCTGTCCCAGGTGAGTTGGCTTGATTGCCTTATCAAAGATCAAATGTCCATAGATGAGAGGGTCTATATCTGAGCACTCTATTCGATTCCATTGGTCGATATATCTATCTTTATGCCAATACCATGCTGTTTTGACCACTGTGGCTTCATAGTATGCCTTAAAGTCAGGCAGCGCGAGACCTCCAGCTTCGTTTTTTTTCCTCAAGATGTTTTTAGCAATTCGGGGCACCCTGCCCTTCCAGATAAATTTGCTTATTGGTTTTTCTATTTCTGAAAAATAAGTTGTTGGGATTTTGATTGGTATTGCATTGAATCTGTAAATCAATTTAGGTAGGATTGACATCTTAACTATATTTAGTCTTCCAATCCATGAACACGGTATGCCCTTCCATCTATTTAGGTCTTCTGTGATTTCTTTTAACAGTTTTTTGTAGTTTTCTTTATATAGGTTTTTTGTCTCTTTGGTTAAATTTATTCCTAGGTATTTTATTCTTTTAGTTGCGATTGTAAGGCTTAATTTTTTAATTAATAAATAAATTAAAAAAAAAAAGAAAAATCCTTTTCAGAGCAGGATTCCTGTTCCTCGGGTTTGCCAATCAAGAGCTTAAGTTGGTATACTGCTTTGCGATTCTCCAGGTCCTGCGTGTCCCTTCCTTTCCTTCAGGGCCTAGACCCTTTCAAGTATTATATGCTATCCAATCCAAAAATCCTCTTTTTTCCCTCTTTTTTCTTTTTCCATCAGCCTTGTCCTCTCTGTGCTGGGGCAAAAAACAGCAACCTCAGCTTTTACTAGGGTTCAGCTAAGCTGGGGGCCTATTTTTAGTAGTCAGAATTTGCTAATTAATTCCACAATTGGAGCTTCGTTGTGCTCAGTCCCTGCTGCTGGTAAAGTCTCTTTCCTATCCCCTCTGGCAAGCAGCCTGTGAGGGAGGGGCACCAGCTCTGTGGCATGGGGAACTTACAGTTCTGGGTGGGTTCGGTCCAGCTTTTCCAGGCTGTGTGTCCACTGATATGGCCCCAGAAGTTGTTCTGCACTGTTCCTGGCTATTTACTAGCTGCTCTGGAGGACAAACTAAACTCCACATCTGACCTGCCCCCGCCCCCCACCTTTTTTTCTTGGCATGGGCAGGCACTGGGAATTGAACCCAGGTCTCCAGAATGGCAGGTGAGAATTCTGTCATTAAGCCACCATTGCACTGCCCCAGAACTTCATTTCTTTTTATGGCTGAATGTATATACATTTTGTATATTGATTGATGGACATTGAATTGCTTCTATCTTTTGGAAATCGTGAATAATGTCAATATGAACACTGGTGTGCAAATAACTATTTGAGCACCTGCTTTTAATTCTGTTGACTACAGACCTAGAAGTGGGATTGTCAGGTCATATGGTAATTCTATATTTAACTTGCTAAAAAAATGCCAAACTGTTTGCCACAGTGGCTGTACCATTTTACATTCCCACCAACAATGAACTAGTGTTCATATTTGTCCACATTCTCCCCAACACTTATTATTTTCTATTTTTTTAAATAGTAGTCATTCTAGAGGGTATGAAATGGTATCGCTCTGTGGTTTTGATTTGTACTGCCCTAGTAGCTAATGATGTTGATCATCTTTTCATGTGCTTACTGGCCATTTGTTAGTCTTCTACGGAGAAATGACTGTGCAAGTCTTTTGCCCATTTGTTAACTGAATTGTCTTTTTGTTGTTGCAATGTAGGATTTCTTTATATGGTCTGGATTTTAAGTCTTATCAGATATGCAGTTTCCAAATCTTTTCTCCCATTCTGTCAGTTGTCTTTTTACTTTCATGATTAAGTCCTTTGATGAACAGAAGTTCTTAATTTTGATGCGGTCCCATGTATCTGTTTTTTCTTCTGCTGCTTGTGCTTTTAGTGTAAAGTCTAAGATAAGGTCCTAAAGATGCTTCCCTATGTTTTCTTTTAGTAGTTTTATTAAAGTTTTGGTTCCTATTTTCAGGTCTTTGATACATATAGTTTTTGTGTATGGTGTTAGGTAAGGGTCCAACTTTAATCTTTTGCATATTCAGGTTTCCCAGTACCATCTGTTGAGACTATTCTTTCCCCATTGAGTAGATTTGGCAACCTTGTAGAAAATCAAATGGTCATAGATGGACTGTTTCTGAATTTTCTCTTTCTTTGTGCCATGCCATGCTGCTGTTGCTGTTTTTTCCCCCCCTGTGAGGCTGGTAGCAATGTCCCTGTTTTCTGATTTTAGTTATTTACATCCTCTTCCTTTTTTCCTTATCAGTCTGGCTAAAGGTATGTCAATTTTACTGATATTTTCAAAAATCAATTTTTGGTTTTGTTGATGCTATTGTTTTTTTATTTCTCTATTTCATTTATCTCTGCTCAAACCTTTGTTATTTCTTTCCTTATGCTCATTTTGGGTTTAGTTTACTCTTCCTTTTCTAAATTCTCCAGTTGTAAGGCTAGGTCTCAAGAGAAATTTAGCATTTAAAAACCCAGGTAAATAAACCTGTGACTACACAGGATTTGGAGAGGAATAAAAGCAGGCATGTACTACATATTTTTTATAAATAGCCACAATTAGCATATATGTACATATACCTATCACTCTGAGGTTATATTACCTTACTATCAGGGAAAAATGATCAAAATGATGTTTAATTTGCACTTTGAGTTTAAAAACACATAATTTAATATTGTAAAATAATGAGTAAGGCATCCTTGATATTAAATCCAAACCTAAAAGAACACCTAGGGCAATATATAAGATTCTACAGAGGTTCCATGCACTAGGGTAACTTTCCAGAAACCCACAACCTCCAGATGGGTCCCTGGACCAGATAAGTCCTGAAACCTAGAGGGGCCAGCCTCTCCAGATAATCAGCTAATTCCATCTCCCTACCCCTTATTACTGACAGCCCCTTCCAACATGAAAAAGTTACAATGGGCATAGCCCAAGTACCCCTAAAGAGTGGAAGATCATAGGTAATATAGGAGTTATACAGAGAAGGTACTTTTTAACAAGAGTATGAGTGCTGAGTCATTATACTGATACTTCTTTTAGTCTCCAGTATCTTAGAGCAGCTAGAAGTAAAAACCTAAAATTGTGGACTTTGAAATCTAGTCTATAACTAATTGCTGTGCTGTGCTTTGAAATTATTGCTTTTTTGAATATATGTATAAATGTCATTTTTCACAAAAAAGAAAAAGTCAATGATAATGATAAAAAATATTTATTCCTTCTAGCCTCCAATGCTCTGGAGCAGCCAGAAGGAAAAATCTGAGATGATGATACGGTAGTCCATGACTAACTACTTTTTGAAGAGTGCTTTGAAAACTATTGTTTTCTTCTTTCTTTGCTTTGTATATGTTGTATTATACAATAAAAAAAGTTAAAAAAAAATCTAAACCCATATTTATTAGGAGGCATCAAATAAAAGGACAATTCCTTAGCTACATAAACTGTGACCAGGAAATGAAGCTTTAAATATGAAGGTGGTACTTGCTAGTCTTCCTACCTGAGGCTCTTGTCATGGGTGGAAAGGGCCAACGACGACTGCTGCCTCCACGAAGGCAGTGATGCTCCCTTCGCAGGTACTGCTAAGAGGCTGTCTGAGCTGTTTACATTGGGTCCCTAACACTCAGAGGGTAGGGCCTGCAGCTGTTCTATATAATTAATGGAGATTCAAGTGTATCAGGAAGATTTTTAATTCAGTGGTTTGTTTTTGACACTCGCTTATATTTGCAGAGATTGCTTGCAATGATGCCTTGTAAAATAAATAATATTAAATCAAAAGGCTGGAGACTTAAGAATATAATAAATATGTACTTAATGTGGGGGAAGTGGTGTATTCTAAATGCAGTCTAGCCAATACATTTTTAAAAATAGTAGTCGCTCAGAAGATTGAGAATATGGCCCAGTCAAAGGAACAAACCAATAGTTCAAATGAGATACAAGAGCTGAGACAACTAATGCTGAATATACGAACAGAAATGGAAAACCTCTTCAAAAATGAAATCGATAAATTGAGGGAGGACATGAAGAGGGCATGGGCTGAACATAAAGAAGAAATAGAAAAACTGAAAAAACAAATCACAGAACTTATGGAAGTGAAGGATAAAGTAGAAAAGATGGAAAAAACAATTGATACCCACAATGATAGATTTAAAGAGACAGAAGATAGAATTAGTGATTTGGAGGATGGAACATCTGAATTCCAAAAAGAAACAGAAACTATAGGGAAAAGAATGGAAAAATTTGAACAGGGTATCAGGGAACTCAAGGACAATATGAACCGCACAAATATACGTGTTGTGGGTGTCCCAGAAGGAGAAGAGAAGGGAAAAGGAGGAGAAAAACTAATGGAAGAAATTATCACTGAAAATTTCCCAACTCTTATGAAAGACCTAAAATTACAGATCCAAGAAGTCCAGCGCACCCCAAAGAGATTAGACCCAAATAGGCGTTCTCCAAGACACTTACTAGTTAGACTGTCAGAGGTCAAAGAGAAAGAGAGAATCTTGAAAGCAGCAAGAGAAAAACAATCATCACATACAAGGGAAACCCAATAAGACTATGTGTAGATTTCTCAGCAGAAACCATGGAGGCTAGAAGACAGTGGGATGATATACTTAAATTACTGAAAGAGAAAAACTGCCAACCAAGACTCCTATATCCAGCAAAATTATCCTTCAAAAATGAGGGAGAAATTAAAACATTCTCAGACAAAAAGTCACTGAGAGAATTTGTGACCAAGAGACCAGCTCTGCAAGAAATACTAAAGGGAGCACTAGAGTCAGAACCGAAAAGACAGAAGAGAGAGGTATGGAGAAGAGTGTAGAAAGAAGGAAAATCAGATATGATATATATAATACAAAAGGCAAAATGTTAGAGGAAAATATCATCCAAACAGTAATAACACTAAATGTCAATGGACTGAATTCCCCAATCAAAAGACATAGACTGGCAGAATGGATTAAAAAACAGGATCCTTCTATATGCTGTCTACAGGAAACACCTTAGACCCAAAGATAAACATAGGTTGAAAGTGAAAGGTTGGGAAAAGATATTTCATGCAAATAACAACCAGAAAAGAGCAGGAGTGGCTATACTAATATCCAACAAATTAGACTTCAAATGTAAAACAGTTAAAAGAGACAAAGAAGGACACTATATACTATTATAAGGAGCAATCAAGCAAGATGACATAACAATCATAAATATTTACGCACCAAACCAGAATGCCCCAAAATACGTGAGGAATACACTGCAAACACCGAAAAGGGAAATAGACACATATACCATAATAGTTGGAGACTTCAATTCACCACTCTCATCAATGGACAGAACATCTAGACAGAGGATCAATAAAGAAATAGAGAATCTGAATATTAATATAAATGAGCTAGACTTAACAGACATTTATAGGACATTACATCTCACAACAGCAGGATACACCTTTTTTTCAAGTGCTCATGGATCATTCTCAAAGATAGACCATATGCTGGGTCACAAAGCAAGTCTTAACAAATTTAAAAAGATTGAAATCATACACAACACTTTCTCAGATCATAAAGGAATGAAGTTGGAAATCAATAATAGACGGAGTGCCAGAAAATTCACAAATACGTGGAGGCTCAACAACACACTCCTAAACAACGACTGGGTCAAAGAAGAAATTGCAAGAGAAATTAGCAAATACCTCGAGGCGAATGAAAAGGAAAACACAACATATAAAAACTTATGGGACGCAGCAAAGGCAGTGCTAAGAGGGAAATTTATTGACCTAAATGCCTATATCAGAAAAGAAGAAAAGGCAAAAATGCAGGAATTAACTGTCTACTTGGAAGAACTGGAGAAAGAACAGCAAACTAATCCCAAAGCAAGCAAAAGGAAAGAAATAACAAAGATTAGAGCAGAAATAAATGAAATTGAAAACAATAGAGAAAATCAATAAGACCAGAAGTTGGTTCTATGAGAAAATCAATAAGATTGATGGGCCCTTAGCAAGATTGACAAAAAGAAGAAGAGAGAGGATGCAAATAAATAAGATCAGAAATGGAAGAGGAGACATAACTACTGACCTCACAGAAATAAAGGAGGCAATAACAGGATACTATGAACAACTTTACGCTAATAAATACAACAATTTAGAGGAAATGGACAGGTTCCTGGAAAGACATGAACAACCAACTTTGACTCAAGAAGAAATAGATGACCTCAACAAACCAATCACAAGTAAAGAAATTGAATTAGTCATTCAAAAGCTTCCTAAAAAGAAAAGTCCAGGACCAGACAGCTTCACATGTGAATTCTATCAAACATTCCAGAAAGAATTAGTACCAACTCTCCTCAAACTCTTCAAAAAAATCGAAGTGGAGGGAAAACTACCTAATTCATTCTATGAAGCCAACATCATCCTCATACCAAAACCAGGCAAAGATATTACAAAAAAAGAAAACTACAGACCAATCTCTCTAATGAATATAGATGCAAAAATCCTCAACAAAATTCTAGCAAATCGAATCCAGCAACACATTAAAACAATTATACATCATGACCAAGTAGGATTCATCCCAGGTATGCAAGGATGGTTCAACATAAGAAAATCAATTAATGTAATACACCACATCAACAAATCAAAGCAGAAAAATCACATGATCATCTCAATTGATGCAGAGAAGGCATTTGACAAGATTCAACATCCTTTCCTGTTGAAAACACTTCAAAAGATAGGAATACAAGGGAACTTCCTTAAAATGATAGAGGGAATATATGAAAAACCCACAGCTAATATCATCCTCAATGGGAAAAATTGAAAACTTTCCCCCTAAGATCAGGAACAAGACAAGGATGTCCACTATCACCACTATTATTCAACATTGTGTTGGAGGTTCTAGCCAGAGCAATTAGACAAGAAAAAGAAATACAAGGCATCAAAATTGGAAAGGAAGAAGTAAAACTATCACTGTTTGCAGACGATATGATACTATACGTCGAAAACCCGGAAAAATCCATAACAAAACTACTAGAGCTAATAAATGAGTACAGCAAAGTAGCAGGTTACAAGATCAACATTAAAAAATCTGTAGCATTTCTATACACTAGTAACGAACAAGCTGAGGTGGAAATCAAGAAACGAATCCCATTTACAATTGCAACTAAAAGAATAAAATACCTAGGAATAAATTTAACTAAAGAGACAAAAGTCCTATATAAAGAAAACTACAAAAAGAAAACTGCTAAAAGAAATCACAGAAGACCTAAATAGATGGAAGGGCATACCGTGTTCATGGATTGGAAGACTAAATATAGTTAAGATGTCAATCCTACCTAAATTGATTTACAGATTCAATGCAATACCAATCAAAATTCCAACAACTTATTTTTCAGAAATAGAAAAACCAATAAGCAAATTTATCTGGAAGGGTAGGGTGCCCCGAATTGCTAAAAACATCTTGAGGAAAAAAAACGAAGCTGGAGGTCTTGCACTGCCTGACTTTAAGGCATATTATGAAGCCACAGTGGTCAAAACAGCATGGTATTGGCATAAAGATAGATATATCGACCAATGGAATTGAATAGAGTGCTCAGATATAGACCTCTCATCTATGGACATTTGATCTTTGATAAGGCAGTCAAGCCAACTCACCTGGGACAGAACAGTCTCTTCAATAAATGGTGCCTAGAGAACTGGATATCCATATGCAAAAGAATGAAAGAAGACCCATATCTCACACCCTACACAAAAGTTAACTCAAAATGGATCAAAGATCTAAACATTAGGTCTAAGACCATAAAACAGTTAGAGGAAAATGCAGGGAGATATCTTATGAATCTTACAATTGGAGGCAGTTTTATGGACCTTAAACCTAAAGCAAGAGCACTGAAGAAGGAAATAAATAAATGGGAACTCCTCAAAATTAAACACTTTTGTGCATCAAAGAACTTCATCAAGAAAGTAGAAAGACAGCCTACACAATGGGAATCAATATTTGGAAACGACATATCAGATAAAGGTCTAGTATCCAGAATTTATAAAGAGATTGTTCAACTCAACAACAAAAAGGCAGCCAATCCAATTACAAAATGGGGAAAAGACTTGAACAGACACCTCTCAGAAGAGAAAATACAAATGGCCAAAAGGCACATGAAGAGATGCACTTAGAGAAATGCAAATCAAAACCACAATGAGATATCATCTCACACCCACCAGAATGGCCATTATCAACAAAACAGAAAATGACAAGTGCTGGAGAGGATGCGGTGAAAGAGGCACACTTATCCACTGTTGGTGGGAATGTCAAATGGTGCAACCACTGTGGAAGGCAGTTTGGCGGTTCCTCAGAAAGCTGAATATAGAATTGCCATACGACCCAGCAATACCATTGCTGGGAATCTACTCAAAGGAATTAAGGGCAAAAACTCAAACGGACATTTGCGCACCAATGTTTATAGCAGCGTTATTTACAATTGCAAAGAGATGGAAACAGCCAAAATCTCCATCAACAGACGAGTGGCTAAACAAACTGTGGTATATACATACAATGGAATATTATGCAGCTTTAAGACAGGATAAACTTATGAAGCATGTAATAACATGGATGGACCTAGAGAACATTATGCTGAGTGAGTCTAGCCAAAAACTAAAAGACAAATACTGTATGGTCCCAATGATGTGAATCGACATTTGAGAATAAACTTGGAATATGTCATTGGTAACAGAGTTCAGCAGGAGTTAGAAACAGGGTAAGATAATGGGTAATTGGAGCTGATGGGATACAGACTGTGCAACAGGACTAGATACAAAAACTCAAAAATGGACAGCACAATAATACCTAATTGTAAAGTAATCATGTTAAAACACTGAATGAAGCTGCATCCGAGCTATAGGTTTTTGTTTTGTTTTGTTTTGTTCTTACTATTATTACTTTTATTTTTTTTTCTCTATATTAACATTCTATATCTTTTTCGGTTGTATTGCTAGTTCTTCTAAACTGATGCAAATGTACTAAGAAACGATGATCATGCATCTATGTGATGATGTTAAGAATTACTGATTGCATATGTAGAATGGTATGTTTTCTAAAAAAAAAAAAAAATGGACAGCACAATACTACCTAATTGTAATGTAATTATGTTAAAACACTGAATGAAGCTGCATCTGAGGTATAGTTTTTTGTATTTTTTTTCTTATATATTCTTGTATTTTTTATTTTTATTTCTTCTCTATATTATCATTTTATTTCTTTTTCTGTTGTCTTGCTATTTCTTTTTCTGAATCGATGCATATGTACTAAGAAATGATGATCATACATCTATGTGATGATATTAAGAATTACTGATTGCATATGTAGAACGGAATGATTTCTAAATGTTGTTAGTTAATTTTTTTAATTAATAAAAAAATGTAAAAAAAAAAGTAGTTATCCCCATCTGACAGAAATAATAATGTAATTTAATTTACTTGTGTCTTGAGAGACAGTGGGGATGTTGTAAATAGGTGAGTTTGGTTTTTTGGCATTTGTTTGGAAAGCTGCTTTAAGAAAAGGAATTCTGAGCAAAAATTTTTGTGCTCATACAGGGTAATTTTCCTCCTCATGTTCTTTCCTTCCCAGTTCTCATTAGGGAAGTCTCATTAGCAAAATGAGCAGTGCTTTGGGAAGCTGCCCTGTGCTACAAGTGACATCCTGCTATGCTTACTCTAATTTCCAGGTAACAGAAACCACACCACCTTCATCCCTGCAAAGATGGACTGTGACTTAGGTTAGGTTTATTCAAATCAGCTTCTCAGTGCCTTTTTGGTCCTAGTGATTTTTCATGGCAGGAAAGAATCCCTTACCCTGCATTAATTTTCTTTACAGCACTTCACATTTATTGTCTGTCTCTCTCATCCCTTCCCCCAAAGAATATGGGTGCCCTGAGGGCAGGGGCTCTGTCTTCCTTGCCCTTCTAAATGCCAGCATCTCCAATGCCTCCTGCACACGCCTCCAGGACCAACCACCACCACTCTTTGCTTGGCACAGAGCAGCAAGTATGTGCTAAGGAAATTAAAGAATGAATAGGTCTGTGGGAAAACCATGTTTTTAGATGACACTTGCTTTAGTTACCTGGCTACTAAAACAAATACCACACAATCAGTTGGCTTAAACAATGGAAATTCGTTTGCTCAAGTTTTAACACTAGGAGAGGTCCAAAATCAAGCCGCCATCGAGATAATGCTTTCTCCCAGAAGACTGGCACTCTGGAGCTGGCTTCTGGTGACCCTTGGCCCAGGG
Source organism: Tamandua tetradactyla (assembly GCF_023851605.1). NCBI lineage: Eukaryota > Metazoa > Chordata > Mammalia > Pilosa > Myrmecophagidae > Tamandua > Tamandua tetradactyla. Next base: position 29,707,389 of record NC_135352.1, read on the forward strand.
CTTCCTTTCTGTCACAGGGTAGCCCCTCCTGGCTTCTCTTCTCTCTTCCAGGTCCTGTTGGCTTGCAGCTTCTGGCTATTCCATCATTGCCCTCCCTATAAGACCTTCAGTATTAGGATTCAGACCCATCCTGATTGAACGATCACACCTTAACTGACATAGCCTCATCAAAAGGCCCTATTTATAAGGGTTCACAACCCCAGGAATGGATTAAGTTTAAAAACTCGCTTTTTGGGGGGAGTACACAGTTCCAAGCTATTACAACTCTTTTTAAGGTTGATACACATGTGTAACTGCCAAAAGGCTTAAGCAACCCAGGGATTTTTTCCCCCAATGATTACTGAATATCAAAGTCTCCCTAGAAAAGACATAAAATAAAGATTGATAGATTTACATTTGGGCAGTCAAAAGCCAAGCAATAAGAATGGACAAAAAATATCTGTAACTCAAATAACAGACAAGTATACAAAGAGAACTTTCAAGTGGGGGGGAAAATAACACGATGGCAAAAGGGCACTGGGTGTAAATAGAAAACACAAACAACAAATAAACATGAGAGGCACACACTCTCATCAATAAAAAAAGAGGCACCATTCTTACCCACCGGACTGTGAACAGGTTAAAAGACTGAACTGTTTTCCTCCCCTAGGGAGGAAAGCCTGTGTCCAATCCCCACGTTTCCACAGGGTCAAGGAGACTGAACTCTCTCCTGCCCAGGAGGAAGCACTCAAGATATACTCCTGGCCCTCACCATGGAGGGGTGATGTGTATCAGGGGAGGTTACTGTACTGATCTGAGTCAGGGGCTGGGGAGACCCCTCCAGTGCTAGCCAACATCTCTCCCTTGGTCCCCAGGATGCCTGGGTACAGGCAAGGTGGGCCTTCCCTCATGCAGAGCCTGCTTCTGCCAGGTCCAACCAGGTAGGTCTCAACTTTCTTTCTTCCAGCTTTTCCACCAGTGCCTGAGTGGACAAGTCATGTTTAAGCAGGCGCCAGGCCTAAACTGAGCAGTCGGTGGGAGAACAAGGCTTCCCTTTTCTCCAATCTGGCCAATGCTAAAGGCCCCAAGTAAGGTATACATTTTGCCCCATTTGATGAAAGTCTTTCTTATTTGTGCTTAGTCAGAAGCCCAGAGGGGGAGGAAGGGTGAAAGACAAAAGTTAGTTGGAGTGCAAGGATGGTTCAGTGGTAGAATGTTTGCCTGCCATGTAGAAGATCCAAGTTTGATTTCTGGCCCATGCACACCCCTCCCCCAAAAGAGTTAGCTGGGCTGTAGGAAAATGGGTCCTTTCACATATCTGTGGTATCTTCCAAAACTTAAATTTTAAAGCCTCTCTTTGGCTTAGTATGGCAGTGTTTTGCTTGCTAATTTCCAGTATCCATTCTCCCCTCATTCCCTAGAAATAACAATCCCAATTTTTAGCCAGGAATATTGGCACCCAATTAGAAGATTAGATCCCAGGTTGTCTGGTAGCTGAGTTAGGCTGAGGGACTGAGTGTTGACCAGAGAGATGCAAAAGTGAATGCATGCATTCCCTGAAACTAAAGGGATTTGTGTGACACCTGAGACTTGCTAGAGCACTGAAGCTATGAAAGTCAGCATTACCTTATTCAGCAGCTGTTAGAAAAGCTGAAAAAGCAATCAGACTTCGTCTAGAGATATGAATGAAGCTGATCTGGATAGGACTAAGGTAAATCAGAATACTGGATAAAGGATGATATGGCCCATACTTTCAAAACTTCAATCTCTGTGCGAGACCAAAGAGAAGGATGTTTGGTACAAAATTTATATTTTGAGTAGCCTATTATCTAATTTAACTTGTATGTTCAGCTTACTTGAACCCCATAATTACACAGAACCTTTCAATAGGACATTAGAGCTTCTTGGTTTGTACAAGTTAGTGTGATGCCCCCAATATATCCTAGAGTAGTTTAGGCAGAGAATAAAAAAGTAGGGGGACTGGGGAGAAAGGAGGAAATATTTAACTTTACCATCTGGGGAATTTCTGAAATTCTTACAAGCATGGGGGACAACCAATTCAATAGGCTCAGCCTCAATCTTGCGGTTCACCCTGTTGAAGCTTATTCCTGCAAAGGACAGGCTAAGCCTACTTAAAATTAGGTCTAAGAGTCACCCCCAGAGAACCTCTTTTGTTGGCTGAGATGTGGCCTCTCTCTCTAAGCCAACTCAGCAGGTGAACTCACTGCCCTCCCCCCTACATGGGACATGACTCACAGGGATGTAAATCTCCCTGGTAACCGGGAGCTGACTCCGGATGAGCTGGTATCCCACATCATGGGATTGAGAAAGCCTTCCTGACCAAAAGGGGGAAAAGAGAAATGAGACAAAATAAAGTCAGTGGCTGAGAGATTTCAAACAAAGTCAAGAGGTTATCCTGGAGGTTATTCTTATGCATTATACAGATATCCCTTTGTAGTTTATGGTGTTATTGGAGTGGCCGGAGGGAAGTACCTGAAACCGTTTAACTGTATTCCAATAACTCTGATTCTTGAAGAAGACCGTATAACTATGCAGCTTTTACACTGTGACTGCATTATGAAAACCCTGTATCTGATCCTCCTTTTATCAAGGGATTGACAGATAAGTAAAAAGAAAGGATAAAAAATGAATAAATAGGGGTTCCGGGTCAAGATGGAGGTTTAACAATTTGTGCATTTTAGTTCATCCTCCAGAACAACTACTAAACAACCAGAAACAGTACAGAACAGCTCCTGGGGCCACGTCAGTGACCGGACACACAGCGTACCCCAGTCTGGACCACCTGGACTGGCTGTGAGCCTGCACAGAACCGTGAGCTCCCCAAGCCACAGTGGCTGTGCCCCTCCCCCAAAGGCTGCTTCCCAGAGGGGAAAGGAAAGGGACTTTACCAGCAGCAGGGACTGAGCACAATCAAATGCCAATTGTGGAATTAATTAACAAATTCTGACTACTAAAAATAGGCCCCCAGCTTAAGTGAACCTGGTCAAAGCAGAGGTTGCTCATTTTTGTCCCGGTGCCAAGGGGGCAGGGCTGATGGAAAAAGGGGTAAAAAAACAGAAGGAAACAGAGGTTTTTGTGGCTGTTTCTACAAAGGCTTGACTGCCTTTGGATATAGCAGCAGGACTTCTCAGGCTGCAACTGCCCCAGGCATAGGCAGAAGTGAGCTCTTTTGGGGGCTTGCCTGGAGTCTGTGCCTTCCCCAGGGGAGCGCTGAAGCCCAACTCAGGTGGAATCCCTCCCTCAAGGAATTCAGACCCCAGGTCTTGGTAATTTGAAGCCATTAAAACCAGCCTACAACCTCTCTTCTGTCTCCATCACGCTCCCAGCAGGGAGAGTCCACCAAAGTTAAAGGTACTGCATCATCTTATGCTGGTGAGACCTGCAGGCAGACAAGTGCCACATACTGGTCAGGATAAGAAAAACAGAGTCCAGAGATTTCACAGGAAAGTCTTTCAATCTGCTAGGTCTAACCATCAGGGAAAACTGACGCAGGTGACTCTTTCCTCCTGACAGGAGGCCAGTTTGGTCTGGGAAAATCCGGCTGGGGTCTATAATATCTAAGGAGACCCTCCTAAGGGTGTGTGTGTGTGTGTGGGGAAGGCACCATACAAGCAGAGCAAGAAACAAGAAAACAAGAACTGAAAAATTCTCCTCTGTTAAACACAACTTAAGCTAGAGGTCCAGATAAAGCTGAACTTAATGTCAAAGAACAGATAGACAATAAATTCATCGAGCAAGAAAATCCTAGGTAAAAGAAGTGAAAGCAAACTCCAGAATTAACTAATTAAGGTAATTAAATGCCTAGACGCCAGCAAAAAAACAACAAATCACACTAGGAAAATTGAAGACATGGCCCAGTCAAAGGAACAAACCAACAATTCAAATGAGACACAGGAGCTGAAACATTTAATTCAGAATATACGAACAGACATGGAAAACCTCATCAAAAACCTAATCAATGAATTGGGGGAGGATATAAAAAATACAAGGAATGAACAAAAAGAAAAAATTGAAAGTCTGAAAAAACAAATCACAGAACTTATGGGAATGAAAGGCAAGGTAGAAGAGATGAAAAAAACAATGGAAACCTACAAAGGTAGATTTCGAGAGACAGAACATAGGATTTCTGAACTGGAGGATGGAACATCTGAAATCCGGCAAGAAAAAAAATATAGGGAAAAAAATGGAAAAATATGAGCAGGGACTCAGGGAACTTAAAGACGATATGAAGTGCATGAATATACGCATTGTGGGTGTCCCAGAAGGAGAAGAGAAAGGAAAAGGAGGAGAAAAACTAATGGAGGAAATTATCACTGAAAATTTTCCAACTCTTATGAAAGACTTAAAATTACAGATCCAAGAAGTACAGTGTACCCCAATGAGAATAGATCCAAATAGACATACTCCAAGACATTTACTAATCAGGATGTCAGAGGTCAAAGAGAAAGAGCGAGTCTTGAAAGCAGCAAGAGAAAAGCAATCCATCACATACAAGGGAAGCCCAATAAGACTATGCGCAGATCTCTCAGCAGAAACCATGGAGGCAAGAAGACAGTGGGATGATATATTTAAATTATTAAGAGAAAAACTGCCAACCAAGAATTCTATATCCAGCAAAATTGTCCTTCAAAAATGAGGGAGAAATTAAAACATTTTCAGACAAAAAATCACTGAGAGAATTTGTGACCAAGAGACCAGCTCTGCAAGAAATACTAAAGGGAGCATTAGAGACAGATACGAAGACAGAAGAGAGAGGTGTGGAGAAGAGTGTAGAAAGGAAGACTATGAGTAAAGATAAAAAGAAGGAAAATTAGATATGACATATAAAATTCAGAAGGCAAAATAGTAGAAGAAAGTACTACCCATGCAGTAATAACACTGAATGTTAATGGATTAAACTCTCCAATCAAAAGACATAGTCCGGCAGAATGGATTAAAAAGCAGGACCCATCTATATGCTGTCTCTACTCAAAGGACAAGAGGGCAAGGACACAAATGGACATTTACACACCAATGTTTATAGCAGCATTATTTACAATTACCAAGAGATGGAAGCAGCCAAAATGTTCATCGACAGACAGTTGGCTAAACAAACTGTGACATTTACATAAGATGGAATATTATGCAGCTGTAAGACAGAATAAAGTTATGAAGTATGTAACAACATGAATGGACCTTAAGGACATTATGCTGAGTGTGATTAGCCAGAAACAAAAGGACAAATACTGTATGGTCTCACTGATATGAACTGACATTAGGGAATAAACTGGGGATATTTCATGGGTAACAGAGACCATGAGGAGATAGGAATAGGGTAAGTTATTGGGTAACTGGAGCTGAAGGGATACAGATTGTGCAACAGGACTGAATATAAAAACTCAGAAATGGACAGCACAATATTACCTAACTGTAATACAATTATGTTAAAACACTGAATGAAGCTGCATATGAGAATGATAGCGGGAGGAGGGCTGGCGCATAAATAAATCAGAAAGAAAGATAGATTATAAAGACTGAGATGGTATAATCTAGAAATGCCTCGAGTGTATAATGATAGTGACTAAATGTACAAATTTAAAAAATGTTTTTGTATGAGGAAGAACAAAAGAATGTCATTACTGCAGTGTGCTGAAAATAGATGGTAATTAATATTTTAAAATTTCAACTTATATGTGAGACTAAAGCAAAAAATGTTTATTTGGTACAAATTCATACTTTGACTAGTGCATCTCCTAATATAACTTATGTAGATAGTTGGTTGAACACCTTAAGTACATGGAACTTTGCATAGCACATGAGATTTTGTTGGTTTGTCCAGGTGATGCCCTGATGAATCCCAGAGTGATGTGATCAGTGAGTGGAAAAGTATTTGCAAAGTTCCCTTCGGGGAATGGTGAGAATGGGGGAAATCTCAACTTCCCCAAGCTGAATTCTTGATATTCTCACAAGCAGTGTGGGCAACCAAAGCTATAGGCTAAGCCCCCAGTCTTGGGGTTTGTTCATATGAAACTTAACCCCACAGGGGATAGGTCAAGCCTACTTAAAATTAGACCTAAGAGTCACCCCCAAGAGAACCTCTTTTGTTGCTCAGATGTGGCCTCTCTCCAGCCAACACAGCAATCAAACTCACCACCCTCCCCCTGTCTACGTGGGACATGACTCCCAGGTATGTGGATCTTCCTGGTAACGTGGGGCAGAAATCCCAGAAGGAGCTGAGATTCAGCATCAAGGGATTGAGAAAACCTTCTCGACCAAAAGGGGGAAGAGTGAAATGAGACAAAGTGTCAATGGCTGAGATATTCCAAACAGAGTCGAGAGGTTATCCTGGAGATTATTCTTACGTATTAAATAGATATCACCTTGTTAGTCAAGATGTAATGGAGAGGCTGGAGGGAACTGCCTGAAAATGTAGAGCTGTGTTCCAGTAGCCATGTTTCTTGATGATGATTGTATAATGAGATATAGCTTTCAGAATGTGACTGTGTTATTGTGAAAACCTTGTGTCTGATGCTCCTTTTATCTATCTTGTCGGCAGATGAGCAGAACATATGGAATAGGGGTGGATGATGGGGGGAACAAATGTTGAAGTGGATTTGGTTTGGAATGCTGGTGATTGGTAAGGGGAAGAGGTGGGGGGTGTGGTATGTTGAACTTTTTTTTCTGTTTTTGTTTTGTTTTTCTGGATTGGTGCGGATGTTCTGGGAGATGATCATGATAATGAGTGTGCAGCTGTGTGATGATACTGTGAATTGCTGAGCGTGTGTGTTGGGAGTATTTGTTTCTTTCCTGTAATTTTTTTTTGATTGGTGGAAGATTAAAAAAAAAGAATAAATAGTAAAGGGAGATAAAAGATAAAAACTGAGTAGATAGAAATACTGTGGTCAATGAGAAGGAGGGGTAGGGGGTGTGGGATGTATGAGTTTTGCTTTTTTTTTTTTTTTCTTATTTCTTTTTCTGGAGTGATGCTAAATATTCTAAAAATGATCATGGTGAAAACACACAACTATGGGATGATATTGTGAGCCACTGATTTGTATAATATGGTTGGATTATATGTATGTGGATATTTCTCAATAAAACTATTTAAAAAGTGAGTGCATATAAAAGAAAATGAAAAAGAAAAAAAAGTGAGTTCATGGTATGACTCTTAGGAAATATTCTCTACGGATAGGCACGCCCATCTTCCTTCCTTTCCTCCTGGAATGTGTACATGGTCACGAGCACTTAATGCATGACCTGTGTTCCTAATGGAGAAGGCACATGGTGAGGACAGAGCCTCAGCTCCTGGCTCCAGAAGGCCACCAAACCACTTTTATATTCCTATCTCAGTTTTTCCTACCTTTTACATGAGAATAATAGTGATCTCCTGTTCTGCTTAAGCCACTAGTAATCGTTACCTTTGTTATATGGAGCACAGCCTAGTACTGGGGGGCACTGGTTGTGCTGGTGGTGGCTAAAGCTGTAAAGGAAATGGGGTGGGGATGGGGGGAATGATGGTGCCTGATGCTGCTTTTCTACAGTTTGGAGAAAAGACTTAGAGAGATCAACTCAGGCCAAAGCTAAGCAAAGAAGTGGAAGAAAAAACAGTTTTGCCAAGGGTGGTAGTGTGCAAACTGCAATCTAAGTTGATGCCAATCCCATAATTGGAATCCTTGCAAAACTGAATAGCCAATTGCTTCTGTTATAACTTAAGCAGGTATAAACTTCAGAAAGAGGTAAGACTGTGCTGGCAAGAAGGGAATTAAGGCTCTTGTCTTCCGATATGGGCTCACTGTTTTGGACAGCTTCAAGGCCAGGAAGTCAAAGACCAAGGTCTTCAGACTTCAAAGATGTGTTTAGACAGGCACTTTGACTATGGTTCATAGTCAAACGGATACCAACAGTTTTATGACTCAGAATTTATGCTTTGAAAACACCAACCTCAAGAACAAACTTAAAGATATAAAAATATATCTATAGGAATGTTAGTTTCTACATTGTTTACACTTGTGGAAATTTGATCAACTAACTGCGATCAGCAGAATAATCAAAAAATGATCATATATCTATACAGGGGAATACCTTAAAAATAAAGAATTACAGCAACATTTACTAGCATCAGATAGTACTAGAATTAAATGGGAGTGGGGGTATGGTAATGTCTCTATGACTTTGTTTTTGAATAAATTTTCCTAATAACACACTCATACACAGCATTAAAAAGAACTGGAAGGACCAAGCTGTCAAAAGCGGTTACCTCTGAGAAATGGGACAGCAAGAAGGACTTTTCCTTTCTACGTTATACAGTTCTGGTTATTTGGCTTTGTTACAATGAGCATGTATTATTTAACATAAAAAATTATTTTTTAAAGCTTTAAAAAATTCTCAAAGCAAAGTACATTAAACTCACATTAAATTTGAAAATAGTAATGCTGTGGCACTTTTAGGAAAATAATATTTTACAAAAGTATTCAGCAAGTACTTACAAAGAATCAATTCTTTTCCCACCATTTTATAGAAAGCTAAATATCCTACTAAGAGGTATCCCAGCATTTTGCTAATAATAATCTACCGTGGTAACTTCTGACTATTTTATCACAGAGGATCCCTTTTCCAGGTTAATTTTTACTACCCCTCCCCCTCACTTTTCTCTCTCTCTCTATTCAACGATTTTGTGCATAAAACCACCCTATATCTGTTACACAGCAATTCTTCCTTGATTATTTTGCAATTTATGGGATAGTGTAGTTTTTATTGAGTGTCTAAATTTATATTCAAGTTCGAAGGGGACAAATGTGATATTCTAGTTACTTTGTGAGTCTTATCTTCAGTAAATGGATGATTTCTCATAAGGCCCCAGGTAAGGAACCACTGACTTAGTAAATGCAGAGAAATCAGTCCCATCACGATTTGGTGTATCAAATTAGTAAATTAATAATTACACTAAATTTTGGTAATTGATCACATGAGTAAATCAATCTTAAAAAGGTTGTCTGCAAAAGGGGGAAGAGAGAAATGAGACAAAATAATGTATCAATAGCTGAGAGATTTCAAACAGAGTCAAGAGGTTATCCTGGAAGTTATTCTTACGTATTATATAGATATCACCTTTTTAGTTAAGGTATATTGGAGAAGCTGGAGGGAAGTGCCTGAAAATGTAGAGCTATGTTCCAGTAGCCATGTTTCTTGAAGATGACTGCATAATGATATAGCTTTCGCTATGTGACTGTGTGATTGTGAAAATCTTGTGTCTGATACTCCATTTATCTACAGTATGGACAGATGTGTAAAACATATGGATTAAAAATAAGTAAATAATAGTGAGAGCAAATGTTAAAATAAATTGAGTAGATTGAAATGCTAGTGATCAATGAAAGGGAGTGGTAAGGGGTATAGAAAAAAACAGGGGAAGCAAAGGCTAAAATATATTGGGTAGATGGAAATACCAGCAGTCAATGAGAGGGAGGGGTAAGGGGTATGGTATGTATGAGTTTTTTTCTTTTTCCTTTTTATTTCTTTTTTCCGAATTGACGCAAATGTTCTAAGAAATGATTATAGTGATGAATATACATCTATGTGATGATACTGTGAGTTACTGATTATATACCAAGAATGGAATGATCATATGGCAAGAATGTTCATATTTGTATGCTGTTCTATTAAAAAAAATTTTTTTTAATCATAAAAAGTGGTGAATTAAAAAAAAAGGCTGTCTGCTTACTAACTTGAATAATGGATAAATCAGGAAAAGGCAGAGGAGGAGTATAAGCTGGGTATATCTAGGTAAAAAAAAATCTGACCAGTTTCCCTAATGAAATTTATTCCATGGATGGGTAACACAAGAGCTCCTTGGATCCCTCTTTGCCTTTTAAGGATTTCCATATGAATGGAATTGTAGGGGTCTGTTTTATCCTTTGTAGAGAGTTATTAAGACAGTCCCTGTAAGTACCTTAATGGATGCTGATATGTTCAACTACCAGCATTTTTGTGGTGATTGCAAAATTACTTTGAAACTTGGTTTTATTTTGCACAAAACAAACACCATGGAACACTCGAATATATTTTTTCATTTGATGAATATTAAGGCATTTTCCTGAATACTGTATTTGTCTCTGTCTATAACTTTTATCCGTACCTACATTTATAGCTTTCTCAGAAAATCTACATAACAAAATTTATCAAAAATTTTTCTCTCAGCTGTTAATAATCAGTGGTAACCTGTTTTGTGACAGTTAAATCTCAGTGCTGAACTGTAATCATTAAGATTTTATTTTGTTGAGTGAGGAGTGTTGGCATCTTTGACATATAATTTTCTTAGCAGATTCTAACTATTTAAAATGTTAACATCTGTATTCTTTTAAGCTTTTCAACAGTCTTGTACCATAGAATCTTGGCATTTCGATAGAAAAACACTATGAGGAAGAAAAAGAAATTTCTGCATTGTAAGCAATGCTAGGCTCCTTTGGAAAATTACCAGACTCCCAAGGTATGCCTCTCCCCTTCTCCCCCAAGCCACAATAAGCTGCCCGTTCAGGAGAATTGGAAGCCAAGGTTTATGCCTCAGACTGCAGAAGAGTGTGATTAACCTTCAGTTACAGGATGGGGGCCTGACCTGCAGAAAGGGCAAGTGATTCACTGAAAGCATGCAGAAGCCTAAAGGAATAAGGGATACAACCCAGCCTTAATTTACTGCCTTCCTGTGCCTATGGGAGATTGTACAATTCACGAGGACACCTACTATGATTTCACTTTTATTCCAAGCTACAAAACCGACCTGCAGCCACAGGAGGAAGCAGAGGAGTATGAAGTGTGACTCTGAGACCTGACAGCTTTCCCTGGCAAAAGAAGCAAACACAGGTCTGCTGCTGGGCTCAATTAACTGCTTTCCTGGGAGCTATATTCTTTATAGCAATTGGCAGGCTCTTTGCTCATTGTTAGCCATTTTATGACCATTCTGCTGAAAGTATCACAAATCCTGAGCACTACAGGGAGGTGCAGAAGTGCATGCATGCATGCTCACGCATGTGTGTTTGGTGTCCACATGTACATTAGGAAGTGGATGTGGAAGTGAAGAGGAAATGGGAGAGGTCGGCAAATGGTGATTACTAACTTCTGTGACTGTAACGATAGGTACACAGTAACGGTAGTCGGTATTTTCACAGAGCTGTCATTACAAACTTCAGTGGTGAGAAGGAAAAGTACATAATTCAAATAGTCTATATAGTCACAGAGTTGGTAAAAATAAGGAGAAAAACCATCTGTTCTCAGGGAAATTCAATCAATCAAATCACACACCAAATCGTTTTAAAATGCACCTTGGTCTGTGAGCTCTTTTCTCACGTTGCGCCTGCCATTAGGCAGAAGGAAGCAAAGTTGGAAGGCAGCAAATGGGGGGCACTGACTGCTACAGTGGGTCACACACCTGCTCCACACAACCTGTGAGCTGAGCCTGACAGGTAAGAGCTTCTTTAAGGAATCACATCTCGACTTGGACTTCAGAATTAATGAAAGTACTGTGCGTATTCCAAAGGTGCATACCCCAAAGGTACAGATCCTAAAATTTGGTTGCTTTAGGACATGCAGACATCATGTTACATACATCTCTTTGAATCTTCTCTTACATCACTAGCATTTCAGTTCTGATCTCAGGTAGAGGCTAGATTTTGTGAATAGAAGGGACCTTGTTGGCTATCTAATCCAACCTTCTTATTTTATAGATGAGTAAATAAAATCATATCAGAGCAGGGAACATGTAGAAGCTACAGGTAGGCAGGATTTTATAGCATATTAGAAGGCTGTTAGGTTTTAAAAATTAATAATTAAATTTTTGTGATGAGAGAAAGGAAGGAGTTGTGAATGAAAGGAATGGGGGGAGGGTAATGAGAAAGCAAAAGTGGCAAAAATGTCACAGGTGTACTTCTGGTCCTGTAGAGGCTCATGGGTCTCCTTGGCCTCACTGGTACAATCTCATCTCCTTCTCACTCAGACCTCAACAACGGCCTCTGGAGTCTACTGATGGCTGTTTCACTGACAATCATCAGGCTGGCTAGAGAATTTGGGCCCTGTATTGGTTAGAAAAATGCAGGCATTTGCATATAAGCCTCAACTCCCCTCATACACTCTTCTGACACACAGGAGTTTTATACTGAACTATTAACAGCATCCCCAAACGAAGCTCAAGGTAATGATCTAGTAAAAGAATACCAACGGTATAGAGAAGGTTAAATTCAAAAGTATTAAAGACAAATATGTTCGGCTCTTAGCTATTACGATATAGCTTAATGTTTAGATGAGCTGGGCTTTTCTTAACAATAGCTGGAAAATACATCAGCTCAGATCCCCTCGGCCTTTCCTACTGTGTGGTCATCAGCTCTTTGTGGGCTCTGGCGGCTCCATGGAAGTACAAACTGGTATCTCCCCTCACACCCCTTCTCTGAGATCTGACCTCTGCCCTTCCCTGCTGAAGCCAAGATGTGCCATGTGAGTGCCTGGTCCCCATTTACACATACTGGGAGACTAGTTCTCTCTTCTTTCTCTCCAACAGGCTGCTGGGAGATGCCATTTGCATGGCTTCTAGGGGGCTGGCCCCATACAAGGTGAGCAAGCATGCTTACTGGCTATCTCCTTCTCTGCTTCTCCTCTGCTCCTGGGGACTGCACCCCCTTAATGACATACAGGAACACGAACCTTTGCCTCAGGCTTTGACACAATTACAAGAGAAACTTTCTGGAGCAGAACTTCTCACTTGCTATCATGCTGGTCGATCATATAATACAGTCAGAAATCCCTTTTTAAGATATAACTATATATCTAACTGAAATCATTGAAACTTAGGTAAGGATGATTATAATCATATTAGAAGCTTATTATGAGGTCAGAATCATGCATACACTGGTTTCTATTAAGTGACTAAACAACTGCAAATTAATATAAAAATAAAGTACTGTTTTACAACAACAACAAAATAATTCTAAAACAAACCTCTTCTTCAGATCTTGGCCCCTATATCTTTGTATTTTGATCCAAACTGGAAAGGCCCATAATCTTCAAAGTAATACTGGGCAGTTCTGAGCTCACAGGGACAAGTTTTTATCTTATCTAAAGTAATGCTGTTATGTGGGAGATAAAATGCCTCCTCTGTGAGTAAAATGCAACCAATCTGGCATTGAAGTTAATTCTACTGACAAAACCAACTGTAGTCAGCTTGTACAGAAGTGTACTGGGTTGTGTTGAGATTTTAAAGGATCACCCCCCCCACACACACACACAAACACACATACATACCTATATGTGCAGTACCTTTGTGGAGTCATTGGTTCTGAGACAGGCAGAGCACAGATGGCACATCAGTCATGCATTTTAGCTAACGTCCACTTTTAGATGGTGACTTGCAATACAGATAATCTAAATGCCAATAATTAGGAGATGAAAAGGGAAAATGCTACCCATGTCACATAAATGGTTGTATTGAATGACAAAGATGATACTGTTCAGAGGTCACTTACAAAGGAATTTAATTCAACTTCATATTTTTACATCTGGAAAATCGATCAGACATTCCAATTTTTACTTCTGTCAGTAAAAATGGTATGATAGGTATGGAAAAACAAAACAAACAAACAAAAAAACAGGCAAGGGGCATCAGGAATCTCAGCACTAAGGGAAGCATGAGCTGGCCATTTTTCTGTATCACTGCTATGATTTTTCTAGATCATGATTGTGAATACCATGTAGGGATGCTGGTAACGGACCAGCAGAAAACTCATGTTTGAGAGTAGTTTGGAGAGTTGAGGCTGCTGTATAAAACCATTTTATACACGGTACCTAAGAAACACTAATTTGATCTGGTAATATCCCAAACCCTGTGTTCCTGGGAGCTTGTTCCAGGGACACCAAGGCAAAGCCTGGAGTAAGGTACCCACAGGGGGCTGTGCCTCGGCTGGGGGGCAGGGAGGGGTGGGTCTCATGCGGCCAGGCTCTCCAGGGCCCCCTGCTCAGCTGTGGCCATGCCTGTCCACTAGTTTTTCATACCCCTTTTTATGTTGTATTTTGTACCTGTCTGCCACTATGTCTAGGTAAAATGCTCTATTCTAATGGCACGCAGAGGGACAAGAGAAATTCAAAATAGGATAAAATCGTGGCTGGTGGAGAAGATGAGTGGACTTTAATGAGGCAGAGAGATTTTCATTCAGGTTAAATGAAGCACCTACTATAAGGCACTGCAATATGAAAGAAGCAAAAAAGTGCAGTCACCTTACTGCCCTGGGGAGTTTACACGCTAGGCTGAAGGCATCGTAGAACTTTGAGGGGGAGTGTTTACACTGAAGTGTTTTCTTCTTTTACAGGGACCATTGCTCAAGTTCTTCCAGGAAACCCCTCCCAGAATTTTCAGAAGCAGTGAATAAAAAAATCTATCCACAAAGAAAACATGAGGTATAGATGTTTTATAGGCAAGTTCCACCAAACTTTCAAAGAACAAATTATCTCAAATTTATACAAACTCTTCCAGACACTAGTAAAAGAGAGAATACTCCATAACTCATTGTATGCAACCAACACCCCTAATAACAAAACTAGAGGAACACATTATAAAAAGGGAAATCACAGGCCTCCCCTTGGGATGAAGTTCAACTACCTGTTTTTTAAAACTAGTTGCAAGTGCCACTTCCTCCATGATACCTTTCCTGGTCTCACCAAGAAATGACTTCCCTGAGGACTAGGTGTGTCTGCCTTGCCTCCTTTACCCAATGATCAGCTCTTTGAGGATAAGACTGTGTGTTTAATTATTCTTGTATTCACTGTAGGGTCAAAAGTTCACACTTAACAACTGAAGAAACACTTACTGAGTTTCCATTGTACGCAAAGTCTTCCTTTTATCAGATGGGATGTGATAAAGAAATAGAATATATTTTTTTGCTTAAACTTTCTTTTAAAAGTACTGGTCTACCCAGAAGACCTGAAAGCAGGGACATGAACAGACATTTGCACACATGTTCATAGAGGCACTGCTAACAATTGCAAAAGATGGAAACAATCTAAATGCCCATCAACAGATGAGTAGACAAACAAACTGTGGTATATACATAAAATGGAATATTTTACAGCAATAAGAGCAAAGTCCTGATGCATGTGACAGCGTGAATGGACCTTGAGGACAGGCTTCTGAGCTAAGCCAGACACAAAAGGACAGGTATTGTATGATTTCACTAATATGAATTAAATAGAATATATAAACTCAGAGTCTTAAAATGTAGAATATTGGATATACCTAGAAAGAGTCAGAAGCTAGAGGGGGTGTGTGTGGTAACCTACTATGTTCAGAATGAATAATGAGATTGAACTTTAAATGTTTGGAAATAGATATGGAGTGAGGGTAGCCTGCTAGTGGGAATATAAGGAACAGTGCTGTATTGTAGGCGAATTTGGTTGAAAGGTGTTGTTTAGAGTCATGTATGCTGACGTGAGGTACAATAATAGAATGGTATGTGGGGTAAAAACACCTATTGGAAGCTACAGATTATAGCAGCAATAATTTAAAATTCTTTAATTAAGAATGACTCGTGTACCACACCAATACTTGAAAGGTCAATAATAGGGAAAGATAAGGGATATGGGGTGTTTTGGGTTTTCTTTTTTTATGTTTTCATTTGATTTTGTTTGTTTGTTTTTTTGGAGTAATGGAAATGGTCTAAAAGTGAGAGTGAAATTATGACTGCACAACTAAGTGAGGATACTGTGAGATACTGATCGTATAGTTTGGATGGAATATATGATAAATGAATATATCTCAATAAAATCTGCAAAAAATAAAAAAAATAAAAAGTACTAGTAGCTGATGATATTGTGAGCCACTGATTGTTTACTTGAATGGTATACATATGCATGAATATATCTCAATAAAGATTTTTTTTAATTTAATTTAATTTAAAAAGTGCTGCATCAGTTTAATTCTTGAACTGCATTCATTAAGTTTCTGAGTTCCACTTAGCATCAGTAGCACCAGCAGTTAAGTGACTCGAAGTTTCTCTATGATCAAAAAATAATGTTGGTCCAAAAAGAGTTATTTATGTTATGGGCAAGATTTTCCATTAATTTAAGGATGTGCCTGATCTATTTCAAATTTCCATCTTTAAAATAATTGGAAGAAAACAACATTTCGACATTTGTAATACTGCAGCTATAGAGAAAATTCTATTTGTATACTACATAATGGTTGTGATTTTGTAAATATGCAGGTTCTTGAAAATTTTAGTAAACTTAGATGGCAGAACAATAAAAATCTTTCTATAAAAATACTGTATTAAAAATCATAAGCTGGACCTAAAGGACATTATGCTGAGTGAGATTAGCCATAAACAAAAGGACAAATACTGTATTTGTATCACTGTATACTGTATCAATGATATGAACTAATATTAGTGAATGAACTTGGAGAATTTCAGTTAAGAAGAGGCCAACAGGAGATAGAAATAGGGTAGATATTAGGTAATTGGAGCTGAAGGGATACAGATTGTGCAAGAGGATTGACTGTAAAAATTCAGAAATAGATAGCACAATACTACCTAACTGTAATACAATAATGTTAGTACACTGAATGAAGCTGAATGTGAGAAGGATAGAGGGGGAAGGGCTGGGGGCACAAGTGAAATCAGAAGGAAAGATAGACGATAAAGACTGGGATGGTATAAGCTAGGAATGCCTAGAGTGTATAATGATAGTGATTAAATGTAAAAATTTAAAAATGTTTTTGCATGAGGAAGAACAAAGGAATGTCAACACTGAAGGCTGTTGAAAATAGTTGATAATTCATATTTTAAAACTTTAACTTATGTGTGAGACTGAAGCAAAAAATGTTTATTTGATACAAAATTCGTATTTTGACTAGTGCATTTCCTAATATAACTTATGTGGGCAGTTTAATTTAAATACCATAAGTACATGGAACCTTGAGTAGGGCATGAGATTTTGTAGTTTTGTCCAGAGTAATGCCCCAATAAATCCCAGAGTGATTTGAACAGTGAGTAAAAAAGTATTTACAAAGTCTCCTTGGGGGAATGGTAAGAAAGGGGGAAAATTCAACTTCCCCAAGTGGAAAATTCTTGATATTCTCACAAGCAGTGTGGACAACCAAAGCAATAGGCTGAGTCCCCATTCTTGGAGTTTGTTCATATGAAACTTCACTCCACAAAGGATAGGTCAAGTCTACTCAAAATTAGGCCTAAGAGTCACCCGCAAGAGGCCTCTTTTGTTGCTCAGATGTGGCCTCTCTCTCCAGCCAACACAACAAGCAAACTCACCACTCTCCCCTGTCTATGTGCGACATGACTCCCTGGGGTGTGGACCTTCCTGGCAACGTGGGACAGAAATCCTAGAATGAGCTGGGAATTAAGAAAACCATCTTGACCAAAAGGGGGGAAGAGTGGAATGAGACAAATAAAGTGTCAATGGCTGAGAGATTCCAAACACGGTTGAGAGGTTATTTTGGAGGTTATTCTTACCCATTAAATAGATAACACTTTGTTAGTCAAGATGTAATGGAAAGGCTGGAAGGAACTGCCTGAAAATGTAGAGCTGTGTTTCAGTAACCATGTTCCTTGAAGATGACTGTATAATGATACAGCTTTTGCAGTATGACTGTGTAATTGTGAAAACCTTGTGTCTGATGATCCTTTTATCTACTTTATGGACAGATGAGTAAAACATAGGGGTTAAAAATAAGTAAATAATAGGGGGAACAAATGTTAAAATAAATTTAGTAGATTGAAATGCTACTAAATGGCAGCATATCATCATATGGTATATATGAAATTTTTTCTTTTTATTTCTTTTTCTAAATTGATGCAAATGTTCTATGAAATGATCATGATGACAAATATACAACTATGTGATGATAATGTGAGTTATTGTTTATATACCAAAAATGGAATGATCATATGGTAAGAATGTTTGTGTTTATGTGTTCTTATGTGAAAAAAATAAAAAAATTAATTAAAAAAACCATCAGTGATTTCATCCTGTTTTGTCACAGCTGTATGCATGGAGAGAAGCAACGAGAATGCCAGTATATAAAATGTGGTCTTTCCTGAAGGTAAGGAGGAATGTGGAAATTTAGGAGCATTAAAATTAGCAATGCATTCATGATTAATGAGGCTAGTGAACCTTATCTGCTCATAGAAAAATCCAAATGAAATTCATCACTTATGTTGCAGGCTGCACTGTACTTGCTTACTGAGTTCTACAATGGGGGAGTTCAGGCCATCCCTTCCCTGTAACTGGGGGCCCCACCTGGGCTGCCAGGTGGGGAAGGGTGGGGGGCCTGTCTGTGTCTGCTAGGTGGCAGTACCAGTAAGTGAGCAATATTCTTGGCTTAAAAAAAAAAGGAAAGAAAGGTCTATAACATTAGGAAAATGTGTTTCAAGTTCTAGAAAAAGATCCAAAGACTTCAGCAAAACTGAGGGATAGGCTAGGTACCTTCTGCATGGCATGTTTTAGAAAAGATGAACTGTAGATAAACACCCCACCCCACCCTCACCCCTTGCGCAAGCAGAAACACTGAGGTCTGTACCTGCTTCTCAGCTTGTTTCAGGAGCTTCTGGAACCTCTCGTCCTCGAGCACAGCCCGCGGGAGGTCAGCTTCCCCTTGGGCCTTCAGCTCCTCCAGCTTCTGCCGCAGACCCCGCAGGGCCTCCAGCTCATCATTGAGGCGGCTCTGGCGGGTCAGAGATGCCTGAAGGTCCAGTTCTAAGTCTAGAGATGTCCGTGCCGGGCACTCTTGTGTTGTTCGTCGGAGGACTGGCTGGCATAAAGTCTGAACAGTGGAAACGAAATAAAACAACAACCAGACACCCTTATTATGTTGGTAGTCATTAATGCTGCTTGCTAACACTCAGCTTTTCCCCCTTCCCGAGGCATGCCAAGTGACTGGTCTGGGGCCCATGACAGGTGAGGGGGCGGGGTTTTCAAAGCCCGAGTGAGAGCTGCCACAATGCTGCCCCTGCTGAGAAGTCCCTGCGTGGGAACGAGGCACTCAGCACCCAGGCAATACACAGTGAACTCATAGTTCAGTGAGAAACAAATCTTTGTTGTCTTAAGCCACCAGGATTCCTAAAGTTGTTTGTGACTGTGGCGTGTCCTGTCTTAGCCTGACCAACTCACTATACAAGGCCCAGTGTGAAATCACAGGTTCCAAACCAGTGGTGAATCAAGTACCTCAGGCAGGGTCCCTCTCTCCATTTCTACAACTGACACAATGTTTGCATCTCTCTGGAGTCACAGTGGCTTAATTCAACAGCCTAGAAGCCTGGACATGGACACCAGACAGTGTAGCATTTGTGCCTCGTGATTCTGGAACTGTCTAGAAAAGAGGAATGCTGCTTAGAGAATACATATCATACCCTTTTGCCTCTCAAACTGCGCCGCTCGGTGGAGTTTCGCACAAACAGTGACTTTTTAGCCAGGGTTGAACTGTCACTGTCACTGCGATTTAACTGGAAACAGAAGATGAAAAAAATAGTAATAAGTGTTTATTTCCTGGACCCTGTACTTCCCCCCACCCCCCAAAATAATAACTGCATAACAGTATTAACAGAAGTTTAGAACTGAGAAGTTTTATCAAGTAAAGCAGGTGGTGATAATGTGAGTTTATTTCTTTAAAAAGATCCTCCCCAGACAAGTTTTTCCCTTTTCTATGATTTTTTTAAAAACTTAATTTTCTTAAATAATTGCCTTTTAGTGGCAGTTATCTGAAGCCATGTGTTAAGATATGCTTGCATTTTTTGGAATGAAATTATCCTCTGAATTCTTAGCTGTGTGTGATACTATTTTTTTTCTTAAAGGTTTGTCTAATGTCCAGAGTGGCATGTCAGAGTTTGGACATGGCTTAGTTACCTAGAATTCTCTCAGCCCCAAATACCTATCACTCATTTCCTCATCTGCTTCAAGTCTTTATCATAGTGTCACCTTCTCAGTGAAGCCTATTCTGAACCCAACTTCAATTTGCAAACTTCATCCTCACCCTTCCCAATCCCCCTTAACTTGCTCCTCTGTTTACCACAGCACCCCAGATACCTTGTAATCTAGTTATTTGTTCTTTGTAGTTTATTGCCTGGCTCCACACACTAGAATACAGGCTCCATAATGGAAGTGTTCTTGGCTTCTTTTGTTCAAGTGAATCCCAAGTTTACCAGAAAAGTGCTTAATAGTAGGTGCTTAAGAAAAGTATTTGTGGTACTGAATGAATAAAATCAGAATTTAAAAAGTATTTACTAACCTATTTAAATCTGTCTTACTACAAAACATAAATATTTCTGGAAATAGAATTTGGTGACTTGAAGCAATCTCACAATATTGTTCACACAATTATGAATCTGAATTTGGTGACTAGAGGGCATTATTGAAGAGACAATTCTCACTCTAACCCCAGTTCACAATTTTCAGTTCAGCAAGACTAATACTGTCTGAAGCATACGTTAGAGCAGAAATATATATAAAAAACGTTATTTATTACAAGTCACTTTAACTTTCTAAATATAAACCTAAGTCCAAGTATTCAGCAGGCAGATCCTTAAATTTCGCTTATTTACCAAATAAATGGCATTAGAGCCGATGAGACATTAAGTTTGAGGGCACGAGGGTAGTGTAGGAAACAATCCAAAATACGAAGTACTAAGAGGTGTGAAAGACATTGGTATTTGTAGTCAGAACCTGAAGTTTCCAAGTACACTACCAACTGCCACCACCGGGCCACCCGGCCAGCAGGAGAAGAAGCGGGTCCTGCCTCCCACAGAGAGCGCGGTCCCCTTACCCTGCAGATGTACTGGTTCCGCTCCCCAGGGGAGAAGGTCTGCGAGCGCACTATCACACTGCTCCTCACAAAGGGGTGCTGCCGGGAGCCCAGGCCGCCACGGTCTTTGGGGCGCACTGCCATACCGCCATTAACCGCTCCATCCGTATTCGTCTCTTTATCAACCTAGGGCAAAAATGAGCAATTTGTCAGCAGCTGATGGGTGTGTCTGCATTTATGCTCTTGGAAAGAAATACCCCATCTTACAGGAGAGCCTCGTCTAGCACTCAGGCCCTGCCACAGAGGAGGGCTTCATGCTACACAACACTGTCCTTCGGAGGGGAAACTGGGGAGGGTGGTTTTCCATGGAGTGCTAAGGAAGTTACCCACAGAGGTTAGGATAGTGTCTCCCCAACGGTATCGCCCACAGATGAGACTCTGAGAGTGAGACCTAGAAATGAAAGTTAAGATTTAAAGAGGATCAATGTGGGTTTCTCAAGAATCCTATTTGGGAATATTTCATCACTAAACATTATTCCACATTCTGATTTTTTTTTTCAGAATATGAATTTGATGATAAAAGTAATTAAATATAAGAAAAATGAAAATACGCTGAAGTGCTAAGATTTAAATAGAAAACACTCATATGTCTTTAAATATATCACTAAGGGGAGGCATAGTTTGGATTTCTATGGAATCTTTAGAAATGTTATAAAAAATAAAATTTCAGTTAAAAAAAGAAGTTTCTAAAAATACATACTGTAGGCATATGCAGATATCCACTTTTGATTCTTATAGCTTAATCTAATGCCCATACTTTACTCATGCTGGTTTGCTACATCATAAAAGGAAGTTTTCTGTAATAGTATAACATTTTTCTCAGCAATAAAGACTTAGAATGTTCTAAACTTTATTTCCAACATGCCAAGTTCACCAGTCTCCTCAAAGCTTGAAAATGACACCCACCCCATCAGGCACGGCAGTCTCAATCTGGCTCATGCTCAGCTCGCAAAGCTATCTGCCAAGCAACTTGGTTGTCATCTGGCCTAAACCAAATCCCCACAAACTTCCAGAAGAGATTTCAGTCAGAACACCAGGTAACCAAAATAAACTTTAAATATTTACCTCATGTTTAAAATTTACATAAACTTACAACATTTATGAAATGATAGAATTAAGTAGCCATCCTGGCACAGTCCAGGAAATTCATATAATAATTTAAATAAACACTCCCAGAATATTTACAGAGATCTAAAGGAGTATTATTTCTCTTCCTATATCGAATAGGAAGTGGAGAATTATTATTTGGGGCCCATTTCATAATGTTAAAGCACTTAAGAGTCTTTTCACAGTCCATTCCCACACTTTAATCTTTCATAATCAGCTCTTGGCATAAAACCTAATATTGAATTGCACCTAAAGAGACATAGCAAACATCTCCTCAGTCTGCATGGTGCCGTGGATGCTGTTTTAGGAGAGTGCATGTTAAAATGCTCACCAGGATGGGAATTCCAGTTGGTTGCTCACTTCCAGAGTCTTTGGCACAGTCATTTTCTTTCTTTCTCCGATCATCATTCACCTGAGACACACTAGTGCAAGGACTTAAGTCTTCTGTACAGCTGTTGCTCTCTGGAAAATTAACTTCAGCCTCTTCCTCAGTCACAATTTCATCAGAGGCCTCTCTTAGCATTGTTAACCTACGGAAAAACAAAACAAAACAAACACGCTTTAGGTTAAGCAAGCATGGTCCAAGGAGAAAAGTACAACTTGGGTAACCAACCTAATATCTGGAAAAGGAGTAATGGAATCACATGTAATGATTTCAAGCCATTCCTTTGACTGGAACTTTTAACTAAATGTCTCATGAAAAACATATTTTCACTTTATGTCTAGCAATCTGTAGCAAAATCACCACAATGTAGTACTAACAAAGACAAATGCATGAAATTTGACCTAGTTCCAAGATATTAAAAGAGATATTCTGAAAAACATTTATAAAGTTTGATCCCACCATTTAAAAATAATGATGTTCACTACAGTATAACTAGGTTTTAGTTGTTCGCTTATTGTAAAATTAATATGCTACAGAACAGTTGAGAGCAGATGGGTATATAAGGACAATTAGTAATGGTTATTGACCAGGCCTGCAGTCCTGTGGAGGCAGGACCTGGTGCAGAGTTTTACTTCTGAAGTACCAGTAGATCCCTAATGCTACACGATCTCATCTTTGGCAAAATCCATGACATGGATTTGGGTCATATTACAAGTGGTGCTCTGGAATATAAATGCAATTTATATTCTGTATAAACCATATTTACAGGAAAGAAAGTACCAGGATGTTTAGAACACCTCGTGGTTTGTTGAGTTTTCATGTTCTTAGGATGGAAACTTTTTCACTGATAACTAAATGTTGAGCTTTAATTGTAATTGGTAACATACGGAAAAAACGGTAGAGACCAGTTAACTAAATGTCATGAAATGAACACAAGGGGGCCTGGTAATGAATACTGTAAGCTATATATTCTTTTATATAAATAAAGTGTAATTTTTGAATGTGTGTGAAACAAATTGTATTTTACAAGCAAGAGAAAGGTTTAGTATTTAAAGACACTATTATAAGCACTCTCATTTGTTTTGCAGCACTCAGATTTTTGTGCATGATGAAGGACTTTTGATAAGAGCAAAGTATATCTGTACCTTTTCTTACACCAGTGTAGTAGCTGTTCTCTCCAAATGTCCACAGCTATGCTATGTATGACATACCCATCACTCTGAGTTTATAAAGCAATTTACACACAGGCACACAAATGCATGCTATAAACATATACACATATGCAAGTTGTTCAATTATACATAACAGTATAAGCAATTGTGCATACAAAATTAATCCAAATGGTTTTTTTTTTTTTGCTTGGGCAGGCACCAGAAACGAACCCAGTCTCCGGCATGGCAGGTGAGAATTCTGCCACTGAGCCACTGTCACATTGCCCAATCCAAATGGGCTTACGCGTACACTTAAAAAATGAAGCAGTCACTAAAATCTGACTTTAGAAAAAAGTAATGCAAACCAGGAAAGATAGCGCTTGTGATAATTAGACTCAGGTGTAACCTGGCATGATGGCACTCAGTTCTGTTGCTGTGGGCTTAAACCATCAACATGTGAAATTCATTTATGGCTGACTACATCTGCAGTTGACAAAGAGGAGGGCCTTCCACAATGACTAGCATTTTAATTTGATCATTTGGAGGCTTAAAAGGAGAGTCAGAAGACAAAAAAAACAGCTCAGCACAGCTCCATGGAGCTCAGCAGCCCAGCACACCTCAGCAAGAGAAGGCCCTTCCACAATGAGTAACATTTTAATTTGATCATTTGGAAGCTTAAAAGGAAAGTCAGAAGAAGAAAAAACAGCTCAGCTCAGCTCAGCTCCATGGAGCTCAGCAGCCCAGCACACCACAGCTCAGAGCTCAGAGCTCAGAGCCAGCTCAGATTCAGATGTTTGGAGACACAGAAAGGAAATGCCCCTGGGAAGGCCATTTGAACCCAGAAGATGGAAAGAAGGCCAGAAGCTATTACTATGTGCCTTCTCAAATTAGTAAATTTGTACCAAGATAAATTCCCTTTCGAAAGCCAGTCCATCTCTGGTGCATTGCATTCCGGCAGCCTCAGCAAACTAAAACAGCTCTTTATATATAAATGACTGGACAAAAGCTATAATAGCATTCTTCCCCCCTTTAAAGGATTAGGTATGAATAAAGAAACGGGAACAGAGGAGGGAAGGAAAATTTTAAAAGTAGAGAAATGAGTATTCAGAAGCTGTTTTCTAAATACTCCACTTTGACTTATCATAGCCTAAATGGTACTTCTGATAACTTAAAGAAAAGGGGAATCAGTCTTTTCGTTTGTTTATGATTTCATGATAAACTATCATGCCTTTCCAAATAGTTTGGACTTGGGGGTTGGGGATTAAAAACACCTCAGAAAACAGCGTTAAACACTACTGAAAGAAGAGCAAAGACGCTTGCTTAGGGTCCGCTGTGCCCATTAGCCCTCCTGTAACCTCCTTCAACTCTCTAATGACCAAGGGGCTTTCCCTGGCCACCAGCAACCCGGCTACGCTGCTTTCCATGATCCCAGAAGATATGAACCTACAAATGTTTCCCTGAAAGTTTCTTCTGAGGAACTAAGCACAGCCTCTTTGAGTGCTCTGATAGCCAGAGGAAACAGCCACATTACCAGTCTCCGTCTGGGCCCCGCGGCAACTCTTGCGAAGGAGGAGGTTCCTCCTGCTCTTCCTGTGCCAATTCCTGTTCCACGGCCAGAAGCTCAGCCGATGTCCTTGCAAGTAAGGCTGACACTGCATCCTGGAGAAGGCAAAAACCAGGCAGCAATTCACATCATACAGTTTGAGAAATTCTTAAAAACTGTGGAAAAGCAGCTTGAATCAGACTGAATTCTCCTAATGAGACCAGAGACCAAACATAAAAGCTGAATAAAACAAGGTGCATATGAACAAACAAAACCCCAGCTAACTTAAAGCAAAGAACGACACAGGAAGTAAGGACCCAAAGCCAAGGTCCCAGGGAGCTCACGGGGAACACAATGAGGTAAGGCGACCAGCACTGTTCCCTTGGAGGCACCTGTCAACTCTAGAAGTGATGAGCACAGGCTGGACAGCAACTGTGGCTGCCTCGAACTCGTGGCAGTGCCATTAGGACGGGAAGACGAAAATGCAGTTGGATCTACCAAGGCGGTCAGCATGGGAGGAGCCAGAGAAAATGGACAGCAAAGTAAGCTCAATATCCTGCATGGCATTCTTCTTAAAGTATGTGCCATTCCTAAGCTGTGCATGTGCAGGGCAAGAAACTGAGAAATCAAGTAAATATCTGCTTGAATTTCTGAATATACAGTATTCAAATATTTCTGTTGACTCATGGTCCTGGGGGGACTAAAATTGGAATCCAGGTCCCCCAAGTGATCCAGGAGAACTGTCCGTATTGTGATCTGCCTCCCAGAATAATATTAAATCCTCTCTGAAGAAAACTATGAACCAGAGCCACTATAATTCTTCATATAAATATCCAGCATTCCACTAGAAGCAGGACTTAATGACTGAAAGCCAAGAGAAAAGGCAGACATCAGAGGCATGTATGATTCATACATATACTGCAGTTATTAATGGAAGAAATTTTAAATGTTAATATATATTCAAAAATGGATGAAAAGTTGGAAAGTTTCACTAGTATAAACACAAAGAAAACCACATTAGACACATCAGAGTGAAACCGCTAAAAATCATAGAAAAGGGGGAAATCTTAAAAGCAGTGAGAGATCAAAGATGCATTACCTTTTAAGAGTCAGTAATTAGACTGACCTTAACACCTCAACAAATAAACAGAAACCAGAAGACAACAAGATAATGTGGACAAAGTAAACAATGACCTAATTAGAATCCTATGTCCAGCAAAAATGCCCTTTAAAAACAAAGTTAAATAAAGGCATCAACTGACCTGTACTAAAAGAAATACTAAAAGGTGTTTGGGTAGAAGAAAAATGATCCAAATACAAGCACAATAATGCAGAAAAAAATAAAAGACACCAGAAAGTGTAAAGATGGGGAAACCCACATGAATACTGACTGTCAATAAAACAATAATGTCTTGTGGGGTGGGGTTTAAAATATATGTAGATTGAATTAGTAGTGATCAATGAAAGGCAGTGGTAGGGGTATAGAAAAAAATAGGAGGGAACAAAGGTTAAAATATATTGGGTAGATGGAAATACTAGTGGTCAATGACAGGGAGGGGTAAGGGGTATGGTATGTATGAGTTTTTTCTTTTTTTTTATTTCTTTTTCTGGAGTGATGCAAATGTGCTAAACAATGATCATGGTGATGAATGTACAACTATGTGATGATACTGTGAGCCACTGATTGTACACCATGTATGGAATGTTTGCGTGTTAAGAATGTATGTGCTTACATGTTGTTTGGGTTTGTCAATAAAAAAAATACTTTCAATTAAAAAAATACAATAAAATATATGTAACTAAAATATATGACAATAATTACATGGAGGAAGAAAGAGAATAAATGGAGTCAAAGTTATAAAATCCTTGTACTATCTGGCAAAAAGTAAAAGTAGTAATTAAAGTAATCTCTTTTAAGTCAAAGACATGCTGTAATCTCCAGGATTACTGCAAAAAATAAAAGAATTGTACCGAGTTAATAGAGGAGAGGATTAAATTTTTAAAATACTTGATTAATCCAAAAGAAGAACAAAAAGGAACAAAGATGGGACTAAAAGAAAACAAGTAGTAAGATAATAGGTTCAAACCCAAATATATCAGTAGAACATTAAATATATATAAACCAGTACTCCAATTAAGAGATGACGATTATAATACTGGATAATAAGCCAAAATCAACTACATACTGGTTAAAAGCAACACACTTTATATATAATACTCAGAAAGGTTGAAAGTAAAAGGATAGAAAAAGATACATCACAAACACTAATCCATGAAGACTTACACAGCTCTGCTAACATCAGACAAAGTGGACGTTAAGAAGAATTACCGGAAATAAAGAAGGACATTTCAGATGAGAAAAGGGTCAGCTGAACAGGAACAAACACAATGCTAAATTTATATTCCCCTAATGACATGGACTTAAATTATATTAAGCAAACCTAACGGAACTAGAGCTGTGGAACACCGCTCCGATCAAGATGGCAGAGGGAGAAACTTCAGGGCTCTGCCGCCCACACAAACTTTGAACAACCAGCGAGAACTGGCAAAAATATCTTTCTCAAAGCTGCAGAAAACAGTTAAAGGACTGCAGTATCAGGGTCAGTGCCAAATCAAGAAAAAGGACGCTTGAAAATAGGAGGGTGGCATAGTGCCCCGGCTGGCCCCTTCTCTGTCCCCCACCAGCTCGGACAGTGCCAGGTGGAGCAGAGTGACCCTTGTACACACTGGGAGCGTGTAAATCTGGCCCTGTGGAAATCACTGCCCAGACTCTGCCCCTGTGCAGAAGGCAGCTCACAGAACTCTCACAGAACGCAGGAGGAGAGCAATCAGGTTGTGCTTCCTGGAGCAATGGGTTTCTGGCCATAGGACATACAATGCAATGCAAAGGACTGTGAGGAATTTTCCTCGTAAAGAGGGGCATTAATAGCCACGTAAATGGGGGAATTCTTAGGGCCACCTGTGCATGCCCAAGACAAGATGCCTGTGCAGAAAGGAAAGGATGAGGCGGACCCTACGCTTTGGGCTGGAACTATTCTCTAAGCTCATCATATGGATAAGGCCTGAAGAACACTTACCAGGTCAATATACAAAGATTGGGAAAGGTGTTTATTTTTTTGGGGTTTACTTCTGGCAATCAAGGAAAGCTCTGGCATAACACAAGCAGGGTACACACTTAAGGAACAGAAGTCTCAGAGTCTGAATTCTAGCAACAATACACCATTAAAATATTGAACTGTCCAGGTATCAACAAAAAGTTTACAAAAAAATACAGAGAAAAAGGAAGTGATGGCCCAGGCAAAGGTAAAGTTTAAAACAATAGAAACCATCAATGAGGACCAGACAGAATACCAGATAAAAACTTAAAACAAATAAACAAACAAAAAACAATTCTAAATAGGCCAAAGAGTTAAAAGAAAACATAGACAAAGAACCAAAGGAAATCAGGGAAACAACAAATGCACACAAAGAGAATATGATGGAAATTAAGAAAAGGAACAAAATAGAGCTGAAGACCCCACTAACAGAAACTGAAAATTCCTTAGCTGGGTTCAACAGCAAATTGAAGCTGGCAGAAGAAAGAATCAGTGAACTTGAAAACACAACGATTGAAATCATCCAGAGTGAGAAGCAGAAGGAAGGAAAAATGAAGAAAAGTGAACAGAGCATGAAAAATCTGTGGGATAACATCAGTCTACACATTGTGGGAGTCCCAGAAGGAGAAGACAGAGAGAATATTCAAAGAAATTAGGCTGAATCTGATTCAAACAGTTTGCACAGGTACAACAGCTTAATCATAAATCATATGCATTATTGAGGTACAGAAAGAATTAGAAAAGACACTTTAAGTACTCAGCACATTTCCTGACACATAGGAAGCACTTGGAAAAATGTTAGCTGTGATTATCATTAGTCGATTTTTCTGAGGAAGGAGCTGAGGTCCAGACCCCTTCAGAGATCGCCCAAGATTACAGTAGTAGCAATAGAACCAGCTATGTATGTGCACATCACAATGCTTTTTCGCCTCTGTCACTTAAATGGCAAAATGAGGGGATTGGGCAAAATGATCTCTTGGGGTTGTCTAGCTGTACTTGCTGTCAGTCTATTATTTGAAATCCTCAGGGCTTAAAGAGTTTTCACCTTCAGTTGTCCTTTCCTCATGGACTGGGAATGACTTAACACAGCAGCAGTAAAATTTAAACCGAAAGAAGACCAGGCAGAGAGAGAGAATCTGATTATTATTTTCAAACATACTTATATATATATTCTAAAAAATCATCCCGTGAAAAATTGCTCAGCATCATTAGTCACTAGGAAAATGCAAACCAAAACCACAATGAAATAGCACTTCACATCCACTAGGATGACTATACCCCAAAAACAGACAAGAGCAAGCGTTAGTGAGGAGGTGGAGAAATCGAAGCCCTCATACTTTATTGGCAGGAAAGTAAAATTGTGCAGCAACTTGGGAAAACAGTCGGCAGTTCATCCGAAGGTTAAAACTAGAGTTACCATATGACCCAGAAATTTACTACTAGATATGTACCCAAGAGAAATGAAAACATATGTCCACATAACAACTTGTTCATAGTACCATTACTTATAATAGTAAAAAAGTGAAAACAATCCAAATGCCCATTGGCTGATGAATGGATAAACAAAATGTGGTATGTGCATACAACAGAATATTATGTGGCAATAAAAGGAACAAGATACTGATACATACTACTACAACATGTATGAACTTGCAAACATAATGCTAAGAGAAATAGGACATAAAAGAACACATATTTTATAATTCAATTCCTATGAAATATTCAGAATAAGCAAATTTATAGAGATTAAAAAGATTAGTGGTTGCCTGGAAGGGTGGGATGGAGAGGTCGTCGAGGAGAGAATGGAGAACGGCTGCAAAAGGGTACTGGGCTTCTTTTGGGGGTAATGAAAATATAGTAAAATTGACTGTGATAATGGTTACACAACCCTACGAATATACAAGAAACCATTGATTTGCGCATTTTAAATGGATGAATTATGTAGTATCTGAATTATATACAATAAAACTGTTAAAATAACTTACATCCTGTGGCTGTCTTAAAGACAGAAATTATATCTCATCATCTTGTATGACTTACATCTGCCACTGACCTGAGCACGTAACATACACTCCCCTGACACGTCTATTTCCCTTTTAACATTTACCACAATGCCCAGCAGGGCTTCTTGCGCACAGGAGATAATCAGCAAAGTATTATTCTTATTTATCTGACTTTTGCTTAGTAAACTCTTTCCTCATAGATAATCTAAAACAAATTTAACACAATAACAAAGACCATAAAAATGCCAACTCAGTGATGCATGGTCTCATAAAATATCCCTCTGTAAATTTCTTGAGGTATTCAAGTATGACTATTTGTTACCACAAACTTTTTAATTGAAAACTATAGAAAATGATGTTACAAATGCAGAACTAAGACACTGTTTAAGCTCACTAATTTATACTCTACAAAATATAAGAGTTCCAAATGCATAATCTGACAGTGCTATCAAATGGCTGAACACAATGTATGAAAATATAAATCTGAATCAAAGGATTTTCCACGGTCATTTTAAAAAATGACGTTTCCATATCTATTTTTATGGAGAAAAGTGTGAGCAGAAAGAGTGGTTCTTTTATAAACCATACTTGAAACAAAGTTGGAAATTATCTCTCTTTTTTTTTTCCTTTTAGGGAAGCTGAGGGGAAAGGGAAAGCTGTGAGGAGAGAAAAAGGAACAACGGTGAATAAAAGGCTAGTGAATAAAAACACATCGGTATCATAGCATTCTTTATTGCACATCATTTTAATTAAATATTAGTGACTTTTTCTATAATTCTGACTCACCAAATCTACAGAGTCTACTGGTGGCTGGTTTGGCTGAAATACAAAATCCTCATTTTCTTCTTCCCGTTTTTTATAAGGCATTTGCTTGGAAGGAAGCAAGTTATACCACAGAGTGAAAATCTCATTGGAAAATGGTAAATCTGCCAAGCTGATCTGTGTTCCAGCCTACATGAAAAGAAAGTGGCAGGGAGGGAGAGAGGGAGAAAGAAAACGAAAAGAGAAAATAAAATGTAATTTTCTCCACTGATATAGTTAAGATTGTTGGGGTGAGCTTGTTTTAGGGTAAAAAATAAAGTAATACATATATACAGCAGTGGTAGATACTTGTTTCAAACTAGAGATCCCTTATACTTTTGCATCTGACTAAATACAAAATAATCCCCAATATGAAAGCTAAACCTGGTTTTATTTTGTGGGATACTATTTTGCCAATCACTACAGATATGTGTTATATTATTTAAGAAATGACTAAGCATGCAACACCTTTGCAAGTCTGGAATTATTTCTAAATGAAAAGTTAACAATAAATAAATGAATAAGCATAAACCATGATACTATTTATGCCATAAGAGTGACGTGATTATTTAAGGCTTTCATATTCCACCAAATCATACATAATTGTTAGACAGAACTTAAATGAAATGCACTAATTTTTAAGAGGCTATCGACTAAGACACTTACTCATATACTTTCTTTGGGACATATATGACTATTCAGATTTTCAGCTGTAGATTTTAAACTATTTTTTACCTTTGTAAGATAGAAACCTAAACATAAGTATCTTCTATTTTATAGACCAAATGAGTATTACTTTGTTTTCAATTTTTTTGAAGCCTCCAACACATACACCTTCTATACTAAAAAACTTCCTGACAGCCTAATAGTCTGCTATCTTTCCTTTTCACCATCTTAAACTTTGTCCATAATGAAATAGTGTTTTTGTGTTTCCTGTTGGGCTGTGGAAAAAAGTCCAACTAGAAACCCACAATGATTTTTAACCCATAGGTACAACTCTATATACTCACATTTAAGCACCTGGAACTTTACTGGTATGTAAAGGTTTTCTGAGTTATTAAGCAAAATGGTGTTTTAAATTTATTATTAGTAATGTGTGAATTCCTTCTGCTTTAGGATTTAAACATCATATTACCCTAAATAGTAATTTATAGGAGCTCTTAACACAATGGCAGGAGTAAGGGAGGAGAATAAGTCGAATAACAGAGCTATATACTCAGGGTTTTACCAAATTTAAACTTGCAGCAATGAATTATGTGTGGGTTGTCTTTTTGATATCTGGCTCCATCATTCACAAGCTGTGTGACCCTGGACACATGCGCTCTGTAAGCAGTTCTTTATCTAAAATTGGGGGAGAATCATACCTTTTTCATAAGATTGTCATGAGGATTAAATGAGATAATGTATATAAAGCACTTAGCTCAGGGCTCAGCATCGGGAATAATTAGCACACCTCATAACAGGGGTAAAAGTCCTTCTTCAGTCAAAGGATAGATATGGAAAATAGCTTTCACAGAAAACCAGAATTTATAAGCAGATTTGAAAGGTCTGGAACAAGAGAATGAAGAAAGGAAGTCACTTCTACAGGAAAAATGAAAACAACCGTTGGCTGTGCACCAAGGTGCCATGCACAGCGGTGGTATTTCAGGGCTGGCAAAACAGCAGCTATACAATATTCTCAGAACAGACAATAACAACTGCTACTCGGCAGCGATAATTATGAGAAGTCCTACCAGGCATTCTTCCCTTCGGTGTCTACTGACGGAGCAAAGATCTACTCGCAGTGTCTTCTGTTGTAAGGCCTTGTGGGAAATGGCCACCCGGAATACATCACTGAATAAGATGGATTCTGTAGCTGGATGGACTTTCGTTCGAAACAGACAGCTGATATCAGATGAGGAGGGAAGTACTGCAACCCTAAAATATCTGCAAAAAAAAAAAAAAACAAGGATAGAAAACTGGATTTCACAGATATTTCAATTACGCTGAGTTCACACTATCATTTAGAAATTAACCACAAAAAAAAGAAAAGTGATGGAACGTGGAGACTGTTATCAACTCCTAAGCCCCCACACTGGCTGAGGCCCTGGGCAGCCAGAGGTCCCACAGCCACATTTCACAGCTTGAGGCCTGCCCTGCAGCTGCTGCAAAGGTGCATGATAAAGAAACTGAAGAAGAGGAAAGCCAGTGTGGGGCAGGTAGATCTAATGTCCCACCTGCCCCAAGAGCATTCAACTCCAAAATAGTGATTTCTGAGTCTAGAATAGTAGGAATGCACAAAGCAGAAAGATACTGGTGACTTTACCCCAAAGAAACCTCAGCCTGAATATTAAACAACAGCTGCCGACAATCATTTCTCAGGCATGGAATACATTATCCTACTGGGGAAAGAGAAAGGCTAAGTGGCATATTGCAAAGAAAATTAAAACAGATGAAATAACAGTTCAGAAATATCATTGTCTAGCCTCTCAGAAGTCTCAGATAGGGCAAACTCGTTTAAGAGTCTTATGCTGTGTAAAGTTCAGAGGAAGAATTATAGAAAAACTATAACTTCTAATACTACCTTCAAATGGGTTTTCTGAGAGCATATTATATGAGGACTCACAATTCTTAGAATTAGCATAAGGAGTTTTCTTTTAAATCCCAGAAAGAGAATACCCACTAGAGTTCCCATGCCTTTGCAGGTTTGTCTAATTTTATATGTAAAAAGGGCCTTTCTCCAATTATAAATGCTGTAAATTCAAATGCAACCTGAAGAATGTCCTATTATTTATGTATATCAAGATTAACTCTGGAGAGTCAAATGCAAAAACCTAGTGGACCTTGGGCTACTTGCTGTTGACTTAAAAGTCTCATAAGGACATGGCTCACTCCCCCAAGGAGCTGTAGATTCAGTAGTAGAAAATCTTTTTCTCCACACCCCCGCCACCTTCACTGAAAAACTGCAGAGAATCAGAACTGAAGGAGAGACTTTTCTGTTTTGCCAGCTTTCAGTTTTACTCTGCCACCAGTGGCCTAACCTTAAGGGATCCTAAAAATGTTTCCACACGAAGGGGAAAAAAAGAAAGAAAGAAAGAAAAAGCAACAGATTTTAAATGGTTAAGAGTCAAAGGCACAGAGTAAAGAAGCTATGAGGGTTATTAAGCCAGGGGTGGGGGGCCAGGGGGTTCTTCCTATGAGCATCCCCCAAACTGGAAGCAGGAAAACTCTGGACCATTCATGGAAATGTTGGGGTGCTGCCAACCAGCTGAAACATAAACTCTGCTTATCAGAACTAACAATCAGAATATAAGATGTGAAGTTAGTGCTGTTTTAATAGATACTTCACACCAGGCTATCTGTCCTTCATAATAGTGTCACTTAGGTCACAACTTTTGTTTCTTCTTTTGCATGCTGTGTAGTGGGGGTCACATGTCGTTCTTTTTCCATGTAAACATTCTGTTATTGCAGTACCAATTGTTTTTTTATTTTATTTATTTATTTTTATTTTTTTAGAGCATGGACTGGGTATCGAACTGAGGTCTCCCACGTGGCAGGTGAGAACTACCTGTCACTTCTTAGGTCAAGATTTTCTGAAACGGGTTTAAGAAATGCTGCCGTCTCTCTCAGGAATGTGCAGCCCAGACAGACAAGTAACTGCACTCCCCATGGGGAGCAGAAGAGAATTCTGTGCTCACAGCTGAGCCAAGCCTCTGGAGAGCACCACCGTACCTGCAGGGGGCGCCGGGTTACTTACTGTGAGGGAGGCGGATATGGCTGAGTAGGGGGTGGGGGATGGGGGGTGGGCCAGGGCAGGTGTGCCCTTACAACATGAGCTTAGAGGAGCGTGTATCCTCGGGCACTTTGCAGCTTTTTCCAGGACTGAACTGGTTCTCAAGTGTTGCAGACCTGCCTCCTCCCTGATTTGCCACAGAAACCTTTACAGAAAGGTTGCCAAAGTAATGCTTCCACATCACAGTGTATCTATTGCTGGGGAGAAGTAGCAAATAACATTATCAAGGCGGTCTTCCCTGAAGACTGGTGACTGGTATTCTTAATCTCAGGTCTGGAAAGCGGCTTCTCTCTTTAGAGGACTCACCAAGAACATGGCTCCCCTGCTCCCACCCCACCTTACCCCAGGAAGTCCCCTGTGGCCCACTCGCCTCCTGGTATCTTGTTTCCCTTGAGCTTTGACGGTCATCAACATATAAACATCCACTGGCTCTACTTTTCTATTGCCTATAAAATAATCTCCATCTAGCATTTCCCCCCCTCTAGACCTTGTTCTTTTTTTCTGACAATTCTATATTATGATGTGAATGTAAAAGTAACTTGAAGAGAAAGAATCCAGAACACTTTATTTCATGAAGGTACCTTCACTGTTAAATGTGCTCCATCGTTAGGAAAAATCAGCCACCTGGCTGTGTACAGAGACCTGGGATCATCCTCAATAGCTCTTTTTTATTTCCAAGTCCTTGTACTACCATATTCAACATCTGATTAATAGTCACCTTCTAGAGAAAGTTTAAATGCAGGGTGGACATGTCAATTCTAGATTCTAAGACAAAGGTGCTAAACTGAAATCTGGCTTCCTTCAGCCATTTTCCAGCTGTGAGCCCTGAAAGCAAGTCACTGACACTGACTCCAGGAGGTACAAAGATGAAGGCAGGTAAAGGCCTCTAGAAAAACCTGTTAGGAGACAAACAGTCCCTCAACAGCGGACTGTGCAGCATTCGTTGTGATTCTCAGGCTTATAAAGTAAAATAACTAAATATTCCAGAAATTAAAGTATCACAGGGAAGCAAATACCAGATGATAAAAACATTCTTTGGGGCGGGCCACGGTGGCTTAGCAGGCAGAGTTCTAGCCTGCCATGCCGCAGACCTGGGTTTAATTCCTGGTGCCTGCCCATGTGAAAAATAAAACAAAACAAAACAAAACAAAAACCCATATTCTCTGCTATAAGACAGAATAAAGCCATGCAGCATGTAACAATGTGGATGGACCTTAAGGCATTGTGCTGGCTGAAATTAGCCAGAAACAAAAGGACAAACACTGTATGGTCTCACTAACATGAACTAACATTAGTGAGTGAACTTGGAGAACTGAAGTTAAGAACACAGATTATCAGGAGATAGAAATAGGGTAGAGATTGGGCAATTGGTACTAAAGGAATACAGATTGTGCAACAGGACTGATGGTAAAAATTCAAACAGATAGCACCATGCTACTTGATTAGAGCACAATAATGTAAGTACACTGAATAAAGTTGGAAAAAACACAAATAACAAAACAAAACCATATTTTTTAGATGTACATGACTGAATGACAATGCTATTTTGATAAGTAAAATTTAATCACTATATTTTTATGCAAACGGTCAGAAAATTCCTCCAAGACAGTAACAACCGGTCCCCAACAGAATATGGAATTTCTGATTGAAAAATGAGATAAACAGTATCGGTTTCCCTTCTTAATAATAAATCCACTGAGTAAGGACTAAGGCCCTACATGCTTTTCTAACATCTTCCTTTGCCCTTCATCTTTAATGTTGATTTAAACATGATCTGCCATGCTATGCCTTTTCCCTATCTTCATTTTGATAAACTGTCTTATTAAAATGTAAAACTATTTTACAGGGAAAATTTTATGTTCCTCAATTTGTTGTTCAAATATTTTACTTACATTTTAAAAGTGTGAGGTATCAAGCAGGCATGAAGATTTCGGAGTTGTGCTATAAGCACCATGAAGTTTGAACTTTTCGCATCATATCTGTCAAAACAGAAGTTGAATGAAGCAAGGGCTGGGTGTGCTCAGCAGCCGCCCCGCAGCCCCCGCCCCGCCCCGCCCCATGCAGATCCCTTACCTGAGGCCTATCTGCACCTGGGCAGTCTCTACAACAGCCACACCGTCCTCACTGTATGGGACGTCTTCCATTTCACTAGGCCTGGGACACAGAGTCAGTGGACAGTTTATTAACAGGGATATCAATTGTTATGGTTACAATTTGCCACTGAAGGACTTGGAGTGAAAACTTGCATTAATCCTTCAGGCCATCCTGGTGGAGCAAGCCTTGGTGAAAGAGTCCTCTTTTAGAGGCTTACTTCAGATTTCAACAGGGGCTGCCTCTGAGCCCTGCTGCCTGGCCTTCCTGAGCCTCACTATGTTAGCACGACACCCAGGGACAGGTATTCTCCTTTTGGAAATACACAGGAGAAGCTTTGCGTGCCAAACAGGCACCACCCAACCACTCCAATGCTCTCATCAAAATCAAGTTTTACAGTTGAGCAAGGAAAAAAGAGATACTAGTGCTGGAGAAAATGTGGAGAGATGTATCTATTCACTGTGTAGAGAAGCTGAGAGGTGCAGCCCCTTGGAGGGCAGTGGGGTGGGTCCACAGGAGGCTAGGGGTGGGGTTGCCATAGGATCCTGCAACCCCACTGCTCAGTATAAACCTGGAGGAACTGAGTACGGGGATATGGATGGATATTTGCACACTGCTGTTTACGGTGGCATTGTTCGTGATTCACAATAGATGGAGGTGGCCTAAGGGTACAACCACTGAGGAGTGGAAGGGGGAACAGAGGTTTTTATATACAACAGACAATTGAGCAGCAGCAAAAAAAATGAAGTTGTGAGGCATGCAACTACATGAATGAACCGTGAGGACAAATGTTGAATGAAGTAAGTCTGAAGTGAAAGATAAATATTTTCATGCCTCATTTGTCTGAACTAACTATAAGCAACAAACTTGGAGAACTGAAATTGAGAGCATGGTTTATCAGGTTGGGGCCTACTGTAAAGGGTCCTAGATTGTAAGCTATTATAGTTGTCACATATATTCCAGAGTTGTAACTGTTATTTCTAAATTCTGAGATGCTGAGCTATTTGTGTATAACCTGGTCGTTCTCTGGAACTTCAGGTATTTGTGTGACATCTAAGACTCAGAGTTAGAGCTCTGAGGCTATGAAAGTCAGCATTACCCCATCTAGCAACTATTTAAAAAGTTGAAAAAGTGATCAGACTTCATGTAGAGATATGAATAAAGCTGATCTGGATAGGACTAAGGTAAATGAGAACACAGGTTAAAGGATGACATGGTCTACATTTTAAAACTTCAACACAACTTTGGCATGTGACCAAAGGAAGAGATGTTCATTTGGTGCAAAATATATATTTTTGGTAGTGCATTAACTAATTTAACTTATAAGATCAGTTTGTTTTAATATCATAATTACCTGGAACCTTGAATAGGGAACGAGATCTTGTTGGTTTGTACAGCTTAGTGTGATGCCCCAATACATCCCAGAGTAATGTGGGAAGAGAATAAAAATGTACTTGCAAGTCCCCGGGGGGACTGGGGAGAAAGGAGGCAATATTAAACTTCCCCATCCTGGGAATTCCTGATTTTCTCATAAGCACCAGGGGAAACCAATTCAATAAGCTAAGCTCTTGATGTTGGGGTTCAAATTTATGAAACATTCCTACAAAGGAGAAGCTAAGCCTACTTATAATTATGGCTTAGGGCCCCCTCCCCCAGAGAACCTCTTTTGTTGCTCAGATGTGGCCTCTCTCTCTAAGCCAACTTGGCAGGTGAACTTACTGCCCTCTCCCCCATGTGGGACATGACTCCCAAGGGTGTAAATCTCTCTGGGAATGTGGGACAGGACTCCCAGGATTCACTGGGACCCAGCATCATGGGATTGAGAAAGCCTTCTTGACCAAAAGGAGGAAGAGAGAAATGAGACAAAGTTGCAGGGGCTGAGAGATTTCAAACAGTCAGGAGGTTATCCTTATACATTATATAGATATGCCTTTTTAGTTTTATGGTGTATTGGAGTGGCTGGAGGGTACTACCTGAAACTGTTGAGCTGTGTTTCAGTTGCCTTGATTCTTAAAGACTGTTATAATGTGACTGTGTGATTGTGAGAACGTTGTGTCTGATGTTCCTTTTATCCAAGGTATGGACAGATGAGTGAAAAATACAGACAAAAAATAAATAAATAATGGGGGGAGGATAAGGGGTAAAAAAATTGGGTAGACTGCAATACTAGTGGTCAATGAGAGGAAGGGGTAAGGGATATGGGAAGTATGAGCTGTTTTTTTTTTTTATTTCTTTTTCTGGAGTGATGCAAATGTTCTAAAAATGATCATGGTGATGAATACACAAATATGGGATGATATTGTGAGTCACTGGTTGTATTCTCCCTGAGATAATGTAATGTATGCATTATCTCAATAAAAATATTTTTTTAAAAATCAAGTTTTAAATCTCAGGGAGAACCAGATTATTATTGGAGTATAATAATCTATCATTTCCTTGGCAGATAGGATGTCTTGGGTATATTTAAGTTTTCAGATACACCTTTTCCTTAACAGTGGGAAGCTTTTATTGTCCCAAAGAGTGATAATGGCAGCAGACACTTGCGATATGAGACCCTACCTGCACAGTGATGAGGGGACATGATGGCTGAAGAGTGCCTCTATCGAAAACTTACTGTTTCACAAAGGCTTCATAGACACCGCTGTCTCCAGCCACTGACTCATCAGACACAGCAGCGGACACGCAGGCTGCTTTCTCCCCAAGCACGTGGCTTCCTCTTCTCCTTGGTGAAGGTTTTTCCACATCTAAGGAGGGGAGAGCACTAATTAGGGTTTCTTCATGGGAAAAGTGAAGTATAAACATATATACAGTTTGGGAATGAGAAATCCAAAGTAAGATTGCCACCTGAGAATCCAGGATATTACTATTAACATCAACTGTTATGGATGATCCAGGGCATGGTAGCTTCTAAGATTCCTGGGATACCAGTTATTTCGGAAGTTTGACAGTGAACATGTCATTTTATTT
Organism: Tamandua tetradactyla; assembly: GCF_023851605.1. Lineage (NCBI taxonomy): Eukaryota > Metazoa > Chordata > Mammalia > Pilosa > Myrmecophagidae > Tamandua > Tamandua tetradactyla. The sequence continues at coordinate 29,747,125 of NC_135352.1, forward strand.
GTCTTGAAATATTTTCAGGAAAGGAATGAATTATACAAATTCTTACTGTTCCCTTCCTTCTCTCTTTTAAGCACTTACTGTGGTGACCATGCACTGGGGGAGACTAAGAAACCATCTGCCTCTATCTAGCATTAGTAATATTTCTACAATAGCTCTGAGCAACTCAACAGCAAGAAGGGTTTCCACCTCTTTCGTTCTCCTCTTCTCTCTACATACCATATTCTATATTTCCTATGCTATTACACTAATAGAAATTAAAGAAAAAAAGCTTTTGACTTAGAATTCCTCACCAGCTGATACCATTTAAAAGAAATTTTTTTGTGTGTGCTACCGAATATTTAGCACCAACTACTACTTAACTTTTATCTCCAACTCATATTCACACACCAGAGTCCTGCAGCAAGCAAGGAGCATTCATTTACAGCTGTGCTCCTAGTGCAATAAGCTGCAAGCCCCTGGAGTTCTTTCAAGCAAGGGGATCAGTATTGGTATGCATTTCACCCCACTTTCTGAGTCGTGACTTTACATCTTGTTAAGATGTTTAAGTTTTAAGGCTTCAGATTACAGAATTGATTGCTGCATTTTCCCTTTTATTTCTGGCAGTGGGAATGCTTTCTCCTTGATGATGAAGTGCCTTCTCTCCGCCCACCCCCCTTTGCAAGGGGCGAAGGTGATGACATGATTTATTGATTACCCCCAGGAATGAGGACAGCAGCCTGGAATTGACTTTGACAATGACAGAGACTGACTGTGGAAGGACTTCCCAGTTTATTGCAACTTGGTTTCTGTCATGCAGCAGGGACTGGTGCTGGAGAGGAAAATGTATACAAAAGGAACTGGACTTCACCTGCATAACACTCTAAAGCACTGAGGGAGATGAACAGTGTCACTAACAGGGAGCTATCTGTCCCCCATGAAGGCCAGATGTCCTCCAAAGAGATCAAGCACTTAAGAGAATTTCATCTTCACAGATAAATATACGTTTTCAGTTGTTTTCAGACATAAAACTGAGTATGTATTATCTGCAAGCAAAGCTCTTGGATATGTTTTCCTTTAGTGTGACTTTTTAACAGCAGTTTCTTAATACAGTATGTATTTTAAAAGTTAAAAACGATTTCATGGATGCATCACAGACTCTGCGGTCCAGCCACAGACATCAGCTATCGCAGCAGACCCAAGTGGTGGCAGCATGGCAACGACATGGCAGAGAAGGACTCTGGCACAACAGGGCTCCTTGTGATGACCAGGTAGGCGCAGGACTGTGGGAGACTTCCTCACCTATCCCCTCCCTCTTCTCCAGTTTCCAGCCTCACTTACTGGACCGGCTTAATTGACGGGATGTTGAAAAATGGTCATAGAAAAGATTCCAGATCCATGCAGAGCCAGAAATATACAACCCCTTAAGTCGAAAATGTAGAAGAATGGCCAAAAAACCTACTCCCTTTTCTTCTCTCTTGTTCTTTCTTCCCTTTCATAAATATCAACGGTCTGTGGTAATAACTGTGTTTAGCAGAGCTCCTGCAACTTCTTGTTGTCACCATGCAGTGATGATGACAACCAGGTATTGTTAGATGTGACGTGTGTATCATGGCACTGAGAGGCAGGTACAGTATCACCCCCGTTTTGCAGATGAGGAGCAAGTTTTGAGACTGGGCAGGTAAGTACTCAACATAAGAGAGCGGCGGCGACCCCACCGTGAGCGCAGGCTGGGCTAGGCTAGCTGCTGGGACCCCACTGTGAGCGCGGGCTGGGCTGGCCACGGGGACCCCACTGGGCGTGGAAAGCCACACAGCACACCTCCCTGGAAGCAGGCATGAGTCCCCATGGTGGGTTTCTGCTTTGCTGGCGTCATATGTAAAGGCCACTCCTGGACTTACCCTCTTCATGGTTGCTTAGTTTGTTAACACATTACTCTTTACTAGAGCTTTGGCATCTTTCCAGGAGGGGCACACAGACTATGCCCATGTTCTCTCATTTCCTCCCACTGCCCCAGGCCACCCCTAAGGCAGTGTTTCAGTTTGCAGATATGCACCCGCAGAAACAAGCTGGATTCATATCTCTTTAACCATCTGAACCAGCCAATCAAATAACAGTTAAAATTCTCAAGATCATAGATGGAAATAGCAATAAAATACACCTAAAGAGGCCTGCAGTCTCCTGTGTGTGGGACTGAGTACACACACATCAGAGCAGGGCGCCCGTGGATGGGCACTAGGGCTCTGATTTCGTGTTTCGTCTCATGCGAGCTTTCGGGCAGAGCATCTTCCTTGGATTACAACTGTGATCATTTGCCAAAACGGGCACCTCTTGTGCTCCTACAACCATAACTATTATATTAAATGTTGCTGTCTCACAAAGGAACACAATATTTAAAATGAAAATGTCCCTGTTTCTGTCTCTTTGAGTACAGATGCAGAGCAAGCACTCGATCTGCTGCACTCCTTCTTGGACTGCAATTATTAATGTGGCCAGAAGAGGGCAGAGCAATCCCAGACATCAGGGTCTGCTCTTTGCAAATTAACTGGACAAAGAGAGAGAATATGGCATGAAACAAAAATTGTATTTATATAGAATTCCCTACACAATCTAAATATTGAACCCTGGTGCTAATTAGCTGGTATGCTAATTGCCTTGGTCTTAATCTGTTTTAGGCCAACTTTTAAAAGAAAGCCATGCTATTTCAGAACGAGAATCTATTTGGAAGTGGGAAGTGTGTTTACAAGATTTGTTCCCAGTCAACTGCCACACAGAGGGAGTTTCTGGAAGACAGAACAGGTACGTAATGACTAAGTCTATTAACTAAGAAAGGTGATTTTTACATTTAGGTATATGAATAAAAACTCCTTTTCAAATAAAGCCAGAAACAAATACTGAGAAAAAGTAGTACACCTGTCTGTACTCTGTGAAAGTAACCCTTCAATCATTCTCTTCAAAATAGCTTCAGAGGGAATACACAAAAGAAAAGGACTCCATTTACCTGTAGTTCCTTCATATAATGGTTCCCTAGCGCATTCGTTAAGGTCTTTATCCTCTAAAAGGCACTGGGCAGCTGCTCCTGAATCAGAATCCAGCAATATCTGATTTTCACTGAGGCCAATGTCTGCAAAATGGCTACTCAAGTCACAGTCTTCAAAGTCAGCAGTGAACTGATGGAGAGGGGTGTCAGGAGAAGACGTGGGAAACGGGCCTTCCAGAGCCAAGGGAGAGCCCGGCGGAGACAAGGAGGAAAGGGACGACCTTGAGGACAGGGAGGTCACAGACTTGGGGGCCTCGGTCAGAGGGGGAGTGTGGCCTGTGGCTGTGGCAGCCACCCCACAGGGGTCAGTTGGGCCAGGCAGGCTGGGGGACTTGACCACCTCGTTTTCATGGATGGTGGTGATGGGTCCGGAAGGAATGTAACTGCCTTTCTCTTGCAGAAGGAAGTCCAGTTTGTACTGATAGTCCACTTCGATCTCATCCCCCTGGCTGCTGTAATAGAGCTCACTGGAACTGAGGGAGTTGAGCGACCCTCGGCTGGAGGTGTTAAGGGATCCCCGACTGGATGCCAGGGAGCCCAGGCTGCTTCCGGAAGACATGGACAGTGTGCTGGCAGAGAGGCTGGGGAAAGGAAAGCACATGTTGTGAGAGCAGGCAACATGGAAAACCCACTCATGACCACTACTGGCTCATTCAGACCCTACAGGGAAGTAACATAATCGCAATGAACAGGGAAAAGGAACTTGTTATTATAGGACACATTTCCATGGTTACTCACTAACATTTTCAACCGTGCTCTTTAAGAACACTTTAAGTAGCAATTCTACACTACTTAAAAATTATCCTCCTTTTGTAAAAGTACAAAAAAATAAGGACCAAATACCTATTGATAAATCCACTTGGCTAAGTACTCAGAAGAAACTCTGCAATTTGAAAATATGGAAGAAGGGAAAAGGGAATAAAGAATACAAAGTATTAATGCAATTATTTTGCTTAAAAGTTAAATAATAACTTTTAATTTTTTAGAGGGAAACAAAAGGCAAGCTTATAAAGACAATGAGGTTACAACAAAAGGCCCCTGGGTTCATTCGTTTTTCCTCTCCTCTGTGTGTGTTCCAAGGAGTGAATATTTTTCTAATCAACATAAGAAAATCATTTTAAGGCAAGTCTCCTCCAACCGACCTTTTTAAAAGACAGAGTGATGGGAGGAATGTGTTATTTTATTTGTAGTTAGAATATATATCTGACTTCCCACAACATATTTCAAACATAATTCAAATACGACTTTGGAATTTATGAAAAAAAATCCATGTCAATTTAAATTGGGTCACCCAAGTTTTAATTGTACTATCTGAAAGTATTATAACTATTTTAAGTAACTTTTTAACTATTAAAAAGGAAGAAAGTGACCAAAGATGAATTAGATCATGCCTGAAAATAGTCAAAAAATATTTTTCCACTCAAGAACCTAATAGGCTTACCTTTTAAGTTGTGAATGCAAATAAGTAGTTAATTTAGTAGTTTCTTCAAGTTTCTGTAGCAGCTCTTTTCTTCTCTCTTCCGATTTCAATCTAGAAAAATATATAGAAATGAATTTATTTTCAGATGATGACGATAAAGCCTGAAAACTGAAGGAAAAGATTAAGAAAATAAAGATTCTTATTATACCAACATTGCATAGCAAAAGGCAGAAATCCGAAAGAACTCTACAGAGAGAAAATGGGATAACCAGCAAGAAGCAATATTGACAGAATTGCACACAGCCGAGCTACATGAAGAGAGAGAGCTTTACCAAATCGCCAGTGCTACTCGGAATTTGGAAATTTGAGATTATCAAAAAGTTTTAAGTGGGTAAAAAAACTTCATAATTTTATGTATTAGGGAGGATAAGCAGTAACAAGTAAGAAGGAAAGCAATAACAAGAAGATACTAAGAAAGACTATGGAGACCTTATACTTGGTTCCACATTAATAAAACTTGATGGTGGTATTAAGAAGGAATTATAAAAGGTCATCCTAAGTACTGAATTTAGTAAGAGTTGTTCCAAAATAATACTTAATGATGAAAAGTCCAATCCTAATATGATGGGAATTATAGCAATTATGAAACAAATTAGTCTCTATTGCCACTATGAACTGATTTGGTTTAACTGTTAAAGAAAAACATATAAAAGTGATTTTCTTTTCTATAGCACATCTGTTCAGCTGTACCAGATTATCATAAAATATTATCCACATTCAACCTCAAAAGTGAGTTTTTGAGTTTTGAGGGTTTTTTTACTTGAGTATTACAGAATTATGTATTTAAATAATAAGTCATTTTTAAATATAAGAACATACAAGATTACAGTCTATGCAATCTGGAGAGCTTTAGAAATCAAACAGAAGACTGGAATTCAGAAAAACACCTTGATTTCTAGTCTTGGATCTGTGCCTTCCTAGTTGTGTACCCTTAGGCACACCTTTCTCACCTGTAAAATGGGAAATTATAGCCCTTCTTTCTACCTGATAAGGTTGTTAAAGAGATCAAATGAAGTCATGTATGGGACAGCACTCTGCGGGAAATAAAAGCAAATATTACTTGTTCAAAGGCTCAGCATGCCCCCGCAAAGGTGGTGTTATAAAAATCAGCCTCTTTTCTTTGGAGAAAAAAGTTTCCCTAGTTTCCAACTTCTTTGAAATGTTTTGTATGTTTTAGGCAGGAAAGAAACACGCCCATATTTTATTTATAAGTATCTATCCTTTGATGTGTCAACAACACAATTTCATCATATTTTAAAATTTTTTTAAAAGTCTTGCTATTTTCTGTAATACTTCAAAAAGTGAATTTACAGTGTTCATAGATGTATTTTTTAGAGGAGTACAGTCTTTATTTTTTAAACTCTCAGACATAAACAACCTCAACCAGGGGAAAAGAAATTCAAAGTAGATTAAGTAGATTAGAAGGTACATAAAGGCCTGTAAAAAGCTCAAAAATCTATTAAAATTCATGTCTTCTGAAACAGGAGAAATGTTTTTGAAGCAAGTTTTAAAAACCAAATACCACACAAGTAAATGAAGTCTGTTGTCAGTGATTAAGGAGGTTTCAATTTTACACTAGAATTTAATCTTGAGACTTGTGTTTTGCATTGAAATTTCAATTTAGTGCTCTTCTACTCCCAGTCAGAAGCACCAGCTGCCTCCTCAGCCTCCTCTACTCAATTATCTAGATACTGCTCTAAAGGTATTATTTTTAAGTATTTAATTCTAAACTACTGATGCTTGGATTTCTACGTTCTTGTTCACACGTTTCCCAGTTAGACCCTAAGTTCCTAGAAGGCAGACATGGGCTCTTTCTCCTCCTTCTTCCAAGGCTGCCTCGAGAGCTGGGGACCCGTCCTAGAGCCCCCTTTTTGCTGATGTCACAGATAACAGCTTCACTGGGAGGAACATAATAAAGGTAGTAGGGGAATCACAGCAACCCTTACAGTGAAGCACCGGTGGCTGGCCTCCGCCTAGCTCCCCAGTGCCTCCTTCCCAGGGAAGGAGGTCTTCCCCGGCCTCCGGCCCTCCCATCTTCCTCTGCACCCATGTGGGAATAACTCACTGACATCAGCTCCTTCAAGGACGTGCATCCCTGTCCTTCTGTGCACTTCTTCTATCTTTGTCTTTCTCATCCCCCTAAAAACTCTGCTCCCTGAGTCGGGCTGCTCCACACCTTCCTGGTCAGTGGCCCTTTGCAGGACGGGGGCTCCTGCCCTGCCACCTCTGTCCTGAGGGAGAGAAGCACCTCCCTTTCCAGAACCCCCATTTCCACCTATGGAAAATCTCGTATGATCTAGAAGTCAGAAGACCCTTTTTCCTTAAAATGCAAATGACACCCATTTCCCCACCCATTGGCTTAAAACATTGCTTCAGAAGTAATTTCAAAAGAGATTAATAATTACGACAGCCTTCGCAACTACAGGAAAACCCCTAAACTTTGGGAGAAAATAAAAAGCAATGCTAATATATTAACTATAGAAGAGCATAAGAGTTTAAGGAATTTCAATAGCTGTGTGCGCAGTAATATGAAAGATGTCTATACGACTTTTCTTTTTTCATTTTCAAATCAAGAAAAAATTTTCAGTTTCTTTTGACCTGGAAATTCTTCTCAATGAGCATCTCTCTGCCCAATGCACTCGACTACCACTAGGTGGCATGCCCAGCCATGACGCGGGCACAGACCAGCGCTGGGGGGGCGGGGCGGGGGGGGTCTACGTGGTCTTACACAGTGGCTGGAAATTCATGTGAGTTCAGCACCTTCAGAGACAAAAAGTCAGCAACGACCTCGGATCTTGCCTGAGGCCACCCCTGAAATGAAAAACCCCAATATAAATGGAAAACAGAAGAAAATGTGGGGAAATGCAGCACATGGCTTCCTTGATAGTGGCTTCGTTGATAGTCGTGCGGGTACCAAGAGGAAATTGAGGGATTTGGTGTTGGTGGAGCATGATTTGTTCCGTGATAGAACTTAGTTTCACACGGTGGATCCTATTTCCCAGAAGTATGTGTCACCACCACCTTCTTTAACACTGAGGAAATAGGCTGCTTGCTGAGGTAAGGTGCCCTATTTTCAGTTCAAGAATAGTAACAAGCAAAGCAAATATATATGTGTATATATATATATATATATATATATAAAATATATATTATTATATATAAAATTATATATAATATATATTATTTATAATATATTATATAATGTTATATAAAATATTATATATATAATATATATATAATAGGAAGAAATAACAGAGTGAAGAATAAGAAAATGTGGCAGAGTATGGGGGAATAAAATAATGAACAAAAACAACAGTAACAACAACAAAACTCAAAGCTATACTATGCTGTGTCTAACTGGAAAATTAAGGGCTCATTTTGGAAACTGGCTCCAATCTTTCGGACATGTGAACTACTGAGACATTTTGAGCCTCCGAGATTAGCAGTGAGAAAACTCTATGTTGAGTGAGCAAGAAAGTTTGAGTTCCTCAACTTTTTCACTGCAACACTAAGTTTGGGGATTGACTTTGGCCATGGACATTTCAAAGGAAATTAGTACTCATTTTTTGAATGCTAAATGACTTGACCCTTCCAAATGACTTAGAACGTCAACATGCCACAACATAAAATACGTACATGTCCCTTGCTGCTAACATCCTACCGTGGGGGCAGGACCACGCAGGAAACATGAGTTAGACAGAAGATCCACACAGCTGACTCTCCAGATGACGTGAGCCCACGGGTGGAGCTGGCTAAATACAGAACTATATATGTATTTGAAACTTGTGTGTCCTGTTGAGTTTCTGCTGGAATTTCTCCTGGACAATTTATGTAAGTGCAAACAAAAGTATAAAAGTCAAAGTCTAGGCACTTAGGAACAAACTATATTTTTAGCCATTTGTTCTGAGACTCTATCTAGCCGTAATAAAGCAGACAAAGCCAGACCCCAAGCCTGCAAAAGCTGATTAAAAAAATAAATACCTGTTTTCTCTCATATAGAACAAATCTAAAGACTGTTTATAGGCCCTTCCCAGATTCACATGCTACAAAAGCAGAAGAGCTGAGGTGGACTCAATAGCACATTAAATAGGGATAATTATGTAACATTTATTAAGAGCCACACAATACACAAAATAACTGTCTTTCTGTACATGGGCTCCACAAAGGCTACCCGTTTCACCATATTTACCGATGATCATCAAACTTTTACCCTAGAAACTTAAGATATACAAATGTTGAAACTCACAACATCAGTGGTAATTCAGAAAAAAAAATTTTTTAATTTAATTCTGCCTAGTCTTTTCAAGCTTACTTTTTTGTTCTTTTCTGTCTTTGTCAGATGGATTGTTCCTGGCCAGCCTTGTGACTCCTACCTTCAGGCTGACCTTTCGATAAGCACCACTGGACAAGGAGGTTGGAACAAGAAGGGGCAAGAAAGAGGGGGAAGTGGAGGCGATGATGAGAATTATTTAAGAGAGCAAAAGAATGAAATCTGCAGAGACTTTTCCTTTTGATACTTTTTCAAGCTCCTAATGCTCTGAGGCTGCAGCCATACAGTCTCTTGATCACTGTTTTAACTCACAAAAGCCAACTGTCAAAATGGTTAAGCCCACAGTGGGTGCATCCACATGCTAGGACTTAACCAGGAATGTCAAGAGTTCGTCCCTTCCTCCCTCCTCCTGTTTTGAAATTACGTGGACGCACAACTGCAGACATTTACAGAGGAGAGAATTTAAAAGCCCAGAATTTACAAAACAAAAAAGGCAATGGGATTTTGGCCGGCTGTTTTAAACTTGCCTCCCAGGTCGGTTAAAATCATACCAATGTGGATTTCTTGCCTCACATTCTAAGAAAGACACTGCTCCTTCCCTGCAGGCCTACAGGACAGATACGCATCGGTCCTAAATGGTGACAGGGTCTGTGGCTGAAACAGCTGTGCAAGCAGCTCAGCCAGCACGGCCTGGACATAGCTCCTGTGCAGATGTGGTCATATCAAGCTGGCCCTTGCTGAACATTCCAGTTTACGTGTTTGCAGAACTGGATTTTTTTAGATTAAATTATCAATTTACACCTTTCCACAAAAAGTCCAGGAAATTCCTTAAAGTGTCCTCCTTCACATTTTTACTTGCTTCAGAGGAAGCTTTCAGCTGACAGACAAAATCCAAGTGAACATTTTGTGACCGGTTAAGATATCAAAGGGAGGGAATTGTCTTTTCCTCGTGAAAAGAAAAGCAATAAACTTCTGCATTCTTGTGAGCAATAAAACTCAGAATAGGAAGCCTCAGCCTCCGTAAGAGTCTAGATAATCTTCCTTATCAGAGAGTAATAGCTGATGGCCATTGTTACCACACTGAGTCAATGATGGACTGCATTCCTGGTTTTATGTCAACATTCCTTAGTTATTTAACATCTGTCATGGGCATTTTCGTGTTCCTAACAAACACAGAAGAACTGGTCCTACAGGGCATTAGGAGTGTGGGCCTTACTGCTCTACAGAAAGAAAGTTCTCTTAGGCTGTTTCTTGGTCTCCTGGGAACAGATGCAATTGAGATTTCCAAAGGCTAGTGCCTGGGAAGTGGCACCAGGCAGGGCCAAGGCACACCCACAAGGTTGAGCTTGCCCTGTCCCCACAGAGGAAAACGAACCTCTCGGCCAGGGCTCGGCTCGGGGCACTCCTCACCGACAGCAGCTCCTCCTCTAGCCGCTGCCGCTCTGCTTCCAGGTGCTCCAGTTCATCTTGAGTGCGTTTCTGGGGAGTGACAAACTGCAGCTCTTTCAGAAGTTCTTCTTTTTCATTGATCAGCATCAGCTTTTCTTTTTCAACGTCCAGCGCCCCAGGCCAGGCCTCACTGTCCAGTTTTGACAGTTCAATTTTTAAGTTGGCCATACTAAAATAAAAAGATAAAAGGTATGCACATATTTAAAACATCCAAGAAAGGGAAGAAGACAGAAGCCCAAGCTAAGTTTGCGGTGTGATGGCTGTGCAGGTTTTCCTGACTGAAACTGACCAGAGTGGGGGGACAGTCCCTTTGTGAGGGCCCAGTGAGAACCATTGCCCCGCGCTGAGACCTCAGTGCCCATGGCTGCCGCGGGGCCTGCCTGGCCACAGTTAGCTGTCACCCAGTTCATTGTGGATGAGCACCGTGGATATGTCCATGCACACCAGAAAAGGAAATACACATGGAAAAGGGGGGAGGGGATTCCTTTCCTTCTTGATGGGGACAGTTATACAAGGGAAGAGAAAAGGTGAACAAAACCTCAATCAGGAAAAAGATGGAAGCAGTTCTATGGTCTTGTGCCATAAGTTCCTTGTTTTAGTTAAAAATACACTGCCATCTTAAATTGGTACTGCATACATAATTTACTTCTGGTTTTCACACACCGTCTGCACTTATGATAGATGTAACATCAGCTATTCTTCAGCTTTAACCACAGAACCATAAACAACTGTCTCAACGTACTGGAAAATTAATCATCAAAATGCTAAATAAGCATGATGTTATTAGCTTCATTAAGCACCAAAACAAAGGCTGGAGGAAAAAACAGGTTTCAGAGAACACAACCCGCCTCTTTACTTATTCAGAATTGAGGAGGAAAAGGCATTTTCAACAGATGCAAAAACCCTTGAGATTTATCTTTGCTTCAGCATCACTAATAACTTTAAAATAAAGCCCCAAATGGCAACAGAACAGCAATGCAACTAAATGGGAAAGGAAACACTGTCTTAAGTTTTGATGGGATTTAATTAAATTGAACTGGGAGCAACAATGCAAGAAGGGAAACAGAGGGACCTATTACTTATGTGATCGGGTATTAGGTAGGTCTTGGATTTTATTTTGCAAAGGGTGCGCTAAATCTTGGGAATACAACATGAAAAAAACTTCTAGGAACAACTAGGAAGAGAAATGCTGTGTAAGCCCCAGGTGGAATTAATTGTTAGCAGCCAAAGTAAATCAAAAATTCGAGCAGATCCATAGGCAGGAGAGTAAAGCTGAAGAGGGGCATACAGCCTGGCTCACCAAGACTAATTCTGAGTTATGGCAATACTCCTTCGAAAGACAGACAAATCCTAGGCTCTGTTCACAGCAGAACCCAGACATTCTGACTTCTAAAGGGTTGGCATGCTTATAAGACAAAGGACCTATATGGAAGCTTTCACTTCCCCAGGCCACCAAGCCACATCTGCCCTCAGGACTAAGTGAAGACAGGGCTCTCATTTGGGCAACGAGGAGGAGACAACAAAGTATATGAAATTTTCCTTAACTCAAGAAACTTAACATCCACCTTAGAAAACTTAGAGGTATTACATTAGCCAAATGAACTGTTGTTCAGAAAGGCAAAGCGACTTGCTCAGGCTCACGTGGGTAATACTCGGTGGAACAAAACTTAGGTTTCTTTCAGTCAATCAGAGAACCAAGTAATGCCCCATAGGGGCAAACTCTGCATTCAGGCTGCCCAGATAATTACCGTGTGAAAGTCAGATGGCCTCCAAGAACTTAAGACAACTACTTTAAAATTTTCATCATCAACAATAGTTATGAAATAGAAATAAAAATAAAAATAAAACCCAATAGTAATAGATGTACTTCCAAATCCGAGGCTGTGCTTTCTAGTCAAACCGACCCTTGGGGGCCCCGGGCCCTCCAGAAGCTTCTCTGCTGGGCCTTCCGTGCACCCGAGGAGGAACGAGGTAAGCGCCCCCGTCGCCTTCAGGGCGGCCGGGTTTTCCCCAAGGTCTTCCTAAAGAAGTACCCCACGGCATCTTTTGGCTCTTTAAAGGAAGCTAATGAAACCCCCTCTCCCTCCCAATCACCGGGGCGCTCTACTGAGGAAAGCAGCTCCGCGTCCAGCCCCAGACCAGGAAATGCGCGTCTCACTCCCCACCGAGTAAGAAAAAGTCATGAAAAGACTTTCTGAGGTAAAGGAGAGAAATGAGAACCTTCCCTAGAGGCGGGGAGAGGCGCTACCTCCGGACAGGGAGAGGCGGGGACAGGCGCTACCACCGAGCGGGGAAGGCGGGGAGAGGCGCTACCTCCGGGCGGGGAGGGCGGGGAGAGGCGGGGAGAGGCGCTACCTCCGGACAGGGAGAGGCGGGGACAGGCGCTACCACCGAGCGGGGAAGGCGGGGAGAGGCGCTACCTCCGGGCGGGGAGGGCGGGGAGAGGCGGGGACAGGCGCTACCTCCGAGCGGGGCAGGGCGGGGAGAGGCGCTACCTCCGGGCGGGGAGAGGCGGGGAGAGGCGCTACCTCCGGACAGGGAGAGGCGGGGACAGGCGCTACCTCCGAGCCGGGCAGGGCGGGGAGAGGCGCTACCTCCGAGCGGGGGAGGGCGGGGAGAGGCGGGGAGAGGCGCTACCTCCGGGCGGGGAAGGCAGGGAGGGCGGGGAGAGGCGCTACCTCCGAGCGGGGGAGGGCGGGGAGAGGCGCTACCTCCGGGCGGGGAGGGCGGGGACAGGCGCTACCACCGAGCGGGGAAGGCGGGGAGAGGCGCTACCTCCGGGCGGGGAGGGCGGGGAGAGGCGGGGACAGGCGCTACCTCCGAGCGGGGCAGGGCGGGGAGAGGCGCTACCTCCGGGCGGGGAAGGCGGGGACAGGCGCTACCTCCGAGCGGGGAGGGCGGGGAGAGGCGCTACCTCCGGGCGGGGAGAGGCGGGGACAGGCGCTACCTCCGAGCGGGGAAGGCGGGGAGAGGAGCTACCTCCGGGCCCCGGAGCCCGCGCGCCGCGCTTCCGAAGAGTGATCTCCTCACTTCTAATTCTGAGCCAATACTGCACAAGCTCAGATTGTGTTTTTTCCAGGCGAGAAGGGACAGTTTCATTCCCTCCTCGCTTCTCACTGATTCCCTGTTCCTCAGGGTTCAGCTTCGGTGGGGAGGGGCGGGGGCAGGGAGAGAGGCGCGGGCGCCCTTCATTCTGAGGACGGGCCGGGCGGCCTGGGGGCCGCGCGCGAGCCAGCCCGAGGGCGGGCGCCAGCAGATGGCGCTGCCGGAGCAGAGGTTCCCGCCGTGAGAGGACGCGCAGCCCGCCGACCCCGGGCGTCGCAACAGCAGCCCGACATTACCTTCTTTTGGCTTCTTCATACTGCAGGCTTAGCCTGACCTTTTCCGCTAAATTTGATCTACTTCTCACTCCAATCTAGTAAAAAACGAAAGGAAAAAAAGTCAATTAACTCTGCTAATGAATGAAGTAAACTGCTTTTGTTCCTAGGAAGTGCAAGTAACTGAAAAGCTGAAGAAGATGGTACTGAAAGCGGGAACCCCGGGTTAAGAAGGCACTAGCTTTATAGCCTCCGTGGGGAAGGACATTTCTCTTTAATTCAAACTTTGTCCATTTTTTTTCAAAGACCCAGTTTTTATCACCACTTTCTCCACACATATTCAAGATTTAAAAAGAATATATGAGGCAAATGTTTCCGGTATCTAAGAGTTTATGAACGGTGTACAAGACAATAAAATTTATGAGCTGGAACTAATTTGTTTGTCTCTATGAGTCAAAATTTCCATCATTTAGCTTTCCATGCCACAAATTATAAACTAAGTAACTTCAATTAATTTTTCAAACAGCTGACCCCTACTATTAATCTCTATCTGACTTTTCTTTTCATGGCACATGCTTCAAAGAAGTGTAAGAGGATACAAAAATATTTGGGAACTTATTAAAAAGTAAGTACCTACCAACAACATCCTAAAAGGGAGAACACAAAATAATTAACAAGATCCAAGCTGCCTGAGATATATTTTATAATGTCAGGTATAAAGCACAAATCAAACGTTTAAATATAATCAACTTACAATTCAGGAAAACAAGTTTTCTTGTTAGTTTAAAAAGGTATATACTTACGTTTCCCATTAGTCCTAATGTCTACTTGGAAGGAGAGAAAGTTAAATTCCCATGTCTCTCTAGCCTTTCAACAGTGTCTCTGAATAAATGCAGTATGAGAAAGTTCGAACAAAGCTATTCATAAGGACAGATTCTGGTTACACTTGGCACCCTGACAGAAAAGACAGGGCTGTGATTTTTAAAACCAATCTTATGTCTGAAACGCAGCCAAAATCCACCCACATATCTAGCTCCTGTTCCAGGTCGCCATCCATGCTGTAACGAAGGCCCATCAAGGACAGCACTGAGGCCAACCCTTCCACACACATAACTTACCTCTCCAGAAATGCTTGTTTGTGACCCAGCATCGAGAGTCTGTCTGGAGAGAGAGAGATGAGAGTTCACAGGGCTGGATCTCAAGCCTGGCTCAGATTTGCCAATGCTCTGGTCCAAATGAAACCGCTCTTGCAGCTTAGCAAGGCTCTGTACAGGAAACACAAAGTATCTCTCATAAAACTGAACCTTTAAGAGGCGACCTTTCCCCACCAAGCAAAATTATCTGGAGAGGGCTAAAGTGAATGGAAAAAAAAATAAACATTTTAGTTAGTATTTACCACTTAAAATTGTCAAAAAAAATAAGAGCAGAATATAATTTTCCACATGCACACAGATGACTGTGGAAGTATGTGATGCCATGTTAAACAACTTATTTTACCTTTCCCAAGAATAAAAGGTTTCTTTGCATTTAATAAATATATTTTTTATTTTTGAAATTTCATTATTAAGTCTTTATCTTAATAGGACCACTCACTATATGCAATAAAAATAACGGAAATGCAGAACACCTATGTAATGGAGTTTCATTTTAGATAGAGTAAGAAAACTACTATGATTACACCATTTTAGGTCTGGACTGCACCCAAGAGGTTATTTAGCCCACCTGCACGTTTGAGATAGGTAAAGTGAGGCCCAGAAACTGCAGTGCCGAGTGGCACGGGTCTCATGTAATATGAGCCTGTGTGTACATGTTACTGCATGGAACTGCTTATGGCAACACATTTGATTTGGCAAAGTAAATAGTCAAAAGCTAATGTGCACCTTTCATGCGGGAGACCCGAGAGACCTGAGTTCGATTCCCAGACCATGCACCCCACCCCATAAAAAAGCTAATGTGCAAAAAAAAAACCAAGGAAAAAAGCCAACAAACTAATGTGCCAGTTGTCCATACCCAGGTTTAATATAAACTGGGCTCAATTTAGAGGAAGGATGTGAGCAAATGTGAAAGTATTAACAAGGAAAATCTTACCTAAATTGTTCAAAAAGCAAAAACAAAAACAAAACACCCCACGATAATACTAACAATAGTAAGAAACCCATTATTATCAATTTAAGAAGAGCCAGAATTAACTCCTTGAATTGGAAATTCTCACAATAAGGAATCAGAAATATCAGAGATATGAAATGTTTCTCTTTTTTTTTTGGCATAGGCAGGCTCTGGGAAGTGAACGTGGGTCTCCAGCATGGCAGGCAAGAATTCTGCCACTGAGCCACCATTGTACCGCCCCACATATTTCATTTTTATCTAACTTTCTCTGTTTTCTCTCAAAGGGACATATATACAAACTTTATACTATAAAGGATTTCTAACAGCATTAGAAATGGTCATACTAAATAATACAGCACAGAAAAGAAAAAAGAGAACTTTTAGTGACCTTGGGCAAGTCTTTTCTATTTTCTTATTGTAAAGTGAAAACGATGGACTAGATTAGGGATTTTCAAACTAATCAATTTAGTGGATTGTGCCTAATATGTACAATCCACTAATTCAATTTTTTAAACAATCCACTAAATTGATTTAAAAATACAGGTTTTTTAATGATATAGAAGAGACTAGAAAATAAAATCAGAGGAACATTACCAGCATCAACAGTAGCAATATTTTTGTGTAACTTGTTGTGTACATTTGTGTGTCCATCTTCAGCTACGCAGATTTGTGTGTTATTGGGTTTTGATGTAAAATATATTTCTTTACTGTGAGCTGTGACCAAAGAGGTTTAAAAGCCACAGAAGATATCTAATGTCCCTTTTGAACTCTATTATCTATCTCTGAATCTAATAATTAATTATTCTATGCACATTAGTAATGGAAAGGAATCTAAGATTTTAATATAATCTGACCTGCATATGAACCCAAAATTTACATGGAAAAATCAAAGGTGACCTAAAACTGCTGGATTACAAGATTCCAAAATAAATCTGTTCAAGTCCTATTAACTTTTTTTCTTTAAATGTGTATTTTAGGAATTACTGATAATTGGCAGAAACATTGTGGAACAAAAACAAAAAATATAATGCTAAAGTTTCATAGGTGTTATAAATGTTAAAACCTTATCTTCTAGAGTGAGACTGCCTGGCTTTGAACCCCAAGTTTGCCATTTACAAGCTGTGTGACTTTAAGCAAGTTATTTAACTTCTCTGTGATATAATCTCTGTCTGTAAACTGAGGACAATAACAGACCCGACATCTTGAGGGTTACTGGGGGATTAAATGGATTATTTATAAGCAAGGCAGCTACCAGAGTGCCTGGCACTAAACCAGCATTCACAAGTATTCGTAATGATTATTGTTGCCTTTTCTATTAGATCTCTTCTTTTTTTTTTCTTTTTATTAATTAAAAAAAATTAACTAACACAACATTTAGAAATCATTCCATTCTACATATACAATCAATAATTCTTAATATCATCACATAGATGCATATTCATCATTTCTTAGTACATTTGCATCGATTTAGAAAAAGAAATAGAAAGACAACAGAAAAAGAAATGAAACGAAAAGAGAGAAAAAATTTTTTTTTAAAAATTAAAAAAATTAAAAAAAAATAAAATAAACTATACATCAGATGCAGCTTCATTCAGTGTTTTAACATAATAACATTACAATTAGGTAGTATTGTGCTGTCCATTTCTGAGTTTTTGTATCCAATCTTGTTGCACAGTCTGTATCCCTTCAGCTCCAATTACCCATTATCTGACCCTATTTCTATCTCCTGATGGTCTCTGTTACCAATGACATATTCCAAGTTTATTCTCAAATGTCGGTTCACATCAGTGGGACCATACAGTATTTGTCCTTTAGTTTTTGGCTAGTCTCACTCAGCATAATGTTCTCTAGGTCGATCCATGTTATTACATGCTTCATAAGTTTATTCTGTCTTAAAGCTGCATAATATTCCATTGTATGTATATAACCACAGTTTGTTTAGCCATTCGTCTGTTGATGGACATTTTGGCTGTTTCCATTTCTTTGCAATTGTAAATAATGCTGCTATAAACATTAGTGTGCAAATGTCCGTTTGTGTCTTTGCCATTAAGTCCTCTGAGTAGATACCTAGCAATGGTATTGCTGGGTCATATGGCAATTCTATATTCAGGTTTTGAGGAACCGCCAAACTGCCTTCTACAGTGGTTGTACCATTTGACATTCCCACCAACAGTGGATAAGTGTGCCTCTTTCTCCACATCCTCTCCAGCACTTGTCATTTTCTGTTTTGTTGATAATGGCCATTCTGGTGGGTGTGAGATGATATCTCATTGTGGTTTTGATTTGCATTTCTCTAATGGCCAGGGACATTGAGCATCTCTTCATGTGCCTTTTGGTCATTTGTATTTCCTCTTCTGAGAGGTGTCTGTTCAACTCTTTTTTTCATTTTGTAATTGGGTTGGCTATCTTTTTGTTGTTGAGTAGAACGATCTCTTTATAAATTCAGGATACTAGACCTTTATCTGATATGTCGTTTCCAAATATTGTCTCCCATTGCGTAGGCTGTCTTTCTACTTTCTTGATGAAGTTCTTTCATGCATAAAACTGTTTAATATCGAGGAGCTCCCATTTATGTCTTTCTTTCTTCAGTGCTCTTGCTTTAGGTTTAAGGTCCATAAAACCGCCTCCAATTGTAAGATTCATAAGATATCTCCCTACATTTTCCTCTAACTGTTTTATGATCTTAGACCTAATGTTCAGATCTTTGATCCATTTTGAGTTAACTTTTGTATAGGGTGTAAGATATGGGTCCTCTTTCATTCTTTTGCATATGGATATCCAGTTCTCTAGGCACCATTTATTGAAGAGACTGTTCTGTCCCAGGTGAGTTGGCTTGACTGCCTTATCAAAGATCAAATGTCCATAGATGAGAGGTCTATATCTGAACACTCTATTTGATTCCATTGGTCAATATATCTATCTTTATGCCAGTACCATGCTGTTTTGACCACTGTGGCTTCATAATATGCCTTCAAGTCAGGCAGCGTGAGACCTCCAGCTTCGTTTTTTTTCCTCAAGATACTTTTAGCAATTCGGGGCACCCTGCCCTTCCAGATAAATTTGCGTATTGGTTTTTCTATTTCTGAAAAGTAAGTTGCTGGGATTTTGACTGGCATTGAGTTGAATCTGTAAATCAATTTAGGTAGAATTGACATCTTAACTGTATTTAGTCTTCCAATCCATGAACATGGTATGCCCTTCCATCTATTTAGGTCTTCTGTGATTTCTTTTAACAGTTTTTTGTAGTTTTCTTTGTATAGGTCTTTTGTCTCTTTAGTTAAATTTCTTCCTAAGTATTTTATTCTTTTAGTTTCAATTGTAAATGGAATTCGTTTCTTGATTTCCCCCTCAGCTTGTTCATTGTGAGTGTATAGAAACACTACAGATTTTTGAATGTTGATCTTGTAACCTGCTACTTTGCTGTACTCATTTATTAGCTCTAGTAGTTTTCCTGTGGATTTTTCAGGGTTTTTGACGTATTAGTTAGGGTTCTCTAAAGAAACAGAATGAACAGGGAACACTTGCAAATATAAAATTTATGAAAGTGTCTCACGTGACCGTAGGAATGCAGAGTCCAAAATCCACAGGGCAGGCTGCGAAGCCGATGACTCCAATGGATGGCCTGGATGAACTCCACAGGAGAGGCTCACCAGCCAAAGCAGGAATGCCACCTGTCTCCTCTGAGTCCTCCTTAAAAGGCTTCCCATGATTGGATTTAGCATCACTAATTGCAGAAGACACTCCCCTTTGGCTGATTACAAATGGAATCAGCTGTGGATGTAGCCGACGTGATCATGACCTAATCCTATGAAATGTCCTCATTGCAACAGACAGGCCAGCGCTTGTCCAATCAGATGAACAGGTACCATAATTTGGCCAAGTTGACACCTGTCCCTAAACATGACAGTCCACCCCTTCTCAACTTGGCACATATATATATATATATATATATATATATATATATATCACCTTAGACCATACTTAATTTCCAAATGAAAACAAATAAGCACACATTTTTTCTTTTACCTGACAATACTCAACTGTCCTGCATATAACTGGAAACACATTAAATCTCTCCAGAATAGCGTGCAAATCCTTGGGCAACATTCATTCTTAAACTTGGTATCTTACAACTTAAATAGTATAACACAAACAAAACAGCATTACAGTCCTCGTTTCTGTAACTGATCATGTGGTCGAAGTTCATATTTATCACTACCTTCTTCCACTACCCATTCCATGTTCCCTTTCCCCTCAGTAAGCACTTCAGCTGGCCGTGGTTCTTTGCCTGGTGGGGTGACCCAAACCTTCATTCCTGAAGTCTCAGAGCCATTAGTGGTCCTGCCTGGATTGTGTTGTTGCAGTTTTCCATTGATTTTGATCACAGGGCATGGTAGTACTAATAGACGCCCCAGGGGATCTCCTATATTCCAAGAGAACTCTTCTTTACCTCCATTATGTAGTTGCAGTCCTACTTCCTTCTGATAGTCAGGGTCAATTACCCCAGACAATAATGTAATCCCCTTCTTGGTGTGTTGATCCAGAGGCATAAGTAGCCCAAAGTGGCCAGGTGGCAATCTTAACTTCCAGTTCAGTGGTATCACTGTTGTTTCTCCTGGAGAAAGCACACCCCGTTTTGGAACTAAAACCTGTAGACCAGCAGAACTCAGGGTAGCAGGGACAGGAAGCAAAAATTTTCCTAGTGGATCACTAGAAATAATAGTGAGTGGCACCACACCCATTTCCACCCCTTGGTTCCTGGACCCATGGATCCTGGCTATGGGAGAAACAGCACCATACAGCGGACGCTGATTCAGAGCATACACAGCTTCCTGGAGAACATTACCCCAGCCTTTCAAGTTTTTGCCACCTAGTTGGCACCGTAATTGAGTTTTCAAAAGGCCATTCCACCGTTCTATCAATCCAGCTGCTTCTGGATGATGGGGAACATGGTAAGACCAGAGAATTCCATGAGCATGTGCCCATTCCCGCACTTCATTCACTGTGAAGTGTGTTCCTTGATCCGAAGCAATGCTATGTGGAATACCATGACGATGGATAATGCATTCTGTAAGCCCATGGATAGTAGTTTTGGCAGAAGCATTGCGCGCAGGGAAAGCAAACCCATATCCAGAGTATGTGTCTATTCCAGTTAGAACAAATCGCTGCCCCTTCCATGAAGGGAGTGGTCCAATGTAATCAACCTGCCACCATGTACCTGGCTGGTCACCTCGGGGAATGGTGCCATATCGGGGGCTGAGTGTGGGTCTCTGCTGCTGGCAGATTGGGCACTCAGCAGTGGCTGTAGCCAGGTCAGCCTTGGTGAGTGGAAGTCCATGTTGCTGAGCCCATGCATAACCTCCATCCCTACCACCATGACCACTTTGTTCATGAGCCCATTGGGCAATGACAGGAGTTGCTTGGGAAAGAGGCTGACTGGTATCCATAGAACGGGTCATCTTATCCACTTGATTATTAAAATCTTCCTCTGCTGAAGTCACCCTCTGGTGTGCATTCACATGGGACACAAATATCTTCATGTTTTTAGCCCACTCAGAAAGGTCTATCCACATACTTCTTCCCCAGACCTCTTTGTCACCAATTTTCCAATTATGGTCTTTCCAAGTCCCTGACCATCCAGCCAAACCATTAGCAACAGCCCATGAGTCAGTATACAAACGCACCTCTGGCCAGTTTTCCTTCCAAGCAAAATGAACAACCAGGTGCACTGCTCGAAGTTCTGCCCACTGGGAGGATTTCCCCTCACCACTGTCCTTCAAGGACACCCCAGAAAGGGGTTGTAATGCTGCAGCTGTCCACTTTCGGGTGGTACCTGCATATCGTGCTGAACCATCTGTAAACCAGGCCCGAGTTTTCTCTTCCTCAGTCAATTCACTGTAAGGAACTACCCAAGAGGCCATAGCTCTGGTCTGGGAAAGAGAAGGTAATGTGGCAGCAGGAGTGGAAACCATGGGCATCTGTGCCACTTCTTCATGTAACTTACTTGTGCCTTCAGGACCTGCTCTGGTTCTATCTCGTATATACCATTTCCACTTTACAATAGAGTGCTGCTGTGCACACCCAACTTTATGGCTTGGTGGGGCAGACAACACCCAATTCATGATAGGCAACTCAGGTCTCATGGTAACTTGGTGGCCCATGGTTAAGCGTTCAGTCTCTACTAAGGCCCAGTAGCAGGCCAAAAGCTGTTTCTCAAAAGGAGAGTAGTTATCTGCAGCAGATGGTAAGGCTTTGCTCCAAAATCCTAAGGGTCTGTGTTGTGATTCTTCTATTGGGGCCTGCCAAAGTCTCCAGACAGCATCTCTATTTGCCACTGACACTTCCAGCACCATTGGAGCTGCTGGATCATATGGCCCAAGTGGCAGAGCAGCTTGCACAGCAGCCTGGACCTGTTGCAGAGCCTCCTCTTGTTCAGGTCCCCACTCAAAATTAGCAGCTTTTCTGGTCACTCGATAAATGGGCCGGAGTAGCACACCCAAATGAGGAATATGCTGTCGCCAAAATCCAAAAAGACCAACTAGGCGTTGTGCCTCTTTTTTGGTTGTGGGAGGGGCCAGATGCAGCAATTTATCCTTCACCTTAGAAGGGATATCTCGACATGCCCCACACTACTGGACACCTAGAAATTTTACTGAGGTGGAAGGCCCCTGTATTTTTGTTGGATTTATCTCCCATCCTCTGACACGCAAATGCCTTACCAGTAAATCTAGAGTAGTTGCTACTTCTTGCTCACTAGGTCCAATCAACATGATATCATCAATATAATGGACCAGTGTGATGTCTTGTGGGAGGCAGAAACGATCAAGGTCTCTGCGAACAAGATTATGGCATAGGGCTGGAGAGTTGATATACCCCTGAGGTAGGACAGTGAAAGTATACTGCTGACCTTGCCAGCTGAAAGCAAACTGTTTCTGGTGGTCCTTACTAATAGCTATTGAGAAAAAAGCATTTGCCAGATCAATAGCTGCATACCAGGTACCAGGGGATGTATTGATTTGCTCAAGCAATGATACTACATCTGGAACAGCAGCTGCAATTGGAGTTACCACCTGGTTGAGTTTACGATAATCCACTGTCATTCTCCAAGACCCATCTGTTTTCTGCACAGGCCAAATAGGAGAGTTGAATGGGGATGTGGTGGGAATCACCACCCCTGCATCTTTCAAGTCCTTAAGAGTGGCAGTAATCTCTGCAATCCCTCCAGGAATACGGTATTGCTTTTGATTTACTATTTTGCTTGGTAGGGGCAGTTCTAGTGGCTTCCACTTGGCCTTTCCCACCATAATAGCCCTCACTGTACGAGTTAGAGAACCAACGTGGGGATTCTGCCAGTTGCTCAGTATGTCTATGCCAATTATACATTCTGGAACTGGGGAAATAACTACAGGATGGGTCCGGGGGCCCACTGGACCCACTGTGAGACGGACCTGAGCTAAAACTCCATTGATCACCTGGCCTCCATAAGCCCCCACTCTGACTGGTGGTCCAGAGTGACGTTTTGGGTCCCCTGGAATTAATGTCACTTCTGAATCAGTGTCTAATAATCCCCGAAATATCTGATCATTTCCTTTTCCCCAATGCACAGTTACCCTGGTAAAAGGCCGTTGGTCTCCTTGGGGAAGACTTAGAGGAAGGTCAACGGTATAAATTTGTGGCAGTGTAACAGGTTTCTTCCCCATAGGGACCTGGCCTCCCCTTCATTCAAGGGGCTCAGGGTCTGTAATCTGTTTCAAGTCTGGAAATTGATTAAGGGGCCGTGACTCTGTGTTTTTGTAATTCAGGTTAGACTTCTGTTCCCTTGACCTAGAACTCTTTTGTTTATACAGCTCCAACAAGAATTTAGTAGACTGCCCTTCTATTGTATTTCTAGGCACCCCATGATTTACTAGCCAATGCCAGAAATCTCTGCGTGTCATATAATTTTGATGCCTCCTTTGAGTTTGTTGTCTATTATAATAGCCGTGTCTACCCTGTCTTTGGTGATTAAGTGCTGCCACCTGGCTTCTGCCAACTCGGGATCCTGTCATCCCCATTGTGTTTAAGGATTCCAGCTCAGTGACAGCAGTTCCTACAGTAATATCTGACCTACAGAGAAGTGTAACCACAGAGCTCTTGAGGGATGATGGTGCTAGTCTCACAAACTTATTTCTCACTGTTCTGGTAAAAGGTGCATCTTCTGGACATTCCTGGGGTGTAAGAGCAGGCTTTGCATGATAAATCCACTCTAACATCCCAATCTCTCTAAGCCTCTGGATCCCCTCATCTATATTATACCAGGGCAGTTCTGGCATTTCAACCTCAGGTAATGTTGGCCACCTTTTGATCCATGTTTCAACCAACCACCCAAACAAGCTGTTAACACCTTTTCTAACTGCTCTAGCTATAACATTGAATGCAGAATCTCTGCTTAGTGGGCCCATATCAATAAATTCAGCCTGATCCAGCCTTATATTCCTCCCACCATGATCCCACACTCTTAAAATCCATTGCCACACATATTCCCCTGATTTCTGTCTATATAAATGGAAAACTCACACAGTTCTTTTGGAGTATAACGTACCTCCTCATGTGTGATACTTTGTACCTCACCTTTAGGGGCCTGTTGGGACTTTAGTCTAGTTATAGGTCTAGAAGAAATGAGGGGTGGTGGGGGTGGGTCATGAAAATAATTAGAAATATCTTCCAAGCTGTTTGCTTCAGGGCTTTCATTTGCAGTTTCATCTGGTGAAACAGGATTAATAACTCTAGGGCTAATCCCTTCAGGAGGAGGTTGGGTGGCCAATTCCTCAAGGCAGGCTGGAGGTGGGGTGGTTATGTCCTCAGGGCAGACTATTACAGGGTTATCTAAAGAAGGCTCAGCATGGTCTAGGGTTTCAACCTCACCCCCAACATCATTATCAATCCATATGTCACCATCCCATTTTTCAGGGTCCCACTCCTTTCCAATCAATGCCCTCACTTTAACGGCAGACACCATGCAAGACTGAGATTTCAGTTTACGTTGTAAAGTTGCTACTCTAACAATAAGATTCTGAGTCTGATTTTCAGAGATCTCAAGTCTACGGCTACAGGAAATAAAATTTTCCTTCAGGATACTCATAGAAACCTCTACATCTTTCAGACGGGACTTAAGCTTCTTGTTTGAAGCCTTAAGCCCATCCCTTTCACCCTTTAATGTAGACAGTGTATCTAACAACAACCAACCAACATCTCTATAACTCTTATTTCTACATAACTCTGTAAAGGTGTCAAAAACATTATCCCCCAGAGTCTGGCTTCGTACAAGCGAAGCATTAGGAGAATCGAATGATGATATTTTGACTATCTCCTTTGCCAACTTAGTCCATGGATTGGGAGTGCGATTCTGATTACGGGAATCAGAGTCCTTAGTGTCTCTGAGCCCAGTCAGAGTAGAAAACCATTCATAAAAACCCATTTTTAAGATTCTGTTTCTTAAGAACCACTCCTGGTACCAAGATGTATTAGTTAGGGTTCTCTAAAGAAACAGAATCAACAGGGAACACTTGCAAATATAAAATTTATGAAAGTGTCTCACGTGACCGTAGGAATGCAGAGTCCAAAATCCACAGGGCAGGCTGCGAAGCCGATGACTCCAATGGATGGCCTGGATGAACTCCACAGGAGAGGCTCACCAGCCAAAGCAGGAATGCCACCTGTCTCCTCTGAGTCCTCCTTAAAAGGCTTCCCTTGACTGGATTTAGCATCAGTAATTGCAGAAGACACTCCCCTTTGGCTGATTACAAATGGAATCAGCTGTGGATGTAGCTGACGTGATCATGACCTAATCCTATGAAATGTCCTCATTGTAACAGACAGGCCAGCGCTTGTCCAATCAGATGAACAGGTACAATAACTTGGCCAAGTTGACACCTGTCCCTAACCATGACATATAGTATCATATCATCTGCAAACACTGATAGTTTTACTTCTTCCTTTCCAATTTTGATGCCTTGTATTTCTTTTTCTCGTCTAATTGCTCTGGCTAGAACCTCCAACACAATGTTGAATAACAGTGGTGATAATGGACATCCTTGTCTTGTTCCTGATCTTAGGGGGAAAGTTTTCAATTTTTCCCATTGAGGATGATATTAGCTGTGGGTTTTTCATATATTCCCTCTATCATTTTAAGGAGGTTCTCTTGTATTCCTATCCTTTGAAGTGTTTTCAACAGGAAAGGATGTTGAATCTTGTCAAATGCCTTCTCTGCATCAATTGAGATGATCATGTGATTTTTCTGCTTTGATTTGTTGATATGGTGTATTACATTAATTGATTTTCTTATGTTGAACCATCCTTGCATACCTGGGATGAATCCTACTTGGTCATGATGTATAATTCTTTTAATGTGTTGTTGGATACGATTTGCTAGAATTTTGTTGAGGATTTTTGCATCTATATTCATTAGAGAGATTGGTCTGTAGTTTTCTTTTTTTGTAATATCTTTGCCTGGTTTTGGTATGAGGGTGATGTTGTCTTCACAGAATGAATTAGGTAGCTTTCCCTCCACTTCAATTTTTTTGAAGAGTTTGAGCAGGGTTGGTACTAATTCTTTCTGGAATGTTTGGTAGAATTCACATGTGAAGTTGTCTCGTCCTGGACTTTTCTTTTTGGGAAGGTTTTGAATGACTGATTCAATTTCTTTACTTGTGATTGGTTTGTTGAGGTCGTCTATTTCTTCTTGAGTCAAAGTTGGTTGTTCATGCCTTTCTAGGAAGTTTTCCATTTCATCTGTATTGTTGTATTTATTAGCATAAAGTTGTTCATAGTATCCTGTTATTACCTCCTTTATTTGTGAGGTCAGTGGTTATGTCTCCTCTTCCATTTCTGATCTTATTTATTTGCGTCCTCTCTTCTTCTTTTTGTCAATCTTGCTAAGGGCCCATTAATCTTGTTGATTTTCTCATTGAACCAACTTCTAGTCTTACTGATTTTCTCTATTTTCATGTTCTCAATTTCATTTATTTCTGCTCTAATCTTTGTTATTTCTTTCCCTTTGCTTGCTTTGGGGTTAGTCTGCTGTTCTTTCTCCAGTTCTTCCAAGTGGACAGTTAATTCTTGAAGTTTTGCCCTTTCTCCTTTTCTGATATAGGCATTTAGGGCAATAAATTTCCCTCTTAGCACTGCCTTTGCTGCGTCCCATAGGTTTTGATATGTTGTGTTTTTATTTTCATTCGCCTCTAGGTATTTACTAATTTCTCCTGTAATTTCTTCCTTGACCCACTGGTTGTTTAAGAGTGTGTTGTTGAGCCTCCATGCATTTGTGAATTTTCTGGCACTCTGCCTATTATTGATTTCCAACTTCATTCCTTTATGATCCGAGAAAGTGTTGTGTATGATTTCAATCTTTTTAAATTTGTTAAGACTTGCTTTGTGACCCAGCATATGGTCTATCTTTGAGAATGATCCATGAGCACTTGAGAAAAAGGTGTATCCTGCTGTTGTGGGGTGTAATGTCTATAAATGTCTGTTAAGTCTAGCTCATTTATGGGAAGATTCAAATTCTCTGTTTCTTTATTGATCTTCTGTCTAGATGTTCTGTCCATTGATCAGAGTGGGGAATTGAAGTCTCCAACTACTATGGTAGATGTGTCTATTTCCCTTTTCAGTATTTGCAGTGTATTCCTCACATATTTTGGGGCATTCTGATTCGGTGCGTAAATATTTATGATTGTTATGTTTTCTTGTTTAATTGTTCCTTTTATTAGTAGATAGTATCCTTCTTTGTCTCTTTTAACTGTTTTACATTTGAAGTCTAATTTGTTGGATATTAGTATAGCTACTCCTGCTCTTTTCTGGTTGTTATTTGCATGAAATATCTTTTCCCAACCTTTCACTTTCAACCTGTGTTTATCTTTGGATCTAAGATGTGTTTCCTGTAGACAGCATATAGAAGGATCCTGTTTTTTAATCCATTCTGCTAGTCTATGTCTTTTGATTGTGGAATTCAGTCCATTAACATTTAGTGTTATTACTGTTTGGGTAATACTTTACCATTTTGCCTTTTATATTATATATATCATACCTAATTTTCCTTCTTTCTACACTCTTCTCCACACCTCTCTCTTCTGACTTTTCGTATCTGACTCTAGTGCTCCGTTTAGTATTTCTTGCAGAGCTGGTCTCTTGGTCACAAATTCCCTCAGTGACTTTTTGTCTGAAAATGTTTTAATTTCTCCCTCATTTCTGAAGGACAATTTTGCTGGATATAGAATTCTTGGTTGGCAGTTTTTCTCTTTTAGTAATTTAAATATATCATCCCATTGTCTTCTAGCTTCCATGGTTTCTGCTGAGAAATCTACATATAGTCTTATGGGGTTTTCCTTGTATGTGATGGATTGCTTTTCTCTTGCTGCTTTCAAGATCCTCTCTTTCTCTCTGACCTCTGACATTCTAACTAGTAAGTGTCTTGGAGAACGCCTATTTGGATCTATTCTCTTTGGGGTGCACTGCACTTCTTGGAGCTGTAATTTTAGGTCTTTCATAAGAGTTGGGAAATTTTCAGTGATAATTTCTTCCATTAGTTTTTTTCCTCCTTTTCCCTTCTCTTCTCCTTTTGGGACACCCACAACATGTATATTTGTGCGCTTCATATTATCATTCAATTCCCTGAGCCCCTGCTCAAATTTTTCCATTCTTTTCCCTATAGTTTCTGTTTCTTTTTGGATTTCAGATGTTCCATCCCCCAGTTCACTAATTCTAACCCCTGTCTCTTGAAATCTACCATTGTAGGTTTCCATTGTTTTTTTTCATCTCTTCTACTGTATCTTTCATTCCCATAAGTTCTGTGATTTGTTTTTTCAGACTTTCCATTTCTTCTTTTTGTTCATCCCATGCCTTCTTCATGTCCTCCCTCAATTTATTGATTTGGTTTTTGAAGAGGTTTTCTATTTCTGTTCGTATATTCAGAATTAGTTGTCTCAACTCCTGTATCTCATTTGAGCTATTGGTTTCTTCCTTTGACTGGGCCATATCTTCAATTTTCCTGGTGTGATTTGTTATTTTTTGCTGGCGTGTGGACATTTAATCAGATTTCCCTGAGTGTGAGACCCAGCAGGTTGAAAGACTTTCCTGTGAAGTCTCTGGGCTCTGTTTTTCTTATCCTGCCCAGTATGTGGTGCTTGTCTGTCTGTAAGTCCCACCAGCAAAAGATGTTGTGGCTCCTTTAACTTTGAAAGGCTCTCCCTGCTGTGTGCGTGGTGGAGACAGAGGAAAGGTTGTAGGCTGGTTTTAATGGCTTCAAATTGAGAAGTCCTGGGATCTGAATTCCCTGAGAGAGGAACTCCACCTGAGTTGCGTTTCACCCCTCCTGTGGGGAAGGTTCATGTGGTAGAGAGCCCTGAAAGCAGCCTGTTTCTGTGTTTGGGGCAGTTGCACCTTGTGTAATCCCGGCACTGAGCCCAGAGGCAATCGAGCCTCCGTAGAAACAGCTGCAGAAGGCTCAGTTTTGCCCCCTTTCTTCTTTTTCAGTTAGCCCAATAGGCGACTTCCGCCTTAATCAGTGTTGCCTGAGCTGGGGGCCTACTTCTAGTAGTCAGAATTTGTCCATTAACACCACTATTGGTGTTTGGTTGGGCTCAGTCCCCGCTACTGTTTGGAGACTCTTTCCCTTTCCTCCGGGTAGCCGCTTGTGGGGGAGGGGCACTGGGTGCTGGCCACCGCGGCTTGGGAAACTCGCAATCCGAGACCTGCCGCCGGACTGGGTAGCTGCCTGTGGGGGAGGGGCACTGGTTGCCAGCCGCCGCAGCCTGGGAAACTCGCCGATCCGAGACTCCCAGCCCGTCCGGGAAGGAGGGAGGGAGGGGCGCTGGCCGCCAGCCGCCGTGGCCCGGGGAAGTGCACGCCACTCGGGGAGCTCACCGCAGCGGATTCTCGTAGCCGGACCAGCCAATCCAGACTGGGGTACAACTGTGTGTCCAATCCCTGCCGTGGCCCCGGGAGCTGTTCTGCACTGTTTCTGGTTATTTAGTAGTTGTTCTGGAGGAGGAACTAAGACGCGCGCACCTTACTAAGCTGCCATCTTGGCCCCCCTCCTAGATCTCTTCTTGCAAGTTAAATATCCCAAATGCAAAACTATATGGGTTCAAGAATATTTATCTATATTCCATCAGGACATTGATAACTGACATGGAGTATTTGAATATGGTATTTAAATGCAGAGGTTCTGTTAAGAATGCAGACAGCACCACTGGATCTAACACTTCCTCAGACTTTGACTTTCAGCTAAGAAATCCAAATAGAGACTTCTCAGTGCTTGTGATAATTATGGGATGGAGAGAAGGGAGAGGAGGTGTACCCTCTTTTTTAAAAAAAAAAAAAAAAAAACTTGGCCATAAGTATAGATATTAAAAACGCAGAATACTGACTGCTGTATGGCTGTTTTGTTTGTTAACACACCCAAGACTGGGTCATTTGGAGATAAAGCCCATGGGTTGAGAAACCAAACAGGTATAACCAGGGAATCTGCTGTCATTAGCAGCTTTTACAGGGAGATTATAGGTGGCCCTCAGCTGGGAAAGAATTCCCCACCCCACTCCTAGCCAGCATCTCAATCTCAGAGGCTTTCTAAGCTCCTCAGTGCCCTTCCTCTCCCCAAGGCTTACCCTCTGTCTACTGGGGGATGTGTGACATTATCTACATGCACCTGGGGATGTAAATCACTACTTTAGAGAACCTTCTTATCAGGGTCCCAAGGGAAGTTTTCAGTGAGTTCCAGGATGTACCAAGCAGCTAATCCCTTCATAGGGGTCCCAGGATCCACCACCAAAGTCTGCTTTCAAATAAGCAGTATAAGAACCTTGGAACCCACCGGTCTCCTCTAAGGTGGTCAGTTTGCCCTAGTGCCTGGCCCATTCATTCCCTACGGGGACAGATTAGGGGTGAATGGGTCGAGTGTGATAAAAGCCACTCAGACACTGCCTCAAGGACCCCAGAAGGCTGTAGCTTGGCCTAACAAAGCCCCTGCATCATACCTGCATCAGATCTTGTTTTTCCTTTTCTCCTGAGCTAATAGCCTTTCTGATAGACTTCAGTTCAATTAGGATGGCTTTGGCTTCACTAAGTTCATACCCACTCTGGCCTCCGGACATTTTTCTATCGATTCTGTTAAAAAAGAAAAAAAAGAAAAATCAAAGAATGACAGAGAACAAGCTAAGCTGGCAGCAGACGTTGCTTTTTGGATTGTCTTAGTTGACTGATTATCTTACTACTTGACTCTCACATACAGTATCATCATCCTTTCAAGCTGATTATTTCTCCTTTCTCTTCTAATCACTTCTAGCTAAGATTTCCCCCAACCCCTACAGCATACCCAGCCCAGTTCTAATCACTTTTGGGCTGAAATAAATACATATCTTCCTGTCTTCAGTCTGTTTGGATGATCCCACCATGGGCCAAACTCAAACCTCACCCACAGGCCGAACCTGATCTCTTCTCTGAGGAAGGGAAAGGACAGGTTTAGCAGAGGACAGCAATGCCAATAAACCGGACAACCTGTGGCGCCCAGGACTCAGCACCACTGCCTGTGCTATGTGCCGTCACGTTTGTGCAGAACCGAGCCAGCATCTGCAGCTTGGCAGGCTGTTCATAATTGGTTGGAAACATTACTTACACTAGTGAGCATCCTACAGTATTTGGATTTGTTAGTTTATTTTTTAAAAACATCTAAAAAGGCATTTAATTCTATTGAAATAAAAATTAGGAACTGAGATAAAACTGCCATGCTAAATAAGTTTAAATTTAGGAATAAGGCTGAAGAGCAGATATGTTCATTTGTCAACCAACATGGAATCAGGAACTCTCTCGTGAGATCTTACAGATCTGCTCATCAAAGGGTTTGATAGTGCTCCGTGTCAGAGGGTTTTGTGCAATCTGATTTTTTGTCTTTGAAGGACCCGAGCACATCACCTACTGCTTTTTAAAAAAAGTTACTATTTTCTTCACTGGGATGCTCCTGGATCTTCCCAGCCCACCATGCTGCCTGAGAGTCACCCTTTGGCAAGAACAAGCCAATTCAAGTCAGCATTCACCATGAAGCCCTTACGGTCTCTTTCCCTTTCTCTGCCTCCTTTGAATTTCTCTACCTTAAATATCACTTTTTTTCTTTATCTCCATGCTTTTCCTTTTGCTCCTCCACTTTTCATCTCCTACATTTTCTCTTTTGACTCCGACCATAAAGTAAAATGTGAGCATTATCTGCTAATTTTTAAAACAAACTGCACTGTACTCTTTGTTCTTAATTTGAGAAGTACCAAGTTGGACATAGATGTTTTCTTCCTTAAAATAAATACAATTTTGGCTTGTGTATACATTATAGTTAATTTTTTCCCTAAATCTTAGTCTCCTCTGAAAGAGAAAAGGTTACCATTTGCATGCCTTCAGTGGAAAATGAGTACACACAAAGCCAAACTTTCATGAAATTTGTATATGCTTTTGGCTTGCCAGGTGTCTCAACACTTCCAATTTTGAGTGCATACTAAAGGAGACAAGGCGGAAATTCCATTTTTCTGGTATCCACCTACACATAAGCTATACTATATTATTTTAGTCTATTTTTAGTCAAAGCCAAATTTGGTAGCACATATTGAAATAAGGAACTCAGAAAACAAAACTATGCTCTTTACTCAGCATAAAACTACATTTCTACCAAGTAAAATGAAAACCTGAGTTGAAATGCCATGATTCCAGATTCAACAAAAATATTCCCTTATAATGAGAATAAGTGAAAAAAGCTACAAAAACCTGAAGTGGAATTCTATTTAAATCTTTCCTGATTGATTGATTTTAAATATATATATATATCTTTGCTGCTATAGCCACAAGTAAAGTACTATCAGGAATGTGTTTTCTTGAAAGTATGGCCTCTGGATTCAATCAATTACCAGATATTATGACTACAGTATGGAGGTTCATTTGAATGAAAATGGCTTTATTTTGTCTACAGTTAAGAGAACAAGAGCAGTCTCTGATGCTAGATAACATATCTTTCCACTCTTGGTTCTAGGGATTAGAATCATTCCAAGAGAATGCCTGAATTTCTACAACAAATGTCTATTGTTTCCTTGTGGAATGTTATTGACAGATTCTTAAACATGCCTTAGATTCCTATAAAAATTGCTCACAAGTAAACTACTTTGAAACAATACAGCACTGTTACATCTGTATAACAAAAACAGTTAGGCCTGGTTAAACTTTAATTCCAGGTGGTGACATTAAATTATAAATTCATGTGCCTTAAAAAGGTTTACCGTTTGGCTAAACATTTTATGGCACTCTTCTCTCCCCCTCCTCACCACAAAGCCCTCCTTTATGGTGACACAAAATTACTTTTTTTTTTAATTAATTTTTAAATTAAAAAAATATATAACAAACAGACAAACATTCTTAACATACGATCATTCCGTTCCACATACATAATCAGTAATTTACAATATCATCATCATGCAATATGAATAGTTGCATATTCATCATCATGATCGCTTCTTAGAACATTTACATCAATTCAGAAAAAGAAATAAAAAGACAACAGAAAAAAATTCATACATACCATACCCCTTACCCCTTTCACTGATCACTAGCATTTCAATCTGCTAAATTTA
Source organism: Tamandua tetradactyla (assembly GCF_023851605.1). Classification (NCBI taxonomy): domain Eukaryota; kingdom Metazoa; phylum Chordata; class Mammalia; order Pilosa; family Myrmecophagidae; genus Tamandua; species Tamandua tetradactyla. Next base: position 29,780,399 of record NC_135352.1, read on the forward strand.
TTTAAGGGAGAGTTCTTGAGAATCACTTTTTAAAAAACACAGTAATGTGTTTTTAGGGGCGTTCTACAACCAGCTGAGGTTCTCAGAACGTGGTTATACTTGAGAACCACTGGGGATCTCTGAAACTTTGGGATGGACAGCAGGAATAGGCATTCTTTTAAGAGCACACGCTCCCCGCCCCCATCATTTTGACATGTGGTCAAGTTTTGGACCCACTAGGCTGGGAGCATCTGAAATAGTAACATGGTCACTATCACATGAAGGGAGCAGGCCAAGGAGAAGACTGCTTTAAGATCACACACCTGAAACTAAAGATATGTGGCTGGTGGTTCACAGTTGTGCTGGTGTCCTAAGATTTAACTCATCCTCCAAACGTAATGATCAGTTTACATTTGTCTGGCCAGAGTCACATAGGATCTCTAAAGGGGCTACTACCTTGCTGCCTTGGATTATCCCAAATTGGCTAGGAGTAAAGGTCAGAATAGGCTTTACGGGAAAAAGAGACCAAGTGGGGCACTTTGCACAGAGGTGGCTCCTAGGACCAGTGTGGCGTGGTGGGCATGTTCCCGAAGGTGGTGCATACAAGACCATGAAACCTGCTTGAACAGAACACTGATGGGGGAAATTCCTGTAAACACTGAACCACAATTCGCAGTATCAAGCCCTGTACCACAAAGGAGGGAAGGAAAAGGCAGTTGGATGCCTTTCAAGGTAAAACCTCTGATCCTCTCGGTGACCACGCATACCATGGGCTTCTCCTTTGCATTAGAGACTTTGTTAGGTGGAAATTATAAGGTGGAAGCTCATTAGCAGGAGAACAGTGGATTTCAGGGGCTGGGGATGGAGCAGGGATTGCTAGAACCTGCTAGCCTTGTCATGCACATGTTCATTAAACCTGAATCCTCAGATTTCAGTATTGACCCGGACAGAACAGAAGGAACCCAGTGAATAAGGAACACATGCTCTTGCTCTCACTCTCCTGAGATGAGTCAGGGGTGGGCTCAAGACTGCCCCTGGCAGGCTCAGAGCAGCTACCCCTCCACTTTAGGCGTGAGGCAGCAGTCGCATCCGGTCCAGACTCTCGAGCAGGAGGTAGAGAGAACATTCTTGCACCTGTCACCTTACACCTTAGTGCTTCATCACATTTTACAGTAGGTTGTTGGCAGGTACCTAGAAGACCAAGCTACGTTTTTCTATTCTGGTTTCTTTGAATCTCCAGTAATTAATAAAAACCTCAGACTTTTTATAAGTATATAGATACTCCCCAAGCTTTTTGTTGTTATTTGATTATTTTTAGTTTTTTGGTGCAGAGCTTTGAGCTTTTCACTTTTGTGCTTTTTTCTTTTCTTTTTTTAACTTCTCTGAGAAATTGCTTAGGTTCTGTGATTTGCAGTTTCTTTGGTATTAGTTAGGGGACTTTCAGTTATTCTAAAGTCAATTTCAGTATTTTTATACTCACTGTTGCAATGTTTCAAAGCCTTGTTCTTTATAGAGCAATTCTTGCTTCATCTGTGAAAGTTCTCTCTTCAGCTTTTTAACCTTTTGTGAGAAATCAAAGTATATGTGAATGTAATTGACAATATTGCACATTGTTTTAAAAGATCGTCATTCATAAGATATTAAACACATAAACAAAGCATAAGTTTAAGTAGTATACACTTTATCAGTTTCTCCTTGACATGAATTCAATGGAAGGTATATTAATCAAGTTCGGCATAAATTACCAATGATTTACATTATTACTTCTATTTATCCTTTTTATCATATTTAACAACAATCCTATTAGCTGGATACCAGTATTGTCCCATTTCGCAATAACCAACCAGTAAGGGGCAGGATACAGAATCTCAAATCAATGTAATCTTAAACTCTAAAGGCTTGCCCTCTTTCCTGTATTCACAGCACTGCAGGTGACTAACTACCTGTGCTTCTAGAACATACCAGGCTGATACATGCATCTCAGTGCTTCTGCATGCGCCACTCCCTCTGCCCAGAAGCCTCTTCCCTTCCTCCTCAATGGCTGACTCTTCCTGTCACTCAGATCTCAGCCCAAACATCACCTTTCTAAAAACGGACTTCTCTGACCACCCTACCCATAGGCTCTCACATTGCTCTTGTTTTATTTAGTTCATAGTTATTTATGGGCTGAAATAGTTTGTATACTTGTTTACTGTCTGACCCCCATGGGAAAGTAAGCTGCAAACAGCTGTATCCCACCTGTACCTGGAACCACACCTGGCAAAGAGTAGGTGACCAATAAATATTTGTTTCCAAACGATAAAAAATATTTTTCCTAATGCCAGATATATTCTTTGGTAGTAACACTACTAAAATTTAATGGATCAGAAATACAGCACAGGTTTGGTTTAGTTGTAAATTAAAGATCTCTCAAGAATTCATCTACATGTATTAATCACAGTCTTCAATTTAAAACATTCTGACGTACAATATTTTAAAGTGCTTTTGAACTTTATTTTCTATTTATTCAATAACTGCACAAATATTTATTGATTCTCCACTATGTGTCAGGTCCTGGTTTTGAAGCATGAACAAAACAGACATGAACCCTGCCTTCTTGTATTTTATAAAATATGGGGAAGCCAGATATTGAGCAAATAATCATGCAATGAAATAAATCTTATCAATTGCCATAGGTGCAATAAAGGAACAGTCAGGATACTTTGAGACACAAAAGGGGTACAGAAACTATTTAGTCAGTGATTGGATAAAGCTTTGGGACATAAAGCCTTGCTGATGTTCATGTGGAGAGGGAGGATTAGTAGGGGCTCACTTGGTAGAAGGGGTTGCAAAAAGGTAGAGCTTGTGCAAAAACCCTAAACTGCAAAGGGAGAAGGGGAATTCAGCAAAGCTCTGGAATGCAAAGAATTACTACTGCTGGATTACAGAGGCAGTATGTGGCATGATCTAGAATTAAAGAGGAAGGGCTGACTGCATGTAGAGTTGTAAAGCCATATTGAAGAATTTCCAAATTTTAAGGTAAAAATAAAGAGGGACTTTAGTGTGATATAACTTCTAACTCTAAATGAACATTGTGATGTCTTTGTGGTGAATGGAGCAGAGGCCAAAAGGAACAATTATGCCAGCACTGTACGATGGGGTGTGGACAGTGCCATATAGAGAGCAGGGGCCAGAGGAGAGTCATGAGGACTTAGTGAAGGACTGAATGGGAAGGGTGAAGGAGAGGATGTTAACGCGATAAAGATCACTCCCAGGATTTTGGTTTGCCAGCTGGGTAGATGAAAAATGCCACCCTGGAGAGTGGGGCCAGAATCTGGGGAAAAGATCAAGGTTTTCTTTTAGATGTTTTTGAGACGCCCATGAGCCTTCAAAGGCAACTGGAATATGTGGGCTTGAAGTTCAGAAGAAATGTTTGGCCAAGAGATATATTAAGAGTCGGTGACATACACTATTTATGCACTGAAAATAAAGAAGATCACCTAGACAGAATGCATATTGCAAAGAGAAGAGATTCAGGAACAAACATCATTCAGAAGTCTATAGAAATCGTTCAGAAGTCTACCAGAAGAAGAGACAAAATACTGTGAAGTAGTGATAAGAGAAGCGTCATGGAAAAAAAAAGTGTCATGGAAGAGCAGAGAAAAAAAGTCAGGAGGGAGACAGTGCTATGACAAGGACAGGAGCTGTGTAATGCTTGTGTCTGTATGACTATGGCATAATACTTTGGATCAAGGCAACTCAATAATTTATCTCTTGCAATAAATCTATAAAATGCTTTGGGCAGTACTGAAATTTTAATGATATTATGTCTTCTCATTCATGAGCATGGAATATCTTTCTATTTATTAAGGTCTTCATTAATTTTTTGTAATGATTTATAGATTTCTCTGTACATTCCTTTATATTCTTGGTTAGATTTATTTCTAGATATTTTACTTAGTTGCTAATGTAAATGGAACTGTTTTCTTGATTCCCTTTTTGAATTGTTCACATTGCTGGTGTATAGAAATACCACTGACTTTTGTGTATTGATCTTGTACCCATCACGTTGTTAAATTAATCAGCTTTCATAGCTTTGTTCTAGGTTCTTTGGGATTTTCAACATATAGGATCATGTCATCTGCAAACAGGGAAAACAACAGTTTTTCTTCATCCTTTGCAATTTGGGTAACCTTTATATATTTTCTTGCCTAATTGATCAAGTTAGACATATCAGTACAAGGTTGAACAGCAGTGGTGAAAGTGGACATCTTGTCTTTTCCCTAATCTTAAGGAAAATGCTTTCAATCTTCTACCGCTGAGTACAACATTAGTTGTGAGACTTCATATAGGCCCTTTATATATTGAGGAGGTCCTTCTATTCCTACCTTTCTCGATGTCCTTATTAAGAAAATGTCCTGGATTTTATCAACTGTCTTTCTGCAGTGGTTGACGTGGTCATGTGGTTTTTCCTATTCATTCTATTAATGTGGGGCATTACACTGATTTTCTTATGTTGAACCACCCTTGCATTCCTGAGAGTCCCACTTGATCATGATGAATAATTCTTTTAATTTGTGATTGGATTCGTTTTCTTGTATTTTCTTGAAGATTTTTGTAATATATTCATAAGAGGTATTGGTCTGCAATTTTATTTTATTATGAAATCACCTTCTGCCTTTAGTATTAGGCTGATGCTGGACTCATGGAATGATAAGTCTTCCTACCCCTTCAATTTTTTGAAATTTTGGAAAGAATTGGTGTTAATTTTCTATGAATGTTTGGTAAAATTCACCAGTGAAGCCATGTAGTACAGGATTTTTCCTTGATGATAGCTCTAGGTTACTGACTTATCTCTTTACTTGTAATTCATCTGTTAAGTTCTTCTATTACTTCCTGAATCAGTTTTGGTATTTTATGTTTTGCATATAGGATGAGTCATTCCTAAGCATATTAAGTAGATCATCCTTTTTTATCCATTCTACCAATCTCACCAGCTTTTGATTGGAGAATTTGACCCATTTAAATATAAAGCAAATATCGATATTGGCTATTTGATGTTTTAAAAACATTTTTTTTTGTCTTTGATTTATTCCATTCTTGCCTATTTTTTATGTGGCTCATCTTTTGTAGTGAATCCTATGGAATTCCTTTCTCATTTCCTTCTTTGAATATTTTTCCAATATTTTCTTTGTGGTTACCATGGGCTGAAATTTAACATGCTAAATCTATAACAATCTCATATGATTTGATACCAACTTAACTTCAATAGTATTCACAAGCTATATTCCTATATCCTTTATCTCCAGTATTTAGTTCATGTCACAAATTACAGATTTATAACTTATAAATTCAAAACCATTGGTTTAAAATTATTTTTTATGCATTTGTAATTTAGACACTATAGCAAGTAGAAAGTGAAGTTACAAACCAAAAACACAGTAGCAATGGCACTGTATTTTTTTATTTATATTTACCCATGTGGGCCAGTTTGAAACTGTTATGTACCCCAGAAAAGTCATGTTCTTTAATCCTAATTCAATATACCAGGGTGGATCTTTTTGATTAAATTGTTTCCACAGAGATGTGACCCAATTGTGAGTGGGACATTTTGAGTGGGTGGTTTCTATGGAGATATGTCTCCACCCATTCAAGGTGGGTCACTTACTAGAGTCCTTTAAGAGAGAACCATTTCGGAAAAAGTTTTAGAGCTGACACAGACAGAAGTTTGGCGATACAGAAAGAAAATGTGCCCTAGGAAGCTGTTTGAAACAAGAAGCCAGGAGAGAAAGCTAGCAGATGTCGCCATGTGCCTTCCCAGCTGACAGAGAAACACTGAATGTCATTGGCCCTTTCTTGAGTCAAGATATCTGTCTTTGGATGCCTTAATTGGAACATTTTTATGGCCTTAGAACTATAAACTTGTAACTTAATTCCCTTTATAAAAGCCAACCCATTTCTGGTGTATTGCATTTCCAGCAGCATCAATAAACTAAAACACCATGCCATTACCTTTATCAGAGATTTTTATTTCTTCATGCAGCTTCAATCTATTGTTTAGTTTCCTTTTCATTCAACCTGAGAAGAATTTCCTTCAGCATTTCATATAGGGCCATTCTAGTGGTGACATACTCCCTTAGCTTTTATTGATTTGGGAACGTCAATCTCTCCCTCATTTTTTTTTTTTTTAACATTTCTTATTGTGAAATATAACATACATAAAAAAAAATTTGAAAGTACATTTTAACAAGTAGTTACAGAACACATTTCAAAGTTTAGTATGGGTTACAATTCCACAATTTCAGGTTTTTCCTTCTAGCTGCTCCAAGACATTGGAAACTAAAAAGAAATAACAATATAATGACTCAGTCATTATACTCATTTGTTAAATGCTATCTTCTCTGTTATAACTCCTTCTTTTTATTTGACCCTTCTCCCAATCTTTAGAGATATTTGGATTATTGGATTATGCACATCTAACTTTTCCCATGCTGAAAACGGTGTTGACAATACTGCATATGGGGATGGAACTGTTGACGTTCTTGGAGAGACTGGCACCTCTGGGTTTCAGGACTTATCTGGCCTAGGAACCACCTGAAGGTTTTAGTTTTCTGAAAAGTAAACTTAGTGCATACAACTTTCTTTCTTAATTTTTATTTCTTTTTTGTGAAAAATAACATATACTAAAAAGCAATAAATTTCAAAGGACATTGCAACAATTAGTTATAGAACAGATTCAGATCTTAGTATGGGTCATGATTCTACAATTTTAGATTTTTACTTCTAGCTGCTCTAAGATTTTGGAGACCAAAAGTAATACCAATATAATGATTCAGCAATCACACTCGTTTGTTAAACCCTACCTTCTCTGTGTAACGCCACCATCACCTTTGATCTTTCTCCCTCTCTTTAGGATATTTAGGCTGTGCCCATTCTAACTTTTTCACACTGAAAGGTGCTGTTGATAATATGGGATATGGCGATGGCACTAGATGATATCCTGGAAAGGCTGGTCCCTCTGCATTTCAGGACTTAATCTGGTCCAGGGACCCATCTGGAGGTTGCATACAACTTTTGTAGGACCTCAGATAGAGCCCTGGGTGTTCTGCAGGCTTAACAGAAATGATGTTGGTTGTCTTCCTCACTCTGAAAGACAATTTTGGCACATAAAGTACTTTTTATAAATATGTCAACTTACTGCTCTTGACTCCATGGTTTACAATGACAAATCATAATTAATCTTACCGAGGCTCCTTCGTACCTAACGCATTACTTCTTTCTTGTAGCCTTCAGAATTCTATATCTTTGGCATCAGACAGTTTGATATGCTTGGTATTTGTCTATTTGGTATTGGTTTATTTGGGCTTACCATGCTGTGTGTTGAGCCATTTGGACGTATATATTCATGTATTCCAGTAAATTCAGGAGAATTTTCACCCATTATTTATTTAAATATTCTTTCTATGCCTTTCTCTTTCTTCTTTTTCAGAGACTCCCACAATATGTGTATTGGTATGCTTTACGGTTTTTCTACAGGTTCCTCTGGCTCTGTTCATTTTTCTTCATTCTTTTTTCTTTCTACTCTTTGTAATGAATAATTTCAATAGTCTTTTTCTTCAAGTCACTGATTCTTCCTTCTATTAGTTCTAATTAGCAGTTGAATCCCTTAAGGGAATTTTTCATTTCTAATTAGCAGTTGAATCCCTTAAGGGAATTTTTCATTTCTGTTACTGTGATCTGCAGCTCCATTTGTTCCTTTTTATGATGTTTATATTGTCAGTGAAATTATGTTCAGCTATCATTTTCCTGATTTTCTTTAGTTCTTTGTACAAAATTTCCTTTAACTCTATGAGTGTATTTAGGCCCTTGTGAAAAAAGTCTTTTCTGGCATGTCCAAGGTCTGTGCCCCCTCATGTCAGTTTCAAGTGCTCTATCTGTTCCTTTGCATGGGCCATCACTTCCTGTTTCTTTGCGTGTTTTGTAATCTCTTGTTGTAACCTAGACATTTTGATATTTTAATGTGTAATCTCTGAGATTCAGATACTGAGGCATCTGTTCCTTAATGTTTTATCCAGCTAGTTTTATGAGAGATTTTATTGAACATCAGCACCTAACAAGGGGGAAAAAAAAAACCTTGAAGAAACCTGTTTTTTCAGTCTTTGCAGAATGGCCTGTGGGAGTGCTCTCCTTCAAAGAGTTTAGAGAAGAGCCTATGGTAAAAGCATCAGATCCTTCCTGGTCTTTTGTGCAGAAATGCATCTTGTCCTGGACTTGCACATGAAGACTTAGCAATTCCCCCATTTACATGAATCTGAATGTCCTTTTGCCCTAAGAAACTGTTCCCTCAGGGTCCCAGGTGCTACAGTGTATTTCTTACAGCCACTATCCTTTGTTCCACATAGCTGCAATTTGACTTTTCTCTTACACAATTCTGTACAAGAGCTCTGTGAGCCACCACTACAGAGGGCAAACCTGGGACAGCAAGCTTGTGATCAGTATTCTAATTTAGTCCTTCAGGCTGCCACCAGACTGACGTACCTGCACACAAAGTTTACTCTGCTCCCTTCAGTACTGGAACCACCCTGGAAGCCAACCCAGGAAGGGGACAGAGGGGCCAGTAAGGGGTCCAGGAGATCCAACTATTTTTAAGTTGCCTTTTTCTTCATTCAGTGCTTGCCTTGTTACCACAACTCTTTAGCTGTTTTCTGGAGCTTTGAAAATGAAGCTCTTGCCAATTCTTTTGTGTAGCTTAAAGCTTCTGTGGCACAAGCCCTGGAAGGTCACAACACTCCACCGTATTGATGTAATAGATACTGTATTAATTCTCTTTATATAGGTGAGGAATTTGAGACCTAAAGAGAATGAGTAAGTAACCTGATGAAGGTTACATGACTACTAAGCAGTGCAGGCATTTATCTAGAACCCAGAATATTTTCCTAGCTACAATTGTAAAAGTTTTAGATAAAAGACAAACTAAAATTGCAGCAAAACAACCTAAATACAATCTACAGCCCTTATTGTACCTTAGAACTAAAGACCTGCATTACAATCATATCCCACCCAAAATGAAAATATGAACAGCCACAGGAGCAGTCTCTGTTTCCTCTTATGTACTAAACTTTCTGCAACCATAGCCAATCATCTAATTTTTTAGGTCTGTTTGGTAGAATCAAAAGTCACAATGCAAAGTACCAAATTGGAGGCAAAAGATCAATGACTTTCATATTTCCTGATTTCTACAGAGACTACACCCATGCAATTCACATTTCAAATGATTTCAAAGTTTTTTTTTTCAGAAAAACAGGAAAATATTTTCATTAAATGTGGTATGAGATTATAGACCTTCTTACCGTCTCTCACAGTCTCAATGTAATAAGTTTTATTTTACAAGATGGAAAAGGAAGAAACTGACAATGAAGAAAAAAATAGATTCTAGAAACTTTGTGGACTTTAGAAGGATCACAAGACAAGCATATGTCTTTTCATATGTTTGCCCTAAAACTGTACTTCTCAACATTTAAAGCTATAACGAGCAAAATGACTACCTTCCTGCTTCATTTTCTTCACTGTGTTGTAGGAAGCTCCTTAAACCAGTCAATAAAGAGCAGCTGTCAACTTGTTCCTTTCAGAAATCTTTCTTTTGCTTACTGCTTCTACTTTACTAAAAATCCTTATCACCCTGCCTCATCTCTAAAGCCAAAAAATGAGAAATCAACTCCAGATAGCTAAAGGACAAAGGCAAAAGGAAAAAAAATCCCTTTTAAATTTCCCCTAAAGAATAGAGGGAAGAACACCAAGTGCTTACAGAACCATTTGTGATGACCAATAAGTGGATTCTCTCATCAGAAAAATGACGGTTGCATTCAAGATTCCAAAAGCAAACAAATAAAAAATGTCTTTAACAACAACGAAAGGAAACTGCAAAAAAAAAAAAAAATCAGCTAAGAAAAATCATGTGAGGGTTTATGAAATATAGTACCTCAAATGCACCTAATCGATAAAAATATGGAAAGTCAAAGCTAGATCTCCACAACTAGTTAAAATAAACCAGAAATTCTATTCCTAAATATATACTCAAGAGAAATGAAAATGTGTGTACACACAAGAATTTGTACACAAATTTTCACAGCAAACATAATATTACTAATAATAACCAAAGAATGGAAAGAACTCAATTGTCCATTATTTAATGAATGGACAAATAAATTTCGTACATGCATACAATGGGATATTACCAGGTGACAGAAAGGTATGAAGTACTGATACATGCTACAATATAGAACTATGAAAACATTATGCTAAATAAGACAATCATAAACAACCACATATTCTATGATTCCACTTAAATAAAATGTCCAGAACAGACAAATTTATACAAACAGGAAATAGATTCGCCTAGGGCTGGTGAGTTGGGGGGAAATGGTGAGTGACTGCTGATGGGGACAGGATTTCTTTCTGGGGTGATGAAAATGTTCTAAGATTAAACTGTGTTGATGGCAGCACAATTCTGCAAGTATACTAAATATCAACAAATTGTATACTTTGAGAGAATTGTACGGTATACGTGTAAATTACATGTCAATAAAGCTTTTTTTTAATGCAGAAAACTGGCAAATGGAATTAGAAAAGAAAAAATCTTCTAACAAAGATTAAAAGTGAAGATCACGTATCATTTTATACTAACTAAACTATTAAAGAAATAATACAAATGACAAAACAATGATCAAAATGACTTTCCATTTCAGGTTGACATCCAAAGTCTTTACAGCAGCTCACAAGGCTTTAAATGCTCTGTCTTCATTCCATTCCCCAGATTAACTCTGACCTCCTGTAACTCTTCCTTCTCTCTGTATTGTGGCCACATTGGACCTCTTCTTGTTCCCTGAGGATCCCAGACCTGCTCCCGCATTACACCCTTTACATCGACACTTCCCTACCTCTGTCCAATCTTTGCCAAATGTCATATGCTGAATGAGATGTTCCCTGACTTCCTTATTTGCAACTGCAGCCAGCTCTCCTTCCTTATAACCCATGCCCTTTCTTCAACAGTTATTCCTAGTTGGGTAAATTTTTTTCTTAACATGAGAATAAGCTGAATTTATCAAAATGATTTTTCTGCATCTACTGGAATGATGGATTAATGATCCCCCTTTACTCAGTATAGTGAATAATTTTCAAATGTTTAACTGTACATTCTTAGAATAAACCCTACTTGGTCATGATATATTATTTCTAAATACATGGTTGCATTTACTTTCCCAATACTTTGCTTAGGACTTTTGCATCTACACTTGTGAATATGACTGGCGTATAATTTTTTTTTTCTCCTACTATCTTGTCAGAATTCGGTGTTAATGCAATGCTAGCCTAACCTTGAGGGTTTCTCTGGAATTTCATTGACAGCCAAAGGACTATTCAGATTTCCTCTTCCTTCTAGAGTCATTTTTGGTCAATGATATTTCAATATGAATTTATTCATTTCATCTCAAAATTCAAATGTAATAAAATAAAGTTGCTTAAGTACCTATAGCTTTAACTCCCTTTCATTCCTTGTATTTCATTTGTCTATTTTTTGTCTCACTTTTTAGTCAATCTTGACAGCTGCCTGTTAATTTTATTATTCTTTTCAAAGAACCAAATTGTATCTTTGCTAATTCTCTTTTATCACCATGGTTTCTACTGCAATAATCTCTACTCTTAACTTCATGTCTCTTCTACTCTCTTTAGATTTTATTCTGTTGTCTTCCTAAACAGAATGCTTTGCTCATTAAGATTTTACTTCCCAGTATATGCATTTAAGGTTTTAAGTTTTTCTCCATCTCTTTCTACACTATTAAGATGATTATCGAAACTACAGAGTTTATTTGGATTTCCCCAGTTTTTCCACTATCTGTTCCAGCATAAAATCCAAGACACCACATGTATTTAGTTGTCCTATTTCTTAAGTCTCCTTCAATTTGTGACAGTTGCTTAGTCTTGTTCATAATGTGCTATTCACTTTTGAAAAGTTCTGGTTAGATATTTTGTAAATGATACAACAATTGATTTTTATTTTTCTGATGCTTTCTAATGATTAGACTGAGCTTTGGGTTTGGGGAAAGAATTCAAAGAGGCGCTGTGCCTTCTCATCACATGGTATCTGGGTACATGGTGTCAACATGACACTGCTGGCAATGTGAACAATCACTTGGTATGGCAGGTGTCTACACTATTAGGTTACTACCTTTCCCTTTTCATTCACAGAAGCTGGTCACTAGGTCCAGCCCACCCTTAGGAAGGGGAGAGGAGGATCAAAGAATTAGTGGATACATGTAAAAACCACCAGAGAAAAGTAAGAAATACTTCCAGAGAAATACTTTCAGGCCATGCAAATATCCTGTTTTTCCTTAAAGTTTTGTTCACTAATTTTAGCAAAAAGCATTCAAATATCTTTCATCCCTCATTTAGCACTATATGATTCTGAATTTCCAAATTATGTTGCTTTCCAAGGTCTCTAAACTTAAAATATAACATTCATGTATTTTTTTTAAACATAAGTATACCATTCAATGAGTTATCCCAAAGTAATAACATCATGTTACAACCACCAGTTCAAAAAAATCAGAATTCCAGAGCCATCCCATATCCCTAAAGGTAGCCACTTTCTGACTACTAACCCTACAAAGTTGTTTTTTAAACTTTATATAAATGGAATCATATAAAATATTCTTTGTACCTAGCTTCATTCACTTAATACTATGTCACCGCATGCAACTGCGTTTATTTCAGAGTTGTGTATGACTATACACAATATATTTACCTATTCTGCTAATGATAGACATTTCCAATTTTAGGCTGTTACACTCTGAACATTCTGTTGATAAGAGTGAAACTGCCTAATAGGTGTACACATGTTCAGCTTTCCTAGGTAAAACAAATGGTTTTCCAAAGTGATTTGCCACTTGACACTTCCACCCGTAGACTTTCCATTGCTTTGTGTCTTTCCCAACCCTTTGTATTGTTGGTCTTTTTTGTTTTAGGTCATCCGGAAGGTTTGGATCACTTTGGGTTTTTTTTTAACCAATTTCTACAAATTCACAATGGTCAGAGAATATGGTTTGAATGATCCTTTAAAAACAGTGAAATGACAGCCCTCCCCGCTACATGGGACATGACATCCAGGAGTGGATGCTCCTGGCAGCATGGGAGATGATTCCCAGGGATGACCCTGGCCCTGGCGCCGTGGTATCAACAATGCCATCCTCACCAAAAGTGGAAAAGAAGTGTAACAGATAATGTTATCAGTGGCTGAGAGAGTTCAAATAGAGTCGAGAGGCTACTTTGGAGGTTGTTCTTATGCAAGCTTCAGTTAAACATTGCTACCTATCATAACCTACCAAACCCCAACCAGGACCATTCCAGCCAATCTTAAAAAACACCTAGGGTAATATATAAGATTCTACAAAGTTTCCATGCACTAGGATAACTTTCTACAAATCTACAACCTCCAGGTGGGTCCCTGGGCCAGATAAGTCCTGAAACCTTGAAGGGCAAGTCTTGCCAGAACATCACCTAGTTCCATCTCCCTACCCCATATTACTGACAGCCCCTTCCAACATGAGAAAGTTAGAATGGCCACAACCAAATACCCCTAAAGAGTGGGAGAAAGATCAAAGGTGATGGTGGAATTGTTAAAATTCTACAAGAAAAGGTAGAGTTTAAAAAACTAGTATGATTACTGAATCATTATATTGGTATTTCTTTTAGTCCTAGAGCAGCTAGAAGTAAAAACCTAAAATTGTAGATGTATAACCCATACCAAACTCTGAAACTTGTTCTACAACTAATGTGGTGATACACTTTAAAATTTATTGCTTTTTTGCATGTTATTTTTCACAAAAAAAAGTCAATTGCGATGATAAAAAAATATTTATTCCTTCAAATCTCCAATGTTCTAGAACAGCTAGAAGGAGAAATCTGAGAGGATTGTATGGTAGCCCATGACAAACCCTGGGATCTGTCTTATAACTACTTGTTGAAGAGTGCTTTGAAAACTATTGCTTTTTTCTTTCTTTGCTTTGTATATATATATATCATATTATACAATAAAAATTTTTTTAAAATTTGTGAGACTAATTTTATGGTCAATTCTCATGAATGTTTCAAGATTGCATGAAAATGATATACATTCCCCCACTTCTTGTGTGTAATGTTGTACATATGTTAAATAGATTAAGCTTGTCCACCATGTTACTACTCACCTAGTCTATATTCTATACTACTGTTGTTACTGTCCCATTTTGATTGTGGGTTTTGTCATTTTCTCCTTGTATTTTATGCCATTTTTTGTTTTATGTATTTTGGAGCCCATCTTGTAATAGTTACATTACAGTTTTATGACCTTTTTTGTCTAGTGATATAATTTTGCCTTAAAATTTTTCTTTCTGGCATTAACAAACCCATAACCGCTTTCTTCTGATTCAAATTTGATGACTGTACCTTCTTTTTATTTTATTTTTAATTTTTCCATATTTTTGTATTTTAGGGAAGCATAGTTTGGTGGATTTTTCTCTTTAGATCCAGTCTAATGTCCTTTTAACTATAACATTTAATCAGATTATTTATTCTAATTATTAATACACTGGGATTTAATTTTACTATTTTATTCATCACCCTTCCTTTGGCCTGCCGTCTCTGCTCTTTTCTCTCTTCCTGCCTTCTTATCTTCCCACCCTACTGTTTCCCCATCCTACTATTTGGTGGTCATATCTACTATTTCTGTTCCTTTAGTGATTATACCAAAAAGCTTAAAGACTACCAAAGTGAACTGAAAACTTTTACCCTTCTCCCCAAGGAAATCGAAAAGAAAAATACAGTACTTTAAATCTGACCGCCCCAATCCTGCTTTATGTGCTAGCTACTGTTACCATATATTTCAGTTCTGCTTACTACCCTTTTCTTTTCTTATTATTTTCTTTACCTGAAATCTTCCAACTTGAATCGTTTCCACCTGCCTGATGTTTTTGCTTTAGTATTTCCAGTGGCAGAAATATTAATGGCATTTGTTAGATTCCAATTTTGTCTAAAATATCTTAATACACTGAAGGTATTATTATATCATCACTTTCCTTTTACCACTGGTATGAAAAAAATCATCTCTGTCTCTCCCTTAACATACCCCCTTTGCAAATTTTGTACATATGCAAATAATGTGTATTTTTCTCTGGCAATGTGAATTTTAATCAGTATATATCTCATTGCCAAAAGTTCTACTTGGTCCTCTTCCATATTTCCTTGGTCAATTCATATTTATCTTTCTCATTCATTTATTTTTGATCTCCTGCTTTATTTCTTTAAATCCATTATCTCTAAAATCTGAAGGAAATAAGTATCAGATTGTTTTGGTGTTTTTTTCCCCCTGCTAGTTCTCATTCATGATGTGTTGTTTTTGTGTGGATTTGGGGATTATTGAGTGTATATGGGGATTTTTGACTATGAGTTCATAGTCTTATAACTCCATCTGTGGAAAGCACAAGCTGCATGCCGGTGTGTTTCTCCAAAGAGGTTTTGCATCTATGTGCCATTAGAAACAACCATCAGCCACTATTTAGACCTGTGAGTAAACTAAATCTTTAGCTTCAGCTTTTTGAGACCACCCTCAAATGAATTCAGGCTACAAATCTGTGAGACAGGCATTGATCACTGATAAGTTTAAAGTTAAGAATGAATATTTTCTTTTCCCCTCCATGTCTAGCAATGTTTCTCCAGCTAAGCAACTTTTCTTACCATCTTCCAGACGGAGCAGTGCTGCCAGTGATTGGGTTATGTTGGGGTGTTGGGTTTAATTCCAGCATTCTTTTACACTGAGGGCTTAGTTCTTTTGGGTCCCAACTTTCTGCAGCTGAGCTTTGCCTGCATGAGACCACGAACGACAGAAGGCAATGTTTACCTATCTTGGCAAATTCTCTCATGGCAAAGCCAGCTTTAGCATTCTGCTTACTGTTCTGGGTTCTGGACTTGGTTTACAATCTCTAAGAATTGTTTTCTTGTCATCTCATCCACGCTTTTACTTGTTTGTCTTATTTACATCATTTTCACCATTTTAGATGATCTTTAAGAAAGAGACATATAGACTGGGCATAGAGTCCATCAATCTGTTAGAAAATTTCCTGACTGCTGGTTTTCGGCATTTTCTTTTTTATTCTTGAGATATCTTGATAAAGCTTGATTTACTTATTTTTAATTATTTATTATTATTATTATTATTATTTGCATGGGCAGGCACCGGGAAATGAACCCGGGTCTCTGTCATGGCAGGCAGGAACTCTACGGTGAGCCACTGTGGCCCGCCCCTTGATTTACTTTTATTTAGCTTTTTAAAAATAATGTTCAGCTACTATACCTATGCTTTTCATTTCCTTAGATATTGCATTTATCTTTTTCTTCCATTTTCTATCAATTTAGTCTGTTCTTTCTCTACCCTTTTAAGTGTGATTAGTTTTTTTTACTTTTTTATTGTGAAATAGAACATATATACAAATAAGCAATAAATTTCAAACTATATTTTAACAAGTAGTTATAAAACAAATTTCAGTTTGATATGCGTTACGGTTTCATAATCTCAGGTTTTTACTTCTAGTTGCTCCAAGACAGTGGAGACTAAAACAAAATCAATATAATGATTCAGCAGTCATTTTCTTTTGTTAAATCCTATTCTTTTCTGTTTAACTCCTCCTTCTCCTTTGATCCTTCTCCCAATCTTTAGGGTTAATTAGGGCTATGCCTATTCTAACTTTTTCATGTTGAAAAGGGGTGTTGACAATATAGGATTGGTGGATGAAATTAGTTGATGTTCTTAGAGAGGCTACCCCTCTGGGTTTCTAGACTTAGTGATGACTAGTTTAAACATCTAACATTTTTTCTTTAAGATTTTATCAATTTTTACTAAAAACTGCTTTAACTGCACAGCCCACAAATTTTATATGTATTTTTATCAGTATTCAAATCTATTTCCATTTGACCTTCTTAAATTATACTAAAAAATGTGTTTAAAAGTCCACGTGTATGAGTTCTTTACTTTCTTAGTTATCTTTTCATTGTTAATTTTTACCTTCACTGGCATCATCAAACAATGTCCTCAGTATATCAATTCACTGTATTAATTTTTTAAGAACAGTTTTATTGCTAGCAGGTGGTGAATTTTTATGAAGTGCTAGAAATAAATTTGCATTCATTAATTTCTAGTTTCTGTCTATATATATCAATTAGATCAAGCTTGTTAACTTGGTTGTTCAAAGTCTTCCTGCTTAAATACAACTTAAGCTCCATAAGAATAGCTATTTTTATTTTATTTTCACAACATGCCAAGGCACAGAACAGTGCCTGACATATAGTAAGTATTTCATTTGCTCTCTGCTATATTAAACATGTAAAACAGGTCCTGGTATATATGAAGCACTCAAAAAACAACTGTTTAATGCATAAATGATCAGATAATTCCGACGCTGTCAATTACTGCATTAGACTTGTTAAAATATTTCACCATGATGTTGGCTTTGTCTCTTTCTCCCACATCAACCTTTGCTTTAAATGCTTTTTAGCTAATTTAATTAAATAAGTTTATGATTAGATTTTCTACATTTAAATCATTTATCCATTTGGAATTATTTCAATATAATAAGGCACAGATCCACCTTAATTTCTTCCAAAATGGCAGACCTGTATACCTAAGCATTTACTAAATAATTCAATTTGCAGCTAATGATATAGCATGCAATTTTTATCATAATTTAAATTCAAGAAGGTGTTTCTGCCTATCTCTAGATGTTCAGTTCCACTGATATTCCTAATTCTGTATCAATATCACAATGTTTTAATTACTGGAGGTTTACATATTTTAAATATATTAAGATAAAAACTATAAACAACTGCTAACCCAACTGCAATGATCATTCATATATATGAGATTGAAGAGTCTAAATACAATTTCTTACTAAAAAAAAAAAAAAAAAAAAAAAAGCCCTAGTTTCTTGGACAAATGCTTGATTATAGCTTTGTGGCAAAAAAGTTAGGAACATCTTTTCAGACTGGCAAGAAAGAAAACTATCAGAATACTGAAATTTAATCAAAAGGCCTCAAAACCCTGAAAAGGCCCCCAGATGGGATAATTTGAGGACCACAAAGAATAGTAACTGCAATTACCACTAAAACATATCAAATATGTTTAATCTGTAAGAATATAATGAGACTTCAAAAAATATATACAACTTCAAAATCATCTCTGGTAGATGCTAGGACATAAGATTATTTGAAAACTGGTTTTTAAAAAAAAACCAGGAAAAATATCAAATAATTCATCCATGGTTCCATTTTAAGCTGAAAGTAAGCAAAAAAATAAGGGTCAAACAACTACATAAGGAATGATATAATTAGATTATCATTATTTTGTAATCCCCAATAAAATAATGAATTTAGATTATGATCATGCATGCCTACTAATACAATAAAAAAAAAGAGAACAAATGAGACAGTGTCTTCTGATGGAGAAATAATACAGCGCCACCTTGGAAAGAATTCTCCCCCATATATACACTCAAAAAAACCCATCTAAATCTCATAATCCTCTATGTTTAATTACTGACTTACAGAAAACATAAGGAGCCAACGGAATGTGTTCAATTCCACCATAAGGATTTAAGATAGAAAAATCAGACCGTGACAGACTCTATAAATGATTTTTAAAAAATAATAACTACACAGAAAGAAATAAAAAAATAGGGTGATTAAAACAGATCTCAGAAATATATCTATCAGTTGCAATGTATAAACACTATTTGGACCTTGATTCAAACAAATCAATAAAAAAATAAAGTATGAGACTTAAACATTGACTGAGTATTTGATAGTACTAATAAATTGTACTCACCTTTCAAAAAACAGTAATGGATTAACATTTATTTATTTTTTTAAAGAGCCCTTAGCTTTTAGAAATACATGCTAAAATAAATAAAGATGAAATGATATCACACCTGAAAGTGTCATCTAGATAATTCAGTGGGATAGGGTGAGAATAAAAGATAAAACAAAATGATTGAAGCCCATGTTGAAAATACGGTAGGCAAATTTTACTATTCTCTCTGCTCATGTAGAGTAATTAATATTTCCCATAATAAAATATTTTTGATCTAAGATAAATTCTCCTCATTTATTCTTATTTTTTGGATATTTTCTGTTACTCTAAAGTCATTCATCTAACTGAATCATTTTGTTTTTCCTCTTCCAATCTCAAATTACGACTTTGACATTGCATTCATAGAATATTGATTCTTTCTATTCAACAATAACATATGCTTCTCATTTATTAAAACCACCTTCTATATTCCTCTATAATGTTTTATAATTTTCTTTAGATAGGGCCAGTACATGTCTTTATAAAATTTATTCCTAGGTATACTGTGATTTTGTTTGCTATTGAGAATTTGATATTTTACATTATATTTTCTAACTGATTATCACGGGCATATAAAGAAGATTTTATATACATACAAAATATACAAATATTCTATTTACTGTATTACTGGTTCTAATGTTTATTTGAATCTTTTACCCCATATAGAAAATGACATTTTAATCATCTTTACTGGAGAATATTTTATTTACAAATAAAATCCATAAATTTTAGGTATATAATGATTTTAGACAAATCATACAGTTATGTAACAACCAGAGCAATAATCACAAATTTTTTTTCTGCTCCTTTGTAGGTTATCCCTTCTTCCCACTGGCTCCTCGCAATCACTGATGGGCTTTCTGTCAGTTTTGTCTTTTCTGAGATTTCTTACAAACAAACCATACATTCAGTAGTCTTTTGTGATTAGCTTCTTATATTTAGCACATTTCTTTTTAAATTCATTCATGTTTTTGTTTCTTTTTATTATTAATTAGCATTTCATTTTTTAAATACACCACTATTTGTTTGTCCAAACAACCACTGATGAACATTTGGATTGTTTTCAGTATGGGGCTAAAATGAACAAAGCTGATGTGCATAATTACATTCAAGTCTTCATGTGGGTATATGCTTTCAATTCTTTTGTGTAAATATCTACAAGTGGGATTGCTGGGTACAAAATACACGTCATTCAACTTTACAAGGAACTGGTAAACTGTTTTCCAATGTGGTTGTACCCTTTTCTATTTCCACCAGCAATGTATGAGTTTACGATTTGCTAAGGATTTCCCATTAAGCACATCTTTAGCCATAACCCATAAATTTTTATATAGTGTTTCCATTTTTTTTTTAGTTTAAAATATTTTAAAATTTCCTTGTGCTTTCTTCAATCTATGAGTTACTGAGAAGTATGTTGATAATTTCGAAGTATCTGGAAATTCTCCAGTTATGTTTGTTTCTGCTTTCTAACATAATTCTGTGTGATCATGCTTTATATGATTTAATATCTCTTAAGTGTTTTTAGACTTTTTTCATAGTCTAGAATATGGTCTATTTTAGTGACTGTTCCATGTACTCTTGAAAATAATGTGTATGCTGCTGTTTTTACATTAATGTCATTTTTAGATGACATATTCTACAAATGTCAATTAGATTCAGTTGGTTAGTAGTGTTGTTCAGGTCTTCTACAACCTTACTGATTTTCCATCTTCATATTCTATCAATTTTACCAATTATTGAGAGAGGTGATGATATACCCAACTATAATTGTAGATCTGCTTTCTCCTTTCATTACTACTGGTCTTTATTCCATGTCTTTGAAGACCTGTTATTACGTGAAAAAACCTTTAGAATTCTCATATCATTTGATGAACACGTAAGACATATTTATTTTTATAAAACTTCCCTCTGAAATACCAAGTAAACAGTTCTTGTTTTGAAGTTTACTTTGTTTCTATATGAATACAGCAAATGAAGCTTTCTGTGTTTCTATTTTCAAGGCACATCCTTGGGAAACCTTTGAACTTCAATCTATGTGGGTCTGTACATTTAAAGTATGTCTGCTGTATGTATCATAATATTGGTCTTGCTATAAACCAGTCTGAGAAGCTCTGCCTTTTAATGGGACCATTTACATTTAATGTAATCACTGATGTGGTTGGATTTAAGTCTATAATTTAATTTACTTTCTAATTGCCATATATTTTCCTTTATCCTTTCTATTTCTATTCCTCCCTTCTTTGGGATTAACTAAGTTTTTTATAATTCCATTTTATCTTCATTATTGGCTTGATAGTTATAATTGCTTATTTTCTTTATGTTGTTACTCCATAGCAGGGATCAGTGAAGTATAGCTTGTGAACCAAATCTAGACATGGCCTGCTTTTGAGTAGTAGATGAGTTAAAACTGGTTTTCACATTCCCAGCAGTTGTTTTTATTTAAAGTTAAAAGGAAGAGACTTCCGGAGAACATGGCGGCTTACTAAGACGCGCGGGTCTTAGTTCCTCCTCAAGAACAGCTACTAGAGAAGTAGAAACGATACAGAACAGCTCCCGGAGCCACGACAGAGACCAAGAAGACAGCGTACCCCATTCTGGAACGGCTGACTGGCTGGGAGAACCCGCTCTGGTGAGATCGCTGAGGGGCGTGGGCTTCCCCGGGCCGGGGCGGCAGGCAGCCGGAGTCCCTCCCTCCCTCCCTCCTTCCCGGGCCGGTTGGGAACGGTGGATAGACACTTCCTCAAGCCGCGGTGGCTGGCGGCCCCCGCCACACTTGGCACCCCGGGCCGGCTGGGAAATCTGGACAGGTGCTCACCCAAGCCGCAGATGCCGGCGACCCTCCCAGCGCGCGGATCCCCGGGCCGGCTGGGAGATTCGGATTGGCACTCCCCCAAGCCACTTCGGCTGGCGACCCCCCCCCTACAGCAAGAGTTTTCCAAAGTTAAAGGAGCCACAGCATCTTTTAATGGTGGGACCCGCAGACAGATGAGTGCCACGAGCGCCACCTACTGGGCAGGATAAGAAAAACAGAGCCCAGAGATTTCACAGTAAAATCTTTCAAACTGGGCGGTCTTACACCCAGGGAAATCTGATTAAATGCCCAGACAACAGCAGAAGATAATGGATCACGCTCAGAAAATTGAAAATATGGCCCAGTCAAAGGAACAAACCAATATTTCAAATGAGATACAGGAACTGAGACAACTAATGCTGAATATACGAACAGAAATGGAAAACCTCTTCAAAAACCAAATCAATAAATTGAGGGAGGACATGAAGAAGACATGGGCTGAACAAAAAGAAGAAATAGAAAAACTGAAAAAACAAATCACAGAACTTATGGAAGTGAAGGATAAAGTAGAAAAGATGGAAAAAACAATGGATACCTACAATGGTAGATTTAAAGAGACAGAAGCTAGAATTAGTGAATTGGAGGATGGAACATCTGAATTCCAAAAAGAAACAGAAACTATAGGGAAAAGAATGGAAAAATTTGAACAGGGGATCAGGGAACTGAATGACAATCTGAAGCACACAAATATACGTGTTGTGGGTGTCCCAGAAGGAGAAGAAAAGGGAAAAGGAGGAGAAAAACTAATGGAAGAAATTATCACTGAAAATTTCCCAACTCTTATGAAAGACCTAAAATTATATATCTAAGAAGTGCAGCGCACCCCAAAGAGAATAGACCCAAATAGGTGTTCTCCAAGACACTAGTTAGAATGTCAGAGGTCAAAGAGAAAGAGAGGATCTTGAAAGCAGCAAGAGAAAAACAATCCATCACATACAAGGGAAACCCAATAAGACTATGTATAGATTTCTCAGCAGAAACCATGGAAGCTAGAAGACAGTGGGATGATATATTTAAAGCACTAAAAGAGAAAAACTGCCAACCAAGACCCCTATATCCAGCAAAATTGTCCTTCAAAAATGAGGGAGAAATTAAAACATTCTCACACAAAAAGTCACTGAGAGAATTTGTGACCAAGAGACCAGCTCTGCAAGAAATACTAAAGGGAGCATTAGAGTCAGATACGAAAAAACAGAAGAGAGAGGTATGGAGAAGAGTGTAGAAAGAAGGAAAATCAGATATGATATATACAATACAAAAGGCAAAATGGTAGAGGAAAATATTATCCAAACAGTAATAACACTAAATGTTAATGGACTGAATTCCCCAATCAAAAGACATAGACTGGCAGAATGGATTAAAAAACAGGATCCTTCCATATGCTGTCTACAGGAAACACATCTTAGACCCAAAGATAAACATAGGTTGAAAGTGAAAGGTTGGGAAAAGATATTTCATGCAAATAACAACCAGAAAAGAGCAGGAGTGGCTATACTAATATCCAACAAATTAGACTTCAAATGTAAAACAGTTAAAAGAGACAAAGAAGGACACTATCTACTAATAAAAGGAACAATTCAACAAGAAGACATAACAATCATAAATATTTACGCACCGAACCAGAATGCCCCAAAATACGTGAGGAATACACTGCAAACACTGAAAAGGGAAATAGACACATATACCATAATAGTTGGAGACTTCAGTTCACCACTCTCATCAACTGACAGAACATCTAGACAGAG
This sequence comes from Tamandua tetradactyla, assembly GCF_023851605.1. Classification (NCBI taxonomy): domain Eukaryota; kingdom Metazoa; phylum Chordata; class Mammalia; order Pilosa; family Myrmecophagidae; genus Tamandua; species Tamandua tetradactyla. The sequence goes on from NC_135352.1 coordinate 29,803,881, forward strand.
GATCAATAAAGAAATAGAGAATCTGAATATGACTATAAATGAGCTAGACTTAACAGACATTTATAGGACATTACATCCCACAACAGCAGGATACACCTTTTTCTCAAGTGCTCATGGATCATTCTCAAAGATAGACCATATGCTGGGTCACAAAGCAAGTCTTAACAAATTTAAAAAGATTGAAATCATACAGAACACTTTCTCAGATCATAAAGGAATGAAGTTGGAAATCAATAACAGACGGAGTGACAGAAAATTCACAAATACATGGAGGCTCAACCACACACTCTTAAACAACAAGTGGGTCAAGGAAGAAATTGCAAGAGAAATTAGTAAATACCTCGAGGCGAATGAAAATGAAAACACAACATATCAAAACCTATGGGATGCAGCAAAGGCAGTGCTAAGAGGGAAATTTATTGCCCTAAATGCCTATATCAGAAAAGAAGAAAAGGCAAAAATGCAGGAATTAACTGTCCACTTGGAAGAACTGGAGAAAGAACAGCAAACTAACCCCAAAGCAAGCAAAAGGAAAGAAATAACAAAGATTAGAGCAGAAATAAATGAAATTGAAAACATGAAAACAATAGAGAAAATCAATAAGACCAGAAGTTGGTTCTATGAGAAAATCAATAAGATTGATGGGCCCTTAGCAAGATTGACAAAAAGAAGAAGAGAGAGGATGCAAATAAATAAGATCAGAAATGGAAGAGGAGACATAACCACTGACCTCACAGAAATAAAGGAGGTAATAACAGGATACTATGAACAACTTTACACTAATAAATACAACAATTTAGATGAAATAGACGGGTTCCTGGAAAGTCATGAACAAACAACTTTGACTCAAGAAGAAATAGATGACCTCAACAAACCAATCACAAATAAAGAAATTGAATCAGTCATTCAAAAGCTTCCTAAAAAGAAAAATCCAGGACCAGACAGCTTCACATGTGAATTTTATCAAACATTCCAGAAAGAATTAGTACCAACTCTCCTCAAACTCTCAAAAAAATCGAAGCGGAGGGAAAGCTACCTAATTCATGCTATGAAGCCAACATCACCCTCATACCAAAACCAGGCAAAGATATTACAAAAAAAGAAAACTACAGACCAATCTCTCTAATGAATATAGATGCAAAAATCCTCAACAAAATTCTAGCAAATCGAATCCAACAACACATTAAAAGAATTATACATCATGACCAAGTAGGATTCATCCCAGGTATGCAAAGATGGTTCAACATAAGAAAATCAATTAATGTAATATACCATATCAACAAATCAAAACAGAAAAATCACATGATCATCTCAATTGATGCAGAGAAGGCATTTGACAAGATTCAACATCCTTTCCTGTTGAAAACACTTCAAAAGATAGGAATACAAGGGAACTTCCTTAAAATGATAGAGGGAATATATGAAAAACCCACCGCTAATAGCATCCTCAATGGGGAAAAATTGAAAACTTTCCCCCTAAGATCAGGAACAAGACAAGGATGTCCACTATCACCACTATTATTCAACATTGTGTTGGAGGTTCTAGCCAGAGCAATTAGACAAGAAAAAGAAATACAAGGCATCAAAATTGGAAAGGAAGAAGGAAAACTATCACTGTTTGCAGATGATATGATACTATACGTCGAAAACCCGGAAAAATCCACAACAAAACTACTAGAGCTAATAAATGAGTACAGCAAAGTAGCAGGTTACAAGATCAACATTCAAAAATCTGTAGCATTTCTATACACTAGTAATGAACAAGCTGAGGGGGAAATCAAGAAACGAATCCCATTTACATTTGCAACTAAAAGAATAAAATACCTAGGAATAAATTTAACTAAAGAGACAAAAAACCTATACAAAGAAAACTACAAAAAACTGTTAAAAGAAATCACAGAAGACCTAAATAGATGGAAGGGTATACCGTGTTCATGCATTGGAAGACTAAATATAATTAAGATGTCAATCCTACTTAAATTGATTTACAGATTCAATGCAATACCAATCAAAATCCCAACAACTTATTTTTCAGAAATAGAAAAACCAATACGCAAATTTATCTGGAAGGGCAGGGTGCCCCGAATTGCTAAAAGTATCTTGAGGAAAAAAAACGAAGCTGGAGGTCTCACGCTGCCTGACTTGAAGGCATATTATGAAGCCACAGTGGTCAAAACAGCATGGTACTGGCATAAAGATAGATATATTGACCAATGGAATCAAATAGAGTGTTCAGATATAGACCTCTCATCTATGGACATTTGATCTTTAATAAGGCAGTCAAGCCAACTCACCTGGGACAGAACAGTCTCTTCAATAAATGGTGCCTAGAGAACTGGATATCCATATGCAAAAGAATGAAAGAGGACCCGTATCTTACACCCTATACAAAAGTTAACTCAAAATGGATCAAAGATCTAAACATTCGGTCTAAGACCTAAAATAGTTAGAGGAAAATGTAGGGAGATATCTTATGAATCTTACAATTGGAGACGGTTTTATGGACCTTAAACCTAAAGCAAGAGCACTGAAGAAAGAAAGACATAAATGGGAGCTCCTCAAAATTAAACAGTTTTGTGCATGAAAGAACTTCATCAAGAAAGTAGAAAGACAGCCTACACAATGGGAGACAATATTTGGAAACGACATATCAGATAAAGGTCTAGTATCCTGAATTTATAAAGAGATCGTTCAACTCAACAACAAAAAGACAGCCAACCCAATTACAAAATGGGAAAAAGACTTGAACAGACACCTCTCAGAAGAGGAAATACAAATGACCAAAAGGCACATGAAGAGATGCTCAATGTCCCTGGCCATTAGAGAAATGCAAATCAAAACCACAATGAGATATCATCTCACACCCACCAGAATGGCCATTATCAACAAAACAGAAAATGACAAGTGCTGGAGAGGATGCGGAGAAAGAGGCACACTTATCCACTGTTGGTGGGAATGTCAAATGGTGCAACCACTGTGGAAGGCAGTTTGGCGGTTCCTCAAAAAACTGAATATAGAATTGCCATATGACCCAGCAACACCATTGCTAGGTATCTACTCAAAGTACTTAAGGGCAAAGACACAAATGGACATTTGCACATCAATGTTTATAGCAGCGTTATTTACAATTGCAAAGAGATGGAAACAGCCAAAATGTCCATCAACAGACGAGTGGCTAAACAAACTGTGGTATATACATACGATGGAATATTATGCAGCTTTAAGACAGAATAAACTGATGAAGCATGTAATAACATGGATGGACCTAGAGAACATTATGCTGAGTGAGTCTAGCCAAAAACTAAAGGATAAATACTGTATGGTCCCACTGACGTGAACCGACATTTGAGAATAAACTTGGAATATGTCATTGGTAACAGAGACCATCAGGAGATAGAAATAGGGTAAGATAATGGGTAATTGGAGCTGAAGGGATACAGACTGTGCAACAGGACTAGATACAAAAACTCAAAAATGGACAGCACAATAATACCTAATTGTAAAGTAATCATGTAAAAACACTGAATGAAGCTGCATCTGAGCTATAGGTTTTTTTTTTTTTTGTCTGTGTCTTTTTTTTTACTATTATTATTATTTTTATTTTTTTCTCTATATTAACATTCTATATCGTTTTCTGTTGTTTTGCTAGTTCTTTTCCTAAATCGATGCAAATGTACTAAGAAATGATGATCATGCATCTATGTGATGATGTTAAGAATTACTGATTGCATATGTAGAATGGAATGATTTCTAAATGTTATGTTAATTTCTTTTTTTTCTTTAATTAATAAAAAAAAGTTAAAAGGAAGAATCATCATCTGCAACAGAGGCTTAAATTTGGGATTGCTGGGTTAAATGAAATACTTTGCCTTCATTTTATTTTTTTAACTTTTTTATTGTATAATATATATATACAAAGCAAAGAAAGTAAAAAGCAATAGTTTTCAGAGTATTCTTCAACAAGTAGTTACAGGACAGATTCCAGAGTCTGTCATTTGAACAATACATATGCCAGATAAAGAAATCTAGGTTAACATTTCATTATCTCATAACTTGTATAGTTTCTGATGAGAAGTCTATTCCATTGTATGCAGTGAGGATTTTTTTTAAGGCTGCATTTAAGATTTAAATTGTAGTGGGTAAGTCAGTATGTCTCTCACATTCAAGAGACATCCTTATTTGTAGCAATTTACATTCTTAGAAGACATGTTTGTTTTCATTTGAAGCAAATGGCTATGAGTTTTGCTATGTTAGGTAATCAGCTGGATAAAGTGTCATATTTTGTCCTATACATGAGTTAATAACTTCAACTCTGTTCAGAGTTACCAACTAAACTTTCAATTTACCTGTCATTAATTTAAATCTATGCCCAAGATTTACCATTAGGAGAGATTGTGGATGACATTTCTAAATGTAGTACCACTGCCAAAAAATAATTCAGAGTGAATACTATCAGTGTGAGTAAATATATCTGAGAACAAAAGAGAGTACACCAGTGTAACTAACAGTGCTCACTGGCCAATAATGTGACTTGGAGCAGAGTAAAAATAATTTAACCAAAGAGCCTTGGGCTTGTTTGCCTTATGTATAAAATTAAAGGTTGTATCAGAAAGCATGCTTTAGTACTTAATAAACACCTCATATGCATTTCCATTTTTAAATTTTTTTGGTTTTGTCTTTGATTTTACATTTCCAATCATTAGCTCAATGAATAATGGAAACGTTAATAAAAATTCACCAAAACTTCTTCCATCAGATTTCCACTAAATTTCATCTCTTTGCAATTCTGGTCATAGATTCTGAAATATGGCAGTTGAATTTAAAGTTTAGGTTGTATGACATACTCTTTGACTCTCCCTATTCCAATAAGGTTATGGACTAAATATCTATTCTGAATAAATGAAATAATAAATTTTCTGGTGGAAAATTTTACATTCTTCAGCTCAAAATACAGAATTTCTCAAGCAATTAAATACCACTTCTAAAAGTTATAAGTATTTTAATAAAAAGCATTAATTTATTCATCTTACCAACCAGAAATAAGAAGTGAAAAAGGAAGTAATATTCCACTTGCCAATGAGGAAACTGAAGTTCAACCAATACGTACCACTGTAATATAAAATAGATGCTTTGGGTAGATAAATATTTGATGACTAGCTCTGATAAATGAGACATACCTGCTAACAATTTGTCACATCAAAATAAGGAAGTGTGAAACTAACATTTAGCTCTGCCTGAAAACTGTTACTGAGAACCAAAAATGCAAACAGGAACTCTGAGCAATGAAGAGTTAACTCACCCACGAATTACTGTTTCTGTGGTATTAATTTGTGAAAGGGACTCGTATACACAGGGATTTCTACAGCAGCGTTGAGCCACAATAGGCCCAGTTATAAAATCCACGAGACGCTGCCAAGTCACCCATCCACTTATGAACGGCTGGGGCATTCTGAAAGTGACACCCAGCCCAAAGGTGCAGACACTACAGTAAGGGAGCCATCTGTTCCAAAGTCTTTACCATGACACAGCTCGAACACAGAAGTAACATAAGACTACAGGGGCCAATTTGCTAAGGGAACGTTTCTGAAAAGGCATTTACACTGTCACACACTAATGAAAGAGATAAGACGGTGTCATTTCTGACCTTTTTTTATAGTTATTTATGAATGTTTTACAGCCTCTTTTTGAAGGAAGCACTTCTTGAGGAGGGCACTTCTGTCTGACTCATCTTTATGGTCCCATACAGCTAAGCATATAAATGAAAAAGTATAATATAAGCCTCTGATATTAAACACAGCACAGATTAAGCTTTTTGCTACCTGGGGAGCCAGTGCTGGGGAGAATGACCACTAGGGGTCTGCTGGGAAACCACTATTATCACTGTGGTACTAATGGAGTTGTGGCTCCATTTCCTTCTAAATGGCTATTTGCGTGAGATAAGAGTATAATAATTTTTGGAATTTTTAATGCAATTTTATTGAGATTTAATCATATACCATAATTCGTATGTTTTTGTTTTTTAAATCAATCTCTTAATTTTTTTAAAAGGGACAAGCTATAAATTGAGGATATCCCAAATTACAATGGGGCATCTAAAGATAGAAATGCAAAATTGATTAAATAAAATTCCAAGGTCAGCAACAATAAGTAATAAAGTGTACAGCTCAAGTGAGCATGGGAGTTTATAAAGAGTAAGTTTTGATGAAATACTTTCATCTCCTTCTTTTGAGACAAGGTATCTAGCTTAGCTGATCACAGAAATACATAGGTACAGTGTGGAGACACAGCAGCAAGGCATATGACAAGCCATCACATGACAGTCTTGAGAAATATCTGGATAAATATGATTGACTGATAGAGTAAAGGGTCCAGACACATTGGAGGGATTCTACTACAGTAGAATGACAGAGAACACTTCTATCGATGACTTTGTAAATTTATTTTAAAATTTATTTTACAAATATTTTAAAACAATAAATCCAAACTGAAGACAGTTTTTTGCTTCTAGTAATTTCAGACAAACTTTTGAGAATGAATAGAATTTGTGAGAAAAAGGCATCTATTTCAAGACATCAGAGAACCACCAAGGAAGCAATGACTTGTCTGTTAAAGACGTGTAAGATAAGAGAAGCCTGGAGTCATGGTCCACACCTGACACTGTTTTTCCTTTCCAGGCATCTGCCTATCCATCAGAAAAATGAGTGCAGGGATTGAGAGGCTGGCTAGAGAAGAGACAGAGCTGGGGGAGGGGATGAGGGCTCATGTCCCACCCATCGGAAGGGGCCCTTGTAAGAGATCCCTAGGATTTGACTGGAAATTTTGATCAGCTAAGAGACCAGGAGAACAGAAGTCCAGATTTCAGTTCCACAACTACTAATCGGATTGATATAATCTGCCCTGGTCCAGCTGCCTACAGGAAGCAAAAGTAAAGCCTCCCTGAAAGATGACATCATCCAGAGCCTCAAATTATCTTTGTTACCTACCACCCCCCCCCCCCACACACACACAGCGGCTACAGGAAGTCAATTATGGACTAAAAAATAAGAAACAGACCAAAAGTGACTGTCACATAGAAAGTCTAGATGTATTAATTAAACCATGGAATTTTAAAAATAACTGATTATAATGTTCAAACATTATATATCAATGTGCAGAATTCAGACACTGGGTAATTGAAAACAATGAAAAAGAATCAAGTAGAAATTCTGCAGTTGAAAAATACACAATGTAATTAGCTTGAAACCAATAATAAAATAGAAGGAAACCTCAAACTTTTTTTTTTTTTTTTTGCAGAAATAAAAAACCAATAACCAAATTTACTGGGAAGGGAAGGTGCCCTGAATAGCTAAAACTATCTGTTTAAAAACATTTTTATTGTAAACAACAAATAAACATACAAACATTCTTGACATGGTTATAATCAATGGCTCACAATATCATCACAAAGTTGCATGTTCACCAGGGTCATTTTTCTTGAACATTTGTATCTCTCCAGCATAAGAGAGAAAAAAGAAAAAAAACTCATACATACCATATTCCTTACCCATCCCTCTCATTGACCACTAGTATTTCAATCTACTCAAGTAGAAACCTCTAAATTTGTGAAAATTAACAATATACTCATATGAGAAATCAAAAAGGAAGTTAGAAAATATTTTGAACTGAATGATAATGAAAATACAAAATATCAAAACGTTGATACAGGCAGGTAAAAGCCATACTCAGAAAGTTATTCAGAGCCTTAAATGCAGGTATTACAAAATATTGCTTGGCAATATCACTAACTAGGACAATAAGCATACCCTATGACACAGCTGTTCCACTCCTAGTTACACACCCAACACAAATGTGCACATATGTGCACTAAAAGACTATGTATAAGAGTATATATGAAGGCACAACTATTTGTGATCAAAAATTAGAATAAACTCTAATGCCCATCAATAGAAGGCATAAAGAACATATGGTATGTACACAAAAACATAATACACTGCAGCAATAAAAGTGAATGTAGATGAATATTTCTGAACAGAAGAAGCCAGACATTAAATAATATATATGGTACCATTCCAGTTATACAAAGTTAGAAACAGAAAAAAAGTGAATCCATACTGTTGATGAGGCTAGTGTTACCTTTAGGGAGAAGGATGAGGGTGAAATCTTGAGGGGACCTGGCCAGAGCTTCGGGGATCGTGGTAATGATCTATTTTGTGACCCAGGTATTGGCCACATGAGATGTACTTTGTGAACAAGCCATTAAGACTCCAAAAGTCAAAAATAAACAAGGTCCTTTCTAAACAGTAGGTTAGTGAAAAGACTTGGGGTAAGGAACTAGTGGAATTTAGCCTCTAGGAAAAGGGAATGAGCTGGGAATAGAGGATGTGGGCACCTTTAAATATTGGATTGTCTAGAGTAAGAGCAACTAGACTTGTCACTGTCTATAACTCTGGAGGATATAATTCTGCACAACGAGAGAAAATAGGTTATGAAGACTCAAGTTTTAACTCAGTATACTAACTGCTAACAATAAAAGGGTGCTCCACAATGGAACTCACTGTCTCAATAATGAGCATAATCCCAGGCATTGAGCTTGTTCAAACAAAGAGAGGAAGGCCACGCATCAGGTGTAGCGGAGGCCTGGGAGATGACCACTGAAACGCGAGATGGGAGAGGACCCCTGCAACCTCTTCCAGAAGCGTCAAATCCTGTGCATATGTTCAATGCAGAACCACAATAAAATAATCTTACCCTTAATCGTGTAGTAGAGATCTCAGCTTTTAAAATATCAGGATCATATTTAGTACTGGATGAAGATCCTGAGAACACTTTTGAGAGAGAAGAAAAAAAATAAGTAACAATTTACAAATTACATAAATAGTTCTCAGTGTAGAATTTACCAAGACTTACATGCTCCTGGGGATACTCATTTTCTTTCTATAATTCCTTTATTGTCACTTATCTGATACTTGAAAATATAAAATGTACTGCGAACCGCTATCTTTTTTTTAATTTAGTCTCTCCTCTCCATCCCCCCCCACATCCTTTTATGACACAGGAAAGAGGAAAGTCATAAAGCCCCAGTGCTTAATTTTCTTGTGGAGTTTACATACTTATGGTCCTTAGAAGACTATACAATATATACAGTTTATCAGAGCTTTGGATTATTCAGAAACTTAAAATTCAAATAGATCATGTCCAGGACCATGCACCCCCTCCCCAAAGAAAAAAAAATTCATATAGAGTTTCTGACTCTTCTTAAAGTTTTATAGCCACTTCTTAAAACATAGCCAGCTCTAGGCTATCTTTTTAAAGGAAGAAGGAGAGGTGGTGAACAGAAATGTCATCCTAGGTAACCCACATCATCGCTACTAAAAAGTGTATAAGGATAGCCGAAAGGACCAGATTATCTGCCTTGTTCTGAATACGTAAAAATTAACTCATAGATGAAAAAGGCAATCAGGCAGAGGGAAGAGCAGAAATAGAAGGTATACATAGTCCCCAAATGAACTTGTATGTGGAATGAGGGGTTTTACTGAGAAACCTACGGTGTGTCATCACCCTCTTACGGCTTTGAGGAACCCTTCAGCCTAGGTAGGAAAAGGACTCAAAAACGCAACAGAAATGTTAGTGGCTTTCTTTGTTTACAATTAGGTTCTCATTTCTGAGATCTCTATAACCAACTGTACTTACAGCTTGTGTGAGAACTCGACTTTTCCTTGTAAGCATCATTCAATCGTACATATTCATCCAGGGCCAAAGCCAATCTTTGTTCTTTCACGTGGTACAGCTCCTTCTGTGTCCTGAGTGCATCCTGAGCCACCGAGAGATAGTCCTTCAGCATTTTCTCCTGCTCCCCCCTCCATTGTTTTCTTGGATCTTCTATCTGTGTGGTTTCTGAAAATATATTAGGTTGTTGTTTGTTTTTTATTAATATAAATACACTCAGTTCTCCTCTCTCTTCTTTTCAGGTCATTGTCAGCAACTAAATTCTCACTCTAACTCCATCACTTATAACACTGCTACAGTAAACTCGTAGAGCTGTGATCAGGTCACTGCTCTTCAAGAATTCTCTGGCTCCCCAGTGCCTACAAAATGAAAGCCAAACTATTTACCCCAGCATTCCAGGCCCTATAGGATTTGAAGCCAACCTACGTTCTATGGCACCTGGCTTCTGTCCACTACTCTTGCTGTATTTCCCTGTACGTCAGCACCACAGCAAGTGCAATCTACAAACCAGTGCAGGTCCATGAATCCTGTCACATGTCCATAATGAGATACACACAGAAATCAAGAATAAACATTCTTAAATGTTTACAACGATTTGATGTAGCTCTTATACATCTGTTGAGTCCAGTAATAATGCTTGGGCTTGTATTTATAGAACTTTTTTTCTATTTTTCTTTTATTGTTTAAATAAAAAATCTCAGTTCATGAAAGATTAGAAATTAAAAAAACATAAATCTAAACGTTGGACCTGCCTTGAGAATATTCTAGTATGAAACAGGGGTTCTTAGTTCTGCACTTCTGCACATTAGAATCTCCTAGGGAGCTCTTGAAAAATCCCATGAGCTAAATTGAAACCAGGCCAATTAGACTTTCTAGGAGTGAAACCCAGGCACTGGTATCATCAAAAGCTCCTCAGGTAATTCCAAAGAGCAGCCAAGGCTGATAGCCACTCCTCTAAGACAATACCCTAATGCCACTGCCTCCACAAAGCTTCCCCAATCATCTTACCCGACAATCATCTCTTCATCTTATGTCCTCCACAGTAACTGATATTTGTTTTAAAAACTTAAAACACATTCTTAATCATGTGAGCAGCTATAGCAGAAGCAAGTTTAAGCACAAAGGAAAAAAAATGGTATAGAGATCACCCTACACATTATATTGCATTACACTTTTTTGAGGGGGGGGGGTGCATGGTCTGGGAAGCAAACCCGGGTCTCTGCCATGGAAGGCAAGCATTCTACAAGTGAACCACCTATGCACCCTGTATTACATTACATTTTAAAATAAATGTATTTGTTTGTCAGCTGTTGGGTCAAGTGGCTGGGGTATACTGGACTCTAGCATTGGAGTACAATGGTGTTTTACAAAGGTCAAACAATGTTTGTGAATCCATAAAAAGGTTGGTGCTGATTGGTTAAGAGACATTCTCCTATGTCTGCAGACATGAAACTCCTCTACTGAAAAGACAGGATAGTGGCTACCTTCCAGTAGAGAACAGGGTAATAACTGCAGAAGGACATATAAAGGAGGCTTCTTGGGTGCTTGACAACGCTCTATTTCTTTCACCTGTTGCAAGTTCATGAATATTTAATGTATAAATATTTGTTCAGCCATGCACTTCTCTGTATGTTGTATTTAACAATACAAATGTTTTTAAAAGTAAAATAATTCAACTTAACAATTCACTGCTTCAATTGAAAAGAGTGAAAGTTATGGGGTTATGACTTAAGACCTAATCTCTAACACAATACTAATAATGAGTGCGTCCAAAAATCAAGTCAATAGTAACAGACCTGGAAATGCAGAAATGATGCCATAATAAGCAAACTCTGGATAAAACAGCTATTATAACTTTGTTCAAGAAATGAAGGAAAACCTGAACATAATAAAAAGGGAAATGAAACATAAAAAGATTCAAATAGATCATCTAGAGATGAAAAATACAATATCAGGGTACATGGGTAGTTCAGTGGTTAGAATGCCCATCTTCCTTGCAAGAGACCCAGGTTCAATTCCTGGATCATGCATCCAAAAAAAAAAAAAAAAAACATAATACCTGAAATGAAAAAAAATCATTGCATAGGATTAGCAGTAGATTAAACCCTGGAAAACATCAGTGAACTCTAAGGCATAGCAAGTGAAATTATTTAAATAGAAACTAAAGGGGGGTGGGATTGGGGAAGGCTAGGAACAAAATGAGCAGAGCTGGGTTAAATTATTACCCTAACAAAGACATGTTCTTATCTGCATTCCTGTGGGTATGAAACCATTTGTAAATAGGACCTTTTGAATAAGTTATTTTTAGTTAAAGCGTGGCGAAGTGAATCAGTTAATCTGTGTTACTGGAGGCTTTATAATGAGAAAGCCAGAGTCAAAGAAAGTCACAGGAAAGAGGACATGGCCACGTGATAGGAGGCAGATATGCAAACCAAGAAATGCCAACGAATCACCAAAATGCTTCAGGGGAAAAAGCACTGTCATGCCAATAACTTGATTTTGTACTGAAACCATCAGCTTGTTGTTTAAGGCAATATATTGCGTGGTGTTTGTCACAACAATCTGGCAAACTAAGACAATGACTTACAACATATTAGAACAATATATTCTAATAGATGCATAGCAGGAATCCCTAGGAATTCAATCCAAGAGCAGTCAAAACCTCAAAAGGCTTTTATTTGCTGTTGATTTTAAAGTTCATATGAAAATGCCATGGGCCAATGGCCAAAGCAATTTTGAATAAGAACAGAGTTGGGAAACTTATATTACCTGATCTCAAGGCTTACTGTAAAGATATAGTACTATAGACAATATGGTATTGGTATAAAGACAGAGATCAGTGGAACAGATTTAAAACTCCAGAAATAAACCCACACATATATTGTCAATTAATTTTTGTCAAAAGGGGTAAGATAATTCAATGGAGGAAAGGATAGTCTCTTCAATAAAAGGTCCTCGCACAACTGCATGTCCTCATAGAATGACAAACACACACGCAGGATTGAAATGGGTCACTGACCAAATTCTAAAAGTTAAAACTATAAAAATCCTGGAAGAAAGGATAGGAAAAATCTTCTTCACCTTTGATTAAAAAAGCTTTCTTAGGACACAAAAAGCATGAGCCATAGAAGAAAAAAAAAAAGAATAATATATTAGATATCCTAAAAATTAAAGAGGAATAAATACGTTTAATAAATACATCTGACAAAGTACTTTATCCAGAATATATAACTCAGAAATATAAACTCTTTCATTTCAATATAAGACAGACAAGCCAATAAAAATGAGCAAAAGATCTTAACAGTCACTTCACAAAAGTATATACTCCAACAGCCAATAACATGAAAAGAGGCTGAACATCATTAAACATCAGGAAAATGCAAATTTAAAGCAAAATATAATGCCATAACACACCACCTAAAATTGCTAAAATTTTTTAAACTGGAAATGCCAAGTGTTGACCAGGATGTGGAGCAAGCAAAACTCTCATTCATTGCTAACAGGAATATAAAATAATACAATCATTTCAAAAACAATTTGGTGGTTCAGTCCAGTTATTCTACTCCATGTTATTTACCCAAAAGATATGAAAACATGTTTCCACAAAAATAACTGCATACCAGTGTTCATGACAGCTTAATTCACACTGGGCAAAAACTGGAAACAACCCAGATATCCATCAATAGGTAATGGATACACAATTGTGATACACCCACATAATGAAATATTAGTCAGCACTAAAAGGAAATAAATACTGATGTACAACAGGTACGACTCTCAAAAACACGTTGAGTAAAAGATGCCAGGAACAAAATAAGAGTACAAGCTGGATGGTTCCATTTACACGAAAACCTAAGCAAAAGCAAATCTAATCCATTTTGACCCAAAGCAGATCAGTGGTTGACGGAGGCTGGCAGGAGTGGCAAGGACTCATTACACAATGGACATGAAGAATCTTTCGGAGAAGGTGGAACTACTTTACATCTCAGTTATTGTCATGGTTATATGGTATACATTTGTTTAAACTCATGGAACTATAATAGATGCAATTTACTATATACCAAATTATACCTTATTAAAGTTGATATAAAATACGCCTGAAGACCTTCAGATAAGTGAGTACAATATGAAAAGAACTGAAGTGTAACGGGAACAATCACAGCATTGTCTCTAGTACCTGCCCTCACCCCTCTCAGGTGGTGTAAAGAGCACACACGGGTTGGGAGGTCAGGTCCTCAGGGTTCTCATGCTGCTTCTCTTACTAGCCCACTGTGAGACTTGAGGCAAATTATTTTACCTCTCTGATTTGCAAGTCTCTCAAACAGAAAAGGAAGGTGACATACTTGGGATTTTTCTTCTGACAACTTTCACAGTAAATACTGTTGGTAGTCTATTCAGACCCTCTCAGACCTCATGAGTAAGCAAGGTCGGCATACCTGCCCCTCCAGATTCATGCATTCCTCACTGTTAACAGTGGTTCATCCTTCTCCAGCACATTGTTTTTGGGCACTGAGGCTCCTGGCCTGCAGCCAGTGAGTGGTGAAAGATACAGAAACCTCCAGGTAGAGCAAACTCTGAGATGTAATTTAAACCTCAGACCCATTCCTCATTCATACTGAGTCTGGGCGGTCACAGAAATCACATCCTCTTCTGAGCTTTTCCCACTTCACTATTCTTCTTCCACCATTCACTTACTGGTTTCTACTAACATTTCTTTCATAAATCACTTTCACCTAAATTCTTGGCTTAGGGTCTGCTTCTGGGAGAATCCAACCCAATCTAACCTTTAAATCTAAGAACACTGAACAATGAAATTTGATCCTGGAGGCACTTATATCCTTATGTGACAGTCTTAGAAATTCTTAGAGGGTATCTGGGGGAGAACAGAAGAGATAAAGAGGAAGAATCACTCTTGAAATAATGAAAGGGAAAATAAATCCTTCATTAACAGACAACCATAACAGGAGAGTCTGATGATTCTTCTTTCGGATCCTACTAGGGAATTGAATAAATAAGTTGCTCCAGTTATCGCAAGACGTGAAATCTGTTAGATTAAGACATAGTCTAACTGCCTCATTAAGATCATTTTTGTGCTCCATTAATAACAATACTCTTTTTACTGTTTTAAACACTTGATTTCATTTCACACCTGAAAATACCTCCACAGTCCATTCTGAGTTGCTTTCTTAGGAGTAGAGAGAGTTTACATTAGTCAGACCAGAAAGCACTCTGGAAGGGAAAGGGGCAGATATAGAAGGATTATGGAACACAGAAAGAAAGTGTTCCAACCAGACTCAGCATTTATCACTGGAAAGGGATGAAGAAGCACTGAGGTCCAGAAGGAAAAGGAAAATAATATTCAATATTATCAGTGGGTGGCAAAAGTGCATTGTGAGAAACCAAACAGGAAAAGCAGAGATAATACTTCCTCCCACCACTACCTGTAATGTAATGGGTTCCACACTGGGAATGTTGAGCTTGAGATCATAAGAAATAAGGTGGAAAAGTAAGATGAATTATTTCGGTTCTGAAGAGTGCTTTAACAACATGAATGCTGAAAAAAAAAACAAAAAAACAATGAGATGCAATATACCAGTAGACGAGATCATAAACTCTGTACTCAGTTTAACTGGGTTCAAATCTAGCCTTACCACTTATAAATCGTGTAACCTTCAGCAACTTTTTAAACCACTCCTCCAGAGCTCAATTTCCTACTTAATAAAATGGAGAAACCCCATGGGGCTGTTCTAAAGATTAAATGAGATGCTGAAATATGAAACCTTTATGGCAGTTAGCTATAATGCTGCTGTGCTGTTCAGATTGTGCAGGCTGCAAAGAAATTACAAGGTTACATCCTTACCCTCAATCTTGGCTAGACAGAACATTTTTATCTGAAGGCTCAGGAATGCTTCTTATATCATTCTGCACCCATTCTGATCTACCATGGTTTAAACGGCTAATGCCAATGGGACAGAGTTGTCTATTTATCTGTCTACTCACTCCTTATCCTCAATCTGGGCATGTAGGAGTAAAATTGAGGGGAGGGGGATGAGAAATGTTAGTTAGTATTTATAGCTTAATAAATTATTAAATTATATCACTTCCCTTTTCTTTAGCAGAATTTGCACACTCTACCATATATACATTTACACATGATTTATCAGGAATATATTTTCAGATGTGACCAAGAAAACAACCAAGAAAATATTGTTTCTCAATGTTTCTTACTATGAAACACAATAATGTACTTTTCATTTGTTAGTGGATGGCCCATATGGTCTGGCCATTGCATGAATGAGACATGTTCCTGACAAATTAGGCTAGAAAATTTAAGTTATCAACTTGCTGGCATACCCAGTGGCATGCTTCAAAATGCTTTGCACATGAGTCTCAGTCTCAATGTAGCTCAACTCAATATTTTTGGTTGGCCCCAAGAGCCACAGTAAGTCAATCTCTCTGGGAATGGGAACGATAAGAGGAGATCTATCAACCCTGGACCATGAGAATCTCTAGAATCTCATGAGACTGGTTCTGGTAATGTTTCAAATAACCACTAGGAATAAGGACTTATACTAAACCAAAACAGTTCAGGCTGCGAAGCCCAGATCCTAGGATGGGACTGTTCAACGAGGCTCTAGAGATAGAAACTCAATAAACTCCAGTGCTTGTGATGCTCGGGACCCCCTAGGGCCAAGAGATAGAAACTCAGAATAAACTCCAGGCTGTGATGCTTGGGACCCCCTAGGGCCAAGAGAGGCTCTGCATGGTTAACAGCTTACAAAAGACTGTATGTATGTCTGCAGTCTTGCTTGCTCTCTGTATCTAGCTTTTGTCTTTTTTTGCTCTGATGAGGCATACTGCCATCTTGTAAGCTGCCCTTCAGAAAGGCCTACAAGACAAGGAATGAAGGGTGTCTCCAGCCAACAGCCAACAAGGAACTAATCCTGTCAACGATGACATGAGTGCCTTCGAGTCAGATCCTTTCTTGAGATGACTGTGGTCCCAGCTGACACCTTGTGAGGGACCCTGAGCTAAAATGGATCCAGTTAAGCCATTCCCATATTTGTAAACCCACAAAAACTCTGTGTTAATACATGCTATTTTAAGCCAATAAGTTTGGAGGCAATTTGCTACGGAGCAATACATAACTTTTAAACGACCCAAATAAAAAGATAATACAAACTGAAAATGTATATAAAAAGTTATAATAGTTATAAGTAAGATATGTGCTCTCAATTCTCTCTCAATATCTTTAAAGGTTTAACCTAATCATATTTCCTTCAGTATTGGGGAACTGCTATGCTCTCAGTAAAATATCTGTCAACAGCTAAACTCCCACACAACACTGAAAGCAATATCGACTAGTCACTTAAATGAATAGAGTGAAATAATAATAATAATAATAATAATAATAATAATAATAATAAACCATCAGTATTTGTTTTGGATGGATCAGCAGAATACTCAAAAAGCTTGGTCTAAATACTGTAAGTTACAAAAGGTTCAGCAGGAAACATTTACATTTCTGAAATATTGTACAATCAAATATGAATTACAAAAGCAGGTTCCCAAAGGCACCTTAGAAGGCTTCATAAAACAGAATTGCAATTCATCTCCATCAGCTATATTTGCGGAACAGATTTGTAAAGAATATTTATTAAATGTAAATACTCAAAGAAAGTGTATTATATAAATGTGGTATTTTTAAATTAAGACCTGGTGGCCTTGGAAGATCACTGCATTATAATGCAATATAATTTGCATATTTCTAGTACAGGAAAGGAGTAATATATTGCGAACTGTTAAAATGTCAAGGGAATTCACATTCTATCAATTTATAGACATAGAACTTTATAGATAGAGAACATACTGTGAGTTATAAGAACTTATCATGGAAGATAACATTAGACTCTTCAAAGGAATATTATTTCTGCCTATAATGCTTATTTTTATTCTTCCTGCTGTGTTCAGGAAGAATGAATGAAATGAATATGAGTTATTTTTCTTGCCTTCACTTTTATAAAGTATCTGCTATATTTATTATCTGTTCATTACTTCTAAAAACATGCACTGACCATACACTATATGCATGAGGGGACTTGTGACACATAGAGTGAATAAAACAAGAAAAGACTGTGATTTTATACAGTAATGACAGGAGCTTTGGAAAGGAGAATGGTGAAGCGTCATGGCAGTTGAAAGATACAGGGTTTTTGCTAGTTAAAAAAGGAAGGTCCCACGAAACACGCAACAACTGCATAGGACTTTGAAAGGCTCTTCAGGATCTAGCCTGTTTACTTCTCTTGTCATCACAGACCACTACCCTTCACAGAAACCTGCAGGGGCACTGCTTTTCTCATTTCTTTTCACCAAGTCCTGCTTTCTTTACACTTTCTAGACCTTATAAGCTTATGTGTGGTCCTTTAAGAAGATAATTTTCTCTTCTCCCGAACCCACAAACTCTACCTGAACCTCTCTTACTACCAATCTGGTTAACTCAAATCATCCTTTCATTGTTCACTTAAAGCACCTTCTCTAAGTAAGCACCACTTCTATTGAGTATGTCCCTTGTTTTACCAGCACTGTGGTTGTTCTTCCCACATTCTACCACACCGTCTCATGTCTTCTTTCAGAGACTGCACATCCAAGATGCACTAGCCCTGGGTCTCTTGAATGTTGGCTTAATAGATGCAAAATTCATTTCATAAGCAAATGGCATTTTTCAGAAAGGTTCTAAACAAGGGAATGGAAGATTTTTGCTATAGACTCTGCTATAAAAGAGTTGACAGTGAGAGGTGGGGCCAAGATGGTAGGTTAGCAATGTGCTTGATTTAGTTTGTCCTCCAGAACAGCTACTAAATAACCAGAAACAGTACAGAACAACTTCTGGGGTCACGTCAGTGACCGGACACACAGCATACCCCAGTCTGGACCAGCTGGACCAGCTGCGAGCCCCCCCAGAAGCCAGGGAGAATCCAAAGTGTGCCAAAGTTAAACGCACAGTATCATCTTATGCTGGTGGGACCTGCAAGCGGACAAGCACCACATACTGAGCAGGATAAGAAAAACAGAGTCCAGAGACTTCACAGGAAAGTCTTTCAACCTGCTGGGTCTCACCCTCAGGGAAAACCAATGCAGGTCACTCTTTCCTCCTGATAGGAGGCCAGTTTGGTCTGGGAAAATCCAGCTGGGGTCTATAATACCTACAAAGACCCTTGAGGTGGGGCAGGGGGAAGGCACTATACAGGCAGGGCAAGAAACAAGAAAACAAGAACTGAGAAATTCTCCTCTGTTAAACAAAACCTAAGCTAGAGGTCCAGAAAAAGCTGAACTGAATTTCAAAGAACATATAGACAACAAATTCACTGAGCAAGAAAACCCTAGGTAAAAGAATTGCAAGCAATCTCCAGAATAAACTAATTAAAGTAATTAAATGCCAAGACGCCAGCAAAAAATAACAAATCACACTAGCAAAACTAAAGATATGGTCCAGTCAAAGGAACAAACCAACAATTCAAATGAGATACAGGAGTTGAAACAATAAATTCAGAATATACGAACAGACATGGAAAACCTCATCAAAAACCAAATCAATAAATTTCAGTAAATTGAGGGAGGATATAAAGAAGGCAAGGAATGAACAAAAAGAAGAAATCAAAAGTCTGAAAAACAAATCACAGAACTTACGGGAATGAAAGGTAGAGTAGAAGAGATGAAAAAAAGCAATGGAAACCTACAATGGTAGATTTCGAGAGGCAGAAGATAGGATTAGTGAACTGGAGGATGGGACATCTGAAATCCGACAAGAAAAAGAAAACATAGGGAAAAATATGAACAGGGACTCAGGGAACTGAATGACAATATGAAGCGCATGTATATACATGTTGCAGGCATCCCAGAAGGAGAAGAGAAGGGAAAAGGAGGAGAAAAACTAATGGAGGAAATTATCACTGAATATTTCCCAACTCTTATGAAAGACTTAAAATTACAGATCCAAGAAGTAATTTGGCAGTGCATGCCTAAGAGAATAGATCCAAATAGACGTACTCCAAGACACTTACTAATCAGAATGTCAGAGGTCAAAGAGAAAGAGAGAATCTTGAAAGCAGTAAGAGAAAAGTAATCCATCACATACAAGGGAAGCCCAATAAGACTACAAGTAGATTACTCAGCAGAAACCACAGAGGCGAGAAGACAGTGGGATGATATATTTAAATTACTAAAAAGAGAAAAACTACCAACCAAGAAATCTATATCCAGTAAAATTGTCCTTCAAAAACGAGGGAGAAATTAAAATATTTTCAGACAAAAAATCACTGACAGAATTTGTGACCAAGAGAACAGCTCTGCAAGAAATACTAAAGGGAGCACTAGAGACAGATATGAAAAGACAGAAGACAGAGGTGTGGAGAAGGGTGTAGAAAGGAAGACTATGAGTGAAGGTAAAAAGAAGGAAAATTAGATATGACATATAAAATGCAAAAGGCAAAATGGTAGAAGAAAGTACTACCCATACAGTAATAACAATAAATGTGAATGGATTAAACTCCCCAATCAAAAGACATAGGCTGGCAGAATGGATTAAAAAACAGGACCCATCTATATGCTGTCTACAGGAAACACAATTTAGACCCAAGGATAAACACAGGTTGAAAGTTGGGAAAAGATATTTCATGCAAATAGCAATCAGAAAAGAGCAGGAGTAGCTATACTAATATCCAACAAATTAGACTTCAATTATAAAACAGTTAAAAGAGACAAAGAAGGATGCTATGTATAAAAGGAACAATTCAGCAAGAACACATAACAATCATAAATATTTATGCATTGAACCAGAATGCTCCAAAACACATGCAGCAAACACTGAAAACACTGATAAGAGAAAGAAACACATCTACCATAATAGTTGGAGACTTCAATTCACCACTTCATCAACAGACAGAACATCTAGACAGACGATCAATAAAGAAATAGAGAATTTGAATAAAACAATAAATTTCATTTACAATTGCAACCAAAAGAATAAAATATTTAGGAATAAATTTAACTAAAGAGAAAAAAGACATATACATATACAAAGAAAACTACAAGAAATTGTTAAAAGAAATCACAGAAGACCTAAATAGATGGAAGGGCATACCGTGTTCATGGACTGGAACCTAAATTGATTTACAGATTCAATGCAATACCAATTGAAATTCCAACAACTTAGTTTTCAGAAATAGAAAAACCAATAACCAAATTTATCTGGAAGAACAGGGTGTCCCAAATAGCTAAAAGTATCCTGAAGAAAAAAAAATGAAGTCGCAGGTCTCACGCTACCCGACTTTAAGGCATATTATGAAGCTACAGTGGTCAAAACAGG
The DNA here is from genome assembly GCF_023851605.1 of Tamandua tetradactyla. Lineage (NCBI taxonomy): Eukaryota > Metazoa > Chordata > Mammalia > Pilosa > Myrmecophagidae > Tamandua > Tamandua tetradactyla. The sequence continues at coordinate 29,824,972 of NC_135352.1, forward strand.
ATGGTACTGGCCTAAAAATAGATATATTGACCAATGGAATCGAATAGAGTGTTCAGATATAGACCCTCTCATCTATGGACAACTGATCTTTGATAAGGCAGTCAAGCCAACTCACCTGGGACAGAACAGTTTCTTCAATAAATGGTGCCTAGAGAACTGGATATCCATGTGCAAAAGAATGAAAGAGGACCCACATCTCACACCCTATGCAAAAGTTAACTCAAAATGGATCAAAGACCTAAACATTAGATCTAAGACCATAAAACTGTTAGAAGAAAATGTAGAGAAATATCTTATAAATCTTATACTTGGAGGCGGTTTCATAGACCTTACACCCAAAGCAAGAGCACTGAAGAAAAAAAGAAAGAAATGGGAACTCCTCAAAATTAAACACTTTTGCACATCAAAGAACTTCATCAAGAAAGTAAAAAGACACCCTACACAGTGGGAGACAATATGTGGAAAGAACATATCAGATAAAGATCTAGTATCCAGAATTTATAAAGAGATTGTTCAACTTAACAATGAAAAGACAGCCAATCCAATTACAAAATGGGAAAAAAACTTTTGAACACACACTTCTCAGAAGAGGAAATACAAATGGCCAAAAGGCACATGAAGAGATGCTCAATTTCCCTGGCCATTAGAGAAATGCAAATCAAAACCACAATGAGATATCATCTCACACCCATCAGATTGGCCATTATCAATAAAACAGAAAATGACAAGTGCTGGAGAGGATGTGGAGAAAGCGGCACGCTTATCCACTGTTGGTGGGAATGTCAAATGGTACAACCACTCTGGAAGGCAGTTTGGCAGTTCCTCAAAAAGCTGAATATAGAATTACCATATGACCTGGCAATACCATTGATAGGTATCTACTCAAAGGACATGAGGGCAAGGATACAAACAGACATTTGCACACCAATGTTTATAGCAGCATTATTTACATTTGCAAAGAGATAGAAACAGCCAAAATGTCCATCAAAAGACAGGTGGCTAAACAAACTGTGGTATATACATATGATGGAATATTATGCAGCTGCAAGATAGAATAAAGTTATGAAGTATGTAATAACATGTACGGACCTTAAGGACATTATGCTGAGTGAGATTAGCCAAAAACAAAAGGACAAATACTGTATGGTCTCACTGATATGAAATGACACTAGTGAACAAACTTGGAATATTTTGTTGGTAACAGAGACCATCAGGAGATAGAAATAGGGTAAGATATTGGGTAACTGGAGCTGAAGGGAAACAGATAGTGCAACAGGACTGAATATAAAAACTCAGAAATGGACAGCACAATACTACTAACTGTAATACAATTACGTTAAAACACTGAATGAAGCTGAATGTGAGAATGATAGAGGAAGGAGGGCTGGGGGCATAAATAAAATCAGAAAGAAAGATAGATGATAAAGACTGAGATGGTATACTATAGGAATGCCTAGGGTGTATAATGATAGTGACTAAATGTACAAACTTAAAAAATGTTTTTGCATGAGGAAGAACATAGGAATGTCATTACTGCAGGGTGCTGAAAATAGATGGTAATTAATATTTTAAAATTTCACCTTATGTGTGAGACTAAAGCAAAAAATGTTTATTTGGCATAAAATTTATATTTTGACTAGTGCATTTCCAAATATAACTTATGTAGATAGCTTGGTTGAACACCATTAGTACATGGAACCTTGAGTAGGACATGAGATTTTGTGGGTTTGTCCAGAGTGTCGCCCCGATGAATCCTAGAGTGATTTGATCAGTGAGTGGAAAAGTATTTGCAAAGTCCCCTTTGGAGAATGGTGAGAACGGGGGAAAAGTCAACGTCCCCAAGTTGAATTCTTGATATTCTTACAAGCAGTGTCAACAACCAAAGCTATAGGCTGAGCCCCCAGTCTTGGGGTTTGTTCATATGAAACTTAACCCTAAAAAGGATAGGTCAAGCCTACTTAAAATTAGGCCTAAGAGTCACCCCCAAGAGAACTTCTTTTGTTGCTCAGATGTGGCCTCTCTCTCCAGCCAACACAACAAGCAAACTCATCACCCTCCCCCTGTCTACGTGGGACATGACTCCCAGGGGTGTGGACCTTCCTGGCAATGTGGGACAGAAATCCTAGAATGAGCCAAGACTCAGCACCAAGGGATTGAGAAAACCTTCTCGACCAAAAGGGGGAAGAGTGAAATGAGACAAAGTGTCAATGGCTGAGAGATTCCAAACAGAGTCGAGTAGTTATCCTGAAGGTTATTCTTACGCATTAAGTAGATATCACCTTGTTATTCAAGATGTAATGGAGAGGTTAGAGGGAACTGCCTGAAAATGTAGAGCTGTGTTCCAGTAGCCATGTTTCTTCATGTTGATTGTATAATGATATAGCTTTCACAATGTGACTGTGTGATTTTGAAAACCTCATGTCTGATGCTCCTTTTATCTACCTTGTCAACAGATGAGTAGAACATATGGAATAAAAATAAATAATAAGGGGATCAAATGTTAAAATAAATTCAGTTTGAAATGCTAGTGATCAATGAAAGGGAGGGGTAAGGGGTATGGTATGTGTAATTTTTTTTTCTGTTTTCGTTTTATTTCTTTTTCTGTTGTCTTTCTATTTCTTTTTCTGAATTGATGCAAATGTTCTAAGAAATGATCATGATGATGAATATGCAACTATGTGATGACGTGAATTACTGACTATATATGTAGAACGGAATGATCATATGTTAAGAATACTGGTGTTTCTTTCTTGTCATATATTTTTTTTAATTTAAAAATTAATAAAAGAAATTAAAAAAAAAAAAAAAAAGAGTTGATAGGGCTGGCCATGATGGCTCAGCAGGCAGAGTTCTTGCCTCCCATGCCGGAGATCCGGGTTTGGTTCCCGGTGCCTGTACATGCAAAAAAAAAAAAGAGTTGATAGGTATAACTGTTGACATGAAAGGATTAGATATAACGTGAAAAAAAGCAGTTTATAAAACAGTTTGTATAATACAGTCTCACTTGGGGTATAAAATACATTTAAAACTCTGTTTTGTGTGCAGATGAAAAAGTCTAGAGAGATACATGCCAAAAGGTTCAGCATATTTAGTTATTTCTGGAGTGTGTGAATTTTTTTCTTCCTTTTATTTATCTTCTTTTTTTTAAAGTTTTCTCCTATGTATATTTATTACTTTAATAAAATAACTATGGGAAAGGAACAAAAGGCACCAAGTAGTAAGGTCCTAACTTAGGAGAACAGCAATAGAAATGAGGCTAAAGGAGCACATTTGAGATATCTTAGAGATAAAACAAATCAACAGGAATTGGCAAGATGAATCTAACTTTTTTCCCCTTTTACCATGTGGATTATAATGTTGGTTCAAAATATTTATCAAAGAGAAACCTGAGGAATTCCATTTGAACTTGTTTGTTTTAATGGCAAAACTAGGTAGAAGTCATCCATAGCTAGAAATACTCGACAAAAGATTAGGACAATCAGGGCCAGAAATACAGACAAAAGAGTCATCTGCACAGGTAATGGCAAAGGGAAATACTGTTGTATTTCAGATTGCAAAGGACAGTGAGTGGGCCAAGCGATGACAGTTAGTACACTACTTTGGGGAGTAACATGATTAGGGACTCTAAAGGAATAATGAGTCAAATGAGGAGAGAAAGAAGGAACACTAAGAAGTAAGTAAAGTGACAGATTCAAGTTTAAGGGCATATTATGTGTGACAACTCTACATTTAGACGCAAGAAAGAGAAGACCAAGAAGAGGTCAATGAATTTGCCAACCATAGGGGAGTATCACATTTTCAGAAGTTAATATTGCTTTCACCATAATGTTTTACTTAGATATGTCAAGAAACTAAAATACTGTTCTTTCTAAAATGTCGTGACAGCTTATCCTCCTAAGAATATATAAAGAACGAAATAAGAGAGATGAAACAGTAGAATACCAAATTTATTTCCTTCTTTCTAAAGTAATCATCTCCTTATATTGGTACCATACACACTTGGGCAACTTTCATCAAATATGAACACAACATGTGTTTTTCAAGCCAATATTGAGGAGTTCAGATAGGAGTAAGACACTAATGTAAGCACAGGCTATCCAATCTCCCCCACTGATTATAAGTAAAAACCATGGACAGAATACACAAAATAGGGGACTCTGAAAACTAAGTAACAGCAAGGCAGACTGGGGAAAGAAATTAAAACTCTCAGAATAATGATATGGCTGAGAATTCCTTATTTTTGTTATTTTATATTTCGCATTTCTCCTGGAACTGTAAATGGGTGCAGACATAAAAGCTCTAACAGTCAGAGGACTGGAAGGGAGAGGGGCTGTCACAGCACATAGCTCTTTTGAGTCTATCAGGGCCATTCCAGGTAAACACCAGGTGTGAACCTGCAACTCCACAGCAGTTAACAGCAATAACAGCCCAACAAAGGCTCTTTTTCTCACGCCATCATGAGAAGTACACAACTGTGACAGTGCTAAAATCTCACCTTACTAACTGGAAAACCACAAAAGCAGACTCCATAGGAGCAAGAGTATGGGAGAAGACCACAGAGAAGAGATTGAGAAAGGGATCCTTAAATCTGTATTTAGGTTCACCCCTGAGCCGTGCATAAAGAAAATGACTGAAATCAACATAACCAAAGAATGTGAGGGCTAAAGTACAAACTGCGGTGTAGACTACTACACAGGCCCAAGAATGGCCCCTGGACGGCACATGCACAAGGCAGACCAGAAAGCTCTGACAAGGTTTTGAAAACTAAACTAACCTTAGAACAGCAGCCCACAGAATACAGGTCAGGACTCACCATCTAAGCCTGATCAGGTTGAATGCCTGCTAAAATAATAAAATGACTCAAAGTCTCATCACATAATATACAAAACATCCATGATACAACCCAACGTTACTTGATGTACAAAGAACCAAGAAAACCTACACAATTCTCAAAGGCAAAGGCAATCAGCAAGCTAAGCCCAAAATGATGCAGATTTTACCATTATCAGACAAAGACTTCAAGGCAACTATTATAACCATGCTTTATGAAGTAAGGGGAAACACTATTAAATGAATAGAAAGAAAGACATTCTCAGCCAAGAAATAGAAATTATTGAAAAATAACAATTTTAGAACTGTAAGGTACAATATAATAGCAATAAAAAATTTCTAGCAGGTCATCTATTTCTTCTCAAGTCAATGTTTGTTCATGCTTTTCTAGGAAATTGCCCACTTCATCTATGTTATCTAGTCTATTAGCATATAGTTACTCATGGTATTCGCTCATTACCTTCTTTATTTCTGTGGGATCAGTAGTTATAACCCCTATCCCTTTTCTGATTTTATTTATTTGCATCCTCTCTCTCTTTTTGTCAGCCTAGCTAAGGGTTCATCGATTTTACTGATTTTCTCAAAGAACCAACTTCTGGTTTTGATTTTTAATTTTTATGCTGGTTTGAAACTGTTGTGTACCCCAGAAAAGCCATGTTCTTTAATCCTGTCTCAAAATTGCTAGGTGGGATCTTTTTTATTAAATTGCTTCCATAGATATCTGACCTACCCCATTGTGGGTGGGACCTTTGGATTATGTGGTTTCCATGGAGATGTGTCTCCACTCATTCAAGGTAGAATTACTTCATGGAGTCCTTTAAGTGGGAGCAATTTTGGAAAAAGCTTCAGAGCCAAAAGGAGACACAGACATTTGGAGATGCAGAAAGAAAATGCTCCCTGGGGAAGATGTTTGAAATGAGAAGCAAAAGACCCTAACAAATGCCAGCCATATGCCTTCCGAGCTGAAAGAGGTGTCCCAGACTTATCGGCCTTCTTGAGCCACAGTATCTGTCCCTGGATGCCTTAGTTCAGACATTTTTATAGCCTTAGAACTGTGAACTTGAAACTTAATAAACTCTCTTTTTAAAAGCTGTTCCATTCTCATATATTGCACTCCAGCAGCACTGATAAACTAAAACACTATTGTTTTCATACTCTCAATTTCATTTGTTTCTACTCTGTTTATAGTGGCATTATTCATTACTGGCAAGAGATGGAAACAGCCCAAATGCCCATCAACGGATGAATGGTTAAACAAGCTATGGTATATACATATAATGGAATAATACACAGCTATAAGACAGAATAAAATCATAAAGAATATAACAAGGTGGATGAAAGAATATAACAAGGTGGATGAAACCTGAGGACATTATGCTGAGTGAAGTTACCCTGAAACAAAAGGACAAATACTCTATGGTCTCACTAATAGGAACTAATATTAAAGAGTGAACTTTGAGTGTGAAAGTTAAGAACACAGGTTATCAGGAAATAAGAAGAGGGTAGAGATAGGGCATTTGGTGCTAAAGGAATACAGAATTGCAACAGGATTGACTATAAAGACTCAGAAATTGATAGCACAATACTATCTGATGGTAGCACAATAATATAAGCACGCCGAAAGAAGCTAAATGTGAATAAGGTTGAGGGAGGAGGGCTGGGAACATGCATGACACCAGAAGAAAAGAGAGAGGATAAAGAATGAGATGTTATAACTTAGGAATGTTTAGAGTGGACAAGGATGGTGATTAAATGTACACATATAAGGATGTTTTTGACATGTGGGAGAACAAATTAATGTCAAGGTATTGAAAATGGGGTAGTATACAGAGAAAAAATACAATCACTCTTTAATGTTAGCTCCTATTAGTGAGACCATAGAGTATTTGTCTATAGTTAAAAGTAACATTGTAACTGCTCCTATTGAATGTAACAAAGGCAATATGCCAAAACCAAATGTCAATAAGTGGGGGATATGGGGAAGGGACATGGGATTCCTTGCAGAAGAAAAGGAAATGTCCTCATATAGATGGGGTGGTGAAGACATGGCCATGTGATTATACCAAAACCATTGATTTTTTTACTTAGTTGGATTATATGATGTGCAAATAAAGCTGTTTAAAAATAAACAGAGAGATGCAAGTGCTGGAGAAAACATGGAGAAAGAGATGTATCTACTAACTGTTGACTAGGAAGCACTAGTGGTACAGCCCTCTGGAGGGCAGTGTGGTGGTTCCAGTGTAGTGGTGGGATTGCCACATAATCCAGCAACCCCATCGCTAGGAATACACTTGGAGGAACTGAGAGTTGGGGCAGGAATGATATTTGCACATGTGTTTATGGCGGCAGTGTTCATAATTTGCAATGGATGGAGGTAGCCCAAGGGTGCACCAACTGAGGAATGGAAGGCAGAACTGTAATGAACACATATAGTGGACTACTGAGAGGCTGCAAGAAGGAATGAAGTTGTGAGGCATGCAACTAGGTGAATGAACCTTGAGGATAGTATGGTTGAATGAAACGTCAGAAACAAAAAGACAAAGATTATCATGCGTCACTAACATGGACTAACTATAATACACAAACTCAGAGAATTGAAGTCAAGAGCACGGGCTATAAGGTTGGGGCCTATTGTAAAGGTTCCTAGATTGTAAGCTCTTACAGCAGTCACATGCATTTCAGAGTTGTAGCTTGTTTCTCTAAATTCTGAGATGCTGAGCTATTTGTATATAACCTGGTCGCTCCCTGGAACTTCAGGTATTTGTGTGACACCTGAGAATCAAAGTTAGAGTTCTGAAACTATGAAAGTTAGCATTCCCCCAATTAGCAACTGTTTTAAAAGTTGAAAAAGTGACCAGAAATGTGAATGGAGTTGTTCTAGACAGGAATAAGGTGGATCAGAATATTGTGTGGTAAAGAATGATATATCCGTATTTTAAAACTTCAACTTCTGAGTAAGGACAAAGGAAGAGATGTTTATTTTGTGCAAAATTCATATTTTTGGTGGCACATTATCTAATTTAACTTATACGGTCAGTTTATTTGAATACCACAGAATTGTGAATAGGCAGTAAGATCTTGTTGGTTTGTACAGGTTAATGTGATTCCCCTATACATCCCAGAGTAACTTGGGCAGAGAATAAAAAATTATTTGCAAAGTTCCATCGGAGGACTGGGGAGGAAGGAGAAATATTAAACTTCCAAAGGAGAAATATTAAACTTCCCCATTTGGGGAATTCCTGATATTCTCACAAGCAATGGGGATAACAAATTCAATAGGCCAAGCCCTTGATCTTGGGGATAGCTCCTATGAAACTTATCCATAGGGAGAAGCTAAGCCTATTTATAATTATGCCTTAGAGTCACCCTCAGAGAACCTCTTTTGTTGCTCAGATGTGGCCTCTCTCTCTAAACCAACTTGGCAGGTGAATTCATTGCCCCTTCCCCAATACACATACATGGGCCACGACTCCTGGGGATTTAAATATCCCTGGCAACATGGGACATGACTCCTGGGTTTGAGCTAGGACCCAGCATCATGGGATAGAGAAAGCCTTCGTGACCAAAAGGGGGAAGAGAGAAGTGAGACAAAGTTTCGGTAGCTGAAATATTTCAAATAGAATCAAGAGGTTATCCTGGAGGTTATTCTTAAATATAATATACAGATATTCTTTTTTAGTTTATGATATATCAGAGTGGCAAGAGGGAAGTGCCTGAAACTGCTGAACTGTATTCCAGTAGCCTTGATTCTTGAATATAATTGTATAACTGTGTGGCTTTTTCAATGTGACTTTGTGACTGTGAAAAGCCTGTGGCTGAAGCTTCCTTTATCCAGGGAATGCAGAAATGGGTTAAAAAAAAAAAAAAAAGGATAAAAAAATAAATAAATAATAGGGGGGATGAGGGGTAAACTAAATTGGGTAGATTGAAATACTAGTGGTCAGTGAGAGGGAGGGGTAAGAACTATGGAATGTATGGGGTTTTTTTTTCCCCTTTTATTTCTTTTTCTGGAGTGATGCAAATGCTTTAAAAATTACCATGGTGATGAATACACAACTATGTGATGATATTGTGAACCACTGATTGCACACCATGTGGACTGTATGTGTGTGAAGATCTGTCAATAAAAATATTTTCTTAAAAATGGGGGGCATTTGGACATTTCTATAGACTTGTTTTAACTGGGACATTTTCTTGGCCTTAGAACTATAAACTAGCAAATTATAAAATTCCCCTTTTTAGAAGCCATTCCATTTCTGGTATATTGCATTCTGGCAGCTAGCAAACTAGAACAGATTTTGGTACCTCAGGAGTGGGATGCTGCTACGGTTTGCAAATACTAAACATGTTGGAATGGCTTTTTAAATGGATAAAGGGAAGAATCTGGAGGAGTTGTGAGGAGCTTTATAGAGAAGGCCTAGAATGTTTTGAAGAGAATCTTGGTAGAAATGTGGACTCTAGAGATATCTCTGACCAGATTCTAGACATAAATGAGAACTGTGCCATTACAGACTGGAAGGAAGACGACCCTTGTTTTAAAATGGCAGATAATCTGGCAAAATTGACTAGTGGTTTTGGCTGGAAGGCAGATTTTAAAAGCCATGAACTTGGATATTTAGCAGAAAAGATTTCCAAATTAAATGTCAAAAGTGCAGCCTGGTTTCTCCTCACAGCTTATAGTGAAATGTGACAGGAAAAAGATAAGCTGAAAACAGAACTCTTGGGTACAAAGAAACCAGAAATTGAAGTTCAGGAAAATTCTGGGCCTCCAGGAGGGAGACCCCAGAGAACAGTGCCCCACATGAGGTCCTGGCCAAACGTGAAACCAGTCAGACATTTCAGAGAAAGCCAGGATTGGACATGGAGTTATCCAGGAAGGATTTGTGGAAACTCCTTATGTCTGATGGGCATGATCCAAGGCTACTGTATAGAAAGCCTATGAGAGTGCTGTGGGACCTGTATAAACAGAGCTGCTGCCAGTCTGGACTGGGGGGTTCAGAGAAGGGACATTTTGGAGTAAAAATAACTTCAGAGGCAAAACCATGGAGGCTGAAGTCTGAAGTCAAGAAACCTCAGGCCAGGAGAGCGGACCCACCCAAGCCCGTGGAGAGGTGAGTTTGCCCCAAAGGCAGAGGATGGGCCTTCCACCTTGTGGCAGTGGAAGAGTCATGCTGCCTCAGGTCTTGGAGAGGGTGAAGCACATTCCTTGGGCTTCGGGGAGAGCCTGGCTGCCACCACATGGAGGGGTTGAGCATGTGCCCCAAAGATGGCAGAGAGCCCGGGTGCAGCCCAGATTCTTGGAGAGGGTGGAGTCAAGAAAAATTGGTCTCCCCAATGTCCCCCAAGGTTGCGTTTGGAGAGAGGCAGGCCTCTGCTTAGGCCCTTGGAAAGGGTGGGACTACTGCTTTCTAAAGCCCCAAAGATAAGTGGTCTCAGACTTCGAAATTGTATGGACTTTGCCCTGCGGATTTTCGAAACTGTATGGGTCTGGTGACCCCTGTGTTCCTTCCTCCCTATAGAAATGCATATATGTATCCCATGACTGTTCCTCCTTTGTATGCTGGCAGCAAGTAACTTGTTATGAGTTTTTACAGGTCCAGAGCCAGAGGAGAATTTTGCCTTAGAACAGACCATGCCTGTAACTAACTTTGATAGGAGTTTGTACTGTTTCTAACTTTGTATTTCATTTGTTTTGCTACTGAAATGGTTTAAGGATTTCTGATATTGTTATAAAATTAATGTATTTTGTATATAGGAAAAACATGTCTTTTTTAGGGTCCAGAGGGTGGAATGTGTTGGTTTAGAAGGATGTATGTCCCCTAGAAAAGCCATGTTTTAATCCTAATTCCATTTTGTAAAGGCAGCCATTTCTTCTAATCCCTATTCAGTACCGTATGCTTGAAACTGTAATTAGATCATCATCTCTGGAGATGTGATTTAATCAAGAGTGGTAAAGTGGATTAAGTGGAGGCGTGTCTCCACCCATTCGGGTGGGTCTTGATTAGTTTACTGGAATCCTAAAGGAGGAAACATTTTGGAGAAAGTGGGAGATTTGGAGAGAACAGAATGACACAGCCACAAGAAGCAGAGAGTCCATCAGGCAACTTTGGAAATGAAAGGGGAAAACGCCTCCTGGGGAGCTTCGTGAAGGGAAGCCAGGAGAGAAAGCTAGCAGATGATGCCAGGTTCGCCATATGCTTTCCAGACGAGAAAGAAACCCTGACCCTGTTCGCCACGTGCCTTATTACTTGAGGGAGAAACCCTGAACTTCATCAGCCTTCTTGAACCAAGGTATCTTTCCCTGATGCCTTAGATTGGACATTTCTACAGACTTGTCTTAATTGGGACATTTTCTCGGCCTCAGAACTGTAAACTAGCAACTCATTAAATTCCCCTTTTAAAAAGCCATTCTGTTCCTGGCACATTGCATACCAGCAGCTGGCAAACAAGAACACATAGAGTTTCAATAACAGTATTAAAATGACATAGGGGGCAGATCACAGTGACTCAGCGGGCAGAGTTCTTGCCTGCCATGCCAGAGACCCATGTTTGATTCCCGGTGCCTGCCTAGGCAAAAAAATAGACATAGGAACTACTTAACAGAACAAAATTCAGTACTCTCCAGATAATCAAATCCAGAGTCTACAATGTATAATCCAAAATGTCCTGTATACTATGAAAATTAGGCATACAAAGAAACAAGAACATGTGACCTGCATTCAAGAAAAAACTAAAACATTAGAAACAAGCACTCACATAATCCATAAACGGGTATTAGAAGGCAAGGAATTTCAAATATTAAAGACAAGTATGTGAAAGTGGTCACATAAAAGCAATTGGTGAACAGATGGGGAAATATCTGGAAAATGCAAAATTAGAAAACAAATAATAATCATAGAACTGAAAAATGAAATATCTAAAACAAAAACTTCACTGGATTAAAACAGATCCAACGACTGCGAAATTAACATTATTTTAAAGTGTACAAAGAACTTTCACTAAGACAGATCATATTCTGCAGTTGGGCAACAAAAATCTAACAATATTATTAGAGAAGACAATAACAGATCACTATCCCTCATGAACAAAGATACACAAATTTCAACTAAATATTAGCAAATTAAGTGTAGCAGTACATAAAAAGGATAATATATCAAGACCAGACTTTATCTGACAATGCAAAGTTGGTTCAACAATATTAAGAAAATAAGAGACAGAAATCATATCATCTCAATACATGCCAAAAAATCATTTCATAAAAGTCAGTACCCATTTATGAGAAAAACAAAGTAAAACATAACTTTTAGGAAACTAGAAATAGCAAGACCTAATAAAGGGCACCTATTTATAAAAAATATTATGGCTAACATCATACTTAACAGTGAAAGACTGAATGTGTTCCCTCCAAGATCAAGAAAAAGATAAGAATGTGCACTCTCACCATTTCTATTCAATATCATATTAGAGACACTAAACACTGTACACAATTTTTTTTAAGTTAGGAAAGAAAGAACAAAAGGAAAAAAAGAAAAAAAGAACAGATTGTAAAGGAAGAAGTAAAACTTTCCCTATTTCTAGAATATGGGAACTTCTACATGGAAAGTCCAAAAAGTATTCACAAAAACAATTTAAAAACTGAACTTAGCAAGGATGTAAGATACAAGGTCAACATACAAAAACCAACTACATTTCTATAGATGAAACAAAAATAATTGGAAATGCAATTTAAAAAAAATACTATTTATAATGGCATCCAACAAATAAAATGCTTAAGAATAAATATATCAAAAGGTGTATGAGACCTCTGCAATGAAAACTACAGGATAATGCTGAGAGAAACTTCGGAAAATCTTTTATAAACAGAGAGATAAATCATGTTCATGCCTTGGAAGACTCAATATTATTGTCAATTTTTCCTAAATTTATCTACAGATTCAACATAAACCCAGTTATAATTCCATTATGGATTTTTTTGGTTATAAATTGATAAGCTGATTCCACAATTAATATGGAAATGCAAATGCAAAGGACCTATAATTGTCTTAAAATTTTTTTTTTGACACAGAAGAATAAAGCTGAAAGACTTAAACTTCCTGATTTCAAGACCCAATATGAGGCTCCAATAATCAAGATAGTACGGTATTAGCATAAAGACAGATAAACAAGATCAAGTGAACAGACTAAAAAATGCAAAAATAGACGTATACATATTAAATAATCAACTCATTGTCAATAAAAGCATCAACCTAATTCAGTGGGGGAAAAACAGTCCTTACAAAAAATAGAGTTGCAATAACTGGATATCTGTTTAGAGGAAAATGAACCACAATATTTCCTAGCACCAGCTAAAAAATGAACTTGACATGGATTACAGACCTAAAGCATAAAAACTAAAACCATAAAAGATCTACCAAAAAAAAAAAAAAAAAAAAACCTGAGAATTTCATGTAAGGAAAGATTTTTCTAGAGCACAAAAGACAAGAACCACTTAAAAATTTATTCAACTTCAAATTAAAATTTCTACCTCTTCAAATTCTCCATTAAGAATATGAAAAGACAAGTCACAGACTGGAAGAAAATATTCACCATTAATAAGGCTTATATCTAGAAAATATAAACAATTCTTACAACTCAATAATAAGAAAACAAAAAGCCAGATGGGCAAGAGATTGAAACAGACACTGAACAAAAGATATATACAAATGTAAACACATTAAAAGAAGCTCAACTTCATTAGTCATCAAGGACATACAAATTAAAACCACAATGAGATACCATTTTACACCCACTAAAATGGCTAAAATTTAGAATGATAAAACCAAATACTGTCAAGAATGGCGCAACTGGAATGCTCAAATATTGATGGTTTCACATGTTAAATAGGATGACCTCTTTGTAGAACTGTTTGGTAATTTCTCACAAAATTAAACCTACACTTACAATATGGCCCAGCAGTTCTACTCTTGGATCTTTATCCTAGAAATGAAGACGTATTTTCACAAAAAGATGTTCAGAATAGCCATTCACAATAGCCCAAAACTGGAAACAACCCAAATATTCATCACTTGATGAGAGAAAAAATAAATTTGAGTATATCCATATAATCAAATACTTTTCAGGATTAAAAAGGGTCAAACTACCGATAAATGCAACAACATGAATAAATCTAAAGCATTATTCCATAAATGAGTTCATAATTTATTATTCCATTCATATTAATTCTAAAAGAGATAAAACCAATCTATTGCTAAAAAGTCAAGTTGCATGGTGTTGAGGAAGGAATGATTGAAAAGGGAATTTCTAGGGTGAAGGAAATGGTCTTTATCTTGAGTAGAGTGTATCATACTTTAAATGCGCACATTTGTCAAATTTAAATTATGTGCCAATAAAGTTGATTTATCATTATGCTACTATATCCAAAAACTGGTCTCCCATTTGGAAAGATGTCTAAATGTTCCCTAGAAGATAGACTAGTTGTTGATTACAGCAGTATAAGGAAGATTTCTGTATACACACTCAAAGGATAGAGCAGTGTATTAGGGAGCTATAAAAGGGTTGTGGCAAAAAGCCATAAATCCTAAGCGGAGAATCCAAGACTTGGAAGCCACACTGATCTGTTAGCTGTGCATGGGGTGGGGGCCGTGGGGTGTCAGCACACCCCAATGCTCTCAAAGGCTATAATAACTTCACCAGCCACAAAAGGCGCATGACTAACCAGAGGCGGTTCACTACAAACCCATGACCTCCACAGAAAGGAAGTGACAAGAACAAGTTTACCTTACAGAGGGGCATCACCTTTCTTTTCTTTCCTCCCCCCACCACTGCTTCCTTCCTTCCTTTCTGATTTTGATGAGCAAACCTTCTCAACTTAAAAAGTTTTCTGTTTGTATTTGAAAACCTTCTACTCTCTGCACAGTAGTCAGCGATTTCTTTAAAATGTACACTTGATTTTTGTTCCTTCCTGTCCATTGTTTCTTCCCAGTGGACACAAATAAAATTCAGCCTTACCGCCTACAATGTCCCGTAAGATCAGACCCTGCCAATCCTTCAACCTTACTTCACGCTTTCCTCAACAACCATTCAGGTTTTATGTCAAAGCCATTTCCTCAAAGAGACTTCTTGTACCATCGTATCCACTGCTTCTCCCATGCAACATCCCAATTTAAAATATGAACAAAAGACCTGAGCAGACATTTCACAAACCAACAGCCAATAAAGAAATGAAACTGTGATCAACACCTTCAGGGTTCAGAGATATTCAAATTAAAGCCACAATGAGATACCCTTTCACATGCACTCCAATGGCTAAAATATAAACACAAATAACACCAAATGTAACTCTCAAACACTGATGGTAGAAATAAAAAATAACACAAACAGTTTGGAAAGCTGCTTGGCAGTTTCTTATAAAAGTCAAACACACGTCTACGCTATGGTCTAGGTATTTATCCAATAGAAGTGAAAATACATGTCCACAAAAAGACTTAAAGATGAATGTTCATACAGTCTTATTCATAACAGCAAAAAACAAGAAACAACTGAAATTAGAGAATGTATTTTTAAAACTGATGTGTTCGTATAGTGGAATACCACTCAGCACTGAAAGGAATAGTCTACTGATGCAACAGAAAGGATGACTATCGGTAGGGCTATTGGTCTTTCTTCCGCTTCTGAAGTATCTGTTTAAGCCTGCTGCCCATTCTTTCTTTGGATGGGGGGAGGGGGGTTGCATGGTCCGGGAATCAAACCCGGGGTCTCCCACATGGAAGGCGAGCATTCCACCACTGAACCGCCTGCACACCCTGTTGCCCATTTTTAAATTGGGTTGCTTGTTGTTTTAATGTTGATTTTCAGGAGTTCTTTATATGCTCTGGATAGGTCATTCGTTAGATATATGTACTATAAATATTTATTCCTACTATTGGATCAGTAGTATATCCAAAAAAAACAGGCTGAATGAAAGAATCTGTTTACACAATACTACATATTCCATTTATATGCAGTTCTAGAACAGGTTAAACTAAGTTATAGTGATAGAAATCAGAATAGATTTGCCATGGGCAGAGGGAGTGGAAAAGGGTAAGAAAGAACTTACTGGGGTGATAAAAATATTCTACATCTTGATTGGGGTGGCAATTATAAAGGATTATATATTTGTTAAAATTCACCAAAATAGACACTTCTTGAATGTAAACAAAACCTCAATTACTAAAAGAAAGAAAAAATTAAGGTACAACCCTGCCAAAGTATTATTTAATTATGCTTGTGGCAACAGCAGTGTCACAGAATTACTTACAAATCTGTTACAACCATCCTCTACCAATCCTACATCCCCACTCTGCATACCCATTAAAGGATAAATGCTAACTTAAAACTCTTAAGGCCTAAAATAACTATCATACTGAAGGTCAAATCTTTTACTTCTAAATATTTAATAGCATTAGATAGAAAAGTATTATACAACCAAACATTCTCTATTTCATTTTTTATTAAATTAAAGAGAAAATAATGCTGAAACTCTGTAATGTCAGGACACAACATATGCATGGACCAGCTGTTATGCTCCCTAAACTACTTCACAGTTATGTCTTGAAGATTAATGAGACAATGGACCAGAGCCCTTCAAAGTGGGTAAACTACTTGCTGTGGGTTATTTGGCACTTTAAGGCACATTAAATCCATCAGGCTGCTAGGATACCATTACTGTACCAAAGTAAAAAGATAGATTTAAAAATTTATATTCAGATAATCAGGTTTTTAAATATTCAAAATAGTGCTTCCTGAAGCATACTTTATACTTGAAATGTACTTTAATCCCTTGAAAAACAAACAAAGCTTTTAATCTGTGAGTTAAATAATAAAACCCTTCCTTCTGCCAATTAAGAGTTTACCACATTAGGCACCAGGGAGGAATAAATAAAAGATGCAGTAAGCCCTCAAGAAACTCCCAGTTTAGTGAGGAAAACTTACAAATAAATATTTAAATTGCAATATAACAAGGGCTTTAGAAAAATTCCTAAGTACCTGGTACTACAGAAATACATGGGCAGTGCACCTAATGCAGAATAGGAAAGATGGGCAAGGTGGAAAGGGACATCAGAGAGGACCTTAGGAAAGCAGTGGAGCCTGAGCAGATGGACCCTAGACAGATGAGGAAGTTGCCGTGTTGGGAAGGCCAGGAGCTGGGAGGAGAGTGCTCCGGGCTAGAACACACAAATGCAAAGGGAGGCACAAAGCCAGGGAGCACACGGCTCAGCTGAAATGACCTCCAATGGGGGATGGGGGGGGTCAGGTGGCAAGGTGAGAGATGAAGATGGAGAGGTTAGTTTGGGGCAGATCAGGAGGAGCCTTATAGTAAGGAATCAAACATGCATCTGGAACTCTGGAAAAGACAAATTTGGCAGCCACCAACCTGAAGGAAATAACTGAAGTTATCATCCAATGAGATATGCAAAGTGCAAATGTCAGAAGACTATTACAGAAATCTGGATACTAGGTACAGGTGATTAAAGGCCCAACAGAAAAAAAACTGGGCCAGAGCAGACAGGTATATGGGGAAAAAAAATCCAATAGAGGATGACATGAAATCCAAAGGAGTAAACAACAGGGGGGAGTAAATTGTAAAAATGACTTCTCAAATTAAAGATAGGACTGTAAGGTGTCCTTTTAATTGGATAATTTGTGGAGTGTCAGATGACCTTGGCAAGAGTGATTTCAACAGAATGATGGAGGAAGTCAAGTTTCTGCAGTTGACTTAAGTTTGGCTGTGAAAGGGAAAGAGAGAAAGACAGTTGGAGATTGATTTAGGTTCAAGGATGGTTTTGAGTTGTGTGAGGGTTCGCTGATATTTGTTTGTTTGCTTTTTCTTTTGGTAGTTTTGGTTTACTTTGTTTCATTTAAGCCAAAAGAACTACTAGAAATGGTGAGAGTAATTTTTTAAACCAGGAAACAATTGATAAAAACAACAAATAAGGAGAGAAGGATGAGGTATAAAACTTGTCAATAAAGATTCTTCTTGGGGGTGGGGGGTGTCGGGGTGGGGAGGGGGATCAGAAGACTATCTCTTCCACTGAGAAAGAAGAGAACACCCTAAGGGTGGATTTAGGTACCAAAGAGTTTGTAGACCGTGGGAGGGAAGTTGAGAAAATTCATTTTCTCATTTTAGTACGATGAGAGAGTTTATTTCTGCTGGACTAGGACAGCTAGGTTGATTTCTGGTTCCCCAAATATTAAGAAAGTTGAACTTTTGTCCATTTAAAGTAAACATAAAAGTCAGTTCAATAATTATATGTTTGAGATATTCAACTGAATTGCTATTTGCAATACCATAAAGATGAATCACAATTGTTGAAAATGAATTTAATTTTACAAAAATTAGTCCCTGCCACTATAACACATTAAAATATTTGGTTGCCAACCACTGATTAACAATAAAACCTAGTATATAACAATATAACATTAAGAAATGTTTATTAGAAAACAAAATTAAAAGCTAATTTTCAAAAGCACACAATTCTGAAATTTTCATGGGATTCATAGAAACTTTCAGGGAGAGAATGAGGAGCCTCATTTCTTCTAAGCAGATTAAAAAAAAGAGTAAGAAACAACATTTATAGAAATTGTTATTTATATTTATGTTGAACTAATGTATGCATAAAGCTGGATTCCCAAACTGTATACACCAGATGTTCTACTATAACAGATGTGTGTGTTTATTGAAAATATGACTTGACTTCAAAGTGCCTGCTCCTTTCAAACACCCCCACCTCCTCTACCTCTGAGATTTAGACTATTTTGGAGACCTCAAATCTATTCCTCCACAATTCTTGTGATTCATAAGCTGCCTGCAGGCCTGCAGTTGTATAAGAAACATTCATCATGATATGCTTTTTACTAGTCATCTTCTTTTGTTCCTTGTTTGCCGCTGGGTTGGGGGGGGGTGTGTGTGTGAACATTTTATCATCCATTCCTGTCTCCTAAGCAGAGCACTTCCTTTCCATGTAAATTACTAGAAGTGAGTCATTCATTCCGACCTCACTTTTGCTGGCAGCTCACACTAAAGCACTTGCAGGCAGAAAGCCTTCAGCCCAACCTGGCCATGGCCACCAGGCCTGTGGCCTCTGGGGATTTCCGACATGGGGGCGTGCGGTTCAATTGGTTCCAGACCCTTCCTAATCATCCTGGGAAATGAAGATTCACATACACAAAGAAAGACACTGACAGGGTATCACGCAAGGGTATTTTCACAAACTAGATAGAAGTGATGAGAACATCTTACATATTACAACATTCTGGTTTTCGAAGAAAGCACTGCCATTAATCTATGCTTATCTGCCCTCTCAAAAATATCTATCATATATCTATACGAGGGCAGTTATAAGCTAGAACTAATATGAGTATCAAATAAAATGTTTTGCTATAATATTATTCCGAAAGATATTAAAGTATATTGTATTAAACAGCAATTTTGAATACAAAAATAGACCTAAGAGAAATAAAGCAATAGGGAATAAATTGTGTATTCCCCCAAATCTACAAAACCAAAATCATTATTCTTAAGTGTGCCAATCCCTCAAACCCTCCCCATCTCACCACTCCAAAACACACACAGCTGTGCCTTTAGGCCATGCTGACCCAATGCCCAATGCTTTCCGTGCAAAGAAGGAAGAGTTCCAATCTGAAGGTGCAGTGGTTGTAGAAAAGAGGAGCCAAACAGCTCATGGCCTCCACCAGTACGTGGCTTCCCTGAGGCCTCTACACGGCGCTGGGGGAGAAAACTCACTTCACTGCCAGGCAGACAGGCAGATCAGGTATCCTTTCTTCATTTCTTTCCCTATAAGCCCAACTCTACACACATGCCCCAAGTTCCAAAATGGGCATTTCAGTTGAATACTAGTCAGTGAGAAAGTGCAGTTTAAAATAAGGAAATTCACTTTGTAAAATATTTATCCTTTTGTATGACACTGGAGATTGTTTGGAATGACTTTTCTGATGTGTTTGCTTTCACCAAAAGAAAAACTTACTGTTGAAGTGATCGATATAGTAGACACCAATCTGAGGGTCAAACCCTGCCTCCCATCCCCACGGCAGCTCATCCCCAACACAGTCAGCAAACGACAAGGGCTTCGTTAACCTGTAAAAAATCAGAAAAAAAACACCGGTGAGTCTTTCAATCAGACCACATATGTCAAAATTCAATATCCTAACAAGTTAAGCATCTAGGTTGCTTTTCTTTTTTTTTTTTTTTTTTATTGTTTCTAGGATTTGCACAACTGAGTTTGAAATCTTAAAGAAAGGTGGGGGGAGGGTGTTCTAGTTTGCTAGCTGCCGGAATGCAACACACCAGAGACGGATTGGCTTTTAATAAAAGGGGATTTATTTTGTTGGTTCTTCAGAGGAAAGGCAGCTAACTTTCCACTGAGGCTCTTTTCTTACGTGGAAGGCACAGGATGGTCTCTGCTGGTCTTCTCTCCAGGCCCCTGGGTTCCAACAACTTTCCCCGGGGTGATTTTTTTCTCCACCTCCAAGGGCCCGGGCTGAGCTGCAAGTGCTGAGATGAGGAATGCCAAGCTGCTAGACTGTGCTACATTGCGTTCTCTCATTTAAGCACAAGCCAATTAAGTTAAACGTCACTCATTGCAGCAGACACGCCTCCTAGCCGACTGCGGATGTAATTAGCAACAGATGAGATTCACCTACCGTTGGCTCATGTCCACAGCAACAGAACTAGGTGCTTTCACCTGGCCAAGTTGACAACTGAATCTAACTACCACAGAGGGGGTAAAATACAGAGGGGAATAGTAAAAAAAAAAAAAAGTAGGAGCAGTTGTAATACCCTCTTAAAGTTCATAGTTTAAGGTGAGTGGATAGATCTCTACAATTAATAGAGCCATTTAAATCAGAGAGAACATCAAGTTAACAGTTAGGAGGTCTGGGACCTAGCTCAAGCTGTGCTGCTGAACAGACATCCCATTAAAAAAAAAAAAAAAAACTTTGTTCCAGAATTCAATATCGGCATAATGGAAATCAACACATCAAGAGCTCTAAGACAATATGCACATCAGGTTATATTAAATTCATATTTGATGTTCTTATATAAATTAACTAAGCACTCAATTGTTAGGGCCACAGTATCTTGTTTTCATAAGTATCTTACACATAACAGGTATACAACAAAACTTTAAATGGAACCGAACACAGAAAATATTCATATATCAATGTGATCTCACCTTTTGACATTGCCTTCACTTTCTCTTTAAGCTTTAAGATTAAGGGAGAAATTACAGTTTCCTAAGCAGAGAACAAGTTTCAGACTTAATGAAGTGTTGATCTTCTCCCTTATTCCTTTAATTTTTGCTACTGAGATTTTCCTTGGCTATTAGAGCAGCTACAGCCAGACTCACACAGCAGATTAGTGAAGACTTGGTGCCAATCCCTCAATCCCTCTCCATTGTTGTAAGGTGGATACCATCAGTCAACATATCTTCTCATTTAATGCTCTGGCATTGCCAGCATGGCTTTTGCACAGAAATCTCCTGAAATCCCTTCTATCCATGTTAATGAATATCAAAGATCTCATAACTCAACCAAAATACAGGTTAGTTTCAAAATCACATCATTCATCAGAATGACAAATTGCATTAACTACTCTTTAGGATCTTGAGAGAAAGACATGAAAAGAAGGGAGATCTTTTCTTCCTCAGTTAGCTGCACTAGCCCTCCAAGGTTTAAGGCACCAACAGATGACACTACTAAGGAGGGCACTGTTAGTGCTCAATTCACCATGAGACAACATCACTGGGCCTCTCCACTACCTTGGTTTTCTTCTTTATTAAGCAGCAAGCACACTCCCCATCCCCTCTCATCTCCTTCCATTCTAACTACCCTCTTAGATTGATATGAGGATAAAAAAAACAGGAATTAATAATTAATTAATTAATTAAAAATAAGTAAATAACAGGGGGAACAAATGTTAAAAAAAATTGAGTAGATTGAAATACTAGTGATCAATGAACGGGAGTGGTAAGGGGTATAGAAAAAAATAAGGAAACAAAGGTTAAAATATATTGGGTAGATGGAAATACTAGAGGTCAATGAGAGGGAGGGGTAAGGGGTATTGTATGCATGAGTTTTTTTGTTTTTTTTTCTGGAGTGATGCAAATGTTCTAAAAAATAATCATGGTGATGAATATACTACTATGTGATGGTATTGTCAGGCACTGATTGTACACCATATATGGAATGTTTGTATGTTAAGAATGTTTGTGTTTATATGTTGTTTTGGTTTGTTAATTTAAAAAAATTATAAAAAAGAAAAGAAAAAAATCGGTGAGATCTGTATAAACAAAGGAAAGCATCTGAAATAAATTCTTGTTTATCCTGAATGGTCAGAATAAAGTACATCAGATAAATGTGCTATTCTAGTAAAATGCATGTCTATATACAACACATTGACAACTGTGTTTCAAATCATTAAAATATAATAAATTATGCATACACTTTAAAAGAGGAATTAATATAGAACAGTGTCTGGAACATGGATAGCAGTCAACGGGTCTTAGCTATTATCAATACAAGCATCACACAAGAATTTCCTCATTCAGTGCTCAAAGGAACCAAGTCAAGCAGCCCAGTACACACGGGTGCTCAAAGAGTGGCCCCAGGGCCAGCAGCATCAGCCTCACCTGGGATTGCTTAGAAATGCACATTCTTGGGCCCTATTCTACTCCTATAGAATCAGAAACTCTAGGGTTCAGCAATGTGTGTTTAAATAAGCTCTCCATGTGATTCCGCTGTGCACTAAAGTTTGGGAACCACTGACTTAGAGAATAAGAGATTGAAATCTGGCATCAAAGAGACCCTTGTTCTGTCACTTACTCACTATTATGACCTAGGCAAGTTATTAACCATAAAAGCCCCAGTTTCTTTATAAGAAGAGGTAGGGAATTGTGGAGATGAAATGAGAACTAAACAGTACAATGTTCAACAAATGCTAAATTTCAATGTATGTGAGTTAGATGAGTGAAATGAATGTCTTACATGTCAAGCAACTTGAATCTGAATTCAGTCTGACTCAAAAGTTTGTCCTTAGAATTGTGCTCAAATACCATCTTAGATTATGAACTGCCATGATAAATGATTTTTCTTTTGACGAAGGAATTAGAGACCATGTTAAAGAAAATCCATGCCATAGGAAGTGGTCTCATCTAGACACACTGTCTGTGACATGATCTCTTTGCCTCAATGAAGGTGATCAGATAAAGCCCTGTGCCAAGTACCCTGCATATTATTCTGAGGATTCTCTTTCCCTAACTCCTCTGTCAATGTTTTAGAAGGCACATGCATCCTAAAGAGATTAAGAAGAAGAAGACCGGAAATTGTAAGTATAAGTTACAAAAGAGAGATACTGAACAAGTATCCACCCTGGCACCAAATCAACAAACTTAAGCATAAGTACAATATGAATACTTATATATATAATACATACATAAAGAGAACATATATATTACTCTTACAATTAGGAAAAGCTATAAAAGCTTCAGAACATGTGCTATGATTGTAATGTTATGATAACTTGACTCCATTTGGAAATAATCTATTTTTCCCACTAACTGTTCAACTAACAATAAACATTTTATTAACAGTAATCGTACTAAGACTAGAATTGCATCTATAAATATAGATGCAATTGTGAACTCAGTTAAAAATGTGGATGTTTCCATTCCTGAGAAATTTATTATAAAAATTTCTTTGCAATTCTCTGCCACTGACTCACTATTATGACCTAGGCAAGTTATTAACCTTAAAAGCCCAAAGGGGTGGGGAATTTTGTAGTTGAAATGAGAACTGAACAGTACAATTCAGAAATCAACTTAGTACTTTATTTCATGTATCTGGATAACTGCTTGTCTTTTCTCTATACTTTTCAGTAAGGAAAACTACAGAACACATATTTATAAATTTTAAAAGTTTAGGAATTACTTCTTACCCAAATTACAAAAACATAAATAGAATAACATTCTCAAGTACCACACAAAGCTAAGAACACACTTATTCTGTTAACCTGATAAAAAGAATATATGTCTATAATATACTAAGAAGTAACACAAAACAAAAAGAAATAACAGACGTATTCCCAAATTAGAAACAACATGAATTAGGACAAACAGACTGAGCAAAAACACTGAATAGCTTCAAGAGTTTCTTACTCTTGTGCACAAGCAATCTCTGAAATGCTTGATCCTTCCTTTGATATTAGGAGGTAAAAATATGCAGTGTTTTGCTTTTTTTTTTTTTTTTTGTAGTTATTGGCAAAGGAATAAGATCATGTAAAAAAATCTGAGATTAGGAAGAGTTTTTATGCTAAATTCCAGAAAGTATTCTTTGCTTCAAAAGACTTCCTTTGCACTATGCCTAATATAAAGACACTCATAATCTACCTTAGCACTCTGCCAAAGTTTACATACACAATTTGAACCTTGCATGGTATTTCCTCTGCTTAGTGGCATTACAATATTATTTTACACAATCAATCATCTGACTGGTATTTACTGTCAAATCATGAATACTTGTTCTATGATATGAGTTGATACATTTCTATATTTGCTCTTCATAATTTACAATGGTGCAAACTGTGTGTGTGCAAGCACAAATCCAGAGAAACAGAATCTGAACTAATTGCATGAAATAAAAAGCATTTAACAAAGAAAACCATTTCCAGGTTAATAAAACTCTTGACAATCCAGAGCCTCCTGGCTGTATAATTTAGCGTGAACGTTAAAGATATTAAGTTATTTTTACTCCATCGCATCCGTTGCTCTCATTGTTTAGCCAATTCAAAGCACAGTTCATGTTGTCACCGTCCATGATTACTGTAGAATCTGCCCACACAAACATTACTGAATTGCTCTAGAAGAACAGGAACAAGAAAAAAAGTGGCTCACAGTTTCAATTTTAAAGAGAGGGTAAAGTACCAGAAGTCTTTCTATAGTTTTGGAAAAAAAAAAAATTTAACATAATGGTGTCTGTCAGTCCCTTCAAAACAACTCGACCCGTAGTCACAGAAAAGCTAGCAATGCAAAGGAACAAAAGGAGGGGGCAATAAGAGGAAATAATGAACAGAGGTTGCAGGGAGGCTTTTAAGAGGAGCTATGCGAAACCACTTTCAGAGGACAGCAACAAGGTCAGTTCTGTGTCTTCAAGTAAATCATCTTAAATTCCTCAGTGGCGTCAGATTAGAATAATTTTCAGAAAATAACAGATATTAGAATAGGTCATAGTGGGGAGAATCCTCTCTTCCTGAGATCACTCTTACAATCAGACTGGGCAGTTTCTCAAGGTTTCAATCTA
This sequence comes from Tamandua tetradactyla, assembly GCF_023851605.1. Lineage (NCBI taxonomy): Eukaryota > Metazoa > Chordata > Mammalia > Pilosa > Myrmecophagidae > Tamandua > Tamandua tetradactyla. The sequence goes on from NC_135352.1 coordinate 29,850,151, forward strand.
GCCTCAACCCAATACTCTCTGCTTCCTTCCAATGAACGGTTTTAGGTGTGAAACACTTATGATATTGTTTATTAGAATGATTTTTCTCATAAACAGACCTTTCCTACATATAGCCTAGAAAATGTGTACTCCTTTTTAAACAGGAAGTTTTTTATGGTGAGGTCACATTTCATTCTCTTTTCAACATGAGTATCCCATTATTGCAGCACCATTTTGTTGAATATTTCGTTTGTTTGTTTTTGTTGGTTTCGTTGTTTGTTTTTTGGCAAGTGCATGGGCCGGGAATTGAACCCGGTCTCAAACCCTCATGGTGGATGAGAATTCTATCACTGAACTACTCTCGCATCCCCTGTGGTACTCTTTTATGGTAAATAATACTCTGTGGGTCATTCTGTAGTTTGTTTTTTCTCATTCAACAAGATAATTTAAAAGACTTTAAATGTTGCAATCTCATTTTTTAATAGTAAGTTCAGATCATAGTTTAGCCATTCTGTGCAGCCCAGCAATGATGGACGTTTAGATTATGCTTAAAACGGCACTGTACTGATTTGAATGAGTCCTGGGTGAGATACTGACAAGTATTTTGCTCAAGCATAAGTGTACAAAGTTAATTTGAGGAAGTATCTGCACACCCCTCAGCTGCATATATGCACAAAGGATGGCAGTTTCTCGAGAAGATGACTTTGGGCCAAGTATGCATGATTTGGGGGAGTTCCTGGTTCTGCAGCCCTGCACCCACCACTCTGGGAGAGACCGCCCCGCCATTTGCACTGCGCTGAGTCCGTTCTGGCTGCTGGGCAGCAGACATGCTCGTTTACAGGCCCAGCTGTTGTCAAGGAAAAATTAAGTCTTGATGACTTTTGGGGAGATGTCTAGTGCTTCACTTTTATCCTCTGATTTTCATTTCATTTCTAACAAATAGTTACATTTAAGAGAAAAAAAAGCAAATGAATTTGATAATTTCATCACACGAACGGGTATTATTTCAGTGGATCCCAACTTTGGCAATCTTGCCTGAATAAGTGCTCCAAGAAACTATGGTGGTTTGGGTCATACGAACATCAACTTCTTGCCAGATTTTTTTTTTTTTTTTTATTAATTAAAAAAAGAATTAACAAAACAATTAGAAATCATTTCAATGTACATGTACAATCAGTAATTCTTAATAACATCACATAGTTGCATATTCATCATTTCTTAGTACATTTGCATCGATTTAGAAAAAGAAATAAAAAGACAACAGAATAAGAATTAAAACAATAATAGAAAGAAAAAAAAAAACAAAAAAAACAAAAACAAAAAACCTATACCTCACATGCAGCTTCATTCAGTGTTTTAACATAATTGCATTACAATTGGGTAGTATTGTGCTGTCCATTTCTGAGTTTTTATATCCAGTCCCGTTGTACAGTCTGTATCCCTTCATCTCCAATTATCCCTTCTCTTTTTTTTTTTTTTTAATTAACAGAAAAAAAGAAATTAACCAACATTTAGAGATCATACCATTCTACACATGCAATCATTAATTCTTAACATCATCACATAGCTGCATGATCATCATTTCTTAGTACATTTGCATTGGTTTAGAAGAACTAGCAACATAACCGAAAAAGATATAGAATGTTAATATAGAGAAAAAAATAAAAGTAATAATAGTAAAATCAAAACAAAACAACACAAAACAAAACAAAAACCTATAGCTCAGATGCAGCTTCATTCAGTGTTTTAACATGATTACTTTACAATTAGGTATTATTGTGCTGTCCATTTTTGAGTTTTTGTATCTAGTCCTGTTGCACAGTCTGTATCCCTTCAGCTTCAATTACCCATTGTCTTACCCTGTTTCTAACTCCTGCTGAACTCTGTTACCAATGACATATTTCAAGTTTATTCTCGAATGTCCGTTCACATCAGTGGAACCATACAGTATTTGTCCTTTAGTTTTTGACTGGATTCACTCAGCATAATATTCTCTAGGTCCATCCATGTTATTACATGGTTCATAAGTTTATCTTGTCTTAAAGCTGCATAATATTCCATCGTATGTATATACCACAGTTTGTTTAGCCACTCTTCTGTTGATGGAGATTTTGGCTGTTTCCATCTCTTTGCAATTGTAAATAATGCTGCTATAAACATTGGCGTGCAAATGTCCGTTTGTGTCTTTGCCCTTAAGTCCTTTGAGTAGATACCTAGCAATGGTATTGCTGGGTCGTATGGCAAGTCTATATTCAGCTTTTTGAGGAACCGCCAAACTGCCTTCCACAGTGGTTGCACCCTTTGACATTCCCACCAACAGTGGATAAGTGTGCCTCTTTCTCCGCATCCTCTCCAGCACTTGTCATTTTCTGTTTTGTTGATAATGGCCATTCTGGTGGGTGTGAGATGATATCTCATTGTGGTTTTGATTTGCATTTCTCTAATGGCCAGGGACATTGAGCATCTCTTCATGTGCCTCTTGGCCATCCGTATTTCCTCTTCTGAGAGGTGTCTGTTCAAGTCTTTTTCCCATTTTGTAATTGGGTTGGCTGTCTTTTTGTTGTTGAGATGAACAATCTCTTTATAAATTCTGGATACTAGACCTTTATCTGATATATCATTTCCAAATATTGTCTCCCATTGTGAAGGCTGTCTTTCTACTTTCTTGATGAAGTTCTTTGATGCACAAAAGTGTTTAATTTTGAGGAGTTCCCATTTATTTATTTCCTTCTTCAGTGCTCTTGCTTTAGGTTTAAGGTCCATAAAACCGCCTCCAGTTGTAAGATCCATAAGATATCTCCCAACATTTTCCTCTAACTGTTTTATGGTCTTAGACCTAATGTTTAGATCTTTGATCCATTTTGAGTTAACTTTTGTATAGGGTGTGAGAGATGGGTCTTCTTTCATTCTTTTGCATATGGATATCCAGTTCTCTAGGCACCATTTATTGAAGAGACTGTTCTGTCCCAGGTGAGTTGGCTTGACTGCCTTATCAAAGATCAAATGTCCATAGATGAGAGGGTCTGTATCTGAGCACTCTATTCGATTCCATTGGTCGATATATCTATCTTTATGCCAATACCATGCTGTTTTGACCACTGTGGCTTCATAATATGCCTTAAAGTCAGGCAGCGCGAGACCTCCAGCTTCGTTTTTTTTCCTCAAGATGTTTTTAGCAATTCGGGGCACCCTGCCCTTCCAGATAAATTTGCTTATTGGTTTTTCTATTTCTGAAAAATAAGTTGTTGGGATTTTGATTGGTATTGCATTGAATCTGTAAATCAATTTAGGTAGGATTGACATCTTAACTATATTTAGTCTTCCAATCCATGAACACGGTATGCCCTTCCATCTATTTAGGTCTTCTGTGATTTCTTTTAGCAGTTTTTTGTAGTTTTCTTTATATAGGTTTTTTGTCTCTTTAGTTAAATTTATTCCTAGGTATTTTATTCTTTTAGTTGCAATTGTGAATGGGATTCGTTTCTTGATTTCCCCCTCAGCTTGTTCATTACTAGTGTATAGAAATGCTACAGATTTTTGAATGTTGATCTTGTAACCTGCTACTTTGCTGTACTCATTTATTAGCTCTAGTAGTTTTGTTGTGGATTTTTCCGGGTTTTCGACGTATAGTATCATATCGTCTGCAAACAGTGATAGTTTTACTTCTTCCTTTCCAATTTTGATGCCTTGTATTTCTTTTTCTTGTCTAATTGCTCTGGCTAGAACCTCCAACACAATGTTGAATAATAGTGGTGATAGTGGACATCCTTGTCTTGTTCCTGATCTTAGGGGGAAAGTTTTCCATTTTTCCCCATTGAGGATGATATTAGCTGTGGGTTTTTCATATATTCCTTCTATCATTTTAAGGAAGTTCCCTTGTATTCCTATCTTTTGAAGTGTTTTCAACAGGAAAGGATGTTGAATCTTGTCGAATGCCTTCTCTGCATCAATTGAGATGATCATGTGATTTTTCTGCTTTGATTTGTTGATATGGTGTATTACATTAATTGATTTTCTTATGTTGAACCATCCTTGCATACCTGGGATGAATCCTACTTGGTCATGATGTATAATTCTTTTAATGTGTTGTTGGATACGATTTGCTAGAATTTTGTTGAGGATTTTTGCATCTGTATTCATTAGAGAGATTGGTCTGTAGTTTTCTTTTTTTGTAATATCTTTGCCTGGTTTTGGTATGAGGGTGCTGTTGGCTTCATAGAATGAATTAGGTAGTTTTCCCTCCACTTCGATTTTTTTGAAGAGTTTGAAGAGAATTGGTACTAATTCTTTCTGGAACGTTTGGTAGAATTCACATGTGAAGCCATCTGGTCCTGGACTTTTCTTTTTAGGAAGCTTTTGAATGACTAATTCAATTTCTTTACTTGTGATTGGTTTGTTGAGGTCATCTATGTCTTCTTGAGTCAAAGTTGGTTGTTCATGTCTTTCCAGGAACCCGTCCATTTCCTCTAAATTGTTGTATTTATTAGTGTAAAGTTGTTCATAGTATCCTGTTATTACCTCCTTTATTTCTGTGAGGTCAGTAGTTATGTCTCCTCTTCCATTTCTGATCTTATTTATTTGCATCCTCTCTCTTCTTCTTTTTGTCAATCTTGCTAAGGGCCCATCAATCTTATTGATTTTCTCATAGAACCAACTTCTGGCCTTATTGATTTTCTCTATTGTTTTTATGTTTTCAATTTCATTTATTTGTGCTCTAATCTTTGTTATTTCTTTCCTTTTGCTTGCTTTGGGGTTAGCTTGCTGTTCTTTCTCCAGTTCTTCCAAATGGATAGTTAATTCCTGAATTTTTGCCTTTTCTTCTTTTCTGATATAGGCATTTAGAGCAATAAATTTCCCTCTTAGCACTGCCTTTGCTGCGTCCCATAAGTTTTGATATGTTGTGTTTTCATTTTCATTTGCCTCGAGGTATTTGCTAATTTCTCTTGCAATTTCTTCTTTGACCCAGTCGTTGTTTAGGAGTGTGTTGTTGAGCCTCCACGTATTTGTGAATTTTCTGGCACTCTGCCTATTATTGATTTCCAACATCATTCCTTTATGGTCCGAGAAAGTGTTGTGTAAGATTTCAATCTTTTTAAATTTGTTAAGACTTGCTTTGTGACCCAGCATATGGTCTATCTTTGAGAATGATCCATGAGCACTTGAGAAAAAGGTGTATCCTGCTGTTGTGGGATGTAATGTCCTATAAATGTCTATTAAGTCTAGTTCATTTATAGTAATATTCAGATTCTCTATTTCTTTGTTGATCCTCTGTCTAGATGTTCTGTCCCTTGATGAGAGTGGTGAGTTGAAGTCTCCAACTATTATGGTATATGAGTCTATTTCCCTTTTCAGTGTTTGCAGTATATTCCTCACGTATTTTGGGGCATTCTGATTCGGTGCGTAAATATTTATGATTGTTATGTCTTCTTGTTTAATTGTTCCTTTTATTAGTATATAGTGTCCTTCTTTGTCTCTTTTAACTGTTTTACATTTGAAGTCTAATTTGTTGGATATTAGTATAGCCACTCCTGCTCTTTTCTGGTTGTTATTTGCATGAAATATCTTTTCCCAACCTTTCACTTTCAGCCTATGTTTATCTTTGGGTCTAAGATGTGTTTCCTGTAGACAGCATATAGAAGGATCCTGTTTTTTAATCCATTCTGCCAATCTATGTCTTTTGATTGGGGAATTCAGTCCATTGACATTTAGTGTTATTACTGTTTGGATAATATTTTCCTCTAACATTTTGCCTTTTGTATTATATATATCATATCTGATTTTCCTTCTTTCTACACTCTTTTCCATATCTCTCTCTTCTGTCTTTTTGTATCTGACTCTAGTGCTCCCTTTAGTATTTCTTGCAGAGCTGGTCTCTTGGTCACAAATTCTTTCAGTGACTTTTTGTCTGAGAATGTTTTAATTTCTCCCTCATTTTTGAAGGATAATTTTGCTGGATATAGGAGTCTTGGTTGGCAGTTTTTCTCTTTTAGTATTTTAAATATATCATCCCACTGTCTTCTAGCTTCCATGGTTTCTGCTGAGAAATCTACACAAAGTCTTATTGGGTTTCCCTTGTATGTAATGGATTGTTTTTCTCTTGCTGCTTTCAAGATCTTCTCTTTCTCTTTGACCTCTGACATTCTAACTAGTAAGTGTCTTGGAGAACGCCTATTTGGGTCTAATCTCTTTGGGGTGCGCTGCACTTCTTGGATCTGTAATTTTAGGTCTTTCATAAGAGTTGGGAAATTTTCAGTGAAAATTTCTTCCATTAGTTTTTCTCCTCCTTTTCCCTTCTCTTCTCCTTCTGGGACACCCACAACACGTATATTTGTGCGGTTCATATTGTCCTTGAGTTCCCTGATACCCTGTTCAAATTTTTCCATTCTTTTCCCGATAGTTTCTGTTTCTTTTTGGGATTCAGATGTTCCATCCTCCAAATCACTAATTCTATCTTCTGTCTCTTTAAATCTATCATTGTAGCTATCCATTATTTTTTCTATGTTTGCTACTTTATCCTTCACTTCCATAAGTTCTGCGATTTGTTTTTTCAGTTTTTCTATTTCTTCTTTATGTTCAGCCCATGTCCTCTTCATGTCCTCCCTCAATTTATCGATTTCATTTTTGAAGAGGTTTTCCATTTCTGTTCGTATATTCAGGATTAGTTGTCTCAGCTCTTGTGTCTCATTTGAGCTATTGGTTTGTTCCTTTGACTGGGCCATATTCTCAATCTTTTGAGCGTGGACAGTTATCTTCTGCTGCTGGCGTCTGGGCATTTATTCAGATTTCTCTTGGTGTTGGACCCAGCAAGGTTGTAATATTTTTCTGTGAAATCTCTGGGTTCTGTTTTTCTTATCCTGCCCAGTAGGTGGCGCTCGTGGCACACGTTTGTCTGCGGGTCCCACCAGTAAAAGGTGCTGTGGGACCTTAAACTTTGGAAAACTCTCGCCGTCCGGGGGGTTCGCTAGCCGAAACGGCTTGAGCCGGCCCGGGGTCCGAACGCAGGGAGGGTTGCTGGTCGCCGCAGCCAGGGAAAGAGCCCGTCCGAATTTCCTAGTCGGCCCTGGGCAACAAGCGTGGCGGGAGGGCGCCAGCGGCAGCGGCCCGCCCGAGAGAGTGCACGTTCCCCGGGAGTCACGGGTTTGGAAGGGGCCTCCCCCACCCGTCACCGTTCTCCGCGGCCTGGGGGTTTCCGATCCAATTCTCTCAGTTGGTCCGGGGGCTGCGCGTGGTGTGGGCGCCAGCCGTCTTTGTTTCAGGGGACCACCTCTCCAATTCTCCCAGCCGGCCCGGGAAGGGGGAAGGGAGTAACTCCGGCCGCTTGCCACCCCGCCCGGTAAGGCCCGCGCGCCTCGGCGATCTCACCCGAGCTGCTTCTCTCAGCCAGCCAGCCGTTCCAGGATGGGGTACGCTGTCTTTTTTATCTCTGTTGTGGCTTTGGGCGCTTTCTGTATCGTTTCTACTCCCCTAGTAGGTGTCCTGGAGAAGAAACTAAGATCCGCGCGTCTTACTAAGCCGCCATCTTCCAGGAAGTCCTCAACTTCTTGCCAGATTTAACTAAATAAATTTCCTGAGGCTGTAAGTGATACCATTAGCAGAGTCAGGTCTCCTGTTAAGAGGTCTCTTCCTAATGGACCCACAAAGAGTCATTGAACATTTAACGGTCAATGATTTTCCGGGGGACCGAAGTAGAGAAGAGACTCTCAACTTAATACAGGCCTTTGAGAATGTGAAGACGGTGGAGATATCTGAGCAGGTTCCCACACAACTGAGCCAAGTCTGGCTGCTTCCAAAGAAAGCTTTGAGAGGCTGAGTAAATCCCTGGTGCACCTGCAGATTCCCACACCAGAGAAAAGCCATATGCTGGAAAGCATGCTTAATGTTTCAAAGATGATTGTTTATAGATGTGCAAAATATTTATGCTTGCCTTCATAAATACTCCTCCGAATTTTTTTTTGTGACATCGGTTAAAGCTTTTTAAGCTTAATTATAAGTCTTGATTACAACAAGTTTCTACAGAAAATCCATTCACGTCGTTTGTATATAATGTCTTCATTAAGAAGAGAAAACATCCCTCATGTTCAGCCTTACTTGAAACTTGGTGTATACCAAAGGATTATAAAAATCATCTAAAGTTTCTGACTGAGGGGCCTACAATTTTTTTCTCCAATTTCTTTGTACTGAACTGTTTCCTATTAAATTCACAAAGGTTATATTTTAAGGTACTAACATCAGAATCTAATTTAACTCCCTTGTGATGCTTGTATACTTGATCAAGACAAATTTAAACTGCATTTAAACATACATTTTTAGCAAACACTTTAACTGCTCAAGCATGATCCTAAACCTGAGATACATTGGTTATGTAATTATTTTACTCTTCAGATGAGCAGATGTCTAGATACATTTCTAGAGATTTAAAAAAAATGAGTGTAATTACAAGAATATTTATTGAATTCAAAGACTGCATTTTGAAGTCATTTTCTCCCTTGAAGTGCTAAAGGTATAAAATTAAAATGTTAATTTATTATGAAATTTTAACTGGTGTGTCATTTCATTTAAAGCCCTTCGATGGTCTCACATTGCACTTAGAATAAAATCTAGACTCCTCATCAAAGCTTACAAGACGCTGTGAGGCTCTTCCTCATCCTCACAAATCCAAAGCCCCCTCCAGCCACACTCTTAGGAGATCACCTAAAGCCAGCCCCAACTTCCTCATGGCACTAGTCCCCAGCCCCCAGAAAGGGTACCACATCACCCAGCACGAAGCAACTTAAACGCCACCTCCTTAGGAAAGCCTTATCTACCAACAGGGGTAGGTTGTATTATTGTTAGAAACTATGTGCTCCTTTCCCAGCAAGAGTATTGTATCCCTCCCACCAGCTGCTAGGAGCCTGGCGGTTTCTCACTGTCAGAAGAGTGAGAAACCCTCACTCCCTACTCCATCCTACATCCTACATCCCTGCTCCACCGTCAGGCACGCCCATGGGAGTGGATGGGGGTGAATCACTCCTCTCAGGACAGAAGTTTGAAGTGCAACTAGGACTTTGGCTCTGCTTCCTGTCCCCATCTGCCACAAAAATAGCATGTCTACACAGGGCTGTCCCCACAACCTAAGCTCTGCAAAAAGATGACACGTGAAGAAGAGCCATGGCGGCTGACCCTCAGCCATGGAATTGTAACATGAGCCAGAAGTAAATGTTTGTAGTGGAAGTCACGGAGATCCACTGTATCACAATTTTTTTTCCTTCATGGCATTATCATGTCTGAATTTATCTGGTTTGCTGACATAGTCCTGTCTTCCTCCCTTCCTGTAACCTGTCCTGGTTAGCACTGTAGCCTGGAGAAACGGCAGGCGCTCCCCCAGCCTGTGTTCATGATCGCCAAATCCACTACACATCTGTACTATGAGCACCAGCAGCCACACGCTCTCACTCCCTTGGCTTGGAGAAAACCACTTCATCCTGGCCCTGGGTACAATTACACAAACTGAAAGAATCACAGACAGTTTTTTAAAGCTCCAGGGTTGGAATTTCAAGAATTAAGAGAGAATAAAATAGCCTCAAGCTAGGAATTGTTCCCTAAACCCCCCTAAGGAATGGAGCTCACATGCTACGAATCAATTCCATACCCAGCATTTGCGTTGCTAGTTAGGCACATGATTTTTATAACTTATATGAGGATTTTCTTGGGTGGTATTTCTTTGTGCTCACTAGCCTCTATTTTTCTCTATATCCTCCAAGTACTAAAAATTAGACATATGGAATGTAAGGAATGTCTGATAACTCTACAGACTTCAGAGATCAGCCCTTAGCCATAAACAAAATGCCTGCCCTTGAGCTTAGACTGAAATTCAGTTTGAGGCAAACAAAGGTCATGGGGGTGCATGCTGGTAAAGTGTACAAAGTGAAGTGCAGTGAGTGGGTTGGAATGGGCTCTAAATACAGTTCCTCATTCCTGCGAAGATAAATACTACTTTTTCTTTATGTAAAATGCTAATGAGTTAGTAAACGTGCAAAGCACTGCACGTTTAAAAAAACAAACGATCAAAATTACTGTATAAAATAAAATTAATTTGGTTCCATATACTTTCACTAACATCTTTCCCTAATCAGAGCCTCATCTTCAAAGTTTTCTACCCAGTTCCATAGGTACTACTAGTGTAAAAGTTCAATTTAAAAAGACACACAACCAAAATCTTTGGGGAACTGTTCTCATCCAAAGGAGATAAAACAACCTATAGTAGCATATTTATCTCAATTAGCTCCCCATTCCCTCAAAAAAAAAAAAATAATCCTGGAACATCTTGGTAACTTAAATAGACTAGATGCTAATGGAACAACTTTTTAATTTCCATTATTGAGATTATTATTATAGCTTAAAAGAGAATATATTTATTCTTGGGAGTATGTTCAACTAAACAGGGTCATAATAAAGGCTACTTATTTCAAAAGTTACAGCAAAAAAAGTAAATGATACAAATCATAAGAATAGGTGCACATTTGTATATATATATTCATAAAGAGAAAAGAGGAGAGATAAAGTAAAAATGACAAAAAGTTAATTGTCAAATCTAAGTGGAGGATAAACAGGTGTTCATTTTTCCATATGTTTGAAATTTTTCATAAGTAAAATTTGGGAGTAAAAATCTCCCTCATTAAGGAACTTTCAATATACAGACAAATTTAATACATGTAGCTACCTACATACTTCTTCCAGAAATGGCCCTCTTGACTTGCTCCCTCATTAAAGCACCTGTTGCTTTGTGTCTCCACCCCTCCCCAACCCCATCCAAGCTGAACCCAGCCCTCCTTGGCCAAAAACAGAGCCCCTATATCCACAGTCTTGGCCTCCCAAATGCGGAAACCCAGACAGATTGACAGTTCGGGTACCTGTTTACTGTCCCCCCAACCGTGTACCCAGTTCATTCAATCCCCCTTCTCAGTGTTCAACCCCCCACTTCTAGGTAAATGCCTCTCCCCCACTCGATATTGGAGCCAGCCCCTCCTGCTCCCCAAACCCAGCATCTCCTAGGAGGGGGAGGGCTCGATGCCCTGATACTCAAGGAGGTCAGCTCTGGGAAGGGGCAGGGTGGGTGGGGTGGGGAACAAGGACGGGGGCCTTGAAAACTAATCAAAAAAACTGAAAAGGCATAAACACAAAAAGACAAAGGGCAGATCAGCAGAAAAGAACAAAACTTGGGGCAAAAGAAAGAGTGATAACAGACTTACAGGCCTGAGAAATAGAAAATCTAGGTTAGCAACAGAGAAAGCTCAGAAGCAGATCAATTCATAATGCAAAACCCTGACATGGCCTAGGAATTCCGGCACCAAGTACTTCAGACAGCAGGGTATGGATGAGGCTGGGAAGGACTAGCTGAAACAGACCACCAGCCTACCTTTGCCCAACCAAAGCAGAAACTGACAGTTTGTTCTCCAGAGACTCTGCTTAGAGGGGCAAAGCACATCCAGGCAGCCGGCATGGTGGCAAGATGGTGTTCACTTTGAAAAAACAGGAAGATGATGGGAAAGCCTTCTTACTGAAGAGGGAGCCTCCCGAGCTCCTTTTCTTTACTCAGCTTACAGATTGCTGGTAGTTGGGCTTATATTTGCCAGGCAGGGGACTGTTAAGAGTTTTTCCTGGGAAAACTCACAAGCCCAAGAGAAAAGATCTGTTGACATTAACATCTGGGAGTGCCCCAACAGAAAGGTTAAGTCTTATCATTCGTGACTATGTCCCGCATACTCATACAGAACTTTCAAACAACTTTTTACGCTCCAATTTAAACTATGACTGAGAGCTATTATTAGCCAGGACAAGATAGGTAATGCTGCAATAAAAAGCAGCATCAATGTCTCAGTGCTTGAACACAATCAACATTTATTTCCCACACAAACCAAGTCCAAAGTGGTTCTGGATGACTCCCCAGGGTATCTGGTCTCCAAGGTTTGGGGGACCCGCATTCCAGACCTCCATCTCAACACAAACTTCCATCACTGAGGTAGGGGCACTGAAAATCACTTCAATTCTCATTCCACAGGCCAAACAAATCCCATAGAAGCAGGGAAGATGATCCTCCCATGTGCCAAGAAGTATATGATTAGTATTAGTGACATCTAACACAAAAGCTGAGAACACTAGTCCTCCAAAATGAAAGCAGAAACTAAAACACACTGAAAAAAAAAGGAAACAGAAATTCAATGAATAGAAGAAATCTTCAAAAACATAACGAATTAATATCTTCAAAGAGAGGTAACAGGACAGATTACTGTCAAAAAAAAAGGGAGTTGAAATGTCCAGATGATAGAAAAGCTTTTGGTGACAGGTGGTGGTGATGGTAGCACAACATTGTGAATGTACTTAACAGCACTGAATTATATATCTGAACGTTAAAGGGGGAAATTTAAGATTGCATATACAGTACTAGAATAAAAATGTTCTAAAAATCGATGGAACTGCACAACACAAATGCTGAACTCCAAGTTAAAGCACAGACCACTGTTAACAGTACAATAATAGGGCAGTAAGTAGAGAATTCTTGATATTCCCACAAGCAGTGGGGACAAACAGAGCAATAAGCTGAGCCCTCAATCTTGGGGTGTGTTCATAAGAAACTTAACCCCACAAAAGATAGGCTAAGCCTACTTAAAATTAGGCCTTAGAGTCACCCCCAAGAGAACCTCTTTAGTTGCTCAGATGTGGCCTCTCTCTCTCAGCCAACATGACAAGCAAACTCACTGCCCTCCCCCTCCCTATGCGGGACATGACTCCCAGGGGTGTGGACCTTCCTAGTAACGTGGGACAGAAATCCTAGAATGAACTGGGACTCAATATCAAGGGATCCTCCTTGACCAAAAGGGGGAAGAGCAAAATGAGATAAAATAAAGTGTCAATGGCTGAGCGATTCCAAACAGATTCCAAACAAGAGATTATCCTGGAGGTTATTCTTACGCATTAAATAGATATCACCTTGTTAATCAAGATGTAATGGAGAGGCTGGAGGGAACTGCCTGAAAATGTAGAGCTGTGCTCTAGTAGCCATGTATCTTGCAGATGATTGTATAATGATATAGCTTTCGCAATGTGACTGTGTGGTTGTGAAAACCTTATGTCTAATGCTCCTTTTATCTACCTTATTGACAGACAAGTAGAACATATGGATTAAAAATAAATAAATAATATGGGGAACAAATGTTAAAATAAACTTAGTAGATTGAAATGCTAGTGATCAATGAAAGGGATAGGTAAGGGGTATGGTATGTATGAATTTTTTTCTGTTTTCTTTTTATTTCTTTTTCTGAATTGATGCAAATGTTCTAAGAAAAGATCATGATGATGAATATGCAACTATGTGATGATATTGTGAGTTATTGATTATATAACAAGAAGAGAATGATCATATGGTAAGAATGTTTGCGTTTGTATATGGTTATGTTTCATAAAAAAAAAATGATTATGGTGAAGAAAACACAACTATGCCATGATATTGTGAGCCACTGACTATATACCATGTATGGACTGTATGTGAAGATTTGTCAATAAAAATATTTTTTAAATAAATAAAAAATAATAAATAATAGGGTGGTTATGAGAATCCTATTTTTTATAACATGATTGTTCTGTAAACCCACAACTTCACTAATTAAAAAAATAATAATAAAGAAAAAGAAAAATACAAAATTGGAAGAACCATCTAAGGAGGGCTAACATCTGACTAGCAGGAGTTCCAGAAAGTGAGAACAAAGCAAACATAAAGGGAAAGATATTATCAAAGAACTAACGCAAGAAAATTCCCAGAAGTGAACAACATACACAGGCCCACCCAGCCCAATGGTAAACAAACAAACAAAACCTACATGAAAACACTGTGACATCCTAGAACATGGGGGGAAAAGAGCCTAAAACCTTCCAAAGAGGAACCACACCACAAAAAATCAGGAATCAGAAAGGCATCAGACTTCTCAAGTGCAATATAGGAAGCTATAAATCAGCAAGTACAAATTATTATCAACCTGGAATTATATTTTCACCTGAACTATTAATCAGGAATGACAGAATAATGGAATAATGATAGTTTCAGAGATGTGAAGCAACAACAAATTCATCACCTATGCCCTCTCCTAAGGAACTCTAACAAAATGAGAAAGTGACCCAAGAAACTGGAAAACATGGGATTCAGAAAATAGAGACTTCAAAACAGGGAACAAATGAAACTGACAATATTAATATCCCAAGAAGGAAAGTGTGCGGCAATTAAAGGAATTAACTAGTCCAAACTTGAGATTAACAACAGAAGGTAAATATCAGCAATATACACAATTACCAAAAGGTGAAAGTAACCCAAGAGATCCATCATCGAAAGAATGGATAAACAAAACATGGATATACATGCCATAAAATAGCCATAAAAAGGAATGACATTCTGATACATGCTACAACATGGATGAACTTTGAAGTCATTGTGTTCAGTGAAATAAGCCAGATAAAAAAGCACAAATATTGTTTGCTCTCCTTTATACGACATAATTGGAATATGCAAATTAATAGTCATCAGTTAGAATACAGGATAGGGGTGGATCGAGAATGGGGAGTTAAAGTTTAATTGGCACAGAGCTGTGCTATTTGGGGTGATGAGAAAGTTTTGGTAATGGGTGGTGGTGATGGTAGCACAACACTGGAAATGTAATTACCATCACTAGATTGTACATCTGAAAGTAGTTAAAATGGAAACTTTAGTTTGTATATATGTCATCAGAATAAAATTAAAAACCCAAAAACCATAGAACAGTGAATACAGAGAGTGAACATAAATGTTAACTAAGGTCTATACCTAATAATATAATTATAATAATATTGGTTCATTAATTGTAACAAAGGTATCAGCTTAATGCAAAATGTTAGTAACAGGGTCAAGTGGGGGTGGGGGTTGGGGATGATATATGGAAACTGCATTTTTTACATGGTTTTCCTGAAAACCTACAACAGCTCTAATAGAAAATAAAAGAAGAGAAGATGCAGGAGGTTAGAAACTGATAGAAAACCTGGTATGTTTCAATGTACTAAAAGAGATTTATCTTCCTGGCTACAAACTGGTTCCATGGACATAGAAAATTAAACCAAGGGGAAAGAGAGACATTTATTAATTTACAGAGAAAACAAAAAGAAATGCAATCATAGTATACCAGATTGATCATCCATGAATAATATTTATGTGGTCATAAAACCATTAACACTGAAATACTGATTTCTTTACAAGGTGATATAACATATACCAAGAGATGAGGGAAGGGAAAGTGCATGGACAAGGATATGGTGCCAGGTTCAGCCAAGTCTGAATTCTCATCCACAGTAAGAAGTCAATTTTCAAAAATCTAAACCTGAAAAATCAAGACCTATAGATATATTCTTTGAAATTACACAGGTAGGGGTGGGCCACGGTGGCTCAGCAGGCAGACTTCTCACCTGCCGTGCTGGAGACCCGGGTTCATTTCCTGGTGCCTGTCCATGTAATAGTTAAAAAAACAAAACAAAACAAAAAAAAAACACAGGTAAATACCAAAAGAAACCTTTAAATATGTAAATGTGATCATTGGGGAGATTGATTCAGGCATGGGAAGAGTGGGTCAGGTAACAGCTGTTTTATCTTAGGAAGCTATTTGTGGATTTATTAATCATCTACAGACATAACTTGGATTAAAATAAAGTTTTAAAATTTCCCATCAAGTTTCCAACTTTAATTTCCAAACGGCAGAATATTTTCTCTACTGTCTATTTATTGATTTCAAATTTATCCCTAAAGAAATATCATACACATTTCTAAAGTTACATTACCTCAGAGTTTAATACAAAATATACTTTTCAGGTCTCATAACAATAAAACACATAATCAACAAAATTTAAAGACAACACCAATGAAGCCTCTCAGTATAAACTAAGTTTTACTCAATATATAAACTAATATTTACTCAATATTAAATAAAACAAAATATGTTATTCTTGTAGCTTTTGTTTAAAAGGTCTTGTTATATTCAATATACAGTTGACAGATACCAAATAATATATTTGAAATGCTTTGTCAAATGTCAAAGCACAATATAAATGCTTTTATTTTTATTTTTCAACTCTTGACCCTGCTCTCAAAGACGCTTTAGTCTAGTTAAGAAAGACAAAATGTATACAAAATATTTATATCACAAGGCAATTTCTGCTAGGTACCACATGAATAATACAAACTACAAAAAAGAAATGAAGAAGGTTGATTAGGGAAAGCTTACATGTGGTTGCACTTGAAATGGTGGTTGTCACTCTAAACTTTCATCAGTTGCCTTCTGTTTTAGTTTGTTAAAGCTGCCAGAAGCAATATAGCAGAAATGGAATGGCTTTTAAAAAGGAAATCTAATAAGTTGCAAGTTTACAATTCTAATGCCCAAACTAAGGCATCCACAGAAAGATACCTTGATTTATGAAAGGCCAATGGGTCTGGAACACCTCTGTTGGCCGGGACAGCACATGACGACATCTGCTATCTTTCTCTCCTTATTTCACAAGGCTTCCTTGGGGATGTTTTCCTTCTACACCTCTAAAGATCTCTGGCTATGTGTGGCTCTGTCAGCACTGAAGCTTTTTCCAAAATGGTTCCCTCTTAAAGGCCTCCTGTAAGCAACCCCACCTTAAATGGTGGAGACGCATCTCCATGGAAACCACCTAATCAATAGGTAACACCCACAACTGGGTGGGTCACATCTCCAAGGAAACAATAAAAAAGATCCCACCCACTCCCAGTGCCTGCCTGTGTTAAAAAAAAAAAAATCCCACTCAGCAATACTGAATGAGGATATAAAATGCATGGCTTTTCTGGGGTACACAACAGTTTCAAAACTGGCACACCTTCTCTATTAATTTTATAAGCAGAAAAACAAAAAGGATTTAAAGATCATGCCTTTAAAACATCATAATATGATGCTCGTGTCACTGAAATTATTTCTACCACACTCACAACAATAAAAACCAATATTAACGCAAAATCACATTACCAAAAGTGTATTCGAGCATCTAAATCCACGTTTCAATTTCAGGGCTTTCTTTTAACTTCACCTGTATCTACCCCTTTGCAGTACTCCCCTGTTCCCAAACCTCTCAGAGAGTACTCTCCTCTTTACCTCCACCACTCCCTATCTGGACATTCACAGGCTTCCAGATGTCTAAAACTCTTGGGCATCAGAGCTGAAAAGTTGTTCCTGGAAGCACTGAAACTGTCAGATATCTGAATATCTTACCCATGTAAGGTTACTAAATGTTTTATTTCCAAGCACTAAATGAGCTTTGATAGGCTGGCTGAGGGAGCTGGCTCACCCTTGTGATTTCAGGTGACTGCTTTAGGCTGGAGGAGAGATCAAAAAGGACCCACTATTTGCTAGAATGGAAAACATTCTCCAGCCAAGGGCACAAGTGTTAATCTCCAATGCTTCTTTCTGCTGAAGTTAATAAGCATCTGAGATGTTAATCTTCTCAGTCTCTTTCCTACAACATATTTGTGTTCATTTTGCCCAAGAAAGCTACTATCTTCTAAGTAAGTTGAAAATCTATTTTCCAAAGAAAATTATTCCTTTGTACCTTTAGTGTCCATGAGAAAGAATTTATTTTATTCCCGACTTTTCTACTTAATATAAAACAATCAAGTAGACATTTACTTAACATAAACTACAATCATATTTTAACAGTGTTATAGGATGAAAACATAATTTCACATGATATGTTTACTTGATAATACAACTATTAGACATTTCAGTAATTCACTGGCTCAAGAGAGATTTTTCTATGCCATCAACACTTCATTTCTTAACTCCAGGTCTTGAATCTCCAAAACTACTTGCTTCCTTTATTATATATACTATGTGATACAAACAAATCAGGTTTATATGCACAAAGATATTCATCCCACTCTTTGGGCATACTTATGGTCATTACAAAATTGTATTTTCACAGGGTCTTACTGATGGACATCCAAAAATAAAATGATAAAAGCTAACACTAACATAAGTCTATTTTCCAATTTTTTTTTAATTGCTCCAATAGTGACCCTTGAGCTTTATCCTTTCCTTTGCTGGATTCCAGGACGATGTATTGCATTTAATTGCCATCTCTTTAGCTGCGTGCTTTTTTTTTTAATTGTGGAACAAATGTACAACATATACTTTTCCCACCTCAACCACTCCCAACATATGGTTCAGTAAGATTAATCACATTCACAATATTTCAGTATCCTCTCCATATTCCACTACTAAAACTTTCCCATTTCCCCAAGCAGAAATTCTATACCTATTATGTATTAAAGCCGTATTCCCCGTGCCCCTTGCTCCTGGCAGCCTGTATTCTAATTTGTTTCTACGAGTTTACATAGCATCCAATATTTTCTTAGTGGTTACCATGGGGCTTAAATTCAACATCTTAAATCTATAACGATCTCATCCGCTTTTATACCAATTTAACTACCATAGTATCCAAACACTGTTCTTATATCCCTGTCCCCCCAGCTTTTGTATTTTTTTGTCACCAATTACATTTATACATTATGAAGTCCAAAACTACCGATTTATCATTCCATTTTCACTGCCTTTCAGATTCTATAGGATGTAAAAAAGTCAAGTTACAAACCCAAAGTACAATAGTACTGCATTTATATTTGCCATGTCATAACCCTCAGTGGAGATCTCCATTTCTTCACGTGGCTTCAGTCATGCATCTAGCATTCTTTGCATTCAGCCTGCAGAACTCCCTTTAGCATCTTCTTATAGGGCCAGTCGAGTGGTGATGAATTCCCTCAGCTTCTGTTTATCTGGGAATGTCTTAACCTCTCCCTTATTTTTGAAAGACAGTTTTGCTGGATATAGAATTCTCATTGGAAATTTTTTTTTTCTGCTTTCAGCACTTTAAATACATCCTCCCACTGCTTTTGTGTGTGTGTGCTGTATGGCAGGTCACATTTCATTCTTTTTCCATGCATGTAGCCCATTATTGCAGCTCCATTTGTTGAATTTTGTTTGTTGGTTTGGTTTCTTTGTTTTATTTGGGAAGTGCATGGACTCCCACTGTGTCTTCGCACCATGCTTTCTGATGAGAAACTGGCACTTGTAGAAGCTCCCCAGTATGTAATACATTGCTTCTCTCTTAGAGCATTCATAATTCTCTATCTTTGGCATTCAGTAGTTTGTTTAAATAGTCTCTTTGTCCATGACTCTCTTCCTTTCCCTTCTGGGACTCCCACAATGTGGATACTGGTATGCTTTATGGTATCTCCCTAGTTCTTCATGCTCTATTACTTTTCTTCAATCTTTCTTCTCTCTATTCCTCAGACTGATTTCAACTGCCTTATCTTCAAGTTCTAAGATTCTTTCTTCTGCCAGCTCCAATCTACTGCAGAACCACTCTACGAAACTTTTCATTTCTGTTACTGTGGTCTTCAACTTTGGTTCCTCTCTATAATTTACATTTTTCTGTCGATATTCTCTTTATGTTCATCTATCCTTTTCTTCATTTTCCTTCATTTTTTACCCAATGTTTTCCTTTAGTTCTTTGAGCATATTTAGGACCTTCATAAATTATTTGCTGTTGTTAAATCCTGTCTTTTCTGTTATACTCCTCTTTAAATAATATATATACATTAAAGCAATAAATTTCAAAGTACACTGCAACAAATTAGTTGTAGAACAGATTTCAGAGTTTCATACAGATTACAATTTCACAATTTTAAGTTTCTATTTCTAGCTTTTCTAAGGTATAGGAGGCTAAAAGGAATATCAGTATAATGATTCATTCAGCACACATGCTCATTTGTTAAATCCAACATCCTCGATATAACTCCACCATCACCTTTGCTCTTTCTCCTACTCTTTAGGTGTATTTGGGCTATGCTCATTCTTATTTTTTCATGTTAATGCAATTTCTTTTTAATACTGGGAATTATTCCATGCTATGGATATACTGCAGTTTGACTGCTTACCCACAGAAGGGCATTTATTTGAGTAGTTCTCAGATTTTGGTTATTATAATAAAGCTGCTAAAGTGTTAGTGTGCAAGCTACTGCATGATAATATATCTTCTTCTCTCTGGAATAAATGACCAGAATGCAATTGCTGGGTCATATGGAAGCCCACTTCTAGTTTTTTGTGTTTTGTTTTTTGTTTTAACTTTTATTATTGTATAGTATAACATATGTACAAAGCAAAGAAATAAAAAAGCAATAGTTATCAAAGCACTCTTCAACAAGTAGTTACAGGACAGATCCCAGAGTTTGTCATGTGCCACCATATGATTCTCTCTTATTTTTCTTCTAGCTGCTCCAGAATATATTAGGCTAGTGGGTTTAAATACTTTTTTATCATCACAATCGACTTTTTTTCCTTCTTTTTTTGTGAACAAAAACATATATAGAAAAAAGCTATAAATTTCAAAGCACAGCAACACAATTAGTTGTAGAACATATTTCAGACTTTGACATGGGTTACAATTTCACAATTTTAGGTTTTTACTACTAGCTGCTCTAAAATATTGGAGACTAAAAGAGATATCAATTTAATGATACAGCATTCATATTCATTTGTAAAGTCCTATCTTCTATGTATAATTCCACTATCACCTTTGATCTTTTCATACCTCTCATTGGGGTTGTCTGGGCTATGGAGATTCTAAATTTTTTATATTGGAAGTGTCTGTCACTAATGTCGGATAGGGAGATGGAACTATCTGATGTTCTGGAAAGGCTGGGCTAGGTTTCAGGACTTATCTGGACCAGGGACCCATCTGGAGATTGTAGGTTTCTGGCAACTTATTCTAGCACCTGGAACCCTTGTGGAATCTTATATATTGCCCTAGGTGTTCTTTAGGATTGGCTGGAATGGTCCTGGTTGGAGGTTGGCAGGTAATGATAAGTAGCAAGGTCTACCTGAAGTTTGTGTAAGAGCCACTTCCAGAGTAGTCTCTCGACTCTATTTGAACTCTCTCTGCCATTGATACTTTATTAATTACACTTCTTTTCCCCCTTTTGGTCAGGATGTAATTGCTGATCCCATGGTGCCAGGTCTGGGATTCATCCCTGGGAGTTCTCTCCCATTTTGCCAGGGAGACTTTCACCCCTGGATGTCATGTCCCACGTAGGGGGAACGGCAATGATTTCACTTGCAGAGTTGGGCTTAGAGAGCCTGAGGCCACATTTAAGCAACAACAGAGGTCCTTCAGAAGTAACTCTTAGGCATGCCTATAAGTAGTCTAAGCTTCTCTGCTACCTATATAAGCTTCACAAGAGTAAGTCTCATGATCAAGGGCATGGCCTATTGATTTGGATATCCCTAAAGTTTGACACAGTATCAGGGGATTCCCTGATGCTAAGGTTTAATAGTCCCATATTCTTTCTGCCCTCCCTCAGGGGACTTCGCCAATACTTTTGGATTATCTGCTTAATATACTCTAAGATGTTTCCAGGCATTACAATAATCTATACAGGATTAAAGGACCTCTTCCTTATTCTGTGCTTCCTGTATTTCAATTGTTCAAATGAGCTAGACAGATAGGTTGAATTAGATCACGCACTACAGAAAATTTCAGTTCCAGATCAAATAAACCTTTCTTCCATTGGTCTCAAAGAGTATGTATGGTTCTAAAATATAGACACTGTCTTCCTTACCCCTATGTTCTGAATTATTTTAACCCCAACCTGTTCAGCTTCATTCTTATCTCTAAATATCAAGTTATATATATAAAACAGCCTCTCAAAATCCAGAAATAATAATCACCACTCTGGACTTTATGTGTCTGCTCTAAAAGCTTACAATCTAGGCCCCTGTTTTCTTATAAGCATTTTCTAAAGGTGACCATACATTCTTCTTCCTTTGTTTCTGGCTTATTTTGATTCACCAAATGTCCCACATTCACATCATTGCATGCCTCACGACATTGTTTCTTTTTGTAGCAGGACAACCTTCGTTCATAAGTATACACCATCATTCGCCAACCTATTTCTCCATCAGTGCATCCTTCAGCCACCTGCATTCATCAGGCATCATGTAGAGGGCCCAAAGTCCACAGTCCATCAACATTCTGAATTTTAGATACTTTCATTGTTCCCAAGAGATAGAAAACCAATAAACACACCCTCGCCAAATAGGAAATCTAAACCTCCTGTTAACTCTTGTCCCTCCCCCCCATTATTTACCTCTGTTGCTGCTGTGGTATTGCTGATGGTTTCCTTTTGAACATAGCTCATAGCATGCAATAGCAGTTTTCCCCCATACCCTGTTGGTTATAACTTGTGTGGCAGGTCTTTTCCCAACCTTTCACTTTGCATCCTTGTGTCTAAGATGAGTCTCTTGTAAGCAACATATAGCTGGATTATGTTTCTTAACCCATTCTGCCAATCTTATTTTTTAATGGTAAATTTAGCCCATTAACATTCAAATTACTACTGAAAAGGTGTTTCTTGATTCCATCATCTTATCTTTTTTATTTTATTTGTCAAGGCTAAATATGCTTTTCACTCTATCTCTTTGTATTATTTAAATTACTCTCAGTAGTACTCTTCAATTCTTGGCTTGAAGTCTTTCTCTTTCAGGATCTTGAATATATCATACCACTGCCATCTCACCTCCAGGGTGCTAGTTGACTAGTCTGAACTCAGTCTTATTTGATTTCCCTTGTATGTAATAGAATGTTTTTCTCTTGCCACTTTCAGGATTTTCTGCTTCTCTTCAACATTTGAATGATCAGTATTTGCCTTGGGGAAGGCCTATTTGGGTTTATACTCTTTGGAGTCCTTTGGGCTTCTTTGAATTGTATATTTATGTCCTTTATGAGGGCTGGGAAGTTTTCCCCCATTATATCCTCAACTGCTCTTCCTAGGCCTTTACTTCTCTCTTTTCCTTCTGGGACACCAATAATTCTCATATTTGTGCACTTTCCTTTGTCTATCATTTCTCTGAGTTCCCATTCAATTTTTTCCATCTTTTTTGCCATTTGCTGTTTTGAGTCTTCAAAGTCAATTTTCCTATCCT
Source organism: Tamandua tetradactyla (assembly GCF_023851605.1). NCBI lineage: Eukaryota > Metazoa > Chordata > Mammalia > Pilosa > Myrmecophagidae > Tamandua > Tamandua tetradactyla. The sequence goes on from NC_135352.1 coordinate 29,873,169, forward strand.
CTATATCACTTACTCTTTCTTCTGTCTCTTCAAATCTGGTGTTGTGCGCCTCTAGGATGTTTTTATTTGGTCAGCAGAGTCTTTAATCTCTGTGATTTCTGTTATCTTTCTATTTATTCTTTCAAATTCCTCTTTATGCTCTTCTACTGCCTTCGTGATCTCCTTTATGCCCTTTGCTATTTCGCTTATTTTATTAAGTAGAGTTGTATGAACATCTTTGATTAGTTGTTCCAATGTCTATGTCTCCTCTGGTGTTTTAGTTTGGTCATTAGGTAGGGCTACATCTGTCTGCATTGTGATAGGCTTAGTGCTCTTTTGCTGTCTTCATCACATGTAAATATCTTGATTGATTTACTTTGGGAGTTGATTTGGTCTAAGGCCTTGTGTTTGCAGGATGGCTGTACAGCAGGGAGAAAGGCACGGGGTGGAGCACTCAGAACAGTGATTTGTTTCAGAGCAGGGATGGGTGCAGGTTGGGGATGTTATGCTGATGCTTGTGAACCTCGGTGCCCAGTGGCCAGGGAGGGTGTAGCTGTGCGGGGGCACCAGTCATGGGGGCGTGACCCTGGTATGCGCTGGTCTAAGGCACGGGGCCCTTTGTGTGCATGCATAGAGCTGTGGCAGCAGGTAGCCATTATGCCTGCATAGATTGGCAGCAGCTGTGACCCAGCTGTGCAGCTTGGCACTTTCTCAGAGCTGGGAAGCGAGGCTGAGGGCTGCATGCATGCGTGGTTCTAGGACTGCTGTCAAGTGTGGTTCCCAGAGTTGACTGACATGATTGGGGGTCCACGCACATGTGTGGGCCCACAAGTTCCATAAATGGATGTGCAGAGCTCAGGGAGGGTGGGGTGAGGCTGTGCAACACTATGGGCAGGGGGTGGGGACAGCTAGGTATGGAGGTTAGTGCCTACAACTTTTATGTGCTGGCAACAGTCTGCAGAGAACAGGGAGGGGGAGGTAAGCGCTCAGAAGGGGTGCAGGAGAGGTGGGTTGGGCTGTACTTGGGGTGGAGACGCTTAGAGCACAGGGAATGGGAGCAGGTGATGGGGTTCAGGTGTGTGGGGTGTAGGGTGAGTCACCAGTCACAGGGCTGCACTGGTGAGAGTAGCACACCCAGGAACGCAGCCTGGCTTACTTCCTGGTCCCATGTTCCTGTCTATGCACTCCCATGGGCTCCGCGGCTCTGTGCCTCAGTACCAGGTCCCAGCCTTCTGTCTCTTAGTTCCTCAGCCTCCGCAACCAGGGTTGCTACATGTGGTACAGAAGGCTCTCCCAGGTCAGTTGCACTCCTGAACTGCCCCCTCAGTCACCCTCCTGTCCTTAACTTTTACATGGAGCAGGGCTGATCTCAAGGTACTCTAGTTGGCCATCTTCCCGGAAGTATCTTATAAAATTTTTTTAAAGCCTTTGGCTGGAATGTCCCAGGTCGGATTCTCCTCACTGCTGGTACCTAATGCTTTAATTTATCTTTGCCTGGGCCATCACTTCCTATTTCTTGGTATGCTTTGTAACCGTTTGCTGAAACCTGAACATTCTGACATTTGATATCACTGGCATTTAGACTCTGCATCACCCATTCCTTAAAAGCTTGCATTCAGCTAGTGTTGTGACCTAGTTTTCCTTAAATGCCTGAATCTTACAAAAAGAGGAAAAAGAAAGAACAGGAGAAAAACACCTTTCCCAGTCTTTGAGACTGACCTGTATAAGTGTTCTCCTTCAGGGTTTATCCATTCAGTGGTTTGTATGAGAACAGTTCCAGGCCAAAGTGTAGGGCCCTCCCTAATCCTCTGTGCTCACGCCTCTTGTCTGGGGCATATGTGCCTGGCCCTCAGTATTCCCCTGTTTACACAGTTATGAATGTCCCCTCTTTCCTGGAAAACAGCTCCTCACATCCTGGGCAGTAAACTTCATACCCTACAGCCAGCAATCCCTTGCCTCCTCCCCACAGCATTCCGTAGGAGAGTCTCTGAGGTGCCTTCTGCTTTCAAAGCAAGTTCTGTGAAGGAGAGTCCCTCAGGCCACCACCAGGCAGTTTTGGCCAGATACATGGTCCCAGCCTGTGCATAAGGGCCACTATGGGACCCGCAGTGAGAGTGCCCATCAGCTCTAAGCCGGCAAGAAAATGGGGGGAGTGGATGGGGGTGGGGGCAGCCAGGGCACCAGGGAATTCTACTGAATTTAAGAAACTTTTTCCTCCATTCTGAGCTTGCCCTGTTATTGCGGTCCTTTCACTGATTTCTGGAGGGCTGAAAGAGTTGTTTCTCTTTCTTCTTGCTGGTTGTTACAAGGCCTCCGTGGGCAGGATGGAGCCTTAAACCATCTCACTCCACCATCTGGTTAGGGGCAGGGCCTCCTCAAATGTTTTTAAAATTACATAGATGTATACTTTATAATACTTTGTGAATTAAAAAAAAAAACACTTCATTTTTAAAGACAGTCTTTTAAAACTCTTGCATTTTTACAAACGCTGTAATTTAAAAACCTATCTCAATGTGCGAGAATGCTATTTATGCCCCTTTTCCTTTGTTGACCTGAATTGTAACATGCAATGGCACACAGGAAATAAGCACATGGTTCAAGAAACCCCTTCTTAATGTCTGTTTTCTTCAAAGAATTTCTAGGCACTAGCCATTTTTAAAAAAAAAGCTTCAACACCTTTGAAGTAGAATAGACAGCTTTACTTTATCAGAACTAAGCCAAGGCACAGAAACACTCATTTGATGGGGTCTAAAGTAAATCAGAGTCCCTGAAACAGATCTCTGTAATTAATAACCACTGCACAAGAAACCAGGACATCTAGGTTCTGACACCCTCTCTGACACTTTGACATTTAACAATCTCACTCAGTGCCAGTTTTCTTTATCTGTAAAACAACAGGGTATGACTCAAAAATCCAAAGTCAATTCACACTCTAAAGCTTAATGGATTTTTAGGTTCTGAGACATTTTACCATAGATTGTAGTAATTTATATCTTATTTTTCCACTAACTGAGATAGAGATCTAAATGATCTTTAATTGGCCATATGCCCTAACAATTTTATTTTAAATCCCTGTGCCTCCTGTTTAGTTTATCTGGCTTGAAATATGAATATCTTTATAAATCTTTTAAAAAACAAGTCTTTCATAGGCTTCTACTACAAACTATATAAAATCCAAGGTATCTGATCTGGCATTCAGAATGCTTAAAATCTGACCTCAACTGACCTTTCCAACCTTTATTCTCTAATGATTTCCTTGCTTGTTCCCAAGCTAGTCAAACTAAACAATGTTTTTTTTCTAAGCACACCAAAGTCGTCTCATCCATGTTTCTGTTCATGCTTTTTTTTTCCCACCTAGATGTCTCCTCGATATCTACGGAGTCCAGTCACCTACCCCTCAAAGCTAGGGCTACCATATAATTAATTTATCAGCCAAACTGGGGTCATTTTGAGAAGTCAAAGGGGATGCTAACTAGACAGAATACCAGCATACCAGGAGTACAGTAGCGTAAACCCAAACATTCTGGGACACATGATCACCCAACACAAAGCCCAGCTCAAAGACATGTCATATCTACTGGAAATAATCTCTCCCTCCTTTAAGCCTCTGTGGCACTTCATCTGTATTTCTTTTCACTCACCATTTCTGCCTATAGTTGAGCAAAATAACAGTAGGACTTAGCTCCCTAACCTGTATTAGTCATAAAATCATTCTGCTTTACATTCTACACAATGCCTAGTCTAAAGAAGGCTCTCAATAAAGATATGATTGGTGATTTCCTAAGTTTAACAGTGGTATATAAAATTAAGCTTATCAAATCAGCATACACCTGATTCACACAAGGAAGAACCACACTCCTTGGCTACGCCAAAGAGCTACCTCCTTCAGAGATGTCCGATGTTCACAAACAATGATGGTTTGTGCTGCTGTGAAACTTCCCTGGTACATGTGACAAATTCACGTGTGGCATCATACAGGCTGGGACAGAAACCATCTGTCAACTGCTTGTCAAACCACGCAGCCCAGGGTGCCTTGGTAACAGCATAATGTGCTGGTTCTCATACAAGACCCACAGAACTCTGCGCTTCCAATTTGTGGGGAGAGATTTCCTGAAAAGCATTGCTCCACCTGAGGAGACTATCTACAGACATATAGAGGACAGCTAAAGGTTATTTATTATCTAACAGGGTTCGGAAAATCCCCAAGTATTTTATCCAGACCATTCTTAACTACTTTCTAGTAATACGCCCCAGACACCCTAGGTCCAGACCTGAGCACAGTCTTAATATTCCCTGAAGTACAAAGAATGATCGTATCGTACACACTCAATGAATATACTGATTGAATGAATTAAAGTCTCAATGAATAAACGCCTTGGAGTTGTGCAGCAACTGAAATAAGAATTCTATGGCCCTATGGAAGCATGCTTCAAATACACACTGATGTAAGTGTGCTTCATTCGTGTGCAGAAAATTCTGAGGTAGATGTGCTGGGTCCCCGTTTTACAGATGGAAATGCTCATAGAAACGAAAGGCACTGCCCAGAGCGAGGGGTCAAGTGATGGAGACAGGTCTTGAATCTGACCATCAGCACTGTCCTGGTGACACTACAGTGTCACCACCACTGCAGGGACACTGCAGGGAACTTGACAGATGTGTCATTTCATATAACAGAGAACACCTAAAAGTTTGTTGGCTATGCTCATCCCTGGATGCCGCAGGTACGGCCGGCACCTGCTCCAAATGCCTGACACGGCTCTGCCACTTTTCTGAAAATGAGGAACAAAAACAGAGGGCGGGGAGCAGGGCTTTCATGAACTGCTTTTTTTCAGACACGATCTATCATCCAGAGAGATCTGGATGTGTCAGAGAACAAGAAAAGAAATATAAATGGGCAACAAAAAGAATTTAACATGCCACAAAATAAGATGCAGAAAGTTAAAATTTTTTAGGTTCCCATTATTAACACAAAGTCCCAGCTTAGTAAACTAAGTGCAGATACTAAGTGTCATGATACCAGTGTAACACTCTCTTCATCACAAACAAGCACACATTCAACTATTACTACATACATGCATCAAGCTATTTTGGGGACAAAATAAATGAGGGCACTTTATCATCTGGAATGTCCACCTGGACATGGATGGACTCTTACTAAAACAGAAAGCCTTAGGAATTTAAACAAAGGCATCTTTTTTAAAAATCAAGTCCTCTTTCTTCTTGTCCAGGTATATTTCACTATACTATATGCAAATGCCACAGTACAGGATTTGGATGAAAATGAATAATTGTACTTTGTGCAGGTTTTTAAGGTCCCTTCATTACCTATACGATTTTTACATTCTTTTTTGTAACAGTAATTTAAAAGCCTCAATGGGCTTCATTCCCATTTGCTATGAGTCTGAAGGCATGAGAAGTATGTAGCATTTATATAACAGGAAATATCTAAAAGCATTCTGCTGAGATTTCCTTCCCCCACGCCCCCTTCCACACCCATTCCTTAAACTGCCTTCAAAAGGCCTGCTGTGTTCTTTAAAAATTAAACACTAGTTACTAATAGAAACAGTGTTCCTATTCCTTCATTTGTTTAGACACCACATCCCCACTAAAGTTGTATTTACCCTGACTTAAATAGTTTCAAGTCTAGCACCTGACCCTTAATGCTCAAATATTTTAATGCCGCACAGGTCAAATATGCTTTTCTGTTGTTATCAGGGTGGAATTTAGAAGGAAAAGAAGAAAGCGTACCAGCTCAGCTTTCCATTCTCTACATACCAAACCCTAATCAAGAGGCACTTAGAGCATTTGACATGAATGTAGCCCCAACACTCCAAGTCAGGAGAGGCCCCTTCACCGCTGTCCACCCCCTTTAGCCTTATCTCCCTGACCCTCCCTCAAATTAACTTTGCCCAATACTGGTTTGAATTTCCATGGGAAGCTTACCACCCATCAATGCAAACCTCTGAAATACACAGAATGTGAAAGGCAAAGGCCCAAGAATGTTTGTTTGTGATATTATCAGAGATACAGATTTCTAATACAGTGCTTAAATAAGCCTAACCCTAGCTTACTAGCACCTCTGGTTTATGAAATGCTCAAAGTACCCTTTTTTGCAGGATACCACAGGTCAAGAAAAATCAGCAAGGTAATAAGAAGGTAGATGTCACCACTCTGGAAGCAGTCACACAAAACTGACACACAACCAGCCATAGTTTGTCTGGTCTTTGGAAAACTGCTCTCCAGGTCCCCAGAAGCCAATCACTGTCAAGGAATATCCAGGTTTGGCTCTCTCAGGGGCATCCTCAAAACAGGTGGCTCAAGCTGGCCAAAACCCAATCTATTCCAGACCTACACCCACAAGAAAGGACTTACTTCTGTGCCATCCCCAAAGCTAAATCATAAGGCTTTTTTTCTAACAATATAGACTGGCTTACGAGTTTTCCACAATATTCTTGATAAGTAAAAGGCAGAAATCCTAACTTCGCTTCTAACTTTCTCTGCATTTTGAAGACCAACTCCCAATCTCTTATTCCTGTGTCTTACTTAAAAAAAAAAAAAAAAAAAGTTAAATCAAATTTTCCAAGTAGGAGAACAGGGAGATCATGCAATTTTACTAATTTAGGGCAGGAAGCAAATCTCCCATACAGACCTTCTTAATTGCTGCTCACGGAAAATATTTTGTCCAAACTGCAAGAAAGATTTCTTATTTCAGTTCCATTTCCTCATTACCCTCAAAAACTCTTAAAGTACCATTTTGTTAAATTGAGTCAATTCCAACTGAATACATAATTCGGTAACTTGGCTAAAATGTCCATATGAATGTGAATTATACTTTACAAAAAATTAATATAACCTAGAACTTTAATGCAAACCACCTCCACTAATCTTACCATCTTATTTCACAATCCAATTCTATAACTATGTTGTAAAGTTACAAGGCACCCAATAGCTAGATTCTAAGTCACTTTTGCATTAAGATCCACCATCTCTTCACAAAATTGAAAGCATCTACATTAATTTTAATAATTTTGAGCACCATTGACACATAATAACATAATCGAGACAAAGGATACTTACAAAGTAATTTGATAATGGCTTCCACCTTGGGTCAAGTCAAGAACAAAAAATAATAAAGGGAATAGAGACAGACCCTAATGCACACTGGGGTTATCCCCCAAAAGCGCCTTTGTAAGTCAACTGATCAGTGCTCAGGTTACTCATTCCGTTAGGCCCCCAAAACCAGATCACTGAAGTCTCTTACTTCAGGGTTTACCTAAATTAAATTAAGTTTTCTGGATCCTCCCTACCATACAACAAGTTTGTGCGGTTTTATCATTTGCTTGATTTTTTAACTGGAAGAAGGATTTATGTCTTTCTCCCCATTCAGCTGTGGGCTCTGGGCCCCTTCTTCCGGTAATGAAAGACCAGATTCCTGCAGCCCAAAGAGGAAGGAGCTAGCAGTGCTGGGTGTGGACTAGAGTAAGTTACTGCTGATCACATAACCCTTGCTCATTCGGAATCCAACACCTCTCCCAAGACACTTGTTCCCCACTCTCTCTGTGGCCCATGGATGGTCTGCCTGCTTTCCTTTTTACAGTTAACACTTTTTCTGACTGTCTAGATTTTTCCTCCTTCACTGGTTCACTGAGGAAATAATCTTTAAGCTTGGCTTCTATCTTTTCTTTTGTCCTAATGCAAATCACTGTAAAGATATCTTAAGGCTTTTTACCATAAGTCACTCAAGGGAAGGGACTCCATTCTTTAAAGACGTCTCATCTCGCTAACACACTATAGAGAAGAACAAAAATTAAACACAGGAAATAACGATGCCTCTTGGAACACAAAAGAACTATGAACACATTTGAGAAGGCAAATGCCTTAATAAGACTTTGGGGCTGTGAATGAGACCCCAAGCACAAGCTCTAAAAACCAAAGATAACAACTAGACAAGGCTAACTAGACAAGAAGAAAAGTTAAAGTCACTACTGGAAGGAGAGGTGAGGAGAAGATTTAGGTTACAATACTTAGGTGGTTTTTCCTTTGTCAGACAACCTGAGGTTCCCATAAAAAACAGCTGTCAAGTCTGCAGACCAGAAACAAGTACAGGGAAGACATGGCAATGCCAGGTGAAGAGCAGTTGAGGACAAGGTGCCACCAAAAGTGATGTCTACATGTAGTTGTGCATAGTGTATAGCTCTGAGAGTCTAGAAATACAGCTAGATAAAGACAATAAGATAGCTGATAATGGTGGCTTAAGGGAAGTGATAGCAATGGAAGGAGAACTTACATTTAATACAGACAATCCTTATTTTGCACAATAGTGTGGGACTATAAAAATGGTCAGCTTGCAAACCAAACCAGCATCATTCCTGTTAATCCAGAAGAAAACCCAGGGCTCTATCTGAGATCCTACAAAAATTGCAAGCACTAAGTTTACTTTTCAGAAACCTAAAACCTTCAGATGGTTCCCAGGCCAGTTAAGTCCTGAAACCCAGAGCTGCCAGTCTCTCCAAGAACATCAACGAGTTCCATCTCCCATCCCATATTATCAACTCCCATCCAACAAGAAAAAGTTAGAATGGGCATAGCCCAAATACCCTTAAAGACTGGGAGAAGGGTAAAAAGAGAAGCAGGAGTTATAACAGAGAAGTTAGGATTTAACAAATGAATATGACTGCTGAATCATTATACTGATATTTCTTTTCATCTTTAGTGTCTTAGCAGGAAAAAGCTGAAATTGTGGAACTGTTACCCATACCAAACTCTGAAATCTGTTCTACAATTACTTGTTAAAATATACTTTGAAAATTTAAGGCTTTTTTGCATGTATATTTCACAATAAAAAATGTTTTAAAAAATGGTTGTGCAAGCTGAAAGTGCAAAGTGGCGCTCATTTTTGAGAAACATTACAACTTTTCTATGACCTTTAAAAAATTTTGTCAAAATAGTAGGAACTCTCTTACTGCCAGCTCTAAATGTACAGGGAAAAATTTTTAAATAGTGAAACATATTTACTTAGTATACTGCAATTTAATACCTTAGAAACACTGAGAATTAAAGTATTTTATTTCTTCATAGAAAACGTACCAAGAGCAATTTGAGGAGAGGATGTCTTCTTCATGTCCTATAACTTTCAATAAGGGGCAAGCACCTTTTCTATACCTTCACAAGGGTATAAGGGTATATTTATTTCCTTCTAAGTTTGGATAAGCTGCCAACCCTTTATCCTTTCGTAGTGTCAATTCTTTGAATCATTTCTGAGAGTTCTTATAACATGAAGTTTTGTGCCAGTGTCACTTCCTCTTGGACATCTTCATCCTCTTTGTCACAGCCATGTTCCTCCTTTATGCCTCTACGGCATTAAGCTTTCTCAGCCTCCTAAAGCTACATATCTAGAATCTCTCAAACGGCAGCCACGTCGATGTTCATATGGTCAATGATTCCTTCTACAACTCTACTTATACTCTTGCAAAGTTATTTGAACTTTGCCATAAAAGTTTCTGCCACACTGTATATGTTATTTGCTTTTACTTCTTGTTATGAAGCTTGAATGTTTATGTGCATGCTTTATGCCATATTGCTTCCTAAACTCGGCTAGAGAAATTCATGATCAACAGTTGCAACATCAATAGCCTTTCCAGAAGTCTGTCTAAAGCTCCAAGAGTTGCAATAACTCCTTAGTTTATTGGCTGGATTAATGAAGTTGTGTTTTGCAGTAAAAAGCAAGTTTTCATTAAGTTCCCAAGAGAACCAAGGTGACCTGGAGCATTATCCAACAGTAGGCAGTACTATAAAAGTTAAATTATTTTGCCTAACAATGGACAAAATATGATTGAAACTAGTTTTGAAACAATATTATTGTAACCCATGAACTTTTTTTTTTCTTATTACATGGGCAGGTACTGGGAAACGAACCCAGATCTCCAGCATGGCAGGCGAGAACTCTGCCACAGAGCCACTGGTGTCTGCCCACTCATAATCTTTCAATGCATGCCAAGTGACTGGTAGAGATGCTTTGTCAAGATTTTATAATGTTCTCGGTAATCAAAGATATTAATTTAAAATCATCCTTTGTTTTGCCTCCTAATAAAAGAGTTGCAATCTTATATCTTTCCTTGTATAAATTCTGGATGGAGATGCCTTCCGAATACCTGTGTAATAAACATTAAATATCTGATGAATATCATAATCACCTGCCTTCATGAATCCTTATCTGGATGCAAATTTGAGTACCATCCCTTTGAGAAAGCTTCCCAGGAGAGCTTAATATAGTCAATTCACGCCAACTTCTGAAATGATAAAATCAGTCTATTCTGGCAATATTTCTTCTTCAGTTTCCTTGAAACTACTGTTTTCTTTCAATGTGGCAACTGACTTTAACACATTGGCCTGAATGCTAATCAAACTAATTGGGATTTTTTTTTTTTAATTACAATCTTCAACTCAAAGTAGAAGAAAACACTCTTTTTCAACCACAGCAGTTTACTGTTTCTAGGTGAAATTTAAACTCACAGATGCTGAAGCAACTTTACCATATCTTTATATTCATCAAACTTTATAATATGGTTCGTACCACAGCTTCATGCAAGAGACAAACAGGTGCTTTCTGTCACCATTTCTAATCATTTCAAATTTCACTTCTAGCATTATCACTTTGCTACACTTTTATCTTTGTTGACCAATTCCCTCTTTGGATTATCCATTCTTGGAAAACGTTACCTGGCTTTATCACTGGGAGATAAAGAAGCAACACAACACAATTACATGCTTTGCTGTGTGGGTGTGACCTGAGTAAAAGACAGCAACGACCAATCACAAACAGAGCTGTAAAAAGTGATGTGATTTGTCACGGATCGTGAGGCACGTGTTACTTTTGCAGTGATTTGTAGGACGAAGAGTGAGGAACAAAGTCTGTACTTTGAGCAATTATAGTTCATGTACCGTAGTAGCTGAAATCTGAACTGCGTTGCTAGGGGACTGGTATTATTTAACGAAACTACAATAACTGGTATTTGTGCATCTCAAAATCATACAAAGTGAGGACTGCCTTATTTCATTCCAATCTCTGCTTAAAAATTACTTAGCTAGGGTGCACGGGTGGCTCAGTGGCAGAATGCTAACCTTCCATGCGGGAGACCTGGGTTCAACTCCTGGACGATGTACCCCCCACCAAAAAAGTAAAACTTATTTAGCCAAGTCAGGTATAGATTTTAATATCTAACCAAAACAATGAAACTTTGAGGAAAAATAGACAGAGCCCTAAACTCTAATCCAATAGGGAGAAGTCAATTCTACAAATAAGACATGCAAATACAAGAAGGGATGAAAAGGAGTTATAATGAAATTTATCTTTAAAGTAAATTGTTAATTGACAAAATCAATTTACTGTGATCAAAGTTTTTAAGAACAAAATTCTGGGTATAATGTAGGAATGCCTAGAGTATACAATGATAGTGACTAAATGTACAAATTTAAAAATGTTTTTGCATGAGGAAGAACAAAGGAATATCATTACTGCCGGGTGTTGAAAATAGATGGTAATTAATATTTTAAAATTTTAACATGCATGAGAGTAAAGCAAAAAATGTTTATTTGGTGCAAAATTTATATTTTGACTAGTGCATTTCCTAATATAACTTATGCAGACAGCTTAATTGAACACCGTAAGTACATGGAACCTTGAGTAGGGCATGAGATTTTGTAGGTTTGTCCAGAGCAATGCCTCGATAAATCCCAGAGTGATTTGAACAGTGAATAAAGTAGTATTTGCAAAGTCCCCTTCGGGGAATGGTGAGAAAGGGGGAAGATTCAACTTCCCCAAGTTGAATTCATGATATTCTCACAAGCAATGGGGACAACCAAAGCAATAAGCTGAGTCCCCAAACTTGGGGGTTGTTCATATAAAACTTAACCCCACAAAGGATAGGTCAAGCCTACTTAAAATTAGACCTAACAGTCACACCCAAGAGAACCTCTTTGGTTGCTCAGATGTGGCCCCTCTCTCCAGGCAACACAACAAGCAAACTCACTGCCCTCCCCTTGTCTACATGGGACATGACTCCCAGGGATGTGGACCTTCCTGGCAACGTGGGACAGAAATCCTAGAATGAGCTGAGACTCAGCATCAAGGGATTGAGAAAATCTTCTCAAATAAAAGGGGGAAGAGCGAAATGAGACAAAATAAAGTGTCAATGGCTGAGAGATTCCAAACAGAGTCGAGTAGTTATCCTGGACATTATTCTTACGCATTAAATAGATATCACCTTGTTAGTCAAGATGGAATGGAGATGCTGGAGCGAACTGCCTGAAAATGTAGAGCTGTGTTCCAGTAGCCATGTTTCTTGAAAATGATTGTATAATGATATAGCTTTCACAACATGACTATGTGATTGTGAAAACCTTGTATCTGATGTTCCTTTTATCTACCTTATCAACAGACTAGTAAAACATATGGAATAAAAATAAATAATAGGGGGAACAAATGTAAAAATAAATTTAGATTGAAATACTAGTGATCGATGAAAGGGAGAGGTAAGGGGTATGGTATGCATGAATTTTTTGGTTTTCTTTTTATTTCTTCTTCTGAATAGATGCAAATGTTCTAAGGAATGATCATGATAATGAATATGCAACTATGTGATGATATTGTGAATTACTGATTATATATGTAGAATGGAATGATTAAAAAAAAATACATACCTTGAATACCTAAAAAAAATCCTCAAATTTAGAAAATTCTAATTTTATTGTCTTCATCACACCCCAAAATTCCCTTGAGTCTACCTGCAATCAATATCTCCTTCCACCTCTATCCCCAAGCAACCACTAATCTGATTTCTGTCTCTATAAATTTGTCTTTCTGGACTTTTCACAGAAGTGGGATAATATATAATATGAAGTATTTTATGGCTGGCTTTTTTTTCCTTTGCAAAATATTTTTAAGGTTTATCTGTGTGGTAGTATGTTATAGCATGTATCAGTATTTCATAACTTTCTATTGGTGAACAGTATTCTTTAGTATGGAGATATGTTATTTTATCTCTTTACCAGTTGATGGGCATTTAGATTCTTTCCAGTTTTTTTACTGTTATGAATAATGCTGCTATGAACATGTGCATAGAAGTTTTCATTTTTTTTGGTAGACTCCTAGCAGTAGAATTGCTAGGTTCTCTAGTTTTTAAAATTTCAATCAACTGGTGAATAGATTAGTAGATTTCATATTTTACTTATGTTCCTGAATGGGTTGTGTAACCTAGAAATATTATGTTTTCTGAAGGTTCAAAATAATGTTTTCATGAGCTACCTGACCTGGAGAGGTTTTGAAAGGGGTTTCAAGATGACTTTGCCAATTCCTTCTCACAGTTGTTGGTCTTTTCATTTTTAAATATCTTATTAAATTTATTTTAGCAATTTCTCCCAGAAAAATCATCCATTTCACCAGTATTTTCAAATGTATTAGCATGGAATATTATCTTATTCTATTTCAGTCTCTCCTACAATATATTCATAACACTTTCTTCATTTCTGATATTTTCTTATATTTCCTCTTTTCCTGAATTCAATTAATAAAAGTTATTTCCAAATTGTTAGCCTTAAAAACCATTAAAAGTTTTCGGATTTATCAAATACACTTTATTTTCTAATTCATAACTTGCTACATTTGTTTCTGCTTGTTTAGATAGTTTTATTCTCCTTCCACTTTCTTTGGTTGTACGCTCAGTTCATTTCTTTCATTATTTCTGGTTTAAAGAGGTGTGCATTAGCACACCTCTTTGTACTGATCACGTCACATTCTATGGATTTTTATGTTTAATATTCTGATCTTTATTACTTTCTAGATAGCCTGTAATTACAGTTTTGATTTTCTTCTTGATATAAGCATAATACATATTGGTTCCCAAGTGATAAAAAAAAAAAAAAAAGATATAAATACGGGAAAATACCACCAGATTAATCCCTGGGGAGTTTTTCTTTTTTTCCACAGTATTCTTCAGTAATAATTTATATACAAAAAGGTACTGTTTGCCAAAGCACATATTTCTATAGGAAAAGGAAAATGTACATACTAAAAGTATTGAGAGAGAGTTACAAACTCACACACTTTATATATCTTTCACATACTGGAAGATAAATCAGAGTTCTAGGGTTAACTGCAGAGCATAAATTCATAGACTTCTAAAATGTCTTATAATCTTTTTTTTTTTTTGTAAATTACTCAAAGTAAATGGATTATTCAGTACAATCACACTAAGCATGCTTTAAAAAGGCTGTGCCCATTCATATTGAACAATAAAACAGAAGAAAATATACTGGTATATACAAATGTAAACTTTATCAGATACAAAACATGTTTCACCTTCTTGTTCTTATACTTTCCTTGATATGCTTTTTTATATTTGTCTTACAGATGTTTCAGAACACAGAACTTAAAGAAAAGAAATTACTTGGACAATCCTTTAACATCACTCAATAAAATTTCTCAAGACAAAATCTAGATTAAAATCCTATATAAACCATACTAGGATTTTCTGCTTCATTTTCAGCTTGACTCTGAACTTTTAAAATTTCAGTATTTTTTTTAAATAATTTTTTGTAACACTTTTAAGCAAACAGTTAAAGGTGTTTCATCCATTACAAATCTCAGAAATTCTCTGCACAACTGCCACATTTCAGGTCCCAATGAAGGCAGAAACTGCAATAACACCAGAGTAATCTGGGCGTTTCTTACCCCAAGACAGAAGTGAAGGTTCTGCCTAACTTAGCAAGGGCATCTCTGACACATACCACACAATGAGTTAGTTGACTTAAAGGACAGTGTTAGTTCGCTAATGCTGTCAGAATGCAATATACCAGAAACATATTTACTTTTATAAAGCGGATTTATTAAGTTAAAAGTTTACTGTTCTAAGGCCATAAAAACTAAGGCATCCAGACAAAGCTTTATTCTAGGAGTGTCACATAAGTCTTCAAAGTGAACACATTATCAAACCAACTTTCAAAACATGGGTAACTGCAGGTATTTCTGACCAGTGAACTCAGAGTAAAGCACAAACAAGGATAAGAGATAATGGCACACATGACCCATAAACTCCAAGAGAAAAATTAAGAAGTTACAGAAGAATATTTAACGATATAAGAAAATGCCAATCATATTTTTTCTTTTGCTGGAGAGATGCAAATGTCCGAAATAAATTATCATGGTGATGAACATACAAGTATGTGATGATACTGTGAGCCATTGGCTGTAACCATGTCAAGAATGTTTCTGTGTCAAGAAGTGTTTGTTTATTGCTTACAATAAAATGTTTTTAAATATCAAATTAAAAAAAAGAAAATGCCAACCAGATATCACATTTTTAGTTAAGTTAGGGATAGGAAATTGTGCTGTATCATGCTACTGGCTCCAGAAATATTCTATAATATCTCATTGCCCTCAGTCACTGATCCAAACAATTGGAACAGTAGCTATGTAAACTATTATTTCAATTATATAAGCTATGCATGCAGGAAAATTGTAATTAGAAGTGAACATGCACAAAGGAGAAACTACATGTTACTTACAATTATGCCTAAGAGTCACTCCCAAAGAACCTCTTTTGTTGCTCAAATGTGGCCTCTCTAAGCCAACTTGGTAGGTGAACTCACTGCCCTCCCTCCTATGTGGGACATGACTCCCAGGGGTGTAAATCTCCCTGGCAACATGGGACAGGACCCCTGGGATGAACCAGGACCTGACCATCATGGGACTGAGAAAGCCTTCTTGACCAAAAGGGAGAGGAGAGAAATGAGACAAAATAAAGTTTCAGCGGCTGAAAGATTTCAAACAGAGTTGAGAGGTTACCCTGGAGGTTATTCTTATGCATTATATAGACATCCCTTTTTAGTTTATGGTGTATGGCAGTGGCAAGAGGGACGTACATGTATTCCAGTAGCCTTGATTCTTGAAGACAATTGTATAACCATATAGCTTTTACAATGTGACCATGTGATTGTGAAAATCTTGTAGATGATGCTCCCTTTATCCAGGGTATGGAGAGATGGGTAAAAAAAATGATAAAAAATAAATAATGGGGGGGTAAAAATTGGGGGTAGATTGCAATACTGGTGGTCAAAGAGAAGGACGGGTAAGTAGAATATGGGATATATGGGCTTTTTTCTTTTATTTCTTTTTCTGGACTATTGTAAAAGTTCTAAAAATAATCATAGTAATAAATATATAACCGTGATGATACTGTAAGTCATTGATTGTACTTTGGATAGACTATATAGTGTGTGAAGTTATCTCAATAAAATATATATTTTAAATTAACATACAAACATTTTTAAACACTGCGAATATGGATAATTATTTCAAATACTACGGATAGATCATCATTTCAACAACAAACTATGTTGCCAGATATATATTTGAGTAGCATGAAAATAAATATTGCCAGAAGTCCCTTCTTTATTTAATAACTATTCACTTACTAGGAGCCAGTTAAATTCTAAATGTCTTACAAATAACACTTATTTAAATTCCTACTAAAATCCTATGAGGAAAAAGAGAAACCTCCCACACAATCAGTAGTCCACAGTGCCAGCCAGGATGAAAACTATGCTCTCATCAGTAGGCCATGCTGCTTCTCAACTACAATGGCTAAATTCACTAAACTCTCTATTCATCTATAGAACACCAAAGCACTCTAAAGAAACCAAGCAAATTCTATGAATGTACTATATCACCTATGGCCACACTTCCTTGGGTTGTGATTTGGTTAGATTTCACCTGCTAAACCGGAGCAATCTAACCAGTACTTGTAAATAATACAAAAGCATAACGACATCAAGAAAGCCCAAGATATTACTAAGATGACACTTTTTTGCTCTGAAGCAATGTATAGGTCTAGAGCTTTTAATGCAGGAGTACAGAAAAGATGCAAATATTTCTAATACGTGCAAATCACTTAATTGTACTTAACATTCTGGGTCAGCCACTTCTTTTTAAGCTTGGAGGAGAAGGCCATAACATTTCTCAACCAAAGTTCCCCAAGAGACTTAAGTCCTACAGAAAATAATGTGAGGAGCTCTGCTCACTTCTCTTAAGAATGGCACATTCTAGATGCATCTAGATACATCTAGTACCATTTCATATACACCAAGTACCAATTTAGATGCAAAGCAAAGAAGGTAATCCTTTATAGACAACAGATATCTTAGGGCATACGGGCTTAATTTAATTCCCTTCAGCAATCCTGATTGAGAAGAACTAGTAGAGGGACATTTATTCATTGAAAATATTAGGCTAATTTTTTACACAGCTTAATCTGTTTTCTGTTTCAAATGGATAGCTATTTATCTAAGCCAAATTATTATAAATAGTAGTCCTATCAGAGGAAAAAGCATTCCTTATCTAATGGCAACAGAGTTGGAATTTTTTAATATCTAAATTGAACAGAGATAAAATTCTTAAAACGTGAAAGGCTGCACAATAATACCCTAAATTCTAGTCCTGATTCTGTCACCCAATAAACAAGTGACTTTTAGAGGTTTGGTTTCAGCACCAATAAAATGCACAAAATAGTATTTATCCTCTTATCTCAGACAGGTGCTTTGAAAATCAAATGAGAGCACCTTTCCCCAACTCCTCCCTAGAGAACTTTGGATCTAGTCCGTGCCCCATTAACGGGGCTCTCGCCCTGTTGTAGTTGGGAAATACTGATTTGGGAAAGTATTTCTCCTGGGTCACTCAGGAGTGACCCTCCTCCCAGAATTGACCTTTCAGGCAAAAGCAACTCAAGACAAAGAAGGGAGGAGTGTAAAAAACTATAAAGGCAAAACAAAAACAGAATAGAAGAAGAGTCACAGAAAAGGAACATAGGGAAAAGGAAGCTTTCTCCTAGAGGTGAAACAATTGCATAAAAAGTGCAACCTTAAACGTTGTACTGCATATCTAGGGCAAGAATCAGATGAAGAGGAGGTTAAAAAAAAAAATCTAGTCAACCACTAGGTATTCTAAATTTCTAGAATAAGGTGGAGTAAACATGAAAGAAGAGCCTTAATACAAAGCAAATCAAAAATAAAATCCTAGGCAAGAGAAACTTACCTTCAGAGTAAACGCATCAAGACAATCAGAAACTGTGAAAACTACTGCTTTTTTCTTTCTTTGCTTTGTACGTATGTCATATTGTACAATAAAAAAAGTTAAGAAAAAAAGACAGTTCTATGAAGGATATATTTCTATATCTTTCATAGAAATCAGGAATCAATTTGAGCTAATTTTGAAATATAAAGAAGAGGACACACACACATACAAAAGATAATCGAAAACCTAGACATCAGCAAAAAATTACAAGCCATACTAAGAAATAAGGAGCTATGGTCCAGTTAAGGGAACAAATCTTCAGACACAGAATTTGAAACAACTAGTCAAGGTGTTCAAACAAATCTCCTAAATCAATTCAAGGAAGTGAAGGAAAATATGGCTAAAGAGATAAGGATCTTAATAAGACAATATGTGACCATAAAGAAGATTTTTAAAGTATTAAAAGAAACAGAAATATGGGGATGAAAGTCACAACAGAGGAGATTAAAATACACCGGAAGCATACAACAGCAGATCTGAACAGGTAGAAGAAAGAATCAACAAACTAGAAGACAGGACCATCAAAACTGTAGAGAAAAGAATGGAAAAAAATTGATTGGTATATCTCAGGGATGTGAATAATAGCACAAAGCACACAAATATATACAGAATAGGTATCCCAGAAGAGAAGGGAAAAGGGGCAGAAAGAATATATAAGGAAATAACGGCTGAAAATTTCCCAACTATTATGAAAGACATAAATAAACACGTCCAAGAAATACAATGTGCTCCAAACAGAATACATCCTAACAGACCTATTCTGAGATACTTATTGTTCAAAACGTCAAATGCCAAAGATAAAAAGGGAATTCTGAAAGCAGCAAGATAAAAGTGAGCTATCACATACAAGGGATTCTCAATAAGACTAGGTGTCAATCTCTCAACCCGAAATGAAACAGTACATGGAATCTTGAATAGGGCATGAGATTTTGTTGGTTTGTTCAGGTTAATGTGATGCCCTGATAAATCCCAGAAAGATTTGGACAGTGAAAGAATTATTTGCAAAGTCCCCTTGGGAGAATGGGAAGAAAGGGGGCAATATTCAACTTTCCCATTTGAGAATTTATGATATTCTAACAAGCAGTGGGGACAACCAAATCAATAGGCTGAGCCCTCAATCTTGGGGGTTGCCCCCATGAAACTCATTCCTGCAAAAGATAAACTAAGCCTACTTAAAATTAGGCCTAAGACTCACCCCCAGAGAAACTCTTTTGTTGCTCAGATGTGGCCTCGCTCTCTAAGCCAACATGACAAGTGAACTCACTGCCCTCCCCCTCTACGTGGGACATGATTCCCAGGTTGTCCCTGGTAACTTGGGACAGAAATCCTGGGATGAGACAGGACCCGGCATCACAGGACTGAGAAAACCTTCTAGATCAAAAGGGGGAAGGAATTAGACAAAATAAAATGTCAGCTGCTGAGAGATTTCAAACAGAGTCAAGAGGTATCCTGGAGGTAATTCTTATGCATTATATAAATATCTGTTTTTAGTTCATGGGGTATTGGAGTGGCTGGAGGGAAGTACCTGAACTGTAGAGCTGTGTTCCAATAGGCTTCTTCCTTGAAGATGATTCTATAATGATACAGCTTTTACAATGTGACCATGTGGTTGTTAAAACCTTGTGTCTGATGTTCCTTTTAACTAGGGTATGGACAGATAAGTAAAAAATAAACAATAGGGAAACAAAGGTTAAAATAAATTGGGTAGATCAAAATACTAGTGGTCAATGAGAGGGCGGGATAAGGCATATGGTATGTATGAGTTTTTCTTTTTTCTTTTTTACTTCTTCTTCTGAAGTGATGTAAATGTTCAAAAAAATGATGGTGGTAAATACACAACTATGTGATGATACTGTGAGCCACTGATTGTATACCATGTATGCAATGTTTGCATGTTAAGAATGTCCATATGCTTGTATGTTGTTTTATTAATAAAAATATTAAAAAGAAAGAAAGAAAGAAACGATGGAGGTGAGAAGGCAGTAGTATGATCTATTTAAGGTACTGAAAGTGAAAAAATGCTAGCCAAAAATTCTTTGTCTGGCACAGCTGTCCCTCAAAAATGAAGGAGGGTTTAAAATATTCACAGACAAACAAAAACTGAGAGAGCTCATCAACAAGAGACCTGCCCTCCAAGAAATACTAAAGGGAGTCCACAGGCTGAAAGGAAAAGACGGGAGAATGGCAAGGAGTAGTGTAAAAAACTGAAGATTATCAGTACGGGCAACTGAAAGGGTAGAGACAAAAGTTGTATATCTATACACATGAGAAGCTTTATATAACTTATAAAATGCATTAATATTGGTATTATTTAATTCCTTTTTTGACAAAGGCCTATTGGTAACATAATAAAGAAATCATGCTATTTAAAGATACTGTGTCAAGTCCTTTGTGTTTAAAACAAATTAAATGAAACATCTTCATTATTACATGATGATCCAATGCAATGTGTTTTTACAATGAATAACATTCCATGTACAAAAAGCATCATTAAACAAATGCCCTATTATAAACAGTCAGTATGAAAACAACTGAAATCAGAAGCACCTCATATCAATTAGGTATAACAAATATGAATTATGACATCTGGGATCATACATTTTCTCTCTACAAAAATTTCAATTACTCCTAGCTGCCACAGCCTTAATTATTATGTTCAAATATTAACTTTAACCTTCAAAGGAATGATTTAACAATGCTCTAAAATGATAAAATGAATGTCAACCAGTTCATTTTCTCTTTTGTATTTCCAAATTGAAATCAGAATGCCAAAACAGGATGCAAAATTAAATATTACAGTTTCATAGTAAACATTTATTCAAATCAAATGATTACCCAACATTATATCTGCTACCACTTTCTTTCAAAACATATACACATTACATGCACCAGAGGAAAAGTTCTCTAATCCAGACTTAATGAAATAGCTGAAAAAATTCAAGCAATGAAATCAATTCATCAACTATTTTCTTAAAAACTTAATTTCTTGAAAACTTTATTTTTCAACTAGATAACTCAAACTAGGGAAACAAATTGTTTCAGAGTCATTCTGAAACATGTAAGTGGCATTATCAACTATTCAAAACAGGTTTTGAAATACAGGTGTGCCAGCTTGAATCTGTTGTGTACCCCAGAAAAGCCATGTACTTTAATCCTCATTCAATATTGCTGGGTGGGAGCTTTTTGATTATCCATGGAGATGTGACCCATTCAGTTGTGGGTAGTAACTTTTGACTAGATAGTTGCCATGCAAATGTGTCTCTACCTGTTCAAGGTGGGGTTTGCTTACTGGGGCCCTTTAAGAGGAAACCATTTTAGAAAAAGTTTCAGAGCTCACACAGCCAGAGTTTTGGAGATGAAGAAGGAAAACATCCCCGGGGGAGCTTCATGAAACAAGAAGCCTTGAGAGAAAGCTAGCAGATGTTGCCATGTTCGCCATGTGCCTTTCCAGTTGAGAGAGAAATCCTAAACATCATCAGCCTTTTAGAACCAAGATATCTTTCCCAGGATGCCTTAGATTGGACATGTCTTTAACCTTGTTTAATTTGAACATTTTCACAGCCTGAGAACATGTATACTTGCAACTTAATAAATTCCCCTTTTTAAAAACCATTCTGTTTCTGCTATATCCCATTCCGGCAGCTTGCAAACTAGAACAAAAGGTATCTGAAGATGCTTAAAAACAATTTATTATATTTTACTTCTTTACTTCTCTGTTTCAATTATCTTATTTTCATATTCACTGGTAGTTTGGCCCTTCTCTTAAGAAAGACTTCATGCTAGGAACAACCCATATAAAATCATCAGTAACTCAAAAATATGTACCATTATCAATAAAATCAATATAATTCTTGCATTAAAATATTCATAAATTATTTAAGAACATATAAAACTAAAAGTATGATAAACAGCATCACTACTTTAGAGCTGGTTCCCAATTATCCAAATGAGATTCATATATTCTTAACAGGCCAGAGTAAGCCAAAGAGTTTTATCTGTAGAGTAATTCACATCCATCAGCACCAAATGCCTGGAGCATGCTGTTGAGAACGATTCAAAGGCAGCACAGAAACACTGCAGCTAGGCTGCCTGTGACCAGTGTGGAGGCATACACAGACTATCCTTCCCTAAGGCAGAATTTTCCAGCAAAATGTCAACTGAGTTTGGCATTCCACTAACCCCAGAAGCCATATCTGAGTCATCTATACCCACCATTAATAAATATTCAGAGACTACCAAGTTTAGTATTAACGCATTAAAAAATAATTTAAAAGGTGGGCTAAAGATAGGAATAGACACTTTCCTGAAGAGCAAATACAGATAGCTAAAAACCACACAGGAGATGCTTATTTTCATTAGCTATAAGGGAAATACAAATCAAAACCACAATGGGCTCTCATCTGACACCTATGAGAATGGCTGTTGTTAAACAAACAGGAAACTACAAATGATCGAGAGGATGTGGAGAAACCGGTGCACTCATGCACCGCTGGTGGGAATGTATGATGGTGCAACCACTATGAGAGACAGTTTGGCCATTCCTCCAGAAACTAAATATCGAGTTACCCTACAACCCAGCAATTTTGCTACTCAGCAAATACCCAGGAGATCTGAGAGCAGTGACACAGATATCTGCACATTGATGTTCACAGCAGCCTTATTCACTATTGCCAAAAGACGGAAACAATCCAAGTGCCCATCAACAGAGGAGTGGATAAACAAAGTGTGGTATATACAAACAATGGAATATTATACAGCAGTAAGATGAAATGAGGTCCTGAAGCACATGACAACATGGATGAACCTTGAGGACATAATGCTGAATGAAATAAGTCAGATCCAAAAGGATATATACTAGATTTCACTATCATGACCTCAACAAAGATAAACTCAGAAACTTATAATGTGAACTATAAGGGACCCAGAGACACACAGAAGTTAGAGATGGCTGAACAGTTAGCTAATGAGGTTGGCTGCTGTTAAACAATCAGGAAACTACAAATGTTCAAGAGGATGTGGAGAAACTGGTACACTCATGTACTGCTGGTGGGAATGTATAATGCTACAGCCAAATGTGGAAAGCATTTTGGCAGTTCCTCCAAAAACTAAATATCGAGTTGCCCCATGACAAGGACAGAAGTGAAGGCAGTCTATTAGTGGGTTTATAAGTAATATTGTCACATTGAATGTGAACACAATTGAGAGAGGTTGTATAGAGCCATGTATCCCACTGAGTAACACTACAAATATAAATAAGTTCTTGCATGAACTACTTCAAAGGTACGAATCTTGTACAAAAAGTAGGTAACAGAAGGGTACAGGGGGAAAACCACTATTGCATACTATGGCCTATATTTAACAAGAAGACATCAACAGTACCACAGCAAGACCAGGGGTAAATAACTGGTGGGGGGAAAGGACAAGAGTTAAGGGGAGGTTTGGTTCTATTTGGTGAGGGTGTGTTTATCTGTTATTTTTCTCTTTGGAGCAATGCAAATTATCTAAAATTGAGCATGTTGATGATTGTGGAACTAAGTGAGGATAATGTGACACATGGATTGTTGACACTGGACATTATCCAGAATGTCCAATGGAGGGAGGTGGCTACAGGATACACTGACTGAGAAGCAGCATGACGAAATGTGGTGCATACATATGATGGAATATTGTGTGGCTACAGAAAGGAACAAAATCGTGAGGCATGCAACAAGATGTGTGAATCTTGAGGCCATTTTTTGGGACAAAATAAACCAGGAACAAAAGAACAAATACTGCATGGTATCTTTTAAAAAATACTTATAAGAAGATTGGGGCCTAGATTGTAAGTTCTTAGAGCAGTCATATTAATCTGGAGCTGTAAATGCTATTTCTATCATCTACATTAGGGAGATGCTATATATGTATGACCTGGTAGCTCCCTCAAACTTTGGGTACCTGTGTGACACCTAAGACTTAGAGTTGGAGCTCTGTAGCTCTGAAAATCAGCATTGCTACATACAATGCTGTTGTAGCAATGGCTGAATAAATTGTAAAAGAGCTCAGGCTTTAATTAGAGATAAGAACGAAACCGATTTGTTTGGGACTAAGGTAAATCAGAATAAAGGGTAAAGAATGACATTGTCTGTACTGTAGAACTTCATCTACTGTATGAGACCAAAGGAAAGAAGATTTATTTTGTCCAAAATCTAAATTTTCTGTAGCGCACAACCTAATTCAACTTGTCTGGATATCACCTAAACATATGGAGCCCAGAATGGGAATAAGGGCTTGTAATTCTGTACAGCTTAATGTAATACCCTGATTCATCCCAGCGTATGTTGGGCAGATAATCAAAAAGTATTAGCAAAGTCCCTTGAGGGACTTGAGAAAAAACAAGGAACTATTAAACTCAACCACTGGGGAAACTCCTGATACTGTCTCAAACATTAGGGACTCCCAAGTCAACAGGCCAAGACCTTGAACTTGAGGCTTGCTCTTGTGAAGCTTATATATGTAGTGGAGAAGTTAAGCCTACCTACAGGTATGTCTAAGAGTTACTTTCAGAAAATCTCTTTTGTTGCTCAGATGTGGCCTTGCTCTCTCTAAGTCCAACTCTGCAAGTAAAATCATTACCTTCTTCCCTACACAGGACACGACATTTAGGGGTGAAATAATCCCTGGCAATGTGGGACATGACTCCCAGGGATGAGCCTGGCCCTAGCATCATGGGCTTGGCAATGCCTTCTTGACCAAAGGAGGGAAAAATGTAACAAAATAAGATGTCAGTGGCTAAGAGAGCTCAAATAGAATCAAGAGGCTATTCTGGAAACTACACTTATGCAAGCTTCAACTAGATACTGCTAATTACCACAGTTTGCCAAACTCCAATCAATGCCATTCCTGTTAACCCTAAAGAACACCTAGGGCTCTATCTGAGGTTCTACAAAAGTTTCATGCATGAAGATTACTTTCTAGAAACCTATAACCTCCAGAGGGTTTCTAGGCCAGATAAGTCCTGAAACTCAAAGGAGTTAGCCTCTCCAGAACATCAACTGTCATCCCATATCATCAACAGTCCTTTCCAACATGAAAAAGTTAGAATGGGCATAGTCCAAATACCCCTAAAGATTGGGTGAAGGATCAAAGGAGAAAGAGGAGTTATAACAGAGAAGACAGGATTTAACAAATGAGTATGATGCTGAATCATTATATTGATATTTTTTAAGTCCCCAGTGTCTTGGAATAGCTAGAACAAAAAACCTAAAATTGTGGAACTGCCATACCAAACTTTGAAATCTGTCCTATAACTACTTGCTAACATATACTCTGAAATTTATTGCTTTTTTGTATATATATTTTTCACAATTTTAAAATGCTAAAAAAAAATAATAACTTTAAAGGAAAATTAGTCTACAAGTATGTCACATTATGAATTCCAAAGCCAAATTAGAATGAAGTGGGGAGAGTGCTTGTTGCTATATCTTCTCTCTGGTGATTCTCTTCTGTTGGCAGTATGAATTTCACAGTTCCTTCTTGACAGGCAATAGGATTTTCTGGTGCTTCACTTCATGTTGTTCATTCTGGGAAGAAAACTGCATTTCCTTTGTTTTTACTTTATAATTTATTGAGGGAAGTTGGATTCCCTTATGTTTAGCTCTATAGGATACAGAACAGTAAAACACCCAGTCATTCTCTAGAGCCCTCAGGTAATATCAGCTTGCTGCTGACAGCCAGAACACACACACACACACACACACACACATACATGTGGCTTGATTCCAGATCTTCCCAAGCTGGAGGCCAGGGAGCAGGCCTGGGGGCAAAGGGATTCAAATTCACAAAACAGACAGTGCATTACTTCCTGAACAAAAGAGAATATTTGAAGTGTGAAAGACGTTAAATAACCTTAAATGTTATTTCAATATTGAAATATAGTGCAAATATATCATTCAGAACACAAAAGTGGCTTACCACGTGAGAAGAAAATGAGATTTCAAAGAAACGTTCCCTTTATGGAAGGACCTGCACACACTCACACCACTTTTCTTGGGTTCAATCTCTCTGTATTAAGAACATTTTGGTGAAAAACTCAGAAACACAGCATCATTCTACTAGTGCACACAAACTAAGGACTGACTCACAGAATATGGAACAGTTGTCTTAATTTTTAAAGGAGAGACAAACAGAGAAATTGATTCTCATACATACTAAGTCTGCTTAAGTATATTTATGGACTATTATCACATCGGTAATAACTTTTAGCATTTTTTAAGCGTTTCCAGGCGATATGACCCCAGAACCGGGAGTGTCACCTCTACAGTACTTGTCAAGTACATTCCAATGAAGCACACTTTGTATTTCCTACCATATCTCATTGATCCAGAATGTTCCCTGGTTTATCCCTTTGCTATCCCATCACTCTTTTAAAACAGCATCCATCTGCCCCTACCAAAACTATTCTCCTCATCACGTTCGCTTTCTATATTTTTCTTCACAGCCAATATTGACATTGTGCTACTCCTCTCTGTTTACCTGTTACTCACATACCCCGCTACCACATACTCCATGAGGGCAGAACCGTGCTCTGATGTGCTTTCCTCTATATGGTCAGCGCCTACAACAACGTCAGGCATACAGAAAGGGATAAATTAATATTTGTAGATATTAGTTTATATCCAAAAATCTGGAATGGAATGACTACTAGACTATGTCTAATCTACTCATGAATGCATACTATGAGGCAAGGACTAATGGGAATTGCCATCTGTGGCCCTAGCGTAACTGTCCATCTACATAAAGACATACACCTCCACCTCGCAGTGTTCACTCAGGAAGATGTCCCAAGTCCCCACAGCCTGCCTGCTGTTGGCAGCACAGCACTACGCCACTGCCTACAGAAATACCAGATACTGAATAAGCCTGACAGAGATGCAAATGTGAACTTAACCACTCTGATGGGTGATTTGAAAACTAATAATAAAAACTAAATTTAAAAAGACACTCTCTAAAAGTAATAGAAAGCCTATTTAGGTTCAGAGGATACCATATCTGGCCCTTGAGGGAAAAATACAGGTTGTCTCTCTAATAACCGTGAAATCCTTCCAGTGGGCAGAAAGGCAAGCCTTCCACTCTTCCTTGTATCCAGAAGGCAGGGAAGCCTCTGAGGAACAACCACTAGAAGCCTTTGGGGAACATTTCAATGACCGCACATCCTGATAAGGCAATTAAGGGAAGAGGCAGTGCTGGAAGAAGGGATGCCATTTCATTTAGACGCAAAGGCCTTAGGACAGGAGTGAGCTTGCCCTTGGTCAGGAAAACAAGGAAGCCAGTGTAGCTGGCAGCGCAGGAACAAGGAGGAGACAGGTGGCAGCTGGACTAGAAAGCGCACCTGGGGCCAGATCAGGTGAAGCCTCTAGGAGGATCTGGGCCATTATGCTGAGCGAACTGGGAAGCTACTGGATGGTTCTAAAGTGAAAAGAATACTTCTAAAGACCTACTCTAGCTACAATGTGGAAAATCAGACTGGGAAGGGGCAAAGGTGAAAGCAAGATGACCAGTTAGGAGGCTATTAGCATAACTCAGGTGAGAATGGTGGTGATTGTCAGGGTGACAGTGGTGTGAGAAGCAGTAAATTCCATATAGGTAAAGAAAATATGACTTATCATGCCTATGGAACATATGTGGAAAGAGAGGAGTGAAGAATGCCTCAGGTTTCTGTCCTGAGCTAGTGGAAGGATAATGTGGACATTTACCTAGAAGGAAGAGAGAGAAGAATGGGCAGTTTGTGGGGATAGCTCAGGCGTTCAGTTTCAGACATGTCATGGATAAGGGGCTACTAGACATCAAAATGGATGTGTCAAGTATGTGATTAGCGTATGGAGCTCAGGCCAGCAACATAAATTGGAGAACCCTGAGCACACGTTAATTTAAAAGCTGAAATTGAATGCAGCCACCAAGGGAGTAAGTGTCCTCGGCCTGCTTACCCCATTCAGCTGGGAATAAGGGCAGGAGTTCCAGCTTCAGGCCCCCAAATTCCAGCTGAAGCCTACCTAAAGGAACGTGGCAGAAGAGTCACAGCCGTGATGCCAAAGTCTGCTCTGGCCACTAAGAAACAGAATCAAGAGCTCCTATATCTACTGATATAAACCCAACCAGTCAGCTGCCACTCCCAGCTCCCACAGCTACTGCAAGTTGGGCCAAATTCAAGGCACAGAGGTACGTGCTGTCATTCTCTACAAACTTAGCGACCCAGGTGCTATCTGTCATGCATCCCAAACCTGCCTATAAACCACCTGTGACCATTATAAAAATCTACACATAGAGAAACTGCTTCTGGCAATGTGCCCAGACCAACTCTCCTAAGAGAACTAAAAATGCTGGATTCTGGGGGTGTAAGAGTAGTTCAGTAGTAGAACTCTTGACTGCCATGCGGGAGACCCGGGTTTGATTCCCCACCCATGCACTTTCCCACCCCAGCAAAAAAAAAAAATCAACAAAGGGTGCTGCAGTAATAGGACACTCACATGGAAAAAGAATGCAATATGACCCCCACCATACAGCATATAAAAAAAATTCTGGATTATTATTATTTTTTTTGATCTTGCCTTTATCCATGAACTAGTAAGAAAACAAACTATTTTCAGGCCAGAAACTGAAATAAGCAGGAACCAAAAATGTAACTTGGGCCCTAATGAGCAGGCTTTCACCTGGAAAGTGGTTATCTAATCAAAGAGCTCAAGCAGGAAGGACATTTTTAAAGGGCCAGACAAATATTTTCAACTTTGTAAGCCATACAGTCCCTGCTACAACTACTCACCTTTGCCACTAAGGCACAAGAGCAGACACAGAAAATACATAAAGGAATGCGTGTTGCTATGTTCCAATAAAACTTTATTAAAAATAAATAAATAGCACAGGTACAAAATGGCAGAGTGGCAAGTTTTACATATTGCTCCCTCCCCCATAAAAATGAAAAATTAGAAAAAGAGACTGGAATTAACTAGATGGTAGCTCCGGAACCAGAAAGGACATTTAGAACAACTACAGGAATGCCAGAGGAAGCAAGACAGCTGTCGAGAGTTCAGCTTTTTAAGTGAAAACAGAAACTAGTGACCAGCCCACATAGCTCAACCCCCCACAGCGGCTGTGAAAAAACAGTTGTGGATGCTGCAAAGCTATCCAGATTTCAGGAGCGATCAGCTGGTCCCAGGGCTGGCAGAGCTGGGGCTGAGGGTCAGGGTCAGTCTGGGGATCCTCAAGGGACCAGTACAGAAGCTGGCTTCGGCTTCATCCCTCTGGGCAGCTGCTTTCAGCCTCCCTCCAGCATCCCTGGAGATGATGAGCCAGGTCCCTGCTACACCTACTCACCCTCTGGGCAGCTGCTTTCAGCCTCCCTCCAGCATCCCTGGAGATGATGAGCCAGGGCACCTTCTGAAGGTGTTTTTTTTCCCTTTGTGTGTAGGTCTGGCAGACTGCTGAGGCTTCTGGCCTCACACCAGCATCTACAAGACTTAGAGACCCAGTGCACTTTTTCGCCCGTTGTGTTTCTTCTTTCTCTTTCCAGTGCTGTTTAATGTGGAGGATCTCTGGGTCCCAGCACAGATGCTAGCCTCAGTATCCTCAGAAGCAGTCTTCTGGCCACATAACAGCATCTAAAGGACATAAAGAACCAGTGCACCTCTTTTCCTTTCTTTTTTGGTTGGCTAGTTATTTTCTTTATCTGTGCTATTATTTTGGGATCTGGCAAATCCCTGAGAAATGAGCAGGGACACTGGTCTAGGTTTTAGCCTCAAATGCAGCAACCTCTAGCTTCCCACTGGCACAAACAAGGGAGTTGGAGAGGCAGGTGCCTCATTAATTTTCCTCATTTCCACCCGCTCCCTTGATTTTTTTTTTTTGTCTACTAGTATTTTTTCTTTATTTTTCCCCCTTCTCATTTTTTTTTTCCTTCTTGTTCTTAGTCTACTGGTCTGAATAATGGGAGAACCAGATTTTCAGAGTAACCACAACAAAATACTCAGAGTGTGAAGTTCCCAACAGCAAATTACAAAACACACAAAGCAAAAGAAAAGTATGGCCCAGTCGCAGATAAAAGAATTTGATGGAGGGCGGGCCACGGTGGCTCAGCAGGTAAGAGTGCTTGCCTGCCATGCCCGAGGACCCAGGTTCGATTCCCGGTGCATGCCCATGCAAAAAAAAAAAA
The DNA here is from genome assembly GCF_023851605.1 of Tamandua tetradactyla. Classification (NCBI taxonomy): domain Eukaryota; kingdom Metazoa; phylum Chordata; class Mammalia; order Pilosa; family Myrmecophagidae; genus Tamandua; species Tamandua tetradactyla. Next base: position 29,903,453 of record NC_135352.1, read on the forward strand.
AAAAAAAAAAAAGAATTTGATGGAAAACACTCTGGAGAAAGTGCAGTCTCTGGAATCACGAATCAAAGACTTTGGAATGATAAATAAGATAGGATAAATAGCCTATAAATAGGATCAATAAACTAAAGGAAAACATGGACAAAGAACTAAAAGAAAGAAGGAAAACAACAGATGAACAAAATGACAATTTCAATGAGATAGAAAAACCTAACGGAAATTCTGGAACTCAAAAGTACAATAACTGAAGTGAAATATTCCAAAGAGGAACCACCCCCCCTCAGCACCGGGTGCCAGCAAGTGCACCTCCCAACCCCCTGCCGGCCCCCCACCCACTCACCGGCCCAAGGCCATTGTCCCTGGCCAGGCGTGCCCCACGGGGCCCCTGGGGTCACAGCTCCACAGCTCCGGGCCACTATGTCCAGCCTCACCTGGCGCAGCCACCACCCCGGCCACAGGCCCTGCACCCACAGTGACAGCTGCGGGAACAGCGTCGGAGGATGCCATTCAGTTCAGGAGAGCGCAGCCCAGGCACCCGGGCTCCTCTACTCACTGCGTTGCCGACAGTCTACATCTTTTACGAGCTCACAACTTTCCTAAGAACTTCTGTATACAAAGAAAGTTATTTAGAAAAGCATTTCAGATTTATTTACTGAAAAGAAGACTCTCCTGGGCAACTGGGGAATTTGGGGTTTTGACGTCTTTTCTAAGTTTTTTTTTTTTAATCTCTTCTTTGTTGACTTTGGGGTTTGGATACCCACCGCTGCTTCGGCTTCCAAGAACCTTCTGGGTCGCTACAGTCCCGAGGCAGCCACTGGCCAGTCTGACGCGGCTGCCCGCGACTGGCCGCTGTCCTGCACGCTGGCGTCCAGCCGGCAGGAAGGGAAGACACTGCGTCCGCAGGCGCCACGGATAAACGCTGGCGGGAGACGCTCTCCCACCGTGGTGCCCCGGGGCGCCGCTGCGCCAGTGGCCGCGGACCCAAAAAGCAGTGCAACCAGGCTCAACGATCTCCTGGACCTGAACTTGACCCTCTCCAACCCGCTGTCCCAGCAGGAGGCGGTGGCCGCACTGGGCCTCGTCCACCCCCGCTGGGCAGGAGCCTGACCAGAGCGCCCTCCGCCTTCAGTGTCGGCTACTTGCTGAGGGCAACGGGCAGGCGGGCCGTGGCTGGGGTGGCCACCCCCTTATCGCCGGGAGTCCACCCCTCCCATGGCGCCTTTCATCCTGGCGGGCACCCGGGGTGGCTTCCGTGGCAGGAGCCGCTGCTACCACCAGCTCCCGATGAAGGCGCTGCTGAGCGGCGGGGCATTGATAAGCGTGGCGGCCTGGCCCCCACCGACTGCACCAAGGGCAGCGGAAGGCAGCCCCCTGGTGGTGGCGGTGGGGTCCTACGGCCGCGGGCGGCCGCGCACTTGCCCCAACATCAGCAGGAGGGTGTAGTCCTGCATGGCCGGCAGGTCGGCCCCTGGAGCTCCACCTGGGTACTGGACTCCTGGCTCAGCAACAGCCCCAGGCCACCCGCGCACAAATTACCCCTGGGGCGGCAGCTCCTCCGCAGGACTATGCGAACCCTGGGTGCCCAGGAACTGCTAAGAAGCAGGGGCTGTCACCCACCTGCCACTCCCCCTGCCTTCCCCCTGGGCTTCCATCCTTATCCCAGCCCAACTACCCGCCCAGCTGCAGCCCCAGGCCTCAGATCCCGTGGCTCCACTACCAAGAGCTTAGGCCACCCAATTCCTGCATGCCCAGAAGCCTGGGCCAAAGTAGGGGAAGGACAGCAACCCACACTTCTGATTACACGGGCTGCGACATCACCTACACAAAAATCTCATCTGAAGGCAAACTCACATACACACGCAGGTGAGAAGCCCTACCACTGGGACTGGGACGGCTCCAGGTGGAAATCTGGCCACTCAAACAAAGTGAGAAGGCACTATCAGAAACACAGGACTCAGCCCCTTCCAGTGTCGGAAGTGCCATCAGGCATTCTCCACATCAGACCACCTCCCCTTACACATGAAGAGGAGCTTTTAAATCCAGACAGGGGAGATGACCTGAGCTGTCAGAACAGAGTTCAGTGTTTCTGCCTTTCACATTGTCTTCCAGTGAGGGGGGAAACCCAGCTGGAAAGCACTACAGCCACGGCCAAGTTCCCAGGGGGTAAACTTGCGAGTGGATAATCAGGAGAAATGGGGAAATCAAAGAACAGAAATCAAAGAATGGATAGGGTCTGTGACTGCATCACCTATTCATTCTAATTCTAAATCCAACTTGAGTATTCCTGGACTTAGGAAACACCAAGGGGGTGACTGGAAGTTGTGTATATCAAGGTATACATCAGATCGTGCATTGTGGGGAGGGGAGGCCACATTCGCTTGAATCATGTTTTGATGTAATATAAGTGAAAAGATCACCTTGTATTCTCTTTGCCTTTAAAAAGCCATTATTATGATATTAGAGGAGGAAGAAATTCAGGTACAAAAAATGCATTTTACGGTGGGCGGCGGTGGCTCAGTGGCAGAGTTCTCGCCTGCCATGTCAGAGACCTGGGTTCAATTCCCAGTGCTTGACCATGCAAAAAAAAAAAAAAGCATTTTAATAACCTAAATGATAGTGCTTAGTGAACCTTGGTTCTAAAGTTATCGAAAGAGGAAGCCAAAGTTCTCAAACAGCCGCATTTGACAAAGAAAATCTATTTTTGTCTTCCAACCTATATTTATGGCCTAAGTCGTAAATACACTTGGTTCACTTTAACATTTGTTATGTACAGTCTGTAATAGATATGTTTGCTACACTGTTATTTGTTATGTAGACATGCCTTAAGCAGAACAAATTTCTTCTGTATAGTTCCTTGCCTTAATAAATATGTAATATAATTTGAAGCAAACTTCTATTTTGTATATTTATAAACTACAAAGTAAAAAAAAAATTTTGTGGCACTTGTATTTTGCATACTCAAGGTAAGAATTAAATAAACCTATTATATTTAAATAAACCTATTAAATTTATGTTAAAAAATTTCAATAGAACAGTTCAAGTGCATACTGGAGGAGGCAGAAGAAACGATCAGTAAACTCAAAGACAAAGTAACTGAAATTGTCCACGTTGAGTAGCAGAAAGGAAAAAGAATGACCAAAAAAAAAAGGCTGAAAAATCTGTAGGATGCCATTAAGTATACCAATATATGCAAAAGCAAAAAAAAATCAAAATAATAAAAGGCACAGGATCAGATTTGATCTGCAGACCAGTTTTCCAAATTCAAAGCACTAGTTTTCCTGCTATGGTCCAAGCACCCAACTAAAAAGCCAACCAATTTGGGGAATGTAATAACAAAATCCTACCAACAATTTAGATGTCAACGAGATGAGATTTTCATTATAAAGGCAAATTAAAACTCTTTTTTCCACCTCCACCCCTGCCCCACCCCAAGAGCACACACAAAAACCAGGCCATCTGAAACTGTGGCATAAAATTGAGGGGTGGGAGGGGGAGTGGTGAAGAAACCTAACTCACCCAAGAATTCCTAAAAACAATACAGCCTTCAGGCAGGATTTACAGCCTGACTTTACTGTATGGTGGCTATAAACAAAACAAATAAAAAGAATTTAAGTGATTCCATACTGATAGAACACACCCAAGCACCTGGAAAAAGGAAATACAAACGCTTTCTGAAGTAATCTATTTTCTGCCAGGCCCCAAAGCTTTAACATCAACAAAGTTATACTGACAATAAGCAACCTACAGGTAAAAAAAAAAAAAAAAAAATCACTAAACACACGAAGAAATAAAGGCATCAACAAGACTCAAAAGAAGGAATCTACATAATCAATATGCGCACGCACACACACATCAGGTACAGGGATTACCAAATACAGAGTATAAAATGACTGAGTTTTAAATGTTTCCAGAAATAAAAGACTTAAAATGAACAGAATGAGCAGATTCAAAAGAGAACCGAAGGGAACTCTCGGGAATGAAAGATATAACTGAAATTAAAAATTCAACTAAAAAAGTTTGACAGCAAATTAGACACAACCAAAGAGAGAACTTGCAAATCAAAGTCAGATTTGAAAATACTACCTAGAAGAAATCCCAAAGAGAAAAAGAAATGGAAAATATGAAAAAGTGGTTAAGAGGTAAAGAAAATAGATTATGAAGGTATAACATCTGTCTAAATAGAGGTTCAGAAAATGGAGAGAGAGAATGGGATAGAGGCAATATGTGAAGAGATAATGTATAAAGCTTCTGCAAACTCAAAAAGACAACATTTTAACGGTTCATTAGACTTAATGAATCCCAAACAGGATAAAGAAGAAGCAATCCATGCCTACATACTTCAAAGATACACTACTGATATTAAACACATAGGAATTCATTATGAATAACTTTATGCCAACCAATTTGGACATATGGATGAAATGAACCAATTCCTAAAAAAAAAAAAAAAAAAAAAAAAGCTCACAAAACTAAATCAAGAAGAAACAGAAAACTTGAAGTTTCACAAGAATAAAGTTTCATAAAATATTAAACCTGAATAGGTTCATAAATAATTTAAAATATTATACTCAGGTGGTTTCATAGGCTTGTTCGAACAAACATTTAAGAAGAAAGCCAATATTACATCAACTATTAAGAGCACAGAAAAAGCAGGCACATTCCTCACCTCATTTTTTTGTCTTTTTACTCCTCACCTCATTTTACAATGGTAGAATGACCTTAATAGCAAAATCTGACAAGAATGAGGAAGGAAACAGTAGGCCAATTCTCTTACAAACACAGAAACAAAATACAAAATAGAATATTTAACTGTAATCAAACATACATTTTTAAACATTTTAAGATCTCTGACACCAAAATATATATTACCATCTGTGGCATCTTACAATCATCATTAGACACTTAAAAAAAAATTAATAACAACCCCAAAATACGGATGCATTTTATATCAATAGCATCTTAAATTTATCATAAATTTGAAAAGGGGGGGGACAGACCAGTATTGGCAAAACAAGCCTTAATGATAGGCTAAGCCTACTTAAAATCAGGCCTAAGAGTCACCCCCACAAGAGAACCTCTTTTGTTGCTCAGATGTGGCCTCTCTCTCCAGCCAACACAAGCAAACTCACTGCCCTCCCCCTGTCTACATGGGACATGACTCCCAGGGGTGTGGACTTTCCTGGAAACGTGGGACAAAAATCCTAGAATGAGCTGAGACTCAGCATCAAGGGACTGAGAAAACCTCAAACAAAAGGGGGAAGAGCAAAATGAGACAAAATAAAGTGTCAATGGCTGAGAGATTCCAAACAGAGTCGCGTAGTTATCCTGGAGGTTGTTCTTAAGCATTAAATAGATATCACCTTATGAGTCAAGATGTAATGGAGAGGCTGGAGGGAACTGCCTGAAAATGTAGAGCTGTGCTCCAGTAGCCATATTCTTGAAGATGATTATATAATGATATAGCTTTCACAGTGTGACTGTTTGATTGTGAAAACCTTGTGTCTGATGCTTCTTTTATCAACCTTATCAACAGACGAGTAAAACATACAGAATAAAAATAAATAATAGGGGGAACAAATGTTAAAATAAATTTAGATTGAAATGCTAGTGATCCATGAAAGGGAGGGGTAAGGGGTATGGTATGTATGAGTTTTTTTCCATTGTCTTTTTATTTCTTTTTCTGAATTGATGCAAATGTTCTAAGAAATGATCATGATGATGAATATGCAACTATGTAATGCTATTGTGAATTACTGATTATATATGTAGAATAGAATGATCATAAGTTAAGAATACATTTGTTATATACTTTTTAATTTAAAAATTAATTAAAAAACAAGTCTTAGCAAATATAAAAAATTACAATAATAATAAAAATAATCTATGACTAACAGGGTTTATCTCAGGAATGTAAGGTTGGTTTAATATTAAAATATCAATTAATATAATTAATATAACTTCAGCCATTAATAATAACAAAAATCATTTGATTACCTCAAAAGAAACAAAAATCCTTTTAATAAAAGTCAACATCCATTACTTTAAAAAGAAAAAAAGCTAGGAACAGAAGGTAAGCTAGGAACAGAAGGGAACTTCCTTAACCTAATAAAGGGAGTCTAAAAAACACCTATTTACTTTGAAAACATTCCCTGTAGGATTTAGAGTAAGACAAAGCCACCCATTATCACACTAGTTCAATTCAACATTGAATTGCAAGTCCAAGCCAGTACTATATGGCAGGAAAAAGAAATGAAAGGATTAAGAATAAGCAAGGAATAACAAAAGAGTCTTTATTTATAATTTTCAGATAATCTAGAAGGAGACATTCACCACCACATATCAAGATTTGTTATAAAACTATAATATGTAAGATGGGAATACTGGCAAAAGGACAGAATAAATAGGCTAAAATAAATAGCAATGCAACAATGGGCCCACACAAAGATGAAAACTTGATGTAAGGAAACTAATGAGAAGGGGCATCACTGCTGATCAGTGGGAAAAGTTGGAGTTTTCCTTATGTAATCCTGTGATGGCTAGTGAGACAAGTAGGAGATAAGACGAAACGGGTCTCTCTACACTCTGTACTCTAAAACCAAGCCTTCATGATGTCAAGACCCTATAGTAGAATAACCCCCTAAACTCAGGATATAAAAGGATGTTTTTTAACAAGAAACAAAATGCACAAATTATAAATGAAAAGATTGAAAAATCTGACTGTATTAGCTGCCATTTATTGAAAAACTCCATGAAGACGGGGAGAAAATAAGCCTAAAACTGGGAAAAGATATTTGCTGCACATATAACCCAGAGGATTTATTTCTAGAATTTATAAGGCATCCTCACAAACCAATAGGAAAATGAGGTGGGAGGGAAGGGAAGAATTTCAAAGAAAAGAAAAGGGAAGCAAATGTGCTGCACACATCTGGAAGTATGTTCAACCTCACTTACTAATAATTAGGGAAATGGAGAAACAAAATCACAAGGAGTGGAGCACCCAAAAGAAAAAATGAAAAACTGTAAAACTGTATCCCATACCAAACTTTAAAATCTGCTCAATAACTACTTGTTAAAATGTACTTGGAAATTTTTCTTGTACATATATTTCACAACAAAAAGAAAAAAAGTCACAATTGAGGTACCATTTTAAACCCAACCAACTGAAAAAAATTTAGAATTTAGACACTCTCAAATGCTGCCAAGGACATGGAAAACTGGTAATTCTCATTCATTGCAGGCAAAAGTATAAACTGCTTTAAAAAAAAAAAGTTGGGGGCCAGCCACGGTGGCTCAGCAGGCAAGGACGCTTGCCTGCCATGCCAGAGGACCCGGGTTCGATTCCCGGTGCCTGCCCAAGTTAAAAAAAAAAAAAAAAGTTGGAAAAGGTGGCTTTTAACACGGAACCGTACAATCCAACAAATGCACTTCTAAGTATATACTCCAGAGAATCTACCCTTGCACATGTGCCTGAGGAGACATATACAAAATAATAGTAGCACTGTTCATAATAGTGAAAAATTTTAAACAGATAAAATGTCCACCTGTTATGTTTACATAATGTAATACTATATAGGAATGATTATGAACATGTCACCAGCATGGATACATTCAGAATTTTAAGTTTGTGTGGATCTTAATATATCTTTTAAATTGTAAACTCATTTTCAAAATTAACATACAGTAAAATTGACATTTGGGGGGTATATTGTCTTCCTTCTTCCTTTTTTCCCATGGTTAGCCTACAGTTTCTATATTTTCTTAGAAAGTATGGAAAGCACTATGGAAAGGTAGTAGGGATGTTAGGGGGCCAGTGATCTAGTAGGTCAGTTGAAAGTGTGATTTAAGTGAAGAATGCTTATCTCCAGTTTCATTTGTATTCTCCGTGCTCATTTGTATTCTCTGTGTTCATCTGTATTCTCTGTATTGACAAGACGCCTGTCTCTCTGTGATCAATAAGTCAGTAATATCTTCTTCGTGAAGGTCAGATACACTAAGATACAGCCATAAAGTGGTGTCCTTAATATCTGCATTAGTTAAGAGGCTCGACTATCACCATGATACCTACTTCTGTAGTATAAAGATTACAGGAATCAGAATTTTCCTTATAATATATAATCTGGGAACCTTCCCAAAATATGTGTCAATTCAGTAGGGACTTTCAAAAGAAAAAAAATAGCTTATTTGTCACCACGGCATTTAAAATACAACATTTTGGCTCAGAATCAGATGCCACACAATGACTACACATAAGAATTGTGATGGAGAAGGAAGCTCCATTTCTTGGCAACATTTACAAATTCAAATACCTTTGTTAAAGGTATTAAAAAAACCCAAAAACCTGCATTTCCACCACCCTGCTTTTCCTGCATTTCCACCACCACTCTTCTTGATACAAGATGATAACAAACTTCAGTTAGAGCCTGCAGAGAGGGAGAAAAGTTCCAGCTTAAACTATAAAAAAGCAAAGATAGGATTAAAAACGTATTTTTCTCCCAAATGGGCAACACAGGAACTAGAGAAATTTAGCAAGAAGCCAGACTAACAGCCAGTTGCCACTGAGAAACAGAAGGCAGCTTTTCTTTTATGCTTTCTCCTTCTGCAAAATTAATCTCAACCTTGGTTTAGCCACTCCTAAGGAAAAATTAGGACTTCCGATCTTTTTTTTTTAGTATTTTTATTATAAACAATGAACACATACAAACATACAAACATTCTTGACATGGCTCATAATATCATCACATAGTTGTGTATTCAGCACCATGATCAATTTTTTTGAACATCTGCATCTCTCCAGCAAAAGAAAAAACTCATACATGCCATACCCCTTACCACACTCTCTTCCACTGACCACTAGTATTTCAATCTACTTAATTTATTTTAATCTTTGTTACCCCTATTATTTGTTTATTTTTTTATCCATATTTTTTACTCATCTAGGACTTGATTAATTTAGATTTGCCTCAGTTCTTTAGAGGCTAGGACATCCAACCCTTCAAAAACTTCCCAGACAACTTCTATCTACACTCCTTTCATTGCCCCTTACATATGAGCTTTATGTGTGTGTGTTTTCTAGAAGGTGATTTTATGATTTTAAATATGAATCTCTCAGCATGAAGCACAACACTCTGTGATGGAAGAGTCCAAAATAACCAAACTCTGAACCTGTCAATCTTCTCACACTCTATAATCATTCCAGGTTTAAGCTAAGACACTATGTTTGGGAAAGTCAGGTCTATTGAAATATAACTGAATGCAGTGAAATTTATTCTTCTTGAGTAAAAGTCTATGAAATTTGACAAATGCATATTTGTTACACAACCACCTACACAATCATGAAATAGAATATTTCCATCATGCCAAAAGTTCCCTCAACCCTCTTTGTTGTCAATCCCTCTGTGATCAATACCTGACCTTATATATTTTTCCATTTCAAGAATGTCATATAAATGGAATCATGATGGAAGCAGCATCTTGAATTTGGCTTCCTTCGCTTAGCTTATGTATTCTTGATGGGAGAAGAGTGATATGGGGGGGGGGGGAACAAATTAGTTCACAGCAGGTAGAAAAACCTTAAATATTACAATTGGTCCAAGACCTTCCCAGGGATCACAGTATAAAAACAATTAAAATAAATCTGCGATATTAAAACGTCATGAAAAAAATGGGCAATTAGGAAAAATATGTATCTAAAATAAAAACGCTCCTGAGGGAGGGGAGAAATAATGAAAAACAAATTTGGCATAACGCATTTGAGATTTATCTATATTGTTGTATCAGTAGTCTGGTTTTTTCACTGTTGAATAATATTCCATGATATGGAAGTATTAGTCTCTCTATCCATTCAGTAACTTTAAGACATATGTCCTCATATCTCTTTAGTAAAAACCTATGAGTCGGCAGGCAACTGTGGCTCAAGAGGTAGAATTCTCACCTGCCATGCCAGAGACCCGGGTTTGGTTCCCGGAGCTTGTCTATGTCAAAAAAAAAAAAAAACACCTAAGAGTGACATTGCTGAATTGAGTAGTAAGTGTGTTAAACCGCTTACTGAAGCGGATGGACCATATTGCATTCCTATCAGCTACATAAGAAATGCTTCCCATCTTCACCAGCACTTGATATCATCAGACTTTTTGCATGTTTTGGTTGTTTATTTAGCCATTCCAAGAAGTGCCTGGTGGTATCTCATTGAAGTTTTAATTTGTGTTTCCCTAATGATGATATTGAGCATCTTTCCTGTATTTACTTGCCATCAGTATACCTTCTTGGGCCTAGAATCTGTCCAAATCTGTGGCCCATTTTTTATTAGGTTCTTTCCTTACTGAGTTGTGAGAAGTCAGTTTTAATGTGGTTAAATTGAAGGTTTTTGTTTTTTTTTTTAGGGCTCTGGTAATAGTCTATCACATATTAAGCTCACATCTAGCACACACTTGCATTATAAGACTACTACACTTTAAGTACAATATTCATAGTGCCTAGAGAATTATACAATGTTGTTGCTTTCTAATCCCATCTTTCTGAGATAACAGCAAAGCATCTGCAATTTTTTAAGTTGATGGCTGCATCAAAGTTGACAGCCATCATATTAGGCCAACAACTCTGAAAATTCACTGATTACAGCCACCAAAAACAAACCAAATTCCTCACAGGACACCATCCTCCTCCAGCCACCATTTCTACCCTTTTGTGGAGGGGAAAAAAAACTCAGTACTAAGAGAAAAATTGTGACTACCCAGGAAAAGTTTGGGAGGAATATATATGCATGTATATATGAAACTGAAACATATATATATGTTTCAGTTAAATATATATATATGTTTTAGTAGCAAGCACATATATGGTTGTCTCATACTTTAACCATAATTCATAAATGCCTCAAGATTTATTTTATTTATTTATTTATTTATTTTTATTTATTATTTTTTTTAATACATGGGCAGGCACCAGGAACTGAACCCACGTCTCTGGCATGGCAGGCAAGAGCTCTGCCACTGAGCCACTGTGGCCCACCCAAGATTTATTTTAAAAGTGTAGGTTAAAGGGTGCATGGGTGGTTCAGTGGTAGAATGCTCACCTGCCATGCAGGAAACTCAGGTTCGATTCTTGGACCATGCAACCCCCAAAAAAGGGACGGAGTAGATGAAAAAATGCCATTGCTGTATCTATGCATCACCACATTAAGTTAACAGAATATCTCAAAGGAAAGTGCATTGAAAATAATGACACTCAGTTAACTGAAATTAATAATCAGAAAGCAATAAAAAGCACCTGGAAACAACTATCTCAAGACAACAGTGAACACGAACAGGCTTCCCCAGCACTGCCCTCCCTCTCCCTGACTCTACCCCACCCCAACACATATATAGATGTACTGGATTCTTTCTGAAACTCCAAGGCATTGAGTTTATTCCTGCCCAGAGACTCTGAACATACATTTCTCTTCTCTCCCCAAAAATGGTCTCATTCCACCCCCTTTCTAGCTAACTTCTATTTACCCTTCAGGTTTCCATTTAAATGCTACTTCTTCAACTCCTGAGGAAAGCTTCCCTGACTCCCAGAGTTAATTAAGTCAAAGTCAACAAAACACACTCCCTTTATACCCTGTACTTTTCACAATGCTCACAACACATAAAACAAACCTACTAATGGGGGTGCAAGGGTAGTTCAGTGGTAGAGTTCTCGCCTGCCATGCGGGAGATCTGAGTTCAATTCCCACCCGTGCACTTCCCAAAACCCAACAAGAAAACAACAACAATAATTCAACCAATGGTGCTGCAATAACAGGACAGTCACATGGAAAAAGAATGAAATGTGATTCCTATCATACAGCATATTAAAAAAAAAGACAAAAAAAACCCAGCTGTTTGTTTACTCAGCTAGACTCCAATCTCCATGAGGACAGTGCCAGGTCTGTTTCATTCGTCAAACAGAAAGAAACTTGGCACCCTGAAGGTTTAGGAAAATATCCCATGTGACTGGAGTATATGTTTGGGGGTAGAGGTAACAGTGACTTGTTATGAATCTGGAGAAGTAGACTGGCTGAGTGGTATGTGGACCTGGCAATGCAGACACTCCGACATTTGTTGAATGGATAAATCCATGGACAGATGAGGGAAGAGATGGATTTGGATACAGCTTAGACACCTACTGGCAGGGTCACCTCAGGCAGATTAGCCTTAAAAACCTTCTTTATGAAGGGTTCTGTGTTTCTTCACTTACGAAATGAAAAAAAGTCATATCTGCCCCCTAGAGTTATTGCAAAGGATGAAATAAACATCCTGAAGAATCAAGCACATAACTGGTGCCCTGTGGAAGCCAAGGAATGACCTCGGCATTTGCAGTAAAAAATAGACAGGTGTCAAAGTTTACATCCCTTTAAGAGATTCTTCTGTCATAAGAAAGAGGCACTTTTTATTTAGCATAAGAACCAAGAAGCCCAGAAATAAAATCTTAAGAAAAATATTTAGGTACAAGGAATAAGACGGCAGCAGTAGAGGCTACAGCAGTGTGGTCTTAGAATCTTCCAGGCAAGAGAAGAGCAGCTGCAGCGACTGGAGTCAAAAGACCAGAGAGTGCTGCACTCTGGGTGGGTGTGAGCTGGGAGCTGGCAGGCTTCAGGTCTCAGTACTCTAGCTGAGTAGAAGGCACAGGCATCTCTACAGCCTAAACGGTGTCCGCCCAACACGCATCACTGGAACTCGCCAACCAGTATGGCATGCTAGCTCAGGAATAGGGCTCTGTGATGAGCTATGCCATAGAAGAGAAAGGATGGATTCTGCGGCTAGTACAAGAGCTCAAACACACTGCACAGGGGAGTCTTTCTTAAAGTCATTATAGGTATAGACTGCTATCTTGTCTAGTGAACAGCACAGAACCAGGGGTACACAAATGGTTATGCTAAACTTAATGAGAAAAGAGACATCTGCAGAGTACATGGAAAGGATAAATATACATATATTTGATAAATGGGAACAAATTGATTCATCTATCCTTTAGATTATCAAGACTTAGAAACATGAGCTATGCAAACTCTTGCATCGTCAGCAACGAGAAGAAACACCACCCTGTAATGGAGCCTGTTGCATTGTTCAACAAACTGGAAGAATTAGACTTTAGCTCATTATAAGGAAAAGGATGCAAGTTTTCCTGTATTTTTCTCCAGTGACCCTCTCACTCCCGCAGATGAATCCTAAACTTTTTTTCACATGACAGACTGTCAAATATTCGGATATCATCATAAGTAGGGAGGTCATATGACCCCATTTGCCCAGACAGTTCCAGTTTATGCTTGTCATCCTGGCATAATTAATAAGATGGTACTCTTTCACTCTCAAACTGTGGAATTTTGTGGTTTGGACAATATTTTATATCATCACCCAGTTATAGGAGATACCCTTCAACCCTGAATACTCTCTCCTTCCGGTCATGCATTCTCCTTTTTTTGTCAGCCATATCTCCTGTGACATAATCCCCAATAAATACAGGTGCTCCTTACTGTGTGCCCTGTGTTCTGGCTGCCATGGGCACAACAGCAACACGATACATGGTCCCTCCCTACACAGAAGCCTGAAAAACACCCACTGTAAAGGGTCGGAAGACCCACCCAAAAAACGGAGGTGGGAGTCAAAGATTTAACTGAAACAAGGAGGAGGTCTTATCCCCAAAGCCAAGGAAAGAGATCTTTTAATGAGCGAAAACTCAAAGTTCTCTAAACCTGCATCATGGAAATGACTAAGTACAAATCTCCACTGGAAGACAGAACTACATTAGAAAGGAAAGGTAAGGCACTGTAGACTTGAATATGCTAAATAATGATAGGAAAAATATACTCCAAATGAATAAAAAATTAAACATATAAAATAATTCCTTTAAAAAAAGACTACAGTTTAAAAAAAAAAAAGACTACAGTTTAAAAATATATGAATATTTTCATGATTATCACATAGGGAAGACACTTCTAGGCATCATACAAAAACCAAAAACATTAAAGGTGGGGAACTTGGAGTAAATAAAAGTTCAAAATATTATATACCCATTGGACTATAGAATCTAAAAGGAAAAATATATATATAGACGTTAAAAAGGGCTAACTACCTTAATCATAAGGAAAAAAAATCATAAGAAAAAAATGAAAAAAAAGACAACATTTTCCAGGGAAGATATTAAAAGACTCCAATCTACCAATAAAGAAATATACTTGAAGGTGATGGGAAGATAGTGAAGTTGAAAGCTCTAGGAATCAGTCCCTCCAGCAGAATAACTACTGAACAGCAGGAACTGTCTGAATCAACTATTTTGAAACTCTGGGGTCCAGCAGAATATCATACAAGCATTCAGGGAAGAGTAGGAGGAAGAGGATGGTAAATTATAATAAACTGTTCTCCTCACACAGCAGTTACCATTGCCAAGCCCCCACACTCTTGCAGCAGGCAGCAGGGGAGTCCAGCCCTGGGCATAGCGTGATCAGAAGTGGGCAAAGACTTTTGACTGTCTACTTTGGATCACTGGGTACCAGGCTCTGACAGCAGCCACTGTTTCAACATGACCTGGACAAAGGTAGCAGAGGAGACTTAAAGATGGGACACTTACCTTGGAGCCTCAGAACAGAGGGGAAGGGATGCATTTGTTGGGCAGATCAACAAAGTACAACTTAAAGGAGCTGTGGAAGAAGCTCCCAGAGCTCTTCCTGGCCCCCCTTCTTCATCCTTCTTGAGAGCAGTGTGAAGCCAGGTTGCAGTTCCCTTTGTGGGTCCCTGGCCATGTTTCTGTTGGGAAAGACTGAGTTGGGAAACTCCTCTCCAACAGGCCCACCTCCCAGAATTTACACTCCAGGCACAAGAAGCTTAATATAATGAAAGCAGTGTGAGAAACAACCGACAGCTTGGGGCAAAGGCTTAACCTGCTTTAAGTCCCACAGTGGAAAGTTCAGGAGAGGAAGAAAGCCTGTCTTCTGGGAAATAGTGGGGCACTGGAAATACTCTAAACCAACTAGACCTAATAGAACACTTAACCCAGCAACGAAAGTATACACATTCTTCTAGAGTGCACATAGATCATTCTCCGGAACAGATTAACAATATCTTAGAAAACAAAACAAGTCTACAAAAAAAATTTTAAATATTGATATCATACAATGTTTCTTTTCTGACCACAGTAGAATGAAGCAAGAAATTAATAACAGAGGGAGAAATGGGAAATTCACAAAAACATGGAAATTAAACAAAATATTCTTCAACAACCAATGAATTAAAGAGGAAATCACAAAGGAAATCAGGAAATATATTGAGACAAATGAAAATGAGAATAAAACATACCAAATCTTCTGACATGCAGCAAAGGCAGCATTGAGGAAAATGCGTAGCTGTAAATGGTTACAAGGATTTCAAATCAGACACCGAACTCCAAAACTAGAAGAACTGAAAAATAACACAAACTAAACGCAAAGGAAGCAGTAAAAGGAAATAACAAAGATTAGACCAGAGATAAATGACATACAGAAACAAGAGAGAATCAACAAAACCAAAAACTGAGTTTTTGAAAAGATTAATAAAATTGACTATCTTTTAGCTAGAATGATGAAGAAGAACAGGGAGGATACAAGTAACAAAAATCAGAAATAGAAAAGGGACATTACTATTGACCCCACATAAATAAAAAGAACTATAAGAAGATACTATGAACAACTGTACATCAACAAATTAGATAGCCTAGATGAATTGAACAAATTCCAAGAAACATACAAACCATGTATATGGACTCAAGAAGAAATAGAGGTCAACAAATCCACAACATAAATCAGTAATCAAAAACCTCCCAACAAAGAAAAAGCCCAGGAGCAAATGGCTTCATAGAAGAATTTCACCTTACATCCCAAGAAAAATGAACAACAATCCTACTCAAACTCCTCCAAAGTACTGAAGAGCAGGGACTATTTCCTCATTCATTCTACACAGCCAATATCACACTCGTACCTAAACTAGATAAAAATAACACAAGAAAATTACAGATCATGTCTCTTATGGATACAGATGCAAAAATCTTCAAAAACATTAGCAAATCAAATCCAATAGCAGATTAAAAGAAGTCCACACCATAACCAAGTGGGATTTAGCCCAGGTATGCAAGGGGGATTCAACACAAGAAAATCAATTGATGTAATACACCAGAGTAAATTTGAGAAGACAGGTTACCAGGAGATGGGGTGGGGGTAGAAAATAGGGAGTTAAGGCTTAAAATGTACAGTGTCTACTTAAAACAACAGAAAGCTTTGGTAATAGATGGTGATAATGGTAGGAAGACATCATGAACATAATTAGCAGCATGAAAATACAGATTTGGTAGAGGGAGAGTCAAGACGGCGGCTTAGAGAGGTGTGGGATTTAGTTCATCCTCCAGAGCAGCTAGTAAATAGTCAGGAATGGTACAGAACAATTGCTGGGGCCACGTCAGTGACCAGACACACAGCATACACCAGTCTGGACCAGCTGGACCAGCTGCGAGCCCAACCAGAACTGTGAGTTCACCAAGCTGCGGTGGCTGGTGCCCCTCCCCGACAAGCTACTTCCCAGCGGGGAAAGAAGAGACTTTACTAGCAGCAGGGGCTGAGCACAGCCAAACATTTGTTAATTTGTGGAATTAACAAATTCTGACTACTAAATATAGGCCCCCAGCTCAGCTGAACCTTGAGTAAAAACGGAGGTCACTGGTTTTTGCCCCAGTGCAGAGGGGGCAGGGCTGACAGAAAAAGAAAAAAGAAAAAAAAAAAACAGGTATTTTTGGGATGTGAAAAGGGCTGGGCCCTGCAGGAAAGGAGGGGGCACATAGAAATAGAGATACATGGAGCAAGGTACCAACTTAAGCTCTTGATTGGCAAACATGAAGAACAGAGTCCTGCTCTGAAAAGGATTTTTCTTTTTCTCTTTTCTGGCTGGGTTTCTGTGGATGGCCTACTCTTTGAATACAGCGGCAAGCCTTCTGGGGCTCCACTGCCACAGGCATAGGCAGAAACAGGCTTGTTTGAGGCTTGTCTGGAGCCTGTGCCTTCCCCAGGAGAGGGGTGGGGCCCAGCTCAGGTAGAACCCCTCCCTCAAGGAACACAGACCCCAAGGTCTGGAAAAGGGAAGTGATTAAAGCCAGCCTACAACCTCTCCTCTGTCTTCACCATGCTCCCAGCAGGGAGAGTCTGCTGAAGTTAAAGGTACCACATCACCTTATGCTGGCGGGACCCACAGGTAGAAAAGTGCCACATACTGGGCATGACAGGAAAAATGCAGAGTCCAGAGACTTCATAGGAAAGCCTTTTAATCTGCTGGGTCTCACCCTCAGGGAAAACTGATGCACAGGGTTCTTTCCTCCTGAGAGGAGACCAGTTTGGTCTGGGAAAATCTGACTGGGGTCTATAACACCTAAGTAGACCCTTCTAAGCGGTGGGGTAAAGGCACCGTACAGGCGGGACAAGAAACAAAAACACAAGAACAGAAAAATTATGATCTATTAAATACAACCTAAGCTCGAGGATTAGAATAAGCTGAACTGAATATCAAAGAACAAATAGACAACAAAGTCACCCAGCAACAAAATCCTAGGAAAATAAAAAGTGAAAACAATCTCGAGAATAAACTAATTAAAGTAATTAAATGCCTAGATGCCAGCAAAAAATAATGAATCATACTAGGAAAATTGAAGAAATGGCCCAGTCAAAGGAACAAAGCAACAATTCAAATGAGATACAGGAGTTCAAACAATTCAGAATGTTCAAACAGACATGGAAAACCTGTTAAAAAATCAAATCACTGAATTGAGGGAGGACAAAAAGAAGGCAAGGAATGAACAAAAAGAAGAAATCAAAAGTCTGAAAAAACAAATCACAGAACTTATGGGAATGAAAGACATGGTAGAAGAGATGGAGAAAACAATGGAAACCTACAATGTCAGATTTCAAGAGGCAGAAGATAGGATTAGTGAACTGGAAGACGGGACATCTGTAATCCGATAAGAAAAGAAAATATGAGGAAAAGAATGGAAAAATTATGAGCAGGGACTCACGGAATTGAATGACAACATGAAGCGCATGACTATACGTGTTGTGGGTGTCCCAGAAGGAGAAGAGAAGGGAAAAGGAAGAGAAAAACTAATGAAGGAAATTATCACTGAAAATTTCCCAACTCTTATGAAAGACTTAAAATTACAGATCCAAGAAGTATAGCGTGTGTGAAAGAGAACAGATCCAAATAAACGTACTCCAAGACACTTACTAATCAGAACATCAAATGTCAAAGAGAAAGAGAGAATCTTGAAAGCAGCAAGAGAAAAACAATCCATCACATTCAAGAGAAGCCCAATAAGACTATGAGTAGATTTCTCGGCAGAAACCACAGGCAAGAAGACAGTGGGATGATATATTTAAATTGTTAAAAGAGAAAAACTGCCAACCAATAATTCTATATCCGGCAAAACTGTCCTTCAAAAATGAGGGGGAAATTAAAACATTTGTAGATGAAAATTCAGTAGGAGAATTTGTGACCAAGAGACTGGCTCTGCAAGAAATACCAAAGGGAGGACTAGAGACAGATAAGAAAAGACAGGAGACAGAGGTGTGGAGAAGAGTATAGAAATGAAGACTATCAGTAAAGGTAAGAGTACAGAAATGAAGACTATCAGTAAAGATAAAAAGAAGAAAAATTAGGTATGACATATAAAATCCAAAAGGCAAAATGGCAGAAGGACGGACTTCCTGCAGAGTAATAACACTAAATGTTAACGGATTAAACTCCCCAATCAAAAGACATAGACTGGCAGAATGGATTAAAAAACAGGACCCATCTATATGTGGTCTACAGGAAATGCATCTTAGACCCAAGGATAAACATAGGTTGAAAGTGAAAGGTTGGAAAAAGATATTCCATGCAAATTACAATCAGAAAACAGCAGGAGTAGCTACACTAATATACAACAAATTAGACTTCAAATGAAAAAGTTAAAAGAGACAAAGAAGGACACTACGTATTAATAAAAGGAACAATTCAACAAGAAGACATAACAATCATAAATACTTATGCACTGAGTCAGAATGCTCCAAAATACATGAAGCAAGCAGTGAAAACACTGAAAAGAGAAACAGACACATCTATCATAATAGTTGGAGACTTCAATTCCCTGCTCTCATCAATGGACAGAATGTCTAGACAGAGGATGATAATGAAACAGAGAATTTGAACAATACAATAAATGAGCTTGACTTCACAGACATATATAGAAAATTACAACCCACAACAGCAGGATACACCTTTTTCTCAAGTGCTCATAGATCATTCTCAAGGACAGACCATATGCTGGGTCACAAAGCAAAGTCTCAATAAATTTAAAAAGATTGAAATCATACAAAACATTTTCTCAAGGAATGAATCAATAATAAGCAGACTGCCAGAAAATTCACAAATATATGGAGGCTCAACAATACACTCTTAACCAACCAGTGGGTCAAGGAAGAAATTACAAGAGAAATCAGTACATATATCAAGGCAAATGAAAATGAAAACACAACATATCCAAATGTATGGGATGCAGCAAAGGCAGTGCTAAGAGGGAAATTAATTGCCCTAAATGCCTATATCAAAAAAGAAGAGCAAAAATCGAGGCATTAACTTTCCACTTGGAAGAACTAGAGAAAGAACAGCAAATCAACCCTAAAGCAAGCAAAAGGAAACAAATAATGAAGATTAGAACAGAAATAAATCAAATTGAGAACATGAAAACAATAGAGAAAATCAACAAAATCAGAAGTTAGTACTATGAGAAAATCAATAACATTGATGGACGCTTAGCGAGTTTGACAAAACAAAGAAGAGAGAGGATGCAAATAAAATTAGAAATGGAAGAGGAGACATAACCACTGACCCCACAGAAATAAAGGAAGTAATGAGAGGATACTAGGAATAACTTTATGCTAATAAACTAGACAACATAAATGAAATGGACAATTTCATAGAAAGGTATGAACAACCAACACTGACTCGAGAAGAAACAGACAACCTCAACAAACTGATCACAAGTAAAAAAATTCAATCAGTAATTAATAAGCTCCCCAAAAAGAAAAGTCTAAGACCAGATGGCTTCAAATGTGAATTCCACCAAACATTCAAGAAAGAATAAGTACCAATTCTGCTTAAACTCTTCAAAAAAAATTGAAGGAGACTTCCAGGTCAAGATGGCAGCTTAACAATGTGCACATTTTAGTTCGTCCTCCAGAACAACTACTAAACAACCAGAAACAGTACAGAACAGCTCCTGGGGCCACATCAGTGACCGGACACACAGCATACCCCAGTCTGGACCAGCTGGACCGGCTGCGAGTACCCCCCGAAACCGTGAGTTCCCAAAGGTGCGGTGGCCGGCGCCCCTCCCTCACGGGCCACTTCCCAAGGGGAAAGGAAAGGACTTTACCAGCAGCAGGGACTGGGCACAATCAAACGCCAATTGTGGAACTAATTAACAAATTCTGACTACTAAAAATAGGCCCCCAGCTTAGGTGAACCTGATCAACGTGGAGGTTGCTCATTTTTGCCCCGGCACCAAAGGGGCAGGACTGACAGAAAAAGGGGAAAAAAAGAGAAGGAAACAGAGGTTTTTAAGGCTGTGTATCTACAAAGGCTGGACTGCCTCTGGATATAGCGGCAGGACTTTTCAGGCTGGAACTGCCAAAGGCATAGGCAGAAGTGAGCTGTTTTGGGGGCTTATCTGGAGCCTATGCCTTCCCCAGGCAAGGGGTGAAGCCCCACCCAGGTGGAATCCCTCCATCAAGGAATTCAGACACCAGGGCTTGGTATTTGAAGCCATTAAAACCAGCCTACAACCTCTCCTCTGTCTCCACCATGCCCCCACCAGGCAGAGTCTGCCAAAGTTAAAGGCACTGCATCATTTTATGCTGGTGGGACCTGCAGTCAGAAAAGTGCCACATACAGAATAAGAACAACAGAGTCCAGAGACTTCACAGGAAAGTTTTTCAACCTGCTGGGTCTCACCCTCAGGGAAAACCGACGCAGGTGACTCTTTCCTCCTGATAGGAGGCCAGTTTGGTCTGGGAAAATCTGGCTGGGGTCAATAATATCTAAGTAGACCCTCCTAAGTGTGTGTGGGGGGGAAGGCACCACACAAGCAGGGCAAGAAACAAGAAAACAAGAACTGAAAAACTCTCCTCTGTTAAACAAAACTTAAGCTAAAGGTCCAGATAAAGCTGAACGGAATGTCAAAAAACAGATAGACAACAAATTCATCCAGCAAGAAAACCCTAGATAAAAGAAGTGAAAGCAATCTCCAGAATAAACTAATTAAGGTAATTAAATGCCTAGACGCCAGCAAAAAATAACAAATCACACTAGGAAAATTGAAGATATGGCCCAGTCAAAGGAACAAAACAACAATTCAAATGAGATACAGGAGCTGAAACAATTAATTCAAAATATATGAACAGACATGGAAAACCTCATCAAAAACCAAATCAATGAACTGAGGGAGAATATAAAGAAGGCAAGGAAAGAACAAAAAGAAGAAACTGAAAGTCTGAAAAAACAAATCACAGAACTTATGGGAATGAAAGACACAGTAAAAAAGGTGAAAAAAAATGATGGAAACCTACAATGGTAGATTTCAAGAGATAGAACATAGGATTTCTAAACTGGAGGACGGAACATCTAAAATCCAACAAGAAACAGAAACTATAGGGGAAAAAATGGAAAAATATGAGCAGGGACTCAGGGAATTGAAAGACAACATGAAGCGCACGAATATATGTGTTGTGGGTGTCCCAGAAGGAGAAGAGAAGAGAAAAGGAGGAGAAAAACTAATGGAGGAAATTTTCACTGAAAATTTCCCAACTCTTATGAAAGACTTAAAATTACAGATCCAAGAAGTGCAGCATACCCCAAAGAGAATAGATCCAAATAGACATACTCCAAGACATTTAATAATCAGAATGTCAATGGTCAAAGAGAGAGGATCTTGAAAGCAGCAAGAGAAAAGCAACCCATCACATACAAGGGAAGCCCAATAAGACTATGTGCAGATCTCTCAGCAGAAACCATGGAGGCAAGAAGACAGTGGGATAATATATTTAAACTATTCAGAGAGAAAAACTGCCAACCAAGAATTCTATATCCAGCAAAATTGTCCATCAAACATGAGGGAGAAATTAAAATATTTTCAGACAAAAAATCACTGAGAGAATTTGTGACCAAGAGACCAGCTCTGCAAGAAATACTAAAGGGAACACTAGAGACAGATATGAAGACAGAAGAGAGAGGTGTGGAGAAGAGTGTAGAAAGGAAGACTATGAGTAAAGGTAAAAAGAAGGAAAATTAGATATGACATATAAAATCCAGAAGGCAAAATAGCAGAAGAAGGTACTACCCATGCAGTAATAACACTGAATGTTAATGGATTAAACTCTCTGATCAAAAGACATAGTCTGGCAGAATGGATTAAAAAGCAGGACGCATCTATATGCTGTCTCTACTCAAAGGACAAGAGGGCAAGGACACAAATGGACATTTACACACCAATGTTTATAGCAGCATTATTAACAATTACCAAGAGATGGAAACAGCCAAAATGTCCATCAACAGACAGTTGGCTAAACAAACTGTGACATTTACATAAGATGGAATATTATGCAGCTGTAAGACAGAATAAAGTTACGAAGTACGAAACAACATGAATGGACCTGAAGGACATTATGCTGAGTGTGATTAGCCAGAAACAAAAGGACAAATACTGTATGGTCTCACTGATATGAGCTGACATTAGTGAATAAACTTGGAATATTTCCTTGGTAACAGAGACCATCAGGAGATAGAAATAGGGTAAGATATTGGGTAATTGGAGCTGAAGGGATACAGATTGTGCAACAGGATTGAATATAAAAACTCAGAAATGGACAGCACAATATTACCTAACTGTAATACAATTATGTTAAAACACTGAATGAAGCTGCATATGAGAATGATAGAGGGAGGAGGGCTGGGGCATAAATGAAATCACAAAGAAAGATAGACGATAAAGACTGAGATGGTGTAATCTAGGAATGCCTAGAGTGTATAATGATAGTGACTAAATGTACAAATTTAAAAAATGTTTTTGCATGAGGAAGAACAAAAGAATGTCATTACTGCAGTGTGCTGAAAATAGATGGTACTTAATATTTTAAAATTTCAACTAATGTGTGAGACTAAAGAAAAAAATGTTTATTTGGCACAAATCTATACTTTGACTAGTGCATCTCCTAATATAACTTATGTAAATAGTTGATTGAACACCTTAAGTACATGGAACTTTGTAAAGGACATGAGATTTTGTTGGTTTGTCCAGGTGATGCCATGATGAATCCCAGAACGATTTGATCAGTGAGTGGAAAAGTATTTGCAAAGTTCCCTTTTGGGAATGGTGAGAACGGGGGAAAACTTAACTTCCCCAAGTTGAATTCTTGATATTCCCACAAGCAGTGTGGACAACCAAAGCTATAGGCTGAGCCCCCAGTCTTGGGGTTTATTCATATGAAACTTAACCCCAGAAAGTATAGATAGGTCAAGCCTACTTAAAATTAGGCCTAAGAGTCACCCCTAAGAGAACCTCTTTTGTTGCTCAGATGTGGCCTCTCTCTCCAGCCAACACAACAAGCAAGCTCACCACCCTCCTCCTGTCTACATGGGACATGACTCCCAGGGGTGTGGATCTACCTGGCAGTGTGGGACAGAAATCCCAGAATGAGCTGAGATTCAGCATCAAGGGATTAAGAAAAACTCTAGAATGAGCTGAGACCCAGCATCAAGGGATTAAGAAAACCTTCTCGACCAAAAGGGGGAAGAGTGAAATGAAATAAGGTGTCAATGGCTGAGAGATTCCAAACAGAGTGGAGAGGTTATCCTGGAGATTATTCTTACGCATTAAGTAGATATCACCTTGCTATCCAAGATGTAATGGAGAGGCTGGAGGGAAATGCCTGAAAATGTAGAGCTTTGTTCCAGTAGCCATGTTTCTTGATGATGATTGTATAATGATATAGCTTTCACAATGTGACTGTGTGATCATGAAAACCTTGTGTCTGACGCTCCTTTTATCTACCTTGTCAACAGATAAGAGGAACATATGGAATAAAAATAAATAATAGGGGGAACAAATGTTAAAATAGATTTAGTTTGAAATGCTAGTGATCAATGAAAGGGATCAGTAAGGGGTACGGCCGGTAAAATTTTTTTTCTTTCTTTGTTATATTTTCCTGTTGTCTTTTTATTTCTTTTTCTGAATTGATGCTAATGTTCTGGGAAATGATCATGATGATGAATATGCAACTATGTGATGATATTGTGAATTGCTGAGTGTATGTGTTGGTAATGTTTGTGTTTCTTATAATTTTTTTTTAATTATTAAAATTTTTTTTAATATAAAAAAAAAAATTGAAGAGGGAAAGCTACCTAACTCAATCAGTGAAGCCAACATCACCCTCATACCAAAGCCAGACAAAAATATTACAAGAAAAGAAAACTGCAGATCAATCTCTCTAATGAATATAGCTGCAAATCAAATCCAGCAGCACATTAAATGAATTATACACCACAACCAAGTAGGATTCATCCCAGGTATGCAAGGATCGTTCAGCATAAGAAAATCAATTAATGTAATACACTATATCAACAAATCAAAGCAGAAAAAACACATGGTCAAATCAATTGATGCAGAAAAGGCATTTGACAAAATTCAACATCCTTTCCTGTTGAAAATA
Organism: Tamandua tetradactyla; assembly: GCF_023851605.1. Lineage (NCBI taxonomy): Eukaryota > Metazoa > Chordata > Mammalia > Pilosa > Myrmecophagidae > Tamandua > Tamandua tetradactyla. The sequence goes on from NC_135352.1 coordinate 29,928,219, forward strand.
CTTCACAGGATAGGAATAGAAGGGAACTTCCTCAACATAATAAAGGGAATATATGAAAAGCCCACAGCTAACATCATCCTCAATGGGGGAAAATGAAGACTCCCCCTAAGATCAGGAACAAGACAAGGATGTCCACTATCACCACTTTTATTCAACATTGTGTTGGAAGTTCTATCCAGAGTAATTAGACAGGAGAAAGAAATGCAAGGCATCAAAATTGGAAAGAAAGAAGTTAAACTCTCTCTGCAGACAATATGATACTGTATGTTGAAAACCCTGAAAAATCCACAGCAAAACTACTAGAGCTAATAAACGAGTACAGCAAAGTGACAGTTTACAAGATCAACACTCAAAAATCTGTACTATGTCTATACAACAGTAATGAACAATCTGAGGGGGAAATCAAGGAAAAAATTCCATTTACAATTGCAACCAAAAGAATGAAATATTTAGGAAAAAAGTTAACTAAAGATACAAAAGACCTATACAAAGAAAACTACAAGAAATTGTCCAAAGAAATCACAGAAGACCTAAATAAGTGGAAGGGCATACCATATTCATGGATTGGAAGACTAAATATAATTAAGATGTCAATTCTACCTAAATTGATTTACAGATTCAATGCAATACCAATTAAAATCCCAACAACTTACTTTTCAGAAATAGAAAAACCAATAATCAAATTTATCTGGAGGGGCAGGGCACCCCAAATAGTGAAAAATATCCGGAGAAAGAAAAGTGAAGTTGAAGGTCTCACGCCACCTGACTTTAAGGCGTTTTATGAAGCTACAGTGGTCAAAACAGCACGGTACCGGCATAAGGATAGATATTTTGACCAATGGAATTGAATAGTATTCAGATATAGACCCTCTCATCTATGGACAATTCATCTTTGATAAGGCAGTCAAGCCAACTCACCTGGGACAGAACAGTCTCTTTAATAAATGGTGCCTAGAGAATTGGATATCCACATACAGACTTTTGCACACCACTGTTTATAGCAGCATTATTTACAATTGCAAAGAGATGGAAACAGCCCAAATGTCCATGCAAAAGAATGAAAGAGAATCCATATCTCCCACCCTATCCAAAAATTAACTCAAAATGGATCAAAGATCTAAATATTAGATCTGAGACCATAAAACTTTTAGAAGAAAATGCAGGGAAATAGCTTATCAATCTTATAATATGAGGTGGTTTCCTAGACCTTACACCCAAAACACGAGCATTGAAGAAATAAATAAATAAATGAGAACTCCTCAAAATTAAATGCTTTTGTGCATCAAAGATCTTCATCAAGAAAGTAAAAAGACAGTTTACACAATGGGAGACAATATTTGGAAATGACATATCAGATAAAGGTCTAGTATCCAGATTACATAAAGAGATTGTTCAACTCAACAACAAAAAGACAACTCAATTCCAAATGGGCAAAAAACATGAACAGACACTTCTCAGAAGAGGAAATACAAATGGCCAAAAGGCACATGAAAGATGTTCAACTTCCCTGGCTATTAGGGAAATGCAAATCAAAACCACAATGAGATATCATCTCACACACACCAGAATGGCCATTATCAAAAACCAGAAAACAACAAGTGCTGGAGAGGATATGGAGAAAGAGGCACACTTATTCACTGTTGGTGGGAATGTCAAATGGTACAACTGCTGTGGAAGACAGTGTGGCAGTTTCTCAGGAAGCTAAATATAGAATTGCCATATGATCCGGCAACACCATTGCTAATTATCTACTCAGAGGACATGAGAGCAGGACACAAACAAATGTTTGTACACCACTGTTTATAGCAGCATTATTTACAATTGCAAAGAGATGGAAACAGCCCAAATGTCCATCAACAGAAGAGTGGCTAAGCAAGCTGTGGTATACACATATGATGGAATATTATGCAGCTGTAAGACAGAATAAAGTCATGAAGCATGTAACAACATGGATGGACCTTAAGGACGTTATGCTGAGTGAGATTAGCCAGAAACAAAAGGACAAATACTGTATGGTCTCACTGATATGAACTGACATTAGCAAATGAACTTGGAGAATTTCGGTTGGTAACAGAAACCATCAGGTGATAGAAATATGGCAGATATTCGGTAAGTGGAGCTTAAGGGATACAGATTGTGCAACAGGACTGATTGTAAAAATTCAGAAATGGATAGCACACTACTACCTAACTGTAATACAATGATGTTAGGTGAATGTGAGCTGAATGTGAGAATGATAGAGGGAGGAGGCCTGAGGGCACAAATGAAATCAGAAGGAAAGACAGACAATAAAGACTGAGATGGTATAATCCAGGAATGCCTGGAGTGTATAATGATAGTGACTAAATGTGCAAATTTAAAAATGCTTCTGCATGAGGAAGAACAAAGGAATGTCAATAATGCAGAGTGTTGAAAATAGATGGTAATTAATATTTTAAAACTTTAACCTATGTGTAAGACAAGCAAAAAATGTTTATTTGGTACAAAATTTTATTTTGACTAGTGCATCTCCTAATACAATTTATGTGGACAGCTTAATCAAACACCATAGTACTTGAACCTTGCGTAGGGCATGAGATTTTGTACGTTTATCCAGTGTGATGCCCAGCTAAATCCCAGAGCAATCTGAAGAGTGAATAGGGAAGTATTTGCACAGTCCCCTAGGAAGAATGATCATAAAGGGGGAAAATTCAACTTCCCCAAGTGGAGAATTCTTGATATTCTCACAGGCAGTGGGGACAGCAAAAGCAAAAGGCCAAGCCTTCAATCTTGGGGTTTGTTCATATGAAACATAATCCCACAAAGGATAGGCTAAGACTACTTAAAATTAGGCTTAAGAGTCACCCTCAAGAGAACCTCTTCTGTAGCTCAGATGTAGCCTCTCTCTCACGGCCAACATAGCAAGCAAACTCACTGCCCTTACCATGTCTATGTGGGACACGACGCCCAGGGGTGTGGACCTTCCTGGCAACATGGGACAGAAATCCTAGAATGAGCTGGAATTCAGCATCAAGGGATTGAGAAAATCTTCTCAATCAAAAGGGGGAAGAATAAAATGAGACAAAATAAAGTGTCAGTGGCTGAGAGATTCCAAACAGAGTGGAGAGGTTATCCTGGAGGTTTTTCTTACGCATTAAATAGATATCACCTTGTTAGTCAAGATGTAATGGAGAGGCTGGAGGGAACTGCCTGAAAATGTAGAGCTGTGTTTCAGTAGCCATGTTTCTTGAAGATGATTGTATAATGATACAGCTTTCACAATGTGACTATGTGATTGTGAAAACCTGTATCTGATGTTCCTTTTACCTACCTTATCAACAGACAGTAAAACATATGGAATAAAAATAAATAAATAATGGGGGAAGAAATGTTAAAATAAATTCAGTAGATTGAAATGCTGGTGATGGGTGAAGGGGAGGGGTAAGGGGTATGCTATGCATGAATTTTTTTCTGTTGTCTTTTTACTTCTTTTTTTGAATTGATGCAAATGTTCTAAGAAATGATCATGATGATTATGCAACTATGTGATGATATTGTGAATTACTGACTATATATGTAGAACGGAATGATTGTAAGTGAAGAATGTTTGCATTTTCATATTTTTTTAAATTAAAAAATTAGTAAAATAAATAAATATACATTTTTAAAGGGAAAAAAAAGAATAGTATACAGTAGAGACATAATACAACACCCTGCTGACTAGGTGACCAAAACTAACATCATCAAAAACAAACAAAAACGAACTTCATCAGCAAGGAGCAGATGGGCATGATGTGCCTCCGGACATCATACAAAAAAGGACACACATAGCATATATAGTATTCTGGCCAGGGCACATCACATGGGATATCGTGCTAATCATTTCTGAACCTCTACAATCAACCTTATTAAATTCTTTACAGATTAAGCATCATCTACCCATTCTCTACTCTTCCTATCTCCTGGTAACCTATACACCAAATTTTAACTCCCAGAATTTGCTCATTATAATTAGTAAATATTCATGAGAATATTTAATGAGTAAATATTCATGAGAACTAAAATCGAATCATAAGGCATTAATAAGACAAACACCTATTGAGAAACATGCTATAAAGTAATTTACCTATTTTTTTAAAATGTGAATGTCACAAAAGATAAAGACTGATGATATATGTTCCAATTAAAGAAAACTAGAGACTCAACACCTAAATGCAACACATGACAGTTGTATAAGCAGCTAATTTAGTAATAAACCCTTTATACCTTAGAATATGAAAGCGGCTTCTATTTTCCTGAATTAAATCTGACTGAAACACCATTGGCTTTATTAAAGCCACTCCCCACTTTTGAAAAGCCAGATTTCAGCAAGCAGTGGGTAGGAAAACTAGATTTTAAAAAGTGGTAAAGCATCGTTCACATTCATTATTTAGTGTATGTCCAATAAATATTTGTTGAATATAGAGAATCAATTCAAGAAGTTGGGCAGTGAAAAGAAAAGAACAGAAATATCATAGTACTGAATAGGTTCTTAGGTCATTTTCAGTCAGGAACCTTCAGACCAAACAGGAGCCACAGTTTTCTTGAATACTACTCTACCAGTGCTGCATTTAAGTCTTTAGTGTACTAAGAAAAATAAAAGACAATTGCATATTACAGCCACATCATTATTAGAAAATCAGATTTAATTATTCATAGAATATACATATGCATTATTCCTATAATACCCAAAAAAAGGGAAAGCCAGTCCCTGAAGGCAGGTGTTAATTTACTTAAGCATATAGACATAATGACAACCCTCCCCTACTTAGGAGTAATACAAAGACAGCAAAGTAAATCTGGGCATAGCACCATAATTTAATAAAGAAATAAGAGCAACAGTAAAGAAAGGATCAAAAAAGAGACATCAATATTACTGGGCAGGTCTAACCACATTTATCTTCAACTAATCCTATCAAGTTTTCATTGTATCTGTACCGTGACCTTCTGGCTGTCCACTGTTCTCATGTACTGTCACAAGGAAAAATACAGATTTATAGTTTCTGAAAGTACTGCCTTGTGCTTAGGAAGAAAATAATCTAGAAATCAGAAATTCAGACTCAAATTCTGATGCAAGTATCTCCCCAGAAGCCAAAAAAAAGTTATCAGCAAACTTACAAAATGACACTATAATTGTTTTCATGCCTCACTGAGACTCTGCTCAACAGGGGAAAGCTTTATAAAGCATTCATTAGTACTGATATCATGTGCTACATATGGCAAATAGCCCTATATGTGGCAGCTAGGAACTCGGGAAGTGATCCATAAGATGAGTAATCTTCAAACTACTAGACAGGCCGAGAAAGGTGGTAACAATGGAATACGCTATAAAACTTTCAATTCCTATGAAAACGTACATAATGAATAAAAGTAGCCAACTGTTACAAACAGAAACTTCTTGAAAATACTTTCTAAAGTATTTTATTAAAAAAAAAACTTCCCTTAACAATAAAAACATAACCCAAACAAACACGGGCAAAAGACATGGATAGGCACTTTTCCAAGGAGGAAATACATGTGGCTAAAAAAAAAAAACACATGAAAAGATGTTCAACATCATTAACTACTAGGAAAATGCAAATCAAAACCACAATGAGGTATCATTTCACACCCACTGGCCATAAAAAAAAATAAAGAAAGAAAGAAAAAACTTAGGTGCTGGAGAAAATGTGAAGAAATAGAACACTTATTCAGTGCTGTTGGGAATGTAGAATGAATGGTGCAGCCACTCTGGAAAGCAGTTTGTTTTTTTCTTCAGGAAGCTAAGTACAGAGGTGCTATACAATCCAGCAAGCCCGTTACAGAAAACAAGGATGCAAACAGCCATTTGTACACTGATGTTTATAACAGCCTTATTCATGACTACCGATAGACAGAAACAGCCCACGTGTCCATCAACAGATGAGTGGAAAAACAAACTGTAGTATATACATATGATGGAATATTATGCAGTTGCATGCAACAATGTAGATGAACCCCGAGGAAATTACGGTGAGCAAAATAAGCCAGAAACAAAAGCTCAAATATTGAATGGTCTCATGAATATTTACTAATTATAATGAGCAAATTCTGGGAGTTAAAATTTGGTGTATAGGTTACCAGGAGATAGGAAGAGTAGAGAATGGGTAGATGATGCTTAATCTGTAAAGAATTTAATAAGGTTGATTGTAGAGGTTCAGAAATGATTAGCACGATATCCCATGTGATGGTAGCTCAATACCGTAAGCATAACTAACAATGCTGAGCGTGAATGTGGTGGAAAGGGGAAGCCTAAGAGAGTGTGTCAACAGGAGGAAGTCTAGAGGATAAAACATGGGACCGTATAAACAGTGAAACTTACAGTGGACAATGACTGTGGCTAATTGTACAAATATAAGAAAGTTCTTACACAAACTAGAATAAAGTTACCTCATTATAATAGGCCCCATACTAAAATGCTTTAAATTATCCTACCAACAATCCCATGAGGTTGGCATTAATATAGAAAATGCCATTTTTCAGATTAAACAATGGGGCTTTGAAAAATTATGTCAAATAGATCAGATTTTTATTTATTTTATCTCAGGCCCCACCCAATTACAAGTTCAATGCCTCCAGACAAATCACCGCCTGAGCCTCGGTTTCCTTAATCTGTGGAATGAGATTATTAAAGGGATTAAATAATGTAATTATGTGGCCACCAAAGAAAGTAAGCCCTCACTAGACAAGAGTTAATATTACCATCGCATGAGATCACAAAACTACCAAGTAAGTGGAAAAAACAGAATTTAAACTTAGCTCCACCAACAGAGTCGAGAGGCTACTCTGGATGCTGCTCTTAGGCAAGTTTCAGGTAAACCTTGCTACCTATCATAACCTGCCAATCCCCAACCTGGACCATTCCAGCCAATCCTAAAGAACACCTAGGGCAATATATATGATTCCACTTCCAGGCACTAGAGTGACTTTCCAGAAACCTTCAACCTCCAGATGAGTCCTGAAACCTAGTCTAGACTCTCCAGAACAGTAGATAGTTCCATCTCCCTACCCTATATTAGTGACAGACCCTTCCAATATGAAACATTTAGAACTGCCATAGCCCAAACAACCCCAAAGAGGTATGGAAAGATTAAAGGTGATGGTGGAGTTATATATAGAAGATGGACTTAACAAATGAATATGAATGCTGAATCATTAAATTGGTATCTCTTTTGGTCTCCAGTATTTTAGAGCAGCTAGAAGTAAAAACCTAAAATTGTGGAATTGTAACCCATTCCAAAGTCTGAAGTATGTTCTACAACTAATTGAGGTGCTATGCCTTGAACTTTATAGCTATGTTGTATAAATGTTATTTTTCACAAAAAAAAAAAAAAGAAGGAAAAAAGTTGATTGTGATGATAAAAAAAATATTTAAGCCCTCTAGCCTCCTATATTCTGGAGCAACTAGAAGGAAAAATATGAGAGGATCATATGGTAGCCCATGATAAACTCTGGGATCTGTCCTGTAACCACTTGCTTTGAAAACTACTGTTTTTTTATTTCTTTGCTTTGTATGTATGTTATACTATACAATAAAAAAAGTTTAAAAGAAAACTTAAGTCTACCAGATTCCAAAGCCACCATCCCAGAGACACAACACCCAAGAAGGGGGAAGCTGGGAGCATACACGTTTTCTGCTGCAAATAAAAGCTCTTGGTGTAACACTGGTTTAAAAAGTAAGGTAATTTAAAAAAAATAAAATAAAATAAGGTAATTTATTATTCCACCTGACATGATGTCCAAGTATAGTACGTGTTCCAACGCAGATGCTGCGGTGGCTCAACCGTATCACTGAGGGCCTAGTCCCTGTCCCTTCCAGCCCACCGTCCTCCACCAACCGTATCACTGAGGGCCTAGTCCCTGTCCCTTCCAGCCCGCCGTCCTCCACCAACCGTATCACTGAGGGCCTAGTCCCTGCCCCCTCCAGCCCACTGTCCTCCACCAACCCTATCACTGAGAGCCTAGTCCCTGTCCCTTCCACCCCACCGTCCTCCACACCGGCTTCATTCTCAGGCTGGTGGAAAGATGGCAGCGAGAACTCCAGGAAACACTTCCAGACGGAGACACGTGGAAAGGAACGAGACACACCATCTTCTTCTCTGGCCTGCTCTCAGCGTATGGCAGGCCTCCTCTCACATCTTGTTGCCAGAATAGGTCACACATCTATTCCTGAACCAGGCCTTGATGGGGGGGTGGAATGTCCGCAAACTTACTCTGTGGGCCGGGCAACGCCATCCCTGCACTAGCAGGGCCTGGGGCTGAGGGCCTCCTTACAACCTGCACTCTCGGCACCTCTTTCCTGTCCTGCCCTAGGCCAGTTCTGGAACTGAAAGTGCCAACACCTCTCATCTCACAGACTGCATGGACCTGGTGGACAGTCCTAAAGAGCTTGCAGTGCAGTGTAACAGGACTGTAGGATGTTACTTTCCCCTTCCAATTTGGAGGGAGGAATAATGAGAATGAGTGAGAATTATTTTAGAACAGGAAGATAAATAAAATACCTACAGAGAATGTAGTATACTCAAATAAGAAGTGTACAGTTACCTATTTTAATATTAAAATAATCCCTAAAAAGCAAAATACACTAAGTTGTGTATGTCAAAGGATTGAACAGGCTTAATGTTATAATGCGGGGGCAGGGGAAAGCCAGAAAACTAGGCACTATTATAAAATTTAGACCCAGTATTAGATGATACAATACCAACTGATGTATCTCTAATTTTAATCTTCTTTCACAACTGAACATACAACTGGCTTAAATCAAATAAGCAATAATTGAAACAAAGGATTCATGACATTTTTCATGAGTATTAGCCTTTCAAATTTTTTTATATACATTTTTATAAAATGAGGAATTTACTTAACATAGTTCAATAATTATTCAAACAGTGCCTTATAGGCTACAATACCAAAGCAGAATGGTTGTCATGGAGCCCCCACGTATAGCTGAAAGTGTTGGTCAGATTATTTGAACTCAGCATCTGCAGGCAGATTTCACAGTGCAATTGAAGAATGAGTCATTTAAAAACTGAACCGGCAAAAGGTAAGAAGAACCCACCTACATCTTCATTCCAGGAAGTCAAGGGCAAAAACATACCTTGTGTTTCAGGTAAGAGCTTCCAATGAGAAACACTGAAGACCCTAGTTTTAGACTAGCCTCACCCCCCAATTCCACCGCGTCATCTCCAGATACCTTGGCTAGGGTGCAGTTCTAGAAACATTTTCTGTACTTGGTCCCATATTCCATCAGAGATATTTAGTGTGCCCACCCATTTCTATGCTTTTGTGAAGGAGTTTGAGCTGCCACAGATTCTGACATAAAGAGGAATTCAAAACTGAAAACTGATGAATAACTGTAAAATAACAAGAAACTACAATGTATCAGAAGTTCTGGTACAACTAAATCAGTGATGGATGAGACTATTCAGAGCTTTGAATGCTAATATGAGTAAATAAGTAACAATGAAAATAAATTAAGCAAATTCAAGAAGTGAAAAAGAAGCAGAAGGAAGGAATTAATTTAGATAAAATCAAAATGTAATGAATTTAGAACAGTAGTTAATACCAATAAATTCAAGATCAGGTTACTTTAAGAATTATGTAAATAATTAAGCCATTTGATAACCTAAACCAGAAACAAAAGTAAATTAAAAAAGGAAAAAGCACAAATACACTCAGTAAAAAATGAGAACCCCAAATACATTAGAAAGGAAAAGAACATTAAGCAATTATCTTGTCCAATAAATACAAAAATACTTGATTTTCCAGGAAAATAGAAATATCTAATTGATCCCTGAAAGATGGATATCTAATTAGCTATATAGTTACCCAAGAACTAAATCCTCTCCCTACCCCAGAAAAAAGTATAAGATCAAAGAAGTTATAAATGTGAATTCTACCAAACTGTAAAGGAACATAAAATTCCAACGATAAGTGAAGTGTTCCAGAACCTGGGAAAAGAATGGCATCTTCCAAATTCTTTTTAGGAAGTCAGTTTAACTTTGAAACAAAATCTAAGAAAAAGACAGTATTGAAAGAGAAAAAAAAACAAACTATAGAATATGATCGAGAACATCAGTGTACTAAGTAAGAGGATACTCTGGAGGTCACTCTTACGCAAACTTCAGTTAGACATTGCTATCTAGCATAACTTGCAAAATCCAATGAAAACCATTCCAATCAATCCTAAAGAACTCCTAGGACAATATATAAGATTCCACAAAGGTTCCATGCACTAGTAGGGTAACTTTGCAGAAATCTACAACCTCCAGATGGGTCCCTGGACCAGATAAGTCCTGAAACTTAGAGGGCCCAGCCTGTCCAGAACATCAACTAGTTCCATCTCCCTACCTCATATTACTGACAGCCCTTCCAATGTGAAAAAGTTAGAATAGGCATAGCCCAAACACCCTTAAAGAATGGGAGAAAGATCAAAGGTGATGGTGGAGTTATATAGAGAAGCTAGGCATTAAAAAACGAGTATGACTGCTGAATCATTATATTGATATTTCTTTTAGTCTCTAGTATCTTAGAGCAACTAGAAGTAAACACCTGAAACTGTAGAACTGTAACCCATACCAAACTCTGAAATCTGTTCTACAACTAATTGTTGCGATGCATGTTGAAATTTATTGCTTTTTTGTTTACATTATTTTTCACAAAAAAGAAAAGTGATGATTAAAAAATATACATATATTCCTTCTAGCCTTCAATGTTCTGGAGCAGCTAGAAGGAAAAATCTGAGATGATGGTATGGTAAGCCCATGACAAACTCTGGGGTCTGTCCTGTAACTACTAGTTGAACAATGCTTTGAAAACTATTGCTTTTTTCTTTCTATGCTTTGTATATATATTACAATAAAAAAAGCATTTTTAAAAAAGAATACCAGTGTAAAAATAAAAAAATATTAACAAACAGAATCCAGCAATATATTTTTTTACACTGATTAAGTGGGCTTTCTACCAAAATGTAAAGATTATTCAAAATTAAGAACTGTTAGTATAATTATTCATGTTAATAGCTTAAAGCACAAACTACCTCTGCATAGTAAAAAATATATGGAAAATTCAAAATCTATGTCAGATACATCAAAAACAAATTAAGGAACAAGTGAAAATCTATGTCTCAATACCAAGATGTGGGAAGCATATTTTCCTACACTTGCCTTCATATTTAAATATATAAAGCATTAAAGATATCTTCTAAGACAGGCCCCTTTACATTGTCCATAGTCCCAATCCCTTCTCCTTCCCCCAACACATGTATTATATCCACATGAAGATAGTTCATAATTATTTTTTAATCTGGACCACCTACACATCTATCCATAAATGCCACACAGCTTAGTCATGTGTGGATTACCATGTACATATATGATATACTATACATATTCGTCCAATACTCACTGTATTTCTCTAAACACTATCTTCAAGATTTATCCAAGCTGATATGTGGGAAGATTCAAGCTCATCTATTTGAACTTCTGTATAGCATTTCATTACATGACTGTATCACAAAATTTATTTACTCAATCACCTGCTGCTGGACATTTGGATTGCTATCAGTTTTCTGTTTTTACAAATTATGCTGCAATGAATTTGCCTGGACCGATCTGCAAGAATTTCTCTAGGATACTGTGCTGGTTAAACTGTTCTGTACCCCAGAAAAGCTATGTTCTCCTAATCCACTCTTATGGGGGCAGACCTACTGTGGGTGGGACCTTTTGATTAGTTTGATTCCATGGAGATATAACCCACCCAATTCAAGGTGGGTTTTAATTCTCTTTACCAGAGTCCTTTGTGAGAGAATAAATAGAAAGTAAAAGCCAAGAGAGCCCAGAGACCATTAGAGATAAAATGAAAACACCCCAGAAGCCAGCAGGAGCCACTGGAGCTTAGAGAGCCAGTTGGAAACCAGAAGCCAGGAGAGAAGGACCAGCTCGCCCTGCGCCTCTCCACAGGAAGAGGAACCCCACCACCCTTCGCCTTTCTTCAGTGAAAGGATCCACTTGTTGATGCCTTAATTTGGACATTTCCACATATCCTTAGACTTCTAATTAGTAACTTAATAAATTCCCATCTATATGAAAAAGTCAACCCATTTTTGGTATATCGCTTTCTGGCAGCTTTAGCAAACCCAAACAGATACATATACAAGTGGATGCCTAGATTTACAAGAATGAAAATCTAATTGTACTTATTTCTGATGGCTCCCCTATCAACAGTAATGCGAGTTCCCATTTCCTCACATCCTCTCCACACTTGAGGTTGGCAGGCTTATTAATTTTAGCAAATCTGATGGAAATTAAACAGTATATTCCTTTGAAGTTTTAGCCTGAATTTCCCTTATGTGAAATTGAGATCTTTCCATGTATTCACTGACCATTCTGTTTTTTTCTGAGAAGTGACTGTTATTTTTACCCCCATTTGTCTTCTGTATTGTCATTTACTTACCGAATTATAGATCTTTACTTATTCAGGATATTAACTTCTTAATGCTTATATACAAATGTTGTCTCCACCCCCCTTCTCTCTGCCTTTTAATTTTATGTATGTCTTTTGTCACGTTTGTAATTCTACTGTAATGAAATGTATCAATCTTTTCCAAAAGTCTGAACTTTTAGCTTTTCCTACTACGTCACTTTACCCATTCATATACTCCTTTGATAGCTTACAATCTGTTTTTCCATGTTACTTTTCAGTATTAGGTGGCCAGAAATTTTTGTATATGGAAAGATACATGGATCTGAATTTTATTTAATGGAGATGGCCTATTGTGCCAGCACCATTTACTGAATAATTCATTCTTGCCCCACTGGTTTTTATCATTTCCCTAATACACAAGTAACTTTCTTTGTTTGTTTGTTTTAGGTGCATGGTCCAAGAATCAAACCCAGGCCTCCCACACAGAAGGTCAGCATTTTACCACTAATACATAAATGCACCCTCTAATACATAAATAACTTTTACAATCGGTAAGAAAAAATACCAACTACCCAACAACGACAACAAAGCAAAGAATACAAAGACCTGGCTCACAAAAAACAAAAAATAAACGGTCTCTAAATAAATGAAAAGCTGTTCAACCTCAATCATAATATGTGGAAAGTACTATTTCACTGGAGTTTTAATTCGCTTTTCTCTGATCAGTAACAAATAACAACATGTTCTGAAACGATAATGCCTGGCAAAACCGTGGAAAACATGTGCTAATTCATTAAGTTGCTGGGCATAAAATAAGAACAACCTTTCAAATGGAAAACAATTTGAAGCAACTAATCAAAATTATCAGTGTATATTGTGGCCCAGGCTTTGTTTCATTAAAGAGATTGTTATGGACTGAATTGTGTTTCCCAAAAAGATCTGTTGAAGTCCTAATCCCCAGTATCTCAGAATGTGACCTGTACTAACAGGGTTAGTACAGACAGAAACAGGCAAATTAAAATGAGGTCATAGTGGAATAGGTTGGGCCCTAATCCTAAATGACCAGTGTCTTTATAAGAAGAGGGGAGAACATGTGACAACTGAGGCAGAGAGCACGATGCATTGCTGGCAGGCCACTGCTAGACACCTGGAGAGAGAGCATGGAACAGATACTGCCCTACAGACTTCAAAGGAAGCATGACCCTCCTGACACCTTGATTTCTTACTTCTGGCCTCCACAACTGTCATACAATAAATTTCTACTGCTTTAAGCCACCACGTATGTGGTACTTTGTTAAGGCAACCTTGGGAAACTGAGACAGAGACATATGCATGCTGGCATCAGTGAAGCATTGCTTATAAAAGAAAAACAAAAAAAACTGAGAGGATCTTAAATGTCCATCAAGGAGGTTACGGTTAAAAATTATTCCATACCTTCATAAAATGGAATATTAAAAGGCAGATCTACATGCTATGGTACGAAACAATCAGAAACACATATAGCACATATGCATATATAACCTTGTATATGGAAAGGCTGTCTTTGGAAGAATATAAAAGAAACTGGTGATAGACGTCTTCCTCTGAGAAGAGGAATAAGGTGCCACGAGGGGTGGGTAGGAGATTTACTATACATTGAGTCTCTTTCCCTTTATTTGAATTTTGTAACACGTACATGTACTACCTATTCAAAATAATAAAGTATCCTTTAAATTCTTTAAAGAAAAAAAGTGCTGATTGATTGTATTTGCTAAGATAACTGGAAATCTTCCACCCCTCAGTATGACGAGGAAAGGGGATTTCATTGTGCCCCTAAATTAGATGGAGGGCCATGGTAAATGGGGAGCTCCAGAGCCCAGGACAGTTTCTCGAATAAATGAAATTAGTAGGCTAACACTAAAGAACATGAACATGTCTACCACTGCATGTCATAGTAAGAATTAAATGAGATAATACATTGAAATGCCTGGAAAAGATCAGGCTCCTAACACAGTCCATTAATATAAGACAATTATGCAATCTAGATCATACTCATACAAGCGCATGCCAACCTCTAGTGACCCCAAAGGTAACACACACAGTGCTGGGAAACAAAATGAATTCATAATTTAACAGGAGAGAGAAAGGAAATGTGCATACATACTTACACACACACACACATACAGACACACACAGTCATTCATAAAAGTGAAACCCAGTCTATTTCCAGACATTTCCTGTATTGGATAAGTACTAGTGACTTTTTAATTTCTGAGAAGTGACGAACTAGCTTAGCATAGTAGAAAATTCAAAGCCTGGGTCAAATTCTGGCTCCCTACTTTTGAGTTAAACCTCGGTCCTTTCTTGTCAATAGGGACCATCACTTATCCTGCAAAACTGCTCTGATAATTAAATGAGTTAATGTATTCGGCACACCTACCATGCGTCTAGCACATAAAAGTCCCTTGATAAATAATTGGGATATTATGATTATAAATTCTGAGAATTTGAATAATGATGGCTTATAAAAATACTAAAATAGCAAAATAAAATTTAAACTAGATGAGAAAAATTAGGCAAAGAGAAAGTTAGAGAAAAATAGGAGAAAGGTTGGTCTACACACACACACACATACACACTGCTAGAGGCAGGCCACATGATGGTTAAGTGACTGATCAAGAAGTTTCAATGTAATCAACAGCTTTCCCACCAAGAAATGTGTTACTTTTTTTTTAATAGTATCAGATGAAAGATGGGCAAACATTTCTACAAAGCGTCAGATAAAGATTCTCTGAGAATGAACATGGCTGCATTTCAATAAAACTTTATTTATGGACACTGAAATATGAATTTTATACAAACTTTATGTGTCATTAAATCACTCCTTTTGATTTTTTTCAACCATTTAAAAACAAAAAAACTATCATC
This sequence comes from Tamandua tetradactyla, assembly GCF_023851605.1. Taxonomy (NCBI): domain Eukaryota; kingdom Metazoa; phylum Chordata; class Mammalia; order Pilosa; family Myrmecophagidae; genus Tamandua; species Tamandua tetradactyla. The sequence goes on from NC_135352.1 coordinate 29,943,585, forward strand.
TGTTATGACAGCTCACGAGCCATAACAAAAACAGGCATGGACAGCTACATGATGATATTGTGAAGCATTGATGATTACATGGTTGTAAATATATAAAACATATCAATTTAAAAAATAAACTTTTTTAAAAGCACAAAGGAGAAGGAGGAGTTATAACAGAGAAGATATGATTTAACAAATGAGTATGACTGCTGAATCATTATATTGATATTTCTTTTAGTCTCCAGGGTCTTGGAGCAGCTAGAAGGAAAAACCTAAAATTGTGGCACTATAACCACAACTGATACCAAACTCTTAAATCTGTTCTTTAACAGATTGTTGTGGTATGCGTTGAAATTTATTGCTTTTTTGTATGTTACTCTTCCCAATTAACAAAAAAAAAAACAGGTGTGGGCAGGATCTGGCCACAGTTTTCCAACCTCTAGTTCTCAGTGACTCAAAAGAAAAACCTGTTCTGTGTTTGGATGATGGTTACTACATACAGCGTTTTAAAACTAATTTGCAACTAAACCAGATAAATGAAGAATGCTTACATTATTTTACCTAGCAAAACTAAAAGACAAAGACACTAGAAAAATGTTCTCTCCAGTGACAATCATAAGATATTTTTCTACCTCTGTATCAGGGCAGTAAGCGTCACAAAAATTTACACACATCAACAAAGTTATTATTTTCCACCACAATGTTAGTTTTGCAAGTGTGTTTTAACTTGTTTACCTCCATCTTTTACAAAAAGGATTTAGGAGAATTAAAAAGAAAAAAGAAAAAACTGTAGACAGATAAAATGAAACAAAATTGAGGACTTCCTGGAAGATGGCGGCTTAGTAAGACGCGCGGATCTTAGTTTCTTCTCCAGGACACCTACTAGGGGAGTAGAAACGATACAGAAAGCGCCCAAAGCCACAACAGAGATAAAAAAGACAGCGTACCCCATCCTGAAACGGCTGGCTGGCTGAGAGAAGCAGCTCGGGTGAGATCGCCGAGGCGCGCGGGCCTTACCGGGCGGGGTGGCAAGCGGCCGGAGTTACTCCCTTCCCCCTTCCCGGGCCGGCTGGGAGAATCGGAGAGGCGGTCCCCTGAAACCAAGGCGACTGGCGCCCACACCACGCGCAGCCCCCGGACCAACTGAGAGAATTGGATCGGAAATCCCCAGCCCGCGGAGAACGGTGACGGGTGGGGGAGGCCCCTTCCAAACCCGTGACTCCCGGGGAACGTGCACTCTCTCGGGCGGGCCGCTGCCGCTGGCGCCCTCCCGCCACGCTTGTTGCCCAGGGCCGACTAGGAAATTCGGACGGGCTCTTTCCCTGGCTGCGGCGACCAGCAACCCTCCCTGCGTTCGGACCGAGGGCCGGCTCAAGCCGCTTCGGCTAGCGAACCCCCAGGACGGCGAGAGTTTTCCAAAGTTTAAGGTCCCACAGCACCTTTTACTGGTGGGACCCGCAGACAAACGTGTGCCACGAGCGCCACCTACTGGGCAGGATAAGAAAAACAGAACCCAGAGATTTCACAGAAAAATATTACAACCTTGCTGGGTCCAACACCAAGAGAAATCTGAATAAATGCCCAGACGCCAGCAGCAGAAGATAACTGTCCACGCTCAAAAGATTGAGAATATGGCCCAGTCAAAGGAACAAACCAATAGCTCAAATGAGACACAAGAGCTGAGACAACTAATGTTGAATATACGAACAGAAATGGAAAACCTCTTCAAAAATGAAATCGATAAATTGAGGGAGGACATGAAGAGGACATGGGCTGAACATAAAGAAGAAATAGAAAAACTGAAAAAACAAATCGCAGAACTTATGGAAGTGAAGGATAAAGTAGCAAACATAGAAAAAATAATGGATAGCTACAATGATAGATTTAAAGAGACAGAAGATAGAATTAGTGATTTGGAGGATGGAACATCTGAATTCCAAAAAGAAACAGAAACTATCGGGAAAAGAATGGAAAAATTTGAACAGGGTATCAGGGAACTCAAGGACAATATGAACCGCACAAATATACGTGTTGTGGGTGTCCCAGAAGGAGAAGAGAAGGGAAAAGGAGGAGAAAAACTAATGGAAGAAATTTTCACTGAAAATTTCCCAACTCTTATGAAAGACCTAAAATTACAGATCCAAGAAGTGCAGCGCACCCCAAAGAGATTAGACCCAAATAGGCGTTCTCCAAGACACTTACTAGTTAGAATGTCAGAGGTCAAAGAGAAAGAGAAGATCTTGAAAGCAGCAAGAGAAAAACAATCCATTACATACAAGGGAAACCCAATAAGATTTTGTGTAGATTTCTCAGCAGAAACCATGGAAGCTAGAAGACAGTGGGATGATATATTTAAAATACTAAAAGAGAAAAACTGCCAACCAAGACTCCTATATCCAGCAAAATTATCCTTCAAAAATGAGGGAGAAATTAAAACATTCTCAGACAAAAAGTCACTGAAAGAATTTGTGACCAAGAGACCAGCTCTGCAAGAAATACTAAAGGGAGCACTAGAGTCAGATACAAAAAGACAGAAGAGAGAGATATGGAAAAGAGTGTAGAAAGAAGGAAAATCAGATATGATATATATAATACAAAAGGCAAAATGTTAGAGGAAAATATTATCCAAACAGTAATAACACTAAATGTCAATGGACTGAATTCCCCAATCAAAAGACATAGATTGGCAGAATGGATTAAAAAACAGGATCCTTCTATATGCTGTCTACAGGAAACACATCTTAGACCCAAAGATAAACATAGGTTGAAAGTGAAAGGTTGGGAAAAGATATTTCATGCAAATAACAACCAGAAAAGAGCAGGAGTGGCTATACTAATATCCAACAAATTAGACTTCAAATGTAAAACAGTTAAAAGAGACAAAGAAGGACACTATATACTAATAAAAGGAACAATTAAACAAGAAGACATAACAATCATAAATATTTACGCACCGAATCAGAATGCCCCAAAATACGTGAGGAATATACTGCAAACACTGAAAAGGGAAATAGACTCATATACCATAATAGTTGGAGACTTCAACTCACCACTCTCATCAATGGACAGAACATCTAGACAGAGGATCAACAAAGAAATAGAGAATCTGAATATTACTATAAATGAACTAGACTTAATAGACATTTATAGGACATTACATCCCACAACAGCAGGATACACCTTTTTCTCAAGTGCTCATGGATCATTCTCAAAGATAGACCATATGCTGGGTCACAAAGCAAGTCTTAACAAATTTAAAAAGATTGAAATCTTACACAACACTTTCTCGGACCATAAAGGAATGATGTTGGAAATCAATAATAGGCAGAGTGCCAGAAAATTCACAAATACGTGGAGGCTCAACAACACACTCCTAAACAACGACTGGGTCAAAGAAGAAATTGCAAGAGAAAATTAGCAAATACCTCGAGGCGAATGAAAATGAAAACACAACATATCAAAACTTATGGGACGCAGCAAAGGCAGTGCTAAGAGGGAAATTTATTGCTCTAAATGCCTATATCAGAAAAGAAGAAAAGGCAAAAATTCAGGAATTAACTATCCATTTGGAAGAACTGGAGAAAGAACAGCAAGCTAACCCCAAAGCAAGCAAAAGGAAAGAAATAACAAAGATTAGAGCACAAATAAATGAAATTGAAAACATGAAAACAATAGAGAAAATCAATAAGGCCAGAAGTTGGTTCTATGAGAAAATCAATAAGATTGATGGGCCCTTAGCAAGATTGACAAAAAGAAGAAGAGAGAGGATGCAAATAAATAAGATCAGAAATGGAAGAGGAGACATAACTACTGACCTCACAGAAATAAAGGAGGTAATAACAGGATACTATGAACAACTTTACGCTAATAAATACAACAATTTAGAGGAAATGGACGGGTTCCTGGAAAGACATGAACAACCAACTTTGACTCAAGAAGACATAGATGACCTCAACAAACCAATCACAAGTAAAGAAATTGAATTAGTCATTCAAAAGCTTCCTAAAAAGAAAAGTCCAGGACCAGATGGCTTCACATGTGAATTCTACCAAACGTTCCAGAAAGAATTAGTACCAATTCTCTTCAAACTCTTCAAAAAAATCGAAGTGGAGGGAAAACTACCTAATTCATTCTATGAAGCCAACATCACCCTCATACCAAAACCAGGCAAAGATATTACAAAAAAAGAAAACTACAGACCAATCTCTCTAATGAATACAGATGCCAAAATCCTCAATAAAATTCTAGCAAATCGTATCCAACAACACATTAAAAGAATATACATCATGACCAAGTAGGATTCATCCCAGGTATGCAAGGATGGTTCAACATAAGAAAATCAATTAATGTAATACACCATATCAACAAATCAAAGCAGAAAAATCACATGATCATCTCAATTGATGCAGAGAAGGCATTCGACAAGATTCAACATCCTTTCCTGTTGAAAACACTTCAAAAGATAGGAATACAAGGGAACTTCCTTAAAATGATAGAGGGAATATATGAAAAACCCACAGCTAATATCATCCTCAATGGGGAAAAATTGAAAACTTTCCCCCTAAGATCAGGAACAAGACAAGGATGTCCACTATCACCACTATTATTCAACATTGTGTTGGAGGTTCTAGCCAGAGCAATTAGACAAGAAAAAGAAATACAAGGCATCAAAATTGGAAAGGAAGAAGTAAAACTATCACTGTTTGCAGACGATATGATACTATACGTCGAAAACCCGGAAAAATCCACAACAAAACTACTAGAGCTAATAAATGAGTACAGCAAAGTAGCAGGTTACAAGATCAACATTCAAAAATCTGTAGCATTTCTATACACTAGTAATGAACAAGCTGAGGGGGAAATCAAGAAACGAATCCCATTCACAATTGCAACTAAAAGAATAAAATACCTAGGAATAAATTTAACTAAAGAGACAAAAAACCTATATAAAGAAAACTACAAAAAACTGCTAAAAGAAATCACAGAAGACCTAAATAGATGGAAGGGCATACCGTGTTCATGGATTGGAAGACTAAATATAGTTAAGATGTCAATCCTACCTAAATTGATTTACAGATTCAATGCAATACCAATCAAAATCCCAACAACTTATTTTTCAGAAATAGAAAAACCAATAAGCAAATTTATCTGGAAGGGCAGGGTGCCCCGAATTGCTAAAAACATCTTGAGGAAAAAAAACGAAGCTGGAGGTCTCGCGCTGCCTGACTTTAAGGCATATTATGAAGCCACAGTGGTCAAAACAGCATGGTATTGGCATAAAGATAGATATATCGACCAATGGAATCGAATAGAGTGCTCAGATATAGACCCTCTCATCTATGGACATTTGATCTTTGATAAGGCAGTCAAGCCAACTCACCTGGGACAGAGCAGTCTCTTCAATAAATGGTGCCTAGAGAACTGGATATCCATATGCAAAAGAATGAAAGAAGACCCATCTCTCACACCCTATACAAAAGTTAACTCAAAATGGATCAAAGATCTAAACATTAGGTCTAAGACCATAAAACAGTTAGAGGAAAATGTTGGGAGATATCTTATGGATCTTACAACTGGAGGCGGTTTTATGGACCTTAAACCTAAAGCAAGAGCACTGAAGAAGGAAATAAATAAATGGGAACTCCTCAAAATTAAACACTTTTGTGCATCAAAGAACTTCATCAAGAAAGTAGAAAGACAGCCTTCACAATGGGAGACAATATTTGGAAATGATATATCAGATAAAGGTCTAGTATCCAGAATTTATAAAGAGATTGTTCATCTCAACAACAAAAAGACAGCCAACCCAATTACAAAATGGGAAAAAGACTTGAACAGACACCTCTCAGAAGAGGAAATACGGATGGCCAAGAGGCACATGAAGAGATGCTCAATGTCCCTGGCCATTAGAGAAATGCAAATCAAAACCACAATGAGATATCATCTCACACCCACCAGAATGGCCATTATCAACAAAACAGAAAATGACAAGTGCTGGAGAGGATGCGGAGAAAGAGGCACACTTATCCACTGTTGGTGGGAATGTCAAAGGGTGCAACCACTGTGGAAGGCAGTTTGGCGGTTCCTCAAAAAGCTGAATATAGACTTGCCATACGACCCAGCAATACCATTGCTAGGTATCTACTCAAAGGACTTAAGGGCAAAGACACAAACGGACATTTGCACACCAATGTTTATAGCAGCATTATTTACAATTGCAAAGAGATGGAAACAGCCAAAATCTCCATCAACAGAAGAGTGGCTAAACAAACTGTGGTATATACATACGATGGAATATTATGCAGCTTTAAGACAAGATAAACTTATGAACCATGTAATAACATGGATGGACCTAGAGAATATTATGCTGAGTGAATCCAGCCAAAAACTAAAGGACAAATACTGTATGGTCCCACTGATGTGAACGGACATTCGAGAATAAACTTGAAATATGTCATTGGTAACAGAGTTCAGCAGGAGTTAGAAACAGGGTAAGACAATGGGTAATTGAAGCTGAAGGGATACAGACTGTGCAACAGGACTAGATACAAAAACTCAAAAATGGACAGCACAATAATACCTAATTGTAAAGTAATCATGTTAAAACACTGAATGAAGCTGCATCTGACCTATAGGTTTTTGTTTTGTTTTGTGTTGTTTTGTTTTGATTATACTATTATTACTTTTATTTTTTTCTCTATATTAACATTCTATATCTTTTTCGGTTATGTTGCTAGTTCTTCTAAACCAATGCAAATGTACTAAGAAATGATGATCATGCAGCTATGTGATGATGTTAAGAATTAATGATTGCATGTGTAGAATGGTATGATCTCTAAATGTTGGGTTAATTTCTTTTTTTCCGTTAATTAAAAAAAAAAAAAAAAAAAAAAGAGAAGGGATAATTGGAGATGAAGGGATACAGACTGTACAACGGGACTGGATATAAAAACTCAGAAATGGACAGCACAATACTACCCAATTGTAGTACAATTATGTTAAAACACTGAATGAAGCTGCATGTGAGGTATAGGTTTTTTGTTTTTGTTTTTTTTGTTTTTTTTTTCTTTCTATTATTGTTTTAATTCTTATTCTGTTGTCTTTTTATTTCTTTTTCTAAATCGATGCAAATGTACTAAGAAATGATGAATATGCAACTATGTGATGTTATTAAGAATTACTGATTGTACATGTAGATTGGAATGATTTCTAATTGTTTTGTTAATTCTTTTTTTAATTAATAAAAAAAATAAATAAAAAAAAAAATGAAACAAAATTGAATGAATGGAAATATAGGGATATGATTTTAATAAATATTTATATTCCACTGATTTTAACAAATATTTATGTTCCACTCTTTGTTTATAAAATAAATGAAACTTTTTCTTCTCTGTAAAACTTTATATTTATATTATTAGTTATTCTAAAAACAGGAAATTATACACATTATGATAATTTCAAGTGGTATAAAAAGTAATTATATAATCCAAGTCTCTTTCCCCTAACCTGCAGTCCCACTTCCAGAGGTAACCACTAATTCAGGTTCCTTGTTTGAAAAGAGTTGTAGTTCACAAACGTCAGAAAATTCTGCTTGTAAACAAATAGATATGGGTGTGTCAGTGTGTGCATGAGTGCATGTGCATACTTACATGTGTTTTAATCCGAATGATATCATAATGCCTGTTTTCCTTAATAATGTAGCTTAGAGACCTTTATATCTCAGCACCCACATTTACCTTTCTTTCACATCAGTTCATAGTATTTCATTTTATGTGCTACAATTTATTTAACATGAATAAGAGTGTTTTTCAATAATATATACACCTTTCCTAAAATAACTGGATTTCCAACACAACTCATGCTTCGTTTTCCTTTTTCAAGACCAGAAAAGGAAGCCAGCATTCCTGATTTTTCAATCTCCAAATTATTAACTCACTTAGAAGGATACGATCATAAAGTAGCAAAAATATTCCTTCTACATTTTCAGAGGTAACTTTTCATCTCCACGACCAGGACACCACTTCTTGATAAAACCAATGTTTGTATTACTTCCATTTCCATTGTGACTTCCTTTAAAACTTATCAACAAACAAGTTTAAGTTCTTTGGATAGATTAGTTAAGAACCACATGATCATCACTGGGGATGAATAACAGAATAAGGAATTCAGAAGTTAGACTGATCTTGGAACAAAAACTGAGAAGAGTGGGAAAAAAATGATCATAGTATAAGAGACATGGCCTTCCACGATTTACACATAAAAACTCTCCCTAATGGGTTAAATGAATATTTGTCTCAAATACTATAGTCTCTTTTTAACTTTTCACCCTTCATCCCAGAATATCTTTTAGAATTAACTTTTCTAAAATCATAATTGTTTTTAAAGTTGAAGTCTTTAACAAAAGTATGTAAAAATCCAACTTGAATTTTCTAAATTAAAAATAAGACTTTTTATTTTTTAAAAATTCAGTCTCCCAAAATATTTTGGGGCAATGTGCATGGCTACTCAGAGATGCAAATGTGGCAAGAGTCTGAACACCCCTCCTGAAGGTAGGGAGCTTAGCAGGTTCTTCTGAAACCTCAAGAAGACCGTTTTGGTTCTTTCCTGTAAACCGTAAGAGCTTAGTGCTGCAGGATCCATTCTCAAGAGGGAGCCAGTGCAGAGACGAGAACGCCGGAAGAGGACACAAAGGGTGTCTCTTCACTGAGCCCCGTATTCTCAGAGGGAGAACGAATTACATTATCACTATAAATCCCCAAAGGGGGGCGTTCCCAGACCCTAGGCCTTTAACTGGGAAGCTGGCTTCAGGAGTCCAGCCAAATTCCTAGGGCTCTTCTGGAGAGTGGATTCAGAGAAACCTATCCAGCAGCGGCAGGCCCAGGCAATGCTTTCCATTTTCATTCATATGGGACAACCTGTGTCCTTTACTGCCATCACTCATTTAAGTAAACTCGGCTATTTTAAATAACACAAAGGAACATAATCAAAAATCGCGCAAGAGAACCAAATGGCAAGACAAGCAATCAGCAGGGGTCAGTAAAACTTAGACTGGAGAAGGGCGGAAGGCACTGAAACAAATACCGTCAGGACAAAAGAAGTCATTAAGAACGAGATAAAGTGTTGCCTGGGAGGGAGAGAGACAAGGTTAAAAAAGAGAAAGAAAAAAAATTCGGAAATTTCAAGATAAGTTGCCTTTCTCTGCAAACGACTACACACAGCTGCTTTAGGACCACAACAGTAAACCCAGTCAGGCAACGGGCTTAGAGGACGCAACGCTTGGCTACTCAGCTGCAGCCCATAAAGTCTTTCCTCATTTGAATAGTATCTTAGGAATGTTTTGTCAATGTGTCAGATGATTATTCACTTCCACTGCAGTCTTCCCTTCACCGTGACAATCATGGTGATATGAGTAATTTATTGTATAGACAGAAATCACAACACCAAGTGACGATTTTTTTACCAGTTAAAATTCATTTATTTATTTGCTCATATTTCCTTGAAAAAGCAATGCTAGCTTTAACAATTGTTGCTCGTAGCAACACATGAACAAAAGATTTTTCACATGCATAATCTAGGCATTTAATTAAAATTCTAAACCTGAATCTCAGATCACCTCAAAAATAAAAATTTAAGAATATGAGACTCCCATATAGAATGAGATACAAAATGTATGGTTTAGCAAGAAAAAAGTACAGCAACATGCGACAGGGGTAAAGAATGTACAAATTAAAAAAAAGAAATTCCAACTCAACCACCGTTATAAATACTGCTTATATCCTTCCAGGTAAGTTTCATGGCATAAGTAAATCAAACAAAAATATACCATTCTCTGTCTGAGTTTCAGATCACTTCCTATTTACAAAGGCTCTTTGGCCTACATCCAAATGTAAGTAGTTTCCAGCAAACTATAGCACAGCAATTTACAGAAAGAGATTTTTTTTTCCCCAAGACTTAGGCACAACTATCTAAGAGTCAAGGTTAAAAACAACAACAACAACAACAATTCCACTTATGGTCTACAATTTACACATCTGTGGTGAAACCAAGGCATTCTCAGAAAACAGATATCCATCACGGCCCAAAAATCAATTTAAAAAAAAGACAGAGTGTGAGCTCCAGAAAAGAATGTGAAAGAGCTGGGATTTAGCTTTATCACTTTAAAAAATTCCCCACCCCTAATAATCAGCTCACCTGTCCTCACAGGGTTGACAGGGTATTGAGAGGTGCCATGGCACAGGGCGCTTTGGAGAGAGATGGTTCACAAAAGCCTGGACTGAAAGAGGCTGCAGTACAAGGTCACAGGGTTTTCAGAACCAAAGGACAGGCATAAAGAAGAATACACTGAGGCCAATAAACTGACAAATCTCAAAACCCAGTGACACCTTGTACAGTATGGATTCCACACAATCATTCATTGCCACAATTTCAAAGAAAAAGACTTTTTTTTTAACTCATCTCTATTAAAAACTTTAACACTAAGAAAGGTAGATTAAAGTTTTGCACTAAATGAAACTCCGTGCTTCTCAAATCTTTTGCACAAAAGTTGTGTACCACATTTTAAACTTCAGGGACACTTAATAAAACGACCTTCTCATAAAATGGAGAAATGTCAATATAGGACATAAAACATCCCAGTCTTTTACTAAGCCAGAATTTTAATCAGGCATCTATAGTGCAAATCTTCGTAGTTCAACATTTATAACTGTTGTTAGCATTCAGATTCAGAGCTGGTGACCAACATGACCCAGGCCATACCAAAAAAAAAAAAAACACAGCATGTGCAGAAGCAGTAACTTTCACGCCAAAGGAAAGCCTCTCTGCCTTCCAAATCCTGGCATACTCATTTTTATGAAAATAACAGAACACTTAGTTAAAAATCAGTTGTTCTCTCAATTAAAAAGAAAAGTCACTAATTCAGCAATCAAAATAACATCTACGTTACTTTAAAATTCAGTTTCCTACCCCCACCCCCAGGTGGGACTCAAGTACATTATTAAATGAATGTCTCTGTTCAAATTCTCTGTTGGCGCATTATAACACCTCCTGTACTACAGTAGTGAAAGGACAGTCCCCAGATCTTAATTTTAATAGTCTACTGCTGCTCCATTTCCCAGCTGGCTCCATTTTCAAATGCTGCTCTCTACTATTATCTTAGAACCATGATTTCTGTCCTGAGATCAGGGCTAGCAGTGTATGGGAAAAATAATTTGCAGCACAGAAAACTTAGCTCTTTACAGCACTCTTTGGAATACCACTGACTGTGAGTGGCACCAACTTTGTACAGTAAGGATAATACATGAATTATTCTCTATATGACCATCTTCAACTTTGTGATTTTATAAATACCACCAACATGCCACAAGAAAATCAGTATTTCCAACCATCGGGACATATCACTATAGTATACTTCCCAAAATGACTGAACAAACAACTGTGGTACCTCTAAAAGTTCATTTTACCTATTTTTCTCATGTCCCTATTCTTTAAGAATAATTTCCTCTTTGTATATTACTAGAAGTGCCTGAATCTGGTGCTTTACTGAGTGACGAGAACTTAGTGCAACAGTCTCTGGACCACAAAAGCAAACTCTCCTTCCAGTCCTGCCACACAGTCAGGTTTCCAAAGACGTCTCTTGACTTCCCGTCAGAACACGAGGTCTGTCGTAGGCGCAGGCAGCCACATTTAACGTAGGGTCCCCAACAGCACTCCCCTCTCTGGAGAAGAATGAATTCAGAAAACTAAGTATTGCATTTCATTAGAAGAAAAGTAAGACTAGGAGCAAGGCAATTTCTCCAATTCAGCATCCATGTCTGATTCATCTTTATGCCACACAGTGCCTAGGGTTCAAAATGCTTGTGGATTAAACAAATGAGCAATGATGAGCAGCAAAGTGCCATTTTTTCATACATTGTTAATAATTCTTTAAAAGATTTTATCAACTTCCTTTACGTGAGAGGTTGGCTTTTTTTTTTTTTTTTGTAAAGGGCCAGATAGTAAATATTTCAGACTTTACAGGTGACATAGTTTCTGTCACATATTCTTCTTTAAGTTTGTTTACAACCTTTTAAAAAATGAAAAAAACATTCTGAGCTAGAGGGCCAAATGAAAAGAGGCTTGCAGGGCAGGATCTGGCCCTCAGACCACAGTTTCCCCTCCCTGCTTTACACATATATCAAAAAGCCATGATTAATAGTAGGTCACACTTTGATTAAAGAAAAATACTTCCAACTGGTTTTTGGTTTTGTTGTGCAATGTTTTTAAGTAAAGTGCTGTCATCACATCATGTCCAAGATACACCATGATATCACTGTTGTTGATACTTGCCTTGACCCATGGCTGAGGCCGTATTTGTCAGTATTTGTCAGGTTTCCTCCAATCTTTTCTAAAAAAATATTAATTGATTTAATTTGTAACATATAAAACTACCTAAAAGGAATAGCTTTTAAGAGACAAATAACATAGAATAAGCCAGTTGTTATAAACGCACATACATAGATTATAATTTATTATATACATGATTATATCCATGTCTCATGAAATAGATCACATTAAGTGAAGAGAAAAATTCATGTGTACTTCACCAGTATATCCTACTTTGAATTCCTCTCAACTGCTCTTCCCTTGCCTAACAGGAATGTTCAGAAGGGAAGTACTTATAAGGCTGAATTAAAGGGAAGGAGAAAATGTAATGAACAATGCTCAAATTTCCTTTCACTTTTTAAATAGTGATTATGCAAATTAGGTTAGAAGGAACTTGAGCTGGAAGGGAATCTTGCCCATTTTCACATCTCCCGGTGCCTAGGATATCCAGCTAAAGGACACAATAAAACTGATTAATTTTTATCTATAACTTCAGTGTTAAAATAACTCAAAACAGCTAGATACGGAAGGAAAGAGCAATTTGAGACTTAAAAGAACTTCTAATTACTCTTACATAATGTTTTCTACGGCAATAGTGAAAATACACACACATACACACAGAAAAAAACTGGGGAGCAAGACAATGGTTAAAAGGAAAGAATAAAGGGAGAAGGCTTGGGTCAAATTAAGGCCATCAAAAATTCTAAAGAGACACGCAAATCAAAACCATGAGGTACCACCTCATACCCACTAGAATGGCTGGAATCAAAAAGAAAGAAAAGGAAAAGAACAAGTGTTAATGAGGAGATGGAGAAATGGAACCCTCATCCAAAATGGTGCAGCTGCTATGGAAAACAGTCTGGCAATTCCTCCAGAGGTTAAACATAGTTCTGCATCCTGGTCCAAGATGGCAGATGAGGCCAGCGATGTGTTCTGTCTGAGGTCCTGGTGCTAAAGGCTAACACGGACCCCGATATCCAAGCTGTGGGTGCAGCAAGTTCTGGAAAAGTATCAATCTCTGATCCGGTACGTGGTCAATGATTGGTGCCAAGAGGATTCCAACAGGAAGGGTCTCCATGGTTTGGAAAATGCTGATACATCCATGACCTCCTATCAAATGTAAGTTTGACATCCAGTTTTACATTCCCATCACATATCCCACCACTGCTCCAGAAATTGTTGTCCCGAACTGGATGGAAAGAGAGGAGAAATGTACAGGGAAGGCAAAATATGTCTGAACAATCACTTCAAGCCTTTGTGGGCCAGGAGTGTGTCCAATTTGGACCAGCTCATCTTATGGCCCTTTGGCTGGGTCCATGGCTCATGGTGGAAATCCTGGATCTGATTCAGAAGAGTGTGATGTGGCATAATGAGAAACTCACTCAATGAAGGGTGAAGCCACTGAGGCAGGACAGAGGGACCTTTGACAAGCTAGGCTCCTTTTCCCTGAGCTTCACCTTGCTTATTCATCTGACTTCTCTCCATCCCTCCACCCCTAGTTGTTACCAAGCAGCTATAACAAGCATTACTGGAAATTTAAAAAGCACTACTACCAAGTTTCTAAGTCAGGATACCCAAGGAATTGGGCCTTCTAAAACCAAGAGGCAATTTACAGCTCCTCTCCTGGTGGAAAGGTGTAAATGAAAGTGGATGTACAGACTTTTTGGTTTGTGACAACCCATCAATAAAAGCTGCTTGCTCTGGTAAAACAAAAAAGAAGTTAAACATAGAATTACCAGATGACCCAGCAATCCCACTCCTAGGTACATATCACAGAGAACTAAAAACATGCTCCCACAAATACTTGTACACTTATATTCATAGCAGCATTATTCATGTTAGCCGAAATGTGGAAACAACCCAAATACCCATCAGTTACTGAATGGATAAGCAAAAGATGGTCCATCCATACAACTGAATACTATTTGGCCATAAAAAGGAATTGATACATATTACAATATGGATAAACCTTGAAAACATTAAGTGAAAGAAGCCTGACATATAATTTCATTAATATGAAAGGTCCAGAATAAGCAAAACCACACAGACAGAAAGTAAATTAGAGGGGGAAGGCTGATAAGGAGAGACTGCTTAATTAGTAAGGGGTTTCTTTTGGGGGTGATGAAAATATTCTGGAATTAAATACTGGCCATGGTTGCACAACTTTGTAAATATGCTTTAAAATGGCTAAAGGATGAATTTTATGTTATGTGAATTTTAATAAACTAAAATTTAAAATCTGAAAAAAAAAACACTCTGAAGACACTGAAAACATTCTGAACCTTCATATTTGGTAAAGCATTTTGAACCTACAACTTATGTACACATTTTGTCTGCGAAAATGACTTTCTTGCCCTATATACTTCTGTGCTGATTTTTCTAGTAATAGTTGCTTCAGAAATGGATAAAGGAAGTAATCCGAAATTCTAGCAAGTGGTCAATTCAATTAATTTCTCCCAAGTCCCTAGGACAGGGGCACACACAGACTCGGGCCCTTTCTCAAGGAATTCACAGTGTAGAAGGACTATCACCATTTCCAACATTTCAGTAACTCCCACACCAGCAAAATGAAGCCAACCAAGCCTCTCTATAATGGTAGCATAATTTCCTACAGACATTTACTCGAAAAAATACTAATCAAGTGCCACTTAACAAGGCAACACCTCCAGGTCTCTAGGCAGGCAGACTGCTCCAAGGCTGCCACGCTTTTACTAGTGGATCAGGGCTTCCACCCACTACAGTCAAAACTGGCTTGCTTGAAGCCACATGTCTCAATGACTAATTATGTAGTTGTTATCAGCTAATTGACAAGTTAGTGATTTGAGATAAAAAAAAAAATTAACATAAATAATAATCTTTCTTCAAAGAGTAATTACTATCCTAAGTCTTCAAAAAAAAATTAAATTGTAAACTATGGACTATTAAAGTCATTAAGGAAATCTTAGTCATTCAAATATATTAAACAACTACTGTTCCCTCCAGCAAGCATTATAGCAAACTGTTGAAAACAAGAAATATTTCTTTGGGAATTTTTAGCAGACAGCATAATTTAGTTTAAATTAGTGTTTCCTATAGTGGCTTTTAAAAAAAAATCCTTTAACAACCTCTCTGCTCTTCAAATACCATAATCACTAAAATAGTTCACACTAACCGCTTGGCACTCCGAATCTGCCGAAGAAGAATGATTTCCAGCCTTCTGGGACAATGGCAGTCATGATTAAAACAATCAGAGTTGACTTCTGTTTTCTTTGTACTTATAAGATATTCACATGTTTATACTATTACTCAAAATGCAGCAGTCTAATTCTCTCAATATTTTTAATCTAACTGGAAAATCAATTGTCTCTGGTTGTTGGCGGTTGTGCGTATAATTTTTTGAAAGCCCAACAATAAGAACGGAAATACAAGAGTAGCACAACTAATATTATTTCATTAATTTAACAAACTTCCCTAATTAACTTAACCAACATTCATTTAACGTATAAAGGATACAGAAAGCTGTAATAAGCAGTTAGGACCCTTAAGATTACACTCTAACAGTGGGTTTACCTAAAAAGAAAAAAGAAAAACAATACAGAGTTCCTCAGATTCTAAAATGTGCCACAACTGTGCCTGGAAGGCCACAAGTTAACTGGATCATCAACAAAAGCCAGTTGACATTCCCTTCCCCCTCTCTACTTAGGATTCCTTCTGGAAAGTAGGGGGTTCTCCCTCTTTTGATGTTCAGATGTGTCCTCTCTCTCTAAGCAGGCAGGTGAACTCACTGCCCTCCCCTCCACTACTTGGGGCATGACTCCCAGGGGTGTAAAACTCCCTGGCAACGTGGGACAGGACTCCGAGGGATGAGCCAGGACCCTGCATTATGGAATTGAGAAAGCCTTCTTGCCCAAAAGGGGGAAGAGAGAAATGAGTTAAAGTTTTAGTGGCTGAGAGACTTCAGAGTTGAGAGCTTATCCTGGAAGCTATGTTTATGCATTATATAGATACCCTTTTTAGCTTGTGGTGTATTGAAGACACTAGAGGAGGAAGTACTTGAAACTGTGGAACCATATTCCTTGATTCTTGAAGAACACTGTTTAACTATATAGCTTTTTCAATGTGACTGCGTGATTGTGGAAACCTTGTGGCTGATGCTCTCTTTATTCAAGGTATGGACAGATGAATAAAAAAATAAGGATAAAAAATAATAGGGGAGGAAAAAAGGGTAAAAAAAATTCAGCAAACTGCAATACTAGTGGTCAAAGAGAGGGAGGATAAGGGGTCTGGGATGTATGGGTTTTTTCTTTTGTCTTTTTCTGGAGTGACCTAAATCTTCTAAAAATTATCATGGTGATGAATATACAACTATGTGTGATGATACTGTGAGCCACTGATTGTATACTTGGATGGACTGTATGGTGTGTGAAGATATCTCAAGAAAAATATATATTTTTAAAAGTTTTCCTCATCTGCTTAAAATTAGCTATTCTAAGTTGTCAACATTGAAATGTCAGAATATTAGAAATATCAATAAGTCAAACATGTTGGCTTTTATACTACCCTATGAAATAGTTCAAAAAAATCTAATGATTAAAAAGATAGTTATGGGTGGTGCAACGGTGTTTAGGTAGCAGAATCCTCGTGTGCCACGCCAGAGACCCCGGGTTTGTTCCTTGGTGCCTGCCCATGAAAAAAAATAAAAAAGATAGCTGTGCTTTCCAGAAACCTGCAACTTCCAGATGGGTCCCTGGACAAGATAAGTCCTAAAATGGCAGAAGGGCTCAGCCTCTACAGAACATCAACTAGTTTCACCTCCCTATCCCATATTATTGACAACCCCTTTCAATGTGAAAAAGTTAGACTGGGCATAGACCAAATCCCCCTAAAGAGTGGGAGAAAGATCAAAAGTGATGGTGGAGTTATACAGAGAAGGTAGGGTTTAACAAATTAGTGTGAGTGCTGAATCATTATATTAATATTTCTGTTAGTCTCCAGTATCTTAGAGCAGCTCGAAGCAAAAACCTAAAATTGTGGCATTATAACCCATACCAAACTCTGAAATCTGTTCTACAACTAATTGTTGTGATGTGCTTTGGAATTTATTGCTTTTTTGTATACATGTTACTTTTCACAAGAAAGAAAAAGTTGACTGTAATGATAAGTGCACAGTTATATGATGATATTGTGAACCACTGATTCTACACTTCAGATGATTACACGGAATATGAATACATAATATACAGCAATAAAAAAAAAGATTCCTATAGATTGGGAGAAGAATCTATAGGAGGAGGAGGTATAACAGAGAAAATGGGATTTAACAAATGAGTATGGGTGCTAAATCACTATATTAATATTCCTTCTAGCCTCCAGTGTTCTGGAGCAGCTAGAAGGAAAAATCTGGAATAGGAGCATGGTAGCCCATAACAACTCTGAGATCTACTCTGTAACTATTTGTTTAAGTGTACTTGGAAAATTATTGTTTTTTCTTTCTTTTCTTTGCATATATATTATATTTTACAATAAAAAATGTTTTAAAAAAGTTATGTGCTTTCATTTACTTCTACGATTTATTGGACAAGTGAGAAACATTATCAATGATGCTTTTAGCACATCTCTGTAGGCAGAACAAAGAAAGGTCATAAGCATAAAACAAAATGACATTTTATTAATGCTCAATAGCAACACAGTAAATTATATATTTTGTGCACAGTTTATGAAATAAATTAAATGGCTGGAAAAAAAAAGAGTGAGGTATCTCAACATCTGACCATAGCTATAAAGCCAAAGATTAGGGTCTCTCAGAAGGAGTCAGTGTAAAGTCGCTTTGTGTGGTGGTAAATCTTTTCAGCTCGCCTAGACATCTCTGGGCAACATTCAATCTGAGGATAAAAAATGAGCAAAACTGTATTCACCCTGTCTCTGAAGCCTGCCCACTTCAGCCCTCTACTCCTCCAAAAGCCAACGAATCTGTCTCACCTTTTTCACCTATGCTGAATACAGTTGTTTTTTAAGGCACCAGACCATTTGGCCATGTTCTATGGCCCACCATAAACACCAACTGGTGTGGTCAAGGGGTGGCCATCGTGAGCAAAAGAAGAGGTGAACAAGGGGGTAGCACAAGATAACACTCTCTGGGGAGTGGTTGGCCAATTAGGGAGCAGGACAGGAATCATGGACAGGGGGATCTCTCCGGGATTATTAAAGGGCGGGGGGTGGAGAGGCCCAAAGTGGAGCCCTTATGGTAAAATTGTAATCTATTCAAGGGAAAGTCAGACTCCCTTAACCATTCCAGGAATAGAACTTCTATTGTACCCATGAGTACACTGAATTTCCAAGTTCTATATGACTTCAGTGGGGTCAACTGTCACCTCATCCCCACCCCCAAAAGTATTCATGAACCAGACTTTATGTATGGCTAACTCAGGGATCAAAGACTCATAAAAAGTTGACAGAAACCTTAGAAGGTCAATAAAGACTGGTCAATCTGCCTGCAAAATCAAGCCTGGGCAGAGAGCTCTGTTCCACCCCTCCAGGTACTCCATCCAAAGGCCCCTGGGCATGGCCAGGTGTCAAGGCCATCCAGAGCAATATCAAGGGCATGCAAAAGCTCCAAAGTTAGACTGCCTGGTTCATATCCTAGCTCCTGCAGCAATGGCAACCTCTCTGTGACTCAATTTCCTCATTTGCAACTGGAAGGTAAATGAGGAGACACCTCATAGGATAAATGGGAGAACAAAATGAGATCACATTAAAGGATTTCACACAGTGGCTGGCTCACAACAGGTATTCAATAAATACATGTAATTATACCAAATTTTTTTCAGGAGTAACCTAAACCACTTACTATCCATTTACAAAATTGGAATGACTACACTCTGACTACTACCATTTGGCTGGTCTCTAATTATGGGCCTAAACATCCCTATGAGGTAGGTGGTATCCTTACTTTAGAGTTGAAATATAGAGGTTCAGAGGGATTCAGAAACTCACCTAAGCTTAATGAGTGACGGAGTGTTGGCGCAATTAAAGTTTTGATCTCATCCCACCACAGTTTAGATTATGGTCATCTATCTCTGAGAGTTTAAACATTTTTAAATGTTTCAGTATTCTAAAATCACTGCTCGTTGAATGAAATTGTGTCTTTAAAATCCCCCAGCCTCTCTTCAATCAGCATAATACATACAATCAGAAAAACCTGACAAATTCTGATAAACTAACCGAAAACAAAAAATCCTCTTTTTTACAGATTAACATAAGAAACACAACTAAATCATTGTGGCCATTTTAATTAAATGGCTCTTAAAAGTTTAAAAATAATGCAGATTCACAGTATGTCAGTCAGTTTTCTTTCAGGATTTGTAATGTGATCCTGTAGAGTTCAAACACTCCAATTGGCATGTGTAACATCTCTTTCCATATGTTTGGTAACAATGTGTAACAAAATTGACAAGAGTCAACAGTTAACTTCAAATATCATTTCCCATTTAGCAAGACTTAGAGTCACTTAATCGTCCTATAAGAAAACATAATCAAAATTAAACAGGGGCGGGCCGCGGTGGCTCAGCGGGCAAAGTGCTTGCCTGCTATGCCGGAGGACCTCGGTTCGATTCCCGGCCCCAGCCCATGTAACAAAAACGGAGAAACAGAATACAATAAAACAAGAAAATGTTTAAAAATGTTTCCCTTTCTTCCTTCCTTCCTTCCTTCTATCCTTCCTTCCTTCTCTCTGTCTTTCCTTTTAAAAAAAAAAAAAAAAAAAAAAAAAAAAAAAAATTAAACTAAAAATGTCCCATGGTGACTGGTCTCACAGAATGTCTTCATAAAATTCTAACACTCAGACCCAGATATATTGATAACCAGTCAAATTTATAACTTAAAAAACCTAAAGACCCAACAACTTCAAGGAAAATTGGAACAATGAGTCATTTTAGTCAAAACTGTTTGGCCCTCATCAAATCAACTGGCTACCCAGTTTCCTGAAAACAGAGTTCATAATCATTGCTAATCCCTTAACAGTTTAAAATAGAAGACATGCTTAACTTGTTTAAGGAGCAGTGATACCGATAAGTCAAGCCATATAGTTTTACTTCACTTTCTATTTGCTTTACCTGGGCATTACATATTCTTGTAATCCTTTCTGGTAAACACAAATGAAATGATAAAATAAGTCATGTAAACTGAAGCAGAAGAGAACGTAAAATGCCCACATATTTCAAGAGAAGCGTCAAGTATCAGAAAGCAGTAAGAATTACTACACAACTGTAAAAGTCAAATATTTATACAGGTGCCTTAAAAGCCACTGTTCAGTGCACACCATCAGCACTGACATTTACTATCTGTTAAGTAGTTTCAAAGTGCAATGGCATAAGTCAAATACTGGCTTGGAGCGTGAAGTTTATGACAACAACTAATACGTTTGCAGAGGCTGTGAAGGTGTGATGCTTGCAACTTTCATCAAGCCAGCAACAGGAAAGAGGGAAGCCCTGGCTCAGGTGCCTTTTCTCCTTTCAGGAGGGAAATCTAAACCAATACCTTCATGGATAATTTAACAAGGATTGTTCCATAAATTTATAATGCCAGATATGACTTTCTTATAATTGCTTTTAATAGCTTAAACAAAACAAAACAATATTCTTAGGACAAAAGCAACAGAATATAAAGTATGAAATTATTTCAGCTTCAAATTGAAAGCTGAATTTATGAAAGGAAGGATGTTTAGGCGACATACCTAAAAAGATTATAAACCCTTAAAGCCACATTCCATAAAGAGCTGGAAATAAGTTTCAGAAATGATAAAACTCCAACTGCTGAAGTTATCCCTTATGACAGATTTAAATTTAAAATTGGAACTACCTCCTTAATGGACTAATTCTAAGAATTAGTTTAAAAGATGAGCTTTTAAACTGTGTGAACAGTCAGTTTAAAAAAAACTTCAGCTCCTGAAAGTACTTCTTACATGATTTTGTTTTACCTCTCTTCTTTATCTCCACAAGTGAATAAAAAGTTTAAAGAAATCATGCTAAGACTCCAGTAAGGGGTCCTTAAATGGTCAAGGTCCAGTTCCAATATTCAGTTTCACCATTTCTTACTTCTAAACAGAATGTGCCTTTACAAGATCTGTTCAAGTTTTCAGGTGAAGACTAACACTAGGCAGTAGAGTCCCAAAGTAAGCGTTTCTAAAATCTAAGGGGCAGAGCCAGTTCCTTTCCGTCCCAGGGCCCAGTGAAGAGGGAGTGGTGCCCGGGCCCCCCGTGTCCACGCCGGGAGGAACCAGCGACCCCTCCAGTCTGGCCTCGAACACCCAGAGAACTTGCCTTCAAAGCCTGGGCACCAAAGAGGCCCGAGAGATGCCACAGGTGGCCTGGACGGCCGGGTCCCACCCCGCACTGAGGCTGCCCCCGGGAGGCCCCAAGCCTTTCCCCGCCTCCCAGAAGCAGAAACTGCCCTCCAGCCTCAATGCGCCCAACTTGAGGCGGAGGCGAGCGCGGAACAGGACTCAGGTGGCCGCTCTGGATCCGTTAGCTGGACGGGGAGTGCCGGCCAGGGGTGCCAGTTCCACCCTTCCCTCGGGGCGGGGAGGGTCCGGAGGTCCCCGGGGAGGGGGGTGGGCCAAGGGGGCC
This sequence comes from Tamandua tetradactyla, assembly GCF_023851605.1. Classification (NCBI taxonomy): domain Eukaryota; kingdom Metazoa; phylum Chordata; class Mammalia; order Pilosa; family Myrmecophagidae; genus Tamandua; species Tamandua tetradactyla. The sequence goes on from NC_135352.1 coordinate 29,965,529, forward strand.
CTGGAAGCGGCGGTTCCAAGTGGCCCCTCCGGAGCGCCTCGCCTGCTGACACGGTCGGGGCCGACGGTCCCGCGCCTCCTTCCGGGAACCCCTCCTGGCACCCCCGGGGCGGACGCCGCCCCACGCCCCCCGCGCCCGGGGAGCCGCTGCTCCCGCCGGGTCTCCCGGACAACAGCCGCCGCCGCGCTTCCGTGGCGGGTCCCGCGCCCACCCGCCGCCCCGGCCGGCCGCCCACCTGTCCCGGGGGTCGATCCAGCTGGTCCTCCTGGTGTTGTGGTCGATGTAGAAGACCTTGCCGTCGTAGTCCCTGGCCTCCTCCCAGCCCCGGGGTAGCGGCAGCTGCCCGCTCCCGGCCCTCCTAGGCATGGTCGGCGGCCTCGCCGGCGAGCGGCGCCTCCATAGGGACCGGGCGCGGGACGCGGCGGGAACGTGACTGCCGGCCCGGCGGCCGCACCCGACGCGGGTTTGGGGCTGCGGGTTCGGGGCGCGGCGGGGCCACGCGAGGGGGCGGCTCAGGAAACCCTGCTCTCGGCCCCGCTCGGGATCAGTCCACCATGTCTGCGTCGGAGCAGGCAAGCGAACCCTCCTCCTTCTCCTCCTCCTCCTCCTAGCCGCCGCTGCCTCCGCCTCTTCCTCCTCCTCCTCCCCGTCCCCCTGTGGCCGCCGAGGGTCGCGGCTCCCAGGCTGCCAGAGCCGCCGCCGTCTGGGCTCGGATCCGGGAGCTCCGCTGAGCGCCCGCGGCGGCGACGGGCCTCCTAATTTACATGCGCCCCGCCCCAGGCCCGCCCCCGCCGCTCCACCCCTCCGCGCTCATCTGCATGCACATTCCTCGCCGCCACATTCCTGCGATTAACCCTGCCGCTCCCGGGGCCGCAGCACGGGCGGGGCGCGGGCCCGAGCTAGAGGCGGGGGAGGGGAGCCGAAGGACCAGGTGGGAGGGTAGAAGGAAATGGAATGCACTGCTCCCTGCACCCCCCACATCTCCTCTTCAGCTTAATGCCCCGGGTTTTTAAAGTTTCGGGACGGGAAAGCCTGCAGAAGAAAAGTCTCCGCAACCTCCTCAACCTCTTTCTGTCTTCTAGGGAAACCACAAGGCTTTCGAGAGGAAAGGGGTGGGGGAAGCGCTCCTCGGAAGGAAAAGTCCCAGCAAACACCGAGGCCAGGAAGGCTCCCCGGCGCCGCGCCCAGCGCCCCCTGGAAGGCCGAGGGCTGGCTCCGGACGGTGGGAAAGGCATGGAAAGTCCTGGAAGCGTATCGGTGGCGAGTCCAAGGGCGGTGGCCCTCCAGGGCCGCTGCAGGGCGCCTGGCCCTCCGCGACCTCAGCCGAGAAACCGCGGGCCTCGCGGCGGAAGGCGAGGGCCGGTCCCACCGGTCGAGAGCGCTGCGCCCCGCGTCGCCTGGCCGGGTGGCCGCGGAGGAAACTCCGGCCTCACCCTGAAACGCGCCTGGGCCGCCTTGCGGTCCCAGCTGTGCGCGGTGCTGGGGCCTGGCCCGCGCCTTCCGCGTCGGGCCTAGACGCCCACCCCACCCGCAGGGGCCCTGCCAGCCCCCATGCCCCGTCTGTTGCCGGCCTCCGCGGCAGGGATTAGGACAGTTGGACGTGAACGCCTGCCCCGGTGGCCGCGGAGCAAACCCCGGCCTAACCCCGAGAAGCAAGCGGGTCACCCCGCGCCCGCGTCCAGTTCTCGGTCTCTTCTGTCCAGCCGCTCGCCCCGAGTAACCCTCCTAGCCCGAAGGAGCCCACGGCTGCCCCGGGGCGAGGCTTACCTAGGCTCAGGACGGGACAAGTGTCTCCTCTCAATCAACAGGCATTTATTCAACAGTTACTATGTGCTGGTGTGCACTGAGGGGACGGACGCCAGGCAACGGAAAGGACAGGGCCCGCAGCAAAGGGACTGGCAGAGTTTGGACGCAGCACCTAGTGCTCCCAGTCTGTTGGTCAGGGAGGGAATTTCCTACCCCAAAACGCCTCTCCAGACAGATCTACACCACCGTTCCCCAATTATATTCTTGTGAGTTACTAAACATCTTTTAAAATACACATACCCGAGAAAGGCCTGCCGGCTAAGGCGTAAGGACTTCCCACTCTGCACGGGACACAGTGCATGGCAGGGCCTTCACAGCGTCTGGAACAGTCCTCTCCCCCCGGACTCACAGGCCGTGTCCGGGGTGGACACGTGAATTGAGATTCACTGCTAAGCTGAGCGGCCTGGGTAGCAGCTGTCCTGCAGGGATGGCGCGTCCCCGACGGTGCGGAAATCTGCGGCCAATCTCCGAGGTGGAGGAGTAGTTCTGGTAGTTCTGGAGAGTAAAGGCAGTGGGGCCAGACTTGGGGCATCTTCTCTTATTTGCACTGGGAGCATTCTGGGCTTAAAGCCGAAATTTTAAACTCAGGAGAGCTTGGAGCACCTGGGAAGGAGAAACCCACAGTGAACCGGAGGTGGGAAAGGAAGCACCCTAGAAGAATTTGCGCGCTTTGGCTGTCTTTCTAAGACTTCCTCTTTTTCTTTCAAGCTTATGCCCTAGTCCATTCATCAGGTCATCACTCAAGGCAAGCTTCTCTAGTTCCCCGTGGGATGTCGTAAGGTTAAATTTGTGAATACTGTGAAAAAAATGGGGCCTGTCTGAAATTCATCTCACTCTACTGCTTGGGTTTTGTTTTTGACTGCTCTAAATTTGCCCACTTGGATAGCCAAAATGTGCATTATTGGTGTAAGCAACCCAATCAAATAATTCTTATTTAAAGGTTGCTTCCGGGTTTTTGTCTTTTGTTTTTTTCTCTTCCCCTGTCCCCTCACCAACTATTAGAAAAACTATTATTCTAAAATGTCTACACCCTACTATTAAAAAAAAGTAACACTCCTTGCTGGTGTCATATTTCAATTTATTTCACTGGGATAAACCAGTATACAATACTTTTCAGTGTATTTTCAGATTTGATCAGCTTTCTGCCAAATGTTTAACCCAACTTCTAAAACCCATGAGGAATCCGGAATAACACAGCATAAAATGGCATTTATTGTTCCATAAATCTTCAGACTTCAAAAAGGAACTTTAAATAGACAAACAAAGCTCTAAAGCAATTAAAAGACAAATTCACTTTTTTCCCATGTGATTGACACAGAAAGCGTTTGGTTGTACAAAGAAAGTTAAAATGACAGAAAGGAAAGCTACTGCTCTACACCCCTTTTGCAGAGTTTCTCTGCTGTTAGGAATTCACACAATTTACATAGTATCATCTGTCCAGAGAACTCTTTAATGGTTAAGACAATGAAATTTCATTTGATTTCATATTTGCAAAAAGTAAAGATTATACCCATTTTAAAAATACAAACATTTATTTAGATTTGATTTGGACTCCAGTTAGTCCTTGATAGAGCCAACTGATACATTGTCCTGGATGCCAAAGTACTCCAGTCAATGGAACCATGTACTATAAGAGTTTATTCTCTGGCCCTCAATTTCCTTTTCTCCTGGCTTCACGTTTTCTCCAGCACTAATAGTGTTTAGGGATGAGTCTCCATAAACAAAGCTTCCACTGTCAATGTCCAAATCCTGGCTTGCAGAAAAACTAGTGATATCAGAAATGGGAGTAGACAATGAAAATTATTTCAGAAAATAATTGTTATATCTCTCAAAATTTTAAATATGTATACCTTTAATTCAGCAATCCCAGTGCTATAATTTTACTTATGGATATTAAATTTCTTCATTATAGACAAGGATGTTCATTGCAGCGTGTTCTGTAATAAAACTGGAAAAAAAAACACCCATGTCCATCAGTAATGGCCTGATTAAATTAATTATGGTACATCCATACTCTGCAGACATTAAAAGAGCATTCACTAAATGTACATTTGCTAATAAGGAAAGATGTACTAGATATATTAAGTGAAAAAAAAAGGCATGCTCTGTACTTTCTACATGCAATAAAAAAACAATTTTTGTAATGTAAAGAATAAGACCATCTCTTAAACACTTTCTTAATGTCTAAGGAAGAGTTTGACTTTAAAGTAAAGGTAGGGGTGGAGGAAGGGGGGAGGGTTTATAGAGGATGGTGGCTGTAGGAAGATCCCATGGAAGAAGCATACATGAGATAAATGAGCATTAAAGAAAAAGGATGAGGTAGAGATGAGCAAAGACATCCTGCCGAAATGGACAGGCATGGCAGAGCATGCTCTTAGAAAAAAATAGATGTGCAAAGTTCAAGTCTGGAGTGAACGAACCCAAAGCTGGCTGGAGCCGTCTAGTTAGGAGTCTGTCTTGATAGTATAGATATGAGATCTACAAAGGCCTGGATAAGAAATAAAGCAATGGGGACTGCAAAGAGATTGTTCGGCAAGAATTTGCAACTGATTTGATTAAGAAGGGAGAGCTGAATAGAGGGAACTGGGATGATTGCAAGATTTTAGGCTATCAAACGAGAGTCAAATAACTGGGGGGAAAAATGAAAATTCAAGAGAGAATTGATATGGGGTTTCATTTTAGCAATTAGAGACACCCAGCAGAATGTTAAAGGTCAAGACTAAAGCTCAAGATAAAGGTCAGGATTGCAAATAAGTGATTGGATGTCATCCACCTGTAAGTTTGCAGAGGCTGAGGACTCAGGACAGAGTTTTGAGAAATTTCAGTGCACACCAAACAGAATTAAGTAATCTAACTGTAATTCTATTTTTGGCTATAACTGTTCAGTAATTTGATATGATTTAATTTACTTCTTTTTAAATATGGTCTTCACTTTTAGTGATTAAAAAAATTAGTCACAAGCTCATAAATCATCGCTGAATGAATAATTGTTATAACCTTTATTGTTATGATAGTGAATCAATTCATGTGTGGGACAAGATGAACTGGTTTTCAATATTTTAATCTCCCTTGTTTCCTCAAGGACACAGAGATTATATAAACTGAACATTCTAAATAAAGAGAAAGTTCCCTTTTTTTCTGAATCAAACTAGTGGTTTTTTTTTTCTTTTTCTGGCTCTTCTGCAACTGGATTGATTAAAATAAATAACATCTCTAATTATTGTGAATCGGTAACTCTAATCCACAGTTCTTAAATGTTCTTGTCTAGACAGTCTTTAAGTAGACATATGACCTTCAAAATTCCAAGTGCTGGGCCAAACCAGAAACCTCAATTACCATAACCACTTCCCCTCCAGTTAATTATTATACCCACACCTCAGGCAGAAACAATCACTCCAATTCTATTATAAGCAACATCAAACAGATTAGGTTTTACCTTATTCACTACAGATAAGATATCCACATTGAGCAAATCTGTCGTTGTTAGAAAGGCAAGTAACAATTAAGTCTATCTTTATTATTGTGAGAAGAAACAGAAGCTCAAATGCCATGTTTGCATGTATTAGGATCTTAGAGGGCACTGCCCACATATTCTATAAGTAGCCTCTTAGGGTAAGTATTCATTCACATTTTTTCTTATAATTGAAATAATTTTCTTTTTACCATTTTTAATTTGCATCTTTTTTCCTTTCCATTTTTACAGCCTGTAAATTAAAAAAGAGCGATTTTTTTAAAAAAAATTTTGTCATGGTAACACATACAACATAAAAGTTCCCATTTAAAACACTTTCAAGTATACAATTCAGTGGTATTAATTATATCCACAATGTTGTCCTGTCATAACCACCATACATTACTAAACTCTTCCATCATTCTAAATAGAAACTCTGTACCCATCACACATTAACTCCTTATTCCCCATCCTCCTGTCGCCCCACCCCCAGTAACCAATAATCTACCTTCTGCCTCTATGAATTTGTGTGTTCTAATGATATCATGTAAGCGAAAGCAAATAATATCTATCCTTTTCATTATAGCCTATTTCACTCAACATAATGTGTTCGATGTTCTTCCATGTTGTATCATGTATCAGAACATCATTCCTTTTGATGGTTCAATCATTCCATTGTATGTGTAGAGAACATTTTATTACTCTATTCAAAATGGAGTGGTATGGTGGCTTGGAGTTATGCATCCCAGAAAAATATGTCCTTAATCTTATATCATTCCTGTGGGTGTGAACCCATTATAAATGGGACTTCATGATGAAGTTACTTCACTTAAAGTGTGGCCCAACTGAATCAGGATGGGTTCTAATCCTACTACTGGAAAGCTTTTGAAGAAAGCCACAGAGAGAGAAGTGACAGGGAGCAGCCAGAAGCTGGAAAGTCAACAGATCCCAAGAAAGAAAGAAGAATCCATCACGTGCATCGCCACGTGACAGAATAACCAAGGAACCACAAAACTTGCTTGTCAATCAGAAGATAGCAACCCTAGGAGGAAACAAACCTTCTGGCCTCTGAAACTAAGCCAATAAATTCCTGCTGTTAAGTCAACCTATTGTATGGTATTTGTTTTGGCAGTAGGGAAACTAAAAGAGGTTGCTTCCACCTTTTGGCTATTATGAATAATGCTACTGTGAACATTCATGTACATATATCTGTTGGAGTCCCTGCTTTCAATTCTTTGGGGTATATACCTAGAAGAGAGATTGCCAACTCATATGGTTGTTTTATGTTTAATTTTTTGAGGAACCACAGAATTGCTTTCACCAGAGGCTGCATAACTGTACCAGGGTACTTATTTCTCCAGGTCCTCCCCAATACTTATTTTCCTTTTTTATAATAGTGAGGTGGTATTCTTGTGAGCGTGAGGTGGTATCTCATTGTGACTTGGTTTTTCATTTCCCTAATGGTTAATCGTGTCGAGCATCTTTTCATGAACTTATCGGCCATTTGTAAGTCTCCTTTGCAGGAATGTATATTAAAGCCTTCTGCACAATTTTTACTTGGGTTGTTTCTCTTTTTGTCACTGAGTTGTAGGAATTCTTTATATATTCTGAATTTTAAACCCTTTTTGATATGTGGTTTACAAATATTTTCTCCTACTCTGTAGGTTGTCTTTTAACTTTCTTGATAAAGCCCTTTGATACGCAAAAGTTTTAAATTTTGATAAAGTCTCATTTATCTATTTTTCCTTTAACTTGCTTGTGCTTTTGAAGTAAAGTCTAGGATACATTCCCTAATAAAGGGCTTAAAGATATTTCCTTATGTTTTCTCCTATGAGTTTTATGGTGGTAGTTCTTCTATTCAGATCACTGATTCATTTTGAGTTAATTTCCACATATAGCGTGAGGTAGAGGTCTGGTTTAGTTCCTTGGCATGTGGCTATCCAGTTTTCTCAGGAGCATTTAGTGACGACACTATTCTTTCCTCCATTGAAGTGGAACAAACAGCATTCTATGAAAGATAGGATTGTATTCTGTCATTCTTATCATATAAAACAATTTTAGTTACCTTTCCTGTATTGCTGAATTTCATTTTCTACTTCATTTTCTCTCTTCCCCTCAGTTCTTACTTTGCTGATGTTGACTCATAAATCTATGAGTTTGGCTAAGAAATTTAGCTTCAAATCTTTCACATTTGTCTGATTTGGAGATAGTCAAATTGAATAGGAAAAGAGGCTATGGAATAAAACAAACATAACACATGCTCAAAGCAATGCATTTTGTCAATAAACATATGGAAAAGTATTAGCATCATTAGTAACTAGCGAAATGCAAATTAAATGTGCAATGAGATACTAATACACAGCCACTAAATTAGCAAAAATTTATAAGTCTAATAACACTAAGTGTTGGCAAGAATATAGAGCAACAAGAATTTGCATTAACTACTGGTGAGAGTACAAATTGAAACAAGAACAGTTTGACCTTATCTAGGAAAGTTAATTATATCCAGATCCTATTTTGCAGTAATTCTGCTCATAAGGAAATAAACACATATGTATCATATATATATATGTGTATGTTTAAAGTAGTAGTATTTGCAGTAGCCAAAACTGTAAAATGCAAATGTCCAATAAAAAGAGGGGAGTAGATAATAAGCCATAGTATATTTAAATAATGGAATACAATGTGACAGTGAAAAAAGAATGAGCAACAGCAACACAGAGCACCTTGGATGAATCTTTTAGAACAAAATGTTAGGTGAAAGAAAAAAGAAATAAAAGACTTTGTTGTAATTGTTAAGTTCATGTGTCACATTGGCTAGGTTATTGAGTCCAATTGTCTGCAAACCCGGACCTGATTATTATTGTGAGGGTATTTCATATATTCAAATCACTAGTCAATTGACTGCATCTGTGGCTGATTACATCTGCAATTAATTAAGGAGACTACCTCCAGCAGTGAGAGAACTCTCATCCAATCAGTTGAAGGACTTAAAGGAGGGTTGAAGATTTCAGCAGTCAGAAAGAATTTCCATGTCTACTTCAGGCAGCCACCTTCTCCTGGGGAATTCATGGTAACATTCATTGGAGTTCCCAACTTGCAGCCTGCCCTATGGAATTTGGATTTGCCAATCACCATGGTCATGTGAGCCAATTCCTATAATAAATATCTTAATACATACATGCATGCATATATATGTATATACATATTTATATGTGCACATACATACATACACACACTGTGATGGTTTGAAGTTGTATGTTCTTAAACTGAACCCATTCCTATGAGGGTGAACCCATTGTAAGTAGAACCTTTTGATGAGATTATTTCAGTTAAGATGTGGTTCACCTCAATCTGGATGGGTCTTAATCCTATTATTGGAGTCTTTTTTTTTTAATTTTTGTATTTTATTTTTTTAAATACCAAAAAACACCTAACAAATGCAAACATTCCTATTTTGATCATTCCATTCTACATATATAATCAGTAATTCACAATATCATCACATAGTTGCATATTCATCATCATGATCATTTCTTGGGAAAGTTACATCTATTCAGAAAAAGAAATAAAACAAAAACAGAAAAAAAAGATTATACATACCATACCCCTTACCCCTCCCTTTCATTGATCACTAGCATTTCAAACTAAATTTATTGTAACATTTGTTCCCCCTATTATTTATTTTTATTCCATATGTTCTACTTTTCTGTTGATATAGTAGCTAAAAGGAGCATCAGACACAAGGTTTTCACATTCACAGAGTCTCATTGTGAAAGCTGTATCATTGTTCAATCATCATCAAGAAACATGGCTACTGGAACACAGCTCTACATTTTCAGGCATTTCCCTCCAGCCTCTCCATTACATCTTGAATAACAAGGTGATATCTACTTAATGCATAAGAATAACCTCCAGGATAACCTCTCAACTCTGTCTGGAATCTCTCAACCATTGACACTTTGTCTCATTTCACTCTTCCCCTTTTGGTAGAGAAGGTTTTCTTAATCCCTTGATGCTGGGTCTCAGCTCATTCTAGAGTTTTTCTTAATCCCTTGATGCTGAATCTCAGCTCATTCTGGGATTTCTGTCCCACACTGCCAGGAAGATCCACACCCCTGGGAGTCATGTCCCATGTAGACAGGAGGAGGGTGGTGAGTTTGCTTGTTGTGTTGGCTGGAGAGAGAGGCCACATCTGAGCAACAAAAGAGGTTCTCTTGGGGGTGACTCTTAGGCCTAATTTTAAGTAGGCTTGACCTATACTTTCTGGGGTTAAGTTTCATATGAATAAACCCCAAGACTGGGGGCTCAGCCTATAGCTTTGGTTGTCCACATTGCTTGTAAGAATATCAAGAATTCTTATTGGAGTCTTTTATAAACAGAATGAAATTCAAATGGAGAGAAAGCCAGAAAGAACAGCCAGAAACTAAACATCTACAGAACCCAGAAGAGAAGGGAGAGATCATGAGATGCCACCATGTGCATTGTCATGTGACAAGCTAAGGACCAAGGATTGCCAGCTGCCAGCCCCAGAATGCCATAGTCTTTGGGAAGAAAGCATTTCCTTGATGATGCCTTGATTTGGTCATTTTCTCAGCCTCAAACCATAAGCTAATAAATTCCCATTGTTAACCAGACCCATTTCATGGTATTTGCTTCAGCAACCAAGGAAACTAAAACAGATTTTGGTACAAGGAGAATGGGGTGCTGCTATCGCAAATACCAAAAATGTGAAAATGGTTTTGCAATTGGGTAATGGGTAGAGGCTGGAAGAATTGTGAGATGCTTGATGGAAAAAGCCCAGATTGCTTTGAAGAGACTGTTGGTAGAAATATTTAGGCTAAAGTTACTTCCAACGAAGCCTTAGAAGGATATGATGAATGTGTTACTTAAAACTGGTGGAAAGGCAGCCCTTATTTTAAAGTGATAGAGAACTTGGAGGAATTGAGTTCTGATGTCAGATGGAAGGCAGAACTTGAAAATGATGAACTTGGGTATTTAACTGAGGAGATTTCCAAGTTTAGTGTGGAAGGTACAGCTTAGTTCTTCTTGTAGCTTATAGTGAAATGAGAGAGGAAAGGATAAGCTGAGAACTGAATACCTGGGTACAAAGAAACCAGAAATTGATGGTTTGGAAAATTATGAACCTATACAAAATAGGGCTCCAAGTGAGAGTTTAACTGATCATGGAATCAGTTGACAATTTCAGTGAAAGTCAGAATTGGAAATGCAGTTATACAGGAAAGATCTACTGAAAGTCCTTCAGTCTGATGGTTTGGACTTCTGTGAACCACATGCAAAGCCAACAAGTTTTTTACAAAAAAAACTTTAGACCTTGAAATCTAATGGAGTTTGTTCTGCTGGATTTCAAAATTGTTTGGACCTGTGATTTCTGTTTTTCTGCTGGTTTCTCCCTCGTAGAATGGGACTGTCTACTTGATGTCTATGCCTCTCTCTCTCTTTTTTTTTTGCATGGGTAGGCACCTGAAATCGAACCCAGGTCTCCAGCACAGCAGGCAAGAACTCTGCCTGCTGAGCCACCATGGCCAGCCCTGTCCTTCCTTTTTATATTGGAAGCAGATAACTTGTTCTCTAGGTTTCACAGGTCAACAGACAGAGAGGAATTATGCCCCAGGAAGGACCACATCCATAACCAATTGTGATGAGACTTTATGCTAAGCACTGTTTCTGAAAGGACTTAAGGCTTTTGGGTATTGTGCTAGAAGGAATATATTTTGCATAAAGAAAGTACATGTCTTTTGGGGGTCCATGGGGTGAAAAGTGTGGTGGTTTGAAGCTGTATGTACCCCAGAAAAGAATATTTCTAGACCTAACCCATTCCTATAGGGGTGAACCCATTGATATTAGACTATTTTGATGAAGTTATTTCAGTTAGGGAGCAGACCACCTCAATCAGGATGGGTCTTTTAAAATATACATATATATTTCCTTTATTGAGATATCTTCATGCACATACAGTCCATCCAAAGCATACCATCAATTGCTCACAATATCATCAGATAGTTGTTTATTCACCAGTTTGATCAGTTTTGCATCATTCCAGAAAAAGAAATAAAAAGAAAAAACTCATACATCCCATACCCCTCACTCCTCCCTCTCACTGACCACTAGTATTGCAATCCACCCAATTTTTTTTTACTTCTTATCCCACCCTATTACTTATTTTTATTGTCCTTATTTTTTATCATCTGTCCATAACCTGGATAAAGGGAGTGTCAGCCACACAGTTTTCACAATCACACAGTCACAACTATATAGTTACATACTCGTCCCTTTTTAGTTTGTGGTGTATTGGAGTGGCTAGAGGGAAGTACCTCAAATTGTTGAACTGTACAAACTAACAAGATCTCATGCCCTATTCAAGATTCCACGTGTATATTGCATTCGAATAAACTGACCATACAAGTTAAATTAGATCATATGTATGCTGGTTTGAATGTGTTGTGTACCACAGAAAAGCCATGTCTTTTAATTCTCCTTCAATATTGTAGGGTAGAATCTCTTTTTATTGTTTCCATGGAGATATGACCCACCCAACTGTGGGTGGTAACTTTTGATTAGAGTATTTCCATGGAGACGTGTCTCTACCCATTCAAGGTGGGGTTGCTTACTGGAGCCCTTTAAGAGGGAACCATTTTAGAAAAAGCTTTAGAGCCACCAAGACCAACAGAGCCAACAGAATGGACAGAGCCCTGGGGAAGCCACTGAAGAAACCTGGAGAGAAAGCCAGTCATGCTACCATGTGCTTTTCCAGCTGAGAGAGAAACCCTGACCATCACTGGCCTTCTTGAACCAAGGTATCTTTCCCTGGATGCCTTAATTTGAACATTTTTATAGCCTTGCCTTAATTGGGACATTTTCGTGGCCTTAGAACTGTAAACTTGCAACTTAATAAATTCCTCTTTTTAAAATCCATTCCATTTCAGGTATATCACATTCCGGCAGCTTACAAACTAATATAACGCGCTAGCCAAAATATAAATTTTGTACCAAATAAACATCTCTTCATTTTGTCTCACACAGAACTTGAAGTTTTAAAATGTAGACCATTTCATAGGATGGGTCTTAATTCTATGACTGGAGGATGAAATTCAGACTGAGAGAAAGCCAGAGGGAACAGCCTGAAGCTGTACGTCAACAGTATGTGGAAGAGAAGGGAGAGACTAGAAGACACTGACATATGCCTTGCCATGTGACAGGCTAAGGACCAAAGATAACCAGCAGCCAGCCCCAGAATGCCACAGACTTTGGGGAGAAAGCACTATTGATGATGCTTTAATTTGGACCTTTACCTAACTTCAAAACTGTGAGTGAATAAGTTCCCATTTTTTAACGTAACCCATTTCATAGTATTTTCTTGAGCAGGCAAAGAAGCTAACACACATGCACACACACACACACACACACACACACACATCCTGTCAGTTCTGTTTCTTTTGAGAACTCTGACAATACAGATTTTGATATCATGACTGTTAATTGAGAAACAGAATCTTAAGGATGAGATTTTCAAAATGGTTCTGGGATTTTGGGAATTGGAATGCTAATATGATTATAGAGAAAGCCACTAAAGGCTAATATGATTATAAAGAGAGCCATGAATTAGCAATTAGAGACACATAAATTGTCACCATTGGATACTGTTACTCCAATGCTTATAAAAGGCAAGAAGGTCTGGGTTACAGTGTATTTGACAAAAAGTTTTGTGGAGTTAAGAAGTGTAGTGATGTTGGCTGATGTTCCTAAAATATGCTGGATATAGTTATTAAAGAAAGGGATGAGCCCAACGCTTCAAATTCCCAGCTCAAGGGCTGTATGAAGAACATGAAAGTTTCTGTGTGTGTGTACCAAAAGAAGTGCTTATTTCTTGTAGTCATGGATTTGAGATTACTGAAAACCAGTGCAAGTGACTGAATTACATTGTAAATGGAATTCATCACCTTTTAAGTGAGGGCATTAACTGGGAAAGAATGGCATGGGACTGTGACAATTGGAAAGGCATTCATATGGCTAGCAGTGATGATGGTGGAGAGAGTGAAACCCTAAATTCTGCTGACTCTTCTTTGACAGATACACTTGTGATTGTCTACCCTTAAGATCTAGGCTGCCCTTGGAAATCAGCCATTCAGTGTTCAGCTCAAGAGATTAACCCTATCATTTCTGAAAAGGCTGTAGGCCCTCCACTGAGGAAATAGCCTCACATATCCATCTGAAAAGATTAACCCTGTTTTTGTTTTTATTTTTTTAACTTTTTAAAAACATAACAACATACAAATACAAACATTCTTACCAAATGATCATTCCATTCTTGGTATATAATCAATAACTCACAATATCATCACATAGTTGGATTAACCCTGTTTTGCCAGATCAGATTGTAATGGAATATTTTGAGGTAGTTGTCCTACAGAAACACTGCTGATTCCTCTCACAACCCACTCCTATTACCCCTCTTTACTTCCAGACCTGTAACTACCCTGAGGTCCCAAGAAGCCCTAAAAGTAAGTTACATAACATGACCCATGAGAAGATATGCTAAACTCCAAAAGAACTGCATGATTTTTTTTGTCTAAGTGTTGCACTTTAAAAAACTATATTTTTATTAATAAAACAACATAAAACACACAAACATTCTTAACGTACAAACATGGTATACAATCACTGGCTCACAATATCATCACATATTTGTGTATTCATCACCATGATCTTTTTTTTTACATTCTGCATGGTTTTTATAATTTTTATAGATAGAAATCAGGGGAATATGTGTAGGAATAGATATTGTGTGTGATAAATGGGGAAGGCTCAAAAAGCTGCATCAGGATTTATTTATTGATATGGGCCCACTTAGCACAGAGTCAGGATTCATTGTTATAGCTCCAGGAGTTAGAAAGGGCTCTAACAATTTGTTAGAGCAGTTGGCTGAAGCATGGGCCAAAAGTGGCCTACATTACCTGAAATCAATTTGCCAGAACTGCCCTGGTATAAGGTAGATGGAAGGATGCAAAAGCTGAGAGAAATTGGTTAGAAAAGATTCATCAGTGACACCTGCTCACCCACCCCAGGAATGTCTAGAGACACACCTTCCACCAAGACTGTAAGGAGTAAATTTATGAGACCAGCTCCATTATCCTTAAAGATTTCCGTGGTTGCTAAAAGTCGGATATTACTATAGGAACACCTACCACCAAACTTAGATAGAGCCTTTGATATAATCAAATCCCAAATTGGCAGGAGCTAAGTAGCCATACACAATCACCAAACACAACGTAGATGCGGCTACCATAGTAGATAGCAGAGTTACAGCAGTAATCAGAATAGTTTGACTTGCAGAGACATATGGCATTGGCTAGTGGATCAGGGGTACCCAGAAGTGAAATGGATGGTCAGTCCATGAAATTCTTTTTAATCCATATAAGCAGAAGATTCCTAGGTCAAGTGAAAAGGAATCTAACTTGATCACAAAAAACGAGTCACAACCCCTCAATCAATTCAAGCCAATTTACATGCTTAGAACAACTTAAATGGAAGGAAGTATGGGTCCCATTAGGGAAGGTTCCTGCTACACTGCCAAAAATTTATACCATTAATCTTCCTTCACTCTAGCAGATGCTATGGTGCTGGAAATGTCATGAGCAAATAGAGATGCTGTCGGAGCCTTTGGCAGGCCACTATGGGAGAATCATATCATAGACCTTTAGGATTTTGGAGCAAAGCACTGCCACCCTCTGCAGATAACTACTCTTTTTTTGTTTGTTTGTTTGTTTGTTTGTTTAAGGTGCATGGTCCAGGAATCGAACCCAGGTCTCCTGCATGGAAGGCAAGCATTCTACCACTGAACCACCTATGTACCCAACTACTCTTTTCTTGAGAAACAACTTAAGGCCTGCTATTAAGCTTTACTAGAGACGGAGTGCTTAACCATGGGCCACCAAGTCACCATGCTTTGACAAACAGATGGAAAACTTTTAATTATCATGTGTGACATGTGAGTGCAAATGACACACTAAAGGTTATTCTTTCTGAGATGGACTATGAATTCCCTTGTTTATTTACTTACAGATTTGGGGACATATATACAAACAAGATCCAATTACAATAATTCTACAAAGCAAAGCCATAATCCTTCAAGTTGTTATCCTGATCCAGACCTTTGTCAGTCATTATAAATCCTGTACAGTAATAACCCTGCACAATCAATGCTCTATCTGGTTAAGAAACACTCTCGGTTTAAAAAGCACTTGAATACTGTCCTGCCGGCACCCCGTGGCAGTGGTAGGGTGGTGGGTAGGATGCAGATGGGTCGGCGGTCCCGATTTGCACTGTGCACAGCCACTTGTATGACCCTTATCTTTCACTCACCTCATCTCTTCCTGCATAAAACATCCAAATCACCTTCTCTTCTAGGGGTTTCCCAAACCCTCAAATTGCAAAATAAAATAAATTCTTCACACATCCATTCACTCACTGTGAACAGGGTTCTGGAGATTTAAAGGTTTAGGAGCAAGGTCCCTTATAGATTGCAATACTGATTCTCAGTATTTGGATATTGCCTTACACTACACTGTTTTTATATCTTTAAATATTTATAATTTTGTTAGTGTAATACTGTTATTTTGATATTTTAAAAATCAGAAATCTGAATCGTTTACTTCTTGAGATATACCCAAGAGAGTTAGATTCTGACTTTTTATTTTCAAAAATGTGAAGCTTACAAAAAAGTTGAAAGGGCAATAAAATGAATCCCTATGTATCTGTCTTCCAGATTCACCAGGAGATAGTAATATATATATTTTTTTGGTTTCTGTGTTCAGTGTGTTTTACTGTATGCTGATTAAGTGAACAATCACCATTGACATATATGATGACTTTCTTTTTTTTTTTTAGGTTTTCACAATCACACAGTCACATGATATTAATATTTTGCCACATAATTTTTCTCTCTCTGTTTATAGGTAAATATATATGCTTTTTTTCTCAGCCATTTGAAAATAAATTGCAGATACTATGACACTTGAGTTCTATATATGTCAATATGTATCACCTAAATATATGTATCACTAAAAATAACCACATTATTATAATCATTAAATCCAGGAAATTAAAATGGATATAATGAATATCCAGTATATAGCCTATATTAAAATTTCTCCAATTACCCCAATCTGTCCTCTATAGCTACTTGGCTTTTGACTGTTCAGTTGTTTAAAACAGGGTCCAGTTAGGAATATCACATTGCATTTGATTCTTATGCTTCTTTAGTCTCCTTTAGTCCAGAAGAGTCCCATTTTGCTTTGTTGTTTAGTCTTTTACAGCACTGATATAAGTTTGAAGAGTCTAGGCCAGACATCTTGCAAAATATCCTACAATCTGGATTTTCCTGATTATTTCCTTCTGATTTATTTCAGGTTAAATTTTTTTCAAGGATATTTCATGGGTGAGATTGTGTACTTGCCACTGCATCCTATCAGGATTGAATTTGTTGTGTACTTCAGAAAAGTCAAGTTCTTTCATTCTCACTCAATATTGCTGGGTGGGAGCTTTTTTATTGTTTCCATGCTGATGTGAGCCACCAATTGTGGGTGGGACCTTTTGAATAGATGGTTTCCATGGAGATGCATCTCTACCCATTCAAGGTGGGGTTGCTTACTGGGGTTCTTTAAGAGGGAACCATTTTGGAAAAAGCTGGAGACCTTTGGAAATGAGAAGGAAAACACCCCCAGGGGAGTTTCATGAAACAAGAAGCAGGGAGAGAAAGCTAGCAGACATTGTCATGTGCCCTTCCAGCTGAGAGAGAAAACCTGAACTTCATCGGCCTTTCTTGAGTGAAGGTAACTTCTTCTTGGTACCTTAATTTGGACATTTTCATAGCCTTGCCTTAATTTGGACATTTTCATGGCCTTAAAACTGTAAACTTGCAACTTAATAAATTCCCCTTTTTAAAAGCCATTCTGTTTCCGATACATCACAGTCCACCAGCTTGCAAACTAAAGCAAGGAGGTATATGATGTCAGTTGTGTCCTTCATTTGTGACGCTAAATGTAATCACTTGGATGAGGTGGTATCTGATAAGCATATCTTTTCTCTCACTGGACAACAAATCTTTCACTCACTGGACTTGGCATCCATTGAATATCCGTGCTTTAATTAATTATTACATTGATGTCTCCAAAATGGTGATATTTTCCCCTACCTTTATCAGCCAGAATTTTTATAGAGAGATGAATTTTTCCCTACTTTTTTCTTTTTTATTACTAGGGACTCGTGGTTTATTTTTCTATTATAGTGTTATAATCCATTTCAGTTATTTTCTTTAATGCTCAAATTCTTTCAGATTTGGCCCGTGGGAGCCCCTTTAAGTTGGCTCCTGTTATCTTTTAGCTGCCCCCATTGTTCTTTGAGCACTTCCTTGTTTTATGGCACAAAGTGTCCGATTCTCATCTTGTGCTTTCTCTGACTCAGAGCTGGAATCAGCCATTTCTCCAAGGAGCCCTAATTCCTTCTAGTAGGGGATTGTATTTAGAAACCAAGATCTGGGTACCTAGGTGGATTAATTTCTGTGGAAATGTTACTATCTTGGGGAATTTTAGACACATATTTACATCTATACTTTATCTATCTATCTATCCTTATAATCTATCAATCATTATCTGTCATCTGTCTATCTATGTATGTATCTATCTATCAAAAGCCATGCATTTACAGTGATTTTTCCATTCAAATCCAATACCACAACATTCTTTCTAGTTTCATTTCATTTCCATAATGAATATTCTATATTTGCATTTGCATTTATTTCTCCACCAATGAGAAAGTTGATTCGCATACTTTACATGTTTACATATTTAATAAGTACCACCAAATATAAAACATCTCCCAAAGCTGCCACTGCTCTGTTCCTAGTGAGATGCCTTCCCCAGGCCCTCCAGCCTCCATACCTCCAGCCTCGCTGGCCCCTCCTGGAAGCCTTTCTTACCTTCTGTGTGGCCTTCACAGCTGGGGCTGGGTCACAGCCTGCACAGACCCCATCCTCACCCCGTCTGGCTCCAACACCCCTACCCAGCTGCCTCTCCAGCTTCACCTGGACGATCCTCTCATCTTTCTTGGGCTTTGACACTCCAAGCTGGGCCGCCCTTCTGTAGGGACACCATTTTCACCCTCCTAGCTTTATCTTCCACCCGCATGGATGCTTTTTCCTTACGCATCTTGGGCTCCAATGTCCCGTGCCAGACTGTCCCTCTGTGCACACCCTGCCAGGGCTCTGACTCTCCACTCTGGTTAGGGCAGAATTTGTTAAACTTCAGTGAACATAAGAATCTCTTGGTGAACTTATTAGAAATGTAGATTCCCAGGTGTCCCAGAAATTCTGATTCAATTGCTTTGAAATGAGACATTCAAAGCTATGTTCTCAACACGAACCCCAGATGATTCTAACCCAATTGGTCTGAGTGGCAATTTAATAAATAGTGTTTCATCTGGAATTATTGAATCAATGGATTAGCATGTTTAATATTTTGATACATATTGAGTATCCAGAGCTGTCTATCCGGAAAGTTGTACCAATTTACAGTCCCATCAGTAGTGCACAGCACTATGCAAAGCCTTTGATACACTCCTCTTGGACTTTCATGCTGTCACATAAAAAAGGTACTTCATGAATGCTGATGGGTAGATGGAGAGTGGGTCCTACTCCCTCTGGGCCTAACTTTCCTTATATATATAAAAATCAGGATCTTGGACTAAATCAATGTTTCCCAGGCTTGCCTGATGATGTGCATCACCTGGAACTCTTGTTAAAATTTCAGATTCACATGTTTGGTTCTACTGCATTGGACTCTCCAGCAGAAAGGAGTTGAGCAAACATGCTGGGCATCTCTTGATTAAGTTTCACATAATTCCTTGATTAAGTGAGATTTGTAAATATTGCCCTGATTGATTCTGAATGCTCTCTCCATTTCTATAATATTTTTATTTACTTTATTTATGAGCCAATAGCCATGAACTTTAAATAGGAAAGTACAAACCGCATACAGAGCAGCTGCTACACTGCTCAGATGAGACATACATGATTTATAGATTCAGAACATATTTTTTATCTTTTTCAAGGCTAAATATTTCAGATATTTTTTGCATTTTTAAAGAAACTGACACTGCAAGATTTAAAATATTCCTAAACTGCCAAGGTTACGTACTAATACTTCTGTGCTTCTTTCTCTCCGGAAACATTAAAGTGATGGAATGCTACCCAATAAAATAAAAACTTCAGACCCAAAGAAAGATAACACTTCAAGTAAAAAAAAAAAAATTCATGTTTCTCAGTGAAAAGGAATAAGTTCAGTAGAAAACATAACAATGATAAAAGAAATTGAAAGTAGAGTCTATGACGATGCACTAAAGAAATGATGTGTAATTTAGAGAAGTTATGGTTAGAGGGTTTACCACAGAGGAATGCATTGATACATAGAGAGTAAACATTAAACTGCAGAAGGTTTTCCATACTGAAATGATTTTGCTTTATGTATTATACTGATTTATGAATTGTATTTATTTATAAATACTGTTCAAGTTTAAAGTCATCAGGTCACTGTTGGCTACTGAATATTTTGGTCAAATAAATCTTCTAGTATGGACTTTTTAAAAAAGAAAGTTAGCAATTATTGAACACTGACATGTGCCAGGCATTGTGCAAAGTGATTGACTTGGAGTAACTCATTTAATTATTCCATCAACCTTATGGTATATATGCTATCATGACTTCTTTTTTAGAGGTGGAGAAACTGAAGCATGGAGAGTGTAAATCATTTATCCAAAGTCACCCACCTAGTGACTGAAGAAGCTGGGACTCAAACCCAAGGAGACTGACTCCAGAGCCTGCATTCTTAGCCACGTGACAGGAGAGGAGTGGTTAATGTGGACAGTTTTTAAGAGGAGTACATTACCTCTCAACTCTCTGTCTCATTTAACATCGGGTGATTATTATTAGTAAAGGTTTTCAGAGACTTAAGCCAGGTCTGTCAGAGAAAGAAGTTACAAATAAGCAAAGGGGAAGCCCAGAATGAGTGCTGTGGTACTGGGTTAGAGGTGGAGGCATCAGTGTATACAGGTATTTAGTCTTATGTGGCACCCCAGTAGCAAGGAGAATCCCCAGCACCCACATCTTAGCTTATAAATCACCTTCTCCAATAAAAGGAATCAGAACTACTTCAAGAAATATTGATTCTGGTGATAGAGCAGGAAAAACACAAGATGAATCTGGAGCTTCTTGTGCTATAAAGTAGGGAAGTGCTTAAAAAAAAAAAAGTGGGACTACAGCAATGTGAAACTGCAGCTAATCTGAAAAAACCTACATTGACCAAAGCTGAAACAATCTGAGTAACAAAACAGATAACACATATTGGGTTATAACCCCAAGACTGAGAAGTTGTCACACATCAAGTGAAAAAAGGAAATAAGACAACTAAAGTTACCTGGATTGGGTTCTGGAAAAGAAAAAGAAACATGCAATCTGAATTAAGACTAGAGTTTAGCTAATAGTAATACAGCAATGTTAATTTCTTGGATTTAACATATGTACCATGGTCTTAAAGATGTTACCCTTAGGGAAAATGAGGTGAAAGATGTATGTGAGCTGTCTGTACTATCTTTACAACTTTTCTGTAAATATAAAATTATTCCAAAGTGAAAATTTTATTAAAAAAAAATAGCTTCTATATCTTTTTCGGATATGTTGCTAGTTTTTCTAAACCGATGCAAATGTACTAAGAAATGATGATCATGTATCTATGTGATGATGTTAAGAATTACTGATTGCATATGTAGAATGGTATGATTTCTAAATGTTGGGTTAATTTCTTTTTTTCCGTTAATTAAAAAAAAAAAAAAAAAGAGAAGGGGTAATTGGAGCTGAAGGGATACAGACTATACAATGGGACTGGATATAAAAACTCAGAAATGGACAGCACAATACTACCCAATTGTAATGCAATTATGTTAAAACACTGAATGAAGCTGCATGTGAGGTATAGGTTTTTTGTTTTTTTTTTTTCTTTCTATTAATGTTTTAATTCTTATTCTGTTGTCTTTTTATTTCTTTTTCTAAATCGATGCAAATGTACTAAGAAATGATGAATATGCAACTATGTGATGTTATTAAGAATTAGTGATTGTACATGTAGAATGGAATGATTTCTAATTGTTTTGTTAATTCTTTTTTTAATTAATAAAAAAATGTTTTTGCATGAAAAAAAATAGCTTAGGTAGATCTAAGACAACTTCTTTTCTGCAGAACAAATACCGTACTGCAACAGAAAATCAGATGGCACAACGTGAAATCTCCTTTAAGGAGATTTCTTTAAATGTACAAAGAAAATCACTGGCTTTCCAGTGCAGATGGGGTGGACTACCCCTAGGAGAGAAGGCTGGACCATTTGCCATTTGGAGATTGCTTCCAGATACATGACCCTGACATGATAAAATTTATATTTAATTCAATTCATGCAATGTTGGCTAGTGATCTGTAAATGCCAAGAAGTATATGTCACATGGACTATTTTGAAATACTGCATATTTAGTATGTTACAACCTTTATTACATTATACAATCAAACATCATAAGATACAAGTATGAACAAAAATAACAAGGATTTATAACAACACAGACAAAAGTGATAGTAATTCTAAGTAATTTTTCTTGCTTTTCCAATTTATGTGGATTGATAATGCCTTGGTGAATTGGGAATAGCCACGGGTTAAATACTCAAAAAATATAATTTGAAAGACCAAATGCACTAAAAGTTTTATGATATAAAAATGAGGTACATGACAAAATTTTTAATTTGACTAGTGCATTTCCTAATATAACTTATGTGGAAAGTTAATTGAACACCATAAGTACAGGGAACCTTGAGTAGGACATGAGTTTTTGTAGGTTTGTCCAGAGTGATGCCCTGATAAATCCCAGGGTGATTTGAACAGTAAATAAAAAAGTGTATGCAAAGTCCCTTGGGGGAATGGCGAGAAAGGGGGAAAATTCAACTTCCCCATGTGGAGAATTCCTGATATTCTCAAAAGCAATAGGGACAACCAAAGCAATAGATCAAGCCCTCAGTTTTGGGGTTTGTTCATATGAAACTTATCCCCACAAAGGATAGGCTAAGCCTACTTGAAATTAGGCCTAAAAATCACCCCCAGGGAACCTCTTTTGTTGCTCAGATGTGGTCTCTCTCTCAGCCAACACGACATGCAAACTCACTGCCCTCCCCCTCTCTACATTGGACATGACTCCCAGGGGTGTGGACCTTCCTGGCAATGTGGGACAGAAATCCTAAAATGAGCTGGAACTCAGCATCAAGGGATTGAGAAAACCTTCTCGACTGAGAGGGGAAAGAGTGAAATGAGACAAAATGAAGTGTCAATGGGTGAGAGATATCAAACAGAGTCAAGAGGTTATCCTAGAGGTTATTCTTACACATGAAATAGATATCACCTTGTTAATCAAGATGTAATGGAAAGGCTGGAGGGAACTGCCTGAAAATGTAGAGCTGTGTTCCAGTAGCCATGTTTCCTGAAGATGGTTGTATAATGCTTTCACAATATGACTGTGTGAGTGTGAAAATCTTGTGTCTGATGCTCTTTTTATCTACGGTATGGACAGATGAGTAAAACATAGATTAAAAATAAATAAATAATAGGGGGAACAAATGTTAAAATAAATTTAGTAAATTGAAGTGCTAGTGAACAATGAAAGGGAGTGATAAGGGGTATAGAAAAAAAATAGGGGAAACAAAGACTAAAATATATTGGGTAGATGGGAATGTTAGCAATCAATGAGAGGGAGGGATAAGGAGTATGGTATGTATGAGTTTTTTTCTTTTTTTTTTTATTTCTTTTTCTGAATTGATGCAAATGCTTTAAGAATTGATCATGGTCATGAATATACAACTATGTGATAATATTGTGAGTTATTGATTATATACCAAGAATGGAATGATCACATGGTAAGAATGTTAGTGTTTGTATGCTGTTATGTTAAAAAAAATTTTTTTAATTTTAAAAAGATGAGGTACATGTAGATGCCTATTTAAATCTGTAATGCGACACATTTGTGTATACTTCTTAGATAAAAGTTTTTTGTTTATTCTTTTTTTAATGTTTTTGTTTATTCTTAAAAGTTCAGTATGGTGTAGAGGAAATAAAGTCCAACTGTTCAAACTGCCAAACAGTAAATGAAACAGGTGGACTCTGACCTGCCAGAAAGACCAGAAAATTCTCCTGACTCTTTTGGCTCTTATATTGCAACTGGCATGAAAAGTCTATTATTCTGCCATGTTGTTGTAAGTTGCATTAAACCTTATGCTTCTTATTCTTATATATTGGACCATCAAAGTCTAGATCATAGATAATAGAATAATAGTTAATAAGACATCTATTTAAAAATAAATATGGGAGATTGAGCATCATAAAACTAATTTGGGCAAAATGCCCAGAGAATACTTAACTTAAATATTGTTGACTTAAATATATTCACTGGAGCTATATCTTAGCTAAAAGTCTTGCTAGAATTCTGTTTAATTCACTGAAAGCAGAGAAATATATCACAGCATCATCAATTGATTGAACTATAGAAAAGTTGTCCATACCAAAATGATTTTGTGCAGGCATATACACAAGGCAATGTACATGTATGTTGGCAAATGTTCAATTAGAAGTTTCAGTCGAATATGATGGAATATTCTGCAGCTACAGAAAGGAACAAAGTCATGAGGTGAATGAACCTTGAGGATATCATGTTGTACAAAATAAGCCAGAAACAAAAGGACACATATTGTATGGTTTCTTTTAGAGAACACTAAGAAAATTGGGGCCTGGATTGTAAGCTTTTTTTTTTTTTTAATTTTTTATTAATTAAAAAAAATTACAAGAAACACAAACATTCCCAACACATACACTCAGCAATTCACAATATCATCACATAGTTGCATATTCATCATCATGATCATTTCCCAGAACATTAGCATCAATTCAGAAAAAGAAATAAAAAGACAACAGAAAAATATAACAAACAGAAAAAAAAAAAATTTTACAGGCCATACCCCTTACTAATCCCTTTCATTGATCACTAGCATTTCAAACTAAATCTATTTTAACATTTGTTCCCCCTATTATTTATTTTTATTCCATATGTTCCTCATGTCTGTTGACAAGGTAGATAAAAGGAGCATCAGACACAAGGTTTTCACAATCATACAGTCACATTGTGAAAGCTATATCATTATACAATCATCATCAAGAAACATGGCTACTGGAACAAAGCTCTACATTTTCAGGCAGTTCCCTCCAGCCTCTCCATTACATCTTGGATAACAAGGTGATATCTACTTAATGCATAAGAATAACCTCCAGGATAACCTCTTGACTCTGTTTGGAATCTCTCCGCCATTGACACTTTGTCTCATTTCACTCTTCCCCCTTTTGGTTGAGAAGGTTTTCTCAATCCCTTGATGCTGAATCTCAGCTCATTCTGGGATTTCTGTCCCACATTGCCAGGAAGATCCACACCCCTGGTAGTCATGTCCCACGTAGACAGGGGAGGGTGGTGAGTCTGCTTGCTGTGTTGGCTGGAGAGAGAGGCCACATCTGAGCAACAAAAGAGGTTCTCTTGGGGGTGACTCTTAGGCTTAATTTTAAGTAGGCTTGACCTATCCCCTGTGGGGTTAAGTTTCATATGAACAAACCCCAAGACGGACTCAGCCTATAGCTTTGGTTGTCCACACTGCTTGTGAGAATATCAAGAATTCAACTTGGGGAAGTTGAGTTTTCCCCCGTTCTCACCATTCTCCGAAGGGGACTTTGCAAATACTTTTCCACTCACTGATCAAATCACTCTGGGATTCATCAAGACATCACTTGGACAAACCAACAAAATCTCATGTCCTATACAAAGTTCAATGTACTTAAGGTGTTCAATCAACTATCTACATAAGTTATATTAGGAAATGCACTAGTCAAAGTATAGATTTGTACCAAATAAATATTTTTTGCTTTAGTCTCACACTAGTTGAAATTTTAAAATATTAAGTACCATCTATTTTCAGCATACTGCAGTAATGACATTCTTTTGTTCTTCCTCATGCAAAAACATTTTTTAAATTTGCACATTTAGTCACTATCATTATACACTCTAGGCATTCCTGGATTACACCATCTCAATCTTTTTTTTAACTTGGGCAGGCACCGGGAATTGAACCCGGGTCCTCGGGCATGGCAGGCAAGCACTCTTACCTGCTGAGCCACTGTGGCCCACCCAGACCATCTCAATCTTTATCTTCTATCTTTCTTTGTGATTTCATTTGTACCCCAGCCCTCCTCCCTCTATCATTCTCATATGCAGCTTCATTCAGTGTTTTAACATAATTGTATTACAGTTAGGTAATATTGTGCTGTCCATTTCTGAGTTTTTATATTCAGTCCTGTTGCATGATCTATATCCCTTCAGCTCCAATTACCCAGTATCTTACCCTATTTCTATCTCCTGATGGTCTCTGTTACCAACAAAATATTCCAAGTTTGTTCACTAGTGTCATTTCATATCAGTGAGACCATACAGTATTTGTCCTTTTGCTTCTGGCTAATCACACTCAGCATAATGTCCTTCAGGTCCATTCATGTTGTTACATCATAACTTTATTCTGTCTTACAGCTGCATAATATTCCATCTTATGTAAATGTCACAGTTTGTTTAGCCAACTGTCTGTTGATGGACATTTTGGCTGTTTCCATCTCTTGGTAATTGTTAATAATCCTGATATAAACATTGGTGCGTAAATGTTCATTTGTGTCCTTGGCTTCGTGTCCTTTGAGTAGAGACAGCATATAGATAGGTCCTGTTTTTTAATCCATTCTGCCAGACTATGTCTTTTGATTGGGGAGTTTAATCCATTAACATTCAGTGTTATTACTGCATGGGTAGTACTTTCTTCTACTATTTTGTCTTCTGGATTTTATATGTCATATCTAATTTTCCTTCTTTTTACCTTTACTCATAGTCTTCCTTTCTACACTCTTCTCCACACCTCTCTCTTCTGTCTTCGTATCTGTCTCTAATGCTCCCTTTAGTATTTCTTGCAGAGCTGGTCTCTTGGTCACAAATTCTCTCAGTGATTTTTTTGTCTGAAAATGTTTTAATTTCTCCCTCATTTTTGAAGGACGATTTTGCTGGATATAGAATTCTTGGTTGGCAGTTTTTCTCTTTGAATAATTTAAATATATTATCCCACTGTCTTCTCGCCTCCATGGTTTCTGCTGAGGGATCTGCGCATAGTCTTATTGGGCTTCCCTTGTATGTGATGGATTGCTTTTTTCTTGCTGCTTTCAAGATCCTCTCTCTTTGACCTCTGACATTCTGATTATTAAATGTCTTGGAGTATGTCTATTTGAATCTATTCTCTTTGGGGTACGCTGCACTTCTTGGATCTGTAATTTTAGGTCTTTCATAAGAGTTGGGAAATTTTCCGTGATATTTTCCTCCATTAGTTTTTCTCCTCCTTTTCCCTTCTCTTCTCCTTCTGGGACACCCACAACATGTATATTCGTGTGCTTCACATTGTCATTCAATTCCTTGAGTCTCTGCTCATACTTTTCCATTCTTTTCCCTATATTTTCTTTGTCTTGTTGGATTTCAGATGTTCCATCCTCCAGTTCACTAACCTATCTTCTGCCTCTTGAAATCTACCATTGTAGGTTTCCATTGTTTTTTTTTCATCTCTTCTTCTGTGCCTTTCATTCCCATGAGTTTTGTGATTTGTTTTTTCAGACTTTTGATTTCTTTTTTTTGTTCCTTCCTTGCCTTCTTTATATCGTCCCTCAAATCACTGATTTGGGTTTTGATGCGGTTTTCCATGTCTGTTCGTATATTTTGAATTAATTGTTTCAGCTCCTGTATCTCATTTAATTGTTGGTTTGTTCCTTTGACTGGGCCATATCTTCAATTTTCCTAGTGTGGTTTGTTATTTTTTGCTGGCGTCTAGGCATTTAATTACCTTATTAGTTTATTCTGTAGGTTGCTTTCACTTCTTTTATCTATGGTTTTCTTGCTGGATGAATTTGTTGTCTATCTGTTCTTTGACATTCCATTCAGCTTTATCTGAACATTTAGCTTAAGTTTTGTTTAACAGAGGATAATTTTTCAGTTCTTGTTTTTTTGTTTCTTGCCCTTCTTGTGTGGTGCCTTGCTCCCCCACACACACACTTAGGAGGGTCTACTTAGATATTATTGACCCCAGCCAGATTTTCCCAGACCAAACTGGCCTCCTATCAGGAGGAAAGAGTCACCTGCGTCGGTTTTCCCTGAGGGTGAGACCCAGCAGGTTGAAAGACTTTCCTGTGAAGTCTCTGGACCCTGTTTTTCTTATCCTGCCCAGTATGTGGCGCTTGTCTGACTGCAGGTCCCACCAGTATAAGATGATGTGGTACCTTTAACTTTGGCAGACTCTCCCTGCTTGGGGCATGGTGGAGACAGAGGAGAGGTTGTAGGCTGGTTTTAATGGCTTCAAATTACCAAGCCCTGGTGTCTGAATTCCTTGATGGAGGGATTCCACCTGGGTGGGGCCTCACCCCTCCCCTGGGGAAGGCATAGGCTCCAGATAAGCCCCCAAAACAGCTCACTTCTGCCTATGCCTGGGGCAGTTGCAGCCTGAAAAGTCCTGCTGCTGTATCCAGAGGCAGTCAAGCCTTTGTAGATACACAGCTGCAAAAACCTCTGTTTCCCTCTCTTTTTTTTCCCCCTTTTTCTGTCAGTCCTACCCCTTTGGTGCCAGGGCAAAAATGAGCAACCTCTGCTTTGATCAGGTTCACCTAAGCTGGGGGCCTATTTTTAGTAGTCAAAATTCATTAATTAGTTCCACAATTGGCGTTTGATTGTGCCCAGTCCCTGCTGCTGGTAAAGTCCTTTCCTTTCCCCTCTGGGAAGTGGCCTGTGGGGGAGGGGTGCTGCCGCCACAGTTTTGGGAACTCACGGTTCTGGGGGGTGCTTGCAGCCTGTCCAGCTGGTCCAGACTGGGGTACGCTGTGTGTCTGGTGACTGATGTGGCCCCAGGAGCTGTTCTGTACTGTTTCTGGTTATTTAGTAGGTGTTCTGGAGGACAAACTAAAATGCGCATGTTGTTAAGCCGCCATCTTGACCCGGAATTGGATTGTAAGCTTTTATAGCAGTCATATTTATTCCTGAACTGTAAGTATTATTTCTAGATGCTGAGAGTCTGTGCTATATGTGTAAAATCTGGTATCTCCCTGGAACTTTGGGTATCTGTGTGACACCTAAGACTCACAGTTGGAGTTCTGTAGCTTTGAAATTCAGCATTGCTACATACAACAACTGTTAAAGAAACCAAAAAAGAAATCAGACTTCAATTAGAGATTAGAATGAAGCTAATCTGGTTGGGACTAAGGTAAATTAGAAGACAGGGGTAAGGAAGACATTGTCTGTATTTTAGAACTTCACCTACTCTGTAAGATCAAAGGAAAAGAGGTTTATTTTGTCCAAAATCTATATTTTCTTTAGCACACAATCTAACTCAAACTTCTGGATAGCTCATTTAAACAACCCAAACACATGGAGCTCAGAAAGGGAATGAGGGCTTGGAATTCTGTATAGCTTAATGTAATACCCAGATACATTCCAGAATAGGTTGGGCAGATAATTAAAAAAGTGTTGGCAAAGTCCCTTGAGGGACTGGAAAATATGGAACTATTAACCTTTCCAACCTGGGAAACCCCTGATACTATCTCTAATGCTAGGGACTCCCAAGTTAATAGGCCAAATCCCTGATCTTGAGGCTTGCTCTTATGAAACATTTCTGTAGTAGGGAAGCTAAGCCTACCTATAATTATGCCTAAGAAAATTACTTCCAGAGAACCTCTTTTGTTGCTCAGATGTGGCTTCTCTCTCTCTCTCTCTCTCTCTAAGTCCAACTCTACAAGTAAATTATTACCCTCCACCCTAATGGCACATGATTTCCGGAAGTGTGAGACTGCCTGGCAACATGGGACATGACTCCCAGGGATGAACCTGGCCCTGGCACTGTGAGATCAACAAAATCTTCCTGACTGAAAGGGTCAAAAGGAATATAATAAAATAATGTATAAGTGGCTAAGAGTGTTCAAATAGAGTCAAGAAGCTATTCTAGAGGCTACTCATAACCAAGCTCCAGCTAGATATTACTAACTGCCATGGTTTGCCAAACCCAAACCAACATCATTCCTGTTAACCCTAAAGAATACCCAGGGCTCTATCCAAGATCCTACATAGGTTGCATGCATTAAGTTTACTTTTCAGAAATCTATAGCCTTCAGATGTCTCCTAGGCCAGATGAATCCTGAAATCTGGAGGTGCCAGACTCTCCAAGAATGTCAACCATTTCCATCTCCCTATCCCATATTATCCACATCCCTTTTCAACATGAAAAAAGTTAGAATGGGTATAGCCCAAATATCCCTAAAGATTGGGAGCAGGATCAGAAGAGAAGGAGGAGTTATAACAGAGAAGTTAGGATTTAACAACTGAGTATGACTCCTGAATTATTATATTGATATTTCTTTTATTCTCCAGTGTCTTGAGGCATCTAGAAGGAAAAACCTGAAATTGTGGAACTGTAACCCATACCAAACTTTGAAATCTGTTCTATTACTACTTGTTAAAATGTACCTTGAAATTTATTGCTTTTTTGTATATGTTCTATTTCACAATAAAAAATGTTAAAAATAAAAAATTCTGGCCTCCACCAAATCACCCAATATCCTTTACACTGCTGCTATACCTGACAGTTTCAGAGTCAGTACAGATTTCTCAATCCTGCAAATAGCAATTATTTTTGGTCTGCTAATATATTGCCCTTGTGGATTACAAGACTTCTATTAAGTAGGTCCCATATGGTAAAAAAACAAGAGCAGATCTTGACTTTTCTTTTTTGTAAATTATATTTTTAACTTCGTAGACCCTCATGACATCTCATCCTGATGAGTATGTAGATTTGTAGATAATAGTTTAGGGTTATGCATCCCTCATTCATCTTAGGCCTATTTATAAAACTTCAAGGTTACCATGGCCCTGCACCCCCTGTTCTAATGGTCAAAGCCCAGTGTCATTCCTTGGAAAATGTCAAGAGTGCAAAACTCAAATCCATTGCAAACAAATGCTTTTCCAGTGAGACTAATGACCCTTCTATAAATTGTTAGAATTCTTCATGTGCAATCCTGCACAATAATAGAAATGAAATGGGATCTTTCTTAAATTTTGTTCTTGGGGGTTCTAAGATTCATAAAAGTTCCCGATGGCAGATGTGCAGGAGACAGAATGCTGACTCTAGAGGAGGGGAGGCTGCCTGAGTAGCTTCCACACCTAGCCGGAGATAGCGAGATAACGGAACTATGCTTTGTTAGGCCTGGGGTGTGGAAGGAGAGGAGGAGTCGGAATCTGCAATGTGTATATGCAGAAAGAGAGAATTCATGAAAACAGACCCTGAAGGGTTTCTAGACGATCCTAGCCATGTGGAACAAGTACTATGGCAACCAGCACTTAAAAACTGAGCATTTTAAAGAGTATATTTCACACTTACATTTTCCTGTCCTGTTAAGGGTTTGCCCAAATCTTCAGCCATATATCGTAAGAAACTTTTATTTTCTAATTACTTGCTCTAATCTTTCAAACTATTTTAGTATCATTCTCTAGCATGAGCTTAGAGGTTTTTTAAAAAAGGGTTTCTTTGGGGACCATTAAATATGGTTTTTAATCTGTTTCACTTGATTTTTATATGAATAATACCAGGAGGAATATTCCTACATGAATAGACCTGAAATAATAAAGCTTGGAACAATTGTATTTTGGGAAATAGGTCAGCTCATAGTTAACTTTAAAAGGCAGCATCTTGTAGACTTCTGGGAAGATGGCCGGATAGAGTAGTTCAAGATTAGCCTTGCTTCAAGGAAAAGTTAGAGAAGGGGCAGGAGGGTGACTGAGGTGGTGATTCGAGAGTACAGCTGACCTGGGAGAGCCTTCTGCATCACTCGTGGCAGCCCTGGCTGGGGAGGCCAAGGAACTGAGAGGCAGAAAGCTGGGGCCTGGGGCGGAGGCGCCGAGCTGTGGAGCCCGCGGGAGTGCAGGAACTGGAGACCTGGACTAGAAAGTAAGCCAGGCCATGTTCCTTGGGTGCGCTACCCTCACCAGCACAGCCCCGTGACTGGTGACTCACCCCACACCCCACAAACCTGAACTCTGTCACCTGCTCCCATTCCCTGCCTTCCAGGTGCCCCCACCCCACCAGCCCCCAGTGCACATACCTGCCCCCCACCCCCACCCCAAGTGCAGCCCAACCCACCTCTCCTGCACCCTCCCGAGCACTGCCTCCCCCTCCCTGTTTCCTGCAGGCTGTTACCAGCGCACTCCATACCTAGCTACCCCTGCCAACACCCCCTAATTACCCCTGGTGGAGAGCGGGGTGGGGGGTGGGGGGTGGTTAGGCAAGGAGTTTCCTTGCAGAGTTGGGTCTAGAGAGAGAGAGGGAGACAGAGAGAGGCCACATTTGGGCAACAAAGAGGCCACCTGGAAAACACTCCCACGCCTCAACGTGGGCAGTCTTAGCTTCTCCCCCGCAAAAACAAGTTTCATAGGGGCAAGCCTCAAAATCAAGGGCCTGGCCCATTGTCCTGGGAGTCCTCAATGATCGAGAGGGTATCTGGGATTTCCCAAAAGGAAAAATTCAATAGTTCCGCATGTAATGTTTTTGTTGTTTTTTCCTTCAGACCCTCAAGGGACTCCACTAATACCTCCCAAGAATCAGTCCCCCACAGTCTGAGATGTGCCCGGGTACTATACCAAGCTACAAAGACCTACACGGCCTCATTCCCACTCTGGGTCCCTGGAGTCTGGATCGTAAATGAGCTATTCAGACCAATTGATTTAGATTATGTGTTACTGAAAATTCAGGTTCTAGACATAAACCTCGCTGCCTTTGGTCTCACATAGGAGGTGAAGGTCTGGAGTACATCTTTTGCGCTGTATTCTGACTTACCTAGTCCCAGCCAGACTGGCTTGGTCTGTAACTCTAACTGAGACCTTATCTCCCCTTCAGCTGCTTTAACTGTTACTATACACAGCTGTGCTAACCTTCAGGGTTGCAGCATGCCATCTCCGGGCCCCAGGTGTCACAGAGTTACTCAAATATCAGGGAAACACCTGCTGATACTCATACAGCTCAATGTCTCAGCATCCAGGAATACATTTACTACTTCAGACTAAGTGTGACTGTACAAGGGCTTACAGTCTAGGCTCCAATCTTCTTATAAATATTTTCTAAAAGAGACCTTAGCATATTTGTTCTTTTGTTTCTGGCTTATTTTGCACAACACACTGTCCCCAAGGTTTATTCAGTTCGTTGCATGCCTCTCGAAAACATTCCTTTTTGGAGCCACACAATATTCCATCATATAAATGTACCACAGCTCATCATTCTGCTTCTCAGTCATTGTACACTCCAGCTCCCTCCAACTATTGGGCACGATGGATAATGTCCAAAATAAATAAATCATGTCTTACAGTATCCTCACTTGGTTGAATAATCAGCAGCACTCTTAATTTTAGACAATTTTCATTGGTCTTTAACAGACTCAAAATAGTGGCATCATGCAGTACCTCTCCTTTGTGTCTGACTTATTTACCTCCCCACTACCCCACAAAGG
The DNA here is from genome assembly GCF_023851605.1 of Tamandua tetradactyla. Taxonomy (NCBI): domain Eukaryota; kingdom Metazoa; phylum Chordata; class Mammalia; order Pilosa; family Myrmecophagidae; genus Tamandua; species Tamandua tetradactyla. Next base: position 29,998,535 of record NC_135352.1, read on the forward strand.
ATAGGTCAAGCCTACTTAAAATTAGGCCTAAGAGTCACCCCCAAGAACACCTCTTTTGTTGCTCAGATGTAGCCTCTCTCTCCAGCCAACACAACAAGCAAACTCACTGCCCTTGCCCTGTCTACATGGGACAGGACTCCCAGGGGTGTGGACCTTCCTGGCAATGTGGGACAGAAATCCTAGAATGAGCTGAGACTCAGTATCAAGGGATTGAGAAAACCCCTCGAATGAACTGAGACGCAGCATCAAGGGACTGAGAAAAAAACCTCGAATGAATTGACACTCAGCATCAAGCGATTGAGAATATCTTCTCAACCAAAAGGGGGAAGAGTGAAATGAGGCAAAATAAAGTGTCAGTGGTTGAGAGATTCCAAACAGAGTTGAGAGGTTATCCTGGAGGTTATTCTTACGCATTAAGTAGATATCACCTTGTTATCCAAGATGTAATGGAGAGGCTGGAGGGGACTGCCTGAAAATGTACAGCTGTGTTCCAGTAGCCATGTTTCTTGAGGATGATTGAATAATGATATAGCTTTCAGAATGTGACTGTGTTATTGTGAAAACCTTGTGTCTGATGCTCCTTTTATCTATCTTGTCAACAAATGAGTAGAACATACGGAATAAAAATAAATAACAGGGGGAACAAATGTTAAAATAAAGTTAGTTTGAAATGTTAGTGATCAGTGAAAGCGAGGGGTAAAGGGTATGGTAGGTATAATCTTTTTTTTCTGTTTTTGTTTTATTTCTTTTTCTATTATCTTTTTATTTCTTTTTCTGAATTGATGCAAATGTTCTAAGAAATGATGAATATGCAAATAAGTGATGATATTGTGAATTACTGATTATATATGTTAATGTTTTATTTCATTTGTTAAATTTTTATAATTAATAAATAAATTAAAAAAAAAAGATTGGGGCCCCAGCCTACTGCCTTGGTTGTCTGCACTACATGTGAAAATATCAAGAATTCAACTGGGGAAGTTGAATTTTCCCCCTCCCTCACCATTCCCCAAAGGGGAATTTGCAAATACCTTTTTATTCAATGTTCAAATCACTCTGGGATTTATCAGGGCCTCACTCTGGACAAACCAACAAAATCTCATGCCCTACTCAAGGCTCCATGTATTTATAGTGTTCAACTAAGCTGTCTACATAAGTTATATTAGGAGATGCACTAGTCAAAATATAAATCTTGTACCAAATAAACATTTTTGCTTTAGTCTCACACATAAGTTAAAAATTTAAAATATTAATTATTATCAATTTTCAACACCCTGCAATAATGACATTCTTATGTTCTTCCTCATGCAAAAACAATTTTTTAAATTTCTACAATTAGTCAGCATCATTATACACTCTAGGCATTCCTAGATTATACCATTTCAGTCTTTATCATTTATCTTTCTTTCTGATTTCATTTGTGCCCCAGCCCTCCTCCCTCTATCATTCTCACATTCAGCTTCATTCAGTGTTTTAACACAATTGAATTACAGTTATGTAGTATTGTGCTATCCATTTCTGAGTTTTTACAATCATTCCAGTTGCACAATCTGTATCCCTTCAGCTCCAATTACCCAAAATCTTACCCTATTTGTATCTCCTGATGGTCTCTGTCACCAATGAAATTCTCCAAGTTTATTCACTAATGTCAATTCATAGCAGTGAGACCATACAGTATTTGTCCTTTGGTTTCTAGATAATCTCACTCAGCATAATGTCCTTAAGGTCCATCCATATTCTTACATACTTCATAACTTTATTTTGTCTTACGGCTGCATAATATTCCATCCTATGTATATACTACAGTTTGTTTAGCCACTTGTCTGCTTATGGACATTTTGACTTTCCATCTCTGCAACTGTAAATAATGCTGCTATAAACAATGGTGTGCGAATGTCTGCTTGTGTTCTTGCCCTCATGTCCTCCAAGTAGATAACTAACAATAGTATTGCCAGGTCATATGGCAATTCTATACGTAGCTTCCTGAGAAAACTCCCAACTGCCTTTCACAGCAGTTGTACCATCTGACATTCCCACCAACAGTGGATAAGTGTGCCTCTTTCTCCAGATCCTCTCCAGCACTTGTCATTTTCTGTTTTATTGATAATGGCCATTATGGTGGGTGTGAGATGACATCTCATTGTGGTTTTGATTTGCATTTCCCTAATAGCCAGAGAAGTTGAACATCTTTTCATGTGCCTTTTGGCCATTTGTGTTTCCTCTTCCCAGAAGTGTCTGTGCAAGTCTTTTCCCCATTTTGTAATTGGGTTGTTTGTCTTTTTGTTGTTGAGATGAACAATCTCTTTATATATTCTGGATATTAGACCTTTATCTGATATATCATTTCCAAATATTGTCTCCTATCGTGTAGGCTGTCTTTTACTTTCTGGACGAAGTTCTTTATGCACAAAAATGCTTAATTTTGAGGAGTTCCCATTTATTTATTTCTTTCTTCAGTGATCGTGCTTTGGGTGTAAGGTCTAGGAAACCGCCTCTTATTATAAGATTTATAAGACATCTCCCTACATTTTCTTCTAATAGTTTTATGGTTTTAGATCTAATGTTTAGGTCTTTAATCCATTTTCAGTTACTTTTTTGTTTAGGGTGTGAGATATGGATCCTCCTTCATTCTTTTGCATATGGATATCCAGTTCTCTAGGCACCATTTATTGAAGAGAGTGTTCTGTCCCAGGTGAGTTGGCTGGACTGCTTTATCAAAGATCAATTGTCCATAGATGAGAGGGTCTATATCTGAGCACTCTATTCCATTCCTATGTCAGTATATCTATTTTTATGCTATTTTGATGACTGTGGCTTCATAATATGCCTTAAAGTCAGGTAGTCTCCAACTTCATTTTTCTTTCTCAGGATATTTTTCGCTATTTGGGGCACCCTGCCCCTCCAGATAAATTTGGTTATTGTTTTTTCTATTTCTGAAAAGTAAGTTTTGGGGATTTTAATTGGTATTGCATTGAATCTGTAAATCAGTTTAGGTAGAATTGACATCTTAATTATATTTAGCCTTCCAATCCATGAACTCCTTATGTCCTTCCATTTATTTAGGTATTCTGTGATTTTTTTTTTTGACAATTTCTTGTAGTTTTCTTTGTATAGGTCTTTTGTATCTTTAGTTAAGTTTATTCCTACATATTTTATTCTTTCGGTTGCAATTGCAAAGGGAATTTTTTTCTTGATTTCCCCCTCAGATTGTTCATTACTAGTGTATAGAAACACTACAGATTTTTTTTTATTAATTAAAAAAGGAATTAACAAAACAATTAGAAATCATTCCATTCTACATGTACAATCAGTAATTCTTAATAACATCACATAGTTGCATATTCATCATTTCTTAGTACATTTGCATCGATTTAGAAAAAGAAATTAAAAGACAACAGAATAAGAATTAAAACATCAATAGAAAGAAAAAAAAACAACCTATACCTCACATGCAGCTTCATTCAGTGTTTTAACATAATTGCATTACAATTGGGTAGTATTGTGCTGTCCATTTCTGAGTTTTTATATCCAGTCCCGTTGTACAGGCTGTATCCCTTCAGCTCCCATTACCCCTTCTCTTTTTTTTTTTTTTTTTAATTAACGGAAAAAAAGAAATTAACCCAACATTTAGAAATCATACCATTCTACATATGCAATCAGTAATTCTTAACATCATCACATAGATGCATGATCATCATTTCTTAGTACATTTGCATCGGTTTAGAAAAACTAGCAACATAACCGAAAAAGATATAGAATGTTAATATAGAGACAAAAATAAAAGTAATAATACTAAAGTCAAAACAAAACAAAACAAAACAAAACAAAAACCTATAGCTCAGATGCAGCTTCATTCAGTGTTTTAACAAGATTACTTTACAATTAGGTATTATTGTGTTGTCCATTTTTGAGTTTTTGTATCTAGTCCTGTTGCACAGTCTGTATCCCTTCAACTCCAATTGCCCATTATCTTACCCTGTTTCTACCTCCTGCTGGACTCTGTTACCAATGACATATTCCAAATTTATTCTCGAATGTCTGTTCACATCAGTGGGACCATACAGTATTTGTCCTTTAGTTTTTGGCTAGACTCACTCAGCATAATGTTCTCTAGGTCCATCCATGTTATTACATGCTTCATAAGTTTATCCTGTCTTAAAGCTGCATAGTATTCCATCGTATGTATATACCACAGTTTGTTTAGCCACTCTTCGGTTGATGGAGATTTTGGCTGTTTCCATCTCTTTGCAATTGTAAATAACGCTGCTATAAACATTGGTGTGCAAATGTCCGTTTGTGTCTTTGCCCTTAAGTCCTTTGAGTAGATACCCAGCAATGGTATTGCTGGGTCGTATGGCAATTCTATACTCAGCTTTTTGAGGAACCGCCAAACTGCATTCCACAGTGGTTGCACCATTTGACATTCCCACCAACAGTGGATAAGTGTGCCTCTTTCTCCGCATCCTCTCCAGCACTTGTCATTTTCTGTTTTGTTGATAATGGCCATTCTGGTGGGTGTGAGATGATATCTCATTGTGGTTTTGATTTGCATTTCTCTAATGGCCAGGGACATTCAGCATCTCTTCATGTGCCTTTTGGCCATTTGTATTTCCTCTTCTGAGAGGTGTCTGTTCAAGTCTTTTTCCCATTTTGTAATTGGGTTGGCTGTCTTTTTGTTGTTGAGATGAACAATCTCTTTATAAATTCTGGATACTAGACCTTTATCTGATATATCATTTCCAAATATTGTCTCCCATTGTGTAGGCTGTCTTTCTACTTTCTTGATGAAGTTCTTTGATGCACAAAAGTGTTTAATTTTGAGGAGCTCCCATTTATTTATTTCCTTCTTCAGTGTTCTTGCTTTAGGTTTAAGGTCCATAAAACCGCCTCCAGTTGTAAGATCCATAAGATATCTCCCAACATTTTCCTCTAACTGTTTTATGGTCTTAGACCTAATGTTTAGATCTTTAATCCATTTTGAGTTAACTTTTGTATAGGGTGTGAGAGATGGGTCTTCTTTCATTCTTTTGCATATGGATATCCAGTTCTCTAGGCACCATTTATTGAAGAGACTGTTCTGTCCCAGGTGAGTTGGCTTGACTGCCTTATCAAAGATCAAATGTCCATAGATGAGAGGGTCTATATCTGAGCACTCTATTCGATTCCATTGGTCGATATATCTATCTTTATGCCAATACCATGCTGTTTTGACCACTGTGGCTTCATAATATGCCTTAAAGTCCGGCATCGCTAGACCTCCAGCTTCATTTTTTTCCCTCAAGATGTTTTTAGCAATTCGGGGCACCCTGCCCTTCCAGATAAATTTGCTTATTGGTTTTTTTATTTCTGAAAAATAAGTTGTAGGGATTTTGATCGGTATTGCATTGAATCTGTAAATCAATTTAGGTAGGATTGACATCTTAACTATATTTAGTCTTCCAATCCATGAACACGGTATGCCCTTCCATCTATTTAGATCTTCTGTGATTTCTTTTAACAGTTTTTTGTAGTTTTCTTAATATAGGTTTTTTGTCTCTTTAGTTAAATTTATTCCTAGGTATTTTATTGTTTTAGTTGCAATTGTAAATGGGATTCGTTTCTTGATTTCCCCCTCAGCTTGTTCATTACTAGTGTATAGAAATGCTACAGATTTTTGAATGTTGATCTTGTAACCTGCTACTTTGCTGTACTCATTTATTAGCTCTAGTAGTTTTGTTGTGGATTTTTCCGGGTTTTCGACGTATAGTATCATATCGTCTGCAAACAGTGATAGTTTTACTTCTTCCTTTCCAATTTTGATGCCTTGTATTTCTTTTTCTTGTCTAATTGCTCTGGCTAGAACCTCCAACACAATGTTGAATAATAGTGGTGATAGTGGACATCCTTGTCTTGTTCCTGATCTTAGGGGGAAAGTTTTCAATTTTTCCCCATTGAGGATGATATTAGCCGTGGGTTTTTCATATATTCCCTCTCTCATTTTAAGGAAGTTCCCTTGTATTCCTATCCTTTGAAGTGTTTTCAACAGGAAAGGATGTTGAATCTTGTCAAATGCCTTTTCTGCATCAATTGAGATGATCATGTGATTTTTCTGCTTTGATTTGTTGATATGGTGTATTACATTAATTGATTTTCTTATGTTGAACCATCCTTGCATACCTGGGATGAATCCTACTTGGTCATGATGTATAATTCTTTTAATGTGTTGTTGGATACGATTTGCTAGAATTTTATTGAGGATTTTTGCATCTATATTCATTAGAGAGAGATTGGTCTGTAGTTTTCTTTTTTTGTAAAATCTTTGCCTGGTTTTGGTATGAGGGTGATGTTGGCTTCATAGAATGAATTAGGTAGTTTTCCCTCCACTTCGATTATGTTGAAGAGTTTGAGGAGAATTGGTACTAATTCTTTCTGGAACGTTTGGTAGAATTCACATGTGAAGCCATCTGGTCCTGGACTTTTCTTTTTAGGAAGCTTTTGAATGACTAATTCAATTTCTTTACTTGTGATTGGTTTGTTGAGGTCATCTATGTCTTCTTGAGTCAAAGTTGGTTGTTCATGTCTTTCCAGGAACCCGTCCATTTCCTCTAAATTGTTGTATTTATTAGCGTAAAGTTGTTCATAGTATCCTGTTATTACCTCCTTTATTTCTGTGAGGTCAGTAGTTATGTCTCCTCTTCCATTTCTGATCTTATTTATTTGCATCCTCTCTCTTCTTCTTTTTGTCAATCTTGATAAGGGCCCATCAATCTTATTGATTTTCTCATAGAACCAACTTCTGGTCTTATTGATTTTCTCTATTGTTTTCATGTTTTCAATTTCATTTATTTCTGCTCTAATCTTTGTTATTTCTTTCCTTTTGCTTGCTTTAGGATTAGTTTGCTGTTCTTTGTCCAGTTCTTCCAAGTGAACAGTTAATTCCTGCATTTTTGCCTTTTCTTCTTTTCTGATATAGGCATTTAGGGCAATAAATTTCCCTCTTAGCACTGCCTTTGCTGCGTCCCATAAGTTTTGATATGTTGTGTTTTCATTTTCATTCGCCTCGAGGTATTTACTAATTTCTCTTGCAATTTCTTCTTTGACCCACTCGTTGTTTAAGAGTGTGTTGTTGAGCCTCCATGTATTTGTGAATTTTCTGGCATTCCGCCTATTATTGATTTCCAACTTCATTCCTTTATGATCCGAGAAAGTGTTGTGTATGATTTCAATCTTTTTAAATTTGTTAAGACTTGCTTTGTGACCCAGCATATGGTCTATCTTTGAGAATGATCCATGAGCACTTGAGAAAAAGGTGTATCCTGCTGTTGTGAGATGTAATGTCCTATAAATGTCTGTTAAGTCTAGCTCCTTTATAGTAATATTCAGATTCTCTATTTCTTTATTGATCCTCTGTCTAGATGTTCTGTCCATTGATGAGAGTGGTGAATTGAAGTCTCCAACTATTATGGTATTTGTGTCTATTTCCTTTTTCAGGGTTTGCAGTGTATTCCTCACGTATTTTGGGGCATTCTGGTTCGGTGCATAAATATTTATGATTGTTATGTCTTCTTGTTTAATTGTTCCTTTTATTAGTATATAGTGTCCTTCCTTGTCTCTTTTAACTGTTTTACATTTGAAGTCTAACTTGTTGGATATTAGTATAGCCACTCCTGCTATTTTCTGGTTGTTATTTGCATGAAATATCTTTTCCCAACCTTTCACTTTCAACCTATGTTTATCTTTGGGTCTAAGATGTGTTTCCTGTAGACAGCATATAGAAGGATCCTGTTTTTTAATCCATTCTGCCATTCTATGTCTTTTGATTGGGGAATTCAGTCCATTGACATTTAGTGTTATTACTGTTTGGATAATATTTTCCTCTACCATTTTGCCTTTTGTATTATATATATCATATCTGACTTTCCTTCTTTCTACACTCTTCTCCATACCTCTCTCTTCTGTCTTTTTGGTTCTGACTCTAGTGCTCCCTTTAGTATTTCTTGCAGAGCTGGTCTCTTGGTCACAAATTCTCTCAGTGACTTTTTGTCTGAGAATGTTTTAATTTCTCCCTCATTTTTGAAGGACAATTTTGCTGGATATAGGGGTCTTGGTTGGCAGTTTTTCTCTTTTAGTAATTTAAATATATCATCCCACTGTCTTCTAGCCTCCATGGTTTCTGCTGAGATATCTACACATAGTCTTATTGGGTTTCCCTTGTATGTGACAGATTGTTTTTCTCTTGCTGCTTTCAAGATCCTCTCTTTCTCTTTGACCTCTGACATTCTAACTAGTAAGTGTCTTGGAGAACGCCTGTTTGGGTCTAATCTCTTTGGGGTGCGCTGCACTTCTTGGATCTGTAATTTTAGGTCTTTCATAAGAGTTGGGAAATTTTCAGTGATAATTTCTTCCATTAGTTTTTCTCCTCCTTTTCCCTTGTCTTCTCCTTCTGGGATACCCACAACATGTATATTTGTGCGGTTCATATTGTCCTTGAGTTCCCTGATACCCTGTTCAAATTTTTCCATTCTTTTCCCGATAGTTTGTTTGTTTTTGGAATTCAGATGTTCCATCCTCCAAATCACTAATTCTATCTTCTGTCTCTTTGAATCTCTCATTGTAGGAATCCATTGTTTTTTGTATCTTTTCTACTTTGTCCTTCACTTCCATAAGTTCTGTGATTTGTTTTTTCAGTTTTTCTATTTCTTCTTTTTGTTCAGCCCATGTCTTCTTCATGTCCTCCCTTAATTTATCGATTTCGTTTTTGAAGAGGTTTTCCATTTCTGTTCGTATATTCAGCATTAGTTGTCTCAGCTCCTGTATCTCATTTGAACTATTGGTTTGTTCCTTTGACTGGGCCATATTTTCAATTATTTGAGCATGATCCGTTATCTTCTGTTGGCGTCTGCGCATTTAGACAGATTTCCCTGGTATTGGATCCAAAAGTTTGGAAGATTTTTCTGTGAAATCTCTGGGTTCTGTTTTTCTTATCCTGCCCAGTAGATGGCGCTCGTGGCACACGTTTGTCTGTGGGTCCCACCAGAAAAGGTGCTGTGGGACCTTTAACTTGGGAAAACTCTTGCCGTCCGGGAGGTTCGCTAGCCGAAGCGGCTTGGAAGGGTTCGAGCCGGCCCGGGGTCCAAATGCGGGGAGGGTTGCTGGCTGCCGCAGCCCGGGAAAGCGCCCGTCCGAATTTCCTAGTCGCCCGGGCGACAAGCGTGGCGGGAGGGCGCCAGCAGCAGTGGTCCGCCTGGGAGAGTGCACGTTCCCGGGGAGTCACGGGTTTGGAAGGGGCCTCCCCCACCCGTCACCGTTCTCCGCGGCCTGGGGATTTCCGATCCAATTCTCTCAATTGGTCCGGGGGGGCGCGCGTGGTGTGGGCGCCTGTCGCCACGGTTTCAGGGGACCACCTCTCCAATTCTCCCAGCCGGCCCAGGGAAGGGGGAAGGGAGTGACTCCGGCCGCTTGCCGTCCCGCCCGGTGAAGCCCGTGCGCCTCGGCAATCTCACCCGAGCAGCTTCTCTCAGCCAGCCAACCATTCCAGGATGGGGTACGCTGTCTTTTTTATCTCTGTTGTGGCTTTCGGCGCTGTTCTGTATCGTTTCTACTCCCCTAGTAGCTGTCCTGGAGAAGAAACTAAGATCCGCGCATCTTACTAAGCCGCCATCTTCTCCGGAAGTCTCCACTACAGATTTTTGAGTGTTGATCTTGTAACCTGCCACTTTGCTGTACTCATTTATTAGCTCTAGTAGTTTTGCTGTGGATTTTTCAGGGTTTTCGACATATAGTATCATATCATCTGCAAAAAGTGAGAGTTTTACTTCTTCCTTTCCAATTTTGATGCCTTGTATTTCTTTTTCTTGTCTAATTGCTCTGGCTAGAACCTCCAACACAATGTTGAATAAAAATGGTGATAGTGGACATCTTTGTTTGGTTCCTGATCATAGGGGGAATGTCTTCAATTTTTCCCCGTTGAGGATGATGTTAGCAGTGGGCTTTTCACATATTCCCTTTATTATGTTGAGTAAGTTCCCTTCTATTCTTATCCTTTGAAGTGTTTTCAACAAGAAAGGATGTTGAATTTTGTCAAATGCCTTTTCTGCATCAGTAGAGATGATCATGTGGTTTTTCTGCTTAGATTTGTTGATATCATGTATTACATTAATTGATTTTCTTATGTTGAACCAACCTTGCATACCTGGAATGAATCCTACTTGGTCATGGTGTATAATTCTTTTAATGTGCTGCTGGATTCGATTTGCAAGAATTTTGATGAGGATTTTTGCATCTCTATGCATTAGAGAGTTTGGTCGGTAATTTTCTTTTCTTGCAATATCTTTGTCTGACTTTGGTATGAGGGTGATGTTGGTTTCGTAGAATGAGTTAGGTAGCTTTCCCTCCTCTTCAATTGTTTTGAAGAGTTTGAGCAGGATTGGTACTAATTCTTTCTGGAATGTTTGGTAGTAGTCACATGTGAAGCCATTTGGTCCTGGACTTCTCTTTTTGAGGAGCTTCTTAATGACTGATTCAATTTCTTTACTTATGATTGGTTTGTTGAGGTTGTCTATTTCTTCTCGAGTCAATGTTGGTTGTTCATGTCTTTCTAGGGAGTTTCCATCTCATCTACATTGTCAAATTTATTAGCATAAAGTTGTTCATAGTATCCTCTCATTACTTTCTTTATTTCTGTGGGGTCAGTGGTTATGTCTCCTCTTCCATTTCTGATTTTATGTATTTGCATTCTCTCTCTTCTTTTTGTCAAACTCACTAAGGGCCCATTAATCTTATTGATTTTCTCATAGAACCGACTTCTGGTTTTGTTGGTTTTCTCTATTGTTTTCATGTCCTTAATTTAATTTATTTCTGCTCTAATCTTTATTATTTCTTTCCTTTTGTCTGCTTTTGGGGTTAATTGCTGTTTTTTCTCTAGTTCTTCCAAGTGCCAGTTAATTCCTCGATTTTTGCTCTTTCTTCTTTTTTGATATAGGCATTTTAGGACAATTTATTTCCCTCTTAGCACTGCCTTTGCTGCATCCCATACATTTGGATATGTTGTGTTTTCATTTTCATTTGTCTTGAGATATTTGCTGATTTCTCTTGTAATTTCTTCTTTGACCCACTTCTTGTTTAAGAGTGTGTTGTTGAGTCTCCATATATTTGTGAATTTTCTGGCACTCTGCCTATTGATTTCCAGCTTCATTCCTTTATGATCTGAGAGAGTGTTTCGTATGATTTCAAGCTTTTTAAATTTATTGAGACTTGCCTTGTGATACAGCACATGGTCTATCCTTGAGAATGATCTATGAGCACTTGAAAAAAGGTGTATCCTGCTGTTGTGGGTTGTAATGTTCTATATATGTCTGTTAAGTCTAGCTCATTTATTGTATTATTCAAATTATCTGTTTCTTTATTGATCCTCTTTCTAGATGTTCTGTCCATTGATGAGAGTGGGGAATTGAATTCTCCGATTATTACAGTAGATGTGTCTATCTCTCTTTTCAGTGTTTTCAGTGTTTGCCTCATATATTTTGGAGCATTCTGGCTCGGTGCATAAATATTTATGATTGTTATGTCTTCTTGTTGAATTGTTCCTTTTATTAATACATAATGTCCTTCTTTGTCTCTTTTAACTGTTTTACACTTGAAGTCTAATTTGTTGGATATTAGTATAGCTACTCTTGCTCTTTTCTGATTGTTATTTGCATGGAATATCTTATTCTAACCTTTCACTTTCAACCTATGTTTATCCTTGGGTCTAAGATGCATTTCCTGTAGACCACATATAGATGGGTTCTATTTTTTAATCCATTCTGCCAGTCTATGTCTTTTGACTGGGGAGTTTAATCCAGTCACATTTAGTGTTATTATTGTATGGGCTGTATTTTCTTCTACCATTTCACCTTTTGGATTTTACATGTCATATCTCATTTTTCTTCTTTTTACCTTTACTGATAGTCTTCATTTCTATACTTTTCTCCACACCTCTCTGTCCTGTCTTTTCTTATCTGTCTCTAGTGCTTCATTTAGTATTTCTTGCACAGCCGGTCTCTTGGTCACAAATTCTCTCAGTGAATTCTTGTCTGAAAATGTTTTAATTTCCCCCTCATTTTTGAAGGACAGTTTTGCTGGATATAGAATTCTTGATCGAAGTTTTTCTCATTTAGTATCTTAAATATATCATCCCACTGTCTTCTTGCCTCTGTGGTTTCTGCTGAGAAATCTATGCATAGTCTTATTGGGTTTCCCTTGTATGTCATGGATTGTTTTTCTTTTGCTGCTTTCAAGATTCTCTCTTTCTCTTTGACATTTGACATTCTGATTAGTAAGTGTCTTGGAGTATGTCTATCTGGATCTATTCTCTCTGGGGTACACTGCACTTTTTGGATCTGTAATTTAAGTCTTTCATAAGAGTTGGGAAATTTCCTCCATTAGTTTTTATCCTCCTTTTCTCTTCTCTTCTCCTTCTGGGGCACCCACAACATGTATATTCATGCGCTTCATGTTGTCATTCAATACCCTGAGTCCCTGGTCATATTTTTCCATTCTTTTCCCTATATTTTCTTTTGCTTGTCAGATTTCAGATGTCCCGTCCTCCAGTTCACTAATCCTATCTTCTGCCTCTTGAAATCTGACATTGTAGGTTTCCTTTTTTTTTCATCTCTTCTACTGTGCCTTTCATTCCCATAAGTTCTGTTATTTGTTTTTTCAGACTTTCAATTTCTTCTCTTTGTTCACTCCATGCCTTCTTTATAGCCTTCCTCAATTCATTGGTTTGATTTTTGATGAGGTTTTCCATGTCTGTTTGAACATTCTGAGTTAAGCGTTTCAACTCCTGTATCTCATTTAAATTCTTGGTTTGTTCCTTTGACTGGGCCATTTCTTCAATTTTCCTAGTGTGATTCATTATTTTTTGCTGGCATCTGGGCATTTAAGTACCTTAATTAGTTTATTCTGGAGATTGTTTTCACTTTTTATTTTCCTAGGATTTTCTTGCTGGATGACTTTGTTGTCTATCTGTTCTTTTATGTTCAGTTCAGCTTATTCTAGTCCTCTAGCTTAGGTTTTAATAGATCAGACTTTTTCAGTTCTTGTTTTTTTTTTTGTTTCCTGCCCTGCCTGTGTGGTGCTTTACCCCCACCCCTTAGGAGGGTCTGCTTAGGTATTATAGACCCCAATCAGATTTTCCCAGACCAAACTGATCTCTTCTCAGGAGGAAAGAGTCTCTGTGACAGTTTTCCCTGAGGGTGAGACCCAGCAGATTAAAAGGTTTTCCTATGTAGTCTCTGGACTCTGCATTTTTCCTACCCTGCCCAGTATGTGGTGCTTTTCTGCCTGCAGGTTCCACCAGCATAAGGTGATGTGGTACCTTTAACTTCAGCAGACTCTCCCTGCTGGGAGCATGGTGAAGACAGAGGAGAGGTTGTAGGCTGGCTTTAATTGTTTTCCTTGTCCAGACCCTGGTGTCTGAATTCCTTGAGGGAGGGATTCCACCTGAGCTGGGTCCCAACCCTCTCCTGGGGAAGGCACAGGCTCCAGACAAGCCTCAAACAAGCCTGTTTCTGCCTATGCCTGTGGCAGTGGAGCCCCAGAAGGCTTGCAGCTCTATCCAAAGAGTAGGCCATCCACAGAAACCTGGCCACAAAAGAGAAAAAGAAAAATCCTTTTCAGAGCAGGACCCCATTCCTCAGGTTTGCCAATCAAAAGCTTAAGTTGGTATGTTGCTCTGTGTATCTCCATTCCTATGTGCCCCATCCTTTCCTGCAGGGCCCAGACCTTTTCAAATCCAAAAAAAAAACTGTTTTTTTTTTTCTTTTTTCTTTTTCTCGCAGCCCTGTCCCCACTGCGCTGGGGCAAAAAACAGCGACCACCACTTTTACTCAAGGTTCAGCTGAGCTGGGAAAAAGCCTATCTTTAGTACTCAGAATTTGTTAATTAATTCCACAATTGGTGTTCGGTTGTGCTCAGCCCCTGCGGCTGGTAAAGCTTCTTTCCTTTCCCCTCTGGGAAGCAGCTTGCGGGGGAGGGGTGCCAGCCACCACGGCTTGGGGAACTCACGGTTCTGGGGGGGCTTGCAGCCGGTCCAACTGGTCCAGACTGGGGTATGCTATGTGTCCGGTCACTGTTCCTGACTATTTATTAGCTGCTCCGGAGGACGAACTAAATTCCACACCTCGCTAAGCTGTCATATTGGCTCCTCCCCCGGTTGTTTGTTCTTTTGTTGTTGAATTGTATACTTTCTTTATATACACAAGATATCAAGCCTCTATCTGATACGTAGTTTCCAAATATTTTCTCATTGAGTTGGCTGCCTCTTCACCTTTTTCACAAAGTTCTTTTTTTTTATTTACTCAGCAATTCCATGTAGGAATTTTATTCAACAGCAATCCGCATGCATAAATTTCATTGTACAAATATACACACACAATATAATTGAACAAGGCTAACTGTGTTAGAATTACAGTAAGAAATATTTCACTCTATATCCCCAAACACCTTTTGAATATATTATACACACATAAAATTTTTTTAAAGTGGGAAAAACATTCTATATAGCTACACACAATTCTATATAGCTACACACAATTCTATATAGCTACACACAATGTTAAAATACTTACTGATACTTTCTCTGTAGTGGAACTCTCCTTTAACATAGAGGAGAGTTTACATAGAACCAATACATAGAGGGACAATTTTCATTGGAGTGGATGGAAAAACATCTTTTTAAGCCCAATTCATAAAAAGCAGAAGTAGCCATCACTTTTTGCTAAAACCAAAGTCCAGAATCCAGAAATTCACATTTTTACTCAAGAAAGCAGGCAGCATTGAGGGTGGTTAGGACACAGCACAGCAATCATTGGGATGCAAGTCAATTTTGCTATGGACTCTCAGTCATTTGTTGTTTATTAAAATATTGCCCACCCCAAAATAGAGATGGTCATGGTGTTCAAAGCAGATCCCTTCCATTTCCCCATTAGAAATAATCTTTTCATTATCTTATTGCTCCTCTTCACACATTCAGGGCACACATTGTCTTCTACGTCTGCAGATGCATAAGTACAGCCTGTAACAAAAAGAGAGAGATCACCCTTTCAGGAGTGTCAGGTACCCTGCATGGAATTGCAGGCAAATCCAACTCTGTCTGCAGGAAGTCCTCTGCCATGGACCACACACTATCTGATACCCGAGGCTTGCAGCACAAAGGTCTCAACAGCAGTAGGCATGGAATGCGAATTCACAATCTTAAGCGGAACTGCTCTTGCAGCAATTCTTGTTTATGATGCCAATATTGCCTCCTGAGCTGAAGTTATCACTTCCATTCTTCTAGTAATTTCTTCTCTCTCCCTTCTCTTACAACTTTTCTGACCCTTTGCTGTCTTGGTCATCATCTTCCAATTCTTCCAGTGTAACTGCAGCTTGGCCTTCCGCAGTGTATCAGAAATATCCTGTTTTTGCTCAGGGTAAACATTTTGCTGGACCCTCAGGTAAACTGCTATTTTGGGGTCATCAGTACTCAAATTAAAATGTTGGCACCACTTTTGCAAAGTGCCCCAGTGTACCTTATTCATTTCAAAGTCTTCAAAGGAGGTTGTTGGGATTTTGATTAGTATTGCATTGAACCTGTAGATCAGTTTGGGTAGGATTGACATCTTTATGACATTCAAACTTCCTACCCATGACCATGGATCTATTTAGATCATTTTCTATTTCTTTTAGCAATGTTTTGTAATTGTCAGTTTCCAAGTCCCTGATGTCCTTGGTTCGGTTTATTTCTAGAAACCTGATTCTTTTGGTCACTATTTTGAATGTATTTTTTTTCTTTGTCTTCTCAGATAGGTCATTGTTTGTGTATAGAAATGTTATTGATTTTTTAACTTTTTAAATTGTATACTATAACATTTATACAAAGCATAGAAATAAAAAAGGAATAGCTTTCAAAGCACTCTTCAACAAGTGGTTACAGGACAGATCCCAGAGTTTGTCATGGGTTACCATACAATCTTCTCATATTTTTCCTTCTAGATGCTCTAGAATATAGGAAGCTAGAGGGCTGAAATATATTTTATCATGACAATAGACTTTTTTCCTTCATTTTTTTGTGAAAAATAGCATATATACAAAAAAGCTATAAATTTCAAAGCGCAGCACCACAATTAGTTGTAGCACATATTTCAGAGTTTGATATGGATTACAATTCCACAAACTTAGGTTTTTACTTCTAGCTGCTCTAAAATACTGGACTAAAAGAGATATCAACTTAATGATTCAGCATTCATATTCATTGGTTAAATCCTATCTTCTCTGTATAACTCCACCATCACTTTTGATTTTTCCATCCCTTTCTTTAGGGGTATTTGGCTATGGCAATTCTAAATTTCTCATGTTGGGTCTGTCACTAATATGGGGTAGGGAGATGGAACTATCTTTTATTCTGGAGAGGTTGGGCTAGGTTTCAGGACTTATCTGGACCAGGGACCCATCTGGAAGTTGAAGGTTTCTGGAAAGTTACTCTAGTGCATGGAACCCTTGTGGAATCTTATATATTCCCTAGGTATTCTTTAGGATTGGCTGGAATGTTCCTGGTTGGGGGTTGGCAGGTTATGATAGGTAGCAAGGTCTACCTGAAGCTTGCATAAGAGCAACCTCCAGAGTAGCCTCCCGACTCTATTTAAACTCTCTCTGCAACTGATACTTTATTAATTATACTTCTTTTCCCCCTTTTGGTCAGGATGTAATTGTTGATCCCATGGTGCCAGGTCTGGATTCATCCCTGGGAGTCCTCTCCCACATCGCCAGGGAGACTTTCACCCCTGGATGTCATGTCCCGTGTAGGTGGGAGGGCAATGATTTCGCTTGCAGAGTTGGGCTTAAAAAGCCTGAAGCCACATCTGAGCAACAACAGAGGTGCTGCAGAAGTAACTCTTAGGCATGCCTGTAGGTAGTCTAAGCTTCTCTGCTACCTACATAAGCTTCAGAAGAGTAAGCCTCCTGGATCGAGGGTATGGCTTATTGATTTGGGTGTCCCTAAAATTTGACACAGTATCAGGGGATTCTCTGATGGTAAGATTTAATAGTTCCATATTTTTCTCCCATTCCTCAGGGGATTTTGACAATACTTTCTTATTATCTGCTTAATATATTCTAGGACGTATCCAGGGATAATCTATACAGGATTAAAGGACCTCTTTCTTATTCTGTGCTCCCTGTGTTCCAATTGTTCAAATGAGCTAACAGATAGGTTGAATTAGATTATGCACTACAGAAAATTTCAGGTCCAGACCAAATAAACCTTTCTTCCATTGGTCTCAAAGAGTATGTGTGATTCTAAAATATAGACACTGTCTTCTTTACCCCTATGTTCTGAATTACTTTAACCCCAACCAATTTGGCTTCTCATCTAAATATCAGGTTATACTATAAAACAGCCTCTCAAAATCCAGAAATAATAACCACCACTCTGGACTTAATGTGTCTGCTGTAAAAGCTTATAATCTAGGCCCCTGTTTTCTTATAAGTATTTTCTAAAGGTGACCATACCATTCTTCTTCCTTTGTTTCTGGCTTATTTTGTCTCACCAAATGTTCCACATGTTCATTCACATCATTGTATGCCTCAGGATTTTTTTCCTTTTTTGTAGCAGCACAACCTTCTTTCATAACTGTACACCATCATTGACCAATCTACTTCTCCATCAGTACATCCTTCAGACACCTGCATTCATCAGGCATCATGTAGAGGGCCCAAAGTCCACAGTCCATCAACATTTTCAATTTTAGATAATTTCATTCTGTTTCCAAGAAAAAGAAAACCAATAAACATACCCTCGCCAAATAAGAAATCTAAACCTCCTCTTAACTCTTGTCCCTCCCCCCATCATTTACCTCTGCTGTTGCTGTGGTAGTGCTGATGATTTCCTTTTGAACATAGCTCATAGCATGCAATAGAAGTTTTCCCCCTGTACCCTGGACTTAAACACTCTTTATACAAGAATCATATCTTTGAAGTAATTCTTGTGAGAATTCATATTTCTAGTGTTAATCAGTGTGATACGTAGGTCTATACTTCAATCTTGTGCATCTTCAATATGGTAATATTATTAATAGAACCACTACAGAACCACCTTCACTCCTATCTATTCCTTTACACTGGATGTTCAACCTCATTAGCTAACCGTTCACCCATCTCTAGCTTCTATGTATCTCTAAGTTCCCTATAATCTGTATTATAAGCCCCTGATTATACCTTCATAAAAGTGGAATCATATAGTATCTATTCTTTTGTGTCTGGCTAACTTCACTCAGCATTATGTCCTCAAGGTTCATCCATTTTGTCATATGCTTCAGGACATCATTTTGTCTTACTACTGCTTAACATTCCAGTGTATGTAATATTACTGCTGCATAATATTCCACATTTTGTCAATCCACTTGTCTGTTGATGGGCATTTGGTTTGTTTCCATCTTTTGGCGATTGTGAATAATGCTGCTATGAACATTGGTGTGCAGATGTCTGTTTGTGTTGTTGCTTTCAGCTCTTTTGGGTATATACCAAGTAGCGCTATCACTGTATTATAGGACAATTAGATATTTAGTTTCCTAAGGAACCACCAAACAGTCTTCCATAGTGGCTGCACCATTTTACATTCCCACCAGCAATGCTCCGTATTCTCTTCAACATTTATAGTTTCCTGTTTATTTAATAGCAGTCATTCTTATAGGTGTGAGGTAGTATCTCATTGTAGTCTTGATCTGCATTTCCCTCATAACCAATGAAAATGAGCATCTCTTCAGGTGCTTTTGAGCCATCTCTATTTGCTCTTCAGAAAAATGCCTATTCAAATCTTTTGCCCATTTTATTATTGGATTGTTTGTTCTTTTGTTGTTGAGTTTTATGTTTTCTAATATTATTGATTTTTGTACCTTACTCTTGTATCCTGTCAATTTGCTCAATTTAATTATTAGCTCAAGTAGCTTTGTCATAGATTTCTCAAGGTTTTCTAAGTATAGAATTATGTCATATGTAAATAATGAAAATTTTACATCTTCCTTTCCAATTTGGATGCCTTTTATTTCTTCCTCCTGTATTAAATCACTCCTGCTAGGACTTCTAGTACAAGGTTGAATAAAAGTGGTGACAATGGGCATTGTTTTCTTGTTCCTATCTTTTTTTTTTACTGTCCTTTATAACTTTTTTTCTTTATTATTAATTAACGGAAAAAAAGAAATTAACCCAACATTTAGAAATCATACCATTCTACATATGAAATCAGTAATTCTTAACATCATCACATAGCTGCATGATCATCGTTTCTTAGTACATTTGCATCGGTTTAAAGAACTAGCAACACAACAGAAAAACATATAGAATGTTAATATAGAGAAAAAAAATAAAAGTAATAATAATAGTAAAAAAAAAAAACCTATACCTCAGATGCAGCTTCATTCAGTGTTTTTTTTTTTTCCACAATATTTTATAATGCTAATAGGAACATGAATAATGGAAATAATCCCAGATACAAGGCATTCTGCTCTCAGTGGTTGGTAACATAGTTTCAAAAATGAGACCCTGACACCATATCATTCTTTGAAGAACTGAAGAAGCACCTTGGTACACCAGCATTTAAATAATGCAAACATATGTTGGATACTTGGTTCCTTTACTCTATATAAGTCAATTAAAATTGCTTTCAGTAAATAACTTAGAAATCTAGAGTCACTACTCTCATCTATAAAAGGGTTCTAATAATTCCCACTTTACTGATAAAGGGGTAAACAGTATAATAGGGCCTACTACCTTTTTTTTTTATTAATTAACAGAAAAAAAGAAATTAACCCAACATTTAGAAATCGTACCATTCTACATATGCAATCAGTAATTCTTAACATCATCACATAGATGCATGATCATCGTTTCTTAGTACATTTGCATTGGTTTAGAAGAACTAGCAACACAACCGAAAAAGATATAGAATGTTAATATAGAGAAAAAAATAAAAGTAATAATAGTAAAAACAAAACAAAACAAAAAACAAAACAAAAACCTATAGCTCGGATGCAGCTTCATTCAGTGTTTTAACATGATTACTTTACAATTAGGTATTATTGTGCTGTCCATTTTTGAGTTTTTGTATCTAGTCCTGTTGCACAGTCTGTATCCCTTCAGCTCCAATTACCCATTATCTTACCCTGTTTCTAACTCCTGCTGGACTCTGTTACCAATGACATATTCCAAGTTTATTCTCGAATGTCTGTTCACATCAGTGGGACCACACAGTATTTGTCCTTTAGTTTTTGGCTAGACTCACTCAGCATAATGTTCTCTAGGTCCATCCGTGTTATTACATGCTTCATAAGTTTATTCTGTCTTAAAGCTGCA
Organism: Tamandua tetradactyla; assembly: GCF_023851605.1. NCBI lineage: Eukaryota > Metazoa > Chordata > Mammalia > Pilosa > Myrmecophagidae > Tamandua > Tamandua tetradactyla. Next base: position 30,018,884 of record NC_135352.1, read on the forward strand.
TAATATTCCATCGTATGTATATACCACAGTTTGTTTAGCCACTCTTCTGTTGATGGACATTTTGGCTGTTTCCATCTCTTTGCAATTGTAAATAACGCTGCTATAAACATTGGTGTGCAAATGTCCGTTTGTGTCTTTGCCCTTAAGTCCTTTGAGTAGATACCCAGCAATGGTATTGCTGGGTCATATGGCAATTCTATATTCAGCTTTTTGAGGAACCACCAAACTGTCTTCCACAGTGGTTGCACCATTTGACATTCCCACCAACAGTGGATAAGTGTGCCTCTTTCTCCTCATCCTCTCCAGCACTTGTCATTTTCTGTTTTGTTGATAATGGCCATTCTGGTGGGTGTGAGATGATATCTCATTGTGGTTTGATTTGCATTTCTCTAATGGCCAGGGACATTCAGCATCTCTTCATGTACCTTTTGGCCATTTGTATTTCCTCTTCTGAGAGGTGTCTGTTCAAGTCTTTTTCCCATTTTGTAATTGGGTTGGCTGTCTTTTTGTTGTTGTTGAGTTGAACAATCTCTTTGTAAATTCTGGATACTAGACCTTTATCTGATATGTCATTTCCAAATATTGTCTCCCATTGTGTAGGCTGTCTTTCTACTTTCTTGATGAAGTTCTTTGATGCACAAAAGTGTTTAATTTTGAGGAGCTCCCATTTATTTATTTCCTTCTTCAGTGCCCTTGCTTTAGGTTTAAGGTCAATAAAACTGCCTCCAATTGTAAGTTTCATAAGATATCTCCCTACATTTTCCTCTAACTGGTTTATGGTCTTAGACCTAATGTTTAGATCTTTGATCCATTTTGAGTTAACTTTTGTATAGGGTGTGAGAGATGGGTCTTCTTTTCATTCTTTTGCATATGGATATCCAGTTCTCTAGGCACCATTTATTTGAAGAGACTATTCCGTCCCAGGTGAGTTGGCTTGACTGCCTTATAAAAGATCAAATGTCCATAGATGAGAGGGTCTATATCTGAGCACTCTATTCGATTCTATTGGTCGATATATCTATCTTTATGCCAATACCATGCTGTTTTGACCACTGTGACTTCATAATATGCCTTAAAGTCAGGCAGCGTGAGACCTCCAGCTTCGTTTTTTTTCCTCAAAATGTTTTTAGCAATTCGGGGCACCCTGCCCTTCCAGATAAATTTGCTTATTGGTTTTTCTATTTCTGAAAAATAAGTTGTTGGGATTTTGACTGGTATTGCATTGAATCTGTAAATCAATTTAGGTAGGATTGACATCTTAATTATATTTAGTCTTCCAATCCATGAACACGGTATGCCCTTCCATCTATTTAGGTCTTCTGTGATTTCTTTTAACAGCTTTTTGTAGTTTTCTTAATATAGGTTTTTTGTCTCTTTAGTTAAATTTATTCCTAGGTATTTTATTCTTTTAGTTGCAATTGTAAATGGGATTCGTTTCTTGATTTCCCCCTCAGCTTGTTCATTACTAGTGTATAGAAATGCTACAGATTTTTGAATGTTGATCTTGTAACCTGCTACTTTGCTGTACTCATTTATTAGCTCTAGTAGTTTTGTTGTGGATTTTTCCGGGTTTTCGACGTATAGTATCATATCGTCTGCAAACAGTGATAGTTTTACTTCTTCCTTTCCAATTTTGATGCCTTGTATTTCTTTTTCTTGTCTAATTGCTTTGGCTAGAACCTCCAACACAATGTTGAATAATAGTGGTGATCATGGACATCCTTGTCTTGTTCCTGATCTTAGGTGGAAAGTTTTCAATTTTTCCCCATTGAGGATGATATTAGCTGTGGGTTTTTCATATATTCCCTCTATCATTTTAAGGAAGTTCCCTTGTATTCCTATCCTTTGAAGTGTTTTCAACAGGAAAGGATGTTGAATCTTGTCAAATGCCTTTTCTGCATCAATTGAGATGATCATGTGATTTTTCTGCTTTGATTTGTTGATATGGTGTATTACATTAATTGATTTTCTTAATTTGAACCATCCTTGCATACCTGGGATGAATCCTACTTGGTCATGATGTATAATTCTTTTAATGTGTTGTTGGATACGATTTGCTAGAATTTTATTGAGGATTTTTGCATCTATATTCATTAGAGAGATTGGTCTGTAGTTTTCTTTTTTTTTGTAATATCTTTGCCTGGTTTTGGTATGAGGGTGATGTTGGTTTCATAGAATGAATTAGGTAGTTTTCCCTCCACTTCAATTTCTTTGAAGAGTTTGAGGAGAGTTGGTACTAATTCTTTCTGGAATGTTTGATAGAATTCACATGTGACGCCGTCTGGTCCTGAACTTTTCTTTTTAGGAAGCTTCTGAATGACTAATTCAATTTCTTTACTTGTGATTGGTTTGTTGAGGTCATCTATGTCTTCTTGAGTCAAAGTTGGTTGTTCATGTCTTTCCAGGAACCCGTCCATTTCCTCTAAATTGTTGTATTTATTAGCATAAAGTTGTTCATAGTATCCTGTTATTACCTCCTTTATTTCTGTGAGGTCAGTAGTTATGTCTCCTCTTCCATTTCTGATCTTATTTATTTGCATCCTCTCTCTTCTTCTTTTTGTCAATCTTGATAAGGGCCCATCAATCTTATTGATTTTCTCATAGAACCAACTTCTGGCCTTATTGATTTTCTCTATTGTTTTCATGTTCTCAATTACATTTATTTCTGCTCTAATCTTTGTTATTTCTTTCCTTTTGCTTGCTTTGGGATTAGTTTGCTGTTTTTTCTCCAGTTCTTCCAAGTGGACAGTTAATTCCTGCATTTTTGCCTTTTCTTCTTTTCTGATATAGGCATTTAGGGCAATAAATTTCCCTCTTAGCACTGCCTTTGCTGCGTCCCATAAGTTTTGATATGTTGTGTTTTCATTTTCATTCGCCTCGAGGTATTTACTAATTTCTCTTGCAATTTCTTCTTTGACCCACTCGTTGTTTAAGAGTGTGTTGTTGAGCCTCCATGTATTTGTGAATTTTCTGGCATTCCGCCTATTATTGATTTCCAACTTCATTCCTTTATGATCCGAGAAAGTGTTGTGTATGATTTCAATCTTTTTAAATTTGTTAAGACTTGCTTTGTGACCCAGCATATGGTCTATCTTTGAGAATGATCCATGAGCACTTGAGAAAAAGGTGTATCCTGCTGTTGTGGGATTTAATGTCCTATAAATGTCTGTTAAGTCTAGCTCCTTTATAGTAATATTCAGATTCTCTATTTCTTTATTGATCCTCTGTCTAGATGTTCTGTCCATTGATGAGAGTGGGGAATTGAAGTCTCCAACTATTATGGTACATGTGTCTATTTCCCTTTTCAGTGTTTGCAGTGTATTCCTCACGTATTTTGGGGCATTCTGGTTCAGTGCGTAAATATTTATGATTGTTATGTCTTCTTGTTGAATTGTTCCTTTATTAGTATATAGTGTCCTTCTTTGTCTCTTTTAACTGTTTTACATTTGAAGTCTAATTTGTTGGATATTAGTATAGCCACTCCTGCTCTTTTCTGGTTGTTATTTGCATGAAATATCTTTTCCCACCCTTTCACTTTCAACCTATGTTTATCTTTGGGTCTAAGATGTGTTTCCTGTAGACAGCATATAGAAGGACCCTGTTTTTTAATCCATTCTGCCAGTCTATGTCTTTTGATTGGGGAATTCAGTCCATTGACATTTAGTGTTATTACTGTTTGGATAATATTTTCCTCTACCATTTTGCCTTTTGTATTATATATATCATATCTGACTTTCCTTCTTTCTACACTCTTCTCCATACCTCTCTCTTCTGTCTTTTTGGTTCTGACTCTAGTGCTCCCTTTAGTATTTCTTGCAGAGCTGGTCTCTTGGTCACAAATTCTCTCAGTGACTTTTTGTCTGAGAATGTTTCAATTTCTCCCTCATTTTTGAAGGACAATTTTTCTGGATATAGGAGTCTTGGTTGGCAGTTTTTCTCTTTTAGTAATTTAAATATATCATCCCACTGTCTTCTAGCTTCCATGGTTTCTGCTGAGAAATCTACACAAAGTCTTATTGGGTTTCCCTTGTATGTGATGGATTGTTTTTCTCTTGCTGCTTTCAAGATCCTCTCTTTCTCTTTGACCTCTGACATTCTAACTAGTAAGTGTCTTGGAGAACGCCTATTTGGGTCTAATCTCTTTGGGGTGCGCTGCACTTCTTGGATCTGTAAATTTAGGTCTTTCATAAAAGTTGGGAAATTTTCAGTGATAATTTCTTCCATTAGTTTTTCTCCTCCTTTTCCCTTCTCTTCTCCTTCTGGGACACCCACAACACGTATATTTGTGCGGTTCATATTGTCCTTGAGCACCCTGATACCCTGTTCAAATTTTTCCATTCTTTTCCCGATAGTTTCTGTTTGTTTTCGGAATTCAGATGTTCCATCCTCCAAATCACTAATTCTATCTTCTGTCTCTTTAAATCTATCATTGTAGGTATCCATTGTTTTTTCCATCTTTTCTACTTTATCCTTCACTTCCATAAGTTCTGTGATTTGTTTTTTCAGTTTTTCTATTTCTTCTTTTTGTTCAGCCCATGTCTTCTTCATGTCCTCCCTCAATTTATCCATTTTGTTTTTGAAGAGGTTTTCCATTTCTGTTCGTATATTCAGCATTAGTTGTCTCAGCTCCTGTATCTCATTTGAACTATTGGTTTGTTCCTTTGACTGGGCCATATTTTCAATTTTCTGAGCGTGATCCGTTATCTTCTGCTGGCATCTGGGCATTTAGTCAGATTTCCCTGGGTGTTGGACCCAACAGGTTGAAAGATTTTTCTGAGAAATCTCTGGGTTCTGTTTTTCTTATCCTGCCCAGTAGGTGGCGCTCGTGGCACATGTTTGTCTGCGGGTCCCACCAGTAAAAGGTGCTGTGGGTCCTTTAACTTTGGAAAATTCTCGCCGCGGTGGGAGGTTCGCCAGCCGAAGCGGCTTGGAAGAGTGCCAGCCGGCCCGGGGGTCCGAACGCAGGGAGGGTAGCCGGCCGCCGCAGCCCGTGAGTGCGCCCGTCCGAATTTCCTAGTCGGCCCGGGGCGCCAGCGTGGCAGGAGGGCACCAGCCGCCGCGGCCCGGGAGAGTGTACCGTTCCCAGCCAGACCGGGGAGTCACGTGTTTGGAAGGGACCCCCCCGGTCACCGTTCTCCACGGCCTGGGGATTTCCGATCCAATTCTCTCAGTTGGTCCGGGCGGCCGCACCTGGTGGGGGCGCCAGCCGCCGCGGCTTGAGGGGACCGCCTGCCCAATTCTGCCAGCTGGCCCGCGAAGGAGGAAGGGACGGACTCTGGCCGCTTGCCGCCCTGCCCGGGAACGCCCACGCCCCTCGGCAATCTCACCGGAGCGGGTTCTCTCAGCCAGTCAGCCGTTCTAGGATGGGGTACGCTGTCTTTTTTATCTCTGTCGTGGCTCCAGGTGTTCTGTATCGTTTCTACTCCCCCAGTAGCTGTTTTGGAGGAGGAACTAAGATCCGCGCATCTTACTAAGCCGCCATCTTCTCCCGAAGTATTGTTCCTATCTTTTGCTGGCTACCATTTTTTCATAAATGCCCTTTATATACTGAGAAAATTTCCTTTGATTCCTACCTTTTGAAGTGTTTTTACAGAAAAGGATGCTGAATTTTGTCCAATGCTTTTTTCAGTGTCAATTGATACGCTCATGTGATTTTTTTCTTTTGATTTGTTAATGTGCTTCTTCTAGTTTACTAGCTGCTGGAACACAATATACCAGAAATGGAATGGCTTTTCAAAAAGGGAATTAACTGGAATGGTCCTGGTTGAGGGTTGGCATGTTATGATAGGTAGCAAGGTCTACCTGAACCTTGCATAAGAGCAACCTCCAGAGCAGCCTCTCAACTCTATTTGAACTCTCTCAGCCACTGATACTTTATTAGTTACACTTCTTTCCCCTGTTTTGGTCAGGATGGAATTGTTGATGCCATGGTGCCAGGTCTGGATTCATCCCTGGTAGTCATCTCCCACGTTGCCAGGGAGACTTTCACCCCTGGACGTCATGTCCCGCATACGGTGGAGGGCAATGATTCCACATGTAGACTTGGGCTTAGAGAGCCCAACTCCAGATGGGACCCATCACCAGATAAGTCCTGAAACCTAGAGGGCCCAGCCTCTCCAGAACATCAAATAGTTTCATCTCCCTACCCCATATTAGTGACAGGCCCTTCCAGTATGAAAAGTTCAGAACTGCCATAGCCCAAACACCCCTAAAGAGAGGGATAGTAAAAAGGTGATGGTGGAGTTATATAATAAAGATAGAATTTAACAAATGAATGTGAGTGCTGAATCATTAAACTGATATCTCTTTTAGTCCCCAGTATTTTAGAGCAGGTAGAAGAAAAAACCTAAGACTGTGGAATTGAAACCCATATCAAACCCTGAAATATGTGCTACAACTAATTGTGGTGCTGTGCTTTGAAATTTATTTATTTATTTTGTATATATGTTATCTTTCACAAAAAAAAGAAGGAAAAAACTTAATCGTGATGATAAAAAATATTTAAGCCTTCTAGCTTCCTACATTTTGGAGCAGTTAGAACAAAAAAGTCTGAGAGGATTGTATCGTAGTCCATGACAAACGCTGGGATCTGTCCTGTAACCACTTGTTGAAGAGTGCTTTGAAAACTATTGCTTTTTTATTTCTTTGCTTTGTATATATGTCATACTATACAATAAAAAAAGTAAAAAAAAAAAAAAAAGGGGTGGGGGGAATTAAGTTGCAAATTTACAGTTCTAAGGCCATGAGAATATCAAAATTAAAGCAAGTCTATAAAAATGTTCAAATTAAGGCACCAACAAGAGGTTATCTTCACTTAAGATAAGCTGATGAAATTCAGGGTTTCTCACTCAAGTGGAAAGTCATATGGTAAACATGGCGACATCTACTAGCTTCCTCTCCAGGCCTCTTGCTTCATGAAGATCCCCCAGGGGTGTATTCCTTCTTCATTTCCAAAGGTCTCTGGGTATGTGGACTCTGTGGCTCTGGCTCTCTCTTATGACTCTATAAAGGGACTCTCTCCAAAATACTTCCTCTTTTAAAGGATTCCAGTAAACGAATCAAAACCCACCTAGAACAGGTGGAATCACAGCTCTATGGAAGCCATCTAATCAAAACTTACCACCAACAATTGGGTGGGTTACATCTCCATGGGAATAAGCAAGAAGCTCCCAGCCAGTAGTATTGAATGAGGATTAAAGGACATCACTTTTCTGAGGTCCACCACAGATTCAAACCGGCATAGTGCTGTATTACATTGATTGATTTTCTTGTGTTGAAATACCCTTGCATTCTTAGTATAAATCTCACTTGATCATGACATACAATTCTTTTAATGTGTCATTGGATTTGTTTTGCTAGCATTTTGTTAAGAATTTTTGCATCTATGTTCATTAGGGTGATTGGTCTGTAGTTTTCCTTTCTTGTAGTGTCTTTTGTTTGTTTGCTTGCATGGGTAGACACTGGGAATCAAACCTGGGTCACTGGCATGGCAGGTGAGAATTCTGCCACTGAGCCACCGTTGCATCACCCTCTTGTAGTGTCTTATCCTGTTGTTGGTATTAGAGTGATGTTAGCTTAATAAAATGAGTTAGGCAGTGTTTCTTTTTTCCTCAAAAATTTTGGAAGAGTTTGAGCAGGATTAGTGTTGGTTCTTTTTGGAACGTTAGATAAAATTATCCTGTGAAGCTGTCTGGTCCTGGGCTTTTCTCTGTGGGAAGATTTCTGATGCCTGATTTAATCTCTTTACTTGTAATTGGTTTGATGAGATCTTCTATTTATTCTAAAGTCAGTATAGGTAGTTCAAATTCTAGAAATTTGTCCATTTCATCTAAGTTGTCTAGTTTGTGGCATATATTTGTTCATAGTATTCTCTTATGATTTAAAAAATTTCTTCAGGATACATGGTTATGGCCCCCTTCTCATTTCTGATTTTATTTGCATCCTCTCTCTTTTTTTGTTTGTTTATTTAGCTAAACGTCCATCGATTTTACTGATTTTCTTAAAGAACCAACTTTTGATTTTGTTGATTCTTTCTATTGTTTTATTGTTCTCCAGTTTGTTTGTTTCTACTTTAATCCCTGCTTTTTCTATTCTTTTATTTGCTTTGGGATTAGTTTTCTGTTCTTTCTCCAAATTCTCTAGGTGAGAGTTAAGTCATCAATTTTTTTCTGTTCTTATTTTTTAATATAGGCATTTAGGGCAATAAATTTCCCTCTCAGTACTGCCTTTGCTGTATCCCATAAGTTCTGAAATGTTGTGTTCTTATCATCATTCATCTCCAGATAATTACCAATTTCTCTAGCAATTTCTTCTTTGACCCCCTAATTATTTAAGAGTTTGTTGTCTCTATGTATTTGTGAAAGCTCTGATTCTTTGGTGATTTTTGATTTCCAACTTCATTCCGTTATGGTCATAGAAAGTGCTTTGGATAATTTAATCTTATTAAATTTACAAAGACTCAGTCTGTGTCCCAGCATATTATCTGTCCTGGAAAACATTCTATGTGCACTGGAGAAGAATGTATATCCTGGTGTTTTGGGGTATAATGATCTCTATCTGTCTCTTAGGTCTAATTAGATTATTTAAGTTGTCTATTTCCCTCTTGATCTTCAGTCTGGTTGTTCTGTCTATTGAAGTGTCCCACTATTACTGTTGAAATGTCTATATCTCCCTTCAGTATTGCTAATGTTTGCATCATGGACTTTGGAACTCCTTGTTTGGAAGTGTAAACTTTTTTTTGCATGGGCAGGCACCGTGTAAACTTTTTTTTGCATGGGCAGGCACCAGGAATCGAACCCAGGTTTACGGAACGGCAGGTAAGAACTCTGTCACTGAGCCACCATGGCCTGCCCAGAAGTGTAAAACATTTATGATTGTTATTTCTTCTTGATGAATTATCCCTTGTCTCTTGTGACAGCTTTACACTTAAAGTTTATTTAATCTGTTATTAGTATAGCTACTCCTGCTTGCTTTTGGTTACAGCACACTTAGAACATCTTTTTCCATCCTTTCACTTTCAATCTAATTATGTCCTTGGGTCTAAAATGCATCTCTTATAAACAGTATAGAGATGGAATATATTTTTTGATCCATTCTGCCAATCTGTGTCTTTAATTGGTGAGTTTAGTCTGTTAACATTCAAAGTTACTACTGTAAAAACAGTTCTGGAATCTACCATCTTATCCTTTAGTTTCTATTTGTCAAATCTATACATTCTTTTCCCTTTCTCTCTTTTTATCCTTTAAATCACCATTACTAGTATTCTTCATTTCTGTGCCCTCCTCTAGTCTTTTTTTTCAGCTGATAGGACTCCTTTTAGTATTTTTTGTAGACATAGGCCTCTTGTTGACTAGTTCTCTTAGTCTCTGAAGATTTTAATCTTACCCTAAATTCTGAAGGACAACTTGACTAGATAAAGAATTCTTGGGTGGAATTCTTTCTTACTCAGGCTCTTAAATATATCATACCACTGCCTTCTTGCATGATGCTGGTTGATTAGTCTGAAATCAGTTGTATGTGTTTTTCCTTGTACATAGTATATCACTTTTCTCATAGTGTTTTCAACTTTCTGTTTCTCTTCAATATTTGAGAATTTGATTAGTATGTGTCTTGGAGTAGGCCTATTTGGGTTTATTCTATTTGGAGTTGTTGGGCCTCTTTAATGTGGGTATTTATGTCCTTTTTAAGGGTTGGGAAATTTTCCCCAATTATATCTTCAACTAACTTTCCCAGCCTTTTACTTTTCTCTTCCCCTTCTGAGACACTAATGATTATTATATTTGTGCACCTCTTGTCCAACATATTCCTAAGATCCAGTTCCATTTTTTCCCCATCTTTCTTGCCATTTGTTCTTATGTATGCTCTAGTTCAATTGTTCTGTCTTCTAGCTTACATATTCTTCCTTCTGCTCCTTTGAATCTGCTATCGTGTGTCTCTAGTATATTTCTTATTTGGCCTACTGTATCTTTCATCTCTGTGAGATGTGCCATTTTTCTATTTAATATTTTGAATTATTCTTTATGTTCTTTTTGTGTCTTCTTGATATCCTGTATTTCTTTATAAGTACCCTTTAGTAACTGTTCCATATTCTGTGTCCCTTCTGATGTTTTGATTTGGTCATTTGGCTAGGCCATTTCTGCTTGGATATTCACAATTTCATGGCATTTGACTATCTTAAGCAGGTTATTTTGCAAGTTGGTTTCCTTTGCTTGTCTAAAATTTTGTATTTACTTGGTTTTGTATTGAGGATTTCTTTTGTACTTGGTATGTCAGTAATTTGCCACCAAACTAAGGCCTGGATCTCATGTATGGGGTATAATTTTACTTGAGGACCAATTAAAACACACCACAGCAGTAGTAGACCCTAAAGTCAGGAGGAGATACCCCAAAATATATTAGGGATGGCTCAGACTGCTGCCCACAGAAAGGAAAAAAAAAATTAAAGAAAAGAAAATAGAATAAAAATAAGAAATAAAAACAACAAATATATGAAAATAAAAATAACAATAATACAACTACTAAAGAATATATATATATATATAGAAAAAGTAAAGGAAAAAAAACAACAAGAAAGACAAATCTAGAGAGACAGTCAGTCTGCCTGCCTGCACTTAGCACTTCTCGCCATCAGGTGGCACTCCCAGGTACCGCCTCTCCTCAGGCTTGTGGCTCCAGGAACCGGCTGGAAAGACCGTGTGCATGGAGGACATGGTGGGGGAGCCCTGTCCCCAGTCCGTGGCCATGGGGCCAGGGAGCCAATCAGCATCCAGGGTGGAGGAAGCAGCCAACCTGCAGCACCACACCCGACGGAACTGGATGTCCATTCCCGGCACCCACCCCCAACCCAGGGATCACTCCCAGTGCCCAGGTCTGTGTGGCTCTTCATGGCAGATGGAAAGCTCGCCTCAAGGGTCTCCGAGGGTGCTGCCAGCTGTAGATCTGCTCAGGGTGGCCTCCTCAGCCAGCACCTGTGGCAGGCTGGAGTGGAGGGATGTCAGCTCCTTCCAATCCGCACCTCCCCAGGTGCCACTCCCCACCCCCCGTGGGGATCCCTGCCAGCCTGATCCACCCCACTCTCTCTGTCCTTATTCCCCACCCCTCTCCTCCCCCAAGCACCCTGAAGAGCCTCTTCAAATACTCACCCCTCGGGACCGCAGTCCCAGTCATTCTCTCCCCATCACCCTTCTTGCCCCACCGAGCAGAGGTAACTTCAATCCGTCCGGCTCCAACACCTTCCTGGAAGTTCTACTGCCTATAGTCTCTGTACTTTTAACTTAAGATGAATGGCAATAGATGTGGAAATGTAATTAATTGGCAATTTTTGAAGAACACAAGACTTCTGATTAAGATATGTGGGCATTTGAGGCCAAAATTCCATCAGTAAGATCACTCCAGTCATACTTCGCCTGATTTGAGAAAATCCATACAAAATCTTTCTCAAGTTAATGAACTCTTCACTAACGAATATCCATACAAAGAAATCCCATACTTGTAGACTGGCTCCCCGCCCCCTTCCTGCCCACCTTGATGATACTGGACTAATTTAAGGGCCATGAGATGCTTCTACCACCTTGTAGTCAATATGAATAACACATACCCCAGGTATTTTTTCAGGGTCATCCTACAACCAGTTCAGCTCTGCTCTGTTCAGTAAACATTTATTGAACTTACATGAAGGCCAGACACTGTGATAATCCCTCAGAGGACAGATCTCCCTCTCTCCTTTTCCTTTGTCTTTCATCATTTATAATTCAGTTTATTTAACCACATGCCATTGCTTTATGGGGAGCAGACTCACATCTTCTTTAACCCTTCCTCACCTTCTTTACTAAGTTCCCTTAGAAATGGTCATTTCTCTTCCCCTCCTTCCTTATGTCATTTATGCACCAGTGGTGGCACTAATCATGACTTTACAGTAAAAACGTTATGCTGTTATACATTTTTTTCCAAGAAAAGAGGATATAGTAAATTTTATGATTTTTTCCATGAGCTTCCAGAAGCCTTGAAAGTTCTCAGAATTCCACAAAAAGACTTCTCTGTGTCTATGCTGCTTTACTTTCTTTTTCTGAAGCACCAACATGCAAGAAAAAGATTTAGTATTATTTTCATCTGTTTTAATATTTTATAGCAATAGTAAATGTTGCTTTTTTACTATTTTTCATCATAAAATAGATAATTTCAGCTCTATATTCAGCTAGTTGTGGGTTAAACCAACTTTCTTAAGATCACATAATCATCATTAGTAAAACTGCTTTTAGAGAGAATTCAGTTCTGAGTGCAAAGAAGTAACTTAAAGCTTTTGAAATGCAGTCTACTTCAACATGAGTGCTTTCTGCAACTGAAAAAAAAGATAAATTAAGGGCTGTTTTATTTATAACATAAAAACCTTTACCTTATAGAATAATTTACCATGGAATCTCCAAATAATATGGTCTTCTCAATGCATTTTAATTGTTAAATAAAAATGTCAAATGTCAGATGTAGTTATAAATCAAATGGAGCAAACAAAGATAAAACTAGGAAGAATCAAGAAAAGAATTTGAGAAGAATTACAACATTTCAGAATTGTATTAGGTCCACTAAATTCCTAGAATTCCTGGTGGAATTGCTAAATCAAAGGGTATGTGATTTGCAATTTTTTTTTAAATTTTTTTATTAATCAAAAAAAGAAAAGAAATTAACACAACATTTAGAAATCATTCCATTCTACAAATGCACTCAGTAATTCTTAGTATCATCACATAGATGTATGATCATCATTTCTTAGTACATTTGCATCGATTTAGGAAAAGAACTAGCAAAACAGCAGAAAAAGATACAGAATGTTAATATAGAGAAGAGAATTAAAATAATAATACTACTAATATATATATATATATATATAAAGGAAAAAGAAAAAAAACAAAAACAAAAGATACAAACACACAAACAAACAAACAAAAAACCATATTTCAGGTGCAGCTTCATTCAGTGTTCCAACCTAGTTACATTACACTTAGGTATTATTGTGCTGTCCATTTTTGAGTCTTTGTATCCAGTCCTGTTGCACAGTCTGTATCCCTTCAGCTCCAATTACCCATTATCTTACCCTGTTTCTAACTCCTGCTGGTCTCTGTTACCATTGATATATTCCAAGCTGATTCTCGAATGTCGGTTCACATCAGTGGGACCTTACAGTATTTGTCCTTTAGTTTTTGGCTAGACTCACTCAGTATAATGTTCTCTAAGTCCATTCATGTTATTACATGCTTCATAAGTTTAGTCTGTCTTAAAGCTGCATAATATTCCATCGTAGGTATACGCCACAGTTTGTTTAGCCACTCATCTGTTGATGGACATTTTGGCTGTTTCCATCTCTTTGCAATTGTAGATAATGCTGCTATAAACACTGGTGTGCAAATGTCCGTCTGTGTCTTTGCCCTTAAGTCCTTTGAGTAGATACCTAGCAGTGGTATTGCTGGGTCGTAATCCATTCTGCCATGCTATGTCTTTTGATTGGGAAATTCAGTCCATTAACTTTTAGTATTATTACTGTTTGGATAATATTTTCCTCTACCATTTTGGCTTTTGTATTATATATATCATATCTGATTTTCCTTCTTTCTACACTTTACTCCATACCTCTCTCTTCTGTCTTTTCGTATCTGACTCTAGTGCTCCCTTTAGTATTTCTTGCAGAGCTGGTCTCTTGGTCACAAATTCTCTCAGTGACTTTTTGTCTATAAATGTTTTAATTTCTCCTTCATTTTTGAAGGACAATTTTGCTGGATATAGGAGTCTTGGTTGGCAGTTTTTCTCTTTTAGTAATTTAAATATATCATCCCACTGTCTTCTAACTTCCATGGTTTCTGCTGAGAAATCTACACATAGTCTTATTGGGTTTCCCTTGTATGTGACAGATTGTTTTTCTCTTGCTGCTTTCAAGATCCTCTCTTTCTCTTTGACCTCTGACATTCTAACTAGTAAGTGTCTTGGAGAACGCCTATTTGGGTCTAATCTCTTTGGGGTGCGCTGCACTTCTTGGATCTGTAAATTTAGGTCTTTCATAAGAGTTGGGAAATTTTCAGTGATAATTTCTTCCATTAGTTTTTCTCATGTGATTTGCAATTTTGATGGATATTACCAAGTGTCTCTCCATAAAGATCATAACAATTATATTTCTATTTTTTTTAACCCCCCAACATGATTATTATTTATTTATACAGTCAATGCTTACTGGGTTTACCCACCCATTTACAGTTTTCTTTTCATTCCTTCCTCATCTAGGGCCTTTCATATGAGATCATTTTCCTTTTCAAAGCACATCCTTTACAATTTCCTTTAGTGAGTTTCTGCTGGTGGTAAACTCCCTGTTTTGTTTGTCTGAAAATATCTTTATTTTTTCTCCTTCATGAAATAATTCTGAGCTGACAATTATTTTCTCTCAGCACAGTGAAAACCTTTCTTTGTCTTCTGGCTTCTATTGTTGATATGGGGTCAGGCCTCCTTCTGACTAACTCTCCTGAAGAGAGAGTTTACTTTTCCCCCTTTGGCTGCTTTTAAAATTTTTCTCTTTGCATTTTAAAACTTATTGTTATTCTTTAAAGTTTTATTTTTCTGTTTTATTAGTTTGTCTTCTTTTGTATTTTTATTGGTTTGTCTTATTTTGTATTTGTTGTGTTTGGATATGGTATTTTTTTTTCCTTAGGATTTGAGAAGCCTCTGAAACCTGTGGATTTTTCTTTATTAGTTTAATTATTATTTCAGATATTGTCTTTTTAAATTATTTCTCTCCTCTCTTTCTAGGACTTTCATTAAATGTATATTAGGCTTTCTTATTCTGTCTGTCTTTAACCCCTTCTCTGTGTTTTTAATTTTTTTTGTCTCTCTGTGCTGCATTCTAGATGATCTCTATTGACCAATATCCAATTCAGTAATTATCTCTTTAGCTATGTTTAACCTATTGTTAAATTATATTTGCGAAATTAATTTCAGTTACAGAGTTTTTCACTTTTAGATGCTCTATTTGGTTTTTTGTTGTAGTTGTTACTGTAATGTTCATAGTTTCTGGCTCCCTGGAGCTCTTTTTTTTTTTTTTAAACTTTTTTAATTAAAAAAATTAACAAACAAAACATTTAGATATTATTCCATTCTACATATACAATCAGTAATTCTTAATATCATCACATAGTTGCATATTCATCATTTCTTAGTACATTTGCATCAATTTAGAAAAAGAAATAAAAAGACAACAGAAAAAGAAATAAAATGATAATAGAGAAAAAAAAGACTGTACATACCATATCCCTTACCCCTCGCTTTCATTTACCACTAGTATTTCAAACTGAATTTATTTTAACATTTGTTCCCCCTATTATTTATTTTTATTCCATATGTTCTACTCTTCTGTTGATATCGTAGCTAAAAGGAGCATCAGACACAAGGTTTTCACATTCACAGAGTCTCATTGTGAAAGCTATATCATTGTTCAATCATCATCAAGAAACATGGCTACTGGAACACAGCACTACATTTTCAGGCAATTCCCTCCAGCCTCTCCACTACATCTTGAACAACAAGGTGATATCTACTTAATGCGTAAGAATAACCTCCAGGATAGCCTCTCGACTCTGTTTGGAATCTCGCAGCCATTGACACTTCATCTCATTTTACTCTTCCCCCTTTTGGTGGAGAAGTTTCTCTCAATCCCTTGATGTTAATTCTCAGCTCATTCTAGGGTTTTTTTCAGTCCGTTGATGCTGAGTCTCAGCTCATTCCAGGATCTCTGTCCCACGTTGCCAGGAAGGTCCACACCTCTGGGAGTCATGTCCCACGCAGAGAGAGGGAGGGTGGTGAGACTGCTCATCGTGTTGGCTGATCTGCTTGCCTTCTCTCATGTCATACAAAGAAAAGAAGACATCACTATCTTCCCCAATGGTATTATAGGTGAAACTCTTTAAGCTGAGGAAGAAATGATGTGGCACTGGCATCCGGCAGGTTTCCCCATGACGTGGACGCATTGTATCTACCTGGGATGTGCTTTGCTGTACACTCTGCCTGCTAGATAAATGCATTTTACAAAGGTCTGAGACACTAATCTGGTCTGAATCCACTGCTTCAAAGTCCTTTCGAGGTACCAGGTCCAGGCCCAAATGCCACATACAATTGTTTCCATAGACTGGCCCATTCTTGCAGAGTTGCTGTAACCTCAGTCACAACAGAATCTTTGAGTGGAACCACAGTTTCATACTGCCCTCTATTACTGACAATTGCTTTTTTCAAGTGAACGTAATTTGCAGGAAAGATCCCCTTTACATTTGGCTTCTTTGTTGAAATTCCTCTGTACCAACCTTGGTTCAAGAAGGCCAAGGACGTTCAACGTTTCTCTCTCAGCTGGAAGGGCACATGGCGAACACGGAGGTGTCTGCTGGCTTTCACATGGCTCTACCAAAAAAAGGCTCTTTTTTTCTTAATACATAAAAAGAGTTGTTTTATATTATGTGCCTGAGAATTCCAACATCTGAGGTGTTTGTGTGATTGTTTCTGTTATTTGTTGTGGAGGCCATGAAAATGTATTTCCCAGATCTCTGACTATAGGAAGTCTAATTGTCTGATAACCCCAGTTGTTCTCTAATATCACCACATTTGTGCAGAGGCCACATGTCCCTCAGGCTGCTCCCCCAAAATGACTGAGCGCAGGAAGGAACTAATGCAGTCCCATTCTTGGGATGCATGGACACTCCTTTCATCAGTGATCTTGGTTCAAGGTCTACCCAGTCACCAGCTTTGCTGAACTTTACTTAGAACTGCATTGTAGCTTAATACTCTTCCACCTAACCCTCCTTATTTTTCTTTCTCCTTCACAGGGCCAGAACCTCATTGTGGTATGACACCTAGCCCAGATTACTTTAGCTGCCTCCTCATTTTATCTTATGCATGCTTCCTCTAATAAATCTGTATTTACTGGTGTCAGCTTCTTGGAGGACTCCAACTAACACAATCGTACAAGTGTACCATAGTAATCAAAGAAAAAAGATGGTAATTGGAATTTGAGATTGCTTCTGTCACTGACAAGTGGGCAAAGAGGATACCATGCAGGTTGGTGGGTGGAGCACAGATAGTCCCTGGTATAAAGTGAACACTTAATTGTTAAGGATTTCACCAATGGTAATCTGGAAAAATGTCCTGTGAAGGGGATTCAAAGCATATGGAGAACCATATCCACAAAGACAGCAGAGTCAGTGGAAGAGCAGACACAGCTGAGCAGCAGACTATAGATAGAATTGTTAAAGACAGAGGGTGAGGGTGAGATGGCAGTGTAGGGAAGTGTGGAATTTAGCTTGTCCTCTAGAGCAGTTAGTAAATAGCCAGGAACTGTCTGGAACAACTGTTTGGTGGAAATCTGTGACTGGACACACATCATACACCAGTATGGAATGGGTAGAAGGGCTGTGATCACTCCACAGAATCATAAATAAAGGCCCCCAAATCCATAGGCCGGCTACTTCCCCCACTGGCATGGCAGGCTCAGTCCGAACACTTCCTCATGGGAAAAAGAAGCAGTTCTTCTGGGAGCAAGGGAAGGAAGCCCAGTCAAGCTCCAATTGCAGTTTTAATGAACAGATTTAGACTGCTGAATACAAGTTCCAAGCACAGATAAACTACAGCAGTAAGAAAGGAATCCTGAGGTCTCTCACAGGAGACAGGAGGTGAGACTAATGGAATAACTTTTGAATTTGGCCCAGCTCAGAATACTGAAAAAGGGCTGTGCCCTGAGGCAAACAGAGCCAGGTACCAACTCCAGCTTCTGATAGGGGCACCTTGAGGGCTGGGACCGACTCAGGAAGGGGATTTTATCTTTTTATTTTCTTTAAAACTATTCTAAGTAGCTCATTAGAGAAAGCCTCAGGCATTTCCAATTGTCAACCCTGATTCAGGCAAAGGTGGAGTTAAACTAGGTCTGAGGGACAAAGAAACAGTCATGTGGTGGAGATAATTCCCTGAAGGGCTTATCTTCCTCAGGAAAAGGGGGCAGGGCAGAGCTGAAGTGTCCACCTCAATCAGAGAACTCAGACCCCAGGGGCTAAGCCCTAAACCCACCTTCTACCTCAGCCTCTGTCTCAACCACACCTCCGGCAGCTACCGAGTTAGCTTAAAATTAAAGGCATCCACCACTTTATGGCAGTAAAGAGTTGCAGGCTGACAAGCACCACCTGCCCGGAAAGATAGGAAAAGCACAGAGTAGGCGTCACAGGAATCTCTAACAACCTGCTGGGTCTCATCCCCAGGGAAACCTGATACTAATTACATACTCCTCCTGAGACCTGGGCCTGTCTTGTCTGGGGGAATCTGACTGACTGGGGTCAAAGATATCTGGGGAGACCATCCTGACAAAAAAAAAAGGTTCCATTTAGGCTGGGCTAGAAACAGAAAAACAAGATCTGAAAAATTATGATCAGTTAAATAGAACCTATGTTATAGGTCTAGAATAAGCTGAACTGAACACCAAGAAACAGGCATAGAACAAAGCCAACCACCAAGAAAACTGCTAGGTAAAACAATGAAAATGACCTCTAGAATAAGTCAATCAAGGAAACCAGATGCTGGGATACCAACAAAAAATTATGAGTCATATTAGGTAAAATGAAGATTTGGCCCAATCAAAGTAACAAACCAACACTTCAAATGAGATATAGGAGTTGAAACAACTAATTAATATACAATCAAACATGCTAAATCAAGTCAAAAAGCAAATCAATGAGTTGAGGGAAAACATGGTAAAACAGATGAAGGAGACAAAGATGACATTGGGCAACCATAAAGAGGAACTTGAGAACTTGAAAAAACAAATGGCAGAAGTTATGTGAATGAAAGGCAGAATAGAAGAGATGAAAAACACAATGGAGACTTACAACATCAGATTTAAAGAGGCAGAAGAAAGGATTGGTGAGCATCTGAAATCCTACACAAAAGAACAGATAGGGAAAGGAATGGGAAAATATGAGCAGGATCTCAGAGAATTAAATGACAACATGAAGCATATGAATATACATGTTATGGGTGTCTCAGAAGAAGAAAAGGGAAAAGGAGCAGAAAGAATACCGAGGAAATAACCACAGAAAATTTGCCATCTCTTATGAAAGATATATAATTACAGATCCAAGAGGCACAGCATACCCCAAACCGCACAGATCCACACAAACTCACTCCAAGACAAACTGTGGTATATACATATGATGGAATACTATTCACTGTAAGACAGAATAGTCATGAAGCATGTAACAATGTGGATGAACCTTTAGGACTTTGTGTAGAGTGAAATTAGCCAGAAACAAAAGGACAAATACCCTATGGTTTCACTAATATGAACTAACATTAATGAGTGAACTTTGAAAGTTAAAGCTATGAACACAGGTTATTAGCCATTGAAACAGGGTAGAGATTAGGCATTTGATGCTGAAGGAATAAAAAATGTTCAACAGGAATGATTGTGAAGATCCAGAAATGGATAGGACAGTACTATCTGATGGTAGCACAATAGTATAAGTACACTGAATGAAGCCAAGTGTGGGTGTAGTTGAAGGAGGAGGACTGGGGACATGTACGACACAGAAGGAAAGACAGAGGATAAGCACTGTGATGGTCTTACTTAGTATTGCCTAGAGAATACACTGATGATGATTAAATGTACAAATATAAGAATGCTTTTGCATGAGGGAGAGCAAAGGAATGTCAACATTGCAAGGTGCTGAAAATGGGATGCTATACAGGGGAAAAACACAGTTACTGCAACCTAGGGTCTATAGTTAACAATAACATTGTAATATGCTTCCATTGAACATAACAAAGACAATATGCCAACACTAAATGTCAATAAGCAAGGAATTTCTGTAACTGAGAAATTAGGATTTAAGGGATGATTTTGATTACTGAATCATTATATAAATATTCCTTTCTGCTTTCTGATATAATGGAGTAGAAAGAGGGAAATATCTGAAATCTCTAAATTGTAATCCAGCTGCCTTGATTTCTGATGATGATTGTATAGCCTTTATCTTCTGTCCCTGTGATTGTAAAATTCTTGTGACTGACCTTCATTTGTACCCGTTTATGCAGTTTTTCAAATTTAGAGTCTTGAAATCACTAAAGACAGCTCTTAATGTTTATTAATGAAGAGTCTCGGACCAGTCCAGAACTAATCCCATGTCCAAATTTATCTTGCTAACCAAGACTGGACCTAACTAAAGTGGGCTCACCTGACATGTGTAGTAGCTTCAACCTTAACCTACAAGTCACCTACAACTCATTATGATACTAAAAGTCATGCCCATCACCATATTAAGGTTGCCATTTTCTTACATATGCTCTGAAGTTACATTTGTGACTAAATATGTAATCCATCTGTGCATGCTCAATAATTAGATCACTTCTAATTACATCATCTGGAGTCATTATGCTCATTATTCTAAACCCTGCCCATCTTTTTCTCTACTAAAACTATCAAAATTACTGCAGTTTAGGGAGAAAGATTTTGGGCTGATAGGCCATCTGCTCTCCTATTACATGCCTAGTAATAAACTTTTTCTCTCTTTGAAATCCTGGGGTCATTTGAACTCATCAGGCAAAAGAATTCACACCTTTGTCTGGTAACATATGGAGGTGGGGTATGGGATTCTTTGCAGAAGAAATGGAAATGTCCTTATTTTAGTTTGTGAATGCTGCCAGAATTACAATAAACCAGAAATTTGTTGATTTTTATAAAGTTACAAGTTTACAGTTCTCAGGCCATTAAAATGTCCAAGCTAAGGCATCCAGAGAAATATACCTTGACTCAAGAAAGGCTGATGCCTGTCACATGGGAAGGCACATGGCTGGTGTCTGCTGGTCCTTTGGCTCCTGGTTTCAGACAGCTTTTCTGGGAGCATTTTCTTTTTGCATGTCCAAATGTCTTTGTCTGTGTCAGCTCTGCAGCTTTTTCCAAAATAGGTCCATCTTAACGGACTTCAGTAAGCATTCCTTCTTGAATGGATGGAGACATATCTCCATGGCAACCACCAAATCAAAAGGTGCCACGCAATAATATCGAATCAGGATTAAAGGCCATGGCTTTTCTGGGGTACACAACAGTTTCAAACCAGTGCAGTCTTCATACAGATGACTATGTGATTACACCGGGAAACATTGATTTTTTACTTAGGTTGGATTGCTTGATGTGTGAATAAAACTGTTTAAAAATTAACAGAGAGATACAAGTCCTGGAGAAAATGTGGAGAGATGTACCTATTCACTGTGGTAGGGAAGTAGAGTGGTGTAGCCCCTCAGGATGGCAATATTGTGGCTCCACAGAAAGCTAGAGGTGAGGTTGTGGGATGATCCTGTAATCCTGTAGTTCGGTATATATTTGGAGGAACTAAGAGCAGGGAAAGAAATGGACAGTTGCACACCAGTGTTTATGGTGACAGTGTTTGTATTTTGCAATGGGTGGAAGTGGCCTAAGGATACATCGACTTGAGGAATAGAGGGGAGAAATGTGGTGTTTATGTACAACAGACTATTGTATTGAGCAGCTGAAAGAAGGAACGAAGTTGTGAGGCATGCAACTAGGCAAATGAAACTTGAGGACAGTATGTTGAATGAAGTAAACCAGAAATGAAAAGACAAACAATAGAATGCCTTACTAACATGGACTAACTATAATGTGCAAGCTCTGAGAATTGAATTCAAGAGGATAGGTTATCAGGTGAAAGCCTGATATTGTAAAGGTTCCTAGACTGTAAGCTCTTATAGCAGTCACATCTATCTGGGAACTGTAACTGTTATTTCTAAATTCTGAGATGCTAAGCTCTTTGTGTATAACCTGGTTGTTCCCTGGACCTTCAGGTATTTATGTGACACCTGAGACTCATGACTTCAGAGTTCTGCAGCTATGAAAATCAGCATTACGCCATTAAGCAACTGTTAAAAACACTGAAAAGTGATAAGACTTCTATTAGAGAAATAAATAAAGCTGATCTGGGTAGGCCTAAGATAAATCAGACTAAAGGGTAAAGGATGATATTGACTGTATTTTAAAACTTCAAATTCTGTGTAAGACCAAAGGAAGAGATGTTTATTTGGTTCAAAATTAATATTTTTGGTAGCACACTGTCTAATTTAACTCATATGGCCAGCTTATTCGAACACCATAACTGCATGGAACCTTGAATAGAAAGTGAATTCTTACTGGTTTGTACTGGTTGGCATGATGCTCCAATACATCTCAGAGTAATCTGGGCATAAAATTAAAAAGTATTTGTAAAGTCCCCTTGAGGGAATGTGGAAAAAGGTGGACATATTAAAAATTCTCCGTGTGGAGAAGACCTGATATTCTTACAAGCATCTGGGACTGCCAAGTTGATGGGCCAGGCCCTGGGTCTTGGGGTTTGCTCTTATGAAAACTTATTCCTGCAGAGAAGCTAGACCTACTTATAATTATGCCTAACAGTCACCCCCAGAGAGCCTCTTTTGCTGCTCAGCATGGCTCTCTCCCTAAGCCAACTCTGCAGATGAACTCGCTGCCGTTCCCCCATATGGGACATGACACCCAGGGGTGTAAGTCTTCCTGGCAATGTGGGACATGACTCCCGGGCATGAGCCTGGCCCTGCTATCTTGGGATTGAGGAAATTTTCTTTACCAAAAGTGGGGAAGAGAAATTAAACAAAATAAAGTTTCAGTGGCTGAGAGATTTCAAGTAGAGTCAAGAGGTCATTTTGGAGGTTACTCTAATGCAATGTGATTTCTGGTTTGAAACTGTTGCATACCCAGAAAAGCCATATTCTTTAATCTTCATTCAATATTACTGGGTGGGGTCTTTTTTATTCTTTCCATGGAGATGTGATCCATGCAATTGTGGGTGAGACCTTTTGATTAAATACTTTCCATGGAGACGTGTCTCTATCCTTTCAAGGTAGGTCACTTACTGGAGCCCTTTAAGAGGGAACCATCTTGAAAAAGCCTCAGTGCTGACAGAGCCCACACTGCCAGAGACCTTTCGAGATGAAGAAGAAAAACACCCCGGGGGAGCTTCATGAAACAAGAAGCTGGGAGAGAAAGATAGTGGACTTAGCCATGTGCCATTCCAACTGAGAGAGAAACCCTGAACTTCATCGGCCTTTCTTGAGTGAAGGTAACCTCTTATTGGTGCCTTAATTTGGACATTTTCATAGACCTGCCTCAATTTGGACATTTTTATGGCATTAGAACTGTAAACTTGCAAAAATAAATTTCTTAAAAGCCATTCTGTTTCTGGTATATCTCACTCTGGTAGCTTACAAACTAGAAGAGTAACCTTTTGTTGGTATCTTAATTTGGACATTTTCATGTCCTTACAACTGCAGACTTGCAACCTAATAAATTCCCCTTTTAAAAAGCCATTCCATTTCTGGTATATTGCATTCCAAAAGCTTTAGCAAGCCAAAACATGCAGTATATAGATATTCCTTTTCAGTTTTTGGTGTATTGTAGTAGCTAGAGGAAAATAGCTGAAACTGTTGAACTGTAATCAAATAGTCTTGATTCTTGAAGATGACTGAACAACTATAGAGTTTTTAAGGTATGACTGTATGATTATAAAAGCCTTGTGACTGACACGCTCTTTGTCCAGTACATGGACTGAGTAAAAAAAAAAAAAAAATATATATATATATATATATACACACACATACATATATATATACATATAAATGAATAATAGGGGTGAGGGGGTTTGGGATGTTTTGGGTATTCTCTTTTACTTTTATTTTTATATTTTGGAGTAATGAAATATTCAAAAATTTATTGTGATGATGAATTCACAGCTATATGATTTTACTATAAAATTCTACTGATTGTAAAATTTGGATGATTATATGGCATGTGACTATATAATATATCTCAATAAAATTGCATCAAAAAAAGAAAAAAAAATTACTTAATTTTCCGTGCCAAGAAAAAAAAGACATTTTCATGGTCAGTCAAGTCAAATCTGTTACACAAAGATTAGGGTCCTGGTGGGGGAAACCTGAATCCCTGAAACATGGATGAATGCCCAGATGATGTTGGTTCTTAATCCACTTCCACCCCACACCAATCCTTGGGCTTGCAGAGGTGGACCACCCTTCCCTAGTGTGCTGATTCAAATCTATTATGCACCCCAGAAAAGCCATGTTTTAATCCTGATCCAGGATTGTGGGGGCAGTCTTTTTTTCTAATCGTGATTCAATATTGAAGGGTAGAAACTTTGATTAGATTATCTCCCAGCTGTGGGTGTAATCTTTTGATTAGATGGAGATGTGACCTATTCTAGGTGGAGTCTTAATTAGAGTACTAGAGTCTCTAAAAGGGGAAACATTTTGGAGAAATGACAGAAGCTTCAGAGCCAACAGAGCACAGAGGCGAGACAGATGCTGACACCTGGAGAACAGATACAGATGTTTGGAGATGCTTGGAGCCCAGCAGAGGTCGCCATGAGATGCTAAGCAAGCCGGAACTGGAGAAAGCCAAGGGGAGCCAAGAGATGAAAGCCAGCCCCAGAGAAGCCAAGTGAGGAACCCTCACAGGAACAGAGGCTGAAGGCATCAGAGCCCAGGAGCAAGGGACCAGCAAGAGACTGGCGTGCCTTCCCAGCTGACCGAAGCGCTCCAGATGCATTGGCCTTTCTTGAATTAAGGTTTCTCTACCTGAATGTCTTAGTTTGAACATTTTCATAGGCTTAGAACTGTGAACTTATAACTTATTAAATTCCCCCTTTTAAAAGCCGTTCCAGCTCTGATATATCACATTCCGGCAGCTTATCACAATTCATAGGCCTCTCCCCTGCAAGACGTCTGTGCCCGGCCCCACTTTAGGAGTACCCCACCTCTTCTCTTCACTGCCAGGGTGAAATCCCAATTAATCCAGATGGATTCATATACATGAAAAGAGATAATACACCAAAAGACTTGTAAGAATTAGTTAGCACACACTGGTAAGAACCAGAGAAGTAGCCCTGGAATTGGATTTTAAGAATGCTTGGTTAACACTACTGGAATTTAAGACTAGATGGGCAATTTCTTGGGAGATAGGATTTAATATCCTGGCAAGGATTCCAGGGGATAAGGCAAACTCCCTGCTGGGGTTGCTATTAGAAGACTGAGAAAAGTGATGGCCAGTACTCAGCTAAGTGGGAATACTGGAGTTACCCTGGCAAATGGTAGAGCGTGAGGGAAGTGAGCATGCTGGGATGGATGTATTATGTAAGGCCAGAAGACCCACCAGTGGATTTTGTTTTACTATTCACTGAGGCCATTAGATATATGCTGGTGAGAGAAGTTGGCAAGTTCACTGCTAGTGGCTCTTCTCTGCAGGCAGGACACGTGGTAGGAGCCTCCTTCAAGTCTACAGTTTGCTAAAAGATTTAGCCCTAAGTTCTGTTTGGGAATAGCTGTCTTTCACCTCCTCTCATAAGCTAAATGAATCCCACTCCAGCCCCTCACTTTAACACTGAGCTTGGTTTAGACTCTTATCCAATCAGGAATCAACCCCACTGGACCTGGAGTCCAACTGCCTATTGCTTTGCAATTCTATTCTTTTTGGTCCATACAGATTTTCCTGTGTTTGGGTTACTATTTTTATATTTTCTCTCTCTACTGAGTTTGGTGATGAGGAATGCGTCAAAGCACAAATTTACAGCACCATTTTGACCAGATGTCTGGTTTATTTGTTGTTGTTTATTTTTAAGACAGAAGTCCCCAGAGCATGACTATATGCCTTACGGGAAATCATAAATTGAGAAGAAGTTGAGGAGAGAGAGTAGGGATAATTGATGCACTGAGCTTCCTGGGTAGGCAGGAAAAGATGGGGTCCAGCATGCATGGGGGGATTGGCCTTGGCTATAAGGAGGGACATGCTCTCTACTATGGAAGGGAGGTGAAGATGGCAGCAGATCTGGGTGGGCTTTTAGGTTAGGTGACAGGAAGGTAGGATGGCTAATGCCTGTCTCTGTGAGGCAGGACAAAAGGCTATCAGCTGAGATGAGGAGGCAGTAGGGTGAAGGGGAAACAGAAGTTTGCAGAGAAAATCACTGAAACAGTCAGAAATAGTCATTGACTCTAAATTTCTAAAAATTACTTAAATGCTGGAGTAGATTAAAAAAGGCATAAATGTACTATATTTTGAGTATCCTATAAACAAAAAGAATTCTGAATGGTTCTGTGTATAAAAAAATTAAAGATATTTCTGGCATTATTTTAACTTTGAGTAACTCCTCTAATAATCTGGCCCTTTTGCTTTGGTCTCAGAAGACTGGCCACCGGCCTAAATTTGTATTTCTTTTTCTGAGTGTCGGTCCAAACAAAAGCCCCAAACTGCACATGAAGGTAAGACAGCATTAAGGCCAACACAATTTGTTTATTTTTAATTTTCTAGATTACTTTTATTGGATTAAAAAACAATTTTTAAAATGTTTAAAGCACTTGCAGTTTACAGAAAAATCATGCAGAAAGTAGAGAGTTCCCAAATACAGCTGCCACACACACACAGTTCTCCCTATTACTAATATTTTCACTGGTCATTTAATTTTTGAATTTCATTTTTGATTGCTTAATAATAGCTATTGAGTCAGTTTATCTGGGTTTGAATCCTGGCTTCTCAGCTGTGTGATACTGAGCAAGTAATTTAATATCTTTGTTCCTCAGTTACTTCACTTGTAACATGGGTAGAATATTAATATTTACTTCAAGGGGCTATGGTAAGGATTAGATTAGATGGTACATGATGCCTGCTACACAGCTCAATAAAGGTTAGTTGCCTGTCATTTTTTAGTGGTTGTAAAATATTCCACAGTATGGCTGTGTCCTAATATATTTAGCCAACTGCCCACTGATAGAAATTCAGGATGTCTCTATTTTACTTTTATTTTATAGCATATAACCAAAACTTGGTGAATAAATGAACATGTGGCATAATATGATCTCATGTACTCTTAGTGGGGGTGTAAATAGGTACAGATTCTTTGGAAAACAGTTTGGCACTACCTGATAAGGCTAAACATGAACATACCATGTAACTCACCAATTCCACTCCTAGATAAATATCCTAGTGATCCTTTTGCACATTTGTGTCTGGAAACGTGTGTAAGAAAGCGTAAATCAGCACTGTTCTTAACAGCCCCAAAGGAAAGGAGAAGAACCCGACGCCCAACAGCATTGGGCATGTCCATTTGCCGTGGACAAATACAGCCACGGCAGCAAAAGAACTATGGCTACATGCAGCCTGGGAGAATTTCACAAGCATAAGGCTGAGCAAAAGAAGGTCACAAACTAACACCTACGATCATATTCCATTTATATAAATTTTAAAATCAGGCAAGCCGGGTCTGGCTGGCCGGCGGTCGTGACCACAGAAGGCACCTCGTACCTCGCTTCCTCCAGCCGGGCGCGATGAGCACGGGGCCCGAGCGGCGGTCGGGGGCTCACCAAGGCCCACGCTCCCGGCCACCCGCGTGGCTATGGCCCGCCTGTCCCTGCAGCCTGGGCTTGGAAACGGGCGGCCCGCGCGCGTCCTGCGCGGTACCCGGGGCCTGCTCTCGCGGCGCCGTCAAAGAACGCGGACGCAGACCCCGCAGCCTCTGCTCCCGGCTCGGCCTGCGGTGCGGCCGCCATGGGCAAGCGGGGCAGCAAAATGCGGCCCGAGGTGCTGCAGGACCTGCGGGGGAACACGGACTTCACCGACCTCGAGCTGCGGCAGTGGTCCCACGCCTTCCTCAAGGACTGCCCCAACGGCCACCTAACGTTGGACGCGTTGAAGAAGACCTACACCAACTTCTTCCCCCACGGCGACGCCTCCGGGTTCGCCGAGCACGTCTTCCGCACCTTCGACGCCAACGACGACGGCGCCATCGACTTCCGGGAGTTCGCGGTGGCGCTGAGCGTGACGTCACGGGGCCGGCTGTCGCAGAAGCTCGAGTGGGCCTTCAGCCTGTACGACCAGGACGGCGACGGCTACGTCAGCCGCGACGAGGGGCTCGACATCGTGCAGGCCATATACAAGATGGTGGCCCCCGCGATGAAGAGGCCCGAGGACGAGGCCACTCCTGAGAAACGGACCGACAAGGTCTTCGTGCAGATGGACACCGACAAGGACGGCAGAGTGACCCTGGAAGAATTGATTAAAGGGGCCGAGGGCGATCCCTCCATCCTCCGCTGGTTGCAGTGTGACCCCAGCACCGCGAGCCAGGCCTGAGGAAATGGGTTTCGGGACAGCTGCGGAGAAACGCGGGCCTGTCCCGCCGCGGGAGCTCGGCCAGCAGACCTGGACGCCTCCTCAGTGGCTCCTGCGCTTCGGCAGACCCGCCACCCTGGCGACACCGCCTGTCCGGTGGCGCCTCCCGCACCTCCCTCCTCGGCCTGGTCACTGCCACCCTCCTCCCAACCTCCCCCTCCCAACCTGTTCCTTCCCACCGCGACTCACAGGAATGGTCCTCACGCCGCTTTTCTAGGGTTCACCGTTTCCCAGGGACCCCCTCCCACGGGGCCCATACGACAACCTGAAGATACCAGGTAGGACTTCCTAAGACGGCGCCAAGGCCAGCTAGTTTGCGCTACCAGATGACTCCATCGGACAGATGGGGACGGGTAGACAAAGCAAGTCCTTTCCCGAACACGGCTCCGTCTGTCCCATTTGTTTGTTTTCTCTGACCAAAATTGCTTGCTTTTACATGTACTGTGGTCTCCCTTCTTTTAATATAGAAGTTATACGTGTGGTGAAGCAGCATGTAGCGGAGGTGGTGTATTTGATGCCTCTGATAGCCCGTCAAGCGTGGTTCCGCGCGTGGCGTGTGACTCCGCGATTCCCCGGGGCCTAAGTGTGTGGTAGTTTTATGTGTCTTGCACACTCTCCACCTGCCTGTTTCAAAAGGCCATGCCGGTGTGTCCACCACCGTGGAGACCTACTGTCCATGTGTGAATGGAGGTGTTTGTTTAAAGTAAGTCTGTCCTCCCTCTTCATTGGTCTGGCGTTTCCTGTACTACAAGGACCAAATAAATGGAATTATCTAAAGAAAAACAACAACAAACAAACAGGCAAGACTATGCATTCATAGATGGTTAAATTGCCAAGAAAAGCACCAAAATGATTCTCAGAAAAATCAGGATAAATGGATATTATCTCTAGTGTGGGCAGAAAGGAGATGAGACAAATTTTCGGGTGCTGGCTATCCTCTATTTTTTATCTGGGTTGTTAGGTGGGTGTTTGATGTTTTTGAGTCTCTTTAATTGTACACAAATTTTAGGTATTGTTCTCTACATTGATTTATTTCACAGATTAAAAAGGAAAGGAAAAGTTTAAAGCTCTTCAGTGCTCTATGGTTATTCAATCAGACAATACTGTGGAAAATGGAACTGGAAACGTCACAGCCTCCTGGGAAAGCAGCTGTAGGATTTTTCTTTCCATCTCCCGGGTGGGTGTGAAATTGGTAGCTCTCCAGCAACCTGCATCTCACAAGCAGCACTAATCTCCATACCTAGGCTACCCCGCCCATAGTGTCGCATGGCCTCACCCTGCCCTCCCTGAGCTCAGCACATGGCACTCCCAGGCCCATGCATGCACACGGGCCCCCAATCACGTCATTCAGCTCTGAGAACTGCACGTTAGAGCGGTCCTAGAACCACTCATGCGCACAGCCCTCAGCCTCACTTTCCAGCTCTGAAAAAGTGCTGGCCTGCACAGCCGGGTCACATCTGCCCCCAGTCCACAAAGGTATAACACTGACCTGCTGCCATAGCTCTACGCATGCACACAAAGGGCCCTGTGCCTTAGACCAGCGCACACCAGGGTTACATGCCCCAGACCGGTGCACCCACACAGCTACATCCTCCCTGGCCGCTGGGCCTCCACGTTCACAAGCATTAGATTAACATCCCCAACCTGTGCCCATACATTCCCTGAAATAGCTCACTGTTGAGTGCTCCACCCTGTGCCCTGCTCCCTGCTATACAACCATCCTGCAAACACAAGGCCTTAGGCTACTGAAAGAAATCAACTCCCAAAGTAAATCAATCAAGATATCTACATATGATGAAGACAGCAGCAGATCACTAAGCATATCACAATGCAGACAGATATAGCCCTGCCTAATGACCAAATTAAAACATCTGAGGAGACACACAGATGTTGGAGCGACTAATCAAAGATGTTCGTACAACTCTACTTAATAAAATAAGTGGGATAGCAAAAGGACATTAAAAGGAGATGAAGAAGATGGTAGAAGAGCACAAAGAGGAATTTGAGAGAATAAATAGAAAAATAGCAGAAATCACAGAGATTAAAGACTCTGTTGACCAAATAAAAAACATAGAAGAGGCACACAATACCAGATTTGAAGAGACAGAAGAAAGAATAAGTGACATAGAGGACAGGATAATTGACTTTGAAGAATATTCTTAGTTAGCAACCAAGCAACTCTTTGCATTCCAAGAACTTCAATAAAAATGTAAAGAACTTCAGATTCTTTTGATTGACCAAAACAAAAGTAATAGACAAAAAAAAAAAGTAATAGACAAGATGTCCAAAGTATTTAAAGAACTAAACCATTAAACCCTGGGGCAAGGAGGTAGGGAAGCATGATATAGAGGATTTGGGGGAGGTTATTGTCATAAAATATGGTGCAGCAATTATAAAATGAATAATGACAGTGAATGAATTAGAGCTATGAATGGCAACCAGGATAAACCAATGCGAAGAGAGGAAAACAAATCACGAAAGAATATAAACAATATATTCTTGTTTATATAAAATTCCATATCCATTTCTATATTGTTTAGAATGGGGGAAATGAGCAAGGAAATTATTATGTTTAGAATGGGGAAAATGAGCAAGGAAATTATTACCCTCTCCATGGAAGGGGGTCGGGAGAAAGATCAGAAAAAGCACATGGCAGCGAACTGCCTATGTGACAACTGTCATGTGCTATTTCTTGACTCGGGTCATGGTTACACGTGTGCCTGTTTTATAGCTATTTGTTAAACTCTACATTTATATCTGTTGAATTGCTCAAGGCAACAATAAAAAGATGGTGGAGCAGCTCTGCATATGGCCACTTTATGTGGAAAACTTGAAGCAGAGTCCCATAACATTGTGCTATTGTGGGTTTTCCCCCTCAGTTCTACCTGGACACTTGTAAGATGCTGACTGTCCTTATGTTGAGAAGTCTTTTTTTTAGCCTGATCACAGCAGGGGGCATAGCCACAGGGAGCTTTAAAAAAACAACGTGTCTTTTAAACTCTGTATTGCTGTTGTTCTTTCCTTGGACAAAATGGACAATTGAGTCCAAACTTTTACAGATGCTTTGATTAAAAGAAAAAAGTGTGTGTGTGTGCATGTGCATGTGTGCACATTCAACACATGAAAGGGTAATAAAATTAGGTCCTTTGGAGCCTGCCAGTATACATAACTTATTGCTAAAGAACAGAGCTGCTGAAAAGCAATTTGTATCTTCATTGTGTTCAGGAGTTGTAATATATATTCCACATAAGGGATACGTGGATTATAGGGTCCTTGGGAAAGGGATTTACCAGAACCTATACTTGTAAACAATTGGCAGTCTGCCTGTCTAGTGCAGAAATATTTTATTTCTATAAACATTCAGTACTTTAAATGTTGATAGCAAATCCATATTTTATAACAGCAGCAACAAACTTGTTTTTGCAATTGTGTCTACGTTGTAAAATCAAAGCCGAAATACAACCTCATCAGTGAAAAATTATCTCCTTATCACTGTGGAGAGAATTAGAGACATGTTGCTAAGAGTAAAAAGTTATTTAAAAAGATCTTATTTTAATATAATTTACTTTTGTATTTAAGTCTTTGGGGATAGAGACAAGGTATATGTGATAGTGTCATAGAGGCTTGATTCTAAGTAAGAGCCTAGTTGAGAAGGAAGAATTTTGCAGAGTGGACCATAGATCTATGTCTTGGGATTTCGTACATTGAAAACCCTCTCCTAGAGAACTGCAAATGCTGGTAAAAAATAGAATATCTCCTCAAATGTACAGCTGAGTGCTAGAAAGCAATACAAAGAGAAATATCTAGAATTGAAAAACAGAGCTTTGAGCACATAGCCTGATTTGGCCACAGGCAAGTGTCCCTGGGAATACAGGATCTTGGGTTTAATTCTTCTACAGGCACAAGAGACAGGGCTTAGGGTCCACTGTGGCAGAGATAAGAACTGAGATGTCCCGTTGAATCTGAGACCCTTGAAAGACAATAACTTCAGTGTAAGAGGAGATTAGGGAAAAAACCTACTGTTCTAGGCCACAGACACCAGTTTGTGGACATTTCTAGGTTTAGGGGTCACTGGATCATAAGCATAACAAACTCATTCCATTTTCCTTTGCAGGAAGTAAAAATTGCACTCAGAATAAGTTGCAAGGAAAAAATAGAAGGCAAAGAAACATATACATTTTTGACTAAATTTTTAAGGGTGGGGATGATGAAAAAAATTCAGTAGGAGATGGGAAAGGAGAAATAAGACATACACAAAAACCAAACCAACAAGCATGGAAAACAGCACAAAAATATGATGGTAGAAATAAACTAATATATCATTAGTTCTAATAAACATAAAATGAATACAGTATGAATTGTATTTTTCAAAATCCTGCTGTATTGTTGTTTATAAGAGCTATATCTAAAACATAATGACGCAGAAAAGTTGAAAGTTGAAAATCTAAAACACAGAACCAAACATATACTAGTTATTTAAAATATTTAATATATATTATATGTTTATTTAATATACTATTAAAAAAAAAACCAAACTGTTGGGGTTACATCAATATTGGGCATCAAAGAGTTTGAAGGCAAAAAGAACTATGAAAGATAAAGAAAAATCTAAAGAATGAAAAAGGAACTGTTCCTCTAAAAATAAAAACTTGAAATTGTACACATCTGATAAAATAACCTCATATACAAAGTATCAACATTGACAGAGGGGTGCGAGATAAACAAAAGGACCATCACAATGGGAGATTTTTAACACATCTCTCTCTAATCAGTAGATCAAGCAAATTAAAGTTTAGCATAGACATATAAGGTTTTAATAATACAGCAAGCATGATCTAATGTCTGTACGTAAAACCCTATGCTCCGCAATTAGAGAACAGACATTATTTTTAAGCATATGTGCTACATATTTTAGGGTCACAAAGGAGGTATCAACAGATACCGAAACATTTATATCATATTAGCCATATTTTCTTCCCTCAATGTAATTAATTTGAAAATGACATATAGGCAACACAATCACATGTTCTGGGAAATAAAAAAAAATTCCAGAAAGTAAGGAATCAAAAAATCATAATCGAATGATAATCACCAATAGTAATTGAGGAATTACTATTGGGCCAGGCACTCTTCTACATATTTTGCAAGCCTTAGCTAATTTATTCCTCAATAACCACCCGTGAAAAATGAACTACGGCTATCTCTATTTTACAGATAATTAAACTGAGGCACAGAGTGATTTAATAACTTGTCCAAGAGGTAGAACCCAGTCTATCACAACTCAGAACACTTTCTTCACTTAGAAAAATGTAGGTACATGAATGATCATTAAAATAATACATAAAAAATGTTCAGGATATGTCAAAAGCGGTATCGAGTGAGAAATTTTTAACCTTAAATGCTTATATCTTAATTAAAAAAAAAGATGGAAATTACTGAGATAAATGCTCAACAGTGAATAACAAAATAGTAGATGAGAATAATTAATAGAAAGCATAAATTGATAAAATAGAAAACAGAAACAATAGAGAAGATTATAAAACCCAAAGCTGATTCATTGTAAAAACCCTTAAAATGGAAAGGCCTGCAAGCAAGATTGAGCAGGAAAAAATTAGATAAAGCATACACACAAATATACTAAGACTACTAGAAGAGATGTCGCCACAGAAACAGTAGAGGTTTTAAAAACTATAAGAGAACGTTATTTACTATTTACAACTTAATACCAATAAGTGGGAAAACATAAAATTAACAATTTCTTAAAATAAATAAAATTTACTAAAACTAAAAAAAAAAAAAAAAAACCCCAAGTATGTGGATAATCATGGAATAATTTTATCAGTAGTTAAAAATCAACCCATCAAAAACCAACCCTGGAGGTTTTTGGTTGTTTGTTTGTTTGTTTTTCCTAGAGTTTTTTCCCCCTAGAGTTTAGGAAACTCTTTGTACACTTTATAAAAACTCTTTTTAAATAGGAAAAGAGGGAATGCATCCCAACTTATTTTATGACCCAATACAGTTTTGACCAGAAGTGTACAGGAAAGGAAAATTCTAAAGAAATCTCACTTTTGGAGATAGTTAAATTTTGACAAATTGAGTTTCAGCATCTTATAAATGAAAGAATTCATCATGAACAAGTTGGATTTATCCCACAGTGCACAGATAGTTTAAAATTAGCAAACTGTATTTTGTTGTTTGTCACGTTAACAGATTAAAAGGAAAAAAACGTGAGCATCTTGGAAAACACAGAAATAGCATTAAAAAAATTCAAGACCAATTCATGATAACTTTATTTTTTGCTAAAATAGGAATAAAAAAGAACTTCTGTAGCCCGATTTTTATTTCTTAAATAAAAATTTGATGCAAGACTGGTAGAAATAGCATTCAGTAAATTCAATACCAATTCATGATAGCATTACTAAAACAGGAATATAAAAAAACTTCCTTAGCCCAATTTTTATTTCCTAAGAAAATTTTATTTTCCTAAGCAAATAAAAATTTGAGGTAAAAATTTTGGTAGAGCGAAATAGTGGGTCCACAGGTGTTTGTGCTGTAATTCCCTAAATTTGTTCTTTTGTTTTGTTTTGATCAAACAAATGGATGTTAGCTGGAAAAATAAATTGAAAATTTAGAAGAAGTGATGATACAGAAAATTCATCAAATGAGACCTTGATGTATCTACATTCCTAAGGGTTATTGGTTTGTATTTTTCTTGTGATAGCTTTATCTGGTTTTGGTATTAAGGTGATGCTGGCTTCATACAAGGAGTGAGGAAGTGTTCCCTCCTCTTCAATATTTTGGAATAGTGTGAGCAGGATTCATGCTAATTCTTTGAAAGTTTGGTAAAAATCACCAGTGAAGCCCTCTGGGCCTGGCCTTTTCTTCACTGTGCACTAAGACTTTTAGGATGCCCTGTATATTATATTAAGCAATACCCTTGTTGGCTGCCCATTTATCTTGACCCTAGAAATACTGTGTTCTATTCCACATCTGTGTGAATTCCCCCACTGTCATTCCAGACTAGCTGTCCTATAGTAATCATGCCATCTGGCTTTTGACAGTTAAGTGCTGCCACTTGGCTTCAGCTATTTTGGGATGCCATTATCCCCATTGCTATCAGAGAGCTCAGTTCTGTAACAGCATGTCTTATTGTCAACCCTGGCCTATAGAAGACACAGCTGCCCCTGAGTTTCTCAGCAGTGCTGGCGCACCTCACCAGTGCACTCCTTAGGACCTTTAGAAATGGAATGTCCTTCCAAGGAACATAGTCAACTGGTCTTATATGGTAGACTCATTCTAGCATGCCCACTTCTGGAGTCTTTTGATTTTTTTTTTTCTCCAATTTTACATCATTTTCTTTAGACCAATATTTCTTCCAAGTTTCTAAGAGTTATCTAAGCAGTGTATCAGATCCAACTCCTGGGACCCTTGCCAGAGTGTTAAATCCTGAGTCGTATGAGAGTGCCCCATATTGACAAACACTCCTTTATCCAGCTTTATATTCCAACCCATTCATCCATCACCCTCACAAAACATTTCCAGGTACACATTCTGGTTCCTGCCAGTATAGGGTAGTGAGGTTGTACAGCTACTTTTGTATATAATCCCTTAGCAGGATTAGCACTTCCCTGGTTAGATTGTGCTGATATTTTACCCTTATTGTGGATCTTGTGGCCAAGAGTGGAAGTGTAGACAGTTCCTGAGGAGGTCACTCATTGTTTTGTAAGGCACTGCCTTACTGCACAGTGTCAGGCAAGAGAGACCCACTATTTTCCAACTAGGAAGTGTGGGAGACTTTTGAAGGTCCAAAAGGTTCAGGGGAATATAGCAATTTAAAGTTTTCAAGTGCAACTACCTAAATATTCCCAACTTAAGTCTTACTATTTCCTTCCTTCCTATCGAAGCCCTGAATTTATATTCCCACTCCTGCCCTATTAAAGCTCTGAATTTCTCTTCCAACCAAGCCAACCCTTCTGCATTTTTTTTTTTTACATCATGAAAAAGAAGTATTTATTGAGCACATTGGGTTGAATGTTGGGAACATAGAGATATGAA
Organism: Tamandua tetradactyla; assembly: GCF_023851605.1. Taxonomy (NCBI): domain Eukaryota; kingdom Metazoa; phylum Chordata; class Mammalia; order Pilosa; family Myrmecophagidae; genus Tamandua; species Tamandua tetradactyla. The sequence continues at coordinate 30,055,194 of NC_135352.1, forward strand.
CTGGTGCTTTCTTTCATGGGGCTTCACTGTATATGAGAAAGCAGAAAATACTCATAAAAAGTGTAAACACCAAGGGATAGCTATCTAAGCAGAATGCCTTGAAGTCACTGCCCCTGCGCCTGGAGATTACATGAGAGCTTCCACGATTCACAACTACAGAAAGTAGCTCACTTCATAATGAGTACAATGTCCAATGAGGTGTTAGAGCATATTCTGCATTCACTTTTTCAACCCTACCTCCAAATTTCTTGGCCACAGACCAGACATGCTGCTTATGTTTAGCATTCTGTCTTCTCCTTACCCCTTAGATTTGTCATAGTCAAAACACTTTGAATAGACTGCCGAGGCTTTGGTGACACCCCTTCTGGTTAGAATTGCCACCCCGAAGCTGCCCCAGTTTATTCTGGCTCCCTCAGTTGCCACCTGACAACTGAGCTATGAGGGTTTATGAACCCAGGGATCCTCCAACATTGGAAAGTCTAGTGTCTACTGAATTTTTTCAGGACTGAGCTCAGAACCCCTTTTACAGTGCTTGGCAAATAAGCTAGGAACTGGAGTTATACTGCAGACCAAAAAGAACAGGCATTCTAAATTGCAAGGGCAAAAGAAGATGAAATCCAACTCCAGGAAGACAGCAGACACAGTCACTGAAACCAAGGTATCTGTTTCCAATAACTAGTAAAGAGGTCCCACATGGATTTGGTTGAACTTCATTGATGCTCTCATGGTGCATGAGATGTTACTGTCCTAGTTCTCTCTGCACAGGGATTTGCTGATTTCTCTCTTTCAGTAGATTGTATGTTCTTGAGAGTGCGAACCATATTTATGCATCTCTTCTGATCCACTTGGCTCACTTAGGAGCTGGATGGGAAATGCCTTCCTTATGCAAAAAGGAAGGAAATATTTCTGACTGACTGAGGTGTCCACAGCTCCAGCATATGTGAATTCAGGGTAAGCCAAGGAAACAGGCCAAACCATAAGGAGCTGAGCACTGGAATAATTCCTGCCAGAGCAGATAGATGTGGGAAACAGCCAGGACAACTGAATGCCAGGATAGTTGAACATGAGGAGAGCTGGGCAGGAGCTGGAAGTCAGTGACTCACAGATGCTTAGAGTGTACAAGGACCTGAAAGGTCATGAGTTATAAGTGAGATACTGAGAGCTTAAAGAATAGGACTTCAAGTCCCCTCCATTACTAGGTGAAAAGAATAGGTAGGGCTCTGAGTCCAGAGGAAATAAAATATTAAGCAGAAGAAAAAGACTCAGGAAAAATGAAACTAGAAAGCTAGGTACTAGAAACTTTCAAGACATGCCTTATTTATAAGGTTCAAATCAAGAATCCAATTACCAAAAGAAGTAAACATCAGCATGCTAAGCCTTACTACATACATTACCAGGAAATGAAGATAAGGAGAAATATTTGTTGAACCGATGAATAAAATGGATTTAAGATGTTAGGCCATTTAGATAGCAGGCTAGGACTCCTTAAATTCCCACCTGCCAAGAATCAGATTGGTTCAAGATCCTGGATTAGGACTGAATTTCCAAGTGAGGACAAAGTGGCTCCTGCTGCGATGATTCTCCATACTGTGGAGCCAAGGTATGCATCAGAACATGGTGGAGCTTATATTTAGAGGAAATGGCATGGGGGAGAAAAGGGGAGAAAAAACCTGAAGGCTATACCATCCCAGGTTGACCTCAAGCTAGAAATGTGAGTAGGTTCATCTTACATTCACCCAGTCAGTCCAGACAGTTGAGCTCCCAACTGACAACCAGCACCATCTCACCAGCCATGTGAGGGAGCCATCTTGTACAGGTTCCTTGATGGTAGGAATAATGTATTGTTTATATCTGAATTGCCAAAACTCAACACATGGACTGTACAGCACAAGAGATACAACTTGGCATATTTTATTGAGTAAATGAATGCAAGTCATTGTGGAAGACAGCTGATGTTTGGTGTCCAGTCTCCATGTTCTCTCACTCTGGAAACATTACTCCCAATGTCCATGGAAAACTGCTGCTCCGATTTACTCATAAGGTTTGTGTGGGACTGATCCCACCCCTGGTTGTAGGAGTGAGCTCAGTGTGGCTCACATCAGTCAGTATTTCCCATCCCTTACCCTGGGATGTGTTCAGGGGTCAGGATTTAACCCAAGTGGAGCCAAGAGGACATGAAGATATTTTATTGAGGCTTCCAAGAAGAGAGGCTTATACTCTCTATTGGATTTGATGCCCCAAATATATGAAGCCTGCAGTGGCTTTCCTCTGTAATATCTTGCAACCAGGAAGAAAAAGACCAGAGCTCCTGAGAATTGTAGTGAGGAGATGCTACCCTGAGCATCTGAGAAAGGGGCCAACTCAGAAGAAGCACTGTAGAGAGAGGAATCCTGCTCATACTATTTCTTTTCTTAGGCCAACTCCAAAGCCAGAACTAACTGGATCCAACAATCTGAGTTGTGTGAAACAATAAATTATTTCTGTCTAAGCCTCTTTAAGTATTTTAAATGATATAGTCATAGTCTTTGCTCTAACAGAATTCATGATGTAGCAAAAATCAGAGTTTATGATAATCAGCCTCATTATTTTTTAAAAATTTATTTATTAAAAAAAGTTAACAAACAAACTAAAGCATTAACATATATAATCAGTAATTCACAATATCATCACTTAGTTGCATATTCATCATTTCTTAGAACATTTGCATCAATTCAGAAAAAGAAATAAAAAGACAACAGAAAAAGAAATAAAACGAAAACAAACAAAAAAAAGATTATACATACCATACCCCTTACCCCTCGCTTTCATTGATCACTAGCATTTCAAACTAAATTTATTTTAACGTTTGTTCCCCCTATTATTTATTTTTATTCCATATGTTCTACTCGTCTATTGACAAGGTAGATAAAAGGAGCATCAGATACAAGGTTTTCACAATCACACAGTCATGTGAAAGCTGTATCATTATTCAATCATCCTCAAGAAACATGGCTACCGGAACACAGCTCTACATTTTCAGGCAGATCCCTCCAGCCTCTCCATTACATCTTGGATAACAAGGTGTTATCTACTTAATGCGTAAGAATAACCTCCAGGATAACCTCTTGACTCTGTTTGGAATCTCTCAGCCATGAACACTTTGTCTCATTTCACTCTTCCCCCTTTTGGTCCAGAAGATTTTCTCAATCCCTTGATGCTGAGTCTCAGCTCATTCTAGGGTTTTTCTCAATCCCTTGATGCTGAGTCTCAGCTCATTCTTGGGTTTCTGTCCCATGTTGCCAGGAAGGTCCACACCCCTGGGAGTCATGTCCCATATAGACAGGGGATGGTGGTGAGATTGCTTGTTGTGTTGGCTAGAAAGAGAGGCCACATCTGAGCAACAAAAGACAGCCTCATTATTTTATAGTATTATCTCAAAAACTGTCTGGTGTTACATATTATTGTTTCATTCTCAACTAGACTCTCTGTTGGTCCTGGATCTTAGCTCTTTTGTGTTGTACTGCACACCCAGAGGACATGCAACATACTCATAATACAGTGATTAGTTACCCTCCTTTTCCCAACCTACCTCAAAATATAGACTTTTTTCAAGAATAATTGGGGAGTTGCTGTCTATATCATTTAAATCTTTTTTTTAATCTAGTATTTCTACTGCCTTAAAGGCTGACTCAAAATACTGCAGAATCAAATCCAATCTATTGTAATATTTAAGACAGATTCAAAAGAGAAAAACAGCTCTATCTGCATCATCCACACAACAGTCATTTTGGATGGAGTATCTAGTGATAAAAGAGGCTGTAGGGGCATTTTCCAACATCTGTAGTGCATCTTCAGAGCTGCTTCAGGCAAAACGGAAAAATTAGTGAAGATTAGGAATGAAAAAAATAGTTTTCCTCTAGGCAGAAATTCTAATAAATTATTGATATATTTTGCATTAAATGATGATACCAAGTAGACCTATATAACCTAAATATAGCCAGATGCTTAGTGCTGTAGGGTATATTTTTAGGTCCATTTTTTTTTGTATGCTGTATGGTGGGAATCACATTTCATTCTTTTTCCATGTGAGTATCCCCTTATTGCAGCATCATTTGTTGAATTTTTTTGTTTGTTTGTTTTTTCATTTGTTTGCTTATTTGTTTGGGAAGTGCATGGGCTGGGAATCGAACCTGGGCCTTCCGCATGGCAGGGAAGAATTCTACCACTGAACTACCCTTGTACCCCTTAGGCCCAATTTAAGAGACTTGAAATGTGGACAACAAATTTTTAACAAAAGAGCAATAAGATTCTAGGACAATTTTGACCTTTGCAATAATTCCCCTCTTAAAAAGAAAAAGCTCAACTGATAAATAATCAATTTGACAGCTAGCAGCTACATATTCACAGTATATGTTCATAAACATTAATTACTTGAATTAAAAGAAAGCAACACATATGGTAAGACTACTCAAAATGTAACGTGACAGATGTCTATAAATATTGAAATTCTGTAATTATCAGAATAGTCCTTTAATTATCTGCCTTTGGATCTTAAAAATAGAAATGATATTTATTCACAAACATTCATCCATTTCATGTATAAAAACTTTTATGGTGAAAATAAGCTATGACAAACTGAGACCTTTTTTATTGGATTCATCAATATTCTTATTTCTTAGAGAAATATCAAAGTATAATATTAATAACAATAGCCACTGGTTATTGAGCATTACTTTTATGTTAAACATTTATAAATCATATCAAACTTAATAGATTAGCTCACTTTACAGAGATTAAAATGAGGCTGACATATTTTCAGTGATGAGGCAGAGTAGATATTCTAAAATGTTCTCTGCCAAATACCCAGCTAATGGAAAGTTTCGGACAACTACATTTTAAAATGTATTCTGTTTGCTAGGAAGTATAACTAAACCCTTAATGGCCAAGTATTATGATTGAATCATGCCCCCCACAAAGACATGTTTAAACCGTAACTCCCAGTATGATGAATGTGAACCCATTTGTAAATAGGAGTGTTGAAAATGTTATTCGTTGAGGTGAATGAGGGTGGGCCTTAATCCACATGACTGGAGGCTTCATAAGCAGAAAGAATGTGGACAGTCCATAGGAGACAGAGAGGGAGGGAGATAGCCATGTAAGAGGCAGAGCCTGAGTTATGGATTGTGGGCAAGCCACCACCTGAACACGACAAAGCAAAATCCTGCCCACACTTTGATCTTGGTCTTCAAGCCTCCAAAACCGTAGGACGATAAATTACTGTTCTTTAAGCCAACTACTATGTGGCGTTTTTTACAGCAGCCTTGGCAAACTAAGACACTAGAACAAAAACACAAAACAAAACAGTTAGCTGAAGCCACAGAGGCAATGTAATTACCAATGCTGACCCTTGTATTGTCCTGGGGTTACAAGCAAATACTCAGAACCCAGATTTTGGGTAAATCAAGTCACATTAAACTGAGATCTTTTTAGGGTGGCGTTTTACTTGTTATAATCATGCAACTGGAAGTATTGGTTTGATTTGCAATATACCTTAAAAGTGTGAATATTGCAAACCGGGCCTAGTTTGGATTTAAATATATTACATTTCCTCCATATATTTCTTGAGGACTGTAGAGGTACAGTGTAGCTAGTAGGATCACATATATTAATGGGAAATAATTGGGATATTATTTGACCTGTTTGACATCAACACCAATATTAAAATAAACAAAATCTTAATGTTTGACTTTCCTTCCCCTAGGGAATGTCATTGGGGTTGGAAGAAGTGACTTAAACAGCTTCCTCTCAAGGTTACCTTGAGTGTTTTTCAAACTTTAATGCACATACAAATCCCCTAGGGACCTAGGCCTAAGGCAGGGCCCTCATTTGCATTTCTAAAGACAGGTGCTGTTACTCCAATGAATTTGCGTAACAAGGATAAACCCCCCCTCCCCCCAAGACCTTTAACATGTTTCAGATTTATCAACAATTATACAATCCTTGGCTTGTAAAATATTTTACAAGCATCTCCAAAGAACATGTTAAGTATTTATCATTTTTTAAAGATTGATTCCTTGAGGGAAATCTCCAGTTCTCCAGCACAAGCTTCCCAAGAGATATCTCTCTCAACCCAGCGGGGAAGTTGCTGGGTATCAGAGGCCATGCAGTACAGATTGGGAGAACTCCTCATTCTGTTTCTAAAAGAAGCATAACTGCTTGAGCTGGTCATCGTAAATGTAAGACTGTATTATCAACTGTGGTAATTCAAATAAAAGGTTCTTCATACTATGAAATGCTCTGAAATAGCCCAATTAAAAACATCTCCTTTTTCAAATTATTCAAAAAGCAATGAGCATGCTTTTTCTTATGGAGAAAGTTTTGTTGGAGTGGACTAATTCCTGGGATTAGCGGAGCTGCCATGGAGGCACAAGCCACCGCCTCAGCATTCACCGGTGCCTTGCAGAGTGCTGGGTGTGGCCCAGGCTCAGGCACAGGATGGACAGCAGCAGCCTGCAGTTTTTGCTCACACACTGGCAGAGCCAAGATGAGAAGAAGACAGTGGGACATTACTGAAACAATTAAAAATAGCTGGAATGTAGCCTGTATGCCTTAACTGATAGTGAATATCCTTGTTCTTACGAAATACACATGGAATATTAAATGTTAAAGGAGTATAATGTATGCACTCTACTCTAAATGTTTAGAAAATAGATGGCAAGAGAGAGTGCACAAATGTGGCAAAATGCTAAAGGTTGGCAAATCTGGGTTTCCAGATATGGGTTATATTGGAGATCTCTGTATTGCTTTTGTATTATTTTGCACCTTTCCTTCAAGTTTGATATTATATAAAAATAATGTTTTTTCAAAATGAAATACAGTTTTCAGCTTTAGAAAGAGATCAGGATAGATCATCAGAAGGCCAAAGTCAGCCATTTCTGATGGAACACCATAATCCCTTGTCCAATTTCCAGAGCTGAGCTGGTTCTCCTATTCAGAACTCATTGACTGAGGGAGAGATCAGAGTCCCATGAGGAAGGACCTCATATACACAGTATATTCAGTACTGATTTCCCCAGTGCTTCTCAGAAGCACCTATGATCTGGTACATACAGTGGGAAGAAGGGAACTCCCAGATAGTTCCAGGACTCTTGGACACAGTGTTAGAGTTGACCCTAATACTCAGGGGTCCAAATGTCATCATGTCTCCCCCACCCTGCCATTAGAGTAGGGGAGTATGGGTGTCAGGAAATAAAGTCCTTGGTAAAGTCTGTCTCGTAGTGGGTTCATGGGTCCTGGCCACCCATCCTCCTCCCTGTTTCCAGAATCTATAATCAGGATGAGCACATCTGGCAGCTGGTAGAATCCCTACATTGATTTGTTGAGTGTGGAATAGGAGCTATCCTAGCAAGGAAGGCCATGTGGAGCTTCTAAAATGCACCCTCTGACTAAAATAGAGAATCCAAGACAATATTTCATCTCAGGGGGACAGCAGAATTAGTGTCACTATCAAAGACTTAAACAGTGGTCCTCATTAGATCCCCATTTAATTCAACAGTCTGGCCTCTGCATAATTTGTCCTTGTTATCTTTATCTGAGCAGATTAACCCTGACTGGGTATATGGTATATAGCTATTGATCTGGAAAATACTCTCTTTCAATACCTATCAGAATAGAGGAGCAATTCCCATTCACACACGATGAGCCACAGCATACTTCAGTCCTCTTGTCCCAGAACTATGTGAATTCTCCCACTCTCTTTTACCATGTACTCCAAAGGGACCAGGATCTTCACAACACTTTGGTTGAACTTCATTTGGTTACTATATTGATGACATTATATTAATGCTATTTCTTGCACACACAAAAATGGAAAGTACTATGGATATTACAAGGATAGGAGATAAACCTATAGAAAGATTCAGCTGCCCATCACATCAATGACATCTTTAGGGTCTGGGCAGTTTGAGACATTTCCTCCAAAGTAAAGGATAAGTTACTGCACCTTTTATCTCCAGCCACTTAGAAAGAAGCACACACTTTCTAGGTATTTTCAAGTTTGGGGGACAGCATATTCTATGCTTGTAATTAGGGCTTTGATTAATTTATCAGATGGTATGGAAGACTGCTAGTTTTGAGTAGGACCCAGCACAAGGTAGGCTCTGTAGCAGTTTCAGACTGTGCTATAAGCAGTACTGCTGCTTGACCATATGCCCAAGCAGAAGCCATGGTCCTAGCAGTATCTATCTAGTAGAGAAAGATGTGATCTTGAGCCTGTGCATAGGACGCACAGAGTGAAGATCTCTAGGATTCTGGAGCAAGACCATGCCACTTGCAACAAGGAAATATACATATTTGAAAAACTGCTACTGGCATGCTACTAAGCATCAAACCATGAAACGTCAAATGACTGTGTGGCCAGAAAAGCTCATAGTGAGCTGGCTACTCTTAAACCCACTAAATCATAAGTTTTGGTGAGCCCAGTAGCTATCCATAGTAAAATGGAAGTGGTAGGTGTGGGTTTCAGCATTTCCAAATCACAAGTAAGCTGCGCAAACTGATGATCCAGTCACCTAAGTCACCAAGGTTACAATGATACTTTTGCTCAGTTCATATCAATGGCCTTATTGGGGAATTCCAATGACGAGCTTCAGTGGATATAAAACTGGTGCTTCATTAATGGATGGATACTTTTCTGGCATTTTTTTAAGTTGCAAATTTTATGTAAATACATTTTTAGTATATATATATATATATAATTGTTATATATATATATATAATTGTTTATATTATTATATAATTGTTCTGATTTGCTAAAGCTGCCGGAATGCAATTGTGCTGGTTTGAAAGGAAGTATGGAGGAGGGGCCAAGATGGTGGCTTAGCAATGTGCGCATTTTAGTTCGTCCTCCAGAACAACTACTAAATAACCAGAAACAGTACAGAACAGCTCCCGGAGCCAAGTCAGTGACCAGACACACAGCATATCCCAGTCTGGACCAGCTGGACCGGCTGCAAGCCTCCCCAAAACCATGAGTTCCCCAAGCCATGGCGGCCGGTGCCCCTCCCCCATGGGCGGCTTCCCAGAGGGAAAGGAAAGAGACTCTAAACCTGGTCAAGGTGGAGTTCGCTCATTGGGCTCATGGAAAAAGAGGAAAGGGGAGGAAACAGAGGTTTTAGTGGCTGTATTTCTATGGAGACTTGGCAGCCTCTGGATTCAGCGGTGGGACTTCTCAGGCTGCAACTGCCCCAGGCATAGGCAGAAACGGGCTACTTTCAGGCCTGTCTCCCACCTCTGTCTTCCCCAGGGGCGGGGTGAAGACCAACTCAGGTGGAATCCCTCTCTCAAGGAATTCAGACCCCAGGGCTTGGCAATTTTAAGTCATTAAAACCAGCCTACAACCTCTCCTCTGTCTCCACCAGGCCCCCAGCAGGGAGAGTCTTCCAAAGTTAAAAGTGCTGCAACATGTTTTGCTGGTGCGACCCGCAGGCAGACATGCCACATACTGGGCAGGATAAGAAAAACAGAACCCAGAGACTTCACAGGAAAGTCTTTTAACCTGCTGGGTCTCACCCTCAGGGAAAACTGATGCAGGTGACTCCTTCTCCTTGATAGGAGGCCAGTTTAGTCTGGGAAAACCCGGCTGGAGTCTATAATACCTACGTAGACTCTCCTAAGGATGGGGAGGGAAAAGGCACCATACAAGCAGGGCAAGACACAAGAACACAAGAACTGAAAAATTATCCTCTGTTAAACAAAACCTAAGCTACAGGTCCGGAAAAAGGTGAACTGAAGGTCAAAGAACAGATAGACAACAAATTCATCTAGCAAGAAAACCCTAGGTAAGAGAAGTGAAAGCAATCTCCAGAATAAACTAATTAAGGTAATTAAATGTCTAGACGCCAGCAAAAAATAACAAATCACACCAGGAAAATTGAAGATAAGGCCCAGTCAAAGGAACAAACCAATAGTTCAAATGAGATACAAGAGCTGAAACAACTAATTCAGAATATACGAACAGACATGGAAAAATTCATCAAAAACCAAATCAATGAATTGAAGGAGGATATGAAGAAGGCAAGGAATGAACAAAAAAGAAGAAATGGAAAGTCTGAAAAAACAAATCACGGAACTTATGGGGATGAAAGGTACAGTAGAAGAGATGAAAAAAACAATGGAAGCCTACAATGGTAGATTTCAAGAGACAGAGGTTAGGATTAGTGAACTGGAGGATGGAACATCTGAAATCCGACAAGATACAGAAACTATAGAGAAAAAATGGAAAAATATGAGCAGGGACACAGGGAACTGAATGATAATATGAAGCGCACAAATATACATGTTGTGGGTGTCCTGGCAGGAGAAGAGAAGGGAAAAGGAGGAGAAAAACTAATGGAAGAAATTATCACTGAAAATTTCCCAACTCTTATGAAAGACCTAAAATTACAGATCCAAGAAGTGCAGCGCACCCCAAAGAGAATAGACCCAAATAGGTGTTCTCCAAGACACTAGTTAGAATGTCAGAGGTCAAAGAGAAAGAGAGGATCTTGAAAGCAGCAAGAGAAAAACACTCCATCACATACAAGGGAAACCCAATAAGACTATGTGTAGATTTCTCAGCAGAAACCATGGAGGCGGGAAGACATTGGGATGATATATTTAAATTACTAAAAGAGAAAAACTGCCAACCAAGAATTCTATACCCAGCAAAATTGTCCTTCAAAAATGAGGGAGAAATTAAAACATTTTCAGACAAAAAATCACTGAGAGAATTTGTGACCAAGAGACCAGCTCTGCAAGAAATACTAAAGGGAGCCCTAGAAACAGATATGAAAAGACAGAAGAGAGAGGTGTGGAGAAGAGTGTAGAAAGAAGGAAAATTAGATATGACATATAAAATACAAAAGGCAAAATGGTAGAGGAAAGTACTACCCAAACAGTAATAACACTAAATGTTAATGGATTGAACTCCCCAATCAAAAGACATAGACTGGCAGAATGGATTAAAAAACAGGATCCTTCTATATGCTGTCTACAGGAAACACATCTTAGACCCAAAGATAAACATAAGTTGAAAGTGAAAGGTTGGGAAAAGATATTTCATGCAAATAACAACGAGAAAAGAGCAGGAGTAGCTATACTATATCCAACAAATTAGACTTCAAATGTAAAACAGTTAAAAAGACAAAGAAGGACACTATATACTAATAAAAGGAACAATTCAACATGAAGACATAACAATCATAAATATTTACGCACCAAACCAGAATGCCCCAAAATACATGAGGCAAACACTGCAAACACTGAAAAGGGAAATTGACACATACCATAATAGTTGGAGACTTCAATTCCCCACTCTCATCAATGGACAGAATATCTAGACAGAGGATCAATAAAGAAACAGAGAATTTGAATATTACAATAAATGAGCTAGACTGAATAGACATTTATAGGACAATACATCCTACAACAGCAGGATACACACTTTTCTCAAGTGCTCATGGATCATTCTCAAAGATAGACCATATGCTGGGTCACAAAGCAAGTCTCAAAAAATTTAAAAAGATTAAAATCATACAAAACACTTTCTCAGACCATAAGGGAATGAAGTTGGAAATCAATAATAGGCAAAGTGCCAGAAAATTCACAAATATGTGGAGGCTCAACAACACAGTCTTAAACAACCAGTGGGTCAAGGAAGAAATTACAAGAGAAATCAGTAAATATCTCGAGGCAAATGAAAATGAAAACACAACATATCAAAACATATGGAATGCAACAAAGGCAGTGCTAAGAGGGAAATTTATTGCCCTAAATGCCTATATCAAAAAATAAGAAAGGGCAAAAATACAGGAATTAACTGTCCACTTGGAAGAACTGGAGAAAGAACAGCAAACTAATCCCAAAGCAAGCAAAAGGAAAGAAATAACAAAGATTAGAGCAGAAATAAATGAAATTGAGAACATGAAAACAATTGAGAAAATCAATAAGACCAGAAGTTGGTTCTATGAGAAAATCAATAAGATTGATGGGCCCTTAGCAAGATTGACAAAAAGAAGAAGAGAGAGGATGCAAATAAATAAGTTCAGAAATGGAAGAGGAGACATAACCACTGACCCCACAGAAATAAAGGAGGTAATAACAGGATACTATGAACAACTTTATGCCAATAAATACAACAATGTAGATGAAATGGAAAACTTCCTAGAAAGGCATGAACGACCAACTTTGACTCAAGAAGAAATAGATGACCTCAACAAACCAATCACAAGCAAAGAAATTGAATCAGTCATTAAAAAGCTTCCCAAAAAGAAAAATCCAGGACCAGACGGCTTCACATCTGAATTCTACCAAACATTCCAGAAAGAATTAGTACAAACCCTGCTCAAACTCTTCAAAAAAATTGAAGTGGAGGGAAAGCTACCTAATTCATTCTACGAAGCCAACATCACCCTCATACCAAAACCAGGCAAAGATATTACAAAAAAAAGAAAACTACAGACCAATCTCTCTAATGAATATAGATGCAAAAATCCTCAACAAAATTCTAGCAAATCGAATCCAGCAACACATTAAAAGAATTATACATCATGACCAAGTAGGATTCATCCCAGGTATGCAAGGATGGTTCAACATAAGAAAATCAATTAATGTAATACACCATATCAACAAATCAAAGCAGAAAAATCACATGATCATCTCAATTGATGCAGAGAAGGCATTTGACAAAATTCAACATCCTTTCCTGTTGAAAACACTTCAAAGGATAGGAATACAAGGGAATTTCCTTAAAAATGATAGAGGGAATATATGAAAAACCCACAGCTAATATCATCCTCAATGGTGAAAAACTGAAAACTTTCCCCCTAAGATCAGGACAAGACAAGGATGTCCACTATCACCACTGTTATTCAACATTGTGTTGGAAGTCCTAGCCAGAGCAATTGACAAGAAAAAGAAATACAAGGCATCAAAATTGGAAAGGAAGAAGTAAAACTATCACTGTTTGCAGACGATATGATAGTATACATCGAAAACCCTGAAAAATCCACAGCAAAGCTACTAGAGCTAATAAATGAGTACAGCAAAGTGGCAGGTTACAAGATCAACATTCAAAACTCTGTAGTGTTCCTATACACTAGTAATGAACAATCTGAGGGGGAAATCAAGAAACGAATTCCATTTACAATTCCAACTAAAAGAATAAAATACTTAGGAATAAATTTAACTAAAGAGACAAAAGACCTATACAAAGAAAACTACAAGAAATTGTCCAAAGAAATCACAGAAGACCTAAATAGATGGAAGGGCATACCGTGTTCATGGATTGGAAGACTAAATATAGTTAAGATGTCAATTCTACCTAAATTGATTTACAGATTCAACGCAATACCAATCAAAATCCCAACAACTTACTTTTCAGAAATAGAAAAACCAATACGCAAATTTATCTGGAAGGGCAAGGTGCCCTGAATTGCTAAAAGTATCTTGAGGAAAAAAAAACAAAGCTGGAGGACTCACGCTGCCTGACTTTATGTCATATTATGAAGCCACAGTGGTCCAAACAGCATGGTACTGGCATAAAGATAGATATTATGACCAATGGAATCAAATAGAGTGTTCAGATATAGACCCTCTCATCTATGGACATTTGATCTTTGATAAGGCAGTCAAGCCAACACACCTGGGACAGAACAGTCTCTTCAATAAATGGTGCCTAGAGAACTGGATATCCATATGCAAAAGAATGAAAGAGGACCCATGTCTCACACCCTATACAAAAGTTAACTCAAAATGGATCAAAGATCTAAACATCAGGTCTAAGACCATAAAACAGTTGGAGGAAAATGTAGGGGGATATCTTATAAATCTTATAATTAGAGGCGGTTTTATAGACCTTACACCTAAAGCAAGAGCATTGAAGAAAGAAAGAAATAAATGGGAACTCCTCAAAATTAAACACTTTTGTGCATCAAAGAACTTCATCAAGAAAGTAAAAAGACAGCCTACACAATGGGAGACAATATTTGGAAACAACATATCAGATAAAGGTCTAGTATCCAGAATTTATAAAGAGATTGTCAAACTCAACAACAAAAAGACAGCCAATCCAATTACAAAACAGGAAAAGACTTGAACAGACACTTCTCGGAAGAAGAAATACAAATGGCAAAAAGACACATGAAGAGATGCTCAACGTCCCTGTCCATTACAGAAATGCAAAACAAAACCACAATGAGATATCATCTCACACCCACCAAAATGGCCATTATCAACAAAACAGAAAATGACAAGTGCTGGAGAGGACGTGGAGAAAGAGGCACACTTATTCACTGTTGGTGGGAATGTCAATTGGTGCAACCGCTGTGGAAGGCAGTTTGGCGGTTCCTCAAAAAGCTGAATATAGAATTGCCATATGACTCAGCAATACCATTGCTAGGTATCTACTCAGAGGACATAAGGGCAAAGACACAAACGGACATTTGCACACCAATGTTTATAGCAGCATTATTTACAATTGCAAGGAGATGAAAACAGCCAAAATGTCCAACAACAGACGAGTGGCTAAACAAACTGTGGTATATACATATGATGGAATATTATGCAGCTTTAAGACAGAATAAACTTATGAAGCATGTAATAACATGGATGGACCTAGAGAACATTATGCTGAGTAAGACTAGCCAAAAACTAAAGGACAAATACTGTACGGTCTCATTGATATGAACTGACATTGGTGAATAAACTTGGAATATTTTGTTCGTAACAGAGACCATCAGGAGATAGAAATAGGGTAAGTATTGGGTAATTGGAGCTGAAGGGATACAGACTGTGCAACAGGACTGGATACAAAAACTCAGAAATGGACAGCACAATACTACCTAACTGTAATATAATTATGTTAAAACACTGAATGAAGCTGCATGTGAGAATGATAGAGGGAGGAAGGCTGGGGACATAAATGAAATCAGAAATAAAGATAGATGTTAACGATTGAGATGGTACAATATAGGAATGCCTAGAGTGTATAATAATAGTGAAATGTACAAGGTACAACTTTAAAAATGTTTTTGCATGAGGAAGAACAAAGGACTATCATTATTGCAGGGTACTGAAAATAGATGGTAATTAATATTTTAAAATGTCACCTTCTGTGTGAGACTAAAGCAAAAAATGTTTATTAGTTACAAAATTTATATTTTGATTAGTGCATTTCCTAATATAACTTATGTAGATGGTTTGATTGAATGCCATAAGTACTTGGAATCTCAGGTAGGACATGAGATTTTGCTGGTTTGTCCAGTGATGCCCTGATGAATCCCAGAGTGATTCGATCAGTCAGTGGAAAAGTATCTGTAAAGCCTCCTTCGTGGAGTGGTGAGAACGGGGAGAAATTCAACCTCCCCAAGTTGAATTCTTGATATTCTCACAAGCAGTGTGGACAACCAAAGCTATAGGCAGAGCCCCCAGTCTTGGAGTTTATTCATATGAAACTTAACCACACAAAGGATAGGTCAAGTCTGCTTAAAATTTAGGCCTAAGAGTCACCCCCAAGAGAGACTCTTTTGTTGCTCAGATGTGGCCTTTCTCTCCAGCCAACACAAAGAGCAGTCTTACCACCCTACCCCTCTCTACGTGGGACATGACTCCCAGGGGTGTGGACCTTCCTGGCAATGTGGGACAGAGATCTTGGAATGAATGGAGACTCAGCATCAAGGGATTGAGAAAAACCCTAGAAAGAGCTGAGACTTAGCATCAAGGGATTGAGAAAACCTTCTGACCAAAGGGGGTAGAGGGAAATGAGACAAAGTGTCAATGGCTGAGAAATTCCAAACAGAGTCGAGAGGTTATCCTGGAGGTTATTCTTACGCATTAAGTAGATATCACCTTGTTATTCAAGATGTAATGGAGAGGCTGGAGGGATCTGCCTGAAAATGTAGAGCTGTGTTGCAGTAGCCATGTTTCTTGAGGATGATTGAATAATGATACAGCTTTCACAATGTGACTGTGTGATTGCGAAAATCTTGTGTCTGATGCTCCTTTTGTCTACCTTGTCAACAAAGGAGTAGAACATATGGAATAAAAATAAATAATAGGGGTAACAAATGCTAAAATAAATTTAGTTTAAATGCTAGTGATCTAATGAAAGCAAGGGGTAAGGGGTATGGTAGGTATAATCTTTTTTTTTTCTATTGTCTTTCTATTTCTTTTTCTGAATTGATGTAAATGTTCTAAGAAATGATGAATATGCAACTAAGTGATGATATTGTGAATTACTGATTATGGATATTGTTTTATTTTGTTTCTTTATTTTTTTAATTAATAAATAAATTTTTAAAAAAATAGAAAGGAAGTATGCCCCATAGAAAACCCCTGTTTTAATCAAAATCCCATTTCATAAAGGTAGACTAATCCCTATTCAATACTGCATGTTTGAAACTGTAATCAGATCATCTCTCTGGATGATGTGATTTAGTCAAGAGTGGTTGTTAAGCTGGATTAGGTGATGACATGTCTCCACCCATTTGGGTAGGTCTTGATTGGTTTGTTGGAGTTCTATAAAAGAGGAAGAAACATTTTTTAGAATGGGAGATTCAGAGAGAGCAGAGAAGAAGGGCATAGCCATGACAGCAGAGAGTCCACAAGCCAGTGACCTTTGGAGATGAAGAAGGAAAACACCTCCCAGGGTGCTTCATGAAACAGGAAGCCAGGAGAGAAAGTAGCAGATGATGCCTTGCTCGCCATGTGCCCTTCCGGCCGAGAGAGAACCTGTGACTCTGTTTGCCATGTGCCTTTCTAGATTAGAGAGAAACTGTGAACTTCATTGGCCTTCTTGAACCAAGGTATCTTTCCCTGGATGCCTTTGATTGGACATTTCTATAGACTTGCTTTAACTGGGATATTTTCTCAGCTTTAGAACTATAAACAAACAACTTATTAAATTCCCCTTTTAAAAAGCCATTCCGTTTCTGGTATATTGCATTCCGGCAGCTAGCAAACTAGAACAGCAATATACCAAAAATTGATTGGCTTATTATAAAGGGGATTTATTAGGTTACAAATTTGCAGTTCTAAGGCCATGAAAATATCCAAATTAAGGCATCAAGAGGATACCTTCAAGAAAGGCCAATCATGTCTGGGGTTTCTCTGTCCCATGGGAAGGCACATGGCTGGTGTCTGCTGGTCCTTGCTCCCAGTTTGTTGCTTTTTCTCTCTAAGTGTCTGTGGGTCCTCTCTTAGGTTTTCTGGGACAAACTCTGGATTTCATCTCTTTAGGGCCCTTGCTTAGCATCTCAGGGGACAATTCTGTCTCTAAGCATCTATGCTTTCTCCAAAAGGTCTCTCTCTTATAAGACTCCAGTAAGCTGATTAAGACCTACCCTGAATGGGCAGGGTCACATCTCCATGGAAACAACCTAATCAAAAGGTACCCCCCAGCAGTAGGTCTGCCCCTATAAGATTGGATTAGAAGAACATGGCTTTTCTGGGTTATATAACAGTTTCAAATCAGCACAATAATATATCTAGTAAAATTGTCCATTTAATCATTTATAAGTGTATAATTTAGTGGCATTCTTTTACAACGTTGTGCTACCATCATCATCTTTCATTACTAAAACTTTTAAATAACATAGGTGGACCATTTTAATACATAAGTGCAAGCCAAAAATGGACGGCTATAGCACTGCAACCCCATTCAGGGTGACCTTGAAAGATGGTGATAAGGGACAATACTCCAAGAGGGCAGAGCTTTATTCAGTGCATCTACTTATCTACTTTGTATGGAGAAAGAAATTAACTGTGGTGAGGTTATCACAGATTTATGGGCAGTAATGAAAAATTTGAATAGTTGGTCAGGGCCTTAGAAAGACCCAAATTGGAAGCTCAGCAACAAGGAAGTTTGAAGAAGTGACATGTGAACAGATTATGGGAGTGGGCACAAAGTATGAGGAACTTTTCATGTCCACTAGAGAACATTATTGCAAAGAGGCGCTAAACAACAAAGTGAACAGGGTGACTCAGTCAGTAGATGTCTGCCAGACTTTTTCTTTGAAATCTCAGTGTTTATGCAATTGACTCATGAGTTAAGTGGCTGTGGTGGCAGAAATGGAGGCTATACTAGAGCTTAACAACATAGGTTCCTCCTCCCCACAGCTAATTTGTAACAGAAACCACTGTTACTGCCGTGTGCCTGAATTGCCAACAGAGACCAATACTGAACTTCTCACATGCTAACAACACTTGAGATCAACTAGCCACTTGAAGGTAGGCTGATTACATCAAACCTGTTTCACCTTGGAAAGGGAAGTGATTACTTCATTTGGGACAATCATGTTTCTGCAGATCCTTCAGAGCCTCAGTCAACACTAATAAGGACTCACTGTGTCCTTATTTACAGGCATGTGATCCTACATAATATTGCCTTATACCAAGTAACCCACTTTGTGGCAAAGAACTGAAGCAATGGGCATATGACCATGAGATCCACTCATCCTCCCACATAACACATCATTCAGAAGGTGCTGGTCTGACAGAGCATTGAAATAGCATGGTAAGGCCCTGGGGATTATATACCCATTTAGAACAGGACACTTAAAATCAGTCCCTGGTAACTCTTATCTACGTTCTGCATTTGACGCTTTAAAAATTAATTTCCATCTTGAGGCTTGCTCTTGTGTTGCTCATTTATGTAGTGGAGAAGCTAAGCCTACCTGTAGTTATGCCTAAGAGTTATTTCCAGAGGACCTCTTTTGTGGCTCAGATGTAGCCTCTCTCTCTCTGAGCCCAGCTCTGCAAGTAAAATCATTACTCTCCCCGCCTACATGGGACATGACATCTAGCAGTGAGAGTCTCCCTGGCAACAAGGGATATAACTCCCAGGAATGAGCCTGGCCCTGGCATGGTGGAATTAACAATGCTTTCCTGACCAAAAAGGTGAAATGAATTGTAACAAGATATCAATGTCTGAGAGAGTTCAAATAGAGTCAAAAGGTTACTCTGGAGGCTACTCTTATGCAAGCATCAGCTAGATATTGCTATTTATCATGGTTGGCCAAACCCCAGCCCAAACCATTCCTGCTAACCCTAAAGAACACCTAGGACTTTATCTGAGATTCCACAAAGGTTCCATGCACTATGATTACTTTCCAGAAACCTACAACCTCCAGGTAGGTTCCTAGGCCAGATAAGTCCTGAAACCCAAGGAGGCCAACCTCTCCAGAACATTAACTAATTCCATTCCCCTATCCCATATTATCAACAGCCCTTTCCAACATGAAAAAGTTAGAATTGGTATAGCCCAAACACCCTAAAGATTGGGAGAAAGATGAAAGGAGAAGGTGGAGTTATAATAGAGAAGACAGGATTTAACAAATGAGTGTGACTGCTGAATGATTATACTGCTATAGTCTCGAGTCCTGGAGCAGCCAGAAGGAAAACCCTGAAATTGTGGAACTGTGACCCATACCAAACTCTGAAATCTGTTCTATAACTAGTTATGGCAGTGTGCTTTGAAATTTAGTGATTTTTTGTATATATGTTATTATTCACAATTAAAATTCTTCTTTCAAAAAACATTAGTTTCCACCTCTTTCTCTGTTGAAATTTCCTATTTGTGTTTGGCATGTTGTTCACATTTCCCTCAGCTCCTTTAATATATTAATAATTTATTTTAAAGTTCCTATCTAATAGTTTTGATTTTTTTTGCCTATTATATAATTTTTTATTGAATGTCAGACATTGTGTGAGAAGAGTAGAGACTGAGGTAAATAGTATTTATATGCAGAAATGGCACCTATCTTCTT
Organism: Tamandua tetradactyla; assembly: GCF_023851605.1. Taxonomy (NCBI): domain Eukaryota; kingdom Metazoa; phylum Chordata; class Mammalia; order Pilosa; family Myrmecophagidae; genus Tamandua; species Tamandua tetradactyla. Next base: position 30,074,975 of record NC_135352.1, read on the forward strand.
CAATCCGGCTGTTAGTAATTTTTGTGGGAGGTTAAATCAAGTAGTCAGGAGTTGAATTGGGTTTGGATTTTCTTGTTGGTATTGTTATTTTCACTATTTCATCTGGGGAGCTGGGTCCCCTAGGGAGTTGGAGGATTTTTGTCAGGGTTTCTATTGCATTCTCAGCTTTCACTGCTTTCTGCATGTACCACAGAAGTTTCTGCATGGCATACAAGATCAGTAGAGAAGACTACTTCCTAAGTTATCTATTTCTGGGCTAGAGTAGTCCTGAAAATCTCAAGTGTCAAGTCCCTTATCAGATTGGTCTGAAAATTTTAGTGATATCAAGCCATTGAGGGTATTTACCCTTGAGTCTATTCCTTATAATAGCAATAGGTGGGAGTTCTTAGGACAGTCCTTTCTTTTGAGGCTCTAAGGAGATGCTTTCCTTACACCAGACCCAGTTGCTGGACTATGAAGGAGAAGCCACAGAAACAGGCACAAGCTGGAAGTCAATAGAACCTGGAAAAGAAAAGAGGATGTGCCACCATTGTGCAACTACCAAATGATGGAAAAGCCAATGAATCCCAAGATTGCTGGTCAGCCAGCAGATGCAAATTCTGAAGAAGAAAGACTCTGAAACCATGAGCAAGAAATTCCTGTTGTCAAAACCAACCGATTGTATGGTATTTGTTTTAGCAGCCAGGAAACTAATATGCCCATAATGAACTGAATGTTGTCTGACTTACCAAACCATGAAGTCTGGCACAACAGCACACCATCATGGTATATATGAGCTTGGGCTTGAGCAGACCCTGAAGGCCCAAGTAGGTTACATGAGGAAATAGCCCAAATGCCCACGGCTCCCACTCTGCCATATAACTTTCTGTTTCCCAGCCTACAGTTACAGTCTCTTGGGGAATTCTCTGTGATCAGTTGAATAAGGAATAGAAAACTCAGGCCTGGTTTATGCATGACTCTGCAAAATATACTAGTGTAGTAGTTAGTTTCACCCTTAAGTCATCAGCATGTAAATTTCAACTATGGCTGATTATGTCTGCACTTGGCTAAAGGGAGTGCCTTCTGCAATGAGTGATGTTTAATTTAATTAGCTGGAGGCTTAAAAGAAGAGTTCAGAAGAAAGAGAAGCAGCCCAGCACAGCCTAGCACAACTCAGCTCAGAGCTCAGAGGTGACACAGACCCAAATGTTTGAAGATGCAGAAAGGACATGCTCCGGGGAAAGCCGTTTGAATCCAGAATCTCTCTCTCTCTCTCTGTCTCTCTGTTTCTTCCCCCTTTCTCCCTCCTGCCCCCTCTTGCATGTATCTATCAATCTACCTAATCTCCTGGTTCTGTTTCTCTGGAGAACCCTGACTAATACACATGGAAATTGAAGGTATTGACAGATATTCACAGTCCTACAATTTATCCGAAAAGTTCACATTAAGAGTATTGTGACTATGCACAATGTATGACCACAGCTTTTATACAACAAAAGATAATCTAATAGTCAACTGTATCATTAGCTTTTCTAGAAGTAAGTTGCTTTGTTCTTTGTCCTCCTTTGTTCATCCGTTTGTATATTTTATATCTGTCTACAGTCAAGAAATACTCAAAAGCAGCACAAAAACATGAATGTTAATAGACCCTTTTGAGAGTATACATGTGGGTCTGGTGAAACACAATCCCCTGTGCTCTCTAGGAGAAACAGAATGTGTATTCTAACTTCCTATAGCCTCATGCTTAAAATAAACTATATACCTAAGGACCTTTTCTTCTGACCTAGTAGTCCTTTCCTCTCTATTTCATATAGGTATCTCTTTAAAAGTTAATTAATGTATACTTTAACATGTATTAATTATCAATAAACATATACATATAATCATACTATATAATGATGAAATTATTTAAAGATTTAACCTTTAGCTTTAAAATATAATTAATCTTATAACACAGATTGAGACGTTGTCATTGTTTTGAGTTGTTCCTGTTTATCTATTTGTTATAAAAAATATGTTTACAAAGAGATAAGAGTATATATTTACCCTGCTATACAAAGAAGCTTAACAGCTCAAATGGCCTTGTTTCAGAATTGGATATTGGTTTGAAATTTGCATAACTCAAAAATCCACTGAATGTTTTTCCTAAAACAAAGAAGTAGCTGGCTTTTGCTCAAAGCTTTGGTTTAGGTAGAGAATTCTTTCACATTCAAATAAGCAAAAAATGATAAAATACAAATCAGTAATCCTACCATCCAGAAATTATCACTCACTATTTTGGTGTATAGATATCTACTTTAAAAAATATGCGTGGCTATTTTAAAACTTTAACTTATGGGTGAGACTAAAGCAAAAAATGTTTATTTGGTACAAAATTTATATTTTGACTAGTGCATTTCCTAATATAACATATGGACAGTTTAACTGAACACCATAAGTACATGGAACCTTGAGTAGGGCAAGAGATTTTTGTAGATTTGTCCAGAGTGATGCCCTGATAAATCCCAGAGTGATTTGAACAATGAATAAAAAAGTATTTACAAATAAAATAAAATAAAATAAATAAAAAAGTATTTACAATGGGCAGGCCACGGTGGCTCAGCAGGCAAGAATGCTTGCCTGCCATGCCAGAGGACCCGGGTTCGATTCCCGGTGCCTGCCCATGTAAAAAAAAAAAAAAAAAAAAAAAAGGAAAGTATTTACAAAGAATGGCGAGAAGAGGGAAAATTCAACTTCCCCATGTGAGAATTCCTGATATTCTCACAAGCAGTGGGAACAACCAAAGCAATAGGCTGAGCCCTCAATCTTGGGGTTTGTTCATATGAAACTTATTTCCACAAAGGATAAGCTAAGCCCACTTAAAATTAGGCCTAAGAGTCACCCCCAGAGAACCTCTTCCATTACTCAGATGTGGCCTCTCTCTCTCAGCCAACACAACAAGCAAACTCACTGCCCTACCCCTCTCTACATGGGACATGACTCCCAGGGGTGTAAACCTCCCTGGCAATGTGGGACAGAAATCCTAGAATGAGCTGAGACTCAGCATCAAGGGACTGAGAAAACCTTCTCTACCAAAAGGGGGAAGACAGAAATGAGACAAAATAAAGTGTCAATGGCTGAGAGATTCCAAACAGAGTCGAGAGGTTATCCTGGAAGTTATTCTTACACATTATTTGATATCACCTTTTTAGTTAAGGTATATTGGAAAGGCTGGAGGGAAGTGCCTGAAAATGTAGAGCTGTGTTCCAGTAGCCATGTCTCTTGAAAATGATTGTATAATGATATAGCTTTCTCAATGTGACTGTGTGGTTGTGAAAACCTTGTGTCTGATGCTCCTTTTATCTATGGTATGGACAGATGAGTAAAACATAGGGATTAAAAAATAAATAAATAATAGGGAGAACAAATGTTAAAATAAATTTAGTGGATTGAAACACTAGTGATCAATGAAAGGGAGTGGTAAGGGGTATAGAAAAAAAATAGGGGAAAGAAAGGCTAAAATATATTGGGTAATTGGAAATACTAACAGTCAATGAGAGGGAGGGGTAAGGGTTATGGTAAGTATGAGTTTTTTTCTTTTTATTTCTTTTTCTGAATTGATGCAAATGTTCTAAGAAATGATCATGGTGATGAATATACAACTATGTAATGATATTGTGAGTTACTGATTATATACCAAGAATGGAATGCTCATATGTTAAGAATGTTCGTGTTTGTATGTTGTGTTATGCTTTAAATAAATAAAAATATGCATGGAGTGACATCATCAAGATGGTGATGAAAGGTATCCCCCAGAAAAGTCTCCCCTCACACACAGCTAATAAGAGGACAAATCCCACCACTAGTTTGGAACTCTGAAGGATGACAGAGATTGGAGAAGGACTCTACAAATGCTGAATCAAAGAGTAAAAAACCACAAATACCAAATCAAAGGTAAGAGATCTGTGACTAGAACTTGCCAGCATGGACGCCTCCCTGATACGTGGTCCTATGTGGCTGAAGAATCACACAGTGGCAGCACTCTGGCCCAGGTACCTCCTGCTGAGGTAACAGACCACAGAGACACTCACAGCATGAGGTAGAACCCCACACACATCCTAGCACAGGGACCCAAGGCCACATAAACTCAGGGTGGAACCCAAGTGGCTGGCAAGTGCATGCATACAAAAGGTCCCCCAGAAACAAAACAGATTTCCCACAGAACTGTTGTGAAGCAGTATGCACACCGAACGCAGCCTCTAATTGCTAATGTAAAAATGGGCACTTTTAAAAATATATATATTTTTATTGACAAATCTTCATACACACAGAGAGTGCATACATGGTGTACAATCAATGGCTCACAATATCATCAAATAGTTATGTAGTCATCACCATGATTATTTTTAGAACTTTTGCATCACTCCGGAAAAGAAATAAAAAGAAAAAATCCTATACATCCTATACCCCTTACTCCTCCCTCTCATTGACCACTAGTATTTCAATCTACCTAATTTATTTTACTCCTTATCCTCTCTATTATTTATTTTTTAATCCATATTTTTTAATTCATCTGTCCATACCCTGGATGAAGGAGCATCAGACGTAAAGTTTTCAAAATCACACAAAAATGAGTACTTTTAAATGCTGACCACATCTGAGTCCCTGGGGTAAGGTCCCTAATGTGGAAGTTACCAGAGGCAGAAGTACTCATGGAAAAAATGGAAAACTGAGCTGTTATAAGGCAGGATGGGCACCAGGACTGAAAAGTGTAATGCAAAGGGGGCACTAAATGAGGTAGAGCAGTGGAGCAAAACACAACAGCTGGAGAGAAAAATCTGCACACAAAAAACCAAAACAGCTTAGAACTCCTGGAGAAAGAGCAGAGGAAAGGAAGTTTCCCCCTGGAGATGAAATAACACATAAAAGGGCTGAATTAAAAGGTGTACTGCATGGTCAGGGCAAGACACTGATGCAGAAGACCTGAGAAAACCTGAACCGTCAAACATAGGCTGCTCTAAAGGTTCAGTGTAAGCTGAAAAAAAATTTAAGAAGGACTTTAACACATAGCCAATTTGCAGTAAAACTCTAGGCAACAGGGAAAACTGACTTTCAGAGTTAGCACATCAAAATAATCAGATGCCCAGAAATCAGCAAAAATTTATAAGCCATACCAAAAAACAGGAAGAAATGGCCCAGTCAAGGGAACAAATTAAAACTTCAGAGGAGACACAGATTTTAAAACAACTAATTAAAAAAGTTCAAATAAATCCCTTAAATCAATTCAAGGAGCCTAAGGAAAATATGGATAGAAATGAATTAAATATGGATTTAGAGCTAAATGATATTAAGAAGAAAATGTGTAAGAATATGGAAGAATTAGAAAGTTTAAAAATAAATATAACCAATATTATGGTCATGAAAACATTATAACGGAGAATAAAAATACACTAGAAGCATAAAACAGCAGATTTGAACAAGCAGAAGAAAAAGTAAGTGTTCTAGAAGACAGAACAATCAAAATCAAATGATCAGAAGAACAGAGAAAAAAGAATAGAAAAAAATTGAGCAGAATCTAAGGGACCTGTGTGACAACGTGAATCATATAAAAGTACACATCATGGGATCCAAGAAGGATAAAAGAAAGTTTTCTGTCCCAAGAGCACAAGAATCACCTGGTGTATGGAGTAGAAGAGGCTGCAGTGAATTACAGGAAGTTATTCCAGGAGATATTGAACACATTGAAGGAGAAACTAAAGTAGCTAAAAGGATATTAGCTGATGTGCAAGAAAGAATGGTGATGATTGAGGAAGGGGGCAGAATTTCGAAAAGATAATTAAGTCTGAATATAGATTAAGGTTCTAGTTGTTGAATGAAAATAATGAGATGAACCTTTTGAGAATAGAAGGATATGTTTTCAATATGAATATGCCAATCTGAATCATCTGATCAGTTTTTCCAGAGAGCTAAAGGAGAAGTTCCAAGAGACTCTACAGAGACTAAACAGTTTGGGAGGAGAGAACATGTATACACTGAAGAAGAGTGAAGTCAGAGTATCTGATGAGATCAAGGGTCTCCGAAGACCCTTAAAGAACTAGAGCTAGAGAAGAAGTATGGGGAATTTGCCTTAGCCCTCCTCCAGAATTCAGGATATTCTTTGAAAAGGAGTGAGACACTACTGCTTCAGTGTCTAGAGCCTGCTATATCACAAATCTAATTTTTGGCCAAATAACAGGAATGAGTGAACTACTAAGAGTATTACAAAGATATATAACTCTGGATCCTGAAACAGCTCATCTTTTCTAGTTTCATCTGGAGATCTGAGAAGTGTGAAATTTGGAAATATCCTCCAGGTTGTACCTCATGTTAGAAAGAAAGCCATACCTGAAAAAGAATAAATGTTTACCCACTTGTGGAGAAGAAAAGAATTTATTCATGATCTTGCAAGAATAGGTGCACAACCAAAATATGGTTGGAGTACAAGCAATAAAATGACACACATTTTATACCCTAAACTTAGTATGCAGGTCCCTCCCCCATTTCTTTGCTGATTAGATACTCCAGAGGTTACAGCCTATCCAGACAGTCTAACAAATTCAAATTTCCTGCTGAAGGTTCCCACTTTTGATTACACTTTACATCTCAGTGACCCTGGCCATTACTTATTCAAACTTGTTTTTTTTTTTTACCTATATAAGGATTTGCCACCAATTCTAGGCTTGTGTCAGAGGCCTTCCCCTTTCCATGCCTGTAAGACCCAGTCTGAGCCATTTTGCAGCCCTTTGTTTAGTGAGTTCCATTTCTCTCATCCTGTGCCATGTTGTATAAAAGCTAAACTTTATTTTATTCTTACACTGATGACCCAAAGAGATTTGACTTCAGTGCCACTGTGTTGGGTGTGAAGAGCTTCACTTCAGGGAGGCATTATTGAGTAGAAAAGACTACAAAGTAGCAGTTGGGCACATACAAGGACTCTGCAAGCCAAAAGGGTGACAGACCCAAAATCTCTGGGATAAATTTTTACCCACAAGATCTGTTATGGGTAGTGATTTCACCTTCTAGGTCTTTCCTCTTTTAAAAAGGCTTTCTCTGAGGGAGCAAATGAACAAAGTGAAGTTTACTATGAATATGGGCAAATATCATTCTACAGTGTGACAGAGAGATCTCTCATTTATAATTTCTCTTTTCCTGCCCTCCAAGGAGCTCTCAGGCCTACATTTTCTCTTTGTATCCCAAATGAAAGCATAGATTCAGACTCTCTCACCATCTGTACCACTTAGAATCTTTCTTGTGGTGTTACTGTTAACCCTTAATCTTCCTCAGTGTGAAAACAAGGCCAAGAGCCAGAAAGTTAAGAGTATGACTTTGTGAAAGCATTTTGCTTTTGGGCTGGAACCCAGTTCAATACCCCAGAGTCTTTGCATTCCTGTGGCTTTCAATCCCCATTTAGTGGAAGAGATTACATTTAAACTGAGTTATGAATAACAAAAGGGTTCTACCCTGATTAAAATAACAAATTCATATGCAACATAGTATTGTGAAATTAGAATGGAAATGTGATCTGACCTCAGATTAATGGGAGTCCTTATGTCTAGGTTAAGGACTCCAGACTTAGTTCTTAAAACTGGTAGAATTCATTTATTATCTCTAGGAGTTTTATTGTAGATTTTCCCTGACTTTCCTATATAAATTAGCATGTAATCTGCTAATAGGTAAAGTTTTACTTCTTTCTTTCCAATTTGGATGCCTTTTATTTCTTTTTCTTGCCTAATTGCTTGGGTACAACTTCTACCACAATGTTGAATAACAGTGGTGATGATGGACATCCTTGTTTTGTTCCTTATCTTAGAGGGAAATTTTCATATATGTTCTTTGTCATGCTAAGGAAGTTTCCTTCTATTCCTAGTGTTCTAAGTGTTTTTAATCAAGAAGGGGTACTGGATTTTATCAAGTGCCTTTTTTGCCTCAATTAAGAATATCATGTGGTTCTTGCCTTTCATTCTGTTAATGTGATTTTCTTGCATACCAGGGATAAATCCCACTTGATCACGGTGTATAATTCTTTTAATATGCTGTTGGATTCAGTTTGCCAGTATTTTGTTGAGGATTTTGCATCTATATTCATAAGAAATAATGGTCTATAGTTTTCTTTTCTTGTGGTGTCTCTATCTAGCCTTGGTATGAGGGTGATGGTAGTACAACATTGTGAACATAATTAACAGCACTAAAATATATATTTGAATATGATTAAAAGGGAAAATATTCTATTGTATATACAGTAACAGAATTAAAAAAAAATCCATGGAAGTATTTGTATTAGTTTGCAAGCTGCTGGAATATGATATACCAGAACTGGGATGGCTCTTAAAAAAGGGTATTTAATAAGTTATAAGTTTACAGCTCTTAGCCTACAAAAATGTCCAAACTAAGGCATCTAGGGAAAGATACCTTAATTTAAGGAAGGCTGATGAATCAGGAACACCTCTGTCAGCTGGGAAGTCACATGGCTGGCATCTGCTGATCCCTCTCTCCTCGGCTCCATTGCTTTCAGACATTGTTCCTGTGAGGATTCCTCACTTTGCTTCTCCCACACTGGCCTTCATCTCTTGGCTTCCTTGGCTCTCTCCAGCTTCTGGTTTGCTTAATATCTCACGGCAATGTCTTCTGAGCTCCAAGCATCTCCAAACATGTGTGTCTCTGTTCTCCAATATTGGCATCTGTGTAAGCTCTGCTCTGAAGTTTCTGTTGGCTCTGTCATTTCTGAGCTTTCTCCAAAATGTTTCCCCTTTTAAAGACTCTATTAATCTAATCAAGACCCACCTGGAATGGGTGGAGTCATGTCTCCATCTAATCAAAAGCTCACACCCACAATTGGGTGTGTCACATTTCCATGGAGATAATCAAATCAAAAGATTCCAACCTACAGTATTGGATTAGGATTAAAAGAAATGGCTGCCCCCACAAGATTAAATCAGGATTTAAACATGGCTTTTCTGGGGTACATAATACCCTCAAACCAGCACACTACCTAACACAAATAGTGAACCCTAAATTAAGTCCTAGACTATAGCTGATAGTACATTTTTATAATTGTACTAGTATCAGTTGTAACAAATGTTCCACACCAATGCAAGGTGTCAGCGGTAGGGTAGTTAATGTGAATCCTGTATTTTATACATGATTTCTTTAAACCCATATGCTGGTTTAAAAGTGTGTACCCCACAAAAGCTATGTCCTTTAAGCCTGATTCAATATTAACTTTGATTGGATTGTTTCCATGGGGATGTGACACACTCAGTTGTAGGTGTGACCTTTTGATTAAATGGAGATGTGAATCTTCCCACTCACCTAACTGCAGTACTCCAAAATATATGAGGTAAACACTGGCAAAACTGAAGGGAGAAATAGATACCTCTACAATAACAGATGAAGACTTCAATACACCACTTTCATCAACGGATAGAACATAAGACATATCGATAAGGAATCAGAGAACTTGAAAAATATAATAAATGAGCTAGACCTAACAGTCATATATAGAACACTGCACCCCAGAACATCAGTTTATATATTCTCCCAACTGCACATGGATCATTCTCTAGGACAGACCACATGTTAGGTCTGTAAACAAGTCTCAATAAATTAAAATATATAGAAATTATACAAAGCATCTTTTCTGACCACAATGAAATGAACCTGGAAATCAATAACAGGCAGAGAAGTAGAAAATCCACAAATATATGGAAGTTAAATAACACTCTTTTAAACAATCAATGGGTCAAAGAAGAAATCAAAAGGGAAATCAGGAAATATCTTGAGATGAATGAAAATGAGACTACAACATATAAAACTCATGTGTTAGAATGAAGTCAGTGCTCAGAGTGAAATTTATAGACCCAAATGCTTACATTAAAAAAGGAGAAAGCTCAAATCAAAGACCTAATTGCACACTGGAGGAACTAGGAAAAGAACATCAAACTAAACACAAAGTGAGCAGAAGGAAAAAAATAGAGCAGAAATAAATGAGATAGAGAATACAAAAACAATAGGCAGTATTAACAAAACTGTATGCTGGTTCTCTGAAAATATCAATAAAATTGATAAACCTTTAGCTAGACTGACTATGAAGAAAGAGAGAGGACACAAATAATTAAAACCAGAACTGAAAAGGGTAACATTACTACTGACATAAAATAAAAAGGATCATAAGAGGATGCTATGAACAATCGTATTGCCAGCAAATTTGACAACCTAGGTGAAAGGGACAAGTCCCAAGAAACACACAAACAACCTACATTGACTCTAGAACAAATACAAGATCTCAACAGACCAATTACAAACAAAGACATTGACTCAGTAATCAAATAAGAAAGAAAATCCTAGGAGCAGATGCTTCCACAGGGAAATTTTGCCAAACGATTGAAAAATAATTAATACCAACACTGCTCAAACTCTTCCAAAAAACTGAAGGGGAGGGAACACTCCCTAATTCATTCTATGAGACCAACATCACCCTTATACCAAAGCCAGATAAAGCTACCATTAGAAAAGAGAATTACAGACCAATCTCTCTCAACAACACACTAGCAAACCAAATTCAATAGCACATTAAAAGAATTATATACTATGATTATGCATGATTTATCTCTGGTATGCAGGGGTGGTTCAACTTAAGAAAGTCAATGAATGTAACATACCATATTAACAGAATGAAGGGAAAAGCCACATAATCATTTCAGTTGATGCAGAAAAGGCATTTGACAAAATCCAGCACCCCTTTTAAAAAAATTTTTTTTAATTTTATTTTTTAAATACCAAAAAACACCAAACATTCCTATTTTGACCATTCCATTCTACATATATAATCAGTAATTCACAATATCATTACACAGTTGCATATTCATCATCATGATCATTTCTTGGAACATTTGCATCTATTCAGAAAAAGAAATAAAACAAAAACAGAAAAAAAAATTATACATACCATACCCCTTACCCCTCCCTTTCATTGATCACTAGCATTTCAAACTAAATTTATTTTAGCATTTGTTCTCCCTATTATTTATTTTTATTCCACATGTTCTACTCGTCTGTTGACAAGGTAGATAAAAGGAGCATCAGACACAAGGCTTTCACAATCACACAGTCACACTGTGAAAGCTATATCATTATATAATCATCATCAAGAAACACGGCTACTGGAACACAGCTCTACATTTTCAGGCAGTTCCCTCCAACCTCTCCTTTACATCTTGGATAACAAGGTGATATCTACTTAATGCGTAAGAATAACCTCCAGGATAACCTCTTGACTCTGTTTGGAATCTCTCAGCCATGAACACTTTGTCTCATTTCACTCTTCCCCCTTTTGGTGGAGAAGTTTTTCTCAATGTTTTGATGCTGAATCTCAGCTCATTCTAGGATTTCTGTCCCACGTTGCCAGGAAGGTCCACACCCCTGGAAGTCATGTCCCACATAGACAGGGGGAAGGTGGTGAGTTTGCTTATGGTGTTGGCTGAAAAGAGAGGCCACCTCTGAGCAACAAAAGAGGTTCTCTTGGGGGTGACTCTTAAGGTTAATTTTAAGTAGGCATGACCTATCCTTTGTGGGGTTAAGTTTCATACGAGCAAACTCCAAAACGGGGGGCTCAGCCTATAGCTTTGGTTGTCCACACTGCTTGTGAGAGTATCAAAAATTCAACTTAGGGAAGTTGAATTTTCCCCCTTTCTCACCATTCCCTGAAGGGGACTTTCCAGCACCCCTTCTTGATAAAAACACTTCAAAAACCAGGAATAAAACCAGAAAACTTCCTCAACATAACAAAAATAAAAACTTCCTCAACATAATAAAAGACATATGAAAAATCCCATGGCTAACACTATACTCATTGGTGAAAGGCTGAAAGCTTTTCCTTTAAGGTCAGGAAAAAGACAAAGATGTTCACAGTCACCACTGTTAATCAAAACTGTACTAAAATTTCTTGCCAGAGCAATTAGGCAAGAAAAAGAGACAAAGGCATCCCAATAGAAAAGGAAGAAGTAAAACTCTCCTTACTTGCACATGACATGATTCAATATACAGAAAATATATTGTTGAAAAATTCACAACAAAACTCCTAGACCTAATAAATAAATTCAGCAAAGTAGCGAGATACAAGGTTGCTACAAAAATCAATAGTGTTTTTATACACAGTGAACAAATGGAAGAAGAAATAAAGAAAAAATTCTATTTGCAACAGAAACTGAAAGAATCAAATATCCAAGAATAAATCTAACCAAGGATATAAAGGACTTGTACATTAAAAACAAACAAACAAACAAACAAAAAAAAACAACCAGAAAACATTGCTAAAAGAAAGCCAAGAAGGCCAAAATAAATGGGAGGATATTCCATGCTCATGGGTTGGAAGACTAAATATTGCCAAGATGTCAATTCTACCCAAAGCGATTTATATAAAAATTCCAATAGCCTCCTTTTCAGATAAGAAAAAAGCCAAGCATCAAATTAAAATGGAACCATAAGGAGTCCTGAATAACCCAAAACATGTTTAAAAGAACAAAACTGAGGGACTCATGTTTCCTGATTTAGAAACATATTACTAAGTTATTGTGGTCAAAACAGCATGGTACTGGCACAAGAACAGATATATAAACTAATGGAATCCAACTGAGAGTTTGGAAATCAATCCTCAGAGCATCTACAGTCAACTTATTTTTGACAAGGGTGCCAAGCCCACTCAACAAGAGAATAATAGTCTCTTAAACAAATGGTGCTGGGAAAACTTGGATATCCATCTGCAAAAGAAATATGGTGCATCCCTACCTCATGCCATATACAAAAATTAACTGAAAATGGATCAAAGGCCTATGTATAAGATCCAGGAGTATACAACTCCTAGAAGAAAACTTAGGGAAGCATCTTCAGGACCTTGTGTTAGGCAATGGTTTCTAAGACCTGACACCAAATACATGAGAAACAAAGTAAAAAATAGATGTGGGACTTCATCAAAACTAAAAACTTTTGTGCCTCTAAGGACTTCATCAAGAAAGTAAAGTAAATCCTACAGAATGCAAGGAAATATTTGGAAACCACATATCTGATAAGAGTTTAATTTTAAGATTCTCTAAAGAAATCCTACAACTCAACAACAAAAAGACAAAAAAATCCAATTAAAAAAGGCAAAGTCTTGAAAAACATTTGTCCAAAGAAGGTGTACAACTGGCCAAAGAGCACATGAAAATAGACTCAACATGATTAGCCATCAGGGAAATACAAATCAAAATTATAAGACACAACTTTATACCCACTAGAATAGTTACTATTAAAAAATGAATTTACAAGTGTTGGAAGGATGTGGAGAAATGGTAACACATGGTCATTGTTGGTGGGAATATAGAATGGTGTATCTGTTGTGGAAAACAGTTTGGAGATTCCTCAGAAAGTAAGGTATAGAGTTACCATATGACCAGACAATCCCTTTTCTAAGTATATACGCAAAAGAATTGAAAGCAAGGACTCTAACGAATATTTGCATACTGTTGTTCACAGGAGCACTATTTACAACTGCCAGAAGATAAAAGCAACCCAAGTGTCCATCAAATGGGGAATGGACAAGCAAAATGTGGTGTATTCATGCAATGGACTATTATGTGGCCGTGAAAAAGAGGCAAGGTTATGATATATGTGATAACATGGATAAACTTTTAAGACATCATGTTGGTTGAAATAAGCCAGACACAAAAGGGAAAAATATCGCATGATCTCACTGATTTGAAATGCTTAGAATAAGCAAATTCATAGAGTCAGAAAATAGAATGCTTATAACCAGCAGATAGGAAGGGCTAGGGAAGGGGGAATTAAAGCTTAATTGGTACAGAATTTCTGTTTGGATAAGTGAAAGTTGTAATGGATGATGATGATGGTTATACAACTTTCTGAAAGCAATTAACACTACTGAATTATTTATCTGACTGTGGTTAAAGGGGGCAATTTTACATTGTATATATGTTACTAAAATAAATTTTTAAAAGATATATGCATACAAATACAGGAGCAAAGTTTTAGAACAAAATGTATAAACTTACTCCACATACTCTATAATTTACTTCTAAAATTTAATGAATATGATTATCTTTCTATATCATTAAATAAACAACATTATTTTTAATGACTGCATAGTGTTCAATTAAATGCTTTTACCATTATTTACTTCTTAAAGCTTCTACTGTTGGCCATTCATATAATTTTTATTTTTTTATATTATAAACAATGCTGTAGTAAACATTCTTGTAATAAATGTGGACAGTTGTGATTTTTCTTTACAGTTAATTTTTAAAGGTGGAATTGGTGGGACAAAATGTCAACATAATTTAAGGCATTCAATTAAGTATTGACCAATGAAAAGTTGTACCGCTTTACATTTAATGAGAATCTAAAAGAATGTATATTTTTCCTAACCTCTACCAACCCTGGGATTTATAATAATAATAAATATTGGGGCTCTCTGTTCCTGCGTGTTCAGTGAGCCCCACGCATGTGTGGTAAATAAACCCCTTGCGTGTTGCATGAGAGAACGTCTCTTGGAGTCCTCCTTTGCGTGGAAAAACTCTTGAATTCTTACATTTGGAGGTCCCACCGAGATCGGCTCTTCGTAAGGGGAGGCTCCAACAGCCTTCTCTCTCGGGGCTGCGAGCCTTGGAAAAAGCCCAGCGGTTCCTGTGGCAGCAGCTCTCCACCTCCTACCAGCCACGAGACAACAGAACTCCGCATCAATATCAGGTGGGAGACTTCGTCTACGTCCACCGCCACCAGGTACAGACTCTTGAACCTCGCTGGAAAGGACAGTATCAGGTACTCTTGACCACCCCCACCGCAGTCAAGGTCGATGGCATCGCATCCTGGATCCATGCGTCTCATCTCAAACCTGTGCCTTCGCCCTCTGAGTCCCAGTGGAAACTGGAAAGGACTGACAATCCTCTCAAGCTGCGGGTTCGTAGGGTTACTACTCCTTCTCCTCCTTCTCCCAGGGGAACCCAATTCCAACCCGCATAAGCCTTGGAAATGGACAATAACCAGATGGGATGATGGGAAGACTATAAAAACTTGGGAGGGAGCAGGGGAGCCTTCTTTTCTAGTGACCCCTTGTAATCTTACCACTCTGGGGAACGAGCCCTGTTGCGACCTGACCCCCATCTACCTATGTCCCGCATCCAATCAGGGAAAAAGTTACTGTAACAGCCCAGGACACTATTATTGTGCCTACTGGGGCTGTGAGACTTTAGCTTCAAAATGGACAACCTTAGGCCACCCCTTCCTCAAAATAGGGTACCAGAAAACCTGTTCTAATCCTGGAAGCTGTGGGTCTCATGGATGGCCCGGGGCCCACCATGGAACACTCATGATCGGCGGTAGGCCTACAACAGATTTCTCACAAAACCCTTGCGCTAAAATTTGGCTTAATATCACTAACCCCTCAGATAATAGTTGGATAACTGGAAAAACCTGGGGAGCCAGATTATACGAAACCGGCACAGACAGGGGGAGGCTAATACTAATTAAAAAGGAAGAAATTCCCCAAAAAGCTATCAGGGTAGGCCCCAACCCTGTTCTGACTATGAAAAACCCAGGGCCTCATGCGAAGCCTACGCCCCCAGGAAGGCCTAGCAATAGCTCCCTAATTCCCACTTCTTCCCCCCTTCCGACTCCCAGTAGTACTTCTCCCTATAATCCAGAGACTCCTGGCGACCGATTATACAACCTAATTCTAGGAGCCTTTTCTGCCCTCAATCACTCCCGAGCTAATCTCACCCAGTCATGCTGGCTTTGCCTGTCGGCTTCGCCGCCCTATTATGAAGGAATAGCTATAAATAAGTCATATACCATCCTCCCTAATGGCACGTCTTGTGACTGGGACAGCGACCATAAACTCACCCTGTCTGAGGTTACGGGACAAGGAACTTGTATAGGTAACCCTCCTCCCCACGTTAAAATCTTATGTGCCACCATTAATCAAACCCAAGATAATGATAAATTCCTTCAACCTCCCCCAGGTTTAAAGTGGGCATGTAACACTGGAATTACCCCTTGTGTATCTACAAAGGTTTTTAACAACTCTGTCAACTATTGTGTGTTGGTTTCTATATACCCCCGAATTCTCTATCATTCAGGGACAGAATTAGAAACTATACTATTAAGCCAAACCAGATACAGAAGGGAACCAATCTCAATAACCCTGGCAGTTCTTATGGGGGTAACCACCGCTGCCGGTATAGGCACAGGGACTGCTGCCATTGTACATAGCAATCAACAAACCAGTCAATTACAGGCCGCGATAGATCAAGACTTAAACGAAATAGAAAGATCTGTCTCAGCCCTTCAGAACTCTCTAACCTCCCTTTCAGAAGTAGTTCTGCAAAATAGGCGAGGACTTGACTTACTTTTCCTTAAAGAGGGGGGACTATGTGCAGCTTTAAAAGAACAGTGCTGTTTCTATGCGGATCACTCTGGTGTTGTTAAAGAGTCCATGACAAAACTCAGAGAGCGCCTTCGTGAAAGACAAAAAGAACGAGAGGCGCAACAGGGGTGGTTTGAATCTTGGTTTACTAAGTCCCCCTGGTTGACAACGCTATTATCTGCTCTCGCTGGGTCTTTAATTGTGTTACTTTTAATAATAACTATAGGACCATATATTCTAAATAGAATTATACAGTTTTTACAAAGGCAGATTGGAAATGTCAAATTAA
Organism: Tamandua tetradactyla; assembly: GCF_023851605.1. Lineage (NCBI taxonomy): Eukaryota > Metazoa > Chordata > Mammalia > Pilosa > Myrmecophagidae > Tamandua > Tamandua tetradactyla. The sequence continues at coordinate 30,091,675 of NC_135352.1, forward strand.
TGCTCATCAGACAACAGTACTCAGTATTAAATAACCCAGAAAATCTCTAAGATTAGAGATATGTACAAAAAGGAGTGGGGAATGTAAAGAAGGATTTTATAAAGCTTAACAGTAGCTAACTTTTCTTAGGTAAAGAAGGATTTTATAAAGCTAAACAGTAGCTAACTTTTCTTATGTAAAGAAGGATTTTATAAAACTTAGCAGTAGCTAACTTTTCTTGCTTAATTTAGCTATTTACATGTATTTTAGCTTCTGAATGATAGAAATATCTAGCAAAAGGATTTGTGTCATTTTATATTCACTACTATGCATTTGGTGTGAGTTAAGGATTGTAAAGGAAAGAGTTATGGGCCCCATCAGGCTAAGAAAAACAACTTGGGACCTTCCGGGGTGGTTATCTGCCTCTCCCAACCCCCATGACTCCTTGCACCAGAAATGCTTGTTGTGAAAATGATCGTTACCTGCTTCTTGCATGAAGCAACACCTGTGACCCATGCTCGACCCCCCCCCCCCCCTCCTCCTCCCCCTTAAAAAGCTTCCCCAAACCCAGGCTAGGGGCTCTCTGTTCCTGCATGTTCAGTGAGCCCCACGCATGTTTGGTAACTAAACCCCTTGCGTGTTGTATGAAAAAATAAATAAATAAATAAATAAATAAATAAATATTGGCCAATTTTATGGGAAAAAATAATATCACTTAGAAATTTAAAAATTACCAGTGGCATTGAACTTTTTCATGTTTCTGCTCTTCTTTTAGAATTTCATCTTTTTCTTCTCAATTTTTAGAAGTTTTTAAATATATTGACAATATTAACCTTTTGTTTGCATGTATGTCGCAATGCTTCACACTTTATCATTTAAAATAGATTAATACAGAGAATTTAAGATTTTTATTTGGTGAGATTTATCAATTTTTCCTTTATGGTTGTATGTCTTAAAATTTTAGCATCAGAGATAAAATTGTTTACAGAAACAATTGTTGCAACAAGCTATCTACATCTGACTCAAAGTCAATAACTTGAGCCATGTATCAATTTCTATATCTTGTTTATTTCTATTAAATTCCAGGCTTCCAAGAATGGCAGCATATAACTGATGGTTGGTCAGCTAGTTCTGCATATTAAGATGGGAAATAAACCTGGTAAATAAGAAGAGCTTTTTAGCTAACATCTACTCTCAATACTCAGTCAAATACTAATTAAACAAGTCCGTCACAGTCAAAACTATGACTGAGGATTTCATCTGAGTTAGTGGCAAATATATTCCTATTACATTGCTGGCCAAAGATCACTGGAAATCATAAAAATGGTTCCTATGGGCATTAACAATATCACGAAAATTGTCTAAGACTTTGAAATCTTGGGTGTTCATCTTTCCTTTAAAAACTTTCGTACTTCAGTATAGAAAAGCAGTGCACACTCATTGTTCTTTCCTTCACAGTGTATATTTAGCAGTGGCAATTTGATTGTATTTCCCTATTTCCTTCAACATTTAAGATCAGAAGATATCCTTTAGTCCACCAGCTGTTCTCCATGACTAAAGCAGTGGATGAATGGGTGTTTAGGTGTAGTCTCTTTGATCACATTATATACACCCTTCTCTGCTTCACACATGGTTGATGTTTTGTCAGCCCTGATCCCAAAGCCCCTTCAGTGGCAAGGACACTACAGTTCATCAAATAATCATTAATTAAACAAGAAAGTACCTGTTTATATGGCACAGATTTTCAAAGACAAATGGAACCAAAAGGCATAGAGAGTGTCTTCCCCATGGGTGTGTTGCACATATGCCAAGAGCAGTTTCGTGCTCTATCCCTCAGTACTCTCATGTAACAAGAAAGAAAATATCTGCTAGCATAAGCACATGGCAGTAATTACTCTTTCACTTTTTCTGCCATTGATCTGGTATCATGCCCACCAGCATGCTTTGAATAGAGTCATTTTGCCAAGAATTGTTCTGCTTTCTCTCTAAGCATAATATTGGCCATTAACTTGGGCATTCAATTTTTTAGGCTTCTTATCGGGATGACCCTGATATCTGTTACTGCCCTTTCTTTGCCATTTGTGATAAAATTCAACAATTTCATATTTGGAAAAACAACATTTTGCTTTTATTCTAGAAAAACTTCTATGGACACTAGAAAAGTCACTAAGCTTGTTTGAAAATGATGCTAATTTTTTATGGCTTTGTGGCATTATGCAACAAAATTTCAATATTAGACAATGCTCTAGGGACATAAAAATAAATGGATCATTTGATGAACAAAAATCCAATTTTCAGATATGCATCATCCTATTCATACTTTTCTTTTCCACTGCTTATGTGAAATCATCACCCTTGCAGAGTCACTTTTCCCAGCACGTACAGATTAACATTCTGCATTTGTACTGGAGCCTTGTTTACTGTCTATGTGTGTGACATTATTCTGGATTGTAGTACATATGTTATTTTCTTTATTTTTTTTAGTCTCTGTTTTAGTTTGTTAACACTGCTGGAAATGCAGTATACCAGAAGTGGGTTGGCTTTTATAAAGGGAATTTATTAAGTTACAAGTTCCTAAGGCCAGAAAATATACCTTGACTCAAGAAAGGGATGATTATGTTCTGGGTTTCTCTATCAGCTGGGACGGCACATGACAACATCTGCTAGCTTTTTCTCCTGGCTTCTCATTTCAAACAGCTTCCACTAGAAACATTTCCTTTCTGCATCTCCAAATGTCTCTGTCTGTGTCAGCTCTGAAGCTTTTTCCAAAGTGTTTCCCTCTTAAAGGACTCCAGTAAGTGACCACACCTTAAATGGGTGGAGATACATCTACATGGAAACAACCCAATCAAAAGGTCCCACCCATAACTGAGTGGGTCACCTCTCCATGGAAACAACTTAATAAAAATGATTGCATCCCACAATATTGAATTAGGATTAAAGAACATGGCTTTTCTGGGGTAAACAACAGTTTCAACCCAGCACAACCTCAAAAAAACATTTTAAGCCAATGATCCACTCTTGTGAAATGGGGGTATAATACAGTATCTGAGAAAAATAAAAATGCACATTCAATAAAGTAAGCAGAACCATATAAATGATTTGGAAGCATATAAACCAGAAGGTAATGCGTCCCAGACTGATAAAGACAGAATTTGTAGCTTATGGGCAACCTCTAAACCCATACTTATTTTTAATACTTTAGTAGGATTTCTGTAAAGATCATAGCTTATCTCATATTTCAAATTTGTGACATGCCTATGAACAAAATTGGTGTATAGCCTTTTGTTCTGAACCTGCCTGCAGGCTGCCTGATGGACCACTGGGGATTACCCACGGGCAGTAAGCCCCACTGCTCTGCATTCTGCGTTCCCTGCCCCAGGGAGTATATAACTACTTGCCTACATTTTTAAAAAGTTTTTTTAAGATATGAGATTCTTGCATCCCCTGTGTATTAGTCAGGGTTCTCCAGAGAAAACGAACCAATAGAACCCAGCCTATATCTATATATATATATTGAGAGAGAGAGAGAGAGAAGGAGAGAGAGATTGATTTTAAGGAATTGGCTCATCTGATCTTGGGGCCTGGCAAGTCCCAATTTCACAGGGCAGGTCTCACAAATAAAGGTGAGGCTAAAGTACTTAGTCCAAATTCCATAGGGGAAGCTGGTTAGCTGGAAAACTCCAGCAAGAACAAAACTGAATTTGAGTCTGAATTCCTCAGAAATCCTCAATTCTGGCTTTTAAGACTCCTGAATGATTGGAGGTGGAGCCCCCCCACCCCACATTGCTGAGCACATCTCCTTTGTTGATTGTGGATATAATCAACAGATTATTGATAGAACTCCCATCTCGAAATACCCTCAGATTAATAAGCAAACCGTTGCTTGATCAAACACCTGGATACCATAAACTAGCCAAGCTGATCCATAAAATTAACTATCATAATCTCCAATAGTTAACCTATAATGTTTGCCTTATTTATTGAATAATTTTTATTTCTTCCACTTATTTCAAATGCCACTTTTATCACATAACATTTTCTTATATACCTTAGGCAGATTTCAGGGCTCCATTCAAATGACCCCAGCACATGGGTCTTTCTTTATTTTCTATTCTCATTGGTCAATCATTCTATTCTTACATCTATACCATACACTTCAAATTTAATATGTGTCAATATCTGGTAGTGCAAGATTCCCCCTAATTTCTCATCTCCTTTCAAAAAGCTGTTGGCTTTTCTTTCCCAAGGAACGTGTATATTACTTAGTGGTTATTTAGTTTTTATGCACAAGGCTTTGGTATAAGGAGGAGCATTCTACAAATATGAATATTAGTCGTCTTCCAGTCTCATTTTTATTATTACTACTAACAAACAAGCTATGTTAACAAAATAAGGAAGTGTTATTGCATTTTTGACATCTCAGGTTCTGATAGTTATTTAAACTGGAGAGCAACCAGTATGAACCATTTTATAAGAAGCCCTTCATATTGTTAGTTTTCCTAGGCTGGGATGCTGAGAATAAATGAATGGATTTATTCTCATGAATAAACTAAGATGTCATGAACTAAGACAACATGTCAAATTTTTTTCTCCAGTGGACTATGGCGCTACTGCCACAATACATGGATGAAAACAGTTTAGATTCCACCTATATTGCTGGGATGCTAAAAGTTCCAATTTAAAAGTAAAATATTCGGCTAACCAATCAGTTTCTTTGCTTTTGTGATCAATTAATTTCTCACACACACACCCCATATACATACTGAATTAATTATCTCAGCAAGTCCAGTTTTGGCACCTGAGAGGCAGAACTTTAAAGCAACACCTCTTTAAAAAGCAAACAATGAAAAAAATTGTGTCCTGCTAAGAGTTTGCACACTTATACAGAAAGTCTGAGCAAACATCTTAGAGATCCAGATGGTTCATGAAGCATCTTGTGATTAAGTGATCTGAAGCAAAGGACCCATCGGTGGCCTTGTATTCTTAACAGTTAAATATGATTTGGCCTCTGTAATTAGAATTCACTAAATGAAAATAGAGCAGGTACTACAGTTTGTAGTTGTTTCTCTATGGACTGTTGTTTTTATTATATTTGTAATTAGCCCTTGTGAAGAAAGTCTTTTTTAGTTTCTGCAATTCATCGCAGCTTTCATTACAACAAACACCCATGACCCCTGGTGCCAAACTGTAAACAATGATAGTTACCAGCCTCATTAGGAGACTAGCAGATGGCTTATAAAGTTCTCATTGGATTTTAAATCCATTTGTGACTTGCAGTGCACAAATGTTTACCTTTGAAGAGTATAAAATATGTCAGAAGGGGTCTGCACTCTGCTTTCATTAGTATTAATGCATTTTCATCTTAACAAGAAAAAGCTGTGATTACACATTTTTGTTTGTCTTCTAATTCTATGTGAGCTGATTTGCAGAATTTTTTTCTGGGTCCTTACCTATTAGAAGAACAAACAAAGTGTTAACTTCTCATTTTTATCATGTATTCATTCTTCAAATATGTCTCGAATTCCTACTATGAGCCAGGCTAAAACATTAGGGATACAAATGAGGAATGCAATATAGTAGGTGCTCAATAAATACATGCTGAATCAACCCAAAATTAAAATTAAAGCTTAGTTTTTCTTTCTTTTTTTGGGGGGTGGGTGATGTGGAATGCATGGTCCAGTAATCAAACCCAGGTCTCCCACATGGAAGGCGAGCATTTTACCACTGATAAAGTTTAGTTTTGTTTTATGTAATGGTGTTTCCTAACTGCATAGTACTTGATCCCTAATTCCTAGACATAGAACTATGTTATTCGTCTCTAAATACTTCCTTTAAACTACAAAATGTTAGAAACTGGAGAAAATGTTTTGCATTCCTTTCAGACCTTTCTTAGGCCAACACATTTCTTAACTTAGCGCTGAGTTACTCAGATAAAACAATAGCAGTGACCATAAATGGACCATTTAATATATGTTAGCACTTACTATGTTAAGGACTTAATATTTATTATTGTGATTAATTCTCTAAAGTCTAAATAATTCATGGGGAAGTTACTATTTTTCCATTTTATAGATGAGATGAAGGCTAAAAACATTCATCAACTTGCCTAATTTTTCCCAGGTGAAACATGGCGGAACCCAGATTCTAATTAAGACAACCTGACTCCAGACTCTATTATCTTTAACCAGTACGTTTATTCACAGCAGCTTTCACATCTTGACATCCCTGTACCTGCACTGGTTCATTTCTACCCAGCATCATTCAAAGACTGCAGCTGCTATTTAAAGGATGAACCCTTCTTCCCTTAGATGGTCTTTATGAGATAGATATTTCCTGAGGACAAGATAATCAAGAAAGTTGGAGAAATACCACAGTATCAACAAAGCCAACAGCACCTTCTGTATTCACTGGAATCTCAATCCCTACCCACTCACTTCTATCTCCTGCCTGAGTACCAGGCCCAGAACATACTCCGGGGCTGAGGGAGGGGAGTGGGGAGCGTGGGGGGCAGATGGAATGGAGGGGTAGCTACAAGGATGCTGTAAACTATGCAACGCACCAACAGTCACCACCAGGGAGCAGGCACCGGTCAGGTCTGATGAGGAACAGGGTGTTACCTGGACCAGGCTGCTCCCCTCAGCTCATGCCATGGGTGCCACCCCCAGGCTAATGACAGCCTCTTAGGGTCTTGGGCACCAGGATCAACAAGCACTGCTCCTGCCCTCACCCGTTGTCCCCTTTCTCAGGAATCTCAGGACCCCCTACTTACCAATTTGCTGAATATACAAGATACAGCATAAGGCACATGGTATGTGCCATTTTTATTATACAATTAGCTATCGTCACAAGTATTATCACCATTGTTACAATAGGGGCAGGTGCTCCTTTGTTTGATCTCGGTGTGGTCATGTCAGAATTCATGCCCAATGTTGCTGCAGCTTCTGAATTTTTAAAAGATGCGGGAAATCTAGATTTTGAATGTCAGCACCTAATGCAAACTTTCACAAGGGCTGATTGAGCCAAAGAAAACGTATTTGGTGCCACCCCCCGCCCCAGCCAGTTTGTGAGCTCTGGTGGAGCAGGCTGATGCAGGGCACAGAACAAGGACTGCAGAATGCAAAGGCCCAGTGGGGAGAACCTGTGCGTCTTCCACTTGCCCTGCATCTCGGCAGGTCTGTAGGAGACCCAGTCACTCGGCATATGCTTTTGTAGGTTTAACCTGATATGGCAGGCCTAGCCCATGCCATCGTGAGGCTGGCTGGTAAGAATTCTATTAGACACTGTATCCCTCATGCATTCATCTTCATTTAAAGATTGCAATTTGAGGCAATTATTTAAAACAAAACAAAACGGAATTGGATGATTAAGGAGAGTTACAAGATTTCTACTCCTAGAAACCAAAGACCTTAAATTATCCACGGAGAAAGGATAGCTTAGAATGTATAAATCACTTCTGTAAGTTTTCTTGGAAATTAAAATCATCATATACTCATGTACACTTCTATGACGGTGTATTAGTCAGGGTTCTCCAAAGAAGCAGAACCAACATAGATATATCCATATATGTGTGTATTTGTGTGTATATAAATGTTGTGAGATTTATTAGAGGAACTGGTTCACGTGACTCTAGGGGACTGGCGGATCTGAATTCCATAGGGCAGGCTGCAGGTTGGGAGTTCGATGTCTTAAACGCCCCAGGAGAAGCTGGCTGAGGGAGAGGGAGCAATCCCTCTTTCTGACTGCTGAAATCCTCAGTTTTTCTTTAAGGCCTTGAACTAATAGGATGAGACTCCTCTCATCTCCTCAGTTGATTGTACAATCTCCTCAATTGATTATAGATGTGATCAGCCACAGATACAACCAACCGACTGATGGTTTATAGCCACAAAACATCCTCACAAGTAACAATCAGGCCGGTGCTTGTTTGACCAGATGACTGAGGACCCCATAACCCAGCCAAGTTGATCCATGAACTTAACAATTATAGGGGGTCAGCCCAGAGTGCCGAGGCTGTCACAATGTACTGTGATCTAGAAGATGACACATATTTTTAAAACAGTATCCAAAATTGAAGTTAGTTTACCTGCCAGGTGTATCAGCACCTGAGTCCTTCACAAGCTGGCTGGGAGAGCTCACAGCAGCATGCTCTCCGCACCTCTTCCAGCTGCAGTGGCAGGATGTCCTCCTGCTGATGAAAGTATCCTGAGATAGAAAGATCATTTGGAAAACTCAACCATGGTGGAGAATTAGCCACGTTAACTTAACATAAAGAAAAGGATTCATAGGATTAGGTAAAGAACATTGCGTGGCATAGGTAATGTGAGAGGAAGCACCTAGTTGCTGTAGGTGCTGACCACAGCTTCCTCTACCCTGCCCGGGGGCCCTAATTTACCTGCCACTCTAAGTTAGAAACCCCATGGGGGGCGGGTTTCAAGTTGCTCTCTTCTGTGTTGAAGAATGCCACACTCAGCATTGTGTTGTGTGTTTGTTTTTAAATAAGTAATCACTTAGTCCGGTCACTCATTTGTTTAATTCACAATCATACGTTAATTGATCTACTATGTCTCAGGCTCTGGGGTGCAGCTGGGGATGCAAAAGTGAACCAGGTACAGTCCCTGCTCTCAAGCAGCTGGCCGGCTGGTGGGGTAGTAGTCAAGGGAAAAGACAATACACCGTGACGAGGGCCAGAAGAGGGGAAGGACAAGACTGGGAGTCCAGGGGGGCTTCACAGAGGAGGCGGCATCCCGTTTACATTTCCGAGAAGTCTACATCTTCCAATGCTACTAGGTCAGTCCGTGACTGGTTAGAAGGGAGAGTGGTGGGCCCTGAAAAGCTGCGTGGAGCTGCAAGTGAGTCCGAACTGGAAGGAGAGTTGTGGCAGCGCAGCCCCTGCGGAGCTCTCCACCTCTTCCTTGGCGGGTCCTGCCTGTCCTGGCGGGGCCGTGACGCGGGTGCCCGCCCGCCCCCCAAGTGCGTGCCAGCGCCCCGCTGCCCGTGTAAAATCGGGAGAAGGATAAAGCGCTGTTCTCTCTTACCACCCCTCTTCTCTTTCTTCAGTCTCCAGTTCTTCCCATCATATTTATCTAGCCATGGTCTCCGGCTCTTGAACCTCTTCTCTTTCCTTTTTTGTTTCCCTCTCCATCTCTCACTCACCTTTCTACTTGTGGTAGAGCCCTTCCTCCTAATTTGGGGTCTGCGGATGGGAAAACCGCGTGTGGGACCCCATCCCTTAGCGGCTGCACTTAGCTGCTCAGACTCTGCCATCTTCAGGAGAGGGATGGCTCTGCAAGTGGATTCCGTAAGGTTTCTTGCCGGCAAGAGAGAAAAAACAAACCCTAGTAACTCCATAACTGTGCGTAGCTGCTAGGTAAGGGAGCTCATTCCCTTTGACACTTGTCCAACCCTCTCTCAGCTTTGGGTGTGAGACTAGGAGTCAGAAGTACAAATGTGTCCAGACAGCCAAAAGGTCAAACAATTATCCTATTCTAAAGGGGAAAAGCTAAATTTGTGTGTCACCCTCAAAATACAATTGTGCAGATGGCATTTGGAGAAATAACTGGCTATTTTGGACTAAGCAGGTTCTTAAAACAGGTTCACTCCCTTGCCGGGAACTGAAGGAAGGGCACAGGCTCACTTCAAGGTATAGCATTTTGGCTTGCCAGCAAATCGCTGTGAGTGGGCAAGGATGGAGGGCGGAAATGCTGGGGGAACTAATGACTCGAGTTGGAGTGGAAACAAGAATAAAAGACTTTGTATTCAATTTCCTCTCCTTTGAAACGCAGTACCCTGTGGGAGACATACATAATTGATGATATTACTATGCAACAGTAGGACTGCAGCAATATACTAATATTGATGAATACTTTTTCATTTTCATTGCACTTTTCAAGTATGCCAAAAAACATTAAAAGTTCATAAAAGAAAGTAACTTGGCGCAAGCGTGACTGATCTCATACCTGAAAATGACTCTATGGTACCACGAGCTTACCAGCCATCTGCACTTATTGGGGACAGTCCCAGTTTTCACTTTCTGCCATCCCAGGTGTCTGGACATTCCAGATAAAAACTTGGGCTTGGCTTTTATTGGCTCCTATCAGAAGCAATGCAGTATTGGGAGACCAAAATTCCATTTGATTCCAGAAACACTTTGAGGAAGGAAGTAGACATTGCTAAATAAGATCCTAAATTTGTCAGCTGATGAGAACTTTTTAGATCAGGCAATATCGATGGATCTCTCATGCTTACAAAATTCTCTCTCATATGGCGGCTTAGACTGAGCAATGTAGCTGAGCCCTTGCTGGCTCACCGCTCCCGTGCTGGATTTTTACTGCTCAGAGGTGCATAGGACCCAAACCCCTGTGTGCTCACACATTTGGGAGGGAAATAGATTTCTAGTCCTTTAATAAATAATTCTAGCTGTTCCCCCCTCCCCCCATCCCCGCACCAAACAAATCAATGGAAGCACAGTGAGGAGGAAACCTACCACCTGCCAGTGTTGAAAGGTGAAATTGGGACTTCCCCCTGTGTGAAGCACAGGCAGTGGTACTCAGCAAATATTTCATCCCCGTTGCACACCCAACCTCTTGCTCTCAGGCACTGACCAGCTCTAGGCACAAGTGAAGCAATAAGCATTGCTTTTGGACTAGGGGATTTGAGGGTGAGTTCTCCCCACGCTCTTCTGCCTTAGCATTCCTGGAAGCTGCCTGTTGAGGGTGGAGTAAATGCCCAGTGGACTTTGCGTAAACTGGAAATGAACCTTTCTGGTGTTAAACCTCTGAGATTGGAGGGTTTATTTGTTGCCATAGCTTATTCTAACCTACACATATTAGTGGACACTGTTTTTTTTTTTTTCCTAAAGTAAGAACAGAATTACCAATGCATAAATTTTTATTGAACTTGTATTATGTTCAAGGGAACATTACAGAAAATTCCCTCCCTGGGGAGCTCTTTCTCCTTGGAAGGCTCTGACTCACTGTTCACTGTGCCCAAAGGCCTGGTGACAACCCCAAACTCCGCAGGCTGGTGACAATCCAATTCAGAAATTTCTGTCACCCACCACCCACCCTTGTGGAGGAAGCTTTGGCTCTGATGCCAGAAGCTCAAATTAGCTTTTGATATTGAATGTCACTTAATCTTATCTATTTACTTATTTAAAATCACTATGACTTCCTTTAAGTTTTAAGCATATAGTGAAAGTACATTTTGTACTTGTTGGAAGATTAATATCTCTTGAAACATCATTTTGGAAGTAATTTCAGATTTCTCATTTTCATCCCCAATCAGGCTGCCATCAAGCTACTATCACAAAATCTCCAAAGTACCTCCATCCTTGCACCTTCCCGCCAATGGGCTTAATTTTTAAAGGAATTATCACTTTAGGGAGTGGGTGGGCAGACTGAATTATCGTTTAGTTTCATTTGAGAGGCTCATTTGTTTTAAAATTCTTCAAAGTGGCATACTTGATGGAGCCTACCCTCAGAAAGAAAGGACATTTTTTCCCGTTTTTTGGTATCCTCATCATGGAGCCTTAATATAAAATAGAGAAAATTGGTTGAGGAAGGAAAGTAGGGAGAAGGGAGTGATTAATATTTCAGTTTCTCAAGTGCAAAGAAATTTCAGTGAGCTGTAAAGTTTGAATATGTGTATCGCTTTTATTTTCCCTTGATGTATGATTAGGTTTACTAGCTCTTGATATTTAACATTTACACACCAGCTGTACTAGCATTTTACATTCATTTGCAAATTAGTTTTCAATCCAGCATATCTCTAGATAAGGGAATAAACTCTCACCAAAGAACATAAAGTAGCTCTCATAAACCAGGATATTATATTTTTGACAGAAACTAAAGGCAAGAGGGAGAGATGAGAACTAAAAATTCGTTGAGCATGTAATACGGCACATGCCGGCTGCTTTAATAGAGTTTTCATCACTTAATTTCCATGACAACTCTGAGGGTAGAAATTACCCCCATTTTAGAGATGAGGATACTGAGCCTGGAGAGAATAGGAGAATTTCCAAAATTTAGCTAACTCGGCGTGGTAGGGAAGGGAGATGCTTGCAGTCAGGGTCAGCTAGACTGGCCACAGGAAGATGTCACATACAGCTCTGTCTTCTAGTCACATCCATTCCAGCTGGTTCTCCAAGGGGGTTAGGGCGTGTGTTTTCAACAGGGGTGAACATGCCCCCAAAGAGACAAAAAACTGGGGCTTGGGAGGGTGGTGGAAATCTTACTCTTGTTATAAAGCACAGATATGCATATAATGCAGGTACAATATAGATACAAAATATTGGTGCTATTAACATTTCCAGGGGTGGGCAATTAGGGAACAAAACATCTGAAATGTCTCATTATGGGGACCAAAATGAAAAAGGTTGAGTGAGGGAAGAGGAGAGGCCCAGGAGACAGGTAGAGTGGGGTGCGCGGCCGGCCCCGCCTGTGGCACTCTGTGTGGCCTGAGGCCCTAATGGTTGACCGGAGCCCCGGCTCCTCCTGCTCTTTCTCACCCCTTCTGAACAAGGAAGTCCACAGTAGGCACAGACCACAGCCAGAAACTCAGAGTTCGTTGCTCCATCTCACCCCCAACTTTCCTCTCTCCAGCTCCTCCTTAGAGGCGTCGATGGTGGATTTATCTCACACACAGCAACAGCGGGAAGGTTTCAAGGGAATGAACTCCTTTCTTGAAGCACCTCAAGTGGGAACGCTCCCTGGGGCAAAGATTCAAAACACCCTCAAGTCTGTCTGATTCATGGAGACTCCATATATTGCCTCAATCAGGAACAGCTGTGGCATTCTCCAACTGCTCTGGTGTAACTGGAGGTGGGGTGGGGGTTGCAGGTTTTTCAGAAAATGAAACTGAGGTCTTCCTAAAGCTTCCTCCACCAAAGTGGGACACAAGGCTTTACTACTGTCACCGCGGGGATTTCCCCTGTTACGGGGACAGGGGACTATGGAAATGGCTGCAATGACTGAATTCTTTTGTGTAACTTCCCCTGTCCTCTACAGAACAGACCTTCAGGCGAACATCTTCTGGAAAGATGACCCTGTCCCGCTGTCTTCTGTAAAATCATATTAGCCATAGTCCCAGGAAAAAGTTTTTAAAAACGAAAGTAAAAAACTAAAACTAAATAAAGCAAGGTCCCGATCTCCTCCCCGTGCCTTCTCTGCATTGTAACTGGCCACAACATGTAGCCTCTAACTTTTGTCTTCTTGAAGAAGAGGACGATTTAAGATGTTTCAACATGGCATAAAGGAAGAGTTCTGTTACTGGAAGCAGAAAAACTATAGATTTAGGTCACTGACTAACACACTTAAAAGAAAATGTCCCCAGTGACCATAAATAATTGGATTTCATACAGGGGGGCCCACAATGCTTCAGAAAACTCCTTTCCCCTTTATCTGGGTTTTTTGATACCTGATAGCAAGGAGAGGGGGAGAGACACTTCACAGAGAAAGGACATAGATAAAAAGGAAAGATCTGACACTTGCTGTTATTACCGTGCTGGGTCATTTCCCTCAGCCAGGCCCCACTACCACACTGGGCCACCTCCGAGGTTGAGGGCAAGACGTGAGGTTTACACCGTCATGTGCGGTAGTTTGCCGGTTGGGGGAACACATCAAAGTGTGACAACAAACATGAGAAGATTTGTTCAGGTACAGAGATCAAGATAACGTGCTTTCCTTGCGATATGCTGCCAGGTTTGTGGAAGGGGTGCTTTAAATGTCAACATCAATTCTCTCCAAGCTTCTGAGCAGGAGCAACACAATTAGGGTTCAGTGAAATACCGTGTTTTTTTTTTTTTAGGAGCGTGCTGTTTCTAATATTTTAGTCTTTCACTAATGTCTTCCCTTGCATCAATTCTAAATTTGAAATAGAAATTCCCCTCCTTTTTTTTTTTTTTTTGCACCTGAAATCTATGTTGTGTCTTCATTGGATTTTTTCCATTTTTTTATTATGAAAAATAACAAATATACAAAAGAGCAATACATTTCAAAACACACCGAAATAATTGAATATCACATGAAACTATTTTATGACAGTAAAATGGCTCTGCAGGCTAACTCATTTTAAATGGATTTTACTTGTCACGATGGCACTGGTTGCCAAATAGAGTCGCCAACCAGCAGGTGTCTGGATGGTTAGATGGCAGGATGCGAAATACCCCATGGCATTGCTTCCCTATTTCAGTGAACACGCTGTCTTCAATGTTAGATCAAGGACAGGAACAGAGCAGGTATCACTTCCCCAGCCAAACAAGAAACACCATGAATTCTCCCGGAATCTGTGATCCAAAACCTAGTTTCCTGAGACTCTGGAGTAACGGTCGTAGGAGATTCAGGAGACCTGGCCTCAATCCCAATCCTGTCGGCATTTACTGGATAGCCTTAGGAGCATCCATTAGCCACTTGGAACCACATTTGGTCATGATATTTGAGTTAAATGGTCTCTAATTCTGCCTTCCAGCTTTGAAGGTCTATGATTTTATAGTTACGTTAAAACTGTGCTATTGTCAAATGTTGATGATTCCTCCTAATTCTGGCTCGTTGAAAGAATCCAATAATTTTCAAGAACCCCATAACACTTCTCTCACTTTTTTGTTCCTGGTTACTAAGTTTCCCACTCAACCTTGGAGGATTTCTAGTTGTAGCAATGTTTGAGCAGCTCTGCCGCATACTTGCAATTCTGCCCTTTTGTCCAGTAGTTGTAAGCTCTGTGCCTGGTCCTCTCTCTTTCGATATTATGAGGTCTGAAAAGCACCTCCAGAAAGAAGGTCCTGGGGACCTCTCAAAGGTAGGGGAAGACACCAACGGGCATGTATAATAGACTGTACAAAGACACCAATTTCCCTGCAGTTAAAATTAAGTGCAGGAAATAAGATTTTACATCTGCATAGAGAGTCACAGTCTACTTTCCCCTCAAATGTTACTTTGACGAAAATATGATTTCCCAGGGTCTTATGAGAAAATAAACGGAATACTTGGCCTGGAGTTCCAAGTTCAAATTAAATGTTTATTTGTTTGTTGTAACAGTGCCTATACACTGGCTAAAATTTCTAGGGGTCACTGGTAAAACCTGCCAATGACAGTTTTTAAGATTGTAAGACAAAAAAGCAACTAGGTTTAAAGTGCACTTTTTCGTTAGCTAAAGTCTTGGCAAGGTTTGTAGTAGAAAAGGATGATTCCATGAAAATTTGGCGGTGACACCCAGGTTTCCCTGGTTTTGTGATGGGTCCAGGAATTGATCTATCATATTACATCATGTTATATAATATTTCATGTTATTATAAGACTAAGGGTGAAAACTGTAACCAGAAATCAGGATTTAAGGGATGATTTTTTTTATTTTTGGTATGCTGTATGGCGGGGTCACATTTCATTCTTTTTCCATGTGAGTATCCCGTTATTGCAGCACTGTTTGTTGGATTTTTGTGTTTTTAGTTTGTTTTGCTTCTGGGAAGTGCATGGGCCAGGAATCAAACCCTGGTCTCCTGCATGGCAGGCAGGAATTCTACCACTGAACCACCCTTGCACCCCGGGATGATTTTATTACTGAATCATTACATAGATATTCCATTTTGCTTTCTGCTATATTGAAGTTGACAGAGTGAAATTCCTGAAATTTATAAATTGTAACCAAGCTGCCTTGATCTCTGATAATGACTGTATAGCCCTCATCTCCTGCCCCTGGGATTGTAAAAACCTTGTGACTAACCTTCATTTATGCCCAGTCATCCAGTTTTTCAACTTTGGAGTCTTATAATCACTAAAGATGACCCCTAATGTTTATTAATGAAGAGTCTTGGGTCAGCCCAGAACTAACTCACCCCAAGTCCAAAGTCATCTTGATAACCGAGACTGGATCTAACCCAAGTTGGGTCCATCTGACATACGCAGTGGCTTAGACTTTAACCTACAAGTCACCTATACCTCATTACACCATTTTCCTAAAAATACGTACTAAGCATGTCATCCATCTGCGCATGCTCAGTAATTAGATCACCCCTAATTACATCACCTGGGGCTACTGTGCTCATTATCCTAAACCTTGCCCATCTTTTCTTTAATAAACTATCAGAATTACTCCGGTGCGGAGAGACAGATTTTGGGCCACCTACTACACACCTAGTAATCAACTCTTTCTCGCTTTGAAACCCGATGTCTCAGGAATTGGTTATTGAGTGCATTGGGCAAAAGAATCCACAGCCTTTGTCCGGTAACAAAACCACTGCACTAGGGAGTTCTCCAACTTCACTGTGCATACAAATCTCCCGAAGATCTGGTTAAAATGCAGATTCTGAGTCAGGAGTGTGGGGTGGGACAAGAGATTCCACAAATCCCATGAGCCCCTGGTGCCGCCAGGGCTATCCACCACGCCGTCAGTGGCAAGGTCGTAGAATGCCAGCTGGTAATTGGCTGCACATTGGAATCACCTGGGAGCCTTCAAAACCTGCTGCCTGGGTCCTACCCCCAAAGGTTCTGATTTAATTGGTATCAGGTTTGGCCTGAGCATTTGGATTTAAAAAAAAATAACAATAACAACTCTTGGGGATTTCAAATGTGCAGCAAGCTTCTAGGCAATGCTGATCCCCTGACCCTTGGACCACACTTTGAGTAGCTGGGAGGCAGAACTGCACGATCCAGTATGGCAGCCACTAGCCAGGTGTAGCTATTTACACTTAAATTAAATGAAATTAAAAATTCCATTTCCTAGTCACATTAGTCACATTTCAAGTGCTAAATAGCCCCATGTGACAAGGTGATACTGTAGTGGAAGGTTCAGATATAGAGTATTTCCACAGTTGCCAAAAGTTCTATCGGACAGTGCTGTACTACAGGTAGGCATTATCCTAACTTTGTGATAATGTGTCCTTTGCCTTTCTTTTAGTTTTGTCATTTATGCATACATCCCTAAACAAAACAGGTGGTTTAGTTTACCTGCTTACATATATGGTCAGTGATTTTCTTCTCTCCCTTACCACCATGTTTTGGAGAATCATCCATATCAACGTGTAGATGTAGTCCAGTAATGCTTTCATAGTGGTTGTGGTGGTTTGAAGCTGTACATACCCCAGAAAATGTTTTTAAACCTAATCCATTCTTGTGGACCTGGGCCCATTGGAAGCAGGACCTTTTAATGAGGTTAATTCAGTTAAGGTACGGCCCATCTCAATCAGTGTGGGTCTTATTCCTGCTACTGGCATTCTTTCTAAGAGGAATGAAATGCAGACAGGGTGAGAGACAGCCTGAAGCTGGAATTCAGTGAACCGGAGGGGCCAGAGGTGGCTGCCATGTGCCTTGTCATGCCATGAAGGAACTGCAGATAAGGGACCCGGGAGCAGCCCCAAAATGCCAGTCTTTGGTGAGAAAGCATCGCCTTGATGATGCCTTGATTTGGACTTTCTTTTAGCCTCAAAACCATGAACTAGTAAATTCCTATTGTTTAACCCGACCCATTTCATGGTATTTGCTTAGCAGCCGAGGAAACTAAAACAGTGGTATGGCGTGTGTGCTGGTTTGAAAGGATGTATGTCCCCTAGAAAAGCCATATTTTAATCTAAATCCCATTGCATAAAGGCAGAATAATCCCTATTCAATACTGTATGTTTGCAACTGTGATCAGATCATCTCCCTGGATTTATCAAGAGTGGTTGTTAAACTGAGTTATGACAACATGCCTCCACCCATCTGGGTGGGTCTTGATACATTTCTGGAATCCTATTAAAGACGAAACGTTTTAGAGAATATGAGTGACTCAGACAGAGCCGAGCAGAACGACATAGCCACGAGAAGCAGAGTCCACCAGCCAGCAACCTTTGGAGATGAAGAAGAAAAATACCTCCCGGGGAGCTTCATGAAACAGGAAGTCAGGAGAAGAAGCTAGCAGACAACGCTGTGTTCACCATGTGCCCTTCCAGATGAGAGAGAAGCCCTGACTATGTTCTCCACGTGCCTTCTCACTTGAGAGAGAAACCCTGAACTTCATCGGTCTTCTTGAACCAAGGTATCTTTCCCTGGATGGGATGCCTTTGATTGAACATTTCTATAGACTTGTTTTAATTGGGACATTTTCTCAGCCCTAGAACTGTAAACTAGCAACTTATTAAATTCCCCTTTTGAAAAGCCATTCCGTTTCTGGTATATTGCATTCTGGCAGCTAGCAAACTAGAACAGCGTGCTAGTACATAAATATGCAACACTTCACTTGCCCACTCTGTTGCTGATGGATATGAGGATTGTTTGGAGTTTTCTATTATTATGAATAATGTTGCTACAATAGTAGCATTCATTAACTAACAGCTACGAGGCAGTACTATATGACAAGCACTAGTCTAAGCAGTTTCAGTTGTATAAACTCTTTCACGCTCTTAATAAGGCTGTTAGGTACGTGTGCTACTATCATCCCCATTTTAAAGATGAGGAAACCAAGGCATGGAGAGGTTAAGGTTAGAGAGTCAGTAAAAGCCAGGACTTGAGTCCCGACCAAGTGATTCCAGGGTCCACGACGCTCTCACCATCTCACATGCCTGCTCCTCTGCTTCGATCATTTGCTACATGTCTCCAAGTCACAGGGTTGGCTCGTATTAAGTTTCACTAGGCAATGCCAAACTGTTTTCCAAGGTAATTGTTTCAATTTATGCTCCTTTAAGCGTGGATGAAATTTCCCCTTGTTTCAAATCCTTTCTGAGTCTTGGTAATATTCAACTGTAAATTTTTGCCTGTCTGGTGGATGTGAAATGCTATTTCATTGGCTTTAATGTGCATTTCCCTCATTACTAATGAGATTGGACATTTTTTCACATATTTATGAGTCATTCATATTTCCATTTCGAGAAATGCTAGTTTATATTCTTTTTACTATTTTTCTATTGGGAAGTTAGTCTTTATTTTGAAGATTTGTAGGAAATATTAATGCTCTATACACTAATCATTTGATGGATATATCATTATCTTCTATCAGTTATTGCTTGTATTTTCATTCTCTATACAATATCATTTGAGCAACAGTATTTAAAATTTTAATCTGACAATGTCTTTTTTAAATAATCGTGCTCTGGGGGATTTAAGAAATACTCTCCTACCAGAGATACTAAATATTTTCTCCTCTAAAAGTTTCCTAGTTTTTGTTATTGGTTTATCTCATTTTCCACTTGTTCATTGATTGTATTAGAAATGCAATTGATTTTTTTTTTAATTTTTTTTTATTAATCAAAAAAAAGAAAAGAAATTAACACAACATTTAGAAATCATTCCATTCTACACATGCACTCAGTAATTCTTAGTATCATCACATAGATGTATGATCACCATTTCTTAGTACATTTGCATCGATTTAGGAAAAGAACTAGCAAAACAGCAGAAAAAGATATAGAATGTTAATATAGAGAAGAGAATTAAAATAATAATACTAATAAAATATATATATATAAAAAGGAAAAAGAAAAAAACAAAAACAAAAGATACAAACAAAAAACCATATTTCAGGTGCAGCTTCATTCAGTGTTCCAACATAGTTACATTACACTTAGGTATTATTGTGCTGTCCATTTTTGAGTTTTTGTATCTAGTCCTGCTGCACAGTCTGTATCCCTTCAGCTCCAATTACCCATTATCTTACCCTGTTTCTAACTCCTGCTGGTCTCTGTTACCAATGATATATTCCAAGCTGATTCTCGAATGTCGGTTCACATCAGTGGGACCATACAGTATCTGTCCTTTAGTTTTTGGCTAGACTCACTCAGCATAATGTTCTCTAGGTCCATCCATGTTATTACATGCTTCATAAGTTTAGTCTGTCTTAAAGCTGCATAATATTCCATCGTAGGTATATGCCACAGTTTGTTTAGCCACTCATCTGTTGATGGACATTTTGACTGTTTCCATCTCTTTGCAATTGTAGATAATGCTGCTATAAACACTGGTGTGCAAATGTCCGTCTGTGTCTTTGCCCTTAAGTCCTTTGAGTAGATACCTAGCAGTGGTATTGCTGGGTTGTAATCCATTCTGCCATTCTATGTCTTTTGATTGGGAAATTCAGTCCATTAGCTTTTAGTGTTATTACTGTTTGGATAATATTTTCCTCTACCATTTTGGCTTTTGTATTATATATATCATATCTGATTTTCCTTCTTTCTACACTTTACTCCATACCTCTCTCTTCTGTCTTTTCGTATCTGACTCTAGTGCTCCCTTTAGTATTTCTTGCAGAGCTGGTCTCTTGGTCACAAATTCTCTCAGTGACTTTTTGTCTATAAATGTTTTAATTTCTCCTTCATTTTTGAAGGACAATTTTGCTGGATATAGAAGTCTTGGTTGGCAGTTTTTCTCTTTTAGTAATTTAAATATATCATCCCACTGTCTTCTAGCTTCCATGGTTTCTGCTGAGAAATCTACACATAGTCTTATTGGGTTTCCCTTGTATGTGATGGATTGTTTTTCTCTTGCTGCTTTCAAGATCCTCTCTTTCTCTTTGACCTCTGACATTCTAACTAGTAAGTGTCTTGGAGAACGCCTATTTGGGTCTATTCTCTTTGGGATGCGCTGCACTTCTTGGATCTGTAAATTTAGGTCTTTCATAAGAGTTGGGAAATTTTCAGTGATAATTTCTTCCATTAGTTTTTCTCCTCCTTTTCCCTTTTCTTCTCCTTCTGGGACACCCACAACACGTATATTTGTGCGCTTCATATTGTCATTCAGTTCCCTGATCCCCTGCTCAAGTTTTTCCATTCTTTTCCCTATAGTTTCTGTTTCTTTTTGGAATTCAGATGTTCCATCCTCCAGTTCACTAATTGTAGCTTCTGTCTCTTTAGATCTACCATTGTAGGTATCCATTGTTTTTTCCATTTTTTCTTCTTTGTCCTTCACTCCCATAAGTTCTGTGATTTGTTTTTTCAGATTTTCTATTTCTTCTTTTTGTTCAGCCCATGTCTTCTTCATGTCCTCCCTCAATTTATTGATTTGGTTTTTGAAGAGTTTTTCCATGTCTGTTCGTATATTCAGCATTAGTTGTCTCAGCTCCTGTATCTCATTTGAATTATTGGTTTGTTCCTTTGACTGGGCCATATCTTCAATTTTCCGAGCGTCATCCATTATTTTCTGTTGGTGTCTGGGCATTTGATCAGATTTCCCTGGGTGTGACCCGGCTGGTTGAAAGGTTTTTCTGTGAAATCTCTGGGCTCTGTTTTTCTTTTCCTGCCCAGTAAGTGGCGCTCGTCTGTCTGCAGGGCCCACCAGTAAAAGATGCTATGGCTCCTTTAACTCGCCAATCCGAATCTCGCAGTCGGCCCGGGAAACCGCGCGTGGAGGGGGGGGTTGCCGGCCGCTGCGGCTTGGGGGAGTGCCGGTCCAAATTGCCCAGCTGGCCCGAGACGCCAAGCGTGGCAGGAGGGCCCCACTATCCAACGTTCCCAGTCAGACCGGGGAGCCACATGCGTGGAGGGGACCCCAGTCGCCAGCCGCCCCGGCTGGGAAAATGCGCGCCCCTCGGGTATCTCACTGCAGCAGATTCTCCCTGCCCGTTCAGCCATTCCAGAATGAGGTACGCTGTCTTTTTGGTCTCTGTTGTGGCTCCGGGAGCTGTTTCGTATTGTTTCTGTTTCTTTAGTTGCTTTTCTGGAGGAGGAACTAAGACCCGCGCGTCTTACTAAGCCGCCATCTTCTCCGGAAGTCCAATTGATTTTTATATATTGATCTTGTATCTTAACAACTTCACAAAACTTACATACATATTCTTGTAGGTTTTTGGAGATTGTATTGTAATTTCTACTTAGATAATTACATTGCCTGCAAATGAAGAGGTTTACTTCTTCCTTTCCAAAACAAAGTTTTTATAGTTTTGCTTTAATGGAACTGAATTTATTTTTTATCTGTCACATGTGCACACATCTGTGTGATGAGATTGTTTTTTAGATTGAATTATGTTCCATATGGGTAACACGTTGTCCCATTTGCTGAATAGTCACACTTTCCCCACTACTCTGCTGTGCATGCTTGTCTTAAATCAAGTTTCAGTATTTGTGCAGCTTGTGGCAAACTACACTTAGTTCTGCTGTTCTATCGCCTGTCCCGGTTTCAGTTACTCTTAATTGCTATTGCTTTAAAATAATTTAGTTGTCTGATAAGGGACAGTCTCCAAACTTAACTCTTCTTTTTCGCTTATTTTTATTATTTTTGGCCCTTTGCATTTCCATATAAATTGTAAGATCATCTTATTTAGTTTCCTTAAAACCCTTTGAAATTTTGATTGGAATTGCTTTAATCTATATATCAATATGGACAGAGCTGCTATCTTTACAATTTTATATCCCATTCTGCATATGATATATCTCCCTATTTATGTAGATCTTCCTTAATATCTCTCAAAGTTTATAATTTTCTCCTCAGAGGACTTGCACATCTTTTGTATCATGTGTTCCTAAATATTTTATGCTTTTTTACTATTGTAAATGGTATCTTATTACATTTTTAATTGATTATTATCAATATATTAAAAATACTGGATTTTTTAGGCTGATAATTTTGTTTCTAGCATGCACTCTAATGATAATTTTTTTGCAGACTATTTGGAGTTTTCTATATAGACAGCTGTTCTCATGTTGCAAATAATGATAATTTTCTTTCTTTCTATCCGATCCTTCTGTATTTTCCTTTTTAAAAAACTTGCCTTAAAAAAAAAGAAAACAAAAAAACCTTGACTTACTGCATGTTAGGCCTTCAAAACACTCTTAAAGAGAAAGGGTGATGGAAGAGCTTCATGCTAGGTGTTTTAATTTCCTAGGCTGCCCCAGCAAATGGGGTGGTGTGGGGGTCATTTTCCTTTTTGGTGTGTGAATGTCATTTATCTGACAATTTTCCCCCATCCCCACTGCCTCTCCCTGATCCTTGTTTCTTGTTTTTGTTTTTGTTTTTTTGCATGGGCAGCACCAGGACCTGAACCCGGGTCTCCAACATGGCAGCCGAGAACTCTGCTGCTGAGCCACCATGGCCCACCTGATCCTTGTATTTTTATGGTACAAGCAATAGAGACAGTCCTGTTAGATCAGGGGAAAAAAAAAATTGGGCAGAGGATTTGAATAGATATTTTTCAAAGAAGGGTTGGCTTACACAATGGGAATTTATTAGCTTAGTCTTGAGACTGGGAAAAGGTCCAAATCAAGGCATCAACAAAGCAATGCTTTCTTTCCAAAGATCAACTGCTGACAATCCTTGGCTCTTCTAATGCATGGCAGGGCACACATGGCATCTCCTGGTCTCTCCCTTCTCTTCCAGGTTTCCTTAATTTCAACTTCTTGCCTCCATGTCTTTCTCTCTCTCTCTCTGTCTGATTTTCATTCTTTTATAAGCGATGCCAGTAATAGGATTAAGACCCATCATGGCTGAGGTGGGCCACACCTTATCTGAAGTAGCCTTATCAAAAGGTCCTGCTTGCAGTGGGCTCACACCCACAGGAGCGGGTTAGATTTAAGAGCATGTTTTCCCAGGGTATGTATCGTTTCAAACTACCACACCTTGTTTCTGATCATAAGAGAATGTTTTTAACATTTCATAATTAAATATGTTTGCTCAGTTTTTTCTTTTTTGGTGGATGTCCTTTAACAGCCTGAGGACGTCTTCTATTCCCAGCTTGCTGAATGTTTCTTATGAATGAATTTTCAATATCAAATGACTTTTCCACACCCAGTTTAATTTTCTTTTTTAAAGGTCTATTATGGTTGCATTATATTAATTGAGCTTGTATTCGGGATCAACCCATGTAGGTAATAATGTATTATCTTTTTTATACATTGCAGTATGCTTGCTTATGTTTTTTCCAGATGTGTGTGTGTGTGTGTGTGTGTGTGTGTGTGTGTGGTCTATATATGTCAGGCTAGCCTCACAAGCTGAGTTTTCCCTCTTTTTCCATTTGTTAGAAGAGCCCAGAATAATTTGTCTCTCGAATATTTGGTAAAACTAAAACAAACCATCTGAAGCTGCTTTTTTCTTTTGTTAAGTACAGGCTCAGTTTAATTTTGGTTTCAAGACTTTTTTCAGGTTTCCTTTTTGTTTTGAAGTCATTTTTGGTAAGTTATAGTTTTCTAGGGATGTATCCATTTCCTCTAGGTTTTCAAATTTACTGGCCCAAATTGGTTTATATCTTTTTATCTATTTACTCTCTTCAGCCTCTGTATGTCCATGTCTTAATTCTTACTTCCTAATTAGTTAATGTCTCTCTCTCACTCCCTTCCTCTCTTTTATCAGTCTAGACACTGTCTATTTTATTAGTCTTGTCAAAGCCCCAACCTTTGGTTTTGTGAATTCTTTTATTACAATTATGTTTTCTGTTTCACTCATTTCTGCTTTTATATTTATTATTTTATTACTTCCACTCTTTGAGATTTTTTCACCTTTTTTTTCTAACTTTGTAAATTAGATGTTTAGGTCATAAATTTGAGTGGTTCTTATTTTCAAATATAAGCATTTAAGGACTCCCTCACCACATACACCAGTAATTTGCAATCTTCTGTCTCTATGAATTTGCATATTCTAGGTATTTCATATAGATGGAATCATATAGTATTTGTTTTTCTGTGTCTGGGTTATTTTACACAACATGATGTCTTTCAGGTTTATCCATGTTGTAGCAATGTATCACAGCTTCATTCCTTTATACAGCTGAATGATATTCCATTGTATGGATTTACCGCATTGTGTTTATCCAGTATTTGATGATGGACACTTGTTTTGCTTCCATCTTTTGACTACTGTGAAAAATTCTGCTATGGACTTCAGAGTATAAAATATCTGTTTGAGTCCCTGCTTTTAATTCTTTTGGGGATATCTACAGAACTGGGTTTTTCATCTTAGATGGTGATTGTATGTTTAACCTTTTGAAGAGGCACCAAACTGTTTTCCACAGCAGGTGCACTATTGTAGATACCCACCACCAATGCTGTAAGGCTCCCACTTCTCCACATCCTCACCAGGATTTGCTATTTTCCTTTTCAAAAAAAAAATAGTAGCCATTCTTTAGTATGGGTGATATTTCATTGTGGTTTTGATTTTTATTTCCTTACTAGCTAATAATTTGGGGCATCCTTACATGTGCTTACTGGCCATTTGCATATCTTCTTTGAAAAATATCTATTCAAATCCTCTGCCCAATTTTTTTTTTTTCCTGATCTAACAGGACTGTCTCTATTGCTTGTACCATAAAAATACAAGGATCAGGTGAGCCATAGTGGCTCAGCAGCAGAGTTCTCGGCTGCCATGTTGGAGACCCGGGTTCAGGTCCTGGTGCTGCCCATGCCAAAAAGCAAAAACAAAAACAAGAAACAAGGATCAGGGAGAGGCAGTGGGGATGGGGGAAAATTGTCAGATAAATGACATTCACACACCAAAAAGGAAAACGACACCCACACCACCCCATGCCATGATGCCTTTCTGTGAACCATCCCTGAAGCAGGATGGAGGGCTCCAAACCACAAAAACTACATGCCAAGCCCCTGGAGATGTTTCTCTGCCCATTTTTAAATTGCGTTGATTGGCTATTTGTTGAGTTGTGGGAGTTCTTTATATATCCTGGATATTAAACCCTTATGAATGATATGTTTTCCAAATATTTCCCCCCATTCAGTTGGTTATATTTTTACTTTCTTGATAGGGTTCTTTGATGTATGCAAGTTTTAAATTTTTATGAAGTCCAATTTATTATTGTTTTCATTTGTTGCTTATGTTTTTGTGTAAAGCCCGCAAATCTATTACCTAATATAAGGTCCTGAAAATATTTCCTATATTTTCTTCTGAGAGTTTTCTGGTTTTAACTCTTATGTCTAGGTTGTTTATTCACTTTGACTTAATTTTTAAAGATGGTGTGAGATAGACGTCCATTTTTGTTTGCTTGTGGCTACCCAAATTTCCCAGCTCTATTTGCTGAAGACAGTATTCTTTCCACATTGAATGGACTTGGCACCCTTGTCAAAAAGCCATTGGCCATAGGGTGGCCCACAGTGGCTCAGCAGGCAGACTCTCGCCTGCTATGCCCGAGACCTGGGTTCGATTCCTGGTGCCTGCCCATGCAAAAAAAAAAAAGAAAAAAATCCTTTGTCCATATACACGTAAACCTCAATACTTTTAAAAGAATAGAAGTAATATAAAATATGTTTTCTGACTACAATGTAATGAAACTAGAAAGTAATAGTAGGGAAAAAATTGGCAAACTTACAGATACAAGGAAATTAAGCAACACATTCCTAAATAACCAATGGATCAAAGAAGAATTCAAAGGGAAATCAGACAACACTTTGAGATGATAAAAATGATGACAGAACATACCAAAACCTACAGAGCTCAGCCAAGAAGTAGTGTTTAGAAGGAAATTTAGTACTGTTACTGCCCATATTAAGAAAGAAGGAAGACCTCAAATCGATAATCTAACCTACCACTTAAAGACACTGGAAAAGAAGGACAAACTCACCCTAATGCAAGCAGAAAGAAGGAAATAGTAAAGATTGGGACAGAAAATAATAAAATAGAGAATAGAAACATAATAGAGAAAGTCAATGAAACCAAAAATATGCTTCTTTGAAAAGATCAAAATTGACAAACTGTTAGCTAAGTTGACCAAGATTCAAATTCCTAGAATCAGAAATGAAAGAAGGGGCATTCTACCAACCCATAAAGTAAAAAGATTGTTCAGGAATACTATAAACAATTGTACACCAAAAATTTAGATAACCAATGAAATGGAAAAATTTCTAGGAAGACACAAATCACTGAAATGGACTCAAGAAGAAATAGATGATCCAAATAGACCTAAAACAAGTGGAAATTTAATTAATAGTAAAAAAAACTACCCACCAGAAAAGCCCTTCCCAGATGTCATCTTTGCTGAATCCCACCAATCATTTAAAGAAGAATTAATAACAATTTTTTTTGCAAACTCTTCCCAAAAATAGAGGAGGAAGGAACACTTTCCAACTCTCTTTATGAAGACAGTTTATCCTGATAACAAAATATGACAAAGCCCTCACAAGAAAATAAAATTTCTGACCAAGTCTCTTATGCATATAGACATAGAAATCTTCACCAAAATATTGGCAAACTGGGTACACAACAGTTTTAAACTGGCACATATACCATGACACATGCAATGGTTTAATATCCAAAATAAATTGTATTAATAGAATAAAAGTCAAAAATCACATTATTATCTCAATAGACACAGGAAAAGCATTTGACAAAATTGAATACCATTCATGATGAAATAACTCAACAAACTAGGAATAGAAGGAAACTTTGTTAACCTAATAAAACATATCTACAAAAGTCTCACAGCTAACACTAAATGGTGAAAGACTGGATTCATTTCCCATAAGATCAGGAATAAGACAAGGATATCTGCTTTTGACACTTTTATTAATTGTATTGGAGGTTTTAGCCAAGATAATTAGGCAAGAGAAAAAATAGAAGGTATCCATACTGGAAAGGAAGAAATTAAACTATCTCTATTTGCAGATGACATGATTATTAATATGGAAAATCCTAAGAAATTCACTAAAAATTACTGTGATTAAAAAATGAATTCAGCACAGTTGGTAGATACAAGATCAACATGCAAAAATCACTTGTTAGCTTTTGCAATGTGATTGTGAAAACCTTGTGTCTCATGCTCCTTTCATCTATGGTATAGACAGATGAGTAAAAAATATGGATAAGAAATAAAGAAATAATAAGAGGAACAAAGGTTAAGATAAATTGAGTAGATTGAAATACTAGTGGTTAATGAGAGGGAGGTGTAAGGGGTATGGCATGTATGAGTTTTTTCTTTCTTTTGCTGGAGAGATGCAAATGTTCAAAAAAATGATCATGGTGATGAACACACAACTATGTGATGATATTGTGAGCCATTGATTGTAACCATATCAAGAATGTTTGTATGTCAAGAATGTTGGTATGTTGTTTGATGTTTACCATAAAAATATTTTTAAAAATCAATTCTATGTTTTATATGTGCCATGAACAGCTAAAAAAATGAAATGACAATTTCATTTACAAAAGCATCAAAAAGAATATGATATTTAGTAATAAATTTTACAAAAGAAATGCAAAACATATTCTGAAAATTACAAAATATTTTTGAAAAAAATTAAATTGGAAAAATATTCTCTGTTCATGATTGGAAGACTTAACATTGTTAAGATGGCAATACTCCTCAAATGGATCTACAGATTCAATACAATTCCTATCCTATTCCCAGCCACCTGGGATTCTTGTAGAAATTGACTGTTCTAGTTTGCTAGCTGCCAGAATGCAATATACAAGAAATGGAATGGGAGGACTTCCGGAGAAGATGGCAGCTTAGTAAGACGCGCGGATCTTAGTTCCTCCTCCAGAACAGCTACTAGGGGAGTAGAAACGATACAGAACAGCTCCCAGAGCCACAACAGAGATCAAAAAGACAGCATACCCCATCCTGGAACGGCTGACTGGCTGAGAGAACCCACTCCGGTGAGATCGCTGAGGGGCGCGGGCTTCACCGGGTGGGGCGGCAAGCAGCCGGAGTGCCTCCCTACACCCTTCGCGGGCTGGCTGGGAGAATTGAACAGGCGGTCCCCTCAAGCCGCGGCGGCTGGTGCCCACACTACCCGCAGCCCCCCGGACCAACTGAGAGAATTAGATCGGAAATCCCCAGGCCGCGGAGAACGGTGACGGGGTGGGGGGCCCCTTCCAAACACGTGACTCCCTGGGAACGGTGCACTCTCCCGGGTGGGCTGCGGTGGCTAGTGCCCTCCCGCCACGCTTAGCGCCCCAGGAAGACTAGGAAATTCAGAAGGGAGCTCTCCCGGGCTGCGGTGGCTGGCGAGCCTCCCCACGTTCGGACACTGGGCCAGCTGGCACTCTTCAAAGCCTCTTCGGCTGGCGAACCTCCCCGACGGCAAGAGTTTTCCAAAGTTAAAGGACCCACAGCACCTTTTACTGGTGGGACCCGCAGACAAACGTGTGCCACGAGCGCCACCTACTGGGGAGGATAAGAAAAACAGATCCCAGAGAATTCACAGAAAAATATTCCAAATTGTTGGGTCCATCACCCAGGGAAATCTGACTAAATGCCCAGACACCAGCAGAAGATAATGGAACACACTCAAAAAATTGAAAATATGGCCCAGTCAAAGGAACAAACCAATAGTTCAAATGAGATACAGGAGCTGAGACAACTAATGCTGAATATATGAACAGAAATGGAAAACCTCTTCAAAAACAAAATGGATAAATTGAGGGAGGACATGAAGAAGACATGGGCTGAACATAAAGAAGAAATAGAAAAACTGAAAAAACAATCACAGAACTTATGGAAGTGAAGGATAAAGTAGAAAAGATGGAAAAAACAATGGATACCTACAATGATAGATTCAAGGAGACAGAAGATAGAATTAGTGATTTGGAGGATGGAACATCTGAATTCCAAAAAAAACAGAAACTATCGGGAAAAGAATGGAAAAATTTGAACAGGGTATCAGGGACCTCAAGGACAGTATGAACCGCACAAATATACGTGTTGTGGGTGTTCCAGAAGGAGAAGAGAAGGGAAAAGGAGGAGAAAAACTAATGGAAGAAATTATCACTGAAGACTTCCCAACTCTTATGAAAGACCTAAAATTACAGATCCAAGAAGTGCAGCACACCCCAAAGAGATTAGACCCAAATAGGCGTTCTCCAAGACACTTACTACTTAGAATGTCAGAGGTCAAAGAGAAAGAGAGGATCTTGAAAGCAGCAAGAGAAAAACAATCCATCACATACAAGGGAAACCCAATAAGACTATGTGTAGATTTCTCAGCAGAAACCATGGAGGCTAGAAGACAGTGGGATGATATATTTAACTTACTAAAAGAGAAAAACTGCCAACCAAGACTCCTATATCCAGCAAAATTGTCCTTCAAAAATGAGGGAGAAATTAAAACATTCTCAGACAAAAAGTCACTGAGAGAATTTGTGACCAAGAGACCAGCTCTGCAAGAAATACTAAAGGGAGCACCAGAGTCAGATACAAAAAGACAGTAGAGAGAGGTATGGAGAAGAGTGTAGAAAGAAGGAAAGTCAGATATGATATATATAATACAAAAGGCAAAATGTTAGAGGAAATATTATCCAAACAGTAATAACGCTAAATGTTAATGGACTGAATTCCCCAATCAAAAGACATAGATTGGCAGAATGGATTAAAAAACAAGATCCTTCTATATGCTGTCAACAGGAAACACATCTTAGACCCAAAGATAAACATAGGTTGAAAGTGAAAGGTTGGGAAAAGATATTTCATGAAAATAACAACCAGAAAAGAGCAGGAGTGGCTACACTAATATCCAACAAATTAGATTTCAAATGTAAAACAGTTAAAAGAGACAAAGAAGGACACTATATACTAATAAAAGGAACAATTAAACAAGAAGACATAACAATCATAAATATTTACGCACTGAACCAGAATGCCCCAAAATACGTGAAGAATACACTGCAAACACTGAAAAGGGAAATAGACACATATACCATAATAGTTGGAGACTTCAATTCACCACTCTCATCAACTGACAGAACATCTAGACAGAGGATCAATAAAGAAATAGAGAATCTGAATATTACTATAAATGAGTTAGACTTAACAGACATTTATAGGACATTAAATCCCACAACAGCAGGATACACCTTTTTCTCAAGTGCTCATGGATCATTCTCAAAGATAGACCATATGCTGGGTCACAAAGCAAGTCTTAACAAATTTAAAAAGATTGAAATCATACACAACACTTTCTCAGATCATAAAGGAATGAAATTGGAAATCAATAATAGGCAGAGTGCCAGAAAATCCACAAATACGTGGAGGCTCAACAACACACTCTTAAACAACGAGTGAGTCAAGGAAAAAATTTCAAGAGAAATTAGTAAATACCTCGAGGTGAATGAAAATGAAAACACAACATATGAAAACCTATGGGACGCAGCAAAGGCAGTGCTAAGAGGGAAATTTATTGCCCTAAATGCCTATATCAGAAAAGAAGAAAAGGCAAAAATGCAGGAATTAACTGTCCACTTGGAAGAACTGGAGAAAGAACAGCAAACTAATCCCAAAGCAAGCAAAAGGAAAGAAATAACAAAGATCAGAGCAGAAATAAATGAAATTGAAAACATGAAAACAATAGAGAAAATCAATAAGACCAGAAGTTGGTTCTATGAGAAAATCAATAAGATTGATGGGCCCTTATCAAGATTGACAAAAAGAAGAAGAGAGAGGATGCAAATAAATAAGATCAGAAATGGAAGAGGAGACATAACTACTGACCTCACAGAAATAAAGGAGGTAATAACAGGATACTATGAACAACTTTACGCTAATAAATACAACAATTTAGATGAAATGGACGGGTTCCTGGAAAGACATGAACAACCAACGTTGACTCAAGAAGACATAGATGACCTCAACAAACCAATCACAAGTAAAGAAATTGAATTAGTCATTCAAAAGCTTCCTAAAAAGAAAAGTCCAGGACCAGACGGCTTCACATGTGAAATCTACCAAACATTCCAGAAAGAATTAGTACCAACTCTCCTCAAACTCTTCAAAAAAATCGAAGTGGAGGGAAAACTACCTAATTCATTCTATGAAGCCAACATCACCCTCATACCAAAACCAGGCAAAGATATTACAAAAAAAGAAAACTACAGGCCAATCTCTCTAATGAATATAGATGCAAAAATCCTCAACAAAATTCTAGCAAATCGTATCCAACAATACATTAAAAGAATTATACATCATGACCAAGTAGGATTCATCCCAGGTATGCAAGGATGGTTCAACATAAGAAAATCAATTAATGTAATACACCATATCAAGAAATCAAAGCAGAAAATTCACATGATCATCTCAATTGATGCAGAGAAGGCATTCGACAAGATTCAACATCCTTTCCTGTTGAAAACACTTCAAAAGATAGGAATACAAGGGAACTTCCTTAAAATGATAGAGGGAATATATGAAAAACACACAGCTAATATCATCCTCAATGGGGAAAAATTGAAAACTATCCCCCTAAGATCAGGAACAAGACAAGGATGTCCACTATCACCACTATTATTCAACATTGTGTTGGAGGTTCTAGCCAGAGCAATTAGACAAGAAAAAGAAATACAAGGCATCAAAATTGGAAAGGAAGAAGTAAAACTATCACTGTTTGCAGATGATATGATACTATACGTCGAAAACCCAGAAAAATCCACAACAAAACTACTAGAGCTAATAAATGAGTACAGCAAAGTAGCAGGTTACAAGATCAACATTCAAAAATCTGTAGCATTTCTATACACTAGTAATGAACAATCTGAGGGGGAAATCAAGAAACGAATCCCATTTACAATTGCAACTAAAAGAATAAAATACCTAGGAATAAATTTAACTAAAGAGACAAAAAACCTATATAAAGAAAACTACAAAAAACTGTTAAAAGAAATCACAGAAGACCTAAATAGATGGAAGGGCATACCGTGTTCATGGATTGGAAGACTAAATATAGTTAAGATGTCAATCCTACCTAAATTGATTTACAGATTCAATGCAATACCAATCAAAATCCCTACAAACTTATTTTTCAGAAATAGAAAAACCAATAAGCAAATTTATCTGGAAGGGCAGGTGCCCCAAATTGTTAAAAACATCTTGAGGAAAAAAAACGAAGCTGGAGGTCTCGCACTGCCTGACTTTAAGGCATATTATGAAGCCACAGTGGTCAAAACAGCATGGTATTGGCATGAAGATAGATATATCGACCAATGGAATTGAATAGAGTGTTCAGATATAGACCCTCTCATCTATGGACATTTGATCTTTGATAAGGCAGTCAAGCCAACTCACCTGGGACAGAACAGTCTCTTCAATAAATGGTGCCTAGAGAACTGGATATCCATATGCAAAAGAATGAAAGAGGACCCATATCTCGCACCCTATACAAAAGTTAACTCAAAATGGATTAAAGATCTAAACATTAGGTCTAAGACCATAAAACAGTTAGAGGAAAATGTTGGGAGATATCTTATGGATCTTACAACTGGAGGCGGTTTTATGGACCTTAAACCTAAAGCAAGAGCACTGAAGAAGGAAATAAATAAATGGGAACTCCTCAAAATTAAACACTTTTGTGCATCAAAGAACTTCATCAAGAAAGTAGAAAGACAGCCTACACAATGGGAGACAATATTTGGAAATGACATATCAGATAAAGGTCTAGTATCCAGAATTTATAAAGAGATTATTCAACTCAACAACAAAAAGACAGCCAACCCAATTACAAAATGGGAAAAAGACTTGAACAGACACCTCTCAGAAGAGGAAATACAAATGGCCAAAAGGTACATGAAGAGATGCTCAATGTCCCTGGCCATTAGAGAAATGCAAATCAAAACCACAATGAGATATCATCTCACACCCACCAGAATGGCCATTATCAACAAAACAGAAAATGACAAGTGCTGGAGAGGATGCGGAGAAAGAGGCACACTTATCCACTGTTGGTGGGAATGTCAAATGGTGCAACCACTGTGGAAGGCAGTTTGGCGGTTCCTCAAAAAGCTGAATATAGAATTGCCATACAACCCAGCAATACCATTGCTGGGTATCTACTCAAAGGACTTAAGGGCAAAGACACAAACGGACATTTGCACACCAATGTTTATAGCAGCGTTATTTACAATTGCAAAGAGATGGAAACAGCCAAAATGTCCATCAACAGACGAGTGACTAAACAAACTGTGGTATATACATACGATGGAATATTATGCAGCTTTAAGACAGGATAAACTTATGAAGCATGTAATAACATGGATGGACCTAGAGAACATTATGCTGAGTGAGTCTAGCCAAAAACTAAAAGACAAATACTGTATGGTCCCACTGATGTGAACGGACAGTCGAGAATAAACTTGGAATATGTCATTGGTAACAGAGTCCAGCAGGAGTTAGAATCAAGGTAAGATAATGGGTAATTGGAGCTGAAGGGATACAGACTGTGCAGCAGGACTAGATACAAAAACTCTAAAATGGACAACACAATAATACCTAATTGTAAAGTAATCATGTTAAAACACTGAATGAAGCTGCATCTGAGGTATAGGGTTTTGTTGTTGTTGTTGTTTTGTTTTGTTTTTTGTTTGTTTTTGTCTGTCTGGTTGTTTTTTTTGTTTTTTGTTTTTGTTTGTTTTTACTGTTATTATTACTTTTATTTTTTTCTCTATATTAACATTCTATATCTTTTTCTGTTGTGTTGCTAGTTCTTCTAAACCGATGCAAATGTACTAAGAAACGATGATCATGCATCTATGTGATGATGTTAAGAATTACTGATTGCATATGTAGAATGGTATGATTTCTAAATGTTGGGTTAATTTCTTTTTTTTCTTTTTTCCATTAATTAATAAAAAATTTAAAAAAAAAGAAATGGAATGGTTTTTAAAAGGGGGAATTTAATAAGTTACTAGTTTACAGTTCTAAGGCTGAGAAAATGTCCCAATTAAAACCAGTCTATAGAAATGTCCAATCTAAGGTACCCAGGGAAAGATACGTTGGTTCAAGAAAACTGATGAAGTTCAGGGTTTCTCTCTCAAGTGAGAAGGCACAAGGCAGACACAGTCAGGGTTTCTCTCTCATCTGGAAAGACACATGGTGAACACGGTGTCATCTGCTAGCTTTCTCTCCTGGCTTCCTGTTTCATGAAACTCCCTGGGAGACATTTTCCTTCTTCATCTCCAAAAGTCGCTGACTGGTGGACTTTTCTGCTTCTCATGGCTACATTGTTCTGCTCTCTCAGAATCTCCTGCTTTCTTCAAAATGTTGCCTCTTTTATAGAATTCCAGTAAACTAATCAGGAGCCACTTGGAATAGGTGGAGACATGTCTCTTCTTTTTTTTTTTTTTTTAATTAATTAAAAAAAGAATTAACAAAACAATTAGAAATCATTCCAATCTACATGTACAATCAGTAATTCTTAATAACATCACATAGTTGCATATTCATCATTTCTTAGTACATTTGCATCGATTTAGAAAAAGAAATAAAAAGACAACAGAATAAGAATTAAAACAATAATAGAAAGAGAAAAAAAACAAAAAAAACCTATACCTCACATGCAGCTTCATTCAGTGTTTTAACATAATTGCATTACAATTGGGTAGTATTGTGCTGTCCATTTCTGAGTTTTTATATCCAGTCCCGTTGTACAGTCTGTATCCCTTCATCTCCAATTATCCCTTCTCTTTTTTTTTTTTTTTAATTAACGGAAAAAAAGAAATTAACCCAACATTTAGAGATCATACCATTCTACACATGCAATCATTAATTCTTAACATCATCACATAGATGCATGATCATCATTTCTTAGTACATTTGCATTGGTTTAGAAGAACTAGCAACATAACCGAAAAAGATATAGAATGTTAATATAGAGAAAAAAATAAAAGTAATAATAGTAAAATCAAAACAAAACAACACAACACAAAACAAAAACCTATAGCTCAGATGCAGCTTCATTCAGTGTTTTAACATGATTACTTTACAATTAGGTATTATTGTGCTGTCCATTTTTGAGTTTTTGTATCTAGTCCTGTTGCACAGTCTGTATCCCTTCAGCTTCAATTACCCATTGTCTTACCCTGTTTCTAACTCCTGCTGAACTCTGTTACCAATGACATATTTCAAGTTTATTCTCGAATGTCCGTTCACATCAGTGGGACCATACAGTATTTGTCCTTTAGTTTTTGGCTGGATTCACTCAGCATAATATTCTCTAGGTCCATCCATGTTATTACATGGTTCATAAGTTTATCTTGTCTTAAAGCTGCATAATATTCCATCGTATGTATATACCACAGTTTGTTTAGCCACTCTTCTGTTGATGGAGATTTTGGCTGTTTCCATCTCTTTGCAATTGTAAATAACGCTGCTATAAACATTGGTGTGCAAATGTCCGTTTGTGTCTTTGCCCTTAAGTCCTTTGAGTAGATACCTAGCAATGGTATTGCTGGGTCGTATGGCAGTTCTATATTCAGCTTTTTGAGGAACCGCCAAACTGCCTTCCACAGTGGTTGCACCCTTTGACATTCCCACCAACAGTGGATAAGTGTGCCTCTTTCTCCGCATCCTCTCCAGCATTTGTCATTTTCTGTTTTGTTGATAATGGCCATTCTGGTGGGTGTGAGATGATATCTCATTGTGGTTTTGATTTGCATTTCTCTAATGGCCAGGGACATTGAGCATCTCTTCATGTGCCTCTTGGCCATCCGTATTTCCTCTTCTGAGAGGTGTCTGTTCAAGTCTTTTTCCCATTTTGTAATTGGGTTGGCTGTCTTTTTGTTGTTGAGATGAACAATCTCTTTATAAATTCTGGATACTAGACCTTTATCTGATATATCATTTCCAAATATTGTCTCCCATTGTGAAGGCTGTCTTTCTACTTTCTTGATGAAGTTCTTTGATGCACAAAAGTGTTTAATTTTGAGGAGTTCCCATTTATTTATTTCCTTCTTCAGTGCTCTTGCTTTAGGTTTAAGGTCCATAAAACCGCCTCCAGTTGTAAGATCCATAAGATATCTCCCAACATTTTCCTCTAACTGTTTTATGGTCTTAGACCTAATGTTTAGATCTTTGATCCATTTTGAGTTAACTTTTGTATAGGGTGTGAGAGATGGGTCTTCTTTCATTCTTTTGCATATGGATATCCAGTTCTCTAGGCACCATTTATTGAAGAGACTGCTCTGTCCCAGGTGAGTTGGCTTGACTGCCTTATCAAAGATCAAATGTCCATAGATGAGAGGGTCTATATCTGAGCACTCTATTCGATTCCATTGGTCGATATATCTATCTTCATGCCAATACCATGCTGTTTTGACCACTGTGGCTTCATAATATGCCTTAAAGTCAGGCAGTGCGAGACCTCCAGCTTCGTTTTTTTTCCTCAAGATGTTTTTAGCAATTCGGGGCACCCTGCCCTTCCAGATAAATTTGCTTATTGGTTTTTCTATTTCTGAAAAATAAGTTGTTGGGATTTTGATTGGTATTGCATTGAATCTGTAAATCAATTTAGGTAGGATTGACATCTTAACTATATTTAGTCTTCCAATCTATGAACACGGTATGCCCTTCCATCTGTTTAGGTCTTCTGTGATTTCTTTTAACAGTTTTTTGTAGTTTTCTTTATATAGGTTTTTTGTCTCTTTAGTTAAATTTATTCCTAGGTATTTTATTCTTTTAGTTGCAATTGTAAATGGGATTCGTTTCTTGATTTCCCCCTCAGATTGTTCATTACTAGTGTATAGAAATGCTACAGATTTTTGAATGTTGATCTTGTAACCTGCTACTTTGCTGTACTCATTTATTAGCTCTAGTAGTTTTGTTGTGGATTTTTCCAGGTTTTCGACGTATAGTATCATATCGTCTGCAAACAGTGATAGTTTTACTTCTTCCTTTCCAATTTTGATGCCTTGTATTTCTTTTTCTTGTCTAATTGCTCTGGCTAGAACCTCCAACACAATGTTGAATAATAGTGGTGATAGTGGACATCCTTGTCTTGTTCCTGATCTTAGGGGGAAAGTTTTCAATTTTTCCCCATTGAGGATGATATTAGCTGTGTGTTTTTCATATATTCCCTCTATCATTTTAAGGAAGTTCCCTTGTATTCCTATCTTTTGAAGTGTTTTCAACAGGAAAGGATGTTGAATCTTGTCGAATGCCTTCTCTGCATCAATTGAGATGATCATGTGATTTTTCTGCTTTGATTTCTTGATATGGTGTATTACATTAATTGATTTTCTTATGTTGAACCATCCTTGCATACCTGGGATGAATCCTACTTGGTCATGATGTATAATTCTTTTAATGTATTGTTGGATACGATTTGCTAGAGTTTTATTGAGGATTTTTGCATCTATATTCATTAGAGAGATTGGTGTGTAGTTTTCTTTTTTTGTAATATCTTTGCCTGGTTTTGGTATGAGGGTGATGTTGGCTTCATAGAATGAATTAGGTAGTTTTCCCTCCACTTCGATTTTTTTGAAGAGTTTGAGGAAAATTGGTACTAATTCTTTCTGGAACGTTTGGTAGAATTCACATGTGAAGCCATCTGGTCCTGGACTTTTCTTTTTAGGAAGCTTTTGAATGACTAATTCAATTTCTTTACTTGTGATTGGTTTGTTGAGGTCATCTATGTCTTCTTGAGTCAACGTTGGTTGTTCATGTCTTTCCAGGAACCCGTCCATTTCCTCTAAATTGTTGTATTTATTAGCGTAAAGTTGTTCATAGTATCCTGTTATTACCTCCTTTATTTCTGTGAGGTCAGTAGTTATGTCTCCTCTTCCATTTCTGATCTTATTTATTTGCATCCTCTCTCTTCTTCTTTTTGTCAATCTTGATAAGGGCCCATCAATCTTATTGATTTTCTCATAGAACCAACTTCTGGTCTTATTGATTTTCTCTACTGTTTTCATGTTTTCAATTTCATTTATTTCTGCTCTGATCTTTGTTATTTCTTTCCTTTTGCTTGCTTTGGGATTAGTTTGCTGTTTTTTCTCCAGTTCTTCCAAGTGAACAGTTAATTCCTGCATTTTTGCCTTTTCTTCTTTTCTGATATAGGCATTTAGGGCAATAAATTTCCCTCTTAGCACTGCCTTTGCTGCGTCCCATAAGTTTTGATATGTTGTGTTTTCATTTTCATTTGCCTCGAGGTATTTACTAATTTCTCTTGAAATTTCTTCCTTGACCCGCTCGTTGTTTAAGAGTGTGTTGTTGAGCCTCCACGTATTTGTGAATTTTCTGGCATTCCCCCCATTATTGATTTCCAACTTCATTCCTTTATGATCCGAGAAAGTGTTGTGTATGATTTCAATCTTTTTAAATTTGTTAAGACTTGCTTTGTGACCCAGCATATGGTCTATCTTTGAGAATGATCCATGAGCACTTGAGAAAAAGGTGTATCCTGCTTTTGTGGGATGTAATGTCCTATAAATGTCTGTTAAGTCTAGCTCATTTATAGTAATATTCAGATTCTCTATTTCTTTATTGATCCTCTGTCTAGATGTTCTGTCCATTGATGAGAGTGGTGAATTGAAGTCTCCAACTATTATGGTATTTGTGTCTATTTCCTTTTTCAGTGTTTGCAGTGTATTCCTCACGTATTTTGGGGCATTCTGGTTCGGTGCATAAATATTTATGATTGTTATGTCTTCTTGTTTAATTGTTCCTTTTATTAGTATATAGTGCCCTTCCTTGTCTCTTTTAACTGTTTTACATTTGAAGTCTAACTTGTTGGATATTAGTATAGCCACTCCTGCTCTTTTCTGGTTGTTATTTGCATGAAATATCTTTTCCCAACCTTTCACTTTCAACCTATGTTTATCTTTGGGTCTAAGATGTGTTTCCTGTAGACAGCATATAGAAGGATCCTGTTTTTTAATCCATTCTGCCATTCTATGTCTTTTGATTGGGGAATTCAGTCCATTAGCATTTAGTGTTATTACTGTTTGGAGAATATTTTCCTCTGCCATTTTGCCTTTTGTATTATATATATCATATCTGACTTTCCTTCTTTCTACACTCTTCTCCATACCTCTCTCTACTATCTTTTTGGTTCTGATCTAGTGCTCCCTTTAGTATTTCTTGCAGAGCTGGTCTCTTGGTCACAAATTCTCTCAGTGACTTTTTGTCTGAGAATGTTTTAATTTCTCCCTCATTTTTGAAGGACAATTTTGCTGGATATAGGAGTCTTGGTTGGCAGTTTTTCTCTTTTAGTAAATTAAATATATCATCCCAGTGTCTTCTAGCCTCCATGGTTTCTGCTGAGAAATCTACACATAGTCTTATTGGGTTTCCCTTGTATGTGATGGATTGCTTCTCTCTCGCTGCTTTCAAGATCCTCTCTTTCTCTTTGACCTCTGACATTCTAACTAGTAAGTGTATTGGAGAACGCCTATTTGAGTCTAATCTCTTTGGGGTGCGCTGCACTTCTTGGATCTGTAATTTTAGGTCTTTCATAAGAGTTGGGAAATTTTCAGTGAAAATTTCTTCCATTAGTTTTTCTCCTCCTTTTCCCTTCTCTTCTCCTTCTGGGACACCCACAACACGTATATTTGTGCGGTTCATATTGTCCTTGAGTTCCCTGATACCCTGTTCAAATTTTTCCATTCTTTTCCCGATAGTTTCTGTTTGTTTTTGGAATTCAGATGTTCCATCCTCCAAATCACTAATTCTATCTTCTCTCTCTTTGAATCTATCATTGTAGGAATCCATTGTTTTTTCTCTTTTCTACTTTGTCCTTCACTTCCATAAGTTCTGTGATTTGTTTTTTCAGTTTTTCTATTTC
Source organism: Tamandua tetradactyla (assembly GCF_023851605.1). Taxonomy (NCBI): domain Eukaryota; kingdom Metazoa; phylum Chordata; class Mammalia; order Pilosa; family Myrmecophagidae; genus Tamandua; species Tamandua tetradactyla. Next base: position 30,132,023 of record NC_135352.1, read on the forward strand.
TTCTTTATGTTCAGCCCATGTCTTCTTCATGTCCTCCCTCAATTTATCGATTTCGTTTTTGAAGAGGTTTTCCATTTCTGTTCGTATATTCAGCATTAGTTGTCTCAGCTCCTGTATCTCATTTGAACTATTGGTTTGTTCCTTTGACTGGGCCATATTTTCAATTATTTGAGCGTGATCCATTATCTTCTGTTGGCGTCTGCGCATTTAGACAGATTTCCCTGGGTATTGGATCCAAAAGTTTGGAAGATTTTTCTGTGAAATCTCTGGGTTCTGTTTTTCTTATCCTGCCCAGTAGGTGGCGCTCGTGGCACACGTTTGTCTGCGCGTCCCACCAGTAAAAGCTGCTGTGGGACCTTTAACTTTGGAAAACTCTCGCCGTCCGGGAGGTTCGCTAGCCGAAGCGGCTTGGAAGGGTTCGAGCCGGCCCGGGGTCCGAATGCGGGGAGGGTTGCTGGCCACCGCAGCCCGGGAAAGCGCCCATCCGAATTTCCTAGTCACCCGGGCGACAAGCGTGGCGGGAGGGCGCCAGCGGCAGCGGCCCGCCCGGGAGAGTGCACGTTCCCGGGGAGTCACGGGTTTGGAAGGGGCCTCCCCCACCCGTCACCGTTCTCCGCAGCCTGGGGATATCCGATCCAATTCTCTCAATTGGTCCGGGGGGCCACGCGTGGTGTGGGCGCCTGCCGCCACCGTTTCAGGGGACCACCTCCCCAATTCTCCCAGCTGGCCCAGGAAGGGGGAAGGGAGTGACTCCGTCCGCTTGCCGCCCCGCCCGGTGAAGCCCGTGCGCCTCGGCGATCTCACCTGTGCGGCTTCTCTCAGCCAGCCAGCCGTTCCAGGATGGGGTACGCTTTCTTTTTTATCTCTGTTGTGGCTTTGGGCGCTGTTCTGTATCGTTTCTACTCCCCTAGTAGCTGTCCTGGAGAAGAAACTAAGATCCGCACGTCTTACTAAGCCGCCATCTTCTCCGGCTGGTTCAACCGATATGATTTGACATGTTGTGTTCTCATTTTTGTTCATCTCAAGATATTTACTGATTTCTCCTCCGACCTACTGATTGTTTATGAGTGTGTTATTTAACTGCCATATATTGGTGGATTTTCCAGTTCTCCATTTATTATTTATTTCTAGCTTCATTCCATTATGGCCAGAGAAGATGTTTTGTATGATTTCAATCTTCCTAAATTTATCAAGACTTGTTTTGTGACACACATGTGGTCTATCCTGGAGAAGATCCATGTGGACTTGAGAAGAATGTACATATCCTGCTGTTTTGGGTTGTGATGTTTTGTATATGTCTACCAGGTTTACTTCATTTATCATGTTGTTCTAGTTCTCTGTTTCTTCATTGATCTTCCGTGTTGATGTTGTGTATATTGATGAGAGTGGTGTATTGCAGTCTCCAACTATTACTGAAGCACTCTCTATTTCTCCCTTCAGTTTTGCTAGAGTTTATCTCATTTATTTTGTGTCACCATGGTTACGCGCATAAATATTTATGATTGTTTTTCTTTTTGGTGGATTTCCCCTTTTATATATAGTGTCCTTCTTTGTATCTTCTTTTAAAAAGAATTTTAAAATTCTTTAAAAATATTTTATTGCTAAATCTTATCATACAAACATTGCATACATGGGGTACAATCAGTGGCTTGCAATATCGTCAGATGGTTGTGCATTCATCACCATGATCATTTTTTAGAACATTTTTATAACTCCAGAAATAAAAAGAAAAAAGAAAAAAACTCATACTACCATACCCCTTACCCTTCCCTCTCATTGACCACTAGTATTTCCATCTACCCAATTTATTTTGACCTTTGTCCCCCATGTTATTTGCTTATTTTTTAATCCATATTTTTTTACTAGTCTGTCTACACCCTAGATAAAAGGAGCATCAGACACAAGGTTTTTACAATCACACAGTCACATTGTAAATGCTCTATCATTATACAGTCATCTCCAAGAATCAAGGCTACTGGAACACAGCGCAACAGTTTCAGGTACTTTCCTCTATAAACACCATAAACCAAAAAGGGATATCTATATAATGCATAAGAATAACCTCCAGGATAACCTCTTAACTCTGTTTGATATCTCTCAGCCACTAAAACTTTATTTTGTCTAATTTCTCTCTTCCTCCTTGGTCAAGAATGCTTTTGCAATCCCTTGAGACCAGTCTTTGTGTCCTTTAACAGCTTTTTAAAAAAAAAAAAATTTATTGATACAACAATGTACAAGTGCATAAATTCTTAACATACAAACATTTCATATATGGTGTACAATCAGTGGCTTACAATATCATCACATGGTTGTATATTCATCACCATGATCATTTTTCAGAACATTTGCATCACTTCAGAAAAAGAAATAAAAAGAAAAAAGAAAAAACTCCATATCCCCTACCCCTCCTTCTCATCGACCACTAGCATTTCCATCTACTCAATATATATATATTTTTAATTTTAGCATTTATTCCCCTTATTATTTATTTTTAATCCATATGTTTTACTAATCTGTCCATACTGTAAATAAAAGGAGCATCAGAAAAAGGGTTTTCACAATCACACAGTCACTTTGTGAAGCTATATCATTATACAAACATCTTCAAGAAACATGGCTACTGGAACACAGCTCTGCAGTTTCAGGCACTTCCCTCTAGCCTAATACATCTTAAACTAAAAAATAGATATCTGTATAATGCATAAATATAAACTCCAGGATAACCTCTCAACGCTGACTGAAATCTCTCAGCCACTGACATTTTATTTTATCTCATTTCTCTCTTTCCCCTTTCAGTTGAGAAGGGTTTCTCAATCCCTTGATGTTGAGTCCCAGCTCATTATGGGATTTCTGTCCCATGTTGCCAGGGAGGTTTACATCCCTAGGAGTCATGTCCCACATAGAGAGGGGGAGGGTAGTGAGTTTGTTTGCTGTGTTGGCTGAGAGAGAGAGATAGGCCACATCTGAGCAACAAAAGAGGTTCTCTGGGGGTGACTCTTAGGCCTAAATTTTTTTTAATTTATTTTATTTATTAAATATACTAACATACAAACACAAACATTCTTACCGTATGATCATTCCATTTTACATATATAATCAGTAATTCACAATATCATCACATAGTTGTATATTCATCATCATGATCATTTCTTAGAACATTTGCATCAATTCAGAAAAAAATAAAAAGAAAACAGAAAAAAATTCATACATGCCATACCCCTTACCCCTCCCTTTCATTGATCACTAGCATTTCAAACTACTAAATTTATTTTAACATTTGTTTCTCCTATTATTTATTTATTTTTAATCCATATGTTTTACTTATCTGTCCATAAGGTAGATAAAAGAAGCATCAGACACAAGGTTTTCACAATCACACAGTCACATTGTGAAAGCTGTATCATTATACAATCATAATCAAGAAACACGGCTACTGGAACACAGCTCTACATTTTCAGGCACTTCCCTCCAGCCTCTCCAGTACACCTTAACTAAAAAGGTGATATCTATCTAATGCATAAGAATAACCTCCAGGATAACCTCTCGACTCTGTTTGGAATCTCTCAGCCACTGACACTTTATTTTCTCTCATTTCTTCCCCCTTTTGATTGAGAAGGTTTTCTCAATCCCTTGGTGCTGAGTCCCAGCTCATTCTAGGATTTCCATCCCATGTTGCCAGGATCTTAGGCCTAATTTTAAAGTGGCTTAATCTATCCTTTATGGGGATAAATTTGATATGAACAAACCCCAAGATTGAGGGTATGGCCTATTAATTTGGCTATCTCCACTGCTTGTGAAAATTCAGGAATTCTCCAAATAGGAAAGTTGAATTTTCCCCCTTTCTGGCCATTTCCCCAAGGGGACTTTGCAAATACTTTTTTATTCACTGTTCAAATCACTCTGGAACTTATCAGAGCATCACTCTGGACAAACCTACGTAATCTCATGCCCTATTCAAGTTTCCATGTGCTTATGGTGTTCATTTAAACTGTCCGTGTAAGTGTGTCTTTTAACAGCTTTTGTTTTGAAGTTTATTTTGTCCGATATTAAAATAACTACCACGGCTCTGTTTTGGTTACTGTTTGTATGGAATTTCTTTTTCCAATGTCTCACTTTCAACCTATTTATGTCTTTGGGTCTAAGATGAGTCTATTGTAAACAGAATATAGTTGGATCATGCTTTTTTATCCATTCTGACAAATTGTGTCTTTTGATTGGAGAGTTTAATCCACTAACATTCATTGTTATTACTGTAAAGGCATACTTACTTCAACCATTTTGTCCTTTGGTTTCTGTACATCATATCTTTTTTTGTATCTCTTTTCCTTTATTGCAACCTCCTTTTATGTATAGTTGCTCTTTTGTAATATAACTGATTGATCCCTTTCTCATTTCTGCATTTTTAAAATATTTTCTCTGTGGTTATCTTGGGGTTTATATTCTACAGCCTACATTTATAACCTACTAATTTAACAAGATGCCAGCATACCTTCAATAGCACACATATTCTTTGTTTATATATTCCTCTGTTTCCCTTTTTATGTTGTTTTTGTTCTACTTTACCACTTTAAATTTTGTATGTCCATTATCAGGAAATATACCTTTTTCTTGTTCAATTGTATTCTGATTTTTAAATGAATTAAAGAGAAGAGTTGTACATTGAGGATACAGTGCTGTTGGGTTTTGCTTTTACTGTTTTAGTTACCCTTACTGATTATCTTCATTTCTCACACATTCCAAGTCATTCTCTCCTGTCTTTTCCCTTCAACCTTTAATAATTCTTGTAGGGCAGATTTGTTGTTGATGAACTCTCTCTGTTTCTGTTTATCTGTGAATAGTTTACAGTCTCTCTCACTTTTGAATGACAGTTTTGCCAGGTAAAGAAATTTTGGCTGGCAGTTTTCCTCTTTGAGTACTTTAAATATATCATACGGCTACCTTCTCACATCCATGTTTTCTTATGCAAAATTGGCAGTTAGTCTTATTGAGGATTCCTTGCATGTGATGGATAACTTTGGCTGCTTTCTGAATTCTCTCTTTATCTTTGGCATTTGGCATTCTGATTAGTAAGTGTCTTGGTGTAGGTCTACTAGGATTTATTTTCTTAGGAATACATTGGACTTCTTGGACATGACTATTTGTGCTTTTCAAAAGAGTTGGGAAGTTTTCAGCCATTATTTCTTCAAATATTATTTCTGCCCCTTTTCCCTTCTCTTCTTCTGGGACAACCATTACATGTATATTCATGCACTTTGTGCTATCACTCAAATCCCAGGACACTGCTAAATTTTTTCTATTCTTTTCTCTATCTATTCTTTTGACTGTATGATTTAAATTTGCTGTCTTCTAGTACACTGGTTCCTTCTTCTGCCTGTACTAATCTGCTGTTATATGCCTATAGTGTATTTTTTTTTTTTTAACATGGGCAGGAACCGGGAATCAAACCCGGGTCCTCTGGCATGGCAGGCGAGCATTCTTGCCTGCTGAGCCACCATGGCCCCCTATAGTGTATTTTAATTTCTACTATTGTGCCTTTCATCCCCATAATTTCTTTTATATTTCTTATATTTCTTTTCATACTTACAAATTCTACTTTATGCTCTCACATTGTCATCTTAATATACTTTATCTCTTTATGTGTATTTCCCTTAAACCTTGATTTGAACATCTTTGATTAGCTTTTCCAACTTATGTGTCTCTTCTGAAGTTTTCATTTGTTCCTTCACTGAGCTATATCGTTCTGTTTCTGGGTATGGCTTATAATTTTTTGCAAATGTCGAGGTATCTGATTATCTTGATGTGTTAACTCTGAAGGTCCATTTTTCCCTCTTTTTTAAAAATTTATTTATTTATTAATTAAAAATTAAGAACAAACAAACAAAAACATTAACATATCATTCCATTCTACATATATAATCAGTAATTCTCAATATCATCACATAGTTGCGTATTCATCATTTCTTAGAACACTTGCATCAGTTCAGAAAAAGAAAAAGGCAACAGAAAAAGAAATAAAAAGAAAACAGAGGAAAAAAAAAAGATTATACATACCATACCCCTTATCCCTCGCTTTCATTTATCACTAGCATTTCAAACTAAATTTATTGTAACATTTGTTCCCCCTATTATTTATTTTTATTCCATATGTTCTACTCATCTGCTGAGAAGGTAGATAAAAGGAGCATCAGACACAAGGTTTTCACAATCACACAGTCACATTGTGAAAGCTATATCATTATTCAATCATCATAAGAAACATGGCTACTGGAACACAGCTCTACAGTTTCAGGCAGTTCCCTCCAGCCTCTCCATTACATCTTGGTTAACAAGGAGATATCTACTTGATGCGTAAGAATAACCTCCAGGATAACCTCTTGACTCTGTTTGGAATCTCTCAGCCACTGACACTTTGTCTCATTTCACTCTTCCCTCTTTTGGTGGAGAAAGTTTTCTCAATCCCTTGATGCTGGGTCTCAGCTCATTCTAGAGTTTTTCTCAATCCCTTGATGCTGAATCTCAGCTCATTCTGGGATTTCTGTCCCATGTTGCCAGGAAGATCCACACCCCTGGAAGTCATGTCCCATGTAGAGAGGGGAAGGGTGGTGAGTTTGCTTGCTGTGTTGGCTGGAGAGAGAGGCCACATCTGAGCAACAAGAGGTTCTCCTGGGGGTGAATCTTAGGCCTAATTTTAAGTAGGCTTGACCTTTCCCCTGTGGGGTTAAGTTTCATATGAACAACCCCCAAGACCGGGGGCTCAGCCTATAGCTCTGGTTGCCCACACTGCTCTTCAGAATATCAAGAATTCAACTTGGGGAAGTTGAGTTTTCCCCTGTTGTCACCATTCCCTGAAAGGGCCTTTGCAAATGCTTTTCCACTCACTGATCAAATCACTCTGGGATTCATCAGGGCATCACCTGGACAAACCAACAAAATTTCATGTCCTATACAAAGTTCCATGTACTTAAGGTGTTCAACCAACTATCTACATAAGTTATATTAGGAAATGCACTAGCCAAAGTATGAATTTGTACCAAATAAACATTTTTTGCTTTAGTCTCACACATAAGTTGAAATTTTAAAATATTAATTACCATCTATTTTCAGCACCCTGCAGTAATGACATTCTTTTGTTCTTCCTCATGCAAAAACATTTTTTAAATTCGTACATTTAGTCACTATCATTATACACTCTAGGCATTCCTAGATTATACCATCTCAATCTTTATCATCTATCTTTCTTTGTGATTTCATTTATGCCCCAGCCCTCCTCCCTCTATCATTCTCATATGCAGCTTCATTCAGTGTTTTAGCATAATTGTATTACAGTTAGGTAATATTGTGCTGTTCATTTCTGAGTTTTTATATTCAGTCCTGTTGCACAATCTGTATCCCTTCAGCTCCAATTACCCAATATCTTACCCTATTTCTATCTCCTGATGGTCTCTGTTACCAACGAAATATTCCAAGTTTATTCACTAATGTCAGTTCATGTCAGTGAGACCATACAGTATTTGTCCTTTTGTTTCTGGCTAATCACACTCAGCATAATGTCCTTAAAGTCCATTCATGTTTTTATATACTTCATAACTTTATTCTGTCTTACAGCTGCATAATATTCCATCTTATGTAAATGCCACCGTTTGTTTAGCCAACCATCTGTTGATGGGCATTTTGGCTGCTTCCATCTCTTGGTAATTGCAAATAATGCTGCTATAAACATTGGTGTGTAAATGTCCATTTGTGTCCTTGCCCCCATGTCCTTTGAGTAGAGACAGCATATAGAAGGGTCCTGTTTTTTAATCCATTCTACCAGCCTATGTCTTTTGATTGGCGAGTTTAATTCATTAATATTCAGTGTTATTACTGCATGGGTAGTACTTTCTTCTACTGTTTTGCCTTCTGGATTTTATATGTCATATCTAATTTTCCTTCTTTTTACCTTTACTCATAGTCTTCCTTTCTACACTCTTCTCTACACCTCTCTCTTCTGTCTTCATACCTGTCTCTAGTGCTCCCTTTAGTATTTCTTGCAGAGCTGGTCTCTTGGTCACAAATTCTCTCAGTGATTTTTTTGTCTGAATATGTTTTAATTTCTCCCTCATTTTTGACGGACAATTTTGCTGGATATAGAATTCTTTGTTGGCAGTTTTTCTCTTTTAATAGTTTAAATATATCATCCTACTGTCTTCTTGCCTCCATGGTTTCTGCTGAGAGATCTGTGCATAGTCTTATGGGGTTTCCCTTGTATGTGATGGATTGCTTTTCTCTTGCTGCTTTCAAGATTCTCTCTTTCTCTTTGACCTCTGACATTCTGAGTACGTTTATTTGGATCTATTCTCTTTGGGGCATGCTGCACTTCTTGGATCTGTAATTTTAGGTCTTTCATAAGAGTTGGGAAATTTTCAGTGATAATTTCCTCCATTAGTTTTTTTCCTCCTTTTCCCTTCTCTTCTCCTTCTGAGACACCCACAACACGTATATTCGTGCACTTCATATTGTCCTTCAATTCCCTGAGTCCCTGCTCATATTTTTCCCTATATTTTCTTTTTCTTGCCAGATTTCAGATGTTCTGTCCTCCAGTTCACTAATCCTATGTTCCATCTCTTGAAATCTACCATTGTAGGTTTCCATTGTTTTTTTCATCTCTTCTACCTTGCCTTTCATTCCCATAAGTTCTGTGATTTGTTTTTTCAGACTTTCAATTTCTTCCTTTTGTTCATTCCTTGCCTTCTTTATATCCTCCCTCAATTCATTGATTTGGTGTCTGTTTGTATATTCTGAATTAATTGTTTCAGCTCCTGTATGTCATTTGAATTGTTGGTTTGTTCCTTTGACTGGGCCATATCTTCAATTTTCCTAGTGTGATTTGTTATTTTTTGCTGGTGTCTGGCCATTTAATTACCTTAATTAGTTTATTCTGGAGATTGCTTTCACTTCTTTTACCTAGGGTTTTCTTGCTGGATGAATTTGTTTTCTATCTGTTCTTTGACATTCAGTTCAGCTTTATCTGGATCTCTAGCTTAAGTTTTGTTTAACAGAGGAGAGTTTTTCAGTTCTTGTTTTCTTGTTTCTTGCCCTACTTGTATGGTGTCTTTTCCCTCCCCACCCTTAGGAGAGTCTCTGTAGGTATTATAGACTCCAGCCAGGTTTTCCGGACTAAACTGGCCTCCTATCAGGGGGAAGGAGTCACCTGTGTTAGTTTTCCCTGAGGGTGAGACCCAGCAGGTTAAAAGACTTTCCTGTGAAGTGTCTGGGCTCTGTTTTTCTTATCCTGCCCTGTATGTGTTGCGTCTGCCTGTGGGTCGCACCAGCAAAAGATGTTGCAGCACTTTTAACTTTGGAAGACTCTCCCTGCTGGGGGCGTGGTGGAGACAGAGGAGAGATTGTAGGCTGGTTTTAATGGCTTCAAATTACCAAGCCCTGGGGTCTGAATTCCTTGAGAGAGGGATTCCACCTGAGTTGGGCTTCAGCGCTCCCCTGGGGAAGGCACAGTCTCCAGACAAGCCCCCAAAAGAGCTCACTTCTGCCTACGGCTGGGGCAGTTGCAGCCTGAGAAGTCCTGTTGCTATATCCAAAGGCAGTTAAGCCTTTGCAGAAACACAGCCACAGAAACCTCTGTTTCCTTCTTTTTTTTGCCCCCTTTTTCTGTCAGCCCTCCCCCCTTGGCAGCAGGGCAAAAATCAGCAACCTCCACTTTGACCAGGTTCACCTAAGCTGGGGGCCTATTTTTAGTAGTCAGAATTTGTTAATTAATTCCACAATTGGCATTTAATTGTGCTCAGTCCCTGTTGCTGGTAAATTTCCTTTCCTTTCCCCTCTGGGAAGCAGCCTGTGGGGGAGGGGTGCCGGCTGCTGCAGCTCTGGGAGCTCACGGTTCTGTGGGGGCTCGCAGCCAGTACGGCTGGTCCAGACTGGGGTATGCTGTGTCTCCGGTCACTGACGTGGACCCAGGAGCTGTTCTGTATTGTTCCTGGTTATTTAGTAGTTGTTTTGGAGGACGAACTAAAACGCGCATATTGTTAAGCCACCATCTTGACCCGGAAGTCCCATTTTTCCTCTTGCCTAGTGTTTTATTGTTGATTGGCTTTCTGTTAAGGCTCTTCTTTGACCTTGGTCTAACTTATTCTGTACTTTTAGAATAGCTTGTATGTAACTCTTCAGATTTTTCCCAGTATTCTCCATCTAATTATTTCCCTGGATATGCAGTGCAGTTTTAAGATTACACATTTTGCGCAATTGTTTCACCTTCGGGAACAGTTTCCTTTCCTCTGTTCCTTCTTCAGGAATCTTGATATGTTCTGTTTGTATCTGTGCAAACTTTTCTCCCCAGAGTCTATGATTTGTTTAAATTGTCTCCCTCAGTGCCCTGTTTTCTTTACATTTTTACAATCTGGGACTCATCATAGTTCAGTTTATTCCCCACCCCTCCCCCCATAAATACACTCTTTTTCTTTCTTCTTTTTTTTTTTTTTTTTTTTTTGTCAGTGAGGCTTTCCTGACTTCAGTTTCTTCCCTGTTATGGTATCCAACCCTGGGGAGCCAGATGGGGTCAATCCAGAAATGTAGGTCATTTTGGAAACATCCATTTTGCATCTAGCTGAGTGAGCCTGGATTGAGTGAGGGCATTGCAGTTCTATATATTTCCCCCCAGGGGCCCTTTTGTGTGCTGCATTCCTTAGTGGCCTGAGTTCCACCCTGGGTCTCTGCGGACTTAGATCCCTTTGCTTGAATATGAAGGGAATTCTAACTCCCGCAGCAGGTCTGCAGTCTCTGTCCCTGCCGGGAGGACCTGGCCCATGCTGCCTCTGTGTGACTGCCCAGCCTTCGGGACCAAGGGGCGGGGAGGAGGGTGGGAATGGACCAGGGTTTGAGATGGGATTCTCCCACCTGAGCTTTTTCTGTTCTTCGATAGTCAGGATTTGTGGAGTCCTTCTCTAGTCTCGACCACCTTCCAGAGTTCTAAGCAACTGGAGTTTGTCCCTTTATTTGCTTAACTTCTAGGGATGCTTTTTCAGGGGATGTTTATATCACCACGTTCAAACATTGTATTTTTAATTCAGACCCCTAAGGTGACTCAAACCCCCAAAAGATTTTGAACTGCCTTCCTATCACTACAGTTGGCATATAGTTGATCATTTTGCAGAGATCATGGACGAAATGAGAGATTCAGTTAAAAGAGAGAATTGCTGGGCCAAATAAACAGAAAGTCCATTCCAAAATTCTCGCTGTGAGAGAACTGGAAATTGATTACAGAAGTTCCTGGATCCTTCTTCATCTTTGTATATAGTGATGCTCAAGTGAATAGCAAGTGTACAGAGTTCTCATTTTAGGGTGAGGGTTTTGTCATCCTCATCAGACCTTCTTCTAAACCTCATTTAAATGCCGAGTTAGAAAACTACTCTAATATACTATATAAAGGCCTGTGAGCTGAGAGAATCCTGGCTGAACATCATGGTTAAGTTCTGATGTTCAGAGTGGGCACAGCTGGTAAGCAGCACCAGTTACAAAATTATTCAGCCTCAGACTGTCATAATTTGGTATCTAGGTGCTATGTAAGTGTTTTGTTTGTCCTTAGTTTTCTCTTCTTGGGATTAATCATTAAGCTAATAATGGGTTTTCTGTGAGAGTTCAGCAGCCTGTAAAGAGAAATATCTTTGCAGCCCATATATTTTCATGTGCCTGCCTTTCACATATTCCATTCCAGACCAGATTCAGGTTTTAAAATAAATTTTTTGGTGTTTATAGGCTTTATAAAAGTTTGCATACAAATTTTTCTTTAATCCTTACAAACTCATAAAGCTTTAAGATGCATGACATTGGCAATTATTCTTCACTTATTGTAGAAATTAGCTTGAGTTCATTCTTCAGCCAGAATATATATAAAATATGTCCTGTGGATGCAATATCATTTACCTTTATTGTTCTTACAGATGTTGGTTAGAGAAAATAACCGGATTTATTGAATGTTACACAGAAGGGGACATTATTAAATTATGGCTTGCCAGGGTTCTTCTTTCATATCTTTTCTGGAAGAAAATTGTCAATTCAGAATTTCTCTTATGGGTCTCTGAGGCTAGTAACTTATTGAATACAGAAAATGTCTTTTTTTAAACTTATATACATGTGAAAAATCACCTCTTAAAAAGTCTCTAGAGTAATATAATGTACAACTTATGGAACAGTTGTAGATAGATATAACTATGTTTACAGAGAGGCACAAATATATATTCCTAGGCTTCTCCACAGCTTCAAGAATTTTTCTTCTGAGGCTTATTCCCAAGGCTTTTTATTTAGACTAAAGGAAAGATGACTATTTGGCCTTCAATGACAGTATCCATTACTTATAAATTTCAGTCTAAAATTTAGTCTAAAAAGCGAAATGGGCCTCATTCTCACTTGGATATTAGAAAAGGCACTAAGGCATTGCATATTTATAAGCTTTTGGAGATTGAGGAATGACATTTGTAGATTATTGCCAGAAATAGGTAAACTGAGAATATGGTTTTAGCTCTAATTTTGACATAGTTGGTGCTACCGCTATTTGATGGAATTCTACTGTCTGAGACAATGAAATAATGATTCGAGGTTACTGTTTGCATAAGGCACACAGTAAGACGGGGCAAGATGAATCTCTGTTGTATTTTTTATTTGTAACCAGAAAGCCCTGCTGTGGGACTACAGGATCAGGCATTCATTTATGTAAAAACGTGCATCTAGCCGGAACTCATCCCTCTCTAATGTCACTTTTTTTCCATGGAATTTTGATATTAGGAAATATGGTTTATGTAGCTTTATATCAGAATCTGACCACCTAAACCTTTTTTGTCCATAAATAAATAGATAAAAAGGATTTTGGTACCCCAATGTAATTTCAGCAATCCTGGACATTTTCTACTAATAAAAATACATATTCAAAAGCACCCATCCTTCTACCTAGGTTCCGATATTTTTAAAAATATTCCTCCTTGGGAATCCCAGACTGTTTCAAAATGCCTCTCGACATTTGCCAAGTGCCAGTGGGAAAACCGGGGGTTCCTCTACTTGTATTGTGATAGAACAAGGAGCATTAGAACTTCCTGTTCATGAAAACTTGTCATGTGTTCAGGTGTTACGGGAATTAGCTCAGTCAACCTTGGGTACATAGACTGAATCGGCCCATGGAGGTACAGACTTAGATAAAACAGTAAAAGAAGAAATACTGAGAACTAGCATCAATATTTACTTAAGAAAGTAGATTTGTTTGGGGAAAAATTTAACTTTAGCCTTGTTGTCACAATAAAAATGAGGGTTCTTAGCTGTTGTTTCTGTGGAAGAACAGATCAGCTGCTTATAGACAGGAGGAAAGAGCCCTTCTCAGGTGAATGTAGGTGAAACTGGAGTAGGAGATTGAAGGTGTATTTTCCCCTTCCAATAGCTGCTTCCAATCTGCCTGGCTTCTGAGGTGACTTTTCCTGCTGATTGATGAAAATTGGGAATGCCAGTTTTACGTAAGGAATTATTTTCTTCTATGAAACCGTGGAGGAGAGAATGTAGGAAGAGGGCAAAAGAGAAGCTTTCTTTCCTGCTAATTCTAGAGACTGCTATAGTAGTTTGGGTCATATTGCCTGCTATAAATACAGGACATACAAAATACAGTGACTCAAACAAGATAGTAGTTTATTTTTTCATTCAGGCTGTAGTCCAGAGAATGGGCTCTGGTCAGCTGGCTCTCCTCCACACGTGGTTCAGGCACCCAGGCTGACAGTGACTCTGCCATCTTCAGTATATGGCTTCCAGGTCAGCATAGACCCTGCCATCTTAGCTGGTAAGAATGGTGGAATGACTCTTCTAGGGTTAGAGCATTCCTCTTATGCAAGTGAGGAGAAAATTGTACTTGTTACTTCAGATCTCATTTCCTTGTAATGGTCTTCCCACCTTTTATTAAAAAGGTTACATAAATGATATTGAGAAGTTGTTCCAGTCATCAAATTATTCCTCTCAGTTCTAAATCTGCCCTTCTTTGCCCTCCTTTATAATTCTGGAGCTGGGTCCAGAAAGTAAATCTTTCTCCTTTGCCAGCTGGCACAATGGTGGGCTTTGTCAATAGAGGGCACTGGAAGGACACTGCAAGAAGATAGCAGAGGTAGTGGCTTTTGTTCCAGGGTCCAGATTTTCCTTTCCCACACTGCCCCTGCAAGCTGACTGGCATGCAGGGGGCCCAGGGGCAGTCATTCCCCAGCAAGTTGCCGGGCCACATAGCAGGCATCATCCAGGGGACCAGCTCAGACCTGTGGGCACCCCACGCTGACCTGCTGCGCCCTCTAGCAAATTCTGAACTGGGAAGGGCTGGGATGTGACCCTGCTTGCACAGTTCTGCATACACACGTGTGCAGGAGCACACACACACACACACACACACACACTAGCAGAAACACTAGATAGTCCTCTGGGTCAGGGAAAAAGACCATATATTCAATTACAGTTCGCCTCAGCCCTAGTTCCCCAAGCCTAAATCCCCCCTGGGTGATGGGCTCAGGGCAGATGTCACCTGTATGGAAGGAGTTTGGCCCATGGATGAGGAATCCCAAAACTATAAATCTCAGAGTCTAGAGAGGGCAGCTGGCCCAGCCGCTCTTCCTCGGATGCGGAGGTGGAGAGACTTTATCTTCCTAATGTAGACAAATCTTCTCCGAGGAGAGGAAGGAAGGTTCCGAGTGCCATTGCTCTTTGGAATGGAATGTAAATGAATGCCTACGGGGAGATAAACCTGCATATCTCTCCATGAATCACTTTATCTTTAACTTCCAAAGCTGGGTTACCTCATCCTCTCATTCTTTAACCCAGAATGCCAGCACACTTTGTTCAGAAGTCTGACCACGCAGAAACAGGAAAAAATGAGCTGTTTTCCAACAGAGCTGTACCTGGAAGTTGCATATAGCTCTTCCACCCCCATTGCAGTCATTAGAATTCAGCCATTTGGCCATAACTAACCGCAAAGGAGCCTGGGACCTGTAGTTCAACTGTGTGTTCTGGAAATAAAGGATCATTCAGTGAGAACGAGTAAGTGGTCTCACTTCTATATAAAGTAGAAAGTTGCTTCAGTTATGTCATTTAAAAGGTTTCCAAGAGGCCACCTTGATCACAAATATTTTCATGTTTCATCACATGCCTATATGCTACCAGAAGTTCTAAAATGAATCATGCACTTTCTGTATTTTAAAAGTCATTCCCAAGCATATTCCCTAAAAATGATAAAACAATATTTATTTAATGTTCATGAAATTTAGTTAATTAAGGATGTGAAATGAAAGTGCCAAAAGAAGACATGGGTGAATTCTTTCATAAACTGGAAGTGGGGAAAATAATGAGTAAAAAATCAGAGGCAAGGAAAGAAAGATTGTTCCATACACTTAAAACTCTGCATGGAAATAAACAATAATGTCAAAAGGCAAATGACAAAGTACAATGTGATATAACTTATATCATATACAAACAGTTAACATCCTTACTATATAGTTCCTAAAATCTTTGGGAAAATAATTGATAGAAAAATGCACAAAAATATGAACATATAGTTTGCAGAAGGAGAAATAAAAATGATCCTTAATATTTGAAAAGATAAAGATTTAAAATCAATGAGCTAATCATCCATTTCAATAAGTAATGAAAAACAATTAAACCTAAAAATATAGGATGAAATAGATAAATATAATAGCAGAAACTAATAAACTAGAAAAGCAACATGAAATAGACTTAAAGCAAAAAAAAATGTTGCTTCTTTGAAAAGTGTAATAAAATTGAATACCTGAGAAGATTAAGCAAAGGTAAAAAAGGACAGAAAATACAAATAGTCAATATAGGAAGCGAAAAAGGGGACATCACTCCAAATTGTACTGATATTTACAAAGATAATAAATACATGAACATGTTTATGTCAATACATTTGAAAATTTATACAGAGTGGGAAAATTTTTAGAAAATGGAACCTACCAAACCTGGCACTGATAGAAGAAAACATTTAAAAAATCTGAACAGTTCTACATTTCTTTAAGAAATGCCATTTGTAATTAACAACCTTCCCTAAAAAACACTCATAGACCCAGAGAGTTTCACCAAACATTTAAGGAAGTAATAACATCAATTTTATACAAGATCTTTAAAAAATAGATACAGAAGAAACACTTTTGCATCAGTCCAGTTAGAATATAGAAACCATGCCAGAATTCTTTATATTTAATTTCCTCATCTCACATTACTGGTCTAATCTCCCAATTGGTGCAATAATTGAGATCTCAGTATGCCATTCCATTGTTCTCTTAGATTAGTCTCTTCTGGGTTGTGGAATATGTAGTAAGACCAATTAATTCCGTGGACACAGTTCATTTCTGCACTTCCTTTGCTGTGAAATGAGTTCGTGGATCAGAAGCAATGCTGTGCTGAATACTATGATGGCGGACAGGAAAATATGCATAATTAAATTTTGTTCTTGATTTTCAGCAACATTAGCCCCGTGGCTAAAAGAAATAAGTGATAATTTTAGGACTATTATGGAAGCTTTCTGGTTCTCAGGTTGTTATATGAACTGAAAGCTAAAGAATCTGAGCTTACCATTTTCCTTCTGCAAGTGCTCCAGTACCATCCCATAGCCAAGCGCAACAGCTTGGGCTCTCAAGGTGCTTCCTTTATGAGACGCTGCCTCCCAATCCACCACAGGTGTTTGCTTGGTTAATTGTGATGCAACTACATGCCATGGATTCCCAATATCCCATTTATCCTTGCCAGAGAGCTCAGAACAGTCCTCCAGCCCAAGAGTATGACCGAACCAATCCCCAGATGCCATCGTTGAATGTCTGTCTCCCAGGACCACCCCCTGTATGAATTCTGTACCAGTCAGGGTCCACTTAAGTGAATAAACCACACCAGTAATTTGAACAGGATGCCCCCGAAATATTTTTTTCTTTAATGCAATTTGATTGAGATATAGTCACATACCATACAAGCCATCCAACATATACAAACAGTGGCTCACAGTACCATCACATGGTTGTGCATCCAACACTATGATCAATTTTAGAATATTTTCATTACTCCAGAAAAGAAATAAAAGGAAAAAAAGAAAGCACAAATCTTCCAATATCCTTTATTCCCCCCCCCCTTATTATTGACCCATAGTATTGGTGTGGTACATTTGTTATTGGTGATGAGAGAATATTATTACTGTTAACTATAGTCCATTCTTCGCAATAGGTACATTTCCCATATACTTCTCTATTATTATTTTTTAACTTTTTTTATTGTGAAAAATAACATATATACAAAAAAAGCATAAAATCCAAGTACATTTTAACAAAGTAGTTATACAACAGATTTTAAAATTTGGTATGGGATACAGTTCCACGATTTTAGGTTTTTACTTCTAGGTGCTCTAAGGTACTGGAGACTAAAAGAAAATCAATATAATGATTCAGCACTCATACTAATTTGTGAAATCTAACCTTCTCTGTATAATGCCACCCTCACCTTTGATCTTTCTCCCACTCTTTAGAGGTATTTGGGCCATGGCCATTCTTCCTTTCTCCCCAGTCCCCCAAGGGGACTTTGCAAATACTTTTTTATTCTCTGCCCAAATTATTCAGGGATGTATTGGGGCATCACACAGACCAACAAGATCTCACTCCCTATTCAAGGTCCCATGTACATATGGTGTTCAAATAAACTGACAATACTGCTGTTCAAATAAATTTGCCATACTGTTTTTTTTTTTCAATAGTAGCCATTCTAGTGGGTGTGAAATGGTATTGCATTGTGATTTTGATTTGCATTTCTCTAATTACTAGTGAAACACCTTTTCATGTGCTTTGTAGCCATTTTCATTTCTTCTTTGGAAAAATATCTATTCACGTCTTTTGATCATTTTTTAATTTGGTTGTTTGTGTTTTTATTGTTAAGTTGTAAGATTTCCTTACATAGTCAGGATATCAAATCCTTATCAGATATGTGGTTTCCAAATATTTTCTCCCATTGAGTGGCTGCCTTTTTATCCTTTTGACAAAGCCCTTTAAAGTGCAGAAGTATTCAATTTTGAGGAGGTCCACATCTATTTTGTTGTTGTTGTTGCTTGTTTCTTGGATGTAAAGAAACTGCTGCCTATCACTAGATCTTGAAGATGTTTCCTTCCATACATTTTATTCTAGGAGTTCAATGGTACTGCTTTTTATTTAGGTCTTTGATCCATTTTGAGTTAATTTTTGTATAGGGCCCAACAATATTTTAATAGAAAGGATTAACTTGTAAGTTATTAGCTATTAAAAGAGGTAAAAGATGATTCTAAAAAATGCAAAAATAGCAAATGGAAGGGAGCAGCTATTATCTCTCAGACAAAGGGAGCATAAACAAACAAACAAAAAGGAATAAGAGGGCAGGCCACGGTGGCTCAGCAGCAGGCAGAGTTCTCACCTGCAATGCCGGAGACCTGGGTTCCATTCCTGGTGCTTGCCCGTGCAAAAAAAAAAAAAAAAAAAAAAAAGGATAAGAACTTAGAAGAATGTTCTCTCCACAGAAAGCTGACAATTAGACCTTGTTGGAGAGGGTGAAGCTGCTACAGGAATATGTAGTTCCTCAGTAGCAAAGAAATTTGTCCGAGTGCACGGGTTGGGGTTGGTCTGCAGGAAGTGGCGCCATGGTGGTAGAGGAACTTGCTGGAGGTTATCAGGAGGTCTGAGTTGGTCCAATGGACGACGCCTGCTGTGTGGCCCAGCAACTTGCTCCAGGGCAGAATGACTGCCCCTGGGCCCCCTGCATGCCAATTTACTAGCAGATGCAGTGTAGGGAAAAAAAATCTGGAACCTGGAACAAACGCCTCTACCTCTACTATCATCTTACATGTAGTGTCTTTCCAGTGCCCTCTATTGGTAAAGCCCATCACTGTGCCAGCTGGCAAAGGAGAAATATTTACAGGATCCAGCTCCAGGATCATATAGGATGACAAAGAAGGGTAGGCTAAAACTGAGAGGAATAATTTGATGTCTGAAACAACTTCTCAACATCTTTTATTTCTTTATTTGGCATGGGCAGGCACTGGGAATCGAATCCAGGTCTCCTGTCAACGTCTTTTATGTAAGCCTTTTTAAAAAAGGTGAAAACAACATTACAAGGAAAGAAAATTACAGCCAATCTCACTCAAGAGTCATGTCAAAATACTAAACAAAATATTGGTAAACGAGGCCTGCAAGATTGTTTTAGCATCCCAACCCCAATTAATGTTGTTATAGAAAATTAAGAAATTACTGTTACCTTTCCCAGGAGTCATACTGCAATTGTGGCTTTGTAAGAGAATGTCCTTATTCTTAGGAAATGCATTCTAAAGCATCCAGGGATAAAAATGTAATGATCACAATAAATTTTTTTTGTAACAGGTTTATGAGATATAATTCATAACATGCAATTCACCCATTTAAAGTGAACAAATCAGTGGTATTTTATATATTCTCAGAATTGTATAACCATCATCACCATCAATTTTAGAATATTTAGAAACCCTATACCTTTTAGCTGTCACCCCAGCCTTAGGAAACCACTAACTACTATCTGTTTCTATGGCTTTGCCTATTCTGGACATTTCATATAAATGGAATCATACAATACATGACCTTTGCATATGGATATCCAGTTCTCCCGGCACTATTTGTTGAAGAGACTATTCTTTTCCAGTTGAGCAGACTTGGCAGTCTAGTCAAAAATCAATCGGCCATACACCCACTTCTGATATATTTATATGAAATTAATGAGAACATTTCAGAAATATGTATTTAAAGCCTTAAAAATATACCTGCCACTGACCCAGTAATTCTAGTTCTAGAAAGGAATCCTAAATTATTTTGTAGACACCACCTGGCAAATATGAAACGTTGCCTCATCAGTTTCTGTCCCTGCTACACATAATCTACATCCATAGCAGAGGAGAAACATTGTATTTTTGTTCTTTCTTTTTTGCAATAGAAACAAACTTCAGGAATTTAGGCCACCCTCTTTCATTCTATTGGATGGTAACCTACATTGATAGTGGCCGCTCTTAAGTTTTCCCCACCTTATTTCCTGTGCCTCCAATTTCTGTACATTCTCTCCAGAGGCTCCTTCCTTTCTCTGGTGTGAATGCAGAGGAGTGATTGTCTCACAACCATGAAGAAGAAATCAATGCTTGATTATCATAGCAATAGTCAATGGTTGAGTAATTTTTGTGGAGAGTTTCTGTCTTATCCTTAGAAATGTATTTTCTTTCTGTTGTTGCTTCTAACTCTTGGCGGGGGGGAGGGAATGGGTGGGAATGATGCTTCTTTTGTTAGCTAGTGTTTCATTTTTTTAAGAACCATCTTAGTTAGTGCACTGGACATGGGCATATGTTGATATTGGAGCCAATGCTTATCACAAGAACCCTCCAGGTGCTGCTCTTTCTCTGCATCTTGCTCCACTTATACCAACAAGTCACGACAAACCAGCAGACAGGAAGGAGGCAGGGGAAGGTGTTCAGAGTAAAAGACACAATGGACTCAGTGAAACACTAAGTGTTCTGGCTCCTGCCCACTTCACTCCACTTTTGTTTGATGCCCCTTCCAGATTCAATGTTCATTTATAGTAACTTGAATTTACTAAACTTCTTCCCACCTAAGGATCACATCACCTCCCATCAAGTCTACTTCAAATGCCACTTTGTCCTGGCTTCACAGTTCTCTATCTACCCACAGTACCCTGTATTTTTTTTTTCCTTCATAGCACTCACCCAAAGTGTAACTAAGTCATGGTTCAGTGCTCCACTCCCTGATAGATCTTAGCTGTCATGCAGGCAGGAAACGTACCTGTCTTGTTTGTGCTGCTCCTCGATACCTAGCACAGGGTGTTGTGAAAAAGCAGCAATGAAAGGATTCAAGAATGCATTCAAATGAATTTCCACAGTGTTAAAAAATTATTTACAGGCTGGAAGTCAGAAAGTTTATAGTGACAATCAGCCCAAGTTAAAATATTGTTCTCTAGTACAAATGAAATTAAATTAACCATCTAGAGTTATTTCTGGGAGTCTTATATGAATCTTAGACCTACAGCCTTTTATTCTCATTCTGAGTTCGCAATTTGTGCAGCGCTCCTACTGTTCTCAGTTACTGGTTGAGTAAACACATTATTATTTATCTTAAAAAACATCAATTGGCCATAGATAGAAGGGTCTATTTCTGAACTCTCAATTCAATTATTTTGATTATTTATCTGTACTTACACCAGTACCATGCTGTTTTGACCACTGTGGCTTTGTAATAAGTTTCAAAGTCAAGAATTGTGAGCCCTCCAACCTTGTTCTTCTTTTTTCAAGATGTTTTTTGGCTATTTGAGACCTCTTACCCTTCAAATAAATGCAATGATTGGCTTTTTTATTTCTGTCAAGTAGGCTGTTGAAATTTTGATTGGGATTGCATTGAATTTGTAAATCATTTTGAGTAGCATTAACATCTTAATATTTAGTCTTTTGATCCATGAGCATGGAATGTCATCCATTTATTTTGAAGCCTTCTAATTTCTTTTAGGAAAGTTTTATAGCTTTCCATGGCCTTTACATCCTTCATTAAATGTATTCCAAGATATTTGATTCTTCTAATTGCTATCGTAAATGGAATTTTTCTCTTGATTTCCTCAAGGAGGGCTTTTCTGAACCCTCTCTTTTTCTGATTCTCTCTGGTAAATTAACTAGCTTATGGTTTGGTTTGTATCTCTCGGAAAGCAATTAGCCTCCTCTTAATTGCTCTCCACCAAAACCTCCAACAGTTTTTAGAGTACCCTTAGTCTTGATTTTCCCACACTCTATTTCAAATGAAGTCACTTCCTTTGAGGAGAGCATCTGAACTCTCTGTTTTATGACCTGTCCATACCTTTGGCCAAAATCTCTGAGCTACAGCTCTGCAGTTGGGGACAGAACAATGGTGTACTTTTTGAATAACACTTCTGCTTTTGTAGCAGAGCACTGGGCACAGGCAGTACTAGCCTCTAATCTCCTGAGCTTGCCTTTCCTGTCATGGAATCTCTGCCCTGTGAATAAGTTGGGGTGAAGGTAAGTAGGGCTCTGGTATTCTCGGTGAGCTGTGGCTGCATTAGAGCGTCCATCCTACAAGTTGGGGCTGAATGGAATAAAGGAGTCCTTGACCTCTTGGCTGCACTCACCTGGAATTCAGTCTCCATAAGAGGTAGCTGGGAGAGATGAAGATGCTGGCAATCTGCTCCTCCCAAGAAGATATCATAGCCATTGGCTGCAATTGGGAGAGGAGGGCTCTATGTTCTTGACTGCATCTACCTGGAATGGATTTTTTCTCATGCTGAGTTGGGAGGTGGGAAGGAGGGAGCATGTGGTGGTTCAAATGCCACAGACTCTTGCTGTTCTTAATGAATTTTAGTAGATTTTTGTGAATAAATATTTCTTCATTCACTGTATGCCTTTAGGATCATTTATAGAGACTCTGAATGTTTTTTTAAAATAATTTTCACCAATTATGCTTGTTTCTCAGCAGAGAAGATTTGCAGAGTTCCCATGTTGCCATTCTAGAAGTGTAATTTATGAAACATACTTAAAAATATAAATACAGAGAGGAAGGGGGAGAGGAAGTGTGCCAATGTGGCAAAATATTAGTAATTAGTTATCCTAAGTGAAAGATACATAGATATTGCTTGTGCTATTCTTTCAACTAATTTTGTTTGAAAAATTTCAAAATAAAAATTGAGGGGATTTTTAATTAATTCAAAATACTTTCCGGAGTCAGTAATTTTTTCCTAATGAAATTATCAGGATAATATATGTATTATCAAAACAAAACAAAAAAAATCAAAGGGAATCATTGTAATTCAAGTCAATAGAATAAAATAGAAAATTCATAAATCACTCAATAGATGCAGCAAAGCATTTGATAAAGTTAAGATACACTCAGTCTTTTAAAAAGTTCACAAATAAGGAATAGAAAGACATCAATTTAATTTGATATAGGGTTTGTAAACATTTGAAACAAATACCACATTTACTGTTGCAAAAATGAGAGCTTTCCAAATTGGGAGAAAGACAAAAATATCTATGTATTACCTTTTCTATTCAACAAAGTACTGGAGGTCCTAGCCAGTGTAACAAATCAAGAGGTAAACAAAGAGATACACAATTTAGAAATGAAGAAATTAAACTGTCATTATTTGTAGACAATATGATTTGTATATGTGTACCATATAAAAGAATATGCAGAATTAATAAGTACATTTGTTAATATTGCTGGATCCAAGGTCAATTAAAAAATAAATTTAATTTCTATATACCAGAAACAAATACAAATTAATTTACAATATCATAAAAAATCAAATATCTAGTAATAAATCTAACAAAAAAAGGTTCACGACTATATTCAAAAAGAACATAAAATACTAGTGAGCAAAATAAAGGCCTTTGTAAATTGAGGGAGATACTTTTCTTATAGATTTAATGTTATAGATGTATTATATTTATAGTTTGTAAGTCTTGAAATTGCAAAATGTCAATTTTCCCCAAACTGATCTAAAAATTCCAAGCAATCCCAATTAAGAGCCTGACAATTTTTGTGGCAATTCACAAGCTGATTCCAAAATGCATATGGAAAAACAAAGGATCAAAAATAGCTAAGACAATATTAAAGAGGAATAAAGTGAGAGGAATTATCCCACTCTGTAGAAAGACCTATTATAAAGATACAGAAATTAACAGTATGGTATCAGTGCAAAGGATCAATAATAGAGAGTCCAGAAACAGAGCTCCACATATATGGACACTAGACTTTTTATAAATGTAGAGCCCTGGGGGGAAAAACAGTCATTGCAATAAAGAGTGTTCAATCCATTAGATATCCATTTCAAAGAATAAAAGAAAGTAACACTTCACTCTTATCTTACACTCTACCCAAAAATCAATTCTAGATGGATTGTACACTGTGAAGGTAAAACAATAAAGATTTTAGAAAATAACACAGGAGCATTTCTTCATGACCTTTGGGCAGGGAAAAGTTTCATTGGACATAAAAGATAATAACATTTAGCCATAATATTGATAAATTGGACAATATTAATAAGAATTTCTGTTCATCAAAATATCTCATTAAGTGAATTTAAAAAGCTATAATAAGGGAGAATATATTTGCAGTACATAAACCAACTAAGGACTTGTTTGCAGAATATACATAGAACTCTTGCAAAGCAATAAGAAAAAGATACATGAAGCAATACAAAAGTGGACAAGAGTCTTGAACAGGCCATTCACGAAACGGATATTTAAGGGGCCAATAAACATGGAAAGGTGCTTAACCTCATTAGTTATCAGGGAAATACAAATTAAAACCTCAGTGGGATGCAATTGCATGCCCACTGAAATGACCAAACTTAAAAAGGTTAACTACCTAGAAATGGCGAGGATGTCAAGCAACTATAATTCTCCAGTGGTAGTGTAAATTGGCACAACCACTTTGAAAACCGTTTGGCATTTTCTACTCAAGTGGAATATATATGTATCCTATGAACAAACAATTCACTCCTGAGTATATACCCAATAGAATTGTGTACCCATGCGTATCAAAAGACATTAGCAATAGTGTTCTTACAGCATTATTTGGTCAAAACTAAAAGCAACCAAAACGCCCATCAACGACTGAGTGGATACATATATTGTAGTATATTTATAAGATGGAATGCTATCAGGGATCAGAATGAACGAACTACCGTTCTACATATCAGAGTGGGTATGTAATCTCACCGACATGAGGCTGAGGGAAAGAAAAACACACAAAAGAATTTATATTCTGAATCCATTTATGTGCCCATTATATAGAGATCAAACATAGGCAAAACTAATCTATGGCTTTGAAAGTCAGCGTGATTGTTACCTTTGGAGCAGAGGGAAAGAGTTGTGATTGAGGTAGGCGAGGAAAGGGAGTTCTAGGGAACTAGTAATAGTTTATTGATGTGGGTGGAAGTTACAAGGGTGCGTTCACCTGGTAATAATTCCTCAAGCTGAACATTTATAGTTTGTGCCCTTTTCTATGTAGTGCACATTGCTATATTTCATGTAAGCTTCATATGCTATACATCGATTAAAAAGTGAGGTTTTTTCCCCTAACCTGGGACAGGGAAGCTGAGTGAGTTTCAGCTGAAATATGCAAATCACTGTTACTTTGAATCAAGTAACCAAAGCCTCTACTAATTTCACCTTAAGGCCGCTTTTTAAAAATTTAAGAGCTTTTTTTTTCAGATTGAACAAACCCTTTTAAAGTTTGAATCTGCATACCTAAAGCTATGAAATGATGACAAATGCCATAGGTTGTCACCTAATGCTGGAACATTCAGACACCGTGAAAATTGAGAAACCTCTCAGAATAAGTTTATCTGCCTTACTTGTTTTTTGAACTCTGGGTTACTTTTCAAATTTGCAAATTACTGCTAAGCACATACTAGCATTAAGTACATTAGCATTCCTCAGAACAAATGTCAGAGTGAATACAAAACCTGTCTTCTTACCTAGAACATATGGTCTTAACAACAACAGTGATAATTTTTCATGTACCAGAGATGAACAGTTTGGCTTGTGCCTTTTTTATGAATTCAATCTGTTCCTGCATTCCAAGCTTTTGGTATGTCTCCTTTCTGAATGGGTCTCAAAATTGAGATGGCAATCTGTAGATGTTTCCTTTGTCACCAAGGGTACTAATCTTTTGCAATACAGGGGAACAGATGAAAATTGTTTGGTTCTGGGAGTGGAAATTACAGATGGATAGAATTCCATTACATTGAACTTCACTGGTATTTTCTGTTGAGTAAACAGCCTCTGCCAGAGTGGAAAGGCTTCCCTTATGCCCTGAAGGGAACCAGGCAATACGAGTTTTTATTTATTCCAGAAAAACAAATATTTTTTATTTCTAGCCCCTTTAACTTCCAAGTAGCAGCGTTCTTTTGCCAAAGAGGATGATTTTTGACATCTAAGGTGTGGTAGTTAGTCAGTTGTCAACTTGGCCAGGTGAAGGCACCTAGTTTTGTTGCTGCAGACATGAGCCAATGGTACGTGAACCTCAGCTGTTGCTGATTACATCTGCAGTCGGCTAGGAGGCGTGCCTGCTGCAATGAATGACGTTTGGCTTAATTGGCTGGAGCTTAAATGAGAGAGCTCAACATAGCACAGCCCAAGCAGCTCAGCATACCTCATCTCAGCCCAGGCCTTTGGAGATGCAGAAAGGAATCACCCCAGGGAAAGTTGTTGGAACTCAGAGGCCTGGAGAGAAGGCCAGCAGAGATTACCCTGAGCCTTCCCATGTAAGAAAGAACCTCAGATGAAAATTAGCTGCCTTTCCTCTGAAGAACTAACACAATAAATCCCCTTTTATTAAAAGTCAATCGGTCTCTGGTGTGTTGACTTCCGGCAGCTAGCAAACTAAAACATAAGGATAAGTCTGAGTGTGTGTGAATAAGTGTGTCTGTGTATGCACAGTATTTATCTTTTTTCCTGTGGTCAGAGTATAAATGTGAACCTAAATAAATGATATCTTAGGGTGCTTATTTACTTGTATTTAACTTGTTTTACAAAACACTATATAAAATCCAATTAATTTGACTTGATTTTTAATATAGCAGAAACTACACGCCTGTAGTAGTTAAGTTCAGGTGTCAACTTGGCCCGGTGATGGTGCCCAGCTGCTCTGTTGCTGTGGACGTAAATAGTATGTGGATTTCATCTATGGCTGATAACACTGTGGTCGGCCAAGGGGAGTGCCTTCTGCAATAAGTGAAGCTTAAAAGGAGAAGTCAGAAAAGAGAGAAACAGCTCAACATAGCTGGTAGTGCAGCACAATTTAGCTCAGAGCTCAGAGCTGACACAGACCCAGAAAGGAATCTTCCTGGGGAAAGCCATTTGAAACCAGAAGCTGGGAGGGAAGGCCAGCAGATGTCACCATGTGCCTTCCCACGTGACAGACAAAGCCAGCCTTTTCTCCAAAGAAGTGTAAGCTTGGGGTGGGCCACGGTGGCTTGCCAGAGGACCTGGGTTCGATTCCCGGTGCCTGCCCATGTAAAAAAAAAAAAAGAAAAAAAGGGTGTAAGTTTGTAACTAAATAAATCCCCTTTATAAAAGCCAGTCCATTTCTGGTGTATTGCATTCCAGCCACATCGGCAGACTAAGACAATAATTTAAAATCGCATGACAAAATGATGTAATTCATTTAAAGAAAAATTGTGTAAATCACACACATAATAAAAATCACCAGGTGTCTCTTATTTTGGTAGATGCTGTTATTAGTCAAAAGTAAGCACACATTCAAGAAAATTACTAACAAAGAATTCTTTGTTTTATAAAGCTAGCCAAAATATTGATGGCACACATTCTTTCTGTGGATGCACCTTTTATAATGAAGCATATTGAAATTCCAACAGTTACTTTGTATACTCAATTCCTTCTTTAAAAGAATATACATTACTGCTCAGACATACAAAACACATGGCTTATTTTCTATAACTGATATCATCTTGTCCTCAAACCTCCAATCTGGGTGTGTGGTATAAATGCTGTGGAGGCGAGGGAAGAGGGGCTGGCCAGTTAGAGCTATTTTGATCTCTTTTGGTTTAAATAGCATTGCCTAGGTAAATGCTCAGGTGGTCCGAGTTTTTCCTTTTCCCTCTCTTCCCAGGTGGTGTTTGGGTAGAGAGACATGCTTGAATGACCTGTTGGTGGCCATGAGATAAGACCTCAGGTGCTCAAGCTCAGTTCCTTGTGCTCACCTGAGTCTTTGCTGGCCTCAGAGGGAACAGCCCTAGTTCTCTGTCCCCTGGGCACTGCTGACATTCACTGCTGACGTTCACTGCTGACGTTCACTGCTGACATTCACTGCTGACGTTCACTGCTGACGTTCACTGCTGACATTCACTGCTGACATTCACTGCTGACATTCACTGCTGACATTCACTGCTGACGCCTGCAGCTGACGAACTTGTGGTCTATTTTCTTGGCTCAGTTGTGGCCTATCGACTTCCCTTGCTGCCTCAGTACCCCCTCAGCTCAGGCTTGCTTTACTGACTGCTGTCTTCCAAGTGTTTTCCTTCATCTCCCAGGCTTCTTCCCTCCTTTCCTATTGTCATTCCTTTCTCTCTCCTCTCCCCTTCTCTATTTCTGCCTCATTCCCTCCCCTCTTCCCTTTTTTCTTTCCTTCCACTAATAATTATTGAGTATCCAGTTTGTGCAATGCACTTTATTAGGCCTTGGAATCATCAAAAACCACCAAGGTCCTTGCTCCCCACCGGAGCTCACATAAGTCAGACAATAAAAAAGAAGCAGAAGTAAATTATACGGTGTGTTAGAAACTGATGGGTACAATTAAAATAAAAAAAGGCAGAAAGGAAAAGTAAAGCATTACGGATCAGGAGGGGCAGGGGCAGGGCCAGCTGCAACACTGGTTAGGGTGGGCAAGGACAGCCAGGTTTTGGGGGGCCTAAAGCTTGTACAATGTGGAGAGCTTCCTTCTAATTAAGTTTCACTTGCTTCACAGGTAAATCTGCCTCTGAAGTTGTATGTTGCTTAGAAGAGGAGATTTGTCCAAGACTTGAAGAAGGTGAGAGAGTTAGTCAAGGACAGCTGTATGGAAGAAAAGTGTCCCAGCAAGAGGCAACACCTGAAGAAAATTCCAGCTTTACTACAATAGCTACTCCACTATCGGCACTTTATGCAAGCACCACGGTGGCAATGATAGGGGCTGGTCAACAGCCATTGGATGAGCCATGCTATTTGCCTGGTGGTTTAATGCTTCTTCTTTGATGGAAGCTCTCTAATGGACAATGCAATGCAGAGATCTTCACACTCTGTATCTGCTTCCACCTAGGTCCATCCATAGGCCCATTTCCCCAGACCTCCTGGTCCACATTTTCCAAACTTGCTCCTTGCATATCCTTAGTAAGGCAGCCAAAATCATTCTCCACTGCCCCAAAGTCCATATATATACTTAACCCAGACCACTACTCTCTCAGTACAAAGTGGGTCACAAGGTACCAAAGCCTTGCCCAACGGGAGGATTTCCACCTCACTACTGTCTTTCATAGCCACCTTTGAGTGGATCTGTGTGCAGAAGTAGCCACTGTTTAGCTCACATCAACTCACCAAATGGACTCATCTGTGAGTGAGGTCATTTTTCTTTCTCTGTCCAAAGGTTGATAGGTATGAGACGAGGGGGAGGTGAGGGGTTAATAGGGATTAAATAACATTGAGGTCTGGGTTATCTGTTTGCAGTTTGCTTGTGGCCTTTGTACTGATTCAAGCCTAATCCCAGATGTACCACTCCCGTCATACAATGGATTGTTTCGAGGATGACACAACCTTGTGACTTGGTGGATTTCTCAGCTCATGAGAGGATGACATGTCATATGTTGGACACTTAGATGTTATAAGAGCCCCTAGCAGACCAGGAGCTGCTTTTCAAGTGGTCTAGTGTTCTCTATGGCAGGTGACATAGAATTGCTCCAGAGCTCTAGCATTCTGTGCTCTGACTCTCTCATTGGGGATCTGCAGAGATTTCATATGGTGTCTTTATTTAATGCAGATACCTCTGGAACCAAGGAATATGCCAGGACATATGGTCCAAACAGCAGGTCTGCTTGTACTACAGATTGAATCTGCAGCAGAGCTCTCTTTTGTTCTAGGTCCCAGCCAAAACTGGAAACCTTCTGAGCCATCCAATAAGTTGATCACAGTGATAATCCCATGCATATAATCTGCTGCCTCCAAAAACTCAAGCAGTTTACCAAGTATTGTACTTCTTTCTTAGTGGTCAGAGGTATAAGGGGAGATAACTCGTGCTTTACCTTGACGAATATATTCCAACGTACCTCTGACTCCTGAACCCCTAAAATCCTCACCATTGTGTTAAGTGCCCGAAACTTACAAAGTTTTTCTCTCACCCTCTGGAACACAGATATCTTAACAGGACATCCAGGATAATGTCACTTCCAGCTTATCAGATTTGATTCATGTGTTGCCATCAATATAGTTGACATATGTGATGCTCTACATAATGTCCAGATCATTGATATCCTTTCTGATGATATTGTGACCATGATCACGAGAGTACCTGACCCTGAATACCCATCCCAGTGAGTGCCTCTGCTTCTGATCCTCTTTCCTGATAGATATTAGGCAGAAAGTATTTGTAGAGGCTTGGTTGGGACTGTTTTAGTAAAGATATCCCATCTCAATTAGGAGATGCTATTGGGGCTGTCACTTGGTTAAGTTTGCAGAAGCCCACTGTTGTCTGTCATAAATCACCTCTTTTTTAAAGGGACCAGACTGGTGAAAAAAAATGGAGATATAATAGAGACCTCTGAATGCATTCTTGAAGTCTCTGAAGGTTAAGCTTTAAATCTGCCATTCCACCTGGGATTTGGTATTGTCTTCGCTGAGGGTGGAAGGGTACAGTTTCAGGGACTTCCACTTGGCCTTTCCTACCATAGTAGCTCTCATTTCACAAATCGTGGAGTTGATGTGAAGATTCTCCCAAATCCCCAGGATGCCTGCCCTCACTGTGAATTCTGGAACCAGGCCAATGACAACCTAGTGGGTCTAGGTGAGTCCAATATGAGACAGACCTAGGCTGGAGCTCCACTTTCTGCTTGATATCCGTAGGCTTCAGTTTTCAACGAGGGGGCATGATGACACGTTGCATCCTCGGGGAAGTTGTCCTCTTCTCTGCCTTAGGCTCATCCATTATTGAGGTCTTTTGATTACACTTATTAAGCAATACTCTATTGGTTCCACATCTATCAGGGTTCTATGAACACCGTTGTCTATTAAACATCTCAGAGCCCCGTGGGTCAGGGTCACTGGCTGCAATTTTGACCTTGCTACCTGTGGTAGCTTGAAGCTGTTATGTACCCCAGAAAAGGCCATGTTCTTTTCATCAACTCCTGTGGGTGTAGACCTATTGTGGGTGGGATCTTTTGATTAGGTTATTTCAATTGAGATGTGACCCACTTCATTCAAGGTACATCTTAATTTGCTTACTGGAGTCCTTTATAGGAGGATAAAGGACATGCAGAAAACAGAGATGAAATTCAGAGAAACACCCAGAGAAGTTTAGAGAAAAAGCCACAGATGGAGAAGCCAGTAGCTGAAGCAATGAAACCTGGGAGAGAAGGACCAGTACAAGTCACCATGCACCTTTCCATGTGACAGAGGTGTCCCAGATGCCAGCAGCCTGTCTTCATAGTTCAGGTATTATCCTGTTGATGCCTTGAGCTGGACATTTTCATGGCCTTAGATCAGTAAATTGTAAGTTAATTAATCCTCATTGTAAAAGCCAACCCATTTCTGGTATATTACATTCTGGCAGCTTTAGCAAACCCAAACACTGCCTATCATGATACATACATTTATTTTGCCTCTTACCCTACGTGTGGCCACCTGACCTCTACTTGCCTCAACTCCTATCATCCCCACTAATACTAAGGAGGCCAGTTTCATAATAATCTTCTACATTCAGCTTTGGCCTACAGAGGGCAATCACTAACAAGCTTCTCACCTATACAAGTATCCCCCTCACTAGTGCATTCTCTAGCACCTTGGTAAAAACTATCCTCTGTAAAGTTCAATGGCTGAGAGATTCCAAACAGAGTCAAGAGGCTATCCTGGAGGTTATTCTTACGCATTAAATAGATATCAGCTTTTTAGTTAAGGTGTAACAGAGAGGCTGGAAGGAACTGCCTGAAAACATAGAGCTGTGTTCCAGTAGCCATGTTTCTTAAAGATGATTGTATAATGATATAGCTTTCACAATGTGACTGCGTGATTGTGAAAACCTTGTGTCTGATGCTCTTTTTATCTACCTTATCAACAGATGAGTAAAACGTATGGAATAAAAATAAGTAATAGGGGGAACAAATGTTAAAATAAATTTAAATTGAAATGCTAGTGATCTATGAAAGGGAGGGGTAAGGGGTATGGTATGTATGAATTTTTTTCTGTTGTCTTTTTATTTCTTTTTCTGAATTGATGCAAATGTTCTAAGAAATGATCATGATGATGAATATGTAGCTATGTGATGATATTGTGAATTACTGATTATGTATGTAGAATGGAATGTTCATAAGTTAAGAATGGTTGTGACTGTTTGTTGTTATATTTTTTAAAAAATTTTTTAATTAATTAAAAAAACAAGAAAAAAAACTATCCTCTGGGCCCTCCCAAGTAATGGAATCAGCTGGTGGTTTCTCCATTCTAACATGGCAATTTTTCTGAGCTTTTTTTTGAACTTTTTTTTAATTAATAAAACCAATCAACATAAACACAAATTCTTAACGTATGAACATTGCATACTTTGTGTGCAATAAATGGCTCACAATATCGTCACATAGTTGTATATTCATCGCTATGACCATTTCTCAGAATATCTATATCACTCCAGAAAAAGAAATAAGAAGAAAAAAGAAAAAGCTCATACATACCATACTCCTTATCCCTCCTTTTCATTGACCAGTAGTATTTCCCTCTACCCAATTTATTTTAATATTTGTTCCCCCTATTATTTATTTATTTTTAATCCATATTTTTTACTCATCTGTCCATACCATAGATAAAAGGAGCATCAGAACAAGGTTTTCACAATCACACAGTCACTTTGTGAAAGCTATATCATTATACAATCATCTTCAAGAAACATGGCTACTGGAGCACAGCTCTACAGTTTCAGGCACTTCCCTCCAGCCTCTCCATTACACTTTAAACTAAAAAGGGGTTATCTATATAATGCATAAGAATAACCTCCAGGATGACCTCGACTCTATTTGAACTCTCTCAGCCACTGACATTTTATTTTCTCATTTCTCTCTTCCCCTTTCCAGTCAAGAAGGTTTTCTCAATCCCTTAATGCTGAGTCCCAGCTCATTCTAGAATTTCTGTCCCACGTAGAGAGAGGGAGGGCAGTGAGTTTGCTTGCCGTGTTGGCTGAGATAGGCCACATCTGAGCAACAAAAGAGATTCTCTGGGGTGACTCTTAGGCCTAATTTTAGGTTGGCTTAGCCTATCCTTTGTGGGGATAAGTTTCATATGAACAAACCCCAAGACTGAGGGTTCAGCCTATTGATTTTGTTATCGTCACTGCTTGTGAGAATATCAGGCCATCTCCAGATGGGGAAGTTGAATTTCCCCCTTTCTCGCCATTCCCCCAAGAGGACTTTGCAAATACCCTTTTTTTTTAACATGGGCAGGCACTGGGAATTGAACCCGGGTCCTCTGGCATGGCAGGCAAGCATCCTTGCCTGCTGAGCCACTGTGGCCCGCCTGCAAATACCTTTTTATTCACTGTTCAAATCACTCTGGGATTTATCGGGGCATCACTATGGACAACCCTACAAAATCTCATGCCCTACTCAAGGTTCCATGTACTCACAGTGTTCAGTTATATTAGAAGATGCACTAGTCAAAATATAAATTTTGTACCAAATAAACATTTTTTGCTTTAGCCTCACACATAAGTTAAAGTTTTAAAATATGAATTACCACCTATTTTCAACACCCTGCAATATTGACATTCCTTCGTTCTTCCTCATGCAAAAACATTTTTTAATTTGTACATTTATTCACTATCATTGTACTCTCTAGGCATTCCTACGTTATACCATCTTTTCTGAGCTTTTTGATTTCTTCCTGAATATTCTGCAAGAGCAGTCCTAACATCTCACCTCATTCAGTGTGAACTATCTTTTTTTCTAAGCTTCCAAGGCCCATCTCGGCAGCAACTGGCTCCACCTTGCTAGGTGTCCTTTTCAGTCCTGAGTCACAGGTAAATGCTACAAACAAACAAGCAAGATAACACCTCTCCCTTATTTGGCCTTATATTCTGTCCAATCCTGTGGTCCAGCACCTTCAAGATCTACTCATAGGCGTGCTCTCCAGGTTGTCCAGGTACATATTAGTCAAATCCTTCACTCTTTCATGAGAATTCCCTTCTCCTCTAAGCAGGGATAGCACTTTTCTAGTCAGGCTAGATTGAGACTTGAAACTAATCACAGTGTAGTAACTGTATAGGTATATATTGCACAGAAGGGAGGGAGAGGCAGATCTTGAGGAAAAAGGTATTTTCATGTAAGATATCTGCCTCAATTGAGGCCTCTTCATGGTCTTCAGCCGATGGGAAGGGGGACTGCTATCTTCTAGAAAGGGGAAATGGGATACTTCTGAAGATTCAGAGGGTTCAGGGAATTCAGTGTTATCAGTGCATCTACCCAGATGTCTCCATCCCTTGTACAAGGCTCCATTTCTTTCCCTTTCAAGGCCTTTGAGATTCTAGGGTGAAATATGAAGTCGCTATGTACTGTTGTGTAGATTGTGCACTGTGCAAGGGTGCCTGATCGACGGTAAGAATGGGAATTGAAATAGACTGGGGGCTTTGGGGGCCACCTCTATACAAAGGTAGAAACTTTTTCTGTTTTGCACCAAGGTTAACAGAGGTTCTGTGGGAAAAGTTTCATATGGACTGCTGTCATGCATTCTAGCTGTACCTTATCATGAGGGAGCTAAGATTAGGGAGGTTAGAAGGTTTACCCAAAGATTTTACATCTCAAACATCCAAATTACCTTACCTCTTTGGAGTCACAGGGCATACCAGAGCAGAAATGGAAAATAACATATCCAGGTAAAAATCAGAAATAAATTTGAAATGAGGGTAAGACTCAACAACATTCCCTTTATGATGCATTTTATCAATGAAAAATAAAACGAATTTCAAAGCATGTCTTGTGACTAGAGGAAGAAAAATCTGAAAAGTTCCTAGTGAATTATAACTGGCAAATAGAAATTAATTTATGGTACATATTATTCCTATTTCTATATAGTATATATAAAACCAATATTTTATTAATTGATTGCTGTTTCTTATCTAATTTTTTAAAATTTTATAGATATGAAACTACTTAGAGGGGTTTAGTATTTATTGTTTTATTTTCCAAAACCTAAAATTTAAAAGAACTTTCACAAGTTTGGGTGCAACCTGTATCCCACAATCCTGTTTTTTCTTATAAAGTTTTAAGTTATTCATCTATGATTCTTCTAGTATGGGAATTTTCATGATCCTAACCATCGTGAGAAGATAATACTATAGATTCTACATATTTGTTTGGGTCTTTACATCAATAGCAATTTCAGAGTGGCTCAGAGTCCCATCACTGATTCCCCTGTCTTTTCCTGCCAGCATAGCTCAAAATCTCCACACGTTCTTTTTCCACTCCTAACATCTAGGCTTCTTTGTTTACAACACATCTTGCAACTATGGCTATCTGTTTCCCTCTGCTTCCTGCCTAATTGACATTTAGAGTCTTTCATAGTTTCCACAAGTAGTCTTCCTACCTCCAATATCGACTTTTTCCAATCTAACCTCTATACTGCGTAGATTGTTTTTTTCTAAAATTCCTCTTTAATCATGTCATCATCATGGTCAAAATTTTTAGTGATGCCCCATCATCTTTAGCAGCAATATTGAAATTTATTTTATTGTGTATACCACCAGTAAAAGTATTTTGAGCATGCACTAATTCATGTAATATAATAATACATGTACTAACTATGTGGTGACATTGTGAGCCA
This sequence comes from Tamandua tetradactyla, assembly GCF_023851605.1. Lineage (NCBI taxonomy): Eukaryota > Metazoa > Chordata > Mammalia > Pilosa > Myrmecophagidae > Tamandua > Tamandua tetradactyla. Next base: position 30,167,640 of record NC_135352.1, read on the forward strand.
TTGATTTTACACCATGCATGGAATGTTTGTTTGTTAAGAATGTTTGTGGAATGTTTCAGAAAGAGAAATCCAAGATGGTGGCTTAGTGAGGTTAGGATTTAGTTCATCCTCCAGAGCAGCTAGTAAATCATCAGGAACAGTACAGAACAACTGCTGGGGCTACATCAGTGACCAGAAACACAGCGTACCCCAGTCTGGACAAGCTGGACTGCCTGTGAGCCCCCCCAGAACTGTGAGTCCCCCAAGTTGTGGAGGACGGTGCCCCTCTCCCACAGGCTGCTTCCCAGAGGGGAAAGGAAAGAGAGTTTACCAGCAGCAGGGGCTGAGTGCAACCAAATTCCAATCGTGGAATTAATCAACAAATTCTGACTACTAAAAATAGACCCCCAGCTCAGCTGAACCTCAAATAGAAGCTAAAGTTACTAGTTTTTGCCCCGGCACAGTGGGGGTAGGGCTGACAGGAAAAACAACAGCAACAGAGGCCTAGAGGCTTTATAGGAAAGTCTGTCAACCTACTGGGTCTCACTCTCAGGGAAAACTAATGCAGGTGACTCTTTCCTCCTGAGAGGAGGCCAGTCTGGTCTGGGAAAATCTGACTGGGCCTATAAAACCTGAGTAGACCCTCCTAAGTTAAAAAAAAAAAAAAGGCATCATACAGGCAGGGCAAGAAACAAGAAAACAAGAACTGAAAAATTCTGATCCATTAAGCAAAACCTATGCTAGAGGTCTAGAATAAGCTGAACTGAATGTCAAAGAACAGATAGAGAACAAAGCCATTCAGCAAGAAAATCCTAGGTAAAAGAATGAAAACAATCTCCAGAATAAACTAATTAAGGAAATCAAATGGCTATATACCAGCAAAAAATAATAAATCTTAATAGGAAAATTTAATGATGATATGGCCCAGTTAAAGGAGCAAACCAAAAATTCAAATGAGATGCAGGAGCTGAAACAATTAATTCGGGATGTTCAAACAGACATGGAAAACATCATCAAAAATCAAATCAATGAATTGAGGGAGGATATAAAGAAGGCAAGGGATGGACAAAAAGAAGAAACTGAAAGTCTGAAAAAACAAATCACAGCACTTATGGGAATGAAAGGGACAGTAGAAGAGATTTAAAAAAAATGGAAACCTACAATGTTAGATTTCAAGAGGCAGAAGATAGGATTAGTGAACTGGAGGATGGGACATCTGAAATCCAAAAAGCAAAAGGAAACAAAGGGAAAAGAATGGAAAAATATTGGTGGGGATTTAGGGAATTGAATGACAACATGAAGTGCATGAATATATATGTTGTGGGTGTCCCAGAAAGAGAAGAGAAGGGAAAAGGAGATGAAAGCCTAATGGAGAAAATTATCACTGAAAATTTCCCAACTCTTATGAAAGACTTAAAATTACAGATCCAAGAAATGCAGTGTACCCCAAACAGAAGAGATCTAAATGCACATATTCCAAGACCCTTACTAATCAGAATGTCAGATGTTAAAGGGAAAGAGAAAATTTTGAAAGCAGCAAGAGAAAAGCAATCCATCACATACAAGGAAAGCCCAATAAGACAATACATAGATTTCTCAGAAGAAACCATGGAGGCAAGAAGACAGTGGTATGATATACTTAAGGTTCTAACATAGAAAAACTGCCAACCAAGAATTCTATATCCAGCAAAATTGCTCTTCAAAAATGAGGGGGAAATTAAAACATTTTCAGACAAAAGATCACTGAGAGAATTTGTGACCAAGAGACCATCTCTGCAAGAAATACTAAAGGGAGCACTAGAGACAGATAGGAAAAGGCAGTAGAAAGAGGAGTGGAGAAGACTATAGAAATGAAGACTATTAGTAAAGGTAAAAAGAGGAAAAGTTAGATATGACATATAAAATCCAAAAGACAAAATGATAAATGAAAGTACTTCCCTTACAATAATAACACTAAATGTTAATGGGTTAAACTCCCCAATCAAAAGACATAGATTGGCAGAATGGATTAAAAAACAGGACCCATCTATATGCTGTCTACAGGAGACATATTTTAGACCCAAGGACAAACTTAAGTTGAAAGTGAAAGTTTGGGAAAAGATATGTCATGCAAACAACAATTGGAAAAGAGCAGGGGTAGTTATACTAATATCCAACAACTTAGACTTCAAATGTAAAACAATTAAAAGAGACAAAGAAGGACATTATGTATTAATAAAAGGAACAATTCTACGAGAAGACATAAAAATCATAAATATTTATGCACTGAGCCAGAGTGCTCCAAAATACATGAGGCCAACACTGAAAAGAGAAATAGACACATCTGCCATAATACTTGGTGACTTCAATTCCCTGCTCTCATCAATAGACAGAACATCTAGACAGAGGATTGATAAAGAAACAGAAAATTTGAATAATATAATAAATTAACTAGATTTAACAGACATTTATAGAACATTACACCCCACATAAGCAGGATATACCTTTTTCTCAAGTGCTCATGGAGCATTCTCAAGAATAGAACATATGCTGGGTCTCAAAGCAAGTCTCAATAAATTTAAAAAGATTGAAGTCATACAAATCACTTTGTTGGATCATAAAGGAATGAAGTTGGAAATCAATAACAGGCAGAGGGCCAGAAAAATTCACAAATATATGGAGGCTCAACAACACACTCTTAAACAACCAGTGGGTGATGGAAGAAATTACAAGAGAAATCAGCAAATATCTTGAGGCAAATGAAAATGAAAATGCAACATTCAAAATTTACAGGCTGCAGCAAAGGCAGTGCCAAGAGGGAAATTTATTGCTCTAAATGCCTATATCAAAAAAGAAGAAAGAGCAAAAATCGAGGAATTAACTGTTCACTTGGAAGAACTAGAGAAAGAACAGCAAACTAACCCCAAAGAAAGCAAAAGGAAAGAAATAATGAAGATTAGAGCAGAAATAAATTAAATTGAGAAGATCATCCTCAATGGGGAAAAACTGAAAGCTTTCCCCCAAAGATCAGGAACAAGACAAGGATGTCCACTGTCACCATTGTTATTCAACATTTGTTGGAAGTTCTAGCCAGAGCAATTAGACAAGAAAGTGAAATACAAGGCATCAAAATTGGAAAGGAATAAGTAAGACTCTCACTGTTTTCAGATGATATATACTATACGTCGAAAACCCCGAAAATTCATAGCCACACTAATAGAGTTAATTAATGATTACAGCAAAGTGGAAGGTTACAGATCAACACTCAAAAATCTGTAGTGTTTCTGCACACTAGTAATGAGCAATCTGGGGGCAGGGGGAATTCATTTACAATTGCAACCAAAAAAATAAAATATTTAGGATTGAATACTGGGACTTCTGGGTCAAGATGGCGGCTTAACAACATGTGCGTTTTAATTCATCCTCTAGAACAACTACTAAATAACCAGAAACAGTACAGAACAGCTCCTGAGGCCACATCAGTGACCAGACACACAGCGTACCCCAGTCTGGACCAGCTGGACAGGCTGCAAGCACTCCCCCACAGGCCGCTTCCCAGAGGGGAAAGGAAAGGACTTTACCAGCAGCAGGGACTGGGCACAATCAACGCCAATTGTGGAACTAATTAACAAATTCTGACTACTAAAAATAGGCCCCCAGCTTAGGTGAACCTGATCAAAAGCAGAGGTTGCTCATTTTTGCCCAGGCGCCAAGGGGGCAGGACTGACAGAAAAAGGGGGAAAAAAAAAGAGAAGGAAACAGAGGTTTTTGTGGCTGTGTATCTACAAAGGCTTGACTGCCTCTGGATATGGCGGCAGGACTTTTCAGGCTGCAACTGCCCCAGGCATAGGCAGAAGTGAGCTCTTTTGGGGGCTTATCTGGAGCTTGTGCCTTCCCCAGGGGAGGAGTGAAGCCCAACTCAGGTGGAATCCCTCCATCAAGGAATTCAGACACCAGGGCTTGGTAATTTGAAGCCATTAAAACCAGCCTACAACCTCTCCTCTGTCTCCACCATGCCTCCAGCAGGGAGAGTCTGCCAAAGTTAAAGGTACTGCATCATCTTATGCTGGTGGGACCTGCAGTCAGACAAGCACCACACACTGGGCAGGATAAGAAAAACAGAGTCCAGAGACTTCACAGGAAGTCTTTCAACCTGCTGGGTCTCACCCTCAGGGAAAACCGACGCAGGTGACTCTTTCCTCCTGATAGGAGGCCAGTTTGGTCTGGAAAAATCTGGCTGGGGTCTATAATATCTAAGTGGACCCTCCTAAGTGTGTGTGTGGGGGAAAGGCACCACACAAGCAGGACAAGAAACAAGAAAACAAGAACTGAAAAATTCTCCTCTGTTAAACAAAACTTAAGCTAAAGGTCCAGATAAAGCTGAACAGAATGTCAAAGAACAGATAGACAACAAATTCATCCAGCAAGAAAACCCTAGATAAAAGAAGTGAAAGCAATCTCCAGAATACACTAATTAAGGTAATTAAATGCCTAGACGCCAGCAAAAAATAACAAATCACACTAGGAAAATTGAAGATATGGCCCAGTCAAAGGAACAAACCAATAATTCAAATGACATACAGGAGCTGAAACAACTAATTCAGAATGTACGAACAGATATGGAAAACCTCATCAAAAACCAAATCATTGAATTGGGGGAGGATATAAAGAAGGCAAGGAAAGAACAAAAAGAAGAAACTGAAAGTCGGAGAAAACAAATCACAGAACTTATGGGAATGAAAGACACAGTAGAAGAGATGAAAAAAACAATGGAAACCTACAATGGTAGATTTAAAGAGACAGAGCATAGGATTTCAAAACTGGAGGATGGAACATCTGAAATCCGACAAGAAACAGAAACTATAGGGAAAAAATGGAAAAATATGAGCAGGGACTCAGGGAATTGAAAGACAATATGAAGCGCATGAATATACATGTTGTGGTTGTCCCAGAAGGAAAAGAGAAGGGAAAAGGAGGAGAAAAACTAATGGAGGAAATTATCACTGAAAATTTCCCAACTCTTATGAAAGACTTAAAATTACAGATCGAAGAAGTGCAATGTACCCCAAAGAGAATAGATCCAAACAGACATACTCCAAGACATTTAATAATCAGAATGTCAGAGGTCAAAGAGAAAGAGAGGATCTTGAAAGCAGCAAGAGAAAAGCAATCCATCACATACAAGGGAAGCCCAATAAGACTATGCGCAGATCTCTCAGCAGAAACCATGGAGGTGAGAAGACAGTGGGATAATATATTTAAATTATTAAAAGAGAAAAATAAAATATTTAGGAATAAATTTAACTAGAGAGACAAAAGACTTATACAAAGAAAACTACAAGAAATTGCTAAACGAAATCACAGAAGACCTAAATAAATGGAAAGGCATACCATGTTCATGGATTGGAAGACTAACTATAGTTAAGATATCAATTCTACCTAAATTAATTTATAGATTCAATGCAATACCAATTAAAATCCCAAAAACTTACTATGTTGCTGGGAAGGTTTACACCCCTGGGAGTCATGTCCAACATAGAGATGAGGAGGGCAGTGAGTTTGCTTGCCGTGTTGGCTGAGAGAGAAGTAGGCCACATCTGAGCAACAAAAGAGGTTCTCTGGGGTGACTCTTAGGCCTAATTTTAGGTAGGGTTAGCCTATCCTTTGTGGGGATAAGTTTCATATGAACAGTGTTAAAACACTGAATGAAGCTGAATGTGAGAAAGATAGAGGGAGGAGGGCTGGGGACACAAATGAAATCAAGAACAAAGATAGATGACAAAGACTGAGAAAAAAAGGTTTATGTTTGTATATTGTTTTATCAATAAAAATACATTTTTTTAATAATTTAAAATTTGTTTAAATACAAAAAAACACAAAACACAAACATTCTTAACCTTTGATCATTTCGTTCTACATATATAATCAGTAATTCACAATATCATCACATAGTTGCATATTCATCATCATGATCATTTCTTGGAACATTTGCGTCTATTCAGAAAAAGAAATAAAAAGAAAACAAAAAAAAATTTATGCATACCATACCCCTTACCCCTCCCTTTCATTGATCACTAGCATTTCAAACTAAATTTATTTTAACATTTGTTCCCCCTATTATTTATTTTTATTCCATATGTTCTACTCGTCTGTTGACAAGGTAGATAAAGGGAGCATCAGACACAAGGTTTTCACAATCACACAGTCACATTGTGAAAGCTATAACATTATAGGATCATCTTCAAGAAACATGGCTCTGGAACACAGCTCTACATTTTCAGGCAGTTCCCTCCTGCCTCTCCATTACATCTTGACTAACAAGATGATATCTACTTAATGTGTAAGAATAACCTCCAGAATAACCTCTCAACTCTGTTTGGAATCTCTCAGCCATTGACACTTTATTTTGTTTCATTTCACTCTTCCCCCTTTGGTCAAGAAGGTTTTCTCAATCCCTTGATGCTGGGTCTCAGCTTATTCTAGGGTTTTTGTCCCACATTGCCAGGAAGGTCCACACCCCTGGGAGTCATGTCCCACAAAGACTGGGGGAGGGTGGTGAGTTTGCTTGTTGTGTTGGCTGGAGAGAGAGGCCACATCTGAGCAACAAAAGAGGTTCTCTTGGGGGTGACTCTTAGGCCTAATTTTAAGTAGGCATGACCTATCCTTTGTGGGGTTAAGTTTCATATGAACAAACCCCAAGATTGGGGGCTCAGTCTATAGCTTTGGTTGTCCACACTGCTTGTGAGAATATCAAGAATTCAACTTGGGGAAGTTGAATTTTCCCCCTTTCTCACCATTCCCCGAAGGGGACTTTGCAAATACTTTTTATTCAATGTTTAAATCACTTTGGGATTTATCAGAGCATCACTCTGGACAAACCCACTAAATCTCATGCCCTACTCAAGGTTCCATGTACTTGTGGTGTTCAATTAATCTGACTACATAAGTAATAGTAGGAAATGCACTAGTCAAAATATAAATTTTGTGCCAAATAAACATTTTTTGCTTTAGTCTCACACATAAGTTGAAATTTTAAAATATTAATTACCATCTATTTTCAACATCCTGCAGTAATGACATTCCTTTGTTCTTCCTCATGCAAAAACATGTTTTAAATTTGTACATTTAGTCACTATCATTATATACTCTATGCACTCCTAGATTATACCATCTCAATCTTTATCGTCTTTCTTTCTGATTTCATTTGTGCCTCCAGCCTTTCTCCCTCTATCATTCTCACATTCAGCTTCATTCAGCGTTTTAACATAATTGTATAACAGTTAGGTAGTATTGTGCTGTCCATTTCTGAGTTTTAACATTCAGTCCTGTTGCACAATCTGCATCCGTTCATAATACATGCATATATATATATATGCATTATATGTATAGATACATATAAATAAATACATATGTATTTATTTGTTATACACATCTGCTTCTGTCCAACTACATATATAGCATTAGTGATTCTTAATTTTTATTTTTTAAATAAAAATAATCATAAAAATAAATTTTAATATTTTTGTTGTTGCACCACAAAGGATCATTTATTGAGCTTCATTTGGGATGATGGTGTAGAGGCAGAATGTTACAATATTGGAGAGATGGAGTCGTCGTGTGCTGGGCCCCAACCTGTGCTGGCGAGCCATCACTGCACCCTCCCCCATGGCTGTGTGCCCTGACCTCAGTATACTGGAGATGCGTGTCTCACTTCTCACCTTCTTTATGGAAGTAAAGGAAATGCTATAGTCTGCAATCTCAGTAGAATTCTATTTCATAGGATGGAATTCCAGAGGGAGCAAAGGTTCTCTGTCCTCCACGCTGAAGTTAACAATGTGTCTTTTTCCTTGGAAAGAAGCCAGTGGGAATGAAAAGAAATGGAAGGGGTAAGTCAATCTTCATATTAGCTGAATAATTTTATTTTGTTGTTGGAAAAGCACAGTCAAGGAAATATTAAAAGAAGATATTCATCTTTATGTTTCCATAATTTTGTTGCTGCATAACCAAGAATGATTGAAAACAGGAGGAAGGACTACTGACATAGATTGCACAGTCCAATGAAGTTGTGCAGTGAGGTTCAGGAATGTTAGCAGGTACATGGATACATCTATGACTGTTGGCTATTAGAAACAATACTGTACCTTTCTGCCTTGAGGAAAATTCTGATGGTCTATTAATTGTCTACTGATGTTGTCATAAATCACTGGTTCATATGAATCTCATAAAGATTACAGAAGTTGCAGCTCTTGTTATATAAATGATGAAAGAGTATTTCCTCTCTAAATCTCCATCTACACGTCTGCTTCTGTCCAACCACATATATAGTATTAGTGATTCTTAATTTTTATTTTTTAAATAAAAATAATCATAATAAATTTTAATATTTTTGTTGTTGCACCACAAAGGATCATTTATTGAGCTTCATTTGGGGTGACTGAATCCAAATTAGAAAGCTTAACTGAGACTAAGAGTTTAGAAAAAGAGTTAGGTTTCTCATATAAGTAAAATAGAAAAACAGAAACTATCTGTTATTGATGTTTCTCCCATATGCTACTAGAGAATTTACCACCACTTGGAGCAAGTCTCTACAGACTATTTTAAAGCTTCCTTTGCCCTTTCTATGGCAACTAGTCTCTGGTCACTTGGTGCTGAGAAAAATAGATTTTTGGTTGTGGTTATAACCACCAAAGTCAAACTTTGAGATTCACTATTATGCTTGAATGACCTAATGCACTTTAAATCTTCCTCAATAGAAGTTTTTAGTATAGATTTCTATTAAATGGATGTGTGTTTTGCCCATGTTATATTCCAGGCCATAGGGATATAGCGTTAGAAAGAGAGTCCCTGTGCTTAGTAATTTCACAATCTAGTGAAGGACACAAGCAAAAAAGATAAGCCTATATCATTAAGTGCCACATAGATATATAAACAGGATAGTATGTCAGTGCACAGAGAGATTCCTAATCAGACTGGCAGAGTAAGAACAGTCTTCCCAGAAGAAATAATGCTCAAGCAGATCCTTTCAAGACAATGGGAGTCAGCTAGCCAAGAAAGTGGGAAGAAAGGCATTCCAGAGAAAAAAGTGGCATAGTGGTGTGTGCAAATGCAAAGAGCTATGAAGCACTAGAGCTAGATTTGGAAATTAAGTACTGTGAATGGGCAAAAGGCAAGATTGCAAACTACTATGTAGAGCATTTCAAGGATTTGGATTTTTCCCAGAGAGTAAGGGGGAAGTGTTGAAAGATTCTGAGCAGCTAAATGACATGATGCTATTTACATGTTAAGAAAATTGCTCTGATAATAATTTAAGGAATATATTCACAAATAGTCTCCAAAATAGTCTGCAAAAGAGGGAGATGCTTTTGTGATTTGACAGAAACATTGAGTAATGAACCAAGTCATTGAAAGTAAAGATGGAAAATAGGAAAAAGATTTGAAAGATACTTGGGTTATAGAATCAATAGGACTTGTTGAATACTTAACTTTAGGATAAGGGAGAGTGAGATGTCTCACATAACTCCATAGTTTCTTGTTGGGGTAAAAGTATACAACTTTTTGATCAAGACAATGAAGAAGGAGGAGCATATTTTGGGAGAAAAATTATATGAGTTTTGGACATGTTGTGCTTGAGGTGCTTATGGGTCACCATAGTAGGAAGAAATATACTTGGTTTTGAAGTTCTGAAGAGCAATCTGGGCTCAAAGCAGATATTTGGAAGTCATCAGTGGTAGGTAGTCATGGATGGATCCCCAGAGAGATTTTGTGGAGTGAAGACAGAGCCAGGTAGAGACTCAGGGAAAGATAGTATTTATACAGTGATTGGAGGAAGAGGAACCATCAAAGGAGAATAAAGTCAAGGAACTAGAGAGGTGGGAAAAAAACTAAGAGAGTGTTATCATGAAAACTAGTGGGTGGGGGGGGGGAATTTATAAAGGGGACATAATCAGTGGTGAATAGGAAGAACGAGAAGGATGTCTGTATCTTACTCACCTCCATTGTCATTTTTTAACCAATTTATATGTCTACTTACAGCCTATTAATATTTGCTAATAATATAAAGTGTATAAATTTAAATAAGGTCCCATAAAATATGCATAGTCATTATGTGTATATACATATATATATATATATATATATATATATATATATATATATATATATAAATCACAGCCAAGAGTTATGGCCATAGTGAAGTACATCTTCACTCTCCTCTCTTATGTAACATCAGTGGTATTCTTTCCAGTTGTACTCAAAGCAAAGCTTGGAACCATATAAAGCAACTACTCCTAAGATTCCCCCGTGTAAAAATGAAATTTTTATAGTATAGAAATGAACTATAATATATGACTGAATGGATCCTTTTGAGAGATACTTTATAATGTCATAATATAACTACTTTGTACTGACAAGTTCAGCTATTCAGGTTTTTATATTTGTCATAATGTCAGAAATTACCCCAAGGTGTCCAGAGAGTAGCGATACTTTGAATATGAAGGAAATGGATTCAGAGTTCTCAACACTGACACAGAAATGTGGAACCTAAATAATTGAAGGAGAAAAAATATATTTTGAAGGGTTTATTCCATAAATTAAGGCCACAGCATTTTATAATAACCCAAAACCAAGTGTTGAATCTAAATCTGGGATATTAGTCTTTTAGGGCTGACTAGTTGAAATTCAGAAACTTAGTTATTGGGAGTGGCGTGCATGTATATGAATGTGTGCTTGTGTAGATGTAGTTCTTATAGGGCAGCTCGCATTTATCTAGACTGTCTAGCATCTCAATTGTCCAAGAGCCAGGATGGCATATATAGGCAGTAGGTGAAGTGATCCCTCCCAAAGAGATCTAAATTTTAGGTGGATGACCTGTGAGTTCGCTCTGGTTTCTCAAAGCAGATTTCTTCTATCTCTTGACCCTTTCTATCCATCCAACTAAAGATGTGGGTTGGACAAAAGTCAACAAATTTGTTCAAAAGTAGTTAACTTGCTAGAAAATATATATAAATTTACAATATAGGAATAGGTATTGGTTGCCAAAACCCTCCACTGCTAAAAATGTAGTATTTCTCTCAATTATTTTGAAATTTTTCAAAATTGAAGAAAAGTTGAAAGAGTAGCTCAACGAACACACATACACCTTTCATCTAGAAACAACAATTGGTAATATTTGGCATGTTTGCTTGATCAATCTGTATGTGAGTGCAGGTGTATATATTGTTTTCTCTGAACCATCTGAAAGTAAGATGCATTTCTTAAATACTCTGGATTCCCTAAAAATGAGAAGAGCTCCTGTATAACCATAGCACCATTAGCAAACACAAGAAATTTAATATCAGCATAACAATGTTATCTATTCATATTCAAATTTCCCCAATTCTCCCTTTAATATCCATGATCTAATCAAGGATCCCACATTGACTTAAGTTATCACATCTCTTCAGCCTCCTTCAATCTAGAACAATCCTTCCACCCCTTTGTCTTTGTTGTTTATGACACTGTTATTTTGAAGCCTCAGTCTGGTTTGTCTTGTAGAATGTCCCACACTTTGGATTTGAGTAATTGTTTCCTCATGATTAAAATTAGCTTGAAGATTTTTGTCTAGAATACTTCATAGGTGACAATTTTATTTTGTCCAGAACCTAAATTTTCTATAGCACATAATCTAACTCAACCTGTCTGGATAGATCACTTAAACAATCTGAACACAGGGAGCCCATAATAAGAATGAGAGCCTTTAATCCTGTATAGCTTAATGTAATGGCTGGATACATCCTAGAGTATATTAAGGAGATAATTGGAAAGTATTGGCAGGAGTGCAAGGGTAGTCTGGTGGTAGAATTCTTGCCTGCCATCTGGGAGACCCGGGTTTGATTCCTGGCCCATGCACTTACCAAAAACAAACAAACAAGCAAAACAAACCAAGAAAAACAAACAAACAAACAAAACTCAACAAATGGTGCTGCAATAACAGGATACTTACATGGAAAAAGATTGAGATGTGACCCCTGCCATGCAGTATACAAAAAAAAGTATTGGCAAAGTCCCTTGAGGGATGGGAGAAAAAAATATGGAACTATTAAACTTTACCACTGGGGAAACCCCTAATACTGTGTCAAACATTAGGGATACCCATATCAGTAGGCCGAGTCCTGGATCTTGATGCTTGCTCTTGTGAAACTTATTAAGGTAGTGGAGAAGCTTAACCTCTTACAGGTATGCCTAAGTGTTACCTCTAGAGGACCTCTTTTGTTGCTCAGATGTGGCCTCCCTCCCTCTTTCTCTCTCTCCCTCTCTCTCTCAGCCCAATTCTGCAAGTGAAATTATTGCCCTCACCCTAAATGGGACATACATTCAGGGGTGAAAATCTCCCTGGCAACATGGGAGATGACTCCCAGGGATGAGACTGACCCTGGCACCATGGGATCAACAATGCCATCATGACCAGAAGGGGGAAAAGAAGTGCAACAAATAAGATATCAGTGGCTGAGAGAGTTCAACTAGAATCGAGAGGCTACTCTGGAGGTCACTCTTATGCAAGCTTCAGTTAGATATTGCTACTTATCATAATTTGCCAAACCCCAACTAAAAGCATTCCTGATGCTAATCCTAAAGAACACCTATGGTGTTATATAAGATTCAACAAAGGTTCCATGCACTGGAATAACTTTCCAGAAACCTACAACCTGCAGATGGATCCCTGGTCAATAAATCCTAAAATGCAAAGGGGTCAGCCTCTCCAGAACATCAACTACTTCCATCCCCCTATCCCATATTATTGACAGCCTCTTTCAATAGGAAAAAGTTAGAATGGGCATAACCCAAATACCCCTAAAAAGTGGGAGAAGGATTAAGGGTGATGGTGAAGGTAGGGCTTAACAAAATGAGTATGATTACTGAATCATTCTGTTGAGATTTCTTTTAGTCTCCAGTATCTGGAAGTAAAAATCTAAAATTGTGGAACTGTAACCCATACCAAACTCTGAAATCTGTTCTGCGACTAATTGTTGTGCTGTGCTTTGAAATTTATTGCTTTTTTTATATGTTATCTATATATGTTATTTTTCATACAAAAGAAGAAAGAAAAAGACGGTGATGATAAATTCTCAGCTATATGATGATATTGTGAACCATTGATTGTACAATTTGGATGATTACATGGTATGAAAATATGTAATATATATATCAATTAAAAATAAATAGTTTTTTTTAAAAAAAGAATACTTCATAGGTGATGTTGTGTACCTCCCACCGCATCACCCCAAGAGACATATGCTGTCAGGTTGCCCCATTATTGGTGATGCTAAGTTTGGTCAGGAAGGTTGATGAGGGCAGGGAGGAGAGGAACACATGAGCTGGGAACTAAACACTTCAATAAATGAGGGAAGAGACCAGGTTTGTTAATGATAGTATTCAGTAGGTGGAGCACGTGACATTGACACCTGCTCTGAGTTTCAAAGGAAGGGGAGCAGTGTCAGGAGTGACAATAGTTCCTCCTACATATGAGCTCCAGGTCAGCTTAGTTTCTGTTAAGCTCAGGACATTTGGGGAGTGTGCAAGAAGAGGCTGAGACTATAGGGAGAGATTTGCTTGCCACAGTGGGGGTTCCAGAGGGCAGTGTATTATACACAAGTAATATGCTTGTATTTTATATTGTTTATAATATTTTAATTAATAAAAAAGAAATAAATGCTTATCCAGGAAAATTGAGAAATACAGGAAAGCATAAAGAAGATAATAAAAAACATACACAATGTGAAGCTCTGCTGATAACCGTTTTTAAATGTTTTATGTGTTTCCTTCCATCCTTATTTTCCTACATATGTGTGCTTGCATTCTTTACCCAAAGAAACATCATACTCTATGTATAATTTGGGGTCCGAAGGAACAGTATAGCTTTGTGTTTAAGTACGTGGGCTCAGGAGTCAAACTACCTGAGTTCAAATGCTGGCTCTGCCATTTATTAGCTATGTGATATTGGTCAACATTCTTAAAGCTCTGACTCGGTTTCCTTTATCTTTAAAATGAAGATAATAATAAAACCAATCACCCCATCAGATAATATGAACATTAGATAAGATAAAATATATATAGCAACTTAGCACAATGCCTGGCTCATAGTAAGTACTCAATTTTTTCTTTAACATAGTATGAATATTTCCACATATTACTAAATATTTTTCAAATACAGGACTCTTCCTGGTTATTTACCACCCATTTTATATATATATATATGCCATATGTTCATCCCTTTTTGATGGCAGCATAATATAGAGGTTAAGGCAGCACAGTGGAGTGGCAGCCTCCAGAGTCAAAATGCCTAGGCTTGACTCCTGGCTCCACCACTTAATATCTGCATGAACTTGTGTGTGTTATTTAACTTTTGTAACCTCAGTTTTCTAATATGTAAAATGGGACTAATTATAGCCGTACTTGATTTTTATGATAATTAACTGAAATAATACATGTGAAGAGCTCAGTAAATCTTAGCGATGATGATGATGGGGCGATTTCTGGGCATTTAAGAGGTTTCCAATGTATACCAATTACATCACTAGTCTTATAATTTCTAGAAATTGAGGTTAACTAAAAGTGTAGAGCTTGCCAAAAAAGGGGGTACTCCTCTGGATGGCCAATGGACAAGACAGATCTCAAGATTCTGAAAGGTGCAGGTAAAATAAAACTTGCTTAGCAGCAAATAAAATTTTTTTTTCCCTGTAAAACTGTTGAATAGACAGAAAGGTCATCTACTTCAAGAGGCCATGTAATTTGATTATAAAGTACTCCACAACAATCTCATTATTTTAGAGTTACACCTAGAATGTTTACTGTCATTTGAATTAGGAAGCTTTGGTGAGCCTAATGATTATGACAGTGGATGCCAGTTTATGGTGAATAAAATTACATACACATTTATTAATGTTCTCTTTGGCTTCAAGCCTTGTTTCTAAAAATATGTCATACTGGTTTTCATATGTGTTCTAGTTTGCTAGCTGCTAGAATGCAATATGTCAGAAATGGAATGGCTTTTAAAAAGGAATGGCTTTTCAAAAGGGGAATTTATTAAGTTGCAAGTCCACAGTTCTAAGGCTGTGAAAATGTTCAAATTAAAGCAAGCCTATAGAAATGTCCAATCTAAGGCATCCAGAGAAAGACGCCTTGGTTTAAGAAGGCCAATGACATTCAGGAGTCTCTCTCAACTGGAATGACATGTGGTGACCATGACATCTGCTAGCTTTCTCTCCCACCTTCTCATTTCATGAAGCTATCCCAGGGGTATTTTCCTTCTACATCTCTGAAGGTCTCTGGCTGCACAATTTCTTTGATTCTCATGGCTCTCTTGTCATTCTAATTACAGGAAACAGAGTCTTTAGTGCCTTTGAGTCCAGTCAGAGTAGAAAACCAATCATAAAAACTCATTTTAAAGATTCTGTTTCTTAAGGACCACTCCCAATACCAAACTCCATTAGCTAGAGTTCTCTAGAGAAGTAGAATCAGCAGGAGATATCTTTAAATATAAAATTTATAAAAGTGTCTCACATAACCATGGGGATGTAGAGTCCAAGGTCTGTAGGGCAAGCCACAAGCTGGCAGCTTCAATGATGCCTTACATTGGTCCTATCTTATTGTTAGAGTAGCAACTTTACAATGTAAACTGAAATCTCAATGTTGCATAGTGTCTGCCTTTAAAGTGAAGGCATTGATTGGAAAGGAGTGGGACCCTGAAAAATGGGATGGTGACATATGGATTGATAATAATGTCGGGGTTGAGGTTGAAACCCTAGGTCATGCTGAGTCTTCTCTAGATAACCCTGTAACAGTTTTCCCTGAGGACATAACCGCCCCACCTCCAGCCTGCCTTGAGAAGTTGGTACCCAACCTCCTCCTGAAGGGATTAGCCCTAGAGTGATTAATCCTGTTTCACCAGATGAAACTGCAAATGAAGGCCCTGAAGCAAATGGCTTGGAAGATATTTCTAATTCTTTTCATGACCCACCCCCACCACCCCTCATTTCTTCCAGATCTATAACTAGACTAAAGTCCCAACAGGCCCCTAAAGATGAGGTAAAAAGGATCACACATGAGGAGGTACGTTATACTCCAAAAAAACTGTGTGAGTTTTCCAATTTATATAGACAGAAATCAGGGGAATATGTGTGGCAATGGATTTTAAGGGTGTGGGATAATGGTGGGAGGAATATAAGGCTGGATAAGGCTAAATTTATTGATATGGGCCCACTAAGCAAAGATTCTGTGTTCAATATTATAGCTCGAGAGGTTAGAAAAGGTATTAACAGTTTGGATGGTTGGTTGAAACATGGATCAAAAGGTGGCCAGGATTACCTGAGGTTGAATGCCAAAACTTTCCTGGTATAATGTAGATGAGGGGATCCAGAGGCATAGAGAGATTGGAATGTTAGAGTGGATTTATCATGCAAAGCCTGCTCTTACACCCCAGAAATGTCCGGAGGATGCACCTTTTCCCAGAACAGTGAGAAATTAATTTGTAAGGCTAGCACCATCATCCCTGAAGAGCTCTGTGGTAGCACTTCTCTATAGGTCAGATATTACTGTAGGAACAGCTGTCACTGAGCTGGAATCCTTAAACACAATGGGGATGACTGGATCCCGAGTTGGTTGAAGTAGGTGGCAGCACTTAATTGCCAAAGACAGGGTAGACGTGGCTATTATAATAGACAGCAAACTCAAAGCAGGCGTCAAAATTATATGACACAGAGATTTGTGGCACTGGCTAGTAAATCATGGGGTACCTAGAAATACAATAGGAGGGCAGTCTACTAAATTCTTGTTCCAATTGTATAAACAAAAGAGTTCTAGGTCAAGGGAACAGAAGTCTAACCTGAATTACAAAAACACAGAGTCATGGCCCCTTAATCAATTTCCAGACTTGAAACAGTTTACAGACCCAGAGCCCCTTGAATGTAGGGGAGGCCAGGACCCTTTGGGGGAGAACCCTGTTACACTGCCACAAATTTATACTGTTAATCTTCCTCCAAGCCTTCCCCAAGGAGACTAACGGCCTTTTACCAGGGTAACTGTGCATTGGGGAAAAGGAAATGATCAGATACTTCAGGGATTATTAGACACTGGTTCATAAGTGACATTAATTCCAGGGGACCCAAAACATCACTCTGGTCCACCAGTCAGAGTGGGGGCTTATGGAGGCCAGGTGATCAATGGAGTTTTAGCTCAGGTCTGTTTCACAGTGGGTCCAGTGGGCCCCCGGACCCATCCTGTAGTTATTTCCCCAGTTCCAGAATGTATAATTGGTATAGACATGCTGAGCAACTGGCAGAATCCCGATATTGGATCTCTAACTCATGCAGTGAGGGCTATTATGGTGGGAAAGGCCAAGTGGAAGCCACTAGAACTGCCCCTACCAAGCAAAATAGTAAATCAGAAGCAATACCAGATTCCTGGAGGGATTGCAGAGATTACTGCCACTCTTAAAGACTTGAAGGATGCAGGGGTGGTGATTCCCACCACATCCCCATTCAACTCTCCTATTTGGCCTGTGCAGAAAACAGATGGGTCTTGGAGGATGACAGTGGGTTATTGTAAGCTCAACCAGGTGTTAACTCCAATTGTAGCTGCTGTTCCAGATGTGATATCATTGCTTGAGCAAATCAATACATCCTCTGGTACCTGGTATTCAGGTATTGATCTGGAAAATGCTTTTTTCTCAATAGGTATTAGTAAGGACCACCAGAAACAGTTTGCTTTCAGCTGGCAAGGTCAGCAATATACTTTCACTGTCCTATCTCAGGGGTATATCAACTCTCTAGCCCTATGTCATAAGCTTGTCTGCAGGGACCTTGATCAGTTCTCCATCCCACAAGACATCACACTGGTCCATTATATTGATGATATCATGTTGATTGGACCTAGTGAGCAAGAAGTAGCAACTTCTCTAGACTTACTGGTAAGGCATTTGCATGTCAGAGTATGGGAGAAAAATCCAACAAAAATACAGGTGTTCTAGTTTGCTAGCTGCTGGAATGCAATATACCAGAAATAGAATGGCTTTTAAAAAGGGGAATTTAATCAGATGCTAGTTTACAGTTCTAAGGCTGAGAAAATGTCCCAATTAAAACAAGTCTATAGAAATGTCCAATCTAAGGTATCCAGGGAAAGGTACCTTGGAGGTACCATTCAAGAAAGACGATGAAGTTCACAGTTTCTCTCTCAAGCAGAAAGGCACACGGCGAACACAGTCAGAGTTTCTCTCTCATCTGGAAAGGCACATGGTGAACATGGTCAGGGTTCCTCTCTCATCTGGAAGGGCACATGGCAAACACGGTGTCATCTGCTAGCTTCTTCTCCTGGTTTCCTGTTTCATGAAGCTTCCCAGGAAGTGTTTTCCTTCTTCATCTCCAAAGTGCTGACTAATGGACTCTCTGCTTCATGGTGCTGCAGCATTCTCTGCTCTCTCTGAATCTTCCATTCTCCAAAATGTTTCCTCTTTTATAGGACTCCAATAAACCAATCAAGACCCACCCAAATGGGTGGAGACATGTCGTCATCTAACCCAGTTTAACAACCACTCTTGACTAAATCACATCATCCAGGGAGACGATCCAATCACAGTTTCAAACATATAGTATTGAACAGGGATTATTCTACCTTTATGAAACGGGATTTTGGTTAAAACATGGATTTTCTAGGGGCATACTTCCTTTCAAACCAGCACGCAGGGGACTTCCACCTCAGTGAAATTTCTAGGTGTCCAGTGTTGTGGGGCATGTCAAGATATCCTTTCTAAGGTGAAGGAGAAGTTGCTGTATCTGACCCCTCCTATGACCAAAAAAGAGGCACAATGCCTAGTTGGTCTCTTTGGATTTTGGTGAAAGCATATTCCTCATTTGGGTGTGCTACTCTGACCCATTTATCGAGTGACCAGAAAAGCTGCTAATTTTGAGTGGGAACCCGAACAAGAGAAGGCTCTGTGACAGGTCCAGGCTGCTGTACCAGCTGCTCTGCCACTTGGGCTGTATGATCCAGCAGATCCAATGGTGCTGGAAGTGTCAGTGGCAAATAGAGATGCTGTCTGGAGCCTTTGGCAGGCCCCTATAGGAGAATCACAACGCAGACCCTTAGGATTTTGGTGCAAAGCCTTACCATCTGCTGCAGATAACTACTCTCCTTTTGAGAAACAGCTTTTGGCCTGCTACTGGGCCTTAGTAGAGACTGAACGCTTAACCATGGGCCACCAAGTTACCATGAGACCTGAGTTGCCTATCATGAGCTGGGTGTTGTCTGACCCACCAAGCCATAAAGTTGGGCATGCGCAGCAGCACTCTATTGTAAAATGGAAATGGTATATTCGAGATAGGGCCAGAGCAGGTCCTGAAGGCACAAGTAAGTTACATGAAGAAGTGGCCCAAATGCCCATGGTCTCCACTCCTGCCACATTACCTTCTCTTTCCCAGACCAGAGCTATGGCCTCTTGGGAAGTTCCTCTTACAGTGACTTGACTGAGGAAGAGAAAACTCAGGCCTGGTTTACAGATGGTTCAGCATGATATGCAGGTACTACCCGAAAGTGGACAGCTGCAGAACTACAACCCCTTTCTGGGGTGTCCTTGAAGGACAGTGGTAAGGGGAAATCCTCCCAGTAGGCAGAACTTCAAGCAGTGCACCTGGTTGTTCATTTTTCTTGGAAGGAAAAGTGGCCAGAGGTGCATTTGTATACTGACTCATGGGCTGTTGCTAATGGTTTGACTGAATGGTCAGGGACTTGGAAAGAACATAATTGGAAAATTGGTGACAAAGATGTCTGGGGAAGAAGTATGTGGATAGACCTTCCTGAGTGGACTAAAAACATGAACATATTTGTGTCCCATGTGAATGCATACCAGAGGGTGACTTCAGCAGAGGAAGGTTTTAATAATCAAGTGAATAGACGACCCGTTCTGTGGATACCAGTCAGACTCTTTCCCCAGCAACTCCTGTCATTGCCCAATGGGCTCATAAACAAAGTGGTCATGGTGGTAGGGATGGAGGTTATGCATGGGCTCAGCAATGTGGACTTCCACTCACCACGGCTGACTTGGCTACAGCCACTGTTGAGTGCCCAATCTGCCAGCAACAGAGACCTACACTTAGCCCCTGATATGGCACCATCCCCCGAGGTGACCAGCCAGCTACATGGTAGCAGGTTGATTACATTGGACCACTCCCTTCATGTAAGGGGCAGTGATTTGTTCTAACTGGAATAGACACATACTCTGGATATGGGTTTGCTTTCCCTGCACGCAATGCTTCTGCCAAAACTACCATCCATGGGCTTACAGAACACCTTACCCATCATCATGGTATTCCACATAGCATCACTTCTGATCAAGGAACACACTTCACAGCAAATGAAGTGCGGGAATGGGCACACGATCATGGAATTCTCTGGTTTTACCATGTTCACCCTCATCCAGAAGCAGCTGGATTGATAGAATGGTGGAATGGTCTTTTGAAAACTCAATTACAGTGCCAAGTAGATGGCAATACCTTGAAAGGCTGGGGTAATGTTCTCCAGGAAGCTGTATATGCTCTGAATCAGCATCTGCTATATGGTGCTGTTTCTCCCATAGTCAGGATCCATGGGTCCAAGAAACAAGGGGTGGAAATGGGAGTGGTACCACCCACTATTACCCCTAGTGATCCACTAGAAAAATTTTTGCTTCCTGTCCCTGCAACCCTGACTCTGCTGGTCTACATGTTTTAGTTCCAAAAGGGAGAGTGCTTCCACCAGGAGAAACAACAGTGACTCCATTGAACTGGAATCTAAGACTGCCACCTGGTCACTTTGGGCTATTTATGCCCCTGGATCAACAAGCCAAGAAGGGGATTACATTATTGTCTGGGGTGATTGACCCTGACTATCAGGGGGAACTAGGACTGCAACTACATAATGGAGGTAAAGAAGAGTTTTCTTGGAATATAGAAGATCCCCTAAGGCGTCTTTTAGTACTACCATGCCCTGTGATTAAAATCAATGGAAAACTGCAAGAACCCAATCCAGGCAGGACTACCAATGGCTCTGAAACTTCAAGAATGAAGGTTTGGGTCACCCCACCAGGCAAAGAACCATGGCCAGCTGAAGTGCTTTCTGAGAGTAAAGGGAACATGGAATGGGTAGTGGAAGAAGGTAGTGATAAATAGAACTTCGACCACGTGATCAGTTACAGAAACGAGGACTGTAATGCTGTTTTGTTCATGTTATGCTATTTAAGTTGTAAGATATCAAGTTTAGGAATGAATATTACCCAAGGATTTGCACCCTACTCTGGAGAGATTTAATGTGTTTCCAGTTATATGCAGGACAGTTGAGTATTGCTAGGTGAAAGAAGAAAATGTGTTTTATTGTTTTTTATTTAGAAATTAGGTATGGTTTAAGGTGGTATGTATAGCTGCCATGTTGACAAGGGGTGGACTGTCATGGTCAGGTTCATGTGTCAACTTGGCTAAGTGGTGGTACCTGTTTGTCTGGTTGGGCAAGTGTCGGCCTGTCTGTTGCGATGAGGACATTCCATAGAATTAAATCATGATCACGTCAGCTGCATCCACAGCTGATTCCATTTGTAATCAGCCAAGAGGCATGTCCTCTGCAATGAGTGAAGATCAGTCTAATCACTGGAAGCCTTTTAAGGAGGATTCAGAAGGGACAGGCCTCCTTCATGCTTCGGCTGGCGAGCCTCTCCTGTGGAGTTCGTCCAGACCCTCCATCGGAATCGTCAGCTTCACAGCCTGCACTGTGGATTTTGGACTCTGCGTTCCCGGAGTCACATGAGACACTTTTATAAATTTTATATTGCAAGTGTTCCCTGTTGATTCTGTTTCTCTAGAGAACCCTAACTAATATAGTATGCTTACAAAAAATTTTTTAAATGTTCCCCAGATATAATGTTCCATTTGATGACTTAAGTACTAGTATTGATGACTTAAGTACTAGTAAATTCAATACAACATTTGTTATTGTCAAAGAAAAGTTCTGGTAGGGTCTTAGCTATTATCTCTGCTGATGATACAGCTCTAAATTAAAAAATGTAATTGAAATTCCTTTGAGGCTACGTGAGGCGTGTTTGCTTCATCTGCTCCATGCATGAAACAATTAGCTTTGGTTATAGTAGCTTTCCCCTACTAAAAGAAAAATTATTCTGAGTTTCTCAAACATACATATTTTTATATTAAAATCATAGATCTGGGAGTGTCAAAAGCAGTGAAAGGTGGAACCTGGCCAAAAGCAATACAATGAAGTTATTTAAATTGATGCCTGCCAGCCAACTGTTGGTGCTAAATTAGAGGGAGAGAAAATAGATTATGCTCCCTTCTCACTCTTCCTTTGATAGGTCTTTTGACAGAAATGTGAGTGGAAAGGATTAGTACCTAATGATGAAGGCTGTGTCTGGGTGAGGTTAGGCACTAGGTTGGATGTTTTCACATTCTGTAGCTCCTGGTCTATAATAATCTGAAGTGGAAAAATAATCATTTGCACTATTAGATTACAAGATGACCCTATAATAGTTAAACTGAGATCAAACACATTAACTCAAATAAGAGTATGTTTCAAGCTGGGAGGAGTGAAAAATAGACGTCTAGGTGAGTGTGAGCACAGGAAGACTCCCCGGAGACCACAGGGATGGGAGCTGAGGAGCTGCGGGGCCCAGAACAGTGCATGCCTGACGACTCCTCTAGAGAGTCCTTCGGAGAGTTTTTAGGCCCACATAACAGCAGCTACTGCTTAGGTACATTTCATTGACTCTCAAATCTATGTTTTTTATTTGTGAGTTTACTTTTTTTTAAGGGCTCGATTGTTCCATATTTCTTGGTTTCACGTATTCTATTTGCACAAGTCCTTATTCCGCTTGTCCACGGACTATGGTTAATGCCGTGCATTTGTGTAAATATTGGATGTTTATATATTTATGGACATCCAATTGACCCAGCACCATTTATTCATTTTTCCCACCATTCTGCAGTACTAACATAGTAATTTATGGAGGCTTCATTAACCAGTAGGCCTGATTTTGGGTTCTCTATTCTGTTCTGGTCTTAATCATGACAGTTTTAAAATAAGTCTTGATATCTAGTAAAACAACTCATCCCAACATTTCTTCTTCATCAGTGCCTTGGCTCTTGGCCTTCTGCATTTCCATGCATTTTTTAAAATTTTGGAATAATCTCAGATTCACAGAAAAGCTGCAAGTACAGCACAAAGCACTATCGTTTTTTTGTCTCAACCATTTGTGAGTATGTTGCCCCGTCACCCCTGAATACTTTAGTGTGTATTTCCTGCGAACACGAGCACCCTCCAGTATAACACGAGCAGCCATTACCTCCAGTGGCAGGCAGGGACGCCTTCCTTGCCCAGCTGTGAAAAGGACACCCTATGCCAGGCTTCCCTCCTAGACGGCAGCCTCCCCACCCTGCTTGTCCCTGGGTGCCCTGGCCTGAGCCCACCCCCCAAGTGGATGCCATCCTCACCCATGCTAAGCTCTCTCTCCATGAGGATGTCCTTTTTCCCTGCTTCACCACCTTGTTGGGCTGCCTGCTGCGTGGATCCCACCTCGCACCACTCAGGCCCTGGCACTCTGTGCTGGGATGCTATGCACACACCTTCCTCGGCCCACCGCTCTCCCTCCTCACCCCTGCTGAGCTGGGACCCACTGCTCTGGCCCTCAGTAGCCTGCACCAAGCCTCTCTCCTTTGCTCAGGCTCTGAAAACTTCACTCCATGCAACCATTATGCAGGGGCACTCTCCTTACCTAGCTCAGACCACACTTCTCACCAGACTGCTGTCCCTCTCTCTCTCTCATGTTGCCCTTCCTGTGCTCGCATGTGGTGCTGAGCTCCCCCCAACCCCTGGAGGCCCCTCATCACCTGGTCAGGCTGCAGCCTCACATGCCAGGCTGGCCTCGGAGATGCCCTTCCCACTCGGCTCAGGCTTCAACATCTTCTCTGGGCTACACCGTCCCCCAGTCTACCCTGGGAATGCTTGCTGTGCTCAGCCCACCCCATAGCATTGGAACGAATTACTTCTAAAGGGAAGAGAAAGGCGGGTGGGGGGGGGGTGGGGGAGAAGGGAAAGAGAAAGAATAATAATCAGCTTGTTAAAGTCAACAAAAATCCCGATGGATTTTGAATGGGGTTGCAGTAACTGTATAGTTCAATTGGGGGAGAATTGACAATTTTACAACTTTGAACCTTCCAAATGGAAGGAGTTGTTAAAATCCTCCATTTATTTAGGTCTTCTTTAATTTCTCTCGATAATGTTTAACAGTTTCCTATATAGAAGACTCGCATATCATGTATTAGATTTATTTCAAGGCATTTGATATGTTTTTGTCTATTTTATATAGTATCTTTATATTACTTTTTACTATTTATTGCTGATCTATTGAAATTCAATTTGTATTTATTATTTCAGCAATATTGCTTAACTCATTAATTCTAATCCTTTAATCTGCAAATAATTTTGATCTTTTTACACACATAATCATATAATTTACAAATTTTAAGAATTTAATTGAAAAAGTTTTTAAGTTTGGAATTTATTAATGAAATATTCAAATACGTAATGACCGTCTTAAGGGAACGTCAGAGCTTGGCTTACAGAAAAATACAAGTGTACACACAAATACGCAACAACGTTTTTACAAAAGATGTTGGGAGGCTCTGATTTCCTGAAGTTTATCCGGCAGCCATGGCTTCCTCTAGAGGCGCTGGTGAGCCTAGATTAAGAATCCCTGCCATCTCCTTTGGAAAGGTAAGGAATTAAGGCCTTAAGAGGGAAGTGATAGAATTCACTGTCCCCCAAGTATTGTTTCAATGAGTTAAAGAACCAGAACATAGAATTAGCTTTGTTATACAGAACTCCTATTTGTAACTATTGACCCTGCAATGAACTTTTATCTCTTCTTTTACGCGTGCTTGCTCTCATCTTTGAGTCATTAGTCATGCTTCAGGTTCTTGTCAGCAATGCACTCGGCCGCACGTGCTTTTATCGTTTGTAAACTCTTCCTTGACTTATCTCAATATATCTGTAATGTAGTCCCAAGACAAAGGTCAGTCTATAAGGAAAGTGCATTTCCTTCTCTTTAAGGGCACTGCATCTACCCATCGCCTACAGAGCCTTCTGGTCTGTGTTAAGTGCACTGCCCTGATTCGATGCCCAGAGCTTTCTGCTACTCTTTCTGCAGCAGGGCAAGACAGGGGCGGTGGGACAGGCAGCAGGAGGGAATGCAGACTGCCCATCCCCACCTAGATGTCCCGGAGGCACCTTCACGATAATACCACCAGACAGAACTCTGGATTTCCTGTGGATTACCCACACTCATGCCCTCGCCAGTTTTCTCTGTCTCAGAAAATGGTATCTCCATCCCCGCCACTTGCTCATTCCAGATATCTGGGAGTCATTCTTAATTCCCCACTCTTCCTAACTCCTGTACATTGTTCTTTAATTTTGGGTGGTGGCGGTGGAGGTGGTGCATGGGCCAGAAATTGAAGCCAGGTCTCCCACATGGCAGGTGAACATTCTACCACTGAGCCACCTGTGTATCCAGTTCTTTAATTTTTACCTACAAACTATATTTAAAATTTTTCCATTTCCCCCTACCGCACTGACACATAGTCCAAGATATTCTATCTTGTAGGGCTCCTGTGATGCCATCTGATGGAGCTCCTTGTCCTCTGTTCTCTGTATAGTAGTTGAGTTCTCTTTTAGAAATGGACACCAGATCATGCCACTCTCATGTTTCCAGTCCTTTTGTGTGTTCCTAACACATTCAGAATAATCCAGTCTCATTGCAGGGGTCTGAATACTGCTTCTCACTCCGACTTAACTGTATTTATTCCCCTTCTCATTCTATGCTTTATATCATGTCGTATATCCTTTTGTTGTTAGTACAAATCAATCTCTCTCCAACCATTAGGTTTTCTCTCCCCACTATTTCACGGCTCTTCTCACAAGTCATAAAGATCTATGGATTTGTTTTCTTGTCAATTATACCCCTACTCGTACTCCCACTTGCACCCAGATTAATCTTCATAAGGGCAGAAAATCTATTTTTCTCATACTGTATACCAGATGCTGGGTATATAGTAGATATATTTACATATTTTTACAATGAGTGGTGGAATGATATTGTGAAATATTAGCGCAAGTTTTTCCCTAAAGTCCACCCCTAAACCAATATACATACCTTTAAAAAATCACATTGCCTCAACTTTGCGAATGTAATTAACACCACTGAATTATATATCTGAAAGTGGATAAAATGGAAAGTGTAAGGTTGTATATAGTGTGCTGATTTTAATCCAGTCTTGTGAGGGCAGACCTACTGTTGGGTGGTGTGATGGTCAGGTTCATGTGTCAGCTTGGCCATGTGATGGTTCCTAGTTGTCTGGTCAAGCAAGCACTAGCCTATCTGTTGCCATGAGGACATTTTGTGGACTTAAATCATCAGCACATTGATTGTATCTATGGCTGATTACATCTGCACTTGGCTAAGGGGAGTGTCTTCAGTAATAAGCAATGTTTAATCTAATCAGTTGAAGACTTTAAAGGAGAAATCAAAAGAAAGAATCTCTATCTTCATTTCAGCTAGCCAACCTCTCCTGAGGAATTCATCAAAGACCTTCACTGGAGTTACCAGTTCACATCCCGCCCTATGTAATTTGGACTTGTGCATCCCCACAGTTGCATGAGACACTTTTTAAAAATCTCATATTTACAGATATCTCCTGCTGGTTCTAGTTGCCTAGGGAATCCTGACCACTATAGCTTTTGTACTGGGGTTGGGTTCTTGAGAAACAGAATCTTAAAAATGGGTTTTTGCGATTGGTTTTCTACTCTGACTAGACTCAAAGGCACTAATGACTCTTTTTCCAATAATCAAGATGGCATTGACAGTCCATGGTGTGAGTTGGCAATACAGATAAGCAAAATATTACCATTTGAATCTGCTAATGTGTACACTTGTATGAGGCAAGGCTCTGGGTCACAGTGTTTTTGACAATTTAACAGAGTTTTATGGAGTTAAGAGGTATACTGATGTTGGCTAGTTATTCCTATATATTCTAGATACAGTTATAAAAGAAAAAGTTGAGCTGAAGTCTTTAAATTCACAGTTCAGGTGCTATATGAAAGATGTAAAGTTTCCATGTATTCCCAGAAAGAAAATCTTATTTCCTTTGGTCACAGATTTGAGCATTCTGAAAACCAGACCCAATGTTTCATAGCAGATTTACAATGTAAACTAAATTTTCAAACTTGTAGCTGTGCATTGGGGAATAGAAAATGCTCTTGTATTTTGGAGATTATTAGAAACTGCCTCAGAAGTGACAATACTTCCAGGAGACCTAAAACATCACTCTGATCCATCAGGCAGAGTAGGGGCTTATGGAGGTTAGGTGATCAATGGAGTTTTAGCTTGGGTCCATCTCACAGTGGGTCCATTGGTTCCCCAGACCCATTCTGTATTTCCCCAGTTCCAGAATTCATAATTGGAATGGACAATTTCAGCAACCGGCAGAATACCCACACTGGTTCCCTGACTCATGGAGTGAGGGCTATTATGCTAGCAAAGGCCTAGTGGAAGCCACTAGAACTGTCCCTACCTTGCAAAATAATAAATCAGAAGCAATATGGATTCCTGGAGGGATTGCAGAGTTTAGTGCCATTTTCAAGGGCTTGAAGAATACAAGGGTGATTCTCACCATATCCCCATTCAACTCTCCTGTTTGGCTCATGCAAAAAACATATGGGTCTTGGAGGATGACAGTGGAATATCATAATATGCTTAACAAGCTGGTGACTAAAATTGCAGCAGCTGTTCCAAATGTGGTATCATTGCTTGAGCAAATCAATATATCCCCTGGCACCTGTTATGCAGTTATTGATCTGGCAAATGCTTTTTTCTCAATAGCTGTTAGTAAGGACCACCAGAAATAGTTAGCATTCAGCTGGCAAGGCCAGCAGTATACCTTCACTGTCCTGCCTCAGGGATATATCAACTCACCAGCCCTATGTCACAATCTTATTTGCAGGGAACTTGATCATTTCTCCCTTTTAAAGACATCACTCTGGTCCATTATATTGATGATAGCATATTGATCAGACCTTGTGAGCAAGAAGTAGAAACTACTCTAGCCTTATTGGTCAGGCATTTGCAATTCAGAGGATGGGAGATAAATCCAGCACAAATATGGGGGTCTTTCCACCTCAGTGAAATTTCTAGGTGTCAATGGTATGGGGCAGGCCAAGATATTCCTTCTAAGATGAAAGGGAAGCTGTTGCATCTGGTCCTTCCTATGAGCAAAAAAGAGGCACAGTGCCTAGTTGGCCTCTTTGAATTTTGGAGAAATCATATTCCTTATTTGGGTGTGCTACCCCAGCCCATTTACTGAGTGACCAGAAAAGCTGCTTGTTTTGAGTGGGGACTGGAACAAGAGGAGGCTTTGCTATAGGTCCAGGCTGCTGTACAAGCTGCTCTGCCACTTGGGCCATATGATCTAGTAGATCCAATGGTGCTGGAAATGTCAGTGGCAAATAGAGATGCTGTCTGTAGCTTTGGCAGGCCCCTGCAGGATAATCATAATACAGGCCTTTAGGATTTTGGAGTAAGGCCTTGCCATCCTCTGCAGATAACTACTCTCCTTTTGAAAACAGTTTTGGCCTTAGTAGAGACTGAACACTTAACCATGGGCCAACAAGTTAACATGAGACCTGAGTTCCTGTCATGAGCTGAGTGATGTCCGACCCACCAAGCCATAAAGTTGGGCATGTACAGCAGCACTCCATCATAAAATGGAAAAGGTATACGTGACATAGGGCCTGAGCAGGTCCTGAAGGCACAAGTAAATTACATGCAGAAGTGGGCCAAATGCCCATGTCCCCTACTCTTGCCACATTACCTTCTCTTTCCCAGCTCAGAGCTGTGCCTTTTGTGGAGTTCTTTACAGTCGGTTGATTAAAGTGAAAATTGGGGCCTGGTTTACAGATGGTTCTGCATGATATGCAGGTTCCACCTGAAAGTGGACAGCTGCAGCACTACAACTCCTTTCTGAGATGTCCCTGAAGGACAGTGGTGAGGGGAAATCCTCCCACAGGGTAGAACTTCGAGCAATGAACCTGGTTGTCAATTGTGCTTGAAGAGAGAACTGGCAGGAGGAGCATTTGCATACTGACTCTTGGGCTATTGCTAATGGCTCAGGTGGGTGTCAGGGACTTGGAAGAAGCAGGATTGGAAGGTTGGTGACAAAGAGGTCTTGGTAAGAGTTATGTGGGTAGACCTTTGTGAGTGGGCAAAAAAACATGAAGATATTTGTGTTCCATATGAATGCATATGAGGGGGTGACTTCTGCAGAGGAAGGTTCTAATTATCAAGTGGATAAGATGACTCATTTTGTGGATACCAGCCAGCCTCTTTCCTCAGTCACTCCTGTCATTGCCCAGTGGGCCCATGAACAAGTAGGCATCATGGTAGAGATGGATGTTATACATGGGCTCAGCAACATGAACTTCCATCCACCAAGGCCCACCTGGCTACAGCTACTGCTGAGTGCCCCATCTGCCAGGAGCAGAGACCCACACTCAGCCCCTGACATGGCATCATTTTCCAAGGTGATCATTCTACATGATGGCAGGTTGATTACACTGGACCACTTCCATCATGGAAGGGGCAGCGATTTGTTCAAACTGGAATAGCCATACTCTGGATATGGGTTTGCCTTCCCTGCCTGCAATGTTTCTGCCAAAACTACCATCTGTGGATTTATGGAGTGCCTTATCCACTGTCATGGTATTCCGTACAGCATTGCTTCTGTTCAAGGAAAGAATTTCACAGCAAATGAAGTGTGGGAAGGGGCACATACTCATGAAATTCTCTGGTCTTACCATGTTCCCCATCATCCTGAAGCAGGTGGTTTGATAGAACAGTGGGATGGCCTTTTGAAGGCTCAATTACAGTGCCAACTAGGTGGCAATACCTTGCAGGGATGGGACAGTGTTCCCCAAGAGGCTGTGTATGCTCTGACTCAGCATCAACACTATGGTGCTATTTCTTCCATAGTTGGGATTCATGGATCCAGGAACCAAGGGGTGGAAATGGGAGCGGCACCACTCACTATTACCCCTAGTGAATCACTAGGAAAAATTTTGCTTACTGTCCCTGCAACCTTGAGCTCTGCTTGTCTACAGGTCTTTGTTCCAGAAAGAGGAGTGCTTCCACCAGGAGACAGAACAATTATTCCATGGAAATAGAAGTTAAGACTGCTACCTGGCCACTTTGGGCTTCTCATGCCTCTGAATCAATAGGCAAAGCGGGGGACTACAGCACTGGCTGGGGTGATTGATCCTGACTATCAAGGAAAATAGAACTGCAACTACACAATGAAGGTTAAGTAGAGTTTTCCTAGATTATAGGAGATCCCCTAGAGTGTCTCTTAGTACTAGTATGCTCTGTGATTAAAGTCAATGGAAAACTGCACAAGTCAATGCAGGCAGGACTGCCAATGGCCCAGAAACTTCAGGAATGAAGGTTTGGATCACCCCACCAAGCAAAGAACCATGGTCAGCTGAGGTGTTTGCTAAAGGTAAAGGGAACTTGGCATGGGTAGTAGAAGAGGATAGTAATAAATATGAACTATGATCATGTGACTAGTTACAAAAATGAGGACTGTAATGGTATAAATATGTCTTCTTTGTTTTGTTACTAGTATGTTTCTATTTGTACATAAAGCCAATATCTTTATTTTATTCTCTATCTTATCTTCTTATCATATGACATAAATTATATTGTTCATGTCATAGTATTTAAGTTATAGGATATCAAGTTTAAGAGTGAATATTACCCAAGGGCTTGCACCCTATTCTGGTGAGATTTAGTGTGTTTTCTGTTGTATGCAGGACAGTTGAGTGTTGTTAGGCGAAAAATATATCTTATTGTTTTTATTTAGAGATTAAGCATGGTTTAAGGTGACGTGTATAGCTGCCAAGTTGACAAGGGGTGGATTATGATGGTTAGATTCATATGTCAACTCGGTCAGATGATGGTGCCCAGTTGTCTAGTCAAGCAAGCACTGGCCTATCTGTTGCCATGAGGACGTTTTGTGGACTGAAATCATCAGCATGTTGATTGTATCTATGGCTGGTTACATTTGCAGTAAGCTAAGGGGAGTGTCTCCTGCAATGAGTGACAGTTAATCTAATTGATTGAAGGCTTTAAAAGAGAAGTCATAAGAAAGAATCTCTCTTTCCACTTCAGCCAACCAGGCTCTCCTGAGGAATTCATCAAAGACCTTCATTGGAGTTGCCCGCTCGTGTCCTGCCCTACAGAATTTGGACTTGTGCATCCCTACAATTACATGAGACACTTTTATAAAATCTCATATTTATAGATATCTCCTGTTGGCTTGATTTGCCTAGAGAACCCTGACTATTACAGGTGAGACCTTTTGATTAGGTTGTTTCCATGGAGATGTGACCCCGCCTATTCGAGTTGTGTCTTAATCTGCTTGCTGGAGTCCTTTAAGGGGGAGACCTTTTGGAGAACGCTTCGATGCTTGGAGAGGGAAAGCACTCCAGGAGATACTAAGCTAAGAGATGAAATCCAGTTTGCCCTGGAGTAGCTAAGAGAGGACCTTCAGACGTTTAGAGAAATGCCCTGAAGATGCTAAGAGAAGACCTGAAGGACACAGACAGAAGCCACTGGAATCAGAAGCTGAAAACAAAGAACCAGGAGCAAGGGCCAGCAGATGCCCATCACGTGCCACCCCAGGGGATTGAGGTGTTTCAGATGCTGGCAGCCTCTTCAGAGTCCTGGTATCACCTTGTTGATGCCTTAGTTTGGACATTTTCATGTCTTAGAACTGTAAATTTGTAACCTAATAAATTCCCTTTGTAAAAGTCAATCCATTTGTGGTATATTGCATTCCAGCAGCTTTAACAAACCAAAACAATACGTTACCAAACAACAACAAAAAATCCTCAGAACTAGACAATAAAAAGAGTAGATGAACCTTAATGTAAACTATGAGTTATAGCTAATAGTATAATTATAATACAACTCTCTCATCGATTGTAACAGATGTAACACACTCATGCAAAATGTTAATAATAAGGAAAACTGCACGAGTGAGGAGATATATGGGAACTCCATACTTCTGCATGGCTTTTCTGTAAACCTACAACTGCTCTAATAAAAAAAATCACATCGCCTTACCCCAGTTAAACCTAGACCTGGACACCCTGGACTGTCAGGGAAAGACCATTATAGTTGCAAAAACAAAGAAATAAAAATTGTTTTAAGATTCAAGAGCCCAGATCTTGGCTTCCCCAATAAACAGATAGAAGAATTCTCAAGAACAAACTGACATGATTCTCTGCTAAGGGAGGGAGGTGGGAAGATGTGGGAGGAGGAAAGAACACTTTTTGTTGAAGGAAAAGTGTGAGCTGGTGGGGAAGTGAGGAAAGCGGGTACTGTGAGCATTTCTCGTACCTTCCCCCATGCTGTTCCAATTCCCTGGATAAGCACGGAGGCCTGCACATAGAGGGAACATGTGCTTGCTTTCAAGTGAGGTGCACAGAAGCAAGCAAGATACTAGAGTGTGCGGCAGCGAGCCAGCATGCGGGGAGGAGCAGCAGTGTACACACAGCTGCCCAATGTGGCCAGGCATGGAGGGCCTGAGACTGTGGCTGGTGGGGTGTGGAAGTGGCCACTAGACACAAAAGAGCCTCTAAGTTGGAATGATGAGGACATCGAGTTTTGGAGACTGCTCCATCTCACGGAGGCCAAAAGGATTGACGCCCACAAGTGGAGATAAGAGGGGACCACATACCTGTGTGGACAGATGCCAGCTGAGGACCAAACAGCTTCCCTCGGAGGCCACTTTAGATCCTAAAATTTATAAGGGGTTCCCTTTCTTGACAGGAGGGGGACGGAATATGCTGAATTGACTGATTTAAGCCTGAAATGACCAAGCTTACGTTGGCTTTCACCGTACAGAATAAGAGCTCCAAAGAGAGGTTAATCTAAATTCTAGAAAAATAAGAATATTTACTTTTTGTCTTGAAGCTTGAAGTTGAGTTAGTTTCTGATGCCTTTGAAAGCAGGAATCTTGGACCCTCTGGAGGTTCCTCTCCTAGAAGCAACTCTTGGTCTGGGTATTTCCTTACTGCTAAAGGTGACTGGATATACACCTACGGGGTTTTTAAAATTTATGTGTCCATGAATTTCTAACATGCTCCTATTCGATACCAAGGCTTCTGAATGGAGGAACTGTACCTTTCATCTGATTTGGAAATCTCCACAAAGTCTTATAAGTAATAGTCTTCCGTGAAGGGCAATGTATATATTTCTTAATGTCTGACAGTCTTCCCCCAGTGCCCTTTCTTCCTTTCTCTGTCTTGGTCTTGGCTCTTTCTGGTGAATTTCCCTTCTGAATTCTCTCTTTCTTAAACAACAAAATTACCCTGGTACTGATAGCAGGAAGAGGTCTGGTGTACTGGAAATGGAGGCACAACTGATGATACACAATTCCGCAGGGTGCGCAGTCAGGCTGGTTTGACTGCTGTTGCCACCACATACTGGTTTGTGGACCAGTATTCAGTTTTCCTATCTCAGAACTAGGCAAACTACGGCCTACGGACCAAATAGAGCCCACTACCTGTGTTCGTACAGCCCATAAGCTAAGAATGGTTTTACATTTTTAAATGGTTGAAAAGAAACCAAAAGAAGACTATTCTGAGATGTGAAAATGATATGAAATTCATTTAAAATAAATTTTTATCAGCTCAAAGCCATGCTCATTTGTTGACCTATTCCTGGAACTGCTTTCACACTTCAGTGGCGGAGTCCAGTAGCTACAGAGACGCGACAGAGACAGTATAATCCTCAAAGCCTGAAATATTTACTATCTGGTCCTTTTACAGGAGAAGCTAGTCAACCTATGCCTTATCTGGAAACAAATGGAACCTATGCCTTATCTGGAAACAAATGGATAATAATTCCCACATCAGATGGTTTTTGTGAGGATTAAATAAATACGAATAGAGGGAACACGGGACGGTACCTGGCACGTACGAGTGCTTCAGAACTTAATCCCTTTGAGCAAGCCTGATACTTCATTTAACCTTATCATGTCTCCAAAAACAGTTACTTTTGCTTCCAAGACGGTTTTGAAGCACAGCACAAAGCATTTGCATAGTCAGATAGAAGGACAAGCCAAATGTACTATCTTCTTCTAGAAGTAACTCATTAACAACCTCCTAGAGGTTAATTCCAAACCCAAACACCTCCCCACTAATCTGATGAGCCTCTAATGGACAGCAAAAGAAATGCATAACCAAGTCTAATAATTCATAAGTGGTTTAGGGGTAACAACGCAGTAGTGGGAAAAGGCAAGCTTGCTCATAAAATGTTCTCACGGGTCCAGGAGAGACACGTTGCAGCGGAAAGCTTCTCTACCTCATCTTTCCGAGACACTTCTCTAGCTCTGGGTCCTCTCCCCCACGTGAGTCCCGTTCACTGGATAATTTTATATTCATCTGCCACTAGAGAGCACTTTGAGACTAGCAAACCTTGTCTGCACTCAGGCCTGGGTTTGAACCCTGGGCTTCCACGGATGGACCCTGCATGGTCAGCCACGGCGCCACCTAGGGGCCGTCGGGGGCTCGCCAATGGCAAAGGGGCTCATGGAGGCCTGGTGCCAAGCTGGATGACCGTGGTACGATCATGAAGTATTCTGAAGCCCAGAGAACATTTTGTTCTGTCACTATGGTTTTCTGCCTCCAGTGACATCACCTAATTTGTCCTGCTTTACAGCGTGTTTCTAAGGCAAGCATTTTAGCCAGGGCCCCAGTTCCCTCATTGCTCACAATCTCTTTCTGTCAGATTGAATTTCTCTCTAAGAGAAAATATTGCTTGATATTGATTCCAGTGCACGAGATAATTTCAGGTTCTCACTCTGCAGTTCATCCAAAGCCCTTTTTAAAACCTCGAAGAGGTTTTCCAAGGCTAAGAGCCACAGTTCAAAAGAACAGCTCTTAAATGTGTTTAAAAGACCCGTGGCTACATTTTCTGATGTTTCATCAGCAGTTTGCACCGATACACTTTGCATTGTTATTACAACTGAACCATATCGTAGGGAGTTGTACCAGCAAGGCCATCAAGTTTTCTAAAAAGCTATCAAGCTTTGATGTTTTCTGGCCTATTTCTTACTGTGTTCTTAAAAATGTTTAGCTTCTGCTGAGCCAAATGCGTACCTCTAAAAACATATGCAGTGAAAGACTCTTCAAGCATCTCGGTCACTGCTGCATTATCTGTATACACAGCAGAAGGATGCAATTCTGTTTGGATGAAGCAAAGGGGGAGTTCTTTGTGGCATGTACTGTGAATGAATAATGCCAACCTTCCACTCTGGGTACCTGCGATGGCTCTAGAAGAATCTACTTTCCTAATCACTGCTTATGGGCGCGTCCCAAAGCCATTCCACTCTGCTATTATGGTTTGTATCAAAGAGAAATCAAAAGCATCAGTTCTAGTCCTGGTTCCTAAAACGAATCGAGGCGTTTCTAAGGCAAGGTTTGCAGGGGCTTTCTTTGATGTTTTAAAAAATCCTAAATAATTTCTCCCTCTTTTGAATGACACTTGACTTTCAAGTCAAGAATTTCTGCATGTGAAATGTTAGCTCTGTCTAATAATAACCTGCTTAATGTGCCACTAAATTACTAATAGAATTTGCCACATTTTTATAAGATGAAGCTCTTTCCTCTGTGTAAGTGTCTGGCTCATAAAACCTGGCTAGAACAGCCCAGAGTTACAAACAAAACGGATTGCTTCATAATGAAATCACACTCCAAAAGGTAAACTTATCTCACCTTTTGCCAACACATTCCGTTTGTGATGTGACATGAGAATAGCGAGGGAGTAAAAAGGCAATTAACAAAGACTTTCAAGAAATACACTTGTCTGAGTTTCACAGGGGGCCACAAATACAGAAACTTAAAGGAGCAGAAGGAAAGATAAGGTATTAACCTGGATATTAGGCATTATTGTGTAGATGCCATTGGTTTTCAGCAGCCAGACTTAGTTTTTAGCTATCAGTCTCTAAACCAGCTCCTAGAGGGTGTACTCTCTGCATGCTGTTATTTATTTCGTGTGATGCTTTTTGTGTGGGTGTAAAGATAGTAGAACTCTAACTAGAAGGTAATGTCATCTCTGGGATTTCAACAAGGATTGAATTAAGTAGTACCAAGGAGAAAGATTATATACGGGTGTGTATGTACATATATTTATTTGCCGGAAACTGTGGTTCTCAGGGGTTATGGTTATGACAAGGACATATTAACATTTAATATTTGGCAAGCGCAAAGAGATGAGACTTGCATCCTTTTCGTCTGGGCTTAACCATAGGCCTAGAAGCAAATTCAGGTTTCTTCAGATCTTTGTTTCCCTCAGTTGTTCAATACTAGAACCAGGGAAGTTCTTATATTCATATTTAGAGTGATTCTGTGTTCTGTGCAGGTTCCGATTTGTTGTATCTTGTACAACTTGTCTTTCTTCCAGAAAAGAAACTAGGGCATAAACTGAATATTGTACTAAATGGAGGTAACAATGAGGAAAGCAAGCGTACCCATATGTCTGTAAACTATTTCCTTCTACCTTTCTATAGTAGAAAACACCTACAAAAAATCAGGTTCTCCTTTGGGACACTTTATTTTTTTTTAATGTTCTTATTGAGAAATTTCCATACACTATAGGCCAGCCATCTTATACAGTCAGTGGCTCACCATATCATCCCATAGTTGTGTATTCATCACCATGATCATTTTTAGAACATTTGCATCACTCCAGAAAAAGAAATTAAAAAAAAACCAAAAACTCATACATCCCATACCCCTTACCCTGCTCTCACTGACCCACAGTATTTCAGTCTATCCAATTTTTACACTTTATCTCCCACTACTATTTATTTTTTATACTTTTTTTTTTCTCATCTGCTCATACCGTGGATAAAAGGAGCATCAGACACAAGGTTTTCACAATCACACAGTGGGACACCTATTTTATTGTTGTCTTACCTTGCTACTTAGGCACCAAATGTCGGTCAACCCGTTTTATAGTTGTATCTTCTCTCGGGCTGAGAGGTTCAGGGAGGACCAACAGGTCTCTTTATGCTCGCCAAAGCCTTAGCCTAGTGCCTTCCACAGAGGCTCTCAATAGATGGTTGTGGTTTGATCCATAGGGTTTGAGCAGGATGGCCTGGAGGAAATCTCATCTGATCTGCTTGTGAACTGAAGCAAGCCAAGCAATTGTTCCGGGCCACTATTTCCTCATTTGTAAAAAGAAGGGGCTGGACTCATTGATCGCTAAGGTCACTCCCAGCTCTGTACATTCTATTCTTTACAGAAAAAGCTTGAATCCTGAAAGAAGAACATCTCATTGGGTTTCCGGACAAAGGAACCCAGGGTCCATTTATGCGTGACCTCCTACCACATTCTGACTTTCTACTCTAATGAATCAGGGTTTATCCTTTGGTAAAATGGCTCAGCTCCAGGATCCCTTGGTGTGATTCTAACACTGTGCAGATATTGATTTTTCTTGCAGGGCAGGGGTTACTGAAACCACCAAACTATTACATCTCTCCTGTTCTCTGAGGGATGATTTCAGGACGGCCATTCCACCCCCTTTGACTGATATTTTACTAAATCCAGGGCTAATTTGAAGATAGCATCACTCGGATCAAAGTATCACAGAATGCTTCGTGGCTGACGGCTCTCTACCTTTTATCATCTTTGAGTTGCCTATCAAACACTGCAGCAGACAGAGGTTGCTCAGAAATGGGACCTTTGGAGGACTCCGACCTTGCTACAGCCATGTTGTTCTCCATCACCGCCTCACCTTCTGTATCAAAGCTCACTGTGAGCAGAGTCAATAGTTATTCAAACAGGGTAGTAGGCTTCCTTCCTTCCTTCCTTATTTTGTTTGTTCACACCTGTAGAAGGTTACTTCTTACCCCACGCCATTTATAACAGGTTGCTGTTATGGCAAGGCCACTGATGCTACCCTCAATATATACATACTTGGTGAGCTGCAATATTAAAATATTTCATTTGATTCTTGCCTCCTCATTTTAGACATTTACCCCCCAGTGAGCTCTCCAGTTAGCTAATGGAGGGCACTACATGTCAAGCAGGTAATAAGCCGTTAACTTCCAAATACAATTTAACGGGGCTTTAAT
Source organism: Tamandua tetradactyla (assembly GCF_023851605.1). NCBI lineage: Eukaryota > Metazoa > Chordata > Mammalia > Pilosa > Myrmecophagidae > Tamandua > Tamandua tetradactyla. Next base: position 30,205,850 of record NC_135352.1, read on the forward strand.
TTACAATGATTCTTAGGCACACACCATGCTACATCCGTTAAAACACACACTGCAAAATGAGTGGTGACTCTGATGTCAATAAAGAATTCTATATCCAGAAACATAATACCTTGTTGATTACCCCTTAGTAGGTTCCATGATGACCCCAGAGTAGAGGGTATAATTTAATGAGATTGTTAATATTTCTGTAAAGCTAGCAATCTGATAAATTCTCTTTTGGTAGGCACTTTCACAGAACTGGTATAAGCGACTATTCCACACGAAGCATTATCTTTTCTTGTACAACACTGAAAGCTTACATGCTGCTTGACAAATTTGAATTTTAAAAAGTAAGGATGATTGGCACTTGGTAACTTACACAGAAATATAAAACGGTACGAGAAAATTGCCCATTTCTTTTAGATTTACATTTTATATATTTTTTTCTTATAAGGAGTGATAAGACATGTAATTTCCATCAAGTTCAGCCAGTTATATATGAAAGAGGCTACAAGTTCAGCTCTGCAGAAGAAAAGCAAGTCATGAGGAGAGCCAACACACTACAAAGAAGTAGAAAGCCTTCCCAGCTGCATATTTCTAGCCTCAGTTCTGGTACTAGAGATGGACATTTGCAGACCAAGACTGAAGTCCCAAGAATGCGATTCCACGTCTTTTTTTTTTTAATTATCTTTTAAATTAAAAAAATATATATAACAACAAACAGACACAAACACTCTTAACATATGATCATTCCGTTCTACATACATAATCAGTAATTCACAATATCATCACATAGTTGCATATTTGTCATCATGATCATTTCTTAGAACATTTACATCAATTCAGAAAAAGAAATAAAAAGGCAACAGAAAAAAAATTCATACATACCATATCCCCTACCCCTTCCTTTCATTGACCACATGTCTTGAAAACAATTTTTTGGTCCTCTGGCCCATCAGCCCCAGCGTCTCACTATTAAGCTCTCTTCAACGCTACTAAATGTAAAGAGTAGAAAGATGCAGGTAGAGAGGTATAACTGGACTTTCCAGATAAAGATTTCTCTTCATGTATTAGATGCTCTGAAAATTTGAGCATAAAGTGGTTATTTTCTATTAATTCATTTATTTAGTCCACAACATTTATTGATATATAATATGCAAAGCACTCAGCTCTGTGCATATATATGCCAGCTTAACATTTCCTCATTGACCTTCATTATAATTTTGAAGATGTATAATGATAAAAATCATTAGGGGCCTCAACTCAAAAGGTAAATCCTATTAGAAATCCTGATTTCTTCTGATAGACATACTCCATCATGTCAATTTGTAGTCTGTACGCCTTTCACTAAAACACACAACTAACCTCATGCTCTAACATATATATACAAAGGTCTACATTGACAAGACCACATATTTAATTTCCTTTTTTTCTTGAATTTTCCTTGATTTTTAGTGGTTTAGCAGATATTACAGTCATCCCCTTGGGTAAGGTTTAAACAGCTCTCTCTAGCCGAGACTGTTGTTGGAAACATAAACCACTATTCCTTTAAAAAAACAGTAGATGTGGTATCTTAAATGAGATTGTTGAGCTATGAAAAGAAGTTTTTGATCCTGATGACCACCAGATTAAGAACAAAGACATTCCCAAAGGCCACTTATCTTATAATAACATTTATTATGTTAACTGAGCCAGCAATGATGTTCATTTATTTCTGGGGGGAGAGATGGTTAGGTAAGTTCTGAGAGGGCAAGAACTGGATAATATTATTCATTCTGGTATCCCCAGGGCCTAATAAAACCTGATTGAATGAATGTCGTTTATTTTAAAGGTGAGGAAACAAAGACTCTAAGCACGTAAGTAAGTACCTTCTGACGGTCACTTGGGCACTAAGAAGTGGAATTAGGGTTCAAAGTCTGTTCTGATTCCCAGTCCTGTACTCTATCTCCCACGATGAAGTTGGTGCACAGATGGGCTGCTTTCCCCATTCCAAGCCTGCCTCCTTCCTGAGTCACGTCCTTCCCTTGGCCAGGAGAGGAGGTGGGACATGCAGTTGGCAGCATCTTGCTAGGGCAGACAACCACAATTGCCATTACAACCCCTTCTGAGGTAGTCCCAGAAGAATTTTTACTATGACTTCCTTCTTTTTAACATGGTTCCCACACCTTCAAGGCATTGAACTCTATTACAGGTCATGCTATAAATCAGACATAGATAACCTGCTGGCCTGTAAACAGAGAATCTTAGCCAAATCCTGTGACAACAATCTTTACAAATGCGCTGTTGGTGTTCACCTCTGTGCTCAAGAAAATGCAATCTAGATTTGGCTGAAAACATAACAGACTTTGCATCCGTAGCAGGTGAAGAAATATTCTCAATTCTAGACCAGGATACAAGGTATTAACAAGAGAGATTTAACACCTATGATTACACTTGAAGTTACAAGGTGTTAATGAGTAAGACAGATCAAGAAATGTTTTTTCCCTCCTTGACTACCTGGGTTTGCTGTTGGCATAAAATATTTGAAACCTCAAGTTCTGAAACTATGAATCAGGAAGGTTGCCTGTGTAAGGAATGATGTCATCTTGTAAGATGAGGGACCTTCAGTGAAATGCTGGATCATTCAGAGTAATGTTTGCAATAAACAGGATCTCGAATTTATTGCAGAGGGCAGCGCGTGCATTGACCAAAATGGAGAACGATGAGAAGTAACTAAATTATGTATGACAGTCTTTACAGAGGAAAGGAAGGAAGAAAGCTTAATGATGTTGTGGTCGAAAGACCAGCAGCAATTGGTGATGTATTGGTTGTAGGTTGGTAAGAAGAGAAATGGTTCTAGGAAGACTCAAAGACTATAGATGATTGTGACAAAGACCAAACAGCGGGTTTGGGAGAGGGAGGGAATCAGGGACTCAGGACATCATAAATTTTAATGGCAACAAGACAGCCAAGTAAAGTTAACCAGACATTAAAAATCATCATCTTAATCTATGTAGCTCTTTCAAGCCTGAGAGTCATCAAGGCGAAAAAAAAATCTACAGTTAACAGTAAAGAATTTTTCCCCTTTACTTTCCCCAGCATCCTCCAAGAGCAGCACATAATTTAATTATTGACTCCACAGGCTGGACTATGGCGATGAAGAATGGGGTGTCTGCTATAGTGAGAAATTAGATAGAACCAGCTGTTTATTCTCATCATTCTTCCTGCATTAGGCTAAATTAACATAGTTAACAAACCTTTGTTTGGATTAGCAGCTCAGATCTGGGATGTGCAGATTAAAACCCATGATTTTTATAATGGCCATTATTTATGGAGTGCTGACAGTATCCTCAAGCTCCATATGTAAATGAGAAAGGGGTTCTTTTGTTATTCTCCGTGCAGGAACCACTGTCCCACAAGACTCAGGGAAAAGATGTCGGAATACTGAAGTTCCAAAAAAATTCAGATTTAGGTCCTTGGGGCATATGACATTGGAAATGTCACTGACGGTCTTTCCATTTGCCCTGTGGTATGCATTTCTGATCTTTTAAAGAACATTAACAAAACGTGCACACTTTTATGGACGGCAAATGTCATCAGTGGCAGAAACAAGAGGTGTGTGGGTGCTCATGGTGGTGGGGTGGGGGCACGCTTTAGCACACACCTCAGGCTAGAAAGCGTGAACCAGCCAAGCAAAGCGTAAACACACCTTCCAGGCAGGTTCCTCGAGCGCCAGCCCGAAGTAGCCTGCTGCCCCCAAACAATCCCTCCCTTACGAAATTGTGGAGCCTCCATCTATCGATATTCACAGCGAGGACACGACCACACGGAGGGCCCCTTCCAGAGACCAAAACTAGGTCTCCTCACTTCCTGCCCCTTCTCGTTTCACTGCCCTAGACCCTGACTCACATCTTAGGTGTACTTATTTCAGCAAAAGCTTTAGGTAGTTGATGGCAGATCTGAGTGTTGGGGGGGAAAACCCACAGCATCAACAGAAAGGACTCAACCCTCAGATTCTGAGAGCTGAAAAATGCAACGGTTAAGAGTTCAGACCCCCTGGAGGCCGACGTGACCAGGTCCTCCCGGCCCCCGGCCGACGCCGGAGCCGCCCACGACCCCCAGCCCAGGGGGTGAGGCGCGAAAACCCAAACCATCCTCACAACAAAGAGCAACACCCGCTCCTGGAGGTAGCGGATTGGGCTCCGTGAGCGCAGCTACTCCGCTCCCTAATTACCTACTGGCCAGGCAGCGAGCCGCGCGGGCTAAACCCCGGGTGGAGAGAAGGAAGCGGAAGCGCAGCTGCCAGGACGCCCCCATCCCGCCCCGGCCCCGGGCCCGCCTCTCCGCCCGCCCCGCGGGGCCAGCGCCTCCTCCCGGAGCGCGGAGCCTCCAGGACCGCGTCCGTCTTCCGGCCACGCGGCGGCCCGCCCCCTGTCCCGACTTCCTTCCCCCGGCGCGCGGGGGACCGCGGCGGTGGGAGCGGCGGCCGGGACGAGCTCGGGCCTGTGGGCTCGCGGAGCCGGAGCGGAGCCTGCGCGGGGCCGGCCGTGGCGGGTACGCGGCCCGCGCGCCTCCCTTCCCCGAGCGCGCGCCACGTGGCGCGGTGTTCGCCGGCCGGATTTCTGGGGTGGCCCACCCAGATGAGGCCTCCCCCCCTTCCGTTAACTGGTCCCAGACGCAAAGGAGTGCGGAGCGGGGAGCGCTGGGTTTGGTCGCGGTCACGCCTGAGCTCACCTCATGGGCGAGCATCGCGGCCTTTAGGGGGTTTGCTCTCTCCGGGAAAGCAGAGCTGGGGGTGGGGGGCGTTGGGGGGTGTGAAAGCAACAGTTGCTTCTTACACGCGGCTGGGAGATGCGTGGTTTAGTCCTTTGCTCAGAATTCAGAATGTTGGGAGGACCTTGGGTTGTGTGTGGGCTGGCAACTAGATGCATCTCTGGACTTGGAGCTGTGCCTCAGTTCCCTCGTTTCTGCAGCTGGGTGTCAGCCGTCACAGGGCTCCAGCGAGCGTTACTAATGCCGAGCCAGGTAAAGCGCTCAGTGGAATGACTGCCCGGGATGAGTATGGTCCTTTTCCTCTCCTCCTCCTTCACCCTACTCTTCCCCTGCCCCCTCTCCCCACCTCTGCTCCTTCTCCCCGCCCCCACCCCCGATTCCCCTGCCAGTTCTATTTAGTGAGTACTTCTCTGGCACCCTACAGATAGTGGATGCTAACCCATAAGGCAGGTGAGAATCCAGCCCATCCTCCATCTCTTCATGTAAAGAAAGCTTACAGGTGTCTCAGAATATGGGCAAGGTGCTCAGTGGGTAACCACCGGTCCCTATACCCCGTTCACCATACCTTAGTCTTGGATACTGCTGCACTTCCCAGTAGCATTCACTTCCCATCTGCAGCCAGAAGCAGAAGGTTTAGGAAATTCTCCCCCCTCGTTTAAGCAGATATGTAGGCCTTCTTAAGATAACTCAGGTACATACACCCAGTTTCTGTGTCTCCTACCGACGTCTCCCATGGCCCTCCATTCATCGCTTTAAGAAAGTTCTAGGCCCCCTTCATAGACTCTCCGTGTTGTAGAGATCTTGTACCTACAGGGGTAAAAGCCTGAGTTAGTGAAGTCTTATCTTAGTAATAATAGCACTTGACAGTTTCCATAGTACCTTATTTCATTCCAAACTGGGGTTTGATAACTGCTGTTGCATCTGGGGAAACTAAAGGGAAAAGGAAGGGACACATTATCTGGTTAATACCGGAATTGGGACTGCTCAAAATGTTTTCTTGGAATCTAACGAACATGTGGTTACCCACTGATTACGTTGCCCATGTTCTTGGGATCTAACAAACATAAATGAGCAAATTACAGAAAGGAGAAACTCAATCCTTTTTGGTTTAGTACAAATTACCTATGTTCTCTGAGTCTTTGTCAGATGGGATGTTAATATCTACCTTAGTTAGTAATGAAACTTGAGTGAGAGGATGTATACAACCTTTAAGTATTAGATGATAAATGTTTCTCCTCTTTTCCCCCTCCCTTGTCTACTGGCTGCATTTTATAAAGGAGAGGGATGAAGTACAAGGAACAACTTGTAGATCGGGCATCTGTAGTTAATTTAAAATCATCTTAAGAAACAAATGTGGAAATGTGAAGCTGTGTGTGCCAAATCCAGACGTCTGAAGTAACAACTTAATTTCTTAATTTTTTTCAAACCAGAGGCTGTAAGTAACTCTGGTTTCTATGTTTCGTGATTTCTGTTGGATTCACGTAGCTGAAGTTGCCTGAGTTCAGAGATCCAAAATTTAAATGTGCTTGAATTGAATTAGCAAACAGAATTACCCAAATTCTTTTTTCTCCCGCTGTTTTGGTGTTTTTTTCTTCTAGACCCAGCATGAGTGACAATTCCTGTAAAAAAAGGGATGACTATTTGGAATGGCCTGAGTATTTTATGGCAGTGGCCTTCTTATCAGCACAGAGAAGCAAAGATCCAAACTCCCAGGTACATAAGTTTCATGGGAGGATAGTTTGACATAGACACAGAGATGCCTATAAATGAGCAAATTACAGAAAGAAGGAACTCAGTGGATATCTGTGTCAATTGAAAAATACAGAGTAAATCTGCTATCCTTTGGGCTGCATTTCTATGTGCTTGTATTTTCCCATGAACGAATAATTGTCAGATGCCTCCTGTGCCCCCTCTGGGGCTAGGAGAGAACATTCATTAGCTTGTGGGACCTGCCACGGAAAACGGGTGGGGAGACAGCTCTCAGCATATGCATTCCCATGTCCGTTTTGGAGCTGCTATATATAGTCCTTCTCATTTCACACACTGCCTCTGCAGTCACTTACCCACTTGTAGTAACTAAGCCCTTCGGCCTGTTTCCTTGTAGGTCGGGGCCTGCATCGTGAATGCAGAAAACAAGATTGTTGGGATCGGGTACAACGGGATGCCAAATGGGTGCAGCGATGACCTGTTGCCTTGGAGAAGGACAGCGGATAATAAGCTGGATACCAAATACCCATACGGTAGGGGTGTTTTGTGTTCCCTTCTGCTTAGTGGCATAGCCTCAGTGTCCACTTAAACAAGAAAGTTGCTCAGAGAGCCTCATTTCACTTTTCAGTCATCCGCAACTGGGAAGGAGCAAAGCCTTAGGGAACTACCCCAACATCCATCCCCATCCCTTACATTCCAAAGAGAACCAAGGATGGAGGTATGGCCGTGCTTTCACAGAGATCTGGAGGTCCAGGGCTGTTTCGCCTGTGGCAGGGCTGGCATGTTTCCCAGGCCACTTTCCAGGCTGTACAATGCCAGGCAGTGACAGAGGGCTTCTCTGCAGAGGGCTGGAGCCCCTGGCAGGGAGAGCTAGAGAATGTGTGCTGTGGCTCTGTTCATTCTTTAACTGGTTGGAAGCAGAGTCAGCCCACCAAATGCTGGCCAGGGCTTTTGCTCGGGGGAGCAGCTGAGTTCATTCAGCCCGTCTGCCTCCCGAGGAAATCTGGTTCCAGCTCATCCCTGGGAAGCAGGAAACAGACCATGAGCTGGACACCGGGAGATGGATGATGCGGTTTCTTCCTCCTGTCCCAGGAGACTCTGCAGTCCCAGAGTGGGCTGTGGTCAGACCAAAGACCAGATGTGTGCAACCAAAAAGCTTTGGATGATTTTCGTTTTTAAATTAGGGAAGGATCCTTAGGATTTGTAGCCTGAGCTTCAGGGAGAATCATTTCAGAGATTGTCTGGGAGGGACAAGACACAGCTTCACTTTCATTTTATTCCCTGGAAGATAGGCAACAAATGCCATTAAAAGGCTGCATGTCCTGGTTGTTGATTTTGCATAATGTTAAGCCCTCTGTGTCTGAAAGTGAACAGACTGGCTATATTAGAAGGAAAGCACATTAAGACTGTCCAGATGGAAAAGATCCCCACTCCCTACCCCACCCCAGGAAACAAAGTTCAGGTCATGATGTAATATAATACCTTTCTTTGTTGATTCTTCCTTAGTAGGTTTTCTTCTGGGTTGTTCTTATGAAGACCTGCAAGTCTATATTTTAGTCTAATTTGTATATTTTTACTAATGTCCCTGGACTTTAATTATATTAAATAAGCCCCACAAATTTCCCTTTAAACTGCTTAAGGGCAACTCCTCCATTTTTGAAGGAATAAGAGTAAAAGATGCTTCCAGGTGCAGAGGAAATTGAGGAATGAGTGTAGAGAGAACCATCAAGCACTCGGGTTTCAGAGTATAAAAAGTAGTTTAATGATTAAGGGGACTTAATAGATTAGTCAATTTAACATCACTCATCGGAAGGAGTAGAATGAATAGGGCTGGAGAGTATAAAACTTTCTCAGCCCCAGTTTTATTGCCGATTATAGTGAGTGAAAAGAAAAATGTGCTAAAATATTTTAGAATTGTTTTGTCCTCTGGTTTTCATTCTTTAAGCTTTTGATGGTAACAAGGAAGAGAAATTATTTAGTTGTTTTAATGTACATGTAGAGATATTTTTTCAGAGTACAGTCCAGTATCCTGTATAAAAAAATTCTCAAAGAAAAATGTTTTGTTAAAGTTCTACATTGAAATTTATGACCGCCACGGTCATTTCACTGAGTGTTGGTCCTTGTACTGATCTCCAATGTGGAGACATTATTAGGGATGGAGAGGTGTCAGCCTGTTGTATTGAGGCTGGTTGCAAAAGATGCCAGTGGTTGGATCAGCTATGACGGGGCCCTCATTGGCTACTGAGAGCCTCTACTGGTGGAACCTGTGCCTTCTTCAGTCACCATAAGCTCCAGGTAGATTTATAGCACTGACTGAGAGGCCAGCAGCTTTGCAGCACATTTGTAAATACCTGCCCCCACCCCCAAACCCACTCTTCAGGGCTCCATAACCTTTAAAGTTGCTGCCTTTTGTCCAAGTTGGGGAGAATGCCTTTCAGAGCTTCTTCCAGAAAGAATGAAAAGAAAAAAAAAAGAAAAAGAAAAACCACAGGCATTTGTCCAGCTTCACTGATTCTTTTTATGGAATAGTTGCTAAGTTTCTGGATACCAGTTGTCTGGCTGCATTATTTTTTGGTATCCAGATGATACTTCTAGGTTTTCTAAGCTCTTTGCCCTATTATCAATTATTCATTTTACATGTAGCTATATTAGAATGTAGACAGTTCTCTTTCACGAAAGTAGGCTTGTAATTTGATGTACCATAAAAGTGGTAGAAGGTATTAAATGGTCTTTAAAAGGCAGTTAGGTAGTTAGTGTTGCCATCATGGTAATAACATGCTAAGACGGGTTTTAGGTCTAAATACCGATGACTCTGTATAAGCTGTGTTATCGGTCTTGCCTTTCGAAGGAATTTCAGTTGACAGAGAAGGAAATGTTTGCATATTGGATGAGATAGAAATGTATGGTAATATTGACTAAAACACAATTCCTTTTTTTAACTTCCATTTTAAGACAAAAAATGTCTGGGATTGAGAAGACGCAACCCTTGCTTTCCTCATCAGTATTAATGGTGACAGAGCTGTCATATCAGGAAGGCTCGCATCTTAGTTTGCTGCTGGGGCTGCCGTAACCAAGTACTACTGACTAGTTGGTTTAAGCAACAAAAATGTATCGTCTCATGGTTCTGGAGGCCTGATGTGTGAAGTCAGGGTGTTGGCAAGGCCATGCCTCCCTCTTAGAGGGGAGGGTCCTTTCCATGCCTCGCTCCTGGTTTCTGGTGGCAGGCTGCAAGCCTTTGTGTTCCTTGGTCTGTGACAGCCTTATGGTCTCTCCATCACGTCCCCACCCCAGGCCCCACTCCCCCATATGACTGTGTCCAAATTTCTTCTCCTTCCGAGGACTCTAGTCAGGTTGGATGAAGACCCTTCCTTATCCAGTTTGCTTTATCTTAACTAATTGCCTCTCCAAAGACCCTTTTCTCAAACAGGATCGCTTTCATAGGACATGGGTTAGGACTTAAACCTATCTTTTGGGGGTTACAATTCAATCCATAATAGACAGCTTCAAAGGTTACTTGTTAATCTCAGTAAGAGCGTCTTAGAGGCTATCTAGAGTTCTAGACCAAAGATTTCTAACTTTGAATCTGGGCACCCTTTTTTTCTTTTTTTTGGGGGGGGGGGGTACCCTTTTTTTAAATGTTAAAAAAAAAGAAAAAAAATCCTAGATCCCTGTATAATTCTAACTAAAATGTAGTATCTTTTGAAAGAAAATCCATGATAAAATCTACTTGTCAGTAACACTCTTCATCCGTCCATACGTCATTACTTAAACAGCATTTATGTGTGTTTAGAGGAATTTCTTCATGCACCAGCCATGCTGTTTATCCAGTCTGTGGACCGTGCTTGGACCCTTTGAAATACCTCTGTAGTTTATACTCAGATTTCTCTACCCACAGGGTCCAAGCCTACCCCTTTTCTTTCACAGATGGGGAAACAAAGGTTCATCCGTAATATCACACATGCTGGTGACATCTTCTAATTCTAGTCCATGCTTTTTCTGCTACCCCACTGTGTATCTCAGGGCTGGCTCTGTTGTGGGGCACAGGAATTCAGCTCTTCTGTAATGTTTATTAGAGCTTAACACGTTGGAGCAGCTATTCTCACCTTGAGCAAACTGAGGTTTAAGGAAGGCCTCAGAGCTCAAGGGCTTGGAGGGTGGTGGCTTATAAGTAGCATTAGGCAGAAAGCAAGCTGCACATAATTGCTTGAACCCTTCGCCAAGAGGGGGTTTGAAAATTGTGTAAGTTCAAGTTTACCAAAAGCATAAACCAATTTAATTATACTTTATTAATCCTGTAAGTTTGCAAGTCATTGGTTTTGATTGACACTGCCGTATGGGGAGGAGGGAAGCAGAGAACACATGTAGCATAATTGGAAGATGGAGCTTTTTCTGGGCTGTCCCTCTGGAGAGGCATTTTTAAAGGGTGTTTTTGTTCTTCTAGTCTTAGAATCAAAACTTCATAAAACTATTTGATTATAGTCTAGTATTAATACAGAATATGACAATTCTCCCTGCCAAAGAAACTGCTTTTTTTTTCATCCTTTTCCTGAAAAAATCCTCAAGTAGTTAAGAGGCAGGGAGAAGTCAGTGTTATAGTGAAAACCTTGTTGAAAAATTGGGAAGCAACAGATTTATTTCATTTACCAAATTAAAAACACTTTTGAACTTTTTTATTTTTATGGGAAAAAGGGTTGCTAAACCCACAATGGTGAATTCAGCTGACATCTTTAGTTCTTTTCTTTTTGTGAAATTCATTAGACTGAAGAACGTTTAATCAAAATATCAATTTTAGAAAACAGAGGTAAAATACGCTTGATAATTCAGAAATCACTCTTTCCCTGGGTTTTCCTACCCAATCATGACAATGTAGTTTGCAGACCAGAGAGATGGAGTAGAGTCAGCTTCTGTGCTCAAGAGCTGTTGGTAATCTTCAGAGAATTTTTAATAATGTTCACTGCACTCATGCGTTTTCATCCGTGCTGCTGCTTGTTAGTGAGTGGCTTTTTGTTTAAAAGGGTGCTTAGGCTTGCTCTCCTCCTGTCCCAATCTTTCGAGAAGCCAGGATTGTTTTGCCTGCTGCACGACATTCATCACAGTAGTGTAGAGACATCATGTCCCTACGAGTTCATGGTAGCCTTCCTGAACGCACTGGGCAGAAATGGAGATGTGGTGCTCTTCCCAGAGTCAATTCGGATTCCTGCAGGAGCACCCGAAAAAGGACATACTGCTATGAAGAAAAATGCTGAAAAATAGGGAATTAATTAAGGAGAGAGTTCAGCATGGCAACTTTAAGCAGTGTTGGCCAGCGTGTGGCCTTGCTTCTTTCAATTTTATATTTAAATTTAATCTTTATTTTTTAAATTTAGCATATTGTTAAGCATGCATAGCTGTCATTTTAGTGATTGCTTAGCCATTTACTTTACCTCCTTGAACACTGGCATTTTCCTGACTGCCATGCATGTGATACATTTCTTTGGCATCCAAAAGGTTAGTCTGAGAAACTAATTTATCAAGAATTTAGGAGGCTGATCCGTCTTAAGCTGTGACTTTCTCACAACTTGTAAGAGCTTCTTAGTAATTAAGATCAAATTTGTTCTTTCAGCCAGTTGAAATTGAATGCCCTCTGGTTTTGTTAGGCAGATCCGTGGATTTGATGACTTGCTGTTTCTTTTTCCTGCAGAATTTTAATTCCACTTAGAGCTTTTCACCATCTCTGCCCTCCTTGGCCATCTAGCAGTTGTAGCTTGACAGCTGATCTAATTAGGGACTTTTGTACAAAATAACTGATATAATAAACTGAAAACCTTTGAACACTATTACAGGAAAGAAATTAAATAGATTACTTTTATGAATCACTGGGCAAACTCCGGTTTGATTGTGTGATGTTTTAGATAAACTGGAGAACACATCAGCTTATGTATGAGGTCTCACACCTCCCCCCCAAAAAAAACCCGCAAAAAAACTCAACTTCATATAAGCATATTCCACCTTGAGGTATAATTATTTATAAACAGTCTTCAGAAAAGAATGTGTAAATAATGTGGATTTTCTTTGCTAATTTATTGTATCTTTATCTGTCTCTGTGGGGTTAAATTATTTTTTGAGAGCTAGAGATTTTTGTTCCACTATGAATATCTACAAAAGATGGAGAGTAACAAAAAAACACTCTGTTCTGAAGAGCAGATGTAGGAAAAACTAAAATGCCCATCAGTGGGGATCTAACCTACCCAGGAAAATACATATATTTGTCTTCTTTTTATAAAAAGTGGTTTTCAAGCCATTGTACCTCATGGAAGTTTATAAGAAAACTTAAATTAACTCAAGATAGTGGTTCCCTAATTGATAACCTGAAGTGAGTTGACACTTATGTTTGCATTCTCTCTCAAAGGAAAAGGCTTGTTGAGAAATTAATAGCTTCAACCAAATTTTACAGGCACATACAACCAGTTTTAGAAAACAATTGATTTAAGTATGTGAGCACATTAATTAACTGAATGCAGATGGATATTCCTAATGATAAATATAGTCTATCAAATACTTTAAGTTTAATAAGTCTTTGCTTGGAAATGCTGGGTGACCATTTGTGGCTACGTTGCGCATCTAGAAATGATGAACCTATTGTCTTTTTTCTCTTTATCTGTTCTATGTCACTTATGCTGATTTCAACTGTTCTTCCTTGAAATTAGTCTGAATTACTAAATTTTTATTTTTATTTATTTATTTAATTTTTTTTTTTGCATGGGCAGGCACCAGGAATTGAAACCTAGTCTCCAGCATGGCAGGCGAGAATTCTGCCACTGAGCCACCATCACACCGCCCTACTAAGGTTTTATTTTATTTTGAGTTTTTCTCATCAAGAATCCCTCTTTCATAAGCTTTGTTAATACCCATATTAAAGCAGAATATATATATAATCTGTACTCAGAAATATGCAGTATAACCTGTTTCTCAGAGTTTTTGCAAATATTTATATTGCTTTTTATTTTTACTTAGGACTATTGCTTTATATTTAGATGGGAAAACATATAACTGTAATGTGCATATTAACCAAGAAACCTTTTCACCCCCCCCCCCCCCCCCCAAAACAAAAAAGTTAAGCAAAAGTTATCAGAGTCAAGTGAGAGAATCTTGGAGCATCCATTAAGAGCTCCAGGGCCAGATTTGGCATGTTCATGCTCAGTGGTTGTTGGACGGGACTTGACCTTTATTTCTCAATATCTTTATGGAGGAAATTATTACCGGAGATTCCTCCAGCTCTATAACTCTAAGGAAAAGTCAACAATATAGTTGCACTTGCATTAGTGTGAGGTGCTGTTTCTCTGCTTACTGGGGTTTGAAGAGAGTTATGAAAGCATCTTCCATCAAAGCTGCTGAGCTGTGAAATGCTGTTGGTGGCAGTGGCAAAGAGGGAGAAAACACATACATACATATACACTGGTAGAAACAGGCCTCATTCTCTCTCTCCCTCCCAACTATTAAAATCTGCTCCAGTTCTAAGACGAATATAATCCGCTTACAGACAGAATGCATAAACCAGAGGGGGCTGTGGAAGAGTGCGTGTTCCGCACAGCCCTGGAGTTTAAGGGGCATTAGATAAAAAGAGATTGGATAACAACACTAAAGAATAGGACCCCGTGAACAAATGAAGAGAATATGTGAATACATGACATGTACCCAGAACTCTTTTGGAGACAAGAAATTACTCTAAGACCAAATACAAAAGACTTTAGAAATCCTTTTGTGAATCAGTCAGTCTAATAGTATTTATTGGGACATAGATGTTTGCCTAGCATTGGAAAATCTCTGACAAATGTAGAGTATTGGTGAAAGCAAGGGAGTGAGAATGCAAGGATGGGCACACTGTTCTCTCTGCTCATGCCATCTGAAGAGTAGGTCCCAGCCAATTAGAGGAGGTGTAAATTTCATCTCAAATGATAGATGCCATAGTAAATTTTAAATATTAAAATGATAACTGAGCATGAATTTTTTAATTCTGCAATTAAAAGACTTGGTTCAAAATGCCATTAATTTTGAGTTTAGGTGAACAAGAGGGGAGCCGGATTCCTCTGTCGTTTTTCCTTCTGCAAGTGAGTTATAATGTTTTAGGATTTCAAGTAAATACTGATAAATCCTCTGTTCTTGTATCAGTTTGTTGATGATGGGAGAGTTCTCTTAGATTTTCTTGCTTTTTAAAAATTTTAACTACACTTTATAGTACACTCTACAGAGTACTTTCACCTGTATTCACTCATTCATTCATTGAGCAAATACTGATAGAGCATCTAATACATGGTTCTGTGCTAGGCAGTGTGCAATTGCAGATAAAATATGCATAGTTTCTTTTTTTAGGGAGTTTGCTGTCTAGTATTGGAGGGGGTAGACATTAATGAAAGAAACAGAGGTATTATTGAATAGTCCTTTCTGAGGAAGTGATCTTGAAGCCAAAATCTGAAAGATTAGATGAGTCCCCTCAGGTAAAGATGTAGAGGTGGTGTTTGGGGATAGGAAGAGCATTCCAAGCACAGGGATTGCTTGGGTGAAGTCCCACAGATAGAAAAGTACTTGGAGAGAATACATTAGCTCAAGCTTAGCAGGTGAGGGGCAGAGTGCAAAGGTGGTCCTGAGGCCCTTGTAGGGCAAGGAATTTGAATTTAAAAGATTATTCTTGTTTTGTGTGGAAAATGGATTGTTCAAGGGCAAGAGTAGAAGCAGATACCAGCTGTAAGGCAGTTGCAGAGGCTGGGTGAGAGGGGTTAGGAGTGAGAGGGGTTTGGAGAGGGTTGGGAGTGCTGGAGATGGAGAGGGAAGGCTGGACAAGTAGTACATTTTGGAAGCAGAATCAAGAGGCCTGGATGATATGTTGGGGGGAGGGAGATTGTGACCCCCCTGCCACCCCCACCACCACATCAGTTCTAGTCCGAGCAACTAAATGGGCATACTGAGGTGGAGAAGACTCAAAGAGGAGCAAGGTTTAAGGGGAGTTCAAGGACAATTTGGAAACCTGAAGTTTGAGATGCCCGTGAGAGCTTTAAGTGGAGGTGCCAGGTAATCAGGTGGATGTGGGGGTACAGAAGGTCTGGACTGGAGATGTCAGGATAGGCAGCGTTGGCATTTCGATGACACCAGTGTGAAGAGTCAGGGCTGGAGGACACCCACTTTTAGTGGTGGGGCCGAGGAAGAAGGAGTGTGATCATGGAACACATGGAACTTTAAGGAGAGAGTGGTCAGCTGTGTCCAGTGCTGTTGAGAGGTCTGAGAAGATGACAAGGTTTCTTTGGAGTTTAGTGGCTTGGAGGCCATGATTGGCGTCATAAAGAGCAGCTCTAATGGAGTGGTAGGGTTGGAAGTCAAATTGGAGCTGGAAAGATGATGAGAAGGTAAGGAAGTGGGTGGGCACAACGTATCAAGATAATGGTGTGGAAAGAGCAGAAGGAGATAGGGTGGTTGCTTCTTGAATGGCAGAGAAGGGTTGGCTTGTGTGGTTTATAAAATGGGAGATGTTAGTGGACATCTGTTTGCTGATGGGAATAATCCAATAGAGATGATCGGATCGAGGAAGGGAAGAAGGAGCAAGGTCTTTGAGGAAGTGAGAGGGGATGACACCCACCCCTGCTGGTTAGCAGCAAGAGGAGGGCACTAATGGGTATGCATGTGTGACAGCAGACACAAAGGTTAATGGAGCTGAAGGTGGGACAATGATAAATTACCATTTTTCAATGAAGGATGAAGTAAGGTTGTCAGCTGAAAAGAAGAGGGAAGAGGAAGAGTGTGAGTAGGCCTGAACATTGTGGAGAAAAGAACAAACGGCTGTTATAAGGAGTGGGAGAAGGCCTGCCGGAGGAACGTCCTGAGACTGTAGGGCAGTGTCAGCAGCTTGCCGTGAGTTAGGTCCATTAATCCTGAAACCGGATCAGTGAGTTGCCTGAGGCATGCCTTGTGGAGCTGGAAGTAATTAGAACTACAGATCCTGACTCCTATTCCAGTGCTCACTGCATAGACCCAGTCGATCCTTTTAGCTGGTAACTTGAGAAGGAGGCTTTGAGGCGTTGTAAGTGTACATTTGCCTTACAGAACTGTCAGACGATGATTAGTGGTCTGTTTCCGTTGGTAGTACATTTTAGGCATCAAACATGTCTCGCATGGAGTGTAGATGGGCGAGGGGTGGCTTAGCTAGCCATCCATGGACTGCAGTATTTCCACATCCTCGTCTCCCCGACCTGATTGTAAGCCCTCTGGCACATAGGGAGGCGATGTCATTAGAGTTCTGGGGGCTTGATTATAAAAAATGGAAACACCACAGTCAGAAAGCTCTTTAGCCCTAAGCACTACCGCTGGGGCTAAGTGGCTCCCCTGGGTGCTGTGAGCTGCTGTCAGTGGCCTTAGCGAGAGGCAGCGGGGAAGGGGGCCGGGTTGGGGAGCAGAGTGGGAGAGAGAGAGAGAGGAATAAGTGGCATTTGCCTGCACCCAGGCCAAGTGGGCAGTGGGGGCCGGAGCAGGACAGGGATAAGGGAGTGGTGACCTCTGTCAGGTGGACCTTCTGGGCTGGGCTGGACTGGGCCTGTTAATACGTTTTAGTCTTGGGAATGGTCCTCGGAGGTAGGCATTTTTCTCTCCATTTCACAGGTCAGGAGGATGCGGCTTATCAGGATACCTAAGGTCGCGAACCTGTAGGTGGTGGGAGCAGACTCTGTGTGGCAGGCCCTCTGCGCGAGGGGTGGTCAGGAGGCGGAGGGCAGACGCAGGGCCGTGGCCTGGTGGGGGAACAGGGTGCCTGGCAGAGGAACAGGGGTGCCCGGGGAGAAATGGGGATGCCGGGAGGAGGAATGGGAGTGGCTGGGCTAGGAATGGGGGTGCCCGGCAGAAGAACGGGGGAGCCCGGAAGAGGAACGGGTTGGGTGCCCGGCAGAGGAACACGGGTGCCTGGCTGAGGAATGGTGGTGCCCGGCAGGGGAACAGTGCCCAGTGGGGAAAAGGGGGAGCCCGGCGGCAAGCCGAAGACAGAGCTCCAAGAGTGGATGCGGAGTTAATGCCGCGGCTCAGGCTGGGAGCTGCGCCGTGAGCAGATGGGCACCCAAGGCAGCAGGGCTTCACCCCGAGCAGGGCCGGCCGCCGTCCGTCCGTCCGAGCGAGCGGCCCTTCCCTCCCTTAGCCGCGCCGGGATCCCTCGTGCCGCGTTTGTTTCTCGCAGGCGCCCCCTCTGTGAACAGAAGTGATACCAGGAGGGGCGCCGCCTTTCCCCAGGCGGGATGCTGGGTCGTGCCCCCCACCTCCCCGCCATCTCTGTTCCTGTGTTTTATTTTCACGGACCTTTGCTGTACGGTAGCACCTCCGCCGGAATTGTTTGTCCTCGGAATAGGGGCCACCGAGTGTGCGCGGGGGCGGTTGGGGGGGCAGTCGTGGGTGTGGTCTGGTGAGGCCCCGGTGCTGGCACCTGCCGCCCCTGCTCGGGAAGACCCCGTCCCGGCAGCCGACCCCCGAAGCCCTCATTCCCGGAGGACCAGCCAGGGCCGAGATGGGCCTTTCTGAAAAGGAGAAAACACGTCCCGATCCGACCATCGGCAACAGTGGCTTCATTTGCATACCTCTCCTTCACAAAGCTTTTTTCCCCTACGCTTTTCCTCTTGAGCTTCATTGTTAGCCTTTGGGGTGGCCAGGGAGGGTGTTGTACTCCTACTTGGGCTTGACGAGACTTTACCCTTGTGTAGGCAAATCTCAGGGTTGAGACACCTGGTGCTCTGAAAAGCCGTTTGTAATCCAGATACAGTTCTCTACAGAAACAAAATTACCTGCAGATTCCATTCCCTGTCTACCCACGACAGTGCGTTTAAACCCCTCATCTCCTAAAATTTCTCCATGCCAGTGCGTGTACCTTCCACACGGTGCTCTGGTTGTCTCCTGTGTGTCCTTCGGGGTGAGCCCTGCGGGCACCAGCCCCCTCCTTCCTCCCTGCATCCCCTGGCCAGGCCCTTTGAGCATTCTGCAGGGAGGGGCCAGGCAGTGTTTGCCACAGAACACATCAGAGCCTGTATGTGGGAAACGTGTCAGACTGTTTTCCCCCCCCTGCTGCATCCCTCTACAGAGGGGAGGCTCCTCAGGCCGGGGGCCGCGGGGGCTCCATGTGAGGAGCCATGGAACGAGAAACTGGGCGGGGGCTCTGTGGGACAGGCAGGGGTGGAGAGCGGGGGCTGAGATGGGGTGGGTTTGCCTTCCAGGCGTGGTGTGACTGTCGTTTTCCAAATTGGGTCTCCTGTTCCCCAGCTCCCCACTTTATTTCAGTTCATTTGAAAATCCCATGATCAAGTTGCTACTTAACAGATGCAGAAACTTGATGAAAGGGAGATAAGGAAGAAGAGTGACTTGGTTTGGGGCCAGACTTCCAGAGAGAGATTTGCTTTGGATTTTGGGGTAGTCCTGACAGTGAACACTTGATAACCTTGGTGGGGGGAGGGTGTGCTTGGGGTGGAGGTCGGGGGGGGCTTGATTTACAGGCAGTTCTGTTAAATTATTTACTCGAAGGGTAGGTATTTTGGAGGCTGACAGTGACATATGAGGCCCTGACAGGAGATCTTTCAATAATTAAGAAATCAGTAGTTACGCTTCCATTTTAGCTCCAGAGGCAGTGAAATGGTTCCTTAGATGGATGGACTGGAGGGGTGAGTGCACCTCTGCCCTGGGTGGAAGGCTGCTAACAGTCCTGTCAGGGGTGGCCCAAGAAAGAAGTGCCCAGATTCAGTGACCCTGCTGCCTACAGGACCCCAGAAGTCAGAACACTTCGCCTGCAGGGAGTCGCTTCAAAAAGCCTTGTCATCAGAATGGAAGGGGAGTACCTTGTAAAAATTAACATTGAGTTATTTTATTTTATTTTTAAAACTACTTTTATTGACAAATCTTTGCACGTACACAGTTCACACAGTGCCTCACGGTTCCATCACATAGTTGTGTATTCATCACCATGATCATTTTTTGAACACTTGCATCACTCCAGAAAAAGAAATAAAGAGAAAATATCATACATCCCAAACCCCTTACTCCTCCCTCTCGTTGACCGCTAGTAACATTGAGTTATTTTTCACAACGCGCAGGTCGACCTTGAACTGTTGTACCCACTTTATGTCAGTTACATGCAGGGCGACGGTCCGGTGAGTGGAAGGAAGAGAGCTGACGCTCCCCTCCGCCTCGCTCTGGAAGGTCGAGCT
The DNA here is from genome assembly GCF_023851605.1 of Tamandua tetradactyla. Lineage (NCBI taxonomy): Eukaryota > Metazoa > Chordata > Mammalia > Pilosa > Myrmecophagidae > Tamandua > Tamandua tetradactyla. Next base: position 30,225,484 of record NC_135352.1, read on the forward strand.
GACGCTTCTTGGCTCTTGAGCCCCGACCCCGTCTTGCCAGTGGCCTGAACTGTCCATGCTTTGAACCTGGTGGCTGCGGAGCCCCGGAACCTTTGCCATCATCCCTCAGGGGCAGGGCAGCGGCTCCCCGCGGATATTTTGAGGTGTGTAAAGTAAGCCAGAGCTCGCTGGCAGGGGACAGCATGGGCTGCGCTGGCAGTGGGTGAGTGGCCTGTGCCTGCCCATTTGACCCGACCCTAAGCAGCGGCCACTCCGGGCTGCCCACACCTCTTCCGGCCAGCCATGCCAGAAAGCCCCTCAGCCTGGAGAAAGTCTTTTTTTTTTTTTTTTAAAGCAATATTCTATCCCACTTAAACTAAGGGATTTTAAACAATCTGGACAATTTCTTTAACCAGAACAGAAACTTAGGTTTCTTGGCTCCAAATTGTATCCCATCATATCTCTAAAGTGGTTAACACTGTTACTGCTAAATTATCTGTGAAGTGATTAGAATTTGTTTAGCTTGTATTCCGGGTTTTGTTTTGTTTTGTGTAAACCTATTTGAGTAACCTTAACCATACCACTGTCTAAAATAGATACTGTATTAGTCTTATATCAAATGAGATGAAAGTCAAATCTATAAGATGTTGAATCTCTTAAATCTAGCCAAGGATGGAATATATCCTGTTAATTTGTCAAACTTCTGGAGAACCGCCTACATGAGACAGTAAAGATTAATCAAGCCAGTAAGAAAGAATTTGAAAAATACAGTTTTCTAATTATACAATCTTTTCTCAGCAGTCCAAGGTTAATGCAGTTCTGAATTCTGACAGTTAGTAATAGGAAAGAGGGAAAAAAAGACCAAAGCATATGAATTGTCTTATAATTACCTGAAACAGAGGTTCTTTTGGCAATCAAGAACTTTATAAGCATTAATCTGATATTTTCAGCACTTGATTTTTTTCCTTTTAAACAATGTTGGGGATCATTGAAGGCTTTTGTGTCCCTCTTTGTGCTTGTCAAATATACATGTAGTATTTGGAGGGTTTTTTTGTTGTTGCTTATTGTTTAGCCATTGAAGAATAATTAGTCTTTTCCCCACAGTTTAGACTATCTCATGAACGCTTCAGAGATGCTGCAGTATTTTTGGAATACTTGGTCCTATTCCCGCTGTGACTGTAAAAACTCTGCTCACCTCAGGATCACTAACAGAAGCACACCTCCTTGGTTGGCTTTTGCACTCAGCTAATATTTGTAGCTCTTGCTGCAGTTATGGGCAGCGAGATAAAAATGCTAGCACTAGAGGAAGATGAATTTATTCCTTAACTTACTGCTGTCAGATATCTGTGCAGTGTTTATTGTAGTGCTACAGGTACAGAGAACCCCCCGATTGCCCACAGAAAAGGCCCAAGAAGAAGATGGAAAATTGGGGTTAGAAATGTCAGTGCCAAGGTTTTACAAATAGGTCTGTTGTCTGAGAATCTGTGAATGAATGGATTCATATAGTCAGTGACAATAGGAGAAAAATTGAAGATGAGGGCCGCTGATAAGACCAGGTGGGATATTTTGGGGCTCTGGAGACAAGAAGGAGAAGCTGTCTGTCATGTCCAGAGTTAAAGGGGTGCAGGGCTGAACCCAGAAATCAGGGTTGGATGACCTTTATGCTCGTCACTGAACACTCGAGTTTCGTTTTTATCACTGTCTCCTTTTGAACTCATGGGATCATGAACTGTTTTTTTTTTAAGAGTCTCACGTATCCCTCAGTATCACGCGACCCTCAAGATTTCCACTTTTTCTAACAAGAAATTTCACATTTTTTATCTTGTGATTTTGTAGTTAAGAGAAAGGAACGCTGTTTATGATCTCGTGTGTTGTTTCTATAAAAACCATGTATACACAGGCTTGTCAGATGCTGCCCGAGAGGATCTGTTTCATATGGTAATTTTCATTAATGAATCAAGACGTATAATGTTAAAATTTTGCCCCAGACTGCCTCAGAAGAATTAGAGGGAGATTGCCGCAGCCAACGTGACAAGTTTTAGAGATTCAAAAGAGGACAGTATAATGGTGTTTCATAACAGAGTCAGCCACTGTGTAGTTCTGAATATTAATATCGGCACCATCGAAAATGTTTATTAAATGGAAAAGCATAGTTTTGATATTTGAATTTAAGAGGACTTTCTGTATTTCCCCAGTTACCGTCAATGATTGGAAACTGCATTTCCTCCTTTATTCATTCAATAAATATTTAACACCCAGTATGTTAAAGGCATCCCACTAGGCTCTGGGAGTTACAAAGAACCTGGAAGGCTGGTCTCTGCCCTCAAGGGGAAGTAAAGGAAACAATTACATCTAATTGTTTTTAACACTGAGCAGTGTCAGTCCCAGCTTCACAGCAGCTGGGTCACGGAGAAGAGGTGGGGCTGCTTGAGCTTCTCCCAGCCTCTCCCGAGGTCAGTGTCCTCTCGTCCTCTCATTCCCCCTGGATTTCTTGGTTAGACCAGAGTCTGAGGGAGCGTGGCTGGGGTCCCTCCGTCCAAAGGGAATCATTCTCTGATGGGCTGGGATTTGATTAAAACCAAGATTTTTTTTTTCCCCTTTCAGATTTTCCTGCAATGCCAGAAACTATTCATTTTCACACGTAAGACCTCCTAAACTTCTTACCCATAGATTGTTAATAAGCATGTACTGCCATTTCCTGAGAAGGGCTCCAGGTCAGCTTTCTGCCTGCAACACTGCAGAGCTGCTGCAAGGACACATGCACAGAGAGAGTTGCAATTCTCCCAGAAAATGGAAAGGGCTGGGCCAGGATCTTTATCCTGCCTAACCCAGAATTACGTACTCCACAAATGTTCATTGGACTAACATCTATGAGAGCCATGAGTTTAGACTATCATTTATTTAAGGCCACTAAACCCCTGCAAGATGTTAAATGTGGAAGGTTGGAGAGTGTAGGGGACATACTCGAAGTTCCCCATATTTATATATTATTCTCGGAGTTTTGTGTGATTGACACCATGACCCAACAGACATTCATTAATTTGCTCAGCAAATACTTGTTTTAGCAGTTGTATCCATAGCACGTGTTAAATCCTCTGTGGGGTACCGAAGGACCCCAGAAGGCTCCTTCCTAAACTTCTTAAACTCCATGCATGTAAGAATCACTTGGGGAATTTCTTAAAAATTCCAAAGCTCAAACCATCACAGCCTGGATATGAACACAGGCATCAGTATTTTTTTAAAGGATTCCAATCTGTAGACAAGTTTAAGAATCACTGCCATAGGAAGTTTATAATATAGTTTTACATAACAAACCCAGAACATTTAACAAAACAGTGTAAGATGGCAAAACAGAACCCTCCCAAAGCAGGTTTGTGATTCAAACCGAAATTGGTTATTAAAATGTGCTTGTATCAGTTGTAACTAATGTTCCACACCAATGCAGTGTCTTAACAATAGGGTGGTCTATGGGAGTCCTGTCCTTTACGCGTGATTGTTGTGTAAATCTGTAACTGCTCCAGTAAACAAAACTAAATCCGTACCGTGAGTAACGTTCGCTGCCTTGCCAGGCGGAGCGCTCCCGGGTTGAGGTGGTGGAGACACCCAGGAGGCTGGTGGGAGATGATGGGCTGTCACAGGTGGGGAGAGAAGGGCAAGGTGCTCCCTTTGACCTCAAATTCAGCACATCTGGGGCTGGCCCTGCACAACTGTTTGTACATCGGTGGTGAAATGGGCAGTATATCAAGAACTTGAGAATCCATTGCCATTAAGCAGCTTAATGTTTTCTTTACAAAAGACTAAACCACTGACTGTACGCTGGGGTTTTTTTCTTTGATGGAGTGGGCAAAGAGCGGGAGGTAGGTGGAGATGCTTAGCTTCACTTCTTGATTCTCTCGCTCCGAGAATCGCACCATGCCCTCTTTAAGGGCAGCAGAGCACGTCCCTATGTGGGCATACCCGCACCCAAATGAGCCTTTCTTGTGGGTGCTCCCTGCCCCAGGGTCCTCTGGCTTGGTGAGCTGCTGTGCGCAGGTGAGCAGAGAGCTCTGGCCTTGGCGTCCCCGGCTGCTCGGGGACCGAGGAAGCGCCGGCTGCTGCAGCTGACGGCTCTCCTGCAAACCGCCAGCCCGGGTGGACCTTGGGTCCTCATTTGGTATTCTCGGTGCTTGCCATTTCTAATCAATTTTTTTTTTAATTGAATCTATTGCATGTTATTTCAGAGGGAGACTGGAATGCTTCAACACTGTTAGTTCTTCACAAGCTGCAATCTAAGTTTTCCTTTCTCTTTTAAACCCGCAGTGTGCCATGCCGAGCTGAATGCCATTATGAACAAAAATTCGGCCGATGTGAAGGGCTGTGCCATGTATGTGGCCTTGTTCCCGTGTAATGAATGTGCTAAGCTCATCATCCAGGCAGGTGGGAACCGGGCTGTTTCCATTTGTCACATTTGCATTGCTGCCTGCTCATCAGTAACTCATTGCCGATGTGTTTGATCTTAAATTGCTGTTGTTTAGATCTGAATTAATTGCACCATCAACTTTGCAAGATATTTCCTGCGTTTTGTTTTTGAATGGTGCCAGGTATTCTAAGACTAATTGCATCCTCTGTGATTCTTAGCATGTTTTTAATTTGGTTTGCAACTTCTTAAACTGCAAACTGCCAAAAAACAACACAGGCATTGCATATAATTACTGTCAATTTACTATTCTCTGACATATTGTGCATAGATTAGCAGAGGGGAGGGAGAGAAATGAACTTCTGTCAGGAACAAGGTCAGCTGGGAGTCTGTATATGAAATTTTAATTTGTATGTTGTATGTACTTGATATTTGAAGATCCAAATATCTTTGCATATAAATGTCATAAGGCTCAGATAGTACTACTTTAAAGTTTTTCTTCTATTATGATTACCATAAATCGACACCATTGTGTTCTGAGTATTTCACCTTTTCAAACTGTCACATCTCTGTTTCAGCTGCACTTTATCTCCATAAAACTCTTGGCTTGAGATTTAAACACTTATCATGTTTAGGCACATGCGTAGTTTAAAGGGGCCATTTGTCACGAGCCCCGTGGATCTCTGGACAGAAGAGGTCTGGCACTTGCAGAATCAGAAGGCTTCATTGAGCCGTGTGAGACGGGCTGCCCTGCCCTGCTGTGGCACCAGCCTTCAGGGGTCTCCTATGAGGCAGTTCAAGTGCCGAGTCTGCAGCAGGTGCCCGAGAGGAACTGAGGGGTCTCTGCAGGCCCAGTTTCCTTGTGCTTCTGACAGAGGCCTGTGGCGATGCAGTCTGCAGTCTTGGGGGGTGGCCCGAGGACCTTCAGGTGCCTGGCTCTCAAGCTGGTACTCCCTGGTGAGATCAGGAAAAGTAAATAGATCTACTTCCCATAGAGGTGGCTTGACTTCATCTGCAGAGCCACTCTTGAAAGTATGCAGTGGTGCTTATTTCTGAATAAGCACTCTCCACTCTCCACTCTCCGCCTCCCCCCGCCATTGTTAGCTTCTTGAGTTAAAAGAGTTGCCTTATGAATAAAGAATATTTGGTTGCCTGCAGTAAAGAAAATTTGTTAATCGGATCAAGGCTTGACTACTTGACATGTTTTCACTTTGCATTTGTTTTTAAAAAAAAAAATCCATAAAGACCGGAGGGCAGATTAAATATAATCCATCCTCTGCTGTATTAGAAAGCAGCAGATATATATTTCAGTAACTGGACAGTGTCTGCAAGCACACTCAGAAAAAGGTAATTAATCATAGGCACTGCCAGGGCTCCTCCGCTCCGCCGTGTCTTTTGCACTATCTCTGTCTGCATGTGCTAATGGGGTTTCCATTGTTACCTCTTCAGGTATAAAAGAAGTTATTTTCATGTCTGATAAATACCATGATAGTGATGAGACAAAAGCTGCGCGGCTCATGTTTGATATGGCTGGGGTCGCCTTCAGGTGAGTGGAGAGATCTTGCGGGGAGGCACCGTGGGAGGGGCCGCAGAAAAAACATCTGACCTTGTGTGATGTTTCGCTTGTGCTTGCGATGCCTTCCACACCCGGGAGCATCTTTTCAATTTCGATGGAAGAAGCAGCAAACATTTTTTTAGGGATAGATTTTTAAGAGCAGTGACAGAAGTAGCTGAAGACAATCTGTTTAACAGTTGTACTTTCGTATCAGTAATTTTTCAGGGCTTAGACTGGCCTAGTACTAAGAAATCTAAACTCTCACAAGTTGTTTAATATTAACCTTGGTAAATTTTGCAAAGGTAACAACTCTGGCATAGAAAATTTAGGATGAAAGTAAGCTGCCAGGGCTGAAACTCCAGGAATTCTTTTTACAGCACCATTTGAAATTGAGGTTTGAAGTCATTTCGATTTTTATGATTACCTTGGCTAGGCAAAGATTGTGAGGTATGTTTTACTTGCAACTAAGTTTAACTGATTCCTGGAGGAAAAGTCTCTTGAGACTATAAGGTTTTGCAGAGCTTTTTCTCTCCAGTCTTTGCAGTCCATGGAGGGATTATTATAGCAGGTAACAAGCTTAGTCCATCGGATTCATCATTAGGGATATAGGTAACACATAATGAATCTCTTGAGTTAAACTGTTGTGCCTTATGAGACTTTAAATCCAAATTATTTACATAATCTTTTGTTTACTGATTTTTTAAACGAATACACCTAGTCCCCAGATATTTCCCTTTTGACTGTAACAGAAGGTGCATTAATTAGTAGAGGTTTTTTCTTTTTTTCACTGCTGCATTTAGGAATATGATTTTAAAATTACTCCTCACTTAAAGCATATTGTTCCTTGCTATGGATAAAAGGCTAAAGAAAAACTACTCTCTTTTTGCTTTAGAGCCACTCCAAGTTGGCTGCAGAAATTTCCTAGGAAATCAGATAAATCTGGTGGGAAAACTAGTAATCAGATGACATGTTGAGCAGCTGACTTTTTAGAAATTCTTTGACTCCCTGATAATCCATGAATTCAGATAGCTGAAGAACACACCGCCAAGCAACCCCATGCATCTTTTTTTGTCTTAGTCTTTTCCGGTCCATGTTTCTCTCAGTGTGGTGCACTGTAATTGGCTCCTATAGAGATAAGGTATCAAATGAATCCGGGCAATTCTTCTCTTCCGGCAGAAAATGGAAGTTAAGCCAAAACAAACAAATCATTTTAACTACTCACCAGATAATAGCGTTATACATTTTGTTAGTTTTGTTTTTTTGTTTTATGTTTAGGAAATTCACGCCGAAGTGCAGCAAGATTGTCATTGACTTTGAGTCAATTAACAGCAGACCGAGTCAGAAGCTTCAGTGAGTTACATCTCATTAAATCTCCAGAAGATTGGGATTATCCTCCCCTAAGAAGCTGCTAATGCCTTTCATCTTGAAGTTACACGTAACTTTTGAATAGCTGGTACAGCAAAAGTAGATATCTAAAGAATGTAAAGCCTCCCATCTTCCTCAGTGTCTCTCCCTTCACATGGACTCAATGTCTGTTTAAGCAATTGATTTGTGGTTTAGAATAAGGGGCCTATAGAGAGCCTCCTGCACAGGGCTGGCCTGAGGGCCCTCCCCCACCCTGCACCCCTCTTTTGTGTCCCAGCCTGTTGAACTCTGGTGGCGCTGCAGAGGAGTGTCAGCTGTCTGTCATCTGCTACATTTCGGCAGCCACTCTTCATTGCTCCATGTGCTAGAAGGACAAATAAATAATTGTCGTTGTGTTCTTAGCGGGGATGAGCAGACACGCTGATCTGAACATCTGGCCCAAATGAAGCAGAACATGTAGTGCCCTTGGAAAAGCAAAAATAGGGCCCAAATGACAGTAGCATTAAAGTATTGCTGTAAAGGGTTGAGAGAACACGCACCCAGCTACCGTCTCCCCCTAAAAAACCAGGTAGGGTGTCCCAACGTGTGATGAGTGTGGCCAAACCAGGGTCCCTTGCTGCACCCCTGCTGTCCTGCCACACGTGGGGTGGTGGCACGTTGTCTCTTTGGGGGGTGGGGACCCCCGATGGTTTAGTTTCTTAGATTTAGTTTATCTGAATAAATGAACTGTTCCTGCAGGAGACAAACCTGTCTTCCATGCCCCTGAGACCACGTCCTGCCCGCATGGCAGCTGGGGTGTGTGGACAGCAGCAGTGGGCATCCGCCTGGCCCCTTCCTCTCTGGAAATGTCTTGTCTGTCATCCCTCTGCGTCAGCACAGCTCATTTCCAAGGCTGCTCTACAACCCGAGAGCAAATTAATTCCTATCCTGTAAGTGAAATGTGAGAAATTCAGCCCACCTGGAGGCAGTTTATTGTAGATCTATTGGTGATTGGAGCTCATTTGTGCTCCTGGCACGCTGCCTTGGTCTACACAAATCTCACCCTCCTCATCTCCAGGAGTTGGTGAATGTGTGGCTGTGCACCTTGTCTTTAATCTCATTTAATTTTTATTAAACATGCTCCATACTTTTGTTGAGAAAATGGTTTCTTTATCCTAAAGATCATTATCTTTTTTAAAGTGTTCTTTTATTTGCATGAGTTTTTATTTTGTCTCTGAGGTTTTTGTACTCCATATTCTAGGACATTTTGTAATTTGGCTCCTTACCAATATTATTAAAATCTTATTAAAATGAACCACACTGAAGTATGCTCGTTTTTATAATATTATAATTATATGCTTAACTCTCCACTTCTGTCATATCTGCCTTGTCTGTAAAGCACACTACATGTGTTTCGATGCCCAGAGAACCATTTGAGAGCCTAATGCTGTGTGCTTCCCCTCGCACTGATAGCTGATGCTTTCTTTTTTCTTTAACAGTTATATGGGTTTTTTAAATAATTTTATTTTGGTAACATATAAAATAAAATTTCCCATTGTAACCACTTTCAGGTGCGCAGTTCAGTGCTTTTTAAATTACATTTGTAGTGTCCTGCTACCAGAGTGATGCTGCAGTATAGACCAGGTTTAAGCTGTAAGAGAAAAGCTCACCACCTTCTTTCTGTACAACTGATCCTTGCCACAGGTGCACTCACCTGGTAGGGACCCAGCCCTCCTCCCTCCTGTAATTCTGCAGATCAGGATTCTGTCATTTCTGGCCACCATCTCTCTAAATTTTTATTTTCTCTCCTCAATTTATTTCTCTATCACCTCCAACCCCCTTGCCCTCTTTTGTTTTCCAGAACACATAAAAATAAAAGGTATGCAGAAGAAAGAAATCAGTACAGAGACTTAAAGATAAGAAAATGTATTCAATTTTGTGTTGCTGCAAATCATGGGTTACAAGCCCTATGCGCAAGGAGTATGGATTTTTTTGTAATATCACATTCGTAAATATGTCTAGGGCCTAATAAGGCAGCAGTACATCTCATTTTTAAAATTTGATACTAAAATATTCTTTCCCAGTTTGTTATATTGAGTTTTGGTGAAATTTTTTTGTTTCTTTTTCCTGGTGGAGGGAGGTTAACAGGGAAGGGTACCTGCTAAGACAAAAGCACATCTTTTGACAGTCTGTGGCTGGCTGTTCAGCAATTGTGCTCTCATGGTGGGTGTGTAAGTCTTCCACCTAGACTGTAATGCCGAACTCGATTTCCTGGTGGCTGGACTGTAAGTACTTATGTCTTAGTTTCTGGTCTCACGACAGGACTAGTGGACTCTTCCTGTCCAGAGAATTCTGCAGATGTCAGTATTCTTGTTAATAGAGGTTCGCTTTGAACTATCGCCTTTGGGGAAAGCATTCCAGAAGGAAGGAGTTTTGAGCAGTCTTTTGCCTTGCAGGTATTACCAGATAATTGTGGCAAAGTGAGACTGTATCTGAGAAGAGTGTTGCTGCCTGTCAGAGCTAATAAATGACAATAGGAAACTATCTTTTACTGTGCCAGTGATAGAGGAACTACATTTAAAAAGCAAGATGTGTGAGTGAAATGATAGGAACTGCATTTCCCTGACACATTTTATGCTTTTCTCCTTTATTTTTTAGAACTCTAAGACTTCTGAAGACCAACAAGACTTAGCAGTGAAAATGATCTAACCTATTAGTCATCTTTTCCTAAATTAAAATAAGGCAAAATAAAGGAACGAGCATTAAAAGAAAAATTGGGTGGAGCTCATAAATAAAAATTTAGGCTTGTATGACTCATGATCTAAAGTTATTGTGTGCTAGGCATATTTTTTTATATTCCCATGTCCATATCTACCTGAAGATTAAAAATACCCAGGTTGACATCTTAAAGAAGAACAAAGTTGGAGGACTCACGCTTCTGATTTTTAACCTTATTACAAAGCTGCAGTGGTCAAAACAGTATGGTATTTAGCACAGAGACAGAAATATAGACCAGTGGAATCAAGTTCAGAAATAGACCCTCACAGCTATGACCAACTGATTTTTGACCTGGGGGCCAAGCCACTCAATGGGAAAAGAAGTTTCCAACAAATGGTGCTGGGAAAACTAGATGCCCATATGCAAAAGAATGAAGCAGGACCTCTTTCTCATACCATATGCAAAAATTAACTCAAGATTGATCAAAGGCTTAAATATAAGAACCAGGATCATAAAACTCCTAAAAGAAAATGTAGGGAGGCATCTTCAGGATCTTGTTTTAGGCAATGATTTTTTAGACCTGACACCAAAAGCACAAGCAACAACAACAGCAAAACAAATAAATGAGACTTCATTAAAAAAATTTCTGTGTATCACAGGACTTTGTTAAGAAGGTAAAAAGACAACTTACGAAATAGAAAATGTTTGGAAACCACACATCCAATAAAGGTTTAATATCTAGACTCTATAAAGAAATTGTACAACTTAACAATTAAAAGACAAACAACCCAATTAAAAAAAAAAAAGGCTTGAAAAGACATTTCTCCAAAGAAGATATACCAATGACCAAAGAGCACATGAAAAGATGCTCAATATCATTAGTCATCAGGGAAATGCAAATCAAAATCACAGTGAGATACCATGTCACACCCAATAGAATGGCTACCATTTTAAAGAATGAAAACACAAGTGTTGGAGAGGATGTGGAGAAACTAGGAACACTCATTCTTGGTGGGAATGTAAAATGGTATAGCTACCATGGAAGATAGTTTGGCAGTTCCTCAGGAAGCTACATACAGAATTATTACCATATGACCTGTCAACTCCACTTCTGGGTATACACTGAAAAGAACTGAAAGCAGGGACTTATACAGATATTTGCACGCGGATGTTCATAGTGGCATTATTCACAATCACCAAGGAATGGAAGCAACCCCAGAGACCATCACGGGATGGGTGGGTAAGTAAAATGTGATATATACATACAATGGACTATTATTCCATTGTGAAAAAGGTCCAAGGTTCTGATACATGCAACAACATGGGTGAACCTCAAAGACATCATGTTAAGTGAAATAAGCAAGACACAAAAGGACAAATATTGTATGATCTCATTGATATGAAATAATTAGAATAACCAAATTCATAAAATCAGATTTGAGAATGTAGGTTACCAGGGGCTGGGACAGGGGTAGGGAATGGGGAGTTGCTGCTTAATTGGAACGGAATTTGTGTTGGGCTTGATGGAGAGGTGGGAACATGATGATGGTGGTTGTATAGCATTATAAGTGTAATTAACCCCACTGAGTTATACATCTGAATGTTGTTGAAGGGGGAGATTTAGGCTGTATATATGTCACTAAAATAAATATTTTAAAAAACATCTAAAAAGTAAAATATATATAAATATATGTATCTATATATAGGTTTTTGCAGAAGAGTAAGAAGAAATGCAGGGGAGGTAGCTTTCTTAATGGTGACACGGATGCATTTTAATAGTTGAAGTTCATTTGTTTCTGTTTTTTAAAGACAACTCTAGAAATGGCAGTTTCAACAAATCATCAACCAGGAGGCCTGTCTAAAACTAGAAGGGAGGCCATAATTCTAAGGGCACAAATGCTTTGCTCACTTAACTTTTGTTGGGGAACCTCACTTATTGCTGGGTTAGAGATTGCCATCAACAGAGGTGCAGGTGAAGGAACACCTGGCCCAAGATGGTTTGGAGCCAGGGTCCATCAGAGGAAAAGGCTTAACATGTTTAGACTAGGTGAGGGGACTGCAGAGTTCTGAAAAGACCTGTAGCTGGAGGGGTCGAAAGTCATGTCATCATGAAAGTATATGTATCTCTAAATATTTGTTCAGGGCTATTGGGTAGCAAGTAGATGTTCTGATGGTTCTAGGTTTGGATCAGAGTACACATGGATGGTTGGACATTAGAAATGTTAGGTGAAGCCCAACTTTGCCAACCTCTTTATTAAGCTAAATACTGCTGTACATGTCTGTGCCATTAGACACACCCCGTACTTTATTTGCTCTGGGAAGAGCTTTTTTTATCTTAATGTTGACATTCATCTGAGTAAGGCAGGTGGGCAGAGGGCAGGGGCCTGGCTCTTACTCCATTTCCAAGGCCAAATATTTTAGAGTCCTCTCCCTCATGAAATTAAAATGAATTAAATTTTGCTTTTGCCAACACGCTTCCAGAGATACTTGGAAGAGGGATTCTATATTGATGAAATAAAAGTTTGCCATCAGCTCCTCATTCAGTAGTGTTCTTACTTGTGGAGTCCATGGGTCTCAGGCTTGGAACCAGAAAAAAAAAATCTTGCTCTTACTTTTGGTAGCTAACCACCACATTTCTTTTTTTGAGCCTTGATCCCTGACCCCCATGTTCACCTGCCTGCTCCCAATCTTATGGATAATGTCCAGTGTTCCTCTACAACCTAGCACCATTCATTCTGGGCACCCAAACATCCTGAAGACTTTCCCACATTTAAAAAAAAAAAAGATCTAATAGACTTTAAAAAATTTTTTTTTTAATTAGGTAAGTTTGGGTTTATAGAACACTCATGCATAAAATACAGTATTCCTGTACGCCACCCAACCATCACACCGTGCATTGGTGTAGAACTTCTGTTATAATTGATAATGGCCCATCTTTATAATTGGACTGTTAATTGAAGTCCATGGTTTAACTTAGGGTTCACTGTTTGTATAATGTAGTTCCAAGGTTTAAAAATTTTTTTTATTGTTACCATAAATATAATCCCACATTTTTCTTTTTAATCAAATTCAGATATAATTTCAGTGCTGTTAATTGCATTCACAGTGTTGTGCTACCATCACTAACATCTATCACCAAAATATTTCCATCACTCCAAACAGGAGCCCTATATATTATGTGCATTAACTTCCTATTCCCTGTCCCCTGGTAACCTATATTCTAGATTCTGACTCTGAGAGTTCGCTTATTCTAATTACTTTATATCAGTGAGATGACACAAAATTTGTCCTTTTGTGTCTGGCTTATTTCACTCAACATCATGTCTTCAGGGTTCATCTATATTGTTGCATGTATCAGGACTGAATTCCTTTTTATGGCAGAATAATGCGCCATTGTATGGATATACCACATTTTATTTATCCATTCCTTGATTAATGGACTCCAATAGACAATACACTTCTTTCAAGATTGAGCTTGGATCCTGCCTTCTCTGTAAAGTCTCCCCAGGCTTTCCTCAGCTTGATCTTTTTCTCCTATGAAATCCTGCAATGATTATTGCTAGTAGCAATCTTTTTGGCAATGAACCATGCACTGTTTTATGACATCTTGCATGCTGTCTAGAACTGTTATTGAAACATTTCATTTAACTTCTCACATTTATCTCTTTCTGCTCTTAACTAGATTGAAACCCCCTTGAGAGCATGTATTATGCCTTATATATCTCTGTACTCAAATGCCTCCCTTCCCACCCCACACACGTTGCACAGAACCTTATACAGAAATGTTTAATAAACATATTTTTAACATTAGTATTTCCATTTAAAAGTTATGAACCTTATTGCACATTAATTCAGTGAAGTAACTGATGAGGATACAACTTCCTTAATTATTTTTCCATGCTGATTTCCTCATGAATGGCGAGAAATAATTGTCAAATAGAGTGTAGAAGAAAGAAATCTTCCTGCTAGCACCCAGGGTTATTGGGCACATTTATCGTTGAGAGAGAAGGGAGATTACTATTTAAATGCCTTATTTTTAACTTTTGTGTTTCAGTTAAAACATTCTTATATGTGATTTTGAATTGGGAATTTGGCAATAATATATGCTCTTGGCAGACCACCCAGAGATGATGTTTCCATTTAAATTCATCTGATTAGAGTCTCTTTTGACTCTTTCAGGTCTTAAATCACGTAAGTGATTTAAGACCTGAAACAGTAAGGTGGAATGCTTACTGTTGAAGGAGTTCCTTATTTTAATTTTTATTAATGAACGTTGTAAGATCTTTAGATTGTTAAAAACTTTAAAATGTCATGTGGTCCAGGTTTTAGATGGGAATTTTGTTATGGAATTGCTTTCTCTGCATGGAGAGGCAGGCTCTTGTATTTATTTTCCTGCCTTTTGCCCAGTTCTTCATGAATATTAACAATATATGCAGCTGTAACAGACAACTGGCTCTCAGTGTCTTAAACAAATTGTAATATAGTTTTCTCACATGGTAAGAAATATAGACATAAGCATTTGCTGGAGTTCATTCAGCTGCCCAATGATGTCTGCAAAGACTTAGGGTTTTTTCTTTATTTGTACATGGCTATCTTTAGCCTTGTGTCTTCAAGCTTGCTTTGTCGTGACAACTGCCATAGCTCCTGGTATCACATTCATACTAAATGCAAGAAGAAGGAGATGGGGGCAGGAAGGTGAGAGTTCTTGCTTGCTTATCCCTTTTATCATGAAAACAAAACTCCCAGGAACCCCCAGCAGATATTCTCTTATATCTTATCGGCCACAGCTGGATCACAGGTGCATTCCTAGCTGCAAGGGAAGCTGACCTGGCCCTTGGCATTCCCGGTCTGTAGCGAAGGCTGCAAGCGTGAGGGAGTAAGTGATGGCTGTTGTGTTAGCCAGCTAGTGATATGGATCACAACCTGTTCCTTGGAAAATTGCCTCATTGTTAAATTATGTAAGTTCTACTCAGCTGCTTTTTTTATCTAGGCAGTATTGAAAAAGTGTTTGTTGAGTTGAAAAGTGGTAATATCTGTTTCATGGCCTTTTATCCCTAAATACTAAGAATAGGGATATTTTTGTATATAAACTTAACGGTGTTGCAAGACTTTAATCCACCATTCATAGTCCAATTTTTTCAACCCACCCAGTATTTTTCTTTCTAGTATTTTCAATACAGTGTCCAGGTGAGGGTCTACTATCGCATTTAGTTGTCCTGTCTCTTTACCCTATTTAATCTGAACATTTCCACTGTGGTATTGCCTCTTAAGAGAGTCCCTTTCTACTGCTGCTTTAGACTAAGAGTCCTTAGAATCAGCTGCTTTCAATCTTTTTGGTCTCAAGGACTCCTTTATAAAATTATTGAGGGCCTCAAAGAACATTTGTGTGGGTTATATCTACCAATATTTACCATCTTAGAAATGAAAACAGAAATTATTTTTAAAACGTATTTAAAAATAAAAATAGTAAACTCTTTAACATAGTTTTATGAAAAATAACTCTTTTCCAAAACAACAAAAAATTTTTACTGAAAAGGGTGCTGTTGTTTTACAGCTTTGCAACTCTTTAATGTCTGGCTTAATTGAAAACAGCTGTATTACCATTTCTGCTTGTGCCTTCTATCTGTTGATATGTTGTTTTGGTCAAGGTACATGAAGATTCTCCAGCCTCACAGAGCTGTGTAGCTGGGAAAGGGAGGAGTGTTTTAATAGACTTTTCAGAATATTGTGGATCTTCTTTAATGCTTCACTACCACTTGATAGGTGGTACTTCCTTAAAGGTTAATTGCAATGTGGAATCTGAAACCATACCACACTTTCATTTTGTACTATCTTACCTTAAATCCATTGATCGATCTTGTACTATTTACCCATGCACATTGTAACATCATGCACTGGTCATTTGGAAAATATCAGTTCGCAAAGTTATGCACAGCTTCCCACTGTTGACACTTTTCATTAAACAGTATCCAAAAATCATTTAAAAAAATATCACCACTGAACCATAAGAAAAATCATTTAAATATTGGGAGTATTAAATACTAATCTCACAATGGCAGACGCAAGTTTTCCAAAGTTCATATTTTATCTTGAAAGCTTGAATTTGAGCATTTTTACCACTTCATTTTCCTTCAAGTGAAAGGTTTACGTTGTTCATTTTCAAGAAAATGTCTGCCATGTCCCCAAATCTGAGTAACCTTGGTTTTCCAGTCTTCCAAGTCAAACAGTGTTCCATGCAAAAAAAGGATGGCTCAGCTCTCAGCTCAGACAAGTGTCCTAGGGTTTTCCCTTAGGACATCCATTGTACTTTGGTATGAAGCAGAAGTGCTTATGCGTATATCCATTTCATCCGTATAATGGTAAATAGACTTGTGTACTCCAGAGTGGAGATTTAGTAAAATTAATACTTTTTCCTGCTTCACTATGGACATTCTTAACTGAAACTGGCTGTTTTCCTCCTTTCTTTTTTCCGGAGTGTTTTGTGGTGGGGAATATAGTACATGTTGGTGCCACTGCTTTGCTCTGCGTGAAGGAGCTGGCAGCTTTACCCACCACTGCTTTTCTCCCCATCAGCACGAATGTCAACACAGCGCAAAAGGCAAATAACATCTTAGTATTACAATGAAAATAGTTTTGACAATACAGATCTCAGGGAAGAGTCCACAGCTTTGAGAACTCCTGCCTTGGATGACAGTGTGGTTCCAGTCTGAAAGACATTTTGGCAAAGGCTGTTGGCTTTGCCCCTTCTATTTACGCATCTCTCTGCCTCGGTGACACTGCCCGAGGAAAAAACCCCAGATTTTTTTTAACAAGAGTTGATCATTTCCTTCTCACCTGTAATTTTGTCTCATATAATATCATGGTGAGTATGTGAGGTATGATTAACATCATTGCTTTAAGAGGAGAAAAAATGAACTCTTGATACATGCCAGGCTATCTTGCTTTGCTGCAGCTGAACAAATGAAACAGTCTGTTACGATTCCATAAATCAGAATATCACAGACTCTCTTCTTATTTAACGCCGCTGTGTTAAAATGTTAATAACAGACGGTGGACTGAGTCAAGGCACCGCAGCAGTTTATTCTCAGGGGAAGAAGTCTTCAGCAACCGTTTATCAGCTGCCCACGCAAACTGCTGGAAAAGTGGGCTCTGACTTCTGATTAAAACTTCCCACGTACTGGGGGCTTCTGGATTCTTGCTTCCTTTGCACTGAGTGGGGAAAGCAGCTTTTCATTCAAACCCGAAGTGAGGCCGACGGACAGTCTTCCCGCCTGGAGTTGGAGCTTTTAATTACCGGCGGCGGCCCTAGAAGAGGCTGTGGGCAAGAGAGCAATCAACGCACTTGGGCAGCACCTGTCGGCGCTCATGGCCCCGGCTGCTTAGAGCCGCCACTAATGAGACTGGGTCACAGACTCGCCCCGCAGCCCACGTAGCCCCCGCCACCCTTCAAACGGCCGCCCCCCACCCAACCCACCCACCCCCTGCTCAGAGGCTCACAGCTGCCTTGTCAGCAGCCAGGGAGGCAGAGCCAGCAGCCAGCAAGGGCTCTTTTTTGTTTAAAAGCAAACAAAATAAAAACAGGGTCTGTAATGTACCACCCCCTGTGAGCCCTCTCAAGGAATAGCAGACTTAATTATTTAAATTTAATTTGTTAGCCATTTGGTGGTTAATTTAAAAAACAAAAACAACAACAAAAAACAACCTGATGATTTATTAGCATTTTTATAACAAGCAACATTTAACATCTATGAATGAGGGTTCAAATGTAGAACTATTTAATTTCTTAATAAAATGAATCAGAAAAGTATTACTTAGGAGAAACTGTATACTGTGAGCGTGTTCTCTGTGTGTTTTTGTGACCTTGATTTTTTTCTCACCATTAGCAGAGCCAGCAGTGGAGGGGGCGAAGGAAGCTACTTACAGCCCTTCTGCCCGCAGCTCTGACTTCTGTGCAGGAGGAGATTGGGGAAGGGGCACTGTGGAATTTTCATCCAGTCCCCTAGTATCAGCAGCTGATAATGCCTAAGCCCGCAGCTTTCCCTCGTCTCCTTCCCTCATTTCCCGGGGTGTGGACCGAAGCTGGCTGGTCCCGTGCCACACCCAGGAGAAGGAGGAGAGATGTGAAGTGGGCTTCGGAAAAGAATTATGTACACATATACATAAATCCAGCCACTCACTCCATAGATGGAACATCAGTTTTCATTGGCACGGCAGCTTATTTTTTTCTTTTAAAGGGGGAAGGGGAGTTCCAAAACGTAGCTCCAACTTATGAAATGCAGAGGAAAAAGAGGTACAGGGCAGTACTGTGACATGTGCCTCCCCTACCCCCCAAAAATCAGGGTCCTTCACCAGTCAGAAACAACACCTCCGTTTAAATGTAAAAGCAGCATGGCAAAATCACACCGAAAGGATTAAACGTGGAGCCTGCATTTCCACAAAACACCTTTGCTTCAATAACGCCAGGTGCTTTCATGGGCACCAGGCTGTGAGTGGGAAGGAGCGAAAAGAACAGTCAGCAGAATTCACATGGGTGCTAGGGCCGAGCAGCCCGTGCAGAGGTCTGGCCGGGAGTATCAGGATCCCTTCGTTTGCAGCCCTAGGTGTCTAAAAGCCAGCCCAGGGCTCTGGAGTGTGTTACAGCAGCTCCTCCCGGGAAGGAAAAACAAGAACTTGGAAATGCAATTTGATCAGTTAAAGGATTAGTTGTTTTAGGCACCAGTGGTGGAGGATGTGAACTCGGTGCTTCAGAACACTTGAGGTGCTTTGGCCCAATTAGGAAACCAGCTGGAGCCTCTCGGCGCAGGCAGCCATATCACCTGCTGTCTGATGTTTTGCCAACTTGCTTTAGTGCAATCACTCCACTGAACTGGGATGATGTTTCAATTTAGACTCCTGCTCAGTCAGGACTCTTAAGAGGCTCATTGTCTAGGAGTGGGCTTGCTGCCTGTTACCTCTTTCTCCTCCTGCCTGTCCTCTCTTGGACATGACTGTGACATAGCTCACTAGCCAAGTGAGTTGTCAGTGTCCCCTGGCTGCGGCAGGCAGGTTTCCACTCTACCAGGAGCATCAACAAGCTATGCGGGTGAAGCTGCTGGGCTCTCTAAATGTGAGCATGGCACCTTGGCCTGTGAGGTTCCAGGGCTCTCTGTGTGTCTGCATTAATGGGTGAGCAGCTTCCCACAGCTGCTGCTGAAGAATTGCCTCATCTCGCACCCTTGCTTTGTAGCTAAGGAGCTTCCAGGGAAGGGACTTAGCTGGGCTGGCACAACTTTACAGGCAGAAGTAGTAGAACTCAGGCTTCCCACCACTGGGAGGCTGGTGCCCTTTCAGCACAGTTAATGGTGGCCAAAGTGGCGGGTCAGAAAGCTGGGTCTTGGAGCTAACACAGGCACTTCAGCCTTGCACCCTCTACCCCACGGCCGGATATCCAGCCTGTCCTCCTTCCTCCCGCTCCTGATGTGCTGCCCTTGCTGCTTCCATTTTGTTTCCTGAACACCAGGCTCGTTCCTGGATGCGTGCACTGCCCTGGCCATTTCCCCTTCCTGGGTGGAAGCATCCTCCCCAGCTCTTCCTGTGGTTTGCACTTTCACATCTCCCACTCCCGGCTCCAGGCTTACTCCTCAGAGACACCCCCCTGGCTCCCGCTCCCTGGCCCTTACCCCCCCGCCCCCGCTGCTATTCTATCGCCCCATATCTCCCTACCCGTCCCCACTGTGTCTAGTCACTCTTTTCATTTGCTGCTGGGCCAAGTCAGTCTTGCTCTCTGTTGATTCCTTTGTGCCAAGAACGGGACCTGCCCAGGATTGGTTCTTAATAAATAGGGACTGAATGACCGAATGAACGAACACATAAGCTTGACCTTCAGAGGTCTTGGTCAGAAATGCTCTCCCTAACACAGAATTTCTCAGGGCTGGGGGTGACGTTGCAAACAGAGGGGTGGGGTAAACGGGCTCTCCTTGTCACTGGGAACATGCCTCCCAAAGAAGGCACCTGTGAATGCACCCTCAGCGGCGTCTGGCAGCTGTGTGGCAGGGGGCCTGGGGCCAACAGCCCACGGCATCTAGTGGACGCTGCTCCTGCAGTTGAGTCACAGAGGGGTCTTCCCAGGCCCCCTTATTGTAGGGTGGGGGTGACCGTGGTCAGACTAATTGCAGAGGAGACAGATCAGGCCGTTCTGGACACTGGAACTGGACCTTCTCCTGGGGTGGGGCAGGCCCTGGGGGGGCAGGTTTAGCTGCGGCTCCTGAGAGGGCTGGTCACAGCCAAATAGAGACTCGGGGGTCCCAGCCACGCACGGCTTGGGGCCCAGCCAACGGCGGAAGATGAGGACAGGAGGGGATGGGAGAGTCACTGGCTGTCAACAAACTGGTGAGCCATCCAGGGCACAAGCCAGAGCAAGCATGCCCAGGCAGCAGAGGGGCTGGTGAGGACCCAGGAGGGAGAGGGCCAGGTGGGCAGGGGGGAGAGGTCTGCCAGCAGGTGACAGGCCCAGCCACCAGGCCAATCCAGGACCTGGACAGGGGAACTGTCCAAGCAGGCAGGCTCACCTGTCCTCCAGGGCAACTGCCCGAACAGGCAGGCTCACCTGTCCTCCAGGGGAACTCCCCGAGCAGGCAGGCTCACCTGTCCTCCAGGGCAATTGCCCGAGCAGGCAGGCTCACCTGTCCTCCAGGGGAACTGCCCGAACAGGCAGGCTCACCTGTCCTCCAGGGCAACTCCCCGAGCAGGCAGGCTCACCTGTCCTCCAGGGGAACTGCCCGAACAGGCAGGCTCACCTGTCCTCCAGGGCAACTGCCCGAACAGGCAGGCTCACCTGTCCTCCAGGGCAACTGCCCGAACAGGCAGGCTCACCCGTCCTCCAGGGCCTGAATTACCTGTCACCAGAACTTGTCAGGGGTCCAGAGCTCCTCATGTCCCTCTGAAGGACCAGGCCTGAAAGAGTGGATAGAGACCTGCCACGTCTGTCTGCTCAGGTGAGGAAAACCAGGTAAGGGCCTCAGGGAGAACTCCGGGAGGTGCTCCCTATGCTTCCACTGTCAAGACAGTTTGTCTGAGCTGAAAACTTATATAGAGAAAAATCTGACCATCTAATAATTTAAATGCAATCATTTTTTACTTATGGACATTTGTTTGCATTATTACATCTTTTGGAATGATGTGTCCAAAGAATATATTCTGCCACCTCTGTTTTTGGGCAAACAAATTTTGCACAATGAGACAGGAGTCCTTGCTGCTTCCGTCTCCGGGTGTGTGGCCTCTCCTGCCAGCTCAGGACCTGCTGTGAACACTGAACAGCTTCTCTCTCCCTTTGGATTTAAGTGAGGACAGGTGAGGCAAAGCAATCAGAGACTATCAGTAAACTGCCTCACGTGAATAAGTCCAAGGTGGGATTTATAATGAGGCTGGTGCCACAATTAACAATTTGAGTGAGAAGTTACTCAGAAAAGTGCAAAGAGGTGGGAGAGAAAGAGAGCAAGCGCTTTGCCTTTTTTTGCTACTTTTTATTGTTAGAACACATTTTAGGACGGCAAAATCCTTCACATTTTTGCAGGATGGCAATAGTAATGGATGATGGGTTTTCAGAAGTGGACAGGTGTACAAATATCTTAACAAGGGAGCAAACAAATCACCGAAAAAGCTATTAGGGTCACTTATAAATTCTATTGTCTTCTCTCCCCCTTTCCATGTTTAAAATTAAAGCAATTGTAGGTCTACAGAAAAGACATTTACCCCACTATTATTAACACTTTGCGTTAGTATGGCACCTTTGTTAAATCAATGAAACATTATAATTATACCATTAATTATAATATAACTATAGATAGTTCATAGTTTATATTAGGGTTCACTGCTCATGTTCAGTTCTAAGGGTTTTTAAAAAATTTTATTCTGGTAGCATATATGAAACCTAAAATTTACCTTTTAACCACATGCCAGTACACAATTCAGTCCTGTTATCTGTATTCCCGATGCCATGCCGCCCTCACCACCCGCCTTCGCCAAAACTTTTCCATCACTCCAAACAGAAACGCAGTCCCAAATGGTGTTCTCTTGTCTGCTCTGGATCTGTTTCTTTCTGAGTGTGAAGTCGGGAAGAGTTAGGCCAGCTGATACTATTATTTCAGTACCTTAGTAAGGGGATCTTGGAGCCGAGGGATTTGAAGAAAACTTTGAAAGCGGAAAAGGCTAGTGCTTGTGAAGTGAGCAAAAGGGCTTGAAGGTGAGAGAAACAACCCACAGGCTCAGGGTTGAGGGAGAAACAGGAAAACGACAGACATTCCTGAAAAGGCCTGGGACAGGTAGAAATGGAGCCCGCTTCAAGGGGGAGGGACTTCAGGAGAAAGACACCGAGGGGACAGCCCGGGGCTGAGGGCAGGATTCTTAAGGGACAAGGGCCGTGGGTAACCCTTTCACGGGGGAGCCCCGTGGGGCACCAGGGGTGGATGGATTGATGCCAGCAGATCCAACGACAGGTCTCCTCAACAAAAGAGCCACCCCTGCCCCGGGTGAGGGGCGGCCAGGGCCCACCGAGAGGGGGAGTCTGTGGGGCGCAGTGCTGGACTGCTGAACTTGACTTTAGCCCCTACACCTGGCCCCAGACTCAAGAATTGTAAGCTCATGGAAAACAGCTTCCTGAAGCCTCAGCTCCTCCCAAATCCACTTCTCTGCCGGGCACCTTGGACTGTCTCGGGAGCACCCTTCTGAGTCCTTCTGGCTCCCTAGGACCATCCATGCAGACAGGCCTGGGATGGCTCCCCCGGCCCCAACCCCCCAGTCTTCTAAGCAGCGCCCAGCCAGATTGCCTGGCTCTCCATGTGGCAACGCATGGAAGCAAGGCCACTCTGGCCCCCGTGCTCCAGAGACCTCGCCACAGAGCAGCATTTCTATTATCACTTGGTAATTGGAGTTCTGCCGACTTGGGATTACTGCTAATGGAAAGCAAATGGGCTAAGAATCAAGAAATAAGCACTTGAACAGCCAGCACCACTCAGGAAAGCGAAGAGGTGATTACGCCACTTTGTGTGGACGGCCATCACGTGTCCTAAGAGTTGCAAAGAGCTCACCAGCCCATAGAGGTGAAGCCCGGCCCGCCTTCTCCAGGTCCTGCCTCACCTGCCCAGTTCAGCGTGTGGCTGCCCAGGCAGGGGCTGCACCTGCGGCCCAGATTGCTGCCCAGCGCCCAGGCTCTCCGAGGCAGGAGGAAGTTTTGATTTTCCCTTCGCTGCTTGCATTCTCTCTGGTGCCCAAACCTCAGAGAAGCTCAGAGAACCCAAAGGGCTCCCACCTGCTCCCTGTTGGGCCCCTCAGCGATGGGCCGCTGGCCTTCTCACCAAGCGGGGCCCAGAGAAGAGGCTGTGACAGGCCCGGATGGGGCTGCAGAGGGCAAGGAGCCCAGAACAGTGGCTCTTGACTCAAGGAGAGAGAAGTGGCTGTAAAGACTGATGTCTCCTAGGGTTTGCTGACCTCTGGTCTCTAGTTAAACTTGCCCTTTCTCAGTGGGGTAGTGTCAGCTATCATACATTTACATGAGGGGCCTCTTCTCCACAGATCACGGCCACCCCCTTCCCAGTTGCTAAAAGGCAATTTAATATGCAGAAGCTCTGCTAGGACAGCAGTAGGTCACGGCATGAGGAAATGGGAAAAAAAATTCTAACCCAAACTCTGCCCTTCACTCGTCCTTCTGGGAGAGCCAGCTGCCAAGGACAGAGCGGGCAGGCCGGGCCTCCTGGTCTCAGCGCAGAAATGGGGAAACTGAGGCAATATCAGCTGTTTGCCAAAGACCTTCAAGAGTCAGGTTCCAGTGGGGTCCAAGGGGTGGAGGGGCTTTGATTTTCACTCCCCCGCGCTGGTGGACGCTGGGGGGACATTTCCAGACAGCTTCTCGGATGTGGGAGAAGCAGGAGAGGAACCAACCGTTCAAAAAGTGCTTCCCCTCACCCACGACCACCTCCCTTAGCCATTAAATGTCAGTGTGGCCCTGTTCGCTCAGGGGAAAGCATCTACATCGAGCAGTAAAAAAGGTGATGAAATGAAAGAAGTGGCGAAATGACATTTTTTTTCCAGGACGTTTGTCATATCTCCTGCATGGAAGAAAATTGCTTTCTGTAAATCTTGGTCCAACAGAACAAAAACACCTATTTCTTTCCAGTTGGGGAGACAGCCATTCTCATCGGCATAATGAAGGTATTGTAAGCTGTGACTTTTACAAAGTCTGAGGGAAACCAATCTGCAATCCTGACAGATGTGATCTTTCCCGGGATGCACCGTTCGTTTACGGCGGGCGAGAGACCTCAATTAATTTATGAGCGGGGACAGCAGGACGTGACCCCTTGTGCGCAGGCTACGTGGAGCTGTCCCTGTCTGAATTTATGTTCTGGTAATTTAAAAAGATTTATATTAAGCTTTTCTTTCATTTTGAGAGTAGATTAAAATTCTAATGGAAACCATTTGTATGCGTTTGTTGAACTGAATAGTATTTATGGCTGTAGAAAAAAAAATGCTGCAAAATTCTGCTGGTAATAAAGTCAGTGAAGCAAGAATAAGTGTAAAAACAGGAAGGAAACACTCAATAGAAACCATACTGTATTATATAAGTATAATGAGGGGGCGAAGCCAAGCAGAACGGGGCAGGGATTAGGTCCCCCGAATAGGATAGTTTTCCTTATTTAGTGTAAGGTTTTTATAGCCCTTTTATGGCTTAAAACCAAATTTAAATTTCGAAATAGGCCCAGATCGGTCCTCACAGACCCCAAGGCCGTTCCCGGTGTCTTGAGCCCCTGCTGGCCGGGACACACAGGCGGGAAAGGAAATTCAAGCTGCAGCTCAGAGGAAATATGCTGATGCCGGGGAAAGGAGACGCAGAAAGCGGGAGGCCAGAGGATGGCAAGTGGCATGAGAACCCGAGCTCAGGAGCGGAGGGCGTGTGGCCCAGGGTTGCCTGCGCTTCCCGAGCAGCAGGACCTGTTCCTTAATTCTCTGCAGCTGCCCTCAAAAGACCCACAGACCGGGCAGAGCGAAGACAACAGGAGTTATCCTCTCGAGTTCCAGAGGCCAGACGTCTAAAGTCAAGCTGTTGCCAGAGCTGTGCTGCCTCCTGACCTCGTAGGGGACAACCCTTCCTTGCCTCCTCCTAGCTTCTGGCGGTTTGCAGAAGTCTCCTTAGGCATCTGCCCTGGCATGGCTGGCTCATCCCTGGTCTGCTGTGTCTCCCTTCTCATAAGGACGCCTGTCCTATGAGATTAGGATCCTGCCCTACTCTAGGATGGCCTCATCTTTTTTTTTTTTTTCTCACAATCCCACGGTCACATTGTAAATGCTATATGGTTATACAATCATCTTCAAGAAGCAAGGCTACTGGAACACAGCTCAACTGTTTCAGGTACTTCTCTCCAGCCACTCCAATACACCATAAACTAAAAAGGGATGTCTATATAATGTGTAAGAATAACCTCCAGGATAACCTCTTGACTCTGTTTGAAATCTCTCAACCATGAGTCTGTCTTTCCTCTCATTCCTCTCCTCCCCCTTTTGGTCAAGAAGGCTTTCTCATCCCCCTCATGCCGGGTCCCAGCTCATCCTGGGAGTCAGGTCCCACTCTGCTCCCTGGGAGTCCTGTCCCACGTTGCCAGGGAGATTTATACCCCGGGAGTCATGTCCCATGTAGGGGGAGGACAGTGAGTTCACCTGCACAGTTGGCTTAGACAGAGAGGAGTATGGCCTCATCTTAATTTAACTAATTCCATTTGCAACCACATATTTCCAATAAGGTCACTCTTTGAGGTACTGGGGGTTAGAATTTCATCATGTCTTTTGTGGGTGGGTGGGTGGGGGGCACAATTCAGCCCAGAACAAGCAGAGAAGTCGCTGTGCTTGGCTCTGTGGGGTGTGTCCCGGGCACCTGCCTCCATTCATGACTAATGCCCCTTGACCAGGGCTGCTCTGTGTGTGTGGGGGAGGTACAGCCCCCTGCCACCCCCTGTGAAGGCAGCTGCACACATTGCAGCCCAGCCAGCGCCTTCCGCAGGGTGGGCAAGCAGGCTGACCGTACAGGGGGCACCCAGAGGCGGCGTCTGCACAGAGAGAATGTGGAAGGTTCTCTCAGGGTCACTTTCCAGGGGAGAGAAGCTCCTTGCCTTATTAGAAGGGCAGAGAACTTTGGTATTCTGTCAACATCCATCTTGGAGCAGAGAGGGAGTGAAAGAGACAAGAGACAGAGGAAAAGGGAAGGAGAAAGAGACAAACCCAGAAACTCTTCTCTCAGGAGGAGCAGCCGCCGTAGTCTCAGAGGCAGGTAACACCAGGCATGATGGTTAACAGACCAAGTGAAGAGAAAATGGGAATTTCCTGAGAGCCCTCTGTTTTGTCTCCGTGTTACCTCCAGTTGTAAGCATGCTCTTTTGCAGAGTTGCACGGATGTCATAAAATGCCTTACCGTGCGTTAGCGCATTTTACAGATGCAAGGTAGTATTGCTGTCAACAGAAGCTTGCGAGAAAAATAAGGAATTATTTCAGAAACTACCATCTTCTCTCAAAATTAAACAAAGCCTGAAATATGGTAGTTCTGGCTTCGGGGTTTTCAGAAGCAAATCACATCCACGTCAGGCCCAAGCACAGGCCCCTCTCTGCCCTGGAGGTCTCGTCGGCCTGCAGTCTGGTCACTTCTACTCGGTTTAGTTTGTCGTGTGTGTGAGGCCAAGACATGGATCTGCCTTGTCAGCTGCATCCCCCTGGCACCCGGCGCAGCTCCTGGCACCCAGCAGGGGCACAGTACGGATTTGTGGGGCTAAAGAGAGATGTTCTAGGCCCCATGAGAGACGCAGACATGAGTGAAACATTGGGGGTGGCTGGAGGGCTGGGAGCGGCAGCCAGGGCACGTCAGGGCTGCATGGAGCTGCGCCTGGCTCAGGCGCTAAGCTCAATTTTACTGGACCAGGGGCGAAATGACAAAACTTACTTTTCTATGAACTGCTCTTAACCTCTGTGATGGGGTGAATTGTGTCCCCCGAAAAGACATGGTGAACTCCTACCCCCCAGTACCTGTGAATATGACCTCATTTGAAAAGAGGGTCTTTGCAGATGTATTTAGGTTAAGATGAGGTTACACTGAGTTGGGGGGGTGTCCCTAATCCTTTAAGGGGGTGCCCTGGTACGAAGAGGAGAGACACGAGGAAAGAAGGCTGTTGTGGCGACAGAAGGGGGGCCCGAGGGCTGCCGCTGCACACTCAGGGATGCTGAGGCCAGCTGGCACAACGTGGGAAGCTAGGGAGAGGCAAGCTTCTCCTTGATGAGTTTCCCAGGGAGCACTTCCCTGATACTTTGATGTCTTACTTCTAGCCTCCAGAACTGACCCAATACATTTCTGTTGTTTTAAGGTGCCCCCCCCTGAGTTTGTAGGGACCCCAGGAAACTAAGACAACTCCCAATATTACAACACAACTTTATATAATTTAACAGAGCTGCTACTATAAGGCAAGCAGTCAATGTTTTTACATATCTTAACCCCATTGGACTTCCCAAATCAATACTAGAAAATAAGGAACATGATTCTTATCATTACCCTCCCGTCTCCCAGATGAGAAAAGAGCTGTGGAGAGATCTGTTAGTCACCTGTTGTCACGTCACTGCAGAGTGGGAGAGCTGCCATTTGGATTCACATTGGATTCCAAGTCTGGTTCTCTCTCATTTATTCTTCTGCTTGGACATTGTGCTGGGTGCCAGGGGTCACCATTCATTGTCTCTGCCCTTGGGAAACTCATGAACCATGAGGGGAAACCCATATGTAAAGAATGAACTCTCACATAGGATGCCAGGCATTATAACGGTGGCACTCAGGGGCACACTACTCAACACGGGGAGGCAGTGGATGGAGAAAGGGTTTTCAGAGGAGGGAAACCTGAACTAGTTCATGGAAAATAAGGAAATCTTTCAGGAAGATTGGTAAGGTCTGTGCTTCAAGCTTATCTTATGGGTGATGTCTTCCTTGAATTCCCCGGATAAAGAGCAAACACAGTTTCCCTCAGCCCCTGCACTTTTGGTCCATCTTCTCTCTCTGCCCAGCACTCAACACATGCAACACACCGTGGGTGGCAGACTGAGTGATGCCCCCCCACCCCCCAATGATGTCTACATCCTAAGCCTCAGGACCTGGGAATTATTGCCTCATATGGCAAAGGGGACTTTGCAGGTGTGAATAGACTGAGGATCTTGAGACGGAGTTATCTGGGCAGGCCCAAGACAAGGGTCCTTAGGACAGGGAGGCAGGAGGTCAGAGAGAAGAGCAGATAGTACCCAGGTGGCTTTGAAGACGGAAGAAGGGGCCACGAGCAGCCACTGACCGCTGACAAAAAGCAAGGAACCAAGATTCTCCCAGAGCATCCAGAAGGGACTAGCCTTGCCGACACCTGAATCTTAGCTGTAAGTCTCATTTGGGACTTCTTACCTCTAGAATGGTGAGAGAAAGCCTTCGCGTTGGTTTCATCCTCCGGGTCTGCGGTAATTTGCTGTAGCTGCAATGGGAAGCCCATATGCACTGATCTGCTTGTGCACGGGCTCCTTGTCTCTTTTCCTCCCATAGAATAGAACTCCCTGAGGACGGAGTCCTTGTCCCTCGTGTTGGCCACAGAGCCTGCCCAGGAATGGCATACACTGAAAACTTGTTGAATGAATGAAGACAGAGAGGGGCAGTGCAGGCCTAGGGACTACTGCCAGTAAGGTCCCTCAAGTAGGACAGAGCATGTGGGCTCTGAAATGGCAGGTGGCTGTGGCTGCCTCATGAGGGGAGATGGGGAAGTGATGGTTGGAGACATCAGAGGGAGCTGATATTGCAGCATTTTACATTTTTATTCTGCAGGTGAGGAAGAGCTATTGTAGGGTTTATGTGGAGCAGAGGCCTGGCCATATTTGTTGAGTGCTTTTAAAAGTTGTTTTTCTAAAATTAAAAACAATCTTTGCTCGTAGTTAAAAATAGGGGAAATAAAGAAACATAAACAGAAAAACAAAAATCACTCATTATCTCACCTCCTAGAGATAGGCACTGTTAACATTTTGATATGTGCATGTGTGTGTGTGTATTTCTCCTTTCCCAATTAGGATTATACTTTATATACTATTTTGAAACCTTTTCCCCCTGTCATTCCCTCCATGTCATTAAGTATTCTTCTAAAAACATATTTAATGATTACATAGTATTCTATCATGCAACCATAACCAAATTTATTTTGTCAGTCCTCTCTAATTGGACAGTCCCTTTGCCCCTGACATGTCCTAGGCATTCAGTATTTGTTGAATAAATGAATGAATGAATGTTCAGAGAAAATCCTTATACATAAATCTTTTATGTATCTCTGATTATTTCTTTAGGAAAACAACTCTTGCAAGTGGAAGCACTGGGTCAAGGACTATCTTTTTATAGCCTACCAATAAATATGGTCAAATTGTCTATTTAAAAGGTTGTAAAAATATGACCCCAGCAGCAACATATGAGAACATAATTTCACTGCACCAGAGATGGTATTGTAATTTTTAAAGCCCATATTTGCATTTTAGAAAAGTTTTCATGAGACAGGGCTGAGGTTGGAGAAGTTCCGACAGCGATAAGAACCTGAACGATCGCTATGGAGGGTATAAGAAAGAAGATAGATCTGAGAGCTTGGCAGATGGTAAAATCAGCGGGACTGGAATGCAAAAGGTTGACAGCTGAGATGCCGGGTAGAGGCCCTTTGTGCGCATGCGCAGAGCTAGGGCGGCAGGCGGGCGCGTGTCTGCGTGAAATGCTGGGGCTGGTTGTGGCCTGGCTGTGCAGGTCAGCGCTTGCCCAGAGCTGGAGGGTGTGACTAGGGGCTATACCTATATGCAGATCTGGGAGTGCCATAAACTGATGTACCTGCACAGAGCTCAGGGGGTGAGGGCTGGGGCTGTGCCACTGTGTGGGCCGGGCGGGTGTAACCTGGGTGCGGAGGTAAGTGCCCGCAGCCTCTAGGTGCTGCCAACTGCCTGCGGGGGGCAGGGACAGGGAGGTAGAGCTCGGGAGGGGCGGGGTGGGAGTGTGCCTGTGCAGGAGAGGCGGGTTGGGCTGGGGCAGGCATGTGCGCGCCTGGGGTGGGGGTGTGGGGCGGGAACGCGTGTGAGGGGTGGGCGGGGCCAGAGCGCTTGGAGAGCAGAGAGGGGTGGCGGGTGACGGGGTTAGGGTGCGTGGGGTGTGGGGTGAGTCGTGGGTCTCCGGCTGCACAGTCAACCACCCCGGCCTGGCTTACTTCCTGGTCCTGGGCTCCCCAGCTGTGCACCCCTGAGGGCTACCGGCTTCCGCCTTAGGCGGTTTGCACCAGCCAGACGGATTCCAGTTCTCGGCTTCTCAGGTCCTCAGCCTCTGCAACCAGGGCTGCCCTATGTGGTGCAGAAGGCTCTCCCAGGTCACTTACACCCTGGAATCACCGTCTCAGTCACCCTCCTGTCCCTTCTCTAGCTGTTATTTGGAGCAGGTTGAACTTGACCTATCTATTCCACCAGCTTCCTGGGACTCCCAATGCCCATGTTGGAATGGAGCTATGTGACTGCACCAGTGGAGCATGCGTGTAAGTAAAACATGCCACTTCTGGACCAAGATTTGTAAGAAATGGCGTGCCCTCTCCACTTTCTTTTTTCTTTTATCCCTGTCTTGAAGCAGAGGGATTAATTCAGCCACCAGATGCTCAAGATTTAGAGCCTGGCACCCTGAAATCGCCATCTGGTGAAAGCCACCTGCCAACCAGAACACTCTTATTGGACTGTGATATTTTACATGAGTGAGAAATAAATGGTAAATATGTTATACCATTGAGATGTTGGGGGTTATTTGTTACAGCAGTTCATTAATAACCTCCTAAGCACCTGTAAGTACCGGTTTAATAAAAGGCTGAGAAAAATTAAATAAGCAGGGCAGTGCAATGGTGCTGCAGTGGCAGAATTCTCGCCTGCATGCCTGAGACCCAGGTTCGATTCCCAGAGCCTGCCCATGCCAAAAAAAAAAACAATTAAATAAGAGGTGGGTCAAAAGGACCTCAGAGGGTTTCAGAGTAAAATGGTTCCCTGAAATATCAGAAATAATCCAGCAATTTCACTGCTAGGTATATATCCAAGAGAAATGAAAACACATCGTTTTAGTTTGCTGAGACTGCTAGGACAAACATCTCACACTGGTTGACTTAATTAAAAGAATTTATTGGCTACAGTTTTGGAGGCAGCAAGTCCAAGGTCAAGGTGTTGACAGGCTGTGCTTTCTCGTGGAGTCCGAGGAGTTCCGGTGCTGGCGTGCTGCCGGCCTTGGAATTCCTTGGCTTCTAGGTGCTCACTGCCTCCTTCACGTGGTCATAGTTGTCTCCTTCTCTGGCTTCTACCTCTGTGTCCGATTTCCATTGCTCATAAGGACTTTTCCCTTTTAGATTAAGGCTCATCCTCATTTGGTTTGACCTCACCTTAACTGATAACATCTTCCAGTATTAATTTACAAATAGAATCATATCATAGGACTGAGGATTAGAACTTTGGGCAGGGTGTGTGTGTGTGAGTGTGCATGATTCAACCCCCATGTCTACAGAAAACTTGTATACAAATGCTCAGAGCAGGATTACTAATAATACCCCAAAATGGAAGCAATCATCATCAAAACCAACCATCAAAAAACCCATCAACTGAAGAGTGGAAAAATGAAATATGGTATATCCTTATAATATTATTCAGAAATAAAAAAAAAGAATGGGGTACTGATACTGCTGTAACATGGATGAACCTTGAAAACATTATATTATGTGAAAGAAACCAGTCATAAAAGGCCACATGTTGTATGATTCCATGCCTAGAACAGACACATCCAAAGAGACAAAAGTAGAACAGTTGTTGCCTGCGGGGTGGGGGGTGGGGGGGAAAGGGTGAGTGGCTGCTAATGGATATAGCTTTTTGCATGTGTGCAGTGATGAAAATATTCTAAAATCACGCTGATGGTGGTGATGCTTGCACAAGTCTGGGAATATTCTAAGAAGTACTGACTTGCGCTCTTTAAATAGGTGACCTGTATGGCGTGTGAATTATATCTCACTAAAGCTGTTATGAAAAAAACGAGAGAAAAGCATAGAGAACAACAGCAAAATGGAACAATAATGAGAAGAAACAATGAAACCGGACAGATCTTTTCTACCCCCTCCAGCAGCCCAGGCTCTCATAGGGCACACGAGAAGCCAACCGACAGCTTCCAGGTGAAAACAGAGCCACCTCCCAGCTCCAGATAAGTCAGCCCAGCACTGGCTTCACACAGAGGGTGAAGATTGTCTGCGTTCCACAGGGTAACAAGGCTTTATTTTCAAATATAATTTGAATATAAAGATCAAGACCCGGGGCCAGTCCCCAAAGGGTTCAAAGAGACCATAGATCTTTGCTGGCAAAATGTTTAAAAAGAAAACAACACAACCAAAAGACACTTCACAAGGAACTGAAATAAGAAGAATGATGTCTGGAGCTCGTCAGCATGGAGGGAACGGAGGGGAGAACCCTGTTGATCCAGGGAAGGGTGTAACCAGGGTAGGAGGCGTTGATTGTATTAGCTCCGATGCCCGTCAGGGACTCTATTCCAAAAGTGACTGTGCAAAGTATGACGCTCTCTCTGGACCTGAGGTATTACAAGGATTTGTGGAAATTACTTTCATTCAAACAGAAAAGAGGAAAACAAAGAAACGAAAGGAAACCAAAGGCCCCTTCAGTTCTTTTATCACAAATTCATACTTGGAAAGGAAAATAAGAAAGCTCAATTCATAATGAGTGATTTTAAAATATTGTCTGCCATGTGCTCTTGTGGCACTGCAGCCCCCCCGCCCCATTCTCTCTCTCTCTCAGCAGAGCCTGTGGACATGTGGACACCATTCCTGAATCCAGGAGCCAAGCCCCTTGCTTAAGAAAAGCTTGTGGAATAGATTTTCTGCTTTGTGGTGTTAGTAAGTGTGGTAGATTGAATTATGTACACCAAGAGACGTGTTCTTAATTTTAATCCCACATTCCTGTGGGTGAACCCATTTTGTGTGTGTATGTGTGCGTGTGTGAATAGGACCTCATGAAGACGTAAATTTTAGTTAAGGTGTGGCTCAACTGAATGGGGGTGAATCTTAACCTATGTTACTGGAAGCTACTAGGAGAAGCCAGATGTCAGCAGATCCTGGAAGAGCAGACACAAGGAGAGAGAGATTGTCATGTAATAGGCAGAAACGCAAGCCAAGGAGCCCCAAAGATTGCCAGCAGCCAGTGCAAGAACAGTAGATTTGGGGGAGAAAGCAAGTCTTGCTGATATCTTGATTTTGGACTTCTTTTAGCCTTAAAACTGCGAGCCAATCTATCCTGCACTTTGTGGAATTTGCTTTAGCACCTTAAGTATACAAAAACAGTAAGTCTTTAGGTGCTCATCAAAGCCTGATTGGTTGTAGATGAGGAAACGAAAGCTTTCTGGAAGAAGAGATGTGTCCAGTATCGATAGGGAATTCCAGGTATGATGAAACTCAGAAAGAGGAGAAAAACTGGCCTGGTTCCTAACGAGATTTTATTCATTTTAACTCTTGAGAAGTCACTTCTTGCTGCCTTTCTTGGTGAAGAACTCTTATTTTATTATGAAGGAAGGAAAGAACACAATGCTGGTTGGCTTTTATTCTTGTGCAATCTTGCAGCTCAGGTTTTATTTTATAGATGAAGCAGCTAAGACACAGAAATGTGTCTAAACTCTCCGTAGGCCATGGAGCAAGTGAGATCCTTGGCCAGAATTCAAATCCAGCTCTGCGTGACTTCCAAGTTCGTTTTTACTCCACTGCTCCCCATGGTCTCCCAAGAAAAATGACTTCCCCTGGGGGGAAATGTGTGGGGAAAAAAATGCTACATTTTAGTAGGTGATTCATGCTCCTGGTCACATTGCATTATTTTGAAAGGTCCAGGACTTCTGATTTCTACTGCAAGTTAAGGGAAAAGTTGGGGTCAGTTCTTTCTGGTTCTCTCAGAAACTGAACCTGGCAGAAGCTGCAGGGAGGGCACCGAACAGGATTCAAACTCACTTCTGCCACTCAAGGTCCTTGCTGCGATGTAATACTATGTGGTTTTTGAGATTCTGTGAGAAATGCAGGACACTGGATTATTCTTATCTAGAGGCTTTGCGGAGACGTGAGTCCCGGCGTTATAAGAATGTGGGACGACGCGTGCCTCGTCATGACGTGCGGGGCTGGTTCATTCACTAAACCACAGGTAAGTTTGCTCCAAATAGACCCAATTCATGAGAGAAGCAAATCTGGGTGAGGGTGTTTGCTGGACACTGCCCAGGCTCACTCTGTCCCTGTAGTAGGGGTAGAGGGTTTGTGACCCCCTTAACCACTGCAGCTTGATGTCACCATAAACAGATTAAAAATTTTTTTTTTGGAGTATGGTTTTCAAGCAGGTGTTCTTAACATTTTTTTGCATTAAGGGTCACTTTGGCAGTCTGGGGAAATCCACAGATTGAATCATGTTTTTAAAAACATAGAATAAAATATATAGGACTTTGGTGGAAACCAATTATATCAAAATAAAATTGTCAAAATATTTTTTAAAATTCATTTGTGATAGAGTAACTGTGTGCTCTTCCATCAACACATTAAGTAATAGGATGTAGCACAGGTTTACAAGCCACCATAATCTTGAAGTAGTGATAAGGGTAAATCACATTTCAAAATGACTTGATATGAAAATGTGATTTTTATTGGAAACAAATCACAGGAATTGCTGATACTACTGTGGTTCTTTGCCCACATTTGTAATCAAAGGAAATGCTAAGTTTCATTTAGTGAAAGTAAAGATGTAATGAATTATTTTCCTATCCCAGTTTATGGTTGCCCCTGAATTCCTGGAACTCCTGAATTCTGTCTAGGGAAAGAAAGCTTAGCTTTCTTCTCTCAAGATTTTTTAGAGAAACAACTAACTGCTGTAATTATTGTTGCTTTGACATTTCGTCATTCTTTTGATTTCTTATTTCTTGATTTCTCTTATTCACCCTCTCTAGAGTCTTAGAATTCTGTTTCCAATTTTTTGAGCGCTTTTCCTTTCTTCCTTTTTCGTAAGCCTTTCATCTTTCTCCTGGTTCTGATACCAATCAAAGCAGGATCCTCTCACTGGGGTTTCAAAAGGAGAAAGAGTTTATTGCTATGGAAGCAAGGAGAACAGACCACCTATCAGCCTAAAATCTGCCTCCCGGAGAGTCTCAGGAGTTTAGGGTTTTTATGGATTTAAACAAGGGGAGGTGGCATTATTACCATTACAATGACAAGTATGAACAACTGCAATTCACAAATATAAAGCAGTGGCATTAAGCTAGAAATAAACTAGAGTCACCATTAGAACAGAGACACTGGAGTCGGCAGTTAGTTCTGGGCTGATTGGAGTTCCTTCATTAATTATGTGATGTCTTGGTGATCATAAGACTAATGTTGTAAGGCAGGATAAGGGGGTACAAACGGGCTTACAATTTGCAATTCAGTGCATTTCAGTAATTTCCTATTCTACGATATACTAGAAAGTAAGAAAAAGGCATTTATATGAGGATTCAGTCTTCATAGTTAGTTGTTAAACCTTGATTTCTCAGTGACCGTTCTGTATACAAGAAGAAATCCAAATAAACCCCTTTAAAATAACCAACAGGGGGCAGTGCAACGGTGGCTCAGTGGCAGAATTCTCACCTGCCATGCCGGAGACCTGGGTTCGATTCCCAGTGCCCGCCCATGCAAACAACAACAAAAATAACCAATAGGCAGAAAATGGAGGGATGGGGTGGGGGTGGGGGTGGGGGGTCGGGCAGCTAATAATGCAGCTTAGATCATATTTCTGTAACAATGTGTACCTGTCCCCACTCTGTGCTCATTCTCCCGGGCTCCTCAGCTTATTTCTTGTCCCCACAGAGGGCCGGAGCCCTGGGATCCTCACACTTCCAGAGTCTGGGGGTCCCTCTGCCTCAGGATCCCAGGGTTCTCGCTGCCCTGGAGTCTGGGGTCCTCCATCTCTGGGGCTGGATGCCCCCACCCCCACCCCCACCCCGGCCTTTGGTATTTCTAGCCTGGGAAACCAGACAGAGGCCTCCAACTTTTTGCCTAACAGAATCTTGAAAAACCAGGTATCTCATTACATATTTTTCGGTAAACAGCTTAATTTGTAGACGAAGCCCCTGTAAGAATGAAACTGAGTTCAGCTTTCACACAAGATGGCACAGGATGAGAGAACAAAACGGCTCACGCTGGTCTTACAGGCAGGGAAAGCTAAGGGCCTCTGATGCAAGCTTAGAATTGGCGCCAAATCCTTATATAGGTAAAAACAAGTTTAAATAAGTAACAGCCAGGGTCACCGAAATGTAAAGCTTAATCAAAAGCGGAAACCTTCAGCGGGAAATTTGAATTAGACTCTCTGGATAGGCTGTAACCTCTGGAGTATCCGATCCACAGAGAAACGAGAGAAGGACCTACGTACTAGGTTTAGGGTATAAAACCTGTGTCATTCTGTCGCTTGGCCTACGAGCTGTATTTTGGTTGTGCACTCATTCTTGCAAGAGAATGAATAAATTCTTTTCTTCTCCACAATCAGGTGAGCATTTATTCTCTTTCAGGTATGGCTTTCTTTCTAATGCCCCCCCCCCCATCCCACCCCCAGTTTGGGTTCGTAGCTCAGCGTGGCTTAATGCACAGACCCACAGAACACGGTGGAGGCAAAGGAGGTTTGTTTCCACCAGGGGAGGGCAGGGGACACTTCCCAAATTCGCCTCCCTATAGCCCATGTTAGAGACAAAGAAAGATCATTTTCTTGGGTAACGGGCCTGGCAGACTTCATTAGTCCCTTAGCGCAGCTGTGTCCTACTTCCTGTAGGATTTACATGCTCCGTGAGGCCGGGGCGTGGTGCCTCCAAGCCTGGCAGGTTAGATGAGGGCCTCGGCGTGTCTAGTGTGACTTGACATGTCGCTTCTCCATGGGACCAAAGCGCAGACTCACAGCTCGCTGATAGTTTTAAGGTTTCACTTAAAATGCTACCACTACAATTTTTTTTATAACTTTAAATAGGCTAAACACTTTTTGGGGGGCAGCTTTTATATTGTCTACCTGCTTTAAATACATATTTTGTTAAGATTTAGGAGCCGCACCTTTAGCTCAGTGTATGGGAAATGCCCCCTCTGGGGCTGAGATGTCAAGTCAACTAGGCAAATAAGACTTAGTATTTGTCAGAAAAAAAAAAAAAAGTGAGCCTCTGGAATGACCATCTCCTTTCTTGGATTTGAATTCTGAGATGGCTGATCAGATGGAGAAAGAGGTAGAGGGAGAGGGAGAGAGAAGTGGGGCAGGTGGGAGACGCTGCCGTGGGTCCTTCTTTTTTTTTTATTTTTTAATTTTTTTATTAATTAACGGAAAAAAGAAAAAAGAAATTAACCCAACATTTAGAAATCATACCATTCTACATATGCAATCAGTAATTCTTAACATCATCACATAGAAGCATGATCATCATTTCTTAGTACATTTGCATCAGTTTAGAAGAACTAGTGACACACCAGACAAAGATATAGAATGTTAATATAGAGAAAAGAAATAAAAGTAATAATAATAGTAAAAAAACAAACAAACAAAAACAAAACAAACAAACAAACAAAAACAAACAAACAAACAAAGCTTATAGCTCAGATGCAGCTTCATTCAGTGTTTTAACATGATTACTTTACAATTAGGTATTATTGTGCTGTCCATTTTTGAGTTTTTGTATCTAGTCCTGTTGCACAGTCTGTATCCCTTCAGCTCCAATTACCCATTATCTTACCCTGTTTCTACCTCCTGCTGGACTCTGTTACCAATGACATATTCCAAGTTTATTCTCGAATGTCCGTTCACATCAGTGGGACCATACAGTATTTGTCCTTTAGTTTTTGGCTAGACTCACTCAGCATAATGTTCTCTAGGTCCATCCATGTTATTACATGCTTCATAAGCTTATCCTGTCTTAAAGCTGCATAATATTCCATCGTATGTATATACCACAGTTTGTTTAGTTACTCGTCTGTTGATGGACATTTTGGCTGTTTCCATCTCTTTGCAATTGTAAATAACGCTGCTATAAACATTGGTGTGCAAATGTCTGTTTGTGTCTTTGCCCTTAAGTCCTTTGAGTAGATACCCAGCAATGGTATTGCTGGGTCGTATGGCAATTCTATATTCAGCTTTTTGAGGAACCGCCAAACTGCCTTCCACAGTGGTTGCACCCTTTGACATTCCCACCAACAGTGGATAAGTGTGCCTCTTTCTGCGCATCCTCTCCAGCACTTGTCATTTTCTGTTTTGTTGATAATGGCCATTCTGGTGGGTGTGAGATGATATCTCATTGTGGTTTTGATTTGCATTTCTCTAATGGCCAGGGACATTGAGCATTTCTTCATGTGCCTTTTGGCCATTTGTATTTCCTCTACTGGTAGGTGTCTGTTCAAGTCTTTTTCCCATTTTGTAATTGGGTTGGCTGTCTTTTTGTTGTTGAGTTGAACAATCTCTTTATAAATTCTGGATACTAGACCTTTATCTGATATGTCATTTCCAAATATTATCTCCCATTGTGTAGGCTGTCTTTCTACTTTCTTGATGAAGTTCTTTGATGCACAAAAGTGTTTAATTTTGAGGAGCTCCCATTTATTTATTTCCTTCTTCAGTGCTCTTGCTTTAGGTTTAAGGTCCATAAAACCGCCTCCAATTGTAAGTTTCGTAAGATATCTCCCTACATTTTCCTCTAACTGTTTTATGGTCTTAGACCTAATGTTTAGATCTTTGATCCATTTTGAATTAACTTTTGTATAGGGTGTGAGATATGGGTCTTCTTTCATTCTTTTGCATATGGATATCCAGTTCTCTAGGCACCATTTATTGAAGAGACTGTTCTGTCCTAGGTGAGTTGGCTTGACTGCCTTATCAAAGATCAAATGTCCGTAGATGAGAGGGTCTATATCTGAGCACTCTATTCGATTCCATTGGTTGATATATCTATCTTTATGCCAATACCATGCTGTTTTGACCACTGTGGCTTCATAATATGCCTTAAAGTCAGGCAGCGCGAGACCTCCAGCTTCATTTTTTTTCCTCAAGATGTTTTTTGCAATTCGGGGCACCCTGCCCTTCCAGATAAATTTGCTTATTGGTTTTTCTATTTCTGAAAAATAAGTTGTTGGGATTTTGATTGGTATTACATTGAATCTGTAGATCAATTTAGGTAGGATTGACATCTTAACTATATTTAGTCTTCCAATCCATGAACACGGTATGCCCTTCCATCTATTTAGGTCTTCTGTGATTTCTTTTAGCAGTTTTTTGTAGTTTTCTTTATATAGGTTTTTTGTCTCTTTAGTTAAATTTATTCCTAGGTATTTTATTCTTTTAGTTGCAATTGTAAATGGGATTCGTTTCTTGATTTCCCCCTCAGATTGTTCATTACTAGTGTATAGAAATGCTACAGATTTTTGAATGTTGATCTTGTAACCTGCTACTTTGCTGTACTCATTTATTAGCTCTAGTAGTTTTGTTGTGGATTTTTCCGCGTTTTTGACGTATAGTATCATATCGTCTGCAAACAGTGATAGTTTTACTTCTTCCTTTCCAATTTTGATGCCTTGTATTTCTTTTTCTTGTCTAATTGCTCTGGCTAGAACCTCCAACACAATGTTGAATAATAGTGGTGATAGTGGACATCCTTGTCTTGTTCTTGATCTTAGGGGGAAAGTTTTCAATTTTTCCCCATTGAGGATGATATTAGCTGTGGGTTTTTCATATATTCCCTCTATCATTTTAAGGAAGTTCCCTTGTATTCCTATCTTTTGAAGTGTTTTCAACAGGAAAGGATGTTGAATCTTGTCAAATGCCTTCTCTGCATCAATTGAGATGATCATGTGATTTTTCTGCTTTGATTTGTTGATATGGTGTATTACATTAATTGATTTTCTTATGTTGAACCATCCTTGCATACCTGGGATGAATCCTACTTGGTCATGATGTATAATTCTTTTAATGTGTTGTTGGATACAATTTGCTAGAATTTTATTGAGGATTTTTGCATCTATATTCATTAGAGAGATTGGTCTGTAGTTTTCTTTTTTTGTAATATCTTTGCCTGTTTTTGGTATGAGGGTGATGTTGGCTTCGTAAAATGAATCAGGTAGTTTTCCCTCCACTTCGATTTTTTTGAAGAGTTTGAGGAGAGTTGGTACTAATTCTTTCTGGAATGTTTGATAGAATTCACATGTGAAGCCGTCTGGTCCTGGACTTTTCTTTTTAGGAAGCTTTTGAATGACTAATTCAATTTCTTTACTTGTGATTGGTTTGTTGAGGTCATCTATTTCTTCTTGAGTCAAAGTTGGTTGTTCATGTCTTTCCAGGAACGCGTCCATTTCATCTAAATTGTTGTATTTATTAGCGTAAAGTTGTTCATAGTATCCTGTTATTACCTCCTTTATTTCTGTGGGGTCAGTAGTTATGTCTCCTCTTCCATTTCTGATCTTATTTATTTGCATCCTCTCTCTTCTTCTTTTTGTCAATCTTGCTAAGGGCCCATCAATCTTATTGATTTTCTCATAGAACCAACTTCTGGTCTTATTGATTTTCTCTATTGTTTTCATGTTTTCAATTTCATTTATTTCTGCTCTAATCTTTGTTATTTCTTTCCTTTTGCTTGCTTTGGAATTAGTTTGCTGTTCTTTCTCCAGTTCTTCTAAGTGGACAGTTAATTCCTGCATTTTTGCCTTTTCTTCTTTTCTGATAAAGGCATTTAGGGCAATAAATTTCCCTCTTAGCACTGCCTTTGCTGCGTCCCATAAGTTTTGATATGTTGTGTCTTCATTTTCATTTGCCTCGAGGTATTTACTAATTTCTCTTGCAATTTCTTCTTTGACCCACTTATTGTTTAAGAGTGTGTTGTTGAGCCTCCATGTATTTGTGAATTTTCTGGCACTCCACCTATTATTGATTTCCAACTTCATTCCTTTATGATCTGAGAAAGTGTTGTGTATAATTTCAATCTTTTTAAATTTTTTAAGACTTGCTTTGTGACCCAGCATATGGTCTGTCTTTGAGAATGATCCATGAGCACTTGAAAAAAAAGGTGTATCCTGCTGTTGTGGGATGTAATGTCCTATAAATGTCTGTTAAGTCTAGCTCATTTATAGTAATATTCAGATTCTCTATTTCTTTATTGATCCTCTGTCTAGATGTTCTGTCCATTGATGAGAGTGGTGAATTGAAGTCTCCAACTATTATGGTATATGTGTCTATTTCCATTTTCAGTATTTGCAGTGTATTCCTCACGTATTTTGGGGCATTCTGGTTTGGTGCATAAATATTTATGATTGTTATGTCTTCTTGTTTAATTGTTCCTTTTATTAGTAGATAGTGTCTCTCTTTGTCTCTTTTAACTGTTTTACATTTGAAGTCTAATTTGTTGGATATTAGTATAGCCACTCCTGCTCTTTTCTGGTTGTTATTTGCATGAAATATCTTTTCCCAACCTTTCACTTTCAACCTATATTTATCTTTGGGTCTAAGATGTGTTTCCTGTAGACAGCATATAGAAGGATCCTGTTTTTTAATCCATTCTGCCAGTCTATGTCTTTTGATTGGGTAACTCAGTCCATTAACATTTAGAGTTATTACTGTTTGGATAATATTTTCCTCTACCATTTTGCCTTTTGTATTATATATATCATATCTGACTTTCCTTCCTTCTACACTCTTCTCCATACCTCTCTCTTCTGTCTTTTCGTATCTGACTCTAGTGCTCCCTTTAGTATTTCTTGCAGAGCTGGTCTCTTGGTCACAAATTCTCTC
Organism: Tamandua tetradactyla; assembly: GCF_023851605.1. Lineage (NCBI taxonomy): Eukaryota > Metazoa > Chordata > Mammalia > Pilosa > Myrmecophagidae > Tamandua > Tamandua tetradactyla. The sequence continues at coordinate 30,267,330 of NC_135352.1, forward strand.
AGTGACTTTTTGTCTGAGAATGTTTTAATTTCTCCCTCATTTTTGAAGGACAATTTTGCTGGATATAGGAGTCTTGGTTGGCAGTTTTTCTCTTTTAGTAACTTAAATATATGATCCCACTGTCTTCTAGCTTCCATGGTTTCTGCTGAGAAATCTACACATAGTCTTATTGGGTTTCCCTTGTATGTGATGGATTGCTTCTCTCTCGCTGCTTTTAAGATCCTCTCTTTCTCTTTGACCTCTGACATTCTAACTAGTAAGTGTCTTGGAGAACGCCTATTTGGGTCTAATCTCTTTGGGGTGCACTGCACTTCTTGGATCTGTAATTTTAGGTCTTTCATAAGAGTTGGGAAATTTTCAGTGATAATTTCTTCCATTAGTTTTTCTCCTCCCTTTCCCTTCCCTTCTCCTTCTGGGACACCCACAACACGTATATGTGTGCGGTTCATATTGTCCTTGAGTTCCCTGATACCCTGTTCAAATTTTTCCATTCTTTTCCGGATAGTTTCTGTTTCTTTTTGGAATTCAGATGTTCCATCCTCTAAATCACTAATTCTATCTTCTGTCTCTTTAAATCTATCATTGTAGGTATCCATTGTTTTTTCCATCTTTTCTACTTTATCCTTCACTTCCATAAGTTCTGTGAATTGTTTTTTCAGTTTTTCTCTTTCTTCTTTTTGTTCAGCCCATGTCTTCTTCATGTCCTCCCTCAATTTATCAATTTCATTTTCGAAGAGGTTTTCCATTTCTGTTCGTATATTCAGCATTAGTTGTTTCAGCTCCTGCACCCCACCCGAACCACTGGTTTGCCCCTCCGACCGGGCCACACTCCCAATTTGCTGAGCGTGATCCGCCACCCTCCGCCGGCGCCCGGGCACCCAGCCAGACCTCCCTGGGTGCTAGACCCCATAGGCCGAAAGATTCCTCCACGAAATCCCCAGACTCCGCCCCTCCCACCCTGCCCAGCAGGTGGTGCCCGCGGCACACGCCTGTCTACGGGCTCCACCAGCAAAAGTTGCTGTGGGTCCTCCAACCCTGGAAAACTCCCGCCATGGGGGACGCCCGGCAGCTGAAGCGGCCTGGAAGAGTGCCAGCCGGCCCGGAGGTCCGAACGCGGGGAGGGTCACCGGCTGCCGCAGCCTGGGAGAGCGCCCGACCGAACCTCCTAGTCGGCCCGGGGCGCCAAGCGTGGCGGGAGGGCGCCAGCTGCCGCAGCCTGGGAGAGTGCACCATTCCCAGCTGGACCGGGGAGTCACGTGCTTCGAAGGGACCCCCCGGTCACCGTTCTCCGCGGCCTGGGGATTTCCGACCCAACTCTCTCAGTTGGTCCGGGAGGTCTCGCATGGTGGGGGCGCCAGCCGCCGCGGCCCGAGGGGACCGCCCGCCCAACTCTGCCAGCCGGCCCAGGAAGGAGGAAGGCAGGGACTCCGGCTGCCTGCCGTCCCACCCGGGAAAGCCCGCGCCCCTCTGCGATCTCACCGGAGCTGGTTCTCCCAGACAGTCAGCCGTTCCAGGATGGGGTACGCCGTCCCTTTGATCTCCGTCGTGGCTCCGGGAGCTGCTCTGTATTGTCTCCACTCCCCCAGCAACTGTTCTGGAGGAGGAAAGGTGAGGGTGGCAAGGCCGCCAAGGCCGGCAGCGGAGGAGCCGGTGAAGGCAGAAGAGGGCACGGCGGCAGTTGGAGAGCCGCCGGAGCAGGAGGAGAAAGGGAAGGACAAGACGGCGGATTGGAGCGCCGCCGGAGCAGAAGGGGGAAGAGGGAGAGGAGGGCGGGCTGGCAGGCGGGGCGTGAACGCCGTGCCGGGCCGGCGGACAAAGAGGGAGAGGAGGCTGGCGGACAAAGAGCCCGTGGGTCCTTCTTACTGGGTGAACTGCTCGCCCCTCCAGGATTGGTCCTGAAGCTCCTCGCCTTGCCCTTGGGGAACCTGTCCTCGGGAGCAATGCCTTCCGAACTGTCCGGTTTTCATCTCCTAGAAGCATTCACACCCTGGGGGGATTGGGTTTGGGTGGGAAGGAGGCCTTTCTTTTGTTCAGTGAGAAGACCACGTGGGAAGGGGGTGGAGTGGGAAAGTGATGTTCCCACGTTCTTGGGTCAGTCAATTTTAGGGAGTTGAAGGCCTGGAAACTGATTCCCTTAAACTAGTCCATGGCCACTGGAAAGACTTGTAGACTATGGCTTCATCAAAGACCCATGAAATAAAGGAAGGGGTCGATTCCCTTTTTGATTAAATCTTTATATAATCACTTCTTCAATCACAGATATTTACTGAGAACTTATTATGTGCCAAACTCTGTGTTAGCTGTTGGAGAAACAAAGCCAGTTTCTGCCTTCTCTGCACAGAGTCCAGTAAAGGAGATAGACAAACGTAGGGCTGTGAGAGAAGGGCTGAGAAAGGAGAGGAAATGGCTGGGGCTGGAGGTAGGGTGTGGCCAGGGCTCAGGGAGGGCTTCCTGGGAGAAGGCGGCCACCCTGAGGTCGGAAGGGCAGGCTGAGCAAGCCAGGAGAAAGGGCAGCCGTCCTGGACAAAGGCTGTGGCTTCTCTGCCCGATGTACTCAAATGGTCAATTGCGGAGACATCGGGTTTCAAAGGAGAGAGTTTATTGCTAGGTGTGAAGCAGGAGACCAGCAGCCCTATCAGCCTAAAAATCTTGTGTTCCTGGGTCTAGGGACTTTACAGGTTTTAGGGATTCTAATAAGGGGAAATGGAGCCATTACAATTCCAATAGCAAGTATAAGCAGAAAGGCAGGGAGATGGGGTAAGTATCATTTCCAAAGCAAGTACAGGCAGAAACAATTTACAAATGTAAAGGAGTGAAACCGTACTGGAACCAAGCTAAGGGTTAGTTCTGAGCTGATGCCAGTTCCTCCATTAGCATTAGGGGGTTGCCCTTATGAGGAAAACAAACAAATGGATAAAAGGGGGAGTACCAGCTTTTTACAATCACAGACGCCCAAGATAAAGGCTTTTATGGTCATTACTATAGATGAGGATGGCTGGATAACAGTTCAGAGATTTCAGGTATTCTCTCTGTCTAATATACCAGAAAGTAAAAAGGAATATTTACATACTGATTCATTAATAATAATAATTTGTGAAATCATAATCACTCGGTTCCAGGCAGGGGATTGGAGAGGGCTCTGCAGGCAGAGGATCCAGCGTGGGTGACAGCATGGAGGCTGGAAAGGGAACACTGAATAAAAGCATGCAATGAGCTGTCGGTCCAGAGAGGAGCTCACAAGGCAGCTTTATGAGTTCTCCTGCATGGCCCAGGCACAGTGAAAGAGAAACACAGAGACTGCTTGCTAAAAGTAGTGACTGATCCTGAATTATGATTCCGACATCTCAGCTGGAAGGCCAGAGCCCGTGACCTCCCTCCATGAGAGGGGCTATTTATTCTAGCATTTTTCGATTTCCAGGCATTTAATCACTGTCAATTAATTAAGCCCCTCAGATCCCATGAGTGCAACATGGAATTATCTCCAGTTCAGAGAGGGGAAAATTTAGGGCTCAGATGATGCAGATGGACTCAGGTTAGCTCCAGCCGGGGTCAGGAGGTCCAGGGTTTTAGCCTTGCTTGTGGGTGACAGCGGCCCTGCCTTTTGCTAGCTCCTAGGGTCCTGCCTAATAGAGCTGCAGGTGCCCGGGCTGCCGCATCCCTGGAGAAGGATAATGGATGGGCGCTGCCCTGGCCATGGCTTCGGCCACCGGGGCCCTTTTATTCCCGCAGCCCCTTTTCTTTTCTGGACTCGCCGGGAGGAGAAGTCCTTCTCAAGAGGAAGTAAGGCTTTCTGGCCTTAGGTTCAAATACGACTGGCTTTCATTCCACCCCCACCCCTGCGCAGAGATAAGTGGAAACGCCACAGGTAGGTTTAGCTCTTGCCAAAAGGACAGGCGCTGGGGCCTTGCAGGGAAGGTGGGGGCAGGGGCGGCCTGGGCCTCCTCGGGCCGAGGACCCTGGCTCCAGGGCACCTGAGGCGGTGGCGGGAGGACGCTCGGCCCGGTGGGGCTCTCGGGGACACGGGCCGCAGCGCAGCCCTGGCCGTTTGGCGTGACCCCGGCTGCCAGCTGGCGTGCAGCACGCATGTTTTAGCCATCTGCTTGGCCGGAGCGGCTGCCTGTCGGACGAGACCGGGAACTGAGAATGACCCTGGCTCCTGGCAGCTGTGCTGGCCTGAGTGTGGCAGGCAGAGTGCGCTCGGCCAGAAGTTCGGGGCTGGTGTGGCGGCGTCTCCTGGGCCAGACAGATGCTTCCCCCCAGCCGCTCCCCATTGGCTGCCATTGTGCAGGAGAGCAGGAGAGCAGGCCCGTCTTCTCGGGCACGTGCCAGGATGCGGAAGGGAGCCGGATGGCAGGCTCCCCCGTCTCTTGCCTGCCCTCGGCTGATTGCAGCAATGTGTTGGCAAAAGGCCCAGTTCTCCAGTGCCTGGCTAGGAAACTGGCAGGTGATGTAATGAAATATTTTATGTCTTCTTTTTTTTTATATATGGTGTGGGTCACATTTCATTCTTTTTCCATGTGAGTATCTCATTATTGCAGCACCATTTGTTGATTTTTTTTTGGGGGGGGAGGAGTGCATGGATTGAGAATTGAACCCAGGTCCCCTGCATGACAGGCGAGAATCCTACCACTAAATTACCCTTGCACCCCCTGTAACAATCTCTTATATGCCATTTTCTTCACTGATTTTCAAAATATTGGCAAAAAATCCCACAGCCATAAATGCAGCGTAGGTGCTCAATAAATTTGTATTGATCGAGTTAGCAAATTAAGTGATGTGGTTGTAACAACATGTTGGCTTTGAACTCAATTCCTCAGAAAACAAGGGCCATTTCATTTTAATATGCCCGTGTGGGTCCCTGGCACACTGGAGTGAGAGTATTTTGGGTGTTCATGATTATTAATATTATATCTAGATTTTAGGATCGAAAGAATAATGAGAATAAAAGAGCTTGAAAAGTAAGACTTCTGTGTCTTCATAAGGAAAAATCAGGACAGAATATTTGAAATCAGAACATCCTGGAAAATGCACCAACCATGCCTTGAGTGGTCACTGAGGATATTCTAGCAAACTAGTCCAGTACAATAGCCCTCAGCCTGGGAGGTCCCAGAGGACACAGGTAAGCCTTTCTCTGCCCGAATTTATCCCTTTAAATTAAAAAAGTAACTGGGAGCATTTCCACACTTTTGAGGCGAGAACAAGAGAAACATCTAATGGGTGACTGTGTGTGAATGGGGATGTGGGACAGAAGGGAGCTGGGAAATGAGGGAGAAGAGCAAGGGGTGGGGGCAGAAGTGGTGGGCACGGAGGAGAGGGGGGCAGAGGAGAGTTTGTTATGGAACCACCTGCCTCAATGCATTCATTCATTCATGTTTAGCAGACTTATTGAACCCTGCTGATTGCTGGGCAATATCTTAGATGGGATTCATGATGTCCATTCCCTCACTGAGCTATTAATTTGGCTGAAAGACAAGAAGTATGGAAGACTGAAATAAGACCTTAGTCATTCCACTGGTAATACTGAGTGCTCCAATAATGAGCTGATGCAAATGGGAGCTCTTGAGGTCAGTGACTAGGACTTGTTCATCTTTGTGTCCTCAGTGCCAGAATATCAACTGGCAACTTGTTACGGTAACAGGAGATGTTTTAACAAATAAACTACTCAGTGGCTTGATATGGCGGAAGTATATTTCTCTCTCCCATAAATTTCAAAACTGATGCTCCTGACTGATAGCAGGGTGGGGGGGGGTGCTCTGCTCCATATAGCCATTTAGGAACCTGACCTATCAAAAGTTCCACCCTCTTCATTATGTGACTGGTGGATGGGGGAAGAATCTGGAGCTGCGCTGTCCAGTAGGGTACCCACTAGCCATAGATGGCTATTTAAATAGAAGTTAGCTAAAACAAAATAAAATCAAACATTCAGCTCCTCGGTCTTACTAGCCACATTTCAAGTGCTCAGTAGCTACGTGTGACTTGTGAGTACCTGATCGGACAGTGTAGAGATAGAAGAGTTCCATAATCACAGAAAGTTCTATTGGACTTGGGGAATTTATGGGCGCACTTTGCTTCCAGAGCCCCAATTTTCAGGGAAGGTTTAGGGCAGTAGAATTGTGAGGGGGCATTTGGAGAAAGATGTAAATGGTTTGAAAGGAGGAGAAAGGGCCTTCTAGGTGGGTCACAGCTGGAATAGAAGTCCATAGGCAGGAGTGAGCTCACTGGGTTTAGGTATCAGTAAGGAAGCCAACATGGCCTGAGAATGCTCCTGTTGGGGAGTAAGGGGTTAACAGGCAGGGGTGATAGGTCAGATGACCTTGGAGTTGACCTTCATCATACAGCCCACCTCTAAGAAGCTGGTGTTCCATTTGTGATGCCCTCAGAATGTCCCCAGTAGCCTCCAGTTTAGGGCACGCCAGCCCAAGCAGAGCAGAGGGGAAGTCTATTCCCCTGGCTGGCAGGTCCCTTGAGGCAGAGCTTTCCCACGTGCCTGCCTGCCACACCTCCAAATTGGCTAGGTTTGGAAGACAGGAATTGTCAACACAACCAGGTTAAGTCAGACGAACATTTGATGAATACTAAGGTGTATTTCCATAATCACCTGGGTAACATACTTTTAAGGACTGAATCCAAACTCTATTAAGTGGATCCGGGTGGTCGATGGCACGGCAGAGAAAACCTGGGGGACTGTGGGGACCCAGGAGCCGTGCGCGATGGCCGATGCTGCGGAGATAGTGACAGAGAGAGGGGGTGCGCGTGTGGCCGCGATGAACAGGATGACATGGGGTCACCGGGGAGCATTCGGCGGCTGTGCAGACACAGCGGAGGTCAAGCTCGATGACAGGACTTCGTGCGGTGCTTTGCTCTCTGAATTTTAAGAGCAATAAAGTAAAACTGCAGCAAATCAAAAGCAGAAATGAGCAAAGGTTACAAAGGAGTTGGAAGTTGTTTAACTTGTAAAAGAGAAATGTAAGAACTGAATAATAGTCTTATTCTCCTGTGTATGCCAGGGTAGGACAAGGAGAGTGGGGACTCCCTCCATCTCTGCTGGGGACAGAAGAGGTTGAAACGAGCTTCCATTCCTGCTAGGGGAGGGAGGTGGAAGGAAGAATTCTTTGATTGAAAGGATGATTGAACGCAGTGTCTCTAAAGATTGTTAGTTTTAATTAATAACCGTCTCCTGTGGGAAGGTTAAGCTGTAGGCTACCCAGAGGCAGGCCTGGGCTGGTGAGCACAATGCCTGGCAATAGATATTTGTTGAATGCATAAGCTATCAGCCGTTCTTTTGAGATGTTCTCTGTCTTTGCTGTCAACGCCTTGTGCTGATGCACTGTCACCTCTCGCCTGTATTGGGTGGAGCACCTCTCCTCTTTGTATATACCTCAAGTTTTTCCTCCACGCTAAGGAGGTTTAATTAGCATAGCTCCTGGCCTCTCTCAGCCCCATCCCTCCCTCTCCCTCCGGATTTACTAGTTGGTAAATGTGGGAGAAGGGACTGGGCGTGCTCAGTCCAGCTCCCCCATCTTCTCCTGGGGAGCATTGCCTGCAGGGAGCTGTGTTCTCCGCTGCTCCTCCGAGGGCAGTTTCGTCCCCTCCTTGGGAAGATGCATGTCCCATCCAGAGCTCCCAGGTCTCTGTGGGGAAGACCCATGGGTCCTGGAGGTCTTAGGTATTAGGAGAGCATTCTGCCTCTTGTGCCTGAGCCGTGACTCCAACCCAGCCTGCATCAACAGTAAGGATGACACTTAAGCCTCCATCCACCATTTTTAAATTTATTCTCAAATGTTCCAAAACTCAGGTAAGAAAGAGGGGTGCTATTTCAGGGAGCTCTGAAGACCTCAAGAGCCTGGTTCTAAGAATAAATCAGTGATTTCTCCATTTTTGCTCCCATAGAATCCATCTTCTTTGTTTGTGGGAGCTTTACAATTAGGGTCGTGTCATTTCCTGCTTAAAATCATCCACTGGTTTCCCACTGCAACTGGAATAAAACTCACCCCCTCCCCAGGACCCCAGGATCTGGTCCTCTGCTTAGTCTCGGGCCATTGTCCCCCTTGCACCCGAGCTCCCATTGCATGGACACCAAGCTTGTCCCACCATCTAGAATATTCTTCGTTGTCAGGCATATCTGTGCTCACCTCCCCAGAGAGCCTTGGTCCCTGCCCCCACTCTTCCAAATTATCCTTTTGTTCCCCTTGACAGCGCATGTCACTAGCTGACATTATCCTGTGTCTTCACCGCTTTCCTCATTTATTTGCCCACTAAAGTGTAAAGCCTTCCCTTGAGGGCAGGGATGGGTCCATCCCTTGGCATTCTTAGTGCCTGGCATAGGTGGTCACTCGATACGTGTCTGTGGAGCCAATGAAGGAGGGATGGGGCTTTATGTAGATAGAGTCCTAGATGAATGGAGCAAAACCTGTCCCATGAACCAAGAGACCCTACCTACAACATATATCCTTGTGCTCATCCCTTAAACTCTGCTTTTCCACTTCCTTCATCTCTACAAGGAGCGTAGACTAGCCCTCCTCAAGTCTCTGCACTGAGAGTCTTAGAAGGGCGAGAAGGTCTCCTGCCAGGAGCCCCCTGCCACTCCTCTCCTTCCACTGTCTTTGCCTTGCCTCCCAGGAAATGCATATTTTCCCCGGCCCAGGGCACGTGACAACTTTCCCTCTGCCCACTCCTCTCTAGTATTTAATGCGGCAGCTGAATTATTTAACTGTGTAAGTGTTTGGGGACAGGGTTTGAAGGGCAAATAAGATAACAAATGAAGCAGCACTGTTTGCATCATTCTTTTCGCTGCTGGGGATTCTCGGGCTTTTATTTTTCTTGGGCATCTTGACTCTACCAACATAAAGAGTAAAACAAATCACATACACAAATCAAACCCCCGTCCCTGCCAGAGCTGCGGCGGCTGCATTTTAAATGAGAAGATTATAGCTGCAGCTAATGGAGCAGGAGCAGGAGCAGGAGCGAGAAATACTTGTACTGGGCTGGCAGCACCCAATGCCCCTTATCACCCTCGAAGAGTCTATTATTTTAATGTTAAGCACAGTAAATTGCAAACTAGTAAGTCACATTCAGACTTTCCTCCCCTCTGGTTGTCCAGAAACAGGCTCGTGCATGAATAAGTTTCTCCTTATTGTGAGGTTTTTCAGCAGCCTGGTTCCCTCCTGTTCTGCAGCCTTTATCTCTTTTGGTACCTTTCATTGAACCTTGAAATAAAGTCTCCTTTTTAGCAGTACAATGCGTCTTCCCCAACCTATTCTTCTGGGGCTTTTATGACTCAAAATTGACAAAGGCCTCACTAATGGAAATGCAAATTTCCTACCTGTCAAAGACTGAGAATGCTTTCTGAAAACACTGGCTGGGGCAGGAGGACCTTAGTATCTGCATGTTGGGGAGGGCAGCGGTTTCCAGTGAATTTATAGGATAAAAATGTTTATTTGATGCTGGGATCTAAATAAAGTGGCAGTGATTAGATTTCCCACGCAGACAGGACAATTCCCTGGGGATTAAACTTTTTTTTTTAAATCTCTTTAGTTTCAGTCCATGCATTATTCAGACTCAAATACTGGATACCACTTTTAGACCTGCTTTGATTTGGGAAGCAAATCAAATTTGATTTGGCAGGAAAGGTGGGTGCCCCAAATCCCCCCTGGTGCTTTGCTGTCCATCTTGCTGAGTAAAACTCGGCTGAAGGTCCAACTGACGTACGGCTACCATAGGGTTTGTCGCTTCTGATCATCATGGCCCTTTTTCTTTGGTTATTATTATTATTTAGTTTATTATTTTTGCATGAGTGTGAAGAACAGTGAGGGAAATATGGTCTCTGCCTGGGGTTTTACTTTCTGATTCGTGGACAGCAGGGCCTGGAGACGGTCCTGGAAAGCCAGGGGCTGCTACCCATCTGGAAATGTGCCCTTGGTTCTGATGGGCTCAGCTCTCCTGTCTCTAGGAGAGTGAGCAGGCACCAGCAATGCACGGCTCTACCCTGTCCTTGGCCCCCTTGCTCCTTGTCACCATAGCTTGCCACTGAAGGGACTAAAGCTTTCCAAGGACCCAATCACGGGCTTCTCCTCCGTGGTCCAATGGAAGTCCTAATGTGCAACACAAGCTCTTAATTACTTTTTAAATGCACCCTAATTGTGATGACACTGTCACAGAAGACCTAACCAAAATGACTTTCCGTGCAGAAGGCCATTCTCTGTGAAGGAAGGTTGTTCTCAGGGATGGAAGTGAGGCCAATGCTCGAGCATTTTGAGGGAAATGAGGGCACGGACCCCTCGCTCCCTCTGTGGGCCTATGGATGGTTTAAAGGGTGGCAGGGAGATAGGAGGTGGCATAACGTGATGCTACAAACATATGGGCTGGCTCTGTGTGCACTCAGCCAGGCCAGGGTGTCTGACCTGAGCCCCTGCTAGCAGTCCTTTCAGGCAGAGTGATTTGTCAAAAATTTAGAGCAATGGAATAACCTTATGGGAAAATTAACTGCATCTCATTTACTGGACAGCGTCCTCATAAGTGGGGAAGAAAGAGAGCTTGCTCTCCTCTCTCAGTTCTTGAGGATCCCTAGGAAGAGTTATGGGACATTATTTAAGAATGTCTGAGGACAGATTGATCATTGATGATAGCTGTATAACCATATAGCTTTTACAATGTGACCACGTGATTGTGAAAATCTTGTGTCTGATGTTCCCTTTATTCAGGGTGTGGACAGATGAGTAAAAAAGTGTGGATAAAAAGTAGATAAATAATAGAAGGGATAAGGGGTAAAATAAATTGGATAGATTGAAATACTAGTGGTCCATGAGAGGGAGGGGTAAGGGGTATGGAATCTTGTTTTTTAATTTCTTTTTCTGGAGTGAGGCAAATGCTCTAAAAATGATCCTGATGAAGAATACACAACTATGTAATCATATTGTGAGCCAGTGATCGTATAATATGGTGGGACTGTAAGTGTGTGGATATTTCTCAATACAAATATTAAAACATATAATATCTGAGGGCAAAGGCTAGAAACTGGGGGCCCGCAGGTTCAAATTTAGATATTGCCTTGATTTTTTCTGAAATGAAATCCCATGCTTTCAGATGGGGCGAGCCTCCCCCAGCTCCCCACCACTCCCACTTTGAGTTCCTATCTAGTCCCAGGTTTTGAGCCTTCAGGCTTGTGTGTGGGAGATTCCTGCTTGGAGTTGGACAGGAATGGTGAGGAGAGTGGTTGTGCTGGTTTGAAAATATTATCAAACTGATTATCTTGTTTAATACTGTAGGTTGGACTCTTTTGATTAGATTATTCCCATGGAGATGTGACGTACCCAATTGTGGGTATTAACTTTTGATTAGATGGAGATGTGACTCTACCCATTCCAGGTGGGTCTTGATTAGATTACTAGAGTCTTTAAAAAGAGAACATTTTGGAGAAACGCCAGGAACAACGTCACCTAGAGAAACAACAGAAGCCTTAGAGATGACAGAAATGTCAGACACACATGCTGACCCTTAGAGAACAGAGACACTGATGTTTGGAGATGCTTGGAGTCCAGCAGATGTCACCATGAGATTTCAGCAATCCAGAACCTGGAGAGAGCCAAGGGAAGCCAAGAGATAAAGGCCAGCCCCACAGAAGCCAAGTGAGGAACCCTCACAGGAACAGACGCTGAAAGCAACGGAGCCTAGGAGCAAAGAACCAGCAAGTACCAGCCATGTGACTTCCCATCAGCCTTTCTTGAGTGAAGGTAACCTCTTGTTGGTGCCTTAATTTGGACACTTTGACTCCTTTAAAACTGTAAACTTGTAAGTTACTAAATTCCCCCTATAAAATTCTGGTGCATTCCAGCAGCTTGCAGTTTAACACAGTGGTTTATTGACACTGGGAAGATGGCGGGTGGTGGGTTATGAGAATTACGAGAATCTGTGTCCTGCTTTCCCCCGAAGCCCAAGGACAGCAGGGCCTCTCAGAAGGAGGCTATTGGGATCCTTGGTGGGTGACTTGGGGATGGGAAGAGCATGCAGGAACTAAGGAGCCATGGGCTTCAGGCTTGTCAATGAATCTCTGCAGACTCAAAGGGCTGAAAGACCAAAAGTCTTCTCCAGGATTCTCAGAAAATGACTGTGAGAGGAAGGCTAGGTAGGGGCTTGATCAGATCTTTTATATATTTTACTGATTTCTATCATAATATTTGCGATATATTTTTGTTACGTATATTTATTATATAACATAGAATATATTTATTATAACCTGATGCTCTATTTCAACATTTAGAATATAATAGAGTATCATACAATAACTATAGAAATGTAAGCAAATCATATATTTATTTCTTTTTGTGATATATTACTTTTTTTATGACACATTTTGAACAAATACAATAGTGGCATTGTGTAATGGTCCATTCTTAGCACATCATGATGCAGCAACCCCTTTCCTGCCTTATTGGCTCATCCACCTTGCAAGATGCTCTAAGCAAGGCCTGACTAAGCCCTCCCTGGACTCCCCACATTCATGCCCACTTTTATCTGATAATTTGGAGTCTCTTCTTCTGGCCTGGAAAAGCCAGAAGCAGAGCCCCTCCCAAGCCTGGGGAGTGAGCACGATGCCGGCCCCAGCGCCTGGGAGCAGGTGTAGAAGGGAGACTGGCCTCTCGCCAGGGCTCCTGAACCGACATGGTGTCATGGGGACCCAGCTGCAGCACCCAGGGGCATGACCGCTGCTGGCCGCATGCTGTCTGGCCTGGCTGGCCTTTGCGTCTCCAGTTGGGAGAACTCCAAGCAAAAAGCTGGGGCTTTGGCCGAAAGGAAGCATTTTACTTGAATAAGTATCTGCAGTTCCCACTTACCTGTAAGACATGAGGTCAGCGGCTTTTTCGTTCCTGTTCATCTCTTCAGTGCTGAACAGTTCAGAAGAGACCTAAGCCAATTTGTCCCTACTGTTTGGAAAATACCACTAATTTCCAACTGTTGTACAGAGTGATATGTCTCCTTTCCTAAACCTCCCTACCAGGTGGTGTTATAATGAAGGTGAGTCTTTGGCTGATTCTTGACAAATATGCAGTTATTAGCAGGCCAGAAACAAAATACATGCTCTCTATTGTAGGCTCAGCGAAGACCCCAATCACTGCCCTTGGCAGGAGAGTTTCACTCTGAGACACTTTTAAGAATATTCTATCAGTATGCAGTAAACTTCTGGATAGATAAGGCAGCAGATCCTCCAGTAAATGCTTTTGGGTAGGTGGATGGAGGGTATCAGGAACCAGCAAAGCTCTAGACCTAGGTCTCTAGGTGATAGTCTGGGGTGTGTAAATACAAAGGACCTATTTCTAGGCAATTGCATATCTTTAATATAACCCATTTCACCAGGGAAAAATAATTCCTAACACCCCTATACCAATGAATGAACCCTCCGGTGCAGATTTAACTAGCTTTTGGAGTCTCTGCCACAGATAGGGTGGACTCCTGGTCAAAGTCTTGCAAATGCTGGCCAGCCCCTTCTAGAGTGTGGAGGAGAGGTCACACATACACACATAGAAATCTGCACTGTCCTTACTGAGCTATTTTAACATAAATTATGTACATTCTAACACCAGGACTGTGCCAAATAAATATTTGTGGAATGAATCAATAGAACTTCCATTTCTTGGGATTGGGAAAACTCTATCAGGGGCCACCAAACCCACTGGGGAGGAAGGCAGGTGCTGGGCCAGGCTGGGCTGTGAGGTGGGTGGTGAGGAGTCTATTGGGTAGGAAAGCCTGGCATGCTTATGAGGCATCCTCACTGGTGGAAGGATGCTGCTTCTGAGAGGACAGAGAACACATTTTATTTCTCTTGGAGAACATTGCAGAGAGGCACCCGGAACTCACTTCTGGCTTTGCTTCTCACTTCTTTCCCTTGCAAGGTCTTCCGTCAACTCCCAGACAAAGTCTCATCACCTGGAATCTGCATGTACAGAAGCTGATCATTGACAGAATAAGAAGCAGAAAGAATTAAAAGCATTCACTGGCTGGAGTGCGCAGAGGTCGTAGAGGAGACCCTGGAATGAGGTGGGCTGGGGAGGCGTTGTAGGGTGTGGGAAGGCTCTGGAAGCTTCCCTGAGGACAGTGGGAAGTCCCGAAAGGATTTTAAGGAGAGCAGGATCTCTGATCTTGAAATGGTTGGAGAGCTGCCACATGGAGTGGTGGCCAATTAAGACCCCAAGCCAAACTGAAGGTCATAATTTTTAATTGTTCACTTACTGTCATAGTGTAAGCCCAAGGCCCAAAGAAGAGAGTAGCTCCAGCTCCCTTCACTGGTCCATTTCTTCCCAGAGTGGCCCTGGGTGAGGCTCAAGTGGATCCATGTGGAGTGGGGGGCTGCAGCAGCATCTCATTGCCGAGGGAGCCCCAAACAAGAGACAGGTGCTTTCTATGGACCTGGGATGGAAGGGAGGCAAGTGGGGAAGAGTTCAGGGTGGACACGTACTGAGGATTGAGTCAGAGTGGAGAAAAGCATCTTCACGGCCCCCCACTAAGGAGGTCTTGGTGGGGGTACCGGAACAGTGTCTCAGCCGAGCTCTCTGGAACACTGGGCCTGGGGTAGGAAAGCAGAAGAGCCTGACCAGCCAGCAGGGGCTGAGTCTCTGGCAGCACGTTCTTCCAGAGGCTGCAGGGCACTGGGTGGACACCTCTGGGTGGGCACTCTAGCTTCCTCCCACAAGGCCAAGTGAGGCCTTTGCAATGAATAGCCAATGATTGGGCCTGAAAGAGGCACATGGAATGTTGGCCTGGAGCTGGACTCCTCAGCAATAGGGGACATCAAGTAGCCAGCTTGATGGAGATGGGCCCCCATAGGAGGCAGTGGTGGTTTGGAGTCGATGATGGCTGTCAGGGGTAAGAGAAATGTTCCATTGGAGAGGTATTTGGGAAGGAAAATAGACAGGGCCTTGTGGATGATTGGATGTTCAGGTCTGGAATTTAGGAGAGAGATGTTTTGTGGAGAGAAGGTGAAGACTCAGGAGCACAAATATGGCAATTGGTACCACCCCACACTTACCTGTTCTTTGTTTCCTTTTTGATTCTTAGTTCCCCTGGATGGGCATGCTCATTCCTTGACCTCACTAAGAAAGGAAATTCTCAAGGCTGTCAACTGCTAAAACAAAATCTCTTTCTCCCTTTCCCTCTGTAATTTCTTGCTCACTCTTCCCATTGCCTCCTTCGTGTTACCTGTCCTTTCTTTTCCCTATTTTCCTTCTTCCTTTATTCATAGTTGATAAATCAGTCCATAGTTGATAAAAGGTCTAAAGACCTGAGTAGGGAGGTCATTGACCCTTGGATTGGTTTTGCTAGGGCTGAGATCACAAATACCACAAACTGGTTTTGGCTTATAAAATGGGAATTGATGGTCTCTTGGTTTCAGGGGCAGGAGGCATGCTTGCTCCGAGGGTCATCAGCATTCTGGCTTGCTGGCAGTCTTGGGGTTCCTTGGCTTTCCCATTGCATGGAGATGTCCTCTCCTTTTTCTTCTGACTTCCATTGACTTCGGGTTTCCAGCTCTTCACTTTGGCTTCCTCTGCCTGTCCCTGGATTTCTCCTGCTTATAATGGACTTGAGCGACTCGGGTTAAGGTCCACCCTCATGTAGATGGCCACACTTTAACTAAGATGCAGATCAAGGCCAAGAAAATGTCGCTCAGGGGGCACATCATCCAACCTCCTACAGCCAGGTTAGCCGCAGCCTTGTGAGAGGGGAAAGGAGGGAGTTTTCTACGAGAGGAGCAGGCCTTGGCTATGGCCTGAGCCCATTGCTGTCTGGCTTGGGCCCAGTGACCTAATTGGCCTTTGGTGTCTTCGAGGGCCTATGGCTGTGTGGCTGTTGATTGCAGTGTGTAACTGTCACTTGTGACTAATGTGGCTCTGGTGATGAACGTGTTTTGAAGTGGAGAACAAACAGGGGACAATTGACTTGTTACTGAAAATTAATTAAACCTAGATTCCAGCAGAGGAGAAGAGGAGAAAGATGTCAGAATAATTTAGAGGCATGGTAAAGGTAAATCTCAGAACACTCGATTTAGCAGCATGTTCAGTCATCATAATAAAGGAGAGTAAACATGTTCTTGTTAGTAAGTTTTCGGCACAGCAGACTTGTGCTTCCAGGACTCGGCAAAACCAGATTCTCCTACCTTCCTATGATGCCTAAAAAAGGATCAAATGAGCAAAGCAGTATCAGAATGTCTTGCGTTACCAGGAGTACAACATTCCCCCTTTCTCCCAAATTCAAAAAAGCTCTGTTAGGCTACAGAACCTGACTTCCCTTGCCTGGGATGTTAATGCAGGTTAGTTTTAGCCAACTTTTCCATCCCTTAAAAAAGTACTTTCTGGGAAAAGCTGAAACAGGAAGTCATCTGAAATAAGATAAACATTTCTAATTTGGACTTGTCTTCTTTAGGTGATCTTTCAGAAGGCTCCAGGGCCCTTGATAAATTAGTTCTCCAGTTCTAATTCCAGGAGTGATTGTAAGGGCGATAGAGAAACACTGTTGTGAGAGAAGAGGAATTTAGAGGAGCATTTGTTGGCCAAGGCTGGGGTTCACAGCCGTTTCCGGGGGGCTCAGCCTTTCTCAGTGAGCTGCCCACTGGGGGTGCCCCCTGGTGGCATTTGGACCTGGCTGGGGACAGGTGGAAAGCATGGGTTTTCTGGAGTTGGACGGACTCTTGATTTCTCGCTCCACTGACGCCTGCCTTCGGCAGCTGACTTTCAAGCTTAGTTACTTCATCCGTAAAATGGGGCTAATCACAGCATCTGCTTTTCAGGCTAAATTAGGAGATTAAATGATGACCTCCGCCAAAGCCTCTAGAGCAGTGATACTGTCCTAACAGGAGCTCAGTTAAAGATGTTTTTCTCTTTACTTCCCATACAGTCCGAGCAGGGCTTCAGCGTTCTGTCTGGGAAGGCAGGATTGTGCCTTTTGTTTACTCTTTTATTGATTTATCCATTCAGGCAAAGGTTTTGTGGGTCTCCGATGTGCCAGGCACCGTTTCGGGCATTGAGGCTTGAGCACAGACCAGAGCATGCGACGCCCTTTCCGCCGCGGCTGGGGAGCTGGGCGAGGCACAAGCAACCACAGAATAAGTCGGATCCTTTTACAGGGGGCGACGTGCCGTGGTGGGAAGAGAGGTGCTGTGAGGGGCTTGGGACATGGGTGCTGGGGACAGAGCTGGTGGGGATCAGGGACGGCGACGTTTGGGAACATCAGGATGACAGCATGGAGGAGTATTCATTTCTTAGGGTGAATTTCTTGAATCAGATGATCCATTTTGGTTCTAAGTCGGTGCTTTGCCATGACGACACACTGCGATCATCTGGGAAGCTAGAAAGTCCATCTGCCAGGCCCCAGAGTCCATGCCAGTCCAACTAAACAGGGTCTCTGGGGGCTGGACCCCAACATGGGTATTTTTTAAAGCTCCTTGGTGAAATTCCAGGGAGAAACCAGAAGTGAGAACCCCAGGGGTACCCTGGCTGCGCAGTGGAATCACGGGGATGGGGGTGGAGGCGGGGGGGCTTTAAAGTGGATGCTTGGGGCCTACCCCCAGGAGTCTTGATGTATAGGCCAGGGGTGCAGCCCGGGCGTCGGGACCTCTACAGCTCCCTAGGTGCTCCTAAAGTGCAGTCTTTGGCTTTGGTTGCCTTTTGAGGGTGTTTGGGGTGAGGCGGGCAGAACACGGCAAAAGTGGGGCCTCCAAGTTTCCAGAAATGGGGCACTTTGGACAGCCTGAAGGTAGCAGGAGGGTCCCAGGCCCCTGGTAGAGGCGTTGTGGCGCAAAGGGACTCATTAAAGGAGGTGGGAGTGCAGCTTTGTGGGGGGCATTTCAGAGCAGGGAGCCTGGTGTTCTCCGCCTGAGTTCAAGGCCATGACCTTGGGCAAACGGCTAACCTTGTTAGCCTGTGTTCTCACCTGTGAAGGAGAACAGACAAGAACTGATGCATAGAGTTGTCATAAAACTAAAATTCAAGAATCTAGAGAAATCACTTAGCACAGGGCCTGGCAGTTGCCAGCACTTCGTAAACGGGAGCTGGTGTGTTTAATTGGGGGCGCCTGTCACCCACCTGCCATCCTGCCCAGGGCCTGAGAGCCGCAGGGTCTGAGCTGTCTATGGGGACATTAGGTGGTCCGCTCAGCTTAGGCTGCCCACCCTCCAGGTTTGAAATGGAACTTCCTCCAGGAAGCCCTTTCTGACCTTGCCAACAGCAATGAAGGCTCTAAGGCCTTTTGGCCGAGAAAAAGGCAATGCTGGGGCATGAGTTTGCTGAGCCCAAGAGCTCCTTATACAGGAAGCTTCTTCCTTGATCTTTAGACAAAGCTGGCCAATTCCCTCTATTGTCAGTGGCCTTTGGGGACAGTTTAGCTTGGTGAGCAGGTCAGCCCCACCCTGGGAACACAGGTGGCCACTGGGGTGGGGGACACCCTCATTTCAGAGGCCCCCAGATGGGCTGCCTTGGGCCCTGCCTGGGGCTGCCAGGCCCTCCCCCAACACTGGGCTCAGGGACCTGCCTGCTTCCCACAGATGCTTCCTGATAATGTTAATAAAGTTGAGCTGTCTTTTCCCACAGCATGCTGCATCTGTCTTCATTGAAGCATGCTCCCAGTAATTTCATTGTGGGGTTTTCCATTAAAAAGTTTAATTCCATAAATATTAAAATAAGACAGATAATTAGAATCCAGGTACTCACTGTTACACAAAAGCAGTGGAGTCGGCACTGAATTATTATTGTTATTAATAAGCACCCGCACAGCGCTGGCAATGAGCGCAGGCAAATAGGATCCACGATCATTGTTATTAATATCATCCCCCCCAGCCAGGACTGTCCGGGGTGGTGGCTGCAGGTGTCCCCATGCTCCAGGAGTGACAGCCAGTGGAAGTGCCACGGGGGGAAGCGACTGGCAAAGATAAATAGGTCCTCGGGTTGCTGCAGGGTTGAAACCTTGGTGTCTCTTGAGCTTTGCCGCTCACCTGCCCAAGTGGTTCCTGCTTCTAGTCCCAGGAGACAACTCCGCCCGCGCCCTCCTGGCCAGTTTCCTCCTGTGCTGTGAGCTTTTCTCTGCTCACCAACTCTAGGCCACGCTGGGCGAAGAGGAGAAAGGCTCCGTCCTGTGGGGGGTTGCTTGAGAGCCGGTGCTGAATCGTAGGTGACTTCGGACCTCTAGATAAATCACGTGGACAAATCCTAAACTATGAATCATTATGGTAGAAGGGAAGGTAAGTCACAGAGGAAGGGGGAAATTCTCGCCACGCTTAAGCTGAAGCACCTGTTTTGTTGTGTTAGGTCACCGTTTGTAATTGTCTCACTAATCCCTTCATGGTGGATTCCCAAAGTGACCACCTTGGAGAACAGAAAGAAAAAACAAAAAAGCCAGTACTTATTTTTAATCCGAGGGACAGATCAACTATACAGCAGGTTTTCCTTTTTTTTTTCGGCGCTTGTTGACTAAGGAAACGGTGTGGCCTTCTGGAAGCTCTGCTCCAGGTTGGGATTATCCCCTGTGTGCCTGGGCATGGACAGAGTGCAGCTGGAGCAGAGGCTAGGCCTGGCACCGAGGCCAGACCCAGAACGGTGAAGGGATGTCACCTCTGGACATCTGCTGTGGGTTCTGTGCAGCAGATGCAGCGGTTCTGGCTGGTAGCATCCCTTCTCAGAAGGTGCTGGCACTGACATGGGGACTGTCCCCCTGGACCCATGTCCCACCAGGACAGAGTGACGTGACATGATGGCAGACTTGGAAGAAAACTGGCATGTGATCTGAGAGTTCCTGGTGTCGGCAAGGAAATGCTAGGCCTAGCAAGGAAGGCGTTCTTTGCTTGAGGAAGGCAGATTTCAAAAGCAGGAGCCATCCTGCAACAGTGCCCAAATTGCAGCCTGAGATCAAAGAGGAAGTCAGAAATAATGAGCCTGTCTTTATTTAAAATGTTAATGTTTTGGTCATCGAGGATTTTATTTTTTTGCATTAAGTTATATTGTAAAAGTTTATCGCCCTAAAATTTTATCTTTATTGCTGAGTGTGCCAATTTGAGAGAATTATGCACCCCAGAAAAGCCATGTTTCTTTTTTTTACATGGGCAGGCACCGGGAATCAAACCCGGGTCCTCGGGCATGGCAGGCAAGCACTCTTACCTGCTGAGCCACCATGGCCTGCCCCAGAAAAGCCATGTTTTAATCCTGATCCGATCTTGTGGGAGGCAGCCGTTTCTTTTAATCCTGATTCAATCTTGTAGGCGGAAACTTTAGATTAGATTATTTCCACAAAGAGGTGACATGCCCAATACTGGGTGTGACCTCTTGATAGATGGAGATGTGACTCCACCCACTCCAGGTGGATCTTGATTACTTTACTGGGATCCTTTAAAAGAGGAAGCATTTTGAACAGAGTTAGAAACAACAGAGCCAATAGAAACTTCAGAGCAGAGCTGACACTGATGCAGACACATGGAGAACAGAGACACGGATGTTTGGAGATGCTTGGAGCCCAGCAGATGTCACCATTAGATGTTAACAAGCCAGAACCTGGAGAGAGCCAAGGGAAGCCAAGAGATGAAAGCTAAGGAACCTGCACAGGAACGGGCTGAAAGCAAAGGAGCCCAGGAGCAAGGGACCAGCAGATGCCAGCCATGTGACTTCCCAGCTGACAGAGGCCAGGATAGTTGCCCAGGGGACTCTGATTAGCTCAGGACTGCAAAGGATATTTACTAATGCAAGAAGGGCATCGACTCAAGGGCTGGGGTCAACTGGGAGCTGGACTTGTGGGAAACCTGTCAGAAAGTGCATGAATTGAGGTGGTCGAAAAGCACCAGGGACCACATCAAGGGGCTTTAGAAGTTGAACAGGTTAAGCAAGGTGGGAAATGCATTAAGAGTAGGCATGTTGCTTTGGGGGGCATTTCTGGAATGCAAGGGCTTGTCCACATCTGCTTTTTAAATAAGAGAAGAATCTTCTGGTGGAAAAAGGTGGAGTGAGGAAAATGAGCTCCATGATAGGAGAGGGGGTTGAAAGAAAGTTCCCAACCGCTCCAAATGTTCTCTCTCTTCTTGGTGTGCGCCCAAGATTCCTGAAAAGGTCCTGAAGGATGTTCAGCTGCTGGAGGTCTGTGAGGGACTGCGGGGACAGAGCTGAGCCCTCTCAAGCTGAAAGAGTGAGGAGAAAGTGAGGAAATCTGTGAGTGTGGCGTCCGCCCCAGGACAGCGCTACAACACAGCACACATGGCTTGTGACCATCAGGAAAGTAAGTCGGGGTTGGTAAAGGTCCTATCGGGTTACCAGGGACAAATCGGGTCAGACAGCCCTGCATTTTGTAGGGTCATCAGCTGGTTGCTGAGTGGTTTGTCATAGGCGGGTCACATCTGAACTACCCTCCTCACTCACTCAGCTCTCTGCCTCCTCCCACGCCCCTGCTGTGGTCCTCACCACCCCTTTATTTTCTTCAAAGCCCGGTTTGAAATTCTCACTTATTTATTTGCTGATGTGAGAGGGGCAGGGGTGATACGGAAGTCACTGGGCTGAGCATCTACTCATTTATTCCCACGCTGGAAGCTCTGTGTGTCCCTGGTCAACCTACCCAGCCTTGGTGTCTTCATCTCTAGATTGGGAATGATAGAAAGCACCTCCCCTGCAGGGCTGCGGTGAGGATTAAATGTGGGAAGAAAGCAAGGAGCTCAATGGCATGCTTGTGCTGGGTCAGGTGTGAGTAACTGTCCACAATTATTTTTCCCCTTTGAGGCAACATGGGTCATTTAGGAGTTTCAGTGATGGCCACTAGAGGGAGCACTGGCCCCGTTTTGGGTTCCGGGGCTAAGTGCCTGGTGGTGGAGAAAAAGTTAGTGATTTTGAAGAAGAGGAGAAGAGAGAGGAGGCAGCAGTGGGGCTGGAAATAAATGTGGGTGTGATCCCCCTGTGATTCAAGGTATCAGCAGAACCAGCTGGAGGCGGCAGAGGGATTAACGAGGACAGGCTCAAGCCTGGCCTCTGGACACAGGTGATTTTTCTGCCTTTTCCCATCTATCACCCATCCCTCGCCCCTGAATGAGTAGGGACTCACTGAGGACTTAAGAAAACAGAATTTTGAAATGGCTGAAATCTAAAGATTTGATTTGATTTGCTTGTTTCCTACACAGTATCTTTTTGTAGGATTGTGTTTTGTGAGCTCCTGGCAGCAGGAGGTGCTGTGCTGTCCAGGAAGTTGTCCCAGATATTGGAATTAGGAGCCCTTGTGAGCAGAGGGAATGTGCCATTTGTTTACCTTGCTCGCCCCAAAATCCATCCTTCTCTTCTCGGCTCTGTGAGGCTAGGACTCCACAAAGAGTTTTTCTCCTTCGTCCTTTGACTCCTGTTAATTCAGCCATGAGGGTGCACGGGAGGTGAAGGGTGGGGGGCAGGTGGAAGGGATAGGGGCCGCCCATTCCTAATTTGTTTGTCATTGTTTCTGTAGCTCCAGTACTGGCCCTTTGTTGTGTCTTGGCAGCAGCAGCTCGTTCCAGATGCTGCTTCCGTGGGTGTACCCAGCACCAGCCTGGCCGGGCCTCCTGAGAGCTGCCAGCCCAAGGAGCAGCTGGGCACACGAACTTTCTAGGTTTGATAAGTCCAGCCTTTTCCTACTGTCCCCGCAGCGTTAGGGGTAGTAACTGCTTCCTGTGACTGTTGTCTGTTGTGTTTCAGGGTTCCTCACCTTTTTTTTTTTCTCTCTTCAGTCCTCCATCACTTATGTGACATGACCAGTTCCCCACATTAAATCCCCTCTGTTGAGAAAACTGTTTCCCTGACTGGATCCCAGCCAAGGGCTTTGATTGTTATGAATGGAAGTGATTGACAGCGGGTTACCTGTGCGAAGTGGGTGGTATTGGGTGTGCAGAGAATGATGAAAGTGGCGGTAGAAGTAGGTGAAAGGTGCAGAGAGGGAGGGCGTGCAGATGCACACATTTTGCTTAGTTTTGTCCAGAAGTAGGTAGGCAAGTGAGGCAAATGCCCTAGTTAGGGTGCCTGGGCTGCTGGGACGAGCCTAAAGACTGTAAAAGTCTACTTCCTTAAATGCATTCATGTTTCTTACATGATTAAAAAAGGATGAAAATAGGAAGGAACAAGAACAGAGAAAGGAAGAAATGGAGATGGATTCTTGTAAGCCCTTCCTTCTTTTGTTTTTTTATTCTTACTAGAAAAGTAAATTATTGGGGGACTTCCTAGCTCAGGATCATTTTTAGGAGAAAAGGAGTTTTGAGAAAGGAGGGGAGAGAAAAAGTAATTAGGATCCATCGGGCTCTACGAGGCAGGCCTGGCTAGGTGGCTGCAGAGTGAGAGGAGCTCTGGGCTCCTGAGAGGCTGGACAGAGGCATGCTAGAAGGAGGAGATGTGAAAGCCAGGGAGGAGGAATTTAAGAACGAGTTTACTTTGATATTTTTGCTCTGGCTTTGGACTCTCTCCTCCTGGAGGCAGGGCCAGATATAAAATACAGCCATCCCTTCCACTACCACGGGGGTGAGGGGTGCCGCACCCTGCGATCTAGAAAATCCATGCAATTATTTTTGTTTTGCAGGGTTTCAGGAAGCTCCCTAGCTGCCTCTTGATTTGCAGACATTGCCTCTCCGGTTACGTTTCCGTTGCGTCGGCTAAACCTTTTAAAAATGTTTTCAAACCAACGTTTGCTGGCCTGAAAATCAGCAGGGGTAGACCCTTCACCTTCATTTTTCTTTGGGGAATTGTATAAGGACTTAGCCCTTTTTCATTTGCTGCAAGGGTCTGCCAGAATGCCTTTTTTATAACAGTCCTGCACCAGTGGAATATGCTGTACTTTCCACACACGAGAGAGGTGGGTCTCATGGTTTATGGAAATGCTTTGCATTTGTTGCTACAGCTGCCGCAATGGCTTCACCCATTTCCTTCTATTTTTTTCTTGCTATGCTGAACTGTCGACTCGCTAATGCCATAATGGCAGCTTCTGCAAAACTCCCCCCAAATTCCCATTTAATTTCTTTTGCCGACCATGATATATTGAAAGCGTGATGGGGAAAGTTGCAATGTTGAAGGGATAACTATAGTTTCTATCACAAAGTTTCGGGGATGCACAATCAGAACTTTTGCATTTGTACTGGCAGATAAATAGTGCTGAGGATGGTTGGGGATGGGTGACCACCCCTATACTGTTCTTGGTTTGGTGCTAGGTAGGAGAGAAATCTGGTTAAGCAGATTTACTGAAGGCATGGAAATTTTGATCCCTGCAGGGATGGCCTTCCCTTAAATTACTTTTTATTTTTCTTCTTATTAAGGGACATCCTGAAAGAGAAGGATAGAAAGGAGAGTTAATAGCTTTTAGTTCCAGGGCTGGGGGTTTTTTTCCCTCAATGAGTGAAAGGCCTGGACCTGGAGGTCTAAAGGACAGTGGGGCTGCTGTATGAAGTGCCAGTCAACAGACCCCAGAAATGCTCAAGCATGTCCAGGTGACAGGCATCCTAATTGCTGTCATTTAGGTGAATTGATTATCATTCAGGTCCAAATGCCAACAACACAGTAATGAGTCTGCTTGTCATCATGTGAGTGTCAGATGAAGTTGACTGTAAGCTTTATTTGACTGCCACAATAAGTTCTGTTCTGGCTCAGGCTTTGTAAAGCCAGGCTTTAGTTACTTTTTGCTTACGTGGCTTGTCATCTACACCCAAGAAGACCCTGTGGCCAAGGCTGACCCTGGATCTTTCCTGCAGCTCCTCTCCTCTACCCCCTCTCTCCTCCCCATATTTGAATTGCCATGGAGCTTCTTTCTGGACTCCCCAACGTCAGATGAAGCAGAGGCTGCTTCATTGCACTGTCCTTTCTGGCCTGAGGACGGTGTCTTGGTTTGCCTGAGCTGTTTTCACGAATATTACATGTTTTAGTTTGCTAAGCTGCTGGAAGGCAATATACCAGAAATGGGTCAACTTTTATAAAGGGAATTTATTAATTTGCAAGTTTACAGTTCTAAGGCCATAAAAATGTCCAACTAAGGCATCCAGGGAAAGATACCTTGACTCAAAAAAAGGCCGAAGTCTGTCACATGGCAAGGCCCGTGGCTGGCATCTACTGGTTCTTGTACCTGGTTTGTTGCTTCCTGCTTCTGATTCCAGTGGTTTCCTCTCTGTCTGTGGGTCCACATGCAGCTACTCCAGGAAAACTCTGGGTTTCACCTCTTAGCTTAGCATCTCCTGGGGCCAGAGATTTCTTCTCTTCAGGTTCTGGCTATTTCTGTGAGTCCTTGCTTAGCACCTGGGATATTTCTATCTCGAGCACCAAACATCTGTATCTGTGTTGCTTCTGAGCTTTTGCCAAAATGTTTCCCCTTTTAAAGAACCCCAGTAAACTCATCAAGACCCACCTTGAATGGGTGGATCGTATCTCCATCTAATTAAATTAAAAGACCACATGTGTGTGTCACATCTCCATGGAAACAACCTAATCAAAATCTTTCACCCTACAATATCGAATCAGGATTATAGAGCATAGCTGCCTGCGCAAGTTTGGATCAAGATTGAAGAACATGGCTTTTCTGGAGTATACAACCATTTTAAACCAGAATACCACACAGTGGGTTGGCTTAAGCCACAAGCATTTATTGGAAGTCCAATCTTGAGATATTAGCAAGGCTTGCTGTCTCCCCAAGAGTTGTGGCAGACGGGTGCTGACTGCTGGCAATCCTTGTGCTCCCTGGCTTTCCCCACACATGGTGAAGTCCGTTCCTTTCTTCTGCTCTTCCAATTCCCCCATCACAACTGACTTCTGGCTGTTCATAAGGCCTCCAGTAATTGGATTAAGACCTTCCCTCATTCAATTGGGCCACACCTTAGCTAAAGACTAACATCGTCAAGAGGTCCTATTTACAATGCGTTCGCACTCACAAGAATGTGGATTAAGATTGAGAACGTGTCTAAATGGGGGTACACAATTCAACCTACCACAGACAGGAGCTGCAGAATCTCAAGACTCCTCTGCTTTCTTTTCATCAGTTCCCTGCAGTTCTCTCCTTTGCAGGGTTCTCTCTGGATTTGGCCCTCCATCTGGGGAGCCTGAGCTGTCACTTCCCCATCAGAAGAAAACAGTTTGTCTCTGAAACAAGTGTCTTGACAGAAGATGGGGCCCCAGTGGAAGTGTGTGAGCAGATCACTCAGAAACAAGTTATTCCTCTTTATTTAAACATATTCCATTGATTATGTCAGGACCTATCATGTTTTCATTATGGCACGTCATAAAAGATACACGCATCGTGGCACCATAGGTTCTTGAGGGAGGAATATTCACATGCCATTTGAATGCCTGAAAGGAGCTGGGAGGAAGAATAGTGCATTTTCCATGCATTGCACACTGGCCCACTTTGAGTCTCTCCACATGAGTTGAGGCCATTGATGTGGCCACATAATGGAGCATCTGAGATCTTGAATTCTCACTTCTCTGAAGGTGACCGCCTCAGGTTGGGAAGGAGAGAGGAAGGAACTGAATGTTTTGAGCCTTTACCCCAACAGAAAGAAACTGCTGTGGACCCAGAAAATCAAGTGTTCCCTCTGAAGACCCAGCCAGTGGGAGGTAGCCCCAGGATGACCATGGCCACCTCTGAAAGGCTCCCAGGGGGCGAGGGCAAGGATGGAGCTGTCTCCCCAAGGCCAGGAGAGGTGGTGGAGCAGCTCCCCTGTGACAGGACACACACCGAGGAAAGAGAGGCACTGGGCTTTTGAGATGGAGCTGTGCACAGTGTGTGTGTATGTGTGTGTGTGTGTGTGTGTGCATGTGCACACATGTGCATGCAGTTGTGTGTATGTGCATGTGCGTGCATGGGTGTGTGTCTATTTTATTGCAGAAAGTGATGGACTACTTTCCACTCTGTTATAGTTAACATAGCTTTCCCGACAATGGGCTCTATTAATTATTATTGATTTTATACATCTGACATCCCGGACTTCTTTGCCGGGAGAGGTCTGAAATGATAAGTGAGGGACCCCAGGCCTGCTTGTCAACTCTGCAGCACCGTGGGCTTCACCGAACAGGCCTGACCCGGAGCCCCAGACACAGCTCCTGCGGGGGCCGTGCCACCCCTTTGTGGTGGGGTCTGGCCAGAGAGAGCTGGAGACACAGGGCTGTGGGAGCTCAGTGGGATCCAAGAGGCTCTGTGGGGAGCAGCAGCTTGTAACCAACCTGCCCTCTGGAAGGGGATAGCCTCGGAGACCCTGCAGAAGCCACTGCTGTTCGTGGACCTGACAGCTTAGTCCCTTATCTGAATTTCCTAATTCTTTCAGCCTCCCCCTCTGGCTTGGGCAGGCTGCAGGCTCATACTGAAAATGGATTCTGGCCAGGCTGGGCAGGCACCCTTGAGTTTCCTACTTTGAGGGCACTCCCCTCTTCCTCCTGGGGAGCCTCAAGCAGAGGCTCCAGGATGTGCAGGTTTGAAGGTATTATGCACCCCAGAAAAGCCATGTCCTTTAATCCTCATTCAATATTGCTGGGTAGAATCTTTTTGATTGTTCCCATGGAGATGTGACCCACCCAATTGTGGTGGGGCCTTTGGATTAGATGGTTTCCATGGAGATGTGTCTCCACCATTCAAGGTGGGGTTGCTTACTGGAGCCCTTTAAGAGGGAATCATTTTGGAAAAAGCTTTAGAGCCACCAGAGCCACCAGAGCCACCAGAGCCACCAGAGCTGACAGAGACAACAGAATGGACAGGGCCCCAGGCAAGCTGTTAAAGAGAAAGCTAGAAGATGCCACCATGTGCCTTTTCAGCCGAGAAAGAAACCCTGAATGTCACCAGCCTTCTTGAACGAAGGTATCTTTCTTTGGATGCCTTAATTTGGACGTTTTCATAGACTTGCTTTAATTTGGACACTTTCACAGCTTTTGAACTGTAAATGCACAACTTAATAAATTTCCCCCTTTTAAAAGTCATTCCGTTTCTGGTGTACTGCATTCCTGCAGCTTGCAAGCCAGAACACAGGGTGACCAGCCTCCTGGGCCCTGGCACCTGCACAGTGCTGGCAGCAGCAGGTGTGCTTTGGGAGCCCCCATGGGGTGAGTACCCTCTCTGAGGGACTTTTGTTCAGGAAGTGGATGGAGGCAGCTCACTCAGGCCTGGTGTCCCTGTCTGCTCCTGTTGCCCTGGGGTCCTGGGGATTGGCCTTGTCCACTTAGTTCAGGGGATAGTTGACATTTTTCTTTTTGTCAGTTTTCTGGTCACTTGGATTGTAAACTTTTTGGTGCAGTGACTGTGAGTGAATTCAGACTTTGTCTTCCTTCCCATTTCTCTTTCCTTCTTGCGCTGGGGGAGCAGACATGGGTATGAGGAGTGGGTGCCTTCAGGTGTTCTACAAGGCCCCATCTAGGACTGCCAGAGTTGGCACATGTGCAAACAGAACAAAGCAAAACAGAACACTCAGTTAAATTTGAATTGCAGATAAACAGTGCATTTCTTTAAAAAAGTACAAGTATGTCCCAAATCTTGCATGGGACATACTTACACTAAAAAATAATTCACTAGAATGACTCTTTTTAAAAATCCCAAAACTTACAAGGGCTGATGAGGATGTGGAACAAGAGGAGATTTAGTATATCATTGATGAAAATGTAAAATGTAATATGCAGCCATTGTAGAAAACAGTTTGGTGGTTCCTCAAAAAGTTAAACAAAGGGCTACCATAAGACCTGGCAATCCTATTTCTTGGTAAAATTAAAGAACTGAAAGAAGGGTCTCAAACAGGCGTCTGCACACCAGTGTTCACAGCAATGTTATTCATACAGCAGCCAAAAGGTCCATCAACAGATGAACGGATAAACCAAACGTAGTGTATGCACTCGTGGAATATTAGTCAACCGTAAAAGGGAATGGAGTTCTGATACATGCTTTTGTGTGGAGGATCCCTGAAGACATCAAGTTGAGTGAAAGGGACGGATGTTGCATGATTCCACTTATATGAACTCGGTAGAATATGCAAATTTATAGAGACAGAAGCTCGAGTTTAGGTTACCTGGAAGGGTGGGGGGAAGTGGGGGAGTTAAATGGGGGTAGGGTTGCTGTCTGGGGTGATGGGAAAGATCTGGTTTTGATGGTGGCGAGGGGAGTGATTTAATCCCACTGAATGGTATGCTCAGGAGTGGTTGAGATGGAAAAGCATACGTTGTATTCAGGTTGCCACAACTGAAAAAAAAAAGAGCAATTAAAGAGATGATGACAGTTAAAGACAGTTAAATGCAATCTAGGGTCCTGGCCTGGAACTAAAAATGGAAAAGAAAAGGCCCAAAAGGACATTTTGGGACAGATGAAAAAAAAACTGGAATATAGACTTTCAGCTTTATGTCGATGTTAAATTGCTTGAATTTGATAACTGTATTTAAAGTGATTACATAAGTGGATATCCTTGTGCTTAGGAAATGCTCATGGAAATATTGTGTTCATGGAGCATGATGTATGCAACATGTATACTTTCAAATGTTTAGAAAACGGATGATGTTTAGACAAGACTACAGACAGACTGATAGGGCAAATGTTAAAAGTTGGTGGGTCTGGGTATGGGGTGGTGGTACATTTGAGTTCTCTGTAGGCATTTTGTGTTATTTTTGCAACCCTCCTGTAGGTTTGAAATTAGTTCAAAATAACAAATTAAAACAATTATTTATGGTTTCTCTGATGCTCAGTTTTAACTGGGTATCCTGCCTTTTCCCTGGCAACCTTAGCCCACCTCTGCTGCCCAGTTCCTCTGAGCTCCTGGCTCCCAGAGGGGGCTGTCGGGTGTGCTCGGATCTGCACCCCGTGACAGGTCGAGGTAGAGGCGAGTGAGACTGCACGGCTGCTTCTAAATCCATCACCGCTCCCCTCTCCTGGCTTCCTGAACACTGCCAGCAGCCTGCAGTCTGAACATCATCTCTACCAGCTGGAAGCAAGTCTGGCAGGATTTGCACAGGGAGGGGGGCCGGGAGGGGAGGGGAACGCCTGCTAGGAGTTGGGGTTGGGGGGGGATGCCTTCCAGCGGGAGGGATTGGAGCCTCCTGGTGCTTCCTGCTGAGCACTCCTTGGCATCGGCCTCTGCACTTTGATTTGTTCTGTTTTTAACTGTCTTCAATTTCCCTCCTGGGGAAAGAGAGAAGAAAGGTGGGATTCTGAGGTGGGAGAGTGGAGTGAATGGCAGGGGATGCTTGGGAGTGGCTGGAAAGTCAGAAGCCAATTGGCGGAGTTGGGTTGAATTGGATATTCTAAGGCAAAGGCCAAGGAGAGCCACAGTGACACGGAGAATACATGCCTGAGTGTTACCAGACAAAGGCCAGGATTCTTTTGCCCAATGCGCTCAATGACCCATTCCTGAGACACTGGGGTTTCAAAGACAGAGTTTATTGCTAGGAGCGTAGTAGGAGAGCAGGTGGCCAAGCAGGCTGGTAATCTGTCTCCCTGCACTGCAGTAATTCTCATAGTTTCATTAGAGAAAAGATGGGCAGGGGTTAGAATAATGAGCCCAGTGGTCCCAGATGATGTAATTAGAGGGGGAAATTTACTACTGAGCATGTGCAGATGGATGACATGCTTAGTCACAGAACATGTGTGAGAAAATGGTGGACTTATAGGTTAAAGTCGAAGCTACTACACAATGTCTGATGGACCCACTTTGGTCAGATCCAGCTTTGGTTATCAAAATGACTTTGGACTTGGGGTGGGTTAGTTCTGGGCTGACCCAAGACCCTTCATTAATAAACATTAGGGGCTGTCTTTAGTGATTCCAAGACTCTAAAGTTGAAAAACCGCATAACTGCTTGCAAATGAAGGTTAGTCACCAGATTTTTACAATCACAGGGGCAGGAGGTGTAGGTTATACAATCATCATCTGAGATCAAGGCAGCTGGATTACAATGTAGAGATTTCAGGAATTCCCCTCTGTCTACTCCAATATACCAGAAAGCAAAGAGGAATATGTATATAATGATTCAGTCATGAAAATCATCCCTTAAATCCCGATTTCTCAGTTATATGAGTGACTGGGAGGTGCCATTCCCCCAACACGGAGGCCAAGAGGCGGGGGCGTTTGAGTTGGCGTGTTCCCCCGGAAGGAGAGCCCACGCCCCCGCCACCTTGCTGAGGCGCAACCACACTCCCGAGGCGCCCCACGTCCCGAGGCGCCGCCATGTCCCCGAGGTGCGACCACGCTCCCGAGGCGCCTCCACGCTCCCGAGGCGCCCCACGTTCCCGAGGCGCCTCCCCGCTCCCGAGGCGCCCCACGTTCCCGAGGCGCCTCCCCGCTCCCGAGGTGCGACCACGCTCCCGAGGCGCCCCACGTTCCCGAGGCGCCCCACGTTCCCGAGGCGCCGCCACGTCCCCGAGGTGCGACCACGCTCCCGAGGCGCCCCACGTTGCCGAGGTGCGACCACGCTCCCGAGGCGCCCCACGTTCCCGAGGCGCCTCCCCGCTCCCGAGGCGCCGCCACGTCCCCGAGGTGCGACCACGCTCCCGAGGCGCCGCCACGTCCCCGAGGTGCGACCACGCTCCCGAGGCGCCCCACGTCCCCGAGGCGCCTCCAAGCTCCCGAGGCGCGCGGGGCATTCTGGGAAGGGCCTCGTGTGCCTGTGGGGCGCGTGCGTCCGGCCGCGTGTGGACACTCCCGCCGGTGTGGACAGGCCCCGGGCTCCAGGGCTGAGGGACAGCGGACCCCCGCCTCGCGTGGGCCCTGGAGGCAGCGGTCACGGAGCTCCTTCCGTGAAAGGCGAGTGTGGCGCGGCGGGGCCCCAGGGAGCAGGCACGGGGTCTAGGGCTGAGAGGAAGGCGCTGTGGGAGCCGGCATCAGATTCTGGACAAGGAGCGGCGTCCCCGTGTCTGTACCAGTTAGTGTCCTGGCTCCTGGGCCGGTGGGCGTGAGGAGGCCCCTGCGATGCTCTTGGACAGAAGGACGCTTTGGGTTGGTAGTGCCTCCCTCCATTCATTTGCTTGTTCACCTCACAGACACTGAGCCCTGCCACCTGCCCGGCAGGTAACAGCCTCTTGGAGGCTGGAATTACAAAGACGATTTGTGCCCGGAGGGTTTAGACTCAGGGGTCAGACATGGAAATCACTAAGTCCAACGCTTAGTGTGGTGGCTGTGCGGGATGGGGGGTGGGGAGAGAAAGAAAGGCCTCCGGCTTTGAAGTCACACCTGCTGAACTGAACCCTGGGCTTGCTTCTTATAAAAGCTCTTTTAGCTGCGTCTTCCTCATCTGTGAAGTGGTGAAGCAGTATAACCCATCGTGCAGGGTTGTTGTTGGATTAGAGATGATGTGTGTAAGAGTACCCTGCCTGGTTCATGGCACATGATCGATTCTCAGGGTATTGTAGCTTCCGTGGAAATAGGTGCAGAGACCGGGTGGGGGTGGGGAACTGAAGCAAACGACTGGAGGTGATAATATTGAGCCAAATCTTGAAAATTGGTCGGGTTTGATGAGGAGTTTCTATGTTAACAAAACAGGGCAGGGTAGAAAGAGTGTAGAGCCGGATATTTGGAGCCTGCCCTCTATTAAGAGACGCTCATTAAGCATTTGGTATTGAATGTCATTTAATATTCATATTAAAACTATGAGGCAGTATAGATTTTGCAGTCAGAGCTGCTTGGGTTCAAATTCTAGCTTTGATGTTTGTGAGCTGTGTGATGTTAGATAAGTTGCTTTGCCTCTCTGTGCCTTAGACTCTGCAGCTATAAGAGGGGGGTTAATGGTAAACCTGTGTAGGGACTTTTGTGAGGATAAGGTGAACTAATACAGCACGGCATCTAGAACACTGCAGCAGGGACCACAGGTGTTTCTGCCAGTAATATCTTTAAGCCCGTTGTCCCCTGAGGAAAAAGGCCTGGAGGTTTCTGGAACGTGCTCCCAGGCCACAGCAGGTAAGGGTGGAGCTGGGAATGACTGGGCCTGTGGCTCAGAAGCCACCTCACCCTTTGTGACACTGGCGATTGCTGCTGACCCGATTTCCCCAGAGGTGGCAGAGCTGACCCCACTGGAGGGTGAGATGTGCGGAAATAGGCGAAAGGGGTGGTGCCCCCATCGTGTACCCCCCTTCCAAGAGATATGCCATGGTTGGAGGGGGACGAGGACAGGCCCAGGGGCAGCCCACGCTGGGGCAGCAGCAGGTCGCTGAGGAGCCTCCAGAGAGGCCAGGGATGGGAGAGTGGAGGGTGTGGAACCTGAGGAGAGGAGGGGGTCCAGGGACAAGGGGCCCATCAGTGGAATGAGCTCCTCAGAGAGGACAGAAGTGGGAGGGGGCCGGGAAAGCCTTTGGTTTGGAGACCAGAACATGAAGCAGGTGTGGCAGCAGTAGGAAGAAGTGTTCAATTATTTAGGAACAGAGCTGACCAGGAGAGGCCCGTGGGATCTGGCCCTGAGAGGGGTGGAGGTGTGGAGGCAGATGCACAAGCCTGAAAGCGGATTGGAGGGAAAAGCTGGGCTTAGAAGGTTTGTGTTTTTGATGGCTGATACCTTTATTTTCATTAAAGAAGGGTTGGAAGGTTTTTTTTTCTTTCTTTTGCGGGCTTGCAACCCTGGGCGTAAGAATAAATCAAAGGCCCCATACAAGGTACAGCTTACTTTGTCTTGCCTGTGTGTTTGTCCCACTGCGGTATCCTAAGCCAGCCTGAGTGTGTGTGTGTTGGTGGGGGAGGAGGGGGAGGTTCCCTGGAGCTGGCTTCTCCGTGTGCTCCCCAGTGCCCTGTAGAGACCAGAGTGAATAAAGGCATTTTGGAATTTGAAGCTCCTGTGGGAGCCCTTTCGAGGCTGCGGGGAGGGTGGTCTTAGGTCTGCTGAATCTTTAGAAGCTTCTAGCAGGCAACAGGTACCCCCTGTTGCCTGGCCTGGGCAGATGGTTTTAGAAAAAATTAACATTTTTATCTACTGACTATAAAATTTAACAACAAAAAGAGTACCCAACTATCCAAATCCTGTAGAAATAATGCAGTCTGTTTTTGTTCCCTCTTGTGGCCAGCCCAGGGAGTGAGATGAGCAGAATGGGAAGAGCCCCCCTCACGATTAGAGCTGACACACGGCCCCCAGGGTGCAGAGATGCCCCAGTTTGCAGATGGAGACCCGTTGGAGTTTAGGGTTCTGTGTGAAGTGTGTGTTCCTCATGCCCAACTTTTCAGAGCTGGTGGGCAGCACAGAAACCGATCACCTGCTATTGCTTCTCTTTGAACTGTTAATTAGCTGTTCAGTAATTTAGACTGTTTCTTTCTATACCATGAATGGCTGATGTTTGAAAATTTAAAGTTTATTTTGGAAAATTTAAAGTTTACTTTTAAAGTTATCCTGAGACCTTCTGGATGTTTTACAGAATGTAACTTAGGATTCCATGTCTTTTCTAACCACAGTAGCACACTCCCCAAGTCAGCATTTTCCAAGGTACCTCTTGGCTGCCAGGGTGCCGGAGCTGCCCATGGCTCAGGTGGGAGGTGAGTGCACACAGATCTGGAGCCATGGCTCCACGAAGAAGTGAGGGGTTCCAGAGGGGATCCTTGGGAGTGATAGGGCTGGAGACCCAACAGCCCAGGCAGGGAATAGCACATGCAAAGGCACAGAGGTATGAGCTGGTAGAATTTCCTGGGAACAGGAAGAAGGTCCTTATTCTAGTTTGCTAGCTGCTGGAATGCAACACACCAGAGATGAATTGGCTTTTAATAAAAGGGGATTTATTTTGTTGGTTCTTCAGAGGAAAGGCAGCTAACTTTCCACTGAGGTTCTTTCTTACGTGGAAGGCACAGGATGGTCTCTGCTGGTCTTCTCTCCAGGCCCCTGGGTGCCAACAACTTTCCCCGGGGTGACTTCTTTCTGCATCTCCAAAGGCCTGGGCTGAGCTGCAAGTGCTGAGATGAGGAATGCCAAGCTGCTTTGGCTGTGCTACGTTGTGTTCTCCCATTTAAGCACCAGCCAATTAAGTCAAACGTCACTCATTGCAGCAGACACGCCTCCTAGCCGACTGCAGATGTAATTAGCAACAGATGAGATTCACCTACCATTGGCTCATGTCCACAGCAACAGAGCTAGGTGCCTTCACCTGGCCAAGTTGACAACTGAATCTAACTACCACACAGGGTGTGACATTCTACAAGCTACCCAAACTTTCAGTGGCTCAGTTTCCCTTTCGTGCATTGAGGATTCTGGCCTCATGGGATTGCTGTGAGAATAAGTAAATAGTGCATGCCAGGTCCTGGGAGCAGCAGCTGGCCTAGCTGAGTGGTGGGTAAGTGCTTGCTGCTTGGCTCTTGGCACAGCGATCTTGGCCCTGGTTGGCCCATGCTGCCTGGAGCCAAGATTCTGAGATTGCAGGGCTGCCCCAAGTATGGGTCCTCCTGACTCCCAACCCCCCTGTCCCTAGCTCAGGTGGGCTCCCAGCATGACCACAAGGCTCAGAATCCCGGATCTATTTTTGGTGAGCATCTACTTACTAAGCTCTAGGTCTGCTGAATATGCATGTCCAGGGACCAGTGTCAAGGGGGCTTGTGAATAATGGTCCTTGTGCTGGTTTGAAGCTGCTATATACCCCATAAAAGGCTGTTCTTTTACTCCACTCTTGTGGGAACAAGCCAGTTATGGATGGGAACTTTGATTAGGCTGTTTCCATGGAGATGTGACCCACCCAATTCAAGGGGGGTCTTAATCCTTTATTGGAGTCCTTTAAGAGAGCTCAGAGAGAGAGGGAACTTAGACAGAAATGTCCCAGGAGAAACTGGGAAGATCCCCAGAAGCCCAGAGACATTCTGGGGAGAAGAACCAGCAGACTACATGTCTTCCCATGTGACAGAGGAACCCCAGATGCCAGAAGCCTTTCTTCAGTGAAGGTATCCTCTTGTTGATGCCTTAATTTTGACATGTCCATGGCCTTAGAATTGTAACTTGTAACTTAATAAATCCCCATTGTTAAAAGCCAATCCATTTCTGATATATTGCAATTCAGCAGCTTTAGCAAACCAAAACAGTGCCCCATACGTAGCAGTCCAGAACCCGTGGCCACTGGGCTTCCTGCAAGTTTTTTCCCACCTCCCACTGGTTAGTAACTTGCCCAAGATCCACCGCTAATGAGCAGGGAACTAGGGCTGAAATCTCAATCCCTCTGACACCAATATCCATGCTTTCTGCAACTCACCCTTCTGCACTCAAAGTCTGAGCTCCAAGTGAGTGTACCAGGCTCCAAGCCACTTCAGGTCTTCATTTTACTCCCTCTTGGCCTCTCCAGGCCAGAGTGGGCTGGACACATCCTAAAAAGCAGCTAAGGGGACTGTGTTAGATTCAGTTGTCAACTTGGCCAGGTGAGCATACCTAATCTTGTTGCTGCGGGCAGTACGTGAACCTCATCTGTTGCCAATTACATCTGCAGTCAGCTAGGAGACGTGTCTGCTGCAGTGAGTGACCTTTGACTTAATTGGCTGGTGCTTAAATGGAAGATCGCAAGGTAGCACAGCTAAGCAGCTCGGCATTCTTCATCTCAGCACTAGCAGCTCAGCCCAGGCCTTTGGAGATGCAGAAAGAAGTCACCCCGGGGAAGGTTGTTGGAACCCAGGGGCCTGGAGAGAAGACCAGCAGAGACCATCTTGTGCCTTCCACGTAAGAAAGAACCTCAGTGGAAAGTTAGCTGCCTTTCCTCTGAAGAACCAACAAAATAAATCCCCTTTTATTAAAAGCCAATCCGTCTCTGGTGTGTTGCATTCCAGCAGCCAGCAAACTAGAACACCCTGGTAAGTGGCAGAGCCCGGACGAGAACCCATGTGGTCTGTAGCCTGTGCCTTGACTCCATGCTCTGCTCTGTACAGCTTCCCCTTCCCTGGCCGCTGCTCCTCACCCCTCAAGCTCCAGTGCAGGCCTCACCTCCAGGAAGCCTGCCTGACTCACCCAATTAAGATTTCCTTAGTCTGTGTTTGTGGCAATCACAGTTCTGTTTGGAAGTAACCTGTGTCTGCCTCCCCAGCTGGCCATGGGATTCTGGAGGACAAGGGTCCTTCTTCTCTGGTTTTGTTTCTCTAGCACCTTCCACAGTGCCTCTCAACTGTAGGAAGGCCAGACACTCACTTCTGCTTCAAACTGAGCAGCTGGACCTTTGTCGGTTTTGGTATCATGCACAGATTTAAATGGCAAAAACGACCCCGCAACTAAAAACCAGTTGTGAAACACGGAACTAGGGGACCTCAAAGGCCCCTCAGGCTCCAGTTCTCTTCCATGTCTTCTCTGGTGTCCTAGTCCCTATGGTTGAGGTCCCAGGGCTCTTGGAGATGGGGTGCTGGCAAAATGGGGCCTCAGCGCCTTACTTTGGGACGAGGCAGCCTGCTGGTGGAGGACCAGCCCTTCCCCTGACTCTTCTTCTCAAGTCCCTGAGGGACAGCAGAGCAGCAGACCGGCCACCAGCGACCCAGTGCCCCAAGGGGCCTGCCTTCCTAACTGGAGATGAGGTGGCAGTGAGGAAAAGGAAAATTGACCTTGGAGATAGACTAACAGTGCAAACGAAGACTTGGAAGTATGTGCATGTGTGTGCGCGTGTGTGTGTAAATGGGGTGGTGGGGAGGGGGCGTGGCTGGGAAGGAGCTTTCTTCACAGACCCCAGCAGCCCCTCTAGAGGCAGCGGCTCCTGGAGGGGCTGAAGCCAGGCCAGGCTGAAGGGAGCCAGAGGGCACCGAGGTTGCCCGCCCCAGGCTGATGTGAAGGCTCTGTCCCCCTCCCCTGCCTGCCGAACCTTCTCGGCCTGAATGAGGGCCCAGCTCTCTCCTTGCTGGGGGCTGCACGGGGTAGTGAGGCAGGAGCTCGGGGCTGCAGTGGGCCCTTGATTCTGCTCCGTTTAAGCCCTGGAACTTTTGACAGCTCCCTTATGGAGCTCTGCAGAGCTTCCTGGGGGGAGGGCCGGGTCTCTCCGGGACTCTCCTGTCCCTGCCCTGGGCCTGTAACCCCAGTGGCCCCTGGCAGTGGGAATGGCGGCTGTGACCACCTGGAGGTCAGGTCAGGGCTAAGGCTGCCACTAATTACCGTTTTCTCCCCCGGTAAACCACAGCAGGGCAGAAGCTGCCAGGATCCTTGTTTTTTTTTTTTGCTTGGCACCATGAA
The DNA here is from genome assembly GCF_023851605.1 of Tamandua tetradactyla. NCBI lineage: Eukaryota > Metazoa > Chordata > Mammalia > Pilosa > Myrmecophagidae > Tamandua > Tamandua tetradactyla. The sequence continues at coordinate 30,305,366 of NC_135352.1, forward strand.
AGGATTAGACAAAAACACAAACATAGAGTGGCTATTACTGAGATTACTGAGGAGTTAAAAATGTTATAATCCTCTCACTCCCCCTGGCTCTGGGTTTGATGGGTCTTGCAGCAGGCCATTATTTCAGGCGTATTAATTACCAGGGAGCTGGAGCATAATGATTAGCAAGTGGGCTGGGGTGTCCCAGCCGACCTCGGGGGGTCCTGGGGGGAGACTCCGGGGAGGCCCATCCCTGGCCTTGCCGGCCTTGGAGACTGCTGGGAGAGGGGCGCACAGTGGCAACCTGACAGGTATAGACCTGGGGACCCAGCCTTAGAGCCCTTCACCCGCCTTTCCCGTTTGCTCATCTGGTTGGGCTCTTTTTCTGGGATCGGGCAAGGCCCAGGGACTCTGGCTGCAGAATGTATTTTGAAGGTGTCTATTCTGTGATTTAAATATTTACACCCAGTCATCACCAACCGTGCTCACCCCCTTAGAGCTACTGGGAGAGTTGGGTGGGGGAAGCGGGGGTGTCGGAAGGCGTTCGCTGCAGGAAAAACTGCCGCCTTGGCAAAGAGTGCCAGCTCTGTGCCTCAGTGTCCCTCTTCTCTGTGAGTCTATGGGGAGAGCGCCCTGCCTTGCCTTTCTAGGAGTCCCTCTAGCTCAGTGTTTTCTAGGGGACCCCCCAGCCCAGGGGGGAGTGAGGTTCCCAGCAGCACAGATATTTTCTCAGGAGATGATGAAAGAAATCTGGGCAATAGCCCTAAAATCACCATAGCTCCTTTTTTTTTTCTAGTCTTTTCTCCCCTCTCCCTCCTCAAACAACATATGTGCAGGGGCTGGGGTGGGGGAGGTTTTGACCCACTTTAAAGATGGACAAAACCGAGGTGCCGAGACAGCAAGTGGCTGCCTCACCTCCGTTCAGGCAGAGTTGGGACTAACGAGTAGGTCTCCACAGCCCCGGGCTTCTCCCAGCAATCCTGCCTCTCCAGGGAATCGCTCAGCTTGATTAACTAGAGCACTAATTGGCAGAGCCGGCAGAAAGAGCCCTGAGTTGTGGCAAGGCTAGTCCTGTTTCCCTTTGATTTACAAGAGTGAGGTGAAGCTGCTGTCCGCATTTTAACAAGCGGGGGAGTAATTGCAAAAACAGTCCAGAGCCTTGGCCCCTCTCTCTCCTCTGCATCTCAGCTTGCGGAGAGTCCAGGTTCACCCAAGTACGGTGGTGGGGTGATTGGGTCCGGGAGTGAGGGCGAAGGACCCAAACTGGGAGTGGATTTTGTACATCGGCCCTCCTGATTTGGAAGGCTGAAGGCTGTGCTTACGAGGAAGGAACTTGTGTTTTAGGACTAGTTTCCCATGCAGCCACCAAACACAAGCACAGGTGTCAGGAAGGAGTGACCGTAGGTGATGGGTGTCACCTCCTGTCCTGGCAGAGGCCCAGAAGGGCGAACCTGTGCAAAAGTCATAGGTCATTGTGGCAGCGTCAGGCAAGCCCAGGGTCCTGAGACCTGGTGCAGAATTTGCTCCCCCTGCTCCTGGGTGATTCTTGGGGCGCGCGCGTGTGTGTCTGTGTGTCTGTCTGTCTCTCACTTCTGGCCCCTTTCCCCCCACCACTCGACCCCCAGGGGGCAGGAGCATAGCTTACTTGTACTGGTAAACTGGGAAGAGTGAATGGGGCATGTGTGGCTGGTGGTGAGAGCTGGGGTTCCAGGGAGCTGGCGTTGTCTCTGTTCCTCGCTGTTCACTAGGAGAGGCCAGCCCTGGGCCACTGCTGCCGGGGAAGGATGGTCTGGTCGCCTAATTCTGGCATCCAGATGGTAAACCTTTTTTACTTTCCACATGAAGCTTCATCCTCCAACTTGCTCTTTATCTAAGGTGGTATCTTGGCTTTCATCTGCCGTCTTTGTTTTTTCTCCTTTCAGTAAGAGCTTCTTGGGTAGGGAAAGGGGGACTATGTATTGGGCCCCCACAGACCTCCAAATGTGACAGCGGGCCACCAGTTCAGCTGCCATATAAAATGAGCAGCTGTTGGCTTCTCTGGGTGACAACATGGAAGCAAAAGGTTGGATCCGCAATTCCTTTCTCCCCGTGGCTGGTGCCGGAGCCAGGAAGAAGCTTGTCTCCAGCCGCATTGAGGCTGGGGGTGGGCAGGTGCAGCCCGTGCCTCTGCTGACCGTGGAAGCAAGAGGGAGGCCGTTTGTCTGGGCTGTCACTATCGCTTTCCGTGAGAGCTTAGCTCCCTCAGAAATAAAAATGCCACTCTGAATTTAAATGATCTGTCCTTTTGGGAAATTCTTCCAAGCGACAGGACTGTTAACATGAAAAAGTAAAAGGGAAACAATGTGATAGTTCAGAAAGCACTATTTCCGGGGGGCTGCAAAACCCAAATAGCCAGTGGACAATTCCTGGGAGGAAGGGACTGATTTTGATCTGCCAAGCGAGAGGAACACTGTTTGACAAAGTTTCTGCTTGATGTGAAGGGAAATCTTAAGGGAGTGATTTTTGCAAGGACCAGGCCTCAGTGATGTGGTGCATGAAGCAGAAGTAATCGTTTTATGTGTGAAACTCTGTGGGCAGAGCAAAGATGGGAAAGTAGAGGATAATTAGAAATGGTCCAACCACGGAGAGGTGGGCTGCTTTTGGGTTTCTGGTCTCCGGCACCAATTCTTAGGCTTTGAGGACTTTCCTCACCAGCTGTGCCCATCACCAGGGGGCGCCAGAGCCCTTCCTGACAGTGCCTGGGCGGCGGCAGTAACCAGAAGGGAAGGAAGAGGACTAGCCCTGGGGTGCCCAGTCTCCCTGCCCCAGAACCTCCTTGGGATTTCAGGAGGTGGCGGTATCCTAAAGACTCTCCCTGCTAGACCACTAGAGGTTGAGATGGCCTTTTGTTCTCAGAGATGCCAGAGCTCTGGAAACTGAAGGAAGGCAAGTGGAGAGCCCCAGGATGGAGGCCACACTTGGCTTACTCCCTATTCTTTGCTACCTGCCATTCTCCACTTGTCTCAGGGTTAGGCCAGCCATTCCTTTCCCTTTGTCACCCCTGCGTCGTCTCCCTGCTTTGCAGTGTGTTGTCAGCGCTTGACACCGAAGCATAACCTCCAAGGTTATTGCCCTCCTCTTTACTTTGCTATAGGGTTGAACCTGGGAATAATGTCATAGCTGAAGTGAGGTGTTTTCTTTTTTTCACCTGCTTGTTTATCACCTTGTGTTAGTAGGTCAGGGATGAAAGGCTCTGGTTCTCTATGATGTTCTGGGTGATTATTTAAAGTCCATTTGGTCTACCAAGGGAGAGGTACGGTTTTCCCTTTAAGCCTTAGAAGGCTATGTGGTCACACCCAACCTGTGCACTTTTAACCAAGGCCAGGTTTCTGCCGGGGTAGATCGAGGGAGACAGAGAGAGACAGGGAGAGAGAGGTAGACAGATAGAAGGGTGCAGACAGAGACAGGAGTTCTGGGGACAATCTTTGTAGAATGTTCTGTAGAACAGGTGGATTGGAATCTCCCCAGTATTAGTTCTGGGGGAAAATTCGAGGCTGGGTGGTTTCTTCATGCACATGTACAGTCATTAGTGAATTATGTGATACAAGCCCCAAGATCCAGAGCCTTTGGTGTGCTTCCTCAGATTTTCACTCATCAGTCGTATTTTCAGGCTTTCAGTCATGTGAGAGAACTTGTCATTTTAACTCCTTAGGCATTTATGCTCCCCTCATACCCCACTGATAAAGTTAACTTGTGAAAGTTTGAAATACTTCATTTTGGTCCAGTGGACCTCTTGTAAATCCTGTCAGTTCTTACAGTGAGCTGTGCTGACTAGAAAAAGTCATTGTGTGTGGAATTCAGAAATCTCTACGCACATGTAAAAAAAATTGTGATTTCCCTTCCTGGAGTGAAGGAGCGAGCTAAATGCCTGTGGCTAGGGCCTGCTAAAGTCCAGCTCACAATTCACCCTGTAAGCAGGAAGACTTTAACCAAGCCCCACTGTTGCCCTTGAAGTCACGATTTATGCTTCTAATTTTAATTTTCTTCAGCTTAGGTCCCAGAAGGATTTATTAAATTTGCTTTGTGGAACCTATTAACTCTAAACTGAATAACGATGTTACTCCAGGCTTTGAATCAGTTTGTAGTAAATTCTCTACACACAGGACTCCGGGAATCTGGTATTCCTCCATGACTGAATTTTAAGTCAGTTCATAAATGAAAAGGTTTACTCAATTTACCTAAAATTTATTAGTAATTAACTGACATCAAGAGACCATTGCTTGCAGAGGTGGTGAATAGCAAATGAGAACTCTAGCAGGAGAGGATATTCATTACATGGCTTAAATTTAGAAGGTAGAAAATTCAAATGGCATATCAGTAGCTCTTTGGTACTTTGGCTAAATCCTGTGGCTAAAATGGGTAATAATTGTTTATAATTGTTTTTTTTTTTTAATGGGCTGAGTAGGATGGCCATGCCATATGAATGAATAGCTTATGGAAAATCTACTTAAATAGCCTGACATATGAATGTATGCAAATCAGTAATCTTTTTTTTTTAATGAAGTCTTTTATAGATATTATGGACAGTTATTAACATTGCAAGGCAGAACCATCAACCCATGATGACAGGGCGAGGAGCTAGAAATGTTGGCAGGTGGAGGGGAGTTCAAGGCACATGCCCTGTCCATGGGTCAGGGGCATTTTGGTACAATGAAAGAAGCAGGGCATGGCTAAATGATAGCAGCTTTCAAAAGACCTACTGCCTTGTGGGAAAGGGGATGATAACCCAGTAGCTCCCTGGGTTGTGTTACCACCAGGAGACTAGGTGATGGAGTGGAATCTCAGCTCATCTTGGAATGAGCAACTTCTCATAGTTGGACAACTCACTCAAACTTCATGATCCCGTATAAGTATCTCTGAGTCCCTTCTGGCTCCAACTTTTAGAATCTGATTTTAAATCTGATTTTCTTTTAGAAACTGTGAAAGGGGGTACTTGAAGAGGATCACTTCTTTGAAGTGAAGTGTGATAGAATTGGGTGTCTATGGAAAGGGTAAGATTTTGCTATGTTTCTCTTTGAGGCTTCCAACTGCTGCAGCTCACATGTCATCCCACCCCATCCCACCCAGGGTGGGTGCTGGCAGTCCTAGATCCTTCTCTGTTACAGCGAATGAGCTGCTGTGAGCGCTGCCCATTGGCTTTGCCATTGACAGGACATGCTGTGGATCAGTGCCTCCCGGCCTTCCTCTTTTGGATTCCTCCATTTCAAAAGCATCTCAGACAGCTGCTTTGCTGTTCAGCCTGTGAGAGAAAGTTTCATTTGGGAGTAGTTCAGAACAAAAGGGAAACAAAAAACAACGGTGAACACAGAAATAGGTGAGCAGGGTTAGGAGTTCATCAGAGGCAGAATTCTCTCCTCATCTTTTAAAATGCTTGGGTGTGGTCTTCAATTGAGGTGTTTATATTCTGGTGCTGTACTTAGTTCAGGTTCAGCACGTAAACCTTATACAACTTAAGAGATGAATGTAAATTTCAAGGGCTGTGACAAGAGCATATCCCATAACCAGTAAATTATTTTCTAAGATTTTTTTTTCAGCTACCATGTTTTTCTTTGCATTTGTTTCAGATATTACTTTTTAAGAAAAGCTATGTCGAGAATGAAAGTAGTACTGCATGTGTTTTCCCCTGATTAATGCTAAAAGTGTTTTTTTGGACTTCCCAGTATCAACATGTTGAACTGTAATTCGAAGAGAAAAAATAGACCAGTTGGCCAAGTCGATGACCTGATTCTTGTTGGATCAACACGTTATCAAGTTGAGGTTGTCACTACAAAGAAAGTGTGATGAAGTCTGCCTTTTCAGACTAAAATCAGAGCCCTGGCCTGCCAGCCAGAATTGCTGAACTAAGCAATCCCTAATCAGTCGGTCTATATGTAGATTTAGACATCTCCAGGAGGCTGGGAGCCTATCAGGCTCAAACTGATTATTCTAATCAAGCGTTTTAATTAAGTACACATGTTGCGAGGATCACAGGAACCAGGACTCCTCTTGAGTAGTAATGGGCAGTGTTTCTGTCTCTTTTTTAAATTCTTTACAGTGATAGTGGTTAGCTTTGTGGGGGTGTATTTAACGTTTTTTTAAAGTAGGTCATGGGAGAGTCTTCTGTGAAGTGCACTCTGCTGAGCTGGCAGTCTGGCCAGTGGATAAGAAAATAAAAAAACATTAAGGTATTACCAACTAGGTAGGTTGCAGATGAATCAATACCCCACTACTCCATCTGTTTGTATCCTTCACTCCAAACACAAAAGCAATACTGGCCAGCACAAGGTTTAAAAAATATATGAACACACACACATTGGGTTGGCTTTTATTGGAATGCCTAGATGCAATCTATAGTCATCAAGTTATGGAAAATTCAGGTCACATATAAAGTTAAGAAGGCAAATGAAAAGAACAATACAAATCAGACAAAATTTACATCTCAAAATATCATGAAAGCATTTCGAGTGGCTTTGCCTAAAATACTTTATCAATTTCTTTTTTGTAAGCTAATTCTTTTCATTATACAGTTCCCCCCTCCCTCCCCTTAGAAAAGGTCTTTTGTTTACATATTCCCCAAGGTCACTATTTCTCGTAAAAGCATGTCCAGATCACAAGTCTTTTTAGAAAGAAATAGGCTCATTATACCTACTAACAAGACACTAATTGGGTTGATTTGACTTCGTCTAAAATAAGCACCAGGAGATACTCCAAATCTGATATTTATCGGTGCCATTGTAAAGGACCAGTCCACGTCAAGAAGAGGGTAAGAATATTTTTTCACTTCTGTCATGTGGTACAAGCTTTTCATAGTCAATACATCAGAAACATTTCTGAGAATTTAGACTCAGAGCCTATTTCACCCAAAAGTACTTACAGCATGCTAAATACAGTCCTGCAGAAGTTCCATGGAACAGAACTGCAATTACCTAAGTTAACAGTTAAAAAATAAAATGTAAAACAGAGTTATGTTTATGTGGTTTGAAATATCATAGTTTTCTAAATTTGGGCTTCATAATACTTGCCAAAGGATTTTCAGGATAAAAAATATTAATGCTAATCTGTGCTTTCATTCTAATAAAATATCAGCATTCATTAGAAGAGTAATTAATTACTTTAGTACGCTCTACCAAATACACAAAGACAGTAATAGCACTGATACTGTAAATTCAGTAGCTATTTTGAAACTTTCCCAGCCAATCTGTTTAATAAACACGCCTACTGTGCAATTCTGAGTATGTGGTACATACAAAGCAGTTAGAAAAATTTTCAATACATCACTTGAACCTTTATATTTACGACATGTTCACTTGCTATATTTTATCACCATTATACATAGAGGAAAACAGTGTGTACTATAGCTCATTGAACTGAGGAATATTCTTGTAAAGTATCTTTGTGGCTGAATTTAGTGCTCACGAAAGAGATCTGCAGCGCGGCAGAGCAGGTGGTGGCTGTGCGCACCCATGCAGGGCTGAGGCCGCCCGCAGACCAGCTCCCGCTGCAGTTTGGTCATGTGGGCTTATGGGAGCTTTGGTCTATTTCTTTACTTTTTTGTCCCTCTAGGTGACCTGAGGGTCCAAACCCCAGACTAGCAGAGTGACCCTGCCCTTGTCCACCTGCCTTCTGCGCCGCTCCTCGGTTTCTGCTATCTTTCCTTGACTTGAAGGAGACACATGTTTACGGTCAAGACTACATCAGTTCCTTTCCTTCTCCCCAAAACGTTTTTCTGGGCATCTGATGTGGTCTCCTCCAACATGGATAACGGAATTTCCAGGGAACAGGAAGAGTAAAAACCCTGTTGTATAATCCTATCAATACCTCACTAACTGACAGGGCTGAGGGGCTCAGAGCAGCCCTCCTCCCCATTTCCCCCGGCTTCCCTTGCACTCCACCAGCCTTGGTTTTCTCTATGCCTCTTAGTAGGTAATGTCGAGGACACTGGCTTGATGAGAAAGAGAAGGAAGAAAAGGAGCAGTTTTCTGATTAGCCACCCAGTTAGGATTGCACTGTCCTATCCGTCTAGTAATAGAAAGTTGCACGGTTTTTTCCAACCTAATACAAAAATATTAACACTTATGGACATTATAGGCATAAGTTGTTATATCTCTACAATATAATTTATACTGTACAGCTATAACAGATAACAAAAGGTGCAATCCTTTTAAAAAAATCACACAGTTCACATGTTTTTAGCATTTTATTTTTAAGTATAAACTTTTTAAACACTTTACATAAATTAACTCCTCTGAGACTAATATTTGATGTACAGTAAACTGTAATTCATATAAAAATCCATAAACAACGTGTCTCACATAATTTACAAAAAAATGAGGGTTTCCTTTGCTTATCAGTGACAAGGATTTGGTTTGCCCCGTTTTTTGCTCCCAAGGCAAACCATGTTGGCATTGAAAAATCCTTTCTTAAATCCCCGCCGTGGCAGAAGTCACTTGTGCTAATGTCCTTTTACAAAGCAGCACAGGTAAAGCAGTTGGGTTGTCTATCAACAGTAATTTTGCCCCACATTTTAAAATTAACTGAGATATATATATATATCACATCCTAAACAGAGCGACTACTTCTTGTAAGCAAAGGTCGACAATTCAGTAATATTTGGAAACACTGTACGATCTTTTACTTTAGTCAAACAGTGCCTCAAAGGAACAGAGATGGCCAAGGCAAAATGCTTAGGCCTGTTTTCCCCTCTCTCTTATTTTATTTCTTTAAATACTTTTCAGTCCAACTGAGTGCAGCGATATGCATATGTAAACATATTCTTTAAAGCCGATCACCTTTAAGGTCATTCAGAAAAAGTTGATATATAATTTTTTTAGTAGATTTTTTTTTTAATAGCAGTATCATTCTCCTGGAAGGCTCTTCTGTCTCGGAGAGTTCAGTTCCGATTGTGCTACAGAAAAATCTGAGCAAAGGTGTGGTTTAGGCTCGAGAGAAATGCAGCAAACCAGTTAGGTCGTCTTCTCAGAAGAGGCTGGCGCCGTCTCTTTGGCTGCCTGGGGGGACGCCCAGGGTGTTACCTCTTGCCGATCTCGCTTTGCCTGAGGAACTGGATGTTGTTGGCGCTGTCGGCCAGCTCGGGGTACTGCTCCACCGAGAGTACGTAGTACCCGTCGTAGCCCTGCACCTTGCCCGCGCTCAGCAGCTGCCGCTTCTCTCCCTCGGTCCACAGGCGCGCGCCCTCCTCGCCGTCGCGCACGCGCTGCTGCTCGCGCGCCCAGGCCCGGGCCAGTGCGCGCTGCCGCGCCTGCTCCAGGATGCGCGCCTTTTCCTCGTCCAGTGTCATGCCGTAGCGCACGTGCAGCGCCAGCGCGCCGAACTGCATCTCCACGTCGGCGAACCTGCGAGTCCTGCCGTTGACCACTGTGGTGGACTGCGACACGGTCACGTTGATGCCGTTTTCCAGGGCCTTGCGGCCGCTCGTCAGCCGCAGCGTGCCCAGGTCGCTCTCGGGCGTGGTAGTCTTGATGAAGTAGTGCGTGTCCTTGCCCTCGATGGTGAAGTGCAGGTTCTCCAGGTAGAAGGCGTTGTTGAGCACGGCCGCCACCTTGATGCAGTCCTCGTTGGCGATGTTGAGCACGTTGGTCTGCACGCGGCCCTGGCTGACGGCCAGCATGACGCCCTTGCCGATCAGAGACTTGACCGTGGCGAACCACAGCCACGATTGTGTGCCCCCGGCCTTGCGCCTGCTCACCTGCACCTCGGCCATCTTCCCTAGGGACAGGAAGGCCTTGGCTTGCCTCGCCACTTGCTGCTGGACTCCGAAAATGGGCTGAAAAGTGAGAGAGACAAGAGAGACGGTTTACAGGGCACCTGTGGCAAGGAGCTACCGAGGATGAGGGCTTCCTGCCTACTTGTGATGGAGAACATTCATTACAGTCTCACCTGGTTCTTTGGAGATGAAAAGACTTTTTAAAAAACAGCAACCCCAGGCAGAGGAATGCACTCAAGAGTCCCTCCCCTCAAGTGAATTCAAAGGTTTTTTTGAAACATAAAAATGGTAACCCCATCACAGGTCATTTGAAAGCTTTTTAGTTTCTAATATGGGCAAAATATTCAGAATTTTAGATTTTCCTTTACAAGTTGTAGTTGCTCTTTTCCCACACTCACCTCATTTGGAGACCCAAGCTTTCTCTATGGGAGGCTGAGGAGAAAGTACCCACATAGAGAAGGATTGGAATGGCCAAGGCTTGGGGTGCTCATGGCTGGGTGACTGGGTCCCACTTTGTATGCTTTGAAATGCTTGTGCTTTTAGATAAACTCCATCTGCTTGCCTGGTGAACAGCTGAATTTTCAGCTGAATTTCACTAGTACAACTACAGAACTGAAATGTACAAAGGCAAATGGACAGTGGGACAGTTGGGGATGAGTATTTATTACTTTAGAAACAATTACTTTTGTGGACTTGGGGACTGTGAAACATCTATATTGGCAAATGTTTTAAATTGAGGGCATCTTGACTCAGTCATTTCTTTTACTACTAGATGTTTGGCCAGTCCTATCCCAAATGGAAACATCTGTTTCATTTGTAGCAGTGAAAGAAACATTTGTTTTTCTGCACTTGGGGTGGCCTCACTATTTTTGCCAGTCGTTCCCTAAGCTGTTCTTATGGTGTGCTTCTCTTGACAGAGAACTTAAACTGTATTTAAAAGGCTGCCTAGGAAAAATGTGGCAGGTCCATTTTTGTTCAGTCAGACTTAAGTAAAAGTCGCACACAATTAGGATATGCTTCCTCAAGTGCATTAGGAAACTTTAGTATGTCTTCATGGTAGTTTATTAGTGTAGCTAGATTAGCAATTAGAAATCTTAAAATGGCTCCAAGATTTTTGAGACTGGCTGCATTTCACTTTTTAAATGTGAAAGGGACATCTGAAAAAGGAATTGCCTTTATGTGCTAAGTATGAAGCATGAACCAGAAAACAGAGAAATTGGCACTGTAAATACTGTGTTGTGTGTGTTGTAACCACGAGTGCCTTTTCTCTTTGTATTTGTTGGAATTAGCAGAAATTGCTCAAGGAGGAAAATTAATCTTTCCAAGATACTCTGCACTTTCTTCTCCTTATCATTATATGAGGTAACTCGATTTCTTGATGTTTAATTATTCTTGCTTTAAGTTAGAAATTCTGGTGTTTTCTTGTGCATTCCTTTCTGATCTCTTGAATGGTGGGAATTAAAAGTGTCATTTTCTGAAATGGCAACTTTGATTTTGCACTTTTCCATTCTATTTCTTTCATTTCTCAGAACAGTTCTTTTTCGGGGAAATTCCATAAAAACCTAATGTTGTGGATGAAGTCTTACCAGATGACATTATACTTTTATAATTTTTTTTTCCCCATGAAACACTTAATATTTTAAAGAAGATGAATTTCATGTCATTGTTTTGGGCTGTTAATTTGTAATGTGGAACTCCTGACTTCCTGTTTATTCTATCTTTGCCTTCAGGTCCCAAGTGTGATAAATGTGTTTTCATGGGGTTCTCTGTAGAAACCCTGCATCACTCAAAAATCAGCTTCTACATTTTATTACCTTTTGACAATGTTTTTGTTAGCATCACTGAACACAGATTTAAGCCTGTTTTAGAGGCCCCTTGTTTGCTGAACAGAAATACAAAGGAGATGTTATTTTCTGTCCCTAAAAGAGTCAGATAATTAAAAACTGTCTTTGGTACAGTTTAAACAAGGGTAAACTGACTAACTATGGGTAAATAAGACATAAGTAAGCCATTTATCACCTCTTCATACTTTTGCTTTCTGTTTCTTACCGGTATGTCATCCCACTGCTGACTCTTCACAAGTTCATAGGAAGGCTCTGTTAAATCAAATTTGGGAACAGGGAATCCAGGAATAGCATTGTGCAGATGGAAGCCAAATGTCACCAGCCAGCTGTTAACATCTAGGAGATGAATGTTCAAAATGAATGGTGTTAGTTTATTTTGTGCTTTTATAGATTTAAATTCTTGCCTTAAAAAAATACTCTAAATCACAAATAATAACCTAAAAAAGTACATATGTTTGCCTTCCTCCTACAATTTAAAACCCGCCCTCTATTTTTAGACACAAAGGCAATAATCTTGATAGCAGAACTATGGCAAGTACTATAGAAGATGCAGACTAACAGATACAGACCTGCTAAATGGTCATACGTGCAAAGTCATACATCCTGTGTTAGTAATAATGATAAAAATGGGCAATAGGAGAGCATGAAAAAAGACAGTTGTAAAAACAAATGAGATTTGTTTTTGTACTTAGTAAAGGTTTGTCTGAAATGGAAGTTGCATTATTAACTTCCAAAAGCAATTGCCCAAGGATATGTGGGCTTTCCACGAGCCATTTTCTATTAATAAAAACCCCAAATTGAGGGTATTAAAACCAACAGTTGATTCTTAATCAAAGATGAATGCTGAAAGCTGGAAAAACTGGCCAAGGGCACAGAAGTTCTGATTACCATCAGTTATGATTTCAAAGGCACACTGTGCACAGGTGGAGACAAACTTTTTCAGGAGAGAACCTGGAAACCTTTAAAATGGTATTTTAAAATATTGCCATGTGACTCCAAAAGCCATTAAGCTCAGAATAAGGCTTTTATTCTATTCTGGAGGTTATAATGTTACAGAACTGCTCAGCAGGCTTGTGGCTTTATGAGTACAGTTGGGTGTAGATTATTTTATATATTAAGCACATTGCTGGAAAATTCGAAATTGCATTTCACCTAATATATTTTATGCTGTTCCATCTCGCTTTTGATGTTTCTCAGAAAATGCTGCTATAGCATTCCCTGCAGTCCACGTTGCTAGGAGAGGACGAATTCAGGAGCTGTGGGCTTTCCAGCCTTGCAAGTCAGCCCCTGTCAACACCTCTTAAATAACCACTGGTAACTGCTTGTCAGAATGATGGAGAGCCACTTGTTTCCTATTTCCTTCTCTAGGGCACAAACTCTCACCTCATTGCCAGCCTGGCAGGTTTCTTGTCCAGGCTTCATATAGCTATAAAACCAGGGGTATTCCCCCTCTTTTAAATGGGGAGGGGTGCCATGATTAGGGGCAGATAAATCCCAAGTTCGTCAGATAGGATGGAAAGTGAAACTTTTTTCTTTTTTTTTGGTGAGAGAGTATATGTAAGATGACAAGATTTCTTCTATTTTGGGAAAAATTCTTCCTTTCTCCCAAATGTTGGCATATTTGGGGATGAAAGTTCTCCTATTCTGAACAATGTCCATATAACAATGAAAATCAGAGTGTCTTAAGTATTGAAGAATTTTGCCAAAACAATAGGTCTTGAACACAGATGTGTACTGAGAAGCCTTGAATGAGAATACCATAAGGGTGTTGCTGAAGCTGGATGATGAAAACAGGGACTTTCAGCTGGTTCACAAGGATGAGATATGAAAAGCTTTAGGCAGTCAAAAAAGTAGGAAGCAGATGTGAAATGAACAGGGGGCAGCTTTCTGAGAGCAGTATGCCTCAAATATTGAACTAGAAGAGAGGCAGCATGCACAAGCATCTAACATAAGCCAAAACAAAATGAATCAAACCAAAAAAACACAACCCAAACCAAACCAAAGAAAATTGAAAACAAAAAACAAAAGTAAAGCAATAGAGGAGAACCTTCCTCTAGGAAATGTAAATGATGGCAGGGTAATTCAGGGATGAAAGGTGGCAGTGGGGAGAACCAGGATCTTTGGAGGAGAGGTAAAGTGAAGAAGTCAGCTCGTTAGAAGGAACTTGAGTATGGTTTGAAGGACCTTGTCTCCATTTTATATTCTAGTGCTTTTGTGGTGGCAGAAGTGGGATCTGATGTTTAAAATCCTGTGCAAAACTAAAAGAGTACCATGCACTAAAACTGGAAAGGTTCTGAATCTATACCTTGAAAAGTAGGCCATATTGGTGGATAAAATAGTGTGCCTACAATAGTGTTGTTGTGCAAGAGCTGCATTAAGTGACAGTGCAGGGAGCTGTGGAAGAGGACAGAGGAAGTGAGGGCAGAAACAGGAGGCAGTGGTTAAGCAACCAAAGGGAGAAGTTCCGTTATTGTGCTGAGGTGTGAAGACGGAATTAAAAACTTCCCAAGGATGAGATGGTGTGTCACATTGTGTTGTTTCACATTGATCCTCTCCATTATAACTCTACTCATGCTATAACAAATGAGATTATGTATCTCTAAGGTCGTTACTGTCTATAAAGTAGAATTACATACATTGTTATATTTTATACCATAGATAGGCATTTTTTAATCTCCATTTTGTAGGTAAGGAAAGTGAGACAAAGTTTCACAACTTGCTTATAATGCCACACAGTTTGTAGAGGGGGAGTTGGGATTGAAACTCCAATACTGGGAATCCAAGTTTATCATGCTTTTTTCTCTCCCATATCACTTTCCTTCCTAAAATGACTGGATTTCATGTCATTTTGAATTGTTGCCTTGGGCACTGGCAGACAAAACAAGAAGTAACAAATATGTCTCCGTTTTAAACAGATTTAAAAGATTAGGCATTTAATTTTATACAAGTAAAATATAAAGTTAAAAACAATTCCAGTTATTCCATGTATTAATCTAAAGATTACAGTAATTTAGCACTTGGAAAGGGAAAAAAAAATTAAGCTTACCTGTGATGTAGTCTTTCACATCATGGATTTTGCTTGCAGGGTTGTTATTCCTAAACATATAAAGGTTAAAAGGAGCCGGGTCCTTCCCGATTCTTTTCCAGATTTCTATGTCAGGTGTTGTCCATCGTCCTGCCAAAATGTCATAATCTCTTTCTCCAAAGTGGATTAATTTGGTGAGTGGGTCATACAGGCCACCATGAAATCCAATTACCAGTTGAAAATCAATATTGGAGTCAAAATAGATTTCACCATATGCGGTGTACTGAATCTGTTTTAACATAAGCCCATTACTACTGAAAACAGCCAGTGGTGTCCCTGTGTTATCTGATGCAATGTAGAATTCATCCCCACTGCTGATTTCCATGGCAAAAAGATGTCCTTGGAGGTCATAATAGAGGGAGGTAATTTCTGAACTCGAGTGGTTGTAGACATGAGTAATCCTAGTGGGATAAGTCAGGTCAGCATAAAAGAACTGCAGGTGCTGTCCTAGACTGGTTTTGCTAGAAACACGTCTTCCCAGGCCATCATAACGGTAGATCACTGTCCAGCCGCTGCCTTTACTGTAAACTCGAGTAAGAAGCCCTTTAGAACTATATTCAAAGATTTCCGTGCCTCTTTGACGCAAGAAACCATCTTCATCTAACCGATACTGAACATCACCAAGTCGAGTGATTCTGTCTCGCAGGTCATAGCGAAGAGGCGTCAAACGTGCACTATTACTTGGGTTCAGTAAATGGAGGTTTCCATTCAGATCATAGTTGTAACGCCACATGATCTTTTCATTTAGGTAAACTGTTTGGAGCTGTCCATCAACATCATATTCATAAGCATATTTGGTAGTGTTGGCAAAGGGTCCTATTTTAATCTCTCTCTTGGTAACCCGGCCCATGTTATCATATTGAATTGTAATCCAGTACATGAGTGACCTGAATATCTCATATTGAATTTCCTTGATGCGGCCATGAGCATCAAAGTGTTTTGTGTAAGTCATTACAGCTGTGGAAATGATCTGGTTAATATCGTAATATATAACTCCAAATTTTCCGAACTGCTCAACTTTACCAGAAATGTCATCAAACTGATAGAGATCAATGGGCAGCGGGGTTTCGTTGATGACACCCTGCATGCTGGTCACTCGAAAGCTGTTGTCATAGCTATAGTCAAATCTGGCATTCACCATCCCATCTTCACTAAAGCGGAAAATCTGTCTGTCAATCAGGGGGCCAATTTGCCTGTATCTAATGGTGCAAATAAAACCATCACTCTGGAGGTTTACTGTTTTTAGGACTCCTGCTGTTTCATCATAGGTAAAACTGACTCTTGTGCTATCATATAAAATTTCTGAGAGCCTGGTCTGCCTTCTATATTTGAATAAGACCCTCCGACTTGTACCCAAGAAAGCTGTTTGCAGCAGCAGCCCTTCCTCATTGTAGTCCGTGATGATGGAGGCATTGCTCTCTGGGGGGTTGTATATGTTCCGGTAGTAGCCAATGGATCGGATGGTCTGCATGGTGTGGCGGGCCACACTGGGCATGGTGATGGCAGACAGCCGGTCCCACATATCGTATTCAAAGATGTACTGCCGCTGGCTGTGAAGCAGAAGAACCATGGACTGAAAAGAAAGAACGCATTGTTACCCAGTATTTATGAATGGGGGAAAGCAAAAGAAATTTAGTGACCATCACTAAAACACCATCAGTTTGAGAAAATGATTTTTATTTTAATTGAGTTATCTGTGACCTTACATTTTGTTAATGATTCTCTGCCTAATTTGCTTGGATGCTTAATTGTGAGGGGTTCTGCATTTAGTGGCTCAAGATTCGTAATGTGCTACTTGTCATGATTGTACTACTCTTTTTCCAGGCATCACAGCCAAGCAGCAGATTGTCAGTCGTGATGATAAGCCCGGGCAAAGCTGTTTTAAAGACAGTATTTCAAGGAGGAAACAGCATATGGGAAATGTAATACTATCCATAATTAGCAATTATTTAGTAAGGTCGTTTTCTACCCCCCTTGACTGAAGATCCGTTCAAAATCATCTTTTAATTTCCAGTGCATATAGGGGAGGAGCAAAGCATTCAAAATATTATTTTATGAAGATATGAAAGATTAGCCAAAAATGGAAAAAGTGTACATTAAACAAAAACATCAACAAACATTGCTAAATTAGTCACATGGTAAGTGAGAACTGTAAATGCCTTTAATAGAAATGTGAATCCAGATGAGTTTTTTTTTTGAAAATTCTTATGACATCTGTAATGACATAAGATCTACATTTTGATGTTTTGTAGGTATCAAATCTGACTTATAGCTGAGTTGCTATGAGAATGGTTTCTGGGTCACATACTGCTTTGTTGCCTAAATTATGAAGTGAATAAATTTATGAATAAAAAGCTCTGTTTATTTTGTAAGTAATTTGCACAAAGATGAGTGACATTAATTCATTAGGCTAGCTTTAGAGAAGGTCAGCCCTGGGGCTGGTTAAATAAAGCTCAATAGTAATTTAGGGTTTGGATGGTTCTTCTCTCCAAAGAAGTTTTCCTCTAAAATCTGTTAGATGTCGATGGAATGATGGCAGAACAGGGAGGATGGTTAGGTTGAGAGTCTTTCTGGGACTATATTCCTTTGCTTCTGAGATGCAAATACATAATCCCTTGTCACTCTTTTTCTCATTAATGAGCCTCATTAAAAAAAGCTCATTCTTTTTCTCGTTATTGTCCCCCATCTTCAGAAGCAGTCTGCATGAGTAGGCTCTTGTAGAATCTCCTCTGTGGACGTATCCAAGGGTGATTTTTGCATGCTTGTAAATGTCTCATGAGTTATTCCTAATAGTTTGCATTCTTCCAAGGGAGGCTTGGACTACTGCAGTATTCACAGTAATTAATCTCTAATTTTGTCGCTATTTAAAATAACATTTGATGGTAGTTAATAAAGTATTACTTGGTTTGCTAAGAAAAAAAATTCAAATTAGTGTGCCTATCCCAGCAAGGAAATGGAAGCAGTGTGGGTGGATTTTAGGGACTTGGGAGACATGAAGAGAAGTTCTGGTTGGCTTTTCTGACCCCCCACAGATGCACGAAGGTGATCTCAGTTACTGCTGCTATCATTTTGTGACAGCAGCTCCTATCAGTGCTATGCACCTTGGCTCCATTTAAACATTTTCTAGTCGTATGATCACTGCCATCGATTTTTGCAATCTGAGTATATTTCTATTATGATTCCTTGTAAATATACTTAAATAGGGGAAACTGTTTTAGAATTAAGCAGTGAGCCCCTCAGTTTCCTCAGGGAGATGCTGTCTTGGGGCTTGTTGGGTTGGAGGGTGAAATATTTTCTGGAAAGGTATGTGTGTAAGGGCATCACTCAAGAGATAACCAGTTGAATGACTGCCTGTAGAGTGAGATGTTTAGTATGGAGGGAAGGTGTCCTTTAATAGGGATAGTCTCTTGTCTTGGGAGTGAATTTGCTTTATGGAGAGCAGATAGGCATGTCTGCAGGAGAAGGTATTGACAAATAGGGTCCTAGCTGGAAGCATTCCAAAGATGGGTAGCCTCTTACAGTGAATTGTGAACCTGAATCTGTGAATAGGCTGTCTTTTAGATGGGGATAGTGTGCATGCTGGGAGTGAGGTTCAGACCAAGGAGTAGCTTTGAGCACCTCTGATGAAGAACAAGATCTTGTGATGTGAGCATGATAATGATATGGATATAATTTTTTTTTTGCTTTGTGTAATGTAAGTAAAGGTGGAGGCAGTAACAGGAGCTGAGTTTGTAATTTAGGCTGCTGTATAGTGGGTAGTGGAGTGCTGTGATGTTTGAGAAGTATCAGAAATCAAAAAAGATTCTTCTCCCAGTAGAGCAACTGAACATTCCATGAATATGGTCTTTGGCAGATTGTATTTCTTAAGAAAGGAGTCATGGGGAGATTGCCCTTTCCCTTTTCTTTCACTTTCATTCCTTTTTGACCCCAAGCCTTCCATAGTATGACTTAGGGTTGCACACATGAAACCTGAAGTCTTCATTTTCGGTACTGTGTGTAGTTTTTGAGAACAGGAAAAAGCCTTAGTTAGGATGCTTACCTTTTATATGTAGAAAGAAAACAGAGATGCCATAGAGTACCTGAAAGTGTGGCTTTCTAAGAAAATAACCTGTTTTGGTTAATACTGAATCAACAGGACCTACATGCTTTTCATGGTTATGCTGAAGCTCTGCCAGGAACAACACATGACTGACAGCTTTAACTGTGCTGACGCAAGGCTCTTTCTTAAATGAAAGTGCTAGCGTGGAAATTATTTACAAATGACCTACATGCTCAGGGTCTAATTTGTGAATGTTGTTGATGTATAAGCATGGCAGGTAGACAGTGTTATGCTTGTTTGTTTACAGTATAAATCGCTTAAAAGGGTCTCAGACAGAACTTAACTAAGGAGAAACTACTTTGCTAATGCACAAATTCATCATTGCTGCAGCAATGTGACTTACATAGTGATACTCAGAATAATAAATGGAACTCAGTCATGTGCCAGTGCAGTCCCCCCACCCTCCACAGTGCTCTGGGTGCATGCTGAAAAATGTTAATCATCCCTTCTGTCTTTAAATCTTAGTGTGCATGCATACCTTTTCTAAGTATGTGTAGCTCCATGTTTTACCATCAGCAAAAACTCGAGATACAATCCTCCCCTGTCCGTCATAGTCTACTTTTTCGCTAGTAGTGCCTCGCTGGATGCTGGCAATTTGACCTGTGGATGAGTAGGTGACATTGACAGCCATCAGCTTGCTGCTTGGCAGCCACAGAGTTGGGTGTCCTGATGTGTCGTAGGCGATCCTCAGTAGAAATTTGCGGTGGTCGTCATAGATCTTTTCTGTCTTTGTTGTTCTATCAAAGTCGACGGAAAGGAGGTTTCTGCCATTAACCTGTTAAAAAACAAACAAGATGATAAAATAAATGATGTTATTCCAAAAATAGTCACTTATTAGCCCCTGCTATTGTTTAAACACCATTTATGATGATTGATTCTCTTTGTCAGTAAATTAATTTAGCAACTTCTTGGGTACAAGTGCAAGGCAGTAGATTAACTGCTTTTTAAAAAGGTTTCATTAAGCAGAAAGACAGCCTGGCATGTGTTTAAAACCTTTTCAATTAAATTTCGTCAACTTCAGCCAACTGATAAGAAAAAGACGAAAATGTATTTGCTTTAAAGTTTGTTCAGAAGCTACGAAAGGTGGTAAACATGTCATCTATGTAAATTACCCAGAGCCCTTCCCCCCTTATAAGACATTGGAAAATAATTGCTTAGTAAATTAATCATGGCTACATTAAATAAAACACAGTGGTAAATGTGACTCTAACCCTTTGAAAAGCAGTTAAGTAGAAGTTGGAACCCACATTACTGTAAATTATTAATGAGTTTAAATAGCAGGAGGTTACAAATACGATCATTGCTTTTGGCCAAGTGCTGAAATGTCACAATTTTTTAGAATGCCTTTTTGTCTTGATAACATCTGGTTAACTGGCAGGAACTTCAGAATGCTTTAGTACCACATCTACATGGACTAAATATTGTACTTAATTTACAAATCTAGCACCATATTCTTGCAGTAGGGAATCTTTGTGGCTATGTGCCATGCCCAAAATCTTTCATTAGATTTGGCTGTTATTGTTTGTGATCCAAAGCATACACAGACCAGCATTCATTATTGCAGTGGAAATGTGGCCCTGATTAAATTCTGCTTTACAGATAGTCTACAGTGTTTTCCAGCTGTGCACTCCCTAAGGGCACAGATTGTGGCCTGGTCGTAATTTGGTCTTCTCTAGCACTTTGGTGGTTGTGGTGACTTGTGTATACTTTTTACAGTGCTCATTAAACAGTTTGTATTGTTAAAAATTAAATGGGGGAAATCTTAATATTTCATTACCATGTCTATCTTTAAAATAAACAGCTCCCCAGCTGATCTAAGTGTGTGTGTGTGTGTGTGTGTGTGTGTGTACACAGTTATATGTACATGCATATGTATGCACATTACACATGTGTATTTATATAACATCTGGAGTAAAACTGATTTTTGACTTGTTACTGATATGAAACAAATCCCATGCAGAAATACTCCTTAAGCTTAAATCATTTCCAGCTGGCCGTTCAAAGGGAATATTGTGAAATGGTTCATATGGAAACCTACGGGTGTAAACGAGTAGGAAGTTCCTGCTTCAGGAGAGTGGTGGTGCTACGGAAAAACACATCCAGAGAGATGATTCACAAAAAATGAGAAAGGGCAGTTGTGGATGGAAATCAGGTCTCATCTCCCTAGATTCAGCTGATATGAAATTGGTGTGTACTGATGTGAGTTGTGGTGGTGGTGGAGGTGTGTGTGTATTGAGTGGTGGGGAGTCAGAGAACCTGGTCTTCATACCTGATGGGGCCTAGAAGCAGCATGATGTTGGGCTTTTAGCCCCCCTGAATCTGTTTTGTGTGTAAATAAAGAAGTTAAACTCGATCCCTTAAGCTTTGTCTTTCATTGATTTTTATTTGATTCTGACCAGCCAGCTAGAGGTTTTCTGAGCTTTCATTTCCCCATGTGGAAATCTCTATATTATTTGCTCCCTGTGTTATGTGCCTTTTTTGAAATTTTGTGAGTTTAGGTTGGTAGAATGCTTTGAGTACCTAGGAAAGAAGCTACTAGCTAATGTTACAAATACATATATTTTTAAAATCTTTGGAAAAATTTGATTTGATATCAAATTAATGTGATACTAAACTGGTAAAATCCAGTTCTTCCCTTTATATTTGCACAAAATTTTCAATGCCTTGAGAGGTTTTGCCAATTTAAGTGGTATCCTTAGTGCGCTTGTGTTTCTCAGATTGTGATTTAAAAGAATGTTTGGGTTTGCCTTCTTTTCTCTTTCTTCAGCTCTTGCAGGCTGTGTAGCTTCCCTGGATAGTGCTGCCCACAGTATTGCCCCATCTGTTTGTATTCATTTTAATGTATATTTCTTTTTTTTTTTCCTTCTTTCCTTCACCCTCCTTTATCTTTTCACTGTTTCCTCTGGTTTGAATGTATGAAATCTGGATTGCAGAACTGGAATGTTTGGTTGCTGTAGGAAGATGATTTTGGGCAAAAAGGCAGGTCTGGAACCACTTATTTTTACTATCTATAATCTGTTACTAGCTTCCGACTTGCTGCTTGTGACTTGCTGCTTTGTGAGTATGGCGACATGATACCAAAACATCCAGATGAAAATGAAATAATGCAATTACTGTCGCCATTGTGTGAGCTGCCATGGAAAACATGTTGCCATCTGGAAGCATCTGGAAACATTGTGACACTAAGCATCTGGTGATAAATTTAAACTTTTTTTTATTCAGACTAATATTGTATGGAATGCTTTCCTTGTATCCTCTTCTCAAACTGCAGTAATGAGGGAATTAGAATGTGGCTCTGTTTTTCCCACATGCCCAACACAAGCCAAAGCTTTACCTCTTCTTACTATTTCCAGATACCAGCCACTGTTATCCAAATGTAAAATTTCAGAGGATACTGACAGGTCTTGTTTTTTTTTTATTCTTCTCAAACAAGCCCAAACTTTTCTCTTCTGGATACCATGAACAGAAAGTGCAGAAGCCTAGAGACACTTCCATTCTAGTATATGGTCCGGTTAACACCTTTATGAAATCATGGCAATTTTTCAGCCTTTTTTCTTCTTTTTTTGGTACCATCAGAAAACACCAGCATTGTCCCATTACCCAGTGGTCTTTTAATATTTTTTAATTATCAAAAATATCAAGTTAAACAAGTAGCTCATCTAAAAACTTAAGTTAGAGCATTACTGTAACCTCCAGCTATACTGAAATGAATCCAAATGTTATGTATCAATAAAAGACACTATGAATTCCTTTATGATGTGTAATATTTCTCTGAAGTAAACATGGAAGCATCCTCATTTTCAGAGATCATGTCCAGTCTGAGTGTAATTAATCACAACATCCCTTTAATATTGGAAAGGGGCAGTTATAATCCACCCACCCCACCCCCAATACTTGAAAAACTAAGGCATAAAGATATTAAACAGTATTCTCAAGGAGAGGTACTAGCCCCATCAATTATTAAATTCTCCTCACCTGAACAGTTATTGAGGGCAGTGAGGAAGGGTTGGTTTATTATAGGGCAGAGGTGGTGATAATATCAAGGCCCCCTTCTGTCTCTGTTAGTGCATCAACTTGCTACGGATTGGTCTGTGCTTTGACGCGTCAGCAAGTGCTCCCTGCACTGTACAGTCCCACTTTAGGATGTACCATTCAGGCTAAACTGAGACATGGGATATTGCACAAATGTGACTAGCATAGTAAAATTTTAATATGCTGTTATATTTATGTATACCTTTAAATACTTTTTTTTGGCTCTCAGATTTTGAGGAGTGCTTTTTAATATGATTCACTAAAGTTCTTCCTTTAAACATCTGAATTCTGAGCTGGTTTAGAAAATTAATTTTATTGATAGAGTGCTGTAACAATTTTTATAACTGATTAAAGGGTGGTTCTAAATTCCAGCATTGACAAAAACAAGGAATATTTATTGCGTGTTATAAGACAAAGAGAAGCAACTACTATGTATGTATCTTTTTTTAAAAATTCAGCTATAAACAAGCTATGGAATTGTTTTATCTTTATTCCGTTTATGCTTTCCCACATGTCTGTCAGGCTTTCATTTTCTTGTTATGGCCTGCTGAGTCTACTTGTTTTCCCCTTAATTCACTGTTTCACAGAAAATGCTTTTTTACGTCGTTCATTTCTTATGTAATTTTTTCCCTTTTCCATCACCTGCCTGTTTTTACTTTATAATTGAATACATCTAGTTTTAGTAATTGAGGTTTCTTCTTTATTTCATGATAATCACTATTTTCCTCATAATTGTTTCTTCATGTTTCCTAATGTTTATCTTTCCTAGCATTAGACTTTAAGTTAGGTAAGTAAAAGCAGGTTAAATGGTTCAGCAGGCAGAGTTCTCGCCTGCTATGCTGGTGACCTGGGTTCGATTTCTGATACCTGCCCTTGCAAAAAAAAAAAAAAAGCAAAAAAATCAGGTTAATAGTAAAGTCCTACATAAATGCTTTATTATTACTTACAATAAATATCTGTTTGAGTTTTATGTATTTATGTGTGGCTTTGGGCAAATCACTTAAGGCTCCTGGACCTCATCTTTATCCAGAAAATATTAATAATGTTGATACTTATATGTCATATGATTGTTTGAGGAATCAATTGAATAAGTAGGTGAAATGACTCTGTCACATCTGGCTCCTTGTCAGTACCTAAAAGTGTTAATTGTAGGTGAATGATGATTATTTTTTCCCAGCCATGCTAAGCTGTTACCTTTCTCTTTTTAATCCCTTCTTTACAGAAAATATTTGTTTATAGCAGTAAAAAATTTGCAAGTATGTCTTATCAATATTTCTGTCTCTCTCTCTCCTCCCTCTTTAGGAGTACCTCAGTGCAACAAAATTGCAATAGATCTGAATGATAAGGTCTGCTATCCTCATCCTTTCATTAAATAAATGTTTGAGTGGCCAGTATGCGTCAGGCACATAGCTAAGTTTAGGGCAGTAACTTAAAAATCAAAAGAACTTTCTGCTAGGAAATAAGAGTAAGAGAGGAGATGTCCTCTTTCAGGAAAGGGTGCAATGGAAATGAGTGGCTTTGGGAGCTGATTCAGATTGTCATGTTTTCCTCAGGTCTTCCTCCTTTCCACCCCCAATCCCTATTTTGGTAGACTCCAGGTTTTGTCCTTGCACCAGGTTTTCATAACATCACTTTCTCCCTAGAATTTCTGTCCTTAAAATCCACAGAGGAATGAAATTAGCAGTCAGAGCTGGCACATCCAAATCTTATCTTGAATATAAGAAACCCTCCCTTGTGATCCTGGCATTGTCTCTATGAGAGCAATCAAACGTATCAGCTGGAAATCTCCTTTCAGTGTGACTGAACAGGCCATTTTAAATAGTATATTTTCTGAAATGTCTTGCTGAGGCATTATGGTTCTGCTATTTAGGAAGAAACTAACACCCATGCCTGTGTGCACTAGTCTGTTCCTCCCCAAAAGAGATATTTTCTTCATTTAGAATCAGCAGAGAACAGAAACTTAAGATTAGTTTTCCTATACTTGCCTCTCTCTTTTCTTCTACTCTTCCTAATTTCTTTTAATGTCTAGAAAAGCAGCATTATAAAGAAAGAAATGATACATTTTAGACACAGCTTGTCTCCGAGTAGCAGGCATTACGTTATGTGGTCAGTTTCTGGATGAAGTATTTCCCATACTCTTACCTTTTTTCCACTGACATTTTCCCATCCAGCAGGCCAAACAGCATCTTTCCTACCCATCTATTTGTTAGGTATAATTTCCCAAATTTTTATATATATGGCTGAGATTCTCTGAGTCAGGGTTTGGGAATATATAATCATGCCTTATATTTTCAAAGTATGTTCACATTGTCTTATTTGATTCTTGTAACAACTGTGCGAAAACAGGCAAGGCAGGATAAATTTTACTTATCTATAATACATCCATATCACAATATTATGATATTATCTAGGTAATAGTGTGTTACCTTTATCATAACATAAATATCATGATATAGATAAAGCAACTGAAGTTCATTGATGTTATAATTTTCTAATAAGGTATACTATTAATAAAAAGTGGCGCTGATCTAGAACCTGTATTTTCTGAATTCTAGCCAAGTGCTGTGTCTTCTTTGGTGTGTGGAGTGAAGAACGCAATTGTGAGCAGTATCTTTTGTCTTTTATGCAGTCCTATGTCTGAGAATAAGTGTGACTATATGTTTGTATGTATGTCTACCTTATCCCTGCTTTCAGGATAACTGAGTAAGATAAAGCCTGTGAAACAGATTCCAGTTTGCAATGGTTCAGGGTGACAGGGGCTCTGGGAAGAATTAAATGGTGGCAGGAGTCAGGGAAGGAAATAGCTACTGATTTCTAGGATCAAGAGAAGAAAACACAGGAGTTGGTATTATTTAGGCAACAGACTCTGATTCTTTTGGAGCTTCTTTCCTTACCTTTCACTTTATCTTTGACCCCAGTCTTACTCATCTCTCTGGTGTTCTATTGCTTTTCCTTCTCACTCCTCTCACTGACCTGGTCTCTCTTCACCTTTCTCGAGCTTATTCCTGCAAATCTCCTTATCCAAGGAGGACTGTAGCTAAAGCATCTGGCTCCCACAGACTGGGTTAGGGATAGTAAGGTTGGGGCGGGGGGGAGTATAGTACTGTTCTAGAAAACTATGTATTTAGAGTCCCCAAATACCTGTCCCACCACAATTGAAGTGAAATCTCATATAACCATTAATTTGGATACAGTCTGTATCTGACTGACTGGTTTCTTTTTTTTTTTTTTTTTAAAGAGAGAGGGAGGAAGGGAAGGAAAGACAGAGAGAAGGAAGGAAGGATGGAAGAAAGGGAAACATCTTTAAACATTTTCTTGTTTTATTGTATTTTGTTTGTTTGTTTGTTTTTTACATGGGCTGGGGCCGGGAATCGAACCGAGGTCCTCCGGCATGGCAGGCAAGCACTTTGCCCGCTGAGCCACCGCGGCCCGCCCTGACTGGTTTCTTTTTATTTCATTTCTATTTCTTGGAAATAGCCAGGGAAAACATTTAGTAGCTGTTACCCTGAAGAACTGTCAAGGTGAATAATGTTGGCTTGTTCTAATAATAATTTAACTATTTTGGTAAAAAAAAAAAATGTCTTTAATGGTCTGTTCGTAGTGTTTGTTAGGAAGAATTATCTATATTTATCTGGGACATATTTGTTTAGTAATAGAATGAATTAATCAGAGTCAGTTTATTCTGGTCTGAAGGTGGTTCCTTGAAACCTGTTCTTTAGTAACTAATCTAAGTTGTCTTTTACCTATAGTTGTCATAAATCACAGTTTGACTTCTAGTTATATCTGGCCCGCAATGGGCCTGGTAGGGAAAAACATTTAACAAGGCAAAGCAGAGAACATTTTGCAAATATCAGTATTACTAGTAAAAACAGAAATACCACTACTTTTATATAAAAATAATATAAATTGGAGTTTTCCATCAGTGGTAAAGAGGTAACTCTTAGGTTTTGAAGTTGATTATATTCTGTGTGCCTAAACTAAAGTTTAAAACCATTGAGAATGGAAAGAAATAATTCAACTTTCAACTGCTGGCTGATTTCTTTCAATACACCTATTAATGATTCAGAAAACTTGTGATATTTAAACCAACTTATACTTATCTCCAACCCACATAATGGAGTGGGTAAAGGAAAAGCACAAGATTATTAGATAACAGTAATAAAATGCGAATCAGTTGACATCTAGGCTATCTGGGATTGTGCTGTATGTAGTCTCTTAATTTCCCAGGGAAGAATTTATTTTCAGTCATAGATATGTTGAGAAAAGCATTTTCTGAAATAAGTGGCTTTTATTATGAGCAGTCTTAATGGCTTTTTGGTTGGCCATAACTCATGCTATAAAATAAAGGTGAGCTATACTGTGGGTGGTGCCAGATGGGGGCTTGGGGGGCACTGAGTAGGAGATTTGTTGCATCCTCACAGATGGGCCACCCACACAATCCTGCTGTCACCTGTTCTTCAACACTTACCCTAAGCTTTCGACCAAAGACATTGACCTTCCCTTGGGCTTGCTCTTTCCGGAATCTCCATTCTACCAAATTTTGACCGTTCTCACCAGGGAGAGTCATGTTTCTTTTGGCAACTGTTGGGTTAGCTGTGCCAGCCAGGACGTGTGGCTCTGTTTGGTAGTGTGAGTCCAGACCACTGGCATAGATAATTCTAAGGGAGCCATCGTAACCAATCTGGTAGCTGTTCCTTAACTGATCTACAAAACAAGAAACAGAAAGCATGAACTATCACCATGGATAACAGTTGGATGGTTGTGTAGTTAGAAGTGATATAAGTTTCTACAACATTGACCAACCCCCATTATTAAAAATAGAGTCCTTAATGAAGCCCTTTTAGAAAGTAACCAGATAACTTTGATTTCTGTAAGAGGTTTGGCTGGATATTAAAAGGTGAATTTTAGGGGTTTAGTCCTCTGCTTCAATATATTTTCTTTTCTTTTATATTTCTTTTACTTTTGCCTGATGAAGTCACAGCTTATTTTCCATGGACTGTGCAGTCTATGCTTAGTAAAGAGCCAAATATGTGCTGTTTTAAGAACCTGGCATTGTTTACCTCTATGACTTAGAAAACTTCCCTCCCCTACTCATCTCTTCATAGCCTTTGTCAAGGATCCTTTGAAAGGATTTTAATATTTATACCTTGTATGCCAAAAAATAAGGCAGAAGTCCCCCTGATATTAACTTTAAAAAAACAGGAATCATATTTCAGCCCCCCCAAATCTCTCATACTGTAGGCTACTCTCTCAATATTTAAATTTCAAATAGTAAATTTTGAATGTAGAGATTATATGAGGGAACTGGAAAAAAATGAATCAAGGAAATTTAACACAGATTTAGGTCATCTGCAACTAAGACCTCGAGTTGCAAATGTCATTGCAAACAGTCCTTTTAAAGATTACTTTAAAAATTATTATGATATGCATTTCCTTATGGAGATATTGTGTGTGTGTGTGTGTATGTGTATATATATATATATATATATATATATATATATATATATATATGCCTATTAGATTAAGTGAGAAAGCTGGAATTCCAAATATGATGTAATGGGGCTTTGGACTTTGGGACAAAATTTCTAGCAACCATATCATACCAAATTTAAAAAGTCTATGACTCAAACTACTGTGAAACTATCGTACTTAGATGGCAGGGAAGTAGACCTGCTTTAGAAAACAATGTTAGTTAACTGAAAAAGAGACTGATGATGTATGTGAAGAGTTGGAATTAAGTTATTTTATTAAATGAGAGTGGGGAAAGATACCTTTTAGATTAACATTTTATAATGTGATTTAAAATATGCATTATATTACTAAGTAAATTAAATATTATATGGAAACACTAGACTATTTCATTAATAGCTCTAGAGATTTATATTTTTGTCTTCCTTTCTGGGTCACCTTATTAGAAAATGGGGGGTTGCCATTTGCTATTTGGATGTTTGTGGCACTTTAAAAATGATCAGTTTAAAAGTATGCTTTCATGTTTACCTTGAACCATGGTATAGAAAGAATCAATTGAGGACAAATTTGAAGTGATGCTGACATCTTCTTCTCGGCTGGATGATTCAATGTCCACTGTGATAGCCTTGTCCATGTCCCCATGAAGGTTTGTGACTACTCCAGTTGGAAATGTAACATTTGTCAGACGGCCTTCACTGTCGTAACTGAATAAAAGAGGCATTAACTTGGTGTTAAATAGGAAACTATAGGTGCTTATTTACAAGTATAATGCATAGCAATATTGGTAGCTGCACAAATTTTGAAGTGTATTTGTCTTTGTGCGTGGACTATGGAGAGTGAAGGCTTCAGACATGCTTTGAAGTAATCAAAAGCCTATTTAATACAGAAAAACCTCACTGGTGAGAGCAAAAGTAAACAGAATAGCTCTCCATCTCAGCATTCTATTCTTTGAAGTGTGACCAAAATCCTTCTGCACATCTAATTTGCTGTTTCAAAGGGAACATGTTTGCTGACATTAAATTCCTCAGTATTTCTCTGTAGTTTCTACAGAATAGATTTAATTTGCTGTTTTATATATATATATATATTTCTTTTTTTTTTTTCATGGGCAGGCACTGGGAATCGAACCTGGGTCTCTGGCATGGCAGGCGAAAACTCTACCTGCTGAGTCACTGTGGCCCACCCTGTTATATGTTTTTAAACTTTTTTAAACAGGCCTTTTAAGCAGCACAATATGAATATATATAAAAAGTAACTTTGTAAAACAATATACACGCATGTATATATTTGTACATGTAAGACATTCTTTTAGTGTCTTGAGATATCTTCAACAAACTCATAAAATGAAAGCCTTTTAGCTGTTCCTCAGTGATCGACATACTTTATAATGTCAAATTGGTGCTAAATGTTGTTGGTGGTGATAATCTGTCTTTTCTATATTGACATTGTAGGAGTGGATGATATCTTGAATGATGATTTATTATGTTTACTGAATTGAGAGCTAATCTTTGCTGACATTTAATGATTATTTCTTTTTTTATTAGACAATATTTTTTAGCATATAAGAGAACTTGTAATTTAAGTGTTTGGCTGTATTTTAAAAAGCGTTTTGTAATCATAAGTATGTATTTTTAGATACCACATTTTACAAAAGAGTTGAATTTTTGTGACTTGCTATTTGTGGCAGAAGATTTTAAAAATGGCAGTGTGGTCTGAAGAAAGAAAAAAATGCAAAATTCTGGCTTAAAAACTAGGGATTTCATTGAGACAACAATATACTTAAGATTGGATTACAGATTAAGACTATTAATAAAAGGTTCTACATGAAATGGAGATTTAAACCATTTCTTAGTTAAAGTAAGCCCACATGTAGAACTAGTAGAGAAATGATGTTATTATGGAAAGACAAGAGTATCAGGGGAGGAAAAAGTCAGAGAACAAAGATAGAAGAAGATCATAACAGTTTGTCTAAATGTGGGGCAATAAGGATAGAAAAAAGCACTTGAATGGTATTTTGGAATAAAAGGATGAGAGAGACTTAGAAGAAAAAAATGTGTTAGCAATTAGAGGAAAGTTTAAGTAATAAGGGTAGAGAAGATCCAACAAGGGTAATGTCATGATAAGAGACAGGGAAGGAAGAAAGGAGGAAGGAAAAAGACTGCTGTCTCTTCAGTGCCCAGTTGATGAGCTGATCCCATTAATTCAGTGGGGACAATATCAGTCACATCATGGGTTTGAGTGACTTCATCTGACAATTTACAATGCTACTTAGCCAGCGGCAGGAATAGGCACTCCAGGGAGAAGAGAAAGATGGAGAAATGAAGAGAAGCAAGTGCATTATTAAGTATAATAATTATTTGGGCTCATACAAGGTTTTGAATTTGAAGGAAAAAAAAAAAGCACACATCCTTCTCTCCCACATCAACCCAAGTGACCCTAGCAGGTTAAGGCATCCATGAAAGAAATACAAAATCGTTTATTCTTGTTTTTTTGAAGAGAGTATTGTTTTTGAAGAAACAAGCATGGATGGGTTTATTTTTACAGCAAAGCAGAATTACAGAATTTTGGACAAAATCAGTTCAATCCTACCTTTCTGAGTGTGTTCCCTACTTTTCTTCCCAGCCCCAAGTACCAGCTCACTCCTCCACAATTTTTTCTTTTACCTAGTATTGTATGTTTTTCAGATAATATTATTTTTTGATTACTGATTTATGGTATAGAGTTGAGACAAGACTTTGCTTGAATGCCTTTCTTATTAATTGTTATTACAGTCATTATACTCTTCCACATGATCAAAAGTCTACTTCACTCTGCTTGTTTAAAGCTATACTTTGGGTTTACTCAGATAACCTCAGGTATGAGAAAGTTGAGCAATATATTGCCTGCACTGTAACTTGGAAAGCTGTAGATCAGGGTCTCATTCTGAACTCTTTGCTACCCCTAGTTCAAAGATCAGATACTTTGCCTGTTTTTCAAGATTTCAGTGATTTGTTTTGGTACGAGATCTGTTACTTAAACCACAACTGGAGCAGATTCATATCCATGTCAATGAAGCTTAAGTTTGGCAAAATCCTTATGTTGCATTACATTTCTCATATTGTGTATTGTGAAGAATGTTTTTTGTGTTTTTTTTAAAGTTAGCATTCTTTTGAATGCCGTTATATAAAAGATAGTCCAGCACCACATTATTTTTTTCCCTATTCTATGAATGGGAAAATGAAAACATGAGTATGATATGGTTAGGTGGCTTGCTCAGCTCTCATGTCTCATGACTAAGACATAACTGAAACTTGAAGAAAACTGCAGCTTTCTATGATACCACCTGCGAGCACTGTGCTGATTCATTCTTGCTGCTGTCCCTGACCTGCCCTTTTCCGAACCTTTTGCTGGTTTATATTTTCTAGCTCCATTGAATCTAAAGCACAAACTTCACCTTTCTCTTGTAGAAAGCATTTCTCCAACCTTTGACTTTGCTCTTTCATTGGCTTACCACACGTTCCCTTTCCTGCTGGGCAGGCATTTTGTGTCACAGGATGCTGAGCACAAGGAGATATAACACATTCAGACTATAACCTATTAGCCTTTGATTCTTTGGGAAATAAAAATACAAGTAACCTTTGTAGCTGGTATAGTAAGAATGACACAGGCTTAAGCTGGGATCTTAGTGGCCCAGCTTAACAGTTTAGCCCTGGGAAGTTGAGTTTGTGCCTTGATTGAGAGGGGTAGGCACTAATAGGGCTGAAGTGCTTGCACAAGGAAGGCTGGGAAAGCTGCCTTGGTGTAAGGGTCTTCAGCAGAGCTTCTACCTAAACAGTAACCTGACAGTTTCTGAATAACCTCTACATGTGAGTTACACTGTGAGGGCATGTTAAGTACAAAGCACATGAGAAGTCAAGTTGAGGAGAGAAACCACACATGTGAAAACTATCAAAAACTAGTGCTGGGTGAATGGTACAGAGAGCCAGAGCAATGGGTGCAGGAAGGGGAGATGCTTGTGTGCTGGAGTAGCTAGAGAAAAGCCACATCAAGGTGGAGACCTGAGCCAGGCCTTGGAATGGATGTGGGTGTTAGCTGTCAGGAGGAGTGAAGATGGAAGGACTGCAGAGGTCAGTGAGTAGAGCCTGGCTGAAGCAGAAGCTCTACATTGCTGGAGGGGCTTGGATGGGCCTCAACATTGGGGACTGGGGGGGATGAAGAAAGTTTTAAAGAAAAGCCAGGTTTTAATAAGGCTAATTTGATGGCAGCATTGAAAGAGCCTATGGGCAGGGTGAGAAGTAAGGTTTGAGTGGTTCTCATGCTTACTGATTTCACAAACTGGAAAAAATAAAATCAAGGATCAATATTGGTTTTAGGTTAAAAAAAAAAAAACTACCAACATTTCATAAAGAAAGGCCATTTAAACATAATACATTATATCAAAGGGTATTATTTCAGGATGATGGACAGTTCTTCAAAAGGAAAGTCCTTTAAAAGGATTAACTAAAGCTTCATGAAAAAATCCTCCACACTCTCATTATTTATTATGTTTTCATTTTAGTGTGGACCACTGAATTCATTTTTTGCAGATTTGTACCTTTGTCAATGGACATGGAAACAAAATGAATGAGAGATGAAAGTTAATTGGGCAGTCTGGATAAGGGAGTGAGAGAAAAGTAGTCAATGATTTTCAGTTACTTTCAGAAATGTCAGTCTAACCCTTCTTTACCTCAACAAAAAGTGGAAAAACAGTGCACCAGCAAATGCCCAACTGTCCTCTGAAGTACTCTGACCTAGGTACTTAAAGAGGCCTTTCCATCAAATGTGTGTCTCTGGGCATACTCTCTGCCTATGTGTGGCTTTGTGGCTCAATTTACTGCTGCTTGGCCTTGGTGGTGAACTGGCCCTGCCCGGCTTGTATATTTGAGATGTAGTTTTCTTTTATTAGCTTTCTGAATTTACACCGCAATAGGCTCTAAGGAATTTGAATAGAACATCAACTTTATGTTCTTTACGCCATGCATCTGCTCATAGCCTCATGGCTTCAAATTCATAACACAGCACATTCCTTTCTGCTCCTGACTGACCCCTCTTCACAAAGGACTCTTGCTGGAAAAGACAAACTCCCTCAGGCTCTTAAATGACCTCTTGCTCTGTCACTGATGGGATGCCTTTATTTGATATTTATCTATTTGTTCATCTTTAATTTTTACTGTATTTTTGCCTAGACTTGCTGTTTTAGCCTTTGTGGTTTATTTTTAAATCCCTTTTTACGTTTCTTAAGCAGTGGGCATATCGACAAATGCCCGAGTCACAACCTCAGTCCTTCTCAGTTGAAAATGCTGTATTCATCCTGACATGCAAATTTCTCTTTCTCCCCCTTACAGACATTATTTCCCCCTCCTAATGTCTCTCGTATTTATCTTCCTATTCCCACAGCTATCCTGGACTTTAAAAACTGGTCTTTCTGCCTCTCTCCATAGTCACTGATGCCAAGTTCATCTTCTGAAACACCATTACTGTCATACTTCTCTGCTTGAAAATCTTTAGTGGATCTTCAACTGAGAGAAAAATCGACTGACTTAGACTGTTACCAACTCAATGTCAATAGACTATTGATATTGCAAGTTTATTCAAATGGAAACAATTTGCAGTTCTCAAAAACTTTCTTTAAAACTTGATAGCAGGATTATGTATAGTCTTTAGTGCTTCCCATAAAATGGATTTAATCAGATATTATGTTCTAAAAATTTTCTGCTTTTGAGAAAATGTATGTAAATCTGAGCCAGGCTTTAGAGAAGTATGTAAAACTAGAATAGAGAAACGATTGTAACTCTGGAGAGGTGGAGACTATTTTGAGGTGTGGTGTGATCTTTGCCCCTTGAACAGACTGTCGGTCTGTAATTCAGCCTGACACTGAATTAGTCTGTATCAAAGATGAGACACATTTACATAATGTACTCATATAATGTTGGCAGTGCCCCTCGCGCAAACCTCTATTCTTTTTACCTATAGGAGGGTGAATGAGAGCTAGCCAGATGTATATTTTATCCCTCTAACTGGCTTCTCAAATTAAATCGAAGCCTGTCTTGAGGAGGCAAGACAGCAGTAGAGTTTGGTTTAGGAATGTTCGGGAGGCCTCTGGATGGGATAAATGTTTAAGTTCAGTCATGACTGGCTCTTGTCTTCCTCAAAATAAGCCCCCTCTGAGAGTTGTTTAGTGGGGGTAAATATTTTGCCTTCAGGTTTGAATCACTGTAGGAACTCCAAAAGACTTACCTATCCTGCTTTTGTCCCACTATCCCTTTTATACAGAGGGAGAATCCCTCTGTCAGAGTTCTTTAGGTTCACGTTTCCTTTTGTAGTTTAACCGCTATTGAAATATATATATATATGAAATCTATACATATATTCTCTCTCTCTATATATATATATATATTTATTTATATAGGATAAAGTTAAAGAAATACATGCTTGCCAATGGGGGGTTAGTTGACTATTGTCTGAGAATGCCACACTTTTGTTTGATCATTTATAAGTTGGGCCTTATGGCATGGAGGGGGAGAGCAGATAATAAACCCGCCAGCTGCTCAGCCATTAGAAGCAGAGCCAAGGGCTTAGTCTCCAGGCTGCCTGCCTTCTAGGCTCAGATTCTTTCCATTTCATTTCCCACCACACCAGGCACTGACTTGATGCACTAGAAGATCCAGGAATGGGGTGCAGCGCAGGTGTCTGAGAAGGACAGACTTCTCCATCTGATATCTAGGATGAGAAGGCGAGTAACTGTGCTAGAGTGAAGGAGGAAATGGGGATATTTGAGCAGATTTTACAGGTCTGACATCTAGAGAAGAAGCTTTATTGGTTGCTAAGATTGCTTCTGACATTTGGATTCTAGTCTTCTGTGACTTTCTTTAGCTAATTCTCTGATTATTTGCAGCCACAAGCACTGCTGGGAGGTGGCCAGAAGAACAGCCAGGCCCTATGGTTGACTCTTCCCGCACTGGGAGCACACCGTCGTCAGCAGGCGTTTCTGCTCTGTTCCTCTCCTCTCCTGCTCTCGTTCTCACCTTACTCGGGGAGTAGGCACTGGCGGTACGCGGGAACTGGTTTTCCTGCCACAAAAAGTTACATGTGATGCCAAGGACATTTACTCCCAGCCTTATGATGGCCCTTGTATGCCTGCGTGTGTGTGTATGTGAATGTTTGTGGTTTTAAACACAACTATCCAACCATTTAAAGCTCCCCTCCTCCCCTTCTGTCTACCTCAGAACATCAAATATTTAATAAGTTGAGACAAGAAAATAATTGTAAAATTATCAGTAAAATAAGGGTAACTAAAAATGAGCAATTGTCTTAAAACATTCTGGTTACTAGCATCAATCATTTAAACCCCTATGGATATTATTATTGGCTGGCATGAATAATGACAAACTTTTTACTCTTAAGTAGTATCTGATTCCAAGATAACTTTTTTTTTAATTGTAGTCTCATTTTTTTGGAGAAGAATCATATATTTGGAAATTGGAAAGCTCACAGACATATCAATGTAGTTGGGAAACTGAAGGAACTAAAATTTAGTTTGATAAACTTTTTTTTCCTTTCTTTGTGTACTCTGATTCAAAATTTAGGCAGAGCATAGTAACACAGGATTTCTTTCATCACTTAAATTTTAAAATGCCCTTTTCAGATAGGTCTATACCAAATCATTTAGGATTTTAGGAAGATCTGTCTGGTAGTGGTGTAGTATAGATTAGAAGGGGGAAGAGACATAATCCAGAAGTGAGCTATACACAAGAGCTGGAATTAGAGGAGTAGCAACAGGGATGGAAAAGATAGGGCATGTCTAAGAGGATGATAATGGAGGGGAATGAAGGAAAGAAGGAAGGAGGACTCCTGGGCTTGATGCCTAGATGCTAGGTGGTTGCTCTGTTGGCGTAAATGGGGGTGGTATAGGGAGCTACTTTGGCTTAATCACCATATCCCAACTTAATATGTTTTTAATTTAAAGTGATGATGGGATACCTAAGCAGAGAATGTTTCTGTTAACTTCTTGTATCACCAGAGGAAGATAGTCTAATACTTATGGTATAGTCTGGCATTTAGGGATCTTCTGTGGTTATTCTCTGCTTTCATGTTGGTGTTTTGAACTGTGAGATGGCATAGGAATTAAGATTTAACTTTCCCATAATATTCTTTAACATGTCCATCTGTTTAAATGTGCTCACTGGTATGATGCTCCCAGATTCCTGTCTGGCTCTGCCCCTTTCTGCCTGCCTGCCTTCTTCCCTCCCTCTTACCTGTCTTCCTCTTTAACTTCTTTTGACCATATGTGAAAACCTTCTTTGCTAACAACTCTGTCTAAAGCCACAGCTGATCCAAAAATTCCCCTTCAATTTAAGGAGAGTGATTACTCCTACCCGTTCCTCCAGGTTTGAAAATAATCATATTTCAGGGGGAAACATTAATAATCTTCTGACTTTATTCTAATATCTAATTTTCTTCTTACTTTAAAGAAAAAGAATATGAAGCCTAGAAAGGCTAAATAATTTTTCCAAGTTCACACAGTTACTGAGTTTTTTGTTGTGTTTTAAATGCAAACAATGCTCATGTAAGCTTTGGCCGAGACTGTTCAGGCTACTGTTACTAACTATACCACATAATATGTCCAGTGAATTCCTGGTGTGGGCAAAGCAGTTTTAAGTTGGCTTCTCAATGTAGTCATGAAAGAGCGCCTTTGTGTCAATCAGTTATCAAGACACTAATATGACCATTATGCGTTCCTTAGCTTTCTATTCTTCATAAACCATAATCCATATTCTGAGAGTTCAGTTATATTCTAAGCCTCTGAATCACAGTTTATTTCATTTACCTTTCAAGTTTTCCCATATTCCACTCTTTTAGACTCTGTTGAACTCTTTAATCCATGAATAAGTAGTTTAGAAGAGGATAATTGCGCTGGTGCACTTAAGGAAGACTTCACAGGGGAGGTGAGATCTCAGTGCTATGCCTTCAAATTGCAGTTTTCACCATTTTTTCTTAATTTCTGGTCTTTTTATTACCTGTGCAGCCTATATGGTTTTCTGGCTCAAAATTGTCCTTTTATTGAAGGAGTATGCAATTTTGTTATTATTTGTTCTAAACAAAATGTTTCATTTTATTCTATGCCCTTTTTACTTCTTTAAAAATTCCTTCTAATCTTTTTCCAGATTAGTGGAAGAATTTTATTAAAAACAGAAATGTATGTGGCTAAGACAGTCAGCTATTTGACTCTTTATTTGGTAAAAGTAGTACACTGAAGAAAAGATATACTATATTACTAAGGGGTATCCAGTAGCAAATCTGAATGATAGAGTAACATCATTAGGTCCAATTTAAAAACATATAGACTCAGTCCATGCATCCATATTTCATAAAATCAAAACCCAAAACCAAATATAATTTATAATTTTTTTCCTACTGTTTTCACCTTGGTTTGATTTCACATCATAAAAAAACAAGTAACTAAACAACAAAATTCCTCAATCCTGCCATCTGTTATGGCAGTGCTTTTTTCACAACGACAGTTTGTAACATCCTCTTATCTGTCATTGTGGGAAAGTAGGACAACATTACTGACACTGTCATAACTAAAACATAGAATATTTTGTATGCACATGTTCCATGATATATGTACATGTAGCAAAACCAAAACAGAACCTGATTTAAACATCCAGTGGTGGACTGACTTAGATAACTAATAGCAGTAATGTGATTTGTTGCACTATATATTAAAGAATTTACATTTACATATTCTGGAAAGAAACCTGAGGTTTATTTAAACACTTATCTCATAGACAGCAAATACAGAATTTATGTGATTTCGGTAGCAAGGCTGTCATTAAAAAATTCTCAGAAATCGGGTTCTAGATAGAAAATGTAAAATGCTTTTATCACCAAGGATTTTTTAGTGAGTGGAACAATCAACCAACCCCAAATCAAGGGATCATCTGGTAGTCAGTTGACTACTACCTACATACTACAAAAATTTCAGAGAAAATGAAAAGCAGAAAAGTACATTGTCTTACAGGAGTTCTGTCTCAAGTGCTAAGAGGCTTTTGATGAGAATAGGGTGAGAATTGCAAGCTGGGGAGGGGGGATTTGCTTAACATCAATTTAAATTTCTTTGCTGCTGCTACTTTTCATTAGAGGTCTTGCTGAAGCGACAAATTCTGACCTGTGCTTTACTTCATAAAGCAAAAAGGGCAGTAGTCTGCAGTTAAGCTGCTATTTCTTTCTTTCTTTCTTTCTTTTCTTTTTTTCATATATTCCAGATAACATGCGTTTAGGGGAACTGAGAGAAGGGCAGGTCTTTCCTCTGGCATCTCTGGGCTGGTCCCTTTTGTGAACACTGAGCATAGTAACAGTCGCAGAAATATGTTTTTCAAGGATCGAATGTAATAAAAAGTGATCCAGTGCCTCTTTTCTTACATAGCTATTAGGACAGCAGGCAAAACTAAGTGATAATGTCCACCTCTGAAATTCATAGGCATTGAGACAAAGATATCTGAGTTAGGACATTTCAGGATTAGTTCTCCTAGCGGTTCCCAAGACCCTAGGTTAGACATCATTATGAGAAGGATCATGTTTAAGTTGCTTAAAGAATTGTTAATTGACTAAGAAAGATTAACAGGAGTGGGACACATCTTATTTGTTTTGATAACAGGTCTTGTGCAGGTCTTAGAATGTAGACTTGCTGGACTGCTCGTGGCATGGAAAAATTTTGCTCCCAAGTCAGTCAGAACTCTGCATGCCCTTTTCCGCTGGATTTATACCATGGGGCCTAAAAATGCACAGAGGACAAACTCATCTTTCTCTTTTGTCCTCCTCCTTGTATTCTGGCACTTTGCTGTCCTAGGACAGCACGTGATTCAGTCATACACAGACCTACATGCAAGAATATGGCTGTGCAGTGAGTGAGGACAAGAAAGGATTTGGGAGATTTATAAGTGGAAAGTAAGGTGGAAAGAAAAAAAAGGAGTAGGATGCTCCTTTGGAAGGAAATTTTATTATTATAAATTGCTATTATTACCACCAACATAATACATAAAATACTAGGTTTGACTGAAATGTTAACAGTTTCCTTTGGAATGAAGCCTGCCAGGAGCCTGTGAGAAGGTGGAGAGAAAATGTAGGAAGGGCTTTTTAATTACTTTCATTTTACTGGCGAGGGCATGGAATTTCAGAGAGGTGTTGTGACTTGCCCAAAGTCATACAACTAGGAACAAGTGACAAAATAAGGGCAGGAACCCAGGTTTTTAGACTCCAGTGTCTTTTCTAATTTGTGTATGCTGCCTTTCTCAAAAGAGAGCAAATAGAGAACAGAAAGAACAGCATCAAAGAATTAATGAAATGTCAGTAATTTGGTACTGAGGTGGATAAGATAGAATTGAAAAGAAAAAAAATAGCAGTATTGGAGAGATTCAGAATTTAAGGAGAGACTATTTTGACTGAAATGTCTACTCACAAATTCTAAGAAAGAAAAAGAATATTTTGCAAAGTATGAAGCATGAAGGAAGAGCAATGGTAGAATTTGGGCAGTTTGGGAGTAAAAGAGAAAATAAAGGAGAACAAACAAAATAATGCAGTGTTCAAGGGGAGATATAGATTGGAAGGTTCTGAGGAACTGGGGATATAGCAGTAAGTAGCAGCAAGTGGACCCTAATGTATTAGCTGTTGTCTTTATTATTAGGCCACAGGACGCTCCAGTCTGTAATTCACACATTTTGTTTTTCACTCAAAACCAGATCTACTTTCCTTTTCAAAAATGTGAGTTCATTCATACTCGTAGTTTCAGCTCTCTCAGTGACTCTTGTGTTTACATTTCCAAAATTAGCTTCGCTTAAATTCTAATCTGACATTTTTGACCACTTGCTAGACTATGTTGTGCTGACCTCAAATTCATAATTTCCAAATCTGAATTCATCTTTTTCTCTGCCAACCCTGCTTCTTTCTGCATTTCCCATCCACTTAGTCACCTAAGTGAGAAACCAGGGACTCCTCTTAATTCTCTTTCTCTTCCTCACCTTTCTCCTTCAGTCACCAAGTTATATAGTCAATCTCCTAGTATTTACTCTACTCTGTAATCTCAGTGCCCAAACCCTGGTCCAGGCTTTTATTTCATAACTAGATTTACTGCTTCCTAACTTTCCCTTTTCACCTTCTCCGTTTCTACCTTAAAGCCATCCTTATATTTTCACCAGATTGACCATGTTACTTCCTTATTATTTTTTTTTTGGCATGGGTAGGCTCTGGGAATCGAGCCAGGGTCTCTGGCACCGCAGGCAAGAATTCTGCCATTTGAGCCACCGTTACTTCCCTTTTAAACTCCTTTAATAGATCCCTGTCTAGCCCAGGTGGAGGGTCTGTCTGCACAGTTCAGCAACTCAGCATGTCAGTGCCAGCCCCCACTTGATAAGAACCACGGGATCTCTCTCTCATCTCCTCTTTTCCCTGCCCTGCATACTTTCTGAGCTCTAGCCATTCGAAACCGCATGCTCTTTCCAAAACCTGCCATGCTTTGCCCCTTAAATTGCTTTCCTCCGGCCTAGAACACTCTTTACCTCTTCACACTAACCTTTAATTGTTACCTTCCAAGACTCAGTTTACAAATGATCTCCCCTGGAAAGTTTTTTCACCTCATCCCTGTTCCGAATCCCTCATCTGATTGAGATGATCCTCTTCTGTACCCTCAGAGCACATTGAACAGCTCTCTATTTAAATATTTACCATTCTTATGGTAAATATTTTAATATTTACCATTACCATTGTCTGTTTCCTCCAGTGGATTCTGAGCTCCTTGAAAGGAGAGAATGTGTTTTAGAGCCCTAGTGCAAATTCTTTTTGAATGAATGTGTGAATAAATAATGAATGTCAAGAAATTAGTGGATACATAAGAAATTCTTGATGACCAAAGGGCATGGACAAAATCCCTCCCTTATAGATGTCTATGATTTTTGAAATAGTTTCATAATTTGCCAATCAGTTTGCCTTTGTGATTTAGCACTTAAAGAGTCAATTCTTTTAGGTGGTGTACTTTCTTTTGGAAACAGGGCCTCGCAGGGGACTGGTGTGTTCCTGGGCCAGTCCCATAAGTTTTTCACGCAGTCTAGCCTGGCCTTGAGTACACCTCTTGTGTTAAGGAGAATGAGGTATACTTTAAAATTTTAGTTTTCAAAAAGATACCATTAAATTAGTGGGGTCTAAATGAATGTATTTTTAATTAAATATTCACATACAGATAAATACATGAAGATAAACTGTGAGGCATAAATTTTTTTACTGGCTCTAAATGATCAATAACCACTCCATAAACTCATTCTGATCTCCCTTCAGGTCTTAAGAGGTTTAAAATTTAGTCACCCTGAATCGTTCTTGGTTTATCTAGGAATTGTCTGATGCATTTAAATACTCAGCCATTTTGTTTCTCCAGATTATAAAATTCTGCAGTCTTTTTTTGGTAACTTCTAATTTCTGTGATAGATTGAATCATGTTCCCCACAGAGACATGTTCCTGTCCTGAACCCTGATCCAGGGGGTGTAAATTCACTTGTAAATAGGTTCTTCCAAGAATCTACTCAAATGAGGCCAAAATGAATCAGGGTGGGCCTTAATCTGTGAAGACTGGAGTCCTTACAAGCAAAGGATATTTGGACATGGAAGTGGACATGTAGAAAGAGACAGAGTTCCATGTGGTGGAAGCAGAGACTGATTGCCAGCAAGCCCCCACAAGGACAGTAAAGATTTCAGAGAAGCATGGCCTGCTGATACCTTGATTTTGGACTTCTAGCCTCTCAACTGTAGGCCAAGAAATTCCTGTTGTTTAAGTCAACCAGTCTGTGGTATTTGTCATAGCAGCCCTGACAAACTAAGACACTGACCTAACTTAAAAACATCATCTATAAGTAAAGTTCTTTCTCCAAATTCAGGGAAGGTTTATCATTGTCTTTAATAAAACTTTGTTCCTTCTTTCCCCTTCTAGCTGTTGTGTGACCTATACTCATTACTTAAATTTATTAACTACTTCCTTTAACAAAACCAAAAGTTTTTCATTACAGGATAAGGAAAAATTGGGCGGGTAATGGTAGTTCAGTGGCAGAATTCTCACCTGCCATGCCAGAGACCCAGGTTGGATTCCTGGAGCCTGCCCATGCCAAAAAACAACAACAACAACAAAAAAAACCTGTCTATATCTATCTATCTATCTATCTATCATCTATCTATCTATCATCTATCATCTATCTATCTATCTATCTATCTATCTATCTATCTATCATCTATCTATCTATCTATCTATCATCATCTATCTATCTATCTATCTATCTATCTATCTATCTATCTATCATCATCTATCTATCTATCTATCTATCTATCTATCTATCTATCTATCTATCTATCTATCTATATCTATCTATCTATCTATCATCTATCTATCTCAGACTTAGATGCTTAATATACATTTAAAGGGGGAAAAGCTAATTTTCAGTCAGAGATACAAAGTGGTGTATTTATTCACATCGACATTTCTCAGAAGTTTTGCGGGTCTTGCTTTAAGAAGCACAGATTCCTTATGCTTTGGAATGAGTTTGGGGACTAGGAAATCTGTTTTGAAGTGTGCGTGGCTGAGCTGTGGTAGGGGTGAAGTGAGGATTTAGGGACTGTAATCTCTAAACTTTAATTTGAAACATGTGGAAGGAAGGCTTCTAGAGAAGAGAGGGTAGAGTAGTGAGCTCAAGGACTCAATCCTCCCACCAAAACAACTATTAAACAGACAGCAACTAACTGATTGAAACAACTATTTTGAAACCCCAGAGGCCTGAAGAACACTGTACAGCATCCAGGGAATCGTGGGAGGAAGAGTGACAAATTATGCTAAAGAATTGTAGGTTGGCCTCTCTGTGCTGCAGCTTCTGGTGCCCACCCTCGTGGGATGCTGCGGCGTGGTCCAGCCCCTGGCTGGCTGTTGATGACAGAAGGGTTGGTAAACCCTCTTCCTCCACAGCTGGGATGGGCATGGCTGGTCACTGATTGGCTTTGGATGAGCAAATTTAGATCACTAGGTCCCGGCCCTGAGGGCAGCTAGTTTTCACCACGCCCTGGACAGAGGGGGCAGCAGCCACTGTTCCAAACTGTCCTGGGCAGGCGATTGCGATTTAAGGATGCAGGGCTTCCGGGCTGCGGGCCACAGTGAGCTGGAGGGCTGCATTTGCGGGCAGGCAGGGAAAGCTCAGCTTTGGGGAGTGGTTGGAAAGGGCTTTGATGCCCTTCCCGATCCCCTCACTTAGGCGCTGGTGTGCACCCCTTCATGGGTGTCTGGCCCAGTGTTGGCTGGAGGACTGATTTGGGAAAGTCCTCTTCGGGGTGACCCTCCTTCTAGAATTTTCTCTTCAGGCTAAAGCAGCTTGTGACACAAAAGGAATGTGAAAACCTATTGAGGTAGACAGACTAGGCTAAGGCCTGCCAGCTTCAAATACTTGGGAGAGGGAGGTCTGTCTCCTGGGAAGCAGAGGGGCCAACCAAACTCCTGTAACAGGGGAACTCCAGTACAACTAGTAAGCAAAAAGCCGAGGACAACACAGAGCTGCCCAGAAAGGGGAACCCCGCACACTACTCTCACCTTGGGCAGATCTTCCTGACAGGAGGGCTGAAGCTCAAGAAAATCTCTAATCACCAACTGAGTATAAAATCAAGAAATAAACATCCCAGGGAGTAAATCCAGAGTGAACATTTTGAAATATTAAAACGTACAGTGTGCAAAAGACTACACAACAAAGAAACAGGAAGTGATGGCCCATTGGAAGGAAGAGGATAAAAATCCACAGAACTCTGACAAAGATGATGAAAGGAATCCCAGTAATCTTAGCTCCTTCACAGACTGGCCTTCCTGGGATCCAGTTCAGAAGGCAAGAGCAGTATCTATACTAGTAGTTTTGCATTTGTGCCTCAAGACACTCTGAAGCCATTCAAGGATCTTGTCTTATAGACAAGGGGCTTTCTCCGGGCTGAAGCCCTCCCCGGGGCTGAGAGGACTGCTGAAATCCCTTCCATTTAGACAGCATAGAAAGGAGCCACGGATGCTAGGTGCTCTCTGGAAATAGCCAATTGTCAATCTTCAATTCTGTGACTGTTAACAATCAAAAGTTCTCTTAAACTGGCAGTCAGTGTGTAAATTTCTTGCCCTATTATCAAACAGTCACTTAAAATGGCTGGTATATATAATTTCATTTTAGGGAAAGTCATTTCATAATCACTGAATAAGAGAAGTTGATGAAACTCAGAGATATGTGGCTATCAGATCATTTGTCTAATTTAGAGAAAGTTTTGCAGTTAGTTTAAAGAGAGAATTTGGCATTTATTCATTCAGAAACTACTATGGAGAAGTTTATCATCCAGAACTTGCTAAATGGAAACACACTGCCAGAGTTAAAATAGCCTATGCAATTATCAACACATTCCAAAGACACAGGTGATATA
Source organism: Tamandua tetradactyla (assembly GCF_023851605.1). NCBI lineage: Eukaryota > Metazoa > Chordata > Mammalia > Pilosa > Myrmecophagidae > Tamandua > Tamandua tetradactyla. The sequence goes on from NC_135352.1 coordinate 30,350,101, forward strand.
CTGAGACTGAGAAAATCTGACCAATCTGTTTTTATGTTTTCTGGTATTTTTCTAATATGTCAAATAACATGATTTCCCCATTTCTTTTTCTCTCTTAAAAAAATGGATGAAACTAATTATTTTTTAAAACTCGGCTTCAGAAGAGATAAATTGGTTTAAATCAAGTTTTGCTCCTAAATAGTGTTCAGGTGACAGTGTTCAGGTTAATGCTTGAAATGTACAGTCGCCACTTTATTCAACTGCGTACACAGTTCTTAACTCATGTCACACATTATGGTTAAAAATTTAAAGCAAAATTATTAAACAATTAAAATAGCAAAGTGGAAATCAGACTTAGCATTTTCCCATGATATTAAGTGATCTGATAAAACCTCTTACAAATCATTCTTAATTTCTTAAATATTTTCTTCTGTAAATAAAAAGCGAAATAAAGCAAGGGGAGGGGGTTGTTGAGCACCTTTTTTTGTTTTTATGTTTGCATTTATAAAATGGGCTAGTTTTCTTTTTTTTTTTTTTCACATGGGCAGGCACCAGGAATCGAACCCCGGTCCTCTGGCATAGCAGACGAGCATTCTTGCCTGCTGAGCCACTGTGGCCTGCCCAAAATGGGCTAGTTTTTAATGCAGTTTTTGACAGAAACAACAATGAAATAATGTTTCAATATTTGAACTTCTAGGGTTGTTGTATGTGATGCTTATCAAAGGAAAAGTTATCCTCTCAGTTTTGTCCTGTGAAACATACCTCTATACTTTTCCTATCATCAGAAGCTGTTAGAGTGATACATACAGGAGGAGAACATTACACCGTACAGATGCTAGGATACTTCAGTGTGGTTCAGTATCAACAGGAATGGAAGGTTTTTTTAAATTTGAAATAATTATCATGAAATTCCCTGCAATATCTCTGTTCACTGCAAGCTATTTTGAATTTGAAATTGTCTTAGGGGTGGCACAGGTACTACTATTTACATTGCTTATCTTTCCTCCTCTGAGATCCACTCTCTGATACTCTGCCAGGGAGTGTCGAAGGTTTGCATAGGTGTGGGGTTAAGTTTATTATAAAGAAGTGGTTCAGAAGCTCATTCTGAAATTGCTAAGCTAGATGAGGGACAATAAAGCACCCAAATGAGAAACTAGAGACCCATATAGACCTACATAAATGTGTAAAAGCTGAAACTCATTTACTTGCTCTGTGACTCAGAATATAACTCACAAAAGATGACAGTGAATTCCACAGATAGAGTTCCAGGTATTCAAAGTCCCAGGACAAAAAAACTGCCATGAACCAGGTGGTGTGCATATCAGCCAGAATTCATAGCTTTTTTTCAGGTTGTCTTCCTTAACCAGGCAGAAGAACCTCTAGATATGCTCAGAAAGTTTGTATTTTGTGTGGGTAAGCAAGTAGAGGAGTATGAAATACCATTTACTATTAAATAATATATTCTGCTGCCCAGTTCAATACACCGGATTTGATTTTCTGTGCATTCAACTATAAAAAGTGTGGTTTCATTTTGGGTTTTAAAATAATGTATTTTTAGCAGGTGTGATCTTTTTGGTTTCCCTAGAACATCTTTAGCTAAGGAATTATAATGTGCAGAAACTGCTCGCAAATGGCATGAAGAGCAGCACGGCAGAGAACCTATTGCTAAGTGAGGGGAGAAACTAGGTTGATCACATGTCACCACCCAGGAGGACCCCATTAGCTAGCTAGACATCCCATCCACTGCCCCATAGGTCAGTGGGAGAGGAGGTCAAAGACAAGATGCCTAGCTAATTACTCAATGAGTAATAGGCAGTTCCTCAGTTCATGAAGCATATTAGTCTAAGTCAATGATTTTAAAGTCGAATTATAAACCACTTGATGACCACTGTAATCTTGCTGTCATGCCATCCGGTAGCATGTCTGAGAATACTGGCCATCTCTCTAATGAATCACAATAGGGACATAATAGTTACAAGTAACATGGAGAGAAACTGATGTCAAGAAGAAAAAAATCGGTGTAGGGGTAGTAAGTACAGTGATAGAATTCTCGTCTGCCATGCAGAGAGCTGGGTTCAGTACCTGGGTTTGATTCCTGGCCCATGCATCCCCCTAAACAACAACAACAAAATGTGAACAAAATTCCCTATGATACTCATATCCCATCTGCCTCTGTGTGTGTATGTATAGATATAGATATATGTAGGGAGAGATGAACACGTTTTGGCAGTGGTTCTCATGCTTCAGAAACCACTGTGTATCCCTACAGAGTCTGCCTGACCACTCTATTGGTGAACGATAAGAACTTAAGGTTGTGACTCAGCTTTTCTTTTCCTCTAATCCTTTCTGATACTACGTACAACAACAATATGCTTTCAACTGTATTTGCAAGGGAAATGTTTTTTGTCTTGGCTCCTTTTTGGGGGAGGGGGGTGGATAAAATTATGAGTACATGAAAAAACACTGAGAGTTTCTGCTTGTTGTATTCTGACTTGGGAATGTAACTCGATGTGAAGGTCCCACAAGAGGCACCAGGGGACTCTGAATCCCTGTGTGATTTCCCTTGTTTTTGTAGTCACTGGTGGCAGACTCCTAGAATATTAGTGCATGCCTAATTTAGACCTTATAAAGGTACTTGTAGTTTCATAAAGAAGGGATTTGGGAAGTTGGACAATGGCTACAGATTTACCAAATCTACAAAGGGATTGTTTGGGTGAAAAAAAATCCCATCTGAAAAATGCCCACCTACTGTGACACTGGTTCCATGATGCATGCTGTACAGTCATCTTTCTGGGCATAAATACCTTTCAAAGAGAAATTAAACTTTTCTGCAAATTTTCTAGCTGGCCTAGTATCTAAAAAGCTTTGAGAAAGTGTATTTTCATTTTTTCGAATGCAAACACATGGAAGAAGACCTGGAATCAATAAATTTGCCTACTGATAAAATTACAATTGCCCTAGTTCTATCAAAGAAAATTAAAAAGAGAATCAGCCCAAGCTACTTACCTATGTATTTTAATTTTGTTACTTTTTTTTTTTTTTTTTAGTACAAACTTTTCTATTAGCCTGTCACAGTACTACTTTGAGTACAGGATGAAATGTGAAAGTATTTTATAAAATGCAAACTATTTAATTATCTTTGTGGTCCCCACAACTCCTGGAATGTTGCAATGCATTTAGAATTCTTCTAATAGCTATCTATTAGGTAAAGGCATATAGAAATAAACCAAAGTTGTAGACAGGTGAATAGGTATAGGGTCTAATAAAACCTATATAGTTGGCTCTTGCTAAGGCCCCAATCAAAGAGTACTATAAAAATGCTCACTCGCTTTCTGAGATAGTTTGAACCTCTCTGTACCAATAGGTAATGCTAAAACTGCTAACATGCCCATTTTTGTTACTGATTTTTCAATATATTTCTGCAATTTTACATTTGCTCACTGTTTCTGCTTCAGAAAAAAAGACTTCTTCAATTGATCTTGTTATTCAAACAATTAAACCACAAAATGTTACTTCATATTGGTATCATCTCACAAGGTTGACTTGCCAACCAACTTGTACCTGCACTACTGTGCTGACTCTTGACTAAGCTTGAAATTTTTGGAGATTATTTGTTCACTAGAGAAATGTGTTTGTGCACTATCATTTGAAAAAAGTCAACCTCTCAAATTAACAGTCCCACACCACCTCCAATGATGGACTATATCCCTTCCTGTAACTTTCCAAACTTGATGAAATTTCATTTGTGGGTTATAAGTAAACCACTGTTTAACTGTTGCGAGATGTTCATGTGTCAGGTGTGACCTGCACAGATGAACTTCTGTGCGCTGTCAATTCCCAGGTACAAATAAGGACATGTTAAAAAATGGCCCACAGAGCAGGGCTTGGGTCCTAGACTGTGCTAAAACTTATTTCTTTATTTTTTCCCCTGCTTTCAACTAAACTGAAACCCCACCAATGCCATCATCATTTGCTGAAGATCTTATAATCAGAGCAGCTCTCCTGCCCAGTCTCATCTGATGGTAGCACTTTTCCATGCTCTTTTTCTCCTCTTTGGCAATATAGCCTGCTATCACTTTGAAAACAGTGCAAAGATGTGCTTTCCATTAACTTCCAATTTATTTCTTTCCTATTGTGATCCTAAAATCAGCAAAAGGAACGTTAAGAACAGAATTTTAATGTACTTCAATTGAAAAGGTTTGTTCCGCTGACAAAAATCATGCTGCTGGGTAACTTTCATTTTATTAAAAAGAATGTGTCAAAAAAAGGAGAAGCAATTCAAGCTACAGGAAAACTAAGCTTTATGTTTAAGACCTATTACAGAAAAGTTGTATACGAAAAATATATGAATACTGAATTTCTACTGGATTTTATTTCAGTTTTAGAGGTGTGCTCCTTTTGTTTCAGCCTATCTTTGCAAAAACACAGAGGAACTCAATATTCATTTCAAGGATTATTTTGCACTGTCAACATGCCACCTCTGTATGTCTAATTCTCCCTCACTGCCTATGCAGTGTTAGTCAAGTGAAGAAGTAATCAAATGTAATTTTTACACATGCATTCATTCCAAAGTATACATACCATAAAATATACAATGGCTAATTCACATTTCATTCTTATTGACCTCGTAGAATGTGACAGTTCAAATAGCACACTGCCTGGAACGCTACTCCAGATACTTAGGAGAATTCCCTGGGGCTGGATGAGCCTCATACTATTTCATATGCTTTCAGGTAGTTACCAGTAATTCCTTATTTGCATTTAAATATGAAAGTTCTTTTAAGTACAATTTAGTTTCTCCACTAACTGATAATAAAAATTAAGTCCTTCCATTTGATAAGAATAACATTTAATGGTGACTATTTTAAGGCTTTTCTTTGGTCATTCAGCTTTATCAAACGGGCAAATCCAAACCCAAAGGGTGTATGCCTGAAACCAAAGTCGTAGTTTGTTTCTGGAAAGGTTTGCTGCTAATATTCTGGGTCTGTGTGAAGCAAAATATTAATCCTTAAGCAGATGGAGATTTACCTTGAAGTTAAAGAAACTTAAGCTCTAGGGTTTCTCACTTGCATGGATTTTTTCCAAGGCCCTACCATCTACTCTGTCTCGTAATTTTGTCGTCTTTTTGAAAAGAGGGATCCAAAAATTAAAAAAGCTTCAGTCCACAGAACCTGGATCCTTCCTGCCCTTAAGATTATATTCTTAGAGTCACAGTATTTCATAATCAAAGAATTTTGATGTACTTACTCAAAAAATGTTGTCCATCCAGTTTCATCGCTTTTAGTGGCTAAAAGACCACTATTGCCATGGTAAGTAAACAAAACTAATTCTAGTCCTTGAGCAGTCATGCTCTTCAAGCATCCATTTGTTCCTATTGTCAGCCAAATCACTTGGTTATCAGGAGACACCACTCGAACAGGCATCCGATTTGGGTCCCGTCTAATCCTAAGCGTATTGCCATTGCTGTCAGTCACAGCAGTGATATCATTATCATTGCTGTAGCTAAAATTGTACAGGTAGTCACCAGTGACTAAACTTACAGTGTATTGGTGAGTGCCATTGATGTCGAAAATATAGAGTTCCTGATCAGTTGGAGAGGCAACTTCATAAACGTTCATAGAGTTCAGTAAAGGCTTATTCTTTGACACAGCCCGAATCCGAATATTTCCTAGATCTGCAATATACAGCGTACCATCTGGAGAAGCAGCTAAGGAAGACGGAGCATTAAGTTTGGCATCTTTGGCATAGCCATCTCCGCTCTGATAGCAATCGCAGTTGGCATCGTTTTTACAGTCACACTCCGAAGGTATTCCAGCAACTAAGGAGATTTCCCCATCTGTCGTGACCTGCCTTATTCGGTTAATTTTCTTTTCATCAGTTTCAGTAATGTACAGGACCCCACTGTAGGACACAGCAATGGCAGTAGCTGATTCTAGCGTCGTCTGAACTGCGTGCTTGCCCACAGAGTATTCCACCCCAGGAACCTGACAGTGCATGGGCCGTCCAGCAGCAATGCGAACTTGACGATTTTCAGTGATCTGTAAAACCACGTTATTATCCAGGACATAAATGGAGTTGTCCATAGGGTTAATGGCTAGGTCAGTGGGCCATTCCAGGCGGACCTTAGTAAACAGAGAAATGGTCTGTTTAGACAGTACTGTATTGCAGTAATCAGCAGAAGAGTAAATTAGAACATTCAGTGAAATGAGCTTTAATTTGATAAACTGTTTTTTTTCAATAGCCGCAGGAAAAATCAACTTAAAAGTTTTAAGTGGAGACAAATGTAGAGAATAACATTTTACTTAAAAACTTTTTGAAAGCTGTGTTAGTTATACCCGAACAGCAAAAGATTTTCTAAGGAATCAGTTAATAGCGCACAATGAAACAGGAACACATATGCTCTTGTTTTGCCTCCTTATAATGGTAATAACCAACAACTGTCAGGGCTTTTCTAGGTGATGTTATGATTACATGAGTACTCTTTTGTATTATCAGTTGGGCCAATAGCAAAGTCCCTAGTTCTAAATATGAGCCCCTTGGGAATAATCATAATGGTTTCTCTCCTTTAAAGAGCTCATGCAATCACACATTAGAGAGTCAAGTTGTTTTGTTCTTTTTGGAATCTCTGCATGCTGCTACTTGTATTTTCTCATAATACGTAGCATTTTTTAGTGATAAATATTTTGTATCTCACTGAATTCATCAGAATTACAGAAGAAAATAACCTTTAATTAACTCCCTGATATACATTTAAATGGAATAGCTTTATCTCAAACATTGCCACATATGATATGTGCAGGTTAATATAGTGCTATCATAGTCTACTGACCTAGTAATTGAAGTCACTTATCAGAAAAACAATTCAGCTTAGTATTTTAACTACCTGGCCGATGTGCATGCTAGTGTCACAAGTTAAAGGTCTGGCTGAAGTCAGATCATTTGAGCCCAGGAGAGTTGATATGATTCCATTCTGATCTACTTTTCTGATCATGGTCCCATCAACAAAGTAGATTAGTCCATTTTTATCAACAGCCATTCCTTTATCCAAGAGAAGTATGTGTTACTAACATTTCAAAAATAATTAATTTTGATTAAACTCTAGATCAATCAATGAACTCCACATTTACAGTGATAACATAGGCAATAGGTAGTAGGTAGGACTGCAGACTGCAAACACATTAGGAAAAACCCAACATAGACAGTTATAGTACAAAGATATATAAAACATAAGAAAGGAGTAATCCAAATGTTTAAGAATCTCCAGTGAGTGTAGGAGTCATGTAGGTAATACCTGTATATTTCAAATATAAAATGATAATGTCTATATGTTATTGTGCATACATTATAGAAACAGATAAACTTCTGTTAACGTGAACTGATAGGAAAGATATTCTTCTAACAAAAATAGATCTATGCCAAGGCTAGTGTTTTGTTGACCTTGTTTCAATGAAGTTTGCTATTATGAATAATTCAATACAACAAATACTTTTTTTCTAGCCCTTGTCACATATAATAGTCACTGGCTATAAAGACAAAAAAAATACAGCTCACAAGCCAAACAAAATTGTAATGAATGGCAAAATAGGAGTCAGTCCTGATGGAAAGGCAAGGAGTTGGTCCTGACTGGCTTAAAAGCTAGAAACCTTTATCACATAGACTTTCCACCCTTGTTACCTCGAGAAATTCCTCACAGCAAGCTTTTTTTCCCATGGCATAGAGACAAAAGTTTAACAGCTCCAAACTGGGTGAGGGTTGCTTAGTGATGGTTTTTAAAGAGGTCTGGGACTCATTCATGACAAAGAAATCCCAGGACAATGAAAGAATTTGGACGCTTCCTTGAAGTTTAACGGAATGTGACCTGAATAATACAAAGTAGTTACTTTAATCTTTGGAAAGTTGAAAAAAAAAAGGTATGATAATAAAAAGTGCCAAGAACCTAAAATTTATTGTAAAATCAACTTAGAATTCTAGTGGTTTCATGCTAAATGGCTTTCAAAAACAAAAGATTTGAAACAGCTTTCCAGAACACAGTTGAAAGTAAAATGTTTGACTCAGCATTAAACATGATCAGACAGTAACTAGATTTTCTACTTTTTTTTTTTTTTTTATAAAAAGGAATCTTCAAATTGATAACTGCCAGTACCTTTGGGACTCATGAGTGTCGCTTCCACAGCCTTCCCTCCATCTCCACATCTGGCTTCATCAAAAGGAAGGCACTGCTCTCCTGTCCCTGCAACGACTTCAGCATTTTTAGTCAAGTCTTTTGCACCCGTAAGTGATTTTGGGCGATAAATTCTGCGGGTGTTTGTGTCAGAAACATACAAATCTCCTGTGACTGGATCAGTTGCAAGGTAGTATCTATGAGCTGGGTTGCTGCTGTAAAAAAGGATCACACATAAACATCATAAGAGAGTTATTTCTAATACACAGAGAAAATTTAGAAGCAAAATATAACAGACAATAAGGTACTGATTATAAATTGAAATCCATTATTAAAAGGTTAGAAAATGAACAGCGTATTTAGTAATGACTTAAAAGAATATGATCACATGTAGCAATCTCTGATATTTCTGTTTTCCTTCGTTGCCTAATGTTAAGGATTTCTACAATTTATTAACAGCCATCTTAAAAATAACTGACTTTTATAAGGCAGTATGCTTGTAGCCTAATACTAGGAAGTAAGTCTCTAAATTTCTTTGGCTCTGTAAGTCTCTAAATTTCTTTGGCTCAGTGCAAAGCCATTAATCATGTGCCCATGAGAGGCAGACAAAGTTCATTCCAGGGGGAGGGTGTCTATCAAACTCTCAAGTGAACTATAACATGCTACTGATTTCTCTTGTAAGTCGTCATAGGGAATTATCCTTTTCCCCCATGCTACAAAAGCAAGTCAAACCAAACATCTGCCCCTGGAAAAATGTAGCGTTGTGTCTGTCTTGTTTGCTCTATCATAGTCTAGAAAATACTCGGATGCTGTTATATTTGTACTGTGCAACAATGTTAAATACTAAAATGAGGTCATCCAGTTATAGGAGGCAGTCTCAGTTGGTGGCCTAATGCAATAAGTCAGAGTGCTTGATTGAGTCAGTTTTATTTATTTATTTTTATTTTTTTATTAATTAAAGAAAAAAGAAATTAACACAACATTTAGAAATCATTCCATTCTACATATGCAATCAGTAATTCTTAACATCATCACATAGATGCATGATCATCATTTCTTAGTACATTTGCATCGATTTAGGAAAAGAACTAGCAAAACAACAGAAAAAGATACAGAATATTAATATAGAGAATAAAATAAAAATAATAATAAAAAAAGACACAAACAAACAAACACAAAAAAAACTATAGCTCAGATGCAGCTTCATTCAGTGTTTTAACATAATTACATTACAATTAGGTATTATTGTGCTGTCCATTTTTGAGTTTTTGTATCTAGTCCTGTTGCACAGTCTGTATCCCTTCAGCTCCAATTACCCATTATCTTACCCTGTTTCTAACTCCTGTCAGTTTTATTTTTAAAGTTTGTAAATTGAGCTCTAAAACCTGTCTATGAATTTGGTGATATGTATGCATTTGTTCACAAAATGCAGTGCCTCAATTTTATAAACATTAAGTTGTGTAAAACATTTTATGTGCCACTACCTTTAAAAAATAAGGCCAACATTATCACAGAGTAGAAAAATTATGATCTATAGCTGGAATTTAAACGTTAATCTCCTTCAAACCCACACACCACCACATTCTTAAGAATTAATGTAACTTTGTGCCATGTGCAAATATTGTCTTAAGACTGAAAAATCTGAAGAGTATGGATGATTTGGTGTCCTGACAAAGATATCAACTGGTAGGAATCCCGCAGATTCCACGTATTTTTTTTATGAGAAACTTGATATTAGTAATTAATTTTCATTTTCTTTCACCTTATTGACTCTATATACATACACACACCCTATTATATGCTTATTTTCCATTTATTTAAGATGAGAACATCTAAAATATATACTATAAACCTAACTCTGCATGAAAATATTTATTCTAGTAATGGTGTAGTAATTGTCTCATTACTAGTTAGGGTCCACTGAAACAATTCTCCCTATTTAATGCCTTTCTTTTAAGTGGTGAGTATATGTACTCGTTTGTCTCTGTAGAAGAGTCTGTTCTTGAAATAACAGGTTACAGGTTTTCCACTAGTATTTCTCACATTGGCAGAGGGGGGATAGCATGGGTACGCACCCGGTCTGCAGAGAGACCTTTTGGGGCTCTAAAGAGCTCCATGGGTGTGATGCTGGAATACAAAGAAATTCCACAGAGGCCTGAATACCTTCCGTGTCTGGGTTCTCCCCTGCAGTCTTTAGGAACTTTTTGTGACAAGTGCTAGATTAGAACAGGTCTTGACTTTGTAAATATGGGTGAAAGGGTGAAAAAGTGATATGAAGAAGGAATACAAAGATGCAGGTCATTATGGAATAAAAACATTTAGAAGTACTGGGCTATTTACCAAATGGTCAACTTGCCATGCTAAGTGTCATTACATCATTTTCCTGAGCTGATACCTGCAATTTTAAATGCAACAGGACCTACTGTGCCCCTTAATGTGGCAGTTTATTACCTTGTAATGAAGTGAAGAGTTACATATCAGTACAACATTCAGAACAGTTTTGCAGTTTTTACCTTTTATAAACTGACATTGACAGAACTAGTCTTGCAGGTATATATAGTTGGCGAGGAAGTGGCAACTGGGTATGGTTTGAAAGATACGACACTGGGGAGACTTTCCAGTCTTTCCTTTCTCCCTGATTATATAGTAATTATGAATAGTTGGGGATAAGAATAATACATATTTCATATGGCATTGTGAAGATTACATGAACTATATACATAGGTAAAATCCTTAGAACAGTGCCTAGCATATATATGTATGTACTCAGTAAGCATTAGCTATTCTTAATATTTATTTTTACCCTGTCTCCAATTACATTGCAATATGTCTTTCACCTTGCAGAAGTGTATAAGTGCAATAAATACTGTTAACTAAGTCTGACCTAGTTTCTGAAATTTAATAAGGAAAAAAAATGATCTAGACCTGGCTAGGTTCAAACTTGTTTCCTTAGTCCTGATAACATCCTATAATGTACTACACTAACATACTACATGATATACTAAATCAGTAAAACAATGGTGAACCATCTTAAAACATCCACCTTGAATTATTTCAAAGTAGTGATAAAAGTCAATGTGACTGTGTGACTATGAAAATCTTGTGTCTGATGCTCCTTTTATCTACCTTATTAACAGACGAGTAAAACATATGGAATAAAAATGAATAATAGGGGGAACAGATGCTAAAATAAATTTAGATTGAAATGCTAGTGATCAAATGAAAGGGAGGGGGTAAGGGGTAGGGTATGTATGAATTTTTTGGTTTTCTTTTTATTTCTTTTTCTGAATAGATGCAAATGTTCCAAGAAATGATCATGATGATGAATATGCAACTATGTGATGATATTGTGAATTACTGATTATATATGTAGAACGGAATGATCAAAAGTTAAGAATGTTTGTGTTTGTTTGGTGTTTTTTGGTATTAAAAAAATAAAAAAAAGTAGTGATAAAAGTAATGCTAAAAGGTAACTGAATCATGCATACTTTGTGCCCCTCATTTTGAGAATAGAACGAAAAAACAAAACAGATTTTTGTGGTGGCTGAGTAGCAGTGACATACTCTAGCTGTGGGCCCTGACTTTTCTTTGTGTAAAACCTATGGACATTCAAGTCATAGGCTGTACTTAATTGGCCTCAGTGTTATTCTAATGGGATATTTATAGGAGAACGTCCGTTTTCTCGTTTTCTGTCCTGAAGCATCCCCTTCCTTGAAGACACAGAAATTTCTAGCTCAAGCAGCATTTACCACTGGTTTTAACATATCCACCGAATGAGAGCTCTAATTCTGCACACAACTCTATTGTTTGGAAGGACAAATGTGGAGGAATATGTGGCTCTGGAGAAGAGAATTAGCCTCTGGAAATATTCCCAGAGCGTGGTAGGAAATGAGGACTGGCTAAATTCCCTGCAGTGCAGCCTAGCATGGCCAATTAGAGTTGATTCTTAGATCCTGGCCTCTCCTACCTGAAAAGAGGGGGGTCTCGATTAAAGTACTAAAAGAAAAGAAACACATGAGTTTGGAAATTTTTAGTTGACAGAATGGTGGCAGACGTGAACCACTGTCTGTGAGAGGGCTGGGATTCAGGAAACCTAGTTGAAGCATGAAGAGTTTTCAGATGGGGTGTACCAGTACTTGCTTTCCAACTCCCTAAGAAAAGCCAAAGCACCGAAGAGGCTGGTGTGTTGGCACAAATGGGAGGTGAGTTTTTAGATCGTATATCTAGGGTGGAAAAACAAGCCTACATGATCGAAAACCACCTGCCGCTGGCAAGTGGAGTTGAGGGATTTACAAAATGCATGGCTTTGGGAAATCTCTGTTCAGCAAGTAGGAGCACAACAGCATTCCTGTGTGCACATCTTGAGATTTTTTCATTTCAGAAACATTTAAAATAACATTGAAATTTTTTACTAAAGCAGCAGTAAAATCAGAGAAATTGAGATCAAGTTAAAAACGTTTAGTATACTACACCTTGATTCTTCACTCGTTCTGATTGCCTAGATCACCACAATTATCATGCCATGTTCTCTACAGTATTATTCAATTAGACACAGATCCAGTGGTAAACGCAGGCTTGAATTTGCTCATTTATTTGTCATAATTCAACCTTCTTAGACTAGAGAACTCTTTGCAAAGAACAAGTCATAGACTAGACATTATTTTAGCACCTGTATCGTTTTAGTTGGAAATTGTTCCATAGGCCTTAGTATTCAAAGCATTTGAAGAAGCATAAATTATATTTACATATAAAAGCAAAATTGCTTATTTTTTGGTAACCAAAATTATTGAGATTATTGCAAGCAGTGGTTTGAGATGTGGTATTTCTGTGCCTGCTTGATTTTTAAATTCTAAGTAGATAAGGAATGCCAGATGTAGTTTTTAATATTTTGTTTCTAAATTTAATTGGATTCAAACTCACAGACCTGTGGTTGACACTCTCTCTGATCCTTTAATAATTCACACGGTTGACTTTTAATCCTACATGTTTGAATGCCCTTTGGCTGGTATTAATTAATATAATTTCATTTTGTACTTTTAAGAATGAGAAAACGGATGAGCTAAAAGTTATTACCAATAAAAAGAGTTTGTTGGCAAACTAATAATATAAATGTTATGGGAGAAAATGTTTAGCATATCTTACAGAAACATTTATAAAAAAATTTAACATGTTGAGAAGTATTTATATCTGTTCATTAAAGTATAGTTAAGGACTTTTATTTGATATAATGTCCTGGAAGTACTTATTAATATGGTATAACAGAATGCTGTTGCCATTCTAAAATAATAAGACTGTGAACTTTAATGTTTATTTTGTTGTTCAATACTTTTATTAAATAATTTTCCCATTAGTCTAAATTTAAGAATTAAATACATGAACTATAGTAAGAGGTCCATAAGTATGCATTTTTAGGTTTTACTGAATCATTTATAATTAACAGTACTATTCATTTTGATAGACTTAGATACATTTTTCAATCTCTTTTTCTTCCGATCACCTGTTTCTAAGCCTCTCATGACTTTTATGCTAGCCAGGGAAGCGAGGATAAAGAGAAAGCCAGGCAGGATTCTATTAACCAGTAAAAGGAAGATTATATAGGGAGGCAAATAGGAAGAAGCATCTCAAGAGCATTTCTCTTTTTTGTTTTTTTTAACTAAATGAAGAAGTTCCAGTGAGCTGAAATATGTTGATTTTTGTTAAGTCAATTTTGATTAACTAGGTCATTGAGCAAACAGGATATATCCATTTTTATCAGTACCATCATCATCTATTTGATGAGTTGGGCTCAGAAACTTTGGATTTTTTTCTCTGTTTTCCTCTTCCTCAGCACCCAGTATAGAGTCTGTCCATTTTCTGCCTTCCTTCATTTTATTGGTGGTGTTCCATCATTGCCAACCATCCCTTTTTAGATATATAATAGGCCAGCTTGTTAAAAAGGTATCTGTGTTGATATTTTTTTCTGTATTGCTTCTGGCATTTTCACATTTAGTTGGTATACGTACTTGTTTTTCTTTTCTCTTTTCTCTATAGTTACCGAGAAAGCATAGCCAGAAAAATTTTGACATTCTGCTGTCGTTTCTAATATCAGAGCTATTTCTCCAGTAGTCCAGAGACATTTAGTGTCAATCTTAGCATGTGATTGAGTTATTAGCTGATAGTACAAGATCAATGGAGGATCTTAGAAAAAGGTTATGGGGCAACGCCTGGCCACATTGATAGGAAAGAGCTGTACAGCTTTCAGTAGAGGCCTGGTTTTATTTCCTGGTTGCCAGTCTCTACACAGTAGTGTAGATGGGTTTTGTTGATTTAAAGGACCTCAAGTAAAATATCATGAATTTTTCAATCTAGTATCTTTTCATCAGGTATTCTAATGAGCAAGCTAGATCTAGCATGTCCAACCTGTCTTGCTTTTTTGCTAGCTTTTCTTTTAAAACATATAGATTCCCCCACCCTCTTTTTTGCCGTCCTGTGGAGTTTTTCAGTTAAAAGTGTTCATACAGAGCCTTCACTGTACCTTCTCCTGCTAAGTGTACATAGCATATAGATTATGAAAGCTTTTGAGCCTTTATATTTGCTTCAACTACATTCTTACTTAGCTTTGAAGAGAGTTTTTTCCTCCATAAAAATGTCCTTGAAAACACTACTTCTTAAAACTCAAATCTAATAACTCTCCCAAGTTCAGGAAGATATAAACTGTAGGCAGACATGAACTTACCAGGAAGCCTTACAAAACAAGCATCAGGGCTCCTCACTTGCACGTGTCCCTTCTGAACCCAGTGAGGGGCCCTGAGTAATAAGTTCACATGATTGTGTGTTTTCTTAAATTTGCCAAATTAAAATATTTTTGAATCACTTAAGTAGAGTCTCCCAAATTTAGTACATTTCAGGCTCAACAAAACGAGATTTTCCTTGGCTATCAGTCAAAACTATTCCAGGCCTACTTAAGCTCTCTTACTGGGCTTCCTATTTCTGCTTTTCAATATGATTTAGATTACGAGTTAGTAACTAAAGCTTGGCAATCTTTTGTTATGAAGTATACACTATAATGCTTTTTGTGAACAAAACTTATTTTATGAACCAACTTAAAAACATTCCCCCAATTATACTGCATAATATAATTTGCAATATTGTATAATAGTTCAACAAAGGAATTTTGATTCCTTCAATATTTTATGATACTGAATTTCTTCTGATATGACGAAATGTTATTAGAAACAATTTCAGAGAGGCATGATGAAATGTAAAAAGGACATTTGAGAACACACAATAACCTTTTAGCAAGATGCTTACCTATGTCTAAAATCTTTATTTCTTGGTGGAAGCAGATAAAAAAAGGTAAAAACACAAAAAAAGCAGAGTTAGAAAAGTCTTCTAAAATAGAATGAGTTAAATACTGAGCTTTTAATTATTTGTATGGATAACTGCCAATTTAAACAGAAGTAACACTGGAAATGAATGTAATAGGCCAAGGCTTATCAAAATAACTTAGAGAATAGGATGATTTTTGATAATCACGTGTAAATGAGCAGAGCAAAGACAACAATTTGTTCCCTTCATTACTGGCATTATGGATGATGGTTAACCTGACTTGCAAAGCCAATATTCCAGTTAAAAGTTTTAGCCTTAGTTCATATGCTATTAAATGTTTCATGCCTTAATTTCAACTGTGAAATAAGTATAAGGGTAACAGGTTTCTTATGGAGTTATTCTGAAGGATACTGTAGGGGTTTAAAAAAACTGTAGCTTTCTAGAGCACAGATGAGTCACTGGAATTAGTGAGGTATTTTTATTATTGGGTCACTTTATACTCTTATACATTTATGGGATAGTGCATGTGTTGTGCTTCTCCTAACCTTAACCAAGTACCTAACTTCTTTCCAGACAGACACTTAAATACTGGGACGGTACGGTCAGACAAATAAATTAGTGCATTAGATTCCACGTTATTTTAAAGGCACGTTTAGCTTTGTTTAAAATGTATGAAACCCATACAAAGTTTGAAATCTCAACTTACGGAAAGACATACCTTAGTTCTAAAACACTTGTTACGTTTCCAGAAGGGAATATCCGCCGAACATAGTTGAAATCTCCTACATATAGACTGCCATCAATCCCACAAGCTAACGCGACTGGGGCCAATAATTTATTACCATCAGCTTGACCATTGCAACTTGGGCATGAGATACTGCGCCTTCGTCCATTGCCCATGATACTGCTGACAACTGGGGGCTGCTGGGAGATAAACTGGTTTTCCCCGTTTCCCTTGTACAGGATACCTAGAAGAGAGAAAATGCATTTTTCTTATGACAGAGTGTGAGGATGGATATTCACTAGAAATCCAACAAAAATTCAGGTTTAGATTTAGATTTGGAATACTTTATTTCAAAGTCTATTGTGAAGAAATCTATTTGGTTACATAGTATAAAACATTTTATGATAAAGTACCTAAGATGTGTATTTAAAAAAAGTGATATCTGTTATGAATTTAAATAAATATCTGATAAAAGGAACAAAGGACTAACAAGACAAATCAAAAACCCAAATTCTCAACATCAGTGATTCTCAAACTTGGTTGAGATTGGAACTGCCTGGGGGGCTGTAAAAAAAATACTGATGCCTGCTTCCCACCCCAAGAGATCCTGATTTAATTGGCCTGGGATGCAGCCTCAGCATCGAGATTTTCAAAAACTCTCAAGGTGACCCTAATGTGCAGCCAAGTTTGAGAACCATGCCCCATATATATGTTCTTCAGGAAATAACAAGTTTGCCTAATTGTTAAACAATGTTGAAAACATTATACATTAATCTGATTAATAAAATGTATACCAGAAATATGAACTTCTTCCTTATGAGGCAGTTTATCATTGATTTTCTCTGCTTTCTTCTTTTTTTTCGCATGGGCAGGCACTGGGAATCAAACCCAGGTCTCCGGCATGGCATGCAAGAATTCTGCCACTCAGCCACCGTTGTACCGCCCAATCATTGATTTTAAAAAGTTAAAAATACTTCGTGGGAAACAAAGTTAGAAAATATATAACAAATCTCCAAAGCTGTTACTTAAAGGCCCATTTTAAGCTCAGCTATACTGATAGAGACCATTCTTGTTTATATTCTCATCTGATATAAATGAATATACATGCTGCTGTTCAAAATTCCAACATAGCAAAACTATGGTGGAAGGCTAATTTATTATTTAAAGTGAATTCTGCTTTAAGGTTTAAAAGTAACAATAATTTTAAGAAGACAAGATGCCATGCCAGGCTGCTCCTTTTATGGTCTTCATTGAAGAGCTGAGAAAAAGCACCAAATGAATATTAAATATTTTCATAGTTGGAGACTACATTTGAGTTGAGATTCTAATTTTATTCATTTTACCATCACTTTATATAGATCAATGGCTCCATTTTGGTCTGTTGTAGACTGGATGGTCAGCTGTTATTACTTCATGCATATTTCATGACTCTTCTCAATGTGTTATCTGTATAAACCACCTGCGGCTTTGACTTGAGAGGCACACATATTATATTTATTGAATACTTGATGTTTCAGCGCTGTCCTCAGAGCCAGTGGTTATACTTCTCGGCAGATATAGTGTTAAAGGAATCAAGCCCAGGAGAATATAGACAGGAAGCCTGAGAACGTTCTTGCCCTCACTTTGGGATAATTTGAAGGTGTATTAAAGATCTGAATAATTATGCTCCCTTTATAGCTCAGCACATTTTAGGTGGATTCTATGATTACTTTTTTAATGCTCTGCTACTTAGGTGATGTAATTATTACAGCTAATTTACATAAAGAAATCAGATAAGGTAAAACAGGTTTATTCAAATTTGAGGAAAAATAATCTAAATAAGGCTGCATTATAACAATGGAAGAAATGCAGTTTGCCTTGAATATTCAAAGAATACATGAATGCTACCCAAGATCCTTCTTTCTGTGATTAGGTTGACAATTATGGAACTATAAATTTCCCGTCAGAGGCAGTTCTATAATTTTCATCAGAAGAATCCTAGAAGTCAGCTTACTGCTCTACTGCACCTGATTTCATTCAGTCATTACTCTGAACGATTGGCCCTTCCTGATTTTCTTCTTTTATAACTGAACAGAACAACGAACATTAGAATGTTTCTTTCAGCTTTTCAAGGTGCCTGCACAAGCACCTGTCACTATCTACATTTTTGCCTTCTCTTCTTCCTTAATATATATCCATAGCTCATCCACCCTGTCATGATTACACATCACTGTGTTTATCCAATTAGACACATTACTTTGAAAAGCCACTACTTACCAAACTCTGCTTTTGGATAAAATTTGAAATCACAATCAATTCATCCCTTGACTTAGGTTACCTCACATTTAAAACTAACCCATATTTTATAATTTAAAACATTTTTTGGAGGGTAAAATTTGAGTAGGCCAGTTTTTATATCTGACCTGATATTTTAGTAAAAGCTAACTATTATTCTGGTTTAAGAATATATATGTATATATATTATATTAATAAAATATATATAGTATATATTATATACACATGCATACACACACACATACATAGGACATCTGTAACTTTTTTTAATCTACTTGAATACTTACTGAGCTGTGGGTTTCATAACAGTATTAAATTACAGAGGACTTTCCTGGGGCTCTTCCTACTGTCAATTCATAACCTCTTGGGTGAAATCTTGCAGTTAATTGGTTTAGAACTTTATATTCTCAACATAACATAAAATGCATCTAGGGAGACCCCCTCCCTGGTTTTATTCGAAAATAATTTCTGAAGGAATATAGAACTATGTTTAAACTGTATGAAATATAATTTTAAATAATCAAGAGCAGCTACTTCTCATGGTTGGCACACAGCTTTGTTACACACATCAGAGACAGAAACTACTGCTGATCCCAGACGGGCCTGGGTGATGCAGAGAGCCTCTTCCTCGGTTGGGAATCCTACTTTTCCAATCTGTATGCTTCATATGGTACTGGTAATCGGGCTCTGCTTCTAACCTTCTGGTGTGCAAAATGAACTGCCACCTGAGGTCCAGGACACAACTGGGAAGGTGGGAGAGCTTTAGTACTGTTATAAAACAGTGATGTGAAGGGTTTTTCTTAAAACTGACATGGTCAAAACCAGTCCCTCCTGGAGGTAAGACACCAGCATTTGTAAGAACTGACTTGGAACCTATAAGTTCAGTACATTTGAAAGTTTTAAATATAATCTCTCAACTTTTACTAAAAAAAATTAAAAAGAATGAACATCAGAGGAACATAAAAAGTGACCATTAACATAGTTAAACATTTCATTGTATTGGGTACAGAATACAACATTCTAAACCTTCCAAAAACCTCTGCAAAGTAAAAAGCTCGATTATTTCTCTAAGATTGTGAAATTTTCTTCTCTGGCTACTTGTAAAAGATGTGTAAAGAGTTACCAGCACAATATATATAGTTTAGGACAGAAGGCTAAGCTAGCACTTTTAAATTACCTGAGATTCAGCCGGTGCATGGGGGCAATGTTAGAAACACAATAAAAGCAACAGAATTTGTTTATAAATAATCTTTATGAGATTAAGCTGGTCACAGTTTTGCAAGTAACATCTTTTTTGCTTCTGTGATATCTAAAAGGTAGGAAATGTGTTTCTTCAGCATGTATTCACTTATCAGATCTGTTACAAAGCAATACCTTTGATTCTTATTTCTTTTCTCAGATCATTTGCTTTTATTTATTTATTTTTTTGCTTGGGCAGGCACCAGGAATTGAACCCGGATCTCCGGCATGGCAGGCGAGAACTCTGCCTGCTGAGCCACTGTGGCCCGCCCAGATCATTTACTTCTGACTTCTATTCATGAAGTCAAATAGTATATGCAACTCAATTTGAGTGGGAGAGTATTTTATTTCACAGATGCAGTCTCATCAGAACTGAAAAAGTCTAGATGTTTAATTAGGATAGACATATTATCTGAAGATTAAGATCTATGAGGAATATTTTCATAGAATCAAATAGATTTTTAGTTTTTCTTTACTATTTTTTAATCTTCCCCTCCACTTTTTCAACTTTCTTTACTTTGTGATCATACTCATTAACTCAAGAATGAGACACCTTGATGAATCTGTGGTAAAGACAGAGCCTACCACATAATCCTTTCACTGCAGTACCCAAATCAGCCACATGTTTGAATGCAGAAATTATTTTGATGGTTAATATATGAACATTTTAAAGTTCACTAAAAGAGTATTTACTACCTACTTCCTACTTAGGGCTTTTACAGTCTTCAAAAATATAGCTTTGGTATTTCTACTAAATAATTCTCCAGCATGCATAGGATAAAATGTTGTTGCAATCAGTTTTGGAGGTGAACAATCTTCTACTTATTAACTATCAATGAACAAGAACTTACCATTCTGAACATCCAGCACATGATGTTTATCTAATGTCCAACCACCCATGTTGGAAGCATCTAATTCATAGCCTTGCAAAATGGCAGTCCTCTTTTCCCACAGAGTCAGGTCCAAACAAGACTCATATTCATATCCAACTGACACTGGAATAAAAAAGAAAAAATCAGCTGTCAACTATGGTGAAAATGTAATTTATTATTTTCATAAAATTGCTTTTTTCACAGTTGTTCCTAGGCTATATTTCCAATTATTTGTGAACAAAGTTTATTTTTTATATGAGAAAATCCTGATCACATAAAAGGTGTTTTTCTAGAAATGATCTTCAAATATTATTTTTCACTCACTTAATATAAAAGTAGTGTTTTTTTTCCCCATACCACTCTTTCTCAAATGCAGTCACAGGAGAAGATGATGTCCAGATTAGGTAACTAATTAGTTAAATCAGTTAAGTTAGAACTAAATGGTGATTAAATGATAGAAAACATCATATTTAGTTATTATCTGAATAATTAGAGCTATCTAGTTTCCAAGAGCATTAAGTTATGGAAAATGTTTACAGTAAGTTAGGGTCAGTAGAACAAAAAAGGTAAGCAGGTTATGACATGTTCATATGTTAGTATCAAGACTGAACAGCAGTAAATTAATATGATCACAAATGAAAAAATGTTCAGAGTTCACAATGAAACATGGATTTTTAGACTTAGCACATAAGTGATTGGAGAAGTGGCAATTATCTGATTAATTTGAACTAATTTAAGTACAAACTATAAATTTTACAAATGACTATTATTTCAGGTAAAATAGAACAAAAACCACTATCCTTTAGTTTTTGATGTTCTGAGCTTGTGCTTAAAGCTATACTATATATCACATGCCCAACTTTAAAATTTTATTGTCCAGGCATAAATGATTAAATGCTTGGTTTAAGAATGTCTTTCCATTGAATCGACTGGCCCTTCTACGACAAAAGACTAAATTTTGAATGCAAATTTAGTCTGATATTCTGATATCCTGGTTATATCTCATATATATCATATTATATATATGATATATAATATCATATATATTATGAGTTGAAATAGATACTAAAAACAAAAAAGGGTTTAGGCAAGCTAGGCAGATAAAGTTATAACAAAAAAAGAAAAGGAAGGGACATATTAAGGAAAGCAATATTAAACAAATGAATATGACAGCATGAAATCTTTCAGAACATTCCTCTAAGATATAATATCAGCCAGAAACACTGATATCTTCTTCTTGTCACAGGGAATACATTCGTTTTTCCCATGGTAAATCTAAATCCGTCATAACTTCCCTAGGACAAAATTCCTGCCTTCCTATGTGCTTTTCCAGTGTCTTTCCATGGGTAACAATGAATTTTCTGATAGTTCTAACTGTATGACAGTGTTTTACATGCAGAAAGGATCTAATATGGAACTTACCTACAGCTTCTGATAGACCATAGACCTTCTGATTATACGCATCTGTTTTATCCCATATAAAAGTATAGGCCAAGTTTGGTGAAGCAGGAAACCACTTTTGAAAGAGCCTTCCTACTACAGCTACCATCAGATGAACCTTCATTAAATTAAACGGTATAACTGACTGAGTCATGGTGATCTTTAGGACTGACTTATATCCTGCTGCTCTGGAACTCAAGTAAGAAAGTTTCAAATCCGTTCCTGGAATTGTGGTTTCTTCATGGAGTACCTAGGTTTGAATAAAGCAGAAGCTTCAAAATGTGACTTTGTATGATTTATTAGATAAGATATATTTAAAAGAGTCTAATAAAGCAACTAAATTAAGGCACCAAAGATTCACTATTCCCAAATATGCATAATTACGAATAACTGCTGCCAGCCCAATTTTTGTCCTCTAAAAGCAGTCTCCTGTCATTTTGTCTGAGTTAATCACACCTCAGGTGCGACCCTTCACACAGGCTCTGTGACTGCTCCGTCAGGCTGACATGTGCTGACTCCTTAGTTTAGTAGTCGCCGTGGAGTCTCACTAACCCAGCTCTCACCCCCACCGCCCTGGGAATGAAAGCCGACGTCTGCAAGATGCTTCTGCAAGATGCTTCGCTCGAGGTGGAGATGTCTCGGCCAGAGATCAGGCCGCCAACAGCTGGCTCAGTTAGGGAGGAAACTACGCCTATGGTGACCTGTGACCTGAATGGTCACAGCCTACAAAAGCTGGATAACCAAAACAGACCAATTTATTTGGGTTAAGTTGTAGTAAATTCCATATCCATGTTGAGAGGTAATGTAACAATACCACATTCTCATACTTCATTAAACATTGAGCTAGGATTTTTATGATGGTAAATGAGTTGATATTTTAAAGCTACATAAAAATTTCCCAGAGAGCAACTAATGTTTTATTGAATGCACAAAGCTGACACTGAAAACATACATTTTGAACTGAAGCTGGATGGTGAAACGTTAACACAATTATCAGCATAAGGATTATCTCCTTTAAAATAAAAAATATATATATATATTCTTAACTCCACAGATTACCCACCACTGTGACCAGCTCAAAGAATGTAAAGAAAATTTATATTGATACATGTCAAATATATTACACCAAAACATTGTTTAGCTGTTTTTAAAAAATACATCTTATGCAGATTATAAGATCTTGCTAAACAATTCAGAGAGCTTCTTTCTAATGTTGCTCTTCATTTGGTTCATAATTATGGCTCTTCACAGGCTTACTAGATTTATTGTAAACTGCGAATCACTTTGTGTTCAAGTATCTTTGCCAGGAACTCACTACTGAATTCACTAATAATGAGCATTCTCAAAGTCGTCTTCATATTTCCCTATTGAGATTCATTATTCACACATAAAGGATTGTCTTTTCATGCTAGAAGAATCTTAGAATAGTGGCTCAGTGTTCAGTATATTTCCTCTTTCTTCCCCATCACCTCTCACAGAGAACAGGTTTAATGGAGTGGTTAGAAATAATGTATTTCCACATCTCCAAATTTTAATACCTTGCTACTAAGGACACAGTCGTCAGTTTCCATATAAACAGCCACACAGTTGGAAGCAGCACAAATGGACTAAACAAACTTCCATTCCGGCCTATGAGTCAGTGTTGGCATGAAGAGGAATGCAATGCAATATAACAGATTAAGAAGGCATCGCTGTAAATGATACATCAATTTCTTACAGTTAGGGTTTTCCTTAACAAACAAATTAAATGAATCCAGCCACAGAACCATCTTAAGCAAAATAGTTTAAGAACATATAGAAATGTTTTAGCACTCCATTACACCCAGGGAAACTATTAAATTTAAGATGGACAGTGCTTTTGTAGGACACATGGGAATGGGTGTAGGGCCAATTAAATAAAACTCATTGTTCTTCCATAATCAGGGTGAAATATCGATGAGTTAGTTTGAAAGATAGATTCCGTGACTCCTGAGTAGCCCTGAAAATAAAAGTGGACCCTAACATTTATTTCCTTTCAATTTTATTTTTAAAATCATTTTTTCTATATGTAAGGCAGTGTTCCATTAATATGTATTTCCTATGATCTTCTAGGAGCTGCTCCACTATTTCAAAATCTCATGTTATTCCTAATTTTAATAACTGATTATTGTCTCTGTCATCATTAACCTAGTTCCATGGAACAAATATCTGTAATTTAGTTCACTAAAGCATATGTTTCTCCTATGTAATTTAACTTGACCATGCTATTTTGCATTAGTAGAAGTAAATCCAGCCCAGAGTGGGAAAATAACCATTAAGCCTTCTTTTGCCAGCTGAATGATCACTGAGCCCCATTCTTGACCCCATTAAACATCAGTTAGAGAGTTAAGTTCTGACAGTTCTACCCCCCCCCCCCCATCTCTCTAATCCATCAACTCTCCTCCATTTCCACCATGATTATGGTTGTTAGGTGCTCTTCTTCTAAGCCCTGAATATGTACAGAGGTACAGTGAACAACAGACTGTCCACTGATCTCTGTCCCCTATCATTTATGAATTTTGCCACTTGAGTTAGCTTTAGAGAAATGCTGAGAAAACTGCACTGGTCCCTGGTTTCCTACTGCCGTCAGATGGCATTTCAAGGCCATTAGCAATCAGGCCCCAGTTTCATCTTCTGCCTCTCCACCCGTGTACACCCTACATTTAAATTGCTCACCAGTTTTTACTATCACACTGCCATTCACACATTTCCTTCAACATGGAATATATCCTTCCCCCCCATTTCGGTCTAATAGCTCTTTAAGGCCAACATCCTTTCTTTGTAGGAATTGACCTCTTGTTTGAACTTCCATAGTACTTTATTCAGATCTTTATCACATTCAGAATGGCTGGAGCCAAGTCTTTTTTAATCCCAGTTGAGCCACCTGGTACCTACTAGTCATTCAGTAAATTTTTACTAAATGTTTGCTAACTTTAATAATGTCTAGGAAAAAAGCTCCACGCATTTATGGAAACACTGACTATATGAAGCCCATTTTAATGTCTTGGCTTGTTAGAAATTTGCCACTTATAAACATATTGCCTCTAGGTTAAGTCTGTTTTAGGACAGACTAAGAAGTTCAGAGTTACTGCAAGATGTTAGGCGCTTAGTGAAAGCATTAAATTGAATAATGTTTCAATGAACTTACTAAAGCTTCAGCTCAAACTCTGCTTGATGTTATGCAGCAAGTCACTGAGGTGTCTCTTCTGAATCACATTTGCCTGAGTCTTCTTCATACTGTATTTTTCGGCTCATCTCTTAATCTCAATCTACCTCCTCCCTAGGTGATGTCATGCTTTAAGTACATTAGAATGCCACTGACTCAATTTACATCCCTATTCCTAACCTTTTCCCTGGACTACCCTCTTGCATGTCCACTTCTCCCCTTGTCTACTCCAACCACCTCTGTTCAAGTGACCATCATTCCCCCTTTAGACTACTGAGATTGCCCCCAACCAGTCTCTTTGCCTCGACCCTTACCCTATGTAGCATATTCTCAGCACAATAATGATCGTGATCTTTTAAAGAAAGAAATTAGTTTCCTGTTACTGCTCTGCTTAAAATGTACAACAGCATCCAGTTAGAGTAAAAAAGCCCTTATTCTAGCCTTGGCCTTCAATAATTATGGTTTGTGTTTCACCACTTTTACTCCACTCACACCTGCTGGCCTCTTCTGCCATTCACTGAACAAGCCAAGAATGTTTTCTTCTCAGACCTCCTGAACTTCCTCTTTGCTCTGTCTGGAATACTTTTCCGCTGTTTCATGGCTTATCCCTTCATTTTCTTAAAGTTTCTGCTGAAATATCACCATGTCAAAGAGATTTTCCCTGATACACTATATAAAATTGCACCTCCATCAACTTTAACTATTTTATTATTTTTAATAAGCCTCATCACAATCTGACATATTTATTTGTTGTCTCTTTCCACCCATTAATTTGTAAGCTCCTTGAGAGCAGGACGTTCATCTGTTTGGCTTACTGCTCTGTTCTATCTAACAGGGCCAGGGCCAGAACAGGTGTTCAATAAATATTTATGCAATAAATGTGACAATGTTGCTATGTGCTGTTTTGTATTTTGTGTGTGTGCTGTTGTATTTATAAGAGCAATTTTTTAATTAGCTCATTATGAAAAAGTCCATTATTATACCTAATGTCCTACCTTTAAGATCTGAAAGCTGTTTCTAATTATAGACATACAGAAAGGAAAACAACCCTTAGATATTTCAATAGGTAAACGTGGATACTGAAATTAGGGCTATTTTTAAAAAGTTATATAGGCTTTTTTTTTTCTGGGAAGAATAGGGCTTCATGAACTACCAATTATTGGAGCTTTAACACATGATAAATGAGTTTTTTAGAAAATAATATCTTGAGAAAATTAATGAACATTTTCTGTCAACATCTTTTCTAAAACATTTTTTTTACTTATAGTAATTAAACAGTAAGTTATTGAGGGTCGTGACTGTGTACTAAGTAAATAGCACTTGTTATGATGTCAGTTAGACTACCAGGTCCAGACAGGCACTCAGAACTTTTTTCAATCAATGAGTGGATGAACAAACAAGTATTAGCTATTGAATTTAAATTGCTTTTCTGTTTGATTACAACTAATAAAAATATAAAGATATAGCCTGAAGAAAAAGGATTGTTTATCTCTTTTACTACACACCTTGTATTCTACAGAATTATTTAAGATAGCATTGGAATTCTGTAATCCTTTCTTATAATTCTTTGGAAACCACATAAAAAATACTGCCTGCTAAAAGACTGTACCTGTGTTTCAGGAATAATGGGACTGTCTTCAGGAGAAGATCTGAAAAAGGTGGATAAAGGTGATGACACAATGATAGGATTTGGCCTCACAAATCCACTCAGATCACAGCTGGGAATGTCGTTCTCTTCTTTCTTCATGACTAGGGTATCCATCACATAAAAGACATTCCATGGAATCCACACAGTGTGATACTGAGTGAGGAATGGGGATCGTTCAAATACCAAAGTTAGAGAGGCCCCACCATTTGCCACCAAGTCAAACCTGAGAAAAGACAAGATACACTTATGAATTATCTGGATCCCATATAACTACCAACAGTCACCTCCTTACATTAATATACTTTAAAAAGAAAATCAACCTTTTCTCCCAATGTTTATATTAAACATTTTCAAACCTGTATGAATATACCTAGATTCACCAAAAGATAACATTTTGCAAAATGTGCTTTATCTACTCTTTTTGTGGAATCATCGGCACTTAAGTTGTGGACATTATGAAATGTCATCCCTTAATGTTTGAACATGCCTCTCCTAAAAAAAAGAACATTCTTCTATAAAACCATAATACTATTATTGTGCCTTATAAAATGAAATAAATTTTAAAGAAGTACAGTATATCAGTACTTTAAATGTCTGCAATGTCTGCCACAAGTACTGTCTCAAATTTCTAGAGTCTAAAACTTGTTACAATTCTACATTAAAAGAGTGAATAAAACATTTTGGGTGATGCAGGAATGTCCAGTTTTTACACGTAAAATACTTGAAACACAAGATTGTATGATGGAGCTAACTCACATTCCATCCTGGCGGGTGATGGTATATCCATATTCTGGGTAATGGAAAAATGAGACATTCACTCCAATAAGTGGAGTTCCATCAGCAGTTAATACTTGGCCTCTGATAACAGATGCCAGGCTGTGGGAAAAGTAGAGAAATTAGAATGAACATTTGTCCTCTCAGGCTAACATTATCATGATTCAACCTAAGGATAAAATAACACTACCATATGCAATCAGTTGTTATTCACAAAATCAGACCCCAAGTACTTCCAAGACAATGTCCGTTTTAATTCAGCGTAATTTACATTTTTAAAATATCTGGTGTCTACCCTGGATTTTAATTCATTGTAATCTGTTTTTTGGAGAGTTATCAAGACAAATAATTAGTGTTGAATTTGTAAAATTATAAACTCTGTGCTTCTTTCATAAGTCATATATCTAGTGCTCTCATAAAGAAAAGTATTCTTTTCAGTTAATTCCAAGGCAATCTATAAATCTGCAGGGACCAAGAAGTACAAGATTTAAGGGGGCAATAAGGAATATTTGTACAACAGTTTTTAATCAACTGCTGGGTCTAACTGCATTAATACTGTTAAATTACTGCAGACCCAGGAGTTCTAGTGTAAATCATCTTCTTTTGTTCAGTGAGACACAAGACACCTGCTTTCATTTACCGGTTTATTTTCAGGTCATTACTGCTCAGTAGAGCACCAAACAGCTTATGCAATCTTACTGCCATACCATTAGCAGTTCCATTACATTAATTCATAATTTATATTATTTAGTGAGCTCAGCTTAAAAAAAAAAAGTACACTTCTGTTTTGCCTTTTGAGGTCTCTTCATTGCTTCTTTTGAAATAATTCCAACTGTGCTAACGAAATCAACTAGTTAAATGAAGATTTATCGACTCCTTAATGAAATATCCTATTATATCTCAGGTGTTGAAATTGACAAAGTATGTAAACTGGGTCATGACAAAGTATGTAAACTGGGTCAAAAAACACTTGAAATGCGAAGTTTGGCGAAGAATTTGCTAAAAGAGGAAGACCTACTTTTAAAAAAGCACATTCCTCAAATTCATAGTCTCCAGCATTTCACATAAAGCGCATATAACTGTTGGTAAAACCACTACAAATCTATAGTAAGGAAGAGGTGCATTAACCTCTTATTGAAAGGACTTTCTCCAGGTATAACATGAGTGCTATCGGATCCTATAAGAAAACTGATTCGATCATAGAAGGATTTGGCAGCTTGCTGAGATGGTGACTGTAAGCTCTGGCTAATGATGTCCTGGGGATCAGGCAATCCACGACAGTAGGGCTGCGTTTGGCAGGAACTCTGTAAGCAGCAGTCAGGATCCATACAGTCAATGAGTCCATCTGCACAGAGAAATGGAAATCAAACAGAATTTGCCTTTTTATGCTGTGATGTAGACATTTTTTGTTTGTTTGTTTATATCAAGTGACTTCCCCCCCCATCTTATAGCAATTTCTAAGGCATATTTTTTGAAACCAGATGAAATATAAATACAGTACTTGTAGGCTGCTTTCATGGAGAGTAAATACTTGGATAGGATATATGGTTGGAAAGAATCATATAATAGTGATTCTGAGAAAGAAATATGAAAAATTACCAATTAGAACCATCTCTCAATAGTACATTGTTTTAGAGAAATGCACTGGGGGTTAACATAGTGAGTATGCATGGTAAACGGATAGAGACCTACATAGGGTAAAGGTCTCAAATTTCGGAAAAGGTTAGAAAACAGTCCATGAAATAAAGCAAATACTCATCAATATGAAATGGATGCGGTTAGCCTGCCACCTTTCAAGGAAATAGCTCTCCTAAGGAAGGATCTATAAAATGTGTTCCAGAAAAAGTTATGGCATTTGCCAAACTTTCTGCAGGCGCTTGAGCCCCTAGTATACATCCCTGAAAATGGAGGTATTAATTAAAAATATGGTAAATGTAAACATTGGAAATTATAAGAAATTCATCATTAAAAAATGACCTACAGTGTTGGTGACATGAAAGAAGTAACAGAATTTGCACATGATTTCTCCAGGAACATCAAAAGGAAACAATATCAATTGCACATGTATTTTATTTGAAACGTATAAACCCACCTACTAGTGGATAAGTATGTCAGGTTATGATGCTTTGATGACATTATCTTTTAAGGTCATTATTCACTGACCAGGTAATGCAAGAGTTTTGGTCTGCTTGGTAAAGAACATTTCTTACTATAGGTTACTAAAATATTGTTTCCAAAGCCTAATTATTTTTTGGCAAGCAAATATTTATTTAATCTATGTGTTTTACTTGTGTAAATGTTTTTGAATAACTTTTATTTTTAAAAAACCACGCTAGCCATTTATTTGCTTTAGGCTGCTTTTAAATAGAAGGTAAGCCATAGAATGTAAGCAAGTCCCTTCATTATCTGAAAGCAAACTGAGACAAAGGAAATTAGTCTAAATTGAATTGAATTGCTCAGTCTAGAAAGTCGGTCAACAACAACCCAGGTAAAGGTGAGAAACATGGGGAGACTAGGGGGCCTGACTCAGTGCCCTTGAATCATTTTGCCTAACTGAAGAATGCAGTAAACAGTTGTGATCTCCTTCCTAATATTCATTTCCCTTTCTTTGGGCAACAGCTAGAAATTTTCATTTGGGTACCCAGCCCTCCCCAATTCTCAGTCCATATGTGAATCTTAGGAAATGTCTAGAAATAGATTCCTTTTTACTCCCCCATCCCTGTTCCCGCTCCCCCCAGCCCCCCACTCTCTTCTCTCTCTCTCTCTCTGCAAGGCTGTGAGGCTGGGGCTGTTGCAGCCCTCATGCTACAGGAGGGCCTTTGTGGGAAGGAAGCCATCCCAGAGGCAGCAGAGCCAGGGGCTGGAGGGAAAAACAACAGGTCACAGTGCATCTTCAGGAGTTCTGCAGTAAACCGCACCATCTGACCTCCTGTGTTTTCATTTAACAGAAGCCAAGGAATTCCGTTTTCTCCTAAAGCCTGTCTGAGTTGGATTTTCTGTTACAACTGAAAGAGACCTAGTTTATTCAGAAACAGTAATTAAAAATCTATTTTCCTTGAAGTTGGAAAAAAATAGCCTGATCGAATACTTACATTTAACTTATGTTGAATTCTATTTAATATTAATATTTAAATTTTTAGTTAACAAGTATCTGTACAGAAAAAAAATGTGTGGGCCAGAATTTCTGACAAGCAGATCATATTTTTCCTTATCATAGTTTTATACTTTCACTGTTTTATTTATAAAATAATGGACTGTTTATTATTTTAAATTGTATGTTTATTCCTTTGACAAAATTTTAATGTCACATTTTAAGAAAACCAAATGAAATAATCTTTGAAATTGTTTATTTATCAATACGTTTTAAATATTTCTCAATACATCTAGTGGAAAAAGAGTATATGAAACTATCCTGTAATCAGATTTTTCCATGAGGATATATTATAATAATAATAATGTAATACATTGAATTTCTTCTACATTTCTCTCAAAGAAATGGAAGCACAGTTATCAAACTTAGATTTCTAAAGTAGTAGACTTTTGACCTATTGTAGAAAGATCATCTGACTTCCAAAAGATAATTTAAAAATACCTTTCAGAAGCATTTCCTGATTACATGTTGAGATTTTATAAGGAAACTTTAATATGCATTTTATGATACATTTCATTTAAAACATTTTACTCTAGGGATTTGGAATGGGTGAGCATAAGCTTGGGAGAGCAATTTAGCACAGATATTTGATATCCTGGCAGGTTTATTCATTTAACAAAAACAGAAAGCACTGAATAGAGTAAGTAAGTACTTCCAAATATTACATTTCATTTCCATTAATCTGGCAAATTAGGGGTTAGCTGCCCCTCATGTTTCTCTCCTCCCCACCTCCCTTATACCCCCACAGTGTCTTCCCTTGGGCAATATATGTTACAGGTGCCAAAGAAGAATGCTCAAATTTAGTTATTCATCTTTGTTAGTTTATTAAAAGCAAACGTACATCTGGTGTATAGTCTGAAAGTCATAAAGCTGCATGAGATTCCAACTGAACTAATCAGTTGGAAACGCATTTTTAAACAAGCCTCTTTGCTAATATGAATCAGACAAAGAATCTCATTTTCAACAGTCAAATGTAGGGACACTGTTATTTTTCTGCAAAGTTTATCAGTAACTTGCCTAAACAAGTGATGGATGGTTATGAATCTAGCTCTCTAGAACTTGAGAAACATTTTTCATTTTTTATACTTATATAGCTAGGGCCATCTAGTACAACTAAGTTGATTACCCACTTGCCTAAATGTGTAGTGTAGTAAAATTGTCTTCGTGGAATAGCTTCTCAAAATCATCAAAGTTCCATTTTAGTCTCGGGAATATTAGGTTGGCTTAACTTTATATTGGCTTAGAAGCTGTATCTAATAGCATTAATCATAAAGAACCTAAAGAAAATCAGAAATGTTCAAAACCGACTGAATAACCACCTCAATTATCAGTTAAGAGCCTTTCTTTTTTCAGTTTAGGTTTTCCAGTATAAGTTGTATTTTGATGTAAAGTAGAGAAATAGTTTACGCCACACTCGGCTTAATTCTTAGTATTATTTATCTAGTTATCTTTTCTGGCCACATTTTAAAACAAGTTTAGGCATTCACATTGGTCTGTAATAGTGGTTGGCAGACTTTCTCTAAAGAGCCAGACAGTAAGTATTTTAGGCTTATTGGTCTGTGCAGTCACTGTTGCAGTT
Source organism: Tamandua tetradactyla (assembly GCF_023851605.1). NCBI lineage: Eukaryota > Metazoa > Chordata > Mammalia > Pilosa > Myrmecophagidae > Tamandua > Tamandua tetradactyla. Next base: position 30,382,434 of record NC_135352.1, read on the forward strand.
CTTCCCCTGTGCTGCTGTCATGTGAAGGCAGCTGCAGACAGCATGTAAGTGAATGGCTGTGACTAAGTTTCAGTTAAGCGTCCTTTATAAAAACGGGCTTTGCACCCCTTCCCTGTCCATACTTTATGGACGTGTCCCCTCCTCTATAGCTTAGGTCCATGAGGATTTTGCATCAAAGTTTCTACCTTTCTATGTTCCTTGTTTCCTTTTATATTCCAGATTACTCTTGATACACTTTGGGCCAATTTATATGATGTATATTTTGCCAGATTTCTGACTCCAAGTCTTTTATCCGAGGTGACTCTCTCTGCTGGCTTGGCTCTGTCAAAACTTTTACTTCTTCTTCCGAGCACCTATGGATGTTTTTGTTTGTTCTTCAAAACCTTGACTAACTGACTGGGTGACCAGTCATTAACCTCCTTTTAATGATTTTTCTTTTTACTCTAAAGATAATTAATGTCCAGCTTCTGCAGTATTTGGAAGGCCTCTAAACTGCATGGTAACTCAAAGTTAAGAGTTAGAGGTGATATTTCTGGGGCAGTAATTTATTTGAATTGTCAGAATTCATTATTCTTTTCAGTCACCATTCAGTAATATTCATGAATCTTGTCTGCTTATGAATGAATTAGGATCCTGCTTGCTTTATAGCATATTCTTGGTAGGTCTCCTCAGCACTCTCCTGGTGGCCTCAGCGTCCACATCCAGCCCAGGACCCCAGGCTGGTCATTCTCCTGAATGTCGAACCCATAAACTGCCTTCTAGATATTTTCACTTGGATATTCCACAGGCACGGCAAACTCAATACGTCTAAAATACAACACAGGATTTCCTCTAAATATGTTACTTCTCCTATAGTTCTTATTTCAGTGAATGGTACCACCATCCACCCACTCAGTTTCTCAAAGCAGAAAGCTGGATGCCATCCTTGACTCTTCTTCTCCCTTCCCTTTCCTCTGCACTCAATCAACTGCAAGCTTTTTTCTTTTCTTCATCCAAAATATCTCTTGATATCTCCCGAATCATCTATTTCTTTTCATTTCATTGTAACTACCTTTCAGGCCACCATAGTTATCTCTTAAAAAATTTCAGCTGGTTCCAGTCTTGTCCTCAAATATCTGTTTTCTACACTTGAGTCAGAGTAATCTTTTTAGAAGTCAAAATTGATTATTTCACTTTTCTATTTAAACTACTTCTTTTGCTTAGTCCCCAGCACCTTCTCAGTAAAGCCAGAACACCTTAACATGGCTTATAAATCTTAACATAACTTATAAGACCATTAATGATTACTATTTCCTCTGCCTAGAGACCCCCCATTTCCTATTTATTCTTCTAGAATCTGTTCAAATGTCATAATTCAAAGAATTTAGAGCTTACTTCCATTAGTAATATGTACTATTCTCTTAATGTGACAATTGTCTGTTTAAGCTCCTTGAGGGCAAATCTAGGTCACTGTTGTTTCCTCAGCATCTAGCATTATTTCATGGTGCAGAGAGGGCATTTTATATGTTTTATGAATGAAGAAAAAAAATGACTAAGTTCCTAGAGATTGTGAGATCTAAATGGGGGCAAATGATGTCTTAGAAGCATATTAGATGAAGTTAGGAGACAGGCTGCAGCATTAAGAACCTTGGAAACTTTACACTCAGTGAAATAAGCAAGGTATATATGGGAAAATATTACATGCTATCACTTAAAAAAGATGGACTAGAAATAGTGAATTTGCAGAGACAAAATTAGATTATAAATTCCTGAGAATATGAGGATGGGTGCGGGTAGGGGGAGTATTAATATAAAATACATGAAAGGTCTGGACATGCAAAAAAAAAAAAAGGCACACTAGAGATACTCTGGTTTTATTTTTATTACCTTTCTCTTACTATCAGAGACACTACACTAATTCCTGAATCCCTGTTTCTTTGGACTCCAGTAGGTACTGAACAAATGCTCTCAATTAATTGGATATGAAGCAGTATAAAAAAGAAAAAAGTATTAAAAGAAATTATATGAAATAATTTGTATAATCTTACATAGAGAAAAACCCTACTTAGGAAGACACAAAACTCAGAATTCATGAATGAAAACATAAACTTCATAAATTTGACCACATATCAACTGAAAACTTCTGCCTGACAAAAGACAACGTTTATAAAATTAAAAAATAAGTGAACCTGGGATAAAATATCTCCTACAGCTAACAAAGAATAAGTAGTATATATAAAAATCTCCCAAAAGTCTATCTGGAGTGATGGAAAAGTTTTGGTGATAGATGATGGCGATGGTAGCATAACATTGTAAATATAATTAACACCCGTGAATATCTGAATGTGATTAAAAGGAGAAATATACGATGGTTTATATGTTACTAGAATAAAAAAATTAACAAAAACAATAGGCTATACAACACACTGTATCTAACTATGGCCTAAAGTTAATAGTATAATTAAAATGGTAATCTCTCATCAGTTATAATAAAGATACCATGTTAATGCAAAATGTTATTAAATGGGGGCAGGTTATGTGGGAGCTCTGTTTTCTGCATGATGTTTCCGTAGACTTACAAAGTCTCTAATTAAGAAATAAAAGAAACTGTAGCAGCAACTATCAAAATAGAAAATCTGTTCATATATATCTGATTAGAGGCTTGAATCCTGAATGTATAAAGAATTCTTATATTTCAAATAATAAACAAAGGTAAACAGTCCAGTTAAAAACAAGCATAGGATCTGAATCAATATTTTTCTAAAGAAGATACACAAATGACTAATAGACACATTATATTTATAATGTTATGCTACCATCACCACCATCTATCACTGAAACTTTTCTAACACTCCAAATAGACTTTTGGGAGTTTTTAATATATACTAGTTGGACTCAACCTAAAGAGTCACCAGGAAAATGCAAATAAATCCCCAGTGAGATTCCACTTAACCTCAGGATGGTTGGAATAAAAAAGTCATATAACACCACATGTTGATATGGACATGTTGAAATCAGGATCCTTACATTGCTGGGTGGAATGTAAAATGGTGCAGCTGCTTTGTAAAACAGTCTAGCAATTCTTCTAAGGGCAAAACAGAGTTATCAGATGACCTTGCAACTCTACTCGTAGGTATGTATCCAAGAGTAAAGAAAAAAAAGATGCGCACACAAATCTTTGTAGCAGCCAGTATTCACAGTAGCCAAATGTGGTAACAAACCACATGTCCATCAGCTGATGAATGGATAAAGAAAACGTGATATAGCCATAGCCTGGAACATTAATGGGCCATAGAAGGAATGATTTATTGATATTTGCTACAACAAGGGTGGACCTTGAAACACTCTAAGTGTTTCACATTCACAGAAGACCACCTCTTAAATGATCTACTTATATGAATGTTGAGAATAGGGAAATCTATAGATGAAGTAGATTGGTGGTTGTTTAGGACTCGGTAAGATGAAATGGGTAATCTGGGCTTTATTTTTAATTAATAGGCCTTATCTTTCAGAGCAGTATTTGGTTTGGAGAAAGGTTGAACAAAACATACCTAGATTTCCTATTCACCCTCTCTCTCCTTTCAGTTTTCATATTGTAAGCATCTTACCTTGGTATGGTACAGTTTGTTCACTGGTTAGTATTGATGAATCAATATTGATGCACTGTTGTTAATTAGGTTACATTAAGGCTCACTCTTTGTGTTGCCCAGTTTTATGGGTTTTGATAAATGAATGTGTAATGTCATGTGTCTACCACAGTATCATAAGGAATAGTTTCACTCCTAACCTATGCTCCATCTGTTAATCCTCTTTCTCAAATCTTGGCAACCACTGATCTTCTTACTGTCTCCAGAATTTTGATTTTCCAGAACTTGATATATATTTGGAAATATGTAGTTTGTAGGCTATTTGTATTAGCTGCTTTTACGTAGCAATATGCCTTAATAATATGCCTTAAATAATCCATGTTTTTTTATGGTTAGATAATTAATTTATTTTTATTACCGCATAATACTTCCTTGTATGGACGTATCACCATTTGATTATGCTTTCACCTATGGAGGGATATCTTGTTTACTTCCAATCTTTGGCAAATTGTTAACAAAGCAGTAGTGAACATTTATGTGCAGGCTTCTGTGCTGACATAAATTCTCAACATATTTGTGCAAACATTCTAGGAGCACCAGTGCTAGACAGTATGGTTAACCTACATTTGGCTTTTAAGAAACTGCCAAACTGTCTTCTGAATGCCTGTAGTATTTTGCACTCCCACCAGCAATGAATGAGAGTTCCTGTTGCTCCAAATTCTCACCAGCATTTGGTGTTGTCAGTGGTTGTGATTTTAGCCATTCTGATATGTGTTAGTTGCATCTAGGGTTTCTTCATGAGAAGAAAATGTGCTAAAATAGACTGTGGTGATGGTTGAAGATATGTATTTCTATTGTAAAAATCAATGGATTGTACACTTTACAACTTTAAATGAGTAGATTTATGGTATATAAATTATATCTCAATAAAGCTGTTTAAAAAGAACCATATGCTTCTAAGATACAGAGATGAAAAATATTTAAAGGAAAAGAAAAGCTGGGAATGATGTGGAGAAACTGGAACCCTTATACCTTGCTGGTGGAAATGTAAAAGGTATAGCCTTTGTGGTAAGCAGTTTTAGGGGTTCCTCAACAGTTAAATGTATGATTACCGTGTGACTGAGAATATCCACGCCTAGGTAAATACCACTTGTGAACTGAAAACAGATGTTAAACAAATACTGTATATGACATTCACAGCAGCTGTATTTACAATAGCCCAAAGGTGGAAACAACCTCACTGTCCACCAGTGGATGAATAGATAAACCAAAGGTGGCATATTCCTACAATGGAATATTATTGAACTATTAAAAAGCCATGAAGTGCTGATGCTATATTATGTGGCTGTACTTGAAAATGGTATTTGGTGCCTAGATGCCTAGTGGATACATGGTTACCTTTTGGGGTAATGAAAATATTTTGGAACTAGATAGAAATACTGGTTGTACAATTAACTATGTAAAATGGTTAACTGTATGTCAGTGTTACTTCAATAAAAATTTAAAAAACAACACAAAAACAACAAACAAAACAGAACAGAGTTAAATAGGAAAAGTCAAACTACTCAAAAAGTATGGGCAAGGAAATAAACAATTAGCAAAAGAAGTACAAATGGTTGAGAAACATACATAAAAATCCTCAATTTAACTAGTATTAGGGAAATGTAAATTAAAAAAATAAAAATGGAGTCACTTTCACTCATGAGACAAAATTCCTTTTTTTCATTTTGTGGAACAATTTTATGCACAATGATCATGTATGGTTTATAATCATGGCAGAAAAAAACATTCATGTCTGATGAAGAGCACACTGGCTAAATCTACTTGAAAGGCAGTTTGGCAGTCACTATCAAAATTAAATATTAAAATACCTTGTGACCCAGCAATTCCACTTCTAAAAATCTTATTCTAGAGAAATACTGGTACACTTACAAAAAAGATTCATATGCAGTTACAAAAATATGTGTGTGCATGTACACACACACACACACACACATAGATACAGATTCATACTAGCTGCATAAAATTAGAAACAACTAAATCATTATCAGTGTAGTAGCAAAAATGAATGAATACATCCAAGTTTCCGTAAAACAATGAGATACACTGCATGACAAGATTTCTAAGATATATTACGCTCTGTAAGAATCAAATTCTTTGATTCTTTGATTTTTTTTTTTGGTACTTACAGTATAATCCTTTAAGTTTAAAAACATATGCTAATATATAAATATGCATATTAAGGCAATGAAAGAGGACTATAAAGATGCATACCAAGTTGTTGACAGTGGTTAACTCCTTGGACAATGAGAATGAAATATCTGTGTACTGCTGTTAGTACTGTTGCTAATCATAATAATGCAGGGGTTCTTAACTTGGATATACATGCGTTCCTATCCTAAATAAGTGCAATGGAACTTCAATACCCACCACTTCTACATCCTGAAGTTCAAAGTGGAAGTTGATGGTTTAGCCCCATATTTCTTGGGTGCCATGAGGTGGATACTAGCATCCTTTGCTTCTAAAAGGATAAACTAGATTTCTCTTTCCCAGAATCACATTTACTATGCTCTAAGAACTCTGTGGACAGGAAATTAACCTGAATCCCTCCCCCAAGCAGATCCAGGAGAGTCCTTCAAGCAGTCATTTTATCCCAAATCATCATCTACTAGGGTAGTGTGTGTATATATATATATAGCCACTGGATTTTTTAAATTAGAAAAGTTGTGGGTTTACAGAAAGATCATGCATAAAATAGAGGGTTCCCATATACCACCCTATTATTAACACCTTGCATGAATATGGTTCATTTATTTTAAGTGATGAAAGAACATTTTTATAATTGTACTATTAACTACAGTCCACGGTTTTACCTTAGGTTTCACAGTGTTGTACAGTTGCATGAATTTTTTAAAAAAATTTTATTCTAGTAACATATAAACAGTTTAAAATTGTGGATGTAATTAACAGCCATGATATATGTATTTGAATATGGTTAATAGAGTAATATATTTTAATACTTTCAGGCATGTGAGCAGCACTCTATGTTCTGATAATATCTGTATCCCTTTTGGAAGTACACATGATCTCTTGTAATTCCCTTTTTCTTTTCTCCCAGTTACCTATACTGTCTATTTTATTTGTTTCATTTTTAAAAAATTTGTTTTTGAAGAATACAAGAGTCTCGTGTTCTTGATGGTTTTATTTTTCATCTATTTTCAAAAAGTTTCCCTATTTTCATTCTGGCAATTTCCAAACTCAGACCATCTCTCATTCATCATCCTCATTCTGCTGCTTATATTAAAATTTCATCCATTTCTCTGCTTTTTTAAAATCCTTGTCACAGCCATATATATATATATATATATATATATATATATATATATATATATATATATGTTTGCAGTTTGAACCTTTCATTTGAGTTACTTCTTTTATTTCTATTACTTTCTAATTTCTGAATACCCTCAGTTGAGTTGTGCGCTCAGATTTTCCACTAATGTAAAAAGTAACAGCCTGTTTTAGGTACATCTTCCTGATATGCTCCTACAAAGTGATAATCTCAAAGGATAAACAATAACTCTATTAACTTACAAGTAAGATGTATATTCCTGGTGGGAGTTTTATTTTGGCATTCCACCCTTCAGACACACACTTTGGTATGAGGCTTTCAAAGTCACCTGTGTTTCCTCAACCATCTAATCTCCAGTGGAGGGCACAGGCCCCCTGCCCCACGTCCCCAAAGGGCACCTGCCACTGCAGTCCAGTCAGAGAAAGAGGTGTAAAAGGGGCCCTGACTAGGTCTCCCTAATGAAAAGGACAGGAACATAACTGCCAGAGGTAGTGCTTTTTAGAAAAACCATCTTACTAATAAGTATTTCAAGTTTCTGTACAGAGAGAATTGTCTCGGTATAATAATATGTACATATTTAAATAATATTTACATATCATACAGTTTTCCATTTTAACCATTCTTAAGTACAATTCAGTGGCATTAATTATATTTACAATATTATATAACCATCACCACTAACTATCTCCAAAATTTTTCATCACCCAAAACAGAAACTCTGTTTTCATTAAGCAATCATTCCTCATTCCCCTTTCTCCCAGCCTATGGTAACTTTTCTGTTTCTATGAATTTGTTTATTCTAGCTATTTCATTGGAATTCTACAATATTTGTCCTTTTGTGTCTGGCTTATTTCACTAAGCATGTTTTCAAGGTTCAGTCATGTTGTAGCATGGGAACTTCATTTTAATGGTTGAATGACATTCTATTCTGTGTATATGCCACATTCTGTTTATTCATTCGTTCATCTATAGATGGACACTTGGGTCGTGGATACCTTTTGGCTATTGTGAATAATCCTGCTATGAACACTGCTGTACAAGTATCTCTTCGCATCCCTGTTTTCAGATCTTTTGGGTGTTTACTACTAGTGGAATTGCTGGTCATATGGTAATTTTATATTTAATTTTTTGAGGAACTACCATTTTATATTTCCACTAGCAATGGAAGAGGGTTCCAATTTTTCCATTCTTACCAACACTTATTTTTTGTTTTTGTTTTATTATAGCCATATGTTATGGACAGAGTCATTTCTCCCATAAAGACATGTTCAGTTCCCGCTCCCTCGTTCTCTGGATGTAGACCCACCTATAAATTGGATCTTTGGTGATCCTTTTAAAGTGAGCTTTAATTCAGTAAGACTGAGTCCTTCTAGGCCAAGGAAGTTTGGAAACAGAAGGCATGAGAAGGAGACAGGCCATCATGTGACAGAGGCAGAGACCTGCAAGCCACCACCAGAATGCCTCAGACTTCAGGGAAAGCATGGCCTGCCAAAGTCTTCATTTTGGACACCTAGCCTCCAATCTGTGAGACAATACATCCTGTCATTTAAGCCAACTAGTTTGTGATAACTGTTATGCAGGCCTGGCAAACTAAGACACCATCTTAATGAAGTGGTAACTCACTGTGGTTTTAAGCTGTTGCCTTTTGATGATTGCATAGTAGGACTACAATATGAGCACCTCTTCAAAGTCAAGAAACCTCTTGTTTCTTGACAGTTGTCACGCTGAATGTGATACTTACTGGGTGTGCTAGGTTAAAGCAAATATTCTTTTTAAAGTATATGGGGGAAGGGGGAAGAGCGAAATGAGACAAAATAAAGTGTCAATGGCTGAGAGATTCCAAATAGAGTCAAGAGGTTATCCTGGAGGTTATTTTTACACATTAAATAGATATCACCTGTTTAGTTAAGGTGTAATGGAGAAGCTGGAGGGAACTGCCTGAAAATGTAGAGCTGTGTTCCAGTAGCCATGTTTCTTGAAGATGACTGTATAATGATACACCTTTTGCAATGTGACTGTGATTATAAAAACCTGCGTCTGATGCTCCTTTTATCTACCTTATTGACAGACAAGTAAAACACATGGATTAAAAATAAATAAATAATAGGGGGAACAAATGTCAAAATAAATTTAGTAGATTGAAATGCTAGTGATCAATGAAAGGGAAGGGTAAGGGGTATGGTATGTGTGAATTTTTTTCTCTTTTCCTTTTATTTCTTTTTCTGAATTGATGCAAATATTCTAAGAAATGATCATGACGATAACTATACAACCATGTGATGATATTGTGAGTTATTAATTATATAACAAGAATGGAACGAGCATATGGTAAGAATGTCTGTGTTTGTATGTGGATATGTTTCATAAATTAAAAAAAAATAAAAAGTATATAGGGGAAGGCGGGCCACAGTGGCCCAGCAGGCAGAGTACTCGCCTGCCATGCCAGAGACCTGGGTTCGATTCCTGGTGCCTGCCTATGCAAAAAAAAATTATATGGGTGAAAAATATATGGAGACGATTAGGTAACTGCTTTGTAAATCTTGGACAAGAAGAGCGTGTCAGAATTTCATGACTGGTTTTCTTGTTCTCAAGTGCAAAGGTTGTAATTTGGGAGAAAGGAAGAAATAGTGCACAGAAGATTTCTTTTGAAACAAACAGAAGTCTGTTGGTCATATGGAATAGCTGCTGGAGTACAGTTTTCTTTAATATTAAAACTAAATGCTATAGATAACTATTACTATTCTATAGTGGAATCTATTTTTCTACCTGCTTCTGCCCAGCCTCCATGCCCCTTTCTTGGAGTGGAAGCATTTCAATTTTCCTTTGGGCAGGTGATCTAATTAGAATCATGAGTGTCAGGCTCAGGTCCAGGTGCAGCCCCAGGCCTCATGGAACTATTAAGAAACGGTACTCTCTCTTTGTACGGGGGTTGCTGTGCTGGCCAAATGGTGGTGGCCATTTTGGAGGAGAAACTGCCAGAGAATGGCACCAACACAGAAGAAGGCACAGTTGACAGACGGAAAAACCCTAGTTTTTGTTATCATTGCTTAAAACCTGGGTGCAGCTGGGCCTGAACTTTTCAGTTATGTAAGCTAATGAATTTGTTTTTAGGCTCAACATAGTTTGAGTTGAGTTTCTGTCACATGTAACCAAGAGTCTTTCCTGTTGAGAGTAACTAACTAGCTCCTTGAGAATAAAAAGGATTTTTTCATTGAGGGGAAGTGAAAGTGTGAGGTAGAGTACACTGTGAAACAAATGGGTTTCTACTCAGGTGCTGACTAATAGAGGTACTCAAGGAACTAAAGAATGCGGCAGTAAAGGGTCACTGTCTTAAACTGTACTCTAGATCACACAACATTTATTATTGACCAGTTCTTATCTCTTCACCTTTCTTTGCTCTGACCTAAGCAGCTTCATGATCCAAGTGAGTCCTGGGTTATAAACAAGAAATGACTCAGATCAGAGGTGTAATTGACTTTGTAGGGAACGGTGGAGTTGAAGAAATATTTATAAGGCTAGTCTAGGCTTGTATTGTTGATCATTTGCTATGAAAACATCCTCAGCTAGAACAGTAGTTGTTCTTGTAGTTGTTCCAGAGTGGGGAGGTCTATATGCCAAGTTTGGAGAGCCCATCCACAATGACCTGGTTCAGTGATCATATGTTTCTGACTTCTGCTATGTGTTGAAAAAGTCTAGAATTCCATTGCTTGCCTTTGTCAAGTGAAACGGTCTCCTCTGGCAGTTGTTTAACACTAAGAACTGAATTTGGGAAGCAGCTGGAAGGAAGTACCTTGTTGATCCGATTAAGGGTGACGACTGGTGTTGCGGCTGTTATTATGGGTAAAAAGATTGTCCTTCCTTTTGAAAAGCCATCCTGACCCTGTATACATGTTAAGAACCTTAAAGAAACAAGGTCCAGTTGTGCAGGAGATTTATTTCTTATGAATGTGTAGGTGTTAAGAGAGTGGTTATAGATAAGTTCTTCCTCTCATCTATTTTACCAGTAGTCAATTCCATCTATTCCTCACAAAGAATTCCCTTCTGAGGCTGCTTTTCCTTAAGCATTTCAGAGAGAGAAAGTCAATGAGAGATACACAGGCAAAAAGGGACACCAATTTAGTGACATGCAAGATTTGAGGCTTGTCAGACATAGAGAGTGGTGATGAGGTGGACCAGATTTGGTAAAGGAATGTATGAGGGGGAAGGAAGATACTTGGCCTAAGACAATATTTAACTGTATAAAACGTTACTTGGCAGTCTTTTCTAACATTTTTATATATCTTCCTGAATCCTGGGAATGGCAAGCAGCCTTTTTTTTTGCTTTTCTTTTAATGAAGTTTGTGTGTTCTACAAATATTGCACAAACTAGACTATAGAAGCTATCTATATGACGTATGTGATTTGTAACTAGGGCTAAGTCAGCCTCTACTCTTTCCTCACCCTGAGTTGCTTACTTGATATGTACTTGTTTGCTGGCTACATCACAATATCAGTACCAAATTTAGCTTAGACAATGGATCTACATCGACAGAGTCACCATATGTCCTGCAATTTCAGGTATAGTTCTTAATTCAAAATTCGGTTCAGTTGTCCTCATGTGCTTATAGCCTTAATTGCCACATTATATGCCTTGATTAGAGACTTGGTTTGAAAAATATTGTCTTTGTACACACAGCACATGGTTATTCAGAGAACTCTTTAGTTTAGGTTACAACATGCCCAGGTTATAATCTCAGGGCATAATAAGATTCCTCAGGGCACTGAGATTTCTTCTTAGCAGATCAACAAAATTAGGTTAGGGACAGGAATACAAATTATGTGAAATAAGTAGAGAATCCACAGGAGGTCTTTTATCAACTCAGATTTCCCCTTGGAGAGAGAAGCCTAGAGATAGCATAGTTTCATGCTAATAAGAATAAACAAAGGGAATGAGGCCAATTCACAGTTGATAAATTTTGAGGAAAGGGAAAAACCTCCTTAGCTATAACAATACTAAAGAGTTGATTCGCCCCTAAATTACTCTGCGGTGTCTCTGCAGACTTGGCCCTGCAGTTTGCTTCCCTCTGAGGGAGTTTGTAACCTCCTCACTGTACTCTCCGTTTAGAAGACAAAATCTGAAATATATGATGGAGGAAAGGAGCTCTCCTTCCTCCCTAGGTAATAGAAAACAAAGGCATAGAGAGGCTTGGAGAAAAGTAATGAGGAACGTTGCCATCTGGGCTGTGGTTCAGAGTGGATTAATACTGCCATTTCTACACAGCACATTGGAAGAAGAGTCAGAGGCAGCAAGATGCTGTGAGACTGGGAAAGTGGGGAGCTGAGGATGACCGGAATCCATCAGGGGTAGAAAGGGAAGTTATCTTAATGATTTAGGTTGAAAGATAATAGGGAATACGGTAAAGTGTATGCTAGAAACTAAAGGGGAGCATTGTGGCTTCCTGTTAGGAAGATGAGAAGCAGTATTTGGTTTGAAAATGACTGAAGACCCACGTGTGTGTGTGCGCGTGTGGGGCAGGGGTGAGGGTGGGTGTGGGGGGTGCTGGTCACTCTAGGAAGTGGTAGTTAGGTCCATCCTGGATGTAGAAAGGAAAAGCTCTTCAATCTTTGAAAATTTTCTATGAATTTCAATTAGTTGACAAGCACTTTTGAATGCAAAAGGAAGACTGGATGATAATAGTTACCACTTACAACATACTGTATGCCTGACAATATACTAAGTACTTTACACACATATTCTTATTTAATTCTTTCAAAAACCCGTTTATGGCGGGCCGCGGTGGCTCAGCGGGCAAAGTGCTTGCCTGCTATGCCGGAGGACCTCGGTTCGATTCCCGGCCCCAGCCCATGTAACAAAAACGGAGAAACAGAATACAATAAAACAAGAAAATGTTTAAAGATGTTTCCCTTTCTTCCTTCCTTCCTTCCTTCTATCCTTCCTTCCTTCTCTCTGTCTTTCCTTTAAAAAAAAAAAAAAAAAAAAAAACCCGTTTATTTAATAGATGAAGCAACTGAGGTTTAAAGAGATTAAGAATCGTGTGTAAGGTTACATAATTTGTGGTGGAGTGAGGAGCTGTCTGACTCTAAAACCTGTACTCTTAACCAACACCATAGTGCCCAAGAGAGCGCTGCCAGAGAAAAGGGAGAAAGGGGTAAAGAAAGGCATCCTAAGCTACAGAGTACGTGGCCATAAATACCTGGATAGGAACTAAATTCTTTCTAAAATTCAGTGCTAAAGATATGTCAAAACTGAACAGCTACTACTGGGAAAGTAATCATCAGTGTTCACTCTATGTTCTCTGAAATTAAAATACAGCAGCCTTAACCTGCTCAATGAGGAAAATAATCCTTTCTTAACCAAGGGCTTATACGGGGTGGGGAATACTGCAATCTTTTATAATTTGCTTTTTCTTTGGTGCATGATCCAGGAATCGAACCCAGGTCTCCCACATGGAAGGCGAGCATTCTACCACTGAACCACCTGTGCACCTGGGAATACCATAATCTTTTAAACAGGGTGTAAAATGAGGTAGAGCTCCAAGGGAACTGTTTCTATTTTTGTTTCCTCCATTGATGCCTTTCACCAGAGGACCTTAGAGGATGGCTTGCATCTTCTGAATATTGTGGTTATTAAAATACTGTTTTAGGCTTCCAATTCACACAGCCCTGAATACTGGGGCTATCAAGGAGGATACTCACCTGGGGATTAGGAAAAGGAATGGAGAACAATGGCACTGATACAGTTGTTTGGTTACTTTGCATTTTCCCTGAACGATAATAATCTTGCATTTGTCAGAGGAAAAATAGGGAGCAAATTCACTCTATCAGCTCTCATACATTTTTCAATCAATCTAATCTATGAGGATCAGGCTTTTTTTTTTTTTTTGGCAACAGATAACTGTGCACTCACTGTATCTTACAAACCTGTGCTCTGGCACACACTTGTTTCATGCTCAGTATTTCTTACCCCCTTCATTGTCCTTGCTGTCCGTGCAGAGAGTCTCCATGGCTACATCACACCCTGCGCCTCTCCACCCTGGCTGGCAAACACAATGCCAGCCGTTCTGGTCCAGTGTACATCTTCCATTGCTATTGCACAGACCAGGGCAACCCTCTGTCAAAAGAGACAAAAGAAGGAAAACACAAGTGATTTGAGTATTGAAAAGTTTTTGCACCTAAAATAAACAGATAAGGGACACTTACTGGGAACAGGCCTTTGTAAACAGCACAAATACTGTAATTGCACATGTATAGAAACAGCAACACTATCTATGGAATCTAATTCTTATCCAAGTGGCATCTTTGATTGGCCTGACCCTTGAGACACCACTTACCTGTGCAGGACAGAAATATATGAAACACCCACTGAATAGCTGAAGGCCAGACAAAATTAATTTGTTTTTCTTTTGGCAAAGCAACAAGGTTGAGTGTATGGTGTGAAAAAGCACCTCAACAAAGTAATTTCCAAATTCCTAATATATATCTTTAATCTGTTGTAAATGTTACTGGTCGCTTATTGGGACATGCCTTCTTAAAGCACCTTGTTGCTTTAAAAAAATTCCCTCTAAATTCAAGAGAATGAAAGTGGATATGAGGATATGAGTGATGTTAAAAAGAGATCATTAATTTTATCTGGCCAGAGTTGCCGTATATTCATGTGAAATTACAGTGCATTAAATAATTGCACAAAGTATAGGCCAGTATTAATGACTATACTTTATGCCAAGAGTACATTCCTTTTCACAGAATAAGCAAAGCCCAGAAAATAGTGAAGCAGCTTAGCATCTATTCTAACAAACATTAGGAGTCAGGCTGCATACGGATGGGACAGGACCAACAGGATTTCCAACTAAATGTAATAGCTGTGCATATTTGATTACTTAGGACGGACAAAATGAAATACCATAAGGACCACAATAAAACATTGATAGACTGAACAAAAACACGGTAGTGACGTGCTTCAAGACAGATAGCGAAGAGTGATATTTTGTGACAATCTCCCTAAGGCTTTTATGCTGTTACCTTTATATCCTATCTTGTCTGCTTTTATGGTCAAGGAGGGAAAATTTGGGAAACAATTAAAATAATTTAATATATCCAAAATCTATAATTGTTTCAGTCTAAAATGACATTTAATAAAAAAACAGTTTTTGCCACTTTCTACTGATGATATCTGGCATGCAGCCAACATGATCTGTTTATGAGGATGACACTTGGGTAGATTGGGTGTTCTCAGCTATGAGTGTGATAAGACACTGACAGAAGCAAGGATATAAATGCATTAAATGTCTAAGAATAACTGGCTGTTAGTAAGATCTCTTTGGACACAGTTATTCATAACTTGGTATAAAATACATATTAATAAAAAATTTGCTAGAACTATTGGGGTTTGTTATACGGCTTCTTAGAATGCTACTATTGTTTCTGTGACAAAATTTAAGGGAACAATCTGTTTAAAGATGCTTATTTTAAGTCTGTATTAACAGAATTATTCATGTATTGGCTTCCCCTCATCCACTATGGAACTTAAGATGGACATATATCTCAAAGAGACATACTGTCTCTAAAGATCAGAATTACAGGAATAATATTTTGACAGTCTCTTGTGGCAGCATATAATGAAATTATACTTATGGATATCATCAGGTGAGGATGAAATTGATTTTGCTGCTTCTTTTCTTTCAGACAATTACCATCTGTATTTATGGATTATTCAATACATAGAAGGCAGTTTTCCTTACAGATGTGTTTTTGTTTTGTTTTTAAGGAAAAAAAAAGGATTGAATTGTTCCACTAACAGAGGTGCAGCAGCTGATTGCATGCACACGAGCTATTATACGAAAGCCTGGATATTGCCATGAATATTTCCATATTCTAATGAAAAGCACAAACAAAGAATAGAAAATAGGTAATTCAAGGAGAAAGGAAAAGGGTATTTTCTGAAAAATTTTTGCCACCTATTTCTATGATAACTGAAGACATGAGAATCTGCTGTTTTCTGCTGAGCACTGCCATCTTATCTGTTTTATAGGATGCACAAAATTTGTAGTTTTAAAAAATAACAAAACATAAATTATGATTTCACATATACTTTAAAACATTTATAAAAAGCCAAAGAAGTTTACATATGAGGATAAATGAGATTTCTCTCAACATATGTTAAATAAAATCTTCTTTAGACTGACAATTTCTTATTCTGTGATAAAAGAGTGAACATTTGTGATTCTTTAATTTAGAGTTTAAAGCTTATTAGCTGAATTGCCAACAATGAAGATATTAAAGCAAATAAATTAAAAAACCAAAACAGCAAATGCACTGTTATCTTCAGTTTTTGTTTCCAGTGAAAACTAATGCTTTTACATAGGAATGAAATCTGTGATAACCCAAAATTATAAAAATGAGACACAGACATTTAAGTCTCACTACTTTAAATCCAAGGCATTTCACATAATGTAAGCCTGATTTATAAATTACAAAAATATGCATGAAAAACCATCTATTTTCATACCTAATGCAGTCTGATACAAGGCTTTATATATATATATATATATATAAATATATGTAGATATATCAACAAGCAGCAAGTATACAGTACCTTTAACTATCTTATCCAAATAGTGAGCTTGAGAAATTAAAAAGGAAAAAAGAACAGACAGACATTTCAGAAGTGTCACATGGGACAAGGAAATTTTCAGAATTTACATGCAAATCGAGTAGCTGCAGCTGACATAAGACTCACATTACATGACAGAGATGTATTCCATATCTTCTAGAAATGCAACATATTCACACTTCAGCAAATGTAGTCATGATTCCAGGAAATACTCAGCATTTTTAAGAAAAGTATGCAGGTAAACTAATACTATCCTTCATAGATTATTTAGAATGTCCTACCATATCTTTTTAGAGATTATTCTGTAAGAGCTAAGTCGAATAATTGGAATTAATTTTTTATTAGTAAAGAATGTTGGAAATTTACAACTATGAGGAGATCTATAGATAATCAAACTTCTGTGGTTAATGAAGTAACAAAAAAAAAAAGGAGGAAATTGAGAATCCTTGAGCATATGTGATATATTATGAGAAAGGCACGTATAACTCCTATGGAAAATGATTACTCAGTAGCCCTCGACTACATATCAGATGGTCAGATGGACAATGATGGATCTACTATGTAGTCCATTAGGAAACAGGTAGTTTCTGAGATCCTGTTTCTTTCTAGGACTCATACCAGAATAAACCATGTTTCTCTCAGAAGTCTTGTGAGAATAGTCATGATTAAGATAGAGTTTTTAACTGTATCTGTACATGCCCCTGTCCATAAAAATTTTATGAGATTACAATTAGGCAACACCTTCCTTCTTGAAAAGTGTAGAGACCTAATATGTTCTTAATAAGTTTCAAATCTTCTTGCTTTTTTAAAATTTATACATCTTTAATGATTTAAAATTGCTTTTCAAAAGATGTTTATGCTGATTATTTTGCATCACCAACATATTCAATTGGAAGCAGAACTCTTAACAGAATGATTTAAACTATAACTTTTGGATGAGCAACTCAACTCTGGTGGTTCTGTCATGTGTATTAACAAAATTATAAATGGTTTTGACACATCTATAATATGTATATAAAAGGATTCTTCACTTTGCCACAAGATTGCATTAGAGACTTCTGAATTGCATTTAAAAATAAGCTTGTTTATAGCTAATTAATTATATATTGCAGGGGGACTTAAGGTGAGGACTATGTTATGTTAGATATTATGCTGAAATTATAATGTAACAAATTATTCAATATTAGAATATGAATACATTTTTCATATACTTTCTTAATAGCTCCTTCTAAATATTATACAATCAAGAAAAGAGACCCATAATATCTTTTTTTTTTTTTTACATGGGCAGGCACCGGGAATTGAACCTGGGTCCTTGGGCATGGCAGGCAAGCATTCTTACCTGCTGAGCCACCGTGGCCCGACCCATAATATCTTAATTGGTGATTTGAACATACACAAAGTACTATTAAAATTATGGAGTTCTGATTCAGATAGGATAGAATTTCTAAAGGAATTCTCAGTTTATAAAAATTAATGACACTGACCATGTTGGAGAGTAGACTTTTTGCTTTTATATCAATTCACTTCAGTAAGAAAAAACTAAGCTAAGTGACATACTTACTTCTGATCTGGATTCGTAGTTTTATGGAAGGAATAAATTATTTCTAATCCTGCCAATCCCATTGTTTTAGCAAATGGAATCAATTATGCCACATAGCAAATTGGTTTACAGGTAAAGTTAGGTTTGTCATTGGATCAAGAGAACACCAAAAGTGGAACAGAAATTAAAGGAACATTTAAAATACACAGCAAGTCAAAATTAATACAACACTTTAAAAAACATTTAACATGTTTTGCAAAAAGCTAAAAATCAACTGACAAAAATATGCCAAGATTTGTCACGTGTATTTTATGTGATAGGGAATACTTGTGAGGCTCATAGCTTAAAACTAAGAGAAAGGGCTTAAAACAACAATCTGTATTTTGGCTTCGAAGAATGAAATTTCTCACAATACCATAGAACCCTGGTTCTGCATACTAAAGAGGTTAAAACGAGAAGTCAATATATGAGGTTCAAACAATTATTAAAAATAATAATTGCAGCAATAAAAAATACCATTGTATAAGCCACTACAGGAAATAATCAGAAAAATACAGGCATGTTCTAAGAAGCCATTAGGAACAATAATTGTAAAAAAATACAATATATTTAAAAATTAATATACCTAACAATGCTGAAATGCCCATTAAGTTGCAGAGAAATTACTCTGAAAACTAACAAGTATGTTCGACATTAAAAGAAATTCATTTGTATTAGATTTATTAAGAAGTTTGTAATTTGTTTTATAGAATAAAACTCTTATAAAAATGGGTGCTAGACATACAAAACAGAGTCCTTTAAAAATCTTCCTCGTAAAATGTTGTGCTCATAAAATACTTCCCATGGAGTTGCAATGATTTAAGAAGACCACTCTGGGACATAGGGGGTGAATATTACTATATTTCTTCTATGACAGTCAGGCTTTACCTTTTCTGGGTTGTAGATCTCTGAGAAAACTGGTGCAGGTTATGGATTCTCTCCCCAGAAAAAAGCACACGTGCTCACAGACACAAAATGCTGCCTGTGATTTGAGCTCATCCATGAGTCCTGAGTCTAAATAATTTACAGATTATGAACAACTGGCCAGATGAGTCCCAATTTTCTAGCTCTTGACCAGGCTTCTTTCTCCTGTTTCTGACCAGGTTCAGAATGACTCAGGGAACATCCATGAGCACCCTTTGGTTCCAGCCTTGCTCCCTGCCAGTTTTGTGCAGATGCTCTTCTGAGTGCTTTACATTATACTCATTTAATTGTCAGCACCATGATATAAATAAAGTTGTATTAATTTACAGATAAAAAAACTGAGAAAAGATTAAGTAATTTGCACAAAGTCACAAGCTAGCAAGGGGCAGAAATGGGATTGGAACCTAGGTGGGCTTTAGAGTTTGTCTTAATCTCTCGGTCCTAAGGCCTCCTCTTGCAGATTTAGAAATCATTTTTTTGTCAGTAGAAGAAACTAACTAATGAAATGAACTCAGAAGTGCTATGCAATCATTCATGAGAACATATATGAACTTAAGCAGACACTTTTCTCTCAAAAGTCACAGAGGTTATACCTTCTTTTAGATGTCTTTTACATGCTATCGCTGGAAATGTGCCAGGTGGATCTAGTGTAAATGCCAGAATGTGCACAAGGGTCTTAAATGTCAGACAATTCTTGGCCTCAATTGTCTCTTTTTTAAAAGGCACTCAGATACATTGCCATCCCTGAACACAACAACGAAACTGCCCTGGTTCCAAGCTCATGCACTGGAGGCCCTTGCTGGGATAGGTGGATACAGACTCGGAAATTTTTGATGCAGGAGAAAGGTTTGGCTAATCAAAATGTTTTTATTCTATACTTAGCCTATCAACTTCCATTATCACCAAGGCAAATGACTACCTTTTCACACACTCCCTCATAGTCCTACCTACATAGTTTCATTCCTTCCTTCCTCACACTCCCTTACAGATCCTTCCTTCCTTTCTCTCCCCGCCTCCCCCAAATACTTCTGACAGAAACCTAGTAGTACATACATGAGGGTACATGCAAGAGAAGAAAAAATCAAGAACTAGCTATTAAGATGACACAAAAAACACAAGTCTTCAATGATCTTTATAGACCTATCTAACTTAATGGGTCAGTCTTACCATTAGTAAATGTAAGCTCCTTGGCCATGCTAACCACTGTATTCCCACTGCCTGCCTCATTGGGGAATCTTAATATCTGTTGAGAAAAAGACTGAGTGTACTTTGTTATGGTGGTCCTAGAATGTCCTACATGTGCTTGCAGCTTTTGAAGAAATTCTACAAATAATTAGAGGCCACCTTATGAGAAAGAAGCAAATGTGGACATTACCTTGTGCAAAACATCTTTCCCTTTCCTTCATCCAACTATTCTTTCCCCACCAATCCATCTATCCTAACTACATAGGGTAGTATTAATAATAACTACCATTTACTGACTATTAGTATGTACTGTAAACTATGCTAAGCATTTAGCATGAATTAGCTAATTTAGTTTTCACTACCCTGTGAAGTAACTGATACTATTATTATCTTATTTAGTTCACAAATGAAGAAATTGAGGGACAGGAAATACAGTAACTTTCTGATGATCATAATGTTAGCAAGTGGCAAAGCCAGAATTCCAACCACGCAGTCTGAAACTAAAGTCCATATTCTTAACAAGCTGTACTTACAACTCAGCAGAGCCAGAACTGTGCAGTTGTGTAAGGTAGACCAGAAGCATCATCTGTGTTCGGATTGGTCAATGAATTGACTTGAATGAAAAAATTGCATAGAAAAACTTGGAAATCCTTAATTCAACATGACAATTAAAGACAGAAACCAGGAAGATTAAAATTTACATTAATTTGAAATATTAATTTGTCAACTCAGCTTCATAAATGAGGATATCTTATGCAGACTGAAGAAAGCTTTATGATAAGAACTGCTGTAACCCGTTCTAAAAACTCCGAAGTTTGGAAAATTAATTGGCAAAATAGTAAAACTGAAGGATAAAACCAGGAAAAAAGTGAGTTAAAAAAGTTAAAGAACAGCAGTAGTAGAGTTAACATATAAATGTTGTACAAGAAATATTTGCTGACTGTAGTTGCAAAGAAGATTGCTGATTTAAAATGAGGTCAGAGGAAAATATGTGCATGCTGTGGGGAGGAAGTGGGCTATTTGGAGGTCTATATGGAATAAGATTAATTCCAAATTTGCTTTCCTTTCTCCATCAAACTGAGTCTCATAAACAGAGAAGAGGCAAAGGCAGACCTAGCTGGTGACACACACATTAGGAAGCTCACAAGGGAAAAAGACAAATGGTCTGGCTGTGTATACACAGTTGCTGAGATGGTTATGAACTATTTGCATCTGCTTGGTTGAAGCATATTAAATAGTACAGTATTTTCACTGGGCTACTGAATTGACTCCTGGGTATAGTGTAGACATAAGCAAATAACACAGAATTCAGAATGCTGGAAATATTTCTCAGTTTAATTACAACAATTAAATCTTAGAGGCATGTCTTCAGAGGAAAATAATTCAAACATATGAGTATATAATAAAATATAGACATATTCTTCACTATAGCCATTATTGCAAAATCTTTGCAGTAGATGACAGATTTTTATTTAGCTTTGTGTGTTTCATGATACTTTATAACGTGAACTTAAAAAAAATGATTCCCATTAGTATCTCATTAAAGTTGTAAGTAGGTATCATTCGTATATTATTCATGTATCACTTCCTGTAGGATGACAGAAAAGCTACAGTCTGCAAATAAGTACATATTAAATCCATTTATTCCAATCAGCGACTGTCGAAATCAGCATGCAAGCTGCATGCCCATTGATTTGATGTTCCTTAATTGGTACTCACTGCACTGTTTTATTACTGATTACCCTGTCATAAAAGATTATAACAGTGACATAACTTTAAACACCAAAAAACAATTTCACATTCTTATGAGTTTACTCGAACCTCTTAAAATATGTTCTTCCTCACTACAGAGTTCTCATTCTATGATTAGGATATAATATTGCAAGCATTCTATTTAGAAGAGTCAATTAATTAGAATTTTAACAACTACTAAGTGAGGCGGTGCCAGTAAAGAAAAACCACTCACGTGCGTACATACACGTGCACTATAAAGAGCTTTTGTTCTCCTTATATTGGCAAAACGGTGTTTGAAAACCTGGTTCAAATAAATAGGTTTGGAAAGTCTGTATATTTTCTGCTTTTTTTAGTTTGGAAATTTGGCAAAAAGTTATCTGTACAAATACATTACTTCTTACATGCACCTGCCCAAGCAGTCATGCTTCAGTTTCAAACATTATTTAGACTAAGACATTCCTAAACTGAAATAATGGTTTTCCTGATTTAATTCAGCCCAGAAGAAATTCAGGTTCTCTGGAAAAAGTGCTTTGAGATAAACATTTTATAAAGGCAGCACTGCTGAAAAAGTACTGTCATAAGCTGCAGAGCTTTGTAGAGACAACTGTAGAACTCTAGAATAGTGGTAGTTCCTTCAGTGCAGATGTCACGCCTTCACGTATACATAACGGAAGTCAGCGTGGAGCTCCCACTGCAGACTTAGTGGCGCTGCCATGCATGGCCAGCGGAGGTGATGCCTGCTGCCCGGTGTGTGCCTAGATGAGCGCCGTGGTATTCTCTGCATGTGGCATGGTTTTATCCACTGGCCCACATACATAAATTTATTAGTAAAACATGTCTCCTTTCGATTTTTTTATTCCTTATTTGAGTTTCTTGAATTACATAAGCAGAAACACATTTTCTCAAGGATTTCCTACATTTAAAAACAATTCTGATTTGGGTATTAAACTAGCCAGAGAAGTTCTTTTTCTTTTTGCATGGGCAGGCACCAGGAACCAAACCTGGGTCTCCGGCATGGCAGGCAAGAACTCTGTTAAGAGACAGTTCTTAACACTGAAAAAATAAAAAGTATCATACAAATACAGTTCATGCCAAATGAATATTTGCATATTTGAGATTTTAAGACAATAAACTAGGTTATTATTCAAGTAATGTCTCTGTAATATTAACGAATCTAATCACAGGAAACCATAAAAAATGGTCTTATTGGTCAGCATTCATGAGTATCATTTCTTGGTCTATAATCATCACTTTTGTGAATTCAGAAAATCTAATATTTAAATGAAACTTGAAAAAACTATGTTAAATATACTGTGCTTCTCTCTTGTCAGTTTTCTTGAAGATACCTAAAAAAATAATAAATGATACTGAACAATCCTTTTAACTCACCTAGGAAAAACTAATTTCTTTTGGGAAAATAGATTTAAAAAATCACCTTTGCAAAGGTTTACAGAGAAAGTACTTTATTTGTGGGTGAGAGAGAGAACCCAGATGTTTAAAAATACTAAAATCCTCTGAGTCTTTTGTCATGAGCTGATACTGATGACACACATCCCCTTATCTGCTTTCTATATGTGTTTCTCAGTGGCCAATGTCTGTACATAGTACTCAGCTACCAATCTTAGCTGTCAGAAAACTGGGTATACAGCTACATTTTGGAAGGAAAGATATAGAGTTTTTAATAAACAGTTTACAACTTTCTTAAATCCTTCATGGTAACTGATGTTTTCCTTGAACTGTTTTTGTTGTTGGAGTTACTGTTATTTTGGCAAATTATAGGTCTTATTATCACCTGTAATTTAAATTTTCCTGCATTAAAAAAATGTGACATTCTTTTTACTGAGCTATCACACACCTCATTATTACATCTATTTCTATGACAGTCCCATCTTTTGTTAGATGAATATAGATATTATATTATTTCTATCATAGCAAAGATTAAACTTCACTTATTCCAATCTATACACATACAGGCAAAACAATTGGAAAAATAATTTAGGAGGGAGCATAGTCTAACAGTTAAGAACTGGGGCTTGGGGATGGCTCCCATGGAGCAGGATTTGGTTTTACTACTTATTAGCTGTGCATCTATAGAAAAGCTATGTAACCTCTCTGAGCCTCGGTTTCTTCAAC
Source organism: Tamandua tetradactyla (assembly GCF_023851605.1). Lineage (NCBI taxonomy): Eukaryota > Metazoa > Chordata > Mammalia > Pilosa > Myrmecophagidae > Tamandua > Tamandua tetradactyla. The sequence continues at coordinate 30,406,520 of NC_135352.1, forward strand.
GGAGATTCTAATAGCTTCTACATGAGAGGGTGGCTGTGAGGATTAAATAAGATAATGTATATAGAGCACTTTACAATTGTGTTTCAGCACATAGCAACCAGTCAATAAATATTAGGTCTTATTAATTCATCTTATAAGTAAGGGTAGTTTATAGTTTAAAGGACAGATTCATGAAATAACTTATATTTTAAGGGACTAAAATGAAAGAACTTGGGATCACAGTGATTTGTTTTCATAAATCTAGTATCCACTCTGCCCTAACAATGCCACCTCCTGCCCCAAGATCTACTCTTTTTGATTGGAGCATTCTTTATATGAACTGGTTAGTTCCCAGGGTGGGGACAACTTCATCTTTGTGTCAGGAAGTTTTTTCCTTTCTTGTCTCACAAACCCACTGCTGGTTTCTATACACAATTCCTAATCAAAATATGATTCAGCTTCTTGGAATAAAGGTTACATCTTTTATCCTGTTTCCTCATTAATAATTTCATTTGAACAAGGTAAATGAAGAGTTTCTCAAAGAGTGTAAATATTAGTATATGTAGCAAGCTGCTCATAAATTTATAAATACAAATCACTTCTACAGCAACTGTTTGGAAATTAAGACATTTAAATACCATTTCATGCATATCCTTATCCTTTTATTGTGATTTTGTTGAAAATTTTTCATTGTGAATTGTGCTGAGCAGATGGAATATATTTTGCCAAGTTCTGTGTTAGAATCATGTAAGTTGTGTGGCCCCATTCCTAGACTCAGGAGGACAGCCACCCTCGGCTGAGCTGTATCCCCAGGAGCTGTGCCTGCCGGTGGCCTGCTGGGGCATGCAGTCAGACTGCACACCTTGGCTTTTACCCTGGGCTTGCACCCTCCCTGGTCACACCCCAGAAGATAACACTTCTGAGGGCAGGAAAGAGTTAGGGTATGTGATAGAACTACACAGTTTTCTTTTCTCTTTTTATGGCAACTGTATGATGGTTCCTTTCCTGCATATACCAATGTATCTGAAGTGGATTACTCACATGCAAATAATTGCTACTGGGGACTCATCTTAAAAGCCAAGAGTTGGATTGTATGTGAAAAGCATTATTTTGCACCTCATTGTTCATGTGGAGATTAATTAATGAATGCCTAGTGCCATTAATTCACAATTAGATCACTTATGTTTAACCACATGCTTTCTATGCATACGTATATAAATATTAATTTTGGATAAATTGATAATCATTCAGCACCATAACAATTAAACAGCTGTAACCTGTCTCATGTATTAAGAGATGGAACTGCAATCAAGCTCCATAAACAGATGGGTCTTACCCACCCATGCTTAATGTTAAAGACTTTTTAAAAAAGAGGTGTTGACAAATCAGAACAAGTAGGCATAGTTTTATGCAAATCGGCCAATTTGCAATGTAGATTACCTTAAAAAATGAATTTGGTGTATAGGAAAAAAAAAAGCTCTGTTGTTAAAGAAAGACATTATATTACATTTGGATATAGTAGATTCCCCATCAACATAATTATTTGCTAATTTCATTCAGCCAACAGAAATAATGGAAAAGCAGCTGGCAAAGTACTCATATTTATGGACCTCCTTTGACTGCTCTTAATTTATCGAAGGCACATGCCTGTTAACCCCCAGAAATAATAGTCATATTTCAGACAGCTGTTTTCCAGCTTCATTAAAGAGGCACTCAAAAAGGAGAGGGTCATTGAACTTATTATGAAGAACAACAGAAAAAATTGGCTCTAGCCACAACCATGATCTGTGAATGTAATAGGTTAAATATGAAAAGGGGTAACTGTAGCTTTTGTATGGACCGAAACCATAACTAAAGTTTTATTATTAAAAATAAGTAGGTGGAAAAGAAATTGTTCTAAGATGAAAACAAGTCACATTCACCTTGTCATATTAAGAACTAACAAGAGATAAATTCTGACATTGAATGTACCATTGTGGGAAGGAGTACTTATCTGAATAACAGTATTCCTTATAATTATGGGCTTAATTCTTCTCCTCTTATATTAAACTGAATGTAAAGTTCTGACTTTTAAACTCCATTTGGGTAAAAGGATCTCAGCATATAATGAAAATTACTTAAAATCTACAGTAACACTCTACTAGCTGCCTGGCACTCTACAGTCATCTGGCTTAAATTTTAGGAGGAATGTGGCATATATATAATCTGGCACTAGTTTATAATCTTTCTTTTCCTTGCTAATATTGTAGAATAGATGACAACATATTAGTCTGCACCTGATTTCATTTCCCAAATGCCTTGGATATAAACGTCCCAATAAAAGGCTTCTGATGAACTTGGCAAAATTTGAAGGGAGCGTTTTTCATCTTTATTTCTGGTTAAATTGTATATCCAGTCAATTAAGCTTTAAAACCTCCTATATACTAGGTTTAGGTAGAGATTAAGGTCTTAGATGGTTTTTAAAAGATGCCAATCAATGAAATACTCCAAACTGAAAAAGATAACTCTAATTCATTAGTAAAGGACAGAGCAGAAGGGGGCTCAACTACCTGATGTCAAAAGCAAAAGCTGTTTATGCTTACATTTCCTCCCACGCTTAGGGATACGGAAACTGATGCCCAGGGAAATCATCAGTATGATTAGAGAACATTTTATCAAAATGGCCCTTGGGACTATGATTTTATTCAAGGTCACATAGAAAATCAGGTGCAAAAGTAAGCGAAGATTTTAATCCAAACTATCTTGAGGATTTGTCTGACTTGAGGATATAATTCTAATGGGGCTTTTGGAGATATCATATGACTTGGCAGGTAGGTTAACAAGATAAGGAAGGCAGAGTTAAGAGTTGCAGAGCCTTCACACAAAGATGGCGGAGTCAACATTAATAATAATTTTGATTCCTAGAACGATAAAAAAATCCCTGACATGTATTTGGGGCTAAAATATGACAGAAACACAAAGTCAACTTATTAAAGTTTCAAATTTAGACCAGTGATTGAACACTGGGTGAAACACTAACTTAACTTAAAGTGCACAGCTGCCAGAGCTTGCAAAGGTGGCTGCAGTCAGGTTGAACTGCTTTGCAATACTGATTTCATCTCCTTTTTGCTGAAAGTGATATATGCAAAAGAAAATAAATAAATGCAAAAGAACAATTCACATAGGTGAAGAATGGTTTTTACTTGAAGGATAGAAGAATTAAAATATCAAAATATAATAGTTACCATTGCCATAAACAAATCACCAACTTTCATCCAAGACTTCTTAGAAAACAAAACAAAACACTGTTTGACTGACAAAATAAACATTATCTTTTTAACAGTTAAAAATTTAATTGAAATAGAGTAAAGAGAGCACTAACAATGTAACAAAATAAAGCCTTTGTCATTCAGAAAGGTCAGAGAAAGGAGGTTAGCATTTTTAGAAAAGAAGAGATTAAGTGACCTCATTTAAAAAATACCAATTCTGAGGGGATTACAGAGGATAAAGTACTGAATATAAAACTGTTAACTGAATAAATTAGACTAAAAGAGAAAATATTGAGAGGCCTCAAATAGATACTAATGTTATTTTAAAGGAAGAAACAGACATCTAAAAATCTGTCTGGTTTTCAGAACATGAGGGACACTCGATGATCTCAGAGGGCGCCTCTCACCAGTTCTCTTAGGAACCGTGTTGAATCACTGGGACTACAGAGCAGAAAGGAAGTTCTCTCTTTTTCCATGCTTCATGAAAGGTTTTCTTTTTTTTTTTAGCCTGTCTAGATTTTCCCTGCCAACCAGGTGAGTTTAGCAGCAGAATTTCCTGCCACTCAACTCCAAGCCCACTGACTCCTTGCTTGCCCACCCTTCCTGAGTATGGACACATCATGAAGCGTCTTCGTCTGCCCAAGAGTGTGACAGCAAATGGCAGGAAACAGTTCTTCTAGCCAGCATACATTCTTGTTTTTTTGTGAGCTAACTCTTCTGCATAAAGATAAGGCTCAGTAGGGAAGAATTAGCCATGGTCAATTTTTTACTTATTTCAGTTCAAATACTCTTAGCAACAACAATGACAAGAAGTAACATCTTCATGGTACTGACTTTGTGGCAGGCACTATTCTAAGTGTCCTTCCACATGTTTGACCTCATTTACTCCAATTCTATGTGGGGCTACTGTTCTTATCCCCACTTTACAGATGAGAAACTGAGGCAGAGGGATTAAGTGATTTTTCCAAGATGGGATCTAATACATATAATTTGGAGGGTTCTCTTTGAGAAAAAGAATACCAAATTTAAATATGAAATTAGGTAAAAAAAAGTATTTATTTAGAATAAGAAAAGAAATCACAAAAAACAAACCTTAAGCTGATTAGAAACCACAGACAGCAGAACAGGCACATAACAACCTTTACTTATTAACTGCCTGACATGTTTCTAATATACATTTTTTTCTTACATTTTTGGGTCTACATTTACTCTCTGATTGCCTATTTATACGACTATGATTTTGTAATATTTTCTAGGGAGAGAATAGAAAGATAATGCAATATTTATGTAACCATGTGGTTGTTAAAAGCAGTTTTCACTTACTGATAAGTTTAGAAAAGTTTCTTTTGGCTTCATGATTTGTCATCTTGCTGAATGAGGTGAAGCCAAGTGCTTCTAAAAATGGTTTTATTTGTAGGAATGACCCAGTGCCCTACCCATAACCACGTGGTTCTGGGGAAATGATGAATAAAATATTAATAAAAATGTAAAAAGACATTTTTAGAATTTCTATATTTATATTATTATGAATATGATTTACAATTGGGAGAACATTGTAAAAGGTTAAAAAAGTTACTGTTTCAGGAATTTAAGCCTTTGCCAGAGTAGTCATTTTTCCCCCTCAAAACTGTCACTGATTTTTTATTTTAACAATTTAAATACTATTCTTTCACCATTATCCTGAGAAGACTCAGGACAGGAAGCCTAAATCTGCACACATGGTCTCCTCTCTCTCTTCCACCCTTCTAGTTTAGTAGACAACTCTCCAGCTATGCATGCTTCATTTTCAATTTCTAATCTCCAGCATCTGACAGCCCAGCGCAACCGTGGTATTTAACAGAGGTGTGCCGGGTACTGTATGGCTACGTTTTTTCTGAACAAACAAAGCATGTCTTTGTGATCATTAATGATCTTGTTTCCCAATGTACTGAAGAATTAGAATAAAAACAAATAGCTGGTCTTTTGTAGCTTAAAGGAATTAGGATTTCCCATAGGCCAAATTTCCATTTGAATTGCCTGAAAGTACATGAAAATCAATGTAGCTCAATAAATAGCTCTGTGTTTGAGACATTACTAGAAGAAAAATACCACAATAGACTGCCCTTTTTCATTGCGTGCTTTTAGAAAGCAGCGCCTCTCTACACCCCAGCCCAAACATACAACCTTGTTAAACCACATCCGTTCTGATAACTAGGTTACTTTTTATAACAGTAAAATGGAAATTTCATTAGCTCTTTGAAGTGAATTCCTTGAGCAGGGATTTTGTTTTGCTTTTTAATAAAACTTCAGCACCCCAAACACTGTCCGTATTTTAGTTTTTATTATTTATACTTAATAACAAAAACTCTAATTTATTGAACACTATTTGCTAGGTACGTTATTAAGTGCTTCACATTCCAGTATTTAATTTTAACAATCCTGTGAGGTACCTGATATTCATATTTCATATGCAGAAGCAGACTCAGAGAGGATCAATGACTTGCCCAAGGTCACTCAGTATGTAAATGGTGCAACAAAAGTCAAATTCCTAAACATAAAAATATTTAATAGAGTATTCTGCCTCAAAATCCCATGGAAATAGATATTATTTCCATTTTACATTTGAAAAATAAAACACAGGCTATGTATATTTAAGATAAAAGCTATCATACTAAGTAAATAACGGAACTTAATTCTTATTTCAAAACCCATCCCTTTTTCATTATGTTATACTGACTTTCATAAGAGGTAGTACTTAATAAATATCACATAAGTGATATTCAATAATTGCTCAATGGAAAACAAATTAATTAAAAGGTGAAAGGTAACTGATGTATGTAAACTACCTACAAAATGGACCCCAAGAGATCTGAAAAAGTACAGATCATTTCTATTATTTAACGCCATAGGAAAAATAAAAATAAAGCAGTGAAGTGGAATTAAGAATAAAAAAGGAACCCCAATGGTTAAATTGTGTAATTTTCCAAATAAAGCAGAAACTATCAATAGCTAAAATCAGAATCGCAAGAGATCTCGAGGGGTTCTTCAGATAGGGCCCCTATCTAAGACACTTAATCCTTTGGGTTGATGGATGGAAAGAAGTTATAAAAAACATTTTCCTCCTAAAAACACTATTTAAACAGTAACAGAAAGAACAAATAAAAACCCAAATGTTTCATACCTAAATTAACTGTAGGATTGTTAAAGCTTATTGGGATGAAAATTTCAAAAATTTCTTTAGGAGCTGTTCCAAGATTTAAATATGCTCTCCAACCTGATGTTTTTCATTGTATCCAATCAAAATTTATACAATCTAAGTCCATTTTTATCTCCTGGAGAAATGGAAAATGCCAATCAGGCTCCAGAAGACAATTCTCCCACTTACAGAGATCTGAGACTTCTCTTTCTCTATAACAATTCTCCATGGTAGATAATCAAATGTGCTATTCAACTTTTTCCACCCTTTTAGAACACAATCTCATATATAGCCTCAAATGCTCTCAGATTCAAAATGATGCCTTTAGGGGAAATCTTTTCAACAAATGCTAAAAAGAATGGTTCTGGGGGGAAGCCACAGGTTAGCTAGACTCACAATTTGGTAGTTAGGATTTATCATTACTCAGGAAACATTGTGAGTATTGCACTTAAAACTTATTGATTCTAGCTACAAACATCTGCTCAGCAGAGGCTGGCAGGTTATTTGCTCTGCTTCTATGGCTAATTAACTCCAATCCCAGGCCAACAGGACAGCACTTCCTCTCACTTTTCCTAGACAAGAAGAAAGAGCTCAACCAAATGAGTTGCCTTTACATGGTTACATATTTTAGTTCCAGTTAATAATGAAGTTATTGAATTAGGCCAATATTAGTAACCCCTACTTCACAGATCTGACCTTGACCCACCACTTCAATTCTCACAGTACAGAACCATTTAAGAATTTCAATATAGACAGCTATATAATATTCTAATTATGTTTACTTTTATTTAAAACAGTTAACTATAGTTAAGATATTTTAAACTTGCCTCTGAATCTTCTAAATATTCTTATATCTTTTCTACCACATGAGAACCGAAAGTAGGCATATAATTATTTGATTCTTTTATGGAATGGTTACATACCATTACACATTAACGTAGTTGAACATGTGCCTACTTTATTGTTTTTGTTCCAGTGCTAATAATATTAATCCATGTTTCTAGCAAGTGCTGGTGCTTATTTGATGGGTTTCAAACATTTAATTTTTCTTTTTCTTTATTTACAAAAGGGTCCAACAATCATAAATGCTTCTGGGGGAGTAAGGGAGAAATATTTATTTTAATTAATATCACTAAAAGTAAAATGCCCCTTAGTTCTATTTTCCATCTGCATGCATCATTAGTCTAAGTCTAACTCAAGAAAGGTGAGACCTGGGACAGTGAACCTGCAGGTGAATAGGCCTGTTTTGCTAAGCACATGACTTCATAATGAGAAGAAAATATGAACACGCTATTAAAAATATCAGAATGGAATCTTACAGGTAGAGAGGATATTAAGTGAATACTTTAAATTCATAATCTATTTTACTATCAAAATGTTGATTGTTTTTTGAAGTCATGGACTGAGTTTATGAAGACAGTAAGATGATGAATGAAAAATATTCTTTGCTTTCTACTGGGAATTTTTGTTTGCTTCTAACTGTTTAATATTCTCCATCTCTCTTTCCATTAACCTCCCTGACTGCATTCAATGAGATGGGACATAATATGGTGAAAGAAGAAAATCTCACTGATTTATGAATATTTGTTTATAAAGTGGCAGATTCTGAGCTAGGAGTCTAAGTGCTGAAATTGAGAGGAAATACACAGCAACAGTAACTATACTGAATGAGAAAATGCACAGTAGTTTCCTCGTTGTTTAATCAGTGGCTCATAAAGCCGTCTTTTAAAATGGCCCCTCAGGCTTCATGGGGACATATGCACAGTTAGTAAGTAGACAGGGAAAAAGCAACTAGAGCTTTGTATGCCAAAATCTAGGAATAACCAGTTCTAATAATATAAAAGATCAAAACAATGATTTAAAGGTTCTCTACACCTTTTAAAAGGTTCACTTCCAAGATTTATTTTTAAATGAAGCAGGTCCTTTGTTTCCACATTGTCACTACATGGAGTATAAAAACAACAAAATAGAATGAAACAATAGATAATGGAATTATTAACAACCACAGCAAAATATGTATCATAATAAAAAGACCTATTACCAACAAAAATCCTGTTTATGCACAGATGCCTGGAAAGTTGTAGAAGAACAGCTCCTCCATGGGAAGCTATTAACTGTAATACTGCCAGTCAGTGAGGACAACAATAGGAAAATTTGTTGCATAACTGCTGGTCAACAAATTAAATCTATGTATGGATCACTTTATAGTACACTTCCTGTTTTCCAAGCTATATATATGTTTGTTGTACTCCCTAGTATACATACACATAGGTCAAATAAATAACATTTCTTTCTCCAGCTGGAGTTAGTTCACTTCTGATCACAGAAGGGTGTCATGTCATCATAAAATATGAGGGAGGAGGATTAAATATGTTTAGATCTTAGATATTTTTCTTGCCCTGCCTCTGGTGCATGGGCATTCTGGGATTTGGAGCATGGAGCTATCTGATCACAGGGATATTGCATTATCCTTTGTCCACAGAATGATACAAATCTTGTCATTTGTTGTCAACAAAAAAGTTGTCAAGTTTTTTCTTCCTTACTGAGCTCATATGAACAACATGCTGCATCACCTTTTGAAGCCTCTCTGTGAAGGAGTAGAAAAGGGGGGAAATCTTGGGGGTGATGGGAAGTAGGGGAATACATGATGTTTTAAAAAGCCGTTCCAGAGAGTTTGACCTCACTTTTCTCACACCTTCTTGCCATTTAAGAGACTGTTTGAGAATGATGAGCTGCACTGAAAAACAAGGTCTGCACATGGCTTACTTTTCTCCTCCTTCAGTCTGCATTTGGCCAGTGTGCATCTGGAGCTGACTTCGCCGGGAATTAGCACAGAAGTGGGGTTTCCCAGTCCTGGGCAGTGAGCCTAGGACGCCGTGCAGACCACACAGGACTGCTGGCTAGGAGGGTGCTGCAGACCCTTGGAAGGGGATCCTCAGCGGAACTTGACTGCCCTCTACACTGAGAAGGTTGTTTTGCCTGCCTGGAGCACTGAATACCAGCATTTCTTCTGGGAGTTTGGAATTTTGGTAGTTGTGGCTAAGAGAGAATACCTCTGAGCAGACCCAATAACAACCCTAGATGCTGAGTATCAAACTTGGGTTTCCCTGGGTAGAAACACTGCCTGCATGTTAATGTATTTTACTGCTGGAGAAAGGGGCGTCTTTACGTGACCTCTCCCAGCGGGAGAGAAAAGACCATAGGAGGCCTGCACACGCATTTCTACAGATTCTGCCTGATGCGTCTTTCTCCTTTATTGATCACTGTAATAAACTACATCCATAACTACAAACGTCTGTGAGTCTTTCTAGCAGACTGTCAGACAGGTCGGTGGTCATGGGACCCTTGAAACAGATGTCAAAGATGTTAATAAGAAAGAACATTACTTGAAGTTGGAAAGATACAATTGTGAGTTTTTTTCCATGACAAAAATCCTGGCTAATCAATTTCTGTAAGAAATAAAGTGAAGTGCAGAATACTTAATAGAGACATTGGAAGAAAAAGTCCTTTAAGACACCTACACTCTTCTCAGCAGTTTTATCAAATTTTACCCTAAGGACATAAAACAATGTGGAGAAACCCAACCTCCAATTCTGAAATGTTTGTAGGATTGTGTCATTTGTAATTAATACTGTACACTTTCACTGAAGTAAGGTAGAACTCCGTTACTTCTACTGCATTTTTCAAAGACTGAAGGTTAATTCCAATGACAAAGACAAAGGGTACCTTGAAAATACCATACTATAATGTTCTGAATCCTTCTGTATCTATGCTAAGTACTATTTATGTACTAACATTTCAATCTTAAATACCTGTTTGTTTTATTTAACCTACAGATTTCCATATGTCGTCCTGTTTTAAAAAAAATGTTAAGCATATAAATTTGTTTAAAAACAGCTAGATCTGTACATTTTATACTACTTTATCTTTCATGGTATTTATAAGATAAAGCAAAAAAAAAAAGTCAAACCCCTTCAAAGAGTCAAATATATTTACAAGGGTTAAGATGTGTGACTCTGGAATCTATAAAGGCCAACAAAGGCATATATATGAAATTCTGTTTGCTTTTTTAAAAGTAAAAAATATGGCTAAGGCTGCTAATTATTAAGAGAGGTGATGGCAACATGGAACACTAAGAAGTAATTATGTAATGAAAATTTACGTATAAATAAAAAATAAAATCTTTGTTTATGTGAGTCCATTTTTGTGGCCAGCACAAAAACATAATGAATTAGTAGTTCTTATTCCTCAAACTTGTGACAGTTCTAAAAAGAATCGAATTATAAAATGATAACCTTATTTTAAAAGTAATTTTTTTTAACAAAAGTTGAGTAAACAAATAATTTGAAGAAATAAGCTTTTCTCCAAGCTGGAAAAATGCAAAACAATCTGAGCTCTTAGTTTCATATGGAGGAGAGAGACAAAAGTGCAGCAGCCTACCAATCGTGCAGTGCTCGCCATTCCATCCCTGGCTGCATTCACACTTGCCGTCTTTGCAGGTTCCGTGTTCCGCACAGCGGGGGTGGCAGGCTCGCTGGTTACATGCTGGGCCCGTCCAGCCCTCTTCACAGCGACAGGTCCCCCCGACGCACACACCATGTGAGCCACAGTCCACGGAACATATTTCTGTATTGGAAAAAGGGGAAGCAGAGCAAGATAGAAGAGTAGGGGAGAATGAGAAGCAAAGTTAATAAGCAGTGCTGCATCTTAAGCTCAATTTGTTATGGTGAAAAACCCAATCAATGAAAATAAATCAAAAGTATTTAATTTTAGCATTGATTACTAAGAGTTAGAAATGGTAGAATTTTACTTCTTTAGGCATCATTTAAGATTTTATATGCTTCCTTAATCATGCATAAAATATGCATGGCAATTTTGTTATGAGTAGTTTCCTAATTTAATACATACATATATGCACATATATCCAAAGAGTATCTTTCAGCAGCCAGTAACACAAAACACACACACACATATCAAATAATGAAATCTGTGACATTTTTCAGGTATTGACCAGAATTTGGACTTTGCACATAGACAGCGAGAACTGAAAAGGGATTATTTCTAATATTGTCATTTAAAATTTTTAATTATTCAGAAATTTCTATTAAAAAGGACCTACTACGGTGAATACATTAGTTTGCTTCTGACACACAGATGTGCTGGTCAAATAAAGCATATTTTTGTTTTTCTTATTTAGTAAATTTATCCTGTTGACAAGTACAAGTTATTTAGCTCACATAGTAGAAAACCATTTTAAACATTTATATAACTGTTGATTCATCATTTGAAAAACAATGTTTTCAACACTAGAATTACTGAAAGGAGCACAACTGATCAAATGGCTTCAAAAACTATAATAATACCTAGGTAGGCCTTTAACAAGAATTCAGATTTTGAGATAAAATTTTTCTCTTAAAACTTTTCAAAAAGCTTTACTTAACTACATTTCTTTTGAGAAGAGAGAGAGAAGAGAGGAGAGAAACACAGAAAAAGAGAGAAGAAAGGAGACTTGAAGGGCATTTTATTTTTTATACTTTATGTATAAAGGTAAATAAGTTTAATTATAGTTTCTTTCTTCCTAAGATTATAAAAATTTTGTTTCGTTTTGTTTTTTATAAAAATAAAAAAATCAACAACAGAAACATGAAATAATTTCTAATGAATAGGAAATGGTTTGGAGCCTTAAATTATTTTTTTAAATAGTAACTATATAGTTCATATGCTTCTTTTTTCCTCATTTACTGCCTAAATGACACTTCTTAGGTACTATACTTTTCTGTCTCACAGTGCCGCAGAATTTTAAACATTATTATTAAAGCACTATGAGAGTTGTAACATTTGTTATGAACAATCAGCACTATTAACTGGAAGACAGTAGTATATGTTATTTCTGTCTCCTTTGAATTAAATATTTGATTAAGAAATTTAAGATGGTTTGATTAACACCAGAGCAACATAATATCAACTCAGCTCCAAAAGAGAGAGGTTTCTTTCTGAGGTTCCCTTTTCATTCAATCTAATCAATTTTTCATTAGGGTGAAGGTGTTTATCAGCATTTAGCACACTAGCTTTGAGCAAAGTGCGTCAATCTTTGTAATGAACTTATTAATTAGAGTTAATTTAATTGAAGTGGAGTTGAAGGGCTAATTAATGGACAAACTGCTGATGAAGATAGAGGAAAGCTCTGTTGCTTTCAAACCTATGAACTTTCTGATGGAAATAATTCATTTCTTCTTTTTTTTAAGAGCTTAACCAAATGTTTCTCCAGGTGTGAAATCTACTGCATTATTGAATTTAGATATTTGAAGGTCATTTCCACGACAACAATAGAGGTAGATGGTAAAGTGTTTTCCTTTTGGATTCCGCTAGTTAGAAATTCAGAATTATACTGCTAGTAAACTTTAAAACACACATATAGATTAACAACAATGTTTTTATTAGTTCTCAATGAAGAACTGTGCAACGGCCAGATATACTTGAGGCACTTGACCCCAGATAAATTCACAGGATGAGCATAAATATATTTGAGAGCTTTTCTATTCATTCTAAGTAAGTTTTCTATCTTTTTTGCAACTAATAGCAAAGATTAATAAAGATTTTTCTGTATTTAATTACTTTTTTAGGAAAACAGTGTTGTATTCAGTATTCAACATACACCTATTAAGGACAAGATCTCTGTTCACTATGACTAAAGTCATTTGGTTACAAGGAAAAGATTTTCAACTATCAAAATAATTACATCAGCATGAAAAAATTAGTGTAAGTATGTAAAATAATGATAGGTGATTCTGGCAGTCAATTTTGTCTCTAATTAACATTTATATAATTTTTGCTCTTCATAGCAATATAACTTTATGAACAGGACTAAATTATACTTTAAGTTATTTAGTAATAGTTACAAACTACTCTTTATAAAATAATTCAGGTACTGCATTACTGAAATAAGTGTTATACCTGCTTTTATATGAAATATAAAGGGGTTATTTTGCTTGCTCTTCTCCTACTTGGGTAATTGTGGGAAACAAATCAGAATGACAATATTACAAGCAAGTGTTATTTTACAGCTAATATTTTTATGCCTATTTTAATGATGGTGACAGAAGAGACTTGAACCCAGTAGCTTTCATTATATAATTATAAAAGTAATTATACCTACAAAATTAAATTAGTTTTTTTTTTGCATAACAATCTTTTAGTATAGAAGCCAGAAATGTAAATAAAAACTCAAAAGAAAGATCTAAATGCATATTTCGATCCTTGTAATTATGAAGCATATTTTTAAAATGGAGAACAAAACAAGTTAATGAATTATTAAATAATGCCATGCACCCATAGCATGGGTTGGTAGATAATTTCTTAAAACTCCTTACTGAGCCATTCAAGGTCTTCTATAATGCAGCCTGTAATTATTTTTTTACTCTTATTAATTCTACATGTTGTTTGTGTTAGCAGTCATGAACTTTCTAACCAGTTTTTGGTTCCCCAAACTATCTGAATCAGTTAATATTTCTAGGAAAGCAGTAATAATAAACATATTATAAACCTCTTCTGCCTCCAGAAGAGCAGCAGATAAATGCTGATTTGGATTTATAGGATAGCAGAGATGTCACCTAACTTTCTCACAATTCCAGAAAAGAGTATTTGTAGCAATTAATAGGTTTTTTTCTTCACTGAAAATAAGCATGTGAATTGGCTACTTAGCAAGATTTCATTTAGTTTTATGCCATTAAGTCATACTAACAAATGAAAAGGTTTGCATTTTGTAAATTTCATATTTAGGGAATCATATTCAATCAATATCTTTATGTGGAAGTTGCTCTGAAAGGATGAATTAAGTTTGACAAACTACAATGAGCTTTTTACTAGTAATGTTAGTACTAGTGCTACATACCATTACTCTGACCACCACCTTTGAGTGCTTAGTGTGTGTAAGGCACTCTTCTAAGTGATTTTCACATACTAACTAATTTAATTCTTACATCAATTTTATAAGGTAGTACCGTTATTATCCCCATGTCACAGATAAGGAAACTGAGGCACAGAGAAGTTCACTAACTTGCCCAACCTCATGCAGTTGGCGAATGGCCAGATCATGTTCTCAACCACTAATAGGTAAACAGCAGGGGTTAGAGAAGAGGGCAAGTTAGGAGTAGACCGCCCAAATGAAACTAAGCTTTTTTTAAAAAATATTTTTTATTGATGTGAAATTCACATCATAATGTACCATTTTAAAGTACACAATTCAATAATATTTAGTGTACAATTCAGTGGTATTTAATGTATTCACTGAATCTAAGTTCCAGGTAGGATGTTATTATTGACTAAACAACACTAATAAAATCTGTCCTTTTCTTTCTCCTTCCTCACTCCTCTACTTCCTCTTCCTCCTCATCTTCCTCCTCCTCAACATCTACTTCTTTTATTTTTTGGTATCACTTATATTTGCTTACATGGTTTAGCATCTGCAACAAAATTCTTCCCTTCTCTCTCTTTCTCAGAAACCTCCGGTTGCCCCCGCCCCACAGCGGTCGGCCCACCCCACAGTGGTTGCCCCCACCCCACAGCGGTCGCCCCCACCCCACAGCGGTCGGTCCACCCCACAGCGGTGGCCTCCCCACAGCCCTTACCTAGCCAGCCCCGTCCCTCCCTGACTCCCGGCCTGGCTCAGCCCCACCAGGCGCTCCCCGGCAGGCGCCCTCCCTGCAGCCCTTCACCTTCTCTCACCAGCTTCTACATTTGGATTTTTCAGCAAATCCTGCCTACTTTTCCTTTAAAATGCCCCTCAGATTGATCCTTTTCATTTCTCCTGGCTCCCAGCTAATGCATGCTCTCACCACCTCACAACTACGGCGGTGGGAGCCCTCACCTGGTCTGCCCGCCTTCAAGCCACCCTGGGCACCCCCTCTGACGTCATCCCGCAGGTGGGTCTCCTAAGGCCCTGCGGGCAGCGCTCTGGCGGCCTGTCATTATTGGGAGTGAACTCCCCCTCGTCTGAAACATCATTTCTAAAGTGCAGAAGCTAAACTACTGCCCAAAATCGGGCCCAACCCAATTCTTACCTCTGTACACTACACCCCGTTTACTGCCCCACGCACGTCATGCTATCTTTCACAAGTGCATCTCTGCTGATGATTATAACAACATTTACAATGTCCTCTGATTAAATTCATTTCATACTCAAGGAAACTGAAAGATAGAGTAATCTGCTTAAGGGTACATAGCTATTGACTGTGAATACAAGGAGCCTGGTTTCTGAGTCCATGCTCCTAAGAACCTCCTAATACTGCTCCCCCGGGTCAATAATGTTCCTTTTTCCTTTAAACTGCCATCTTTAAATGAAGACAAGGAATGAGAATGAGGGTCTCCTTGAAAACTTTCATCACTCATCAAGGTAAGATAACTTCTTTGAATGTTCATTTCATATTATTCTATGTAACATTCAATATAACATCAAACTGTAATAGATTGGCTTTTAATTATTTCACGTGCTCATCTTATCACCCTAATTAAATTTTAATCTCCTAACCTAGAACAGTATCTTTGCAAACTGTGGGGCCTATTAGTGAGTTATGGAATTAATTCACGGGTTGCATCAGCATTTAAAAAATAGACTAGACTTGAAAAAAATATCAGTGTGTATCACTTTGTAAAAGTTTTCTTTCAGCCAGATTATTATGTGCATATGTATGTATAGTAGGTCACAACGTAAAAAATTTAAGACTATAGGTCGTGCTCAAAAAGTTTGAAAGTCACCGTTTGGCAGGAACAATTTGTTCTTCTTTTTTATCCCCATAGAACCTAACACAGTGGCATGTACCTTACCTTGTAGGTGCTAATGATTTGGGTGACTAAAAAAATTACTATCTGCTGTTGTCATTATAAGCATATTATTATAATAAAAAATTCTGTGTTGGACCATTAAACATGTCAACATATATATGTCTACATATACACACCCCTCACACAAGTATACAATTTATTGGGATCATGTTTAGCTTTATGTTGTCAAATAATTTTTTTTAATTGAGCCATCTTCATTTATGAGATAATGTGCTTAAATCTCCCAGCTGTACTTGGGCTTATTAGAAAGCTAGTTTGCATTAGCAGTTCCATACAGTGAGAGTTAAGCCAGGGCATCTCAAACAGATGAAAGATTATTCTTTCCAATAATACTAAAGGGTAAACGTTTAATAATGTCAAATTGGTTAGGCCTTTTTCTTTTTTTTTTTTAATAAGGCAACTCAACTCACTACTTTTAATATTCTATAAATAATATACTAAATTTTGTACTAAATTAAATGTGCTAAAATGCAAAACACCTTAATCTTCAGCAAAAGAGAGCACTAAGCACTCAAACTGTCCTCCTGCATGTGTTCACCTCACCATTTGAGCAGTCTGGGCCAGTCCAGTTAGGGTCGCAAGTACAGGAGCCGCTTTCCTGAAGATATGTTCCATGGCCAGAGCACTGATCCGGGCACATGGTCTTCAGTATTTCACAGTTGTTCCCGCCCCATCCTGGATTGCAGTGACATTCCCCATGGATACACACCCCGTGATTAGAACACCCAGGGTCTAGACAGTCAGCTAGGGTAAAGGAAAGAGAACAATTTTATGATTAAATATAGAAGCTATCACGTACGTGCAGAATAAAGAATTAAATCTCAATATAATTTTCACATACCTTTTGGCTAATCAAATATTTATCTACCATTTTCGAGAAGTTGTTTCTGATAATGCAAAGACTAATACAATAAAGCATTTAGGAACTAGTCCAATGCCATTTTAGTAAATTGAGACTCTTGCAAGGATTTGTAATTTTCATGAATTAGACACATATGCACTTGAGGTTTCAGACTATTGCCTTCTGTTCTGCCTAATCAGAGAGTAATAAGCACTGGCTTCTCTCTAACAATCTGAATCAGCTGACCTAATCCACGACCATTGTGTACTGACAGTTGTACGGGACCCTCAAACTGTTTGAGAAATAAATGAGTTGCATACTCTCTATCCTTCTTAATTCACTTTAATGTGCTTTAGATGACGAGATTTAATTTAGCAATTTGACTCAATAAAACTTTACACTTGTAGGGTCAATGGCCTGAAAATTTAATTCCAGGGACTTAATTGCATTACTTTGTGTGTGCAGATCAATAAAATCAATTTGACTGAAGAACGGAAATGGAGCTTTTTCTGCTTTTTGAAAAGAACAATTCAAATGCACTTTACAGTATACAGTATAGCATCTCGACTATCATCGTGATATAATTATGGAACAAACCCATGGTTTTGTACTTTTTTTTCACTAGTATGTTCATTTCTGTCTTTCTAGAGATAACAAAATGCTAGATTTAGAAGCTGGCATCACTGTGAAGAACCATACGAAAAAGAAAATCATCATTCTGCTGTTGGTTTCAAGGCAGAAATATTTGCTTACTTTTGTTGGAGTTAAAAAAAAATTATTCACACTACTGAAAATGAGCAAAAGGGCTATTTGGTATTTGTTCTTTTTATTAGTTAAAATGTTAACAATGCATTCACAAATATGGAAATCAAAATTATTTTTACAAGGAAGCATATAAAAAGAGATCCATCCACCTAACTAAAGATTACAGATATAATCTCTTTATGAGGATAACAGTAGACTTGTGTAAATATTGACATATTTACCTTCTTCACAATTTTCTCCTTTGTATCCTGAGTTACAAGCACAAGAGCCCATGATACAAATCCCACGACCCCCACACTGCGGGTCAATACACTGGGTGGTCGGCACATCACACTCGGTACCTTTCCAGCCACTGAAACAGAGGCAGCGGCCCTTGGAGTACTGCCCATTGCCGCTGCACAGCACTGGACAGGCTGCTGTGAAACAAAACACGACGGAAGAATTAACAGCCACATTTTCAATTGAGCTTCCTAGAGAAAAGACACATCTTTGGAACAAGTAGTATGCCAGTGTTTCCCCATTTCTTTCTTGTCTTGGTGGTTTTCTGAATTACTTGGGTTTGTACAGCTTATTTATATTGGCTTAAGAATCTAACTTGCATACCTCTTGAACAATCTGGACCTAGAAATCCTGGAAAACAATGGCAAGTTCCAGAAACACACTCCCCGTTTCCATGGCAATTTCGGGGGCATTCCACCACAGACTCTGAAGAAGAAAGAAAGGACACTGTTGTATGGCCTGCTTCTCACCACAACTCAGGGTCATTTTAGCCACATTTTAAAGGAAGTATGGATGGCTTGCTCCATAATCCCCTTGAAAAGAATTCATTTTGCTCTATTATTAAAATAGTAAAGCAAAGCACTACCATTTTGAAATGCAGATGTTATAAAGTGTTTTCATGATGTCCTACTCCACTACCCCAAGGTATTTCAAATAATGTTTTCTTCCAGTATTCATGGTTTGTCACATATTCATAAATAAACAACTTAAAAATATTTCTCACATGTCACCTAAGGCTTTGACAACCGGGAATTGCGCAAAATTGATGGAGACATTTTAGTTTCTAGTCAACACAGTGTTTATACTCCAGCCTTAAAAAATATGCTTTGAAGTTCGTTCTTACCTATGACAATGGTATTAAAAGACACCTGCTCTGCATTTTTCCCATCATTATAAAAAGCCAAATGCCAGATTCCAGAATCCAAGTACTGGATGAAGCCGGCCTCGTGAAGACTGACGGACCTGGCCTGCCGCCCTGCTCTTTCTGACTCCAGCAGGTTCCGCTGCTCTCTCGCAATCAGCCTGCTGCCGTCCAGCAGCTCCACAAAGTCGTACTGGGGACGAGGACAAGGAAAGCTGTTTAGTAGTCAGAGACATTACAGTTGTGGCCGCTTCTCCATTTTTTTTCAAATGTTCCTCCTTTTCCTCCAATAAAGAGTATTAAAAGCAAAGTTCCTGACTGACAGGGCCAAATGGTAACATCTACTACCCATAGCATTTACAAGGATGACCAGTAACAACCCACTGAATACCACTGTTTTATTTACACTTTCAGAGACAAGATTTTTTCCTTCTTGGGTAATATGGTTTCCAATTTATTCAATTCTTGACTGATAAAAAGGTTGATGAGTTTCGGCAGTTTGGGGATATGAACATAAATCTACATAAATTCACATTCCAAACCCAACAGTTTTATTTTAGTTAGACCATTAGATAACCACTTAGTCTTCTCCTACTATTTGATATTCATATAGTAACAACTACTGTTGAAACTGTTCCTCAAAAATGAGGGGAGGTTCAAAATTTATTCATAGACAAACAGAAACTGAGATACTCGGTCTACAAGAGACTTGTCCTAAGGACTTACTAAGGGGAGTTCTGCAGGTTCAAAGGAAAATACAGGAGAGAGCGGCCTGGAATAGTATGAGGAAAGATCACCAGTAAAGGCAAATAAGAGGGCACATGCAAAGTCCAAGTGTCAGTATACAACTCTACTTGCCAACTCAAATACGAATCAGAACACAAGTGAACAAGAAAAAGGCACAGTTCCTAATAATGGACATGGAAAACAAAAAGTGGCAAAGTGGGACAAAAACAATATAAAGAAGGAAAATAGGGAAGTAGGAGCTGAGAACACATATGCTATTGAAGCTAAATTGGCATCTTTCAAAATTAGTAGGTTATTGCAGAAGTGGAAATGTCCTCATACAAATTATGGTGGGGAATGCATAACTATGTGACTATACTAGGAACCACTGTACATGTAGAATGGATTGTATGGTGTGTGAATAAAACTGTTTTTAAAAAATCAGTAGGTTACAGATGCAGGCTGTGTAATATAAACCCCAGGGTAACCACAAAGAAAGTAATTTTAAAAATACAGAAATAGAAATGAGAAGGGGGTCAGTCAGATACAACATAAAAGATCAACTACACAGAAAAGGAGGTTGCAATAAAGGAAAAGAGAGATGAAAAAAGGTATCACATGTAAAAACCAAAGAACAAAATGCCTGAAGTAAGTACTACCTTTATGGTGATAATCTTGAATGTTAATGAATTAAATTCCCCAATTAAAAGACATACAAGTTGGGAGGATGAATAAGAAAGCATGATTCAACTACATAGTGTTTACAGGAGACTTACCTTAGACCCAAAGAAACAAATAGGTTGAAAGTGAAAGGATGGAAAAAGATAATCCACACATATAGTAATCAAAAGAGAGCTGGAATACTTTTATTAATATCAGACAAAATAGACTTTAAGCCAAAAGTTTTTGTAAGAGACAAAGAAGGAAACTGTATATTGTTAAAAGAGACAATCCACCAAGAAGAAATAACAATCATAAATATTTATGCACCTAGCCAGGGTGCTCCCAAATATATGTGGCAAATAGTGGCAAAACTGAAGGGAGAAATAGACACCTCTACAATAATATTTGGAGACTTCAAAACACCACTCTCATCGATAGAAAATCTAGACAGAAGATCAATAAGGAAATAGAGAATCTGAATAATATGATAAATGAACTAGACCTAACAGACATACACAGAACACTGTACTCAGAACAGCAGCATATGCATTCTTCTCAAGTGCACGTGGGTCATTCTCTAAGACAGACACATGTTAGATCACAAAACAAGTGCCACAATTTAGAAAGACTGAAATCATATAAAGCATCTTCTCTGACCATAACGAATGAAGCAGAAATCAATCAGAGGCAGAGAACTGGAAAATCCAAAAATATATGGAAGTATATACTTGGAAGTATATATTTCCAATCAATGGGTCAAAGAAGTTACAAGGGAAATAAGTAAATATTTTGAAACGAATGAAAGCGAGAATGCAAAGAGTATAGGATGCAGTGAAGGTGGTGCTGAAGGAAACTTATAGCCCTAAATGCTTATGTTTAAAAAAGAAGAAAGAAGAATCAAAGACTGAACTGTACACCCGGAGAAACTAGAAAAAGAACAGCAAACTAACCCTAAATCAAACAGAAGGAAAGAAATAACAAAGATTAGAGTACAAAAAAATGAGAATAAAAAACAATAGAGAGAAGTAACAAAATCAAAAGTTGATTCTTTGAAGGGGGTGCGAGAGTAGTTCAGTGACAGAATTCTTGCCTGCCATGCACGAGACCCAGTTCGAATCATGGTCCGAAAAACAAACAAACAAACAAAAAACAACCAACAAAAATTCAACAAATGGTGCCACTTCAATAACAGGGTACTCACACGGTAAAAGAAAGAAATATGATCCCCACCATATAGCATACAAAAAACCTGGGTTCCTTGAAAAGACTGATAATATTGACAAACCCTTAGTTAGACTGGCAAAGAAAAAAAAGAGAAGATGTAAATAAATAAAATCAGAAATGAGACAGGATATTACTATGACTCCACAGAAATAAAAAGGATTATAAGAGATTACTATGAACAACTGAATTCCAACAAATTAGCAAATCTAGGTGAAATGGACAAATTCCTAGAAACCCATGAGTAACCCCTACAGGGACCTGAAGATACAGGAAATTTCAGCAGGCTAATTACAAGCAAGGAGATTCAATCAATCATCAAAAATCTCCCAACAAATAAAAGTCCAGGAGCAGATGGCTTCACAGGTGAATTTGACTAATCATTCCAAGAACAATTAATACCAATCCTGCTCAAACTTTTCTAAAAAAATTGAACTATCAAACTCATTCAATGAAGCCAACATCACCCTAATAACAAGGCTAAATAAGGATATACTATGAGAAAAGCAAATTACAGACCAATTTCTCTTATGAATGTAGATACAAAAATCCTCAACAAAATACCTGGAAATAGAATTCACAAGCACACTAAAAGAATTATACACCATGGTCAAGTGGGTTTTATCCAAGGTATGCAAGGCTGTTTCAACATCAGAAAATCAATTAAGGTAACACACCACATATATTTATATAGTGAAGCCTAGCCAACCTATAGCTATACCTTAGAGTTACTTTCAGAGGACCTCTTTTGTGACTCAGATGTGGCCTTTCTCTCTCTTTAAGCCCAACTTTGCAAGTGAAATCATTACCTTCCCCCCTGCCTGGGACATGACATCCTGGGTGAAAATCTCCCTGACAATGTGAAATATGACTCCTGGGGACGAGACTGGCCCTGGCAGTGTGGGCCATCCTGACTAAAAGGGGGAAAAGAAGTGTTACAAATAAGGTATCAGTGGCTGAGAGAGGTCAGTGCAGAGGCTATTCTGGAAGCCACTCTTATGCAAGCTTCAGCTAAACAATGCTGCCTAACATAGGTTGCCAAACTCCAACCATGCACTAGGATTACTTTCCAGAAACCTACAACCTCCATATGGGTTCTGAGGCTAGATAAGTCCTGAAATGCAGAGGGTCCAGCTTCTCCAGAACATCAAATAGTTCCATCCCCCATTCCATATTAGTGACAGCCCCTTTCAGCATGAAAAAGTTAGTATGGACATAGCCCCCAAAAAACCCTAAAGAGTAGGAGAAAGATCAAAGGAGATGGTGGAGTGATACAGAGAAGGTAGGGTTTAACAAACGAATATGATTGCTGAATCATTATACTGATATTTCTTTTGATCTCCAGTGTCTTGGAGCAATTAGTAGTAAAAACCTAAAACTGTGGAACCCATACCAAACTCTGAAATCTGTCCTACACTAACTGTTTTAGTATGCTTTGAAATTTATTATTTTTTTGTATATACCTTGTTTTTCACAAAAAAGAAAAACGTCGATTTTGATGATGTGCTGGTTTGAAAGGATGTATGTCCCCTGGAAAAGCCATGTTTTAATTAAAATCCCATTTTATAAAGGTAGAATAATCCCTATTCAATACTGTATGTTTGAAACTGTAATCAGATCATCTCCCTGGATGATGTAATTTAGTCAAGAGTGGTTGTTAAGCTGGATTAGGTGATGACATGTCTCCACCCATTTGGGTGGGTCTTGATTGGTTTACTGGAGTCCTAAAAAGTGGAAACATTTTGGAGAATGAGAGATTCGGAGAGAGCAGAGAATGCTGCAGCAGCACGAGGCAGAGAGTCCACGAGCCAGTGACCTCTGGAGATGAATAAGGAAAACACCTCCTGGGGAGCTTCATGAAACTGAAGCCAGGAGAGAAAGCTAGCAGATGACGCCGTGTTAACCATGTGCCCTTCCAGGTGAGAGAGAAACCCTGACTGTGTTCACCATGTGCCTTTCCACTTGAGAAAGAAACCCTGAACTTCACTGGCCTTCTTGAACCAAGGTATCTTTCCCTGGATGCCTTAAATTGAACATTTCTGTAGACTTGTTTTAATTGGGACACTTTCTCAGCCTTAGAACTGTAAACTAGCAACTTATTAAATTCCCCTTTTTAAAAGACATTCTGTTTCTGGTATATTGCATTCCGGCAGCTAGCAAACTAGAACAGATGATGACTGTACAGGAATATGATAATACTGTGAACCACTGATTGTACAAGTTGGATGATTATATGGTATGTGATATATAATATAAATTAACAAAAATGTATTAAAAAAAGAAAAAAGGAAGGGAGAAAACCACATTATCATCTCAAGTGACAAAGTAAAGGCATTAAAAAAAAATCCAACATCCTTTCTGATAAAAACATTTAGAAAAACAAGAATAGAAGGAAACATCCTCAATATAATAAAGGGAATATATGAAAAAAACACAGCTAACTCTGTACTCAATGGGGAAAGACTAAAAGCTTTTCCTTTAAGATCAGGAACAAGACAAGGGTGCCCATTGCCAATACTATTATTAACATTGTACTGGACATTCAAGCCAGAGCAACTAGGCAAGAAAAAGAAGTAAAAGCTACCCAAATTGGAAAGGAGGAAAAAAACTTCACTATTTGCAGATGACAGGATCTCAGATACAGGAAGTCCTGAAAAATTGACAACATAGGTACAATAGCTAATAAAGAAATTCAGCAAAGTATGGACGTACAAGATCAATACAGAGAAATGAGTAGTGCTTCTATGCACTAGTAATGAGCAAAGTGAAGAAGAAACCAAGGAAAAAAGTTCCATTTATGAAAGCAACAAAAAGAATAAAATATCTATTAATAAATTTAATCAAGGATGTAAAGGACTTGTACAAAGAAAACTACAAAGCATTGCAAAAAAAAAAATCAAAAAAGATTTAAATAGAAGGATATCCCATGTTCATGGATTGGCAGACCAAATAGTATTAGGTTGTCAGTTCCACCTCATTTGACTTACAGGTGCAACGCAATCTCCCCCCAAATTCCAACAGCCTACTTTGCAGAAATGGAAAAGCAAATTATTAAATTTATTTAGAAAGGTAAGGAAACCTGAATAGCCAAAAACATCTTGAGAAAGAAGATTGAATTTGGAAGACTCACACTTCCTGACTTTAAACCATATTACAAAGCTACAGAGGTCAAAATGGCTTGGTAAATGCATGAGGCCAGATATATCAACCAATGGAATTGAACTGAGAGATGAAAAATAGACCCTCACATCTATGTCCAGTTGATCTGGCAAGGCTGCCAAGTCCACTCAATTTGGTAAGAATAGTCTCTTCAGCAACTGGTGTTGGGATAACTGGCTATCCATATGCAAAAGAATGAAAGTGGACCCTTATCTGACACCATATATGAAAATTAACTCAAAATGAATCAAAGCTCTAAATATAAGAATCAGGACTATAAAACTAGAAGAAAACACCCAGGGAAGCATCTTTAGAGTCCTGTGTTAGGCTTTAGTTTCTTTACACCTAGAGCATAAACGTTGAAACAAAAAACCAGAAAATTGTGACATCCTCAAAATTAAAAACTTTAGCACAAAGGATTTTGCACAAAAGTGAAAAGACAAGTTACTAAATGGGAGATTTGGAAATCACATATCAGATAAGGGTTTAATATCCAATTTATACAAAGAAATCCTACAATTCAACAATAAAAACAGAAACAACCAAATTTAAATATGGGCAAAAGACCTGAATAGACATTTCTCCAAAGAGTGATAGAATGGCTAAAAACCATGTGACAAGATGTTCAACATTTCTCCAAAGAGTGATAGAATGGCTAAAAACCATGTGACAAGATGTTCAACCTCTCTAGCTATTAGGGAAATGCAAATCAAAACCACAAGGTATATCATTTCACACCTACTAGGATGGCTGCTATTAAAAAGCAAGTATTGGAGAGGGTGTGGAGAAATAGGAACAATCGTTAATTGTCAGTGGGGATTTAAAAGGGTGCAGTTACTGTGAAAGACAGTTTGGTAGTTTCTCAGGAAGCTAAGCACAGAATTATCATATAACCTGGAAATCCTGCTACTAGGAATATACCTACAAGCGTTGAGAGTGGGGACTTGAACAGATGGTGCACAATGATGTTCATAGCAGCATTATTCACAGTTGCCAAAAGATGGAACCCAATCAAAGTGTCAACAACTGATGAATGGATAAACAAAATGTGTTATATACATACAATGGAATATTATTCAGCTGTAAAAAGGAATGAAGTCCTGATGCATGTAACATGGATGAACCTTGAGGAAATTATGCTGAATGAAATAAACCAACATAAAAGGATAAATGTTATATGATCTCAATGATAGGTGAGTTAGAATCTAGAATATAGGTTGTCAGGGGATAGAAAGATTGGGGGTAGAGAATGGGAAGGGGATGCATAATTTGTACAGAATTTTGATTTAGTTTGATTGTAAATGTTTGGAAATGGATGTTGGTGATATTTACAATCTAAACAAATTGTAATAAAATCAGTCATTGAGATTTTTGAGATCACAGTTAAATATGTTGCCCCTGTACTAACACCAGCACTATTATTATTAGAATTTAGACTATCTATTTCTTTTCTTGACTTAAAAAAAATTTAATTTAAATATAAAGTATTTTCTGGTGATTTTTTTTTTTTTTTTTGCATGGGTAGGCACCAGGAAATGAACCCAGGTATCTGGCATGGCAGGCAAGAACTCTGCCTGCTGAGCCACCGTGAAATTTTTTATTAAAACTCTTATAACGTTATTCAGCTATGAAAATTACACAAAAAAGCTATGACTTGATTAGCAATCAATTCCCTTTGTAGATTTTCTATCTCACAAAGATAAAAACAGTCACTGGTGTGGGTACCGAACCTGCGAAAATTCCACTGATATTCTATTCCAGAATTATCAGAGGAAAATTATTCCAACAGTTTGGAAAGGTGTCTCTATTAAAAAAAAGAAAAACATTAATTTTTTTCATCATATTTACATATTTTTAGCATGGCAGATACAAGAAAGTATTTTTTTATTGTCCCATTGTATTTTTCTCCCCTAACACTGTAAATGAAAAAGTGAAAGAGAGGAAAATTAGAATTTTAACTGGTCTTTCAAGTCCATGACCATAATCATCACCTTTTTCAAAGAAATAACCATGACTAAAGTAAGGCTGGGGGCTGGGCATGATGGCGGCAGTGGCAAAGGGGCTGACGGTCCTGAGTGCTGAGCTAGACCCAGGCTCCGCCGGATGGGTGTTTAAATACACACTATTCAAAATCCTTCTCCTCTAAAGTTGCTTCAAACTACAGTGTGCTTGAGGTTCTATGTAAAATCAATAGAAGAAAAGTTTACCCATGTTTGCTGTATTTTTATTGACCATCTAATAGATGATTAAAATGCAAATGGATTTTTTTTTCAGCTATCTTGGTGGTTCTTTTCTTAGCAGTAATGATATATTTAATTCATTTCACTTATTAAAACATGAGCACACAGACTCTGTTGATAGTTAACTGTGTCCTTAGAGCAATTTTACGGTGGTGGCATAGTCTCATCTGTATATCATTCATCGGTATATACGGAAAGAAGAGATTTTAGAAATCATCTGATTTGACTTTCATTTTATAGATGGACAAGACCCAGAGAAGTTAAGTGACTTGTTCCAGATTCCAAGGTCAAAAAGTGATAGTGATGTGCTTAGAAGCCAGGTTTCCTGACCCCCTTTCGAAAATAGCTTTCATGCAAATGCACTAAAAATGCTACAGTACACTATTAAGTATAGAGCATTAAATTGCTTCCTTAGGCTTCTAACTGTCCAGCAGAATGAATTGGGCATCAGAAAGAAAAAAGTCTCATCAGGGAGAAGAACATGATTCCTTGGCAACAACCAAATAGACGGTTTTATAAAGGGTCACAAGACTTTCAAAACTCAAGTGACTATTCTGAAAGGCTAGCCAATTTCAATTATTTCAGGTTGATTCACTTAAGGCTCCCCAGAAACAGAGAAATGTTCAATTTGGGTTGCTTCATAGCTTATTTTATGTTTAAATACTGAACCCAAAAACAGTTCTTTGCTATGCTGATCTTGTATTAATCAGATGAAGAAATCCTAATAACTCTGAAGCTTAACAAAATGCCTAACAATTTTAACACATGTATTGTGGCAGAAAAGAAGTCTATGGTGCTTAAATTCTAGAATTATGAGAAAATCTGCAACTGTATCTTTTTATTTTCCTAATCTTATAGGGTATATATAACTTGAAAAAAGTCAACATTAAATTTTTAAATAAGCCTTTAAAGTACACAGCACAATAGGTAATTTTTACCTGAAGTTATTTTCTGGAAATTTACTTTGTTGATTACATGCTTGCTGTTGTATTTACATTAGAGGTATATTTCTTGAGTTATATAAAAAAATTTAATCATGTAAATGACTCCAAAGGAAAAATATTTTTCTACATTTTACTGGAATATTGCTATAAATGCAATCTGCTATCCGCTATAACTGAAGTTATATAGGCCCACTTGCATTTTAGACAATTGGGTCAGTATGACCTGTAAAATGAACTAGAGCCAAGCATAACTGCAATCTAAAATTTAAAATTTGATACTAGTACACAATAGGAAATACCTGACATGCAAGATTGAAGGCATTTACTTTAATAAAATAGATGTGAAAAACATTAAATCAGAAAAATGAATGCTCCAACACATAATTCAGAAAAATTCAGTTATATAATTTATATGGTATATGAAATTTTCCCCAATCTGCAGTGACATTAAAGACAACGCTGTCAAAATTTCTCTTACTCATCCTTCTTTAAAGACATGATTTCTTTATTATTGGATAAACTTTCCTTCAGAATTTATATTCCTAGGTTATATATATAAAGCATTTCTCACAAAATTATATAGTATAAAGCATGTAAGAAAATCCTCCAGTCCTCATTTATACATCAAATTAAAATCAGCAGGAAATCTCATGAGTAAATAGATCAAATATAACTTCACACTCACCTATTTCTCAATTTTAATTAACCAACTATTACATTCTTAAGAACTCTCTATTTACATTTAAATAATTTTTCTTAAAATTATGGGATCACTTTTAAGCCACAATTTCCAATTTATACACCATGACATGGTATCAGATTATTTAAAAACCTATGGAATTATTGATAGCAGCTCTCCATCTTTGACTGATTGTGTAGGCATTTTCATGCATGGAAATTGCCTTTAATGTTCTTTGAATCTATGATATAAGGATATTTGAATTGTTTGAGTATCAGCACAGTAATATGATCATGCTTAGTTATCTAAGGAAGCTCTTATGTCTCTTTCTTTCAGTTTTCATCATTTGTAGACAAGGAATAGGAGCTTGAATTGATGAAGTTCACGTCACCATTGTATGTTTATGCTCCCATAATTTCTTTACTAAAAATTAATCTGGCATAACAAAGTAAAAAACATGCAGAAAAATACCGATAGAATGAAAACATATTTGAGTTGAAAGTTATGCACCTACATGAAAGGAATGAGATCATCTAAAATTATCATTGAATCTTTGTCAAACACTTGGAAAACCTATGTGTTTTACTAGATGCTCAGATAATGCTCAATATTCATTAAATCACTCACAAATTTTAGTACATTTTAATTAATCAGTAATGATCACAGCAAGTCAGAAGGAAAATGCTGTTATTCCTACTACTGATTCAAAAACCTCAAAATAAGTGCAATCTATATTCAAAATTCTCTCCACTGTAAAAGACCAATATAAAAATGATCAGACTAACAGCTGAACTTAAGTAACAGAGTAACTTGAAGAATGCAAACTAGCCATTTTCATTTTAATGATAGCAAAGCTTACTTTACCTGAGTATGGGAAGGTGGTAAGCCTTTTCGGCCATATACTCCGATCAATGCATCCTTCTGAAGAGAGATATTGAATTTCAGAAACTGTGGCTGATCAATAAATAGCTGTGATCTCCAAAAGATCCCGGGAGGAACCTCTTGAATTGCTCTTCGGCCAATATCAAGTTCTCCAGAATCTATGGTGTTATTTTCTTGTATAAATCCACCTAATTTTCCTGAGTGTAAGAGACCCACAGAAGAAAAAAGAAAAATTAAACAAAAGTAAGCAGGTTTTCTTTCAAAAAGTTTTTCACTAAATGCTCAGACATTCAATCATCTTCTGATAAATGAAATGCTCTTATAATTTTCACTCTAAAAGCTTGATTTGGTTAGATGTTGTTTTGCTAACTGTGATTTAGCACATTCTTTAAGATATTCAAGTCAAAATTCTTTGACTTCCTCCAAGGTATGTCTATCACTGATGCTATTTTCATACCTACAGTCTTTCTTGATCACTTAGGAAACATAATTACCTCAAAAATTATAGGTCTCATTATTTCTTGGGAGAGATTGTCTGATACTTAGTCATTCTAAACATACCATAACACTGCGAAGTGCGAGTTAAGGCAAAAAGGATTATGGAGATTTCCAAATCAATCCTTAAGCAAATAACAACAAAACAGATCAATGGCCCTGATTTAGATAGTTCTCTCTAAACTATACATCAGAATGAATAAAAAATCAGATGCCGGAAGGGAAGTGGGGTGGGGGGGGGGATTGTGAGGGCAAGGGAAAGAGGTAAGTTTAGATTTTGATAAACAAAGTTTTGGTGTAAGCTGCCAAACTTTTTCCTCTTTTTTTTTGATCCTTATCTCAAATCACTCAGCCTGAGCAGGTACACTTGTACTATCCCTCAAAAAAGACCTTCAACCTGAAGGAACAAAAACTCTTTGCTCCTCAAATCCTGCCACCTCTTAGAGACCATCTCCTCTCTTTCTCCAGGGCCTGGTTTTAGAGAAGAGATCCTCTTTCTCTAAGTGGGGGGGATGGAGGTGGGTGGGAGGTAGACTACCCTATTTTTTGTGTGGAGATCCCCTCCTTCCCTAATTTCCAAGGTTCTTTCTTTCTCAATTATTAGTGATAGAAGATGCTTTACAATTTGCCTTAAATGAAATATAATCACATGTCTCTTAGGCAGAAAGGGTCTATGAAGGCTGAGGAGTAGAATGAAACCAGGAAATTATCCTCTATCAAATCAATCTTTTAATAAAAATAATAATCAAGTTGACTTACTGTTAAGTTTGTTTCTTTCTAATATTAAAATTAATATAGCCTCCAGAGAAGTTGCTAATTCAAATTTTAGAGGACTTACAGTAAATTTTAAATCAGAGAATAGTCACTCTCTTATTTAATGATGGAGGAGAGTCTTTTGACTACCCAGGAGTGGTTATTAATACAATTTATTTTAAAAACTAAAAAAAAACTATTACAAAATTTAAACCGAGTGTCTACTAGGGGTAAGGCTCTATGGGTGATGAAAGAAACAAAGCAAAGAACAGAATTAAAAGTCTGGCTTCCATGGATTTTGCCATCAAGCAGCATATCATCTGCTAGGAGACAAAATCTATAAATTGATAAATTAAATGACAATCTATAGCAATATAATATTAAGGGTCATAGAAAAGCAGTATCATCATGGGTTGGATGTTGAAGGGTTTCACAGAATAGTTAAATTCTGGGGCAATCTTTGAAGGGCCGGTTGGATGTTAATGATTTTTTATATTTTCACTCTATCAAAGAAACTTATGCTACCTTTCTCCCTGCAAAGATGTATATATTTACAAGCACTGTTACTATGCATATAACTTATGGTATATAGATACTTGAAGTAGACTTGTTATTGGTAAGAAGTATTTCACTGACACAAAGATACTTGTTT
The DNA here is from genome assembly GCF_023851605.1 of Tamandua tetradactyla. Lineage (NCBI taxonomy): Eukaryota > Metazoa > Chordata > Mammalia > Pilosa > Myrmecophagidae > Tamandua > Tamandua tetradactyla. The sequence goes on from NC_135352.1 coordinate 30,437,923, forward strand.
CTGAGTAGTGTATTTTGGGGAGGGGGTTGGTGGGTGGTAGGTGATAAGGAGAAACAGAATTCAAGATTACTAGGGAACACACCCTAAAATCACATGGGATTTATGGATACAGCAGGTATCTAGTTTGTGGTGGACAGGGTCAAGAGCAATTCACAACAAATTCACACTTACAGATAAATGTGAGATTTGAGGGAGAGTAAATTACTAGTAAATGCCAGGAGTGCTTTGTACCTGGGCTACTGCTTGCCACAACTGTATATGTACCATCAGTTACAAAGGATAGTTACAGCTAAATAGAGCCCTATTAAAGGTTCTGAGAAGGCTAAAGGTGAAATTAAATAATTGGTTTGAGAACATTAAAGTCCAGTAATATGGGAAGCCTTTGGAAGTTGAGAGAAGAGTTAGTATATAGTTGCAATAATCCAGATATGAGGCAGGGAGGGCTTGTTCAAAAGCTTAATAAAAAGACACTATTTACAATCTCCTCCTTCCTTTCCTGATGTCCATAATGATGGCAGTTAATTCTTTGGCTATCAGATCAATTTTTCTTGAACCACTTTGTAATATAAAATGTTCTAGGGAATAAAATTTCAAAATTGTAATCACTGTAACTTTTCATATATCAACTTCTAGGTTGTAAACGGTGTAAAAATCATAGACATTTTAAATATTTATTTTACAATAGTAATATATGTTCATTTTAGAACACATAGTTAAGGAAAAAGAAAAAATACAATCATATTGTGCTGGTTGGAAACCATTGTGTACCCCAGAAAAGCCATGTTCATTAATCCTCATTCAATATTATTGGGTAGGATTTTTTTGATTAGGTGGTTTCCATGGATATGTGTCTTCACCCATTCAAGGTAGGTTGCTTACTGGAGCCCTTTAAGAGGGAACCATTTGGGAAAAAGCTCTAGAGCTGAAACAGAGAGAGACTTAGATGCAGAAAGATAACATCCCCAGGGAAGCCATTTGAAATGAGGAGCTGGGAGAACAAACTAGCAGACATCATCCTGTGCCTTCCCAACTGGCAGAGACACCCAAACGTCACTGCCCTTTCTTGAGGGAAGAAGATATCTTTTTCTGGATGCCTTAGTTTGGATGGTTTTATGGCTTTGAATGGTAAACGTCAACTTAATAAGTTTCCATTGTAAAAGCCGTTCCATTTCTGGTATATTGCATTCCGGCAGCTTTAACTAATACACATACCACCCACTGATTATCTATTTTTATTTTTATTTTTTTACTTTTTTATTGTATAGTATAACATGTATACAAAACAAAGAAATAAAAAAGCAATAGTTTTCAAAGTACTCTTCAACAAGTGGTTATGGGACAGATTCCAGAGTTTCTCATGGGTTACCATACGATCTTATATTTTTCCTTCTTGCTGCTCCAGAATATAGGAGGCTCAAGGGCTTAAATATTTTATCATCATAATCGATTTTTTCATTCTTTTTTGTGAACAATAACATATATACAAATAGCTATAAATTTCAAAGCACAGCACCACAATTAGTTTTAGAACATATTTCAGAGTTTGACATAGGTTACAATTTCACAATTTTAGGTTTTTACTTCTAGCTGCTCTAAAATACTGGAGACTAAAAGAGATACCACTATTTTCTATGTATAATTCCACCATCACCTTTGATCTTTCCATACCTTTCTTTGGGGTTCTCTGGGCTATGGTAATTCTAAATTTTTTTATACTGGAAGGGCCTGTCACTAATATGGGGTAGGGAGATGGAACTATCTGATGTCCTGGAGAGGTTGGGCTAGGTTACAGGACTTATCTAGACCAGGGACCCATCTGGAGGTTGTAGGTTTCTGGAAAGTTACTCTAGTGCCCAGAACCCTTGTGGAATCTTATATACTAGGGGTTGGGGGTTAGCAGGTGATGATAGGTAGCAAGGTTTACCTGAAATTTGTGTAAGAGCCATCTCCAGAGTAGTCTCTCCACTCTATTTGAACTCTTTCTGGCACTGATACTTTATTAATTACACTTCTTTCCCCCTTTTGGTCAGGATGTAATTGTTGATCCCATGGTGCTACGTCTGGATTCATCCCTGGGAGTCCTCTCCCTCATCGCCAGGGAGACTTTCACCCCTGGACGTCTATGTCCCACGTAGCAGGAAGGGCAATGATTTCACTTGCAGAGTTGGGCTTAGAGAGACTGAAACCACATCTGAGTAACAACAGAGGTCATCCAGAAGTAACTCTTAGGCATGCCTATAGGTAATTTACGCTTCTCCACTACCTATATAAGCTTCATAAGAGTAAGCCTCATGATCAGGGGCATGGCCTATTGTTTGGGTGTCCCTAAAATTTGACACAGTACCAGAGGATTCCCTGATGGTAAGGTTTAATAGTTCCATAGTCTTTCTCCCCTCCCTCAGGGGACTTTGCCAATATTTTTTGATTATCTGCTTAATATACTCTAGGATGTTTCCAGGCATTATAATAATCTATACAAGATTAAAGGATCTCTTTCTTATTCTGTGCTTCCTGTGTTTCAACTGTTCAAATGAGCTATAAAGATAGGCTGAATTAGATTATGCACTACAGAAAATTTCAGTTCCAGATCAAATAACCTTTCTTCCATTAGTCTCAGAGTGGTTCTAAAACACAGACACTGTCTTCCTTACCCCTGTGTTCTGAATTACTTTAACCCCAACCCGTTTGGCTTTGTTCTTATCTCTACATATCAGGTGATATATATACAACAGCCCCTCAGAATCCAGAAATAATAATCACCTCTCCACACCCACTGATTATTTTTGCTTCCTATCTAACCAGATATCTTTCTTACTCATATAAATTTTTAAATACTGAGAACAGTTTCAATTTTTTCATTTAGGATGCTTCTGCATATTAAATGCAGAAGCATAGGTACCAACAATTGTAATCATTTAGCTTTTATTGAGAAGATTAAAGGGGGTAGAAGGTGTATGGAACTAATGTTTACTGAGAAATGCAAAATTTCAGTAGCTTCACCTATATATCTGCTTTAAATTCCAAGACAACTCTTTGAGCTCAATATTATTTTAAGAAGAGGAATTAAGGCTCAGAGAAGTAAATTATGTATCCAACGTGAGTGGTGGAGTCAAGATTCAAAGGCAGGTACTGTATAATTCTAAAAACACATATTTTATATAATAATCATTTTAATCTTTGCTTTTTATTAAAATGGAAATATTATTTTATATTACTATGTTTTAAATTTATCTATTTCATACAAAATCAGATATATTAACTTATTGAACCATAGTAGTGAATCTACTTAGCTAGCAATTTTAGGAAATAATGTATACTTATTTTTTGAAAGCCAGATTTTATAGAACAAAACTGCCTTAGAGACTACAACATAATATTCTTTGTGTTATAATTTAGATTCCTAATCAATTTTAACAGTTTTGGTTGACTTCCACATGAAAATCTTTTAAAAATAGTGAATAGAGCTGTAACCAAAAGAAAGCAGGAGTAGCTATACTAATATCAGATAAAATAGACTTTAAATGTAAAGCTGCCATAAGAGACAAAGAGGGATATTACATATTAATAAAGGGGACAATTCACCAAGAGGAAATAACAATCATAAATATTTATGCCCCCAATCAAGGAGCTCCAAAGTACTTGAGGCAAACACTGGCAAAACTGAATGGAGCTACAGTAGTTTCAACAATAATAGTGGGAAATTTCAATACACCACTCTCTATTATAGATGAAACACCCAGACAAAGGATCAACAAGGAAACAGAGAACTTAAACAATATGATAAATGAATTAGACCTAATAGACATATATAGAATCATTACACCCCTAAGACACATGTTCTTCTCTAATGCACATGGAATGTTCTCCAGGATAGATATGTTGGGACACATATGAGTTTTTATATATTTAATAAGACTGAAATTATACAAAGCACTTTCTCTGACCACAATGGAATAAAGCTGAGAATTAATAATCACCAAAGAACCAGAGCTTTCACAAATATATGCAAATTAAACAACACACTCTTAGATAATCAGTGGATCAAAACAGAAATCGCTACTGAAATAGGTAAATATCTGGAAATGAATGATAATGAGAATACAACATATCAAAACTTACCGGATGTGGCAAAGGCAGTGCTGAGAGGGAAATGTTTTACACTAAATGCCTGTATTAAAAAACAAGAACAAGCAAAACTTGAGGACTTAACTGCTAACCTGGAAAATATAGAAAAAGAACAGCAAACTAATCCCAAAGCAAATAAAAGAAAAGAAATAACAAACATTAAAGCAGAAATAAATAAACTGGAGAACAATAAAACAATAGAATCAACAAAACTAAAAAAGTTGGTTCTTTGAGAAAAATCAATAAAATTAATGGACTCATAGCTAGACTAACAAAGAAAAAAGAGGACCAAATAAACAAAATCAGAAATGAGAGGGAGGTCATTATCATGGATCCTGAAGAAATTTAAAAAATCATAAGTGAATATTATGAACTATGTGCCAATAAACCACATAACTTAGATAAAAAGAGCAAATTCTTAATGAAACTACTTATACAAACTCAAGAGGAACAGAAGATCTCAGCAAACCAATTATCAAAAATCTTCCCACAAAGAAAAGCCTAGGACCAAATAGCTTCACAGGGGAATTTTATCAAACATTGCAAAAAGAACTAACATTAATTCTGCTCAAACTCTTCCAAAACACTGAAGAAACAAAGAATGCTACCTAACTCATTTTATGAAGCTAATATCACTCTAATCCCAAAAGTGGATAAAGATGCTACAAGTAAAGGAAAACTACAGACCAATCTCCCTAATGAACAGAGATGCAAAAATTCTTAACAAAATGCTAGTTAGATAGGAGAAAGAAATAAAAGGCATCTAAATAGGAAAAGAAGAAGTAAAACTTTCATTATTTGCAGATGACATGATCCTATACTTAGAAAACCCTGAAAAATCTATGACAAAGCTACTTGAGGTAATAAATTCAGCAAAGTGGCAGGATACAAGATTAATGTAGAAAAACCAGTAACTTTTCTATATACAAGCAATGACCTACCTGAGGAGACAAATAAGGAAAAAATTCCATTCAAAATAGAAACCAAAAGAATCATTTATCTAGGAATAAGCCTAACCAGGGATGTGGGACTTGTACACAGAAAATCACAAAACCGCTAAAAAGAAATAAAAAATGACCTCAGAGATGGAAAGACATTCCACGTTTATGGATAGGAAGATCAACATTTGCACACCAATGTTCATAGTGACACTATTCACGATTGCCAAAAGATGGAAACAATCCAAGTGTCCATCAACAAATGAGTGGATAAACAAAATGTGGTACATACATCTGATGTAATATCATGCAGCAGTATAAGATGAAATGAGGTCCTGAAGCATATGACAAGGTAGATGAACCTGGAGGACATAATGCTGAGTGAAATAAGTCAGACACAAAAGGACAGATACTGTATGATTTCACCATTATGACTCTGGTAAAGGTCATGTCAGAGGTTACACAATAGAATATAGCAGACCTAGAGGTATACAAAAGCTAGAGATAGAGGAAAGGCTGCCCAAAGAGGTTGAATTTAAATGCAAGGGAACAGACCGAAGTGATGGCAACTAATTAGAGGGTTTGTAAGTAACATTGCCATATTGGAGGTGAATATGATTGAAAGGGGATATGCAGTGCCATGTATGCCACTGATTAAATTTACAATTATAAATCAGTTCTCACAGGAACTATTTCAATGGTTCGATTCTGGTCAAAGAGTCAATAGTAGAGGGATATAGGTGGGAATCTATAAATGCATGCTATGGCCAATAGTTAACAGGAAGACATCAATGGTACCACAGCATTACCAAGGGCAACTAATGGAGGGGTGGGGGAGGGACAAGTGACAAGGGGTAGTTTTGATCTGATAGTTGGAGATGTTGTGTTTGCCGGTTCTTTGTCATTATGGACCAGTGAAAACTGTCTAAAATTGAGAGTGCTGCTGACTGTACAACCTAGTGAAGATAACTGTAAAGACATGGTTTCTTCTGGACATCATCCATGATGCCCAACAGATGGAGTGAGCTGAAGTATACAGTGACGGAGGAGCACAATGGCATATTCATATTATAGAATATGGTGTGGCTACAAAAAAGGAAGGATGTCAAGAGGAACACAGTGAACTGAATAAACCTTGGGGACGATGCGTTGTGCCAGATAAGCCAGAAACAAAAGAACAAATATGCTAAGGTCCCTCTCAGAATATGTTAGCCTAGGTTGTAAGCCTTTATAGCAGCCACATTTAGTCTGAAGTTATAAATATATTTCCAGATTCTGAGAAACTGAGCTATATGTGTATCAGCTGGTATTTCCCTGGAACTTAGAATAACTCTGTGATACCTAAGACCCAGAAATGGAGTGCTGCAGTTCTGAAAGTTAGCATAGCTATATACAATAACAGTTAATCAGTTTAAGTAATTGAAAAAGAGATCAGGCCTCAATTAAAGTTTAAAACGAAGCCAGTCTGGCTGGGTCTAAGGTAAATTACAATGCAGGGTAAAAGATGATAGTGTATGCAGTCTTGATCTTCACCTACTGTATAAGATCAAAGGCAGAGAGGTTTATTAAGTTTAGAATTTAAACTTTCTGTAACACAATTTAAATTAACCTGCCTGGATAGCTCATTTAAATAACCCAAACTTCTAGAGCCCAGAACGGGAACAAGGCCTTGTATTTCTATATAGCTTAATATAACATCTGATACATCTAAGACTATGGTGGCTGACAGAGGTTATTGGTAGGGTCCCGTGAGGGTCCAAAGAAGAAAAAAAAATATATATATATATATTTAATAGCAAACTTTCCCATCTGGGAAATCCTGAGTACCCTCTCATCCATTGGGCACTCCTAAGAAGATACGCCTAGCCCTTGATTTTGTGGCTTGCCCTTATGACACTTATTTTTGTAGTGGAGAAGCTAACATTAACTATAATGACGCCTAAGAGTTGCCTCCAGGAAAACTCTTTTGTTACTCAGATGTGGCCTGTCTCTCTCTAAGCCCAACTTTGCATGGAAAATCATTATCCTTCCCCCTACGTGGGACATGTCATCCAGGGGTGAATGTCTCCCTGAGAACATGGGGTGTGACTCCCAGGGAAAAGTGTGGTCCTGGCACCATGGGATCGACAATGCTTTCTGGACCAAAAGTGGGAAAAGAAGTGTAATAAAATAGGCACCAGTGGCTAAGAACTCAGATAAAGTCAACAGGATATTCTGGAGGCTACTCTTATGCAAGCTTCAGTTAGCTAGTGCTGATGCCATGTTTCCCTAAACCCCAATCAACATCACTCCTATTGACTCTTAACACCCAAAGCTCGAATTTAGACTCTATAAAGGTTTCATGTACTAGGCTGCCTTCCTGGAACCTATTATTCATGGAGGGTTCCTAGGTCAGATAAATTCTAAAACTCAGGGGGTCCAGCCTCTCCAAGATTATCAATTAATTTCATCCCCCTATCCTTTAAGTGACAATATTTCTCAACATGAAAAAGTCAGAACGGGCATCGCCCAAAGATATCTACAGATTGGGAGAAGGATTAAAGGAGAAGGAGGTATACCAGAGAAAATGGGATTTAACAAACAAGTCTGGCTACTGCATCACTATATTAATATTTCTTATAGCCTGCAGTGTTTTGGAACATCTAGTAGGAAAAATCTGAGATGGTGGAATGGTAGCCCACAACAAACTCTGAGGTCTGTTCTGTAACTATTTGTTGAAGTGTGCTTTGAAAATTACTGCTTTTTTACCCTCTACACCAGAACAGCCTCTGGGCCCTTTCCCTATCTTGCCTCCTCATGTTTTTTTGTTTTTTTTTAAAGCAAAGTCATTTCTCCATCAGAACCAAATTTGAGGTTGGCTTTGAATGGCTGGGTTGTTGGGTCCGGACAATCTTTCCTCTCAGCCTCTGGATCTAGAAGGGACCATTGGAGGAACAGGCCCTGGTTCCTGCTGCTCTTGGTGATGGGGTCTAGCAGAGGCCCTTGCTCTTGAAGTCCAGGCCTCAGCATTGACCTATGAGCACATCCCATCCCTGAGGACAGTTACCCAGAGGATGCTCTCTTTCCAGGACAGATAGACCCAGGGCCTCAGGGGTGGGGTGGGACACCCTTTAGCAGGCAACTCATCCCCCACCTTCTGCACTGGGGTGGGATTTGGAGTGATGGGAAGGTTTTTTTTAAGGCCAGGGATGGATCTTTTCTAAATATTACTTGTAAATAAAGTCTATTTTTTCTCCCTTGAAAAAAAAAAAATGTATGCTATATGGTACAATAAAAAGATATTTAAAAAATAGTGAACAGAGCATTAGTCCTTTCCACACCAAGATCTATTAGTTTCTTAGCATATTTAAATATGGATATGGTTCATATTTGGACTCATTCAACAAGTTTGTATATTCATAAAGCTATTATTATTTCTTGTTATTAACAAGTTCTAACTTTTCATCTGAACCTTTGGTAATTTAGTCTACTCTTAGGTGTTGATTCTACTGATACTATAAAATGGTTTGAGATCTGATAAGCATAAACTGATGCTAATCTCAGGTTTTACTCCCCACCCCCCAAATATCATTTGTACCCAAGAGCATTAGCTTTCTTAATAAGTGATCAAGTTCTGACTTCTAAATTTCAGGTCTCCTATATCAAAGTAGTTTAAAAGCTATGTATTTTTGTTTGGTTACTTCCTCCATATATAATTTGAAGGAAGGCTTAAAATCTTTCTCACTGAAATATGTGGGCCCAATGTTGTGTTGATAGGTATATCATTTAATATGTCTATTTATCCAGTTAATCCTATGGGTAATATAACAGGTGGCTATTTTTCAGAAAAGGGGCTCTTTCATTTGTAAAACAAAAGAACTAAGGTTGACTGAGTGTGCTTGATAGGGCAGTAGGTATTGTGATAATTATTTTTTTCTCCCCTAATGAAAGAGCCTAACTGATCATAACAACACAGAATCTCAGGAATGAAGTACCTATGGTGGTCTTCTAGCTCAGGGGTCTTCAAATAAAGGTAGTCATACCCACAGGGCACCTGCAGACTTTTATTTGGGGGGGGCAGAGATTCTTGATGACTGGTTCAATCTCCTTAATGATTTTATTAATTTGCATCTCTCTCTCTCTCACTCTTTTTTTTTGTTAACCTAGCTAAGTGTTCATGGATTTTATTCATTTTCTGAAAGAACTAACATCTGGATTTGTGATTTCCTTGATTGTTTTTATATTCTCAATTTCATTTACTTCAGCTCTAATCTTCATTATTTCTTTCTTTTTGTTTTCTTTGGGGTTAGTTTGCTGTTCTTTCTTTAGTTCTTCCAAGTGAACATTTAATTCCTCGATTTTTGCTCTTTCTTCTTTTTAAATACAGGCATTTAACGCAATACATTTCCCTCTCAGCACTGTCTTTGCTGCATCCTATGCATTTTTCTTTTTTTCTTTTTGCAAAGCAAGCACCGAGAATTGAACCCGGGTGTCTGGCATGGCACGTTAAGAAATCTGCCACTGAGCCACTGTCGCATCACCCACATCCCATAAATTGTGACATGTTGTGTTTTCATTTTCAATTGCCTCAAGATATTTACTGATTTCTCTTGTAATTTCTTCCCTGACCCATTGGTTGCTTAAGAGCTTGCTGTTTAGCCTCCGATATTTATGAATTTTCTGTCCCTCTCCCTGTTATTGATTTCCAACTTCATTCCATTACTCATAATTCCATAATTCATTTCCATTATGACTTTACAAAGTGTTTTCTATGATTTCAATCTTTTTAAATTTATTGAGACCTGCTTTGTGACCACTCAGCATATGGTCTATCCTTGAGAATGATCCATGAGCACTTGACAAAAATGTGTATCCTGCTGTGTGGGGTGTGATGTTCTGTAAATGTGTTACGTCTAGTTCATTTATTGTATTATTCAAAATCTGTTTCCTTATTGATCCTCTGTCTAGATGTTCTAATCACTGATGAGAGCGGGGAATTGAAGTCTCCAACTATTATGGTAGAGGTGTCTACTTCTCCCTTCAGTGTTTGCCTCATGTATTTTGGAGAACTCTGCTCAGCACATAAATATTTATGATTGTTATGTCTTCTTGTTGAATTGTTCCTTTTATTAATACATAATGTTCTTCCTTGTCTCTTTTAATTGCTTTATATCTGAGGTCTAATTTTAGGATATTAGTATAGCTGCTTCTGCTCTTTTCTGGTTGTTGTTTTCCCAACCTTTCACTTTCAATCTCTTTTTGCCCTTGGGTCTAAAGTGAGCTTCCTGTACACAGCATATAGATGGGTCCTGTTTTTTAATCCATTCTGCTAGTTATTTCTTTTAATTGAGGAGTTTAATACATTAACATTTAATGTTATTACTGTAAAAGTCAGTACTTTCTTCTATGGATTTTATATGTCATATCTAATTTTTTTCCTTCTTTTTATCTTTACTGATAGTCTTCACTTCTACAGTCTTCTGCAGATCTCTCTCTCTTTCCTTTTTCTATCTGCCTGCAATGCTCCTTTTAGTATTTCTTGTAGTGCTAGTCTCTTAGTCACAGTGATTATTAGTCTGAAAACATTTTAATCTCCCCTTGTTTTTGAAGGACAGTTTTGCTGGATATTGAATTCTTGGTAGGCAGTTTTTCTTTTAGAATTTTATATATATCATACCACTGTTTTTTCACCTCCATGGTTTCTGCTGAGAAATCCACACAGAGACCTATCGAGCTTCCCTTGTATGTGATGGATTGCTTTCTCTTGCTGCTTTCAAAATTTTCTTTGACATTTGAGAATAGGATTAGTAAGCATCTTGGAGTGTGTCTGTTTGCATCTATTCTGTTTGAGGTATGCTGTACGTCTCGGATCTTTAATTTTAAGTATTTCATAAGAGATGGGAAATTTTCAGTGAATATTTCCTCCATTCGTCTTTATGCTCCTTTTCCTTTTTTTTCTCCTTCTGCAACACACACAACATGTATATTCATGCACTTCATGAATGTGAAGCATGTGTATTCATGCTGCATGAGACCCTGCTCATATTTTTCCATTCTTTTCCCTATATTTTCTTTTGTGTGTCTGATTTCAGATGTCCAGTCCTCTAGTTCACTAATCCTTTCTTCTGTCTCTTCAAATCTATTGTTGTAGATTTTCATTGTTTTTTCATCTCTTCTATCGTGCCTTTCATTCCCATAAGTTCTGCAATTTGTTTTTTCAAACTTTTGAGTTCTTCTTTATGTTCACCCAATGTCTTCTTTATATCTTCCCTCAACTCGTTAATTTGATTTTTGATGAGTTTTTTTGGTAAGACAAAAGAGGCTTTTGTTTATTTTATGTTTCTCTGCTTTTTTTTTTTTCATTTAAGGGGATGGAAAAGACTCTTCAACCTTCCTCTTGGATTATAAGCAAATCCAAGTTGTTTAATTTTTTCTTTTAAATCAGAGTAAATATTTTCAATATTGTTAGAACCAACTTTATGGGTAATCTCGATAGCACTGCAAAGACAGTGCATCCAGTTTCACCCAAAACTTCATGACGTACTTCTATAAACATTCAAACCTTATTAAACTTTTTAAATTGGTCTTGTGGCATTTTATTACATCACAACCCTGTTAAGGATCTTCTTTTACTGGTCACTATGAAGTAAATTGTTTCCAAGTATTCAAGAAATAAATGCTGCTCCATTGTCTCCAAAACTGGCTATTTTCCTTGAAGAGAGGTGAAGAGACCATCCCATCAAGATTTTGATAAGATTTTGCATGTCTGTTCGAACATCCTGAATTAGCTGTTTCAACTCCTGTATCTCATTTGAAGGGTTGGTTTATTCCTTGGACTGGGCCATATTTTCAATTTTTTTAGTACAACTCAGTATTTTCTGCTGGTGTCTAGGCATTTGATTTCCTTAATTAGTTTATTCTGGAAATTGTTTTCACTCTTTTACTTTGGATTTTCTTGCTGGATGGCTCTGTTCTCTGTCTGTTCTTTGACCTTCAGTTCAACTTATTCTACATCTCTAGCATAAGTTCTGTTTAACTGATCAGAATTTTTCCATTTCTTGTTTTTCTGTTTCTTGCCTTGCCCTACATGGAGCCTCTTTTTTGAGGAAGGTCTCCTCAGATATCATCAACCCTAGCCAGATTTTCACAGACCAGGAAGGCCCACATCTCAGGAGCAAAGAGTAGCCAGCATCAGTTTTCTCTGAGGGTGAGACTCAGCAGGCTGTCAGACCTTCCTATGAAGCCTCTAGACTTTACTCTCCTATCCTGCCAGCAGGTGGTTCTTGTCTGCCCGTGGCTTCCCACTAGCCTAAAGTGATGCAGTGTCTTTAAATTCAGGAGACTCTCCCTGCCAGAGGTGTGGTCAAGACTGAGACTGCAGTAGTAGGCAGGTGTTGATGACTTCTGTTTTCCAGCCTTTGGAATTCCCTGAAGAAGGGCCTCCACCTGAATTGGGCCCCATCCCCCTTTTCTTGGGGAAGATACACCCTGTAGAGAATTAACCCCTTTTGCCTGACTAGTTACCTCAGTCTCTCAGACATGCCGAAGTTCAGCCCTTACATGGGGCAGTACTGGAGTCTGAGAGTGCTTGCAATTCTATCTAATGAGCTGTTAAGTGATTAAAAAAAAGCAAAAAACCTTTTCAGAGCTGATCCTCTGCTCCCCAGGTTTGCCAATCAAGAGCTTGAGTTGGTACATGGCTCTATGTATCCCCAAGGTCCATGTGCCCCATTTTCTTGGGGTTCAGCCCTTTTCCATATTTTGTGCTTTCCAACTCAGAAAGCCTCTGTTGTTCTTCCCCCTGTCAGCATGGGCCCTTCTCTGTGGGGGTGAAAACAACTGATTCCTTTAGTGTGCATTCTAGGTATCTGTGCTGGGGGCCTATATTCAGTAGTCAGAATTTACTAATTAATTCTGCAATGGGAGCTTGGTTGAGCTAAACCCTTGCTATCAGTAAAGTCTGTTTCCTTTCCCCTCAAGGAACCAGCCTGCTGTGCCTGTGGGAGAGGGATGCCAGCCTCCACAGTTTGGGGGACTTACAGTTCTTTTGGAATCTCAGCTGTTCCACTTGGTCTAGACTGGTATATGCTGTGTTTCCAGTCACTGACGTGCCCCCAGGTGCTGTTCTATATAGTTCCTGGCTATTTACTAGCTGTTCTGGAGAATGAACTTAGTTCCACCTCACTATGCTGCCATCTTGCCACTGCCTCTCATGAAGACTTTTTAATAAGGAAAAGACTAGTTTGTTTTAAGGGAACTGATTTTAGAACCTTTACTACCACAGGTAGGCTTTCTTTACAACAACAAGTCACACACCCAGAATCTAACTATTACATACTGTCCTGGAGGAGAAAGCTTCCAGTGTTGCAAAGAAAGACAAAATTTAAAGTGTTTTTGTTGGTAAGGCCTCCTTTTTTCAAGATACCAAATACACATGGTAAAGCTTCAATATCCTTTCCTGTCTTATACATATTTCTGTCAATGACAAAGTGTTGCCTTAGAAATTGGGAATTTATGACTATTGGCATGTTTTGAAATCAGGTTTATCAGGAGAGAGGGATGACATTTTTGTTTAATGACTCATCACCACCTTCATGGACCAACCATTGTCATGGAATGCTCTGCACCTACAGAAGACTTTCATATTGCAAAGAGAGGATCAATAACAAGACATATTAAAGGAGGAGATTCTTACCCAGTCCAGTTTACAAACTCATGGCAAGGCTCTCTGCTTTATCCATCTTTCTACCACTTCTACATACCTTCCTAGAGTAAGAATCCAGAACCAAGGTGGTTGTGATGAAATGTATATTAATTTATTTGACTGAAGAAAAGTCAAACTTTTTCTGACAGAAAATTTGACTTTAATTGGCTCTGCCAGCTACATTACATAGTGGATATTGCCCATAAATTAAATGAGCTAATGAAATATATTTAAAGCACAAGATATGATAAAGCATTACAAATACTGTAACAGCAAACATGAATTAAAATCAATAATATTTGTATTTTCACCCCATTCTGAGTATACCAATTAAACAAAGCATCTCTAAATAAAATAATAACAATTATAATTAGTAATATTTTGTTAAGCCTTTTTTGGTGTACTCCACAGAAAGTGAGAAATGGAATGATTCTAGTAATTGTGTAGCAAATCCTTTTGAAAGCAGGTAGTTGTCGATTCTTTGCTTTCAGTAAACCTGAAGGAGAAAAGTGATGGAACTGACAGTTCACAGACCACTAAATATGCTTTTGGCAATAGATTACAATGTGATTTTTGGCATATGGCTAATAAGGATTTCAGAGAGTGGACAGGCATTACTCAAAAAAATCTTTCAATTCCCATCTACTTATTTATGTAGCAAAGTACCTAAGTGTTTACATCTATAAAAAAGGAAAACTGAAGTAGAATTGTTATTGAATCTTACTTTGCTCTTGTAATAGAAGTAATTTCATCTATGGATACATAAATTATTTGAAAAATATCCCCATTAATTTCATTGAGAGGGGTTTTCAATAAATTTTCCTTTTTTATATTGAGTAAGTATCAAAATGCTTAACATTTATGTAATAATTAGGTTATTTTTTTAGTAAAATGTGTTCAGCTAATAATGGTAACACTTCAATATAGAAAAAAGTTTTTATTAACATTTAACAGTATTCTAGTCTCAGGATACTAAAAATTTAAATTTAAATTTGTGTACATATTTTGTTTTAGGGGGGCACTAATCTATTCTAAATTCTTCAATGAAATAAGAATTTCATCTTTAAGCACCTACCAACTTCTATTTGCTTCAAATTATTACTCTATTTAGAGGAATGTATTTTGAATTGAAGTATCAAAATGTGTCTTTTCTAGAGGACAGATGCAGACCTGACCTCTCATTATCATCAGTGACTGCTTGGAGATTGGATCACGTCCCCCATAAAGACATGTTCAAATCTTAACCCCTAGGACTTGTGGGTGTGAACTCATTTGTAAATAAGATCTTCAAAGATCCTATTAAAATGAAGCCAAACTGAATCAGGGTGGGGGTTAATCCTCTATGACTGGAGTCCTTATAAGCAAAAGGAAATGTTGATGCATAGAAGCCATTGGAGGAGACAGAAGGAGACAGATGGTCATGCGAAGGAGGAAAAGACCGATTGCCAGCAAGCCACCTCCAGAATGCTTCAGACTTTGGAGAAGGCATGGCCTGCTGGTACCTTGATTGTGGACACCTAGCCTCCAAACTGTGAGTCATGAAATTCCTGTTTGCAAGTCAACCAGTCTGTGGTATTTGGCATAGCAGCCCTGACAAACTAAGACAGAGATGTAGAGCTATAAGGACATCACTGATTTTTCTCTGCTTAAATCCAGTGAACTGGCAGCTTAGAGTAGTACAGCACTCCTGCTTAAGTCTCCAGTTTGAATTTCAGGGGGCTTTTCTGGAAGAGGTCTTGTATATTTAAATTCTGCACCTTTGCTTTTGAAGTCTTGGCCATTCTCTAATTTGACCAAGTTCAAGTGTGGTCATTCCATTCCTGTTAGCATCTTCAAATGCTCTCACTGATTGTAAACATACCTGGAAGTCAGTGAGCCACTGACACAGTTTGATAAACTTATAAACAATTGTACAACCTTTTCCTCTGAAACTAATAACTCCTCTTAGATAAAGCTTGTACACAGAAGTCTTTCTTTCATCATGCCTTGAATTCCAGAAAACTCTGGCTTCAGAGGAAATAACAGGAAGGCCAGTTTTAGTGCTCTCTATTGTGCCTTACCGAGATCACTCCATCTTTAAATCCCCAGAGTTTGAACCTAGGAATGATCACAGGAAACAAGAACATTGTCTGTAGTTTCATCAAGAGAAAAAGGAGGAAAAGTGGAGGAAAAAATAGAGACAGGGTAACAGCGTGCCCTGTATTTATTCTAAACATAAAGCTTGTAGGTAAGGATTCAAACCAATTAAAGCTTTCACAGTAAGAGTGAGATGTACCCTACCTTCAAACACAATAGGGCATCATCTTGAAGACTTTTTTCCAACATGCCCTGTTGTGCCTGAATGTGGGAGCCACTAGCAGTTTTTTCACCTACTAATTGTGATTTTTTTCCTTTTCATCAGTATGTGTCACACAGTCAACCATAATGTCTTAAAATACACTTGTCAGAGAGTGAAAACAAAAAGAGGCCATGTATGCAAAGCTATTGTTATTCTTTTTCTCCTTATGTGATACCCAGTTTATATGAAAACACATAAGTCAAGTGATATTTTTCAGTTGGTATCTTTTAAAAAGTGCTTTGTATTATGGGAAACATTTTGTAAATAATAGTTTACCAATGATAGATCGTATAAGAATAAAACAGAGCAGTCAAAATCATGCTGACAATTTGGTATTTGTTCAAAAATTATTTTGTGATATTGGAAATGTCAAAAAAAGTTACAAAATACTAAATATTTTGCCATACATGTCATGAATTTGCCACCTGCATATGATGTAAGTTAACCTATAATGATTACAATTGAAAGGCAGAAAAGGAATCCTAGCATAAAATTCTAACTGCAATCAGTGAGGGGGGTAAATGACAGTATCATTTTACATCCCACAGAGGCACTAATAATCAAGAAGTCAGAAAGGAAGGTTAGACCTTTACAGACAAATCAATAGCCCACCTTCCAGTTCTATGACCTAACCTCAGATTCATATCCTGGCTCTGAGATCTCAGAGAGAACATATATTTGTACAAACAACCACATGCCATAACGTCACACTGTGGACACAGGTTGTTACAGCACAAAGCTCAGTGAAATAAAACATAACTACCTTGCATACACAGTTTAATGGACACAATCAATATGGCATCTAATTAAGGAACTATTATACACTGCAATAACATAAATACTATAAACAGTATTGAGTAAAACTCAATGGTCTTGTAGCTCTATTAATCTAATTTCTTCAATATACAGGCAATCTTTAACCTGCCATAAAAATCTAATTCTGTGAAGTTGTTTGGTGTTTGAGAAAATTGATACATGATGAACAATCATGTAAACTGAAAAGCAACTGGAATTATTTTGTTAAAAAAGGATGAATCAGATATAAATAATATGTACACACATACATATGTACTTTTCAATTTGCACTCATACACAAGGAAGATTCTGAGGGAGGAGTGGCTTGCCATAGTTACACTAATTCAAATTCAAGGCCTTCTGTTTTAGGTTATATCACAAATTATCCTATGCTCCATTTTGGTATTTGTCTGGTTGCGCCTTCCAAATAAAGCCAGTGTTGAAGTGTCTGCAGTGGTACCCTCTATTTTTCTCTATCACACTTTTCTAATTTGTTGTAATTGCTTATTTCAGTCCAATCTTGCCTAGAGATTCATATAATCTAGGGACAACTGTGAGCATGTTCCTCCGTGTCATGTTCCCAGTGCCCTGCTCAGTGCACGATACATAATATATGTTCAATAAATAAACGGTGAATGAATGGAGACTGTGCATTAAAACGAGATTAAGGACATGATCCCTTTCATAAAATCCAAATACATGGAAATATTATGAGACAGGTTTCTACTGCTTTAGGGGATATTATTGATGCTGATTTATGGGTCTAACTTCTTAAGAATTTTGTTACAGATACAAGTACATAATCTTGAATTGGAGAGAAAAAGAGTGAACTAATAACTGACATGTATTGAATGCCTGTCAGGCTCCTGATACTGTTTGGCACCTTACATGCATTATCTCTTTAACCCTCATCACAATCCTATGAAGAAACAGGAGGTCTGAGAAATTAATTTGCTTAAAGCCATCCTGTGAGCAGCAGTGCTTCAATTCTTAACCACTATACTACATCATACCAACGGTTGTTTGGCACCTATTTTGTGCAAAGCATAAATGTATATTATTAAAGGCATATATATATATATATATGATGATTTTCACTCATTCAACAAATCCTTATTGGGCATCTATTTATATTAAGGTCTGATGGGCAGCTAGATCACGGGCAGCCTGATACGTCATTTCAAGGCATCTGACTAGAACCAAGGGCAATGGAGGCCACTGAAGGGAGGGCAGACAGGGTAATGGTGCAGCAAATCTGCATATGAAGAATGGATTAACAGAAAGCCCAGAGAGCAAGATGGCAGCAGAAAGTCCAAAAGGAGAGTGGCATTGTCCTGATGGCTACTGATGTTAAGCACCTTTTCATGAGCTGTCTAGCCATTTGTCTGTCTTCTCTGGAGAGATGTCTGTTCTAGGTTTTGGCCCATTGTTGTCGGGTTGTTTATCTTTTTGTTAATTTTAAAGATTTCTTTACATATTCTAGATATTAATCCTTTATCGGATATATAGTTTACAAGTATTTCCCCCCACTGTGTAGACTGTTGTTTTACTTTTTATGCTAAAGTCTTTCGAGGCAAAAACTTTTTAATTGCAAAAACTTTTTAATTTTGATGAGGTCCAATTTATCTAACTTTTTCTTTTGTTGCTTGCGCTTTCAGCGTAAAGTCTAAGAAATCATTTCTTAATATAAGGTCCTGAAGATGCTTCCCTACATTGTCTTCTAGAAATTTGAGAGTTCTGGTTCTTAGATTTAGAGTTGATTTTTCGGTGTGGTATGAGGCTGAGGTCCTCCTTTTTTTTCGCAAATGGAAATCCAGTTTTCACAGCACTATCTTTTTTTAAAGAGACTATTCTTATTCAGTTGAGTAGTCTTTTCCCCCTCATCCAAAGTCAGCTTGCAAAAAATATAAGGTTGCTTTTTTGAGCTCTAAATTTGATTCCATTGGTGGATGTGTTTGTCTTTGTGCCAGTGCCATGCTGCTTTGATTAACTGGTTTTGCAATAATTTTTAAGGTCAGTATTTGCTTCATATGTTTTGGGGCTCTGCTGTTAGTTACATATATATTTATAATTTGCACATTTTCCTTTTGAATTGTACCCTTTATCAGTACATAATGACCTTCTTTGCCCCTGGTAACTGTTTTTTTTTTTAACTTCAAGTCTATTTTATCTGATATCAGTATAGCAACCCCAGCTCTCTTTTGGTTACTACTTACACAGTATATTTTTTTGCATCCTTTCACCATCAACCTATTTGTATCTCTGAATTTAATTTGAGTCTCTTGCAAACAGCATATAGTTGTGTTGTGTGTTTTTATCCATTCTTCCCATCTCCGACTTTTGATTGAAGAGCTCAGTCAATTTACCTCTACAGTCACTACTAATAAAGCAGGATTTTTAATTTCATTTTGCTATTTTAACCTTTGTAAGTCATACCTTTTTTTGTCCCTCACTTTGGTTAATGCCTGCTTTTTTATTTATTTGCTTTTTTTGTGTTATAACATTTTGAGTGACTTTTCATATCTATCTGGGTTTATTTTTCATCTGTTTTCCTTGTGGTTACCATCAGGTTAAAATTTAACATCCTACATACATAACAATCATATTTGTCTTGATGGTAACTTACCTTCAGTAACACGAGCAAAAACTTTTTCTATACTCTTTTGTCTCCCCACCTTTTTCTTTAACTTTTTACCACTTATATTCGTATATTGTACATCCCAAACCACAGATTTATCATTACTTCTTATGTATATGCACACTAGCACGTGTAGGAGAAAAAGAAGTGGAAGAGCCAGGACACTACAATAATACTGGCATTTATATTTACCAAAATGGATGGTACTTATTTCTTTAACTTCTTTATGTCACTTTGAACAAGTGTCTAGTGTCCTTTTCTTTCAGTCTGAAGAACTCCCTGTAGCATTGTTTGCAGGGCAGGTCTAGTGGTGATGTACTCCTTAGCTTTCGTTTATCTGAAAATGTCTTACTCTCTCCTTCATTTCTGAAAGAGTCTCACTAGGAATAAAATTGTTGGCTGGAAGTTATTTTCTTGCAACACTTTAAGTATTTCAAGCCACTGCTTTCCAGTCTCTGTGGCTTCTGATCAGAAATCAGTACTCAATCTAACTGGGAGTCTTTTGGATTTAACACATTGCTTTTCTTTTGCAGCTTTCAGAACCTTGTCCTTCTCCTTTGCAATCGACAGTATAATCAATATGTGACAGGTATTTTTTTCATGTCCACCCTGTTTGGTATTCTCTTCGCTTTTTGCACGTGCATATTCACATCTTTTGCTAAGTTTGGGAAATTATCTGCTGTTGTTTCTTTGAATATTCCTTCTGTCCCTTTTTCTCTTTCTCCTCCTTCTGTGACTCCCATAATGCATATAACGGTACATCTGGTGGTGTTCCAGAGGTGTCTTAAGGCTATTCTCATGTTGAATATTCTTTTTCCTTTTTGCTCTTCAGCATGACTCATTTCAAATGTCTTATCTATAGTTCACGGAATCTTTTTTTCTGCCAGCTCCACTTTGCTCTTGAGACCCTCCTTGGATGTTATTCATTTCAGTAATTGTGGTCTTAAATTGCAGTAGTTCTGTTTGGCTCCTTTTGAAAATCTATCTTTTTTTTTTTTTGCTACGATTCTCAAATTGCTCATTCATTGCTTTCCTGATATGTTTTAGTCCCTTCTCTGTATTTTCTTTCATGTCCTGGAGAGTTTTTAAGATCATTTTCTTAAAGTCTTTGTTCAATATTTCCACATTTTTGTCTTCTTCACTGGTGTTTTCCGGATTTTTATCCTTTTCCTTTGTTTTTTTGCAATTTTAATTTTAATTTTTACATGGGCAGGCACTGGGAACTGAACCCAGGTCCTCTGGCATGGCAGGCAAGCATTCTTGCCTGCTGAGCCACCGTGGCCCTATCCTTTTCCTTTGGATGGGCCATGATTTCCTATTTCTTTATTTGTCTTTGTACTTTTTTGTTGCATCCTGTAAATTTTTGGGTTTTTTTTCACATGGGCAGGCACCGGGAATCGAACCTGGGTCTTCGGGCATGGCAGGCAAGCACTCTTACCTGCTGAGCCACCATGGCCCGCCCATGCATCCTGTAAATTTTATTATTTTAAAATGTTAGCTCTGGGATTAATTCCCTGAGAAACAGACATCTTGGTTTTGTCACTAGCTGGAGACGAGACGGAAAATTTCTTGAGCTTCAGCCCTCCTATCAGTGAGGTCAGCCCGAGGTGAATGCAGTGTGCAGGGCTCTCCCTGTGTTTCTGGGCCTCTGTCTTTTCCTGGGCTTTTGCTTGTTAGCTGTTGTGGAGTTCCCCTGTTTACATGTGTTTGGTTGACCCTTCTGCTTCCCAGGAGACAAACCTCTCTCTCCGGCGTGTCTGAAGCCATTAAGCCTTTGCTCCAGATTGTGTGCCTGTATAGTTTCTTACATTCATTTTGTTGTCTCAAACAGTTTTTGCCTGAAGGGCAAATTTTGGCAGGACAGGTGTGCTATAGAAGACTTTCCCAAGTCATTCTTTCCCAGGCAAATCAGGGCCAGGGACCCACGATGGGGGCACAGACCAGCTCCGAAGTGCCCTGGGAAGGGGACCAGGAAGGCTGCCAAGAGCTCTCCCCGTGGCTCCCCCAAAGCTGTGCTTTCTTCCCAGCAAAAGCAGCCCTTCAACTCTCTGTCCCTGAGCCCTGCAGAAGCACAATGTTTAAGCTCCCACCACTACTGTCCCTATCCGGGGCAGGTGGAAGGAACAGCTGCTCTCACAGCCAGGCCCCCAGCAATCCCAATTTGCTAATCAAAAGTCATTTCAGGGATTAGCCATGCCCACCTCTGGTCCTGGGGAAGAGGATTTTACATCCCTTTCTGTCATCAGTGAGCTAGTCAGAGTCTGGACTGGATGGTGTCCTGCCATGGGAGTGGGGAACGGGCCCTGGGAGCTGCCATATGGAGAGAGCAGTTAACTCTTCTTTACCATAATGTATCAGCCTCTTCCTCCTGCTCTTCCCTGGAGTTGTATCATCTTCCCTTGGCCTCCGAAGTTTCAAAATAGTTGTTGAGACAATTCCTGCCTGCTTAATCGTTGTTTCAGTGGAAGGACTTAGTCCTGGAATTCCCTACACTCTGCTGGATTAGATTTTGTGGTTGATGTATGGTACTAAGGAGAGTGATCCAGCCTGGACTTACTGATTTGGGTGTCAAGGACATATAGAATACAATCGATGCCAGGAGAGAGGATGGGAAATTACGTTATGAAGAGAGTCGAGGACTGAGAAATCGCAGGGTCTAGGGGTCGGTAGAGGAAGGTGAGTTAACAAACAGAAGGAGCTGTGAGAACGGCGGGAAGAAAGCCAGAGAGAATGTCGCGGCACAGAAGCCGAGGCAAAAGAGCATTCTGTTTAGGACGGAGAGGGTAACTGTGTTAAACCACACACTGGGAGCCAAACATGATAGAGATTGCGGAGTATTCAGTGTCTCTATTGAGACACCAGTCAATGGCTTTGGGAGACACGGGTTGCGGCGAGTGGCTGCTGTAGGGGACAGCCACGAGGGAGGTGTGCTGCAGAAGCCAGATGTGGGAGGAGTAAGCGAAAGGCAAAGAAAGGAGTAAACTGAACAGACACACCTTGCTTGACTTTTTCTGCTGAGTAGGATGCAAGGTCATCTACTGAGGAACTGGGATTTTAAGGACAGTAATAACTGTTGAGAAGTACAGAAGAGAGTTTGTTGAAGTTGGTGACTAAAGAGATAGAGTTTTTTTTTTTTTGGAATAGGGATTTTAAGTCCTTGTACATGTGAGGAAACTGAGGCTGAAAGAGGGTAAGTAACTTGCTCAGGGTTACAAAGACAATAAGTGAAAGAGTGAGGACTGACTATAGGTCTGTGTGATACTTTCCTGTATATTAAGCTAAATGAATTCCTTGGTCTAGGGAAATAATTTTGGTTTCTGGAAAGAGATTGCTGTTTGAGCTAAAAATTTCATTCTTATCTTTTTATCCCATGTCAATTTCTGTCAGGTTTGCCTGAGACCCCACACTTCTGACCCATCTGATCTCTAAAGGTTTTAGCCAAAGAAGGTTTTAGGAATAAATGGTACAGGATTAGGACATATACTTAGAAACTCCTCTTTTAGGCACCAAATATCATTTAGAAGCTTTGACTCAGAATTAAAGGCAAGCTTGGAGTTCACTGGGCCAAGACTGTTCTTTATATTTATAAAATAAGAATAAAATAGGACTGCGTAAATAAGAGTATTGCATTCAGAATCTTTGAAGTAATTTTCTCAATATGTTTAGCAAAGATAATTTTCTTAGTGAATTTGTTTATAATTCTAAGCTTTCACAGGAGTTGTGATTCCCTAAAATTTCTAAAGAGATATGAGCTCTGCTTTCCTGGACGGCTTATAAAACTGATGTAGTGTGAGATGGTGTGTGGGTGTTGCAGGTTCTTTAGATACCTGAAATCCGTAACTTAGAAAAACAGAAATAAGAATTCCTTACAATTTAAGATTTCAGGGGCAATTCAAGAAAAGAAAATGAGAAATAACTATTAAATAGAAGGTTGATATTGTGTATTGGTAGAAAAATTAATTAAAAAAATTAATACACAGGGACTTCCAGGAAGATGGCCGAATATAGTAGTTTGAGATTGGCCCTGCTCCACAGAAAAGTAAAAGAAGTGACAGAGGGCGACTGAGGCAGCGATTTGGGAGTATGCCTGACCTGGGAGAGCTTTCTGCACCTCATAGGGCACCCTGGTTGCAGAGACCAAGGAACTGAGAGGCAGAAAGCTGGAGCCTGGGCGGAGGCCCGGAGTCCGTGGAAGTGCACGAATGGGAGCATGGGACTAGGAAGTAAGCCAGGCTGTGCTCCTTGGGTGCGGTACCCTCACCAGCGCAACCCTGTGACTGGGACTGCAGTACAACCATCCCGCAAACACAAGGCCTTAAGATTACTGAAAGAAATCAACTATCAAAGTAAATCAATCCAGATATTTACATGTGATGAAGGCAGCAGAAGATCACTAAGCATATCACAATGCAGACAGACATAGCCCTGCCTCATGACCAAATTAAAACACCTGAGGAGACACAAATATTGGAACTAATCAAAGATGTTCATACAACTCTACTTAATAAAATAAGTGGGATGGCAAATGACATAAAGGAGATCAAGAAAACAGTAGAAGAATTTGAAAGAATAAATGGAAAAAAAGTGGATAGCACAGAGATTAAAAACTCTGCTGACCAAATAAAGAACATAGTAGAGGCACACAACACCAGATTTGAAGAGACAGAAGAAAGAATAAGTGATACAGACGATAGCTAACTGACTTTGAAGACTCAAAAACAGCAAATGGCAAAAAAGATGGAAAATTTTGTATTGGATCTCAGGGAAATGATAGACAAAACTAAGTGCACAAATAGAAGAATCACTGGTGTCACAGAAAGAGAAGAGAGGAGTAAAGGGCTAGGAAGAGTAGTTGAAGATATAATGGGGATAAACTTTCTAATCCTCAAAAAGGACATAAGCTGTGTTCCAGTAGCCATGTTTCTTGAGGATGATTGTATAATGATAAAGCTTTCACAATGTGACTGTGTGACTGTGAAAACCTTGTGTCTTGATGCTCCTTTTATCTACCTTGTCAACAGATGAGTAGAACATATGGAATAAAAATAATATTAGGGGGAACAAATGTTAAAATAAATTTAGTTTGAAATGCTAATGAAAGCGAGGGGTAAGGGGTATGGTATATATAATCTTTTTTCTTCTGTTTTAATTTTATTTCTTTTTCTGTTGTCTTTTTATTTCTTTTTCTGAATTGATGCAAATGTTCTAAGAAATGATGAATATGCAACTAAGTGATGATATTGTGAATTACTGATTATATATGTTAATGTTTTAGTTTGTTAAATTTTTTTAAATTAATAAATTTTAAAAAAATGAAAAAAAAGGACATAAATATACAAGTCAAAGAAGCCTAACAAACTCCAAACAGAATAAATCCAAATAGGCTTTCCCCAAGACACATATTAATCAGTCAGTCAAATGCTGAAGAGAAGCAGAAAATCTTGAAAGTGGCAAGAGAAAAACAATCTACAACATACAAGGGAAACCAAATAAGACTACACAACTAGCACTCTGGAGGCGAGAAGACAGTGGTATGATATATTCAAGATCCTGAAAGAGAAAGACTTCAAGCCAAGAATACTGTACCCAGCTAAATTGTCCTTCAAAACTGAGGGTGAGATTAAAGTTTTCACAGACAAAGATGTCCTGAAAGAATTTGTCAACAAGAGAATGACCCTACAAGAAATACTAAAAGGAGTTCTGTCAGCTGAAAAAAAAAAAGACATGAGAAGGAGTTCTGGAGGAGGACGCAGAACTGAAGAGTACCACTAATGGTAATTTAAAGAATAGAAAGAGAAAGAGGGAAAAGAATATATATATCTGACAAATAAAATAAAGGATTCAAGAAACACCTTTTCAGTATAACTTTGAGTGGTAATGGACTAAATTTACCAATTGAAAAGATGCAGATTAGCAGACTGCATTAAGAAATATAATCCAGCTATATGCTACTTACAAGATACTCATCTTATACTCAAGGACACAAACAGACTGGAAGTGAAAAGATGGAAAAAGATTTTCCAGGAAGTTGTAACAAAAAGAAAGCAGGAATAGCTATACTAATATTGAACAAAATAGACCTTAATTGTAAAGACATCATAAGAGACAAAGAAGGACACTATACACTAATTAAAGGGTCAATTCATCAAGAAGATATAACAATCATAAATGTTTATGATCACAATCAAGGAGCTACAAAGTACATGAGACAGACATTGGCAAAACTGAAGGGAGCGATAGATGTTTCAATAATAATAGTAGGAGACTTAAATACACCACTCTCCTCTATAGAAAGAACTACCAGACAGAAAACCAACAAGGAAATAGAGAAGTTAAATAACTTGATAAATGAATTAGACATAAGAGACATATATAGGTCACCTCACCCAAAGCACAAGAATATACATTCTTCTCTAGTGCTCTTGGAACATTCTCCAGGATAGATCATATGCTGGGGCACAAAACAGGTCTTTCTAAATTTTAAAACACTGAAATTATTCAAAGCACTTTATCTGATCACAATGGGATGAAGCTGGATCTCAGTAACCGCCAAAGAATGAGAACATTCACAAACACATGGAAATTATATAACACACTCTTAAACAACTAGTGGCTCAAAGATGAAATTGCTAGAGAAATCAGTAGCTACATGGAGATGAATGAAAATGAGAATACAACTTATCTGAACTTATGGGATGCAGCAAAGGTTGGGCAGAGAGGAAAATTTATTGCCCTAAATGCCTATTAAAAAAGAAGAAAGAGCAAAAATCAAGGACTTAACAGCATACCTAGAGGAACTTGAGAAAGAACAGCAAACTAACCCCAAAGCAAATAGAAGAAGAGAAATCAAGATTAAAGTAGACATAAATGAATGGGAGAACAAAAGAACAACAGAAAGAATCAATTAAACCAAAAGTTGGTTCTTTGAGAAAATCAATAAAATTGATGGGCCACTAGCAAGACTGACAAAGAAAAAAAGAGAGAGTGCAAATAAACAAAATCAGAAAAGAGAAGGGGTGCATTACCACAGAGCCTGAAGAAATAAAGGAAATCATAACAGGATACTATGAACAACTATATGCCAACAAACTAGACAACTTAGATGAGATGGACAAATTCATGGAGACACACAAACAAGCTACACTGACTTGGTAAGAAATAGAAGATATCAACAGAGCAATCAGAAGTAAAGAGATTCAATCAATCATCAAAATTCTTCCTACAAAGAAAAGCCCAGGGCCAGATGGCATCACAGAGGAATTTTATCAAAATTCCAAAAACGACAAGTACCAATCCTGCTCAAATTTTTAGAAAAAATTGAGGAAAATAAACCCTACCTAACTCATTTTATGAAGCTAATATTATTTTAATATCAAAACTGGGTAAAGAAGTTTTCCTTATAAAAGGAAAATACAGGTCAATCTCCCCAATGAACATAGATGCAAAAATTCTCAGTAAAATATTAGCAAATCCAATCCAAGAACACATTAAAAGAATTATATACCATGACCAAGTGGGGTCTATACCAGGAATGCAAGGATGGTTCAACACAAGAAAATCAATTAATGTAATATAGCACATTAACAAATTGAAAGGGAAAAATCATATGGTCATCTCGACTGATGCTGAAAAATCATTCGACAAAATTCAGCCTCCTTTTTTCATAAAAAACACTCCAAAAGATAGGAATCAAAGGTAACTATGTCAATATGATAAAGGGAATATATGAAAAACCGACAGCCAGCATTATACTCAATGGAGAGAGACTAAAAGCTTTCCCCCTAAGATCAAGAACAAGACAAAGATGCCCACAGTCACCACTGTTATTCAACATTGTGCTAGAAGTTCTAGCTAGAACAATCAGGTAGGACAAAGAAATAAAAGGCATCAAAATTGGAAAGGAAGAAGTAAAACTCTCATATTTGTGGATGATATGATACTATGCTTGGAAGATCCTGAGAAATGTACAGCAAAATTACTTCACTAATAAACAAGGTGGCGGGATATAAAATTAATGTGTAAAAATCAGTAACATTTCTATACACAAGCAATGACCTAGCTGAGGAGTCAGTTAAGGAAAAAAATTCCATTCAAAATAGCAACTAAAGGAATCAAGTATTTAGGAATGAACTTAACTAGGGACATAAAATACTCATACACAGAAAACTACATAACATTGCTAAAAGAAATCAAAGGAGATCTAAATAGGTGGAAAGACATTCTCTGCTCATGGACAGGAAGGCTAAATACAGTTAAGATGTCAATTCTCCCCAAATTGATCTACAGATTCAACACAGTACCAATCAAAATTCCAATAACCTACTTTGAAGATTTGGAAAAGCTAATTACCAAATTCATCTGAAAGGAAAGAGACCCCAAATAGCTAAAAGTATCCTAAATAACAACGAAGTGGGAGGATTAACACTCCTCCTGACTTTAAAACCTATTATAAAGCCACAGTAGTCAAAACAGTACTGGTACTGGCACAATGATAGATGCATTGAGTAATGGGATTGAATCAAGAGTGCAGAAATAGACCGCCAAATCTATGGTCAACTGATTTTTGGCAAGGCCCCCAAACCATCTGAACTGGGACAAAATAGTCTTCTAAATAATTGGGCATGGAAGAACTGGATATCAATAGCCAAAAGCCTGAAAGAGGACCCTTATCTTATACCCAATGCAAAAATTAACTCATGGTAGACCAAACACCTAAATATAAGAACTACCACATAAAGCTTCTAGGAGAAAATGTAGGGAAACATCTTCAAGACCTAGTAATAGGAGGCAGCTTCCTAAATTTTACACCCAAAGCACAAGCAACAAAAGAAAAAATAGATAAATGGGAACTCCTCAAAATTAAATGCTTCTCCACCATTAAAAACATGAAGAGGCAGCCAACTCAATGGGAGAAAATATTTGGAAATCACGTATCAATCAAAGGTTTGACTTCCTGTATATACAAAGAAAGCATACAACTCAATAATAGAACAAACAACCCAGTTATAAATGGGCTAAAGATATGAATAGGCATTTTTCTGAAGAGCAAATAGAAAAGGCTAAAAGCACTTGAAGAGATGCTCATTTTCATTGGCTATAAGGGAAATGCAGATCAAGATTACAATGAGATACCACTCACACCTATAAGAATGGCTGCTATTAAACAAACAGGAAACTATAAATGTTGGAGAGGATGTGGAGAAACTAGGACACTTATGCACTGCTGGTGGGAATGTATAATGGTGCAGCCACTATGAAAGACTGTTTGGTGGTTCCTTAGGGAAATAAATATCGAGTTGCCCTATGACCCAGCAATAGCACTACTTGGTATATATGCAGAAGACCTGAAAGCAATGACACAAACAGACATTTGCACACCGACGTTCATAGAAGCTCTATTCACAATTGCCAAAAGATGGAAACAAACCAAATGTCCATCAACAGATGAGGGTATCAACAAAATGTGGTATATACATATGATGGAATATTATGCAGCAGTAAGACAAAATGATGTCCTGAAGCACACCATAAGATGGCTGAGCCTTTAGGACATAATGCTGAGTGAAATTAGCCAGACACAAAAATATAGATATTGTATGATTCCACTTTTATGACCAGTATAAGGGTATAATCAGAGGCTTATAATACAGAATATAGGGGATTTAGAGATACATAGAAACTAGAGATGGGTGAACCATTAGCTAATGAGGTTGAACTCCAATGTAAGGGAATAGATAGGAGTGAAGGTGGTTCTCTAGTAGGTCTGTAAGTAATATTACCATATTGAAGATGAACAATTGAAGATTGAAAGGGGTTGCATATACCTACGTTTCCCACTGATTAACACGCCACATCCTATCCAACATTTATAGTTTCCGGTTTGTTTAATAGCAGCCATTCTTATAGGTGTGAGTGGTATCTCACTGTAGTCTTGATCTGCATTTCCCTTATAGCCAATGAAAATGAGCATCTCTTCAAGTGCTTTTGCATACACCTACGTGTCCCACTGATTAACACTAGAAATATGAATTAGTTCTTGCAAGAATTACTTCAAAGATATGATTCTTGTACAAAGAGTGTTTAAGTCTAGGGTAAGGGGGAAACCTGCTGTTGCATGCTCTGAGTTCAAAAGGAAACCATCAGCACTATCACAGCAACAGTAGAGGTAAATAATGGGGGGAGGGACAAGAGTTAAGAGAAGGTTAGATTCCCTATTTGGCGAGTGTGTTTACTGCTTTTCTTTCTCTTGGGAGCACAATGAAATTATCTAAAATTGAGAATTTTGATGGACTGTGGACTTTGGGCCTTTTACACAATGCCTGATAAATGCAAGTGGCTGAAGGATGCAGTGAAGGAGAAGTAGATTGGTGAATGATGATGTATACTTATGAACGAAGTTTGTGCGGCTACAAAAAAGAACATAATCCTGAGGCATGTAACGATACGAATGAACATGTGGGACATTTGATGAGACAAAATAAGCCAGAAATGAAAGAACAAGAATGGTATGGTCACCTTTAGAAAATGCTAATAAGAAAACAGGGGCCTAGATAGTAAGCTTTCAGAGCAGACACATTAAGTCCGGAGTGGTGATTATTATTTCTGGATTTTCAGAGACTGTTTTATACATATATAACCTGATATTTAGAGATAAGAATGAAGCCAAACAGGTTGGGGTTAAAGTAATTCAAAACATAGGGGTAAGGAAGACAGTGTCTATATTTTATAACCACACATACTCCTTGAGATCAATGGAAGAAAGATTTATTTGGTCTAGAACTGAAATTTTCTGTAATGCATAATCTAATACAACCTGTCTGTATAGGTCACTTGAACAGCTGAAACACAGGGAACACAGAATAAGAAAGAGGTCCTTTAATCCAATATAGGTTATTGTAATGCCTGGAATCATCCTAGAGTACATTAAGCAGATAATCAAAAAGTATTGGCAAAGTCTCCTGAGGGATGGGAGAAAGAATATGGAACTATTAAACCTTATCATCAGGGAATCCCCTGATACAGTGTCAAACTTTAGGGATACCCAAATCTATAGGCCACGCTCTTGATTATGAGGTTTGCTCTTGTGAAGCTTATGGTAGGTAGTGGAGACACTTAGTCTACATATAGGCATGCCTAAGAGTTATTTCTGGAGGACCTCTGTTGTTGCTCAGATGTGGTCTCAGTTTCTCTAAGCCCAACTCTGCAAGTGAAATTATTGCCCTATCCCCCTATGTGGGACAAGACATCCAGGGGTGAAAGTGTCTCTGGAGACCTGGGAGATGACTCCCAGGGATGAATCCAGACCTGGCACTGTGGGATCAACAATTCCATCCTGACAGAAATGGGGGAAAAGAAGTATAACTAATAAAGTATCAGTGGCAGAGAAAGTTCAAATAGAGTCAAGAGGCTGTTCTCGAGGTTGCGCTTACGCAAGCTTCAGGTAGACCTTGCTACCTATCATAACCTGCCAAACTCCAACCAGGACCATTCGAGCCAATCCTAAAGAACACCTAGAGCCATATTATAGATTCCACAAGGGTTCCAGGCACTAGAAACCTACAACCTCCAGATGGGTCCCTCGTCCAGTTAAGTCCTGAATCCTAGCCCAGCCTCTCCAGAACATCAGATAATTCCATCTCCCTACTCCATATTAGTGACAGAACCTTCCAATATCAAAAATTTATATAGCCACAGCCCAAACACCCCTAAAGAGAAGGGTGGAAAGATCAAAAGTGATGGTGGAGTTATACAGAGAAGATAGGATTTAACAAATGAATATGAATGCTGAATCATTAAATTGATATCTCTTTTAGTCTCCAGTATTTAAGAGCAGCTAGCAGTAAAAACCTAAAATTGTGGAATTGTAACCCACATCAAACTCTGAAATATGTTCTACAACTAATTCTGGTGCTGTGCTTTGAAATTTATAGCTTTTTATAAACATAATATATGTTATTTTTCACAAAAAGAAGAAGGGAAAAGAGTCAATTGTGGTGATAAAAAAATATTTAAGCCCTCTAGCCTCCTATATTCCAGAGCAGCTAGAAGGAAAAACATGAGGATCATATGGTAGCCTATGGCAAACTCCGGGATCTGTCCATAACTACTTGTTGAAGAGTGCTTTGAAAACTACTGCTTTTTTATTTCTTTGCTTTGTATATATGTCATACAATACAATAAAGAAAGCTAAAAAAATTAATGCACAAAAAATGAAATTAATGTGCATATACACACATCTAAAATTAATATAAGGCAAAAATAGTATAAATATACCTACATGTATATATTTTTTCTGGTGGTTTTAACAGAAGAATGAAATTCTGCATCATCTTACCACTTAAATCCCATTTTTTTTTTTTTACATGGGTGGCACTGGGAAACGAACCTGGGTCTTCAGCATGGTGGGCAAGAGCTCTGCCACTGAACCACTGCTGCCTGCCCTTAATTCCAGTTTTAATTCAACTGATTTGAAAGTCTCTGTTAGCCCAAAATGCAAACTCTTAAAGGTTTAGAAAAAGCGCAACTAGAGGGAAGGTCAAGAAGTTATAATCCTTTAATGTGTTTTGTATTTAAAAGCTTTTATAACAGAATTAATATGGTATTCCAACTCCACATACTAGTTGAATGAAGAAAACCTAATATACCCAAGGTAATAAAAGAGATGATGTGCTGCTTTAGTATCTATTTGCAACCTAAAAATAAAACTTAATGTACACCTGTAGGAGAAAAGGTGGAAGCACCTAGCCATCAAATCAGAAGGCAGGAAATTGTATTAAGCCTATAATAACATGTGAGTTTTCAACCTTTCAAGTAAATTCATACAATACACTCATGAAAAGAGATCTTAATTTCAAAATCTTATCCCCTTCCATATAAAAACTGGATGTAAACAAGGGTAAAAACACATTTATGGAAGAGGACATTAAAAGAAAAACACGACAAGTAATGCTTTCTCTTACCATTGTCGGCAGAAGGTAAAGATACAGTACTTGTTGGCATGGTATCAGAATTCACTTTTCCATTCTCAAATGTATCATTTTCAGTCTGCTGTAATTGCCAGTTGAGGCCAAACAGATGCATTGCTAGGGAAAGAATACAAACTGTTTAAAGGTCTGCTGCTTATAGCCCCACCCATAATAGCAAACGGCAAACATATTCATAACAAGAGTCATATGTAAAGGTAAGATTTCCATGTTCTGAAATATCAAGGATAATTGCACAAAAAGTTAATGAAAAAAAGTTATATGAACAATTTGCATACCAATGCAGTCCAGCATAGCAGCACTATAATAATGATTTGAAATTACTTAGTTAATTGGTACCAGGAAATTCTTAGGAATGAATTATTTGCTTTACTTCATCCAAGTTCAACTCTTCACCATCACTTAGTGAAGTGGTAAACTTTCTATAGGAGCATTTGCCAAACTTACTTGAACACAGGTAAATTTATAAGACTTCATGGCAACACCTATAGATTCTCAAAAGGCACAGTACTATACATTTGAATTTAGGCATAAAGCAAAAACTGATCTCAAATGCATTTGTTGGTATATGAAATGACTGGAATTTGATTCAGACATATAA
Organism: Tamandua tetradactyla; assembly: GCF_023851605.1. Lineage (NCBI taxonomy): Eukaryota > Metazoa > Chordata > Mammalia > Pilosa > Myrmecophagidae > Tamandua > Tamandua tetradactyla. Next base: position 30,471,024 of record NC_135352.1, read on the forward strand.
TATATACTTAAAATTTGAATATTCTAAATTTAAGATGAGCGGTCTTAGAATTTTGGTATACATTTTTTGACATTATTTTACTTACTATATATATTAGAATTTAAATGATGTGAACATTCCATACTGTGCATGTGAAGAATAGCTTACACATAGCAGGACAGCTCTTACTACATAGGTATTTCATTTATTTATTATATACTCCAGATGACTCAACTATTTGGAGTCACCTACACAGACCATGGCATGTCTCAGCAAATGGTCCCGTCTACCAGTAATGCTCTCTACTCACTGGAGAATATGTACTTACCATTCGGATTATAGCTGTCAACTTCTAGGGGAAGGCTTTCCTGTCTGGGGAAGTTTCTCGACCTGTTTTACCTTAAACATTACTTGCCTGATACCTAGTAGGTCTCAGTAAGTATCTATCAGATAAATGAGTGAAAGTTAAGATTACTACCATTTACTAGAAATGGAGAGTCATTCCTAATCATTAATGAACGACTGCCTTAATATTGTGGTATATGAAAGGTTGTCGAGTGAAAGTCCCCTAATATTATTTATAATTCATAGAAAAAAGTTTTAGGACATTCAACAATTTTAGGGCATGATGTTATCACAGTTCCACATTCTTTTGTTAATACAACCTGGTGTCAATACATGCTGGAGTAAGATTGATTCTAAAAATAGACAGCTACATCTACCAGATGTACCTGTAACAAATGCATATACTCACACATTCTGCTTAAATTACAGTCTGCCAGCAATTCCTTCTAAACTCTGATTTTCATAGATTGAGATATAGGCTATAAAATTCTTGAGTTTATAAGTTTTCATCTTATAAAGAGGTAGCTCTCCATGTGTCATTTTGTATGAAATTATGTAGGGACTGAATGGCAAACTGTCAGGCGCTTTCTACACGTTTATCATATTACACATTTTTCCGGGTTTCGGATACTTCAGGAATTTCTGTACAAAATACTAGGAGCTAGCAGTGCAAATAGGAAAAGGTTTGGATACTTGACAAACATACAGTGGCAGGGCAACAATAAACATTCCAGTAGGGTCAAAGTTCTCTGTAAAATAATTTATAGCATTATTGTGAGCTTCTACTATAAAAAGTCTTCTTCAATGGATGGCTTTGTGCGTATCATTGGTTTTAATAGACTGAAGAGCACAGATAACCCTGGAATAGTGCACAGACGTCCAATGTTAAAAAATAAGGAAGCATTTGTGTTTGGAAAGCCACTTTGTATTTTTCCAGATGGGCAACAGCTTTATGTTTGTAATATATTTTTTATTACATGAAATTTCAATAAAGTCAGATTTTTTTCTACCTAAGACATTGTATAGTAAGAATCATATCCAACAATATTATATCTTGCTTAATACTGTTTTGAAAACAGAGACTAACAATTTGTTTAGTCTTAGGATATTATGTACTTTGAAATTGCTGATGTTTGGTATTTAGTGAAGCTCTTGACACTCATTATGTATAAATGAAGATTTCTATACAAATGCAAGGTGTTAGTGGGAATGACTCCAAACACAACAAAAGAGAACAGGAAAGAGAGAGGGAGGGAGGGAGGGAGACAGGGAGAGAGAGAAAGAATGCTTCAGAGATGACTGAGCCGAGGATTCCATTTTGGGAGTTCGGACCTTGCACAGTAACGAGGCTCCTCCCAAAAGGTTTCAAGGGATGCTCTCAAGTGAATACAGCCATTTTTCTGTTCTACCTTTTGCACCACCAAAACCCTGTTTAGTATATAGGACGACACCACAGCTTGTTTTAGAAAACAAAAGGAGGTGGTTAGAACCCTATCTCAGCTTTTGCATGAAAAGTCACAGTGAAGTGAGAAGGCAAAGTTTACATACTTAATTTCCAGTTTTCTGACTTGAAAAATTCTGCATGAAAGGTACTGTGCTTGTAAATCATTGAAAAGAAACAGTGAAGTTATACAGAACAGAAAAGGAAGCACATGTAGCTGGAAATAACAGAACTGATTTCTAACCACAAGCTGTAAGCATAAAATAATTAACTACTACCTGAAGTTGAGAAGAAAACCATCTCTACTAGCTATGATAACACGGACATGGTATCTAATCTTGCTGTACCTCAGTGTGCCTAGCTGAAAAAAGGGGTTATCAGCACCTACACATCACAGGGCTGCTGTGAAGATCACAGGATAGGAAGTAACGGCAGAATGCTCAAAAGATGTCATACTACATAATTAGTAGCTTAATTTCCCTCTTTTCATATGTGTTATAAAATCATAGAGCAAGAAAAGGAATGTATGAGCTGAAAGGAACGGTACTAAGTACCTAGTTCAGCCTCCTCATTTTACTGATGAGAACTGAGGCAGAGAAATACTGTAAGAACGGTGATGATACCACTAACGACCACTGTTAAATTGAGTAAAAGGTCACAGTACTGTAGTGGCAATTTGAGACTAGAATCTAGTGTACCTGATGTCGTACAGAAGTGCAAGTACTTCCATACAAGAGCAATTCATATCCAAATGTTATCCAAGGCAGAATGGAATTTGTATTTGATAGCAATAATATTATATATTCATTCAGTGCATTTTTCACATTTTAAAATTCCTTGGTATCTGTTATCTCCTAAAATGTAGTCTATGGCAAGGACCATTATCTATATAATGGGAATGAAAGGTAGGCAGAGAGAGGGTCGCTGACTTGCCCAGTGTCTTTTAAAAAGTTAGTATATAAAGAGAACTCATAATACCAGACCTGAACCTATTCAGGGGTCCTTTGCCTACTCTATACAGCTTCTTTACTTATCTGAATTGTTCTGAACTAAAACTAAGCATTCACATTAAAGAACTTTGACGAGTTGAATGCAGATTGTTAATTTATTTTTCACCACAGCAAATGCAACCAGAAGTTGTTCATATGTGGCTTCTCAGTAGGGTGCACGGGTGGTGCAGTGGTAGAATGTTAGCCTTCCATGCAGGAGACCCGGGTTCGACTCCTGGACCATGAGCACCCCCCCACCCCACCCCCAAAAAGTAGCTTCTCAATATAAGAAGTTTACCAACTCTAAATAGTTGCATTTTGAAAGATCATTTGTAAGGTAGTTGTCTGAAATTGGAATGTAGTTTCTCATGTTAAAAATCTTAAAAATGATTAAGTTCTCAGTTGATCTATAAAAATCTGGCTATATATCCAGTAGAAATACATATATACATATACACTAAAATACATGATATAGAATGTTCACAGAAGAATTATTTGTACTCCCCTCAAACAGGAAACAACCAACAGTAGAATGGATAAACAAATTCTGGTATAGTCATACCATGGGATTCCATAATGCAAATAAATGAACAACTTCTAGATACAAAATATGAATAAATCTCACAAACAAAACATTTAGCAAAAGAATGAAGAGGGAAAAGAGTAAATACTGTATAATCCACAGATACAAAATTTACCAAAAGAAAGGTAAATTCAAGCCATAGGAATAAAAGTTACCACAGCGATCACCTTCATAGAGAATGGGCAGGTAATGACTGGGAGAGTCCAGGGGAGCTCCTGAGGTGCTGGAATTATTTTATTTTTCCATCTGAGAGGGCGGTTCAACCAGTGGGTTCATTTATGATCTGTGTACTTTTCTAAAAGTATATTATAATTAAATATAATTTAAAAAATCTATCTAATAAATAGCATAGCCAAAGAATATTTGCTTTCGCCCTCCCTAAACCCTCCCTGCCAGTGTTTTTCTCTACGAGGGTCCGAGGCTTTCCCGCCCACAAGGCTGCAGGTGAGACCATTACAATGCTTAATTTACATCCCTGTGAGATAACTAGATCATAGAGAAAGTTGAAAAAAGATGCAATATAGAATGGTACCTGACTCCATCAGGTAGGAGGAAAATGGAGGAGTGAGGAAAGGCTTCCGGCAATGAAAATCTCAGGGGTTAGGGAAGCAAAATGATTAAACAGACTCATTTATTGTGTTAATGGCTGTCAGTCCAGGGTCCTCTCAAACTGATTTTGTAGTTTAAAAATATTGACTTATCACTCAACAGAAAATCCTTGCTGTTAAGATGAAGAAATGTGGCCTTGCCGGAGACTGAATCACAACTTAACCCGTGAGCACTGGGTGACCGGCAGCTGTGACTGCACAACGCAGATCTCTGTGCCCAGCCCTTCCGTTTCATCATGTTTATCAGTGATTTAGACAAAGATATAAAAAAGTAATGCTATCACAGGTAAAGATTACTCAGAACTTTGAGGGAGGGCATAAATAACATGCTGGATTTTAAAAAGATTCTCTTTATTCTAATTTCCCTCAAACTATGATCCTGTATCTCTCCTTCCCTTCACTGCCATATACCCCAAAAGATGCCACCATGTTGTTTTTCAGCACATACTCATTCCCCCCTTACCTTACTTCTGTTGCTAAATATTTAACTAAAACCTCTCTCAATAGTTACTACTGATCTCTTGAACTGCCACACAGAGTAGTCTCTTATCAATATCATGCTGTTTACATTTTAATAAAACTTGGTGTAATTAATAATACATCCTCAATACTTCAGCTTCTTTTTCATAACTCTTCCTAACACTCTGCTTCTCAGTTGTCTTCACTGAATCCTGCATGGAAGCCGTAAGGGCAATTCACAAGTATTGCAGTTTTTTCCGGGACATCTAGTAGGATCACTCTTCCTTGTACTCTTGAAGACTTGTGACTGTTCTTTGGATAATGAAATGTGGGCAGAAGTAGTTGTGTCTCCTTCTGGGAGGAAGCTTTACCAGTCAAGATGAGGGAAACACGCAGTGAATAGCGTTCGTGGTTATGGGTACTTGAGTGGACAGAACCCCTTTGCCATCCCAGATTGAACATGTAACTCAAGTAACAAACAACAACAACAACAACATTGTATTGAGCCACTATAGCAGGTAGCCTTTAAGATGGTTGAAATGATCCCCACCTCCTGGTATTCAGACTCCTATATAATTGCTTCCCTTTGAGTGTAGGTGGGACTTAGTGACTTGCTTCTAATGAAAAGAATATGGCAGAAATGATGGGATGACATTTCTGAGACTGGGTTACAAAAGATGATGGCTTCTGTCTTGGTTGCTCTGCTCTCTCTTGAATTGCTTGTCATTGGGGCAAACAAGCTATGAGGCAGCCCTGTGGTGATGCCCAGGCTGTGAGAACCTGCAGCCTGCCAAACACCATGAGTGAACTTAAGTGAATTTCTTCAGCACCAATCTAGCCTTCAGATGAGGGTGCAGTCCCAGTGACAGTTTGATAGCAATCTTAAAAGCCTTAAGCCAGAAGTATCCACTTAAGTTGGCCCAGATTTCTGATCCACAGAAACTGTCAGATACTAAATGTTTGCTATTTTAAGATGCTAAGTTTTGGGGGGTAATATGTCAAACTGCAACAAATAACTAAATACAGCCACTGAGATTTTTTTTGTGTTGTCACCACTGCCTAAAACCTCTTGACTTATGCAACTCTTCCTCTAAATAGCCCCCAAATGCAGACATTCACCAGTCCTTTCTTGGCCTCTCCTTATTCTGTTGTCTCATTCACTTCTATGTCCTCATTTTTCAATTTCATGTGCATGGATGACTTTTAAATATGTTATCTCTAAAACCGATGGCTCTCCTGACTAATCCATCTCTAAACTTTTGGCTAGGCATACTCAGAAATTCTGTGATACTTCAAAATTTACTAAACACAGAATAAATTGTTTTCATCCTCATCGTTTCTTTGCTCTCTGGGTTTCCTTTCTCTGTCCATGATATCACTTCTGCTGAGGCAATGAAGACAGACAACCCTGCGCTGAATCACAATTCTACCAATTAATAACTGTGTGACCCTGAAACTTAACTTCTTAAGTTCTCAGTTTTCTCACCTATTAAATGGGAATGATAATAACTTTTCAATAGGCTTTCTGTGGAAATCAAATAAGATTATGTATATGAAGCCCTAAGGTTTGTGCCAACACTCAGTAGATATTAGCCACCATTACTGGTCACCAAACTTTTCAACCCTGAGTCTTTTAATTTTTCTTCCTCCCCAATCTTCTCATCCAATCAGTTACTAAGTCCAGCAATGAGTTGTATTCATTTTGTTTTCAGCATCATTACCCTATTCTATGTCTTCATTTAAAAAACATTTAAATATATATATATATATATATATATATATATATATATATATTCCTTTTTTTGAAGTTATAAATGCACACAGTTTTACAGTGCTTGCTATGAAAGCAGTCTTCAACTCACTCATCTAATTTTCCCACTCATTGGACAAAACCATTCCTGATTCTTTGGCCTGGTTCTTTTAGTATTTCCATCTTCATGTCTGAATAACATTCTTATAATGCTACCCTCTGGTCTTTCAGTTTTAGACATTATCTGCTGAATTCAAGTTTGGAAGAGGTCCTCATTACTTTTAATTAGTTTTTCTGTCTTCCATTCCAGTCCACTCCATACACTATAGCCAGAGTAATCTTTCGTGGTTTTTTTTTTTCACTTTCAGGGGTGTGAGGTGTGGTAGGGGAGGGTTTAAGAAAGTAGAAATGGTTCTGTGCAGCTAGGAGATAAAATAGGCACTTCATTGGAAAAGAGAAAGATGAGGTTTGGAGAACAGGGAATAAATGTACGGAATTTTAGCTATGGGAGAAAGGGGGAGAATAGTTAAGGGAGAAGTTTAATATATAAGTCAGCTTTTCAGTGTTTTACAGAGATATTTTGGAGGCCTGGAACTCTGCAGCTGAATTGTTTCCTGAAAATTAGGGGCGACTAATAGAAAATCTTAGACATGAACAATCAGCAGCAGCCCTGGGTGGCATCTAGTATAATTCCTACCTTTTTCCCTGGGCAAGAGAGTACAGAGTTCAAGATGATTCCCTTTAAAAAAAATACTTGTAATATCTGACAGGTATATCTACAAAACCAACGAGTATAGTTTTTATATCACCGCCCATCAGTGACTCACATGGGATGTTAAGTCATCAATAACTACAATTTATTGTTACAAATAGCCAAATGATCTACTCTAGACTACACCTTTTCAGGTTGTCTCATGATATTCTTGCACCTTACCCAATTTTAAGATGTTGAAATTAAAATTTTTATAATGTACCCAAGCATATCCATTCTATAACTTTTTCACTTTTTTTCTGTTGTCTTTTCTAGTAAATATTGTGGGGAAAATCTTCATTAACTGAGTAATTTTGAGAAAATAGGATCTGTCAGTGAAATTTCATGAAGGTTTTCTTTCAGTCTCAAAGACCATTCTGAGTGTTAGAAATGACAGCTTACATACCTTTTATTTTTCCATGCTGATGGAAATGAAAGAAATCCAGGATATAGATTTACCTCCTCGTAAAAAACATTATATGCTATTGTTTTAAACCAATATATACATATATTGGTTTGATACTTAAATGCCAAGCATGTGAAACACTTGAAACCAAAATGTATAATTAAAATAAATTATACACCATCAATTCAGTGCCACTTTTAGTTTCATGTTGAGAGAAAAGGTGCCAAATTTTGATAATGTCTCTGGGGACCATGCCACTGAAGTTGTTACCACAGCTACTATTATTTCTACTGGCTTGCCTAAGTCCTCAGATCCTGCCAAATAAGAATGGGAAGGAGGGGCAGTGACAGCTGGTGACATAGTCCAGCAATCTGCCAGAACCCTGCAGCAAATTACAGGAGATGTTGTGAAGCAAGTGTAGAAGCCAGCACCCTTGCCATCCGAAACCTGAATGAAGCTGATGCCACCAGAATGCTGAAGAGTACAGGCTGAGGTTTTGGCAACATGGAGTACAGTTCTTAGCAGGCCTACCATTATTGACTAAATGATGTTTAATATTACAAGATCAGGCAGACATTCTCACAAAGACATAAAAAAAAAAAGTGAGATAATATGGGAATCAGAAATTGGTAAGAAAAGCTAACACAAAAAATTTATCATTCTGACAAGGTCTGCAATTCAGTTTTATTTAGCCTTCAAAGCCCTGAGAGTTCATCTAAGCAAGATAAGGTTGAAAGTTTCCCATTTCTGTAATTCACTGCACATCCTACCATGGGTACATTTCCCCCCAAATCATCTTTCTGAGAGAGTCATTAAGAATACCTTATCTAAAATGATAGACTTAAGAAGCTGTAGGAAATGCAAATAAGAATGTGACCTTTTAGAGGTAAGTGTACTGTGTTCGAAGTATACTGATTGTGAAACCTTGTGGAGTTTTCTGTGTATATTAAAAGAGCCCTGGGCCCCCGTCTCAATTCCAGCACTAACTAGCTGTGGGACCTTGGCAAGTCGCGAGTTTCTCTGAGGATCATTTATAAAAATGTATAAAAATCAGAAGGTTTGGACTAGATGATCTCTAAGATCTCTTCCAGATTGATATTCTATGATATATCAGCATATATTTGAATAGAATATTTAGCTAAATCATTGAGAATAGGAAAAAATATCTGCCATCAATAAAATATTGATGAATTAGATATTAATTTTTCTGTTTTTACTTTAAAAACGACATCGCCCAGGGTTATACTATCATTTTATACATGAGAATCCTTGGGTTTCTATGGTTTTAAATGAAAACTTTATGTTTCATTTTCATGCATACATAATTATACATGACTCACGTGTGGAATGATCAGATTTTTATGGCCAAATAGTAAGAAAAATCCTCTTAAATGTAGGGCAATGACTTGATTTGATACTTGCTTGAGGATGCAACCAAGTTATCAAGGTAACATGAAAGCATTTCCGTGTAAATACTACAGTTTGTAACTTGGACCCCTACTGGTCTAAACTGTCATTAGGAATACATAGTTTTCCATAAATTAGCTTTTGTTTTGGATTTCCCGCTGTGTTCACACACATGTTGACAGAATGTGTTAGGCAGTATTTTGGCATTCTAATCCATTATTATTTATTTTTTAAGGCTAATATTATTTCAACAGCCTATACCCTGTTAACCCAAATACAATTATTTTAAAATCAGTAATTTTTTGGAAAGCTTTCATATTAATATGTGCTCTAGTTATTAAGAAAATGGGAATTCTCTTCTCAACTATAGGAAATTCTGATATTCAAAGGAACAAATATTTGATGCAGCAAATTCTTCTGAGTATTACGAGTTAATATTCTGAAATCAGAAGATTTATTACCTAAGTTTTTTGGTGGGGTAGGGGGAGAAATGTGTAAAGAGTGGCTGCCAATATTTTACATTTCTATGCTGTGTTTTTCGTTCTCATCTTTTTATGGCATGGTGGCATTAATAGGAAAGCAGAATCACATTGGTTATCAAAATGTTTCTATGAGACTAAACAGCAATTTTGCTATGTAGATTTGTTCTTCAAGAATATTAACTCATAATTTTTTTATAGAAGATCATATTTTAAAAATTCTCCTTTTATATTTAACTGTAATTCTTCTTTCTTAATTGTGTAGATGCAGCTTAAGACATTTATACCTGCTGCTTAGGAAATGGTAATTCCAGTTGCCCAATGCTGAAGCTGACAAAGAGGCTTATGAAAATCAAGCTGTTGATTCTGTCAACCAGGGAATTAAATTAGGATTTCTACAACAACCTGTTTTCCTAAATGCTATGAGTTCTCTTCTCGTTTCCAGGTTCTCTTCTCTGAATGAAAGAGCATTCATTCTCCATTCTAATGGGAAGAAGTGTTAACCATCATGGTCGCTCTTTGAGGTAACAGTTGTCAAAAGTAAAATGTATGGTAAGTGCACCTATTTCAAGAACATTCAAAATTCAGAGGAGAACTAGTAACATGGTCTGTAGACTATCACGTGCTTGCCAAAATACTGAATTTGCTGATGACGATGAAATGGTGGCAGTAGCGGCTCACTCCTGCCAGTTCTCAGCAGTCTTGCCCTCAAAACCCAACAGCTCTGTTCTGTCATTCAAGGCTTGTACCGACTCGACTTTCATCTGCATTCCTTTCTTTCACAGTAGCTCTAAGAACTATAACCTATGTTTTTTTAAAATATGAAACTATTCATTGACCACTATTCACCAGCATTTATGATAAAATAAACAATATACAGTTGGATGACATTCTGATTACTAGGAAGTTATTGGTTTCTTTCCTGGCTTTTGTTCAACCAGTAACCCCAAATACTGAAAAGATTAAGCCTATGTGTAAGGAAGGTGTTGAGGGTAAAGAAAAATAAGGCAGGTCAATAGTTTAGATTACAAAAATCTGCTTACCCATTTATGCTAACAGGTCTGTTCTAGTTTGCTAGCTGTCGGAATGCAATATACCAGAAACGGAAAGGCTTTTAAAAAGGGGAATTTAATAAGTTACTAGTTTACAGTTCTAAGGCCAAGAAAATGTTCCAATTAAAACAAGTCTATAGAAATGTCCAATCAAAGGCATCCATCCAGGGAAAGAGACCTTGGTTCAAGAAGGTCGATGAAGTTCAGGGTTTCTCTCTAGTGAGGAGGCACATGATGAACACAGTCAGGGTTCCTCTCTCATCTGGAAGGGCATATGGTGAACATGGTGTCATCTGCTAGCTTCTTCTCCTGGCTTCTGGTTTCATGAAGCTCCCTGGGAGGTGTTTTCCTTCTTCATCTCTGTCATGGTCAGGTTCATGTGTCAACTTGGCCAAGTGGTTGTACCTGTTTGGTTGGGCAAGTGCTGGCTTGTCTGTTGCAATGAGGACATTTCATAGAATTAAATCATGATCACGTCAGCTGCATCCACAGCTGATTCCATTTGTAATCAGCCAAAGGGGAGTGTCTTTTGCAATGAGTGATGCTTAATCTAATCACTGAAAGCCTTTTAAGGTAGATTCAGAAGAGACAGGCTCTCTTCCTGCTTCAGTTGGTGAGCCTCTTCTGTGGAGTTGTTCCAAACCTCCACTGGAATCGTCGGCTTCACAGCCTGCCCTGCAGAGTTTGGACTCTGCGTTTCTGCGGTCACGTGAGACACTTTTATAAATTTTATATTTGCAAGTTCCCTGTTGATTCTGTTTCTCTAGAGAACCCTAACTAATACAATCTCCAAAGGTCGCTGGCTCGTGGACTCTCTGCTTCATGGTGCTGCAGCATTCTCTGCTCTCTCCAAATCCCCTCCATTCTCCAAAATGTTTCCTCTTTTATAGGTCTCCAGAAACTTATCAAGACCCACCCAAATAGGTGGAGACATGTCATCACCTAATCCAGCTTAACAACCATTCTTGATTAAATCACATCTCCAGGGAGATAATCTGATTAGTTTCAAACATACAGTATTGAGTAGGGATTATTCTGCCTGTACAAAATGGGATTTTGATTAAAACATGGCTTTTCTAGGGTCCACACATCCTTTCAAACCAGCACAAGGTCCTAAATGGCAACATCTCTAACCACCTGATTAGGTTTCCAGGAATCATGACCTTTTTAGTCAATAGAGCACAGGGATTTCATCTTCCCATAAGGGAATGGCTCTCCAGAAGGAACCTTCAAATGCCCACTCAACTAAGTCTTGCTTCGTCAATGAAAATATAAGTGCATTTACCTCGAGAGCTTGTCTGAAGGTTCTAGCAGGGGGCACAACTACGGTATACCCTTGGCCAAAGCACGATCCTCCTCTAGCGGGGAAGCACACAACTTCAAGAGGGATGCCAGGAGCTGTCAGGAGGAAGGGGACACCCACCTAATAGCATTCACCTTGGAGTCTCACCTGGGGTAGAGGTGACCGTTGGTTATGGTAGATTTTCCTCTAAGAGTTTTACAAATATTTTTTTTTTTTTTAAAGAGAGAGGGAGGAAAGGAAGGAAAGACAGAGAAGGAAGGAAGGATGGAAGGAAGGAAGGGAGGAAGAAAGGGAAACATTTTTAAACATTTTCTTGTTTTATTATATTTTGTTTGTTTGTTTGTTTTTTACATGGGCTGGGGCCGGGAATCGAACCGGGGTCCTCCGGCACGGCAGGCAAGCACTCTTGCCCGCTGAGCCACCGCGGCCCGCCTACAAATATTTTGCATTTATATGATTAGAGAAACAGATATGGATTTTGATCTGACTACTTTAAATCATATAATTTAAATTATTTATATTATATTTAAATTTTTCAATTAATTACTGAATCATCTATTTGATTCAAAAGCTTCTGATTTCAGGAAAATTTTCTGTTTAGCTTGAAGTGTTTTACTGGTTTGCTCAGAATGATGACAAGCCAGAAGCACTATGGACTTATCATGGTTATGAAGTGCCGTTTTGTTTCAAATGGTTTTGTTTCTAGTGAATGTAAATAATAACAATAAAGTGAAAAAATACATATATAGTTATATATGCATATATTACACACAAACACACACACAAACAAATTTTTAAAAATAACCCAGAATGGTCAGAATGATCCTTAGGCATATATGGGATAAGGACAAATTCTAATTCAGTAATGACTATGGGTTTTTCCTCCTCAAATTTAGAAAAGCTATTTTCTAATACAAAGGAAATACCAGACCAGGGTATCAGATGTTCTTTTCTGATAAATGAAGTAACTATAGGAAGTTTTTATTTGTTCAAAGTTACTAGTGATATTGATGCCGACAAAAAAACCCAAAAAACAAACAAAACTCAATACATAACAAATAACAATACCCCCAAACCCCTAACAATCCCTAATACTACTACTTCGAAACAAACACATGAACTTGATTTCTATTAGAATGTAGTTATTCTTCAAGCTAATAAATAAAAACAGAAAATTCAGAATAGATAGATACATATAAAAAGCAGTGCAAACAATTACTAAGCTTCATCTTCTGGATGAGAATGCTATGCCAGCCTCTCTTCATAAACAGCAGTTACAATCTGAGGACACTTCATGTTTGCCTCTTTCGCCAGCAACAAGTGTGCCTCATCTGAATCTTTCCACTTCATGAGAAACATTAATTCTCCACCAATGATTGTGGTACCAATTATGCATTCAGGATCAAGACCTCTAGCAAAGCTTCTTGGTTTGCTAGCAGCTTCTCTTTTCTTCTTTGATTTGCTGTCATCAGATTCACTGTCAGATAAAGATTTTCTTTTTGTGTCACCTTTTACTTTACCAGCTTTTTGAAAATTAAGAAATGATTCAGCTAACTCTGGACAATCTAAATTTTCTTCAGGCTCCCAAGTATTGTCAGCAACTATGAATCCTTCCTTCCATTTCAGGAACTACTTCACCCTCCCATTCACTCCACATGGATCCAGAATTTTTTACACCACAAAATCTTCAAGCTCTGCCTCCTTGACTTATTTACTCTTTTCATTTTGCCTGTTTCCCATTTTTTGCAATATAGTTTTATTGGAGGCCATTTTTTTTTGTAGACTTGAAGAGCTATTATTATTCAATGCCTCCGAGCTGCTCCGGGTCCCAGGTCTGCAGCATCTCCAGCCCTGTGTGCCTCCAGCTCTAGCCACATCTCTACATTCTACTTTTATGTAACAAATGTATGTGTATGTGAATGATTTATTTAAGCAAAATATTTTCTTGGCTTGTGCAGAGTTTTGAAAAAGGGGCTGAATATAGAATCTGAAAATTAGAATTCTTTGAAATTTTAAGACACTGTAATCATCACTATAAAAAGATCCAGCTACTAGGGAAATGGAGGTATATTAATGACAGGGCAAATTTCAGAAAAAAAAAACATCCCCTTCACTTATTTTCTAAAAGGGTTACATTTGAGAGGGATAATGTGATTTGTGAGCCTTTTATGTATGTGTGTGTATGTTTACCAGCTGGAAATTTTAAACAGATCAATGACCCTTCAGTAATCTAGGCATGACCAGCTCATGTGGTTTATGTTCATCATTCACTCAACAAATATTTAGTAGGTATCTTATGAAGTTCTGCTGCATGTGAGAAATAGTGTGATATGGAATCTATTTCAACCCTTCTGGACCCCTTTGGTATACCTACTAGGGTAATGGTAACTTTGACAGATCACATCATTCTCCCTTGACAGGTGGGGTGGGAAAATTCTTAGGAAGCCAGTGTTCTAGCTGCTCCGCATTAATCTGGGGCCATTTGGAGAGTACTTTTCCTTAGTTATGAACTCGTCTGAACTATTATTAATGAGTGCTTTTGGAGTCTTGGTGGAAATGCATTTCAAATCAAAATAAGGAGGAAATTGCTGTCTCGGATCCCCAGGAGAAGTGTTCACATCACCAGCTCCCTTTTGTATCTGCTGGTCTCAGTTTCCTTTACTAAAAATAAATGTTCCACTTTCCCATTTTAAACACACACTGCTTCTATATATATATGTGATTCTTTTCTAACAGCAAAAGGAACTTCTTTGAAGAAGTAAAATGCATCTAAAAATATCTTTACTCTAAAAACAGAAAACAATGATATAATTTGTGATTATTTGAAATGATTGGAATAATGTGGTTACATTTTATATAAATTCTATATAACTCAGTTGGGCTCATTAATTAATTAGTTTGTTAAAACTATAAATGTATTTAATGAAACAAGTATCTAGAATATTATTCAATGGAAAAGAAGTACAGCATTTTCAGTCCCCACAGCAGTGATTCTACTGTATTTTTTAAAATGTGCATATTACCTACATGATATAATTGTGAATCTTTATGGTATTATCTATTTTATAAATAAGTAAATATCTTTATATATATGTTAACTTCACTTTTTTCTTTAAAATGACTGAGTTAAAATTTTTAAAATACATTTATTTATTTTCTCTTTGTGGCTATATGGCAGGGTCACATTTCATTCTTTTTCTATGTGAGTATCCCCTTATTGCAGCACCATTTGTTGAATTTTTGTTTTTGTTTGCTTGCTTGTTTATGAGAAGTGCATGGGTCGGAAATCGAACTCGGGTCTCCCACATGGCAGGGGGGAGTTCTACCACTGAACCACCCTTGTATACATTTATTTTTCGAGGAAACTTTATATCATTACCTTAAAGGAAAAATCAGTACCTCTTTAAACCATTAGAAGGTTAAAAATAATAATAAATGGAATGAACTGCAAATAACGTTACTAAAAAGCTAGGGAGAAGGTTAGCTTCCCAGAGGCTGCCCATGCCAAAAAAAAAAAAAAAAAAAGTATGACCAGCAAAATTGCTCTTTATTTGTAAAAAGAAGTGTTAATTAAATACAGGTGTTAGGAACATGCTACCATCTATTGATAGCTTCCTCATGACATAATTAGTTGCAACAGACTAAGAATTTGAGATGGAATAAATTTCTCTATTGCCATTCATGTTATTTATTCTCCTATCTATGCAGTACCTCTAAAATTCTTACATCTTATGAGAAATAATGATATAATGGGGAAAAGTTCTGGACTCAAAAGAATACTTACTTGCTTGAATACTGGACAAGTCACTGATTCTATGGACCTAAGAATTTTCTTTCAAAAAAAAAATGTGATTTGATTTGAGTTACCAGGTTTTTATAAGAATAATGATAATAATAATTATTATGACAGCTGAAATTAAATGAGCACTTATATTTGACCAGGCACATTCATTATTTTACTAAGTATTTCCCCAACGTAGTACTATTAATCTGTTATATTGATGAAGAAATCCAGTTTATGGAGGTTATCTAATGTGCCCAAGATTTCAGTTATTAAATGATAAGAGGTGGGATACAAACCCAAATCTTGCTGCTTCGAGAGTCAGTTCTTATAAATAGTACTCTAAAGTTATATTGTAAGGTGGTATGCAAATTTGACATTATATTTTTCCCACATAAGATTGGGAGATCACTGTGATAAAGGTTATGTCTTACTCATCTTTGTGAATTCAGTGTTTAGGAGGATATTCGATAAATGCCAAATTTAACAGAATTAAATTGACTGTTCTATTGGAAATAAATAAATAAAAGGAGATTGAAATAATGTGAAAAACATGTATATGTGTATAACAAATAAAAATTCTGCAAGTTATAAAACTGCTTGTATCATTTTCTCTCAGAAATAAGTTCCCATAGTTTAGAAATTACATGCAGTAATCTTCCAGATGGCCCTGACATCCTCCCATCACTCTAGGAAATCTAGGAGAATGTATGTGGAAGACTTATTCTCTTTGGGGGGCTCTCCTTGGGGGGGGGGGCTGAAGAAGGTTTATCTAAAGAGATGGAGGAGAGACAGAGCTCACTACTGCAGAAACAATCAGCCTGCGGCAGGAATTTAAAGGTGAAAAGATCATCCCATGACACAGCCAGTCGTGCCAGGCTTACTGATGGAGAAAACCTCCAAAGAGGAACATTCATTTTCTCCTGGAAACCTTGAAAAGTCACCAGTGATGAAACCTATTTATAGGTAAAGGAAAGATCAAATGCTCTTAAAATTACTAATTCTGAATATTTTCTCAAAAACCACCTGAATGTTACATGTAGTGAGTCTAGCTAAAAAATGTGTGCCCTTTGGGTCACTAATATGATGTGTACTCAAAATGTACGATGGGAGGGTCTCAAAGTAATGTTCTTTCCACTTTTAGGCCCAACCCAACAATGTGCATTGCACATGCTGATGCCTTTGGTTTCAAACACAGAGAAACATGACCTCCTTCTCCCAGCAACTCCTGAAACAGAAAACACATGCTGCTTTCTATATTTTTTCAAAACTAATTAATAGAGTACTTATGAATGTTTAGGAAGAACTCAGGGTATCCTTTCCTTAGCAGATTTGAAAACTAATTTGTGGAAATTCTTTATAAATAAAATTCTTAAAACACATATGTATATTATCTGAAATTAAGAAAAGGAATATGAAAGAGACTTTAAATTCTTGTGGACATTTTAGAACTAGTTACCAAAAGTTCCAAAGTAACATTTCTTTCCACCTTTAGACACTAAGTGCAACATAGGATTTTAGCTAGGCCAGGTCAACACAGAAAACTAATGGATAGCATAACTTTCTATCTTTTAAAATTATTCTTTAGCAATTTTATCTTTATTATATCACAATATATTCATTTAAAGATACATGAAAATTTATTTTGGGATCACATTTGGGTTTAAGTGGTAATGCTTAAAATTTGTTTCTGTGTCGGTATCTGTTAAAACACCTAATTCTAGTCATTATTCAGCTCGTAGCAGGAAAATCTTTCATTAATCCCCAAACATGAAGAGTTCTGCCTTTTACGCACTCTCATAGTTTCCTATACTTTTTAAAGATTATTCATTAAGATTGTAACTAATGGTTCAGTGTTTGCATTTTCCAAAAGATTATAATCTCTAAGAATGAAAGACAAAAAAATAAAGGAAAAAAAATGAAGGACGGCTTTATCTTATTCAGTGCTGTATTTATCACAGCGTCTGATTCATACTGGTCACTCAATAAATAAATGTTGAATTAATGACGGATGGATGGATGGTGATTTCCTTTAATGACAAGTGGTATATAGCTAAGGTCACAAAAAAAGACACCACAGAAACTTATTTTTAAGGAAGAACAAGGTACACAGTCTGTAGACATTTTAAGATTGTGTAGGAACAATAAACTGGAAGAGTCTATACACATTTGAATTTTATTTGACCTGCCATATTCTAGGATGAGAATTTTGTTTGATTATACATTTTCAGAGATGGTAGGGTTTAACAAATGAATGTGATTGCTGACTCACTAAATTGATATTTCTTTTAGTCTCCAGTATCTTAGAGCAGCTAGAAGTAAAAACCTAAAATTGTGGAACTGTAACCCATATCAAACTCTGAAATCTGTTCTACAACTAATTGTTGTGCTGTACTCTGAAATTTAATGCTTTTTTGTATATGTTATTTTTTACAAAAAAGAAAAAAAAAGTCGATTGTGAATATACATACAGTGGCACTTAAAGGTTTATGTTGAATTCACTTCTCAAATTCTTAGCAATTTATTAAGTCTTTTTTTTAACCTTATGCATGCCAATTACTTTTCCTTTCACTTCTCTGTATGTAGATACTTCTACCTGAACACAGTTCCCAGTATCACTAATGTAAAAGCAAATGACATATGCAACGTCAATTAAATATTTATGAAATATAGCACTGAAATGGTAAATATTGTATTATGCTTTCCATTTTGTCATTAGTCAGGAGATGTTGCTACACTCTGCAAAAATGATAGCCTAAAATAGAGAAAACATCACTGTATTTCACAGGCAAGATATTTATGTCTGGCACAAACTGGATTTTAGCTGACTTTAAAGATATTTCTTATTGTTGCTGGCTTTGACTGCTGTTCATATCTGGGAGACCCATATATTTGAATGGTAAAGAAGCATGCTGAAATGTACTGTTTTTCATGTATTATTTACTTTAGCTGACCTCATATCAAACTAAGAGTAAAATAAATTATTTTTTGGGTAGAGGGGAGTAGAATATTTTCTACACTTGTATAATTTCCTGAATTTTTTAGTGATTTTTTAAATTTATAATAGTAAGTATGAGGATAAATTCAAAGTTAAATATTTTTATCTTGTAATGCCAAGAAGCTGAATATAAATACAAAGCCCCCCCCTTAGGCTCAAATAAGAATTCACTGATGTGAATACAGAGTTGACTGTAGAGGAATTGAATTTTAACTGACCTTTCAATGTTTTCTACATTTTTATATGATACGCTAGGCATAGAAAACTAACATTTTCTACAAATTAGTAGGTAGAATTCATACCGAAAGTCAAACAGAATATAAACCTGTCAAGATAGCCAAAATTTCAGTGGGAGCTGGTGGAATATAAGCAGAATATATCTATGTGCTGCCCTTAATAAGGAAAGAAATACAACTATCTAGAACAGATTTTTACTAGTTTTCCCCCTTTTTGATTTTACAGATTCAGAGTACTGCAATAGTATGCATTACCAGATTACTAGCTCCTCTGTCCAGAGGTAAACTGTTTTAATCTGAGTCTACATTCAACACTAAATCAGATTAAAATTTATGTCCTTAATTTCATGTTTACAAGAATAGAAACAATTGATATATTGATGATTTTTAGCTTTATCATTTTCAATTCTCTAAAATATACTCGATGCATTTTTCTTCATGTGACGAAACTGCATTAGTATCAAAATGCTACAACTCCATTTCAAAAAAAATGCTTTTTCTGAATGTAATGCAACTAAAAGTTAAGGGAAGAAGACGTAGTGAAAAATGGTATGTAATTCATTGCTTGTTTGTATTCTATAACCTAATGAAACAGCATTTTCATTACAAAGACATGTCCAAAAAGAAAAAATAATCTCACAACACATTTCATTTTGCCATACATATTTAAATGGCTGATTTTTCATGAAGCATAAAGGCCTGGCATATTCTTCTTCTGACCCTGAGTTGCATATATATGGCTAGTACCACAATCAATTCCAAGATACACAGAGAGGTAAAATGTTCATAAAATGCAAATAGACAGAGAAGTAGGTCAGCTAACTGCTAAAGAATCATAATTGCAATGAACCTGTTTTCAACAGGCTATGTTTTGTTCGATCTCAGGAATGCTTATGCTGTTAAACAGCCTTTTTTAGCACAGATATGACAACATCTATTTTAGGAATTAGTTGGTAGCAGCTGTTCAGAGGAAATAAATAACTATATATGTATTGTTTTAAATGAAAAGGAATATTGAAAATTTGAGTAGTTCTTTGGTTAGCAGCATATGTCAGGGGTTCATAAGAAAAGCAATGCTCAGTTATTCTCCAGAAATGAGTTAACAAACACCAGTCCCTAAAAATTCAGATGGATTTTATGTTAAAAAAAAAATCTAAGGGCGGGCCACGGTGGCTCAGCAGGCAGAGTTTTTGCATGCCATGCCGGAGATTCTGGTTCGATTCCTGGTACCTGCCCATGCAAAAAGAAAAAAAAAATCTACTAGGGGGAGGAAAAGGAGTGATTATTAATGAGTATGGGATTTCTTTTTGGGGTCATGAAAATATTCTAAAATTGGCTATGGTATTGGTTGCACAGTTCTGTGAATACACTAAACATGAGTGAATTCTACACTTTAGATCGGTGAACTGTATGATATATGAACTATATCTCAATAAAGCAATTACTTAAAAAATTTGCTGTCAAATGAATTATTGGTTGAGCCTAACCTGGCCTAAGGTCATAAAGTTGAGATGATGCACTAGCATAATATATTTCGATGAAATCTTTGTTTTTTCTGGGTTTCCTTAAATTTAAAGCACAAACGCAGTTAAATATATGGGAAATTCTTTGAATTTTCAAACACAACATTATAGTATATGGAAATGTTTATGAGGTGAAAAGTAAGTCTGACTCGAGTGACCTTTATTCTAGAGTTCATTGTCACTTTTACAAAATAAATCCAATATTTACCTTGATTTCAGTATTATGCTTTATGATATTTCTAGGTACTTTTTTCTATGTGTTCAACATTGAAATATCAGTTATCTTTCCACACAGGAAAAATATCTTCTGTGAGTAAAGAATAATAATAACCAAGACTGCTATTTATTTCATAACTATGAACAGCAGCAGGAGCAACTGTAAGCAACAGATTGTTCCTTTTCTCCCATTCTTTAGTGAATAGCTGCTGGCTTAGTTGTTCCTCTTTACAATCTTCTAATTTTAGGGCAGAAAAAGAGAAGAAGATTTATATTAGGGCCTGGAAAGGAGAGACAGCTATTTTTGGATAGATATATATCATCACCACTATCACTGAACTTAATATTTGTCATTATGAACGAGTAGTATTTTCATTATGTAAAGGAACACCAGATTAAAGGTGAATGCACCAGAGGAAGGATTTTAATTAGAGGCTCAGTAGTTGTTTAAAAAAAATTATGTGATTCTGCTGGAAAGAAATTTGCCATATTGGACATTTGAACTTTAAAACATGCAAACTCATGGCCCATTTATTCTACTATGTGCCAGCTATGGTCTCTCAGTTCTGCTCACTACTCTATCCCAGCAGGGCCTTGGGATCTCTCCGCAAAGGCTAGCCTTCTAAAGGCTGTCTAGACTTACACTGTCCAAATGGTAGCCACTAGCTACACATGGCTGTTTAAGTTTAAATTAAGTAAAAATATTAAAATTTAAACTTCAGTTCCTAGGTTGCACTCACCACATTTCAAGTGCTCAATAGTCACACGTGTCTAGGGGCGACGGACACGGGACAGGGAACTCCACCGTCGAATAAAACATTCAACAGCGCGACCCTCAACCCTTGCTAATTAAAGCGTGGTCTATAGGCCAGAAGTGCAGCATCACGCAGGACCCTGTTTGAAATACAGAATCGCAGCTTCCATCCCAGATATGGTGAATACGAGTGTTTATTTTAACAAGATCCCCCGGTGGTTCCCAAGCCCAGCGAAGTTTGAAAAGCACAAGTATAGACTTTCTTTCATCAACCTGCATGTTCTGGAATGCTACTAATGTAATCTTTAAAAACATAAAGGGGACTTCTTCATTCCTTTGCTTTAATTTCTTCCCTATTTTCAGTTCCTCAAAAACCTCATGGGAGGTAGAACAGCATAGTGGAGTCCTCGGCAGTTTTTGGTCCAGCGTCCATCATTTACTAGCTTTATGATAAGAGGCAAGGTACTTTGTCTCTCTAAGAGGCAGATTCCCTGTCTGTTAGCAGGAGAAAACAACTCAGGGTTGTTGTAGGAATTAAAGTAATTCATACACCACTCTAGCACAATGACAGCACCCCATAAGGACTCAATATGCATCCTGTAGATATTTCACGTCTCTTCTTTTCATGTCTGGGAAGACTTCTTCCCCAGCTGATCTCCTCACTAACTACTGAGGCATCAGGGGTTCAAAACCTGGTGGAAATCTCTTCTCCATCTTTCAAGCTCCAGTTCAAGCATCACATTAGCTAGAGAAGGTGTTTCCTTAATATCTTCAGCCAGCGATAACTATTTTCCTTGTTATTTTTTCTATTTTTTGCTAGTATAGATCACGCTGCTAACACAGCATGTACTGTTAAAGGTGTACTTGCATAAATGTCTTTATTACTTGATTATGAGTTTCTAGCATAAAGGAATAATGTGGACCTCTAAAATCAACTAGAGTGCCCAGGAAAATGCAGACCTAAAAATGGTTAATGAAAAGCTATGGAAGTATCAGAAGAAAATTCAAGTCCATTGTTAAAATAATACTTTTACAGCTAATCAGAACTTTACAGGCAAAATGTAAAAGCCAGAAATTATAAAGAAAAAACTGGTAACCTTGACTACTTAAAAATATATAGACAATAAAGAACGAGATGGTATAATCTAGGAATGCCTAAAGGCATTACAATGATAGGGACTAAATTTACAAAGTAAAAAATGTTTTTCCATAAGGAAGAACAAAGGAATGCCAATACTGCAGGGTATTGAAAATAGATGATAATTCATATTTTAAAACTTTAAGTTATGTGTGAGACTAAAGCAAAAAATGTTTATTTGGTACAAGATTTATATTTTGACTAATGCATTTCCTAACATAACTTATATGGACAGTTTAATCAAACACCATGAGTACATGCAACCTTGAATAGGGCATGAGATTTTGTACATTTGCCCAGAGGGATGCCCTGATAAATTCCAGAGTGATCTGAATAGTGAATAAAAAAGTCTTTGCAAAGTCCCCTTGGGGAAATGGTGAGAAAGGAGAAAAATTCAACTTCCCCATTTGGAGAACTTTTGATATTCTCGCAAACAGTGGGGACAACCAAATGAATAGGCGGAGCCCTCAATCTTGGGGTTTGTTCCTATGAAACTCATTCCTGCAAAGGATAGGAAAAAAAAAATTTCTAATGCATTGAAACAGGGGAACTCCAGAACAACTAATAAGCAAAAGCCTAGGACAAGACACAGACCAGACCTAGAAACACAGGAAAAATTCTGCATACTGCAGTCACCTGGGGCAGATCTTCCAGATAGGAGGGCTGAAGCCTGAGAAAATCTCTGTCTTGTATAAGCTGGTTACACAATGAAGATGCATACTTCTCCAGGAATAAATCACAAAGAATTAATATTTTAAAAGAGGATAAAAATCCAGAAAACACCAATGAAGAAGACAAGAGTGTGGACATACTGAATAAAGTCTTTAAAAACATGATTTTTAAACATGCTCAAGGACATGAGGGAAAACACAGAGAAAGTACTAAAGGATATCAAGAAAACAATGAATGGGCAAATAAGAGACTTAGTAAAGAGTTAGAAATTTTAAAAAAGATCCAAACAAAATTGCTGGGGTTGAAGACCACAATTACTGAAATGAACAAAGCCCAGGAGGGTTTCAAGAGCAAACTGGAGCTGGCAGGAGAAAGAATCAGTGAACTTTAGATAAGACATTTGAAAAGAGTGAGGCTGCAGAGCAGAAAGGAAAAAAAAAGATGTAATGTGAAACTAGCCTAAGACACCTCTGGGAGACCAGCAAAGCATACCAATATACACGTTATGGGAATCCCAGAGGAGAAAAGAGAGAAAAAGGGTCAGAAGGAATATTCAAAGAAATAAAGACTAGGAACTTCCCAAGCTTAGCAACAGACATGAATATGCACATCCAAGAAGCTCAGAGAACACCAAACAGGATAAATACGAAGAACTATATATCCCACCACATACTGGTTACACTACACAATGTGAAGGAGAAGGACAGGGTTCTGAAAGCTGCAAGAGAAAAGCAATGTGCTACATACAAAGAAATCCCAAATAGACGAATGCTGATTCCTCATCAGAAGCCAGGGACGCAAAAAGGCAGTGTGGGTTGAGATATTTAAAGAGCCGAAAGAAAACAAATGCCAGCCAACAACTTTATTTCTGATGAGACACTCTTTCAAAAATGAGGGCGAGATTAAGACATTCTCAGATAAATGAAAACCGAGGGAGTTCATCACCACTAGATCTGCCCTACCAGCAACGCAGAAGGGAGTGCTTCAGACTGAAAGGTAAGGACATTAGCCCAGTGGTTCACAGCAGCATAAAGACATAACGACCTGCATTAAGGCAACCATTTGGGTAATTATAAACACCAGTATTATTGTAGTACATTATTTGGTATGTAATATCACTTACTTCCTACAAGTACCATTATGCAAATATGTAAAGAATAATGATAAATCTATGGTTCTCATTAAACAATATTTAAAGATATAAGTGGTAATAAGTACAAAAAAAGAAGGTGAGGAATCAGGGAAGTATAGGAAAAGTGTATGTGAATGTTATTGAAGCTCAGTTGCTATCAAACCAAACATGACTCATATATTTAGGATGGTAAATCTTAACTTCATGATAACCACAAGGAAAAGAGATGAAAAGTATATACAGATTGAAAACAGAAGCACTCAATATGGTATTATGCAAAAAAGCAAAAAAATTATAAAAGTAGGTACTAACAGAAGTGAGGGACAAAAAAGTTAATAAGATGTACAAAGGCTAAATAGCAAACTGTGAGAAGAAAGTCCAGTATTACCAGTAAAGATTCTAAATGTAAATAGATTAAATTCTCTAGTTAAAAGGCAGATATTGGCAGAATCGATAAAAAGCATTATCTCACTACATGCTGTCTGCAAGTGACGCAACTTAAATTCAAAGATACAAGTAGGTTGAGGATGAAAGGATAGGAGAAAATATATTATGCAAGTTATAACAAAGAGGCAGTTGGAGTGGCCACATTAATACAGGGCAGAATAGACCATAAGAGAAAAAAACCAGTTATGAGGGACAAAGAAGGTCATTATATACTAAAAAAGGGAAAAACTGAACAGGAAGATGTAACAATTATAAACATATATGCACCCAACTGCACAGCCCTAAAATATATGAAGTAAAACATATGAAGGGAAAAATTGACAGTTCTACATTACTAGGAGGAGACTTTTACACACCACTATCAATAATGAGTGGAACATCTAGACAGGAGACAAATCAAGATACAGGACGTGAATGATACACTAAACCAACTAGACCTCAGAGACACTTATGGAACACTGCAGCCTACAAAAACAGAACTTATGTTTTTTTCTAATGCACTTAGATCATTTTTCTGGATGGACCATTGGTTGTGTAACAAATCTCTATAAATTAAAAAAATATTGAAATCTTACAGTGTATATCTGACTACAAGGAATGAAGCTACAAATAAAAAAAACAGAAATGGAAAATTCACAAATGTGTGGGAATTAAACAACATTCTCTTAGACAACCAATGAATTAAAGAAGAAATCAGAAGCAAAATTAGGAAATATCTTGAGATGAAGAAAATGAAAATACAATATTTCCAAACATATTCAGCGAAGTCAGTGCTGAGAAGAAAATTTATAGCTCTAATCTATTCTATGATAAAAGAAAAAAGACTTTGAGGTTAGAGACCTAACCTCAAAACTGGATGAATCAGAAAAAGAAGAGCGCATTATACCCAAAGAAAGCAGAAGGAAGTAACAAAGATTAGAGCCAAGTTAAATGAAATGGAAAACAAAAAAACAATAGAAAGAATAAAGAAAATCAAAAGTTGATCATTTGAAAAGGTCAATAAAATGGACAAAACCTTTAGCTATACTCACAAGAAAAAAGACAGAGGCTCTAAATAACAAAAATCAGAAACAAAAAGGGGGACAGTACTACACACCCTGCTGAAATGCAAAGGACTGTAAGAGGATTCTATCAACATCTGTTTGCAAATAAATTAGATAATCTAGATGAAATGGACAAAATGAAGAGGAGGGAACACTCCCCAATCCATTCCACAAGGCCAACATCACCCTCATACCAAAGTCAGATAAAGATACCACAAGAAAGAAAGCTACAGAATATCTCTTATGAAATTAGATGCAAAAATCCTCAACAAAATTCTAGCAAACTGAATCCAACAGCATATTAAAAGAATTATACACCATGATCAAGTGGGATTTATCCACATTGACTTTCCAGATAAGAAAATCAATCAATGTTTATACCATATTAACAAATCCAACAGGAAAAACCACATTATCATCTCAATGATGCAGAAAAGGCCTTTGACAAAATACAGCAGTTCTTTGTTGTAAAAATATGTAGAACACTAGGAATAGAAGGAAACTTTCTCAACATGATAATGGGTGTATATGAAAAGCCCACAGACAATGGTGAAGGACCCAAAGCTTTCCCCCTAAGGTAAGGAACAAGACAATGTTGTTACAATGTGTTGTTACAATGTTGTTGGACAATGTGTCCTACGGATGTCCACTGTCACCATTGTGAGTCAACATTGTACTAGAAATTCTTGCCAGAGAAATTAGGCATGAAAAATAAATAAAAAGGCATCCAAATTGGAAAGGAAGAAATAAAACTTTCCATATTTACAGATGATAAGCTTCCATATACAGAAAATCCTGAAAAATCATTAACAAAGCCTCTGGAGCTAATAAATGAATTCAGGAAAGTGGCAGGGTACAAGATCACCACCAACTGGTTAGCAGTGTTTCTATACACAAGCAATGAACAATCAGAAGAAGATATCAAGAAAATAAATTTCATTTACAATAGCAACTACAAGAATCAAATATCCAGGAATATAATTAACCAAGGATGTATACACAAAACTACAAAACATTGCTAAAAGAAATCAAAGAAGATTTATGGATTGGAAGAGTAAATACCATTAAGGTGTCAATACTACCCAAAGCAATTCACAGATTCAATGCAACCTCAATAAAAATTCCAACAACCTCCTTTGCAGATATGGAAAAGCCAACCATCAAATTTATATGGAAGTGTATGTAATATCAATCAAAATTCTAAAAACCTTCTTTGCAAAAATGGAAAAGCCAATCATCAAATTTATATGGACATGTAAGGGGACCCAAATAGCTAAAGTCATCTCGAAAAAGGAGAATGAAGTTGGAGGACTCAGACTTCCTGACTTTGAAAGTCATTGTGAAGTTACAGTAGTCAAAAAGCATGGTACTGGTACAAAGACAGACATATACACCAAAAGGATTGAACTGATAGCTCAGAAAACAACCCTCACATTTTAGCAAACTGATGTTTTACAAGGGGGCAAAGACTACTCATTTAGGAAATAACAGACTCTTCAAAAAATGGTTCTGGGAAAATTGGGTATCCATTTGTAAAAAAAAGAAAAAAAAAAAGGAGGATGCCTACCTCACAGCACATAAAAAAACTGATCAAATACCTCAATGTAAGAGCCAGAACTATCAAACTCCTAGAAGAATCTGCAGGGAAGGATCTTCAGGACCTTGCGTTAAGAAATGATTTCTTAGATTTTATACTGAAAGCACAAGCAACAAAAGAAAAGCGAAATTGGACCTCATCGAAATTAAAAACTTCTGTGCCTCAAAAGACTTTATTATGAAAGTAAAATGACAACATACACAATGGGAGAAAATATTTGGAATCCATATATATGATAAATATTTAATATTCAGAATATATAAATCAAGAAATCCTTTAACTTAACAACAAAAGGCAAACAACCCAATTACACTCAACAATGGGCAAAAGACTTGAACAGATATATGTGAAATGCAAATCAAATCTACAATGAGACATCATCTTACAGTCATTAGAATGGCTGCTGTTTAAAAAAAACAAAAGTAGTAGCAAGTGTTGGAGAGGATGTAGAGAAGTAGGAACACTCGTTTGTTGCAGGAGGCAATGTAAAACGGCGCAGCTATTCTTGAAGATAGTTTGGCAGTTTCTTAAAAAAGCTAAGTATAGAACTACCATATGACCCGGCAATCCCACCGCTAGGTATAAACTCACAAGAATTTAAAGTAGGGACTCAAATAGAAGGTTACACCCTGAAGTTCATAATAGCAGTTTTCATGATTGCCAAAAGATGGAAGCAACCCAAGTGTTCATCAAACAATGAATGGATAAATAAAATGTGATATATACATACAATGGAATATTATTCAGACATAAAAGGTCCTGAAACGTGGTAACATGAATGAACCCTGAAGACATCATTTTATGTTTGAAATAAGCAAGACATAAAAGGACAAATACTGGATGATCCCACTAAATTGAAAGAATTAGAATAAGCAAACTCATAAAATCAGAATCTGGACTATAGATTACTAGGTGACAGTGTGACAGGGAATGGGAAGTTAAGGTTTAAAACGTACAGGGCTCCTATTTGGAATGATAGAAATGTTTTGGTAATGGATGGTGGTGATGGTAGCGCCAAATTGTGAATGTAATTAACTGCACTGAAATATATATCTGAATATGATTAAAAGGGAAATGTTAGATTGTATATCTGGTAACAAAATTAGAAAAAAATCCATGTAACTACAGTACACGAACACTGTACTCTAAGTTAAACCATGGACTTTAATTCACAGTACAATCATAAAAAAATACTGTCATCAACCTAACAAATGTTTCACACCAGTCCAAGGTGTTAGTTATATAGTGGTGTACAGGAATTCTGTATGTTTTTTTTCTTTTGGGTGCATGGTCTGGGAATAAAACCTGGGTCTCCTGCATGGAAGGTGAACATTCTACCACTGAACCACCCGTGCACCCAGGAATTCTGCATTTTATGCATGATTGTTCTGTAAACTTACAACCTAATAAAGAAAAAACATACTAAAAAGAAATAAGTTAAAAGTTATACAGAATTGGAATATATAATTAATATTTCTGCAAATAAGTAATAATTATATGAGATTTAGGAAGGTCTTCCTTAAATGCTACAAACTTATCAATAAAAAAAAAATGAGTTTAAAAAAGAAGAAAAGCCCCAATAGAAAAATAGGCAAAAAGTAGTGCATTCACACGTATGAAAAGAAATACAAATGGCCAACTAATATGAAAAGATATCTCACACTATTAGTAATAAAGCAACTATGAAACCTTTTAACTTAAGAGTTGGTTAAAATTATTGACATTTAGCAATGGTGGTTGTATAAATTGATACAATCTTTTTTGAGGATAATTTGCCCATGGTTTAAAAATTTACAGCATGCCTCCTCTTTGGCACAGCAGATTTCTTTCAAAGAATGTATTCTGAACAATAATTTGATCAAATGAACACATATACCCACACCCTCATGTACTTACATTGATACAAAAATAGTCAGTGCATGTTTGGAAACCAATTAATTAAAAATAGCACAAAGATGACACATAATAAGTGCTGAGTGATAAAATCTTAGTACAAAATCATTAAAAATAAGGGACCTTTAAGTCTACATGCATGGCAAAATATGTGGAAGGGAATGCTGAACAGTTAACAGTGACTTCCTATGCACTGTGGGATAACTATTAATTTTCACTTTTGTTTTTTACCTGCCCCAAATCTCTGGAGTTTGTGTCAAAAAGAAAACCCCCATATGGTCATGGCATAAAAGATGAAAAGCATCTCTGATCTGTATAATTAGTTGGATGCTTTTTGCCTTTCATTGCCTGAGGAAGACAGGAAAGATCTCTTTAGCATTCCACACTGCTTCGTGACCTGCTAGGGTTGTAGGGCTGTTCTTAGGGCAGGGTGCAAGAGTTCTCCTGCAGCTTTCTTAGAGTGTGGAAAGAACTGCCTGCTTTGCAGTCTCTCCATGGGCTCTGTCACCCTGGGCAAGCCACTTACCCTTGCAGAGCCTCAGGTTCCTGGTTTGTAAAAGGAGGATAATATCACCTACCCATCAAACATGAAATCTTTCTGTGATTCCTCAAAACACCTCATCCATATAATTATTAGCATGAGTGTCTAGTCACAACGAACAACCTGAGAGGTTTTTGCATTTAATATATTGCTCAATGAGTATAGCTTAAGTACTTCAGAATTATTTGTTTTCTTCTCTTTTTTTCGGTCTCCAGGAAGCATCAATTATAGAAAGAGCAATCAGGGAAACCTGTGTTGGAATCTTGACGTCTTCATTTCCTAGCAATTTCACTTTTCAGGCCTTTATTTATTCTCTGACATTTTGATAGGAATAGGAAAAACCAAAGACAAGGCCTGCTCCCTCCCTCGCTGCCTTCTCTCTTTCCCTTCCTCCCTCCTTGTCTGCTTCCCTCCCTCCCTCCTAGAGGGTGTTCACCTGGACTATCCTGAGAGATAACTTTACTTTAGAGAAGACATGTTAATCCTGCGATTCTCATCATTTCTCATTACCTTATTGGAAGGTGAGAAAGAAAACCTAGGATAGAAATAATTCCCAAAGCTTTTAAAACTTATCTCTTAAGGGTCTGACTTTATAATCGACAGTCAATAAGAGAGAAGGAGACCCGTAAAGAAGTAGAAGAAAAAAGTCTAAGGATGGTTGCCCTTTTTTTAAATGAGGTGAGGTCAATCTGACGATGACATTGGTCTCCCCATTGATTCTGGGGTTTATCAGGCTGATCTGACTGGACAGGCAAGTGCCCCCTTCTCCTCTCTGCTTTACATGCACACTCAATAGAAAAGGGTGACCTTCCCTATGAGAAGCGCACTGTTCTTTTTTTCAAGGGTATAAACACAGCATCTTCAATCAAAAAGATCTTGTTATGCTAACTAATGAGGAACTGAAATTCTTAACCTAATTAAGAAAAAATCATTGTGTTAGCGCATTTGTCATTTAAGCAAATGAAAATTCTAAGCATATTTGTGCCTAATCAAAGCAGTAAAAGAATGAGACAACTCTCTTGTGATATATGCAACACTGGGATTGTACCTCTTGTACAGGTAGATCATAATAAATGTTCAATACATGTCTGTGAATTTATAAGAGTACATGAGGATATTAACTTAATCTATATGCTTCTATGTGGAACAAAATAAAAGCAAAGGGAGAAGTGTATGATAGTGGTATTTTACTAGCTGAAATAGAGTAGGGTGCTAGTTACTAACCAGTTAAAAAAAGGCATTTTGAAAAAAGGGAAGTTTTAAGTTTTTTGTTTAGAAGTGTTATACTGAAATAGATGCACTTATGGATCTCTGCAAAGAATAAAAGCCTCTCTAGGAATTGTGGTCTAATCTCATATTAAAATACTATTCTTCCTGTTAATCACACCATATTAATAAAGTTAAATAGCATCAGAGCTGTTATTCAAAATATGTAACAATTGGCAGGGTACAGGTACTTAGCAATCAGATGGAGTCATTAATACAGACACTGAATTCCAGAGCTGCATGGTATTTATCTATCGGCTTGTATGCACTATAGCAAAAAAAATCCCCTATAAACATTTACTTTTAATTTATTATGGCACATTTATGAGCAGTGCATTTTAGAACCATTTAAAATTCTTTAGCAACACACTCCTGAAAGTTACAAATAATTTCTGTAGCTAATAAAAGAGATTCCCTTAAAGGCTAGGGTATTTCGTAATTGAATACTAGAAATCTGTCTCTGAATATTGATTTTTATTGTTGTAATATTCCTCATTTACCTTGAGTATTAGGAAATAGCATGATATTGTTTTATTAGTATGTGATCTTGGCCAAGTGAAACCCTTTTAGTATGATTTTTACAAGGAGGAGGTCAAACTAGATTAAAACTAGATTAAAAATGACAAATAAGTTTCATCTTGCTTTCATCTATGATTGATAGGTAGTGGCTGTATGAAGCACTCTGATAAAGACAATGTGGCTGGATCCAGGTTCAGTAGAAAAAAGTGCTCTGATGCATCAGTAATGTCTGCCACGGTCAAAGAACTGGAAATCCCAGAATATAATATGCCACGTAATTGTCATCCTTGCCCCAATTATCATTCAAGTTTATTCATGTTCTAAAATTCTATTATTTTGTTAAACATTGTGACTCAAAAATGGTAATTTCACTTTCCAAAGCACACAATGTATAACATTAAGGAAGGAATACTGTAGGTAATGATAGAAACTGCTTCACTGAGAAAGCATCAGACTACTATGTAGGGTTCTGAAATACTCAGTGACAGAATTTCAAGGGGTATCATAAATCACTTTGTAAACTTGAGGATGCATCGCTGGCTGTTGTTTTTAGTGGATGTCATACTTTGTGACTTATCTCGGTGGACACCATTAGCATTTCAGTGTGTTGGCCTTGAACCAAAAGATGGTTCATTTCTGACAATTTAAAAAGCATTTTCCAATATATAATGCTCATATATGTTATGAAATAGTTAAATAAAGGGAATATTTGCAACTTTTATTGCTACCTTCCATTATTTGGATTACTTACTAAATGAAAAATATAATCAGTACTACATCTGAAAAGATGAAAATTCTGCATATAGGAATAAGGATATAATCCATTCATTGTTTTATGCATGAACAGTTCTCTGGAGAGTGTTCCTGAGTACAAGATGATGGTCCTAAGTGATGAGTTTTGCACTTAGCTAGCTGAGCTGGCTAAAGGCATGTAATATCACAACTAGCAGAGGGCTCACTATTGACTACACTTTGAAGGAAATCCCTGCAGACTGTTCACGCCTGCAAGAGCATGAATTATTTTCTGCACATGAAACGTCATACAGAGATTCATGCTTCACAAGGGATAAGTGAGACAAACACACACTATAGTGTGTGTTCAAGAGGATACCTCATTCTTTATGAAAATGAACTACCAACAAAACCAGCTGTCCACTTAACTAAATCTGTTGAAAATTAATTAAAATACTCCATAATTTATATAATGACTGACCCCTCCTCCACAAAATACAACCTCACGATCCACTTCTTGACCAAGTAAATAAATCTAAAAAACCAACAAAACAATGCTAGAACATCCTGATTTACAGACATAATAATTCTTATAACTTGTTCTTACCTATAAAATACGATAGGAGTATTCCCAGGAGCACCGAGACCCCTACAGCACAGAGAGCAGTACATTTCCAGCTACAGTACTTTGAAGACTTCTTGAATTTAAAAGCACTTCTTGACAGAGTGTTTCTAGGTAGTGGCCGAGTAGGCGGCGAATAAACAGAGCCAGATGCCATTGTGTATCCTGGGGTTGCAGTACTGAACAGTGGCGTTGTCCCTGTTCCTGTTTTGAATAGGAAATGCCTGTGGGAAAGGAGAATAGCATTAAAAAATATAAATATATTAAAATGCAAGTGACAGACCGCTAAGTGTTAGTCTCCTCTTTGTCTCTCTCTTTCTCTCTTTAATTTTAAAATTTAAAAATTAAGGTGATATTTTTTAAAAGCCCAACTCATAAATACGACTAATGGCACTCATT
This sequence comes from Tamandua tetradactyla, assembly GCF_023851605.1. Classification (NCBI taxonomy): domain Eukaryota; kingdom Metazoa; phylum Chordata; class Mammalia; order Pilosa; family Myrmecophagidae; genus Tamandua; species Tamandua tetradactyla. The sequence continues at coordinate 30,504,085 of NC_135352.1, forward strand.
TTAATGTATATAGCAGAATCTATGCATGTAAAGTATGACCGTGACTTCAAGAGACATCTTGAGAGGTGAAAAAGTTGTTCCAATGGTAGCATTTCCTGCACAAAAACATTTTGGAACTTTCCTTTATGACTTGCCTTAAGAGCATCTTTACAATTCACATAAGAAAACCAGCCTTGTTACTTACGTGTACCACACAAGGCTACCAACTCAAGAGAACATGAGCATGCAGGATTACTGTGATGCTCTGCAGTAATCCTTTTTCTAGATGTCCATGGAAACACTCTAACCCTAGCTTGCTCCCCCACTAATGAGCACTTTCAGGCTTCTCCTCAAAGGATGCCAAATAATTTTATTTTTAGTTTATGTCAAATATACTCAGGAAGCTAACACTGCTGGGGTGGGGGCTGGGGTGCGAGGAGTCATAAAATACTTTCTAAAACCAAATCTAAATAAACAAAGGGGTCAATGAAGTAGATTTTAGATCAAATGTAGAAAGACTTCCTTACAAGGTATAAAATAGTGGCACAAACTGCCTCTAAAAGTTACATGCTCTTTTACCTTGAATATGTTTAAGGAGAAACTGAATCCCCAACATGACAAGAGAGCTACAGAAGGAATTCTTTATTGGAATAATTTTAAGATTCCTTTTAACAACAAACTTCCCTAAATTTAAACAAACACTGTGTTTTATATTTTTCATGGTTTACATTTAATATCATATTGATAACTTATAAGTATATTCAGTTTGTGTCCTAACATTTACTATTATGTTCCTTTCTAACATGTTTCATGAAGTTAATAGATTGGGCTTTCTCTTCCATATTCAGGAGATTAAGTCATCCTTGAATATTCTAATGAGGCACAGTACGGTTTATATACCATTTTAGATGGTATACAGCTGAATATTTACAATCTTAAAACATATATACTTAATTTAATGTGTACAAGAAAAATATTTAATATCAAACAAATGAAGGGGTCAAAGGCACAAAACCTGGAAATTAGATTGCCTTGGTTCATATTCTGCTTTCCTGCTAACTAAGTATATGAGTTCTTGGACAAGTTTCTTAACCTCTCTCCTAGTTTTGGTTTTATAATCTATAAAATGAGATAAACCTGACTTTATGAGGTTTAACTGAATTGAGAACGTACTTAAAAGTTCTTGGAATATAGCAAGTACTACATAAATATTTGATTAAAAAATTCAAATTATGATTTCATATATTATTGCTTAGGAAAGACTAAAATATATATTTAGGTTGCAAAGAGTCAATTTACAGAAAAGTATTAAGCAAATGATGGTGGAGCTAGTATATAGATACGGCAAGTTAGGACAGTTTGTATAATACAGGTATCATAGAAAGAGTTCTAGATTAGAAATCCAAGGATCTGTGTTTAAATTCCTGGTCTTATTTCCTAGAAAACACTAGGAAACCTCAATGTTTTCATCTGTAAAATGGAGCTAATGATTATCCTGCAGTATTGTAAATCAATCAATGTATCTGGAAATGCTTTGCCAAGCATAAAATGTAAGCATGCAAAGTGTAAGTTACTACTTCTATAAATCATACTTGTAACTATTGTGAATCCATTTTTCCTGACTGAAATGATAGAATATAAAGTGCTTATGTGAAGTAAGTGCTCAATAAGCATTAGTTATTATTCTTCCCAAATTTACTTATAAGAATCTATATTAAAAAAAAGCAAAAAAACTATAATTTGAAGACAGTAAATTCCTATCTAAAATGTAACACTGTGGAAATCAGTGTGTTCAAAACACATTCCCTAGTTTACAAAATTTGCTACTGGGTAGTCCACATGCTGGCATGTGTTCTGGATGAGAAGATGGGACTGTACTGTGCCAGAGAAGAATCTGATCATCTATATCAGGTGTCAGCAAACTTTTTAGGTAAAGAACCGGAAAATAAGCATATTAGGCTTTGTCTGCCAGGCCATTTCAATTCTGCTGTTACTCAAGAAAACAGCCATAGACCATACATAAAGTGACTGAGTGTGGCTGTCTTCCAACAAAACTTTATTTATGGACACTGACATTTCAATTCATGTATTTTTCAAGTGTCATGTAATACTCCTCTTCTTTTTATCTTTTTTTTCAATAATTTAAAAGATGTGAAAACCATTTTCTGCTCAAGAGCAGTGCAAAAATACGTGGCAGGGCTGGATTTCGCCTGCAGGGTGTACAATGCCGCCTCACCTAGGTTCTCGCTTCTTTTAGGATTGCATGTGAAGAACGAATCAAGGGGCTCAGCGGCCTATTTTAACAGACTCTTCTCTCAATGCCACGGAACAGATTGAGAAAAGCAGCCCCAAAGATAAATATGCATGCACACTTTTAGAGAACGTTTCACGTAGCTGGACAGAGATCTTACCATTATCTTCTTGGGAATTCAACCCTCAGACACTCTGGCATACACCAGAGTATGCATTTTACAGAGCCAAACAATAACTGCTGCCAACAGAGGGATAGGATTTACAGAATCTATGGTTGTGGGACAACCTATTATTTACCATATAAGTGTGAGCTTTAGCATCAATTCAATTGTGGATGACCCCTCCTAGAATCATTACTGACTTCAGCTAGCCATTTATCTATTCTGTTGGCTTCTCCAACAATCATGACAACTGCCATTTCTTGAGTACTTATTAAGTGCCACTTATTGCCATTTTATTAAGGATTTACTGTAAGGCAGTGAAGGAAAAAATGGCTATCTGCCTTCTCATCCTTCATTCTCCCCTCTCAAATGTTAGTATTCTAGAGAGATATTTCCTGAATACCCATTCCAAAGTTCTGTTCCTTTACTCTCCATCATATCACGAGGCTGATTTTCTTCAGAGTATTTATTACAATCAGTTATTATCTTTTCTATTTGTTTACTTAAATACTGTTTAATGCGGCTTTGTTATTTTTCCTGCTGAAAGGTTTTTTCTCTTTTTTTGTTTTTGCTCTGCCTCACCCCTCTCAATCCCAGCGGTCATTTTATTTCATTGCCTCCGGGAGAGATGAGACAAGATGAGAAGTAGAAAGAGCCCGAGTCTCTTGCTGGTTTTCTAAAGCCTATGCTACTGGGTGAAATGGAGTGGACTGGGGTACAACCAAAATGTTTGGGAGAAATATGGTATGAGAAAAAGAGGAGTTTCCCCCTAGACTAGAAGAATACTTTTAGTCTGGGAGCAGGAAGAGAAACAGAGGGGAGTTGATGACAGTAGAGGATTAAACAGGGCCCACCAAAAGCAGCCTACCCTCTGCTTTGTAGGCAGCAACCCAGGGAGGTGGCAAGACTCCAGATGAAGCAGAGAGCACTACCCCACAAAGATATGCAAGCAAAAACAAGGAATGTTTGAGCAGCACCCAGGAAGTAGGTCTGCGGCCAAGGGCTTGCTTCTCCGGTGCCATGAAAAACCTCTGGGGGAAAGAATAAATGGAGAGGATGAAGGATATACCTCTAACAGTTGAAAGATAGGAATTTTAAAGATAAGGATTCCCTTTACACTAGAAAAACAGCTCATTTGACTAAGGGCTAGGGAGAGAAAAACACAGGCAAATGGATAAGGGCAAAAGATTCACTGCGTTCGAGACAGAGGTTTCTGTTTTCCCGAGTCCCAGAGAGGTGGAGAGATTGCAGAGAGGACTGGGGCACCAGAAAGCAGAAGAAACTGGCACCCTAACTCTCGGACAGAGACCTGAGGGGGTAACAGGATTACAAAGAAAAAACTGATGCATGGCGTTCTAGGTGATGCCATTAGAGAGAGCCTCACTGATTCTTATGCCTCATCCAGCATGATTTCTAAGAAGCAGAATTACTTTATGGCTTCAATAATAGAAATGGAATAGTATGCCACTGGACCTCAAGGGGTCTCACATATAGGAATGAGGGGTGTCTCAGCAATAACATGCGGACTCATGGAAGAAGAGGCAGCACGAAAACTCCATGTTTTGGCGGAGAAGACTGGAGCATCACATGCTCCCTGCCGTACTCAGAATATCATTCAATGGGCAGGGAGAGATAAGAGAGGAAGGGACCCAAATTCCCTGAAATAAAGTTTCCAGAAATGAGAGCTTAAAATCAAACATAAACAATAATATAACAGAATAAATTTGTATGTGTAGAGTACTAGGGTCATGGTCTGTATATATCTATTATTTGTCTTTTCCCATCATTATGCAAACTCTATTAAGTCTCATTCAGGTCTGTATTTGCAGGACTTGGAAACTTCCTGGGCCATAGTGGGTGCCAATAAATATTTTGTAAAAATAAGTATTTTTACAAATAAGTATTTGTAAAATGAATAAAATGGTGCCATTTTTGCCCATGAGGAAAGTGAGGTCAGAGAAATTACATACTTATGTCAAGGATCCACAACTAATAATTAGAATAATTTGAACCTGAGCCTACTGGAATCTAACTAAAGCTTACGCACTTAGCCTCAACACTAAAGCATGTCACTATCTAGCCTGCACAATGAGCTAGATAGATGGTGTCTCATATTAGGCATCCGTTTTCAATTTCTAAAATTTGATATATAAATGCTTAATGTCCATTTGCTCTGGAAACTCTTTTTTAGTCACCCTGGCATGGAACTCTTTCAAGAGCTGTTAAATAGAATCCCCCTGCTCCCATGTGCTCTGTGTTAAAAAGAACTGCTCTTTCAAGAACTCGGCTCAAACTGCTACAAAATTATCAGTTTTCGTAGGGGAAAATACAAATTTGAGATATTGCTGAAAACAAAGACGCAATATTCTTAAAATATACTATTAGCAGAACTGAAAACCTTTTTTTTTTTTAAACTTTAAAAGGGTTTCTAATTTAAACTTTTTTTTTTTTTTTTAAACTTTAAAAGGGTTTCTAATTTGCTGCAAGAGGACATAGACATTAATTACACATTTTTGGCCACTGTCTTTTTTTCTCAATCTCAGAAGCACAGTATTTTCCCTTCCTCCATCCAAATGATTACTCATATCAAGAGAGCACCAGATCAGGACCTTGCAAATATAGGTGCATAATAAATGCATGAGCATTATAAAACATCGAAAGAGGAAATCTCCAGTGCATTATATTCTAAAATTACTGGTCTTTGATATTTTCAGATGGCTTTCTAGTATGAAAGTATAGAAAGAATTAGTAGAGTGTTTAAAGTGATTATTTGGAAATTGTTTACAAACAAATGGAGTCATTCACGTAGGACAGATTCCTTTCAGTGAAATTAGGTCTCAAAAGAGAAATATTAAAATGTACATATAAAAACCTCTTAAATATTAACTAGAATAGTAGGAAAGGTCTATGCCAACATATTTTCTATAGAAAAGAACATCTGGTTTCAGATTTGGTAGTACACCATGTTAGTTTCAGGTTCAGACAGGAGCCATCTTTCCAAAGGCAACAATATTTTCAAAGCAACACGTAAAATATAAATCACTAACAAGCGTATGCTGCCATTAATGTTTATCTTTAAATCCGGGCTTCTTCTGAACTGTGTCAAGGTTCAACACAATTCTTACTATATATTTAGAACTCCATGCATATTTAAAGAATGAACAGATAAATGAATATTCAAATTCAGCTAAATGAAAACTATGCAATGACTTCCCATACAAGAAAACTGTTTTACCACCTAATTCTAAGAAACTTATCTCTGTAATTCATTACAGTCTTTCCCTAACCTGTGACTCTTTGCCAGGTCATAAAGCTTTGGGAACATTCTTGTCAAGTATAAAAAATTCTGAAAAATTACTACCAAAAACATATATGGGGGGGTGGTGCGGTGCTGGCTCAGCAAGCAGGGCTCTCGCCCGCCGTGCCGGAGACGCGGGTTCGTTTCCTGGCAAAAAACAAAATAAAATAAAATAAAATACATACATACACACACACACACACATATATATATGGGTTTGACCTGGCACCCACATGAGGTTTATAGGAATAAAGGCAGAAATTTTCTTTACTTCTTAGACTATATTTGGGAATGAAAAAAGTAAACCCAGTGACAACATTCCCCGGCGCATTCAGCAATGAAGGGCGGCAGCGGCAGCGGCAGCAGCTCCTTTTTAATTCGGAGCACCGGGGAGCAGGCGGACTCGGCTCTGGGGTTTCCAAGGACGCCCTGCCACGCCGGCCTCCAGCTCCTCGGCTGAGCGCCACCGTTTTCGCTCTGCTGGGGAACCAGAGAGGTGCATTCGAAAACACGCTACCGGAGCCGGGGATGAGGAAAATCAATTTCAAAGCCCCAAAGACTGCTGGTGCAGAGGGTCACTGAACACTAACAGTTGCTTTGTGGCTTTGGAATCTTGAGGGGGATTCCATTTAACAACAACCAGGAGAAGACAGGGATTGCAGAGCGCCACTGCATCATTAACGTGTAATGCTATGCAGCAGCTGAACCACAGGCGGGAGGGATTACTCTGTACTCAACACAATTAACAGCGGCTCCTTCTTCTTTTTAAGTTAAGAGGACTGTTTTGGGTTGCCCCCCCCCCCCCTTTTTTTTGATGTGCCTTCAGACTGACCACTTCATCTCAGCTTTTACCGTCCGTTCTGGTTTATATTGCTAAGTGTTTCTATAATGTATCCTCCTGGAGGCCATGCCACAAATTTAAAATTAGTAGGGACAAAGACTGAATCCCCTCATCTTTCTCGCTTTCCCCATTCCTACCCTCTTGGTCACAGTTACTGGGCTCTACCCTTAAGGCCTCTCAAGGATGGACTGGGTATAATTTTCAATCACCTCTCTTCCCTGCCTCCTGCCCTATATTCAATTTGTCAGAGAATCCTGCATTCTTTTCTTCACAGGATTTTTGCCCCTTTTTACCCCCTCCTCCCTCCATCCGTTCTTTTACTGGCAGGGTGGAGAAGTTCTTCTGAGTTCTCAGACCTGAATCTCTTCTTTTAAATCTATTTGATGGTGGCAGAGAAAAGGCACAAGTAACATTTTCCTTTCAGATTTCCTTTGTCCTCAAAGGAAATGTCACGTTTTAAATTTGGACCTGTATAGTATTCTAAGTTACTTCTACATTTCCAGTCATAATTTCTACTCTTATCTCAAACCACTTAAAATTGCTTTTTATAATTTGTTCAGCTTTTTAAGCCCGATCTCTTAGCAGATATGTTTTGTTCCTTAGTCTTCATTTTTGATTGATTTTGTCTTTGAAAGTAATTACCACAAAACTTATCATAAGAATTTTACAGGCAAGATAATATTTCTTACAGTAAATTTAAATGTGCATTTCTATATTACATCACATATAATATCCACATATCAATGGATCTTTAAAAAGATCCTAACATCAAGCACAAAATTAAGTAAGTTACAGTATATAATTCAATTGTAAGCTTACAAGAATCACTAGGAAGAAAAAAAAACGGGTTACTCTAGTATTTTGTTCAGGGGATTAAGTATACTATACTATTCCTCTAATATCAAGAACATGGTTAATAAATTGGAAATTATAAGCACCAAAATGAAAACAATTCTTGGAAAATGTTTTATAGTTGTATTCAAAGCGGTTTGAGTTACATGTCAATGGAAGATTAGGACAAAAAATAAAAGTCAAAAAGTAACTGCAACTAATGAATGAAATTGTAATTAGATTACCTTCAGAATTGGGCATCTTCATAGGAAACACTTTGTTTTCTTCCATGTTTTATACAGAGTTGAAAACCTTTTTTTTAGAGGTTAGCAAACAAAGCATTGATTAGAATAATAAGAATGTACTACTTTTTAGTCTCTGTCCCTAAGGCACATTTGAAAACTTTATTAATGACATACAGACACCAGGAAAAACATTTCCATTGCACGTACCCATCGATTACATCATATGGGGAGAAAAGCGGTAAGGCATAGGAAATGTTGATGTTTTCTCTTCTTAAATTCTTTGTAGGACAAAGTAATTGACATTCAACTAAATGTGAAATGTTTACATAAAATGTTTCAAAATCCTGTTTTCTACTGATGTCTTTAGGCAAATCAATAAAAATTTATGTAGAATATAAATTGTTTTAAAACAAATACACTGATTTCAATGTCAACGTGCCAATGAGAAGAAAGAATGGCTACATTTAGCCAAATCTACCACCTTTTTAGAATCTAAAGTTCGGACTCAGGAGCTAAGGAAATTTTAAGGTCTAGGTTCCATTTCCTTCTGGCAAAATATGACTTTCTGGATTTAAGAGGCTTATTAAAGGTCTCACAAGATTTCCTCAACATCAAACGGCTCCTCCAAAATGACATTTTTAGATCTAAAGCAAATGAATCTCACACTTGTGAATTAAAATTACCTGGAAATATATATGAAGGCTAAAATTAACTACTGCACTCAAAATAGTTCGTTACTTGATGATGCCAAAACAATGACTTGTTTGCCTAGAATTCATTTTAAGGAAGCGTAGTTTTTAATAATTGTTAGAATATATGAAATTTAATTATTATTGAATGTAACCTTCCAGATTGCCTATTTCACTCAGTTACTTATAGTCTATAACTGAAAAGCAGATGTATTTATTAAAAGCTGCAGGAAGTGAAGCAGCCCAAAATATTTGCTGGTGTATATTTGAAAGGAATGATATATCTGAAAGATGACACTATGATCCATGCATTTTGAACACTTAAAATCTGTGCTTCTTTATTATAGTGTTTAGAATTTTCATTATTGGATTCTGAATTTTAAATTACAAAGTCAACTTGATTATATGTTAAATGTGTATTGAGCAATGTGTTTGTAAGTGATTAAAAAGCTTAAAAAGCAGTCTATTTAAATGATGTGCTTTATACAATGACTAAAGAAAGACAAAATTTCTGGAAACAGAAAACTAAAGAAAGCACGCTCATATAGAAAATTGCTTGTTCTTATTCAAGGCTGGGTCCTTGTCTGTTGTTCCTTACCTTCTGACAACTGATTCTCAACAGATATCCACAGAAACCTGACAGATATCCACAGAAACTTGAGATATCCACAGAAACCTAGTACAATTAATTACCCAATGTGCTTAAATGCCTAGCTATTTGGAAAGAAATCTCCATCAGTTGAGGACTTACAGACGCTCTGTAAGGTTCCTGCATTAAGAGATTGCAGAGGCTGCTGAGAATTTTCAGAGAGAATCCCACCCACATGCATCTGCATAACCCTGCCAAAGGTATTCCGCTGTCACTTATCTTTTACATGTGAACAGTTCAACCAGCATGGCCACGATTCTGACAGGGCCTTGTGAACTGAGGTAATCGAGGCTTAGGCCACTAAAACAAGCACGAATGCACTGAGAGATCACTCCGGACATTAAAGCAGTGGATCTCAAACTAGAACCATCTGAAGGGCTTGTTACACTGCAGCAGCCCTTGAGTGGAACCCCAGCAGCTGCTGCTGGTACAGAGACTACAGTGTGAGAAACAACCACTGCTAAGGTACTTCTTTAGCTCTAAGACCTCAAGAATCCTATCAAGATTGTATAACAAATCAGAAAAGCAATAAAAAATACTCCTGCTTAGAAAGTCAGTACTGGTAGCTTACTTCCAGCTAGAACTGGAATTTGTGCAATAAAAGGCTCAGTCCAGCTGATCTCAGAGGCAAATGGCTTAAACGTTTTTGTGGTTGTTGTTTTATATCATCTCAATTATTTTTTACTTTAAACATTCCTTTTATTGTTCTTCCCTTCAATTTTACATCTTAGTTAGGTTTCCCCCAAATAACTCCCTCATTCTTTCCAATCTCATTAGTATGTTTTTAAGCATCTACCCATGTTAACTGACCTTCACTTTATCCCTAATAAGACTTGAGCATTTGTTCTTTTTTGGTTCTTCTTTGTTTCCTGTAGCATCCATATCTCCATGTACTTATACAACATACTTGGATTCACCAGCCACATAGAAGTCAAGCTGATGATTCACCTTGCCTATTTACAACTGCCTGAAAGATTTTGACTATTTTATTCACACAGATAATGCTATTTCTCAAGCCTTAGACTTTCTGGCTGGGATAATTTTCATATCTTCTTTTTTTCCCTAAAATCTTTGCTTACATTTATTACCTGTATTGGAATTTATATAAGAAAGAAAAAGCTAATCATTCTTGACAAATGATCCTTTTTCTACTTGCAGTTACTCTTCTGGAAAACTCAGTTCTAAATAATTTTAAAGCACTCTGTTTATAAATATACATGCACATGCATGTAAAAAAATGTAATATCCTCACTCCTTTACACTTCTGCCATTATGAGGAAAAGAAAAAGAACTGAAAATATTTTTCCTGGGCAACATGCCCCACCAAACTCTACTCCTTTTTGGAAACTACTGAGGACAAAGCATTGACAGCCTTGGTAATGTCCGCGGGACAGGGGGCAGGGGGCGTGGAGAGGGCACTGTCCACCCTGACAAAGGTTGTGGCAGTGAGGGGCAGCTTCTGATCTACAAAACAACATGAGGAAAGTTTAAAAAATAATAATTCTCTTACTTGGGATTTAAAGGGAGCAGATAACCAACATGCTTGAAAAAAAATCTCACATCTAACCCTCAGTATTATAATTAGAGGGAAAGTGTTTCTTTCTCCTTTTGGAAATTATTTTAAAACAAGCTTTCAAAAGTAGGAGAAAGAGAACCTAGAAGAGTATTTACTGATATGAGGAAAGTGAAACACATAGGAGTGTTAGTTCTGAATTAACTTCTTTAATGACACTGCAGTAGTGGTAGCAGTTGTTAAAAGCTATAACTAAGAATATAAGTTAGAAAACGGTATCTAAAAATGGAAAAGGCTTCTCTGAAGGCTTGATCCAAAGATGAAGCAGTTAAGACACAAACTTACCTATACTGGTAGCAAATGCAATTCAATAAATTTAAATTCAGTATTTTTCTCTTTGCATTTTGATCCTTTAATCTCTGCTAATTTTCCAACGGTATGATTCTAGAAAAGGTACAAGTGTGTGTTTATGTGTAAATTCTCTAAGAATGGGTTAGGAATTGTTCAAAGTGGATAGACAATTTTGCTTCTAACAAAAGTATTGTTATTAGAAGTTTAATTTTAAAATGTTTTACTCTAAGTAATATACCATGCATCTCTAAATTGTAAAAAGGAAATATTAATGACTCCTTTTTTTATTTACTTTATTTATAATAAATTCTTTTAAAGAAAAAAATTATGAAAGTTAAACAACCCAAGTAAGTAATCAACATTAGAATGTAAATTATACATTTTGACATGAAAACAAAAGAACGAATAGGTAATGATTCTAGCTGTGGCACAGCAAGTTAGTGAGGCTGATAAACTACTTCTTCATGCTGATAGCATGTTGCAGTCTCAAATCTATTACACTTTTGAATTGATGTGCTATTATCTTTGGAAAACTTTCACACTAGGAGGTGATCCCAGCAAGAAAAATGTCTTAAACGGAAAGCTTATAAACAAAATACCTTTCACTGCTGTTACCTGAATTAATATGAGCTATTAGTAAATTGTACAGAAAGTGGTTTGAGACCAAAAGATTTTAAATATTTCACATGATATATGCAATATGAATATGTTATTATACATTTTAGCTATAGCCTCTGTATTAATTTGTAATTATATATACAAACATATTCTTAGTACAGAATTATGTGTTAACTGATCTCTCAAAATTGGGAAGCAAAATCTTAGAGAGTATTGAGGTGAGGAAAACATTTAGTGAATTATTTACTAATTTTTATGTTTACTCTTCAAAGTCTCACTAAGTGGAGATTTACATAAAATTTAAATATACCCAGTTATGTAAAATGTAGGGCTACAACAAAAGCAAAATATTTCTACTATGAATTATTTTAACTTAGACATGTCTATAAGCAAGCACCTAATCACACTGTAGTGGTTGTATGGGAGTGTTAAGGACAGAACCACAGGATTAAATATGCACAATTATTATTTTTTTACCATTATCAAGGGGAAAAAATAGTTTGACAATCTTTGTTTCACATTTTAGATATTTTATGGTATAGCCATGACATCAAATGTATGAACCTATATTAGATATTTTCTTATATGTTTTAATATATCAATTACACTTACTGTTGGTAGTTATTACATAATAAATGTATTAATATTAAACTGGAAATGAAAAGGTATAGCTTAAAATTTATATGTACAATATGGACAGGGCTTAATCTATTTAATTATTAATTCATTTAATTATTGATGGCCATCAATGCTTAAAATTGCTCAGCAAAGTTCTTTTCATAAATTTGAGATGTGTGAGAGAACTTCAGATGTAGATGTGAGTTCACGAACAATATAAGACTTTCAGAGTTATAGGAGACTTTGAATGTACCTTAGTCAACCACCAACCTAATGGCTATAAATTACTGACCAAGAAACAGGTGACAGAACAAACCAAACCAGAAAACAGCCAGTGCAAAGGGTGGGAAGAGTCTTAAATAAAGTTTTCTGAACACCCATTTACTATGTGCCCAACAAATATTATTCACAAAATCCTCATTGTGGGTATGTGTGTGTATTACAAAATCTATTTTTTTAAGATGAGGAAACTGAGGATTAATTAACTTGTCAAAAGTTACACAGTAGCAAGGCCAGGACTGTCTGGCCCCCACTGGTTATGTGCTTAACCAGTTATACAATACAGCAGTAGTCTCTCTATGAGATAAGCATCTCAGCTGGTATGAAAACAAACTAGTGGGATAAGAATAAAATATTCAAACTCCTATTTTATCCATTTATTATCTAGAAATAAGAAATACACTAAACTTTTATAATACTTAATACACTGGTGACAGTGAGGTCTCCATACAGTCGTTTTGTTGGAAAGCTCGTGCATATGAGATATCCTGGATGAAAGCAGGAGTTCCTTTAAGTAAAGGCAGTGCCGGCCATGCCCTTGGCTTTAAGTTTTTGCAGCTTGTGCATTCTTAGCTAAATAAAGGTTCTTCAAAATACTTTTGGATGAGCTGTGAAGTGACCTTGAAAATATTTTTTCACTATGGCAAAGTACCCCAGAGAATTACAGTCCTAAAAAGAACTTAAGTCCAAATTTGCTGACCATTTCTCAGATGGTGAGTGGCTTTTGGTAGTTTGCTACCAAGAATGCATTCTAAAAAAATTAGTACTCAAAAATCTGTCCCGTCCAGGTAAAGGTAGTATTCAACAATGAGTAAAGAAAGGTAGTTACCTAAAGAAACTATTGGTTTAGAGAGAATATTTAGAAAATTTAATATTTGGAACTATTTCCACCAGTATATGATTTTACTGCCAAAAACAATGTGCCTATAATAATTTTCAATTTCCTAAATGGATTAAAAATCTTCCACACATGGTGTTTTAGTGGTCTTTGTCTTTATTTATTTAAAAATGTGAAAATGCGACAGCTTCCAATTAGTTTACTAGAACATCCAGGACACATCAGAGACTTTTGCCAAATTTAAACAAAAATCTTTATATAATTGCTAGATGGAACTGAAAAATGTTTAAGGAACTATCAACATTTAATAAATCATTTACTCAATTCCATTAATTTTAATTATTTGATTAAATTATTTTATAATATATATTTAACATGCCACTTAATAAGTAAATCATTTATTAAATAATTAGAAATAAAATAAAAATTCTTTAAAGTAATGCTTATTTTATTTCAATCTTTCAATTTTTGGTTTTATAGATGTATGATAACATGTAATATGAGCACAGTGCTACATGTATGTAATTTATAATTTAATAAATACACATTATTTAGTGGTTTGAGTGCTTTCTGCCTCCAATCAGATGTAATAAAACATTTGAAGAACACTTAGAAGAAAAGGTAATAAACTTGTATTTGAGACCTGAGGTGTAGCTGAGTGTAGTCACTGGTGACGTGACCTCAGGCAGCTTACCAAATCTCTATGGGCTTTAATAAAAGATAATTAGATAATCTCTAAAAGTTAATTCCAATCATCAAATTTGTTCTAGAAGATAGTTCATCTTCCTCAAAATCAGCTATGACTTCTCCAGGTCTACAACAAACTAGAGTTTTACCTATTGGTACATCCTAAGATTTTAAGAAATAACTGCTGAATGAATGAATGCACACAGGCTTTATTTTATGAATTACCACTACCCCACTATTATTTCATACAACTTCCTCCTCAAATTACCATTGTTATCCTTTTCTAAAAACAGATCCTGCCTTTGAAAATTCACTTTATAATCTATCTCCTCTAGGAATTAAGGGGATAGTGATCATTCTCATTATCAAAAAGTATCTCCAAAGCTGAAAAACAATGATCTAATTGTTAACCAAAGTTCATCAACATGTAAAGTTCTTGGCAGTCTTCACTACCTTTAGGTTTACCTTCATAAATACTAAACCATTTATTTTTCCTCGAAATGTCATAAGAACAGAATAAAGAAAAAAGTAAAGAAATGAATGTGTCAGGTACTTTACATATAACATTCAATAAATCCTCATAAAAATCTTTGTGAAGTATTATCAAACCAATTTTATGGAAAAGCAAGATAAAACGTATGACTAACTTGCCCAAAGTTGTACAACTAGGAGGATGTTGAGGTTTTAACTTATATAAGTATGTTCCTAAACCAACACTTTTCTAGTACCAGAAAGTGGCAATATTATTTTAGCACAAAATGTAACTGGAAGAAGATGATTTCAGGTAGTAGCATTTTAAGTGATTCAGACTGTGAGGAGGTATGATGCTAAGAAATCATAAAGGGGGTAAAAACAGAATCAGAGGGGTTATCAAATAGAATTTAAGTTTAGTTAACTGCATGCCCAAGAATTTTAATCTAAAGGCTGAGAAGAAAGCATTCTGAAAATAGTGAAATGGAAAACAGGCTTTTCCTCGGGTTTGAAATTAAAGAAGAAAGGAATAAAACCAGCAAAGATATGTCAAAGAAAAATGAAAAAAAGCACAAAACATATAAGCCTTATATTTGACTAAGTATAGATTAATTGGTGATAAAAGCAGAGGATGAAATTTCAGAGAGAAAACATAGTTTTAAAATTGGATAAAAATGAATTCTAGTGAAAGATAAAATCACCATGCAATAATGATGGTAAACAGAGATAAAATATACACATAAACATAGGAATGTATATATATATATATATATATATATGATACACACACACACACACACACACATATTGTGGTAGTTAGATTCAGTTGTCAACTTGGCCAGGTGAACGTGCCTAGTTCTGTTGCTGTGGATATGAGCCAATGGTATGTGAACCTCATCTGTTGCTGATTACATCTGCAGTTGGCTAGGAGGCCTGCCGGCTGCAATGAATGATGTTTGGTTTAATTGGCTGGTGCTGAAATGAGGAAGCTCAATGTAGCACAGCCCAAGCAGCTCAGCAGTTGCAGCTCAGCCTAGGCCTCTGGAGATGCAGAAAGAAATCACCCCAGGGAAAGTTGCTGGAACCCAGAGGCCTGGAGAGAAGGCCAGCAGACACCATGTGCCTTCCCACGTAAGAAGGACCCTCAGTGGAAAGTTAGCTGCCTTTCCTCTGAAGAACTAACAAAATAAATCCCCTTTTATTAAAAGCCAATCTGTTTCTGGTGTGTTGCATTCTGGCAGCTAGTAAACTAGAACACATATCTATATATATCAAGTAAGAAGGATTGAGACATTTTCACAGACAATATTAGTGAAGGGTAAAAGGGGAAAAAACTCACAAAAAAATTGCTGAGTAAAAACAGGAAGAGAGATACCTTAAAATGAATAGGTCATATTCAGAAGATAGTGATTAAATCACAATCATTAGTTATGACTGGAGGAAAGACAAAGATTACTTTTTAATTTGATTGTGTTCACAGATTAGTAACTAGAAATATGTTAGAAGCAATAATTCAGTTCCCTGAGTATTATGCAAATTATGGTTATCATATATAAATGTTTTGTGTTGTTATTGTTTATCCAAAGTCAAACACTATCAGAGTATAAAGCCTTTATACTTTGTTGGAAGTAAGCTCTCAAAAATAATTTAGGGCCTATAGCAAATGATTAATATGTGCTTTCTTGGGGTCTTAATTGCTATTAAAAAGAAACTGGTTCACCTGCAATTAAACAAAATAACACTCCCACTCTATTGTACAGTATCTTCATTATGCTCAAAAGACACCTAAAGCTTTCAATATCTTAAATAAAACTAGGGTCTAACTTCTGACTGATGTGGAGACAATGCATCTATCAAGGCTTTTATTGATTCATTCCAAACATTTACTACTTTACTTAATTAAATGTTTCAAGGATATGAATAGTTACCTTTCACTGTTATTTGAAAAGTTTCTTTTCTTCCCAAGAATAAAATTCACAGACAAGGTGTTCCTACATGCAAAAATGAACCTACTTTTTTTTTTGAATGATAGGAATAGTTAGAAAACCAAGAGATTTTATTCTGGTAAAATTAATTTATGTCTTAGAACACATGAAACTTATAATGATTTCTGATACTAGGTCCCCATACCCTGCTCCCCAGACCAGCTCCAAAGTGTATATGGAAGAGACTTTCCTCCATAACTTCAGATATCTGGTAGGCAGCAGCCACCAGAAGTTGCCAGAAGAATTGGGGCTTGGAGCATTTGACAAAAGATGTCTGCCTAGAAGTCACTGGCGAGAGAGAGACTAGGAGAGTTTCTAGGTTGTACCATGGTCCCAAGAAGGGCTTGAAAGTTAGTTAAGAAAGAGAGATCCAGTGTACCTGAAAAGGTTCTATGGTGATCTTTTAAATGAAAAGTTGCTTTCAGCAGACGCAGTGTGGTCTGTGAGCCCAGCAGTGGGCATACAGGTGTCAGGGTGAACACATACTGCTACCAGGAGTTGCCCCCCGTGGAGGTCATGAGATTATCGAGGCTCAGAATTTAGCTCCTGCCCAGGCATGAGGAGGGGAAGGAAAAGTCCCAAACTCCCTTGAGTCAAGTAAAAAATGGATACAGTCATCATTTCCTCTGCCATCAGGAAAATGCAGGGCCAAAAGAGAGGGTAAGTTTAATTACAGAAAAAGAGAGCTATATTTTTAACCCAAAAAAACATGGTTTTATTTTTATGCTTGGCCCATCTGCACATAAAGATAAATTATATGTAAACATTCTAGTTAAGACAAATACCTTTCTTATCCTTTGGAGAGAAGAGAGCTAGTCCATGATTTTAAAAAAAAGTTCAAACATTAACCTATTAGCTTCCCTTACTCTTTGCAATTGTTGTTGTCATTATTTTGTCATATTAAAAAAAATTTATAGACTACCTAACATATATCAGGTAGGAGATTTTCTTATACTATTTCATTTAATAGTCACATCACCATTTTGAGTAGGTACTGTTATTGTATTGGAACCTGAACCTCTTATTTAAATAATTAGTAGATGATTACATAGATAGCTTAAATGGTGGATCAAAGTTTAAAAACCATGCCAATCTGACACCAAACAGCACAATCTTCTCACATTGCTAAAGTGTTTTATATCTCTACTACAGCAACTAGGTTTTATTTAGGAATATATATAAATATTGACTCCTGGGAATAATTTTGATTTTAGAGCTCTAACTAGTCCATGCCTACTTTTCTCATTTAAAGATTGGCATGATCTCTGCTAAACAACAAAAGTGAGTTCTAAGATTACAACTGGTTATTAATCTTGCATTAAAAATAAGCTTTTGCTTATATTAGTAACCATCTATGAATCTTCATCTCATACTTCATCTTAGGGTGAGACCTCTACTTCAACATAAAAGAATGGTTTTGGAGACAGACATTAAAATACTGCTGAAGACACCTGGATTTCAATCTTGGAGTAAATTCAGGATACATTTTATCTTTGTTTAAAGATTAATTAAAATTTTCTAAACCTGGCCTAAGCCAAATTTTGAAGTCTATTCAATAATTTGCCTGTTCATTTTTGCATCTATTTTCCATTTCTGTGAGATTCTCTTCTCCCATGGATGCCCATGGATCTCTTTAACCAAAATTTATCTTTAACAAAAGGATAGGCATTGGTCATATCTGTTTTGATGTATATTTAATGCTACCTTCCCAAGGATATTTTACTTAAAGCTACACCTTTAATTATAGAGGACTTTGCTACTTACTATCTTACTAACAGAATGTTGCTTATTGGTCAGTAGGGAGAGGCATAATTTTTCGACTGAAAAAACTTTCCCCTGGTACCATAAGGCCACAAAATGTAGGCTGCTGCCTAGATGTTTTTTTTTTTTAATTATTCTTTATTTATAACAAATATTTTTTGAGGAAATTATAAGGAATATCACGAAGCGATACATATTATCATCACTATTTGAGAATGATGAATAAACTAGTGGCTCTCAAAGTATGATTTCTGGAACAGTTGCATTAGTATCATCTGGAAATTCGTTAAAAATGCAAATTCTCCCCCAAACCTACCAAATTAAAAATTCTGGGGTAAGGCCCAGCGATCTGCTTAACAAGCCTCTAGGTGATTCTGATACACTCTGAACACATAGTGGTTTGAGAACCACTGTAATAGACTGCAGCAGAGGCTTTTCAAGGTGTGGGTGTTGGCCACGGAACATAATCATCTGGGTGGGGTGGGGTGGGGCACTGTTTAAAATGCACATTCTGTACCGTGCCCTCTACTCTCCCCCATACTGAATCTGAACTTGAACTTGTTATTTCAGGGCTTGTGATCTATACTTTTAATTACTCCACCAGTATTATAACACTCCACCAGGTGATTCACATATTCCCTGAAGTTTTACAATCCTCATTATAGAAGTCATCTATGTTTATGCGTGCATATATTTATTTATGCATATGTATAAATAATGCACACACATATATGTTTGTCCAAGGTTCTTCTATGCAAGGCTGACTCAGAACTGATGCTTGCATGATCTGTCTTCCCTTTCCCCAGAAGTATTTTAGAGTGAAGATAAGAGAGGAAAAAGGCATTATGATAGAGTTTGGTAAAGCACACTTTCGTTTAGGTACTCTGTTTTTAAAAGATGCACAACTGGGCAGGCCATGGTGGCTCAGCAGGCAAGAATGCTTGCCTGCCATGCCAGAGGACCTGGGTTCGATTCCTGGTGCCTGCCCACGTTAAAAGATGTGCAACTGATCTCTCATTAAAGTGGTCTAAAACAACTAGATACTTAAATAAAAAATGTGGTAATAAAGAAATGATTTAATATGCAATTTCATACATTAATAATTAGCAAAGCATTACTGAATTACAAGGTAAAAAGCTATGGGAAACATAATTAATGAACTATCAGTGCCAAAGTAGTCTTCATAATAAAAAAGCCTTTAATAAATCTTTTATTAAACGGATACAAACGAACCACTTTGTTAACATCTAATAGGTGACTACTAAACTACTTAATTCACATATATAAATGAAGAATTTGCAGGCAATTAACTTTACAATTGTTGAAGGTCAGGGCTTCTCAATGAGAATTACGCTACTAGGACTTTAAATGCTACTGCTATACTGAGCCCAGGCTAAGCTTTTCCTAAGCTGCTCAATTTTCTTGAAGCAGCTACTATTGTTCTCTGAAGCAGCTTAAGTATAACGTAAACAAAGGGCAAACTATAGGCTATCAAATGCCCTAAAAGTCAATTATATAAAGTACAAGAATTAGCGCGCTTAAATAAAAGGAATTTCAAGCAAGCCTTTGGTATTGTATATAGGCACGGACTGTTATTTATAAGAGAAGATGAGATAGTAAAGATATGCTTATGAACTGCAAGTGTTAATTGTATGATGATGTGACTCTAAGAAATCTGAACCTCACTGTCTGGTTATAGACCAGGCCTACTCTATTTACAAAGTAGAAATGTACAGTACGCAATAATATTGATTGTCTCCAGCAGCAGCAAATATTAAATTCATTAGAGAAAGGAAATAAACATTTTATGGAAGCAAGAAACCGCCTGGTGAAAAAAAAAATGCTTTCTGATAAATCAAAATGAAAGCTACACTAAAACATGTGGGACAAGGTAGAAAATCTTTTATGCTTTCTCCACCAATTCACATAAACTCCAAGTCTACAAATTACTGAGATTTTTCATGGATTACTACATGCCATTTTATAATCAACTGCTATCAATATGTGCTGAAAGGAGAAAAGTGGAGGAGACGAGAAAAAAATGGAAATTCCTGTCTACACAAAACTGCATTTCAGAGGCCTATATCTTTTAAATGACAGTTTCGGAAAAGTGAGAACTAGTAATATGAGTAAAGGTATAAATTAAAATAATTGCCAAAGATGAAACTATACACTGGATTAAAAAATAAAGTCAGACAGAAGTCTCAATAAAGTTGTTAATATAGCTGAAACTGAGCCAGAAAATCATACTCAACAGGGAACCTTAACTAAAAAAGGAAAAAAATCAATGATAAATAAGACTGGTTCTTCAACTCAAGAGTTCCAACCAAGTGAGACTATTAAAGAAGCCACAGCAGTAGCATGTCGGTACAGTATGAGATTTTCACATCACTGCTTAGGTTGACTTGCTGAGTACCTGCAAATATGATTTCCTTTGATTAGTGATACTGTAAAATATGAATACTGGATAATGAGGAAACAACAAAATAATATTACAGATTAAAATTTTTAATATGATATCCAATTTTTAGATTCATTAATCTTTATATATATACTGGTGAGAAACGAGGAACTGGAAGATTGGTATAAAATTAGAATAAAATGTGGTTTCATTGATGGTTCATTTATGGTATTGCTTTGAAATGGAAGAAAACCTCAGTAACTACTCACTCTGGGAATGATTTCCTTCAAGGTCTGAATATATAGAGATCTAGAATCTCATCTATGGCCACTATGGATTTTCCTCTAACCAGAAGAATCTGGTTAATCTCTCTGCCCCACCCCAAACAAAATTCATTAATACAACATAAGGAAGAACAAGAACACATCTTATCTTTCCTCAAAATCATTCCAAAAAGACATAACTTCAAGGAATAAGAACTCTCCTCCTACTGAGACTCACAGCTTTGGAGGTTTTTGTGCTATACAACATGTATGAAATTAAACACATTTCTGATGACTTAACTTGACATATTTCATAAATATTTGTCAAAACAATTATTGTCAACTACTATGCAATTATCCATATTCAATGTGATGACTCGACTGGAAAATCACTTTTTTCTTAATAAAATTTTTCTAAATGACAACAGTGAATCAGTGTTGATTCCTTGTTCAGTGTGTGCTAATTAATTACACTGGGTAAATTTAGTTCTGTGCTAACAACCTCAGGAAAAAGAGACTCTGTATACATGACTCTGTCTTAAATGAAGAGAAATGTATTGTTTGCCTATTACTCTTGTACTTTCTTATTCAAACTTCTCACCAAAGAGCGTTCAATAATACAAAATAAACCATAAAGCTCAGCTACTCTTGGCTGACATGCTATATAAAAAGATAAGTGCTCTTTGGAAACTTGCCCATCGGTCAAGTGTAAAAAAGAGACAAAGATTTTTATTATTAACAACTAGCTGTGAGGGTCTCCTCCCAGGTTCTCCTCAGGCAGAAGGAGGTTTAGATCAACCATCTAATGACAATAAATAGCAGTTTATTCATTGTGAAACAGTTTCGTCATCCAGAAGCTAATGTGAATGCTGACTTAGTTAACCACGGGCTCTACAGGGCAGGGCGTTTTGGGGGACATTCTCCCAGAGGTTCTAGTGGCTTCTATCTTTCGGTTCTTACGTATTGATGATTCCTTTCCTCTGAGCGCAATGGAAGCTTTGGGCAGGGAAGAAATGAATCATAACAGGAATGTTAGGGGAACCTTGCTGCAAAGCTACCAATAGAAAACCAATACGGTAAGACCCTTTCCCTTTGCAATATGATGTAAAAGGAGACACTAACTTGAGCTTCTGTCCAAAGGAAGAAGGTGAGGTTTTCTGTACCCAGATAGTCTACAAAAGAGCCTTTATTGGCCCCCACTTTTGCATGAGCAGATTGCCACATGTGGGCCAGCCTGTGTTAGAAGTCAGTCATAACTGAAGGACCTCACTGAAACTCCAGTAAGTGTACAGAGAAAGGACACTAAATTGGTGAAGCGTCTAGAAGAGAAGAACGAGAATCCTGTGAGCTAACATACACATATGATGGCAAATTGCTCTGTACAATTCTAGATTATAGATTATTAGTTATACAATTACAAGTCGAAGATAGAAGTTTCAGGGATGGAGACTTCATTTCTTAATAAGGATGAATTTCCTAAACAGACTGGCTAAGAATGAGTGGAACACCTTAGGAAACAATGCTGGAAAGAACTTTAAAGTAGGTCCTGTTTCCCTCATATTATAGGAAACTATAAGATATCTTTAACAAGTGGCCATCCAGCTTGTGCTCAAGTGTTACATGTGGGAATGCACTATAATTTTATGACTCAATGGACAAATGGTAGTCTGTAAAATTAGGGATGTCTAGAACCAAGTAAATGCTAAACATGTTTATTAAATCAAGCTATGAGGGACAGAAACTTAACTTTAAACCTCCATCCTTTTCCCACACATCTGGTAATTTATAGATAAACAAAAACAGTAGTAAGGAAAAGTTTCACTGACATCATTTATTATCTCTTAATATTTGGAGGAGAAAAAAACACAGATTTCATGTAAGTATGATAAACTTCTCTTAGTGATTAAAGGGTTGGACTATCTTATCTCTAAATTTTAAATGTTAAAAATGTGGTTTACTGTTTGACAATATCTGATATTCTTGCAAGTAGTAGGGACAACCAAATCAATGGGCTAAGCCCTCGACCTTGGGATTTGCCCTATGAAACTTATTCCTGCAAAGGACAGGCTAAGCCTACAGTCACCTCCAGAGAATCTCTTTTGTTGTTCAACTGTGGCCTCCCTCCCTAAGCCAAATCGGCAGGTGAACTTATTGCCCTCCCCCACTACGTAGGACATGTCTCCCAGGGGTGAAAATCTCCCTGGCAACGTGGGACAGAACTCCCAGGATTAGTCGGGACCCAGTGTCACGGGAATGAGAAAGCCTTTTTGACCAAAAGAGGGAAGAGAGAAATGAGACAAAATAAAGTTTCAGTGGCTGAGAGATTTCAAACAGAGTTGAGAGGTTATTCTGGAGATTATTATTATGCATTATATAGATACCCCTTTTTAGTTTATGGTAGACTGGAGTGGCTGGATGGAAGTACCTGAAACTGTAGAACTGTATTACAGTAGCCTTGATTCTTGAAGAAGTTTGTAAACTATATAGTTTCTACTTTGTGACTGTGTAATTGTGATAACCTTGTGTCAGATGCTCCTTTCATCGAATGTACTGACTGATGAGTAAAAAAAAGGATAAAAAAGATAAATAATAGGGGAGTAAGGGGTAAAATAAATTGGGTAGATTGAAATACTAGTGGTCAATGAGAGAGAGGGGTAAGCGGTATGGGATGCATGAGTTTTTCCTTTTTGTTTTTCTGCAGTGATGTTATATGTTCTAAAAATGATCACGGTGATGAATACACAACTGTGTGATGATATTGTGAGCCACTGATTATATGCCATGTACGTACTGTATGTGTGTGAAGTTTCGTCAATAGAAATATTTTTTTTATATGTGGTTTACTAACTCTTGTAGAAAATACATTCTCTCTGCAATTTCCTTCATTCCCTACAGGTAGTCCTAAAACTCAAATAAACTTTAAGTCTCACATTTGGGAGTTACCTGCTTTCCAGTGGTACATTACTGCCAAGGACCCAGCTGTCCTGCAGCTGGACGGACTCGGGTGTGGTTTGCAGCTCGGCGGGCAAAGCAGCCGGCGGGGCCGGACTCTGGTTCCTTCTATTGGTCAGGGAGTTTCTATTGAGAGAAGTAATGGATGGATGATGTTGTGCAGAGTGCTGCTTATGGGAAGGTGGCAAAGGCTGCAGGGTGGACTGGCCTTGGTTGTTTGTAGGTTGCTCTGAAAAAAAAAAAAAAAAAAAGAAAACTCATTATACATATATGTGTATATACATACCTATACACATTACTAGGGATCCATCATACACATATGCATGTGTATATACATACCTATACACATTTCTTAGGGATCCATTGTCGATGAATTAGAATTGGAAACAACATATAAATCCATAGCCTAATACATCTGCATATTATTCTATTAGCGGGTGTTCAGTGACATTTTCTAAGAGCAAGTTTACCCTTGATACACAAAGTTCTAATTAATATACAACAGATGGCAAAATTGCTTTTGGTTTTAATTTGTCTCAGATTTTTTTTTTCATCTGGTTTTATTAACACCTACAGAAAACAGCATCTGACAGTTCCCCTAATGTGCCTTTAGATTTCAGCTTTTTTTAACAAACCAACCCTGAAATTAAATGGGTAATTTCAGCAGAACACAAAGGTTTTCAAAACGCATATAATCCCTATAATTATTTAATGGAGTTTTTTTAAGCTTTATTTAACTGCAATAAATTATTACAAGCTAGTTGCTAAACAGCAGTGGACTACTCTAGTTTAGTGCATTTCAAATAAGGCAGATCTGCACTGTGATCTACTAATAGACGCTAAGTATTCTTTAGCAGAAGGTCACTCTGGGAAGCAGATGTTGTTTCATGGATATTTAACAGACTGAATCACATCTGATTACAACGTCAGAAGACTCATATACTTAATGACCGTTACATCCATTAGAACACACACAGAACAGATTTTCCAATTTCACAGTACGCAGTATAACTACATTCTGGAGTAAGTCATAGGTGACCAGCGAGATGCGAGTCACTATGACGGTGGCACAAACATTCTGTTCGAAACCAAACCAGAACCATAGATGATGCAGTGAATTCAAAATATAAAGACAGTGCTAGGTTGTAACCAAGCAGATTCCCGAATGCTAAAGGAGTCATAAGTTAAATTTCACAAATTAATGTAAGATCTGAGACCTACTTTCAATCTCATTACCTAGCTTTGGATGTGCTACAATTCACAAACATTGTATTTTAACAAACAGACAGATGACTTCTTAATTTAATGCTAAAATTAATATGCTTCCACACCCATAAGACGTCAACTTTTGAAAAAATTCAAAGTACAATATAATAGTAAAATGATTCATTAAATCATGCTATTAATATAAATGCACATATTAAAAGAGAATAGGAAACACAGGGATTATCTTTCATCTACTATGTGAACTCCAGCAGTAATTAAGCCAAATAATACAGTATAATATTGTAATTCTGGTTATATGAAATGAAAACCTGAAATTAAAGAGTTTGAACACATACTATCAAACCTCTTTAGGGCATGACAACGAAAAAAAATCCTCTCATAGCATATGACATCAATAATTACTGCATGTTTCTAATGACCTCTAATAATCCACATCATATTATTTTAAATCTAATAATTCCTCATTCTTGAAATCAGTGGCAGAGATAATACCTAAATATATGAAAACAGAGCCACTTCCTTGCACATACTCTGTTCCTGAGATCCCCATGCCAGGGCTGCAGTAATCCTGCTTGGTTTATTGCTTTAGTGTTCATGGAAACTGTGTCTAAATCTTAGTTAAACTGAAATTAACCTCTAAGGGAATGGCAGGGTTAAAATACCTCATATAGTTCTAATTGTATTTTATAAAAAGAAACTAACATTTAAAAATTCATGGAAGAATTCAGGTTTCATAAAACTAATTAGTTTTGTCTTCCCCAGCATCAATGCATATGATTACAATCTTTATTGAAGTCTTCTAGGTACATTTCAACATCTGCTTATAAAGAGTAACATAAAAGTTACACTTATGAGCACCTAAAACAGTTGATGACAATGGAATAGAAATAAAGAGAGAAAAGGGAGAAACATCTCACAGGGAAAAGTGACAAGCTTGTGCCTAAAAAGAAGGAGAGGGATGAATCAGATGACTTTCAAGTGTGGCTCCACAAAAAAAAAATGGTATAATATTCTATATATGTTATCTAGAAGAAGTTACACATTTGCTATAATACTAACACAGAGAAAAGAACAGTGTATTGCAAGTCAAAATACCAAAGTTCAGTTTTAGTTCTGCTGGGCATCATGACAGCGAGCCTTAGTTATCTCATCTGTAATGTGGTAAAAATATCCCATCCAGGTTGTAAGTGTAGCTCTAAGAATTTAATGAAATCCATCCTTTCATTTATTTATTCATGCGTTGGATCATTCATTCCACAAATGTTTATCAACTCTGTATGTCCTAGGAATATGCTAAGACAATAGCAGGTGAAAATACTGTGTAAAGGCTAAAATATTATGGAAAAGCTTCCATTTAAGGTTCAAAAAATAAATAGTGCTACAGGGGCTGTTTCCTGTGGTCTGCTTGGGCAGTGCACTCTGTCTGTTGGGACCTCTTTTGGCTTGACTACATAATCATTTAGTAAGGGTGGAAGAGGCCTACTGATAAAACTTAGACAGATGGTGAAAACTAGGTTTAATCTAAAATTTGATGGGAAAGAGTAAGTGCCGAGTCAGAGTGAGGAAGGTAGGGTGGTGGCCAGAAATTTAAATTATGCTGCAGCCTATAAATGGAAGCAAACTTTGATTTTCATTAGGGGCAATATTAGTCCTAGTGATCCGGGCTTACAAAACATAAGAAGCAGTTAGGGCATGCATGTACTTATACCAACTTATTCAAGATAGAATATAAATACAGCATAAGGAGATAAAATAAAATTAAATATACCTAGAAAAGGAGATAGAATAAAAGAAAACTGAAAGTAGAAAAAGTAAGATAAAGCCAATTTTAGGGTTTTTGGACAAAATGTCTGGTGCATAGTTTGATGCATTTTTAAATTGTCTAGGTGCCAATAGAAAGAGGGAAATATGACCAGCTTCATGACTGAAAAGTGTTTTAACATGAAAAAGTTTTGCTTAAGAAAATCATAATTATTACTGGTACTGAAAATACAGAGAAAATTCTCTTTTACGTCCTCACATGAAAAACCAAGTGTGAATACCTAGGGACATTTTTTACACCGAGTTTCAGACCGGACACAAGGAACAGAGCACAGGGTCTAGACTGGAGACTAGAAAAGTACCTATGGCTCTCATATAGGGCAGATCCAGACAAGGGCAGCAGGACAGCACCTGTAACCCTTTGCTTTAAGCTATCCATTCATATAAGGTTTTGCACAGATGTGATAAGAAATTTTGGATATAATGACTTTGAGTTTAGTTGGGACAGTCAGACCTCACATATCATGAGGCTTAATGTTCCTGAAACATAGTTTTGAACATGTACCTTTACTTCAGAAAAACTCCAAAGGGTTCCCTAATCATTATAAAATATTAAACGAACTTTAAAGGTGAACGTTATACTTGCTCAAAGAGAGTCCCCCCAGATATTTTTCCAACACCCCTCCCCCCATAAATCCTCTTCATATTTGTTGTTCTAGTTAAGTTTGCTGTGCCCACTCCACACTAGACACATTTCCACTTAGGGCATAGTTACTTCCAACCAGACAGACATTTTCCTTCATTCATCTATATCCAAATCTTACTTAACCTTCAAGCTCCAGGAAAGATGGTACCCCATCTGCTTTGGTCAGGTAGAAACAGTTCATCTCTTCTCTGGGTCTCTTATTTTATCTGATCCTTTTTTATAGGCTCTTCTGACTTTTCCCTTTGTATTATAGTTAATTCGTAAACCTCATGTTCCCTGTTAAACTCTCTACGGGCAGACTCCATGTCTAATTCATCTTTGAACACATCAGGACCACACAAGGGTAGATACTCAGATATTTATTGAATGAATACTATTTGGGAAGAATTCAATGAATAAAGTAGTGAAGTGGTTAAAAGTAGTGCCTGCCCATATTGATTTTAATTGTAAGGTAACTGGCAAACGTCTTTTTTCACTCAACTCAATTCTTAGCTCCTGAAGGGCAGAGATTCTTACTTAAATTTCTTTGGATTTCTCAGTACCCTCACTAAGTTTTGACTTCAAAGCCTCCCAAAAATATGCTGACGGATTGATGACATTTCTGCAATAATAGCACCATGAGGGGTCATCTCATCCAAGCAGGGCACCACACAGCTCACACCAGAGGCTGATTTTTAGGACCATTTCTTTGGAACTGACTGTAGCAAATGTTCTGATTTTTAAAATATACCTTTTATGATGTACAATAAATGGAAAATATACAAAATATATAAAATATGAACATAAGGTATGGATGAATACATAACATATAAATTATGGCTTACCAAACAGAGTAGTCTATCTTGTATTTAAAAACTTTTAACTAAAAGTGCTCCAAATTAGACATTTTGGAGAAGACAGATTGTTTTTTCAAAATTTTCTACTTTGGGCACATGCTCATCAGAAATTAAACAGTGCCACTACTGAATTCATTCTTTCTTTCGGCCTGTTGCTTGTTGCTCATCAGAAATTAAACAGTGCCACTACTGAATTCATTCTTTCTTTCGGCCTGTTGCTTGTTTTTTCAAATTTTGACTGTTTACAGAATTTATATGAAAGCCTAATAGTTGCTTGCTTTTAATTTGATAAACTGAATGAAAATTACAGGAGACATTTGAAAACTTCATATCATATGAATAATAGAGATTAAATTGAAATGACTTTAGTCATTTTGCTCAACCCTTTGCCACCAAAAAATGTTGCTCTTTCAGCAACGTTACTTAAGACTATCATTTCCATGCTAAATCTATTATCATGGGTTAATAACTTGGATTCTGGTATATGCTGGCTAAGGCTTGTTGACTACTACTAGCCCATGAAAGTGCTATGAGCCACAGAAGCTCTTTGATAATAGGGCAGATTCCAGTTTAAGCAATGCATAAATCCCCAATCCCAAACCAAATGGAAGGCATATTAACGGAACTCTTCTCATGGGGAATAACAGAAACTTTTGACAACTTTTCTTGAATAGCATCTCTGCTGCTCCGGAACAATGAGATAAAAGGTGCCACCATGACAAATGACAATAAATATGGGATACGTAATTCTTATTCTTGAACGAGTTACTTAATCTTTCTGAGCTTCATTTATTTTACAGGGCTGATTTAAAGGATGGAAACAGCGCCTGACATACAGTAAGTGCTTAATTAATGGTAACTTACAAAGGGCGGGGGAAGAAGCAACTGCCTTCAGGGCAGAACATCATAAGAAAAAACAAGGTAATAGAAAAGATATTACCTTGGAAGCAACTGATACCATCATATAAGAAATAACACACAATTGAGTTTATTTGAAGAGGAAAATTTTTTGCTTTAATGGGTAAGAAAACTAGAATCAGAAACATTATAGGAATGAAAAATGAACTCATCTCTTGCCAGGTGCCACAGAAGGAATGTGATCTCAAGGGTCATGATGTCGGACTGTGTTGGTTTTCCCTGTCTAGGATGACCAGAGAATCAAAAAAAAGAACACTTGTGCTCTGAACAAAACTGGGCTTATTTGCTAGTTTGATTTTCCAAAAATCACAAGCCACTATTGGTAGTTCCTCGACTTCCGTGCGCTTCACCTCCAGCTCCTCTGTGGTTCACAGCCTGGGGCTGTGCTTTTCTGGACAACGTGGAAATGGACTTTCAAACAGGAAAGCCGGGGGAGAAAATACTGCCTGCTGGGAAATAAAAGCGAGTGCACGTCTGCATGTGTACGTGCGCGCCTCGTTCACGCGGGATGAAGTAAAAAGCGAGTGTGCGATGAGAGGTGAGGAGGAAAGCAGGGGTGACACTTACTCTGAGCGGTGCCCGCAGCTGGAAAGGGTATCACCACAGCTCCTCCAACTGCTCTGTCCTACCTGCATGCTTCATTTTTCTGTCTTCCTCTTCCTTCCCAGGAGCTCAGTTGTGGGCTGGCTGGGCAAATGCCATGGTAAGGAAAATAAAACATTGCATTGTTTGGAAATGTCCCCAGGGAAGAAATATCCTAACATGGATGGGGGAAAGGGGCTGAGAGCTGTGCAGCTTTGAAATGATTGCTTGTCCTATCAGTAAATTCTGCTAACAGACAACAAATGGGATAAGTGAAGGTGGAGAGAGAGGAAAGAGGACAGAGAGAGAGAGACAGAGGGATGGAGGGAGCAATGCAGAGTTTTGTCATTACAAAACTGCTCCGATCTTGGAAGCGCTGTGAGCCCACAGAAGACCTACTAGGAATTCATCATCGGCAGCTTACTCTTGGATACTGCCGGAACCCAAACTTGAATAAAGGTGATCCTGGTTCTCTAAGAGTTCACCATATGATACACAGAACATATTAAACTGGACAAACACTTAAAAGTAGCTAAGGTCATTTACTGGCAATTGCAAAGGCTATGATCTGTATCCTAAAATTTATTCATCCTCACGCCATTCCTGGTTAGATCTTTACCTTCCTCTATCTGTCTCAAATAAAACACATTTTCTTCTAGAATGACTTTTTCTTCAAACAGGTCACCAAAACAAAACATACGAAAGTTTTGTCGTTGTATACTTTACTACTATATTTGTTCTAAACATATTGTACAGATCTTTAGAGTAAACGCTCCAAGTGGACGAGGATCAAATCACTATTGCTTTCAATTTTGAAAATCCCCAATCTGATTCTTGGATTTAGCAGAATCTTCTGATCCATTATCAACTATTGCTGTGGTTTGAGGAAATTTTTTTCCCTGGATTTTCTAATGGCAAATTTGGATAACAACACCTCCCTACCTGACTACTTTCCAGGAAAATACACATCGTGCTAAAGAAATGGTTTGGAAAAAAAGTTTTGATAAAAAGATTATGAGCTATTAGAAAGGTGGTGCTATAGGTTCCACGTTTTTTTTTTTTATGATACCGAAAACAAATTATGTATAAAAATGTCTCTTTCGCCCAGAAAATATCATATGCAGTACAGACACTTTGTAGCTGTTACTTCCCTATGAAGAAAAAATTAAATGGCAAGAGTTTTCCTTATAAATGAGGAAAACTTGAGTTAAGGAAATACATGTTTATAGTCATACCACAAACCTAGTGGAGCAAAAGTATTTAGATATTCACTGTGCTCTCTTCTCTTCTCCTTTCTACCCTTGGTCCCCAAATGTTGCATTAACAAGATAACCACTTAAAACGGCATAATGAAAACTGCAAAAGAAAGCTTTACCTGACTAAGAAAATCACATTCACATAAACCTGATCCTCTGGTTCATTATTTTATTTAGTGATTCTCACAAATTCCAAGTGTTTGAGAGTGACTTGTCCATTTAATTATCTCAGCAAGCCCCTGGCTGAAACAGGACACTAAAAATTTTCACACAAATTATCTAGTCACTTTAAATTTCAGATGGTTGCATGCAAATCAAAAGAAAATACAAATGTGCTTTAAAGATCACAAAATGCTATATAAATAACCAATATTGTTAGCATTCTATATCATCAGACAAATGATAATAAGGCTATTTATATAAAGAATTCTGAGTAAGAAAAAATCTTCTGAGAAAATGTGAAAGGAAGACCTGTGCTGACTAGAGGGCATTAATTAAATGAGGACAGAAGAACTGATTTCCTGTACTCACTGGGTTGGTGAGAATCTGGTCAGGCCTTCCAGTCTTTCTCTCACAGGGAGGATTAGAAGAAATAAAAGTATCAGCCTTTAAATCTTTGCATTTTCTTTTTCCTTTGAGAATCCATTGTATGTTCTATTTCAAGCAATCTGGCAACCTAGAATACTTGCTAACTCGCCTGCTATGAATACCCAGAATTGCCGGGTAAAATATAGCAAACACCTTTCGGATTAATCCTTTTAGCCTATCAACTGAGTGTCTCCTATCTGCCAAACTGTTCCAGGCACTGAGGATACAGTAGTAAACAAATAACCAACAATCTCAGCCCACCAATGGAATTTATATTTTAGGTTAATCTAAGTGAATTAGAAAGAAAAAGTGGGTCCAAACAAGACGAGAGAGCAAAATTGCTGAAAGCTTGTGAGCTGAGATTCTAGCTTCCCTAAGGAGGTTTGCCAATCTGTAACTTAATGTACATGGAGAGACGAGAAAACGTCTCAGTTGCCACCAGGATTCCTACATGGGCTCCACACTTGAAGTCCTTAGCCATCAGGCAGAGAGCAGCCTTCAAAAATCTTTTGATTCCACAGGGAGCAGCAGGAATTTTGCTATGTTGTCTTAAACACTGGATGGGCAACAAGCCAGCTTGAAAATTTTTTTTTTTTTTTTTCTTAAAGGAAAGACAGAGAGAAGGAAGGAAGGATAGAAGGAAGGAAGAGAGGAAGAAAGGGAAACATCTTTTTAAACATTTTCTTGTTTTATTGTATTTTGTTTCTCCGTTTTCGTTACATGGGCTGGGGCCGGGAATCGAACCGAGGTCCTCCGGCACAGCAGGCAAGCACCTTGCCCGCTGAGCCACCGCGGCCCCCCCGCCAGCTTGAAAATTTTTAAGCACTGGCACAGGCTTCCCTTGGGTTCAAATTTGAAGATGGTTCTAGAATTTCCGAATTAAATAAAATAAAATTAATATTAATTTAAATTGATATTAAGAGTGGTCCTGGCTAGCAATGCCTGGACAGTTGGCAGAAGCAAATGCGAAACTTCTTTAGAGAAATATCCTCTCAACACATCTGTATTTCCACAGATAAAACCTGGCTTAAAATGAACTTACAGTCTAAAATTGCAAAACTTAAGAGAAAACAATCCTCTCTGGGCAAAAGCCCACAGACAAAACAAGCTGCAGGAATTTACTTCCCTTCAAACTTCAAACAGAAATATCAGATAAAACTCTAAGTATGTTTAGAATGATTAAAAGACTTCAAGGAAATTTAAAATATCAGAATAACATACCATGAAAAAGGAGAGGTAGTTTTTGGGGAAAAAGGAGACTATCTATAAATTTTAAAATACGGCCATATAATTAAAAAAAAAATCCCTAGGTAGTTTAAATTGTACATCAGACATAGCTGCAGAAAGTACTAGTGAACTGGGAAACAAATCTGGGAAAAATCACTCAGCTGCCATCAGAAAGATAAGGAGCATGTAAACAAGAAAGAATAGTTTAGAGACCAAAAAAAAAAAAAAAAGAGAGAGAATGAGAGAAAGCTCAATATACATCCAATAAGAGACCTAGCAGCAAGAATACAGTGATGTTAACAGCTTTCGCCAAGATTCCTAATATTGTTTAGGGCTGTCAAATTATTCAGAACCTATACTTATTCATCTCTCATTCTGTATGAATTGTCTCTATGATTCTTCTTTTGCAACTGTATGGTAGGTTATTTGGTCATATTTTATTTAAAAAGTAATTACTCTTCAATTGCCAATAACTTCTCTTTGAAGAAATCACTCTGGCTTCTATCACTGCTCCTATAGTTAATCTAAATATCTGCAGTTAATCTAAATGTCTAAGACCCTACACTATTTCAGGAGGTGGGAACAAGTATAAATAGCTATCTTTTGATTCTTAAATAAAGTAATTCATCTTTCCCTCCATCTTTTCAAGCAATTAACATTAATACTGCCAGGCATATTACCCTCTACTGAATTCTTAGTTTTGCATAATCATCTCTTACAGAGACACACACAAAACTTATATATTATACATGCATTGAGAACTGTACAAAAATATCTTTAAAATGTCTCACTGTATGTTTTCAAGATTTTTTTTACCCATTTAAAATATTTTAACTGAGAGAGTAAGCAAAAAAGGAAGAAGTTGTCTCAATCTAGACAATCAAGAATTGTTAAAATACAATCAATAAACACTTTTCTCTCTTCTCTCCTTATTACCTGATGAACATCAGATTTTAGTGCAACTACATTTTACTGAATTTAAATGGAGCATGATGTAAATAAAACACATGGAATAGAAGAGGGTGGGATGCAACTAATAGCTGGTTTGCTACATAACAAGTGACTTATAAAGAACAAGAAAAACAAATCAAATATCCCAAACAATGTAGAATTTACTATTCTTTATGGATAACTTCATCACAAAGAAAACATCTTGTATAGAAGAAAGAGTGATAGAAGAAGAAACAGGAGAAATAAGGTTAAGAATTTGCTCTAACTAAATATGACCACAAATTAATTAACTTCTGAGCTTTACTTTTCTTCTCTTAAAAAAAAGGTGGTGGTGAGTGGTAAGGTAGAGAGGACATGGGATAAATTTTACAGCTTTCTTGGGCTTTAAAAGTCTCTTGATTTTAGGTGAGGCATAATAAAGTCTTGAGATTTAATAGCTTATGCTATAAATATTAAAATTTTAAGGTAGTTAAAAACTCCTATTAAGTTATAAAACGTTGAAGAGACATACAGTAAAAAGTTGCATTTCTTGAAATTTAAATATTACCCTTATCTTATATTATAAATGTTAAAAAATGTTATTAAAAAACAAGTCTTTCTTTATATTATGCTATAAATAAGGTACCTAAAATGAAAATCCATTTGTATCAAATTCAAATTCACTACAGATTTCAAATGTTTATGAAAACAACTATTTAAAAAACCAGAATGTGACTTTCAAATTTAAAAGGAAATTGATGTTTTTAAAAATAACAATATCAATTGTAGTACATAAAAAGACGACTTTAAAAAATTTTAGGTAATAGAGAGTCAGTCTACTTTATTGAATCATTTTCTGATTTTTATTTATTGCACCATCTATAGGGAACATAAATGATTAGGGAATACACAGTCCCCCAAGTTCTACTGACTTTGTTAAAAAAATACTACTTTTCTATTTTTTTTCCTAGTATATTATCTGATATATCTGTTATCTACGGTTTCTTGAACCCCTATTTCCTATCAGTGTCTTACAATGGAATAGAATGAAATCAAGTTTCTTTTCAATCATATGGCTCTAGAAAGATACGTGTTAGCACAATCACTAAATATGATGTAAATGCAAAGGACTAGTGGAACCCACTGTATCCTTTCCGCTGTTACCATGTACAGTGAAGGTGATCTGTTAAGCAGAAACCATGCAACGATGTTCTTTGATCAGAAAGGAGACACTCATGTTTTAAGTCGACACATCCATACTTACTGGACTTCCTTCCCTGTCATTAATAATTTGGGACCATTTCTTTTTTTATATGATAATACTAACAGCCTCTTCCCAATGTACATTTTTTCTGCCTCGTTAATGACTGAGCACCTATGGAAGGCAGGATGATACAATAAAAATACTGAATTTGGGAGCTATTATGAAGATCAATAGCAAAATGAGATCACGTATGTGAATGTGCTCTGTAAACTGCAAAGTACTTTGCATTATTATTTTTGGGATTAACATTGTGTATTTTCTGAGACTTTGTTATGCCTTTTTTAAAGGTTAGTCAGCAGGATTTGCTGAGGTTTGAAGCCCACATCTTTATTTAGGCTGCTTGGTGACACTAGAAAGTTTCCTCTCAAATTAAGCTCAAAAAAAAGGAGACTACTAAAATATTTTTTCACAGACCTTCCGACTTTTTACTTCATGACTCTACAGTTTACTGCCAGTTTATTAAAATTTTCCCACAGGAAAGGTGAATGGGCACAGGCTTTATGGTGGAGGAAAGCATCCAAGACCTGGTTTAAGCTTCGCATCTACACTAAGCAACCGCGCGACCTTGGGCCCGCCCATTTCCAACCCTAAACTCTCTGGTTCCTCACCTGTAAACTGGGGGTAAGAACACTTCCATACAGAAGTGTTGTGAAGATTAAAAGAGATAATCTATATTAAAGTGTTTTTATAAACTGTGAAGTGCTATTCTAATATAAAGTTTTAATTTCCAGGGCTTTTTGGTTTATTAGAATGAAGCAGTGAAAGCTTTTTAAAAACCATATTTTCTTAGGCAACAGGAGATTTTATGTGTGAGTATTCCCGTAAGATCATTTCTTTCTACAGGTAAGTCTTTAAAAATGTTCCACTTTTATTTAGAAATTTATAAAGGCAAATACACATTTAATTATGTTTCCAAAGAATCTCAATATTATTTAATTAGTGTTTACTTCAGAGAATTTATCACTAGTATAGAAGATGGAAAGAATGTACATTATTATAGAAACAAATCCCTGTTTATGCGGGGTGGGCTGGCTATAATTTGCTTCCATTCTGTGTAGAGAACTCATACTTTGAAGTACTGAATTTCTATTCTTTCCATTTATAACAACACACTAGAAAATGATGCTCCCACCCAAATAAGTAAAAATGTAAAGCTGATTGAAACAACTTTATGTTTTATGGCATTTACTTTGAAAATCTGATTGAGATAGATGTCTTTAGCTCATAATTCTTCAATGTCATGCTTGTCAAAGTTCCCATCAGCAAGATGTTTTAAAGGCTTTCGATTAATATTGCATGCCAGAACTGAAATTACATCCTTTGTCGTTTAGTTCTTAATGGTGCAAGTGATATCTATCAAGTAGTGTTTTATGAAGCATGTGTGATTTTTATTGCAGGCTGTTTTCACAAATCTTCTTTAGTTTTCAAAAAGACTGCATAGGGTTTACAATAAATATGCCCTTTCTGTTGAAAATCATGATAATTCTTGAAACAGAAGAGAAACTTGTATTATTAGAATTTATTTATCAATAAAACAAACATTCTCTACTTGAATCTCTTGCATTCCAATTTGCAGTGTTGCATATATTAGCTTCAGCTCAAATATTTTAGTAAATCATTTCATTATAATATATGCAAAATATGTGCCTAATACGTACAGCTCGCAAAGCCTTTAAACAGTATGCATGTATGCTATCTGCCTGGTAAGGAAAATACATTGCAGCTAGATGTACCATATACTAACGACTGATGCCGACTGCGTTTTCTTTATACAAGTATATGTTTTATTTTGAAATATAATTACTCATTTATTTTTTATGAGTAATCTAGCATCCTGACATTAATTAAAAACTTTCTGAACCTCAGACACATCAAATACAAAGCATTTTAATTTTAAAGGCCTAGAACAATAATAAAACCTTACATAAATTAGAACACATATGATAAAAAGCCAATCATTATTTCTGGTATTATTTCTTGGCTCTGAACATAAACCAACACATTTATGTTTTTAGCACTAACGTATACTATTTTTCAGTCTTGGCTTCCTTTATCTATAAATCAGGGAATAGATTACACGATTTCTAAGATCTTTTGCAAGCTTAAAAATTCCATGAGAATAACACACACAGTTTATAGCTTTGGTTGCTAACTCTAAGTCTCAAATGTTGTAATGCTTTATCAGCTTTCAATTTATAAAATATAAATCTATTTAAGACAAAACAACTCAAAAACATTACAAAAGACAAAGGCAAAGGGCTTATTCTGGGAATGTGTCTCCCTTGAGCCATATCTCTATAGCTGACGTAAGATAAGGCTGGCTATCTTTCTCCTGAGTGAGCTGTGGTCTTTAGGGACCTGGCAGATGGACATGTGGTTTTTGCCAGCTATAAGTCTATTACAAAGGAGAATAAAAATATCAACATTAAGAGTGACATTCTTTTCTAGCTTTGCCCCACACATTCATCTTGTTTGGATAATTGCACATTTAAAATTAGAGGCTACTTATCTGGTTCAAGACATTAGGGAAAACGCACATGGAAAAGGTCTTTCAAATTATATTTCTCATGGCAGATCATTGCAATTCTCATTAATTCTATAAGGAAGAGCTTGCCTCTCCTCCAATGTTTACTTGAATTTTTTCTGCTGTATGTGGTTCACTAGAGGAATAGCAATAGTTCACTTTAAAAACATTCTCTCCATTAGCTAGAATTGATTTTTTTTAAAGCATTCCAACATGTCCATATCCAGTCTGTAACAATTCCTCTACCCCCTTACACTAAGAAATACTGTATGCTTAAAAGATAATCCCTCTCACCAAAATAAAAAAAAAATTTACCTATTTTTCCTCTATTTTTTTAAGGGGTTGGAGGGGACTGGCTATAAGTAAACTAATTATCCATTAACTCCAGAGAAGGTTAGAAAATCTATGCTCAACAGATCCTAAATGCAAAAAAACAGGAGTGGGGATGGGAGAAATCCACAAAGGAAATCCACATTTATTAAAGTTTATGAAACTCATTATAAAAACTATATGTCCAACATACATTATTTTATTTACTCTCACAGCCATCTTCAATTATAGGCATTTATTCCTGTTTCTCAAATGGGAAAAGAGAAATTAAGAAACCTTCTAATAGTCACAGAATATGACTCTAAAAGCTTCCATACTAACTTATACAGGAGTAATTATTTTTGCCAGTTTTTGGTTCAGGCACGTTGCCAAGAGGAAAGAGAAGAGGAAAGCTTTGGCTTTAAGACAACTGTAGAAAGTTAATTTTATAATGAAGTAATGCTTGGTGTATTCAGGTCAGAGTGCTGCCTTAGCAAAGACCAGTGTAGAGAACCCAGTCTGGCAGGGATTACCGAAGTGCTCTTTTATTATTATTATTATTATTTATTTTTTTTGCATGGGTAGACATCAGGAAACGAACCCTGGTCTCCGGCATGGCAGGCGAGAAGTCTGCCTGCTTTTCCAGGTTTATAAAGAGTTTAACAGTTCTTAGTATGTGGGCAGTATTTCATCTCATTTTGTAATTTTCTGAAGCCAACCCATTTTTTCTCAGGCTAAATGAAACAAAAATATATTAAGTTAAAAACTTTTTAAAGTAATGCTTTTTTTTTTTTAAACAATAGAAGACCCTCGATATCATTCCTTCACCTCTGGTCCTTATGATCCATGTTGAGGTTGGTGAGGTAATCTTGCAATTTACAATAGCTGCCTATGGAAGCATAAGATATTTTTCCTAGGGATCCTATGGGATTACCAGAATTATCAAATCAAACACTACTACAAGGCACAATCCCATCAGTTCATATTTGATTATCACCATAATTTACTGACAAATATTTGAGACAGCATTATTAAAAGTTAATGGCTTTCTGATTTCTTACTTTAATCATGTCCTTCCATGCTTATACTCTTGTGAGGGCTTCAAAATAGGGTCAAACAATTTCATATATTACAAATCAAAATCTGCTTCCCTTATAATTTCTTCTTTTCTGTTAAGATATTGGATAATTTTAATTTTTTAACTTTGTGTATGTTACAGAAACAGAATATTATAAAAGATTAAAAATATAATTTATAGTAACATGTTTGGTCATCTCCTTTTTACATCAATGCAACTAGAGGTAGCACGTCTTACATACAGAATTCGACTTAAAAATATTCACTAAAATCAAGTGACAAAGAGACAGATGCAATTATATGATTATCCAAGCAAAACAAGATATTCTAACAAAGAAGACTAATTATCTTTCAAATAATGAACACTGTAAAACTCAAGTTAGACACAACACATTACTGCACGGAAAAAAATGAAAAGTGACCTGAGATGACCTCTTTACATTCAAAAATGTACCACACATAATTAGCAATCAAAGCTGAATCACAAGGTTTAGCAGCAAACATTTTGCCCTGGCAGAGTTAAAACAGACAAGTTTCTCAAAGAAGCTCTGATGTTCGCCATGCTTTGGCTCAGGCTTGCTGCTCACGATGACTAGCATAATGAAAACGCTTTCTGATTTCCAGGCCAGTCAGAAATATGAAGATTCATAACTGCTCAGATCTAATGGAGCTGTCAAAAAGGGAAGTTATACTCACAACGAAATGGTCACATCATGATCTAGTTTTCATCATGACTGAAAAACAATTCTTTGTGAGGAATCCTGTAAATGTTGGTAAAAGATTCACAATAAAAGGGGAAAGGAAAAAAATAGAGCTTTGAAAGGTTATGCTTAAAAGAATTACAGTTGAGTCAGAGATAATGTAGTACACAAGTAGATAGTGAATTTAGTATAGTATAGCACCTTCTTTTCAGAGCTTTATTCCCCTTTCACTTAGAATATAGAAAAGAGCAAGAAAAAGACAGAAAGAACCAAACTTCCAAATAGCATTACACTACTTTGAATAGTGTCACACTAAGAAAAATGACAGCCCTCAAAAGAGTACTTTTGTCTCCACTTACTTTAATTAAACTCTCTAGGCTTTAAAGTGAATTTGAACCTCTTTTTTAAACATTAAAAAAAAAACCAAAAAACTCAAGACTGATTAAGACTTGATTTCTTTTCTCTAATGGTCTTCAAGCATAGCTACTTTCCATTTAAAGCAACAGATGTAGCAGCAGCAGCAGCTACAAACCTCAACGTGATGCCATTTTCTCAAAAGAACCAGATTTCTCCTCTGTCTCTTCCCAGGTAAATGAGTTCCCAATGTCTCCTCCTTTGTAGTAGGCACTGAGCCATTTAATTAGAATTGAGAATTACAACAAAATTATACTAGTATGGATGTTTCAATTAACTTAACTTTCCTTATACCAGAGTACCACAACAATCTTGCTTTAAAATAAACTAATATGATTTCAAAAGATCTGTGTAAAGTACCTCTGAAAATTAAGTTAGATGGTACATCAGAACAGTGTTCAAATCTGTGAATACAATTTTAAAAATCCATTGTAGCCAATATAGTATCATTATATTTATTCTAAAAATACTTAAAGGAGAACTTTCTGGGTTTTTTCTACGTGTACTGTCAATCTGTCTAAAACTAAATTCATCTTATTTCTATATACCCTTTCCAATCCATTTTCTCTTTCTCAACTACTGCCCACTTTTTTACTAAATCATCATTTTTACTCAAAAGTTTGGTGACCTTTTTGACTCTTTTATTTAATCATTAACAAGTTTGCTGAAGATTGATTGAAAATGATACTTGGTTATGTACCTTCCTCTGTTTGCTCAATGCATTATCTTATCTAGTCCCTTACCATCTCTACCTTTATTTCATTAAATTAAAAACTCATTTTCTGTTGACTATGTATGACCTCCTGTGAAAAACTGTACTTGGGATCTCTGTCTGTTGACTGTCTCCACTATGATCTATTTGACAACTTT
The DNA here is from genome assembly GCF_023851605.1 of Tamandua tetradactyla. NCBI lineage: Eukaryota > Metazoa > Chordata > Mammalia > Pilosa > Myrmecophagidae > Tamandua > Tamandua tetradactyla. Next base: position 30,544,958 of record NC_135352.1, read on the forward strand.
GTTTTTATAACTTTATTCTCCTTCTTGAACCAACAATGATTTGCTGCTTCCAAGCCACAAGCCTAAATTTTATCTGCCCAACTGTGTTCAAGCACTGTGAAAACACATAAGGAGAAGACAGGTTTACTGGACAAAAGGAGCTTATGCCCTAACTTGGGAGACAGGACTTCCCTGAAGTGGCTAGAACACACATCTCAGATAAGTGCAAAATATCTTTTTTTTTTGCTGTGAAAAGACAGAGAAGGAGGGAATCTTTGCTTTGTGCTGGGATCAGTTTCGAAGATTCAAATGGTAACTTAATCTTTAAAATCTGAAGGGAAGAAGCAAAGCGTTAGCAAAATCTAGATTGGAGATCAGTGGCCACGCTGGTTTGGGAAGCAATTTAAGAGTATTTCAGACAGAAAAAGTAGGACCAATTAGTGACTTTAAACTGCAAGTGGAAGGATTTATGCTCAATTTGGTAGGCCACATAGAGTTCCTCAGAAGGTATTTATTAGGAGAAAATACGTCTGAGGAAGAGTAACCTTGCTACTCTTCCAAGGTCAAGGGACCTTGTGGCGGCATAAAGTGATAACTAATATATATCTGCTAAGACAGCAGAAGAGATGATTTTTTATATACTTGTTACACTCAGTCACAACTGAAAACAAAACTAGTCCAAAATGTCACAGGTCCAGAGCAAAGGACCAAAAGGAGCTGCTTTGGTACAAGAAAAGTAGACCTCTCAGATGTGGCTTGTGGAGACTGACTGTATGGTAATGGAAGTTCTAGATCCAGTGAGAGAGAAATTCTAGCCATTAGCAAACAGTCAACAACTTATTGGTATAAGTTCCATACTTCTGCTCCTGTGGTCTTTATCCACATACATGCAAGCAGTGAACTTGGAACTCTCCCATTTTTTTTCTTTAGCATTCTAGCGTGTACATTCCCCTTCTTCCTCCATTTTCTCTCACTGCTCACAGGTATCTAATAAGATGGGAATAATATCAACAGCAAGACTAAGTTCTAAGCTCGGGAGCTGAGTAGATTGATATTCGCAGTGGTTCATTCAATCACCCCACAAATACGTATTGAGCATTTACCATTGCATTAGGGATACATTTGTAAAAACCAACCAAACAAAAAAACCATAAAAATCTTACCCTTGAGGAGCTTACATTATAGCATGGGGTGGGAGGCAATAAAGAGTGGACATATTAAAGAGGTAACTGGTATAGAAGGCACTACTGAAAAAACATAAAGAAGGAAGATTAGAAGTTGCTGGAGAAGGAATCCACTGATACTTCTGTAATTAACCATTACAGTTTCCTATGTAACCTTCTGAATGGTTAGTATTAATTCCCTTTAGAAAATCATTCCTTCATTATAGAAAAAGAGATCTTCATTTAAATACTTAAGACGTCTAGAAATGCTTACTGGGCTGATATCCAATCTAATTCTAAGGAATAAGATGCAATTACGTCCATCAGTCCCTCCCTCCCTTTCTCTCTTCATTTCTTCCTGCATTGATTCACACAACACATACTCATTGAACATCTATAGTGTTCCAAGTATTTGCCAAGTACTCGTAATTCAATGATGAGTAAAACAGATACTTTTCTGCCCTTTGAGAGCTTCCACATATCTGACTCTCAACTTTTTCCTACTATACTATACTATACTACCTTTTCACTCTTAGGTATACAGACATACAAATAGATAAAACGTTATCTGGTAAATAATCTAAGAGATGAAATATGCTGAATTCTGAAAGGTTCACAGAAGGTTTTTTCAGATAAAACAATGCTTGAGTTGAGTCTTAAAGAATGAATATTTCAGGCAGAGAGGCTTGCCAGGACAAGTGGGAAAGAGGCAAAGCATGAAGGTGAGAGGGAGTGAAATATATCAATTAGCTAGAGCATAAAGTATGTAGGTAGTTATCAGCAAAGGAGAAGAGGAAGGCAGATGACGTAGGAAATGAAGTTAAAAAGACAGCAAGAAAATATGTTGGTAGACCTTGTTTATCTGCTATAGAATTTGTATATTATTTTAGCAATAGGGAGCCAGTGAATGGTTTAGAGCAGGGGAATGGCAAAGGTTAAATATGCATTTCATAGATTACTCAGCAGTGAGGTGGAAGGTGTGTGTGTGTGTGTGTGTGTGTGTGTTGTGTGAGTGATGGTAGGTGATGAGAGTTCTTAGATGTTTGCAATAGTCTACTGTGTATAAAAACTAAAGACCTGGCAATGCCATAAAGGTACAGGGTCAGATTTAAGAGGTAAAATAAATTCATTAGCTTTAGCAGCAGATCACCTGAACAGTAATGTAAAGAGATGGAAAGGTTTAGGATTATCAAAACATTTTCAGAAACGTATTTTAAAATTACTTAAAATCACAAGATCTCATGATATTAACCCCCTATGGCTCTAATCAACTCTAGTCATTCTGGAAAACTATATATTTATATTAATGCTAAATTGTGGTTAGTAGAACATTTTCTTTATTTCTCACCAGTGCATTGTAGCATTTGTATTGTCTCTTCTTTTAGATTGCCACATCCATCTTTGTTTGTAACACTCCATAGCACTGAGTGAAGATGTAATACACTGTCTTTCTAAAGCAAATCCTTTTCTCGTATATCTTAGTTTCAAGAGGTTTTACCACAAAGCCAAATATTAAAAACAGATATCAAAGCACAAGGAAAAACAAAAGTACTAGTATTGATGGGGAACTGAACTTAATCTCTTAAAACTATGTTCATGATGGTGCAAGATGGACAGACAGCAAAAGTTAAAAAAAAAAAACTACTGAATAAATATAAAAATCTTGTATAAGAGGGTTTTCTTAATATCGTCTGAAACAGAAGCCTGAGCGCACTATCATTTAAAGTTCAATTCTGCTTAAGATGATACTTTATCACACTGAAAATAAAAGTAATGGAACACAGTTACTGAAGATATTCAAGTTCTTAACAAAAGAAATTAAGGGAAAGCACAGAAATGGCTATTTTTCAACTTAGAATCTTACTTTTTGAATGATCACAATTCAAGTTGAGGAATGAGAATTTTGGGATAGAGGTTTCATGTTATTTCTTCCTTTTTCTATAGTCCTCTGTAGGAAAAAAAAAAAAGATTTCCTCCTTTCCTAAGCCAAGTAGCTTTAACTTATTTTGATTCCCCAAAATAGAGAAACATAACACTAACACAGTATTCTGGAGAATATTCAAAATAAACAGAATTCTTATTCATTATGCATAAATACTCATGCAATTTAAGAAAATTATGAGGCCAGAAAATAAGCTGCAAATTATAGCACTATAAGTACATAATTAGCTCTTTTTTAGAATTTTTTCTTAAAGGGAGTAGCATATGAAGTACTAAAAGCTTAGGTCTCTTTTTAAAACAGGAATCTGAAAAATACAGTTCACCCTGTGGCCTATTTTTGTAATTAATGTACATTCATTTGTTTACATATTGGCTGCTTTTACCTACAACAGTGGAGTTAAGCAGTTGCTGTCAGGGATCTCCCAAAGCCTGACGTATTTACTGTCTGGCCCATTAAAGAAAAAGTTCACCTTCCAATTTTTTCTTTTTTAATTGAAAATTTTATAAACATAACTGTATATTCATACGCAGCTTTAAGAAATAACAAAGAGAACACTGTACCTTTATCCATTTCCCTCCAAGGGCAACTAAGGGTAACGTCTTACAGAACTATTAACACTAAGATATCGACATTGATACAATCCACTTATCATATTCATATTTCCCCAGTAAAGAACCACTAAAGTGCTCCTGGGATTAGAAGGAACAAATGTTTATATAACCAGGAATTATAAAGTTAGTATTAGCTTCAGGTTTAGCAGAAGATGGGGATCCCGGTTAAGGCTTAGTTGTTAAGTCACTCACGTAAAACAAAGTACATGGCCCTGTGAGTAGAATCATGTGCTTTACCAACTGCAATTACATTGTAAAGATTTTCCTTTTCAAAAGAAGTTTTACTGAGAAGCTTACACACACGTTACAACCAAGTCTTGCAGGAGGCGAGTTTGCAGGCAATGGCAGGTGAGGCAAAGACAAAAAGGCACAGAAAGTGTAACCAAATTTAGGTGTAACAACAGTGAACCCTACGTCAAACCATGGAGTATGGCTAACAGTACAACTCTAAAAATGTGCTGTCATCACAGTTGTAACAAATGTTCCACACCAGTGCAAGGTGCTGGTGGTCGGGTGGTGAATGGGAATCCTGTATTTCATGAATGATTGCTCTGTAAACCCACAACTTCCTTAATAAAGATAGATAAGGTAAATAAAAAGAAGTTTTAATTAGGTATAATAAAAGGTTACTTGCATATAAAATTAAAGCTTTATCTATAGGTATGTTTTGAAATTATCACCTAGTCAAAATAATATATTTTAATATATACTTAATCTTAGTTAAAATATATAATAGCACCCACAAATGGCTTAATGAACTGTTTTAATATTTGCAATAATTTTTTATACAGTTCCTCAGGAGTATTAATCTGCTCAAAGACGCTTACTTCATTTCTAAAGCAAGGAACTAATAAAACAGAATTTTCATAAATATAATTTAGTAGAGATGGCAATAAATAAATACATGAAGCAATGCAGACCAAATGGAAACAATCCATAAGTAAACCTTTCCTGTGAGTATCCTTTCTGGAATAAAGTGGGGGAAAAATAAATGAATAAATAAATAATAAATAATAAAGCCATGATAAATTGCAATTCTGATAGGAGTAGAAATCTACATACTATGGGAATCAGCTTGATTTGACTAGTTATTTTAAAAGATTATTAAAAGATATAAATTTCTAGCCTCACATAACCAAACTAAATTGTCAAGTTTGTTGTAATAAAAAATTACAGGATTTTAGATAAATTATGTGAACGCATTTTAAGCCAAGAACAGAGAAGGAAGAATGTTCAACACCTCAGTATTTTTTGTGAATTAAAACACTTTTTTGTGTTTGACATGAAATGGAAAATACTTTGAACTAAATGCCTTTGAAAAGAATTTATTTTAGCTGTTGGCATTTTATAGCATTTAATCTATTTCTTTTTATTCCTGAACAGCAAAAATATATTTTCTGCTCTAAAAAGTAGTAGTAAATAATGATGAATGTAAGAATAATTTCTGCTTACGTACTTAATCATTTCAACGTTGTGTGAAATATGAATCTCAATATATTTCTATATTAATAAATAAAACATTAAAACGTGGGAATAACTCGAAGTAAACTATAAATGAGCTTTTCTTTGAAATATTAAATCAAACAAAAATTCAATTCTGATATAAGGCTTTAGTAGTCCCTTTCCTATGTCTGCTTTTCTAGTATCCATCTTCAAATCCTTGAGAGAAAATTCAGAAATTTTAACTGATATATTGTTCCAAAATCATAAATATTTGTGGCGTTTGTTCAATGTAGGAAACTAGGCTAAAACACACATGTACTGCATTTTCAATATTTCTTTTCTCTTTCTTTCCATCCCTGTTTCTTTTTATAAAGTTGTTTCTGATGGTGTCACTCACACAGAATTTCATCACTATATTATTATGATGCTCTCCTAAAATATGACTGAGGTATATGACTCCCATGTCAAAAGGCTCATTTTGATGTTTATGCAGAGGAATAAACATGAAAACTTGTCAAAACACATTCTAGAAAATTTCCCCAAAATTGATATTTTCAACTCATTTGATAAGTGGGTGATTTTCAAAATGTACGTTGTCAATATCAGAAATGCTGAGTTCACGTAAGTATACACACATATATTGTTAGCTATATTCAAAAAGTGTCACTATTCAGATGAGACCTTCTACTCAAATCTGGACAATACTGATATATAAAAACTAAGCAATACATTTGGGGTCTGGGATGGAATCTCTGAGTCTCATTTTTCTAAAGTAGAAAACGTGTATTAGCAGCTACTAATTCTAGAAGTTTAAGGAGGATAAAATTATATGAAATATAATATCTGGCAAAATCTGTAATTGATAGTTGACAGTCAATAAATGGTAGTTTCTATTGCTATTTGGCCTAAGCAGAACTGGCAAACCCATACCGTAGAACAGAGATGAACTACAGGAAGCATTCATTCCTTCCCTTCCCATCTGTCCACCCACAACCCACCTCTGTGTCCTTTATGAGGTACCCTTAATCATTTGGCACTGCTGACACCCAATAGGGTCTTAACAACTTCTCAAAACCTGGATTCAGGCAGCCATCAACTAAAGATTAGTCTTAAAATGAGAACACGGTTGAAAAGACAGTTGCTTATCTATCATCCCAGTCTTTTCAGCAACATATAAGTAGCCGCCAATTTGGAGAAGCATGTTTAAATGGCAAAGGTAGCAATATAATACTTCAATGTACAGAGTCACTTCTGATAGCAATCATGGCAATCTCTGGCACAGGTCTATATTTAATTAGTAATATCTTTCAGTAATGCAGTAACCCTGAATAAATCTACAGGAGAGCTCACCTTTATGATATAATACATGTTGAGATTCCTACTCATTTGCAGATGGGTGTACCTATTTTTAGCGACCCATGACTCTTCTTAAATTCTAACAAACTGATAAATCAGCGCACCTTAATTTAGAGCGAGGTAGAATAAATGAACTTGGAGGTCGTGTGCAAATAAGCCACCCACTCCAGAGTCAGCCAAAGTCTTTGTTTGAAAAAGGCTCATATCATTCCTAATTATTATGTGCCAGAATGGTCTTCAGTTTTTGCTTCATAACAATTTATAAACATTGTTTGAAGTTTTGCATTGTCTTATGTGCAATTCACACACATCGGGAAAAATTACACATGCTTAAAATGTTCATACCAGTGATTATTTATATAATTAATTTCCAGTGGAAATTTATAATGTTTGAAACACAGATGTACTATATTACCAAAATGTATTACTAGCAAACTTTAAACTAATTCACTATAATTCTTCACTGAACCAGAATTTTTGCTATTCTTCTCATTATCAATGAGAAGAACATCAAAGAAAAGAACGATTTTTTTTTTAAAGAATGACTAGGCCCTGTCCTTAGAATAAAACAGATTCAGCCTCACAGCCTAGGCGTTTACACTACTAAGACAGGAAGCAGAACCACAGTTACTGTTTACTACAGGCATTGTCCTCGATGCACTCCTATCTGTTTGGGACAGATGGCACAAGATGCTACTGATCCTGTAGTCTCCCACGTAGCTAATTATCTTACCAAAAAAGACCTTTGTACTATCTGATTATTGGGAACCAGATTGGTCTGTTAGTTCTTTTTTTTTTCTTTCATTTTAAAAAATATTTTTATTGATAAATCTTAACATATAAACATTCCATACATGGTGTGCAATCAATGGCTCACAGTATCAACACATAGTTGTGTATTCATCAACATGATCATTTTTTGAACATCTGCATCACTCCAGAAAAAGAAATAACAAAGAAAAAAGAAAAAACTCATACATCCCATACCCCTTACTCTTCTCTTTCACTGACCACTAGCATTTCCATCTACCCAATTTATTTTAACCTTTGTCCCCTCATAACCTGTTTATTTTTATCCATATTTTTTACTCATCTGTGCATACCCAAGACAAAAGGAGCATCAGATTTCACAATCACCCAGTTACATTATAAAAGCTATATCATTATACAATTATCTTCAAGAAATCAGGCCATTGGAACACAGCTCTATGGTTTCAGGTGCTTCCCTCCAGCCACTCCAATATACCATAAACTAAAAAGGGATATCTATATAATGCATAAGAATAACCTCTGGGATAACCTCTTGACTCCGTTTGAAATCTCTCAGCCGCTGACACTTTATTTTTTCTCATTTCTCTCTTTCCCCTTTTACTTAAGAAGATTTTCTTAATCCCTTGATGCTGGGTCCTGGCTCAACCTGGCATTTCTGTCCCACATTGCCAGGGAGATTTATACCCCTGGGAGTCATGTCGCACGTGGCGGAAGGGCAGAGTATTCACCTGCTACATCGGCTTAGAGAGAAAGGCCACATCTGAGCAACAAAAGAGGTTCTTTGGGGAAGACTCTTAGGCACAAATTTAAGTAGGCTTAGCCTTTCCTGTGAAGGAAAAAGTTCCAAAGGGTGAACCCCAAGCCAAGGGCTCAGCTTATTGATTTGGTTGTCTCCACTGTTTGTGAGAATATCAGAAATTCTCCAAATGGGGAAGTTGAATATTTCCTCCTTTCTTTCCAGTATCCCAAGGGGACCTTGCAAATACTTCTTTATTCACTGCCCAAATTACTCTGGGATATATCAGGCCCTCATACTAACCCGGACAAAGTAACAAAGTCTCACACCCTATGCAAGATTCCATGTACTTACAGCATTCAACTAAACAGCATCCAAGTGAAATTAGGAAATGGACTACTCAAAATTCAAATTTTGCACCAAATGAACATCTCTCCCTTTGATCTCACACAGAAACTGAAGCTTCAAAATACGGTTGACATCATCCTTTACTGTATTTTGATTTACCTTACTCCTATCCAGATCAGCTTCATTCATTTCTCTACCTGAAGTCAGATCCCTTTTCCAACTTTTTAAACAGTTCTTGTACGGGGTACTGCTGACTTTCATAACTCCAGAGTTTTGAGTCTCAGGGGTCACACAAAGACCCAAAGTTTCAAGGAACGATCAGGATATAAACAAGGTCTGTTAGTTCTTACAGCACACTATAATCATGCACAGAGCATTTTCACAGATTCACTCAGGATACATACATGTTACTACCTCTATTACTTGAATCATTCATTGGCTCCTCTCAAATTTTTAAATCATTTAGCACCACTACTGATGTGGGCTTGAATACTAGTTCTACCACTCTCTAACTAACCAACCTCTGACAAGTTACAATAACTCTTCTAGGTCTTAATTTCTTACATGGTTGCAGACATTAAAATGACTTAATACGTGACAAGTGCCCTGGACTCAACTGGTGGTATTAATCTCTTCCTTCTAATACCCTTTGCCAATCTGCTTCTTTTAAAATATGTTTTCTCTAATGTGGTACTTGGCATCTCATAACAACCAATTTTGATCCAAGTTATACATTTTAGAGCAATCTTTGATTTGTCCCTCTGTAAAACCCATTCTTTGCAAATGTAATCACACGCCTAGGCCAGTCGATTCTGTCCTAAGACATGTCTCTTCGCTTTTACAGAGCCTCTCCAACCCCACTGCCATTTTCCTTATCCAGGCAATCATCATCTCTTGTCTGGACAGTGGCAATTACTTCTTTTTTTTTTTTTCAAACTTTTTTTATTAATTAAAAAAAAATTAACAAACAAAACATTTAGATATCATTCCATTCTACATATACAATCAGTAATTCTTAATATCATCACATAGTTGCATATTCATAATTTCTTAGTACATTTGCATCGATTTAGAAAAAGAAATAAAATGATAATAGAGAAAAAAAAGACTATACATACCATACCCCTTACCCCTCGCTTTCATTTACCACTATTTCAAACTGAATTTATTTTTAACACTTGTTCCCCTATTATTTATTTTTATTCCATATGTTCTACTCTTCTGTTGATATAGTAGCTAAAAGGAGCATCAGACATAAGGTTTCACATTCACAGAGTCTCATTGTGAAAGCTATATCATTGTTCAATCATCATCAAGAAACATGGCTACTGGAACACAGCACTACATTTTCAGGCAGGCAATTACTTCTTAATTCACCTCCATGCCTCAAGGACAACACTGTTCAAAAGAAATATAATGTGAGCCACTATATTTTAATTTTTCTTGTAGCCACATTTAGGAAATAAAAAGAAACAGGTGGAATTAATTTTAATAACACATTTTATTTAATATAATGTATCCTTCCTACACTTTATCTAATAAAATTTCGTTCATTTTGGTTTTTATTTTTGCTTCTTTTTTTTAATTTCATTTATTCTTCAAGGCACAGTTCAAAATTATGTTTTCTGAGAAGACTTATAAAAAGACATGAGCATCCTAGAATCCCACAGTCTCCCTGACTTCCTAACTATCAGTTATTCAATTTATTAACTCATCATTACAAGATTACGCTGAGTGTTCCACAGGAGCAGAGTCATGCTGTCTACTTCAACTCGGCCCACTTATGGGTCATCACGAACAAGAATGCTATAAACATCTCTGCACAAGTATTTTTTAAAATAGGATTTTAAAATATTTTTTTGGTAAATACCTAAGAATATAATTACTGAGTTATAGGTAGCTATTATGTTTAACCTATAAAATGTTGTCTAACTGTTTTCCAAAGATGTGAAACCACATTATAACTTCATCAGCAGAGTATATGGGTACCAGTGGCTCTACATTCTTTCCAATATTTGGTGCTAATAGTCTGAGTTTAGCCATTCTCATAGGGGAAAAATTACTAGACTTTCTTGATTTTCTAAGCCATGCCCCAAGAGTTTCAAATAAAAATGGTTCTGGTCTTTCTCACTCTGCCTTCATTCTCGATCTTAGCCTCCCCAACTGCCTTCCAGGTACCTCTTCAAACATTATTTCCTCTCTTCTGCAGCTTTGTGAGTTCCTTTTTCCTAGCTCCTTACCCCTCATCACATTTTAATCTTAATACAATGAGGTGGAAGGTAAGGGCAGAATCCGAGAGTAGTTATGGGATGCTACTACTAGAATCCAGGTGAGAGGATGGTGGCTCAGGTGATTGCAATAGAACTGGAGGTTCTGAGAAGCAGGACATTCTGAATCTAGTTTGACAGTAGAGCTGGCAGGGTTTGCTGATGAGTGGGATGCATATGACTTCTGCAACTGCATCTATAGCCCTACCTCTTTCCAAAGCTCTACTGCTTACTTCGAAAATTCAGTGGAAAAATAATGAATTTTATCTCTCCCTTAAAACCAACTCACCAACTTTACCAGTTCTTTTCATACAATTCATCTCTCAAGAAATATTTTTGAGCACCTACTATATACGTACCATCACTGTTCTAGGTATTTGGTTTACTTTCGTGAACAAAACAGAATAAATCTCTTATTTCAGACAATTACATCCTAGCAGGGAAAGTAAATAATAAATATAATACAAAGTAAATCATAAAGTAACTGAATAGATAACAGTGCTTTGGAAAGAAGAGAGTAGGACAGAGAAATGTGCAGCATGAAGTGGGGGGTGAGGGTGGGGACAGCTGTAACTTTAAATAGGGAAGTCAGTGTAAGCCTCCTGGAGAAAAGACCAAATAAATGAATTTAGATTTCAAGGATACAGATCAAATTCTTCCTTATATTTATGTCTGTATTTAGAAGTTTTTTGTTTTTCTTCATTTCCCTTTCCAAATACCCTTTGTGGCATGGAGTAAATACATGCTTCATTTCTTTTATATACCTTTAGGGAAATAAAAGTCACCACTGTAAGGAAGAATATGGCCTTCCTAGGTCCTAAAATATACCACTGTATACACCAATAAATTTAATTTTGAAAGGAATAAAATACTATAGAAAAAACAGTGTCCAGGAAAACAGAGCACTGTGCAGTATGCTGTAAAGAGAATGTCAAGGAAATACTGACATCCACTCTTTGGGAAAAACCTTGTAGATAAAAAACTTGTCAACTGCATAGAAATAGGAGCATATTCCAAACAAAATATGTCTTTGTGAATCCAGATTGACAGTCAGTTGATAGGATAAGTACAAAAGCAGAACACCCATTCTGCCAACTGCAAGAGCTCACGGGACAGTTGCATCGTTTGCCAACTCAATACAGTGCATTATGGTCCAGAAGAAAGAATAAGTATAATGCCAGTGGGATTATTCAGTATTATGACCTATTTGATTTTCATCTGCAATTATCCAAACAGTGTGTGTCCTGTGGAATGATCAGCATTCTATACATTGTTTTGGCTTCGTCCATTCTCTGAGCCATGTGTTATGCAACGTGAAGACTTGTATTCTGTGATTACAAAAACAGTCATGAAGACAACGAGGATAACCTCCACATAATTAAAGCCTTTGATTAGGATGCAGGATCCAAGGCAAAGGCATCTCTGGCAACACCACCAAATCATACTACAAACAGAGAAAACCTGCTCATTTCTCTGAATTTGTTTTTGACAGGCAACAAATAACACACGGACACTGAAACATTTTTGAACATTTCAGAAATGTAAGTGACAAATCAAACGTACTAAGGCCAAAGGAACCTGGGGATGCTTTAACACCTATCCAAGTAACACATAATTACCGGCAGAGATTATTCCCAGAAACTTGATAAAATCAGAGAAAAACACCTTGTCTGATCTTTCATACACCATTTCGGAAGCGAAACAATCAAATGAAGAATGCTTTCAATAACAACAGTGTACAAAGTAAATGAGTTCCCTTTGATCAGAAAGGTGGAACTAGGTAACTGGCTTTTCAACAAGCTATTGAGATATGCAATAATTAAGGGGCCATTCAAGTTTACTTGAACAGCTGGTCTTAAGAGGAAAAAGAAGAAAGAATTCAATCCTACATACTAATGATTATTTAACAGATGTGGAAATCCCACTGTTCTCTCTTTCCTCCTACTTTAAGAAAGCTAAGAGAATTTTCTTTAAAGCAGAAACTCTAGATGTCTAATCTATTTATGTATGCAAGCAGCAAATGTGTTTTCTGAGTGTCTTATTTAATAAGAGCAATCTAGATGCTAAAAGGGAACTACAGAAATAGATTTAAAACAGGAAGTTTGAAAACATACCTATAAATGACAATTGGTAAGAGAGACACCGATTTCAAAGGTGCACGATAATTTAAAGTCATTTCTTGATATATTCAGCTGTATATTTTTCTTTTAAAAATTCTATTAATAACCAACGTAGTTGAAACAATATAGTTATACCCAGAGAGGGACTTGAAATTGCTGCTTTCATATCATAATTATAAGAAATTCAACAATAGAAAATTCTTGATTACTTGTGTTAATTTAGAGCAGATATGATTGAAATTCACATATAATTTTAGTTTGTAGCTTCAATTTTACAGTCAATACACCTATTATCAGAGAAGAACTGACTGATTATTACTTTCTCAGCTTTTTCTGGTTTTATAACCTTGGAGGCAAAAAATAAAGTCCAGGCAGTAGGATAAAAAAGCAAAAAGCAAAAGCAGGTGGTAACCAAAACCAAGATTTCACCAGGAACATCTGTTGAAATTCAGTTGTTTCTTTAGATGTACACTTTATAAACTGTGCAACATAGCATCATTACTAACGATATAAATGAACATATTAGTAAAGTATTATTGCTTCCTTCTTGTGATGGCCTATTTTATATATGAATACTAATGAAAACTGGAACTTTTCCTACATCATGGATGAAAACTCAAACCAAATGGGAAATGTTTCAAATATAGGAGAGAAATAAAATTGCACATATTCATTTAAGATATTTATATTGTAGTGCTGGAATGTGCTGCTCAAAGATAACAGATATAAAGGTAATAAAATTGTATATTTAAAAATTACATTTTTAATATTTGCTTAGAAACTGCTCAACAATGCCATGAAGCTAAAAGAAGAGAGAAACAGATGTTATAACACTGCAGCAATTGTTACAGACCACCTACCAGATGGAGGACATATCAACAACTTCCTTCTACAGATTATAAAGCTGGAACCAAAACAATATTGTAAAAAATAAGGCACTTTAATCACTCATTAATTCATGAAATAAATAGACAGTGAATGTTTACTATGTGTCAGACCTCTGGTAGTCTCAGGTTTATCCAAACAAAACAAGAAAGGAAAAAAAAAAACAAGAAAGGAACAGAGGAGATGTTCAGCCTGGTGAAGAAAAAATTGAGATGAGAAGACATGTCTTCTTACATTAGTTGAAAGGTTGTCAAGTAAGAGAAAGAGGGGATTCATTTTGTATGGAAGTTAAAGAGGCAATTCAGTAGCGCAAAAGAAAGAACTCTCAAACAATTTGCAATGTGTAAAAATAGAACAAGTTGCCTCATAGTTTTTCATCCTTACTCAAAGGTTCAAGAAAATGTTGGGAAATAATGTATCAGGGATCCTCCAGAAAAACTTTTGAGCCTTCTGAGGCACTGTATTTCAGGCTTTCTAAAACATCTTTGAATTCTAAGGCCTTTAGGATTATACGATCCAAATAGTTATCTAGGAAAATCAATTGGTGTGAAGAATGCACTGGAGCAGGAGGGAACGGCAGCAAGGACCATATGGTGCAGTTGAAACATGAAGACACGAAGACCTGAATGAAGTAGTTGACTCTGAGCATGGACAGGATGGACACAAGCTATTTCAGAGGAATAATCAGTCAAAACCGCAACTTTGGAGATGCTTTTTAATCAATAAGGGCTTAGAAAAACACTAGGCATGATTAAGACATTTTTAATAGCTTTTTTCCCTTGCACATGCCTCACACACTGAAGGCATGCTATACATATTTCCCTCTCACTGTTTTCTTTCTTGTTCAACATCAAAAGACATTCAAAATCTGCATGAATGACTTAGTTTCTTCATTTGGTAAAAAAGGGATAATAGTATTATTATTATTATCTATGATAATAGATTATTATTATCTATGATAATAGAATATCACGGTATTGCTTAAAAGATTAAATGATATGAAACCTATGGAAGTGGTTAATTTTTTAAAGGGATAATTATTATTTTAAAATATTTTAGGATTAAGTAAAATTAACAGTGAAAAGCCCCCCTTCCTCTCTCTGATCTTAAATTCTGAAGATAACCAATCGAACCAGAGTGATCCTTTGAAATATTAACCAAGGTTCCCTACAATCACCATCACCACCTTTTCCCTTATAATGTTTCCCAAATTCTGTGGATAGACGGTGCCTCAGGAAAGAGTTGTTAAAACAGAAGCAAAGTATAAATAAATAAATTCTTGACCTTTGAGTTTCAAAAACTCAGACTTATATAAGAAACAAAAAGATTCTGGAAGACTTCATAAGCATTCAGAGCTAATCTTTGGCGCCCAGCCACATCCCCTTACCTTATACCAAACCTGATTCACACAACTTGACTGGAGAAGAGGAGGAAAATTAAGTGAGGTGTTGAGGTATTAAGAAGGAGCCCTGCTCTACGCCATCCCCTACCAAGTTGGGCAGAATAACAGAAACGCAAAATGGATCAAAGAGTAGCAAGATTCTACCCTGTTCTCAGCATGACACAGAGCAGAAGACAAAAGATGGCTGTGTAGGGTGTTTAGGCAGAGGCACCTGAGATAGTGACAAAGCCACAACCCATCATCCCCATTCACTCATGCCCAGTGTGTGATGGATGACAGCCATACATTTTCTGTGCACCAAATGGGGCATGAAAATAACTGAACAAGGGCCAGAACCAAGAAAGGTCTTGTGACCAGTGTGGATTAGTGACTGGCACAGACCCATGCACCGAGAAACTGACAGGTCTCGTTGGAGAGGTGTGAATAGAAGACCAGATGCTTCCCACCACACGGTGACTCTATGATTTCACTCCTAGGACGGGTTTAAGGAGTTGATAAGAAACCGTGACTTGACTACGTCTACCTGAAGAGTTTCTACCATCTGGTAAGACTGAAGCTCAAAAGTTAAAGCTCAAAATTTCCACATACTTAAAAGAATGTAGAAAATTAGGTTTTTATGCAACCTGAGTTTGCCTAGACATTCACATACACACAACATACATATGTATGTATAAGTATATATATGGTCATCCTTTAAAACAACTGATCATATTATTGCAGAGCATGAATTCCCCTTTGATGGACATTTAGCTTGCTTCCAATGCACACCCAGTACTTATATCCTTTTTTTCTAACTTTTTTTATTGTATAGTATAACATATATACAAAACAAAGAAATAAAAAAAATAGTTTTCAAAGCACTCTTCAACAGGTGGTTACAGGACAGATCCCAGAGTCTGTCATGGGCTACCATAGGATCCTCCAGATTTTTCCTTCTAGCTGCTCCAGAATACAGGAGGCCAGAGGGCTTAAACACTTTTTTATCATCACAATCGACTTTTTGTTCCTTCTTTTCTTGTGAACAAAACATATGTACAAAAAAGCTATAGATTTCAAACCACAGCACCATGATTAGTTGCAGAACATAGTTGAGACTTTGACATGGGTTACAATTTCACAATTTCAGGTTTTTACTTCTAGCTGCTCTAAAATACTGGAGACTAAAAGAGATCTATCAATTTAATGACTGAGCATTCATTACCATTTGTTCAGTCCTATCCTCTATGTATAATTCCACCATCACCATGATCTTTCTATACCTCTCTTTGGGGTTGTTTGGGCTATGGCAATTCTAAATTTTTGATACTGGAAGGGTCTGTCACTAATACGGGGTAGGGAGATGGAACTATCCGATGTTTGGAGACACTGGGCTAGGTTTCAGGCCTTACCTGGACCAGGGACCCATCTGGAGGTTGTAGGTTTCTGGAAAGTTACTCAAGTGCATGGAACCCTTGTGGTATCTTATATATTGCCCTAGGTGTTCTTCAGGATTGGCTGGAATGGTCCTGGTTGGGGGTTGGCAGATTATGATAGGTAGCAAGGTCTACCTGAAGCTTGCGTAAGAGCAACCTCCAGAGTAGCCCCTCGATTCTATTTGAACTCTTTCTGCCCACTGATATTTTATTAATTACACTTCTTTTCTCCCTTTTGGCCAGGAAGTAATTGTTAATCCCACAGTGCCAGGTCTGGATTCATTCCTGGGTGTCCTCTCCCACGTTGCCAGGGAGACTTTCACCCTGGATGTTCTGTTCCACGTAGAGGGATAGGGCAATGATTTCACCTGCAGATTTGGGCTTAGAAAGACTGAGGCCACATCTGAGCAACAACAGAGGTCCTCAGAAGTAACTTTAGACATGCCTATATGTAGTCGAAGCTTCTCCGCTACCTACATAAGCTTCACAAGAGTAAGCCTCATGATTGAGGGCCTATTGATTTGGGTTTCCCAAAAGTTTGACACAGTATCAGGGGATTCCCTGATGGTAAGGTTTAATAGCTCCATATTGTTTGCTTCCCTCCCTCAGGGTAAGTTGCCAATACTTTTGTATTATCTGCTTAACATACTCTAGGATGTTTCCAGGCATTACAATAATTATACAGGAATAAGGACCTCTTTCCTATTCTGTGCTTCCTATGTTTCAGTTGTTCAAATGAGCTATACAGATAGGTTGAATTAGATTATGCACTACAGAAAATTCAGTTCCAGACCAAATAAACCTTTATTCCAATGCTCTCAAAGAGTATGTGTGGTTCTAAAATATAGACACTGTCTTCCTTACCCCTATGTTCTGAATTACTTTAACCCCAACCTGTTCGGTTTCATTCTTATCTCTAAATATCAGGTTATATATAAATATAAAACAGTCTTTCAAAATCCAGGAAAAATAGTCACCACTCTGGACTTAATGTGTCTGCTCTAAAACCTTACAATCTAGGTCCCTGTTTTCTTATTAGCATTTTCTAAAGGTGACCATACCATTGCTGTTTTTTCGTTCCTGGCTTATTTTGTCTCATCAAATGTCCCACGTGTTCATTCACATCGTTGCATGCCACAGGATTTTGTTCCTTTTTGTAGTAGCACAACCTTCATTCATAAGTATATACCATCGTTCACCATTCTACTTCTCCATAAGTGATCCTTCAGCCACCTGCATTTACCGGGCATCATGTAGAAGGCCCAAAGTCCATAGTCCATCAACATTCTCAATTTTAGATAATTTCATTGCTCCCCAAAGTCAGAAAACCAATAAACACATCCTTGCCAAATAGGACATCTAAACCTCCTCTTAACTCTTGTTCCTCACCCCATTATTTACCTCTGCTGTTGCTGTGGTAGTGCTGATGGTTTCCTTTTGAACATAGTTCATAGCATGCAATAGCAGTTTTCCCCCTGTACCCTGGACTTAAACATTCTTTATACAAGAATCATATCTTTGAAGTAATTCTTACGAGAACTCATTCATATTTCCAGTGTGAGTCAATGCAACACATAGGTCTATACAACCCCTTTCAATCTTGTTCATCTTCAATATGGTAATGTTACTTCTAGACCCACTAGAGAATCATCTTTACTGCAATCTATTCCCTTACATTGGAGTTGAACCTCATCAGCTCATGGTTCACCCATCTCTAGCTTCTATGTATCTCAGAATTCCCTATATTCTGTATTATAAGCCTCTGATTATACTTTTATGCTGGGCATATAAGTGGAATCATACAGTATCTGTCCTTTTGCATCTGGCTAATTTCACTCAGCATTATGTCCTCAAGGCTCAGCCATCTTATGGTGTGCTTCAAGACATTATTTTGTCTTACTGCTGCATAATATTCCACCATTTGTATATACCACATTTTGTTGATCCATTTGTCTGTTGATGGGCATTTGGTTTGTTTCCATCTTTTGACGATTGTGAATAATGTTGCTATGAACATTGGCGTGGAAATGTTTGTGGCATTGCTTTCAGCTCTTCTGGGTAAATACCAAGTAGTGCTATTGCTGATTCACAGGGCAACTCGGTATTTAGTTTCCTCAGGAACCGCCAAACAGTCTTCCACAGTGGCTGCACCATTATACATTCCCACCAGCAGTGCATAAGTGTCCCAGTTTCTCCACATCCTCTCCAACATTTATAGTTTCCTGTTTGTTTAATAGCAGCCATTCTTATAGGTGTGTGGTGGCATCTCATTGTACTCTTGATCTGCATTTCCCATATAGCCAATGAAAATGAGCATCTCTTCATGTGCTTTTGAGCCATGTGTATTTGCTCTTCATAAAAATGCCTATTCCTATCTTTAGCCATTTTATAACTGGATTGTTTGTTCTTTTGTTATTGAGTTGTATGATTTCTTTATATATAGAGGAAGTCAAATCTTTGTATGATATGTGATTTCCAAATATTTTCTCCCATTGAGTTGGCTACCTCTTCACCTTTAGACAAAGTCTTGAGGTGTGGAAGCATTTGATTTTGAGGAGTTCCCATTAATCTATTTTTTCTTTTGTTGCTTGTGCTTTGATACTCAGTACTTATATCTTTAATCACTTATGTAAATATTTCTGCAGGATACATCCAGAGAAATGAGATACTTAACTAAGTCAAAACTGAATCACAGAAACAATGTTGACAGGTACTGAGCCAAAATATACCACCCTAAAATTTGTACCATTTTATACCCCCACCAACAGTACATGAGAGTGTTCAATTGCTTCTTTTGTCATCAACGACTATCATCAAACTTTTAGAACTATGACTCACAAAAAGTTTTCTCATTACAATTTTTAAAACTTTTTCATCTTAAAAAATATTTCATATTCGGTATAAAAATTGAGACATATGAAAATAGAAGAAAAAATAGAGAAACGGAAAAGAAAAAAACAAAACCTTCCATAATGTATATATCGATGGGCAGTTTGGTTTATTCTTTTCCTGTCTTTGATTTCCTATATACATACAGGCAGAATTGAGATCATCCTGGGTAGTTCTGGTTTGCTATTTTCTGTGTTTCATCATGCCATGAGCATTTTCCTATGTCATTAAATAATTGGAAATATTTTTTAAATGGTAAAGAACACTGAAGATATGAGTTAATTTTTTAACAGCTTTAACTAGGAATCATTTTACATACCATAAAATTAATCACTGTTTCCTTTGAATCAAGAAACTCGGCCATTTTAAATAAATTCTCAGAGTTGTGCAACCATCACCCAGCGCAGCTTTAGAACGTCCCCATCAATGCGGTTTTGAGACTATCAGGTGATGTTCCATTTCTTCAATCTTAATTAAAACTGTTAAATCCTCTTTGGCTGTTGAAATTGCCTACTGTTTTTCTTTCCATTTGTAGACGGTGACAATAAAAAGCCAGAAGTTACAACCAGATGGAAGTGTTCCTCAAATTATGTGTTTTTAATATAGAACCAGTTCTTTGCACATGGATGGACAATACGGATGCTGTAAGAGCAAGAGATGTCATCCTAGCCTATGCTACTTAAAAATATATATATATATATATTTTAACTACACTCAGCAGCAAATGGAGAGACCCTCTCTAAACCTGTGTCTTTCCTGACAAATTATATCTTGGCATTTAATTTTTCTTTTTTAATGCTGTTTGTTATAGTGTTGTTTAATATTTTCCCTTCCTCTTTCATACAAGCAGAATTTGTTCATTTATGACACCCTGCTGCCTTGTTTCCCTTGTGGTACCACCATAACTACTGCTATATGGCGCACTCCCATGGGAAATGGAGAAACTGTGGAACAGATGTGATACCTGTCAGTTTTATTCCTGCTGCTCCTGAGAAGGAAGTGCTATGTTCAAGAATAGAGCAGGCATGACCACCCACCGATGGCATTAACCAGTAGGACAAAACAAGTGGAACTGTACCTTTGCTTCCCTGGAAAATCTCTCTTCCCCTAGCAGAGTGACTGTTTTAGCTTCACTCTGTTGCTTCTGCTGGCATTACTGGTAAATCATTGTTTGAAGAAGCAGTAGCAAAGGTGGAATTGCACTCTAGGGAATATCCAAAGTTTTGAAATATTAAATGCTTGAAATCATCTTCGGAATGGAATCTATTCTCAATTTAACATTAGGAAGAAAACTGGGTAAAATCATGGAATATGTATTATTGTTCCAACTGTCTCTTAGATTTTTCGGTTTTATGGCTTTCCTTTTTTGGAAAGTGGGTGTGAATGGGTGTGCTTGCAATAAACCATTTTTGAAAACTTAATTCAAGTTATCTGTGTACTGTAATGCTGCCAGGATTAAGCTGTGTGTGTGTGTGTGTGTGTGTGTGTGTGTGTGTGTGTGTGAGTGTGTGTTTTGTTTTGGAGAGAATAGTTCTCTTGGCAGAATGTATGAGGGCTCATAATTTTCCATTCCTCAAATCGAATGTTAAGAAAGCATGTGCTTTAAAATAATTCTGAATGAAATAAAGCTTAAAGTGCCCTGTGGAGTGGGAAAAAAAACTTTATAAAAAGAATACAGCAAAGCCTGGGCATTAAAAAAAATCAGTAGAAAATCTCAAAGTTGATTATAAGGTACTTTCATAAGGTACATATTTTCTTCTCATTTCAGGCTATCATGGCTATTTTCTGGTTTTGCTAACAGAAAGTAACCTTAGAAAGGCAGGTGAATATGTTCAGGAGAAGAAAAGTTTGGATCCTAAATGAGACAAAGGTTCTTTTGACTAGTGGTTATTATTTTATTATAATTAAACAAAAACAAAATTTTAGGAAGGACCAAAGGACAAGGAACTCCTTATTCCCATGGCAACAGGGAAAATTACTTTGTTAAGGGGTTTTAGGGAAATCTTTTATTAGGCTACTTCTGACAAATTTAATTTAAATGATTTACTTTTACACACTATAATGTTCCAGGATTAATTAATAAGTAAAAATATAAACTCATTTAAAGATTTAAGTTAATTTTTAAGTACTACAAAATTCGTGTGCTGGACCGACAGAAGGAATGTTGAATTTTGAAGAACAAAATGAAGATATGAAGCAAGGAAATGAGGAAGGCAGGAAGGCAAGACGGGAGGGAGGGAGGAAGGGAGGGAGAAAGGGAGAGAGGGAGGGAGGAGGGAAGAAAGGGAACAAAATAGAAAATGCAAGGAGTAATATTAAATGAAAGATAATCTAACTTGATGGGAGATTCGGTGGCCACAGCTGACACTCTGGAGAATTATGATGCCAAGTGAATTGCATTAAATTCCAAGCATCATTGATTATTCCTTAAATAACCATAAGGATGGATCAGCATGGCCATTTGGATTATTCTTTTACATTGTAATTTTGGATATGATACTAGAGAAAAAGTGAAACTATCAATTTTACCCTCTTTAGAATAATAACATTTCAAATAAGGAAGCATTAGGCTTTAAAGCTTCTCTGAAAGAAGCATAAAAACTGATTTATACCTAATGACAAATCAGGACAAGGGGTCTAAGAGCCAATGGTACACAAATACAGAATTATTGTTTCCATTAGGAGAAATGCTTTAATGTGTGTCATTTTATACTATATTATAATAGGATTAAAACTGTTATCTTTTTCATTTTCTTCCATTGATAGGATTAACACCGACTGTCTCTACATAAGATCGACTACAGAGGCTTGTGCTTTTTGTTTTTTCCATTTACATCCTCAATTTACTTCCTCTAACTCAACTGATGTACAGTATCTTTTAAGAAACAACATCTTTCAGCTTTGCCATTTTTATCACCTCCATCTAGAGTGCCTGCTGGCAAATCAGCAGCATGTCAGAAACGGGTGAGGATCATGAAGATATACAAGTGTGAATTTCATGAAGCCCGATGCTCCTACCACGCCATATATTTTTGGCCACTAAAACACTGTAAGTACTTAGCCTCAGCACCCCATGTTGTGCATCTCATCCCAGTAGCAATTACAGCTAGAGTCCAGCTGTAAAAACCTGATAGAGATGCTGTGCAGATTCAAAGAACCAAAAGCACAATTCATTAGGAGGGCTTCATTTGGTTTCTGAAGTGTTTTCGCTACAGGCATGTTCTGACAGGGCAGCGTAATTCCCATTCTTGCCTCTTTTACACTCCATCGAGGCCAAACTACTGAAAAGTAACCCAGAAACTCAAGATTACCGCAGATGCCATTTCAACCCTTCTTTAATACATTAAAGGGAAATCAGATTGTAGTCACAGATGAAAGCAGGACAAGGTAACAGGCAACACCTATCTATACGTGCTCTCTTTCTAACACTCTGAAGAGATGGAAACAATTCAAGTCAGCAGTAAACTGGGGTTGCAACTCAACCACAGGCAAACTATCAGAAATGTTGCTAGCTAAACATATATAAAGAAATAAGTGGAAATATGTGCTAATGGTGCAGACATCACTGATAAAATGTTTCTGGTTTACATACAGCTTTTTAATGCCCACCCATAGATACTGAGGGACACCATCAGCTCAGAAGTGATTCTGATTCTCAACAAGGGTGGAGGAGGTGCAGCAGCTGGAGGGCAGGAAGGAAAGCAGAGGGGGTGCAGGGGTGGGGAGAAAAGAGCATACACCTGTCCGCCCTGGGGTGCTTTATCAGAGACTCTGTAGTCTCTGTGTAGTCTGAAATTATGTAGTCATAATTTGGTGTCTGTGGCATCTCTTTGAGCAATACTTGATAGAGACCATCTGCAGATAAAACAAAGCAGGGGTCAAAAACACCAATAAGGAAGACTACTAACCCACGATTTAATTAGGGTCTTACTTAGGGTTATGAAGGATGGCTCATTTGTTAGCTTAAATAAGACTCTTGTCCTTTATTAAAAGAACTAAGTACTTGAAAATATTGATGAAGAGCTGAGCCCTAGTTTATTTAACAAAATGTGAAAAATAAATGCAATTGCAGAAATTCAAAAGCATTATAATTTACTTATAAACAACAATGACTTTAATGAAGCTCAGAGTGCTTGGTTCACACAAACAAGTGATTAGCTGGCATATGAACAGTAAATAGGGTCCCAGTTAATAAATGTGTTAATCATTCTGTGCAATTTTGATAATATCCTCTTGAAATGTGCAGTTTGTTTTGACCAGTACAAACAGGACCTATTTGCGAACAGATGATCATTAAAAATAATGTTGCATGGAAATGAGAGAATTCATTTCATTGTGCATTATATATGAGAATTTATAATTTTGTTTTTAGGTTCTTTCAAATAAAATGAGAAAAAAGAAACACATAGAAGCTAGGACAATCCTTTAGAAAAGAGATGATATTTGTTAACCATAATCAGCAACTGCTTCTTAGTGCCTATTCAGATGTATGAAAAAAAGTTGGGCTGCAGGAGTGAAGGAATGGTTCATTAAATGAATACTGCTTCTAGGGTAACCCATTGTACAACCTCTTCCTTCCCTTGCCAATCTTCTAGAGCCTCCATGATGAAAAAAAAGGAGCACAATATGTAGTTACACTTTGCTTAGCACATCTTGAGCCAGGATACTTAAATGTTTTTGCATATCTACTAGTTACACCTTTTTCTGCCTATCTGTTATATAACACGGGATTGGTGTGGCCAACACTTCATCTGTCTTCATTTCAATGTCTACCTTACAGTGTAGTATGGGGACTCACTTATGCTTCCCCAAACTAATTCAGCAGTGTTGGCTAAGTGGAGTGGGAAGGGGAAGGAGACATTTGTAAATGGTAACCTTAAGCTTCCATACTTTGAATAGGTAAAACATTTTAAGATATACATTTCTTTTCTCTAAATATAAAGTTTTAAATGATTCTTCAGAAAAGAAAATTTTCACTTTTTCAACAGGATAATTCATACTTTTACATATTAATGACTGACCAATCCATTTCACTAATTATATCACTGCAATCGATTTTGAATACTCTGCATAGTTGAGTTTGTCACGCAGTAAGCTGTGCCTGAATGGTCTGTTTACTCCACTGCAAGACACAAGGAAAACTTTCTCCATAAAGGACTTGCCTCTTCGAAATGTGAAAGTGGCAAAAAGCCAAGGGAAGCTGGTGCTTAAGCAACCAAGACTGAGCGATGCCTGTGTGCATTCCAATCTCAGCCAACCGAAGTAAGTGTTATTGGAGCTTTTGTGCTGTAAAATTGCTGCTTTCATGCCCAGTGCATCTGACAATAAGAATCCTTGGTCTACTAGGAAGGAGAGATTGTTGTGCCTTCTAGTCAGATTTCTAAACTCCTGGAAAAAAAAAAGGGTGCGAGAAGTGGGGTAAAACTTCTGCTACTCTTGATGGGCTAGGACAATTAGACTCATGTCAGTGGTACATCTGGACAGAGAGAGAGACCGACCAGAAAAAATGCATTGCTATTATGTTTGTATTAAGCATTGGTATTTAGAAAGTGATTCTTTCAGAATAATGCAAGTGTTTCTTAAAAATTTAATTTTGGAGAGTACTGGATTAATCACTTAAATTTTTACATTTAATTTTCAGAAAACTGAAAAACACTTTTTTAAAAAAATTTAAATTTTACAAATTATAAAATTAAGATCAATAGATTTTTTATTGCATTTTGAGGCATACAGATTTAAAATTTAAATACTAATATATTTAAGTTAACATCTGCATTTGTTTTTCTTGAGCTACTGTATTTTCCTTGATGGGCTATTTAATTAAATAGCTGTTGAGTTTATATTAACAGTTCACTGATTAGTAAGTATATTTATTCAATGCTCATTTGGTGAGCACTTACTATGACTCAGTGTATGAAATTTAATTTCAAATGTTACAGTTTTGAATGTATTTTAAGTCCCTAATCCATGCTTAAGCTCTAATCAATACATATAACTTTTTTCTTCAAATATACTAAAAAAAAGTCGTTAAAACCACTACTGTTACAAAGTAACTAAATTCTTTTCAGAAGTACACTAACATAATGTCTACCATAGAATAAGCATAATGCTTTCAGTAATACTTAAATGGCATTACAGCTAATGAGGGAAAAAGAGTCAAATAATATTTCCTGATTTAAAATAAGTCAGAAGAGGTTGTCAATAGTTACGATGCACAGTTAAATTTATACCTGATATCAAAATAGAATTGCACCTAACAATACAGAATTCAAACACAGATTTTAAATCACTTCACTTAGTCACAGACTAATTTTAGATTGGTTTGCCACGTTAATTATGCCCTTCTTTCCATCTACCATGCATTTTAGGTTGACACTCACATAGCCATTAGTGTAAACTAAGTAAGGAATTTCATTCACTGCATTTTTTTTTGAAGACCAGGGAAATTACTGCGTTATATGTTTAAGGCATGATACATAGAAACCAAAGTAGGCTGGCCTCTCTATTCTCTCTTGTCCTTAACATTTCAAGCTGTTAACCACTTTGGCTTCAGAAGGAGTGAAGAAAAAGGGGGAGGTAAATCGTGCAAAAGAAAAAAAAAAGAATCTTAATAAGAAAAGGAGAGAAAGGAAATTGAAAATTAAAGGTGCAAAATGACGTTCAGACATTGTCCTTTCTCTCCCTTGTACTCATGAAATGATGAAGTAGGCTTTGTTTCAGAGTTCTTTTGATTATTTTTTTCTCTATGGCTTTAAGATAAACCTGCATTTCAATCACTGGACTGCCAAATATTAATCCTATGACCTTGGCAAGTTATTTAACCTCTCCCATGCCATAGATTCTTCACTGTAAAACAGGGTAAATGATTCCAATTGTTCAGGGCCATGAACATAAAATTAAATAAATATATAAAAATTGCTTGGCATCCTGGCTTGCTCAAAGTAGGCACTTGATAAATACCAGCTTAATTTCCCTTTGCATTAATGTTATCGTTGCGTAAGGAAAGTAGCCAAAGGTAAATATAAATGCTTATTTAAAAATATATATACACATATATAAAAAACATACAAACATATATAAAAATATATATATAATAAAATAGAAAGTCTTAGATTTCCCAATATAACTTTAAAAAATAACCCTTTGCTTGAAACAACAGGAAATAGTAAAAACAATCATTTTGAATGTTTAAAAATTCAGTTAAGAATTAAAGTAGTCTTCCTAGTTTAACCTTTTTAATATACTGCGGTTTCTGAGTTTTATTTATTCTTTTACCATACGTGGATTTTTTTTACGGCACAATTCAGTGTAGCTCAAAACAAAAATGGGCAGCACATAAAACATAATGGGTAGCAAGGGTAGTTGCACATACACATCTGCATTTAGCTCGACTATTCAACTTTGAGCTCTCTGGGACAAAGTTTCTGGATCCTAACCTAGTAGATATTTGGAGACAATAGTTTCTTTGTTGCTGTTGTTTTAAATTTTGAGTAGACATCATTTCCACTATAGAATTAGTAGGGCTCTTTGTAGATTCTTTCGGTTCTCACATATTCTTATGTGCTATTGGGTCTTTATCTTTGGAAATAATCATATCTATAGCATGCTATACTTTTGGAAAGACTGTCCATCTGGTAGATATTCTCCTTGTAGAAGAAATCATTCATCATTCTCAATCTTTGGTTGTGAATAGGCTGAAATCTATCTTAGAGAAAGATACGCAGTTAATGAAAGCTGAGAAGCCCCACATTCAGAGGGGGATATACTTAGTCTCGTCTCTACTGTTAAGAAAAATGTAATTCTTGGACAAATATACATTACAGGCACAGTGAGTTTAATTTTTCAACCACACTATAAAACTTGATTTTAGCAAATCAGTGGGCTAGGGATGAGGCAGCCTCTACACAAAAGTTGCGATACTCAATTAAACCAAGCAAATGTATATAATGCATACTAGTGGAACATTACACACAGGGCTCTGGCATCACAGTTAAGGAATAAAAACACAAAAGAGAGGATTGATCAAATCATGAATCAAGAACGGAATAAAGCATGAGGATAAGAAAGATTAATAACCTTTTACCATAACAGATATTCACCTTCCCAGGCTGTTTTTTTGAGGGGGGAAGGATCAGATACCATACATGCACATATATTAGTGCCTAAGATTCTCCATAAGTAATATGATACAGTGGGAAGATTTAAAAAAAAATGAGACACCTCCCATAGCATATTGCTGAATGTAAGATTTAAATTGCTGTATAGCAAGAGACCAGACATAAAATTGTTCATTTGGCAAAGAGGAAGGATGGAGTGAAGGGGCATTGTGCTTTGAGGAAATGCGGCACTTGGAGTGAGAGGGTTTAAAAACCAGAGGCTTTAAAATAAATTAAATCAGAAAGCAAATAGGCTCTAACTCTATTTTCTTTGACACTGTAGGTCCTAACTCAGGTTATCAAGCTGTTGTTTAAAAAGAGCCTTAAGAGCTAACAGCAAGAATGCCTTTGACATCTAAATGAGAAGCATTAACTCTTTGGTAGAAATCTTTCCTAACAATGTGCAACTTAAAGTAATGAGAGATGGCTTAAAAAAAAACTTTAATTGGATGTCAATACTCAAAAGAATGAAAGAGGACTCCTATCTCACACCCTGTACAAAAATTAATTTAAAATGGATTGAAGACCTAAAATGTAAGAGTCAGTACCACAAAACTTCTAGCAGAAAATTCAGGGAAACAGCTTCAAGATCTAGTAATAGAAGGTAGCTTCTTAAACTTTACATCTAAAGCACAAGCAGTGAAAGAAAAAATGGACAAATAGGAAGTCCTTAAGATAAAGAGCTTCTGTGCCTCAAAGGACTTTGTCAAAAAGGTACAGAGGGGACTTCCAGGAAGATGGCCGATTAGAGTGGCTTGAGATTAGTCCGGCTCCATGGAAACATTAGAGAAGGGACAGGAGGGCAACTTTAGTGGCAATTCGGGAGTGCAGCTGAGTTGGGAGAGCCTCCGCCTGACATGCGGTGCCCTGGTTGCAGACGCCGAGAAACTAAGTGGCAGAAAGCTGGAGCCTGGTGCCAGACTGCACGAATGGGTACATGGGACTAGAAGTAAGCCAGGCTGAGTTCCTTGGGTGAGCTGCCCTCACCAGCACAGCCCTGTGACCAAGCACCTCATCCCACACCCCACGCACCTGAACCCTGTCACCCGCTCCCATTCCCCACACATCAGGGACCCCACCCCACCAGCCCCCAGTGCATGTACTTGCCCCACAGCCCCACCCTAAGTGCAGCCCAACCCACCTCTCCTGCCCCCTCCTGAGCACTGCCTCCCCCTCGCTGGTCCCTGCAGGCTATTGCCAGAGCACACAGGCTGCGGGCACTAACCTCCATACCTAGGCTATTCCAGGCTCCCACCCATAGTGTCACAAAGCCTCACCCGGCCCTTCCTGAGCTCAGCTCATTCTTTGCAGTACTACCAGGCCAGCGCATGCACATGGGCCCCAATCACATCATTCAGCTCTGGGAATGGCATTTTACAGCAGTCCTAGCACCACGGCATGCACACAGCCCTCAGCCTCACTTCCCAGCTCTGAGAAAATGCACACCTACGCAGCTTGGGTCACATCTGCCCCCAATTCACAAAGGGATAATGCTGATCTACTGTCACAGCTCTACGCATGTGTACAAAGGGCCCCATGTCTTAGACCAGCACACATCAGGGTTACATGCCCCAGACTGGTGCACCCAAGCAGCTACATCTTCCCTGGCTGCTGGGCGCCCACATTCACAAGCATCAGTGTAACAACCCCAAACTGTGCCCACACTTACCCTGAAACAAATCACCATACTGGGTGCTCCACCCTGTACCCTGCTCCCTGCTGTACAACCATCCCACAAACACAAGCCCTTAGACTACTGAAAGAAATCAGCTCCCAAAGTCAATCAATCCAGATGTTTACATGCCATGAAGACAGTAAAATATCACTAAGCATATCACAATGCAGACATATATAACCCTGCCTAATGACCAAATTAAAACACCAGAGGAGACACGGACACTGGAACAACTAATCAAAGATGTTCATACAATTCTACTTAATAAAATAAGAGGGATGGCAAATGACATAAAAGAGATCAAGAAGACAGCAAAACAGCACAAAGAGGAATTTGAAAGAATAAATAGAAAAAGAGCGGAAATCACAGAGATTAAAGACTCTGTTGATCAAATAAAAAACACATTAGAGGCACACAACACCAGATTTGAAGAGACAGAAGAAAGAATAAGTGATATAGAGGACAGGATAACTGACTTCGAAGACTCCAAACAGCAAATGGCAAAAAAAGATGGAAAAATTTGAATGGGAACTCAGGGAAACGATAGACAAAGCAAAGCATGCAAACATAAGAATGATTGTTGTCCCAGAAGGAGAAGAGAGGAGTGAAGGATTAGGAAGACTAGTTGAGGATATAATGGGGGAAAACTTCCCAACCCTCATAAAGAACATAAATATTCAAGTCAAAGCAGCCCAATGAACTGCGAACAGAATAAATCCAAACAGGCGTTTTCCAAGACACATACTATTCTGTCTGTCAAATGTTGAAGAGAAGCAGAAAATTCTGAAAGTGGCAAGAGAAAAAAACTACCACATACAAGGGAAACCAAATAAGACTGAGTTCAGACTACTCAACTAGCACCCTGGAGGCGAGAAGGGAGTGGTATGATACATTCAAGATCTTGAGGGAGAAAAACTTTCAGCCAAGAATTCTGTACCCAAACTGTCCTTCAAAATTGAGGGAGAGATTAAAGTTGTCACAGACAAAGAAGTCCTAAAAGAATTTGTCAACAAGAGACTGACCCTACAAGAAATACTAAAAGGAGTTCTGCTGGCTGAAAAACAAAAAAAGACAGGAGAGGGAGGTCTGCAGGAGGGCACAGAATTGAAGAGTATCCACTAATGGTAATTTAAATAACACAAGAGAAAGAGAGAAAAGAATATATAGATCTGACAAATAAAAAAGATGATGGAATCAAGAAACACACTTTAAGGAATAATTCTGAATGTTATTGGACTAAGTTTACCAATTAAAAGATACAGATTGACAGAATGGATTAAGAAACATAATCCAGCTATACGCTACCTACTAGAGACTCACCGTAGACACAAGGATACAAATACATTGAAAGTGAAAGGACAGAAAAAGATTTTCCACTCAAGTTGTAACCAAAGGAAAGCAAGAGCAGCTATTTTAATATTGGACAAAACAGATTTTAAATGTAAAGACATCATAAGAGATAAAGGACACTATATAGTAATTAAAGGGGCAAGTCATCAAGAAGATATAACAAACCTAAATGTTTATGCTCCCAATTAAGGAGCTTCAAAGTACATGAGACAGATACTAGCAAAACTGAAGGGAGTGATAGATGTTTCAACAAGAATAGTAGGGAGACTTTAATATACCACTCTCCTCTATAGATAGAACAACCAGACAGAAGATCAACAAGGAAACAGAGAAGTTAAATAATTTGATGAATGAATTAGACCTAACAGACATATAGGTCATTGCACTCCAAAGCAAAAGGTTATACAATCTTCTCTAGTGCTCATGGTACATTCTCCAGGAGAGATCATATGCTGTAGCACAAAACAGGTCTTTATAAATTTAAAAATCATGAAATTATTCAAAGCACTAGAGAAATCAGTAGCTATCTGCAGATGAGTGAAAATGAGAGCATAACTTATCAGAACCTATGGGATGGGGCAAAGGAAATTTATTGCCTTAAATGCCTAACCAGGAAATTTATTGCCTTAAATGCCTATATTAAAAACAAAAATAGCAAAAATCGAGGACTTAACAGCAACCCTGAAGGAACGTGAGAAAGAGCAAACAAACCCCAAAGTAAATAGGAGAAGAGAAATAGCAAAGATTAAAGCAGAGTTATATGAATGGGAGAACAAAAGAACAATAGAAAGAATAAAACCAAAAGTAGGTTCTTTGAAAAAATCAATACAATTGATGGGCTACTACCAATACCGCTGAAGAAAAAAGCAGAGAGAATGAAAATAAACAAAATCAGAAATGAGAAGGTATGCATTACCAAAGACCCTGAAGAAATAAAATAAATCATAAGAGGATAATATGAACAACTATAACGCCAGAAAACTAGACAACTTAGATGAAATGGACAAATTTCTGGAGACTTACAAGATACACTGACTCAGGAAGAAATCGAAGATCTCAACAAACCAATCACAAGTAAAGAGATTCAGTCAGTCATCAAAAATCTTCCTACAAAGAAAAGCCCAGGGCCAGATGGCTTCACAGGGGAATTTTATCAAACATTCCAGAAAGAACTAAGACCAATCCGCTCAAACTTTTTGAAAAAAACTCAGGAAAAAGGAACTCTACCTAACTCATTTTATGGAGCTAATATCATTTTAATACCAAAACTGGGTAAAGATGCTATAAGAAAGGAAAACTACAGGCCAATCTCCTTAACGAACAAAGATGCAAAAATTCTCAATAAAATATTAGCAAATTGAATCCAGTGGTACATTAAAAGAATTATACACCACTACCAAGTGGGGTTTATACTATGAACGCAAGGATGGCTCAATGCAAGAAAATCAATTTATGTAATATAGCACATCAACAAATCAAAAGGGAAAAAATAACATGATCATCTCAACTGATGCTGAAAAAGCATTCAACGAAATTCAGCATCCTTTTCTGATAAAAACACTCCAAAAGATAGGAATCAAAGGTAACTACCTCAATATGATAAAGGGAATATATGAAAAACCTATAGCCAGCATCGTACTCAATGAAGAAGACTGAAAGCCTTCCCCCTAAGATCAGGTGCAAGACAAGGATGCCCACTGTCACCACTATTGTTCAACACTGTGCTAGAAGTTCTAGCTAGAGCAATCAGGCAGGACAAAGAAATAAAAGGCATCCAAATTAGAAAGGAAGAAGTAAAACTCTCATTATTTGCAGATGATATGATACTATACTTAGAAGATCCTGAGAAATTAACAGTAAAGTTATTGAGCTAATAAACAAATTCAGCAAGGTGGCAGGATATAAAATTAATGTGCAAAAATCAGTAACATTTTTATACACAAGCAATGACCTAGCTGAGGAATCAGTTAAGGAAAACATTCCATTCAAAATAGCAACTAAAAGAATCAAGTATTTAGGAATGAATTTAACTAAGGGTGTAAAGGACTTGTACACAGAAAACTACATAACACTGCTAAAAATTAAAGGAGATCTAAATAGATAGAAAGACATTCCCTGCTCATGGATAGGAAGGCTAAATATAGTTAAGATGTCAATTCTCCCCAAATTGACCTATCGATTCAACACAGTACCAATCAAAATTCCAACAACCTTCTTTGAAGATTGAAAACACTAACTACCAAATTCATCTGGAAGGGAAAGAGACCCCGAAAGGCTAAAAGCATTCTAAAAACAAAGAATGAAGTGGGAGGATTAACACCCACTGACTTCAAAACCTATTATAAAGCCACAGTAGTCAAAACAGCATGGTACTGACACAAAGAGAGAAGCATTGAACAATGGAATTGAATTGAGAATGCAGAAATAGACCACAAAATCTATGGTGAACAGATTTTTGACAAGACCCCCAAATCCTCTGAACTGGGGCAAAATAGTCTTTTCAATAGTTAGTTATGGAAGAACTGGATGTCAATAGCTAAGAGAATGAAAGAGGAAGCCTATCGTATACCCCACACAAAATTAACTCAAAGTGGATCAAACACCTAAATAAAAGAACTAGCACCATAAAGCTTCCAGAAGAAAATGTAGGGAAACATCTTCAACACCTAGTAACAGGAGGTAGCTTCCTAAACTTTATACCCAAAGCACAAGCTAAAAAAAAATAATAAATAATGGAAAGGACTGAAAATCAAATGCTTCTGCACCTCAAAAGACTTTCTCAGCCTGAAAATGCAGAGCTGTGTTCCAGTAGACACGTTTCCTGAAGATGATTGTATAATGATACAGCTTTCACAGCGTGACTGTGTGATTGTGAATACCTATGTTTGATGCTTCTTTTATCTACCTTATCAACAGATGAGTAAAACATATGGAATAAAAATAAATAATGGGGGAACAAATGTTAAAATAAATTTAGATTGAAATGCTAGTGATCAAAGAAAAGGAGGAGTAAGGGGTATGGCATGTATGAATATTTTTCTGTTGTCTTTTTATTTCTCTTTCTGAACTGATGCAAATGTTCTAGGAAATGATGATGATGATGAATATGCAACTATGTGATGATACTGTGAATTACTGATTATATATGTAGAATGGAATGATCATAAGTTAAGAATGTTTGTTTGTTTGTTCTTATATTTTTTAAAAAAATTAAAAATTATTTAAAAAAAGATCCCAAATAACGGTGTTGTGAGAGCTTTGATTAATTTCTTTAGTAAGTACTGCCTTAAATTACACTCAGGCATCTTTCAAATCTAATGGTTTGGAAATCTTAATGAAATAAAAGGGCAAATACTTCAAAATAGGAAGAGAGAAAGGCGAGCTCACTGGTGAGCTCCTAATTAGAAAAGACTGTTATTTTCCTTTTACAAGATTTCTATTTTATTTCTAATGAAAACATCTTTTTAAAAGCAAAAAAAAAGAGGACTTTGGCAAAAGCACTTTGTCAATAAAGTGTCAATGGCTGAGAGATTCCAAACAGAATTCAGAGGTTATCCTGGAGGTTATTCTTACACATTATATACATATCACCTTCTTAGTTCATTGTAACGCAGCAGCTGGAGGAAACTGCCTGAAAATGTAGAGCTGTATTACAGTGGCCATGTTTCTTGAAGATGATTGTATAATGATACAGCATTAGCAATGTGACTGTGCGATTGCGAAAACCTTGTGTCTGATGCTAATTTTTATCTACCTTATCAACAGCTGAGTAAAATATATGGAATAAAAATGAATAAATAATACGGGAAACAAATGTTAAAATAAATTTAGTAGATTGAAATGATGGTGATTGGTGAGGGGGAGGGGGAGTGGGTATGGTGTGTATGAATTTTTTTCTTTTTTCTTTTTATTTCGTTATAAATGTTTTGAACATTGATGTAAATGTTCCGAGAGGTGATTGTGGTGTTGAATATACAACTGCGTGATGATATTGTAACTTATTGATGATATATCAAGAATGGAATGATCATATGGTAAGATTGTTCTTGTTTGTATGCTGTTACGTTTAAAAAAAATTAAAAAAAGGTGAAGAGGCAGCCAATTCAATGGGAGAAAATATTTAGAAATACATATCAGACAAAGATTTGATTTCTGTATATACAAAGAAATCATACAACTCAACAACAAAAGAACAAACAATCCAGTTATAAAATGGCTAAAGATAGGAATAGGCATTTTTATGAAGAGCAAATACACATGGCTCAAAAGCACATGAAGAGATGCTCATTTTCACTGGCTATAAGGGAAACGCAGACCAAGAGTACAATGAGATGCCACCACACACCTATAAGAATGGCTGCTATTAAACAAACAGGAAACTATAAATGTTGGAGAGGATGTGGAGAAACTGGGACACTTATGCACTGCTGGTGGGAATGTATAATGGTGCAGCCACTGTGGAAGACTGTTTGGCGGTTCCTGAGGAAACTAAATACCGAGTTGCCCTGTGACTCAGCAATAGCACTACTTGGTATATACCCAGAAGAACTGAAAGCAATGCCACAGACGTTTGCACACCAATGTTCATAGCAGCATTATTCACAATCACCAAAAGATGGAAACAAACCAAATGCCCATCAACAGACAAGTGGATCAACAAAATGTGGTATATACAAAATGATGGAATATTATGCAATAGTAAGATAAAATAATGTCTTGAAGCACACCATAAGATGGCTGAGCCTTGAGGACAAAATGCTGAGTGAAATTAGCCAGATGCAAAAGGACAGATACTGTATGATTCCACTTCTATGACCAGCATAAAAGTATAATCAGAGGCTTATAATACAGAATATAGGGGACTTTGAGATACATAGAAGCTAGAGATGGGTGAACCATGAGCTGATGAGGTTGAACTCCAATGTAAGGGAATAGATGGGAGCAAAGATGATTCTCTCGTGGGTCTAGAAGTAATATTACCACATCGAAGATGAACAAGATTGAAAGGGGTTGTATAGACCTTCATGTTGCACTGACTCACACTAGAAATATGAATGAGTTCTCATAAGAATTACTTCAAAGATATAATTCTTGTATAAAGAGTGTTTAAATCCAGTGTACAGGGAGAAAACTGCTATTGCACGCTATGATCTATGCTCAAAAGGAAACCATCAGTACTACCACAGCAATAGCAGAGGTAAATAATGGGATAAGGGACAAGAGTTAAGAGGAGGCTTAGATGTTCTATTTGGCGAAGATGTGTTTATTGGTTTTCTGACTTTTGGGAACAATGAAATTATCTAAAATTGAGAATGTAAATGGACTATGGACTTTGGACCTTCTACATGATGCCCAATGAATGCAGATGGCTGAAGGATGCACTGATGGAGCAATAGATTGGCAAATGATGGTGTATACTTATGAACAAAGGTTGTGCTCCTACAAAAAGGAACGAAGTCATGTGGCATGCAACGATGTGAATGAACATGTGGGACATTTGGTGAGACAAAATAAGCCAGGAACAAAAAAAGAACAATGGAATGGCCACCTTTAGAAAATGCTAATAAGAAAACAGGGACCTAGACTGTAGGCCTTTAGAGCAGACACATTAAGCCCAGAGTGGTGATTATTATTTTGGATTTTGAGAGGCTGTTTTATATATATAACCTGATATTTAGAGGTAAGAACAAAAGCCGAACAGGTTGGGGTTAAAGTAATTCAGAACATAGGGGTAAGGAAGATAGTGTCTATATTTTAGAACCACACATACTCTTTGAGACCATTGGAATAAAGGTTTATTTGATCTGGAACTGAAATTTTCTGTATTGAATAATCTAATTCAACCTATCTATAGAATAGCTCATCTGAACATTTGAAACACAGGAAGCACAGAATAGGAAAGAGGTCCTTTAAACCTGTATAGATTATTGTACTACCTGGAAACATTCTAGAGTATATTAAGCAGATAATCCAAAATCCCAACCAGCATCACACCTGTTGACTCCTGAGAACACCTAGGAATCGACCTGCTTCTATAAAGGTTTCATGCACTAAGTTTGCTTTCCTGGAACCTGTAATTTCTGGAGGGTTCCTAGATCAGATAAATCCTGTAATCCAGAGGGACCGGTCCCTTCAAGATCATCAATTAATTACATCCCCTACTCTTTAATGTCAACACAGCTTCTCAACATGAAAATGTCAGAATGGGTGCTGCCCAGGGATCCCTATAGATAGGAAGTGGAATCAGGGGTGAAGGAGGAGGTTTGGCAGAGAGAACAAGATTTAACAGACAAGTGTTACTGTTGAATCAGTATATTAATATTCCAGCTAGCCTCCAGTATTTACATGCAGCTAGCCGGAGAAATCTGAGATGGCACAATAGTAGCCCATGACAAATCTGGGGATCTGTTTAACTATTTTTTGAAATGTGCTTTGAAGAGTATTGTTTTTTCTTTCTTTCCTTTGTATACATATTATAGCTTATGACAAAAATGTTAAAAAAAGTTAACCATTAAGAGCATCAAAATCCTGCTCTTACAACTTAACTGACAGTAAATGTGTTTCAATGTTCTGACTTATTAAGATTATAAAAGTGAATTAGGGACTTCTGGGAAGATGGCTGAATGGGATGGGTTGATTCCACCCCTGCCCCAAAGTACAGCTAGAGGAGGGACAGAACAAAGACCAGGAGAGCAATTCCAGGGTGCGAGTGACCTGGGAGGGCCTTCTATACCACATAGGGAGGCCCCAGTTGAAAAAGTGGAGGAACTGTAATGCAGAGAAACAGGGACTGGCCACCTAGTGTGAACAGCCTAGTGTGACCATTTACAGATGGAGGCCTGGAGCCATCAGAGGGCATGGACAAGGGGACTGGGACAAGGAACAGAAGTGTAGAGTCCCTGATCCATTCATATACCTGCACTGCAACCTGCCACCACACTGTTCTGCCCCTCCTCATGCCCTGGATCCTCCTGTATACCTGTCCCACAAATACAAAGCTTTAGACTATTGAAGGAAAGCAATATCCAAAGTAACTCTATCAAGATATTTACATGCCGCAAAGACAACAGAAGATCACTAACCATATGAAGATGCAGACAGTTGAAGTCCAGACTGATGGCCAAACTAAAACATTGGAGAAGACACACACAGACTTTGGAACAACTAATCAAAGATGTTCATATAACTAAATAAAATCAATGGGATGGCTAATGACATAAAGGAAATCAAGAACACACTAGAAGAGCATAAGTAGAAAAACAGCAGCTATCACAGAGACTAAAGATGAGGCAGACCAAATAAAAAATATACTAGAGACACACAACAGCAGATCTGAAGAGGCAGAAGAAAGAATAAGTGTACTAGAGGACAGGACAACTGATTATGAACACACACACACAAAAAAAAAAAAATAAGAAAAATGATGGAAAAATTTGAATTGGATCTTATGGAAATGATGGGCAAAATAAAGCATACAAATACAAGAATCATCAGTGTTCCAGAAGGAGAAGAGAAGATTAAAGGGTTAGAAAGATTAGTGGAGGATATAATGGGAGAAAATGTCCCAACCTTTATAAAAAACATAAATATCCAAATCAAAAGGAGCTCAATGAATTCCAAATACAATAAATCCAAATAGGCCATCCCCAAGACACATCCTAATCAGTCTGTCAAATATTGAAGAGAAGCAGAAAAAAATCTATTACATACAAGGGAAACCACATAAGACTGAGTTTGGACAACTCAAATGGCACTATGGAGGTGAAGGCAGTGGTATGATATATTTAAGATCTTGAAAGAGAAAGACTTCCAGCCAAGAATTCTGTACCCAGCCAAACTGTCCTTCAAAAGTGAGGGAGAGATTAAAATTTTCACAGACAAACAAAGGCTTAGAAAATATGTTAACAAGAGACCAGTTCCACAAGAAACACTAAAGGAAGTTCTGCTGGCTGAAAAAAAGAGACACGAGAGGGAGGTTTGGAGGAGGGCACAAAATTCAAGAATACCAGTAAGAGTAACCTAAAGTATAAAAAGAGAAATAGGGAAAAGAACATACTGTTTCAAAAAATCCAGAGGATAAGAAGGTAGATTCAAAAAATGCCTTTACAGTAATAACTTTAAATGTTAAGGCAGTTTGGTAGTTCCTCAGGAAGCTGAGTATAGAACTGCCATATGACCTGGCAATACCATTGCTTGGTATCTACTCAGATGACATGAGGGCAAGGACACAAACTGACATTTACACACCAGTGTTTATAGCAGCATTATTTACAATTGCCAAGAGATGGAAACAGCCAAAATGTCCATCAACAGATGAATGGCTAAATAAGCTCTGGCATATACATATGATGGAATATTATGCAGCTG
Organism: Tamandua tetradactyla; assembly: GCF_023851605.1. Taxonomy (NCBI): domain Eukaryota; kingdom Metazoa; phylum Chordata; class Mammalia; order Pilosa; family Myrmecophagidae; genus Tamandua; species Tamandua tetradactyla. The sequence continues at coordinate 30,583,830 of NC_135352.1, forward strand.
TAAGACAGGATAAAGTTATGAAGTATGTAACTATATGGATGGACCTTAAGGACATTATGTTGAATGAGATTAGTCAGAAACAAAAGGACAAATACTGTATGGTCTCAATGTTATGAACTAACATTAGTGAATGAACCTGGAGAATTTCAGTTAAGAACAGAGACCACCAGGAGATAGAAATAGGGTAGATATTAGGTAACTGGAGCTGAAGGGATACAGATTGTGCAACAGGACTGATTGTAAAAATTCAAAAGATAGCATAATACTACCTAACTGGAATACAATAATGTTAGAACACTGAATGACACCGAATGTGAGAATGACAGAGGGAGGGGGCACAATTGAAATCAGAAGGAAAGAAAGACAATAAAGACTGAGATGGTATAATCTAGGAATGCCTAGAGAGTATAATGATAGTGACTAAAGGTACAAATTTAAAAATGTTTTCGCATGAGGAAGAACAAAGGAATGTTGATGCTGCAGAGTGTTGAAAATAGATGATAATTCATAAAAAAAGAAATGCCTTTACAGTAATAACTTTAAATGTTAATGGCCTAAACCTACCAATTAAAAGATACAGATTGGCAGAATAAATTAAGAAATATAATCCATCTACATGCTGCTTACAAGAGATTCATCTTAGACATAAGGATACAAATAGATTGAAAGTGAAAGGATAGAAAAAGATGTTCCATGCAAGCTGTAACCAAAAGAGAGCAGGAGTAGCTATAATAATATCAGACAAAATAGATTTTAAATGTAAAGATATCATAAGAGACAAAGAAGGATACTATATGTTAATAAAAGGGACAATTAACCAAGAATAAATTATAATCATAAATGTCTATGCTCCCAATCAAGGAGCTCCAAAGTACATGAGAGAGACATTGGCAAAACTGAAGGGAGTGCTAGATGTTTCAATAATAATAGCAGGAGACTTCAATACACTACTCTCCTTTATAGAGAGAACAACCAGTTAGAAGATCAATAAGGAAACAGAGAACTGAAACAATTTGATAAATTTGATATGTACGTTGTTACACCCCAAACCACCAGGATATACATTCTTTTCTAGTGCTCATGGAACATTCTCCAGGATAGATCATGTGCTGGGGCACAAAATATGTCTATATAAATTTAAAAACATTGAAATTATTCAAAGTACTTTCTCTGATCAAATGGAGAGAAGATGGAAATAAATAACCACAAAGAACAAGAACTTTCACAAATACATGGAGATTAAATAACATACTCTTGAACAGTAAGTGGGTCAAAGAAGAAATTGTTAGAGAAATCAGAAGCTACCTAGAGACGGATGAAAATGAGAATATAACATGTCAAAACTTTTGGGATGTGGCCAAGGTTGCACTGAGAGGGAAATGCAGTACCCTAAATGCCTACATTAAAAAAGAAGAAAGAGCAAAAACTGAGAAGTTAACTGCTTACCTGGAAGAACTTGAGAAAGAACAGCAAACTAACCCCAAAGAAAATAGAAGAGAAAATAACAAAGATTAAAGCAGAGTTAAATTAATGGGAAAACAAAAGAATAGAATCAATAAAACTAAATCAATAAAATTGATGGGCCACTAGTAAGGCTGACAAAGAAAAAAGAGAGAGAATGCAAATAAACAAAATCAGAAATGAGAGGGGGGTCATTACCACAGAATATGAAGAAATAAAAAAAAAGATCATAAGAAGATACTTTGAACAACTATACATCAACAAACTAGACAACTTAGATGAAATGGACAAATTCCTGGTAACACACAAACAAGCTACACTGACTCAAGAAGAAACAGAAGATCTTAACAAACCAATCAAAAGTAAAGAGATTCAAACAGTCATCAAAAATCTTCCTACAGTGAAAAGCCCAGGGCCAGATGGCTTCACAGGGAAAATTTATTAAACATTCCAAAAAGAACTAATACCAATCTTACTCAAACTTTTCCAAAAAAAATTTACACTACCTAACTCATTTTATAAAGTTAACATCACTTTAATACCAAAAACCAGGTAAAGATGTTACAAGAAATGAAAACTACAGACCAGTTTCCCTGATGAATACTGATGCAAAAATTCTCAACAAAAATATTAGCAAATTAAATCCAACAACATATTAAAAGAATTATATGCCACAACCAAGTGGGGTTTATAACCGGAATGCAAGGATGGTTCAACATGAGAAACTCAGCTAATGTAATACAGCACATTAACACATCAAAAGGGAAAAATCACATCATCTCAATTGATGGTGAAAAAGCACTAGACAAAATTCAACATCCTTTTCTGATAAAAACACCTCAACAGGTAGGAATCAAAGGTAACTTCCTCAACATGATAAAAACCATATATGATAAACCCATAGCCAGCACTGTACTCCATGGTGAGAGACTGAAAGCTTTCCCCTTAAGATCAGGTAGGAAACAAGGATGCCCTCTGTCACCACTATTATTCAACATTGTACTAGAAGTTCTAGTGAGAGCAATCAGGCAGGAAAAAAGAAATAAAAGGCATCCAAATTGGAAAGGAAGAAGTAAAATTCTCATTACCTACAGATGACATGATACTATGCTTAGATAAACCTGAGAAATCTACAACAAAGTTACTTGAGCTAATAAATTTAGCAAGGTGGCAGGATATAAAGTTAATGTGCAAACATCAATAATGTTTCTATACACAAGCAATGACCTAACTGAGGAATCAAGGAAAAAAATCCATTCAAAACAGCAACTAAAGGAATCAAAGTATCTAGGAATGAACTTAACTAGGGATGTAACAGACTTATACACAGAAAACTACATACCATTGTTAAAAGAAATCAAAGAAAATTTAAGTAGGTGGAAAGACATTCCCTGCTCATGGACAGAAAGGCTAAATGTAGTTAAGATGTCAATTCTATCCAAACTGATGTACAGTTTCAAGGCAGGACCAATCAAAATCCATCTACCTACTTTGAAGACTTAGAAAAGCTAGTTATCAAATTCATTTGAAAGGGAAAGAGACCCTGAATAGCTAAAAGCATCCTAAAAAAGAAGAATGAAGTAGGAGGATTAACACTTCCTGATTTTAAAACTTAGTATAAAGCCACAGTGGTCGAAACAGTATGGTACTGCATAAAGAGACAAGTATTGAACACTAGAATAGAATCAAGAGTGCAGTAATAGACTACCAAATCTATAGTAAACTGATCTTCGACAAGGCCCCCAAATCCACTGAACAGGGGCAAAACTGTCTTTTCAATAAATGGGCATAGGAGAACTGGACATCAATAGCCAGAAGAATGAAGGAGAGCCCTTACCTTACACTGTCTACAAAAGTTAACTCAAACTGGATCAAATACCTAAACATAAGAACCACCACCATAAAGCTCCTGGAAGAATCTGTAGGGAAACATCTTCAAGACCTAGGAATAGGAGGAAGCTTCCCAAACTTACACCCAAGGCACAAGCAACAAAAGAAAAAATATAAAAATGTGAAGTTCTCAAAATCAAATGCTTTGGGGCCTCAAAAGACTTTTTCACAAAGGTGAAGAGGCAGCCAACTCGATGGGAGAAAATATTTGGAAATCACACATCTGATAAAGGTTTGATATCTTGTATATATAAAGAAATTATACAACTCAACAACAAAAGGACAAACAACCCAATTATAAAGTGGACTCAAGATATGAATAGACCTGGCCCATGAACTTCCCAAACAAGCAAACAAGCAAAACAAACAAATAAAAAACAAAATGAAATTAAAAAAAAAAATCAACAAATGGTGCTGCAACAAGGGGATGATCAAATGGAAAAATAATGAAATGTGACCCCCGTCACACAGCATACAAAAAAAAAGGACATTTTCCTGAAGAGCAAATACAGATGGTTAAAAAGGACATAAAGAGATGTTCATTCTCATTAGCTATAAGGAAAATGAAGATCAAGACTACAATGAGATATCACCTCACATCTATAAGGATGACTGCTATTAAACATACAGGAAACCACAAACGTTGGAGAGGATGTGGAGAAACTGGGACACTTATGCACTGCTGATGGAAATGTATAGTGGCACAGCCACTATGGAAGACAGACTGGCAGGTCCTCAGAAAACTAAATATCATGTTGCCCTACAACCCGGCAATACCACTACTTGGTATATACCCAGAAGAAATGAAATAAGTGCTAGAAACAGAGATTTGCACACCAGTGTTCACAGCAGCACTATTCACAATTGCTAAAAGATGGTAACAATCCAAGTGTCCATCAACAGACAAATGGATTAACAAAATATGGTATTTTGGATGCATATTGTGATGGATGGAATATTATGCTACAGTATGATGAAATAATGTCCTGAGGCACATGACAGGATGAATGAGCCTTGAGGACAAAATATTGACTGAAATAAGCCAGACACAAAAGTATAGATACTATATGACTCCACTTTTATGACCATGATAAAGGTGCTCTAGTTTGCTAGCTGCCGGAATGCAAATGCAATATGCCAGAAACAGAATGACTTTTAAAAAGGGGAATTTAATAAGTTGCTGGTTTACCGTTCTAAGGCCGAGAAAATGTCCCAGTTAGAACCAGTCTATAGAAATGTCCAATCAAAGGCATCCAGGGAAAGATACCTTGATTCAAGAAGGCCGATGAAATTCAGGGTTTCTCTCTCAAGTGAGAAGGCACATGGCAAACACAGTCAGAGTTTCTCTCTCATCTGGAAGGGCACATGGTGAATACAGTTAGGGTTCCTCTCTCATCTGGAAGGGCACATGGTGAACACAGCATCATCTGTCAGCTTCTTCTCCTGGCTTCCTGTTTCATGAAGCTCCCCGGGAGGCGTTTTCCTTCTTCATCTCCAAAGGTCACTGGCTGGTGGACTCTGCTTCTTGCGGCTATGTCGTTCTGCTCTGCTCTCTCTGAATCCCCTTCTTTCTCCAAAATGTTTCCTCTTTTATAGGAATCCATAAATTTATCAAGACCCACCCAAATGGATGGAGACATGTCGTCACCTAATCCAGCTTAACAACCACTCTTGACTAAATCATATCATCTAGGGAGATGATCTGATTACAGTTTCAAACATACAGTATTGAATAGGGATTATTCTACCTTTATGAAATGGGATTTTGATTAAAACATGCTTTTCTAGGGGACATACATCCTTTCAAACCAGCACAAAAGGTAAAATCAGAATCTTATATAATACAGAATATAGGGGACCTAGAGATATACAGAAGCTTGAGACGGGTGAATAGTTTGCTAATGAGGTTGAACTTAATTGTAACGAATAGACAGAAGTAAAGGCAGTTCACTAGTGGGTCTATAAGTAGTATTACCATACCGAAGGTGAACGTGATTGATAGGGGTGGTACAGATTCATGTGTCACACCAATTAACACTACAAATATAAATAAATTCTTGCATGAGCTATTGCAAAGGTATGAATCTTGTACAAAGAGTGTATAATTTCAGGGTATGGGGGAAAACTACTATTGCGTGTTATGGGATACATTTAACAGAAAACATTTACAGTACCACAGCAATACCAGGGGTACATAATGGGGAATGGACAAGAGTTAGGGGGAGGTTTGGATTTTCTATTTGGTGAGGGTATGTTTATTGGCTATCGTTCTCTTGGGGAAAAATGAAATTACCTAAAATTAAGAGTACTGATGAACTGTTGACTTTGTACATTATACATGAGGCCCAGTAGACAGTGGTGGCTGATAGATACATTGACCGAGAACTAGATTGGCAAACAATGGTGTAAATGTATGATTGAACACTGTGCTGCTACAAAAAGGAATGAAGTTATGAGGCATGCAACGATATAAACGAACCTGTGGGACATTTGATGAGGCAAAATAAGCCAAAAAAAAAAAGAGCAAATATTGTATGATCTCATTTAGAAACTACTTATACGAAAACTGGGGCCTAGATTGTAAGCTGTTATAACAGTCATATTGAGCCTGGAGTGGTGATTGTTGCTTCTGGATTTTGAGGGGCTGTTTTATATATATATATATATATATATAAACTGGTATTTAGAGATAAAAATAAAGCTGATTGATTCAGGATTAAGGTAATTCACGATACAAGGGTAAGGAAGACATTGCCTGTGTTTTAGAACTTCACCTACTCTTTGAGACCAAAGAAAGAAAGTTGTATTATGTCCAGAACGTAGGTTTTCTGTAGCACATAAACTAACCCAACTTGTCTGGACAGAATTTAAATAATCCAAACATGGGGAGCCTAGAATAAGAATGAGAGCCTTTAATGCTATATAACTTAATATAATGCCTGGATAGCTCCCAGAATATACTGAGTAGATAATCAAAAAGTATTGGCAAAGTACCTTGAGGGATAGGAGAAAAATTATGAAACTATTAAACTTAACCACTGGGGAAATCCTGGATACTGTGCCAAACATTAGGAACACCCTAATCAATAGGCCAAGCCCTTGATCTTGAGAGACTTATGTACGTAGCAGAGAAGCTTAGCCTACCTATAGGTTTGCCTAAGTGTCACCTCTGGAAGACCTATTTTGTTGCTCAGATGTGGCCTTTCTCTGTCAAGCCCAACTCTGCAAGTGAAACCATTGCCCTCCCCACTATGTGGGACATGTCATCCAGGGATGAACGTCTCCCTGGTGGCATGAGAGATGACCCCAAGGGATGAGCCTGGCCCTGGCACCATGGGATCAAAAATGCCATCTTGAAAAAAAGAGGGAAAAATAAGTGTAACAAATAAGGTATCAGTGGCTGAGAGAGTTCCAACAGAGTTGAAAGGCTACATTGGAGGTCACTCTAATGCATGCTTCATTTAGACATTGCTATCTATCAGAACCTGCCAACCCCCAAACAAAACCATTCCTGCCAATCCTACAGGATACCTAGGATATTATATAAGATTCTACAAAGGTTCCATGCATTAGGGTAACTCTCCAAAACCTACAATCTCCAGATGGGTTCCTGGACCAGGTGAGTCCTAAAATGCAGAAGCGCCAGCCTTTCCAGAACATCAACTAGTCTATTCCCCATTCCTTATTATCGACAGCCCCTTCCAACATGAAAAAGTTAGAATGAGCACAGCCTAAATACCCCTAAAGAGTGGGAGAAAGATCAAAGGTGATGGTGGAGTTACACAGAGATGGTCAGGCTTAACAATTTAGTATGAATTCTGAATCATTATACTGATATTTCTTTTAGTCCCAGTACCTCAGAGCAGCTAGAAATAAAAACCTAAAATTGTGGAACTGTAAACCTTTCCAAACTCTGAAATCTGTTCTACAGCTAATTGCTGCGATGTACTTTGAAATTTATTGCTTTTATATATATATGTTAATTTAAAGAGAAGGAGGAATATAACAGATTAGATAGGATTTAACAAATGAGTATGACCGCTGTATCATTACAATGATATTTCTGTTGGTTTCCAGTGTCTTGGAGCAGCCAGAAGAAGAAATGAAAAATCATGGAACCGTACCCCATACTGAACTTTAACATCTGTTCTACAACTACTTGTTAAAATATACTTGGAGGTGTCTTTCCCTTGGGCACACCCGCATTAACCTCCCTAATGTGTACCCTCTCTTTTTTAATAAAATTCTCTTTTAATAAACTTTACTATTTATGCCTAACAAATGTGAATTAGGATGTGCTTTTTGTAATAGGGATGCTCTTGATGTGACCTTTTTTTAAATTTACAATTGATTCATAACATACACATCCTGGAACAAACAAGCTCTCTCCCTGGTCAAGCCCTATAATTTTCTGAAAGACTACAGAGAATTTTGAATATTCTTCTGCAGTTGATCCCTAAATTTAGTCATGATTTAACTTGGGAAAACAAAAGATAGATTTTAAAAATAATTTTAAAACATCCTATAAAAGTTTCAGGAGTACATTTATTAATATAAATGCACATTAAAATAATTTACTTGCTTCTAAACCTTTAAATCTAACCTTGTTCTATAGTTTAATTCACTTTTTTCTTTCCCATCCTTGGCCAACACTAGGACCAGATGGTCACCAACCATTCATAACATCTTCAAAAATGATTAATACATCACCCTTTAGCTTTCTCTCTTCTCTACTAAATAATTCAATTCTTCTTGATTTTTTTTTTCCTACAAGTCTCATTTTCAGTCATTTAATTGGTTTAGTGGCTCTTGGAACACTCAAGTTTCAGAATGGTACAGCAAATCTTTTTCTGCTATAGGTCCAACTAATGCAAAATACAATAGTTAAATATGTAGCTAAAGTGGGAGTTATTGAGAGGAAGGATCAAGTTGTGTGCCTCTTTGTGGTATCTAAAACATCACAGGTGTTAATAAATGATGAATTAATGGCTCAGCAATCATTGCAACTCAAAATGCCACCTACTACTGGAAAGCAGATCAAAAGAGTTTGTTGTTTTTTAAATAAATAAAGCTAGTTTACTCAAAACTAGATATGGGAAACTCTACTTGGCACATGCGGATATCATATAGAAACCCTTAAAAACAGCCGGCCTCTCATGGAGATGAAGAGCAGTCCTCACCTATGGGTCTGGGCCCATGAAACTATATTTGTTAGCAAACCTCACCTCTAGAAAAGGATAAACTTCCCGGAAGAACATGGCAAATTTCAAGTCAAGGAGGCGGTATAAATGAGGATCGGTTATACCACAGAGAGTTCAACCTTTAGAGAGGACACTGAGCTACTGAAAGCTACAAAGACACTCAGAAAGCAGAAAGACCTGGAGTAAAAAGAAAGAGAAAAGTGTTAACAGTGTAAATAAAACTAACAGAAGCGCACGTGTGCACAGCACACGCAGCAATGTCCTAAAAGTCACATTTAGATTAGTTGGCTCTTCAACATTATATCTTTCTTCCAATGGCCACAGCTGCCATCAGTAGGACTTTTACTTACTGGCAATCTTTAGGCTGCGATGTGGAGCTGACTTAAGAGAGAAGCAGTCACAGTTTATAAAGTGGCCCCTTTTGTGATGAGGGACAGAATATTGTTTGTGAGACATGTTTGGAGTTCCAATCTTCAAGGCCTTCTCCTGTGATCTTAGGCAAACTACCTGCCCTGAGTTAACTTCTTCAGAGTACTCAGCAGGGCAAGAAAGGAACGAGAAGTCAAGCTTTGCAAGAAGTCTGTCCTGAAATCCTTCCTGCCCAGCCAGAGAAGGGAGATGAAGTAATGTATCTTGGTGGTCCACATTCCTTAGAACCCCAAGCCAGGCTGCTGGGCTGTGTTTCTGGTTAATTGGCTCCTCGAACATCTGGCCATGCTTCTGGGGTCTCTCCTTGAGCCACACTGCTAACATGTGGTTGAGCTTCACTCTTAACTCCATTTACTTGAGCCATGTGAGGTTTTGAGCTTCTGGTAGCCAGCTGCTTCCACTTTTGCAGGTCTTAGCATCCCTGGGGCCAACAAGGGCATCAGGTCCCTCAGGGATTGGTCCTCTACCTCTAGGTCCCAGAAATCTTCTTTTCCTTCACCTTGTCCTAGCAGCGGGCCCCTCTGTGGGGCAAGTTCACACACCACTATCAGCAAGACCAAGGGCAGACCCCTTGGAGTTCCTGCCTCCCCATCCAGTCTCTGTGACTTGTGACATCAAGCAGAGTGACCCCATGGAGCTGGCTGGCCTCATGGCTTCCCAGGCCTGGTTGCCAAAGACCCGCCCACCAATGGCTTCCAACCACTGTATCAGCACAGCCTCTTTCGGCATTCCAATACAGCATTCCCTCTGCTGTTTTTAAGGATGGTAGGGGAAAGGAAAAATGCAAATAGTGGACAAATTTCTCCAAGACACAAACTAATGAACACAGCAGTCTCGCCACTCCTAAATGCCACATTTAATTTAACTTAAAGTAAAAGATGCAACCTTAGAATATATCTGCAAGATTATCACATTTCACAAGTTTGCATAATAGACAGGCCACATTATGTCAAGGTAAAACAGTAATTATGTTCTGGGTTATTCTTACTAAGTTAAATTTACATTATTGGTCTTACCCTTATCTTATGAATATTCTCCTCCTTTTGTACAGTTTATAATATTCATTGTACTTTATTCCAACCATTTCTAAGCATCACAGCTTCAAATGTTGTTTTCTTCATGCGAAGTCACTTAAGTGACTACATATTTGTTTTTACATTTTGTATAATTACCCTGCTACTGCTGCTTACACTTTTATAAAATGATTTATTAGCAGGAGTCAACATGAAGAACAGATACTAAAAAATAAGAGCAAAAAAAGGTTAGCTTGAGAGCTATGTGAAGGAGAGACAGATGTATCATCATTACCTTACTGAAGGAAGAAGGAGATTTCTATTATATATATAATAGAAACTACTAAAACCAACTGGCTTATTTCCTAAATCACTGCTCAGGCCCTACAGAATAAGAATAGCTTTCCTTCTCAGTCCCAGCACCTCAAGACTTGTTTCCATTAAACAAACACAAATTTGGTAATGGCTCTGTTAGGTACTATATTGGGCATTAGGGTTACAAATATAGACAACTTTTACTGTAACCACAAGTAGTTCACATTCTAAAAGAGAAGACAGATTTACAGTGACAGAAGATCTTTTATATTTTTCTTACAGTAGAGGTATCAATAACCTTTCTCTAGTCATGAAGACCCAGGAAATCTCAAAGAATCCTTTTAAAGAAGCTTCAGAGACTAAGAACTAAAGCCAAAATAAAGTTTCACAGAGCAAAAATTAAGAATGAATCCACCAGATGTTAAAAGAAAGTATTAATACAACTGCCACAGATCATGCTAAGCTCCAGACAGTAAAGACTGTTTATTTTGTTCACCACTGTAAAGCTAACACTGGCAGAGTAACTGACTACCTGATATATGATAAGAGCTGTATAATGTTTACTGGCTGCCTGCTTGACTTCCTGAGATGTCTGAGTAACATGATTACCAGTACAAAATTTTACTTAAGGACTTAAGTTCTTTTTGTATATTTTCACATGTTTCTGATGGGGTTTCATTAATAATCTCTAGATCAGGGGTTGGCAATTTTTTTCCAAAAAAGATAAGATAAATATTTTAGGCTTTGTGGCCATATGGTCTCTGTCACAACTACTCAATTCTGTTGTTTTAATACAAAAGCAGCCACAGATGATATGAAAACGAATAGGAAGGCCTGTGTTCCAACAAAATTTGATTTACCAAAAAACTGGCAAGCCAGATTTGGCCCAAGGGCATATATAGCTTGCTGACCGCTGGTCTACATTTTGAAGGGTACCTATTTTCCAATATGATAGTTATTCACAAACAGAAAGATCAGGCAGATCATTAGCAAAGTAGTGAACAGTACACTTTATACAACATAATCTGCCATTTAAGTAACATATTAAAGCAAAATAGAGATTAATAGCTTTGCTATCATCTGAGAAAAGATACAGATTTACTACAGCAGTAAAGAGAATAAAGAAATTGGACTTATTTCAGTGACTGTGGCCCTAGTGCTAAGTCTTACTAAATAGAGAGAAGATATAGTTTATTAATATATGAAATTATTCTGCAGATCAGCACTCCAAAAATAATTTTAAGTATAGGTACTTTTATTTTGTTTTGTGAATCAAAGTATACTCAAATTCTTTAAATTCTGTATTTAAACATATACACCTGTTTAGATACATACACACATAACAACCACATGAGTTAATCTAGTAATTGCTATTTTTTGGTTTGAATCTCACATTAATGACTCATGCTTGCTTTCTAAAACTTAAAATTTCCAAATAATTTTATGGTCATCTTAGCTGTTTTTAAAAAAGTTACTGTTCATAAAATAAAAGTTGGACTTCAGTAGAATTTTCATAAAACCTTTAAACTATTTTAATATCCAAGATTTTAATACATAATTGTAATCCCACAAAGTGATTTCCCACTGCATATAAAAAACAAATTGCAATTCCAAAATGAAACTCATATTTCTTTGCCTCCTGCAATCATATCAAACTGAAAGAGGGAAAAAAGATTTATAATTAAACTTCAAAGCTTCTTCTTCCAGAATCTTCTATCTGTCCTTCATGCCCTGTTTTGTAGGCATACTTGACAGATTATAGGTATCCTATGTTTTTTTGTATCAACTGAAAGAGCAAGTCTTCTAAAGAATGCATGATATTTTAAAAGAACGTTCTCCTGAAAGGCTCTCAAAGGTGAAAAAAAAAAAAAAAAACGGGCGGCCACGGTGGCTCAGTGACAGAGTCCTCACCTGTGATGCCGGAGACCCAGGTTTGATTCCTGGTGCCTGCCCATGCAAATAAAAAAAAAAAAAAGGTGAAGAAAATTCCTCAAAAGTGGGCTCCTCTGTGAAAAATGCTAAACCCTGGAGGTGTGACGCAAATAATGGAATGGATTGCTTCTGTGGTTCTCAGATGATGACTAGCCTAACATTTGCCTTCTGGTTCTCTATCAGAACTCACCAAACACATATTCCTAACCCAGAAAAACTAGAAGCTAAGCATTTAAAGAGCCCTGAAATCCCACAAGATGAGTTAAAAAACTCAAACAACACACTCCTCCTTATCCAGAGGGATTTTTATACTATTATAGACTTCATCTGAGAATGGTAACTATTCCACCATCTTTTACTAGAAAGGAACTATAAGAAAATGCTTTACCTTTAAAATGCAAGCTTCCAAATCCTAAGTTTGCCTTTGAAAAGAATTAATTCTTTGAAGTGAACTTTTTTTTTGGTGTATTCTGGCATTTTACTTGATTGTTACTTGATTGTAACATCACTATCACCCTCAACCCTAACTCCTACCCTGACACATACACTAGAATACTAAATAGTTGTGGGGTAATTAAATTTTTCACAATGTCACTGGACATATTAGAACTATAACTGGGACGACTTTTAAAAAAAGTTCTATCTTACCTTATTTCAGTCTATTGCTCGTTTAGTTAAGTATTTGCTGGGTTGCAAGGTGAAAGAGAAAAATGACATCATCTCTCTGTTTTTCATTTTGTAAAAGCAAATGACAGTTCCTTCAGAAAATATCATAAAGTAATCATGAAAACCAGAGTCTAGCTTCTATGATAGGAGATAGAGGTGGGGTGGGAAGCTCAAGCAGATGGCATTAGAATGGAATAAGTATACTCAGAGTGAGAATTCAGGCAGTGCTGATGTTTCTTTTTAAAAATAAAAAAAATGTTAGCAATGGATGGCAACTGCTGTGTTAAGAAAGATTCCAAGGCTGCCTTTGGCCTCAGTAGGAAAGAATATCAAGATCCTTTATTGATATCTGCTGTAAGAGTTTGAGGTGGGAGTGCTATCGTGTATGCCTCTATCTGCCATCCCCGGGGTAGAAATTAAATCAGGTAACTAAGAAAGGAGCATCAGAATCAATACGTCCACCTGCTACTGGGCCATGGAAGAGCCCCTTTGTGCCAGCAGAGCTGCAGAGGTCTGGAAGTCAGCATGCTCTTCCTTTTTCAATCCAAAGTCTCAGCAATCCATGTTGGAGCCATTAGAGTTTATGTTCTAAATATGGAGATGCTTCTAGTTCCTCAAATTTCCGTGCTGTCAATTATTAACATTGTGCAACTGAAGGATCTCATATTTTTCCAAACTGAGAGGAAAATCTTGCTTTGGATTAGAGGAATTCTGTGTGATGACTCAGGGGTGATCTCTTTTTCTATTTCAATGAGATATAGGAAGAGGATTTTTTTTTTGAGAGAGATGACAAACGACAGGGTTAAAAAATCTATAGAAGTGGCTCCTGCAAAGTATTTATTTATTTTTCAGTCCTTTAATATCTATGGTTAAAAATATTCCTAGGAAATTTGAAATGCTGAAGTATCAATTAAAAAGTTTAAAACAAAGTCATGAAAACTCCCTATGTCCCATCTAAACAACTTGAGCTCAAACTTGATCAGCAATGCTCCATTATTGGTATCTACATCAACTGGGGTTCCGGAGTGAGCAGAAGTTGGGCAGACCCCTCGGCTAACCCGATGTCAACATGGGTTTGAATGGGAAGTCAAGAAGGTTTGCTCATTCCCTCCCCCTCCTGCTCCGGCGGCTCTCCAACCACCACGGTGCCCTCTTCTGCCTTCACCGGCTCCTCCGCCACCAGCCTCGACAGCCTTGCCACCCTCACCTTTCCTCCTCCAGAACAGCTACTGGGGGAGTGGAGACAATACAGAGCAGCTCCCGGAGCCACGAGGGAGATCAAAGGGACAGCGTACACCATCCTGGAATGGCTGACTGTCTGGGAGAACCAGCTCCGGTGAGGTCACCGAGGGACACGGGCTTTCCTGGGCGGGACGGCAAGCAGCTGGAGTCCCTCCCTTCCTCCTTCCCAGGCCAGCTGGTAGAATTGGGCAGGCGGTCCCCTTGGGCCGCGGTGGCTGGCGTCCCCACCACGCGAGGCCCCCCGGACCAACTGAGAGAGTTGGGTCGGAAATCCCCAGACTGTGGAGAACGGTGACCAGGGGGTCCCTTCCAAACACGTGACTCCCCGGTCCGGCTGGGAACAGTGCACTCTCCCGGGCTGCGACAGCTGGCGCCCTTCCGCCACGCTTGGGCCCCGGGCCGACTAGGAAATTCGGTCAGGCGCTCTCACGTGCTGCAGCGGCCGGAGACCCTCCCCGCGTTCAGACCCCCGGGCCGGCAGGCACTCTTCCAAGACGATTCGGCTGCCGAACCTCCCCTACAGCGAGAGTTTTCCAGAGTTAAAAGACCCACAGCAACTTTTACTGGTGGATCCCGTAGACAAACGTGTGCCACGAGCGCCACCTACTGGGCAGGATAAGAAAAACAGAACCCAGCGATTCCACAGAAAAATCTTTCAACCTGTGGGATCCAACACTCAGGGAAATCTGACTAAATGCCCAGACGCCAGCGGAAGATAACGGATCACGCTCAGAAAATTGAAAATATGGCGCAGTCAAAGGAACAAACCAATAGTTCAAATGAGATACAGGAGCTGAAACAACTAATGCTGAATATACGAACAGAAATGGAAAACCTCTTCAAAAACGAAATCGATAAATTGAGGGAGGACATGAAGAAGACATGGGCTGAACAAAAAGAAGAAATAGAAAAACTGAAAAAACAAATCACAGAGCTTATGGAAGTGAAGGATAAAGTAGAAAAGATGGAAAAAACAATGAATACCTACAATGATAGATTTAAAGAGACAGAAGATAGAATAAGTGATTTGGAGGATGGAACATCTGAATTCCAAAAAGAAACAGAAACTATCCGGAAAAGAATGGAAAAATTCGAACAGGATATCAGGGAACTCAAGGACAATATGAACCGCACAAATATACGTGTTGTGGGTGTCCCAGAAGGAGAAGAGAAGGGAAAAGGAGGAGAAAAACTAATGGAAGAAATTATCACTGAAAATTTCCCAACTCTTATGAAAGACCTAAAATTACAGATCCAAGAAGTACAGCGCACCCCAAAGAGATTAGACCCCAATAGGCATTCCCCAAGACACTTATTAGTTAGAATGTCAGAGGTCAAAGAGAAAGAAGGTTTGCTCATTCCCTTGGTGCTAAGTCTCAGCTCATTCTAGGATTTCTGTTCCACGTTGCCGGGAAGGTCCGCACCTCTGGGAGTCATGTCCCATATAGAGAGGGGGAGGGCAGTGAGTTTGCTTGTCATGTTGGCTGAGAGAGAGAGACCACATCTGAGCAACAAAAGAGGTTCTCTTGGGGGTGACTCTTATGCTTAATTTTAAGTAGGCTTAGCCTATCCTTTGCGGGGTTAACTTTCATATGAACAAACCCCAAGACTGGGGGCTCAGCCTATTGCTTTGGTTGTCCCCACTGCTTATGAGAATATCAAGGATTCTCCACTTGGGGAAGTTGAATTTCCCCCTTTCTCACCATTCTCCCAAAGGGACTTTGCAAATGCTTTTTTATTCACTGTTCAAATCCTTCTGGGATTTATTGAAACATCACTCTGGACAAACCTACAAAATCTCATGCCAATTGAAGGTTCCATGTACTTATGGTATTCAGTTAAGCTGTCCACATAAGTTATATTAGGAACTGCACTAGTCAAAATACAAATTTTGTACCAAATAGACATTTTTTGCTTTAGTCTCACACATAAATTAAAGTTTTAAAATATTAATTCCTATCTATTTTCAACACCCTGCATTATTGACATCTTTTTGTTCTTCCTCATACAAAACATTTTTAAATTTGTACATTTAGTCACTATCCTTATACACTCTAGGCATTCCTGGATTATACCATCTCAGTCTTTATTGTATATTTTTCCTTCTGATTTCATTTGTGCCTCAGGCCTTCTCCCTCTATCATTCTCACATTCAGCTTCATTCAGTATTCTAACATTATTGTATTACAGTTAGGTAGTATTGTGCTATCCATTTCTGAACTTTTACAAACAGTCCTGTAGCACAATCTGTGTCCCTTCAGTTCCAATTATCCCATATCTACCCTATTTCTATCTCCTGATGACCTCTGTTCTTAACTGAAATTATCCAAGTTCATTCATTATTGTTAGTTTGTATCAGTGAGATCATACAGTATTTGTCCTTTTGTTTCTGGCTAATCTTATTCAGCATAATGTCCTTGCAGTCCATCTGTGTTGTTACATACTTCATAACTTTATTCTGTCTTACAGCTGCATAATATTCCATTGTACGTATATACCACAGCTTGTTTAGCCACTTGGGCTGTGTCCATCTCTTGGCAATTGTAAATAATGCTGCTATAAAAAAAAAAAATTAAAAAAAAAAAGTTTAAAACATGATTTTTTTTTCTAACATGATGTGAAAAGTAGAGAATTTAGTTAAACTATGAACAAACTGACATCTTTTTTCCATGGAATGGAACTCAAAATGGAAACTGTATCAACCCACATTAGTTAGGGGCTGGCAGCAAACTCAGGGTTGGCATCAAAATCGCCTGGATGGGGGCATCTGGGGAAGGTGGCAGTGTAAGGATGTAAGGCCATAATCCTCCTACAGAAACAGCTACTGGATAGTCCATGAACAGTTCTGGGGCTCCAGAGACCATGGGACACTGTACAGCATTCAGGAAAGAAAGGGACGGAAGACTGAGAAGCTACAGCAAAAGCTGATTGGCTCCCACCGCAGTGGCCAGCACCCATCCCCTACCCGAGGCTGGCCTGGACATGGACAGAGAGCAGCATGCAGAGCTTCCTCCCAGGGAACGGTGGAGGGACATGGTCGAGTGCTGAGTGTGGCTTCAGATCAGCTGAGTTCTGACTGCTGGATGTGCCTAGAATGGGGATCCCCATGGCCATGGTTTCAACACCCCTCAGCAAAACAAAACAAAACGTGCTCTCTTCAGGGTTGAGGGGAATGGTTTGCCAAAGTGTCACCTGCTGGACAAGCCAGGAAGATGCAGATTAGGGAGGCAGAAAAGGGGGGTGGGGGGGAAGCTTTTTGGTATCTTTCCTGACCTTCTCCCCAGGGTCCTTTGAAACTGATCTACGACTATTTCATGGGTCTCTGGTCCTGCTTTGATCAAACATGGGCAATTCTAAAGGTCCAGAATAAGCTGAACTAAACGTCAAAGAAGAGCTTTAATACAAAGTTAAACAACAATAAAACCCTAGGCAAGAGAGAAGATGATCATCATAGAAAATATATCAACATAATCAGATGCCTAGATATAAGGAAAAATTACAAGCCATGTAAAGAAACAGGAAGATATGACCCAGTAAAAGCAACAAATTAAAAAGTGAGATGAGACATAGAATTCGGGACAACTAATCAAAGATGTTCAAACAAATCTCATAAATCAATTCAAGGAGATGGAGGAAAACATGGCTAAAGCGATAAAGGATATTGAAAAGACACTGGGTAAGCATGAAGAAGAACTTGAAAACATGCAAAGAACATTTACAGAGCCTCTGGGAACGAAAAGCACAATAGATGAAATTAAATATAAAATACACAAAAGGCATATAGCAGCAGATTTGAACAAGCAGAAGAAAGGAATATTGAATTAAGGAGTGGACACCCAAAATCTTACAGATAGAAGAACAGAGAAAAGAATGGAAAAAATTCAGCTGTGTCTCAGAGAATTGAAAGTCAGCATAAAGTACACAAATACGTGTCATGTGTCAAAGGAGAAGAAAAGGGAAAAGGTGCAGAAAGAATATTCGAGAAAAAAAATGGTCCAGACTTTACCAACTCCAATGAAGGACTTGAATATACATAGCCAAGAAGCACAATGTACTCCCAAAAAATTACATCGGATAGGTCTACTCCAATGCCAAACATTAAGAGAATTCTAAAAGCAGTAAGAGAAAAGCCATTCATCACACACAAGGGACACGCAATAAGACCAAGTATCAATTTCTCATAGGAGACCATGGAGGTGGTAAGCAGTGGCATGATATAGTTAAGATAATGAAAATAAAATGCCATACAAGAATTCTTGTTTCAGCAAAATTGTCCTTCAAAGATGAGATCTATGTTTATATTCACATATAACCAGAAATAGAGAATTTGTCAACAAGAGATCTGCCCTACAACAAATACTAAAAGAATTGTGCAGGCTGAAAGGAAAAGACAGGACAGAGAGGCTGGGAGGAGAGTACAGAAATAAAGATTATCAGGGGTAATTATAAAGGGTAAAAAGAGAGACAAAATGAGGTATAACACATAAAAGCCAAAGGATAAAATGGTTGCAGTAAGAACTGCCTTTATAGCACTAATACTGAAAGTTAATGGATTAAACAGCAACCAAAAGACCAAGATTGGCTGAATGAACAAAAAAAAGCATGAGCCATCTATTTTTGTCTACAAGGACACAAATAGGTTGAAAGCAAAAGACTGGAAAAAGATACTCGATGCAAACAGTAACCAAAATGAGCTGGGGAAACTATAATGATGTCAGAAAAAAATAGACTAAATGCAAAACTGTTAAAAGAGACAAAGATATCACCTATTAACTAAAGGGGCTATTCACAAAGAAGAAATAACAATCATTTTTATGTACCTAACCACAGTGATCCAAAAATACATGAAGCACTGGTAAAATAAAGGGAGAAACAGATGTCTCTACAATAGGAGAAGATTTCAACATACCACTCTCATCAATAGATAGAATGTCTAGATAGAAGATCAATAAGGAAAGAGAGAACTTGTAACATGATAAATAAACTAGAACTAATAGAGATACACAGAATATTGTACCACAAAAAACAAGATATGCTTTCTTCTCAAATGCTCATGGATGATTCTCCAGGACAGACCACATGTAAGGCCTTAAAACAGGTATCAATAACTTTCAAAAGACTGAAATTATACAAAGCCTTTTTTTCTGATCATAATGGAATGAAGTTGGAAATACAGGTAGAGAAGTGGAAAATTCATGAATATATATGGAGGCTAAACAATATTCTTATTAAACAATCAGATAAAAAAAGAAATTGCAAGAGAAGTCAGTAAATATCTCGAGATGAATGAAAACAACACAACATATTAAAACTTATGGGATGCCGTAAACGCAGTGCTGAGAGGGAAACATACCCATAAATGTTTATATTAAAAAGAAGAGCTAAATGAAAGACCTAACTGCACATGTGGAAGAGCTAGAAAAAGAATAGCAAACTAATTCCAAAGCAAGCAGAAGGAAAGAAGTGAAAGATTAAAGCAGACGTGAATGGAATTGAGACTAAAAAAAGCAATAGATAGAATTAACAAAACCAAAAGTTCTTTGAAAATATCAATAAAATTGGCAAACTCCTGGTTAGACTGACAAAGAAAAAAAGACAGAAGACACAAACAAATAAAATTAGAAATAAGAAGAGGGACATTACTACTGGCCCCACAAAAATAAAAAAGATCATAAGACGATACTATGAACAACAGTACGCTAACATATTAAGACAACTTAGATGAAATGGACAATTTCCTTAAAAGCTACAAACAATCTACATTGACTTGAGAAGAAACAGAAGACCTCAACAAAACAATCAAGTAAAAAGATCCAATCAGTCATCAAAAACTTTCCAACAAAGAAAGCCCAGGATCAGATGTCTCACAGGTGAATTATACCAATCATTCCATGAGGAATTAATACCAATCCTGCTCGAACTCTTCCCCAAAATTGAAGAGAACACTATGTAACTCATTCTATGAAACCAACATCACCTTAACACCAAAGCCTGCTTTCTACTATGAGAAAAGAAAACAACAAATATCTATAATGAATATAGATGCAAAAATCCTCAGCAAAATACCTTCAAATCGAATGCAACAGCACATTAAAAAAATTATACAGCATGATCAAAAGAGTTTTATCCAAGGTATACAAGGGTGTCCAATACAAGAAAGTCAATCAATGTAATACACCATATTAACAAATCGAAGTGGAAAAAAACACATGAACACCTTGATTGATGCAGAAAGGCATTTAGACATCCTGTGCTGATAAAAATACTTTGAATGACAGGAATAAAGCCTCAACATTAATAAAGGTCATATATGAAAAAACCACAGTTAACATCAAACTCAACGGTGTAAGACTGAAAACTTTCCTTCCAAGATTGGAAACAAGAGAAAGATGTCCACTGTTGCCACTGTTATTCAACATCGTGCTAGAAGTTCTAGCCAGAGCAATTAGGCAAGTAAAAGAAATAAAAGGCATTCAGATTGGAAAGGAAGAAGCAAAATTCGCTATTTTCAAATGACATGATCCTATATTTACAAGGTCCTGAAAAACCTACAACAAAGCTACTAGAGTTAATAAACAAGTTCAGCAAAGTGGCAGGATACAAGATCAACATGCAAAAATCCAAAGTGTTTCTATATACTAGTTTCTATATACTATACACTAGTGTTTCTATATACTGCTCATACGAAAGCAGTCTGAGAAGAAAAGTCAAGAAAAATATTCCATTTACAATAGCACCTAAAGGAATCAAATATCTAGGAATAAATTTAACCAAGGATGTAAAAGACTTATACAGAAAACTGAAAACATTGCTACAAAAAACAAAGCCGTAAATAAATGCAAAAATATTCCATGTTCATGGATTGGAGGACCAAATATGATTAAGATGTCAGTTCTACCAAAACTGATTTATAGAGTCGACGCACTCCCAATCAAGATTTCAACAGCCTACTTTGCAGAAATGGAAAAGCCAATTGTCAAATTTATTTGTATGGGTTAGGGGTATTGAAGAGCCAAAAACAGCTTGAAAAAGAAGAATGCAGTTGAAGGACTCATTCTTCCTGACTTTTAAAGCACATTACAAAGCTACAGTGCTGAAAACAGCATGGATAATAGTGGCATAAAAATAGTTCAATAGAATTGAATTGGCTTTTAAAGCACATTACAAAGCTACAGTGCTGAAAACAGCATGGATGATAGTGGCATAAAAATAGTTCAACAGAATTGAATTGGCTTTTAAAGCACATTACAAAGCTACAGTGCTGAAAACAGCATGGATGATAGTGGCATAAAAATAGTTCAACAGAATTGAATTGGCTTTTAAAGCACATTACAAAGCTACAGTGCTAAAAACAGCATGGATGATACTGGCATAAAAATAGTTCAATAGAATTGAATTGGGAGTTCAGAAATAACCCCTCACATCTATAGGCAACTGTTTTGTAAAAAATACTTTCATTGAGAAATCTTCACACACATACATTCCACTCATAGTGTACAATCAATGGCTCACAATATCATCACATAGTTGTACATTCATCACCATGATCATTTTTAGAACCTCTGCATCACTTCAGAAAAAGAAATAAAAAGAAAAAAGAAAAACTTATACAACCCATATCCCTTATGCCTCCTTCTATTTTCTTTCTCTCCAGTCACCCAAGGGGACTTTGCAAATATTTTTTATTCTCTGCCCAAATTATTCTGGGTTATATTAGGTCATCACATTGACCTGTACAAACCAACAAGATCTCAACCCCTATTCAAGATTCCATGTAATTAAGGTGTTCAAATAAACTGACCACACAAAGTCAAATTAGATAATATGCTACATAAAATATACATTTTGTACCAAATAAACATTTCTTCCTTTAGTCTCACACAGAAGTCGAGGTTTTAAAATATGGACTATATCATTCTTTAACCCATATTTTGATTTCCCTTAGTCCTATCCAGATTAGCTTTATTCATATCTCTAGACTAGGTCTGATCCCTTTTTTCAACTTTTTAAAAAGTTGCTTATGGGGTAATGCTGACTTTCATAGCTTCAGTGCTCTAACTCAGAGTCTCAGGTATCACAAAAATTCCCAAAGTTTCAGGGAATAACCAGCTTATACACAAATGGCTCGGTATCTCAGAATTCAGAAATAACAGTTACAACTCCTGAATATATGCAATCAATTGATTTTTGACAAGTCTTCCAAGTTCACTCAACTGGGACAGAGCAGCCTCTTCAACAAATGGTGCTAGGAAAACTGGATATCCATATCCAAAAGAATGAAAGAGGACCCATATCTCACACCTCATACAAACATTAATTCAAAATGGATCAAATACCTAAATATATAAATCAGGACCTAGAAGAAAATGTTTGGAGGCATCTTCAAGATTCTGTGGTAGGTGATGGCTTCTTAACTTTATAAGTAAATACAAGCAATGAAACAAAAAAAAAAATAGATAAATGGGACCACCTCAAAACTGAATACTTTGTGCTTCAAAGAACTTTGTCAAGAAGATGAAAAAGCAGCTTACTGAATGGGAGAAAAAATTTGGAAATCAGATATCCGATAAATACATAAGGTCCAGAATATATAAATAAATCCTACAACCTGATACAAAAAAGATAAACAACTCAATTAAAAAATGGGCAAAAGACTTAAAGAGACATTTTCCACAGAGGAAATACAAATGGCTAAAAAGCACATGAAAAGATGGTCAACATCATTAGCTACTAGGGAAATGCAAATCAACCCACAAGAAGATAAATATCATATCACAACCACTAGACTGGCTACTATTAAAAAGAAAAAACAGAAAACTATAAATGTTGGGGAGCGTATGAAGAAGTAAGAACACTATTCACTACTGGGAATGGGAATATAGAATGGCACAGCCACTGTGGAAAACAGTTTGGAGGTTCCATATGCTCCAACAACCCCACTACTAGGTATATTCTCAGAAGAACTCAAAGCAGGGACACAAAAAGACATTTGCAAGCCAATGTTCATAACAGCATTATTCACAATTGCCAAAAGACACAAACCGCCCAAGTGTCCATCAAATGATAAATGGATAAACAAAATGCAGTATATACATAAAATGGAGTATTATTCAGCTGTAAGAAGAAACAAAGTACTGATGCAAGTGACAACCTTGAGGACATTACGTTGAGTGAAATACGCCAGACACAAAAGGACAAATATTGCATAATCTCGATAATATCTACAGGTAAAGAATGGGGAGCTGATTCTTTCCTTGAGCAGAATTTTTAACAATTTGACTATAAATGTTTGGAAATGGACAGAGATGATGACAGCACATTATTGTAAGTGTAATTAACAGTGCTTAATTGTGCCTGTGATTGTGACTGAAAGGAGAATTTTAGGGTCGTATATGTCACCAGAAGGAAAGCTAGAGGATGAAATATGGGACTGTTTAACATAATGAATGCTGCTGGGATGATGAATATGGTTAATAGAACAATGTTTCTCTGTGAACTAGGACAAATGTATGTCACTATTACAAGGTGTTAATAATAGGGTAGTAGATGGCAAAAATGCAGACTACGGACTCTAGTTAACAGTAATATTTTAATATTCTTTCACCAGTCACAACAAAGGAATTACACCAATGGTAAGTGCCAATAACAGGGGTGTACAAAGGGTATGTTTTTTTTTTCTTTTTGGAGCCATGAAAATGTTCTAAACTGGACTGTGGTGATAAATACACAACTCTGTGATCATACTACGAGCCACTGATTGTACACTTTGGATGGATTGTACGGTGTGTGAATAAAACTGCTTTAAAAAAAACGGCCTGGATGAAACCCGCACCTAGCAACCACCTCTGGTTGTCATGGAGATTGGATAATGGAGGAGGGGAACGAGTATGTTCAATAACTGATGGATCAGATGAAGAAGATAACATGGAAGGAACTAGTGAGAAAAAAAACTAAACAAAAATTAGAATGTGGTTTAGGATATTATACAAGGGAAAATGTACAGGCTTGTTGTTTATTTCAAAGGGACATTATTCATTAATATTTAATAGTAATGTATTCACCTTTATGATAGCATGCAATTTATCAAATAGTTAAAAAAATTTGAGAAAAAGTAAATATAACAGGTTAGAAATAAATCTATAAAACATTGCACTCTACTTTCTATCAATGGCACTCCCAAGAAAATCTAAGATTAAGAGCTCACAGTGTATTTTGGACTGAGAAGCGAGAAGCATTTGCAAAGCAAGCACACACACACACACACACGCACACATACACACCTGCACCACTCCTCTGCTTTACCACAATTCTCTGTTCCACTAAAAAAATACTCTGGCTTAATCATATGGGGGTAGATCAAGAAATGGAGGAGAAGGAATTTATTTTGTAAAAAGATGCATACTAAAGACTTAAAAACCACATAGGATTAACTCAGCACTGATCATACAGACCAGATTCAACAAATAAAAACAGGTCGCAAACCTACAGTTGAAGACTTTCAGTCATATGCATTCAGATCTATACAGATTCAAATATGCCCACCTTTTTGAAGTGATGTCTGCTAAACAGAGGAGGGGCCTGTGAGGAACCTTTTTGATAACAGGTAACATGAGGACTTTCTTTTAATCTCTATATGTAACTCATCCATTTTCTAGATCATCCGTGGACAAATGAAATCTCTTCCCTATTTCTTTCTATGTTTCTGACTATTTACTTAGGTTGCACAAAGAATGTGTTTTTTGGAGAACAAACAATTTAATTTAATTAACTGATGCAAAGCATAAATGAGAAGGCAAATACTCATTTCATCCAAGAATTCAACAACTGTCTGTAGAGCACCCACTGTGGGCTTGGCATGGTACCAGATGCTAGTGTGCAACAGGGAACAAAACAGACATGGTCCTTCAGATCAAGGAGGTTTCAACCTTTCTAGAAAGAAAAACACATAATAAAAAGTAAACAGACAACAAATGAATGGAATTGCTATTAAAAGAGACAACAAGACAAAGAAATGGAGTACTCTACTTGGGGTAGTGGGGGAAGGTTTCTGGTATGAGTATAACAGCATAAGAGAAACCATAATAACCTCCCTACATAAACGACCCAAAGAAACTTTGCCAGTTTGACCTTGGCTATATGTGGAGGAAAAAAAAGCATCTCCTTTGAGAATTTATAACCAGGAGACAGCCCTCACATGGACATGCCCACTGAATTTATATTAGCTATGTATGAAAACCTCAAGCTGAAGAATTAAATGTTTAGGATGCGCCGCGGGTGCCTGGCAGAAGGATATCCTCTTCTGAAGAATTCCCCTTCATCCAGGCCTCAAAGAATTTCCACGGAAAAAGTTTCAATGAATATGACCTTACAGCAAAACATCACGAAAAGATCATAGGATGATGTGAGAAACATGATAAGCACTCAATTGAGAAACAATGGGAGAAGGTTATGCTATAAAAACCTTTCCTCTGTGGTTTTGGTATCACACCCCTACACTAAGTAAGTACTCAATAAATGGTAACTCCTACTTATTGTTGTAGGTGTTAGTATCATCACTAAAAATGACATATCAAATGTTGCTTAAAACCAGATTTCTCAACTAAGCTTGTGCTCTTTTAGCAACTGAAATCTGTTTTATAATACTCTCCACCATATTAGACACTGACTTGCTAGTAATGTACACTCTGGTATGAAAATACTCGTTAGGACATAAATTACATAATACAATATATGTTAAGCTGATAGCAAACATCCTGGAAAATAGTATGGGTTCAATAAATGTTACTTCCTGTCTACTTTTTCTGCCTTAACTACACGATTTAAACTGTTTATACTTCCCTATATATTTTTAGGAAATTAATTTTTCATATTTTTAGATGATTATGGTGTTTTTTTTTTTTTAAAGATGCTTGTCTGTACAAATGGAACATTTCCTAATGCTCTACTCCCTATTTTGGGGGGTTTATGGAAATGAACAAAATTGAAAAGTATTTTTCTACAAACACATTCCATTTAAAACTTTGAATTACTTTTAAACATAAAATCCAAAATTGCTAGCCACTAAGCTATCACTTAATCTTGCCCCATGGAGTCCTCCAGCCTTACCGTGCCACACTCTACCCTTGGATTTCTTCACTTCAGACATGTTACAGATTCCTCAGTTCCAAAAAAAGAATGTCTTTTAGGGCGATCAAAATAGAGATTACACATTTAACTTGTGAACTCAAACTTCCTGAGTAGAATCCTGGGTACCAGGGACTACCTGTATGAATCTGAACAAGTTAGGTTCACTCCCTAGGTTTTACTTTTCTCAACTATAAAATGGGATTAGTAATAGAACCTACATCATTAATACAATGAAAATGTTTAAAACTATACCAGGCACACAGCTGTGCTCAGTAAATATTAATCCTGTTATGATTCTTTCTGCCTAAAATTATCTATGTATCTTTCATCTGTCAGACAAATATTGATACTGAAGTTAGTTCTTATAGTCATGAGCTCTGCCAACATCTGAAGCTCCACTTAACAACCGCTTCCAAAATTATGAAGTTACATGAGAGCAGAAGCCATGTATCTATAAATATCTTTTGTTTACCATGAATCCCAATCCCAACTCCAGTTCACAGCATGGAGTGGGCACTCAGTAAGCACTGTTGAGATGCAATACTAACAGCTTGTTTTCTCACTCTTGGTGAAAATGAAAATTTTCTTTGGTGGGTGGAAACAAATGCTCTATCAGCATTTGCATGTATCAAATTTTATGATTTGTTGAGCTGTCTTTCAAACAATTAAATTTATTTTATATAACATACTGAATTTCAGTATTTTCCCCCATGGCTTTAGGACTAAACATCATAAAACTCATGGAAATGTCAGCTGCCAGGTAGCAAGTGATTAAACCTTCAAGTAAGGCTAAGGTTACAAAGGTTTGAGTTTGTGTCAAACTTTCCCATCACCTATAGATTTACTGTTTCTGATTCTTTGATGTACTACTCGTTCTATGCTTCTACTCTTTACCCTTAGTAAAATGGATATGAGTTATTAGGAATTATCTGAAAGTATTAAGAACAGTGCTTAAGTCAAGTCACATAACATTTTACAATAAACAGTCCAAAGATTTCCATAAGGAAGATAAATATTTTAAGGTTAAAATGGAGCCACTGCTATCTTTTAAATCACAAAGATTCAACGTCAAATACGGTAACATATCAGGTTATCTGCAATGATTGTCTACTGAGGTTTACAATTTGATGTGCTTTAACATTTCATTTAAATAAAGTAATTCTCAATTCTTCAACATCATGGATTCATGATCTCTACATAGGACCCCAGTAAAATTTTCTTGGATATTATCCTCATCTTGAGATTCTATTGATGTGCATTCAGAGATGAATGCACAGTTTTACTGATTTTAAGGGGAGGATTCCTATACATTATATGACAGTACTTATAAAAATAAATAATGCCCAAGAAAGTCTGAACTTTAAGAAAAAGTATGTAAACACCACAGCAGTGGATGAACGTGGTCTAAGGGTACAATGACTGCTGACTGAGGAATAGAAGGGGGAACTGTGGTGTCTACATAACTGAGTGGCTTGTAAAAAGTAATGAAAATTGCGAGACACGCAACTAGGCTAATGAATCTTAAGGAGAGGAGGTTGAATTAAGTGTCAGAAACAAAAAGGTAAATATTATCATGTCTCATTCATATGGACTAACTATAATATTCAAACTCAGAGAACTGAAGTCAAGAGCATGGGTTAGCAGGCTAGGGCCTCTTGTAAAGGGTCCAAGATTGTAAGCTCTTGCAACACTCACATATATTCAGGAGTTATAGCTGTTATTTCTAAATTCTGAGGTACTGAATTGTTTTCTACAACAGGGTCATTCCCTGAAACTTCAGGGATTTATGTGACACCTGAGACTCAGAGCACTGAAGCTACGAAAGTCAGAATTACCCCATCCAACAATTGCTAAAGGAGCTGAAAAAGTGATCAGACATCGTCTAGAGTTATGAACGAAGTGGAATTGGATAGGACTAAGGTAAATCAAAACATACGGTAAAGGATGATATGGTCCATATTTTAAAATTTCAGCTTCTGTGTGAGATAGTATTGTGCTATTCATTTTGGAATTTCATTTTAGAATTTTTACAATCAGTCCTGCTGTACAATCTGTACTCCTTCAGTACCAAATACCAATCTCTACGCTATTTCTATCTCCTGATAACATGTGTTTTCAACTTCAAATGTCAAAGATCACTCATTAATGTTAGTTCATATTAATGAGACCACAATATTTGTCCTTTTGCTTCTGGCTAATTTCAGTCAGTATAAAGTCCTCAAGGTTCATCCATGTTGTCACATGCTTCATAACTTTATTCTGTCTTACAGCTGTGTAATATTCCATCATATGTATATACTACAGCTAGTTTAGCCACTTGTCTGTTGATGGATATTTGGGCTGTTTTCATCTCTAGGCAATAGTAAATAATGCTGCTATATACATCGGCATGAAAATGTCTGTCTGTGTCCTTGCCTTTGGTTCCTCTGAATATACACTCAGTAATGGGATTGCTGGATCATATGGCAATTCTATACTCAGCTTCCTGAGGGACTGCCAAACTGTCTTCCAGAGTGGATGTACCATTTTACACTCCCACCAATAGTGAATAAGTGTGCTTCTCTCTCCACATTCTCTCCAGCACTTGTCATTTTCTGTTCATTTGATAATGGCCACTCTAGTGGGTTTCAGATGATATCTCATTGTGGTTTTGATTTGCATTTCCCTAATAGCCAGTGAAGTTGAACATCTTTTCATGTGCTTTTAGCCATTTGTATTTCTTCTACTGAGAAGTGTCTGTTCATAACTTTGGCCCATTTTTTTAAGTGGGTTGTTCGTTGTTGCGTTAAAGAATCTCTTTATATATTCTGGGTACTAACCCTTATCTGATATGTAGTTTCCAAATATTGTCTTCCATTGTGCAGGCTGTCCGTTTACTTTCCTAACAGAGTTCTTTGATACACAAAAGTGTTTAATTTGGGGGAGATCCTACTTATCTATTTCTATATTCAATGCTTGTGCTTTGGGTATAAGGTCTAGGAAACCACCTAATTATTTCCCCACATTTTCTTCTAACAGTTCTATGGTCTTAGCTCTAATGTTGAGATCTCTGATCCACTTTGAGCTAACTTTTATACAGGGTATGAGATATGAACGCACTTTCATTCTTTTGCCTATGGAAACATCATTTATTGAAAAGGTTGCTCGTCCCAGGTGGGTTAGCTTGTAACAAAGGTCAACTGTCTGTAGAAGAGAGGGTCTATTTCTGAACACTCAAATGGATTCCATTGTTGAGTTATTTCTCTTTATGCCAGGACCATGCTGTTTTGACTACTGCAGCTTTGTAATAGGCTTTAAAGTCAGATAGTGTGAGACCTCTCACTTCATTTTTCTTTGTCAAGATAGTTTCAATTATTTGGAACATGCTGCCCTTCCAAATAAATTTGGTTATTAGTTTTTCTATTTCTGTGAAGTAAGTTGTTGGGATTTTAATTGGTATTGCACTGAATCTCAAAATCAATTTGGGTAGAATTGACACCTTAAGTATATTTAGTCTTCCAATCCATGAACACAGTATGCCCTTCCATTTATTTAGATCTTCCATGATTTCTTTTATCAATATCTTGAAGGTTTCTGTGTATAGGTCTTTTGTACCCTAAAATTTGTTTCTAAATATTTTATTCTTTTGGTTGCAATTGTAAATGCAATTTTTTTTCTTGACTTCCTCCTCAGATTACTCATCACTAGTGTACAGAAACACTACTGAGTTTTGGGTGTTAATCTTGTACCCTGACACTTTGTTGTACTCTAGTAGCTTTGCTGTCAATTTTTCTGGACTTTCAATATATAATATCATGTCATCTGTATATAATGACAATTTTTCTTCTTCCTTTCCAATTTCGATGCCTTTTATTTATTTTTCTTCTCTAACTGCTCTAGTTAGAACTTCCAGCACAATGTTGAATAACAAGGGTGACACTGGGCATCCACGTCTAGTTTCGGATCTTAGAGGGAAAGCTTTCAGTCTTTTCCATTGAAGATGACATTAGCTGTGGGTTTTTCTTATAATCCCTTTATCATGTTGAGGAATTCCTGTTCTGTTCATATCCTTTGAAGTGTTTTCATCAAGAAAGGATGGTAAATTTTGTCAAATGCCTTGATTTTCTTATGTTGAGCCATACTTGCACGCCTGGAATAAAACTCACTTGGTCATGGTGCATAATTCTTTTAATGTGCTGCTGGATTTGATTTGCAAGAATTCTGTTGAGGATTTCTGTATCTATATTCGTTAGAGAGATTGGTCTGTAATTTTCTTTTCTTGTAATATCTTAGTCTGGCTTTGGTATCGGGTTATAGTGGCTTCATAGAATGAGTTAGGTATCTTTCCTATCTCTTTTTTTTTTTTTTTAAGAGTTTGAGCAGGATTGGTACTAATTCCTTCTTGAATGCGCAATAGAAATCACATGCAAAGCCATTTGGTCCTAGACTTTGCTTTTTTGGGAGCTTCTTGATGACTGATTCAATCTCTTTACTTGTGACTGGATTGTTGAGGTCATCTATTTCTTCTTGAGTCAGTGGTGGTTGTTCATGCCTTTCTAGGAAGTCACCCATTTCATCTACATTGTCTAGTTTATTAGCATATATTTGGTCATACTATCCTCTCATTACCTCCCTTATTTCTTTGAAGTCGGTGGTTATGTTCCCTCTTGCATTTCTGATTTTACTTATTTGCATCCTTTCTTTCTCTCTCTCTGTTTTTTTTTTGTCAGATGCTAACTAAGCATCCATCAATGTTATTGATTTTCTCAGAGAACCAACATCTGGTTTTGTTGATTTTCTTGATTATTTTCATATTCTCAATTTCATTTATTTCTGTTCTAAACCTTGTAATTTCTTTCCTTTTGTTTGGTCTGGGGTTAGTTTGCTGTTCTTTCTCTACTTCTTCCAGATGAACAGTTCATTCCTCAATTTTTGTTCTTTCCTCTTTTTTTCACATAGGCATTTAATGCAATAAATGTCCCTCTCAGCACCACCCATAAATTTTGAAAAGTTTGTTTTCATTCGCCTCAAGGTATATATGAATTTCTCTTGCAATTTCTTCCTTGACTACTGGTTGTTTAACAGTGTGTTGTTAGCCTCCAAATATCTGTGAATTTTCTGGCCCTCTGCCTATTATTAATTTCCAATCCATTCTATTATGATCTGAGAAAGTGTTTTGCATGACTTCAATTTTCTAAGTTTATTGAGACCTGCTTAGTGATCTAGCATATGGTCTATTTGTGAGAATGATCCATCAGTACTTGACAAAAATGTGTATCCTCTTGTTGTGGAGTGTAATGTTCTGTGAATGTCTGCTAAGTTTAGTTCATTTTTCATATTATTAAAAATCTCTGGTTCCTTATTGATCCTCTGTCTAGATGTTCTATCCATTGAGGAGAGCAAAGAATTGAAATCTCTAACTACTATGGTAGAGGTGTCTACTTCTTCCTTCAGTGTTACTGGTGTTTGCCTCATATCAGTGTATACTCTCTGGTTAGTTCATAAATATATATGATATTTATGCCTTCTTGTTGAATTGTTCCTTTTATTAATACATGGTGTCATTCTTTGTCTCTTTTAATTGTTTCACATCTGAAGTCTAATGTGACAGATATTAGTATAGCTACCCTTGCTCTCTTTTTTGGTTATTGTTTGAATGAAATATCTTCTCCCAGCCTTTCACTTTCAACCTATATTTCTCCTTGGGTCTAAAGTGAGTCTCTTGTAGACAGCAGATAGATGGGTCCTGTTTTTTAATCCATTCTGCAAGTAGGTGCCTTTTGATTGGGGAGTTTAATCCATTACCATTTAATGTTATTACTGTAAAGGCAGTGCTTTCTTTTACAATTTTGTCTTCTGTATTTTATATGTAATGTCTAATTTTTTTCTCTTTTTATCTTTACTGATAGTCTTCATTTCTACACCCTTCTCCAGATCTTGCTGTCATGCTTTTTACTATCTGCCTGTAGTGTGGCCTTTTGTATTTCTTGTAGAGCTGGTGTCTTAGTAACAAATTCTCTCAGTGATTGCCTTTCTGAAAGTATTTTAATCTCCTCATTTTTGAAGGACAGTTTTGCCATGTATAGAATTCCTAGTTGGCAGTTTCTTAGCAAATCTTCCTTCTTGCCTCCCTGGTTTCTGCTGAGAAATCGCACATAGTCTTATTGAGCTTCCTTTGTATGTGATAGATTACTCTTCTCTTGATGCTTTAAAAATTCTCTCTTTCTATTTAATATTTGACAATCTGGTAAATGTCTTGGAGTATGTCTATTGGGGTCTATTCTGTTTGGGGAATGCTGTGCATCTTGGATCTTTAATTTTATGTCTTTCATAAGAGATGAGAGATTTTCAGTTATTATTACCTCCATTAGTCTTTCTCCTCTTTTTCCTTTCTTTTCTCCTTCGGAGACACCTGATAAATGTATATTCATTCACTTCATGTTGTCACTGAATTCCCTGAGACCCTGCTCATATTTTTTCCATTCTTTCCCCTATATTTTCATTTGTGTGTCTGACTTCAGATATCCAGTCCTATAGAGTTCACTAATCCTTTCTTCTGCCTCTTCAAATCTATTGTTGTTGTAGGTTTCCACTGTTTGTTTTCCTTTTTCATCTCTTCTATTGTGACTTTCATTCCCATAAGTTCTGCAATGTGATTTTTCAAACTTTCCAGTTCTTCTTTATGTTTGCCCAATGTCTTCTTTATATGATCTCAACTCATTGATTTGAGTTTTGGTGTGATTTTACATGTCTATTTGGATGTCCTGAATTAGTTGTTCTAATTCCTGTAACTCATTTGAAGTGATGGTTTGTTCCTTTGCACCATATCTTCTATTTTCCTAGTATGGCTCATTATTTTTTGCTGACATCTAGGCATTTGATTTTCTGAATTAGTTTATTCTGGAGGTTGTTTTCACTCTTTTACTAGGGTTTTCTTGCTGGATGGCTTTGTTCTCTGTCTGTTTCTTGGCATTCAGTTCAACTTATTATAGGTCTCTAGTATAGGTTCTGTTTAACTGATCAGAATGTTTTAGTTCTTGGTTTTCTGCTTCTTTCCCTGCCTATATGGAGCCCTTTTTTGAAGGAGGGTCTCCTCAGATATTATAGACCCCAGTTAGATGTTTCAAGACCAAACAGGCACATGTCTCAGGAGGAGAGAGTAGCCAGTATCAGTTTTCCCTGAGGGTGTGACCAGCAGGTTGTTGGACTTTTCTATGAAGCCTCTAAACTCTGCTTTTCCTACCCTGCCCAGCATATGGTGCTTGTCTGCCATGTTTTGCTGTTATCTTGATAGATTTCTACACCATTTATGATGTTCTTCTTGAAATACTCTTTTCCGTGTGTCTGTGACACCACATTCTTCATCACTCAGTATTTCCTCCTTATTCTGGTTGGTCTATTCTTCAGGCTCTTGGCCCTCTCTAGAGCCATTAACATGTACACTTATTCATGGCTCTCTTCTCTCGTCTTACTCTTTTTCTTCTCTTAAGCAATGCATGTTACATCTACAGATTTAATTAACATCCACATATTGATCACTTTAGGATTTATATCCATACCTATAACCCTGAAATTTTTCTTGACTTACTCATCTGTTTATCCCACTGCCTTCTTGATATCTTAACTTAAGTGTTGCAAAATGCCTCAAACTCAGTATGTTCAAAACAGAACTAATGATTTCACCCAGTCCCACACCTTGTTCTCTTCTAGTAACTCCATCGCAGAAAATGGACCACCATGTATCCTTTCATGCAAAATAATAAGATTCATTATTCATCCTTGAAACCTCCTTTTTCTTCACTCTTATATTCAATCTAAATGATATCCTCTCATAAACATCTCCTAAAACCCACCTTATTCTCTATGTTGCCATATCTTCTATATTGTAATCAAAGAAGTAATTCAAAATACCAATTTTGGTCACATCCTTTTTAGCACTAAGATTCTTTACTACTTTTTGGCCAATGCTCCAAATCTTTATGCATAGCCCACCTTTGCATTATGCTTTCCTTTGCTTTTGGTCCTCGAGCCACAATTATCTTATTTTAATTCCTCAAACATGTCACACACCCTTCTTTAAGCTATGCATACGTCCTACCTCTTACCTGTAATTTCTTTCTTTCTCCCCCTCCTCTTCCCAAGTTATGTTTGACTCACCCTTCTGATCTCAACTTAGGCAACAGTTACTTGAGTAACCCTTACCTCAGTGGTGACTTTACATTTATCTGTGTTGTCATTTTATCAATGTGCTTTTTATATAGCAAGCTCTTTAAGATACGAGACCCTTGTCTGGTATTGCTTTTTTTTTGTACTTTTGGCACTTAGCAATTTTATGGAATACTACGTATTCCATAAATACTTGTTTAATGAAACAGTTTCAGCAAACTCTTTCTGGGTAGACCTTTGGCATAAGAGCTGTTCTTCCACCTACTGCTGTCTATTGCTCAGTTCTGGTAAATAAGGCGTGTGCACCTATCCGACTGAAATTTGAATTATAAAAAAAAACTTTCTAAAAGCTTATATTGGATAAATTAATTCCTATTTTTTAAATATTTAAATGTCAGACACTACTAGCATCTTTACTGCTGTCGAAAAAAAGCAGCCAAAAATAACTACAAAGTACTTAAGATGATACTTAAATGAAAAAGTAATCAAATCATTGGGAATACTACAAATAACATAATCCTAAAAGAGTGGTTGGTAAGGAGGATGAGTCCACTATCTTCTATAGACAACAAAACATGTCTCAGGTCCCATTTGTTCACATTCACAGAGTACTATATTGGGCACTGGGAAATTGAAGTAGACATTAGTAAACAACACAGAGACAGGTACACAAACACACCCACAGATATCTAATACAAAAATACAAAGTTAATGTTAAGTTAACTAGTTTTGGCTATATAATTTACCTCAGGTGAAAAATTTAGAGCTACTAAATACAATGAAATTATGTACAGACAGCATTATAAAGAAGAAAAGTTTTGAAGCTACAAAAAAAATGGGTCTCACAGTGAGAACAAAGGAATGTATACTGTATGTGAGTGAAAAGGGTTGGCAAGTGGAGAGATCAAGACACAGGCAAAAGGAAATTGTCTGAGTAAGGAATGGTAAGCAAACAGTTTACCTGTCCCAGGTTGGGAATTTGGTATGGGAAGTAACAGATCATGAAAGCAGAGACAGAGCAGCTCATGCAAGCAACTGACAAAAGACTGCAGAGTACATAATCAGAGGATTGAACTTGACAAGAAATAGACCTTAGGTATCAGAGAAGGAGAGCAAGTACATATAGAGAATTTATATCCAGCAATTATAGATTTCAGTTCATGGTGAATTTGTCTGAAATAGTCTTTCTGAAAACTCATTCCAGAAACCCCTACCAGCACACTTTGATTTATGTAAGTGTTCCAGAGGATTCTAAGAGCATGCAAAAAGAATGAGATTGGGGAAGGTCTAGAAACAAAACGAGATATTCTTAGAGTAAAGAAACAGTTGATGTGTATCAGAGCTTTCATAAAACTTTATCCCATAATGAACTTTCTTTTAATGCTTCTTTTCTTCTAATTGAAACATATAGCTAATTGTATTTATGTTTTCCCTTCTTCTAGATACTCCACACTACCTAGCATATCAAATCATGCCAACTGAAGGGCTTTAATGAATAATACTGGAAATACTAACTCCTTGAAATATAGTGAAAGAGTATGTAAGCTAATTCTCCTGTGAAATAAAATGTCTAACAGTTACACTAAACCTAAGCTTTTTAAGACCAGGAGGGGCAACTGAATTTTCAAAGATATGGGAGAATAAGATAGCGACTTCACAGAAACTTTTGCCATGAGGTAGCAGAGATGGGCTCCATGCTCAGGAATAAAGACTAAAATAACATGAAATTCTTATGTGTTTATAGGGGTCTTCTAAGTTGTCAAAGCAGAAAAACACAACTAGTATTTTTTTAGTCAAAAAATGAGCAGCAGTCATTTTTGCTTATTTTTCAGCCAAGTCAATGCTTTTTTCCCCTTGATGGCAGAAAGAAAGAAAGAAAGAAAGAAAGAGAAAGTATGTACTCTTCCTTTGCAGGAAAAGGATTTGATCCTTTGACCCACTATGAGCTGTCATCAGCTACAATAAGACCTTCCGAAATTTCACTGGAGCTAAATAGCATGGTATTGGGAATTGAGTCATATTCCCCATGAAAGGCAAGTTCAGGTCCCAACTGCTGGTTCTGTAGGTATGAATCCATTTATAAATAGGACCTTTAAAGATATCATTATTTAAGTCATGCCCAAACTGTGGGAAAGTGGACTTTCATCCAATATGGCTAAAATCTTTATAAGCAAAGGAAACCGGACCCAGAGAGGAAGCCACTGGGAGCAACCAGAAGCTGGAAGTCAAAAGAACCTAGAAGAGAAAAGTTAACATGCTGCAATATGCATTGCCATGTAACAAAAAACTACTGAACCCCAAAGAATGCCATTCATCCAGAAGATACTGACCCGGGGAGGAGGCAAGCCATGAGCCAATAAACTCCATTTGTTAAGCCAACTGATTACATAGTATTTGTTTTAGCAGCTGGGAAACTAAAACACATGGCATACATACTGGCAGCTATTTTGCTCAGATACTTAGTAGAGGCATTAATTGAGACAATCCTATAAAACAATCTTGCAGTCCTACTATCAGAACATGGCCACACAGATAGAAGAAAGACTGAAGAAGCTATTTGGATGCCAGTTATATAAAAATGGCTTATAAACCTCAAATAATTTTCCTTTAACAGTGTCAGTTGACACGAGTTGACCCAGTATAATTACAAGTTATAAATTATCTACTCAGAAGGGTTGCTGTTAACACAAAATAAAAGTAGTAGAAATAATAATAGATAGATATAATAATAATAGAAGCAACACTAGTTAACCTGTGCAAATCTAATGTAAATTAAAAAACACACCATAGAGAATTGGAGAGGCGGTCCCCTGAAACAAAGACGGCTGGCGCCCACACCACGCGCAGCCCCCGGACCAACTGAGAGAATTGGATCGGAAACCCCCAGGCCGCGGAGAACGGTGACGGGTGGGGGAGGCCCCTTCCAAACCCGTGACTCCCGGGGAACGTGCACTCTCTCGGGCGGGCCGCTGCCGCTGACGCCCTCCCGCCACGCTTGTTGCCCAGGGCCGACTAGGAAATTCGGACGGGCTCTTTCCCTGGCTGCGGCGACCAGCAACCCTCCCTGCGTTCGGACCCCGGGCCAGCTCAAGCCGTTTCGGCTAGCGAATCCCCAGGACGGTGAGAGTTTTCCAAAGTTTAAGGTCCCACAGCACCTTTTACTGGTGGGACCCGCAGACAAACGGGTGCCACGAGCGCCACCTACTGGGCAGGATAAGAAAAACAGAACCCAGAGATTTCACAGAAAAATATTACAACCTTGCTGGGTCCAACACCAAGAGAAATCTGAATAAATGCCCAGACGCCAGCAGCAGAAGATAACTGTCCACGCTCAAAAGATTGAGAATATGGCTCAGTCAAAGGAACAAACCAATAGCTCAAATGAGACACAAGAGCTGAGACAACTAATGCTGAATATACGAACAGAAATGGAAAACCTCTTCAAAAATGAAATCGATAAATTGAGGGAGGACATGAAGAGGACATGGGCTGAACATAAAGAAGAAATAGAAAAACTGAAAAAACAAATCGCAGAACTTATGGAAGTGAAGGATAAAGTAGCAAACATAGAAAAAATAATGGATAGCTACAATGATAGATTTAAAGAGACAGAAGATAGAATTAGTGATTTGGAGGATGGAACATCTGAATTCCAAAAAGAAACAGAAACTATAGGGAAAAGAATGGAAAAATTTGAACAGGGTATCAGGGAACTCAAGGACAATATGAACCGCACAAATATACGTGTGGTGGGTGTCCCAGAAGGAGAAGAGAAGGGAAAAGGAGGAGAAAAACTAATGGAAGAAATTATCACTGAAAATTTCCCAACTCTTATGAAAGACCTAAAATTACAGATCCAAGAAGTGCAGCGCACCCCAAAGAGATTAGACCCAAATAGGTGTTCTCCAAGACACTTACTAGTTAGAATGTCAGAGGTCAAAGAGAAAGAGAGGATCTTGAAAGCAGCAAGAGAAAAACAATCCATTACATACAAGGGAAACCCAATAAGACTTTGTGTAGATTTCTCAGCAGAAACCATGGAAGCTAGAAGACAGTGGGATGATATATTTAAAATACTAAAAGAGAAAAACTGCCAACCAAGACTCCTATATCCAGCAAAATTATCCTTCAAAAATGAGGGAGAAATTAAAACATTCTCAGACAAAAAGTCACTGAAAGAATTTGTGACCAAGAGACCAGCTCTGCAAGAAATACTAAAGGGAGCACTAGAGTCAGATACAAAAAGACAGAAGAGAGAGATATGGAAAAGAGTGTAGAAAGAAGGAAAATCAGATATGATATATATAATACAAAAGGCAAAATGTTAGAGGAAAATATTATCCAAACAGTAATAACACTAAATGTCAATGGACTGAATTCCCCAATCAAAAGACATAGATTGGCAGAATGGATTAAAAAACAGGATCCTTCTATATGCTGTCTACAGGAAACACATCTTAGACCCAAAGATAAACATAGGTTGAAAGTGAAAGGTTGGGAAAAGATATTTCATGCAAATAACAACCAGAAAAGAGCAGGAGTGGCTATACTAATATCCAACAAATTAGACTTCAAATGTAAAACAGTTAAAAGAGACAAAGAAGGACACTATATACTAATAAAAGGAACAATTAAACAAGAAGACATAACAATCATAAATATTTACGCACCGAATCAGAATGCCCCAAAATACGTGAGGAATATACTGCAAACACTGAAAAGGGAAATAGACTCATATACCATAATAGTTGGAGACTTCAACTCACCACTCTCATCAAGGGACAGAACATCTAGACAGAGGATCAACAAAGAAATAGAGAATCTGAATATTACTATAAATGAACTAGACTTAATAGACATTTATAGGACATTACATCCCACAACAGCAGGATACACCTTTTTCTCAAGTGCTCATGGATCATTCTCAAAGATAGACCATATGCTGGGTCACAAAGCAAGTCTTAACAAATTTAAAAAGATTGAAATCTTACACAACACTTTCTCGGACCATAAAGGAATGATGTTGGAAATCAATAATAGGCAGAGTGCCAGAAAATTCACAAATACGTGGAGGCTCAACAACACACTCCTAAACAACGACTGGGTCAAAGAAGAAATTGCAAGAGAAATTAGCAAATACCTCGAGGCGAATGAAAATGAAAACACAACATATCAAAACTTATGGGACGCAGCAAAGGCAGTGCTAAGAGGGAAATTTATTGCTCTAAATGCCTATATCAGAAAAGAAGAAGAGGCAAAAATTCAGGAATTAACTATCCATTTGGAAGAACTGGAGAAAGAACAGCAAGCTAACCCCAAAGCAAGCAAAAGGAAAGAAATAACAAAGATTAGAGCACAAATAAATGAAATTGAAAACATGAAAACAATAGAGAAAATCAATAAGGCCAGAAGTTGGTTCTATGAGAAAATCAATAAGATTGATGGGCCCTTAGCAAGATTGATAAAAAGAAGAAGAGAGAGGATGCAAATAAATAAGATCAGAAATGGAAGAGGAGACATAACTACTGACCTCACAGAAATAAAGGAGGTAATAACAGGATACTATGAACAACTTTACGCTAATAAATACAACAATTTAGAGGAAATGGACGCGTTCCTGGAAAGACATGAACAACCAACTTTGACTCAAGAAGACATAGATGACCTCAACAAACCAATCACAAGTAAAGAAATTGAATTAGTCATTCAAAAGCTTCCTAAAAAGAAAAGTCCAGGACCGGATGGCTTCACATGTGAATTCTACCAAACGTTCCAGAAAGAATTAATACCAATTCTCTTCAAACTCTTCAAAAAAATCAAAGTGGAGGGAAAACTACCTAATTCATTCTATGAAGCCAACATCACCCTCATACCAAAACCAGGCAAAGATATTACAAAAAAAGAAAACTACAGACCAATCTCTCTAATGAATACAGATGCAAAAATCCTCAATAAAATTCTAGCAAATCGTATCCAACAACACATTAAAAGAATTATACATCATGACCAAGTAGGATTCATCCCAGGTATGCAAGGATGGTTCAACATAAGAAAATCAATTAATGTAATACACCATATCAACAAATCAAAGCAGAAAAATCACATGATCATCTCAATTGATGCAGAGAAGGCATTTGACAAGATTCAACATCCTTTCCTGCTGAAAACACTTCAAAAGATAGGAATACAAGGGAACTTCCTTAAAATGATAGAGGGAATATATGAAAAACCCACAGCTAATATCATCCTCAATGGGGAAAAATTGAAAACTTTCCCCCTAAGATCAGGAACAAGACAAGGATGTCCACTATCACCACTATTATTCAACATTGTGTTGGAGGTTCTAGCCAGAGCAATTAGACAAGAAAAAGAAATACAAGGCATCAAAATTGGAAAGGAAGAAGTAAAACTATCACTGTTTGCAGACGATATGATACTATACGTCGAAAACCCGGAAAAATCCACAACAAAACTACTAGAGCTAATAAATGAGTACAGCAAAGTAGCAGGTTACAAGATCAACATTCAAAAATCTGTAGCATTTCTATACACTAGTAATGAACAAGCTGAGGGGGAAATCAAGAAACGAATCCCATTTACAATTGCAACTAAAAGAATAAAATACCTAGGAATAAATTTAACTAAAGAGACAAAAAACCTATATAAAGAAAACTACAAAAAACTGCTAAAAGAAATCACAGAAGACCTAAATAGATGGAAGGGCATACCGTGTTCATGGATTGGAAGACTAAATATAGTTAAGATGTCAATCCTACCTAAATTGATTTACAGATTCAATGCAATACCAATCAAAATCCCAACAACTTATTTTTCAGAAATAGAAAAACCAATAAGCAAATTTATCTGGAAGGGCAGGGTGCCCCGAATTGCTAAAAACATCTTGAGGAAAAAAAACGAAGCTGGAGGTCTCGCGCTGCCTGACTTTAAGGCATATTATGAAGCCACAGTGGTCAAAACAGCATGGTATTGGCATAAAGATAGATATATCGACCAATGGAATCGAATAGAGTGCTCAGATATAGACCCTCTCATCTATGGACATTTGATCTTTGATAAGGCAGTCAAGCCAACTCACCTGGGACAGAGCAGTCTCTTCAATAAATGGTGCCTAGAGAACTGGATATCCATATGCAAAAGAATGAAAGAAGACCCATCTCTCACACCCTATACAAAAGTTAACTCAAAATGGATCAAAGATCTAAACATTAGGTCTAAGACCATAAAACAGTTAGAGGAAAATGTTGGGAGATATCTTATGGATCTTACAACTGGAGGCGGTTTTATGGACCTTAAACCTAAAGCAAGAGCACTGAAGAAGGAAATAAATAAATGGGAACTCCTCAAAATTAAACACTTTTGTGCATCAAAGAACTTCATCAAGAAAGTAGAAAGACAGCCTACACAATGGGAGACAATATTTGGAAATGATATATCAGATAAAGGTCTAGTATCCAGAATTTATAAAGAGATTGTTCATCTCAACAACAAAAAGACAGCCAACCCAATTACAAAATGGGAAAAAGACTTGAACAGACACCTCTCAGAAGAGGAAATACGGATGGCCAAGAGGCACATGAAGAGATGCTCAATGTCCCTGGCCATTAGAGAAATGCAAATCAAAACCACAATGAGATATCATCTCACACCCACCAGAATGGCCATTATCAACAAAACAGAAAATGACAAGTGCTGGAGAGGATGCGGAGAAAGAGGCACACTTATCCACTGTTGGTGGGAATGTCAAAGGGTGCAGCCACTGTGGAAGGCAGTTTGGCGGTTCCTCAAAAAGCTGAATATAGAACTGCCATACGACCCAGCAATACCATTGCTAGGTATCTACTCAAAGGGCTTAAGGGCAAAGACACAAACGGACATTTGCACACCAATGTTTATAGCAGCATTATTTACAATTGCAAAGAGATGGAAACAGCCAAAATCTCCATCAACAGAAGAGTGGCTAAACAAACTGTGGTACATACATACGATGGAATATTATGCAGCTTTAAGACAAGATAAACTTATGAACCATGTAATAACATGGATGGACCTAGAGAATATTATGCTGAGTGAATCCAGCCAAAAACTAAAGGACAAATACTGTATGGTCCCACTGATGTGAACGGACATTCGAGAATAAACTTGAAATATGTCATTGGTAACAGAGTTCAGCAGGAGTTAGAAACAGGGTAAGACAATGGGTAATTGAAGCTGAAGGGATACAGACTGTGCAACAGGACTAGATACAAAAACTCAAAAATGGACAGCACAATAATACCTAATTGTAAAGTAATCATGTTAAAACACTGAATGAAGCTGCATCTGAGCTATAGGTTTTTGTTTTGTTTTGTGTTGTTTTGTTTTGATTTTACTATTATTACTTTTATTTTTTTCTCTATATTAACATTCTATATCTTTTTCGGTTATGTTGCTAGTTCTTCTAAACCAATGCAAATGTACTAAGAAATGATGATCATGCATCTATGTGATGATGTTTAAGAATTAATGATTGCATGTGTAGAATGGTATGATCTCTAAATGTTGGGTTAATTTCTTTTTTTCCGTTAATTAAAAAAAAAAAAAAAAAGAGAGAAGGGATAATTGGAGATGAAGGGATACAGACTGTACAACGGGACTGGATATAAAAACTCAGAAATGGACAGCACAATACTACCCAATTGTAATGCAATTATGTTAAAACACTGAATGAAGCTGCATGTGAGGTATAGGTTTTTTGTTTTTGTTTTTTTTGTTTTTTTTCTTTCTATTATTGTTTTAATTCTTATTCTGTTGTCCTTTTATTTCTTTTTCTAAATCGATGCAAATGTACT
Organism: Tamandua tetradactyla; assembly: GCF_023851605.1. NCBI lineage: Eukaryota > Metazoa > Chordata > Mammalia > Pilosa > Myrmecophagidae > Tamandua > Tamandua tetradactyla. The sequence continues at coordinate 30,627,099 of NC_135352.1, forward strand.
AAGAAATGATGAATATGCAACTATGTGATGTTATTAAGAATTACTGATTGTACATGTAGATTGGAATGATTTCTGTTTTGTTAATTCTTTTTTTAATTAATAAAAAAAAAAAAAGAAAAAAAAACACACCATATTTCTCTGTGGCATTTATATCAATTCTCATTTGGTATGGTCGTATTTTCTTTTTTGCATACTGGACAGTATTCTTCATTGGTGTGAGATTGACATGCTCTTTTTTTTTTTCTTTGCATGCAGTATGGTGAACATCACATTTCATTCTTTTTCCATGTGAGTATCCCCTTACTACAGCACCATTTCTCAAATTTTTTTTTTTTTTCATTTGCTTGTTTTTAGGAAGTGCATGGGCTGGGATTTGAACCCCGATCCCCGACATGGCAGGTGGGAATTCTACCAATGGACTATTCTCTCATCCCAACATGATCTTTTGAAAACAAACAGATAACAGTAATAACCAATACCTCCACAATAGCTGTTACGTGCCAGTCACTGTTCCAAGCATTTTACATATATTATAAACATATGCAAATTCATTTATTCCTCCCATTAATTCTGAGAAGAAGGTATTATTACTATTAATATTCAATAACATGTCATAATTCGTTATGGGCCAAATGCCATTACAATAAAAATTCCTTATGAGAAAATGCAAATATTTATGAACGTAAATCCTTGGCCTACCTATTTGAAGAACCATCTTGTTATTAAAAAAAAAAAAGCAAACAGCAACAACAAAAAATAACGGTCACCTGGTAGAAGCTGTTGGAGACTGCTGAAATAAGACTCTCTCCTCTCCCCAAACTCTGGCCTAAGAAGTATCTTGCTTTTGCTATACAGCATCCATGAGAAGAATTCTAAAATCATAATCATTCTATTTTTAAAAAATAGAAATATGAAGAAGCATTTCAGAACAAATATAAAAGTTCACCAAAATAAGTAAATGAGAGATAGATTTAGAAAAAGGTAAATACCTAGACCTGGTGAGAATTTATTCTCCATAGGAAAAGTGAAAGCTTTTCTATTCAAAACTCTCTACAGAATTTCCTGAGGCAGGGCTAATAATTGAAAGAAAATTTATAGCTTGCTTGATGTTTTCCTTAATACTTCCATGCTACCCTTTCCAGATATATCTGTTAAATGGCTACATCTCTGCACTAGACTAATATGAGGACAGAGAAGCAAGTTTCCATGCCAGAGCAATACTGGCTCTCTTAATATATCAAAGAAGTTTGCTACAAAGCAACAATCATCTATCGGGTTTCAAATAGCTGGGAGAACTGAATACCATGGCTATCCCAGTGACTATACAATATACCAAGAACAAAGATCCATTTGTCATCTGATTGTCTCGAATACACCATTGAGAAACCAGTGATCGTCTCCATTTCCATTTTTAATTAATTTAATAACTGTTAGAAAACTGGTCTCATCCTCTAAACCAACACTTCTAAAGAGTCCCCCAATTGCATCCTGTGTTGTAGGTGGTATAAAATCTGACTATCATATAAAGTTTTGTATCTTCGGTCACCATATAATTTATAATCCAAAGTGGAAAACCTTTGATAATGAAGGATGATGATATCGGTAATTATGCTGAGGAATCATGTTAATGGGCACAGTCCAGAGAAAACTGATACAGATAAATTACCCACCTCCTATGTGCTTACATATCACTTTCTTTCTCCAGTATTCCATTCTCAGAGCTTTTACTAGTAACAGCCTTCCACTTATTCAAATACATTTTCAATACTGTCCTCATGTAAGCACATACTATTTGAATTGAATACCTACTCGGCCATTCTTGGAAAGTTGTTTAATCTTTCTGTGAGTTTATATTCTGGAATCTTGCAAAATTAAATTTTACCTCCATTTATTGTCTCTTTATCCTTGAATAATTAATATTTCTAAGCAATGGGTTCTACTATAACATGGGAAAAATAATGATACCTACCTCAAAGGTTTTGGGGAAGAATATATAAAATAATGAACTCCAGTAACTGTGTTTTAACTACATGCAAAACTAATGGGATTGTGCTAAGTTAATACTCATCGGTTTTCTCTTTCCAGTCAGGTTTTTTTAAAAAAACTACAGGAAAGAAAGGGCAGGAGGGCAACTGGGACAGTGATTCTGGAGTGCAGCTGACCTGGGAAAGCCTTCTACACCACAAGGGGCAGCCCTAGTTGCAGAGGCCGAGAAACTACGAGGCAGAAAGCTGGAGCCTGGCACAGAGGCACAGAGCCCATGGGAGTGCATGGATAGGAGCGCAGGATTAGGAAGTAAGCCAGGCTGCATTCCTTGGGCATGCTACCCTCACCAGCACTGTCCCATGACCAGAGACTCACCCCACAACCCACATACCCGAATCCCTTCAGCCGCTTCCATTTCTTGCACTCCAGGCGCCCCCACCTTGCACGCCCCCAGCACATGTACCTGTTCCACACCCACACCTCAACTGCAGCCCAACCCACTGCTCCTGCATCCCTCCTGAGCACTACCTCTCCCTCCCTATTCCCTGCAGGCTGCTGCCACCACATAAAGGCCGCAGGTACAAACTTCCATACGGAGGCTATACCTCCCTACTGCCTATAGTATCACACAGCCTCATCCTGCCCCCCCACCCCAGCACCGCATTCAGTTTACAGCACTCCTAGGCCCAAGCATGCACACAGGGTCCCAATCACATCATTCATCTCCGGGAAACACACTTTATAGCAGTCCTAGAACCGTACATGCACATGGCCCTCAGCCACACTTCCCAGCTCTGAGAAAGTACTGACCTGTGCAGCTGGGTCGCATACCCAATCCATGAAGGGGTAACACTGACCTGCTGCCACAGCTCTACATATGTGCACAAAGGGCCCTGTGCCTTAGACCAGCACACACCAGGGTTATGCACTCCAGATCGGTGTATTCACACAGCTACATCCTCCCTGGCCACTGGGTGTCCACGTTCACAAGCATCAATGTAAATCTCCAATCTGTGCCTATACCTGCCTTGAAACAAATTACCACATTGAATGCCCCACCCGTACCCCTGCTCCCTGCTGTACAACCATCCTGCAAACACACAGGCCTTAGATTACTGAAAGAAATCAACTCCCAAAGTAAATCAATCAAGGTATTTACATGCCACAAAGAAAGCAGAAGATCACTAGGCATATCACAGTACAGACACAGCCCTGCATAATGACAAAATTAAAACACCAGAGGAGACACAGACACTGGAACAACTAATCCAAGATGTTCATACAACTCTAGTTAATAAAATAAGTGGGATGGCAGATGACATAAAGGAGATCAAGAAGACAGTAGAGGAGCATAAAGAAGAGAATTTGAAAGAATAAATAGAAAAATAACAGATATCAGAGATTAAAGACACTGTTGACCAAATAAAAAGCATATTAGAGGCACATAACACCATATTTGAAGAGTCAGAAGAAAGAATAAGTGATATAGGGGAGGATAACTGACTTTTAAGACTCAAAACAGCACATGGCAAAAAAGATGGAAAAATCTGAATTGAATTTCAGGGAAATGACAGACAAAACAAAGTGTATAAATATAAGAATGACTGTTGTTCCAGAAGGAGAAGAGAAGAGTGAAGGGCTAGGAAGAGTAGTTGAGGATATAATGGGGGAAAACTTCCCAACCCTCATAAAGGACATAAATATTCAAGTCAAAGAAGCCCAACAAACTTCAAACAGAATAAATCCAAACAGGCCTTCCTGAAGACACATACTAATCAGTCTGTCAAATGTTGAAGAGAAGCAGAAAATCCTGAAAGCAGCAAAAGGAAAAAAATCTACTAGATACAAAGGAAACCAAATAAGACTGAGTTCAGATTACTCAACTAGTACCCTGGAGGCAAGAGGCAGTGGTATGTTATATTTAAGATCCCGAAAGAGAAAGACTTCCAGCCAAGAATTCTGTACCCAGCCAAACTGTCCTTCAAAATTGAGGGAGAGATTAAAGTTTTCACAGAAAAAGAAGTCTTGAAAGAATGTGTCAAGAAGAGACTGGCCATACAAGAAATACTAAAAAGGAATTCCGCCACCTGAAAAAAAAAAAAAAAAAAAAAAGACAGTTGAGGAGGGCACAGAATTGAAGCGTACCACTAAGGATAATTACATAATACAAAGAGAAAGAGTGAAAAAGATATATAGACCTGACAAATAAAATAAAAAAAATAAGATGGTGGGTTCAAGAAATGCCTTTTCAGTAATAACTTTGAATGTTAACGGACTAAACTTACTATTTAAAAGACACAGATTGGCAGAATGGATTAAGAAACATAATCCAGCTATATCCTGCTTACAAGAGACTCATCTTAAACACAAGGATACAAATAGAGTGAAAATGAAAGGATGGAGAAAAAATTTCCATAGAAGTTACAACCAAAAGAAAGCAGAAGTAGCTATACTAATATTGGACAAAATAGATTTTAAATGTAAAGACATCATAAGAGACAAAGAAGGACACTATATACTAATGAAAGGGTCAATTCACCAAGAAGATATAACAATTATAAATGTTTATGCTCTCACTCAAGAAGCTCCAAAGTATAGGAGACAGACATTGGCAAAACTGAAGGGAGTGATAGATGTTTTAACAATAATAGTAGTTATCAATACACCACTCAGTACACCACTCTCCTCTATAGATAGAACAACCAGACAGAAGATCAACAAGGAAATAGAGAACTTAAATAACTTGATAAATGAATTGGACTTACGAGACATATACAGGTCATTGCACCCCAAAGCACAAGGATATACATCCTTCTCTAGTGCTTATGGAACATTCTCTAGGATAGAACATATGCTGTGGCACAAAACAGGCCTTTATAAATTTAAAAACACTGAAATTATTCAAAGCACTTTCTCTGATCACAATGGGACGAAGCTGGATCTTAACAACTAACAAAGAATGAGAACATTCACAAATATATGGAGATTTACTAACACACTCTTGAACAGTGGGTCAAAGAAGAAATTGCTAGAGAAATCAGTAGCTATCTGAAGATGAATGAAAATGAGAATACAACTTATCAGAACTTATGGGATGCAGCAAAGGCTGTACAGAGAAGGAAATTTATTGCCCTAAATGCCCATATTACAAAACAAGAAAGATAAAAATTGAGAACTTAGCACACCTGGAGGAACTTGAGAAAGAACAGAAACTAACCCCAAAGCAAAAAGGAGAAGAGAAATAACAAATATTAAAGCAGAGAAAAATGAATGGGAGAACAAAAGAACTATAGAAAGAATCAATAAAACCAAAAGTTGGTACTTTGAGAAAAATCAATAAAATTGATGGGCCACTAGCAAGACTGACAAAGAAAAAAAGAGAGAGGATGCAAATAACAACAAAATTAGAAGTGAGAAGGGGGTGCATTACCACAGACCCTGAAGAAATAAAAGAAATCAAAAGAGGATAATATGAACAACTATATGCCAACAAACTAGACAACTTAGATGAAATGGGTAAATTCCTGGAGACACATAAACTAGCTACAGTGACTCAGGAAGAAACAGAAGATCTCAACAAACCAATCAAAAGTAAAAGATTCAATCAGTCATCAAAATCTTCTCACAAAGAAAAGTCCAGGGCCAGATGGCATCACAGGGGAATTTTATCAAACATTCCAGAAAGAACGAACACCAATTCTGCTCAGTTTTCTAAAAAATTGAGGGAAAAGGAACTCTACCTAACTCATTTTATGACCCTAATATCATTTTAATACCAAAACCAGGTAAAGATGCCATAAGAAAGGAAAACAACAGGCCAATCTCCCTAATGAACATACATGCAAATATTCTCAATAAAATATTAGCAAATCAAATCTAACAACACATTAAAAGAATAATACAACATAACCAAGTGAGGCTTATACCAGGAATGCAAGGATGGTTCAACACAAGTAAATCAATTACTGTAATACAGCACATTAACAGATTGAAAGGGAAAACTCACATGATCATCTCAGCTGATGCTGAAAAAGTATTCGACAAAATACAGCATCCTTTTCTGATAAAAACACTCCAAAAGATAGGAATCGAAGATAACTATCTCAATATGATAAAGGCAATATATGAAAAACCAATAGCCAGCATTATACTCAATGGAGAGAGACCGAAAGCTTTCCCCCTAAGATAAGGAACAAGTCACCACTATTATTCAACATTGTGCTAGAAGTTCTAGCTAGAGCAATCAGGCAGGACAAAGAAATAAAAGGCATCCAAATTGGAAAGGAAGAAGTAAAACTCTCATTATTTGCAGATGATATGATACTATACTTGGAAGATCCTAAGAAATCTACAACAAAGTTACTTGAGCTAATAAGTAAATTCAGCAAGGCAGCAGGATAGAAAATTAATGTGTACAAATCAGTAATGTTTCTATATATGAGCAATGAGCTGGCTGGAGAGTCAGTTAAGGAAAAAATTCCATTCAAAATAGAAAGAAAAAAATCAAGTATGTAGGAAAGAATTTAACTAGGGATGTAAAGGACTTGTACACAAAAAACTAAATAACATTTCTAAAAGAAATCAAAGGAGATCTAAATAGGTGGAAAGACATTCCCTGCTCATGGATAGGAAGGCTAAATATAGTTAAGATGTCAACTCTCCCCAAATTGTTCTACAGATTCAATACAGTACCAATCAAAATTCCAACAACCTATTTTCAGGATCTGGAAAAGCTAATTATCAAATTCGTCTGGAAGGGAAAGAGACCCTGAATAGCTAAAAGCATCCTAATAAAGAAGAACAAAATGGAAGTATTAACACTCCCTGATTTTAAAATCTATTATAAAGCCACAGTGGTCAATACAGCATGGTACTGACACAAAGATAGAAGCACTGACCAATGGAATTGAATCGAGAGTGCAGAAATAGACCACCAAATCTGATTTTTCCTTTGTTTGCTTTGTATATATGTTATACTGCACAATGGAAAACGTTATAAACAACAAAAAAAGAAAACTTCAGCAAATTTAAATCATGGCATATGTTTGATCTGATGACTCTTTACTTATTCAGACTTGTCTGATTTGTAGTTGATAAGATATTTGATTAATGTCTTATTCAGCCTTGCTGTCTGATTTGCACTTGATCAATCATTTGGACTTTATCATCAAGTGGAAAAACGATGTTTCAGAAACAACAAAAAAACTGTTTTAGTACCAGCATCACTCTACCCCTCATCCATTTTATAAACTTCGTGCATTAATATTGTCCTCTTTGGAGAAATGTTCATTTTTCTTAAATGATTCCTATTCATCTTGTAAGATTCAGTTCAGTTTCATCTCCTGAGGCAGATTTTTATGACTCCCTCAAGCTGAGCTAGGTCTCCTTCGCTTAACTACCTAAGTAACTGGTTTTAAACCTGTTGTTGAACTTTTATAAATGCAATAGTATTGTACTATGAAGTCCACAGTTTTTGTGTTTATGTTTCCAAATAGACCACAAGCTCTTTGATGATTTTATTCATCCATGTATTCTCGGAGTATATGATGGTGGTTAGCACATAGTGGTTCAGTAAGCATTTATTGAATAAATGACTGTTGAAGCCAGTCATGCATTACTTTTGCATCAATCAAAGCACTTAACATAATATAACACATACAGTGATGATTCAGTCAATAGTGGCTCACAGTAATTAAACTATAATAAATAAATGAAAAGACAACTTATGTTGAATAAACTAGTATTCAGTATTTTTTCCAAGCGAATGGCAATGATTTTCCAGCGTAACTGGAAAAATATTTGAGTTGAAGATGCAATTTGAAGAGTGGATTGCAAGTCTCCATATACAATAAACTAGGGTTACTCCTGAATAATGGAAAAGTCTATTAGAATTAGTGGTAAAACTCATCCACAAGGGGAATGAAAATGTATACATTATAAAAAGGCAGAATTCCTGCCCACACTAAAGTTAATCTGTTACAATACTTTGAGATATAATTCTCTTCAATGCTCAAGTACTTAGGGAGGTACATTAATACGACTGCTTAGTTCTCAGATTATAATCAGGGATTCATTTGTGCCCTTGGAAAATAATGTCCTGCTTGTGCAACATGTAAGATGCATTTATTATCCCCATCAGATTTATTTTCTATATTATATATTGAACACTAACACCTCAATCTTCCCGGCAGGTTTGTGAGTGAATTCACCATACTTTTCATTGAGCTTATAGTCTATTAAAAATAATTAACTAGGTCCAGTATTTCATTTTTAAAAGAAAATGACAATTATAGGAAGGGAAATGCTTAATATAATGAGAGTTATCTGCTAATAAGAAAGTAGTAAACTGCTCAGTCTGTTGGTGCATTATTAACTCTTTCTGGTCACTTGGGTACATTTTGAGTATTGTACTAAAAGAGGTAATTTACTAAATGGTACCCTAATGGTCAGAAAGAGTTAATGTAGTAATCAAAAACGAGCAATTTGCTTCTCGTCAACTAATCAAGCTCAGTAAAATTTTTATTAAAATGCCTCTGATACTGTTAAACCAAAATTTTAATTGAAAAACTGAGAGTCATTCAGCTGAAAATACGGTAGGGTGAAAATTACAACCAATTAATCCAAGAAAAGTAATGGCATGTCTAACTGAAGAAAGACAACAATAAAAAAATTAACTACTGCTGCAATTATTAACACCAACACCAATACCATCAAGATCAAGATTTTCTTTTCTTTTTTTATTTTTGCATGGGCAGGGGCCAGGAATCAAACCGTGTCTCTGGCATGGCAGGCAAGAACGTTGCCTGCTGAGCCACTGTGGCCCGCCCACCAACACCAGTTTTAAATGTCTATTATGAGCCAGGCACTATTCTAGGCATTGTATATATATATGGTGTTTCACTGAATCTTTAAAGTGGTAGGATTTACATGGAAATGGATGTATAGTAGCTGGGACATCACCAGAAGGCGAGGTTTGTCGGACACCAAAGTCCATGGTTATTTTATAGACTTTGTCCTAATCCAAATAATCTGGGAAATGCTAGAGATAGTTTAATATCAAACGTCCTTTCCAGAGGAATTTGGATTTAATCTTAATGCCCCCCAAAAGTTCTATATTTCCTGGGCTTTATGTGTACATAAAGGAGTTCATTTGGGGCCTGAGATTGCTATCCTTAGAAAGGCCTGTTTACAAGATTGGTCCTTGATTGGCCTCTGGGAACTTGGTTTTGACCAGGGTCGCCACCGTTAACTGAGCTGGTAAAGAGTGGTTCTCTGTCCGTAACCAGTTAGTACAAACAATGTGGTTTAAGCTGAACCTCTGTTTTCCTTATGGGAGTCTAGAATTTTGGTGAGCACTAGGCAGACAGGGCCTTCGTGACCATCCCGAAATAAAAATCCTGGAAACTGAGTCTATATAATGAGCTTTTCTGGAAGACAACACTTCAAACGTGCTGTCATAACTTGTTGCCATAGAAATTACTGTGCTCTCTGTCTCTCCGCTGCTTGGTAGACTCTTGGGAGTTTGTGCCTGGTTTCCTTGGACTTCACCCCACAGCCTTTTCCTTGTGCTGAAATAAATCTCAATCATAAGTATGATTATACACTGAACCTTAGCAAATCACCAAACCAGGGAGTAGTCTTGGGGACTTCTGACACAGGCTGTCTTTCCTTCATGGTCACTGTTGTAAATGACCAACACTGCTCTTACAAAGGCTTCTAGAACGTTTCTGACTACCATAAAAATGAGGGTTTAAGTTTCTATGATTTTCAAATTTTAACATTTTAACCTCAATGTCTGATTCATTTCATTTCTCTACTACTGAGTTTTCTTTTGGTTTTGGATGCAATTTTTTGTTAAAAATATTTTTGGTTATTTATAATAAAATAGTAGCTCATATTTCTTACTGAATATCTCAAAAGCATTTGACAGAAGTAACTACTCTTGTTCCCTTTCCTGGTTTTCATGATGTCAGTCTACTTGTATTCTTCTTGCCCAGCCTTGTTTCACTGGCCCATTCTCTTCTAATCGCTTTTAGAGCTTAGTCCCCCCTTTATCTACTCTGACTGCTTTTAAAAGCTTCTCCCTTGAGCTCCAGACAAAAATCCACCCATACATTTGATATCCTTTTTGGATTTCTAATAGATATCTGAAACTTGGCATGTCTACGTTTCTATGTACTTGGAAGCTTATCACCACCACCCTAATGCACACAATGAGCCGTAAAGACAATCTTTTTAAAAGCAAATGATATTTAAACTGCTACTTTTTATTATTCCTCTCTAGAGTATCCCTTTCTAGCATTCACCTCTATCAGTGCTCTAACTCCTTTCAAGTTCAATTACTGCACTAACCCCAGTGTATCACCTGCTTCCCCTTCCATATGAAAATGCTGAAATCTAGAATCTAACCTGAAATCTCTTCAAAATTATAACAGAAATCGGCATGCTCAGGAGCCAAGCTGAATTTAAGTTGCAAGCACAGCAATCATAAAAATTTGTCAATGAAGTTAATCAATGCAGTACGTACATTTAGCATAAAATATATCAAGAAGCTTTAACTTGAAGCACTTGTGAATACAGAACACACTTAAATCTTAAAATGCAAGTCAATGTCCATATAACACAATATATTTTAGAAAATAAAAATATCTTAAAATTCACTTTTTTCTAGTCAAGCAAGTTGATTTAGCATGACAGATACCTCAGTTTTTGTGGTCAAACAAACCTCAATTAGAATCCTGGCTATCCTTCACCATTCATTTGTTAGATGGGTAACCTTACAAAAATTACTTAAACTTACAATTCTTTGACTGTAAAATGAGATTAAAATTTGTCACATAAATTTGACATGAGTATAAACTGAAATGACATATATACAATGCCTTGCTAGTCATTAAAGCCATATATCAAAATATTACATATATACATACAGAAATAAACATTTTTGTTATGATTAATTTTAACTTAAGGTGGGACCCCTATTAATAACATTTTGCACTATTGTGTTACCTTTGTTACAAAGGATGAAACAATAACAATTATAGTATTGACTATGATACACATAGTTTACCAGAGGGTTCACTCTTTGTGCTGTACACATCAAAGGATTTTTTTTTTCTGGTAACATATATAGAACCTAGTTTCCATTTTATCCACTTGCAATTACACAATTCAATGGTGTTAATGATATTCACAATGCTGTGCCACCATCACCACCATCCATTATCACAACATTTTTGACCCTCCAAACAGAAATTCCATACCAATTAGGCATTAACTCCCTTCCCCAACCCAACTCAAACCTGGTAACCTGCACTCTAGTTTATGACACTATGAACATGTATGTACTAATCATTTCATATCAGGGATTTTCCTTTTGTATCTGGTGTACCACTCAACATTATGTCTTTAAGTTCTTCCATATGGCAGCAATGCATCAGAACTTCATTTCTTTTTATGACCAAATGGTATTCCACGTACGTATATCACATTTTATTAACCTATTAATCTGCTGACACGGGTGCGTCTACCTTTTAGTCACTATGAATAATGCTGATATGAATATTAATATACAAATATCTGTTCAAGTTCCTGCTTTCAATACTTTTCAGTAAATACCTACAAGTGGGATTTTTTTCACTGGCTGGCTGGCTGAATTGCCAGCTCACATGGTAATTCTATACTTCAGTTTCTGAGGAACCACCAAACTGCCATATAAGGTTCTGAGAATAACAAAGTGGCTGCATCATTTTAGAATCCCAACAACAACTTATGAGGGAGTCACTTTCCATTTTTTTTTTTTAAATAGTGGCCATTCTAGTGGGCATGAAATGGTATTTCCCTGTGGTTTTGCTTTACATTTCTCTAAAGGCTAATGACCTTGAGGATCTTTTCGTATGCTGATTGGTCTTTTACATATCTTATTTGGAGACACATCTATTCAAGTTTTGGGGGACGTATTTCTTAAGTTCTATTGTCTCTTGTTGATTTGTAGGAATTTTTAATATATTTTTAGCAGATACATGGTTTCCAAATATTTTCTCCCACTCTGTAGATTGTTTTTTTACAGTCTTGATAAAGTTCCTTATTTTGATGAAGTTCCATTTACCTATTTTGTCTTGTGTTGCTGGGGCTTCTAGAGTGAAGTCTAGGAAACCTGCCTAAAACAAGGTCCTGAAGATATTTTCCTGTTCTTCTAGGAGGCTTATAGTTTTGGTTCTTATATTTAAGTCTTTGATCCATTCTCAGTTCATCTTTCTATATGGAGTGAGGTAGCAGTGCACCAAGCTATGATGAATTCCTCTAACATTTAGCTCACCTACGTCATATTACAAAGTGGTTGGGACTTTTCTTACTTGAAAAGAAAAATACGATAGCTTTAATATGTACTAGAAAATTAAATTAGTCAGTTGATGAGTATTAATAAGTTGATACATGTTTGTGACTGCAAATAGTACCCAATCATATATAAGTACATAGGGTACAACATAAATATGAGTTTTAGCAATGAACTTTTTAACATCAAATAAAGCTGAATCCCTTAAGTGATCTAAATTCATAATAAAGAATGCTATATATTGCTGCAAAGTTAGTTTGTTTTAGAAGTAAAGCATAATTTAGGATAATAAATTATTGTTGTAATAAAAGAAACATTTTTGTATAAATAAATGGGACCCCTATTTGTCTCTAGTTAAGTTCACTGCTAATCAATAATGAACCTACTTTTTTCCCTAGACATAAACTCACCAGAGAACAAGTCTGTTTTTTTTTCTTCAGAAGGTTGTAATTTAATTAAGAGACTTAATTTTCTGTAATTCCCTTTATTGAAACACCTATAGGAGCAGCCTCTGTGAAAAGCCTTGCGGGTCACTAAGAACACAGTTTTGAAATCATGCTAAGTGTTGAAGACTGATTTTTAGAACAAGAATAGGAGAATATATGGGTTGGAAGTGACCTTGAAAAATCCATGGCCTAACCCCTGAAATGCAGGTAAAGAAATCAGTGCTTAGAGAGGATAAATGGCCTACTCAAATTCACACAACTACTTTATTTCCTCTACATATGACCTCATGGATTGTTACATGCATGATTCACTTAATTATATCTAGTATGGGAAAAAATTATACACTTAATTCACACTTTTTTATTTTTAAACCAAGAAGTAATTATACCCCTTAATTCATTTAATTACATACTACTTTTTGCTTTGGTGACACAATCACAAGCCTTCTAATTCATTTAAATTTGAAAGATGCTTCGGAATCATTTATGGTCATTTGCCATTAGGCTTAGTACCTTAGTGACAACCATGTCACAATTTACTTCTCTGCCCAGCAGCAAACAGGTTTCTTTTGACATCAATTAAAAAAATAAATCCCAATTTCAGGATGTTACAACCAAAAAAACCCAGAAGTATGTCTTAAAATTGGAGGATATGAGGAGGTAACGGCAGAGACAGGGCTAGAACTAGAAATGAGTTTCCTAATTTCCCTTGTATTGCCTCTTTGATTAAGTACCTATGACTTTAATTTAAATATTTGCTTTCAAATCCAATACTTCAGACAACATATTCTATCTCTAAAGAAAAACAACATAATTATCCAAGTATCATTTGTCAGAATGTATTATACATACAAGCATATATCAAATATTATTATGGACTCAGAAAAATTAAAAAAAAAAAACTCAGGAAGGAGAAAAAAGGGTTAATAAGTTTCAAAACAGTAAAAGACAAACAGGTGGCCACTCAGTACTGCTACACACAGTAGTGGTTATAAAGTTGGAACTATCATCAGATAGTTCATATAGAGTCCCATAAGTCAGTACAAGGTAGTATGGCGAACCACCTAAAACAGGGTATATGAGTAAAGATCTATTCCCATAATTGACTCTGCTAGAAGGTAGAAAAGTTGAGGTAAATGAAAAACTGTTGAAGCTTCATGGTGTATGAGCACAATTCATTCATTCTTTTATTTAATGTTTTCCCTGTTCAAGGCTTTGAGGATAGAGAGATGAAGACAGCCACAGCTCTGCTTTCATGGAGTTTACATTCTAGGACGATAAAATAATATCCTCCCTTCCCACTATCTCCTTTATTTACTTCACTTCCCATAATTTGAAAAACATGAACAACTTCTTCAGTTGTTAATATTCTTCAGTTGACTATTATGTCTTTAATTACAAGCCCGTTTTATATTCTTCAGGTATGCAGTTCCACTCCAGGAAGAAAAGAGAGTGATGTATTTGATTTAGGTCAAAGGAAAATAAAAAGAGAAGGGAATGCAACATAGCCAGACTAAATGTACAGAGCTACCAAGGACTGTAAGCCAAAATGAAATAGTGAAAGGGTCATCTCATTAAATGGGATGGCCAGGTAATGCCTGTGCCAAGTACAGAGGCACACCAGAAAGTGAATGTAATAGGAAAAGGTGTGTCAGGCATTGGCTACAGTGCAAAATGAGCCAGTCAGTGCTTTTCCTGATAATGTACTCTCAACTCGGATCCAATATTTCTATCTTCCTTATCAAAATATCTCTCATTTACTTGGAGATCTTGCTGGCTTCACCTTTCAGGATAGCACTCCACCCAAGTAAACAATTAATGTTGCTAATTGACGAAGTTACGTAATTTAGACCTTTAAACATTTGCTGAATGTGGAAAGGAAGCAATAATGAGAGTATGACATTTTGGGAGATTGGCATGGTTTAGAGCTCTCACAGATGACAGAAGTTCCTCAATACAACTCTGATACAAGGTAGCTGTTAGGATGAGTGGACATAAATTTGGTTCTGGACCATTCTATATCAGCATTACACTGTTATTCTAACAGATGAGCTTCCTTCATTAGATATTTTTTGAAAGATATAAAGCATAAAGAAGAGAAAGCATAGTGTAATGGAAAGAACTCGATCTTTACAGTCACTAAGGCTGGGTTAGGAATTTAAGTGTTCACAGTTATTATCAGAAGAACTTATGCAAATAATGTAACTAACCTCTTGTCCTCCGTATTCTAATCTGAAAAACTGGAGATAATAATACATATCCAAAGGTATGGCTGTGAGGATCACATCACACGATATCTGAAATCAGTAACTACAATCATTTGTTCGTGCATTTAACTTAAAAAATTAACATCATTAATACACAATGGGAGCCTGCTTTGCAGAGTATGGTTAGCGCATACATTTCATGACCACCTCATTTACACTTTATTCATGGCAGAGAGGCAGAGTAGGGTAGCAGAAAGTACAAACATTCTAGTGCTTAGCTGTGGGACAGTGTAAATTACTCATTTCCTCCTAGGTTTTCTTACATGCAATTTGATTCCTTCTGGTTTCAAAAGCCAAGACTCTAAACCTGGACTTACAAATACTGGCTTGGTTTTAAAAGTGATTCGACAGCATACAGGGGTACTAAAATTACTTTAAGCAAACTAAAAGAAGTTAGTATGGTTCTCAGTGCAAGATGCTGGACACATCACAGATGGATACATTCAAGAATTTGGCAAAATGATGATTTTAATACTTTTGTTTTTGCTTTCCTGTTTGAACATTTTCTTCCTCCTTTACTCCAAATTAACCCAAATGCCTCTTAACAAATTGGAACAGCAAAACTTAAGTGTGTTGATTTTGTGAGTTAGAAGAATGTGACGAACAACTGAGGTAGAGAGAAGAAAGGATGTGAAAGGGACTGCAGGAGTAGTCCAATTTCTAGGTTTCCCAGCTTCTTTTATTTCCATAGCAAATTATTTCCTCTAAACTGGTTCTACTGCCTTGTACAATGGTATGATACATGAAGAAAGTAAATTCTGCACAGAATGCTTATATGATATCATAAAATAAAGTAATAAAATAAAATGTCTTGTTTCTATTTCCTCCAATTATCTGATTTGTCTTTCATTATAAGAATTATTTTTAAAAGAAAAAGTAAGGATTTTGGTTTGAACTCTATCTCTTGCAATCCAGGTATGCTTTAAGTGATATACACAGAAAGTTTTCACTGGAAAGGTGATTATAAAAGACACTGTAATCTAAATGGTTTACCATAAACAGTTTACATTTATACCTAAGAATTCTTCCTGGGGAATAAAATTTGCTATAATATTTAGTCCTTTGATCAATAAGGAGTTTCTTCTGTCAATTATTTTCTATTCTGGGTACCCACTAATTTACTATGAGAACAGAGAATGGACAGTTGCCCCTACCCATACATTGTCCATAAAGGAACCTTAGCTGTTCCTAAAGGATATAATTGGCTAAAATAACTTAGGACAAAGAAGAAGCAATTATTTGGTTGGCAGTGTTCAAACAGAAAAGAGAAACAGTGGGCCTTGTGGCAAGAGCATTCTCCCTTGCTCTTTGTGCATACGGATTTGGAGAAGGTCGTAATTAAGTCTTATTCAAAATACACCTATAAATAGGGTAAAAGGCCCAATGAATAAATATTAGACTTATTTAAACTTTACTTTTCCTCCTTCTATATAAAATACTCCTAGCCACTAGCTATGGATAGCTAATTTAAGTGAGGACTTCATATGAATTTCTTTTCTGAGTGACTTTTCCAGAGAGTAAGACCATTTTCTCTTTGATCTACACTATTTCGTAAGAAAAATATTTTTATGAACATGGAAGGACTTTCCTGATGCTAATGAGTCATAGAAAAATAAGGGAAAAACTAAAATCTTCATGGGCTATAACTTCACTGCCTATGAATTATTACTATGTAGTTTAGAAAAACAAATGAGGTGCTGAAATAAAAAAGAAATCCTACCGGGGCAGCAACATTCATTATATTTTTAAAAGGCATTAAAAGGAATAGAGAATTATTAAAAGATAAATGAATGCATTTAAAATTTTCTTTATATTATTCATTAAATTAAAAAGAAGTGACTATTATGTCTTTAATTACAAGCCCATTTTATATTCCTGACTCCCCATTTGCTACCCAATGCCTAGCACTTAGCACTGACATTTATATCTCTGTTGGAGATTGTAGCCTTCTGCAGCCAACCTGTGGCGACAGTTATCTCTTAATTAAAACTCTAAATGCAAACATAGCAGTATTAAAAAATGCAAAAGCACATACAAAGCATGATAAATTATAACTGTACAATCTTCTTCATCTATGTTTTAATACCAAAGACAACTGGTACAGCTGCTGTGAAACTTTCCCTGAGGAAAAATCCGCACAGCCAATTCTTTATACATATATTAAAGGATAAGACAGTATAGATCTTCCTATCGTTATGTCACTTCTCTGAAAAAGAATTGTGAGTTGTGCTTCCCTGCGAGCGATAACACTTTGAAATATGTGAAACATTCTACAGAGTGCATGACACTTCCTTTCATAACTGATGACGACCCACTTAACCTTGAGTTGGGAAATATATTTTCTAAATTTTAGATTCTTCAGGTGCTAATGAACTGTCATTACCTTGCTGATGCAAATCTGAAATAAAAAATGAAACCCCCTTAACAGAATCCTGTAAAAAGTTATTATTTATGTACAGTGGAGAATATCACTTTGACATATATTTGAACTTGGAGATTCTCTATAATTCCCAAGAAAGCAGAGAGGAAAAAAAAATCCACACAACTGCAATAGCAAAGGAATTCACCTGGTTATCAATTACCATTACAAAAAAATAATTAGAACTATGGCCCAGGAGAGAAGGAAGAGCTGATATATGAATTTTGTGGTATTATAATTATTTTTCCTTTAAATCACTTTGCTATAAAAATAACATCACATCTTCTCCAGAACATACAGGCCTATACTAATTTGTCCAAAACTGAATCATAAAGAAGAACCAGAAGAAAGATCACTATTAGGGAAAAAGTTTGTATTTAGTTTTGAAATGTCAACATCTGTTGTGCAATAAAAAGCAGCAGCAACAGATGTGGCCTGCCTCTCTCTCTCTCTCTCTCTCTCTCTCTCTCTCTTCCCCTCCCCTCCCCCCCCCCCCCCCTCGGCCAACACAGCAAGCAAGCTCACTGCCCTCCCCCACTTCACATGGGACATGACTCCCGGGAGTGTGGACCTTCCTGGTAACACAGGACAGACATCCTAGAATGAGCTGAGACTCAGCATCAAGGGATGGAGAAAATCTTCTTGACCAAAAGGGGGAAGAGCAAAATGAGACAAAACAAAGTATCAGTGGCTGAGAGATTCCAAACAGAGTTGAGAGGTTATCCTGGAGGTTATTCTTATGCATTAAATAGATATCACCTGTTTAGTTAAGGTGAAATGGAGAGGCTGGAGGGAACTGCCTGAAAATGTGGAGCTGTGCTCCGGTGGCCATGTTTCTTGAAGATAATTGTATGATGATATGGCTGCCGCAGTGTGACTGTGTGGTTGTGAGAGCCTTGTGTCTGATGCTCCTTCTGTCTACCCTATTGACGGACAAGTAAAACACACAGAATAAAAATAAATAAATAAATAAATAAATAAATGTTAAAATAAATTTAGTAGATTGAAATGCCGGTGATTGGTGAAGGGAAGGGTTAAGGGGTATGGTATATATGAATTTTTTCTGTTTTTTTTTTATTGCTTCTTCTGAATTGATGACGTTCTAAGAAATGATCATGATGATGAATATACAACTATGTGACAATAGTGTGAGTTATTGATTAGATAACAAGAATGGAGTGATCATATGATAAGAATGCTTGTGTTCGTATGTGGTTATTTATCATAAATAAAAATAAATAAATTTTTTTAAAAAGCAGCAGCAAACTGTCAGGCTGGCTCATACCTTAGCAGGAATAAATTAATGCATACCTTTTTGAGTTTGCTTTTTAGAAAAATCTAGTATGTGAAATAAGTTACTCCCAGCTAAATTCAGAAATGAATACTCATACATGGAACCTTGAGTACGGCATGAGATTTTGTAGGTTTGTCCAGAGTTATGTCCCAATATTCCACAGTGATTTGAACAGTGAATAAAAAAGTATTTGCCAAGTCCCCTTGGGGGAATGACGAAAAAGGGGGAATATTCAACTTCCCCTTGTGGAGAATTTCTGATATTTTCACAAGCAATGGGGACAACCAAAGCAATAGGCCAAGCCCTCAACCTTGGGGTTTGTTCATATGAAACTTACCCCCGCAAAGGACAGGCTAAGTCTACTTAAAATTAGGCCTAAGAGTCACCCCCAGAGAACCTCTTTTGTGGCTTAGACGTGGTCTCTCAGCCAACACAACAAGCAAACTCACTGCCCTCCTGACTCCCAGGGGTGTAGACCTTCTACCTTTCTGGACTGATTTCATCTGGGTGTCCAGGGCAGGATACTCTAATGGAGAAGAAATTGGAAACAGAAATGGATCACAGAAAAAAAAAAAAAAAAAAGAGAGAGAGATGGATGGGGGAAACAGAGCTGCTATAAGACAGGAAAGATCCCAGAGCTGAAAAGCACAAGGAAAAGGGGGCACTGAGTCAGGAGAGGATTTAAACAAATTATAGAAGCTGCAGAGAAAATTCTGCTCACACACAAAAAAACCCAGAACAACAGAATAGATCCAGATTTCTGGAGAAGGAACAGAGGAAAGTGCAAGTTCTCCAGGGATTGAAACAACTGCACAAAAAGTACAATCTTAAAAATTGTACCACATATCCAGGGCAAGAAACAGATGAAGAAGAGTGAGAAAATCTGAACAATTAAATTCATACTATTCTAACGGCCTGCAACAAATTGGACCAAGCATCAAAGAAAGAGCCTTAAGAAAAACCAAATCAATGATAAAACACTGCACAGGAGAAGGAAATGAACCTCAGAGTTAACACATCAAATTAATCAGATGACCAGTTATCAGAAAAAATTAAAGCCATATTAAGAAACAGGAAGATAAGGCTCAGTCCACAGAACAAATTAAAACTTCATACTAGAGGGCGGGCCGCGGTGGCTCAGCGGGCAAGAGTGCTTGCCTGCCGTGCCGGAGGACCCCGGTTCGATTCCCGGCCCCAGCCCATGTAAAAAACAAACAAACAAACAAAATATAATAAAACAAGAAAATGTTTAAAGATGTTTCCCTTTCTTCCTCCCATCCTTCCTTCCTTCTCTGTCTTTCCTTCCCTTCCTCCCTAAAAAAAAAAAAGAAAAAAAAAAAAAAACTTCATACTAGACACATAATTTGGAACAGCTAATCAAAGACAGTCAAGTAAATCTCCTAAATCAGTTCAAGGAGATGAAGAAAAATATGGATATAAAGTTAAAGGATATTAAGAAGGCAATGTGAGAACAGAAAAAAGAATATGAAAGTTTAAAAAGAAGCATAACAGACATTATGTGGATGAAAGGCACAATAATGGAGATTAAAAATATACTAGGAAAAAATATACTAGAGGCATACAACAGCTGGTTTGAATAGGCAGAATAAAGAATTGGTGAAATAGAAAACAGGACAATCAAAATTATATAGTCAAAGAGCAGATAGGGAAAATAATACAAAAAATTTGAATAACGTCTCAGTGATGTGGTGACAGCATGAAGCAGACATACCTAGGTGGCTTGGGTATCCCAGAAAGAAAGAAGGGAAAAGGGACAGAAAGAATATTTGAAGAAATAATGAATGAAAATTTCTCAATTCTTATAAAAACTTAAATCTACATGTCCAAGAAACACAACATACTCCAAACAGAATAAACCCTAGAACACCCACTCCAAGACACATACTAATCAGAATATTCAATGCCACAGAAAGAGAATTTTGAAACTAGTAAGAGAAAAGTGATTCAGCTCATCCAAGAGATCCTCAGTAAGACTGCCAATCCTCAAAAGAAACAACGTAGGTGAGAAGGGAGTGGTATGCTATATTCAAAGTACTGAAAGAGAAAAACAGCCTGCTCCAAACTCTTTATCTAGCAAAACTATCCTTTGAAAATGAGGGAGAGTTTAAAATATTCAGAAATAGAAACAGAGAGGGTTGGTCAACAAAAGACCTGCCCTGCAAGATTTACCAAAGGGAGCTTTGCAATTGAAAACAAAAAGACAGAGTGGCTTGGAGTAGTGTAAAGAAATGAAGATCTTCAGTAAAGATAACTAAAAGGGCAAATGCAAAACCCAGTAGTACTGTATCCTCAATATATACCTCTACTCTTTAATTCACATAAGAGTCAGAATACAATTGAACAAAAAAAGACCTACTTCCTGCTAATGGGCATGCAAAATATAAACAAGGTAATACAGGGGGAAAAAACCCAACAACATAAGGAGGGGAAACAGAGCAGTAAGGGAGCAGAGAACATGCATGATACTGAAGTTACTAGGTAGATATCTTTTCAAATTAGTAGCTCACAGATGTAGGTTGTATAATACAAACCATAAGTTACCACAAAGAAAGTATTTAAAAAGTATACAGGAACAACAACGTGAAAGGGATCGGTCAGACATAACACAAAGGATCAACTATACAGAAAAGGAGGTTGCAATAAAGGAAAAAGAAAGATAAAAAAAAAGATATGGCATATAAAAACAAAGGACAAAACAGATGAAGTACTGTTTTTACGGTAATAAACTCCCCAATAAAAAGACAAATATTACGGCGGTGCGTAGAGACGTGGGTCCGATTCCCAGAGCCAAAAAAAGAGACAAATATTAGCAGAATGGGTAAAAATGCATAATCTCATCATATGGTGTTCACAAGACATTCACCTTAGACCTAAGGACACATATAGGTTGAAAGTGAAGGGATGGAAAAAGATAATCCATGCTAATAGTAACCAAAAGAGTTGGGGTAGCTATACTAACAAAGTAGACTTCAAGTCAAAAGCTCTTAAGGACAGAGAAAGACAGTATATATTACTAAAAGGGTCAATCCACCTAGAAGAAACAACAACCAAATATTTTCGCACATTATGCCAGTCTGAAGTAGTTGTGTACCCCTGAAAAGCCATGTTCTTTAATTCTCATTCAGTATTGCTGGGTGGGATCCTTTTCATTGTTTCCAGAGACGTGACCCACCCAACTGTGGGTAGTAACTTTTATTTAGGTGGTTTCCATGGAGATGTGTCTTCACCCATTCAAGGTGGGGTCGCTTACTGGAGCTCTTCAAAACGGAACAATTTTGCCTACTGGATCATAGTGTTTAATTCTTTTACTGTGCTGTTGGATTCCATTTGCAAGTATTTTGTTGAGGATTTTTCCACCTATATTCATAAGAGATAAAGGCCTATGATTTTCTTTTCTCGCGGTATCTTTATTTGTTTGGCATGAGGGTGATGTCAGCCTCATAGAATGAATTAAAATGTTCCCTTCTCTATAGGAAGTTTTTGGAAGAGTTTGAGTAGGACTGGTATTAATTCTTCTTGGAATGTTTGGTAAAAATTCCCCTGTGAAGCCAACTGGTCTTGGGCTTTTCTTTTAGGAGAGGTTTTTTGTTTATGATTCAATCTCTTTATTAGCTATTGATTAGTTGAGACTCCGAAGACCATGTTTTTCAATGTGCTGGTATATGCACTGATTATATCTGGAATAACACTCAAGAAATCAGTAACAGTGTTTGTTTCCAGGAAGGGGAATTAGCTGACTAGGTAACAGGGATGGGAGGGAAACTTTGTATCGTATACTTTTTACATGTTTTTAATTGTATTTCATGTACATGTATTATCTATTAAAATTCTAAATCCATTTTGATGGACACATGACATTTGGCACTCAACATCATGAGTGAAATAAATGTTACTTGTGTTATAATATGAAAAAAAAAAGGAACCACTTTGGAAAAAGCTTAGTGTCAACAAAGCCTGCACAGCCAGAGACCTTTGGAGCTGCAGAAGGTAAATACCACTGAGGAAGCTTATGAAATGAAGAGAGAAAGTTGGCAGACGTTGCCATGTCCCTCACAGCTAAGAGAGAAACCCCAAACTTCACGGCCCTTTCTTTGGAATTAAGGTATCTTTCTCTAGACGCCTTAATTTGGACATTTTCACAGCCTTGGAAATGTACACTTGTAATTTAATAAATTCCCTTTTTAAAAGCCATTCTCTTTCTGACATATTGCATTCAGACAACTTACAAACTAAAATACACATAATTATGGTACAGAGGGAAAGATGCAAAGAGATATGAGAGCTATCCTAATATCGGACTCAGTTACGAGGGACTGGGAATGCGGCTGGAATGGGGCATTACTGCTTAATTTGTACATAATTTTCTATTTGGGTTAATTGCTAAATTTTGGAAATGAATGGTGATAATGCTAGCACAACCTTATGAGTGTACTAGCAACCAGCAGCAATGAATTATGTATGTATGTGTGTGTGTGTGCGCGCGCGTGTGTGTATGAAAGTGGTTAAAAGGGTCCTACACATGGCATGAGAATAAAAATTAAAAGATAAAAACAGGATGGTAAAACTCAGTAAACTATACTGCAGTTTGTATCATATACTTTTTTATATGTTTTTAATTGTATTTCATGTACATGTATTATCTATTAAAATTCTAAATCCATTTTAGATTTAGAATCCATTACTGCAAATGATGGACAATACTTTATAGTAGATTATAAAAATACTGTTTCATGAATTATAACTAATATGCTAATGCAAAGTGTTATTAACAGAGAGGGGTATTCAGGAATACTGTTTTTTGTAACAAGATGTTTATGTAGTCCTACAACTTCTTTAATTTGAAAAAGTAATAAAAATAATTATAAGCCATAGAGTAGCACTGGACAAAAGTTTAAAACTATTGAATGATTAAAAGATATTTTAAATAAAATACTACATGACAATCAAAAAATAACCAAAGGAAACTGCTGTCAGCAAAAATGCAGAGAAGGTAGCTCCAAGGGCTCATCTCATCCCTCTAAAGAAAATTAGAAAAATCAAGCAACAACTATCAGGGTCAACTTTGTCAGAAGTCTAACGGGGAAAAGTTTACAGAAACTTAGCAAATACTGAATCAAGAAAAAGACACTTAGGAACAGTAGAAATGGTAGACGGTGTTTTTACTTACCATTGCCCCATCTAATTCCTCTGCTTAGCTGCAGACCATATGTAAGACCCTAGTCCATGGTTCCCGAATGAGCAGAGTACACCTTATTCTCAAATACTTGTGTTGGCTTGTATAATCTCAGGGCTACCTGAAGGACTACCACAAACAGCATGCCTTTGTTTTGCCTAATTCAGAACTCATTCAGTAGAAAAAATGGCCATAGAGGACATTCTTCAAAAACACTGAGGGGAAATGAACAGCCCACTGCTGCCTGGGGGAAAAGAACACTGTCGAGGCAAATAATAAAGCATCAAACCCTTGGAGGAACAGCTGAAGAGCAAGTTTCTTTGGGAAGCTAGGGCTTTCAAAAAGCTCCCACATATTCTAGGGAATTTAGAAAGCTACCTGTATGCCCAAGGGAGGGCATATGCTCAAAAAAGATCTGAGAAGATCCTAAGCTTTCAATTCTGGATGATCATTAGGCTCAGTGCGAGCAGGAAGTAAAGATTAAGGCAAAGTTTTAAACAGCCTGGGTAAGCCTTGAAGGAGTGGCCCAACACAGATCCAATCTGTAAAAATTGGGAGGATTTTTTTCTTTTTGTTTGATACTGGTATTCAAGGCCATCTCTGTTAAAACTCTAGCTGAACACAAGCTAAAACAACAGGGATTTCAGAGACCACATATGGCAAAGAATATAGACCTTACAAAACAGTTCAGGAATCATATATAGTCCATAAGAAGCAACAAAAACAAATTCTGAGAAGAGGGAAAAATACAATTGCTAGAGTTAGCACATTATAATATTCAAATGTTCAGTTTTCAACAATGAAAAAATTGTGACACGCAAAGAAACAACAAAGTATGGCCCATTCATGAAAGAAATTAACAAAAGCTTTCCCTGAGGAGAAACAGATGCTATATTTACTAGACAAAGACTTTAAATCAACTGTCTTAAATATCATAAAGAACTAAAGGGAAGCATGAGCAAAGAGCTAAAGCAAAACACAGAGAGCGATTCTCAACAAATAGAGATTATCAATAATGAAAAAGAGATTATAGAAGGAATAAAACAGAAATTATTGAGCTGAAAAGTACAATAATTGAAATGAAAAATTCACTAAGAATTTCAATGGCACATATGAGCAGAAAGAAGAAAGACTCAGTAAACTTGAAGATAGGTCAACTGACATTATCTAGTTGGAGAAGCAGAAAGAAAAAAGTATAAAGAAAAATTAAACAGAGTCTAAGAAACCTGCAGGACAACATTCAGTGCAACAACATACACAAACTGGGAGTCTCAGAGAGATGGGGGAGGGGGGCAGAACAAATGTTTGAAGAAATAATGGCTGCAAATTCCCTGAATTTAATAAATGACACGAATTTACACATTCCACCCAAAGAATATATATTCTTCTCAAATGGACACAGAATGTTCTTCAGGGAAGCCCTTAAGTTAGGCCACAAAACAAGACTCCACAAATTTTTAAGACTGAAATCATACCAAGTATCTTCTCTAATCACAGTAAAATGAAGCCAGAAGACTTTACCAGAAGAAAACCTGGAAAATTCGCAACTTCGTCAAAATTGGATAACACCCTTAAACAACCAGTAAGTCAAAGAAGAAATCACAAGGGAAATTAGAAAATATTTTGAGATTAATTAAAATGAAAATACTATGTAACAAAACTTATGGGATGCACAGAAAGCAATGCTTAGAGGAAAAATTATAACTATAAATGCTTACATTAAAAAAGAAGAAAGACCTAACTTTAGACCTTAAGGTATTAGGAAAAGAGCACACCAAACCCAGAGCTAGAATAAGTAAGGGAATAAAAAAGACTAGAGCAAAGATAAATGAAATAGAGAATAGAAAACAATGCAGTGAATCAAGCAAACTAAAAGTTGTATTTTCTGAAAAGATCAACAAAGTTGACAAACCTTTAGCTAGAATTCTACAAAATACTTAAAGATGAATTAATTCCAATCCTCCTAAAACTCTTCCAAAACATACAAAAAGAGTGTAACTCATTCAGTCAAAGCCACACAGAGATACCACACACACACACACAAAAAACAACTATAAATCAATACTCTTTTTTGACATACTTGCAAAAGTTCTCAAGAAGATACCAGCAAACTGAATCCAACAGCATATTTAATCATCATGACCAATAGGTTTATCCCATGAAAGTGAGGGTAGTTCAACATAAGAAAAATCAATCAATGTAATATATGACAATTTTAACAGAAAGAGAGGGAACACACCCAAACAATCATCTAAATTGATGCAGAGAAAGCATTTGACAATATCCAACACCTTGTCATGCTAGAAACATTCCACAAGCTAAGAAGGATGTCTGATATTGTCACATATCTTGAACAATGTATTGGAGGTTCTAGTCATGGCAAATAGGCAAGAAAAATTTAAAAAAGACATACAAATTGGAAAGGAAGAAGAAAACTATCCCTATTCACAGATGACATCATATATATATATATATATATATATATATATATATATATATAGACAGAGAGAGAGAGAGAGAGAGAGAGAGAGCCCATAAAATACATAATAGAACTCATAAACGAATCTAGCAAAATGGCAGGATACAAAATCAACAAGTAAAAATCAACCGTGTTTCCACATATTAGCAATAGACAATCCAAAAAAGGAAATTAAGAAAACAATTCCACATACAATACTATCATAAGAAAATAAACTTAGCAATAAATTTAACTATAGAGGTGAAACACTTGTACATGGAAATTTATCAAGCCTAAATAAATGGAAAAACAGCTGTTTTCATGATTTAAAGACTTACTATTAAGATGGTAATACTACCCAAAGCAGTATACAGATTCATTGTAATCCCTATCAAATTCCAGTGGCCAGTTTTGCAAAAACAGAAAAGCCAATCTTCAAATTCACAAGGTATTGTAAAGGGATGTGAATAGCCAAAGCAATCATGAAAGGGAAGAATAAAGTCGGATGACTCACAAATTCCTTGTGCAAAGGAATGATGATCAACACAGAATGGCACAACTGAACGAAGTCGAATGTGAGAGTGACAGAGGGAGGAGGGCTGGGGGCACATACGAAACCAGAAGGAAAGACAAATGATAAAGACTGAGATAGTATAATCTAGGAATGACTAGAGTGTCCAATGACAGTGACTAAATGTACAAATTAAAAAAAAATGTCTTTGCATGAGGAAGAACAAAGGAATGTCAATGTTGCAGGGTGTTGAAAACAGGTGGTCATTCGTATTTTAAAACTTCAACTTCTGTGTGAGACTAAAGCAAAAAATGTTTATTTGGTACAAAATTTATATTTTGACTAGGGCATTTCCTAATATAACTTATATGGACAGGTTAATTAAATACCATAAGTACATGGGACCTTGAACAGGACATGAGATTTTGTAGGTTTGTCCAATGTGATGCCCAATAAATCCCAGAGTAATCTGAACAGTGAATAAAGAAGTATCTGCAAAATATTGAAAGAAAGGCAGAAAATTCAACTTCCCTATTTGGAGAATTTCTGATATTCTCACAAGCAGTGGGGACAACCAAATCAATAGGTCGAGCCCTCAATCTTTACGTGTGTTCATATGAAACTTATCCCTGCAAAGGATAGACTAAGCCTACTTAAAACTATGCCTAAGCGTTACCAACTAGAGAACCTCTTTTGTTGCTGAGATGTGGCTTATCTCTCTTAGCCAACACGGTAAGCAAACTCATTGCCCTCCCCCTCTTTTCTATGTGTGACATGACTTCCTGGCAACATAGGGCAGATATCCTAGAATGAGCTGGGACTCAGCATCAGCAGATTGAAAAAACCTTCTCAACTGAAAGGGGGAGGAGGAAAATGAGACAAAATAAACTGTCAGTGGCTGAGAGATTTCAAACAGAGTTGAGAGGTTATCCTGGAGGTTATTCTTATGCATTATATAGATAACACCTTTTTAGTTTAAGGTGTATTTGAGAGGCTGGAGGGAAATGCCTGAAAATGTAGAGCTGTTCCAGTAGCCATGTTTCTTAAAGATGACTGTATAATGATATAGCTTTTTCAATATGACTGTGCAATTGTGAAAACTTTGTGTATGATGCTCCTTTTATCTATGGTATGAACAGATGAGTAAAACACATGGATCAAAAATAAATAATAGGGGGAACAAATATTAAAACAAATTGAGTAGATTTCAATACTAGTGATCAATGAAAGGCAGTGGTAAGGGGTATAGAAAAAATAAGGGGAACAAAGGTTAAAATATATTGGGTAGATGGAAATTCTAGTGGTCAATGAGAGGGAGGGGTAAAGGATATGGTATGTGTGAGTTTTCTCTTTTTTCTCTTTATTTCTTTTTCTGGAATGATGGAAAAATGTCCTAAAAAATGATCATGGTGATGAATATACCACTATGCGATGATGATATGGTGGGCCACTAATTTTACACCATGTATGGAATGTTTGCATGTTAAGGACGTTTGTGTTGTATGTTGATTATCAATAAAAATATTTAAAAAAAACACAGAATGGTACAGGTGTAAGGACAAACATATAGACCAATAGAATAGAACTGAGGGTCCAGAAATAAAACCTATACATCCATGGCCAATTGGGGTAAGAATAGACTCTTTAACAAATGGTGCTAGGACAAATGGATATCTAAACACTAAAGAATTAAGTTGGAATCCTACCTCAAACCATATGCAAAAATTAACTCAAAATGGACCAATGACATAAACATAAAAGAACTAAAACTATAAAACTCTTAGAAGAAAACAGAAGGAAACATCTTTGGGACCTGGATTTAGCAAAAAGATTCTTAGATAGAAAAGTGAAAGCATAAGTAACAAAAGAAAAAAGATAAATTGGACTTAACTGAAATTAAGTTTTGTTCATCAAAGGATACTATCAAGAGAGTGAAAAGAAAATCTATAGAATAGGAGGAGAAAATATTTGATAAGGGTGTAGCATACAGAATATAAAAAGAACTCAACAATAAAACAAACGAACAAAAAACCCAATTTCAAATTGGAAAAGCACTTCAAGAGACATTTCTGCAAAGAAGATGTACAGAATTTTTGGATGAGGTTACTTCAGTTAAGGCACGGCCCAGTATGGGCCTTAAACCTCTTACTGTAGTCCTAAGTAAATGAGGTGAATAGAGACAGAGACAGAGGAAGCCACAGAAGCAAAAAGCTGAAATCAACGAAATGCGGAAGAGAAGGCAGAGACCATCAGACATCGCTGTGAGCCTTGTCCTGCGGCAGAGGAACCAAGGATCGCTGGCAGCTAGTTTTCAAGAAAAAAGCATTGCTTGATGATGCCTTGATTCGGACATTTTCACAGACCCTAATCATAAACAAATAAAGCTGTATTATTCAAGCAGAACCATTTCATGGTATATTGCTTTCAATAGCCTAGGAAACTAAAACAGCTGGCTAAAATCAAAATGGAGGGGGCAATGTTTCCCTTTTTATTTTTCAAATTCTCCTCTAATAGAAATATATAAACCACATATATAATTTTAAGTTTTTAGTAACCACATTTTAAAAAGTACAAGAAACAGGTGAAATTAATTACTAATTTGAGTAATTTAATTTAACATAATAAGTCCAAAATATCATTTCAGCATGAAATCAATATATGAAAGTTATTAATTATTTTATATTACTTTTTTAATATTAAAGCTCCAAAATCCAGGGTTGAGTTTATACTTACAGTCCGTCTTAATTCAGCCTAGCCATACTTCAAGCGCTAATCACCATATATAGGTACGTAACAAACTGTAGTTATTGTAGTCGGTTTTCTAAATGGGATTGTATCTCTCATGTAGCCTTTGGCTATATTTTCTGAGTTACTGTATTAGTTTTCTATTGCTTAGTAACAAAGGACCATTTAAACTTAGCTGTTTTAAACAAAACTATCTCATAGTTTCCACGGCTCAGGAGTGCAGGCATTAATTAATGAGCTGTGTCCTCACACAGTGTCTCACTGTGTTGAATTCAGGGTGTCAGCAGAGCCACAGTTTTTATCTGGAGCTCCACGTCCTCTTACAAGCATCCACGATTTTGGGAGAATTCAATTCCTTGCAACTACAGAGCTGAGGCCCTCATAGTTTTTGCTTTTTTTTTTCAACTTAAATTAGAGAGCATCTGAGGCTGCTTCTTACCACTCTTATGGGAGTTCCTAAGCATGCTGGGCCTAGTCAAGATAATCTGTCATTAGACTAACACACAGTCAACTGATTAGGGGCCGTAATTACATATATAAAATCCCTTTGCCATATAATATAAGCGTAGGAGTAAAATTCTATCATCCTTGCAAAATCCACTGATGCTCAAGGGGAGCAGTCAATATAGAACAAGCCCACTGGGGATGGGCATCATGGAGGCCACCTTATAATTTCGATCAAGATAGTCATCTTCTAGGACAGTGGACAGTGCTTCATTATAATTTGTTTCTAGTGATACAAATGATTCAAATAAGATTTCCAAAGACTTTTATTACTACAAGGCAGCAGAAATAGAGCAAAAGGTCAAGGAAAAGCCTTTTCATCAAGGAGTTGTGTTAATGAACTTAGTAGAAGCCGGTCTCCAGTTTGGACATGTAGGGGACTATTTATTTGTATTCTGCTTCCATCAAGATTAACACATAGTTTTCTCAGGAATTATCATACACAGGATATTTCAAATTCTCACTGGATTGTGGATATTTATAACATACATTTTGAAATGACTGAGATTAAGTTCAGACGTGAGAACAAAGTATGAAAACTGGCTAAACTTCAGTTTCTTTTCCTTAGGCTTTATACTGACAATCAGTCTCTTATTTTCAGTGAACTTTGTTTTTTTATAAACAGAATAATAAAGAGACTACAGAAAAGATGAAGAAGTATTTGTTGAAGTCCTACGCTCTGGTGAAGCTCTGAGATTTACAGTGATGATGCTTCTTTGGAAGTCTTTCCCTAACTTTTAAATTATGGTTCTGGCAGCTTCCAGAAGTTTGTCCAACTTATGTTTTTTTACTCTGTTGTTGGCTGGATTTCATACATATCTTCGCTTCTGGCTGTATGTTAGAAGTGAAGAAAGAGGTTTTTTCAAAATTGTAGAGCTTTTATTCCTTTATTTTCATCTTTTAAAATTTTAAGATAATTTAAAAATCATATTTAAAGTGATTTTAAAATCCAAGGGTGGTGCAACAGTGGCTCAGTGGCAGACTTCTCGTCTGCCATGCTGGAGACCCGGGTTCAATTCCCAGAGCCTGTCCACACCAAAAAAAAAAAAAAAAAAAAAAAGAAAAGAAAAATCCAATAGGAATTACCTGTCTTGAAATTATTTTTCTGATTTAAACTGCACAATTTTTGCAACTCCAAAGAAAATGAGCCCAGAGAAAAATTAGAGAAAAAATAAACCACTAGCTTCTCAAGTTTTTTCTATGAAATACACGAATCCTACTCAAAATTTTTCATATGTCAAAGACTTTATGAAGTACAACCTCAAAGAGCTCTGCAAAACTTTTCTATACTAGTGCATAATATGAAAGCATGACCACCTCTAAGAAGTTCATAGTAACTTGAAAAAGATCCCCAGTAGAAGTAAACTTGGCTGTGAGGCCAGGAACTCATAAAATTATTATTTTAATAAATCAGAATTTAGGCAGGGGATAGCCAATGCATTCTGGAACTTGTACTTATAAGCAAATATGACATCAGTGCTTTGGGTAGATCAGTAATGACAATCACATTACTATCACCTTACATTTATAAATTGCTCTTCTACTTATTGAAGTATTTCCACACTCATCATCTCATTGAATAATCATCAGAACCTCCCAAGACAGAAAGTAGTAGGGGTTTTTCTTCAGACCAATTCGTAGAAGAGATGATGTAACTTGCTTGATGTGTTATCAGAATTGTAGTTCTTGACTCCCAATACATTTCAACACTACCTCACATTACTTCACTACTGAATTCTCCCACAATAAATCTAGAGGAACTATTTTTTTTTGCAAACTCCATGCCAAGGATCAAAATAGACTAACTGTATATTTGAATTTGTGATGCAATCAACAGCATCATGTTAGATTTTTGCATTAACATGCTTTTCTCCTTGAGTAAACATGAAATTTTGCTGTCGTGACCATTGCAAGCCTTCAGACTGGGGCTTATGCGGGGTACAAGCGTGGTTACAATAAACTTGCTTCTTAGAGAGCCATGTGTGGAGTAACAAATTTCTTTTGTTTAAAATGTCAATCAATTTATACAGCAGGTCTTACTTAAACCTTTTAAACCAGTATTTTGTCAGACTTTTACTATAACATAGAAAAGTACATTGCAAACGCATAGAATTGTAAATAACTTCCAGTAGTAATTTATTCCATTTATTTTAGATGACTGATTCTAAATCATCCAAGATAATTGTCTATTCTTCTCTTAAAAATATGTATTTTCAGAAAGTCTACCCTCTAATTAAAACTCACTCCTATGCTACATAAAGTTTACAACCATTGTTTCTCCAAACCAATTTACTCTTTAAAGGAAAACAGTAATTACTAATACGATAGATAAATGTGCGTATTTATGTATATACCTATGTGTAACCATATATGTTTGTATATTCAGACTACTGGTTTCATCTTTCTTAATCCAAGGTCATAGCAATTAATTATTTGAATCTTGCTATTTGTTTCGAAGTTGTTCTCTTGCAAGCTAAATAATTGAAATGCTACAAAATTATTTTAATTGCCACTATTATTTTTCTATCTATTGACCACTCCTATATGTTTCCTCTTATATCCTCTAAATTTTGTTTTCAAAAAAATTCAGCAAGTATTTATTTATTCTTTAACATGCATCCTGGCAAACAAACCTGATTGTTTCAAGGATTTCACCCAAATCCTTTCTCTGCCCTTTTTAGTTACTGAAATATATTATTTTTTCCCTTTAAAATCAAACTCCCTGTAAAAGAAGTCTAAATTCTTTCCTCCCTTTCCTCACGTCCCACTCATTTTTTCCTACCCATTGCAATCTACTCTCTCTGAAGCCACCTACTGAAATTTGCTTTCTTATTTACTACCAGTAACTTCTTAAATGACAAATCCAGTCTTGTTATACTTTATTTTATTGTCATTATTGGCATTTGTCATTGTTGATTTATTCCTTCCTTGGGTCATCTTTTTCCTTGGCTTCTTGAATGTTACTTTCTGAATTCTACTATTAAGATTTACAATTCCTTATCATTTGCTTTTGCTGCCTCCTTCTCCTTTCTCCTCCATCAGCTCCAATTTTCCGTTTTTTGGTTTTTTTTTTTTTTTGGCATGGGCAGGAACCAGGAATGGAACCCCGGTCCCTGTACTGCAGGTAGAGAATTCTACCTGCAGAGCCACCATGGCCCACCCTCCTCCATCAGCTTTAAATTTTCTAAAAAAATTTTGGTATTATATAAACCTATAATCTGGGAAATTTTCTTACTCTCCAGTTTGGCCCTTAGAAAATGTTCCACGGCTTCAACTAACATCAGTATATTTATGACTTCCAAATCCTCTCCAGTCTGGCTTTCTTTTATGCCCCAGACCAGTGTCTTTCCAAGGGGCAGGTCATGACCTGTCAGTAGTCCATGAACTCAATTTACTGGCTTACAACAAGCATTTCAAAAAGTCAAACAAAATGAAAACACACAGAACAGAAATTATCAGAGTGCATCACAAATAGGGGAGGTACTGTCTTGCTAAATCAGGAAATTGTATACTGGAATAGGGTCAGATGTAAAATGTATTTGCTACTTTATGGTCAAAAAGGTCTTAAAATCGCTACTCAGGATGCATCTTTATAACTGCCCACTAGATATTTTCACATGGATGTCTTTCAGGTACATAAAAGCTCAACAGGTTCCAAACCAAATTCTGAATCTTCCCCCTTAAAATCTCTTCTTAGTTTATCAATCCTCAGCTAATACATTGAGCTACAAACCTATGAGTAATCATCTGCTCCTTCCATTTCCTCATTCCCCACATTCATCACTATCGAAATCTGAGATTCTGACTTCTAAACAGCTCTCCATCTTCTTCTTCATCCCCATTTTCACTGCTTTCATTTAAGCCACGAAACCCTTTACTGCAGTAAGAGCAAACCCATCTCCTTATTACCATACTCTTACTACCTCAGTTATCTTTCAAAAAATCAGCTCTAATCACAGATATATATTAAAATCTTGAGCGATTTCCCAGTGCTAGGACATACACAAAGGCAAAGTGGACATCATACCCTCCTTAAGGAGCATACAAATCATTGTTCCCATACAGTCTTAATATACCAATTTTACTACAAGCCTAAAGAGGTTTAGATTAATTTATTTTACAGATTAGGAAACTGAGGCTTCCAAGGGGTTAAATCTCTTGCACCGGATTAAACAGAGGCAGTGTAAGACCAATTTATGACAATCTTCATACCACTCTCAATATGCTTATTTTTTTCAGTTTTTTTAAATAAAAGTAATAATAATACTTGCTCTTTCATGTATTCAAAGTAACAATCAAATCCTTTAGCAATCTCAACAAGGACTCTCATCATCATTTCATTAAATATTTAAGTATTTTTGTGAGCCACTGACTGTACACCATGTATAGAATGTTTGTATGTCAAGAATGTGGTATATTTGTTAAGGTTTACAATAAAAATATATACATTTTTTTTAAAAAAGGCCAATGACTCACCACAAAAAAAATTTTAAATTAAAAAAATATTTAAGTATCTTCTGATGGTGGTGTTTGATCATTCCATCTGTACTAGTAAGATAACCATAGCTGCTATAATAGATAAATGCTGAAATAAGACCTGGGCTCCTTCCATCTTGTGATTCTGTCATCTTTTATGACCCTTGAAGAAAAGAGACCATGCGAAAGGCACACTTTTGGCCTGGTACAATATGTCTGCTCACATTCAGTTGTAGAAAACTAATTACATGGCTATATTTACATGTAAGGGAGCTGGGGGTGAGGCATGGGATGGCATCTAGCTGTGTGCTCAGGAGAGAGGAGAAAAGGTTTTTGAGAATATATGACAGTCTCTGCCACACCTTTTATTTTAACCATCACAGGAGAAGAGAATCAACAGTTAAGTGCCTTGGGTGTTGATGGCTGATCTTCCTGGGTTGGTATCTTCTTTGCCACGCACAAAATGAACACAAGCTTATTAGTAACTATTCTTAGTTTCCTCATTCAATAATACTTAACTCTTAGATTGGGAGAATTTAATAATATAATTCATGTGAAACACTATAAAAGGTCCTAGCACTTGCTAAATGGATCAATAAATATTAACTTTTTTTACCCAGGCCTTCAAAAGATATATGCCATTTCTATGTTCATCATTTCCCTTTATCTTTTAAGACTGGGAGTCAATAATAACAACCACAAAAAATCCAAACACTTAAACAACTTAAAAACATGTTACTTCTTTTTCTCAACATTTAAAAGTGTTAAAGCCTCAAAATTACAGTAAGAATACATTTTTTTAAAAATGAAAAAAGATTAAAAGGAGGGAACAGAAACTGAGGTATATGAGACTGAATCCTCTGCTGAGGTGCTCTTCTGAAACCTCCCAAAAAGAAAACTGAACTTAAGTGCAACTCTTTTTTCAGTTGAAGCAGAAAAGTCCAACCAAAATAGGTCCAAGAAAGGCCCAATTTAATTACTGTTACTGCTGCCATAATTTATGGAACAGTCTCTAACTTTCCATAGAGGATAGTTTTTAAATTCTAATTACAACTGAATAAGTTACCCACAAATGCTGATAGAAGACATGAGACTTCTGGGTAACAGAGACCAAGGACTTCATTATTTATGGCAGCAAGCGGCAGGAGGACAGGTACATACATTGGTGCCCCTGGCTGCCCCCAAGTCCAAGGGGCCAGTGGATGCAGCAATCTCAGCAGGTTCTTCAGGAGATGAGGAACACTGAGATTAGGGAACCCACCATTTAACAGTAAGCAGGCCCGCACTCTGATATCACCGCATTCCTGAAGGTTTCTCATTGCAAACACAACCCTGAAAAATGGCCTGTGTAAAGTGCAGTCAGAGCTCTACATTTTTTTCTTTTTAAAAAAACTTTTATTTTGTACTAGTGATCAATGAAAGGAAGAGTAGCGATAAGGGGTATAGAAAAAAATAGGGAAAACAAAGGCTAAAATATATTGGGTAGATGGAAATACTAGCAGTCAATGAGAGGGAGGGGTAAGGAGTATGGTACTTATGAGTTTTTTTCTTTTTTCTTTTTCTTTTTTTTTATCACTAGCATTTAAACTAAATTTTAGCATTTGTTCCACCTTTTATTTATTTTTATTCCATATGTTCTACTCCTTTGTTGACAAGGTAGATAAAAGGTGTATCAGACACAAGGTTTTCACAATCATACAGTCACGTGACAGCTGTATCATTATTCAATCATCCTCAAGAAACATGGCTACTGGAACACAGCTCTACATTTTCAGGCAGTTCCTTCCAGACTCTCCATTACATCTTGAATAGCAAGATGATATCTACTTGATGCATAAGAATAACTTCCAGGATAACCTCTCAACTCTGTTTGGAATCTCTCAGCCATTGATACTTTGTCTCATTTTACTCTTCCCCCTTTTGGTCGAGAAGGTTTTCTCAATCCCTTGATGCTAAGTCTCAGCTCATTCTAGGGTTTTTCTCAAGCCCTTGATGCTGAGTCTCCATTCATTCCAAGATCTCTGTCCCACGTTGCCAGGAAGGTCCACACCCCTGGGAGTCATGTCCCACGTAGAGAGGGGTATGGTGGTGAGACTGCTCGTTGTGTTGGCTGGAGAGAGGGGCCACATCTGAGCAACAAAAGAGGCTCTCTTGGGGGTGACTCTTAGGCCTAAATTTTAAGTAGACTTGACTTATCCTTTGTGGGGTTAAGTTTCATATGAACGAACCCCAAGACTGGGGGCTCAGCCTATAGCTTTGGTTGTCCACACTGCTTGTGAGAATATCAAGAATTCAACTTGGGGAAGTTCTCTTTTTCTGAATTGATGCGAATGTTCTAAGAAATGATCATGGTGATGAATATATAACTATGAGATAATATTGTAAGTTATTGACCAAGAATGGAATGATCATATGGTAAGAATGTTCGTGTTTGCATGTTGCTGTGTTTTAAAACAATAAAGAAATTAAAAACAAAAACAAAAACTTTTATTTTGAAATATTTTCAAAATTACAAGATAGTTACAAAAAAATAGCAACCCTCTCCAGAACTCCAACATACCCCTAAACTCCCAGATACTCAGATCTACCAACTTTAGCATTTTGCCACATTTACTGAATTATTCTGTCTGTTCATCTATCTATCCCTCTATATCTATTTATCAATCCATTTTCTGAACACTTAAGTGTAGGTTATATATATCATGCTCCTTGAACACTTAATACTGCTATGTACATTTCCTAAGACCAAGGATATTCACTTGTGTAATCACCTTAAGTGCAGTTACCCTGTTCAAGAAATTGAACATTGATATAAAGCTTAAACTCTATATTCCAGTTACTCTATATGTCCTAATAATGCCCTTTTGAGCCTCTCCTCTTCCCATCCAGGATCATGTATTGTATTTGTCATTGTTTCTTTAAGTTGTTTTTTTATTGTTATTGTGGGAACATGCATACAACATAAACTTTTCCATCTCAACTACTCCTATGCTGGAGTTTAATCAGATTCATAATGTTGCTTTAGCCTCAACACCTTCCATTACAAAAACATTTCCATTTTTCAAAGAGAAACCCTACAGCATTATACGTTAACTTCCATTGTCCCTAACATCCACTCCTGGCAATGTGTACTCTGATTTCTGTCTCCATGAGCTTACAATCTTTTACAACTCTGGAGTTACCATGGGGCTTAAATTAATATCCTAAATTTATAACAACCTTGTTTACTTTGATAGCAACGTAACTTTGACAGTATACAGAAACTATGCTCCTATATCCTCCTGTCCCCCTATCTTTAAGTACTGCTTGTCACAAATCACATGCTTATGAGTCTTACATTTTTAGCATAACTAGCACAAAGAGTAGGGACACTCAGGGCCCATAGAAGATTACCTCTCCTAACCCAGATTTGAAGTAGCTTACAAAAAGACTATATACTAAGATTTAAAAGATTAGAAGAAATTATTGCAAAAGAGGAATATTATAGTTAAGATAATGCTATACGGAAAGTTAACACACAGATATTCACGTCAAAGATTCTCTAGGATTAGTAAAAATGGGCCAGCAACTCAGCCCTTCACTTCCTAGTGGTAAAAGCAAACACGGTAAATTCATCAATTTTAGGATTCATATAATCCAAATAAAATAATCACACTACTAAAAATATGTACTAGAGAATATTAAAGCATGGGATTATCAATAAGAGTTGCATGATAAAAAAATTAATCAAACCTCGAGGACGATCCTTTAAGGACAAAAAGGATTTCAGTAACTTGAGGGTCAAAGTCAAAGGTCTTTTAGGCATGTGGGACATAATATAATCACATTCCGAAAGGAATTAGCTGAAGCAAAGGTGCTTGTTTTCCAAGTAAAGAAAATAAGGCTGGAGATTACAGACTGGAGCTAGATTTAAAAAGGTTTGAACAGTGAAAAACATTTAGTCTTGATGGAGAAGAAAAAGGAAACTTTTATAATTTTCTAAGTAAGATAGTGATTAATAAAGCAATATTTAAATTAGACTAATCTGACCTCTTTCTCAGGAAAGACAAAAAGAAAAAAACCAGAGGGCCTGATATATGGCAGTGGAAAATAAGCTAGAATTTTTTTTAAAAAAATGGTTAGATGAGATATTTTGAGGAAAATTATACAGAATTTGGTAAAACAAAACACAAGTCTCTAATTGACCTGGCCAAGTTGACAACTGAATCTAACTACCACAGAGATCTACATTTTTGTGTAAATGTTTATGTTTTCTGGTTCAGGTTCAGAAATTATCTTAGCTCTAAAGAACAAACAATATCCCTGCATTTCCCTAAGGTAATTATTTTATTTACTATCCCTTCAAATATTTAATTCTATCATTTTTCTTGTTTTTAGACACGGTATTTGTTCAAGGGAATGTTCAATTCTTCTGACAACAATTATTGGAATGAAACATCCATGTGAAAATAAAATTCTAAGCAATGTTTCCTTAAATAATATCTTAGAAAGCAAGGGGAAAAATATTTAGAAGTATAGGTCACTTCAGCAGTGAAATAAATGCAAGAAAGAGTATCAACACTGAAGAAATATCAAGGTACAAAGAAAGCATTTTATAATGTTTTTTATATCATTCTTGTTGATAGAGGCAAAACAACTTTAAAACTACCTTGAACCTCCCCCAAAAGTCCATACCCAGAAATTATAAACAAATAAAGGTGGTACTACTAAACTAGATTTAAATCACATTTGAGAATATAGTGATTATTCCTTGATATGTGTCTCTGGCTCACTGTCAGCAAAAGGAATTTTCATTAAATTTAATGAGAGATGCATTTTTACTGACTACAGGATGGGTACCTACATGCTTTGTAAAATACAAAAGATCCCTGTTAGATTATCACAGTCATTTTCATCCATGTGCATTAGCGTGAATATGTTAACTAGTAATTCTGTTCAATTTAGCCACATCACAATTTACATATGCATCAAAAGCCAACATTAGGGAATTAACAATAAGTAATTATTGACTCTTATTTCATACCGCCACATTTTTACAAGTGAAAGAAAATTTACTGGACGCTGATGTCTCATTATAGCTGGCATGTAATTTATTTCTCTGTTGGAGCTGGGTTTATCAACTGTTTCTGTCCATGCAGAGAAAATGCTGCTACCTAAGAAACCAATACAAGAACACAGGTAGGAAGCTGGAAAGCTTAATTGAAAGTCTAAGCTGGGTTGCCACTTTGATTCAAAGAAAAGAAGAAATGATCCCGTTTTATCATTTCTTAGTCAACTGCACAGAAACTGTTAACTATATTCTTATTATTATCTAGTATTCCAATATACAGTATATCATAATATAGTAATAAACAATATAGTCAATATTTAATGTATCTGAAAGAAAGGACCCCATTATATCATTTGTTATTTAACCATGTGAAATCTGAAAGTAAACTATACAGATTAGCTATAAAGAGAGACAAATATTTCATGAAAGTTAATAATGATAGTGATAATTATAACAAAAAGGTCTTTCAGTAGTTGTTGATAGCAGGTTACATTTGAGGTGCTATCCATGACCATCATTTTAAATTGCTGCTCAATTAATTGCTAAATGTGATTCATACCACCATAATCACAATGGAGCTAACTCCTAGAGTACTGGTTATCCTGAGGAAAGCTATGGACTGCATTGCAAATCCCAAAGGAAAGAAACCATTCCTTGTGAATATCTGAAGCGAAGGTCCACAGACCCTACCACAAATATGTGTAATGAGAAAAGGCCAGCAAGATCTTCAGAGACCATCAACAACAATGACCTTCACCAAGCATTTACTATGAGCCACGCACTGCCAATACCACATGTGACGTCTCATGGCCATGAGAGCTCAATGAGGGAAGTAGTATTACTCATCAAACAGAGAAAACTCCAGGGGAGTTAAATAAAATATTTCAGGTCATTCAGCTAGTTAGTGACAGAACCAGCATTCCAAGCCAGGAAATCTGATGCCACAGCACTCAGTGCTGGCCACTCACTTACCAGGAACCATCTATTCCAGGACACACGACAGCACTATTTGCTATGACCAAAATGTCATTTAAGATGTGCTATATATTCACAATTTAAAAATATGAAATGATCAGTGTGCACTAAATAATGTGACATAAAGATATTAATAGTGATGTATTATACTTCCAGGAACTATCTCTCCCCATAATCTGCCAAAGGAAAAGAATAACCATACAGAAGACAAAAAAATGGGTTTGCAAACCCTGCATTTCCAAAGAGATAACTTCCCAGATACTTGAGTAAAGGTTTTGCAGAGTTTTTTTACCCCAAACTGAAAATTTATAACCCTCTGCTTCCAAAGCATCCACTATAAAAAGAATACATACTGGTAATTTATTGTGTCTCTCTTCTATACAAACATATTCTCTTTTAACTTCAGGCTTTAACAGCCTCATACACAAGACTGAGTTAAGTAAACTCAATACTTACACACTGATTTATTGAAAAAGCTGATGCAATTGCAGATGAAAGAATGGCCCCTAAAAAGTCAAACTGAGGGAATGATGCTGTTTTGAAATATGTTAGTCCATGGGAACTGACTTTTAAAAACTCATGGAAACGAGTGCCTGGCAACAGAAAAAGGCACAAGGGCACAAGTACCTGGACTAAGAAATAAAAAGAAACAGCAAAACCGATCAATTTTCAAATATTATGAGACCTAATGTTAAAAGGACCAACTTCAACTTTTACACATAATGATGGAAGAAAAAAGGCAAAAGAAAAATATGAGCATACATTCTATGCATTCTATGGTCTTTACTTTTGGAATAACTTAGGCTTCCTTTATTTCATCTAATTTTAGTGTGCTTTTTTTTCTTAGTGGTAACCTAAAAACTTAATACGAATGGAGAATAGCTTTTCAATTTCAGATGTTGATTCCAGTGTCTCTCTTAGGACTGTGGCCTACTTTAGAGCTCTACTTTTTACAATATGCAACCTGACTTCAAAGGAGTTTTTATAGATCGTGAACATGACAGATAAAGTTCTTCTATAGTCTTTGCCTATGAAGAATAAACACAGATAACCTCCATCAACCCACATTCACTACTATCAGGATAATAAAGGCCAGCCATCTTTAAAGAGTGAAGAACCACAGAACTAACTTAAGTGCTGTTAAACACTGCTGGGGAAGCTCAGAAAAATACCTTGGGGCTCTTTCATGGAAGGTTTTGGTCTCAAACTCCATATTCACTTCTTCCCTACTCATTAAATCCTGATCATTCTTTCATTTCTTTCACTTTCACCACTTATGTACAATATTTATTAGTTCATTTAATAAAACCAACTTTGTATTCGGAGTACGTATACTAATGTTATATTCCAACTTGAACTGCTTTTATTTTATTTTATTTTTACATGGGCCAGCACCGGGAATCGAACCTGGGTCTCCAGCATGGCAGGCGAGAACTCCGCCAGTAAGCCACCATGGCCCACCACGTTTTTCATTTTAACACAGTATAGAAGACAGAAATATATAAATCCTAACATGCAAACACACACACACACAGACACACACACACCAAGTAAACCTACTAGTAAATGATAAAGAAGGCAGAGAGGAATAGACTAACATTTTTAAACACACACATGTACCAGACCAGTGCTTCAATCTTTACATTCTTCATTCTTCATTTTGCTTATTGTTATAAAACCTTATTTTTCAGATGTTACTATACCCCATTTTACAGATGGAGAAATTTAGCTTAATGTGAAGAGAGATTTTAACTTCAGGTTTCCTGACGCCCAAAACATGCACTTGTTCGATCAAACCAGATAGATTATCTCCAGATACTGAAAACATTTCAAATGCAGTAGGTATGTAAAAACAACAACAGCAACTGAAAGGTCTTCAAGTTCATCGATATAGTTTCAGGATCATAGGTATAAAAGCTAAAGCAAAACCAATGCTAAACTGACTGTTAAGCAATGCACTGACTTTCCTAGACTGTCTTCCTGAGGTCCTAGTAGTTTCTGCTCTTTTCTAGACTAGAGCTGTTGTATTCATCCTCATTAGCACTTACGTTAGATCCCCTTCGTTTAGAAAATTTTGTTTTTTATGATATCTTTTACACTTATTTCATCACCTTTTAAGTTTATTTCATATTCAACATCATCTTTGAAGTTTATTTAAGATTCAGTATCTACCTTTCCTGAGAGAAACTTAATACTTTGGTTTAAGAAGAAGAAACCTGAAACCTGTTTCCATCAACTTTGTTATGTAAGGAATGTTTCAGTAAGCACAAAATGACAATGTCAACAAAGGAATGATTTATGTTGAGTCAGTGAAATGTCATCAGGAAACTGGAA
The DNA here is from genome assembly GCF_023851605.1 of Tamandua tetradactyla. Taxonomy (NCBI): domain Eukaryota; kingdom Metazoa; phylum Chordata; class Mammalia; order Pilosa; family Myrmecophagidae; genus Tamandua; species Tamandua tetradactyla. The sequence goes on from NC_135352.1 coordinate 30,670,094, forward strand.
GTAACATTTGGGGTATAAAAACAAAAGTAAAAGAGGCAGTAAGAGGTATAGCAATAAGGTAGAGACTTTGTTTTTTAAACAAACATATAGACACTTGAATATGTATTTCCTCTTGAAAGTAAGCATTTGGGAATGATATCTGCTTAATCCACTGAAGTTCTGAGAGCTATATCACATACTTTTAGGTTTGATACAGGTTTTCATCCTGGCAGAGTGGATTTTATTCTTAGAAATAAACACACATTACCTGGAGTCAAAAGAGTTAGAAAATGTAGACTTTCACAGTGAGTTAACATTGGCTATTTAAAAAGGAGAGATTGGTATATAATACCCTCTTTAATATGGCTTGTAAACTAGCCTTAAACGTAATTCTGCAAGAGGAGTTTCACAATGTTTTGATCAACACTGTGATACTGATATAAATTTATAACTGTTAAGGTTCCTATGGTATTTGCCAACAAATAAGTATAAAGGGTTATAAAAAATTTAAAACACATTTCATCAATCTCACAGGTAAACTTTAGGGATAAATGAATAGCAGAATGAGATCATCTTGGTATCACTATGTCGAGCTGGAAAAGAAAATATGATAGCAACTAACTGTTGAACAGTCACCAATGCTGGGGAAATTACAAATAGTGAGGGCAGAAAATAATGCACAGATAATTCACTGAAACACAATCTAAGGCAATGATGTAAACTGATGGTAAATAATTGTAGCTGACACATGAGTCTGGTATATAGCTACCAGATATGGTGTTGCGTTCTTGAATTTGTATCTTTAAAAGCTACATCAAATATAGCAAAAACGGTCCTTTGAAAACAATCACAAATGTGATATGCATTCAATATGGAAAATGCCCAGTCCCAGACAGTACACTGACACCGACACAAGAAGTAATTCCCTTTCAAGTAGGTTAACTATTAGGTTACTTTTTAAAATGAAGCACAAGCAAAATGCATATATTCGTAGGGGGTGACATCAAACCAAAGCACACTTTGTAGTAACTACTATGCAAGCAGTGTACTTACAATGGCCTTTAAAGAGGACCTAACTAACTCTGTGTGATATTTACTTTGTAAAAACTCCAACCAAACTTGAGGTTTCTGATTGATTTATATTAATGTCAACCCATTAAATCACGAATCTTTTCTTTCTTTCTTCATTAATATCTAAGAATAGCCAGATTTCCAGTTAAGGGTTGACAATCTGATGTAAAAAAAAAAACAAAACAAAAACTACTTCTCTCCTGCTCCAGATTCCAAATCACAAGTCAAAGAGAATTGAAGTGGATATTCCAGCGCACGGGTGATTTCAACAAATTTCTGAACAATGGAAATCAAACTCAGATGTGGTAAGATACTGAATGATAAAGGAAGCTGCACGTAATGAAGGGGTCTCTAGATGTCACAAAAATAGTCTGAGTACTTCCTGCATGCTAGGTACTGTTTTAAGCACTAAGTAAACAGCAATTATCAAAACACAAAATTTTTGCACTCATGGAGCTCAAAATATCCTATTGGGGAAGACATCAATAAAAAGAAAGAAATATATGAATTATGTGTCAAGTGGCATAAAGTGCTTTGCAGAGAATAAATAAGCAAAGGGTGGTAGAATGTTTTTTAAATAGGGTGGGGTTAAGGAAGGCTTCAGAGAGATGGTGATATTTAAGTAAAGACCTGATAAAAATAAGGAGCGAGTTATTTGGATATCTAGGTAGTAGACTGAATTATTTGTTCACAACTATAACTTCACTTCTGGCCTTGTGACATGTCCCTTAAATATTAATTTTGGTCTTGGCCACATTTGCTTTTACCTGTAGAATATGAGCATATGTGATACGTGCCAAACTGAGCAGAAGCTTTAAAGGCACTTGTTAGGTTTGACTTGACTCGCCCTTGATTGTTTGCCCTTTACCATGAAAACTGCATACCCAGAACAGATTATCAGGAGCTTGAAATGAGATGTATGGAACTGAGCCCCAGTTAATCCAGGCAGAACCAATGCCAACTAGTAACCCTCAAGTAATATAAGTTCTTGAGATTCAGGGATTGTTTATTGGGGAAGAAAGAAAATAGTACATGCAGAAAGTGCATTCAAGGCAGAAAGAGTGGAAAATGCAAAGGCACTGAGGCAGAAGCATGCCTGACATACAAAAGAAATAGTGAGGGAACAGTGAAATTGGAGAGGAATTAATAAGGCACAGAGTCTGCTACTGAAACTACTCAAGCAACGGGAAGAAGTTCATTCAGTCCTTAGTACCCACACCCTAAGCAGGAAACTAGGGGTATATTCTCTGGAGAAAGAGAACAGGAAAGACTTGGACTTGTGGGCACCAGACACAAAGGAAGGCAAAGGTTATACAGAGGCAAAAATTAACTGCAACTCTGAATAAAAAATAGTTGGACCATCCTCCCTCTTCAATCTGAGGGACATTAGGAAAACTATTAGCATTAGCAACCAAGCTGTCTATCCCTAGGACAAGAGAGCAGAAGATTGTTTTAAGGACATTATATACAGATACACGTCAGTACTGGACAAAAAAAAGCTGACCAAACTGCAAAACAGTAAGACCCACCAGTTAAAACCCCCAACTCATGCCCGCAGAGCTTCCAACTAGGTTTTCAGTACCTCAAAATTTAATACATAGGAATAACTAAGGACCATATTATTCATGAAGCAAGAAAATCCCGACATGAAAGAGACCAAAATAAATGGGTAGTAAAAAGATCAGAAAAAAATTAAACTGAACAAACAAAAGTAATATTCTCAGAGTTAAAAGAAGACTGCATCCAAATACAAAGCCATTATGCTATGATAAATGATTAAAAACAAAAAAAGAGCTCTTGGAAATTAAAACTATGATATTAAAATAAAAGAAAATTCAATAGGAAGGTTAGAAACTAAAGCTAAGATACCTCTGGGAATGTAGAACAAAAAGCTGAGAAGTAGAAAATATGAAAGAAAAGAAAATTGGAGGACCAATAAAAGGGGCCCATCTCCAAGAAATGGGATTCCAGAAAGGGAAAAGCATGAAACGGAAGGGAGGAAGTCATCAAAGAAACAATATAAAAATTATCCTAAAAGAGAACACGAGTCTTCAAATTGAAAGAAGCCCAGGAGACCCCAGTCCGACGTAGGGAATACGTGTGTACACAAGCGTGCTCTGCTTTTTCTCCTCCACCTCCTCCTCCTCATCACGATGAAATGCCACCACTCCAGGAACCAAGAGATCATTCCTAAAAGCGTATGTGGGTACAGGTTGGGAAAGAAATAGAATATAATCAAAGAGGAATAAAAATGGCCCTGGACCTTTCAATAACTGTAAAGGAAAGAAGAACAACGGAGCAATACCTTCACAATTCTAAGAGCAAACGACTTTCGATGGAGAAGTCTATGCAAACTACTGAACCAACGTGAAGGCAGAAAAAAGGGCATGCTTAGATGTGAAGGACGCAGAAAATTTATTTCCCATGCACTATATCTTAGGCCCTGATGAACATGCCCTAGCAAAAGAAGAAAAAAAATTAGGAAAGCATGTAGACAAAATTTGAGATATATCCTCATGTCATGTTAACAGGTAATATATAAATGGATAAATTAAGAAATAATGGCAGAAGCATAACATGGATTTAACTATCAAACAACTCAAAAGAGTTAAACAGTAGCTGCTTCCGGATAGGAAAATGCTGTGAGGTAGAGGATTACCATTTTTCATGACGGACTTTTCAATAAGTACTATTCGATTTTTAACTATATACCCGAAATTGCTTTTAATTGAAAAAATAATTCATGAAAAAAGAAATACTGTAGGATAGGACCCAATCCATTTTTGCAATAGCCCAGCTGATGACACCTACTGTATTTTATAAAGAGTGAGTAAATCACTCACTTTATATATCCAATATGTCATATAAGATGACTAATTGCAAAGATTATGTATGATACAGTTTCAACAAAAACCCCAAACTTGTAGATGTAGCTTTAACTATTTTTATTTTTTCTCAGTAGTGCTTTCAAACTTGGTATTTTATCTCTTCATTTTTTCCTCTTTCAATGCCTATTTATTGATTAATTTAATGTTGATTGTCAGTCTGACTGTACTAAGCACTCCACCAAAGAGCAAGCTCCACCAAACCACTCCTGAACTAAAGAAATCTATATTATTTGGCTTTTATTACCCAAACAAGACAAATAACTCCTTGATGTAATTTTTGCTAGGTGCTAAGAATTGACTGATCAATTTTTACCAGTGCTGCCGGATTTCTTTGCTTTTTACACATATGAACCATTCTAGAAAAGTTATAAAATTCAAGGAAATCAAAAGACAAAAAAGGAGAAAAAAATTTCTCCAAATCTCTTCAACTAGTAATATATGATTATCACTAAGCGTGTAAACTTTCAGACTTTTCCCACTGAAATATATACTATATAGATAAAAACAGGATCATACCCTATGTGTTCTTTCATAAGAGCACATTTTTTCATTTAAGAGATCATATATTATTTTAATAAATATTAGGGATCATATAGAGCTAAATTACTGCTTTCGAGAACTCTATGATGTTAAAATGTACTTTAGTTTAAAAAGCCCTGCTGTTGACCATTGAAATTTTCTTCTGTAATATAAACCATGGTGACAAAAGTCTTGTGTGTGCTTGTATTTCTCTCTATATATATACAGAGAAATTTGCACACTTTTCCAATTATTCACCTAGAATAATTTCTTAAAATTCCAAATACAAATTTCTAAATCGAATGCTATGTACTTAAAATTTATAACATATATTACTAAATTGCACTTTTTAAAGTATTTGTCAATTTGCATTCCCCCCAGAACTGTATAACTGAGATGTTAGCCTTCTTTTAAAGTCAAACCAGTGTGAGAAATGAAATGCTATTTCACCAATGCTTTAATTTCAATTTCTTTGATCACTAATAACGTTGAATGTTTTTCATGATTCTTAGCTATTCATATGTAATCTTTCATAAATTTCTCATTTTTCTATTGTCTATCGTTTTACTGATTTATAAGGATAATATTTTTAACATATTATCTGTCACTATTAGAAAATAATTCATTCATTTGCATCTTTTAGAACTTATCTTTCACACTTAGCCTTTAGAGGGAGAGTTTGTGGTGAAATTTAATGTTTTCTTGTCATTATGCAAAGCTATTTTGAATAGTGTAAATTTAGATACCATGACTTGTGCCTTTGATGATTAGCAAGTGAAACATATGATTGAGTACAGCTGCTGTGTTAACTCAGCTCTGTGTATGTGTCAGAACTAAGGGAGAGGGAAGATAACATCAGTCAATCCTATCTTAGATCAGGCTACAGTGAGAAGGACTGGCTGAGTATTTCCCTACCTTCACGGACAAAGGAATACCAGAGATGTCCACTTTTCCCTAGCTGGCAAAACCATATTGGCACAAGCTTTTCATCATAAGCCATAATTCAGGATCAGAAAGGGAAAAAGGAAAAAGAGAAACATTCTAAATCTACCTTCAAGAATAAAGTTAAAAATAATTTTTAGGACAGCCATATAAGAATTATTTAAGGTCATACTACTTACTCCTTTGCCTCTGTTTTAAAAAGACAAGGACAAGGTGTTGAGGAGAAGCAGGAGAGATGGGATACGGAAAGTCAAGGTCAATATAATGCATGTGAAGTTCACAATATAAATGTGATAATCATGTGAGACTCTCCTTTACATTTTAACTTTTAATACAACTGATAACATACGTTTCTAGGATGGTCTTTGGAACATGATCATATTCTGTACCGTCTCAGTATTTACTCAGTAATGTTGTGATCAACCTCAAAATTTAACTCAGCTCATTTTATTATATCTCAGGAACTTGAGCCTTTACTTCCTGGATCTCATGCTTCTAGTAGCAGTGTCAGACACAGAACAGAACTACTTCTGACACTCAGGAAAACTATTTTGATAGCGATGTAAACTAGAGGTCTTCAAAGCGTCTTCTTTAAAAAAATTCACTCTTTCTGGATTCTGGCATTCATGCTATTTCAAGAAGTATTTCATGGAAAAAGTTTTTCTACATTTCCCTTTAAAAACAGATAGATACTTTATGATGATATTTGCCACCCAATATTTATGTATCCAGAATTATTATAGTCTGTAAAAGTTTTAAAAACGAAAATAATATATATTGGGAGAAGGGTAGTGGAGATGTCAGCAGTTGGGAAAATAACCTGTGTGGTTGGGTTAACACAGCTTCCGGTTAATTAGCAAACCTTATTAAACTGCATAGCTTGTCATCAGTTTCCTATTTCCTTTGGTTCCAAGATGCAGTAAGCAATGAGGTCTCTAGAACTTCTTAATAGTGGGAACTAAAGGAGGTGTCTTGAACACAACTTGTACTTGTGCCAAAAGCAACATTTTAGACTATTTGTAGTGACTTTGGGGCAATCAATGAAGATTATGGGAGAAGAAATGATGATAAGCTGTGATGAGAGGAATTTCCAAAGAGGAAATAGGAAGAGGAAAGAGAAAATATCTCTTTCTTGATTTTTCCTGTCTTTATACTGACAGCCAAATCCATGGGCCATACCACAGTATGGGAGGCAATTTTTCACTGAAAGACTCTGAAGTGATACACACCTGTGTTCAAACATCACATGGTCTCCTTCATAACTGGATGACTTCAGAAAAGTTGTTTATTTGTTTTAAACCCTGTGGGATGTAGTTGTGCCATCGGAAAAGTGGGTCCAAGCCTCAGAGGATACTTTTGAAAATTAAATGTCAAGATATCTTTCTCAACTAATGCTCTAATGTATTCCCTACACATTAAGACATTCTTTAACCTCCAATTTTAATGACATTCTTCAGATTACTCAGGCTTAAATAACCTCAGTACTCCATTTGCTTCTTTATTACCAGAGGAATGCTTTTTATTACCAATTCAAGTTTCACAATTCTATTACTTCTTATGTACACTAAGCGATTACAGACTGTGCAAAGTAAAAACTCTATTCCTTTATTTTCAAGCTTCTACCAGAATTAACTACCTAGTACACATAAATTCTGGCAGATGCTTAATATTATCTGAGATTAACTACTTAGTCCTGAGAAACTTTGCCTGTAGAAACTTATACACTTATTACTTTATATACCATTCTGTACACTGTACAGATACCTGAAATTTTTTAAATGTCTTTCAATAAACAGTCCTGGAAAAACACATTTTAACAGAATTCGAGAGTACATAGGAAGTCACTGAAAATGTGAATGGAAGAAAAGTTCTAGCAAGACTGTATCTAATTTGGTACCATTTCCGAAAGAATCTTGATACTTTTAGCTGATCATGAAAAAGAGCATAAATATTCCAAAATGTATAAAAAAAAATTCAAAGAATGAGGATAAGTGATGAGGAGTAGTTTTCTTAATAACCCTTAATTTCTAAGCTAAACTTAATGTGTGTCATTTATCATCATCAACATCAAAAACATTTATATCCTGGGTGATTTATTAGACATTATAGAAAGAGAGTTACATGTGTCATTGCTTTTCTTCTAAGAAGCTTATGTCTTAGATATATTTGGTCTCACATACTCTGAGAATCTCAACTCATGACTATGAAGTGCTGTACTAAAGAAGATAAAACTCACTAAAACAAAAACAAAAAACAAATACATTTTGGATAGGAAAAGCATCATATGCACTGATGCCTAAATCAGCTGCAATCCATTCTTTCTTTACATTTCATGATCCTGGGTTTTCATTACTCAACCATAATTCTTTTTCTGGAATTATTAAATGTGAAAGGTTCTTTGAAATTCCTACCTAATTTACACACATCTTAAGTTTAACTATCTAACTCTGACTGCTTTTTATGAAGAAGAATAAAACCTGACTGCTAATGAACTAATCCAACTGATAATTGTCTAATTATATCAGAAGCATAAAATTGCTGTTTGTTTTTAAAAGTCAGTTTGCTTATGGTTACTCCTCTAATATAAGAAATGTAATCCCAGAATTCAGTGTCTGTTTGAATTGATTAGGAAAATTATCACTTGTATGAACATTCAATTTTCACACATTAAACCGTTAAAATGCTATGTGACGCCATATTTTTAAGAAACTAGTTTTAGAAAGGTATTAAAGCACATACTTAAATCCAAATTTTCTTGAACTTTCATTCTGCTATTTAGTATACCACACTAAAGGCACATTTTTTAGAACTCAGTATGGCTGAAACTATTTAAAAATAGTTGTAAATACACAGCTAACTTCTCAGTGTAACATGGAATTGCTTTTGGAAAACCCAGAGCCCTAAAACACCTGTTAATTTTTTAACATTACTAAGTGTATATATTTTCTTTTTATTATGTCATAGCCTACAATAGCTCTCATTAGGAAATCCTGAAAACATTTAGGATGTGTTTTGAGCCAATTCCCATAAGTGGCCATTACCTATTAATGATTTTAGCTACTCATTTTGCATAATAAAATTTCTTCCAGTTATCCCAGGCATTGCTTCACATCCTAACATATCTAAGCTTCAATTTGCCCTATCTTACAGGTTTTTATGACAAGTCATAAAGCACACTCAGCAGGAACTATGCTGTGAAAAAGAAGTCATGCCTACATTTTTAAGAGTTTCAACTGTGAAAACAATAGACAGATTTTTAATAAGCTAGAATTGAGAAAGAAAGCAAAGTAAATAAAAGCAAGCAGCTATGCAGGGCACCAAAATTTACAATGACTATAACAAGCAGAAATCAATCAAATCGCTCACTAGAATGATCTCTGTTTCTTACAAAACAAAACCTCTTGAGCTTAACAGACAACAAATACTAACTCAAGACACTCACGTCAACTAATTAAAGGCTGATTTTCCACAACAGGAAAAAACAGTTCCTGTTTATAGGTATCTAAAGACTTTTCTTTTTCCCTTCTGAGGAAACAGCACATTTCACGTGGCTTGAGTATATTCCTGTATATCATTTGTTTAAGGGGAGCAGGGGGTTGGAGGCAGGCAAAATAACATTCCTAGTCCGTAAATAAATTAGCTCTGTTTAAAAGGGCAAGACTAATTTACTACTTTTATTGTGGCTCCCATTAAACTGGAATAGTATGTTAAGCTGCTTCAAAATACTGGCAGAATATGAGTAAACCAAGAACACTGTGACTGGCCCCTTTAAAAGGGTCTGGACATACACACAAACTTTAATTCCATCATGCAGTAAGAAAATGCTGAATAAATTAACTTTTTCAAAGAGCCATTATACCTTAGTTCCTCATTACAGATCTCATTACAGACTGTCTTTATAATGCTCACCTGACAATATCATGTAAACTACTTCACTTCTAAGGTCAGTCTAAATAAGAGAACAATTCTCCTATTTATAGCAAAGGATGAACTTTTCTCATTTAGATGTTTAAGCAGCTAACCCCTGAGTTTAATGTAATTAGGGAAGGGATATTCAATTTACAGTATCCACAAGTAATGATAATTAAATTGATCCAAAAAAGCTGTTGGTAAGCATAAGATACCTTTGTAATTACATCCCGTTTTCAAAATGACTTTAGTACTGTGAACTTGAAGCATTTCAGCAAATGAAGGCCAATACACATAAAAGGAAAACTACAGTAGCTTAAAAGCCAGGCTGTTTAACATAATGAGCAGCACTACCAGAAGGAGATCTCAAAAACATTCTCTAACTCACCATGGCAGGCTACGCTTTCTCCTTTCCTTTCACAAACATCCATTAAAAATATGCAAGAAAGTCTTCATTCTTTCATCAAATCCTTCATTAACACAGTCCTGTTTTTTCACTTTCAAAGGAAACTAAACAACCAGTTCCCATTATTTCTCTATTATTAAAGTGGCTTCAGTTTTATTTTATTTGAAAGAATAGCAGAGCTATGAATATGAAACCATTTTCCCCGTGAGTCCTGAAGATTAGCTAGGTCAGCACTCCACCAGGACCAAGGTGAAAAATAAACAAATAACCATGTTCATGGCAGCTGCAGCCTCTGGAAAATTATTCAGGCATTATGAGAAAGATAATATTAAACGCTGCCACTTGCAGCTTCACGGCTCTCTGAATATTCGCATTCAGAAAAGGGATGAGCACTTAAGGGGTATCATCAGAGGCTTGCCCATCTGAGCGTCTTCCATTAAGTTTTTGTCTTAAAGGAGGAAGGCGGGAACCGCTGTCTGACAGGCAAAAGGCTTGTCATAATTCATTACGATCACAGCTTTGCTCAGGTTTCCTTCAATGAGCCAGGCAAGAAGCCTATGCAAAAGTGCTGAGGCTACAACTTGCCCAAAGATGCTGCAGAATAAACCTGGTACCACTTGGTCCCTCTGCACGAGAGACAGGCTGGAATACAGAGTGCTCTGCCGGGTGTCTCAGAGCAGTTGGGGGGGGAGACCTTCGACAGTGCTTCCTATGAGAAAGGGGCCCTAAGAATCACCTCACTACTATATAAACCAATAATTACTGTGTCTCCAATTCAAAAGGATAGCTAGGAGAAATAACTGAAAACCCTGCCAAAATAAGAAAGTCAAAAAGTTTCTAGTACTACTGAAGCATATCTCCTGTGTAAAATACACATGTAATATATGTAGTTGAGGAAAAAATTACTGGTCTTAAAAAATATTACAAGTTTGAAATTGTACAATTCTCTATATTGTTCTTTTCTCTTGATGAAAAAAATGATTTTAAGGGGAATGTACAAAAACATCAATTCAATTAAATGAATACTTTAACATAAAATGAATTATACAATAAAACACATTTAGAACCAAATTTCAGTTTTAGTAATTATTACTTCAGAAATCAACAAAAGGAAAAGCTGTCGATTTATACTGTTAGGCCAACAATACACTGAGGAAGGTTGATTATAATTTTTCACACTATCAGTATCACTTTTATAATTCTGGTATACATGAATGTTGGGTTAATGAACCAAGTAAAGAACTCCTTTTTCATAATAACTCTTATTTAAACTTCGTTAAACTCTAACTCTAAATATCATATTTATTGTTTAAAGTGCATGAATTCAAGGCTTAGCATTAATGTATATAATGATCATAAAACGAAGGAACAATCTGACTGAACAGAAATCAATAATGGTATTTAATGACTTTACGAGGAAAATAAATGACCCTCGCATCCTTAATGGATTAATGTCAGTTATGAGCCACACAACATCACATAATGCTGACACAGTCTCACTCAAAGTGGTATCACTTTTCATGGAGTGCCTTAAAGCCTTATCAAAGGAAATTGTGTTTTAATGCTATTTCGGATGTCATTTTTGAGAGGATTTTAACAATCCCATTTCATAAAGCATAAAGCATGCCCAGAATTGTTACAAGAAGCCTTTGTCATTGGTACATGTACTAGGTCACCCTGTGAAAGCTTTCCAAAAACTGAAAACCTAAATATATAAAAGGATAACAATTTATAATACTGCTCAAACACCAGCTTATCATAGCTTATCTTCTTTTGAATACATATTTCCTTAATGTTACCCTCAAAATGTTTCCCCACCCCAGATGTGGAAAGACGCCCATGCCACCCTTATACATTGTAGCCAGTTCTACAAGATGAAGCACGCTTGCTTCAAATACCCTTATAAACTGCTTGATGATCAAAGCACATACAAAAAAGAAGGCTTCGGCAATAACTCGATAGTCCTCTATTAATTTATTTAAGTCATTAAATCTTCTTGGATGCTTACACAAGGATGAATTTTTCTTTTCTTCTAATAAGTTACTGTCCTTAAAACATAAGAACGTCATATCTCCTCTTATGATATAAAATCATAAGAAAATATAAATTACTCCCCTCTCATTTCTTGAAAAGATGCCAAAATATCTAGTCTTGCAGAATTATTTGTGGATAGTTTTTCTTTTGTTAAAAAGAAAATGCTGGCCACTAAGAAGCTACAATTTAGTAAATATGCAATACCTTGTATTTTAGTTCTTATTAAGTACTTGAAACCAACATCAATTGGAGTAAACAATTATCTTGATGCTGTATAACTCAGGTCGTTATTATTTTCTCAAGCATAATTTAAAATTTATTTCTGACTGATTCAGCAGTCATCGAGCAAAACTTCCAGTAACCTCACTGCAGATTTGGCACAGATAAGATGTTCAGAATAGGAACAAATGTGCAATGATGTACAGAAGCTACCACAGTTATTTCTAAAAATAGCAGGGTTTAAGGCTTTCAGTGGCTTAGGATTCTCACAAAATGAAACTGAAAAATTCTTAAGATAGAACCAGGAAACCGTAGCTAAAGATTCCTGACTGACATGAATATTACTCCCTTTATCCCAAAGGATATAATAACTTCTCAAGTAAATGTAGCATCATAATTGGTTATAATTGACTTTGTCTCTTAATTTTAAGGCAATCTATAAATTATGGATTGTTATGTCAACTGGAAGACAGTTTCTGACACCATACCGTATATCTCATTATTGTAATCAAAACCAAGCTCCTTATCAGGATAACTTCACAGTCTGTTAGATTTTAATACCATTTCAGGAAATGTTAACTCTATACTACCGAGGCACATTGCACAATTTAACATATGCTGTCATATTTCTAATGTAGCTTCAAACACTACAAAAAATTGTAGTACCACTAGGAATTAAAGGAGAATTATAAGAAAAAGAAGCTCATAAGTTTATACCCTACTCTGACTCCCGCTGCTCTGAGAACCACACTATATGAGCGACCTCTTCTGCTCCGTACGCTGCCCCAGGCCCGTCTCCTTCCTGTAGCTCAGCACACCTGCTGGGGAGACAGCAGTCCGCTGACATTCCTTTGAAATGAATGGGATGGTAGTAGGTACGCATTCTTCTCAGCCACTCAGCAGGGGCGCTTTACCTGGAACATTGGGAATCAGTGAAGCAACCGAAAGGGAAGGATTTAGTTCTCTGTTTCCAATTACTATGCTGCTCCCAATCTCTTCCTTCTTACTTTACACCAATGTCCACGGCAGCACCTGCTGACAGCATAATGCAACACTACTGCAACCTTGCCTCACGTCAAAAATGGATTCTGTAGGTGTCCCACATTAAAATCTACAGTGAACAGCTTAAAGCTACTAAAAGGCATTCCTGTGATACTTATAATCAACTGAATGTAGTTCACCTCTAAAACAAAATATTGGGGGGAAAAGAACACGATCTTCACCATTCATCAAATTCTAATGCAATCCTTGAACAATATGAAAATACTACCTACCATTAACATTTACATAATAACAAACAGAAATTCAGATATTCTACACACCCAAAGTGAACAGAGACACATACTGCTATGGGTTAATCCAAACAAAAATATCAGTATTGAGATTAGAGGCATAAACTGGAACATGAAACATAGGCAAAATGATATAAAAGAATACCAAAGTTACCAAAACATTTAGGGATAATCAGTGATTCTTTTTGTAATAACTTTTCCACAGAATTATATGGAAATATGCAGAATTCCATGTATATGAATTCTATATACATATATGTATTTTATATAAATTTATCTTCAAATATTTTAATATGAAATTAACCAGATATAGACTGTTGTTTTATATCATTCATGACATACAGAGTAGAATTCATTCACTTATCTGATAAAAATCTTACTTTTATGCCCCAAATTGAACCATGATAAGTAAATATATATCCCAAAGTTTACATAAAATATTTGTCCTCAAGTGATTTTTTAAAGGGTACTTTATTTTTTTGCCTTAAGGTTTATCTTGTTAATTAAAAAAAATTACTGACCACAATGCATTGAAAAAAAACTTATCATAAATTTTTCTCTGCAAAACAGTATTTAAAAACCAATAGCAGGGTGGGCCACGGTGGCTCAGCAGGCAGAGTTCTCGCCTGCCATGCTGGAGACCCGAGTTAGATTCCCGGTGCCCGCCCAAATGAAAAAAAAAAAAAAATAGTAAGTTTACTGGCCTCAAAACAGAGGTCAGTAAAATTCACAGTTCTTGCTGATTCACTAGAAGTGTCCTGCAGTAGCAGACAGGAGATATTATGTGTTTTTGCATATGTTGAATTCTCTCTCAAAATTGTTCTTGTATCTTTTACATGTACTCTACTGGGACGTGAACAGGAAAGAGGAGAAAAACGCAAGTAGGCATAAAGCAGAAACTGCAGTAGGTGGAGGTACAATTCAAGAAATTGTAAGTTTACCGCTCAGTATCAATTCTGAGTGTGGTTGGCAAGGCCAAGAGGTGGCAAGTTAAGCTTAATACAATGCCTAAGATAACACAAGAGTTACTAAGGGGTACCTTCATTCTGTTCTAAATGCACCCGGGAATAATCTCAGAAACTCCATCATTCAAAAAATTATTTTAAGTGGATTTTTCAAGCAATTCTTTAGTAGAACTAACATAAATACAGGAGATTTTGAAACCCATATAATACTCCAAGCACACCCAGTCCCCTTTACCTTTCCATTAATTCAAAATGTGTAACCACTTAAAGTACACAATTTTTTACATTGCAATCTGACATCTTTATACAGCAACTACAATATGATACACTGTTCGCTGAGGTCTGGAACTACTTGGCTCCAAAGAGAGAGCACTGAGCATACAGCACTGTCCTTCAGTAATGCCAAAAAAAAGGAGACAGAATTTAAAAGATAATACAAATATTTACTAGATTTTTATTTAAATGTAATGGTTAATCACAGAATAATGTAAGTAACTCCTTTCAGTCATAGGTTGTTAGCTTGGCTATTTAGCATGATGCTGAAAATAAAGCTACATTAAGTATCTTTTAATAAATACTTGATATTATTGAACTATTTGAATATTGACATGTATTCAAAAGGCCAATTATTGTACACAATATTTATTAATTATAAAGATACAACTTCCAGATATAAACACCTTATAAAACTCCACTGTCAATCTGGTGACCAGGAGTTTCTAAAGGAATATAATGAGATTGCACTTGGGTTGGACAGCGGCCTTTTGATGTTTACTATTAGTTCTCAGTCTGTTACATAAGAACACAAGTGGGGTAATGGCTTACTGATTTCTAAACAGGAAAGATGGATACGGTGAGCAACCTCCAAATAATAGCATGGGCAGCAATAGCAAAACCAAATGTCAGAATGCAATGCTCTGACATGAGTGCTTGGATTAACTACTATCTTATATGTCCATGTTTTAGGTAATTTAAACAAAAAAAAAAGAGATTTACTTATACTGAAGGTCATTATTGTGATCACTGTATTTTGCAGTGGAAAAAATTTATCTGGAATATTTGTCCACTGAGCATTGTAGATTTGCTGTCTTCAAAGTGCGGTAACAAAAAAGGACATATGAAGCTGGGGAAAGGGCAATAAAGATGCTTGAAAAGACCTTCTCTAACAACGCTGTCTGCAGACAGCCCCTATTAACCAACTTGTTAAAGTGATGGCTGAATTTATTAAATGCCACATACTTAAAAATATGTGTAGTATTTATTATATTGAAAAGCATAGTATTTAAAAAAAAACAGAAACCTTAAAGAACTAGTTTAACCTCTTTTCACAAATGATTAAAAACAAAATAAAAAACTAAATTAGACCCAAGGTTGCACAGCTAATTAGTAAAACCCCCCACAGCATAGTTTGCAAACAGATTCCAGATGAGCTAATGCTTGTGATATACTATGTGAATTAATTTCTTCAATGGCATCTCATTCTTACGGGAAAGTTCACATTCTTAATCCTGGGTTCAAAGTTCTCCACAATATGGTTCCAAACTTATTGTCCCCTAAGTTCAAAGCAAATCAAACAGCTACTCACTAAACCCTGAACCTTTCAGCTAGACGTTTTTATCTCATTTTTGGAACACTGTTCTCCTTTTTCTAGTTGTCTACACTAAAGAAAATTGAAATATTCTCTCCACTAAAGCCTTTACCCATCTTTCCAGCCCAGTTATTATTATTATTCTTTCTAACAAAATTTGGCCTTTACTTCTCATACATGATTTGTCATTTTCTACCTGACATTATATTACACATGTTTTGAATTTCCCTGTTAGACTGCAAGTTCTGTTACAGCAATGTCTCCTATGTAATCTCTACCCATGAGGTAGGGTAATCCTTTCTTTGCAACAGACCTTATTTTTAAGAGCAATTTTAGGTTTATAGGAAAATTACACAGGAAGTACAGCGTTGCCATACATTTTTCCTCTTGCCCCGCCTACTGCACACAATTTCACCTATTATTAACAACTTTGAATTAGTGTGGTAGATTTATTTCAACTGACGTATATTACTAGCACCTAACTGCCATAGTTTACATATTAGAGTCCGCTTTTTGTGTTTTATACATCTTTGGATTTTGACACATGCATATAAGTTTCACAGATTCACCATCGCACATCATTCAAGGTGTTTCACTGCCTGAGAAATCCCCCATGCTCCACCTATTCATCACTCCTGCCCTCCCCGCGAACCCCTGGCAACCACTGATCTTTTTACTGTCTCTACAGTAAATGGCTTTTCCAGAATGGCATATGATTGGAATCACTTGTATGTAACAGCCTTTTTATACTGGCCTCTCTCATTTAGCAACATGCATTTAAGATTCCTCTATGTACTTTCGTGATTTGATAGCTCATTTTCTTTTGCCACCGAGGAACATTCCAATGTATAGACGTACCGCTGTTTGTTTTTCCACTCACCTACCAAAGGATATTGGGTGCTTTCAGTTTTGGGCAGTTAGGAATAAAGCTGTCATAAACATTTGTGTGCAGGTTTTTGTAAAAAACAGGTTTTTGTATTTTGGGTAAATACCTACAAAAGCAATTCACTTGGGTAAATACCAACAAAAACAATTGCTGGATCAAATGGTAGTCCTACGTTTAACTTTGTAAGAAACTGCAAAACTATTTTGCAAAGTGGTTGTACCATTAGGCATTCCCAAGAGTGATCTTTAAAAAGATAAATCATACTCTTTAATTTCCCTGTTTAAATCCAAACCACTTACTGAAGTCTTCAACACGCTACATGTTTTATCCCCTTCTTACTTCTCCTGTCCCATTCCATAACTATTTTCTGCTTTGCTCACTAATCTGCAGCCACACTGGCCTCCTTTCGGAACATTTTTTTTTAAAGAATCAAGTTCTTTCCTGGTTCCAAACTCTCTCTATTCTGAATACCTCTTTCCCAGATTTTTGCTTGCTAACCCGTTCTCATCTTCAGCTTAAATGTCACATCCTCAGAGCATTTCGTCATCACTCTACATAAAGATGACTCACCCAGCTATTCTCTTTGGCATCATCTGTTCAATTCCTTCATTATTTTCATGTCTACTATTACTGTGGCTTACTTTTATAATTACTTCTTTATTATCTGATTCCAGCCCTAGAATAAAAGCGTCATAATGTCAGGAACTTGTCTGTCAATGACACGTTACCCAAATTAGCACAGAGTAGGCACTCAGAGACCATTTGTTGAATAATGGATTGATGAGCTTTTCCTCACAATCCCAAACAATTCTTGTCACTGTGTTTCATAAATATCAGTGATGAAAAGAAATATCTGCAAGAGGAGGAAAGAAAGAGAAAGGAAGAAACTAATGAGTCTAATTTCCTGCCGTACAGCAGTGTTTTCTATTATATATTGTTTCTTTCCTATGAAATATTTGATGACAAAAATTATCAAATTGTATTCTAAAAGATTATTATTTTTTAAAAAGGTTTATATATTTGTTTAAATCCAAAGTAAGAAAGAAAAAGAGAGAGAGAGAAAAAGAGCAAGTCAATGCTTTGCTTGGGGAATATACAGCATTGTCTTCACTATATGTTATGCTACAGACAGATAAGGATTTGGGTTAATTTGTAAGTGGTAAACAAAGCTTTTGTGAAATCATGCTAGTCTATTACATGTGACGAGAAAGCCATCCATCATTTCAACAGCATGGTTTTCTTACAAAAGCTTAATTCAATAAAGGCTGCTTTCTCTTTCTATTAAAGACAAAATATTTTATACATGCCTACTGTGTGACTTGGTATATTCTCCCCAACTACCCAAACGCACCTACACCATGAATGCTTAACTTATTTTTAAAATAAGAGGAGAATATTTTGCAGTTCTTAAAAAGATACAGTACTGGTTTGGAAATTCCTACTCTACACCACTTTAAGATACAGTAAAATCTGATAAAAGTAATTGTGAAAACTCACTTTAAAGATCACATAACCATAAGAAATTAGAAAATATATCATCTTGAGAAGAAAGACTTTCCTTTATGAGAGCACATTATAAGACATAATATCTCCCCTAAAGCCTCACTCTTTCAAAATAAAATTTTGGTCCCCAAAGTCAATTTAATATATTTACTCACCAATATGAGAGTTTCCTTTTATCTTTAAGATGAAACTCCTTCCACTGTACAAAATAAAAATTGTCAAGAATTCAAAACATACTGCTTCAGTGATGTACATGCTTTTGTTTCCAAGATTATTTCACTTTTCAAAAAATAATATAATTATTTAAAACGAAGAGAAGAATATAAAATTTTTAAAATTATTGAATAGCATATCACTATGCCATTAGGGTTATTAAAAAACGAAAATATCTGGCTGACCAAGATGGCAGCTTAAGACACGCCAGGGTACCATTCCCCTATAAAATTTTTGAACAATTTGCAAAAACTGGCAAGACCATCATTCCAAAATTTCAGAAAATAAAGAATTACAGTCACTTGAAGTATTGCTAGGATCAAGAAAATGCAGCTTTAAACACAGTAGGAGCAGCTCCTGGGGTCCTTGCTGCCTCCCACCTCATCTCTACCCAGCAGCACAGCATGGAGCCAGCCTGCACTCCCACTGTGGATCCCTGTCCCTACTGCAAAAGAAGCAAAACAGGGGTTCTATGTGCACGAAGGGGTGCTTGCATGTTAGTTCTAGTCTCTTGGGTTCCAGCACGAAAAACTGAACTTGAACACTCTTCTCAGGCATGCCCACCCAGAACTTGCTCTGCTGGAAGAAAATTATTGCAGACTGCTAAAGCAGTGTAACAAAAAACTAAGTCAAAGTGGCCTGAGGCAAAGGATTATCTGCTGCTTTGAGCCATACAATAAAGACCTAAGAGAGAAAAAAATCTATCTCATTGGAAGAAGACAAAGCATTTGAATTCTTGTAAATGGGGGAATATCTAAGGCCACAAGCAACACAAGCCCAGGACAAGATACAGACTCAGAAAAGACAGAAAGCACCCAGTACTTCACATTTCCTCAGTCTGATCTTCTTGATAGGAGGGCTAAACTCTGAAGAAGAACACCAGCCAACACAGACCAGATGTGAAAAGACTATGAAAATTATTTCTTGCATTGTTTTTGTTAGCTCTCAGCACTCAAAAAAATCTCCGTCATATCACTAACTGGATACAAACTCATGGAACAGACAGCTTAGAACGAAAACCCAGAGTTAACACTTTAAAATATTAAAATGTATACTATGTAACAAAGATTAAAATATAGATAAATAAGAAATGAGGGTCCATTAAAGGAACAAGATAAAAATCCAGAAACCATTAATATAGAAGAACAAACTTTGGACATATAGAACAAAGACTATAAAAAAAGGATCGTCAAAATGTTCAAGGTATAAAGAAAAACACAAAAAAGAACTAGAGGATACCAGGAAAAAAATTAACATCAAGAGAATTTCAATGAAGACATAGACATGTGAAAAGAATCCAGACAGAAACTGTGTAGTTGAAGACTGCAATAATAAAAATTTTAAAACTCTCTAGAAGGTTTCCACAGCAGGCTAGAGCATGCAGAAGAAACAATCAATGAACTCAAAAACTGAAAATTGAAATGATTCAGGCTAAGAAGCAGAGAAAAAAAAAAAGAATGAAAAAATACTGAACCAAGTTTAAGAGACTAAGGGACACTATCACGCATACAACATATGCACTATGCAAGTCCCAGAGGGAAAAGACACCACTGTCAAACAGGATTTATCCCAGTTATGCAAGGGTGCTTCACTGTAAGAAAAACAATTACTGTAATATAATACGTTACAGAACAAAAGGAAAAAAGACATGATCCTCTCAATTGACACAGTAGAGACATTTGATAAAATCCAGCACCCTTTCTTCATATAAATAGTCAGAAAAGTAGAGCTAGAAGGAAACATTCTCAATATGATAAAGGGCATATATGAAAAACCCACAGTTGAGATCATGCTCAATGGTGAAAGACTGAAAAGTTTCCTTCTAAGAGTGGGTATAAAACAATGATGCCCACTGTCAAAATGTTATTCAACACTGTACTGAAAGTTCTAGCCAGAGCAATCAGGCAAGGTAAAGAACTAAAAGGCCTCTGAACTGGAAAGGAAGAAGTGAAATATTCCCTATTTGTACATGACGGGATCTTATATATAAAAAATCAAGAAAAATCCACAATAAAGCTATAAGAGACAAAAAACAAATACACTAAAGCAGCAGACTAGAAGATCAACAGGCAAAATACAGTATTGTTTCTATCCACTATTAGTGAGCAATCTGAAGATGAAATCAAGAAAAAAATTCCATTTACAGTAACAATTAAAGTAATCAAATACCTGTGAATAAATTTAACCAAGGAAATAAAATAATTACAAATGAAAAACTATAAAATGTTCCTGAACAAAACAAAAAAAGACCTAAATAAATGGAAGGACACACTTTCTTTTTTTTAAACATGGACAGGCACCGGGAATCGAACCGGGTCCTCTGGCATCGCAGGCAAGCATTCCTGCCTGCTGAGCCACCGTGGCCCAGGACACACTTTCTTCATGGAATGGAAGACTAAATACTGACAAGACGTCCATTTTATCCAAAGCGATTTAAAGATTCAGTGCAATCCTGATCAAAAGTCCACCAGCCTTCTTTGAAGAAATGGAAAAGTCAATCATTAAATTTATAAGGAAGTGTAAGGGGTCCTGAGGCCAAAATTATCTTGAGAAAAAGAACAAAGTTAGAGTACTCACACTTTTCAATGTTTCAATTTTTTGTGTGTGCGTGTGGGCAGGCACCAAGGATCGAACCCAGGTCTCCCGCATGGCTGGCGAGAACGCTGCCTGCCGAGCGACAGTGGCCTACCCTAAAGCTTTTTTTTATTACAAAGTTACAGTAACCAAACAGTGAGGTATTAGCAGAAAGACAGATATAATAGATTAGGAGAATAAAAATAATAGAGTTCAGAAATAAATGCTCACAATTATGGCCAAATGATTTTTTTTAATTTTATAATAGAATTTATTGAATACCAATGTGAATTTATTACACTGAAAAAATGTTTTTATTGTCAGTATTGGCATCTAAGGAAGATAGCTTAAAGCACTTCAAAAATTTAATTTTAAGTCATGTTCCATAACAAAATAAAGCCTAGTAGTGTTAGAAAAGTATTAATTTACACTAAATTACATATGAACCTTCAAACAAATCATCTAAGAAGTAAAAATGCAATCATATGCATTTTTAAAAAGGTTTATGTTTAAACAAATAGAACAAAAGTTATAAAATATGCAAAAAAACTACCTAATTTACATTGACTTGTCCTATTGGAAAATATATTCATTACTGTATATTGTTCATTCAATCATTTTTTTTTACTCTGAAAGTTCAGTAATCTAGATCCTGAGTGCTAAAGTAGAAGATCAAATTCCAAAAGTTGATTATTTTTATCCCAATCACTTGAATTTATCTTTCTTCCAGGATGGCCAAATTATTTTTGCAAGCATGCCAAGCCCACGCACAGGGGAAAGGATAGTGTTCTAGTTTGCTAGCTGCTGGAATGCAATATACCAGAAACAGAATGGCTTTTAAAAAGGGGAATTTAATAAGTTGCTAGTTTACAGTTCTAAGGCCGAGAAAATGTCCCAATTAAAGCAAGTCTATAGAAATGTCCAATCACAGGCATCCATCCAGGGAAAGATACCTTGGTTTAAGAAGGCCAATGAAGCTCAGGGTTTCTCTCTAGTGAGAAGGCACATGGCAAACACAATAGTTTCTCTCTCGGCTGGAAGGGCACCTGGTGAACACGGTCAGGGCTCCTCTCTCATCTGGAAGGGCACATGGCAAACATGGCATCATCTGCTAACTTGTTCTCCTGGCTTCCTGTTTCATGAAGCTCCCTGGGAGGCATTTTCCTTCTTCATCTCCATTGGTTGCTGGCTGGTGGACTCTCTGCTTCTTGTGGCTATGTTGTTCTGCTCTGCTCTCTCTGAATCTCTCATTCTCCAAAATGTTTCCTCTTTTATAGGACTTCAGAAACTAATCAAGACCCACCCAAATGGGTGGTGACATGTCATCACCTAATCCAACTTAAAAACCACTCTTTAAATCACATCTCCAGGGAGATGATCTGATTATAGTTTCAAACATACAGTATTGAGTAGGGATTATTCTGCCCTTATCAAATGGGATTTTGATTAAAACATGGCTTTTCTAGGGTACACATATCCTTTCAAACCAGCACAGATAGTTTCTTCAGCTAATAGTGCTTGGAAAACTGGATATTGATATGTCAAAAAAATGAAGGCGGAATCTTACTATACACCATATACAAAAATCAACTCAAAGTGGATCAGAAACCTAAACATAAGAACCAAAGCTATAAAAACTACTAGAAGAAAACATAAGGAAGCATCTTCAGGACCTTGTACTAGTCAATGTTTTTTTAGATTTTACATCAAAAACATGAGCAACAAAAAAATAAAATGGATAAATGCAACTTCATCAAAACTGAAAACTATAACGCATTGCTAAAAGAAATCAAATAAATCAATTAAAGAAATAAAACAAAGGTCACTCCTTTCTCGTGGACTTGAAGACTAAATATTGTTATTATGACAATTCTACCTATGTCAATTCTACCCAAAGCGATTTATAGATAACACAATCCCAATCAAAATTCCAACAACTTTCTTCACAGAAACAGAAAAACCGATCATCAAATTTATATGGAAGGAAGCCCAGAATAGCTAATGCCATCTTCAAAAAGAGGAATGACATTGGAGGACTCACACTTTCAAATCTTAAAACTTATTACAAAGCCAGAGTAATCAAAATAGCATGGAACTTGCACAGAACAGACACACAGACAAATGGAAATGAACTGACAGCTCAAAAATAAATTCTCACATTTATGGCCAACTGATTTCTGATAAGGGGGCAAAGATCATTCAGGTGACAGTTTGTACAATAAATGGTTCTGGGAAAACTGGATCAGCATCTGAAAGAGAATGAAGGTGGACCCTGACCTGTGCCTTATACAGAAATCATCTCAACATGTATCAAGCCAAAGCCAGAACTTCAACACTCTTAGAAGAAAATATAGGGATGCGTCTTCAGGATCATGTGTTAGACAATGGCTCCTTAGACTTTATACCCAACGAACAAGCAACAAAAGAAAAAACAGACAAATGGAATGCATTTAAAAATAAAAATTAAAGTCTCAAAGGACTTTAATGTGAAAGTAAAACAACAACCTACACAATGGGAAAAAGTATTTAGAAACAACATTTCTGACACAGACTTAATATACAGAATGTATTTAAAAATTCTTCAACTTAACAATAAAAAGATAAATAACCCAACTGAAAAACTGGGCTAAAGACTTGAATAGACATTTCACCAAAGACATTTTGGCCAAAAGCCAAATGAAAAGATGTTCAGCATCACCAGTCATTATAGAATGCAAATCAAAGCTACAATGAGATATCATTTCATACTAGATGAAATGACTAGAACGACATTCTATTTAAAAAATGGGAAATTACAAACGTTAGAATGTGGAAAAAGAGGAACACTCATTCATTGCTGGTGCGCAAGTAAAATGATGCAGCAGCCACTGTGGAAGACAGCTTGGTTGTTCTTCAGAAGGCTGATCATAAAATTACCACATGGATTGGCAATCCCAATTCTGGATATATACCCAAAAGAATTGACAGCAGGGTCTTGCTGTAGAATTTGCACACCGATGTTTATAAAGGCCTTATTCACAACTGCCAAAAGATGGAAGCAACCAAAATGTCCATCAATCATTGAATGGATAAAGAAAATATTACAACAGTCCTTGGAATATTACTCAATTGCAAAAACGAATGAAGTTCTGATACAGGCAAAAACATGGATGAAACCAGAAGACATCATGTTGAGTGATATGTCAGACACAAAAGGGCAAACTGTATACCATTGATATGAAACAATTAGAACAAGCAAACGTACAGTCACAATATAGAATACAGGTTACTAGGGGAGAGGGTGAGGATGAGAATTGGTGGTTAAGGCTTAAAATGTGGTTTATTTGAAATGATGGAAGTCCTGGCAATGGATGGTGGTGATGGCAGCACAACACTGTGAATGTTAACATCGATGGCAATGAAATCTGAACACAGATAAAAAGTGAAATTTTAAGTTGTACATGTGGTACGTGGAAATAACTTTTTTTAAATCCATGGAACAGGAGAATATAAACAGTGAACCCGAAGTTAAATCAAGGACTACAGTTAATTATAAAATAATAAAAATGTGTTTTCATCAATTATAACAAACATATCACACCACCGCAAGATGTTAAAAAAATTAAAAACTATTGTGCATCAACAGATTTCATCATGAAGGTAAAAAGATAACTTACAGAATGGGAGAAAATATTTGCAAACCACATATACAATAAAGATTTAATATCCAGAGCACATGAAGATATCTGATAGTCAACAGAAAAAGACAATCCAATTTAAAAATGGGCAGAAGTGTAGAACAGACATTTTTCCAAAGATACACAAATAGTCAAAAAGCACATGAAAAGATGCTCATCATTTAGCCATTAGGAAATGCATATCAAAACCAAATATGATATCGTTTCACACTCATTAGGCTGGCCACTGTTGTTTAAAAAAAAAAAGGGGGAAATAACTATTGGAGAGAACATGGAGCAATAGAAAAATACATTCATTGTTGATGGGAATATAAAGTGGTGCAGCTACTATAGGAAACAGTTTCAGAATTACCTGGCAATCCCACTTCTAGGTATATATGCAAAAGAACTGAAAGCAAGGACATGAACAAATATTTACACAGTGATGCTCACAGAAGCATTACTTGTAATTTTCAAAGATGGAAGAGACCCAACTGCCCATCAACACATATAATGGATAAACAACATGTTGTATACACATACAATGGAGTATTCCCCTCCAGAAAAGAATGAAGTTCTGATGTTTGTGTTAACATGTATTAACAGTGAGGACTTTACAACAGATTAAATAAACCAGACACAAAAGGACAGATTACATGATTCACTGATATGAAATAATAAGAATAAGCAAATACGTACAGTCAAAAAATATAATCCAGGTTACTAGGGGTGGGTTTGGTGTGGGAAATGGGGACTTAAAGTTGAGTCGGTACAGAGCTCTGTTTAAGGTGATGGAAATATTTCGATACCGATTGGTGGTGATGTCAGCACTACACTGAGTTGAATATTTGAATGTGGTTAAAAGGGTAAATATAAGGTGGTATATATGTTTTTCTAGAATAAAAAGATGAACAAAAAGAACAATAGGCTGTACAACACAAACAGTGTATCCTCATGTAAGCTATGGACTATAGTTAATAGCATAATAAAATAATATTCTCCTATCAGTTATAACCAAGGTACCACACTAATGCAAAATGTTAATAGAGAAAACTGTCTCTGTGAAGGCATGCACTGGAACTCTGCATTTCTGCATTATTTTTCTATAAACCTACAACTTCTCTAACAAAAAAAATTAAATGAGTCAGAACTTCCTAGTTGCATCATTGCTAAACTCAATTCTCTCTTTCTTCGTCTCTTGCTACCTATTCTCCCCGCTCCCGCCCCCACGTCTCTTGCTACCTATTCTCCCCGCTCCCAGCCCCACAACCCAGGCTTCTGTCCCTACCATTCTTCCAGAACCTTTAAATAATTAACACCTTCTAGCTATATATACCATGCAAATTATACTGCCTACTACAAGCCTTCTTTATATTCTCCATTTCAGATCCTTCATCTAAACCTAAAACCTTCCTCTTGAAACAGTTTTTGTTTTAGTAATCTATAACAATGGACTCATACAGTTATGCTCACTCATCTCTGACTTTTTCATGTCTTTTTCCCTGCTAATTTCTTACTTCCTCTTGAGTTTATGATTTCCTTCCTTTATTTGCTTTCTTGCCTTAAACCCTCATATGGCTTCCTGTACAAAATGTAAATACAGTAATTGACACCCCAGGCTTGACCAGCTATCATTATGCTTAATATCTGTATCTATGTACAGAATAAATTTACTTAGATAACTTACCAGTTCACAAAATGGAAGTTCTTTATTACCCATAATTACGAGTCACTTTCCTTCAGTGACACCATCTAAAATATCTCCCTCTTTCATCATGGAAATTAAATACATCAAAAATCATGTCACTTAGCTTTTCTGTTTTCGGTATTTTTTAGAACCCTCCCTTTTTGGACAGCCACTATTCTAATAACTTCAACTCTAGACTCGTTTTTGTCTATCTAATTTGGTCTCTCAAATGAAACTGCCTCACCAATTATTATCCTCTTTAAGCTAAAACTTCATTCCTTTGTACCTGTTAGCAGATTCTCTCCCATCATTGTTTGTATATATTTCATATATATTTGTTAATCACCTGAAAGCAGTTGTTACTTTTATATACTTGCTTTTGTCACCTTATTCACAGTACACTCATTTTTCCATTATCTGTATTAATCTATAACTCTGCACATTCAAAGCCTGGATTAAAACTCATTAGTGTCATATATAATTTCCTAT
Organism: Tamandua tetradactyla; assembly: GCF_023851605.1. NCBI lineage: Eukaryota > Metazoa > Chordata > Mammalia > Pilosa > Myrmecophagidae > Tamandua > Tamandua tetradactyla. The sequence goes on from NC_135352.1 coordinate 30,696,914, forward strand.
TTCAAGCTACTATACTCCAGAATTCCTGATCTATTTTGCTCAACCATTTAAATATTATGTGTACAACAATAAATTGCATCACATCTTTTAATTAATATTTAGAAAACACTATGTACATGCACTTGAATCTGATAATAAATATTTGAACAAGTCCCTTGAATCTCATTTAGATCTCATTTTTAAAAAATGCCTCACATCTCTACTTGAACATGCTACGAGTTTCAACTGCTTGAGAAGTCTTTACCACATGAGTATGTTACTTATATTCAACTCCTTGAGAGTAGAGAAAAAATTTTATTGTACATTTTGTAAAACATGCACATCTAGTCAGCATATCTGGTATAAAGGGGGCATTATTAAACTGCATTGGTTAAATAAAAAGATTTTTCCCAGTAGTATACTTAGTGAGTATATTACGATTTCAAAGAATAGAAAAGTAATTTTACTGCTCGTGCCAAATGTACATTATTTTGTGTTAAGGAAATGAAATTATATACTCTTATTTTCTCAAAAAATGTCATTTTTAAACTGCACAACTTTGACACAAGACAGTTTAATATCATTAATAAAGAGACAGATACACAAAAGAAAACTACCACCACCACTTAAAATGCACTTTACATTTTATCGAGGGCTTTCAGAACCGTTACTGAAATCAGATGAGAAGAACATGAAATTGTATTACGACACTGGTTCGCAGCGTAGCCATAAAAGGGCTTTCCATGGCTGTTTCTCTCCTACATCATATCCCATACACCGATCATTCTCCTAATTCTAGAAACCATGTGCAGGAATTAGGGAGTTAAAGGAAATACCTTATATGGATTTCCTCTAGTACTGCTGACATTCAGAACAGTTATGATACAGGCTGAGGTGTATTCTAGATGAAGCACACAGAAGAAGAGAATAAGACGGAGGCATGGTCCTGATCACAGGACACAGAGGCTTTTGCTTTGTGCTTTGTGTTTGCCCAGAACTGGTTTTCTTCGTAGGTTAAATAGCTAGCACCATATGGAAGATCAAAACAGACTAGATTTGCCATGAAACCACTTTAGGAAGTTCACTTTCTGAAGCGCACAGTGGTATACACTGAGGGCCATCTATATCTCCATTAAGGAGAGCCCTTTAAAATAACACAAACCTGGAATTCAAATGAATCACCGTGATATACTTGGCTGAGAAGGTAAGATTCAAGCAGAACCTGAGTTCTCCTGAAATAAAAGTTCACAATGTGGACACTCTCTTCTATCCCTGCATTTTTTCAGTGGCTTTTGTGCTCTTGGACCCTACATAAAATTTTAATTACCAAGACTTTCATTGATTAACTTTGATCACCCCAATTCTTTTCAAAAGTAACTGTTCATTCTATCAGGTCACTTCTATCAGTGACTGACAGCTGCAAACCAAAACTTCATGTTCTCCCTTTCACAGAATGGGCTCTCTGGGATACGAGTGTTTAGCCAGGTAATACAGTTCTTCGCTCCTCTATAATTCTGGAATTTACTTATTACAGCAGTTACTGTTTTCCAGTAAAATACAACAGAGTAATTAATATTGTATCAATAGGTGTTTGAAATAGAAAGTAGTTCCTAATAACTTCCTATTCATCTTAGAAAATATAAAACAGTAGAAATAGGAACATAAACATAAACTATATAATATCACTCATGATTTGCTCAACATATTTTTATAAAATCAGGAAAATTCTTGCCTTATTCTGCCAGGGCTGCTGTAACAGAGTACCATGAAATAGCTGGCTTAAACAACAGGCATTTGTGGTCTGTTTTGGAGGCTAGAGGTCCAAAACCAAGGCGTCAGCAGAGCCATGCTTTCCCTGAAGTTGTCAGTGTCCTCTCGGCGGCCTGCCGGCAACCCAAGACGCAATCTACCTCTGTCACATAACTCTCCCCTCTGTCTCCTCCTGTGTCCACGTTTGCTCTGCTTATAAAGACTCCAATTATACCACATTTAAGTCCACCCTGATGCAGTCTGGCCGCATCTTTACTAACAGGATCTTTGAAAACACAGTTTACAAATGAGTTTGATGAGACTGGGAATTAGGACTTGCACCTGTCTTTGCGGTGGATGTGATTCAAACCACAACAACTCTATTCCTAAAATATTATACTGCAAATTTTCCAGAATCTTTAAAAAATAATTTCAATGCAGTACCCTTTATATTACACATTTATAATTTAATCATTTCACTAGAGCTAAAATGTGACTTTATTTATTTAATATTTTAAATAATACCATATTAACTCTTATAAATGTTGATATCTCATATGTATTTCTAAGGATGAAACTGCTTGGTCAAAGGTATTAACTTTTCTATCAACTATTTTCAGCTACAATTTATGTAGAATAAAATGAAGACACTTAAACTTCTGACAGATGTATAAACCTGTGAAGTCACTTCCACAATCACAATATAGAATATTTCTATCATCCCCAAAAGTTTCTCAAGCCTCTATGCAATTCATCCCTTTTTCTGTCCGTGGCCACAGGTAAACAATGATCATATAGTATGCAGTTTTGGTGTGTCTGGCTTCTTTCACTTAGCATTATGATTCTGAGATTCGTCCATGTTATTGGATCAGTAGTTCATTCCTTTTCATTGCTGATATATTCCATATATATGGCCATACTGCATGTTGTTTATCCATTTATCTATTGTTGGATACTTGGGCTGGTTAATAGTTTTTGGCTTTGCAAACAGAGCTATTACAAGTGCTCCTATATGTTTTTGTGCCACAAGTTTTCAGTTTTCTTGGATAAGTAGACAGGAATAGAATTGATGAGTTGTATGGTACACACATGTTTAATTTTACTTAAAAGTACCAAACAATTTTCCAAACCAGTTTTATCATGTTTCACACCCACCAGCAGCATATGAGAGTTCCATTTGCGCCACATCATTAACCCGTTATTGTCAGTGTTTTAATTTTAGCCATTCTAACGACTGGTAGTGGGATCTCATTGTAGATTTAACTCACATTTCTGTGATGACTAATAATTGTGCTTTTTTTCATGTGCTATTACTTATTGGCCACTCAACTCTCTTCATTTGTGAAGTGACAGTTCAAAATCTTTTGTTCTCATTCTTATTTGGTTATTTTTTTTTATTACTGAGTTGTAAGAGTTCTTTAAATTGTCTGGATACAAGTCATTTATCAGCTATATGCATTGTAACTATTTGCTCCTATTCTGTGGCTTCATTTTTTTTAACTATATTTCAAAGAGTAAAAGTTTAAAATTTTTTATTAATTTTGTTATAAGCTAATTTTATTCCCATCAAAGAAATCTCTGCGTACCCCAAAGTCACAAATATTTTCTCCTGTATTTTCTTCTCCAAGTTATGTTTTTAAATTTTACATTTAGGCCTTTAATCTATTTTGAGTTAATATCTATGTATGGCATGAAGTAAGGTTCAAGAGTCACTCTTATTCCATACTAATGTCCAACTTTTCTGGCACCATTTGTGGAAATACTTCCCTTTCTCCCATAATGGATAATCATGGGAGCATTATCCATGGAGCATTATCCAATTAGCAATTCATTTTTCTGATAGACTCAGACGTGCACAGTAGATAACTTAAGTTGGTGCAATAAAAATGAATACAGTACTTGTAGAGTAGTTACTAAGAAGGCTAAGAATCTTTTTAATTATTATTACTGGTTTTGAACCAGCTGTGACTTAAAGCTACAACTACTGAGAGATCATTTTCCCTCCACGAAGACCTGCTTAAAAATGGAGCCAACAAAGAGAGACAAATGAATTCCCAGTGATAAGATTTATACTTCTTAATTCTAATATGGCTAATAACAGACCCCTTCCTGGATTTTCCAGTTACAAAAGCCAACACGTTTATTTCCCCCCTAAGCTATCAACTAAAAGAGAGGTCACTGTCACTGACTGTCCCATCATCATCAACTCTCTCCTTTACTCACAGATGTACAGACACCCATGTTCCTACCTTCTTCTTTAACAGTTCCTATTTTCAGGAAAATACACATAAACTCATTCACACTAACATAAAAATGACTGACAAAATAGGCGTTTTGCCTGCTCAGGAGAATTTTATTTGAACAGAAACTAAACTTAATACAAATAAATATCCATTATATATTGCAGGGAGAGTTTTCCTCAAACCTGGAAAGCATACCATTTAGTCTGCCTGTTCACAGGTATGTCCCAAATAAAAAATTAAAATAATTCTTAAGAATGCAATACAGTAAAATAAAACACTTCTATTTTCCTTAATTTTAAAAAGTTCATTAAAAGTGGCTTTAAAAAGCCTTAAATAACTGCTTAAAAATCATTCAGTGATTTCCCATGAATCCAGGATAAAGCCCTCTATAATGAACCTTGCTAGCTCTCTAGCCTCACCTCTGGCCACTCTCCTCTCACACCCAGCACTCTTACAACTCTAATGCATGTGCAGTTTTCCAGGTCCACTTTTGCACATGTTATTACACCTGTCTGAAACCCGCACCACATTCTCATCCCCACCTCTGCCTACCTGACCACTGCTCAGGTCTCAACTAAAATACAATTTCCCACAAATCCTATGGAGTTCTCTAAGGCAAATTAGGTGACAATCTTCTCTGTTCCCATCAAATCCTGTATTTAACAGTGTCATGAATCTTGCTTCATTCTAAAATTTCCTAGACTATACTTATGAATAGACTGTAAACACCCTGCAAACAGGAATTTTGCCTTCCTTAGCAATGTATCCCAATGGCTGACACAGTGCATAACACAAGAAAGTACTCAATAAATAATTCCCTAGAATCCTGTTTTAATTTACTTCAAGAAAACCAAAAAGATAAGTCACACCAAATTCTATCTCACTCTTTTGTCTCTCTGTTGTTTATTTCTAGAATCAATGATTAAATATTGAAAAATTTAGTGAGACTCTAATGAAACAAATCTATAGTTATCTTGATTAGACTTAGGATTGCTTACAGGACTGAAACTGGACATGATTACATATGTTACGGGAATGGGATGTTTGAGGGTATGAAGAAAAATAACTTGTAAAATCATCTGAAATGTTCATTTCCTTAAGATGGCATTAGGCAGAGGGACTGCTATGGCTTTCATTTTTTTAAAATTAATAAGTTAATATTGTTTAGGATACAAATGAACCATTAAGAAAGACCTCTTAAAAGTCCGACCTCAGTAGTTTGGTAATGCATTTGTAATTAAGGAAAGAATATTATATGCATTTATATTGCTTCTAAAAATATAAATGTGGACAGGGTTATGAAAATCGTTTGCAGTCATTATAAGACAATACTGATCTATATATTATATAACAATTTTCTGCGAGAAATATATTTCTATCTTTATTTATATAATATGTTAAAACACGTTCTTGGAAGTGTTTAAATCATTAATACAGAAAACTAAAAAGTGTTTCAAATAAAGATATTGCTTATCTTTCTAAGTTAAAATGAAACATAAAACTTCTAATTTATGGGCTGAAAAACGGGGCATTTATGGCAGCTATATAACTCTCAATTTGTCACTATCTATCAAATGTATTATATTAAAATAGTTAATTTTGTTTTATAATTCTTCAAATACATAATTCAGACAAAATACAAAGTCAGGTAGCTTTTAAGATCATTAACTGTAAACCACACATATAAAGAATTTAACAAGGATTCATCTGTATAATTTAAATACATTTTTAAATAGCTACTAAATACAGAATATTTGATATATTTTCTTTATCAGTGATACCTGATATTTGCTAAATCTTTTATGGCCTATGGAATTTAAATATTCTCAAATATAGGCACATCATCAGTTAAAATAAATCCCTTTCAATGGGCAATTTATATCAACTAACTTTTAAAACTTTCATTCTCCCTATGCATTAAAAATAATCTGATGTAATGAACTATTATCAACATTTTATCAACTGTGAAAATGGCAAATAAGTAAGCAAAGTCTTTAAACTCCTGTGGTAATGGTTCATTCCACAAATATGAGAAGTAGTACGGTAATGGATAAGAACATAAACTATTAAACCACACTGCCTGGGAGCAAATCCCAGCGCTACAACCTACTAGTGCTGTATTTAGGCAAAGTACCCAATCTCTCTGTACTTCAGATTTTACAGAAATGAAAACAGCACCAACTTTAGAATACTGCTATAAGGATTAAATATATTAATCTATGCAGAATACTTAGAACATTCCTGACGCTTATTAATGTAAATGTTTCCTGTTATCATCACTTATTTTCTACTATGTCTCAGACATTGTGCTAGATACTAGAAATAGATTGATAAAACAAGACAGGAATAGCCCCTATCCTGGCAAAATTTTTAACACACACACACTAATGGATATACTGATAGTCATTTTATAATTGCTTTGCCTTCCCAGGGACGCCTCACTGATAAGGATGGGACATAACTTAGGAGGGCATAGCACTGCTCCCTTTGTTATTGGTAGTTTCATCCCTAATTACTACAAGTAATGGTCAGACCTACCTCCATGACAACTGGAGTCAAAATGGCATTAATTTGAGAGAAGCTGAGTTACTTGATTATTTAGGCTTATTACATTAAATATGTGATCACAAACGCACCAAGGAGCTGGTTTGCAACTGTTCTTATATGACATAAATTGTTGGTATTAAATAAAGGTTCTTGAAAATTGTACTTTTGAATGCACACCGACACAGAAGTACATCTACTACTTACATATTCATATCATCTAGTGCTTTCAGTGCAGAGACATGTAATAATGCTTCATGGAAACAACCATGATGCTATTATCTCAGCTAAAAATGTCATCTCCAGATAAAGCAAGTAAGTAATTTTGCATTTTTGGCAAGTTAAACAGGCACTGGTGGGTCTTGCTAAAACCTTGAATAGGAAATCTTGGTGATGTACTCATTCATAAAGAAAAAAATACCTGAAGAACAATAAATACCTTAACTCTTTTTCTGTATATTTCCTCAAATGATATGAAAATTTGGATAATATTTTTATTTCAGAGAAAATTTTAAGTATATGACACGTAGGAAGCTAAAACAAATACAAAAATCAACTTTAGAGATGAATCTAAAATTCTAAATTAATTCATTTGTTGAAGATCTGCATTATTATGGACTTTCATTCTTTTTATTTTAATATGACCTCTTTTAAGAAGCATAATATGCTACAAAGTAAATATCGTATTGGAGAAAGCCATAAACTAGACCACATTCCAGTACAATATCTAGGAATGGTAGACATGAATTACATTTCACAAAAAGTGCAAATGTCTCAGAGGCAAAGCTATCCTATCATATACAAGATAACGGCTTACATGTAGGTATTTCCATAAGTAAGCAATAAAGATCACGGTCAAACTGCAAAATGGTAAGAAAGAAATATCCTTTATTTTCTCTTACTTTTACCGAAAGTGCAGTGAAAATTCGGCTCTTCAATGCCAAAATTAGATCATATTGATTTATTCAATAATATTTTCATGACTAGAGTTAAGGGTAATTTTTTTTAATCACAGTGGGACCTTCCATATTATATTCAGTTCATTTCTATTAGAAGAAAACTGAAGTTGGTATCTGTCTTATTAGCGTCATAGGAATATATAATGAAATCTACTGTATGGATTAAATTGTATTAATAAGTGGGTTGACTTTTTCATTATTTTCAAGGAAAATGAGCCATAAATTCAAAAGCCTTATTGTAACCAACAAATATGTATTTAAATATCCCCAAATCTATTTTTCAATGAGTACTTCTAGTATAGCATGTCCAAATGAAACTTACCCAATTTGTATCATTTTGGATATGCTATAGATATAATCTTCTTAACTGAAGTGAAATATTTAATAAAGTTCAATTTATAATTAATAGTTTTTGTTTTCCATTAACAGATAAATACTTATATATAAGTCCAAGTCACTTTGCATCTTATATGTATTTAATTAAGATGCAGTATCTGCATTTATTCAAATGTGCCATGCAAGAGAAATTTGCTTCTTTCATATTACTGCTCCCATCAAAATAACGGGGGGGGGGGGATGAATAACAAAGCAAATATTACTTCTTCGAAAGCCACGAGAAAGCCACAACAGAGAATGCCGCAGAACCACGAAAGAGAGAGTACACCAGCCAGCGACATTTGGAGATGAAGAAGGAAAATTCCTCCCGGGGAGTTTCACAAAACAAGAAGCAAGGAGAGAAAGCTAGCAGATGACTCCGTGTTCGCCATGTGCCCCTCCAGATGTGAGAAACCCTAATTGTATTTGCCATGTGCCTTCTCACTTGAGAGAGAAACCCTGAACTTCATTGGCCTTCTTGAACTAAGGTATCTTTCCCTGGATGCCTTACACTGGACATTTCTATAGACTTGTTTTAATTGGGACATTTTCTCAGCCTTAGAACGAGAAACTAGAAACTTATTAAGTTCCCCTTTTTAAAAGCCATTTCGTTTCTGGCGTATTATATTCCAGCAGCTAGCAACATCTAACTACCTAACTATCTACATGAGGCAGATTATTTTTAACCAAAATAGACTGCAATAGGGGGCAGGCAACCGTGGCTCAGTGGCAGAGCTCTTGTCTGCTTGTTGGAGACCCAGGTTCGATTCTCAGAGCCTGCCTATGCAAAAAAAAATTGCAAAAGATTGAATGCGCAACCAAGTATGAGAATCTACTCTTCTCAATATTTTTTTCTTCTAAAAATAATTATTTTTATTTTAAAAAGGATTATGCTATAATTCATAAATATTAAGATGAATTTATAGATGTTACTAGAAATAATTAGAAACTTTAATTTCTAACACAGTAAAAACCAACAGATAGAGCCAACATAAACCAAAGCACTTTGGTATCTTCCCTAATTTTAGTGAAAAGGGATCCTGTAACCAAAAAGCGTGAGAACCACTGTTTTAAAACATAGTTCATGCATTTAAACAGCTTCTGAAACCTTAATCATTTCCATTAAGCCTTATTAAAATGCTCAAAAAATTTTTAAAAAGTTACTTCTTAAATTTGATAAAATATTGAAATACTGTGAGAAGTAAACTATAATTATATTTGAAAATAGAATAAATTATCACCTAAAACATCACCATAAGTACAAAGTTACCTGTATAAAGTTCAAAGGGTTTACAACAGTAGAATGAATCTTTAAAAAAAAATTTACTTAAAGATTGTAGATAATGGACATGAGCTATATTTTATAAGGATTTCAGAAAGATCAAGGTAAAGGAAAGAGAAATTAAAGATTCTTTTTATTGTTAAAAAGTGCACGATAAAGAAGTTATTTAATTGGCGGTTTACATTTGGGCTTGTCTGTCTCCTTGTTTATGGCTTGATTTAGAAAATTTAGAAAACCTTAGTTTCCCTCTGAAAGTATTTTTTTCAGTTGCTTTATTTATAATTACATTTACATTCTGATTTAGAAAATCTTAGTCTCTCTTCAAAATTCTTTTTCATTTTGTATTATGAATACGAATTATGATGAGATTTCCCAACTTTGAACCCCATGAAATAGATAATTCTTAACTGGGATTATATTTTTAAAACAAGCAAAAACTATTATTCAAATAGAACAGTGTTCAACAGAAAGAAAAGAAAATCTGCTTAACTACTTACTTGCGCCTTTCAAAATCAATAACATTATGAATCAGTATGCCTCTCAAAAATCACTCCTTAAAAATAATTCTCCCCTGCTTGAAACAATTATCTAAAAATGTATCAGCTGATATTTGATATATTAAAGCTATACTATAGTCATTGACTAAAAATTAATTTCATTTATTTTTATTTATTTATTTGCATGGGCAGGCACCGGGAAACAAACCCCTAAAAATCAAACACTCTAAATTCAGAGTTAAAAGTAGGGGGCTAAAATTTCTTTCACAAAATATTTAGGTGTTTTGATTTTTCAAAAATGTAAAAGAAAAGTAAACGTGACACAACTAATTTTCTATTAAATAGCTGACATTTTCAAAGCACACATTTCTAAATACAATTAGAACCATAAATTTTAAGTTTTCATCTTTACTCACATATTTTAAATTTAACAGAAGAAAAATACATAATTTTACAGTAAATGGTATTACCTTAGTTACTTAAGGCTTTAAATAAACTCAAACCTCTATTTAAAACATTCTTTTTCACATTTCAGCAGAAAAGGAATTACGCTTTAAAAAATATCCTTAGGAAACTGGCCTGCTCTATTTCTAGCAGACTTTAGCACATAATTAACTCTATCTGCAGCTTCTGACAGCCTTGGTTGTGAAAAGCTTTATTTTAGAGAGACCGGATGAACGAAAACCGGATGTTTGGTCAAATTCCTGGAAAACCCTGGGCTCTACATGAGATTTTACTTGTTAAATTAAGATTATTATTATTGGTTTTTGTTTTGTTTTTAGTGCCAATCCATTAAAGAAGATTAACATGATTAAAATAAAGACAATCAAAGAGAATCTCTACATAGCTCAGAGGATAAAAGTGGAATGGCTGGAAAGTCATCCTAAAAATTCTGCAATAATATACATCGTAACTTCCCAGAAGAAAATAGTGGATGCAATTTTTTAAAATACATTGAAATACTTCCTGTTATTATCAGTCATATGCAAAGAAGAGTACAATATAGATATCACTAAAAAACAAATGGCCATTCCTATATGTATTTTCTAAATGTGTAGGCAAAACTTCAGGGGGAAAGACTTTTTATAATTTCATCCATTTATTTATCTTTTAAAGAATCAATATCAGTAACATCATATAAAAATGTTTCTCTACCGGAAATCCTAAATCAATACATTGTTATTTCCATCGCAAAAAAAAAAATGATGCCTCATTTAGAGATCAAAAATTGTATTTCTAATTTTGAAATGGTATGAATTCTCCATAGAATGAAAATGAGAAAAAGCAATTTATCAATAGACACATGAAGTAAACATACTTATTTCAAGCATGCACTCCTGTGTTTGTAAAGAATGAAAGTACTGTAAAATAATGTTTTCAACACTACAAATGAGTATTATTACCTCAATTTCTGAAGAAATGTCTCCCTCTATGCTTTCTTCAAACATTCAAATCCCAGCTTAATAAAAACAAATGGTATTCCTCATTTCTTCAAAATTGCACATTTGATATCCTAAGCTTTGCTTTTTAACAAGACACTAACACTTTCAATTTAATAATTAAGTATTCATAAGCCTGAGTTTAGGCAGTAGTGTTAGGCAGCAGGGTTGGCTATGACAAATATATTTATAATATTCAAATTAATGAATATAAACATAAAAAATAAAAATAAAAGGTAATTTAAAACTTAAAATTTTCAAATAAAAATATGAAAGTATAGGCTGACTATTATTCTCTAAAAGTGGTCTTTAGTATTTCAACACAGGTAAAATAAGTCATAAAGTGTATAGTATCATTTGAGAATTTTACACATTTATATTCTCTGGTAATTCTATCCATTTCAGAATTAGACAGCAATAACCAAGTCAAAATGACAGACATATTTAGCTTTTCAAGCTAAAACACTACATTTTTGTGTCAGACAGGAAACTAAACACAATATAAGTTTTAAAAAAAATTATATGGGTAAGTATTGGGATCCAAGTTATTTTACTCACTGAAGCTTTTATATTTCAATTCTGATTTTCAATATATTGGAAAAGACTTTTAAAAGACAAATTATTCCTTTGAGTAAAATATGCCAGCAAATAAAACACACCAAATAAAAAATATCCAATAAAATTTAACTAACAGCCATCAACCATCAAGGTCTTCAATTTCTAAAATAATTTCAAAGGTTAATAAAACAAGAAGTTATTTTAAATTATGAATTTCTGGAAGTGCTCCGTAATGAAATGAGACTTTGTCTCTAATGACAGTATTATAATGAGTTTAATACTACTAAGAAAAAAAGATTTTAAATTATAATCTATAAAGATATAGAAATAATTTTTATTGAGGTTTGTTTACTTTGCTTCCTGGTTGAAGAGCAGACATGCAGATAAACTCTTCAAGGATGATATTGCAGAACAGTGGTTCAAAAGCCTAAATAAAATGCTAAATTATGTTTAACATATCAATTTTTTTACCGCCCTCTAGTGGTAAAGAGTCGAGACACTCTATGAAGTTGAAGATGAAAGCCGGCGATTAGGAAGACACAAGATCATGGCTATTAGAAGATCTTATGTGTTTTATAATAGAAAACAGTACAGTAAAATGTTAAGCTCTATGGCATACTTCTTCTTTTAGGAAATAAATTATATTAAACAAAAGAAAACCCAAATATATGTCAGATTTTATTTGCTAAACATGTGACCAGAATGAATACGAGAATGAATACACTGATTGTGCACACGAATGATTAAATATAGAAAGTGATTATGGCACTAAAAAGATGGTCACAAAATGAAAAATTCAGTAAATTTTGTCTACATGACATTAGATTCTTTCACTTGAACTAGACTGGTTATTTCAGACCATATAGGCAAGCTTATAAAAGTTAATTTTAATGTTCTCTGGATAAGAATGTAAAATTATAAACAAGTAAAACTGTATAAAGTTCACACAACCAAGTAAACTAAATTAATATTCAGATCTGCTCATGAAAGACATTTTACATAATAAACTTTCAGTAAGTTACTACTACATATAAAATTTACAATTGGCATGATATAAAAGCATATTTAATTTCAAACGAAACTGACTTTGTTCTGCTTTTTACCAAATCAGGCACAGGTACTCTCCAGGTATTTCCCAGAACATCTGCATAATTTTATACAGTATTTTTGGCTTTATTTTCAATATTCATTTTCCATAATCAGAAATAGCAATTTCTGAAAAACACAAAACACTTCGTAATTTATGATTTTAAAATAAGTACTGAAAAAAGAGTAGTAGATGAATTATGGTCTGCTGTATCTTAGATATAAAATTTATTTTATAAGGTTCTGCTGTATAAAAAAATGTGTATTCTCAGAAATGTATGTGGCTTATTCACATAGTGTTAACTTAGTGGAAAAATCATGGAATATATCAGAAACATGGCCCAAAGAAGGAAAAGAAATTATAAACCCTGCCAGAAAAAAGCCAGGTCCAAAAGCAGGTGGAAAACATCCTATGCAGATACATTCTTTTCCGTTTCTAACCTTACGGAAATTGGTGACCATAAGATATATATTGTGGCTTATTTTGTTTATTTTACTATTTTATTATTTTGTTTATTTACTTATTTAAACAGTGACTGTAAACCATGGCTGCCAGGCTCTTCTTTCTAGGGAATTCAATAAATGCTGAATGCTATATAAAAAGGTAAAAGAAGATGTCTTCCCATTTCCTCTTGGGCTAAATATGCACAGCAGTCAACTAGAATGTTTTCTACAGCTCTTCTACACACAAGGTGACACAATCCTTAGCTATCTGGTCATTTCAAAGCTCCAGAGTGTGAGATGTTCCTCAATTGGAAGATTTTTAATGAAAAAGGGCATTTTTAAAGCACTGCCATAGTAATTCTATCAATAAATAGAGCAGAGAAAGTCACTACTTAAAGCAAATTAAAAGAGATTATCATGTATGGCACAATCCCCGGACTGATATTTGAACTCTAAAATATCTTGCAGAAATATGTCTGTCTCATCTTCATTCTGCTATTAAAGAGCAGCTGTTCACAGATATGTAGAACCTTCTGAGCAGTTTTTAATAGAGTCATTCCAAGTCAGTTCAGCTACAAGTTTAGGAATAGAACAAGCCTGTTTTTAAAACCAGATTATTTTCTGGTTGTAAGTATTCTAAGAAGTGTGGCCGAATTAAGAAATTATAAGACAAATTTTAGGTATATAGCAACCAACTAATTTACAATTAATCTTTGAGAAGGAACATTAAAAGTCAGTTGCCAATCAAATCTAAATAGCAAAGAAAGACTGAGGAAAGGAAATGAAATTAACAATTAGCTGACAGAGCAAAACCACTCAAGGACAATTTCGCTCCCTCTTTATGCAAATTCCTGCAAAATAAACTAATTTCATCCATAAATTCACTTTCCAAGGTACAGTATATATTAAATTTAAAAAGAACTAAAGATTAATGAAGAAAGCAAGTGCTTAAACTGTCATGTTAATGATTTGATTTTCCCAACAAACACTGAGTGCCTCATCAGAAACAAAAAATTAAAAAACAATATAAAATTTTACTAATGTTTCTCCCTATATCCTACACTAATTAAACATCCGAACTAAAAAAATGTGGTATTTGAAGAAATATGGCTTTTGAGATGGTATCTACTTGAAACAGATTAAACTTTAAGAAATGGACATTAGTAACCTTTTTGAAGATTCAAGCAAGTGTCAGAACTAATGTCAGTGATGACCTACTGGGAGACAACAGGATAGCTGGTACTCTGCGGCTGCTTCTAACATTTACAACAGCTGATCTTCAAGACCATCTATTCTATCCTTGGAAGTGTTGTGCAGCTCACTGTCAGATCTAAAAGTTCACTTCTGCTGCTGATACAGAGACACACACCTAAGGAAAGCATGAGTAAATTCAGAATATTAAATCAGCACACTAAAAACTTGAGAAGCTAAATGCACATCTATAAGTGTATAGATATATAAACATATATGCATGAGTGTGAGTGTGTACAGTTTGTAAAAAAAATACAATGCTCTGCTGAAATTTTATGCTACTCATCCAACACTTCCCTTTTAATGCAACATTTTCTAAATCTGCAAAAAAAAATCGAGTGCTAAAACACACGTTCCTCTAAAATCAAAGAAATCATCAAGTCAGTCTGAAAACAGTTCTCTCTTAAACAAACCCAAACAGTTAAACATAAAATCATACACATGAACCACTGCCACATTATCTGTTTTTACTGACAGAAGATAGGAAAAAATGATAAACCTGCTCTCTAAATCTGGAAAAAGTAGAAAAGTAACAGTTTGGTATAGACTAAAACGGCTTTAGATAAAGACATTCATATTAAACACCCACTAAAAATCCCTGGGGAGTTTAAGCTATTAGATGAGACTTCATTTAATCAAGTGTAGGTCACTTCGGAATGAGTGAAATAAAAACACAAGAGACTTATTTTGGAATGGTAAATGCCATTTTTAGAAAGCAAAGAGGTTACTCTTAGGGATTCTCCACTAAATTCACTCTGACTTACACAAAACAGTACCATCCCATGTATTCCACTTCAATTGGAATCTATTCAAATGTACTAGAAAAACTGGAACACAGAGATCAAATTTTGAATAGGACAGTACTTATAAAGCTTGAATTCTCTTTTGGAATCCAATTAACAGCCACTTGAGGGATGCTGAATTATAATTTATCCATTAGAAATGGAGATGGGAACATCTGAGCAACTGTTTGATAGAGACAGATATTAAAACCATCTGCGACTCAAGAAAGGTAAAATGTCTGATGAAGTAGGCAATGCAGATAACCCCCCCAAGTGTGGCTTGCTACTGCCTGTCATTTTCACAAATTAAATTTACGAAAAAGAAGTCTGCATTTTCACGTAGAAAGGATGGAGGTTTCTAATGATGCAAGCCACTAAAATACCCATTTTTTAAGACTGCAATATATTTTCTAATTTCCTCTGCTACTATGGCATTTCAGCGCAATGCTAAACATATGAAAACATATCCTGTATCATTAGAATATGATTTGCTCACTAAAACTTCTGTCAAGCAATTAATTGTACTGAATACCTAAGCTTTAATAAAACTGAACTACAAAAACAAAGGCCAGTTTTGAACCAGTAATATACATAGAAGTAGCAGACACACTCACTCACCATCCCATTGTCTGGGATTTCGCATTTATATAATTTGAAAATCACTATGTTAAACAAAAAAAACATCCAGATAAGATGGTAACTTAAGCACAGATATCTAAAGGCTTCTCCTTTCTTCATACCAATGGAAATGACTAAAGGATATAAACAGACGAGATAATTTAGCATTAAAAGAAGCCTATCACATTCGCCAAAATGAAAATCCATGGTAGGCAATTGTGACCAGTTAGTAGGAAGATAACTCTAAGGAATTTGAATTGCTCATCTGAGAAACGGTGCTGTGTCACAAGAGCAAGACAGGGGAAATCCTAATTAAACATCACTAATACCACATCATCTGATGGGCTGAGGCATGTAGATGGGAGTGTTGCTAGGACAGGTTGGAGGAAGGTGTCTTAGAAAGCATTCTGGACATGAGGACCAACAGCATTAGGAAGCAGTTACAATGGGGAGATTAAATGTAAAGCTACAGGCACAGATAAACCAAGCAAGTTCAATGAAAAAGAAAGCAGGAGGGCAGGCCATGGTGGCTCAGTGGCAGAATCCTCGCCTGCCATGCCGGAGACCCAGGTTCCCTTCCCAGGGCCTGCCTGTGTGAAAAAAAGAGAAAGCAGGGCATGCCGGAGACCTGGGTTCAATTACCGGGCCTGTCCATGCAAAAAAAAAAAAGGAAAGAAAGCAGGGACTATTACAATATTAACCTCAGTAAGGCAGAATGCATTATACAAAAACAAAAACACATTGGGTTGGGCTAAAAAAAAAAAAGGGGGATCCATTAAGGTTACATACTACAATGAAGATATAATAAACATTAATCGTATGCATAAAATACAGCCCAAAGGGTAAGAAACAAAAGGAACTGAACAGAAACAAAACGACAGTGGAACACTCTAAACAGGTCTTTCAAATCTTTGAAAAAGGAAATAGGCTTTTAAAAGATATTGGGAATATCCTATACAGTAACTGTTTAAAAAGTTGAAAAAGTGATCAGACATCGAGTAGCGATATGAAAGAAGCTAATCTGGATAAGACTGTATCAGAAGACTAGGTAAAAGATGATATCATCCATATTTTAAAACTTCAACTTCTGTGTAAGACTAAAGGAGAAATATTTATTTGGTGCAAAATTTATATTTTGGCTAGTACATTTCCTAATTTAACTTGTATGATCAGTTTAATTGAACACCTTAAGTACATGGAATCTTGCATAAGGCATGAGATATTATTGGTTTCGCTAGGTTAGTGTGGTGTCCCGATAAATCTGAGAGTGATTTGGATAGTGAGTAAAAAGTATTTGCAAGGTCCCCTTGGGGGGAAAGGGGAAATATTTAACTCCCCATTTGGAAATTTCTGATATTCTCACAAGCAGCGGGGACAAACAAATCAATAAGCTGAGCCCTAGATCATGGGGTTTGCCCCTATGAAACTTAGCATAGGCTAAGCCTACTTAAAATAAGGCCTAAGAGCCACTTCCCAGAGAACCTCTTTCGTTGCTCAGATATGGCCTCTCTCTCTAAGTCAACGTGGCAGGTAAACTCATTGCCCTGCCCCTCCTACGTGGGACATGACTCTCAGGGTGTAACTCTCCCTGACAACATGGTACAGAAATCCCAGGATAAGTGGGGACCAGGCATCAAGAGATTGAGAAAGGCTTCTTGACCAAAAGGGGAAAGAGAGAAATGAGACAAAATGCCGTTTCAGTGGCTGAGAGTTTTCAAACAGTCAAGAGGTTATTTTGGAGGTTATTCTTCTGCATTATATAGGTATCCCTTTTAGTTTATGGTGTATTGGAGTGGCTGGAGGGAAGCATCTGAAACTGCTGGGCTGTGTTTCAGTAGCCTTGATTCTTGAAGATTATATAAAGATGTAATGTTTACAGTGTGACTGTGTGATTGTGAAAACCTTGTGTCCGATGCTCCCTTTACCCAGGGTATGGGCAGATATGTAAAAAAAAAAAACACGGATAAATAAATAAATAAATAATGGGGGGACAAAAAAGTAAAATAAATTGGGTAGATGGAAATACTAGTAGTCAGTGAGAGGGAGGGATAAGGTGTACAGTATGTATGGGTTTTTTCTTTTTATTTCTTTCTCTGGAGGGATGCAAATATTCTAAAAAATGATTAATGTGATGAATACACAACTATGTGATTATATTGTAAGCCACTGATTGTCCACCATGTATGGAATGTAAGTGTGTAAAGATTTCTCAGTAAAAATACTTAAAAAAAAAATACATACATACACACACACACACACACACACACACAAGGAACAAAAACACAAGTATAAAAAACAAATACTGTAAAATGTTCTATTGTTAAAGTTTCTTAATCCATTCTTAAATAAATAATGGTAAGCATAAAGTTTCTACAGCATTTATATTCTAATGGACATATTAATTATTTTTATATGGGGTGGAAAATATTAGACTTCAATTTCAGAATGCTGGGATATTTTGTTTATAAAATTATTTTAGTGAATATACAAGGAAAAATGTTTGAAGATCACTATTTAAGATGTAAAGAAAACTTCCATAAATTCTTAAAAAGCTGACATTTTCCAAGCCACCTTATCTGACTGCATTGTATTAAATCTAGAAATTAAAAAAAATAGTAAAAACCAAAATGTCCAGAAAATAAAATCTGGAGTCAGAAAACGTACACAAAAAAATAATTTAAAGCAGAACAATTACACAAATAAAGGGGACAAAGCTGTATCCAGTAGCATATTAGTAGTCATAACTACATCAGAGGAAAACAAAGAAAAATTAATGAAGATAAGAGCAGAGGTTATAAATTTAAAAATGGAAAACAAAAAAATGGTAAATTGAGGTAGGGTTTAAAAAATATATGTAACACAGAGATGCTAGTCCAATCAAGAAAAAATTGTATAAAAATATAAATAGGAAAACTTTAGGATGAGAAAAAGGCAGAATGATAGAAAAAGTTCAAGGTACTATAAAAGAATAGAGAATTAGGTTAGCAACCCTACTGTACAATTTACTCACAAGGCAAAAATCCCTTGAAATCTCTAAAATTAAAGAGTCCACTCAAAGACTTCCCTCCTGGGTATCTTTAGTGATTAAAATGAACTACTCTTCTAACTTTTGAAGGAAATTTAATTGGAAATAGTGGGAAAGTAAAATAGAGAGGAAGAGCCCGCAAAACACATTTCACTAAAGTGAAATGTGACTGCCTTAATTATCTCTGGTTACAATAATGATTTAATGAGGTTTTAAAATATAAGGCGGTAGACGTCTGAATATAACACTTAAGAAAATAAGCTAATAAAGCCTATGATGCACTATGATATTCGAAAGAATACTGGTTTAAATGATTGGTTCACCAATGAGGATCTCAAATATATTCATATTTCTTAAAAGATATTTATTTTATAAATATTCACATTTATACATATTATAGAAAGATTGCTACATAGATACAATGCATAGCAGCATATTTAAAACCTAACAAAAGTGGAAGGACACTTTAAGGTATTTTTAGATAATCTGATCATTCTTGCATTATCCTAGCCTGTCCTTGCAAGAACAGTTGTTTTTATCATATTAAGGATAATTAAGCATGTTTTAGATTATCTTTAATTTCCTCCCCCTGGCTGTCCAGCTTTTGGTCATTTCGCTGCTCATTAAAATTTCCACCAGAAATATAGAGAGAAATTAACACAAATAAAACTGAAGCCAAAGAGAATTTTATTTATATTGAAAGAGGTGAAAAATTTTGTTACTGGAAGATTTCTATACTAAAAAAAATTACTCCATTTAAATCACTTAAAATAATGCCCCAAATACAATTTATTTAAAAACTTGTAATATTCTTATTCAAATGGAAAAGTTCCAAAGCTATACAACTAAACAAATTCCAATTTACCTGGGGATCAAGAGGAGTTTTCAGTTTGAGACTAGTTCTTCAATGACTTCCAAACTTTAAAAAGTCTCCGAACAAACCCATTTCTGTGGGTAAATATTTCAGAGAGCCTCATGCATTATTAGATTTCCACCAGAACAAATTTTTATCAAAAAACCCTAGCCTGGAGTTTGCAAAAGCTCCCAAGTATGGACAGTCCTAGCCAATGTGTTTTATTTTTAATCATCTGGCCAAGATTAACTAAGGATGCTTTCAATTTAGGACCTTTTTCCCTCCTCTTACCAGCCATAAAGGTGTTTAGTGGTTTTCTTTTTTTTCCCTTTCCTCTCCTAATTTTGAAATTATTATCTACATACATCTTATTCTATGCCTACTACAGGAAGAGGTAAGTTGAAGTCAGACATAAAAGTCCACACATCTTTTAATTAAAAGAGCTGTGTTGGTGGTGTTTGGAACTGAATTTGAGAACATGTATTACGGAATTGTTGGTCTTATGTTATATTGTAGGTTAAATAAGATTTTGTGGTTCACCCTGGGAAGCTAAGTACTACTGCAGAAAATATTCCTTGAGTTCCAATTAAATTTTCAAAATGCAGCTTTGCATACAGTCAGGGTTGCCTTTATCTGTTTGTTTTAAATTCTTTTGCTCATCAAATTTACAACAAGGCATTTGCACACTTTTCTTATAAGTTAATAAATAACTCAGGTAGGACAGTACAGCCAGATAAATGACTTTCAGGGTCCAGCAGGAAACCTGTTCCTACAGTATATTAACAGCGTCCATACTTTTTTAATGATGACCTTACACAAGGGACAAGCTCGTATTCATGGCCACTTGAGATTCTTTCCAACTCTGTGATTCCGTTTCACATTTCTAAAAATGGCCCTGTCCCAGATGGATATTTTGTAATTAAAAAATTCAAATTTATAGGAACTCTTCCAAATGTCCTGGGATATCTGACATAACAGAAGAAAGGACATTAATAAAATCATCCCTTTGTAGTTATGTTATAAAGCAGGATTTGTGGTAGATATTACCAAGACTACAGAGTTAGCCGTTTTATTCTCTCTAAAGCAAATGCCGTTATTTAAAAAGATATTGCTGTAATGGACAGAGCACTGAGTAAGAATACAAACAGCTGGCTTTCAAATTCTTTTTCTACCACTACCTACCTATATCCATAGTAAAATTTCATAAATTCTCTGGGTCTGGATTTTTTCATGATCTTGATAAGTTTTTTCCTGTCTAGAGTTAATAGAATTATTTTCAACTTTAAAATAAAAGATACAAATGAGTTAAACTGAAAATGTGCAATTCATGTTTTAATTTTATTTTATTACTGTAAAACTATTAAACCAGGTTATATTGTTTGTTTACACAAAACAAAACTGAAATGTTAAATCTCAGCTTGTTTCTTTATCTGGAGAACTTATCAATGATATTCAAAATACAAATAACTTATTATGAATAGCGATTCCATAAGAGATTTGCATAAGTAATGGTAAACTTTTAAAAATCAGATGATGACCCCTCTGGTTAAATATGTAAGAGATCCTAAAATAATTTCATCATCATCAATTTACTGATCTTTAGATCATTTATTTAAGAAATTCATAGAGATTAGCTTTTGACCTCAAAGTAACAGGTCAGCAGTTTAAAACATAGATAAATATCAATTGTTATTACTGGAATCAACGAAGATATACTGTTAATAGCCTAATTAGCAGATGCACAAACACACACACAGGATTTTTTTGCTTTTAATTTACTTATAGGCTCCTGGGAAACGATTAAAGAACTTATGGGTACAAAGCATAACAAAGTATTGAAAGAGAACCTCCTAAAGTTAATATGATGCTAAATTAGGTTATTTATTCCTAAACCAATGGATATAATTAAAGAGTAGAATCCTATTAAAAGGATTGTTTTATTTTTATCAGGATTTCCACGTAATGGCAGACAAAGAACACAATTCTGATCAATAATAATGCACATTTGAAAAGGGGGATGTTACATGTCAGTTTAAATAGAAGTACAACAGAAGAACTTCAGAGCTGAAAAATTCTGAAATCTTCTATTCCAACCCATTTCTTTTAAAGATCTATTGAGTCATTCATTAGATTCTTTTATCCAATTCAACTTAAGTAGTTGTAGCAGAACACAGGTTTAAAACCCAGGTCTCCTGACAGTCACTGTATAAAACAGAAATCTAGTTTACTGGAATTTCCCATAACACAAGAGTCTTGGGTGAAAACAGGCATAAGGCAATTTTGACAGTTACAAAAAATCATAAAAAGAATAGGAGTGTGAAGGTATGAATGCTCAATTCTAACATGCAAACCTACTAAGAAATGGGAAAGCAAAACTGAAGACAACAAAGAAAACCATTATTAACCCTTTTCTTCTATGCTAGTTCTTCTTCCTTTGTAGTGGGTTGAATGGTGTGCCCCCACAATTCATGTCTACCTGGAACCTAAAAATGTGACCTTATCTGAAAATAAGGTCTCTGATATGTAATTAATTAAATTAAGACGAGGTCACACTGGATTAGGGTGGGCTCTAAATCCCATGGCTGTTGTCTTATAAGAAGAGGAGAGAGAGCACATTGAAGGAAGAGGCCATGTGAAAACAGAGGTAGAGACTCACATGATGCAATTACAATCCTAGGAATACCCGGGCCATCAGAAGCTAAAAGAGGCAAGGAAAGATTCTTCCCTAGAGCCTTCAGAGGAAGTATGGCCCTGGTCGCTATTGTTTTAAGCTAGCCAGTTTGTAGTCATTTCTTAGGGCATCCCTAGGAAATGAATACAACCTCAGAAGCCTAAGAAATCAGCCAGTGAAGAACTCCTTCTTTCCTGGAATTGCACAATGTTTATATTTTGTTTAGTTTTCATTGATTCTTTGGTAATTACACTAAAATGTGAACTAAGCCATCAAAATAACAACCTAATACTATTGTTCAAAATGTTACTGTATTTTGCTTTGAGCCTTCATTAATGATTTGGCTTGGTCTATGTTTAGTAAAGTTAAATTTTGAAATGAGATAGATCTGGATCTACCTTTGGCCTCTAATACAAGAAATGGGACATAATATTCATGATTATTTCTATTTCTACATGGAACCAGTCAATATTTACTAAAGTGTTATAAGAATGATTGTTTTACTTTTTCTAACGTTATTCTATACTTATGGGTCAATTTCATATAGCTTATAGTAATAAAGTATTTATGTCAAACACAAAGCAGGTACTCAATAAATGTTTATCACATTGTAGTGAATATTCAAGCAGTGAATTATTGTTATAAATAGCAGGAGAATGATTTCTAATGTTATAATAGTTTTGGCAAAAAGCATTTATTTGTCACCAAAACATTTTATTAATTTATTTTAGTAACTTATATAAATCGACTGCAAACACTTATTTTACTACACTTTGATAAAGTACAATAAAACTTTCAAGCTCCTTCCTCAGAAAAGATTTACCTGCTAGAAAATAACTTGAATGGGTTGGGGAGATTTACTCAACTCTCCAAAGAGTTACTAATCACTATTTCCTCCTCTTGTCCCACTCCCTGAAAACCCTTAATGAAAGTACCACAGAAATACTTCTAAAATACGCCAAAGAACTTTCAAAGAATAAAACCTAGTTACTCTACAGAATAAACATCAAAAGAATAAAAGCAGTTAGGGAATATCGATCATTTGGAGGGGGAAAGAGGGGCATATTCCAAAATCTTATAATCCAACAAAGAAGAAATAAAAGTATATTTAAATGATATTACTTATTATATACAAAATAATATTAAATGATAATAAGGTAATAAGAATGAATATAAGGTGAAAACCAGTACAACACAGGATTAAAGTTCTCTCACAGAATGTCTGAGAACATAAATAAATTTGACATCTCTTTCTGGAGCATGAAAGATTAAAAAAAATTATTCTGTAATTTTGTAACTTTTACAATATTAAATCAATACCTTATAGAACTACATGACTACCATACTCAGCATAAGCCTATTTCATCTTTAGTACTTTTAATTCATCTGGAGATTAAATGAATTATAAAATCCTCTTTAAAGAGTTTTAACCTGGAAAGTTAGAGCACTATTAGGACTTCTTTGACTCATAGATACATTTTTCATGTTTTGGAGAAACTCATCATTTTATAAGTATGGTATTTCTAGTTTTCCCCCTTTTAAATGTAAAAGAAACATCTCTAAATCTAAGATTAACAATTCACTGACAATTACAAATGTTTATAAAAGTGTGGTAATTTCTTGGTCCATTTAAGAACACTTATTCCTTAATATTTCATCAATCTTAATAAGAGCCTTGTTATATTTTATAAATATCATTTTTTTTTAGGAAAGAGAAATCATAACAAAATATCTATACAAATGAGAGATAGTACTTGGGTTAAATTACTCCAAAATTGTGCTATTCTACTAAACTAAAGACTCATATATTGACAAGAGATGAAATGACTAAGGCTCTTACTCAGTTAAGTCCAGACAATGATAATAGTGGGTCATTATCTCATAGTTTTTGCAATGGTTTCACATAATAGTTCTCTTATGTTACATCTGATTTCAGAGTGGTCTCAGAGATTCAGAAAGAACAGCACTCTTTAAATTATTTCTTCTTTTAAGCTGCAAAATGATAAATTCACAAGGCTATTGCTCTGAGTAGAAAGCTAGAAAAACCTTAAAAATTTCATTTCAATATTTTGTTTTAAGTGTTACAAAACTATCAACTAAGTTTCGGTTCAGATAAGCCCTTTCTAATCTGATAAGAACAATTTTAGCTGTATGTTTGTAACTCCTTAAGAACTTGAACTAAAAGACAGACTTGGAGGTTGCATAGTCAGGCAACAAGGTTCTCAGCTTACACAATGGGGTTCCGAGTACAGGCAATCTATGAGATGACAGCTGCTGAAAAATAAAACGAACAAAAGCCCAAACAAAGGACAAAGTCTCTGATCTTGAGTTTGCAATCCAAAGAAAGCCACAGAATTAATACCTAAAAATAAAATAATCACTCATACACTAAAGAAACATAAATAAGTACAAAGCTGATTATGCCTGCATGTGAAAAATACACTATTAAAAGCTCACAGTTGCTCAGTAGTGGCCTCTCTCTCCAGCCAATACAACAAGCAGACTCACCACTCTCCCCCTGTCTACGTGGGACATGACTCCCAGGGGTGTGGACCTTCCTGGCAACGTGGGACAGAAATCCTGGAATGAGCTGAGACTCAGCATCAAGAGATTGAGAAAATCTTCTCGTCCAAAAGAGGGGAAGAGTGAAATGAGACAAAATGTCAATGGCTGAGAGATTCCAAACAGAGTCGAGAGGTTATCCTGGAGGTTACTCTTACACATTAAGTAGATATCACCTTGTTATTCAAGATGTAGTGGAGAGGCTGGAGGGAACTGCCTGAAAATGTAGAGCTGTGTTCCAGTAGCCATGTTTCTTGATGATAACTGAATAATGACACAGCTTTCACAATGTGACTGTGTGACTGTGAAAACCTTGTGTCTGATGCTCCTTTTATCTACCATGTCAACAGACGAGTAGAACATACGGAATAAAAATAAGGAATAGGGGCAACAAATGTTAAAATAAATTTAGTTTGAAATGCTAGTGATAAATGAAAGTGAGGGGTAAGAGGTATGGTATGTATAATCTTTTTTTTACTGTTATCGTTTTATTTCTTTTTCGGTTGTCTTTTTATTTCTTATTCTGAATTGATGCAAATATTCTAAGAAATGAAGAATATGCAACTATGTGATGATATTGAGAATTACTGATTATAGATGTAGAACGGAATGATATGTTAATGTTTTTGTTTGTTTGTTCCTAATTTTTTTAAATTAATAAATAAATTTAAAAAAAAAAAAGCTCATAGTGGGGCAGGCCATGGTGGCAGAGCAGGCAGAGTTCTTGCCTGCCATGCCGGAGACCTGGGCTCGATTCCTGGTGCCTGCCCATGCAAAAATAAATAAATAAAAATACTAAAAGCTCATGGGAGACTGTAAGGAGTATGTCAGATACAAGGTGGTTTGCAACTGTTTGTAGAAGAAATGAATTGAGCAGACCTTAGAATAAGGGTTGACAAGGAGGAAGGAATATGCAATGCTACCGGAAAATGTCTGTATGAAAGTTTAGCATTTCATATCAAAAGAACACCAACCTAGGAGTTCGGTGCAATTATTAGAATCGGGTCTGTCACTACTTAACCACGTAAACTAAAAGAAGTCACTTTTATCTTTTAGGGTCCTGGTGTCCTCATTCACTCAATTCAACAATATTTCTTGGATACCATCATGTGCCAGGTACCGTTCTAGGCTCTGGGAATAAAAACATGTACAGAAGTCCGTTCCATCATGAAGCACACATTGATAAACTACAAAATTTAAGAAATTTAAGAGAAAGTCATGATTTGAAAATAATGAAAGGAAAAGTTCTTTGCTTAGCTCTCTCTCTCTCGTTTGCCTCTCCCTGCAAACACACTGTGTGACAGTGATCTATACCACATCCTCTGGGGCCCTACCCTCCTACACCTACCCTCTTATCTGAGATTCAAGGTCCACCATGCTCTGGCTTCAGCCAACTTTCCAGTCTTACCTTCCAAAACTCTCTTTCATGAATTTCATGCTCCAACTAGGTTACTTCTTATTTTCTCAAATAAACTTGACACATTCCAACTTCTAAACCTTTGCTCATTTGCCTCACTCTGCTGGGAATGCGTCCTCCCTGTCACCTGTCCGTCATCCTACCCTTTCTCCATCAGGCTCAAACATTTTCTTGATGTGACACTGACTTTCTGAGTAGGGAAGTGATAAAATCAAGGCAAGATAATATGGCTGTTCGGACTGAAGAGGAAAGTCAAAGTTGGGGAAGCTATTGAGGAGAATCTCGTAAAACAGGATTGTGATTGTATTATAGTACATGGATCCAAAACATCCCATTAGCAGAATCAACAGTTCTTGATTACTAATTAAGCATATAATAAATGGAAAGACATGAATCCAAATGGCCCCAAATTATATGGTCATGATTAGGATATAAAGAGCATACCAAAGGACACACAGGAGGCTTTCAAAAAATACTGAGAAAATTCATCTTTTTAAATCTTTAAACTGATTTTTTTCTTAATGAAAGGTTCCTAAAATATCATAATAAAATATCTTATAATTAAACAGAATATATTCAGTCTAATTTTATAGTAACTGAGAGGAAAATGTGCTACATGACTCATTAATAAATACAATGACCTAAAGCTCAGTGATTACTGGGTTAAAAAATATCATGTTAAAAAAGATATCAGGTTCAACACTAACAATTTCACAACATATATAAAGGGTCTGTTCTTAATCTTTAGGGAAATAGGGGTTGTCTGATAAACAGCATCTACATGGTTAATGTCAGAGCTCTTGTTTTTATTTAAATATAATAAACTGTTACAGATAGAGCTAAACACCACAGCTCCTCCCTTCTCTCCCCATCTTTCCCCCATCCTTTCACAAGCAACCAAACGATGTGTAACTGGCTTCTATCCTTATCCTCCCCGTGCATAGAACTGTGTGCTTCAGCTTACCACCTGAAATATTCTAGCCAACAGTACAAGCAGGCTTATTTTCATGGCTGATGAATATTTTGGCAATGTGAATTAGGCTCTAGGACACTGACATTTTATCAGATTCGGGCTAATTAAATCATAAAACAAAGAAGCCTAACAGAGCGATTGAATACACAGATTTTACTCTTGATGAACTCAAGAGATAAATACTTCAATATACTTTCTCAAATTTATCTTTACTTAATTTGCAAAATCTCTGTCCTTAGGGTCAAAGTGGTGAGTTGTTATTTTATCAGAGTCTGGGACTAACTTTGCTTCTATTTCCACACTGGAGAGGTTAACAAAATCTTGGAGTATCTCCTTCAAATGGGGTGCCTCATTAGAGTTTTAAGCACACTCAGAGCATTTAGAAGTAGGTATCTTGTTACCGCAAACAGAGCCACTCCTAGAAATAAGGCTAGGGAAGAATTTTATAAAATATACACAAGGATATATTTTTTTAACTGGAAAGATACTATCAACTTTCTTTCTCCATAAATATACCAGAAAAATCTTGACTACTTAATTCTACCCTTGCGTTCTGCCTCAACTGAGGTGCAAAGAATATTATAAGTTTACAATTCTAATGCCTACCTCTTGAGAAACTGAACTACCACTGAAATATTAATATACTCATTCATAAGCATTTTAATAAATGTTTTTACTGCATGAAAGCAAGTAATTTTTTCACTTTATGAAAGATTTTGCATTAAATCCCCTATTCCAAACTGGAAACATAAGTACAGAGTGAACTAGGCTTTCCTCATGAAATGAGAAAAATGCATGGATTTTTTTTTTTTGGCATGGGCAGGCTCCGGGAATCAAACCCGGGTCTCCAGCATGACAGGAGACAATTCTGCCACTGAGCCACTGTTGCACCACCCAATAAGTATGGATTTTAAACGTAAAGAAATCAAGCACATTATCATAAACTCACAGATCCTAGTAGTTTAGAAAAAAGCCTAGGAATTTTGTTCCAAATAGGCACCTGTGTATTACAAAGAACTATAAAGTCTTACTTTCTAAATGTCTATGTTTAATTGTTCTGCCCGTTAAGGACATTATTGTGTTCAGTCCAAAATCACAACATGCGAAAGGGGGCGATAACCTAAAGTGACAACTCTTAAAAATACTAAAATTCACCCAGAAGGATATTACAGTCCTCAAGCGGCCCAGTTTAGGAGTTAAACTCTTCTAACTTTTTCAAAAGATGC
Organism: Tamandua tetradactyla; assembly: GCF_023851605.1. NCBI lineage: Eukaryota > Metazoa > Chordata > Mammalia > Pilosa > Myrmecophagidae > Tamandua > Tamandua tetradactyla. The sequence continues at coordinate 30,725,447 of NC_135352.1, forward strand.
AGTCATTTTTCAAAATAATTTTTAAATTTCTCCTTTGAAAGGGCCTTACACACTGTCAGCATTATTTTTTTTCTGAGTATATCTGTGTATTAGATCCATACTCTAAGAATAGATCTGATTTTTTGAAATATCCAAATGTTGATTACTCAAATTGCAAAGGAAGGTAATTAATTAAACTAGTTAAATTGCTATTCTATCAAAATGAGGCGTGACTATATTACAAGAATTATTTATCTGTGTTTTGTGTTACTAATTTAATTTCAAAAAGTTTCTGTTGATGGTGCAATCACGGAAACGAGGATAGGAATGAACTATTCCTAAAAAGGACAACAGTCTTCTCTTTCAGAGTCTCTATTACTACCAAAGTCCAAGCATACATTAACTTCTCCCTGGAAGGTGGTGGTGAGTAGGGGCTCCTTCCCAGGAGTTCCTCCACAGGGGCTGCTTTCTCTTCTTATACCACAGGCAAAATGGATTAACAAAAATGCATCCTAGAGCTCTACAATACCTAATTAATGACATCTTCACAAAAAGTACAAACATATGCTCAGAAAAAGCAAAAATGTACATAAAAATAAGCTAATTCAGTAGCCCAACATGGAAGAATTTATTGTGCATGCTATGTTTCATTATTGTTTTCAGTTTGTTTTTCAAGAATTTTGAGTCAAACAATCGAAGAAACTCTACAGAACCTCTATAAGATTCCATATTGTTTGAAGCCACTGATCTGGTTTGCTTCCCTCCTTTTATAGGTAGGGTCTCCTTTTATAGATAAGACAATAATTTGCAATTGATTTGGCTTCCTAAGCAGAGATTCTTAGCAGGCCAATACTATAAAAAAAAAAATAAGACCACTAATAAATTAACTTTGAACACAAAGGAATACATATAAATGCAATTTATCATTTTTTTCAGGTTCAACAGATATCATTTTGATGTGTTAATAGCATTTAACAGTGAAGGCATTACCCATCAATTAAATAAACAAACCATTAAATAGGGAATAGAAGTGTCAATAAAGACATAATCTTCTAATTTTCTAATCAATTATGCTAACCATTGGTGGATATTAATCAGGGAGTGGACAGCAACCATATCAGAGATTCTTTTATGATCATGGTTCACTGAGAAAAATCTAAAGAGTTAAAAAAAAAAAACAATAACCAGTACTATACTAATATTATAATATTAAAACTCTTTCAATAAATACTTGATAAATTCAGTGATTATTTCTGTGCCTTGAACAAATATGGAACTCTGTGTAACAGTCAATGGTTAAGATTTTTATGAAAGGCTACATACTAGCATCATACTTCTGTTCTATAACAGTAAATAGACCTTATATGTAAAGCTAGGAGTAAAGTCAAAACAAAATTTAATTTGACCACACTGCAGGTAAAATTTTGAGGAAAGATATCAACTGGAAGTTCAGACAAATTAGTTGAATAATGCACCTCATGCAAGTTATTTAATCTCTTTAATGTTTCAATTTTCTCAACTATAAAATAGGAAGTAAGGATAACGTCATAAATCACCTGTTACATATTACATATTTGACATATCCTAATAGCAATTATTATTAATGCAAAAAGAAGGGGACTGAGAGACAGAGGTTCTGGAGCTCAGGCCTGACCCTGAGACTTCCCAGGCATGACCGAACTCTCCTAAAACAGCCAGTGTAGGATTAGGAGCACCAATCTAGATATCTGTATGTCTGAACATAAACCCTGGCTTTACCTCTCACAGTTAACTCTTCCAACTCAGTTTCCCCATCTTTAAAATGGTGATTATAAAATTATCTAACTCCATGAATTGTTCTGAGGATGATGAGATATTATCTGTCTACATAAAGGGTTTAACAGAGAGACGAGCGCTTGGTAAATACTCTATAAATGCTAACTACTATAAGGCCTTGGTTTCTTCATTTGTAAAATATATGGTCAGGAGTAAATGAGCTTGAAAGTTCTCTTAAGTTCTGAAAGCCTCTAATTCTATCCACTTTCACAAAAGATAGTAAAATTGGCCGTTTACCTTTTATGAGTTTTTTGCTATTGTTCTAAGGTCAATGAAAACGGAGAGTAGAAATATGGAATTTTGTCTCCTTTCAGCACTCTTTATCTGTTAATCTTTTGGTAGTAAGAATGTTTCTTTTTCTGCTCAGCTACTATTCCTCACTTATTAAACTTCTGGTAGCAAAAACACTGAAGTTCAGTGTACCGATTCTTGCTCTAAATTATGCCCCCAAAGAACACATCTTCTCTTTAGTTACCCAAAACAGAGCCTGATTACATGATGTTTACCAGGTGGAAAAAAATATTAGAATCATACATATCTTTATCAATGTATTAAGGTTTCAAATGCATCTGTGCAGGCAATTTTAACGTAATTTTTTTTTTTACTCAAATGCATTGTTATGATTCATTGAACCCCTAGCTTCCTTAAAAAACACTTATTTGTGGAAATTTACATTTTACTCCACTTAATCTAACTGGAATTCAGCTACCCAAAACTCACCTGACCAGAAAAGCAAAGAAATGGAGGTATTAGGACAGAAAGGCTTTTGAAAAGCCTTTAAAGCTAGTAAAATTACCTTTGAGCAGTCTCCCAGATCCTTACTCCGAACTTTTCTAATCATATTTTTTATGCAAAAATTGCGACTACAAAATGGATTTTTGATGGCTGTTTGGAAACAAAGAACACTAAAAAGTAGAAGCTGCTCGCATGACAGCAAGAGAGGAAAATGAAAAACCTAACTTAAAAATATATATCTGTACTTGAACTGCACATGTAATTAAAAATGTTTACATAGAATGCCCGCCTTCCATGCGGGAGACCCGGGTTTGATTACCAGACCATGCACCCCAAAAAGAAAAAAAATATGCTTACAAAAAAGAGCATGAAATTTGAGAAAACAGGTTTGCAATCACACGAGGCTAAGTTTAGTTCTCTCTTTCACCATTTACTATCTGTACGACCTCATACTTACTTCTCTAATAAAACACTGTCGCTTCTAAGTAACATTTCCCCATCAGTAAAATGGGGAAACTCCTACTTAAAGGGATGTTGTGAGACTAAACAAAGTGGTATGTATAAAACACTAGTACGTTAAGGCAAAAAAAAGGACAGTTAGTAGAAACACCAACCATTATTATATGGGGCCATTTAGACTGGGGATACTTATTCCTCAAGAGTTTCTGAATAAGCTATTATATTTGTAAAAGAGAACAATAACTGATGGTCATATGGTGACTTCTGGTCACAAAATAAAAGTTAAATAAAAATAAAATTAAAATTCATTTTTATTTAAAAATAAAATTTAAACAAAACAAATTTTATTTAATATAGTTATTCAAAAAAACAATCAACAAACATTTATCGAAGGACTACTATTTTCTCAGCCATGTACTTAGTGCCGGTATATAAAGAGGAATAAGACATAGCTGCGATCTGGAAGAACTTATCCCCCTAGTGGGGAAGAGAGAAATACGTAAACAAATGATTATAGCATAATGTGTTAAGTGAGGTAACAGAAATATGTCCCAGGTGCTATGGAAGCACCAGAGTAGCCAGCTCTGCCTGAGGCAATCAGGAAAGGCTTCAGAGAAAAAAATCCCATGCAAGTAGACTCTTGAAAGATTTGTGAAAGGGTAAGGAGTATGAGAAGCGCAAACCAAGTGAAAATGTCAAAGCATGGGTGCATGGGTAGAAAGACTTGAATGGAAAAGGGAATTGGAGGTTGAGGTGGAATTATGAAGGGTCTGATTTAACGTACTGGGGGTTTTAGACTTTATCCTAAGGACATAATAAGGATTTAATGCAGGATGTGCCATGCTCGGATTTGTGATTCAGAATGACAACTGTGATGACAGCGTGGAGGCTGGATTAAAGAAAAGAAGAGACAGAAGGCAGGGGCACCACGTTGGAAGGCTAATGAAACAGTCTAAGTGAGAGATGAAAAGAGCCTGAACTTCGGCCCCCATAGTAAGAATAGAGAAGGAGGTGGTCTATAATTCATATTAAACATATTTCAATCCAATTTGCTTTTGTTTTTTATAAAAGGTCTTTAAATGAATAAAAACCTTAGCTACGAAGAATATTAGACTCTCCTGGAGGAACTTATTTTGGTGATTTTGAGTTGCTGAGATTTTAGGGTTACATAATTCATAGCCTGATGACAAGGAGGTGTCTCTGATAACGTTTTAAGTAATATTTTAAATATTTTGATAAAGGTCCAATTTTGCTTTCTTATCATTAGCACTGACTAATTTTAATTAAAAAAAAAGAATTCACTAAAAGTTAAAGCATAAGCTAAACTCCAATCAATAATACTTAACAGTTTTACCTAGGAAAACAAAAACTTGCATGCAGCACTTAATTGCTTTAACCGGAGTTTCCAAAAAGGTTAGATCTTGTGCTGTGCATAAAAAAACTTTCCCTGTTACTGAACAATACTTGTTCAAATATTTAAGTAGCAATTTCATTTTAATGGAGATAACTATAAAATACTTCACAAGGAAAATATTTGCCATAAAGTTAAGAAATATAAACCATAAATATAATGTCTTTTGTTTTTAGCTTAAGGGAATTATGACTCTAGAACAGTAGCAACAGAACATAAAATTTGAATAACTTTCAAGTAAGCATACTTATGCACTTGTTAAAACAAACATTATTCCCACTGCTAAAACCGAAGTTGCCAAGTCTCTCTTCTTCATAGCTTAAAAACAATTTGAAAAGTAGCAGAACAGCAGCTTCTTTGAAAAGAGACTAATCATCATTAAAAGACCTTTAAAAGCAAATAGAGAATGGTCAGCCAGCCTGATCAACTTAATTTTTAATGAAGGTATATTTCCATATATATCTAAGGTATAGAATAAGCATATGAAGGAAAATCTACTGCTACTGAATATAAAAAAAGAAGCTATTTTTAATTTTCACCCCTACTCTGGTAATCTACAATCAAAGTGAATGATATTTCAAAAATAGAAGAACTATGATAAAGCTGTATGTAAAAATCTCTGTCAGTGATAAAACAAGCAGAGGTGGCTGTCATAAAATAGCCAAATGGCTTTTTCCACCTCCATCAAGGTCACTTTACTTGATGATGGGCTCAATAAGATGATAATGCATTTAACCACTTTCCTTGCGTCTGACTTCAACCTCACAAATCCAAATGGCTTTGTTTAACTACCCTGGCCTCTCAGCATTTCCCTGAACAAAGATAATTAAGGAGATGTACTGCCCCCTACTATCACAGAAATTGAAAGACAAATAAACTTCTAAGAGCACAAGCCAGGTGTCTACTTCACTAATGTACAAACTTTCACACAGGAGGTAAAATGAAATAATGGTTAAATAATTATAAAAGGTTAACAATGTTAAATTTGTTATACAAGATAATTTTCTTATAAAGAAAAAGCATAAAAAGTTCTGGCTACATTTTACAGGTCTCTAGATAACAGATTTTTCTCTTTCTGTCAGAAATGGTTTAAGATTAAGAAAAAGAAATTGTTGTGCAGAAACTAACAAGGAGAAAATACATTAAAACTTTCACACATCGCATTAATTTTTAAAAGTTTTTAGGTTAATAAACATATAACTAAAAAAGGTGTTAGTGTTTTTTCCATGCTAGTTTTACATTAGCCCTATTGGTATGGTCTATGATACGGTTTATCTTCTAAATGTACAAAACATTTCTATCAAACATATCAGGTGAGGGTAAAAATAACACTTAAGAGAAAAAATCTTTTTTCTTTTTAATACTGTAGCATGTAGGTTACCAAATCTAACTTTTAGTTCAATGTGATGTGTCCTCAAATATTTATGTGTATTTTTCTATTATTTTTCCTTGTGCAATGAATTTGCCATAACTAACAGCTATGACATAAACTGTTTCTGGAAAGCCAAAATGGTAGTTATTTTTGCCCTAAAGTAGAAAAAATTGAGTAGATATTTCAAAACTTACAACACCTAGGATTATGGTTGGTGACTAAAATCAACACATAAACAATAATTTAAAAACAATTGGTTCCTTAAATATTAAAATACACACCACTTTGCACTTGCCAAAAATATAAAAATCTGAATAATTTCTCATTTAAAAACACCTCTTTTGAAAGAAAGAATTAAATGTTATTTTGGCTTTAAAACATTCAATGTTTAAAGATATGAAATCACTTCCTAAACGACTAATGAAAAGATGGCACTTATGGCTGACAACTTTATATCTATGTTTATGTGCTTTAGACTTGTCCAGATCAAGGTTACGGCAAATATCTTGCTAATAACCCTAATCTAACCTCTAAGAACTCTCTTGCTCCTCTCTCCTTTTTCTTTAACGGCTGTTATCCTTCCATTCCTATCTCTCTGTTAAATTCCACAATTTGTATTTGTGACTTCGGCTGTACAGCTAAGAATCAGGTCACTTAGAGCCAACTCATCAAATGCTTCAGTAGCTGTGGTTTAGGTTTTTAGATACAACTATTTAGAAGTTCTAGGCTAACCAAACAGGTAGTGTTTAATATAACGGCCGAAAAACAAAACCAAAAAAACCCTTTCACCCCTAATTTATATACTTATTTTCTTAATCACACAAATAAGAAGTGACATGATGACTTTCATCATTCAACACATCACTCTCTTTCATGGTTCCATTTTCACAGCATCCAAACATCATTAAGGAAGAATATTTTATTCTCAAGGTGCATCAGGTGCTAAAACCTCATATTTAGAATGAAAGCGAATAATTATAGCCATACTTTAATTCAAACTGCTTGTGTATATACAGTCATATATACCTATACCTACAAGTATGTGGATATATTTATAGTTGCACAAAGAATAAGAAATACATAGCAGACCAATAACATATCAGTGCAAAATTTAAACTTCTTTAAATGAGGGAAACACTAATATGAAAATTGCTCATATTAAAAAGAATATTTTGTCCTTATATTTGGCATTTACATCTGTATTGCTAAAAAGTGGTTTGTTAGAAATCTTTATTCACGATTATTAGTAAATCGTGAATAAAGTAAAGTAAAGCCTTTAAAGTAAAGCCTAAGAAAATAAATTATAAAAATGAAGGACTGATGTTCCAAAGCCCAATCTCTTAATTGCTGATCAGAGCTGAAAATAGATCTTTTTTTTTTTCTCCACTAATTGAATGAGTCTTGTTAAACCTTTTGAAATGCTCTTTAGAAAATGCAAGAATACAGCTTAGAACAGGTTCTTTAATTTGGGTCATTTTCTGTTACTTGCAGTAGTGACGGGTGCTTAGCAACGCTGTTCTGGTGGCCCTTTTAAGGAAATGAATACCTGGAATACAGCATTTTAATCTATTTTATGGCATTAATTATCAAGATCACTGTATTTAGTGCCTCCTTTGCCACTTTCCTACATTATGAAAGAAAGGAGTCCCATGATAAATTGAATATATTATTTCAGATGACATAAGATCTTGGGCACCCTCGGATCCAGTTTAAAAAAGAAAAAAAAAAGATATAAAATAGTAAATAAAAGCAATAAAAAACACTGGCTTAAATTTTTAGACAAGGATCGTACACAGAAAATCAGGGTTCAGACATCTGTAAAAGAGTCTATGTTAAGTCGCTTTTCTTTTTCTCAATCTTTGAGGAGACTTAAATTTGAACATGCCACATATTAGGTCACTGATATCTAAGAAAGGTGGTGTGACACAGCCAAAACCCAGTCAGATTTTATTTGCTAGACAGAAATTAACTGAATATTTCAAATACTGATTTTTGCAAAAGAGAACTTTCACATGCAAAATATTAACAAGAATATCACTTAAATCATGACCAAGTTATCCACTTTATATTTATTCTAATGTCCTCAAATGATTAACTTTCAATAAGATAAGGAAACAAGGTGAGAAATGGAACTCTCAAATAGTTTCTAAGAAATCAAATTGCCATGGTATACTTTGTAAATATGCCTGTTCACATTTTATTAATAATCAATATGACAGGCTTAAGATATTAGTACTTAAAGATATTCAGAATATTGGTTTCTTTCTTTTTCTGTTACCAATTGTTATTTTTAAAAGTCCAAACTCTTCTAACTTTTCCCTCATAATTACAAAATTCATTTCAGATTTCCTGTTCTGCAGAAGGAAGGGCACTTCTGTATCACTATTCTTCTGTACGTTCACAGCTAATAAGAGATCAAGGGACTCCCTCTTTGTCTAGAATGAATCCTAATTTCAGTCTTCAATGGACAATTTTTTAAAGCTCCTCACACTTCACCCCCAAAGATGAGAAAAGAACCAGGTAAACAACCTTCAATCACCCTTTTTAAGATTCAGTCTATCAGTTAATGTATAGCTGCATCTCTTTAAATTACACATACTTTATACTTGACTTCAAATTTATCATCAAAATTGTGTAAATCAAAGCATAAAATGGGATGAGGCCAAAATTTCTCAAGTTTTCTAACCTTTTAAAGCAGAGGGACCCTGCTTTGGGTTTTGGTATTTGGAACACTACAGTTGCATTTTAACGCCTTGGGAATCCGCTGAAAAAACAAAATGTGTGGCACAGCCAGTATACGCTGCACTGAAATACTCTCCTATTGAGAAGGAGGCTTAGTAAGTTAGCTGTATTTCTAAAATGACTTCTCTGGATATTTTTAATTCTTTCTTAAGAACTACTTTAACAATTAGTACACAGAGGTCTCTGGATGGCTCTCTGAAATATTTAAAACCAGAGAACAAAAGATTTATTTTAAAAATGAAAACCCTGGCTTGTACAACTCCAGACGTGAATCTGCTTTCAATTACTCAAAGTATTTCCACTTCAGTAGAAGGGGATCAAATCTTCAACTACACCATCTTAAGGCACTGAATTTGATTATATTAGGCTTTCAAAAGACAGAATGACTTTGTGACACAAGCACATATATTCTGTATATATCATTTATGAGGTATTCCAGGAAGATAGAGAAGCCAGCATATGAGGGGGAGGGGGATGTGTGACTTATGCTGAGAGCTACCGCAGAGCTTTGTTTTATTTTATTAAAATACACATGTAAATGGTACAATGATTTTTACTTTACTAGACATTGCACAAGTTTTTCCAAATTATTCCCAACTATTCTTCCACAAGCGTAATCTGCTTCAAAGCACAATTTTAAAGTTGAATTTCTTTTAGAGACCGCTCTATGAAACCCTCTCCCGACAAAAATCACACACGAAGTATTTCGCAGGCGAAAAACTGCTCTTTTAATTAGCGAGATTATTTTGTGCCTTTTCTCCCATTAAGCAATCAGCGTGATGGATTTTAGTTAATGAACCCAAGGGCTGCTTAATTTCAGCTCAACGCACATTTTAAAACATTTCAGACATAAAGTATCCAAATCATTCTTGCTAAGATTTGCTCCCAACGAATTCGATACGATAGGCTGCAAAAAGTCACAGAATTCAGGAAAAAAAGCAGCTTTACCTCGTGAATGAAAGAGTAGACCACATTACTCTTAAAAACAAACCACCAGCTCATTTTAAAGACCGGGAACAAAAGACTCCGTCCTTCCCAGGGCTACCTGCACCACTCCGGGGGCCGAAGAGTCATCGAAAAACTTCGGCCTTTACCTCTTCTAAATCCTTAATTTGGTCCCTCAGGGGTTAAAAAGCCACCTCATCTCAGATGCTAATGTTGCCTCCGCACTGATTCCAGCCCGCGCAGAGCCCCGTCCCGTTCCCACACCGCACGGGGGAAACGCCGAGCCGCCGGCCCCGGAGGGGCGCAGAGCCGCGGCCGCCCCGGAGCGCGAGCGAGCGAGCCAGCGAGCGACCCCGGCGGACCCCGCTCCGCCCGCGCGCCCCAGGCCGCGTCGGCCGCCGCCGCCGCCGCCGCTCACCCACCTTGCCGCGGCGCGCCCTCGCAGTGGCCGTGCGGAGCCGAGCCCGGCGCTGCCAAGTTGCCTCGGTCTGGAGCGTATCATGTTACAGCGCCGGGCTCGGGGCTCGGGCTGCGAGCGGCAGCCAGACTTGATAGGCTGAGGCTCCTCTGTTTACACCCGGCCGCGGAGGGGGCGGCGGCGGCGCTTAACCCCTTCGCGCCCGGCCCGGCCGGGCCGCCGCCGCCGCTGCCGCTGCCGCCGCCCGCCCTGCGTCCCGCGGGCCAGGCTCCCGGCCTCCCGGGACCCGGGCGCCGCTTTCTAACCCCAGCACGCGGGCCGGGGATTTTAAGAGCCACGTTCCAAACACACAGTGGGAAAACTGCACTGCAAATTGATTAGAGGCATGCTTTAAAGAGCCTGCTAGGAGCCTTACACATGCACACGCTCGCTCGCTCGCTCTCTCTCTCACACACACACACACACACACACGCAGACCCATAAAACACCAATATTCTCTATTGTGGCTTTTCAGTGGCTGTGGGTCTTTCAAAACAGATGTTCTCTAGAAGTAGTACTTTCCTGTGCCCCCCCAAAAGAGCCTCTTCTCCCCAAACACTTGAATGAACCCCGAGCCCTGATGTGCCACCATTCATGCATCACGCCTCTGAGATGTTTACTTGATCCAAAAGCGAGTGATGGCAGTGCCCCTCCGGCCTCAGCGAAACCGGGTCCTCGCGCTCACCGGGCTCGGCGCCGGGGCAGCGCGGGCAGCCGCGGATCCCGGGGGCGGGCGGGGTGTCGGCGGGGCCTTGAGTGTCGCCCGGCGTGGCGCGCGCCTCTGGGTGGGTGTCGCTGCTGGAAGCGGCGGGGACAGGCTCAGCCCGCCGCGGCTCGGCCACTTTCTCGGCCCCTAGGCTGACGGGCCCGCGGTGGGAGCTGCTCCGCACCCCCAGTCCTCGCCGCCCTAATGGACCCCCAAGAGAGTCAAACCCGCACCTCAGGGAGGGAAGAAGGTCCTTGGAACTGGAGGCAAGGGTTCAAGAGAGCTGCGCTACTCCGGATGATGTGCCAGGACTGGACAGCCCCAGTCTGAACCAGCTCCTGTGTTCTAACTAGCTGTACTTTAAATAAAAGAATCTTCGATATTGCAACACTTATATTTTTATAAAACATTTTTGTCTTTTTCCCCCCTCCAGATCCACTTTTAACATTATTTTCGCATTGCCTCCAGTCCGAGGCCCCTCCTTCCGTTAATCTTTCTTTTTTCTAGAACGTTCCTTGCCTCTCAGCCTCTTCCTTTTCATTAAACCGAGAACTGACTGAGTGACTGCTCATGAATTTTAGATTCACGGGTGTTTTCTTGCAATTTTCCTCCAACCCCCTCAAGTATATTTATAAGTAAAAGTGATAATAAAATAATGAAAACAAAAGAATGCCATACCAATATTAATGAACATACCTTTATGCCATCAGCTCTCATTCAACATTGCCTTTATAAATATAGACTCAACCCCCCAAAATTAAATAATATCTTAAGAAAGAAAGGGTCAGTGTTCCCCTTTCATTTATTATTAAAAGCAGCAGATTACGATCAGAATTTCTTTGCCCACCCTCTTTCCTCCTGTAAAGACTAAATTTTTTCCTCATACCCATGATTCAACAATAAGAGTAATTTCTTTATCTTCTTTAACATATTACCTTAACCTTAACTTCTGTCACTTTCTTCTTACATATAAATGCTACAAAAATGTGAACATAGCTCAACTACTTCTTCCTGGAAAGTTTTCCTTCTCAATTTCCATTGCAGTTAACACATCCATTATCATATGTGGAAATGTCTGATGTTACCCAGTGTTTAAATAGTTCCTAGGCTTTAGTGTTCTTTCGTTCAAAAACTGTCTCTCTTAGGACTGTGGGTCACAGCGCATTACATTACAGCAGAATTCCCACAATTGTATTTATTCTTCATTATTGATCAATATAATCATCATTTAATTGGGATGTTAAGAGAGAATAAAATTATTTAATTATTCCGTTGACATTCTAAATTTGTAGTTATTTCAGGGATTTGAAATTCTTTTTTTAGCAAAATTGGGTAAATAAAAAAGTACAATAAATATTTTGATAGTGTAAAAACACCTAAAGACTTCTAAGTTCTAAAGCAAATATCTTCTGAATTCGTAATAATATTTTGAAAAAGATTATCTCATGGATCTTGTAAGGCATGTGATTCTTCTAAAGGGATGGGACAGCCTGAATTAATTACAAATAAACACTATATAACTATTTAGGTCAAATTATAAACAAGATGTGCAATTGAAATCTGAGAGGAATTAAATAAGCAGCACATTACACAATTTGAATTTGCCCAGTACCTGGGAAACTTGTTCCTCTATGCTTCTAAAATACACAACTGCATTTTTGACAAACACTAGTTAACAGATCTAGATATGACTAGAACGTTAGACCACAGAAAAACAAATAATCTAATGGAACAATGTTTTAAGATCTTAAATAAATCACTTTTTGGATCAAGATGAATCTCAAAAAGACTGATACTTGGCATGTTCATACCCCCAGATAAATACCATGAAAATCGGTCCCTGATTGATAGCATTTATTAAAATCCCAATTAAAATGCTAATTAGGTGATGCCCAACCATAAAATATCAGGTAAAGCCTAGGCAAATTTTTATATTGGACTATATTGTAGTATTCTACATGTACATCTAATGGACTACAGTGTAACATTCTACATGTATATCTAATTCTGTCTTTTTGGAACACCAAACTATTTTCAAATTAGGCAAAGATATTATCCTTTCAAAACAATCAAGGGCTTATTTTGAACACGGCTGAGCAAAAGCCATGGGGAAGAAGCTGAGGCAGAGACATGCTCTAAAACAGTTTCTATGGCTAAAAAGTGAAGGATGGTTTCCACATTTATCTTCCCAAGAAAAGACACGATTTTGTAGCTACACCCATCCATGCATTAAATCACTGCCATCTCTTAAATATAGGAGTCCACCCAAGAGTTCTACAGAGACATATAATTAGGCACATATTAAACTTCTATTTTCTTCCACTATAGTTTACCCTACTGTTGATGTCAGGAATAATCACCATTGTGGATAATGCCTTCTATAACTTAACATTTCTTGCCTAAGATCTGCACAATTTCCCGCAGTTCCACAAGCAAATACGATCAAATATGTTGAATTATGTGACCATTTTATGTTGTGATGTGAATAAATAATCACACGGAATTAAACTTGCACTATTAAATGAATTGTTTCATGCATAAAAGCCCAATGATTGTGTAGCACAAAGAAGATTTTTTAAATTACATAAACCAAATCAAATCAAAGCAAATTGTATTAAAGATAAAATGTACAATAATGAGCTGTTATTTCAAATTGGCACCAACTTAGCTTTCATATTAAAAGTTCTTACAGCTTTTTTCTGCTTGGGCCCAAAACCTTGAAGGAAAATCAGAGTTTAACTCAAACTAGGGTGATTATCTTTCTTTCTAATTATTAAGCACCAAATCCATATAGTCAGAGATGCAAATACAAAATCAAATTGCAAACACTTATAGTATACTAAATATATGATCTTGATAAAAGCTAAAGTTGAACACTTAATGTTTGACTGGTACTACACTGAGCATTTGACACGAAACATTTTTTATTTAATTTACTAAGCACCGATGAGAAAGTAATATAATCCTCATTTTATAGGTTAGGATACTGGAGCTTAAAGAGGTTAATATTACCCACATTATTAGAAAATGCCAAGGCCTAGACTCAATTTCAGTTCTAACAGACCTCCAACCATGACACTTTAACATTTCACTGAATGTTTAGACAGTATCAACTTAGTAGTTAAAATTGGTATTAGGAGGGTAGTTCATTTTCTAAACAAAGTTGATCAGGATAGTCCACACTAAAGATTTGAAAACAAATTCAAATTTTGAAATTTATAATTTGAGTGTGAGAAAGGAAAAAGAAAGAAGAGGCACGTGATAATCTGTGTTTAGAAGTCACCTCAAAAGTTAAGGTAACCAGCAGCACATGTATTAGTGGTGTCTGATTCCAGCTAGAATCACACAGAGAACTGAAATAGTTAATAAACATCCCTGATTACCTGATTCAGGGGCTTGCATAGGTTAATATGTGTCAGTTACTCAAGAATCCACTTGGCCGAGATGGACTCTATTAAAAATTAATACATTTATTTCTTATTTTTTCCTTTTTAAAATAAATATATCAAAGAAACTGTTTCTGTCACTGAAATTACAATGCGCTTACTTCAACGGGTACATCATAATTGTACAGTTACTTTAGTTACATGCTGTGAATAAAATTTTAGATTTTATCTCCTGTTTTGCAAATTGTTATTTTATCAGTAGCACAGAAGTCTTTAATGGGTATACAGACTCTGTTAAAAGTACCATAAAACTATATTTAAATTCATATTTCTAGGTCTTTTTTCCAATAAAGTTTAATTATCATTTATACTGGAGCAGAAAGAAAGGTTTGAAAACAAAGCCTTGCAATAAAGGCCAGTCCTCAATTTTTCACAGATGTCTGCAATAAATTTAAAAGGCTGGTATAATATTTTAGGTGATTCTTTCTTTGATTTAACCCACAGGAAAAATCCACCCACAACATGTGTATTTGTTTCACAGCTATCTGAAATACCCCACATCTGAAAGCATTTTTAAAGGGTAAGTTCTCTTTCTTTTTAAAGGTAAGTTATTTTACCAAAAACACAAATGCTTTCTGAAATCTGATACATGATGAAGACCTAAGAGTCTTTCTTTAGATTTCCAACCATGTTTGTGTGTGCAGAAAGAACTGGTCCTTACTTTGTCCTAATTGGGTGACTTTGGACAGGCACATGCTGTGTCCTCTGCAGCCAGGGAAGAGGAGGAAGCAGTATGGCAGGGGTGGGGGTGGGGGGGTGGCTGGGTCTGGGGCCCCTGCAGGGGGCAATCAAGCAGTGCACTGTATCCATAAGACTTGGGGAGCTATATTGCTGTACTGCCGTGTTTCCAAGGTTGGAAGGAAGTGGGTGAAAAAGGGAGATCATTCCTACCTGGTGGTAAGAGCAGGACAGGGAGAAGAGGCAAAGCTTTAAGAGAAATCCAGATGGCCAGCAATAGTTAGCTTGAGGTATGGATGCCAGGAAAGGATATGAAACAAGAGCTGAGGGCCCCAAACAAGCCACTAGTTGTCCAAAGCAAGATTAGAAGGGAGTCTATAGCATAGAGTAGTGGTACAACAGAAGACCAACAGAAGTGACAAGATAGAGGCAGTGCTGCTAATTGGATATAGCGCCTGCAGGCTGCAAGACCAATTCCCAGGGTCACCCAGGGATGGCAGTGTTTGTCCATGCTTGGCAATTTATTGAGGTTCAACTTTTCTTTTTCTTTTTTTTTTGGGGGGGGGGTTCTTTGCATGATAGCTCCTGTTTATGAAATGTAAATTTGATAGCAAAATTATTAATTGTTGTATTGATGGATCAGTTTTATCAATCTAGACTATTGGTTTCCAACCATCACTCATTCTATCTACCTATCCATAAAACACATTTTAGCGTTGAAGTCTCAAAAACACATTTTTAGTTAAATGCCGAAAAGTTAGGTGATATATCTTTGAAATTAAATATATTACTGGGAAGACTTTGTTTTGTTTGTTTAGGCATCAAAAATTAGTTATTCACTGATGGCTAGTGATGAATTGTTGTCAGGGAGGTGAGCTGTCTGTAGCAGCAATAGGTATGCACAGGTCAAACCCTTACCCAGTAGACAGACATTGACATCATTCACACCTCCATATTCTTCCTTTAAAATGAACACTTCCTTATTGACAAATGAATCTAGATAATCAATCATGTATTAATTACTGGTGTTTCTTCATGACAGGGTCACATTGAATACGGTTTGAATGAACTTTTTATTTTGCGAACATAAATTGTGTTTATGCCTGTATTTTTCAGTGTCATTTTGGATAGAAGTATATGCTTGATACTGGCCAATTTCTGTTAAAACTAGAGCTTAGAAGTCAGTTCCTTCAGTTAGCCTTTACTGATCAACCAAGAATAGTTTAAAGGCTCTCTCTTCTGTGTTCCCATATACTCTGTAAACACCCTTCTCTAAGAGTCATCATATCATATTCTACTGCTTGTAGACTGTAACTCTTTCTAAACTATAAACACATGAGGGCAGGGACCATTTCTTGGCTCATTCCCCCCAAAATTTTAGCATACCCATGTATGAAGAAGACAGTAAATAAATACTGGCTTGGGGATGGTAGATCACTGGAAACAAACAGTCCAGACTGAAGAAACTGCTTGTTAATTAAAATAATTCAATCATTTGTATTTATCATACTGCTCCAGAATTATCTGTTTATTCCTCTCTCTTTCTTACCTAGCACAGCATAAACTTTTCGAGGGCAGATGCTGGGACTTATTGGCATCCAGCATGACTAACAATTCAAGGAATACATGCTGCCACTATGTCTAAAAATCTGTAAAAATATATTTTTTCATTATAAAATCATGCAATTATAAAACTGGATATAAACTTAATACATAATCTAATCTCGTGATAAGCTTCCAGATCCCTCTCAGATCTAATCCAATCTAAATTACACCAGATGCAGATGAATCTATTTGTTTTCTAAAATAAAATCCCTACCATGTCATATCCATTCCAAGAAATGTATTACAATGTTTCACATTGCTTAATGAGGGCAATTCTATTTTGAGAGTCTCTAAGCTAAATCTCCAAAGTCACAATTTATGCCCAAATACTTTTGCTCAGTTTCCAGCAGAAACAAGAAGCAGCTGGTCACCATTTACTCAAAAAGGGCCCTTCATATACTTGAAGAAGATTATTCTTAAATCTTCACTTAAAATTCACACTGTCATGCTAAATAATCTCAATTACTTCACCCCTTCCTCATAGGTCATATTTTTTCAACTCTTTCCATCATTTTAATGGCTCTTCTCTGAATGTTCTTTGTAAGACAGGGGTGGGGAAGAGAGCTCAGAATTACAACCACTGGGTTTTCAGGCTCTAGATTTAGAGATCTTGGCCTAGGAAGAGAAGAAAGTTCTAGAAGACAAATAGTTTAGAGAAAGGGAATAAAGTGAGGTGAGCATTTCACTGGATATCCATATTTAAATGTTCCAGGAGTTTGGACATATAAAGAGAGGATTCATTCTGTAGATTATTATAGATTTACTAACCCAATTCCTTAACAGTGATATTTATGAAAGGAGATTGGATCTCAGAGGCAACAAATAAACTAAGAAAGCAAAGGGCCAAGGCTGAATCCCTGGGGATGTCACATAGAGGGATCAGGAAGAGAAAGTTCTCAGGAAGACTGAAGGTAAAGTCTAGGAAATTGGAGAGAATCAGCAGGACAGCCTGCCAAAAAGACCTCAGAGGCAGCAGTTTCAAGAATTAGGGAAGGGGATTGGGTAGGTGATATTAACAAAGCTATAGGTAACAGCCAGGTTAATATTTATGATGATTAAAAAACAGAAGTTCTTGAAATTGGCAAGAAGAAGCAATTTGGGACCTAAAGGAAAATAATCTTTAATGGAGTAATGGGGCAAGTATCTGATTTAATGGGCACTGAATAGCAAGGGGGTAGTGAAGAAATAGAATCAGCTGTGTGCAAACCTGTACGTGCGTGCATGTGTGTGTTTTGCAAAGTATGCAATAAGGAATAATGCACCCATTATTTTAGGTAGCTGATCTGTCTTGTCTTCTAGAGCAGAACTGAAAGTTTGCAAATAATAAAATGAACACCTACCAGAATTTCTATGGCCCACGGAATAAGATAAAACCTTCCATATATGTTATCTCATTTAACAGCCTCAACAGTCCTTGTAAGTAGATATTACTATTAAGTAGAAAGCTGAAACTAAGTGAGATTATATGAATGCTGGGATTCACCTCCATGTTTATGATTTCTGTCCTACCTCATGTTGTTGACATCCTGAAAGCTCTAAGAGGAGCCTGACACACGGTGGATATGTCTTTAATATGGGCTTTGCATTCTACATGGAAAACATCTGCTTACAAACCAATCTTTACCTTATAGTGTGAGGTGCTCAAAGACAGAGATTGTCACCCATTCATCTCGGTATCTCAGCATAGCAGCGTATGACACAGAACAGATCTCAACAAATGTAAACATCACTCTCCAAGAACTGTTACAAACCTATTTTTTTCTTTAAAATTTTTATATTTGAAATTGACTCAGATTTATTAAATGCCTATTATTTGCCTAAATTACTTGAGATACATGAAATGCCTTATTTAATCTTCATAAGGTAAGACTAGCTTAAAGCTAGTGTAGCAAACCATATTTCCATTATTTAAAATACTCTGTAAGGAAAAATGGACTTGTTTTTTTTTTAGGAAGTTTCTACCTGGGGTCTGACTGTATAAAAGCAAGTGTGCTTAGGGTCGTGCTAACAGTATCTGCAGCTGTTAAAGGGAAATCATACAGATTCATGCTAAGTGCTATAGGGGAAGAATATATGTATCTTTTTAAAAAGATGGTGGGATGGGGAGTGGGTGTGTAAGATAAAAAAACAAGCAGAGACAGAGGTAAGGAAAATTCCAAGTGGAGTGCATCTACTCCTTGGTACTTTGAGCTTCTAAGTGATAGCAAACTTCAGGGATGGTTTCTTTCTCTTAGAAGACAGCCACTGCAGAGGACAAAGATCTAGAATAAGATAAAGGCAAAACAAGGACACCAATTTGATTCTAAGCAAGATGAATATAACTCATGAGGCCATAGCAGATACTTGCCTGACCACTAAGGCAAGTGTCTAGGAGAAGATTCTGACGCCAGACTATCTAGATGTTCCAGGACCTAACATCAATGGTGGCAGTTGACTTCAAAACAGAAACCACTGCAAAATGTACAGAACTAGGGCCAAAGGCCTTTGCAAGATTTTCAACAAAAGGTTTGTTCAATGTGATCATTCAAATGAATTTTGAAGATTAACTCAGAACAAGTTAGAGCATTTTAGAATTAATTTCATAATATTACTCACGAGATCAACATATCACTGTCATTTTAACTAGAGTCTGAAATGGCTTTAGTTCAGCTGATACAAGCAGCCAGTATAAATAGAAAGACACAGTGAGGTACAAGTCTGTGTTGAGCAATAACTGCACCTTTTGTGGTTTTTATCTAGAGTAAATGTTTGGTAAATTTACCTTCAAGGAATTTTGGCAGGGTTTCAGAAAAATGGTTAGAATGAGGAATCCGCTAACTGCAAAGTTGCAGTTAGATTAGATTATAATTAAAACGATTTATGATTAGTGAGAAAAATCCCAAATCATATGTAAGCTCTTATTCCATAAAAAGCTTTTTCTATTGCTTGATGATTATTTCTAGCTATTTTAATAAAAACATGTACTTTAATAATCAATGTCAGAAAAATTCACAGCTAGAATTTAGATAAGCAGGTATCTTTTTGTCCACAGCATAGATTACTTAGTTATCACTGCAACAAGGATAAAAATGAACTCCCTGCCAAAAAAAAGGGGGATGGGGGGACTTAGAAACAATGTAGCTTCAATAGTTTGCCAAGCTGAAACCTGTGGAGAAACATCACACAGCCAGTCCTTCAGAAATATCTCCATTTTTCTACAAATTCTCAGGAAATCAGCAAACCTGGGATCTGGACCTGGTTGTACCTCTTACTGGCTGTGTGACTTTGGCAAGTCTTAACCTATCTGGACTTCAGTTTTTCCATCTTTAAAAATAAATGTCTATGATCTTTTAAAATCCTTTAAAGGGCTGTGCAGGAGTTTTTCCAGTTTCTTTAATCTTAGCATAAAAGTTTACAGTTATTAGATTTTTTAATTCATTCATTTTCTTATGGTTTTCCTTTTCTCATCCTGGTTTCCCACCTTCCTGCAGGTCTGTTGCCTGTCCAGCCATTATTAATTTACAGATCAAGGTTTTGTTTGTTTTGAAGGAGTCAAAAGGCCCACTGGGCCATTTGCAAATGTTGATTTCTTAATGCAGATGTGAGTTAGAAAAATGCTATTTTTATTTTTATTCTACTCCATCTGTTAACATAACACATATTTTGAAGTCATATCCCAATGCATTTCAGAGGAGAGAGGTTCTTTCCTCCATGAGAACAGCATTAGTGATTTTTTTTTTTTTTTTTGGTATGTTGTATGGTAGGGTCACATTTCATCGTTTTTCCATGTGAGTATAAGTGCTTGCATATAATGCACAATTTGTTGCATATTTTGTTTGCTTGTTTTTGTTAGTTTCTTTGTTTGTTTGTTTGGGAAATGCATGGGCTGGGAATCCATTGGTGATCTTTTAGAAGCCAAAAGAGATGACAGGGCGTACATAATAGCTATATTATTATATGTTTATTTTCATACTGTCAGTGACAAAGATATCCTACAGCCGTATTATGTGATGTGTTTATTCTCCCTAGCTAGGTTTTACAGAACTTGCAATGTCTCTCTCTTCTAATACCCCTGAATCCCATCAATAACTTTCAGTAAAGTGTTTTACAAATAAAAATCTCATGGTTAGAGCATGCCACCAGGTTCCTGCCCAAAGAGATCACATAGCATCATCAAATGTTAAAACCTACAGGGCACTTAGAGCTCAGGGCTCAAACCCTTTGCCTTCTTGCTTTGCAGCTGGTATGACCCCAAACGCAGACAACGTAGCATTCTTTGTGAATGTTGTCCCTTCCCTAGTGATCCCCAGGATATCATGTGCATGGTGTAATACACCTGGAACAGCATCTTTTTGTATAAAAGATACCTCTCCCCTATTTATTAGTGATCCTAAATATCGTTAAAATGACCCTCTACATGCAGAGAAAAAGAGAGCTTTTATGATTTGCCTAAAGGCATTTGTTAAAACACTATCAATAGAAAATCAGAAGTCTTGGAACAGTCACAGTCAAACATGAAATAGTCCAGCCTCTTTTACAGTGAAATTTAATTAATATCATTGTCACTAACAGGGAAAAAAAAATACTTTTCCTAGTGCCTAGAATTAGGATGTTTATGATAATTCACATCTTGTTTTATTTCTAAAGGACAAAGAATACTTTCCCAAAAGTAAAATATAAATCCATATTTAATCTTCTTCCAATTACTAAGAAATAAACCAACTTTAGGTTTTTCTTATAACAGTACTGAGAGAGTAACCAAAAATCACCTTCCTCTGCAGAGATAACAACTACATATGCCTAAAAATGGAAACATTTGAAAATTCTTAAATTTATTCTTATGCCTTTTTCCCTAACCTATTTCAAATCAATTTCCTACTTCTCATATTCATCCCCACTGGCAGCTGCGACTTCTAGGCCTTTTTCTGGCCGAGAAAGGCAGGCAGGCAAGCAGTTGTCTGCTCACACGATGCCAGCGCTATCCCCTTGCTGGAGACAGAATGTCTAATCTCCATATTACAAGCAGCTTCCAATTGTCTTAACAAGCATCTTTAACACTTGGGTCCACAGGCTAGGGTCCTCCTGTCTTACTTTTTATTGGGAATTATATTTTTTTTCTTGAAATCAAGACTCTTACTGAGAAAGAGTGACAATCACACCAACTCACAAGTCAAGTCACTAAAGAAAAAAAATTCACTTGCAGTGTAAACACTGAAGATGGAAGTAGTCATGTAATAAACACTGTATTTGTAGACTGTCTGAAGCAATACAGTTGAAGAAAAATAGCTTTCTGTAGTGGTCTGGCAGAGAGAATTGACTCTCCTGAACAAAACTATAACTCCCATCAGTCGAACTGGCAAAGCCCACTAAGAAAGACCATGAAAAGTCTTCCCTCCCACCCTCTAGAACAGACAGCTACTTAAGTGGAAATGGCATCTGGTTTCTTGACATGTTTGATTTTGCATCAGGCTCTTCTCGGGGTGTACCTGGAATTATATTTTTATAGATTTTAAAGATGCCAGCAAAAGAACAGCTTGTGTCCTAGTAATTCCCACGGAAAATGTTCCACATGTTCTTTAGATCCAGTGTTGTATTGATGACAGCCGAAGTGATGTGCTGAGGCCACTGGCTCAGCTGCTGTAGCTCCCCGGTAGTGGCCAGTACAGGAAGGATGACCCACCTTCAATCTTCACTAGGGTATCTGAGTCCTCTAGTACATCTTCCTTTCCAGATGGGTTTCTAAGTCACTTTACCTCTTGTGATATAGAGTAAAAGAAAAAAATATCAAATGGCCTAATCTCTTGGCCAAAAAGATCAAGGAAATAGAAGGGGGGCCTTAAATAAACAATATACCAATATACTGTCATTCTACCTTAATTCTATAAAGTATAATCATAAAGTTCTACACCTAAAACAAGCTACCATATTTCCCAAACCAATTCTTCTGATTTTCAATTTTTTTTTTGCAAAGTATCACTATTTTCATAGTCAGCATCTTTCCCACTCATATAACAGGTTCAGTCTGAAGTAGCTGTAGCACTATTTCCAAAATTACCTCCTGCACCCATGTTTTCTTCATTTCCTCTGAAACTAACCTGCTTCTAAATCTCATTTCTTCTATCCTAGGTACATCAGTAACCACAAAATGGTTTCAGCAATCCCACTCCAATCCATATTCCAGTTTAATCTTCCTAGTGACTGATTTGCAAACGCTCCATCCATGCTCAAATCCTCACTGACTCCCTTTTGGCTACCCAAGAAATCCTATTCCCCAGCCTGTTGTATAAGGAAATCACTCTAGCCTAACCTCACATTTGAGGTAACAAAGATCTGACCATTTTAATTTTTCTCATATATGACCCTTTATTTTCCTATCACTCTGTGTCACATTACTCCCCCTGCCAAATCATTTTTGTTCATTCTTCTTTTTATAATCATTGACATCCATAATCCTCGCCATCACTCAAGGCCTAGTTCACAAATCATCTTATTGGAGGGCTTCCCTTCCCAACCAGACTCTTATTCTGTTGCTTAACATATTCAACAGGATTCCCCACATGCACCTTAAATAAACATGCTCAAAGTTAAAGCAAATATCTTCCACCAACTTTCTTCTCTTCCTGCATTCCCTGTGTCAATGAACGAAGCCTACTGTCTACCCAAATGCTCATGAAAAGAAACCTGAATGTCAACCTTGAGCCTCTTCTAATTCACTAGTATTATCTTCCCCCCTCCCTGTATTGAATCAATCCTCCGCCATATTGATGACTTTCCATTTCCATGTCCCTACCTTCGTTCATGCAATCATCATTTTTTACTTGAATGCAATATTACTTTGTCTCTATTATTGCCTTCTTCCAACACATTCTTCATACTGCATTCAGAACAATTTTTCAAAAAGGCAAATATGATCATATCAGTTCCTTGATCGAAAATTTTTAATGGCTTCCCATTGCCATTAGGATAACATCCAAATTCCTTAGAAGAACTTGGAAACTTCATGACTGAGCCTCTCTTTACAGTTTATAGTTCAGCTGGAATTGTGCACAGGATGTTCCCTCTCTTTACCTGGAAAGGCATCCCTTCTTGACTAACTCCTATTTATCCTTCATGCCTTAGCTTTAATGTCTCCTCTTCCTGTCCTGAATCCTTTCTTGACCCTTCATGGATGGAAGTTACTTGATTACTGCAAATATTCACAATATTAAGAAAACATAAGAATAGCACTCACAACATTTTAAGTATTGCCTTAAAAAGAATACATTTAATAAATGTTAGTTGGGTGACTAAATGAATATATAAAATATTTAACCTGACTATAACCCAAAGTAAAAACTCTAATGCTAGAGAAAATTATGACAAAAAAAAATATCAAAATCTGTGCACCTCTAGGTGGATCATCAACAAAACAGTAAACATAAAGCACATTTTGAATTTTAGCCTACCTTATGTTCCCTTTCATTCACCTTTTGCATATGGAAAGCTTATCTATCCTTTAGCATTTAATGCTAGCTTCTCCTTAAAGTCCTCCTTGCTGAATTAGTTGACATTAATCTCTTCCTCTCTATATTCCTCTGGCTCTTCATTTCTGACTGAATTACACAATAATTCCCTTTGCTTACTGTAGTTGTCCCATAGGCAACTCATATGCAATATGTCCAAATGTACTACATGCCACGCTCACCCCCAAAGCCATTTACCCTCTGTCCTTATCTGTCCTTAGGCTCTCCATGTAGTCACCTAAGGTAGAAATTTTATCAATTGCTCTTCCTTCAACACCTACATAAAATCCATCATCATATCCTGTTGATTCTATACCCTAAATAAGTCCTGAATCTCACCCCTTCTTTTCCATTAATGCTATTACTGTAATATCTTATCATCTTGTGCCTGGATTTTGTTATAGCATCCTAAACATTTGCCCTCTCCCCTGTCCCTCATCTCTTTCATATCCCCATCCACTGCTACCAAAGTTATCTGTTAAAATTTCAGTCTTGCTCATGCTCCTTTGCTTTGCTTTCTACAGAGGCAAGTCGACCCTCCTTAGTAAGACATGTTCGCAGTTTTACACTCAGTTCCTGATACCTTTTTATCATCATCTGCTTCCTTTCTTCAACCTACCCTAGATTCCTGCTTTATAATATAAGTTACGTACTGCTCCTCAAACATAATTGGTCTCTTTAAAGGAAGTGGCCCAATAACAGTTTTCTCCATATTGATTAAATAGCAAATTCAAATAAATCAACTGCCTCTTCCAACTGCTACCTTTCGTTGACCCTCCCGACTAAAAAAAAAAAAAAAACAGTTGTATTATATACCTTTACAAAAGTACCTCAAGACTATGGGCTTAGAAAACAGACCTGAGTTCAAATTCTTCCTTTTCCACTTTCTAGATGTATGATCTTGGGGATATTACTTAACTTTTATGAGCCTCAGGTATGTATATAAAATAGGAATATATAATACCTGTATCACTGGATTGCTGTAAGAATTAAATGAGATAATTTATGAAACAGAACTGTCCTAGAGCTGAAACAGTAGGACCTCAAAGTCAGAGCTCACATTTTATTCATCGTTAATCTCCACAGTAGCTCATGAAGACAGGGAGTAAATGTTGGTTTACGTGAACTAAATTCATGACAAATTTTGACTTAGGATGATTACTACAATTGTAGCTGTTAGGTGATCATTTGTTTCTACACCAATAAAAAAATGTAGAATTTTGAAAACACTGACACTAATAATTTGCACTCAATTTGAATCACAAAAGCAAAATAGTTCTACTTTTCGACACTAATAGGAATATTAAATTCTATTAATAGCTTCAGGCAATAAATGATTAAAAAACTAATTTTGGATCTAAAGAATTTAAAATATAAGTGTGATATAAGTTAAAAAACTGCTTAAGTATTTCTATTTTTGTCATACTCATTTATATCACATAGAAAAATGCTTATGCAATCTGTATCTTTGCATGCAAATAAATTTCATAATCAAATGTAGGAAAATTAAGCATTGATGTTAAAAGAGCTATAAAAATTAAATGATTTTGATAAATGACAGAGGTAGTATCATAATTTATGTACAACTTTGTTTTGTGTGACTTTGGCAAATTAACATTCTTTGAGTGAGGGGGTCACAAAGGTCACTCTCCTGTTTTTAAAATATCGACAGTCA
This sequence comes from Tamandua tetradactyla, assembly GCF_023851605.1. Classification (NCBI taxonomy): domain Eukaryota; kingdom Metazoa; phylum Chordata; class Mammalia; order Pilosa; family Myrmecophagidae; genus Tamandua; species Tamandua tetradactyla. The sequence goes on from NC_135352.1 coordinate 30,750,953, forward strand.
TAAAATCACCAAATTCATTTAACCAAGAATGAAAATAATGGAGTTCGTGAGAGTGTTTGGAAAGAAAATGCCCCAGGGATTTTGGGATCAAGAAATGAAATAGAATATATTTTATAGCACTTGGAAATCTTGGACCTTTCTCCCTATACGCCATACATATTTGCAGATAGATAACAGTATCTACCCGTTTTGTTTACGAGAACAGGAAAGCTCTTTTAGCAACATGATTCCTTTAACAAGAATCAGTTATCCTCAAAGACAGGAAAATATCAAAAATACAGATTATTCTCCCATCATTTTTTATTTTATACAATATTAATTACGTCCTCTTGGAGGAATTAAAATACTACTGTGTGAAAATTCAGCAAAGTATTGTTTAAATGTATCATACGTACTTTTAAAAATATATTTTATCATTTTATTATACTTTTATGGGCATTGATGGTAAAACATTTGAGATAACAAAGATCACACAACGCCTTCCAAAGTCCTTTTTGGGGCATTTTCTAATTAGCATCATGGAGTTATCACTGTCACTCTGGTCCAGTTGTTGGTGGGATCTGTAGCTGACCAAAAGAAAGCCAACTACTGGCAAGGCCAGCATCCCACAAAAAAGTCTGGCATGATTTTCTGCCCAACATGGGTGCTCTGTATTGAATGGATATGCATTGGGACGTTAGACAGAAAGCAGGAGAACATCAGTCAACAGAGATGGGAGAAGCAGAGAACATGTAACCTAGCCAGGTGACTCTAATAAGGTACCTGTAATAGCTCTTAATATTCATTTGCTGATAAATAATGGTTGACATTCATTTCTTCTAGGAAGTCTATTGAAATGGGTTTCTGTTTTCGCTTTCTCTGTGGAGAGCACCTAATGTAGTATTTGTTTCAGTTTAATCGACTTAAATGTAAATGGATTAAACTCTCCAGTCAAAAGGCTGAGATTGGTAGAAAAGATAAAAAAGCATGTCTCAACTATATGCTGTCTGGAAGAAACTGACCTTAAATTCAAAGGTACAGGTAGGTTTAAAGTGAAAGGATGGGAAAAATATATACGTGCAAATAGGAACCAAAAGAGAGTTGCGGTAGCTATATTAATATCAGATAAAATTGACTTTAAGACAAAACAGTTAGAATACACAAAGATGGCCATTATTTAATGATAAAGGGGGATAATTCAACAACAAAAAATGTAACAATTATAAATACACATGCATCTAACAGTAGAGCCCTAAATTATATATAGCAAATACTAACAGATTTGAAGGGAAAAATTGATGGTTCTACATTAACAGTAGGACATTTTAAAACACCACTTTCAATAATGGACAGAACATGTAGTCAGAAGATCAATAAGGAAATACAAAATTTAAATGATACTCTAAACCAACTAGACCTAACAGACACATTTTAAAGAACAAAAAAACAGAATACACATTCTTCATGAGCGCGTATGGATCATTTTCTATTAGGTCACAAAACAAGTCTCAATAAATTAAAAAATATTGAAATCAAACAATATATACTCTGCAACCACAATGGAATGAAGCTACAGATCAAAAGCAGAGAGAGAAATGTAAAATTCAGAAATATGTGGAATTAATTGACATACTTTTAAACAACCAATAGGTTAAACAGGATATCAGAAGGAAAATTAGGAAATACCTTGATATAGTCCTAATTCAATATAGGTGAATGAACATGAAAATACAATATGCCAAAGCTCATGGAAGCAGTGAAGCCAGTGCTAAGAAGGAAATTTATGGCTCTTAAAAAAATTATAGCTCATGAAAAAAGAAAAAAAGACTTCAAATCAGAGACCTAACCTCAAAACTGGGAGAACTAGAAAAAAGAAGAGCAAACTAAACCCAAAGTGAGCAGAAGAAAGGAAATAACAAAAATTGAAGCAGAAATAAATGAAATAGAAAACAACAAAAAAAACAGAATGAACAGAACCAGAGTTGGTTATTTGAAAAGAGCAATGAAATTGACAAACCTTTAGCCAGACTGAGAAAGAGAAAAAGAGAAAGGATACAATAACAAAAATCAGAAATGAAAAGGCAGACATTACTATCAACCCTGCTGAAATAATAAAGGATTGTAAGAAGAAAATATGAATCACTATATATCAATAAGTTAGATAACCTGAATGAAATGGACATAGTCTTAGAAACACACAAATCACTTACGCTGATTCAAGAAGAAATAGAAGATATCAATAAACTAATTACTAGTAACGAGATTGAATCAGTCATCAAAAACCTTCTCAAAAAAAAAAAGCCTAGGACCAGCTGGCTTCACAGGGAATTCTACCAATCATTCCGTGAGGTCTTAATGCCAATTCAGGTCAAAATCTTCCAAAAATTGAAGAGGAGGGAACATTCCCCAATTCATTCTAAAAGGCCAACATTACCCTCATCTCAAGGCCAGACAAAGATTAAGTAAATGAGAAATAAAACTATGGGTCAATAACCCTTATGAATTCGATACAAAAAACCCCAAAATACTAGCAAACTGAATCCAATAGCATATAAAAAGAATTATATGCCATGATCAAATGGGATTTATCTCTGGTATGCAAGGTTGGTTCAACATAAGAAAATCAATTAATGTGGAAAAAAAAAACCCACATGATCATCTCAATTGATGCAGAAAAGACATTTGATAAAATCCAGCATCCCTTCTGACAAAAACACTTAGAACATTAGGAATGGAGGGACACTTCCTCAAAATGATAAAGGGCATATATGAAAATACCCAGAGCTAACATACGTTTAGTTAACTCATATTTACTCACAAAAACTGAACTTATAAAAAATGACTCTTTAAAATATGATGTCTTTATAGCAAATACATTAAATATGCTTTTTTTTTTTTTTGCCAAAATGTTTTGAATAATCATCTGCCAATCACATTTTCCTTTTGTGGGAACAGAAAGGTCAGCAAGTTGGCAAAACAATAACAAAAAAAAAAAAAGCCCACAAAGTGACAGCTTTGGATAGGGTTTTAGTAGGTGGATAAAAAGTCACTTCTCATATACACAGCTGCGCGTAATGAATGCAACATGTTTGCGGCCTATTCTTGGATCAGTTCCCCTACATTTTAAACTTAACTTTTCTTGGCAAGATTTCTGGGGCCATACTGTGTATATGTCTGAAATCCTTCAGCCAAAACCTCTTAATATGAAAATCCAGCAGTATTGCATTTTGTGTAGATGTCATGACTCAAAATCCAGTCTGTTTTATGTACCATATGACTCGGGACTGACCTCTGTATTACTACAGGCTTATTTTTAGCACAAAGTGATATTTATCTATGTCATTTTCTACAGCCATAGATAAAGATGGGCACATATATTATACTGGAGACTTACAGTTTACAAGGAATATATATGAAAGGAAAGCATTTTAAGCGAATTAACAGAAAATACATTTAACCCAAACCACAGCCTGACTTTTACCTTAATGAATAATAGTTCTGTTGCAGAAAAGAGAGCCAAAAAGAAGTTTCATACTAGGGAATCCAGTTACCTTTCTCTTCCAAAGGATAAGTTCCTCTAAATATACAATTATTCCTCCCTAAAACAAACAAAAGCTCCTTGGCTGTGTAAATTTTCCTTCTGTATTGTTGAATTAAAGCTCAATTTTAAAAGTAAATTTTCAAAAAGACTGCAAATGTGATTTCAATTGCTAACATCTTTATCTTTGAAGATACAAGAGTAAAAATAAAACAAAAGAAAGCAACCCACAGACTTTATTTAATGGGTATAAAGGAAAAAGTTGAGTGTTTTCCCAAGTGAAAAAAAAAAAAGCCAATAATGTTTTAACTTAAAGTTTACTAAGCCAAAAGTTGGGTTGAGTGAGTCTCCACAAATCACTCAGCACATAATGAATGAGAATATCAGAAAGCATCCAAACATTAACGCAAAATGATTTTGAAATAAGCTAGGAATCATGAGCAGATGCCTCAGCATGGAAGAAAATTAGAAATACAAATATGCAAACTGAAAAGGAAATATTTTAGAAACATGTTTAGATAATAAAATGGGGGTGTCATATTTTGTTTCTGAAACATTGGGAATTATTCTAGAAATTCAACTATTAGTCATATAATTTAAAATTATACTTGTCTATATATTAACCAGAATCAAAATTTATAATCAGAATCACATAACATTTAAAAATATTTGTTAGATCAGATAAGAGGACATTTTCAGGTGTTTATGCAGTAATAGTTAATGAAAATGATCTGGACCCTAAAGTTATTAAGACATCAAAAAATATTCTGAAGTTCAAGTTTATCACATACTATGTTAATGACTAAATTAACCCCAATTTGGTTTTAACTTCTGATAAAAAAAATATGGTGCTAATTGTCAAGGATCATTTGACAACACAATCAAGAAGATTACAAAATCATTTACATTTTGTTCCTATTTTTGCAAAGAGGTTTGCCTAAATATCAATGATGGAATGACAGTCCTCAGTAATTATCTTTGGATGTTGTCTGAACTGTCTTTAGTTTGTTTTTTAATTTTATATATTTTTTAAAGGAGCGTATCTAATTTTTGATAGTTCTGAAGTCAAAGTTTCAAAACTAGGTAGACTATCATATTTCAGTGATTTTCCAATATAGATGCATGATGGAATTACCCACTTAAGCAATTACGTCATCAGATAAATCCATTAATTTGCCACTGTAGAATATTATAAATATCCACAAGAACTGAATTTATGGGTTACATATAAAAGTTGGTACTGCTTAAAGTCTAAAGAGACATTTATCCCCAAACCACATTATGTTGGGAACATTTTGGGAAGGAATACATAGCAAATCGTTGTAGAAAATCTACTGTGTCCAATTTCCATGTTGAGAGTTTTTAATTCAACTTTCAGTGGTAAATTCAGTTGAGTTTGTGCAGCAAAGGAAGGCAATATATTTTAATAGAAAGAATGGAAGCACAAGATTTCAGAAATTAACCAGGGATCAATCTGATCATAGCCAACCCTCCTTGTAGGTACTCTGAAACATCTGTGCTTCATCAGAAATTTGAGAAAATGCAGTACATACCACAATGGAAATATTTCCTCCAACCCCTCTCCCTTCTTAATGGAATGTTTTACCAAGATTTGTTTTATATGTTTGACAGAAAATAAATTACTAAGATATAGGAGATTATCTGAAGATTTGTGATCCTTACAGAGAAGTTAATATGAGTTAGACAAGATCAGTATTTAGGATATGTAAGAAATATTGTCTAAAGCAAGCAGAATATCAGTTATTTGAGTTTTTTTTTTTTTAGACATAAAAACAACAAACATCTTCCTTAATTGCTCTGGAGACTATAATTGACTTCAACATAATTCCCAAATTATATAAAATGTTATTTATTTTCTGGATCCATTAATTAAGCAGGACAACAGCTAGCATGGAGTGAAAAATAAGGAGTTAATACATCATATGTTTCTTTCCTTGGAATATTTACTTCACTAACAAAAGTCACATAATGTAAGAAATGCATAGTCTTCATAAAATAAGGATCAATGGGCAAGCACTAAATTCTGATGAGATCTCAGAAATCTTTCTTATCTGCATTATTGCATATTATCAAAGAGAACAGGCTATTGGATAATATTTCTATAGTCATTTGAAGCTTACGTAATCAGGTTAAATGCAATTTTAAGATATAATGTGAGCAAAAATGTAGCTAGTTCAAAAATTGCATTTTTCCCCACATTACTCTTTGCCCTTTTAATCCTTCTTACCTTCAATAGTAAAAAAATACAAACCAAAAACTAAAAACGGTAACTACCCTGCCCCTAGCAAACACACTCACTCTTCTATAAAAATTAACTTAAAAAGAGTTCAGTTTGGTTTCTTTTAAGTAGATGACCTGCTTTTGCCCACATCCTATTTTTTTAGTGTGGCAACATGGCATAATAGGTGCAGAATTTTCATACAAAACATGTGTTAAATATCCTTACATTAATTTTTTGGTACTTCCTTAAGATTAGGTCCTAGGCAAAGATGATAGCAAATGAGCAGTCTAAATGAATTTTTTTTTAAGTGCAAAAAAATTGAAATCACAGGAAAAGGAATTCCTTCAATATTTGCTTTCTAAGGGGAAACTGCTGTAAAGATTGACTTTAAATCTAAGAAAGACGAAAATGCAAATTGCCATTAAAGATTTATTCTTGAGATATTTTCACACTCAAATTTAAAAAGAAACATGCTATTTATATATTTGTTTTTTCACTTTTTCTAAAAGAGCTCCCAGCTGAATTGCCACTTTTAATGTGCCTTTTGCTGTTAGTTAGCGTTTCTTATTTCATTGTAGATGAACATCATATTGCAACCAAAACAAAGGAAAAATCAGTGCAGACCACTAGGTAAAGTAGAGATGAATGACTGTTATAGCTTGTTTGTTTAAGGGGTTTATTTTCTTGCCATGTATTTTAATGCTCTTATATGTTTACAAGTGAAAAAAATATGCAATTATTCCTTAGTTTTTTTCCTTGATTAATAGAACATAGTAAAATAAAGGAACAGGTAGAACTGTTAAATTTCTTTATTTCATGAATTATAATCTGGTAAAACAATGGCTAAATTTAATGTAAGCTATACATTTAATACTCCCTGAACTTAACTGACAGCTGAGAAGTATCTAAATATATTCCCTCGTGCTTTATAAGATGCCTATTAGAATAAATTAAAATTATTTAAAATCTTAAAGTATGGCTTATTGATAAATGCCAAAAATAGTGTCTCAAAATTAAACATATTATTGCTATTTTTGATAATAAACAGGTGTTTCTTGTCTCTTGTTTTAAAAATAAATTTGTGATCTTGGAGTTTGGGGTATTAACATATGGAACCTTCTCTATATTTTAGAAAACAAGAGTAGTTTATAGTGACATTGTTCTCCCATGTTTTCTAACTTTCAGTTCACTATTTCACTGGGTTTTTTTTTTTTTAACTCCATTTTTAAAGTCTATGAAGTGGGCACAATTTTTCATAACACTACACCCTTATTACAGGGCATTGCCAGTCTGAAAGAATCACATGATCATATTGACCACAGCTGTGACCATTTTTATGCCATGAATTTTACATATTCAAAGATATTTGGGGCTAAACTTTAACTTGTACAGATATGAGGAGATCTGGGAGAATTTTCAAGATGTAAAGGAGTGGCCCAAATTTCTTCTTCTCTGGCTGTCTATCATTCTCTCTCTGTACTCCCAAAGTCCTATAAAGAAAATGCCCCATACAACCTGAATGGGATGGTGCAAATAAAATAGCAGTAAAGAAAATTTTAAAATTCCCACACATGCGAGAACAAAGAGAAGTAAAGAGACGACGGCAGACAAAAGATGTCAGCAAATTGGGGCGGATAGACAATCTCAATAAATGAACATATGATAAGTGTCTAGGCAAGTGCAAAAAGTTCAAACCCACATGCCAGGATGAAGGAAAACCAAACAAGGGCAAACTGACTGCTGGCCCCGGAAACTCAGCAAGGCTTGGAAATTAGATGCAGTGGTGCTCCACAAGTTTCGTGTGAGGAAGATTGATTTTTAAAGCAATTTTGTTCAGCATACTTTTAAAACTATCTACCATCTGTTTTGTAAATGTAATAAAGGAGAATTTTGGAAACTGAGTCACACTCTTGAGGCAGTATAGTTTAGAGGTCAGGGATATGGATGCAGGAACAAGATTGATTCTGCCTCTATTGACCTATGACCTCCACATCTTACTTCAACTTTCTGTGCCTTAGTTGCCACATCTGTACAATGGGGATGACAGTAATAATAACCACTTCAGAAAGCAGTTATAACTATGAAATGAGCTAATATATATGTGACCTGTACAAATGGTGTCTGCTGCTTGCGAGCGATTATTTTTAGTAAGTCGTAGGAATTGTACTCTCAGCAGTACAAATTTTAAACAACAATTTTTGTCCACATATATTTAGCGCATCCTTTCCCAAGAAGGTTGATCCCAATATGCAGTGAAACTGAATGACAAGTCGATTCTAATTTCAAATTCTTCCTCCAGAAGGGACTACTTCCAGGTCCCCACTAACTCCAGGGAGAATTTTTAAATTGGTTTCTTGGGACCTTTCCTGCTCAGTGATGCCCTAATTTACACTTCATAATTTGCAGCCTGCACATGAGGCATTCTTGAACAGTCTGATCTGAAAAGGAATTCTTATCATAATTAATTTTTAAGGCAGTAGGGACTTGGTTATGAGGTTACTCGAAGCCAACAACAGAAGCAGGTCAAAATAACGTAGTTATGTCACCACTGAATTAGCATGTTTCATTTTAAAAGATGCAACTCATTTCATGGTGCCATTTTCAAAGCACTATAGTCCATTGCTTGCCTGTTTGCCTGGCTTTAGTAACTTCCAACATTACAGTTCATCTTCTTTAAAAGGAGTTAAAAAAAAAAAAAGTCTAGGCTATTCATTGATAAATAAGCACCATTACTGGATTATCAAAAGCTGTAGGACCGTTTTGTGACAGAGGAACACATTTGCATTGCGGATACTTTTTACACCAACAAGAAAGGAAGGCGAAGCAGGCAGATGAAAGGTATTTTACCAGAAGCATTTAAGAAGCTATTTTAAAACAGTTTCCTCCTAACCGCAGTGGGATTCATTTCTCAGGGCAATTCCTGAATGGAGCAGCAGAGTTGCAAAACTGGCGTTTACATTTGACCTTCAACCAATGTAATCCAGAATGATAAACACCAGCAGGAACCCGGGAATTCAGACATTCAGACAGGCCGTTACAACCCTCGAGGTCACCGTTAGGAAGACACTGGCCAGCCGGTGTAGACCGCGTTAAGTTGCAAATCAAGAATTGCATATTCCCTGCTGATTAGAAAGAGCTTTGATTGTTTCTACTTTTTTTTCATAGCTCATTTCATTTTTATTTTCTTCTATTTTAAAAGAATCCTAATAAGCATAAAAACAGATCTGATCCATATGAGTGTGAGAGCAGAATTCTGAGTTTTCTTTGATTCTCTCTTTGGCATTTGCTTTCTTGTTTGCCCTCATTCCACTGAACATTCATGAGTAGAAAGATAGTTATGGCCAGAGGCTAAACATTTACTAGCAGAAGTAATCTCTTCTGGATTCCTTTGGAAATGCTAAGAGAATATATAGCAACAAATGGGAGTTAAGGCCATTCTAGTCTTATTTATCTTTCAAAATCATGTATCAGGCATGAAATAAGGAGAGAAGAGTATTTGTGCACCAGGGTATGGGTTTATTCCTAGCGTGGCCACTAGTGAGGAAAGCTAACACTTACTTTGAGGGTAATATCTGCTCTAATTTTTCTCAGGGTGGTTAGCATTAAGAAGCACATGAAGTAATGAAGGATGATGGTACTGAATATAAGATGAAGATGGGGGTGGGGATTATGAGGATACATATAATGGCACAAGGAAATTTGCATTTAACTAGTCTAACAGTGAAGATTTTATTTTAAAAGCTAACACTTCTGGTAATATTGTATGTATTTCGAATTTGCGTTCTGAAGGTTATTCAGCAAATTTTCCGGTAATGAAAAGTTCCCAAATATCTGTAATAACTGGATTTACTCCTATTGCCCTCAGCTTTTTTTCTTTGTACGTGCATCAATCCCTGGCAAACAGGACAATGTCTAGACTAAGTAGGTGGCTTCCAAAATGGAAAAATGTGGAAGATATAAGGAAACTCATCTAGTCCCCCCCGCCCCCAACAAGGTATTTCCCCATCAATCCGGCACTGTCCGACTTTCTCATTCTTCCTTCCTGAAATAGCCATCATCAGATGTGCTTTTTAGGATAAGAGAAGAAAGGCAGAAGTTTTCTGTTGCTGGGTTTTGTTTTGTTTTCTGTACTGTTTTGTTTTTGCCAAATGGTTATAAGTTAAACACCCACAAATTTCTCAGGAAAGTGCTAGGAAGTCTTCTAACATTTTTTCTAATTAGTTCTCTTTTTCATGGACTAATTTATCAGATTTAATTTATTAAGTTCGATTCCAGAATGTGTACATTCCCAGGAATGTTTGGAGAGGAAAATATTTTGGTTTACAGGGAATATTGACTTTGGATTAAAACATTGGAGCAACTCTTCATGCCCTGGATTTCATCTATGGCCGCTCCTTTGCGACTGGGCTATTTTGCCGTGCAGGTTTTTGAGATGTGTCTTCTAAGTGGGTCAAATAAAAAAACAACAGATTTTTGAAGTGTTGATTTATTGGTTTGCTATTACAACTCCAGGCCAGTATATCTTTATTACAGCCATTACCTTGGACATACCTATAGTTTGGTATATATCCATTTATCAATCCTCATATGAATGATAAAGGTGTAAAATATACACAGGATTCTGCTTCTTTGCTTGAACGAAGGTTTTTTCCCTTTAATCACTATAAGCCTAATCTCTTTCAACTATTCATCTCAGTAAGTATTAGACTGGAATAATTGTAGCCATACTCCACTTTTTAATTTTCATAAAGGATATAGAAACTTCCAGACAAAGCTCATCATTTTGCAGTAGTTTCCTAGATGCCATTCATGCTCCATGCCTCCCAAATCAATAGCCATATGTGGCCATGATAAATCCTCACCTGTCTAGTAACTCTGTGTGTGTGTGTGTGTGTGTGTGTGTGTTTGCTTGAGACAGAGTGGAGAGACAGCAATGAATGAACTATTTTTTATGGATAATTGAGATCCATTGTGTGGTAGTCCAAGCGACAATGCCTAACCCAAGTCAACTGCAATCCAGTATTAATTCATTTCATGGCCACAAACAAATTAGATTATAGCAGTTTCCATCTATCTTAAACATATAGAACACTTGCCTTTCAAAACACCAAATTCATATTTGTGAGAATCAAAAATCCATTAAAATAGGATGCTATGTACCAGTTAGGGTAAGATGACAAAAGCCAGACAGGACTGACTCAAATTCCATTTCTACTACCACTTACTGGTGGGTACATCTTGACAAATCTCTTAACTTCTCGTAGCCTCAGTTTCCTCACCCAGAAAGTGGTGATAATAATATTCTTACTTCATAGGGTTGATGTAAAAATTAAATGAGATAAAAAATAAAATACATTTTGCATGGGGTCGGCACAAGATGTTTAGGAAGTGTTGGTTGCTATGATGATTAATATTAATAATAAAGATTGTAAATAAATACTTTCAGGCATAGACAGTCTTTATAACTAAGAATTGTCAGCACTGATTAGAAAACTAATTTTTCCCAAACCATTGTTTTTATCATCTTTTGTCCATAACCACCTTGTACTCTGCACACAATCTTAAGGCAAGAGGTGAGGATCTGACGGCCGCAGGAGGGGAGGCCTCACAGGGCATGTCACACACTTAGTAGGACCTGCCTCAGATTTCCATCTTTCCAATTCTCATGTCCTCATTCCTTATCTGCTCCCTAGAGCCTCCCAAAGTGAAACTAGATGATGCAATCCTATCACTATCCCCAAAAGTTATTCAGGTTTGACAATTTCTATCTCTGTGATACCATAGCAAGATCCAGAAACCCTTTTTCCAAATAAACAAAAACCATTACGAATTCTGTGGTTAAACAGATGGTGTTTACTGGGGAACCAGTTATGGGCAGCTGTTTTCTATTTCCCTTGATTTATCATTTTAAAATAAAAGTGAAACTGTGCACCTACAAGGACTGCCTAACATTCGCCAGCAGCTTCACTGTCTACAGCAATCCCAACATACAATACATTTGGATGAAATACTTTCCTATTTTTTTGGCCTGCTTTTGTTCACCAATATTTTCAAAAACATCTGTCCCCAAGGCAAATCTTACAGTATGCTTTCATTTTTATGCTAGCACCTGCACAAATAAATGTTTTAGAAATAATAATCTCATAATTCATTTTTATTACAATTTAGGGCCAAATTGTGGACCTTTTTTCAAAATTAGAGAATACGGAAATACTATTTAGACACAAATCTGTAGGCATAAATTCAAATTTTGAAATGTAAGTCTTCATTTTGGAGGGATGTATAGATATCAAACATTTAGATAAAACATGAAAGGTGTCCTCAATCATCTTTGTTTCCAAAGAGTTTGTTGAAAACATAAACAAAACACCAAAATGATAGATTCTCACTGGTTTTTCCTTTGGCGCTGTCCTAGAGCATGAATTTTAACTCTTCACTTAATATTATGTGAAAATATAACTGTCATACAGGGAAAAGAAAGAAACAACCTCTTTATTGTTCTGATACCTATTTTCATCTTTGCTTCTTGACCCTTGAGGATGCCAATGTGACATTTTTTTTTCCCCTCAAAGTGATCTTTAGGCCTTTATTGGATAATAAATCATTTTGGGTATTGATTATTTTTAGCTCTGTAAGACTATATTTTATGAATGTTTCTTCCATTGATGGCCTACACACTGATGTTAGCAAACTATACAAAAATGAATACAACAAAAATACAATAGTTTGCATAAAAATAGTTGTGCAATATAAGACATGCCATTCACAACAGTAAAGGGTTTGCATGACATTTGCTGCACTGGTGATAGTAATTTTTATATTTGATTACTGAAAAACTAATAACCATTAAATGTTTCATATTATAGATTATTGAGAAACAAAACTCTAAGATTTATTTGCTTATATTAAGTGTTTTCCATGCTGTGTGCTATATTAGAAATAGAATTCACTACCACATGATGTAGTATTTTGCCATTCATTTCACCAGTATGCTGAGTGGCAAAAATGATCAAAACATGATATTGGTGCAGACAGTAATGCAAACAATAGATTACTGTAAGATTTTTTTTTATAAGACCCACAGTGCAGGCTTGGGTGTTGCTTGATCAAAACAATATTTTCCAATAGGAAAGAATACTTATTAGAGCACACTTCACAGGACTATCTAGGCAGGTTTATTGTTTTACAACAAATTCTATCTAGAAATAATTTTGCTACAGTTACTTTGGGAAATCACTTATGACCTTAGGAGCTGTGCTGACTTGGCCACATGCATATATTCAATGACCTGATTTAAATCATGAGTTATTAACCTCTACTGAACTCTAGAGTAAAATCTCATAAATACCTTGAAAAAAATGTAGTGAATCAAAAGAAATGTTAAACTGAAATAAAAACAATCACGCGACAGCCAGATCATGAGAAATTGCTTGACTTGAAGAACTTTTAAAGGTTAGAGCTCTATTAGAGGTTAAAAAAAATAAAGGAAGTAATATAAGAGGAAGCATACAAGGAGGAAAAAGATTAATACACTCACTGCCGACTTTTTGTTTTATTATGCTCATTTTTTTCAAAGCAGTAACCATTTTTGCAGCTGGTCAGAAATATCACATTCCTTGATGTCTCAAAAGGTTTTGTCTGCCTAAGCTATACTTTAACTTGTATAACGTATTAAGCAGATGTTGAAAATAAAAACTGATTATGGATATTTAAATGGAAACATCAATAAGAGAAAAGAAACATCTTGGGGATGTGAATTAAGATTACCCATCTCCTATATTATTCAAAATTTTTATAAATATTACAGCAGATAACAATAGGGATTCTAAAACGTAGGTTCTAAAACACAGACCCAGGTACTTTTTAGTTGAGACAATTTCTTGGTACATGTACAAGTATAGTCAAAAGTTTTACTTTTAATTAATTTAACATATGGCATATTGGGAAGGTAGGGAATTGGATTTTTTATAAGGTGGCCCAGGATGATATACATGCCAAAGACCTTCTTTTAAGTGGCTACAGGTAGCTTAGTATAACTGCAATATATGAGGTGGAGGGGAAGGCATATTTGCTAATGACTGAAGAAGCCGTATCTAAATTACAGGTCAATTTTAACTAGAAATTTTTTTTTAATTTCAATAAGCAATAATTTTTTCATCTTGATGTATCTAAAGTTACTGTTTCTTGACCTATTGGCAATTTAGTATACCTAAAATATTTGCCCATGATTGTTTATCCTTTGTCATATATGAAAACATATGTAAATGATATGTCTATGCTAATGAACCTTACTTTATATTGGCTGAAAATTTTTATATGCAATATTTTTTGTTTCCATCTTTGTCTGTTTCTTTTATCATGCCAAATGAATAAATGAATATATGAAAGTTGATTTCTAGCAAGAAGAAATGGCTGCCAGTCAAAGGGTTCATGTGTAACATAATACATGTATATTAGTTCTTTCCAATTGCAGAGAAAAATAATCTCAGAGTACTAAATTTGGTTATAACATCATATATTTCTTAAAGACATGAAAGTCAAACTGAATTGCTTTCTACTGCCAAAAAATCTATAGCACATTTCAGACATTTGAAATGCTAGATTCTCTTTTGGAATCAAAGAAAACAGTGCCAGAATGATGAGACAAGCAAGCATTCAAATGTGCCATCAGGCTTGAAAACCACTGTGGTCAGACAGCCCAGTTAAAGAAGCAAGGGAAGGCTGACCTTTCTTCTCCCTCCTATTAGAGGTCCATGTGAAATCCATAGGCTTATGGGAAAGAATAGCCTTAATGGGTATTAAACTATTTTGAAATGGTAGGCTGATTAATAGTATGTCACCAATTAGTGTTCAAGGCAGGAAATTTATCCACTAGCTTAGACAATGACAAAGGTTTAAAACAAGCCAAGTGGCACAAATGAAACTAGCTGAAAAGATGAAAACTGCTTTACTCTTTCAGGCACAGTAATAGAAGATTTAAAAATTAAATATATAGCTGACATCTATTTCGTAATTTCTTTCCTACATGAATTGGGCCTCTAGATTTATCACTGTGTGTGTGTTTTTCCAAACATTTATTTCATAAACTATGTAAACAGGAAAGCTTTAAATAGTCCCAGAATGGATCTCTGAGAAATGTTATATGGATTTATTTCATACATTTCTGCAGGCTAATTCAATCTTGTACATGTTCTAAGTGATCTAGGTTTTTATGCAAGCTCAGAACCAGAATTCCTATTTTAAGAAATTACTTCAAATCAGCATTTTCAAACCCAACTGCAATGACAGTTTGGAAATATAGGTGCATGCTTTTAAGAATAAAGTTTCACTTTACTCTTCTCATACATACAGATCATAAAATAGCTGGATTATTAAAAGTTGATTTTTCTATAAAAATGAATATTTTCTATGTTAGCTATAAAATGATAGATTTCACTTAATTGTCCTTTTAAAAAAAATGATTGTATCTACTTCCAATAAATATTTCAAGTACTTTGCAAAATTAACAACATGTACAAACACAGCTAAACTGTGAAAATCACCAAGAACAGAGTGCACGAACTGTTAGCAAAATAAGTAGCGGGCTGGTATCGGCTGGGCTGATATAAAAAAATCCCAGTTACCACAATTAGACGTAAAATTCAGTGGTTTCCTAGTAACTGAGACAAAAATGAAAGTGTTAAGTTACATAGTTTCTACTTTTTGAAGGAAGAAACTAAATGTATTTACAAGGATACATTTCTCCAAGAAATAAACTCGAGAAGGAATATATTGTATGAGCTCTCTCTATATAACGGATACAATCAACTATGATAAACTTGTATGATTGCCCACTATGCTAATAATGTAAAATTAGCACATTTTTGTGCTAAGGGAGTAAACTAGATTCTCACTGACATCATTACGTACTTGATTTAAGAAATTTACTGTAATGAATGCTTATAGGACTATGTCCCTAACTAGGTTGAAAGCTCATTGAGGATAGGAACTGGCTTGGATCGGCATTCCTTACAGTATTTATTAAACAAATAATTATTTAGCCTCTTCCATTAAGAGCTTAAACTGAACACTTTGAATGACAGTTTAGCTGGGAATAGAAATGTAGGTAGCTAGTTATTTTCTCTCTGCACTTCAATGTCATTTTGGAAAAAAAATCTTCTGTCTTCCATTAATACTCACAAGACTTCTGTTTCACACAGAGTTGTTCCTTTGTATATAGTCTGTCTCTTCTCTCAGGTTACTTTAACATTTTTCTCTAGGTCCTTAATGTTCTCTATTTTTTTTATTAAAGGCATTTTCTTTTTAATTCTACTCTGCACATGGTATGCGTATTTGCCTGGAGATTCAGGTCAGCTTTCAGTTCTGAAAACTACCATTATTTCTTTGAATGCTGCTTCACCTCTATTTTGTTCATTCTCTCTTTCTGATATCTCTTTTCTTTTATAGCCTATTAATTCCTCCATGTCTCTTATTTGTTTCATATATTTGTACATATTTGGATCTCTTCATTGCTCTGTGCTCTATTTTGGTTGAATTCCTTAAGGCTACCTTCCAGGTCACTAATTTTTTCCACCTGTATTGTATCTGGAGTTCATCTCATGTATGAGTTTTGTTTGTTTGTTTTCTTTTCTAAGGGCCATAGTTTCAGAATCTTTAATGGTTCTTTTTTATATATTCTGTTCGTATTTAACTTCTACCTACTTTATTTTCATAATTTCTTGTTCTTTTCTTGAGGTTATTCCTTCCTTTATCACTAAGAGGATATTAATCATACTTCTTTAAAACTAACCCAGAGCATTAATTTAGCATATACTTTTGAATTTTGATTTGCATATTCATTTTGAATAGTATGTTATATATTCTCAGTCTCTCTTTTTCCACACACTTCTCCCTATTTGGTGAAATATTGGTTGTCTTCACCCAATCCCCTGGATCCCCCATCCAGGATGAAAATTTATATGGACACCTTGGGGATCCTCTAAGGCAAGGAGTCTTTTATCTCAGATCTTGGCTAGAATGCTGTGTCTGCTGCATCCACCCACCCCCAGACACTCAACTTTTTAGACAGCAATTTATAGACTTTTTTTTTCACCTTCTTTTTAATGCCCTAGCCCAGTCCCTGGTTTCGAGCACAGCGGCTGGTTCAGGTCCCGGCATTTGATAGAGCACTCAGCCCTAATCACCTTGTAGGAGTCAAACTCCTGCCTGAATTAAAAAATTTAAAAAAAATTAACTTTTTTTACTGTATAGTATAACATATATATAAAGCAAAGAAATAAAAATGCAATAGTTTTCAAAGCACTCTTCAACAAGTTTACAGGACAGATCCCAGAGTTTGTCATGGGCTACCATACTATCCTATCATATTTTTCCTTCTAGCTACTCCAGAATATTGGCGGCTAGAAGGCTTAAATATTTTTTTTTATCATCACAATCGCCTTTTTTCCTTCTTTTTTTGGTGAAAAATAACATTTATACGAAAAAGCTATAAATTTCAAAGCCTAGCACCACAGTTACTTGTAGAACATATTTCAAAGTTTGACATGGGTTATAATTTCACAATTTTAGGTTTTGACTTCCAGCTGCTCTAAAACACTGGAGACTAAAAGACCTATCAACTTAAAGGTTCGGCAGTCATATTCATTTGTTAAATCCTATCTTCTCTGTATAATTCCACCATCACCTTTGATCTTTCCATCCCTCTCTTTAGGGGTGTTTGGGCTATGGCAATTCTAAATTTTTCATATTGGAAGGGTCTGTCACTAATAAGGGGTAGGGAGATGGAACTATCTGATATTCTGGAGAGGCTGGGCTAGGTTTCAGGATGTATCTGGTCCAGGGACCCATCTGAAGGTTATAGGTTTCTGGAAAGTTACTCTAGTGCAGGGAACCCTTGTGGAGTTTTAAATATTGCCCTAGGTGTTCTTTAGGATTGGCTGGAATGGTCTTGGTTGGGGGTTGGCTGGTTTTGATAGGTAGCAAGATCTACCTGAAGCTTGTGTAAGAGCCACCTCCAGAGTAGTCTCTTGACTCTATTTGAACTCTCTCTGCCATTGATACTTTATTAGTTACACTGCTTTCTCCCTTTTGGTCAGGATGGAATTGTTGATCCCATGGTGCCAGGTCTGGATTCATCCCTGGGAGTCATCTCCCACGTTGCCAGGGAGACTTTCACCCCTGGATGTCATGTCCCATGTAGAGGGGAAGGCAATGATTTCACTTGCAGAGTTGGGCTTAGAGAGAGTGAGACCACATCTGAGCAACAACAGAGGTCCTCCAGAACTAACTCTTAGGCATGCCTATAGGTAGTCTAAGCTTCTCTGCTACCTTCATAAGCTTCACAAGAGTAAGCCTCATGATTGAGGGCATGACCTACAGATTTGGGTGTCCCTAAAGTTTGATACCATATCAGGGGATTCCCTAGTGGTAAGGTTTAATAGTTCCATATTCTTTCTCCCATACCTCAGGGGATTTTGCCAATACTTTTTGATTATCTGCTTAATATACTCTAGATGTATCCATTCTGCCTGCTTTTGACGGCTTCCCTACCCAGATTTCACCGGGCCCACTTCAGCTTCATGTATGGGTGTATTTCTGTTATTTCCATTAGCCACGAAGATGTTTATCTTGGTTTTATGACAGAGATGTATTTTGAAGTTTTCCCTTTTATATACCACTTAGCGTTTGGTGTTTAGAGCCCAGGATACAGTGAAGTATGTATGAATGCAGGGAAAGTGGAAGTATAAGCATATAGTGCCATTTTTCTCAAGAAGTCTTCATTGTCTTTCTATTACAATATCAACTTCTTTACCTAACACATACTGGGGAAAGTGTTCCTCTTGGAGTCTGAATTTAGGAGAATAAAAAGGTTCATGCTTCTCCCTCTCCCTCTTCAGGGTTCAGAGCACGTACATTAGAATCATCTGAAACACTTGTTTGAAATATACTCTTGGGCCCCTCTCTAGACTGCTCCACACGTGAGTACCTGAGGGTGAGAGTCCAGGAGTTTGAATTTTTGACTCTACATTAGCTAGATTTTTGCAAACTGAAGTTTTGGGACTCATTGCATACCCGGCAACCTCTTAACCATAAAATCCTGTTTCCAAGAACCTCTCAGGTGCTCTATCATTTGTGAGGACACTTAATGGAACAATCAACTGCTCTTTTGACTTTATATGGAAAACAGCACTTTCACTAAAAAAACTTTCACCAAATTATATCTTAAAAGCAGGGTGACATGCTGAAAAAGTTATGTTGCTAGTTACTATCAAGAAATTACTCTCCAAATGAGCATGATGAGGCCTTCCTGGTGTCTGACAAGCATCACCAGGCACGAGAGTGAAGGAAGATATGAGGGACAGGCTTTAGATAACCACTCTTGATCGCTGGAGCAGGACTGGGGGATAAGTCCATGTACAATGCCACCGTGGGATGAGGACACACAGCAGTTTAATGTCCTGTGTTATTTCCCTCCTTTACACCTGTCTTTGAGCATACTGCAGCAATGACAAGGAGGAAATTTTTTTTTAAGTGTGAAAAAAATGCCTGTCTCACGCGCATCAATGTGCAAGCACATTTTTAAGGCAGAAAGTTAGCAGAAAATAATTCAAAATAAATTTTAGTTCAAATAGAGTGAATGAAAAAAATTTTTTCACCTCTCCTAGTAGAAATGCTATATGTTATTTCAAAAATAAGGGTGGAACTTATACCCAAATAGTTCCATAACTTGGGAAAACCTTTTCTTCTATTTTTTTTCATTTGCTTTTCATTTATTGCCCTCATTTTTAAGACAATCTCTCATCTTTGTCTTTGCTGTACTATTAGCCCCTCCTTATCTCAACTTTCATGTGACTCTGCTACTTTTAGAGCGACCACGTAGAAAGTAAGTCCCATTAATTACAGCAACATGTTGGAACTGTACATTCACAAAATCATTTTACATAAGAAAATCTTTGTGGCCATATGCCAGCTGAGAGCTAATCACTAGCAAGGCCCAGCAAAGGGAAATACTGCATTCCTCTGAAGACACAGAGAAAGCAGACTCCTGCCTCCCAAGGGGTCCTGCCCGCCTTCATATCTGCCGTGGCATCCAGATATGTGAGCAGGGACGACCACACACGCCGCTAGATTAAAGTCTTTCTTAGTGTCCCACAATGTTCTCGGAACAACAGAATTATTATAAACTTGGCTGCATCATCCTTAGTATTATCCTCAACATTTTCCCAGCATCCATGGTTTCAGGGTTCTGGTTTAGAAACTAGAAGAATTTAAAATAGAAGGACATGGTATGTGGGCACTTAAAATGATAAGAAACAATACGGTAAATCAAACAGATGTTTTTGAGGACCTGTCAAAACTAAAGAAGATTTTCAGTTTTTGTATATCATAACATTCTCAATATGGCATTGTCCTTGAGATGGATTTAAATATAGAGAAGAGGGGCCCAGACCTCATCCTCCACTTGTGAAGCACCACAGGTGATAACTCCAGTCCACACCAGGGCACACATGGAGAGGGCTGCAGATACTTGCACTGCGGAATATCTAGCCCCAGAGCTGGATCCAGGCCCAACAGGGGAAAAGACCACAGCCAAAGCTCCCGGGGCTCTTACAGTTAAAATGAGACCCGGAAGCCTCTGTTTCAGCTTCTGTGATGAAAGGCAATATGCTCTTTGTAACCCAGACTGGAACAGGAACAGCATTTTCACACAGAAATTGTGTTATCATGGCAGTATTGCGTTTTTCATTTTTCTAGGACCCTATTTGTCTCCTAAGAGAGGAATGACCCCCGAGGGATGCCAGGTGCCCCATCAAAGAAAAGACAGCTCTGTGGTTGGGAGGCAAGATGAAAATGTCCTGGTGGGACAATTTGGTGTGGTCCTTCCCTAGACAGAGTTCTCGAAAAGCCCCTCTAATGCTGAAGTGGACATTGCTAGGAGCCAATCTACTTGCCCTGGCTCCTTCCATTTTCTTCCTCTCCTTAGATGTATTTATCTCATTTGTCAGACCACCCCAGAGTGGAAGAAGTAGTTTTCAGTTATCTGAAACCTCTGCTTGGCAACTTTATCAGGACCCTTGGCTGGCCTTGGTTATCTGAAACCTGCCTCTTTGGGGCTTTATTGACTCAGTATATTGCTACCAAGACTGAGGTTGCACTTCTTTAAATACCACCCATACCTGCGAACCTAACAGGAAAGAGGAGCTGGTAAATGGCACGCCGGTCACCTCCTATAAAACTTTTGAAGGACTGCAATGTGAACTGTGACAGGCCAGGAGACTGAGTCCTTGAGGAAGAACACTTCTTCAATGAATAGTTAAATTCTGTTTCACCCACATTAAGAGCCCACTGAAATTTAATGAGAAAAGAGTAATTGAAAGGCTGACTTTTTATTTAAAATTTTTCAATTGGGCAACTTATATTTGATTTTCGAAAAAGAGTCAAAATGTTATGCGATATTAGCCAACCATAGCTAGTGCCCTTATCTATAATTCCTTGTCATCCCACCTTTACCATATTCTCACTTCAAGAATTCTTTCATTTTCTTCTCTTCAAGGACAGGCCCTTTAGTCCAAAGAAGATGAATGTTTGAAATTGGTCCTAAGATTCTCTCTAGGGGAATAAAGCCTTTCTAGTCAATGAGCTTTCAAAAAGTCTTACCCAAAGTTTCGGAATGTGGTGCATATATATATATATATTCTGCCTGCATTTTATTTATGTTTTATTGTCATAGAAGGAAGTATCCACTAAGGAATTTGGATGAAAAGGCTTCTGGGAGACGTGGTTGATAAAGAGGTATCTTTTTTGTAGAATTTGGAATAAAAGGTTTAAATACAATTTAAGTTAATATTTATCTCCATTCTTACAATGATTTACTTACCAAAAGGACCTGAAAAGGAAAACTCCCCGGTCAATATTGTATCTCCTACTGCACACGGGGTATTAGGTTACAGCCCTGTTTGCCTTTTCCCATGGTGAGTTTGTGATTATACTTCTAGATGGCTCTTACCAACATAGCAAATCAGGATTAAAACTGAGATAATCTCTGAAGGAAGAAATGGCATGCATGTTTGAGCTTGGTGGTTTAGGTTTATGAAAATGGTCAGGGATTTGCTATAAACATTTGAGAAAAATCTTAAGATTACTGGATATCAATTACATGTATATCAATTCTGAAAGGGTTTCAATGCACTAGTATTACTGATCTGGTACTTGATATATTTTTGACAGAAACAGACAGAAGGAAGATCTGGGAATGAAGAATGAATTTCTTAAGATAGCACAAAGTAACAAATGTATTATGGAAACCCTGCCATTTGCTAATGATCTATTGGGATGTCTTTTTTAAATGATGTAATACATTTTGAACAAATGTCAATTTCATTATTGAAACTTTAAAAATTCAGAGTCATTCTTTATAGCTTTAATATGTTCAGTTCCCAGGTCTTTCTTCTTAATGAAAGTCAATGTGTAATGAAATTCATTTATTCATTCACTCAACAAATGCTTAAGGTCCCAGGTCCTAACACCAGTGCCATTTAGGTTACAATTTTATAAAAAGGAACAAACAACGTGACATTTTCTTTCTTGTTAGAATGACATTATTTAAAAGATCTGAACTATTTACTACCAGTTTTTTTCTTTACAGAGGCTTAAAGGGTCACACTTTCCTATAATATATTATTTTGACATATTTTGATAAATTTTATCACTGCAAAATGAAGCAGCTGACCCTGAGAATCTCTATTCATCTTTAAATGAATCTATCTTGGTTGTATAAAAATTCAGCATAAAGGGTAAGGTCTCACATTGAAGTGAAAAATTAGTTTTCTAAATTGATAGCCAAAAGTTTATTTATTCCTTCTTATACTGTTGAATTTATTTTATGTGAAGAGATCGGTTTTTATGTTAGTATCCTGCCCACTGAAACTGGATTAAGCTATCCACAGAATGAGTACAAAATAATAAAACAGATTTCCAGAGGCCACTCATCGAGAATCAGCTCCTCACATGACAGTCACACCACGCATAGAAACTTCGCCAAACCACCTCCTTGTAATTTTAATCAGCACAAATGGGTTGAAAGCAAACAGCATTTCGGAGTAAAGGTTATTATTCTTTAGTTTCCTGTCTTATATCCAAGTTTATTTTGTTGCTCTCCTTTAAGCTAAAAAATTTGAAGATGGTGAATCTACCTATCATGAAGAAGACTAGAACTAAATATTGAAAATATTTAATCAAACATCATTTCAGTCTATTTTTGCTAGTGAAAATAAAGAGAAAAATCAAAATGTACTTTTGCAAATCTACTTTTTTTAACATTAAAACACTATCCTCATATGGAGTTATTGCTTAGTGGGTATGTCTGTTTGGGATGATGAAAATATTCTGGAAATAGAAAGTAGCAAAATTTACACAATATTATCAGTTGTAAAGTACTCAGTTGTAAAGAATTGCTCACTTAAAAATTATTTAAAACTTCAATTACCGATGCCTGCCCATGCAAAAAAAAAAAAAAAAAAAAAACCTGTTTAAATGATTTATGTTACATATATTTTGCCACAATAAAAAATAAAGTTCAAAAAACCAAACAAAAAACCCACTATCCTTGACATTTCTGGTACCCTGGACTCTGAAGAACTCAGAATGATTCTGGCCTTCAGAAAATAATAGCAAGTAACCTTTAAAGGATCACATTACTTTTTTATTTTTATTTTATTTTTTTGGCACAGGCAGGCTCTGGGAATCGAACCCAGGTCTCCGGCATGGCAGGCAAGAGAATCATATTATTTTAAGAGTCAGGATGGTCCTTATTAATTATCAAGAAATATTTACAGGTAAAGAAACTGAAGAAAGACAATCATGGCCCTGGGCAGCTTCGGCCACTACCAGTATATTAATGTTTCATATTCCCGGATCCCCCTTCCATCCTGATAGACAGAAATATATTTGCAACTGAGTATCTGCTGGATACCCCATAGGCATCTCCGAACTAACAACATGCCTAAGTTATCGTAGAGATTTAAAACAACTACGTGGCATATATGACTTAGAGAACTCTTATGTCAGGACTTGTGAAGGAATACAGTTAGTTGCCAATATTACTATTCTGATCCAAAAGAGGTACTCTAAATCTGGCACAGATCAATTTATTGTTACTAAAACTGAATTTAACTCCTGTAGAATATTCCGCAACATACAAAGAACTGCAGCTGAATATAAAGTTAATAGATAGCTAGGTATGAGAGAAGGCAGACACATATGAAAGAGTTAGAGAATAATCAGTTAACTGAATGTCAAAAGTAGGGACAAGGGAGTTCTTCTCCAGGGACAGAGACTTAGAGAAAGACATACGCTACAGCTAACAACTTATCAAGTCCAAACCCAAACTTGTAAGCCAACCCTCTTTCCTAACCACCCTACTTAGACTGTCAGGTACTCTACCCTTGCTCCGAGTGTAGTAAGTTAGAAATACTTCTACATTTCCTTCTTCGGCAATTACAATCACTGACCACCGCTTACTAATATTAACTTTGAATATTCTATCTCCTTCCCCTTCCTTCTAATATCCCGGGTCACAAATCTAGCTTCCATCCCTTTGTGTGTAGGCTTTTATGAAGCCTTCTAACTCAACAAACCCCTAACTTTTTGCAGTATAGTTCCTTCCACACAATATTGCCAGATAAATCATCTGGCACGTCTTCATATGCCTCTCTCTCCTGTTAACTTCTCCAGTGACCTTAAGTCTCTTGCAAACCCAGAGGCTTCCCTCCACCCATTCCGGCTTTGAGGTGCTGCCGCCTCCCCCACATCCTCCCGGATTCTTGCAAGCCCTCTATCCTTGGTTTTATACCATGCTCAAAATGAATATTCCATCCCTTCATTCATTCCAAAACTTGGCATATTCTTGAGCATTTCACTTTCTTTAAGGTCTAATGCAACCCTTTCACATTCCTACAAAATAAATACTCTGTACTACTCTCCTGAGGGACCATAATTAATTACACATGGAGATCAGGGACCATAACTTTTCTTTCCCTGTGGTATCCCCAGCACCCAGTGTGGCACATCACAAGCTCTCATTGAATATTTATTTGTTGAATGAATGAATGAACACTACCTCAAATTCATTCTTAATTGCTTCTTTGGTATACATCAAATTCCTTAAGGATGGTGATGATGTTTACCATTCCTTTGCCCTTCCTTTAAGTGTATAGCATAGTTTCATGCACTCAACACGCACTCAAAGTATTCCTGTTAAATGCATGGCACCCAGTCACACTCTGAGGTGAAAAGAGAAAGGATCAAGTCAGCCCATAGACTATCTCACATCTCATCAAACATATACAACATCAACTATGAGAACAATTGGCAGCATTTAGGAGATGTGATAGATGCATGGCAGGGAAATCAAGGAATGCTCATCAAGGAGGTTGAGAGCTGATTTTACCTTATGGAAGATCAGTGGAAGTTATATGGAAATGGAGGTAGTTGAAGCCTTTTGGTTGGGAGAAGTGAGAAAATCCTTATTATCTTTTTCAGGTTCTGGGTGCTGGGTTTGGTTCCTCATACACTTACCAAAAACCCAGGTCAGAAGTTAGTGAGAAGTGCCGTATTCTAATAAACTGAATGAGCAGAATTCTTCAGCTACCTTCCTGATGCTCTCTATTCAGTTTCTCAAGAAAACTCCCTTCCACGAGAAAGTGTCAACTCTGTGAGTAATGATGATGAAGAGTATTTGAGTAGAGTCCAATAATTATATGGTTCCACAATGGCCTTGTCCTCAGCTCACAGCACTGTGGTTACATTTCTCAGGCTCCTCTGATATGGAGCAGTACATTCTATTTGACAGTAAGATTCCATTGATGGAATTTCCTAAGTGTTACCCTATTTGATTACAATGTGATGGAATGCATTAATTAATAAATGTGCCTTATTTATATGTTGTGGTTTCAGGCGCCCTGAACTTGGAATTCAGCTTTAAGAAGCATGCTTGCTCCTCACGTTAGCAGAGCCCTGAAATTTTTAATCAGGCTGGCTGCACTGCACGCACACACGATGTGTCAACATGAGAAAGTGGAAATACTGGGAGCAGCTTCCAGTTCTCAGCGCTCTGATTAGGCATACACTGTCAACTTCATTTGTACTTGATCCATAAAAAGAGTTACATCGTGATATTCTCTTCAAATTCTGGCAGGCTTTATTGATGGCTTAGATGTCTGAGTTAGCTTTGCTTCTATTAAAAACTCCAAATTTGTTTTTTAAAGTGATGGATTACTTCACTTTGTAGGTGCAATTTTTCATATTCCAAAATAATATTTCTGACCTTGGGGAAGATTTAGATTGAATATTCTCTGTTAACCATTCGTAGGCTTTTCACATTTATTTATACACTGAGAAACTGTTAAGAACTTTATATTTACTAGTCCTCATGACACTCCACTGCATTGGATAAAGTAAGGGTCGTGGTATGCTAATTTTCCTGGGAGAGAGTGGGAAGCAAAAATTCAAGATTTTTTTTTTAATAAGACATTGGTTAAAAAAACGAATTAGCAAATTCTGAAGCACAAATTAACAAGCCCAAATTCTTATCACCGATTAGGAAAATCACTCTTATGCAAAAAGAACCCATGTTTAAACTGTATCCTCTCTTGTAAAGGTGTCCTATTGTCCCATGAGGGTATGATGGGTCTTCACAGACCCACTGCCACTCCTAGAAAAACTGGCAAAAGCTAATATTGTGTGGATATTAATTTTTAAGCTTATTTTACTGCAGTGTTTCCACTCCACTTCATTCTCCTCATCAGATAGTATGTCCTATCTGTCTAAAATTCTTCAAGACAAGAAAAACATAATATGGGATATTTGCTACTCTTGCATTTGTACTTACAGTTAAAATACTAGATGCATCATGCCTGCGGCAAGTTACAAGGTATAGCAGTCAGAGGTCCTACAAAACAGATGCACCATCTTTTATTTATTATAGACCTTTTTATTGTTAGAGCTGTACCATCATTATATTTCAAAATAATTCCTTATGCTCTGTTTGTTTGAACTATGAAAGTATAGTCATTGTGCCTTTGTAAAAATGTCTTACTGGAGAAATCTTATTCTTCACCGATCAACCTTAGGACTTAAAATATATTTCACTTGACTGAACTGCCATCTCTGCCGAACTGTGCCTGAATGATAGGAATATTGAATAGTCTGGCTTCGGAAATGCTTGGGATTACACTTGTGTCATAGCTATGGAACAAAACATATGTGAGCAAGACAAGAATCTAAATACCTAAATATAATTTTAAAATATTTGAGCTGTGACCAAAGATATCCAAGAAACAAACTGGTGTTGGGTCACAAAAACATTTCAATTATGGTTATGTGTAAAAGCTTTTCCTTTTATTTTTATACCAAACTTCCAGATATACAACCAAAACACCCTTTCACTGAAGAAAACTGCTATGCCTTAAATAAATTACATATTTTAAGATTTAGGAGTCTTTGAGATTATATTCAAATATCATAACATCATATAGCTTTCAAAAATTTGGGCTACTCCATGAAACACTCATTTGATCTCCCAGAATTTATTAATATAATTTACCTCTGACCTCTTGTTCAGCTCATAATTGGGGGATAAGAAAATCCCAGTCAAATGCAGCATCCAGCAAGTTTTACCTACATACGAACTCCAATGAAAACCAAATCAACTCTGTTACCCCCAAGAAAAAGAGGTAAAGTATATTAAATTTTCTTTTAAGCTCCCTGGAAAATTCTCATCATGTCTACTTTGATTTATTTTCGGTCATGGATGTGCACATGTTTAGTTTTATGGCTGGTTATGTCTATGTTGGCCCAAAAAACAGACTACTGGACTAATGTTAATGCAAAAGCATGGTGCTTTGAAGAGCTGTACTGACTTTTGTTTTACTGCAAGAGCAGTCAGTTAGTATTGAAGGTTTTGAGGCACGTGGAATGACTGTACAAAAGTCACTGCAGGAGTACACATTTTCCCGAACATGGGCTTTTGTACATTGTCAGAAACAATGAAAATAACAGTCTTTTCCCCTATAGTTTTTAAATGAAATACTCAAGAATAGGGTGGGCCATGGTGGCTCAGCAGGCAAGAACGCTTGTCTGCCATGCCAGAGGACCTGGGTTCGATTCCCGGTGTCTGCCCATGTAAAAGAAAAAAAAAAAAAAACAAAAAACTCAAGAATAGCAAAGAAAAGCCCCTATGCATCCTGGTATTCCAATAAAGTTAGTGTAAGCAGCTATTGGGTTCAGAGTTAGAGACTTGACTTGTTGGTCACCTGAGCTAAGGGCAGTTGTCCAACCACCCTTCCTGCAGAGTTAGGGATGCTCACAGGTGAGCGAGAGCAGCTAGACCACGCTGTCATGTGGTTCTGGCACCTCTTCCATTTATGACCTCTGACCATCCGTCTTCATTAATCAATATCTGTAAACTCTGCTTAGCACAGATAAGAAGAGTTACAGTGAAGTGGGTTGATAAAAGGATAGTGCTTCAAAGAGGAAACGATCAACATGGACCACACCAGCTCCTTCTTGCCAACTCCTTATCCATTCCTCATTAAAGTTTCATCTGTAACTGGAACTACAGTAAGTAATAGAATGGAGAAAATAGTAAGTGTAAATGTTAAATGAATGTCTTTAACATTTTAACCCCAAAATATCAGAGGAATCAACTCTTCTATGCCTAGTCATTAAAGAAAATCTTTAGATTTGTGGAAACTTGTAACAGAAAAATGCAAAAGAAATCTACATTATAAAATAACAAAATATGTGACTCAGTATCTCACTTAATATTATTACTCATCTGTGGCCTTGAAAAAAAATGAAATACCATTTTAATAAAACAGATGTTGAATGGTTTCAGTAGGAAATGATTGAAGCTTGTACCATACAATTATTATAAAATACCACAAATCTGGTATTAAGTTTGGCCTCCTGGTCATTTAGGGCAGAATAGGCAAGGAGACTTCTGGCCTCATAAATCTGAGTCAGTAGCTTATAGAATGATTTCAACTTAACTCTAGATATACTTTAGTAAATATATATTTTTCATTAAGTAGTAGTAAATTTCTTCAAACCACCAAACAAAACTAACAGGCATTAAAATGGGTTAACTTTCAGCTATTATTTCAAAGAAAATAAAGCAATGTAAAAATTGTACAAAGCAATCTGGTTCCATGGAAAAAATAATGAAATAATGTAGAACATTTACAAATGACCTTTTCATTCATGAAAAAGCTAAGATCTCAGAGGAACTCTGGAATAACTTGCATATGAGTTTATCTCTAATCCATCATCAAGAAAAAACTCCAAGCTGATAGAAGACCCTGCTAATGTATTCTGAGTCCACTGAAGCAGAAGCAGGAATGTTTTGGCTGTAATATTTTTCTCCATCACTACAGCCAGCTGCCTGACATGGGTCAAGTCCACTAAGTACTACCATCAGCAGAGGGTTGCTCTGCATTTATATTTATCAAAAGTCAAATCTCAAAGCTGTAATGCCTTGCTCTCTTTCTACCCCTAAAGTGCAATAAGAGTATCAAAATAGCCTGATAAATAAAAATAACAGGATATTACTATGTAACTCCTTGCAAGTAAACATCTCTCATAGGAAGCAGTGCTTTTAGGGAAGGAATAAGAAAAAACTTTTGTTAAGGAAATAGCAGTAGTGAGAATGAACCATAAAACGATGAGAGCTTTCTTAATTAGAAAAACAGAGTTTAAAAAATGTTTGCATTGTGAAATTTTTTAAGATTCATCTCAAATACAAGATTTTGCTATTTATTATACTTTGTTAGACTGCTAAATTGTTACAAGTTTATCCATCTACTGAATTTTATTTTTCTCATCCACAAAGATGTTATATTTTAAAAATAACTTTAATGTTATATGTAGTATGCTAGCTTTACAATATCAACAGTACTTGGAAATAAATGAAATGAGGCTTATTTAGCCAACATACAGTGTTTTATCGATATACAAACAGAAAAATGTCATGTAACGAGATAATTAAGAAAAACATGAGCTTTGTGTCTTAAAGGTTATCCATTTTAGGTTACAGTAATTGATCCCAGTCACTTCAAATGTTTAAAACATTCCAAACCCTCAGCCAAATGTTGAAGAAATAACTCTGCCAGGATTTCAGTAAAGAAAATTTTAGAAGGCTGTTCAAATCCAAAGAAAGGGAAAAATATACATTATTGCTGAAAGTTGTACATGTGTTCTGCTTTCCAATGGAAACCAAAGCCAAATAAGCTTTCATTAAATTGGAACAAGATGACAAATACTAAAACCGAAAATGCATATAGTAAATTGAAACATTAAACATTATGTAAGGTCTCTAATGTATAATAAAAAAATTCAAAACAGAAAATAAAATAAAATACTTTCAATATCTCAACAGCTGTCTGCCCTTTCCCCCAAGACTCACAAGTATAATAGGTAAGGGTCTTTGAAACTAAACTTCATTTTTTATAAAAGAAAAAAAGAAATGCTGGTTAATTCATAAATTTCATTTGCAAGATGCTACAAATGTAGGAACATTTACTGTAGTTGCAAGCACAGCCTATCTGGAGACTCTTTTACTGTGGTCATCAGGTAAAGTGACAGACTGCCAGACTCAACTGCCATAAACTTCACTCTCACAACAATAACACAATATATATATCTATAAAAGCACAAGCTGGCAGGCGAGCAAAGACCTGATTGCATGGCAGTTTGGGGTACATTTTCCATGTTCTATCAAGGTTATAACAAAAACTGAACAGTTTGTTGCACAGCTCAAACCGGCCATGGCATAATATAGGTTGCAGGGAAAACTTGTTTTATCTCAGTCCACAGGAGCAAGCAGAATTGTGAAATTTTCTTCACTGACCCAGTAGTTAAAATATCACTAATCACTAATGCAAAGAAAAGTCATAGCTAATTTTTGCAAAGCAAAATATGGACTTGCAAACAAATTTTGCCAGTTATGGAGAACATTGATGACTATATTGCTAATCTCATATTGTTAATTCAAAAGGAACCAGAGTTACTAGCTTCTGTCCAATTGCTTTCACTGACAGACAGGTATTAAGGGTTTAGAATTAAAATGAAAGTCCTGCATATTTTAAGGATGGGGATAAAAACTCATTCCTACTGAAGGCCTTCTACCAAAAATATTTATTCTTATGACTCATTCTTTAATTAAGGTGTGAATTTGGCATTTGAGTTCTACTCAGTTTGTATGCAATGATTTATAAACATATTAGCAAAGCTTCTGAAAACTGAAATGTTCTTCCCAAATTGCACAGAGTAACTCACTAGCTTGACAGAGCCTGTATTTATCTATCACAAGATAAAGTCTAGGACTGTACATAGTGTAAACAAGAGTAGGCAATCAATAAATGCTGGATTATGCTGAGTGAACTGAACTGAACTGAAGAGTTTGCAATTATCTACTTTAACTCCCTAATGAGAGACCAAGTCTTCTGACTTACTCTGTAGAACCCAAGAAGCTGCCACATTGAAAGAGGACTTATCAAATGCTTCTGATGCTAATTTAATGGTTTATTTTTAAACTAAAGAAAGAAAGCTACATGTTTGGTCTCCACAGTTATACATGCCTGGCCAGCTGGCTATTACCTTAATAAAAACATGAAAAAGTAACATTTTCCTTTCCTCCAACCTTCCATGCCTTTCATAAACACATTTCATGTCATCATCAATCAATTAGGTAGAAACATTTATTCAACTCCTATTTGCATGTGGTTCATTCCTAGGAATTCTGCATGGTAAGTTAGAAACACATCACTGTGAGACACTCTTTACTTTTCTTTGATCCCCCTTTCATATCCAATCTTGTTTACATCAACTAAGACAAAATGGGCAGTCAGTCAACAAATACAGACTTTTTACCATGTGCAGTCTATATAAAACAGAAAGAAAGGAATATACAGAGGAAAAGCCATGTTCATTGTCCAGTAACCACAGTTACCCCATGATATGTGTATATGTGTGTTCGCCTCTGTCCCCACATTCCTTCATTTCTTTTCTCCTCAGAGCTATGGGCATATATCCATAGCCTGATGCCTGTCCAAGATCTGGAACTAATCTTATCCTCAGTAAAAAGGAACTTGGTGTGCTCTACTTCAATATGTAAGGGATTTAGCATCTAGTACCCCTTCATGCTAGGTCCAACCTTGGGTTTCAACTTTACAGTAACTGGGTTCCTGCTTTGCTCCTGAAGAAGGCATCTGTATTCCCTACGGCTGGAGTAATCTTGTTTAAATTTCTACTTTCATAGGCTTCCTAGGGCAGCAATCTTCCTAAACTAAAGACCTTCTCCTCTAGCATTGAATGCCAGGCTTCTCTAAAACAAAAAACACAAACCTGCCCATGTGGAATGCCACGTATAAGAACTTAAATGAAATCATGCCTGTAACATGTCTACTGCTGGGTCTGGCATGTAGTGCCAGATAATTATTTCCAGCAGAAGCAGAACACAGTAATCTGGAGCAGTGGTTCTCAAAGTGTGGTCCCCAGACAAGCATCATGCATCAGCCAATCCTCATGCCCCACACAGACAAAGTGGGGGTCAGAAACGAGGGGCCCGGACTCTAGCAATCTGCTTAAACAGCGCTGTAGGTTCTCATGCTCACTAAAGTTGGAAAATCACTGATTGACACCATGATTTTGTGAGGAACGCTTGTTTTGAACCCCAGCTCCACTACTTTCCTAGCTCTAATAT
This sequence comes from Tamandua tetradactyla, assembly GCF_023851605.1. Lineage (NCBI taxonomy): Eukaryota > Metazoa > Chordata > Mammalia > Pilosa > Myrmecophagidae > Tamandua > Tamandua tetradactyla. Next base: position 30,783,470 of record NC_135352.1, read on the forward strand.
CCTAAACAAGCTGAGTTTTAGCCTCTCAGCCCTGGATAAATTCACCTAATAAAGTGGAGATAAAAAGTACGCCATAAGGTTAAGACCAATGTTTGGTTTGTAATATAATGCTTGCTCAATTATATTGACTATTCCTTGACTCCACATTCACTGCCTTGCGCTGCTCCCTCCCCATTACGTCATTTTTTTTTTAATGTAAAAGACTGCTTATCTGTCTTAAATGTTTCCTTGCATTTTCTTTCTCAAATTGAATTAGCTGAGTCTTATTTCCATTCCAGGCCCATTCCGGTTTTCCCTTTCCTTACCTAGTTAATTCTATTCCTAATTTATAACGTAAGGCGATATGTACAATTATATTTGATGATTTTTAGGATTCTTTCATTATTAATCTCAAGTTTTTCATTTGTATATTGACTGGAAGGGTTTCTTTTATAAAATCTCATCTAGTTTGGGTTCTTGCATGTTTGAAGTCGTGATTCATTCATCTTGCTATTTGTAGTTCATAAGTTGCAGACAAACACAGAAATCTCTTTTATTAAAAAAAAATTCAAAAGTAAAAGATTTTACCAAAAAACCCACACAGATCTGAAATAATTTATAGCATGCCAATTAATAAATACCTCATCATCATAATAACTAATTTTGCTTGTTTATCTTGTGTCAGACACTATTATGTTATTTAAGAATCACAACAACCCTGCGAAGTAGGTATCATTAGCTCCATTTAATAAACAAACCTAGATGAAGAAATTTTTAATAACTAGATGAAAAAAGTCTTATCTATAAGTGGCAGAGACAGAATTCAAACTGAGGGCCAAAACTGTGTTCTTATACTGCCTCCAGAAATACCAGGTTTCCTAATAACAATGAAAATTCTACTTAGAAACCACATACTCCAAAAAGAGATGGTTAAATTGGAAGAAAGACAGAGATAAATCCAGGTGATGAAATAAATAGAATGAATGACTTTTAAGAAAAGTCCAAATGTTCTGAGGTTGAGAAACAAAAACAAAATATGGCATAACTGTTTATAATGCCAAAAATGGATTTACTTATAATGATTTAAAATAACATAATCTTGGCAGAACAAAGGGGCTGGTTCTAAAAAAAGGAAAGTTTTAGGTAAAAATTTCCCTTCCCCTAACCACCCCTAAACAATTTTACCCCAAAGAGCTTCTGGATTTTAGCAACCTCAGAGAGGAGTGAAAAATTATCATCTGGAAAATATCATTTGACTATCCAGAAAAATGTGAAATAAAATAAATTTTTCACAGTCAGAGAGAGAAACTGAATAACCTCTTGGTTCTTTTCAAATTTTAATTTTTATGTTTTATGCATAAAACATTTTTATTTTTAAAAACTGTATGCATTTATCCATCAAGTCTCTTGGGTCTCTTGGCTAAATAATGCATTTTTAACCCTCAATGTTTCTATTTCTCTTTTAATGGGCTTATTATATGAGCAACCCCCAAAATGCATTAGGAGAGTAAAAACTAAACCAAATACTTTAAGCATATTTCAGGCTTGAAGGAGGTTTGAAATTCTTGGCCTAATTAGATTTATCAAACAGTATATTATTTTTGTACTTCCACTCAACAGATTTAGCCATGTGGACAACAGTTTATCCAAAGGGGGTTTTATTTTTAAATTTTCTATTAATTAAGAAACATTCTGAATCTTTATAATTTATTTTTATTGTTTTGGTAACACGCATTGGTTGTGCTCCTGCGTTGGAAGCCTTTAGTCCGATATCCTAATGGGTTAATTTTCAGATAGAAGTAGGCCAAAGAGAAGTTTCAATGTTATTCCTAAAACGCTTAGTAGATCCATTTGTTTCAGAAGTGTCATATCAGGGGCAAATCAATGTGTTAAGAATTGTCTAATAATATTGTTGAGGGATTAATCTCTCAGTCTAGATCATCAGCACGATTATCTTTGGCATTCTGTGTGCACACAGTTCCATTTCAAGCATGAAAAGCTTTCTAATGCCAATATATGAGAGCCTATATATTGAATGATCTGCCACCACTCAATATTTAATCCTGCAATTGAAGCCACCAAAGGGATATAACAAAGTAACAAGATGAATGAATCACGACCTCAAACTTGCAAAAAGACAACCCAAACAATTTATCTTTCTGGTCTGCATTGCATTCTTTATCCAATATTCCTATCATTCCTTCTCAGTTTGGGAATTGTAGATTGATCAATGCCACATTAGCAAACATTTGAAATGAGGTTTGGGAATTTAGATAATTCACTCTTTATACTTAAGGATATGCTGGGTTCACTTTTGTTTATCTGAAACTTAAAATCAAGAACTCCTAATTAAAAATCAATCTGATTCTCTAGACCACCTTTTCAAGCAACTGTGGAAAAGATAACTTGTGAAAAATAAAATATATAAACAAAACAAAAACTTAGAACATCAAGCCTCAAAGAGCTATACTTTCTTTGAAAATTGACAGCTCTTAAATGCAATAACATAGTGTTTCAGTTATTAGAGGATAAATTCCCTCCCCAAGTCATTGTGTAAATTGCTTATTATCATATCAATGCAGAGCATGTCACTTTTCACAAGCTCAATGGGGTCAGCCCAATGTATATGTGGTCAATACTAATTCATATAACTTTTTGCTTCTATGTCTGAATTGTGCAGGGTTGGTTTTGCTTTCATACTTAAGGGGAGCTGGAAGTAAATTAGAATGTGACTCTTTCCTGACTGCTTGTGAAGTTCTCCATAATAAAAACATCCCCAGATATCTTCACTAGGGATTCAAATATGAACATATATTAGGCAGCAAGAGAAAACAGTGTGGTTGTTCCACAAAAACTAACAGTCCAACCACAACTCTTAGACATATCTTAGTTGCACTGGTGAACTTCCTTATAACTACACTGTAAGCAGGAAACAGCCCAAGGATAATGTTTACCTTTATTCTATGGCTGAATTTTGTTTAGAATCATCACATGCTTACTACACACTATTCTTCACTGTGATGACACTATACAATTACATGTATTCTCTATCGCAGTTCATGGTTGCTTGTCAGTGAAAAAGAGCTCTAAATTATGACTGGTGTACATAATATCAAACTGGCCATATTTCAGCTGGTAGCGAAGAAATCATCGAGTTTCTCAATCATTTTAGGACACATACAGGGGGAAATACTAATGCATACTAGAGGTATCATTATTATTATGAAATGCCAGCAATCCTCTGTGATAAGATGTCAGTGACTTCCTGCCAAATCTCATGGATTAGTGACCTTTAGTTAACCAATCTACTAAAAAATCTATAACAGGATATTAGATGGTATTTAAAAATAATACTGAAGCAAGGGATCATGAAAAAGGAATGCTGTATCTTAAAAATAATAACTGTAAAGTCCATAGTCAATGCTTGTTGATTTCTACTCTGTGTAACTTAGTTACTGTGTGTGCTATGAAATTACCAGAGTAAAAATGATCTTTTAGGCAGCATCTATATGTTAAATAAATTAGTACTATGGAATGATCATTCCTATATTTTGATTATATACTATTTGGTAACTGCATATATTTGTAACTATCTCCTATTTTTTACTCTCTAGTTTTCTATGTTATTCCTCTACTGACTCTTATTTTTATTTATATCTAAATTTGCATATATTATGGCTTAAGAATAGAAGCAAGACCAGTCATAGCACTGTTTTGTTTTGTTTTTCCCAAACAGTATTACTCCATCAAGTTTTTATTTAAGCAGTAGAAATCTCTTAGATGACAGGCAGTATTGAACTAAACAATGACTTGCCAAAAAGTGCAGGAAAATCATTGGGGATAAGATTCATACATAAAGATTTACAACAAATGATATGTCATTTAAAAACATGTTTTCTGTTAGTTACTCTCGATGTGGTATATGGTTAACAGTAATGGAAATAGATTCCATTGAGAGGAAACACTCTGATAGTATTTTTGATCCCACTTTTAAAAGAAACTTCCATTTATTGTTCTTTACTGTATCTTTTCCCATTGAATCTTCAACTTCAGTCTACAAAGACACACACAAAACTCACCAGTTGCTAAAAAATAAATTTATATCCTTATTTAGTTACTATCACTTCAATTTTGATTGTCAAATAGCTCTTCTCATTCCACATTAAACTTCATTAAAAACTGGCTGGCCAAGATGGTAACTTCAGCATGCTGCTCCTCCACAGAACCTTTGAACAACTGGAAGAAGTGGCAGAGCCATCTTCCTCAAAACTCTGCAATACAGTTAAAGGGTTTGCAGTCACTGGGCAAATGCTGAATCAAGAAAACACAGCTTTAAAAATGGTAGAGGAAGCTCCTAGTGCCCTTGCTAGCTCCCAACCCACACCCTCAATGATGCAGGGTGGCCAGTGAGCACTCACACTGTGGGGTCTGATCCTCTTCCAATGGGAGCACAGTAACCCTTATGTGCATACAGGGCTGCCTGGTATGTCCATGTCAATTTGTTGGGTGGCAGCTTTTTGAACTATAACTCCATTTATTACTTCTTATAGTCTCTAAAATGCAAATACATAAAAAGTAACAATAAATCTATGCTTTGGACATGCAATATATAAAGATATAGTTTGTAACAGATACAACAAATAGGTAGATGGCAGGGGGGTATAGGAACAGTGCATTGTATTCTATTGAAAATATGATGATATCAATTCAAGCGTGGTTGTTATAGATTTAGAATGTTAAATGTAAGCCCCATCATAACCACAAATAAAATATAGTAAAAGTACATATAGAAAGAAATGAGAAGGAACTCAATATCATACAATACCAAAAAAATAAAATAAGATAAATAGGAATAAATAGAAGAACCAAGGGGCTGAAATGCTATAAGAATTATGAGGACCAGAAAGCAAAATAGCAGAACAAAGTACTGCATTATCACTTGTTACTTTAAATGTAAATGGATTAAACAATACAGTCCAAAGGCAGAGACTGGCAGAATGGATAAAAAAGCATGATTTAATTATTATGCTTTCTTTGTTGTTTACAACCATTAGACTCATCTGAAAGTCAAAGTTACAAGTAGGTTAAAAGTGAAAGGAAGGGGAAAAAATAGACTATGCAAATAGTAACAAAAACAGAGCTGGGATAGCTAAACCAGTATCAGATAAAATAGACTCTAAGTGAGAAACTGTTATGAGGGACAAAGAATGTCACTATACACTGATAAAGGGATCAATTCAGCAAATATGTAACAATTATAAATATATATGCACCTAATGGTAGAGACCCAAAATATATGAAGCAAATATTGACAGATTTCAATGGAGGAAAAACAAGCTTCTAAATGAATTGTATGAGACTCTAATACACCACTTTCAATAATGGATAGAAGAGCTAGACTGAAGATCAATAAAGAAACAGAAAACTTTAACAATACCATAAACCAACCAGACCTAACGGATATGTATAGAACACTTCACTCAACAACAGAAAAATACACATTATTCTTAACTGCCCACTGACCATTCTCAGTGATAGAATATATGTATGTTAGCTCATAAAAAGGCTCAATAAATTTTAAGTACTGAAATCATAAAATGTATTTTCTTTGATCATAATGGAATGAAGCTAGAAATCAACAACAGAACTGCAAAATTCACAAATATGTGGCAATTAAACATTTCACTTTTAAATAACCAATGTCAGGGAATAAATAATAAGGGAGGCTAGGAAATATTTTGAGGCAAATGAAAAAGAAAACACAACACAACACAACAAAACATATAGGATGTAGCAAAGGCAAGTCTGAGGGAAAATTTACAGCTATAAGGGCTTACATTTAAAAAGTTGAAAGATCTCAAAGCAGAGACTTAACCTCACAATTGGAAGATCTAAAAATGAAGAGCCAACTAAACCAAAAGGAAGCAGAAGGAAGGCAAAACAAAGATCAGAGTACAAATAAACAAAATGTGCAGAGACTACAACAAAACAATAGAGAGAATCAATGAAACCAGGAGTCGGTATTTTAAAAAATCAATAAAGTGGACAAATCATTAGGCAGATTGACACAGAAAAAAAAAGACAGAGGACACAAATAACAAATATCAGAAATGAAAGGGGAGATGTTATCACTGATTCCATAGAAATAAAAAGGATTATGAGAGAATACTATGAAACCCTGTATGCTAACAAAGGAGACAACCTAGATGAAATGGGAAAATTCCTACAACTACCTACAGTGAATAAGAAGAAATACAAGGTCTCTTTACCCCCATAGACCAGTAAGAGGTAAAGAGATTGACTCAGTCATCAAAAACCTCCCAATGAAGTAAAGCTCAGGACCAAATGACTTCATTGTTGAATTTTACTTCACATTCCAAGGAGCATTAACACCAATTCTGTGCAAACTCTTCCAAAAAATAGAATAGAGAACATTTTTTAGCTCATTCTATAAGGCCAAGAACACTCTAATACCGATGCCAGGTAAAGATACCAAGAAAAAAAGAAAATTACAGCCTAATATCCCTTATGAATATAAGTGATGAAATTCTCAACAATATAGTAGGAAAACAAATCCATTACCCATTAAAAGAATTATACCCCACAGTCAAGTAGGCTTTATACCAGGAATGCAAAGGTAGGTCAACATAAGAAAATCAATTAATGTAATACACCACATTGAGAGAATAAAAGAACAAAAAACTGCATATCATCTCAAACGATATAAAAAATGACAAAAACCAGTTCCCTTTTTTTCATAAAAACATTTAGAAAACTAGAATTATAAGGAAACTTCCTTAAAATGTTAAAGGACATATATGAAAAATCCGCAGTTAACATCATATGCAGTGGTAGCTTTTCCTCAAGAAAAGGGACAAAACAAGGATGCCAATTGTCACCATAGCTGTTCAAGATTGTATTAGAAGTTCTAGCCAGAGCAATTCAGCAAGCAAAAGAAATAAAAGGCATTCAAATTGGAAAGGAAGAAATAACACTCCCTATTTACAGATGACATGATGCCGTACATAGAAAATCCTGAAAAAAATTCACACAAAAGTTATTAAAGCCAATAACATGTTCACCAAAGTGATAGGATACAAAATCACAATGCAAAAATCAGCAGTGCTTCCATACACTAGTAATGAACAATCTGAGGAGCAAATCAAGGAAAAATCCATTTATGGATTTTTAAAAGCAACTAAAGAATCTTACAGGGCGGGCCACGGTGGCTCAGCAGGCAAGAATGGTTGCCTGCCATGCCAGAGGACCCAGGTTTGTTCCCTGGTGCCCGCCCATGTAAAAAAAAAAAAAGAATCTTACATGTAGGAATAAATTTAAACAAGAATGTAAATGTCTTATATGCAGAAAACGACAAACACTGCTAAAATAAATCACAGAAGACCTAAATAAATAGAAGGAAATTCTGTGTTCATGGCTTGCAAGATTAAATATTGTTAAGATGCCAATTCTCCCCAAAGTGACTTACACATTCAACACATACCTAATCAAAATTCTAACATCCTTCTTTGTTAATGGAAAAGCCAATCACAAATTTATTGGAAGCATAAGGAGCCCCAAATAGGCAAAACCATCTAGACAAAGAAGAAAAATACTGGAGGCCTCCTAATTTAAAAACTTCCTATAAAGCTGCAGTAATGTGCTAATACCACAAGACAGATGTAAAGACCAATGGATGTCAATCAAGTTTTCAGAAATAAACCCTCCTACCTATGACCAACTGATTTTTTACAAAGGTGCTGATTCCATATAATGGGGAAAATAGTCTTTTTGGCAAATAATGCTGGGAAAACTGGATATCCAAAGACAAAAGAATGAAGGTAGACTCTTACCTCATACGGTACACAAAAAATAACTCAAAAGGGATCAAAGACCTAAATATAAGAACCAAAATTATAAACTTCCTAGAAGAGAACATGGGATGGTATCTTCAGGATCTTGTGCTAGGCAATGTTATTTGATTTTACACCAAAAACATTAGCAACAAAATTAAAACATAAATAAGTGGGACTTCATCAAAATTTAAGACTTTTGAGCATCAAAGGCCTTCACCATGAAAGTAAAAAGCAAACATATAGAATGACAGAAAATATTTGGAAACCACATATCTGAAAGGGGTTTAATAACCAGAATATATAAAGAAATCTTACAATTCAACAATGAAAAGACAAACAACACAATTTAAAAATGGGTCAGAAACTTCAATAGACATTTTTCAAAGAAGATTTACAGATGGCCAAAAGCAAGTGAAAAAGTTGCCTAAAATCATTAGCCATTATGGAAAAGCAAATCAAAACCACAATGAGATGCCATTTCACACCCACTAGAAAGGCTACTATTAATAATATGGAAAAAAAGTGTCAGAGAAGATGTGGAGAGAAAGGGGAACAGTCATTCTTGTTGGGAATATAAAATGGCCCAGTCACTGGGGCAAACAGCTTGGTGATTCCTCAGAAAGTCAAGTATAGAATTTCAGTGTGGCCCAGCCATCTCACTTTTAGTCACATACCCAGCAGAATTGAAAGCAAGGACTCAAACAGATAGCTGCACACTAATTTTCATAGTGGCATTATTCACAATTACCAAAAGATAGAAGTGACCCAAATGTCCATCAAATGATGGATGGATCAACAAAATGTTGATTCACACACACAAAGAAATATTACCCTGTCATGAAACAGAATGAGGTTCCGATGCATTCAACAACATGGGTAAACCTTCAAGACATCACGCTGAATGAAATAAACCAGACATAAACATACCAATATTTATGATCTCACTAATATAAAATCATTATAATAAGCAAATTCATAGAGTCAGAAACTAGGATACAGGTTACCAGAAGCTGGGAGGGGTATTAGTAAATAGGAAGTTAATGCTTAATCGATAGAGTTTCTGTTTGGCAAAAGTTTTGGTAATGGATGGTGATCATGGTAGCACAACACTGCAAATGTAATTAACAACACTAAATTATATATTTGTGAGAAGTTAAAAGAGGAAATTCCAGAGTGTATATATGTTATTAGAATAAAAATGTTTTAAAAATATAGTACTGTAGAGCACAGTGAACTCCACTGTAAACTATTGGGTATATTTAATAGTATAATTATAACAATATTGTTTCATCAGTTGTAACAAAGGTACCAGCCTAATGCAAACTATTAATAAAAAGGCAAACTATGCATGTGGCAGGGGTATATGGGAGCTCTGTATTTTCTGCATGATTTTTTTATAAACCTACACTCCCCTAATTAAAAAAAAAAAAAAATCCCAGTAGACTAGACAGCTTCTTGTAGAGTCTTGCTGCCTCACTGCTTCCTCAATCACCCTGGAATCTGAGAAAATTCCTTGATTTATTTAGCTATGTAGTCTGGCCATATCTGTTTACTGTCCTTCTTGTTTCCTTTTTATTTTGACCACCCTCCCCACCAGCCCATATAGGTATTTATCTAGATTTGTTCACTGCTCTCCCTTGAGTGATAACTCGCGGCCCCACAATTTCATCTCTCATCTCAAGTCTGCATTTTCAATCCCCATTTCTCTCCTGAGCACCAGCTCTGCTTTTCCAAAGATGCTGTTTATGGATCCTCGGCTCAATGTGCCAGATAGCTCAACACATAGTTCAAGTTCCATGTAATTAAATCAATTAAAGTTACTTTGGGGTCTGAGCTTCCCTTTGATTTCGTCTTGCAGAAATGATCTTAAGTTGGGTGGTAAAGTGAAAGATGGTACGTGAATCAACATTTACTGTTTCACAGTTAAGTTATTCAACAGATTTCAGTTCTCCCTCTCCCTGGCGATATGAGACGTGTTAATGCCTCATATTAATTACTTCAACTCAGTACAGTAGAGCAGGTGGCTATAACGACATAAAGCAGCCTTAAGGAAAAATTACCCTTAACTGTTTAAATCCCATAGCCCATATACTGAAAACGTGATTTTATTTTTTTTTACTTGAGATAAAAGGACATAAGAGATACAAATAGCCATTCAATTTGGTGTTTCAGAAACTTGAGAATATTTGTAGTTGAATTATAAGTAAAGTTAACTTAAAAAAAAAGAAGACTCTAGTTAGATCCTATTCTCTGGAGCATCCTTTTTAAAATTGAGGAACCAAACATTTAAGAAATTTGTTCAGCTTATGCCCAAAATTGCTTTCAAGTAAAATTATGCCATATTCACCCAATTATACTTCGAAAATCAGTTTTGTGTTCACTTTCTGGAGAAAGAAGCCAATTATAAAAAGGATACGGTAGAAATACAGAGTAAGTTTCTTTTGAGTTAGTTAAGAACCATTTATTAAGCATCAACTGTATGCAGAGCAGAGCTTATTAGGTCTTCAGTGTACACAGTTTCCTATTCTATTATTATCCCTGTTATCTGTTAACAGAATAAACAGCCTGTACAGTGCATTGGAATTGAACTTTGAATTAAAAATGCCACTAGCTGAAAAATTACTAAATGCCATTAAATTTATTGAATCGTCTCAGTTGCCAAAAGAATGTTACCTTTTAATTGTGCATTGGTCTGGACAGTGAGGCAGGATGGCTGTCCCATCATTTCTAACAGCTCTGCAGCTGTGTTACTGCGATGCAGGCCTCCTAAATGCAGAGACCCATGTCCTGTTTGACTGTGGCTACTCAGCTCCGAACAAAGAGCACTCAATCACTATTTGATGAAAAAACATCTTTAAGTGGAATGAGTCCTATTGGTATCCTTGGGACATCTGGGTTTGATTTCAATCTCTGAAACTTACTAAATATGCAAATTTGGGGAAGTTAATTACTTTCTGTAAAATGATACTTTTACCTCCTCCTTAGTCACAAGCACGGTTGTTAGCGTCACTTGCTAGTCAGCTAACGTAGGTGAAACTATTCTGTAAGCTGAACAATAGCTTACAAAAAGCCGATATTATTTTTAGTATTAGTCTAACATAAAAGTCTCTGAAAGTAACTTATTTTCCATGCTAAAGTAAGTTTCACAAAAGGTTGAAAAGGTCATTAAATAATTATAGGTGATTTAGTACAGTTGACAAGAAACAGGGAGAAGAGGGATTAGGGCAGAGTGTGAATAGTTTTTCTAATAAATGAATGAACATCTCCCACGTGTGACATACCGCGCTGGGCTGTACGTGGCTTGCAAAGGCAATGCAGTGACGGACATAAAGACATTTGAAATGCCCACAAATAATCATCAAAGTAGGATATGTAAGTGTCACAAAGGAGTTAAAGAAGTCGGAAGCAATATCGATGTTAAAGAGGATCAATAATAGTCTTGCAGGAAAAGTCACATTTTGAGATATTCTGTGAACTGGGAAACATTCCGAAGGAAATCGAGGTTTGGGGGCAGGAGGATGCTTGAAGCGAACAGATCTGAATAAAGGAAGGCACCGAGGTGGGAGAGTTTAAGTTGTGCAACGTGACTGGAGCATAGGGACAATTTAGGAACATCTCAAAACATGCTGGGACCGTATTTTAATGTCATGATACTGCAAACTATTTCGTAGATTGGAGAGGATTGTTAGCAAACTCAAAACTGATATTGCTATCCCACATTACAAAGCCAAACATTTTCTGCTGCCTTCCAACCAGGTAAACCAACAAGAGCTCTCAGAGGAGTCCTGGAGGCAGCAACAACAAAAAGGCCATAGCTCTCCTAAAGAATGTGCGTCTGCTAAGTTCTTCATATTTAAAATGCTCTGTGACTCAACAGCCCCACACAGATAAAGCCTGGAGAAAATGTAGCAGTTAATAAATTATTAATCTGCTTCCCTTTAAAACATCAGGACTGGGCAGTACAAAGACTTTGCATGGTCTGTCAAATGCAAACGGATCTGTAAATCTCCAAAAGAAGAATTATCTGAGCCAAGGAACAGCTGGCCCTGCAGAGCCCTTGGCCCACCTGGGATCCCCTTACTGCAGCCTGTCACTCTTAAAGAGTTTAATGCTAATATAGTCAATGAAACATAAAACCAAACTGAGGGAGGTGGGCTGTGGGCACTCTCAAAGGATCTATCTTATGATTCGTAAAATGACCTTTACAGAGTTACCTACTTAAACATAGTTCTAAAACTACAGCTTTGCTCTTGCACAGACATAACTTATTTGATAATGGTGACTTATTCATAATACAATAAATAGTTCAATTGGTCTCTACTTTGTTATATTCCCTGTTAAATTTTAGATTTCTTTGCTTTGTGCCACCTTCCCTGAGCTAAAACGATTAATTCTTAAAGCTATTACATGTGATTTAAAAAAAATTTTTTGATAGGAAAAATGGCCCCAAAATTACTTTAGCTCCATTTTGAAGTCTTATGTCTATGTCCTGGCTCCTTAACTTCTTTATTCCATCTACCAAACTAAATTGGCTCATTTTGTTGAAATGGCTGTAATAGGGGTCTGGCTTTACTAAGAGGTTTGAATGTTTGTCAGCAGAGTTTGTAGGACAGGTGGAAAGGGCAGCTGGTTGAAAGGATCAGATCAGTAGAAACACAAAACTAGTACTTTCATCTACATCTCCTGTACTCTCCAACGTGAGCAACTATACTTACAGTCAGGATGAAAAGTTGGAAAACATCCCACTTTCCTTTAAATTGGAAAAGACACTTGACGTGGTAATGATACGGGATGTATTGAGAAGAGCATTTTCCTTCCCTCTTCATTTACAACTTCAGACATTTCTATAGGAATGTTAACAATATAAACTGCCTTTGAAAGTTCTGTTATGAAAGGGAGCAGATTTAATAACACTGATTAAGACCGGAAGCGCCAAGGAAAGTCTTAAAACAACCTCTGCTTAGAGCATCTTCACATAACTCAGGGCTGGTATCAGTCCACTCTTGTGGCAGGGTCAAATGCCTTGGTCATATATTTCTAATCCTTTCAAAATTATTCTCAGGTTTGTGATACAGATAAATGTTTCCGAGAAATTGGGGTGGCTACAGGGTTTCACATTCAATTTCACTTATGATCTAAACTTTAGATTCAAAAGCATGATAACACATCAAAGTGATAGCAAATTTTATGATACTTTATAAAGTTAGTCTGCTACAAAATATTCCAGAAAAACTTGTATTTCAAAACAATAAGGATGTTGCTAAGTAATAGGAAATAAGAACATATAGTCGGACAGGGATAGATTTTGGAGATGCTTGGAAGCCAGGCAGAATGTTTTAGGCTTACAGGATGAGAAAACAAGGAATGGTTAGAAGTTGCAGCATGCCTCCTGAAAAGTGCCCACCCCATTTAAACCTCAAATCTTTACCTACTGAACATGGAAAACATTTGCATTTATTTCATAAGATTGTTTTGAGAATTAGATAACAAATGCCAAAGATTTAACATAGATGAGTGCACAGAAATGCCCAGTAAAATTTCATTATATTATGACTATTGTCAGAAGAAAAAGATGGGTTTTCAGGAAAATAACATAATAGAAGCAGGTTTAAAGAAGCTCGATTTGGCCACAGCAGAGAACAAATTAGGGAGATCAGGTAGGGAGAGATTCCTGGCTTCCCGGGAAGTGGTAATGGAGCTTCCAATGAGGGTGGTAGCAACTGGAATGGAGAGAGAGGTATAGAGGGGAAGAAATGGCAACACAAAATATCCAGATGACTGAAAACACCACAATTCCCAAGAATTAATGAACTCCTAGTCTCCATTCAGCCAAAAATTCCAAAGCAAGACAAAATTATTGAGTTTTTTTATTTACTATTATCACTTAGAATTTAGAGCAAGACAGAATTATTGGGTTTTTATTTACTATTATCACTTAGAATTTAGAGTCCTATTTTATGTATCTTTTTTTTTAACTCTTCAAGACAAACACTTTCAATGATATTTTCAAGTAAAAATTCTATCCCTTCTCTGTTAACTTTCTTGTGAGAAACTCTTTTGGTGAGAACCTATTCTCATGATAAGTTGTTTACTAGTCACAATTATTAAGGCTCCAAATCACTACTGTGCTGTTTGAGAAAAGTTTTAAACCAAAGGCACAAAGATACTTTTGTGCATTCTAATCGATCACAACATTGATTTTCTCCAAACATTAACTCACTGTTGTGTTCAGTATTCACCTTCTCTTTCTCACATTCTAAGTCAACAAATAGTGAGATTTTACCACTTCGGACATAAGAAAATGATGTTACTTTATAAATATTCTTAACAGACTTTTCATTTTTCAAGGTAAATACTATTTTCCTAAGAACAGGATCAAAGGTGACAATTTAAAAAATGCAGTTTGGGTATCAGTTTAGTAACTTTCTAAGAAGGCCAGTGAAAAGAATGATAAAATATGAATTATAGCAATTTATTCTTTCAAGAGAAAAACTATACCTTCTGAGGTAATTTTAAATATTCTTCTGTCATCTACCAATATGTTTTGAAAATCTATCAGTTTATACCAGTTTCTTGTTGAAGTAAATTATTTTAGAGACATAGAGAGGAAAAGTCCGAAGAATTTCAAATATTTTATAGTTTACTTGGCATTCATTTTATTTGTATTAACTAAAAAATAACTTTTAACAAAAGTCACTACCAAATATTTTAATATTTTTTTGTTGAACAGAGTCATAGCAATTTATTATTTTATAAGATGCACAATATAACTCTTCTTTGCCAGATTTGCCTTCTGAGACTCCTTGCTTATACAGATTATGCATTTCAATCTGACATTCTCTTGATTTAATGTTTGGATGAATTTAACGTTGACAACTGGAGTGGGGGGGTGCGTTCTTTTCAGAATATGTTTGTACTTTTGACAATGGGGGACAGTTAAGTAATTCAACATATGTAAAAATGAACCTAAAACTGAAGCACAGCTTGCTACACTTATCCTGCAGCTCCTCTCTTTGGGGTTACTGGGCTATCTTTTCAATTCCCTTTCACTGAGGCCCGAATGCTAACTCTTTCAAAAGAAAAACTGCAAAACTCTGTTTTTGCAGGAGATGGGGCTTATTCGGCTCTGAGACTTAGTGTTAGTTTAAAGCATTTGCAGCCAAATAAAGAATGGGGTGGAGAAAAAATGTGGAATGTAGGCAGGAGGGAATAAAGGGGGAACAGGAAAAGTGGAAAGCTGTGAAAGTGGTCTGAAAAAGGAAGAGTAATTAGAGGAGGGAGCAAGCAGGAAATGGTGGAGACAAGGGAAGGCTGCAGTGTGAGGGCTCAAGTTGCAGCAAGAGGCTAAGCTGAATTTCTGGAGGACAGTGAATATTCACGCTCTTTTCATCTATTATATTCTGGCCTTAAAGCAAAGAAAATGCAAATATTTCATTATTGGTGGTGTTTTAATAAGCCAATGGAAAGGACCTAAAACAGTACATTTATTCCACTTACTTTTTAACTTGTTCAAAGGCTACTCAATACAAATTGTTTTGAGGCAATAAATATAACAAATGCATTTCTTTGTTTACACTCTTTGCTTGTAAACACACACAGTAAAATTCTTCAACACCACCTACCTGCATTTACTCTGCAATTTCCCTTCAAAGTAACGGTACTACTAAATAAAGAACAGTATATACTTTCAAGAAAAAAAAACTGAACTGCACAAGTCACTTATAAAGGAAACCTTGACTGCCAATTTTTCT
Organism: Tamandua tetradactyla; assembly: GCF_023851605.1. NCBI lineage: Eukaryota > Metazoa > Chordata > Mammalia > Pilosa > Myrmecophagidae > Tamandua > Tamandua tetradactyla. Next base: position 30,799,053 of record NC_135352.1, read on the forward strand.
GAGCATAAACATATTAACTTCTTTCCCTTATAATTTTGGCTCTGAATAAAATGTCACATGTGAGTAGTATAGATTTCTCCATTTGATAAAATCTACTTCCCAGGGTGATCGTGAAAGATAGCAGCATCATTATCGAGACACTTTCCAAGGGCTGTTCTCAAATTCCTTCCCCTGCATGGTAGCCCTCAGAGGTGAAACTCTGAAGGGTGGATTTCCCAGGTCCAGCGAGGATGGTAGAGGAAGCATTGGTAGAGGAAGCGTGCAAACCTGCACTGAGCAGATGCGACAGATGGGACTGAGCCTGAGAGTACATGACTGCCTGTGCACAGAAATATGGTCCTGCTACTGACAGAGCCGCAATTCGCTGAATTTTACACCTCATTTCTTGGGATAAAACTGCCCCTTGTCACACTTAGCAGTAGATGGGTCCTGGCCACGGATTCTGGATAAGGAGCTAGGAGATCGAGAATCACGGCAGGGATGCGAGGCATGGTAGAGGGAAGGGTCAAGAGGCAACCTGGGATGACTTTTTCAGTGTGACTGGCTGACTGTGAAAACCTTGTGTCTGATGCCCCTTTTATCCAGGATATGGGGCAGATGGATAAAAAAATATATATATATATGGATAAAATAAATAAATAAATAATATGGGGGGACAAAGGGTAAAACAAATTGGGTAGATTGAAACACTAGTAGCCAATGAGAAGGAGGGGTAAGGGGTACGGGATGTGTGAGATTTTTTCCTCTTTTCTTTTTATTTCTTTTTCTGGAGTGATGCAAATGTTCTAAAAATGATCGTGGTGACACATACACAACTATGTGATGATGTTGTGAGCCATTGATTGTACACCATGTATGGACTGTGTGTGTGTATGTGTGTGTGTTTGTGAAGATTTCTCAATAAAATATTAAAAAAAAAAAGAGGCCACCTGGGCCTGGTCCCAGGTAACCAGAAGAGTTTGGGCTTCCAACCCAGAAGTGTGATCAAGACAGTGGGTCATGGCTTGTGGTGAGAGGCTTTTAAAGATGAGATGAACTGGGGGCCTGCAGCTTCGACCTGCCTTGTGATGCCCTGGGGTGCTCTGGTTGAAGGACTAGGACAGTCTTACAGATGTCAGTGGTCTGGAATCTGGGAGGCAGCTTAGCAGCAAGAATCTAAAACCTAACAAGGCGGCAGTGGCAGGAGGTAGCAGTTCAACAAGGACTACAGAAATTGAATACAGAACAAAAGGAAGAAAGTCCTCAAGGCACAGGCTGTCTACCCACAGTTTTCTAAATACTCTTGGTAAAAATCCTTCCCTCCCCAACATAAACGAAAAAGGACTGCTGTTGGCTGGGAGTGACGTTGCTTAGCTGGGGTATTCTGACTGTTGGCTATGCAACAAAACACCTGGGTCTAATTTGAAAGTATCTAAAAAAACCATGAAGTAGCTATAAAAATCATACAATCAAAGTCTGTTCAATTAATCAGCCATCTAGTTTAGCGTGATTAAAATCAAGAGAAATTATTAATACAGTTTCTTTGAGAATTAGCTCCTTTTTTTCTTCTTCTAAGTGATGAGAAAAATGGTCTAGGCAAACAAGAACCAATTCAGAATATCATCCTCTATCCACTTGCATCTCAATAAGATCTTATCTTTAGTAACAAAATTCCTTGGCTCTCTCAAATGGCTATAAATAGTCAATCAAATCCATGTACTAAAGCTGTCATACAAATTCCCTCCTCAATAAACTCTATCAGAGCATTATCCTAGGAGGTTTCTCTGCTATCATTACTCCAAAAGCAAAATGCATATTTGAAATATCTTGAAATGTCAAAAATATTCACTCAATCCCTTTACTTCCTGGCAAAAAAAAAGAGCAATGAGTTAAACAAGAGCAAGACTAGTTCAACCTTTTGGATAAATACCCAGCTCTTTAAAAATAGCAACCACCACAGACCTTGGCTCAAATCTTCCTCTACGCAAATCTTTGATCTTAAAAAAAGTCAACTTTGCTTATTGTAACATCATCATTTTTTCTTTAACGGCTGCTGATCTTTTTTCATCCTAGTGCCCAAACCCTCCATGTGTCTCACTTCTTTCTGTCTACATCCCCGTGGTCTCTCCTCCTTATATGTAGACAGATATCACTAGAGCAGACAGGGAGATAGAAATACACTCTGGAGATCAATTTATCTTTGGCAAGGGAATTGACTAATAGGTTTCTTTCGGTCTCTAATTTCTGTGATTTCCCCTTGTCAGGGGGATTCCCAGACCAATGCTTTCCCAGCTGTCAAAAGCACCTGCTATCACTCCTCCACTCAGTCCTCCTTACAGCTGTCTCATCTCACCGCTGGTCAGAGAAAGAACACAGCTCTTTCCTGGAGGCCACCTTAGTGGAAAGGTCAAGCACAGGGAGGCTTTTGGCCAGCATCAGCCCTTTGCTGAGCACAGGTGCAGTAAAAGTGGTGGCCCATCCCACAGGCTCAGCCGCCCTCTCCTCAACTTCCTCCCTGCTCTGCGGACCAAACGAGAGGAGGTTCAATATGAGGTCAGGAAGGCAACAGGGTATGCGGCAGAGACGTTCAAGAAGATTTTACTAAATTATTCTGGGATGTCAGCCAAACCCTGGGTTAACCTCAATTGCGCCGCTGGTAAACTAATCACCCCCCTGCTGAAATGTGAAAGCAAGATGTGGCCTTAATTAAATTTTGGAAAACTGGTGAGATGGGTGAGCAGCATAAATTCTTACAGTGGGGAGAAATTTTAGGTAATAATTTGGAATATCTTTCTTTCTTTCTGTTCCTTTATTTTTTATATGTAGTTTGAGGTACTTGGCTTGGTGTTATCAAAATTGATCATAAACAATCATAAGCACAATCTATTCATGGCAGAACACATATGCACTTATTATATATCATTTACTAAGTCAACACAATTCCATAAATGTTTATTGTGTGCCAGGCACTGGACTACATGTGGATATAAAAGTAAAGTGGACATACTACCTGTCCTTATATAGTTTCTCATTTAATGTAATTCTTTCATATAATTCCTCCCTTCCTTTATTTTTGTCATCTCTCTAGTTGAACCCTAATTAGGTACTGGGGGAACTAACTGTACTAGTGTTTGTCTGTTTTGTTTTGTTTTTTTTTCAATAGCACATGTACTGAGAACTGACTATGTACCAAGCAATCTGCGAAGCACTTTATATGGATCATCTAATTAACTCTGTTCCACAAACCTGGGAAGTAGGTACTATTATTAATTATATTTAGAGATAAGGAAATGGAGACACCAAGAGATGAAGAAAACCATTTAAGGTCACAGAGCTAGTTACTGGCAGAGTTAGGTCATAGGCTGGACTCCAACCACTCCACACTCTGGCTGCACAAAGATCCAACAAGTCTCTCTCATTCAGGCTCTCTTTCCTTAGCCACTCCACTCTACGCTTTCAGATTATAATCTATTTTTTAATGTATAGCTCTGATCACGTCACTCTCCTCAGATACTTTCAGTGACTTCCTACTAATTAATAAATTATATCCAAAGGTTTCAGACTGGCAGGAAAAGTTCTGCTCAACCTTTTTTTTTTTTAACTTAAAATTTGTCAAATAGTTGTCATAATTCATGAAAGAACATTCTTAACTTGTGCTATTAACTATAGTACATCATCTACAATAGGGTTCACTGTATTATACAGTCCTTAGGTTTTATATTTTAATTTTTATTCTAGCAACATATATGACCTAGTGTTTCCCCTTTTAACCATATTCAGCTCTATAATTCAGTGCTATTAATTATGCTCACAATATTGTGGTACCATCAGCACCATCCATTTCCATACCTTTACAATCAACTCAAACAGAAATGTGATGCAAATCAAGCATCAGTTCCCCATTCTGCAAACCCACTCTCCCCTGATAAACTTTAATCTAGATTCTAAATCTGTGATTTGCATTTATAGTAAGTTCATATCAGTGAGATAAAATATTTTCCCTTTTGTGTCTGGCTTATTTCACTCAACAGGATGTCTTCAAGGCCCATTCATGTTGTCTCATGTATTAGAACTTCATTCTTTTTAACAGCAGAATCATATTTCATTATATGTATACACTACATTTTGTTTATCCATTCATCCAATGATAGACAGTTGGGTTGCTTCCATTTTCTGGTAAGGGTAAATAAAGCCGCTATGAACATTGGGGTGGAAATAGCTGTTGAAGTCTACACTTTCAACTCTTCTGGGTATATACCTAATAGTGGGATTGCCAAGTCATATGGTAGTTCTATACTTAACTTTGTAAGGAACAACCAAACTGTTCTCCACAGTGACTGAACTATTTTACATTCTCACCAGCAATGAATGAGTGTTCCTGTTTCTCCACATTTCCTCCAACACTTCCCATTTTTTAGTTTTCTTTTTAATAATAGCCATTCTAATGGGTGTGAAATGATATCTCATTGTGGTTTTGATGTACATTTTCCTGTTAGTGATGTTGACCATCTTTTCATATACTTTTCCGCATTTGTATATCCTCTTTGGAGAAATGTCTATTCACATCTCTTGCCTAGTTATTAAATTGGGTTGTTTGTCTTTTTATTATTGAACTATAGGATTTCTTTATATATTCTGGATATTAAACACTCATTGGATATGTAGTTTCCAAATATTTTCTCCTATTGAATAGGTTGTCTTTCCAATTTCATGACAAAGTCCTTTGAGATGCAAAAGGTTTTTATTTTGAGAGGGTCCCATTTATCCATGTTTAATTTTGTTGCTTGTGCTTTGAATGCAAAGCTTAATAAAGCATTGCCTAACCCGAGATCATGAAGATGCTTCCCTACATTTTCTTCTAGGAGCTGTATAGTCCAGGTTCTTATATTTAGGTCTTTGGTCCATTTTGGGTTAATTTTTATATACGATGTAGATAGGGTCCTCTTTCATTCTTCTGCATATGGATATCCAGTTCTTCCAGCACCATTTACTGAAGAGACTATTTTTTGGCAGCCTTATCAAAAATCAATTGGCCAAAGATGTGAGGGTCTATTTCTGAGCTTTCAATTCAATTACATTGGCCAATACACATATCCCTGTAGCTTTTAATATGCTTTAAAGTCAGAAAATGTGAGTCCTCTGACTTTGTTCTTCTTTTTCAAAATATTTGTGGCTATTTCAGCCTCCCATCATGTGCCACCTCCTCCCCAAAGTTTTAAGTGAAGCTGCAAAGCAGCTACCACATCTTCTTGCTTAGCATTCCCAAATGCTTTGTGGGTACCTGGCTAATGGCACATTCCTTCTGCCATGTACCTAGTTATATGTTGATGCTCAGGGGAAGCAGTGAGTTAGAGTGTGGAGCTGGACTCGAAGGTCAGATTGGCCAGAGTTTGATTCTAACTATTAGAATTTTTACCTCTGGGAACTTAGGCAAGTCGGATCTTGTCTCTCTACTTACAACCCTTTGATGGCTTTCCATTGCAATTCTGGGAACAAAAAACTTCCTGAATCAAGAAAAATTTAAAAATTTAAGTTCCTATAAAATCCAAATTCTACAAAGTCCTGCTTTCCATTCCCCACCCATTAGCAGCCTGCTTTCAACTTCTCAACTGCTCCAGCAAGCTCTTGCATTCCTCAGACTTTATGGGTCGTGTTTTCCTTTTACCTGCAGCCCTCTTCCCACCTTGTCATCTGACTTGCTCATTCTGATTTCTCAAGTGTCACCTTTACATCTGATTTCTTCAGAAAAGCCTTCCCTGACCCTAATTCAAAGGTCTTCCCTCCCCACTGAGATATTTTCTCTCCCTGAAGCCAGTACCTTTCCTTATATATGCTGTGATTCCATATTTCTGTGGTTTACTTGTGTAAGGCCTGTTTTCCTCACTAAACTTGCAAGCTCCCATAAGGAAAGGGAACACACCTAGCTGGTTCATCACAGTATCCTGTCATCTACCTGATGCCTGGCACATAACAGAGTCTCAAGACAAACAGAAAGATGAATGAATCAGTTTCCTAGCTGCTTTGAAGAAACTTAACACAACATCCACCCAGAATAAGATGCCCAATAAATGTCAGCTACTCCCACTTCCTTCTCCAAACTGCAATCTCCCTGAGGCAATTGCCTCCTCTCTGTATTCTCTACCCAACCTCCCATAGGGATTTGAGTATTGTGGTACCCCATTTGCTTGAATTTGAATTAAGCAAGCCATTTGAAATCACACTTTCTCATTTCTGCCAAGTTTACTCAGCTTGACTTATACGCATATTGCTTCTTCATGGTCATATAATAAAATGTCCACCCAAGCACTCCTTTTGTGAGCAAATTAAGAGAGCACACACATGTGTGTGCACAATATGCAAGCATTAGCAGACTCTCTTGCTTTCACACACCGTAAAAAATTCCCTTGGAAAACGTTCTTCCCAATTAAAAATTTCACATCATGAGCACGCACACACACGTGTATATGTATGTATATACTGCAGATCAGAAAATATGTAAAATATTTGAGTTAAAATAACTCTGATGATGTGCTCACATCCAAATTCAAAATTTAGTTATTAAAGAGAGTTTGAGAACTTTTTTTCAAGTGTAGGATTCCTGGCGGTTGTTATAATCTTACTGTATAGATCATTAGCAAGCTATCTGGGAAATATAGAAGGTAACTACACTAAAAATATATTATAGGTTGGGTAGCCATTTAACTTAATGACCAAATGAAGACAATTTTAAAAAAGCGAAAGGAGGCATTTTTGATCACATGGGATCAATAGGTATCAACTGGGATTGTTCTAGCCACTTACATGTGATATCATTATATTCACAGTATTTTGTCACTATCATTATCATCAAGTACCAAAGCAATTCTTTTATTACAGAAATTTTAGGTGTGCAGAAAAATCATGCAGAAAGTACAGAGTTCCTACATACCCCCTCGCACATGTAGTTTTCCCTATTATTAACACCGAGCATTAATGGGGTACATTTATCACAATTAACAAAAATGCATCATTATAATTATATATTCATTATAGTCCATTGTTCGCATTAGGGTGCAGTCTTTGTATTATACAGTTCTATAGTTTTTTAAAAATTTTATTCTGGTAACACATATACAACTTTAAAATTCTCATTTTAACCTTTTTCAAACAATTACAGTGACGCTAATTACATTCACAATGCTGTGCTACCATCACCACCTACCCATTACCAAAACCTTTCCATCACCCCAAAACGAAACTGTGGACCAGGTAAGCATTAACTCCCATTCCCTGCCCCTACCTGGCCCATGGTAACCTGTATTCTGGTTTCTATTCTATGAATTTGCATGTTCTAATTATTTAATATCAGTAAGATCATAAAATATTTGTTCTTCTGTATTTAGCTTATTTCACTCAACAGGACATATTCAAGATCCACCCACGTTGTCACATACATTGGAACTTCATTCCTGTTAACAGCAGAATAATATCCCATGTATGTTTACGCCACATTTTACTTATTTTGTTACTCATTTTTAGGGGATACTTGGGTTGCTTCTATCTTTTGGAAATTGTGAACAATTTCACCATGAAAATCAGTGTGTAAATATCCGTTCAAGTACCCGCTTTCAATTCCTTGAGTTGAAGTGGGATTGCTGGGTCAGATGGTAATTATGTATTTCACTTTTCGAGGAAATACGAAACTGTGTTCCATAGCACCTGCACATTTACACTCCTACCAACAAGAGATGAGTGTTCCTTCTTTTCTCTACATCATCTCTGACACTTGTCATTTTCCATTTTTTAAATAGTGGCCGTTACTGAGTGTGAAAAGGCATCTCGTGGTTTTGATTTGCATTTCCATAATGGCTAATGATGCGAGGCATCTTTTCATGTATGTTTTGGCCATTTGTGCATCTTCTTTGGAGAAATAACTATTCCAGTCTCTTGCCCTATTTTTTAATTGCATTGTTGTTTTTTGGTCATTGAGTTGTAGGGCTTCTTTACATATTCTCGATATTAAACCTTTATCAGATATGTGGTTTCCAAATATTTCCTCCCATTCGGTATATTGTCTCTTTACTTTGAGGATGAAGTCCCTGGATGCTCAAAAATTTTAAATTTTGCAGTTCCACTTATCTATTTCTTTTTTCTTTTGTTGCTCATACTTTTGGTGTAAAGACTAAGAAACTACTGTCTAATGCCAAATCCTGAAGATGCTTCACCATGTTTTCTTCTAACAAGTTCATAGTTTTGGTTCTTATATATAGTTTTTTGATCCATTCTCAGTTCAGTTTGTATACAATATGAGGTAGGAATCCACCTCCAAATTTTTGCGTAATGATATCCAGTTTTCTCAGCAACAGTTGTTGAACAGCCTATTCTTTACCCACTGAGATTTGGCACACTCATCAAATAATAATTGTCCATAGATGTGAGGGTTATTGCCAAACTTTCAATTCAATTTCATTAGTCTACATGTCTGTCCTTGTACCAATACCACACTATTTTAGTTACTATAGCTTTGTAATAGGTTTTAAGGCAAGAAGTGTGAGTCTTTCAACTTTGTTCTTCTTTTTCAAGATGGTTTTAGCTATTCAGGGTTCCTCAACATTCCATATAAATTTGATAACTGGCTTTTACATTTCTGCAAAGAAGCCTGTTGGGAATTTTGATTGGGATTGCACTGAATCTATAAATTGCTTCAGGTAGAAGTGACATCTTGCCAATATTTAGTCTTCCAATCCATGAACTGAGAATGTTCTTACATATATTTAGGTCTTCTTAGATTTATTTCAGCAGTGTTTTGTAGTTTCCCATACATGAATCCTTATATCCATGTTTAAGTTTATTCCTTGATATTTGACTTAGTTACTATTATAAATGAAATTTTTGCCTTGATCTTCTCTGCAGATTGCTCATCACTATTGCTTAGAAACACTATTGATTTTTAAGTGTTAATATGATACCAGGATATCATACAGCATAATATAATATCAGCATATCTAATTCTTCCTAGGAGAGAATCACGGAATGAAAATAGTACCTTAAAGGAAAACTGTCTGAACCTGGTGATGGAGAAAGCATGATATTCATCCCTCTAATGTCAGTGGACTGACTGATTAAGCCAGCCCCCTACTCTACCATGTTACTCTCAATATGATTGTCTTCTACCAAAATAAACCTTATCTTGTGTTCTGAATTTATATTTTCAAAACATGTCGACTTATTACATTTACTGAATTTTAAATGATACTTAAAATTGAGGTAAATAATTTACAGAGAAAATGTTATGGGTTTGAAATGAATATCTTTATATATACTGTAATCAAGTAGATGTTTCCACAACGTCTGGTGACATTAATGTGGTGATACTGAGTAACTGTTGACAATTAGTTGGAAGATAGAGCAGAGGTCTTGTAAGAAAATTATTCCCAGGTGACAAAATATTGAAAATTCAATTATACTCTGTTTATTACAGGCTTACATTAGCAACTATATTCCTAATAAAGACTTTGATAATAAACAAATTAATGGGAACACAGGGGAGCACTTTCAGAAATTTTTTTTCTCCTTATGGTATTCTGCAATATTGATTTCTAAAGTGCTCCAAATGATAGTATAAATCTTGCTAAAGAAAATTCTTAACATAAATTATATGTATAAGAACATATGACATATTAAAGTACTCAAGATTATGAAAATGATTTTAATATATAATGACAATGTGCAATAAATTCAATGCTTGAAATTTCAAGTTGTACAAGTATATGAATCATCTAGGAAAGAAAATCTAGTAAATGCAAATAAGAAGAATCCATAAAAAGGGAAACACAAATGGTCTGAATTTTAATTAAAACAGTATGTCATGGAAGTGAATGCATTCATTCTTCCTTTTACAAGTGTGGTTTAAAAAAATACCCACAAAAATACTCACAACATAAAACTCTTTATAAAATAACTTTACAAAAGGTCAGAGTATATACATATTTATTTTCCCATTAAGAGTAAAATATTTGCTTGCATAGGGCTAAGTGTTCCTATTTATTTCTCTCAACATTTTGTGATATTCATTCAGTTGTTGAAAAATTTTAATTAGACACCTCCTTTGGGTGTGGCTTTATACAAAACAATCCAGGGAATAGGTTAGGAAGCCTGGCTTTTCTTCTCTAGAGGAAGAATAAACACTATGGGATCATAATGTATAAAAGGAAGAGGCACTTTACTTGAGTCTTGAAAGATAGGCAGGATTTTGATAGGTAAAGAATAAATACTTGGGGTGGCATTCCAGGTTGCCTGCATGGCATGATCAGAGGCAAAGAGGGAAGAAAACAAATGGTTTATTCACAGGATGACACAGCTTTCTTTATAATAATGTCTTCTTATGGACTCTCAAGGAAAGCAATGGAAGATAAGATTATTTGGCATTTAAAAAACAGAAAAGATAAGCTTAGAGAATTTATGTCTTCCTAAGAAGGTTGATTCAATTTCAGTCCTGTCTCCCCTGGTGAACAGACATTTATGGAGCCAGGGATCAAGAGAACTGGTGGAAAGGAATTAAGATTTCTAGATGCCAGGAAAGAACAAAAGAAGGACAAAAATTTGAATGAAATAATACATATGCTCCCCATATGCCAGGGAACTAAAAAATAGCTTTGAGATAAATAAATAGTTCGAATTTGATGTTAAGGCTTGAATTTGACATTAATATATGCCAGCATAAAAATTTCAAGAAGGGAAGTATGACAAAATAAGAAGCTTGAAATTTTGGATGTGATTTGGAAATGGTAAGTGGGAAGGAAAAAAAAAAACAACAAAATTGAACACGATTTTGGCAAATCATTTTGATTGCCACAATGAAAAATACATGTCGTGTGACTTTATAATATTTTAAAAATTTTATAGAGGTTTATGTTTGAAAACTTCTTTCAAAAATTTCCATTGCGAAAGAGAGAATATGTTTAGTTCACAGCTTATAGTTGCAGCTTTTGATGGCAATATGATTTTAAACAGGAAGAGGAATAGAAAGGATATCAAAGAACAAGAAATGATATCAAAGGCCAATAAACAGAGCAGAATTCAAAATCAAATATAACTCATACTTAGACTGTGAAACAAAAGACTGTGGTGATCCCATTAGTAAAAAAGCATTTTGTTAAAGGTTTAACCTTTAGTGGAATAAATGGATCTCCAAACTATGCGTTGCATGAAATAATGAGAAATTAATGCAGAAATATTCAAAGAGACAAAACTCATGTGACTAAAGAGTTCTGAAATGTACAAGTAATCCTAGTTCCTATTACAACTATTCCAATTAGTGGCAAAATACTATACTGTAAGCTCTGGTAGTTGTGGTTATTCAGCTTTGCAGCTTCTGAAGAGTCAGGAAAAATGCCTTTGCTGTGTTTGCTGGATGAATTGAAACAGTCAACAAAGAAGAAAACACGGATAAAAATGTTTTTGCAAAGTGAGGAAACAAAGCTAAAGTATTAAAATGCTGTAAAACTGGAAAGAGAGAACTCAGAGGCCATCACCTCAAAGGGGCAATGATGATTCCAAGAGCTCCCTGGGAGAGGCTGATGAATTTGGCCAGGAATGTAGGGGTCAACTTAAAAGCTGAAGTACGCTTGCTTGTCAGGCCCTCTCCATAATCCAGCAGGGTCTTTTCTGCCTTATATTTGAAAAAACAACAAAAAATAAAACTTCCTCTCTAGGAAGCAATGGAAGCTGCTGAAAGTGAGAAATGATACCCTTCTTTCTAAGAGATCTAAAAGTGTAATAGGCATATAACACTGCCAGGATACTCAAATTGCAAAGTGATGTACTGCATTTAATAATCAATGAAGCAAGCAATTGTGGAATCTGGTCATGCTAATGTTCCCTCCAAGTGGTAATTTTCCACCTTCAGCAAAGGGACAGGACACTAAAATTTACCACATAAACACACATTTTGAAGACCCTGTCTTTGTAATTACTCTTAAACATGAGCTGTTAAAATGCATCACAAATGCTTGGTCTCTTGAATGTTTTATTACTAATACAGCTGTATGCTTATTGATCAATTATCAAATATCTGAGAACAAAATATCCCTGGAAGAATATGTTTTACAGGTGAACTACCGAAGAGACAGAAATAATTAAAATACTTTTAAAGCATAATAAAAACAATTCAAAGTTATTAATAACACAGTCTGCTCTGTGGAGCTTTTTCTTTTTAACTTGTAAAGGTTTACCACTGCCATACTTAATATAGGAAAGAGGCAATGTATAGTTAAAAGAAACAGACTATGTTTTTCATAACATAATGAATCTCTTGACAGTATGTATATTGCTATTATTTTTTATTTTTTATTTTTTTTGAAAGAGGGAGGAAAGGAAGGAAAGACAGAGAAGGAAGGAAGGATGAAAGGAAGGAAGGGAGGAAGAAAGGGAAACATTTTTAAACATTTTCTTGTTTTATTATATTTTGTTTGTTTTGTTTGTTTTTTACATGGGCTGGGGCCGGGAATCGAACCGGGGTCCTCCGGCACGGCAGGCAAGCACTCTTGCCCGCTGAGCCACCGCGGCCCGCCTATTGCTATTATTTATAATCTCAGAGTGATAAGAAAATGCCACCAATTACTGGATACAATGACAGAATACAATATATTCCTAATGATTTATACTCATTGGGAAAACATAGCCTACTAAAAGACAGCTACTATTCTATTTCCCAATTGTTGTTTTCTTTTTGCAAAGGATAACAAGTTACATTTTTTCATGAGAGTTTGCATAATTTATCTACATAACATCTTAAGTTACAAACTAAAATAAGATATTCTATGTATATTTTTAGAAACAGATAAAACCAAAGTATTATGTTCGTGGAGCAGGCTTTCATGAAATCACATATTGTGTTTCCTTTTAAACCTAGGTATCTTTAAAACTATATTGACTTTTAGGGTACAAGAAATGAAATTTGAAGAGGTACTGAGTTTGTCTTTCAAGTAAATATTAACTTCTCATCCTGGCCTATTAAGAGCTGTCCAGCCAGGTTAAAAGAAACATGTATTTGAATACCCCAGTGACACAGAAGTTTAAAATAATGACACAAGGGAGTGTAAAAGGGGCAAAAGTGTGACTGATGTTTATAACCAGGATAGGAAACTAGAATTTCCAATAGAATGTTATTAGATTGGTCAGATTTGAGGAAGTGTGAAGACAGTTATAAGAAAGTCCTGACCTAGTAATCTACAGTGATCTGTGAAATAAAACTTCTTTGAAATTTCTAAAGAAACTGAAAGCTGAAATTACAAATAAATTTATGAAGTACAGGAGAAAGGTAAAAGTAATGTTCTAATGGTCAGTTTCCTTACCACTTCAACAATGAAACTCCTTTCTTAAAACAATAGAATTACAAATTAAATTAAGAAGTGTGAAACAAATTCAACTGCACAAAATGAGTCCAGGACACATCTACTCTTAACACGGATTAAATGTGAACTATGTGTGTAAATGAAATGTTTATTAAATCAACTGATTACATTTCTAAACTTTGGACTACAAATAACAGTTATAGAAGGGAACCATTTGATGAATATACACATATTGAAAAAAAGCTCAAAATCTCAATTTCTGAATAATTTATTCTATCTTTTTATAAATAATTAAGCCATTTCTCATGAAGATACATCTACGGAAGAGAAAGAAAGGACTATAGTTAAAATAAATAACAACACTATTGGAAATCTAATACCAAAGGATATATTGATGGCGATTTGGAGGACTGTTAAATTTATGAAGACTCTTTCCTTCTCATCGAAAAGGAAGTAAATGATACTAAAGGAACCTACTCTCTCCTATTGTCTGGATACCAAGATTCCACATAAGAATAGGTAGTATATCACAATGGATTTTGATTGCAGACAGTAGCTTCACACCCTGGCTTTGTCATTTAGTATGTGTGACATGATCAAGGTACATAGAGTCTCTAAACCTTAGTTTTTTCCCTCTGTGTTAAAGAGACAATACAAAACTCAGAAGGTGGTTGTAAAGATTAATTACAATAAGCGCTCAATAAAAAACAATTATCTTTCTCTGTCCTACCTCTCTCTACCAACATCATCTACTCTGCCATTTGGATTCTGACATAATGATTCTTGTAAAGAACAACAACCTTCACATCTCAAATCCTTAGCAATTATCTTTTGAAAGTTCACTGCTACCAAATGACTATTTTCAAAATGCTACTGTACTGTAAAGAGCACTTTCTGTGGGAAGTCAAAGGATTTTGGAGAAAATGCAAACTTTTCCATGAAATAATGTCCCCAATGTCTTAGTAGCAGAACCAGAATTGGTTGGAGATGACTTTTGTGGGTGAAAATTTCTAATTAAAATAGATAAGAAATGCATCTCATGGAAAGGGTCAATCTAAGCTCAGTTCTGTCTGGCATTTTTTCATGAAAAGACATCTTTTCTTTTTTTCAATTTTCTAATTGAGAGCTGACAACTATTAATGAGTTATATATTCAGTAAAAACTACCTGAAATCTGGGGAAAGTAACTAGAACTCATGGGTATAGATGGACAACATTCTAATCATATAAAGTACTAACTTTAGCCTCTAAACAGATCCCTGTTCATCAACTTTTTTCCCTTTGGAGATCAATTTCAGGATAGAAAGATGAAAACTATGGCAACACTTTTAGGACACATTGTAGCCTAGCCCCTCTGATCTCTGAGCTAGCCTCTTGACAATTTGAGATAAAATAGAAAGTACATCCAAGCTGCTAATAGTGAAACCAGGACGTTAACCTCTAGACCTTTACAGATGCAACTGTTGACAGTCAGAGCTACTGGAATTTAAGTCCTTTGTCTTTGGAGTACCTGTGTGCCCTAAGTGTCAGGGCATCTGCTGCATCTTTAACAAGCCACCTACAAAATGTAACCAGCCTGACTTAAAATTCTAATCCCAGAAGTAAGACCAGAGAGATAAGGGGTATCTAATTTACTTTCAGTAACCCTACACCCTGCTTTTCTACACCAACCTGACACAGACTGAGTTCTTACCAAGGGAATTCCAACGGGAAGTGTGTTACTAGCAAAACCCTCATTATGGCTGCAGTAAAGAGAAATACAAAGTCAACAGTACAGAAAATGTTTTTATGCAGTGATTGTTTCGAGATCTGGCAGGAATCACTAAGGCTCATACTCTAGTCGTAACTTAGTGCCCCTTAGGGTATTGGAGTATATGTAAGCTAACTGGAATATCATGACCTGGACTTCTGGTAGGAGACTGAATGATAACTGAATGCTCAATTCTAAAGGATGACTTAAGAAACAGGGAGAGATAATTTCTTCTATTCTGTGTCTGAACTAGACCTACTATTGTTCACTGTCCATCTTGTTCTCTAATAAAACCATTATATATTCCCTTAAAACCACATTTAATTTTTGCTTTAACATCATTCACGTAGTGTATACTATTTCACAAACTGCAGATAAACTATTCTGTACTGTGATTTTATGTAATTGTGCAGATGACAGGTCTATGTGAACTATTTTTCCATGACCATTCCTTTTGTTCCATCACAGCAACATTTTTTCTCAGGTTCCATACTCATAAGCTTTGAGTCATCTTGGGGTCCTTACTCTGCTCTTTTTGCCAGGGCACCCTGTCGATACCGCTTTAACTTTTGTTTTCCTCTCTATTCACAATTGCACCTTCCTGGTTCATATGGGGCCTTGAATCAGCAGGTTGAGTTCAACAAGTCCGTCCATCATGTCTCAGGTCTGCTTGAGGACAGACTGGACAGGCACTACCCTCAGAGAAAATCTCAGATCTTTCAGCATGACGTTTCCAGTTCTCTATAAGTGGATTCCATTTAACTGTCAATTTTAGCTTCTACTGCTTCCTAAGAGGCTTCTTCCAGATTGAGTGGCCTTTAGTTTTCCTCAAGTTGTTCCCCTTGTAAGCCTGTACCACTCTTCTGCGGCACTTAACCATATTTGCACCACCCTTCAAAATCCTGTTCAAATTCTATCAATGCTGCAAAAATCTTTTATGCATCTTTATAACATGCAGTTTAGTCATATATTTCATCTAGTTGCTTTGTCTTCTAATTATTTCTTATTTGCAAGGTTCTGTCTCCAAGTCTACAGGCTTCACAGCAAAAATATATTTTATTCTTTAAAATATCTCTCAAATATTTAATAGAAGGATGCTCCAAAATCTATGCTTAATAAATCCCGACTTTTTGTAGGATTGATGCTTTATTTTTTAATCAAAAGGAGATCTAGATAACTGCTTCTGACATAATATATAACTTTGGTAACATATTTCAGTTCCTTTTTGTACTACACATTTTTTGCAATACCTATTTACCACATATTAAACTATTAATGGCTATGTATTCTTGAAGATATTTCTTTTAGCTATCATTTTTAATCTATCAGAATCTACTAAAGCTGAATTTATCTCAAAATTATTTCTACAAAATATTTCATAAATCTTATCCCACTTCTTGGCAAATATTTTAACAGCATAAATTTTTACTGCTGAAATTTAAATGGATTAGTATATATACTACATATGAAACAACTCTTAATTAAATTAAATATTTACAAAAGTGAACTGTATGAAGTAAATAAATTGAAATCCTTACACAACACACTACATAAGTAAATTTCAGACTTCAGTATTTTAAAAAGAAAGCCATAGGAAAAGAGGAGGAAAATGTAAATGAGTATTTGCTCTAGAGGTAAAAATCAATATTTCCAAGCGTAAGAGGAGCCACAAATAAATAATATTGATTTGACTACACTTAAAAGTTTCTTAAAAATTCTATCGACCATTTCTTAAAAAAATTCAAACTGAGAAAAATATTTACAAAAAGATTAAGATCTTAATATTTTCAAATAAACAAATGATTAAGATCCTTATTATGTAAAAAGCACTCAAAGTTAAGAAAAAAAAAAACATCCATCCTTCATTTTTCCCAACATACCAAGGATTGCTTGAAAGAGATCACCTCCCATGGCTACTATCACCACTTTAAATTTTTTTATTTATTCAGTAAAGATATATAAAATGAACTCATCACTCTGAGTTAAACTAAATACTGATGTTCCCAGACCCTAGAATCACTAGTAAGGAATGCACAGTGGTTTAAGAAAGGCAGTATCCTGCAGGAACTCAGCAACACAACCCTGGGCTACACCCCAGTTTCTCAGTACTTGGATTTGTATCACCATCTATGAAGAACCTACTCGAATGTCTATAAGCAGAAGCCCTGCATGTAAGGAGGTGTTTATAAATATTAGATTCTCCAGTCAATGTCCTGGTGTCCTTGAATTTCATTCCTGCCTTCAGCTTCCTCATGTCCTGGAAAACCTATTTCTTCATATACTTTAATAGAAGTATGCACAAAGGGCATGAAATGGCAATTCGCACACACAAAAAAGAAATACAAATGGTATCCACATACATGAAAATATATTTAACCTATTAATCACATAAATATAAACTACAACAGTAAGTTACTAAGCTTCATCTTTCAAACTACCAAAAGTTTAAGGCATGGCAACACTCATCGGTGTCAATGGTTTACAGAAAAAGGCAATTTTAAATACTGCTGGTGGGGATAAAAATTAATACAAGCTTTTTCTGCAGGGCACTTTGACAGGGTGTATCAAAAGCCTTAAAACCATACATACCCTTTGGCTCTGAAATTCCACTTCCAGGAACTTGTCCTAAGTTAATAACAGATGAAGGGGCACATATTTAACCACTTGGAGAGTCATTACAACATAACTTATACTTTTTGAAATCCAAACAACTTAGAATCCAAAGTAGTGGATAAGTTAAATAAATTATGATAAAATATAGCATGAAAAATTGTTAATTTTAGGTCAAAACAGACATTTGCAAATTTTATTTTTTAAAAAAAGAAAACACACACATACAGATAAAGAATAAAAGTGTAAATACCAAAACAGAAGCTAGCTAATATTTTTCATTTGTTTCTCTGTGTTGTCTAATGCACATATGATGCTACATAAAAGAGAGAAACTAAGGGCATGAATTTAAATATTCATAATGCTTTATTTTTAAATTCATTTGATCTAAATTTCCACTTTTATCATGTCTATTATACCTCCTCATTTTATTTGTTATTTAGAAAATACAATATAAATGACGCTTATTTGCTTTAAAAAGTCTAACGATTACTCGAAATTCATTGTAATAGATTCATTTAAACTAGTTGGTTTCCCTATAGGCACACTCTGCATGCTGTCACCTATATAGAGATAGCCGAGTCACAAGAAACAAAACACAGCCCATTATAAAAGAATGTTTTATACTTGTTTCTGCAGCAACTGACATTTGATTCAAGCACTTTCAAATCCCCTAGGAATCTCCATCTGCTGTATGTCAAAATATTAAGGTCTTTCTTTGTAAACTTTAACACCCCTATATAAACCGGTTAGAAGGATAAGCCTACTTCCTGCTGATTATTTTGATATTAACCAGTTTAGTCCGAATAATCATTTCGCAAAGTCACATATTTCCAGAATTTGCAAGATGCCCATAATAACTGCCATTTCTGGCTTTTTTGTAGCCCTTTCCATTACTCTCAGACATGTCACTTGAGTAAGTTTTTGGTACCCTTTTGTACCAAATTTTTTTGTTGTTAATTTTTTTTTATGTTAACATTTTCTAGTGCCTCTAGTGAGTTCTTATATTAAAGATCTGGATCTAATTATATAATTTTATGTTTGTGAGGATACATTTTGTTCTTAAGCAAGAATACATTTGATAGAGCTAGGGAAAACCCCGAGTCATTTATGAAAGTGGAAATACCTATTTTCTGGTCATTCAATTAATACTTAGGGCAAAGATTTTAATATTCACATACATATACATTTATCCATACACACATATATGCATATACATAGATATATATACATATCATACAAACACACAAATCAAGGGTCACATTATGGAAATAGAATATCAAAGTTGGATAAGAATCTCCTTTCCCCCAAATCGTTTGATGACATGAACTCTAAATTTCATTAAATATCATCAATTTTTACTACACTGATTTGAAATATGTTATGATTTTTAGCAATATTAGAAATGTACCTTTGTTTAGTAAATCTTTTCTATAGCCATCACCAAACTAAAAATGTACACAAAGTTGTAAGATGAAAAGCACCTTAAAAGATGAAAAGTTTTGAGGAATTCACATTTATATAAAGATCTTATGTACCAAGGGTCACTCTGTGGTGACCCCTCAGAGGTCAAGCCCTAGTCACACTCTTCCCCTTAATATCCCCTGCTTCAATCTTCTCCTTATTGTACTGCTCCTTTCATTTCCTTAAAAAGATGCTGAAATGCCTTCCATTACAAAATTACGCCTGGCTTTATAATCCCCAGGAGATAACTGGCTAGCTCTGGCCTTTCTTTCTGTCCATTTCTCAACTCACTGCGATTTGACCACCACACCTACCACTCCACAGAAATTAGCACCTTCTATTCTGATTCAAAGCACGTGTTTGGCCCTGAACTTGTTAGACTTTTGGAAGTTTTGCTGATCATGCGCCCCTTTAAACTGTCTCTCTATTGTAAATCGATATTTGGTTTTCTCTGTGCCTCTATGGAATGGTAACTCTTTGTTTCTTTCATTGGTGCTTCTTCTAAACCCTTTCATTAAACATTGGTGAACTCAGAACTCTATCTTCAATCTTCTTCTTTTTCACTCTATTTTCTTGTGTGGGGGGGGTTAATTCTGCCTCATGGCTTCAACTGCAATCATATAGTTACATGAAGTTATACTTTGAAACAAAATCCTATATGAATTTCTTACATATATATATACATATATATATACATACACACACATACACTCACATATATAATTGCTGGATAAGTTACTTAACTTTCACGTCCCATAAACACTTCCAACATGTCCTTATCTTTACTAACTTTAACACGAAAAATGTCCTTTAATCTCCAACTTGGATTATATCATCATTCACCCAGCCTTCCGTGTTAGAGCAGAGAGCCTTTTTAAACTTCTTCCTCTCCTCACCCTATACAATCAATTAATCACCAAGTCCTGATCACTCCCTTTCCTCCCTGGTTCTTGGTTCAAACTTTTATCTTGTCGCGCTTTGATCATTTTAATGCTTCCTAATTGGTCAATCTACTTCCAAGTTTGATTTCTAAGTCCATTACTTATTCATCCAACAAAAACTTAATTTCCATGTTCAGTCATTGGGTAAGATAGGCACAGACACAATGGTGAAATGAACCTTACTCCCTCATAGGAAGGACAGCCAACATTCAACGCAGCTTATTGGGTACTTTATAAATTGGAAATATGACCATAATACTTCTGTGCACTAAACTCCCTCAGGGTCTCTCCATTACCTCCATGAAAAAGTGCAAATTCCTTACCTTCACCTAAAAGGCTCTTAAAGCAATATGGTCTGGGGCTACTTGCCCAGCCTCAATTCTCAGGACTTCATCTACACACACCCTGTATTCCAGGCATCAACAATGTGTGCTTTCCAGAATACACTTCCTTTGCATTTTCTCCTCTTACTGCTTTGCCTATGTCTTGAATCTCTACACATCCTTCAAGCTTATGTTCAAAAGTCACCTCTCTCCTTTATGAAGCACGACCTCCTCTCGTGCTCCTGTTCTGTTAGCAATAATCTGCTATATGTTGACAATGATTTTTTATATTCTGTTGCATTAACACTTTGTTAAAATATAGTCGCAACTTTACTTGCACATTTGCCTGTTCTGTGAATTTCTAGAGGTCAGGGACTATATCTTACTCATTTTGCATTTCCAGCACCTAGTATAATACCCAGCATTTATTATTCATTGAATGAAGAAGCAGCTGATATACAAAATAAGAAATCAACTCAATAAATCCAACCCTAATTTTATTAAATTTTATGTCTCTTTGTAACTTAAATAATACTATTAAAGTAAAGGTAATGTTCTTTAGATATTTTTGATGGTCCTCTTGTCATGTTTATATGTATTTGTATCCATTTTAATATACATTCAAAGAGCGTTTACATTTACTTTATACACAGCCTATTCATTATGAAAAAACCATCTCAAGTCAACCAATAAATCTAAGAACAATTTAATATAGTGAAAATATCATTCAAAGGACTCAGTAAATAATGTATAAGATTTTCACATATAAACTAGCATACTCTTTATGTATATAATGTTTAACAGAATCATTATGACTTGAATAGAATATTCTTAAATAACACCAAAAAAAGTTAGTTGCTCTCCAAACACTTGAATACCCTCAGAATGGCAAATAAACTAAGGTTCTATGCCTTTAATACTTATCTTATCTATTTCAGTGATAATTACATCAATAAACCTGATTCAGCATTCGCTGCTGCTCAATTCATTAATTAAAACTATTTTACTGCTACCACTGTGACTTTTCAAGGATATGAAAAACACATTTGAAAATCAAAATAGCATGCATCATCAGTTTTGATGTGTGCATTGTATGCTTTGTTTTGATTTTAACTCTAAAATTAAAAGAACAGTTAGAATTTAAACAGAAATAGCATACATTCCATTTACTTTGAACAAAAATACTGAGAAGACAAATGTAATAGATACTACTGTATTAATGTAAAGAGTAACAAATTCCAAGTTTTCACAAAATTCCTCTTAGAATGTTAAAATATATGTATACATATAAATACTCACAATAATAACAACAATAATAGTGAATTTTACATTCTTTTTAATTCTTAGCTTCATAATATTGAGTTAAAAATATTTAGAGATTGTGCTCGAGTGACTTGAACATATCCATGAAGTGAATACAGTTTCTCTTTAAATGAAATATGCAAGCTTTTGCCTAAAGAATGACAAGTTCCTATCAGTGTGCACATAGCAAGGCAATGTAATTATTTTTATATATTAGTAACTATTAACTATATTTGGCAGAGCAGCGCTTTAATCCAGAGCTTGATTTAGTAAGCACACCGACATATTACTTTTGCTACGTTTGACATCCCAGAGCACCTAAAACATAAAATATAATTTACAACAGCAGAACATGCCAGAATTGACCGTTACATGCCAGAAGAGGGGCCAGAATAGAATTTATATTCAATCTACAGTTTAGTGTGCATAATAGAATCTCATAAAATCAGAATAACACTGAAATACTCTTTATTTCTCACAGCAACACAATTCTACCTCATTCTTATAAGTGGTTTCCAAAGTAGGGTGAAAAGTACATGGATAAAGTTGAAGGAATAGAATTAGGCCAAGTTAGGTGAAAAACAGTAATAATAATAATAATAATAATAACAAATGTCCCTTCAAATTATCTTCAGAAAATATAAATATCCCCTTTGTGAAAAGAGCCAGTAGAGAAACGATATATGTGTTGTTGCTGGAAACTTCACAAGTATGTGACCCAACAAGATACTCCAATGCCACTTGCAGTTTTTCCCAAACTTGAGAATTTAATTGGTAACAGGATAGCTCTAAGTCCTTCCATTTCTTCTCACCTATATGCAGTTGCTCAGAAAGTGAAGAAATCACACCGCCTGCTTTTCCAGAGAACATTTCTGTCTGGCATGGTAATTTGGATTGCAAAATAACCAAAGCTCTGTTGAGAGAACGATGTAAATGGTATCTCTACAATAGCTTATCAAATTTGTTTACGGCGAATACCTTTTTCCTTTTAACGTACATTAAGTCAGTGTTTAGACTTCATCTATCTACAGAGAAGGTAAATTTTTTAAACACTATTTTGAAGGACAAGAAAATTGGTTCCTTGAAATCTGTTTTATCTGTGCAAAGCAAGTAATCTATTATACTTAAAAATATTATACTTTAATGTTAGATCCCCTTTGTTAGCCAAATAAGCCCTTAATACTCAAGTATCATGCACAATTAGTGAAGCATTAGCGGGGTCCTACAACAGGTGGATTGCTAATACCTCAGGTGAGAAATAAAGTCTTCTGGGAATGATTTATTTTATTGTGTGAACTGACTGAGCATCAGTTAAACTGCCTTTTAATTGACTTGCTGTCTAAGTAACATGCCTTTGAGGGAAATACCTCTTTTGAAATTTCCCTTGGCCAGGAGGGGAAGGAGCAAGCTGATGTCTTTGAAGTCTATAGCCATTGGACTAATTATCAGCACCGTTCAATGCAAACACATTTAATTACAGTAAATTAAAAAGGATATGAGATTTTGGAGGAAAATAAGAGTCAACAAATAGTGAAAGAAATTCCAGACTATGCAAATTACCAGTGCCTTTTCTTTAGGAGACCGTTAGTTCTCTCTCCTCTTGCCAAAAGTACAAATACTTGACTAATGCATAGGGAAGGGAAGAAAGAGGTGGCGAGTGGTTGAAGGAAGGGACGTTTATTGTGGGCCAAACTATGTAGGTATTCGATATTGTGCTTCAGACTTAATATTCACAACCACTTAAGAGAGAAAGATCATTTTCTACCTATTGCAAAGGATAATAAGAACACACACTTATTTGGAATTCACTAGATGCCAAGCACTGTTCTAAGCACATGATACACACAAACTCATCCAAACCTAATGCCAGCACGATGAGGGCTTTATACTACTTATTATTATCTCTATTTTACCAGATAGGAAATGGAAGCACAGGAAGGTTAAGGGACTTGCCCAAGGCTGCACAGCTAAGTGGTGGTGTTGCCAACTCAAAGCCTCGTGGTCTGCCTCCAGACAAGCCGCTCCCATGCCTGCCATCATCTCGTGGAGGCTTTCGAGGTCCAAATCATGAGAGAAGTAGAAAAGGAGGGCCAACTCCTCCAGTCCAACTAAAACCAAAGACCATCTCTTTCCAAGAGGTGCTAAGAGATCAAGGAGATGGAGAAGGAGCAAGATGAGGGACTCAAGTAGGAACACCATGTCTCTGGAACTAGCAGTGCAACTGATGGCCTAACAGACAGAGACAGCAGCTCTGGGTAATTCTGGAGGAAACAGTCTTAGGAGTTGGATGAAATGATTACAACCCTGTCCAGCGTGACTCTGAATCCAGATGTCATGATGCTGGATGACAGCAGATAATATATGCACAGCTCCTTCTAGGAAATGATACACATGCAGATATTCTGAAAGCTTAGAGGTTGATGTTTTGAGAAGAGCCCTTTACTCCTGAGATTTAAACATATCTTTGGAATAGAGACCAGAAAACTGGCAAAGCTACATAATGGGAATTTAGCCAGAAGTCTTTTTATTTTAGATGGTTTAATTATTTTTCAGACAAACAAAACTATGGAACGCTTCACGAATTTGCGTGTCACCCTTGCACAGGGGCCATGCTAATCTTCTCTGTATCGTCCCAATTTTAGTATATGTGCTACCGAAGTGAGCATGCCAGAAGTCTTTTAACAACACATCAGGGACAGAGAGGAAAGATGTCTAAAAACATCCAAAGCATGCGGATAGTTTTACCTTTGATTACGGATCCCATCGCATTTATTTTGTCATCTTTTAACAGCCTTTTAGAAACTGTGTTAATGGGTGGTCACAAATCACTGCCCTTCCAATATTTGCTTTAGTGCATGGTGGCTGGCTTAGAACAACGACGACAACCACAAAACTCATGTGTGAAGAAAGGACTTGCTCCCAAAGCCTTAATTTGGAAAAAAGATTAACATTCTGAATTCCATATGAAACTCAGCATACTATTACAAAATGGTCTAAAAATGCTTTTTAACTTCAAATTGCCATGGTTGGTGAAGAGTTAGTTTTGCAAAATAATAAATTTTATCACTTATTTTGAATCTCTGCTAACAGGGAGATGTGTGACAAGGTCCGAATGTTCTTTTGCTCTCGTGGGATGCACAGGCCATCAAAATTTCATTAGCCTCACAGCAGTTCTCGCGCCCTCTTCACTTGAACTGTTGGCCTCTTTATCAATAAATAAATGAAGTCTAATCCCTTTTAGTAACCATACTCTTCTTTGAAGTTTAACTAGAACATCCTGCCCTCTGCTTGCATAATTTTACAAATGTTGAATATATTTTCTTTTCTGGGGAAAACAGTCTTATTCACAGTTATTTAGAATGACAAAAAACAGTCGATGAAAACTCCCATGTTATACTGATTGAAAGCAAATCAATGTTTTCCTAAATTGTTTTCATTTGGCTAGTTATTTTACTCATGTCCTTCTCGTTTCGACCCCTAGTGATATATTAGAACTTAAAAGGACACATCTCATGAACGCAATTAGACTATGAAATAATCGGGGAACAAAAGGAAAATATAACTGCAAAATCGATTGTCTTTCAAACCTAGAGCATTTAAAAATACCTGAGAGGTAAGAATTAACAATTTTGGTAGGTTTATATTTGAAATACTTGACTAGAAATAGTAATAATATTAAAAATATGTAATAGCTTTAAACACACGGTTTATAAAGATGTTATAAGAAACTGTGTATGACTGCCACTTTTAATTTTTACTGTAACCCAGCTTAAAGAGAAAAAAAACCATGATTTTTCATATCAGGAAAAAAAATCATGTTTAGTTCCACATTTCAAAACTATAAGAACTGCTAAATACCTCAGAAAATGGTTTCCCTAGATCTTAATGTAATAAATTACTTTAAATGGAATCTTGTTCCTTCTCACTAATCACTGAAATTTTAGAACAAATAAATTAATCTGAAATACTCCGATGGACTAACATATAAAAAATATGAAATAGTCTGTATTCATTAAGAGATCATATCCATTTTATTTATTCCTCTTCTGTTCTCTTATTGACCTTATTGGGATTCTTTGACCATCAAAGTGTTGTTTAAAAAAACAAACACAACCAAACCTTGGAAAGAGAGTGAACACAAATTTAAGTCATCATTTGGCCCAGTTCAACAAACATTGCTTTTGACACTTTATACTCTTAACTTGCTGACCTGTTTACTCTCAGCAAATGCTACCAAATGTTCTGGATTTTGAGACAAGGCCCTTGATACTATTTCCCTGTCTGTCTTTATTCGGCTTCATAACAACCACTTGGAAGACTGAAAGAGTTCAAATTTTTCTTTTCTTGACATCACTCTGAGAACAAGGTCTCTGAGATCCCTGCGGAAACGAGCTGCTCCTCTAGCTAACAGTAATCCAAGCAAATGGAGAAAGGCAGAGGTATGGGAAACTCACACGAGTTCTCCACTCAACCATTTGGATATTATATGCCGTTAAGTAAAAGTTATAATGTTTTATTTTTTAATAATCTTGTATTTTCTGAAAAGAAAAAATAAATGGCATTTGTTTTGGGCATTCACTGAAATGGTTTTAGAAGATATATAATTAGGAAACCAATAAAATTTATGTATATTCTACCAATACAAATAAACTTGTTATTAGAGAGAGAAAAACACCACAAAGCGTTTGGGTAAAAAAGAGCAAGACGACCCGAAGTGAAACAACCTGCAGATATGCAGATAATCAAAACTGAATGCATTATCCCGCTGCTTTCTCCCCTTTTCCTTTCTATAATCATTATAAATTTCATCACGTATTTTAGGAAACTCAAATGCCAAATGCAACATTTGAATATCACCGTTGTACCTGCAATCGCTCAATGAGTATCATGTGTGAATGGACAGGAAGCAATGTTTATACCATTTACATATTTGAGGTTAGTGACTTCCGAATCCCTTATGAAAACTGATATAAACACAGGATTTACTGAGGTGAATGGATTAACTGAGGGAAATGTTGGTAGTCTGATTTCAAGGCTTATTTTATTGGTAAGAATGGCCCTTATTTGCAGTTCTGAGTGAAGAACTGACACCTCCAAAATGAAGATATTAAGTGCATAGTATTAATTGATTTTTACTTAGGTGTAATGCACTAATGTATTCTAAATAAGATAAATTATTTTAGTTGGTTTAAATAAGACCTTTTCATGAATAGAAAGGAAACAATTAATAAACATTGGGAAACATCAGATACTTCTTCATATTGTAACTTAACTAAAATAGAAAACTAATAGTAAATCTGCTTTCTCATTATAAAGCAAAGCCTACAGAGTTGCTGAATAAATAAGAAAAGTGAAATACCATTAGTGAAACAACATGTTTCCTTTCAAACATCATACAATTCTTCCATTTTAATCTTCTCTTTACTTTTTGGTGTCATACGTGCATAGCATTAATAATTAGACTGAACTAGCAATTGCACTGTTAATAATAAATGCCAAAGGAGAAATGTTTTGTTATTGACTGTGTGTTACACTGATGTTGCAATTCTGCCTAGAAGCAACACTGCCTAAAAATTAAGTTTTCTTTTAAGATTATTGCATATAAAATATTCTGCTTTTCATTCCCCTCCACTGGGAACAGAAAAAAAAAGTGCCAATAATTTATAAAGACAGTTTTTTCTTATACTCTGTAAAGCTACTACTCAGATTTCCAAAAATCCATTTTTATGTGGGTATATAGATTTAACAGCATAGTAACCCAGTTCCCAAAACCCATCAAAGACCACACTCCAACCTTTACTAAGATTTCAGGTGCTCTCATCAACCAGTAAGTTTAAAGTGTGATCAAACGTGTTTTAATCGCTTGAGCCTTGTTAATAAACTATTATGTGTGCTCACTCATGCATTCTCAGATTCTGCAGCTTCTTTGAGAAATCTCCAAGAGGAATCTACAAAGACATCTTCCGTTGTAAGCTGGCTCTGGGGTAAAGTTTATCACCACTTGCTTTGCTACTCCATAGAGGATTACAGAAGCCACGGTCCTAGATAAGTCAAAGCTAATCTTTTTTTATTGTTATATACACAATTCAACTGTTTTCCAAAACTAGAGCTAACTTATCCTAGACCACCTGTATAATTTAACAATCTGATTTCAAATACTGATTTTTTTCCCCTGGGAAAAAAAAGCGCATTATTCAAGGACATTTCTTAAGTTTTAACGCCTTAAAACAAAAGCAAGGAAAGAAGAAAGGGCAGAAGGAAGGAGGGAAAACATGCCCCATAGTCCACCCAAGCAGACAGAAGCACTGAATGCCAACATTATAAATCAAAGACTGAGACTTACCGTTCTCACTGTCCGACTTGTTTTCGTGCTCCGTATCTGTCAGGGTGAGGGCCGAGTTGGACCGACTTGACAGGCAGGAGCTGCGGCCTGATTTGACCCCCCTGCCCCACAGTCTCATGGCATGCTCTGGGGACATCACTGCTTCATTTTCAGTATCAGCATCTGACCCTGCACTGATTGAGTAACCTCTGTGGGGGAGCCCCATTTCCGCACAAAATGCCAGTCCTCTTCGAGTTGCTGGTTCACAAACTCCTAACTGCCTTAGGGTAAAATTCTGTCCTAATTAGGGGGAAAAAAAGATAACAACTAGTGAGTACATGTTTAGGTTTTTGTTTTGTTTTTTTTTTTATATATATATAAAGAAAATTCCCTTAAAAATAAACATTCTAGCATTTAGGCTTTTGGCTATCGGCACCAGGTATTTATATTTACTTTGTTTGGGTACAATTATGGGTGGAGAGTCCACCCTTGCCTTCACACATATCCCAGCTTAGAGCTCCTTTGTCAACTGTTTAAGCCCATAAGCACCTCCAGAGATGGACAAGTAAAGGAGCAAAGACCACAGAAAGTAAGAGTAACCTTACATTCAATCCAAAGAAATGTTTAGCTATCAATGATAGAATTAGTTTAGCTGACTTGT
This sequence comes from Tamandua tetradactyla, assembly GCF_023851605.1. NCBI lineage: Eukaryota > Metazoa > Chordata > Mammalia > Pilosa > Myrmecophagidae > Tamandua > Tamandua tetradactyla. The sequence continues at coordinate 30,827,738 of NC_135352.1, forward strand.
GAAGCAATAGTGAGAATTATTTCCTGTGAACTGATTCCAGTCTTAAACAATAGTACTTTCCCATCCAGATGTCACTTTGAAATAGAAGAGATTTCCTTCAAGGATAATAAGTTACTCATTAAGTAGGAACAGGGGCTTGGTCAGTCTTTATTATAGATTTCCACCTTAACTTCTCAATCAAAATAAACATGTACCACTAAATCGATGTAAATGTACTAAGAAATGATGAATATGCAATTATGTGATGATATTAAGAATTACTGATTATATATGTAGAATGGAATGATTTCTAAATGTTTTGTTTGTTAATTTTTTTAATAAAAAATAAAAAATTAAAAAATTAAACATGTACCATATGTACGTGTGTGTGTACACGCAGATTCTGGAGTAAAACATTTTGAAAAACTGCAGCACATTTTGGATCTCTTGGGCTTTCTAGTTTTTTGTTTTTTTTTTTCTTTAATAAACACCTGGAAACATCTGCACTGATCAAAGTTAATCGATTTTTGCAAATAAGGTGTACTCTAAAAATAAAGTGGGGGTATTGTATATTTAAAAATTAATGACAAAACCAAGTTCCCTGAAAAATAAATGGCCATGAACCCTGCAGGCCCTTACTAATAAATTGAGCATAATAAAACTCATGACACTGCAATAATTTAAAGGAAAAGTGTTTTAAGCATGTGACACTTAAAAATAACTGCTATTATTAATGACTTTTCCAATCCTGTATTTATTCTTGAAATTTCACATATGTTTTATGATACTATGGATGCAAAGAGAAAAATGTTTGCTTGTAGGATGCATTTCTATGGCTCTTCTATCTCTTGTCAACATGGTAGAGTCTGAGGTGTAGGCCTCAGCTAGAATTCAAATACATGTAAAGAATAAGGATACAAAGACTGATTTAAATGCTACCACATTATCATCAAACTGTCTAAGAGTACTTAGTGTAGGTATCACTCATAGTTTTCATTTTCCTATTTCAAACCATAAATTTTTATATAAAAATTTTATATAAAAATAATTTATTTCCTTTAACTATGAACATTTTAGCATTAATTGACTGCAATGAGAAATAATATGCAATATATTTTTAAAAGAGTATGCTATAAACTGTTTGTAATAAAGAAATATTCTGAATCTTCTAGGATATTAAGTAAATATATATGCACATTATTGTAAATATTTGGTTGTGAAGACATTAGCATCCTCCAGCCCTCAAAACATTTCAACTAATGTGCTTAATTGCTTTATTGCTGTGATCATATCAGAAGTTGGAATCAGCTTTATCTCAGTCAGACTTCCAAATGGATTCTGACAATGACACTCATAAATAATGAAAATCAGTTGCTATAATTAGTGACAGATCAAACTGTGCATATCAGAGAGATATGACTAAGTATCTGAACCAAAAAGTACGTCAAAAGAAAAAAAAAAAGGAGGTAACAAAAAGAAAATAAAAGAGGGGAACAAAGGTAAAAAGGACCCGCTGAACAGCGAGGAAGCTGGCAAGTACGTTGAGGTGAGACAAAGTGCTGTAAATAATTTTAAATGGATTACTGTACGGAATACTATAAGAGCAAATTCAAACAGAGTCAATGTCATCATGGACGGTTAAAGGAATAGCTTTGGAAAAACTGACTCGTGTTATTTAAACATCAAGGTTAAAATAGGGGGAGGGCAAAAACAGGGTCTAAGCAGTTCAATATTACCACCAAATATGCTGATTTTCCAAAATAAGAATAATACAAAATAATGTTTAGAACGTGAAAATTAAATAATAAGACCTTCTTTCATCCCTAGGCATCTTTCCTCCATTTGAGAATAAAAAGAGAGAAGTTTAAAGACAGTAAGAAATCCTTTTCTAACCTCTGAGATGTAACTTGAAATATTTTTCATATTATTGGCTTTTCACACTATTAACATCATGATGTAAAAACCTATGAGGTGAAGGAAAGCAGAAAGTTGCCACATTTATTATTTGTTATCCAGGTATGTAAATACAGTTCAGATTGCAACTAAATATCTAGCACAGGATCCCTGCAAATTGATACATGCTTCCCAAACTCCATAAACATTGACCTTCTAAAGTCAATGTCTCACAAGGATTCAAAACTCTTATGAAACCCAAGCTAGAAAGCGCACATAATAGGAAGAATCCGTGTTAGATTTCCTCCTTGAAATAAAAAGTTTGCTTTTGTATCCACTAGCTAAGAATGCTACCTTTGGTCTCACAAGACCTTGATTAAAGCCACTTATTAGCTCTGATCAAATCACTTCATCACTCTTGGGTTTTTTTCATCTCTCAGGGCTGTCATGACTTTTCCAAGAGGTGGTTTATGTAAATGTAACTGTCATAAAGAAGGGTCAAGTGAGAGAATGGCTTAAAAAATAAACACCTTATCAAATATAATCAAGAATCATATAGTAATGTATACATTGAGGAAGGGGAGGGAATCATTCTCAAATTGTTTTAGAATAGACATATCACCACCAAGCTGACTTTTATTGCAGGAATTGCCTTCATTCACAAATCTCTCTCCCCCAGACCTGCCTCAGTCCTGCAAATTCTACCACTGGCAATTCCCCACTTTGGTTAGGCATGTGAGCTTTTAGGAATTCCTTGTTTTTATGCACACACCCTTGGGGAGACCTATTTGTTAAACAAGATGAGTTAGTCAATTAAATTATTTCCCACAATTTTTAGCGATGTTTAACAAGATGATCTATACTTATGGAAAACAGATATAGTTTTGACAAATTCAAGGAAGAAAGGTTTCTAATAGGGAGGAGAGACGGCTGACTGAGGTACCAGAGAGGAGAGCTGGAGTGAAGTGGGGTTTATGAAAGGAAGCGTTTAAGGCAATATAGAAATGTGGACAGAGAAAGGCAGGCAAAGACAACTAAACTGCTCCTTTGGAACCAGCCTAATCACTTGACAATCCTGCTTAAGCTCAGCTGTGGCATCAACATGAAAGAGATGCAGATATATTTTCTTCTTATTTTTCACAGTTTCCGCCAACTGTAAAAGCCAGGAGTTCTTCACTGTGGTTCCACCACTATTATCTTAATTTCTTCATCTGCCCTTTGCATTCTTTACATCAATTCCATTTAGCTAAGGCTGATGGGCTGGGTATTTATCTCCTGGACATTCAATTTTGGTAAACTTGATCTACATGGTTATCAACCAAGTTCCCACTACAATTGGAAAAAAGTACTTAAACGGTAAGTTGTAGCAAGAATAAAGCACACCTGGGGATGGAATTCATTGTGATTAAAAGGAGAGGTCAGCTTGGCATTGTGATTTTGACACTCATAAATCTGAAAAGTCACAAAGGAAAAACTGAAGAACACAACCTAGGCATTTTGTGTTATTAGAAAAAAAAAGCTCACATTTAAAAAAATGAGTGAAGGTATGTGACAAACTAGAGAGGATTATATAAGAACAAATACATTAATGAAGTACCATTATAGCACACGTACCCTTTAATATAAGAAGCAGATTGGAAAAAATTGGGTTAGAAATAGGGCGACTGGGCATTTTTCTCTCATACTATCTATAACATAATCAAACCAGGGAGGGAGTTTTCAAAATTACAATGCAGAGAAATGATCATCAATAGTCAAGACATCCACTATCTCTTGCATGAGGTTAAAAGAAAAAGACTCTACATGTGTGGCCAGGTGCATAGTTAGAGGAGGTGACTAGAGCACCCAGAGTGCAGGGATGGGGTCCAATACGTGGGCTGTGATGTTCTCTCCCTCTAATGTCTAGATTTCTGCTTTGGTGCAAGTCTCCCCACCCCCTTTGTTTCTGCTGCTGTTGTTGTTCCTTTGTTTAATTCCCATATCATATAATTCACTCATTTAAAGTGCATTTAATGATTTTTAGCACATTCACTGAGTTGGGCGATCATCACCACATCAATTTTTAAACATTTTCATCACCCCAGCAGAAATCCTGCACCCTCTAGCTGGCATCCCCATGTTCTCCAGACTCCATCCCTCACCTGCCCCCCTTCCCCAACCCCATCCCAAGGCAACCAATAATCTACTTTTTGCCTCTACAGGTTTACCTATTCTGGACATTTCTGATTAATATAAACGAGATCATATACGTTTTTTGTGTGTCTGAATTCTTCCACTCAGAATAATGTTTTCAAGGCTCATCTGTGTTGTTGCGTGTGACAGTACTTCATTCCTTTTTATGGATGAATAACATTCCATTGTATGGATAGACCACATTTTATTTCTCCATTCATTGGTTGATAGACATATGTGTTGTTTGTATTTTTTGGCTATCATGAATAATGTTGCTACAAACATTCAAGTACAAGTTTTTGTGTAGACATACGTTTTCATTTCTTTTGGACAGACGCCTAGGAGAGGAATTGCTGGGTCATATGATAACTCTATGTTTTACCTTTTGAGGAACTGAGAGAATGTCTTTCAAAGATGTGGCATCATTTTACATTCCCATGAATAGTATATGAGGATTCCAATATTACCACATCCTTGCCAACACTTGCTATTATCTGTTGGTTCTCTTTGCAGGTGGGCCTGGAGTTTTGCAACAGGGACAGCAACACAGACCACTGGTATTGAAATATGGGGGACGAACTAAGAAAACTGTTCTCCTCAAAAGTAGCTGATTATATGGGTCTGTTATATAAATTTACTTTTACTTTATTCTAGCATTTTTCTTTGCCTCTTATTATGCTTCTTTATTCCATCACAGCCCACGTATTGGACCCCATCCCTGCACTCTGGGTGCTCTAGTCACCTCCTCTAACTATGCACCTGGCCACGCATGTAGAGTCTTTTTCTTTTAACCTCATGCAAGAGATAGTGGATGTCTTGACTATTGATGATCATTTCTCTGCATTGTAATTTTGAAAACTCCCTCCCTGGTTTGATTATGTTATAGATAGTATGAGAGAAAAATGCCCAGTTGCCCTATTTCTAACCCAAGGAATAAAGAAGCATAACGAAATTTATTCATTAAAAAATGTTTTTCAATTCATTAAAAAATACTCTGTAGTTCAAAAATTACACCTTTAGGACCATATACTACAGAAACAAAATCACTTGATCTTAAGCACATACATATAAAATAGGTTTACTGTGGCATTGCTGCATAAATTACACAAACCTAGAATTTACCAGAAAGGGAATGACTGAATAATTTATTTCTCCATGCTATGGAACATAATGTGGCTAGCATGAAAAGTAAGTTTGGATCTATATTTGACCTGAAGGGAGGTCCGTTATTATGTTTTAAGTGGAAAAAAACCAAGCTGCAGAGAAGCATGTATAGTATGATCCCATTTTTAGAACTAAAAAGGAAGAAATCCAACAAATCATATAGGTGCTTATGATTTTCAGCATGAATGAAAGTTGAGAATTATAGACAAGTATTAACAATGGGTCATTTAGAAAGAGCTGTAAATGAAGGGGATTAGTAACTTTCTTTTTTATAGATCTGAATTATTCTTCATATTTCAATAATTTTAAAAAACAATTAAAAATCAAATCCTATCATCTTTCGTAAAACAACAAATGCACTTTTTCAATTATTTGCTATTCAACAGTTCCTATGCAATAATTCAAAATTCAGTTTAATACCTTCTCTTGGGGAAGCTGGGTTTTAAAGTCCTTCCTCATTTATCATAAAAAATAAAGTTATGTAAGAAATATGAAAGCATTGTTTTTATCCTATTTCCAGCATTTCCGTTTCCTTCCTCATATAGGGATTACTTTAAAGGAAATAACCATCGATTTCTTCTATTATAAGAACCCCCTAAACTGAGTGTGATATAAAAACTAATGGAACAATATAAACGTAATACACAGAAAAAAAATCTATAACTGTCTTTATTTTCCTTGTTCATTGTGAGCTTGGATGGAATTATCTATTCTCATCTATTCTCAGACACAGAGTGTCATCCCTCCATGGGACAAGCATAACCCAAAAAGTGTGTACATTATTGGCACCTGTATGTAGAGTTTCTTTTTCTGCTTGTTTTGCAAAATGGTAAGAAGACCATGCAATAATAGAAAGATATGTACTTTTTTCCTCTGAGTCCTAATGTATATTTTATGGAATACTTCAAACTCTAACCTTTTTAAGTTAATTGTGTCACTGTTCGAAGGGAATACCCATCCTTGAACATGCATTAGCAACTTCAGTGAAGACCCTATCCAAAAATACATTTTAAAAAATTTCACTTAGCCCCACTAAAACCCTTAACCCTCCCCCTATACTGCACTCTGTATTTACAAAACAAATCTCTTCAACTCCTTGCTGAGCTTAGCTATCAGTAAGTTATTAACATCGCTAAGCACACACATAGTGATTACTTCAAATGTGCAGAGGACAGAAAAAATGGCCATCTTACAGCATACTTATAATCTAATTTATTACTCAAAACCCAGGTCTAAGGGAAGCTATTGCAGGCTGCCACCTCAGCAATCACCTTGAATACAGCTGTGCGGGGTGCCTTGTCAGTGGAAATACGAGGCTGTGGCTTTAGGGCAGTAAGGTGAACAAGATGAGATGGGTGAAGAAGGAAAACACTATATTTATCTGCAAGCAGAGAAATCAGGACTGGAAAGATTGGCCCCAGAGAACATGCCTTTTCTTTCAGATAAGTTTTGTGACGCCTCCAGGCGAGGGAGAACATGCAGAGATTGAATGGAAGGTTTGGTGGCACGAAAAAAAAAATTCGGTTGTAAGCTGGCTGACTTGTAAAGAAAGAGCATCTTCTTAAACATGTGTCAAGAAGGACTTTGATTCCCAACTACAAAAAAGTGCAGCACTGATTTTAGCAACCATCTGCAATAAGGAAAATAAACTCAAATGGGTTTTTCTCAAAAGCAAATGAATTTGCTTCGTACTTTTACTTAGTAATTATTTCCTTAGAACAATTCAAGACCGGAGGAGGACAATATGCCAACAATGTATCTGCTGGCGCTGACGGTTGAACTGCAGTAGGCACTGGTTTAAACACGCATGTGTTTTGGCATGGAGCAGCAGGTGATGAATAGTTGTGATTCAGGCAGTGCCACTGTGATTCCCGATGTGGATCCAAAATTGGCAACATGGGGGGGGGGGGGGGGACCGGAAAGGGGTTTAGCAATAGGGCTCAAGACAGTAGACCAATAACACCCAGGCAGGGGGAAAAGATTATTCCCACCCGGCCAGGAGGAGGGCTCTAAGCTACATCTATCTACTCACACCTTCTGGTAGGTAATCTACAAAGCAGGTTGGCTGCCGAGCCAGAAAAACACACTTGCCTACTGCACAGCCCAAATTAGTTAACAATCAGCTAAGCAGGGGAGCTGAAAGAGGGCGCTGCGAAGAAAACATTCACATGAAGCAATGATAAACTGGAGCTATTAAACTTGTGTCTTTAAGTACAGAAATTTAAGGTTGAGTAAACATGACCATCTAAATCCTTTAATCCTGCTGCTGACATTTATCGTGACGGAGAAGGATTCATCATTTTGATCCCTAAATGAATCATTTTAAGTAGTTAATATTTAAAAGTAATAAATTTTGGAGTTGCAGTAATTAGCCTAGTGGATCTGATTAAAGTTTCCAGTTTCTGTCTGTCTTTATAAAACCCTATTCACACGTACACACACGCACACATTTTCCTCAGCACCACAAAATATTTCAGAAAACACGAGAAAGGGTTTCAAATTCCTCTCATTTTTTGATGATGACAGAGGTGAGGGGTAACACTGGGGAAATGAAAAATCGGGGGTCTAACTGGAATTCATAGCAGCATTAAGTGCTGAATGGTAAGACCATAAAGTTCTATTTCTTTTGAAGTCTAGGGTCAGTTCTCATTACTCACTATAATGGCATCCAAGACTAAACTAAATCTCAGTGTTTAAAATCAAAAGCATTTTCCTCTTGGCTCCAGAATCTTGCTCTTTCACGATTTCCAGCATGTCTCAGTGTTTAATATATTTTCATGATGCTAAAATATATATAAATAAAATAAAAATAAGAAGTGTAAGAAAAATTCATTTATTCCATTTCACTCCAAAGTAGGATAAAATGGATAGTTTTCTATAGAAAGGGGTTATTAATACTATTTTTACCTCTGATATTAGTGACATTCCAAAACTCTCTATAATCTTGATGTTCTATAGTTAAGATACATGAATTCAATTCTATTGACCTTTTAGAACATAGGGTATATAGAAACATTTAAAAATTATTTATCATTTTAGCAATATTTTGGTAATAAAACTGCTCAAAAAGTAGCTATATCTAAAAGCTTAAAACGGGCCTTCTCCTACTCTGAAATTGAAGAAAATATTTGAAAGGCATGGTATCATCATGTGCCACCAACTCTTCACTCTCTTCCTCAGCATAATCCTGAATACACTGTATATGCTATTATCTTAATGGGGAAAACGTCTTTAAGCAGAAAAACTTTATAGTGCAACGACAGCAGAGATTGTTTTTTAAGAGAAGATTGTAGTTATGGTTCAGTAAAGACAAAGGGATTCTGCTCATGGCACTAAATGAAATCTCACCCTGGCAGGAGCTGGATGGAAGAAAAACCACAAACCAAAAACTTTCCACATTCAATAAATCACAGTTGTTTGAACATGCCTAGTTATTTCTGCTGTTCTTGTTGTTTTTAATTGTTTAGGTAAATTTTACATGCAGAGAAATACACAGATCTTTCATGGGCATTAACAAATGTATACACCCATCTAGCTGTGACCCAAACAAGAAATAGCAATCTCCATCACTTCCACAAGTTTTCTTTTTTGTCCCTTCTAGTCTATCACCCCCCTGCACAGGCAATGGCTTTTCTGCATTCTTCTATTATTAGAATTATTATTATTATTTTAGAAGTGCATGGGCTTAGAATCGAACCTGGGTCTCCCGCGTGGTAGGTGAGAATTCTGAACTATGCTTGCACCCCTCGGCATTCCTTTACTGTAGATTAGGTTTACTTGTTCCTGAACTTCATATACTTGGACTCACACAGTATGTACTCTTTTATGTCTGGCTTTTTTTTTTTGCTTAACAAAGTTGTTGAGGTTCATCCACATTGTAGCATGTAAAAGTAGTTCACGCATCTGTTTTGCTGAGTAGGATTCTATTGTATGAATATACTACAATTTGTTATGTCCGTTCACCTGATGATTCCAGTTTTGACCTACCAAGAATAAAGCAGCTATGCATATAATTTTGATTTCTTTTGGGCAAACACTTAGGAGGTGAACTGTTTGGTCATAGGGAGATGCTACATTTAACTTTTTATAATACTTTGTCAACAAGTTTTCAAAGCATTTTTCCCATTTTCCATTTCGTACTCCAATCAGCAACGGATAAGAGTTCCAGTTATTCTACAGCCTCACCGACATTTGATGGTGTTGATCTTTTTAATTTCAGTCATTCTAGTGGGTGAGTAGTAGTATCCTACTGTGGTTTTCATTTTCATTACCGTGATGAACATTTTTTTCACATGATTTTTAGACATTTGTGTATCTTGTTTGTCTTGTTTCCATTACAAAGTTTCATCCATTTTTAAATTTTGGGTTATCTTTTTGTAACTGACTTGTAGGAGTTCTTTATATATTCTAGATAAAAGTATGTGGCCTGAATATATATTTTCTCCCCAGACTTCAGTGTGCCTTTTTATTGTGTTAAAATTTTCTTGTGATAAACAGATGTTTTCAATTTTCACGAAGTCTAGCTTATCAATTTTTCTTTTATAGTTAGTGCTCTTTGGTGACTTCTCTAAAAATCTTTGCCTACCTAAAGACTATGAAAATATCCAAGAACATATTTAGTTTTTTCTCTATATTTTCTGGTTCTTAACTGTGGGTTCTTTGTAGAATTGAGAAAGTTGTAAGAGATGACAAGGAAAAGGATCAGTCTTAGCTCTGGTTATATTCTTGGCTCTGATACTCACCAGCTGGTGACTGGGTGAGCATTTTAACTCATCTATAAAATGGGCCATAAAAATCTTTGCAGAAGCAGAAAGAAAGTAACACAGAGAGAAATGGAACATGAAATAAAGCTGAGAAGGATAGCACTAAGAGTCCAAGGAGGAGAAAAAGGAAGAGAAAAAGACTTGGAGTGTACAAGAATGCGTAACAGAAGTAAGAGTTACAAATCACAAGGTTAGAATTGCCTTTAGCACCAGGAACTTTTGGCTGATATTTCACCCTCAAACTAAATCAGAAGGACTATGACCTGTTCTGCCCTGGCTCCATTCCTCCATCCTGAATTGGAAACTAACTTTCAGGAACTTGACTGTATGGAAAGGTGCCTTTTTCCTCTCACTCCCAAAAGTAGAGAAACAACTTGCTGCAGTTCCAAAGAAGGGAATATTTTTTGCCTTTGACTTTTGGTGATTTAAAATTGGAAGGCTTTCCCCCATAGCTCTACTCACCAAATATAACCTCTGCTAATATTTTGCTGTTTTTATTTTTGTTTTGTTTTTGCAATTCTATGGAGAGATATTTGGTATGTTTATTTTACATACTTTTACAAGACTCTTGGAGTAGTTTTTAAAGTAAAGTGATTTATAAAACACTTTATTTTTTTTGCATCTACCTAAGCAAAACTCCTTAACTGTACAAAAAGTCCCCACTTTAGGAATGAGCTGTATGTAGAAGTTGATAAGGATCAATACACATTTTCCCATGAAAACAACAAAGGATGCCAGAATGGAACACACAGGTTTACAAAGTTATCTGCATCTGAATACCTGGACTGATAGCACTCCAGAGCAAGTCTTCCATGGATGAGACTGCCTCATTGAAAAAAATGTGCTCAGAATTCCAACAGGAAATCCTGCTCCCTAAAGTAGCATCTTCCATTAATTCTCTGCTTGCCAAGCTGGGACAAATTTGGTATGGGACCTAATAGGAAAGGACCTATAAAATAAATGGATAGAAATCAAAGCTTTCAAGGGTAAAATCCCTGCGGTTTAGGGTTAAGCAAATCACTGGTGGCCCCTTAGGTACATGAATGATCAATGAAGAATCCCAGAAAGGGGCTGTGTGGTGGGGCTGTAGGAGCTGGGATTAGCTACTGTCTTCTCCAGACTCAGAGGAAAGCTGATTGCCTCTGCATATGTTTATTCACCATTTGAATTTGCTCTTTGTGAATTGCCTATTGATGCCATTTTACCACGGGGCTGTTTGTCTTTCTATTTTCAATTTGCAAACTCTCCTAGCATATTATAGCTATGAACATTTTACCCGTCACATGTATTAATAAATATTTCTCCCAATATAAGGACTTTACTGATGGCATTCTAATACAAGTTTTAATTTCAAAAGGTCTGTCTTTTCCATTGGGTATTCTGCTTCCAAACGAATAAGATCCCCTACTGTTGGGGTATAATATTGTTCCTGGAGCAGGCTATGTGGATTCACACCACTTTTTCCTTGCCTTCCTCTGTTTAAATGCCAGAAAGGAAAAAATAACAAATGTTCTCTCTTCTGGTGCTGCTAAGGTGGACATGTATACCAGCTCTGAAAAATGAGATGTAGGACAAAGTCCAAGGGAAGTAAGAAGATATAATTCAACGTACAGAAGGCCTTTACACCTTTGTTTTCATTCTTATTTCAGCCAAGAATATGAAAGCACAATAACAATCTGGGGACCAGTGGGACAAAAGCTACATGCTAAGGACGGCAGAGCAAAACAGATACAAGGAACCTGGGTCCTGGACAGCATTTTGTGCCCTGGGTGGTTTACCTCTGGACTTCTGGTGTTGTAAGAAAATAATTTTCTCAGGTGTTTAAGCATTCTTTTCAGAGCTTTCTGTTACTAGGGGCTCAAGTCATTCCTATCCGATTTAGTCAGTCTCCCAAATTAACTTCCAGAATTCTTACTACTTAGTTTTTTACATTTGTCTTTAATCCATCTTAATTTATTTTTGAAAATTCTGAGAAATATGGGTCCAATTTTATATTCTTCCAGATGGATAGCCAGTTGTGCCAGCACCATTTATCAAATTCTACCGAACAGAAAAACCATCTTTGTTTTATGTTACATTTCCCTATATACTAGGATCTATTTCTGAAATTTTAGTCTATTGCACTGAGCTACTTGTCTCTACATGTGCCAATATCATGGAGAGGTGGTTATAGTACTTCATAGTATTAAATACATATATATAAAGGCCCTTATCCTTACTATTTGCTTTTTAAAATAACTTGTTGGCGATTTTCAGACATTTATTTTCCACACAGATTTTAAGATCAATTTCTCCAATTAAAAATAACCCTAAACCACAGGGATTTTACTCGTGAAAGCTTTGACTTCTATGCATTTATTTTTGGACAACTGAGATTCTTTTAGTATCAGTCTTCCCATCCAAAACATTGACTGTCTTTCCATCTATTCAGATCTCGTTTTATGGCTTTCAATAATATTTTATAGGTCCCGTCCTATTAGGTCCCATACCAGATTTATAAAGCATTTATTACAAGGTATTTTATAGTATTTGTTGATATTGTAATGGAATAATTTCTTTGGCTTCCAGATCTAGTCAGTTATTGCTTAATAATTACTGCAATTGCTTAATAAAATAACATGCATGAGGCACTAAGCAGACTACATATATTAACTCATTTCATCCTCAACAGTCTATGGATTGAAAACCAGCCTAATTCATACAGGAGAACTAAAACACAGAGAATTTCAGTAATATTCCCCAGCAAGTTACTTGGCCGGCATTTGGTAAACTGTCGCTCATCTAGTGAATGGCAAAGTGGGAATTCAAATGTAGCTCATCTAGAGCCAGAATGTATAGTCTTAACTATTAAGCCACACTGCCTGTGTTGCTTAGATATTTATCTTGTATTCAACCAAACATCAACTTGCTTTAAACAACTATATATTTAGCAAAATGCTTATTTAAACCTTTCCCAGATGTATGTCAATTATTATTTCACTTTATTCTCTTACTGAAATTGTTAGAACATCTAAATCAATCTTGAATAGCGATTGTGATAATAGGTAAGCCTTTCTTATGTTCCTGATTTTAATCAAAATGGATCTAGAATCCCACTATTTACAATACCGTTCAGTTTTTTTTATTGATCGTCTTAAATGTGATGATCATATTTGAGTGTTGTTCTTGGCTTACTTAATGATTTTTTTTTTAATTAGGAATGGTGCTCAATTTTATTCAAAACCTTTTGTTATCAATTGATGGGATTATGCTTCCTGGGTTTTTTTATTTGTTAATCTAATTGTGTAATAGATTTCCTAATATTGAAAAATCCTTGAGTTACTAGCACGGATTAGTAACCATTTGGTGACTAATTTGGTTCAGAGTATTTATCTTTTTATACATCGTTGGATATGTATATGCAAATATTTATTTATAATTTTAACATCTGTTGACAAGCAACTTTGGTCTATATACCTTCTTTTTTTTTTTTTATACCTTCTTTTTTTGTACTATTTCACTCAAGCTTTGCTATTAAGATGATGCCAACTTCATACAATGAATGTGGGTGCTTTTCATCTTTCTCATGGTGTTGAATAGCTTGTGCGTTAAAGGTTATGTAAAGGTCACCTAAGAACCTACCTGGCCCTTGCATCCTTTTTAATGGTACCCTTTAAATCACTTGTCTAATCTCTGCTGTGATAACTGGTTTTGACAACTTTCTCTAAAAAGGAGAACTATCTGAAATCATTTTAGGGAAATCATATTCTGCTAAGAAATAAATATCTTCTTTAGTCTTTTCAAATTTGATTTTTGGAATAGTCTATTTTTGTTCCTATTTCTTCAGTATCTCTCCTTATTTTTATTCTCATTCTTCCTTAATCAGAATCATGAGGGGTTTTCAATTGTCTGAGTCTTGCTAAAGTGTTAGCTGTTTAATTTGTTTTTTAACTTTTTTATCAATTAAAAAAATTAACAAACAAAACATTAAGATATCATTCCATTCTACATATACAATCAGTAATTCTTAATATCATCACATAGTTGCATATTCATCATTTCTTAGAACATTTGCATCGATTTAGAAAAAGAAATAAAAAGACAACCGAAAAAGAAATAAAACAATAACAGAGAAAAAAAAAGATTATACATACCATACCCCTTACCCCTCATTTTCATTTACCACTGGCATTTCAAACTAAATTTATTTTAACATTTGTTCCCCCTATTATTTATTTTCATTCCATATGTTCTACTCTTCTGTTGATATAGTAGCTAAAAGGAGCATCAGACACAAGGTTTGTGTTTCACAGAGTCTCATTGTGAAAGCTATATCATTGTTCAATCATCATCAAGAAACATGGCTACTGGAACACAGCTCCACACCTTCAGGCAGTTCCCTCCAGCCTCTGCCACATCTTGAACAACAAGGTGATATCTACTTAATGCATAAGAATACCTCCAGGATAACCTCTCGACTCTGTTTGGAATCTCTCAGCCATTGACACTTTGTCTCATTTCACTCTTCCCCATTTGGTCGAGAAGGTTCTCTCAATCCCTTGATGTTAATTCTCAGCTCATTCTAGGGTTTTTCTCAGTCCCTTGATGCTGAGTCTCAGCTCATTCCAGGATCTCTGTCCCACGTTGCCAGGAAGGTCCACACCCCTGGGAGTCATGTCCCACACAGAGAGGGAGAGGGTGGTGAGACTGCTCGTCACGTTGGCTGGAGAGAGAGGCCACATCTGAGCAACAAAAGAGGCTCTCTTGGGGGTGACTCTTAGGCCTAAATTTTAAGTAGACTTGACCTATCTTTTGTCGGGTTAAGTTTCATATGAACAAACTCCAAGACTGGGGGCTCAGCCTATAGCTTTGGTTGTCCACACTCTTGTGAGAATATCCAGAATTCAACTTGGGGAAGTTGAATTTCTCCCCACTCTCACCATTCCCAGAAGGGGGCTTGCAAATACTTTTCCAGTCACTGATTAAATCACTCTGGGATTCATCAGGGCATCACTCTGGACAAACCAACAAAATCTCATGTCCTACCTGAGATTCCAAGTATTTAAGACTTTCAATCAAACTATCTACATGAGTTATATTAGGAAATGCTCTAGTCAAAATACAAATTTTGTAACAAACATTTTTCGCTTTAGTCTCACACAGAAGGTGACATTTTAAAGTATTAATTATCATCTATTTTCAGGACCCTGGAATAATGATATTCCTTTGTTCTTCCTCATGCAAAAACATTTTTAAAATTTGTACATTGTACATTTCACTATTATTATACACTCTAGGCATTCCTAGATTATACCATCTCGATCTTTACCATCTATCTTCTTTCTGATTTCATTTATGTCCCCAGCCCTCCTCCCTCTATCATTCTCACATGCAGCTTCATTCAGTGTTTTAACATAATTACATTACAGTTAGGTAGTATGTGCTGTCCATTTCTGAGTTTTTATATTCAGTCCTGTTGCACAATCTGTATCCCTTTAGCTCCAATTACCCAATCTCTCACCTTATTTCTATCTCCTGATGGTCTCTGTTACCAAGGAAATATTCCAAATTTATTCACTAATGTCAGTTCATATCAGTGAGACCATACAGTATTTGTCCTTTTGTTTCTGGCTAATCACACTCAGCATAATGTCCTTAAGGTCCATTCATATTGTTACATACTTCATAACTTTATTCTGTCTTACAGCTGCATAATATTCCATCTTATGTAAATGTCACAGTTTGTTTAGTCAACTGTCTGTTGATGGACATTTTGGCTGTTTCCATCTCTTGGTAATTGTTAATAATGCTGCTATAAACATTGGTGGGTAAATGTTCATTTGTGTCCTTGGCCTCATGTCCTTTGAGTAGAGACAGCATATAAATGGGTCCTGTTTTTTAATTCATTCTGCCAGACTATGTCTTTTGATTAGAGAGTTTAATCCATTAACATTCAGTGTTATTACTGCATGGGTAGTACTTTCTTCTACTATTTTGCCTTCTGGATTTTATATGTCATATCTAATTTTCCTTCTTTTTACCTTTACTCACAGTCTTCCTTTCTATACTCTTCTCCACATCTCTCTCTTCTGTCTTCGTATCTGTCTCTAGTGTTCCCTTTAGTATTTCTTGCAGAGCTGGTCTCTTGGTCACAAATTCTCTCAGTGATTTTTTTGTCTGAAAATGTTTTAATTTCTCCCTCATTTTTGAAGGACAGTTTTGCTGGATATAGAATTCTTGGTTGGCAGTTTTTCTCTTTTAATAATTTAAATATATTATCCCACTGTCGTCTCTCCTCCATGGTTTCTGCTGAGAGATCTGCACATAGTCTTATTGGGCTTCCCTTGTATGTGATGGATTGCTTTTCTCTTGCTGCTTTCAAGATCCTCTTTTTCTCTTTGACCTCTGACATTCTGATTATTAAATGTCTTGGAGTATGTCTATTTGGATCTATTCTCTTTGGGGTACGCTGCACTTCTTGGATCTGTAATTTTAAGTCTTTCATAAGAGTTGGGAAATTTTCAGTGATGATTTCCTCCATTAGTTTTTCTCCTCCTTTTCCCTTCTCTTCTTCTTCTGGGACACCCACAACACGTATATTCGTGCGCTTCATATTGTCTTTCAATTCCTTGGTCCCTGCTCATATTTTTCCATTTTTTTCCCTATAGTTTCTGTTTCTTGTCGGATATCAGATGTTCCGTCCTCCAGTTTAGAAAATCCTATGTTCTGTCTCTTGAAATCTACCATTGTAGGTTTCCATTGTTTTTTTTTTATCTCTTCTACTGTGTCTTTCATTCCCATAAGTTCTGTGATTTGTTTTTTCAGACTTTCAGTTTCTTCTTTTTGTTCTTTCCTTGCCTTCTTTATATTCTCCCTCAATTCATTGATTTGGTTTTTGATGAGGTTTTCCATGTCTGTTCGTACATTCTGAATTAGTTGTTTCAGCTCCTGTATGTCATTTGAATTGTTGGTTCATTCCTTTGACTGGGCCATATCTTCGATTTTCCTAGTGTGATTTGTTATTTTTTGCTGGCATCTAGGCATTTAATTACCTTAATTAGTTTATTCTGGAGATTGCTTTCACTTCTTTTATCTAGGGTTTTCTTGCTGGATGAATTTGTTGTCTATCTGTTCTCTGACATTCTGTTCAGCTTTATCTGGACCTTTAGCTTAAGTTTTGTTTAACAGAGGAGAATTTTTCAGTTCTTGTTTTCTTGTTTCTTGCCCTGCTTGTGTGGTGCCTTTCCCCCCCACACACACTGAGGAGGGTCTACTTAGATATTATAGACCCCAGCCAGATTTTTCCAGACCAAACTGGCCTCCTATCAGGAGGAAAGAGTCACCTGCATCAGTTTTCCCTGAGGGTGAGACCCAGCAGGATGAAAGACTTCCTGTGAAGTTTCTGGACTCTGTTTTTCTTATCCTGCCCTGTGTGTGGCACTTGTCTGACTGCAGGTCCCACCAGCATAAGATGATGCGGTATCTTTAACTTTGGCAGACTCTCCCTGCTGGGGGTGTGGTGGAGACAGAGGAGAGGTTGTAGGCTGGTTTTAATGGCTTCAAATTACCAAGCCCTGGGGTCTGAATTCCTTGAGGGAGGGATTCCACCTGTGTTGGGCTTCACCCCTCCCCTGGGGAAGGCACAGGCTCCAGACAAGCCCCCAAAAGAGCTCATTTCTGCCTATGCCTGGGGCAGTTGCAGCCTGAAAAGTCCTGCCACTGTATCCAGAGGCAGTCAAACCTTTGTAGATACACAGACACAAAAACCTGTTTCCTTCTTTTTTTCCCCCCTTTTTCCGTCAGCCCTGCCCCATTGGCACTGGGGCAAAAATGAGCAACCTCCACTTTGATCAGGTTCACCTAAGCTGGGGGCCTATTTTTAGTAGTCAGAATTTGTTAATTAGTTCCACAATTGGCATTTGATTGTGCCCAGTCCCTGCTATTGGTAAAGTCCTTTCCTTTCCCCTCTGGGAAGCAGCATGTGGGGGAGGGGCGCTAGCCACCACAGCTTTGGGAACTCACGGTTTGGGAGGGGGTGCTCGCAGCCAGTCCAGCTGGTCCAGACTGGGGTACGCTACGTGTCTGGTCACTGACGTGGCCCCAGGAACTGTTCTGTACTGTTTCTGGTTATTTAGTAGTTGTTCTGGAGGACAAACTAAAATGCGCATGTTGTTAAGCCGCCATCTTGACCCGGAACCTTTTCCTAACTGTTTAATTTGTTTTTAATTACAGTTTAACTTGACTATCTCCCTCTTCCTATTTCCCTTTGGTTTATTTTTATGATATTTTGCTCATTTCTTAAGATGTTTAGTAAGTACTTTTTTGTTAGTTTTTATTCTTTAATAATGAAGTCATTTAAGAATTTATTTTCTTATGATTAAGGCTTTCACTGTTTCCCATAAATTTCTTTTTGATGCTTTTTATTGCTTGCTGTCAAAATCTAGGGATACTGTAATCCAAAGGGAAAAGGTATTTTTGTTTATTTTGTGTTATTTCTTAAAAAAAATTACCAGATTAGATCAAATATTTTAGTTTATGTCTCTACTTTTCTGAATATTTTATATTTCTCTTTACAGCAAAATACAGAACAATTTCTGCAATGTTGCATAGAAATATGAAAAACAACTATCTTTTCTATCTGATGGAGATACACACACACATATCCCCCAAACACAGAAACTTTCAGTTAATATTATATAATTGTCCTGATTTATTTTTATGTTCTAGATTCACCTGATTTTAAAGGAGGTAAACTATAATATTCCAATATAAATATACTTTAATAAGCTTTATTTTTTCCTTACAGCGTTTGCTTTATAAATTCCGCTACAATATTGTTTACCATATGCAATTTAAGGGCCTTTAACCCTTTGTATTTTACCATTTACACCTTCTATCATTTACACCATTAACATTTGTCCTATTTAAATTCCAGTTTTTCTGATATTAACACTTGTCACTCCTGCTTTCTTTCTGTTTGTATACTTGATATTTCTTTGTTCATCTCTTTATCCTCAACAATTCTTCACCACTTTAAGTCCGTTTTTTATACATACTTTATTTAAAAAATAGGATAGTTTGTTTTCTAACTAAATTCTGTAATAATTTTTTACATTTCATGCAATAATTAACATAGTAGATTTTATTCCTTTTACTTGTTTTATAGTTACTCATGATTTTACTTGTTTCCTCTTTTTCCTAGTAGCTGTTTTTGCTTAACTGGCCAGATTGCTATTTATTCCCTTTTCCTCTTGCTAATTAAGTAGGGCTACTGTGCTTTTTCATTCCACTAATGATTACCTTCCCTTTCCTGACATTCGTATTCAAATGCATGTTTTTCATTATTATATAAGTGCATGATATCAGATATCAAATATCCCCTCCCCACCCCCTCCACTAAGCTCTATTCCATAACCGTTTCCGCTCTGTCTCTCTTCAGATGAGATTTTAGAATTCTTTTACTATCCCCTACTGCTTTCCTCTATTGGACTTTGCTAGGATAGGTGAGTACTTTTAGTTCCAGTCTTTTCTTAAGCTTCCTTCCTAGTGCCTCTTACAAATTTCCAACTACTCTGTTATCAAGAAAGGAGATTTAATAATATATACTGCAAAGCTGGTCACTGAATCCTCCCCTTTTATAGGTCTTGATTCTGATGGAGTCGGTATTTCTTCTTGAGTACAACCTTAGATGATACATCTTGGTGATACAGCCTGTGACTCTTCGCATGTCCCTAAATAGCTTTCATTTATCCTGAGAAATGACTCTTGTCTGCATATAAGATTGCTGCATTGTAGGCTTTTATGTTTTTGTTTTTTATGTAGCTGTCATTTCTCTGTCTTTTGCTTTCATTCCTGCAGATAAGATATTTGGGAATAATTTTTTTTTTCCTTTGTCAGTAACAAGAAAACTAACTTGCTTTTTCACCAAAAATCTTGTAAGATACCCTCATCTCTAAAGAATTTTTCTAGAGTATGCTGGGGGTGGGGTGGGGTGGTGTGTGTGTGTGTGTGTGTGTGTGTGTGTGTGTGTGTGTGTGTGTGTGTGTGTTATTCTGAATTCTACCCAGAACTCTGTTTTCTGTTTTGAGCTATTTCTTCTACTCAGTCTTCAAACCATTAATTTGGGTCTCAATAACAACCATCCTTTCTTCTTAAACTAATCTGTTATATTTTTCAGTTTGTGAATTGTGGGGGCTTTTCCCCTAGCATTTTCTTGTTATTGTTGGGCTTGTTTGCTTGTTGGCAGTGTTGCATTTTTTCTGTTTTTGGATTTCTGTAAGTGTTCTTACTATAAGTTTTTACTTTTTTTTCTTGACTCATATTGTCCTCTATCTTCTCTATTTCTCATTTTCATTTTTACCAGGAGCTTCTTGTCCTGTTTGTTTTGCATTTCATCCCACTTCCTGCATGCTGGGCGTGATTAAGCATGTTGTTGTTTTCCTGGGGTGCTTTAGGGAGCAGGGCAAGACTCCACCGCCAAGCCTTTCTCCCCCTTGGTTTCCTTGGCTGGCACTCTTGTAGTATCAGGGTTGAGAAAATACATCTGTTTAGGTTCCCACAGATCCTGAGGGGCCAAGAAAACCAGCTGTTCCAGAAGGCAACTTTCACTCAAGTAGGGTCCATGGAGAGGTAGACAGAGCTCTTTCTGAAACCACATCAGCATAGCTTTCTTTCTCACCTTCACCCTAGAGCTCTTCAACTCTATTCTCAGCTCTAGGTCTAGCACAAAGGGAAGAAGTAACTGCACCAGCTCTGAACTTTCATACCCCAGTGTAAGTCCAGGTCTCATTTGTAATCCTAATTACCATTCAGTCCAAGGGAGATGAGTAGTTGACTTGAAGAGAGGGAGATGAGACATCATAGAAGCCACCATCATGCCAGAACCCTGGATCCATAGAAAATCTCAGACTGCTCCTCTAATGTCTTTCTGTTTCGTCACAAAAAAAAGCATTGTCCTTGGCAAGAGGTAGGAGTAGCATCTGGAATATTTGTATAAAAGACAGGCTAGGCTGCACATGCAGCCAACTAGCAACTGCAGCAGTGGAGAATCAGAGGGTTAGGAATCTACTGTCCTCTCTCTTCCCCCTCCAGCAGCACCGCACACACTACCCTAGATCTGGCTTTGGAGGTGAGAGCAGAAGCCATGTTTGTTAGAGCTGGGGGTTGCTGGGCAGTAGGGATAAGGATAAGAAGGCAAATCCCAAAGCGGCTATAAGGGAAGAGGGGAGTTTCTGGGACTAGAACCAGGCCATCAGGGTGGGCCCGAAGTGACTCATACTTAGAAATCAACGACTGCCTGGCTTGGGCAACATGCCTTGGCCTCCCTTTCCTTCTCTTTCATTTTATTTTCTATTTTGATTCAGGTTACATATAAACACAGACAACAGTATCTGCTTTTCAAATTTAAAAATGGATAACCTTCCTCCCCAGTGCCACCTCTCTATGAAAGAAGAATAAGTGTTAGTCCATTCATTTTGAAATTCAGAAGGTCAAAATCCCTTTGCAGATTCTGACCGGATGTTAAATGCTTTGGGTTTAGGATTGTCTCAGAGGTGGCTCTTTCTAGGCTTACAGCTTCTGTAGAACAAAAGTGTTCTTATTTCCAGACATCACCTCATTTCAAAATTCTCCCTCACGGTCAACATTCCTTGTTGGAGTTGATACACATTTTCATTGGGTCAAGAACACTTACAGTCAATGCGCAGAGAGCGGCAGTAGTAAAAAAAGAGCTTTTGTTTTAACACTTCTCTAAAACTGTGGGATTACCTTAGGCAGCTGTATCATAAGAAATGTATCTGAGACCTGATGGGATAAGTTCTCTTCAAAGATGAATCAAAGAAAATAGCATCCAAGAATGCAAAAAAAAAAAAGTCACTGTTTCCCTAACCCCATCACATCTACAGGGAGCTCCCCAGCTGCTTAAAGAATGACTCTCCATCACCAATAAACCAAAGAGACTGAGGGAGAGAAAGGGATCCAGGCAAACTCACACATTACTGTGAAAATGAAACCATCTCCTGCCCAACAGTATCTAAATAGAACCGGTAATTAACAATAGTCATCTGCCAGTTAGTAAAGTCATAAAAAACAAGCAAATCAAGTTAGGTAACGGGCTATAAAATTGGTTGATAAAAATAAAAAACACTGCATATCTAGATTTGGAGTCTCCATGTTAATTGTATTAACAGGATTGCCCCTTCCTCCACCGGAAGCCGCATTTTCCTGCATCATTCAAGGACTGAGGGTATGAATGTAGGATTGAAGAGTAGTTTTACTCCAGGGGCAAGCTAAATTAGCCTGATTTTCTGGAATTGTTTCAAAAATCTTTGGCTACTATTAACATTTTTAATCTTTCATTTTTATTAGGTATATGATGTCAGCAGCTGTGGCAAGAAGCACATTTTGTCAATTAAATAATTAATCTCACAGCATAAGAGCCAGTGAGGAAAAATGGACATTTGTCAGGTTCAAAGCAAATGAAGGACTAGAAGGATTTTTCATTCTGCTTGTCAGGAAAAACAAAATCTGAACGCAGACTTTCTTGACTCATTTCTCTCCTACAGCTACCTTTCCTGCTACAAACTCTCCCCATATCAAACCACAGGAAAGAAAAAGTATTTTTAATGCGTCTCTTTCCCTCATCTTCATCTACCCAATCATAAAATGCTATCAGTTTTATTTCCTAGAAAGGTCTCCTATTTGCTTGCTCTCCACTATCCACACTACCACCATTTCAATCCAAAGGACTAAAATGCCTTCACTTTACTCCAAATACACCAAAGGACAATGATTACACTGAAATACCTGCTTTCCCCTTTGGCATCAGCACTGAGGGGAGACGTCTGATCTCTAGAGGCAGGTGAGACCAGGTGTACAATCCCACCTGGCACCTTGCTAGCCACAGGATCCTGGGCCTCAACATCTCAATCTGTGAAGACAAGAAGCCCTTGGGACATACCTCACAAGGTCACTGTGAAGGTCAAATGATAGTGCATATAATCTGTTTAGCACACCAACTGGTGCACCAGAAGGACCAGTACATGTTAGCTATTATTTAGTAGCACCTCTAATTTAGATGCTTAATAATATATTCTGATTTACGATCATCTCAAACGAATCACAGTACCACCACACCTTCCCCTTTTGCTTTTCCTTTCACTTCTGTTCTTAACTCTCTTTCATGACTCCATGCATCATTTCCAGGCAAGAAGCCTGCGTCCACTGCCTTGCTCACCTTCCCTCGCCTACGACCTTCTTATTCTTCCACCCTCTGCTTTCAAGGAGTTGAGCAGTAGTACTAGTTGGTCCCTTAAGGATTGCATTTGCAGGGTTTCCACAGATGGCATCGCCATGTCATCAACAATAGTCTGTTCTAGATTAACGCTGCCTAGGAGGTGAAAACTTCAGTTCACTATTTTTAACCTGTTGAAGCATCCATACTCTGCCAAAACGAAATGCTTGCTTGGGGTGGCAATCAGCCTTCCCAATACATCTTGCCACATGTGTGGGTTTTCTTCTAATAACATTCCCAGTGCCCCCCCCCCCCAATAGGACTTCTAAATAGTCATTTTTGTTAACAAAAAACAAAACTTCACAGTGGATTCTGACTGCATGCATACATTGCTACAATTACCTGCTTTTTTTTCCCTAATTAGTGAAAAATGTACCCTGATAATCTATGTCAGCTGTGTAGACAAAAATAAAGAAAAAAATGGGGTTTAGAACTATAATGCTTTGTAAAATATTACTAAAGTCTTTTGGCTTACCAAAAGTACCTATCTCAAATGGGCATTCTATATCCTCCCTTAAAGAACTAAATTAAAAATGTTAACATCCTGTGTCTCTTTTCCTAAAATTTGCCAACAATCTTTAGTAAGATACTCTTAAGAAAAAACAATCTCTCTTTAGAAAATCAAATGAGATTTCTTTAACGTAAACAGGGTTGGGTGAGCAAACGCTGCTCAATCTAGTTAGGATGGCTCTTTCCACAACGCAGAGCACCATGGAAACTTTTAACCTTTTGAATCATTTATTGCATCACTGTTTTCTCCTAAAGTTGTCCTTGCCCAATATCAAACTGTTAGCCATACTGTCTGCAAGGTAATTAGAAAATAATGAATATAGTCTATAGTGCTTAAGTTTAATTTTTTTTTTCTCATTTTGTTTCCTGATTAGTTTAGCTAATGGATGCTAGGTTCTATGTAAATTGTACACTGTAATACAAACATAATAGGATTTTATTTTCATTAGTTGTAATTTTGCCCAAATCTCAAGGCTATATTAGAAGAAACAAAATATAACTATGGATACCTAATTTAAAATAAGAGACAATGTGTGGAAAGCAGTACATTTAGGATAGTGGAGTCAAGTTACAAAGGTCATTTTTCCACTGGTGGGATATGCAGGCAGATAAGTATAAAAATGTTTAATAAATATATGAGAACGACCAAGCCATAATGGATTATAGTAACGGGAACTAGGATATTTTTAGGTCTAACATGAAGGTCCTAGATGGTCTGTGAAGAAGAAAATGGTACCTTACCATACTAGGTCCTTGGGTGAAACCGACCCAACAGTTGGGTTGAATCATGAGATAATCCAGGACAACAATCCTTACTTTCTTAGAGGGAAAGATGAGTTTCCTTAGCAACAGCTCCTGTTTATTTTGCACAAAATTCTAACTATAAAAAACACGTTTGTGGGCCCTATCACGAAACTGTAACGGGTTTTGTATTTATACAGGAACACTTGGGCTGGGTGCAGAAATAACAGACTTCCTGTGTAAAATACGGAGCTGTGGAGTTATTCTCTACATTTATCAAGAGATGTGCCTGGGAAAGAATGTGCCCACAGGGAGCTTTCTAACTCTAATTCAGAATACAATGTGTTCATCTCCTATCTCAAAATCTGCATCAGCGGAGAGGGCACCAAAAGTCAAAAAATACTCATGTTACCTTGGAGGGGGACAAAAGTGACATCTGCAAAGTTTGCCTCATTCAAGCAGGTCTTGTTTTACTAGAACAATTACCCACCTTGTCTGGTGTACTCGTCAGCTTCTCTGTGAACCAAATCCTTTACTCTGTTTCCATAGAGCAGCCGCGAGGAATCATGATCAAAAGCTTTCAAGGTTTCACTGGAACTGTAAGACTTCTGTGTAGGGACCCTGCACTCGTCATTGTCTGCCGAGGAATTTGTATACCGCCGTTCTTTTTCTCGTCTGCTCTTGGTCAGGGAGCAGTAAGGCCTGCGTTCTTTTACATCCATGCTTCATTCCTTCTGGGTGCACATCAGTCCTGTGGGTGAAAAGTATGCTCAGGTTCAAGTCTCATGGCCTCTCTGCAAAGATAAAATGTTCATGTGCTGTCAGCAAAACAGGCTTCTTAACACTGACTACTCTATGTCCTTCTAAATCAGGAGAATGGAGTATTGCCCATTTGGAGACCTACTTTCAAGAAGGAATGAAAATTTGTAAACTCAGTAAAGGATCCTGTATCGACAGGAGGAGAGGTTCATTTTCTGTTAATGACAGCCATGGATGTTTGCTCAATCTATTACAGCTGATTCTTCACATGAATACAACCCGAATTTAAGCTCAAGCTCAAATGATATTACAGTAAAGCCAGCTAAAAGTTGGCCCCAGTACTTAAATTTTTCACAATGGACAAGTTCTTTCTTGCAACATTGTCTCCATTCACAAATAAACTCCCTTTCTGGTTCTGACAAAAGTACTCGTTTTTTTTTTTTTCCTTTTTCTTTTTTAATAGCAGGAGTAAATTGGGAGTTTCTTAGAACTTAAATCTTGCCAAATGCATTGAACAATTGATCTTTTTTTTACAAAGACATTTCTTTCAATTTTCATGTGGTAAGTACATAAATTTCTTTAATTGTGGACAAGCTGGTCCTCCTTTCATATTCCTCTCCTTCTAGGATATTAAAAAAATGTATTTTTATACCCTAGAAAGTGAATTTGATCAATTCCATTCTGCTACATACAGCAATTCAAGTGGCTAATTTGATGGGGTAGTTTCCTGCAACTACCTGGCAAGGACAAAGCAAATTGCATTCCTTTGTTTACCAACTCTCTTTTTTCCTGATTTGCCAGAACTGGACAGCACAATTCTGCTACATAAGGTAAGATCTACCAGAGGGAACACTGCCCAGGGACGATCCACATTTTCAGTTGCCCTCCTTTGTCTTTATTCTTTCTCATTTTGTCTTTCTTGTTAATCTGAAGGAACTAGAGGGCTCTATCTTCAGCTCTCAGTGTTTCCCCCATTCCATTCCTTCTTTCCTAAATTCGATTTTTATTTGAATGGTTCTGTAATCAACCTGAAACAAACGATTCCCTGCAGACACCAAGTTGTCTTCTCTTTGGGTTCTAGAATGTGACTTCTGTTTCGATGTTTTCCTCCACCTAGATCCCTCCTGTTAACCATTTTTCTCTCTCTTTTGATTAGTCTCTATTATTATACACACCATGCCACTCTTTAATGTGTTTTCCGCTTAAAGTCCTGTAGTTAACTCTGATTCATCTATGTTGACTCAATTGACATTTAAGCTGTCAAGAAATCTTTATTCTTTCTGCACAACATTACAACCTCTATTCTTTCACTTTTAACTTCTGCCATTCATCCATCTAGGAGAAATGTGGCAGGACTCTGAACTGGAACGATCAGAGGTTCAGAGCCTACACTTGGAAATATTTCAGTTGCACCCTTCTGCTACCTCCTCTACCAAACTATTTCCTCTCCCACCCATACTGCCAAAAAAGGGTTACTTCACATGAGGTTCCACATTCCTCTGCTACTGAACTGAATGGGGTCATTAAAAGTAGTCACTAATACTTTAACCAGGTTATTGAAAGAATTGTGACATTCTTACTGGTTTGTTTTTTTCTATCAACCTGGTTATAAAAAAATAATAATATTTTTCACAGACCCTACCTGATATATTACTCTCTTTAAATGTTCTTCCAATAGCTCTTAATAGAAGTTGGATATCTTTTATTGTAGCTTTTTTCCTAGTTTAAGATAACAACTAATTTTAAGATGTAACAGCAGAGGCAATTTGTATGCATCAGCTTTAAAACAGCAATGCGTCAATGCATTCTTTTCATTCCAACAAACAAAAAGTATTTAAGACAAATATTTATTGAGTGCCTATTATGTGCTGGGCTCTGTCGTGGTTGCTGAGGACACAGCAGTGAACAAAACTATATCCCTGTCTTCATGGATCTTACATTTTAGTGGGGAAAACAGGTATATCCTTCCTAATAGAAACTAGAAATATGTTTGAATTCAACAGAAATTTTGTTCCTAAAATAGCCTTGACCTCTTTGGAAGAAAGGCCATGTAGACTCGCATAACTAAATCATCATCAAAAAGGTTTTCACTGATCAGGAAAATAAAAGTCAAATGTTGTTAGTTAAATAGTTTTGAGATTCAAAATCTTCATAAAGTTTCATTTCTTGTCCTAAATTGACAAGATGTCAATAGTAAAATAAAGTGATATTTTATATATATACACACACACACACACACACACATATATATGTATTTTTGTAATTTATAAATGGCCTGAGTGAAGCAAGGGAAAACATTTTTTTTTCCCATCAGCTTAAGTTTTGGTTCAATTAGTTAGACCTGGTATTGGCAAATTTTGGTCTGCAGGCCAAGTCTGACACACTGCTTGATTTTTATTGGAGCAAAGTGAGTTCATTTGTTTATCTATTATGCATGGCTGTGTTCATACTACAAAGACATAGCTGAGTAATGCTAGCAGAGACCTACGGTCCACAAAGTCTAAACTATTTACCACTGGCCTTTTACAGAAAAAGTATGGCAACACGTGAGTTAGAGCATATATATTTCCACTCTAACTCTCTTTTTTGTCCCTTTGGATCTCTGAATGGAAAAAATATTCTCCTTACCATATAATTTTCATGATACAATTTTACAATCATGCAAATTAGATAAGCATTAAGTTTTATGACACGGTAATATTATCACATTTAAAGATGCACTCTTGTAGCAATGTTACGAGGGTTCATAAATCAATAGCGATTAAATGTTAACAAATTTAGTAATATAAAAATAATTTTAGGTCTTAAGTTTAACAGATCATCTCAAGCACTAAATATCTGAGTTTTCTTAGTTTTTAAAACAATTCTAAATTGCTGTGATAAATCAAGACTTAGAATTTGAATATTACCATGAAAACAAAGACAATTTAATCTTAGTGATTCTAAACAATAAAAAATTCCTTTGCGTGTCTCACCCTTATTATCTTTAGTTCAAACTCTTCAAAGATTTGAGCTGCACTATGCTGTGTGCAACCACTGATATGCTTTTGATAGACGTCAATAAGTTCAATGTGACTTCAAAAGGCAGTTCCCTCCTGCATTATCTCCAGAAGATGAGAAGGTAAAAAATCCAGGCTGCTTAAGTAGTACTAAATTGTTGCACTTTGATAGTGATTTCACAGTCCTACACAAGGAAGAGGGTCACTTTACATATAATTATCATAAAGCATTTAATGAACAAGACCTTAGCTGCACCTGGGGCAGGGCCCTTTGAAAAATAAGGAAAGCTGTAAGAAAGACAGCTGACCGAAACTTTTGACTGAACAGTCTATAGCAATCATATGACAATATCTCTGATTTGGGCTAATTTTCATTAACTTCTTGAAAAACAATTCAGTTACCAAACATAGAACTCCCTGGAAAACACAGCTGGTCTTAAAGTAAATTGCATTACTTGGATATTTGGTTTTTTCTCAATAACTTAACAAAGTGCTTGAATGAATGGGCTGGCACTACACTAGACTTAGGGTGATTATATACTTGATTTCAGATATATTATTTAAATATGCATTGAAATCTGGCCGAAGAACATTACTGTATTGTTTCATAACATGTCTCAAATTTCAAATAAATATTTTTAATTGGACCTTTGATAGGTAATCTGATTTATTTATTTATTTATTTTTTGGCATGGGCAGGCACCAGGAATTGAACCCAGGTCTCCGGCATGGTAGGTGAGAACTCTGCCACTGAGTCACTGTTGCCCGTCCTAGGTAATCTGATTTTAATTGGAGTTTATATATACTCTTAAAACTCTTGAAACCAGCGGTTACAGTTTATCAGGTCCAAAATAAACATCCCTAAAATCAAGTGTAGTTCTAAAATTCCATATGGATCTATACAGTGTCTGAAATAAGAGTAACTACTTAAACCTGAATGATTTAAGTAACTGGCTGGTCAAGCTCACTCATGCTTCCAATGTTATCCATTTTCTGTAAGAATTACAATCAATTTTAATGTTACCTTGAATACCTCTTACACAGAATGTCCTACCTTTATTATAGTTTAGAAAATCTCACCCAAACAGTAAGCAGAATTCACAGAAACTCTAATTTACCCCCAACACAATTTAGATTAAAGATCTATATTAAGTTCTTGATTCATAATACCAACAAATTTTTATCTTTTGTTATTCACAATTCACATTTTTACTAATAAATCAGTATTCGAGATTTATTATCAGTTATGTTAATCAAACAAAAATACAACTTTCCCTCTCATAAGAATTTCAAAGAGTTTCCTTTATCGAATAGTTAGATTAATGCCAACTTTGAACACGAGAAAATCAACTGTTATTGTTCATTGTATAGGAAATTATCTTTCCTGAGGCAAATACACAAAACAAAGAATTGAGTAATTAAGTACAAAAATAAAATCATATTATGGTGAATATTTTATAATGCTAAGTTGAAGCATAACTTGAAGCTTAGAGTTTTAACGAGAAGAAGGCTAGAGGATTAGCTATCAAGTTTGTGGCACAAAGTTAAAATACAAATAAAAGTATGAAAGGATATACAGAGAAAGAAAGCAGAGTCCACTATGAGTAACAAAAGAGATACTTGCTGAGCAGATACAGGTACAGAGAAAAAGAAACATAATGAATAACTGGTGGCTAAGAAGGTTAAAACAGCGAACGTGCTTTCTTTAAACATGGCAGCCAATAAAAAGAGCATCTGAAAACTATAACAAATAAGAAGTCAAACTTCGGCTTCCAGCCAAGATGGAACACAGGAACTAGATTTACCCACCTGTCTGAAACAACAGCAACAACAAAAATAGACAAAATACATTAAACAACAGTCTTCTGGACTTTGTCATCAAGCAACAAAGGACAGTGAACCTTACGAGATGGTAAACAAACAAAATAAGCCCTTGATTGCCCCTGCTTAGTACCTTGAGTTTTCAAGCTGTTGCTCAGGGAAAGGGGAGCTAGAGGGAGCCCAGGAATCTCCCTATGGTATAGAGACAGAGCAAAAAGTCTGGGTAGAACAAGGTGGCAGGAATCCTCAGGACAGTATATTGGAGAAAAGAGAGCTGCACAGAGTAAGAACTTGGAGGTCAGCAGAGAGTCCTTGAGTACTTCAAGAGCATGCACCCAGACGCGTGTGAAGAAAGCATAGCAGGCCAAAGACAACTATTCCAAAGAATTATAGCAGGATTTCTCAACTTTGGCACTCTTAAGATTTTGGACTTAATAATTCTTTATTGTAGGGGCCAATCCCGTGCATAGTAGAAAATAAGTATTCCTAGCCTCTACCCAAGAGATGCCAGCAGCACTTCCCAGGTCAGAGTAATCAGAAATGTCTCCAGACATTAACAAATGACCCCTGGTGAGCAAAGCTGCCCCTCTTAAAGACCACTGAATTATAGAGACAGTCTAAAGAGCTCACAACAAGGCTAGGAATAGTTCCTTTTCCCATCAGCCAGACTGGAAAACCTCAAAATTCATTGACTAATGGACTCAGAATTGGCTTGTCCCAGCAGTGGGAAATAATTAGCTCTAAACTAAATATTATTCCGGCCCTAACTAAAAATGTTAAAAGCAAGACCATAAAGGATCAAGCTGTTTCCAAGAAGTTTAATTATGTTCCGTTACAAAACTCCAGAATATTTATAGGAATAGAAAAATACAAACCCTCAACAAGGTAATATTCATCCATTCAAAGATTATCAGGCATGCCAGAGAGCAAGAAAAAAATTTTTTTTAAATCAAACTGACCTTCTGGAGATGGAACACTGAAATGTCTGAGATGAGATATATACTGGATGGAATGG
Source organism: Tamandua tetradactyla (assembly GCF_023851605.1). Classification (NCBI taxonomy): domain Eukaryota; kingdom Metazoa; phylum Chordata; class Mammalia; order Pilosa; family Myrmecophagidae; genus Tamandua; species Tamandua tetradactyla. Next base: position 30,858,824 of record NC_135352.1, read on the forward strand.
ATGGCAGATCAGACATTGCAGAAGAAAAGAGTAGTAAACTTGAATACACAGCAATAGAAACTTTCCAAAAAGAAGCATGAAAGAATGAATATGTTAATTAACTAATTTAAAATATCCATGAGCTGTAGGACTACTTCAAGAGACTTAATGTAGATGTCATTGGAGTCTCTGAAGAAGTCAGAGGAGTAAAAAGAAAATATTTGAAGAAATAATAACTGAAAATTCTCCAAATTTAATGAAAAATACAAACTCACTCACAGAGTGCAACATATCCCCATGTCCCAAAAATATGAAGTACACTATACAAAGGTATTTGAGTATGATTAATCAAAAATTTCAAAACTAGTAATAGAGAAAATGGCAAATGCATGCACAGAAATAAAAGATACATTTTATACAGAGTTTCTTGTTAGAAACAATGAAAATTAGAAGAAAGTAAAAAAACATCTTTAAAGTACTGAACAAAAAAATTGTCAAGCTAGTTCTATACCCAATGCAAATAATTTTTTAAAAAAGAAGGCAATATAAAGACCTTTTACAGACATGAAAAAAAACTGCAAGAATTAATCACTTTAACTAAAAAGAAAAGAAGGGAAATGATACTGGATGGGAATATAGATCTAAATAAAGGAATGAAGAACACTAGAACTAGCAACTACATGGAAAAATATATAAGATATTTTTTCTTATTACTTAAATCTCTTAAAAAGATGAAGAGTTAAGCAAAAAATCATAGCAATAACCTATGTGTAAATAAAATGTATGGCTACAAACATGGCAAGCAAACTCACCGCCCTCCCCTCTCTACAGGGACATGACTCCCAGATGTGTGAACCTTCCTGGTAACATGGGACAGAAATCCTAGAATGAGCTGGGACTCAGCATCAAGGGATTGAGAAAATCTTCTCAACTAAAAGGGGGAAGAGAGAAATGAGACAAAATAAAGTGTTGGTGGCTGAGAGATTGTGAACAGAGTTGACAGGTTATCCTGGAGGTTACTCTTACACATACATAGACAACACCTTTTTAGTTTAAGATGTATTAGAGAGGCTAGAGGGAAGTGCCTGTAAATGTAGAGTTGTGTTCTAGTAGCCATCTTTCTTTAAGATGATTGTATAATGATAAAGCTTTAACAAAGTGACTATGTGATTGTGAAAACTTTGTTCTGATGCTCCTTTTATCTACAATATGGACAGATGAGTAAAAAGTATGAATTAAAAATAAATAAATAATAGGAGGAACAAATGCTAAAATAAATTGGGTAGAGGGAAATACTAGTGATTAATGAGAGGAAGTGATAAGGGGTACAGTATGTATGAGTTTTTTTCTCTTTTTATTTCTTTTTCTGGAGTGATATAAATGCTCTGAGAAATGATCATGGTGATGAATATACAACTATGTGATGATGATACTGTGAACCACTGATTGCACACCAGGTAAACGTTCATACATTAAGAATGTTCGTGTTGTATGTTGTTTAGTTTTCTTAAAAAAAATGAAAAAAATAAAAATGAAAAAAAAAGAATCACATGCAAAACAAATATATGGCTACAGCAGTACAAAGGAAGGAGGGGAAAAACAGAAGTATACTGTTGTGAGCATTTTATACTAAACTTGAAGTAGTGTAATATCACCTCATAGTAGATCATTTTATATAAAAGATTTATAATACAAAACCGAAAACAACCACTAAAAAACTAAAAGAGTTATAGCTAATAAGCCAACAAAAAAAGATAACAGAACAAAAAATACAAAATAATTCAATTAATCAAAAGAGGGTAGGAAAGAAGAAAAAGGACAAAATAACAGATGGGACAAATGGAAAACAAGTAGCAAGATGATAACTTAAATCATATTATTCCAATAATGATATCAAATGTAAATGGTATAAACATTCCAAAAGGCAGAGATTTTCAGACTGGATAAAAAGAAAGATCCTATTATATGCTGCTTTCAAAAATATATTTTAAATATAAAGATACAGATAAGTTAAAAGTAAATTGATGGAAAAATATAAACCAAACTATGCTAATAATCACGTTAAATATAAATGGTCTAAATATACAAATTAAAAGGCAAAGATTGTTAGATTTGAGTGAAAACACAAGTCCAAATGGGGGAACACTCTTAAGTAATTACAAAAAATGCAGTGGATCCATATCTACTGACATGGAAATGTGCATAAGGCATAATGACTGTGAAATTTCTTCACTTATTCATTTATCATATATAAAAGTACAGAATGCCTACCACCTTTTAGGCATGGGAGAGGCTGAGAACTGAGAAATGAAAAAGACACAGTCCCTGCTCTCTTGAAATCTGAAAGAGGAGAAAGAAGTTAAATAGTCACATGAATAAATACACAATTAAAATTGTAAAAAATACTGCAAATAATTATAAGTCGCTGAGCAAGGGACTAGAAGGTGCTAAAAGAGTAAATATTGAGATTGAGGCCCAAAGGAAGACCTATCTGAAAAAAAATAAGACATTTACTCTGAGACTCATTAGAAAAACAGGATTTATCTGGGTCACTGTCATATGTGACACAGGAAAGGGGTCATCTGCAGAGCAAACCAAGCTGAGGGAATATCATGTTCACATAAATACCCTGAAGCAGGGAAGAATCTGGTGGGCAAATGCCAGTGGGGCTGCAGCATAGTGAGGCCAGAAAATAATACAAGATGAGGCCCATGGGAAAGAAAGGCCCAGATACAGGGCAAGTTAAGCAGTTTCACCCATATTCCAGTAGTACTGAGTAACCACTGGAATTTTAAGTAGGGAGAAGACATGATCAGATCAGATTTGGAACGCTCTCTCTGGCTGAAGTGTAGACAAACAACAGATAAGAGTGAGTCTGGGGCAGAAAGGTTCAACTTTATTGGCAGATTTTAGCAGTAGTCTAGGCAAAAGAGGATGATTGTTTGGACTAGGGAATGTGAAATGGTAGCAGAGATCTAGAGAAGTGGATGGATCTGAGAAACATTCATAAGTGGAATCAACAGGATTTATGATGTTTTATAACGAGAGAGGAAGAGAATAAAGAATGACTAGGGCGGGCCACAGTGGCTCAGCAGGTAAGAATTCTTGCCTGCCATGCCCAAGGACCTGGATTCGATTCCCAGTGCCTGCCCATGTTAAAAAAAAAAAAAAAAGAAAAAAAAAAAGAATGACTAACAGGTTTCTGGCTTTGAGTGACAGAGCAACTAGAAAAAAAATTACTAAGACAGGTAGAACAGGAGGCTATTCCTTAAATCCTGCCCACTGAATCCTCCTTAATTTTTGTCTTTCATTTAAAACATATTAAACAACTAATATTCATTCTTTATAGAAACTAGAAAATACAGAGGAGCAAAAAATTTATCTTTCTCAACATTTTGCTGCTCAATTTTTCACACTTAATCAATGTATATATGTGTGTGATTAAGAATATGAGGTATATATGTTTAAAACGGTTTTGAAGCTATTTGAACTTAATGTATTGTGAAAATTTTCAAGTGAATAAGCACATATTTGTCTTTATTTTTAAAATAGTACATGAAGAGCTTATTATGTTAAAACTAAAAACTATTCTCATTTTATCACATATAACAGGAAAAGCGAAGATATGGCCTAATCAAAGAAACAAACCAACATCTCAAATGAGATACAAGAGTCAAAACAACTAATTCAGGATGTTTGAACAGATAAGCAAAATCACATCAAAAATCAAATCAATAAGTTAAGGGAAGATAAGGGAAAAGAGATGAAGGTCATAAAGAAGACATTGGGTGAACATTTGTTTGAAAAAAGAAATGGCAGTACTTATGGGAAAGAAAGGCACAATAAAAGGGAAGGAAAAAACAATGCAGACCTACAGGAACAGATTTGAAGAGGCAGAAGAAAAGATTAGTGAAGTAGAGGAATGGACATCTGAAATCACACTAAAAAAATGTATAGGGAAAAGAATGGAAAAATATGAGCAGGGTCTCAGGGAATTACATTTGAATATATATGTTATGAGTGTCCCAGAAGGAGAAGAAGGAAAAGGGGCAGAAGGACTAATGGAGGAAATAATCACTGAAAATTTCCCATCTCTTATGAAACATAAAATTACAAACTAAAGAAGCACAGCGTGCCCCTAACAGAATAAATCCAAATAGATCTGCTCCAAGACACTTACTAATCAGATTGTCAAATGTCAAAGACATAGAAAATTCTGAAAGCAGCAAGAGAAAAGCAATCCATCACATACAAGGGAAGCTCAGTGAGACTATGTGTGGATTTCTCAGCAGAAACCATGGAGGTGAGAAGGCAGTGGGATGACATATTTAAGATTCTGAAAAAGAAAAACTGCCAACCACAAATTCTATACCCAACAAAACTGTCCTTCAAAAATGAGGGGGCATTTAAAATATTTTCAGACAAACAGTCACTGAAAGAATTTATGACTAAGAATAGAAGGGAAAAGGTATTCAAGAATACAAGATAGCTGAGCCAAAGCAGCTTTGCTAGATTGTAGACTTTTAGGGTAATTTGTAAACAATATCTCATAATTTCTCCACCTGCCTGGATCAACCAATAACCATCATATCTATTATGCATTTCCATGAGGATATGAACCACCATCCTTAAAACAGACCCCACCAATTTGTTCACCTTGTACTTCAGTACAAACCAGGCCCTTGAAAATTTTGCCAGTAATAATATCTGGTTCCGAGGGAAAAGCAAACAAAAAACAAAACATTATATATTATATTGATAATACTCTGGTAAATGATATATATCTTCTTATCCCTCCAAATGGCCTCAAATACACACATGGTACCAGCAACGTTGCTATCACACCAGCAGGTTGTTCTGATTTCTAGGTCACTGACTGTGCTTTCACCATCAGTGGGCATGCCAGCCATAAACACGCAACCATAATAATGACCTCCAGTATTTTTTGTGTGCTAGATACTTTATACATTTCATTTCTATTCCTAACAGCACTTCCAGTTGGTGTTATTCATCTGTTTGACAGATGAGGTATACAAGATATTAAGAAAAAAAAAATTAAGCCATGCAATTAGTGAATTGCTGGGCTGGGCTTCATGCTCCCACATGGAGCTCGTCCATTTATTTCTACAAAAAGTTGCCAAACTGGAACCTGTAGGCATCAACTCCAAATTCAAACCTTCAGTCATAATGACAGAAAAATAAGCAAACACTCTAGATGCCTGAAAAATAACGACAGTTTTCTGTATCATAAAAGTGACTTAAAGAGGGGCAATTACAGATGTAGTGACAGTTGGCAATGCTGTATGCAACTGGGAGAGCTTCTTAAACGAAGACCTAATATTATTTCCCTAAGTGCTATGCATGTTTTTTAAGAGTAGACATAAAAGCTTCTTGATGAATTATTAATTTCAATTGTGGTTATTTGTTGAGTGTTTAAAATATGCCAGGTGCTTTACATATATGATTTCACTTATTCCTCACAGCAACCTTGCTAAGTAGGAATTACAAATTCCACTTTCACGTGGAAGAACTAAGACTTATCCAATAGAGATTAGTTGAACTGAGTCAGTAATTAGCAGGACAGATTTGAACAAATTTCAGTTTAATCCCTAAACCTGTGCCCTTAACCATTAGGCTAAACTTCCAAATCTTATAACAAGAAGGGGATTCAATAAACAGAGACAGACAGACAGATGAATTAATAGGTGGATAGATAGATGCACAGATAGAATGATACTGCAAATGTGATAAAGTGTTAAACTTGGTGATCTGGGTAACTGGGGCATAGGGGCATGTTGTAGTCTCTGTATGGGATTTGTATTATTTTTTCAAAGGTTCTGTAACTTTGCAATTATTTCTAAGTAGAAGGGTTAAAGAACAAAATAAGCGAATTTAGGTAACAAAACAAACAGAATGAGAGAGAGGGGGTGGGAAAGATGGGGAAGGAAAGAAACAGGAACTGAGAGAAATGATGGCATGAATTTAACAAACTGTATTAGGATATCACAGTTCCAATATTAACAAAGTCAATGAAGGCTGTCTTATTGGAGAATACCATGATAGTTAAATTTGCAGAGATCACATCACAGGGGAGGCAAAAGTAAAAAATCAAGGGAAATTAAACTGATTAGTAAGAAAGGCATAAAATTCAAGAGCAATTTAAGATAATAAAATAGACTTTAAATATCCTTAAGCTTCTTTTCCCAGGAAAAGACAATTAGGGAAAGAAATCAATGATATTTCATTATGATACTTCCGAGGAGGAGGAGGGCATAATTTCCTATGTCTGTTACCTATTCCATATGGCTTTTCACCAAAGAAGTGAGGCTGCCTGTTCCATGCCTTCGGTGGTCATAATTTTTTTTGTATATTCGATATTTCCTAAATAAATATTCCCCTTCTGTGTTCCGTCCCCGGGGTTCAGGCGGTGCAGACCCTAGTCCTGGGTTCTAGGAACTGCCTACCCAGAATCTCAGCAATTAGTTCAAGAATGGACACGTGACCTAATCGAGGACAATGAGGTCAACCCATGACGTTTGATAAAACCACTGGGAATGAGCCTTCCTTTCCACTGGAGTGCTGCACTGGGAAGATACAAACTTGGATCTTGTTTACATTTTAGCCATAATGTGGAGAAACCTGCCTGCAACTGAAGTTGGATTAGAAAAAAAGAAACCTGAGAGAGGGAGAGATAAGTGATTCTAAGCCGATCAGTTCATGCCCCAGATTTTTCAACAAAAATCTATGCCAGTACAATCAGAGACAAAATATTGCACAGGTTTTTTTTTTTTTAATCAGAAAGCTATATATAAAGTCTAGTTCTACCATTTACAATTTATGTGACTTATGACCTTGAACAGCTTAACTTAACTCTCTGAGGTTTGGTTTCCCATATTTATTTCTCTAAAAGGCATACCGACAATACTTTTTATGGAGATACTGTGAAGATTAAATGTGATACAGACTTTTAAGGCATTTATCACAGTGATCGGCACATAACATAATGAGCCAGCGATTATTATTAAATCAGGAACATGGTCCAGTGTCTAAGAGTAATGTACTGTGTCATTAAGCTTAAATTTAAGTAATTTGGGAAAGCTGGATTGGGAAAAATACAAAAAAGGCTCAGTTCTATATGGTTGAGGACAAGAGATTACACATCTGTAATGTATTGGTATTGTGCTAAAATAGTTTAATGGAATTTGAGTTTTGAAATTTTATGTGCCTTCTCGGGAATATTATGTCATCAAACAAGAAAAAAATTGTTCCCCCCATCCATAATTTCAAAATGATTTCATCTACAATATTATCCAAATATTTATGTCTTCATAGTAGAAAGCAGTAGGGAAATACTGGAAGGACTTACAAGAGAAGCCATAAAACTGATTAAGAGTCTCTAGATTGAAAGAACTGTGTAGGTTTATTTTAGTAACAACTAGGTGGAGACCTGATAACTACCCACAAGTATGAGAAGAAAAAAGGATAACTGCAGTTATTCATGCCTCTGTAACCAACAGGCGAAATTACTGTAATAAACATATACTCCATCTACTGCCCACCAGATAGTTTTTATCTCAGTCTGAAAAGCACCAAACCAGTCAAATGGCACCTTCTTCACAGATGCCTGGAGAGAGTGAAATTCTGGGGATGAGGGTCACGCTCAGCAAGGCATCTCCCTGTGGAGTGAGAAGGGAGATGCAGACAGTTTCCTGAATTCTACTTCCTTCTTGAAGTGTTAAGTCCTACAGGACAGCTTAGTCTCAGCTGTGTCTTATCTGCCCAAAGGACTGCGGAAGCTCCTGCAGCTAGCTGTGGCCACTGTGGGGGCTTGGTCAGGCCTGGACTCTGTCTCTAAGGGTACAGGAAAGGGAACCAACATTTTCATAGCCTGTCTAGCAAGTAGTCTCTGCACTTAGGTAATTCTCTTCAATATTTGTCTTCTTTTGTGTTGTTCCAAAACAAATTTTAAAGCAACACTCAGGAAATATAAATATGTTTGATGGAGTACAGGCTCACAAAGAACCATAATGTTTTAACACCTCAAACCAAGTCACATACCTTTAAGTGCATATGTATAATATATTCAAATATTATGACTATGTATAAATGCTGCCATAGAGTCAAGAAAAAATAGGAAAAATGTATCCAATTATTCAGCTGTTCTGGATTTCCTGGATGTATTATATTATGAAGACAAACACGTGCATAATTCATAACTTTTAAAAAGTGTCTATGGAGGAGGTAGGCACGGCCAGGCCCAGACCTACCTCTTCAGGATGAGCTTACTGAGGGAGGGTCGAGGGCTGCAATCTAGCCCACCCTCCCATCAGAGTGCTGGGTCTACCCAAAGCAGTCCCCTTTTAATAATTTGCACAAAGGCTTTGGAGTCAATGACCCAATGAAAATATTTTTTTTTCCATGCTGTTAGTAAGGGTAGTTATAAACTAAGGCAGAAAATTAAAATGGACCTAGGCAGCAGATAAAAATGTTTCCTTCTCAAATGTCTGCCGAAGTAGGATTCTTTAAACGCTCTTCCTGACCACAAAAGGGCAGTGCGAGCAAGAGTGTTCCAACAGACACAGAGAAATGCCATTTCCTTGGCTTCAGACTGACTGCCTGCCAAGTAGAGAAGCTGGATTTTTGCCACTGTATTTCATACCTTGATGGTGTATTCAACACAATTGTTAAAAGCCACACTTTCAAGGTAAGCTGGTAAATTGTGGTTACTCGATAAACACTAGACCACAACAAAAATTTGGAGTGAGTCAATTTGGTCTAGGATTCTTCAAAGAAAGTCTTTACTAAAATGCAATAGTCACTGTGGAGAAAATAAGAGCTAATTTTGGCCATTGTGGCTTTGCTTTAAAATAATTTAATTTGCCATTCAGATAATTACAATATAATTATAGCATCAGCTAATAGCTAGAATTATAAACCATATGCCAGAGGTTTTTATTTCATTTGGATAAAACACTAAAGAAAGGTCTTTAAGTGATGAAAATGCCATCCTCAGTGTCTGCTACTGGACTCTTTCATCACATCTCCAACTGGTCACTGGCATTTCTGTCCTAGTCTAAGGGCAGCGTTTCTGCAACCAGGAAGTGTATTATTTTTAACACTCATTTAATTTCTGTTCTCTCTGCTTCTAACTACCAGTAGGAGGCCAATTAGCACTGATTATAATAATTATTTCGCATAATGGACACCTGTCACCTATGAACTGGACCAAATCCACTAACTTAATTTCACGTAGGTCACTAAGTAGTAATGACTACTGATTGTTATTAATCGAGACTGCATTCCTTTTACCCAACCCCACAATCTTCTTCCCTCATAGTCACCATTATCTTCTCTGTATATACAGAGAGAATGGCGATACCACTTTGGAAGGAAGAATTCATGGATATAAAGATATCCATGATTACTTTTGGAAAATAAGAGCATTTCATTGGATTATTTCTACAGTATGTGGTAGTAAACATGTAATGTGGAATATATTTTAATTGCTGTGATGTAAATGAGACTTTGGGGTCATGTTACAGAGTGTTAACTGAAAGATCCAGCTATGACTTTAGCATGCCTGCAGGCCTTTTAAATTGTTATGGGAAATTGCAGCATTCAATTGAGTAGTTTCAACACTGAGCTCCCCAAAGGCTTATTACAGTTGGGCAACATGATGCCAATTTCAACTAATGTACATAATGCTTTTCTCCTCTCATACTTTATCTATAGATGCTTTCTAGTAGGTGCAACTTGAAAATCATGAAACACCAGGCAAATGAAGAGCTACATTAATTGACACAACTTACTATTATGTTATTGGAAGAAGTCCTCAGATGCTACGAGCCTTCACCCAGAAGGGGTTCAGAAAACCATGAGTATCAAAACATTTATCCAATAATAATAAACAGGAATACGTAGAAAATGTCCAAATCATTACAATTTAATTTCCCATTAAAATAAGTTGCTATAACACTCATTAGTAAATATATCCAGATAATTCAACAAAGATTCAAATATTAAACATCTAAAAGATTAACTTATGACAGCATACTTATAAAATGTATCGCAATTTATAAACATTTTCACATGTGCTCTCACAGTAAGGTGCCTGTACAAACTTGGTTCTTTCCATAGGAGCCACTAAAAACAGAGAACATATTTCAAATACATGGGGCACATCAAGAGCCTTCTTTTTTCTCTTTGAGTGTACCAGTACAGCTCCAGATAACTTCCTGGTGCTAAAGGGAATAAGACAAGCCAGACCCCCCCACCAGCTCTGGCACAGCCAGCCCCTCTTCTCAATGATATATATGAGGAGACAGTGTATCATCCTTCACAGAGATGAAAAAATATGTGCCCAAAATTGCTGACTATGGTTCTGCTCTAGCCAGCTCCCAAATGGTTTGGATCATACTCACTTCAGGCAGATCTACAGAAGTTGAGAAGGTGATAATATTATTATAAGAATACCTTTCTCTCCCACTGCTACTAAACTGCATAAGAAGATCTAGGCTAGCAGCCAGTTCCTTCCAAGCCCTACAATGAAAGGCATGAAATAGGCTCCTGTGAGGCAAGCACCACATATCAAACTGGTACTGGGTACTTCCATAAGGCCTAACACGACGGACTGTCAGTATGAACATTTAATACACCAAGGGGAATTATCCTTCCATCTAAGGTCAAGGCAGAAAGAGCAGCTTTGCAGAAAGAATGAGTGTGACAGGGAAAGAGCGGGGACACAAATCTGATGTACTTAGTTAAAAAAAAAAAACTGTAGTTAAAGAGGATAAATTATAGGTAAAATGCCAGTAAACTGAATACCATAAAAATGTAGATTCTGAATAATACAACTCTTCCACATCCTTGTGGATAACTCGTTAAAAGAAAGTTTTATTTGTCTGGTCACACCTAATTTTCTAGTTCAACAAATCCCCCACAATGGTGTTCACGGCATATTTTGAAATACTAAACATTTTGGAGGCATATTGAAAGGAATAAAAGACTGAACACAACTTTAAAAATCAGCCACAATTATAACGCAATTATTTCTACAGTAAATCAATGCCTTAGAGTGTCAATTAAAACTTACTCGGTTAATCACACACTTTACCTGCTGGCCCTTCAGGACTTGTTACTTACTAATAATCTGTTGCTCTTTGAGTACAGCTATTTATTGCCTGACCACATCCTCTTCACAGTTAAAGGGAAGAATGCTCACGTTTCAATAAACAGGCCATTATTTCCTGGAGCTGGCCAGACAGTGTGACCCTCAATGGTAGCCAGGTCTGTCATGGTCATAGCAGCACAGCTCAGCTTTCAGGACACTAGACCCTAACATCAACGTGTATTGTCTTGCTCCCGTCTACAGCAAAAACAACTTTGACACACTGATTTCAAATTGGTTGCATCTCTGTGCAGCACATGTATAAACCAAGGTACAGTGGTAGAAAACTACTGCAGTATGACAAGAAGAGAATGATACAACCCCACAAGTTCTCGGGTCCATGTCCACACAAATCAATTTTATAAGCTGTGTCATTCCTGTCCCAGGATTAATGCTATTTTTGTTACAATGGTTGAGAACTCAGGGAGCACCAAAGTTATACTATGCATCATTTTCTGCTGAGTTAGTTCATACCGTTTTCACTTCAAAATCCACAATTCCCCCATCAGAAAAGCCTACTTTGATACTATCTAGGTCTTGCCTTACCTATAGTAAGTCTTCAATAATTAATAGTATTTCTTGGTTTATGTAAACTTTAATGCTCCAAACAAATCTAAGTGAAACGAAACAATCTAATGAATAGAAGAAAAAAAAAGATCTTGAAAGCGAAAGATAATATAATATTGTCTGCAGGGCATCTCCCAATTGCCACTACTAGATTTAGTTCATTTGCTTTTACTTTAATTTTTTTTTCAATTGCAATTCTCAAAAGAGTCTTCATACTCTATTTCAAATTTTCCTCTTGAACAATGGGGATGTGATGATCTAGCAAGGAGCTTATTATAACAAAATCATGCTTTAACATTTACATGTCTCCCTGACTTTTATTATGGTAAAATTTATATCTGCGAAATACAATGGTTGAACAAAATATTCTAATTATAATCATGCAATATAAAAACAAAAAGAAGAAACTCTAAAATTAAAATGCAAACCACCAAAAATCACCATATACTGTTGAACAGAGGCGTTTACAATTCTGGGGTGCCAAAGAAATTGCCAAATAGAAACTGTAGGTTTCTATTATAATGTCTATAACTAAAATGTATTGACCGCTCATTAAATGGTCATTTTATATTCATTATATTATTTAATTTCTACAACAACCCTATAAGGTAGGTTCTTTTATTAAACCTCTTTTGCAGATAAGGAAACCTAGACCTCGAGAGATTAAGTAATTCGTCCAACATCACACAGTTGCTAAGTAACACAGCTGGGGCTTGTGGTCAGATCCACATACCCCCAAAACCCGGGCACTTAACCATGACAGCATATTGACTATTAGGGCAGGTACAGGCAGTTCCTTTAGGTAAAATAAAATGGTGAGTAAATTCGGTGCTCATGTTTTACTGTGAAAGCTTGTAAAGCAAACATGAACACCTGTAACATAAAATATCACTCTAATGTCACAATATTGTTCAGTCGGCCTTTGGTAAAATCCTGACATCTGATGGTGCCCAGTGGAGCTGTGTACACTCAGTGGTGGGTCCCAGAATAGTAACTATTGTGTGGAACGGTTTCACAGAGTAGGAAAGGCCAACGCTCAAACACTGGAGCCAATACAAGTCATTTCAGCTACTAATTTCTGCCTAAGTACTGATGAAAAGTACATACGCTAATTCCAACAAGGAACCTCTAAATGAAAAACCCATTTCACCAAAGGCTTATGGCCTTGTTTATGAGAGACACAGGCTTCATGAGTGAAATTAAGACAGGTTCCATCATCGAGAATGCCACAATTTTTATAACTAATCACCCATAAACCCTATTACAAACAAACACTAAGAAAAATTCAAAAAGCATATAAGAGTGATGAAATTTCCACTTCAATGACTGATAAAGTGAGACATATCAAAAATCAACTGAGCTGGAAAAATGACACACTGAGAAGAGGTGCTTAGGATGATATATGGTCAGGATTCTCCATTAGTCAAAGTGACGACTCTCAATGCATGGACATTTCAGGTCCTCATACACAGAAACTCAGTTCTTAATGACAGAATTCTGTCTTCTGGCATGGAAATTAGAAAGAATGCTCCAAAGCCAGCACTCAAAAGGAAAAACGAGTTGCCGGATGAATAGTTCTCAATCTGAATCTTAAGAAAGTCATGGCTAATACGACCCAGCAATACCATTGCTGGGTATCTACTCAAAGGACTTAAGGGCAAAGACACAAACGGACATTTGCACACCAATGTTTATAGCAGCGTTGTTTACAATTGCAAAGAGATGGAAACAGCCAAAATCTCCATCAACAGAAGAGTGGCTGGACAAACTGTGGTGTGTACATACGATGGAATATTATGCAGCTTTAAGACAAGATAAACTTATGAACCATGTAATAACATGGATGGACCTAGAGAATATTATGCTGAGTGAATCCAGCCAAAAACTAAAGGACAAATACTGTATGGTCCCACTGATGTGAACGGACATTCGAGAATAAACTTGAAATATGTCATTGGTAACAGAGTTCAGCAGGAGTTAGAAACAGGGTAAGACAATGGGTAATTGAAGCTGAAGGGATACAGACTGTGCAACAGGACTAGATACAAAAACTCAAAAATGGACAGCACAATAATACCTAATTGTAAAGTAATCATGTTAAAATACTGAATGAAGCTGCATCTGAGCTATAGGGTTTTTTTTGTTTTTGTTTGCTTGTTGGTTTGTTTGTTGTTGTTGTTTTTTACTATTACTACTACTTTTATTTCTTTTCTTTATATTAACATTTTATATCTTTTTCTGTTGTGTTGCTAGTTCCTCTAAACCGATGCAAATGTACTAAGAAACAATGATCATGCATCTATGTGATGATGTTAAGAATTACTGAGTGCATATGTAGAATGGTATGATTTCTAAATGTTGTGTTAATTTCTTTTTTTTTCTTTCCGTTAATAAAAAAAAAAAAAAATTAAAAAAAAAAAAAAAAAAAAAGAAAGTCATGGCTAGCCTTCCACTTTAGAATTAGATACAAATATGATGGAAATGTATTGAATGTTCTTTAAATATTGCTTTCAGAACCAGTTTCTTAGCTTCAAGATTTATATCTTCTTTTACCATTACTTCAGGTCAACCACAATTAATAATGTTTCTATTTAATATTTTAAGAAAGAAGACATTCAGTTTTGTCAAAGGGAAATACTGCTGATATAAAAAAGAAAACTGGATGTCACAGATTACCACATATCCTATGCTACATATCTTACTTTTTAAATGGTTAACATCTTTTGAACGCTTGGTGAGGTACAACCGTCTCAGGAATAGAGGTGGATGTTCCATAAAAGTTTGGTGAATGACTGAAAGGATGAACCTAAAAAGAGTGACTTGTGAGGAACACCAGTTTTCATGCCCAGATCTCCAAAGCATCTTTAACATGACTTTCAACTTTCATTGACATCAATATAAAACTAAGACGTTAACTCTCATTTTACAAAGGAAATATTTTTCAAATTGCACACATACTAAAAGGTGGTAGTTGTGGTGGTGGCGGAAAGGGAAGTAACCCGTGGAAGAATTCTTGAAGACTCCTATTTGGGGGGGGGGGGGAGGATTTTCTTCTCTCCTAAATCGGTCAAAGGATTTTTGGGTTTTTTTTTCGGGAAAAGAAATGAAAGAATTCAGACGGTTGATCACTGACTGGCTAGTAAGTTTGATAAAACAACTTATCAGCCTTTAAAAGTGAATGTATCAAACAACTGAGTCGTTACTTATTATTTGGGGGGGGGGGTATCCTGTAGCCCATTTTTATGCACAGAGGAAGCACGGTGATTTTAAACTTTCTCTGATGCAGAACTGAACCTACTGGCTATTTACCTTTCTCAGTACAGGCTCAACACCTCCCTGTCTTTATAATTATATGCTACACTTATTCCTGGTGCTATAGTGCAGCCAGGCTGTTGCTGAAAAGGCAAATTGCCTTTTATGGCTATATACGCTCAACTTCCTTTCCCCAGTGTATTCATTCTGTCATTACACAAGAAGCAGGATTTAAAAACAAAAAACTATGTAATCTGCAAAAAGTCAGTGGTGTGCTCTATTGCAGATGTGTCACAAGAGGCTCCTTTCTTCTGATTCTTCCAAGAGTAGGAGTTTTCAAGATGCTCTAAAACGTGCACTTCTTTTTTCTTTCATTTGATTATTCATGAGTTAAAAATAATTAAAGGAAAAAATCTGGAATGGACAGTAATATTTTTCTTGCTAACCTCAATTAACTTCAGCATCTCTTCTAAATCTCATCATGCTACCTGCCAAAACCAAGCCTTGTGCTGAATGCAGAAATGAAAACCAGTAGTACAGGGAGAAACATTATTATTTTTTTTTTGGTATATTATTCTTAAAGTACAAAGAATTTCAAACAGGCAAGCTCAGGCAAATTCAAAGTTTGGTTGAAATTTTAAGCCAAAGAAGCAAAATTTCTGAAACTTAGAGAAGTGACAGTAGGGTGCCAGCTTTAGTTGGCACATGATTGAAAACATCCTATCAAAGTGAAGAGTTTTTATGAAAGGCAAAGGAAATATAGGAAATGGTGAAAGGAAACATGCATGTGGCTTATTAATCATGCTTGTTGCTGGGTTTAAATATGGACAAAATGTAGTCTTCACTTTTCTCCTAAATGTGTATTCCGTTTGTCTTTAAAATGGATATCTTCATAGTTTAAAAGCAACAGAAAACCAACAAATAAAAGGAGCACTTTTTTTTTCTATAAAACATAACTAGGCTGAAAATGCCAGGCTAAGACAGATCAAAGGTCATTTCAGCACAAACTGAAGTCAATTATTTTGGAATTCATCATTAAATTGAATTGTTTATGAAAGATAAGTCTGCCATCATGTTTCTATCTTTTTAAAAAAATTTCAGTGTCGTGCCAAAATCTAGGGAGAGCTTGTGGAACTCAGAAAATTCTCAGCCATCTAACTGCTATTCTTGTAGGCTGGAAACTAGAAATCACTGATGCATGCATGGCAAAATACATCAAACTGGCAAAAGAATTCAATAGCTAATAAAGCAAAACATAAAGATTCATTTTTGTTACGTAGATGCGGCACTTCAATTAAAAACTCTGAATTTAATAATATTATTTACCTATGTACCTAGTGGAAAATGTAAGATAGTAGAAAACTGATCTCATCTTCCAGAGAGTTGATACTCACTGCCCATCCCTAAAGCAAAGGTAGACGTAAGTCGTCATTATGCATTGGCTTCACTTTTAATACCAAATTTCTTGAAGTATTTAGCTCTACTGGCAGTTCTGTAATCTGGTAAGAAATACCCTACTTCGTAACATCTTGCTTTGTAAAAATGTTGGGCATCTGATCCACTAATTCAAAGTAAAGAAAAGAAGTCAAGATAATGTCTCTCCTCTTTTCAACTGCACGGACCTGGAAGTTAGCTGTCACTTTTACCAGGGCTTTCCTCCCTCCCTCCCTTCCTTCTTTTCTTTAAGAAAAGAAATAAATTATTTTGGTAAACAGACGCCTACTTGAATATTGCAAGTCATTCACTACATCCATATTAAAATGGAAAATAACCACTCTGGATGGAATGCAGCAGAAGACATATCTTAACAGCAGAGTTGAGGCTGGCTTCTTATAAACTCTCCCTGCTACCCCACTATTCCTTGCACCTTGAGCCACCAGTCATTTTCAGCCATGTGACCACAGCAGGTAATTTAATTTATTTGCCTCTTCTCCAAAATGAGGGATAATAACACCCTGTCTTTCTGGAAGTAAACAGTAAGATCTAAATTATCCTGAGGTAGCTGCTAACTCTAAGATCTATAATTTAAAGAGTTCTTGAAGATAAAGAGTATTCCTTCCTAATTTCTGTGACCTTGATATGTAGTAACAAGAGCAAAGATGAGCAACATTGCACATGTTTTGATTTCCCATTTTAAATTTTATCGCTTCCTTATCTCAGACACAAGAAAGAAATTAACTCCAAATCTCCATTCTTCAATTACAGTAATACAGGCCTCTTTTTCCTTTCCCTTGCTCTTTGCATTTGGATTCAATGAAGTATAAGAGGCAATGCTTTACTTTAGCACTTCAAAAAGTGGCCAATAACAGGGACTCTTAGAATTACAAACGTGGTTTTATGAAGAAATGTATATGTATATATATATGCCCTTGCTTGAACTGTTTACATTTTTTAACAAAGTGGATATTAATAATCAGGAGAAACTATCACAACTGAAAATTTGTCCCAGATTAATTTGATAATCCAGGGTTTTTAATGTTGCATTATTCTTACAAGCCTAAGTGCCAGCCAGTGTTTTCCAATCAGCCCTATGCCTCAGTTTTGCTTCTCAATCTCTGAAATTCTGTTCTGCAGCTGGTCGGTCCATCATCTTTCTTTAATGTGCTTCAAACACTGGGGCTTCATTTTTACCCGTCTTCACTTTGAAATTTCTTCCTTTAAATTCTTTCATTCCCATATATGCTTCTCTAATTTGATATTTAATTCCAAGATGGCATTTTCCCTAACATTCTTTAAGTCTCTCAATCTGGAAAACATTTTTATTTACTGGCAGTTTTAACTGAAAGTTTTGGTCCAGTGTACTACTGACTTCCTTACAATACCATAGTAAAAGGCAACATGAGAAAACTCACATCAGGGCATAGGTAAAGAGGTGCTGCAACAGAAAAACACATGATGTGACAAAATGTGTCCCACTTTAGGTAAAGTATACTGCTTGGCAGTAGTTCAAATATTTATATTCGATTGAGCCTACCGGACAGTTCCTGTCCCTGAGAAGTTTCAGAGTGTCTACCTTGGCAACACCAGCCTTTCAGATGAGTTCCTTGTTCGTTCATATATTCAGTCATTCAAAGGGCCTACTGTGTGCCAGGCACTGTGCTGGATATAGGGCTGGACTGGTAGAGAACAGACACTGTCCTCATTGGCCTTTTGTCCAATGGGAGGAAAAGACAAACAAGTAAACATGCAAATAAATTAGTAATCATGGACTGTGATGGGCACAATAGAATGATCAAGTTGCTAAGACTGGTGATAGTGAGGTGGTCCTGTAGCGGGAGGTGATGAGTCTCTAGAAAGGAGGTGATGCTTAATCTGAGCCCCACAAGGTGGGAGGGGAAGCACTGGGTGATGGAAGGGCTGGGTGGAAGCCAGGACGCAGGCGCAGCGTGGGAGCAGCAGGCACCATGGGGCAGAGAGGAGGCTAGGGAGGGCCCTACGGTGCAAACTGAAGGAACAACAGATGCAGAGAGGGGAACTGACCCTCCATCAAAGCGCATGGAGTCCCAGGTCTGGGAGAGAGTAACTAAAGCTAAGTGCGACTCCCTGTTAACCACAAATGACCTTCTAGCTTTCCTTGAGGCTTGGCTGCAGTGTTTCAGAAGTTACAGCCTGTTTTCTACACATCCTTGTGTCCATACAATGAACTTCATTTAATGAGACAACCTGACCCTTCTGGACTTGGTGCCTAAATGAGCCTAAATAACACAAATGGGAGCTTCAATGCTAGACTGAACTGTTATTAATATATGGTTAATTTACGACGATGGGAATTCACACATAGCTGGGTCTGGAAGCAAAACAGAACGGTGGTGCTGGGACCCCAAGGATCAAGGGGAACTTTAGTCCTATATCTAAGGACTGAAGAAGAAGGGAGAAGAAACCAAAAAATGTTGAAGAACTATTTTCATGCTATATTTGTGGAAAGGAAGTACAAAAATAAAATAATCCATTCCCTTAAAATCAGTACCTTTAAGAAAAAAAAAATGTGCATCATCTGAATAATTGTATGAATTCTTTACTTCAGTATTAGGTCAAGCCAAGTGAAACTGCCAATATTCTACTTTCTTTGATCTATGGAAATGGCACTGTCACAAGTTTTGACAGAAATGTACGCATATAGTCTATCAGAGATCTAATATCTGATCTCTGATAAACATAATTTGGTTTTGACATCTGACCCCACCTGAATTCTCTGAATCTGAGTTCTTCACCAGTAGAGAGAAAAGGAAAGGAGGAGAAAGGAATATACCATAAACTGATGGCCTTTTGTTTTCAAAAGAATATTAGATATTTTTGAGTGTGTATTCAGTAAAGAGTGCATGAAACATCATAATCAAAACAGCTGCCTAACAATGGAGAGTTGCCCAGCACATAGCAGTGTTAAATATATCAACTGATCCAAAGCAGGGCATATTGTCCTGAACTAAAAATTTTACCATGCAATCTAGAAACTCCAGTGTTCCCTGCTCATCTGACAAATTCCCCTAGTTAAAGCTAATTAGCGTCCAGTAAATCTTTTGGTAGACCAAGGAATGCTGTGCATATAAACATCTCTGGTTCAGAAATGTTTTTGCATGCTTTAAAACTTGTAGATAAACCATAGGCTATAAGTACTATTGGGAAAAAAAATCCTTTACTGATTTATTTTGCATTCTATCAAAAAAAAATCAACTTTGATCACTCAAAGAATTTTCATATATTTACCAGTGAAACAAATATCCATGGGTAAAATAAAATGTAATCAGATATTGATAATTTCATAATAAGGAAAAAATTTATTCTATGTGTGCATTAATCCAAATCATTAAAGAAGCACAATTCTATTTTGTTTGCCCACAGCTGGTCAGTTCTCTTATTATAATTTTCAGGCCCTGACAGCCATAGTAAACAGCTATATCCTCCTCCCTTGTGAATGCTTTGTCCAGATGTCACACTTATTTCTCCCACAAAGCAAAACATAAAAATAAAAACTCAAATAGCATATGAAATGAAAAATAATCGGATGAAAGGTTTAATCACAATTTTTACTGCTTCCCGTTGTATTATTTGTTTTGCTTTTGCATGTAAGCTCTGCTTTTTGAAGCCTTACAATATTAATAGTGCTGTTTTTGCTACAAGAGTTACAATCTTAAAATAAAAAGACCAGAAAAGTGCATACACCACTTGCTTCCACATGTATTACTGAGTGAATGCAACATTATGTGCTATATCTTCAATAATACATACCACTTTTTCTTATGAATCCAGGAAATTTAATTAATGTAAATATTACAGGAATGTATGTAAAATCATTTAGCATTCACATAAAATAATTCTCTCATTTCATGTGAATAAGAGAATTGATTATGATGTTTCACATATTTGAGCCACTACAACTCAAAATAGAGTAGAAATGCCAACTAATTGTCAATAATATAAAATTGTGGTCCCGCCCCCATTCTACCTCTCAAAATGTCAAGGATATAGGGCATTTAATACAATTTGAAAGAAAAGAAGCAAAAAGTGTGAATAAGCATGGAAAACTACAACAAAGAAAAAAACGCTTTGAGACAAAAAGGAAATCAACAGAGCGATCAATAATGGGCATATAAATTATGTGTGTCCATATTCTTATTTTTCAGGAACTCTGAGTCATAGCATTAGGTTGTATCTATACAAGGGAATCCAAAGTTTGATAGGAGTAATAACATTTGGCAGTATTGGTAAATGCAGGGCAGTAATCAAGAGTAGACCACAGCAGCTTTTGGGTTAGATTCCATAGCATTTCCTTAATATGAAAATGAGGTATTGGGGAACGAACAGCCTTTCTATCTCATCACAGAGAGGGCCTCAGTAAGACACTACACCTTGAGGACTTGCAAAACTGCTTCTAACCAAGACATTCTCACCTTGGTCAACTTCTGATCCATGCCAGTTTGAGACTGAAATACAACTGCTTCTACATTTTCCAAATAAACAACAGAATCTGTATGGGAATAAAGTTAGGCTGAAAAAAGTGAGAGTGATAAATGTTTCAAGGCAGCCGCAGTAGCTGTTGTTATGTGGATTTAGAAATCCTATAATTTTGCCACTAGGAATCCTTATCCTTTCTCCTTTTAATAAATTTCGGGCTGATTTTACAAAAAGAAAGCACTCCACAACCATGGCTGAAGTTTCCCAGTATTAGCAGAAACCCTCTTTCTAAGTGACAGCATTTTTTTAAACTATGCCAACCTGTCAAAGGCAGAAGTGGTGGGCACCAGCAATGTTAGCCCCAATAATTTTGACTCTCTAGCAGAGTAAATCCTGAAGTTAACCTAAACATGTGATGGCCTAGGAAGCCTGGAGCACAGGAAAGTCTCAAGCCCCCCAAAACGTGTCCCCATACATTCCGCTAATTGTAGAGGCATTTGGGTTAACAAGTTCCTCTTTTAAAATGAGAATGCCCCTTGGGAGGGGTAAGCCTCATTCATACCTCAGTGCAAATTAGTTTAATTAGATAATCAGATCTAATTAATTGAGGGCTCAGGGAAAGGGGCTTTTGATTGAGGTGGGCCAAAGGGAGGAAAAATTTGAAGGGACTGGGGGTGGGGGCCTCTGAAGAACCAGGAGACACAGGAGGATAGCGGGCCAGAGGGTACGGGAGAGGTCCAGAAAGCAAAGTACAATGGTGTCAGAAGCCAGCATTGTCTACTCTTCTGTTTTGTCGAGGGTTTTAGGGCACCAGAATACCACTGAAAATCACCACCTTTGGAGCACCAATCCTTGTTCCTTAGTTAAGATATCAGGAGTCATTTGAAGGCAAAAGCCATATCTCACCCCACTTTCCCCAGTTCATCTATATCCCCAGGCAGCTTGAGTCTGGCCAACTTTTTCAAGAAAGAAAGGAGGAGGAGGAGGAAAAGGAGGGAGATGAAGAGAGATGTGTCCCTCCTCCCTATTATAAGTGGATCCTGTACTTTGGTCTCCAGATTTCTCAGATAGAAGAGACATTCCACCGCCGAGCTCCTCAAGCTCTCTTTCACTGCTGCTAGTATCTTACCAAGTCTGGTGGGGTGAGGGTTGCTGCTGAATACCCCAGGATGTCCACCTCTAAAGATGCCCATGAAGCAGTACAGAACAAAGGGGAACAGATCAGGTTCACATTCTGACCATGGAATCAACTTATTGTGATTTCCTAAGGAATTAACTTTTCATGGATTCGGTTCTTCAGCTGAAAAATAGGGATAAACAAACCAAACTTGCAGGGCTGTGGCGAGGCTGAAATGAGACAATGCAGTGACAGCACACAGTAAGGTGCCTGACACAGTAAGCATTCAATATAAGGTAGCAGCTTGAATAAATGTGCATTTGGAACAATTTCTCAGCTCCTGGACTGCAGTGTTCTCCCCTCACCTCTGGGTCTCAAAACCTGCTGTGCCCTAAGTGGGGACCACTCACTCACCTCTCCTCTCAGCTTTACTCCTCAGCTGAGAGGTCCCTTCATTTGGAAAACCTTTCAGAAATGCCCCAGCAGCACCCTGAGCCTCCAGGGAGCTCCTTTAACATGTCTCACTTGCTACACGTGTTGCATCTGTCTGCTCATCTGTAGCCTCAAGTCCACTGTATGCAGGGAGTGAATCATCTATGTGTTATATCCCCAGAGCCTAGCACATAGCAAGTGCTCAATTCCTATTTTCAGAGAAAAATGAAAGGAAAAAAAAATACCAAAGCAGGATGCATTTATCCGCCAGGGTTACACAGATCTGTGATGACAAAGGAATCGTGAGAAAAACACGTCTCTTTGTATTGGTGGCTGATGTAGACACAATCCTTTCTTCATGATCCCGATCACAGCCACAGAACACTAACATTTTGAAACACTGAGAAAACATAACAAAACATATTTTAGGAAAACATCTCCACTACTTGGCTGGATCCAAAGAGACCAAAATCTAACACTGTGGGACAAGTAATTCTATTACCAAGATGTGAGCTGTTCATTTCTTAAAGGTGAATTTTACATAGAAAATATTTCCAAATGTATCTAAGGGTGGAATACTATGGATGGAAGGCTGTCACAACAGCACACTGAGCCACTGTGGCTCTTGAAAATGGTTTTTATGTTTTTTTTGTTTTTCTATATGCTCAGTTATAGGTATCAATGTGGCCACCTTCTAATAACCCACATCCTTACAATAAATCTTTATAGCCTCATATTTTTCTCATTAGAAGAAATATAACAGTGCCAAATTGTTCTCTAGCATTGTATTTGTTCCATAAACAACAGAAGGCACTCATATGGCAAAAACAGCTTTTTCATGGGCTGACGAAAGAAAAAGACAAGCAGAAAAAAAAATGCTTTGGGGAAAACATATTTATGGGCCCTTATCTGAGATGTCCAAGTTTCAATAAGTTTACTAAGAAAATTATTGCAGGGAAGAACGCGACACAGAATGTAATTTTTCTCCCCACCTCCCCAGCCCCACATATTATCAGCTGAGTTTGAGACCAAAGAGCACTGAGAGAGGAACAGTTCATGCAAGCACAACCTCTCTGGATTGTCTCTGTGTCAGCATCTCTGCATCTTCCCTCTATGCCTCAGTCCCTGGGTCTGTGTTCACCCACCACATCCTCAGAGAAGACACCATGGTGAGGTGAAAGGATGCAGTCTCCAAAGCTAGACTGGCCTTGGCCACAACCATGGCTCTGAAATTAATCAATTCTATAATCCAGGATAGTTTTAATAACCTGCCTGAGACTGCTTCCTCAACCACAGAATGGGGACGCTGGTACTCCCAAGTCTCAGGGTACGTACCCAGCACCCAGAACCAGTCTGACACATGGTTGGCCCTCTCACAGCATCCAGCACCAGTCCAACAAAGGGTTGGCCCTCTCACAGCATCCAGCACCCAGCACCAGTCTGACACATGGTTGGCCCTCTCACAGCATCCAGCACCCAGCACCAGTCTGACACATGGTTGGCCCTCTCACAGCATCCAGCACCCAGCACCAGTCTGACACATGGTTGGCCCTCTCACAGCATCCAGCACCAGTCCAACAAAGGGTTGGCCCTCTCACAGCATCCAGCACCCAGCAGCAGTATCACACATGGTTGACCCTCTCACAGCACCCAGCACCCAGCACCAGTCTGACACATGGTTGGCCCTCTCACAGCATCCAGCACCAGTCCAACAAAGGGTTGGCCTTCTCACAGCATCCAGCACCCAGCAGCAGTATGACACATGGTTGGCCCTCTCACAGCACCTAGCATCCAGCACCAGTCTGACACATGGTTGGCCCTCTCACAGCATCCAGCACCCAGCACCAGTCTGACACATGGTTGGCCCTCTCACAGCACCTAGCATCCAGCACCAGTCTGACACATGGTTGGCCCTCTCACAGCATCCAGCACCCAGCACCAGTCTGACACATGGTTGGCCCTCTCATAGCACCTAGCATCCAGCACCAGTCTGACACATGGTTGGCCCTCTCACAGCATCCAGCACCCAGCACCAGTCTGACACATGGTTGGCCCTCTCACAGCATCCAGCACCCAGCACCAGTCTGACACATGGTTGGCCCTCTCACAGCATCCCGCACCCAGCACCAGTCCGACACGTGGTAGGCCCTCTCACAGCACCTAGCAACCAGCACCAGTATGACACATGGTTGGCCCTCTCACAGCACCCAGCACCAGACTAACACATTAATGGCACTCTCACAACACAAATCTATAACTACTTCCAGTTCCCGTCCCACATTTCCTATGATCTTCTAGCATTTTACTTCTGCGTTCTATCTTGGTTCTTTCACAATAACTTGATATCCCATTATGACCAGACCTCTCCATGCTTTGTCCCTTGGCTCCCAAGTAGCCTTCAGGGACCCTCTTTGAGGCAGCTCCCACCAATGCTGTAACTCTCTAAAATATCCTGGAGTCAGGGACACATGAGGTTAGGGACATGCATGCTCGGATTCGCCTGTGGAGAGCCTGCCAGCGTGTGCCAGCATATGGGCACATATCGCAGATAAAGTGATTATCTGGTCAATCTAAGATTAAGATCAAATTTCCCTTTAAAAGGTTTTTTAGGGGCATAAAACCAAAGAAAAAGGTTAATTTTATTCAATGACTCTATTACTTCTAGTAGCGGTTCTGGGAATTCTAGAGACAAAATAGTGGCAGAGTTGTCCCAAGGATGTGGAATATTCAAGCAATTGCCCAAAGTTTCAGGATCCAGAAATTAAGCCTGTGTGGAATTGGGCTACTGGAGGTGCCCTGGCAAGCAGCAGTAGGTAATGCACCAGTTGACTGTCCTTTGTTCATTTAGCCAGTCAACAAGCACTTATGGTACACTTAGCATGGACGAGGCACAGCGCTTGGATCTGAGGATAGAGATGGATAAAATCCAGAGATAAATGACCAGGCGATCGACTAGAATACAGAGTGATTAACCACAGTGAGAAACGACTGTCAGAGAAACCTTCTTGGAGGAGATGACCCTGAATGCCATCTTGAGGAACTGGTGGGAGGTAGCCTGGTTAGAAGGGTGTCCCGAGGCAGAGGAATGGCGTGTAAGAGGGGAACAGAACTGCACAGCAGGTGTGGAACTACAAATTGTTATGGTGTTCTGTGTAATCTATGAGATAAAGAGATGCCACTGAACAGGGATATGGGCAAGCACACAAAGCAGCAGCTTTTGCCGTGCTAAAATATCCAAACTAAGGAGCTTGGATTTTATTCTGAAAACAGTGGAAAACTACCATAAATCATCCCATTAAATTATAAGCCCCTACAAAGCCAGTCATCTGTTTTATTCATCTTTTTACTCATAAGAGAGAGCCTCATATAGAATAATCTTAAATAATGTTCATTGAATTAAACAACTGAAATGGGTCAATTTTTGCATTGGTCTCATTGACCTATAAAAGGAAAAACAAATGACCTTATTTTTTCTAAACCCAAACTTTAACTTCTGAATATACTTTTCCCTCGATAATATTTAAAATATACTTTTGCAACATAAATCAAATTTAAGCCGTGTCTACATCTGACTGTATTGTACAAGGGGGCCGCGGTATATTCTACTTGAAGAGAGCAGGTGGACCCCGTGCTTAATCGGTAGTTTGGCAGGGCACCTGCTGCTCTCCTTCTCCCACTAGCACATTTAGCAGAGGCGAAGAATGAGCACATGCAGAGAGCAGAGCCGGGAACAGGCTATCGAGGCAGAGCAAGGCTTTGAAGTCTAAGTCCTTTATTTAAATTGGACACATTTTTCACTCTACTTCACACAGCATCCATGTGTGTTTTCATATAAATCTTTAAAAGTGAGTTGACAGTTAAATTACCTAGCCCATTCCTCCCCCTTCCTCCAAAATTGTTGAGTATCTGTGAGGCACTGTTATACCCTGTCGTCCAGGGCTCAGACCAGGCTGATGGTGGACAGAACGTCTTTGGAGTCAGACTGTAGTGTGCTTGATTTCAATTTCTGTTTTTTCTTTTTCCCCTAGTGCATCGCTATACAAGCTTAGAGAAGTCACGTAACTACTTTTTCCCTGTAAAATGGAACTCGTCATCCCTTTCTGTTTAATCGTACTACACGAGGCTCAGCATGTATCATTGGTGCTACACTGCTGAAAAAACCCATCCACTCCCTCGATTCAAGCTATTTACTGAGAAACCACTATGGGCTGAGCTTCTTTCTAGGGTGCCAGGGAGAGAGAGCAACAAGACAGACAAAATCTCCAATCTTCAAGGAACTTACAATGAAAGCAGGAAAACATGTAAACAAATAGACTACAATAGTCTCAGAAGTAATGACTACTTTGAATAAAATAAAAAAGGACAATGGGAAAAGGAGGGATTGTTAGGGGGGAAAAGGAGGGATTGTTAGGGGGGAAATGGAGGGATTGTTAGGGGGGAAATGGAGGGATTGTTAGGGGGGAAATGGAGGGAATGTTAGGGGAAGAAATGGAGGGATTGTTGGGAGGGTGGAAATGGAGGGATTGTCAGGGGGAACAGTAATTCTTTGCCTAGGCTGGTGAGGAAAAGCATTTCTGAGAAAGTGACATTTGAAGTGATGACCTGATTCATTCATTTGAGATGAAAAGTAAGAGGTAGATGTGAAGAGCTGGGGAAAAGGTATTTCAAGTGGAAGGAATGGAAAATACAAATTCTCTGATATCAACAGAGATCCTGCATGGCTGAAGCTTAAAGAATGGTGACGAGTGGAGGGCGATGAGGGCAGGAGGCTAGCCAGAGGGTAGACTGCATTGGCCACTGCAGGTAAGAAGTCTGAGTTTTATTTATATGGCAATAATAAAACATTACAGGGAGGTGTGACGGTGGCTCAGTGGCAGAGTTCTCGCCTGCCGTGCCGGAGACCTGGGTTCGATTCCCAACGCTTGCCCACAGGGGGAAAAAAAGCCATGGCACAGTTTTAAGCCAGATCATGGGTGTAATCTAAGTCATGTTTCAAAAATAATTCCCTGGATGCTAAGCAGAGAGTAGACCATAGGAGTGGACTGCAGGGAGGAGGGGATAACTGGAAGAAGAAACAATTTAGGAGTGCTTGTCATCATTTCGGTGAGAGATGCTGGTCACTTAATTAAGTAAAATAAGTGTGTCTTTTCTTATTGTCTGGAACTGGCAAAGCTGAGGATAAAAAGGGTTTGAGTACCCTACATTCAGGGAAGAGCCGTCAACAACTGGGCTCCAGGGCTTACCAAGAGGTAGACTTGTTGTCAACAGTCACCACCCCACAACTTTCTACATAGAAAGGGTTGGACAGGGAGGAGGCTTGAGGAGATGCTGATTTTGAAAAGGGGAGGCTCTTGGGGAGAAAGGGGTGCTGGCAAGAAGTGTCGAGTGGAGTTTCCTATCCCTGATTAGACGACCTCTAGGGACCGAGAAGGTTGGTCAATCTATGCTGTGCTTATTGTGTTTATTAAAGAGGAAAACAGAATGGCAGAGGAGAGCACGTCCATGAGATAGGAGCAGTCTGCACAGCCGTGCTTCCTATGGCTAAGATCCAGCTGTCTTCCATGGGTGACTAGGTCGGATGGAAGGCAGCTGGACTCTATCTTGCCAATACCCCTAGCAATTCCAGCATGAAGCCTGTCCTTCTCTTTGGGTGGCCCAGAAACTAGAGGCTGTGAAACCAACTGTTTATAGGGAGAGCAGAGATGGGGTAGCGGGTGAATGGTCTGAGACACAATAAGGTCTCCCATATTAGGATCACGTCATGGGGGGGGGCGGGGGGGAGCCAGCAGAGCCCTGGGAAGTGTTTCTCCAAAGAGGCACCAGCCACAAAGAGATTACCAACTGTCAGTTCCTGTTAGCCAGAGAAAAAGCAAAAATTATTAAAGATTGGGATTTCAGCTACTTCAGAAAAAGCCGGAGAGAACATCAGAATTTTCTAAACTTTAACTTCTATAAATTGTACTAAAAGGTGTTATCTTTTCTTTTTTTAATGGTAATGGCTTAGGTTAAGCTTGGTCCAGGTCTGAAAACACCAGTGTTGCCTGGAACAGAGGAGGAACCCTTCTGATGGTGGCACAGACACATCCTTCCTAATTTCAAGCTTCTGCCCAGGCTGTGTCTGCCTCGGGCGTTTACCATTCCAAACCTGCCCATCCTTCCAAAACAGCTCTCCCCTCTTCATGTAGCCTTTCCCAGCTACTTCATCTTAAAATGTACCCGTTTCCTGGTTAACCTCACAGAGCACCCACATCCTGTAAAGGATGCGCTGACCTGTAATCACACGTGGCTTTAAAGGGATTCCATTTTTCCACATAGCTGATAACTTCCTCGGAGCCAGAACCTCGTCTTTTATTTTCACTTATATATCCCAAAAATGCATACAGTAAAGCCTAAATAAATACAACTGGAATATAAATGATGAGCAACTGGCAATTTGCAAAGTGAATTAAGATTTGAAAATCAGGTTAAAATTGATACAAATGCTAATTCCTTATCCCAAACTCTATCATGAACATACATTCTCAACAATTTCCAAAACATTTACAATTATTAATCTAGGTATAATGAATTGTCTTTAATAATCCAATATTATCTATGCTTAACCCAATGTCTATAATTACTCAAACTACAAGCAAAGGATAAAACATCAAAGAGTTGGAAAGTAGGAACCTCAGACCAACTCTTAATGTTGATATGGAAGATGAATGTGGCTGTATTTTTTTTAGAATACCCATCAAATTAAAAATAAAAAGTAAACATGTGTACTAATAGCTGAGGAACAAAAGACATGAAAATTTAGATGAGGAAACTATTTATCATTGCCAAGTCGTTCCTTCATTATAAAAAAGTTATTATATTCAATCTACAAAAGTCATTTAGTTTAGAGATCTGGAGTCCTACTTGGAACACGTAACTGAGTAACCTGTCCCAACTCCAACACCGTGAAATGAGAATATAGGGGCATGGAATAAATATTTTCAGCAGAAAACCAAGAAATTATTTGTGGCCCCTGAACATATTTTCTCTCTGATATAGAAGTGGTCAGTTTGAGCAAGTGGATTCATCGAAAAATATTTTTTGGGGTATTATAGTTTTTGTTTGTTTGTTTTGGGCTAGAAAGTTCTAGCCACAAAGAACACACAGAATCTTTTTTTTTCAAATTAATGATTAGAATGTAATGTATATTACAATGAAGGCCCTGTGGTGGATCCAGAGAATGAGGCGCTAACTATTACTGAAGCAAATGAAAACTGATCAAGATTACATTGTAAGAGGAGGTTTCATCTGTCTTTTTCCATGAAACACTATCATTTTGATCTTTTCCTATTCATGTAATAAGAGGACTCTATAGAGAGAAGGATGCATAGTTTAAAATAGTTTTTGCACCAAGAACATGCTAACTCTAAATTTAGAAGAGAATCTGGATTGTAGCAGCATGAAATACTTTACTGAAATGCTCATTTTATTAGTATTGATAGAGATATGCAATCCGGGACCAAACCGAGCTATGGTTCTTAAGGAGTAGCAGGGCAAGGCATAACTATTTTAGGCGTTTATTCCATAAGTAAAATTATTTTTGACATTACATGTAAATCCTTATAAAATGCATTAAATAGGAAAAAATGACATTTTATAATATGGCAGTAAATATTATTAAAATGTCCTTCTTCAAGAACTGACATCTAAAAGTAATTTTGATGTTAAATTTTAATTCTATAGACAAGTACCACACAGGTCTTTAGAAAAATCATGGAAATTTCAAAACTGCCATCAATATTATTCTGAGTTTTTGAGAGAGAACAATAAAATAGTTTTTAGTTTGAAGGAAAAATTAGCAACATACTATAAAAGAACTTCTAAAAAATGCTACTTATGCCCATAAAGTTAAAGACGCATAATCAAAAGCTAATATAAAAAGTAGATTTAAATTAAGTCTAACTCCATAAAATTCCAGTAGGTGAATAAAAGCAAACCAGTTTTCACAGGAAATTGCTAAAAATATAAAATGCCATACCACTATAAACTCACAAACCTTGTGTGTTATTTTTTTAGAAAAAATGAAATTAGTAACTATTGGGAGAATCATTTCTTTTAGGTTGGAAATCTTACCTACTCTGTTATTATTAGCAAGATAAGATCATTCACATAAAACGTGTGACACCCTCAGAGTTCAGAGGTTCTGTCTGGTACACTGGTAACTAACTCTCCAGAAGATTAGCTGCTGAAACAGCAAATCCTCTTCCTAGAAAGTCTTTGTTTCTTTACTCTGCATTTCCAAAAATCTATATGTTAACTGGCACCCAGATTGACCCAGATTCCCAAAAAGATATCAGGCTGGGGAAATGATTCTTCAAGGGGTCCGTGCCACCCAAACTTCCAAAGTTGGTTTTAAGAAAAGATTCCCTTTGATGTTTAATAGAATCAGACATTTAGACTAAAGCAGTCCTGTCTCTTTCTCTATCGCTGCCACCACTGCTAACAATTATAAGCTTTCAGTGCTCTGAATAATTCACAATCTCATCTGTTCTACTCAGTGTAAAGACAACGTTGAGAGTGCAAGGTCACTTTTTTTTTTCCTTCTCAGCTACTAACTTTCCAACCCAACACCAGTCTGATTGCATGATACACCTAGTGTTTGACACGTTTCTCCTGACAGCTTCCTAACAGCGCTAGTCTATTTAGCTTAGGGTATGAAAAATAATAAGGGTGCAATGGAGTGTCAGATTTCTTCCACAGTAATAAACACAGGTTCAGCGTTTTCCCCTTCCCTTTACCTCAATACACTTAAAAGAGGATAGCATTACCTTTTATTGCAATGTTGACCAATATCAATCTACAAATAGATTTAAAATACCGGACTTCCTGGACATTCATAGTGTCCCATGAATGGGACACACAGAACACCCATTTAAAAAAAAAATCAAAATTCCAATAAGCTTTTCATGAGAGATTAACACCTATAAATATGCCCCGCTGGGGTCATCAGGAAAATCTTGCCAACTTAACAGTCATACAACCTATAATCTTGGAGTACAGAGGAAACAGCAA
This sequence comes from Tamandua tetradactyla, assembly GCF_023851605.1. Taxonomy (NCBI): domain Eukaryota; kingdom Metazoa; phylum Chordata; class Mammalia; order Pilosa; family Myrmecophagidae; genus Tamandua; species Tamandua tetradactyla. Next base: position 30,890,278 of record NC_135352.1, read on the forward strand.
AGCTGACGATACTAAAATTTCATTCATTCATTTTCATCTGAAAATGGTATCAGTCAGAGGAGAGGCAAGTTTCTGTAACCCTGAAATAAAATTCTGCTCTTAAGTGTTCAATTGTTTTTTTTTTTTACTTTAGTTAAATTCTCTTGTGTCATATAAACCCAGATTTTACAAAGGGAAATGATTTTCCAAGTTTTTAAAAGGTAAAAGCCATATAATAAACATATTCTTTAGGATTCTCTAGTTGAGGTGATGCACATACTTCATTTCAAGGCTACGATTCCACAATGTCATAAGATCTGCATTTAGGAAAATCTCTGAAGTTAATATTTCTTCTACTGCTTAAAAATAATTTCTCAGTTGTTTTTTTTAATTGTGCAAATTTTCAAACTCGAAAACAGAAAAAAACAGGACAATGAACCCTGATACATTCATCTCCAACATTTAAAAAAATTGTCACATCTGCTTCATCTCCCATTCACTTTTTCTGAAGCATTTCAAAGCAAATTCAAACATTCTGTCATTTCACACCATATACCTCAGTATCACAGCATTCACTTGTTTTTGTTATTTTGGGAGTATCTAAATTTGCTTACACAATTTCTTATTCCCAGTCATACTCCAGTTCAGAGGAAACTCCCCAGATTCATTCTGATAATCCATCTTGGGAGCACACGAGGAACATTTATTTATGCATCCGTGAGGTTAATTTCCTGCGTCAACTTTGCTAGGTTATGGTGTCCAGTTTTTTTGTCAAGCAAGCATCGGCCTGATTGTTACTGAAAGTACCTCGTGGATTTAAATCATCAGTCAGTTGATTGCATCTATGGCTGATTACATCTACAATCAACAAAGGAGATTGCCTTCAGCAATGAGAGGAGTCTCATACAATCAGTAGAAGCCCTTAAAGGGAGAACTAATGATTTCAGCAGTCAGAAAGAAGAATGCTATCTCTACTTCAGCCAGCCAGCTTCTCCTGGGGAATGCATGGAAACCTTGATTGAAGTTCCCAGCTTATGGCCTGCCCTACAGAATTTGGACTTGCCAATTCCCAGGCTGTGAGAGTCAATTCCTATAATAAATCTCTTAATATTTACATATACATGTACACACACACACACACACACACACACACACACACACACACACACATCCTACCAGTTCTGTTTCTCTGGAAAAACCTGGCTAATACAGCATCTTTACCCTACAAACTGTATAGAGAATTAAGAGTGACCTGACAATGGCCTACTACACTTAAATTAAAATGTATGTGTATACGGCACAACCTTCACTGTTTTAATGTCATCTCACCTGAAACCAGGCAGAATGGCTAAAAGTGATCCTAGCAGAAAGATAACAATGGCAAATAATGGTAACAGAGTGTGTGTATGATCTGGGGGAAAAAAAGCTCTTTTTTTAAAACCATCATCTTAAATTTGTTCAGTATATGGGAAAAGCACATATCAAAATATGTGCTTTCCCTTTATCTGTATTGTCTATATTCTTTGTAAGAATGAATTTGTATAATTCTTGTACAGTTAACATTAAACTTTTTTTTTAAGAAAAAGATTTCCTGTTGTTGAAGTCAATTCTTTAAAATATAGTAAGTATCCAAATTGATCAAAACAAAAAATCCATAGCATTCGCGTCTATTTAAACACTGGGCAGTATTTCCTTGGTTATAAATTGTCAGTAGACTGTCAAGGTAGAGAAATTCCATTTTACTCTTCACTTAAAATAATAGTTCATAAAATAAATTAGTGATATAATCACATGCTAAGAGATATTTGACTATGAATTTTTATCCAGCTTCTTCTATAATTTATGACAAAAATTTCAGGTTCCAGACAAAGAAAAGAACATTGGCACTCCACACCTACTTTCACTTCCTGATGACAGATAAGCACTTTCAATTGTCATATTTACATGTTATTAACATACTGAAACTACTCTTGAAGAAAATAATGCAAACCTCAGGATTGAAGGATAATGAAAATTTTATCTTTGCTTTTTAACACTCACATGAAGACAAAGAACATACCAATATAATAAGGGAATTCATAGAACTTAATATAAAATTATAAAATCCTGACTATTCTCCTTGAAGTAACTCAGCAGTGACCTTGAAGATGTCTGTTTTCCTAAACAGTTTAGGGTTGGACATGTTATGCCTATAAGAAGGGGGTACACTAAGACTTCTGGACCTCTTATCTCAGACCACTGGTACTTAAATTATAAAGCATTTTGTAGATGTTTTAAAGCAGTATTTTTCTTGTTGATTTCTTTAAAAATTGGAAATAATAAGAACTTGGCTGTTGGATAATAATTAATACTCTCCTAGTATGAGTTAAAATTTAAAATGACAATGTATTATTATAACATCTTAGAAATTTGGCAATCAGGACTATAATTAAATATGTTGGTTTCTGTTCTGTAAGAAAATATTCAAGGTAAAAGAAGAATTTGGTAGCATTGTTTTCTCCTCCATGTTGGACTATGTTCGGTCTAATACTCAAGGTTTATAATGGCTTAATCTCTGAGGGGAAAAAAGAGATCTAATCTTCTTTGTTGCTCATACTTAATCTATGGAAATATCTTCAAATATGTCCTTTATTAAAGAGACAGTCCACAGACAAATCCTAAGACAATGCATGCAATTATAGCATTTAATATTTTCTAAATGGCAAGAAGTACTACCCAAACTGTCACATGTAATCATTCAAGAAAGGGTGACCATATGACTCAATTTGCCTGAGATGATCCCTATTAAAGAAAACTTGTTAGTTGCTATTTTTTTTTTAAACCCAAAGATATGAAAGCGAGTAGGAGTCAATCTCTTACTTTACTGAAGTGGAACAGGAGACATTTGTAGAAGAAATTATCCAAGACAGGTGAACGGCTGACATCCATCCCACCATGCTGCCTAGAATTACTTTCTCCCAGAACCATGTAATTTTAGACATGAAAAAGGCACCTAATCCAGTGTTTTACAAGTTCTGCTCCTTGGGGCGTCTTGGAAGGTTTCTTGGAGATGCCTTAGAGGCTACTGGGCAAAGAGACAGGGTCCCCACTCCCACTCGGGTACCCTTCCACTCTTACTTGTCTTACACAAAATTTCCAAAGGTTCTATGGCCAAAGAAGTCTGAGGATTCCCCTCTGACAGAGGACGCCCAGACAACTGTTACAATCAGATCCACGGCAATGTGGCTAGTCCCTGCTCAGAGGTGCCTAGAAGGGGCGAGTTTTATCCTCAGTCTGACCTGGTTCCTGAAATAAGGGTTCTGATGTACAACAGGAAACGGAGAAAAAAATTTATTTTTATGGAATGAGTCAGATTCATATTTTGTAAGAATAGATTCCCCATAAAAATAGCAATCACTTACTCTAAATTTTGTTTTGGAAAAAAATTCCATTCTATGTGAGTAAGAGAGAAATTGTGTTTCTCTTTTCATTAAAGAACATAACACCTCCCTGGCTAACTTGTAGAGGCTATAATGCAGGGACTCTCGCCCACCAAAGCTTTAAACATATAGAAATGTTGAACAGAATACAAATTTTACAAAAAGTAAAATTTAAAAATATATATGGCCAACTTTAAAAACAAGAAGGAAAATCTCCCAGGGCTAGAAACAGAGGGAACTCAGAGCTCAAGCAAGCAGCAGGCACTAAAACTAAACAGACCAAAGAAGCCTGAGATTAGATACATCCCTGAGGGACCTGTCTAATGGACTGGGTTTTGATACCTGAACTGGGTCCAGGGACCTGGGGGCAGCTGGATTTGCTCTCTGCATGAACCTAGGTGGGCTGAGAAGGTGACTAAGAAAAATTCTGCCCATGAGTTCATGGTCTCAGCACAGAGGTGTCAGGTAACAGGGTGGATAAAATGAGTCTTCTTAAGAGAGAAGAACCTGAAGTTTGTGCAAATGTGTGGGTAGAGCCTACATCTATCTAAGCCCCTGGCTGAGATATTAAAATAAAAACTAGGGCGGGCAACAGCGGCTCAGGGGCAGAGTTCTTGCCTGCTGTGCTGGAGACCCAGGTTCAATCCCTGGAGCCTGCCCATGCAAAAATAAATAAATAAATAAAAATAAAAACTGATGTGGAACAAGCCAAAACGCTAGGGCCCAGCAGAGGCAAATGCAGAAGCACGACATAGGGATGCCTGAACAACCCAGAGCACTTGGGTCTCCCGGTGAAGATGAGTTCACAGTAAAAAATTATAAAGCATATGGAGCAAATGACTGCTAAGAGGATTCACAATGGGCAGAAATCACACTCTAAGAACTACAAAAAATAGGAGGATCTAAAAGAATGTTTTTTTAATCCCTAAGACTACATAAGTGGTTCATAAGCATTCCATAGGCCCCTATTTGGTTCCCGCATTCCTCTGTATACCTAATAATTTTGTACATGTGAGTATCTGTCTTTATAGAGTGTTCGTTTTTTGAAGCCAGGCTTCAGCGATGGCTTATTCATTTATCTAGTCTCACAGCGCAGTGTCACGCTTCACACACAGGGAAACAGGCAATGCTATCAAAATGCACATGCACATGAGGCATTTCATTATACTTCCAAGGTATGAAGGGCACGGGTCCATATTTGATCCTAAAGAGAATACTAACAATGATTTCAAATAATCATATTATAAGCAATAATCTTATTTTAATCTATTCTTCTTATCTATGTACAATCATATATACTTCATGTAAAACAGAAACGTTTTTAAAGCCAATGCAGAAAAAAAAATAGAAAAAAATAAGTGGCTCTGATGAAAGAGCTAAAGCAAGTAAGGAAACTGTAGGTCATTAAAAGCGAGATGGTGATTCTACTAACTGAAGTAGGTTTTCCTAGGCTAGCTAAGGATCTTCACATTTTTGGTTTGTGCAATGCAGTGAGAGATCCTTTCTTGCTCTTAGGTCTTGAACCAGATGTGTGTTGGCTTCTCCAAAACCTCCGACAGGGGTGCCCTCTCTCTCCTCTCTTCCAGGTCAGCCGTTGAGTTCCAGCCCCCGCCTACCCTCCCTCCCCACCTCCACTTGGAGACCCCCAGGCCTGGTTCATAGGCTCTTTCACAGCAGCACTTACTGACTGTGCTGTTTGTTTTAACATGAAACATAAGGCCCGCAGTGCATGACATCGGGGTTTGTCTTAAATCCCTTTTATGCCCCAAATCTACACTAGCACCATGCTGCACACAGTTGGTGCTCAAGCAATTTTTCTCTCTATTGATGACATGCCAAGTCCACTGTTTGAGCTTGTTGCACTAAATTAATCAAATCATGAAATGTCACAGAGGGACGGAGCTTATTCCAACTCATACCTTTTACACATAAGGGATTGCTGTGGCCAGGGGTGGGGTGCGGTGGGGTGGGGGAGGGAGGCTGGGGAGTGGGAGAAGTCATACAATAAACCAAGAACAGAGTTAGATCCAAAATACTTGAGTTCCAGGCACATTTTACTTCCTTTATAATAGATACCTTCATCATCTTCATAGTAACAAACAGTATCAGTCATGAGGGCTCATTATGGACCATGCATTCCCCAACTTCAAGAGAAAGCGCTGTACAGAATATCCCTATCTACCATGGAAGAAACAGAAACTCAAGGAGGTTAAATTCAACAGGTCGCCCAGTGAGTACAAGTTCTTCCTGGCAGTTAATTACTCTGCAGCTCTGGTGTGTGGGGAAAAATATAAACGGCAAAAAAGTACAAACCAGGTTGAGGGCACACAAAGGAGAATCCTAGTCACAGGGTGGGGGTCCGAAAGGAGGTCCTGCCAGCTAATGCAGCTCCTCTTCCTAAACTGCAAATATTCTTTAAGTAATTTTGAACTACTGTTTAAATACAGGGCTTCTAAAGATTTTCCTCCGGGCCTAGAATTCAAAATTACCTGCCGAGTAGCAGTTAACTCATAGAGCTGGACCACTCGGTAAAATAAAGAAAAAGTAGTTATTTTACTGACAACGACAGCAGTTTGCCTCTGGTCGTTGGATGTATTTTTAACCTGGGTCTCTATCCTATTTTGTCTTTCCTTCATAAGGCAACACCAAACTGCTTAGGTGACTCTTTTGTCCCCAGGAGATGTCTAGCCAAACGACTCAGCCCAAAGGCTCTACTATTATGAGTGAAGAATAGCTATAAAAACAAACAATAATAACAGTACTCCTTTTTCTGAACAGAAAGCTTATTATTTTACCTTTGAGCAACCTACAGTCTAAAATGTAATGTATAATTTTGCCTTTTAACAGTTGTCATATTAAAGACTGCTTAGAAATACCCAATTTCCTTGCAACAGATGGAAAAGAAAACAATAAAAAAAAATTAAAAAAAAAAAAAAACTCCACCTCTAAGAACATACTTCCCTAACATAAGGTTTCTCTGAAATAAGATATTTTCACCCCAGGGAAATCTGTGGATTTGGTTAACATCACTATCTAATCTTGCTCTGAATATTCAACATAAACTAATTCCGCCAAACTCGATCTTATTCTGACCACACTGCAAAATTTCTAAATCTATTATTGCCTGGCTTATGCTTTCTCTTTAAACATTCCCAAGTAATAAGACCTGACCTCACAGAAAAGCCATACTGTAATATTTGCATTTTATTTTCAAGTCAGGACATTTTGTTCAGAATAGATTAAAAAAAAAATCTTCTGCCAAGTAGGCCTTTTTTATAAATGTTTCGTACTCTTTCCATACTATTTTTCATAGTAACGAAAATGAAATGAACTCAGCTCTTTCCATTTTGACAAGGTAGTACGGTAAACAACACAGAGCTGAGTTCGTTTCATTTCATTCAGGAGACTTTATGCATAGCAGAGAGATATCAAAATTTGCCAGTGAAAAGGTCTATGTAAACATATGGACTGAGTATACTAAATATGTTGCTTTGAAAAAATAAGAAGCTTAAGATACACACTGCAAAATCAGATAATCAAAGAAAATTTTACTGACAATTCTCATTGAAATATTTTCTCTAGTCAAATAAAGCAGTTAAATGTTGTACATTATTTAAAATAATCGGACAGCACTGTTTAAAGATAAGGCAATGATTAATTCACTTTAGGTGGGGAGAAAAAACCTTTGATGACTTTATGGAAGATTTGTTTATAATCATATTTACTACTTGGCATTTAAATAAGAGAAAAACCGCATGTTATTTTCAGAGAGGACCACATTCTGGTCAAAGGATTGACAGAAACCTTGTGCTCTTTTCAACACACTCATCGCAAGTTGAGCTTGAAGAGGGGCAGAGGGGCAAATAACCTGAACAGCGCTCCACCCTTCTATACCCTAAAAGACACTGCCACCTGTGGTTACCTTAGAACTACTTAAGTTGACTTCAGCACTCAACTCCCCTCACTTGATGCAGATCAATGAGGGACATCTGATTTGAACATAAAGGGCAAACAACTCTCCTGTCCTTTGAGTAGGTGGGAAAAAGTGTGTGCCCACCAATGATACCGACTTTCTATTCCCAGAACATGCCCAAGACCATCTGCCTTAGGGTCTGTGGACAAGCTGGCTTGAAGGCCCCCTCCCTAAATCTCTGCATGGCTGGAGATTTCTTCTTATTTGCGTCCTGGAACAAATGCACCTCCTCAGAGAGACCTTGCTTGATCTGTCAATTTAAGTAGTTTCATGATTACTCTAATATAACTTTTTCAACAGCACTCATTACTCTCTGAAATTATTTTATTTTTATGTCTGTTTTCTTCTTTATTACCCCAATAAAATATAAGTTATTGAGAACAAGAACCTTATTTCCATGTAATCTCTAGGGCCTAAAACAGTGCTTGCCACTCAGCAGGTCCTCAAAAATCTGTTGAGTGATTGCATCTATGACGTTGAAAACAAATCTTGGCGTGAAGGGGCAATGACAACATAACAGGTACTGGGCACAAAATGAAGAGCTCCCAGGCTGTAAGCACCTCCCACACCTGTTAGTCCACAGTTGTCCCTGCTCATTAGGATCTCCTAGGAAGACCCTCATCCTGGGTTCTGGGCAGCTGGTACAGGGAGGAAACTATTTGCCACCCTCCTAGATAACAACGAAAACTAACCAATGAATCAGAAATCAAATAAATAATAAAATAAATAAGGGACAATTGGCTTAAACTCTGAAATAGCCCTTTAATGCAGGGCATCCTGCTTATTACACACACATATTACAAGTAATCATTAGCTTAAAGTGTCAGAAACCAACGAAGTATATCAGTTCTTAGTTCTTAGAAATCAGAAAAAGTCCTGGCATTCTCAGGATCATCTCCTTTCACCTCTAAGAAGAGATCTTAGATGCAAATTATGCCTCTTTGCCCTTGCTTTTATGAAAATGTTTTTATTATAAGTCTAAATACAAATGAAAAGACTACACTGTCAAAACCAAGTCTAGATTTTGTGAATTCCATATTCACTAACTAAGAATATTTGTTACACCCAGCTTTCCCCAGAAATTTCTTCTTTTGTTTCTTACATTATTAACTTAGTATTTTCTACTTTCTTTGAAGTTTATTACCATATTCTTGTTTAACCGAAGACTGCCCTTGTCACTCATTCTGGCTCCTAACAAGACTGTCTCCTCTACATTTCTTTCATATTGTTGTTGACACTTTCTCCTGCTCTAACAAGTTCAACTTGGGCGGAAAGAGTACCTATGCCTGTGTACATGAGAAGATGCTATTCTAAAGCATTGAAAAGAAAAATGTCCCTCCTAGAAAGGTAACTACATGCTTTAATCTTTAGACTATAGAACTCCTTAATTAAATTTAAACCAAAATATTTTGCAAAGCTCAAATTTCCAAATTGGCATTCCTTCACATTTCTCATCTTACACAGTCCCTTTGTGAGTGGAAAACAGGGGTAATCACTGTTTTAAATTGCTTTGTGTTCAATGTGGCCTCCTCCTCAAGTCTGAATAGGGTAAAGCCAAGCTCTTAGAGTTGTTTTGTCCAAATTTTTCTTTAATGGTTTTGCACCTGTTTTCTAACAGAATGGACACATTTTTTTTCCTTACAATCAACATGTACTATTGAAATGCAGTACAATCAATAACACCTTCCTGGAAGATGTTTAAGAGAATAAAGATATTTAGCTAAACAAAGGAGAGACTTGTACCCTTTTCACGTTATTGATTCACTCACAAGAGAGAGGAATGGCTCACGTATTTGGATTTCCTGGGGCTCATTCCTATGACTGAGCTATACCTATTTTTCAAAAATCACTGCACTTCACTTGCCAGACATAGTTGATGAAAAGGGAAAACACTAATTTTCCTGGACATCACCTCAAGTCCAAGAACGTTTACTCTAGAGCCGAACAATCTGGTTTCAAACCAGCTACCCCATTTTTTAAGTAGTGAATCCATGGGCAAACTTCTTAACCTCTCCAAGCCACCCCTCACCCCACCCTCCCACAGTACCATGAGGATGACACAGTACTAAGAGGACCTCTCCCTCACAGGGCTGCCATGGGCTTCAAGTGAGCTAGCACAATGCCTAGCATGCCATCTGTGCTTAGTGCCAATTATTTTATCATTATGTCTGATGTCTGGAAGACCAGCCTGTGCCATCAGGGGATTCTGAGCATAATTTAACCATACATTCTTCTCCATCTCAATTCTGTTAAAGCCACCATCACTTCTCACCTTGATTCTCCACCTTGTCAATCCTCTCAGCTCACAATGAACTGTCATTTACAAATTTAAATCAGACCTTGTTACTCCCATTTAGAGCCCTGCCAGGCCCTACCAGAGTGGGCTCCTGAAGCCTACCTCCTCGTCTGCTACCAGGCCCCTTGCCTGCTGGGAGCAAGCCTCACCATGTAATCCCCTAAAGCCAGAAGTCTCTTCCTCTGGCTCTTGGCATGGCTGGCTCCCACTTGTCCTTCATGCCACAGGTATCTACAAGTCTCTGACACTTTTAGACCCTTGCAGCCTACTCAGGTTCTCTCTCTCATAGCGCTCTCTTTGCCTTATCCACAGCCCTTGCACAGTGTCTCATCACAGGAGCTCAATAAGCATTCCCTAAAAAAATAAACACTTGGGTTTATCCTTTACAGATGGTAGTCGTTGTGTTGATTACAAGGAAGGGTTGTCATTAGAGACTACAGATAGTACTAAAATGACTAACCTCCAGGGGAATGCGGGTCTAAGACTGACAAGATTTTTGAGATATTATACATTTTATTTAGTTCTCCTGTTTCTGCCCTTGTGCTCAGAGGGGTCAACTTTGGGTTTGTGTGTGCTAGTCTCTAGGAGACTCGCTCTAGTCTCATTCTGTTTGGTATTTTATCTGATGAATCTTGTCCTAATATATTATTATCATGTTTTAGCCTGTCGTAAATCAGCTATGAACAGTTTTTCAGTGAGCAATGCATACTGACAATGCACTAGTGGTTTACAGAATTTGGGGATCTATTTATAGACTGCTGGGATACCTCCTTTGCTTCCATCCCGATTCCTGCCTAAATGACAGTGTTTAGTCTTGAGATTAATGACCCACAGATAAGTGAGTTGTTATTATAGGAAAGAATGTAAACGGAATATCCTAGCTCACTCTCCCTTTGAAAAAAAAATTATTCAATGAATAACAAACATACACCTAGTCTGGATTTATGTGGAAACAGGTGAACCAAAATTTTCGGTTATGCTCGCCGTATAATAATCCATCCTATGTGTTTATGTCTCTACGGATAGCAGCCTGTGCAAATATACTATATCTAATCAGTTCAAACTGGCCTAATGGTAACAAAGACTCTGCAAGGGCTGAGCTGTCTTCCATGTTCACACATGCTTGGTGAATTTACCTTGTAAATCCCTCCCTTCATCTGTTCCTATAAAAAAAAAATTAAATTAAAAAAAAATGCATCTCAGAGCTGAGATTAGACTTTTAGGCCCTCCTGAGCAGTAATCCTTACTCCGACATTGACTTTCTTTGTGGGGTTTGGCAAATCAGTTTTCTCCTCTATAATACTGGGATAATAATGCTTTACTCAAATGGAAGCTGTGAGAACTAATTACTGTTATACAGTTTATTGAAGACGGGAAGTCTTGTGAAAATATTGCTACTGCTTATAGGATTGAGTTCCAAAGACAAAGGCATCACACACGGCAAAAAAATCAAAACATCTCAAAATCCCTACTGTTCCTATCTGTCACAGTGGCCTCCTTCTTAACTCAGGTGAAAATGAGGCAAAACAATTTTCAAGGGCAGACATGCCCTTCTCCTGTAACAAGAAATGAAATGCACCAGTGGCCCCACCTGTTCTTGATATGCTGGCCTGCTCCTATGCTCGGTGGAAGGATGAAGGGTCTTACTTACAAACTTGCCAAAGGGGCTGGGGGTAAGGAGAAAAAGTTTTTGTTTTCTATGCAATTCTTCTGACCCTGATACAGGGTCTTTCTGAATCAATGGATGCCCTAAAAGACTGAATTTCAGGGAAAGGTCTTCTCAGCCCTAAAGACTCTGAGCTGTCAAGAAAGGAGTACTGCTGTAAAATGATTAACTGGTCTTAGACAATTAACTGGTTTTAGAACTTAAGCCGTGTTTCAAGGAAATGTGACTGGTTATAATCAACACTGAGAGCCCACAAGATGCTGGTTGTCTTAGAATAAGGAATTTCTGTATCCTGAAGTTCAGTTTTTAAATGACCAGAGATAAGGGGACACAGGTCCTCTAAGGATTAAAGAAGGTAAAGATTTGATTCTGTCCCCAAACCAACAAAGCAACAGAATGCAAAATACTACTTATTATCGGTATCTGTGTCAAGTCGATTTTTACAGAGAGATCCATCAACCCAGGATCCACAATTTGGGGAGAATGTAAGGGTAATATAATTTTCAGAGAGGTTTCATAGCAGGGCCATGAGATTCCAATCTGGAAACAGTCTTTAAGAACATGAAGTATTAAGAATATTTTGACTATGGAATTTTTACATCTTTTATAGAATTTATATGCAATCCAAACTGTAAGCAGACTGAATTTAACTTATAGGGCTTTACATGAACAATTTTCTGAAAGTGGCGATTTTGAGTGTACAGCTTGGGTCCTCCAGATTTGTTTATTATTTTCGCTTAAGATAACTTTGGTGCTAATTGTCTTTACAGAGAGGGAGTGGATTACATATTCTTCAGGATCTCTCCAATCTTATTTTCCCAGGGGTCACTAACCCCTAGTTTTGAACCTTATATGAGGAGGAAGGGAAAGGCCATCAGGAGACAAGGGAGCAAGAGATCTGGCCTGTCCAATTTTATATCTATAAAATACAGGGGAAAGGCTGTAAGGATCCTTGTTTTATGTCACCACTGGTGATAGTCTCTAAGTACTACCCCACGTCATCTGCAAATTCATTCCTTTAATCACTCAACCTTCAATCAAGCATTTAGAGAATAACTCCTATGCACCAGTCTTCCACTGTCCTTTTGTCAACTGCCCCTGTATTTTCATGATTATATTTTGCGCAAATAACTCATTTTTCTTTAGCTTCTCCTTCCTTTAAATTATTTTATTTTCTTGCCCCTGCAGCTGTGTGAACCCCCTTCAGTATTTAGCAGTTGGGGCTGTGCCATGCCAGTTCATGGGTGCCTCTTGGTGAGTGCTCTGATTGCTTACTTACAGAAAGAGGGCCTGAGATGATACAAATACAACAATCAATTTACACATGTATAAAAGTAACGATAATCTCTCCAACCTGTGAAAAAAAAATTAGCATCACCAAACTGTGTTTATTTCAAGGTTGAGTCCTCAAATTAAAAATATATATATATATATATGTATAAAGGATAGTAAAGAATATATTCACTATCTCCCTACAGTAAGTAAATAGCTCATGATATTTTAATAAAATTTCCTAATTAAATTTTTAAAATTTCATTTAGTTATTACAAATGCCATACAGCCATGAGATTATCAGGTATGACACTTGATTCCTGTAAAAAAAAAATGCAGTTCTTCATTAATTATTTTCAAGTGTATCCGTTGCCAAGAAGCATAGTGGTCATTACCCCCACTTTTTCTTTTTTTACAGAGAATGCAGCCATTCCAAAATAATATCAGGTGGCAGACTTGTGATCTTGGAAATTTTTACTCAGGAAAGGGGTTAAATAATAAGAACAATTTAGAGTCTTAAAATCACCCGCAGAGTCCCTCAATGGGCCTTTTTCCTGGCCTCCATGGAGGGCCAGCTAAACAACCCATTGTGGTTTGGACAAGCATATGCAGCAGAGTTATAATACACACTACATACACATATCATAATATGGCATGATGGCATAGAGTATGTGATATGTAACTACGCATGTAAAATGATGACATGATGTTTAAACCAACATACTGGTGTTTTAGGATGGGGTGACTGGGAGGTCCAACAAAGCAGTTTTGAGGGGACTGCTCCCCCCACTTGGACAGTCACGCTTTTGCTATAGACTTCTTTGGAATAACTCCTTGAAAGTCATCTTCAAAGCTCACATTATAGTCTCTTATCAAGACTATTCTCTGTTACCACTGTTCTTTGAAGGTAAATTTGAAAACCTACAAGTTTCGAGTTAACTCACATGAACGAGGTGTGTAATTGAGAACATCGAAGAACACACATCAGGAGATAAAATTAACTAGATGGAGTCCCTCCGCGTCTCCTACGCTGACTTGACGGAAGAGATTGTCCCAGACGTCACGCCGGAGTGGACACAGCCTCCCGAGCTGGTAACTCTCTCGGGAGCAATGTTCATTTTAGTGCTGGCATTTTTGGAAGGTTTTGTTTAAACCTACTCATACCTTTAGTTATGGTTAGTTTACCATATCGATGTCCAATAAAGTGGAGAGAACTTTAACGCATGCTCAATAAATATGTATTGAACGAGTGAGTGACTATTTTAAAAATACATGAATTAACCTCTAGATATGTTTTAGTTCTAACTCCTGACTCAGTATGCCCATTATGATCAAGTGAACTGATCATTTTTTAGAATTAGCAATAGTATTCTTTACATTCAGCATCTCAATTTGCTTTTCTATGTAGATGACATGTAACACTAATACACTCAATTTTTAGTGAAAGTTACACTTACTCAGCGTGTACTATAACCCAGTGGATAAGAAACAAGTTTATTTAAAGTGTGTGTAAGTATGTGTTTGTTTTCCCACAGAACCATTTTAGAATTAAAAGTAAATTATGAAAAATAAACAAGCAAAAAAATAAAAGGAAGTTATTACAGACTACCTTACAATTATACCATTCCCATTATTCCTTAGCTATTTAGTAGCCAATAAATTTTATTATAGAAGGTCATCAAGTTTCTTATATGGAATTGCTTGTTTTTAACATCTACTTGCCTACTCTTTTTTGTTTTGCTAGCCACAGACAGAAAAAGGAATTTTTAAAAAAATAACTTTTCAAATTTGAAAGTGGCTCCCAGAGGTGTTCCATAAATTATCCACGGAGAGTCAAGCATCACAGTCAGATTCAATTTCCCCTAGCCTACAACCAGGATCTCCAGAATCAGAACAAACACATCCACTCAAAGGTAGCTCACTCCATTACCTAGCTTTATTCTTCTTGAATATTTCTTTACCACCGTGTAGCTTGGGATGCTGTCAAAACATGAAAAATATATCTGGTTGTACAGACAAAGGTATCTGCTTTACCTAATTACTGAAACATTTAAAAGCTATTTGTTATTCTCTAAAACAAATCCCAAACCAACGAAACAAAAAAGCACGGCACTGCAAAGATAGACAGAATTTTCAACATAAATGCAAGGTTAGTAAATGTTTAAATATAGAGTTTCTGGAGCTATTTCCAAACAACCAAAGCTTTGTCCCTTGCAGACTGAGGTTTATGTAACAAATGCTAGCTGAGAAGAGGAGAGAGGTGAGTTTCTTTGTCAGAACTACCTCTCTAAAATCCTGACATTAGTTTAATAGGTAGTCACTTGTACGTATTTTACAAAAAAAAAAAAAAAGATTTTTTTAAGACAATGGTATACACAAAGATTTGCTTTTTGCACCCTAGGATTGAAACTATAGCACATGCACACTTACAAGTAACAAGCTGAAACTCAGAAAGCAATGAAAATATCTTATTCTGACTTCTTACATAACAATACCTTTTCTTTGAATTGCAAATTAGCCCTTGGCCAGTTCTCTCTTCCCTGTATTTTTGAGAGGGAAAATGGCTTTTCTGCAACATGAAAGCAATTGAAACTATGTGCTCACTGGATGTCTGAATGAAAACTGCAGTAAGCATTGGTACTGATATTGTTCTTGTTACACAGTGTAAGACACAAAAATTGAAATTCTTTTAACTCATGAGTACTACTTTTGGATAAAAGTAATTAATTACCTTATGAAGTAATTGTAAATCACTTATATTTTTCTTATAAACTACTTGGTGGGGTTTGGCAACCAACTAATTTACCATTAAAATCTGTAACAAGCCCAGAACTCAGAGTAACACATGCGGTAGGATTTCATTTATGTTAAAAATATATATATACACACATTTACACATATATACTTGTAAATGCACAGAAATTACTAGAAGCATATACTATATACATTATTCTATATGCTTTATACATTTATTTTATCTACTGTTTATATGCCATATATGTATATACTATCTATTATGTACATTTTTTGGCAATAAGATTTATTGGTAGGTGGGGTAATAGGATACAATATAAATGGCAAAGAGTGTTCCTTTTCAACTGAATGTAATGTTATATAAAGGGTGGCAGGTTGGGGATCAAAAGAACAAATATGGATCTTAACTATAGCATATAATAGCTTTTTGATCTTATACAAGTTATATATTCTCCCTAAATTGAAATTTCTCATTAAGAAAATGGGCATAGTCATTTTCTATCTCAAAAGGCTGCAATGAAGATAATGCACATAGGAATCTAGAGCTTTTCCTTTTGTGCTTCGTGGTTGCCATCCCTTACCTTCACCCATCACAACTCACCCCAGGTCTTTGGTTAGTTAAAGCCAAAGAAATATTTTCTTGGGCAGTGATAGTACACAGTAAACTAAGTACAAAGTAAACACAGTAGTACATAGTAAACTGAGTCCTCAAAAACTATATTCTCTGAATTGATTTTTGTTGTTCTTTTTCCCATCACACTGACCACTTGAGACATTACTGGCATGGTCCCTTCCAAAGCATCATTATTCCCTGTGCACTCTACAGTTTGAAAAGACAAATGTGATCAGAGCCACAGGTGTGCTTGATTGTGCCATCGTGTAACCTGCAAACTATATTATACATACATGCATGCGTATATATGTATGCATTTATATATACATAGACGTAGGCCACATTTGGATGCAGACATTCCCATAAATAAAGCAGTAGTTTTCAAGGTCTGGTCCTGGGCGAGCAGCATTAGCATCACCTGGGAACTGGTCAGAAATGCAAATCCTTGAGGCCCACTCCAGATCTAGTAAACCAGAGTCTGAGGTAGAACCCCACACCCTTAACAAGCCCTTCAAGTGGTTGTACTACACACTACAAGTTTGAAAACCACTGCCAAAAGTAATAACCATTACACCCTTTGGTGGCAAGTAACCTCAGAGCCTTTTTTGACAGCAGTTCAACTCCAAGGGAGCTCTGTGTGAAGTTGAGAGAAGAAAATAACACTGGGAGTAGTTTTTAAAAAAATTATTTTTAAAGCAGTGTTTGAAAAAAGAAAAGAGTAAGCTAAAAATAATAATCCAACAGAGTTCGGCCTCTAACTATTTCCATTTAATTTGGCATTATATCGGTCTATATGATAAATAGCAATGCTCCAACATAGCTAAAATCTTTTTTTTCTATATGGAAAAAAGAATATCAACATTCATGGAAATTTTAAATAAACACCTGGAACAAAATCTACACTTACAATGATGTGAACTTCCTTTAGACTGGGGAATAAAAGACCAAAGGCTACCTGAGAAGACCAAAAGCAAAAAAGTAAAATTACAGGGGATTACTTTACCAACTCCTAAAAACTGGTGCTGAGGTTCTTCATAGGCAATGTATTAAAATCTTGAGAGTTGCAGGGTCTTAAGGAGCTGGTGAATTCATCTTCAGTTTAAAGTTCTATCTACAGAATATAGCAGCAAACGCTCACTCAAAAATTTTCAATTGCTAATATATGTAGTTCGTGGATGGCCTTCAGCTTCAACATGACACTGGGCAGTTTTCTTAGGAGAGTGAAAGTCTTTAGGTTATTAAATTGTTTCTGGGCAGTACATCATCAGTCATTCACACCTTACGTGGAAACTGCCCAACCTTAAAACACGCTGTGATGGAGCCCATTATATATTTTAATTTGATCTATTTTTCTTTATAGCTATGGCTAAAAGGGAAAAGAACAACTATCACATGCATTTTATTCTTATAACTTGGGGCTGAAATAATTATCAGAATAAACTCAAGATCCCTAGAAAGAAAGAGACATTGCTTTCCCCCATCATTTGCACTATAGCCGGACCCTATATATACCTCCAAGTACTTGGAGAGGGCCAGTAACGCCTTGTAGTACAGCATCCTACAGGGCTCGATGATCCTTGAATGAGGACTTCATAAACACTGAAATTCACAGCTTTTAATGAGATCAATTAAATAATGGAAGGTGCACAAAGAACAGGGAAAAAGGAATGCGTAACGGGTTGAAGGAGACACGAGAGTCAAGACATGGTGTACTGTGAGATTAAATATATTCGAAACTTTAGTCTATGACTTTTCAGCACTGATTATTCTTTCTCATTTAGGAAAAAAAATGGCACCAATGAAAAATCCAGATTTCAGAACTATGAAGGAATCAGTCTTAGGCAGTCTAATCCTCTGAACCCAATCTCTCCCATAAAAACAGAAGTCCAGTTTTGGCAGGCCATATTACCTCCCTCATGAAAACTCAGGATGGAGAAAGCCCTCTGACTGCTGTCATTGTCTTCGGACACATGCACTGCCACCCCTGGAGAGCAGAGCTCGTGGTGGGTCCCCCTAGCTCCACGCTGGTCCCCAAGTGAGACGCAGACATGCAGGCCATCAAGCACTTCTTTAAAAGACAAATCACACTTGCATATGGGATGCACACTTTGGGATCTCAGAACCCCCTTTGAAAAGTGTAAAATATCATTCTCTGGAAGTTTTAATTTTAATTTCTTTTCCACTGCAAGGCTGGGTGAGTAAAGAAGACCGTGAGGCAGGTCCTTGAGCAGCTCCTAGGTTAATTACCTTATAATAACAACCCTCTTTCTTCCGTTGCTGATCAGGTCCTTCCCAAACACAGTTAATAATTTCTTCTATTAAGCATTTGAAACGTTTATGAGGTCTGTGCTTTGAGGGTACATTATGATGATGGGCTTTTAGAGCTCCTATAGACTCAAATTGTCTTAGGAGATTTCCCCGATAAAAGAGACATAGATGTGTCTAACATGTGGAAGGGGAAACCCAACAGGATCCCAGACAGCCAAGTGATGCAAAATGTTAAATTATATACCACTCTTGAAATTTCAGGTAAAAACTGACTCATTTGTGCTGCATTCAAATTTTAGTTTCACATTTTCAGAAAATATGCACTTTTGTTAAATGAGTACTGACTGAATTGCCTTAGAGATAAAATATGTCCCTGAACATATTTAAATAAATACACAGGGTGCAGGGGTGGTTCAGTGGTAGAATGTTCGCTTTCTATGTGGGAGACCCAGGTTCGATTCCCAGACCACGGACGCCCCAAAATATACATATATAAATATATATACACAAATATATATATATATATAAAATCTGTAAACACAACACCAAGACCTAGATTCTTTAGTCCATTGCTTTGTTTTTGCTGACTTTAACAGCCCCATTTGCTTTTCATCAGCGCACTGTGTGTTGATGAATTTGGTATCTTATTTTCACGACTGACTGGATTGCTTTTAACTACATGTCTCTGGAAATCTAAAACTGAGGACAAAAACATGATTTAACCGAAATCCAAAATTTAAAGAAAATAATAGGTTGCAAATGAAAAAATAAAAGTTTTTTTTGCACACGTGCCTGAATGTCTCCAGCTTAAGATGATTTAATGAAAAAAAAATTTGTACTTCAAAAGTATTACTACTTTCAGGGTAACATTTACCTAAATAAGGGAAATTCTGCTCTTGTCTGTTAATCACAGCTTTCTGCTGCTTTATAAAGACCTGAAAGTATATGAATAATTTCAGCCATTCTCCAGGCTAAGTACTGGAAGAATTACTTTCCAAATCATTTTTTTTAAGTCTACTTATGAAATATTCTTATCTTCTCTTTAAAATTTTTTTAAATGAGAACTTCTTTTCTATCATGTAATAAAGCTTCAGTAACCACCAAAACATAAAACTGAAAAGAAGTGAGAATATGAATGGGCTAAAGGTGACATGACAGGTAGGTTTAACCTCAGAGCAGTAAAAAAGCATCACACCCTTAATCCAACCTGCATATTCCTGTGATTTCAAACACTCAGCACAGTCTTTTGTTTCACAACATGCGCCAACTATCTATAAAGTTACGTAAGTTTGGGATTTTTCTCTCAGGAGAAAACATGCCCCACAGAAAGAACATGTTTAGTCATCAAAGAAATAATATTAAATTCAATCCAATAATTCAAATTTCCTTTTCCATGCAGGATTAGAATTAGAGACAATAGTTCAAAGAGTGACTGGGTGCCCAAGCAATGAGACTCCAGTTGTACGCAAGGAAATATATGTTCAAAAGCAAACATGAAATGCACAAAATTCATATATCAGTTTAAACTCTGGAAAGTTAATATTTCAATAAAAGGGCTTTCTTTCAGGAAAATTTGCACTTTGTTGTAAACAGTGTTTTTTAAAAGCTGTTCACTGGGTTTGTGATCTATCTTGGTTTAGAGGCAGATATCACTTCATCGTTAATCCCTTTTGTAAGTAGTAACTTTGTTTTAACAACATAGATTAGATGATGATTAATCTTAAAACATTCAGTTTGCTTCAAGTTAAAAACAGAGTACCATTTAATTTTCAGAGTACCTGAAGATTGCAGGGAAGGGAGAGAAAGAGGTGGTAATTTAAGAAAACAAATATTATAAGGAGAATATCAGTTTTTTTTAATCAAAGGAAATGTTTCTTTGTCTAAGATTTCAGAATTATCCTTTCAATATAAAAGTGATCACTTAGACTGAAGCCAGGGAAACTGAATAATCAACTTTTTTGCATAATTTTCACTGGGAATGACAGAATAATAAAACAGTTTTCATAGGACTGTATTCAGCCCTAAAATAAAATGTGTGATGAGATATCAAATGCTTTATTGTATACTGTATATAAAATTTTATATATAAAATGTTCTTTATTCCTTCCTAAGTGTCTGGAGGTAGTGATGACAAAAAAACGTAGCCAAGGCTTTTAAATGGAGGAATATGGTTCCAAATCCTTTGCTCTACAAATTCTTTGCCTTTTAGCAGATTTTTAAACCACATGAACCTAGGTTTCCTTCTCTCCTAAACAAAAGGTAACTACTGTTCTACAATAAAAGCACTGTTGTGACTTGATTAAATGAGGCACATGATAAAACTCTTGGCACTTAGTAGACATTGAAGAAATGCCATTTTGCTTCCTTTTATTAGCCAGGTGTTTTTTTAATGTATAAAATTTTTCAACTGAAGTACTGAGCCCAAAGGTATCCCAGAGCCTTTTTTATAGTAATTATGCCAATTTAAATATGCAGGTGAATTCTACTGGTCTAATACAACTTTACATAACAGCGGATTTGAAAAACAGCAAAAGAAGACTCTGAAGGTCTACGAAGAAAATTTTAGTGGAAAAACATTTTATTTAAAACTCAGTTGCTCAGTAAATAGAAAGTCAATAGTTAAGTTTACTGCATTTTTATTTTAATATTCATATATTTTAAGCATGCTGATTTGCCAGCAGCACTAAATCACGTTAACTAAATTTTTTTCTCTCCCAAATCTCCAAGAAAGCAATTTCTACTTTCACAGCAGCATACATCTGATGAAGAGACTTTAGAGGTCTTAAAAGCTTTGCACAGCACATTTGTTTGACTTATAAGGAGCATAATAAAAGAAAGTTGTGTCTAAATTTAAGTAATTAAGAGCAATTGACTAGTCTGGCCACGTGACATTATGTGCAACCACACATCTTAATACAAATGGAGGCACTCAAATTAATATCCTGAAATGAATGAAATAAACAACTGCAGTTAGCAGATCTCATTCATAGTGAACTAGAAATGTATGTTCTGTATATATTTTAAGTTTGAGAAACTATCTTTACATGCAAGATATAAATTATGTTAGCATATAATGAAACTGAAACCGATTTCTCCCATTAAAGAAGATAAAACTTATGCCCTTGGAAGGAAAATAGATTGCCAGTGATTACTAAACTATGAACTACTTCCTTTTATATTTTAAAATTAAAGTTACAAAAAGCTGACTCTGATTATAACGAAAAAGAAAACCCACCCACCATGGGAATACACAGCAGTAATTTCATTTTCTGCCCTCGCCCTTCAATTTTAACAATATAAGACAATTTCCCAGGGGACCCAGGAGAAGCGTCACCTGGAAACCTAGACTCCAAAAAGCACCCATTTAATTAAGGCCACAGATCCTGTCAAATGAAAATGTCTTTATGCCTATGGACATCATGAAGAAACTTGCTGATTTTGATGGAGAGGTTCCTCAGCACTCCGGACAAAAACTCTTGGTCTGTTTTAGAGACATTTAGATATTTAAGAAAATCAAATGTGGGGAAATCCTTGCTTACATAACAGATTACTACATGCATCTGAAACTACTGCAGCATTCAAGTTCTTACTGGAATTAGGTGGGAGTTGATGACAGGAAATGTTACAATTAATCGTTCACGTTTAATACCCTGTGGACTAAAGAAGAATTTCTGCAAATGCCAATGAATATTTCTTTAGTCAATGCAAACATAACATTTCTTCTTTAAAAAGACTGAATCTTCAGTAACCTGGAAAACTCAGTTGGAATGATCAACTGCCTGGAGGCGCTCGATAGCTGAGGTTTTATTTTACCAGCAGCCAGTCCTTCACATACAAGAATTCTTCAGCTTTACAAAAAATTTACTCTATCTGTGCAACCATAAACCAAACTCATTAGTACTTTCTTACCAACAGGCAGTACTGAGGCTGAATGTCTGGGTTTAAGAAAGGAAAACCTGGGTTCAAAATCTGATTCTATCCTTTTTTTTTTTGTTCACATGGGCAGGCACTGGGAATCAAACCTGCATCTCTGGCATGGTAGGCGAGAACTCTGCCACTGAGCCACTGTCGCACTGCGCTGATTCTATCTTTTAAGAGCTGGTTCACCATAGACAAGTTACTTAATGCTTTTGCTTTTCTTTCTATCCTCATCTTTCTTTCTCAGCTGTAAAATGGAGACAGTAAGCCAAAAAGGTCAGGTGAAGTAAAAAAAATAATGCCTGAAAACTGACAACAATGCCAGTCACATAGTAGTTTGTAAACAAATTGTTTTTTTAAAAACAAAAACTATCTAAATATATTTATATAAATATTGATCCAAGTTAATAAAAATATTTGTAACTCCTATCCATCCAACCCATTCCTACAGGGCATTCCCTGGTACCCCTCACTGCAGGAGGCGTCTATCTTCCACCCCACTGGCTGTGTAACTGGTTTTGGCCATGAGGATATGAGCAGAAGTAGTAAATCTGTGTCCAAGCAGAAGGTTTAAGAAGCACTGCATGGTCTGCCATTACTTTTTTTTTTTTTTCCTCTTCCAGCTGAACAGAATGTCTAAGATAATGGCTTTTCCTTTTGGCAGGAAGACAGCATAGAGTAAAGCCTCAGCCAATTCATGTAATTCATGTAATATGAATAAGAAATAAACCTTTGTTGTTATAAGCCACACGATTTTGAGGTTGTTTGTTACCACAGCATAACTTAGAAATGCTTACGAATTGAATACAGTGGCATTATTGCCTGATGGTAGAGGCAGCTGCAGCGCATCGAGAGAAGCACTGGTCTTGAAGGAAGAAAACCAAAATTCAACTGTCAGCTGACCATAAGACCTGGGACACTGCAGAACTCTTATTAACCCGTTTCCACCGCTATGGCATAGTAGGGCAGAGTATGCACTCTACCACTTACTCACTGTGCTAGTATAGGCAAGTTGCTTAGCCTTAGTGCTTCTCAAATGGTTCATCCTTACAATGGGGATAATATGATCTACCTTCTAGGTCATTCGTTGTGAAAATTAAAAGAGTTGATGCATGTAAAGTTTTTTAGAACACTTCCTGGCACTATGATAAACCTTCAATGCATGTTAATTATATTACTGTTGTTTTGTTATCATTATTATTGTTGTACATTTTTTATAGAGTTTTTGGGGCCTCAAAGGTGACAGTGTTTGTGGAAGTGCTTTGTAAACTATGAGGATTTTTGTTTTGTTTTATATAGTATATATTATACCTATGATGGGCAGTTCATTTATCATCTCATTGTAAGCAACAACCCTTTGGTAATTACAAGGAATTCTACAAGAGCAGGAAACTTTGTCTGTTGTGTTCACTGTAGTATCCCAAGCCTTAAAACACTACCTGGCACATAGCAGACTAGTAAATATTTGTTGAATTAATGAAGGAAATTCATGGGCTCCTGTGTAACACTTTCAATGCAGATGCTATTTTAAAACTTTATCCTTACTGACTGAGTCTTAGCCAGTTTCACAAATCAAAGCTTCATATATGCAGGCTTACATCAGGTACTGGACATATTTAACTATCTGCTTAAATTATCCAACTCAACAAATCTATGTTCAATAAGAACACCACATGTCATCACTTCTCATCTCAGCAGAGATCAGAATAATTGGTGCTACACATTAGGAGAACCACCTTAAATTAAAGAATGTCATAATGTCTTTGATCAATGTACAATAGAGTATATGTTAACATTTTTTAAACTCTAAATTATGGAACTAATCCAAGAGTTTCAATGTTTTTCTTTCTTTGAAACCAAGGATAAAGCCACTGAAATTATACTTTTTTTAAAGAAAAAAGTGACAAGCATATTCTAAAATCAAATTTTAAACTAAATATGAATAAGATAATGAAATTTGATACATATATGCTTGTTTAAACATCTCAAGGCAATTATAGATGATACATTTCAGATAAACTTTGAAAACCCCACATTTGGAGACCTGATTATTTGAAAATTCCCCAAAAGTTAAATAGTATTTGCTGCATTCCTACCAACAGCGTCACTGTTATCAGATTTGGTAGTTTAGGAAACACAGGAGGACGCATTAGGCAACTTTGAGGACTCACAGAGGCAACTGCACATTGCTAGAGTCTGAGGAGTTATTTTTAAGACTCATTAAAGTTAACTTTTTTTTTTCCAAAGTAAACGTTTTTGAAAGTTTACTTATATCACACAATTGAAGAATCCTAGAATCAGGTGAGCTCTTAGAGATTATCTAAACCAATCCTTGGTTCAACTTTCACTGTGCTGTATTCATTCATTATTCCAGCAAATATTTCCTGAGCACCCACGCGCCAGTTACTATGCTAGAGTGATCAACACATACCTAAAACAAAACATAGTCACTGGCATCACAAATGTTAAGACTAAACAATTGTCCGACCTTATCTCTGGAGCCACCACCTATGCACCTCTTCCCACAGTATTCTCAAAAACTCCAAGATGCTTATGGTTTCCTTCCCCCATGTCTCCTCCTCTCTGAGATAACCATCTCCAGTCCCACTTGCCTTTTTCATACAGTTATTTTCATGGAAAATAAATACATTTCCACTACGTAATCACCAATCTCTTGCTGAAATACCCCAGGCTCATCAGCACACAGTGATATGCATTTCTGTGTCCTCTCCAAAGCCGTATCTGACCATTTTCTCCTTATTCACTATGTTCCACTACATTAATCTTTTCCCATTCTCCAGAAACACTAAGTTTTGTTTTCTTGCTTTCACCTGAGCCTTCACATTCACCCATCTCTGTGTCTTCCCACAGAACCCCAGGCAGCTCGTACATTCTCATCCTTCAAGTTTCAGTAGACATCCTCTCTCCTTGGATGAGATCCAAAGTAAATTAACCTCTCTTTTACACCCCATCCTCACTGTCACTCACTACCTTATCTGTTTTATTTTCCACTTACGACTTATCATTACCTGAACTTATTCCACTTTCCTGTTTTTGTATTTATTGGTAGTTTCCACCCCAGAAAGCAAGTTCATCCCCACCCTGCAGGAGCCTAGAACGGTGCCTGGCACGTGGAATGGAAGGGGGAGGAGGGAGGGAGGAGATAGCCCTGCTCCAGAGTCTTTCTGGATCCATGCTACTATGCTGTTTATCATCACAGTCAAGATTGTGCAAGCTTTTTCTGGCAGTCAAACCACATTTTGTTAATCTTACTGTCTAAAGTCAACAGAGCCCGGGGTCTTTTTCACATGTGGTTGAGACACATTCTTATATGATATGGCTGTGCTGCTGAACTGAACTGAAGGAGAATTGTCAGATTCGGCCCCACTATTCTAGCTCCATTCTGGCTCTCTCATCCAACCTTCTTATCCTCCTTCACTTCCTGTCAACTACGACTTTGTTCGGCTATGCCATCGATGTCCTGAAAACAAATACATTTCCACCCCATGTACTCTTTTACAAGCTAGGCCTTTATTGTGTCTAAACTCATGTTGGCATAGGTTAACAATATTTAAAATGTTATTCTTGGGGGTGAAGGATTATAACATAAGTCTGATCCACAAGCACTCATTTGTTTTTCTCTCTTTTTTTGTTTCTACACCATCTTTTCTTCTTTCTCCACCCCCTGCCCATTTTTTTTTTTTTTTTTACTTTGTCTCTCTCTATGCCTCGGGACTGCGGCTGATGGTGCTAAACCCTGCTGGTGATGCTGGTGTTAAACAATTTGCTGTGCACTGTGCCAATGAGACAACTTCAAGGCACCTCACTACAGGCCACTTAGGACAAATATATATCCATAACATGCTGCCTCTGCCACGGCTCTTACTACCCGTTTGTTCGGCATGCGAGACATATACGAGTTGGCTCTTATGATATTTGCTGTTTTCTGGAGAATCAGGGAGTGCATAAAAGAAAAGGAGTTCCTGGCAACTGCAGAGTATCCAGCAGTAGCTCCTGCCAATAAAATGTTATATTGATACTTACTGCTTTAGAAATTGCTTGCCCTAAAACTTGTATTTATTAACTACCACAACCTATAAAATCAGTGAGGACAGTTATTATAAACCGGTTTTACAGATGAGACATAGAACAATTAAGAAACCAGCTCAGAGTTCCCAAACAATATGCAGGGTTGACTTCACAACGCCAGCGTCCCGATCCCTTCCTCCCATGGGAGGTTGCTCCTCGATGGGCATTTGTCCTACAGCCATTTCCCCTACTGACAGCCATGGACACCCCCAGGTGCCACTTTAATCTAGAGTTTACATAACATTCTAGATCGTCACCATTTAAAAAGACCACAGCTGCTAAAGAGAGGAAAAAACTGGATCACTGCATTGCCTGTATTGATGTGAGATGTGACAGAATTTGAGGAAAGTACTGCATGCAACAGACTGCTAGAAAAACAAGGGAAATTCAGAACAGAATTTACATCCACAATAGGAATGCAGGACCACCTGAAAAGCAATATGCGACACAAAGAGCAACAACAAAGAAATGAAGATTAGATGAATTCCTTTCCACTCACTTTTCTGAATGAACACAGCAAAGTTGCTAGGGCCTACCTTTCAAGAGGACTGCTACTGGAAACAACTGTCTGGTTCCCTCAATCAGTCTTTGGGAACAAAGGCCACAGATTAAATAAACTCATACAATGACCCATTTCTGAATGAAAAGAAAATGGTTTCAGCTTGGCATAGACTGGAAATACCCCATAGGAACTGACCTCTGCTCATTAAACAGACAATAGCACAACAGTCGCTTTTTTTTTCTTTTTTAATTGTTCTGAAGTCTTTTGCCTCATTCCCCAAACACTCAAAAGGTATTGTATCATTTAAGGAGATTAAAGGTATCTGTTGATTATAGCACACAGACATTAAAAAGAGATTCTAGAAATTTAATTTTGGGAAGAAATGCAAGGTGCTCATTAATTTGATTAGAAGGTAGATAACATTGAGCATAGTTAATGAAGTTTAATATTATTTGATTTACATGAAGATATATTAGTACGAGGGGAAAAAGTGATATTTACAAACTCCCAGGAAATTATGAATTTAGCAAAAGTTTCCTAAACAATTAGATATTGGGCTGCAGAGAAATTGGCCTTGGTTTTCTCTCTTCACGTTACCCAACAGAGCAGTTTCACAAATCCACGACAAGCTCAATGGGACTCCTTGACCACTGGAGAAAGGAGCTCGTGAACCGAGGACAGCAGGAGACATGGTGAAGTCTTCTTTTCTCAGTAAATTTAGGAGCTAGGCCACTACCCAAGTTTACAGATTTTGCAATCACAGAACAGGAAGCAAATAAAGCACTAGCTACCCTGGAGGCCATTCAAATAAATGCATCTGAATGTTAATGGACCAAGATTTGCATGCTGCCCAAGATCCAATAAAATTCTTATAAAGAGTAGCTGTGAATTATTCCAACATGTTCAAACATTTCCACTGGTCAAGTTAATAAAATTTTTAAAAGTTAAGTCAGCCCACTTTTACCTACTATATGAGACCAAAGGCAGAGAAGTTAATTGTGTCTAGAATCTAAACTTTGTGTGACACATAATCTAAATCAATCTGTCTGGACAGCTCATTTACACTACCCAAACTCCTGGAGTCCAGAACAGGAACAAAGCCTTATAATTCTGTATACTTTAATGTAATACCAGGACATTTCTCAGATTGTGGTGGACTGATAATTAAAAATAATTGGTAGCGTGCCTTGAGAATCTGAAGGAAAAAATATATATATGTATGGAACTATTAAACTTTCCCATCTGGGGAACCTAACCTCAAGTATCCTCTCAACCACTGGGGACGCCAAGAAAATAGGAGTCTCGATTTTGAGGCTTGCTCTTATTTCCTTAGTGGAGAAGCTAAGATTACCTATAAAGGAGGCCTAAGAGTTGCTTCCAGGAAACCTCTTTTGTTGCTCAGATATGGCCTCTTTCTCTCTAAGTGCAACTCTGGGAGGAAAATCATTAACATCCTATCCTTGTGGGACATAACATTTGGGTATGAAAATTTCCCTGCAAACGTGGGGTGTCACTCCTGCGGATGAGTCTGGCCCTGGCACCATAGATCTACAACACCTTCCTGACCAAAAAGGTGAAAAGAAGTGTAATAAAATAAGGCATCAGTGGCTGAGAGAGATCAAATAGTCAATAGACTATTGCGGAGGCTACTTTTAGGTAAACTTCAGTTAGTGGTAATTGCCATGGTGGTAAAACCCAACCAATCTAATTCCCAGCGGGTACTCAGGTCAGATAAAATCCTGAAACCCATAGGCAACAGCCTCTCCAAGATTATCAACTAATTACATCCTCCTATCCTTTAGTTTTGACACCCCTTCTCAACCTGAAAAAGTTAGCACAGGCATTACCTAAAGAGCCCTACAGATTGGGAGAAGGATCAAAGGAGGAGGAGGAGGTATCCCAGAAAAACAGGTTTTAACAAATGAGTATGACTGCAGAATCACTATATTAATTTTCTTTCTAGCTTCCAATATTTTGGAGCAACTTAAAGGAAGAATCTGAGATGGTGGAATGGTAGCCCATGACAGACTCTGGGATCTGTTCTATAATTACTTGTAGAAGTGTGTTTTGAAAATGATTGCTTTTTCTTTCTTTGCTTTGTATGTATGTATGTTATATTTTACAATAAAATATGTTTTTAAAAAGTTGTCAGCCCAGAGCAAACCAGCCAAAATTATTTTTTGATTGACTTGACCACCAGGCTACTCTAATACCCTTGGTTATATATTATAATAGAAAAGGCAAATGGTTCCATTCTAGAAAGAGTCCTTTAGTTTGCACGTAGAGAAGACAGCCTTGAGTGACCTACCTTTCTTATATTTTCTTGCCTAAGTTCTGGAGCCTCAGTCATAAAGGAAAATGGCACTTTGAAGTCAGCTGGTTTATCAAATAATTTTGCTGATGTCTTTATCATCTTTATATCCTAATAAGGAATCAGGACCTGTTGAATTCGTTAACAGCATTTTTGGTGTATATTCCATTTCAGACATTCTTTTCCTTGCTGCTCATGTTCCACCACCACCCAGGTTTTTCTCCCACATCTTTGGCTACTCCTTCTCAGGTATTCCAGTTCCTCAAGAGTAGATCAAAGGAGTTGTTTCCAGAAAGGCAGTGTTGAAAGTATGTTTTTAAAAGGATGGTGGCAACTTCTGCATTTTATAACCTGACCGAGAAAAGAAAGGAAAAAAGAAGCTAATGAAGATATGAAAGTGGGAAAAAGAATGGAGCAAGGATCCAGAAGATGCGTCCTGAATTGCATCCAGGATACAGGTAGATGGGGTGAAGAGATAGGATGGCTAAAGAGACATGCTGTTCTTTTTTGTTGGTTAATGAAAGAGAAACAGATGGAGCATATGGACTATCATTTCTTAGTGTAGTAGAAGGAAGCATTATCAGACATGGAGGAGAAAGCCACTAAAAGAGATCAGAGTGTTGGGATAATTCATTGATTCAACAAATATTTACTGAGTGCTCAGCTGAGCATGGAAGCCAGCGGTAAACCGGAGAGATGTTGCCACCGTTCACACGAAATTCCAATCTTCCCAGATATGAGATTTCAGCAAAAGCATTAAGTCACCAAGGTTGGAGGAAGACTGAGGGAACCGTGTGGGAAGAAAATCCCGATCCAGATATTAAAGGCCTAAAGGAATGCAAGGGGATGATCTGGTGGTTGGTAGATGATAATGGGAAACGGCTTCAAAGAAGGAGGAAAGACTGAATGAGGCCAGTTGGACAGTATTATGATAGAGACAGAAAAAAAATGTCAAACTGTCCAGAGGGCTCAGAGGTCAGACCTGAGGGAACATAAATGTATCTGGTTTCACCTATAGACAAACCAGTGGTTTCCTTGAGGTGCATTCTATGCAAGGTACTTATTGCTGAATGTGTGGAGAGAGACCCAAGGGGAACGTCACAGCAAAACATTTGGCTGGGTCCTGGCTTGCTCTGCTCTCAGAGGCTGCAGGGCCAGGCCCTAGGGGGAGAGTTGCTAGGATCTGATGCTAATCACCCACCTGTTCAAAGTTCACGCAAGATTACTTGGAGAAAAGCTGCAGCATTTTACTCTGAGATCAGTATGCTGATGACACATGGTCTGCATCTCCCCTTTTATCTCTAATCCTGACACCACAGTTTCACAATTTATTCAGCATCTGAGGAGCCCAACAGGGGACTGGGATCAAAGGAGGTCAGAAAAGGATTAATACAGATAAGACAGAGGTTATGATGATAGTCGGGAGAAAATATTTTAAGAATGTGGTGAGCGTGCTTCAGTGTTCCTCACATGAGCACGTCCTTCTCCTACTTCCACAGTTACTTCTGGCATATGGCTTGCTCTCCTTTGACGTCTATGCCATGGTAAGTCCGACACAAGCAGCCCTATTTATAGTTCCCAAACTTATCATCAGTCACAGACTACATATGAAGTGGCTCTCACTTTGAAATCTCTTGGTGGCTGTGGCTGGCCAGGGTCTTGCTAAATAATGAGATGAAGGCAAAGGGGCAACATCCATTATTCTTTCCACAGAAATCACCTCACTGCAGTTATCAACAAAGCAAGAAATGCTGCTTTACTTTTCCTCCATTCTACACTCTACAATTGTGGATATACTATTG
Source organism: Tamandua tetradactyla (assembly GCF_023851605.1). Taxonomy (NCBI): domain Eukaryota; kingdom Metazoa; phylum Chordata; class Mammalia; order Pilosa; family Myrmecophagidae; genus Tamandua; species Tamandua tetradactyla. The sequence goes on from NC_135352.1 coordinate 30,921,140, forward strand.
TTTTTTCCAATCCTTTTAATTAATGTTGTTTTGTGAACGCCCATCCTGAATCTACTTCTCAAAGAATTTTAATTCTCAGAAACCAAAAAGTGACTGGCAATCTAAAATTAATTATCCAACTTTTACACTTTGAAAATAACAAACTATTCTCCAAGGTTTTTTTCTTCATATCCAGGTATGTTTATTTTTTCCATTAGAGGTTTTGTATGACTATTTGGGTTATTATATTGCTATTAAGCCACAAGCATTAGATATTATTGCGCAACCTCATTTCATTTGAAGTGTCAGCAATGCTATTGTCTTCCTCCTCTTTGTCTCTAATAGGTTTGAAATCTTTCAATCTAATTCTTTAACTGGATGTCTTTCAAGGAGAAAACACCATGAAGCAAAAAAATTTCCTGCAAGATAAAATTTAACTCTTGAAAGCACTCATTCATTTAATATAAGTAACACAATTTTTGTAGCATGCTAAATATGTTAGGCTATAGTATTATAATAAAATTTGGGTAAATTTTTAGGAACTAACGAAATACAGCTAATTGATAATGGAAAGAACTCGATCAAGTGAACATTGAAAGCAGCAGCTGTTGTAACATTATACAAAAGTATAACCAAGATAAAAAATCTACACACACATTTAGGATATTCTCAGGGAGATTTTGTTTTGTTTTGTTTTTAGAGAAAACATTTATTTGTAGAAGAAAAACTTGTTCAAAAATTATGATCTCAGTCTTTTATCTCTGTCTCTCTTGACTCTTGTTTGCTTTGGCACAGAAAGACTCAGATGTTAGTCTGAGTGAATAGAGTAGGTGAGCGGATAAAAAGAACAAGAAGAAAAATCACCTGTGTTTGCACGGTTATAGTAGTTTTAATAATTGTCACAGCTCTATCACCACCAATGTTTAAAACTACAGTACTTTAAAGATACAAATGAAAAGATGACTCCACTCTTACACACACGCCAGGTCTCTATTGGGCACCCGTAACAGTGGAAACATGAATTTATTTATTTATGTATTTATTTATTTATTTATTTAACAAATGTCTGTTGAGTGCTACTGTCTGCTAGTCACATCTAAAAGATGAGCAGAGAACAAAAATCAAATTTTCAGCCCTTACAGAGCCCATATACTAGTAAGGAATTCATATCAAGAGGGAGTGAACATGTTCAAGGAAGGTAAGAGGAGAGAGAGTAGCTGGTAAAACAGGGAAGACTTTTCCGAAGACATCACATTTGAGCTGAGCCCTAAACAAGCAGGCAGTCATGCAATACTGGGGGGAAATTGTCTTAGTCAGAGGGAAGAGTCATTGCAAAGGCCTTAAATAGGGAATGATCTTGGCTTATTCTAGTTGTAAAACTCCCCCTCTGCTAAGCAATCATCAGGAAACTTTCAGGAAGTCTTTTTGCCATAACATCCCATTATGGTTTGGGAGGACCCAGGACTCACGTGGTCCCAGAGTCCTATTCTAAGGATAAAACAGCTAAGAAACACAGGAAGGAAGGACATTATCATATGACACCTTGTGAACTGCTCTTTCACCCCATATTCACTCGCTCATTCATCTAGTCACCTTATTTAAAAGTAACACTATTGTCCAAGGTACATATAGCCTTAGGGTGTAGAAAACGAACAAAAAAAAAGTATATATATATATTCCAATTGTGATAACTAGTATTTCCACACACCGTTATCATTTCCTGGTCTGAATGCCATAGGCTAGACTTCAAAATTTTCCAAAATTCCTTTGGAATTCTACTACAGTTCTACAATCTCTCATCTGAATTCTAAAACCAAGAAAGTTCTGAAAATAAAGTGAGGGAAACTCATATGGTGACAAAACATGACCTGTACAGATTTTTTACTCTCTATTTATATCACTTGGTTCAATTCTGTGTTGTCATTCCCTACTGCACTCACTTGACCTCCCCTTTTGAAATGTTCATGACATTTGCAATTACTTATTCAGCATCTGATTTTCTCATAAATCTGTAAGCTTAATGAGGACAGGGACCAGGCTCATCTTGTCCTTCTTTATATCTCAGTATGTTGTTAGAGCTCAATAAAAGTGCTGAATGAACGAAAATGTGGAAAAACCTCCATTCTCCTCCCCAGCACCAGGGCTTGTGCACCACAATAGGGTAAGCCTTCTTGAGCTCTGCCCATGAGAACTGGTGTTTCCTGAGTATGAGCTTGCAAGAGTCCCAGGGCAGCCACCCTCTCTCTGCAGGTGCTATGTGCTTGCTATTAGTTTTACCCCAAACCGCTAAGTACACTGAAGCCAGTTCTTCTACTCTTCAGAAACCACAGAAATCTTAGCATTCAAAATTTGGGCAGGAAAGATTCACCTGTCATCTCTAACAACACTGGCAATTTGCATGTTACAATCTTTTTGAAGAACCACCACCTAGGAAGGCAGATTTTTGTTGCAAGTTTCATATAAAGACCATGCTGAGCCCCATATATTTTGAGATCTTTGAGATCGTGCATATGGGCTAAGTTTTTAACCATTTTAATATTTTCTTATAAAGGCCCACATGTTTTTAATCCAGAATTATTACTGAGCCCCAGAGGCATTTTGGAGCGCTCATAAACACAGGTGCTTGTTGTGCCAACAAATGCGGTACTTGCCCTCAGGGATACTTAGAAAATGAGGGCCATGGGCCTTCCATACGATCATGAGATGAGGTGGGAGGACGGCTAAAGAGAGGTTTTTGTGTATCAGCAAGTGAACCATTTCTTATTGTTCTACAAGCCAGCAAGCTGATTGATTCTCTGACTTTGTTCACAATGACTTCACCTGGTATATCCTTCCCATGTCTGATAACTTCACCTGGTATATCCTTCCCATGTCTGATTTCAAGCTAATTTTACCTCCTCCAGGAAGTCTTACCCATCTCATTTTGCAGGTCAGATTTTCCTATTCAGTTCCTGCCACACCCTGCGTGGATATGTAAAATTACATTATGGCACTGTATGATATTATCTATCTGTGCCTGTCTCATTCATTCATACTTTCTTGAAGATAAAGACTGTGTCCTGTCTATAACTCTAGGATTGAGCACAGTATTTGACATACAGTCGGCTTGTTGGTAGAATGAATGAATGGATGCTCCTGCTGAATTTACTTCCCACACAGATAACTGCTGACAGCAAGGCACAGGCAGGTGCCAGCTACTGTGGTGAGGGAAGGAACTGAGCTCTGCAGGACTATTCCCTTACCAAAGGTGAACCATTAGCTCTGAATGGTTGGACAAACAGGAGGCCTGTGTTCTCATCTCTAAGACAGAAGTTGGGAGAAAGACTAAAGAGTCCAAGGATTGTTAATGCTGAAAGAACTGACAGGTCATGTGAACAAGAAGGGAAGGCTTTCAGAGTGAGCTTTGAGGTTTCTGTATTTGTCAGAGACACTAAACCAGATCTGTCCCTGTGGCTACTCAGACTAATAAAAAGAAACAATGATCTGTGTCACAACTACCCATGTTAAAAGGGCAACAGTGATAATAAAATCAGGGTCTTGGAAAGCTGGAAAAGCTGAAATGCAAGTGAAGTATGACTTAACAAGGATAAAACAATCCCAGTAAGATGAAACAATCGAAAATAATCTGAGGGATTTCCAGACATTGCATACCTAAAGATTCTTCTGAAGTAGAAGATTATGGTCCCTCTTAATGTGATTCTCTGTTTGCTCAGTGGAAAAAGCTAGGGGTATCTTGTCACCAAGGACATTATCCTTTTGTAAAAGAATCTACCCAAACTCATCTTGGGAAGTTGTATGAAGAAGGCACTGCTAGAACATCTGCTTGAAAATAAACAGCGACCTGACCATGTGTCAAATATATAGCCAAAGAATAAATGAAATATATGCTAGAGAAAGTATCCAACATTTTGTGAATTTTAAACAGTCCAGAATGTCCTTTTCCATAAGAAGCATAAAATTTTGAAAGTGCATTGTACTGCCAAAAATGTATTAAATACAGGCAGTCTACAACTAAGAACAGGTTGTATTTCATAAGTTTGGTTTCAAGGCGGTTGAATGGGAATTTGGAATGTGCATTTCCCATCGAAACTGCAACATATGCAACGGTCAGTCTCCCGAGTCAACATAACACACCAGGCACACGGACTGTGGTTTGACAACTGACCCAGGAATCTGCCACAGTGCAGAGCACTGCCACCACAGGAACAAGTGTGTGGAGTTCCAGCCAGGATGCTTGCTCATATTTTCTCCTGCTAAAAAAACATGTGGGAGATATCTGGAATTTCCCTCGCTGCTGCCTGGGTCCCTCTTACATATGTTTTGCTAAGCAGTAAAAGTAGGGATGCCTCAGGCTTCAGGTCACTGGTAGCAAAAGTTCTGGGCGCTGGTGCCTTGTGTGGGGTAATTTGGAGCAGACGTGATGGTGGCTTACAGTGGCATGCCCATCCTCTCGAGACCCTGCTGCTGCACATTCCTGAGACTGTAACAGGCATGTGTGTTTTTAATGACTGATCAATCGACAGTTTACTAGATGTGCATAATGGGTATAAAACAGATATTTTGTTAAAGCTCCGCTTCTATAAATCTAGTCTCATCATAGTGCTGGGAGTTTCCTGGTACTCCTTCCCTCTTCCTTTCCCTCCTTGATTTTGATCAGTCTGCAAAGAAGGAAGACTCGTTCAGGACTGATACTGGGGCCAGGTAAGAAATGAGAATCAGGGTCCTGAATGAAAGTGAAATTCTGAGCTCTTCCAGCCAGAAGGGCAGGGGAGTTATGAAACCATTCACCTGAAGTGGACATTTATATATAAACTGCAGGCAATTAATTTCTCTAACACCCCCACCCCAACAGAAGTTGGGAGACAGACTAAATAGTCCAAGGGTTGTTAATGCTGAAAGAACTGACTGGTCATGTGAACAAGAAGGGAAGGCTTTCAGAGTGAGCTTTGAGGTTTCTGTATTTGTCAGAGACACTAAACCAGATCTGTCCCTGTGGCTACTCAGACTAATAAAAAGAAACAATGATCTGTGTCACAACTACCCATGTTAAAAGCCCCCCCAAAAAAAACAGTTAACAATAACCCATATGTGAGAAATAAGAATGCCTGAATTTTAAGCATTTAATCGTATCTCTAGTTAGGGGGAAGTTTACGCAAGTGATTTTAAATGCACATCACAGGCACATTCAAAACTAAGGCAAACCACGCAAGATTCTGGCCAGTTTACTCTCTAATGTACTTTCCAGCTATCATTTGTTCTACTGCAGATTCATCTCCCATCCAAACCTTTAGAAATTGTTGGAAGAGACTATCACTCAATTCTCTGGGAGTTCGCTGGTGTCCTGAGCCCCAGCGTACCCGAGGCGGACTGCTGGGCTTAGAATATGTGTGATCGACAAGCACACCAGCTGTTCCAGGAACCAGCCCTGGTACAAAGGGCACAACGTCACTGGCAATCACCAGCCGCACACTACTGCTATTCTAGGAGGAGAGCCACTCCTGAAACAGCTGAGAGGTCCTCATGGAGTGAGAGCCAAGAACATTCCCGACCTGGACAGAGCACTTTGGCCAGGACCTCTCTCTACTCCTCACCAGGGGTTCTCTCCAATTTTTAAGATTATCAACAGCTGACCATGAAACATAAACCTCACCACCTGGACACCTCACAAAGTTGGCCCAACCATATTTATTATAACTTTGGGTATTAGAAGAGGTTGTGGGCCCAAAGGTAATTATTCTTCACTTTACTTTTTTTTCTATTTTTTTTCCTCCACGGCTATCTCAGTTGATGATCAAAGCTACTCTGAACAAACTCCATCTCCCAAGGTTGACATCGTTTGGTTCAGAAAGAACTAGATCAGATTGGGTGAGGCCCTTTTCTTGGGCAATAGACTGAAGAATCATACATTCTAGCTCAGGGACTCCTGGTGATTAGAAATCCAATATTGAAGGGAGCAAAGGAAGAAGATGGAGGCTGGTAAACTGTAATTGGAAAAACATTTCTGGAATCTGCTTTGGAAGAAAGCAGTATAACAGTAAAAAAAAGCAAGCTATCCCAGGGCTCACTGACCCTAGAACACAAGGAGTTTCTGGTAACTGACTTTCTTCTTCCAGCAGAGAACAGCCTGGGTGTGGGGGCTAGAAACTTTGAGTAGGAAATTTTCCCCAGTTTGGTCCAGGAAGACTCTCGGAAGCTTGTCTTTTCATTGCTGAGATCACAGGGCGAGCGGAAGATAGAAGGGGGTAGGCGTAACTTGACAAAAGATATTTAATGTAGCTATTGTTTCCATAACAAAAATTAAATAGTACAAACTACAGAAAATAAAGCTCAAAAATATTTCCCCATTGAATGTGGATACGCAGAAGGCAGGATGGGAAAGTCTTCATAGGACCATGGGAGCACGGGTGTGATGTGGGGAGTGAAGCTGTGAAAGAAGGAAGCACATCCTGGAAGACCAGCCTGTTACAGCAGTGACTGTTTTGTTCATTGCTCTACAGAAGCACCTAGAAGAGACGATGACACATGGTGGCTAGTCCAATCGCCAAATCAAGAGGTTAATCAGGGTTTAGAAGGAAGCCCTATGAAGGGTGGAAGAAATGTCACCTCCCTTTCCTTGGTTCACCTGCTGCACAGCTAGAGGTAGACTAAGACTCAGAAGAACGATTAATCAGGTCTCTTCTGGTCTGATTTGCTAGATGCTTTGGGGTGAGGAGTTTGGCAGAAGATGGGCACAGAAGCATTTCATGGGGCTGCCCACTTAGAGCTGGAACCACGGTTCTGAGCAGCAGTTATTTAGAGATTAGGAACACCATGTTCTCAGTTTCTGGGACAAATTTTTTTGGTACCTCCAAGCAAGCAGGGGACATGAAATTTCTCTGTCTGCTTATATCTAATTAACGTGCAGTAAGTCTCTGGCTATTTAAAATAGGGAAATAATGCATATTTATTCACACATGCTTTGAGATCTGTGGATAAAAATGCTATATTACTACCAACCACAATGAATGCACATACTTTAAATATAAGTATCAATTACCAGCTACCACCTGTTGAGATAACTAACTACAGTGCCTTTAAAAACCATCCTTCCAAATTTTAGAATTGGAAACATTCTTTCATGTTATATATACTGTATTCAAACAATTCATTAAGAAAATTCTTTGTTACTCTTATTATGACTTAGGTATTCGCAAAAGAAATGGAAATTACGCTTTATGAATTACTAAGATGCCTGAGGACCTATAGTTAGGATCTTCTTTAAAAAGTAATTTTTCAACTCTTAAGATGCACTTAATGGTGTATATATTGTCTAAGGTACACTGATGCATTTTAAAAACAAAATTTTGCCCTCTTGGCAAATCAAGTATTAAATGGTTAAAATACATATAAAGTAAGAATGCATTTTTATAAATACAAAGCCCCTTGTGCAAATCAGTTCATAAACCATGCATAAATAGAAGGTATTATGTACTCTTTCACCACTCGGGACCACAGATTGCAGCTAAAACCATAAGACTCTGCTTATAGATGGGCAATTATTACAGGGCTTTTTCTTCTTCAAAAGCAATTAACATTTTATAGCACAAGCAAAGTTATTACAAACAACCTCTAAAATGTGAATGATTTCCTGAATCCCCTCCCAAATACCTCTCAACATAAGGAACTATATTTGTTTACTGAAAAGGAAAAAAAAAAACACAGTAAGTAGACTAGAGCTGAAACAAAAATGCTGCTGGTGTAAAATCAAGGAAGTCAATGTGAAACTCCACCAAGCTGGTCTACATAGCATATTTTCTGAGATGCAAAGAAACAGAATAAAAAGCAAATACATTTTGTCATTATCAGCATTATTAAAAACTTATTTAAACAATCTGAACCATGGATCTACAAGTCCCCAAGGAGATCAGGGCAGTCAGTGTCATCCACCAGTCCAACCTCTGTGGCATGACAGCGTGTGCTCTATTGTATGTACCATGACACAGTAACTTCGCAAAACCTCAGGTTTCTAAATGACAAGGGAAAAGATACCCATGCCTTCATGCAAAAAGGCATTTCACACAGGATCTTCTATACATCATATCAAATTTATCATCTTTACTTAATAAGACAACTTAGAAATTCTACCATAATACTAGGAGTGGTAGATGAACTTCTGTGATCAGCTCCTGTGCCTCAAATACTTGATAGTTCAACCAAAAAAGAATCTGTGAGTATATAAAAATACATTCTCTATGTATCCTTACTGAATTTTCTCAACTCTATGTTATCAGGAAGTAAAGAGACACGGATAACTAGACAATTTATCTATGTAAGATACCAATTAGCAATGACAACGCCAGAATCATTTCTCATGCTCATTTTTGAACTGGTAAGAACTAGTCTAGAGTTTGAAGATGCACCAGGAGAGAGCTCAATAGGGTGGGACGTGAAGGGAAATATCTTAAGATTAAAGACTCAGTTGCCCGATTTCCAACATGCAACCGTTTGAGTTACAGATTTTACAGCTGGCATGGATCTTTTAGCATCAAGTCCATCTTCATTCTATTCATGAGAAATCTTAAATGCAGGGCTGAAAGGTGCAGAGATTTGCTCAAAGTCATTGGTGGCCTTTCTTCTACACCTATTCTCATGGAATACTGAGATCTTCACCTTACTCTTAATATGCTTTTCTTTAAAGGAAATTTCAAAAGCTCTGAACCTCAGGGCTAAAGTAACAAGAACAACTAACTGGATTTAAAAGTGCTGAAAAGGAATTTTCTATTGGCACAGGCATGGTTTGTATGCATGGCTACTATCTTCCTTGCCCTGAAGCTGCCAAAAAAAGGGAATATTTTGGAGAGACAACAAGATTTTAAAAGCACACAAACAGCAAAGAAAGAATTAGACTGCAACTAGACTTCTTACCAACTAGTTATTACATGGAAGCCACTGCTTGCCCCTCAAAACCATGTGCTGTGGGTACAATCAGAGAAATCATTGACATCTACGATTCAGGAAAGAAGCAGATCATTAACTGTGTGGCCAGTGGTGACCATGTGGCCATTCCACTGAGAGTGGGCAATGGTGGATAACCAAGGGGATTACTGTGTTCAGTAAAGGGCGAGAGGTCTTGAAAATCTGCGTATTTTGGACTATGACCTCCTAGAGACTCCTGGAGGTGAGGTCCACAGCAGCATGCAAACCTCTACTTAAAGACTGGGAAGAAGCATCTCCGAGACACCACTGGGGAAACCAGATAAAGAGGACTGCATTGTCCATTCTTTGAGGTGGCATGAGGAACCTGATCTCATCAAATGCAAAGTGTGAACATTTTTCTAAAAAAAAGTCATGCTGCCCTAATGCTATGGAAAGATCTATGACTTGAGCCATCTTATACAATAACTGAATTTACAAATTCAAAGAGATGGAACTAGATGGAAGATAAAAATATAACAGCAACAGGAGCCATGGCAGAAAGGATGAATTAAGATGGAAAAATGCTAAACCCTCATTAATTGCAGGAAGATCCCAGGAACTCTTGTGAATATAACACTTCTGGAGACAGAGATTGAGATCAAAGACCATACCCAGTCATGGTAGAGCAATCCAGTATTGAACCAAAGGCAGAGTGATGTTACTCAGTGAAAACCATTTAAGACTCAGCCTCTTCATCCTTTAGCCACCAAGCAAAAATTGATGATTTTTCAATACTCACAGATGCACTTTATATAGTACAGGTATTATATATACAAATACAAGACAAATACTGGTCTTGTATAAATATATAGGTATTGTATAAATACAAGATACATATACAGGTTTTTTTATATATAAATAACTTATCTAAGCTAGCTCATAGCTTGATTATAGTTTATTTTTGTCATTTTAGTTTTTCCCAATTAATATCTTTAATCGGCATGAACAAGGTTTCAAAAACCCTATTTGGGTATTTTTTCAATAGAAACTCATTAAATTCTATTAGTCATCTAGATTGAGGCAATCAAGAAAAAATAGTTCCCTTGCACTTGGACCCCATCTCCTTCGAGGTTGGCTCTATACATTCTTTTCCTCCTTAGCAAAGTTTACAAAAATCCAGACATTTCATTTTAGCTTTAATGGGTTGCCACCTTCTCTACTTTTTCAAACTTGTTCTCTTCAAGACTGGCTATATAGTAGGACCTATTACCCAACTTGCCTGTCTTTGCTGACTCTGAAAATAGCGTACAGGTCCTTTTTATTTAAGAATTGTATTCTACAATAAAGAATCCAATGGAATTACAAATCCCACAAACAAGGGTTCCAGCTGTATTACAAAGCACTCAGGATGATTGTCCTTCTATATTTTCTGGTGGTTCCTCTTTCAGGTGATATTTCAAGACCTCTGTTAAATGGTGCTTGCTGCTGAGCTGAGCTGCTTGGTTTATGGTGGTGGGTTTAAAGTTGCCACCACTGTGAGACTGAATCACATTCTGAGTCCTACAAGACCCTGGATTCTCATCTTCACTCCAGCCATGGCTCATCCTTTTGTCAGACTCCCCGGATGTCTAGGATAAAAAGGCCATTCTCTTTCATGACCTCTTCTACAGCTCTTTCCCTTGAGCAGCAATTCATTGACTTTGGAAATACCTCACACTTCTCTGGTTCGTCCTTGGAAATACCAAAATTATTCCTGGCCTTTCTTTGTGCAAGGAAAATTTTTTTTTTCCTAAGAATCCAAAGACTCTTCTCTTTGCCTCAGATGATTTTGCATTAACCTACAGCCATCTGCTCCTAGGCTTTGTAACTTTTCTGTGGTTCCAGTCCCTAGAGGACTTAACCACTCCATCTGCCTTGGGCCCAGTTCCCTAGGAACTACATAATTTATATTTGAAAAGTTCAGGTACTAAGGGCAGGTTCTATTTCTCAGTGAAGCCTGGCTATTTTGTTTGTAGTCTTTTGTGAATATTTTGACTACTCCATTTAGAAAACAAAGCTTAAAGGCTCCATGCCTCCAGCAACATCCCAGCACCCAGAGATAAGGCTTCTCATCTCTCCATTGTGTTGATTTTTTTCATCAGTTTCCTGAGGTATGTTCACATATCATACAATTCATCCACAGTGTACAATCAACAGCTCACAGTATCATCATATAGTTGTGCATTCCTGACATAATTTTAGAACATTTTCATTACTCAAAAGACATACACACACAACACATCCCATACCCCTTATGCCCCCCTATTACTGATTTTAGCATTGGTCCAGTCCATTTGTTACTGTTAATGAAAGAATAATTAAAACATTTCTGTTAACTATAGTCCATAGTATGCAGTAGGTATAGCTTTTCCCATATTCCACTCTATTATTAACTCCTTATAACAGTGACATACATTTGTTCTAGTTCATGCAGGAACATTTTTATATTTATATTACTAATCAAAGTCACAGTCCACAACAGGATTTGCTGTGTATACAGTTTCCTATTTTACCTTCTAGCTTTCCTTCTGTTGACATACTCTACTCTGAACCTCCCCTTTCAACCACAACCACCCACATAATTCAGGGCTGTTAATTACACTCAACATATTGTGCTACCATCACCTCTGTACATTTCCAAACTAGTTAAACATTCTGCACACATTAAGTATTTGCTCCCCATTCTCTGCCCATATTCTACTTTTCCATATTTTAGAAGTCTCATCTCTATGATAAATCCCACTGAGAGCCTTTTACAAGGGCCACTGCAAAAGTTAAAGGCTAGATACACCCTGAGACCCAAAACAATAGCTGCTGCCATGTATTGAACATGCAAACATTTTATACCAGGCATTGAACTGTGTGACTCTTAGAGTTCGTTTCATTTTTATTCCACAAAATAAAACTGTAAGAGGGGTATTTTCAGCCCCGTCTTCAGGTGAAGAAATTCAGGATAGAGAGGCGAAATGATTTGCCCAAGAACTCAAAGGTGAGTTAAGATTTCTGACACCACCGCGAATGTTCTTTACCTGTGTGCCTCATTACCTTGCTGACCAAATAAACAAGCCCATCACAGCTTGGGTCATCTTGAGTGGTGCACATATCTCCTTCGTCTCCCGAGGCCAGGAAGTAGCTTGTTTAAATGTTCAGTTTAAAAATATAAACAATATAAGTAAAAATCAATTGTAAAAATGGATCTACTTTTTAAAAATACAGGATTATTTCACTAGAAGGGACTACCTTTGATTGAGTATTCTGGGCTATATGGTACCTAAACAACTGCTACACATCTCATGCCTGTAAAAGAATTTTTGCCCACTTGAGAATTCTGGCCAGAAATAGAGGGCTTGGATATTCTCCCTTGTAAAACTAGCAAGCCAAGACCTCCTTTCCTTTACATCTTCCAATATTGACACTTTCATTCCTATTCAAGAGAATATTCAACAAGGAAAAGATGCAGTGCTTAAAAGACCTGATAACCCTACCAGAAATAAAAACAGTGAGAAGTAGTCACCTGATATTTCAATTACAATATTAAAGAACTTTATCCAGAGATACTTAAAATCTTTTAGAGGGCAGCTTGATATATGAGTTGATAATATATATTGTGGAGTATATAAAATAAGTCAAGCTATAATCATTTTTCAGAAATTCTCTCATTTCGGGGTTCCAAAAGAGGATAATCTTGGAAGGACGTTTTAACCATCTTTCTTCCATTGCCTCCAGTCAAATACAGTTACAACAGATCACTTTAATTGGATTCAAAGGATCTGTTGGACATTCTACTGCTTATATTAACATACTGAGGGCAATCCCTTCGCTGCCAAGAGGTGTATAAAAGTGCTAATAATTTACCAGTCAATTTGATTTCTTTTTTTATCTGTCTCCAGTTCTGGCAGTGTTCTATGACTCCACTCACATGCTCAGCATTATAGAAACATCTAGAGCACAGGGCAAACTATGAAGATTTATTCATAGCACATAACTATCTCTAAGCCTCAGTCTTCTCATTTATATAAGAGACCATACTTATCTTCTTCGAACGTTTTTTGTTGTTTGGAACAAATGAGGTCATGTGTGTTCAAGTATGTTGTGAGTGATAAGAGAGTATGAACATCTGTTATTATTGCTGTCTCTCAATTTTTCCCACTCTAGGCAGGATAGGCCCAAGCTGCTCTCATCACCTTTGGCAAATAGTAGACCCAATAAAATGGAAGATGCCATCAAAATATGATATAATTTTAATATCTATAACTTTGTTTTCTGTTTCTAGTCAGAGTTTACATTTCCTGCCTTCTGCTATTCCTGACATCCCCAAAGCAGTTTGGGGGAGAAACGATGTGATTCACTGCAGCTGAAGAAGTGGGAGCGGAACCACATACTGGCAGGAAAAGGGAAATTAGGGTGATTAGTTTCTCTTTACCAAAACAACAAAAGCATTATACTCTTTCCATCTCATATTCTCCTACCATGCTCTCAAAGTTCTTTCCTTTCCCTTTTTCATTTGCCTTTCTCTCTCTTTCTCTCTCTCTAACTGGCAAGGTGTTGAATGCACAAAATGACTGTTGCTATAGGGCTAACCGCCATTCCCATTTCTAGAGACAGCTGTTAAGAAGCAACCATTGGGGTGAGGACGAGAACATACAACAAAAAGGGCAGGTCTGGTCCACAGACTCTCTCGGGAGAGGGTGTGTGGTCATCGTGGGCTAGAAGGGGAGCATGCCCCTTAGTCCTGACTTGTAGTAAACCTAAATTCATGCTTTCATTTCATTCCTCCTGAGCAGATACAGAACTGTAGAGGGCTGTACCCCACCTCACCACAAATTAAAATGTATTAATAAAAAACAAAATAGCTAAAGTTAGACTGAAAAATCAGAAGAATTCGGAAAGTGGGAGAAGTTCTTAATAAATGTAAAATATGTAATCTGCCCCTGAAAATGAAGGCTCATCATGATGTGTGATTTCTTATTTTTCTCTTCAGAGAGAACAAAACCACTTTGTTACGGTGAAATACTAACAAAGTGCAATGATTTTCTCCTTTACTTTGCCTCCAAGATGTAAACAAACACGTTTCTCCCCATAACTTCCAAATATATATAACCAGGAAATGGAAAAACAAATCCACAAATAAAATCCACACCAAGCCACATGCACACAGACATCCATGTGCAGACTTACCAATTTCCTGGATGTGAATTTTGCTGCTGGTTTGAAATGTGGAGCAGAAGGAATTAAGGGAGGATTGTTGATAGCATACGTGCAGGTAATTTTCTACATCTCCGGGAGTTTAAAGACCTCCATGCTCCACTGACTATTGTTAAAAACACACCGAATTAGTTATGACAACCTGTGGGTTAGTTTACACCACAGTCTAAAAATTGGGAAATTCAGTTTAGAAATTTGATCAATATTCATGCCATCTTACATCATAACTGAAATGGCAAAAATGCAGTAGAAAATTCCCCAGGGCAATCCTGAAGAAAACTTACATGGTGGTGGTTTAACATAAGTAAACCTCTTCCTTACAATCACTGGTGGAGGTTGATGGAAGCCTTGAACTTTAGCAAGGACTTCCAGGTGATTTGATTGAGGGGTTAAGTATGATAGAACAGAAATGATCAAATTAAAATGAATATGCCAAGGCAAAAACTCAAGATGCTTTTTTTTTTTCACTCTTCAGGAGAACTCTCCCCAAAAGCATAAAGAACTGTCAAAATAGAATCTTGCTTAAAATGCAAAAGGTATTTTCAAAGCTAGGATGACATTTGCATACAATATGTGCTGAAGACTGATGATATGCCGAAAATGTCTTACTTGTAGACTGAGTCTATATGACATCAAATGCCAGGATTTTTTTTTTAAGGATTTAAAAATTGAGGTTAAAAATATTTCTTGATGTCTTTTCTCTAATGAATTTAAACATTCAAATATTAACAAAAATCCAAATTTTAAACTAATATATGGAATCATGACCTCTAAAGACGAATGGAGTATTTAAAAGGCAGCTGAACATGTATTAGCTAATTTTGCAAGAATACATTTAAAAGAGAGCAACTAATATAGCTTTCAAATGTGAGGCTGCCAGCATATCATGATTTTAGCTCTGGTATTTTTATTCTACAGTGTTCTCCCATGTGGACTTCCACCAAATTTTGGGTTGTGGCCACAGTATATCAATGCTGAGATTATGTCTTCATTTTAGGACAGCCACAAATTGCTAAGGCCACTCTTTCAATTCCAATAAAGATTCTGGTCTTTAAAAAAATAAATGTCATGACAAATCCTTAAAAAGATCAAAATTCTAATATTATTCCCCTGAATCTGTGCTTAAAGTGACTAACTTTTAAGGGGAGCCCTTAAAGAGAAAACAGCTTGTTTACAGCAAGGAACAAAAGCACAGTGTCCTTTCTTCTCCATTCTCTCTTTCATTCTGATAAAATCAGAGCAAATGAAATCAAGAACTGTTTAAAAATGTTAACATTTTTCTGCAGCAGTGTAACTGGATTTAAGCTAAGGTACTTAAGCACACAGAACAATCATGCCTTTCATCAAGAATTCTAAGTATCTTGACAGACATAAATCTTCATTATTTTTCATTAAGTAAGGGCTAAAACAAAACTGCTAAACGATATGTGGAAGCAGAGAGAGGCTTCCTTTGAAGCAATATCCTCCTCACAGTTCTGGCACATAAAATCTACCGACACGATCTTTCTAATCAGCAAAGACGTCTTTCGTATTCTTTTACGCTGAGGCTCAAATTTATTCTACGTAACACATGTAACCTACAATAATCTCTCACCAAAGAAAGAAGAAAAATATTCTTTAGATGATGACCTCCACTGGCTCTAGATTTTTCTTTCTTATCTCAGAATATTCACTACCAGCTACCAAAAGAAAACTAAAAAAGCCAAAAATCATGGGCTCGGTAAACAACATAAAATGTACACTTTACCATCTGCTAGCTGTTAGGTAATCCTAAAAATGTTACATAATGTAATTATAAAATACTGGTTTGACTTAATCTTTCAGTTTGTAAGTGAATCTTACACTTTCAAGTGATCTCTCACTAGCTGGTACTGTGAACCTCTCCAGGGCACTTTACCATCAATCTAACCTTACCACTGGCTCCAGCAGTCCCCCCACACTGGGATATTGCTGAGAATGAAAGCACTCTGCGAGATCTCACACTTGATTTTAGGAAGAGACCGCCCAGGAAAGGATCCAGCTGTCAGTGCCCTGAATAGTTCAACCCTGGAGAGCTGAGACCAATCTCTTCTCTTCTTAATTAAGCAGACTTTTTACAAGCCACCCTAACGGAAGATGCTCCGAAACACCAAAAGACATGTATTCTCGGTGCCTGTTTTCAGTTAATATGGTCAAATTTAAAGTTGAGGCTGTGCAAAATGTTTTTCAGGAAGTAGGAAAACTCAGTACATACAAACAATAAATATTCAGTTTAAAGTATACAAAACCTTGGTAAGTGATATCAAAAAAGATTTCCCTCTATGAAAGCTTTCCATTTTCTTCTGCAAATAAAATAAGATGAAAGCTGAGGTTTAAATTCTTTTAGGAGAGCAAGCAGATTTCACCATTAAACTGATTGGCAGCTATTCTTGATGAACGTCAATTTGCATGAGTCTGTGACGTAGACTGAAACAATTATTTTAAACCGTAATTTATATATTTGTATATTTAAAATTGGATTTTAAAAAAGCACAATTGTATGTGTTTTTTTTATTGGATTATACTTAACTGCCATCATTAAAATTGTAGCTTTCAGAGCTTAACTCTTATTTTATGGTTTTGAGCAAATATATTTATTGACATTATTCAAACTAAAATAAATTAAATTAACACATTTTAAAACTAAAATAAATGAATTGTTTTTCTTCACTTTCAATTACTTAGTTCACACTAAAAATATATTTTAGTCTAAAAAAACAATTCTGTTTATTAAATGTGTATGGACAAAATGAATTTTAACATAATCTTTGGGCACCTTACAATTAATCTATATTTACACCAATCAAAACCTTTGGTTGTGTCAAAAATCTTTTTTCTTTAAACAGTTTACTTACCCACATGGTCTCAATTTCCGTATTTATAAAATGGGCATAATAATACCCTCTATTCAGGTTACCAGGCAGATTAAATGAGATAACTTATGAATGTGCACCAAGATTCACACTCAGCAAACTACTAAAAACTTATTGCAAAACCTAGAAGAGCAACGTAACCTACATCATATATTCGATTATAATTACCATTAATATATCTTTAAAAGAGTATCGGGGGCGGGCCGCGGTGGCTCAGCGGGCAAGAGTGCTTGCCTGCCATGCCGGAGGACCCCGGTTTGATTCCCGGCCCCAGCCCATGTAAAAAACAAACAAACAAACAAACAAAAAAAACCAATAAAATGATCTCTTTAAAAAAAAAAAAAAAAAAAGAGTATCGGGGTCTATCAAAAACACCAGATACATTCTCTTTTTCAAGTTTAACTCTTCATAGCCATAATGAGGTGAAGCTGTCAGGGTGTTAGTTTTCTCACAATTACATGGTGGAAGTACAGCGTGGTCATTCAAAACACAGACTCTGGGGTCAGGTATGTCTGGTTTAGGGACCCGGCAGTGCTGCTTATCACCAATGTGGCTCTGAGTAAGTAACTTGGTCGTCCATAAAATAGTACTTCTTACACATAAGAAAATGAACATAAAGCACTTATTGGAACATTGTCGGCCATAAAGGACACACTAAATGAATGTTAACTATTACTTAGCTTTTCAGCATTGTTATCATGGCTGTCTTATCCAAGTCCTTTATTTGTGTCTCAAGGTCAAGGAAATAATTTCATCACTACTGCCAAGCTTTTCATATTTAACTAAAATCTTTATTTTTCTTAGGCAGAAAAGCACTATCTTTACGAGACTTTAATATATTATAATTATTCATTTTTTCCTGCTTCAAAGATATAAAGAATAATTTACACAAGAAATCCCAAATAGTAGTATAACAAAATAGCAGCAGTCATATTGTACACAGGTTAAAAGTATCCACAAAAAAATAGATCATACAACCCATATGTAAGTACTAACTGGATCCATTTGTTGTCTTGTGAAGTTTTTTTTAAACTCTCTGTGTCTCAGATTCCTTGTCTTGTCAAATGGGTGTAATAATGCTCCCCAACTCATGAGAGCATTATGAGGATTAAAACAGTGAATACACGTTAAATGCTTAGAACAAAAACCTAGCTCACAGTAAGCATTCAACACAGTAATTATTCTTATCATAGCCACTAGTTAGGCAAATGTTCATTAAATGTTTTTGTCTTTAAAAACACTTAGATACATGTCATAATCATATTTTATATGAACGCCAGAAACTTTGGTCTTAAATAGTCAATCACACACAAGCCAATATTTTTGCCATGTCAGCACTACTCAATCACTCTGTAGAAAATCTGTGGATGAAATGACTGTAAAATTTAAAAAAAACTGATACATTGACTTTGGTATTCACATGAGAAACAGTTTGAACCACACCCATTTTCATTTTGTAAACACTGCTTTCAGAGATGGTCAGTGGAGTTTAATTGGATGGATGCAAGCTGCCATTCTCCCAGAAAAGGCCTAGTCATTTACAGGATTTAAAGTATGTCAGTATTGTCCTAATACAGTGGCTAAACAGCAAACAACAGTAACTCTCACTCATTTAGTTCAACATTTTCTGAACACCAACTACATGGCGGCACAACATCAGAAACTAGGGATCCAAGGGTCAAGTTCTCCTCCCATGTATCTGTGTATAAATGATGTCTAAAATACAGTAACATTGCTACCAGTGTATGTCTCCTTGTTGCAAAGGGTATATGGCCTGCATCTGCAAAGGCATTTTTCCTATTCAAGTAAGATTGCTGATGGGGGTGAAATAGACAAACTGACAGGTTAATGATAACATATCAGATCATAGCTGATGTCAGGTTGATTTATGCTCTCCAGAAATGGCCAAAAGTATCTATAAGTAGACAGATTCAGGTGTCAACTTGGCCAGGTGATGGTGCCCAGTTATTTTGTTGCTGTGGACTTAAATCATCAGCATGTGAAATTCATATATGGCTGATTACATCTGCAGTCAGCTAAGGGAAATGCTTTCCACAATGAATGAGGCTTAAAAAGAAAAGTCAGAAGAGAGAGAAACAGCTCAGCACAACACAGCTCAGAGCCAGCTCAGACCCAGACACTTGGAGATGCAGAAAGAAACCACCTGAGAAAACCATTTGAGCCCAGAAGCAAGGAGAGAGGGCCAGTGGACATCACCGTGTGCCTTCCAAAATTAGTAAATTTGTAACTAAACGAATCCCCTTTATAAAACCAATCTGTCTCAGGTATACTGCATTCCAGCAGCCTTAGCAAACAAAAACTGTACTAAAAGGCAGCACATTAAACCATGAATTTATTGACCCAAAATAAAATCACTGCAAGGAGAAGTGGGCAAGATCATACGGGAATTGAATCACAGTCCCCACAGAATTAGTGTCAGACTACCTTGAAGGCAACTGTGCATTCACCTGGTCACCCCTAGGTATCTTTTAGACATGCGCAGTAATCTGAACCCCACAAGAAACTGCCCAGAGACATGATGTCAGGAATATTTCCGTCTTCTTTGTGACTATAGTCTGATGTTGCTGGAAACCACACATGATGAGGCCTGTGTGTTAGCTATCATCTCTTTTTCGGTAAATACAGGCCAGAATTTCTATACAGAGCAGAATTTCCATTGGTTTGTAATGATTATGGGGAATTGCTCCTTGGCCTTTGGGGAAATCAACCAGGAGACAAAAATTTAAAAGAAGAGATTCTCAGCATGGTAAAAGAAAATTCTCCACAGCACTCTGAGACCACTCTGGGGGAAGAAGGGAGGGAAAGACCACTTAAAGTATGGGCTCCAGCCCTATCTCTCCTTCCTTCACAATTAGGTGTTAATTTCCAATTAATGTTTGACCACTCTCACAGGTGAGTTAATTAGGGGATTCCTGGAGGCCATAGGACCGACCTTAACATTAGAAATGCATTCTAGACATCAGCAGATATTGAGGACCAATAGCAATTCAGCAGAGAAAAGAAGTAAAATAGTGTCCTTTGCAGCCAAAGATTCCTCTGTTGACATGTAAAAGGTATGATTGAAAAGACCAATGTGTGCACAACAGTCTCCCCAGAAATTCGAAGAAAAGTCCATTGCCAAGCTTGTGCCTTAGGTTTATGCGATCTATGGATTTCTGCGATCCACACTCTACCCCAACGTATACCGGTAACTTGATTCAGATTTGCCACTCCCTGACTGCTTCCTTTATAAAAAGAAATGAAGACTATTTTAAATATATTTTTATTGACTCTAGGAAGCTAGAGACATCATCTTTTTTTAACATATAGCAAAACAACAGCACATGGTGAACTCGACAGGACACCTCTATCTCACCCCAACAGCATCCTTCTAAAAGCTAGTCGAGTGAAGTGGTAATTTCATCAGTGAAGATAGAGCTTGCTACAATTTAACTATAACTGCCTCATTTTGGAGGCATCATATTTTCTTTTTTTCATTAATAAAGATGGAGTCAGTCACTTGCACAACACTTTTCCTTTAATGACATTTGTTCTAAGGAGCCAGGGAGACTAACTGCTTGTCCTTGTCTACTATTAAAGCTCTTGAAAATACCATTTACAACCCTACCATCCCTGGGACAGCTGCCGGCTCTTTGCAGTTCATTTGCACTCTAGTTCAGAGCCATTTCTTAAAAAGTTTCTGATGTGTTCTTTTACTACAGAGTTGCATATTATAAATGATTATGGTCTTGCAGACATCTTTCTTATCTCTAACTGGTATTTTGTTGGTGTACCATGATTTAGTTCAGGGGCACTATAATAGAAAATTAATGCATTTGTTTCTATCTCAAGAATGTGGATAAATTAGGAAAATCTACAATGCATTTTTATGCACTGATAACATCCATCACCCTCTCTAGATATCTAGTCTAATTCTAGACTGAATTTACATTTTTTGTAAGAAATACTACCCTTTAATCATAAATACGATTTTGTTAACAGTATTATCATTGTCAATATTTGAGGGCTTTTATTTACATCGTTTCTTCTAAATCTTGTAAGTTTATAGATAGAGAAAAATTTAGAATTATCCAGGTGTTTAAAAAAACAAACATTATAAATAGCATTGAAGCTGCTGAAATGAATACAAATTATAGACATCCACAAATATAGCACTTAATATGTGTTTCTCATCGAGAGTGAAAGGTAATCAACCTACATATCTTAAGCTATGATAGTCATTCAAGTTTTCCAAATTTTCAAAAAGAGACAGCTTAAATTACAGGTTAGGTATCAGGCCAACAAAACCTCTTGGTTATGTCACTGTTAAATTTATCTTACTTTCTTGGTGATTACAAAGTAAGCACATATTTAAGAAATATTAGGATAAATAAAACTAGGATTTTATCTCTTATTTCCAAGAAGTGACCTATTATAACTCCCTAAAACATCTGAATTAAATGTAGATTTAAGCCCTAGTTACCTAAACTGCACACATTTCTTCCCCTCATTTAAGAAAGCTGCATTTCTTATCTCTAGACAATAGCTAAAAAACATAAACTCATTTTTAAATTCTATTATCATGGAGTTTGTTTGTGGCTTGGAATTCAGGACATGGAAATAGAGCTTAAGAAACAGCATGTCTATTACTGAGATGACACTAAATATGCCTTCATATGGATTGTACTGTACTCGTTTAGTAGCTCTTCCTAATGAGACATTCACAAGCAGCTCTCAAAAGGCAATAAATCATCATTGTACTCAATTGAAATCTAGATAATAATTAAGCACATTCAAAGCAACCATGTTAGTTATGAATTATGGAAAGGGTATCTTAATTTCCTTACACCTTTTGGATATAATAGCTTTATTTTGAAGAGAAAAATAATTGTAACCAAATCTTTAACAGTACAATTATGAAAAAGGATGACTAAATCCCTATGCAATGTTTTAGTGTGTGGGATGGTAATTCACATAATTTCTTTTCAGTATTGCTTTTTATCTCATATTTTATCACTTGCATATGACATTTGAACTGACTCACAGGTTATATGATATTCTGAAATATGGTACAACCCATAAGACTGAATGCATTCTCTTTCATTCAATTACTTATTAAGTTCTTAGACGTTCTTTAGAAGCTTAACAGAATATCCATTTATAATAGGACTGCCAATTACAGGGAATATCTGGTTTTCCTGAAGAAGGAAATAGTCACCAAACCAAACTTACAGACAAATGCTTTTAACTGCTAATCAGTGTAAATCCTCTGCTGGAATGCTAGTGTGCCTCAAATCTTTAACATCAAGCCAAAACACAAGAAATAGAATAGGCAGGATATTGATGTTCATGATGTGGTCTGAGCATTAAACTTAATTTCCTTTATTCTTTGTGTACAGACAAAATTGCCTCCTATTGTCTGCAATGCATTGTACCTCTTCGGCATTTTTAGTCACCCAAGACAACTCCAGAGAACATCTATTTGTGACTGGCGATCTTTTGCACCACTAGTTCTATCTTTGGGAAGTCAAAATTGATTTTCTTCTACTTGTCACACTAAAATCTCAACCCTGTCCTTTCTGTTACACTCTGAAAGAGTTCAGCGGTATCAGGATCAAAGGATTAGGAAGCCGCAGATTTAAGGAGAGCAAGCAGCATGAGAAGACTTCGTGGAGGCAGCTCTGAGTATTTTATGTAAGCAATCTATTTCAGCTTCAGAGGAAGCCCTGGCTAAGTGGGTGAATAACAAGTAAAGTGCTCACTTGACATGAGGTTTTTTGCTGTTTTGTTTTTAAGCAGTTGAGATAAAGACAGCCTCCAATGACTGCCCTTTTATTATTAGTCAAGTCCCAAATACCAGAGAGCCTTCTGCAGAGATGGCCAACGATGGGGCCTGCAGAGACTCCAGGCGTGTTCTCAGTGACGGGTGCGAAATTTGCAGCTGCAGCACTCTCTCCTTCAAGTTGTTTCACACTCTGCCTGATGCTATGGGTGTCTGATCTATGTCTCTGGAAACAATGTGGAAGCCATGCGGTGGTCAGGGCTGGACTTTAACTGCAAAGAGGCCCATTACTGGACACTCCCAGGAAGCAGGGCCCAACAACTCATTATCAATTTTGATTAAGTTCAAGAAAATGCCCAAAGCTCTTATAAATTACACAAAAGCGATAACCTTTACACATTTAATTCTCCTTTTTGATGTCTAAAAGAAAGTAGTCTGATAATGAAAATTAAAAATAAATTCCATTTATTCATAGCAATGAAGAGATATGAGGTTTGGCTAATGGTATATTTAATCTATTTAGTAAGTATATTTTACAGCTGCCACTTGCTGTATTTCAGACATGCTAGATGCTATGCTATATTCCTTACATTTAATAATAATTCATTTAGTCCTAGCATCAAACATTTCACTAAGCATTCCACCTACAATTTACAGATGAATAAATTCAGGCTCTGTAAGATTAAGGAATTTCTGAAAAGTCATAAAGTAAGTGATTTATCAATTTTTAAAGAGTTTTTTAAAATAAGCAAATGTATTTGAAATACAAATTTTTTTCTTTGGTAAATCAGAAAGCAATTCAGGATTGAAAATTGCTTCTGCCTCATCAAGATGAAATTCAATGATTTCAGCACTGCAAAAATTTTCATATACATTCCTGTGCATGGAATCTTCTGGATCTTTTAAAAAAATTAGTAAGTTGAGTTATTTGATAATGACATTTTATGGGTAGCAATAGGTTCATTTCTGAACTATCATATCTTAAGAGTTAATATTAGGGTTCAATTCTCATGTACACATTATATTTCTTTTCAAATTCAGTCCAAGACTATCACCTATTTTTAAGACATATTTTCTGTCTAATCTTAAGCAATTTTCAGAGAAGGGAACCACTGCAAAAATGTAAGACATACTGTGGTTATTAATATTTAATTGTGGCATAATTAATCATAGAAGCTCATCTGACTTTAATTTATTAGCAGCCCCCCCCCCCCCCCAAAATATCAGCTTAGGTACCTGCAAGAAAAAATACAAAAACAAAAGTATAAAAAACAATGCATGTATTTATCCTTCTTGTAAATAAGAGCCACATCTTTCAAAGAACTTTATATTATCCTTATGCTTCAGAAGAATGCTGGTTCTTGTCCTCATTCCAGAGTGAGAAACTGGTGTCAAGAGAAATGGTGCTACTGTGCCTTTTCCCTTCTTTGGGGGATATCTCCTCTAGAGATGGGATTACAAATCCAGGAGGGGCAATGATGGACAGTAACAGTGACAATGGCTGTGCTGACTGTGGTTTGTCCTGTCCAAGTGACCACATATCACCCCACTTTTTACAGAGCACATGGAGAAGAAGGGGATGGCTTAAAGACAAACAGTGAGTAACAGCACTCCAGAGGTTCTGTACATTTAAACCAATGGATGATTGCAATCACATGAGACACTCTACGAAAAAAAAACACAGTTTCTAGGGAAGTGCATCCTCTTTGCTAAAGACCACAGTTTATGGAGGGCAGGTATCTAGATTACAGCAAAAGCATGAAAAACTCAGATAGGAGGAGCATGGGGTGTAAGGAGGGAGGAGGGAAAGATGAGAAGAGTGTAATTTGGGGATTAGTGGGAAATAAGTTTAGAAACATAGGTAATAGGGAGTCTCGGTAGGTCCTAGAGCTTAATGAATAGAGTTTTGAGAAAATTAGCATGATACTGACACACAAAATTGGAGAGGGAGAAAATGAGACAGCAAGACGACTTAAAAATTGTACACTAATTCATAACATCTTAGAAATGAGATGAATCCCAATAAACATCATTATAAAATATTAAGAGTATTTGAAGCGCTGGAATTGCAAACATGAAGTAAGGAAAGAATAATTATAAGGTTTCTGGACTTTGAGATGAGAACAACGGGGAAGCCACTGATAAAAATTGGATTGTTAGGAAGGGAAGCATATTTTGAAAGGATATTTATTTCAGTTTTGATGTACTCAAAGATAACTGCTCAGAATCCCAGTGAAGTTAATTCTTTGGTATCTTAGACCATTGAACTTGAGACTTTCCTGAGGGTGAATGGTGAAAGCTGAAATTGTAGATGTAGCAATCAATCCAGAAGGTGATAACTGAGGGCCTGAAAGAGGTGAGTTTGCACAAACAAGGGGAAGGCTAAAAGAGAGGAGGCAGATCCAACACACAGAAAATAGTTAGTACCCATTGTTGGAGGGCTAGACACCTGAAGGAAACATGGACTCTTGACAGAGGCTGGAGAAGCAAGGAAGTTGGGTGGTTGTGGAGAGACAAGATCAGCTTTGTTTTTTACCCTGAGGATTTAAAAGGAGTCTTGGCAATTTTTTAGCATACTTTGATAGAGTGGTAGACAAGAAGTATATTGCAGAAGGGTGCAAAGAACATATTTGCATTGGTGGTACTGAACATGGAGTGAATGTGTGAAGAGTTTAGCTTTGGAAGGGGGAATGGTACGGTAGCTGGAATATAACAGGGCCAAAGTAGTGTTTACTTTTTATAAAGGGAGAGCTGAGCCTAAAAGGCTGATGGGAAAGAGCCCAGGGGTTGGGAGAGCAGAATTTTATAGAAATAGGGGATATACTTGGACACTAAGACAAAGGTTGTTAGAGGAGCAGGGGAAGGCTAAATCAGATAGGTCTGACAACCTGCAGTGAGGCCCATGGATCAGCATGTTTAACAAACCAAATCAGATGGTTCCAGGACCACATTTTTTTCAGAGGGTGCTAACAAAGTATGGTCCATCAATCAAATCTGGCCTGGTTTTGTATGGCCCTCAAAATAAGAATGGCTTCTACAGCTGGACATTGCAGTTGCTTTGATGAAAAGAATACTAACTTTAAACCCAAATTAAGCAAGTGATACTTTCTTCAAAAAGCATCTATGCTTTTCATTAGTAGACCTATATTACAAAAATATATACTCCATTATTATCGTTATATTATGAACTTTGTCAATAAAATATTTTTTGGCAATTTCTTTTCTCTCTTGTTACAGAAGTGCCTACATATTATTCTTGATTTGGTCTCTTGTCCCACAAAGCCTAAAAAATTTACTATATGGCCCTTTACCTGAATGGTTTGCAGACCCCTATCTTAAAGCCTTTTCAAGAAACAGCTATTGTTTCCAAGATTAGAGAACCCAGGGCAAATTAACAAATGACATACTGAAGTACATTTGGGTCTGGCATCTGATTTCTTAATGGTATGAATGCTGCAAGATTACCCAATGCTTTTCTATTATTTTGAAAAGGCAAGTTCTTTTACTTCTTACAAATATTTAACATCATAAAGCATTTATAAAGTACAAAGTTTGTTGCTAGGAAAAGGTATGTTGGACATTAAGTCTGTGCTTAAGCAGTTTGCATTATTTAAAAATACCCACAGTAGAAAGAAAACAGCCAACTTTGTTATATGAATCACTTAATGTTTCTAAAGCCCATGAAACCAACTGAAACATTTAGGGGACACACACTAATATCCTACCACAAGGATGTTCTCTTCCAAATCGCGGCAGCATCAGCATTTTAAACTAGAGGAACATTTAGAAATAACTTAACAGCAACCACTTAAACTGTTAGGGAGGCATTTTAAGCTCAGCTGTGGAGATGCCTCTTACATACAAAGGAGGCACCAAATGCAAGTTCATATTTTAGGAAACTACAATGCAAAAGGTGAAATTCTAAAATGCTGACAATAAACTGTTGTCTTAGAAAAACAGCACATTGAAGGAACCCTTCAAACAAAACATTTAAAATACTTTTGATCATATTTTCCCAAGTTTAAGATACAGAGACATTTTCTTGGATACTCCAAATCTGCTGTATTAATGGTTCTTAAAAAGACTAAAGGAATGTCATAGTTTTTTTTTTTTAAAGATACTCTCTGTAATATGTAAGCTACTTATATGACAAATTCAATTCTGATATGTACTTCCAGGAAAAGTCCAAGGAGCATCAGCCATAATCTTTATAATGCTCTATCACCCCACAGATCTTTTCTGTATTGGGTCAGGTGGACCTTTCACCCTGAGCTGAGCGTGTAAGTGGAAGGAGTATTGTTTATGTAAAACACTTAAGTAAAAAAATGAAGTAAATAGCTTAATTTCTAAGTATAAAAAGCTCCCAGCTTAGTTATAAAATATGACATTCCAAGTGAACCTAGAGCTGCTTAAATAAGTGTTTTACATTTTCCAGCAGGCTGAGCTATGAAAAGCAACCAGAGGACATTCTCCCCCTTGAAGATAATCACTTTCATTGTTGCTAGGTCAGAGATTCAGATTCCACGCAGCAACCTCTGTCTAAAGAACAGCAAGTTCTTTCAGGTCAGAAGGTCCAATATGGAGCCCCCTCAGAAGCATAGCATAATAGTCCTAAAATAACAAGCAAACATGTAGCTTTCTTAATTTGCCCTGCTGGATTCCTGTAATAAGTACTTAACAACTATAGGCTCTGAGCAGCTCAGCAGACATCAACAAGACCATTTGCCAGATGATTTAGCAAACAAATTTCCAAGAGTCTCACACTTACGTTGAGTGCAGAACATAAGAAAGCATGCAGAGACTTTGAGATGATAATAATAGAGTGGAGTTTCATGAATTAAAAGGAAAGAGAATTTTAAAGTCTAGAGAACTTAGGCAGATATACCAAATTCTCTTTCTAGAAAGAAGTTCCCCAAATGAATACTCAGTAACTCCTACTAGTTTTACACTCCTTGAGCAAATAATCTGAAATTGACTTACTGGGGAGTGAGCAGAGACAAAGAATCTGGAATTGACTTACAGGGAGGGAAGAAGAGAAGAGAAATCACTACAGTTTTGAGGACTATTAACTGACATTCAGCAAGTATAGAACATGATGGTTCTTACCGTTGAATGAATGAATAGGCATCGATGGCATATATGGGGAACAGACATCTTCAGTAAGAATAGGGGCGGAACACTAAATAAACAATAGGCTTTAGGAATAGGGTGAAAAGCATACATGAAGGAATCACTCTCTAGGGTCAGGAATTCAAGGCTTAAACAAAGGATGAGGGGACATTTTCCAGAATCCAAGCAAGTAAGCAGCCTCCTGGCTTATTTTTTCACAGGACTGGGCCACAACAGAGTCTTGGAGATGCTTTTTAAGTACTGAAAATCAGGATGACAGCAGTACTCACCATTTTACCACCGAAAGCAGTCCTGAAGTTCTGTGGAGAAGGCAATCACAACCAAAGCAGGAAAACAAAACTTACAATAGAATAGAGGTTGGCCCTCAAAAATCTTTACAGGCGCGAGCATTAGGAAACAAGGAAAGCTGTTCTGAAGCAGGAGGGTAATTATCCCATCATTTAGGTTTATAGTTAAGCTGTACTCCGTTTTCTGAGGCAGTATTTGTAACACTAATGCAGACATTTTAAATGTGAAAAATTCAAGCACCATTTTTAGTAGCGTCTATGTTAGTTTTGCTGATCATTTTTTTTTTCATTTTAAGGATTCCTTCTTTCAATGAAACTGTCTAAATTAATGAGTTGATTTTATGTCTTTTGGCTAGGCTCTGAGAATAAAGTGCCCAGTCATTGAAGAAAGGAGATCCTCATTTAGACTGCGAAGCATGACTTCTCAGAAAAACTGTCAGTTCACTTAACTTTTAAATATTCAGCCTAACACACTTTAACTTTGCACAAGTGTACAAGGGGTGCTTCCTAATCTGATGTGAGTTGACAACATCCACATCTACTCCACTGAAACTGCCCTGAGCTTCCAAGAGAAAAATGCACACGGTGGGGGGGGGGGGGGGGGGGGGGGGGCGGGGAACAACACTCAGTTGTGAGAAGAAGAATTTGCAAATAAATAAACCCACAAATAAATAAAGCTATGAGAAGCTATGAACAGCTTTATTTATGGAGTCGTCTGCTTGGAAATGATGTGCCAAGGGCACAATGAGTGAAAGTGAACTTTCGGAATGAGCTGGGTTGCCAGATGTAGGGTGGTGATTTGGGTGGGCCCAGGGGGGCACCCATGAGAAAGGCTGTGAGCAAATCAGCCACAGGAACACTCCTCTTCCTCTCGGGAGGCCCTGAGGAAATAGCTTCATGGCGAACTGGGAGCAGAGTGCCAGGGCCCTGGGGCCAGGCCTGCAGAGAGAGGGGCCTGTCTGATGCACATGGGAAAGCTGAGAGCCTAAAGAGGAAGAGAAGCTGAAGCGTGCAAGCCATCCACAGCTCTATCGCCTCTAAGTGACAACGCAAAGAGCTGAGGGTTGCAGGCTGGATTATCTATTAATCAAACATAAAGAACCATTTAGTTTATGTGAACAGTTTTAGTTTGAAAAGCAACAGTAACAGGCAGGAGTAGTTAGATCATGTACATGATTTGGAAAAGGATGTGAGCAGAAAAGGGATGTGAGAGTTTTCTGTTTTCTTTAAGCCATGGCCAATGTGTGCTGTCAGAGTCAGAAGACTTAAGTAGGAATTAAATTATCCAATGAGCATTAGAGAATTATTCTCAAACTGTATTTTACTGTAGATGGAGTTATTTTAAAATTCAGAAAAGCTAAAGGGCACGAAGAAGACTGTGAGCCTTCTGGGACTAGAAATCAGCTGATCTCGCAGCTGCTGAAGCTGAAACGTCACAAAGCTTGCTGGGTAATGGAGAACAATGGAGACTCAATTTTCATTAATATCTTACTGGAATTTATTTTCTAGCGAAATGTCTCACCTGAATCTTTAATGCAAATATATATTTTGGTACATAGAAAGAGTAAAGATGTCAGTTTAATTGAACAGAGACTTTGCGTCTTTTTTTTTTTTTTGTAAATCCTTTCAATTTGCATTTAGTGATTATTTTCATGAAAGTGAGTTTATCACTTGAATTCTGCATAAGAATTTTAGGAAAAAATGTTTTCTGGAATCTCCAAAAGTCATTTTAGGTCTCATTAAAATAATGCCCAAGACAGAAAATGTGTGAACGGAAAGGCTGTGTTGATTATGTTAAGTCAATGACCAGAATAAAATCATGTGACACCATGATCGAGACAAACCTGAGTTGGAAAGATATGGTGAGCAAAAGACACAGATGTGTGCATAGGATCTGATAAAATTCTGCAAGGAAACTCAAACGTGATCACCTGTTTATTGCAAGGGTCTTTTCAAGATGAGCTCATTCAGAATCATTCTCTCCTTCCTAAAAATAATATAAAACCTATTATGAGTTAGTTTGAATAAATGTTTTCACAGGTTTTCAATTTGTTGATGTACCCAACACACTTAAAATAATGGTCTTAGAAATTCTGAAGGTTATTTTAACTCTTACATGAGACCTAAAGATTATACCACTTCAGCCAGCATTATAAATAACACCATGTGAAATCCATATCCAAGGAACCCATTATCACCCTCATACTACCCTCATCCAGCTATCTCTGATTTCCTTATTTTTTGTAATCATACTGAGGCTCAAAACTTCATCAGAATCTTCAACTCTTTCCATTGTGCCCCACGAATTACTAAGTCCTATTGATTTTACTCCTTCAATATCTATCTTCTTTACCCCTTCCCAGCAGCTTCATTATTGTTCATTAGTGTTCACCCTCGAGAACAGCAGCTGATGACCTACCTCTCTTCTTGAATCCATTTTGCACCCTGGACTCAATTAATTTTCTTGAAACGCTGCTCTTTTTACTGTCATTCCCCTGCTCTAAAATTTTTCATGACTCCAGGAGGTCTGCTCTGCTCCCACCCATTGCCCCAAGCCTGGGCAAAGGTGAAATTCAGCCATAGATGCCCTTCACAAGGACTCTGGGGTGTGCCCATGACAAGAGTCCACCTGCCAAAGGCACTTCATCAGAGCAAATCCCTCCAGGGCCTCCCTCTTAGGGTAGGGGAAGGAGTTAAAAGCGATGAGAGAGGCACATTAAGCTGGGGAATGTTAGCTCTGAAGGGCAACCTCTGCTTAAACTACTGGCCCCAGAAACAGAGCTCAAGTCTTTCATGACCTTTTGTCATTTGTTGAAGGCCCCGTAGCAGCTCTCAGAGCTCCACAAACCATCAAGTATCCTTTGCACTCTGTTCTTTGGAGTATTTTCTTCTACCATCTTCCATTCTGTCACCTTGCAGGGTTGGGGAAAGGGACATCAGAGAAGGCCAAAAGTCACTCTCTTTCTCTCTACATCCTAAACTTGAACCATGCTTAAACAAACCAATTGGCTGATGTGAAGTTAAGGGATGTGAGTTGATGCTATGATGCAGGATGGGGGTGGGGAGTGGGAGAGAAGATACAAAACATTATATTTGGGTCTGTTGTAATAATTATAAGGTTTAGGGAAGTCACACAGACTTTTCACCCACCCTCTTCCTCAAACCCTCTTGAATTTTCATGTCATTGCATGGGCCCTACACGCCAGTCTCTCTGGATCTTTACTTTCTGCAGCCTGGCTGAGGGTTTGGCCTGGTTTCATCTGTATTTGCTCTGAGCTCACGTTCAGTGTCAGGTACTGCAGCTTAGCAGCAAACCCACTGTGCCCCCCTCCTAAGCAGGGTCTGGGGCCACAGGTGAGAGGGCATGATTGGACACTTAGAGAAAAAAGTGCAGTCCACACTTTTTGTTGCACATTCAAAGTCCACCAGGAATTTCCAACCTCTTTTTTCAAAATGTTAGTTCCCTCTTTGCCTCCTCCAGCACCCCAAGTTTCTATCAAACAGAACTATAAATGTCCCATGCTTTCAAAATTCCCCACATTCCCTGGATTGTTTAACTGGAACAGGTTCTGGGTCTGATTTCACTTCTAAACTACCACCTCTAGAACAGAGACTAGCAGAGTGTAGAGATGCTTGTTTCATTTGTTGAATGAAAGAATAAGTGTGTTTTCCACAAATCAAGTGTTTCGTTTATAAGTAGGAGAACAATTTGTTTTCTGTGATTGTAAAGAGAATTTTGGAAACTGTGTTGCTAGAACATTCCAGGCTGGCATTTTCTCCAAAATGCCTTTAAATAGTTATTATTCTATTTTCCATTTCCTAATGGACCCTTGAGCATGTACGCAACTTTTTCTACTTTAATTAATGGGGTAGCATCTCTACTGCAACAAACCTCATTCCTTATTTTAGTAAGCAGCACTGGGTTTTGAAATAAATCCATTATAAAAGATCCCTATGAAGAAATAAATTGCATCTCTCTTCCCCACATCAGGAATGCTTCCAGGAGCACTACTCTGCTGTCCAGCCTCCATCACCTGCCTATGGAACGATTTTAGACCAGCCTCTTGCTGCAGCCTCACTCCTGGATCTTCTAGGTTCTTCCTTCAGTCCCTGTCTGTTCCCACATTTCAGCTCGAAAGCACATGCTCACGACCCCTGCCCTGATGTCCTCTTTCGGATCAGCATCTCTGGTTGGTCTCAGCCCCTTTCCAGTCCGGGAATGTTTACCCTCCTTTCACAGACCCTGTTCTGTCAAACAGCATCAATCACACTCAGGTTTCAGGAATGTCAATCTTCACTGAAATTGTGTCAGTTTTCCTAACATAAACATTGACATAGCTTAATTCAGCTCCATTGTGATCAGTTAACTGCTCGCTTTTCCTTAGTATTTTTACTACAAAAAAATAAAATAGTTGTAAGGAATGTGGATTTAAAATGTTTCTTGAAAAAAAAAGATGTTGCTTGAGTGAGATACCATAATGTTTTCAGTTAAGGAAGCCTTCGAGATATCTTTTATGTAGTACTATTTGGCTATTTAAAGTTGCAAGCTGACTCTTCTTTAACTATAAAAGGTAGCTCTAGTTTCTAAGGTTGTTCTCCTTGACTGGTTCTGTTTGTATGGGCTACTCATTATACAACAGTTGACATCCCTATATGGAATTCAGGACACTAGAAGAGCACTTGGTAGTTTTTATTTTTCTCTATCAGTCTGTCTGTATACTTCTAATCTTCCATGCCAGGAACAAATTTTCTATAATCTGTGTTCTTCCTTATAGGCTGAGCATAGAGTAGAAAAAAAAAGCATCCTTTGTAAAGAATAACTTAGCCAAGGACACTGTGCTCCATCTTTATGATGAAATACATATTTCCCATTAAAAGGTAAATCTGTCATTTTAAAAGGTTGAATTGGATGTACTTTAAAAATAATTCCAGCTGGTTAAATTGAGAGCATTGGAAAAAAGCTCAATAAGAATGTTCTCTTGGTTTGTAGTATTTTCATTTTCCTGAAGTGTGAATTGGATATATTTTCTTTTACTTTAAAGTCTTTATTCTCAGTGTTTGACTCTGAGCTAGTGGAATAAGTTTTAAAGATGAATTGAGCTCAATATTACTGCTACTTCTGATACTTAAAGTTTCTATTTCAGGACTATAATTTCTAGCAAAAAAAATTACCTGCTTGAATTGATCCTCCTGCAATGATTATGCAAAAAATGTTGATATTTTCTACATTGTTTCACCTCATATGCATCATTTCTAGATCTTTTATAGCTCTTCTTTTCACCTTTGCTTATTTTTTTTCCAAATTATTTCCTAAAACCCAAGCCAAGTGTATCTTAAAGTATGCAATGATGTTTCTTAGAAGCCATCTGTTTACTTTTATATGTATGTGTATGCATGTACATGTGCATGTGTCTGCATGTATAGTTCTATACATCCAGTAATTTTAGATTTGTACCTAGATTTTCACTACTCTCGTGAAATTAACACAGATGCTGAGCAATTATTTTTTTCTAAAAAACAAACAGAAATTTAAATGCAAACCAAAACTTTTTCACTAATTGACTGTCAACTCATTTAAAATTTAAGCTTATGGAAATCTCATTCCCCCCTCCCTATTAACCATTGCTGATTTTTGCTTCTCTTATATCCAATGATGAAATAAGCAATGCTTCTTCACTACAGTCCTGACCAGGCATCATCAGTCAGGGCACTGGGACTTCCTAGGTCTGTAGTGACGCTTCCACTGCCTAAGTTTTTCTGTGGTGACCCAGTACTACCTAAAATACACTTCAATTTTTTGCTCAAAGCTTACTAATATATCCTTCCACGTGGTTTACAAAAAAGGATAAAAACAGAAGTATTGATAGGCATCTTCTCTGCACCTTAGAAGCTTTTTATGGCTGATTCCACCTTGGTTTTTTTCTGCAGAATCAAGTTCTGTTTTTCCTTTCATCTAACTCCTTCCTCATTTCCATTTGTGCCTTTACAATATATGTCAGATCATGATTTCATGCCTCTGTCAAATGACTCCTGGGGGTGAGGTGGGACCCAGCATCAGGGGATTGTGAAAGCTTTCTTGATTAAAAGGGAAAAGAGATAAATGAGACAAAATAAAGTTTCAGTGGCTGAGACATTTCAGAGTCAAGAGGTTATCCTGGAAGTTATTCTTATGCATTATATAGCTATCACTTTTTAGTTTAGGGTGTATTGCATGTGGCTAGAGGGAAGTACCTGAAACCACTGAGATGTATTCCAGTAGCCTTGATTTTTGAAGACAATTGTATAACTATATAGCTTTTACAATGTGGTCATGTGATTGTGAAAACCTTGTATTCTGATGCAGGGTATGGACAGATGAGTGAAAAAATAAGGATAAACATAAATAAATAATAGGGGGGATAAGGGATTAAAAAAAGATTGGGCAGTTTGCAATATTAGTGGTCAAAGAGAGGGAGGAGTAAGGGGTATGGAATTTATGGTTTCTATTTTCTTTTGTCTTTTCATTTCTTTTTCTGGAGTGATACAAGTGTTCTAAAAATGATGATGATGATAAATACACAACTATGTGATGATATACTGGGCCACTGTATACTTTGGATGGACTATATGGTCCATGAAGATATCACAATAAAAATATTTAAAAAATAAAAAATAAAAATCTTGCAGAAAACAAAAATGGGAAAACAGAGCTTACCATTTGCATGCAAAATAGATTTACAAATAACAAAATAGTATGTAGCACAAGAAAACTGATGGAAGAAGTTCAACTGTTAAATTGAAACCTGTTGACATTCAATGCAATAGGACTTTCGAGAAAGAAAATGTGTGTGCAAGAAGACAAGGTTAAAAAAAGGACGCCCCCCAGGAGTCAGATCTCGAGTTCTTCTGAATCTGGAAAGATGATGGGAACTGATGTGAAGCATTCCGTGGGGTCAGAGAAGAAGAAGACATCTAAAGGCCTAGGGAAAGTATGATATTTGGTTTGAATGGAGCGATGATCTGCAGGTTGTTGGTCTTGGTGAAGAGATGTGCAACTAACAAGGTACGGCTCTCCCCAAAACTTCATGGTATATGCCTTTCTATTATATAGGAAATAAGTTTTAAAATTTTCATAAGTTATTTTTTTTTTTTTTTTTAAAGGAAAGACAGAGAGAAGGAAGGAAGGATAGAAGGAAGGAAGGAAGAAAGGGAAACATTTTTAAACATTTTCTTGTTTTTTTTTTTATTGCATTCTGTTTCTCCGTTTTTGTTACATGGGCTGGGGCCGGGAATCGAACCGAGGTCCTCCGGCATAGCAGGCAAGCACTTTGCCCGCTGAGCCACCGCGGCCCGCCCATAAGTTATTTTTTTTAACAAGGAAAAGGCATTGGTAAACGTAACTACTAAGAAATCTTCAGCAGAACCAGGGACAGGCCTTCCATTCTATTGTCACAATCAGCCCTACTCACTGTACTGCATCTGAAGACGTGGGTGATGATGGGACCTTCCAACCAGACAGCAACGATTACAGTGAAAACACACACAGAGAAGACGAAGAGCCCAGTGTCAAGAACCCGGCTTACCTCCTGCCACCCTGGAACTTCCTCATATTGACCACCGAGCAGATTCTCCTTTGTCTTATTTGGCGGATTTCCTGCCTCCCAGATGAGTTCTGGCAGTGGTGAATTACTGACCTGAATTCGTAATCCTACGCTGATTTTCAGCATGCTACACATCTAATGTGGCCTGAAATAGACATGGCACAATTCCTCTCAAATTATCTGAATGTTACATCTAGTAATTAAATGATCTCCAGCAACCTTATGCAGAAAGCTTTTTCTTTGGCTCTGATTCTCAAGATCAGAGGTAAGTTCCAGCCAGGGTCTTGGGTAGGTTTTCAAGGTTACAGATTTTTCAGAGAATATAACAGAAAAGCACAATTTCCTTCATAAACGGTAATTAATGAGAGCTTGAAGTCAAATGTCAGTGTTGATAACAAAGGCAAATCTTTTATTTTTTGGCATTGGCATTCCTTTTTAAATGTCTTTAAACAGCATATTGACAAATTAATTTAGGGTTATGATTAGTAATTATTATTCAGAATGTAGTAAAGCTGTATTTACACTGTTATTTCAAGATTTTTTAAGTATCTTTTAAAGCCATGCTGTAGTGCTGTAAACTATTCACCCTTCTCCATGTCAAAAGGATAGGTTGTCCAGCCATCAAGGCCTATTTAGAAGAGGGTCATCATAGACCCGGTAATGTGGAGAAAAAGACACATTCTATAAGTCATCTTTGCAAATGAAACCTCCCTAAGATATGGCAAGTATCATAAAAAAGAATATATCATAGATTGTTCTTCTTATACTGCCCCACTCCAAAAGGGACAAAATTTCCTCTGTGGGGCTTGTTTGAATGAAAATATTTAAAAAGTCTTTCTGAATATAAATATATGTGTGTGCGTGTGTGTATGTGTGTGTTGGTCATTTATTCTACTTTGCCAACCTCGCAAGTTACAACCAGACTGAAATGACCCTCTCTATTACATCTGAATATATTCAGGCTAAAAAATAAATTTCATCACAACAAAAAACTTTTAGAAAAAAACATACATAACCAGACTAACCTTTAAAGGTCACTTGGGAACTAAAATCTTTATTTGAATTCATTATGAAATCAATGGAACCTTTGGTTAAGATTCATGTGATTATAAATAACATGGAAGACGACAAGGAGAAAAGATTTTGTCGTAAATCTTTCACAACTTCTGAAACTTTACTTCTCACCATCACATGGTTAAATTTTCCACCCCCCAAGAAAGACTATTGTACCACTGCAGAGTATTTAGTCTGACTAGCTGGCATACTGCCTAGGCTTTTATGAGTTATAAAAAGAGCATATAATCTGTCTTTTGATATTTTGGCTTGTGTTTTTTTTTCCAGCATGCTTGTATCTTGGCCAAGGAATGCATATTAAGTCAAAATCCTCATCTTAACAAGTACTGTGGAAGAAATCATAGGTATACTACAAAAAAAAAGGGGGGGGGGTACTGAAGAGATGCCTTTCTTTTTCTCAAAAGATATGCAAAGTCCTAGTTTCAGAATATATTTCAGCAACTCTACAAATTCCATTAGTGTAAATATTGATGCTTTGGCAACTTATATATATCAGTCTACATCTGCACTAACACAGTGATTCTCAGTGACTTTCGGTTTAGTTACCAATCAGAAGGATAACTTAACAATTCTGCTCAGAGACAACGAGGACAAAAAGCAGCTCGGATCAAGGATACCATTTGATTTGCCTGCACTAATAAGTGTCATAAATTATTTACAGAACTTCAAAGTCTTGAAACTGGTGAAGTACACCAGGGCAAAAGGAGAATTTGTTTGTTTATTATCAATTATTTACACAGTATGTTTTACAACATTGGGTGTGTAGAAAAGGCATAATATACTTCTGAGGAATGGCATACAATAAAAAGCATATTATTTTAATTCCATGAGAGCTTCACGTAGGCCATCAAGTTGCAGAGGCCTGTTGATGCAGTATTTATAAATGTTTCAATAACAATCTCAATAATACTAAACTCTAAAAAGCTTTCTGAAATATACACCTATTTGTAATATCTTGGCAAGGCAAGAATCCACATACACACAATTTCTCACACAAGTATGTTATAAAGGGATTTCAAATCTATGATAAAATGGTGGCTGCAAAATAAGACATATATTCTGACTCAACTAATAAAATGTCCACAACCCAGACGAAACTAATCCATGTCTACCCAAATAGGTCAGCCAAAAAAATAAACATGTCAATCTTTCTAATCAAGCCAGCATTTCAAATCTAATGTAGTAATTACAGATGAAAATGTTGCTCAGATTAACAGCTACAAGTCTGGGATATATAGAACGGATGCCAGGATGCTATTGTTTTTTAATGTGCCTCCGGTCAAATGTGGTAAACTTCACACTTTTAACCAGTGCTGTTTGTAATAGATTGAAAGAAACAGCTCTACAAAAGAATCAATAAATGTAAAGACTGGAAAGAATTAGAGAGGCTCGCAGACTTGTACCTATTGTCTGGGGGAATTAGATGTCAGTTTGAGTATTATAATTCTGACAAAGGTTTCCGAGCTTTAATTTACTAGAACATATAATGGGCAAAGGAGAGGCTGGGAAACATAGTCAGTTCTGAATTCATTATTTAACAAACACTTTAACGAATGTTACACACTTTTATACTCCTGACATATTTTCCCCATTCATTTCTCAGAGCCTTGTTTATCAATGAAACATGCTTCTCTAAAACGGTCTCGCTTAGGTTCCTCATTCCAAATCATGGTAGTACACTTGATGATGAATTACACACTCAGGGGAACATACGATGCTTACCTTAATGTCACGTTGAAAGAAACACCGGAAACCCTATTGCTCAAGTCAGTCAGCAAATGAAATATGTTCATGATAGGAAGATTAGGTGAGTCATTCCTGGTTCAGCATATATGCCTGAATAGAACAAGACTTCACAGGAATTCTCTCCTAGTCTTTATTTTTCTAACGACAAAAGTTTAGGAAATCTTCATAGCTAGCATAAAGGTGAAAGATCCCACGCTTTTTTTTATTTGTTTAGTCATTTTCTACCTAAATCTGTGGAGTTAACTATATTTAACTTACAAAGCAGTTCAGGTCCTTACGTACACACCAGATGCAATTTAGATAGGTTGTCTGCCCCGCACTTATCTTGAGAAAGGAGAAAATATTTCATTAATCAAAGACTACTACATAAGCACCTTTGGGAATAAATGGAAACCAGATTGTAAAGAGGGAAGTAGTGGTTTCTGTAAAACAGGAAGGAATGAGATGTCAGAAAACTAGCCAAAGTATCCCAACAATAATCAACATGTGGTGATCCAAAAATTATTTGAGTCTCTGCTGACTCTCAATGTTCGCCAGTTAGTAATGAAAGGCACTAACTAATCTTACAGAAGATAATAACCCTGCCTGAGAGTCCACAGAGCTAAAACCTGAGATCCAGCAGCCATATTAACAAACCCATCAATCCACATATTTAAAGACGTGCTAAAGAGCCATACATTTGAAAGGGCAATAGGAGACACAAAGATGATCCTTGTCTTCAAAGAGTTTACAATCTAATAAACTAATTTTCAGGTACGCTAAAGCAGGGTTGAGGTTTTATGTAAAGGATCAGTGTGGGCCACATGTTCTCTGTCACAGCTGTTCAACTCTGCCATAGTAGCACCAACGGAGACACAGATGAGATGTAAAAGAATGGATCACACTATGTTCCAATAAAACCTAATTTACAGACACTGGAATTTGAATTTCACATAATTTTCACGTCACAAAATGGTATTTGTCTTACAATTTCTTTCATCCATTGAAAGAGTGGCAAAAAACACTCTTAGCACCAGGGCTGCACAAAAACAGGGGGCATGCTAGAATTGACCAGCACACTTTAGTTTGCTGAGCCCTGCTCTAAAACAATGATTATGTAATAAATAGTACAATGATGTATTGGCTCATATATTCATAAAATTCAAACTATAGTCAACCCAGCATGCAAAAGTGGATAAGATATAGTCTCTAGCTGAAGACAACACCAGCAGTCCAGCAGTAACATTAAAATGAAATCCCAACACAAAAAGTGAGCTGTGAATCTTTAGCCTCCCTGGCACATGGTAGAAGTATTTAGGGTAAAATTTAGCTTTAGAGGCTGGAAATCCATATTGATTTCAACAGAAATTGTGATGCATTTATTGGTAAATAGGATGCAAAGGTAAAGAAGCAGACACTGTTTCTAATATCTTGGTTCTTAAATCATAAAAGGATAATCAAAAATATATTTCAACAACTGTAGATAAAACTGACTGCATTAGGTTTAGTAACTGAGATAAAAAATGTGCTGTGGAAGGAGACAGAAGAGAAATTTCCAGTGGGATAACCTGTCATGACATTTTAAAGGAGGCAGCATTTGAGACTATCTAGTAATCATGGGTGTACACTTAAGTGGAAATGCCAAAAAGGAACATTCTAAGCAGAGTTTGAAATAGCTTGAGGATAGGAAAAGGAGTGGGAAAGTACAGAGTTTTCAGGGATCAAAGAAAACCTCCAAGTAGCTGCCAGGAAGAGTTTTGCAACAGGTTGAATCATGCACTCCCACAAACACGTCTTAACCTCAGTCTGCACCCCTGTGGGGATGAACCCATTGTCAATAGGACCTTAAGAAGATGTTATCTTTAGTTAAAGTGCAGCCCAACTGTGGCAGGGTGGGCCTTAACTTGGATTACTCCAGGCCTTATAAAGGGACCCCAGAAGACATAGAAGGAAAAAGGCGAAGACATCACCATGTGACAGGGGCAGAAATACAAGCCAAATAATGCAAGCATTGCCAGCAGCAAGGACCATAGTGTACAGATTCCAGGAGAAACTAAGTCTTGCCAATAACTTGGTTAGGACTTCTTCTAGCCTCAAAACCACATGCCAAAAATTCCTGTTGGTTAAACCAACCTATTGTGTGGTATTTGTCATAGCAGCTCAGGCAAACTAAGACAAATTGGTAGTAGAAAAGAAATGAGGATGGATTTATATCAAAGAGGGCTTCGAATACAACCCTGAGAAATTCTGAACTCAATTTTTATGCAAATGTATACCCAAAAATTTCAAGTTGTTGTTAAACAAATGAAGCAGACATCTTCTTCATAATCCAAGTTTGATAATACTCTAATCATAAAATGAAATTTTTTATAAAATAATTTAAAACCATACATCTATTTCTAAAATCCTTCTGCCATTGCTCTGAATAAAATTCAACTTGACTTTTTTCCATAGCACAACAATCATTGAGTAGGTTTTCCGTGGCTTTCAGAATAGGGCCCAACACACAGTGGTGCTCATTAAATAGATAAATAATTTTATTTTCACCTTCAGACCACACCAATGTAAGGCAAGTGAAAAGAAGTGCAATTTTGAAGTTTAAGAGACTTCAATACAACATGAAATTTTTCCAATACAATGTGAAAATTTGGGAACCCTCTAATTTCCTTCCCTACCTCCAATGTATTTCTTTGCACAGACAAAATGTGAATTATATCAGGGCATTCCATGAATTAAGAAAAATATTATTTAGTAAGATATGACACACGAAATAAAAATAATAATATCTTAGAGATTGGAAACAACTCTAATAATTAAACTTGATACCTTCAAGTAAATTCGTACTCAAATAATGCCATCAAAGTATGGTCTGTGAATTGTCGTCAGAGTATAGTCATAAATGGTTTGGTTTCAGTCCCCCCTGTGAAAACTTGTTACAGCAGGGTGCTACTGTGAATCACACGAAACCAGATACTTAGAAGATGTCCAGTTATAACCCCACTGAATGAGAAGCCAGAAATTCTACTTGTGCCCCAGTATTACAGCAAGGTCTCAGAAGTAAAGTGCACATTAAAAAAAAAAAAAGAGAGTAAATATTTCTTTCAAAAACTGTGTGCTGTTTTTTACACTGTTTTCAATTATTTGAGTTATGTATATGCTCAGAGCCACATCAGAAATATTTAAGAATGCCTGTACTTTAAATAAATTATGGAAGTATTTACTGAGCCCTTTCTTGGTGTCTACCATTGAATGCTTAGGAGAAAAGAATTAGGGATCAAAATGAGGAAATAACAAAAGTCTCCTTTTCCTTAAAATGTAAACATACAACTAAGCTCGAATTTTATTAATACATATATATGCACACACTGATACATTACAGAAAATAAATAAAATGTGATGCAGAACTGAAAATATAATATTTGTTCATTTACCCATTTCATCAGTCGTTTGTAGTGTCTTTTAAGTCAAACAAACTAAACAGTTCCTAAGAATAATTAAAATCCTTCCAAAAAACACCCTAAGGGTAAAACTCCCAAAATTGTACTTGAAAAGATGCAGATGCCTGTCATATCCACTCATAACTCTGGCCCTAAGTAGGTGAGACAATTTGAATACAGATGACTTTTGCCACCACTTAATTCTCAGGAAGGCCAGACTGGTGGGGCAGTCTATGGGTATGCTGTCTGGGCACGTTTGTGAGGACTGTCAGACACACACACTCTCTCTCTCTCACACACACTCACACACACACACACACACACACTTACTGGTTTACAGGCATGACTAATTGTTTCTTCAAAAACTGTAGTCCATGTCCCCTTGGATGTGTTCCAGACCACAAAATGCACCAACTTCTGAAATGTGTGTGGGCAAAATGAAACCATTCTCACTCACACACACGCCTAGGAAAGCCTAAGAACTGAGTTTGGGACTTTGCGCCATGCAAAATCAGTCTTTTCCTCTCAAGGTCACATGCAGCAGAGTCCCTGTGTCTGACTTCCTAATGGGCCTTTTTCTCAACTTCTGATTTCCTTGTGTACATACATCTAAAAACAGCACAGTTCAGTGTTTCTGGTAGTACCATAATATGATGGGTGTCATATATAAAAATTAAACTCGCCCACTCATTATGGAGTCTATAGTTCACCGAATGTTTTTCTGTATGAGGAAAAGTATAAAATATTGATGGGCCGGTGACTTTTGAACAATCAGAGCCGCTTAATCCAGAATAATCTCACTGCACTAGAGTTACAGTCTTCAAGTCCAAGGAAACGGGAGCCCACCAAGAATCACACACCAGACTCACCTGTTTCACTCTATCAAGTGAAAAACAAGACGAACAATACTGAGGTCTCACCATAAATTTTAGTGAGTGAAAAACATACATAACAGAATTTTAATATTTTGGTTTTTAACATCACAAAATCGTCAATTTACTTATTTACTTTTGTCCACCCAACATCTTACAGCTTTTACCATAAATGTATTTTACTGTACACATATTTAACATTTTAACTTTCAATTAAAGTATACGATTTTTTTAAAGATGCTGGATTTAAGCCACTGGGTATGTTTAAGATTACTATGACATACATATAAAATAAGTGACAAAGTAGCACGTGGCAAGTAAAGTGGACATGAGTCAATCAGCTAATCATATTCACACATCTAGAGCATGTAGCATGACTGGACACTTTCGAAAAGATGGCCGGCCTTGCCCCAAGGAGCTCTAACTACTACAGGACTCATGTTTTGCCGTATATTGTGTCCCGCTTTGCATTTACCCAGTGTTTGCCTAGCATTTACTCTGGCCATTTAATAATGTCAAATCATCCTTCAATTCTTGTCAGCTTTCATTCATTCATTTAATAATATGCAGAAGCACAGAACAGGTCGCCGAGCCAAACTGGACACAGTTCAGAGTATCCATCTCACGCCACTATTTGCAAGAATTTATTGCAACACATAGTGAGACACGGGGACATGCACCAGATTTTATTAGGGGATTAGATCTCGCGTGAAATAGCGAGCCGTTTTCTAGGCGTTTGACTTAATGTCAGAAGATGTCTTTGATACTAATAAGAATCTTTAGAATTCCTAAGATTTTAGAAGAGATGTTCAATCTTCTAATTTACAAATATGGTAAATAAGGCCCAGTAAATTAATTGGCTTATCTAGGGTCAGAAAATTAGTGGCAAATTTTCTGGGCTATAATGCAAT
Source organism: Tamandua tetradactyla (assembly GCF_023851605.1). NCBI lineage: Eukaryota > Metazoa > Chordata > Mammalia > Pilosa > Myrmecophagidae > Tamandua > Tamandua tetradactyla. Next base: position 30,964,947 of record NC_135352.1, read on the forward strand.
TTTTCAGACTCTTAAAAAGAGCCCATTTCATCTAGGCTTTAAAATACCCATAACAAACCGCATGAGGCAGAATGAAATATGCAAATGCACAATATATAACATATTATAAATAATAATTTTTTGCATGTGGTTACATCTTATTTTACCTCCTCAAAATTATTGGGACTTTCACAATTGTATTTCAAAACAAATTTTAGAGTTAAATATTTAAGTGTTGTATTAGAATACAAAAAAGTCTCGGAAACCCAAGCTTAATTTTGGTGCTGTTTCACATAGATTGTTGTTAACATACCATAAGCTGTAGACACTTAAAAATACTGTTTAATTTTCTTTAATCCATTTCGTTTTATGGATCTAAAATGGCCATCAGACAATAATACAGCAGTTTCCATAAGGAATAAATTGTTACTGCTTGACAAAAAACTCTTTTTATGCTAGAAGAGGGAAATATAAAAATGTCTTTTTCATATAATTATATTAAAAAATGTGTTAGTATGTTCTCTCATATTACAGCTGTTAGAACGTTTTTTTTAAGCCATTGACTTAAGAGCTTGCCTTTCCTTCCTCATTTTTTCCTAATTAATTTCTGTTCAACCAAAGAATTCTTTCCTTTTATGTCTTCTGCTATCATAGCAGTACCTTCATAAAATGAGGAAGCCCATTTCTGAGCTCTACCTTTCAAAAAAAATGGTAAAAATAAAGAGGTATCTAAGAAGGGCTTTCCTATTTGGGTGTTATTCGTTATTTGAGGAAGGCAGTGAATATTTTTCATCCCCTACAATATTTAAATTACCTGTGACTCAAAGAGGAACAGTATCCATAAACAGAGAAGTTATCACCTTTCTTACATATTAAAACCTTCCCGAACTTGGTCCTATAGGAAAGCATCTGCTACTAATAAATTTACTACGTAACACAGGTTTGATAATAGTCTTGCTTTTATTTATAATTGTTATTCACTAAATGTGTTCAAAAGAACCAGAATAATTGAGAATGTTGTTTTTCTTCAAAATATGTCTATTCTTAAATTTTCTCATATTTATTTTAGATTTTGTTTACACTTGAAATAACCTGAATTAATGAGGTTTCCCTACATACTTTGCGAAGTTTACAGACCTTTATTTTTAATCTTTTTTATTTTTTTATGTATTCAGTAGTTGTTTTTCTTTTTAAAGAATAAGGAAGAACTTCTGTTTAATTAAATAATACAGTCAAACAACTGCTCTTTTTACACAACTGCTTCACTATTTTTTTTTAAAAAGGCCAAGACATAAAACTAAACTAATTACATTTATTAAAGATTTGAAGAAGCAGTGTTATCTCTGCCAATCCCTCCTACTTCCACCCTCACACCAACTGCCTGAATATTAGAAAATCTGGAGAGATGAGATGCCTAACACAAATTATTTAACAGAGTAGAATTCTATATAAATATATGTAATATTTATGAGCTACATTAGTGTATTTCTTACCCAAGCCATCTGAGCTCATATAAATGGGATTTTTTAAAACCCTCTAACTAACATCAATTGGCACTCAATTAAGACAACTACAGTGATCAGTATTGATCAAGAAGTCAATACATTGACTGTGTCGGGATCTATCTATTCATTCTGTGCATCTGGACATGGTTTAGCACTTCCCGGTAAATCCTATGTATAAATGCAAAAAGTTCCATGGAAGTAAATAATCTCCTGTTATTCAAAACAAGCAAGCAATCTTCAATTTAAAAAAATAATAAATCCACTTTCCTGCCATATGAATTAAATGGTATTGATCAAGAAATATTAGAAGTTATTGTTTAAAATGAGCAAAAAATGTAAAAGGAATAATTTCATCAAAGTACACATTACAAAAAAAGATTACATACCAATTTCACCCAGATATTTTATCTCTTAAAGCTTTTAAACCTGTCATCTTTTCCTACCATTTAACAGATACCTACAAAAACTCAATGCCATCATGTTCTGTCACCTATGACTGTCTAACACATACACACGTATGTACAAAAGCACGGATGCACACATGCACACGAGTAAATTGAAGCCAAGTCATGAAATTATCATCTTAATACTTGATATTAATAAATTTAACAAAGAGTTTTCCTTTTCTTTTAATTAATTGCATCATTTTCCCATATATTAAAAAAGCCTAACTATGTGTTTACAACTATATTTCAGGCTAGAATCCATTACTTTAATTATCTTACAATGAGTAGAAAATCTACTGTATAGTAAATGTAGCTATCTTAATAGAAAAGCAGATTTTAAAGGCATTTTCATTTCAAATTAAGTTGTACCTACCACAGTCGGGTTTTTGTATTTTTTCTAAATACAACTGGAATTTCACTTTGAATTGATTCGCACACTGGAAAGTGTATGTACTGTAACCAGAGGTCAAGTTTCACTCCGTGAATCGATTCAATATGAGAAGGAGAAATTTCCACAGAGGGAAGGAAACTGCTTTAGTCAGATGGCATCATTATCAGCTTCTTGCTCTGAATGGTGGGTCCAAATATATAGAGAGCTCTGTGCAGCTCTGTGCTACTTTGAAGAGCACAAGGCTTGAAGGGCTGTTAGAAAGAGTAATGATGGAATTATAATCGACGAGCTCTCTGTCTTATGAGGCCACTCAGAAAATTCTAACAAGCTAGCATTGGCTAAAAGGCCTTTGTTATCTAGGTATGAATGAAAGTTGTTTTTTATTTTGTTTCTTATTTTTTCTGTTTGAGTTCCTTGTTCGAATGGGGACCTTAAATTTAGAAAAGCCATAGGTTCAGTGTGAGTCATACTGCCTTTGATCAGAGTTCCAATATAATCTAAATAACAAATCCTTGTAAAGAAAATATAAAACAGTTTGCATTCAAACAGTGATGAGTATTCGGAAAGAATTCTCTATTTATGCTTTCATGCCTTCAACTTAAGGTCAACTGCTGATCAGAAGGCAAGGATGGCACTAAAGTTCATGGAATTGAGAAAACAGCTTATACTGCTTGGATGACTACACAGAATAAAGACAGTAAATTAAATTATTTTAAAATTCATGGAAGATACCCCAAGCAATATTTGTGATCTTTCCTTTGACAGCCTCTGTCCTCCTTCCAAAAATCTGAATAAAACAGATAGATTTCACACGTTGACAACAAATTAATTATAGCTCAAAAAAGAAATGGATTAATATTTCCACTTATCAAGACCATATCATTTCTTCTTTGTGAGGATTAGCCAGGTAGTTCAATCTTTACTATCTTCCCCCAAAATAAGACAAAAAGTACTAGGTTATAGATGACAGATACTAGAAATAGGCTGGCTCCATTTATACTGAGGGCTGGTTAAATTTTTAAATATATTTTTATTTTTTCAGACACCAAAAATTTGCATTAAAGCCATAAGAAATCCACTATTTTTCTAAAAAACACTTAATCACATATTCCTTTATAGCTGTAATTGTATTTTCAGTATCATCAAATAGATTATTTATACACTTCTGTGATGTAATGGCAAATTTTAGAGATTTTTTTGGTGCTGTCGTATGATTTTATCCAGCTTCTACATCAAAATGTAAACTCTTTAAAGAAAGAAACATCCCTTGTAACTCCCTACAGGGCCCGTGGAATGATTTGCATACTCAATAAAAGGATTTTGATTAACTTCTATCCTAGAAATTTCAGTCTTAGAAACCTAGAGATCTACTGGGAATGAACTTGTAATAACCTTCTAGAACAGCCTGCTTAAAAATCTTTGCGGTACAAAAAATATTCTGCTTGTCTAACCTCAAACACTCTTGCTATAATTTCAAATGTTTTGAAAGTAATATTGAACTTTCTGAAGTTGAGGAATCAAACTGTTGGTCAGCATTTTCCAAACTTTATAAAATATTTATTTTGGAATAATAAAACTGATAGAACTACCACTCTCTATATCAAGATGAAACATACAACTATTGGTTTTTCATATAAATGTAGCAAATTCCATTTATAGTTTTAATATAGAATGCATTTTCAACCTTACTAAGGTCAAATATTTGAGGATACTCATTTCTTATTTATTTCTCCACTAAAACCTAGAACAGAAAAGACCAAGTAAACAAGGACACGTGAATAGAAAAAAGAGAAAATAAAAATGTAAAATAAATGCATGTTGTAATAATATAATGCAATCTAGATGAAGCTTACTGCTTTTCCAGAAATAACTCCTACATTCTTGGCAGTCTTCTACTTGGGACAGTTCAGTAAATATGCACATGGTCTGGGACACAGTAAAAATGAAAATGCTGATAAAAAAATGGACATATGTTATCTGGTCTCTCAGTATGTTAAACTTCAGCTGAAGTAACTAGAAAAGAAGGAAAGGAAATTATCCTTCCTCAATCCATTTCTTATCATTGTTGAAGACTTTCCTTGAGTTCATGGGAGGAGAAATTATTTCTACCAAAGCAGACCTTCGTTCTGCAGCTGCCAATTAATGAATCATAATCAAAGTCCTCTCCCCAAGCAAGAAATATGGACAAGGACCTCTGGCTCCACCTTTTTTGAGCATGAAAGCACTGAATCCTTTAAATAACTGGTTAAAAAACACCGTGACATCTGGTCTGTGGGTTCTGTAGTGATTAAGGTAGCTTTTGATATTTCTAAGCACATTCTGCATTCTTCTAAAAGGCAGTTCTAATCATCAGAAGCCAAATTTCACCCTTATTTTTTTTGCAATTCAATACTTTTTCCATTGTGAATGTAAGTTAACTGTACGTCAAGTTTCGTCTAATGTTCTCATCAAAATGATGGCAATTTCTCCTAATCAGAATAAAGATTCTGCCCTATAAACATATTCCTTTTATTAATCTTATCCTATTTTTCCATATCCCATAAAAATCAACCAACCAAGTATTTAATTAAAATTCTACACCTTTTAGGCATTTCTTATATTGATTACCTGAGGTGGGGGCTATCAAAGTGTAAATATTTTGAACAAAACAATATCACACGTAAGTTAAGTTGCTTCTGGTTGTGTCTAAGTTATATATATCAAATTTAGAAATCTTGGCGCACTGATTTCTTTTTTTTTTCTTTAAGCAAGTCATTTAACCCCTCAAAATACTAATAATGAAACTTACACAGATGAAAAATATTTAGATAGATTATAATTAGTAAAATGGAAGCATATAGAAGGTTGTCTTTGCAACAAACCCTGGTTTATATGGGAATAAATGCTAGAAAATTGAATGAAGCTAAGTAAAGGAACTGACATCTAGATGGCTGACACTTCCAGATGGCTGAAACCAAACAGCTAGTTTATCCATTAAGGTATTAAGAAATCTAATATTTTAGTATAGTAAAACACAACATATAGCAATAAGTTATTTCATTCTGGGTCATATTTATTTAACTACCTTTAGAATTCCACCTTTTTTCTAATTAGAATGATTTAATTAAAAAAGAATATATGTGTAACATTGTGTTTAAAGGATACTGTATGTTTGCTTTTAACATTTGGCTCATATATAAAAATCAGGGATTTAAAATAACTAACAATGTTCCTGGTAGGTTCCTCTTTACAAGGACAACTAACTTCATGCTCCAATGATCCCAGGAGTTAGATATTTTTATTAGAGGTGGAAACTGAATCTCATAGAAGTCACCTGCCCAAAATCTCACAAGTGACAAGATTCCAAGCTGATCTTGAAATCCAGGAAGCCATTTAGAGTCATACTCTTAAATATTACTGCTTTAGTAAGCAATCTCATACTGTTGCCATTTAAAAAGAACTAGATGATCAAGAGATGCATATAATCTAATTATGAAGTCTGCCAGTGTAGAAATAACACTGCATTTGTACCTGAACTATTGCACGTCTTCCCACAACAAAATTTTCCATTACAATCTTATTTCTAGTGCCTACGCATAATTTTTCCACTTAGTACACTTATTCTAACTGCGGACGTCTTACTAACACCAAGAAATCAATGTCTTCGTATTTTCTATACTTACCCTAAACTTATTCTCTTCTTCATACAGGAAAGAATTTGATATTTAAAAGTTCATGTTTAGAAACAAGTGACTAGAAGACATTAGATATCAGGGATATTCATTTCATACCCAAAATAGGAATGAAATTCTATTGGATTATAACTTTGGCATCACAGAAAACAGAAGAGATTCTTGAGGGTAGAGATTGCCCTTCAAATAATATCATATCTAAAAAATACTGCCCTTTGTTAGGACTAAATTTGAAATTTTCCTACATTTTCTACCCTACTCTTTGCTTACCTAAGAGGGTATAACCATTTAACTGGATAATTCCATTATTTTTCATTGGCAATATTTCCCCAAAAGGAGAAACTGAATTTTATAAAAGTGTGTTAGGATTTCCTTACTTCAGTCAGATACCTGTTTACATGCTGAACACACTGGCATGCTCTCACTGATTTCTGTTTGAAAGCCAGAAGACATGCCACCTATTAAACCCTCAACAACAAAAAATCAACCAATCAAGTGAAAAAAAAAGCAAACACAATACTGTCCACAGAGTGGAACATTTAAAAATGACTTATTTTTCTTGACATTTTATTAGTGATTGATTATGATTACACTTTATTTTCACACTTAACAAATGTGACTGAAAATAAAGCAATGCTGGACATAACAGAATTCACAATGTTCACATATTGTAAACTGATGTCTTCAATTGCAAAGCTAATCTGCACACAAATTATGCTACCATTTTAACTGAGCTGACCAACTGGCTCTGCTAAAAATCAGTTAACATCTTGAAAAATAAAATAAAACCTAAGTGTCTATCATAGGTCAATCTGCTGGAATAATACATTTTGGAATTTCCTTCTAGAACAGTACATTCTGATACTTTATATTTTTCTTAAAGGTTTGATTAACTTTACAAAAAGGTTATCAAATACTGACCATATTAAAGATTGGGTTTTGATCTCCTCACTAATACTGGTTTTGTTAAGAAGCTGAGCTCAGTAGCCCCTGCAGAGAAAAAAGGGGAAAACAATTAAAGAATCCCACAGGAGGGCCCCATCTTTCAGAAGAAGATTTGGGGAACATTCTCATTCATATAGAGTTGCAGTCAAATGCCTTTTAAGGGTGTTAGTTTAGTAAGTCTGGCAGGCTTTGGTTTTCTATTATTTCTTATTGTTAGGTTTAAGGTTCAAGGGAAATAAATAAAGGACAAAATGAAACAGTCCTGATTAGTTTATGGATTCAGAATACTTGATGGCAATTCCTAAGAAAGTTGTTCTACTTTTCAAAGTCTTAGTGTTTTGTTGGTTTATTTGGTTGCTAGGTTTGATTTAATACCACAAGGAAAGCTCATATGTCCATGTAGATAAGAAAAACTAGGTTATCTCTAACAAATCTTTTAAAAAGTCATCAAGAAGTCTGCTGAAACCAGATGACACCCAAAAAGTAAGACAAAATAAAACATGATAAAACAAAATGAAGCAAAACAAAAATGAAGGAACTGGCATGATTTGTGAAAGGGAAAAGTAATGGGATTTTATTTAAAATGAAAGAAAACAAAATTGTTATTTAAAAATTTTAAATATAAAAATATTTCTGGAAAAATGACTATTATCAAGAAGCACACAAAAATTAATTTACATTTCACATGCACTGAATAATACTGAAATTTTAAAAAGTCTGAACATTTATTTACACAGTATGAAATTACTTTATAAAACTTTTACACACTTCAAAAAGAATTTTAAAATGCTCTGTTTATATGGCATGAGTAGATGTTGCAAAGGAAAACGGCAAGATTTAATCAATGCAGAAATTTATGCTGAATATGGCAAATTAGGATTTTAAAATGATAACTAACATGTAAGAGAAGATAAACATAATTCTAACTCTACTCTTGGGGAAAAACAGAGGCAAGTAATGCAGACACAGGGGTGAGATCATTATCCACCATAAAAATATAACCAAATATCAACAGTTAAAAGTTTAAGTTATTTGGTAAAAGCCAAGGATAAAAAAGCATTAAAATGTTATGAATGAATGAAAATAAACTTTTCAAAGCAGCATTTTTCTAATTCAAAGTTTGCATTATTTTACAAAGAAGAAAATCCATTCTTTTTTTTTTTTTTACCCTGAAAACAACTTTTATTTAAATTTCTAGTGTGTGTGCACCACTACTATTAAGGTATTCAATACCACAAATACTTAAGTAAATACTTAAAACAGCTATAATTTAGTGAAGTGGATTCCTGCCTATAATACAAAGCCGATACTATCTAACCTTCTGGGGAAAGAGTACAAAAGTGGATTTGTATGTGAGCTCTGAAAAAACGACAAAGGTTAGGGATTCTTGACTAAGCCACAAACGTACTGAAAACTCATGTAAAAGTCTAAAATTAAAGACTCAGTTAATTTCATAATATTAAATATGACTTAGAGCATTTTAAAAAGTAATATCTAGAAGACAAAGATCACATATAAAAACTTCATCTTTCACACACATACAAAGATGCTTTTTGAACTTGAAAGTTGAATCCAAAGATTAAGTAAATGTATTCTGTGAGAGGGAAGTGATGGTTTCAGAGCAGAGGTTACTTTGAGGTTTACAATACATTCCATTGTTCTGTTGTTATGTTATATTTAATTATCATAGTATACTGTACAATATGAAATGTTTAATAGGCATTTTTTAAGTTGCTAATCTATCATATACTGTTATAAAGTATGCAGTACTTCGTCCTAAATTGCCTTTAAAGGATACAGAAGGTGAATTAAGAAATGCCTCCACAGTGCTTTTTTTTTAATTCTAGCTCTGAGAGAGAGGGATATTTTAAATTAATTCAATGAAAAAGCAAAACCATGCACTGCTGACCTACTCTGGTTTGGGTTCATCTTGGCCATACATTCCAAGTGTGTTTAAATGAACAGGCATTATGTAAATAGGCATTGCTAAATAAAAGGCAGCTCTCATGTATTAATCCAAAGCCTGGGGTGCTTTTAGAGCAGGCTGGAGACAATCCCAGACACCTGGCTTTTGAAAGACCACCAAGGGAATAAGTAAAAGGGGTCCTTAAAAGCACTTTAAAATTAAACCTAACTTATATGCAAGATTTAGATATGTTTTTGCTCTATAATTTTAAAATTTTATTTTAGTTATTTAATACAAAATTTCTCACCTTAAACACACTGAACTGTTCTTCAGTCATTGAATATTAAGTAATAAAATTGTATAAAGTGTTCATTTGAAAAGAAATGATTTCACTTATTGCTCTAAAACATATACTTTGGCACAGCTCCTTTGCTCCAATATTGACTTTTGTTTTTAAATATTTGGAGTTGAAAATGTACAGATATGTAACCGAAGTCATTTGTTTTAAGATGCAGATAGGCAGAAATTACGAGAACAATGTTTAGAAGATTTAATTGGTCCCAGGGTAAAATACAAATCGCTTTGTTTTTCTTTTTTGTGTAGGAAACAATTAGGTAATGAGTTCAACTCTTGTTCATTTTTCAAACCATTTAACTGAAATATTCCATAGCTAACAAAATTACTGTTATTAAATTTAGAAGGGAAACACACAAATTACTAGAAACTCTAAGGCCAAAAAGCAGAGAATTTCTGAACATGCAAAACATGGATTTCATGCAGTATTAGTAGGCAGGGTTGTAGGTTCACATTTCTTTAATTCTATTTAAACTTATCCATGGGGGATGGCTACTGTCAGGTTTGAATCACTGCAAAAGCCACAGAGAAGATCAACAGCGTTGCGAAGGTAATGATCTTTCACTGGCCTCTCAGGAATTGGTTGCAAAATTTATAATGAAAATTCTATCCTTGGCCTATATAATTTTCAGTGAGGCAGTAGAAATGGATGCTATCTATCTAAAAGAATAAAGGTCGGTATTTTATTTATCAGGATGTTCGCAGTCACCACAAATCTTGGAGGTATCTGGGGTTACGGGAATAAGGAAATCTGAGTGGTGGATGTGCAAAACAATCATCCATTTCCTAAATACCTGCTCTGTAATAGATAGGATGTCATGTTCTATACTATGAAACATAATTACCAATACCAGGCTGCCCACAGAATGCTTATAATCTATAGGAAAATGCATATATTCTGCATACATAAAGCATGTAAAGAGGGTTCTAACAGGGCTAACCCCCATCAGAACAAAAAATGTTTTTGTTCTGTATACCCAGACACACAAAACACTGGACAAAAGTCTACACCTTTTGCCCACGTATCAATCCTTCGACTTCTCTGGAATAGTTGAACGGTTGGCTCATCTTCCACAAGCAACACTGAAGTGAAGAGTTTTGAGAGTAGTGCAAAAGAAAGCATTTATGCCAGGTATTTAATACTTTTAAATGAAAGAAAATCCTTTTTTATTTGACTCAGGTCTTCAAAAAAATGAACCCCACTGGAGAATTTTCAGTGGGGAGGAGGTAGGGCCTGGAGGCAGGGCTATGTGGTTGGCTCTCTGTATTGATTCTGAGCCAGGTACAGCAGGGTAGAGGAATTTCTAAAATATTTTTAGATTGAGAAAACAAAAATATTGGGGTCATCTGGCTCAGTAGGATCATCCTAAATACACACTAAAAAAGACTTAAAATGATCACTGGGTCTCGATGATTGAAACACTTCATCAAGATCAAGGGAAACAATGGGCCTCCTTTGGGAAGCATCACTGAGCACCTGAACAGGAGATGGAAATGTCTGTACCCCGCCTGGTACTATGGGGTTCTTCTCCCAGCCCGTCTCACTCACAAATGATTCTCATAGGCCACCTACGATATCCGTATAAACAGTGCACACCTATTTTATATCGCATAATATTTGCACAAAATAGTATCACCAAATATCTATGTGAAAGAGTTGTCAACTGCAAATGTTATTATAAGTATCAAGGGTTATTTTAAAAAATAATTAAAACACTCATTATTATTATTAACTCTTACTGAATCTTAATTATGTGCCATGCATTATTCTAGCCCCCTTGACATACAAAGGCTCTTTTAGCCCCATTACATCCCTAAGAAATAAGTACTGTCATCATCTGCATTGTGAAGAAGGGAAAGTTGAATCACAAAGGATAGGTAACTTGCCCAAAATCACAGAGGCAGTAACTGGTGGAGTTAACGTTCAAACTCTGATAGCCTGGCTTCAGAGTCCACTCTTAACCACTAAGCTATACTGCCTCTTAATGCAGCATGTATATCATTCATTCTCTTCAACAATCATTTATTACATGCCTACTGTAAACGAGACCCTAGGCTAAGCACTGTGTTTTCTGTCTGTATAAAGGTGCTGGTCTAACAATTTTTATGCCCAGAGAGAATGATATCCATCCTATACATTTCATAAGACCTAACCCATTGACTAAAACATCCAAACTGTTTAAGGAATAATTTCGATCAACTGTGCAACACAGAATGGCTGGAGGGATCTTTTTTACTGCAAGTCATTCACAGTGCATTTCCACCTCACTCTCCAAGCCACACAGGCATCACCCACTGTTCCATAAGCACCCAAATGCTGGAGACATGTAAAGGCACGACGGGGTGATTTGGAAGGCATTAACTGATTTTCCCAGAGGCACATCTAGGGGCTCAGGAGACCAACTACAAGTACACAGCTCTCCCTGCAGTACCCCATGAAGACAAACAGGGCTAAACTGCACAGAAGGAATCCTCCTCAGTGTACATTTTATTCTACACCTCTTTAGACCAGGAGGAAAAAAAGATCAAAATAAAGTAGTTATCAGATATCCCGCACTGTCAGTATCCCTGTGACAGAGGGAAAAGTAGGAGTGCCTTCTCTCAAGTTTTTTTTTTTCAGATATTTTAAGTAGGCCAAGTGCCTGTAGGCCACCTTATTCTGGTGGCATTTCTGTGTGTGCACTCTGAGGGATTCTGTCTTGATGAGAGAATTATACAGTGGAGTAATGAAAAGAATGATGGTTTTTGTTTTTGTTTTTCCAACAGGCTACCAAATATTTTGTATTTCCACTTGCATATAGGCTTTTTGTGTTTCGCAAATTTACATGTGTTTGTTTAAATCTGGTGGACTGGAGATCTGAGGGGAAAAGAAATTTGCTTCAAATGTGAGCAGCAAACACTCAGGCATAAGGGATTGGACAGCTGCCGGTGGAATTTTTTTTAAAAAGAATAGTTAGTTGTGAGGAGTCACTAATAAAGTTAATTTCTAATACAGTGAAAAGATAATGTATATTATAATCATGATATCTGCCTTAAAATGCAGATTTTGAGGTGTCATCATGTGCTGAGTTTTTCTTCTTGGGCAAATTCAATCTTCACACATTGCGGCCCTGAGAATAGATTGCAAGTTCATTAAACTGTTTGCTCTCTTCTTTTTCTACTTAGAGATAGTGTGTAAAAAATTAAATATTTCAATTGAAATAATGAAAATGTCAATACTTGTAATAAAACTTTTCTAAAAAAAAGAAATTAAAAAGTGAAAATGAGTGGAATGAAAATGTTTTCCCTTTTTTTTTCCCCCTCCCTTTAGACATTCTTTCAATTAAAAAGGAGACCAAACTTAAATTATACCTACCAATTAATTTTTCGGCTCTGGAAAGTGAAATAAGCATCTTCTATTAAATTGGAAATTAAAGCTCATTGGTTACACAAGGAAACTCCAGATCGATGGGATAGAGTCCTCCAGTTTCAATTATTTTCTCCACTTCCTAATATTGGTTCAACTGCTTCTATCTCCCTGGTGGAACTCAATCTGACTCTTACTATTCCCAAGTATTTAAATGATTATTTCTGCTACCCAGGGTAGCTCAGGTAATCTGAGAGTGAGTGGCACAGCGTCCTTATTAAAAAATATAAAAAATATTTAAGTAGGTGTGAATGAACAGCTAAGGAGGCTCTCCTTAGAAGCAATTAGGAAAAGAGGAAAACCAGAAATGCCAACAGCTTTGAAGAGAAAGTAGATGGTCATCCAGAGCTTTTGTCTCCTAGCCATATCCTCATGGGCATGTTTGAAGCATCCCAAAAGAATAAAGAGGAAAAATAAGAAATCAGTTCTGCTTTTACACTGTACCTAAATTTGCTCTTTTGTTTGTGAATCTATTCATTTAGGAAGCAACTCTTACTCTTAGAGATGCTGCTCTTAGCATCAAAAATTGTCTAATTAATAGAGAGAAATACCCTGAGACAAACTAATCTGGTCGGGGAGATAAACTAGATACATGGACCACTGTCTTTGAGGAAAGGAATCTTTATTTCCAGGAATAATCTTTTTTTTTTTTAACATAAGGTCTGTTTTTCAAATGATGGCTTTATGATTTACAAAAAATACTAACTCTAATACATTCTTATCAAAAAGTAACACTTAAAAAATTTAATACCACTAAAGAAGTAATCCAAAATCAACATTTACATGAAGATTAAATATCTTTCATGAATACTTTAGATCAGTTGAAGAGAACCTACATACAAGAGGAGCTGGTCGAAATATTTATACACACATTATTTTTAAACCTCCGATAGATAGTCCCCTGAAATTGTAACCTTCCATTGACTGTCAGAGTTGTGTAATAAGCAGTATATATGTCTTCTCCATATTTCGCATATACCATGTCTCTTTTTCATTCCTCAAGTTCACAGGAAGATAATACCCGTTTCCTCCTAATCAAGTGAAAAACTCTCATCCAAAGTTCATTCTTCAGAACTCTGCAATACCCTCTGTCACTCTTCTTATTCTGAAGCTTTCTGGTCACACAGGCCAATGTCTATGCACATGACCTCGAATCCTCTCCAAACCCCATAAACTGGGCTTCTGTTTCCATTACTGGCTCCCCATTCTTTTGCTCTTCCTTGTTAGTCCTTGGGCCCTTGCTCTTTTACCAATCTCCAGACACACATTATCCTTAGGGTTTTATTGTGGCTTCTAAATGCATATCACCAAACATTCTGTTGTATCTCCCTGAATACCTGTCATGAATCTTCAACTCCTACTGGATTTCCAGCCCTATTCCTATTGTTACCTCGAATTCATGAAGGCAGGAACCAGGTCCGCTGACTGTAAAACGTGTTTGTAAGCGCTGTTTCACTAAACGCCTAATCCCTGTATATACAGCACATAATAAACAGTTGTCGATTAAATGAATACTTTAAAAACTGGTTGACATTCTCCACTCCCATCAGATGCAAACATGAAAATTAGGTAAGAGACTTAGACTATTAAGAAAACAGCTTTGAAAAAAATATTTTTTAACATTTATTCTGAGGACCCAGGACAAAAATCTAAGACTATTCTTTGGATTCTTCCTTTACTTTCATACTCACATAGTCACAATGTCTGGGTGAATGTTCTTATATATTCATGTTAGCAAGTGGAACAGAATTATTAAGTTGATTCCCTATTATGGATATCCATTTGAAAATATCACAGCAAGGGTTCCTGAGGTTCCAGCACGGTTTTGATAAGACAGTCAACAGAACACCCACTGTTCCTATTGGAATGATTCTGCTTCCACATTTTCATATAAGATCCTTGCCTGCACCCTAAGTGTCTAGATGAGAGAAACCGCCAAGACGGTCTGTTTTTCACTGTTCCCAAAATAGGTCTTTGCACTTAGTAGGGTTCAATTAATAACTTATTAAATTTATAAATATTTTTAGATGTACCTAGTAACTTCATGATTATAATTTCTCAGTTTTTCAAGAGCCTTTATTGCCAGTGCCCAGAATAATCAATAAAAACATTTTGGGCATAGGTTATTACCCAATGTAAGTTAATAATCTGATTGCTGATTTATTAAACAGTGCCATGTGCATCAGGGTAACGAATCTTACCACAGCCAGGGAACTAATCAAACTTCTACAAGGTTGAAGAACAAACTAAGAAGAGATGGTAACCCTATTAAACATAGCATAAAGCAACAACCCAGTGTCACCTTTTATTAGATCTCTTTCATTTGGCACTAATTATCTATTTATACTGTATTGCTAACTTGTAATGGGCATGTCCTCTCTCACTTTGAAGATTGCCAACTGATTGAAGATTTTCCTCTTAGCATCCTTTTCATCCCCTCCCCCGGTCCTAAACTGTGCACATAGTAGGGCCACAGTACACATCTCTTAAACAAATAATCAACTTGCATGGCAGATTAATAGGTGTTAATGAATAGAAAGTCAATGTGAATAAACATAAATTCAAATTTATAAAAACTGAATTGATACCCTTTGTGAAACATGTGCACACCCTGACAGACATTTCACAAAGCTCTAAATAAATATTTATAATGGTATACTACAAAAGCCAATTTAGAAGTCTCAGTTAATATTTTTAATTATGTCAGTTCATGAATATTTTACTTCAAATCACTTCTTTCTTCTTGCAAAATGGAAATGATCATAACATAGGATGACTTTTGAAGTTCAAAAAGATTCTTTACTAATAAAATAGAATAGAGAAGGAAAAGAAAAAAAACACTATCAAAGAAATAGAAAATTTAAACATTTCTATGTATTGTAGTAAACCTAAGCTTTGCTTATATAAACTGGTTATTAAGCTAGAAAATTCACTTTAAACTATTTAATAGCTTTGTGAAGCCAACTTCACCCGTTTTTACTGTTTGCACAATTTACAAATATATACATATACCGACTTCTCGCTTTTTATCTAAATATTTTGACAAACAGACAAGTGATGAGAAACATAATCTCTGATGTGGAAAACACACTTAAAGCTGCATCATGCTGTGGGTTACAGCCAATCTATCCTAGGATTATAAATTTTAAGTTATAGGTAATAAATTTGGGGAAAATAAAAAAAAGGGCTGCTAAACATATTCTTTAAAATAGAAGGGCAGCATTTGGCTCAAAAAATTTAAAAAGTATGGTTTCTGTTAAGGAAAGGATTGAAAAGAGAAGTAGAAGGATGCCAAAAGTAAACAGTCCTGGCTTTCCAATTTAAACTTGGACCCTGATAGACTACTTATTTATAATAATATCTAGGTAACCTGAAGGGACATCATACATTTTAATTAATTAAATTCACAAATTTTAAACATTTTTTTAAGACTTTCTTATATAGTGTATTTCTGTGAAATTGTTTCTTTAGTTGAAAACTACTTTGTATCCTTTTGGAAGCAAGCAAGATAAAAATTACATGTTAAGTTTTGAACTTGTCAGAACTCAGTGAATTAAAGGTAATTTTCAAATGTAATAATAAAAATTGTCTTGATTTGTGAAATGTGTTCTGATCCTGAAGATCATTCTACTACAGTTTCTACATGAATAACATTAGGTTTTGTCATGCACAATTATAGATAATGCACTATAAATAGTATGAAACATCAAAAGTCACATTCAACTGTTTTTAATTGAATAAGAGAAAAACCTCACTTTAAAATATTTTATGTAGCAGCCCAACATGACACATGTATATCATCACTGCCACTTAATGTTTCCCATGATTTTTCTAATGAAAGTAGGGTAATGTGATTTTATTTTTACTATTTCTGTAATGCAACTTGCAGAGGTTTTTTTTTAACTTGGAAAAAGATCAAAATTCTTGCAGATTTCAGATTCCTATTAGACGTAATAATTATACACTAAACTAATTACCACTAAACCAAAACCTGACTTACAACTAATTAAATTTTGTTTCATCAGCATAGAGCATAGACTTTTAGTTTAACACAGAGTACAACTATAAACACAAGAGCCTATAAGCCTGTGTATTTATTTCCAGTAAAATGTCTAGGTCTTATTCATAAAGTTTGTACCCGGCAGGGTTTGTAGACCAATTCGTCAGTTTTACAAATCTGCTAATTTGCCTACTTCTAAGGAAAGGTAAAGGTGTCACTTGCAAAGTGAGTACACTGAAGCATTCCACATAATTCACACAAAAAAAGCTAAATGCACATTACAAAAAGATTACTATGTTATAGAGAAATTATGGATGCATTGAAGAAATTACTTATTGTCAGTTCAGATGTACATTTTATGTGTGAAATCACTTATTCTCTGAGATTACTGACATATGGCATTGCTGAGTCTTTTGTGTCAAATAGAGATAATAAAAACAAGTATAAGTTATCACAGAGGAATGCAAGAAGCATGACATGCAGAATCCTTAGCTGAAATGAAAGTACCCCCACGCTTAGTGTTTAAGGAACCAATACAGAGTAAACCGAAACATCAATCGCAATCCCTAATCCATCTCAAAATAGTGGATACAGAATTGCCATTCATTTTTCAATGAACCTATGTTTAAGTCTGTCATTTGCAACAATTGGAAAGTATAAGAGATTCACTTTAAAACTTTAATTTTATAAAAAAAAATGTTTACTTTCTACCAGATGGTAAGATTAAATTACATAAACACTGTCAGCCACTCGAATCCTCAGATGTATTCATTCCCACCACAGAAGCTTCAAAACCTGTCTATAATTTTGTTACTGATGTTTAGAAACAGCTGTAGCTGACATAGCTACATGTTATGTATGTCAGCTTTAAAGGATTAAATATTCTTAAACCCCAATGGAGAGGTGTTTTGCTGTTAACAAACGCTAGCGTAAATTACACAGGAAGTTTTTACCCCAGTATAGACATCATCATATTAGATACCTGGCAAACAAAATGGTCAAGAAACAGAAGTTTTTCATTATTACTAAAGATTCTGTTTGAGCAGAGCAAAGGAAAGATTTTAACTGCATAGCATTTTCTGACAATAAAGAGAAATTCTCCTCTAAAAAGCCCTTCATATATATCATCATCAATATTTTAGATAATAAATTATATATTTTTCTCTTCAGAAGAATTCAATCCATCTCAGGAGACATATTTTTCTGGTGCAGATTTTTGCTTGAATTTTTGGGAGACTCCTGCTGTTTTTTCCATTAGAGTTTAAAAGCATCTTTACAATACAATGTTAAACCTGATAGTAAATTCAGCAGGATCTTTTGAAATGCTACACTCCAAATTTTATACTCAGTTAATCTACATAAAAGAACAGAATTAAGCAACCTGTATAGTCAACTTCAAAATCACTTGATTTATGAATTAATCTCATCAATTTTCAAGAATCATTGATTAATGGGAGTCAAATATATAGATCCTTGCAGATATTAATCAACACGAAAACATTATATTTTATATAATATTCATGCGTACAAACACATACACACTTTTTTCCATATACTTTTAAACTTCAGACAATGCAAATGCAATTCAAAGCTATCCTTTGTGGAAATACCATAATAATAATTAAATGTAATGTAATGACTGATAGTCTATATCATCAAAAAAAGTAGCTCAGATATAAGTCATTTCTTTGGTAAAAATACATAACCACAGTAATTCTTTTTTTCCTCAGTGTGTCACTTCCTTTCTTTACCAAATTCTACCATTGAGATATAGCTAATGAGTGTAAAGATTGTGGATTAACACAATCAATTTTTGAGGCGAGTTATTTGTGCTGGTTTGAAACTGTTATGTATGTACCCTAATCCAGTCTTGTAGGGGAAGACCTATGGTAGGGGAAGATCTTTTGACTGGGCTGTTTCCATGGAGATGTGACCCCACCCATTCAAGGTGTGTCTTAATTAATTTACTGGAGTCCTTTAAAAGGGAGACATTTTGGAGAAAGCATAGATGCTTGGAGAACTGACACAGAGAAAGGATAAATGAAACCAAGACACAGACATTTGGAGATGCTAAGCTAAGAGAGGAAGTCTAGAGTTTGCTTTGAAGATGCTAAGTGAGGACCCACAGAGGAGGCAACTGGAAGCAGGAGCTGAAAGCAATGAACCAGGGAGCAATGGGCCAGCAGGCATCATCATGTGCCTTTCCATGTGAAAGAGAAACCCACGAAGTGATCGGTTATTCTAGAGTGAAGGTATCTTCTTGATGATGCCTTAATTTGGACATTTTTATGGCCTTAGACCATAAGGTTATAACTTAATAAACCCCCTTTGTAAAAGCCAACCCAATTCTGGTATACTGCATTCTGGCAGCTTTAGAAATCAAAACAGCATTTAACAGAGAAATTAAGTTAAACTATTATTTAATACAATAGAGAAATATTTATTTCAACTTTCTGTTATTTATTCAACTTTCAACTAATTATGTGAAATTTATACTTTGAAGCATAATTGGATGAAACAATTTTTTTGTGGTTTTTAAAAGGAAAAAAAGACATCCTTTTTGATAAATGTCTTCATTTCGTACTACCAGATGTCCTTCTGTATTCTCTCATGCTTTCTGAATTTATTTTTATAAATGTGAGAACAGTGAAAATGCCACGCATTGTAGTCAGTCGTGTGAGCACCAGCAAAGATTACATAGTGAGATGTTAACTTAGTGATTTTACATAAATACTGAACTTGACGAAGTCTATGCTTCTCAGGATCCACAGCTCACCACAGAGGATACCAAAATCCAGATTTGATCATGTTATAGGTAGCTCTCTTCAACAACCCTGTTTTCTAATCCAACATAGAATGTCATCCACAAAACAAACTTAACTGAAGTTCTAAATACAGCTTGCTTTTTCTTTTTATCTTTACGATGTTGCAAGTACTAAAGAAACTTGAATGTAGCAACTATACTAAATAATCACATGTGAATCCAGATCTGGAATTTTTTCTTTTAAAACAGCAAGAATTTGGTTAGAAAGAAATTTCAAAGTCCATCATAAGACAACTCAAATATTACCTCCATACTATGAGTATTTTGGGTAAATGTTTTGGGCTGAACTGCCACAAAGATTCTCCTGCAGCTTAAAATGATGGCAAAATCCACTCCAGTGGATGATGCCACAAAAATGGAAATTCCGAGATTCCTGTGTGCTAAGCAGCTATGACTCTCACCGTCTAGGAACCACCTTGCGGGATGGCCCTGCTCACACTTGATGGTGCTGTGCTTCCCTCTTCCTCAGATATAACATCAACATTGAAACCTTAAGAGTGACTTTAGGAAAAAATGCTGTGAAGTTATCTGATCTTTTAGTTACCTGTGGAAAGTTGCAACTGTGCCTGAAGAAACAGTTCTCAAACCTGCTATTTTGTGGGAAAATTCCCTTACAAAACAACCCCACTAAATTTAAGTTAAAGCATATACTATAAAATTGCTTCACTACATGCTACCAAATCCTAAGACAAAATGGAGAACCCATGAGGAGGCTAGAATAGGTGAAGGTTAGAAAAGGTTCTATTGAGAAGATGGATCTGCCACAGGACTTGGAACATGATTAAATTTAAACCAGTGGTTTCTAAATCCTGATGGAGCCTTAGACGTTTTCTGGCTTGACAATATAATAGACAGATGTGCCACTCACTGAGTTTGGATCTACTGGAGAATATAAGCCAGGAAAGACCCTAAGTTTAGATCACATGTTAGTCTGGGGAGCTCTTGAGACATCCATGAGCAGATATCAAATGACTTAAATATATTTAGGTTGACCATTGGTATCTGTTGGCTCAGGACACTCCTAGTTAGGGGAGTCCTGGCACCCCATAATTTAGCAACCCCCTTTAGCCATCAAAGGTGTCCTTGTTTGGATGCTACATTTTAAGGTCACCAAAGATATAGCAGTCCAAATCCAAGAGAAGAGGTTTTAATAGAATATAAATTGATAACACTGTCTGTCTATGGGTGAACAGTCAAGTGAAGCCATGGAAATCTATGAGATCACCTGGAATGAAGGGTAGTGGGGAAACAGAACACATTAAGAAGGTAATAGGGCTTAGAGCTAGTTTCTGAGGAATTCCAGTACTTGTAGGCCCACTAGAGGTGGACAAGCCATAATAAAGTAGCGAAGGAGTCACTAAGATGCAGGAAGAAAGGCAAGAGAGAACTATGCCACAGGGCAAAGGGAAGCATGCGGTTCACACAGAATGCTGCTGAGATAAAATGCAATGATGACTGAACAGCAGCCATAAGTTACGGTTACATGTTTATCTGAGCCCCTGTCTGGTCCCATTTTAAAATAAGGTGGTTCACCTGTGTGATCTCTAAGTTCTTTTCTACTTTTAGAAGCTTTTAATTCTAATGAGCTAAAATACATTGCAGAATGAGGTAAATGCTATACAGAACTACAAACACCATAGCGTGGGAGCCTAAAAAGACAGAGAGAGAGAGAGAGAGAAATGAACAATTTTGGAAGAAGTGGGAAGATTCGTCCTGTACTTCGGGCTTTAATCAGTAACCAGACCCACCTGTGGGAAGCACGCGGCATCCAGAAGATGCACTAGGAAGCGGGGTTAGAAGGCCCCTGGGTAGACCATGAACAGTGCACCCCAACTACCATGCTAAGGAGTCTGGACTTCATTCTATAGATTAAGGAGTCACTGAGAATGCATCAGAGTGACATGATCAGATGAGGCTATTAGGAAAAATTCTCTCTGGGAGCAATGTGGAAAAATAGGTAGGAGAGATGAGAGACTGGTGGCAAGAAGCCCAGGCAGGAGATATCTGCAGCCATCAAGATGAAGGATGATCAGGGCCCAAATGGGGAAACTGGTGGTGCAGATGAAAGGGAGGGGCAGGTGCCAGAAGCTCAGCAAAAGAAGAGTCGGCAGGCTTGATGACTGATTAGACACAAGTGGTGAGAAATGAGGTTGTCTTCAAGAGGGCTCTGAGATTTCTAGCACAGGAGACCAAAGAGACTGACGATGCAAATACAAGAGAAGGGGTAGCCGTGCCTCCTAAGCAGGTGGAAATGGACTGTCCAGGAAATAATGAGGTCGAGGCGATAATTAAACTAATCCCACCCTATATATTCCTTTCTCATCCTTAGGCTTCTATGGAGTATACATTTTGTGTTACACATCATCAGATTTGATTTTAGAGTAAATTATTGTTAGTGCTGTTTTGTAATCCTTGAATGCTTCTTTAGGGTTTCTAAACTACGTGTCATCTTTTATTTCTGCACCCCTTTCTCATGGAGTCAAAACCGTGTTGAACTCAAAACAGATGCTTAATAAATGATAACTTAATGAAGGCATTAGAACTAAAAAAGAACACAAGAGACTCCCCTCCTTCGGAGTCAATCAACATTTCACAGACAAATGTTTAAAATTTGCTTTTCAGTAAAACATTAAGAAATCCATTGAGCTAATTAACGTGCTAGTGGATATGTTGTTTTGCATGATACAATTTTTAAAGAAACAAACAAGATGTATCCAAATGTTGTAATTCTGTCAATGAAATAGAAACTTTTTTTACCATATTCAACTTTGTTTTGCAATTATTCCTACTCAATCTATCAATATATTTCTAATACATATTATAAATCTGGGTACAAAATTTCCACAAAAAATTTTCCAGAGTCTCTAAGTATAATTTAAATGGTACATTCTTAGGTCATTCCAACTGTAATATAGAGAAAGCGAAAATCCATTTTTATTCTTTTTTTTTTGGATTAGAGTTAAATTGCTGACCCTGATAGATTTTTCCCCATAAAATATCCCAGTTACCTGACATCACTAGGGTATGTGTCTTTAAGCAAAAAAAAAGATTTTTAATAACGAAGACCTTTATTTTCATGTCACTGTCCTAGTTTCATGTAACTGTTTTGCTAGTGAAATGTGACAGAAGAGTTCACTACAATTCTTGATTCAAGAATTGTTCAATGTTAACAAAAACATCACCTACAAGAGTAACTAAGTGACTTTTTTCTAAAGCCCACCTGTACACCAAAGAAGGCAGCCAGCTCCTTGGTCTCCCTTCTTCCAACCCTCCTTTCTATCCTCTTGGTTTCTCCACCCAATGGAAAAGGATCCAAGCAGACAAGTGAAACACAGCGCTACTCTAGCCTCATCCCAAGATCCCTCCAGAGGAAAGAAGGAAGAAAATTCCGTTTTCCTGTCTCCCAAAATAGAGAGCCTTAAAACCAATTAAAGTTTCAAAACAAAAAACAAAACAAAAAAGATAGGGGAAAAAAAAGAACTAACTAACAATGTTGGGAATACAGCTGTTTTCCATATGTTTTCATTTTCGTTGCCCTACTGCAGTTCCAAGTGATTTTTCCTTTACCCATCATAATGAGTTTTCTCATCATTCAGGGTGATAGAATTAGATAGAAGAATTAACCAAACTAAAAAAAGAAAAAGTAAAAGGCTTAACCCTATGAAAAATATGCCTTAGGCATAATTCCAGGGAGATGAACATCAACATACTGACATCCCCACCACTCACCTTCTCCTTTAATTCCTGTATCCACCCTCTTTTCTAGACCCTCATGCCTCACAGTTCTCTGAAAGGCAGGGTTCCATGAAGAAGGGTCCCAAGTGCCTTAGGAGAGCTGAAGATGCTCCAGCTTCTGGGGTGGCACCTGGACTGGAACTGTGGCACCACCCAGTGAGCCTCCGGAATCCATCTGGTGGCTCAAAGGCCTCCTTTCTAACCTGGGGCTCAGCAGAGTGCTTTCTGCTAGATCTGAGTGTGCTGCTGCTTGACCTGGAACTTACCCTGAAGACAGTTTGTACTTACTCTACCCTGTGATCCATGAGGGACTCAAGACTTTTAAGGACTTCAGGGTGAACCAAGAGAAAGCAGATGAATTCCAGCTCTGAAGCAAGTGCCATTCTTAACGATGTTCCCTAAACCTGAGAAGTATCTTTGGCCCAGTAGTGTAGAGCAGACAGTTTGAGACTGGCCCAGAGCTTGCAAGACCTGACCTCAATGGAACTTTTCAGACAAGATTTCAGAGGTAAGTTTCATCACTGGGTAAGAGTTCCAAGACAGCTGATAATTATAAAATGTGAGGAAGCCGCCATCAAAGCACAGGCACACCTGGCTGTCCTCAGCCACAGGGACTGCAGGTCGGCAGGGCTTAGCTTGCTGCTGCTGCCCCCTATTTAGACCACCTGTGGCCCCACCGAGGGGGAGTCCATGCAGTGACATTTCCTTTTGGATGGCCCATCTGGCATTCAGACTCTGGGTCTTGGCCAGCAGACAGCACTACAGGGAGGCCCACATGCCTTCTCAGAGCTCCTCTTTTTGTAAATTTTAAAGATGAATTTTATAACCCTTGAAATGCCAAATAAATTTTTATTTTGATCTTTTTCATATAAATATTTGTAAAACGAGCCACATACACGAACATTTCTTTTCTTCTTTTGGGTAATTCTGGACCATCACTATGAGTGTGGTTCACAACTCTAGTCCAGGCTATATGTAACTTGCTCCCTTTAGAAGACACTGCATGCTGTGCTTTCTCTGGCCTCCAGAAGACCGAATTCTAACAATGTATCTCCAACTCCTGCTTCTAATCTGCTGCAACTCGAAAGTCAGAGATCAGTGCTGTTAAGGGATGCTCATTAATTAAAAGTAAGATTCTGTGTGAAGGCCAAGTAAAGAGCAAAAACTTCATGACAGCTTTTTAGTTATTCTTACCTAAATTAGAGAGCTAACGTTGCCAGCCGTCTGACTGCTGGAGAAGCGTATGTTACTATCCTGATACACACTCACACGTTATTTATCACTTACTACGTACCTGATACTACCTTAAGCCCTCTCCATGCTTTAATCAGTTCATCTTCACAACAACCCCATCTTCACAACAACCCATAACTGGAGTTTATGTGGCATAGTTGGGACTTGATTTTTGGTCTCCAAATTCAACTCAAAATCCATGTAAAAACATACTGTGGAGCATGGCATTCACCGCAAATACTGCTGACGCCAAATCCGATGAGTGAAACCTCCCCCAGGTTGTCTCCCAAGAGCTTATGGAGCAATGCAGCCTGACCACTGATACCAGGGTCTCTGTTCAGTTTAGGAAACTAGGCTCAGTGATGAAGTGGCTTTTACCCAAAGTCAAAAAGTAAGCAAATGAAAGAAATAGGACTTGAGCACACTTCTTTAGTTCCACATCCCAACTATCTCCCTACAAAATAACGAAAACCAGTGACTGTCATGCTCAATTCATATAATGGTTATGTCCTCACCTAATAAGTCATGTTTAATTTTGGATTTTCCTTTCTTACAAAATTTAGTATTTGGATACAGGAAATATTCAAATGCTAGCAAAAATACATATATATTTTATTTATATATATTTATTTTATTATATTTATTTTATATACTATATATATATTTTTAAATATATATATTTTTTAGTTATACTTTGCAATTGGAGGTCCCCCAAATTATAGGTAGTTGGATGAAGTATTTAGGCCCTAAATATCACTGTCATGTAACCTTTCACTACCTTGGTACTAACAACACTTACAGAAGGCTTGCCGGCAGCCTGGGTTTCTGTTTTAAAGCAAGAAAAAGTGTATTGCAAACTGAAAACATCTTCTCCAAAATGGGAGGAAGAGGATGACATTTAAGATAATCCACAATCTGGACTCAAGCTCTCTCTCTGCAGATTCATCACAGCTTTTCCATGAAGTATCCTCTGCTCCAGCCCTACTGCTCATCCTCAGTCTTCCAAATACATAACGCACATCCCTGCATCTGTAACACAGGTTGCAAATGGTGGCTCAACTGCAAACACAGCCTGCAGATGCCTTTTGTTTTATCTGTGTGTTTTATGTGTTGTTTTTAAACATTTTTATTATATATATATATTATAATATGTATTTATATACATGTTAACATATATATATATGTTAACATTTGAAAATCTAGAGATTTCACATAATTCATATTCTGGCATTTCTTGAAAAATCAGACAATCTGGCAACATTAGGTTTTACTCCACATGGCAAAAACTAGTCTAGAGGTGCGACGTGGTGTCTTCTTTTGGATAAAGCATGCGCCCTTCAGTTCAGCCCCCACCACTCCCTATATTTCTCTGACTCTGAGGCTGTCGACTTCATTTATCCTCAAACTGCTTGGTTGCTTTCCTAACAGTAAAGAAATATTTATCTTTACCTAGTCTCTTCCAAAAAGTTAGAAAATGAAAGACAGAACTACATGGTATAAGAAATAAGAGAGAACACATTTTTGTATAAGTGAAAATTTAGTATAAAAAACATGGAGCATTTCATCCTTCCATATTACCTGCTGGCACTTACAGTACCTGCTTGTGAATTTGGGCTCAATGTCCTTGATTTTTCTGTTGCTTATCCTGCTTCCCTTTCCTGGAATCCCCTTACCTCTCCTAAACAAATTCCTGTCTTTTTACAGAGATCTACAGTCCATAGCCGTGTATTTTATTCTCTAAGTGAGGATGACTCTTTGTTGGGACTACCTATTTATCATGAATCAAAGGCTATCTTAAAATAACAGAATGAGAGACTTTTAGAATTTGAATGGTTGCAGGTGATGACCTTTATCTAGAGGACACGAGACTTTTGTGGAGAGGCACTATTCTCCTCAGGGTCAGGGGCTGTGCCAGAAGTTGACAAGGGGAAGGGTCTCTGCCTTCATAGGGCTTTTTGTGGACAAGTGTGCAACAAAGAAATCATATTTCCGGGTTATTCCACATGACAGGAGACTAATGATCAGCCTTCATTTTTTCCAGGTCACTGGCTTTTAATGCTCCATCTTGTTGGGTGTCTATGCCATGGTGGGTAGAGTGGGGAGATAGCCACAAGTTCAGTTTCACTGTCCTTTTAAACATTTGTGGGCCTCTGGGCACCTTGTTATTTTTGGTAGTTTCCCTCATGCCCTTTCCAATGCCCCACAGACATTTAAAATCACTGTAAACATCTGCATGTGGCAGAAAAGGTGTGAGCTGAAGCCTTAGGTTTTGTACTCCCGTCACTCAGCTCTTTGGAGTATCAGAGATCCAGGGGTACAATGTGACAAGGTAGCAATTCTTCTATCACCCCTCTTGACTTTCTCAGTACACTTAATTACTAACAGTTCTCTTCTTATATCATGCTTCAACTAGAAATGAAAACTTCCTTGGGGTCTGAAAGTATTTCTTATTTCTCCTAATCAGTGACTTGGACACAAGAGGACTGGAAATATGGTTAGTTTGATTTAAAGAAATTGGGTAAGGAAGAAAACTCCTGTGTCAATAAGGAACAGATGCATGCTCACACACAAACACACACACACACACACACACTCACAAAGTCCAAATCAGAGCAGAACTTTGCTACATTTCTATGGCTTCATAATTCTTATAGGTTCAACAGCAGTTGTTTGCTATTTAGTTTTTAGTACATGAAATGTGAAAGGATGGTTTCAAGTTTTGACTGGAAAGTAGTATATTTCTTCCCCTGAAGCATTTTCAAAAGTTTCTCTGAAACTATTTTTCACATTTGATCTTACACTTTGAATACTTTTTTCCACAATCAACACACAAAGTATCAGAAAAATGAGGTACTATGTATAGGTCTATCATCTCCAAAAGAAGCTTAACTTTCCCCACTCCTCTGCATTACTTGTACTCCAGAGAATTTGCATCAGATAAGATATTCAGTAGAATCTTAAATAAGAAAACAAATATAAGCAACTTATTTGACAACTAAAGTAGTGAGCACTAAACTCAATATTTTCTACACTTTTCCAGTGTTAGAAAGTATCTTTCCCTATTCTGGGAATAGGGAAAATTCTCCTGTATGCAGAGATGGAAAAACATCTGATATTACAACAAAGAGATATTACAAATAAAGGAGAAGAAAGGCTATCTTTAAAAGTTGAGAAATTTATAAGTTCCTGAGGTTTAACATATGGTCAAAGTTGACAATTTTATTCTTTACATATTAATTAAATTATATTAATGCAAGTAAATATGTTGAATTTTCTTCAAAAACACACTATTTTCCACAGGATTATTAAATCACTACATATCTGTTAAATGCCCATTAACACAACACTAGTCATTCTCAAACTTGGCACATCAAATTAAATGCAAGGGACTGATCTTTTTTTTTCCTTCATAATATATTTTAATGGGGTCTTAAAAAGTGAAGAAAGCAACTGTGGTATTTGTTTACAGTCTAAATTATGACCATCACTTTAGAAAAATGGCCAATAGCAGGGTGGTAACCATTTGATTCAGTGGTATCTAACACCATAAAAAGGTACTTGCTCTGGAAAAATTATTAAATTTTCAGTGGTTTTATTGTTTGATATTAGTTAAATCAAACTGTGTTTTAATACTTGCCATTCTTCCTAATAACCGCTGACATAATGACTTTAAAACTGAAAGATTTGTCCATGGATGTATACACAGGACAGCCCTGCTGTCCTTTAACCTTCCTTTATCAACATTTATAGGAAGTGAGTTGCACAAAACACATGTACTTGTAATTACATTTGCAAAAAAAAAAAACAGAGAGAGAGAGAGAGAGAGAGAGAGAGAGAGAGAAATTCTCAAACAGCTGCCGAGGCAGCAAAGATCAGAATCTGATAGTGGCTTAGAATAATGAAGAAAGGGATTGTAAGGGTTCAGCTACAGAGCTGATGAAAGAAGGAAAGCCTACTTTTCAATATCCTTAATCTGTATTACTTTCATAGACTAAATCAAAACACATACATTTTAGGAATTGAAAATAGTAAATGAATAATGTTTCTCAGTCAGACACTTATTTAAGAAATGCTTCAAACTTGGTATTTTAGTGGTAATAACTTGGAAACTGGATAATAACATTTATATGAAGTATTTGAAGGTCTTCTTTAAATTCTCATTCTAAACAGCTATTGAAATTTGGTAATTTCGAGCTCATTTCTAGCTAGTACTTTTATATTTTAACAGCATATTTAGTCCAGTTAGAAAAGTCTAAAGCCCCTTATGAGGAATTAAATAATTGCCATATTAAAGTGATCATTAAAAAATAATCTTTAAAATTGTTTTCCCACTAAAAATATTTTGCATTTAAGTAAGAATAAAAACAAGTTTTTAGATTCATATACCTTTTATAATGTATATAAATTAAGAAAAATATAACCTTAAAAAGTATGATAATTCAGAATAAGAATACTATACTCGCAAAGACCCATCTTTTGAAAGTTTACAATATGCTTCAATGAGTAAGCACAGGAAAATCTATTATTATTTAAATTACAAAAATGTACTTTCTCATTTTGCAACTTTTATATTTTTATGTGTGAAAATGTATTTACAAAATAAAAAATAAACTTTGTTACTTTTTAAAAATTTTTAGAAGCTAGAAGCCTCAGAAGAGCTCATTTATTAAGGTAAATTAATTTCCACAATAAATTGTGCTTTTTAATGTCACATCATTTGTGTTTTACAGTTACCATGTCTCAATAAACCAAAATTTGATATTTTTCCATTTAATAGGATGAGGTACTTTCTAGTTGAGTAATGCTAACTAAATTAAAACCGATATAAATAATATTAGCACTATTAATTGTGCAAAGTCTGACAGTTAAATTTTTATTAGGCTTCTTCAACTGAATAAAGGCCACCTTTGAATATTACATACTCTCCTAAACTCTTATGCTCTACAAGAAATTGCTTTCTAAAATGAAAAAATAATCACATAACAGAGGGTTCTCTCGTTTTTCACCCATGATCTGTGCATGCTATAAGATGCTCACTACTTTACATACTATTTCTATTTAGAGAAAATTAATTAACTCTCATGTATGTGATGGCTTCATTTTCATATTTCACTATTTTGCTTTTCAATTACTTGTAATATTACTAACAAGGGAAAAGCTTACAAAGAACTTCAATTAGGCCACCTACCCTGCAGATTTTACTGAGTATTCAAACCACTTAACTGACTGAGTACCCCACAATAATCAATTCACTGGTCATTTGGCATAAATGTAAAAGCATCCTTCAAAACTTTTCTGGCTTCATTATCTTGCATAAAAATACTAAGCTCTGGACTTTAGGAGTTGAATCTATAAGTGCCTAAATAAATATTTAGACTAAAATTCTACATACATATTAGATTTGGGAAAGGAACCAATTGACTTTTTAAAGGAAATGAAATGATGGTCAAGCTACTCTAGTGCTACTTGTTAAAACTATTGTGTAATGGATCCTGGGGATCACAGATTTAGGGGAGAATGTATAATCCTTCATCAAAGAGTGGTAGCTTATCCACAAAGTTTCCTATTCCCAATGAGATATTCTTTTAAAAGTAATAAGCAGGACTTAAAAACTATGTTACACTCTTCCACAAAAATTAGCCATTTATACCAATGATTCTTAATCCTAAAAGAACCAGAACCTCACCCCAAAGCCTTGAGATACTTTCCTTTGGGAAAAAAAGAGTGCATAATACACACTAACAATTTACATCTATTTCTAACTCAAAAGGTTATGTGCCAGACTTCAAATTAAATTATTAAAGATACCCTAAAAGGCATGATTTCTTTAAATAGATTAAAATAAAATGATCCTTAGAGGGCTTATGTTAAAATAGCATTTTTCCAAAATTGAGAACTATTTATATTTTGCTTTCTTCACCATTTGAAATTATCAAAGTGAATTACACCCTTTTCAAAGCTTGAGTGGTAATTATACAACCAATCTATATACCTCACATCACATTTAAATGAAATATGTGATCCCTTAATGATTTGTTTTAAGTAATTCACATTACCCTTTGCAGATCACTAGATATAAAATTCATCAAACTTGCTAAGTTAAAATTCTCATCTGCAGTACAATATAGTTCTTTAAAACTTTCATCAGATGTTGTGAAGGGAATTAACTAATGGCATTTCATAGAACAAGCACTCAGTCCTCTTCTTTACATCTCTCTTTTGTCACACGATATCAAACACCGGCACAGCTGAGTTAAATTATTTTATTTGACGGTGTAGATTTTATGTAAAACTTGAAGAAAAGGAGATTGGACTTCTGTCATGAAGATAATGACTGAATATTGATCCAACTTGCTTACATCATACTTTAAGTACAATGCAACAATTCTTGAGTTTTAATGCAATTACTTTAATCAAGAATATCAGGAATGGACATACTTTAAAACTTAATATTTATAAATCTATTCTTGCACCAGGACTTAAATATAATGATATAACTACATCATCAATCTTTACTTTGTAATAAATAATTTTTCTTATTATCTGAGTATGGATATTGCATACTTATATATTAATGTTATTCATCAAGTGTCTAAATTAGGTAAAAATGTGATATTTATTCAATTAAGGTATTTTTCTGATTTTTGGAACCCAAATTAATCTGATCATCTTACTTTCAGGTTTCTTTTAAAACTGTTATGTGAGTTAGCATATGTTTCGATAACCAATATTTTTTCATTCCTTAGTTGTATACTATGGAGCAATTTAGCCATATAAAGAGAAATCTGAAGTTCCCTGAGTAATTGAAACACAGAAAAGATAAAGCCATAAGTGTAAATAATTAAAATTATGAAGACTGGTTTATAAATATCTTTAGTAAAACAATATTTGAATTTGAAAGATACAAAATGAGGTCTTTTCTGTTTGAGACATCACTTTTAACTAAAATGTACTATCTCAAGCCCTTACATAAAGAGTTTTTAAATGAAATTAATTTTAAAAATTACATTTCTGCATTGCTTTGTTTTCATTTGAAACTACACCACCATGTGCATACATACTATCTAAAATTATATAAATTAAAATATAGATAGACAGAGTAGGTAAATTATATCCTCACCGAATAAACAATACAGAAAATTATATCACAGTGGTAACACAGAATAGAAAACATTAAAAAGTTTATCATTTAAAAAAGATAAAATTATCTCTAGTAACGTACTGATTCAAAGTCCCACCACACATGTAATTGTTAAAATTAGTAACAGTTAAAGAAAAATACCTTAAATCAACTTTATACCAATACTGCTAAAAAATTTTGGAATCCCAGAGTCTTCTCATTCAGAGTATGTATATTCTAGGACAAAAATAGCCATGGGAGTAATTTTGCATTCTTTTAAAGTTTTAATCACAAGAAACATAGTAGGGTATTTGATTTGTATTTGTCAAGAGAAAATTATAAGGAAGTATAAAAATTGCTCTAACAGTAAGGATTAATTTCTGGTTTGACAGACACATCTTTGAATTTTGTTTTAATTATGATTTATTTTAAATGTTAATTGTGCTACTGCCTTCAAGAAGAAAAAAACAACTTAAAATAGATATATCAAGTCATAAAGATACTGTAGGTGGAAAACATCTGCTCTTTTTTAATTTGAAGGATAACATCCCAGCAGAAGTTGTTTTCAGCCTTCACCCCTTTCTGAACCCAAATTCACTGACTCTTTGTAAGACAACAAACAAAGTGTATGTTTTCTGGAAGGTATGATTATTTTCACAAGCTTTTCCAATTCTTTTGGAATGTTTCTTGGATGTTATTTAAGATGATGAGGATTAACATTTCAGTTATCTTAATTGAGTCAAGTTATTCTCCAACTATCAGTAATGCTGTCTGTCCTAAAATTCAGCAACATCCCAGGAAGACGCTTGCCTTATTTTTTGTGATGTCAAGATACAAAATATGATTAATTACACTAAAGCTTTATTCATTTAAGATGCAATTAAAGTCACTTATTTATAAGATATATCTATCCATTTTTGTTAAGAGACAAAAAAGCCACAGATTTGTTCTTTTTCGAGAACTACAGGACTAATAGCTTTAGTTGGAAGTTATTATAAATGCAAAAGAAATAAAATTTACAGCTGTCTTCTCCTGGCTTTCATAATTTTTAAAATGAAAAAACCCTATGCCCATTTTTTTTAAAGAGCTTTTTAAAAGACCCAGACCAATGCCAGTTTTTTCCACCTACCTGTTTACAAATTCTAATTCTCTCATAAAAGTATTAGCATAGATGTTACACTTTAAAAGAGCATTTGGTAGGCTAAGAATAAACAAGTATACTTTTCAGTAGGTTCACTTATATTATTAAAGCAAACGTCCCAAAAATAATATATTTGCTTGTAGTCCATGCAGACTCACTTAACAAACTTCATGCATTTCTCCACGTAAATTAAATTAAAATAACTCCATTTTGTCTTTTCACTATCTGCATAACATACCTTCTGATGTGTAGTCCAAGTACATTAGCTCTCCTAAGAGACCCTTCCAAGTAATACAGAAGCCAAATGCTGAACACAATAGAGATGCTGAGTTGTCTTGAGGAAGGACTTCTTCTTTGGAAACGCCCCTGTTATCAAAAAAGACACCTCCTCACTCTGATTGAGTGTCAATAATTCTAATAATAAAATATTAGCTGAGCTTACTGAAGATGAAATAAGCCATTGTAGTAGACGAGTAGCTTCTTTTTGTTCTTTGGGGAAAGAGGGGACCAGAAATTCACATCATCTTACTATTCAGAGGTGCTTCAGAATCTGACTGAAGAAAGACAACGATTACCAAACCGTTATTTCTTTCTAAGCTATGGCAATCTGAAGAGGAATTATCACAAGAATTCTGGCAAATAAAAATAATACTTGAAGAAATAAATAAATAAATAAACAAATAAATAAATAAACCATAGTGATTAAGAGACATATCTTCAAAAATTAGCAACCTTTATAAGTTATTTCCTAAGTGGTCATAATTGCAGTCTTTTTTTTAAGTCTCTACTTAGAAAATTATAACTTTAGGTGTTCAGTCCCATATACAAAGAAAGCGTAGCTACAAAACAGAGCCCTTTAGACATTTTCTTTTCTCCAACAATATAAAGAACTGTATACAATATTTGGAATTTCTTGGACTAATAACAATAAAAAAGATGTTCTTTTTCTTATGTAAGGATTGAAAATATATATAACAGTATAAACAATCTAGAAGTTAATTTTCTTCTGTACTTACCCAATCAACTTACATGGCAAAATCTGCCCTATATAGACTGTTTTTCTAGTCAAACACCCTGCTACACACAGAAAACTCTCAAAGGACCATCACTCTTTATGAGATTCATATTCATATTCGCTACTGTTTCTCTCTCCTTTTGGTTTTGAAGGAGAGACACAATAGACTCAGTTATAAAAGAGGTGATTGTTATTAAATAATATGATCCCATCCCAAAGCAAACCAAATCACATCCTCCCCACCCCTTAACAACTACAACTACTCTCAGAGAAGTAAAGCGCATGCCACCATACCTGAAAATACTTTATCATCAAACAGCATGTTGCAATGACTTTCATATAATTGAATGTAAAGTGTGAATATATGCACTATGGCTTTCTCAAAACATTTCATTTTTAAAAGGGATTATCTCTTTTTGCATGCTCTACTGTACACCAGAGAATTATAAATTTCAGAATGTTATTTTTTAAAGGCCACATCTTCATAAACCATTACCAACTCTTAAGCTTAGGAAAAAAGAAATGTAGCTATAGGTTGGTGATATGTTGCTATGTTTTACTCTATACATGTTCCTAAGAAACTATCTATTATCTCAATGAAGTCCTGCAACTCAGTTAAGACTGACACTTACCATATATTTGTCTGAAAAGTCAGTGCTACCCCATGCCTAGCTCTTCTAAGAGTCCAAGAAGGTATCAACAAGGCAGTAAAGTCTTTTCCTTATCATAATTATACTACATAGTTTCAATCATCTATGCTGATGACTTATGAGTATGCTCTATGATATCAACATTCATCTACCCAGTAGACTATTTAAGGCAGAAAAACAAGTTTAAGTAGATCACAATCTTTTAAGAGAATTCTATGTACCTATTCTAATTAACCAGTCACCTGAGTTATCAAATCAAAACTATAGAATACTTTATTTAAAATGAGTTCTATTGTTGTCTGAGTATATGAAATATTTACATATCTTAGAGCATGTTCTTGTGTTTTGTTAGTTTAGATTCTAAAGGTTGCCTAAAACCATGGTTTTAAAATAGTTCTTTTAACAGTGTCTAAACACTTACAAAGGAATGTTTTTAACCAGGAAACAACCAATCCAGAATATACATTCTATCATTACAGAGAACAAAATAGAAATATAACAGGAAACTTAATTCCTATCAAGTCTTTTTTCCCTGAAAGCCAAAAAACAAAACAAAACAAAACAAAAAAGCCATTGTGGGAACTATACATGCCCTATTAAAGAGTAACAAAACCCTATACACTTTGCATATACTAGAATTTTTATCTACAGTAATCTTATACTCTGCACTTTTTTTAATACTGTATTTTATTGAGACTATAAGCATGTATCACAGTGAGCAATGCAATATGGAACAAAGCCCAAGAAAATCTTAAACCTGGCCTTTCAGAAGAGAATAAAAAGCTGATAAAGCTGAGGCAGACCAAATATAAATAAGAAACAAATGCAAATATCACAGTAGGGATGATAATATTCACCATCCTTCCACATTTCCAAAGAGGATAAAGAATCAACTCCACAAACATCACCTTTCATTGTCAGGATTACAACCACTTTGTGAAATAAAGTTATAACATATGCACAAGATATACATCTAAAATTCTAAGAAATCCTTCAAAAACTCAACTATAATGTTGATACAAACAAAAAAGGAAATAACCTAGATGGATAACAGTTACCATTTTTAACTCATGAGCAAAAATACACCTTCAGGCATTATTGTATTTGGGGAAAAACTATTTTAGTCAAAATGTCTTCATGAATTGTTTCCTCATGGTTTATTCAATTCTTAGAAAGTTCAATTAGGTCCCCCAAAATAAGTTTTAATTATGAGAAGTGATGTTTTGAAACCCAGACAAGCCATCACACTTGTTTGAAAACAAATGACTTCTCAAGATGAAGAAGTGTTACTATCAATCACCAACAAGTTAATTCTACATAATAAGGCAGGTTTGGATGCAAACTGATCCATTGTGGAATGCTGTATCTAAAACTGATTATAACAGCACTCAAAATGAATGCAGCCCTCCAAACCACTTCTTTGCTCAGAAACATTAATCACAATTAGAAGGAGAGCTTCATAATGATAATGCTTGGTATAAAAATTATGAAATAAATCAGCTTTTATAAGACACAACAATTAATCAGTTTTGAAACAAAGAAGGTGTTTTGTTTTGCTTGTTTTTTATAAGCACAAAATTTCCATCAGGACTCTTAAAACAGTTGATAACCCCAAATCAGGTTTTAAATATGTTCTAAAAGGAGCCCACACGAAGTAAATTTTTAAAACTTAGTTGCTGAAACTTTTAAACAACACTGCGTTGTTGTACTATCTTCTCAGCACACTTGTTTTTTTCTGAATACATGTGTTAAATTCTTCTCTGGGCTATCATTTCTCTTTATAAAACCAAACGAAGACTGACTTCAAATGAAAATTCAACGGACTACATAATTGGTTGTAGATCAGTATAAAAGTTTGGTAGTCAATTATTCTTTGTTCACTTTCTCATCGTAAGTAAAGAAAGTATCCGGAAAGTCAAAATAGACATTTGACTATCAAATAAAACATTGAACAGACAAGCAAAGTATAATTGAACATGCTTAACAGGCTTCTACAGCACATCTTGGAGAAAAGGGCAGACAATTCACTAACGCTGCTGAATACACTGATTCACGGAAGTAAAATACCTGAATGACCATTCTCTACCACTGAGATAGAAAATTTTTTAAAGATAAAATAAAGTTTAATAATAGAGGTGCATATATTTATTAAAATAATCAGCAGTAATAAACTAATAAAGCTAGCCGTATGGTGCTTTTATGTCAGACTTTGGCCATGGCTTCCAGGCTTAATTTCCAGAATCACTGTGATTCACTGTAATAAACTTCAGTATTTCAAACATATACATTTTCACAGCTACTGAAAAGATATCATTTTTCTACATGAAGCTCAGAGTTCATCTAGCATTTCTAATAGATCATTCTACTCACCAAGATAACTATCCACTTGTGCCTTGTTTCTTATTTGCTTGACTCTTTACAGAGAGAATAATTACTCTTGGCTTTCAAAAGCTAAGCTAAGAAAGATTAGTTTGAACTTGCTAACTGGATTATTATTGTTTAGCTAGTGTTTCTTTCCAAATAAATGTAAAACTTTTCACTCTCTTTAGGAGCTGCCTTCTATTCAAAGATAAGCATCCTTATCTTTCTTTGTCTTCACCCTAATAAAGCAAGTTCCCTTTACTAGCCAAAAGACTGATGACACGCCTACAAGATCACAGAAAATCCTCTTTAATTTATCTAAAACATTTCTTTCTGAAAAATAAACACAGCCATATAAAATGATTCAATTTAGAAAAATGACTAGTCATAATTCTACTACCAAGCTACCTGGTTTATTTCAAATAATTCAACAATCCTCATTTGGGTTGACATTCTCTGTCTATGGGTTGCTAACATTGATGCTATTGGCACATATAGTTTTCCAAATATATAAACACTGACTTAGATAACAGTGTATAAAGACATTACCCATTAAAAATTGTATAGTGTATGTAAAAATATATTTCTCTTATCCATAGGAACTGTTTTTCTAATAACACATATTCTTTTTAAAGTTACCTAAAATAAAATATATTTACTATGAGAAAAAAAGTGGAACCTCTGCACAGGAGGAATGTTAAAATTCATGTAGGAAAAAGGTAAGATTGTTAAGGAAAATGCAACAAGCATACATACAATCCTGAAATACACAATAGAAAAACTAAATTCCTGATAACACCTATCTTTAAAGAATTCAGGAATAATTTGTGAATGCCATGACATTTTAAAGTGGGATTAGCAAGTCTTATTACTGAACTAACCTCACTCTTGGAGCAAGAATTAAATATTTGCTCTGCATTTAAAATCACAAATTGAAACTTTAAAGGCTCATAGAAGAATTTCAAATATGAAGAAATGCAAGCTAGAAGTTTTAGATCATTAAAAATGTATAAAGGGATGCACAAGGCAAGGCATATAGGATATTTAGAAGACCTTGCGTTTCAACTGAAATGGTAAAGCCTATAATGAATTCAAATTATGCAATTACTCTCCATCCTAAACTCTGTTCCTAATTTACCAGAAAGGCTAAAAATACTTCCTCAGGTATGCAGTTGGAGTGGAGATGCATCATATTCTAGGCGAATACACCAAGGGAATCAAATCACCCAGTTCTGTTCAGTTACAATACCATCTTTTGAGGTACTCTTTCAAGCTTTCCAAAAACGCCAGTCCTGCCTTTTTTTTTTTTTTTCCCTTGACAACAGAAGGGAAAGGTATTGCCTGAGCCTATTTCTATTTCTTGTGAAGACTACACAGTGGATTCTGCCAGAGCCTACAAATGCCTGACAAATACATTATCAAAAGATAAGAAATAGAGTGTTATGGAGAGGTAGTCTTGTCTTCTATTCCAGATGTTTGGGACCCTATAAAAAGTCCTAGGACGAGCTCTCACCCTTTCACTTCCACTGAACTTACCTAAAAGTACCTGGCAACTTTTCTCTTGCTTTAAATTATAATGACTTCAGAAAATAAATGCATTTGCTGTATTACACATAGAAATACTTGAGCAATAAGGACTAGCAGGTGACCCTTACAACTACCTTAAAAGTGCAAGAATGAAATCCAAACTGCATAATAAGGTGTTCAGCAAAAATCAGAAGTAACCCGCCTCAACCTAAAATTTTCCAAGTCCCTTCTCACCAGTTGTAAAACACGCTGCAGCCTCAGAAATCTGTAAATTTTGTAGTGCTTATTCCTGGATTTTTTTTTTCTTTTTTTTCTTTTTTTTCTTGTTTGTTTCCAGCTCCAGCCAGAGTTTCCAGATCAAGTTACAGTCGTAATCCACCACTCCCACACCACTCGCAGCCCCTCGCGCTGCGTCCTCCACTCCTTCCCAACTTGGCTCCTTGGCAGTGGAGAAGTCTGCCACGGACTTCCCCGGGAAGGGGTGACAGCCCAGGGCTTCCCGCGTTCTGGCAACCCCACCGGTTCCTGACCGACACCGTCTCAGAGAACGCGGGACCCCGCCACAAAACTGGGGATCACCCTGACAAGAATACGAGAGCCTGGACTCCCCGCCCCCAGAGCGCCCAGCCAGTGCGCCGCGTTCCTTGGGGGGGAACCGGGACGTCTGGAGCTCCCCGCAGCCGGCGCGTGGTGCCGGGCTCCGCAGGCGGGAAGCCCCGGCACGAAGTTCCCACCTGAGCAGGCAACCCGAGGTGGCGGGTGCGCGGGAGGGGCGGGGACACCGAGGCCAGGGACCGCGAGCCCAGACACGGTGAAAGCCAGCGCGCGAGGAGATGCTCCTCCGCCGACAGGGCTGGCCAACTTACTGCCGCCCCTCACAGTGGCTCGGAGCACCGCGCCGTCCCGGCTCGTTCCCCTCTTGCCGCCAGCCCGCTCCCGGCGCCGCGGCCCGGGCACTAGGACCCCCAGAAAGGAAGGAGGGCGCGCCGGCGGCGGCGCCGCACTTACCGCGCTCGGCTCGCCACCCGGCCGCCGCCGCCGCCGCCGCGTCCACCCGAGCAGCGGTTCACACAGCGCTTTGCCCAATTCAAAGGAGCGGGGGCGCGGGGGAGGGGGCCCCGCGGAGGGAGAGGAGTGTGGGAGACGGCAGGGGGGTGGGGAGGGGGAGAGAACAGCAAGTGTTACAACTTCCTCTCCTGCCCACCTCCGGGCCGCGGCGGGCGAGGGACGCGGCGAGGGGAGGGAAGCGCGCGCGGAGCGCCAATGAGTTCACTTTCTTTTCCTCCCCCGCGCTCTCCCCCTCTCTCTCTTCCCGCCGTCCCCTTCCAGCCTTCTCCTCCTCGGCTGACCGGGCTGGGCCGGAGTTTTCGGTCCTCGGCCGGGGGAGCTGGAGGTTGAGAGGCGGTGGAGGCGGAGGGAGAGGTGAGGAAGCGACCTGGGCGCGGTGCCAGGGAGCAGCAGCCAGGACCTGAATTGTGTGACGGGGGAATGCGCCGGCCCGAGTGTGCCCGAGACAAGGCGCGTACACGTGTGTGTGTGTGTGTGTGAGAGAGAGAGAGAGAGAGAGAGAGAGAGAGAGAGAGAGAAGAGGAGAGGAGAGGAGAGGAGAGCAGCCTACCATGCGCTTCTCCCCGTGCAGATCGCGGGAGAGCCCAATCACAGGGCGGGCTGGACCCGGCCTGGATCATTTATAATCTTTGACTCCCTCCGTTTCTCCACTTGTCAAGATGACAGGAACTTTATTTTGCTTCTTCTTTATTCAAAAAAAAAAAAAAAAAAAGATACTCCCCGTTTGCTGCCCTTCTCTGTCAAATGGGATTTGCCGGACTGAACCACGTCGGCCGCCCCTCCTGCCTCCCCTCCTCCCGGCCGCTGCGGGCCCGGGAAAGCACCGAGGCCCCCACGCAGTGGCCAATCAGGGCCTCCACTACTCTCGCCGTGATTTAGGGGTCATCCGTGAATAACACTTCACGCTGATGAATGGCTCTTGCCGGCTTTCGGCTCTGATGAGGGGTCTGGCTGCCGCTGATTGCAAACACTAATGAACTTAACAGCGCAATTTGAAATTCACGCGCAACTACGAAGTGCGGGGGGCTCCAAGCGTGCGGCTCTGTCCTTCGGCGCGTGGCGAGAAGACGAGCTTGGGCGAGAGGGCGCTTAATTGCTTTGGACTTCAGTGTAAACACTTCCCTGTGTAATCACACCTCTAACCTTCTTAGAAAACTACTTTTCTTGATCTGCCATCGGATGGGC
Source organism: Tamandua tetradactyla (assembly GCF_023851605.1). Classification (NCBI taxonomy): domain Eukaryota; kingdom Metazoa; phylum Chordata; class Mammalia; order Pilosa; family Myrmecophagidae; genus Tamandua; species Tamandua tetradactyla. The sequence goes on from NC_135352.1 coordinate 31,005,409, forward strand.
ATTTCAGGTCAGCTGAGTCACCCGAGGAGGTGGGAGCGCAAGCCGCTGCCGGGGAGAAGGAATCCGAGGCAGAAGGGTGTAATTAAGGATTTCCACCCCCGGTAGGCGGCCTGTCCTTTACAGAGGCTCTGAAAATGACCCGAGCCTTGCCTTCCAGTGTGGCCTCGCATCGGAGACTCAAAAGAGCAAATAACCTTCTCGAGCGGGAGGTCGGGGCTGCGCATTAAACACTCTGGACTCCCTTACAAGCCCCAGCCCCCGCTGTCGTGGAACAAGGGTCTGCTCATGGGTGCAAGCGCCAGAACCTCCAACGAGCGTACCGGCTTGGGGGACGGGTTCTGGAATCCTCTAAAAGCTGCACACCCCCCATTAAACTCTCTCTCCACCCCCCACCCCGTCTTCCCTCAAATTAGCGTCCGAGCACCACCCCTGCAACGTTTGCTGTGCCAGGAAAAAACAAAAAAATAAGTTGCCTGCTTTCCGCAGGAATGCCACTTTGGACTCACTCGCGTTCCCACTGAGATTCTGGCTCGCGGCTCGCCAGTCCCCGCGGCGTCAAGAAAGCCCCCCCGGGAGTTCTCTCAGCTGAAGTTCCCGCTGTTGGGGATGGTGGAAACCTCAAACCCGCGACCTTCGCCGAGCAGCTCTCGGGTGGGTAGGTCCGCCGCTCGACCCTGCAGGCCCCTCTAGGTTCTGGGACTGGGTGGCGGCTGGGGTGGGGCGTGCGCTTTCGGGCCGGTCCCGGGTGCCTACTCAGCCCCCCTACCTCGCCCCCATGGGGCCCGCAAGCGCCCTCCCGGGATCCGCAGCTGGCGGCTGAGGGTCAGTGTCTCGGTCCTCGGCAGCATGCCAGAGAGACTGGAGCGCTCAGAGCCCTTTCATTTCACTGCCCACTCTCAGCTTAAGAGGGGAGGATGCCACTGACCTGCACACTTAACCTGATTCGGCCCGGAAGGAAATGCACTTGCATTTATAAGTACGTGTAGACAAGAAACAAATCAAGGACTCGGAAAAGAAGGATAACGCCTCCCTAGAAGAGTCGGCACTTAAATGATAGGGTTTCTGCGAAGTTTAGGATAAGAGTTGGCGAGGAGAATCCCTGAACTCAAATTAGTGTGCCCCGAATGACGGTCTGAGTTCTCGAAGTTGCTTAGTGGCCAAGAGCACTGCAATGCCCTGAGAAAACTGTGTCGCAGGAGAGTCCCGCCGCGCTCCCCGGGCACCAGGGACGCAACTTTGCCGGGGGTCTCGAGTAGTCCCGGGGAGGTGGGTCAGTGTCCTTCCTGCAACGTGAATTTCACACCTGGAAAAAAGAAGGCGGTGAGGGCAGATGAATTCTATCACCTTCCCCATTCTAGCCATTCTCATCATCTTAAGAAAACTTTTAAATTATCAAGGTATTACATGATAATCATTCCATTTAATATTTAAATCCCTGATATGATCTTAAGAGTAAGTCCGAGTTTGTAGCATAAATGCTTTTTTTGTGGCCCAGTTCCCACAAAAACATGGTGAGTCTTTACAACATTTCTAATGTGATTGTCCTTGCTGCTTTGTACCTTGCTATGAAGGAACATACAATAAAGAGAAAAGACACTCTGCCCCAATCCTGAAGAGGTCAGAGCGCAAGAGTCACTTTGCGGGTAGAACAGGTGGGTGTTGGGAGGTGGGAAGGAGAAGGGGCCGCGTTTCCTCCTTTCAGCTTTTTTTCTTCTTCCAGGATCCTCATTAGAGCTAACGCTGGTAATGGACGCAGGAAACAATAGAACTCATGAAATTTAGAAATGGTAATAAATCTTGGAGCCTGTCTCTAGCCCAGCTCCCTGTTACATGATATTCAAAGTTTTTTAGGGTGTGATGCTGAGCATTCATCCTAATTGGGCACAATATAGGAAAAAAAGCCAACACTCTAGGACTCGTTACGGCCCCGTGCGTCCGTGGCAGGCGTCGCTGTGGGACAAAGCACGCAGGTGTCCCCTCCCCGCCACCCATGCGTGTGCGACGTGCAGCCCGCCACCCGGACCCGCTTGTGCGTGCTAAATTGGGGGCTTCGCAGTTCTTCCCCACCCCCACCGACCCCCCATAACAAAAGAAGTTCCATCGTATGAGGCCGTTAGGAAAAGCTGATGTTGTTCACTGTGAAACTGTGCCAAACACGCCTCTTCCACCAAATGGATCCCTGGGAGGCCGCGCACTGCGTGCCCTCCAGGCCTTTCGCCTCGCAGAGCTGCTGTCAGGGCAGGGTGGGGGGTGACGAGTGGCGGGCAGCTCGCGCGGTGCCCTCAGCGGCGCTAAAAAACCCGAGCGCCAGGAGAAATGCAAGACGTCGCTGTCTGCTTTGCAAATCTCTGGCCGCTCACGGCAAACTCTTGCCGGCGCGGCTGGTGACTTCGCGGTGTTAACGCAGCGGCTCGTGCACTGGATAATGGGACCGAGCTGGCAGCATCGCCCTCCCTTGGGGCCCCCTTGTCACACTGATATGCAGCACTCCGAAAAGAAAACGTGGCCGAGTTCCCCCAGCATATCCCCACCCTCCACCCCTGGAAATGCACGCCTGCGGCCTTTGCAAAAAGTGCCCCCGCAGAAGATAATGGGCCCAACCTCCGGGTTCACTTTGGGGTTAGGAAGGACCAGCCTGTGTTATCAGGACGGGGGGATGGGGAAGGCAGAGGGCTGAGCCCAGCTGCTGAGGCGGAACCAACAATCCCTTGCTCTGCTGCTCCCCCAGCACCTCCCCAGCCAAACCTTCAGGTGTCTCTCCCACCATTTAGTCCATTTTAGTCAGTTTCACGTGCGCCCTCTCTGTAATTTTGGGGGGCCGTCAGTTTTCTCCTCCTGTCTTAAAGAGACGACCCGGAACTGAACAGTCACCCGGGTGGCAGCTGTTCCCACCTCCCTCCCTGGGGAGCAGACGGTCCTCGCAGCCACGTCCTCCTTTGACATTGGGGCGTTCAGCCATGCGGAAGGGACCACAGGGTCAGGCAGGTAAGAGGCTCTGCAAGGAGGCTCGCGCGCTGCTCGGCTATGTAGGGACTTTTTGGACTTCTTACATCTGCTCTTGCGCACTGAGGCCTGAGTTGGCTGGCGGGATGGACTCGGCCCAGTCGCTTCCCAGGGCTGTGACACATCAAGGTATTGCCAGCATCAGAGCCGAAGGAAGTGACCGGGTGGGGGGAGTCAAAGCTTAGGATTGAAAAGTTTCACTCCTTGAAAAAATCAGGAAAGCCAGTAATACAGATTTGTCCAAAAAGCGGTTGCTTCTCACCGGAGAACAGCAAATAAATGAATAACGTGCCCGCTTAAACAGAGGCTAATGGCTGATAAGTCACTGCGCAAAAACTCAACTCCTACGACCTGGAGTGCTGTGGTTAAATCACTTTGCATGTCGCATGCAACTGAACAGTTTATAGCGCTGGAACTTAAATCCTACAAGGAAGTCGCTCAGTTAGCGCTAAAGTTATTCCCAAGGTTCTTTTCACTCTCAGAAATAAATAACTCATACTTCTTGGCTGTTAGATTGAGGTGAATCTGTAAAACAAATATTCTAATTTGATTATGGACAAAGTCATAAAATTAAATGACTATTTATAGTGGAAAATATGCTTTCACTGCTTTAATTAAAGCAAGAGAGGCCTCTCTCAATGCACGTGCATTTTGGAGTCACTGAGTGGACTGGTGATCATACAAATCAACCTTTAAATGGGACCATGCTTTTCCAGTACATTAGTTTATGTTCCACCGCATAAACTGAGACTACACTTGGCTCTGACCTTTGGTGAAAAGGCAGTTGTGGAGCGAAGCACAACTGCTAGGCTGGTTTTGCTGGAGCGTCATAAAAAACTCTAAGTTCTGTGAAGGATTTTGAACACAGAGGCATCTTATGACACGTGACACTTTCTAATTTTAGTTTGGTTCTATATATGTGTTTCATGCCTGCTGCATTATTCAATACTGAAAGATGCAACCTTTAAAATTAGTGACTATCATGGACTGTCTACAAAAACCTATCTTATTTTGTATAAAGATTTCAGTAAGTAGTGTATATAGTATATTTAAGATCAACGCTAGCAGCTGGCTAGAGTCACTATAAATGAGAGATCTGGAACGACAATTTTGTTATTAATATATTGTCCTTTAGATATATAAGGGTCCAGACTGTAAGTTCACTGTAGATATAGGTTAGAAATACAGGCATCGAATAACTGTAATTTGATGTCAAAGATTTTGAACTTCTCATTTCCCAGATTGCCCTCCTCTTTGTCCTTTTGTCCACCCCTTTGTCTGAAATGTCCTACCCCTAGAATATCTAACTATTAAGGCACCGACTAGCAATTCTCATCTCCCTTTGAAGTGCTTCTGCCATATTTTCTGTGTGTAGTAAATGATGGCATTGTTTCCTGGATGGGCCTGTCCCAGTAAGCTGAGAGCTCCGGGACTATAAAGGATTGGTTTTTGTTGAACCCACAAAGTCTAGCCCAAAGGCTAGCATATAGATGATGCTCAGTAAACGTTTTGGTTAAGTGAATGAATTAATACATGAATAAAATATTTTCATTGTGTATTTAGCGATTCTGCCTTTCCTTTTTAAAAAAGGACATGCCATAAATAAAATCTACCTTGAAACTATATTTATTAAATACAATACTTCTTTGCCCATCAAATTTTTAATGGCATGTAACTTTAAAATTCTAGTCATGATAGCAAGCCACATTAATTCACCTTTGAACTTGGTTGACTTTTCTCAGAAACATAATTTGGAGTAAAGTCAAAATAATGGGAAAAGGCAGAGATCATATTTAGTCTTTCAGTTTTTCAATTAGATGTAGAACTTATTGACCTTTGGGAAACTTTGTATTAAGCACCTATTAAATGCAGGTACTCACTATTTTATATTAACTCTGACATTATTCATAAAGCCCTAATTGTTTTCCAAGTTACCTTGGGTTTTTAATGATAAGATGTGTAGCGCCTAAGATGACTGCTTTTCATTGCTTCAAGACAAGGGTTCAGCTGGTATGGGGAAACAATCTCTGTTTGTTCCTGTCTGCTCAGGAGGACTGTTTCTAATTGATCTGGCATGGAATTTAGTTGGAGATGTGTATGTTGCAACCGAAGCGCAGAGCCTGTATGCTTTGTAAAGTGATAACCATATGGGCCTTATTTGAAACATTTGAGGATTTTCGACATTAACCTGGGTTAAATTGAGCTATAAATTCCACTCAAATGTATACCTCCTGACAAATTCATCATCACTTTGGATAGATTCAATCCATGCTCCCCTCAGATTAATAAAGATGATGACCGCTTATCACAAATGCAGAGGTTCGTCATGATAAAGTGACCATCATGTTATACTTTGTACTGTTTAAATGCAAATTGCCCATATTAAGCAGACATTTTCTATTATTATCACTTGCAGTAAAATGGAAATGTTTAAAAATGATCTCTGGGTAAAGAAAAGGATATATAGTCAAATCTATTTCCTCTTACACTATTTTCAAGTGCACTTGGCTATCATCATGAAGATTTAATTAAGCAAGCTCAGCTGAGCTCAAAAGCAAAGCCACTGAAAGTTACTACTTACATAAATGTATTCAGGACTTAATACAGAATGACTTATTTACTATTCTTCATTTCAGAATCTGAGCAATCATGAAGGTTAAAAATACAACAGAATTCTATGGCTCCCTTTTCCTATTTCTGAATATCAAATTTAGAGCTTACACTTTGTTGTAGATAATAGTACTAAGTTGTGGACGTTGATGGTCGTTCCCGGGCAGCTTTAAATTGCCTTGAAAAAAAAAAGATACACTTTCTTTAATTAAAAAAGCTGCACAGAACTAATCCCTCTAGCTGAAAAAAGAAAAGTTTTAAGCAATCTCTTTCTGCTCTTAGAGAGAAAGGCAGACAATACCATAACAGATCAGAAACATAAGCTATAGTGTGCAGCCAGGAGCACAGCAGGGAACTGAATACTGCTCCGACTGTGTCATTTTTTAATCCCCCATCCCAGTTTTCCCCGTCTGACCTCATGCTGAGATGAAGTTATCACAGAAGACAGCTTTACTCTCACCAATGAATCCAACCCTGGATCTGTATTATCCTTAGCAGATCAAAACACCGCTTTCATCAAATAGCATTATCTGCATAAAAGGCATGCAATTGCCCGATAATTTCACCCAAACTATGCTATTCATTTAAAGGACAAGAAGAGAAATGTAATTCATTCCTTTTGGGGGGGTGGGGTGGGGAAAAGGATTGGGACTCGGGAAAGGCAGAAGCTGGAGAAGCTAACTTACCCCCTTCGCTCATGGGAACTTTCCTGTTTCTAACACAAAATCCCGAGAAAGGGTCCATTTAAAAGTCCCTCTACTCCTGCCTTTAAGATTAATTGTTGGAGCAATTTGATGCAGTTTGAGTGACAAAAGTGTACGTTGTGTAGAAAACTGGCAGCGAGAAATTACAAAGCTTGCTGATGTCATTAGCCATGCTTCCGTGAACCCCAATAAAAACATCATATCCAGTAAAATTGAAGAAGCATAAGAATTAGCTGAACAATTGGATGAAGTTTAACACAACATCACTTCAGGGGTGGGTATTCTTCTGGAAGATCTTTCCGTGCATTTATGAAAAGTGCAAATCTTTAGAGTGGAAAGACAAAGATGCACTCCACAATTATGAGTTCATACTTAGAAGAATATTTCCGACGTTTTTGGTGCGAACTAGCTTCGTTTGATTTAGAAAATACTTTAGCCTCCTTCAAATTTTCTTTTCCATTTTATGTTTAAACAGTATTCTCATTTGCATTGTAGATGTAAGATGTTATAATGGGCTTCTCTTTAATGGATCCTAACTCCTTATTGAATGACATCAGTTGTTTTGATCAAAGTATCATGATAGGTTAGAGCAATCAGACAAAACCATTTGTGTCAAGTAAATGGAATTACTAAGAAGTATTAAAACCCTCTTTGGGTGTGGGTGACCTATTAGGTGTATGTTAGTATCCTTATAATATGTATTACTCCCAGAATTTTAACGATTTAACTTGGAAATGTAATTTTTCTGCTCTTTGTTCTATCAGACTTGACTCCATAAGATGACCCTGCAAGAAATTCAGCTGCATCTCCACACTTCCTTCACCCAGACAACATCTATACACAAAAAATGTTTAGGACAATCCAAACTTTTTGAAAAAAAAGAACAGAATTAACATACTTCAAATTGGAGGCTAGGAACACTCCTGAGAATTCACAAGACAGGTGGAAGGAATGAGACACTTGTTCTACAAGAAATTAATCGCAGTATTATTATGTGTCAGCACTAACATTTTAATTATATGCATGTATTCTCTGTAGCATTTAAATATAATAAATAAATAGGTGCTTTTCCAGATCAACTTTCTGGAAATACAACTCAGTACCAAATTGCCCTGAAGCTAAATATCTATGCTGATATACGGTCTGTTCAGTAGTAAAGTTCAATTTCATGTTTCCAAAATAGAGCTTCATGACATACAAATTATCTTGAATTTAATGTGATTAAGCATTAAACTGTGGTATTTCCTTGAATTTAATGACAGTCCTATTTTCATGTCAAACTAGATTACAAGAACCAGCATTCAGAGTGAACTGTTTAAACTCCCAAATCATTAACAGATCATTTAGGGTTCAGTCTCACAGACCTTCTTGTCTGTAAAATATCAACTAAATATATGTAAACACAGAGGTGAGTTTCACATTTTGCCTACATACGCGTGTATGAGACTGATTTTAGAAGTCACTTTTCTGTCTGAAAATGCCAAGAAAGAAACAATGTTTATATAAATCTGCTACTTACAACACAAACATTTGTGATGCAACTATGATGGTACACTTTTTTTCCAAAATAGCAAAGTATATTATGGTTCATTGTTCCCATTTGAAAGGAGACAGTGAGACAAATTACTTCTTTAAGACGTTAGTAATTTTTAATTTCAATTTAGGATTTTGATACATTATTTATTCTTCACTTTCACTCCAAGCTTGTGTTTGACTCATAACCAATTTCTCTAAGAGACTAAAACTGTACCATTCCTAAATCCAGATTTCAGAAGTAAATTAGGTCACCATCATGTGAGTTTGTTCTGAAAGGTCTCAGCAATCACCTTCGTTGGTTGTGGAATTGTTTGTTTGCTTTAAAGATGACATCAGCAGCACCATTATTCTCAAGAGTAAAAAGCTTCCCCAATAGAGCAGGGATAGTATTTCAACAACATTTTACATAAGACTATTATTTTGCTGGAACCTGGGTCCAGTTTGCTTATAGTACACTAATGTAGCAAAGCCTGGTTTGCTCTGTTGCATGATAAATTCCTGAGAGCAAAGAGTTGTAGATTAAGGCTGTGCAATGACTGAAGGCCTCATATTGGAAAAAGGAAGTTTCTACAGGCTATATGATGTGCTTTTTAGTCCCTCTCAAGAAGCTGCAGCTCTGGGTATTGTTTGTCTTAGGTAAAACAGAAAGAGAAATTTGGACCCCTTCTTTACTCAGCTCACAATCTTCTTTCTCCAAGTCTACTCTAGAAATGCCTGGTTCTTACCTTTTTCCTTAACACTTTCCTAGAGCTACCCTTCATATCCAGCACTTTTAATCCATAAAATCTATGAAAGACCAGGGTGGAACGTCCCCCTTTTATCCTTGGATAAGGTATCTAGGAGAGGGAAAAAAAAAAAAAAAAAGTAGGCTATGAGCAGATTACCAGCAAAGAATCTATAAAGAAGGAGGAAATTGGTAGAGGGAGAATCTGAGCTAGGGGAAAAAAGAAGGAAAGCAAGCTTAAACTGAAGTTAAACTAAGATGATGATGGAAGGAAAGACAGAATGTGTGTGAGATTCACAGGTCAAAGTCAAATCTCCTGGTTTAATGGAGTTTGCATTTATCCTTAGTCTATTTGCACTGATCAGTTAGTACCAACTCTTGCCTGAAGAGTTTGCAATATTACTTAGAAACTAGATTGAACTCAGGGCTTGGTATAAATGATATTTATTTTCAAGTTTATTTATTTGAATCAACCTTTATTACATTTTGAAGATTATTTTGATAATAAATAGGTTCTTTATTAAAATTTGAAGATTAGCTTAATAATAAACTCTAAAATTTGGAGTAGCTCTAGACCAATGTCTCTCTAATTGTGGTCTTTGAACTACCTATATCAGAATCACCTGTGGGTTCTCAATAAAACAGACACTCGCGGGCCCTTCCTCAGCTCTGTGAAATCAGACTCTCCAACGATGGTATCAATAAATCTGCATTTTTAACAAGTCTTCCAGAACATCTTTATGCACAGGGAAGTTTGAGAAATATTGCCCTGAGCTAAATATTTTGCATAAATCAAATAGATATACAGGTTTTTTTTTTTCCCCTAGTAAGAGAAGCTGTTGCAGATGAGTCTAGTTGAATAATTTGCAAATGTGGCACATTCTCATTCAAGGAAGAAACTACGTTTCACAAAACAAAAAAGGTGAGAATATCTGTCTGAAGAAATTCCAACTGAAAATTCAGTGGCAGTTCAAAATTATATTTTGAATCATTCTTTCCAAGAGTAGTAAAATCAATATTAAAAATTGGAATAAAATTTTCCATTGTATACAACTGGATGTGCATTTCTGCTGACTCTTGTTCAATATTATATGTATAATTTTAACATTATACAGATTTTGGAAAGAGCCTTTAAATATGCATTAATTCTATTTATTATAATGAATTCAAGAACTGTTTGTGTGCAACAGAATAGGGACTACGTCAACATGCATAACTTTTAAAAGAAATCCAGCATAAATATCTATATGTATATAAAAGAGAGCTTTATCTGGAAGCTAGGCATTTACGGGTCAGCCCCCCAGACTACTTCTAGGTTGTTTTTCAAAAGTCTTGCTCATGAAAGCCTTTAAATTTTTAACATAAAGCATTATCACTACCCTGCCACCATCACTTCCTTCTTTTGCAATTACTTGTCTCTGAAGGATATGACTTTTAACAAAGAACTATTATTACACTTAAGGCTGTAACCCTGCTTTCCTTCATGGTATCAATTTGAACTGCTTATTATGAGTAGAGGGAAACACTGGAATAAATCTTCCTTTTCACATCACCTTGACCGCTATACCTCTTTCTCATCCTATACCCCTTCCCAGTCTTTGCTCCCTTTTCCTGCGAGCCTTCTTACACGTCACGAGTTGAGCAAGTAACATGCAGTATTTTATGTACTCCTCATAACACCCGCAAACATAGCTACTATTATTTCTCCAACTTTAAAGACGAGAACATATAAAAAGGTAAATAATTTGTCCGATTTAAGTGGAAAAGACAGGATTAATGACTCTAATTCTGGAAACCAAACACTTAACAATGACACATATTTCCTTCTTACTGGAAACAAGAGTAGTAGAACCTGACCTGATTATAAGTAAGTTTACATAATGAACACATAAATAAAATCATGTGTACATGGAAATACAAACTTAGGCTTAATGAAAGAGCAATACCTTTAAAAAAAAATCGCATGCGATTTCCACAGCATATTTTTGTTGCTTGAATCTGTTTTTGAAAAAACTGAGCTTGGCAAAACTTTCATTTCTGTTCCATAGCAATACTATTCATCTTTCTTTATTTTATGTGTCATAGTGAAATTTACAATGAGATTGCTGCAATAATAACATATTTTATGGTTCCTTTATTTCTCTAAACAAAATTACTGCAACCTTCAGCACATATTTTTTAAATGATGGTTTAAGGCTAGACTTGTAGAAGGTTCTCTCTTCAATGACTCGTCTATGCAGGGTGGAGTTAATTCACTATTTTAAGGACTGAAGGCAGTCTATAGATGCTAAACATTTGTGACTCTGATAAAAAAATTTCACGGAAGGCTGTAACTGCTCCAATGGCCTTTAGTTTATAGAAGTTTGTCCCCAACTTTGTAGGTCCAATAAAGTTAAGCAGGGTGAAATGTAAGCTTGCTGCTACTTGAAATTACAAATCATTGAAAAACTGTCCATGAGAACACCTTAGGGAGTAAATGTGGGTAATGATGGTTTATGTGTGGTTGCGAAACAATAATGAACCTGTCTAATCAATTGTTCTGAATAGCAGTAGATCACAGTGGAAGGAAAACTACACATCATTATTGACCTCTTGTGCATTGTTACATTTCATTCTTGTGACTTTTGAATGGTTTCCTTTTACATTTAATCATGCAGTGATGGATTAACCCTAGGTTACCCACAACTCTTCCAAAAGAAAGAATTTAATATAAATAAATGCAACTGGAGCAGAAAAACAAACCCATTATCTTTGCTTTTTTGTGGAGATGACAGAAAATGCTAATTTCAAATCTGAATGAACATAAAATAAATCTTATTCAATGATGAGGAGAGTATTAACAAAAGAACTTAGCATTAGTAAAGGAACAGACTCATAACATTCATGTTCGTAGGTAGAAAGAAGAGTGAGCTATGGCTTCATCACACTTTTGATATCTTAGTAATAGATGCATATTAGTATGGCCAAACATATTTTGCTGTGATTTACAGTGACCGATAAAGTGTTATATGCTTGATTGTATGGGGCATGTTAATTTTACATTTTTGGACATGCCATGTTTGGTGTTAAATTGTAGAATGCATTTCCTTATGCTTCTGCTCTTCACTTCCATCCTCACCTTTGGATTTTATAATTATGTCAACACAGTTCATATAACAGAGATCTTTAGAAATAATTGAAATCACTCCATTTACACAAATGATCCTGGCCAAAAAAGTCTACTTGGTACGTCAAAGATCACTGTTATCACCCACAAACTGAACTGTTTGTTAAAGAACAATTTCGTTTCATTCTGGGGTTCTGCCACCTAAAAAGCATTTGAAAGTCACCTTTATGTCTGTTTATGTCACAGGATGTTATGAGAACCAAACGAGAAAGCATTTGTTAAACTTTAAAGGGCTATATAAAGTTTATTAATATCTTTTATTCATCTAACCAATTATCGATCTTCCATTTCAACTCATGTAGTAAAAATCAACATAAAGTATTTTAGTGATAGGCTTAATGTAACGATTTGTGTGAAGTGATGCTATAATTTTTTAGCTTTCTTGATCTTAAATATCTATTTAATACAGATGCAAAGATATAGGGATAAAAAAAGGCTTACAAGATTGAAAAACTAGTTCTTTCTTCTTATGGTGATGTAGTGCATTGAGCTATTCATGCTCATTCAACAACTACATCTTTTAATTGGTGATAAAAAAATGTGCAAATTGATCAGGTTTAATGTCTTTGAATCGGGAAGCAGACTTCTCAGAACTTGGCCTACCTGGAGTTTGTGAAGCCTTATGTTTATTACACTCTTACTCAAACCCATGGTACAACATGTTGGTGACTGTTAACACTGCATGATTAATCAGTTACAAAAGAAATGTGATTTGGATGTGTTCCATACATTTAATTTTACTAATGTTGATCTGCTATGGATTATCATTTTTAATATAAAATTTTTGTGAGAAGACCACTAATGGAAATTTTTTTGTTTTTATCCTGAAAAATGACTTTGCAGGTTAATATTTTAATTCGCTAAAATCCTTATCTGGAAATGTTATCATTTCTTTAATTTTTGATAACTAAATTGTCCCCAAATATAAAAATCTAGATTTCAATGAAATTGAACATTATTTTTGCAGTTATGATTTCTCAAACCATTTTCTCTGAAGTATATTGGAGAAAATAAGTTTGTTTTCTCTAAATTTAGATAAATAATTCAATCTAACTTGGAGTTGTGAGATACTCTGATTGTTTTGATTTCTTTACAATTTTATGGCTAGATTAGAAGCTTTACAATAGGAACAAATAGTAAACCACTCAATATAGACTTATAGATTTGGAGATACATTCACCACACATTTAAATATTTACACATGTACATATGAATGTATCCACATCTGTCTGTTTCTAGGTTTCCTTATATTTATATAGCTATCTATCAATATATCTCTTGCTATAGATTGCCTTGCTTTTTAAATAAATTAAGTTAACCCAGTTTCTTGGCTGCATATAATCTTAAGGAAGAGGCTTTTACAAAGCTACATTTGCAAATGTACCTATTTTCCTTAATTTATTAATCACCTAATACATATTTACACCCATAAAAGAATCAATACAACATGAAAAACTTTCAGTCTGATTCTTTGTACATCTCAACTGTCAAAAGGCCTATTTCAGCAATATAAAAATACAATACTAATCTTTATGTAGGATCCTCACTTGTGATTAACATTTTACGGTTATATATCCTCTCATTCTTCGAGCTTTTAATTTCTGTTTGTTTCCTGATTGGTGATCTATTGTACTCTTTCAAACAAGGTGGCTCTACTTATGTATGTAATAATTTCAGTAAATATATTTTATAACTCTCTGAACATATATAATGCCTACACTTTTCAAACTTTTGATTCTTATTTATACAGGAAGCTAGAATTCTAAAAAGTTAATTCTGATTAAGATTTGACAATATAGATTTATGTTACAGTAAAAACATCTATTTCCATGCTTTCTTTTTCTTTGTATAATACTTTATAGAATATAAAAAGATTGTCCACATCTGTACATAAATATTCTAGGCTAAATATTCTTAGGTGCTAACTCTAATTATTTAGGTTTAATACAATTTATCCATTGTGTAGTGCTATTTTTGACTATTTGCAGCAAAAGACTCTATGGACTGCCAGCTGTCTGTCACCAGGGACTGCAAACCTTATTCTCACATTTTCCTCTTGCTTTTTTGCCACAGATCTTTGAGTAGCTTCAAATTAAGGCATTTTCTTTCCTCATGATCCACTATAATTTTTTTGTAATGTGAATAATTGTGATGTCAGAATTAATTTGGGTATGAACATATGAGAAAAAGTCAATTACACTTTACTCAAATTAACTTTCATTTTGTGGAACTAGATAGTAAGAACAAAGTTGAGTTTTTTTCTTTGGCATGGTCAGGCACCGGGAATCCAACAGGATCTCCAGCACGGCAGGTGAGAACTCTGCCTGCTGAGCCAGCCTGGCCCGCCCCAAAGTTGAATTTTATAATGTCAAATCAAAGCTAATTTCTTGAGTTCTTCAAGGGTTTAATACAGTGTGAGGGATGAATTGAAAAGTAATAATTGTTATTTGATGATAAATTTAGAAGAAAACAAACTTCAATTCAAGGTATATACTCTCAAATTTCTAAATAGGTTATTATTATTATATCAAAGGGTAATTCCTCAAATGGCAGGTGGGAAAAAAAGAAAAATAGCTTTATACTGAGTTGTTTTCCTTCAAGAAAGTTGAATCTTAATAGGGAAAAATGAACAACTAAAGAGATTTTTTAAATTATTGAAAAAGAAACAAATATATCAAAACTCAAATTTATAACAGCTCCTATGCTAACAGTAAAACTACAGACAATGTATAAAATGCCTGTGTAGAAAAAAACATAACATCCATTATAATAGGGAAATGAATTATCACATAAAAGGTAGTTTTGAGAGTGCCCCCCTCAGATTTTATTCAAAGGCACTTTTGATCAAAATGAAAAAATAATTAAAACATTATTAATAATGCAATTTGGTAATTTAAACTGATGAGCTATGTTATAAACATTAATGTAATACAAAACAAGCCTGTAAGTTGTCATATTTTTATACCATGGATTATAGTTTCATATTTACCATAATGTATATAAACCGTCTATTTAAAGCTGTTTTAACTTTCTAAAAATAATGATTTTTTCTCACATAAAATGAATAATCATTTAATATCTTATATTCATTTTATGTGTCTGTCTAATTTATATTCAATTTCTATATATTCAAATTTGGTCACAGTAAGTATATTCTAGCAATAGAAAACTGACAAAGAAAAGCAAAAGTAAGAATAAAGATAGTGTATATTTTTTCATCCCAAGTTAATATCCTCCTCTGAATATCCTAGTTTGCAAGCTGAATAGACTATATAATATAATTTAAAACAAAATTTCAAAACCAATGCTTACTTGATAACTTCATTTTTGCAAGAGTATTTTAGTAAACTTTGTCCGCTTCAAGAGAACAGAGCTCCTTTTAAAAATGCAGCAAATAGTTTCAGCATGATCTTTTCCTTTATGTTTTATTTAAAATGTTAATGGAGTAAATCCACAATTCACATAATTTATTCTGAAACACTTCTGTTCAGAATAATGCACTGTAAGAACAGTGATATACAGGCAAGTTCCCTTAAAGAACATGCATCAATTCAGTTCTCTTTTGAAGCATACTGCAAATGCCCTCTAACAGGGCACAGCAACATTACATAAATCATCTTATATGAAAAATTAACATGACATCAAATATTTATAAATATTAATGTGTATGTTAATATAACCAAAGCTGTAACAAACAATCATAACCTTGCCAAGTTTCCTAGGACAGGCGCCGCTGATAATGATATCCATTATCTCTGGAGGAACGCACAATTATGAAAGTTATATACAGGATGCTATGTTCTTAGCTGCTTTTAAATTTATCCATTAAATGTCTACCTTATATATAATATTAACTCTTTGCATTCATACTCTTAAGAAACATAAAGATGGCTCAGGTAGATAATTTTTTTTAATCATTTACATTTAACTACTTCAATGGAAAAATCCGTGATTTTTAATACAACCTTAAGTATCATTGGGATATATGGGATTCTACAAATAAATTCACTTGGAATTGATCTCATTAACATGTTAAATACCATAGACACATTTACTTTATTTTTTTGCATGAGCAGGCACCAGGAATCAAACCCGGGTCTCTGGCATGGCAGGCGAGAACTCTGCCTGCTGAGCCACTGTGGCCCACCTTCCATAGACACATTTAAATGTATATATGCTACACCTTGCTTAAGAAAGTTACCTTTAGCAAAGACAGACTAGTCATTTGTGGCTCTAAAATGTAATATGCTATACCACTCCTCTCTCCCCAGGAAAGTTCTCTTTGAGAGGGTATGTGCTGAGGATGAGGTGGAGGTAAATTGTCCTTGATCCTGTCTGGGCTCAATGGTAACCAGTCCATAAGTAGAGTTTTTTCATCAGGAGCTATGGCACCCACAGGTCATAGGTATGGACAGCCAGGCAAAGGTTCACTTAGGGCTCTTATTCAGATTCAGCAATTTGGGCAGGAATGGTTAATTCAGTCAATGGATATTAAAGCACTGTGACATAGGAGGTAAGAGAAAAGGGGTCATTCTTTTATATATGCACATATGATGTCCACTCAGGAAAATCTGATTCAGAATCCAACAGGTTTTTATGGCAAAGCACAGAAATAACATTATTTGAAGAAAACATGCTTTTGGATTGAAGTTATTTTGCTCCCCCAAAACAGAAGCCAGTAAGAAAATGGTGAATCTGTCTGTTGAAATCTGCTCCCAGGCTAGTGTGCTCACCTTCAGGCACCCAACTTCTACTTCCGGTCGGACTCTGGTGTTGCATATAGACTGGCCTTTTGCAGTACAGGACTTTGGTAAGTATCACTCCATTTCATTCATAGCTGAGGATGGGTTTAACCATGGGTGCAAGGGAGAAGCATAAACCTTATATGTTCCACTACAGAATTTTTGTCTACCTCTGGCAATTAGGATTGAGGCTGGGGGCATTTGACAAATGCCGATTCGAACAATATCACTTTTTGAAAATAACTAAATGTGCCATGAGTAATGTCTGAATTGGTATATTAAAAAATGCCACTCAAAAATATCTTCCACTTAGAGATTCATTTTATAGCAAATCTTTAAAAATATAATTGACTTTAAATGGGATGTGAGGCATAATTCACATTTTAGTACTGATTATTTTAATCAGATAAAAGATCAATACTTACGGTTTTATTTTTAAATAGGTCAGAATTTTGAATGGGCTGTAAAGAATAAGGGTGACATTATTTTGCATAAACATAAGCTTAATTTAAATATGTATTTTAGACAGAGGTGCTCAAATCCCCCAAAATATGTTACCATATTTGTTATTAGCAAATTTATCCTCTCACCTATATTATCATTTGTTTCTGTCCCTTACTGAATTGTTTCCATCTTCACAAACATGTAGTTATTTCTTCCATCCAAAAATAAAGCTAAACTAAAAATCAGACCCTTTTCTTGATTTTTCTGCCAACGATGTCTCACTTCTTTCTTCTATCTGCAGGCAAATTCCTTGAAAGAGTTGCCTATATGTAATGTCTCCGAATTTTCTATTCCCATTCTCCCTTAAATCCCACCAGGCTTTCATCGCCCCAGTCCACAGAAATCATTCTTGTCATGTTGTCCAAAGATCTGCATGTCACTAAATTCCAAAGTCAGTTCTCAGGCTTCACCTTACATAATTCGACACAGCAGCAGCATCTGACACCGTCAATCACTGCTCCTCCTTGCTACGCTGTTCTTCCCTTGGCTCGCCCTGCTTCACTGGCCACTCCCTTTCAGGCTCTTCCCTGATTCTTTTTAATGTTGGAAGGTCCCAGGTCTCAGTCCTTGCTCCACTTCTTCTCTTTCTGAACTCACTCCCTTTGGAATCGCCACAATGTCATGGCTTTAAGTACCATTTATATGTCACCATCTCTCACAGTTGTATTTCTAGTGCAGATGTCACACACTCTCTTTAACTTCAGATCCACATATGCAATTACCTATTCGACATGTTCTACTTGGTTTTCTAAGTAGGTACTTTCAAATAAACATGTGCAAAATAGAACTCCTAATCCTAACCCCCCCCCCAAAAAAAACCCTTACTCCCCCCACTCTCTCCCATCTCAGGGAATGGAAGTGC
Organism: Tamandua tetradactyla; assembly: GCF_023851605.1. Taxonomy (NCBI): domain Eukaryota; kingdom Metazoa; phylum Chordata; class Mammalia; order Pilosa; family Myrmecophagidae; genus Tamandua; species Tamandua tetradactyla. The sequence continues at coordinate 31,023,260 of NC_135352.1, forward strand.
CAAGCCATTCAGTTGCTCTGATGGAAGCCCTTGGTAGTCATAATTAACTCCTTTTCTGTCTTTCACTCACCTCCTCTAATGCACTGGGAAATACTTTTATCTCTACCTTAAAAACATATCCAGTATCTCATCTATCCTTACCACTTCCATAGCTATTACTGTGCGCTCCCATCATCTTTTGCCTAGATTATTACAGTGGTTTTCTCCTACTCTACCTGAACCTACACTTGTTCCCTTAACTTTCCATTCTCAACCCAGAAGCCAGAGCAACCCTTTTAAAATGTAAGTCAGATCACGATGTGCCATTGCTCACTATCATGCATCCCACATGTCATCCAGAGCAGAAACCACAGTCCCTAATGACTTATGAAGACCTGCATGGTTAGATCCCCTGTCACCTCTTTGATTTCATCACCTAGAACCCTCCTTTTCATTCATTCCCCTCTCAGCACCCTGGCCTCTTTCAGTTCCTTGAACATATCAACCATGCTTGGCACCAGGCCATACACCCGCTTCCCTCAATTCTTTTTATCACTTCCTTGAAGTTTTAATTCAAATTTATTTTTCTCAATGAAGTCTAAGTTGACTATTCTACTTAAAATTTCAAACAACTCTTCTCCCAGCCCCATAGTCTTCGTCACCCTAATCCTGCTCCATTCTGCGTATGTATGTGTGTGTGTGTGTGTGTGTGTGTGTGTGTGTGTGTGTGTGTGTGTGTGCAGTCACACTATGGTATAATATTTCAGATAATATCTCTAATTGTTTTACATATTATCTATTTTGTGACATGCCCATAATGACATAAGGTCTATGAGGACAGAGATTTTGCTTTGTTCTCTGATGTCTCCCAAACACCCAGAATGGATGTTTGCAGAAAGCAGCTGTACAATAAATATTTGTTGAGTGAGTCAACTATTGTTGTAGGAGTGAAAGAAGATAGCAATGACAGAAGGGACAGAAAAGTGGGAGAGTTTGGGAAGGGAGATGAGAGTGTATTACATGGGACAGGTTTGCCTATTTTCCATTCTGACCAAATGAAAATCTTGCTACTAGTTACCACTTGCTACTACTCAGTCTCTTGTTTTCTCATTCAGAGCCTGAACCTCCCTTTAGACAGAGGGACCAAAATTAAAGAAGAGAAAAGTCTATGTGTGCACACGTGCATGTATGTGTGTGTATTTGTGTAGTAAGCTGTCATAGAATATGAAATCAATTATACTTTTTTCATAAGTTGTAGATTTTTTGTCTAAAAACTAAGGGGTGAGCATGGACATACATTTTACATTTCTGGATTTCAATTTTCTCATCAACATAAAGATAGTGTTGGACTAGATAAATATGTTTCCATCTGAATGGCGTTATGAATTAGAGAAGTGATAGGAAGGAAATAGAAACAAACTAGACCCATACCTTACCAAGAAGTGAATGAGAGAAAATTAAAATGTGCCTTCTTGTGGCTGGTTTGAAGCTGTTATGTACCCCCAGAAAAGGCCATGTTCTTTTAGTCCATTCCTGTGAGAGAAGAGCTATTGTAGGTAGGAACTTTGGGTAAGATTATTTAAATTGAGACGAGACCCACTCCATTCAAGGTGGAGCTGAAACCTTTTACTGGAGTACTTTATAAGAGGATAAAGGACACAGACAAAGCACAGACAACTCAGAACCCACAGATGAGAGAGAAAGCCACTGGGACCAGAAGCTAAAAGCAATGAAATGCAAGAGCATAGGATTAGCTGATGCTGGCCACGTGTCTTCCCGTGTGACACAGGAACCCCACATGCTGGCAACCTGTCTTCAGAGTCTAGGCATCCTCCTGCTATGGCTTGAGTTGGGACACTCTCATGGCCTAAGAACTGTAAGCTGAAAGTTAATAACCCCTCCTTGTTAAAAGCCAGTCCATTTCTGATCTATTGCATCCTGGCAGCTTTAGCAAACCAAAACACCTTGCTGGCCTGAAACTTCGGCTTGGTAACAGTAAACTAGATACTATTTATCACCTGGAACTCTATTGCGTTATTGAAGCCTATCATGTATTTTCTTAGTTTGGAATTCTCTGTCTCCTCCATTCCCCTACTTGGAAAATCCTACTTCTTCATTAATCTAAGATCAAGCCGGCCCTATAACACCTAGCTAATTATCTAAAATGCGGCACTTGTTTTAGTGAGCCTTATACATAAAAGACAACCAAAAATGATGATTGAATCAATGAGTAGACTATAATCATTTTATTTAACTTTCTACTACCTGTTTGTGAGTTCTTCAAGGACAGGGTACCAAGTCTATAATCTTAAGAGAAAGCTGTAATATTTCTAACATTGAGGACAACATTTGAAATAACAAAAGCACCCAGTGATTGTTTCTTGAGTGATCAAAATGTAAATATATAGGAAACTGGTAATAAAAATTGCTTCTGAGGGGAAGAGTAGGGGACTATGGATTTTTATTTTCATGTATTACCCATTCAAAATTAAATAGCATATGCACACATAGATACATACTCAGCATAATTTCATTTGTGTCTGTTACATAAATTTTATGTAGGATGTTATCAAAATGGAGACATAAGACATCCCAAAGAAAGTCTCCCCAGAGATTTAGCAAATAAAAGGAAAAACCCTGCTTGCTTAGAACTCTGGAGAACTCATGTACACCTGTTTATTTTATATATCTGTTTTTTGACATCCCCACAATGAATAAGGTCTATGAGAGAATTTAAGAAATCATAGAAGCTTGGAGAAAAATCTGCACAAAAGTAAACAGAGCAGATCAAGTTTCCTGGGGAAGGAACAGAGAAAGGGAAGCTCTCTCTTGGAGGTGAAACAATAGCACAAAAAGTACACTTTTAAAAATTGCTGTGCATATCCAGGGCAAGAATCTGATTAAGAAGAGCTGAGAAATTCTGAACAGTTAAACATGGGCTATTCTAAAGGTCTAGAATAAGTTAGACCAAGAATCTAAGAAGAGACTTTACAGAAAGGCAATGACCAATAAAACCCTAGAGAAGTGGAAGAAATGGACTTCCAGAGTTAATTCATCAAGATAATAAAGATATCTAGACATCAACAAAACATTACAAGCTATACTAAGAATCAGGAAGATATGGCTCAGTCAAGGGAAAGAAAAGAAAAACTTCAGAGGGGACTCAGAATTTGAAAAAGCTAATCAAAGATGTTCAAACAAATCTCCTAATCAATTCAAGGAGATGAAGGAAAATATACATAAAGAGATAAAGAATATTAAGAAGACAATGTGTGAGCATAAAGATGAATTTAAAAGCATAAAAAGAGATATAACAGCAATTATGGGGGTGAAAAGGCACAATAGTAGATATTAAAAATACACTAGGGTCATACAACAGCAGAACTGAATAGGCAGAAGAAGAATCAGTAAACTAGAAGACAGTACAGTCAAAATCATACAATCAGAAGAACAAATAAAGAAAAGAACATAAAAAATATTTGAGCAGTGTGTCAGGTATTTGAGTGACACTATGAAGCACATAAACACATGCATGCTGGGTGTCCCAGAAGGAGAAGAGAACAGAGAAGAGGTAGAAAAAATATTTGAGGAAACAATGGTCCCAAATCCCCCAACTCTTATGAAAAGACGTAAACATACATGTCCAAAGAGCACCAAGTATTCCAAACAGACTAAATCCTAATAGTCCTACTCTAAAATACACACTCATCAGAATGCCAAATGACAAAGGTGAAGAGAGGATTATAAAAGTAGCAACAGAAAAGCAATTCATAACATACAAAAGATCTTTATTACGGTATGCAAGGTGGTTCAACATAAGAAAATAAATTAATGTGATCTACCACATCAGCAAAATGAAGGAAACAAAACACATGATCATCTCCATTGATGCAAAAAAGGCATTCGACAAAATTCAGTATACTTTCTTGATAAAAACACTTAGAAAAATAGGAATAGAAGGAAATTTCCTCAGCACGGTAAAGGCCATATGTGAGATACCCACAGCTAACATCATACTCAATGGTGAGAGAATAAAAGTCTTCCCTCTAAGATCTGGAAGGCAACAAGGATGCCCAATGTCACCACTGTTATTCAACATTGTACTGGAATTTCTAGCCAGAGAAATTAGGCAACAGCAACAACAGAAAAAAACCAGAAGAAAAGAAAAGAAACAAAAGACATTCCAGGTGGAAATAAAGAAGTAAAACTTTCCCTATTTGTAGATGACATGATCTTGTATCTGGAAAGTCCTGAAAAATCCACTTCAAAGCTCCTGGAGCTAATAAATGAATTCAACAAAGTGGCAGGGTACAAGGTCAGCACACCAAAATCAACAGTATTTTTATATGCTAGTAACGAACAAGCTGAGGAGGAAATAAAAAAAAATCCACTTATAATAGCAATTAAAAGAATCAAATATCTAGGAATACATTTAACCAAGGACATAAAGGACTTGAGCTCAGAAAACTACAAAACATTGCAAAAAGAAATCAAAGGTGGTATAATCCAGAAATGCCTAGAATGTATAATGATAGTGACTAAATGAACAAATTTTAAAAATGTTTTTGCATGAGGAAGAACAAAGGAACGTCTTCTTGCCGGGTGCTGAAAATAGATGGTAATTAATATTTAAAAATTTTACCTTATGTGTGAGACTAAAACAAATAATATTTATTTGGTACAAAATTTATATTTTGACTAGTGCATTTCCTAATATAACTTATGTAGACAGCTTAATTGAACACCATAAGTACATGGAACCTTGAGTAGGACATGAGATTTTGTTGGTTTGTCCAGAGTCATGCCCTGATAAATCCCAGAGTGATCTGAACAGTGAATATAGACGTATTTGCAAAGTCCCCTTTGGGGGATGGTGAAAAAGGGGGGAAATTCAACTTCCCCAAGTTGAATTCTTGGTACTCTCACAAGCAGTGCGGACAATCAAAGCTATAGGCTGAGCCCCAATCTTGGGGTTTGTAACCACACAAAAGATAGGTCAAGCCTACTTAAAATTAGGCCTAAGAGTCACCCTCAAGAGAAACTCTTTTGTTGCTCAGATGTGGCCTCTCTCTTCAGCCAACACAACAAGCAAACTCACCACCCTCCCCCTGTCTACGTGGGACATGACTCCCAGGGGTGTGGACCTTCCTGGCAAGGTGGGACAGAAATTCTGGAATGAGCTGAGACTTAGCATCAAGAGATTGAGAAAAACCCTAGAATGAGCTAAGACTTAGCATCAGGGGATTGAGAAAACCTTCTCTACCGAAAGGGGGAAGAGTGAAACAAGACAAAATAAAGTGTCAATGGCTGAGAGATTCCAAGCAGAGTCGAGAGGTTATCCTGGAGGTTATTCTTATGCATTAAATAGATATCACTTTGTTAGTCAAGATATAGTGGAGAGGCTGGCGGGAACTGCCTGAAAATGTGGAGCTGTGTTCCAGTAGCCATGTTTCTTGAAGATGACTGTATAATGATATAGTCTTCACAATGTGACTGTGTGGCTGTGAAAACCTTGTGTCTGATGCTCCTTTTGTATACCTTATCAACAGATGAGTAAAACATATGGAATAAAGATGAATAATAGGGGGAACAAATGTCAAAATAAATTTAGAGTGAAATGCTGGTGATCAGTGAGGGGGGGTATGGTATGTATGAATTTTTTTCTGTTTTGTTTTTATTTCTTTTTCTGAATAGTTGCAAATGCTCCAAGAAATGATCGTAATGATGAATATGCAACTATGTGATGGTATCGTGAATTACTGATCATATATGTAGAACGCAATGATCAAAAGTTACGAATGTTTGCATTTTTTGTGTGCTTTTTTGTATTTAAAAAAAGTTAAAAATTAATAAAAAAAAAAAACTAAGACCATATAATATAACATATAAAATACTAAGAGTTTTAACTGCACTGCACATTTATTTCACAGGGGGACCTTGCCCACTGGAAGCCTCCAGCAGGGTCCATTGTCCTCATATCCCTAAGAACTCACCCCCTCAGTTCTCTGCAAAGTGTGATCATCTAAAAGATTCATCAGTTAGAGGATTCATAAATTACTAGCTCCTAGTATAAAAATTTGTCAAAGTATTAGAGATCTTAACTGGCATCACCAATATTTGTATTTTCTTAAAGTTCTGAAATAGACTACTTCTTTGAGAAAAGACATTTTATATTATATGTAAATTATTTGTTTGTCAATATTATTTTACACTTCTATAAAATTGCCTTTTACATTTCTTTGGAAATAAAAAAGAAAGAAAGAAAGCAAAGAAGACCTAAGTAAATTGTAGGACATTCTGTGTTCAGGGACTGGAAAACTAAATATCATTAAGATATCACTTCTATCCCAAATGCTTTAAAGATTCAACACGAACCCAATCAAAATTCCAACAGCCTATTTTACAGAAATGTAAAAGCCAATTATCATATTTATTTAAAGGACAAGGGACCCCAAATAGCCAAAAACATCTTAAAAAAGAGAGCAAAGTTGGAGGACTCACAATACTGAGTTTAAAGCTTGTTACAAAGCTACAGGGGTCAAAATGGCATAGTTCTAGCACAAGGATAAATATATTGACAAATGGAATGGAACTGAGAGTTCAGAAATAGACTCTCACACCTACTGATTTTTGACAAGGCTGCCAAGTCCATTAATTGGGAAAGAGTCTCTTCAAATGTTGCTTGGAAAACTGGATATTCATATGCAAAAGAATGAAAGAAGGCCCCTATCTCACACCATATACAAAAATTAACTCAAGATGTATCAAAAACAAATTTAAGAGCCAGGACTATAAAACTCCTAGAAGAAAATGTCAAGAAGCATCTTCAGGATCTTGTGTTAAGTAATGGTTTCTTAGAGTTTACACTCAAAGTACAAGTGATATTAGAAAAAACAGATAAATAGGACATCCTCAAAATTAAAAATGCTTGTACATCAAAGGACTTTGTCATGGAAGTGGAAAAACAACCTTACCAATGGGAGAAAATATTTAGAAATCGTATGTGCTTGTTTGAAACTGTTAAGAACCCCAGAAAAGCCTTTATTTTTAATGTCAAAATGTTTATTAAAATGGCAGTAGTGTCTATTTCCACAAGGACAAGGCATATTCAGTAGTATATGAATCAGTGGTGTAATTAGGAAATTTGTAAACCACAGGCATTGTCCAGAGTACTCATTTATAAGAGGCCTAATAATGTTACATGGGCTCTATAAATGGCCTTTTTATTACAGAAGTAAATTGATTTTTCTATCCTTTCTGTATCGAAGAGTTTATTACTGTGAGAAACAGTAGATCTGGAAAGTAAAATAAATTGCAGATTGCCTTAAAGCATCTTTAAGCCTAGTACAAATCACTGTCAAATTCAATCATTTATAAAAGCCACATTCTTCTAATCCAATCTTGTGGGTGGGACCTTTTGATTAGGTTCTTGGCATGGAGAAGATGTTTCCCCACCCCTTCAAGGTGTGCCCTGGTCAGCTTACTGGAGTCTTTTAAGAGGGGGACCATTTTGAAGAAAGCACAGATGCTTGGAGAGCTGACACAGAGAGCAGAGAGATGAAACCAAGTGACAGACATTTGGAAATGCAGAAGGAAGACGCCTCAGGAGACACCAGAATCTAAGAGAGGTGTTTGAAACCAGAAGCTGGGAGAGAAAGCCAGCAGATGTTGCCATGTGCTTTCCCATGTGACAGAGAAACCCCTGACATGATTGGCCTGCTAGAATGGCTATGATGAACAAAACAGAAAATTACAAGTGTTGGAGAGGATGTGGAGAAATAGGAACACTCATTCCTGGCTGATGGGGATGTAAAATGGTGCAGCTGCTGTGCTTAGTTTAGCAGTTCTTCAGGAAGCTGAGTATAGAATTACTATACAAACTGACGATCCCCTAGGTATATACCCAGAAGAATTGAAAGCAGGGATGCAAACAGATAGTTACATGCTTATGTTCGTAGCAGCATTCTTCACAATTCCCAAAAGATGGAAGCAACCCAAGTATAGCATCAACTGATGAATGGGTAAAAAATATGTAGTTCACAAATATGATGGAATATTATTCAGCTGTAAAAAGGAATAAAGTCCTAAAGCAGGAGACAACATGGATGACCCCTGAGGACATTATGCTGACTCAAATTAGCCAGACACAGAAGGACACATTGTGTATGATCTCACCAATATGAGCGAATTATAATAAGCAAATTCATAGAGTTAGAATCTAGAATCTAGGTTTGAGTTACAGAATGGGAGCTGATGCTTAATTTGTATAGAATTTCTATTTAAGTGAATTATAAAGGTTTGGAAATGGATGGTGGGTATGGTAGTCCAGTGTTGTGAGTGTAATTAAAAGCACTGAACTATGCATGCAAATGAGGTTTAAATTGGAAGTTTTGTGCCGTGTATGTTACTAGAATGAAAGTTAGAAGATAAAACATAGGACTGTATAACACAGTGAACCCTGTTGCAGAAGATGGCCTCAAGTTTAACAGTACAAGTATAAGATTGTCCTGTCATGAATTATAACAAATGTATGACACTAATACAAGGTGTTAATAATAGGGTGGTATATGGGAAAAATGCACCTAATATAATTATGGACTAAAGTTAATAGTATTATTTTAATATTCTGCCATCAATTGTAAGAAACCACACTAATGCAAAGTATCAACAACAGAGGTGTATATGAGAGTGGTGTATTTTCTACATGACTTTTCTGTAAACTACAACTTCTCTAATTAAAATAATTTTAAAAATTAAAATTTTACATAAATATCAACACAATTTATTGTTCACAAGCCTAACTGTTATCTGTAAAATGAAGATTTACCCCAGTAAGTGCTCATCTAGCTCTGAATTATATTAAAGAAACACATGCTCATATATTTTCCTTAATAGAAAATAGTACTTTACACATATATACAACATATGTATACATGCATTCGCAAAGTACATGTCTTTTCAAGGAAAGCTTATTTTATATTTGCATGTATTATATAAGCAATCTTCAGTGTCAAATTCATAAAATCTTCAGCCCCCAAATTTACACCTTCATTTCTGGAATTCAGTGGTTTGGTGATTTGGACTGTTGCCAAGAAAAAAAAGTATGGGGGAGAAAAGATTTTGGAGTAGTTTAAATAGATGGCCAAAATTTCTCAGGCCAAAATCTATGCATTTCATTTATAGGAACTTCTAAAGTTGTTTCTGAACAATCACGTTTCTTTGTACATAATTCTACAAACCTAATTATATGGTTTTAGGATGCGTAGTGATTTAGATACAGAAAATCAGACCTACCTATAGACACTGAAAAGAGGAAAGCTAACCCTCAAATATTAAATGTATACAAAAAGGCTGGGGAGTCTGATTTCAGTCAATATAAAGGTCAAATACCTAGACACAGGTAAAGTCCTATCAAAATGGTTCAATGTAACAAGAGTGGATCACTCCCTGATGTTTCCAGAGAACAAAAATTTCACCCTTTTTCTCTCCATCTCTCTGTCTCTGAGACTCTCTTTCTCTCAGTCACACAGCTACCCACGCACACACAAGCACACGTGATTTTACTTGTAATCCTTTTTTGGTGCTTGACTTGTTTCAGGGTAACTTTGCTAACATGATGATCCTATATTTTATTTCATACAGAACTAATACAATTTAATTTCCTTGAAAATAATCTAACATTTACATTTCATATATAAAAAATGTATTGGGGGTATATTCATTATTCATTTAAGCCCAGTCAACTTTCAATTATCTCTGATAATAGAGAGTAAGGACAGAATGAACGAATGAAATCTATTCCTAATCCCAAAACATAACTTTCAATCTCCTCTCTATGAATTCTTTACAAGACGGCAAAGCCTCCTTTCCCAAGTTTCGTAGACTCATTTCAATTGTGGAATGACCATAAGCAAAACAACCAAAGAGGAAAAAAAAGGAGGCAAAGCACATGGATGATCTAAAATCCTCTCCTAAAATTAAGAAATTATATCAAATGTTCATGCAAGGACTACTATCAAAGAAAGTAAACTAGGACGATTTTTCAAAAAAAATTTTTTTTTCTGAAACTGTGGGCCACCTCCAGATGATATAGTCGATTGGCTTTTATTAAATTGGGTGAACTATTTTTGCAAACCACTTAAATAATTTTAAAAGTTGCTTTCTTATAGGATAAGAATAAATGTGCCTTAGCCTCTAGAATAGCAGTTAGAGTTTTAATTGTGAATAATATCTTCATACATTTTATAATCTATAGATGAGGAAGACACATAAGTCTTTGTTTAATAACATTATTAAATACAGAATTAACAAAGTCTTACAAGTATACCATCCAGACCCTTAGCTTTAGAAGAAGCTTCCTAGCCATTCCTTAACTAGCAATAATATCGACCTTTTTACTAAATATGAACAGCATTTATCCAATGAGGAATCACTATTGAGCTGAAAGGTCTTAATTGCAAATCCTAAAGAACATCACTCAGTGCAGAGTCTGGGATAGCGATTTGCATAAATGCAAAAAATGAAAGGATCGTGTTAACAAATATGCTCAAATCTATATATAGTTTTTATATTTGACATTGATTGAACACTGAGGGAAATGGGAACCACAACCTGAAGACTATTTTTTCCCCTTAAAAAACTGCATTAAACAAAGAGTAAAATAAAATCATTTCAGACACATAGAAAAGTACACTATAATTTAACACCTACTGTGCTGCAAGATGTCAATAATCATTGATTACTTTCTCTGTGAAGATCCAATGATATCCCGTGAACTAGCATTAACTTTGATGATACAAAAGGTCAGAATATTTTAAAACACTTAATGCTCCTGCTTTATTATGTTTTTTCATCTGAAGAACTAGTCAGATGAATGTTGCATACAAAAACCTGCCTTCCCACAAGGTGGGGAGTGGATAGAGAGGGACCCCTTCACGGATACAACTTTGAGAAACTGCCAAAAAAGTAGACAAAGCAGCTCATTTACAGATGTGGTTGGGTGAAGAGAGAAACTCTATCTGTGGGTGTATCAGTGAAAAATCAAATATTTAGAAAAAGGAGGAAAATATAGCAATATTTTTGATGTGAAAACAGAAGAAAGAAGAAGGGGTATATTATTGTACCCTATGTTTAGAAATTTTCTGGCTGTTACTCATGGCCTAGATCAGGTCCTTACACCCTGGGAGAGAAGCTGAATGAAATGTTAACTCTGTTTACACAGACGATGAACCAATCTTCCCCTACCATGCACCTTCCTGAACTTCCCAGCCCTCCATTACTGAAAAAAGAACTTGAATTATCTGGCCTATCCTGAGTTATACCAAGAGATCTTGCTTTGAGAATAGAAATTGAGTGCCCTGTAACTCCCCTTCACCAAATGGGAACACTGGCCTTTGGAGATGGTGGAGGAATCCCAAAGGTATATTAGAAAATCACAGACATAAGTGAAAAGCTCATTTGTCATTTATCCAGAGACTCATAGCTATTAGGGTCATTATTTATCTCGGAATGTATTATCTTCCAGTGCACAGGAATCCATAAACATTTTTATATTTTGTTGAATGTGAATATCCTCATTCAATTGAGTTAGATGCCCTTTAAAAAGGTGTTGTGCATTTGGCTCTCAAGAATCGGGCCATTCTAGACAAAAAGGCACCAGATGAGTTTTTATGATTTATCATGTCTGTGATCCATGAATTAAAAGGCCTCAGAGTGAGACCATTATGGTTTATTGCTTCTGGGATCCAAGTAGTACGGAGTGTGTGAAGAGAAGCTGCCGTCACGGCCTGAACAATAGAAGTTCCTAAGTGCGGATCTACCTGTCAAGAATGAATTGGCTCTGAAAGAATGCTAATTAAAAAAAGAAAACTGGTAAATCTAGATTTAGAGTCCTTTTTTAGCAAAATGGAATGGAAATCTACATAATTTTCATATGAAACTATGAATGAGGAAGTTGTACATAACCATTTGTATTCCATTATTGGTTGGTATGCTTTGCTTCAGATTTTTTAAAAATTGAAAAGGTCTACAAAAAATTTCCATAGAAGCATTCATTATGCAACAATATTCACTTCTTAGCATTCAACAGACCCAAAATTGTACTTTTTCACAAAATAGTAGTCTAAAAATTCCTCTAAATAAATGATAATTATCTTAGATTTGCTTCAGTTTTGACCATCTATGTGGTCCTCTGATTTAGACCCCTCTCCTCAGACAAGACTCAGTCTAAATAATGTTAAATTGCTGGGTATCTCTACAATCTTTTCTGATCTTTAGAGAATTCCACTATTTTCACTTGAAAGCACATCAGGCAACATACTAACATTACATACGAGAAGATTTTTCTTATGATTACCATAAATCCCCCTGCCAAAATTGAAAACCTCATTCCTTAATTCTGGATTAGGCTTTCAAGGTCCTCAAAGAACTGCTTAAGTATCTGTTTCTTAAACAGCAATCAGCAAACTTTTTCTCTAAAGGGCTGGGCAATACATATGTTCTGGCTCTGTGGGCTGTAGGTTCTCTTGCACCTATTCATCTTTGCCCTTGTGTGAGAGCAGTCGTAGACAAGACGCAAATAAACGAACATGGCTGTGTGCCAATGAAATTTTATTTATGGACACTGAAATTTGAATTTCATGTAATTTCTACATGTCAGGAAATACTATTCTTCCTTTGTTCTTTTTTCCCCAGCCATTTAAAAATGTAAAATTCATTCTCATCTCATGAGCTGTACAAAAACAGGTGGCAGGCTGGATTTGGCATGCAGGCCACAGTTTGTTGATTCCTGTTCTTGAAGATGCAATTGTATTGATTTCTAAGCCTCATTCACATGTGCTGTTTTGTCAGAGGGGGGTCACTGATTTTACTTCACTTTCCTATCAACACATTTCATAGAGCACTCTCTGTAGCAGGGTCTGGGAGAGTAGAAATCGGGCCTCAATATGGCGTTCCAACTTCAGTTACATAACCAATACAGAGTGAGTGCAGGTGCAGACATGTTTTGGGCTACAGAGCTTGTAGGCACATCTGGGAGGCAATCAATAGTGTATCCTTCTTAATTTTGTCTATATTCTTAAAGGTCTTGATTCTCTTGTTTCTATTTTCCAACATTTTAATTAATTTGGTTGCTCTCATAGTATGTGTATTAGTCAGAGTTCTCCAGAGAAACAGAATCAACAGAATATCTCTATCTCTATTTTTGTATCTGTAACTATCTATATCTATATCTATCTTTCTAAAATCCATATATCTGTGCTAAGAGTTTTCTTATAAGAAAATGGCTCATGTAACTGTTGAGGCTTGGAAAGTTAGAATTCCATAGGGCAGGTCATAAGCTGGAAATTCCAGTAAAGGCGATGTTGAAGTCCTTAGTCTGAATTCCTCAGGGTTTCTGACTGGTTAGAAATTCTGGCAAGAGCTCAATGCTGAAGTTGAGGTACAACTTCTTCTTCTGACCTCTGATAGCCTCAGTCCTGGCTTTAAGAACTCCAACCGATTGAATGAGGAGATGCTGCACGTTGCTGAGGGCAATCTCCTTTGTTGATTATAGATGCAAACCCTTTCTATGAAATGCCCTCACATTAACAAGCAGATCAGTGCTTGACCAAACAAGTGAACACCATAATCCCCCCAAGTGGACATGTGACATTAAATATCACAGTACATGTATTAGTTTGGAAGCTGTGAGAAACCATTACGCCCGAACTGGAACAGCTTTTAAAAAGAGAAAGTTTAATAAGGTACAAGTTTATAGTTCTAAGAAATTGAAAGTGTCCAAATTAAGACACCAACAAGAGCACTCAAGAAAGTCTGATGGGTCAGGAACACTTCTGTCAGCTGGGAAGTCATGTGCCTGGCATCTGCTGGTCTCTGTTGCTTTCAGCCTCTGTTTTTGTGGGGGCTCCTCACCTTGCTTCTCCAGGGCTGGCTTTCATCTCCTGGCTTCCCTTGACTCTCTCCAGGTTCTGGCTTGCTTAACATCTAAGAGTGATATCTGCTGGGCTCCAGCATCTCCAAACGTCCGTGTCTCTTTTCTCCAAGTGTCAGCATCTGTGTCAGCTCTGCTCTGAAGTTTCCATTGGTTCTGTCATTTCTGTCAGCTCTCTCCAAAATATTTCCTCTTTTAAAGAATTCCAGTAAACTAATCAAGACCTACCTGGAATGGGAGGAGTCACATCTCCACCTAATCAAAACGTCATACCCACAATTGGGCGTGCCACATCTCCACGGAAATAATCTAATCAAAACTTTCATGGTGCGGGACTGGATCAGGATTAAAAGGAAGGGCTGAGCCCACAAAAATCAGATCAGGATTAAAACATGGCTTGGGTACATAATAGAGTCATACTGGCACTATATATGATGTTGAGTACAATAATTTTCTTTCCATCACGGTGAGAATGATCAGCATCCAAAAGAATTTTCCACATTGCCCAATTCCCACTGACTCTATATAAATTATAACACAATCACAAGATGTGGATGAACCTGGTATAAACTCTTTATCAGAATGTTAGTGTTATCACACAAGATTGCTAAATCGGTATCTTGTAGAATTGGGGCATAATATATTGGCCATATAAATTAACTTCCAATTTTAATGCTAGTATAATTGGCATGCTAATTATTTAGAAATGTTAGTGGACAATTAAATATTGTTGTATAATAAACTGAGTTATATATAATTGTTAATATGTTTTTCTTGATTATGAATTTCTATTTCATCATGTTAATTTAAAAATAGAGTAAGAATATTCTTCAGTATCCTAGTTTTCCAGGGCTGCTGAAACAAAGTACCACAGAGCAGTTGGTACAACCAGCAGGAATTTATTATCTCTGTTTTGGATGCTAGATTTCCAAAATTAGGATGTCAGCAGGATCATGCCTTCTCTGAAGGCTGTGGTGCGCTGATGATAGCTTACGTGAAATCCATAACACAAGCTCAGCTTCCATCACGCGGTTATCTGTCTCCTGTCTCTTCAGTTATCTATCTAAGCTCATTGCTTACAAGTTCTGCCTTCCATCTGAAACCAGAACACAATTTCACAAAGTTCTCGGCCACTTAAAAATAAGGAGCACCCTTAGCTCCAGTTTCCAATGACATACTCATCATTTCCCTCTAAGGTCTCACCTGAATCGTCTTTCACATTCACCTTTTCAACAGCAGCTCCTACATGGCAAGTTAGGCTTTTACTATCAAGCACCTTAAAATTCTTCTGGCCTCTACTCATTACCTGATTCTGAAGCCATGCCACATTTTAGGTATTGTTAAAGCAGCACCCTGCTTGCTGGTACCAAAAACTCTTAGCTTGCCAGGGCTGCATAACAAATACCACAGATTGGTTGGCTTAAACAGCAAGAATTTATGGTCTCACACTTTTAGAAGCTAGAAGTCCAAAGTCAATATGTTGGCTGTGTCATGCTTTCTCTGACGTCTGTAGCATTCTCATGGCAGCTTGCTGATAATCTATAACTTAATGTCTATCTCTGGCATGTGGCATCTCTCCCCATCTGTTACTACTACATTGTCCACATTTTCTCTAAGGATTAAACCCACCTTGATTCAGTTTGGCCCCACCTTAATTAATAATATCTTATAATTGGTTTCACATCCGTGGGACCAAGGTCAGGAATTGAACACGTCTTTGTGGGGAATATGATTCAATCTATAACTGTGAATAAAATGAGTAATAATGAGTCTGTAAGTTGCTTTATAAAGGGAGCATACGCAGGAAGACCTCAGAGGATCACATTTTGAGTTTTGTGGGTAGTTGTAATCTCTACTTTACATGTTCTCATGGCTTTCCTGTTAGCCCTTTTTGCCTATTTACTGTCCAATAAATTTGGAATTATTTCCTCTTATGATTCCACCCACCTCTTCCCATATTCGCCTACAACTTCTGGGAGGAGAGGAGAGAGGATGGGTCATTGTTTCCATATTCCCAGGACTGAGCAAAATGCTTAGAGTGGTGTAGATGCTAAATACATCTTTGTTGGATGAATGAATTGCATTATTTCATGAATCATATTCTTTGGGTTAACTGCAAGAAGACCATTCTATATTTCTTTAATTTATATGGGGGAAATGATCCTAATTCAGTTGCCTTAGCCTAAGGGCTTCTATAAAAAAAGGGGAACTCTCATACATTCAGAGTCCTCATATTGGAATCTTACCATCAAGACTTCGTAATATAGATGTCTTACATTATCTAATTGTGAATTCCTGCAACTATAGATATTTTAGCAGCTGATAAAACACTTTCTGCAATTCCAATATAAACAGCAACAACTATGAGCCTGTGGGTAAGAGCAAGATGTGGGTAGTTGAGGGCTTAGGGTGGTGGTAGGGGAAGCCTATGTGGGCTGGGCATTTGTTGATGCTGCAGGGTAATAAACTCGAAGTCCTAAATCTAGATTTCAGCTATTGCAGGGGTTAATACAAGTCATAAAGTTGTCATTTGTTTTACTCGTACTGTATATGAGATGTTTCTCTGATGGTGATAAAGTACAGAAAATGTCAAAACAAATTTAAAGTGACTTTAAGAACCTTGATTTGTGCTCCTTGAAAACACCAAGCATTTTATTGTATTGCACTTACCTATCTAAAAAATGGGTAATGATTTAAATATTCCAAGGGCTGTGAAACTATTTGGAAATAAGTCCTTTAGTATTACAGTGGCACTGACTGAATCTGTCTCTTGAAGTTAAGCATCATAAGGGAAAAAGATAAGCCTACTCAATGAATCAAGAAACTTCCTACCAGCTTTTCTTGAACTCACTCAGAAAATGTCATTAAGAGACAGAAGAAAAAGGAAAACCATTTTAAGTGTCTGTCCTTTTTTAAAAGGCTGCAACTTTGCTGGCTTCATGGATGGATTTATCTTTCACTGGAATAACAAGTTCTGTCACTTCAAATGGGACAATGTCACTAAATTTAATCAAATAAGTAAAGGTCCATACAATACCATATATCCCAGACAACTACTAATTAGTTGTCTGCCTTCCATCTGACACCAGATAGAGTGGGACAAGAGTTTGAGATGGACAAAGGCAGGACTCCAAATCCCCATTCCACACGAGCCAATCCCAGCTTAATCGTTCCAGCTGTGTGGTTACAAGCTGGTACTGTGTCCCCACTCCCAGGTTTTTCACCTTGAGCTATCATCTTACCTTCAATGTCTCATGGGCTGGAGTGTGGCCCTGGTTTTATTTCTTTATAGATTAATCCAACTCTGGCAGTTTCCACAGCTAGCACTAGTGCTAATGCTAATGCTAATGCTAATACTAATACTCCCAAACCTTACCATGTGTCAAGCTTCCAATGTTCTCAGATTTGGATCTGAAATTTTATATTTTTGTTAAATAATCCTGTTCTAGTTTGCTAGCTGCCAGAATGCAACACATCAGAGTCAGATTGGCTTTTAATAAAAGGGGATTTATTTCATTAGCTCTTCAGAGGAAAGGCAGCTAACTTTCAACTGTGGTTCTTTCTTACGTGGGAACGCACAGGGTGATCTCTGCTGGCCTTCTCTCTAGGCCTCTGGGTTCCAGTAACTTTCCCTGGGGTGATTCCTTTCTGCATTTCCAAAGGCCTGGGCTGAGCTGTGAATGCTGAGATGAGGAATGCCGAGCTGCTTGGGCTGTACTACCTTGTGCTATCTCATTTAAGCGCCAGCCAATTAAGTAAAACCTCATTCACTGCAGCAGGCACGCCTCCTAGCCTACTGCAGATGTAATTAGCAACAGATGAGGTTCAGGTACCACTGGCTCATGTCCACAGCAACAAAACCAGGTGCCTTCACCTGGCCAAGTTGACAACTGAATCTAACTACCACAAATCCTTAAAGTCTAAAAGACCTATTTTAGGTCTGTATTCATGCATTCTGAAGAAATGAAATATAAGTCAATCTCTCACCAAGCATCAAGCAAAGGGTTCAGATATAGGAAATTTGTCCTTGAAGCCCAAGGTGCCTTCTCCAAAGGCAGAAATCTGACTCCTGAGGGAGGTGGAAGTTCTCTTTTACGAGTGTTCCTCTAAGCCTGGATTCAACTTCCAGCATCAGAACTCCTGGTGCAATATTTTAAAAACTGCAGCTTCCCAGTGCCACTCAAATCTATAGAATTAAAAGCTGGGGGTGGGGTTGTAACCAAGAAATCAGGATTGAAAGGATGATTTCGATTACTATACCATTATATAGATATTCCCCTTTTGGCTTACTGGTATTTTGGAGTAGACAGAGGAAAATTCCTGAAATCTCTAAATAGTAATCCAGCTGCCTTGATCTCTGATAATGACTGTATAGCCCTTATCTTCTGCCCCTGTGATTGTAAAAACCTTGTCACTAACCTTCATTTGCACCCAGTTATCTAGTTTTTCAACTTTAGGGTCTTGTAATCACTAAAGACAGCCCTTAATGTTTATTAATAAAGGACCTTGGGTCAGCCCAGAACTAACCCACCCCAAATCCAAAGAAACTTTGATAACTGGCACCGGATCTAAACAAATGGGTCTGCCTGACACATGCAGTAGCTTAGACTTCAACCTACAAGTCACCTATACTCATTCCACCAATTTCTTGCACATGCTCTGTGACTAAGCATGTCATCCATCTGCACATGCTTAATAATTAGATAACCTCTAATTACATCCCCTGGTGCCACTGTGTTCATTATCCTAAACCCTGCCCATCTTTTCTCTAATAAAACTATCAGAATACTAAAGTCCATTGAGAGATTTTGGGCCACTAGGCCATCTACTTTCCTACTAAGGACTAAGTAATAAACTCGATTTCTCTTTGAAACCCCAGTGTCCCAGGAATTGGTTATTTAGCATGTTGGGCAAAAAAGAATCCGTGGCCTTTGACCAGTAGCAGGGTGGGTGGGCGTTGGAAAACTGCATAATGAACAAGCTCCCAGGTGGTTCTTAAGCTCTTTATACCTTAAGCTGAATATACCCTTGTCTGAGAGAATAAGAATGCAATCTCAGAGGAATTTCATCTAACCCTCCATAAGAAATATACCAGACAATCCTGAGAAGAAATAACCCCATCATTATTACCTTTTCAGTTCTGCAGGTAAGATCAAGGCTTATAATATAACTTAATGTACAAAAGAAGAGCCAATGTGATGATCTTATAGGAAAGCTGTGAAGTATTTTTCATTTCTCAGAACTCTGGATTTTCATAGAAAAGGCTGATGGCCACTTTCCAGCTCTCATGGCATCAGTGACCTGCAAGGTGGGATGGTAGATTCCACAGACGAATAGGAGCAGTTGGGTCCTGTCCAAGGAGATTGTGTAGAAAAATAAGCACCTGGTCTCATTTGGCTGTCTGCTCTCCCAGCCTGAAGTCATGCTCTCCAATGGACTACACACTGGTTCAATAAAGGAATTTGGATTCAAGTCAGTGGGGTACTGGCGCTGGCTCACATGGGCTTGGGAGCTAGATGGCGCTCATTTCTTCCCATCTTTGCATGTGGTGACATCACGTTGGTAGGTTATATTCGGTCATGGTTGGAGAATTTGCACCATAGATACTGGCAGACTGTACAAATTAGGCCCCAAACCTAGTAATTGTTAAATATTATCAGCACTTCATTGGTCCAAACTCAGGCTGGGTTACTAGAAGGCCCTGGTATCTTCTTTTACCTGCATCGCATTAGAGGGCTGTGATTTACATTTAAAAACCCCATCTGGCCCCAGAAGATACAAAGTACAATACCTCAGACAAAAAGGACACCTGATACAATAAAGTTCATTCGTATATCTGTGACAATCTATGGAGGATAGGGTTCATCTTAATTTTATCAGTGATATTACAGAAAGCTTGAAAGGGGCCATTTGGACATCAAGTATTATTTGTCACTCAGTATCCATATAATGGCACAACCATGATGTTTTAAGAAGAACCGGCTTTGATTTCAGAAGGGAAGCTTTTCTGATGTTGAATGAAGGGGATTCCTTCCCTTTGACATGGCTGTAGGCAGAGAGAAGAGACTGCTGTAGGCAATGGGATGAGTGATTGATAGCTCTGGATTGCAAGCCTTCTGGAGTTGAGCTTTGCCTATTAATGAAGATGCATGAGAGTCAGAAGTTGCATGTTCACTGGCATTCCATTCTATTTTATCTTTCTTTGTAATTTAAAAATTTGAGTGAAAAAATTTCATTATGAGGAGCAGTTGATTGAATTCAAAGTTTAATAGTGTCAGATGAAGGTAAAATTCTTTTTTTCTGAACCTAATTATTAAGATCTTATGGGTGAAATGAAAGAACAATTGATTTCTGTCTTTATTCTTACCAGATTTTAGTATCTAAAATATTCTCCACTGCCTTGGGCAATGTTAAAAGTGTGTCTTAGTTGAGTTTACATTTTACTTCTCTAGAATGAACTCACCAGGCAGATTTTATGTTTAGGGACTTTTTAGATGGTGAGTTTACTCCTAATATACATATAGAGTGATATATATATATAATTATTGAAAGTTTATAAATATTAGTTGAGTATAATTAATTCTATGTTAGCCTCTTGTTTCTTATGAAAAATTCTTTTTGAAGTGGGTCAACTTTCAAACTTGTTAAAAGAGATTTATTTTTGAAAGTTCTTTATTTTTAACTAAAAATTAAAATGATTGGTCATAATATTTCATAAAGCTAATTTGTTTTAATACTGTCTCCTTAAACTGCCACTCTCAATATGGTTTTCTGGTATAAAAGATAATACAACCCGAGGGATAGAGAACATTTATTGAGCACTTACTGAGTGCCAAATGCTCTCCTAAGTACTTGATGTACCTTATCTCATTTAATCCTCCTACTAACCCTAAGAGATAAGCACAATTCTGATCCAGGTTTTTAGATAAGGAGACTGAAGCTTAAGGACACTGAGAAACTGGCCAAATTCAAACAGCTTCTGACAGACAGAGGAAGGCTCTGCCCAGACAGGCTGATTTTCAAAGCCATGCTCTTATAATTCCCTTCCTAGTCAGCCTCAGACACCAGACAGTACGAGGTGAGGGAAGACCCCAGAACTGATTCACATGTCCTTCTGACTCTGAAACTAATTTAGCACAATTTGATGAGTTCACAGGAAAGATCTCCTCTGCATCACTTGACAAAATGAGATTGAATTCCTAAAAAGGAGCGTTTTTATTCTTGGCCATGATACTAGACAGACATCCCTAATACTCAAATATCAAGCTTTGTCTCCTAACCATTGCTAGTAATTGAGCAATTACAGGATTGATGAAGAAGTCTACTGAATCAATCGCATCATCTTCAAGGAATTTCATATATTTATGAAAAGATCATTCCCAATAGAAGGTAGTACAATTGCTACAGTCACGACCTGCTTCTCCACTCTAAGGCACCAATGCCACCATAGCTCTTTTAATTTTTAGATAAATTGCTGAAGACTTCCATGTGCTCCCTAACTGAAAGTTCAATGTCTCCTTCTATAGCTCAACCCAGTGATTCTCTTGCAGATTCTTTGCACAAGTTGCAACTATGTTCCACTGTGTTGCAGCCATTTCAGTTGATATTCTTTATGTTCAAAGTCAGGTAATTGTTCTTAAGTGCCTGGCTTTATACCAGGGTGGGTGAATCCCAAGAGATGGTCCCCCTCAGCCCCTGGCACTATGGAACAGCTCTCCTGGGAATGCATAGGAATCCCAGGAATGCATAAGCCCCAGAGTTCAGCTATTCTACCTTTGAGTTCCCTCTTGTGGCTATAGATTACAAGGATAGAACCGCAAATTGAACCCCAAACTGTAGCCTGATTACAACTCAAAGTTCTTAAATATTTTGATATCTGGTTCCCATAAGAAAAGTATAGAAGGTTGGGCTATGGTCAGAAGGTGGAAGGCTGAGAGGCTGTGGAAAAGAGCTTGGAGTTTGGGCTTCAAGCAGTGGACGTAGCCATTGAAGATTCTAACTTGAAGAAATGGATGTTCTAATTAATTGAGATGTGACGTGATGAGATCTAGCCTCAGGTGGAGACACTGGATTTGAAGGGAAGAGATGGTTTATGATCCTTACATTTCAAATAACAGTTGCAAGCATTTCACAAAGCTCTGTGATCACTGGGTCGAATCTGATGTTCTTGGTGGTGGTATCGTTGTAGATTCAAGAGAAACGATGGTCAGAGACGAGGATTAAAGCCAAGTGATGTGCTAGGCTTTTCCAGGTTGCCAGAAAGAGAGAAATGGTTACCGTTGGTGTTTATTACAAGGTATAGTGGGTTGAACTGTACCCTCCCACCCCACCCACTCCCCCCCATAAAAAGATATGGGTTCTAAACTAGCTCTTGGACAGGTTGGGTTGGGGCAGTCTGAAGACCAAAGGACACATCTGGCATGGAGTTAAGCATGAAGTTTATTAGGATTTATAAACAAGAGATCTTCCATGGTGCCTGCCGGCCATGGAAAATGAAGGTTAGCACCCTGTTAAATGGTGGGGAGTGCCAGAGGGCAGCTTATAAGGGTTCAGGACAAATACACTTCATAGGGTGTGATAAAAGGGTTGCAGCAGGATCTCCTGACACAGGGGTTTGGAGGATTGTTATCAGCAGTGATCAGGGGAGGGGAGTTTCAATACCTTGTGTATAACACTATTTGCACATTCTCCCCCCCCCCCCCAGGTGGTCTGATGACTTTTAATGTCTGTCCTGGCCTTGTAGGTGGCTATGTGCAATGCCCTGCTCTCAGTATGGGGGGGATTCCGGGGCCCTGGATCCTCAAAATATGTCCATGTACTAACTATGATGCTGAGGATGCTGAGGATATAATCCTCATACAGAGCCAGCCAATGCAATGTAGGCCCAGGAGAGAAAAGTCTTAACCTGTTTTGTTCACTGCTATGACACATGGTGTTAGGAACTTAATAAGGATACGTTGAATGAATCTATAGGTCCCTGGTTCTTGCTCTAGATCTGGGGTGGGAAGAGTAGCAGAGACCCATGCAACAAAGCATAGTGCTCTGAATATAAGAAATCCAAGTGATTTCTATGGCAGAAGGGGTCTGTGGGCTGGGCATTATGTCTTGGGCAATAATCATTACTAATATTCATTGATCACCTAACACAAAATAGAAGAAAGTCTTCAGAGAATAGAGCCTAAGGAGGCATAGCAGGGCTAGAGCTGTTGCTGACACTGAGAAATTGTTTTAGGGAGATAGAAGAAACAGGAAGCTGCTCTCAGGGCTTTTGAGGTTTTAAATATTTTGAATTGTAAAGTAAAACAGAGATGCATAAAACACACAGATCTGATGCATGGCTCAGCAAGGCAAACACACCCACTCAAACAACAGAATCTGGTCAGTCACTCCAGAAGCCCCTGCACGTGTCTCTTAAACCCACCTCATCCCTCCCACTGGAAATAACTATCACCCTGATTTTTATAGTTATCATATCGAGTTTTTCTTCTTACAGTTTTATCATACAAATGTGCTTCTCTAGAAATTACAGTATATTCTTATCCGTTAAGAAAACAAAGATGTGTCTTTTAAATTTCTTCTAATCTCTAAGTTTCTCCTCCATCCTTTCATTTTCTTATATTTTGTTGAAGAATTTGAGCTGTTTAAACTGCAGAGTTTCCCATCATCTGAATTTTGCTGATTAACATTCTTGGTTCACCACAACATGTCCCTCTGCAACTAAATTCAGAGATGAAACCAGGTGTCCCCTTTGGCAAGACTAGAGGTAGTCTTTATATGTTCTAATCTGCCTTATTGTTTAGTCATATTTTCCATAATAAATTTAGCAAAATGATATGAGGTGCATAAATGCTGGTTGTTACAATTTTTGTGATTTTAGCCATTAATATTTAATGCCTAGATATATTCATTCATTATGGGTTACAAAAATAGTGATATGCTAGCTCTATTATCTCTTTTTCATTTACATAGAAACTTCTCTTCATCTACTATTTGATTCCTTTGACTACTCAGTGGTACAGTTCATACATGAAAGGCAGATTCTTTCCTTTTTATTTACCAGTTTTCAAGATAATGAATTGGTTGCTTATCTTCTGAAGGTTTCCAATACTTTTAAAAGTATAATAGTATTAATTAATGGATTTGACAGATGTTAAGGGACTAAATTCATTGCAATGATTATCATTATTAAAGTTCAATTTATACAATCTTTGGCCAGTGGGGCTTTTTACTGGCCCTTGGATCCTTTGCCATGACAAGTGTAGCTTTCAATAGCTTTTATAAATAAATTGTAAAATATATATATATATATACAAAGCAAAGAAAGAACAAAGCAATAATTTTCAAAGCACTCTTCAATAAGTAGTCACAGAACAGATCCCAGAGCTTGGCATGTGCTACCATTCCACCATCTCAGATCCTTCCTCCTTGCTGCTCAAAATACTGGAGTAATGATTCAGCGCCATACTCATTTGTTAAATCCCATTTTCTCTGTTTTATCTCCTCCTTCTCCTTTAATCTTTCTTCCAATCTACAGGGATCTTTGGGCAATGCCTGTTCTGACTTTGCATGTTGAGAAACTAAGGGACAGAGGGATGTAATTCATTGATAATCTTGGAGAGGCTGGTCCCTCTGAGTTTCAGGATTTATCTGCCCTAGGAACCCTCCAAGAATGATATGTTTCAGGGGGGCAAATTAGTGCATGAAACCTTTGTAGAGTCTCAGTGCAAGCCCTAGATTATGTTGGTTAGGGTTTAGTAAACCATAGCACCATCTAGCTGAAGCTTGCATAAGAATAGCCTCCAGAATAGCCTCTTGACTCTATTTTATCTCTATTAGCCACTGACGCCTTATTTTACTACATTTTTTTTCACCATTTTGGTCCAGAAAATGTTGTTGATCCCATTCTGCCAGGGCCAGACTCATCCCTGGGAGCCACACTCCATGCTGTCAGTGATACTTTCATCCTTGGATGTCATGTCCCATGTAGGGAGAGGGTAATGATTTTTCCCTGCAGAGTTGGGCTTTTGATAGCTTCTTTGCCTGGAATATAAGATGTTCCAGACTTACATTGTATGTTTCTTGCTCTAGGCCTGGGGTCAATCCTTCCTCCAAGAAGCCCTAGATTCGTTGAGTGAGAAAAGGTATGTAAGCTACAAGCTGCATACCAAGTGTTGCTTGTTGTTGCTAGTTTGATCATTATTTTAAGTCCTTTTCAGCAGATAGAGCTAAGTACGTACATAATTTTAAAGATAAACTATCTTTAAAGATAAAACCAGTATCTTCTCCTTTATTCCTTAGCCGTCTCTCTATTATGTGCTATGATTCACTTTTTTCTTTTTTCTTTTTTTTTTTTAAGGTTCTGGAGATGCTCTTTCTATTTTTTTTAAACAGTTTTATTCACACATCATACAATCCATTCCAAACCCTTATTTTTTTATCTAGAATTCTGATTTTTAAGGATCTAGGCAGTGAAAGTATTAAAAAATTCAATAATAGTGAATTTGTTTTATTTCATATTACATGTGTAACACTGTCAAAATAAAAATACAAATATCATCACCAGTATGTTTACTGTAAACTTTAAAAAGTTATTTTGCATATGCTCTCCCCAGTCTTCATTTTTTTTTTGTATGCTGCATGGGGGGGGTCACATCTCATTCTTTTTCCATGTAAGTATTCCGTTATTGTAGCACCATTTGTTAAATTTTTGTTTGTTTTTTCTTTCTTTGCTTGTTCGTTTGTTTTTGGGACATGTACGCCAGGAATTGAACCGCATGGCAGGTGAGGATTCTACCACTGAACTACCCTCGCACCTCACTCTCCCTCCCTTTTTTAACAGTCATGCTATATATACCTTGTCAGAGCATTATAGACATTTTACATACTATGCTGTCTGCTTTTGAACCCTCAGTGCTGGCTTGAATCTGTTATGTGCTCCAGAAAAGCCTGTATTCTTTTAATCCGTCTTTGTAGGTACAGAAAGATTGGGGATGGGACCTTTTGCTTAGGCTGTTTCCATGGAGAAGAGACCCACCCAATTCAAGGTGCATCTTAGTCCTCCTGCTAGAGCTCTTTATAAGAGGATAAAAGGCAGAGACACTTGGAAGGAAGCTCAGAGAAACAGAACGTCCCAGGAGAAGCAAGAAGGACCCACAGGAGCTGAGAGAGTCATTTTGAAACCAGAATCCAGGAAAGAAGGACCAGCAAATGTTGCTAGGTGCCTTCCCACGTGTCAGAGGAACCCTGGATGCCAGCAGCATTTCCTCAGAGAAGGCATCTCTCTCTTGATGCCACAAGTTGGCCATTTTCATGGCCTGAGAATGGTACCTTTGCAGCCAAATAAATCCCCTTTGTAAAAGTCAGTCCTTTCTGGTGTATCTATTCTGGCAGCTTTACCAAACTGAAACATTGTCATTTAGTCTTACTTTTACAGGTAAGTATCTATTTATGCTCACCATCAGTCCTTATTAATATCTCTCTGCTCATTTTGCTTGTCTGAAGCTCATTCATTCCAGTAGATTCCTCAGGAAGGGCTCATGGGAACATATTCCCTGAGTTCTTGCATGTTGATAACAGTTTAACTGTATCCTTTATACTTGGAAGTCAGTTTTTCTAGATATCAAATCCTTGGCTCATGCTTTCTTTCCTTGAATATTTTAAATATGTTACTCTATTTTCATCTGGCATAAAGCATTTTTACTGTAAACTTTAAAAAGTTATTTTGCATACGCTCTCCTCATTCTTCACTTTTTTATTTGTATGCTGTATGGCAGGGGTCACATTTCATTGACCCCTTAAATATTTCCTTGAATATTTTAAATATGTTACTCTATTTTCATCTGGCATAAAGCATTGGCTATTGAAAAGTCAGATGATAATTTTTTTTTCCTTATAAATCATGGGGGGGTTTCTTTTTTTTTTTTAAGATGCTCAAAGGATTTTTTTTCTATTTTATTTAGAGCTCATCAATATTATCAGATGGCATCTCAATGTTGGCGATTCTGTTTTTAGATATGCAGTGTACATTTTATGTACTTTACATGAGTGTTTCAGGAAAGGTTTCTTGAGTTTTTGTTTTCAGTATTTATTCTATTCTCTTGGTTTACTTCTTCAGAAAACCTATTAACCACATATTTGATTTTCTTTGCTTTTCTTCAATATTTATCACTTTTGCTTAATCCTTTTGATTTCTTCGTTTTTTTTGAAGCTGGAACATTTGCTCTTTTTCACCTTCTGTTTCTGTTAAGACATCATCGCTCACGTTTATAAGCTCTGGTGTTCCTTCTAGTTTAGTCATAATTTCTCAAACATTTACTTTTATTCCTAACTCTTTCCTGAAGTCTGTCACCTCATTTCTCAGTTTTCTAATTCAGATTCATGTCGTTCTTTCATGTATTGCATTTCCTTAAGCTTGTTTTGAAATAGTAGGTTACTCTTTTTGTCATTTCAGAGGGCGTGTCTTTCTAGCATGCTGTCATTTTCTGTAGGAATGGTCTGGTGATCTCATTCTCTTTGTTTATCATAACTCTGTAGGGGATTTGTTTTAAAAAATTGTCTGTTGTTCATTTGTACAATTTAATTAGTTTTCTTGAACTTTAAGAAAGACTGGACTCAGAGGTCTCAACCCCCTCTTCCATACTTTGTTTTGTGATACTGGGACTGGAAGTCTACACAGCATACTTCCTACACTCCTTGTGTTGGCTTCCTGTGAAGTTCTGCAAATGGTAGACAACTGAAAGGAGTGAAGAAGAAGGAACTTCCTTTCTGTTCTCAGCTCCTGTTAGCATCATCCCAGTAGGAGAAGAGAGTTAAGGCACAAGCCTTGACTGTCAGTCTCAGGACCAATGTGCTGGGCCTCCTCAGAAGCAACGTCACCGCCTTTTGCTTGTCAAACCACCACTGTGCTTGCTTATCTCAGAGGTCTGAGTACCAGGCATGCAGGGTTCCTCTTGTGAGCTCCTAAAGTCTGGAAAGTTTATCTCTTTTCTTTATTTCCCCCATTCCTGGGTTGAAAGCTACTTTCTGCAGTTACTACTACCTCAGTTATTTCAACCATAGGGACTGTAGCTGCTTCCTCTGATGACTGATATTTAAGTAAGCTTAGCCTCCCCTGTTTTGCTCCTTCACCCTTTCAACTGATTCCTGGTATTGTATTTCTTCAGTTTAAAATAGTTAGTATTTGCTAGCTTTTCTTTTGCAAATGCGACTGCCGTTTTCTACAGCCTTGATTACTTTGTGACCTTGGTGACAGTTAATATTGAATTACCCAGATATTTTTCACTTTTTCCATTCTGAAATGTGTTTATCTGATACGTGCTTAATGAGAGCTTTTATATCTATATATCTAAATATTAAGTTTGTTATATCATGGAGAAATAATTTTGTAACTCGATATTTTAAAAGCATCTAATACATGTAAACCATTGTGCCAAGAAAATTATATTCAGTGTAAAAATTCTATTTTAGAAGAACAAAGGGGTTAGAAGAAAGATTAAGTAAACTGTTATTAACTCTCCAAAAAAACACTGAAAGGATGTTTAATACTAGAATTATGGATGACTTTATGGAAGATAATAAATAATCATTCTACCTAGGCACCCTAAGAGAGCACAAGAAGACTGCACTTTGGCTGCTGAATATGGAAGAGAGACGGGATAACCATGGATTCCTTATAATGAAGTTTGTTTGTGAAATGAGCTACTGAAAATAATGGGGACTCTCATTCTCCGGAAAAGAAAATATGTGTGCGTGTGAATCTTGAGTAGGAAAGTTCTCGTCTTTGCCTGGGATGAGCTACTGGAGTCCTGCCAAATGCTTGGTATGATCCGCTAACCTCTGCATGGCTTTGCCAGGTTTTAGGACTATACTTCTAAGTCTTCATGATCTTTTTAGCTATATTCACTCTTAACTCTTGTCTTGTTGGTAAAAAGCATACCCAGGGATCTTTGTTCAGTTGGAGGGGCTGCTAATTGATTTTAAAAATGCTTTTTGTCACTGGTCACTAATTGACTGATAGGACAGCTGCTGGTTTGACAAAAACCAGGCTGAGGCTGAAAAGCAGTTCCCACTATGGGGTGGTTTGTTGCCAAACGTTATTGCTTTGGCTTGTCAATTGCAAAAGCACACCCTTACATATTCCTAGGGTTTAGACTGCTAAAGTGAGTTAACCCTAGCATATCACATGAAGAATCTGAAAGTTGTTATCACTGTGCAATTCTCGAGAATTCAAAAGCATGAGCCTGACTGTCAAATGAATAATTCTTCAGATACGAAAACTACTTGTGATCTGACCTTGACAGAGCTGTCTAAAGTCTCTGTGCCTAAGCTCACCTGTTTGCAAAATGGCTTGAATTTTGAATATTATAGACTGGTGGCATCAATTATTTTGTAAGCAGTGAAAACTGTCATTCAAATGCATTCTTACAGAAAAAAACCAATATATTACTATATCAAATAAATTGAAGTGGATGAGATTTTTTGCTAAAGGGATGGAGAGAAGGTCTGAGGGCGTTGAGCACTGCTCATCCCCATTTTTCTGCCTTCCTACCCCTTAGTAGTCCGTGGGGTACTTGAAGAACCTTGTCACCTTAAGTGACAAGAAATGCACACTGAAGACTACAAGATGTCTTGACCTCTATGTTCCCTTCCAGTTATAAAATAACCTTACAATCTAATTTTTTTTTTTCACAATCCAGAAAACCCTATGGTTATTTTCATACCCATAACAAAATTCATTTGCAAATCTAAGGTTTAAAGAATTCCATATCAAGCCATCAGAGAAAAAGTCACTGTATGTTTTTATTTGGATTCACAGGACTAACTAAATTTATTTGTTGAAACGTATATATATACATATATATTCAGGCATGTGTCTATAACTACAGGGCAATCTGAAAGGTGATAATAAGATCATATTAAACAGTTTATAATCTGACGATGCAATTCAATTCAGTTCCATTCAGTGAGCATTTATGGAGTACCTACTGTGCAGAAGCCGCTGTGCAAAACTCTATAGAAGGTTTCCAAGGGTTATAAAGACAAATGACAGACTCTGTCCTCAATTTATTTTTGAAGCTCTGCCTGTCAGAGATTTTAACTTTTTAATACATTTGAAGTGTAAGAAGTGCAAGGCACCTAGGGAAAAATTGATTTGAGGTACATAGAATGAATAAATCAATAATAAATGTCACTGAATAGGTCAAACGTCTTGTGGCCATGTATGGCCAATGGGGACCAAGGGTCAATTAGACTGTCCCTGGATTGAGAGCTAGTTTGTCCTTTTTGTTTATTAATGTTGACCCATCTATACTAATGGATTTAGCATGAAAGGAAGTACGGTGGGGGTCGGGAAATGAGAGTCACTAGATCTCAGACTTCCATCCTTCATTAATATTAATACTGTCTTCAACCAGTACATGTTGGCACAACCCAGCCTAAAAGCTTAATACAAGAAAAATAGTTCTGATGCTTCCTTTTTAGGTATTCATTGCCATTAGGCATCACATGGTCTCATGCACATCATGTGTCTTCATCCTTATCCAATGAAGAGGAATTTCCCTTCAGTAGGAGTTCGTAGAAGTGGTGATTTGGGGTGCATCCTCCAAAGCATATTATTTTAATTTTAAACAGCTCTTCCATCTATTAACCATATTTACCCTGAATGAAAACAGACGTTGGATGTTCAGGCACAGCACTGGTGAGCACAGCCATCTCAGGTTAGTAATTCTGTCCTAAATGTATCTGGGAAACCCCAGTTATAGAAAAACCTGTGTTGTTATATTTCTTTCATGGGCCAAACACTCTGCTAGAACTCAACATATTGACTTACAATATTAGAATGACCTAGGAGATAAAGAATCAAGGCCCAAAGAGGTTACATTACTTGTTCAAAAATACTCAGTGAGTAATTAGCAATGCTGATGAATCCCAAGGCCTTGCACCTCTCACTGCACTTTTCTCTATATTCAAAAGATATCTTTTAAAGTCCCCAGAGCCATAATCTGTGATTTACAGACCCATTTTATCTTTTAGAGTACTGAAACCAAAAACAAAAGATTACGCAGGTCTTCACAACTCCAACCTAATTCTACTGCAACTCACCACTGCATTTTACCTTTAATCTACTCTTCAATCTTCCTTACTCAGAAGTGAGCCCAAACATGGTTGATGTCAGAAATAAAGCGAAAAACCATGAGAAAACACTTCACTATAGAGAGCCCATAAAATGGATTTGAAAGAAAACGAATGAATATATTTCAGATTTCTCTCACTTTTCTTCCTCAGTCATAGCTGAGGAAGCTTTCACTTTTTCTCATGCACTACTGAGGGACCTGTATATAATGACAGACCCACCTCTGTGTCACAAAGAAGACACACCGAAGGAAACACATTTTTCCTTGTTCTTTTTTTTTTTCTCTTTAATATTAAGAGAGTTTTTAGAATTTGCCAGTGTTAGTTCTTGGGTAACGGTGTCTTCACAATATTTCCTGCAGTGGGTCATAAGGGTGGTGTGTAATTTGTGCAGTGTCTGGGTGTGTCAGAGTCTGCATGCTTCTCTAAGGTCAACAGACATGAACATCCGGTTATCAATTCTTGTCCAGTCCCCTCTTAATCGTCTAATATTTACATCTCGATTTTCCATGAGAAGCAAACAACCCCCCTCAATACATTAAGTCTTACTATCAGTGCTTTTCAAAGGAAGAACTGTTTACATTCTATTTTAGTTGTTAAAATTTACAAGGGACTATATAGATTAAGCAGTCCTCAGATTTAAAGAGAAAAGTTTTCTAAACATGACAGAGTTTAGAAAGGGCCAGTGGATGATTTTCAAGATTAATATTTCTTTATAGTTTTAGGAGACAGAAGGAAGCGGAGCATAAAAAGAGAAATGGTTTTTAATACTGAGTAGAAAAATGCAATATACATGTACAAAATAGATGCTTCATTTGAAATAGTATTTACATGCTTTGCAAGCTCAAGTAATATATGTTTTTCATTATTTTAGCAAAATTAAAGACTGGGTACTCGATTATCTTTTAAATTTTCATATTGTTCACACTAGTTTAGGCATGCCAAATCATTTGGTAAAATAAATTCCTACATGAGTATTGCATGGATGCTCAAAGACACTGTAATATTTTTAACTGTGAATTGAGAAAAAATATTAATAGACGGTTACATTTTTTATGTTAGCCATTATTAGAATTTACTAATGAGAAATCTGACATGCTATTTCCTATTGCTTTAGTATGTTATATATTATAAACTGTTCTGTGCATTCTAAGTGTTCATGGTATATTGTTAAAAATTTTTATTTCAAGTTGTGATTTATGGGTAGGGGAGAACTTTGGCTTTTGTGGACCTGTGGGGGTAAAGGATGTGTGAAAAGTCTAGGAAGCCCAATTAGAGAAAAGCACTGAAAGATTTTTAAAAATCTATCCTGCTGCGAGGCAGGCATTTTTTCTGGATGACAAATGTCTGGAGTGCTCAGTTTTACAAAAAACAAGCGCTCACCCTTGGCCTCTTATCCCTTTGTCATTTAGGTATCCTAAGCTGGGGAAAAAGGGGCCATCTGCAATGAATGCTGTGGTTTCACAGAGCCAACTTTATTCTCTACCTCCCCTTCTTCTTCCTCTTTCTTTATGGATGGTAAACAGTGTTCCGATGATAGATTTTGGAAAATTGTGTTAGGAGATTAATCCTCAGGCATTTGCAGTGTATTGGTATTTTGGAGGTTCCAATGCATTTTGCCATCCAGCTAAGAAGGCTGGTAGACTCTTTGTGAACTGCTGAGCTTTGAGAAGGCTTTTAATTTCCACTCAGTTTTAATTGAGGAATTTATGGGATTCTGCCACCTTGTGAGGTAAGTTAGACATAAAGGCCTTGTGATTTATATACGAAAGATTTTGCTTTGCAGAGCGGCATAAATCTTATTAGTACACCGCCCTTTTCACATATCATGGTCAACTGAAGAAATTGTTCGTATACTAGATGTACATGCAAACTTTATGATGCTATCAGGGCGTTAAAGCTGTCATCTTAAGTGGAATCCTTTTAATTGTTTCAGGTGAACAAACAAGGTGAAATAAGTGCAAATGTAGACATTTTGCAGTTTACAATGATCTTAAAACAAATATAATATTTCAGCCCATTAAAGAAAGAGGCAATCTAGATACAGATCTGTGAGTGAATGCTACTGATTTTAAAAGGCATTTTCATGACAATAACCAAATGAACACTGTCTCTAAAAATCTAATCTGAAGGCAAAACAGATTTGTTAGTGCAATTATTAAAACAGTTGCCACCTTCTGGTGTAAAGTGATGTCAGCAATGAACAATCAAGTAATGCCCTTTGCTTTGGTACAGTCAAGCACTCAAAGCTACCGTGAAATAGGATTGGACAGGGCCTTTCATTTCATATGAGAATTAATTCTTTAAATGCAGTGAAGAGGAGGCAGCTTTCCTCTTCCCCAAACCCCCAGCAAGTAGTTTGAAACAAGCCTGCGGGAGGCCATACATTTTTTTAAAATTCATTTCTCAGTGTGTGTATGTGTGCTTTACCAAGTGTTATAGAAAATAATTTATTTTTTCCATACAGTTCCACCAAAAAAGTGGCAGATTCCCAAAGGTTTTATGACTTAAAAAAAAATGATGGTTTTATATCTAAATTGTTTTCTAATGATTGAATTAAAGGTCACACTTCTTCAGTTGCAGCAAAAGTTACCAGATGCTTTGGCTCATCTATTAGAGGAGACAAAGTTCCACTCCGGGCTCACTCTGGGTCTCCCCGAGAAGAGACAGTACACATAATTTGTGGCAAATCCCAGTTATGGAGACGTTGTATACTTCTCAATAAACTTAGGCATAAAAAGGAGAAGTGCTGCATATATCCAGTTACCAAATACTATGCGCTATATAGTAAAAGTATTTTGAAAATAACAAGTCTCCATCTTAATACTTTGGATTTCAGAAATTACTGACTTAAATGAATTAAAATTAGAGAAACACATATTAATGATGTGATTTTATGCATAAAATTTTCTTTCACATCTTATGAAATTATCCTTTGCGTAAAATATGCTAAAATGCCTTTTGTTTTTCAAGATTTCTTACGCCTTGCCATTTCTTGAGTTTCTACAGTTGATAAAGCAAATACAGGCTAAAAAAGAAATCAAAGATTAGGTGATCAATAGCACATTTCTTCTCCATCAGATTATTTTCCCCATGTACAAAATTCCTGTTTGATTTTTCAATTATTCAAAATGTCAGAATGATAAATACAAGAGAGTAACCAACTAACCAGGGAAATCTCTGCCTAATAATATTCAATGGAACGATTCAGAATGATGCTTCATGATGGATTAAACTTTCCCCTGTTCTGCCTCATTAAGGTCCCTCCAATCTGACCCAATCCAAACCATATTACTTAATATCTATCTAACAGTAAGATTGCATAAATGTTCACTACTACAATAGAAGCTAAATGAGCAGTTTCAGATAATTTAATTAAGTCACAGGTCTTCTAATATAATTCAGTAAGTATGTGAACTTTTAACTTGTGTTAACTCAATTTCCTTATGCTTTCATTTACCATTTGTTGGGGACATTACAGTGATTAGCCAAAGTTCTTCCAGCTCCTAATGTTCTCCATAAATTTTGATTTAAATTGACTGTCACTTTCTTACCATAATAAAGTAGATATTTGACATCTCAAAAAAAGAATTACTGGCCTAGTATATTACTTGTCAAGAAGTGGACCTTTTCCCCTCTTTCGCACAACATTTGAGGAAAATACACCCTAAGAAAGGTCCTTAAGAGTTGTCAGAAGGAAGTGGGTTGAGTGCTACATTTTTGTAGACATGTTCACACTCGAGCATTTCTTGAGAAAAAATAATCTCCTATGTGCCCTCAGTCTTGAAAACACACATGACATGATGTTCCCGTCAGAGTGTTACGTAGTTGTTGGCTGTCGTTGCTTAGTTCAGTGTGTCAGCATTCAGGAACCGCTGATTAAGATGGGGAAGTCATACCTACTATATTTCAGTTGGGGGCCAAAGACATACTTGGCCGAGTGGGCTGAACTCAGACACATCTCCCACGATTTCTCAGATCAGATAACTGTGAGTGGCTTAGGTAATCTTGCTTTGAGCATTCTTGATGCACCTACTTGTTTTCAAACAAAGCTCTTAAAAAGTTGAAGTTATTTTCCCGCCCATATGTATCCCAAACTCTCATTAGTTCCAACACATAGCTTAAATAGGCCAGCTACTCTCCTTGAAGCTATCCAGACGGTTCCAAAATGGAAGCCTCAGTTCATTGTTCAGGAATGTTACCAGGAATGCTAACAGGTAGTACTTCCAGATCTGGTGTTGGAATTTCTTCATGACTTTCACATCTCATGAAATCATCTTTTTTTTTTTTTTTGCATGGGCAGGCACCGGGAATCGAACCCGGGTCCTCTGGCATCACAGGTAGGCATTCCTGCCTGCTGAGCCACCGTGGCCCGCCCTGAAATCATCTTTTGCGTAAAACATGTTAGAATGCCTTTTGTTTTTAAGAATTTCTTACATCTTACCATTTCTTGAGCTTCTACAGTTGATAAAGTTGGAATTTCTTTATTTGAAAATCCATGGGCAGCCAGAGCGACTTAAAAATATTAGGAAAGCTGTGATATCCAAAGATACAAGAGGCAGGAAATGTCAGTCCCTCCACATGTTGATGCTTTTCCATGAACTGCTACTTTTACAATGTGTGTGGCATCAGCCTGCCCTACAGACAGCATTCTTTGAAGCACTTTTTGTCCATAAAATTTAACTCTCCATACCAGAAACCTTCTCAGCATCTATTCAAGAGGAATTATCACTTGAAGTAATAGCGATATTAGCTAATATTCATTGGGAGCTTACTATACCTTAAGCAATAAAAAGCGTTTTTTTCATTTATTGGTACAACTCTAAGAGTTGGCAACCATTATGTTTCCCATATTACAGATGGGTCAGCTGAGGCACAGAAGGATTAATTAAATTGCTAAAGGTTACAGAGCAAGGCAGTCGAACTTCAATCGACATTCTTAACCATTACACTACATTGGCCTCATTATAGCCCTGTTTCACCTACTGATATTTTAGTGAGGCTTCCATGCATATTTCTGAATGTTGACTATTTCAGTGTAAGATTTATATTTTCTTTAAGTAATACAAAATCGTAGAAGATTTAGGCAACAGAGATAATCCAAAGGAAGAAAATAAAAATCATAACTAATTCTGCAATCTAGAAATACTACTTTTAGGATTTACTTTACACCCTTCAAGATTTTTTCTATACACATACTTAAAAATAAAAATGTGATGATACTGAGCATGCTGTTTTACAATCTAATTTCTTACTACTGATTTATTATGAACATCTTCCCAAGTCCTGAAATACATTTCTATAATATCTTCTTTAATGATGATCATTTACTTGAATGCTTTCATTTTGAAAGAAGTAAAGGTACAACATTTTACAGCATCAGCTCTCAGCCTGATTCTCTCATCTGGCGGCAGGTGGAACTACTGTCACACACTTATTTCTAGAGAGTTTCAAATGGGGGCTGTGCAGAGGTGAGAGGTGATGGGGTATTACATGAAGAAGCACAGCACGTGCACACACAAGGAGGCTCCCTATTTAAGCTAATTTTTCCCCTCTCCAGTACCTCCACATGGTAAAGACAGATGAATATTTTACATAGAACAATTCTGCAAATGGATCCTCCTAAGTAAAGGGGTAAAATAATTGGCTAACGATGAAGTAGTGTGAGGGCTTAGGAGGAAGAAACCAAGGATTCTTGTCCTTTGTGTTGAGAGCCTGGGTCACTCTAGAGTCTTTTGCTTTCCTCTCTGACGGTGCCCGAGGGTAAAGGCAGAAGTGACATCTTTGCTGAGGTCTCCCTGGTCAAATGCAATCAGATTGACTGAAAGCTCTCAGATAACTAAACAATTCTCCTACCTGGGCGGCAGTGCACTGGCAACAGAAATGACTGATGAAGAGTCACTCTGCACTAATGCTAGATAACCATTTCAACATCTCATTTAAAACTGCAGTGAGTTCTGGTGGTTTTTGAATTATGCATTAAACTAGGCTTCCACATCTATCTTTGGTCGAGCATTTCAGCTAAAAGGCTCTGAAATATCAATGTCCACAAAGCATAGCTCTCGCTTTCTTGTTTGCTGGTCTGGTTGTCACTCTCTATAACTTTTTAATCTGATTTCTGGCGTTCCAGTATCTGATATTGAACCTTTGGCATTAAAACACCCTCTACCACCTTACTATTAACTCTTTGTCTTGGGCTATGAAAACTACCAGGATCTCCAATTTTCCTTAAAGCACAAGAACTCTGTCTGCAATTTTGATGCAAGCACAAATTGGTACTCATTCTACATTGGGGAACAGTTAGTTCTATCAGCCTTTTTCCAGTTTCAAAGCCTCTGTCACACCCTCACTAATAATAACTGATGGAGATTGTGGTGCTCATTGCAATGTCCAGGTTTTTGAAGACCAGTACTCAACACACTGCCTGCGAACTTAGCTGCTGATGCCGAGAATAGGTCTGGATGTCAGAATCTCTTTATAAACTCTATCTTTCATCTTGCACAACCTGTCCTTTCTTCTTCACGCCTCCCTTCTAATCATTTCTGTCACAAATGTCTAATACTGTCCATATCCTGTCAAAACTGCCTTCCAAATATCTATAAAAATTATCCCTCTCTATTTCCTCCACTACCTTCTAGCTCAGGCTACCCTCCTTCATTATTTATTTGGATTTCTTCAAAAGCTCAGTATCTGGTCTCCCCACATTGGCTCAGACCTTCTCACACCGGTTATCCACACTGTAACATTTAAAAATGTAAACACGGTTGTATTAGTCAGGGTTCTCCAGAGAAACAGAACCAACATATAAGAATTGGCTCATGTGACTGTGGGGATTGGCAAGTCCAAATTCCGTAGGGCAGGCCACAAGTTGGAAATGCCAATGAAGGCGATGAATTCCCAGAAGAAAGGGTCTGGTTGAGGTAGATATAGAAAGTTTTCTTTCTAACTTCTGAGATCTGAGTTCTAAGATCTCCAACTGAAATGATGATGAGACACCCCTCATTGCAGAGGCCAATCTCCTTTGTCGATGGTAGGTGCGATCAGCCCTAGGTGCAATCAACTGACTATAGATGTTAATTTATCTATGCAATACCCTCCCAGTAGCAATCAGCCCAGTGTTTACTTGATCAAAAACTGGACAAGGCAACCTAGCCAAATTGACACATGAAATTAACCATCACAGCGGTCATGCTAAAATCTTTAAACTGTCCCAGTTCTTACTGATAGCAAATATTATAAAATTTCTCCTTTTACTTTCAGGAATGTACTGGTTTAGAAAATAAAGTTATACGATCACATTCGACAGCCATCTATGCCTGTCTCTATTGCTGCCCCTATAGCCTCTCTATCTGTTTCAGAGCCACACTGCTCTTAAAGTTCCTGGCATGGGCAATGTTCTCTCCTGCCCAGGTCTTTTTTCATACTGTTCCCTCTTTCTAGAGTGTTCCCTCAATCCTTTTCTCCTTTCTTTCTAATTTCTACTCATTCTTCAGATTCCACTAGAAAAAAGATCCATGAAAGGATGGACTTCTGACTGTTAGATCGCTACTATTCTGGGTGACTAGAATGGTGTCTGACATATAACAAGCACTAAAGAAACACTGGCTGAGTAAATGAATCTAGCCTCAAGCAATGTTTCCTCACAGAAATTTTTTCTTCCTATTTCTTTTACTCCTACCCATGATTGTTTTGTTTCGTTAGGAAACAGCGTTATAAAACCAGGCACATTCTTCCGGAACATTTAGCTCAGTTTATGATCATACAATCATTAGTTCACCAGAGCCTGACTTTGAGAGGAGCAGAGATTCTTTCTGTTTTGCTAACTTTTGTGTTTGCATCATGTACCATATGGATCTAAAAATATGTTTTTGATGAATGAATGAACAAACATTCATTGATCAAGGCACTAGATTAGGCATTTCAGCAATTCTTAAAACAAACTAGATATGGCTTTATTCTCTAGAAGCTTATAATTTAACTGGAGCAGGTGGAGACAAAAATCTACAAACAGATGGCAGTACACGAAGGTAGAATGACTTACAGAACTTTGGAACAAAAGGCCCTAGAAAATATATAGGTCAACCCCAACTCATCAGAGCAGCGTTAAGGGACTATCACACAGTGATAGAGATAACCACCTGAGAAGCAGGGATAGCAAGGCTTATAGAGGTGGAGAGGTGAAAAAATACTGCTGTTTCCTTTAGAGATGAAGACAGGTTATGGAAACGAGTAAACTTAAATTGAGCTTTGAATAATTCATGCATGAATCAACATTCATAAAGTGCTTGTTACATACCAACATGAATAAGACACAGTCCTTGCCCACCTAGATAGGAGATTGGTAAACTACAGCCCTGAGTCCAAATCCAACCCGTTTTTGCCAAAAAAAAAAGTTCTGCAGTGACATAGCCGTACCCCTTTATTTACACCTTCTCCGTGGTTGCTTTGGCATTTTCACGGCAGAGCTGAGTAGTTCCAACAGAGATCATACGGCCCCTTTCTTAATTTGTCAGGGTGGCCAGAACAAATTCTACAAAATGGGTTGGTTTAACAGCAGGGATTTATTAACTCATGCTTTTAGAGACCAGAAGTTTGAGAGGCAAGCCCTGCTTCCTTGCAGGGTCAGTAATGCTCGGGGGATGGCAGCCCCCCATCATATGGCTTTTTCTCACTTCAGTGACTTCTGCATTCTCTTTAGAATGCATCTAATAATCTGGATTAAAACCTGTCATCTTTCAACTGGGCTACATCTTAACTAAGCCTAACGTCCTCAAGAGATCCTGTTTATGATGGATTCATACTCACAGGAATATAGATAAGGTAAAAACATGTATTTTTCTTGGGTGCATAACTCAATCTACGACAGCCCTCAAAGTAAAAAATATTTACTGTCTGACCCTTTAGAGATAAAGTCAGCCAGCCCCTGAGTTAAACTCTTGGAGATGAGCAGGGTAGACAGCCATGAAACACAGGTTGTATGAGATATGGACTTAGAAGAGACATGTAAGAAGGTTGGGGGTAGTGTAAGTAAGGAAGTGCTTAAAAATGCAAGAATGAAAAAACATGAGAACAACATCTCATGTATGAAGGACCAGATGGCCATAAGAACTTTGGCTCTAAAGAAAGAAGGAGGGAAAAAGAGGATACAACAAGAACTAAGATGAAGAGACAGGAATGAATGAATCTCCTTTAGGGGGAAATCATAGAGCATCTCATTTGAACCCTAGCTTCCCATTGGACGTGCAGGACAAAACTTTATTGAGGGAGGCTAAGGAATTACACAGAGAGCCTGGAGGGAGGGCTAGAGCATTTGAAAATCCTCATATAATCAGGAGACTTTGAAGGTAATTCTATTAGTCAGGGTTCTCTGGAGAAACAGAACCAATAGGAGATACCTGTAAATATAAGATTTATGAAAGTATCTCACGCAGCTGTGGGCTTGTAAGAGTCCTAAATCCGTAGGGCAGGTGGTGAATCGGGCAACTCTGATGAAGGGCCTCAACAAACTACAGGCTTACTGGCTGAAAAAGCAGAGAAAATTTCCTCTTCTCCTTTAAAAGTCTTCAACTGTTCAGATCAAATCCAGCTGATTGGATTATCTCCTTTGCGTGAGACATGCCTTTAGCTGATTGCAGATGTGATCAGCCACAGCTGCAGTCAACTGACTGATGATTTAATACCCTAGCCTTCTGCTTTATCAGCCAGCCTTGAAATATCCTGGTTAGGCCAGTGCTTGCCTGACCAGACAACTGGGCAAACTTGAAAGCTAACCATCACAGCTTTTGATATGGGGAAAAAAAAAAACAGCAAAAAAGGAACAGGTTTTAGATTTTGATTCTAATGACCTGGGATGGGAGTGAATTTGAGGGTCCACAGAGGCAGTCTTCGAAGAGGACAGAAGAAACTGGAAATCTGAGAGCAAATTTAGGTTATGGATAGGACTTGCTTTGTCCACATGGTATTTGAACAGTTTTAAAAATTAGCTGTACATATTTATTAAATGGATATTTTACATAAAAATCCAGATTCCTGGCTTCTCTTTAAAAAATCAGAGCATCTGGCAACAGGGAGCTTGCATTTTTTTTTTTTTTGCATGGGCATGTACCGGGAAACGAACCCAGGTCTCCTGCATGGTAGGTGAGAACTCTGCCTGCTGCGCTACTGTGGCTTGTCCAGGAGCTTGCATTTTTTGCTTAGCAGTAATTGGTTGCAGCCGAGTCATTCTCCATGGAGTTGGCAAGGGTAGATCCCACTCTGAGCATCTTTAATGATATAATCTTGACCCTATGGACATTGGGATTTGTGGCTTATTAGACCATAATCTGGACATAAAATTTGAAAAAGTCTGTAATTGGAATAGAGCCAACACATTCACCTTTCTTTTCCAGGCCTGAACTTTGATCTACTAACTATCCTTTTTGAGATTTTCTGAAGCTCTACCTCCTTCATTTTTAAACACTGGGGATTGGGTGTGTGTGTGTGTGTTTTACACTCTTAATTAGACTATGATAGATCTTGGAGGTGAATATCTGCCTTGAGGTTAAGACCTATGACATAATTCCACTGTGGCATGACTTTCTCTTTTCTCCCTCATTAATTTCTCACGGACCACAACTTAACCTGCACACCAAATGCTCTGACTCAAACCCCTCTCCCCAATGCCCCAAGAATGCAGTTTCCACCTATGCTTCTTGCTTAGATAACTGCAATACCTTTTATTTATGCTTCTTCAGTAGAGTTTTAAAAAATTCTTCCTGAAACAAAACTGCTTTTCCCAGGAAAGTTTTTAGAGGGTAGCTTGTGTTACATTCCTGAGGGGATTCTATTTAAATTCCTTCATACAAGCTTTCTCTCCCTTTGCTTGAGTGTTAAAAATAGGTTCAATGCACGTCCATAAAACTCTTGATGATTCCAAGGGGGAAATGCTATTAAAAAAGA
Source organism: Tamandua tetradactyla (assembly GCF_023851605.1). NCBI lineage: Eukaryota > Metazoa > Chordata > Mammalia > Pilosa > Myrmecophagidae > Tamandua > Tamandua tetradactyla. Next base: position 31,065,237 of record NC_135352.1, read on the forward strand.
GGTAGTTAATCTGTTGCCACTCCTGCTGAGCTGGGGTGCAGCTCCACCACCCCAACCTGGGGTGCTTATAGCTGACCCACACGTCCGTAAGCAAGAGCAGACCCCCACAACAGGCTCTGCTGAGCAAGCATCATATACACAGGTCAATGTGTAAAGCCCTAGCTGTGATCTGGTGACGTGTGTTTTATGTTTTGAATAAAATGATTTGGCCCTTGAAAATCATGTTAGGTCAGAATTCTGTGTCAAAAGCAGGCTATAAAAAAGCTGGGACCCTGCCAGAAGACTTAATAACCCATTTTTAGTACTTTCTAAAAATTGCATATTATAGCATTTCTGAGCTATAGAGTACCAAAAATTCAGGGGCAAAATCTTATCCTGATTGGAAAAGGCTAGCCACAAACCTAATTCCATGACCTTTATTTCCCCCATCTTGTCTGCAAAGTGAAGGGGTTAAAATAAATGAGTTTGAGGTGCTTTTGTGCCAACTCTTCGAATGAAGAGATGGATGGTGGAGCTGTGCTTGTGCATAAGAAGTCTAGTCTCACGTGCTGCCTGAGTCAAATTACATGGACGAAGAAGCTGCCGAAAGCCCCAATTTCTCCCTGGGGTAAGTACTGAGATGGGAAAAACTGAACAGTTCTACAGAGAGGCTGTGGGAAGAAGGAAAAAAGCATGGGTTTTGACTTTCAACAGATTAAGGCCCCTGTTTGAGTTTTCCAACCTCGTGATTGTGCCTTGAGCTGTTTACTCAGCTTCTCTACCTCTTGATTTCCTCTCCTGCTAACTGAGGCTGATACCTGCTTAGAGAGCTGTTGTGAAGGGGGGACAGAGCAAAATGAGATGACATACGCAAAACACAAATTTTCTGCTCTCTATATGGAGTCATGAATACAACCCAGAGACAGTTTCACCTTAAGAAAGAGTTTAGGCTTCATTACAGGCATATCTTGTTTTATTGTGCTTTGCAGATACCACTTTTTTTAAAAACAAATTTGAAGGTTCATGGCAACTTTATTGGCACCATTTTTCCAACAGCATGTGTTCCGTTTGCCTCACTGTGTCCACTTTGGTAATTCAGACCTTTTCATTATTGTTATACCTGTCTGGTGATCTGTGATCTGTGATCTTTGATGTTACTATTGTAATTGTTTGGGGACACCACAAACCTTGCCCATAAAAGACATGAACTTCATTGATGAGTGTTGCATGTGTTCTGACTGCCCCACTGGCCAGTCGTTTCTCTTTCCCTCTCCTGGGCCTCCCTATTCACTGAGATACGACAATATTGAAATAAAGCCGATTCATAACCCTACAAGGGCCTCTAAATGTTCAAGTGAACAGAAGAGTTGCATGTCTCTCACTTTAAATCAAAAGCAAGAAATGATTCAGCTTAGCGGGGAAGGTAAGGTGTGTTGAAAGCTGAGACAGGCTGAAAGCTAGGCCTCTTGCACCAAATAGTTAGCCAAGTTGTGAAGGTAAAGGAAAAATTTTTGAAGGAAATTAAAAGTGCTACTCCAGTAAACACATGAATGATAAGACAGCAAAATAGCCTTATTGCTGATATGGAGAAAGTTTTTGTGGTCTGGATAGAAGAACAAACCAGCCACAACATTCTCTTAAGCTAGCATAATCCGGAGCAAGGCCCTAACTCTCTTCAGTTTTATGAAGGCCAGGAGAGGCGAGGAAGCTGTAGAAGAAAAGTCTGATGCTAGCAGAGTTTGGTTAGCAAGGTTTAAAGAAAGAAGCGAACTCCAGCTTGCATGGTAGTGCAAGATGAAGCAGCAAGTGCTGATGTGGAAGCTACAGCAAGTTATCCAGAAGATCTAGCCAAGAGAATTTCTAAAGGTGGTTACACTAAACAACAGATTTTCTACTGTAGACAAAGCAGTCTTATATTGGAAGAAAATGCCATCTAGGACTTCCAAAGCTAGAGAGAAGTCAATGCCTGGCTTCAAAGATTCAATGGAGTGTAGGTGAGTTAAGGACTTTCAAGATTACTGAGCAGAAGAAGAGTTGTCATGACTGATCCTCTGATCTCTCATGTATCCCTGTGTGCCTGTACATATGTGTGTGTAAATGTATGTATCCATAGATGTATTTTCCTGAGTGTTCTAGTTTGCTAGCTGCCTGAATGTAATATACCAGAAATGGAGTGGCTTTTAAAAAGGAGAATTTAATAAGTAGTTAGTTTACAGTTCTAAGGCCGAGAAAATGTCCCAATTAAAACAAGTTTATAGAAATGTCCAATCTAAGGCATCTAGGGAAAGATATCTTGGTTCAAGAAGGCCGATGAAGTTCAGGGTTTCTCTGTCAAGTGAGAAGGCACATGGTGAACACAGTCAGGGCTTCTCTCTCAGCTGGAAGGGCACATGGTGAACACGGCATCATCTGTTAGTTTTCTCTCCTGGCTTCTTGTTTCATGAAGCTCCTGGGAGACGTTTTCCTTCTTCAACTCCAGAAGTCGCTGGCTTGTGGACTCTCTGCTTTGTGGTGCTGCAGCTTTTTCTGCCCTCTCCAAATCTCTTGCTCTCCAAAATGTTTCCTGTTTTATAAGACTCCAGTAAACCAATAAAGACCCACCCAAATGGGTGGAGACATATCTCCCCCAATGCAGTTTAACAACGACTCTTGATTGGGTTACATCTCCAGGGAGATGGTCTAATAACAGATTCAAACACACAGTATTAAGTAGGGATTATTCTGCCTTTATGAAACAGGATTTTGATTAAAACATAGCTTTTCTAGGGGACATACATCCTTTCAAATCAGCACACTGAGGGATGTCCCAGACTTTGCTAATAGGAAGAAAACATTATCAACATGTGCCTAGCATCTAACACACCTGGCCAACCTTTAATAAGAAGGCTTTGAACATTAAAGAAATCCATTGAAGGAGCAAGTAAATATCTATGGGTTGCATATTCAAGATGAAGGGCCCTATATAGGGGCTTAAGTGATATATGGCACAAGGGGGCGGGGAGGAGCTCCTGGAAATTTGGTTCTAATCATGGTCTTCTTGCTAGTCTCCTCCAATTAGAGTGAGCAAGATAAGGTCCAGGGATAAGCGTATTGAAGATGGTTGAATTCACTTTATGATGTTATGATACAACACAACATCATATAACATCAAAAAGGTATGTGATAGAATACTAATACTTTAATGCCAGAAATGAAATTGGAATATTCACCTCCTAATGAATTATACTTATGCTGCCTCATTTATTATTCTTTTTTTTTCCCGAAGTTAACTCTTTATAAATTCTTTAATTCCATTTTTTCCTGTGCCTATTACTGGGCCTATTACTGACATGAAGCTAGCTATATTTCTTTATTACTTTTAACCCTACTCATGAAGCTACTGTTCTCTCTCTGGCTCTTGAACTGAATTACAAGTTGAGATTCTTATTTTTGTGTTTTATTTCATTTTGTAAAGCTTTTTTCTATTAAATTCTTCTAAGATTTATCAATCTTCCATATGGAAGTGTGTATAAAATCTACTACTTGTTAATTTGCAGCCAATTTATTTTAGTATACCATAAAATCTTCATTTTTAGTATTAACTCATAGGTAATGCATTTCATAAAATCTTAATTTAGATCATAAATAAATTTAGTTCATCTTTCATTACCAATTTTTCATGTTTCTAGATTATTACTCAAATATTTTGTAGGATGCATTTAAATGTTCATTGCCAGGGATATGTTTTTATTTACAGGATCTTCATGCATATGTGTGGATAAGAAAAGTCTATTTCCAAAATATTTCAGGACAATTTAGCATAAACTGGAAAGTAAAGTTCATAATTTTGTTTAAAAGTTAATTACATATTGGGCGCGCAATGTTGGCACAGTGGCAGAGTTCTCGCCTGCCATGCTAGAGACCTGGGTTCGATTCTCTGTGTCTGCCCATGTTAAAAAAAAAAAAAAAGGTTGATTACATATTCTTATGCGTATATAACATTGAAAGTTGTTTCCATCAAGCAGGGTAAAATATTACATGTGTTGTTGTTTTTTTCATATTTCAGTCGCATTTACCAAGTTTAATTGCTATAATGAAAACTCTCCTTAATTCTTAGGCTAGGGACCAAAAGAAGTCTGTTGCTTTGTGGAAAGCGGAAGGAGTCTAGGTTAAAAAAAGGGATACTTAATGACACTCCACATAGATAACATTTTTTTCTAACTTTAAAAGGTAAAGATTTTCTATTCTTAATATTCTCAAAAATAAGAAGCTTCTTAGAATGTCCCCATTGCTATTTTCCACCCCATAATTTTGCAGCCATTGCACAAATGCGTCCTTTTGGTGAAAACAAATATGGATGTTTTTGTCCAGCTCAGTCTTTCAGCTCCAAAATCCATTCGAAAGGTGTTTTTATTTTATTAGCAGAGCATTTGGTGCAAAGAACAAAGGTTTTGGGGTCAGATGTAGGTACATTCAAATCACCACCCTGCCACTCACCACCTAGAGGACCACTGGCAATCTAGAAACTTCAATTTGTGAGTCAATTGGGATTATGTCACTGCTAATCTCGTGGAATTGTCTCAAGAATGATGTGCTTAGAATGATGATACTCGACGCAGAAGGTGCTCCAGAAATTGCTAGTGTGCTTACCTGGCAGATAGCACAGTCACCTAATACAGTATAAATCATTCCAGCTAAAACCATAATAAAGCAACTGAACACACACACACAAAAAAATGACCCTAAAAGCAGCCCTAGATAGAGAAATCAGATACAGCCAGTTAATGGTAACACGAACTTTCAAACATAATTATAATATGTTTAAAAGTAAGTAGATTAAAATTATTCTATACTGCAGAGACCATGACTGGTTAGTTCCTAAGCAGAGCAAGGCATTCCCACCATATCCAAAGGACCTTGGAGAAATCACCAATACCCCAGCAAAGGGAGACTCAGCTCCATCTCAGGAGGCAGAAGCTCAGTTTCTCATGGTAACTGAGAGTTCTTAAATCCACTAGAGGTTTTCTCTTTCTTTTGCAACTCCAAGGATTTAGTATAGATGAAAGATTATTTTTAAATTAATGTTTTAGGTCATATCTCTCCAAGTCTAGTTCAGGCTCATTATGAGGTGATGATAATGCCACAGTGGCTTTTTACTGTGGCTTCACACACATACTAAACCCATGCTGGTTTGAAAGGATGTATGCCCCCTAGAAAAGCCACGCTTTAATCAAAATCCCATTTCGTAAAGGCAGAATAATCCCTGTTCAATATTGTATGTTTGAAACTGTAATCAAATCATCTCCCTGGAGATGTGATTTAATCGAGTGATTGTTAAGCTGGATTAGGTGACAACATGTCTTCACCCATTTGGGTGGGTTTTGATAAGTTTCTGGAGTCCTATTAAAGAGGAAACATTTTAGAGAATAGAAGAGATTCGGAGAGAGCAGAGAATGCTGCAGCACCACAAAGCAGAGTGTCCACAAGCCAGCGACCTTTGAAGATGAAGAAGGAAAATGCCTCCCGGGGAGCTTCATGAAACCAGAAGCCAGGAGAGGAAGCTAGCAGATGATGTTGTGTTCACCATGTGCCCTTCCAGCTGAGAGAGAAGCCCTGACTGTGTTCGCCATGTGCCTTCTCGCTTGAGAGAGAAACCCTGAACTTCATCAGCCTTCTTGAACTAAGGTATCTTTCCCTGGATGCCTTTGATTGGACATTTCTATAGACTTGTTTAATTGAAACATTTTCTCAGTCTTAAAACTGTATACTAGCAACTTATTAATTTCCCCTTTTTTAAAAGCCATTCATTTCTGGTATATTGCATTCCAGCAGGTAGCAAACTAGAACACCGTGCAATGAGGTTTGTGTAGCCTTCACAAGTTGCCACTGAAGCCCGACTGGGGGTTGGGGAAGAACTTGTTTATGGCCATGAATAAGCTGCTCAAGTTTGACACAGCCCAGCACTGTCAGCTCCTTTAATGAACACTCTATTTGTCTGAGCTGTATCCCTGACACAGATGTCATATCTATCTTTCTGTAGTTGCATTTCAGTATCACTCAGCAATGGACAGATAAGGCAAGATCTCAGAAAGTTCCTGGAGGGAATTTTGCCAGACTCTCATCACTAAAGTTTTAAACTCCTCAATTCTGATCCTAAGGGCTGAAAATATGAAGGGAGGACGGGAGACAGAGGAAGAAAGACAGAAAGACGCTTGGACTAATGGGAGATAAGGGGGGGTTCCAGAGCAGAAATACCCACAGCAAATCCCAAAAGAGATTGGGATTTATGAAAAGGGATGCAAATGAAAAGGGTCATTTGAAATGAAAAGGGATGGTCAATGAAAAGGGATGTAAAATCTAATGGGAAAATGTGGCTTGGTTCTGCTCAGGTGTCCCTATATTCAAACTTATATTTTTCACTATTATCCTTACTTTACCATGTGCAAAAAAGAAAAAAAAGAGCCATATACAGGGAGTCAGGAATTCCTCAGTCTCCATTAAGCTTATTTTTTTAATGGACTTGGCTAAGGTCACAAAGTTAGTCAAAATCTCCATTGTTGAGTTGACTTGATTAGACATTTCTTCCAAAGAAGATATACAAACAGCCAACACACATGAAAAGATGCTCCACATCATTAGTCATGAGGGAAATGCAAATCAAAACCACAATGAGATAGCCTTTTGCACTCAGTAGGATGGCTCTGATTGAATAAAAAAACATAACAAGTGTTGACAAAGATGTAGGCAAATTGAAACACTTGTACTTTGCTGGTAGGAACGTAGAGTGATGCAGCTGTTGTAGAAGATAACTTGGTGGTTTCTCAAAAAATTAAACATAGAATTACCATATAACCTGGCAGTTCCATTCTTAGGTATATACCCAAATCAACTGAAAACAGGTACTCAAGCAAATGTTTGTTCACACATGTTAATAGTAGCACTATTCATAATAGCCAAAAGGCAGAAACAACCTGAATGTCCACTGAAGGATAAACAGACAATTTGTGATATATAAACACAATGGAATCCATAAAAAGAAAAGAAGTACTGAAAAATGCTATCACATGAATGAGTCTCAAAAAAATTTATGATAAGTGAAGGAAGCCAGGCACATAATCCTACATATGGTACGATTCCATTTATATGAAATATCCAGAATAGGTAAGTCCATGGAGATAGAAAGGAGATTGGTGGTTGCTAGAGGCTCAGGTAGGAGAAAAGGGAATGGACTGCTTACCAGGCATGACGTTTCCTTTTGGGCTAGCGAAAATTGTTTGGAACTAGATAGAGGTGGTAGTCACATAATATTGTGAATGTACGAAATGTTATTGAATTGTTCACTTGCAAGTGATTAATTTTATGTTATGTACATTTCACCTCAACTGAAAAAAAGAATTGAGTTCATTTAATCCTTACAGTGAACTAGTGATCTGGGTGTTATCTCCCCTATTTTGAAGATAATGAATGGACTCTTTCCACTGAGATAAATGTTATCTTTAGAAGGGAAATAAAGCATTGGGATGGCATTTTATAATATGATAGGTAATACAAGAAGTATATAAGATTATATTCCTATAATCTCATCTGCCATTAGCAGTGGGTTGGAATCACAGTCCCAGCCATCAGAGCCAAAGCCCGCTGCCCTGCCAGTTTGCAGTGAACAAACCAAGTAAGAGTTAGAAAAAGGACTAAGATGTGTTCTGCTCATCCTCTTCTCAGCTACAGAATCTTCCTACTGGTATTTTGTTTCAGAGGGAGGTTGGATGTGTCTGAAGAAGGGAGAAACCCAGCGAAGGAAGGTGGACGGAAATTTCGGATCAAACAGATGTGAGAAGCTGGGCTACAGCTTCGATTTCCTTCTTTACTCTCCTTTACAAGCATGCATCTCAAAAAAGGCACATCAGGGTTTTGGTTTTCTTTATCTGGCAGTGACTGTAACATAATAATAACCAGAGAAAGCCTTTAGTGAATAAAAGTGTCTTTGTTGAGATTTAGCTATAACTAAGTCAGCAAAACACTATGTTTTCTCTCAACGCTCCTTCTGTACCATCCCCATGTCCACGCCCCCTGTTGGGCCCACTTCACTTCACGTCTAGTTGGCCACAGTAGTCTCCCATCTCCAGGATCCATCTCCCTGGGGCCAGCACCCAGCCATTGTTGCCAAGTCTTCTAAGCACTACTTTCATGACATCATCATCTCTCTATTCCAAAACTTCAAATGGTCCTCCAGAGGTGACGTCAGATTTCTTATTCCAACTTCCAGGGTTGCCCAAAACTTTTCAGACGTATTTTCCATGACTTCCTTACTTGAGGCCAAATTGGGCCCTTCTCACCTTTTTTACTTTAAAAATAATAATATTGGCTCATAGCTAACATTTATTAAATGTTTACTGTTTTCAGGCTCTAGACAGGCACTTCATACATACGTATTATCTCATTTCATTTTTATAGTGCCCAACAAGTCCGGTATTGTTCAGATGAAGAAACTGAGGCTAGAGTGAGTGAATAGGTGATAGAACTGAAGAAGGTCAGACTTGGGATTTGAACCCAGGTCTGTTTGGTGCCCAACCCGTATACTTTTAGGTACTAGTCTTGATTTTTACTTTTATTTTCTTGTCTTTATATCTTTGCTTCTGCATTCTGTCATTAACGCCAACCCTAATAATAGCTTCCTTCACTCTCTTACTGCTTTGCTTCAACTCATATCACTGGCCTTTTGGGCTGAAGGAGTCTTTCTCTATTTGAACTCACACGTGAGAACGAATGATTTCTCTCTGTTGCTGGAATTTTCCTTTCACAGCTAGTCATCATGCTACTAATTAATGACAGTACAAAGGAAGTCAGGACATGTATAACACTTTGTCCAGCACAGTACCTTCTTCACAATAGTTGTTCAACAATTACTTGTTCAGTAATTATCTGTTTGATTATTTTTATAGATTACCTGCCAGAGAAATGATTTTGCTATATAGAATTATTTGTTAAAGTTCTTTGTAAAATTGGGTTATATCCTCTTAATCTTTTACTCAAGTCATTTTTTTAAAATATATCTTGGGCGCATTTAAATAAATAGGGTGAACATCAGTAAAACATTCCTAATTTTAGCATTTGACCATAATGCTTAAAAATATTAAGTACTAAATCATATTTTTACCCAACTGCTTACTAGACCTAACATTCAGACTAAAGGGAAAAGAAATTACTCTATGCAAATCTGTTACTTTAAACCTCTTATTCTCATGAGTTTTATGATAGGTCCATATAGAGAAATTAATTTACAGAGGTAGTCAGCATAACTGCTAAAAAAATGCAAGCATAAACTACAATGCACTTTTTCCTTTGTGTGACTTCTGCATATTTCAATATTCAGTTCATCACCTTTTAAGGTGTTCAGGCTCACCAGCTGTAAGAATACCTATCAGATCGTACTCTAGGACTAAAAATAAACTGATGCTATCAAAAATAAATGAATCAGCACATTCTCTGTGAATTGTTTTCTCATGTGACTCATACTACTTAACTTTTTCTTTGTGATCGTTCATTTATCATATCCGAAGTTTCATTGGACATCTGCTTCTTGAAGTACAGAAGCACAGGCTTACTGAGAATGTTCAGGAGAAAGCAAATAAAATAACTTTCTGGTCTCAATTTATAAAAGCAAGACATTAATGGGACAACAGTGTACAAATTTAGCTGAAGAGCTTTCTTAATTTTTTTAAGGCATAAAAGAAGTCATATCATTATCAATGTCAGCATAGTCTCTTGGCCAGAAACATTTCATTTACATGGGGCTCATAATGTTAAACTCCCCGAAGCCCTTCTGCTTAGTTTAGACAAGAGAATATTCTTGATAGAGCTCATCTCAAAATCACTTGGAGTCCAAAGTCTATGCAAAACCATTAATCTCAGAATGTGTCTAAACACCAACCTCGAGACAGGCTGCAATTTACCGTTCGCTGTGACAGACAAATAGCTAGGGGAGCTTTGTCATTTAACCCCAATGCTTTCTTTGGTCGGCATGGAAAGAAAGGTTTTTTTATACTATCCTGTCATAAAAAGACTACAAAATCTGTCAACACGGTATAACTTTACATATAAAAGTAATACCATGCATAGATATTTCAGTCATCATGTGAAAAATAAACAAGACAGTCTTTAAATCAACGTCATTTCCAAAGTCTCAGCATGGAGATATATAGGCTGACTTTATAGCTAAAATAGCAACTACACATATATTTGACTGTTCTATTTGGACATGGATGCTATTGGCCATACCTTCAACCCATATTTAGAAATGCCAAATTGTACAGGAGTCTCCTTTACAACGGCTGGCTATGTTCTCATTATAGGTGCACAGTTATCCTCAGATTAGATTAAGTTTAAGTGTTTGATTATGTTGTACATATTGCATAAAATGCAAGCTAGCCTCAAAGTCTGGCACTGGTGATCCCAGTCAAGAGGTTTGAAGTCGTCCGAAATGCTTACCCTGGAGTACATATACTTTTTAGAAATTAGCTAAAACGGTAAACACTCCAACAATGCAAAAATATAATTTCAATTTTAATGTTTTACTTTAAAAGTCACACCTGAATATAAGTAAGAGGCAATACAGTTCCCACTGATTTTGCATCTCCCTATGCCAATTACTAAGTAAATATAAAACGTGGATACTTTAGGGAGCATTTCATAAAGTATTTGGCAGAGAGTTTCATTACATTAGACTCTCATCATGTATTACAATAGAACCTATTTGTACAGTACTGAGGGTAATCAAAACTGATGTGTGAAATTCACAGAAGGTCTGAAGTGACAGCCCAGAAAAAAGAAAGCTTAAAAGTCTTTTAAATAAATGTTCAGGTTCTTCCTTTTTTTAAGCTACTGAAAGCAGAAGTGCAACAATCTAAAAAGTGAGCAGCTAGAAATGGGCGCCCCCTGACACGAGATTGCATTTGTGCCAGCTGCAGTTTTGCACACTCCGCTGAAATGATTTCTTTACACTCACAGGTCATTGTTTTGTTGTTGCTGTTGCAAGCCCATTGCCCCATCAGTAGCAATTTAACACCTGTAAAAAGGATCTAGAGGTGGCCAAGAGGAAATCAATCAGAGGCCAAAGATCAGCTCCACCATCATCTCAGACTGCCTCCCTCCCTTTCCCTGAAAGTCCTGGTCAGCAACTCCAAGCAACCCAAATGTAGGCATTTTGTAGAAATTGACAATTTTACTGAGTCATGCAGGAGGTATCTGATCCGGTGACTTTCATTGACAGAATTTGAACTATATCCTGGACTTTCAGAGACAGGTGACATATTGGGATATGTAACAAATTTATGTGACCCCCCAATTAATGAGCTCACAAATATATTTCAATGTCATATATTGCAAGTGTCACATGCCGGAGGAAATGCGCACACCTGTCTAAGCACGCGTGATAATTTCTAGGTGTATGTGATCTACAATGTTTCAATTTAATCCTGTAGCAAATAAGCACCCCGAAAAACATTTGGTTTACATCAGTAATTAAGCAATTATCACTCTTTACTTTATCATATTTTAAAATTCCTCTCCAGCTTTTGTGTGTTTCTGTGTGTCTCTCTCGGGTTTTAAAATTTGGGACCTGCTAGAGAAAATGTGTTTAGGTGATGGTTCTAGGTTACTCATGGACTATTCCTAAGAAATACTACAGTATTCAAAAGAAATGGATGTGTTTGTATGCAGTACCTTACAGTTTCAGTTGAACTTCCCATCCAAGAGTGCACCAAAGCATTTACTCCTGTGTTATGTAAAGTAACCTTAATATTTGCTTTAGGAATATTACTGAAATAGAAAAATGACATCAGCAAAAATAATCTGTGTCCTCATTGAACTGTAATTTGGTAAACTGATTAGAAAGTTTGATGCTGATTTCCTTTAGGTGCTAGGGTTCTTTTCAAATACTGTAACAATTCAAATGTGTTTTATAAAGTTAAGGCAAGGCTTAAAGGAACCAATACCATATCAATATACTAACGCTTATTGTTCTTGAAAATCAAGGCGATCACAAATTGAAGGCATAGTGGTTAAAATGGTATCTGTGACATGAAGATGGCATTCAGTTGCTTATAAAAGGGATCAGGCATTTGGTTTTCGTCCTTTCTCACTGCTGCTGCAGCTACCTGCATATCCCAGCATGCACTGCCCATCCCTTCGCACATGCCTCTCCTCAATCCTGCCCAGACAAGCAGTGCTTGCCCCGGGTAGCATCTCTGATCTCTTTCCATTTAGCCAACTATAGCTTCCCAGAAAAAAAAAAATTTAGAAAATCTATGATTTCTTCCTCAAAAAATTTGTTTCGGCTCCTTCAAAAATAGTAAAAACTGATTTCAAATTCTCACCTTTTGCTTTTATTATACTCCAGAGCATCTTAACAGTTATTTCACTCTTGAAAGATTAAAATGTTGTTCCTCATAAATGGAAAGGAAAATTTTAATAATCACAGATGAAGAGATTTAAATAGTTTCTTAGGGAATGGAATATTAACTAAAAATCTGTTTGGTTAAAAGATTGATTTATTTCGTATATGAAGTATAATTGAAGAATTGGACCACAGATACATAAAGGGGGTGGAATTGGGATATAGTTTTCATTTTTACCCTAGTTCTTTCTTCTTAAAAGAAAAAAAATGTGCAAGCATTCAATTGTCAGTAAACTACTTACCTTCAACTTCAAGATAAAGGAGCTTTCCTCTATAAAGCAGACCAGTTTTACCGTCTTGCTGGGAAGAATCTAAAAGGCAAATCTAAACTTTCTTAAGTGTATTTACGAAGTTGCTAAATTGTGTAAAATAAAGTAGGGTCCGCATAGGACCTGAAACTTAAAAACCCTTTTCTAACTAACTTTTGGATTATAAAGACAGCCCTTCGGGTGCCACCAAAGACACCAGATGGCCCATGGGTGGATACAAACCACAGCTCTTGACTCGCATATGCAACGAATCAGTAGCTGTGGTAGGTTGAATTACCCTTGGGGTGGTGGTGGGGCACCATGTTCTTAATCTTAATCCCATTCCCGTGGGTGTGAACCCATTATAAATATGAATTTTTGAAAATGTTATTTTTTAGTTAAGGTGGGGTCAATTGAACTAGAGGAGACCTTAATCCCGTGCCTGGAGGCCTCATAAAAGAGAAAACTCGGAAACAAGTCTGAAGCTGCAAGTTTGCAGGAACCAGAAAGGAGAAGGATCACATTGGCTGAGAAAGCCAGGGCTTCTCAGTCAGCCAGGATGCCACCAACCCTACGAAGAGGCAATCCTCCTAGCCTCTGAAACGGCGAGCCGATAAATTCCCCTTGTTAAGCCATCTATTGTGGGGTATTTGTCACAGCCGCTGGGAAATCAAGACAGAAGGGATGCGACTCCCTATAGTTCAAGAACTGTCTCTTTATGGACATACATCACATGGACTCACACTCTTGCTTAAAAAAATACAAAAACAGAAAAACATTCTGTTATTTGGTTTAAATGACCCATGGAGGCTATTGCCTTCCCACTAAATTAAGAATTAGCAAAGCCCTCCTGCCCCATAACCCCTCCCATGACTTTACTATGGGTGCAATTCAATCAAGGGCTTTAGTTAAGACGTTCTTTTAAATATTTAACAGAGTCAGTGATATACATAACTTTAAAAACTGTGGGTTTTTTTTCTTTTTTTAAAACGATTAATGTGCACTATCCCTTCAAACTCCAGGACTTTATCTGGGATACAAAGGTGCTAAATTTCTTGGCAGAAATCCTCCAAGGGGATTTCTAGCATGTCTTGGATTCCTTTGAGGGAGAGAGCCCTTCTCATTATGTCAAACTTCATGCCAAACTGTCTGATGGCCAAATGAGGCTAGTCACCGTGCAGGTAGAGAGAGAAACACACGATCAGCCAGAAATCAAATGAGAGATTTCAGTCTAGGGAGATAGAGTCTCTTTATTTCCGTTCCTTCCACAGTTGTGCACTCTCTCTCTTGCTCTCTTTTAGAGAGAAAATGTCTCTCCTTGAACCTTCAAAGATTTGATTGCTCTAGTGCTCACTCACCCTCTGAGGGTCACGCTTTATTCCCCTTCAGAATCCATTCCTCCTCCAAACACTCATCACCCACTGCATTGTGCAGAGAGAGCCCCCAACAGTGGGTTTTGAAATGAAAGATAAAGTATTGTGTATCTGCCCGGGCTCAGGTGCTGGTGTCAGTTCCTGGCATGCCTCCTGTTGACAATGAGGCTGTCACAGGGGCAACCGAGATGTCTCTATTCTGAGGTCCTCAGAAATGAGCCCTCTCTGATTGTTCTTGCAGATCAAACGAAGTTGGAAGACAAAGTAAGCCGAGAAGCTGAGCATATTCTTCCATGCCGCACTTTGTTGTTTAAAGGGGGAGGAATCCCACTAGGACCGCTGGATCAGTTTCGATGCTACTAAACATTTGTAAGAATACCTGTTCTTTCTCCCCAGCCCCTACTTACTCGCACCCGCCACCCGCCACGGTTGGTGGACCGATTGGGCTGAATAAATGTCTCTTTGCTCCTCTAAGGTTTCTTCTGGGCCACTAAGAATAAACCATGGGTGATACTAAGGTGGACCAAGAATATACTAAACTGTTTTTAGAGAATGTGACACTTAGCTACCTGCAGCTAGCTCGTAACAGGATAATTTCCTGTTCTTCAAAAGAATACTTGCAAGCTTTCCAATATCACCCTTGGAGCTCATATTGCTATAACTTTTTCTTTTCTTTTTTTAAAAAGATTGCTTATACAGTATAAAATGCAAAAGACTTCAGTTTGCTATTGGAGAAGGGCAGATGAGCAGGACACCAAACTGTCAGCCTCTTTTACCAGGAGCTAACTCCGTTGCTGATAAATGATCTTCTGACGATGGAAGATGTGGCAAAGTGCCTGCCATTGAAAACAGCAAGGAAAATAACAGCGTAGTTGGCATGCTTCTTAAAATGTATTTCTTGTTGGACACAGGAAGTCGTTTTCCATCAAGTTGGAATGTGACATAATGTAATGTGTCAAAGGCATTGTTAAAAAGCAAACAAATTGGAATTGAGCTGTGTGCAGTTAGTCTTAGATCTCTCAGGCAGTTTCACACATTAAGACGGTTGAACACGCAGAGCTTATAAATTCTCCTGTTGGAGAGGTTTTTGGAGAATTTCACAAAACTCAGTGGGATATTGTTGGGGATACTGACATTTACCACTGAGCTCTTTAATGACAGCTAAACAAGAAAACACCACTCCTAATTTACTCAAGTAGCATTCAATATCATAACAAGGTAATTGCAGAACACTGTTCTTTTAGGAAAGCAATTTTTGTGCTAGGATTTTTAACTGTTTTTCTTTAACTAGTGATTTTGATTTGCTTCCCAAATCTGCACTCTTATCCTGTGTGAGAATTTTCTAATATAATAATATAAATATTTCTTACCTAATTATTTTAGTTTTCTTTCTCCAATACTGCAATCATCATTCAAACCCATAAACATGCACACGAAGACATTACACATGCACATTTTTATATTTAATTTTACATATAAAACATGTCCAAATTCAACATCCTAACTGGGTTTACAGCTCCCATCCATCCATCCCTATATCTTTCTGATTAACAGAGTGGGAAACAGTTTATGGCTTTCCATCCTACAAGATGGCCCACGGTTGCGCGATGGCTTTAGTCAGCAAAGACATCTCAATAGATGATCGGGCAAGTGGCGCCGTTGACTGAGGAAGGGATGGGGTAGGGAGCAGACTGCTATGGGCCCCTTAGAGGAAGCTCTTCTGTCTCTAGAGGACGTTGACAGTCTATTCTAGTTAATTGCCATATAAAATGCCCACAGGTATGGGAAGTGAACAGAGGCTCAGCACTACTATTGTGTGGGAATTCAAAAAGGAACTTGACCTGCTTGCTACTCTCAAGAGAGGTAAGAAAGTGGACATGTCTCAACAGAGGAGTAGATAGAAAGTCATGGGAATTGAAGGAAGTGCTATTTCCAACCGAAAGCCATAGTGGGTAGGTTACTGGTGAGAAACAGCATCATGGAAACGAGTTCAAAAGTGGCATTTTCCTGTCTCAGTGTCTCTGTGTCTGCTGCCTCTTGCACTGGGATGATCTCTTTCCAGTTCCCAGGCGCCTTTAGTTCACAGCTTGAACTCTCTCCAAAGAGTCTCCCATTACTTCTGCTTCCAAGTAACACAAGCTATTCCCTGTCATCAGATTCTATTAGGTTCTCTCCTAACACTATATCACGCTTTGTAACTATTTCATTTATTTATTTTATATAAGCTGTCATAAAAGAATGTAAACTACACAGTGACTTTAACTGTCTTGTTAACCTCTGTATTCCCAGTGCCGAGCATTTTTTTCCCAACGGACAATGTATTGAACAGGTGAGTGAGTGAATAAGGCAGAATGCGTTGCATAGAGATGGAACATGGGTTATATAGAGATGGGTGGGGGATCAGGGGAGAGAAGGAAGAGGCCAACCCTATTAGAGAAGATGGTATGAGACTTTTATATGGAATCAAGAAGATGGTCCTCTTCTGCTGGAGCACATAGAAGATGAAAATGATTAATGAGATACAAGTTTGGAAAGGTAAATTAGGACTAGAATGCTGGACTACAGACTTTGTACATTATTCTTTAGGTAACAAAGATTTTGTGCAAGAGACTGACATTATTGCCCCTAGATGATCTTATGGCTTCAACCTACAGACTTTTAAGGAAGAGCTTGTCTTTGCTTTAACTGCATCTAGTGTCAAATCTGTGATCTTTTGGCCAGACCCATGGCCCTCAGAGAGAGTTGGTTGGAAGCTGTCAGGGACTGTGTATTTAAACTGAAATGAGTTCCAATGACCTGCTGAGCCCTACCGGCATCTGAGATCAATTTAAGTCAATAGATAAATGCCTCCAGGGTATGTTCAGCCCTGTGGTGAAATACAAAATAAATCAAAAGCAGGGGAGGAGAGAGCTGTCTCTGAGGGGACTGCTCTAAGTGAAATCCTCACTTGAAGGTGTGGAAGGGAACCCGGGAAAGCTCAGTTGCACAGGACGTCTTCCTAAGGAGCTCTCTCCATGAAGTGACCTGGCCACTCTGAGATCTAGGAAAGAGTTGAGTTCCACTGCAGACCCCCATGGCTGTGAGTCAATCTGGTCCAGACAAACCCAGAGAGAGAGTATGAAAGAATTCTGCATGAGTCAGCAGACCCGAGAGCCAGATTTGTCGCTAAGAAACCACATTTCATTGGGTAAGTCATTTTAATAATCAGAATGTGTTTTATCATTTCAAAAAATATCAGGCAATTAGTTAATTCATCAACTAATTTTGGTCTGTACATTAAATGCCAAGTGCTGTGCTGAAAGAGCCCCAACTTTTCTAGGCTCACGTGAGAAACAAATGAGATAATGGATGGGAAAGGTCTCCAGCCGCAAACCCCTATGCAGCATGAGTGATTTTAGTTTTGTAGGGGAGCCTACAAAGCTGCCTGAAGAAGGAGTATCATGTATTACAGAATACATTGCAAAAATGTCATCTTTAAATCAAGCTTTAAAACCTAAAATGCAATGAAATATATAAACATCAACGTTCATAAGATTTTCAGGACACTTTATAAACGTCTATTTGTACTATAATGTACTATTGAACTACAGAGTTTGATTATGTATAAAAATATTTATTTCGGAAAAGAAATTCACATTCCCAACCTAGGTTTTTATGGATTGATTGTGTTCCCCACCCCCACCCCGAAAGACACGTTTAAGTCCTAGTTCCTGGTCCTGTGAATGTGACCTTATTGGAAATGGGGTCTTTGAATGAATGTGTTATTAGCAAGATGAGGCCAAGGTGAATTAGAGCAGACCCTAATCCAGTGTCATGGTCAGGTTCATGTGCCAACTTGGCCAAGTGGTGGTACCTGTTTGTCTGGTTGGGCAAGTGCTGGCCTGTTTTTTACTATGAGGACATTTCATAGGATTAAATCATGATCACCTTGGCTACATCCACACCTGATTCCATTTGTAATCAGCCAAGGGGAGTGTCTTCTTTAATGAGTGATGCTTAATCTAATCACTGGAAGCCTTTTAAGGAGGGTTCAGAAGAGACAGTCTCTCTTCCTGCTTTGGCCGGCGAGCCTCTCCTGTGGAGTTTGTCCAGATCCTCCATCGGAGTCATCAGCTTCACAGCCTGCCCTACAGATTTTGAACTCTATGTTGCCAAGGTTACGTGAGACACGTTTATATAATTTCATATTTACGAATATCTCCTATTGATTCAGTTTCTCTAGAGAACCCTAACTAATACATCCAGTATGACTGGTGTCCTTATCAGAAGGGGAGAATTAGACACAAATAAGGAGACACAGAGAATGCCATGTGATGACTGAAGCAGAAATGGAAGCCCAAGTATTGTCAGAAAACCACTAAATGCTAGGAAAAGGCAACAAAGGCTTCTCTCCTACAGATTGTGGCTTCTGGCCTCCAGAACTGTGCAAAAATAAGTTTCTGTTGTTTTAAGCCATGCATTTTGTGGTGCTTTGTTACAGCAGTCATAGGAAACCAGAACATTGGTCTACAGAAAAAACATTGTTCCCAATGCACCCTTGACAAAAAGAGCCGGTCCCTCCGCCCTTATTTCTCATCTTCCATGACCATGTGGTGACTCAGTGGCCCAGTGGAGGGATTGTATAATGGGCTCTCAAGGAAAGGGCAAGTGAGGAGGACCTCTGAGCTGGAGCTCTGAGGTTAAGATGAGAAGGAGAAAGTGAAGGGCAAAGAAGCAAGTTTGGAGGCTAAGGAAATTAGAAGAAAATGTAAATCTCTGTTGCCAAGGGAGAAGGCAGCAATTGGTGGCAAATCATCCATAGCACAGCTGGCCCTTGAGAAATGATGCCTCTGACTTTAGTCCCTGGCCTATGTGGTCTGGAAGTCCATTTTCAACCCACTGACCAGGACCTCTGCTTGCCCACTTCTTCAACCCAATAGGGTCTAAATTCTGTACTTGGCTTCTCTTTCTTTCTTCCATCCCTTTGACACCGTGTTCTTGTTTCTGATGACAAAAGCTAAATTCAGTTGGGTTCTCTGATTGTCTAGCTGAGATTCTTGTTCATATATAAGTATCAGACCTCTTCAAGCAGTATCTTCATTGATTTTAGGGCTCACAATTGGTGACTGTGCCGGTTTGTATCTGTGGTGGACGCCAGAAAAGCCATGTCCTTTAATCTGCATTCAATATTGCTGGTTGGGAGCTTTTTAATTGTTCCCATGGAGATGTGACTCACTGAATTGTAGGTGGTAACTTTTGATTAGATGGCGTCCATGGAGTTGTGACTCTACCCATCCCAGGTGGGTCTTGATTAGTACTGGAATCCTTTAAAAGAGGAATCATTTTGGAGAGAGAGTGAATGATGAGAGAGAGTGAGCGGTGAGATCCATGAGAACAGAGAGCCACAAGAACCACGAGAGCTCATGTAGGTAGCGACTTTAGGAGATGAAGAAGGAAAGCGCCCCCAGGGGAGCTTCATGAAACAAGAAGCCTGGAGAGAAAGCTAGCAGATGTGGCCATGTTTGTCACGTCTTTCCAGTTGAGAGACAAACCCTGAATGTGACCGGCTTTCTTTGAACCAAGGTATCTTTTCCTGGATACCTTAGATTGGACATTTCCATAGCTTTGCCTTAATTGGGGCACTTTCACAGCCTTAGGACTGTAAACGTGCAACTTAATAAATTCCCTCTTTTAAAAGCTGTTCCATTTCTGGTATATTGTATTCCAGCAGCTAGTAAATTGGAACAGTGTCTTAAGGAAGAATATAAAGCAAAGCCAAGATTTCTCAACGTTGGTACCCTTGACCATCTGTGCCCCAAAATTCTTTGTTGTGGGAAGCCATCTTGTGCAGTGCACATGTTTAGTAGCACTCTTGGCCTCTACCCACTGGATGCCAGGAGCATCCCTCTCTCTGGTTGTACCCAACCAAAATGTCTCTTGATGTTGCTAAATGAAGACTGATGGGCACAATTCCCCCTGGCTGAGAACACTGATCTAAGCACTTTAAGTGAAACTTTAGTGCATTTTACTAATTATCTTAATTACTTAAAATATTTTAATTCTTGGAGAATGGTTTTCAAGATGAGGGAGTAGGGAACTCTAGGATTTATTCTGTCCTATAGGGCAGCTAGTACACAGCCAGGAACTGTCTGAAACAACTGTGTGTGGGTGCTCCGAAGACCAGAAGAATATCATACATCATCCAGAGAAGAGTGGAAGGAAGAGACGGATAAACTGTGGTGCAGATGTGTGAGTAGATCCCGCCATGCTGTGGAGGCTAGTACCCAGCACCCCCCACCCCACCCCCGCCCAGGTGTGACAGACTGCCTTGGGAGCCCCACCCTGGCTGGACACAGAAGCCCTCTTTCCCCCAATGGGAATGGGGTGGGGGTGGAGGGCAGGGCTGGGTGCCCATTGCCCTTTTGATTAGTGAATCCTGAATGCTGGGTTCCCGCTCCAAGAACAGCTACACTTTCAACTCACCCAGCACAGAAAGCAGCCAGAAGCTTCTGTTTCAATCCAGTCCCAGGCAGGGGTGGAAATGGGGCTGATCTAGAGACAAAGAAACTTCTCAGGGTTAGGGGATGGTGGGAAGTAAGGTTTGCTGAAAGGCAGCTCTTCCCTAAGAAAGAGGAGGGGGCAGGGGCATGGCCCAGGGTAGTTTGCTGAGGTTGATTCAAGAATTCAGATCACAGGGTCCGGGACCTGATCAACAGTTCCAGTCGGCCCCAGCAATAAGAGGCCAGAGCCAGGGTTTCAACCAGGCCCCCAGAAGGGGTGGAGTCAGTTGAGAATTAAAGGCACAGGACCCCTTTAGGACTGTGGGGAACTGCTGGCCAAAGAGTGCCCTCTGCTGGGGAGAGCAGGAAAGCACAGAGTGAATAAATTTTTTTTTTCTTTAGTATGTTTTAACTCTTTAAATCTTGAGTAACTAATTGTGTTGGACAGGGTGGCTTTTACTAT
This sequence comes from Tamandua tetradactyla, assembly GCF_023851605.1. Lineage (NCBI taxonomy): Eukaryota > Metazoa > Chordata > Mammalia > Pilosa > Myrmecophagidae > Tamandua > Tamandua tetradactyla. Next base: position 31,086,209 of record NC_135352.1, read on the forward strand.
CACCATAAATTATTTTACCAGATAATATTACATTTATTCCTAACAAGCAAGTGATTAGGAGATATTTGTTAAATAAATAAATGATGCTTTTTTAAGAAAAGGAAAATGTTCATTTGCTTTTATTTTTGTTATTTATTTTTTTCTTTTTCTTTTTTGCTTCATTTGCTTTTAGCTCTGGTCAATGAGTCTTGTAAACAGCCTCTTTCTACCATATTAACTGGAATAGCAGACAAAATAAGAGCAGACACGGGCTAAAGGCTCACCAGGCTGTGGGTGTGTGACGTCCTTCTATCTGCCACTGTAAACTCTAGTGGCTGCAGGGGATCTCTGGAGACCCTATGACCATCACTGTGACCAAACCTCTGTACAAATCTCCTTCCTCTTCTTAATTCTTACTGCTCTGAAGTACCATGAACCACTTTATTTGATGCATTTTGCTAATGACTTATTCCCTTAAAAAATTAAGAACTCTTTGCAGGACAGATACATGTTTGTTTCTTTTTTTATTCCCTCCAGGGTCCTAGCACAATGCCATGCAAACTTAAATAAATACATTTTTAAGGATGTGCCCCTGACTTTAAGGACTCAATTTCTCCTGTAAGCCATTTTTCTCAAATGTAAGCCATCTGAAAAAGCTGCAGTTTTCAGCCTCTGAGTTTTAACTCTTTTTTTCTGCCTGAAGCACCAACCCCAAGTTCTTTATTGTTCAAAAATCTATACATGATCCTGCCCCCAAAATACTTACCTATTATCACAGATCTCACATACATTAAAGAGTCACCATCTAAACTGTCCGGGATGCAGTGAGCCATCACTAGCACACACATCCTTCTTAGGTTTCCCCTTTCGTCTTAAATAGTCATCAGATCTTTTTTGGAGTACCACTTGACCTTGATTTTGTAATTTGGCATTTAATGTAATTACGATCTTAAAAATTTATCAAGAGCAGGAATACGTCTTATATGAGCAAGAGACACCATACATGAGTGCTTTGCCTTCTGAACTGCCCAACTGACTCTAATGGGGGGTGTTTGAAATGGGAGTAGAGGATGCAGGAGGCGATACCCGCGACACTAGATTGCTGACCACTCTGAAGAGAAGAAGAGCCGAACTGCTTTCCCCACGCACCTCCCACTGTCCCTTTCTAGGACGGAGGAAAGGAACTCTTCAAACTGGCTACACAGCACAGGAAGGTAGGTCTTGAGGTCAAAATCTGATACAGGGGAGGGAGTACTGAGCCACGGTTTTCTTTGCACACATCATTCTCCAGATAAAGGCACACAGCACTTGTGTAGATGCACCCTAAGATCCTGCTTACACCAAAGAACTTCTGTTCGTGAAGTGTGTCAATGGCAAGTAATTGAACAGGGAGAAAGGATAATAGGCAGATCTATAGCTGGACATATAAATAGACACAACAAATGTGAGCCCACAAATTGCCTGCCCCCCACTGTAGAAACTCTCCTTGAGGAACTCTGAGAAGTACCAACTAATGCCTGACCCCCCATGCTATTTAGGTCAGCCAACTATAAAAAAAAAAAAATCACAGCAAAAGAACCTACAGTTGGTCGGAAGGAGTTACATAAAGCTTCCTTAATTGACCACATCAGAGCAGGTTTTGAACTTCTTGCATGAAAACAACTTGCCATTCATGCTGATAACACAATTGACAATGAGGTTTTACTTTAAGTGTTTGAGAATAATAGAAACATTATTTTTAAATAAATGTGTTACAATACGCAGCCAGTGTTTTCAAAAGCATCATCTGCTCCCCTTTTAGAGAGAGAGGTTGCTGTATTGTTGGAAAACTGTGATTGGCTGTGATGAAATTTTTTTCGATAAACAGTGTCGAGGGTTTTTTGTTTTTTTTTTGGCATTTGAATGGTATATGTGTAAAAGAAAGAAATTTCCTTTATAAAGGTATGAAAAATATCTTTTACCCTGACCATGCTATTCAGTTGAAGTTACCTTTGTTAATCCAACTGTGTTTTATTATGTTCACAAATTGAATACATTCACATCTCACTCTTCTACAGATTTTCTGCAGTGGGATAATTTTTCACTATTATTCGTACCTAGACTTTACAAGTTAACAGGGAGGAGGTTTATCTGGTGATATCAATGTACCTGAATGAAGCGAACATCACAAAATCTGTGAGCAAGTAAATAATCTCAGGAGCATGAGAAAAGAGAGAAAAAGGAATAGAAACAGGTAGAATTCTGTGAAATCAATATTTTACTTTGATATTCACCTATACCTTTAAGTCTATACCTGTAATTTCATTAATTTAAAAATAACCAGCTATTAAATAGCAATGCCTTTCTGGTTAAACATATTTTATCATGACTTTGTACCCACCATCATTTGAACTCTGGCATATCTAGGTTTGTACAAGAAGGAATTTTGCTAAAATGGTGGGTGGCTTATGAAAATTTACTTTTGGCATACAACATTGAAAATGATTAAATGAATTTCTATATGACAGACAATTGGTGAAATATGAGGGGAACGTGAAGCAGTTCATTTAAGTGGTTCCTGGGTAGCAACCACCACCTCCCATAAACTATTCCTTGGGGCCACTGCTGGGCTCATTTGCTAGGACATTTTTTATCTGGTCAGACTCATGAAGCAAGAAAGAAATCAGCTATGGGGAAACTGCTTCACAAAAAACTTCACAACCACGCAAGATTTCAGTAAAAAAGATCTCAAAGTCCCTTCCTTCTAATCAGGTTTGGTCTGGAAATACATACAGCAGATGCGGGGGTGGGCAGTGAGGAGGTGGTGGCTGGATGTGGTTAGACGAGGCACCAATACGATATCAAAATCCAAAAGAGGGAAGGACAGAAGACTCTGAGTTGTTGCTTCCCTGCCCTGTGCGGAGGTGAAGAGTATCAGTCTTGGTTATCAGAAACTGTTCTAGTTTGCTAGCTGCCGGAATGCAACACACCAGAGATGGATTGACTTTTAATAAAAGGGGATTTATTTCGTTTATTCTTCAGAGGTAAGGCAGCTAACTTTCCACTGAGATTCTGTCTTACATGGGAGGGAACAGGGTGATCTCTGCTGGCTTTCTCTCCAGGCCTCTGGGTTCCAATAACTTTCCCCGGGGTGATTCCTTTCTGTATCTCCAAAGAGCCTGGGCTGAGTGCTGAGTGCTGAGATGAGGTATGCTGAGCTGCTTGGGCTGTGCTATGTTGAACTCTCTCATTTAAGCACCAGCCAATTAAGTCAAACATCATTCATTACAGCAGGCACGCCTCCTAGCCGACTGCAGATGTAATCAGCAACAGGTGAGGTTCACGTACCATTGGCTCATGTCCACAGCAACAGAACTAGGTGCCTTCACCTGGCCAAGTTGACAACTGAATCTAACTACCACAGAAGCCATCTCTGAGCTCCTAGATCAGAGATGACTTTATTACTTCCTAGAAAAAGGGTCCATTTATTCATTCATTCAACAAATACTTATTTATGGAGCTTTTACTGTGTACTCAATATGTATTGTGCAAGTTTCAGGGATAAACCGACAAACAAAATGATCATGGCCCTTTCCGTTGTGGAGTTCTCTGAAACCTGAGATGGCAGCTGAGCTTTTCTGCTTTCCACTCCCTATTTATTAAGCTTATTTATTTCTGGTATCTTCCATAAAGCAGAGCTTTCTATTCAGAACATAATCAGAAACGTAACTTTGAGAGAACACTGGCTGTTGCCTACATTTCCTGGAGGTAAAACTTTTCAACATTCATTGCAACTCCCTAAATCTCACTGCAGTGTGATCAGAGAGGTAGAATTTTAGAAGCCTGAATTGCGGCTGCTCCATTTAAAAACTTCTCGGCATTGCCTATTTCCATTCTTTTTCCACTCACCTGATTTAGAACTTCCTCCCCTCTCAGTCAGTAAAACATGTTAACATATAAAAACATTGCAAATATCTGCATCAACTCCTGGTTCTTAGGAAAGGAAGTGAAAAACAGAAACCTGTTAGAGAACATGGTGTTCTTATGAAATAATTACCCCAATCAGTAATAATAGCTTCAATTTACTGAGCATTATTTCCACATGTGTCTTGATATATATATTAATCAAATTTGTCTTCATAAAATACAGGTAGGGAGATATTACTATCCCCATTTTAAAAATTAGGAAAACGAGCTGTGGAGCGATTAATTAACATTGCCAAGATTTCAGAGTTAGAAAACAATAGAATAAGAATCGGAAACTAGGTCACCGAGTTCTAAAGCCCATGCTCTCTTCATTACAACAAACTGCATCCCATGTAGAGTTGCATTTATATAATTTTTTTACTGATTTGAAAACTGAAGCCAAAAATGTCCCATATATTAAAAAAAAAAGAAAAACAAACAAACAAAAAACCTCTCCATATTATCCCTCAGGAAATACTTTCTCCGGTTTTTGCATTAATTAACAGAAGGCCTTGTTCCCCTGCCCTCGAACATCTTGCTTTGCCCCTCTCCCAACTGCTCCCTGTGGGTGGCATTGGAAAGGGTAACTCTCCATGGGTCAGCGATGACTTGAGCCCCAGGTTGTGAAGCGAGTGCTTGTTCTCAGGCCGGGAAGGTGAGGTTTTGAGGACACCCCTTTATTCCAATCGGCCTTAGCTCTTGGGGCCAGGCTTCGGTTCAGAGGGTACTGGGGGTGCAGGAAGTCTCAGCACAGGCACCGCCACTGCAGGGTGTTCTCCAAGCCCCCACTTTCCATCTGTGCCCATCTGGCTGGAAGGGGATGCACGGCCAAGCCCCGTGCACCTGTGCAGAGAGGTCTGCCATAGCACTTTCCCTAACTTGGTCTGAGACTAATTACGCTGTCGATTTTAAGGACCTTGAAATTCTAGAGACTTTAAGTCTATGAGGGCAATGCTTTATATTTTTAATATGATATACAAATCTATAGTTTTTTTTTTTAATTGAGGCAAAGTACCACTTTGGCTATAGACACAGAACAGACATGACCGTTACACTTAGAAATCCCCTCCTCTAAATTCAGATGCAAATATTAACAATCAGAGCATTGAATTGGCTTGATTACTCCCTTGGCACAGGCATCCCAAGCCTCCCTGAAATCAGCCTGACAGTTTTCAAGCCCCAGCACTGCCCTTCCTTGTCTCAGGCCACACCCGGAAGCACCAGCCCACGTGGCTGAAGGTCCAGGCTCAGAGATAACTCTGTTCATTCAGGAGGAAGGGGTGTAGTAAGAGAAATTACAAGATGGCACCGATTTAAAACTCTTAACTTTTCCCTTGCATCAGATGCTGTATCTGCAAAATACCCAACCATCCAGATGAAAAGTAAAATTTGTAGTCAGCCACTCTGATTTTTGTTCTGTGAGACAACAAACATAGAGCTACTTATGATCATCAGAGTGCCTTACTTCATTTTTTGACATTGTTAATTTATGCTGTTTCTTTCATCTCATCCATTTCTTTGATTATCCGCCAAATAGTGATACAATCAGCTTTCAATCCCGCTTTCAATCCCAAGTAGTGGCAAAGAGGGACTACTCAGTTTGAGTGTTATGTGGGTTCCTTGCTTCCCCTTTTCTTTTAGTTACTGTTGATGCAGCAAGAAAAAAATAAGAAAAATTGTATTCAAGTCAAAGGCTTTGCAAAGAAGTTTGCAATTTTATAAAAGCCTGGTAAAGGGCAGAGCTTACTGACTAAAAGCAATAGCCTTGACTTATCTGTGGATTTCAAATATTTATGTTATTCCTTCTCTGCACTTCTGAAACAGACCATCTAATATTTTACATGTTTTCCATTCTTCCCATCGACTCTTATAACCAAAGCAGGTTCTGTGTCATGGAAATCATGTGATATTTACTTTTAGGTGCCATTTTTGTGAAACATCATTTGGTAGTTTCACAGGAAACTAGGAAGTATTTCTGAGTACTGATTAGGTGAAATATCTGGGTAAACTTCAGAAATACAAACAGCATTTACAATCACACTAAAAATAACATTAGCTTCGATTAAAAGCATATTGTTATATCTGGTTCAAATCAAACCAGGAAAACTCTCAAAATCTTTCTACACTTCAGAGAGATTCTTTTAGAGTGTTTTTGTTTGGTTTTCTATTTCTTTGTATGTTTTTTATTTTTCTTTTCCTTCCTTTTCCTTTGTTTCTCTCCCTCCCTTCCTTCCTTCTTTTCTTTTTACTCTTTTCCTAGATTAGAAAATGTGTAGTTGTCTCGTTTGATTGACAATTTGGGGGTATGCATATGATAACTTTTGTTTTCTATCAAAATATATGCTTATAGGTGTGCATTTAAGGCAGTAGCCTAGCTACACAGCAGACACTATCATGTATGAAAAGTTATCACTCAAAGTGGATCTCAGAGGAGCACTAAAACATTCAAGTTCATATATTAGCTATTAAAGACTAAATGCTTGTCCTAGAGAACCTCCTGGTAGAGAAGAGTGCTTTTCCTGAATTGACAAGGGAAGGCTTTGCAATGAGGGCACTTAAAAGATAAGGGGAGGTTGCTATGTTTTATTATAGTGGCATTCATAGAAAGTGTTTTTTCTAAGGTGAAATGCTGGAGACCTGAAGGAATCTCCTCAACAATGGGCTTTAGAGAACCAAAGCCTTTAGATTACTTCTGCGCTGAATATTGAGCTATATTTTTATAGAAGAAAACACATGGGTGATTTCATTTTAGAGAGCCTAAAATCAGGTGTGTGGTTCTCATTAGTAATTAAAGGAGCTGTGCACCTAATTCCCTGATTACTTCAATGATAATTTATCCAAAAATGTAATTTGTCTGAAGTCCGTTATATGAACTATACAGACACGTTTTTCCCAGAGTGTGTCTTAGCTATGATTCTCATTGGAATGGTAAAGAAAGTCAGAAGGAAGATTTGAGGAAAATACCAGCAAAGCAATTTAGATGAATCACTTCCAATCCAGTCTATGTATATTGCATGTACATTTCTCAGGTCTTGTTTCTATATCCTGTATGCAAAACATGAGTCTAACATTTTTATTGAGGGATTAAAGAACAGTTACCGAGGAAATATGCAATGGTAAATTATTAAAACCTACTTGTATTAACTGATTTATCTTAATAGAAAAATTTCACCATTACCTAAACTGAGATCGAGGGAAGAGAGAAACCCTGCATGGAGGAGATGGCACAGAGTGCAGCCATTCATTCTGGAGCTTTACTTTAGTTTTGATTAATTACTCACTGAGTAGTAAGAAAGTGTGCGTGTACACACAAGAACAGTTATTAAAGGACTCTCATTGCTTTTCTCTAAGCCGTCCTTAAGGGAAAAGAAAAAAACAGTGCCTGAGAAGGATATTAAAAGAAAACAACAGCAGTTCTGCTATTTTATGTAATGATTAAACCACAATTTTATACTTAAAAAAAAAAAACTTTCTATCTTATTTTCACCCTTCTGTAAGCTGAAAAGCACAAAAATATTTTCTGCAAGAGCTGAATTTATGCCACTTTTAATATGGGGAAATAAAAGAAAAGATCTCTTGTTTTGGATATAAAATTAATACAAATATAGTAACCTGAGTATACAATAATATCAATAAAAACCCACAGCTTTTGACAAATACTCAAGATGAAGTCACATCCTCTAAACTTCTCCAATTATTATTTTTAATCTTAAAAAAGCATACTTGTTGTCTTTGAATGAATAGCACCAAAAAGAAATATGCCCAAGCAACTCATTTTTTTCTGATGTAAAATGCTATCATTCCTATATACTTCTGTTTCATAAGTTACAAAGACTTTTCCTCCATCAGAAATTTTTACTGAATTTTGTAGTAGAAGAAACAAACTGCCAGTTAGCAGGAGGCAAGGAAACACAAGAGCTCAACTCATTAAGCCCAAAGAGCCAGGCACTTTTTGAATGATTTACTCTAGAAAACTCGGTCTTCTAGGCATATTACTGTATATACAACCTGAGCGGACACTTATCAGGTTTTTTGTTGTAAATTCTTTTGTAGTTTCCTGGTAGAAGACACTTTCCATTTTGTGGAAATTGCTCAGAATATGGCTTTAAATGAATCTGTTCACAAGGTTCAAAAGCTTTAAATTACCAGAACATGGTTCCCATTGAGAAAACGCACTGAGCTATATCAAAGAGAGAGAAAAAGTAACCAGGTACAAGTTTAATTCCCTAAGGTTGCCATGTAAGTGCTGCTCAGAAAGGATTAAGACTTCCTGAGAACAAGAGAGCTCCCAAACAAATCACTTCCAAAGTAGGGGAAACACACATTCTACCATCCATTGTGTTTGGTATACTCTAGTCTAATAGAAAATTCTCTCTACTTAAAGCGCAGAGAGTTTCTTTTAGAAGTGCTACATGCTTCTCATTTTGCAGGAAAGAAAGACTGTAGAAATGCATTGTTTTCATACCATCAGAGATACAAAAAATCAGACTGATTATACTTTTAGGACTCATTTATCTACAGCTAATTCATGACGGTTAACAGCACAAGTAATGGGCTACAGAGTAAACTGTAGCTTAGAGCAAGCAGCTTATTTTTTTCAGGATAAACAATCTCTATGTTTTAAGAAGTCTTTTTATCTCATTTGGCAAGTCTGGAAACATTTTAGTCCCTGGGACTTACCTTCTCTTCTTCTTTAAGAGGTACTTAGTTCTCTTGTTTGTATAGAAAGTTGAAGTCACTTTGTCTTAGAAGAGCAGGAAATCTAGAATAAAACAACAAAAGATATAAATCCAAAGTAATCTGATCAGCTGTTTACATCACTTTTAGTCCTGAAAACGTTTAAAAATTAATCATAGGATTTGGCTTTGGCGACCACTGACTTTTGGGACATAGTTTGGTCAGAACAGGATAATTTGGTCAACTAACAAGAGGAAGAAAATTAGATCACGATAAGAAGAGTAGCAGAGTGGAAAGAAATGTTTTTGATAATGATTTTGGTTTTGGCTGCTTAGGGATAAGCTGTCCCGAGCATGCTGATAAAATGAGTGCGTGGGCAGTGACGAGAGAAAGGCTGCAGATGTTGGAAAAAGGGGTGTGGAGGGCTGGTGTAATTAAGATCAAGGGTGGGTGAGAAGTTTGGCTTATAAAGGAGGAGAGAAGTCATTTTCTTTGAGGCATGAAGGAGAAAGTCATTTGTTAAAAAGGAAATGGATGGAATTAGTGACTTGAGAATTGAGAAATATGAAAAAGCCCTGGTAAGGCTGCACTACAGAATATGATTTGGTGTAAAAAAAATAAATAGACAACAGGCCAAGAAGGAAGACAGTGAGTTTGAATAGGATAGGTTTACCACAGACCTAGTGGAGACATTTTTATGATTTTCCCAGGGAAATCTACAAACTGAGAGTATAAAAGTTGAAGCCAACTCAGGGTTGGGGATTTGTTAATCAACAATTCAGAAAGTTAAGGAGGTATCAAAGAAATGGAGAAATCAATAACTTTGGAGATTGGACTGGATATTTCAGTTGATTGACCAACACTTTCCTTCCCTCCCTCCCTTCCCTTCCTTCCTCCCTCTTCCCTTTTCTTCTTTCCTCTCCTCTCCCTTCTTTCCTGTTTTTCTTCATTTATTCATTTCTTTAAGAGATATTTACTGAATGCTTTCTCTCTTCTAGGCAATGTGCCAGGCACCAAATAGGAATGGAAAGTGGCTCTTAAATCACGAATTTTTGGAGGGGATATGGTTTCTCCTGGTACTTCTTTCTCCTTAATCGTATTAGTAACACTTACCTATCTCAGTCTAACTCTCTCTCTCTATATGTATGGGTATAGTGTGTGTATGTATCAATATATGTGTGTTACATCATTACTCACGTTTGTCTTATTTCACACATTAGTTCATATAAGTGTTTCATAAGTGGGTCCCTGACTTAGGGTACTCTCTACTTACATCCTAAATATTTTCATTTAAAAACCTCTGTACTCCTTACAGACTGTGTATCTAAGAATGTGGTTTTGCAACAGAGCTGCTGCTGCACAGAGAATAGCTACTATACATGAACAGGAATGAAGGGAGTTTTCTGCAGAATATCAAGAGGGGAGAGGGTGGTGGAGGACAGACGAAGCCTCCTGAAATTGGAAACGGTTTCTTGAGTGGGGAAAAGTGATTCAGTTCTGGCATGTGGTCATCTTTTCATGGATCAGGAGTCCTTGACTGAACGAACAAAAATAAAGTCATCTTTTAACCGAAAAAAAAAGGCATGCTCGTGTTAGAGCCGCTGTGCTTTGGAAAGAAAAGTGAGCAGCTAAATAAGGAGCAGTGGCAACTCTGCAGTGCAGAGGACCTGAAATCCTTCCTGAAAACCCAGACTTTTGCTGAGTGTTCCAGGGAGCTGGATTTGAATTTCTTCTTTTAAATTGTATATTTTAGTTTCTTATAGATATTCAAGATGTTTATAGCCCTGCATTGGTGTTTGATTCACGTCTGTGCAGCTCTTTCCCCGTGTAGTTTTTGAAATGTGGCCGTACTAGAGCACTCAGTGAAGTGTCCGGCTGGGCTCAGGGACTGCAGCTCTGAACAAGCACGTGGCCTGAAACCTCAAAATGCCAATGAAAATAGAACTCCGGTGCCATTTGTCCAACTCCTGTTTGTAAGATGCTTAAAGTGAAGGTTCTGAAACCAACCTGCCAGCTAATGAATCCTAGTTTGTCAAGTAACTGCCATTTTTGCATAATCTTGAGCAAGATTCTTAATCACACAAGGCCATAATTACTTCCCCTTTACAAATGGGGAAAATAATGATACCTTTCCATGGGCTTGTTATAAGGGTGAAATAAGTTAATATTTATAAAGCATTTAGGAGCCTGCTACCTAGGATTTAAAATAATTAAAAATTTTAAATTATAATTATAATTTATATTTATAAACTAAGCCAAAATAATTTTGTCCTACTCAGCTCAAATCATTGCTCCTAACACCAGAAATAGAATCTTAACTAATAACAGGAAATTTTAAATGGATGCTTGTCCATGGGTTATAAGATCTATCAGATTCAAAATAAAACTAGTTCCTATTCTTCTAGAACCAACTAGTTTCTCAATAAGTATAGACTATCCTGAAATAAAAGACTCAGGACAGAAACTATATTGAAAAGGCTCATGTAAACTCAGGCAAAGTGGAGAAAATGTGATGACAATTTTTTTTTACTGTCATTAGGTTTTATCTTTTAGAGTGATTAAATTTTTCTTAAATCTTAATGTCTTCATACAATGAATACGTGCTATGCTTCCCACCAAGTTTCAATTTTAGTTTGAAACAAAGCACAGTGAGCATAAACAATAAGACACGGTTCTTTCTGTGTAAATTGATTAGCTTAACACCATAGGAAGAAAATGTATGCAAAGAAAATTTTAATATGCCAATGAAAACAGACAACATCATTCAATGAAAATCGCTGCTTTGCTCTTGAGGTGGCAGCTCACTTCTAGAGAAAAATTCTTAAACCCGATTCAACTGATACCAGACAAGTACCTAGTATGAAAATATAACTGATATAAAGGTTTGGTAAAATAGTCCAGAGAAGAATCTAAAACTGTACTTATATTTTCTAAAGAAGCTTCGAGGTGGAAATAATATGATATTTAAATTTAACAGAATGAGAGTGTAGGTGTAGGGAATTCTATTCTCATTTTTTGGTCATATCATTAGGGTAAATATGAAGAGTCATTACATTTTTAAAAGGACATAACACATAGGAGGAGGAGACATAGAGCAGTTTATTTTTTAAATTGACAAAGATTTAAAAACTATTATTAGAGAAATTGTGGGTTTCTAGAAAAATCATGCTTAACATACAGGATTCCCATATACTACTCTATTATTAACACCTTGCAATGACATGGTACATCTGCTATAATTGACAAAAATACATTTTTAAATAATTGTACCATTAAACATAGTTCATGGTTTTTTAACACAGAAAAATATCGTGAGGTCTGCCGACTGTCAAAACCAGGTTAGGAGAAATCTAAGAGTGGTGACTTCTATAAAAACAGTTTCCAAATTTGTTCAAGGGGTCATTATATGATGTGAAGGCAAAGCTAGATGACTGAAACACTAGATCCTTTGAAAAGTGCTAGAATTTATTCATTCATTTATTTTTTTAATTTGTTCAGCAAATAAGCTTATGTGCCTACTATGGCTTAGGTATTGTTTTAGGTTTTGGGGACTGTGCCAGTTTGAAACTGTTGTATACCCCAGAAAAGCCATGTTCTTTAATTCTTGTCAAAACTGTTGGGTGGGATCTTCTTGATTAAGTTGTCTCCATGGAGATGTGACCTACCCAATTGTGGGTAGGACCTTTTGATTAGGTGGTTTCCATGGGATGTGTCTCTACCCATTAATGGGTAATGTCTCTACCCATTAACTGTAAAAACAATAGGACACCAATGGTACTGAAGCTACGAGTACACCCACTATGAAGACCTAGGGTTCAACTCATACATAATCCCAACAACAGACCTTAAACCCGGTGAACTACGACTGTTAGAAGGGTTGCTTCTAACAGCAAGGTAGGGTTGCTTACTGGAGTCCTTTAACAGGGAACCATTTTTCAAAAAGCTTGAGAGCCCACACAGCCAGAGACCTTCAGAGATACAGAAGGAAAACACGCCTGGGGAATTCTTATGAAATGAGAAGCCAGGAGGGAAAGCTAGTTGAGCTCACCATGTGCTTTCCCAAGCTGAGAGAGGTGTCCAGAAGCCAAAGACCCCAGCAGATGCCAGCCACCTGCCTTCCCATCTAACAGAGGGGTTCTGGACAGCATCAGCCTTTCTTGAATGAAGGCAACCTCTCTTTGGTGCCTTACTTTGGACATTTTTATAGCCTTCGAATTGTAAGCTTGCAACTTAATAAATTCCCTCCTTTAAAAGCCATTCTGTTTCTGGTATATTGCATTCCGGCAACCTTAGCAAACTAAAGCAGGGATATAAAGAAGTGCAAAAAGAGAGACAGCCTTTTTGTTCTCATGTAGCTGAGACAGATAATAAAATGATCACCAACTATAGCTGTATATGCACAACCTTGGGAAATGAGAAGACCATAGAGCAGAGAGATGGGACCTACCCTGAGAGACACATGGATGGCATCTTGAGGAGGTGGTGCTTGCAAAAGAGATCTGGAAGTTGATAGGGTCGGGCCCAACGTAAAACAAGAGTGGGACGTGAAGTGAAGAGCCTTGAAGCAGAAGGAAAGCATGTACGAGCACCTTGTGATGGGAGGGAGAATGGTGAGGGTGAAGAAATGAGAGAAGACCACTGTGGGCTTGGAGGCATGGGCTTGGGTGGTGCAGCAGCAGGAGGTGGGAGAGGACAGAGAAGATCCAACCATGGAAGGCTTGGTAGGTCACATCAAGGATTTTAATTTTTATCCTAAGAAATGGAAAGCCTTCGAAAGGATTTAAGCAGGAGATGTCGTCATGGTCATATTTGTGTTTTGAGAGTATGACTGTGACCATAGCTTGGGGAACTGGTTGGAAAAGCACAATAGACTCACTGGGAACTATTGCAATAGTCACAGCAGAGTCAACATAACTGTGAAAATGAAGAGATCCCTGTGTGATGAAGAAAATGAAGAGGATTCTGGTGAAATTTAGGAAGTAGGGTTAATAGCACTGGCCACAGGATAAATGCCATACATGTCACCTGTGCTGAATTCTCAGAGTCCTGTTCATTTTATTGGTGGTGGGTCCCAGAATTAATGTTTTCATAAATTCTAAAGTTTCAAAAACTAAAGTTTGTTGCCTGTCTTGAGGATAGAATGTTGGTATTAAAATAGCAATTGAGACAAAAAAATATTATTTGAATCCTGATTTTTAAAAAATTATATAAATACAATTTCATTGAACATTTTTTTTAATCTTGCTGTATTTCTGCTAATAAGCTCAATTTGCTAATTCAGGACTGTAGGTTACCATGCTTTCAATTGTGCATGAAGCAGCAATAATGAATTTGAACTTTGGACACAATATGCAAACAAGTCAAACTTTGAATTATTTTGGATAAAAACAAATCTTCAGGTATCAAGAAATTTGACACTTTGAAAAGTATCATTTTACAATATCTCAAAATGGCACTGGATGCATTTGAAAGGTGTTTTCTGTGAAATAATGATGATTAAATCTATTCATCAACTCCCTTCAACCTGAATATTCATCCAAAATAAGGAGTGGAGCGGATTTTGGATACTGCAGTGGCTTGGAACTATGGACCCAGAGAAACAGGCTCTCAACCTTTATCAGTCCTGTGGGTGTGAACCCATCATAAAGAGGAACTTTTGGTGAGGGAGGTTCCTTCAGTTAAGGTGGGGCTGAATTGATACAGGATGGATTTTAATCCCATTTCTGGAGCCCTCTCAAGGCAGGATGAAATTCAGACACGTAGAAAGCCGCGGGAAGAAGCTGGAAGTTCAGGAAGCCCAGAGAAGGCTGCAGAGAGAGAGACCTGAGGGGGCAACCCGAAGCTGGGAGTCAAGGGAACAGAGATGCCAGGAGAGGCTGCCACGTGCGTTGCCATGTGCCAAAAAAGCCGAGGCTCCAGACTGCAGGCAGCCAGCTCCAGGACACCCAGTCTTCAGGGAGACAGCACCACCTTCACCACGCGGGGGGTTGGGACTTGCGGCTTCAAAGCCATGAGGCAATAAATTCTCATCGTGCAAGGTAACCCTCTGCATAGTGCTTGTTCTAGCAGCCAGGAAACCAAGACAGATATTACGACTGAGTCAATGAAGTTGCAATTTTCTATTACTCATTTTTGAAACTTCAGCTGTTTTATTCGAATATGACAAAATTAAACAGCATATTCAATTCCAATGTATTGGATTTTACAAACTCTCCTTTTCGTGAAAAATGAGGACAATAGGAAAGGACATTTTCATGTGGTACATGTACCCCATAGTTTTATTACCAACAGTCCATTTTATAAATCAGTTGCATCACAATTTATCTACCTTAGATTGGTTTTGGCAGAAAGTAGACTATAAATAAATTCTACATATACAATATATAAATAAGCAACAATCCACCTCTACACCCACACCAGGTAGTAAATATTTTATACTTGTAAATTTTACCTCGACTGCTATAGTGTTTCAGCTTTACTGCCCTTGTTGCTAATCCCCATTATTACAATTTTGCTGGATGCACATATTTAATATAGACATTTAAAAACTTCCCTTCCTGTAAGCAAAGTACAAAACAATGTATGGATTGCTTTCTTTCTTTTATTTTTGTAAAGTATTGCAGCTTCTTAAGAAAAAAGATCTCACTGAATTCTTGATTCTGCATTTTCTTTCTGACCAAGAGTTAATCTTTTGAATCTTGCTCTTTTCCAAATCTGTTGTTTACATTCTATACCTTTCCTCCATTGTTAACAACACATTTAAAAAAATGAAATATCCCAAGAACATTATTGAATGTTCTCTTCAAGTGAAAGAAAATAACTTAGTCCAATAGCAGTAAAGATTTAATCCCTTTTATAGACTCATATGACTACCTGCCATCCGTGGGGCCAGGAATGCTTCTAAATGATTTTATTACTCATACATCATATTCACGGGAGCATGACAACCAAAGGATTACAATTACAATGGATTTTGGGTGAAGATACAGACAAAGTGCTATCCTATCACAAACTGTAAAAATGAGAAAAGCAGTTGTTCAGTCTTTAAAAATAAGCTTCCAATGGGGCGTACTGTCCGTAAGATACTCCCCTGGCAATCCATGTGTAAAACAAACACACAAGCAAAGGAACAATGAGCACACACCTCCACCGGATTCAACATAGAACCTGCTGAGACACAATTTTCCCGGCGCAGGAGGCTAACTGCTGGCCACGCTTGCTTGAGCGCGCTGGCGTCTTAACCAGAAGGGGTCGGTCAGAAATGCCTCCCTGTGACATAATCTATGCTCAAAATTTGTCTGATGATAGGGGTTGTTCTATATCTTTTTTTTTTTGACAAAAAAACAAACAAACAAGTATGTCTGAATCCAGGAGGTGAAGCAAAGCCCATAATAAATCTACTGAGACAAACTCAAAAGCAAAAGGTCCTGCCAACATTTACCCCCGAAAACATATTCTCAGATTCATGAAGCTTTAACAAATATAAAAGATATAAAAATAAATAGGAGCAACAAAAAAACCCCCAGTTTTTTCATAACAAAGCTCTTGGATCTTTTTTGGATGCTTTCATGATGTACGGACGGGGTGCTGGTACTGGTAAGTAGAGACTGCAATAAGAAAGTTGAAAAGAGGAACGTTTCCCTACTTAAATAAATGGAAGTCAAGAAGAACTTTCATGCCCTGCTTTAAGTGCCGTTTCAAAGTTCCAAATAAGCTAAAACAAACAAACCAGGGCCTCGTTTTGACCCAGACTACTGCGCAAACAAAGGTACATATTCTTAATTTACATGGAAAGCAATTAGTTCTGCTGCTGACAGCACTGTGAAAAATGCATCTGCTTAGGGCAAACTTTTACGTCTGGGAAAAAAAATAACCTGGAAGTCTGTTTTTCCCCCAGTTAGTATCTTCTTTGGGTCAGAAACACTGTTAAAAAATTTTAAACTGGCTTGGGTGAAGGAATAGTATTACTTTTTTATGTGTTTAAAGTATGTTTCAAAATTCTGATTCCTACCTTGAGGGCAGATTTTGACATTTAATGGTGATGCTTGGTATTAAAGAAATGACTACAAAATAACGTATTTTTCCTTCTCTGCAATGCTTTGTGAACAAGCAAGACTTTGAGACTACAAAGAAAAAAAAAACCAATTGAGAAAAATTTGGCAGGACATATTTACATTAATATATAAATTTGTTAGCCTAAACATTTTTATGGAGTCCTTTCACATTCCTACAGTGTTAGGAGTTTAGCAACACAGTAAATGGCACTTTTTTTTTCCTTTTGGAACTTTTTTCTGATTAGAAAACTTATTTGTGTTCTTTTCAATAAACAAAGATTTCAGGTAAAAGAGAAGAGATTGGCTACTATTAACATTTTGATAGTAAATTTTCCTCTAAAATATACGCATTCATTAATTCATTCTCCAAATATTCATTCGACACCCATCATGTGCCAGGACATTCTTGGGCAATGGCGACTCAGCAGTTAAAAGGAGAGCTACATTCCTGCAATCGTAGAGCAAGGAATCTAGAAGATAGATGTTAAACCATTTGATAAATATGTTATAATTCCACACTTTGATATGTTCTGTAACAGAAAAGCACGGTGTTCTACAGAAGTATATAAGAGAGGATTTGCATTCTAAGCTTGGGTGCATTTTGAAGTTTTCCTGTGAAAGTGTGAGGTATGACAACTAATAGAGGAATTTAGGTGAAGTGGGCCAGTGAAGAGGGAGGGGGAAGTTGCATGCAAAGGGCCCAGGATGGGAGACCCATTCAGATGGTCAAGAACAGGCAGGACTGAATGACAAGGAGGACATGGTGCCAGGTGAGGTGGGGTGATTCGGGTAGACCTCACAGGGCCTGGAGACTTTGGAAATAATTTTTGCTTGTTGACCCAGGAGTTATAGAAAACAGCTGAGGGATTTCAATCCAAATAAATGATTACTTTGAAGTAGTGCCCTTTAAATACTTTAAACTAGTTTACATATAGCCACACTGTTGCACTCTAGCTAAATCCACCACATCTTATTTCAGTCCCCCAGGTAAGCAGTAAGGAGAAGAGAGATGCAAGAGGGTCTCTGCCAGAGGCACTGATTCAAAGAACCAGGAGGCCAAGGGATATTGGCAGGGTATGGCTAATGGGATGGGGGGGGGGGGGTGGCTCCCTATTTTTATGTTCAGTTCCACCCACATCTGGAGAAGGGGAAGGGTGGAGGATTATGTCAGTGGTTGGAGAAATACAATGGGAAATATAGTCACTGCTTTAACCAATAACCAGTTCAGGCAACAGGACAAGTAAATCTAAATCAGGCAGTGTCTCTAAGCTTGCTTCATGTTGACTACGTGGAGACACAACTTTGACATAGACTGATTTTGGTAATCCTGGGAGGCAGGAGATGTTTGTATCATGGTTCAGTCCTTGTTATTTACCCATTGGATGATTTTGGGCAAACTTCTTAACATTTCTCAATCTATTTTTTTTGCAATGAAATGTGAATAAGCCCGCAAGCAGTGTTGTTGTAGAATCAGACAAGATAATGCACAATGTTTGAGGGCCCAAAGTTTTTGCTCAGCAAATATTAGCTATTATTATATCTCAACATATGTGGTAAAATGTGATTTTTCTGTTGCTTGGTTTATACACCTATATAGTTGGAAGCACCAAACTACTAAATCAATCCTACTTATAAAGCACGTGGAGTCTTCAACAAGGGATCACTTCAGCTATGTGGAGTATTCTTAACCATGCAATTGAAGGTTTCATCAAAGCTAGATAAATATTATTCTCCTCATTGTATAAGGGTCTGAGTGATGCAGGGAACTAAGTTACTTGTCAAAGAAAGTCAGGGTGTGAGTTTAGAACGCTGGCTTTCCTAGTTCCTAGGAATACTGTTTAGACAAAGACTCTCTCAAGCAAATAATCCCTAAGCATCCAAATCATTTCAAACATTCCAAATCATTACAACTCAGCCAATTCTTTTTATTTTTTCCAGTTCAGCTCACATATCTGAATTAAGCAAGTCATTAGAAAAATATTCGCTGCAAGTTCATGAGAATGTGTTACTGGCTAATCAGTGTGCATGATTACAAATGATGGGAGACACGGGGTCCTTTTTCCAGACATTTACAAGATGACCAGGAGAAAGTTAGCAAGTCAATCTTATACCACATCAATTAATACTGACAGCCAAGAGGATCAACCCATACTAGAATAAAAATAAACAGTAATTCATTTGGATGCACAAGCCAAATAACCACTCACTCAGAATTAGATGTTCCCTAACTCCAAATGATCACAACATTGTTTGCAGCTCTAGAGAAACATACAATGTATTTTCCTGCCTCACCATGAATTTCCTTTGCATGATCATTTGATTTATTGTCATAAACTCCTTATACTTGCTTACTAGCTTCAAGACCTTTGTTTTATTTTTTCTCCCTCTGAAGACATCACAAATAAATCATAAAAAATGGCTTGTTTGTAAAATGGCAAGAGGAAATTCTCTTAGTCAACCTCTCTGAAAATGTTCATGGGATGATAAGGAGGCTGGGATGCTGATGTAAGTTTGTTAAGCAAATCAAAACTACTACAATTAATAAGATTCTTCCACTCCATTCACAGGGTCCCCACGACCCTAAAGCATGTAATAACCAGAAGGAAAATTCCCCCAAAGCCTACATATTAATTATATGCTATGGGACTACATTTGATTCACAGCTTAGACTCTTATCTAAGTAAAAGATGGGGAGGGGAGAAAGCTATATTTTATAATGTTGATGCAATTCAACTAATGAGAAAAGAGAAATTGTAAAGAAATTATACTTGTAAATCATATTCTTCCTAAACAGAAGAAACTAAGTGTTATATGCAAACAGAGTTTTACCACTTTTACTACAACACTAATTTTAATTACTATGTAAAAATCAATTTATAACAGTTCCTTCAACATGCGTACCAGCAAGCTAATTTTCACTAGGTACAATAGAAGGTTAAAAGCAAGCAAGCAAGCAAGCAAGCAAACCCAACACTCAACCAACCGCTGCACACAGTTCGCCAAACTTCTTCTTTTATGCCCGTATTTTGGCAGCAGAGAGTGAAGCAGAGTACCTGTGATGGCCACGGCTGAGCATCAGGGCAATGGCTAAGGACAGAAGTAGAGAATGCTGGCAAAAGGGAGAGAAGATTTGGGGGAGCAGAACCGGTTAAGAGAGAAACCAGCTGCAGGTAGCTAACCCCCAACTCGCTCTGAAGTCTGTATCCGAAACCCGAGGAAGGCCCTCAATTTGCATATCCTCTGGTGTTTGTTTGGAATATATGTTAATTGTAAGGCAAACAAGGAGGGGACACTTGGAGGATTCTATGACATTTGACAAACACTCATTTTCCAGGTAAAATCCTGAATAATATGAAACGGCCCAGATTGCCAACACTGTGTTTTAAATTGTAGCTTAATTCATATGCTGCCTTTAAAATGATTGTTACTTTCTTTTAACATAAAATCAATTTGGGAAAAACAATATGGAATAAATACTGAGCGCAAATCTTCAGATAATCGAAAAAAAAAGCATGTAATTTGTCTATGCTTGTGGATCAGATTCATTTGTAAAGAAATTATTATTTTATGATACTACTGTTCGATGATATTTTGGGACTATTGTACTTTGTACCCAATCACATATTTCCTTTTTTTTTTTAAATATGCAAAACACACGAGTTCTTTGTACTTTAATATACATCTATATCTTTATCTTCATCTGTTTCATTTTTATATATATCTGTATATCCACACCTATATATATTCCAATACTGATATCAGTACCTATCAAGCTCAAAGATACTTGCTATTTCAGGAAATAACTTGCATGTACACATATTTTGTTTGCTCCCATAGAGAGGTGACGGTTGCCTGCGGAGAATGTTAGAGACGAGCTTGTTCCATGGCTCTTACCACCCCCTGTAGTGACCATTCAGTTCTGCACTTGCTGTACTCCCAAAAGTCCTACCAAAGGCAAAGCGCAGCTTCGTGGAAGACATCGATGGGGATGGTGAGTATAAAATAGTTGCAAAAGCTGCCTTTAAAGTATGGCCTTAGGTTAAGCTCTATAAACGGAAACATGCCGTGCTAACAAGGATGTAGAAGCAAACAGTGTGTTCCCATGAGAAAGTCTAGAATTAAGTATGTTTCTTAAATAAGAAAAAACATTTTACTGTTTGTAAAACTTCTGTGGATCAGATAACTTCAAGAGTCTCAACTGCAGCACCAAACTTGAGAAGTTCAAGGTTATAAAGAAGCAAAAATAGAAAAATGGATATAATATTTTGCTCTATATAGAACATTTCCATGTAGCACTTTATCTTAGTTATCTGTACAATGCCATCTTGAAGGATAACTGTCCTAAAACAGTAAAAAAAAAAACAAAACTCCCACATCCCAAATTAAACCAAGTTATCAGAGAGAGTTCTTCAACCACTCAGGTATTTTAAATGGCTGAAAATGATACTGTGCTCCTAAAATAATCAATGAAGACTGACATTTGAAATTGTTCATTGATACAAGTCTAATAGATATTTTGAGAACAAATCCTATGGTTTTAAGATTATGATGTTTTCTGTAACATATTAGAAATAAAGTATGATTAAGATGGTCATTTAAAGAAATCAAATTATGATTTAACAATGTCAAACGATGAATTTGACTGGCAATTTTGAATACCTGCAAAAGAAATGACTGTGTGTGGGGATAGCTGCCATTTTATGACGTCTAGTAAGAAGCCCAAGTGGAGAAAAAGAAAGCCATTCAAAATGCTGTTTTTAAGCACAACTTTCTTTTTTTTGTCTAGATATTAACAATTTAGCAATTCGAAGGGGATTTGAGGAATTATAAGGCCACCTGGCTGCTGTCATACATAGTGACTCCTCAGTTGATGCTGACAACTAAATGGCCTTGGAGGTGGGGGTGGGGGATGGTGGGGTGCCGCTGATGGCCATTCCAGAGGAGACCTGGGCTCACCCACAAGTACCTGAGGCATTCCTGGTAACAGGTAAAACACTAAGTTTGCCACGAACAACCCGCTGCACTGACAAAATAGAAAGGAAAAGTAGGGTGAGGACAAGGATGTGGAGGAATTATCCCCTTAAATTCCCTTTAAAAATGGGAGATATTACATAAAGGAAATGTGTGTGTCAGTGTGCTTTTAGGGGTCTTGTGTCCCTTAATTTCAAAATCTAAATCTCATTTTGATTATTTGTAAGAGTATTTCCCCTACTATCGGACTTTGCTTGCATCGCAAATACAGTTGGTATTTGTCCTGTTTGGTTTGATGAATTTTGTCATAATTAAATACTCTGTTACTCTGTCTGCATGTCAGGTGGAGAGGTTGACTCTTCTGAGATGGTATTTGGTCCCAGGGCCTGTTCCCCTGAGCTGGGAAACTTCTGCAGATACTGTGTCAGCCCATGGGGAACCTCATTAGAACATGCTGCCTAGAGTTAAGTGAGGCTAAATGCTCCCTCAGTGACCCATCTATGGTGCTGCAACCTATTTGTTTTGTTTCTTATCTCAGGATCAGCTTGCCTGTGCCTTCCAACATGACAATTAGCTAATTTAATAAATCTAATTTAGTTTACTGTGTTGCCATGAAAGGACTATAGCAGGGTCCCTACCACTGCCTCAGGGTCCTTTCCTTCCCTCTGAGGATTCCTTTCCCTCACAAAATCTGAATTTTAATAATGTACTTCTGGAGAAAATAGGTTTACCTCTAATGAGAAAATGACAAAGAATTTCATCTTTTGAGCCAGCTTTGATTGACCAGATGGCTATGGTGAGGACTGCAAAGTCTAGTCTCGGTGTTTTAGGAGAGGGATTCATGATTGTTTAGTGGTATCAACCTAGGTTGAGCATTGGAGGGCATGTATTTGCAGCCTTGCTTCATTTAATAGAATGATAGTAGGCATTTGTTCCATGTATTAGCTCATTAGCTCACAACTTTACTGACTGCTGGATACCCAAATTTTCAAAATTATACATAGAGTACTTTATTTATGGAGAAAGGTTAGGCCCTTCATTGAAATGAAAATATAATTAGAGGCAAATTTTGTGTTATTCTAGTCAAATTCAGAACGCTAAGTTAATTGTACCCATCATCCATAGAAGTTGATTCAACAGATTCTCTGAGCCTTGTTACTTTCCTCCCCAAAGGAGTTTCTCTCAGGTCTAGCTTGGTCCTAGAAGAACTTGAGCTGCTGACTTGAGCATCAGAGGAAGAAGAGAAGCAAGAAGTGAAGTGGATCTGATGGAACAATGGGCAAGAGTAGGGAAGAAAAATATTTTGGAACAGGAAAAGTGTTTGGTGACTCTAAAGCAATGGAAGAGATAATTCTGTTGTAAACAGACACTCCTCACTAAAGGTAAATTGCAACGTGCCTTGAACAAGTACAAACTAAGACAAGGTTCTCTCATGGGAACTAGTCTGGAGTAGGGTATGCTTATTTAAATGTATGAGCTCTAGCATATCCATAAGGAAAAAATCAGTGTTATTTTATATTCAAGAATTTGATCTTTATACATTATTTCAAAATTAAAATAAAACAGAACTTCATTTCAGTAACAGAGGACTCAGGTGTTATAGAATAATGTCCTGGGGCTCAAGGCTAAAACAGAAAGACTGGATATAGTTTCAGAATCAGATCTTTGCATTTGTCTCTTTAAATTCTTATCATTCATTCAAGGAGAAAAGTGGAGAACTTTGATATTATGAGCCATTAAATTTTCAGGTTTACTTGAGAGACTAGAGTGCCTGAAATTAAAATGAAGAGGCAAGGTGAAACTGCCCAGATGGAATACCGGCTATAAAAGAAAACCCTTAATCACTTTGTATGCATGCTATAGGAAAATGTGTGGAAAAAAAAAAAAAACAAAAAACATAAGATCATGACCTCAATTTTGGAAGCGTTGAGAGAGCTGAACGGCCATGTTCAAATATGCAGTTGGAAACATGGGACTGAATGTCTGAGGTCAAGGCTGGAAACAAACATCTGAGGGTCATCCAGGTACAGGCAGTCATTGTAGCCACCCTCACAGAGGAGATTTTCTTGGGGGAGCACAAACATTTTAAATAGAACACAACTTGAATACACAAGGATCATTCTTGAAAGGAACCAGAGAAGATACAGCAAAGGAGCTAGAAGGAAATTGAAGGGTGTGTGGTCTCACAGAAGCTATAGGAAAAAGCGTTGGAGGCAGGTGACAGCTGATTCTGTTGAAAGCCTATGAGTTCACATCAGATGAGGTATCAATGTGCGCCTTCGATTCAATGACTTCTGGGATAAAGACTCGACTTCCTACCAAGGAAAACAAGGTCTTTTTTTTTTTTTTTTTTTAACATGGTCAGGCACTGGGAATCGAACTCAGGTCTCTGGCATGGCAGGCAAGAACTCTGCCAGTGCGCCACCATGGCCTGCCCTGGAAAACAAGGTCTTGCTTAATAAATTAAAGGTTTTGCTGCTCTTTTACACATTTTAATATTTTTGCACTAAAAGTAAAATAGGGATTATGAAACAGGTATGAATTTCATAAAGCATAGTATAATAACGTGCCATATGACATATGATGTTATTTAGTCTACTACAGGCATCAGAACATAGGGGAGAATATTTCAATCGAGAATTGAATATCAGATCTTAACTCATGGATATAATCCATTAAAACTATTTTTTCTTTGAAAATCAGATTTTAATTATCTTTTTTAACATACTGTACTTTTTACAAGGTTGATTAGTTTCTATTTTTTAAAATCAGAAATTCTCTATAGTAAATTATGTATTATTATATGTGTAATATACATGAGTATATAAAATTCATTCTTTAATCATATTCTGCTAATTTCCCTGAAGCATGTGTCTACCTTCAATTTTCCAGTTTTTAATACATTTATGTATTTCTCAGTTTCTAGGCTTCTAAGACAAATACCACATTATGGTTTGGCTTAATAACAGAATTTATTGGCTCATGGTTTCCAAGGCTAGAAAGCTAGCTTCCTCCAGGGTCAGTACTGCTATGGTTGTCTGACAGTCCTTGGGTTCCCTGGCTCTCCCATCACATGGTGATGTCCTCTCCTTTCTCCTCCAGGTTCCAATGATTCCTGGCTTCTGGATCCTTCCCATGGTTTTCTCTTTTATAAGGCCTCCATTAATAGGATTAAAACCCAGCCTAATTCAGTTGGCCACACCTTAACTAAAATTCACATCTTCAATAGATCCCGTTTACAATGAGTTCACACCCACAGGAATGGGATTAAGATTAAGGACACATTCTTTCTGAAGTACATAATTCAATCATAATTCACCTTGTGGTAGACTGAACGAGGTGAGTATGTATTTATGTATATGTAGATACATGTATGTATGCAGAATGATCATTAAACATAGGTCAAATACAACACAAATTTTTCAGAACACAAATTTAATTCAATGATCCTAAATTGCAGAAAAGAACAAATTATTGCTATATTATAATTTTTTGAAGAATTTTATTTTATCAGGTCTAAAATATTTTAAACATGAGCCAATCATAATATGGTTACAGATCCAATTCATATCTCTTAACACTTACAAAAATGAAAATTCTTTTCCATCGGCATTAAAACAATGAAAATAAGAAAATGGCTAAGTCTTAAAAGATCTGATGATGTATTTTTCAATATCCATGGCTGGAATAACAAAATAAACCCATATGATATGTTTAAAATGTTTCCTGAACAGCAAACTTATACACAGGGAACTCAAAGAACTGTAAGGTTAAAAGTAGTTTCAGAAGAGTTTCATACAGCAATAAAAAGGCATAAACTGGTAGACCCAACCATGATTTTATAAAAAGTTGGAGCATATGCATATTTAGCAACTGATAAATGTTAGTGGCATATATTTGCCCTTGTCAACTTCAAGTACATAATAAGTAAATAACAGTAAAACAAAGTCAATATCATGTTAAATGTGTACATAATCTGTCTATAATACATCTACTCACAAAGAAAAAAACTGTTTAAAAAATCACTATGGGAAAACCTGCAATCTTGCCCAAATATTAATTAGTTTTAAATATATCCTTACAATTGATTATGAAGTGTTTCCTCAAATGATTAATATACATACACAGTTGTAAGCCGGTGATACATAAGGTATAATAACTTAGGTGTAATTTTATTTCTAAAAGTTTATATTGAATTACCTAACTTCAGATGTTTGAAAGAAAGCACAGGTTGCATGCTTAGATCACAGTTTTCCAACTTACAAGAAAATGTTGGTAGCCCACCTGCTTACATTAATGTACAGATAGTGTTTTCTTCCAAGTACCCTGATAAGATGGACATGAAATATAATTGTAATTAGAGAGATGCTGAACTACCAGAAACTAAAGTAAATGTGGGTACTTAGTCATCAAGAATACCTGCTGATTCCCAGGTAGAGTTGGTACTTAACCTATCTACATGCTGTGCATCTACTATTTGTATTTCCAAAAAGAACCATTATTCACCTCACTGGCAGCCATAGCCATCCAACTTTACAAATACATCTATCACTTGAATAAATATAATATGCGAATTGATTCAGTGACAAAGTTATATCAAAAATGAAATCTGTTGACTTGGGTGGCAGACTGAAGATAATGGTCTATTATGTTAAAAAGGTAAGGCCAAGAGTCAAGGCCCATTTGAGATTTGTATGAAGACTGGGTATTAGGATATGGCAGGAAACCCAAGTGTTGGATGCTCGAGGGAAAAGCATTCAGGGAATAGTTGAGAAGAGAATTCTTCAGAAATGTACTATAGGGAGAAAATGGGACAAGATGGTTGCATTGGAAGGTGTGGAATTTAGTTGGTCATCTAGAGCAGCTAGTAAATAGTCAAGAACTGTCTGGAACAACTGTTTGGGGGACATCCGTGATCAGACACACATTGTATACCAGTCTGGAATGGTTGAAAGGGCTGAGGTCACAGAACTGTAAATAAAGCCCCCAAACTGGAGAGGCTGGCACCCCTCCCTACCTGGCACAGCAGGCTGTGTTGGAGACACTTCTCTGTGGGAAAAAAAGCAGTCTCTACTAGGAGCAAGGGAAGGAAGCTCAACCAAGCTCCAATTGTGGGTTTAATTAACAAATTTGGACAACTGATTACAAGCTACTAGCACAGTTAAAACCAAAGCAAGCAAGAAAGGAACCCTGAGGTGTCTCCTGGCAGAGAGGAGGCAGGGCTAACAGAAAAAAAGGAGGCTTTTGAAAGCTCAGAATACTGGAAAAGGGCTTTGCCCCAAGAAAAGGGGTACGTAGAACCTGATACTAACTCTGGCTCTTGACTGGTGAAACGTGAGAGCTGGGGACTGGCACTGAATAAGACAAAGTAACTAGTCAAGTGAAGGAAAGAATTCCCTAAAGGGTTTAAGGGAGGTGAGGGCCCAGCTCAATTGGCTGCTCTCATTCAAAGAATTCAGAACCCAGGTGTTGGAAACAGAAACAGCTTAAGGCTGCTTCTACCTCAGCCTCTATTCCAACCATACACCTGGCAGGAACAGAATCTGTTATGAATTAAAGGACCACTGTTTAATGCTGGTGAGGAACTGTGGGCTGACAGGTGCCACCTGCTGGGCAGGATAGGAAAATCACAGAGTCAACAGGCTTCATAGGAAAGTCTGACAATCTCCTGGGTCTCATCCTCTGGAAAACTTGATACCAATTCCACCCTCCTCCTGAGACCTAGGCCTGTCTGGCTGGGAAAATCTGATTGAGGTTGATCATGTATGTGGAGAACCTCTTTACACACAAAAAAAGAATAAAAGAAAAAATAAAAGAAAAGTTTCCATACAGAGGGCAAGAACCAGAAAAACAAGAGCTGAAAATTCTAATCAGTTAAACAAAAGCTATGCTAGAGGTCTAGAATAAGTTGAACTGAGAGTGCCAAAGAACAAATAGAGAACAAAGTCAACCAAAAAGAAAACCCTAGGGAAAAGTGTGAAAATGACCTTCAGAATAAACTAATTAAGGAAATCAGATGCCTGGACACCAACAAAAAATTATGAGTCATGCTAGGAAAAATGAACATATGACCCAGCCAAAGGAACAAACTAACACTTTAAATGAGATACAGGAATGGAAACAACTAACTAAAGATGTTCAAACAAACATGCTAAATAAAATGAAAAATCAAATCAATGAACTGAGGGGAGATATGGTAAAAGAGATGAAGGATAAGGTTTGGGAAACCATAAAGAAGCACTCAAAAACTTGAAAACACAAATGGCAGAACTTATGGGAATTGAAGGCACAATAGGAGAGATGAAAAACACAAAGGAGATTTACAACAACAGATTTGAAGGGGTAGAAGAAAGGATTAGTGAGCTAGAGGACAGAACATGTGAAATCCTACACACAAAAGAAAGATAGGGGAAAGAATGGAAAATACGAGCAGGGTCTCAGGAAATTGCATGACCACATGAATTGCACAAATATACATGTTATGGGTGTTCTAGAAGGAGAAGAGAAGGGAAAAGGGGTAGAAAGAATAATGGAGGAAATAATCACTGAAAACTTCCTATCTCTTATGAAAGACATAACAGATCCAAGAAGTGCAGCATACCCCAAACAGAAAGATCTGAATAGACCTACTCTAAGACACTTACTAATCAGATTGTCAACTGTCAGAAACAAAAGAGAATTGTGACAGCAGCAAGAGAAAAGTGATCCATCACATACAAGGGCAGCTCGATAAGACTGTGTGTGGGTTTCTCTATGGAAGCAATAAGGAAGTGGTATAATATATTTAAGATTATGAAAGAGAAAAACTGCCAACCAAGAATTCTATATCCAGCAAACTGTCCTTCAAAAATGAGGGAGAGTTTAAAATATTTTCAGACAAAGAGAAACTGAGAGAGTTTGTGAACAAGACACCTACTCTACAAGAAATAATAAAGGGAGCACTACAGGCAGATAGGAAAAGACAGGAGAGTAGTGTAGAAATGAAGACTATCAGAAGGGTTAAAAAAAAGAGGAAGAAAAATA
Organism: Tamandua tetradactyla; assembly: GCF_023851605.1. Lineage (NCBI taxonomy): Eukaryota > Metazoa > Chordata > Mammalia > Pilosa > Myrmecophagidae > Tamandua > Tamandua tetradactyla. Next base: position 31,114,858 of record NC_135352.1, read on the forward strand.
AGATATGACATATAAAATCCAAAAGACAATATATTAGAAGAAAGTACTGCATTTACAGTAATAACATTTAATGTTAATGGAATCAAAAAACATAGACTGACAGAATGGATTTAAAAAACCAGGACTCCATCTATATGCTGTCTACAGGATGCACACTTCAGACCTAAAGACAAAAATAGGATGCTGAGTGTGAGTATGATGGAAAGAGGAAGGCTAGGGGCATGCATGACACCAGAAGGAAAGACAGAAGATAAAGACTGGGACTGTATAACTTAGTGAAACCTAGAGTGGACAATGATGGTGATTAAATGTACAAATATAAGAAGGTTTTTAAATGAGGGAGAACAAATGAATGTCAATGGACAAAGTGTTGAAAAATGGGACGGTATATGGAAAAATGCAATCATTGCAAATTAGGGTTGATAGTTAACAGTAACATTGTAATATGTTTCCATTAAATATAACAAAGACAATATATCAAAGCTAAATGTCAATAAGAGGGGGATGTAATGAAGTGGTGTGGGATTCTTGGTGGTGGTGTTTCTTCTGATTTTATTTTTAATTTTAATTTTAATCTTCACTTTTTTCCCCACTTCTTTCTTTGCTGAAGAAATGGAAATGACTTCATCTAGATTGTAGTGGTGAATGCATACCTGTGTGATTATATTTGGAATCACTTTGTTTGCTTAGGATGTAAGGGGTATGAATAAAATGGTTTAAAAAATAGAAAGATACAAGTGCTGTATAAAATGTGGAGAGAGATGTGTACCTATTCACTGTTGGTAGGTAAGTAGAGTGGTGCAGCCCCTCTGGAGGCCAGTGTGGTAGTTCCTAAGTATAGGGTTGCCATATGATCCTGCAAGCCCAAGTTATTAGGTTTGTATTTGGAATAACTGAAAGCAGGAACATGAATGGATATTTGCACACTGGTGTTTATGGCAGCAGTATTCACAATTGCAATGTGCAAATTTTTCAAATGCAATGATGGAGGTGACCTAAGGGTACATTAACTGAGGAAGAGAGGGATGAACTGTGTCTATACATTCAGTGGAATATTGAGCAGCTGCAAGAGGGAATGCAGTTGTGAGGCATGCAACTAGGTGAATGAACCTAGTTGGGTAGGTTTATTTTCCACCCTATTTGGGTAGAAAATAAAAACTTATTAGCAAAGCCCCCCAGAATGACTGGGGAAAATGTGGAAACATTAAACTTCCTGATATTCTCACAAGCATCAGGGACTACTTTTGTTCTTGGGGCTTGCCCTTATGAAGATTATTCCTGCAAAGGAGAAGCTAAGCCTACTTACAATTATGCCTGAGTCACCCCTAGAGAACCTCTTTTGTTGCTCAGATGTGGCCTCTGACTCTCTAAGCCAACTCTGTAGGTGAACTCACTACCGTGTGGGACATGACTTCCAGGGGTGTAAATCTCCTTGCCAATATGGGACATGACTCCTAGGGATGAGCTTGGCCCTGGCATTGTGGGATTCAGAAAGTGTTTTTGACCAAAAGGGGGCAGAAAGAAATGAGTCCAAATAGAGTTTCAGTGGCTGAAAGAATTCAAATAAAGTTGAAAGGTCATTCTGGAGGTTATTCTTGTACATTATATAGCTAGCCCTTTTTGGTTTTTAGTGTATAGCAATATAGCTTTCATGGTATGACCACGTGATTGTGAAAACCTCATGACTGACCCTCCCATTATCCAGGGTATGTACAGATGACTAAGAAAATAAAGACAAAAAGAAGAAGAATAGGAGGTATAAGGGATATGAGATATTTTGGGTATTTTCTTTCATTTTTATTTCTTTTTCTGGAGTAATGAAAATATTCAAAAATTGATTGTGGTGATGAATGCACCACTATAGTATGATATTATGAACCATCGAGTGTATGCTTTGGATGATTATAGGGGATGTGACTATATCTCAGTAAAATTGCATTAAAGAAAAGGGGGTAGACAGTGTGGAGTGGATATGCTTAAGGTGTGCAGCATTTTTAACTAGGTTGAATTTAAATGCTTGGCAATGGATAGAGAGGATGGCCACATGTCATGGCGAGTGTAATGAACAGCACTGAGTTATGGGTGTGGTTGTGGTTGAAAGGGGAATTTTAGAGTTCAGTATGCCAACAGAAGGAATGCCAGGGCATAAGATGTGGGGCTAGGAAACACAGCAAACCCTGTGGTGCTCAGGAACTGTGATTAGTAGTAACATATAAAATTGGTCTTTCAGAACTTGGGCAAACGTATGCTTATTATTACAAGGAGTCAACAACGGAGTGGTATATGAGGAAAATGCAGTTTTTGCAAATGTGGACTATAGTCAACATTAATAGTCCTTCATCAACCTCACAAATGTAGCACCAGCATGCTAAGGGACAAGAACGGGGGTGGGGTGGGGTGGGGGAGGTGGGGGCACAGGTATGAGATGTCATAGTTTTGTGTGAGGCTTTTTTTTTTGAGTAATGAAAATGTTCTAAAATGGATTGTGGTGATGAATGCACAATTTTGTGATGATATTGTGAGACACATACACTTTAGATGGGTTGTTTGGCATGTGGATATATCTTATTAAATCTGCTTTAAAAAGGAAAAAAAAAGGAAGAAATGTCCTACAGGTATGAGTAACAGAAAACTCAAAGTCAATGTTTTATTATTATTATTATTATTATTATTATTATTATTATTATTATTAAGGAAGGGCTGTATGACACTTGTTGGAGGTCCAAGTGGCAGATTGTTGTCTTAAGAAGTTTTTCCGGAATATTGGGGCTCAGTAACAGGAAAGCAAAGATGGGATTGTGGAATTAGAGTCACAGGTGTGACCTGGCCATATGGATACCCTCGTACTGGTGACCCCTACAGCTGGGCCGGAACCTACTGCTAATGAGAAGTATATTAGCAGCACAGAAGAACCAAAGCGTTGTATTGAGTTTTGGCTGAACCAAAGTGAATACTGAGTTTGTGATCAAAGTATACTTCTTGGTACTCTTCCACTCCAAGGCTATGCTTAATTACAGTCTCAGGAGAGCTCAGACTTCAGCGCAGTGTGGAGGTGTGGGAGGAGCTCGGTGCCACGGAGGTGACTGTGTTGACAGACAGTGAGGAATCTTAACCTAAACAGAGAAGTCCTTTTTCCATTTTTTCCTCAGTGATTGCTCAAATACTGATCTTCATCCTTAGACTTGCTCCATGTGCAGTTCCCACGTCTCCATTCTTAGTGAAATAGCCATAGATGAGTGAAATGGAAATGTGCTTTTACTCTCAGTGGAAAACTGTGCCCATTTTGAAAAAGTTTCTTTTTGGCAGAGATTGAATGCATGTGATGTTGAGGTGGGGTTTTCCTTTGTTTGTTTTAGAGACATTTATATGTTTCTCCTAATATAAAAGGGAATGTTATTAACTTTTCTCCTCAATAAGTCCAAGCCAAGACAAGAAGGTCAATTGGAATTGGGGAAAATATTAATGACATTTAAAGTCTTTTTAAAAAGCTCCTTTATTGGTATATGACGTTTAAAGTATTATAAACTTAATATAAGTTTCTATGCTGGAACATGTATGGAATTTATAAAGTTATAGTCATTGTGCCAGTTGGCTTGGCTTGATCTAATTAGTTTCTTTTTTTCCCCTTCAGTTCAGAAATATTCTGGGTCTTGCATACTAAATAAAATCCACCTCAACTGCGAGGAAAGGCTGTTTTTCTCTTTTTATGTATTGTTTATCTTCTTGAAAAAAATTTTTTAAGTAGAAACATACAGGCCAACATTATTTTACATGCCAGCATTATTTTAAGGAACTTGGTGTTCTTCCGAGACATTCAATTGAAACCTCAGTTGCCCAAGTTGTTCCTCAGATACTTGCCATGATGATTATATATTTTTTTGAATTGCCAAGTAGTCAGAATAGTAGTTGACATTACTAAGTGGGGCCCTACTGGTCTGAAAGAAACAACCTTCACAAGGACACGCTGGTTTCCTAACTTGTTTGGTTGGTTATGAGCAGTCACTATTGTGTGACACACCACATTCAAGCCACGATGGGCGCCATTTAATAGTCAAAGAAACTGAAGCTGGAGAAGGTCACTTATATCCAGTGTCTACCCATAGAGAGAGCTAGGAAGGGAGACCATTTCTATTTTTTTTTTGTATGGGCAGGCTCCGGGAATCGAACCCGGGTCTCCAGCATGGCAGGTGAGAACTCTGCCACGGAGCCACTGTGGCCCCGCCTGACCATTTCTTTTTATGGCAGGACAAATGACCACCTAAAAGGCCACCCATACTTGCCAACTATGTTATTCTTTTCTTCTATATGTAGCCAATTTATGTTTTCTTGAAATACATACACATATTTAAAAACATCAAGGTCTATTAAACTAGGGAAAATATATTATATTTGAACTACTAATGCTGACCTGATTGGTCACAAACAGGTTATATAACAGGATGAAAGTGAGACATTTTAGATGGAGGTTCCACTACAAATACCTTGGATGGTTATGTAGGTTCTGAAATTTTAGAAGCAACAAGATTTCTTGATTGGTTCTATTATATGAATTGTTAAAAAAGAAAATAAAAGGAAAAAAACTGCCTTCCTGTGTGTCAGTCAGCCCTCAGACCACTTAGATTAATCCTTCTAAACATACGTGACATTTCTCTTGTTTCCACTTTCATATTCAAAATGATCGTTTTAGGCTTGCTTATGATACTTCCAGCTACTCCTCAGCTTACTCACCCCACTCAACTCAAGATAATGGCCTTTTGGGTCTAACAGACTGCTCTATCTGAGTCTAACTCATCGCAGATTTTCCCTCATTCTTTTCTCCAGACCAGCAAATGATAACGTTAACCACCCTTCCTGAGTTCACTGCAGACTCCTGTTTCCTTAGAGGAAGAAATAAATATATTAGATTGTTCTACTACGTTTGTTTCTTACGTATTTATTCTAATGCCGGCATTTGTACCTATTTAAACATTTACAGGTGGCCTACGAGCATACTTGGAGTGGTGTCTGGATCTTGTGGGTTCCTAATAAAAAAGCCATTGGATAAAATATTTCTGACACCAATATCACCCGAAAGGAAGAGATAACACTTGATAATGTGAAAGAGACAAGTGGAAACCACCTTGTTAGTATAGAACACAGGCATATGAAGGAGAATGCTCCCTGAAAGGTGATTTTACCGCTTGGGGATGCTCGCCTTCGTAAGGACAGGTTCTCAATTTTTAGGGAGAACTGATTCTCGTCCAGAGAAGGGCTGTGGTGGTCAAGGAGATCCCACTGGTATAATTTTAGCTTTTGCAGAATTTTCCATTGCTTATTTTCAGCACTTACTGCTATTTCATCATTCCAATGATTGCTCCCCCAACACAGACTGACGATTTTATTGGATGCAGAAGGGACCGAGTTGGATTATATTTCACTGCACAGCTACACAGCCTGTGTAAAAACTGTCTTTGGAAATGAAATAATCCCACCTAATTGACCACAGTGAAAGAGAAACAATAAAACCAGTTGGTGTGAGGGAGACAACACCAAGCTAACACACAGACTAAATTTTAGCCAAATTAAAATCACTGAAGTCTATCAATGCTAATTTTCATCGAAATGGATTAAAATGATTACGGATTAAAAGTTTTGCAGGATTTGAGTGTTCAGAGTTTCTTATTATTTTACTCTTAACATAAAGGTTAAACTCATTAAATACTTAATAAGCATAAAGTTTCTAGGAGTTAATGAACTGCTGCTCTTTTCAATAATGAATTTGTATCAAAATTAGAGGACCCAATCTGTGGTTGAAAACAAATTCCTCATTATGTCTTATCCTGAATAAAGCATTGTTTTACTACAATTTCCATAATAACAAACCACCTTTCTAAACCATTCTTGTGACCAGACTTGTGTGTGTTTTTATATTGAAGAGGGCTATAGGACATTTTAATACAGAAGAATCCTGGAATTTGTTTCTTTTTTTCTCTCATTCTGCTTCTCATGCACTGGATGCCATTTGGCAGCTCATACCATATTGTTGTCACTTTTGTGTGCTAAGAAAGTGAATTCATATTATTTCCGGAGTGTTCTGACAATGACACTATTCCATGGAGGCGCTGGAATCTCATTGCTCCCTGAGTGTTACACACGTGCATTATTCTTTCTCATCTGCGCAAAGTTGCCCACAGACTCTCCTGCAACATCCAAGAAGCGTGTGGTTGGTTCAAAGGAATCGGAATGGGCAACGTCTCAGGGCTTTGCCAGTCAGACCTGGTTCTTTTGTATGATCCACTCAGACATTCTAGGACATCTGCCATGTCCTGGGGGACCCATCTAGTCTTGAAGTCCTGGACTTTTCTTTTCAGGCTCATCTCGCCATTCATAAAGTCTCCTTATAGTAGAAGAAAAATATCTAACAGTAAGTGAACGAATATCCTATACCATGAGGCTAAGAGACAAGACTGCTGGTGCCATGGGGATATGGCAGTTGTTACAGGCTCCATCACAAAATCTGAACTTAAAGGGAAGGACTCAGGAAAGCAAAACCAAGCGCATGGGAACTTGACTAGTGACCAGCACTTACCCACAAGCCAAGGGCTACACTAGCTGCTTTACATACAGCATTTCTAATTTTCAGGAAGTAGATGAAGGATGTTTTATTATGAATATTTTACATATGAAAAACTGAAGTTCAGAGAAGTTAAACAGCTTTCTAAAAGTTAGACAGCTAAAAACTGTTGGAGCTGGGAATTTAACCTGCTCAGTCTGATGAAAAGTCTTTACAGTTATTAGATTGCTTCAAGATGCCTTGAGAAGACCCAAGGTTTTTTCACAATAAAGAAGGCAAAATCCAGTTATTGGATCTAGGGGATATAGTCCTAACAGTTGAGGGTTAATGATGATTGAGTGGCTGGTGAGGGCTGAGCTATTCCACTGAGGTCAAATGAGGAATTTATCTCAGCAAATGGGGTGGGTTGTGCTGGCAGGTCCCGCCTAAGTAGTCTCCTGGAACCTTGGCAATTGCACAATAACTGAGCAGGGAACCAGGCAGTTAATTAAACATCATAAATAGGAAAAATGCTATATAGTTAGATTATTTAGGTACTGTTTGCTTTTGATTCCATATGCTGCTTCTGCAGAGCACACTGCTTGGCTAATGTCTAGGGGAAAGAATGCCTTTTTCTTACATCTTGGGGTTGGGGCTGGATTTAGGCACAGAAGAGAATAAGCCTAATTGCTCTAATTTTTTATTCTTTCATTTTATTCAGTATTGGCCTCTCCAGATGATGCTCATGTAAATTATATTTATAAGGGTGATCCTTCTCAGGTTGGAAAAGTCCTTACCAGTAGAAGTGAGTCACTCTCAATGCACAGGCTGGTAGAAAATCATCAGCTAATAAAAACTTTGGCATCCTGTGCATAATTTTAATCAGGGCCATAAATTTGGAAATGACAATGATTCTCATCAGATGTTTAGGATAAAAGAAAATCCATTATGGATTCTACAGGTCTTCAGTGATTAAGAGAATTTTAGTGGCACACAGCTAGATTGCATAAAGAACTTGCAGAAACCAGTTATCTGTTACTTTGGCTACCAATGCCTTTAATTATAAGAACTTATAAGGATCTTCTTGCCTTGATGAGATTATGAGATGCCTTAGCCCTTATTTATCAGTTAGGCTTAAAAATAAATTCCTGTGAAGTAAGTGAATGTTACTGTCTCCGTTGTGACAGATAAACAGATCGAGGAACAGAGAGCCAACGACTTATGTTGTACCACATAATGCATCTATACGATGGCTTGTATTATAATTCTGAGCAACGCGTGCTTCAAGCTGTGGGTTATCTCAGCAAGATGATCTATTTCAGCAGTTACTGAATTTACCTCCATGATTTTGGCAAATACAAATCAATCTTACATCCATCCTGCCTAATGTTTTCATAAGGCCTTTCATGCAATGGAATAGATTTTCAACAGAGATCCCTGCAACTAGTCATGTAGGCTCCCCTTGGGAAAATATGAGGCCAAGAATGATCTCATGATATTAAACAGAACCTTTCCTCCTGATAGCACTTAAGAAACATTAAACAAATATATGTATACACATATCCACCCCATTTAAGTAGTCCATGATTTCCTTCTTGACTGAAAGGCATCAGACAAGCACATGCAGCCTCAGATTTGCCTAAACAAGGGCTGAAATCCTTAGAGATAAAATGTAGATATCAACTAGAGCTACTAGTCAACCTGTGAAGTTTGAAGTGGAATAAGTAAAAACAATTTGAAAAACAGGGTGTGGCAGGTGAGGCTAGTGAGTGTGACTTTTCTCTAACATGACCCTCTGCCTCTCTCCAAAACTCTATATTCAAGCTTGCCCTCTATTTTTCACTTCACAATCATAATGACTAAAAGTCCATCAAATAATATTTTCTGTGTATCAAAGCTTATTTGTTGCAAAGGAAACTTAGAGGACCATCAGTCATCTATTCATTGTGTGCCACGCTTGCCACAACCCACTGTTTAAAAGAGCCAGTTCAAACCAGCCCCTTCCCAAATCTTCTCTCTTAGTCAACACTGCCACCATACACCTGGCTTCTCATATCAAGAACCAAAGTAACCAACCTTCATTCCCTACACAATGCATCATTGGGTCCTGTTGATTCTTCTCTAAAATAAACCCAAATCTAACCACTTCTCTTAAGGGCCATTGCTATAACCTTAGTCCACAGTCTCTGGGCTTGACTTTTCCATCCCCTTCTGAAGTGTGTCCCTCCAGTCCATTCTCCACTCAGCAGATGGAATGATTGGGAACAAGCAAATCGAATCAAGCCAGCATTCCTTCCCCTAAAAATGCTCCCAATGGATCAGCAATGCCATCCTGACCCAAAGGGAGAAAAAAGTGTAACAAATAAGGTATCAGTGGCTGAGAGAGTTCAAATAGAATTGATAGGCTACTCTGGAGGTTGCTCTTATGCATGCTTCTGTAAGACATTGCTACTTATCATAACTTGCCAAACCCCAACCAAAATCATTCCTGCCAATCTTAAAGAACACCTAGGGCATTACATAAGATTTTTACAAACGTTCCATGCACTAGGGTAACTTTCCAGAAACCTACAACCTCCAGATGGGTCCTGGACCAGATAAGCCCTGAAACCTAGAGGGCCCAGCCTCTCCAGAACATCAGCTAGTTCCATCTCCCTACCCCATATTATTGACAGCCCCTTCCAACATGAAAAAGTTAGAAAGGGCATAGTTCAAACACCCCTAAAGAGTGGGGAAAAGGTCAAAGGTGATGGTGGAGTTACACAGAGAAGGTAGGGTTTAACAAATGAGTATCAGTGCTGAATCATTATAATGATATTTCTTTTAGCCTCCAGTATTTTAGAGCAACTAGAAGTAAAAATCTAAAATTATGGAATTTTAATCCTTACCAAACTCTGAAATCGGTTCTACAACTAACTGTTGTGCTGTGCTTTGAAATTTATTGTTTTGTATAAATGTTATCTTTCACAAAAAAGAAAAAAGCAGTCGACTGTGATGATAAAAAAATATTTATTCCTTATCGCCTCCAATGTTCTAGAGCAGTCAGAAGGAAAAATCTGAGAGGATGATATGGTAGCCCATGACAAACTCTAGGATCTGTCCTGTCACTACTTGTTGAAGAGTGCTTGGAAAACTATTGCTTTTTTCTTTCTTTGCTTTGTGTATATGCTATATTACACCATGAAAAAGTTTTAAAAAATGCTTCCAATGAAATCAGCACCCCCTATGCCTGCTCAGTCCTTTTCCCTCCCCAGCCTGCTCTCTCACATTCCCACTTACACATTCTGCTACAGCTACTCTAGATTCCCCTTTTTTTTGAAATCAAGAATTAAAACTGTTGTTTGCAGCAACATGATTGTGTATATAGAAAATCCTAAGGAATCTGAAAAAAAAACTTATTAGAAGTAATAAATGAGTTTAGCATGATCACAGGATAGAAGTAAAAATTTTAAAAAATCAATTGCATGTTTACATAATAGCAACAAATATTAGGAAAATAAAACATTTAAATATAACATTTAAAATAGTATAAAACACAGAAAATAAGAATAAATTTAACATGAGGTAGCTAAGACTTTCACACTAAAACTACAAAACATTGCTGAGAAAAGTTCAAGAATACCTAAGTCAGTGGAGAAATCAACCATGTTCATGAGTGGGAAAACTCAATACAGTTAAGTTATCAAGTCTCCTCAAATTTATCTATAGATTAAATATAATCCTAATCCAAATTCCAGGGAGCATTTTTTTTTGAGAAATTGACAAACTGATTAAAAAATTTATGTGGAAACACAAAGGATCTAGAATAACTAAAATAATCCCAAAAATGAAAAACAAAATTGAAAGAATGGCATTACCTGATTTCAAGATTTACAATAAAGATACAGTGATCAAAACTGTGTTAACAGTGTAAGGACCAACAAGTATACTAATGGAACAGAACGGAGATTCCAGAAATAGAGCTACACTTATTAGTGAATTGATTTTTAAAATATATTTATTGAGAAATCTTCACACACATACAGTTCATCCATAGCATACAATCGATGGTTCACAATATCATCACATTGTTGTGTATTCATCACCATGATCATTTTTAGAACATTTGTATCGCTCCAGAAGAAGAAATAAAAATAAAAGTTTTGGCGTGAGGTAGAGGGTGGTTATACATCCCATAACCCTTACCCCTCCCTCTTGCTGACCACTATTATTTCAATTTATCCAGTTTTTTTTTTTACCCCTTATTCCCCCACCATTATTTATTTATTTGGGGCCTTAATTTTTCCTCATTTGCTCATACTCTGAATAAAAGGAGCATCAGACAGGTTTCCACGATCACATGATCACATTGTAAAAGCTATATAGTCATACAATCATCTCAATAATCAAGGCTATTGGAATATAGTTCAACAGTTTCAGGTACTTCCCTCCACCCACTCCAACACACCATAAACTAAAAAGGGTTGTCTATATAGTATGTACCCTCCAGGATAAACTCTTGATTCTGAAATCTCTCAGCCACTGAAACCTTATTTTGTCTCATTTCTTTATTCCCCCTTTTGGTCAAGAAGGCTTACTCAGGTACTTTGATGTTGGGTCCCAGCTTATCCTGTGAGTTCTGTCCCACATTGCCATGGAGATTTACATCCCTAAGATTCATGTCCCACATAGAGGGGAGGGCAGTGAGTTCACCTGCTGTGGTGGCTTAGAGAGAGAGAGAGGCCACATCTGAGCAACAAAAGAGGTTCTCTGGGGGTAACTCTTAGGCATAATTATCACTAAGCTTAGCTTCTCCTTTGCAGAAATAAGCTTCACAGGGGCAAGCACCCAGATTGAGGGCTTAGCCTATTAAATTGGTTGTCCCCTGGATTTCTTTTTGTTTCTTAAATCTGCCATGCCCCATCACTTCATAGAGACTCTGTGCTTGATGTTACTTGTGATGCACACCCCCACCCCAGAACTTAGAATGACTGTCTCCTCCCATCATTCACTGCAGCTCAAAAGCCATCTCCTAGGGAGGCTTTTCCCTAACACTACTAACTAATGTGGCCCCCCATACACACTGCTCTCCCCACTGCCACCTGTCACACCATCCTTTTATTTTCTCCCTAGCTCTTCCCATTGCCTATTTATTTATTTCTATGTTTGTTTTTCTCCCTACCAAAAAGGTAAACTTGAAGGCAGGGATTTTATGTTGTTACTACAGCGTTCCTGGCTTCTCTCATTGAGACTAGCACATTCTAGGTATTCAATGAAGAATGGTCAACCATCATCACAATTCTTTCCTAATAACACCCGGCTGTGATCAGCTACTCCGGGTTACAGAGTTTGGTTGGAGAATCAGGGATGCCATTTTGGAGTCTGAGGAAGACCTTTAGGGACCAAAACTATCCAGTATACTGAGACCCTGAGACTGATGAGAAAGGGTAGCAGCTTTCCCTATAAATCCTATTTATTTTTAATTTTGGGCCACATCTAACTTAAGGATGAAGGATATGGTTTTGCATCTCACCTCTCCCACTTATTATTTAGTTCACCACCTTTAAAGTGGACATAAGTATGGCATATGTCTCACAGGATTGTGGTGAGAATTAAATGAGAAAATAGCTATAAAATACTGAATGCAGAGAATAGTCTATTGCAAGTGCTCAATAAAAAAATCTATAACTATGGTTAAGAAGTTAATATTACTAATATAACCCCTATAAGAACTCCAGCAACCTTTACTACAGAAATGTAAAAGCCAATTCTCAAATTTATTTGGAACTACAAGGGTATTATCCAAAGCAATTTTGAAAAAGAAGAACAAATTTTAAGGACTCATATTTTCCAATTTCCAATTGCACTACCATGCTACAGTAATCAGAACAATGTGGTACTGCCATAAAGATCAAATAGACAAATGGGACAGAATAGAAAGTTCAGAAATAAACCCACACATCTATGGCCAATTGATTTTTATAAGGGTACTAAGCATATGCAATGAGAAAAGAATAGTCTCTTCATCGAATGGTGTTAGAAAAACTGCATATCCACATTCAAAAGAATGAACTTAAACCCTACCTAACTCCATATACAAAAATTAAATCAAAATGGATCAAGGACCTAAATATAAAAGCTAAAACCATGAAACTCCTAGAAGATAAAAAGGGGCAAATTTTCATGACCTTGGATTCAGTAACAGATTCTTAGACAGAAAAACAAAAGCATGAGCAACACAAGAAATAACAGATAAATTTGACTTCATCAAAATTAAAAACTTTGGTACATCAAAGGAAATTATTAAGAAAGTGAAAAGACAACTGACAGAATGGGAGAGAACAGTTGCAAACCATATATCAGATAAGGGCTTAATATCCAGAATATATAAAGAATTTTTACAATGCAACAACAAAAAGGAAAACAATGGAATTAAAGATGGATAAAGGATTGACATTTTTTTGCAAAGAAGATAAACAAATGGCCAAGAAGCCTATGAAAAGATGTTCATATTAACCATTAGGGAAACACAAAGATTCCACTTCACGCACACCCACAAGCATGGCTATTATTTTTTTAAATGGAAAATAACAAGCATTGGAGAGAATGCAAGAAATTGGAACTTTAGTGCATTGTTGGTTTGAATGTAAAATGGCACAGCCTCTGTGAAAAGCAAAATGGCGACTCCTCAAAAAGTTAAATATAGAATTACCACATGATTTGGCAATTTCCTTCCTAGTTAACCATACCTTTCTTTGGGTCGAGTTATATACCCAAAGAAAGGCATAGTTATATCCAACTATATATATATAGGAACGTACTCAAAATATATAGTTATATACCCAAAGAAAGTGAAATTGGGGTCTTAGATGTGTGCGTATACCAATGTTTACAGCAGCTGTATCCACAATAGACAAAAGTGGAAAACACCCAAGTGTCATCAACAAATGAACAAATATTCTTATGGAATGTTATTTGGCCATAAGAAAGAATAAAGTTCTGAAACATGTTGAACATGGAAGAATCTTGAAAACAGTACACTTGTTGAACTAAGCAAGACAAATAAGGACAAATATTGTACAATGTCATTTATAAGAAATGTCTAGAAACAGCAAATCGGCAGATAGAAAGCAGATTAGAGGTAACCAGGGGATGGGGAGATGGGGCATGGGGGAGTGTTAGTCTAGTGTGGATATGGAGTGTGTATGCACAAAATCAATTTTTAAAATCTGTCTTTCCTACACATATGCAAACTCCCTCCCCACTTCCCCATACACACCAAACCACATCCAGTTGCTTTTAGAATTCAATTATGTTCCAGGCTAATTAAGCTTAGGACAACTCTCTAAAATAGTTTCTACGGGACATTATGTACCTAAACAAACAACTATCATACGAATGCTTTTGGAATATAACCTGGTTGCAATTTGAGAATTACTTATAATGAAAAATATTTGTCCTTAAATTTTGTTGCCAAGTTGCTTTCACATCTGCATTTTCTTATAGTCCTATTTTTCTGCCTCTCACTCTGCTACTATTGAACAATTGTTTTAGTGCATATGTTCCCTGTACAGATGGGACAAAGGCAGATGTGTAATTCATTCTACTTTTCTTTGAAACAAGGAACTAAATGTAAACAAGGGTAATTCAATTCCAATGAATAGTAATCACTATGTTTTATAATACAACTGAGACAAAAGGAATACAGAAAAACTTGTTACATTCAAATTGTATCTGAAAGGCTTATATGATAGTCTGTGAAGGACCATTACATCCTAATTTATTCTACTTTTTGGTTATTTACTCTGGTTTTTGTTAGCTAAACATTCTTACTTGTGTAAGCCACTTAAATCTTGTAGACTAACACTTAAAAAGGAGGAAGCATGCAATTGAGCTTTTGCTTCTTTCAATTGTGTTAAGTTCTTAATTATTTCTTTTAATTGCATGAAAATGTTCAATTTATAGATCTTATCAATACAACCTGAGAAAACAATTCAAGCCTTATAAAATACAAATTGAATTTGCCAAAAACAAAGCAAAATAAAACAAAACAACAGAGGCTGGTGTTTCTGCAGCTACTAAACTCTTCATTACTACTATGCAGAGAATATGTGCTTTTATGAACCAATTGCTATTTGAAGAAATTTGTTTATATATGTTAGGAATCAAATAATATGCACACACCATAAAACTTATTTAAAACGATTATGTATTTTAATAGCATTCTTACTGGATCTTTCTTCTATTAAAAGACATCTGAATAATTTATTGTTCATTCCCCCTAACTACCCTCCCTACCACCCACCCACCCAGTTTGTACTCTACAAGGGAAATTTCCCAGAAGAAAATAATTTGAACTAACCTAATTGTTTTATTGCTTATTGTAAACAATGCACAAAGGGTGTAGATAAAATTTCATTTCTTAAAAAAAATCTTGTAATTTTGTTACAATCACAAAATTATATAGCTTTACATTGTTTCTTTATTTCCTGATGAGACTACAACATAGTAAAAGAATTTTAAAAAGCTAAGGAACAGAAAATGTAGAATATATTTCCTGATGTAAAAACATACATACAAACTTGGAGGTAGATATACATCAAATCAAAAGGAGAGAAAAAAGCAAATTGGTTCTTAATATCTCCCCTAAGTTCTCTAAATTTCATGCAGGGACGTTGCTGAATCTTCAAAATCATTTAAATGAAAAAAATACAATAGGCAAACTTTTAAATTATACATTCTGCTTTTGCACATATGCAACAATTTTCCTTCATAGGAGTCCGGTATTGAAACATTTTACAGTTAACATACCTAATACCAATATTAAAATTATTGTAATACGTCAGCTTTAAATAAATGTCTTTAAAGTTTGAGGCTTAGGGCGTGAGTAGGTACAAGAAATAATACTGTTTCCTATTGTGCATGCCTCCTAGCTTAAATGCAAAACACTGGCATAGATTCATGATAATTTTTATGAATGCTTTGAGGAGTCACAAATGACTGTGTTTCTGAAATCAGTTCATTAGTTTATCTAATTTATTATGTCCCTACAAAACGCCTTGCCACAGCAGAAACAGTGAAGCTGTTCTTTCATATTTAACTACTAATTAATTAGGTAGAATTCAAGTTGCTCACTGTTACTATAACAGGAATATAGTTTGTATGTTCGATAAGCTACATCATCTGATATTTCGAAGAAAGATCCTCTGGGTGAGTCCAGCTTATCACAAAGTATACTGACCCTTTAATAGGGACATAATGAGTGAAGTTAGCATCTGTACCTCCAAAATAAAAACTTAACATCAACACGCCTATTAACAAAATGAGAAAAAACTAATTAAAGCAAATTAGCCTAATGTGCACATGCTGTATGAGACAGATTACTTCTAAAAATCCGAGAAGATAATGGTACCCATATGGGATATGTTTTTGGCATTTTTCATATAAATTGGACAGTTTTAGAGGATAAATATGGTACAAAAGTCCTTACAGGCAATTATGTCTTTACAATGCCGGTGGCTGACATCATAAAAGTATAATTTTAATTGCTATTAATTGCATTAAGTCTACTCTTATTGAATACTTAATGCCATCTCTGACAGTAGTACTAATTTATATACTTTAATGAAGCTTCATGGTAGAAGTTTGGAATTATAGAGCCACTTAAAAACTATGTCTTAAATAGTATATTTCTATCTGTCAGAAAGTTGCAGATATAGAAGCATCTCATTGAATATTTTTTTTCTTTGAAAATAGGTTTGTCTCCCCACCCTCGGTTTGGGCAACGTTGATCCTTTAGGGATTTTTGTAAGATGATTTTTGAAATATGCTCCTGGTAGTACTTACTACACATTTAAAACAGCTGCTGCCTCCCCAGCGTGCTGTGGATTGAAATATACCTGGTTAAAAAAAACAAGATTTTTACCCGGCAAAATGCAACTGCCACAATCCTAGGCATCTGATCTTCAGAACAAAGTAGTCATTTATAACAGAAAAAGGTAAAGAGGCAGAGAGTAAATAATAAATATCATAAAAGGCAGAAAAGCTTTTGAATAAAGCAACAAGATAAATAGCTCTATCAACGCCAAGCATCTTGGTCGGCATTTGTAGTAATTCTTTTAGTGCCACTAGGTACAGGAGGTCTCTGCTGTTAGTGTGATTTGCATTATTAAATTATGAGAAATTCATTCATCTCAATCAGTGCTAGTTTCAATATTTGTGAATTAGTAATCTGCCCCATTGCACTAATGGGAGAATGCATCCATTATTGCCTTTTCAATTTGTTTTCATGTTCATTTTCCAAAAACATGCTATTTGAGATGGTAAAGCACCATACATGAGATAAACTGAGTACAAGAGAAATCTTTGCTCTCAGATACTGAGGCTTTTGGTAAATTCTAGCCTGTTATTTCTGCTCAGGAAGGCATGCTTAATAAAGTGAACAAGCACAAATGTCAGGTAAAATATGCCATGAGCTTTTATATGCCCTATTGATTTTTCCTAGAATTAAAGTGATGAACACATACTGTTTGGTAATAATGAAGCTAGATCTCCATTTGTGATGGTTTTTCTTAAACGTTTCACAAAGTCAGTTTCAGCCAGTTGCCTTTTGGTAAAATGTCTTTGCTCAAATTTCCCTTGGGACATCTGAGGCAAAGGCAGTACTGCAAGAGGACAAGGCTAAGGGTTTTCAGAGTCTTCGAAAGTGTCATCCGTTTCCTTAGGCTCAGCTTCCACTGCCCCAAAGTCTTTCGACCACGGCATTGTGGCTGGCAGCAGACTTAAGTCCTTGAATGCCGCGTGCCCCACTTTCATCCTCTCCCTAACTCTGAAGACTATTTCAGACTTCAATCTCTTTCTTCATTCTTTCATGCTGAGAATGTCAACCAATTAGTGCTACTTTAGGTAATACTTTTCATGAGGCTGACACCAGTCCCTAAGGAATTAGACTGAGACCACCAACCCATTTCACATGGGCCAATGAGTAGCTATTGGATGGTGACAACTTTTGATCATGACCTGGGTTTGGGTTCAAACCAATTACTTAATGCGACAGGTTCCACACCACCCGACTAAGCCTCTTTGTCATTCAGGGACCCAAATTAATTAGAACCACCACCAGGCGGAAACCTTTTGCGTGACTTATTTCCATTGCTTTGCCCACCACCATCACGGAAATGGGACAGGACAGGTAAGCCAGTGCCAAGTGACACTGAAGCTGAGAGCAAGACTGGCTTCAGGAAAACTTGCCCCCACCTGCTAGCAGGACAGGAAAAGGAGCAGTCCAAACTGAAAGATAGGCTGCAAAGTATCTTCTTGAGTTTAGACTCATAAGAACATTTTTTTTTTTATGGGAACTGTCTTCCTTTCTCCACGTGAAAAAAATAGTTTGCTGATTTATATGTAACTTTGCTTTAAAACTGCTTCCTAATTATGAAAGCAATTTATGCTTAAGACTGCATTTTTAGAAAATACAGAAAAGTTACCACCAAACCCTTATAATCCCATGACAGAGATAATAATATTAACAATTTTCAGAATACCCTTTGACTCCATTTTATTCATGTGTGCCTTCAAAGCAAGGTATCATCTATGAAATTTATACTGTCTTGTGTGCTTGTGTGAATTACTAAATTTGTGAACATTTTTCACATCAATGATACTATTCAATCACACAGGTGTTTTGCCTTTTTTCTCTCCCGTTTCATATGATCTGTCTGGCCCTCCAAGACAAAGAGTGCTATGGCTCAATATTGATGTTTATTATTACTAGTTTGTACTTTTCAGGTTCCTTTAGTTGCAAACTTCAGGAAGTAGGCTGTGGGTGAGCTTCTGTTAGCAGCAGCGATTTATTGATAAAAATCTACTTGCATGCTGCTTATTACTAATACACCACATTTATCCAAATGGAAAAATCAGTTCAATGGGATGTGAAGCAAATTCTCCACTGTGGCTTTTGGGTGTCTTCACACCACTCTTATCGAATCAAGTACCTGGAAATTAGGACAGTAATGGTTTTCACGTTCAAAATCATATGGATCTGGTTTCTGTAAATCTGCTGGCTGGAATGTGGTGTTCCTCTATCAGGTCTGATTGAGGAGTCTGGATTGCTATGGAAAGAATTAAACATCTAAATTTAGTAAGTGGAACTCTGAACAAGATCCAGATTCTAACTATTGTGTCTTTACTTGAATGCACGATGTCTACTTGTGCTTACACTGAACTTGCTTCCTTCAGAAGAGTGGACATTTCCAGTAACCACTGTCTTCTGTTTTGATGTTAGATAGCTGGAGTCCCAAAATAGCTCAATTTATTCATTGTTTATAATGTGTGGTTATGCTGGATGAAGATATTTTAAAGATACATTTATAGAATATGTACTTTTATAGAGGGTATATGTATAAGAACAAAAGAACCTCCCATTTTGTAGCTTTTTAGTACTACATATTGCATACTAAATAAGACATTTGCATGTTTAACAGGCAGGAGACAACCCTGATTAGGTTCTGAAATTATTGGTAATTTAGCAACTGGTGCATTACTGTGTCTGAAACTATTACTACATTTTTTTGGTAAAAATACTTACCCATGTATCACATTATATCTAGTTAAGACCAACACACTCAACAAATTTATTCTAATCCTTTATCTGCTGATTTTTCAGCTGCAAGCCTCATGGTTGCCCACAAAATAGGTCACGGTAGGATGGAACCATTCATTCAGAACAAGTTAATGCCAAGAGCTGTGTGCAAGTGGATTGGCGCTCGCTGATGATTGGAATAGCTAACACAAACTGATGGATGACACAGTGGTCCTGTCCTTTTATGTGCATAGGCAGCAAGTTTGACTTAAAATTAATCTTTTTACACTAACAACCTCATAAAACTTAGTCAGGAATAATTAAAAGAAAGAAAGCTGGATAAACTGAAGGTGTTGTAAATAATTTCAGGATCCCCAGGTGATGCTGGATTTTGGAATTATCCTTTTGAAAATTCTTAGTTGAAACAGCTTTGCAGATGAGCTAAAGAACATATCCAAACTTTTTTCAGCATCATATAAACCAGTAGTCATCCAATCCACACTTGCTAATTGGTACCTTACTCTTCTTGCCAACACACTTTTTATCCCAAAGCTGAGTGATAAGCCTTTTTGCAAGCAGCTGACCTCAGCTCTCCTCCAAACACAGCTTCCATGATAACGCCACTTCCACCCTGTCTCCTGCTGCTCCTCCCATTGTTTCTGTGCTTCAGGACAGAGTTGTGCCTTCTAACCTTCCAGGGCCTCCCCCTGGAAGGGGGGGTTTCTAGGCAGCCTCCTTCCCTTGGATATTCTGCTTCTTTGCATTGCCCCCACATACCACTGTCCTCAACTTCACTCTGATCTCCTTGAGGGTAAGGAACATGTCTTATTCAAGTTAGCACGGTGAGCAGAACCTACTTGGCTCCTAATAAATGCTCATTAAATTAATAAACAAATGAATGGGATTTGGGGGTCTTAAGTGCAATTAAAAATCTCTAAAAAAAGAGGGTAAGGCAAAGACGTCCCAGCCACTAAAGGGAGGCGTCACAGGAAAGGAAGCAGCTCCTAAATTGGAAGGCCCCTGATGTGCATAGTAGCAGGATACTGGTATGTTATGGGCATTGTTAGCACTTCTATTCAGTCCCAAAACACTCATCCTAAATCCTCAAGAGAAGGCTGCCTTTTGGGTGTTCTAATAAATAGTTACAACCATAGCATTATGGCTATAGTAATATGCCCATAAGCAAGTAATTAAATAAATCTGTGCCTCTGGTGCTTTGTTTATAAACTGAGAATAATGTCCTTATGAAGGAGATTGTAAGAATTAAATGAATAAGGAGATTGTGAGAATTAAATGAGTAATTTTGTGCAAATTTTCAAGAACAGCACCTGGCACATAGTCTGCATTCAGTTGATGTGAGATAATATTATTACACTCTCTTGAATCGTCACCATCATCATCTTCTTCCATAAGGAGAGAATGGAGAAGTGGTGGCAATAGGGACGATGCTGTCCCTGGCTTTGTGGGCACCACCTGGCTTTTGAGGGTGCATTAGGCAGGGGAAGGAGAAGGGGCAGTTATTGAATTAAAGCCTCAAATGCCTGAGCAACCACAACTGCAACCTCAGTGGGGGAAGCTTTAATTGCTATTCGAGGGAGCACTTGACCTAACAGGACCAGGGACAAAAACAAGACAAGCCTTGGGAATCTTGGACCACTAACTTTCCTGAGTAGATCCCTGAACTTGAAAGCTATAGCAATGGCCAGTTGTCCCTTTGGCTGTTCTCTAGGACTGGGGAACATGGGGAAACAAGCATATTATAGAGAGACAAAGGGGTGCAAACCTCTCCCTGTGGGTTTCTAGGCAGTCTCCTTCCCTTGGAAATTTTGCTTCTTTGCATTGTCCCCACACCTCTACCACTATCCTCAACTTCACTCTGATCTCCTTGAGGGTAAGGAACATGTCTTATTCAAGTTAGCATGGTGATTAGAATCTACTTGGTTCCTAAATAAATGCTAGCAGACATGGGGATGGTCTGTTGGTAAGTGGAGGATTAGCGAAAGGGAGAGGTAAGGGATTGCTAAGAGTGGATAGCAATTCAATATGGAATGATTTAGGATGATATATTACGTGGCGGGAACTAGGCTATGATAATGATGGCACAGCAGGAAATGTGATACAGGCAAAATAAAATCAAGCAAAAGGAATTAGAGAACATTAGGAAGTTCAAGAAGTAAAAGGATATGCTAGTGAAGGAAGGAGCTAGATGAAATGAGATAGGGAGGCTGCCGAGACACCGGGGCATGAGGACAAGAAACAAGGGACGTATCCTATTTCTTTTAGAAATTGGACTGGGAGTTTCGATTTCTTTTGACTCTCATTAAAAAAAAAAATCCATTTCCTTGTTTAACACTCTACCCCATTTAATTACTGACCTACCCGTGTTCCCATTTCTTGCTTACCCTTTGCCTTTTCTCCAGCTCAGCATCCTTCTCTACTCCTGTCCAGTGGTGGCATGCTATGTTCTCTCCATGCTGGTTGACCAGTGCCCTGCCTGCATGCTCCAGGTCCTCCTTCGGCCCCTACTACACTTGCTTGAACACTGTCACTCATCCAGAGACAAGTTTTTGTTTTTTTTTTTTTCTGCTCAATACCACTAAGCCTGAGGGAACCAGAAATATGTACTTCAGCTATGACATTTTCCTTGTGCCATTGTCTGACAGAAATTTAGAAAAATAACTAAACCAAAAGGTGACGCTACTGGAGTTCTGCATTTTAAATGGCAAGCTGAAGGACAAGGCTGCATGCATATTTAGAGATTTATAGAGTGGGTTTCTGGTTGTTCAGTTTTCAGTTTAACCTGTGGCCAAATGGATCAGGTGAGTTATGGCCAAGGCTATGCAAAAGCATTGTCAATCAGAGACACAGGAAAGCACAATCCCTTTGAATCTGAAAATGAGAAAAAGATCTTTTAGCACTATGGTCAGATAAAGGATAGGATGAAGAGAGGAACAGCCTTCTAGCTCTCTCTGAGGTGCTCCACTGGTTTTTCTTCTTATCAGATTCCCTTACAAAAGTGCAAGGGAAGATTTGTTCATGTTTCCCGATGGTCAGGGGCTTGGGACAGGGGACAGATCAGGACACTTGGCGTCAGACAGTTCAGATGCAAATCCTGCCTTTGCCACTTAATCACTCCACAACCTGGGTAAGGGAGTAGTTGGGGAAAAAGCCAGACGATTAGACAGAGGTCAGAGGTAAACACAGGTAAGACTAGTAGGGAGCCAGGTTCAGGTCACAAATAAAAGAGTTTTTTTGGGGGGGAGTGTTGGTTTTGAGACTTCAAGGAAGATGTATCATAAATGGAGATATGCCATTAAGGGTCATGGACAGTACAGAAACTTTGGTAGAAAATAAAACACACCCATTCTCCTACCACCGGGTCATAACTGCTCTTAGAATTTTGGCATATTTCTTTATAACACTTACTCTATTTCCTACTCCCTTCCAAATACTGTGCAAAACCACATTTCTGTCTTTTATTCATTTATTTATATTATCATTTAATGGTTGCTTATCATTCTTGGGCTCACCATCAATCCTAGAGTGATTTTGAAGCTCTAGATCTGATCCCCAAGAAAGCATATAAAGGGAGAAGAGGATCAGGCTAAGAGTGTGAACATTTGCATGGAAAAAAGAGAAATGAGATTGGCCTGTGAAGGAGAGGCAGGGGAAGAAGACATGTTTGCAACAGGATGGAGACCAAACATTCTGCAGTAAACTAGAACAATGCAAGTTTAGATAATATTGACAAGGGGTCAGAGAGGCTGAGACCACAGTAAAAACTCTTTAGATTGAAGATGAGGATATTATGAATGGTCTTGAGAAAACAGTTGATGCTGGGGTTAGGAAAAAGTAGGTGGTGAGACAACGAAGGTGGCAAAAGAGCTCCTGAAAATGTTGAGAGTAGTAGAACAGAGGTTCAACACTGAGAAGAAACCTGAACCACTAGAGAAATGGGTTATGGATGAGACAAAATAGTGGGAACTACAGGGTTGAGTGGGACTTAGGCCACAGAAAGAAAAGTTGGCCTCTGAAAGCACTAGGGACACACTGTCCTTCAAGAGAAAAAGGAGATACGAGCTGAAACAGGGGCACCTTTTGCAATGGGATGGAAGAAAGTGGAGTAAAATCTGGATTCATCTTGTCGGTGTAATAGGAAGTGGAAACGAGAGGTTGGCAGTGAATGTGGAGATTAGGTGAGTAGAAAAGCTGTAGAAGAGCTACTCTGAAGAATACTTTAGGTTGTCTACAGAAAGTGAAACCAACAGTCATTCACTCAATTACATGTGATAACGTGAATTTGTAGCCTCTCCAGTCAATGCATTTTGAACTTAGCTAGTGAGTCTTGCCAAGTATTTGGACAATGCCAGAACGACTGGCTGAGTCCTAGACTGGGACATGTGAAAAATGCATAAAAGAGGAAAGAAAAGGAGGCAGGTAATTAGAGGTAAGTGAGGTAAGAGGCAGAGGGATCTTAACCAGAAGAGCACTGAAAAGTACTGAATTTTTACTTTTGCTTTAAAAAATGACCACTACATTATGCCTGAGAGTTGTAAAATTGATAATGATAGAATGCTGTTTGCATTGCAAAAGGATTTCTGTATGTTATGAGAAAACACACAGTTGGTCTCTTTGCATTGCTCATAGTTGAGTTTAAATGCGATTTGCCTGACAAAAATTCAGTTTGCTGGTATTTTTCTGGGACACACCTACTCTCCAAAGTGAGGTCTACTGCCATTGATCTGTTTATGCAGAAATTAAAGCAAGGGTAGGAGTGCTAGGTAGAGGCCTTAGGAGCCATCCGTTTCCATTCTGCCTCTGCAGATCCGGTTTTCGGCAAGTCTTCTAAATACTGGACCCTTCTTCTCGTTCATAAAACCCAGAGAAATAATCCTCAGAGACGTGGATGATTTTACCTAGTGATGATTAATGACCCGATATCCGTAAAGCAGGCTCAGCTTTTGCAGATACAAATACACGTCCCAAGATTCCTATACTAATCCATTGTTTTTCCTCCGTGGGAACCTTGGTCGTTTGGCTACAATAAAGGCTTGGGATGTTTCCAGATGGCAAGAGAAGTTCTAGGGGCACAGAATTACAAGCGTGTTTGCTTCTTTTCCTTTATGGATGTTAGCATGTCAAGTTAGGCAATCATATAAATTCTTGCTTTATAACGATATTTTTCAAAGGTACAACGTGGCACACTTTATGTGTTAAGATTTCACTCTATTTCTGAAATAAATGAACTTCAATCCAGGGGAAAAGCCAGAACCCAAAAGGGTGCACATGCATTTCCCTTTTCTTAAAAATTATATCTGATGTTTTCCCACTGTAGCAATCACTACTGGCTAGTGTAACAATCACACTGAAGTGATTTTTATCAGCACAATTCTATTTCTCTGTTCTTCTATTTAGAAAGCTTTCTCCTCATTTCCTCTCTAATGAATTATTTTTACTTTCACATAGCAGTGTACACATTCATAGTCTAAATAATTTCCTGCTTTTAAAGGTGCACACACATGACTCTTTAAACAAAAGGCAAGCCATAAAAAGCCTATAAAATTTTGGCATTTCTTTTAAAATTTACGCCTTAGGGCATTAACGTCCCAGTAATCCCAAATGTTGCTATTCCATAATTTACTAGAGATGACTTTGCCTCAGATCATACTATTCTACCCCTTTTAGCTTTGGGTTAATGGACAAATAATATAGGGTTTTATAATCCTTGGCCAAAGGTTTTTTTTTTTTTTTTAAACACACAATGAAATGATACACAATCATAACATGAGTAAGTGACACTGAATGCATGACTCAAAGCAAGCTTGAGCAACTTTCAAACATTGTGGAGAGGACAAAGGAAGAAAATCACTGTTTTTTTCTTCCTGTAGGTTTTAAAACAATTTATAAAACAGAGAATAATGCCATTTTCATCTTTATTTTTCCGGGCCATTATAGGCATACATTTTCTATAAATTGCTTTGGACTGCAGGGTTAAAAGAATATGCTCCAATAATTTTGGTGCATACATTTCTTTATTTGTATTTCTTAAATACAACATGTGAGCAACAGAACGAGGCAAAAACAGTGAATGGTGGCCCAAGGGCTGGCAGGAATGAAATGGTGCTGCGTAACTGTTCTGAGATCAGAGGAAAATGCAAAGAACCAGGGAGGATTAAAGAGGCTCCAGCAAACTTTCAGAGACCCATTGAAAAAAAAGGAGCAGAAAGAGAAGTGGGTGTGAGAAGGATGAATATGGCAACAGGGAGTATTATTCCATCATCCAAAAGACAGAATCACACTTTATATTTGGATTTATATTCAGAGGGTAGAATAATCAGGGTGGTGAAATTATTTCTTTTTTCATGAAATAGAGATCAAGTGGGCATCTTAGCCCATGCTCTAAAAACACTTTACTGGTTCTTTTGACTTCACAGGTATAGAGTACAGAGATCTGGGTTTCGTGAAGAGTTCATTATAATAAAACCAAATTCACCTGTGTTCTGCTTACAGTAAAGTGTTCTGTATTCCTGTATAAATTTCATTCATGTAGATTTAAAAAATAAACATTATTTTATCTGGAAAAAAAAAATCAATCCCAGTGGATACAGACTAGTAAATGGATTATATGTAGGAAATGTTGCTGATAATTAACAGAAAATCACTTTAAAAAGTCGAGTCCTGTAACATAATAACTTGCTTATATTGGAAACAGCGATTGGTCAGTATTTTGAAAAGGGTGAAATGATCTTTCACCTAATTAGGGAGCCAACATTTAATAAGGAACTGTATGGCTTAGAAACCCTAGAGTTTTTGAGCAAATGGATTAAATATTAATAAAAATGATATTCTGTTGCTGAGAGGGATGTTGATTGCGAATATATCCACATGAGATGTTCAACCAGTTATATACTAAGGCTTGGATTTCAGTTATCATGAGAAAGGATATGAGTATTTTAGCAGTTAAAAGCTATCTCTGAAGTGTATCCTACAGCCCTGAATTTTCTACAGTCCTGAATTGTATGTTTTCTGGTTTTTTTGTTGGGATTCCTTCCCTTAGGTCACAAGTGCTTTTTACGTGCATGTGAGCTCCCTCTTTTCCCAGTAACAAACTGCCCATGGTGCCAAGCATATGACATGCAGAAGGAATTAACAAAAATGCACACCTACTCAGATGCTCCTGCTGACCTCTGGAGCAGTCCTCACCTGGGTATGCTGAAGTCCCCTGGTTCAGAATGACTTGGCATTGATTCATGCCTGGACATGCTTTCCTATTTCCCGCTGTTTATTAAACAGCATTGTGATAATTATTGGCATGCTGAGAAGTACAATACAAACCTTTGTGCACATCTACAGAATGACCTCTTCCAAAGCTGAAATAAATACTGTTCCCCAATCTCTGAGTTTCACCATACTGCTTCAACCCTATCAACTCAAAACCTTTGGGTAACAAAGGTAAAATGAGAAGAAAGAAATTTGCTCTGGTAAAGCAAAGAGTCGAAGTTCATTTCTTGCAGCATCTTTTCTCTTTAGTACTATGAAAACAGATCACCAAAAGAAAACGTGGCAGTCGGTGCATATTTTTTAAATGAAAGAAATTGTTCCCCAGAACTTTTCAATAAGAGAAAGCATGTGACCTCTTTTCTGTGAGACCCACGGAACAGTAAACAATTGAATCCATATTCAGCCAGATGCTTCCAGTGTGTAAATTACTCCCGGGGTGAATGTTAGGCACTTTTGGAGCGCATTAACTCTTTCAGTCTTCGAGTATGCAATTTACTAAATTACTGCTGCCTGTACTTAATGGTGCTCCAGAGACCAAAAAAGATTAATGTAGCTCCAGAAGTGCCGAAGTTACTCTCAGGGAGAGCATCTGACTGAATGGAAGTAGCTTGTGTCTAATCATTCTTTGTAAAAGGAGGCATTCTTTAAAATTCTTTAGAGTTACCTTCATTTTCAATATCACCCATTCCCCTCCCCAAAGCGTACATAATAAGAACCCGAATTTCTTTTTCCTGTTAGAGACGAGGCTTATTTTCGGAAAGGTTTTCACTGACCCCATTTCTCTGCAAAACATCAGGGTTGCCCTTACTTCCTGTTCAACATAGTCTTTTTGTCATTTTTGTCTCAGTTGCTTTCATTCTGCTTAATCGCTTCTCTGAAATCCCCTCCTCTGAAATCATCCCTCACTGCTTTTCTTATTACTTCTTTGATAGCCGTCCTCTCTTTCATACTGTGTTCTCTTTTACTCCCACGGATATTTATTACGGACCTCAGCTTGGCGCTCTCCTGGTTTCTATTCCCATTGCGCTTTATCAATCCCTCCCGGGTCCAGGGGTCCGCGACAGTGAGATCTGGTCCTCCAGGCCACCGTCGGCTTCCCCCTCCATTCCACCTCAGATTCGATGCTAGTCCATGCGTTATCTCAAATTGGGTGTTCCAACCAACACCGGTTCAGCACATAATGAGAACACGTGGAGCCCAGCTTATGGATCAGCTTTGCGTCTTATCTTCTCTAGTCACAGGGTGGAAGTCTGGGGTAATTACCACTCTGATAATAATACTGAATCATTACTTTCCTCATAATGCCAGCTGGTCAAGGACTTGCCTTTTCTCACTGTTTTTTTTCTTTGCCCATCGCTGGGGTCTTATGAATTTTCCCACTCTTCTTTATTCAGTGTCACTTCAGGCTGTTTTTATCAACTCTCTTTTTTAATGCCCATGCTAAATTCTCATTTTCCCTAGCCATTTCTCCCAAAGCCTCCTGAAGTTTAAATGGAAGGGACTTAACTTCTCTCCCCTTCTATTTTGATGAAAAAGTTATTTCTCTGTACAGAAATATATATATATATATATAAACAATACATATATTGTTTAAGTTTTATATATATTTTATAACATATATAATATATATTAAGTTTTTATATATATATAGATAGATACATCCTGCCATGCTCAAGATGGCAGAGTGAAATGTTTCAGGGCTCTGTTCACCCACGGGAGCTTTGAAGAACCAGCAAGAATTGGCAGAACAACTTTCTCCAAGGACTGCAGTAATAGGGCAAATGCTGAATCAAGACGTGAAACTATAGTAAGATCTTCCGGTATCTTTATGGACCCCTTCCTTACTCCTCACTGGCTTGGTATGGAGCTGACCTGCACTCCCAGTGTGGATCCCTGGTCACCATTCCAGGGGAAGTAGAGTAACCCTCATGCACATACTAGGAGCATGCATGTTTGGCCCAAGTTATCTAGTGGTGGCCTAAAGAACTCAACATCATAAAATTTATCCAGTGTGTAAAGGAAGCTCATAGAAGTCTCCTACCAAAAACTCTGAAAGGGCAGTCAAGTCATTGCTGGCTGCAGGAAACACAGTGCAGTGCCCAGGACCATGAGGGAACTGTCTCCTAGGGAAGAGGGGACATGAAGAACCATGGAAAGAGAGGATTCCTAGGGCCACATGCACATATCCAAGACAAGAAGCATACACAGAGAGGATCAGGGAGGGCCCTACACCTTAGCCTGGAGCTATTCTCTAAATTGATAGCACCTGCATAGATCAATCTTCAAAGATTTCTTTTTATTAGCTCTCGGTAAGCAAGGAAAGCTCTGTTATAATGTTAGCTAGATGCAAGCTTAAGGAACAGATGCCTCAGAGTCTAAATTCCAGTGATAAGATAAATATAGTATCAAAATGTCCAAGTTTCAACAAAAAGTCATAAAATATACAGAGAAATAGGAACTGATGACCCAGGCACAGGAGAAGATCAACATATTAGAAACCATTACTAAGGCTGAGTGGTCCTGGGACATACCAAACAAAGATTTTAAAATGAATATTCCTAAATATGTTTAAAAGGCTAAAGAAATACATGTACAAATAACTAAAGGAAATCAGGGAAAGGATAGGTGAACACAAAGAGAATATCCAAAGAGAGATGGAAATTATGGAAAGGAACCAAAACGAGCTGAAGACCACAGTAAAAAAAATTAAACATCTCTTAGTGGGATTCAACAGTAGATTGGAGCTTGAGGAAGAAAGAATCAGAGAACTTCAAGATAAGACAATGGAAATCATTCCTTCTCAGGAGCAGAAAGAAGAAAGAATGAAGAAAAGTGAACAGAGCCTGAGGAACCTGTGAGATGCTATCAAGCATAACAATATATACACTGAGGGAGCCCCAGAAGGGAAAGAGAAAAAGGGGCAGAGAGAATATTGAAAGAAGAAATGGCAGAAAACTTCCCAAATTTAATGAAAAGCTTGCCTATGCACATCTAAGATGTTAACAAACTATAAACAGGAGAAACTCAAATAGGCCCACGCTGCAGCATATATTACAGTCAAACTACTGAATGCCAAAGATGAAGAGAGAATTCTGAAAGCTACAAGAGAGAAGCAACCTGTCACATATAACCTCAATAATCTTCAGGATCAATTTCTCATGGAAACCATGGAGACAAGAAGGGAGTGGGAAGGTGTATTTAAAGTGCCAGAAACAAAAATAAAATTGCCCAGCAAGAATTCTACACCCAGCAAAACTGCCTTTCAAATGAGGGAGAGATTAAGACATTCCCAGATAAACAAAAGCCAAGAGAGGCTATCACTACTAGACTGGCCCTGAAAAAGATACTAAAGAGAGTTTGGCATATTGAAGGGAAAGACAGTAGAGAAAGATGGATATTGCAAAAAGAAATTGAGATCTTCTGTGAGGGTAGTGACACAGCAAATATAAATGCCAGAACTAGTATAATTTTTCTTTGTAACTCCACTTTTTACTTTCTACAGGATTTAAAAGGCAAATGCATAAAATGTAATGAGAAGTCAGTGGTTTTGTACTCATAGTATATAAACATGTAATTTGCAGACAAGAACTATATAAAAGAGGGGATGGAAGGGGACAGGGACATAGTTCATTTTTAACTATTGCAGTTAAGTTGTATTAAAGCAAATGAGATTGTTATATGTTTAGGATATTAAATTTAAGCCACATAGTTACTATAAGGAAACTATAGAATTGGAAAGCTCATAGAGACAGAAATTAGGGTGCAGTCTTCCAGAGGTAGGGACAGGGGTATGGGGTGTTAATGCATAGTTGGTGTAGGATTTCAGTTTGGGGAGATGGGGTAGTTTTGGTAATGGAAGCTGGTGAGGGTACTGCAATATTGAGAGTGTGATTAACCCCCTTGAATGGTACACCTGGAGGTGACTGAAATAGGAAAGTTTATGTTGCATATATATTCCCATAATTAAAAAAAGAAGGAACGAGGAATCAAAGAGATGAAGATAATGAAATGCAATACCTGAGTCTGGATGGGCTCTAGTAAGGCAGGGGGAAAGACTCAAAGGGATATTACTGGGGCATATGAAAGCATTGGAATTTAGACTGTAAGCTTTATATCTATGCTAAATTTCTTGAACTTGATAACTGCACTTAAGGAAATTACATAAATGGCTATCCTTGTTCTTCAAGGAATGTTCCTTGTACATTCAAGGAACACGATGTATACAATCTACACTCAAGTGTTCAGAAAAGGGTTTGATAGATAGGCAGACAGATGATACATAGACAGAAGATAGAATGATCCAGCAAAAGTGGCAAAATGTTAAAATTGGTGGATCTGGGTATCTTAGGGGGTAGGGATATTTTGGAGTTCTCTGTATGAAATCTGCTTATGACCTCTTGTGTGTTTTGGTATCAATAGATGTGAATATTCATACTGACCTATGTACATTTTGAAAATACACAGATTATAACTAGAGCATCTTAAGAATACTTATTCATTCTAGAGCTCCTCAAGTCCCTCCTCTGAGCCTAACAGTATATGAGCAAATAGAAGATTCCAAATGTACATACAGCATCAGAACTAATAAAATGCAGACATCAGTTTGTTAATCTCATGAAGAAAATGGTACTAACTTGTAGGTAGAGGCTTTGAGGAAGACAGGACAACATCTCAGTTATAATAATCAACAAAATAGTTCATGGAAAAATGTGTGTGACTTGAGGTGAGAGATTTGGCCAGGCAGAGTAGAGGAAAGAGCAATAAAAGTGATGGAAGCAGTTTGAGCAGAGCTGTGGAGGTGAAGATTTGCACGGCAGGTGCTGGTGCATTGCATCCACTAGCCTCCTCTTCCATGAGTGGGAAACTTAAAACTTTTGAGACATACTCAATTTCCATTGATTTTTATGTTTTGTCATGTTTCTTGAACTACCATCTTAGATTTCTTATGATTTTATTTAACTCATTACAGAAAAACATTATGAAAGAAAAAAAAATGGACATAAGTTTTAGGATTTCACTAAAAGATGAGAACCAAAATCAAATGCTGCCATGTAATGATAAAAGAATTGCCACACACAATTCAATATAAACATTTAATTTATAGTCTAGTTATTAAGTAGCTAATAGAGATTTCAAATTTCAAATTAGGAAAGTAGGTGCATGGAAAAAAACGCTGTGATTTTTTTATGATCACAAGACTTAATGCAAGTAAGCTGATTTGGGCCAACTTTTCCATTTAATAAACACTCCAAGTGGGATTTTGGTACACATTACAATTAGATTGAACATATGAAATTGCTGCAATTCAAAAATTTTTTATCTCCCCCAAACAGCAATTGCATGTGGCTCAATTTAGACATTTTAATTAAACATGTTTGAGTCTGAAATTAATTTTATAGATATAATTTTCTCTAGCTCTAGACTCAGCTCTCCTTTCAGATTCCAATTTCCCAGGTGATATAGGACCCTGGGGGAGGGTGTCCCCAATGATGGGGAGATGTATTTTCTGAAAGATAACCTTCCCTGAGTCCCCAGAGGAGATTGTCACTTATCCGAGAGATAATTTTACCAGTATACACAGACATGAAGTTATCTTGGGGGATAAAAATATTGTCTCTGACATTGAAGAACTGATCCTCCCTCCCATTTTAAATTTAAGAACTGGCCCTTTAAGCCAAAGTAAGTGCCACCTTTGGGGTTAAGCTGGGAAGCTTCTGGGCAAAATGCTTTCTAGTTTCTGTTCACGGTCACAGCAACTTCCTTCAAAAGGAAGCTTTCAACTTCCTGGCTTGCTACATGTCTGGGTTACATCCTAGCTTCATGGAACCCTAGCTATGATTTTCAGTAAAATCATCATTTGGCTTGGATCAGAAGTGAATACGGGAAAAAAACAAAAACACAAACAAATTCTGCTGAATTTGGGATCTGTCCCATTCAGCTGTGTGATAGTGAGCAAGTCACTTGAGTTCTCTAAGCCTTGGTTTTCCCAGAAGGAGAGCATTAACACTGGATGTCACACAGGTTGAAGGGCTGAGGCTGTGACAGTGCTCTGAATACTGAAGATTTGATAATGGGCTGTGCCACTGCTGAGCATCTTTATTCAGAGTGACAAACATCTCTGGTTCCTGCATAAGCAACTCTGGAACCTAATGTACCGACCTAAACCAAGCATTCTCCTGCCTCAGGTCCCCTATGCATGAAAGAACTGCATAGGTGGAATAAAAGGTTTTGCCATTCCTCTCGGATTTTCACTTCATATATACTTTACTTTTTCCTCTGTATGAGTGTTTTAGTTCAACCATAATTTTTTTCTACTTTAGGAAGCCAATAAGGATTAATCAATCAATAATTGCATTGATGGGGGAAAGGATTACTAAAGGTAGAACCATAACAGGACTTCAACTTAATAACTTTGAAATATAAAGGGGAGGCTTTATCCATGGGAATTTACAGATATTATTTGGCCACCAGACAGCTTCTATATTTCTTCATTACTGCAATACAAACATAAGAAATACGGAGAAGAAACTCTATATAAATGCTATAAATTTCAAGCTCAATTCCCTAGTCTATACCATGGTAGTCAGCCAAGGACTTTTTAAAGAAAAATCAGGCTTAATTTAGTGTATGTTTTGCTTCTTCAACAAAAATGTGGAATAAGTATTTTTTTTAACCAAATATTAGGACTATTTTTGTTTTCACGAAGAGTAAAACTACTAAATGATTTTTTTTTTTTTACTTAAAGTAACCCACTTTGTTGAAAGTCTCTCTACTCCCAAATATGAAATTGTGTAACTCTCTACTCAGGTCATTTCTCAAAGGCCTTCTTATAGCCCATTTACCAGAATGAGAGACCCCACTTCATACTTCCCTCCTCTATTTCTGGTCTCTTATTTCTATGGTACAGATGCTGAGGCGCCCGTTTGCTGTTTGAATCCCACCTGAACCGTCCTTACAAGATTTATAATCTTTCCTTCCTTAAAAAGAAAATCAGTCAGTAAATTCCCTCTCTCTCTGTAAAAATCTCTGCCAAAGTGGATCCTTCACTGATAATTTAGGTCTGGTTCTGCCTGCAGCTAGCTGGAAGAATTTGAGGAAGTCATTGGGTCCTCTCAGCCTCGGTTCCACTCAGGTATAAAACAATTTAACTAGATGATGCCAAAGGCCCCTTCTAGCCCCAATTTTTTTTTTAACCTTTTTTATTGTATAACATATTTACAAAGCAAAGAAATGAAAAAGCCATGGTTTTCAAAGCACTCTTCAACAAGTAGTTACTGGACAGATCCCAGAGTTTGTCATGGGCTACCATATGATCCTCTCAGATTTTCCCTTCTAGCTGCTCCAGAATATAGGAGGCTAGAGGGCTTAAATATTTTTTTATCAGCACAATTAACTTTTTTTTCCTTTGCTTTTTGTGAAAAATGACATATATACAACAAAGCTATAAATTTCAAAGCACAGCACCTCAATTAGTTGTAGAACATATTTCAGAGTTTGTCATGGGTTACAATTCCACAATTTTAGGTTTTGACTTCTACCTGCTCTCAAATACTGAAGATAAAAGAGATATCAGTTTAATGATTCTGCATTCATATTCATTCATTAAATCCTATCTTCTCTGTATAACTCCACCATCACCTTTGATCTTTCCATCCCTTTCTTTAGGGATGTTTGGGCTACAGCAATCCTAAAGTTTTCATATTGGAAGGGTCTACCACTAATATAAGGTAGGGAGTTGGAACTATCTGATGCTCTGGAGAGGCTGGGCTAGGTTGCAGAACTTATCTGGACCAGGGACCCATCTGGGGGCTGTAGGTTTCTGGAAAGTCATTCTAGTACATGGAACCCTTGTGGAATCTTATATATTGCCCTAGGTGTTCTTTAGAATTGGCTGGAATGGTCCTGATTGGGGGTTGGTCTGTTATGATAGGTAGCAAGGTCTACCAGAAGCTTGCATAAGAGCAACCTCCAGAGTAGCCTCTCAACTCTATTTGAACTCTCTCTGCCACCGATACTTTATTAATTACACTTCTTTCCCCCCTTTTGGTCAGGATGTAATTGTTGATCCCACAGTGCCAGGTCTGAATTCATCCCTGGGTATCATCTCCCATGTTGCCAGGGAGACTTTCACCCCTGGATGTCATGTCTCATGTAGGGGTGAGGGCAAAGATTTCACTTGATTGAGGGCATGATCTTTTGATTTGTGTGTCCCTAAAGTTTGACACAGTATCAAGGGTTTCCCTGATGGTAAGCTTGAATAGTTCCATATTCTTTCTCCCATCCCTCAGGGGACTTTGACAATACTTTTTGATTATCTGCTTAACATAGTCTAGGATGTATCCAGGCATTGCAATAATCTATATAGGATTAAAGGACCTCTTTCTTATCCTGTGCTCCCTGTATTTCAATTGTTCAAATTATCTATACAGATAGGTTGAATTAGATTATGCACTACAGAAAATTTCAGGTCAGAAACATTTCTTCCATTGGTCTCAAAGAGTATGTGTGGTTCTAAAATATAGATACTGTCTTCCTTACCCCTATGTTCTGAATTACTTTAACTCCAACCTGTTCAGCTTTGTTCTTATCTATAAATATCAGGTTATATATATAAAACAGCCTCTCAAAATTCGGAAATAATAATAACCATCCAGACTTAATGCTTCTGCTCTAAAAGCTTACAATCTAGGCCCCTGTTTTCTTATAAGTATTTTCTAAAGGTAACCATACCATTCTTGTTCTTTTGTTTCTGGCTTATTTTGTCTCACCAAAAGTCCCACATGTTCATTCACATCGTTGCATGCCTCATGACATTGTTCCTTTTTGTAGCAGCACAACCTGTGTTCATCAGTATACACCATCGTTTGCCAATCTACTTCTCTTTCATTGCATCCTTCTGCCATCTGCTTTCATTGGGCATCATGTAGAGGACCCAAAGTCCACAGTCCATCAACATTCTCAATTTTAGATAATTTCATTGTTCCCACGAGATCTGCTAGTGGCCCATCAATTTTATTGATTTTCTCAAAGAACCAACTTTTGGTTTTATTGATTCTTTCTATTGTTCTTTTGTTCTCCCATTCATTGATGTCTGCTTTAATCTTTGTCATTTCTCTTCCTCTGTTTGCTTTGGGGTTAGTTTGCTGTTCTTTCTCAAGTTCCTCCAGGTGTGCTATTAAGTCCTTGATTTTTGCCCTTTCTTGTTTTTTTAATATAGACATTTAGGGCAATAAATTTTCCTCTCAACACAGCCTTTGCTGCATCCTATAAGCTCTGATAAGTTGTATTCTCATTTTCATTCATCTCCAGATAGCTACTGATTTCTCTAGCAATTTCTTCTTTGACCCACTGGTTGTTTAAGAGTGGGTTATTTAATCTCCATATACTTGTGAATGTTCTCGTTCTTTGGTGGTTATTGAGATCCAACTTCATCCCATTGTGATCAGAAAGTGTTTTGAATAATTTCAACTTTTTTTTTTTTTACATGGGCAGGCACTGAGAATTAAAGAACTCTACCACTGAGCTACTACTGTCAGCCCAATTTCAATCTTCTTAAATTTATAAAGACCTGTTTTGTGCCCCAGCATATGATCTATCCTGGAGAATGTTCCATGAGTACTAGAGAAGAATGTATATTCTTGTGCTTGGGTGCAATGACCTACATATGTCTGTTAGTTCTAATTCATTTATCAGGTTATTTAACTTCTCTATTTCCTTGTTGATCTTCTGTCTCATTGTTCTATCTATAGAGGAGAGTGGTATATTGAAGTCTCCTACTATTATTGTTGAAACATATATTGCTTCCTTCAGTTTTGTCAATGTCTGTCTTATGCATTTTGGAGTTCCTTGATTGGGAGCATAAACATTTATGATTGTTATATCTTCTTGGTGAACTGACCCTTTCATTAGTATATTGTGTCCTTATTTATCTCTTATGATGTCTTTATATTTAAAGTCTATTTTGTCTGATATTAGTATAGCTACTCCTACTTTCTTTTGATTACAATTAGAGTGGAAAATCTTTTTTCCATCCTTTCACTTCCAATCTATTTGTATCTTTGTGTCTAAGATGAGTCTCTCGTAAGCAACATATAGCTGGATTATGTTTCTTAATCCATTCTGCCAATCTGTATCTTTTAATTGGTAAATTTAGTCCACTAACATTCAAAGTTATAACTGAAAAGGCATTTCTTGAATCCATCATCTTATCTTTATTTTTTTATTTGTCAGACCTACATATTCTTTTCCCTCTTTCTGTTTGTATTCTTTAAATTTCCTTTAGTGGTACTCTTCAATTCTGTGCCCTCCCACAGACCTCCTTCTCCTGTCTTTTTTTTGTTTTTTCAGTCAGCTGTACTCCTTTTAGTATTTCTGTAGGGCCAGTCTCTTGTTGATAAATTCTTTCAGGACTTCTTTGTCTGTGAAAAGCTTAATCTCTCCCTCAGTTATGACAGACAATTTGGCTGGTTACAGTATTCTTGGCAGGAAGTCTTTCTCTTTCAGGATCTCGAATATAGCATACCACTGCCTTCTTGCCTCCAGGGTGCTAGTTGAGTAGTCTGAACTCAGTCTTACTTGGTTTCCCTTGTATGTAGTAGAATGTTTTTCTCTTGCTGCTTTCAGGATTTTCTGCTTCTTTTCAACATTTGAAAAACTGATTAGTATGTAACTTGGGGAAGGTTTATTTGGATTTATTCTGTTTGGAGTTTTGTTGGGCTTGACTTGTATATTTATGTCCTTTATAAGGGTTGTGAAGTTTTCCCCCATTATATCCTCAACTACTCTTCCTAGCCCTTTACCCCTCTCTTCTCCTTGTGGGACACCACTGATTCTTACATTTGTGTGCTTTGTTTTGTCCATCATTTCCCTGAGATCCAATTCAATTTTTTCCATCTTTTTTGCCATTTGCTGTTTTGAGTCTTTGAAGTCAGTTATCCTGTCCTCTATATCACTTACTTTTTCTTCTGTCTCTTCAAATCTGGTGTTGTGTGCCTCTTCTATGTTTTTTATTTGGTCAACAGAGTCTTTAATCTCTGTGATATCAGCAATTTTTGTATGTATTCTTTCAAATTTCTCTTTACGCTCCTCTACTGTTTTCTTGATCTCCTTTATGTCATTTGCTATCCCACTTATTTTATTAAGTAGAGTTGTATGAACACCTTTGATTAGTTGTTCCAGTGTCTGTGTCCCCTCTGGTGTTTTAATTTGGTCGTTAGGCAGGGCTGTATCTGTCTTCATTGTGATATGTTTAGTGATCTTCTGCTGTCTTTGTGGCATGTAAAGACCTTGATTGATTTACTGCAGGAGTTGATTTCTTTCAGTAGTCTAAGGCCTTGTGTTTGCAGAATGGCTGTACAGCAGGAAGCAGGGCATGAAGTGGGGCACTCAGTGTGGTGATTCATTTCAGGGCAGGTATAGGCACATGCTGGGGATGTTAAGCTGATGTTTGTGAACATGGGCGCCCAGCAGCCAGGGAGGATATAGCCGTGTGGGTGCACTAGTCTAGGGGACGTAACCCCGGTGTGCGCTGGTCTAAGGCATGGGCCCTTTGTGTGCATGCACAGAGCTATGGCAGCAGGTTGGCATTATGTCTTCATGGATTGTGGGCAGATGTGACCCAGCTGCACAGTTCAGCACTTTCTTAGAGCTGGGAAGTGAGGCTGAGGGCTGTGTGCATGCACGGTTCTAGGACTGCTGTAAAGTGCAGTTCCCAGAGCTGAATGATGTGATTGGGGGCCGGTGCATATGCGTGGGCCTGGGAGTGTCATAAACAGATGTGCAGAGCTCAGGAAGGGGGGTAGGGTTGAGGCTGTGCGACACTATGGGCAGGGGATGGGGGTAGCCTGGGTATGCAGGTTAGTGCCTGCAGCCTTTATGCACTGGCAACAGCCTGCAGGGAATAGGGAGGGAGAGGTAGTGCTTGGGAGGGTGCAGGAGAGGTGGGTTGGGCTGCACTTGGGGTGGGGGTGTAGCCCTAAAATTTTATGACACTATTTGCATTGGTTTTAAATGTTCTCTTTCAGCCACTTGAAAAGGAATCATTTCAGCCACTTCTACTCTCCATGATTATTCTTCAAGCCTTCACCTTCTCTCATCTGTGCCTCCAGATCTTCTAAAACTACTTTCTTCTCTCTGCTTTGCTGCAACTTTCCTTGGAATGACTTGGTCTCTTCATAACAAGCATGAAAGGCCTCTTCTGTCACAGTCGTCCTTCTTGATTTTCCTATTGTCTTTGAAACTGATTGTTCTTAGTTTCGATCATCATCCCAGGGCTTGTGCACATTTTTGTACCTGGATTCTATATGGTTATTTAAAAAAAAATTTTTTTGAAATACTTTTGAACATATGGGACAGCTGCCAAAATAATACAAACCCACACAGAGAAGTCCACCATACCGCCACCAAGATATCCAGATGCTCCACATATATCTGGCAGGGACATGGTCTGGGAATTGAACCCAGGTCTCCCGCATGACAGATCAGCATTCTACCACTGAACCACCCATGCACCCCTATTTCCTATATGTTTTATGTCCATTTCCTCTGTAGTATGATAAGAAAAGAAATGCTTCTAGTTTGCTAGGTAATCATTCGGGATGGAAACAAATCATTTACCAATGTGGCAGCAGAAAGGTTGCTCCTCTTTCCATGATCAAAATGAATCCAGTTAGATCAGACTTAAATGCTTCTAAGCAATATGCCAAGCTCTCTCACCTCTGGACATTCTTCTATATGAAAGAATCTGAGGGTTGGATCTTCTTGCTCAATGTATTACATTAGTATATAACAGCTCTCTTGCCATGGCTAAGCATGACTACCTTTTAGTTTATCTGGCTTCTTGTTGAAGAGACTATGCTAAAGGAAGAAATAATTTCTCTTTTAATAGAAGAGTGCTGTTAAAATATAGAAAGCCACACTTAAAAACACATAGTTTCTCCACAAGTAGTATATGGAGCAAAGCTGGGAAATTGTTACAGAGCTGGCCGGAGATGCAGAGACAGGGGGAAATCTGAGGAAGGAATGAAGGTGAGAATATGCATGGTTAATGACTCAAAGGAGACTGGTGTGACCAGAATAATGGAACAAGTGCTGAGACAGAAATTGGCACCAGACTAGTGACTCTGAGTGCCACTCTAAGCAGCTTGGGTAAATTCACGGGCAATAAGGAGGCTGTGCAAATGCTGGGCTGGGAAAGGGACATGATGTCATGTGCTTTAGGAAGACTGGCCTTCACTGAGGGTGCTGAGCTGGGGCAGGGAGGGGGAAGCAAGAAGACAAGCGAGGATGTAATAGAAAGAGGTGAGCAGAGTTTGAAGAGAAAAGGGCAGATCTGGGACACTTGAGAAAACAACAAGAACTGGAAGACAAAAACTAAGAAGGGGGCTTCAGCCTGCATAACAACAATGCTATTATGCACTGGAAGGTAAAAGAGTGCCTCCAGGAACAGACTTGGAGAATAGCAAATGGTGATAGCCTTTGCAGAGAAGCATTCCCTTATGAGATGCACAGCAAGGAGGTCAAAACAATGGTAAAGCAAAGAAATGCGTACAGAGTAAAAGAATTGTACTGCTAACAGGTAACATGTCACTGCCCCACCCATATCCCCTTGGGCACAAGTGGTTCCCCTACTGGCTTCTTATTGCACCTGCAACTGTCCACCCAACTGATTTGTTTGGCTGCAGGAGTGGGCTCAGCACATGGGGGAGGCTGGGAGACCAACTGAGCCAGGGAGTGAATGCAGCAGTTCGCTGAGCTAGTGCTCCATGTGTCCTCAGAGGTCCCCAGGGGGGGACCCCACATCACAGTGGTAACCTCCTCCTTAAGGCACCTTCTATTTCCTTTTCTCATTCCATTTTCTGTTTCCCACTGCCTTACCAGCGCTTCCTGTGATCCGTTCCCAATTAAACTACTCAAATCTCTGCCACAGGAATTGTTCCTAAGGGGCGCCGGCTCAAAGGACCCAGGACGATTTCAAATGCCTATAGTGCTGGCTCTTAAGGACTGGTCCTGTCGTGCATTGTCCAGTGACAGCCTCCCTGTGACTTGAACCAGTCTTCCCAAACCACTTTATTATTATTTTTTTATAGGGGAATAAAAAGGAGAGGAAGTGCCCTCCATATAACTTTCACTGGTAGTTTTAAAAATGGGTAGGACTGATGGCTTTCTCAGGGCTTGCACCTCCAATGACTGTGACGGTTGAATTTAAGAATCGGGTTCCACTAAGTGAGTCACATCTTCCTTTTGGTTTCAGGATTTCTGCCCTGGCCCTTGTCGGGGTTGCTGGACGTGGGAATAGTGGGAAATGATAGGGTTGGCTGGAAACGATAAATGACACAATAGGTGAACGCAGGATTCAAGGAAAAGCAATTATTAATTATTTTTAAATAACCCTGTCTGCTATTTTTTTGTTAGCCTTTGCCAACTCCATCAGATTTCTGACCATCCTTATATGCAAATCATCACGCAGATTTTTCAGACTTGGCTGCCCCGTGACTTTGGATGAGGATGACATTTTTCTGTTTTTTTCTTGCTCTGTCCCACTCTCTCTCTCTTCTCTCCTTCTCTTGTTTGCTTATTTTTCTACCAGTCATTTTTGAAGCACCTACGACACATCAGGCACCGTGGCAGCTTCAGGGAATAAAGTGGTGAACAAAGCAGACCTAATCCCTGTCCTCATAGAGCTGCTTCTTTTCTTTCCAATCCCATTCCTGAGTTTAAAATATCACCTTTGGTGTTGGATAGTAAATGCTCAACTGATGACTAATCCTTTTAATCTCATGAGTATCATTTAAAAATCACAAACAGTGGCACCGTATCACTAAAAAAATCTTTTAAAAAAGTAATATGCAAAACAATTTCTGGGTATTTATTGTATGCCATATGTTTGCAGCTTATATTTCATTGAGTTCATTT
Source organism: Tamandua tetradactyla (assembly GCF_023851605.1). Classification (NCBI taxonomy): domain Eukaryota; kingdom Metazoa; phylum Chordata; class Mammalia; order Pilosa; family Myrmecophagidae; genus Tamandua; species Tamandua tetradactyla. The sequence goes on from NC_135352.1 coordinate 31,156,143, forward strand.
ATTCTTATTTTTAATTCTTCAAATGCATGGAATGGAGCAAACCCAGAGTTAATCTTTTGGGTAAAGCCCACGCTGGTACACCATACTTTGAGTTGCCAACTGCAGCCGTCGTCTGAGAATGCTGAGTCTAAATCCGAGTAGGACACAGATAAAGGACAGCTCACAGAGCTTCTGTAACCCTGATTAAGTGGGCCCCTGAAATAACTTTAAAATACAGACTTTAAAAGATAATATCAGACGATCACATGAAGGAGGTGGTTATGACTCACTGATGGTGAAAAACTCTCAAGGAGAGTTCTAAAAACTGCTTGATGTTAAGCAGATGCATTACTCTTCAGATTGAACTATAGGGAGTGAAAGTTTTAAGATGATAGGCAAAAGAGTATTTTTTTTTTCTTTTGATAGTTGGGATAGAGTTTCTATCAGAAAAGTATAAGATCAGCAATGGTGAAAATAATTTAAATTGTTTAAAGAGCTTACTTGTTCTGTGTAAACTTTTAGTAGTAGTTACTTAATTTGCCATGGATATTAATGGTGAATTTCTATTAATTACAATTCAGTTTTACATATAGTGGAAATTTCATAGAGTGATTATGTATGCAGTTGAATATTCATCCTTTAAATAACCACTGGCAATTTAGCCTTATGAATCAATAAAAGTCAGACTCTATGCCTGGAAGAATTTATTTAGCTTTTATCATTAGCAACTATTAGAGATGAAGGTGTTATCTGAAAGCTGTCAATTACAGCTCAGAGATTTGCTTTCAGAAATTACTCTAAATGGAAGGAATGGGGAGCTGTCTCTGAAAGTTATTTCATAATTAAAATCAGTCACAAAGAAACTCAATGCCATTTATTTCTCTAAACTTTGTTTACATGAATCTTGCTAATAAATAAAGAACACAGTTTAATTTATCTTTAATTTAAATTAGGTAACATATTAACAAATTAAACACTGAGTTTCTTAATTGTTTCTTGTCAGGTGGTATCCAAACTTGCAAAATGCTCACCCACCTGGGTGAGACTTCTGCAAAGTGAGAAACAGTCCTTCCAACTGTAATATAATTACTGAAATAATAACACCTTACTTGGTATGGTGTTTCCCAATTTATTATGTATTTTAACACCAGGGATGTCAGCCTCTTTGTTGTGAAACACTGATGAATTTAATTTAGAAAATGTTACTTATTTTTATATTTTTAGATATCCTGAGCTCACTCTCATTTCATTTGCATTCCAACATCTTTTCTTACGTGAGAGAAGCAATACAGGAATTACAGGTAATGCCTTGTGCTGGGTGCAGTGCATGAGTTTGTCATGTGCCATGCCTATTATGATAGAGAAAGTGCTAGAAAGACAGGTGAAACATACACTACTGCAGTTTATACTCAGTGTGTATCAATATTTAGTTTTAAAGAGGAAGGCATTGAAGCTCAGAAAGGTTAAGTAACTTACTTGGCTGATGTCATATGATAGGAACAGAGGTGAAATCAGAATTTTACAATTAGCTAACTATAAGATCTTCAAAATATTCCAAGCCTTAGCCAGCATTGCTATAAAACCTGAATGACTTTAATAATTTTTTAATAGTCAAGGGCAAGTTTTCAAGTGATTATCAATGACCATCCATTTTAGTCAACATGTATAACATGCTCAGCAGTGGGACAATATGCTTAACTAGACTTTCTGTATCCTGCAACTTTTTATCCCGTGTTTTTTGAAGCAAAAAATGTATGTGCCAATACTCAGTTTTTAAAAGGATGACTTTATATCATCCTTTCTAAGTTTGTTTAGGTTGATAAATGCATGAAAACATAATAACCTGAAGTAGTAATGATTTTTACCTGTGGGTATTGTGATGATGATTCACCATTTTTCTTTTTTTTTAAAAATTGTTTCCTGTGTTCTCTTTTTGGTTAATTGTAGTATTAATGTTCTAGATGTTTCTCATCAATGAGCTTTATGGTCTGTGAGCCAACACAAAATTGCTTTAAGTGAACCAGAGAAGAAAGTAAAGAAATAGGTTCTGTCTTTTTTTTTTTTTAACTCTGGCAGAAGAGTCACCACAAGTAAGAACTTGCTAATCCAGAGGTCTCCTCAGCCAAACCTCACCATTTAATGACCTTTGCCTGGCAATAGCCAAAGATAAACAAGACCCGAATCACAGTTTTGAACTTAGCTGTCTGGACTCAAGGCCCAGCCACGTATGGCTGCACAGGACCTACCCGGGATGACCAGAGCCTGGAACTCACCAGTCAAAAAGGGTGGTACAAGTACTGGGCAACAGGTTTCACCTGTTGAAGGAAGTGTTTTTCAAGAAGAAAGCATGCGGTATCCATAGAGAACAGCAACAAGGGTTCTGAGTCCAGGCAAACAGAAGCCTCAAATAAATGAATTGGTTGGGTGCCTTCGATTCATTTTAATGGATTGATAGACAGAGGACCCAAAGTAGATGGTACCTAGTTACCTGGCAGGGAGTTGATCTCAAGAAAGAATGTCAGTATGAAGCAAGGCTGACCTGCAAGGGGGTCTGGCATGGAAAAGGCATCCTCTCCTTGGAGAGGATGAGTTTGGACCTTAAAACAAAGCAAAACTCCAGTTATCTCAAGTGAAACACTTGACTTGGACTGGCTAGCAGCTGACACTGGTTAACTATTTTAGGTCTTATTATAGAATTAGCCCGAGATAGAATTGAACACCCTCAGGCAAGTCAGTGGCTGTGAGGAGAAAGTTTTCCCTGAACATCCTTCTTGCAGCAATTAAAAAGCTCAGAGGTTGAGTCTCTGCTTTATCTCAGGGAAGTGTTTCAGAAACTTTAAACTGGCTCTCTTACGCCTCCTAGGGAGAAATGATCAGCAAGTAGCAAGGGCTAAGCCAGCATTGCAGAGTGATGACAAGCAGGCAAATGCCTTCTATCCCATGGAAAGCAAGTGGTGGAAGCAGAAGAAATTGTTTAAAGACGAGATGTGCTTCATGGTTAAGAGAAAGGAAATGGTTTTAAGTTGGTTCTAGAAACTAGACTTTCTCTACAAATAATAGTAGCAACTAACGTTTATTGCATATCCTCTACAATTCTAGATACTGTGCGAAGTGTTTACTATGCAATTTACAGCTTTTGCAATAAACATTGTAAGACTATTTTACAGAATAGAAAGCTGGCTTACATCACTTGACAGGCAGGTGGCTGGCCGGACTAGTATTTACACCTCAATCTTCCCATCTCTAAAGCCTATGCCCTCCACTATGTCACTTTTAGTGTCTCTAACTGGGCCTAAAAATTTGAGGAAAAGTATAATATTCCCAAACTTTCAAGTCACCTCTGTAATTTGCAGGCACTGGAAAAAGTGGAGTTGACAAGCAGGGACTGGATAGAAGCATTTCATACAAAGTCCCTGTAACTCAAGTATCTGTATTTAAGAAAGTATATATATTAGGTTGGTGTGAGAAGGAGAAAATAAACAGAGAGAAGAAGAGAGAGAAGGAAGCTGCTTCAAGTTTCACAGGAGCTCTTGGGAACGGGGGTGTGTCAAGGAAATGCATTCTTCTCAAATGCTCTAATAGGTGACATAGGTGGGTCAAAAAGAGCCTTCTTCAATCAAGAAAAGATAACATTTTGCTGCTTTGGTATCTCATGGCACAGTAGAGGTGGGAGTCAATTTACCAACTATTGTGGAAAGGTGGAAGTCAATTTACTAGCTATGCAGCCACGTGACTACCCCGCTGTCTGAATCTGGGAGCATTCCAGACCCACTGGCCTTCCTTGAATTAATTGCACATTTAGAAGATAAATTTGTTTTTATTCTCTCAGAGATTAGGTTGGTTTTGGCACACAATGCATTCAAATTATTTTTGAAACTAGCATTTATTTTATTCTCTGAGCCTTTACTAATTCTTTGCCAGAACCTTTTGTTTACCCTTGGGCCTTCTGGAACAGAAGCTTATTTCAGCTCATATTTTTTTCTCTTGGATTGGCTTTATTTGGAGAAGACAGACGATACCAAGTAAAATCGTGAATAGACTTTTCAGCCTTCTGGCTGCTTGACTTTTATATAAAGTGAGCAATGGACTCCACATTAGCTGTGGCCCTCTGAGATAATCTAATGGAGAAAATCTATGGACACCTTGGACCTCATGATATTAAGTGAAGGAAATACTCCACCATATTGCCCTCTACCAAATCTGTAGAAGATGGACTCATAACTGAGGCATGATTTTTTTTTTATTCCATTCTCCATCATCTAAATTTGAATGACACAGAGATAATTTGAATACCAGTTTGAAGAAATACCCTTGTGAAACTCACTTTCTTCAACATCTAGGCACAACCCTTCTGAGGTTTGTGGGCCGTGATAGGTCACGGGGTCTGTAATTTCAACTGGTTTCAAAAGTAACTGCACCCTTTGTTGCTACCTTTGGAAAAAGTGACACAGCTGATGGCTTACAGAAAAAATGAGATGCAAGCACTCTAATAAGTTGATAAAGAATAATGTGTGCCAGTTTCAAAGAATTATGTACCCTAGAAAAGCCATGATGTAATTCTGATCCAATCTTGTGAGAGCAGCCATTTCTTTAATCCTGATTCGATACTGTAGGTTAGAAACTTTTGATTAGATTATCATCATGGAAATGTGTCATGCCCAACTGTGGTTGTGATCTTTTGATTACATGGAGATGTGACTACATCCTTTCCAGGTGGGTCTTGATTAGTTGACTGGAATCCTTTAAAAGAGGAAACATTTTGGAGAGGACCAGAAATGACAGAGTCAACAGAAACTTCACAGCAGACCTGAGACAGATGTGGACATGTGGAACACAGAAACATGGATGTTTGGAGATGTTTGGAGTCCAGCAGATGTTGCCTTGAGATGTTAAGCAAACCAGAACCTGGAGAGAGCCAAGGGAAGCCAAGAGATGAAAGCCAGCCCTGAAGAAGCCAAGTGAGGAACCCCCACAGGAACAGAGGCTGAAAGTAACCGATCCCAGGAGCAAGGGACCAACAGATGCAATCATGTGACTACACAGCGGTCTGGATCTGGGAGTGTTCCAGACCCATTGGCCTTCCTTGAATTAAGCTATCTTTCCCTGGATGCCTTAATTTCGACATTTTTATAGGCTTAGAATGGTAAACGTCTAACTTATTAAATTCCCCTTTCTAAAAACTGTTCCAGTTCAGGTATATCACATTCTGGCAGCTTTTACCAACTAAAACAAATGATAAATTAAAAAAAAAGTCACTATTTTGTAACATCCAATGGAATAACAGACCTAGGTAATATTCATCCAAGGATACTAAGACTTCTAGGTGAAAAGACTGGACTTTTTATAATAGATGGGTCAGGCAGGTACCACCCAAGCCCACTGATCCAAGTTTAGCACTGCTCTAAGCAGACTACTGAAGACATGCAATGGAGAATACATAAGACCATCTACGTGGGATTTTCTTGCCATTATTTTTTATTTTGCATCTCATCAAGACTGGTTTCTTCAACAAATAAACACCAATATAAAAAGGAAAGGTGATTATTATAGAACACAAGAGACATAAGAGAAAAAAATGCAATGTCAGGATCTTGTCTGGATCCTAACAAATTAACTGTAAAAAAAATATATATATTATTGGGACAATGAGAAATTTGACTATGGACTGAATGTTAGTTAATATTAAAGAATTTATTTTTATATAAGATACGATAATGGCATGGTGGTATTGTAAAATCAAACAAATAAATACATGAATAAACATGTCCTTATCTATGGGAGATTTATTCCAAGATACTTATCGGTGAATATGTGGAAGGGATAAATGATACAAGATTGGCAAAATATACTCTCCACTTTCGTATGATGCAAGTTTAAAAATTCAGGTTTTTTTTCCTTTTTCTCCAAAATACCCACTCCTCTAAGAAGCCTTCTGGCCTCTTATCAGCGAGGAAAAGCAGAAAGGTAGAGCTGTGAAGGAACAAATGCTGAGAGTGTGACTTGTTGTGATTGTTTTCCTTTTCCTTTTTTTTTTTTTAAATCAGAAGGAAGTGAATTTTCACTCCCTTTCTCAACAGCTTGTACTGATTATGACCGGTTTACATAAGTAAGTGGATTTATTTTTATAGTTTAATATTTCAGTTTTATGATAGCAAACTCGTATCAGGAAATATTTTAAAACATTAAACAGAAAATCTAGCCATTTTAAGTTTAAGGATTTATTTTTATCCTTTAAGTTCTGACTACATCCTTCCTGGGAACCGCTGCTTATATTTGTATATATTTCATTGGCTTAGGAGCTTCAGATTGTCAAGAAAATGTTTGAAGGCTATTTATGCAAGTATTATATTGAACTCTGTCACGAAAGACACCTTGCTTTCCAAATAGAGTATCCTCAAACTCAACTAGTCAATGTTGGTCTTTTTCTTTGTTTCCTTTCCTTATGCATTTTAATTTTTGTGTTTGTTTTCTATATGTTTGTTCCCATATCTATGTTTACTCTCTTACCTGCAAATGCAGGTTTTACAGCTGACTTTCTACTGATTCTTGTCCTATGTTGGCGATATTCAGTGGTATGCGTAGTATACAAATAACAGCATAGGGATGAGAAAAAATAAACTCCATCAACATATTCAAAATTTGATGTCAAAACAACTTGGTTTTTTTTCTAGTACAGTAAGAAACAGAGTGTTAGGGTGATGAAGAGAGGGAGAGCAGAACTGAGGAGGGATGGCTGGATTGGAAGAAAGCAATACTACTGAAAAGTACAAACAAATGAATGACAAAAGAAAAGGACTGAGCAAAACTTCTCTTCAAAAAGAATGTGCATGCAAAAGCTTATTCGAGCCGGCGTCATCCGACCCACAAAAGCAGACATCATTAGACAGATATGGTAGCTTACTGGAGACTGAAGTATGGAAAGCTTTGGAAAATCATCCTTCATTTTTCTGACATCCTTAGTCCATATGTTACCAAGTGGATGAGCCATTTCCTGAGACTATGTTTGGGTGCAATTGGACCAAACACCTCTGTAGCCAATACCCGAAGCAAGAGTTACTGCTTCTGGAAGCACTTGGCCAAAGACCCTAATCAAGCTCTTTTTGTGAAGTGTGTATCATGCCCTTTAATCTGTGGAGGGCATTTAGGAGAGGCTTCAAAAAATCAAAGGTTTCTGATTGACCTTTCAGGAGAGGGCAGCCTTTTCTCCTGCTCTCTTGGATTGAGAGTCTTTTTTCTTACATTAAGTATAAAACACCCCATAAAATACAACAAAAGAGAGAATTGGACTCTTAGCCTCGACCCAAGTCTTCTAGGGGTCATCATTACAGCGTTAACTATCCATGATTATAATCTCAGAACACATAGAGCTCTTTTAAAATTCCTTGTGAATACCTAAAGTGATCATTTTTCTTTGCACCTACTTATAGTACAGCATCCATTAAGTTTTAATTATCTCTCCTCACCACGTCTTTCATCTTTGGTTCTATTTGCTGCTAGGGGCCTTTGAAGAAGTGGACTTGGACTTAATATATACAGTTCATTGAAGGACTTACTTTGGGCCATCCAAGTTCATAGCTTGTTGATTGAAGCTATGAGGCCAACACACTACTCATGCACAAAAATTGTGCAATTCCCTCTGAAATCAAAGTATTATATTTTCTTAGGGAATCAAGGCCAAATTTGATCTTCAATATCTCTATCTCTCCTAGAATGGAAACTTGATGATGAGATCAAAGTTTAAAAACAGTGTTCTTTGTTCTTTCGGGAAAATTAAGTTTGAAATGAAAAAATGTATATATATATATAAACATTCAGTTGCTGGTTCTAAAGAACTGCACAATGACCAAAATGAACAATAGGGAGTGGGGTGGGGAGGGAGATATAGAAAATAAAAATCTGCAGTTAGAATCTTTTTTATATTCAACTAGTTATCAATTTATTTTAACCTATTACTTGTCTTAGTGAAATAAAGCATTGTTTTGAATTTTATTTGCTCATAGCCACTGAAAGATTGGGCCCCCGTCTGTTTGAGACAGCTCCTGTACAAGGAGCATGGGCAAATCTAATTATTTCTCCTTCTACAATGGGTAATATTGTGCTATCTTCAAAAGAAATCAATTCTAAAATGTATTCAAAGAAACCAGCTCACAATCCACGTCAAAGCATCAATAAAATAAACTTTCTCTACCCGGAAAGTCTTGAGATACATTAAAAACCAGGAGGGCATTTGTTCTCATTGTGGGAAGCTATTAACAATTCAATATCAAAGAAAACCTCTCACCAATCCCTCAACAGATACACTTAGACTCACATTTTAATTTTTCTGTACCATCTTATTTAGCTTTATTTCATTTTCTTTAGTCTACATGTTGATAAGGAAATTGGTATTTGAGTACTGGCATTTGAATTTTCAGATGCAAAAAATCTGGCAAGAACAAAGTGCCTCTTATTTTAAGCATCACTGCATGTCTTATATGCAGTTAGCTGTGAATGCAAGCTTTACTTTGGAGATAGAGAGCAAGCAGTTAACCTGTGTGTTTTAAAGGAATCTTCGTGTCATATAACTTATGCAGGTTTACTTTAGCACATGTAAGATAATACAATAGGCACTTAAGCTGTACAGCTGGATACTGTTTGGCATCAATACCACAAGTTTTATCCAAACTAAATTCCTTTCCTTAATCATTCAAATGGAATCAAACTGTCCTGGCTTGCTATCCATTGTAAGTAAAAGATACAACACCCAAACTGCTAACACCGACAGGTTAACACCTATTGTACTTGATTGCACTAAACAGCTAAGACAAGATGCTAAGTCAGAGTGGAGAAAGCCGACAGATCCAATCTGCTTACCCATCTCTCAAGCACTTTACTCAACTATTTGTTGTTAATAAAATTCTGGAATTTGGATTTTGGCTGACATTTTCAAGCTTCATTTCTATGATAAAAATGATTTGGATGCCTTAAAATTAGAACGGGCAAGGCAGTTAGAATCATTTAAAATACGGTATGAGTATTTTATTTTAGGTGCCTTGCTTATGTCTAATTTATGTCAGTTAGAGCTATAGCATAGGTTTGGACTACAACTTCAGTATAGCTTAACCTGCTTTGAAACTGCCTTTTTTTCTGAATGATAATGCTATCATTGTTAAAATCATAATCTTAACCATATCTGTAGTATGGTTCTCTTTTTCTCTCTCTCTTTCGCAACTGTTCTGAAATTCATAAGGATTTGGGCTTAAAATTTAAATTTTACCTTTCCAAGAACAATATTGAGTACCATTATAAAAGGAAAGTAAAATTTAGCAGCAGTAGGTATACAGGGGAAAAAAGCAAGATTTTTTACTCTTTAAAAGCAATTAACAATTACATAAATCAACCCCTCGAAATATTCCAAATAATACATTTTATAGAAAACTTTCTAAGGAAGACAGACTTTTACTGCTCAGATAGTCTACAAACATATAAAAATATATTTTAAAATCACAATCAGTAAATATATTCTTTTTAAATACCATCCAAATTATGGAGTGCCATGATCCAAAGTCATTTTAAATGATAGAAAAATAAAATGTACTGGTATTAAATAACTGACAGTGGTTGTATATTCCTGCAACAGGCTGGCTTATTTTTGTGGTGTTTAATTTTGCTGCTTTTCTTTTCTTTTTTTACTTGATGCCAGCCAAGAAGTGAGGACACAAGATGAGAGCAAGTTTTAGGCAGCTTTAAGCAACATGCACTGTGATTTCACTTATTTTCAGGTAGTATACGCCTATGGGTAATTGTTTACACATTTATGTATTCCTAATTTGGGTCTCACTGTTCCTAAGTAGCTTCATTATGCCCTCTCTGAGCAGGTCCTCAGCACCCCTGGGCCAGATCAGAGATCCAGAGTCATTTATTCACTCAGGCCGTGTTATCATTAGCAAATTTCCGAGCTGTCACAGTCCTACGTGATCAGCAGGTGGGTTGCTGCATGACCAGGGTTGCTGGAGTGTTAGAGCAAAAATAATCTTCTGGGAGAGATAAAAGAAACATGTAACGAAATCAGTACTCTTAAAAAAAAATCCGTGTTCAAGTAAGCTTAAAAGGACATTTATTATACTTCTGTTCTAAAAGGTATATCTAATCATTTCATGAGCAGTTGATGACTTGAAACCAAGACTGTCTGTTAAACTTATAGTCCACGCAAAATGAGAGACGTTGGGAGATTTCTCTATTGTTCTACCAGAGAATATCAACTCTCTTTATTTAAAGGCCAGTATATCCCCAGGCAAATTGAGTTTCCATGCTTAGTTGATTCAGAGCCTATTTCAAGCAAAGGCTGCTAGCTATGTCAAAATGTATACTGATTTTGTGATATACATAGTTTTCCAAAGGAGGAAGAGAGATCACCGGTCTCAATCCATTTGTGACTTGACTTAGATTTAACGTTGCCCTGGAGAAAGTGCTGGCTGGCATGTAAGCGTACTGAAATATTTCACAGTGAGATACATTTCCTCTTACCCTTCAGTTTTCCAACCATGAGTCACTAAAATTCTCTTGTAAAATTGGGGAAAAATGTCATGTTATTGAAGGAATTCATTACATTAGTAGAAGGCAAAACAGACTACTTACAATCAACAGAATCACTTTGAGTAATTTGTTCTTTTTGACATTTTTAAAAGAATAGCTTTCCCTACAACATAAATGCTAACTAGATGGAAAGAGTATAAAGTACAAAAATATACACAAATTGCATTTTAATTCCCATTTTTCTCTAAAAAGATGTCAAAGTTAAATCTAAATGTGGTTTAAATACACACTTTGCTTCAAATGTTTAGGGAATGATGTCTAACACAGAGAAAAATAAACCCATTAATTTTCCATTTGCATAACTTGCCCTTGAACTTTATTTGACATTTCTCATTTGCTTTTGCAATATGAATTCTAAGTTTCCAGTTTAAAGGAGGTAGGCATCAGGTTTTTGGTTTTTTTTTTCATTTTTAGTGGATGGGCATTTATTTTTCTTAATGCCCATTTTTTTTGCATGGATAATTTGAGTACTAATATAAGTAGTGTGTGCTCACATCCATTACCCAACCAGTTCCATATACTTTAACTTCCAAAGGATTTTGAAAAACTCTACTCTGAATTTTTAACATGAGAATATATCACCAACATGTAAAACCAACATCTGAATTAATATTTTCTTCTCTTGACCTTTTGTGCATATGTAAGTTTTGTCCCCTCTGCCTACCCCCAGAGAAAGAGAGAAAAAAGTTGGAAAGCAGAGTTTAGGATGTAGATATGCAGATGATGCATGAACAAAGCTGAATACCTTCTTTTATTTATTTTTAAATATTTTTATTGTAAACCTGAACAAACAAACATTCTTGACATACAAACATCCTATGCATGGTATATAATCAATGGCTCACAATATCAGCATATAATTGTGTATTCATCACCATGATCATTTTTTTTGAACATTTGCATCTCTCCAAAAGCTGGATAACTTTTAATGGTTTATCCGGGTTTATTAAATTTGTTAACTGAATTAAAATTTAAGTATGCAATTTATTCCTTTCTCTCTCTCTCCCTTGCCCCCTTCCTAATTCTTTCTTCTCCCATTTCTTTCTTCTTCAAACATATTGAGCAACCCCTACTACAACAGGCACTGGCTCAATCATTGGAACTACAGATTGTTATAAAGGAGGGAGCTAATCATTCAGTGAAAGAGATGGACAGTCAACAAATTCTCAGAGATTGCCATAATTACAAAGTGTGATAAGAGTCATGGTGAAGATCACAGGGAGCTGGGAGTGAATACACTATATAAGCAATTTAGATGAAGAGTTAAGGAAAGGATTCTTTGAAGAAGTGACATCTGAGTTTAGAGTATTATTATAAACGACAACAGCGACAACCTTTTGAAGGTGCGTACTGTGCAGGACTGTGCCATGTTCTGATGTTAAAAGTGGCAACAACCACCACATAAAACACAAATGAAAAGACCCTGAATTCTGATTCTTGTCCTCCAGGATTTTATGACTATATTTATCTATTATAATTTTAATAATGAATTGTTTATATATGCATAGTTTGGGATGCACTTTTATGTATACTCTTCTACTTAAGCATCCATAGGTCATTCTTTAATGAATATTGATTGATTTTCTAGGCTCTGGGAATATGAAGTTGAAGGAAAATCAGTCTGGTTTCTCTGACAGTCTAGCAGACACATGAGTGGGATGAATATTGTGTGGGCTAAATTTCCCTTTGATTACAAACAGGACTGTTCGGAGTACCTGGGAAGGGCATGCTTTCCTGGCTTGAGGTGGGGGGAACCATCCTGTGAAGCAGCCACATCAGACTCATTCCACTTGTGCAGAAACTGAAGCCCATAAATAGTAGGCAACTTGCCCAACTTCAAACATCTCTAGAGTTTTAGGAAAGTATTTAAAAACCTTATCTGAGGCAGATGTAAACAAGTGTAATTTGCCCAGATCATTATTGCATTGCTTATATAGTTAATTCAATCTTAATTTAGCATGCTATTTACATTTTAAACAGTTTAAATAGTTTTATAAACAACCAGAAAGCTGGAAAGGCTGATTCTTGTTGTCTGAAGACACAGTCCTAAAAAACCAAAACCAAATAAAGAAAACTCTGTAAACCTGTCACTCAATTTATCTTTGAATGTATTTCCACTCCTGCAGGGATAAGCAAGCATCATTGCAGCTACTCCTGTCTCAAAATGTGGATGGGAACAAGGAGGACCATGAGACTGTGGGCGGTAATGAAGGAAGACACAGTCTTCATTTCAATCTTCTCATTTTAAGTCTAGTCTCTAAGCATAATGTTGCATTTCTAACGGCATTTGAGAAAGCTTGAATGATACCAAGGACTTCAGCTCAGTAGAGATTCCATATGAGTTCCAACAAGGAGTTAATTTTCAGTTTCATCTAAAGGACTTCATAATATGATAGGAAAAATTATCAGGGATCATTTTTATTATCCCCAAAGGAAGACACAGCCTATACGAGACCCAGAAATCCAGCACAATCTTATTTGGAGTTAGGATCCTAGCTCTTTCTCGAGGGCAATCCCAGTTGGGATTTACATTTTTGCAAAGCATGGAAACAGGAGTGATTAGCGCACTGAGGCACTCGGTTGACCTCACGGATCATTCTCCATAAAAACTCACATTTTTAAATAACAGTACACCACTGGACCCAATTTCAGTGGTTTCCCAGAGTACAATTTTTACTGTCAGATGCTAATAAATCAGTGTCAGCATAGCTTGATGATTTAGATGTGCTTGGATTGTTAGGATGTTCGGGGTGGTTCATCACCATTGTAAATTACAGTAGTTCACAGCAATGATAAACGTTTCCAGTCTGCTGATATACTGGCACATTTAAATCATGTCGCGTTATGATTCTGTCTCTTTAAACAAGAAGGGAATTAAGCTTCAAGTTTAATTAAACATTATTTTAAAAATTGGGATTTAGTATATAAAATCCATCCTGTGATTCCTCCAAGTTCTTTCCTTGAGAAAATAGATTGCATGTTTCATTGGGATTTGACCTTAATTAATCCTGTCCTTTGTGATCCACCCCCTTGCTGAAATAGTCTTATCAAAAGGAATGCAAGCTATGGGCTGAGATAACAATCGGTCATTAACTTCTGCCTGCGATGCTGGCTGGGATCCATGGGCATAGAATTCTAAACCCATTGAACAAGTAATGTCCAGGGCTTAGTACTCTATGGCCGAGAGACAAAACAAACTATGCAGAACAGCATCTTTACACAGTGTACACGGATTTACACGATAGCAAACAGCCTGAAACATTCACAATGAAGCATGTGCGTTGGCATCTAGTCCTGCCGCATCAGATTATACAAGAGGGAGGTCATTTCGGCAATATAAATGGAAGTAAACAAGCAAGGAATATCCATTTCCAAATATCATTATTTTCGTAAAAATGATTTATAAAGTTGGCTATCACTTAATCTTTAATAGAACCTGAGTATTTCTTTCTGCTGGTTTAGATACTATCCTAGAGCAGTAGCTCTCCTTACTTGACTGCTTTCTAAACAAGAAAAGGGTTTAGAGCAATAAATACTTACTGCCTGTTGATCTAAATTGTATGTAGTCCAGATAAATATAACATATCTGCAGGATTTTTCATAAAGCAAAAGCCTGTAGCATTCAAAATCTTTTATGTCCTGTAGCTTTTTAATTATTTTGTCCTGGACAAATGAATTCTGGGCTTTGGTAATCTGAAGAATGCCAAGTGATGATTTCTTTACAGTCGTGCAATTAACCAAGGAAACATTGTGTAACCCTCTGACACAGTGATGAGGCTCCTACCTTTCATAGGACCTCTCTCAGATTCAAGATGACTTTTATGTTCTTTCAATCCTTTTAATTCTATCAACATTTACTGAGTACCTACTATGTGCCAGGCATGCTTCTAGATCCTTGGAATACACCAGAGAACCACTGCGATGGTTTGAAGCTTTATGTACCCCAGAAAATCATGTTCTTACAGCTAATCCATTCCTGTGGGTGCAGACCTATTGTAGGTGGGAACTTTGATTAGGTTATTTCAGTTGAGGCATGCCCCAGATGAGTCTTAATCCTCTTACTGGAGTCCTTTATAAGAGGGTAAAAGACAGAGAGAAACACACAAGCTGAGAGAAAAGGCCACAGAAATAGTGAGGAACCCACTGAAGTCAGAAGCTGGAATCAACGAAACCTGGAAGAGAAGGGAGAGACCATCAGATGCCACCTGCCCTGCTGTCTCAGAAGAGTCCAAGTATCACCTGATGTTGCCTTGATTTGGACATTTTCATGACCTCCCAAAGTGTAAGCTTGTAAGCTACTAAAGCTTCACTGTAAAAGCCAGTCCATTTCTGGTATATTGCATTTTGGCAACTTTAGTAAATTTGAAACATAAGAAAAAAGACCTGCCCTTGTGGAGCATACACATTATAAAGGTGTTAGATATTCATGCTGGAGAGGGGTCATCCAACTTTTGTCATGGGTTTTCATTGAAAATTGGAAATCGAAGATGCTTACGGGATATTATAATCTGAGTTGTTCATCTTATATTTTAATCACCTGGTGCTAATGATTCTTGATATGTCATGCCACTTCACTTGATTCCCTTCATTCCAGTTTCTGTGAAAATATTTGTAGCCTATATCATGGCAATAGCCTTTTAACTGCACTAAACTCATTTTGAAAACCAATTTCATTAGATAATTAATTATTCAATGGTGACTGTGCACAAGATAGCTCTGAGTTAATTTTAAAATACCCCTTCTATCATGGCAGGCTTCTACTTGTATGGTTCTCTATTGCCCACTAATTCAAGATACTTGTTAAATCTAATATTCAAGATCCTTCATAATCTATACCAAAGTGGTTTCCTAACGCTTATCCCTCTACTTCCTGGATCATGCTTTATACCTTAATTAGGCCATTCTTATATCCTTATATTCTTTATATTACCCATCTCCTTCTCCCATGCTTAGCCCCACCTCTATTATCCTAGAGCAGGAACCTTCTCAGACTAAGAAGACTTCAAGCCTTTACATGTCCTTCAAATGTTTTCTTGGCTCATTCTCTCCTTTTAAGTGTCAGTCCAAATGTCACTTCTGCAGAGAATCCTGGGCATTAAGCTCATATTAATTCATCAGTTACTTTATGATGGAGAAGAGCAAGGAAGCAGATGGAAAGAGAAACTAGAGATGTGCCTGCCCCTCCCCTCCCCTCCTCCTACGGGAATATCAGTGGAAGTCTTTTTATCTAGAAATATGAGTTAGGAGAATCTCCCAAGTTTTATAATTATGTTCCTAGTTTGAGACTTACCAAAGAGTTCTCAATTAATGATTAAGGTTATAAAAGTCTCATTCAGTATTAATCTGCAATGTTTAAAATAAAAATACTAACCTAAGAAATAAAGCCGTACATATGTGGTCAGTTGATTTTTAAGAAAGGTGCCATGATAATTCAGTGGGGAAAGGATACTTTTCTCAATAGAATTCTGGACAAACAGGATCTCCATCTGGAAGAAAATGAACCTCATCTCTTATGACAAGCTAGAAACAAAAATTAACTGAAAACTGATTATAGATCAACATAAAAATTAGAATCATAAATTTTATCAAAGAAAACACAGGAGACCATGTTTGCAACCTTGGTATAAGCAAGTATTTCTTTAGGACCCATAAAGCACAAACCATAAAGGAAAAATATGATAAATTGGATGTCATGAAAATTAATGTTCAACAAAATTAAGAAAAGAAAATGAAAGGGAAAGCCACTGACAAAGAACTAGAATCTAGAATATATAATGGTTTACTAATGGCCAAGAAGTGTCAAAAAATGCTCAATAAAGCTAGTCATCAGGTAAATATAAACCAAGTAAGACACCACTATGCACTCCTTAGAGTGGCTAAAATGAAAAAAGATCAACCATATCAAGGTTGATGAAGATGGTGAATTAGAACTATCAAAAATTCTGGGGAAAAGGTAAAGTGGAACAACTACATTGAGAACTAGCTTTCCAATTTCTTATCAAGTTACCATATATTTACAATAAGACTCAAAAATGCCACCGCTACGTAGCTACCAAAGAAACAAAAATGTGTGTCCACCCAAAGACTTGTATAGGAATGGTCACAGCGACTCTATTCAGAACAGTTCAAATTGGAAACTGAAATATCCATTGACAAGGAGAAGGATAAACAAATTGTGATACAGGTACTCAATGGAATACTACTCAGCAACGAAAAGGACTGAGCCACGGATATATGAAACTACCTGGGCACAAAAGCATATCTACAGTAGAAGCCCATTTAAATGAAATTCTAAAAAAGACAACTATCTATAGTAACAGGAAGCAGATCGGTGGTGACATAGAAGGAGGGGTGGGGGGTGTTGACTAGGAAGAGTCACAAGAAGATGTTTTGAAGCGACGGAAATATACTATACCTTGATTGTGGCAATGGTTATACCATGTACGAATTGGTCAAAACTCATTGAAATATTTACACTTAAAATGGGTGAAGTTATTGTGTGTAAAGTAAAACTCAAAAAAGTTGAATATATATTTTTAAAAATACAAGCCTTTTTGTTACCATTCCTTGTTTTTAAAATTCCTCACATATATTATCTTCTATCTGTAGCACCCCACCTCCTGTGAGCTGAGTGTGAAGACGTGTTATTGGTGTTGCCACTTTTCTGTTTCCATCTGCCTAGGAGGACAGCCTGGGAAATACAACAGGACAATGGTGGGGAAGGTGTGCCTGTCTCTGTGTGTGCATGTGCATACAGGCAGATAAAGAAACACGGGTATGAAATATCTTGCCTCTGTGTATGCTCAGAGCTCAGGCATGGCGTTTTCATAGCCACCGATGTTGCTGTGGTAGTTTGGAAGTGTATATGCCCCCCTGCCCCCAATCATATTCTTAAAGCTAATCCATTCCTATGGGTGTAAACCTATTGTATGTAGGAACTTTTGATGGGTTATTTCAGTTAAGTTGGGGCCAAGGTGGGTCTTAATCTCTCACTGAAGTTCTTCAGTGAGAGAGTGAGAGATTGAGAGAGAGAGAGTGAGAGTGAGAGTGAGAGTGAGAGTGAGAGTGAGTGAGAGAGAGAGAGAGAGAGAGAGAGAGAGAGAGAGAGAGAGAGAGAGAGAGAGAGAGAACATTGTCTTGATGATGCCTAGACTTGGACATTTTCCCGGCTTCAAAACTGTAAGCTTGTAAGCTTATAAGTTCCCATAGTAAAAGCCACTGCATTTGAGCAGCTCAGCAAACTAAGACAGTCGTCACCATTGGTGGTGTTGACATCACCAACATCAATCCAAATGACACATGATAAGAAAGCATGTAACTCATGAGGTTATTTTGAGGATTAAGTTTAATAGCACATCTAAAGTGCTTAGGACAATGCCTCGCAATTGGTACATGTACAGTAAGTGGTAACTACTACTATTAGTCCAGTGTCATCCAATATGCTTTGGCATCTTCATATGTAAAAGATAAAGATCAAACTTACTTTTCAGAGTTGTGTGAGTTATATGAGTTCCAATGAGACAATGGACGTGAAAGCACTAGCATGAGTAGTCCCCACTAAGCCATGGTCAATATGGCTGGAGGAAGTGTGTAACTTTGTTCTAGGACAAAGAACTTTGTCAGGGAGTGGGAAAACTGTTGAGTGCTGATGAGGTTGCCTTCCTAGTGACTAAGCTATAAGTTACGATAGTAAGAACCCTGCTCTGGACTCCCCCAACTCTGCTATGGACTCACTTGGTTCCACTGATCCCCCAAACTGAGTTCTCATCTAGGAGGAACTAGGGGGTCCTGTCCATACACTTGGATCTTGAGCTTCCATATCCTTTACACTGTTGTTAGATGATTGGAAATAACCCAAAGTGGAAACAACCTATGCCAATAATGAGTCGTCGTTCTCTTTTTAGGCCCTTTGTCAGATGGCCTCACTCAAGGCCTTAGGAAGTGACTTCTTTCTTCCCTTCCTAATATCAGTGTCCATCATTTCACAATGTTTTGTCTCCTCATTCTCTGTATTTGAAGAGTCTGCTCTCTGGAACATGAGAACGTAATTTAATTGCTGCTGCTCTGAATTTTCTTTGCTTAATGTGTTGTACAGTAATTCAATTACCATCATCAGACAGGTAGAAAGCATCCTCAGTCTATTCATTCACTTAGAAGAGAAAGAAGCAGCTGAATTTCCAAGTCTATCTAAAACGGAGTGTGGCTATGCAACAATTTCCAGATAAGGCTCTTATTCATTATACCAACAAAGGAAGCACAACCTCTATGATTTAGAAAAAGAAGAAGGAAAAGGCCCCAATTTAGAAACACATAGAGTTTCAGTTACAAAAGAAAGGCAACACAAATAGCTTTATAACAGTACAAAAGTATTTCCACATATCATATTCCTAATTACTTTTATGAGTTTAAAAGCTTGCTTTACTCACTATAGGCATTATGACAAGGAAGGAATTAACCACAGCTGTTTATAAAGTCTAATTGTGTGACTACAATATCATATAATATGGTACTGTTGTAGGCTCCCAAGTTAAGAATTATTTTAAAGACACAAAATATATCCCACTAGACATGCAGCAAGCATTAAAACAACCCTACGAAATACAAAGGAGATTTTCCACCCCTTGAACTGTTTTCCCTAAGCTTACAGCTTTTTATTACATTTCTCTGAAATACTAAAATCATTACAGGCTTCCTTTCTTCTGGAAGAGAAGAGAAGAGAAGAGAAGAGAAGAAGACTTTCTCTCCCTAATTTCCCCTCCTTCTTATTTTCTATCACATATTACTAGAATTAACTGAAGTACAAAAGTTTGATGACAAAAATGGACTTTTATGACTGCAATGCACAAAATGTACTTAGGTGTGAAGAGGTAATAGATATCTCATTTAAGCTTAAGTGTGTCCCTCTCAGTGTTCAGCAGAGCAGGGGGGCACAGGGTGCTGCCGAGCTAACAGAAACGCTTTAGGCTGTCACAGCACTGGAGTGTAGATTTCAGATATGGACTGTGACATTCCTCCTTTATTTTGACTCCAGCATCAACTGCAAGTCTTAATGCCAGCTGACAACTACACGGTACTCCCCCACTAAGTGTCAACCTCTGTCAACATGTCACATACAAAAAGTAGTAGGTTGCACAATTCAGGTCTGTACACTTATGCTAAAGTTCCTGCTTCTAGCACTTCTGATTATGCCATGTAGGATGTGTGTTCTTTTCTCTTCGCAATGCTGATTGTGAGACAGGTCAAGGGTTAACCAAAATAAAAAAGTCATCATTTATCAGCAAGTTTATGAGTCAATGAAAGTGGGATGGAAAAATACGTGTATGGGCTGCAAGTAAGATATATAAGAATAAAAAGGCATTAGGTGCCAAAGATATTTTTAAGCACCCAATGTTGGAAATTAATAAAGAAATCTGGGAAAGTAAATGCTTGTCTAAATTAGGAGTTCCACAGCTGACCTGTGGCTACATCTTCTTGCACACTCTCGTAATCTAGTACAGAGAAATTTTCAGATGCAGAAGAAAATGGACTTGTCTGTTAATAACTGAGAATGGATATAATGTGTCCCCAAATACCACAATAGCTTACACTGAGCACCTACAGCATCTTGGGCACTGTACAGGGTGCTGGGCCAACAGCAGAGACCCAGACTAAGTGTCCCTGTGAGACTTACATTCAACCAGGGACATAGTTGTGGACAAATGCATTAACAAATGTATACTCATTATAATGATAAGTGCTATGGAACAAAATAAGATGGGGTAAGGCAGAGAGAGGACAGCAGATGACAAGAGAGGTGGCTATTTCAAATAGGACAGTCAGGGAACGGCTCTCTGGGGAGGTAATCCTTGTGGAGAGGCTGGAATTGAGAGCTGAGGGAGGGAAAACAAGCAGAGAGAGACCCAGAGGGCAGAGTTCACTTGGCATGTCTGGAGAAACCCCAGGAAAGCGTCTGGCTCCAATGACTCAGAAGGACCTTGGTTGGGAAGGTATGAGTTTAGAGAGGGCCCATTTCTCTGAAAGAGAGAGCCAGCCACAGAGGTGGTTAAGGAGAGAATGAACACGTTTTCACGCTGAAAGGGACATTCTAGTCTTTAGGTGAGGGTGGAAGGACAAGGTTATGGCTGTCACAATAATCAGAGTGAGACATGTTGACTTGGACAATGCAGAGGCACAGGTGAAGAAAAGTGCCTGCTCTGAAATTTATTTTAAGGAAAAATAATAGGATTTGCTGATAGAATAGAAATAGGCTACGAGACAAAGAAAGAAGACAAGGATGACCTGAGGTTTTTGGTCTTACTCATAAGCCAGATCTTCAACAGCAATTCCTTCTTTTGATCCCCAGTCTCCTACCTTCAAGGCAGGCATGAATAAAAGGGCTATAAAACCCAAACCTCTTGTGGTTGTTCCATTAAGAAGATGAAGGACAGAGTACATCTCCTGCCTAGGAATAAATCCAGTCTGTATTTAATTCTTTTGAGAAATTGTTCATGAACAGTTACCCTTGTATACATTCTGTATATAATGCTGACAAGTTCAATTTCTGCTTGGGTTAATGGCCACATAATGCCTTTTACACGAGTTAAGGTTGCTTGGAGGCAGGAATGATCTCTAATTTTTTCCCCTATGTTTTGCATTGCTTAGATAGATTTATTTTTCCCCCCAAACTTGCTGGTTAAGGTCTAGCTGCCCCTTCCTACTGGCGGGTAAATCTAATTAACATTAATGAGAGTTCTGTGCACATATTGACAGGATAATAGACCTTTCAGGATGGTTCCTCCCCTCCTGCACCACCACTCCCCCACTGCAGACTCGCTGATTATTTCATTAGGCAGCAGAGTAAACCCAGGCAGGAGAACACACAGTTGGTGGAAATTAAAAGGGAAGACCTGCCTTTATCCACACTTACTTTCACTTGCATTAGAGTGAGGGAGGGGTTGGGTGGGGATGCCTGATAGGGTGTCACAGCCACCGGACAATCTAGTTTTCTGGAGAGAAGAGCTTTTAGGAAGCTCGGTCTTCTCAGAGTTATGTGCTTACGTATGATTATTTGATTAGAAAAACTGATGGTGTCTCTGATGTCAAATTTTAATGTCCATTGAAGCAAATTGGTATAGAATCAAGGAGAACATTAATAGGGCCTGGGTGATTTCACTGGCTCTGCACGTACAAGTATCAGAGGGGTGAGATATGACAAGTCTATGAAACAATTGCTAGAATTGTGTCATCCTTAGTGGGGGTTCTAGGAATAAAATTTGAGCATGGGATTTGCTCTTTTAAGATAACCATCTTCTGGCTGTCACAATCAGCTGACAAATGTGTCTGAGCATTCTTTATTCTTAAAGGTACAAGAAACCGAACTCACTCCATGCCATCTGCCCTCTTAAAATGGTCTGCATGTGGTTAATAGAAGCTTTGTAGTCTGTTTCTTTCCCTACAAAATACATTTGGCAAATTCAGGATGTCACATTCTCCTTAGGAGTTAAGTGTATTTTGGAGTGTTCACTGCAGTTGGTATAAATTACTGTATGGTTGAAGGCAGATCAGTGGTTACTGGTTGTATTTTTTAAACTCCAGTTACCCAATACATCTGGGGCTCTTCAAGCTGTTGGGAATTACGAGAATGAGTGCTCACTTTCCTTTAATAAGACTGGCTCAGAAAAGAAGCTGGAAGTGTGAATTTATTTTTTTTTCTCTTTCTGAAACTTGAGAGGTTGTGAGTTTCATGGAAAAAGTGTGATATACTAGAAATATTGAAAACTGGCAGGTTTGTCTGAATCTAAACTTCTTCCTCTTTTGGGGGGCATCAGTTAAATCCATCAGTTAGGAGAGCTTGACCCATTTAGCCATGCAACAGCTAAACCCTTACTCCTAACAGATTCATTTTACAGTTCAGATTTTGCCACTGATACAGCAATAATTCAGACTCAAAGGTCAACATGTTAGAGCAAAAGGGCTTTCTCTCTCCTGAGAACTTTAGAAGTAAAGACTTCTCTATCAAAAAAGAGTGCAGGTGTCTCAGAGATCCCCTTATTTTTTATTTTATTTATTGACAATATTGCTGCAACTATTATTTTAACAACTTAATATTGCTGTACCTTTATAATTAATACTCCCCAAATGCAAAATGTGATATTTAATATGCAAAGGTGGAAATGATAATACTGCTCAGCATTTTCTCCTTTTTATTTTATCAACAATCTTTAAACATATGAGCAAATGACTAATAAAAGAATAAGTGGGAAGAATGGGGATAGACAGTAGAAATACTGGTGTTTATGAGGGTCCTCAAACCAAATAATCATGAAATAATTAAGAAAATATCTAGTTCGTGAATCAAAAAACTTGCCTAATGAAATAAAGAAAGTTCTGTCTTCCCTAATGGAGTAAAATCTTTTAATGGAAGACGTATACACATGTCTTTTAAATTTCTTGTGGCAAAACAGACTCTGTCACCTGTCTGGTAATACTTCCCTGTGCATGGGCATCTCACCTTATTTTTCTAAAAGTGCTTTCACATCCCCTTCTCATTTGATTCCCACAATGGATTCACGTTTGTACCCTCTGTGCCTGATCTACAGTCGGCACTTAGTAGACTGAATAATCACAATAATTGTAAAAACAAATAAGCACCCAGCAGGTAGGAGAGTTATCATTAAGCCCAATCTATCGATGAGGAAACAGATATTCAGACAGTTTCAGCAACTTTTCCTAAATCACAAAGTTAGCGGTGACGTTCACGGAATTTGCACTCAGTGTTTCTGATAGCAACTGCAGTGCTTGTTACACTGAATACAGAAGGAAAGAATTATGAGTTAGAATGAAAATAACTTCCTCCATGAAAATTAAGCCCTGGATGTATTTGGGCGTGTGAACCATGGAATGACTTTTATGTAAGATTTTCTTCTGACTCGGTGACACTTTTTCATTCCTACTGTTTTCTCAGATAGTCTCCTCAGAATAACTCATAAATGAATGTCATAAAATTTACTTATGACATGATTTTTTAGAGTTGAGCTCTGTTCCTACATTTTTCTTCTATTTGTGTATTTTACCAATTATTATATCCCTACTGTGTACAAGGCACCAACACGAGCACCTGGAAGGATATAGAGATACATTGCACATAGCCTTTGGGCCTTGCTTTAAACCCTGAGGCTGAGGTAATACTAATTAATATGAAGTATAATGTAAAATGTGATAAGTATAATGAGAGAAGTTTGGACAAAAATGCTGCTGTAATTCAGAGGTGTGTGGAATCACCTTTAGATGATCAGAAAAGATGTGATTAAGAAACTGACATCTGAGCCGCTCTTTAAAGATGAGTAAATTTTGATAAACAGAGCAATGGGGAATATTTTTTCTATCACACTGTTAAAATCCTGGGTGAGGATATGAGGATATGGGTATTTTTATATACAGTTGGGGTAAATGAAAATTGATAGAGCCTTTTGGAGGTAAATTTAGCAGGAGCTGTTGAAAATTAAAATAAATATAACCTTTGACTTTATTTCTAGAGATATATTCTAGAGATATCCTCATACATGTGTAAATGTTTAAAGATTTTTACTGCATTATTTTTTGTTAATAGTGAAAACAAAAACAACTTAATTTTCTTTCAATAGGTGAGTCAAGTAAACTCAATTTTTATAAACAATGAATATGCACAACATAGAAGTATCTCTGAGATAATTAGGAAAAGACCAAGAGATAGAACCATATAACTTGTGTAAATAAAATTAAAAAGCTGCGATACACACACAGAACAATACATATACATATCCATATATCTTATTCATTCTTCCTGATGTGTTGTGTATATAACTGTGTATACAGGTATAGGAAAATGGCTTGATAAATACCAACCAAAATGATTGCACTGGTTACCTTTGAGAAAGAGTCAAAGAAAACTTCCATTTTGTCTCTACTGGGGATTTTTTTTTTTACCAATGTTACTTATGTCTTTTGTAGATCAAGAAATACTAAAAAATTTTTCAAAATCAGTGCTTTGTCAACATGAGAACAGAACTTACACTGCTTGGTTTTGTTGACCTGTTTCCACCTTGCCTGCTCTCTGCTCCTGCTACATGTTAGCAGTCTTGACTAAGCAGCCTGGTTGTAGAAACTGTAGAAGAAAAGTTTCCATGGAGCAATGGGAACTAAAATTGAGGACTAGCAGGATTGTTCTATGAACAGATGATTTGGCGACCTTGTAGTTTAGCCTCTTGTCCTTTAAATTTTCTTTTACAAATACACAGTGTGAATGAGGAAAGAAAAATATTTTCGACCATACCATTCCTATGTCTCCAAACACTCTAAGCTATCTTGCTCTTCAAGTGAAAACAGAGACCCTCTTTTTTAATTTAGCACTTTCCATCCTGATCTGAATTATTTTAATTCTCTTATTCCTGTGATTCTTAGGTAGTTTTACCCACTTTTTTCCTGGGAATTCACTGCCCACTGAGGTCAGTTAATTAGTCCAGTCTCCACCCCTAATTTTACATTCAGTTGCCTTCTCTACCTCAGACACCCTGCTAGAGCACTTAATTGCTTACCTTTCCCCATTCAAACAAGTCATTCTCAAAATTACCTCCGCCCAAACTGGAAGTGAAATGGTAACTTCCCCTTAATTTCATCGTCTTAAGGTTGCTACCTGGGCATTCAGTGAGGGGAATAGGTGTGAAAGCTTTTGGCTATAAGCAATTATGCCAAATCCATGACAGTGTCTTCTCTGAGATGCAAATGTGTTTCAGGCACCTGACAAACAAGCTCGCAGTTTAAATAGAGGGTTCCATGAGATATTTTGCAAACAGGCTTTTGTTTTGGACAGAAGAGTGAGGAGGGAAGCCAATGTTTCTAAGTAGGTGTTGGAGAAGGAGGTGGCAATGGCATGAGTGTGTCTGGGCTGGCCTGGGACCCAGGCTCTCTCTGTATTTCTTAGGAGTCTGGCTGGGCCGTTAAGCAGGTAAATGCCAACATGAAGGCTACTTTGGGACAGGGGGACATCAAGTGCACAGTGTGGCACAGAGTAGGAACAGGCAGCTTCCCCACTTCAGGGGAACATGATGATGCCTTCAGTATATCATTACTATCGATCTGGCCAGTCATGGCCTCCACTGAAGGCTGTGATGACTGCAGAATGAGTTGATACCCACCTGATGCCTAGAGTTATGAAGACATGGCCACTAGACAGAATTGGACAAAGTTCTGTGGGATCAGGTTTATTAGTGAGTCTAAGAAAGACACAGTTTAGGACTCTCAATTTATAGGTGGTTGAGGTTTTGTGTGATCAGATTGGGAAAAGAACTATAGTTTTGGTTATAATGTTGTTGTCATCCCATCTATAGCCATAGGCTCTGGGTCCTGGTGACACTTGTTTTACTAAATAACTGAAAAGTTAGGGTGATGATAGCTCTTACAGGGTGTCCAGGGATCAGGCCATAATGAAGTTGAACCACAGCTGAATAGCATTTAAAAAGACTTCAAATATTTGTTCCATTGTTTCTATAGTCTGTAATTTTCAACATTTAACTCCAGATCCTAGCAAGCAAAGAGTTATTGCAGGGAATTGCTAGAATCTGTGTACCAGAGAAATAGATTAAATAGAATTAATAAGGGCTTGTATACATCTTTTTTTCAAAAATATGTTGACTCTGCATGAATGAAAATTCATCTAAAAGAATGACTGAATTCATAGTAAATTTCCCTTAAGTGTTTTCTTCATCAATTCATATTAAAAGAACCAATCTTTGAAACCAGAGACAATTTTTCTGATTGAACCCAATCTCCTGGTCTAATTTCCTTTGCCCACAATATGACGGGTTAATGTCTGGAAATAAATAACAAGTAGGGACAACCAGGACAAGCTTCTTGACATGGGTTTCTAAGGCAAGCATCTCTAGGCATCACTGAGAGCCTTGACATTAAACTTTAACTACTCTATGCTCAAATATACAGGGTTTTACAACTTACCCAGGATCCTGGGATGATACTACTTTCAGTATGGAGAAGAGCCTGTGCACAAAGACCCTTCCTGAGCTCTACAAATTATATTTGCTGACATCAAACAAAAATTGGTCCAAAAGATGTCTTACTCCCAAAATGTGTGCATGGCAATGTTTACAACAGGAGGCTTTTTGAACATGCCAAGATTGTCTTCCTATTTTTTAGAAAATAAGTGCCAATGTCAATATTCTTATTTTCAAAGATGTGGACTTAATGATTTTTAAAAAACCTGTGATAAAGTGTGAAGTGCCTGGAATTGATTAAAAGGTAAACTACTATAATTCTAAATACTTCTACAAACTACATTTTATTTTGCATCATAACACAGATATAACATTCATATGCAGACTTTAAAAATAATTTTTCCCCATTGTACCTTATTTCAAGAAACACAGCATTCTAAAAAGATTTTAAGGTAGTTCCATATATTTTTGAATTTGTTAATGACTGGATATTTTCAAAGTCTTTTATCTTCTAGGGTGTTTCTTTTTATTTTTCCTTTGAGCTCCTTATCTAACTGCTGTAAATGTCAGTATAAATTTTGTGACAATAGCAACAAGAAAATTCACCAGCTATACTGGTGGTTCTATTGAAAGTCCTGGGTGTCAGTTGTTAAATAGTCACAGCCCTGGTCTCCCCCACAATCCAGAAATAAAAATTAATGCTTTTTTAGACCCCAGGGAGGCCTGAAGGACTTTACGTGTGGCATACGGATTGCTAAATATCACCACCGGCTGCATGAGTCGTAGTAGCAACTTCTAACTCCAAACAGACAGAAATTTTGGCAAAAGCTAACAAAAAAATAAAATAAAATAAAAATAACACACGCCAACATTATACAGCTCAAAAGAAAGAACACGAAATTCCTAGGTGCCAAATACAAAAAAGGACGTCCATCTGACACCAAAGTCCTCTGCAGCACATCAGGCATAGCTTGACGAAGAAGTGACTGTCCCTGCAAGGACGCAGACCTGACTTTGGGGCTTGGTACAGGAAGGGAAGGGGAACGAGGTCACTGTGCGCAGCCGACCACTGGGGGGCGCCTCTGTGAAAAGCAGTCTAGAACGATTTGGTCCATTAGCTAGGGAAGGGGCAAAGAAGTCTGCTGTCTCTCTGGTGTTCTAGTGGAACAGTCCCTATGAGAAATGTTATCTCCAAATTGTTCAAAGTGTAGGTGTGGGAGTCAAATTTAAATGATTTACATTGGGTATAGAAGTTCCAAGCTGAGATATGAATCTAAAATCTCATCTCAGACTTAGGAATCCCCTGGAGATTCAAAGGCACAACCAACTCTGCAGTATCATTTCCTCAATAGGACACAAGGGACATCCCCGCCCCTAGCAACTTTGCAATAAAAAGACTACAAATGGCTAGAGGGCATTATTAACAACAGGGGTGGTGGTGATCAGACCTAAGGAAAAAGAGAATTCGGATCTCAAGATATTGAGAAAATGCAATGCTGAGAAGGGAACTAGAGCGTAATTCTGAGTAAAATAATGAAAGTGATAAAACAAATGATAGAACAATAATCTACAAAAAGAGGGTGGATCTAAAAAAAAACTAAATAAGACCTTTAGAGGTGAAAATTACAGTCACTGCAATAAAGAGTAAATGAGATTAATAGAAGATCAGTTACAGGTAGAGAGAATTATAATTTAAAAGGTATATTTGAGGATATTATAGAGAATGCAACATAGAGAAATAAAAATGAAGTAGACCTTAATAGAAATAAAACATTCTAATGAAAGTTTTATAAAGAGAACAGAGAATGGGTAAGAGGGGAAATGTGAGTGACAATGGCTAAGGACCGTCCAGAATTTAAAGTCATGAGAGCTCAGATTACAGCAGTTAGTATTGATGTGGGAAGATAATATAATCTCATACACTGTCAGTGGGAGTGTAAGTTTTTCAAATTATCATCAGCGCTATTTGCAATGTCTAAACTTATGATTCTACCCTCCACCCCCAATCCTGAAGTCTTCTGAGTCTTGTGTGATGTCAGCTTCTTCCTTCCAGTTATTCGGGTCACTGACCATGGAGCCATATTTGATTTTTCTTTCTCACACTCCCATATCCAACTGATATGGAAATTCAGATGGGTCTGCCCTCAAGGTCAAGCTCTTTCCTTAGGTTCCTATTTACTTCGTCATGGCCTGTTACCCATGGAAGACACTACTTCAAGCTTCCAGGAGCTTCTCCTAGGAATTCTGTCACCTTCTGTGGTGAACAGACAAGCTATCTTTGGACTCTAGGGCACAGTCAAGTGGCCGATAGAAATGAACTCTCCCCTTTCAAACACGGAGAATATGAATTCTTTCTTGCAGGACTAGGAGGATAACAATATCTTTGTATAATAAAACACCATCAAGGGCATTGAACGGTTCTAAGAAGAAGGGGATTTTTCTATAATAGGAGCAACAGAGATTTTATAATGCTTTAAATGTGGGAAAGAGCACAAGATTATATATTGTAATTATTATCTTCATTTACCCCATGCCTCTCTTTTTGATGTCATATATTAAGCCCCTGAAAATAGAGCTGTATGTTTGATATAGTCCAAAAATGGAAGCTGAGGTAAAAAAATTCTATTCTTTAGGGTTAACATACAATTTCCAACAAAAACTAGAACTAGGACAATGTACCATTTATGCTTTATATTGCAGTAGGACTTAAGAGTCTTTTCTAACAGTGCTTTCACAAAATTGATAGATTATTCTTCCTATTAAAAGAGTCTTTTATTCTGGGTATTAGACCTGGTTCTTTTTATTCTTTAAAAATATTTTTATTGAGAAATCTTCACACACATACAGTCCATACATGCTGTACAATCAATGGCTTACAATATTATCACATAGTTGAATATTCATCACCCTGATCATTTTTAGAACATTTGTATCACTTCAGAAAAAGAAATAAAAAGAAATAAGAATAAAATCATACATCCCAAACCCCTTCCCCCTTCCTCTCGGTAACCACTAGTATTTCAACATACCCATTTTTTCAAAATCTCTATCCCCCATATTATTTATTTCTTATTCTTATTCTTCTTATTTTTTTTTTTTTACTCATCTGTCCATACTCTGGATAAAAGGAGCATCAGACACAAGGTTTTCACAATCATATAGTCACATTGTAAAAGTTATATAGTAATACAGTCTTCTTCAAGAGTAAGGCTATTGGAACACAGCTCAACAGTTTCAGCCACTAAAATACACCATAAACTAAAAAGAGATATCTATATAATGCATAAGAATAACCTCCAGGGAAAAACCTTTTGATTCTGAAATCTCTTAGCCACTGAAACTTTATTTTGTCTCATTTCTTTCTTCCCCGTTTTGGTCAAGAAGGCTTTTCAACCCCATGATTCCAGGTCCCAGCTCATCCTGGGAGCCCTGTCCCATGTTGCCAGGGAGATTTACACCTCTGGGAATCATGTCCCATGTAGGGTGGAGGGCAGTGAGTTAACTTGCTGAGTTGGCTTAGAGAGAGAGAGAGGCTACAATGAGCAACAAAAGAGGTTCTCTGGGGGTGACACTTAGTCATAATTATAAGTAGGCTTAGGTTCTACTTCACAGGAATAAATTTCACGGGGGTAAACCCCAAGATTGAGGGCTCAGCCTATTGAATTGGTTATGCCCATTGCTTGTGAGAATATCAGAAAATTCCCTGATGAGGAAGTTGAATGTTTTTTCCTTTCTCTACAGTCCCCCAAGGGGACTTCGCAAATACCTTTTCATTCTTTGCCCAAATTACTCTGGGGAATTGGGGCATCATGCTAAACTGGACCAACCAAAAAGGTCTCATGCCCTATTCAGATTTCATGTAATTATGGTGTTCAAGTAAATTGACTGTATAAGTTAAATTAGATAATGTGCTCCTCCAAAATATAAATTTTGCACCAAATACACATCCATTCCTTCTGTCTCACACAGAAGTTGAAGTTTTAAAATATGGACCATATCATCCTTTTCCCTGTATTCTGATTTACCTTAGTCCTATCCAGACCAGCTTCATTCATACCTCTAGACAAATTCTGATCACTTTTCCAACTTTTTAAACAATTGCTGTATGGGGTAATGCTGACTTTTATAGTTTCAGAACTCTAACTCAGAGTCTCAAGTGTCACATAACTACTTGAAGTTTCAGGGAACAACCAGGTTATACACAAAGAGCTCAGTAACTCAGAACTTAGAAATAACAGTTACCCTCCTGAATATGTGTGAGTGCTTTAAGAGCTTACAATTTAGGACCCTTTACAATAGGCCCCAGCCTGATAATCCATGCTCTCGACTTTAATTCTTTGAGTTTGTATATTTTAGTTAAACCATGTGAGTGAGGCATGATGATGTTTGTCTTTTTGTTTCTGCCATTTTATTCAACATACTGCCCTTAAGGTTCATTCACCTAGTTGCATGCCTCACAACTTCATCCCTTCTTGCTGCTACTCAGTAGTCTATTGCATGTATACACTACAGTTGCCCTTTCCACTCCTCAGTCGTACACCTCCATCCATTAGAATCATGGACACTGTCACCATAAACACCAGTGTGCAAATGCCTATTTGGGTCACTCTGTTTCTCCTGGTACATACTGAGCGATAGGGTTTCAGGATAATATGGCAACCCCACCCCTAGCCTCCTGTGGAACCACCACACTGCCCTCCAACAAATTCCCACCCGACAATGAATAGATACTTCTCTTTCTCCCCATTTTCTCTACTGATTGTTTCTCTCTGTTCAATTTTAAACAGTTTTATCCATACATCATGCAATCTAATATAAGTAAATAACCATGCCTTCACCACCATAAGAAGACATTTCCCTTTCTTCCACAAAGAATCCATATCCCTCCCCCATACCCATGCCTATTGGCATTTAGTTTTGGCATAATGCCTTTTGCTGCATTCAGTGGTAACATTACAATGTTATTATTGACTATAGACCCTAGCTTGCATTGAATATGCCTTTTCCTATATACCATCCATTTTCAACACCTTGCAAAGTTGACATTCATTTGTTCTCCCTCATGTAAAACCATTTTTATATTTATACATTTAATCCCCATCATTATCCATTCTAGGCATTCCTACGTTATATTGTCCCAGTCTTTATCCTCTATCTTTCCTTCTGATTTATTCTATGTCCCCAGCCCTTCTTCCTCAACCATGCGCACATACAGCTTCATTCAGTGTACTTATGTTATTAAGCTACCATCAGATAGTGCTGTGTTACTCATTTCTGAATTTTTATAATCAGTCCTTTTGTACAATCTGCATTCCTTCAGCACCATAAGTCCAATCTCTACCCTTTTTCTATCTCCCGGGAACCAATATTCTCAGCTTGAACTCTCAAAGTTCACTCGTTAATATTAGTTCATATTAGTAAGACCATACAGATTTGTCCTTTTGTTTCTGGCTAATTTCACTCAGCATAATGTCCTCAAGGTTCATCCAGGTTGTTACATGCTTCATGACTTTATTCTGTCTCATAGCTGTGTAATAGTCCATCGTATGTACATACCACATCTTGTTTAGCCACTCATCCATTGATAGACATTTGGGCTGTTTCCATCTCTTGACAATTGTAAATAATGTGGCTATAAATATCAATATGCAAATGTCCCCTGTGTCCTTGTCTTTCATTCCTCTGAATATATATATATCTAGTAATGGGATTGCTGAATCATATGGCAATTCTATACTTAGCTTCCTGAGGAACTGCCAAATTACCTTTAAGAATGGCTGTACCATTTTACATTCCCACCAACAATGGATATGTGTGCTTCTTTTGCCACAACCTCTCTAGCGCATGCCATTTTGTTTTTTTGATAATGGCCATTCTAATGGGTGTCAGATGATATTCACTGTGGTTTTGATTTGCATTTCCTTAGTAACCAGGTGAAATTGAGCATCTTTTCATGTGCCTTTTAGCCATTTGTATTTCCTCTTCTGAGAAGTGTCTGTTGATGTCTTTTGCTCATTTTTAAATTGGGTTGTCTTTTTGTTGCTGAGTTGAAGAATCTATATATTCTGGATATTAAACCTTAATCTGATATATCGTTTCCAAATATCGTCTCCTATTTCATAGGCTGCCTTTTACCTTCTTAACAAAGATTTTTGATGTACAAAAGAGTTAATGTTGAGGGATCCCATTTATTGATTTCTTTTTTTTTTCAGTGCTCATGCGTTGGGTATAAAGTCTAGGAAACCACCTCCTATTACAAGATTTATAAGATATTTCCCTACATTTTCTTCTAATAGTTTAATGGTCTTAACTGTAATGTTTAGATCTTTGATCCATTTTGAGTTAATTTTTGTATAAAGTGTGAGATGTGGATCCTCTTTTTTATTCTTTTGCATATGGATATCCAATTTTCCAAGCACCATTTATTGAAGAGGCTGTTCTGTCCCAGGTGGGGTGGCTTGACTGCCCTAACAAAGATAAATTGTCCATTTCTGAAAACTGGATTCAGTTCCATTGGTCAGTATACCTATTTTTATGCCAGTACTAGGCTGTTTTAACAACTGTAGCTTCGTGATTTGCTTTAAAGTCAGTTAGTGCGAGACCTCCCACTTCATTTTTCTTTCTGAAGATATTTCAGCTATTTGGGGCATCCTGCCCCAAATAATAGTGTTGAATAATAGTGTTGACAGTGGGCATCCTTGTCTTTTTACTGATATTAGAGGGAAGGCTTTCAGTCTTTTCCCATTGAGGATACTGTTAGCTGTGGGTCTGCCATATATTCCTTGTTGACGTTTCCTTCTATTCCTAGCCTTTGAAGTGTTTTCATCAAGAAAGGATGTTGAATTTTGTCACATGACTTTTCTGCATCAATCGAAATGATCATGTGTTTTTTACACTTTGATTTGTTTATATGGTGTATTACAGCAATTGATTTTCCTGTGTTGAAACAGCCTTGCAGACCTGGAATAAATCCTATTTGGTAATGGTGTATAATTCTTTTAAAGTGCTCTTGGAATCAATTTGCAAGTCTTTTGTCTAGGATTTTTATATCTCTATCATTAAAGTGACTGGTCTGTAATATTTTCTTGTTGTATAATTGTCTGACTTTGGCATTAGGATGATGTTGGCATTATAAAATGAATTAGGTAGTTTTCCCTTCTCTCAATTTTTTTTTTGAAGTTTGAGTAGGATTGGTACTAATTATTTCTTGAGTGCTTGACAGAATTTACATGTGACGCCACCTGGTTCTGGACTTTTCTTTTGTTAGGAGCTTCTTGATGACTGATTCATTCTCTTTGTGATTGATTTGTTGAGGTCATTTATTTCTTCTCAAGTTAATGTTGGTTGCTCATGCCTTTCTAGGAAGTTGTCAATCTCATCTAGATTGTCTAGTTTTATTAGCATATGGTTGCTCATAGCATCCTCTTATTATGTCCTTTATTTCTACACCGGGTCAGTAGTTATGTCCCCTCTTTCATTTCTGATTTTATTTATTTGCATCCTCTTTCTTTTATTTTGTCAGCCTAGCTAAGGGCCCATCAATTTTATTGATTTTCTCAAAGAACCAACTTCTGGTTTTGTTGATTTTCTTGACTGTTTTCATATTCTAAATTTCATTTATTTCTGCTCTAATCTTCATTATTTCTTTCCTCTTGTTAGCTTTGGGGTTAGTTTGCTGTTTTTTCTCTAGTTCTTCCAAGTGAACAGTTAATGCCTTACTTTTTGCTATTTCTTCTTTTTCAATATAGACATTTACAGCAATAAAATTCCCTTTCAGGGCGGGCCGCGGTGGCTCAGCGGGCAAAGTGCTTGCCTGCTATGCCGGAGGACCTCGGTTCGATTCCCGGCCCCAGCCCATGTAACAAAAACGGAGAAACAGAATACAATAAAACAAGAAAATGTTTAAAAGATGTTTCCCTTTCTTCCTTCCTTCCTTCCTTCTATCCTTCCTTCCTTCTCTCTGTCTTTCCTTTAAAAAAAAAAAAAAAAAAAAAAAAATTCCCTTTCAGCTCTGTCTGTGCCACATTACATAAATTTTGATATGTTGTGCCTTCATTTTCATTTGCCATGAGATATTTACTGACTTCTCCTGTAATTTCTTCTTTGATCCACTGTTTTTTTTTTGTTTGTTTGTTTTGTTTTTAAGAGCTTGTTGTTTAGCCTCCATATATTTGTTGTTTAGCCTCCAGAATTTTCTGGCCCTCTCCCTGTTATTGATTTCCAACTTTATTCCATTACAATCTGAGAAATTATTTTGTATGATTTCAATCTTTTTAAATTTAATGAGACTTGCTTTCTGACCGAGCATATGGTCTGCTCTTGAGAATGATCCATGAGCACTTGAGAAAAATGTATCCTGCTTTTGTGGGGTGGAATGGTCTATAAATGCCTATTAAGTCTAGTTCATTTATCATATTATACAAGATCTCTGCTTCCTTATTGATCCTCTGTCTAGATGTTCTATCCATTGATGAGATCAGGGAACTGAAGTCTCTAACTATTATGGTAGAGGTGTCTACTTCTCCCTTCAGTGTTGTCAGTGAACTCATGTGTTTTGGAGCACTCAGCTCGGTGCATAAATATTTATGAATGTTATGTCTTCTTGATGAATTTTTCCTTTTATTAATACATAATGCCCATCTTTGCCTCTTAATTGTTTTACATTTGAAGACTAATTTTTTGGACATTAATATAGCTACCCCTGCTCTTTTCTTTTGTTGTTTACATGAAATATCTCTTCCAAACCTTTCATTTTCATTTTTTTTTTGTCTTTGGGCCAAAAGTGACTCTCTTGTAGACAGCATATAGATGGGACCTATTTTTTAATCCATTCTGCCAGTCTATGTCTTTTGATTGGGGAGTTAAATTCATTAATATTTAATGTTATTAATGTAAAGGCAATGCTTTCTTCTACCATTTTGTCTTTTGGACTTTTTTTTTTTTTTTTTACATGGGCAGGCACCGGGAATCGAACCCGGGTCCTTGGGCTTGGCAGGCAAGCATTCTTACCTGCTGAGCCACCGTGGCCCACCCTCTTTTGGACTTTTTATGACATTTCTTATTCTTTTCTGCTTTTACCTTTACTGATAGTCTTCATTTCTATACTCTTCAGACCTATCTCTTTTGTCTTTTCCTATCTGCCTATAGTACTCCCTTAGGTACTTCTTGTAGAGCTAGTCTCCTAGTCAAATTTCTCAGGGAGTGGTGGTCTGAATATAATTTAATCTCTCCCTTGTTTTTGAAGGATAGCTTCATTGGATATAGATATCTTGTTTGGCAACATTTTCTTTCAGAATCTTATATATATCATACTACTGCCTTCTTGCTTCCATGGTTTCTGTTGATAAATCCACACACAGTCTTATTGAGCTTCCCTTGTATGAGATGTATTGCTTTTCTCTTGCTGCTTAGAAAATTCTTTTTGTCTTTGACATCTGACAATCTGATTAGTCAGTGTCTTGGAGTATGTCTATGTGGATCTGTTCTGTTTGGTGTATGCTGTACTCCTTGGATCTATAGTTGTTCATCATTGATAAGAGATAGGAAATTTTCAGTGATTATTGCCTCCAGTAATCTTTCTGTTTCGTTTCCTTCCTCTTCTCTTCTGAGATACTCATAACACATATATTCACATGCTTCATGTTGCCATTCAACATGAAGAGAATGTTCATTTTTTCCCATTCTTTTCCCTGCTCATTTTTTCCCATTCTTTTCCCTGTATTTTCTTTTTTGTGTTGAATTTAAGATGTCCTGTCCTCTAGTCCACTAATCCTTTCTTTTGCCTCTTCAAGTCTATTGATGTAAGCTTCATTGTTTATTTTATCTTTTCTATTGTGACTGTCATTCCCATAAGTTCTGTGATTTGTTTTTTCAAAATTTTAAGTTCTTTTTTTATGTTCACCCAATGTCATCTTTATATCCTCCTTCAACCTGTTGATTTGATTTTTGATGAGATTTTCCATGACTGTTTGAACATCCTGACTTAGTTGTTTTAACTCCTGTATCTCATTTGAAGTATTACTTTTTTTCCTTTGACTGGGCATTACCTTCAATTTTCTGAGAATGACTCGTTATTTTTTACTGGCATCTAGGCATTTGATTTCCTTAATTAGTTTATTCTGGAGGTTGTTTTTGATCTTTTACCTAGGGTTTTCTTGCTGAATGGCTGTGTTGTCTTTTTTTTTTTTTTTTGATATTCAGTTCAACTTATTCTAGAGCTCTAGCATAGGTACCATTTAACTGATCAGAATTTTTCATTGCTTGTTTATGTGTTTCTTGCCCTGCCTATGGAGCCTTTTTTTTTTTTTTGAGGAGAATCTCCTTATATATTATCAACCTCAGTCAGATTTTCCCAGACCAAAGAGGTCCATGTCAGTTTTCCCTGAGATTCATACCCAGCAGGTTGTCAGGTTCCTATGAAGCCACTTGAGTCTGTCTTTTCCTCTCCTGCCCAGCATGTGGTTCTTGTCAGCCTGCAGCTACTCTCCCCACATGTGTAAAGTGATGCAGTACCTTTAATTTCAGCAGCCTCTCCCTACCAGAAGCATTGTTTAGATGGAGGATGAGGTAGTACAAGGGATTTTCTAGCTCCTGGGGCCTGAATTTCCTGAAGGAGGGCCTCCACTTGAGCTCCGCCCCACCCCTTTTTCTTGGAGAAGATAAGCCTCCTTTAAGGAATGAACCCCTTTCACCTGACTAGTTATTTTGTCTCTTAGACATTACTTAGTTCCACTCTTGCCTGGGGCACTGTTGGAGCCTAAGTCTGCTTGGAGGTCTTACTAATGAGCTGTTAAGAAGCAAAAAAAAAAAGCAAAAACATCAAGTGCTTGAGTTGGTACGTGGCTCTATGCATCCCCAGGCTCCATGTGCCCCTTTTTCCTTGGGGCCCAGTCTTTTCCAATGTTTTTTATTCTCCAACTCAAAAAGCCTCTGTTTTTAAATTTTTTTTCATCAACCCTGCCCCCTCTCTGTAGGGCCAAATACTCCTCATTCCTTTAGTTTTTACCCCAAGTTTATCTGTGCTCAGGGCCTGTTCTCAGTAGTCTGAATTTGTTAATTGATTCCACAACTGGAGTTTGGAATCCAGTAACTCTAACTAGTAAACTCTTCTCCCTTTCCCCTTAGGGAACCAGCATGCTGTGCCTGTTGGGGAGAGGTGCTGGCATCTACAGCTTGGGAGACTTACAATTCTGTGTAGGGTCTCGGCTGTTCTACCCATTCCAGACTGGTGTACACAGCAGTTGTTCTGTACAGGTCTTGGCTATTTACTAGATGCTACAGAGGACGGACTAAATTCTACACCTTACTATGTCACCACCTTGCCCCACCTTTTCAGTGTGCCTTTCCAGAACTGGTTCTTAGGGTTGAAATATTGCATTAGCTTTTTTGTTTGGTTTTGTCACCACAGCATTTCACTGCAAATAAAATTTCAAACTGCATATCTAATTCTCCAGGGCATATGAAAGACTCAGAGGGCTTGAAATGGGCATGAGGTAGTATACATTTTTAGCTATTTCTAAACAGACCTGGTGAGAATCCATAAGCTCATGACAAGTTCTATCAAGCTGAACACTGTGTAGAGAAAGCAGCATTGGGATGACAGATAGGTCATAGGCTTATATCTGCTACTAAGTGGCTCTTAGTGGACAAAAGAACATATAACATTAGCTAGCATAAAATGAATGCTTCCTATGGGTCATTTGTTTGATACACATTATTGCTTATCCCCTTTAGTGTTCTGTAAAGTAGGAATTATTACCTCTTTTAAAATAAAGACATTGAAGAGTACAGAAATTAATGAGTTTGTCAAACTCACAAGAGATGTTAAAATTTGCACCTGGATCTCTCTCATTCCAAAGGCTATGATTTTCTGGAATAGAATGATATACCCCAAGTCATTAAATTTTCTCTATCTTCATTTTCCTATCTCTACAATGAAGATGTTAGATAACATGATATCTAAAGATCCTTCTAATATAAAATGTTATGAAGTACAGCATATACTCCCAGCCTTGTGTAGCAACAAATATCAAGTAATGTTTTCTTAGTTCTGCATCAGATCCTCTTGGATTTGATTAATCATACAATAAGTGTCAAAGCATGGTAGGAATTAGAGTTTAATAACACTCCTATGACTGTGTTGTAGGAGCCAACCTGTCATACAGGTAGAGTCGGAACAACCTCGGATGGAGGATGGAGAAGGTATCTGAGAGGTGTCCCTTCAAACTCACCTGAGAACCACATTTTAAGTGGGATCATGGTCTTTTCATTGGGCATGGAGGCAGCTTGAAGAGACTCCTTTAACACTCCACTTTGGGAGAAAGGAAGACAGATGACTGGCATAGCTGAGAAGCCAGGTTCTTTTTTTTTTTTTTTTAATTATTATTATTTTTATTTTTTTTCAGGTTCATTTTTACATAAGACTGAAGGTTATATTTACATTTATCAGAGTTCACAACGCTTTTCCTCCAGGTTTGTTTTATGGTCTCAAGGGCTAGATTTATAATACAGAATCCAATAACATTCTTAGCACTTGTATTAGGGCCAGTGTGTAAAAAACAGCAGTTTGAGAGCCAAGGGAACAAGCCCAGAAGAAAGAAGTTATCAAAAAGCCTTCATACAGTAATGATCGCTTTTGCCCTCGTGCTTTTTATTCCTTTCATTCACCCCACATCAAATCCACATGTCCTGACAAATGTTCATCCAACACATATCTGAAGTTCGTCCATTTCTATCACCACTCTTCCCATCTTTGTCCATGGTACCATCATCCTGGATGTTTGTTTTTAAATCTTCCCACCCTATCAATCAATTTCCCACAGACATCAGAGCAAAACTTTTAAGTCATACATTGGATCCTGCCACTCCTTTGCTTAAACCCATTAGTAATGGTTTCCAATATGCTTGGAATAAAATACAAACACTCCTGTGAGGTCCTCCATGGGGTCCACTCAACCTCATCTGGCACCATCTCCCCCACTCACAGCTTTTCAACCACACTGGCCGTCTTTCTGTTCTTGTCATAGTCTTTGATTCATTAGAATTTACATAGGTCAATTATTCTGCTTACAATATGCTTCCTTCATTTTTATTCAAAAATATTTTTACTGAGATACCTTCACCCACCACACGGTCCATCCAAAGTTACAATCCGTGGCTCACAATATCATCACACAGTTGTGTATTCATCACCATGATCATTTTTACAGCATATGTATCACTCCAAAAAAGAAAAGAAAAGAAAACCCCCACACACCCCATTTCCCTTATTCCTCCCTCTCATTGACCACTAATATTGCAAAAATGCAAAACCGTTTTTACCTCTTATCCCCATTATTTATTAATTTATTTGTCCTTATTTTTTTACTCGTGTCCCTCGATAAAGGGAGTGCTAGCCACAAGATTGTCACAATCACACTCTAAAAGCTATATAGTTTTACAATTGTTTTCAAGAATTAAGGTTAATGGAACACAGTTCAACACTTTCAGGTGTTTCCTTCTAGCTGTTCCAATCCACTAAAAGTTAAGAAGGGATATATATATATATATATATATATATATATATATATATATATATATATATATATATATAACAGTAACCACCAGGAAAATCTCTCAATTCTGTTTGAAATCTCTCAGCTCTTAAAACTTTATTTTGTCTCATTTCCTTCTTCCCCCTTTTGGTCAAGAAGGCTGTCTCAATCCCTTTATGCTGGGTCTCCACTCATCAAGGCGAGTCCTGTCTCACATTGCCAGGGAGATTTACTCCCCTGGGAGTCAGGTCCCATTTAGGGGGAGGGCAATGAGTTCACCTGCAGAGTTGGCTTAGAGAGAGAGGCCACATCTAAGCAATAAAAGAGGTTCTCTGGGGGTGATTCTTCAGAATGATTATAAGTAAGCTTAGCTTATCCTTTGCAGGAATAAGTTTCATAGGCATGAGCCCCAAGATTGAGGGCTCAGCCTACAATGATTAATTGTCCTCAGTGCTTGTGAGAATATCAGGAATTCCCCAGGTGGGAAAGTTTAATATTTCCTCCTTTCTCCCTAGTTCTCCAAGGGGACTTTGCAAATATTTTTGTATTTTTTGCCCAAATTACTCTGGGATGTTATCAGGGCATCACACTAACCTGTACAAACCAACCAGATCTCACTCCCTATTCAAGATTTCATGTAGTTATGGTATTCAAATAAACTGACCATACAAGTTAAATTAGATAGTATGCTACCAAGAATGTAAATTTTGCACCAAATAAACACACAGAGGTTGAAGGTTTAAAGTATAGATCATATCATTCTTTACTCTGCGTTGTGATTCGCCTTAGTCTTATCTAGATCAATTTCATTCATATCTCTAATTGAAGTCTGATCACTTTTTCAACTTTTTAAATAGTTACTGGATGGGGCAGTGCTGACTTTCATGGCTTTAGTGCTTTAACTCTGACTCTCAGGTGTCACACAACTACCTGAAGTTTCAGGGAATGACTAGGTTATAGCTCAGCACCTCAGAATTTAGAAATAACAGTTACCAGTCTGGAATAGATGTGACTGCTGTAAGAGCTCACCATCCTTACAATAGACCTTAACCTGATAACCCAGGTCCTCAACTTCGATTCTCCAAGTTTGTAAATTATAGTTAGCCCATATGAGTGAGGCATGATAATATTTGTATTCATTCCTGTCCTATTTCATTCAACATACTGCTCTCAAGCTTCACTCACCTAGTTGCACACCTCACAACTTCATTCCTTCTTGCAGCACTCAGTGGTCTGTTATATATGAGCACCACCATTCCCCGTTCCATTCCCCAGTGGATGTACCCTTCAGTTACCTCCATCCATTGCAAACTGTGAGCACTGCTGCCATAAACACCAGTGGGCAAATGCCTAGTTCTGTCCCTACTCTCAGTTCCTCCAATTATACACCTAGTAATGGGGTTGTAGGATCATACAGCAACCCCCAACCCTGGCTTCCTGTGGAGACACCACAACGCCCTCCAGAGAGGCTACACTATGCTACTTCCTTACCAACAGTGAATAGATATATCTCTCTCTCCACATATTCTTCAGCACTTGTATCTCTCTATTCATTTTTAAACAGTTTTATTCACACATCATACAATCCAACCTAAGTAAAAAAATAAAAAAACCAGTAATTCCTGGTATAATCACAATCATGCCTACACCACCACAGTCTGTATGAAGACATTTCCATTTCTTTTGCAAAAAATCCCATACCCCCCACCCCCATATCCCTGGCTTATCAAAATTTAGCTTTGGCATATTGCCTTTGTTACAGTCAAGGGAATTATATTACAATGCTATTGTTGACTAGAGACCCTAGTTTGCATTAGTTTTATTTTTTTCATGTATATTATCCATTTTCAACACCCTGCAATGTTGATCTTCATTTGTTCTCTCTCATGCAAAAATGTTTTTATATTTTAAGATTTAATCAACATCATTGTCCATTCCAGGCATCGCTAAGTTATACCATCTCAGATTCTCCTCTACCTTTTCTTCTGGTGTACTCATGTCCCCAGCCCTCCTGCCCCAACCATACTCACACTCAGCTTTGGTCAGTGTACTTAGATTATTGAGCTACCATCAGATAGTATTGTGCTGTTCATTTCTGGATCTTTACCATCAGTGCTGTGGAATATTCTATATTCCTTCAGGACTAAATGCACAATCTCTACTTTCTTTCTATACTTGATAACCTGTCTTCTTAACTTGAACTCTCAAAGTTCACTCATTAATGTTAGTTCATATTCAGGAGACCATACTGTATTTATCCTTTTATTTCTGTCTAATTTCACTTAGTGTAATGTCCTCAAGTTTCATACATGTTGTTACTAGATGTATGACTTTATTCTGTCTTACAGCTGTGTAATATTCCATCATATTTTACATAACTCAGCTTCTTTAGCCACTTATCCATGGACACTTGGGCTTTTTCCATCCCTTGGCAATTATGAATAACACAGCTATAAACATCAGTGTGCAAATGTCCATTTGCTTACTTGTCTTCAGTTCTTCCAGATGTATACCTAGTAATGAGATTGCTGGGTCATATGGCAATTCTATATTTAGCTTCCTGAGGAACCACCAAACTACCCTTCTAGATTCTACATTCCCACCAGCAGTGGATAAGTGTGCCTTTTTCTCCACATCCTCTCCATACTTGTTGTTTTCTGTTTTTATGATGATGACCATATATGGAAAATCCCAAGAAAGTTACAGCAAAGCTAATAGTGCTAATGAGTACAGCAAAGTGGAAGGGTACAAGAGCAACACCCCCAAATCAGCAGTGTTTCTATACACGAGCAATGACCAATCAGGAGGAAATCAAGTAAAATACCTCTTAAATATATTGATGTGGTGTATTACCATAATTGATTTTCTTGTGTTGAACTGCCATTCTATATCTGGGAGAAAACCCATTTTGTCATGGCATATAATTCTTTTAATGTGCTGCTGGATTTGATTTGCAAGTATCTTGTTGAGGATTTTTACATCTATATTCATTAAAGAGATAGGTCTGAAATTTTCTCTTGGTTTTGATATTAGAGTGATATTGGCTTCATAGAATGAGTTAGGTAGATTTTCCTCTTCAATTTTTTAAAAGAGTTTGAGCAGGCACTAAGTTTCTCTTAAATGCTTGGTAGAATTCACATGTGAAATCATCTGGACTGGGACTTTTCTTTTTTGGGAGCTTTTTGAGGACTGATTCAATGTCTCTACTTGTGATAGCTTCATTTAGCTCGTCTACTTCTTCTTGAGTCCATGCTAATTGTTCATGCTTTTCTAGAGGTTGTCCATTTCATCTACATTGTCCAGTTGATTAGCATATATTTGCTCATAATATCCTCTCATTATGTCTTTTATTTCTCCCAGATTAGTAGTTATGCTCCTTCTTCCATTTCTGATTTTATTTATTTGGATCCTCTTTTTTATGTCAGCCTAGCTAAGGGTTCATTGAGTTTATTGATTTTCTCAAAGAACCAACTTCTTGTCTTGTTGATTTTTCTCACTTGTTTTCATATTCTCAATTTCATTTATTTTTTCCCCAATCTTTGATATTTCTTTCCTTCTGTTTGCTTTGGGGTTAGTGTCTAGTTCTTTCAGGTGAAGTTTATTCCCAGATTTTTACTCTTTCTTCTATTTTTATTTTTACTTTTTATTGTTTTTCTTCTTCTTAAATATAGGCATTTAGGGCAATAAATTTCCCTTTCAGCAACTGCCTTTGCTGCATCCCATAAGTTTTGATATTTTTGTATTTTCATTTTCATTTACCTCACAATATTTACTGCATTCTCTTGTTATTTCTTCTTGACCCACTGGTTGTTTAAGAGTGTATTGTTTAGTCTCCATACATTTGTTAATTTTCCAGCCCTCCACATGCTATTGGTCTTAAACTTCATTCCCTTATGATCTGAGAAAGTGTTTTGTATAATTTAAATCTTTTAAAATTTATTGAGACTTGCTTTATGACCCAGCATATGGTCTATCCTTGAGAATGATCTGTGCATACTTTAGAAAAATGTGTATCCTGCTGCTGTGGGGTGTAAAGTTCTAGAAATGTCTGTTAATTCTAGTTCATTTATGATATTATTAAAAATCTCTGTTTCCTTATTGATCCTCTGTCTAGATGTTCTATCCTTTGATGAAAGCAGGGAATTGAAGTCTCCAATTATTATTCTAGAGGGGTCTACTTCTCCCTTCTGTATTGTCAGTGTTTGTTTTGTGTATTTTAGGGTACTCTGACTTGGTGCTGAACTATTTATGATTGGTATGTCTTCTTGATGAATTTTTCCTTTTATTAATATATAAAGTCCTTCTTTGTCTCTTTTAATCGTTTTACACCTGAAGCCTAATTCTTCAGATATTATTATAACTATCCCCATTCTTTTCTGGTTGTTGTTTGTGTGAAATGTCTTTTTCTAGCCTTTCACTTTCAACCTGTTTTTGTCCTGGATCTACAGTCAGACAAACAGCAGCCTATAGACGTCCTATTGGACACCCATAGATGGTACCATAGATGGTATTTAATTTTTGCCTTCTTACCTCCATGGTTTCCGCTGAGAAATCTGTACATAGTATTACTGAGCTTCCCTTGTATGTGGTGGATTTTGTTTTCTTTTGCTGCTTTCAGAATTTCCTCTCTGTTTTTGACATTTGACAATCTGATTAGTGTCTCAGAGTAGGTCTAATCAGAT
Organism: Tamandua tetradactyla; assembly: GCF_023851605.1. Taxonomy (NCBI): domain Eukaryota; kingdom Metazoa; phylum Chordata; class Mammalia; order Pilosa; family Myrmecophagidae; genus Tamandua; species Tamandua tetradactyla. The sequence continues at coordinate 31,200,876 of NC_135352.1, forward strand.
CTATTCTGTTTGTCATATGCAGCATTTCCTTAATCTGTTATGTCTTTCATAAGAGATGGGAAATTTTCAGTGATTATTTCCTCCATTAGTCTTTCTGCCCCTTTTCCCTTCTCTTCTCCTTCTGGGACACCCATAACACATATATTCATGTGTTTCATGTTGCCATTCAATTCCCTGAGGCCCTGCTCATACGTTTTCATTCTTTTTCCTGTCTCTTCTTTTGTGTGTAGGATTTCAGATGTGATGATCTCTAGTTCACTAATCCTTTCTTTGGTCTCTTCAAATTTGCTGTTGTAGATATCCATTTATGTTTTCATCTTTTCTACTGTACCATTTATTCCCATAAGTTCTGCCATTTGTTTTTTCAGACTTTTAAGGTCGTCTTTATTTTTGCCCAATGTCTCATTTATATGCTTCATCACTTTTGCCATATCTTCCCTCAACTTATTGATTTTTGAGGTGAATTTGCTTGTCTGTTTGAACACCCTTAATTAGTTGTTTCAACTCCTCTATCTCATTTGAAATGCTGATTTGCTCCTTTGACTAAGATATATTTTTGCATTTTCCAGTATGTCTCATTTTTTTTTGCTGGCATCTAGGCATTTGACTTCTTTGAGTAGTTTATTTTGGAGGTTGTTTTCACTTTTACCTAGGGTTTTCTTGTTAGTTGGCTTTTGCTCTGTGTTCTTTGGCATTCAGTTCAACTTATTCTAGAGTTCCAGCATAGCTTTTCCTTAACTGATCAGAATTTTTCAGCTCTTGGTTCTCTGATTATTGCCCTGCCTATATGGAAATTTTTTTGAGGAGGGTCTCCTCAGATATGATCAACCCCAGTTGCATTTTCCCAAAAAAGACAGGCACAGGTCTCAGGAGGAGAGAGTAGCCCACATCAGGTTTTTCTGAAGTTGAGACCCAGCAGGCTGTCAGATTTTCCTATGAAGCCTCTACTCTGTGATTTTCCTATTTTGCACAGCATGTGGCACCTGTCAGCCTGCAGTTCACCACCAGTGTAAAGTGATACAGTTCCTTTCATTTTAGCAGCCTCTCCCTGCCAGGGGCAAGGTTGAGACAAAGGCTGAGGTAGTACGTGGCCTTCCACTGCTTCTGTTTACCAGCACCCCCTGAAGGAGTGCTGTCACTTGGGCTTGGCCTCACCCCTTTTTCTTAGGGAAGATACACCTTTTAGAGAACTGTCTTCCCTACTTCACTCATTAGTTTGTCTCTCTGACCTATCTTACATCAGCCTCTACCTGGGTCTCACTGACAATTGAGAATGCCTGGAGCTTTCTCTAATGAACTACTTGGAATAGTTTAAAATAAAATAAAACAAATGAATAAAGGAAATCTCTTTTTAGAGTCAGTCCCTGGACCCCACACTGAGCTTGATCAACTCCAAAATCCTCTGTCTTTATTCTATTTAACTTTATTTTTTTTTCTGTCAGCCCTATCTCCTCTCTACAGGGATTAAAATTGCAATTGGAGCTTGTCTGAGCTACCTTTCCTTGCTCCCAGTAGAAACTACTTAAAGATAGACCCTTAGAGAATTACCCCATTCACCTGATGAGTACTTTTGTCTCTCAGATATATCTTCATTCCCCCCTTGCCTGAGGCAGTGCTGAAACCTGAGAATGTCCAAAGTTCTATTTAACAAGGAATTAAGAAGTAAAAATAAATAAATAAAAATTAAAAAAAGAAAAAAAAACTTTTCAGAGATGGTCCTCAGCCTCCTGGTCTGCCAATCAAGAGCAAGAAATGGTACATGGCTCTGGGAATCCCCTTTTTTCTTGGGACCCAAACCTTTTAAACTATTTTGTGCTCGTCCAACTCAAAAAGTTTCTGTTTTGTTTTTACATCAGGCATTAATTAGATTTTTGTCCTAGGGAAATTATTTAGTCTCTTAGCCTGGATTTTCTTTCCATCAAAAACTAGAATAGTAATGATACCAAAGGGCTATTATGGAGACTCAATGGGAAGGATTTCCAGGATGGAACTTAGTCCTAGGAACAAATATAACTACCAAATAAACAATATGACTAATTACCCTGGCCTCCCACTTCCTCTTTTGCTTAGATATTTCCTATGCATTCCTTGGGTCTTAGCTTGCAATCACTTCTTCAGGGAAGCCTTCTTGCTCCTCAGACTATATCAGACTAGAAGTGCCATTGCTTCTGTAATTCCTTAGTCCCTGTCATAACTGGGTCTCTGTTATGTCACACTTTCTTGTCATCACACTTTTTTGTTATTATTGGTTGTGTTTGTATTCCCTGCTAGTCTCCTCGACTATTGGTGGTGAAGACGATTGTTTTGTTCTCCTTCAGATCCCTGGCACCAACATATAATTAGAAATCAGGAAATGATTAGCAGAAATAAGCGGCTATTGAGAGAGAGGGTAGAGCTGGGGCAAAAGAAGTAAGGAGCTCATAATTTTTACAAAATAATTATTTAATTCAAATATGACTTACTGGTGGCCACTTCTGCACCCTGATTCTTAGGTGTGCAATGTATGACATTGAGCAGTATTCATTCACTCATGTAATAAATATCTATTTATAAATAGTCACTGAGTATGATGTGTGAGGCCTGGGTTATACTCTGAGGATATGAAAAGGACAAGACATTGCAAGGGCAAAGAGACACTCTTATGAATATTTATGCTAAGAAGCAAAGAATATAATATACTTTCGTGTATTCATTCCTTTTTATAAGGTATAAAACAAATGTAATTAGAAACCAGAGGGGGAGGGGATCTGAGCAGGGACTGCAGTGGAAAAGGGTTTGGTTGAGGCTTGAAGGAAGTAAGGACTTCTATAGTTTCAGGTTGGGAGGGTGCATTCAAAAATGGGAAGGCACCAGGGCAGAAGAGGAAAACACCGAGATAAGCAGTGAGTGTTGGCTGGGATGCAGGCAGCGCTGCAGACCATTGACAGATAAGAGAGGAGGGGTGGGTGATCAGCAGTGGATTTGAGTGTGCACTGCATGCCAAGTCGAGCAAGTGGGATTGTCGTCAATAGAGAGCGGCAGCCCCTTTGTAGGTCTGGAGATGAGAAGCAGGATGATTGTGGGGGCTTTAAGAGTCAAATACAGCAGTGGAACCACTAGCTGGCCAGGGAGAGAGATTAGATTCCATTTGAGATGCTTAATATATTTTCCTGTGGATACCAAGAGCATGATCTAGATAGAAGCAAGGGGAATGGAAACTAAAGGAGGAATAAGAGAGATGGTGCAAAAGAATAATTGACTGGTTTATAAATCTTAGAACAGAGCTCAGAGTTATAAAACAAATACAATATTGTTACCTTAACAGCCTGATATAGTGAAAGCACTATGCTATACACTTTCGCGTATTAATTCCTCTAACTCGCACACTAACTTTTTAGGGAAGGTTCTATCACTTCTACCATTTTCACTGATAAGGAAATTGAAGTGCAAAAAAGAGGCCAGACCACTTCCTGGTTAAATATTTGTTAGTCACATGTTGTGGTATAAAGTATGTTCCCTTTTCATTTATCTATGATGTAGAAAAGTCTTAATATTTTCTTTCCTTATTTATAAAAAGACACTAATAATCCTGTAAACTTCTTTTCTGGGAATACCATTGCATTTTAAAAACCAGCATAAATGCTTCTAGTTCCACAGAGATACAAAGTGTTATTATTAATAGTCTTTTGATTTATGCTTCATTTTGCATATTTTGCAAATCCCAACAAAAGAAATAGGAAATGAAAAATAAAATGACTGCCAATCTCTTAATTTATTAAGTATAACCCATGACAATTCTGAAGTTTTCCCTGGAGATAAGACAAGACCTTTCACAGATGTCTCAGAAAGGAGGCAGAACCCAACAAGGCCTTTTCTGGTTAATCAAAATATAGACTTTAGGGAAATTATGTTGGTTTAGACTAGCATTCCATCAACATAAAATAAACACATTGTCATTTCTTATGCTTTTTAAAAAAATCAACCTATATTTGTTAGTATTTATTTTTCTTCAAAGTAAAATAAATATGAATTAAAATATAAAACCTAATATCTTCTGACACTTCAACTTTAGGATCTTAATTTTTGAAGATAAAAACTCCACTAAACTCACACCATTAGAGACCACACATCATTTAGAGTTCCAAAGAGAAAAGAAAGAAATTACTGTACGTGTCTCCTTGCTGATAAATTATCTTGAAACTTGAAGATATGCTAAAGAATTTTTACCTTGGTCCACCTTTTATTTACTGCTTTTTATAATAGACAAATCACTTATTTTCTCATCCAAATGCCATCCATAACAATAATTTAAAACCAGCTAATAAGCATTATGGTTTGTAAGAACTGCTACCGATTAAATCTTAAGTGTCTAATACATACAAATATAAACAGAATGTAATTAGAGCTATTTAAAGAACCCATTTTTAACTTAGATTAACCATACTTTCCATTTGCTGAGGATAAACACTCATAAATGAAACCCATTGCTGAGCAAGAAGCAATTACTTCAGTTTAAAATATTAATATGCACCGCCTTTTAAAAAGCTATGGAAAATCATTTATGTACTACACCGTGCAGACTCGAGTCATACCCAAAAGGAAGAATGCGTGCGCGCTGCGCCCTAATCGAGCAGCAATCAACTGAGGGATGGCATGTCCTCAGCCCTTTATGAGGTCCATTAAACTCTCTGCTTCGATTAGCGCAGACTTCCACCATCGTATTCTTCTATGTGTTTAAGCGCCATTTAAAACCACGCACACATATACACGCATACATACACTCGGAAAGAAGGGGACCTTTATTGTTGAAAAAAATCAACCAAATCAGCCTGTTTCTGGGAATCTTGAGACATTTATTATCAAAACCAATAATTGATTTGAGCACATTGAGTAGAGACAATCAGAAAGAGAAGGAAATACAGACAGCTCTCACAACCTCCTTACCAGCACATTTCCTGCCTAAAAACACACAAATAGCTAATTAATTGAGTGTGCATGCAAATAGCTGATCAATTCCACAATATTTCTTGTGCTGTTTTACGCAGAACCCGAAGCCTTGGCTTGGCCAAGAATCACGTTCTGTGTGGTTAAATGCATGCCTTTTCGGTCACAACTTAACCACAGGTCAGACCCTGTTATGAGCACCATTAGCACAAAATGTTTCCAAGCTGGTCCGGAAAATCCTCAGAAAAAGGCTTTGTTGATTTCATTACAGGGACACTACTAATGGAAGGGCCCAGACAGACTCATTAACCCTTTGGTTGCTTGTACCAGCCACAAGTTTTGGAAGCCTCTTCAGTTAGACCTCTGAAGAGAAAACGCTGCTAGATGGGAGCATGGCGTTTTCAATCCCAAGAGGCAAAAGTCCACAGACTATTTTGAGTCACCCCATTAATACTCCGCAGCTGCCTGTGGCTGTAATCGGAGTACTGTTTTTATAATGGGACCTATTTTACTCATTATAACCACATCTCAGTGCAGACAAATTTAATGAATGTTCTACAGTTATGAAGATATGACTTGAACTGTAAATGGAACTTATGGTTTTTGGACTGTGCCGTTTGATTTGATTTGCAAAATTAGAATCAATTATTTGATTCTGAATGGTAGAAAAACCCATTTGCTTTAAAGGTATGGAAGGGTTTTAGCTTCAGGGGCTGGGCAGAAAAAAAGAAACCTTAGCAGGATGACTCTATGGTTGGTCTTGAGCAAAATAACTAAGCAATGGAAGTTTGTCTTGGCCACCAGCCTTAGTTCTCTTTCTTCTCTTCTAGCCTAGTATTCGGAAGCTGGGATGGCCCTTTGGGTTCTAGCACATGTCCCCACCCCCACTTACATAACCCATTTATGTCACTAGGCCAGGCGTGCCGTCCTCAGCAGAACACTCGACTATTACCCTTACCCTCTTCAGTTTTCCTAACTTAGTGTTTCCTCTTTCTCATTTACCTCTTCTGCCTGACCCTATTGCATCTAAAAGTGAACTATCAATTCAATGATAAGGATGGTAATTAATGCATCATCCACAGCACATATTTACACCTACAGAAGCTTTCTGGGTAAATGCCTGACTCAAAGCACTGATTCTAATGGTAGAACCGTCAGGTTGGTTTAGAGGAGATACTTGAATTTCAAACACCTTTTCAAACAGGTTGTCCAGGTGGCCGCGTATGCTGTGGAACATTGATGCCAGTTCTGTCTTTTGTCATTAGTTATCTTCCAGAAAAGGCCTGGCTCCTGCGACTTGAGCTTACAGCCACATCATGCCCAAATGTGGCTTTTAAAAACTTTTAACAAAATTAAAATAGCGATTTCTCTGATAAGCCTTATTCTTTTTCCGAAGTTCTAGATATACAGATGATTCAATTGATTGAATTTTTCACTGCTTAACCTACTGAGTCGAGGAACTGGAAAACCTAACAATGGGAGAACTAATTGAGGAATATTACAGTGGGCATATGTGTTGGCCCCCGTTTCCAGAGCCACTCACCCAAACACAAATGGAGGTGGGTACATGTACCACATTGCTAAGTATAATGTGGCCACAGTTCTACCAAAATCAGTCTGGAACAGTGACTTATTAACAGTGGCACCTCCAGGAGTGACCAAGTTGAGCTCCATAACTTCATAAAATTTTATAACCCATCAGCTAAATAGCCTGAATTAGTTGGCTTTATTGTTGGGCAAATGCTTGATAGCCAATATATTTAATACATTGTTAATTATCTTATTCTCCTTAAAATAGTATTTTCATTTTTATAACCAGGAATATTTAGAGGCTAATTAGAAATCCGGTAATGTGAATTGTAAATTATGTGTAATTACAATAAAACTACTGGAGAATAGCACACATTACTTATAAATTGTAACACCGTGATAAATTAAAGCAATTACAGGTAAACCAATAATGTTCTTTAATTAAGTAGTTATGAATGAGAATTTGTGCTTTGCATTTACAATAACCTATAATGTTGGGAATTGCATTTATAGTTTGTGCGGAAATCGATCGCACTCTGCTGTGATCCTCTGCTAGGAATAACATCTAAGTTCATTACTGTCATTATGCCATTATCATGTAAAAACACCCAGGATTGTTAAATGTAACGTGTGCTGACAACCAATCAACCCTTCTTAATATCATTGTAATTATGTCACTATCTCTTTTTATGCCTTTATGAATCTGAGGAAAAGTTCATATTTCCACAAGTCTTCAATATTGGTTGCAAAGGAATAGAAGATGCGCTGTCATAAGCTTATTGAAAATACTATTGAATTTGACATCAATAAGGCTATTCATCCTCATAATTATTCTGCTGCAGCATGCTGTTTATAAGATTATAGCAATATTTTTATATTGCCACATCTGCTTATTGTTATGTCAAAACTTGGCTATTGTTGTAATGTTCACATAACTCTTTGACATGTCTGAGTGCCAGTCAATGTGCTGCTGTATGAGTAGAAAGGCAGACAGGGGTTTAAATAACCGACAAACACAGGTAGACATGTAAGAACCCAAAGGAACTGTGGAGGATGTCTTTCCCAACAATTATTATAGACATATTTGGGAGTTTGATGTGCAACTAGATAGAAAGATGGCGTCGATCCACTAGTTTCAATCCTAAAACTTTGTTCCCAAGACTATGATCACTTCCATGTATTTAGTCAAATATTACTCAAAATAATGTAAGAAGCTTCTTTGGTTGCTTTCCAAGGGAGAGCTGGCCTTTGAGACACTGCTTCTCATATCATCTATTTCCAGACTATCATTTCTCTTGAGTCATTTTCTCGCCCTGTTGACTTGAAAACTCCAACGTTACTGAAATGACAGATTAACATGTTTCTTCATATCTTGATTTATTTGTATATTTAATTGTAGAGGCTGATAATAGGGCTTAACAGGCCATTTTCTCCATCTTTCTTGAAGGGATGGCAAAATACACAAAGACCTAATGTATTTCTTACTCTCTGGATCTAAAGCCGATCCACAGGTATTAGTTAGTTATGTAGAGTGATTCATTGGTAGTTTTAGGTGAGGGGGCCACAATTTAATGCAGCCATAGAACTGATAGTGCCCAAATTGGAAAGTTATCCTAAACCTATCCCTGACCCTTTCCCAATCCTTTTTCAAAAATGCTGTTGGCCTCTGCAACACGCACTTTTCTCTGAACTAATTTGCACAGCGCACAACCTCGGTGCTCCCTTGTGCCGACACTCACGTTGTGTAACTTCACTAGATGAGCAGGACCGGGAAGGGCATGGAAAGAAATCACCTTTATTATTTCCCTCTCCTGCCACCTTTCAACCTACTCTGAACGAGCTGTCTTTCCAGGCCTCGGGGTAAAATCTCAGGTAATCTCATATCTTTTATGATGACTCTCAAGTAAAAGATGAATAGTCCCTAAGGTTTGGCTTTAAGAAGTTGAGTTCAGTGTAAAATAAAAACCTCCAGTCTTTATCTGATTTGTTCTTCCCAAGTATGGCCCCTCCCTGCATCCCTACCGCACACGCACCCGGGGCCTGAGTCAAGGTGTTCAGCCTAGTGGAGGAGGTGACTGCTCATTTTCTCTTCCTCACCTTATTTCCTCCCCAGCTCCCAGCTGGCTCCCTTCTGCTAGGAAGACCCCTGCTGATGAATTTACAGCTCATTCCCAACCCAGTGCCTCTGATTGGCTCTGCCACCAGGTTCGTCACATTTGTGCTTTTTAGCCTTTAGGCTTCCCTAAGAAAAGTCAGACATCATTTCCTGCATTCCCCAAGCACTGGGAGACACTTGCTGAACTTTTGGGGTGACTACTGTAGTCTCCTAGAAGCTTAATGCAATACCATGAAATGGTCCTGCCTAAAATGGGAATTTATTCACTTGTAGTTTTGAGGCACAGAAAATGTCCAAACCAGGGCATCATCAAGGCAACGCTTTCTTCCTGAAGACTGGTTACCAGTGATCCTTGGTTCCTTTGCCACATGGGAAGGACACGTGGCATCTGCTGCTCTTTCTTTCTGGGTTTTATTAGTTTCAGTTTCTTCCTCCTATTGCTTCCTGAATGAGGTGAGTCACAACTTAACTGAAGTAGCCTCATCCAAATGTCCTACTGACAATGCGTTCACACCCACAGGAATGGATTAGACTTAAGAACATGCTTTTTTGGGAGTAGGTCCAGTTGCAAAACACTACAGCAGCCATCTCACAGTCCCCAACAATTGGCTTCTCAGGAACTCCATCCCTGTACCCAGTGTCATGGTACTTCAGCTCACTGACAACTTTCCAAAGGAATTCTTATCCTCCAGGATTTCTGATCAATCTTCATTCTTTTCTATACCCTTTGGGTGGCTTTGCACTACAAAACAGATGTTTTTCCTTAGGAGGTGGGGTGGGGTGGGGTTCTTATCTGAATGAACACAACCAGATGAAACACATTTGACAGCCTACTAAAATTGTTTTCTGTATTTTTAAAATTTAGTGTTTATTTCTTGTCACCTGCTGTTGATTGAACCGGATGCCCTCAGATTTTACGTTCTTAATCCCCAGTATCTCAAAATGGGACCTAATGGGGAAATACGGTCATTACAGATGGAATTAGGCAAATTAAAATGAGGCCACATTGGAGTAGGGTGGGGCCTTAACCTGATATGACTGGTGTCCATGTAAGAGGAAATTTGGACATAGACAGACGTATGGACACAGGGGAGAACTCCATGTGATGACGGGGGCAGAATCAGTGATTAAGTATCTGCCAGAAGTCAGAAGCAGGCAGGGAACAGATTCTTGTCCAGAGACTTTGAAGGGCACATGGGCCTGCCAGCATCTGAATTTCAGACTCTGGCCTACAGCACTGAGAAAGAATAAATTTCGGTTGTTTTAAGCTACCCAGTTTTTGGTACTTTGTTACTGCAGACCTAGCAAACTAAGACGTCATCCTTACTAGGTTGCAAGATTTTTGAGAAAGTAAGAACCACTTCTTATACGAGGGCAATGCATTGGAGTTGCCAGCATTTATGTCCTCCGGGGCAAAGGGGTAAAATGAATACATTAATAAATGAAGCAGCTAGATGAGAGGAAATGAGCCGTGTTGAGGGTCCTTTCCTTTTTGTTTTGTCTTAAGAGAAGTTAAGAATCCTAAATTTTATGGAACTGATTGATTTATTAACTGAAAACCTACAGACACTTTAAAGTCATTAACTGCAGAAAGCCAAAATAATCAGTACATTTTATTTTATGTGGATAAAACACTGTTACCATAAATAAAGGAAAATAATGATCAAATGCTTCACTTTCAAACTTGTGGCTAAGCTGTAATTGATTCAAATCATTGTACTCTATTTAACAAATTGCTTTTTCAGCTAAAACAAATGGTCTTCTTATGGACTAAGCTAATGAAGGAGTTAATTTATTCCTTTCCTACTGTTTCAAGTTATGAACAACTTTTTTAAAATCTGCTAACCTTCTGTTTTGAGAAAGCCAGTTTTTAAGTAAACAGTGTCTCAACAATTTGAATTGTTCCAACTGTTCTGCAAAAGTTGAGAAAAAGCTATTAAATATTTATTATCTTGTATTGTGTTATTTACTGTTATGATGAATATGTAAATTTTATTAATGTTATTCAGAAAGGCATGAAAAAATTATCATTCATGAATGAAAAATTAAATGTAGCAAGCTGGTTATTTGAAAAAAAAGTTAACCCATGAATAAAATGCATTGTCCACTGCTTTAATATGTACAGATAAGGCCAAGAAAGATTTTAAAGAGAAGGAACTGGTGAAGGTGAGAAACAGAAAAGTATTCTAGAAAAAATATCTTTAGGACAATGAAATGAAAGAATCGACCAGAAGTCTGGGGGACGATGCTGAGCTGCTAATTTGGGAGAGGGGCTAAGAGTGGTTTCTTTTCTAATGGGGAGGGTGTTGGGTAGGAGTTTTCTAGGAGCTCTAAGAAGGCAGCTTTCTCCCAACTCAGGACAACTTGCTCCCTCCCTGCCCTGGAAGGATTTTATCTCTAGGATACAGAAGAAAAAAAGGGAAATTATATTTCATCAAATACCTACAATTAGAACATTTCAGAGTTTCATTAAAAGTAAAATAAAAGAGAGATTCTTTTAAAATACATGATACATGTTAAAAATAACTGTTATAGTATCATTCAGTTATTTTCTATTGATTTTCTCTTACCCTGCTCTACTTTTTGTTTCCCGGTACATATCCCCTTCAAATATAGAACATGATATATTTATACTGCTTATTCTTTTTTTATCTATCTTCTTCCACCAAAAATGTAAGTTCCGTAAATACAGAATGTTCTGCAATATAGAACATTGCAGAATGTTCTTTAAAGAATATGTAGGATCAAAGGCAATATGTATTGGGAGGTACTATAGTAGACCCAAGAAAGGATTTCTTCAAAATGAGAGAATGTAGAAAAATAATTGAACTTCCTAATTTTTTTATGAGGCATTAAGTTATACCATTGTCAACCACTAGAATTATTTAGATATACTCCATTCAATAAATCTCTAAGATGTGTTGCTTCTCTTCTTAAAATGCCACTTAAACTAACCAATCTTTTTCCAAATATATAACTTTTGTTTTTGGACACTTCAACAATCTCCTATTCTTTCATCTCAGCTTTAACATCAAAGAAATCATTTCCAAAAATCCACAGTCTTAAACCTCCTCATGTATTATGTACCTGTGTTATATGTGGGGATACTGGGATGAGTAAGGCTTTATATGGTCTTTACTTTCATGGAATTCATAGGTGACTCTGCATAATCAGATACTACAGAAGTAATGACACAAGAATATGTAGAATTACAGTTGTCACGGTGTTAGAAAGGAGGGTGGTTTGCCAGGAATGTGTAACAGAGGAACTAATCTCGCCTAGCATCTTAGAGAAGAATTTCTTCCTGAAAAAGTGATGCATAAGCTGAAATTGCAAAAAAGTGAGGCATTAGATCTAAGTAAAGAGGTCGAGAGAGTTTTTCAGAGGGAACAGACTATGCTAAAACCTTAAGGTGGGAAGTTAGTCCAGTGCAGAAGGTCAGAGTGTATTGAGGGGAGGGCGAGGATGCCATGAGTTGTAAGTGCAGTGCTAGGTAGAAACCACATGTTGCATGATTACATGGGTCCTATTACGCATTTGAAACTTTATCCTAACAGCAATGAGAAACAACTGACAAAGGATTTTAACTGAAGAAGAAATGATCCAGTCTATAAAATCATACTGACTGTGCTAGGGTTTTATTCAAACCTGAATAGCTCCCTATTGCCTGCTGAGTACAGATATTAGTAACATTTTAACCTGTAATTCAAAATTATACACCCTAATCCTAGTTTCTTATCCTAGACTTTTCCTGTGACACACGCTAGACTATTTCTGGAACAACCACCCCTTGCAGTCTTACTTCTTGTTTCCTCTATTTGCATTGTTTCTTTCTCCCTACCCTGCCCTCCCCCTTCCTTCTTTCACTCCTTCCCTCCCTCCTTCACTCCTTCCTTCCCTTCCTCCCTCATTTCCTATCTTGCAAAGATATCTTTTGAGTACAAAGAAGGATAGTTGAGAATGGAATATTCTAATATTCTAATATTTCTAATGGAAATATTAGAAGCAGGAAGCCCAGTTAGAAACTATTGTAATAGATTAAGCTGCTATTTGGCCTCTACTCCCAACAGTATCTTAAACTGTTCCCTTGAATACCACTGTTCATTTTCTACAGACCAAATCCAACGGTCCTTTTTCAATCCTTGATTTCCTTTGCTTGCAGGCTACATTTTACACCTTTAACCATGCATTTCTCTTCACATTTCGTTTCTAACTTAGCTTCTATGTTATTACCCCATGGCTCGTCATTCTCACAGTGCATTTGGTACTACATCTCTGACTCCTTGGCTAGATCTTCTTGCTCTTGCTCCTGTAAGTGTCCAGCTCATTCTGCTCTATTTTGTCACCTTCTTTTGTTACCTGACTTATATTCACACCCTTGTCCATGGATTCAAGTATCGTCTCTGAACTGATTACAATAAATTCCAAACTTGCAGTTCTACCACTCTTACTGCTGTCAAGCTCCGTTTTATTCATTTCCAAAGGCCAGCTGGTTATTTCTATATAGAAGTCCCACCAGCACATCAGCTTCGACATGTTGTACGTCTTTTTCAAGCTCCCATTTTCTTGGGTCTTCTCTAACAGTGTCAACCGTCTTCTGATCTATCAAGCTGAGGGTCAAAATCACGTTTGAAATGTGTCTTTCCTTTTTCTCACCAACCTCTTTCTTTCTCTGACTGGTCTTCCAGCCTCATGTTGCTGTTCCCGAGCAATAGTTCTTCAATCATTACTTTCCTTGCGTTCCTTATTGCTACCATTTGAGTTCAGGGTTTTGTCACCTGAATTATGACAACAGTCCCTGACTTAATTCCCTGAGGTCAGATCTCCCTCTCAAACCTCTCTATAATTATTTCAAGAGAAATCTTCCAAAAGTACCATTATTATTACATTGTTTTCCTGACCAAAAATATTGAACATATCTCAGTTTCTAAATAAAATGTAAACCTCCTTAACCTCTTAGCTCCTAAACTGTTTTCAGCCTCATCATTCACTATTTTTCTTTCACTTGAGCCATTTAATATTACTCAATGTTCCTTGAAGGTGTCATGAGTTTTCTTACTTCTCTAACTTTGTTCATGTTATTTCCCTTGTTTCTTTCCAAATATCATTAATGTCTGTCAAAATCTTAACTGCGCTTCAGGATTTAGTTTGAATGTCTTCTCAATAATATCATACATGAGAACCTCAGCTGAAAAGTCTATTCCTCACCTTTGATAAATAGTGGCATTATTTCATTAGATACACATTAATGACAGGATGCTTCATATTAGAAATATCTGTATGTACAAAGTATCTTTATCTAGACTGTAAGCATCACGAGAGAAGCCTTTATCAGAATGCAAATTCTTAATGAAGCTTGGAGGCCCATCCTAATAGTATCTTATCATGCAAGCATCCTCTTTCCCTTGACTTCTCCTCTCCATAATTATCTCTGGAAGCTCGGATGCAATATTTGAGCTGATATTTTTGGCGTTCTAAGTTGCCATAGCTTAGATAGCTTTTGTGGTTAGATGACCTTGGGGTTCAACCTTGGTCTACCCCATCTCTATTCTCATTATAGTAGTTTTCTTCTTCTTCTTCTTTTTTTTGGTAGTATCTGGTGTGTGATCTTGAAATATAGTTGAGGTGCAAAGATTCCGTGTCCTTACTGGGTTTTAGCAAAATTCTTATTTTGGTGGGTCCTAAGTACTTACTGAAAGATGAACAATGTGTCTAATCTAATTGATTTCTGTGCCCCTGGTATTTGTATGTGATTCGTGTATTTTAATCTACATAATTATTGGAACATTAGCAAGTCTTTTCTCCCCATTTTAATGGCTCATTACCTGGTAGAGCATGTTATATCCTGGTTTATATAAGAACAGCTGTGTCTAATATATTCCTGTAAATCATCCCTGTTCATTTTCATAAGGATATTAGACTCAGCAAATATGTGTCATGTGGATTTTTATGTGCCAGCCTCTGAACATTACAAAAACTTCCCAGAGCCAGAGATAACTGTACTGAATCAGCTGTTCCCAAGTTTACTTTTAACCATTGCTCAAATTAGATATCTATGAGCTCCCCTTAGAGTCCAATCCCAGGCTGCCAGCTGCTCCAGATGTAAGGAGCTTTTATAGCCTTCACACACATTTTATCTGTCATCATTTTCATCAACAGGAATGTCTTTCTCTTTATTCTCTCTCCTAGAACCTGATAAACAAGGAAAGAGAAAAGCTTCGTTTTATTGTGACTCCAAAGAGGTCAGCCAGTGGGGAATAAAGCACAGCATGCCTTTCTTTGCATCTCTTTCTATTCAGTTCTTCAAAGACGAATCAACAACCACCTTTATCCATTTGTTGAAGATGCCCAAATTTCCAAATGGCCTCCCTTTGGAATTCATTGGAAATACAGCTGGGAGGTGATAGCAAAGAGATGAAGAGTACAGGGAAGTGGAAGTTCCAAATTTGCATCTATTCTTACTAACCAAGTGTTCTTACTGAATTTCTCATTTTTTTTCCATCTGTAATGCAGGGTCTGATTTTTTTTTTTTTTATATGGGCAGGCACCGGGAATCGAACCTGGGTCCTCCGGTAAGGCAGGCAAGCGTTCTTGCCACTGAGCCACCGTGGCCTGCCCTAGGGTCTGATTTTGAGGGTAAAGATTTAAAATGATTATAAAGACTATTTTTAAATGCATAAATTGCATAGGAAGTCACATGCCTTTGGATTCCAACCGCACAGCTAGGTATTTACCTTTCTTGAGATTTACCCAATGAATTTGTCAAGATGTAAGTAAAAGGATGTTTACTGCAACATTGTTCATAACAGAAAACAACTGGAAACAACTAAGGCTGCTGCTAAAGGGTAGTAGAAGGTAAATTAGGGAAAATCCACACAAGGCTTTCTACAGAGTCATGGTTTAAAGTCACATGGTTTTGAATGGCTTATAAGGAAATATCTCAAAGTATTAAGAGTAAAAAATAAGGTCCAGAGTCCTTATACAGCATGCAATATAGTCTAAATAAAAAATATATATGTGTCCATATGCTGATATGTGATTAGACATTTTCTGGACTGACACACGGAACTGATAAAATGACCAATTATGGGTAGAATAACCGAAGAGAGCGTGGTGTCTATTTGTTACACATGCTTCTATACGTATACATATTGATTTATAAAATACCAACAAGTCCTATGTAAATAATGTAATAATGAGACTTTTACATTTTCTTTTGTATATGTCTGTTAAAAAATCAAGGCATACTATCCAAAAAAAAATCTGAGATTTTATAAGATATGTGCAAGTGATATTAACATTAAAGATTTGCTTATCATACAAAGAATATCAACATTCAGTAGTAGACATCAAAGAAATTAAGTCTAAGAGATACAAATGGGGTATTTTTTTATTGTCTAATATACATACAAAGCAAAAAAAGAAAAAAAGCAATAGTTTTCAAAGCACTCTTCAACAAATAGTACAGGAAAGATTCCACAGTTTGTTATAGGCTACCATACTATCATCTCAGATTTTTCCTTCTAGCTGTTCCAGCATATAGGAGGCTAGAAGAAATAAATATTTTCTATCATCACAATTGACTTTTTTCCTTTTTGTGAAAAATAACATGTATACAAAAAAGCAATACATTTCAAAGCACAGCACAACAATTAGTTGTAGAACAGATTTCTGAGTTCGGTATGGGTTACAATTCCACAATTTTAGGTTTTCACTTCTAGGTATTCTAAAATACTGGTGACTAAAAGAAATATCAATTTAATGATTCAGCAATCACATTTGTTTGTTAAACCCTACTTTCTCTGTATAACTCCACCATCACCTTTGATCTTTCTATCCCGTTCTTTAGGCGTATTCAGCCTATGGCCATTCTAACTTTTTCATGTTGGAAGGGGCTGTCAATAATATGGGGTAGGGAGATGGAACTAGCTCATGTTCTGGAGAGGCTGGGCCCTCTAGATTTCAGGACTTATCTGGTTCAGGGACCCATCTGGAGGTTATAGGTTTCTGGAAAGTTACCCTAGTGCATGGAACCTTCGTAGACTCTTATATGTTGCCCTAGGTTTTGTTTACGACTGGCTGGAATGGTTTTGGTTGGGATTGGCAAGTTATGATGGGTAGCGATGTCTACCAGAAACTTGCATATGAGCAACTTCAGAGTAGCCAGTCAACTCTATTTGAACTCTCTAAGACACTGATACTTTATTAGTTAACATTTCTTTTCCCCCTTTTAGTCAGGTTGGAATTGTTGATTCCATAGTGCCAGAGCCGGACTCATCCCTGGGAATCTGCTTCCACGCTGCCAGGAGGTCTTTCACCCCTGGATGTCATGTTCCACATAAAGGGGGGTGGCAATGATTTCACCTACAGAGTTGGCTATAGAGAGAGTGAGGCCACATTTGAGCAGCAAAAGAGGTCATCCAGAAGTAAACCTATAGGTAGGCTAATCTTCTCCAATACCTACACAAGCTTCACAAGTATAAGCCTCAAGATCAAGGGCTTGTTCTATTGATTTGGGTATCCCTAATGTCTGACAAGGATCACGGGATTTCCTGATGGTACAAATTGGGTACTGAGTGGGTTAATGCTAGAATTGTAATGGGGGAAGTTTTCATGCAATCAACTGTTATTGCACACCTATTTTTTCTTTGCCCTCAAACTCCTAGTTTTCAGTCACAAAAGGATTAGAAGGTATCCCCTTGTTTATTGCATTATGTTACTTTTTAAGATCTAAAAGGCCAGTACCAGGTGCCAGATGAATACAGATAGCCTAATAAGGGGAAATTTTCCCTAGTCACACTGAAACCATGTCTGTGTGAGCTGAGATTCTGGACTTCAGGACACGCAAGAGGCCTTACAGTCCCATGTCCTCAACTGTTTGATAAAGTAGCCTGACCTAGGGCTGGTAGATGATTTGCTGAAGGGGAACTAGACAGTGGAGCAGGAATTGTGTCTCTGATCCCCCATTCTCATTGGGACCTCTCCCACAGCAGCCTATGTTCAAGTTGAATCAAAAGCTTGTTTTTGAAATATTATGTTTTGAGTCTCACTGTTAAAGAAGGTGAGTGTCACCCTTAATGTGCTATGATACGAATTACATGCCTGGCATCATGATAAGCTACCCATCTCATGTATTTCTCAAGATAACTGTATATGATAAGTATTTACTTCTGTTCTATGAATAGAAGTATGAACCTCATGGAGGTTCAATAATTTGCACAGACATACAGCTAATAGATGGCAGGAAGGGAATTTAAACTCTGACTCACCCCATTGTTTATGGTTTCAGTGATGTGAGCAAAGATATGTAAGTGGGAATTACTAAGGTGTGTAGGGAAAAGAGCCAGCCAAAGACATGTTAAAGTAGTGAAAACAAATTCTTCTAGCACCTAGTGATAGGGTAGGAAGAAATGAATTCAGCAAGCGAAGGCAGAAGTTAAGTTGGAAAACCACTGAAATAAAAATGTCCAGCTTACTCTACTGAGCTAGCCTGTAAATGCAAATTCAAATATATTAATACTGGCAACCAAATAGAGTGCTTATTAATAAAAATATCCTACACCTTTCTTGTACTTCTTTTCCCACAGATCAAATCTGCAATTCACTTTAAGGTTAATGGCTTTGTCTTTGAGGAATATTTACTTTGCTCACCTTTCAAGGAACATACACATAACCGCAATAACCTAATTTATCACTTATACCGTGTAACAGTATCTTCTACTCTAAACTGCAAATTAAACTCCCTGAAACTGTGATAAAATGCATATTAAAATATCATGCGCAGGAAGAAAAAACATTTTTGCATAATGACAGGTTTAATTTTGTTTACCCTGTTAGCATCTATTCTTGAAAACTAGGCCCTGAAATTCCCTATTTATGCTCCTAAATTCAGAACGGTCTGAAATGTCATTTTTATTATTCCTTATATTAGAGTGCTTAAAATTAAAAACATTCATCAGAAAATTGCTGTCTTCAAAATATACTGCCCAATATGGAATGTAAATATTCAATTTAAATATTTAAAAATTAAATTATTATTTAATTCATAATTGCAGGAGCACAGTGTGGTTTGGTTATGTGGGTGGGTAGATCTGTTTGTGAGAGGAAGGTGGCTGGCTGCCTTAATACAACCATAAAGGCTACAAATTGGATACCTTTGACTATCAGATTTATAGAAAGCATGCAAGGGAGAAATCAACAATGACTGACATTGCCAATCAATCCCTAATCATCAGAAATAACCTCAAAAAATATGGGCACATTCACTGGCTATGCAATGATGCCTCCAAGGCACCACAAAATGAGAACAGACTGATTCTTTCAGCACAAAACCTAAAACTAAATGTGAAGGAACGAATGGATAAGTAAGAGCAGTGCAGTCACCTGCACCCCCAGATATGAAATACATATATACAAACCCACGAAGATCTTGTTTACCAATGTAACTTGCATGCTTTAGCCCCCTAGTCATAAAATGAAGTTAAAACCAAGAACCTGAAAATGCATGTTGTCTTAATAAGAGGCTAACAGAACCATCTGGGCACAAATGGGATTTTATATAACTTTCAAAATTTTCATTTGATGCCAGTTCTACCTTATAATTAAGGCATATTTCTTTAAACGTGTAGAGCACATCATGCTTTACCAAGCACTGCACATTCATTATATTATCTGGGCCTTGCCACACTGATGTAAGGACCTTTCTCCTGACTCGAGCACTACGCATCCTTCAGGCTCTGCTCCAATCACACTTGACTGCCTCAAAGCCTTCTCTGTGACCCCAGATGGGGGCAATTCTCCTTCCCCTGCAAGCTCGCGGGGCTGACTGTCTCACCAGGCAATGGCATTGCCTTGCTTAGCTCTTCCTTCCTGTTTGTGACTTACCTCTGATGACCTTGCCTCTCGTGTTATCCTGACCCCCCTTTCCTTCCCCACCCCTCATTCCTCAACCATATGACACATGACTTTGTCCTAAGACTTACGAGGGCATCTGTGGGTTGAACATCGTCTGCAGAGATGCTTTGTAGGGTCTCTAGGGCTTTACTGTGTTCAGCCAGTTAAACTTTGGGAAACTTCATTTAAAAATCCAGATCTCTAGTTTCCTTTGAGGAAGTGGAAGATCAGATGACTCCCCATGCATGTTCCTTCATGTCCCAAAGTGTGGGAGATGCTTTAGGATGTGCAAATGTGCACAGACTTGCTGCTACCTTCCCTGCACCCTTGTGTACTCCTACCTTGAATCATGATCAATCAATCAATCAATAACAGGGAGGATAAGGCCCATGGGGTATTTTGGGTGTCCTTTTTCATTTTTATTTTTATATGTATTCTTTTTGGAGTAATGAAAATATTAAAAAACTGTGACAAAAATGTCTATTGTGATGATAAATGCACAGCTATATGATGATATTGTGAGCCATTGATTGAACACTTTGGATGTACAGGTGGTTTGTGAATATATAATATATATCAATGAAAAAAATTAAAAAGTTGATTGTAGTGATGAATGCACAACTAAATGATGGCACTGTGAACCAGTGAGTGCGCATTTTGGATGATTATAGGGTATGTGAATATATCTAAATAAAATTGCATTAAAAACAAAAAGCACCTAGTCTGTGTAGCCCTGGCAAGCCTTGGGTTTTTATCCTGGGTTTACTTCTAATCAATTGTGAGACTGGTGCTTCTGGTTTTATATCTCAAAAGTTGAAGCAATACCCAGTATTTTTCTTTTGAGGATTAAGTAAGGTAAAATTTATAGGCACTTAGCACACTGCCCACAACATGGTAAGTACACAGTATAGGGCAGATATTATTGGTATCTTGATCACTTTTTAAAGTTAAGAAGTTCTTTTGGACTGAGCTGCCCCATAGGATCACCTGATAGGATTTGTCTAACCGGCAGGAACTCAGGAGTTACGCTGTGAATTATTCATTCATCTACTATGTGCCTGGCCCTGTTCTAGATACTAAGCAGGCAGCAGTAACCGATATATTAAGTTTTATAGATCCAAAGGGCATCCAACAGAAGATGCTCAATACACATTTACATATAAGTCTGGAATATAAGGGAGAGGTTGGGAGATATAAATTGGAAACCATTCTCTAGAAATATACAAAAATCCTGCAATTGTTTGTGATCACCAAAATCTAGAGAGTAGCAAGAAAAAAAAAAAGAGACTGAGGCCTGGACTATTCTAACATAGAGTGGCCAGACCAATGATGAGGATCCATCAAAGGAGATGAGAAGGAGTGACTGGTTGGGCAGAAGGAAAATCAGGGCCCATCAGTTGGGCCACAGATTATTTTCATATTCTGATATGAGGAGGGCAGCCACCTCTCCAAGGCTCTGTACTCATAGACCCATAGAGTTTTAGGTATGGAAGGACCTTGCAGTAACACTTTGAAAGGGCTGCACTTTAGAGATGTCAAGGCTGATACACAAGGAGGTTAAGTACAGAAGGCAGCTTGGTAATCGGGTTGAGTCGAGCAGTGATGATATGTTCAGGTGGACAGAAATGACCGGGCCAGGGCTGAGTGTCCCCTGATGAAGATGGAATTGCTACCAGCCCCGCCTGTCTCTAGGAAGGAAATGGAGGAACCAGGAGCAGGCATTGGGTGCCTATCGCTTGTCTCAGGGGCGCTGGCAGCCGACAGAGGCATTCACAGATCTCAATGGCACACTTTCTGTCTGTGGGCTACAATTCTAGACATTGGTAAGCTGCAGAGTGTGAAGATAAACATTTTCTCCTCTAGCAGTTTTCCTCTTCTAATTGGTGGAAGAGTTGAACCTTCTCGAGAAAACATTCATTTTCAGAGAAGCGAGGTTTTTAAAAATCAGAAATAAGTGGATCCTAACTGAGTGCAGTATACAGAAGCACATGCATAGGACTTGGCACCCAACTAGTTCTTACTGATTTATTCCTAGTAAAAGAACACTAATGGGGTGAAGCAGCCAAACTGTGGAAGGGCATAAGGACTTTCCCAAGAATTTCAAATTAAAAACTTACATTCAGGCAGGTGATGTTGGGATTAATAGCTACTGTAAAACAGAATGCCCTTAAATAGTCTATGATTGACTTTCAGTTGAGCTTCATTCCATCAAACCATATCGTATGAAAGTCCACGTGTGTCCCCTTGGAGCACATGCCTTAAATACCTAGGCATGTCCGAATAATGTACCTGGGTTGTTGGGCTCAGAAGCCAATCACAGTGACAGGAACTGAGTGCCTGTGACCACATTTGGTGATTACTTTTACACAGCAAAACTCTTCTCTCTATGATTGTGGAGGACAGAAAACTGTGGCCGTGAATTTTTTTTTTTTTTTGTCCCTGAACATCAAGCCGATTGAAACTGTCAAAAATGAGGGAAGAAGTGAAACATCTGGGACTTTAAACATGACAACAGAATTTGGATATATATGCATTTACTCTTTATCTAGAACATATGGACTTCCAGATTTTTATGCCAAGCCATACGTTTCTGTCTGGCATCATATGGCTTAAATTTGATTAAAACTATCCATCCCCTGATGTACTTCCCTTTTGTTACATATTATCTAAATCATATGAGTGAGAATTCCCATTACAGCAGGGAAACAAATAAAAAGAAGAACTGCTCCAATGATCCCTTTGCAGTTTGTTCGGAGGGATTGAAGGGTGTGAATGCTTGATGGGAACATAAAAATTCACTTTACAATAATAATTGGATGACTCTGACATAACCAGCATTTTGGGTGGTAATTTATATTTTAATTCATGACTTTACACTAAACAAGATCCCAAAGTGGGAAAATATTGTGGCAAATTCTATGATTTTAAATATAGCGGGCAGCTGGAAAGAGAGTGTAAATGTGTGTGCTGATGTGAGGGGTGTGTAAGGGATTTTCAGCTGTGAGCCTTTTGGATAAATATCTGCAAACTGTATAGAGCATATACCATGGGAGAAAGATCATAAAATGTGCATCCTCTCACCACATAATGGGTAAATTTCATGGGAAATCTTAAAAATAATTCCGGTAGACAAGATGAGAGGCTTATCTAAAGAACAATTTTAGCTATCACTGATTCCTTTTCCTTTCATTTGGGAGATCAAATACTGAAACGGATGACATTCTAGGTTGCCCCAAGGGAAAAGTTGAAGACTTTTTTTTTTTCCTCCTAGTAGGGAAGGAATTTAAGATTTTGTTCCTGGATTCTTGCAGGGGTTGCATTTATTTCAGAGCACGGCAACTTGAATAAATGTCCCAGGTCACTTTGGCCTTGGGTTTGCATCCCATAAGATGGAGTCATCACTATAGACACTTTGGTATATGTTTGACCTGGAGGTAGGATATATGTGTGACCCTGCATTAGCAGTTTCTTGGATATAGAAGGGCTGTGGTTTGGGTGGAGGCTTAGTGCCAAATGCCTCCTGCCCCTTGTCATCAGCAGGAGGATGTGCTACAGCCAAGTGTCCCTGGTTTCCTTCCCTTTGTCCTTCTGAAAGTGTGCATTTTGATGAGTGTCACTGACCAGTTTTCCTGGCACAATATCACTCCCTAAGCCAGCCTCAGTGTCCGCCAGGAAATGTGTTCACCAGAAGTCTGCCTTCGTGAAATATCATTAGCAACAAACAATTGTTCATCTTTCAAGCCAATGTCCATAGAGCTGCATCCTATTAAATGGAATACAAAGAAATTTTGATGGTACTTTAACGATAGCATATTTATTTATATATGCTAAATAAAAATGGGGACAGATATGATGTCATCACAGCAAATGTGATTCAAATTCTTCTCACTTTGTAATGAGAATATGAAATGATCTCAAGTTGCTTAATTTTAAGACTTTGAAAATGTCAACCCCAAGGCTTCTCTGAGGGACTCTGTTATCATGCATTTCTACTCTTCTTTCCTCTTTATTCCAACTTATCATTCTAAAGAGAGAGTTCACTGGTTAATTTCCTAATTTAGTGAAAACAGCCTTTCATTGTTCTCCCTGCTGTTGGAGGAAAGTGTTTTGAATGATGCGCCATGACCACAGCTATGAGAAATAACTTCTGGCTAATAGAAAGGGAATTGTTTGAAAGAGAATTACCATTATGAAGGCCTACCAGCCTTGCGGAAATTGATAGAGAGGAGGGTGTGTGGCTAAATGCGCAGGTCCACAAAAAGACTCAGGCAGAAATAGATGCACACTCAGTGGAGTGATTTCCCATTTTAGCGAAAGAAAGAAACTTGCAATATCCAAATGTTATACTTCTGTTCCTAGTGATACTAATGGCAGCTCAGGGTCTTCAGGAGAAAGAAGGGAGCCCATCTCTACTATGTTGACACCATGGAAGAGAAGGTCCCGGTTTCTCCTTGTTGAAGCCCAATGAATGCTCATGGAAGTGAATTTATTGAATTGCGCGGAAGGAAAAAGCGGGACTCGAGACACCTGAAGACTTCTGGAATAAATTGCAAGGTGATTAGCTTCAAGTAAGGAATGAAATGCTAATTCACTGGATTTGTCTTTTGGAAAATGAAGATCTATATTTTGAATAGGAAACAACACATACACATTTTGGAACTGCTGAACTCTTGGTATTGTTGATGATACACTGTGGACAATTTATATATTATGGGCAATGGATATGTTAATATCCTACTCTAAGGTTATTCTAATACATCATGGGACAAAACTTATTTCCCTTTAGATTTTTATGAATTTCTGAAAGTCGTAAAGCAAGTAAAATGATAGAAAGTGGCATAATTTTCAGTTAATAAAGACTCTTGATGAAAAAAGTTTACCTACCAAATTTAAAGTTTAAGTTAAGCTATTTCTGAATTTAAAGTAATCTAAAAAGCAAAACTATTTCTGGCATTGGCAATATGGGCTTCTTGAAAATGTTCTCATAAATCAATAAAGATTTAAGATCTGTCTCAAATTTTGAAGATAAATTCATATTTGGGCTTTAATGAAGCATGGAAAATTTCAGTAAGAATGCTGCGTTGTTTTTTTTTCATGAAATGAGTGTGAAAGAACATTTCTTAGTTGAATTACAAAAATAAATACTACAACTAATATAAAATGAAATGTTGAAGAAAAATCTGACCTTGATTTTTAAAAAATCAAGAAAAAAGATCAGTGGGAGAAAAATGAGGTTTTATGTCAAAAACAAAATATGCAACACAGGTGATGAGATAGCTCAGATCCTATATGATAAATAACAAATTGGATAACACTGGTTAAAAAAAGTTTTGTTGGTTTGTACGCAATTTTTGTATATGTTCTACCAAGTATTTTTCTTCCTATGATTCCCTAATTCCTGTAGTTCTTAAATACTCCTTTATTTTTTAATCTGTAAACAACAAAAATAAAATAAAAATGCTTTATCTAAATCCTAAGAACATATAGATAATATATTCCTCAAGACTTGATTTTTTAACTTCTCTAATATCAAACAGACCCAACTTATCTATCAACTTTATTTCAAAATTACTGAAAACTGTTGTGACATAAAGAGGTCAGTACCAAATATAACTTACAAACTTGTCACATAATTTTTAGTCATTTTCTCTGAAGAAATATTAGTCCAAAATGTGCATATTATTTCTTATATCAAAGCCATGAAAATATTCAATATAACTGTTAAAACACATAGAAAATCAAAATCTCTTTTTATGTGACTAACACAGAGAAGTAAAAATGTTCCTAGCTCTCTCCATTTTTCCCCCTTTGGTAAATTAACCCAGGAAGAAAGATTACTTTTTCATTTAAAAAGCAAAACTTAGATGATACATTAAAGAGTCTGGTATGTAATGATTGCTTCATCATTTCAGCTGAATTATCTTTGCTTGGAATTAGTGCACAACAAAATAAAAAAAATAATTCCAAATTTTTAAAAATGTGACTTTTATTGAAAAGTGGTAGATACAATACATAGAGAGGTGATTATTTTGAAATATAACAAGCTGAAAATATGGGTATTTGGAGCACATACACATGATGGGTTTAAAGTAGTAAAGGAAACTTACCACAAGGAGATTTTCACATCATAAATTTAGGAAGGGAGCTGTTCTGACATTATACTGGGCTTTATGGTAAGTCTGAGCTGTCCTACTGAAGGAAGGAAAATGCCAGGAAGCTTAATGAATAGGAAGGGTCGGAGTTTGCTGGTTAGAACATATGACAATGAGACCATGGTGGGACTAGAACATATTTTACTGATTATGGAACTTGCATAAGCAGAGAGAATGGTTCTTAGACTCTTCACTTCCCTTTCCGTTATGTTAATAATAAAAGTTTAGGAAAATAATAAACCAGCAATAGGCTTTAGATGTAAACACAGATGAACAAAAATATAAGGTAAAACAGTGAAAACTTGACTGAAACATTGGAATTGGGTAAGTATTTTATTATCCAGTGATAAAATTAACAGAGAATTGTGTTTTTTTAAACCACAGATGTGTTGAATTAATCAACCACTGCCTTTTTTTTAAAAAAGATTTTATTTAAAAACAAGTGATGAACTACCACTAACCTATTTTCCTTTTCCCCTTTCACTTCCCAATGAAGCCAGGTTTCAAGAAATAAATAAAGCTGCTTTACTTGAGCTTATTCACCTATAACAGATGAAGTAAAACTTTTTAATGGCACCTATGTCATTAACTGTAGTTGCTAGAGGAAGAAAATTGTCCGTGAGTCATATGACTCTTGAGTTGCTCCAATGCAATGACAGTTGCTGGAGTATTTGACAGTAAAAGAGTACATAAGGGAGGAACAAGTTTTTTATGCCCATTTCTGATGTAAATGTGCATAAATACGTACCTAATCACTAAGGAAAAATTAAAGAAGAGGAGAAAAAGGGAATGAGTAGATTTCATGCTCAGAATAATGCTGAAAGAATTAGAAGATGCCAATATCAATGCAGTTATCAAATATATTCTTTACACAAATGTGTCACTGGACATTTGGCTAGCAGAGAAATTTTCCTTGCCCAATAGAGCTTCTTTGTACACTTGAAATTGAAAGATAAAGAAGTGTTTCCATTGACCTCTAACTTTCAGATTTAGATGTAGACGATAAGCTTTTTGAACTAAAGTCCTTGATCAAAGTTATGATTTTTTTTCTTGCAACACAATCCAAAACTGTGAGAAAACTGAGATACTTCTAAATTTTAACTTGAGAATTAGTACCATAGGAATGCCAAGTTTTAAAATGGAACAGTGTTCTACCTTTCGGTTAATATGAAATTTGTCCAGAAGAGACAAATTGGATATAGCCTCTTATAAATATGTCCCTGGATACACTTAGCCAAGTAGAATGATGGAGGAGCTCTTCTTTTGGCTAGTAACAAATTCCACTCTCTTCAGTATGTCTTTATATCTGAGTCAAAGCTGAAATAAATGAGGTATGGATAAAAACCAGGGATGCATATTGGAAGATGCCAAGAAGACAATTCCAATTAAATCTTTCATTTATGCTGAAATAATTTGTTTGAAATGCTGATTCTGTGCATTCAAATTTTAGGCTATAGATTTGGGGAGAGAACTAGGATGAGACAATTAATCACCCTTGAAATTGGCAGGAGGAAAGAAGGTGATGAGAAGGAGTCTAAAGTGAAACCCATGTTGGAAAAGGGACTTTTCAGGAAGAGGATGTCAGATAAAAAGAAGGGATCCTTTTATACAGCTCTGAAGAACAACAAAAGTGCCCAAGGTGGGAAACAAGAATTTCAACTTTGGAAAGACCTACCTTGGGTTTTTTCATACTGATGGTATAGTGGTGTAGCAACAAGTCTGTGATTTGGGAAATTATTAGGAACAGCCAAACAGGGCCTCCTGTGATGGATTAGAACCCCACCCATGGAGAAGGAATAGATGTTAAGATCCAGGGGAACACTAGCTAAGAACCAGATAAGCCAGTGTCTATTGGGAGACAACTGTCCTTCATAAGATCCAACCCCATTGCTGAGGGAATAGAAGAAAGGGAGCTGGAAATCAGGAGTCCTGGAACTCCATTCTCAGGAGATGGATTCCAGCGTCCAATAAACTTCTCCTCTTTTACAGGGACAGCCCCAGGATCTTTTTGTCTCTTTGTAAGAATCTTCATCCTTCATGTGTATATTCAGGAATGTTCATACTGAATATTGTCCCAACATATGTTTGAGATGCATCTGGGAAGAAGTCGGAGTTATCATTTTCCAAGATGAAAGGCAGAAGCTAAATTTTAATTGTCAGAACTATAGGATGCTTTTGATAACACTGTTCTGAGCCTCGGTAAAACTTTTCAGTTCCTTTAAAAATCCTTTGCGGGATGGCCCAGAAATACGACTTTTAATTTTAAAAGGGATCATGATGAACTTATTCAACATTTTCATTTTATAGGCAAGGAAATGGAGATCTAGAGGGATTAAATGACTCATCTAAGGGTATTTTCTTAAAAATGAAAAAAAAAAAATCTTGAACTAATTCTCTAGCTTTCAGATTGAGGGAGGGGGGAGAACGATTTCTTTATTCTCCTTCTAACAAATCACTCACCCTCCTCTCCAAACCTCAAGGGTTGCGGCCTTCCATGGATACGTACATGTCCTTGAACCAGATATGCCTGTAAATGGAGGAGGGCGGGAAGCCTATTAACGAGGGCACTCTTTAGACATAGTGCTTACATTTTAAACACAGTAGGAATAATAGTAGAAAGAGCAGTTACTAGGAGAGGAAGTCCGGAAGTGTGCTTATGAGAAAAAACCAAAACTACTACTTCTAGACAAGCCAAAGAAAATGAGGGCATGCAAGAGAATTTTGTCAATGGAGATATGATTAAAGAAAGCGAAAAGAAAGTTTTAGGTGGGTAGAGGGGGAGGGGAAAAGGCTTCTATAAAAGTGCTCAGATAGAGAAGGTTGCACGGATAGGAGCAGGCTTGGGTGGCTGTGAAAGTAAGTGTGGAATAGAGAAAGGTGTCTCGACTTTGCTGTGTGACTGGGAAGGCTGAGCTAACGTTTGGAAATGGAGTGGCACACCGTACATAATTAATCGAGGTCCTATTTGTAGGTTGGTTAAGAAGGAAATTTATTATTTTGCTTATGGAATGACCTAAGCCTATTTGAAGTGCTTAAACTTGTGAAAATGTGGATTTTGTGTTGAGGTCCTCCCAAAATGACACAAAGTAGTAGATTGACACACATTTATAAAACTCAACCGCATGATTTTCACCACCAGGCAATGAAATCTAACACAGTTAAAAAGTATTTATTAATTTAACAGTTTATATTAATGTGTCAAAGCCAACCTCAGCTGACTGGAATGAAATGGATGCTTTATTAGAAATGCCCTTATAGGTCAAGCAGAAGATAAGCCAGCACTATATTCTGGTGGAATAAATAACTACTTGCGGATTGACTTTCTGAAGGAGACATCAATTGAAACAAGTGATTAAAGTTGACAATGGAATTGTACAGATGACCCTAATTAATGAATTTTCTAATCTTTTTCATGTTTATGGACATTAGTCCCTGTTTGCACGCGGTATGCATAAATATGCATGTATTACAACTAGGGACAAGCACAGCTGGGTGCTTAGATACCTGTGTGGTGGCGTCTGTGAATAAAAACATATCATTGCATCATCAGCCGGGAAAAGTTCTTCCCCCTGCCCCCCCCCCCCCCTTTTTTTTTTGTCTGCTTGTTTTTACTGCCACTGACCTGGAGATTGGAGACTCGGCAAAGCCCTTAACCAGATTCCAGATAAAACCGGCCATTTATAAAACATCACCTCCTCTTCCGCACTTGGGATTAAGGATGCTGACCACAAATAAGGAGTCTGACTTCCAAACAGCCCTTCATCGTATTGTAAATACGATAAACTGATGGCCATTTTACTCATACTTCCTGACAGCATGTCACTCGCCAAGCAAGTTCTTACTTATTGGTTACCTTTTGATGGTTTTATCAGCTTCCAGCAAACAATGGATAACTACTTTGGTGAAGTCGGTCATGCCAGGCCTATAAATGAGAATATCCCTGTCTGGAGTCTGAAGATTATAGGTAAATCCCCAAGGCACCTATATTTGAGAGAATGAGTATTGCCCTAATACTCCTATTGGTTTTCTCGGCCCTTATTTATCTAGAGTATAAAGCGCTATTTCTCAGGATGGTGACTGGTCCGTATATGGGCTTACATGAAAAGATGGTATAATTACGTTATTAGGAACTTTGAAACTGGTAACAAAATCTTTGCCTCATATCTTATTAACTAAGATCAGCTTATTAGTCAAAAAAATATTAGAAGTTCATAGTTGTGGCATTTTCCTGGAAGGTTTTTAGCTTTAAAAACCATCCTTTCTCCTGATCTCAAGTTTTTTAACTTCTCAAATACATACCTAGGATTTCTCTTCCTGATTTGTTTTTTCTTTCTCTTATATATGAAACATAACAATTCAAGTCTGATCCTTATTTATTGGTATTTTATGTGAGCAAAAACATGCTTTGCTCCATGTAAAATACTTTGCAACATACAGTTTTTAAATGGGTGGAAAAAGGATAAACTATTTCAAAGGGTTTAGTAAACCTTCAGAAGTGCCCTCTATTAGGTGGGACTGTCCTGTGTTGCTAAGACATTTTAAACTATAGCTGTGATGTCTTATTAAGTATTTATAAAGCCTAGCAAAATGCAGATCGAACCGTTCCAAATATTAACTGAAACATTTTCCTTTCATATGCACATGAACACTTCATTTGGGATTGTAGTTTCATTAAAGCACAAATATGAATGACAATGAATTCTACATTACACAGATGAAATTGCAGAGGCAAAAATCTTTGCATTCATTGATACCTAATTTAGAGTCCACTAAATGCTTGACAGATCCTAAGAGTAATTGAAGGTAAAGGTAGATAATGTTTGCCTTTGTATTTTTATAAATATGATAATAGCAATATCATTGCATGATAATGTTCAGTTCTGTTTCACAGGTGCACAGTTTTGCAGGCAGAAAATAGAGAAATGTGTTCAGAGTGTGGTTTAATGAGCAGGAACCTACTTGATCTATATGTTTGCTTAGAGTCACATGTGAATGTAGATATTAATTCTACACTGACAGAACATCTCTTTTTGTCATCTGAAATTCATTTTTATTCAGTCCTTTTCATTTAAACATGTTTCAATATATTTATAACAAATGTGAATACATATAAACCTTCCAGAACATCTCTGGGAATAAGGAATTATATTAATGACACTCTTAGTGTCATTTATTTGACATGGGATCTGATTATGCCATTAAAAACCGAGTTCCTCTGATACTCACACAGGAATTAGAAATAACTGAATTGGGGAAACTTCCC
The DNA here is from genome assembly GCF_023851605.1 of Tamandua tetradactyla. Classification (NCBI taxonomy): domain Eukaryota; kingdom Metazoa; phylum Chordata; class Mammalia; order Pilosa; family Myrmecophagidae; genus Tamandua; species Tamandua tetradactyla. Next base: position 31,231,753 of record NC_135352.1, read on the forward strand.
AGAAAACTAGGAATAGTTATTTTTAAATCCAATGGTGGAATTCACACATTTAAAATGGTACAATTCACAGTTCCTCCTCTTCAGGAACGTTAAATCTTGTTTGAGAGGAAATTCATATATTCACGATAAATTAGAAAGCAATTTGGAAGCAATCTATAAAATTTATGGAGTGGTTCAGCATGTATATGTCATTCCACAGCAATTCAAAACATGAGAAAAAGCATTGTTGACTCATGTTGGTTTAGACAAACTTCATGGAGAGGGCAAGTCTGGAGTTGAGTGTTAAGGATGTGCCCAAATCCTTTTAAGAAGAGAGAGGAGGGCAGAATGGGTGTGGAGGTTGGCAGCTTGCATGTTAGCAGGTGAACTGGCTAGTAATATTGAGTGGAGACAAAAAGACCTAAGCTAAAGAATATTGTAAAATTTAAAGAAGTAAAATGGGTCAATTCACAAAGCCCCTTAACGCTTGACCGAGGGTTCTGAATTTGCTCTAATATGCAAAAAAGATACCAGTATGGATTTTTACCAAAAAGAAAACATGGAAAAAAAGTGATTTTATTACCAACCGGGATAGCCAGCATGAAATGAAGTGTAATATGGATCATATTTAAGTAATGAAAGTGTGACACAAGAAGGAAGAATCAAATCAGAAACTTCATGAAGACATTTACTAGAACTTAAATGGCTAAATGGCTATGGGACAAGAGAGAGATGCAATAAAGCTGACTTCAAAATACCTAACTCATAGAAACAGGGTCACATGGGAAACAGGGCTCCTTTGTGAGTACCAGAGACATTCAGACTTGACTTTACAAACATGACTACCTGGTTGGACATTTTCTTTTAAAACCTCAAAATACTGGAAGGATAAAGGTTTGAGCAGAAACTGCAGGTCTAATACTGAGCACATAGCTGATAGCTGTCATGGCAAGAATGCATGAGGCATCCAAGAATGTGATACCTGAAGGAAAGTAGAGAAGGAGAATGGGAACCTCTGGGAATTCTGTATGGAGAAAACCGGGAGAAAGAAGCAGGAAAGGAATTAAAGAAAAAGAGATGAAAAAGAACTCAAGGAAGCCAAGGAAGAGATTGTTAAGAAGGAGAGTGCTGAGTACAAAGAAAGGCCACGTGGATTTGGGGTTCCTCATTGGTCCTTCAGACCTTGTTCAAAATTAGATAAGTAGGGCTGACTGAGGAGGAGACTCATTTAACGGAAATGTCTCTTTCTTAAGATGGCTACATTTCTAGTTATATTTTCGCTTCATTTTCCTATTAGGGAGTGAGTAACCGACTCACTTCTGCTCAGTTTGTTTCCTACTAGAATTTAGCAGTTCAGCTGAACTAATTTAAGTTTTTGAGCTTATGAACAGCTGTAACTTTGTGTTTCAATTTCATCTGCTCTCTGTCCTACTTAATGTTCCAGTAACAATCCATCTTACTTTCAAGTCTGACGATTTCGTAAGGGTATTGACCACCCACAGAGAGTACGCCTTCAAAAGGGAAAGCCCTTTAAGAGCTGCGTGGAGTGAAGCAAAAACGCTTAAGATTGTAGTCGATACTATTAGAATTGAACTGGGATAAGAGTGCTGCAATTCGGAAGAATTAGTTCCATTATTTTTACTGATGCTTCAGGAAAGCAATAGGATCCAGGAAAATAATGGAATTTAGGACACTGTGCTAGCCATTTGGATACTGTGCTCTGTAGGCAAGCATTCCCACTACAGAATTTCAGCAAGAGTGCAGCTCAACACGGAAAACGGCACCAACCCTGCAGGCATTGAAGATTTTCCAGATAAACGGTTCAGGTTCCTTTAAGTAAGAATAATGGGTGGGACTAGGTTCATTCTTTTTGGGTCTATAGTAGAGACTTTTGATAAAAATGAATTTTCTTCTAATAATAGAATAGGGCAAGATGTAGTCTAACACATAAATTGCTTGATTTCAATCTTAAATGAAAAAATGAAAAAAAAACCCCACAATGAATATTGATATTTAGAAATCTCTTAATAGCATTCTAAGTCCTGTATATAAGGCCCAGATTGTAAACTAATCTATTTTTTTCTTCTCACTGAACAGCTTTGGATTTAAGTAGCCTTTCATTTTCCTTTGAAAATCTAATTTCTATCCATAAATATTTCTGAATCGAGAGAGTGTCCCTTTAAATTAAGTCTGTTCCTGAAGTGACCCATATCTGGCCATCAGGTAACCAGGTAGGACCACATGTTCACAATCAACCCCAGCACACACCCTTTGGGCTGATATCTAAAATGTGACAATTCTAATAATTAAACCACCTAAGGCCAGCGGTTGATGGCTTGCATTAATTCAAAAGAGCTTAAGGTAGAAATCAGCACACTATCCAATTACCAGATAGGCTTTCAACCATACTGGTGTGGCTTTCCTCAGATACACTACGCCTGATACTTGACAAAAACTGTAATTTAAACAAATCAGAGTGGTAGCTAATGGATCGGAGTCGGTTTAATCTAACGATGAGTCCTGTGAAAAGTCCTCTTGATAAGCAAAACTGAGTAGGTCAGAGGATGACATTTTCCAATCAACCTAAGGTTCACAGGAAAATTTTATTTTCCTGTATCATTCATTAAGAGCTAGTGGAGTTCACATGTTGGCTTATACGGAAAAATCCCAATTAATTAAAATAATGAAGAAGAAAAATAAAAGCAAATTACTTTTATATGGGGTATAATTTTAACATTTATATGCATCGATTACCATTAGCAGTAATGAAGCTAAGGGTTTCAGCTCTGTTCTCAAAACACAACCAGAAAATACTAAAATGGGAAACCCAACTCCAAGGGTTTTACTTTTATGTATCTTTGCAGTTCAAAAGCCTGAGCAATCATGATCAACATCACTTATTTCAGGATAAATTGTTTATTATCACCTATCTGATTCAGTTGTTCAAACCTGCTCACCACCCCCACCATCACCACCCAATAGCACCGATTATATATAACAAATGCTCCATAACGCACACCATGTGAAGACAGTGATTTGTACTTGATTTGAGTTTGCTTTTCATGGGAAGTTTAAAAATTTGTTGCAAGCCTACTCATTACCAGAGAATGAGGGTGGGAAATGACAAAGTAAAGTTGAGCTCTGCCTAGGAAACTGTTTAGGATTATTGTGGGTGATTTTTATGGTTTATTATTTTTTTTCTTACACTGTCTATATAGTGAATAAAACATATCATAAACATGAAATAGCTGTAAGTTAAATCCCTCATATCCTCCAATACAGGGAATGTTGAGTGTGGTCACCATAAAAGAGAAAGGGTGATTTGAATCCTGTACCATACAGGAGCCTATTCTAACTTGTTTTCAAATTTGAAGGTTGGACAACTTTGCTGTGCTCTTCAAAAGCCAAGACACATAAACTCACTGAGTGCCTCTTGGAGTCCCAAAGGATGATATCAAAGAGTGTACAGAAAAAAGACAATGCTTTTAGGTGCCAAGCAGTGGACTTGGGGTTTTGTAGTGAAGAATATTGGAGGAAAGCAAATGTCCTTAGAAATTGTTTAAGCAGTTGTAGGCACAATTTAAGGCACAATTCATATAAACATCCATCCTTTCCTGTACATATCGGGGCATAGGGCATAGAACAAGAAGGAGAATGAATGATGTAGAAGTAAAATGACAGAAAGAGATGCTGTATAGAATCAGAAAGTACTGTAGCCATCCAGATTAAAGGCTATCGTTAATTTCATAATAAAGATAAACTAGCAATGAACATTAGAAACATTGCATTTTGTTGAGTATATCAATAGACAACAGCATGGTGAACACTATTTACTATTCAATGCAGTCGGTTTTGCGTGTGTGTGTGTGTGTGTGTGTGTGTGTGTGTGTCGTGCTGTATGGTGGGGGGTCACATTTCACTCCTTTTCCATATGATTATCCCTTTATTGCAGCACCATTTGTTGAATTTTTTTGCTTGTTTGCTTGTTTTTCTTGTTTGTTTTGGGAAGTACATGGCCCGGGATTCAAATCCAGCTCTCCTGTTTAAAAAAAATAACTAATTATACTTAAAGAGACCTATCTAAATTGGGTAGACCTGATCATCAACTAAAGCTTAGAATCTCAAGTCCATTTAGAATACACAGTCTAGTTTTCCAGGGCCCATTGTAATAGAACCCATAGGGCTGGTTATCAGAGTAGACAAGGCGGGCAGGAAGAGCAACTTTTTTTAGAGCGTTTCCTATAAGAATTCATGAAATAAAACTGGAAAGTATTTAAAGTATTTTCTGGTCTCTTATGAGCCAAATTTTTCTAGGTAGCTATTTTCTCTAGCTTCCAGATTTTATTTATGTTGGCTCAATGGAAAACTTCTCTCATGGTAAAGGACATCCGAGCAGATGTCAGGCAGTAGGAATAACGTCAGATATTAATTACCCAATTTAGAAATATCACTGAATTAAAATGGAATTAAAATGAATTAAAACCTATCACTAACTGAAAGTTTATTAGTAGGATATAATATCAAAATTAAATTGGTAACAATATAAGGGTTTAAACCAGATTTTTGATTGCTTTGAAGTCTTAATTTGAATAGAAAATGAAAGCATGTGAAATTAAAAAATAAAAATCTAAGAGATTTTCCTTAACCATGGTAACGGACAGCTAAGTATTAAGTTGAGTATATGTCCATAAGTTACCTGCTTTATATTATACATATTATTAAGCAGAAAAACTACATATAAATTATTAAGCATAAACACTGCAAAAATAGAGAATCCAGAGAAAAACCGAAGAATTCGTGTGATTAAAATTTATTCAATTAAAGTATTTCATGTATTGGACTAATATTTATTTCAAAAGGCCGTTTCATAATCAGAGTACATTTAGATTTCATTTACTCTAATCTAGCCATTTTCAAAATTATCATCAAAATTAATAGAGAAGCAAGAGAAAATGATACAGGGTTTTTCCAAAGCAGATCACTCTCTCTACTGAAGTGTTCCTATAAAAGAAAACTTGGACCAAAAATTCATATAAAGGGCAATACTTTCAAATCTGTGTTTTTGAACAATAACAAACTTATTTTCTATAAGTACATTCTCCAAATATCTTAGCTCCAAGTAGGGCCAGTGAATATAAGTCGCATCACATCAAGAGGTTATAAGATATGGATATATGCAATAAGAATATTCCATACTCATCATTTCATTTTTGAAAATTTAAAATTTTCATTTTTGAATTTCAACTTGACTAAAATTTTAAATTTTCAATGTGAATTTTATAGTTTCAACTTGACTAAGATTTGTTATTTGATATAAACCTTGCTCCCTATGCATCTTTTTTTTTTTTTTTTTGCATGGGCAGACACCAGGAATCGAACTCGCGTCTCTGGCATGGCAGGCAAGAACTCTATCTGCTGAGCCACTGTGGCCCGCCCACATTATTTTTATATGACTCAAATATAATGGAGGCTTACAAGAATGATTTTTTTCATGACCAAGTAGAAGTAATGTTATTTAAATTCCATTCAATGGTTTTAAAATTTTAACCTTCCATCATGTTCTTTGTACTCTGTAGGGCTTTTTCTTAGACTCTAGGAATGAGACAGAAGCTTTCTGGGAGTGTTAGCAGACATACTCAGGAATGAAGGAGTTAGCAGTTCAATTCAAGAGGAAAAGATACAATTTGCAGTGTTTGTAAATTATACAAAGAATAACTTGAAAACCTTTGAAGCGATATTGATCAAAGAGAAGTACTAAGAAAGATGTCACATTGTATACCTTTGATACCAATATCTAGAAAGTTTTTTTTTTTTTTTTTTAAATAAATAAGCAACCAAAACTAGGATTTTACATTTTTTCCATAAAGAGCCTTAGGGACACTTGCGTACAATGGAAATCTTAAGTCAATTTAGGATTCATAAGGAAAAAACATCAAAGGAAATCTTGAGTTATATCAAGTGATTGAGATTATGCTTTGCATTGTGGGGGTACATAAGAAATTGGCCGATGTTACTTTACAATATTTTGCAAGTATTTTGACAACTCAAAGGACAGGGGAAATTCCTAAAGACTGGAAAGGTACAATTATAATTTTAAAAAGCAAGGGAAATTTTTTGGTAATCAGTTTGCATAACCTGTATTATACCTACATTCATCATAGCAAACCTTGAAGTAACCAGCTAGCCAAATAAATATTTAGGTAGTTGGGAAGCAAAGTCCATATGATGTCCAATTGGTAGATAAGCTCTTCAGTGTGCCAGGAAAAATTATTAGATCATCTAGAATTTAGTGTAAATAATGAGAAAAGTTCCACAGGATTTTGTCGGGAGAACACAACTATTTAATGTTTTTATCAAAATGTGTTATTCCCCCTAGGGACTGGCATGCTTCCTCCTATCCATTAATGAGAGCCTTATAACTGATCACGCTTCCATTTATTTCCTCTGGCTACCAGAAACTTGAAACAAATTATGATGCTCTGCAACCAGTCTCATCTTATGAGTGGCATATTTATATTCTCTTTGCTCCCAGTACAATCTTCCATCGCTATTTATAGTTGTTTATTTCGCCATAGGTGTTTTTATTGTATCCTGATTCAAATTATTTGTGAAAAGGGGTGGGCTATAAATAAATAACACTGTAAAAATAGTTTGATCGGTGACATGGAAAATCGTAAGTGTGCTCATTAATGCCTCTCTCTCTCTCTCTCTCTCTATATATATATATATATATATATATATATATTTGTGTATATATTTAAGTATATGTATATAATCCACACACATACACATGCAAGGGTTCTTAGTTCCCATTTCTATATTGGCTCCCTTGGCTCTCCCCTTGCACAGTCTACAATACGGTCAGGGAAACAAGATTTTTCACCAGTCATTTGAAATGCTAGATGACCTAAATCAGTTATTAAGCAAAGAAAAAAGATTGGTTGCAAGAAAGATAATATTCAATGAGCAGAACTGCTCATGAATTCAAAATGAAATACATCATTACTTTAAGGAGGGACAGATTCCCCAGAACAATGTACAGTTTTTAAAAAGATATAAGCACATAACTGAAGAATTGCTGATGACTAATGAATAGGGTGGGCCACTGTTAATTAGACCTTGGTTGCTTTGAAATCAATCTATACACTGCTGTTTTGCTTCCCTAACTAATACCTTTTGAGAGCTCATTTAATGTGTTTTTCAGTAATTATCTGTACGTTGGTTACCCCAAAGTACGTCTCCCATTTACAACTTTCAATGACCTACTGCACCAATTTAGAAGCTGTTGGGCTAGGGGAATGAAGGATTAAAGTATCATCACTGAAGCTCTTTCCAGCCATGGAAGTCTATTACACGGGAACATAAAATTTTTGAATTAAAGGAGACCTTAGAAATAATCGGTCCTAATTCTCTAATTTTGTAAATGAGGCTACTGGTACGAAGTGTATAAGGTGACATAACTAGCTGGGGGTAAAATCAGGATTATAATCCAGGTGTTTTGCACCCATTCTTGTTCTCCCATCTGGAGCGAAGTATTTGAGAATGGGCACCATGGTTTATGCATCTTCAAACTCCTGTAATAGAAGATGACCCAGGTGACAGACTGACCACAGGTCCTGCTGCTATGACCGTGTTTCTACTCTGAAATACTTCAATTGGGACTCCAGGGCTGAGGAAGGAAAGGCTCATCCCTTTCATTTCTCATTTAACATTTGTTTTCTACAGAAGCCCAAGAGTACACAAAGTGAAGAGGAACAAACGTAATGAATGAATTCCCAGCTCCCGTGTAGAGGAATAATTAATCCATTTGCTTCTCATTTTGATTCTGTACCTTCCTTTAAATTTATTATTAGAATCGAGCTGATGCCCTCTTCAAAAGGTTTTCTTCATAATGAAGTTAGAGCCCAGAGAGTCAGAGTATTGCAGCCTAACTCTGCAGGCAAACAGAAGGACTGCAAAAGTCCTTGAAAACATATGTTCTTTCAACTTCCAAAATTAACTCAAAATTACACTAGAGGGTTTTCACCCTGCCTGTAATTTTTGAACTGTATGCTTATTCTTCCCTCAGTCATGAGTGTACAAAATCATGGAATTTACGTGAATGTCAGGAATAATAAAAAAGAAAATAATTCTCATTGGGAAGAATGTCATTCAAAGCCTGGAACTAAAAATTGGCCTAACTTTAAGGTCTAGCTGCCCAGTAAGGAGATGAAAATATTAATCGTTTAACTGTATTTGTTATAATTCCTGCCACCCCTTCGTCTGGCTGAGAAAGTTGGAAAACCTAGGCAGCCCAAGGGTTACCATCCGGCAGAGAAAGTTTTGGGCATTGACTCTGTCTGAGTTCTATAAGCCTCCAGCAAACACCCTCAGTCTGAGTTAGATTTCATTGACGTGACACAGTTTTAATATGCCCTACTAATGCTAACAAAAGTTAAGCAAAACAAGTCAAGGGGGTCAAAAATCAAGAGCAAGTAAATATAATCCAAAACCAATCATCATGCCTGGCACACAATAGGCAGTCAGAAATATGACCCCTCTCTTTCTGGCTTCAAAGTCACTTTTCCCTGCTATAAGAAATTGCTTCTTGCCCATCTCATCTATTGTCCAGATGAATGTAATTAAACTTATTCTTTTTAAATTCCCTTCTTTTTCCTTTAATTTTCTCTGTTAATTATTTCCACTGAGTTTCCTTCTTTTTACTGGTGTCAAGTTCAGAAAACTAGGGAGAAGTAACATGATCAACGGAATCATTCATTATACATGCATCTATTACTGGTTCTTAAATTCCATATCCCAAAACAGTATCCTAAATTGTGCTCCCCTTTTAAATCAAATGGCCAGGGGATAAATCCTCTTGGAAATGTAGAATTGAAGTACAGCCAAGTTATCTCTCAATGGGAGGGAAGGGAAGACTTTCACAGTAGAGATTTACTGTAGAATTCTAGCACTCCTGTTATTATTTCTTAATAACCTAGCTCAGTGAGTTATCCTCATTGCATACTCGAACTAGTTCAGGTAAAATAACAAAATTCTCAGGCAAAATAAACAAAACATGACTCTGGTTTTGGGGACAGAGAACTGGTCTGGCCCTAAACTTGGTTGGACCCAGTGGGGCTGGTGCTGGAAGTTGGCCAGGAGAGAAGCAGTATCAAAAGTAGGCTTTACAGGCTTTACCAAAAGATAAGGTCCTTATCACTTGCCAGGTAAACTGGAACTTCTTTGCGCATTTATATGAGTCTTTCACTAATACAAGCATATATGCATTTTTCTCAAGCTGCTTGCAAGGCTAGGAGTTAGATCTCACTAAATAAATTTTTATTTCCTAATAGTGCCAAGCACTAATCCAGAAGCCGACAATTTTCCTGACATTCCATAACCTTGTATTACTACATCTTTACTTCTGTTATGTTTCTAAAACTCATGTAATAAACTTGAATACAATAGGTTGCATTGTATATTTTTAATAATTCTTTCAAGGTCAGAATGATGAACAAATATTATCGATAAACTCTCATTTTTATGAATATTTTAGTTTCCCAATGTCCTTTGGTGTTTTTATGTTTTATGTCAGCAACAATTTTTAATATTTGCAAAATATTTGAAATTTTAAACCATTTGGCAATCACCTAATCTACCACCTATTTTCTGAGAAGCTAGAGACTTCGTCTCTGTTTTAAATATAAATAAGACCTGAATCATCCATAAAGACTATCAGTGGAAATCAAACTCGCTAACTTCCTTAGTTAGAAAGGAGAGGAGTGGAGGAAGGTGCCTTTGGCTGGTATAGGTCAGGAATCAACATGAGGCAGAGTTTAACAACGTTTCAATTATGAAGTGAATGAATAATATTATGAAGTCTCATGAAAATTATAATAAATTATTTCAGAGAACAGGAAGGGCAATGCAAATGAAAATCCCATAATATTTATCCCATCCCCATTGACTATGCAAGAGTTGAATTTTGAAAAATTAACTTATGCACACTGAAAAGAAGTTCACTTATTTTATTTTTAAAATGCAATCTGAGCATGTTAAAAAAAACCCTATTTTTTCTTAACTTCAGCATGTGCATGAAGCCATGCTCGCAGGTGCAGATATTTGACAGATCACTTTGGAATGTGCAATCAACTAAACACTACAAGTGTATCTACTAATTTTATAAGAGGGACTAAGAGTAAGAGGCCTCTGCTAAATATTACAGGAATCACATCTGTGGCTTCTTCATAGAAATGGTCCCTGATGCTAACAGAGTTAGATGAATATTTCTCAGAAAAAGAACTATGTCATTGACTATTGTCATTGCTGCACATCAAATTTTTAAAATACAGCTTTCACAAATTTAAACAATATTGTCCATATCTAATGCATCTCCATGAGAATAGATGGCAGATGAGTCAGTAACTTGGTACCTGGTTCTCAGAGTTGACAGCAATTTCCCTTCACTGTTTTTTTGCCTTCTCTTTATTCTACATAATTTCTAGTACACTGTAGATATTGCTGGCTGCAATGGGGGGGAGGGTCACTGAAAACATTTTTATTTTTTTTTAACATGGGCAGGCACCAGGAATCGAACCCGGGTGCTCGGGCATGGCAGGCAAGCACTCGTACCTGCTGAGCCACCGTGGCCTGCCCTGAAAACATTTTTAATGTGGTTGGAGGTACTTTCTCTCATTGAAAATTCTTCAGAGATGTCCCTCCACTCCTCTTTTTGTGTCTGTGATGATTTCTCAAAAACTCTAACGGTAGGTCGTTGCACAGGTTGTACTGAATATTGTTCTTGTCAATCCAGGTCACTGAACAGTCTTGATTTCTTCAGCCTGTTCACGTATCTCTGCATTTAGAAGAAACAGCGAGAGTCTTGTGCTTCCAAGTCAGAGACCTAGTAAACAGTCTAGCCTGTGTCAGATCCTGGGCTGCCCAATACGCCATCTGTTTTCACCCAGGGCTCGGGCAGGATCTGGTTTGTGTCTGTGAAATGGGAGCATGCCAGAGTCCTCACCCTTCCACCCGAGAGCTGCGAACCGCAGCCTGCACAGGACAGAGAGCACGCTTAATGTGATAGGGCAGGCGGACGCATGGTCAAAAAGCACCCAGGAGAGATGTATAGACAGATAAGATAGATTAGATGGGGGTGGGGGAGAATAAAAGAGAGGAGAGGAGAGGAGAGGAAGGGAGGGGAGTGGAGTGGAGAGAGTGGGTGTCATTCCTTTGTTAAGAAGTAGTGAAAAAAACAACAACAAGAACTCAGCATATGATAAAATATTAGAATAAAGCAAAAGCAAAGCTTCATGGGAAACATGTTTAAGGTTTACTCTCAGCATTAATGAATGTGAAAATAAAGAATCCTTTATAAGTAACAAGGACTGAATACAAGACAGTATCCTACAGCAGAGTGATCAGAACAGGTCAATATACAGATATGTAAATACTGATTAGAACAGACTGTCTTTGGAATATTGATCATTCTCTTCAAATCCTTAGTCTATGTTTTCCTTTCCTTTTCTTTACTATTCCTCTGCTTTCCTTTTTTTCCATTCATTTCTGCTTTCTTTCCTCTCTTTCTAATCAATGTAATTACATCACTTACCTATGTACACACCTATTTATCTATCCATCCAAACAAAATGATCCACACTCATAAATCAATCACACGGCTAGATGTCTATTATTCTCATCTATAGGTTCGGTCATTTTCATTGAATTTTTTCATGACTTATATATATTCAGATAGTTAGAATGAGTGGGACCTGCTTGAGTATAGAATAAAACTTCTGGTGTCCAGAGTAGATGAAACCAGTAAGAAATAGCCTTTATAAAATAAAAGGATGCAATAGCTTTCAGGTTCATTACCACTTCATAATGCCACAATTTTTTCCAAGAACATTAAATCCATTTAGTAGCAATGAAAGAAACTGCCATATGCCTACTCTAGCCTCTTATATCCTTCCTTTCCATAACAAAATTCTTATTTCAGTCTGGGCAGCCATACACTCGTCTAGAAGTCTTTATTTTCAAACTTCCAGGAATGCCTACTGACTACCTTTTAACTAGTGAGATATAAGCAAAGTAATGTGTGGTATGTCCTTGAAGTCTTCTTAAAAGAACAGTTGGTTCTCTTCCTTGTCCCTTCTTCTTGCTGTACAGCTAGGACACAGATGTGATAATGAGGTCCTGATGCCATCTTGGATGTGGCAAACAACACTGAAGTGGAGGGGTGGACACCTAGAGTAGCCCTGCAGACTCAGGGAGATGCCAGGCTGTAGGACTTCAAGTGAGAAAATAAATTCCTGTATGTTTAAGGCACAATGTTTTGGTATTCTTTTGCTTGTGAACCAATGCAAATATTGACAGAGTAGATAAAATTAAATATGAAAAACTAGGGAAAGTAGTAGTTTACAGAGTTTCCGTACTTCTGTTTTTTTTTTGAACAGTATGAAACCAAATATATCTCAAAAAAATAAGATAATCTCTTTTAACTGGTTTATTTTATATTTTTCATATCAAATGTAGGGTACTCCAATTTAATAAAAAATACTGTATTGCATTTCACTTTATTATTCATTATATTTTATTATGAATTACTATTATTCATCACTTCTGACCCTCAACTGAAAACCCACTTCATCCAAGAAGTCGCTGTACCACCCAAGTGAAAAAAATATTTCTTCCTCTAAACACAAAGAGTGCTTGGCATATACACTTTTTTTTTGTATGCAGTATGTGGGAGTCACATTTCATTATTTTTCCATGTGACTATCCCGTTATTGCAGCACCATTTTCTGAATTTTGTTTGTTTGGTATTTTTTTGTTTGTTTTTGTTGTTTGTTTGTTTTTAGAGAAGTACATGGAACAGGAATCAAACCCAGGTCTCCTGCATGGCAGGGGAGAATTCTATCACTGAACTAAACTTACACTCCTGCATTTTTTATTTATTTAACTAGACCATACATTTATGGAAGGCAAAATCTTCATAATTCACATATATCATAGAGAAGTGATTTACATATGTTTTTAAGTTTGTTGATATTTATGGTTATATACCTAATATAAAATATTATATAGCATTATTAATAATGTAATTATTTCCTTATCTTTCTTTTACCAGTTTCTGTCACAGTTCAAATTATTTTCAAAGGGAGAAGTATAATGGTATAAGATACATGACCTTGAAAATCAAACAGAATAGATGCTATGAATACCTGAAATCTTAAAGATTTTAGGTGTTATTAATAAAGACATCAAAATTCCGGTTAAATAATTTGCATATCTAATGTTCTTAACAAAACATGCATTTCAAGCAGAAGTTTTAAGAGTTTTAAAGCACAGATTTTCACAGAATTTCCTTCCGGCAGCTGATGAAAATCGGATAATATACAATCAGAACACTTTTCCCACACATTTTAAATTGATTGAAAAATAGAAACAGATTTAACATTCAAAAAAAGCACATTTGCACCCGTTGTATAAAAATGGTTTCATCTGATTTAGTAGATGCTAGGTATAGAAACTTAAAGCTGACAGTATTCTTTGGGATGTTTTAAAACAGAGAGAACGTATTATGGCACCCAAGCTGCTAGTCTTTCAAAATAACTGCCTCTGACTAACAGTTTGAATCTTCTATAAGGGCTATCATAAAAAAAATACCTTCCATGTGATGACTGGTGTTCTCCATATTTCATTGTAGGTATAAGTCTGTCAATAAATAGGTTATGCATAGTTTTCAAAATAAAACATAAAAAAAATAAGTTGCCAAGCAGGAGATAAATGAAAAATACAACATATTCATGTAAGATTTGAGAGTTAACATTTATTAAGGTCTTCAACATGATATAAAACCTGGTGATTGAAAAATAAGCAGGTAACTATTCAAGTTGTCAGTCTGCACTAACTAGGGGAATACTCAAAGAAAATTAAAAATGAGCAAAAGTATTTGTTTTACATCATGCATATTAAGCTACGAAGGCATTAAATATACAACCAGAAATGCAGTCAAGAGAACAACTTGCCCCTAAATAAAAGGAGTCATATTTATGGCCAAGGTACAATATTGACTCTCAAATTCTGTTTTATTCATGTAATCCATTTTTTTTCTAAATGTAAGTAAATATAGGACATTTTTCTGTGTATAAATGGTTTTACCGTAGAATGTTTGGCATATCTACAGTACTGTAAATTTTTCAGAAGCCAGCTGAAACGTAAATGGCGAAATTCACCAGAGGCAAAGAGAAGAGGAGAAAGAGTTGAAACAGGTCTGAACTCCTCCTCCTCATCACAGTTCAATGTCTCTGTCCAGGGCCACCCTTTTCTCAAGCCAGGACTCAACACAGAGGCACGGAGTTAACCCAGTCAATTGTGGCAAATGAGAGCAATTTGCTACCTTCTCACAATAAGCAATAATCTAAAAAAGGGAGAAACTTTAAATAAATTAGTAAACGAGGAATATTTTTCCTAACTGTAAGTAAGGTCTTAATAAATGTGGGTCTTCGTTTTGTGGCTTACTTAAAAAAAAAAAAAAAAAGCAACACATTTTGCCCATATCAACAACTTTTTTCAGCGCATTCAAGTTGGGGAGAGAAGTAATATGCATATTTTCAAAATGGTAATGAAGAGCATTTTCCTAAAAGGAAATAATATTAAATTTGGAAATGATAAATGGAATATTAAAAATGATTTTTTTTTTAATGCAAAGAAGGCTGTTGGCAACTCTGCAGGTGAACTAACTGCTGTCCTCCTCTACATGGGACATGATTCCCAGGGGTGCAAATCTCCCTGGCAACGTGGAACATGACTCCCGGGGATGAACTTGGACCTGGCATCATGGGATTGAAAGGGGGAAGAAAGAAATGAGACAAAACAAAGTTTCAGTGGCTGAGAGACTCAAACAGAGTCAAGAGGTTATCCTGGAGGTTATTCTTAACACATTACATAGATACCCCTTTTTAGTTTATGGGGTATTGGAGTGACTGGAGGGAAGTACCTGAACTGTAGAGCGGTGTTCCAGTAGCCTTGATTCTTGAAGATGATTATATGACTGTAGAGTTTTTACAATGTGACCATGTGATTGTGAAAAACTTGTGGCTGAGGTTTCCCATATCCAGGGTATGAAAAGATGAGTGAAAAAATAAGGACAAAAATAATTAAATAATTGGGGTGACAGGGATAAGAGGTAAATTAAAAACTGGGTAGATTTACAATACTAGTAGTCAGTGAGAGGGGGTGTAAAGGGTATGGGATGTATGAGCTTTTGCTTTTTATTTCTTTTTCTGGGGTGACGAAAATGTTCTAAAAATTATCATGGTGATGAATTTACAAATATTGGTGATGAATTTACAAATATGTGATGATGAAAAAATTGACTGTGGTGATGAACTGTGTGATTATACCATGAGCCTTTGACTGAATACTCTGAATGGTTTATATGCTGTATAAGTATATCCCAATAAAATTGCATTTAAAAAACACCAAGAAGGGCTTTTTGAATTTTGATTGTGATAGCACTGAATCTGTAAATTGGGTAGAACTGACTTCTTGATAATATTCAGTTTTTCCAATCCATGAGCATGGAATGTCCTTCCATTTATTTATAACTTCTTTGATTTCTTTAACAGTGTTTGAAGGTTTTCATGCATAAGAAATCTATATACATGGTTAAATTTGTTGTTAGATATTTTATTCTTTTAGTTACTATTGGAAATATGACGTTTCTCTTAACTTCCTCTTCAGATTGCTCAAATGGAAAAGCCAATGATCGAATTCATATTGGAGGGTATGGGACTCCAAGTAGCCAAAGTCATTTTGAAAAAGAAATATGAATTCTAAAGTTATTTCCAATGAGGCTTTAGACAAAAATGATGAATGTGTTATTGAAAACTGAAGAAAGATGATCCTTGTTTTAAAGTGATAGAAAACTTGGCAAAATTGAGTTCTGATGTGGATAGAAAGCAGAATTTGAGGGTGATGAGCTTGGATATGTAACTGAGACTCTTAAGCTAAATATGGAACATTCAGCCTGGTTTCTCCTTACAGCTTATTGTAAAATACAAGGGGAAAGGGATAAGCTGAGAACTAACTCCTATGCCCAAAGAAACCAGAAATTGAAGGTTTGGAAAAGCCTGAGTTTCTGGAGAACATGTCCCCAGAGCATAGAGCTCCATGTGAGGGTTTAACTAAACATGGAATCAGACAGCCGTGTCAGCGCAAGTCAGGATTGGAAATGTAGTTATCTGGAAAGTCCTACTTTCTGATGGTTTGGACCCCTGTACATAGGGGTAGTACATGCGAAACTGACAAGTTTTTTGTGAGATGTATATGAACAGAGTCTCCACCAGTCTGGACTAAAAGGGACAGAAAATGGACAGATTGAAGGAAAAATAACTTCAACAGAAGGACCATGGATACTGAGGTCTGAAGATATCCTCTAAGGCCAAGAGAATAGACCCAACCATGTGTGTGGAAAAGGTGAAAATGCCCCAGTACTTGAGAAGGCAGGCCTTCCACCCCGTTGTTCTGGAAGAGTGCTACCACCCGTTTTCTCAGATGCCTCATGGATTTCAGAGAGTCTGGCCACCATGGATTTTAGCGAATCTGGGTTGGCCACCATCCCAATGCTTGAAGAGGTTGGAACCTTTATCATAGTGTTCTGTGAGAGCATGACTGCTGCATAAGCATGTGGAAGGGATGGGGTGGCCGCTATATCAGGTCTGGAGGACAAAACATACTCTCATAGATGACTCTTAGACCTTGAAATCAATTGGACTATGTCCCATAGGGTTTTGGAATTGTTTGGAACCCATAACTACTGTTTTCCTTTTAATTTCTCCCTATGAGAATGGGAATGTTTATTTTATGCCTGCCTCTCCATAGTTTTCAGGAGCAGATAACTTTTTCTCTATGTTTCACAGGTCCACAGACAGAGGGGAGTTGTGTCCCAGGACAGACCACACATGTAAACAATTTTGATGAGACTTTCTACTTTGTATTTTTACCGAAATAACTCAAGATTTTTGGGAGGTTGTGATGGAATAAACGTGTTTCTCATATAGAAAGAACTGGGTATTTTTTGGAGTCCAGAGCATGGAATTTGGTGGTCTGAAACTGTAAATACCCCAGAAAAACATTTACTTAAATGTAATTCATTCCTATGGGGGTAGACCTATTGTGTGTTGGACTTTTTGATGAGAATAGTCCAGTTGATGTGTCACCCAGCTCATTCAGAATGAGTATTAATCCTATCACTAGAGTCCTTTATAAAAGAATGAAATATAGACACAGAGAGAGAAAGCCATGGAAGTAAGAAGCTGAAATCAAAGAAACCTGGAAGAGAAGGGAAGGACCAGCAGACTCTGCAATGTCCCAAGCCAAGAACTGCTGGCAGCTGGCCTTTGGGAAAGAAATGGAACTTTGATGATGCCTTGATTTAGACATTTTCTCGGTCTCAAAACTGTAAGCTAATAATTTCTCATTGTTTAAGTGGAACCATTTCATGGTATTTTCTTTGAGATGCTTAGGGAATTGGAACAACATCATTAGCCATTAGAGAAATGCAAATCAAAACCACAATGTGATACCATTTCACACCCACGAGAATGGCCACTGTTAAAAAAATGAAAAATGCAAGTATTGAAGAGGATGTGGAGAAACTGAAACACTCATTCATTGTTGGTAGGAAGATGAAACAGTGCAGTTGCTATGGAAGATAATTTGGCAGTTCCTCAGGAAATTAAGTATAGAATTACCATTTGACTTGGCAATCGCACTTCTAGGTATATACCCAAAAGAATTGGCACGATGAACTTGAACAGATGTTTACACACTGATGATCATAGTTGCATTATTCACAATCGCCAAAAGAAGGAAGCAACCCAAGGGTCCATCAACAGATGAGTGGATAAAGAAAATGTGGTATATGTACACAATGGAGTATTATTTAGCTGTAAGAAGGAATGACATTCTGATACATGTGATAACATGGATGAACAGTGAAGACATCATGATGAATGAAATAAGGCAGAAATGACAGGACATCATATGATCTCTTTGACATGAAATAATTAGGATAAGCAAATTGAATGAGTCAGAAACTTGCATATACAGGTTGCTAGGGACAAGGTTTGGAGTAGGAAGGGGAATTAATGCTTAATCTGTTTGGGGTGATGGAAAAGTTTTGGTAATGGATGGTGGCAATGATAGCACAACATGAATTATTTAATGCATTCATGTATTAATTAATGTAATTCATACAATGGAATTATATATTTTAATGACGTTAAAGGGGGAAATTCTACGTTGTATATATGTTTTTTAATTTAAAAATATCCATACTACTATACAACACAAACAATGGACCCTAATGTAAACTATGGACTATAGTTAATAGTACAATTATAATCGTATTCTCTCAATTGTAACAAAGTTACCACACTAATACAAACTATTAATAAGGGGTAGTATACTGGAACTCTGTATTTTCTGCATGCTTTTTCTAAAAACTTACAACTTCTCCAATAAAAGAAAAGAGATTTTACTTTATACTTAGAAAGAACCCCACCATTGTATGATGAAGATAAAGAGACGTCTAGGACTACTACACTAGAATTCACAATGATTAAGATTTATTTGTAAGATAATCATGAACTTCTTGCCAAAACCGGGATATTTTTTGAGGGTAATGTTGAGCTTTATTAATAATGGGTATTAATGTTAGGAAGACCAAGAGACATATCCATCCTATTTATAAGAAACTGGGGGATATTTTATCTGGAAATGCCCACTTACGGATTGGAAGAGGGAATAACTGGCACTGGACTAGTTCTCCCATCTTAAACAAAAATAAAACTGGACAAAATACATGTAGCAACTGTTTTGAGGCAGTGGAAAATGGTCATCAGGCCTGTGATTCTTGAGGGGAGGGAAACATGTGAAGGGAACCCCATATTTGTCCTGGCTCTCTGCCTTGGGGTGGTTTCCAGATTGCATGCAGGCCAAAGAAAAGCAATAAGTTATCATTAAGAAGAGGAGGTAGAAAACAGAGTTTAGGGCTGCAGAAGCATCTGGAATTTGGAGGGTAGGGTACCAGAGAAGAGCATGCTGTAGGGCAAAATACAAGGAGGTAGAAGCAGAAGTTTTTGTGACGTTTCCTGTTGGGTCTTTGGCTGAAACTATGACTGCACAGTCAGAAAAGGTCACATACTGCATGATTTCAAATATAAGTAATATGCAGAACAAGTAAATAGGTACAAACAGAAAGCAGACTGGTGGTTTCCATGGACTAGAGGGAGGCGGGAAATGGGGAACAACCAAGTAACAGGTATAGAGCTTTATTTTGTTGTGATTAAAATGTTTTTGGAGCTCATTACAAAGGTGATAGTTGCCCAACATTTGGATACACTAAATGTCACTGAATTGTTTATAATGGCTAATTTTATGCAATGTGAATTTCATATTAAAAAAAAAACTGAAAAGCAATCAATCAGAATAAGATTTATGGACTGGAAGACCCAAATTGTTAAAGTAGACATTCCCTTCAAACTGAACTATAAACTTAATGTAGTCCCAATCAAAACCCAACAGGCATTTATTTTTATTTATTTATTTTTTTGTTTTAGTAATTGGCTAGTCTATTCTAAAATGTATATGGAAATGTAAAGGACACAGAATAACTACAACAATCATGAAAAAGCAGAACCAAGTTGGCAGACTTAAATGACCTGATTTCAAGACTGCAGTATTGAAGACAGTGAGGTATTGATATAGGGGTAACAAAATAGATGAATGAAATAGAATAAAGAGTTAAGAAATAAACACATATTTATACAATCATTTGTTTTTCATTAAAATGCCAAAGATTTTTGATGAAAATTTTTTCAACAAATCGTGCTAATTACATCAACATGTGAAAAATGTACCTCAACTCCTACCTTACTCTATGAGCAAGAATAGTTCAAGATGATTCTAGACCTAAATGTAACATCTAAAAATAAGAGAGGACATAGAAACTACCGACCACATGTGAATATGACTGCATCAAAATTGAAAACTATCCATAAAGAGAGATATTAAAAATAACAGACAATTCATGCATGCACTGGGACAAAATAATCACAAAACATAAACTATAACGAAGGACTTCTATCCAAAATATATATTTAAAACTCATGGACATCTGGGGCAGATGACTCAGATATTTCAAAAAAAGAGATATGGATGGCTAATAAGCACAGGAAAATAGGTTCAGCACTATAGTCATTAGGGCAATTCAAATTAAAATCACAAGAACATACTACTATATAGACTGTCAAGACAAGCTAAAACTAATAACTAATTTAAAAGAAAACAAAAAACTAAGACTAATAACACCAAATGTTGGCAAAGATTTGGGACAAATATTGCTAGTGGGAGTATACAATGGCACAGCCACAGGTATACACCATTAGTTAAAGGTTAAACATACATCAATCCTAAGTATGAAATGCCCTATGTATGCAGAATTTCCACTCCTACCTATTATTACAAGATAAATGAATACATGTATCCACAAAAAGTCTTAACAAAACTGCTTAAAATGCTTTTTTTAAGCATTTTTTTTCATGATATCTAAAACTTGGATACAACCCAAATGTCCATCAATGGGAGGATAATACATTGTAGTATGTTAACTCAATGGAGTATCACTCAACAGTAAAAACAAACAAACAAAAATAAATACGAACTATTGCTAGACTTAACAACTGGGATGAAACTCAAAAACATTACATTGAATGAAAGAAGCCGAAAGCAAGAATCCTATGCATTGTATGAATATATTGAAATGACATTCAAGAGCAGGCAAAACTAATCTCCATTGCAGAAATCAGACAGCTGGTTGTCTGGTTTAGAGGGGCTGACTAGAAATTGACTGGTAAAGGGCATGAGTCAACTGTTTGGGGTGATGGAAATAGTCTATGTTTTCATAAAAGTGTTGGTAATATAGGCATATAAGCTTACTAAAAGTTATCCAATTTTATACTTAGGATCTGTCCATTTTACTGTCAATTTTACCTAGCGAAAGTACTATTATTAAAAAAATTATGATAAAAAGTAAGTGCTTTGATCACATTTTATATTATCAAATAGAATTAAGCATTTTTAAATGTGTGTTGATCTCACTAAGGTACATCCAGTGTACAAAGCAGCTGGCCCTACCCTGTCTTCATTATGCTAAGAACTCCTTGCATTTCACACTTCTGCTTATTAATAGCTGCCTGAAATATATCCCAAGTATCTATTTTTGTGATCCCCATTTTTTTTTTAAATTGGGATATTGTCAAATTGTATCTTTTAATCCATTTTTATCCTTCTAACTCCCTACATGCTTGGTAGCATACTGTCTATTAAGATAAACAGAAACCCTTGAATAGTTTGAAATAAACTTGGTTAGGAATCGTCAATTTAAATTGCTTTTATTGCATGCAAAGTTCACATTCATTAAAGCTGGATTAGAAACATTCAAGAACATGTTGAGGTGACAGGAGCGTACAGAGAGGACAGGCGCCCTTTCTAAATTGAGTGCATCTGAAAATTTAGGAGCAAAGTCAAGAAGTTCCTCTGGGTAACATTCGATTAACATATAATGGACAAGATTAGATAAAATATCACACTGTGATTTGCAACTCATTAAGGACACCAAGGTGTACAGAGATGATTTGAATGATATAACCTTAAAATCAGGCACCGGATGTCCTAAAATGGAAATTAATCAAGTAGGAGGAGAAGCCAGGACATTTAATAATGGTATTAAAAAAATCGGGCAGCAACAACTTTTTCCAATTTCGGATAGGTAAAAACCCTAACATTTTCTCTCCAGGGTCCCAATCAATAAGCTACTATCTGAAGCACTAAATGGAGCATTTCAAGTGTTCCGCTTTAATGGCTTAATTGTTATTTCTTGGGAAGATGCCTAAAAACTAGCAGAGATCGCGAGTCTCTTAGTAAAGCCTTCCCTAAGCAAGATGACTGGAAAAGCAGTTATGACTCTTGAAATAAATAAATGTGATCCTGTTTCTCATTTATTAGGCCAAATACAATAAAACCTTTCATGAATGTGTTAGCCAGCCTTTAGCTGATCTAAGCATACCTGATGCAATTTTCTTGCTTCCTTTGAGGAACCATGCAAAATCCTCCTCCTATGTTAATTACCCATTTAATCAGTCAACGCTAAAAGAAAGTCTTTTGCTCTAATTATAAAAGACAGTTGCTGTAAACATTTGACATGATGAATCCCTTTCCTCATCTTGGACAGGCTCTACTTTATTAAGCACGGCTATGAGGGGGACAGACCGAGCAGAGCGCTTCATCAGCAGTGACCCTCAATTACAACAGGTGATGTTTGCTGGGTTTAAGAAGACCAGCAGTAACACTCCAATTAGCTGTCAAATCACCTGGTGAACCAGCTGTTACAGAAATAGAAAATCACTTGGCCTTCCTGCTAAGTTTTTCACATTTTTATTTGTAAGTCATTTAGTAAAGGTAGTCCCTCCGTTTATATGAAGTTGTAAAATGGGCAGAACTAAATTCTGGTGTTAGAAGTTATGATTGCGGTTAATTTTGATGGG
The DNA here is from genome assembly GCF_023851605.1 of Tamandua tetradactyla. Classification (NCBI taxonomy): domain Eukaryota; kingdom Metazoa; phylum Chordata; class Mammalia; order Pilosa; family Myrmecophagidae; genus Tamandua; species Tamandua tetradactyla. The sequence continues at coordinate 31,254,324 of NC_135352.1, forward strand.
GTGGAAATGTGGGTGTTGGGGAGGGGGCGTGCGTGGAAGGGGTGTAGGGGCTGGGGCTATAGTGCTAAGGGTAATATTTCTCAGCCACTTTCTGGTTGTATGGCTGTGCCCACTTTGAGAAAACTCACTGAGCCGTGAGCATGGAGCTTGCACACATTTGCAAGTGTATGTTATACTCCAGCAGAATTTACACAAAAATATAGATTCCTTCCAGAAATATATAGAAAAGCATGGAACCATCTCGGCACGGTGTCAAAATGAAAGGCTTTATGTTAATGTCTATAAGAAACAGCAATTTTTCTGAAAACTTTTCCTCAACAATTTCGTCTAATCTCAAGGCAAATACACCATATTTTTAAATTTTGCTAACCGAGGTTTTAAACAAACTGAAGGCATCAACATTAGCTCTGTGATTACCAAAAGGCTTAAAATTGCACTTTCTACTTACCCAAGTCGTAGATTCTTCCTCGACTCTGTGGGAGTTTGTTACTCAGAGTTGCCAAGCAATGGTATTGCCTGTGGTTCCAGTCTGGAGAAACAGTACAAAGAGAAAGAAGGCTATAGTATAAGGCATTTATTTTACTGGAAAATTACATATTTTACTATGTTGTCTAGCCACATAACTGTAAAATGAGAATTGCTCAGTTCATCATTCATTTAATATGCAACTGCTGAGTATCTGTGTGTGTAGCAGGGGGGTTAGAAATCTGTAGGTGTGCAATGCACTGCTTTTCCCTCAAGGTAATTAGGTAAATAGAGAAATAGTGTAAATGCCCCAAACCGATGAGTACGAGATTCTGATGAGAGCAGGGAGGTAGAAGAGGCAACTTCCAACAGGGAGACCGAGTAAAGCTCTGAGGAGGAGGTGCGCCTTAAGCGGAGACTGAAGGATGAGTGCATGACTTGGCAGGAGACGGAAGAGGGAGGGCTGGCTGCAGGGGACAGCCCAGAAATATGGGGCACAAAACCCAGCACATAAAGCTTGAACATAAGGGAGATAACGGAAGAACTGAATGCATTTCAACTTGATTAGAGCATCTTTTCAGATTAATTGGACCTCAGGTGAGACCTGGGGGGCTAGAGATTGAGTCAGGTGCAATATTCCAGGCAATCTGCTAGACCAGGGGACTTGGCTGTGAATTAAGAAAGGTCAGTGTGGCCTTCGTGGACCTTCCAATTCACCAGGACAAACTGATACAAGTAACTGTAGCAACGGGAGGTGAGGAGCAGGGGGTTATTTGGGAAGGTGCTATACAGGAATCAATCTCATCCAGGGGTCAGACATATAAAACTGTGCATCTCAGAGAAGTTAGTCTTAGTGCCATGAAGTTAGATGTGATTGCCAAAGACAAGAGCATAGAAAATAAAGAGGTAGGGACCCAGGTAGACTCACTTCCATTTGGAAAGAGCAAGAGGGGAAGCAATCAGTGAGTAAGGAGTCTCAGAAGGGTCTGGCATATGAAAGACAAATGAGGAGAGTTTTATGGGGGAAGTGGTGCACAAGGGCCGAATTATTTGAAATTCAATCAGGGTTGATACTGAAAAGTGCTTCTTTCTTTCGTTCGTTCTTTGACTTGATTAGAGGTTTAGTTGATGAAGAAAACGGTGGGGTGATGGGGCTAGCCTGGCATTCATACCTTGCATTCAAACTGGGCTGCCAAGTTGTACAGTCAATATCTGTGCCTGTGCCGTACCTGTTGTTAAAAATTTGGAAAATCACCCTGGATGAGGGCACAATCTGCTCTGGCAGTGGTAGTTATTTCCATGAGATGACTTGCTTAGATTTCTGTACAGTATCAAGGGAACTGGCAGGTGATTCAACATGTGTTTGTCTTTTCTCTTTCTCTTCTAGGAAGGTCACACCTCTCCAGTAAAGTGGGGATGTCTGGGTACGGATGCTCTGGAGATGGTCATGAGGTGATGGAACTTGCCACGTTGAACTGTCAAGTCAACAAGGACAAGTCAAGAGGGATGGGGTATGGTGTCATCAGCCCTATTGCTCGAATTTTAAAGTGAGGCCCATGGGGTGGGTCTCTGAACCTATTCAGCCTCAGAGATTCAGGATCAGTTAATGATTTGGATGTGGTCGTGTAGCTAGAAAACTCACACAGATAGGTATTGTACCAGGGCCAAATCTACAGCCAGAATAGATGTCCTGGTACATCAGTGTCTTTGGTATTTTAACAATGATGATCATAACTTAAGAATAATGCTAGCATTTATGAGAACTAACATGTCAACACTGTACTACCTGCCTTAGAGGCATTGACAGAACAGCCTTATAAAATAAATATTACTTTTATTCCAATTTTCAGATGAAGTAACTGAAAATCAGAAAATTTAAGGATGTTGTGAAAGATCATCTTTCATAAAGCCAGCTCATATTAGAGCTTGTCCTCCTGGCCAAATCTGGAACTACTGCTCAGTAATTATCTTGGCTGCAGTCCCAAAATGGGATTCAAGTCCCATAGTTTGGTCATATCCTAGAGCATGCTGGAGCATCCTGAGCTGGAGCCAGTGGGAAGTGGATTTTTCTGTTACGTTTGTTATAGCTTCTAAGTATATGAAAAATTTGGAAATTCTGGATTGCCATGAAACACACAGATCCCTTACTTACATTTCACACTCTGAGTGATTGCTATCTCTGGTTATCAGACATCCCCTGAGAGCCTGGTGTGGTGAAGTGGGTGGTACACTATGTCATGGCAGAAGGTGGGGTGGGGATGAGCCAATTCTCAAAGCTAGATTTAGGGATTCAGAAATCATTTGTAATGCCAGAGGCTGCAGTTATAGTAGAATGGTCCTTATTCTAAGTGACTGTTAGCTTTCTGGAATCAGTCCCTTGGGTTTTAAGCATCAGTTCAAGTAAGCTGGAGCTGGAGGATTTGTTTCCCTCTTACTTAATGATTGGAAATGGTTGGAAGAAGAAATCTCTGATTTAACTTCATTTGGGAGGAGTTGTGGGCTCAGAAGTCTAAATGGAAGCGACATCAAGGAGCTTCCACATGGAAATGCATGGGCCTGGTTATACAGTGGTACTGGTAAAATACTCTTTCCTAGTTATTGCATTGGCTCCATAAGCTTTGGTAATCTGGCCCAGGAAAGTGGTCAGCTCATCTAACATTGTTTCTATGTTATTCATTCATTCAGTAAGTATGGGTTGCACACTATACCACATTCCAGGCACTGTGTTAGACAATGCTTCTGTAACGGCCATGATAGCTGGTTGAATGAACATCTACATGACCAACTGCAAAGACACTTTTACAATACAATTAATATTCTAGCTGCAGATCGCCTGTTTTCCCCTAAAAGTGATCTTCTGTTACTTAACGCACCCAGAGAGCTCTCATTAACAAAGCAGGAAATAAACTTGTGAACACAGCACATGTTTGGTGTCAGGCACCAACGGGTGTTTGACATGTGATGAACTTAATCCTCACAACAAGCCTATGAGGTAGAGAATACTTTTCCCGACTCAAACCCCATTTGGCTGGCTGTGAGGAACGTGCTTTCTCCACTAAATCACGCTGCCTCTCTAGGGAGAAGAATTCTTGTCTGTATCTCTGCACCTGGCTTGTTGAGTGCCTTTGAGTAGCACTTGGGGTTACCTCTGTTATTTTGTTTTTCATAAAGATCCTGTTGTTATCTCCTAGGATTAACACTTAGTGGCAGGTGTAGTCAGACATACTGACCAGTCATGTTCGAGGGAGCTTCTACTGTGACTGGAGGAGCATCTACTATTTGTAGTTGCTATAACTTCTGGGAAATAATATCTATATAATTATATATATATATATACACACACACACACACACATGTTCTAATGTTTTGAGAGTTGTATTAGAATTGTGTTATATCGATATTCCACATATGGTGTTACTTTATTAAGGCTGATTGCTTTAAAAATTTTCAGCATGTTATTTTTACTGGCTTAAACAGAGTAATAAAACATTATCAATTAAGAGATATCTAGATACTTAGACACACTAGCTTTTATTGTAATCATTTAACCTCAATATACTGTTAAGTGTCTTTTCTTTACTGCCTAAAACCACATAATTTTAGAGTATGTTAACTGCTTACTAAATAATCATGGCATTTTATATTTCTTTTCTGAAAACCATCACTATCAGATGGACACTGAACATATGCAGTATTCAGGACTGTCTATATTTCATGTTAGAATAAAATATTTTAAAATAGTCTTATAGGCAGAAGATCAATAAGGAAATACAATCTAAACCAAACAGAGCTAACGGATATATATATAAAAGATTTTACCTCATAAAGACAGAATACATATTCTTCTTAAAAGCACATGGATCACTCCCCAAAATACACCATAAGCTGGGTCACTAAACAAGTCTCAATAAATTCAAAAACATTGAAATCATTCAATGCATATTCTCCTACCACAACAAAATGAAGTTAGAAATCAGTAACAACAGAGGGAGAAATGGAAAACCCACAAATACATGGAGACTGAGCAAAATACTCTCAAATAAATAATGGGTTAAAGAGGAAATCACAGGCAAAATTAGGAAGTATCTTAAGGTGAATGGAAATGCAACATACTTCATGGTATGCAGTGAAGGCAGTGCTGGGAGGGAAAGTTATAGTTCTAAATATATACACTAAAACAGAAGAAAGACTTCAAATCTGAGAACTGACCTCAAAACTTGAAGAACTAGATAAAGAAGAGCAAATAAAATCCAAAGCAAGAGGGCAGGGCAATGGTGGCTCAGTGGCAGGATTCTCATCTGCCATGCCAGAGACACCGGTTTGATTCCTGGAGCCTGCCTATGTAAAAAAAAAAAAAAAAGTAATAATAATAATAATAAAATAAATAAAATCCAAAGCAAAAAGAAGGAAGGAAATAAAGAGTAGAGTCAAATGAAACAGAAAACAAACAAACAAAAGCAATAGAAAGAACCATCAAAACCAAAAATTAGGTCTTTGGAAAGGTCAATAAAATTGACAAACCTTTAGCTAGACTGACACAGAAAAAAGAGAGAGGATATAAATGATGAAAATAAGAAGTGAAAACGAGGATTACTATCAACCCTGCTGAAATAAAAAAAGACCACAAGAGGATTTAATGAACAACTGTTCATCAATAAATTGATAACTGAGATGAAATGGATAAATTCTTAGGAACACAGAAACTACCTACATTGACTCAAGAAACAGATCTCAATAAACTAATTTCTAGTAAAAAGATTGAATCGGTAATCAAAAATCTCCGAGCAAAAAAAAAGCCCTGGACCAGATGGCTTCACAGGGGAATTCTACCACATATTCCAAGATTAAACTCCAATTCTGTTCAAATTCTTCCAAAAAATTGAAGAAGAGGAAATACACCTTACTTCATTCTACAAGGTCAATGTCACCCTCATAACAAAGCCAGATAAAGACACCACAAGAAAACTACAGGCTGATATCTCTTATGAATATGAATGCAAAATTCCTTAACAAAATACCAGCAAACTGAGTTCAACAGCATATTAAAAGAATTATACACTGTCATCGAGTGAGATTCATCACAGTTATGCAAGGTTAGTTCAACATAAGAGAATGAATTAATGGAACATATCACATTAACATGATGAAGGAAAAAAAAACCCACAATAATCTCAATTATGCAGAAAAGACATTTGAAAAAATCCAGCACCCCTTATTGCTAAGAACACTTAGAAACTCGGAATAGAAAGAAACTCCTTTGACAGGATAAAAGACATATACAAAAAGCCCACAGTTAATATCCTCCCTAATGGTGAAAGACTGTAACTATCACCCTAAGATCAGAAACAAGACAAGCATACCCACTGGCACCCCTGTTATTTTTGCACTGCAATGCAATTTCTTGCCAGAGCAATTAAGCAAGGGAAATAAATAAAATGCATCCAAATTGGAAAGGAAGAAATAAAACTTACCCTATTTGCAGATGACATGATCCTATATACAGAAACTCCTAGGAAAAAGATACCCAACAAATCTCCTAGAACTGGCAAAGTGGTGGGATGCAAGATCAACACAGAAAAATCAGCAGTGTTTATAAATACAAGCAATAAATAATTGGAAGAAGAAATCAAGGGAAAAAATTTCATTCACAATAGCAACCAAAAGAGTCTAACAGCTAGGAATAAATCTAGCCAAGAATGTAGAGGATTTGTACACAGAAAATGACAAATTTCTAAAAACCTCAAAGCAGACCTAAAGGAATGGAAGAATGTTCCCTATTCATGGATTAGAAGACTAAATTTCATTATGATGTCAATCCTATCCAAGGCAATTTAGAAATTCAATATAATCCCAATCAAATTTCCAACAACCTTCTTTGCAGAAATGGAAAAGCTAATGAGCAAATTTATATGGAAGGGTTGGGGGTCCCAAATAGCTAAATCTATATGAAAAAGAAGTTGGAGGACTTGAACTTCCTGATCTTAAAACTTATTACAAAGCCACAATAATCAAAACAACATGGTAGTGGCATAAGGACAGACATAGAGACCAAAGGAATTGAATTGAGAGCTCAGAAATCAATCCTTGCATTTATGGCCAAATGATCTTTGACAAGGGAGCAAAGACCACTCATTTTGGAAAGAATAGTCTCTTCAACAAGTGGTGCTGAGAAAATTGCATCTCCATTGGCAAAAACAAACAAGCAAAAACAAAACAAAAAGGGGAACCCCTACCTTTATATAAAAACAAACTCAAAATGAATCAAAGACCTAAATATAAGATTCAGAACTATCAAATGCCTAGAATAAAATGGAGGAATGCATCTTCAGGACTTCGTGTTAGGCAGTGGTTTCTTAGCCTTTAGACCCAAATCAGAAGCAACAAGAGAAAAAAATATATAAATGGGACTTCATCAAAATTAAAAACTGTTGAGCCTCACAGGACTTTATGATAAAAGTCAAATAACTACACAATCGGAGAAAATATTTGGAAATTGCTTATCTGATAAAGGTTTAATATCCAGAATATATATATATATAGAAATCTTTCAACTTAACAACAAAAAGACAAACCACCCAATGTAAAAATGGCAAAAGTCTTGAATATACATCTCTCCAAAAGATCCAAAAGTCCATAAAGCATATGAAAAGATGCTCAGCATCATTAATAATGAGGGAAAATGCAAAAAAAAGCTACAATGAGATATCATTTCATACCCATTAGAATGGCTGCTATTTAAAAAAACAGAAAATCACAAGTGTCGGAGAGGATGCAGAGAAACAAGGACACTCATTCATTGCTGTGGGAATTTAAAATGGTGCCGCTACTATGGAAGACAGTTTGGAAGTTCCTTAGAAAGTGACATATAGAACTACTAGATGAGCCACCAATCTTACTGCGAGGACTATACCCAAAAGAATTAGGGTACCAAAGATACTTACATATCCATGTTCATAGTGGCATTATTCACAAATGCCAAAAGGTGGAAGCAAAATGAGGATCAGATAAACAATGTGATAAATGTGATACATACTTACAATGCAATATTATTCAGCCCCAAATAATAATGTCCTGATACATACCAACATGGATGAACCCTGAAGACTTCACGTTGAGTGAAATAAGCCAGATAGATACAAAAGGACATACACTTTATGACGTTCCTGATTTGAAATAATTAGAATAAGAAAATCTGTAGAGCCAGAAGCTAGAATATAGGTTACCAGGGGATGGGGTGAGGGTAGAGAATGGGAAGTGAAGGCTTAAAAATATACAGGGTTCCTATTTGGAATCATGGAAATGTTTGAGGTAATCAATGGTGGTGATGAGAGCACGTCATGAACATAATTAATGCACTTTTCCGTGGTGATGTTAGATTATATATATGCTAATAGAATTAAAATTTTAAAGATCCAGGAACTACACTACACAAACAGTGAACCCTAAGTTAAACCATGGACTATAGTTAATAAGACAACTATAAAAATGCACTGTCGGGCGGGCCGCGGTGGCTCAGCGGGCAAAGTGCTTGCCTGCTATGCCGGAGGACCTCGGTTCGATTCCCGGCCCCAGCCCATGTAACAAAAACGGAGAAACAGAATACAATAAAACAAGAAAATGTTTAAAAATGTTTCCCTTTCTTCCTTCCTTCCTTCCTTCTATCCTTCCTTCCTTCTCTCTGTCTTTCCTTTAAAAAAAAAAAAAAAAAAAAAAAAAAAAATGCACTGTCATCAATTGTAACAAATATTCCACAACAATTCAAGGTGTTAATAACACGGTGGTACATGGGGATAACAGGGGTTTATCCATGATTGTTCTGTAAACTCAAAACTTCTCTAACAAAGAAAATATTTTTACACTTAAAAATACCTGTGACTCCTGATTCTTTTAAAATTATAATGTTTTATTAAATGCAAGTATATGCCAATGAAACAACCTATCAATGTCTCCATAGGCTAACCAATGGAATGGTAGAGCAATTGCTTTCATTGTTCAGTCCACCTTAATTATTAATTAGGCCGAAATACAGTTAACCATGAGGATGTTGGAAAATTATAGATTGATTGTAACTTGGATGATTTAGCTATTGCTTATAATTAACAACCTAGATTTCTTGAAATAATAGCATATTAATTTTTGGAGAATAATTACTTAAGGGTGCTATTGAGTTTAGTCATGCAATCAACAGGTTTCCAAATGGATTAAGATAATTATTTCCTGTTAACTTTACTCTTGCAGAGACTGTTTTTAGCTAACAGTAATTTGATGCCCCTTGCAAATATTTAGAAAATAACTAAGATCTAGAGATGAAAAGAAAAGGGATGTAGTATATAACTTAAAGTAGTTCATCTTTCTGTTTAGATTTATGACTAGTACTGTGATGGTTAGGTTCATGAGTCAACTTGGCCAGGTGATGGTGACCCGTTGACTGGTCAAGCAAGCACTGTCCTACTGCTGTGAGGACATTCTGTGGACTTAAATCCTGAAGCATGTTGGTTGCATCCACAGCTGGTTGCATCTGCAGGTGGCTAAGGGGAGTGTCTTTTGCAATGAGTGACACTTGATCTAATCAACCGAAGGCTTTTAAGGAAAGTTCAGAAGAGAGAATTTCTCTTTCTCCACTTCAGCCAGCCAGCCTCTCCTGGGGAGTCCACTGAGGGTCTTCATTGAAGCTGCCAGCTCATAGCCTTCCCTACAGATTTTGGACTCCTCCTTTCCCACAGTTGCATGAAAAACTTTATAAATCTCATATCTATAGATATCTCCTATTGGCTCTGTTTCCCTGAGAAATCTAACTAATACAAGTAGTAGCAAGCCTGATAATTTAAAATGACCTTAAACTGACCAATTTCTAGGTTTATAGATGTTTGTTTGTCTATGCCCTGAGGTTTTCCAATTAAGTCACCTTAAATATATATTGGGAGGATTCTGATAAGAATCATGATACAAGAAGGAAGGAAGGGTGCAGCAACTTAAAGCTCTACAAACCTAGGGACGTGTAACATATCTGAAGATTAGAGGAAAAACATGTCTATGGTGAAAGTAGAGAGAGAAAAAACTATTTTTTTCTGTCGGTGCTAAAAAGCTTCGAGAGTCACTGATTAAGGTCACTGCCAAGTTTATCAATGAGGAAACAGCTTTAGCAAGGCTTCAACCCCTCATTTTACCATCTTCTTTTAGGCATGAGGATGATGGTTCTGTCAATGTGTCTATAATCAGAAATAAAAAGGATTCAGGATCAACTAGACTTTCTTAGCAGAAAATCTCCCTAAATGCATTTTATGTATTCAAGCCCTCTATTTCCTACAGGGCCATCAACCAACGCCCAAGACAAAAACTATAACAAGAGGGCGAGCCATGGTGGCTCAGCAGGCAGAGTTTTCACCCGCCATGCCAGAGACCCAGGTTTGATTCCCAGTGCCTGACCATGCCAAAAACAAAACAAAAATCCATAACAAGAAAAAATAAAAGGAAAAGAAATAAAAGAAGAAAAAGTACCCAAATAACCACATTTGTTCATAGCTTCCCTGGAAAATAAAATCTAAAATGCTTAGGACAAGACTTTGTTTCAAAGATCTCTTTATAACATAAGATCAGCTGGAAAGACCCAAACCCCATGCTCTAAGCTGGTATCTAAACAACATATTTATAGTCAACAGCCAGTATAGCCTACCTTGCTGCTTAAGTGAAGTTTATTAAATATTTTCTTATCTATATGTTCCACATTAATATAAAAGATGCTTGTAAATCAACCCAAGTGGTAGGTGAATAATGCAATTACAAATTATGACAGGACGAAACAATTATTTCTTATTTCTCTGCTTAGAACACACCTTGAATTACGTCATACAGATAGCTTGATCTGTTCAGCCAAGTAGGTGTCATCAGACCTCTGATCTGAGTTTTAGAACTGCCTCGTTGTAGAGCACGTGGAGAGCAATAATGGAAGACGTGGCCTAAAATTTGGCCTTGATAATTCAAAATCTTGGGTAAAGAAACATGCCTTCTGATAAACACTGCCTTAAACAGGTAAGAAAGTTTTAACCCCCAGGAAGATCCAGTTCAAGTCTGAGCTTAGAAATTCCCCAGCTGGACTGTTAGGGCTCTATGATCTCAATTTCCAAATCTCTAAGGACTCTTTACCCACTTCTTTGAATCATCTGTGATATATCCTCATTCTACCTGACCTCTCCTACTTTTTAGTTGGTTCTGATAAAATATCTTGACTGGTTTAACCACTGTCTACCCTGCTGCTACCTCTAATTGTTCCCTGCTCTGGTTTTCCAGTTTGCAGCCTAATAAGGGCCTGAGTATAAAATAGTATTTGGAGGATAGAGAGATCTCTAAGATTAAAGATAAAACATAAAACTCTCTGACTTTCTCTACTTTCTCTTTTTTTTTTTTTTGGTAGCTGGATTTTTTTAAGCTCTATTTTTTTTTGTTTGTTTTAAATTAATTTTATCATCTTTAGCACTCAAGAGAATGAGGGTGAAACTGTAGTCTATCTGGGAACAGTCTTTGGCCCTAAAGCTCAAAGCATGGAACTTCAACATTCAGTTGGAGGCACAGAAAATTCATCTTTGGCTCTTCTGATTGAATAATGTGCAATTTCATAGAGGCTAATAGATACTCACTAGTATTTGCTGAGTTGCTGGAAGGTACTACTCATACGTTAATATCAGCACCTTACCAGAATTACCTTAGGACTCTAAAGCAGCATTCTCTCTCTCTCTCTCTCTCTCTCTTTTTTTTTTTTTTTTTCATGGACAGGCACCAGGAATCGAACCCGGGTCCTCTGGCATGGCAGGCAAGCATTCTTGCCTGCTGAGCCACCGTGGCCCGCCCAAAGGCAGCATTCTCTTAAGATATCTAACAGTCCCCCAACGCTTCTGAGTCCTGCAAAGCTTTTGCGATTCATGATGCATTATCATGAAGACAAGATTTCTACAATTTGGATAAGGACATGTAGTCATTAGCATGGTTTTGAATTGGTCTTGTTTGCAGCCAAACATATGAATTAATGTCTGTGCAGCATTGCGATTAAAATATACATTTGTTCATCATTTGTTTTTGCTGTGTTGGTAATATTTGGATTGTTATTTTGTTCCTTTCAAATTACTTTTTATCATAGGGTTTTTTCCCACTGAAAAGCAGAAATAAATCAGGCAAGATTATCAGTAAATCACTGCTGTAAAGGTACATTTGTCAGGACAGAAAATGTTTCCAGTATGGGGTCCCCAAAATAAAAATTCTTGGTTGTGGCCAGGAAATCTTGGATTCCTGGATCTGGGAGAAAGACTTCGGATGGTTAGGGACCTGAGGAAAGTGTGTCGAGACCAGGCAAGCCACTTGACAGGTTTGCGCAGAGTCAGTCTTGTTTGTTTGTCACAGAGAACCCGAATTTGTTTCAATTTTACCTTCTTATTTGGGAATCATGAGAACCATTAGTTTTTTTTTATATTTTTTGCCTATAATCTGTTTTTGCCTAACATTCCTAGAAATTCATTTTCTACTTAGAATGTAAATTACATTTCCTATTTGTCCTCAAACCAATGTAGCATTTCTTGATGCTTTTTATGCATGATATTTATTGTTTCTTTGACATTTTTATCTAGTAGTCAGTATTAATAAATCTTCATGAAAGTAACAGAGTCATTGTGATTTTGTTAAAAATGCATTGCTTACAGTTCTTTGAAGAAGTATGAATGCACAACTAACAAGACAAAAAAATCAAACAAAGGAACAAACACTGTCATAGAAGAAATCTAGTTCCTCTTTGCATTCGTGAAATGAATGTATTTGCTGAACTGTTAATTTTCTCCTGAACTTCATTTTGTTCTGCTTCTTAAAGTATGAAATTAGAGTTAAAGTTTATCTTTAAAAAATGGGCATCTAGGCAAGAATACATATTTTATATATATATATATATATATATAACATATATATATAAATCAGTCATTAAACATAATTGTGCAATCTTTCATAAAACCAGAAATTTTCTAACATTTTCATGATGTATTTCTGAAAAACATTATTCACTTGAGCATTCTTCCTGATATCTGAGCAAAATTTCTCTTGTTTGTACCTACAGGGTATACTCTTTATAACATTTCAGTGGAAATTGAGATGTCCCTCACTTCTTATGGGATATACTATTTTATAAACAAATAAATCCATCTGAACTCTACTTCATGATTCCTATGTTTTATTCCTCTGGAAAGATGGAGTCTATGTTTCCAAACTGAACATAGCAGTCCAGGCATCAAAATAATAAAGTTAAAATAATAAAAGATACATAGTATTCTTTCTAATTTAATATAATCAAGCAACAATTCTAAAGAATTACACTTAAAAACTTTTTTGTTCCATTCAAATTGAGAAAACATTTGTAAAAAGCTATCAATGCCTGGCATACTAGAAGCCAAAATAATGTATTTTGCTCCCTTTTTTGACTTACTTCTCTTGATGATTCGGTCTGGGACAAAGCTTTGCATATATTTTCTTTCTGAAAGGAGGTATTTCTGTTTATGAAGTTTAAAAGATGTTTAGATATAGATGAGAAAAAAGAAAAATGGTGGTATTGATAAATATAGAAAAGGGAAACAAAATATTTTCAGTGTGTCATCAGAGAGATAAAATGAATGATATACTGAAATTTTAAACAATTTACTGATAAATAATGTTTTCCTGCATTTCTTAAGAAAATGTAGTAGATGTGAGAAAATGACATTAGTTTGTGGTCTTCTGTGACCCTAAGGTCTTTTACAAGCAGATCTTCCCCATCCAGTTTTTTAGAAGAGTTAATTTTTATACATGTGTGCATGTGTGTACATGTGTGTGTGTGTGTGTACATGTGTGTGAGAGCATGTCAGGGAATCTGTGTAATGAAAAGATACCACCCTACTTCTCTTAAAGCTGTAGCCATTTTAAAGGAGTGTGGTCTCTAACACCTTATAAAATAATAGCACTTTCTAAGAAAAAAAAGTCTTAGACATTACCACAAAATGTTATAGTTTTCACCCAAAACAAAGACAAGTGAATATTTAAGACGTGAGCTAGAATCAGAGGAGTATATCACATTTCTCAGTGTTGCAAAGTAAAGAACAAAAATCACATTGGCAAAATTCAACAAATTAGTCTTCTTACACGACAGTGCAATTGCTCTATACAGAGAAACTCACCCAAAAGATAATCCCACAACAAAGTGATCTGCTTAGAATAATAGGAGCAGGCAGGTCAAAATGAGAGAGTTGTGGAAACAGAAGTAAAAGAAAAGAGAATAATACAAAACATATTCTCCCATTAAACCAACTATTATGCTAACAAAGTATGTTTGAAATGTCAAATACTGTCAATAAACTTATTTATCTGGAAATAGCCAGTAAAAGCATCTTGACAAGCCATAGACTTAGGAAATATTAAGGGCATGGGGGAGAAAAGAAGAAAGAAAAACTTGAATAAATAAGCAGTGTCTGAAACATTGAGCAAGTTCCAACCCTGCTTAGAATACTGTCCACATAATGAATATTTCAGGCCCATCTTGAGATCCTTCTATTTTTCAAAGACAAATAGACAAGATGCATTTTACATTTGTTAAAGACTTCTGATTGGCATAGATGTCCAAAGACTGCCTCAAGATTGAAAGGTGGAATGTTCCTCAAAAGCTGTAGCTATGAAATATTTATTCCACCTTCTTTCATAGAAAGGAATGAGTTGACTGTAGGACACAAAACTCTACTAGCATTACCAACAGAATTACATGTCTTCTATTAAATGATTACTCTTAAAGGGTGAACCAGGTCTTGTTTGTCATAGATGCTCAGAGTAGAAAAACGCAAGTATCATTTTACAGTGTTAACGTAAAAGACAATAATGTATTTTCAAGCATTATGGCACAGGGGACCTAACGTTTGCTAAAGATTCCTTAAGAATGAAGATACCAGACAATTTTTTTCCTCTGGAATTGTTTGTTCATTTAGTTTCTTTCTTTCAATTTCAAAATTATATTTTTGTTGATATCAACCTCGGCTTGCAAAAACCATTTGTATATAAAAATGCTGTAGCGATACCTTTGAGTATACTTTTTATTAGGCAAGGCAAAGACTCATGGGTCTCCAAATATTGCTCAAATCTCCAAAGCCAGCTGAATAAATAAACATTATGTGATCTGTAGCCCAAAAGCCTGCAAATGACTTCATATGATGTAAAAGAAAAAAAAAAAACACAACAACAGAAAAACCCACTATGATTCCTTCTAAGTATTTCTTGGAGCCAATGATCAGCAGTTTTGTTTAAGTTCTGGGACCCCTGAGCCTCCATAAAAATAACTTTGAAATATTATATTATGTGTGAAAATCTTACACACATGCACATTTATAATCAGCAGGCAAGGTCTCTGCCCTTCCTCAACTTGATAATCAACCGTAGTGCCTACTCAAACATGAAAAAAAAATAAAAGATTCAGAACTCAAAAGCACATAATCTCAGTGCCATTTAGAACCGTGTGTATTTCTGAAATCCTCTATTACTGCAAATCTCTTGGTTGTATTTTCTATGGAATTGTCTGTTTCTCATTATCAAAGTCTAAAGAAATTTGATACAGTCATGTAACACTTGGGCAAGGAGTGTTAGAAAAATGCATTCCAAAGCTTTCGGCTTATCTTTTCTTTCCAAAGCAGTTACTACTGTCTGACTGTCCTCCTTTGGAGAGGCCAATTGGGACAGTGAAAAAAAAATAATCAGACCAAAGTAAATTAAGCAACGGCTTGTGCCTGAATCAATCACAGATGTCAGCTTTTAAACAATGAATTGTAATTAACAGGCGTGAGGGCAGCACTTACATGGAGAATTCTTACTTTGTAAAGTCACCTTTTGCTTGCATAACCTGTACCGTGCCATTCTTCGAATGAAGTTCGCCAGAGTAAGATGATGTGGGCACATTTTCAGGTTTGCGAGGTCTGTAACTGATTTCTTTCAAAACAATCAGATGGCAACTGGCCTTCGTAATTCAGATCATCAAAGATGGTACAGGCTACATTTGACTCTTTATCATGGTCAAAACTTGGGGACTGTATGTCATCCTCACGAGTGAAGATGGTGGAGAAAGCGAAGTCTGGGGAAATGTGGTAAATTATAACTTCAAAGGGAGTTTAGTGTCTTATTCCAACAGGTGTTTTCCACCCACGTAAACCTGACCAGTTATTCAGGTATTACACGGTGTTCAGACAACTCTAGATACGTATCTGATCAATTAAGGTAGAACTCTGCCTTTGCAATTCGAATTTTTAAAAAGCATTCTAGTTAAAATACACTGCAAAGACATGCTGGGATAATTGGTTGTCAAAGTATATTGGTACCACAGAGTAGTCTTAAAATAGCAGGAAATGTAACTGAATGCTGGAAAGGAAATCACTATTTCACTTTTTCAAATAAAACATATTGCACCTCTGAGTTCACAATGGGATATTTACTGAGAGCCTGTAATTAACTCATAATGATGAGAACCACAGTAATAAACATTTCCTTAGCAAAACAGTCACTTGTTTTAATAATTTCCTATTCTTTTGCTAGTTCCCTGTCATTTTTTAGTTAGTTTGCCACAGCCGATCAAGAAAATAATGGAGAAAAGGGCAAATAATTTTCCTAGAGTGGAAATATTCATTTTCATTTTAAGTAAAGAGAATACTTCTTGATAAAACCGATCACGTCACCTGATACTTCATATGGTTTAGGCAGAGAAGAGGGGATTTAAAAAATAAATCTGTCAAGTTATTTCACTCTGAAAACCCAGACCCAACAAAATCAACGTGCCCTTCCACCTCAGCTCACCTACAGCAGCTGCTCCCTGACTCCTCTCTCCTCCCTGTCCTGCACACAGCTGCTGGATTAATCTTCCCAAATAACTTTGCAGCACGTCAGTCCCTTGCTTAAATGCCTTCCAGAGCCGTCCAATACCAACAGTACAAAGCCCACATTCCTTGGCCAGGCACGAAGCCCCTTTTCCAATCTGGTTCCAATTTTCTTTTCTTGCCTCATTTCCCACTATTCCCTTACAATGTAGCTGCCCATGTGAATTCTCTGTTCCAGATGACTCAATCACCTTTGTAAAGACTCCATGGTTTAGTCTCTTCCTGTTATTTGCTCAAGTTGTTCACCCTGCCTGGGTTGCTTCCCTGGGCTGGCCCCAGTTCCCTGCCTTTACTCAGGCAGATCCTTTAGCACTGACTTGGAGCCCAGCATAGGTACCAGGTGTGATGATCTGGTCTATAAATGTATCCGAGCTGTCCACGAGATTCCAAGATCCACGTGAGTAGGAATCTATCTTGTGTTTCTTTGTGAATCTTACAGTGTTCAGCACAGCATCATGGATGGTGAGGCACTCTATAAATACCTATTAATCAATAGAACAATGGTGATGATACACAAAATGTTAGCCCAGCATCTGATTTGTATCACCAATGCCATTTAGAAATAGCTGGTTTATTACCAAAAATTACCAAGATTCCACCCCAGATTTATTTATAACCTTCCCAAAGTATACGTAAGCACAGAGCGAAGCCAACAAATCTTCCGAAGTATCTGGGCATGCTGAATCTGTGATATCTCTAAATCTTACCCTAATTCATTGCATATTAAAATGCATATCAAAAATTAAATTATTTAAGCATGTATATAAATAATCTTCCTCAAACAAAACATTACTTAAGGTATTCTGAAGTCGCTGAATGTACCAGGCAATAGGAATTATTGGGTCCATTTTGGCTCTCAGTATGGTGGCCTGGCTTGTAGTGGGAGTGCTGCTAACAGCAGCCTAATTGGTTCAGTGTGTTCATGGTTGTCCCTCTGTCCATCCATTCTCCTGAGAATGGACATAGTCATGCTTCTCTAACACAAAGCAGATTGTGTTCCTTTTCTCCTTCAATCCAGTCGATAGCTTCCCCATCACACCTAAATAAAATCCAGCCTCTTCCCGAGACTTAAAAGGCCTGTCACTCAGACCTCAGCCCCTACCTTCAGTCCTCCACTCCCTGCCCAGTCCTCCACTTTCTGCCCCTCAGCCTCTGCCTTTACTCTTTCCTGACTCAAAATCTGGTATTTGCATGGCTGTTTCCTTCTGGTCATTCTCAAACATTTCTCCCCAATAAGTTATTTGTGACCACCAAATCTGAATTCAGTGGCTTCCTTTCCCTCCCCATATTCATGATGTCACCCTGTGATTTTTAAAATTGTACCTACTTGTATCTAAATAATCTTATTTATTTAATTGTGCACTTGCCTCTATCCATCTACCTCCACTAGAAGCAAACACTATTGGGCTAGAGAACTTGTCTGCATTGATCACCATTAAAGCCTCCCCAGATCATTTGGTGCAGATCATGTGCCCAAATGATATTTGTTGAATGGGTCACCTTGCCTAAAGTCACACAGTTAGTAAGTAACAGAACTAGTTCTGAAATCCAAGTCTATCTAACTCTGTAACCAATATGGCAGCACCTCCTCTGCCCGGGTGTGGATGGAGTCAAAGACATCTTCCTGACTGACCTTGGAGCTGCAGGCCACTTTGCTCTGGAATGTACAGAGCAGAAGTTCTAGACCCAAGATAATGGCACCAGAGAAAGCCCAGGAAGAGCACCTGTACCATACAGAGGACAGCATTGTGACTTCAGAACCTCCTCCCACACTAAGAAGTCATTACGGAAGTCTCAGCTGGAGGGGCAATCGTAGCTCATCAGTGAAGTCACTTACAAATTTACTGGAAATAACTCAGCACTTATCATGGATATATAAGATGTGGATGTATAAGAATGGAAGGAAAGGAAACATCTAAGTGAAGGGCACTGTCAGGTATTGGAGAGAGACTAGTAGGCAAAGGCAATAGTGGAGTCCTAAAAGAGGTTGGCTAGGAAGATGAGGGGCACTTAAAGAGCAAGGGCACTTAGCAAATGAGGTTTAGCAGACTGAGCCTGGATGATAAAAGCCCTCAGAACAGGTAAGTTCAATATCCTGAGTTCCCTGAAGAAATGCATGTCCCTTAGAAGGAAGGAAAAATCTGGAGTAAATTCCTCAATGTCTGGGAGCATGTTTTTTTTTTTTTTTTTTTCGTTCTCTCTCTGTCCATCTCAATTTCTTTCTCCTTCTAGCCTGCCTTCCTTCTTTCTCCTTTCTTTCTTTTCTTCTTCCCTTTTCTGTTCTCTTTCCTTCCCTCTACCTTTTTTCCTTCTTGCCTTCTTTCTTTCCTTCTTAGAAAGAAGAAACCTCAACTATTTGTATGATTTGCATCCCAGATGCATAAACATTCCAAAGCCAAGACTTATACAGATTTTATATCTTAAATATTATTCATGCTCCAAGGCAGCCTGCATAGCGTAAAGAATGAGGACCTTAAGGTCAAACTGATGTGCCCCAATGCCTCTTACTGTGACCCCAGGCAGTCAGGCAGTTATGAGTCACTTTTCTCACTTGAAAAGTGGGGCTAAACAAATCGCAGTAGGGTTCTTGCAAGAATTACACAAAATAATGCACTTGGGACCTTTAGTACTGTGCTAAAATCATAACGATGCTTAATACATGATAAATCACTAATACTCAGTTTTGATGTTACCTTCGGGTTGAGCTTTTGGGAATTGCTATATAGGGTTAGAGAAACACATGCCACTCTTAAATTTGGACTATTAATCTCACCTTACTTGAGGCAGAAGTCACGTGCTAAGTGCCCGATCACATAGACGATTGTGAAAAGTATAAAATTAAGAAGTGATGTTACTACTTCCAAACTTTATTCGAAACACAAAGAAAGCAAACCGTGTCTAATAACACAATGACAAGATCAAACAATCCATTTTATCTCAGCCTACCTCCACTGGCCAAGTTATGCAAGTATTATTTTTTGTCTCCAAAAAAGAATCTTACATCAAGTTTATCCCACCAAACAGAACTGAACTCAGTGCTCATATGTTTCTTTTCTGTTGTATTTCTCAATATCACCTTGCTGAACCCAACCAAAGTACAGCGCCAACAAATTATTTAGGTTCCCTAATAAAGATGCATGGGTAGAAAAGGCAGTCTTTTAAAATAAATCCAGTCTCACATCTATTCAAATCCAATCTGCACTCTAGCTAGTGTGATCTAAAACTGTAGCATTACTCTGTGAGGGCAGCCTTTTCAGAACAAAAACTTCCCTGGTGAGCATTACTATTGACCATTATGTGATCTTTAATAAATGAAGACTAACGTAAAAATTAGAAAAATATTACATAATGATACCACAGGGATTGATTCATTGGGCCCTATGACCTAGACTTACTTGAAACGTTCAATGTGTTGGAAAAGGAATAATGAAACACAACCAAGATTCAGACAAAGGCATGCAAATGATGTTTCCTGTTACAGAGATTGTTTTAAAGATGTAAACGCCTTTTATGTCATGATTCTGCAACAATTTATTTGCAATTTAACAGCATAGTAAAGTCAAACATTACCATTTATTGCCAATTGGAAAGGGAAAAAATGGGAAACTCTGTGTCTAGGGAGGGATTCTGTAGTTTGGCACATTTGCTGGTTCTTAAATTAAACTGCTTTTCTGAACGAGTTTGCCTATGAGTGTGTGGTAGCCCAATGTTCCTCTGACTAATTTGGATTGCTTGAGGCCATGGAATCATTGAGTGGTTCCATTCATGAACAGCAGATGATGCATGACAAAGCTGCAATGCTCTTAGGAGTAAGTTAGCTAGGAAGAGCTATACTATACCAGAGGGGGTTTTGATAAAACTTCCATCCAGGCTACAAATTGTAGACATTGATTTGAAATAAATTGTGACTGATGATCAGTCGATGACAATTTCCATAATCATTATGCCGTCAGTAATTTATCAAGGTAATGATATTTGTGTCCCCGATGTCACATTCATCCTGTACTGAGGGACTGAAGAACATGCTGTGATTTTTAAAAGCCCTTATTAAGAACCGACTGGTTGTGTTTTACTTCCAACCGTAAAGTAATCAGTGGGATGGCTAGAAGTGAATAAAACATTTTAAAAATCCTGCTAGGTTTGTAATAAAACTCTTTTGACAAAATCTGCCATAGCACGAAGGCAGAGACCTTATGCTTACAGCATTTTAATTAAATCTTTCTTATCAAGACTGCTCAGTGTAGTTTGCCAATATGCTTTGGAAAGAGATATTACAGCATGCTGGGCAAAGCAATCTGCCAAAGAATCTCCTCTTAACCCTCGTGGACTGTTTTTTTCCAATATGATTGCAGCTCCCTTTTAGATCGCAGCTACGGTATTTCTTAACAACTATACTTTTCAGCATGTGTACAGTTAACAGATACATCTACATCCTGCATTGATTCCTGTTAGAATCCAAAATTGCTGAACAATATTCCCATCCTTACTAAAAAAGAAAAGCTAATGGCATTAAACACTAAATGTCATAAGTATCTCTTCAGCAAGAGTGAAAGTGAGCTGAGAAAGTCAACTGCACTGTTATAATGAACAAAATTAACAAGAGATTGCCATTAAAATGAATTATGATTAGATTTCAAATGCTATCGGATCATTTATGTTTTCATAGAACACGGTTTAGCGACACATACCCCAATACAGTTCCAAGAATTTCATGAATAATTCTAGTTTGGCAACTTAGAAGTTTAACTAAGTTAATGTAAAGCAAAGAGCTTTGATCGGAATACGCTCTTAGAGTCTTAGATATTCATTTTCAAAACTCTATTTGCTTGGTTCTTGGAGATAGATTTCTAATAAGAGACCAGGCAAGAACTCTTAAAGATCAAACAATCAAAGTGATTTAATGTTGGTCACATAAATTTCATTTTTTCTAAATGCTAAAAAGTGCCCAGATATATAATCTACATACTCCCTTCTGTTTTCAAAATATTCCTGTCTTCACTTGGCTAAATAATTACTATGGCTTCATAATCCCAACTCTTGGGGTATTTGCATATTGCCTGGCTTTGGTACCCAGAAGTTGTTACTTAATGTCAAATTGCCACCTTTACAGTAGGGGTGATGATGGTAACATCTTCATACTATTTTTGTGAGAATTAAATGAGATGATACATATGAAAATTTTCTGGCACATATGAAGTGCTAAAATAAATACTCCCATCCTTTTGAGCTATTTTCTTCTAATGCTGATATTAGCTGATTCTTTTAAGGGCAAAAAACTATTGGAGCCATCGCAATCAAATAGCTTACATTTATTTTATATAAAAGGTGATGCATTACAAATGCCTTCACAAATACCTTATTAGAACCTCACCACGAAACTCCAGGTAACAAACAGGAAAGCCAGGTAATGTTTTCCCATTTTACAAATGGGAAAAGTGAACTCTGAAAGCACAGTTTTACTCAAGGTCACACAGGCAAAGAGTAGAGTCAGGGACCAAAACTAGCAACTACTACTTAGGGGATGCCTAGTCATAAATGTTTGGTGAATAAATGAATGAATTAAAGAACTTAGTAATTCTGACCTCTATTCTTTCCATCACACAACTCTGACTGATTTATCTCCGCCTTTATCCAGCACTCCCGCTTGCCAAGACTTTCTCTAATGTGAGAAACCCAAGGACTAACTGTGGTCTCCTGCTTCTTTTAATTCTTTGAAATTGACTTTCCTCTTGGTTCACTGGAAAGCTGTGCCTGGGTATTAAGAGTGGGGTTCTGAGTTAAAGAGTCTACCCGGGGCTCTGAGTTTAACAGCCTACCCAACGGCGAGGCAAATGGCCTCAGAGATTTTAAATCTTTAGTCCAGCACTTCTTGACCTATGTAGAAGGTGTCCGTCAAGATGACCTTATATTTTAGGTACTCAGGCCTCTGGTTAAGATCTACAATTCAGAGGATGATGAAAGGGGTTCTGACCTTGCATTGCACTTTTGTTTCACTAAGTAAACTGGGTTTAGTTAGATAAACCTCCTTGTCCTTAATGTGGATGTAATTGCTGTTCTTTTTGAAAACTATTGTCCTTGACTGATGTGTTGTGTGTATGTGTTTGAGTCAATTCTTACCTGTTGGAATATCAGGGAAAATCCTACAGCATGGAAAAGGAGACTTTAAAGGAATCACACTTGGAATGACGACAGCCTTTCCGGACTGTTTTATTTTACTTGGGGTGCAAACACGCCCTTCAGGCTATCCTAGCGAGGCATCCATTCCACCCGCCCGTGGTCTAATTCTAGACTGGATAACTTGGACGCCGGGATGTGAACCGTAGCAACGCATCGTGTCCTATGGCTTGTACCGTGGGTGTTTAGATGGTGTGGACCAGGAACAGGAAGGTAAATGTGAGTTAGAGCCTTTGGGCAGTAGGTGGATTTTCCCTAGGGAGAGTTAGAAAGTCACTTACAGTAGCTTGTCAAAGGAGGGACTCTGTGAGAGTGGAGTGGACTCAGACTGAGGCCACCAAACCATGAACAAGGCAGCCCTTGAGGTGGTGAAGGAGGCTGCCACATGGGTTTTACAAGTTTAGGTCGGTGGCCCATGGATCCCTGGCATCAGAAGAATGTGGGCTCTTCCTTAAAAATGTCACTTGCCCCATTTCTGTTAGCACTCCTAATTCTGGCTTCATCCAGTCTACCTCTCCTCTAGCAGCCAACCAGGCCATATGAGATGAAACGTCTGCTCCTCTAGCAGCAGTGCAATTTGAAAACTCAAAACTTGTGAATGTGTAGAGTGGAGCAAAGGAGAACACTGAAAGAGCAGTCTTCTTAGCAACTATTCCAATGGAAAGGCAACCTAGCTTATATCTTTAAAACATTCCACAAAATCATTGGCTTTATTAGGGTACTAGAAAAATTTCTCAGAAAATATTTACCCATTATATTTAGGAGAATTTGATAATTAAAATTAAAACATAGGGCATATAATTGTGTATTGCAAAAGCAGCAGCAATGCACTTAAATTCATCACTTTAGGAGTATATATGTATTCGTGCAATAATTTTTTATTCCAGTAACATGATTTGCAGCATAAGAATTATGGTAACATTTTTTAAAACACTTCAATAGAGCAGGTTTTTCTGCACTACAGAAGTATGGATTTTTGTTAAACTTCGAAAACAAGTTTTGAAAAATGCAGGCAGTCTATATAGCTTTTTAAAAATAAGATCCATTTAAAAATATAGTAAGTGGCAACTGAAAATAAAGTAAATACCAACATTTATTTCTAGACATATTTGATACAAAAATGTACCAAACTTCTGTTAACAGCATATAAAATGATTTATTCTGTGCTGTTTAAAATTGTGTCTTTTGTTAATCAAACCACATTGATACCACAGTACAATCAGAGCTGTTAGAAACAAAATTGCAATTTTTTTTTTTTTTTTTTTTTTAAAGGAAAGACAGAGAGAAGGAAGGAAGGATAGAAGGAAGGAAGGAAGGAAGAAAGGGAAACATTTTTAAACATTTTCTTGTTTTATTGTATTCTGTTTCTCCGTTTTTGTTACATGGGCTGGGGCCGGGAATCGAACCGAGGTCCTCCGGCATAGCAGGCAAGCACTTTGCCCGCTGAGCCACCGCGGCCCGCCCAAAATTGCAATTTTTACTCACACAAAGAAAGGGTCAATGAGAATGAAGAGAAAATGAAAATTAGGACCAAAAGGAGAGAGGAAAGAAGTAAAAATAAAATTAAAGATCAAAAGAGATAATTTAGAAAGGAAGAAATAACATACTGGAGATGGATGTGAGGGGGAAGAGAGGAGAAAGAGAGAAAAAGTCACAGAAAAAAAGAAAGAAGAGAAGAAGAGAGAAAGGGGACTAAATTTGAGGATACATACTTCACTAATGAAATGATAAGAGAAGGAGATGGATAATTCGGTCTCCAGTATGAAGGCAAGCCAAAAATAGCAGCTGTGTCTTGCCAACCCACTTTCCGCTTAAAGGAAAATATCGTTTATTTCAGTGTTTTGTTCAAGTCATGGGAGAACTACAGAGATCATCCTTTGTGTCTGTCAACAGATCATAATGGGTATTTCAAATTTTCAGAGATAATTAAAAAAAATTCCAACAATGTCTGTGGAATGTCATACAAAAGGACCCGGGGAAACTCAACATACATCAACTTGAAGGATGACACCATATTCCATTAGCTTGCTTTTGCTATGACTTTTTAAGTGGCTTTTAAAAACATTTTTGAATTTTTAAACACATTAAAGAAACACTGTAATGCTTTTTAGTGTGTGAGCATGTAAAGCACTTTTTTTTTTCCTGCAGCATAATTGAAATCTAATTAATCATTCTCTCTAGAGATATTTTTTAAAGACAACTATTGTGACAACAATAGGAAAATGACTTCTCACCACGGAAATATTTCAATTGGGGCAACAATATAATTTTATGCACGCTTATGCACATTTTCATTAGTTATGCTCTCACAACCTACAAAAGAAATGAACAGTCCAACTGAGATATCTGTGGACGCACATCTTTCACAGGATAGGAATTGTTTATTCATCGTTCGAAACAGGAGCTATTTTAATTATGTTCATTTCTTTTCCATTCATGAATCAGAGGACTCATGTTCGCGCTCTAGTTTTTGAATAAAATATTAAGCATTTTTCTCATGATCGTTTCGCTGGTGATTTAATTACCTAGAAGACCCCTTCCTGGAGCTGATGTGTGGCAGAGTGTAGTGCTGTATGTTGTAGCTTATGAGTGAACTCTATGTTTTGGTGCCAAATGGTTATTTCCTGTTTATATACCTGGGGGTGTGGGTTTCTCTGTATATTCCAGCCGGTTGACTCATAATTCCATTTCTTGGAATTGTGACATCAGGAAGCACAATTCAGTCTCCTACCCTCTACCAACCCTCCTGGATAGAGACGTTTTCAGGGCCCCTGGGTCATTCCAGATCCTCCAAACCATGTAAAAAATTGGTCTCGGAGATTCAGGGCTGACCCTTCCTGTTTTCAACTGCAAGCACATTCCTATGTCCGTCAACTTTTTCCCTCCTTGAATAGTTATTCTTTTGGATTTGACGATTTCCAATTAAAAAATATGATTGCACATTATGATGAAGAATCTTGGTAATAAATGAAGTTCTAAAGTATTGGTACTAGCTTTGGTAGGAATGCCAACCAAATGTCTGGTTTATTGATGGATGCATGTCATGATAAAAACACTCAGCATTCATTCATGTCCACCAGTGCAGGCAAGCAGAGCTCTGATTTTGGATAAATAATAACTCGGTTGTACACTGAGTACCCCATTCCCCTCCACACTGTACTACAATGAGACCAGCTGTGAAAACATTAATGTGGGAAATGTGAATTTTTCTCAAAAACCTTGTTTATGTTCTGCCTTATCAATAAGATTTAAATGTCTTTGATTCTACTTCTTGCCTCATCACCATCAATCTTAGATCCTGTCTCTGTTTTCTCATTTGTAAAATAACAGATGCTAAGTGACCTATAAATTCTCTAGCTTAATTGTTCACACTTCACAGGCCCCATGCATGCGGATGTGAATTTTGGGGCCTCCTTGGAGGACACTGAAGATATGGTACTTGTAATTCTTTCTTAATCCACGTCAATTTTAACATAAGAACATAAATGCCATGATTTCCCAAAACAGGAAGGTACTGACGTGTCTATTGGCAATACAGGAGATAAACTGCACAGTGTAAAAGCACTTATATACTCCATAAAATTTTCTGTATCCATTAATAATAATAATGCTTGTAAAATAACTGTAACAACTGAGCCTATTTTCAAATATATTAATTTTATAAACTGGACTGAAACTGTAATTTGGTCTTTTCTGTCTTGAAAAGAAGGGGCAGTTTCATTACACATATAGGCAAATAGAACTTTTTGAGTTAAAAAATTCGAGCCTAATGTGAGATTTCTTTCAAGTTTAATTCTGAAAAGTTACTGAAAGAAATCCTCTATAGGTCTCTAAATTTTTAATCTCTGAAAGTTAATAGCCCTAGTCAATATTACACGTTAAACACACACACACACACATGCATAGTGTGCAAGTGTATCAGCACATCTATTTAAAAATATATATATATTATATATCATACCTCATATAAAATATATAATCAGCATATCTATATCTATAAATACCTATCCTCTTATTTATATATAAATATGTTTTATCTAATATGCTCATAGAATATTTTGCTGTAAAATGTATCATTTTACATGTGGCCCTGACAGCTTTGAGCCTCACCAGTCCTGTGGCCTAACCAGGAGGTCCCCTGCGCTCGCCAGATATGCCCTGTGCCCAAGGGGCCAGGAGCCCCCCACACCTCTTCTCCTCTCAGCTCCATCTGGTCCTCAGTCTCCCAGACCCCAACCCCCTGCCAGCCTGCGAATTATCCAAACAAACCAAGCACAGCCTCCCCTGGGGACCAGGGCGCACCTCCCCTCTGGGCCAGCGAGGTGTATCTCCCACAGGTGCCCCCATTGCACTGCTCCCGCAGATGGTATCCTGGGCCGCGGGTACATGTGACGAATAAGCCGCCACCACGCATATCTTTCCAGTGGCATGAGCCCTGAGTTCACCATCTCTACCAATTAGGGTGGGGATGCCTTTTTCCCCAATGGGGAAAATAGGATGTGGTCAAAACAAATACGCGTATGTATATACACATTTCTAAGGGTGAATTCATCATTTGCGTTGTTTAGGATATATACTTAAATATATATAAGTACTTAATATATATAATTTATATGTATAACACATATGCATACATACTTAATATATATATAATTTCTATATATAATACTTATATTTAAGTATATGTTCTAATTGACTCTCATGATGAATTCACCCCAAGGAAAAGGGAACGATACAAACTAAATGCCATGACGCTGGCAACCAATTGGACTTAAGACTTTTCTAAGAGAGAATAAGGGTCACCTAAAGCCCATAAGCAGGGTGGGATTGAAGACAGCTTGAAGGAAAAGCAGGACAGATGAGATCTATTCAGATTAAATTGCTATCTCTTAGCCCTCGTCTATGGCCCATGTCTATTTTTGCTGAAAAAAAGCTATTGAACCTCATTAACAAGGCAGATTCCCTCTTTTCTTTTCTAAATTCAACCAGTAGAAATTACCCTAATGCTAAAGGTTTTCATATGTAAAGCTGTGAAATTACTAATTCACTTGTATTCCCCGCTACCGTGTTTTCCATATGGACAGGATTTTCATATCAAATATATACACATATTTGGAAATTCAGGGGCCATGGAATTCCTCCAGGGGAAGCAGTTAAGCTTCCAGCTGCTGGCACTCTGGGAGCAGCACCGCGTGCCCGTGGGTGGCATGGACACGGCAACCCCATGTCACTGCGCCCTGGGGTGCGGGGCCCGGGAACGGAGGGCATCCCTGATTTCTGCTGCACTGTTCAAAATTTATTTATGGTTTTAGCTGTCATTTGGGCTCACACAGTGATTTTCTCTTTGATGGCTCAATTTCAGAGCCCACACATTGCCAGTTGCATATATAAATTCATTTTTACTCTTTAATAACGTTTCTTGAAGCGTGGTTTGTGCACTGTGATACTGGAGTCACCAGTAGGGGTGGTTATAATGCAGATTCCTGGGCTCCAAGCCCAGGATTCAGAGCGCAGACCTTAGTGGCATTTCTCATTATGCCCAGCACTTAGCCCAGAGTCTAGCACAGAGTGATCTGTCAATAAATATTTGTTCGAAGAATGGATTGACCAGCGCTAAAATTTAAAGAATGAGAACAATTCCTCTATTAAAGAGAAGAAGCAAAGCGAGTCCACACAGGCCCAGGAAACGTAGTTCTGTTATATAAATACTCTTCAAAAACTGGGCCAAAATAACTCAAAGGAAAGCTACACTAAATCTTTAAGTTGAGTCAATGGGAAAATCAGATTTATTTGATAATATTCTACTTTGAAGACAACCTTACAAAGACATTAAGTATTCTAGTAAACAAACTAGCTTTTTTTTCCTAGAAGTTTTCTCTCTCAATCGCTAATAGGCAACACTAAATTCTTAGCACTATTCTATAACCTTCCAAAGCTGGATTTTAAAAAGTTAATATGACATGGCATCTAAAATTTTAAAACATTTTCCGCATTTGTTTATGTTTTATTATTTACTGACAAACTCCAAGTAACAGAGGCATTTTGGAAAATAAAATGTAAAAGCATTTAAAACCTCTTCAAAGAAAACCATGCAGCCAGGAAAGCAGCAAGAGCAACCAGAAAGAGAAATTGAAATATTCTAGGAAAATAATGAAGGAAGAAGACTTCAAATACCTAAAAATGAACAAGACACTGAAGAAGGTGGCATGCATATAAAATAGGACATTTCCAAGGACTTTTCAGTAACAGCAGTAAAAAGTTAATAAAAGGAGGAATAACCAGACTCTGGAAATCTGTAAGAAAATGGAGCAGAAGTGTAAGATGTCAACAGGACAGAACAACAAGCTCAAGCCACTAAATAATCCTGCCCTGACACATTTCCCTCTTCCAGTTCACATAGGGGTTGGGAGCATGGGAAGTAATTTGTAGTAGTGAATAATATATCTTTGCGCTACATTGAGGGAATGATTTACCCTTACATGGGACCAACTAAATTTATTGCTGACGCAGGTTCTGTTTTAAGAGATAGAGCATTAATAAATATATGAATCCAGGCCAGTCTTGCCAATCTGTTAGTCTAAAATCTAGGCAAATGCAGATTTCACAACCCATCTATGAACCCATACACACACTCATCAGAGAGGGCTGGCCGGTGCAGTGTGCCAGACAGGAAAGATTGCTAAAACACTCAATTTTATGTTTATATATTGAAGTTCAAAATTAGACAGATAGATAGATAGACAGATGGACAGAGAGATAAATGGATAGGTAGAAAATCAGGCATATGAAGCATATCTTCTTTTCCATTCACTAACACTTTAGACTAAGAACTAGAGATTTTTCTTTAGAGTTTACATCCCAACATTTCAAACAAACACCATAGTAATGAATCAGTGTGAAAAATTAAGTATATGTGATCTATGGATTCCCAGATTATAACAAAATTTGGACCAAATTCTCCTACTCCCTTCATTAGCATTTCACGATTCAAATGCAAAGGATATCTCATTGCTCACTAACTTCAATTCATCTGCTCAAATACTGGTGTTCAAATAGCTGAAAAATGTCGCTTAATAAAAAATAGTCCTGAGTTTTGTAAACAAAAGAACAGGATCCATTTCATAGACAATACCTCCGGTAACAAAGTCAATGCTGCAAGATATTCGGCTGGCTTAGTCTTTAATCATACACACTTATAAACAATGTAGGAGACTTATTGATCCCCAATACTTAAATATCACATTGCACGAATAATGAATGATATAAAA
Source organism: Tamandua tetradactyla (assembly GCF_023851605.1). Lineage (NCBI taxonomy): Eukaryota > Metazoa > Chordata > Mammalia > Pilosa > Myrmecophagidae > Tamandua > Tamandua tetradactyla. Next base: position 31,284,139 of record NC_135352.1, read on the forward strand.
TATGCAAAATAATAGTACATTAGCCTAAATAACACTAATAAATTGCAAAGCTTAGCATGAAATTGAAAATCACTAATGGAACACAGGGCAGTTTGTTCATGCAACAAAGCAAAGACTCATACATAATGCAGGAGTACAACTGTTAGCGGCAGGCTCAGAGAGGACAATTTAAACGTGTTTTTATAGACAGGCTGGATTGATTTGGGAAGTAGTTCCTGAGGAGATTCCATTCACCCCGAAGACCATTTTGGGAGAAAGTGTCATAATTTTCCACTTGTATCTGAAACTTATATTGCTTAGATCACCTGGATTCTGTATGTCAAGCTTTATGAGTTAAATAGGAAAAATTTTAAGAACTTTATGAAATCACCAGTAATACTGGTAATTCGACCTGTTATTTTTTTTTTTTTTTCCTCTCTGTCACATTTTTACTCGAGATTCAAGTTCCATGTTCTATAAACTTCAAGGAAAAAAATCCATCACCTTGATTCTGCAGACAGCACCTAATTTAACGAAAGCTAAAAATATGCCCAAATAAGACTCAACTTCTTAGTGTACTGAAGCCTCAGTCTGACGAGATTCAATGTATGACAGAAGCTGGTACTTCATAGGGCTACCTCAGACCCATTCAAGGGAATTGAGTCACTGAACACATTAGACAGAGCGTGTTAGGGGTATGTCTCCCTGCAAGTTGATACCCAGGCCGAGAGATTGATGATAACATTATTAAGTAAAGCTCTAGTGTTTTCTACTTTCATTTTTACCTTAATATCACCTCTAAATTTAATTGGTATTTTAAAAAAGAATATAGTTTGAATTTGAACATTATGTATCGAAAGGTGAGTGTAAGGATGAGAGTTTGAAGGTGATATGAAGTTGTCAAAAGTCATAAAGCTGCTACTAATTTCAAGATAAAAATAAATTGCATTACTGAAGGAAAAGCTTAGCTAATACAACAGGGAATACAATAACGAGTTCACCTAATATAGTCCCTAAAAGTGAAGAGAAGATTTGAGTCAAAGGAACTTAGAAAAGATGGAATCTGTTTGTAAGTGAACACCCTGGAGACAATGAGAAGTAAAAATAGAGTTTTGTCCTTCACTCCTTTCTATCTTCAGTGGCTCGTTTATGAGCTTCCTTCTGAATTATGATCCTGCGGTTTATTTGGGAATTTCATGTTCATCTGTCATATTGTCTATGATACATTAATGATCAATAACACCAGTACAAACAATTTCAATGTTAACATTTCTACAAAACAGATCATTTGAAGCGTACTTAGTACCATGACGTGCGACTACCTTTAGAGACGTCTGGACTTGGTCTACCATAAAACAGTTGTGATTATGCTCAGGTGACCTCTTAATATCATAAGCTAATTGACCCAGCAATGGAATGCTCAGTGAGAGAACACCTGCTTCATGTGGATGATTTGCTACTACTGAGCATTAAATAGCAAATGGATTAGCCTAAAGGGAATTGCAGAGAAATAGTTATTATGTCATTGGCGCAAATATTAAGTCTTAAAAGACTGCCATAAAACTTATATTTGGGGAATTTGTTAGTTATGTTCTTAAGTCAAAAAGCTTGATCAAAATGCTTGTTATGAGAATAAAACAAAGGAACAAATAAAACAGAGTGACATAGGATTAGAGGCTAAGACAAGAAATTAGAATAAAATAGAAATCAATGAAATACAAGTATAATATGACCACTGATAAAGGATAAATGTAGCTATTTGCCTCTTGATTTATTTTTGAAAAATGAAAAGGAAAAAAAAGGAAATAATTGATTTTTCCATTGTCTTTTTAGTTATTCTAAAAGATCACAGAAATTTTTAGCTATTAACTTGGATTATTTTGGTAAATTTTAAATGATTACATTTGACCAGAATTTTCATTTATTTAGTAAACAAATTTTCCTAAATGTAATAAGCAAAATATACTCTTTTAATGGTGCCTGTAACCAATAGTCTTCAACCTAGAAAAATCTCTCTAGATAGCTATATAGTAAACATATGTAGTACATGAAAAATGAAGAAGAAATTCCATGTAACACTAAATTTGTATTTAGCATTGAAACTCAAGGCTACTTTATTTACCAAAAGCTTCTAAGTTGACTTGGATCCTTGTGTTTCACAAATTAATAGACTCAGATATTTTGCTTTTAACATTCAAGGGACATTACTTTCATAGATGTCAACTTTTGCATTCTTTCCATGGTAGAGGGCACACACACTAATTAATACATTGATATATTTTTTTGGCACTCTAAAGAAAGAAGCCCAAATCAGCCTTTTATATAGATACAGAGAATCTATACTCTTATAGATACAGAGAATTTTATAGATTCTCAGTGTCTATAAAAGAAACGGACAATGGAAAGGTCATAAGTATTTAAAGCAATCCTATTAGTGCTTTAAATGACTTTTAAATATTTTATTTCAAACACGATAGTATTAACGATTATTTAAAGAGCAAAACAAATTAGAACTGAAACCTAGAAAAACTGTAACAAAGAAAGGAAGCATGTAGGTACTTATTTTAAAGCAAAAAAAATTTCTAAAAACAAAGTTCAGCATGCAATTTTCAAATTTTTGATGCAAGGGAACAAAGAACATTATTTTCTAAAAATGGAGATTACAGGTATCACTGTAAGAGATTCTGATTCATCCAGTCTGAGGAGGGACCCAGAAAAATGCATTTTTAATTACCTCCCCAAGATGCTCTAATGCTGTTGCCTTTGGAAACAATTGGGAAATACAATTTTATTTATTTATTTATTTATTTATTTATTTATTTATTTATTTATTTATTATTAATTAATGGGAAAAAAAGAAACTAATACAACATTTAGAAATCATACCATTCTACATATGCAGTCAGTAATTCTCAACATCATCACATAGATGCATGATCATCGTTTCTTAGTACATTTGCATCAGTTTAGAGGAACTAGCAACACAACAGAAAAAGATATAGAATGTTAATTTAGAGAAAAGAAATAATGACAAGTGCTGGAGAGGATGCGGAGAAAGAGGCACACTTATCCACTGTTGGTGGGAATGTCAAATGGTGCAACCACTGTGGAAGGCAGTTTGGCGGTTCCTCAAAAAGCTGAATATAGAATTGCCATATGACCCAGCAATACCATTGCTGGGTATCTACTCAAAGGACTTAAGGGCAAAGACACAAACGGACATTTGCACACCAATGTTTATAGCAGCGTTATTTACAATTGCAAAGAGATGGAAACAGCCAAAATATCCATCAACAGACGAGTGGCTAAACAAACTGTGGTATATACATACGATGGAATATTATGCAGCTTTAAGACAGGATGAACTTATGAAACATGTAATAACATGGATGGACCTAGAGAACATTATGCTGAGTGAGTCTAGCCAAAAACTAAAGGACAAATACTGTATGGTCCCACTGATGTGAACCGGCATTCGGGAATAAACTTGGAATATGTCATTGGTAACAGAGTCCAGCAGGAGGTAGAAACAGGGTAAGATAATGGGTAATTGGAGCTGAAGGGATACAGACTGTGCAACAGGACTAGATACAAAAACTCAAAAATGGACAGCACAATAATACCTAATAATACCTAATTCCCTCAGTGTTTTAACACTGAGGGAAACACAATTTTAAAAGGTGAATATATATACAGTCGAAGAAGAGATACTAAAAATTACTATCCTCTGAATTATAAGTTGTTTTTAAGATTTACAATATTCTCACCATAAGGAAGAAAACAATGAGTCTCCATATATCATAAACATAAAGGAGCAAATAATAGAACATAATTACAAGACTAAGATACTCAACATACATAATATTCAACCCCTAGATACACTTATGTATGTACAGTAAGAATAATCTTTTTGATTCTAGTCTTATTTAGAGGCTTTCCAAATTTTTAATATAAACTGGCTGAATTAAAGTAACTATAAAACTGCAAGTTATTGACACTTTTAAGACAACATTGGGGCCTAGGGGGAATAAAAAAGCAAAAGAAAGAAAATAATCACTCAGAATACTCAGACCAAAGATTGAATGAAGATAGGAGTCTAAAAATAAGGAAAACCTTAGGGAAAATATCTCTCAACTGGGTCTTGAGATCTGTGCTCTCATAGCATCTAGAAGCAGGAGCTCTAAAAGTCCGAGGCTCACATAACAGGAGGATTCTAACAGGATCACAACTCTTCATTTGTGAACCTGGCCCCAAAAGACTAAACTTCTAACTGAAGGAAAAATTAAAAAATCATCACTCACCTTGAAGACTGCTAGAAATAGCGTCTATATCATAACGTGGAATTAAGCAGGGGATAAGGTTGGAAATCTGGGAATTCATCATTATAAACCAGACTTCATCAATACTCACACTTAAATTTCTATGAATGCAGAATTTGAGGCTGACTGAACACCTCAAGAAAAATGTAATTTAGGGTAGACCCAGACTGGCAGTGCTCCAAAAGAAAATAAACTCATTCTGGAGAAACTAGTTTATACTAGTTTTCAAAGAATAACCACAGGCTAAAAGACATATATATTTGCTCACAAAGCAAAAAGTAAAAAACAACAAACAAATCATATGAGGAAACAAAGCGTCAGGAACAAAATCCAGTAGGAATAACAAACAGCAAAGTTGGGCCCATAAAATGTTCAGATTGGAATATTCAGCCAAAGAATACAAAACAAGTATGTTTAAAATGCATCATGAAGACAGAAAGAAAAAATATCAAGAAGAGAATTCTTAAAATGAAATATGAAATACCTGAAATGAAAATTTTAGTTGATGAGTTTAAAACAGATTAGACCTATCTGAAAAGAGAATAGCTGACCTGGAACTTAGAACTGAAGAATTTACTTTAAAACTTATCCCCAAGACACAAGGCAATGAAAATATGAAAGAAGGATGAGGGATCTTTGAGGATTGAGAAAGAAGGTCTAACAACATTGTAGTTCCGTAAGACCAGGAAGAGAGAGATGTTGACTGCGGCAATATTTGAAGATTTGATGGCTCAAATTCTGATGGCTAACAATTTTCCAGAACTATTGGAAAGGTGTCAATCCATTGATTTCAGAAGCCCAACGAATTAGAAGGATTAAGAAAGAGAAATCCAAATCATACCACTGCATGATACCCAAGACAGAAAGATATAAAATGCAGCCAAAGAGAAAGACAGACTAAATTCATAGAAGCAAAAATTAGAATACTTTATGAATGATCAGCAGAAACAATGGATTCAAGATAACAGTGATATAATATATTATCCATAGAGGAAAAAAAAATCAAAACTTCTCAGACTAAAATTCTAGTTAAAAAAAATTTAGATGACACAAAATTTCCAAACAAAAACTGGAAGATTTTACTCCCTGGATACCTTAAGTAAAAGAAATTTAAAAACCATACATAGCATATATATATATATAAATTGAAAAATATGTACACTTATGCTTTGTATAAATTCACTTTGTATAAATTCACTTATGCGTTGTATAAATTCATTCTATGTATGAATATATGCATATATCCGTAAATACACATACTATATATCCACACATACAAACAGATAGGAAGAGAGGAATGCTTATAACTGATAAATCTGGGAAGGGTACATGGAAGTTCTTTGTACTAGTCTTACATCCTTCTTTAAGTTTGAAATTATCTTAAAATTAAAAACTTATTAGCAAAAAGAAAACTGCTATGCTTCTGCTCTAAGTCAAACAGATAAACTTAGGAATGACCAAAAATAAAGACTATATAACAAAACTTGTGGAATATTGATAAAGAATGCCTAGAAGGAAGTTTATAGTCTTAAATACTTACAAGATCAAGGAAAAAAGACGAAGAATAATCAAACCTGTATTTTAAGAAGTTAGTAAAAGAACAACAAAATAAGCTAAGAGGATAATATGAAGAAGGTAATAATGTTGAGTAGAAATAATGAGATGAAAATTCAAAAGAGAGAAGCAAGAAAGCCAAAAATTAGTTCTCTGAAAAAGACAAAATTGCCAGCTTCTAGTGAATATTCAGAATAAAAACAGTAAAAGAGAAAACAAAAAATATTAAAGATTAAAAAATAGTTTTACATGCTACAGATACCCTAAACACATGGATAAAGTTTTTGCCAATAAATTTAAGAATCCAGATGAAATGGACAAATTCCTAAAACATAACATTAAACTAACTTGAGAAGGAACAGAATATCTTAATAATATTGTTAATCCTGTAAGAAACATAATCTATATTATAAAATGTTCCCACCATAAAAGTCTAGCTATAGACATGTTTACAAGTTGAATTCTACCAAACATTCAAAAAATAAATATCTCCAATCCTATACAAACTATTTAGAATGTAGAAAAAGAGAAAGTCTCCCAAAATTATTTAAATAAGTTAGAATATACTGATTTCAAAACCTGACAAGGACAGTACAAAGAAGGATAATATCAGATCAATTTCACTCATGAATGTAGATGCAGAGTTCCTCAATAAAAATTGGTGAACCAAATCCAGTAATGTTTGAGAATATAATTCTTATAACAAAGTGGAGTTATTTGAAAAATGCCATTGCAGTAGTCACTGCTAATGTTCACTTATATCAGGTCCCCACTCCTCTTAGGAGCATGGCAGAATTTCATTTCTCTAACCTTGTGCTGGTTTGAAACTGTTATGTACCCAGAAAAGCCATGTTCTCTTAATCCTAATACAATATTGTGGGGCAGACCCATTGTACAGATTATTTGTATAGATTATTTCCATGGAGATGTGTCCCTGTCCATTCAAGCTGTGCCTTAATTAGTTTGCTGGAGCCCTTAAAAGACCTCACGGATATAGAAAGAGCTCAGAGAGCAGGCACCTCAACACAGACATTTGGAGATGCTTGGAGAGCTGACATAGAAAGCCACTGGAATTAGAAGCTGAAAGCAACAAAACCTGGGAGCAAAGGACCAAGAAATATCAGCCATGTGCTTTCCCAAGCTGAGAGAGAAACTCTGGATGCGATCGGCCTTTCTTGAGTAAAGGTATTCTTTTGTTGATGCCTTAATTTAGACATTTTCATGGCCTTCGAACTGTAAATTTGTAACCTAATAATCCCTTTTGTAAAAGCCAATCCATTTATGATATATTGCATTCTAACAGCATTAACAAAGTGAAAAAACCCACATAACTAGTCTGGGAAAAGGGTGATGGGCAGAAGTAACATGAACCACTTCTGGGAAGGTTCATTTTATTACCACAGAAAGACCTTTAGCGGCTCTGTTCCTGTACTATGGTGAAAGCAGAAGCATGTGTGATGGCGGCCCATCAGCTCAGGTTCTGTAATGACTAAAATGCAAAGAAGGTTTTCCTTTGTGGAAACCTTTTGGGCATGTAGGAATTAATATATTTAGCCACTGGCATTTTGGGAATATTTATTAACGCAGCTACACCTAGAATATGAGGATAGATATAACACATTTTATTTAACATTAGAAAATGTATTAACTGGCCACATTCACAGTTTAAAGAGAAAAATAATATAATAATCTCACTGAATCTGAACAGAAGCCTGTGATACAGCTAAGCATCCATTAAACATAAAGAATCTTTAAAACTAAGAATAGAAGGAAGCTGAAAAAGAACAGTATGATACAAAATAGGGAAACATTGAAAATATTCTTTTTATGACCACATTTTAAGTCTGTGAATACCATTTGCAATGAGTTCTAGACCATCTAGTAAGACAAAAAATTAAAAAAACTAGTAGAAATATTATAAAGAAATGAAATTGTCCCTATCAAGAAATGTCATGGCAGTTTATACATATTCAAATATAAAGGTAAACCATTAGAATTAACAAGAGATTTTAGCAAGGTTGTCAGGAAGGGAAAGACTATACAAAATCATTTGCAAGCTTTACATCCAATAAAGAATTAGCAAATAAATTTACAACATACTATTTAAAACAGCACACAAAAAGGGGCAAGAAGGTGGCATAGTGAGTTGTAGAATTTAGTTCATCCTCTAGAGCACCTAGTAAATAGCCAGGAATGGTACAGAACAATTGCGGGCGGACAGTGATTGTACACAGCATGCACCAGTCTGGAATGGGTGGAATAGCTAATATTCCACACAGAACTATAAGTCTCCCAAACTATGGAGGCTGGCACCCCTTCCCCATGGACATGGCAGGCAGGTTCCCCAAGGGAAAAGGAAACAGACTGTATAAATAACAAGGGCTTAGCTCCATCAAGTTCCACCTGTAGAATCAATTAACAAATTCTGACTACTGAAAACAGGCCCCCAGCACAGATAAACCTGGAATAAGCACTTAAGGAACCAGGAGTTTTCAGCCCAGCAGAGAAGGGGCAGGGCTGATTGAAAAAAAAAGAAAAAAAACAAAAAACAAATCCAGAGACTTCTTGAGCTGGACAGTACAAAATACTGGAAAAGGGCTGGACCCCAAGAAAAGGGAGCACATAGAGCCTGGAGATACATAGAACCACATACCAAATCAAGCTTTTGATTGGCAAACCTGGGGAGTGGTGTTCTGACTCTGAAAAGGCTTTTTGCTTGTTTTTCACTTCTTAATGGCTCACTGGATAGAACTGTAAGCAGTCTCAGGCTCCAGCACTGCCCTAGGCGAGGGCAGAAGTAAGGCATGTCCAGAACAAAGTAACTAGTCAGGTGAAAGGGGTTATTTCCCTAAAGGGCAAAAGGCATATTTTCCCCAAGAAAAGTGGAGGTGGGGCCCAGCTCAAGTGCAGGCCCTCCTTCATAGACTTCAGGCCTCAGGGCTAGAAATCAATGCCCATCTACTACTGCAGCCTCAGTCTCAACCACACTTCTGCAAGGGAGAGTCTTCTGAAATTAAAGGCATCATATCACTTTACCTGATGGTAAGCTATGGGTAGACAAGCATTATCTTCTGGATAGGATCAGAAAAGCACAGACTCTAGAGGCTTCATAGGAAAGTCTTACAACGTGCTGGGTCCCACTCTCAAGTTAAACTGATCATAGCTACTCTCTCCTCCTAAGATGTGGTCCTGTCTGGTTTGGGAAAATCTGACTGGGGTCAATAATATCTGAGAAGACACTCCTCAAATACAGGCTCCATATAGGTAGGAAAAAGAAATAGAAAAATAAGAACTGCAAAATTCTGATCAAACAGGACCTATGCTATAGATCTAGAATAAGTTGAACTGAATGTCAAAGAAAAGATGCACAACACAGCCACCCAGCAAGAAAATCCGAGGAAAAAGAGTGAAAAGAATCTCCAGAATAAACTATAAGGAAATCAAATGCCAGCAAAAGACAACAAGTCATACTAGGAAAATTGAAGATATGGTCAGTTAAAGGAACAGACAAACACTTCAAGTGAGATACAGGAGTCAAAACAACTAATTCAGGATGCTTGAACAGACATGCAAAATCTCATCAAAATTCAAATCAATGAATTGATGGAGGATATAAAAAGGACATTGGGTGAACATAAAGAAGAACTCAAAAGTTTGAAAAAACAAATTGCAGAACTTATGGGAATGAAGGCACAATAGAAAAGATGAAAAAAAAACTGTAAACCTACATCAGTAGATTAAAGGGGCAGAAGAAAGATTCATGAACTAGAGGACAGGACATCTGAAATCAGACAAACAAAAGAAAATATAGGGAAACGACTGGAAAAATATGAACAGGGTCTCAGGTAACTGAATGACAGCATGAAGTACATGAATATATGCATTTTGGGCATCTCAAAGGTGAAGAGAAAGAGTAGTGGAAGAAATCATCACTGAAAATTTCCCATCTCTTATGAAAGACATAAAATTACAAACCCAAGAAGTGCAGCATACCCCAAACAGAACAGATCCAAATAGACATACTCCAAGACACTTAATAATCAGACTGCCCAATGTCAAAGACAGAGAGAGAATTTTGAAAGCAGCAAGAGAAAAGAAATCCATCACATACAAGGGAACTCATTAAGACTATGTGTGGATTTCTCAGCAGAAACCATGGAGGCAGTGGTATGAGATATTCAAGATTCTGAAAGACAAAAACTGCTAACTAAGAATTCTATACCCAACAAAGCTGTCCTTCAAAAATGAGGCAGAGATTAAAATATTACCAGACCAGCAGTCACTGAGAGAATTTGTGTCTAAGTGATCAGCTCTCCAAGAAATACTAAAGGGAGCATCACAGACAGATAGGAAAATACAGGAGAGAGAGGCCTGGTGAAAAATATAGAAATGAAGTATATTAGTAAAGGTAAAAAGAGAAAACAAAAAAAGATATGACATATAAAGTACAAATAGAACTTTGGACTTAAAATAGTACAGAAGAACGTACTGTCCTTACAGTAATAAAATTAAATTTTAGTGGATTAAACTCCCCAATCAAATGGCATAGACTGGCAGAATGGATAAAAAAACCGGACTCATCTATATGCTGTCTACAGGGGACTCACTTTAGACCCACGGACAAAAATAGGTTGAAAGTGCAAGGTTGGGAAAAAACATTTCATGCAAACCATAGCCAGAAAAGAACAGGGGTAGCATACCCATATCAGACACATTAGACATCAAATACAAAACAATTAAAAGAGACAGAGAAAGACACTATGTATTAATAAAAGGAACAATCCAACAAGAAGACACAACAATATAAATATATATTTATGCATTGAGTCAAAGTGCTCCAAAATACATGAGGCAAATACTGACACACGAAGAGAGAAGTAGACACCTCTACAACAACAGGTGGAAATGCTAATTCCCCACTCTAATCAATGGATAGAACATCTAGACAGAGGACCAATAAGGAAACAGAGATTTTGAATATGATAAATGAACTAGGCTTAACAGACAGTTACAGAACATTACACCCCTCAACAGCAGGTTATAAATTTTTCTCAAATGCTCACGGATCATGCTCAAGGACAGACTACAATCTGGGTCATAAAACAAGACTTAATAAATTTTAAAAGATTAAAATTATGCAAAACACGAGCAGCCGACCCGCCCGCCCTCCTCTCCCCTCTTTGTCCGCCGGCCCTCCTCTCCCCTCTTTGTCCACCTGCCTGCCGCGTGGCGCCCACGCCCCACAGCAGCCGACCCGCCCGCCCTCCTCTCCCCTCTTTGTCTGCCGGCCCGCCGCGCGGCGCCCACGCCCCTCTTCCCCCTACTGCTCCGGCGGCTCTCCAACCACCACGGTGCCCTCTTCCGCCTTCACCGGCTCCTCTGCCACCAGCCTCGACAGCCTTGCCACCCTCACCTTTCCTCCTCCAGAACAGCTACTGGGAGAGTGGAGACAATACAGAGCAGCTCCCGGAGCCACGACGGAGATCAAAGGGATGGCGTACCCCATCCTGGAACGGCTGACTGTCTGGGAGAACCAGCTCCGGTGAGATCACCGAGGGGCGTGGGATTTCCTGGGCGGGACGGCAAGCGGCCGGAGTCCCTCCCTTCCTCCTTCCCAGGCCAGCTGGCAGAATTGGGCAGGTGGTCCCCTTGGGCCGTGGCGGCTGGCGCCCCCACCATGCGAGGCCCCCCGGACCAACCGAGAGAGTTGGGTCGGAAATCCCCAGACTGCGGAGAATGGTGACCAGGGGGTCCCTTCCAACACATGACTCCCCGGTCCGGCTGGGAACAGTGCACTCTCCCGGGCTGCGACAGCTGGCACCCTTCCGCCATGCTTAGCGCCCCGGGCCAACTAGGAAATTCGGTTGGGTGCTCTCCCGTGCTGCGGCGGCTGGTGACCCTCCCCGCATTCGGACCCCTGGGCCAGCTGGCACTCTTCCAAGACGCTTCGGCTGCCGAACCTCCCCTACGGCGAGAGTCTTCCAGAATTAAAGGACCCACAGCAACTTTTACTGGTGGATCCCGTAGACAAACGTGTGCCACGAGCGCCACCTACTGGGCAGGATAAGAAAAACAGAACCCAGAGATTTCACAGAAAAATCTTTCAACCTGTGGGGTCCAACACTCAGGGAAATCTGACTAAATGCGCAGACGCCAGCAGAAGATAACGGATCACGCTCAGAAAATTGAAAATATGGCCCAGTCAAAGGAACAAACCAACAGTTCAAATGAGATACATGAGCTGAAACAACTAATGCTGAATATACGAAAAGAAATGGAAAACCCCTTCAAAAACGAAATCGATAAATTGAGGGAGGACATGAAGAAGACATGGGCTGATCAAAAAGAAGAAATAGAAAAACTGAAAAAACAAATCACAGAGCTTATGGAAGTGAAGGATAAAGTAGAAAAGATGGATAAAACAATGGACACCTACAATGATAGATTTAAAGAGACAGAAGATAGAATTAGTGATTTGGAGGATGGAACATCTGAATTCCAAAAACAAACAGAAACTATCCGGAAAAGAATGGAAAAATTTGAACAGGGTATCAGGGAACTCAAGGACAATATGAACCGCACAAATATACGTGTTGTGGGTGTCCCAGAAGGAGAAGAGAAGGGAAAAGGAGGAGAAAAACTAATAGAAGAAATTATCACTGAAAATTTCCCAACTCTTATGAAAGACCTAAAACTACAGATCCAAGAAGTGCAGCACACCCCAAAGAGATTAGACCCAAATAGGTGTTCCCCAAGACACTTATTAGTTAGAATGTCAGAGGTCAAAGAAAAAGAGAGGATCTTGAAAGCAGCGAGAGAGAAGCAATCCATCACATACAAAGGAAACCCAATAAGACACTGTGTAGATTTCTCAGCAGAAACCATGGAAGCTAGAAGAGAGTGGGATGATATATTTAAGTTACTAAAAGAGAAAAACTGCCAATTAAGACTCCTATATCCAGCAAAATTGTCCTTCAAAAATGAGGGAGAAATTAAAACATTCTCAGACAAAAAGTCTCTGAGAGAATTTGTGACCAAGAGACCAGCTCTGCAAGAAATACTAAAGGAAGCACTAGAGTCAGATACAAAAAGACAGAACAGAGAGACATGGAGAAGAGTGTAGAAAGAAGGAAAGTCAGATATGATATATATAATACAAAAGGCAAAATGGTAGAGGAAAATATTATCCAAACAGTAATAACTCTAAATGTTAATGGACTGAATTTCCCAATCAAAAGACATAGACTGGCAGAATGGATTAAAAAACAGGATCCTTCTATATGCTGTCTACAGGAAACACATCTTAGACCCAAAGATAAACATAGGTTGAAAGTGAAAGGTTGGGAAAAGGTATTTCATGCAAATAACAACCAGAAAAGAGCAGGAGTGGCTATACTAATATCCAACAAATTAGACTTCAAATGTAAAACAGTTAAAAGAGACAAAGAAGGTCACTATATACTAATAAAAGGAACAATTAAACAAGAAGACATAACAATCATAAATATTTATGCACCGAACCAGAATGCCCCAAAATACGTGAGGAATACACTGCAAACACTGAAAAGGGAAATAGACACATATACCATAATAGTTGGAGACTTCAATTCACCACTCTCATCAATGGACAGAACATCTAGACAGAGGATCAATAAAGAAATAGAGAATCTAAATATTACTATAAATGAGCTAGACTTAACAGACATTTATAGGACATTACATCCCACAACAGCAGGATACACCTTTTTTTCAAGTGCTCATGGATCATTTTCAAAGATAGACCATATGCTGGGTCACAAAGCAAGTCTTAACAAATTTAAAAAGATTGAAATCATACACAACACTTTCTCAGATCATAAAGTAATGAAGTTGGAAATCAATAATAGGCGGAGTGCCAGAAAATTCACAAATACATGGAGGCTCAACAACACACTCTTAAACAACAAGTGGGTCAAAGAAGAAATTGCAAGAGAAATTAGTAAATACCTAGAGGCAAATGAAAATGAAAACACAACATATCAAAACTTATGGGACGCAGCAAAGGCAGTGCTAAGAGGGAAATTTATTGCCCTAAATGCCTATATCAGTAAGAAGAAAAGGCAAAAATGCAGGAATTAACTGTCCACTTGGAAGAACTGGAGAAAGAACAGCAAACTAATCCTAAAGCAAGCAAAAGGAAAGAAATAACAAAGATCAGAGCAGAAATAAATGAAATTGAAAACATGAAAACAATAGAGAAAATCAATAAGACCAGAAGTTGGTTCTATGAGAAAATCAATAAGATTGATGGGCCCTTAGCAAGATTGACAAAAAGAAGAAGAGAGAGGATGCAAATAAATAAGATCAGAAATGGAAGAGGAGACATAACTACTGACCTCACAGAAATAAAGGAGGTAATAACAGGATACTATGAACAACTTTACGCTAATAAATACAACAATTTAGAGGAAATGGACGGGTTCCTGGAAAGACATGAACAACCAACTTTGACTCAAGAAGAAATAGATGACCTCAACAAACCAATCACAACTAAAGAGATTGAATTAGTCATTCAAAAGCTCCCTAAAAAGAAAAGTCCAGGACCAGACGGCTTCACATGTGAATTCTATCAAACATTCCAGAAAGAATTAGTACCAACTCTCCTCAAACTCTTCAAAATAATCGAAGTGGAGGGAAAACTACCTAATTCATTCTATGAAACCAACATCACCCTCATACCAAAACCAGGCAAAGATATTACAAAAAAAGAAAACTGCAGACCAATCTCTCTAATGAATATAGATGCAAAAATCCTCAATAAAATTCTAGCAAATCGTATCCAACAACACATTAAAAGAATTATACATCATGACCAAGTAGGATTCATCCCAGGTATGCAAGGATGGTTCAACATAAGAAAATCAATTAATGTAATACACCACATCAACAAATCAAAGCAGAAAAATCACATGATCATCTCAATTGATGCAGAGAAGGCATTTGACAAGATTCAACATCCTTTCCTGCTGAAAACACTTCAAAAGATAGGAATACAAGGGAACTTCCTTAAAATGATAGAGGGAATATATGAAAAATCCACAGCTAATATCATCCTCAATGGGGAAAAATTGAAAATTTCCCCCCTAAGATCAGGAACAAGACAAGGATGTCCACTATCACCACTATTATTCAACATTGTGTTGGAAGTTCTAGCCAAAGCAATTAGACAAGAGAAAGAAATACAAGACATCAAAATTGGAAAGGAAGAAGTAAAACTATCACTGTTTGCAGACGATATGATACTATACGTCGAAAACCCGGAAAAATCCACAACAAAACTACTAGAGTTAATAAATGAGTACAGCAAAGTAGCAGGCTACAAGATCAACATTCAAAAATCTGTAGCTTTTCTATACACTAGTAATGAACAAGCTGAGGGGGAAATCAAGAAACGAATCCCATTTACAATCACAACTAAAAGAATAAAATACCTAGGAATAAATTTAACCAAAGAGACAAAAAACCTATATAAAGAAAACTACAAAAAACTGCTAAAAGAAATCACAGAAGACCTAAATAGATGGAAGGGCATACCATGTTCATGGATTGGAAGACTAAATATAATTAAGATGTCAATCCTACCTAAACTGATCTACAGATTCAATGCAATACCAATCAAAATCCCAACAACTTATTTTTCAGAATTAGAAAAACCAATAAGCAAATTTATCTGGAAGGGCAGGTTGCCCCGAATTGCTAAAAACATCTTGAGGAAAAAAAACGAAGCTGGAGGTCTCGCGATGCCGGACTTTAAGGCATATTATGAAGCCACAGTGGTCAAAACAGCATGGTATTGGCATAAAGATAGATATATCAACCAATGGAATCGAATAGAGTGCTCAGATATAGACCCTCTCATCTATGGACATTTGATCTTTGATAAGGCAGTCAAGCCAACTCACCTGGGACAGAACAGTCTCTTCAATAAATGATGCCTAGAGAACTGGATATCCATATGTAAAAGAATGAAAGAAGACCCGCATCTCACACCTTATACAAAAGTTAACTCAAAAGTTAATTCAAAATGGATCAAAGATCTAAACATTAGGTCTAAGACCATAAAACAGTTAGAGGAAAATGTAGGGAGATATCTTATGAATCTTACAACTGGAGGTGGTTTTATGGACCTTAAACCTAAAGCAAGAGCACTGAAGAAAGAAAGAAATAAATGGGAGCTCCTCAAAATTAAACACTTTTGTGCATCAAAGAACTTCATCAAGAAAGTAGAAAGACAGCCTACACAATGGGAGATAATATTTGGAAATGACATATCAGATAAAGGTCTAGTATCCAGAATATATAAAGAGATTGTTCAACTCAACAACAAAAAGACAGCCAACCTAATTACAAATGGGTAAAAGATTTGAACAGAAACCTACCAGAAGAGGAAATACAGATGGCCAAGAGGCACATGAAGAGATGCTCAATGTCCCTGGCCATTAGAGAAATGCAAATCAAAACCACAATGAGATATCATATCACACCCACCAGAATGGCCATTATCAACAAAACAGAAAATGACAAGTGCTGGAGAGGATGCGGAGAAAGAGGCACACTTATCCACTGTTGGTGAGAATGTCAAATGGTGCAACCACTGTGGAAGGAAGTTTGGCGATTCCTCAAAAATCTGAATATAGAATTGCCATACGACCCAGCAATACCATTGCTAGGTATCTACTCAAAGGACTTAAGGGCAAAGACACAAACGGACATTTGCACACCAATGTTTATAGCAGTGTTATTTACAATTGCAAAGAGATGGAAACAGCCAAAATGTCCATCAACAGAAGAATGGCTAAATAAACTGTGGTATATCCATACGATGGAATATTATGCAGCTTTAAGACAAGATAAACTTATGAAGCATGTAATAACATGGATGGACCTAGAGAATATTATGCTGAGTGAGTCCAGCCAAAAACTAAAGGACAAATACTGTATGGTCCCACTGATGTGAACAGACATTCGAGAATAAGCTTGAAATATGTCATTGGTAACAGAGTCCAGCAGGAGGTAGAAACAGGGTAAGATAATGGGTAATTGGAGCAGAAGGGATACAGACTGTGCAACAGGACTAGATACAAAAACTCAAAAATGGACAGCACAATAATACCTAATTGTAAAGTAATCATGTTAAAACACTGAATGAAGCTGCATCTGAGCTATGGGTTTTTTTTTTGTTTTTGTTTTTTTACTATTATTACTACTTTTATTTCTTTTCTCTATATTAACATTTTATATCTTTTTCTGTTGTGTTGCTAGTTCCTCTAAACCGATGCAAATGTACTAAGAAACGATGATCATGCATCTATGTGATGATGTTAAGAATTACTGAGTGCATATGTAGAATGGTATGATTTCTAAATGTTGTGTTAATTTCTTTTTTTTTTCTTTCTTTCCATTAATTAAAAAAAAAAAAAAAAAGCACCTGCTGTCAGCCAGGTTCCAGCCTGGGTGCTGGGGAGATGTGGCTGACCCATTCCAAAAAAAAAAAAAAAAAAAATTATGCAAAATACTCTCTCAGATCATAACAGAATGAAGTGGAAAATCAATAACAGAGTGCCAAAAAATTAACAAACACAAGGAGGCTACAAAACACACTTTTAAACAACCAGGGGTCAAGGAAGAAATAATAAGAGAAATAAGTAAATATCTTGAGGCAGCTGAAAACGTAAGTACAACTTATTATAATTTATGGGATGTAGTAAAGATAGTGTTGAAAGGAAATGTATTGCCTTAAATGCCTATATTGAAAAAGAAAGAGCAAAAATCAGGGATTAACTGTTCACCCAGAAGAACTAGAGAACAAACCACAAACTAACCAAAGCAAACAAAAAGAAAGAAATGAAGACTAGAGTAGAAATAAATGAAACTGAGAATGTGAAAACAATGGAGAACGTCAAAAAAACACAGAAGTTGATTCTTTGAGAATTTGACAAAAATCGAAGACCCTTAGCTAGGGTGATGAAAAGAAAAAAAAAGAGAGAGAGAGATTGCAAATAAAATCAGAAATGGAAGAGGGGACATAACAACTGACCTTCAAAAATAAAGAGCTCAAAAGTTTGAAAAAACAAATTGCGGAACTTTTGGGAATGAAATAAAGGAGGTTTATGAGAGAATACAATGAACAACTATATACTAACTAATTAGATCACATAGATGAAATTGATAACTTCCTAGAATGGCAGGAACAACTGATACTGACTCAAGAAGAAAGAGATGACCTCTCCAAACCAATCACAGGTAAAGAGATTCAATCAGTCATCAAGAAGCTCCCAGAGAAGAAAAGTGCAGGACCAGATGGCTTCACATGTGAATTCTACCAAGCATTCAAGAAAGAATTAGTTACAATCCTGTTCAAACTCTTCAGAAAAATTGAAGAGGAGGGAAAGCTACCTAACTCATTCTTTGAACTCAACATCACCCTAAAGCCAGACAAAGATACTACAAGAAAAGAGAATTACTGACCAATCATGAATATAGGTGTAAAAGTCCTTAAAAAAAATACTTGCAAATCGAATCCAGCAGCATATGAAAAGAATTATACACCATGACCAAGTGGGATTTATTCTAGGTGTGCAAGGCTGGTTCAACGTAAGAAAATCAATTAATGTAATATATCATATCAACAAATCAAGGTAGAAAACCACATGATCATCTCAATTTGTGCAGAAAAGGCACAAAAATCCAACTTTAGGATGATAAAAGACCTAAATATGTGTATACCATGTGGTATTTAAAAACACTTAAATGTCTATGATGCATTATACTAGTCTTCAAGCTGGAGACGGAAGTAGGGAATTATATGTGGGGGGGGAAATAAGCTGTTATTATTTGACTTTAAATATTGACTAGTATGTCAATCTACTAAGAATTTGAGCATTGTGACTAGAATTAGTATTACCCAGAGAGATTAGAAAGGGGAGGTGAAGTGTGAAAGCAGAGGGTAGCAAATAGGACTAAAATAATGCTGGAAAAGATTCTGGGGAGAGAAAGATGAATGAGAACCAACTTTATCCTCAGGGAGTTCACAGTCCATCATGAGACTTAACTGGCTGCCTCTACCATCACCGCCACCCCAAATTCTCCTCACTATCAAAAGCTGTACAGGAAAGGTAGAGAGTCACGTGTAGTTAAAAGGCTAACAAGGGCAAAGATGTGAGATCACCTAACATTAGAACCCTGAAAATAGAACCTCTAGCAGAACCCTTTTTGAAGAAAGAAAAATGTATCCATTGTGGAATTCTCCATCAGACAATTAACCCAGTGTAATTACTGGCTGGTGAATAAGACAACTTGTCGTATTTATATCAATTACATTCACATTCTTTTAATTAAGTACCTTAATAGTCTTACTACTGATAACTGGGAAACCACAGGCTTAGTAAACATGCGTACCTCATCACTTTCTTCACTAGATAACCAAAGTATTAGATCATTAGATCTGTCAGACTTCAGCTAAACATAAACTATACATGTGCAAACACATACTAAATACCCTGGAGCTGATCATATTGGGCATCAAGAGGGGTGGACTTGCCCATCACTTACAGTAAGTCATCTTTCTGTGATCACTTTGAGCCCCATTATTTATATAATTACTGTAATCATTATGACATCAAGGACTGTCAAAGTCTAAATGTGCAAAAATTAATTCACTAAATGTAACTCTGCATTGCAATGAAGTCCATGAAAGATCACTATGCAAAACAGAAAATGCAACTTTGGTATTCTGCCAAAAATGAGAAGTTAGTATCACGGTTAGAATATCAGTAGGGCTCTGAATGATTAGTGAACATAAAACCATAGCAGGACCACAGTTAGACTTAGTTATAATTAACCCACATGGGAGCAGATACTCAGATTACATATAATGTTTCTCTAAGGAACTAAATTGGAAAATCCAGTTCAGTTTCTTGACCCTCAAATAAATGAATTCATAAAAGTGACCTAACGGTTGACACTTGTTCGAATTTGAGGCTGTGACAAGTAACCCCACCGATCACCAGTGTTTTTTCAACTGCTGTTATTGTCCCCTTTCTCCTCCACCGTTCCGTGTCTGTCCTTTCTGAAGTGCAATACTTGACCAGAAAGGACACCTTTTTAAATGTTTGAGAATTTTCTGTTGCTTCCTGCTCGGGTATCAAATTTCTAGCTTCTCTGAACCTCCTAGCATTGCAAAAAGGCACCTGAAAATTAAGACGTGGAATAAGAAATCCTTTTCTTTGGAGTTCCTATGTTAAAAAAAAAAAATCTATTTTTAAGACCAATCCCCCACATTGGTCCCCAACCTGCTGGTCGTAGGATGGTATGTGGCCCTTGGTGGAGAAGTTATGAGATGTCGGTTTAAAAAACTTAATTTATTAATTAAGCGCCTCCAAACCCGGAGACCCTTACATACAGGGTACCCTCCTGCCTGACTCTGTCTAGACCATCTCAGGAAGAGCGGTTGGGGTGTGGGTGTGTGACAGGATCACTTACAGGTCAGCTGAGAGCCCCCCCCCATTCCCTGCCCCCCAGCCCGTGCCAGGCCTGCGGGCAGGAACTTGAGGTTGTCCTGGTGAGGCGGGAGCCCAGGGCAGCTGCAAACCAGCTGGAGGCCGCACAGCCGCCACTTGGTGCCAGTGAACCCAAACCCGCGCGTGCTGTGATTGCAAGCCTGCCTGCCTCCGCGCTCCCTCGTGTGGAAGCCTCCTGGAATACTGGTGATTAGGCCCATATTTTAAACTGTTTTGTGACTGACAGGACAGGAAAATAATGCACTTGAAACAGCAGTATGACTTTTTTTTTTAACACAGATTTAGTCGGATAAGTTGGGCATCTCTCTTTAGTCTAAAACAAACAAACACGACACCGGAACGTGTTATTGAAAATGCCATATGTCTGAGTTGGAGAATAAAGGGTTTGATTCAATAAGAATTTGTCAAGCAACCATTTCGAGTGCGGCAGCAGGAGCAAACGCTATGCGCAATAGCAAGCCCCCTTCCATTCTTCTTGGTTTGTTTTAGCAAATTTATTTTTCCTGTAAGGCTAGTTTTCCTCATTCTGCGCACTTGAGTCTAAAACGTGGGTCAGTGGGTAACACAAACAGTCTTTTACTTAAAACATCCAAAGCTGACTTTAAAAAAGAAATCCTGTATGTAAGGGTCTCCGAGTTTGGAGGCGCTTAATTAATAAGTTAATTTTTTTAAAACCAACATCTCATAACCTCTCCATCAAGTGCCCGGTGTTCTGTTAGGAACCAGGTAAATAAATTCTATAGCAGACACTCCTTGCCCTTGAGAAGCAAATAGTCCACAGAGGATACAGGCATATTACCAAGTACTTTCAATCTAATGTAATACACAGGCCAGCGCAAGTTGCTGAGAACGTGGCTAGTTGTGCTGAAGGAGTGTAAGAAAGCCTGTCTGCAAAAACCCAGCTAGGCACAGAATGCTATGACGAGCAACGTGAAATGTGGAGGGGGTGTAAAAGCAGAGACTTTCCCCCCATTGAAGGCAGGATGTGGCATGCTTGAATGCAAAAGAAATGGCCCCAGTGAGTTAGGAAAGTTGGAGCCAAACTAGAACGGCTGGACTTTGGATTTTATCCTGAAGACAGCCAGGAACTGATCTGGGGTTTTAAGCAGGGGAGTGACATGACCAGGTTCTCTTACTACGGTAATCCAGCATTTTCAGGGTAATGTGGAAGGAGTGGAGGCCGAGTCCAGGTGGGACGCACTGCAACAGCCCAGAGGAGCTGCAGTGAAGGAGCCTGAGTTGAAGCAGGGTTGCCGGGATGACATGGGGTGGGTGTGCGGGGTGGGGGCAGAGAACAAGCCGTAAGGACCAATTGGGTGGAGGCGGGAGGGGAGGGGGAAGTGCAAGGCGGGGAGACTTCCGTTCCAAACGCTCCCCCAGTCACCACTTCTAATGTCAGGAAGTTCTTTTCTGTACCAAACCGCACTCTCTTTAGATTTTATTTGTCGCTCTTGAATTCTCTGGAGAAATGGAAAACAATTACTAGCCTGCCCATGATAACCTTTTGAATACTTCATGACATTTATTGCATGCTTTTCCCTTTCTCTTGTCTAAGTCACAAATCTCAATTCCTTCAGCTCTCCAGTGCCCCACTCCGTCTGTTTTGTTCTTTGTCTCAGACTTTTCTTTGCATTTTTGTATCTGTTTATCAAATGTCCAGGTCACGCTTGGGGTCATGGTCTCCCCAGTGGTATGCAAAACGTTCTTCAATTTTGGAAGCACAGGCCCTTGCATGGCTCAGACATCTGAGGCAACACTGTCCACCGCCCACCAGGGCTGTACGCCGATCCTCCGGGTCTAGCCTCCCCCACATCCACATGACCCAGGACCTTAGAGGATGCCCCTCTGCTCCCTCCACACTCAGCCCAACCCAGACGTGGTCCCAGTGACCTAAAAGTAATCACAGCCCAATGGCGAGGGGTTGACTCAGGGTCCAAGACTGTGAGACAGAGTTTTCTAGGGGTATCTGGGAAGGTGCTCCCTTACTTCTTCTGCAGCAGCTCTTTTAGCCCGCCTATGGATATGTTCTTATTCAGCTATGAAGCCTGGAAATAGCCAGATCGTCTGAGGGTGAAGCTGGTAGAGGGAGGTGGAGAGTGTCAGGAGGTTTGCAGAAACGTACATCCAGTTACATTACAAGAACACTGAAACCTCACCCTCACTTCTGTTCTGCCATTTTGGTGAGTCAATTGTTTTCTTATGCCTCAAACTAGTTAAAATTAGGTTCCCTAATAGGCAGCTAAAAGAAACCTCCTCTCTTGTATCTTATATTCTCATTAACAATTACAGAGGTCAGATTTGCTTCTTCTTTTTTTTTTTTTTATAACAAGGCTCCTATTTCATTGCTTCTGGTCATTTCCACAATTTCAGATACATCTTAATTCATCCAGTGTTCTGGTACCCACTGTCTAGAACACAAATGAAGTAGAAAAACCACGGTCTCTACTCTGAGGGTTTATAAAGTAGCTTGCAAGCCAAGAAGCACACAAATTACACACTTTGCAAACTGCATAGGACGGTTTGCTGTCCTATGGAAGATGAGAGAGGGATGGATTCGGTATCGTGGAACGGGATCTGGGCCTGGGCAGAATTCGGACAGTTGGGGAACTGGATGACATTTCCCGTGAAGGGAGAAGCAGGAAAAGCACGTCTTGTTTTGAGTCGGTGATCAGGTGGAGCTGTCCGGAAAAGGATCTGCCATCTGGGATGCCATCAGGAGAAAGGCTCAGGGTGCCCGAAGCCAGGCAGAGCAGTTTGGGCATCTTACATCAAGGAAATATACCCAGCATTCCAAGTCTTCCTCTGATCTAATTTCCAATAATTTCCTATTGTTTCTCCAAATTCCTCCATATCCTGAATGAGCAGAGAGGAAGAGTTGCGTTTTAATCACTTTTATAACATCAATCACACGCAAGAGTGTGATGACTTAACTTGGGGTCCTTCTGAATTCTTAGTTTAATTGCTCCCAGTGCATAACTTTTCACCCCTATTATATCTTTTGTGTAAATGATTACATATTAGCTGGATTCAAGGCGAGAGGTACTATTTGATGGGCTCCACCAGGCTAACAGAATGTGGTCTTTACAAGGTTTTGTTCTTTGTTATCCCACGTCCTATGATTGATGTGGTTGAAAGCAGATTTTCATAGAACTTTCCAGTATTTTTCAAAGTATGGAAATTAAGTTTGGGGACTTTTGAAAAAGACTGGGTTATTTTATTTTAATTTTGCTTTTATAATAGAGTCAATATGCCTTCATGTCTAGTCTTTTGTAACTCAAAAATTATTTTTATTGGCACATTAGGTGCATGATAATTAAACAATGGGTTAATGCTTTAAGGGTCAAAGAATTTATGGTAACAATATTAGATGATAAACCATATATATATATATTTTTTTTTACATGGGCAGGCAGGCACCACGAATCAAAACTGGGTCTCTGGCATGGCAGGTGAGAACTCTGCCATTGAGCCACCATTGCCCTAAAATATCTATTTTTAAACATTATGCAAAAGGAAAAAAAAAAACAGTTCATTGTTGATCATCTTTGTGCCAATTACATTTAATCAGGAAAAAAACACATTTTCATAAATCCTGAAAAACCAGATTTTCTGTGGGAGGTATTAAGGTGATAAAAATTGTTTTTACCTCCCATTAGGCTAATGTTAAATTGGGATTTATGGATAAGAAGGGTAATAGGAAAAATACACCAGAATTTAGGCACAAAATGAGGGAAATGTCATTTTGAAACAGAAAACATTGAAAATTCCAATCCTTGAAATAAGTTTAACATCTGCAGGAGAGACCTATGCTGGGAGAAACGTGGTGATGAGGAGGAGGTTACATATGGGAGGAGAAAGGGGAAGTGACCCTAAGACTTGAGACAAGAAGGTCCTTTTGGTGCGTGCATACCAGCCCTCACTCAGGTGGGCACCTGAAAAGCACCAGTGGAAAAGTGCAGGTCATCAGTCCCCTATTAGCATAGCCAGAGGGGAAGGAGCCTCCAAGTAATGGAAGGATCCTGACCTCAGAGCGCTTCCCCTCCTCTGAAGAACGCCCGCCCTCATCTTCCTTTGAGCGTGGTCCTTTGCAATGCATTCAAGTTTCAAGCCATACACACTGGCTGGTCTTTGAGTTCTTTCCTGCGGCTAAGTCAGGAACCTTCATGGTTGTCAACCCCTGGCCGGGGCTAGACTTCTCCAAGAACTACCGGGGCTCTCAGGCATTGAGCTTATTAAACGATTTGACTGCACACACCGATTTGTCCTTGAATTCCTTCTTGTGACTGCAAGAACCCTCACAGCACCAGCCCTTGGTTGAGGTCTTGAATTCTTGGACAACTCCCAGGGTTGTCTGACATCACGGGATCAAGAAGCCCCTGAATCTTTTGGGGACATTTAAGAAGGGTGCAATAATTAACATTTATTTGTTAATTTCAGAATCTCAGAAGGTGCAGTAACTACGATAATGTTATTTTGACCAATTGTTGCACTGGGTAGACATTTGTGTGTCTACCATGTGCCAGTACTGTGAAAGGTAATTTGTATAACAAAATCTAATTCAATCCTTATGTCTTGAGGGGATATTATTTTCCCTATTCTAGAGATTAAAAAAAAATGATATTAGAAAGACTAAGAGAAAGATATAAGCTGAAACACAACTGCCCTTGTGGAAAACATCTAGAATGCACAAAATCATGGTACCAGGGTGGCACTCTTGGAAAGTTCATAGGGATCGCTTTCTTTGAAACCAGAATCCTCTTCCAACTACCCCCATAGCATTCTCTATTTACACATATCAGAGAACTTGTCACCTGGAACCTCTCTTCTCAGGTGCACTTTTCTCTCTCTCCCATTAGGTTTTTGAAGGAAAGGATGGCACCTTACTTGGGCCCCATTCATCAGGACAATGGTTCAAGCACAAGTAGTTTATTTGGGAGGTGAAGGAACCACTGGTAGGGAAGTGAGATAAGCAAGAGAATGCAATGCGCAATAGGTGTATTACCAAATCAACTACCATTGTGGACACCTGCAGTTTCCTCTTACTGGGGAAACCTGGGAGCCAGGGTACAACACACATGTCAGAGTTAAGTTACCCTCCAGACATGGGTTAAGGGCTGTTCTTGTGATGCAAAAAGTGCAGGCGCTGAGAGCTGGAGGCGGGAGACCAGGCAGGCCAGTGTGTGCTGAACTGCTGAGGCTGAGGGTAGGTCCAGTAATATCTGTACAAAACCCTTCACATCTGGCATGGAACCTATTACATCGGAGGTAAGCAAGAAATATTTGTTGAGTGAGAATGACATTCTGATTTATCAACTGACATTCTGTGAACCTGGCTGGAGGGAGCAGGCCTCTCCGAACCCGATCAATTTAGGCCAATTGACAAAATTCTATCTAGACCTTTAAAGCTTAGGATGAAACCCCAAACAAATGTGATTTTACTGGTGAAGTATCTGAAGTCTACAGTTGACATTCCCTTTTAGCATGTAATTGGTCCCATCAATGTATTTCTTTTATCCTTATCCATGTATCAGTATCTACCCAGTGCAACAATTGGTCAAAATAACATTACCGTAGTTACTGCACTTTCTGAGATTCTGAAAACTCTAGAAAATGGGACCATTTCAGACGCTCTATACATGGCTGGGGAGGGTCCAGTGATGCTGTTGTGACAGGAATAGTTTCAGAAGTACACGTGAAGATAATCCACTCTTCAATGATCTAATTATAGCGAACAATCTAAGATGGAAAACAATTCACCAAGTGAATTCCAAAGACCTTACTTAAGATAAAAGGCTTTTTTTTTGGTCTTTGTTTTTATTATTTAAGCTGTTATTTCCCCTAACACTCTATGAGATGAATGAAGAAGGAGAAATGGGTCTAAGTTACTCTGGCTGGGAAACATATTTACTGCATGCATTGTCAGGCTGTGCCACCCCAAGGCTGTCTCTTGAGAGAGAGAGTTATATCATAGGAGCATGGTAGGGTTTGGAACGAGAAGTCTTGGGTTCAAGCCTTGTTTTGCCAGTTACTAAGTGCATAATCTTGGTCAAGAAAGACGAACTCTTTGAGCCTTAGTTTCTGCATCTGTAAAATAGGACTCTGGATATTTCTTTCAGATATTCTGAGGATTCAAGCCAATAGTGGCCTTGTAAATGATAAAGCACTACACAAATGCCATTAATGCTGGCAGGAATAGGAAGGGCTGACATTTAATATTTTCCAGACACCACAGAAAACCAAGAAGGCTTTTACTGGTAGAGGACCCTTTGGCTTGGGCCAACCATCTCATCCGCAGCATGCGTGGCTGCTACCCTGAATGTTACTGAAGGAGTGCATCAGAGACAATGAATGGAAGCGGCTTTGCTGTAGTGTTCTCTCTCTGGAATCAGGGCATTAACCAGGAGACTGTGCATGTTTGGTTTAGTTGGAGAAATAACTCGGCCCTTTTTCCTCCACAATAAAGGTTCAAGACAGAGAGCTATGCTCCTAGAAACCAGCTTCCAAACAAGCAGCACTCTCTTTCTGCCTGGAAGCCTGTTGGGTGGCATTAATGCCAAAGTCTTGTAGAGAGATAAAAGGAAAAGATCTGTCTGGTCTCCTAATGACTAGGTTCTTAGTACTGTCCCCCCACACAAACACTCACCGTGTCTCCTGGTCTTGCATTGTCTTCATGCATGAGTATAATCAACAGGCAAAAAGCCCCTCAGAGTTCCCCAACAACTGCCCCCTCCTTTGCTCTCTGTATGACCCTATATGGCCATGTCAGGCATTGTTCTGCTCTCTAACGATTGCCCCACGTTGCTGTCCCTGCTCAGCTAAGATTGCCTCCTTCCTGGGGTCCCTCCAGCAGCCACCCCTGCGGAGGTGTGTCAGTCTAGCTTGCCTTCACCTCAGTGCTGACGGTCAGAGAGATAATATATTTGTAGATAGTGACTCTTGGGGAGGTAAGAGCTTTCAAAGCATTGTTGGAAGCGGATTATTCTTAGTAGAGGAGGAGGGCACATCAACAAAGAATTTGTTGTGCTAAGTGGACATTTTTCAGAAAAAAGCTCTGTACCAGTGCATGAAAAGCTTCTGTGCCAGCTACTTTAAGAGCCCTATGGCAGTGCCAGGGCAGTGCTTGCTTCTGGCTCTGCAGAATGCTCCCAGCTGTTTGCAGATAAGGACAGAATGGAACTTGAACTCTACACAGATTGTTTCTCCCTTGCAAACAGATGTGAGCTGGGTATTGATAAGGAGAGGGCAAAAAGAGTCTAATATCATGCTGGGTTTGAAGAATTACTGATACTGAGCTTAAAAAAGTTGAACTGGCCATACAGGATCCTAAAGGACTGTCAGTTAGTGCCAGCGGTTGGCTGGTTGACTCACAACAGCTTTGCCCTCTCCACCAGGCTTTCCTACCTATCACCTCCCTAGCCTTGTTTACTCCTGCCTGCAGTCTTGGAGGCTAGAGGAGAGGTGTTATGATCCCTGTCCTCAGGACTCACCTGTCCAACTGTCCAATGTCATCCAGCTAGGAAATGACAGAAATGGGGTCAGAGCCAAGCTTCCTGATTCCAAATTTTATGCCACTGCTACAACACCATTACTTCTGTTCTGGGAATGAAGAGGAAGGTGTAGGAGTCAGTGAAATCCCCCATTTTTTGTGGGGACAAACAGTGGAATTTGTGAATTTTATCTTTGTTTAGAGCAGTGGTTCTTAACCCTGGTCACACAATAACATCATGGGGAGCTCTGAAAGAAAACCTTTGCTGGAACTTCACCCCAAACCAATTAAATCCAAACCTCTGGAGGTTGGCCCAGGCAACTGTATGTTTCAAAAGCTCCCTGGGTGATTTTAATGTGTAGCCAGGGTTGAGATTCGCTGCTTTAGAGCAATAATCAACAAAACACTCATGGCGTTTTTCCACTTTTAAACCTCTTTGGGAATGTAGTAATGAAAAAATCCTAATAGCAACTTTGCCAGTAGCCTCAGAAGATGGTTCTGGTCTTGGTCCTTAGCAGGAATTTGAATTTATCTAGAGATCAACTGACAGATGAGATGGTGAAGAAACACTTCTGCAGCCTGGGATCTGTAAGAGCAGAGCTGTCAATCTAGGAAATTCCTGAGATAAATTGCATTCTGCTCCCCTCACACCTTTTAATTATGCTATCTTAATAGTTTTACTACCGGTGACCAGAAAGTTAACACACGTCATCGACAGTACTATCGACATGTAACAGTTGCTTTTCTTCATTAAATTACTCCTGGTTAGTTGCTACATTGCTTATTTTTTCTTTTCAAATAATTATGGATAACGTTATTCATTTTGTAATTAACTTAGCAATTAGCTTTTGCAAACATACCATTCTTTGGGAAATGTTAAGAAATGTTAGAGCTTCTTTGGAATAAGCATGTACTACTGGAATGTTTTTTGTATTTCTTTAAAATTGACTTATTACTTACAAAGTTTTGCCAGATTTTTATGTGAAAAGACTCCCTTTCCATTATTTTAATTGTTTCTCCTATATGGAATTCTTTAAAACATGCACTAATTAGCAAGCAAAATTTAGGAGTTACGTTCATTTGTTTATATATAAGTAATTCATGTGTCAATATCTGTACTGGGTTTTGGAGTCCCAGATATGCACAGACTATGGACTTTCCCCTATGAGAAATGCTGTGACACAGATATCCAAATGTATGAGTGAATAAAACAGAGAGGTTTCAAGGAGGAATCTGATTTTTCAATGACTCCATTTAAGCTACTTCTTAATAAAAATTTAAGGCTTTAGCTCTTGAATCCCCAAATTTTGAGTTCTAAGGCATATGTTTTTTTTTCACATTTTACGCAAAAAGTAGGCATGTTTATAAATCTTTTTGTCCTTTGGAAAGTATTTATGTTAACCGTATGTTTTGTAATTCAGGGTATTTTACTATCAATAAAATACGGCAGTGAATTGGCTGAATTAGATTTCCTTTCTGAAGTTTACCAAATTTATAAACACCAAGTTAATAATACCCTTTCCAATTTCCTTCATTAGCTACTACCCCCTGGAATGCCTTTCCAAACCCCTGTACTTTAATTTCTAGACCAATAAAATGGTGAACAAATACTATGGAGAAAAAATATGGTCAAATAATTGGAATCTCTTTTTTTAAAAAAATAATAGTTTTACAGTGCTAGTAGAAGCATTGCAGATTCTTATGCTAATGACACATGGGGATACTACTAAGGCTGGTGCAGTCATTTCTGAGAATTAAATTAAACATGTGACAGGTAGCCCATAACTTTGCGTAACTATCAATTGAATGGACTTTATATGGCCAGTGACTAAGTCTGTTCTCAAATATCAGTTAGTGCCTGGTGGTCTTGATGCATTGTAACCTAGTGGCCTGGAGTAATTAATGTGCCTCCCTAAGCAATCTACTTTCCATCAGAGCATGGCTGACACACCGTGTAGAATAGAGTCCAATGAGTTAGAGAATCATTTTTCATTAATTTTGATTTTTTTCCCATTGTCACAGGTGCTTTGAATATTAAATCTTGGCTGGATCAGCAACCCATGCTGTTATGATGTGGCCATTTTTCATTCCCCCCCTCATGGCATATAAAAATGGAATATGACATTTAAGTGTATATAGTTTTCTGGTTTTAGAATCAGACAGTGGGGAAAATTCTTTCCCATTGTGCTATATAATATTAAGAAAATGTTTGTTGGGAGGACAGTTTTAGTACAGTGAGTACTGAACTAACATACATGCAGTACTTTTCATAGATCATGATATTAGAAAGACATGAAAAAATCCCAGACTGAAGCCCTCTGTAAGACTAAGCACATGTACAGCAGGAATTTTGCCTTTAAATGTCTTCATACAGCCATCTCTTTTTAAGATGCAGCAATCTTTAAAATGATGTTGTTTCCCCCTGTACACAAAAGCCATCCCTTCAAAAGCCTTTGATTAATTTGAGCACAATCAAAGGCACATGAGATAGCTGCCATTTAGTGAGCCAAAGCAATCCAGTGTCACCCGCAATCAACCCATCGAGCTGTCATCGAGTCAAGCTGTGACAAAGACCGTGACAGTTACAAGCAATAGTTTCCTTCAGTGGTTTTTCATAATTTCAATTTTTTGTTACATTTCCAGATTTCCAATAGTTCTGATAGGAACGCTTTAGCAGAGAAATATTTTCCCCAGGGGTTACTATCAACAACTTAGTGTATTGGTTTGTTTCCTCATCATTGATTCAAGTAGAGAAGCTCATCAGGCAACACACATTGTGATTACAGTTGCATATAAATTATTTAAAGGGGCTCAGCCAATCAAAACAGAGATCTAAGTGACTATTTTTCTCTGATGCCTTTGTAACTCCTAGTCAAAAAGCAAATTTCTGATTGATAGAAGAGTTTTGAAGTTACTTCAAAAGGGCCATTCTTTGGGGTGGGAGGAGGATCTCAATATGAGCACTTCACATACTTCAACAATAGCTCTTTTATGACAACTTTACAGAGAAGAGGGAGAGAGACAGAGAGAGAGAAAGAGACCAAAATAACAGCAAACAGGGGAGTCAGGAAGCGGATTGAGGCAGGGAGAGCAGGCAAGGCTGATAACTAAGGCCTATCATGTGGAAAAAGAAATTTCGCATATTCAGTGCTTCCTCCCATATTGCAGCTCTGACTAAAGAAAATTATCACTGTCAAATAACCGATTACCCAAAACACTCATTTAATAGCCCATTTCCGTTCATGCCTTCCAGTGGAAACATTCAGCACTCTAAGGCGAAGCCACTCTCAGGCTTTGGCTTCATACTTTTGAATATCACCTGTGCGGAGCAGAATGCTAACCACTTCTCACCTGCCTCAGTTTACCATTCTAGTGCAGTTTGAGATTTTCCTTTCTTTTTCTTTTTCCCCCTTCTTAGATGGTATATCCCCCTTTTTCTCACTATTTGCATATGAATGTACATCAGCTCTGTAATTAAATCTCAGAATTCTAGAATACATTATTTTAGAATCTGTGATAACATCTTTTCTCAAAGTATGTAGGTGAGCTAGCACCACTCTATGTTTTATTTCCTGAAGTAAAACCAACCCTGGAAAAACATGGAACCCATTAAGAATTAGCAGAAGTATACTCCAGAATTGCCAATAGTACATGTCTTAAATTTGAAGGTACGTCGAAAGGCATCATCTTCTCCTTAAAAGACATTCTATAAATGTCTAACTTCTCACACATTAAGAAGTATCGCCAAGACGGAAAGCTTATCTCTGGACTTATGACAACCGTAGAGAAGTGAGAAAATATACCAAGCAACTATTCCAAATAATATGGAGAATGTACTCCCTACTATTGTAGATAAAGCTTTTGTCTATACCTGAGTTTTTGCAGAAGGGTCAATTTAACAAAGATATTTGAGTCGAGAAATCACAAAAAGTTAGCAGTTACAAAATTAATGACTTATAGTCTCCTTCTTTAAGTTTCTTCTCTTTAAAAGCTTGTAATAGGGTTGTAAAATGCCCCATTTCTGTGACCCTAACTTCAAACACTTAACAAAAAAAGTCCAATCAATTATGCAATGTTTGTTCCAAAGGTTGAGGATTCTGAGGTATCAAAAAGAAACAAGAAGTCATAAACTCACTGTTAAAGCATGTGGCTTGGCAAGTGATTTATCTCTTTTTCTTTATCTGCTTAGGGTTTTTATTTCACCGTGTGAGCAAATTTCTACTGACAAGCAATTTTTGGAGACCAGCCAGAAATGAGGGGGCTGGGGCAGAGAGAAAGAAATAACATATCAAAGACCTGGGGGAAAAGAAAGCCTAATGAGGTGACATTTATGATTTCAAAAATAATACACCTCCTCTAGTCTCCTGTTCATTTACCAAAGAAAATCTCTCTTGTTGTTTTTAGCTCTCATTATATAAGATTTTTTCTATTTGAGATATATACAAAAATAATTTAAACAGTAGAAATATTATCTGCTGGTGCCCTCTACTTCCAAAGATTCTCCTGATGAGACGACTCCTACTATGTGACTGAGTAGAATTAAAACAAAAAAAAAGATTTTGCATGACAGAGTAACCTCTATAGAAACTCTAAAATGTCATATACACTTGAGAGTTACTGTCATTACTCACTCATGGTTGGGCAAAATCCCCCGAGTAATTTCCACATAGCAGGCCAAGAGATGAATTTTGTGAAATTTATTTCTCTTTGCAGCTCTCAATCAGTTATCTTTGTTTCAACAGACTTCAACTACTCCACTTGAGCTCGCCATTCAGTAGCAAATAGCTTGCATGTGGAAACCACTTTTTGGAAAATAGAGTAAGACTGCTGCAAACAGGAACATTGTGTC
Organism: Tamandua tetradactyla; assembly: GCF_023851605.1. NCBI lineage: Eukaryota > Metazoa > Chordata > Mammalia > Pilosa > Myrmecophagidae > Tamandua > Tamandua tetradactyla. Next base: position 31,316,884 of record NC_135352.1, read on the forward strand.
ATAAATTCATTTATTCATTCTCCTAACAGATATTTCTTCAGCGTTCACTCGGCACTCTGCTAGGTGCTGTGGGGATTTTAAAGGATAATTAAGGCAGAGCTCCACTGACAGGGAGTGTAACTATACAGAAAGAATTATAATGTATGATATAAAATGAGAATTGGGATACAACGTCAAAAGGAGTTCAAAGGGAGAAGAGAGAACTGCTGCCTAGAGGAATCTTGGAAGGCTTTAAGGAGTAGGTGACATTTCAGTTTGGCCTGGAGCAGAGGGAAGGGGAATTCTCAGAGACTAACTGGCTGAGATGTGGTAAGTAAAGGCACGGATGCAGGAAGAGGGAAAGAATTCAGGGAAATCCAGTCTGACCTGTTATGTGAGTTGTCAGAAGGAAAGTTATTTGTGACAATGCCACAACCAGCTCTCTTAGCACTACCATCTATAGGTGGCTAGAGTGTATTTGAATTTCCTTGTGAATAATATGCATACCTGCCAAATCTGGGAACCTGAAATAAAGATGACAAGATTATGGCTACTCAAATACTATTTTCTTTAAAGTTTTAAAACGTACACTTACATCTGACTGTCTTTGGAATTAGGTTGTGTTGGATAAGGTATAAATTCCATAGGAGAGAAGAATAAAAAAAAAGGCACTGATATAAAATACATAAGGGAAAAAACATGATCCACTGAAGGACATGTGCTGACACCGGCATTCACAAAAGTTAAACCAAAAATAACAATAAAAAAGTCCCCAACCCGCTGTTCTCTAACTCAATTCAAGCACGTGAGAAAGGGGTATTGTTTTGTAGAACAACCCTGCACAGCCTCCATTAGAACATGGAAATGTTTCAGCGGTGGCACTTTCATTATGGAATTGCATGTTTTCCTAGCAAATATTTAACTTATGCTTTTGTGAGCAAGGGCCCATGGTATAAAGAAAACAGTACAATCCAAGCTGCTGTTGGCAGGGTGAATGCATTTTGCCCTGCACTACTATTTCTAGTACATTTTTGGTCCACTTATCATGGCCATGAAGCAAAGATGAAATTTTGGTTTGCATTTTATCTAATGCAAAATTATAGACTGAAATCAAAACAACCCCAATTATTGGAGTCCTTTGCTGTATAATATAATAAGAACAAAATTTATCTTTCAGCGATTTATCACCTTTAGTAAAAAACTACACCAAATTGTTCTAGGAGATAAATCACTTGACCAGGAAAGGAGACCCAGCATTAACCATTCTACCTGGAACTCACTGCCAAGGGGATGGATGCTGTTGCTAGGAGCTGGTGTTTCCCCCACCGAGACGTCTTCTCTAGACACTTCCACACTGAAGCTGGACAACTTGCGAGTACAAAGCTCAGGACAAGCACCCATTCACTGAGCACAGATTTCAACACAGGCGAAACCCATTTTTAAAAATGCACTTTATGCATTTGCTAAGGGATGCATCTGTGAATGGATGTTTTTCAGTATCACTATTAGCAGGGGCTGGGAAATAAAAACAACAATACTACTCTCAATTTTGGGGGGGGGAATTAAATTCCAAGAACTGTAGTTATTTCTAGGGAGAACTGAAAACACTGTCAATGAAGTGTCGATGAGATTCAAGTATATCTTTCCTCTATAGTTAGGGAAGTAGTACACTGGCAAAAAAAAACTGCCTCTTTGTCCTCTCTTCTTTTCTAGGGTTGAAATATACTGAGTATGAAATGGGCCTTTCATTCTTTCTATGGAATGCCTAATCAACTTGTTTTAATTGCTTCTGTAGTGTTAATAATTAGATCCCATGAGAGGTGGGATGAAGCCAATTGGGGGAAGAGAGAACTTGAGAATGTCGAGACCCACTGTGCAGAGGAGATGATTTGGATAGATTGGGAAAGCAGGCACCAGGAGGCAATGCTACCGATGTGTAAGGTATCAGACAATTCTCGTGTGGGCAACAAGAGGTGCACTCAGGTGGTGCGTGGTGGCAGCTGGCAGTGGAGGGGTCCTTTGGTGGCTACCTCTGTGGATGAGAAGTGATTTAGGGAGGCAGGTGAATAGCAATAAGGGAAAGATAGAATAACAGGTAGCTAGAATCTAACTCTGGACATGGAAGCTCTAAGGACCAGGCTCATTGTCTAGAAAAGTATGAAAAACAAGGGCAAATATCCCAAGCCTGCAGGAACAGGGCAACCAGGCTCAACTAGGAAACAATGTGGGCATTTGAGTCAGTCTGTTGAGTCAAAGACCAAGTTATCAGAACTAAAGCACGAGGAAGATAACTGGCTTAAAAAAAAGGTGAAAAAAAAAAAATGACTTCGGAGGTGAAGAGCCCAGCAACCAGCCACTCTAAATCCCCTGGCCTGCATGTTCCCTTGCCTGCAGGAACCACTATTTCTAGAGCCTTCATCCCTAGGTGTCAGTTAAAAGGCAGCCTCTAAGAGGGCCAGATGCTATTTAGGTTTGGGCAGTGATTCTTCACCAGGGGTAAATTTTGCCCCTCCACCACAAGGGACATTTGGTGATGTCTGGAGACATATTTGCTTGTCATAAAATGGGGGGGCGGGGGGTGCAATTGGCATCTTGTGGGTGGAGTCCATGGTGCTGCTGAAACTTCTTGTCGTGCACAGTACAGCCTTCACAACAGAGAATAATCTGGCCCCAAATATCAATAGTGCCACGTCAAGAAACGCCTGAGCAGAGTGATCAATGTAACCAATATTTGATCTGAATTAATTCTGAACTTTTATATAGCTACTGAATGTCTATAGGACATATAAAGAAGAAAGAAGAAAATGAGGAGGAAAGAGGAGGAATCAGCCCCTGTTTTTCCTGGAGACCGCCTGGTTAGCAGGCAGAATGTACACTTTAGGGTGAGAACAACCCATGTGCACATGTCACCTATCCCTCCCATGAATGCTTTGGTCACAATGTCTTGGAGCCTCAGTTTACTTATGCATGAAATGCTAATACCTGTCTCATAGGGCTACTGAGAGGATTACTGAGATAACCAGGGAAAGGGTAATTACTTTACCCCGAGAAAACATTTTGGTAGCTGTCATAATACTCTAGGCAAGAGAGGCTAAGTGCCCAAATTAAGGCAATGACACTGCTGATCCATGAAAGAGACTAGAGATTAGAAATATTTCATAGAATCTCCAAGAGGAGGAGAGAGGAGGAGTCAAGATTAACAGCAGTGGATGGACAGCACTGCCATGAACTGAGAAATAAAATCCACGGGTGAGATCCAGTCTGTGGTGGTTTAGATTCAGAATCTCTCTGGTACCTCTGGGGCAGCCAGAGGAAGACGGTGTGGGAATAGTGACATTTCTCAGTCACTTTCACATATGGTGTTTCATTTCAACTGCGGTCCTCACAACAGCTTAGTATGAGCAGGTGTGACTATCTTTAGATGAGGAAACTGAGGCTCAGAGAGGCTAAGGGCATTGTTCAAGTCCATAAAGACAGTGGGAGGTGACATTTTGCTGTGAACCCAACTCTCAATAAGAGAATTTTTAAAAAGGAAAATCCCAGATGTATCAATAGAGTGGAGGGATAAGGGTTGATCTATGTTGGGTTGTCTATGCAGCTTCCTGCCCCCACCCTCCACCCCGCCTCCTCCAAGGTCGTGGAGGGTTGACAAGGAGAAGACAAACAGGTAAGGGCTCTGCAGATGGGAGCAGTCAGCTAAGTGGAGCAGCCCGGACATACAATACGGGTAGGTGAGACCAATGTGACTGGAAAAGTTGGAGAGATCATTAACGACTCGAATAAAGGGAATGAGAGAAACTTGAAGCAAAAATTTCACCAGGTGTGTTAGTTAGATTCAGTTGTCAACTTGGCCAGGTGAGCATATCTAGTCTTGTTGCTGCAGACATAAGCCAATGGTACATGAACCTCATCTGTTGCTAATTGCATCTGCAGTCAGCTAGGAGGCATGTCTGCTGCAATGAGTGACGTTTGACTTAATTGGCTGGTGCTTAAATGGGAGAACACAATGTAGCACAGCCTAGCAGCTCGGCATTCCTCATCTCGGCACTCGCAGCTCAGCCCAGGCCTTTGGAGATGCAGAAAGAAGTCACCCCTGGGAAAGTTGTTGGAACCCAGGGGCCTTGAGAGAAGACCAGCAGAGACCATCCTGTGCCTTCCACGTAAGAAAGAGCCTCAGTGGAAAGTTAGCTACCTTTTCTCTGAAGAACTAACAAAATAAATCCCCTGTTATTAAAAGCCAATCTGTCTCTGGTGTGTTGCATTCCGGCAGCTAGCAAACTAGAACACCAGGCATTGCCAATTCAAAAAAAAAAAAAAAATTGCAATGAAGATAAGTCATCTGTAAAATGATAATGCAAATCAATGGAAAGATATGAATGAACGAATTTTGATTTCCCCATAACTTTTCAGGAACACATTTACTGGGACAATTTTTTATCTCTGAACACTGATGTTGTTTTGTGCCAATATGTTGTTCTGAGGAAGCGCTTTGAAAAGGCTGTGGTTTTCCACAGTTGCAATGTTTCTAAAGATGTATTTTTTTTTTTGGCCACGAGACACATATTCAAAAGTGCACTAATGAGAACATTTTCATTTTTAATTTAGATTTTCTAAATCTGAATTTCTGAATTTCCCAATTAAGCAACCTCCGCTCTCTGTCAAGTTTTTGGAAACACAACAAACTTCAACATCCTGGGTGCTTGGTCAGGAAAGGATCTCTCCCTACTGGTTAGAAGAACACATTCACTCTTGTCAAGAAATGGAATTTATTCCTAATCATATTTGATATTCTTCTAATATCTTCAAGTTCCAATTTACCATGTTTTCATAGGTGAATTAGATCCTTTTCATTGCTGGTTTATCTTTCATTTCCTCTATTTTTCATATTTACTGTCATAGTTGCATATCATTACTTAATCCAATCCCTTCTGCATCTCTGGACATGACTCTTTTATTCCCAACCATTGAACAGATATATAGGCCTCCCTTTCTCTCCTTTTCTTAATCCAGCTCTTGAGGGGTTCATCACTTGTACAGGCCTTTTCAAGATTTAATTACACTTGCCACTCTTTTTGTTTGTTTTCCATTTCATTAATACTAGCTTTTATCCTTATCAAATCCCTCTTCTCAGATTTTTTTTTGTACTTTTCTTCTTTCTAAAATTTTCCATCCTTCCTTTCTTCCTTCCTCCTTTCTCTCTTTTCTGTTCCTCTGTCTCTTTTACTTATTGCTTTTCTTCTGATTATAGATTTTACTAGATTCCAAATGCATGGTAAGAGAAGAGGGTCAGTATCGTAGTGGGGGTCACCTTTGTGTAAATCATTTAATAATTTTATTTGGTTATGATCAGAGAAAGTTGTCTGTAAAATCACTACTTTAAAATTTGTAATTTTTTTTTGCAAAATAAGCAACAGATTTTTTTTTTTTTTTCTGTATGGGCAGGCATGAGGAATTAAATCCTGGTCTCCGGCATGGCAGGTAAGAACTCTGCCTGCTGAGCCACTGTGACCCACCCAGCAATTGATTTTTATAATTGTTTCATCACATGTATGTAAGTGATTTTTTAGGGATAAAATTCACGCATGTTTTCAAAGTTTTTGATCTGTTGTTTCTGGTGTTATGCTTTTTTTTTTTTTTTTAACTGTTTTATTGTGAAATGTAACAAATATACAAAAACAATAAATTTCAAAGTATACTGTAACAAGTAGTAATAGAATAGATTTCAGAGTTTGGTAAGGGTTACAATTCCATTGTTTCGTGTTTTTCCTTTTAGCTGCTTCAAGACACTGGAAACTAAAAGAAAATATCAACATAATGATTCAGCTGTTATACTCATTTTATTAAATCTTATCTTCTTTGTTATAACTCCTCCTCCTCCTTTGATCCTTCTCCCAATCTTTAAGGGTATTTGGGCTATACCTGTCCTAACATTTGCAGGTCTTGGAATGGGGTGTCAATAATATGGGATGGGGGAGTGGAACTAGTCGATGTTCTCGGAGAGGCTGGCCCCTCAGGGTTTCAGGACTTATCTGGCCTAGGATCTATAACTGGAGACTGTAGGATTCTGGAAAGTAATCTTAGTGTGTGAAACTTTTGTAGAATCTCAGATAGAGCCATACGTGTTCTTTAGGGTTAAGAGGAATGGTTTTGGGTGGGGTTTGGCAAACCATTGTAACTAGCAGTATCTAGCTGAAGCTTGCAGAAGAGTAGCCTCCAGAATAGCCTTTTGACTCTGTGAATTCTCTTAGCCACTGATACCTTATTTCGTTGCTTTTGTTTCCCCCTTTTAGTCAGGAAGGCAGTGTTGATACGATGGTGCCAGGGCCAGACTTATCCCTGGGAGTCATGTACCACATTGCCAGGGAGACTTTTACCCCTGGATATCATGTTTCATGTAATGGGCAGGGTAATGATTTTCCTTGTAGAATTGGGCTGAGAGAGAGAGAGAGAGAGAGGGAGGCCACATGTGAGCAACAAAAGCGGTTTTCTGGAAGTAACTTTTAGGCATAACTATAGGCATGTTTATCTTCTCCACTACATAAATAAGCTTTATAAGAGCAAGCCTCAAGGTCAAGGGCTTGACCTACTGATCTGGGAGTCCTTAATGTTTAAGACAGTATCAGGGGTTTTCCTGGGGATAAAGTTTAATAGTTTAAAATTTATTTTCCAGTCCATCAAAGGAGTTTGACAATACTTTTTAATTATTTGTCCAACATACTCTTGGGATGTATCTGATATTACATTACATTATGTAATCTGATACTACATTAAGCTATACAGAAGTACAAGCCCTCATTCCCATTCTGGGCTCCATGTGCTTGGGTTGTTTAAATGAGCTATCCAGAAGGTTGAGTTACATTGTGTGCTACAGAAAATTTAGGTTTTGGACAAAATAAACCTCTCTTCCTCTTTGGTCTCATACTGTAGGTGAAATTCTAAAAGACAAGGTCATCCTTATCCCTGTATTCTGATTTACTTTCATCCCAACCAGATCGGCTTCGTTCTTCAATCAGTCTTCAATTGAAGACTGATTTCTTTTTCAGTTTCTTTAACAGTTGTTGAATATAGCCTTGCTGACTTTCAGAGCTGTAGAACTCCAATTCTTGAGTCTCAGGTGTCACCACAGGTAGCCAAAGTTCCAGGGAAATATCAGGTTATACATATATACCACAGTCTCTCAAAATCTAGAAATAACAATTACAGCTCCAGATTAAATGCGACTGCTATAAAGGTTTACCATCTAAGCCCTGATTATCTTATAAGTACTTTCTAAAAGAGACCATCAGAATTTGTTCTTCAATTTCTGCCTTATTTTGCACCACATAATGTCCCCAAGGTTCAGTCACCTTGTTGCATGACTCATGACTTTGTTTCTTTCTGTAGCCACACAATCGTGCATCATTTGTGTACACCATAGCTCACCACTCTCCTTCTCAGTCAATATATCCTTCAGTCATCCACCTCCATCCATCAGGCATCATGGATAATGTCCAAGGTAAATAATCCATGTCTCCTATTATCTTCACTTAGTTGTACAATCATCAACACTCTCAATTTTAGACAATCTTCCCTGCTCCAAAGAGAAAGACAACTGCTTAACACACCCTCACCAAATAGAAAATACAAATCTCTCCTTAACTCTTGCCCTTCCTCTCCAATTATGTACCTCTGGTATTGCTGTGGTATTGCTGATACATTCTTGTTATTTGAAACTGTTGTACACCCCAGAAAGGACACATTCTTTAATCCTCATTCCATATTATTGGGGGAGATCTTTTTGATTAAGTTCTTTCCGTGGAGATGTGACCCACCCAGTTGTGGATGGGACCTTTTGATTAGGTGGTTTTCCATGGAGATGTGTTTCCACCCATTCAAGATTGGGTTGCTTATAGGAGTCCTTTAAGAAGGAACCATTTTGGAAGAAGAGACAGAATTGACAGAGCCAATATGATACCTAGATGCTTGGAGATGAAGAAAGAAAATGCCACAGGGAAAGTTGTTTGAAAGAAGACAAAGGACCATGAGATGCCAGTCCTGTAACTTCCCAGCTGACCAAAGTGTTCTGGACCCATCAGCGTTTCTTGAGTCAAGACATCTTTACCCGGGTGCCTTAGTTTGGATATTTTTATAGCCTTAAAACTGTAAATTTGCAACTCAATAAATTCTCTTTTCAAAAGAGATTCTGCTTCTGGTATATTGCATTCCAGCATCCTTGGCAAACAAGACCACCATGCCACAGTAGTTTTCTCCCTACACCCCTCTTATTATTGACTCTCTGTACAAGATTCATACCTTTGAGGTAGTTTAAACAAGAATTTATTTATATTTGTAGTGTTAATTGGTGGGATACATGGCTCTATACAACCCCTTTCAATTATGTTCACCTTCAATATGGCAATATTAGTTATAAACCCACTAATGAACTGCCTTCACTATTATCCATTCCCTTACATTTAAGTTCAACCTCATTAGCTAATCATTCACGCATCTCTAGCTTCTGTGTATCTCTAGGTCCCCCATATTTATAAGGTTTTTTTTTTTCTCTTTTACATGGGCAGGCTCCAGGAATCAAACCCAGGTCTCTGGCATGGCAGGCGAGAATTCTGAGCCACCACTGCACTGCCCTCTATATTATAAGCTTTTGAGTTTACTTTTACTAAGGTCATTATAGTGAAATCATACAGTATCTATCCTTTTGTGTCTGGCTTATTTCACTCGGCATTATGTCCTTAAGGTTCATCCATGTTGTAATAATGTTTCTGGGCCTCATTTTATCTTATTGCTGCATAATATTCCATTGTATGTTTATACCATATTTTGTTTATCCACTCGTCTGTTGAAGGGCATTTGTTTGTTTCCATCTTTTGACAATCATGAATAATGCTATGATGAACACTGGTGTGCAAATGTCTGTGTCACTGCTTTCAGTTCTTTTGGGTTATATATAAGGAGTAGTGCTATTGCTGGGTCATAGGGCAACTCGATATTTAGTTATTTAAGGAACTGCTAAACTACCTTCCATAGCAGCTATACCATTATACATTCCCACCAGCAGTACATGTGTTCCAATTTCTCCACATCCTCTCCAACATGTGTAGTTTCCTCTCTGTTTAATGGCAGCCATTCTTACAGGTGTAAGATGATATTTCACTGTTGTGTTGATCCACACTTCCTTTATTGTGCTTGATTTTTAGTATTCATAATATTCTTAAGTGTTCAGAGTTGTGCTATCTCCTCCAAAAGCTCTTTTTTCCTAGGCACTAATTGTGCTTATTTTCTCTAGCTGCATATTCCCCTTGCCCCTATATGAGAGGTATATGATTTTCTTTTTCTTTATGAGCTTAGATATGATGGAGAAGATACTAAGTTGTGGCTATCCTTCAATAAGCAGAAGGGGAACATTCTCTACCATGATGGGCTGGCTTAGTGCAGCAGGAGGCAATGTCTACTCTTTTCCAGGCATAGTTGCTATCTCCTAGACTTGGGAATATGAGGGACCTTGTCTTCTTGGTCAACTTCCCTTTTGTTTCTTGGAGCCAAGGAGACTGGTTCAAAGCCACTTGCCTACCTGAACTGGTGAGCTGAACTCCTTGGCATCTACCAAGTTCTGATCCCTGCTCCAGGGACACTAAGTGTGGCAGCCTCTCACCTGACCCCTGTGGAAACAGGTCCCAGCCCAATTCTTCCCCAGAGTCCCAAACCTCACTGCTTCCCTTGTGGCCGTAAACCCAGCAGCTGTTGAACAAAGGAAAGGCAGAGATCTGGTATTCAGAGTGGCAGGAAAGGGAGATGCAATGACCTAGTGATAATTTCTGTAAATTTCTCCATGTAAAACTTTAAAAATATACACATATGTAGTCTTTGAAAATACTTTTGTTTGGGTTTGATAACGTAAATATAAATAATCAGCGAATCTAAGTTTTACTATTTAAGTGTTGAAGCAGCAACACAAAGACATAAAGTATGAGTCAAATTTTCCCTCAAGTTAAAAACAGTAATTGGAAAACTAATAAAGCCATATTTTATTACTGTTAATCTTCTCATGCTTGGAAAAATGAACTGAAATTATCTATAAATACTCTAGGATATTGAAAAAGGAAATTTAGTGTTTCTTCAGTAATTATGATACCTAAAAGCTTAATAAAAGCCACAGGCTCCATGAGTAAATTTTCAGCACACTTTAAGTTCGCCAAATCTTATTTATATCACTTTGACTTATACCTCTTAGTGTCTAGTGCTAGGACAGCCAGAAAAAAAGGGACAGAAATGAAAATATATTAACTCTGGCCAGATACATATTTTGAAAGGAATGGAAATCTACCATTATCAAAAGAATATATTTGTCCTAAACATTAAAAATTCAGGTTTAAACCTCTTCAATCTGGCTTTCTGAAAATCTACAAGTAATTCACAACTCAGATAATCATGACAATAAAACCAGCTTATTTTGCAGTCTGAATTAACTCATAAAGCATTGTCTTAATTTTAAAAGTGATTTCAGAATTCTTCTCTAACTTTTTGCCAAAATAACTTTTTGGCCAAAGTGTTGGAACCAGTGGTTCTAGAAAGATGCATACAGCCTTAATTATCTTTTCTGTGGGGTATAATTGAGAAGACTTAATGGATGTATTTTTTGATGCTGTGTGTAACAGATATATATACCAATTGTGTGAAATATTTGTAAAATATTATAAATAAGAATAATTAGGAAGAAGGGTATTTAAGGGTAGCAATACAGCCTGTCAAGTGATTCTTGCAATTTTGAAGGCTGTTATCTCTAATGTATTTGGTAGTACATATTCATACAGCTATAGGAAGGACATTTGGTTTGGCAGAAAAATCATTTGAGTCAAAATAATTCAACTCACTCCAACTTCCTAAATGCTTGCTTCGTATCTCCGTATGGTGCTTCCGCTAGTCTCCCCCAAATCAACTCATCCAAATTTGTACAGTTTCTTTTATCCCCTATTCCTTATAACCCCTCTTTCCTCTAATTGTCTCTATATAGATTCCTATTTCTATCCAGTTACTCAAGCAGGAAATCCACCTCATCATCTTTCCACATCCCTTAGCTCCCAATGCTTGGACCACTTGCGTATTTCTGAACATCCTAGGTTCCTGGCTTTGCATACGCCATTCCTTTAACTTGAAACTTACCTAAGCTAATTTCACCCTAGGAGATACTGTTCCTTCTTTAAGGGCTACTGCAAATGGAACTGCTTCTGGGTTAGGATTTTTGAATGATTCTTTCCTCTGTACTGCAATGGTTCTTTTTTTTTTTTTTTTTTGGTATTATATAACTTTTTTCCTGCCTACATTTTATATGGAATATCTGTTTCTTACTGGATCATGCACCATAGTGTTTAGAGATAGGGTCTCAATTATCTTTTTTATAATGACTTTTTATCATGGTGATATATATGCAACTCAGAATTTCCCGTTTTAACTGCTATCAAATGTACATTCACAATGGTGTGCCACCATCACCATCATCAAATCATATTCCTTCACCCCAAGGAAAACTCTGTACCCATTAACCCTTCCTCTCCCCTACTCAACTTGAGTCCACTAGTAACCTGCACTCTACTTTCTCTCTCTATGGATTTGCATATCCTAGTTAATTTATAAGAGTGGAACCTTATATATTTATTCTTTTGTATCTGGCATATTTCATTCAACACGTGTCTTCAAGCTTCACCTGTGTTGTAGCGTGTATCAGATGATCCTTCAAAATTTAAGCTCAGGGCCTTATAGTGAATAGTCAACAAAAAAGTTTGTTGGTTCTAAACCTATTATAGCACAAACATACTTTTATCTGAAACCTAAAAGCTATGAAGGAGAAATTTGATACTTTTGGATTTTTAAAACAGAGGAGAAAGGTGACCAAGATTTGTTAATTATTCATGATGGCCACATTTGTCAGATATTGTTTTGGCTCTTGACAACCGCTTTCTTTTTTCCTTTGTAATAGTCTTGCACGGTAGTTATCATTATTCCTACTTTATAGTTCTAGATATCAAAGTTCAGAGAGGTTAAATATATATAAATATATATATAATATATATAAGTATGTATAAAATGCATGTATAAAATACATATACAAATATATATCTATATCATATATATATATATAAGGCCAATTAACTAGTAAGTGAGGAAACTGAGTTTGGAATTTACTTGTGCTTGTCTTTAAAAAGCAATGCTTTTCCCACTATTCTCAGCCTGGATCTGAGCTTGTTACCTTTTATGTGAATTACCTGCAGGGTTTTGATCCCTTTTTATATTGTTTTCTATTGCTGCTTAATAAATGATCACAAATTTCATGGCTCAAGCCAACACAAATGTATTCTCTGAAAGTTCTGGTGGAGAGGGGTCTAAAATAAGTCTTACAGGGTTAAATTCAAGTTGTCAGCAGGGCTAGTTCCTTCTCAAGTCTTTGGGGGAGAATCTGCTCCTTGTGTAGCATCTAGAAGCCTTCTGCATGCCTCAGTTCCTGGCGCCACCTCCCCAGCCTCTGTTGCTCGCATCAACCCTCCACTGCCTTTGACTTTCTTGTCTTCCTCCTATAAGGGCCCTGGGATGCTATTGGCCCCTCCCAGGGAATCTAGGATAATCCGCCCAACTCAACATCTTTAATTTAATCACAACTGTGAAGTCCCTTTTGCCCTATAGGGTAATAGAGTCACAAATTCAGAGATTAGAACTTGGACACCATTGGGTCCCTACCACACTCTTATGATTGAAACGTATCTTAGCAAGAATAAAATCCCTCTTCAGTGTAGCAGCACAACCAGCTAATCGACCAGTGATGGGATAGAACCAGGATCTGCAGCTCAGTCACTAGCACAGCGTAACACAACTGAACCCAACAGCCTCCAACAGAGGCAGCTGTTTAAACACGGACCTGAACCTGGGATCGCCGTGTAAAGTATAAGTGCCAATGACATGATAACACTCAAAATCAACTTCATGCTCCTGCTGGCATGTAACTGGTCAAAAATTCCATAGCCATTGCATTTTAGAAAATGAAATTTATATTATTAAATCCATTTTGCTATTCTGTGGTGCTTTTTGAATGTATATAAATGTCTTCTGATCAAAATTTCGCACATACGTGCTCATTCATCTTTCCTCTAAGTGCACATACTGGTTTTCTAACTTGGTCTCCTCCCTGTCTGAATGGTAAATGGCTTTCTTTAACTCTTTTCTTTGTTGGCTTCTTCACGTGAACTAGTCATTGGAGCCACACATGGGCTAAACTGGCCATTGAAAGACTCAAATGTCAAGATGTTTTTATCAGTCCATCAACAGTAAGTTTTATATCGAACAGTTTTCTGCTTTATGCCAAACCTCTGGCATGGATTTATTTTTCCCTTCACAAAACAGAAATCGCTCACATGCTAATGCAAACTGCCTTGTCCAGTTGTTCACCTCTTCTGTCTAGAACACCCTTCACCTGTTTGTGAAAAAAGACGAGGGGCATATTATCCCATTACTAATGAACACCCATTAGTGTGTTCCATCTCCTTGTGTGCATCCACTGTGTGACCATAAGAGATTTCCACTTGGGGTTTGTGGAAAAGAAATGTTTTAACACCAACCCACGTGTGTTTTCAAATTTCGTACCAATATTCACTCAGCTTCAGAGCTGCTCACTTGCTCACTGGCATGTATCCCATTTTCACATGCAATTTCTTTATGAACTGAAGGGAATATGTAGGCAGACATCTAGCTTTCAGGAAAATAACTCATCGTTCAGAAAATGTGCCTCAGATGTGTTTGAGGGCAAAATATATAGGTAGACATCTCTGACCACTGGAGAGGGTTTATTTTTAAACACAGATTATAGGAAGTAATATTCTTTTCCATGCCTCACAAGTCAAAGGCTTCTATTAAAATTATTCTTATTTTCTATTTAAACACTGCTCTGCTCCATAATCAGCAATAGAATGATGTATCTAAAAATGCTATATGTCAACAAACTTTTTGGCAGTAAAAACCTATTTGAGACCCATTATTTAGTGACAGCAGTGTATACTTGAATAAATAAACTTCATTATCTATATGCTTGAATCCATGAACATCTGTGAATGAAGAGATATGGCATATTGATTTCTCTATGGTCCTCCACTGAAATGTAGGTGGCATTACATCAGCTTACAATTTCAATGGCATGCTGCAGTTTAAGAATAAAAAAATCATTATCTGGAAACCTCTCAAACCAACAGAAATGTAATCAATTTTTTATCTGTGGTTATGCAGTGGAAGTCAGTGGTGGATTTTCTGTCCTCTGTGCTCTAGCTCTCTTGTTAAAATATTTAGGGAGCTCTCATGGGAAATACTATACCTGGATTGAACCTGTTTACATTAGGAAGTGAAAACTCTGCTCTTTGTATCCTGTTAGCCACAAATGCATCCTCATCACATGGAACCACTTTCCCTGGGGGGTTACGGAATAGAGCATTCCTCTAGTTCCTCAAAACTCTTCTGAACAACTGAAGCCACAGGGATTTGCTGCTTCAAACCTGATTATGGTTTGAATTCAGCGTACAATTTTACATCATGTAACTTAACTCCCATTCAGGTGGGAACATACTAATTCGACATCTAGTAGAATTCTCAATAATGCTCTTTTGATGATTCTGGGGAAAAAAAATCCTCTACTGGAAAATATGACAACAGAAATTCTCAGGATTGAAAACACTTTTTAGGTAAGTAGTCATTTAAGAAATTACTTCTTTTCAATTGTTTATTCATTCATCTACATTTATTGAGGATGTGCCACTGTTTAAATAAAGTTGAAGTGATGTGAAAGTGAAGAAGTTATGTTTCCTACTCTCACAGAGTATACAATTTATGTAGTTAGAAGTAAAAAAACATGCTTACAAGTAGCTATAATGCAGGGGAAGAAATAACAAGTGCCACAGATTTGCAAATAAAGACCTATCAGCTTGCTAAAATGGGATAACGTCAGAGAAGTCTGCACAAAGAGGGGACATTTGCAGTTGAACATAATTTAACATTGCCTGAATACTGATTGAGCGCCTACATTGCGTGCCCAGCAGTGGTAGGCAAGACAGATAGGGTCCAGCAGGGGAGAAAGACATTAACTAAGGCTTTATACAAAATTAATGAATGACAAATATGATAAGTCTATGAAGAAGCCTAAGGCTTGATGAGAGCATAGAACCAGAGGCCCTAATTTAAGTTTTCTTGGATTTTGTGTATTTAATTTAGATGTGGAGGTGGTCAGAAGTTGAAGTGACTGCAGGTAGAGTAGGGGTGGAAAGGATGGGCAGAATTAAAATCCAGTTTGTCCCAAGACACACATGGAGAGATAATTGAGGTAATTACCATAAATACAGCTCACTTGGGCTTCACTGAATCATGGGGTTCATGACTGGGCATAAGAACTTACGGGCCTGGAAAGCAAGCCTGAAAAGGGAAAAGATGAGCTAATTTTTGTTGACCATTATGAATCAGACATTATATCAGGTAAATTACATGCATTACTTCCTTTAGTTCTACAATGTTCGTATTTCACAGGCAAGGGAAATGAGGATTTCAAAAGTTACATGATTTGCCTGAAATAATAGTCAGCGCAGGCAGTATTTCCACTGGAAAAATTAGAATGGAGCATGGGGCATATGTCTTCAGGGAATCTGAACGCTGGTGGTGGAATCACACTTATTTTATTGATAAAAAGATGAAAAGAGATTAGGCCATCCTTCTGAAGCTGGAGAAATGCATGGGAAGAGAGTCAGGATGAGAAACTTTTCGTGGATAATTTTACATCAATGTAATGTCAACACTGGAAATTGGAGAAGGGGAAACCAGATGTGAGAGAGCTTAAAAATGGAAACTTCTGACTCTGTACAGCTTCAGAATTAAGGCCCAATTCTATCAAACTCCATAGCAGAACTTCCCCAAGGGTCTGTTGTGAATGAATTACATATGTGCAGTGAGATATCTATCCTTTGAGCTCTGTAAGCCGAGTAGATCTTCTACCTACTCTATATGAAAAATATTGGAAAGCATTCTGTAGACTTCATGTATTTATTCACTTAAAACCTTATTGAAAGCTACTCTGTGGTAGGTACTAAGAATACAATAAAACAGTCATTATCCTTAGGAATTACCAGTCAATTGGGTAATATGAATATTAATTATATATATATATATGCTATATGCTATATAGCTAGCTAATCTGTGAGAAGTGTGGGAAGGAAAGAGCAATTGAATTTTGAGATCATAGAAACTCAGAACAGTGAGTTAGTCTGGGGAACAGGGAAATATTTCCTAAGTACATGACCTTGGAGTTGGCATCTGGGGGACCTTCCATAAAGCCTGTGGCAAGAGGGCATATAGCCCTTTCAGGAAGTAAAGATGGCCAGTGTGGCCTGAATTTCAGGAATGGGGTGCAGCTTGTTGACAGATGAGAATGGAGGTATGTGGGTGGAGGAAATGAGGAAGCAGGGGCTTTGTGTGAGGATTAAAGAATACAGGTCTTTATCTTAATAGCAATGGGAAGCTGTTGAGTCAGTGAAGGTTTTTAGGTTAGTGAAGGTTTTTATTGGGAGGGACTTTGATATGTTCAGATTTTCATTTTGAAAAGAACGCTCTGTGGACAAAGTATGAACAGAGGGAAACCTGTTAGGAGGCTACCGTAGGTCCAGATTTAGGCTAGGTGATGGCAGCAGCATTAGAGAAAAGTATTCAAAGATTCATAGGAGGCCAGATGGAGGAGTTTGGAGGACAAGGGGAGACAAAAATCCAGCTGGTTCGGGTGGAGGCTGCAGGGAGCAGTGGGAGAAAAAGCTCTAAGAAGCTTTGTTACAGGCTTTCCTGGATTTAGCCTGATCTCCAATTTCGTCTTCTCTTACCACAAAGTGCAGTTAAAATGGTCTTATTTTGGCACAACTACACCCAACATTCTCAATGCCTTTGGGTATTTGTTTCCAAAGCCCTGCAATTGCCTTTCCCTCCATATTTGCATTTCAAAATTTTGTTTCAAGTCCCAGATCAAGTGCTATTTCCTGGATGAACTCTTACCCAATGTGAAATAATTTCCCCTTTCCTCTGTTTATCCTGTATTCCTTGACTGTGATGATTCACCTGCCTCTATTTATACAATTATCACATTTTCTCTGTGTTTTATTACGGAGTGTTCATTTACCTCTTCTACAAGTCTAGACAGAAAAGATCTTGACTTTTTTTTTGGATATATCTCAAAGCTTGCAAACCAGCTGGAGTTGAACTGTGGAAATATATCATTTTGGATTTTTTTAAAATTGTGTATTATGTGCTAATTAATTTTGCATAAAAATCCAGATTTCCAGTTTCTCTGGGAAAAGAAAGGCATGACCATCAGTTGTCAAAGGGCTCTGCCCTCTAAACTTGCCTCTGTGTTCACCAGCTCTTACTGTGACTCCTTTACCTTCCTAGCCTGGTCTCTGCAGACTTTGACTGAGTTTTGGACATGGCCTATGCAACGCCTGCAGAATTCTACAAAGGCTAACTCACCGCTCTGTGTTGAATCTTTTAATTCAGCACTGATTGGATAGGTCATCTGAGGGAAAATGTGCAAATATCAACTTCAAGGAAATGATCTCAGGTAAGTTGTGGTACCTTTAACCAGAGGAAAGAGTCACACAGGTATAAGTCTAATTGGACCTTGTTGCCCATAGGCTAACCCTCAATTTTCTGTATAAAGAAATATAAATGTATTTCTGTAAATTTACACAGAAGTCTGGGTAAATTCTCATTTGAATGGGCATGGTTTGTCTTGTAAGTTTTTGGATATATGTAGCAAATGTGGCACGGGGGATGGCTGCTGATGGAAATCATGTTGAAGGCACTCCTGTCTAGCAGCATGCAAAATGTGGCATATATACCTGATATTGTTTAACAGAATCTAGTGGAAGCGCAAACAGTAACTAATTCTAATAATGGAAAATTTCCAGTTCAGAATTTTTATCAACACATAATGATAAATGACACATTAGGATATATCACTCTTAATTCCTTGTGCACCAAGAATACTATAACCCCTACTCTAATGATATGTTCATGAAAATGAGCGGAATTTAACACTGTCCACTGGGGAATGAGCGAAAACAAAAAAGCCTTAAAATGGAGTAAAAATCTAGACGGGATTAATGTAATTTATTTGAGATCACTGTGTATTAAGCACTAGTTCCTCTGTACTGTTTCCTTCCCTAAATAAAATGGAATGTAAGGTTTTTAAATGAAGTTTTTTAATCACTGAGAATCTTGGTGGGTTCTGAAAAAATGGAAATATAAAGAGCTCAAATGATAAAAAATAGACAGCTAAAGCACTTGAGTACTTAAAAAGGCATAAACAGATAATTTAATTTGAAAGGCCAAAAAAAAAAAAATACAAAGTGTGAGTGCCTCAAATGCACTGCAAAGAGAAAGAGAAAAGCACATCAGAAAAGTTTCAAAAAATATCAAAAATTAGAATGTTTTGAATTTTTGATCACAGAAAATTTGAAATTTATTTTCAAACCCAAAACTAGCTATTCAAAAATAAACCATTACAACTCCTGAGCTAAACGACCCAATTTTTTTTTCTTTTCCCAAAGTTTATTTCTTGGTTCTGAAAACTGTGACCATGATAAAAACTATTCTGTTACATAGACTCTTCTAGGGAAACAACAGGTTTTATGGGCTGGAGGGGATCCCAGCAAGTGCAAACTTATGGCAAAATGTTTATATCCTGTGATGTTACATAACTCTTTCAGTAATGCCCTCGGCTGCAGACATTCATGTAACGTGGCCAGCTTTAGCGCTGTCTCAGAGTTCATCTCACAGGAACACAATGGCCATAATAGTACCCATGATAGCTGCTTCTTCTCAATTGTAAAGGCACAGCGAAATTGTAGGGCTGAAGCCGTGTCTTGATTGGCTGGTAAATTGCGATCAATGAGAAGTATTTGTGCCATAATTTTACAACCAAGCAAGAATCAGTCATCCTGGTGGCAAGTCAGCATGTACATACCATCAAAACTGAAGTGTCTTGCTTGGATAACTGAACTGAATTTCTTTAAGACAACAGGGTACAATACAAGTGACATTAAAAAAAAAATACACACACACACACAAAAACTGCAAGGGCATTTTTCTGTCACCTGGTTAAAAAGTAATAACACACGATCAAGGACAAGGTCCAAATATGAATGGTGACTTCTCCCTAAATTATATCTGAGTGTCATCCAGTTATAAAGGAAAACTAAGGATTCTTTCCCCTAATAGCAGGTAAAAACGACAATCAAATATGTAGAAATCATTTTCAGCATCAGCAAACTTTTTCTGCAAAGTGCCAGAAAGTAAATATATTAGGGTTTTGGGGCCATATATGGCCAATGTTAGGTATTCTTTTTCTAATTTACAGTCCTTTAAAAATACAGAAGCCTGCATACAAAAATAGGCTGTGGGTTGACCCCAGGGCTGCAGTTGGCAGATCCCTGACATACAGGAATGTGGTAGATGCAAATTAAAAATACAAGTATCACCACATCTCTTTTGATCTCCTCTACAAGTCCTTCCCATCCTCCTAGAGAAATTATCTGGAGAGTATCTCCAGTTTTTAGACCAATGCTTTTAACAGTGGTAAAGTCCATCCATGTGATATGTGGCTGGAAAATAAAAGTCAGTCCATTGTACGTTTCCCATTGTGCATATCCAAAGACTCTCTTGGCTTTGCAGAACCCGTCACTGTTGAACTCTGTAAAGGGTCTTACAGAAAACAAAACAAAACAGAAAAAAAAGTAAAGAACAACAAAAAATCAGCTCCTCCCAAAGCTCACACCATAGCCCAGAACACTCATTTCCAGACGACACACATGCATTGCTAGATCCTAACAACTGCATGTCAAGCCAGCCTGGCTACTACAATAAATGCCTCGTTGTCCAAAGGAGCACTATTTGAGGATGGGCTTTATTGTAACCTTGAGCTATTTCTTCTATCCTCTCAGCTGCTTCCCAACTAACCACAACGCAATTGCCTGGATATCTTGCTGCTATTTTCTCTTTACCAGGAGTTATAGCTTAAGAGGCATCTTTGCCACGTGGTTATGCTGAATTGCCAGGTTCTGGTAAAGCCATCTTTCATTTAGCATTCAAGAAGTGTACCCATATTTTATTCATGATAAGAGCAATAATAGGTAACATTTATTGAGTGCTTACTGTATGCTACGCATTTTACATAAGTAGCTCATTTATTCTTCACGACCACCCCAAGATGTAGCTACTAGTATTATCTTCATTTTACAGAAAAAGGTACTGAGAGGTAGGGAATCATGTAAAGTTAGCTTAATTGCTGCCCATATAACCATATTATTGGTAAATAACCCTAAACTCAAATACATTTTCTATTTCCCATAAATCCAACTCTGATTGGGGCAGTTTTCTTAGTGTAATTGTTTCCAGTGTGGTTTGGGCCATACTCATTCAACAATGATCCTGTACAGTCTAGAAACATACCTGATATAACCTGGTTATATCATTATATGGCTCAGAGAATGCAAACAGATGGCCTGCCAGCTGAATCTACTTCACACCACTATTACTGTTATTATACCATAATGATAACTAATATTATTAATATTAGTCATTTAAAACAAATCACTTGCCAACATTGAAAAAAAATTTTATTGGAAAATATTAATTTCTGGCTCTTCTAGAAAAATCAGAAGCTCTAGAAATTCTGCTCTTGCATTTTGACACAGCCATAGTCGGCTCTATCAATCCTTTATCCTGGGCTAGTGTTCTCTAGTTTGCATCACCTAGTAGCCCACTCCACTCACTGGCATCATCTGCCGAGAGGGCTTCTGAGTTTGCAATTCCTGATGACTGCATCTGATGTGTTCACCCAAATAGAACACATTCTGTTGTGATTCTTCTGGAAAATGTATAGCCATAGTCAGAGCATGCCATGTTAGAGACTTATATCCTTGCAGTATAATTTAATAACCTCCTTATGCTTTCCTTTGTACTCATCTATTTTCTCAGGCATTTACCAGCTATGGAAGCATTTGGCAATATCTTAATGTGCTAGACTCTTTTCCTTGCCTGTTTTGAATAGCTGTGTCAGCTTTCTTACTGCGTACATGACTTTAGGTAACACAGATCTGCTGATATTTTCTGGTATACTTCATGGAAGTTTATAAAAGTATTGTCAGAAGTGATCGTGCTTTGATTAAATAAAGACGCTACTGAGGAGTTAGGTACACAATTTAAATACGGCATGAATAATTTGTTAGCATATCTGTCAACCTATTTCAGTAGCTTTAAATTGTAGATACATTTGTGGAGGCACCGTCCTATTTTGCACATTTGACAGCAGTAGCCGTTTCCTGAATGTATTTGACATTATCTTCTAGATTGTTTGAGGCCCAGAACATTTCCTGCAGACTGCTTATTACTTTATTGCTGAAAGTGGCAGCATACATTTATTTGGCTTTTTATTTTAGAATCAGCAGGCTATCAGTTGCTTTATTAATCAGATCCAACCTTGAGGATTGTAACCACTGGTCTCTAGTTTAATTGCTGCTGCTCAAACACTGAGAAATCAGTAACGCAGTTATACCATCTCCCTTGAGGAATTATTGTTCCGAAGGACGTTCCCTTTGTTTTTGGGAAAAGAGAGCTTTCTGTTTTATTTTCTATTGAAGATGGTGCTAGGACACTTTCTAAATTCTGTTTTAGGGTGTGACCCCCGCAAAAGAGTCAGGCTGACTTTTCTTTACGTATCACATATCTTCTTCTGGTTCCTACAATTCAGAAAGATTTTCTTTTCTTGTCTTTCCAGGGCTCTCCCTGAACAAGCACCATTACATGTGCTATAAAATTAAAACTGCATTTGTTAACGCACATACCATGGGGCTTATTGGTCCAGCAGAAAAGTCAGTATTTCTAATTTGTTGCTTCTGGGTTTATGCCAATTTTGTTGTATACTAACAAACCAAGAAGGCCACAAAATAAACACTAACCTTAACCTAAAAAGAAGGGAAAATGAAAGTGAAAGTTAAAACATTAAAAAAAAAAATTACTTGGGAACCAGACAGGTATGTGAAACAATTGGAGACGACAGAGTCATACCAGCCAGAACTGATTTTTTTTTTAACTTCGGAAAAATAACACACCTTAAAACATTCAGAATTTCAGAAGAGAAGGTAAACATTTGAGTCTTCTTTTCTGTGAAACTTATTTTGTTTTCCTAAGCTAGGTGAGCCCGTGCTAGCAGAAGACAAAGTTAGCTTCCAACCCAGCTTCAGCTCTTGTATTCCTTAAGGTACTTCTCTTTCTGTGCCTTAGATTCCTCATTAGTAAAATAAGAGGTTGGCTGCGACTTAACTCTTCTACGATCAGTTCTTAAGTTCTACAATTCTGATTCCTAAGAGTTAAAAGCAAGTCTATATCCATATTCTTATTTTAACATGTTATTTTCAAGTGAGGAAATCAATGGAAAAAAAAAAAGGAAACAGCAGTAAAAGATGGGAGTGAGAATTGCTAAAAAATTGGATTCTATCATTCATTTCCCTATTCCTTTGTGAATCATAAAAGTTACCTAGAGAAAATACCTAAAAAAAGGTGGTTCCAAACTCATTCTTATAATCCAACTTGTCCACCAAACAAAAACACATTGTTTTGCAGTTGTGCCTCTCTTCTAATCAATCATTGTTTAGGTTACCCTATGGTTAGGCCAAAGACAAATCTCATATTAAAAAGTAATATATGGGATAATATGAAGGGTCTCATTTACAAATGGATACATTCTAAGGACAAGTCTTGTGAGGGATACCTAATTGAATCTACCACACTTGTTATGTTGAAAACGGTGCGGGGAAAGAAGCAGTCTTCGACATTGCTAGTGGGAATGCAAAAATGGATCTGAGGTTCTAGGAAGGTGCATAGCTTGAAGCCTTAGATTCATAAGTCACCTGTGTTTAGAGAAGTTTGCTTAGAAGGATATCACCCTGACTACGTGTGGCCTGTGGAGAGAAGTGAAGAACACCAAAGAAAACCGCCACTCAAGGTGGCAGCGCAGCTCCCTTGCAGGCCCCACACCGGGGTTCTGGAGTCAGGCAGAGCTGCTCTTGAAAAGCAGGCTGTGGACCTCAAGAGCTGAGCGCGCACTTGGTTGAATCGGGTACCCTTCCTATGCCTCGGCTGTCACACTTGGCGATGCTGGGCATCTGAGAGGGATGCTGGACCGAGTATGACACGCACCAGAGCCCAAAATGGTGATGGAGAGTACCCCCCGCAGTGCGGCAGTGAAACGTAGGCATATTCTGGAAATAAGCCTGCTCTCGTACTCCACGTTCAGGAAGAAATACTGACCCTCGGGTGGCGGCCTCCGGGGTAGGGGAACCCAGAGATCCAGACACAGTTTGGAAAGCATCCTGGTCTGATGCATGAATCCTGAAAACAACTGGCAGCTGTGGGGGTGGGGCAGAGGAGCGAGCAGAGGAGGTGGGAGAAGGAAACTTTGAGTGAAGAGGACAGGGATTCAGAAAAGGGACCAAAAGGACCCATGATCCTGTGTGTTCACTGAGTGCCGGTTCCCTGCTCCTGCCTCCTGTCTATCTGCAGGCCTGCACATCTGTTGTTCCCATCACCCTGTGACGCTAGAAAAAGAGGAAGAACTTGCCCAGAATCCTCACAGGATAAGGAGAGAACATGAAAAACTCTACAATGAAAATGAGGGAAAGCCAGAAAATGAAGTAGAACCTGAAGATGAAGGAAAGTCAGAGGAGGAAGAAAAGCTGGAACTGGAGGGCAAGCCAGATAATGAGGGCCAACCAGAAGATGAGGGGAAGCCAGAAAATGCAGGAAAACCACAAGGAGAGGGCAAGCTGAAATCTGAGGGCAAGTCAGAGAGTGAGTCACGGGCCCCTGAGAAGCGTCCAGCTGAAGATTATGTGCCTCGGAAAGCAAAAAGAAAAACAGATAGGGGAATGGATGATTCCCCCAAGAACTATCAGGAGGACTTACAGGAAAGGCATTTGAGCAGTGAGGAGATGATGAGAGAATGTGGTGATATGTCAAGGGCTCAGGAAGAGCTAAGGAAAAAACAGAAAATGGGTGGTTTTCACTGGATGCAAAAGGATGTACAGGATCATTTCTCCCCAAGGGGTCAAAGGGGAGTCAGGGGGGTGAGAGGTAGAGGTAGGGGCCAAAGGGGGTTACATGATATCTCATACCTTTAACACCTTTGGCCTTCAATTCTGCTTTCTCTGATGAAAATATTGCCAACCCTGCTTTCCCTGGTAGGTCTTTGCCAGGCTCTATGCTTTAACCTTAGGCTGATACTTTGCCTTAGGCGTCACTCTCATTACCAGCAGCCTTTGACCCAAATGCAGCACTCTGTGTTTCATTAGGAGATTTTTACCCTTCTGCATGCAAGAGATATTCATGATACACTGTAAACTAATAGTTTATAAAAACAGTTTCAGAACCTTATATACAGTATCAGCCCATTTTTGTAAAAATATAAATATATTGGCATTATCTATGCACAGAGAAAACTCTGAAAGTTGGTACACTAAAGAGTAGACAATGGTTATTTCTGCATGGTGGCCAAAAATCTCATCTATATTCAAAAATGAGTCCAATCCTCCACCCCGATAGGTATCTCTGTGTGCCATTCCACTGCTAGTGTCTTCCCCTGTATATAACGATGTCAGGTGGGTATGGCTGCTCCTTCTCTTGGGCCCTCTACTGTCCTTTGGCTCCCAACATATGCAAGTCTTTTTTTTCCTTTGCTTACTCATCTCTATTTTTTTCCTAAAGGATATGGATTATGTTTATCATTTAAAAAAATAAAAACAAAACAATACATAATTAAAAAAAAAAGTAACATATGATGATAACAGAACACCCACTTGCAGTCCGGCTTTTACTTGTGCTCATTCAATAAAAGCAAATGATCACAGCAAAGTGTATGGTGAAGAGTTGAAAATCCACATTCAGACACTTCAGATATATAGTATCTTTTTTCTTACACACCCAGATTCCTTCTTCTGCTGATTTTACTTAGTATCACCCACACTATGAAAATGACAAAAAGTTCACAACTTGTTGTTGTTTCTGCCATGATGGGGAAAGACAGGCAGTGAATGGTAGAGTTACATGTATCTGTTTGGCTGAATGAGTGAATTAATCACTCCAGTAGAATCAGACATAATGAATCAAAAATAAACAACCAGAAGGAAAAGGCAGGTCAGCTTGTATTAGAGGGCAAAGAGACAGTGCTCTCATGAAACCTATCTGAAGCCCAAGTCTCAGTCTCCGTTCTCCTGTGGTGTCTCTTTTGCCATTAGGCTCTTGGCCCTTGTAGCTTTCCTGAAGTTCAGTGCTATGAAAGGGATGTTGACCAGGGTGGGCAATAGGTCACATCATCAGCTGCAAGTTAGCTTCATAGTCTTCTTTCAGGTTAGAGAGGTAGGGAGAAGTAAAAAAAGAAGAAACAAAGATAAAAAAACAACAACAACAACAAAAAAACATCTTTCAAAGAAAAGGTGAGGGAACATATTTTGAGATAGTAGAAAATGGTTTGACTTCCACTTACATTGACCCTGGGCTGGGGAAGGGCCCCCACTTGGACTTACGCACTGCTCAAAACCCACTGCAGCAAAACAGCTGCAGAGGAGCAGGGCGCCAGTTTCCACCGATGATGGAGAAGTGGCCGGTGATGCTCCTCCTTCCAATGTCATCCATATCAAACTAACCAACAGAACTAATCAGCATAACTTTCTAAAGTAATTCAATGAGAAAACAGAGGGCAGTGTCCAGACTTTCCCTTACACAACGTACATATTGTTTGAAATATAATCTCTCTGGGCAAACCTGCTGTGAAAGACTCAAAGGAAGTGGCTCTGCAGCAGCAACACTTTGAATGAAGGATAAATATCTCAGCTGTGGTTGCCAATTCACCCGCAATGTCACTGGTGTAGATATGTTCTAAATGGCTCATATCCTTGCTTTACAAATGTGCCCCTTTTCTATGTCCAGGCTGAAGTCCTGACCATCAGATTTGTATTTGACCCTTTCCCTTGTCCCTCATGGTCTAGAAACAAAATAATCTTGATCTAACTCTACTTTGCCAATCATGTTGTCCACCCTTTCTCTTCCTGAGATTCACATTCTAGGGCAAGAACTCCTTATCTTTCTTCTAAGCCCATTACAATAGCCATCTGTGTTGTGTCTGCTCAGAAGTTCTGCAGGCCAATCTCTATATGCCCAAGTCCTATATACTCCTTTCTTAAATACCATCTTATCTGTCATTCTGGCAGGATCCTTGGGTGAATGTAATCATTATTTCCCTGTACACTGCACGTTCTTGTTTCTTTCCTCCATCATTTATTCCTTTATTCCTTGCATTATGGTATTTATGGATGTGCCCTCTAGTGAGAGCAAGGCATTTGCCTGATCCATTTGTTGGATCTGATTTTGTAGGGGCCTGGACCTAAAGACTTATTAATTCATTACTGATGAGTGAATGAATGAAGGAATGAATGGCTATAGGAAACATATGTAACAATGTGAATGAACTTCTCTATTTAATACTAAAATGTTCCTTTTCCTTTATTCTCTATCTCAGTTGCTGGCATCTGTATCTCTCTGTCACTTATCATGATAACATAAACCATTTCTGACTCATCTTTTTCCTTCATAGCCCACATCTGATCAATTGCTAAATACTCTCAAGTACACGCTGTCCCTTTGCCTTTCCATCTTCAGGCCTCCATCTTCTCTTGCCTGGAGACAGCAAGGCTGTCCTACTTGGTCTCCTGCCTTTGCTTTTCCTGTTACAGTCATTCTCCACCTAGATACCAGAGTGATCTACGTAAAATGCAAAATGAACCCCTGTCACATCCAGGCTGTCCTTTTGTATGGTTTCCCATCATTCAAAAATTATTTTTACATGGTATCAAGTGCCCTCTTTGACTGACACCTTGTTTACCTCTCCAGGTTCCTCTCTGAAACCTGAACTTTTCCTACCTGCCAGGCGAATCATTACTTTGGTAATATTCACATACCTCCTCTTCTGTGTTGAATGCCTGACCATCCTCTGTCTTCCCGCATCTATCTTCTGGTCATTCTTTAAGGCTTTACCACCTGTAAAGCTCTACCTGCACACTTTCACTCCCCTACCCCGAAGACTGTGGATTCCCATAATGTCCTCTCATAATGCCCTCCCTTAACACATCTTGGTCACTGTGCTTACCACATTTGTTATAATTTCCTTTTAGAAGTTTGTCTCTGAGCTCAGAACTAAGGTCTCATCCAACTTTGGACACTGAAGACCTAGCACTGTGCCGATGACATATCTAACAGGTGCTCCGTAAAGGTTCTCTGAATGAATAAATATTAATATGAGATTGTATGGATGTAAGTACCTAAACAGAGGCAATAAAATATGACCTTTATTGTTGAGAACCAGCAAAAACTAGGAAAAAAAGACCTAAAAATTAAAGAGCAGATTAAACTAATGAACTAAACTGGCCTCACTGAGGGTTTTGGAATATAAAGTCGGGTAGGAGAGGTGGGGGAGACAAGAGTGGACAGAAAGATAGAAGCTTGAAAAGGCACACCCAGTCAGTGGTCATTGAAGCCTTTCTAATGGGAAGTAACATGGTAGGTTTACACTGTGTTCAGATTACGCTGGTACCTGGCTGAAGGCTGATGGTAAAGAGAAAGACGAGGCATGGAAAGATCCATTGGAGATGCCAAAAACATTGAGGCAAGAAAACATGCAGGAACTAATTAAAGCAGCGGTGGTAGGAAGGAAAAAGGAGGTGGGTTTGAGAAATATTTAGGATGTAGAACTGATAAAAATTATTGATTTGGGAAATGAAGAAGGGTGCTTATTTATTTGTCCTTCTTCTGGATTAACGTTTGGGGAGATATTTGTTTTTAATCATGGGAAATGACCAAGTCCCATCAACCTCCTGGTGTTGATTTAGTAGCTCAGCAACTGGTATCAATTACCACCCTCCCTGCCTCCCCACACAAGGCAGGGAACTAGATGCAACACATCACACAGTTCTTAGTTTAGGTAAATCTGAAGCTTGGGAAAGACAAAGAAATATACATTAGCAATGAAGCATGCAAGGGTAGTGACTCTGCATAGATGAGCCCTCAAAATAATCAGCCTAAAGGGAAATACAGGTTGTTGTATTGTTAGTTTAGATGTTAACTATAGAACAGTTTCCCAACCAAAATTATCTTGAAAACTACGAGTTTCTTTTATGAATTCCTAGACCTCTGTATCCCTGTGACTCCCTGGACTGATGTAGTTGGGGTTTGGGGTGAGAAGTTGTTCTGAAGTATATTGACCCACTACTAACAAATCCTGGGATGGTTTTTGGTTTCAGTTCCTAAATGTGATTTTTAAATGTATCTCTTAAATTCCCTTTATCCAAATTGACCTGAACAGATTAAACTAGATCATGCTTCAAAGTACCAAATACATAAAGAAGGAAACTCCCATTTTGGCATCTATTTGGAGAGTAACTGAAAACGGTGGTTCAAGATACCTGTATTATAACGGCAGAGAGAGACTGAGGGAACAAGCTGAAGATGTTGCTACGTTCAGTTCTGATGCTTCTTTTATACTTACATCAAAATAAATCAAAATGTTTTTGGATGTTGTCAGGTGTTATTAGTGTGGAAACAATAAAACAATAGGAGGTATCCAAAGTAATAAAAAAGGACTATGGGACCAGTCCTAATCATAATCTAAATAATGGGAAATACAATAAAACAAATGAACTGAAAACACAGAAAATACTCGACAGCATTCCAATTGAAAGAGGCAAGTATTACATTTTCTCAAATGATGTGAGCTTTTCCTGATTTGGATACTAATGCAAGCACAGCATTTTCTTCTTTGTATGTATGGGAAAGGCAGCCCTTTTGAGAGTTAGAATAGCTTTCAAGACTACTGATTTAAATTTCAAACTCTTGATCATAGCTGGGGAGCAAAGGTTTTTATCTTGGAATTGGAAATTGAGTTCTTTAGCTCTATACCAAGTGATAATATTAAGCATTTTGTTGTATCCACCATGCAAGCCAAGTTCCCCACTGTGCTTTCAAAGCCACAGTGAATGAACCATATTTGGATTTGCTTATCAGGAAGAGACATTTAGAAAGACAATGCACTTGTCCTGCAAGACGGAGACTCCTGATGCTCTCAGATAGGCCTGTGGAGAGCTGCAAAATGGGCCCTAAAATCAGGCTGACATGGTCGCTTAACAAGCTTCAGTTTGCTCAGTAGGCTTAGTGAGTTTGCCCTGTCACCCACAGGGCTACTGATGGCAGCCGTCATAATTAGAACACATGAATCAAAAACACCAGGTGAAGACTTGCCTTAGAAGAAAGAAAAGGCAGATGGAGGGAATTACCATACCCTTTGACTATTAAGCTCTTTCAAGCAGCTGGATCACTGGCCAGGCCTGGCTGCATGGATGAGTCTGCAGTGCTATTTGCAGAAGTCTCACCCTTCCGAAAACCAAGCCTCCAAAGTGGCAGAGGGGACTGAAATCCAATTCACCAGAAGAACTAAAATCCCAGCCTTTCTCCCATCGTTTGGTAAAACAGGTAATAGTGTTTGCCTTAAAGAAATGCTTTTACGTGGGAAATGACTTGGCAGTCTTTTCACAGGAACACTTCTGTAAACTTAAGGGATATGACCTTGAAAGAGCTTTGCTGAACTTTAAGATGACTGGATTTTTTCCAACCTTTATGGGCTCTTGATTTAAAAATCTGCCTAACAAAAGCTCTGCCAGGAAAGCTGTTATTACAAAGATGCTTCTCGATAGGGAGAAGTGGGTTAATTGCAAGCTCTCCAGTAACATAAAGGAGGGTTTTGAAAACAAGTGCAAATTTGACAAAATGCTCCAACGTTGCTCTTATGGAAAAATACGATGAGGGAGAAACATTTGAAATGGCAAAATGTCTAACATAAATGGAATGCTATCAAATTTGGTGGAAGAGGTTATATGAGATTTCAGATAACTCATAAGCAATTGCCCATCTGACCTTGATACAAATACAGAAATCCATTAGCACTCAAATTTTCAAACATAATTGTATACCAAACATATATATTTTTTTCTTAGCAATTTATGTTGACAGGACCTGGTTTAATACCACAATCTAGACTTATTTATGTTTATATCGTCTTTTCCACTATACTACTTTTCTGATTTGTAAATATAATTTGCAATGAAGAGTAGAACAGTAAATTATGAATTGGCAGGGAGAGGCTGATTTCCTTATAGCTTTTGATAACTTGTACAGAAATTTAAGTTCCATTTTCAAAGCAAAATAAAAGCTTACAATGTATGCAAGAAATTTTGTTTCCCTGTTTACAAGCAGTTGAAATGTTTTTCTTCTAACAAAGTGAATTTGCCTTGACCTTAGCAACTCGAGAAATATCACACTATATATTTATGACTTAAATAACATTACTTAATTTGAATGATTTGGGACTATTTGGAAAGCAAGATCTTACAAAACTGAATGTGTTTAAAACATGTGCACGTAAACCAAAATGTAGCAGGCAACACTGCTCAGAAACACTAAGGTATAGACTAATAGACA
Organism: Tamandua tetradactyla; assembly: GCF_023851605.1. Taxonomy (NCBI): domain Eukaryota; kingdom Metazoa; phylum Chordata; class Mammalia; order Pilosa; family Myrmecophagidae; genus Tamandua; species Tamandua tetradactyla. The sequence continues at coordinate 31,347,496 of NC_135352.1, forward strand.
TCTTTACTGAATCCATCAAAGAAATTACAGAGAAAATTGCTTTTCTGTCCACATATCCAAAGAGCAGCAGTCCCTAGAGGACACATGCCTTAATTTTGCCTATTAAGTAAATGAAAATTCTTGAGATTCCACAGAGTCAAGCAAAAACACAACAGTACCCATTGCCTACTTTTATTTTAGTACCAGTCAGACTAGATATTTCTCTGATTTGAGCTTCATTTGGAAGCAATTAACTATTTTATATTAGATATAATAAGGTTCTCTAGTGCATGGACCACATTTTCCTGCATCAGTTGTTTAAGGCTTAATTGAGTGAAATTGCATTCACACTCAACATAGCTCCAGATGATGACCAATTCCTTATTGTTGAATGCAGTTTCCCCTCTCACTCCTTAAAAGGCATTAGACAGGTAAAGGGAGTTAGGGGCTAAGGGTAGGCCAAAAATGAATTACTTTTATCTTTACTTTACTTTTCAGATATTTATATTTATGCAGCAATGTGGTCAAAAGTCAAGGTAAGTACCAATAGTTTACGTAGTATTTACAAACACTAGCCCAGATGCTCATCTTTATCTTCATGTTTCATTTTGAAAAAATACGATTTCTGTTTACTGTTTGGGATTTAATTTTTGCTATTATGAATAAAATCATCGGTGGTTAGAAATAGAAAAATTATTTTGCCTTTCCATTATTTCCTTAAGGGTGAAAAACAGAGAAGCATTTAAGAGGTTTTATTAAATGTATCATGTAACTGTGGTAATTAAAACAATAAAGACCCTGGAATAAAGAGACTAGAATCTTGAGTGGCCAAGGGGGCCCATATTTTTTGCAAACAGCTTAGCTGAAGATGTGATTTGTTTTATAAAAGGTGGTTTGTCCACCACCATGCAGGTTATTTTGCTCCTGAGCCTTAAGAAAATACTCATTTGAGATGGATGCCTTCCCAGGGTAACTGGCTTGCTCCTTTGGGTTTCAGGGTATTCTATATATGCCCCCCATTAAAGCATTTATCACATGGCCATGTAATCATCTGTCAACAGACTTGGGTCTTCAACGAGATTCTCAGATTCGGGAGGACAGGAGCCAGGCTTTACTCATGTTTGAAACTTAGGATCACTACAGAATGCGGCACAGAACAAGCAGAAAAGGGTAACTTGCCTGTGACTGTCATTAGAAATCCCCACTGTGGAAGATACTCATTGAGGGCTGAGCCTGGCCTCCCTGTGCCCAGTTCATGAGCGTAGACTAAGAAGAATTCAGTCCGGCCTAGAAACATTTATTGATACTGGAAGCCTCGATGTTTAATTGTCATTGCCTAGAAAATACTGAGAATTAACTAAAAAAGGCTTATTCTGCAGGGTCTGGATTGAACTGTATGTCACAGGTAGATGAACTTCTTTCCATTATCTTTGCTTCTTTAAGAAGTTTTTTGCTTGTTTTTATTCATAAGCAGTAAAACTTGCATTTGTTTTTCCCTTCTCCTTAAGGACAGAAGTCATACTTTTTAAGCTCCATTACTTGAATCTAACCATGGACGAAACCTAAGAAATAATGCTAATTGATGATACGTACAATGCAGTTAACTGCTGTAAGAGCTAGCTTCTAAAATGTACCACACTGCAGACAGCTTTTGAAAATGTTCATGGAAATGACTTTCCATTTATTGTTGAGTAAATCAACTTGTCTGCCCTGAGTGAAGGAGGCCCCTTCATATGTCACTCCAGCAGTATCCCAGCGCTGCTCAGCCAGTGTCTGCACCTCCGAGCACCACAATGAATAACAGTTAGGGATTGCAAGGGTGGAGCTAGCAGAGTTCATTCTGCTCCATACTGATTCAGTAAGATTAAAAGATGGGAAGCACTTTTTGTACCTTAATATGAAGTTCAGTGTTGGTGATCGAGATGGATGGCTTTGGGTTTTTGATTCTGGCTTCTATCCTTTCTAGCTGTATTTCCTTGGGCAAAATTTGCATTTGTAAAGTTGGGATAATCCTAGCGACATATCTCATAGGGTTATTATGAAGATTAAACAAGGTGACATATGCAAAGTCCTTTCCTCTGTACTCAGCATATAGCAAGCGCTCTTTAAGCAGCTGCCTGGATGATGAGGAAGAAAACAAGAGATCGACCATTTATTAAGCTCTTATTCTCCAACTAGTGCTGGATACTTAACATACATTATTAATAATAACCACCCAAGGTCAGAGGCAAATAAGGGGATGATAAGAATTCCGATTTAGAAGTACATGATTCCCTAGTTAGTGCTTTTCTCTAATTTAAAGAGGACGAGAGGGCATATCACATGGTAAAGGTAATTCTTATTTATTACAACATTCCTCAATACCTAGGACTCCTTTTCAGTCAAAGCAGGTTTATCTCTGTGCATTTTTGCGATATTTTAGGGTTTTGATGGGGCACAATGCCTGTTATTGCCACACAAGCATACAAAGCAGGCCGTATCTGTATAGGTGACTGTTTAAAGTTTTTAGGTACAACATTAATAATCAATTATATAAACACATACAATTTTTAAATAGTCGGTAGAAGAACTGGTTGAGAATTCAACTGGTGTGCCATATTCCCCCTGTTTCTCAGGGTTTGGCATAAGTATGGAATCACAAAAGTAGAGTAATGTTGGAAATTGTTTTTCTTTTCCTTACCTTTACTTTCTTTGTAATTGCCATTTCTTATGGTTTAACAGGAGAACGGAGTCACGGACTTCAAATGATCAAATCAGACATAGTCTTTCCCTTACTGTGTAGAGTACTTCATATCCTTCATCACATTATTTTATATCCAGGATTTATTTTTTCAGTTATGTATGATGATGAAAAATGCATATTTTTGCTTGTTAAGGCAAAATGTCTGCCTATTCCCTAATAAGATGCACCAAGACCATCGCACTTCGCTCGTAAACAGGACGGGTGTGCGTGTGTGCACGTGAGGGAGAGCGAGATATGGACACGTTCCTATATGTGAATGGGTGTAAATTCAAGGAGAAATTTGAACCAAGCGTTGGCAATATGCAGCAGTGGGCTTACCTCTTTCTGGGTTTTGAACCAATGGGGACAGAGCCCTGTAAACTATGAGGCGGCAGTTAGGAAGCACCAGGGATGTGCTGGGGTAGAAGCACCTGATCCAAACCCTGGTCCACGTGCAGGAACACCTTGCTGCATTCTGGGTTCATTTCTCAAGATTTCCAAAATGCCTCCCTTTGCTTCAGAAAAATAAATTCACCTATTACCTAATTTATTACCTAAATAGCTGCTATCTAAATGAATTAATTTACCATCATCTGCCCATCAATCTGCTTATTCTTCCTTTCCTTACTTTCTACATGCCATTCAAATCATCTCGTGTTTCCCGATTCATGCTTCCTGCCATTCAGTATTCACCTCAGAACTCTCCTCTAAGCCTTTTTGCACTAATTCCTCTTAATTTTTGTCACTCAGCACTTGGGCACATCCTCTTTGCACTTCTATCCTCATTTTATGCTTTATCATGAAGTGTTCTGAATATTCATTTGTATTTTCATTAAATTATTTCAGGAGTGCGTATCATTTCTCGAAGCACATTTTAAATTTCTAAGACAAGTTGCGGCCTTTTCAATCTAGTTTTTAAACAATTTATTTCCCACCCCTTTTGGATTCTATTATGCTTAGCCTAAAAAACCCAGCAATAAAAGTTAGTTGAATGGACTTAAAAATGGTGATATGGGCAATGGAAGAGAATACATATTTTCTAAATCATGGATTATCATACTGGAATGATTGTCTCTTGGCTTGAAATGCCACAGCCTTTGTGAGAAATTGGCAGGGAGAGTCTATCTACGTTAGAGAAAGAGGAAAATCCTCCCAATTAAATAAAAATGACAAAATTGAAGGTACTGAAAAGTTAAAAACAATGCACTTGATGTCTAGGAACTCGAAGGAGAAAATGACAGGAAGGGACAAAATCAAAGAAGTGGAATTCTTTCCAACTGATTTCACAAGGCTCCGGTAAGGATAAAACAAAAACAAAACAGAGATAAAGAGACATGAAAACTCTTTAACAGTCTTATCTGTGAATATAAGATAGACAAACCTTACACCATATAATAGCAAATTGAACCTAGGAATATACTGAAAAAATGCGATGATTATGTGGGTTTTACTATAGGAATGCAGGGAGAATGCAATATTAAGGTGATTTATTAATATAATTTATATTGAGGAATATAAAGATAAAATCATGTTATCACTTTTATAGCTATTTAAAAAGGCTTTGATCAAACTCACTTTCTATTCCTGATTAAAATGAAAACAGGAAGGAAAATTGTTCCTTAAGTAATAAAGGGCATGGGTCAGAGAACAACACTTTGCTTAGCAGTAAAATAATAGAAGCATACCCATTAGAGGGAAGAACAACGAAAGGACAGAGAATGTCACAGCCATCATTCTTTACGGCTCTCAATTACCTAGCCAAAACAATACAAGAAAAATAAATTTTAAGTAGAAATACTGAACACCATACTTAAAATTCAATTTTTAAAAATTCCATTATTTTATAAAGAAAAATCTGATAAACTATTTAGAAACAACAAAAGAGACTGCATTTTAATATAGTGAAAATGTATTAAGAAAATAAGTTGGTGCAAGGAGACTCATTCAATGAGTCTACCACTATGTCTGACTCAAATCTTGCAATACTCTTAAAAATTACAACAGATAGAAAATTTCTGGGAAGATGGCTGACTAGAGTGGCTCAAGATTAGCCCTACGACACAGAAAGGTTGGAGAGGGGACAGGAGGGCGACTGAGGCAGCAATTTGGGAGTGCGGCTGACCTGGGAGAGCCTTCTGTACCACATGTGGCAGCCCTGGTTGCGGAGGCCGAGGAACTGAGAGGCAGAAGGCTGGGCCTGGCGCAGAGATGTGGAGCCCCTGGGAGTGCAGGAGCAGGAGCGCAGGACTAGGAAATCAGCCAGGCTGCATTCCTTGGTCATGCTACCCTCACCAGTGCAGCCCCGTGACTGTTGAATCACTCCCTACCCCACACAGCTGAACACCATCACCTGTTCCCATTCCCGGCACTACAGGCGCCCCCACTCCACCAACCCTCAATGCACATATCTACCCCACACCCCAACCCCAAGCACAGCCCAACCCACCTCTCCTGCTCCCTCCTGAGCACTACCTCCTCCTCCCTGTTCCCTGCAGGCTGTTACCAGCGCATAAAGGTTGCGGGCACTAACCTTCATACCTAGGCTAGCCTGTACAACCTCCTCCCCCCGCCCATAGTGTCGCACAGCCTCACCGCACCCTCTCTGAGCTCAGCACATCTCTTTACAGCACTCCTAGGCCCAGGCATGCACATGGGTCCCATTCAGCTCTGGGAACTGCACTTTACAGCAGTCCTAGAATGATGCATGAGCACAGCTTTCAGGCACACTTCTCAGCTCTGAGTGACTACCTGGACAAACCGGGTCACATCTACCTGCACTCCAAAAATGCATAACACCAACCTGCTGCCACAGCTGTACGCACAAAGGGCCCTGTGCCTTAGACCAGTGCACACCAGGGTTACACCCCACAGACTGGGGCACCCACACAGCTACATCCTCCCTGGCCACTGGGCGCCCACAAGCATCAGTGTATCATCCCCAACCTGTGCCCACACCTGCTCTGAAACAAATCACTGTACTAAATGCTCCACCTCATGCCCTGCTCCCTGCTGTACAGCCATCCTGCAAACAAAAGGCTTTACACTACTGGAAGAAATTAACTACCAAAGTAAATCAATCAATGTATTTACATGCCATGAAGACAACAGAAGATCAATAAGCATATCACAATGTAGACAGATAGAGCTCTGCCTAATGACCAAATTAAAACACCAGAGGAGACACAGACTTTGGAACAACTAATCAAAGATGTTCATACAGCTCTACTTAATAAAATAAGTGGGTCTGTAAAGGACATAAAGAGATCAAGAAGACAGTAGAAGAGCACAAAGAGAAATTTGAAAGAATAAATAGAAAAATAGCAGAAATCACAGAGATTAAAGACTCCATTGACCAAATTAAAAACATACTAGAAGCACACAACACCAGATTAGAACAGACAGAAGAAAGAATAAAAGATATAGAGGACAGGAAAATTGACTTAGTAGACGCAAAACAGCAAATGGCAAAAAAGATGGAAAAACTGAATGGGAACTCAGGGAAATGATAGACAAAAACAAAGGGCACAAAAATAAGAATCATTGGTATCCCAGGAGGAGAAGAGAGGAGTAAAGGGCTAGGAAGAGTAGAAGAGGATATAATGGGGGAAAACTTCCCAACCCTCACAAAGGACATAAATATACAAGTCAGAGAAGCCCAAAGAACTCCAAACAGAATAAACTCAAATAGGCCTTTCCCAAGGGACATACTAATCAGTCTGTCAAATGGTGAAGAGAAGCAGTAAATCCTGAAAGCAGCAAGAGAAAAGCATTCTACTATATGCAAGGGAAATCAAATAAGACTGAGTTCAGACTATTCAACTAGCACCCTGGAGGCAAGAAGGTAGTGGTATGATATATTCAAGATCCTGAAAGAGAAAGACTTCTAGCCAAGAATATTGTATCTAGCCAAATTGTCCTTCAAAACTGAGGGAGAGATTCAAGTTTTCACAGACAAACAGAAGTCCTGAAAGAATGTGTCAAAAGAGACCCACTCTACAAGAAATGCTAAAAGGAGTTCTGCCAGCTGAAAAAAAAAAAAGACAGAAGAGGGAGGTCTAGAAGAGGGCACAGAATTGAAGTGTACCACTAGGGGTAATTTAAAGAATACAAAGACAAAGAGGGAAAAGAATATATAGATCTGATGAATAAAAGTAATAAGATGGTGGAATCAATAAACGCCTTTCAGTAATAACTTTGAATGTTAATGGACTAAACTTACCAATTAAAAGACACAGATTGGCAGAATGAATTAAGAAACATAATCCAGCTATATGCTTCTTACAAGAGACTCATCTTAGACACAAGATAAAAAACAGATTGAAAGGTGAAGGATGGAAAAAGATTTTCCACGTAAGTTGTAACCAAAACAAAGCAGGAGTAGCTATACTAATATCAGAGAAATTAGACTTTATAAATTTAAAAATATTGAAGTTATTCAAAGCACTTTCTCTGATCACAATAGGATGAAACTGGATCTTAATAACCATCAAAGAATGAGAACATTCACAAATATATGGATTTAAATAACACACTCTTTAACAACCAGTGGGTCAAAGAAGAAATTGCTAGAGAAATCACTAGCTATCTGAAGATGAATAAAAATGAGAAACAACTTATCAGAACTTATGGGCTACAGCAAAGGCTATGCTGAGAGGGAAATTTATTGCCTTAAATGCCTATATTAAAAAAAAAGAAAGAGCAAAAATCAAGGACTTAACAGCAAACCTGAAGAACTTGGGAAAGAACAGCAAACTAACCCCAAAGCAAATAGGAGAAAGGAAATAACAAAGATTAAAGCAGAGATAAATGAATAGGAGAACAAAAGAACAATGCAAAGAATCAATAGAACCAAAAGTTGATTCTTTGAGAAAATCAGCAAAATTGATGGGCCACTAAGCAAGACTGACAAAGAATAAAAGAAAGAGGATGCAAATAAACAAAATCAGAAATGAGAAGGGGTGCATTACCACAGACCCTGAAGAAATAAAAGAAATCATAAGAAGATACTATGAACGACTATATGCCAACAAACTAGACAACTTAGATGAAATGGACAAATTCCTGGAGACACACAAACAAGTTACACTGATGCAGGAAGAAATAGAAGATCTCTACAAACCAATCACAAGTAAAGAGATCAATCAGTCATCAAAAATCTTCTTACAAAGGAAAGCCCAGGGCCAGATGGCTTCACAGGGAAATTTTATCAAATATTCCATAAAGAACTAACACCAATCCAGCTCAAACTTTTTCAAAAAATTGAGGAAAAAGGAACTCTACCTAACTCATTTTATGAAGCTAATATCATTTTAATACCAAAACCAGGTGAAGATGCTATAAGAAAGGAAAACTACAGGCCAATCTCCTTAATGAACATAGATGCAAAAATTCTCAATAAAATATTAGCGAATAGTACCCAAGAGCACATTAAAAGAATTATACACTATGACCAAGTGGGGTTTATACCAGGAATGCAAGGATGGTTCAAACCATGCAAAACAATTAATGTAATACAGCACATTAACAAATCAAAAGTGAAAAAGCACATGATCATCTCGATTGATGCTGAAAAGCATTCAACAAAATTCAGCATCCCTTTCTGATAAAAATGCTCCAAAAGACAGGAATTAAAGGTAACTACCTTAATATGAGAAAGGGAATATATAAAAAAATGATAGCCAGCATTGTACCCAGTGGTGAGAGCCTGAAAGCCTTCCCCACTTAAATCAGGTACAAGATAAAGATGCCCACTGTCACCGTTATTATTCAACATTGTGCTAGAAGTTCTAGCTAGAGCAATCAGGCAGGACAAAAGAAAGAAAAGGCATACAATTGGAAAGGTAGAAGTAAAACTCTCATTCTTTGCAGATAATATGATACTGTACTTGGAAGATCCTGACATATCTACAGAACAGTTACTTGATCTAATAAACAAATTCAGCAAGGTGGTGGGTTATAAAATTAATGTGCAAAAATCAGTCACATTTCTATACACAAGAAATGAGCTAGCTGAGCAGTCAGCTACAGAAAAAATTCTATTCACTATAACAACTAAAAGAATCAAATACTTAGGCATGAACTTAGCTAGGGATGTAAAGGACTTGAACACAGAAAACTACATACATTGCTAAAAGAAATCAAAGGAGATCTAAATAGGTGGAAAGACATTCCCTGCTTATGGGTAGAAAGGCTAAATATAGTTAAGATGTTAATTCTCCCCAAGTTGATAAACAGATTCAACACAGTACCAATCAAAATTCCAACAACCTACTTTGAAGATTTGGAAAAGCTAACTACCAAATTCATCTGGAAGGGAAAGAGATCCTGAATAGCTAAAAGCATCCTAAAAAAAGAACAATGAAGTGGGAGGATCAACACTCCCTGACTTTAAAATCTATTATAAAACCACAGTGGTCAAAAGAGCATGGCACTGGCACAAAGATAGAAGCATTGACCAATGTAATCGAATCAAGAGTGCCGAAATAGACCACCAAATCTATGAAGAGTGCTTTGAGAATTATTGCTTTTTTCCTTGCTTTATATATACGTTATATTATACAATAAAAAAGTTGAAAATATGGGTAAAAATAAACAAATAACAGGGGGACAAAGGTTAAAATAAAGTTGGTAGATGGAAATACTGGTGGTCAATGACAGGGAGGGATAAGGGGTATGGTGTATATTAAGTTATGTGATGATATTGTGAGACATTGATTGTACACCATGTATGGAATGTTTGTATGTTAAGAATGTATGTTGTTTTATCAATAAAAATATTTAAAAAATGATGACAGATCTGTACATGATTTTTATAAAGGTATTCAATGTTTTAAAGAGATAAATTCTTTTGCTATTAATATAAAATTTGAATTCAAGTCTGAAAAAACTATTCCTAAAACTTTCAGGGTGGGGATAAAGACAAAATAATTCTGGAATACATCTGGAAGAGTAACTGCATGATAATACCCACAACTAGAAAGAAAAGTATGGATGTTGAGAGGAGAACTTGCCATATCAGATTTTAAAATGAACTGTTTATAGAACGGTGTGCAACTGTCACTGGAATTGGTCGCTAAAGCACAAAATAGATCAGAGTAATCCAAAGAGACAGGTACAAATGCAGGCAGTTAGCATATGGTTAAGAATACAGTTTAAGATACATTGAAGTGATTAGTAAAGAGTTACATGTATAATAAAGTTAAAAATTGAAACATGAAATGGAAACTCAAAGAACCCAAACTTGTAGAAGGGAGAATATAAGAACTCAATATTAAAAAGGTATCTCCTAGTGTGGTAGCTTTGTACTATGTCAACTTGGCTAAGCTGGACTACATTTTCCATATACACTCTCCAGCAGGCTCTATGCACAACTGGCCAAAGGGGAAATTTGAGCAAGATTTGGAAGGTGAAAGTGAACAGCAGCTTTTACTCTCCACGATCACTGAGGTTAAAGCCAATGGACAACATACACAAAATCAGATTGCAACTTTCCTCATTCTTCCCCATTGCCCACCCATCTCTTCTCTTATATGCTAGCCTGGCTGACCAGCAGAACCCAAAGCCCACCCCAAGACGTATCAACAAAAGCTTCATAGATTTGTCTACCACTTTTCTTTTAGTTCCACCACAGCTGCTGGATTTGCCTGGCTTGAGGTGAACCACTTTTCTCTAATCCTCCAACTCCTCCTTCCACACCCTATTTCTGCTACTTCCCCCCAATCACGTAAGGTCTACTTGCTATAGTACATCCCTTAGTCCATAATACTCATGGTTCTTCTTCCTTGGGTGAATGCTGACTGACACACCTAGTGAAGACCTCTACAAATCTGAGGGTAGATGTAGAGTGAGGAGCTGTTGGATGAAAAGAAAATATTACAGGAACAAAGGTCATTTCATTCAGAGAGATAGATGACGCCGACGTGAGCAGGGTTTCTTTGGACAGTGAGAAGAGCGAGCTAAACCTCATGATCCAGCTCAAAGCAGAGATTCTGATCAGTTTTTTACTTGCCTTGCTACAATGTCTTAAAAGAGGAGGAAAAAGACTTATTTCTGGATCAAATTCTGATTTTCCAAACAAAATTGACAAATGAAGTAGAAACAATGGATTCCTAGAAGAAAGTGGCCATACCGTCAGAAAGATACTGAGAGTCAAGGAAGTGGGACAGGATGAGATGTGTGGCTCAAATGCCAGGAAAACTTTTTATTTTTAATTAGATAAAAGACTGATGAGATTTCCTGTTCTGACACCAAAAGGGTACACAAAGGAAAAAAAAAAGAGAACACTTTCAAAAATGGAGTTCTCAAAATAAAACTAAAAATTCTGTACTTTTCTCACTACAAAATTATTAATACTAATACAAGAGCCATAAATAACTGAACTTTGACTTATACTAAGGATAAGAAAACTTATTAGGTAGGTGGATATAAGCTGTGATGCATTAGACTTGATGCCATCCATTTTCTGTCTTTGAAGTTCTGTGTGATATTTAGTAACACACTCAATTTCAGGAAAACTCAGATTCTTATCTGAGAGTTAGTGCACATGTGATAGAAATTTTGTCAGGATTAAATTAGGTATTTACGTGAAAATTCTTGAGAAGTTGCCATAAACTTTATAAATAAGTGCTATTAAAGGAAACATTGTGCTAAATACTGATATGAGATACAAAAACATATTTTTTCAGGGGGTTATTATCAATATCAATTCATGAAAAAAAGATAAAATGCAGTTCTCAAACAACGTCAGTTATATAATAAGAGTTCAATAAATATTGGTGAAGGAATGATATTTTTCTTCTCTGACTGAGGAGTCCTTTAAAAATAATTTAGTTCCAGCATAAGTGAAGAGAAAATAAAAGAGTTTATCTCTTTAATTGTAAGTTTCCTATTCTAAACTGGTTGTGTTTTAGGACATGATGATAATTTTCTGGGGGAGTCTGTGCATCAGCAACTAGTAATCACTGCGGAATCAAGGAGAATCAGACAGATGCTGGAGGAGGTAGGATGTGACAACTTTATGATTTTCAAAGTGGGAAGAAGAGAAAGGATTGGGAACATGGTGGAGAATGGAGCTCCTTGAATCGGTCTCTCCATCAGAATAACCATTAAGCAGGCAGGAACTGCGTGAATCGATCAAACTTTGGAGTCTACCAGAACACTGTACAGCATCCAGGGAAGAGTAAGAGGAAGTGGCTGGTAAATTAGACTATGAAACAATAAACTGCACTTTCCATGCACCAGTTACCATTGCCCAGTCTCCACTCTTGGGGCAGGCAGCAGTGGGGTCCAGCCCCTGACATAGCTTGTTGATGTCAGAAAGGGACATAAAAATACACTTCCTCAAGATTCAGGTAGGGTACAGGCCAATCACTGATCACAGTTTTGGATTAGCTAATCCCGATCGCTGAGGGCCAAGCTCTGAGGGTGGCCCTCGTTGCCATCGGCCCCAGTAAAAAAGCCGTGGAAGAGACTTAAACATGGAACACCTCCTCAGATCTATGAAGGTCAGGTGAAGGTCACTGCATTTGCTGCACAGGTCAAGAAAGCACAGCTTTGGGGAGCTGTGAAAGCAGCTCCTGCTGCCCTTCCTGGTCCCTCCCTCATCCCCTCTCCACCAGCTTGGAGCCTCCTGCCACTCCATCTGTGGGACTCTGGCCTTTTCCTGCCGGGCAAGGCTGACCTGAGAAGCACCTTTCCTGCTGCCCCCTCCAAGAATTTGGCTCCTAGGCCAAAGCAACTTGAGACAAAGAAAGAAGTATAAGAAATAATTGCAGTGGACACTTGGAGCAAAGGCTTACCTACTTTAAGTCCAGCCTGGTCATCTGAGAAGGGAAAGGGCTGTCTCCTGGGAAGTAGAGAGGGAACTGAAACACCTATAAATAGGGGAACTCTTTAGCCACTAGCAAGCAAAAGCCTGGGACAGGACAGAGACCCAGAATAGACAGAAAAGACTCTGCTCCTGGCCTTTGCCTTGGATGAACCTTCCTGACAGGAGGGTTGACACTCATGAAAATCTCTGTCATATTGCCAGCTCATTACAAATTCAAGAAGCAGACATCTCAGGGAATAAATTCCAAAGTGAACATTTAAAAATATTAAAATGCACATAGAACAACAAAAGATTACAAGACTGTTTTAGTTTCCTTGGCTGCTGAAAGCAGATGCCATGAAATGAGTTGGCTTAAACAATGAGAATTCATTAGCTTACAGTTTGAGGATGAGAGAATGTCCAAATCAAGGCATAATCAAGGTGTTTTCTTCTGGAAGACTGCCTACTGGTGATCCTTGACTCCTCTGCCACACAGCAAAGCACACGGCAGTATCTGCTGGTCTCTCCCTTATCTGGGGTGCACGTGCATTCTCTCTCTACTCATTCTCTTATAAGGGACTGCAGTAATAGGATGAAGACCATCCTGAATGAGGTAGGCCACACCTTAACGGAAGTAACCTCATCAAAAGGTCCTACTTGCAATGACTCCCCACTCACAGGAATGGATTAGAATTAAGAACATGTTTTTCTGGGGTACAGACAGCTTCAAACCACCACGAAAAAGAAAAAAAAAAAAAGGAAACGACAGCCCATCCAAAGGAAGACCATAAAAATCCAGAACACACCAGGAAAGAAGACTAGACTGTGGACATATCTGAAAAAAAGATTTTTAAAACTTGATCTTCAATATGTTCATGGAGATGAAGAAAATACAAAAGGAGAACTGTAGGATATCAGGAAAACAAGGAATGAACAACATGAGAACCACAGTCAAGAGAGAGAAACTTTAAAAAGGAACCAAGCAGAACTACTGGAGTTAAAGACCATGATAAGTAAAATGAAGAATTCCCACGAGGATTTCAATAGTAGATTGGGAGCTGGAACAAGAAATAGTGAACTTGAAGACAAGATAATTGAAATGGATCAGGCTGAAGAACAGAAAGAAAATAATTTTAAAAAGTGAAAAAAAAATAGCCCCCCCCCAAATTAAATTTGGGGTGCCATCACGCATAGTAATATGCACATAATTCAAGTTCCAAAAGGAGAAGAAAGAGAGAAAGCAGAAGGAATAGTCAAATAAATAATAAATAATAAACTTCCCAAGGCATAGCAAAAGACATACATATGCACATCAAAGAAGCCTAGAGAACACCAACCAGGATAAGGTTGAAGAAAAACACACTGTGCTGCTCACTGATCAAATGAATGAAAAGACAAGAAGAGAGTTCTGAGAGCTGCAAGAGGAGAGCAGCGTTTTATGTACAACGGAGTCCCAATTAGATTAAGTTCCAATTTCTCACAGAAACCACAGAGGTAAGAAGGCAGTGAGTTGAAATAACTAAAGTGCTGAAAGAAAACAACTGTCAAAGAAGATTTTTATATCCAGTGAGACTTTCAAAAATGAGGGAGACTCTTTATGTGGGACATGACTCCCAGCAGTGTAAACCTCCCTGGCAACGTGGGACAGAAATCCGAGAATGAGCTGAGACTCAGCTTCAAGGGATTGAGAAAACCTTGAACGAAAGGGGGAAGAGAGAAATGAGACAAAATAAAGTGCCAGTGGCTGAGAGATTTCAAGCAGAGTTGAGAGGTTACCCTGGAGGTTATTCTTACGCATTATATAGATACCCTTTTTAGATTAAGGTGTATTAGGTAGGCTAGAGGAAAGGGTCTGAAACTGTAGAGCTGTGTTCCAGTAGCCATGTTTCTTGAAGATGACTGTGTAATGATATAGCTTTCACAAAGTGACTGTGTGATTGTGAAAACCTTGTGTCTGATGTGCCTTTTATCTACGGTAGGGACAGCTGAGTAAAATTTATGGATTAAAAGTAAATAAATAATAGGGGGAACAAACGTTAAAATTAAAAAATACATATATTAGATAGACTAGTGGTCAATGAGAGGGAGGGGTAAGGGGTATGATATGTATGAGTTTTTTTTTCTTTTTATTTCTTTTTCTGGAGTGATGCAAAAGTTCTCAAAAATGATCGTGGTGGTGAATATACAATTATGTGATGATATCATGAGCCACTGATTGTACACCATGTATGGAATGTTTGTATGTTAAGAACGTATGTGCTTGTACATTGTTGTAGCAATAAAAATTTAAAAATAATAATGAGGGAGAGATTAAAGCATGCTCAGATAAGCAAAATCTAAGGGAGTTAGCTTTTACTTTCCTCACTAGGTCTGCCCTACAAGCAATGCTGGATGGAGTTCTTTAAACTGAAAGGAAAGGACAAGAGACAGTGGTTCAAGATGGCATAAAGAAATAAAGACTTCTGGTAAGGTAACCGTATTAGTAATTATAAATGCCAGTGGTATTATAAGTATTTTTTCATATGTAACTCCACTTCTTATTTCTCACAGATGCTAAAATGCAAATGCAAAAAAGTAATGATAAATCTATGATTTGGGACATACAATATAAAAAGATATAATAATAAAAAAGTGTGGGCTGGAGGGGTATAGGAAAAGTTTATGTGTTTTTACTGAAGTCAAATTGGTATTAAATCAAATATGATTGTTACATATTTAAGATGTTAAATTTTAATCCCATGGTGACTACTAGGACAATATATGAAAAAATATATCCAGATAGGAATGAGAAGGGACTCAATGTGGTACAATACAAAAAAATCATATAAATAACTAAGTAGGCCTTAATGGATGAACTGAGGGACAAGAATGGCACAAAACTTACAAAGAGTAAATAACAAAATTGCAGAAGAAAATTCTGCATTATCAATAGTGAATTTAAATGTAAATAAATTAAACTCCATAATCAAAAGGCAGTGATTGGCACAATGGATAAAAATACATGCATCAACTATTTGCTGTTTAGCAGAAACTCATCTTCCATTCATGAAAGTGAAAGTATGGAAAAAAATATGCCATACAAGCAGTAACTAAAAGAAGGCTGGGTTAGCTATACTAATATCAGATGAAATAGTCTTTAAGTGAAAAACTGTTATAACGGACAAACGGTCACTATGTACAGATAAAGGGGTCAATTCAACACAAAGACATAAAAATTAAAAATACATATGCATCTAATAGGAGAGCTCCAAAATATCTGAAGAAAATACTAACAGATTTGAAGGGAGAATTTGACAGTTCTACATTAATAGTAGGAGGCTTTAAGATACCATTTTCAATAATGGATAGAACATCTAGACAGAAGATCAATAAGGAAATACTAGACTTGAACAGAACTCTAAACCAAATAGACCTAATAGATAGATATAGGACATCTCATTCAACAGCAGAATACACATTCGTCTGAAATGTGCACGGATCATTCTCTAGGATAGACCGTATCTCAAGTCACAAAATAAGTATTGATAAATTCGAACATATTGAAATCATACAATGTATCTTCTCTGACCTCAACGGAATGAAGCTAGAAATCAGTAACAGAGGAAGAAATGGAAAATTCACAAATACGTGGAAGTAATGCACTGCTAAACAACCAATAGGTTAGGGAGCAAATCACAAGAGAAAATTAAGAACTATCCTGAGGTGAATGAAAATGAAAATACAACATACCAAAACTTATGCGATGCAGCAAAGGCAGTGTTAAGAGGGAAACTTATAACTCTAAATGATTCTATTAAAAAATAAAGATTTCAAATCAAAGACCTAAATTCAAAATGTGAAGAATTAGAAAAAGAAGAGCAAACAAAAGGCAAAGTGAGGAGAAGACAGGAAATAACACATAATGGAGTGGAGATAAATGCATAGAAAACAAACAAAAAATCAATAGTTAGAATCAACAAAACCAGAATTTTATTCTTTGAAAAGATCAATAAAACTGACAAAGCTACAGCTAAATGGATGAACAAAAAGAGAGGAGGACACAGATAACTAAAACAGAAATGGAAAGGGGGATATTACTACTGATACCACTGACATAAAAATAACTATAAAAAAGATATTATTAACAACATTTTGCCAACAAATTAGAGAACCTGGATGAAATGTAGAAATTTCTAGAAATACATAAACTACCTACACTGACTCAAGAAGAAATAGAAGATCTCAACAAACTAATAATTAGGAAAGAGATTGGTAATTAACATCCTCCCCAAAAAGAAGAGTCCAGGACCAGATGGCATCACAGGGGAAATTATCAAAGATTCCAAGAAGAAGTGACACCAATCCTGTCCAAAATCTCCCAAAAAAAATTGAGGAGGAGGGAGTATTCTCTAATTCATTCTACAGGGCCAATATCACTCTCATTCCAGTCCAGATAAAAATATGAGAGGAAAATTATAGGCTCATATGTCTTATTAATATTGATGCAAAAATCCTAAACAAAATACTAGCAAATTGAATACAACAGCACATTAAAATAATTATACACCATAGTCAGGTGGTATTTGCAAGGGTGGTTAAATATAAGAAACATAAGAAAATCAATTAATGTAATACCCTACATTAAAACAATGAAGGAAAATACCCACACAATCATATCAACTAATGCAAAAAAGGCATTTGACAAACTCCAGAACCCTCCATGATAAAAGCACTTAGACAACAAGGAACAGAAGGAAACCTGTTTTGATAAAGGGCATATAATAAAAATGCACAGCCAACCTCATCTTTAAAGTTGAAAGGCTGAAAGCATCCCTAAGATCAGGAACATGCAAGGATGACCAGTGTTACCACGGTTATTCAGCATTGTACTGGAAGTTCCTGCCAGAACAATTAGGCAGAAAAATGAAATAAAATGCACTCAATTGGAAAGGAAAAAGTAATACTTCCCATACTTGCAGATGACATGATACTACATATTGAAAATCCTGAAATATTGACAACAAAATGCTTCCAGGGCTAATAGATGAATCCAGCAAAGTGATGGGGCATAAGAACAGCACCCCAAATCAGTAGTGTCTCTATACACTAGCAATGATCAATTGGAGGAAAAAGTCAAGGAAAAAACTTCATTTACAACAGCAACTAAAAGAATTGGAAATCTAGGACTAAGTCTAACCAACGATAAAAGGATATGTACACACAGAACTACAAAACATTGTTAAAAGAAATCAAAGAACCTAAATAAATGGAAGCATACTTCATGTTAATGGATAGGAAGACTAAATATGGTTAAGATGTCAATTCTTTCTGGAGCAATTTATCGTTTTGATGTGATCCCAATCAAAATTTCAATTAACGTCTTTGCAGAAATGGAAAGCTAATAATCACATTATATGGAAGATAAATGGGCTCCAAATAGCCAAAGCCTTCTTGATAAAGAGGAATGAAGTTGGAGGACTAACACTTTTCAAAATCTTAAAACTTGTTACAAAGCCACAGTAATCAAAATAGCATGGCTCTGGCACAAGAAGAGACATATATACAATGGAATCGAATTTAGAACTCAGAAATTTCCTAATATTCTGGCCAAGTCTCTTCAACAAATGGTGCTAGGAAAACTGGTTCTCTGTTTGCAAAAAATTGAAAGTGGTCCCCTATATCACACCATATGATAAAATCAATTCAAAGGAGATCAAAGATTTAAATATAAGATATGGAACAATAAAAGTACTGGAAGAAAACAGAGGGCAGATTCTTTAGGCCCTTGTGTTACACAATATGGCTTCTTGGACTTTATACTCAATGCAGAAGCAACAAATGAAAAAATAGATACTGTGACCTCATCAAAATTAAGACTTTTATGTCTCAAAGGACTTAATTGTGAAAGTAAAAAAGTAAAATGACAACCTACACAATGGGAAAAAATATTTGGAAATCATATATCTGACAAGGGTTTAATACACCGAATATATAAAGAAATCCTTCAACTCAATAACAAAAAGACAGAAAATTTTATTTAAAAATGGGCAAAATACTTTAAAAAGACATACATAAGGTCAAAAAGCACATGAAATGATGCTCAATATCATTAGACATTAGGAAAATACAAGTCAGAAGCAAAATGAGATAGCATTTCACATGCACTAGAATGGCTACTATCAATAAAAAAAGAAAACTCCTTCTTTGCTGGTGGGAATATAAAATGGTGCAGCTGCTATGAAAGACAACTTGGTAGTTTCCTCAGAAAGTATATAAATACCATATCACACTAAAGTCCCACTTCAAGGGGACTGAAAGCAGAGTCTTAGTGGCATTATTCACAATTGCCAAAATATGAAGCAACACGTGCTATCAATGAATGAATGGATAAACAGAATATGGTACATTTATACAGTGGAATATTTTTCAGCCATAGAAAAAGAAACAACAGGGCGGGCAACAGTGGCTCAATGGCAGAGTTCTCCCCTGCCATGCTAGAGACCTGGGTTCATTTCCCAGTGCCTGCCCATGTTAAAAAAAAAAAAGAAACGACATTCTGATAATTCCAACAACATGAATGATCCTTGAAGACATGACATAGAGCAAAGACAGACACAAAAGGGCAAATATTGTATTAACTAACTGATATGGACCAATTAGAATAAGCAAACTCATAGAGTCAGAATTTAGAATATAGATTACTAGGAGATGGAGTAGGAGTTGGGAATAGGGAGCTAAGGCTTAAAATATAGTTTATTTTTATAATGATGGAAACATTTTGGTAATGGTGGCGGTGTTGGTAGCACAAACTTGGGAATGTAATTTAATGACATTGACCTATATATTTGAATGTAGAAGGGGAAAATTTTAAGTTGTATAACTATTATTAGAACACATTTTTAACAAATCCATGCAATTGCACAATACAAACAGTGAACCCCAAGTTAAATGGTGGACTATAGTTAGCAGAAGCATGAAAATGTACTCTTATGAAAAAAATACATTAGAAGCAATCCCATAATATTCATCATTGCTTTTAAGTATGTTGTTGATTATGTTGTTTATTATATAATTACATAATAATATAGCATTATATAGTAAACAACATAATCAACAACATACTTAGAATATTTATACTTAGAGTATTTCAGTGTTTATTATATTAATTATCTTTCCCAAAAAAATCATTTATTTTTTATTAGAGAACTTGTGGTTTTACAGTATTTAAAAAAAAGTGGTAAGGAGGATTCCACAAATTACAGACCTAATTTTGGCATAAATCATTCACCAATTCCTATATAGTATTAATAAAGAATATATAGTTAACTATAAGAAATGAAAATAACTAGGAATAGTCAGCATATGCTCACCCCAAAGGGTATAAACTAATCAATTAAAAATATTCAAATTAGCTGACAGCACCCTATAAAATAATCTTGGTGACAACATAGAGGAAATGCAGGCTGAGTAACAGAATATTGAAAGTGAATTTGCCATTTGCCGAAGAACCAAAACAGACACTGGAATTTATTGATGTTTCAGTGTCCACTTATGCAAAGTCCTTTATGGCTTTGTTTAAGAGCTATGTCTTCAGCTCTTCCTACTCAATGATTTATTAATGACTTGCTAGAAAAAAGGAGGTATGTCTATTAAATTTTCTAATACCATTCCATCAAATGAGGTAATTAATAAATTATGTGATGAATCCAAGTTCCAAAAAGATGCCAACAAGCTGAGATTTTGGGCTGCAACCAATAAAATGAAATTTACTTAGACTACATATAAAGTCCTCTACTTAAATATAAGAAACTCATCCCCAAACAAAAAAGTAGGGCTATCACCCACATAGCAACAAAAATCAACCATAGGGACAATAACAACTGTACATATTAAGGTAGAGGAGGAGAGCTAATAAGAATTCTTGTGGAAATACAATTAGAGGTTTAAGCTGATGTCAAAATCAGAATTACCAGGATGATGTGCCTGCCACAGAAGCTCATGTCATCTTGGTTGCATCAGTAGAAACTGCATCACAAGGGTGAGGAAAGTGATGGCATGACACTGGTGAAGCTAGTGCTCTACACAGATCTCATATCACAGTTTGATAGGTCTTAGTTCGGACAATGGATAATGTGGCAGCTTGGATTTGTATGTACTCCAGAAAAACATGTTCTTAAACCTATTCCATCTCTGTAGGTGTGAATCCATTACAGTGGGATTTTTTGATGAGGTTACTTCAGTTAAGGTGCAGCCCATCTCAATCAGAATGGGTCTCAATCCTATTACTGGAGGCTTTTACATGCAGAATGAAATTTAGATAGACAGCTATAGAAGGAGCAGCCAGAAGCTGAAATCAATGGAGCCTGGAAGAGAAGGGAGAGGCCAGAAGAGGCCACCATGTTCCCTACCATGTGATAGGCTAAGGGCCAAGGATTGCTGGCAGTCATCCCCAGGATATCACAGTCTTCAGGGAAAAAGCATTGTCTTGATGATGCCTTGATTTGGACTTTTTTTCCTAACTTCAATACTGTGAGCAAAAAAATTCCATTTGTTTAGTAGACTATACATACAAGGCGATATTGTTCAGCCCTAAAAAGGAATGAAGTCTTGACACATGTGACAACATGGATGAATCTTGAAGACATCATCTTGAGTGAAATAAGGCAAACACAAAAGGACAGATAGTGTATGTTCTCACTGATTTGAAACAACTAGAATAAGCAAGCTCATAGAGTCAGAATCTTAAATACAAGTTACCAGGTGATGGGGGTGGGGATAGGGAATGGGAAGTCAAGGCTTAAAATGTACATGGTTCCTATTTGGAATGATGCAAATGCTTTGGTAATGGATAGTGGTGATGGTACCACAACATGGTGAATGCAACTAACAACACTGAAATATATATCTGAATATGATTAAAAGGGGAAATGTTAGATTGTATATATAGCAACAGAATTAAAATTTTAAAAAAATCCACAGAAATACACTACACAGTGAACCCTAAGTTAAATCATGGACTTTAATTAAAAGTACAATTATAAAAATGTGTTATTTTCATTGTATAAATGCTCTATATCGATTTAAATGTGGTAGGGTGATGTATGGGAATCTTGTATTTTATGCATGATTGTTCCATAAACCCACAACTTCTCTAATAAAAAAAAAATGCAATTGTTCAAGCTGAACCACTGCTTGGTATTTGCTTGAACAGCCCAGGAAACCAAAACAGATTTTGGTACAAGGAAAGGGAGGTTGCTATTACATACTAAAAGCCATATGGAAATGGCTTTGGAACTGGGTAAAAGAAGCCAGAAAAAATGGTGACCTCTCAAAAACAAGTGAGACCTGCAAAAAAAGTTTGTTTCTATTTATATAACATATAATTTTTCATGAGCAGAATGGTAGTAGGAATATGGATATTAAAGGTAGTTTCAGGAATGTCTCTAAAAGAAATGATGGATGTGCTATTGGAAACTGGAAGAAAGTATGATTCTTGTTTGAAAGTGGTGGAAGTCTTAGAGAAATTGAGTTGTGATATCAAATGGAAGCCAGAACTTGAAAGCAATGACCTTGGATATTTAGCTTAGGTGATTTCTAAGCTAAGTTTAGAAAGCGCAGCCTGTTTTCTCTTTGCAACTTATGGTAACATGGAAAAGGAAAGAGATAAACTGAAAACTGAACTTCTGTGTACAAAGAAACAAGAAATGAATGCATTGGAAAATTCTGAGAGTACAAAAAGCGAGTCCCTGTAGGATAGGGTTCCAAGTGAGAGTTTAAATGAGCATGGAGACAATCAGCCATTTCAGGGGAAGTTAAGATTAAAAGTGCAGTTATGACGGGAGGATCTGTGGAAGGTCCGTCTGACTGATCAATGGGACCTGTGAACTACATGCAAAGCCACAATTTTTTTGTGAAATTTGTATGAATAGAACCATTGCCAGCCTGGACTAAAAGTGATGGGGTAGGGACAAATTAAAGAAAATTTGACTTCAAGAGTGGAACCCTGAAAGCCGAGGTCTAGATTGAAAATATACCCATGGGCCAAGAGAAGGGCTCCATCCATGCTCGTGTGTGTGTGGTGGTGGTGGTGTGGGGGGGAGGGTGGTGTGGGGGGGAGGGTGGGCCTCAAACTCCATTGTTCAAAAACAGTGCTTGGAGAAGGAAGGGACTGTTCTCTGACGTTTGTGTAAAGTCTGGCCACCACCCTGGTGCTTAGATAGAGCAGGGCCCAGGCCCCGGGGTTTGCAGAGAGATTAGCTGCCATCCTGACGCTTGGAGAAGGTGGTGCCTTTACCCCAGTGTTTGGAGAGGGTATGGCCACAGAGCAAGCACGTGGAAGGGGTGGGGCTGCTGATTTATCATGCGAGAGGACAAAACAGCATTCCATAGGTGAATCTCAGTCCTTGAAATCTAATGGAATTTGCCCTGGTGGGTTTCAGAATCGTCTGGAAACTGTGACTCCAGATTTCCTTCCAATTTGTCCCTATTGGAATGGGAAAGTCTACCACACCATGCCTGTCCTTATGTTGCCTATTAGAAGGCAACATTTTTATATATGTGAAATGTTCTGCATTTCATAGGTCTACAGAGAAGGAAATTATGTCCTTTTGACCATACCTACCGTCAATTCTGATAAGATTTTGCATTTAGCATTGTTATGAAATGACTTAAGGCTTTTGGGATGTTGTGATGGCATGAATGAGTTTTGCATATAGAAAGAATTTGTCATTTTTGGGGTCCAGAAGGTGGAGTTTGGTGGTTTGGTGCTCTATTTACCCTAGAAAAACACATTCTTAAACCTAATTCATTCCAGCAGGTTTAAACTCATTGTAGATAGAACTTTTTGATGAGGTTATGTCAGTTAAGGTCTGGCCCACCTCAATCAGGATGGGTTTTAATTCTGTTACTGGAGTCTTTTGTAATCAGAATGAAATTCAGAAGGACAGAGAGACAGCCATAGAGTGAGAAGCCAGAAGTTGAAATCTATGGAATCTAGAAGAGAAGGGAGAGGCCAAAAGAGGCCATCCTGTGCCTTACCATATGACAAGCTAAAGACCAGGGATTCTGGCAGCCAACCCCAGATGCCAGTCTTTGGGGAGAAAGCACGCTTTGAGGCTCCCTTGATCTGAACTTTTTTCTTAACTACAGAACCATAGGTAAACACATTCCCATTGTTTAAGCTGAACCCATTATACGGTATTTCCTTGAGCCGCCCAGGAAACTAAAACAGGTGGGTTGTTATGGGGATTATGTCTCAGCAGAAGGACTTCTGGATTCTTAGCATGCATTTGGTACCTATAATCACAGCAGTGCGTGATCGTTTGAGATTAAAATGAGCAAGTTATTGTTAATGGGGAGCAGATTTTTGTTTCATTTAGAGAACTTTCTAACAAACAGAATAGCCATCAATTGGAAAAAAATTACTTTCTCAAAATGTGTTGAATTCCCAAGCTATAGAAAGAGAGGTTCAATGACTATTTATTTATAGGAAATACTGCAAAGGAAATTTAAGATGGGAGTTGGCCAGGACACATTCCAAATTCCCCTTAAAAGTGAACCTCTATTTGTCATCTGGTGTCATGATTATTCAAAAGTACTTTGAAATGTTAAAGAGCTATGCAATGAGAAATAAGATCTAATATAACAACAGTAAAATCCTCTAGAAAACATACACTAAGGCAAAACCCAATGGCTTCAGTTTTTGATGAATAGAAGCCATTTGGTTCAGGATCACAGCTAAATGGAAATCAGGACAGGTAGGGTGAAGGATCAAGCACTCAAATGTTAAGAAATAGGTGTTTTAATTGCAATGTTCCAAAACCTTGTGATCTAAAACAGAAAGTAATTTAAATTTGTTTGGCTTTTGGTATAACATTTGTGCATGAGTAGGTTGCAGATGGCCTTTAAGATAGATTTCAACTCTCAATTCTATAAAGTGATAAATAGGCCTTTCTACAATGATAGTTGAACTTCCAGACTGCAACTTTTGCAAACACTAATAGGAATCTGGCAGGTGGAAGTGGGAGCAGGTACAACAAAGCACTGACTGTTATTGGTTATATCAGTCAGATTCCCATGACTGATTAGGGACTCCACCGAGAGAAGTGAAATTGGTAATTCTGAGATTTCTCTTATAGAAGCAAAAAAGGAAATACTCTTTGGGCAAGGGACCTTTTGAGGAAAGGCTGCAGAGCTGAAATTTAACCTAAAGAGGCAAATTCTGGGTGAGCGCTTGAGGACAGCGCTTGAGAGCTCATAAGAAATCGTGTGGGTACTGATGAGCAGGTATTTCTTGTGTCAGATTTCTACTAGTATTTGCAGAACAACGAAAGTGGATTTACACTAAAGTGGGAGTGATTTTTCTTTTTGCATGCCCTGTCAGGAAGTGTTTGAGACAATGAAATGTATTACCAAGGACTATTGACTAATCTACTTTATCTAAAAGTTTTAAGAAAAATTGCTGGGCATTGTCTGCTAGATGTAAGTGCAGTCCTGGATGAGCTTATGATATTTTCCACCGTATTACCATATAATAAGATGAAAATTCAGATAACACATGGAAGTACAAAATGGCTCCATCTTATAAAAGAACCAAAGTTTGTGGTTCACTGGCTGATGAAGATGCAATTTCTTTCATTGCTTTCAAAATGTATTCCTCAGGACACTGCTGGGCTCCCCTAAAAGTCAGAAATGAGTGTACTGAAAAACTGGAGTTACAGTGATAAAAGTAAGATGTTCCTCAATGAAGTACGACTATGTGAAGTTGGTTCAGCATTTTAGTTTTTATAATAAATTGAGAATATTTTAACTAAACGCAACAGTCATTCTCCTCCCATATTTAGGAAAGGAGCTACAGTATACAATTTATTTCTTTTTCTATTAGCTCATCTAGTTTTAAAACGTTTTATGTTTAAAATTATGATTTGTAACACTCATTTCATAATTTTTTTTGCATAATGCCTGTTACACAGTAGGGGTTGTGCCATTTGATTAATTAATGAGTTTTTCAAAACATTCCAACACCTATGTAAAGATGTTCCCTACATTTGGATGCTTGGCTGTGCTTTCTTGCCTTAAAGAGTACAGAGAAATTGTTTCAGAATGTTAGACCAGATGTCTTGGGCAGGAGCAGGTTTTGGCTAAGGCAACGGAAGAATCTTTGTGATCTGAGAGAACAGCTTGGTAAGCAGTTCTCCCTGCTGTACCCCAAAGAATGGGGTCCAAGGGACTGACAACATTGGCATTAGGGGAGCTTGTTAGAAATGAAAAATCCTAGTCCTACTGAACCAGAATCTACGTTTAAAAGAGACACCCGCTTAGTTTGTATGCCCTTCAATGTTTTAGAGATATTTGGCTAAGGGACTTGCAGGAAGGGACTAGAATTGGTCTCCAGTCAAGGAAGGGCAGAATTGTAGACTGTGCCTGCTGGCCACATCTGAAGGGGAGAGAGGGCTTAAGGAACCATGTATGCAGAAGAGTCGTTAGGAATTAGCTAAATCAGACATTCCTAACCTCTGGCTCTTAGGAGAACATCATCTGGAGAGTTTTAAAAATATGATTTCCTCCCAATTCAACACAGTGATTTTGACTTTGTAGGTCAAGGGTGGGGTCTAGGTATCAGTTTTATCTTGGAAATTTTTGAGGAATTAGAGGGAACCATGAGGCAAACAATTGTGATTTTGGAGAACTCTAAAATATTGAAGTTTTCTTATATGGAACTGAAATAACATCTCTGTAACTGCCATATGCCCACTGGTGGTTCCGTGATTACCTAGAGGCTGAGGGTGTGGAATCTGGAAAAGATGACCTGTGCTCAATTCTTATTCTGGGTGGAAGAGAGAATAACGTCCCCCTCCAAAGATGCCCACATCCTGAGCTTCAGAATTTGTGCATATGCTGCCTTACACAACAAAAGTGACCTTACATGGGGGACTAAGTTAAGGACCTGGAAATGGGGACATTATCTTGGATAGTCCAAGCAGACCCAATGTAAACACAAGGGTCCTGATAAGACAGTGGCAGGAGGGCCAGTGTTAGAGAAGGAGCTAGGACAATGGAAGCTGAGGCCTGTCCAAAGAGAAAAAGAGATCTGAAGATGTCATACTGCTGGCTTTGGGGAAAGGGACCATGAGCCATCAAATGCAATGGCCTCTAGAAGCTTGAAAAAGCAAGGAAATGGATTCTCCACAAGAGCTACAAAAGGTACTCAGCTCTGCTGACACTGATTTAAGCCTGGTGATACCCAGTTTGGACTTGTGAATTCCAGAACTGTGAGAAAATAAAGGTGGGTCGTATTAAGCTGCCAAGATCATGGTTATTTGTTACAGTAGCAATAGGAAACTTGTACACTTTGCCAACTTAATAGCTGTGTATTTTGGGGCAGGTTCTTTAATCTCTCTGGACTTCAGTTTCATCTGTGATTTAGGGTAATGATGAGATCAACATTATAGGATTCATGTGAGAAATAATTATGCTAGCCTATCTAAAACACTTAGTGCCTAGTAGATAGTAATTGTGATTAGCAATTTCATGATGATCATCATTACTATAATTAAGGAATCTAGGATTTTTGCCTATAGCCACTGACTTTTCTAGAAATGTTCAACTTCTCTTATAAGAAACGTGATGGCAACTTGCTTTAATTTTGCATCCAAGAAGAGAGTATGCCACCACTCTCAACACGGTGGGGAAAAAACCTGTCAGACCTAACAAATTTGAGGATGATCCACTTTAAAAAAGCTTGTAAGAGGAGACATGTCTCTTAGCAATGAATGGATGACTTTTTAAGCCTAAATAACCTTCCTGGGATGTTATTGCTCTACACTTTCAGTTTAGAATATTTCTGTGGCTCAATGGAGAGGGACTCAAGTCAAGCTGAATGTCAACAATGCATTTAAAACAGAATCACAGGGAAGAATGCATCTTTGAAAGGTCCTTAGTATCCTGCAAAACTTTCTCATGTTTATTCTTGCATCTCCAGTTCCTACAAGAGCCTCTGTCTGTAGGTGTTCAATAAATACAAGATGAAATAGGCAAATGGACAGATGAATGCACGCATCATACCAAACATTCAAAGGACAACAGAAAAATAAATCCCATTCATGAACCACTTTTCTGTGTAATAGTGCGTGTCTTTTCTTGTGTCTTCCTGCACTGTTGTAAATGATTTCTGTCCGGTCTCCTTTTCTCCTTGTTCTCCCACCACCAATCTGTTCAACTCACAGATGCACTTACTACTGTTCAAAAAACAGATAAAATCTTACCGTCCTTGCTCAGAAACCTTCAGGGGCTCCCAGGAGGCTGGGGTGGTAACTTTCAACTTTTCCCCACTAATATTCATGGGGGATATGATACATTCCCACTATTAGCATTAGCTCCTTGATTGCCATCCCTAGAAAGTCAGTGACCTAAAGAATACAGTCCAAATTACATATAATACAACATGTATTATAACATGCATTTAATATTACATTTACAGTTGTATCAGCAATTACATTTTGACTAACATCCCTTCTGCCATCCATAGTCCCTCCATTCCCATAAAATCACTCACCTTCCCGCATTTCTAATCTGCATGCTTTGTTTATATCTTTTTCTCAGCCTGGAATTCCTTTCTTCCTTTCTATTTCTGATGAACCTCTTCACATCTTTAAAGCCACACATTAGAGTTTATTGCCATCATGAAGCCTTTCCCAATCAGAATTAGTGACACCGTCCCGAACATTCGTATACCATACTTTTCTTGACATATGCAAGGTTTAGGAGCTTTGAAGCTGGAGGTGTCTGGATTTGAATACCCATCACTTATTGGGTCTGTGATCTTGGCCAAGTTTCTTAATTAAATGGATCCATAGTTTTATCTTATTTTAAATAGGGATAATAATAGCATCTTCTTTGTAGAGTTACCATGAGGATTAAAAGAGATAATGCTTATAAAGCAACAGTGCATGGTACCTGGTAAGCTCTCAATAGACACCTGTTATTAATTGTAATGATAATGATTTCAAGCTCTGAGGCACTGACATATATGTCATAGAGAATGTGCGTGGGAATATATTTATATATTACCCTTAACACTAGAGAAGCCTTTTGAGTGCAAAGATCTATCTTTGAACTTCCTTACTCTTATGACGGTCCTAGTAAGCAATAGCTTTATTGCAATTAATTACACATAATCACACTTTTTCACATTGTAATCTGAGCCAATTTGATTTTGCTTTCATAAACATTATGAATAGTCACCATTAGTTGTAAATTATTGTTTTCATACATGCAACCTCAGCTTTCTCTTTTATAGGGTACTTTTAAAAACCTTTTTTCAAAGTATTATCTCTTAATATGACAACCATGTTTATGGCTCTTCCTTTCCAAGACCCATCACCATCCTATATTATATCTTCAAGAATTAGATTTTATTGGATTCTCCCTCTTCTAACTCTAAGAGGCACCATCACAAAGGGTTCCAATGTGTCTCATGATGACTTAATGCAACTGCATTTTCATTTTTCAAAAATGGTACTATGTTGCTGATATGGGTTGTTAAATATTAAATATAGATGACATGTTTCCCTCTTAATTTTTGACTGGATAAATTTAAGGGATCTTGATTTGCTTAAAAATTAAGATAATCTCCAAGTAAATTGTACAGTACGTGATTAGAAAAGTAACATCCAACCTTTTCCCATAATTTGTGTGAATATTTCATTTCAGCTATATTTCAATTCTCCCTAAATTATTTGAAAATGGAAAAAAAAATCCAGTAAATTAGCTCTCAGAGGCCATACAGAGTCACCGCAAATGATTTGAGTTGGTCCAACTATTTATACCGGGATATGTATAAACCTGGTGGGCTTACATAGATATGTAAAATTGAAATTCATTGATGAATTACCAGATATTAGACTCAGAAGGTGGTTTAACAATAATTAGAGGTAATTTTTATTAAATTCTATCTCCTAAGCACTTGACAAGGTTGTAACATTTATCCCTGTGAAGGCGGTGTAATTATTATTTCCATTTTGCAGATGAGACTGAGGATTAAAGAGCTTAAGTATCCATGGCCACACAGCTGGTAAATCACAGTAAACTGTTTGATTCTAAAGTTTAAATTCTTAAACACAGCCATCTCTTTTGCATATGGAAACTGAAATCCATAATACTTAATATTCAAAGTCATACAGCTTGTTCGTGATAGTCTAAGGTTAAACTTACACCCCAGGACTACTGGTCCTATGCTTTTTCCAGGAGATTCTTCATGAGTGGTGAATTAGAATGTCTGTCCTGACGTCTTTTAAATATAATGAATAAAGCTCACTTAAATGATTTCTTAAAATGGTGGCTGCCTCAGAATCCAATCAACCAATTATCAATTTCATAATGAATTCACATATCAAAAAGCTTAGATAAGCACCCTTTGCTAAATGAGCAAAAGCTCTTGGAAACATGAACTAAGTTACAATGAAGATCATTATCTCAAAAGCCTTCAAACGTTCACAACAAAATACAATTTCTAAGACATAATTAAAAAAAGGGAAAGGAAATGGAAACAAAGTAAATGAGAGAGATGACATGATGGGTCTCGTCATCTTTAGACATTTCATGTTTTTATGTTGTTCCTATATTTTAATTGCCCATAAGATCATGAAAACATCTATGCCCATAAATATTTTATGCCTCTTGCTATCACATCATAATAAATCATTTGATATTTGCTTCTTTGATAGGAATGTAACCAATGTAATAATAAAAGCATACTTACGAATAACTTTTGGTTTGATAGGGAAAAGGCATGATATTTTGCAGTATAAATGATCGGTGATATCGTAAAAATACAATCCTATACCAGAAAAAAAACACAACTGAAAAGTCTATGGTAAATAAATATTTACTGTTTATTCTTTCAGAAAGCCTCAACACTGCTGAGAAATCACAACTTCACCTTTAAAGCATCAGAAGTATTTTCTACTAAGAAGTGGAATCTGAACGTGTCGACAGGATTGTTTTTACACATAATAATTAAGACGTTAAAGCAATTTCTCCACCTCAGTCCTATGACATTTGGGGCTGGTTCATTCACTCTTGCGCCTTGTAGGATGGTCAGCAGCCTGCGTGGTCTTACCCACAGAGCCTGTAACACAGCCCTCGCCCAGCTGGAACAACCAAAACATCTCCAGAAATTGGGAATGGACCCTGGGATATGACATCACTCTTGTGAGAAGCCATTGTTTTAAAGTAATGGCCTAAAAGATCAAAGAACTCCTTGTCCTTTATCCATAAATGTTAAATGATCTTCACATTCACTAGTTTTTGATAGTCAAGTCTGCATATCAATAGACCAAGATTTGAATAACTTTTTCTGGGGTTTCCAGTTGAATAGGATTTGGCAGTTTTGCATTTAAGTTAAAATTGTCACTTGTCAATATGCATTAAATTAAATTCATAGTTAGTTATATAGAATTTTCTTCAATCTGAGGGAAGAAAAAAGGGAAAGGAAATGGAACCATTGTCATGGGTCTCCTTAATATCTCCTCATTTCTCTTCTTCTCCTAATTAGATTAAAATTATTACCCCTTTGTTTATGGATTGAACTTTGCCCCTTTAAAAGACATGCTCAGTGGTACAAGGGGAGCTCAGTGGTAGAATTCTTGCCTGCCACACAGGAGATGGAGCTTCTGTTCCCAGCTTGTGCACTTCCTCCCACACCCCACCCACAAAAAATTCAACAAATGGTGCTGCAATAATGGGATACTCACATGGAAAAAGAGTGAAATGTGATCCCCACAATAGACACACCAAAAAATAAAAAAATAAAAAAGACATGCTCAAACCCCTTTGCCCTGTGAATGGTAACTTATTAATTTAAAAAAGCATCTTTGAAGATATTATTAGTTATAATGAGGCCAAACTGGATTAAGGAAGGCCCTAATCCAGTACGACTGGTGTCCTTATAAAGAAGAGGCGAAAGAACAAGAGAAAGCCAGAGGGAGGTAGAGACAGAGACAGAGACAGAGAGACAGAGAGAGACACACTGTGTGGCAGAGGTGGAGGCTGAGCTGAGCTGGAACGCCACGGCCCCATGGGGTTGCTGGCACCAGGACCAGCCTGGTGACAGTCCTGGAATGGATTCTCCTTCTCTTGGGAGGAAGCAAGGCTCTGCCAAACCTTGATTTAGGACATCCAGTTTCCATAACTGTGATGTTGCAGACAGCCCCTGTTTGTTACACCACCTCCTGCTGCAGCAGGCAGGCCCCTGTTTACTGGCGCCATTTCCTCTTTGAAAAGTCTCCCAGGCCCTGAAGATGCTCCAAACTGCATGTAGCAGGATAAGAAAAATCCCTGTAAAGACCCCTCCCCTTCTGTACATCGGCACGTACCCAAGCGCTTCCCTTCAAACCCTGTGACAACCCCTGTTGGGGCTCAGACTTTTAGAGGCTACTCGGCTGAGCCCTGTGGCCATAGACTAATAAAACCTACTTCCTGAAACTTCGGAGCCTTGACTCCGGTTGGCTTTGTTTCTGCACAATGTGCCTGGAGGTTTGCAGCCTTGTTCCTGTTTTCGCACAGCAGTGAGACAGTTTGTTTCTGTGGTTTAAGCCAACGAAACTTTGTACTTGACTGCCCCAGCCCTGGCAATCTAAGATACCCTCCCATTTAGATCAACAAACCATGCAAAAAATATGTATACTGTCATGATAACAGTTTGGAATTATCCCAAGTCACAAGATTCCTTGAAAAGCTACGCCTGGACCAGTGTTTCTCAAAAGTGTAGTCCAGGGCAGTGCAATGGTGGCTCAGTGGCAGAATTCTCACCTCCCATTCCAGAGACCTGGGTTTGATTCCCAGAGCCTGCCCATGTGAAAAACAAAGTGTAATCCATGGACCACCTATCTCAGTTTCCCGAGATCTTTATTACTATTATAGATTACTGGGTTCCAGCCCAAACCTTTTGAGCAGAGCCCAGTGTTCTGAATTTTACTAAACTCCCCAGATGGCTCTAAATCCCACATTCAACAGCAATGGACACAGGCCATAGAAACAAGAAAACTATCCACTCAATTGAAATTATGTTTTGGTGGACCCAGTTTTATTCTAATTTTTAACTGTTCTATACTGATTGATTTTTAAGCACGTGAGATCTTTTATTAGAATTTACCAAGTCCAGGATAGCTGTCCCCAAGTAAGACTGCCCCCAGTTTGGCAACATTTAAGCTAAAAGCCTTGATCAGTCTGCTTAAGCTTACAGATAAACAATAACTCAGTTTCTGGTACATGAAAATTTATCCAATTGATTTATATTAAACCACAAATTGTCTTTTACTAAAAAAATACTCAGTTAAAAATTCACACACCAATAGTTGCAGTTTCTCTTTCCTTGTCACTTTAGAATTTTAAGGTATTTCAAATAATCACCTACCAAACTCAGCATTACCAACTATAATTTTATATTTCCTATCACAAACTTTAAATATACACTACTTTAATGAATGGGTGGTCCAATTCATCACCCTTTAGTAAAAGGAAAAAGCAATAATTACTGCCTCAATTGCCAAACAAGATAGAAAGGGATATTTCAATTTTTTCCTTTTTTCAGTGCAAGTTCAGAAAAATGTACTTTTAAGTATTACATTAATTGGGAAAAGAGCCAGGTGGTTAAGTAGCGCTTTTGCTAAGATTGATAAAAATAATTGGAGACAATTTTTAATACAGTAAAATCAGGCCCAAAAATTACAGCAAAAATATGTACAGATTATATAAGTTTTCAGACCATAAAATGCTTCAATACCATTTTTCCACTTTCTTAATTTAGTCTTAGTTCTAAATAAAATATATTAAATATTCTCTGTCAATTTTTGATATTTCCTGAGTTGTTTCTTGGTAGGATGAATCTTACCGTCTCCCACATTAATTAGGAAGTGCTTATGAGTAGCATCACCTGGTATTTATACATTCCAAATTGTTTTTCTTTAGTCTCAGTACTTGAAATACTGGTTTGACTTGACATAAACTCCTTTCTTCACACTTTCTCCCTTGAGTTTCTTGAAAGTGTTGCACTTGAGAAATATGGCAGTAGCCTAATAGTTACATCTTTTTAAAATAATTTTATCTTTTTACTTGGAGGCTCAAAGGTACTACCTTTTTTTTTTTTCTTTTTTCTTTTTTGACTTTAAAACCTTGAACACCAGAAAATGTCTTGAAGTTGACTGTTGATGGGAATTGTTTCCAGGTAAATGATGAATCCTTTCAATATCGTAGTGTTCAGATTCAGATATCTTTAATTTCCAGGAAAGTTTTCTTAGATTATAGTTGTATGTATTAGTTCAGTTCTGTTTTGCTTTCCTAGTTCAGGTACTCCAGTTCTATGTATACTGCCCTTCTTTCCTGCCTTCCCTTTCTCTCACTTCTGCTCTACTCTTTTTTGTCTCTTGTCTATCTCAGTTTCATTCTGTTAATTACTTTCCTACCCTTCTTTGATGTCTTTTATTAGATTTGCACTTAAATATGTTCTCCCTTATGCACCTTGCAAATTATTACTTATTTCTGAGGTGGTTTGGCTTTCTGTGCATTATCTTTCATGAATGTAATCAACTCTAATTGCAATTTTTTTCGTTTGTTGTTATTGTCCATATCTGATTTCAGTTTTTGAGTGTTTGATTCTGTTTTTCAAAATATCTCCAAATTCTTGTTTAATGGCCTAAATTCAATTTGGAATGTTGTGTTAATTTTCTTTTCTGCAGTTAATTTTTGTTGGAGAATTTTCATCAGCTAAAAAAATTTTTTTTCACATTATCTGTTTTTTTTCTTATAGTAGCTTTGTGTGGATTTAAAAAAATATTCTTAAGCACTTCATGGCAAGGGTTTCTAGCTCCAGTGCACTCTCTACTGTCAGTTTTGTTGAAAGTTTTGTTGTCATTATGGATGTTGTCAGTGACAGAAGAGGGGGTTGTTGGGGAGAAGTCGGTGTGCATTTTTGTTTCAGAGGGATCATTCATTCCCCTCCGACTTCCTTTCTGTACCTTCATTCCCACTCTCTGAAGCGCTCTACATACTGTCTATTTATCTCATTTTCTCTCAGAAGAAAGACTTCTTCAAGGCTGATACCTCTGGTCTGCTCACTCTCAAGCTGTGAACCACTAACATTCCAGACATGCATTCTCTATTTTGGGCACTGGGTTTAGATTTTCTCTTTCCAAGGGATGATTTCGTCTGTGCTTCCCTTTTCTAGGGAATCTCTTAAGACTTCCTTTCCCTACTCTCTGCACTTACCAGATGGTAGCAATGTTGGGCGCTCTGTTGAAATTTGCTCTGTAGCTCTATCTCCTAGTAATGCAAAATTCACAGGTAAAATGTGATTTTCTCTGCTCTCCTTTATGTTTTTCATTAAAGAAGATTTGTGGAAAGATTGGAGCCAGGCAGCAACTTTTATCCTCTGTTGCATCAGGGTCTTAATGAGGAAGTGGCACATTTCTGAAGTCCAGGCATGGTGGCTGTGCTGGTTTGAAAGGATGCATGTCCCCTAGAAAAGCCATGTTTTAATCAAAATTCCATTTCGTAAAAGCAGAATAATCCCTATTCAATACTGTATTTGAAACTGCAATCAGATCATCTCCCTGGAGATGTGATTTAAACAAGAGTGATTGTTAAGCTGGAGTAGGTGATGACATGTCTTCACCCACTTGGGTGGGTCTTGATACATTTCTGGAGTCGTATCAAAGAGGAAACATTTTGGAGAATGAAGGAGATTCTGAGAGAGCAGAGAACAATGCCACCACGAGAAGCAGAGTCCACCAGCCAGTGACCTTTGGAGATGAAGAAGGAAAATGCCTCTCGGGGAGCTTCACGAAACAGGAAGCCAGGAGAAGAAGCTAGGAGATGATGCCATGTCTGCCATGTGCCCTTTCAGATGAGAGAGGAACCCTGATTTTGTTCACTGTGTGCCTTTCCAGATGAGAGAGAAACTATATTCACCACGTGCCTTCTCACTTGAGAGAGAAACCCTGAACTTCAGTGGCCTTGTTGAACCAAGGTATCTTTCCTTGGATGCCTTTGATTGGACATTTCTATAGACTTGTGTAATTGGGACATTTTCTTGGCCTTAGAACTATAAACTAGCAACCTATTTAATTCCCATTTTTAAAAGCCATTCTGATTCTGGTATACTGCATTCCAGCAGCTCACAAACTAGAACAGTGGCATACTGGTAGCCAAGGTGAGTGGACCCTAATATGGAGAGAAACTTTAGAGCACCAATGGATGTACTTTGGCCCTTTCCACCAAGACTATATTTCCCAGGATTCCTTCTGCTCTGATCATGATGGGTCACTGTTTCCCTTTCTGAACGAATGCCGTTTCTTTCACAAGATCATCCCATCCTCGTCCTGGACTTCCTACTGTTACACATTTTTCAGTTATCCACATAACTTAACACTTCACAAATCCCAAACCCAGACATATATCTAAAAGTATATTAATCTTCTCCACTGTCCCATTTCCTTAAATCATGGCAGATTTATCGCAATAACAGAATCCATAGCACATACTTTCCTTTCTAAACCTTTCCCCTCCAAGACTGCAGCTGTACTTCATTTTGGCAGTGATGTTTGGGAGTTTCATCTGAACATAATTTCCTATCCTCTGCAATATAAGTGCATAGCTATTGTGTCTATGTATTTTTCAATTCTTGTTGATGAGTGAAGGAAAGCTTAATGAAGCTTTGTGATTACTGGACTTGAGAGTAGCTAGCAACTTGTTCCGCAAAGTCACTGAAAACAGTTTGCTTCTTGAATCCATTTATTAAATCATCTTCAGTAATGCTATTCTATGTGTAGGAACCTCTTGAGCTTTTTTCTTTCTTCTTCTTCTTTTATAGAATAAAAGATTCACGAAAGGCTATTCTAGTAATCATTAATATCAATGTGGTAATTTTATGAATACTTCATTTATTTTCAAATAGGTACTAAATTAATGGTTTTTTGAAGTAAGAAATAACCTCATTTTTTCATTATACTCAAAGTACTTCTACATATACATCACAGATGTTGCTTTTTATGTTCATACATATGTGAAATTTACTTATATAATAAACATTTCCCAAGAGATCAGACCTCACAAATAAATAACATCTGTGCAAAATATTTTATAAAGAACAGTGGTAAACAACAAAATAAAAATTCTTTAGGAAAAACACAATGCTTAGGTACTTATCCTTGGATCACATAGTATATGATAAAATTAAGACTGCTAATTCTGTTTTCCTTAAGTCTTGTCCTAAGTAAATTTAAGTTGGCAAATTATTCTTAAGAAGCATGGTGATTCTGGATCATGTCCAAATTCACATATTTACACTCATTCCCTAATAATTCATAAAGATTTTAGGTAAACAAATGTAAAATAACATCTGTTTTTAGAATAGATGCTTAAAAACAATTTTTGTAATTATCTGGAGAATTTAAATGAATTACAATAAACTCACAAACCACACTAACTGTAACATGACTAGAGAAAGTACTAACTCTAATATACTAAAGTTTTAAATTAATGTTTTGTTAAAAAAACACTGAAAATTGCTATTGTTCATAATTTTGTAGTGTGCTGTTTTCTGTCATAGAGTCATACTTAATAAAAGGAAGCAGCATTCGATAAAATGTAAGCAGGTAAATCAAGGGAACGTATGAAAAGGTCTTCAGAGAATACTCACTTGACTTTGCCATTCATTAATAGATAAATTTCTCTTCGCGTGTTTCTTTCTTTTATATGTCTTATAATTATGAGAATATTTTTACTTTTAATAATTTAATATTAATTTTTCTTTTGTGATGATTTCATGAGAAATGAAATCATAAGCTTAATTTTCCATTCGAAAAGTCTTTTGGAAGATCAGAATGTTACAGTGTAGCCCTGAGTCAAGTTTAAGAATTGTCCACTACAAGTATACTGTTCCAATAAGCAAGGCAACAGAAAAATAACAATTACTCATTTATATCGTTTAGTTAGACAGATCAGCTCTAGGCAACAAACACTGGTTCTGCAGAAAGTCATAATCAAAAAGATCTATAACAGTTGTGCCAAGGTGCATGCCAACACATTCTCTGTGTTTGTGAAAGTTTCCACAATTTAATAAGACCCCAATTTAAAGTTCCCTTTCCATTCTTGGAACAGACCTTAACCTGATTTTGTCCCATAGTTTTTGCTCTGGTTTTGAATGAACATAAGCCAGTGCTAAAAGAAATATTAATCATCTAGGAAAAGGGTCATCATTTTTTTTTCTCTGTAACGGGCCAGATAGTAAATATTTTGGGGTCTACGAGGCTTAGTGTTTGATACAATTGTTCAACCCTGCTTTTGTGGTGCAAATGCAGCCACAGGTGGTATGTAAGCGGTGATGGTGGTTACGTTTCAATAACCTTTATTTATGGACACTGACATTTGAATTTCATATAATTATCACGTCACAAGGTATTCTTTAGATTTTTTTCCAATTATAATAAAAATGTAAAAACTCTTTTTAGCCTGTGAACCACATATAAACATTATAGGTCAGATATGGCCCAGTGGTTGAAGTTTTCTGACTCTTACCTAGGAGAATACACCAAATATTTAATGGGAATTTGATAAGTATAATTATAATGAAGAAAAAGAAGATGATCAATGGTGATATAAATAAGATGAAAACTGGAGTGAACACTAGAAACAATTTACATGATGTTTACATTTTCTAGCTTCCTGTTGCACTTCCTTTAATAAAATTTTCTTATTTTTTTTTACCGTTCCATTTCCTTGGCTGCTCAAGCAAATACCTTGAAATGAGTTGGGTTTAACAATGCAAATTTATTCACTCACGCTCTTGAAGGTAGAGAACTCAAGTCCAAATCAAGGCGTCATCAAGGCGATGCTTTCTCCCCAAAGACTGTGGCATGCTGGAGCTGGCTGCTGATGAACCCTGGTCCTTAGCTTGTCACATGACAAGGCATATGACAGTGTCTCCTAGTCTCTCCCTTCTCTTCCAGGTTCCGTGGATGTTCAGCATCTGGCCTCTCACTCTGGCTGCCCCTCTCTCTGTCTGAGTTTCATTCTTCTTATAAAGGACCCCATTAGTGGGACTGATGCAATGCTTGGGGTGTGCTCCCCTAACTGAACCAACCTCATCAAAAAGACCTACTTACAATGGACTCACAGCCACAGGAATGGATTAGATTTAAGAACATAGTTTTCTGGGGTGCATGCAGCTTCAAACTACCACAGTTATGGTACCTTAAGTCTCCACAGTAATCCACCAATTATTTAGGTATAAAGGGCCTTCTTATTTCTAACTCAAATGCAAATGGCCAACCTCATCAAAACCATCACCATCCACTTGCCAAGATATTGTAATGAAGGTATTTTGTATTTGTTATCTCTGGCCCCACAGGTTTTCAATTTTTTTCCCCTTCAGTAAATGCTCCCATTGAAAGTTGCATACAAATTGCTAATAAATATGTATCAATTCAATCTACTAAACTACCAGTGCTCCATAATATGTACATTCTAAAGCAGGGCTATCAGTACACCTCTGATTGTGCTTGAAATTCCCCAATGATGATATCTGACTTATTTTATATCAAACCCTGCCAGAGAACTAAAATCTAACCTAGAATTTGACACCAAGAGCAGTCATAGGATTCTCCAGGTGTTGTATTCTATCGGTGGTTGGTCCAAGTTACAAAAAGTCATCAATAACCATGATCTTTTCACCCCAGATCTTGAGAATGGGGTGAAAATTTAGATCACTTTTCAGTAGTGGCCTGACCAGGTTTGATGCAGTAGAAAAAGACACTTCATAAAGTATCCTTTCCCCATCCTCCCCCAAGAATTGGTGAAACTGGACTTGAGCTGAAATTAAACTTTTAGCACTGCTATTAGTGGGGCCTAAAATAATGCTGACCTGCTTGCCTAAGGCAAAATAGTCATCCCAAATCAATAGCTGCTGTGATGGAGTCTGCACATCAGGCAGACTTGACTCATATTGACCCTCTCTAACTGAGAGAATGATGCATTAAACATCAATTCCCTGAGAAACAGATTGGGGAGTAGAAGGCAGGAGTGTGGGAAAAATTTAGGGGATATGTCAATCAGCACACATCTATTACAGAGCCTTTGCATCATTTGTTCATTCAAATATTTATCCTGGGCTGTTTTATACTTGCCAGGGAAGGAAAAATTGTCCAGGATCATAGGATCTAGGTCTACTAGGAATCACCTGAACTCCATCCTTAGAAAATCCACCCCTTGGCTCAGATGCTGTTTCACCTTTCTTAAAACTTCAAAACGACCCAGGATAATTATCAAATTATGCATCCTCCCTACTTCCTCTTGTATCATATTAGAAACACTTCACAGTGAGTTAGGATACTGACTGGAGGGTGTGGTATTCCTCAGGTGTTGTGGGAAATAAAAATTGCTTGTGAGATGAGCCCAAAGGGGCCTAAAAATGTGGCCACTAGAGCTTGTCTACTGACAATGAAACTAAGATGCTCTCATGAAGAATCACTAAGTCCTGCATGGCTTTTCTTTTTTTTTTTTAATTTTTTTTTTTTCCACATGGGGAGGCACCGGGAATCGAACCGGGGTCCTAGGGCTTGGCAGGCAAGCATTCTTACCTGCTGAGCCACTATGGCCTGCCCCCCATCATGGCTTTTCTTGAATTAGTATTTAAGATTATAGATGATGCCTATTCCAAATGTCACAGATATATTGGACTGTTAGCAGAATGTCTTAAATTTAAAACCTTACGTGCCAGGGAGCATGCTAGGCTTTTACAAATATATCATCTCTAATATTCTACCAAACCTGGAAAAATGGCACATCTACTCAATGCTTGGGAATACTTGAAAGGAATTTCTAGTAAGTCCATAGTAACAATAAAGGTGTCTCTACATTTTATTTCAGTAAGTGAACTGGGTACACAGGTTCCAGGGCTCATCCCACTGTGGAGAGCAAATACCTTACCAAACTGGCCCGTTCGATGCTCCGCATTTGTTTGCAGTGAATCTCATTCCTAAATGTCACTATTCAGACCTGCTATTTACTTGATCTGGCAGTTATGAGAGATGATTCATCTCCCCTGTATGAACACATTTTTTATTTCTACCATCGATAACCATGACAATGATAATAGACTGAAAGACTGATAATGATGAGGTTTTTTTTTTTTTCCAGCTGGCTTAGTATAATTGACAGCAAACATGAAAAGATCAATAAAACTGTGAACTTTTGCCTTGACTAAGCAACTGATAATAGAGATGTTTAGTGATTTGGTTAAAAATGAACAATTAAATTAATCCTGCTTTAGAGACCAGAGTTACCAAAATAATAATTTTGAACACATACATATATACACCGTAGAGATGTAATAGAATTAAAAAGTCAAAGAAAATAAAATAGTTCACAGTGGCCAAAACTCAGGGCAGAGGAGAGGAGTAGAAGATCAGGAAGGATAATCATGAACCATATATTCCTCAAGAGAGAAGAGAAAGGTAGTGGACAAATGTGAGCAGGTAAACACAAGGCAATTACGTAGCCAGTTGGCTAAATTTGCCACGTCTTATCCAGTTTCTTGGTATTGACTGGGAAGCCCTACTTCTCCTCTTTGAAGCTCTGAAATGACTTGCAATTGGTCTGATTGAAATTTTGAGGGCACGCGTCCCTCTGCCGTAACCATAATGGATCCAACTTAGGAGATATTAAAATATAAATTATACTTACAAAGATATAAAGTTAATTCTGTGTTAACAATAGGAAATTATCTAACTGCGGTCTATTAAATTCAACATGGATATACCTAAGTGATGAGATTAGGGCAAATAAAGGGAATTAGGGAGAATATTTAGAAATTTTATTAGCAATTTAAAAACAGTAGAATGGTGAGCAAAAAGAGTCGTGTGTTAAGAGAAATAATTACAACAGACGCAATTGCCAAAGCATTTTAATCTTAGCTTTGGAACCCTTTTTTGACCCAGGAAACAATCACAGTAGGTTTTAAAATTTACAGGTAGAGATTTTTATTTCGGATGGGGGCGTTTTTTTTGCTGGTGACTTTTGGAGGATGTGTCCCTAAATCTCTATGTTTTGGAATTTATTAAAGTTCCTTTAGTCAAGTGGACTAAAAACTTTCAGAACTTTATAAAGCACGTCCTCATTATCATTTGCCTTTATTCACTTGTATTTCTGGGAGTTTTTTCATTAGATATTTCACAGCTGTGTGTCTCAGTGCAAAAAAGTTCATAATTCTTCAGCTTCTTCGTGAACAGACTCTTTTCTTCTTCTTTTTTTTTTCATGGGCGGGCACCAGGAATTGAACCCGGGTCTCCCGGCGTGGCAGGAGAGAACTCTACCTGCTGAGCCACAGTGACCTACCTGAGAACAGAGCTTTGTATTTCTAAAACACCCCTTTTATTCTGCTTAATGGTTATGGCTTTGATTTCCACTTTAGATGATGCTCCACTTTTCTCTTTGTTTTACATTCACCAGACACATCTTGCCTATCTTTATTTTTTAAAACTTTTCCCCAAACTTTATTTTAGATGTATTGGATTTTGTCTTTCTTCCCCATATGAAAGTCTCTGACTCTATCAGAAAACTCATTTATATTTATTGTCACTAATCTGATTCCATTCTTTCCTTGAATAAACTCTTTAAATAATATCATACATTGCTTAGTTTTCTCATTTCCTCTATATTTACATATACTGGGTTCATCGATTTCTTTTAATTAATTTTGTACTTTAGTTTTTGTACCACTTTTCTTCCCTCCACCCTCAAAAGTAATGAAAATTCTGCCAGGCAGTATATAAGCAGTGGATTTTGACAGGTTAAAGTGTATTTGGAGCTCCAAGAATTGCTAGTAGAAGAGTTTATACCATGGGATGAAAATAAGATAAAACATTTAAACAATTTCTGGGCTTTTTCTATGAATAAGGAGAGGCAATATTGATTTTTTAATGTGTTTCCAAAAATCTAAATTTGGTAAACACATACACACATACACAATGTTGTTCTTTTCTTTTAATTTTAATTTTTTTTTAAATTTATAATCTTTAAGAGAATTCCAAAGAGTGGTGAGTTTCTTTTCACAAATCACTAAACTCAAGTTTGATTCCTCCTTTCAAGAGGAAACCAAAGCGCACGGGTCCCTACTTGGAATCTCTTTGTGAGACCAGATCTAGGGACTGGCTGTTATTAATCTTTCCTGACTAACGAAATTAGACAAAAGCAGGCTGGCTGTCAAATATTTACAAGCCTGCACTTAGTTCAAAGTTGGGCATACAAAAATCCTAGCGGCTCTTATTTATTAATATATTCTGTTCCGTAAGGTGCAATTATCTGGTAAACAGATCATGTTAACACAGCTTAAAAAGCTAATTAGCGTAAGCCCTTTGAAAAATCTCCCACATTTTGGTCTTTCCGATCATTCTTTACGACTGCCGCTCTGCTAAAAGTTCCAAAGCTGAGGAAATGGAAATCCTTCCAACAATTCGTCAGTGACCCTGATCTGCATTCCCTCTTCACTTTATCTGTAGACTGTGTGATTTAAAATTTAAATATACATAAAATGATAACTGCATTGGCTAGAGGTCCTTGCTAAGTAAGCTAAGAGGTGACCCTCCCTCCCCAAAGATGTGCAAAACCTTTAAAATGTCCCCACATCGCTGAGCCTCCCGTAGTTTACCCATTATATGTCCAAAAAAAGGAGTTCATTGGGAGGTAAATGAATGCAACAGATTCTCACTCAGCATTTTTGCTCAAGTCCATCCTATTGTCACATTTTGGAGAACACTTGAGAAGTAAGCTGGGGAGCAGTCAGGGGTGGAGTCTGTCATTTTTCCACAGACAAAAGGCAGACTGTCACAATAAACAGCATTTATTCCTTTTGTATCTGTGGCTTGGGGCTGGAGAAGGGGCGGTGTCACCGGTTATAGTTGTAGAACACATAAATAATAACGGTAGCTTGCAAATCATAGATCAAACAAAACAGAGGGAATTGGCAGTGATGAAAGCAAGGAAATAGATGCTTCCAGCACAAGCTAATTTACTACCCTTTAAAAAAATATCGTCTCTTTCTTAACAGTAAAAGTGGAATATTTTTGCTTGCCTCTTCTGCAGCAGGTAATGAAGACAAACTTCTAATTCAGAGATCTCATGAAATTATTTTTCCCACCCCAAATTAAGTATCTTTAGATTCCTTTTCATTCGAGAGGTAATAATAAACGAATGGCTGTGACTTTTACTAACCAGTTATAAGTGGTAATCCTTTTGCTCAGCATTGTTGGACAAAAGCTATAGCCAAGCACACAAGGCTTTTTTGGATTAGAATTCTTAGAGAGAGAAATTGATTTTAGGATCTGAGAAGACTTCCTACGTTATATCACACCTGAACCATCGGACCTGATCAGAGGCAAGGCACCTAGCACCCTGAAGATTGCAAATCAGAATTACACCTTCCGCTTTGGACTCCCTAAAACCCGAAAAATATAACAGAGCGCAATGCTAAAATTGAGTCCATGTACGATAGAGAGTCTGTGGGCAAACTGCTCATTCCCTGCATCCTATGGAAATTCAATGGGAGAATCCCCACAGGATGACAGTGGATGAGAAGCTCTTTCCGTGTTATTACAATGTTGAAAGGTTTCTCATTTGCTGCGGGTGAAAAGTGTCTATTGTGGCTTCTAATAAAAACCTGTGAAACCGCATGGGTGTAAAGTAATTTTTTTTTCAAGTTTTCAAGAAACTGGTGGCAATGCTAAATTCACTGTTTTACCTTTGGGTGTGAAGTATTTCACTCTCTTTGTGATGGCAGGTTTACATCTGCTCTGTAACCTATTCTTACAGCCACATAATTGGAATTAGATTTTGCACACAGGGAGGGCTTCTCTTTGTGAACTGCATATAATTGTCCAAAACACAAACCATGATCAAATACTCTTGGATTGCATGTGAGCATGTGAGCAGTTGCAATCTATGTGAGTTATGTGAG
The DNA here is from genome assembly GCF_023851605.1 of Tamandua tetradactyla. Classification (NCBI taxonomy): domain Eukaryota; kingdom Metazoa; phylum Chordata; class Mammalia; order Pilosa; family Myrmecophagidae; genus Tamandua; species Tamandua tetradactyla. The sequence continues at coordinate 31,391,989 of NC_135352.1, forward strand.
GATCAGTTAGTACTTTTCTGGGGAAGATGAGCCTTATTATAATAGGGAAAGCTGAAAAGACTGAGAGCACAGGAGGTGTCAGGAGCCCTGAGCACAGCGGTGGAATGTCCCAGCAAGGAAGGAAAACCTGGAGCTGACTTGTGAAGACATTTTGGCCATCAGCATTTGAGTCGTGAGGTTGCAAACCGCACTGGTTGCTATCACGAATGTTAGCTTTTGTACAGCAGTTTTGACAGTTGAACTGCTCACAGCAAACTGCCACCGTAGTTCGTTCTGCTTCAGTGCCACTTGACTGTCACAGCCTGTCATAAGGCAAGAAAGCACTAAACCTAACCCCATTCAACAGGGTTTAATCATGCCCATTACTCCTGTGGTCTGTTTAGGCTAACGTGGGTTATGTGACACACAGTTTTCCCCTTTTAGCAGCACTTGTTTGTTTCATAGGCTTCAATTATTTTTTTTTAAGGGGTGATGAGCTACAATATTTTCATGAAAAAAATCAGAGAAAATAGATATTTTTTCCTTGAGACAATAAAATTGAAATTTATCAATTAATGAACGACTACAACCAAAAGGAAACTTCTGGTTGCAGAGGCTATTATCCCTATTTATGCTACCAGGAAAGGAGAGAGCTAACGCTTCCTTTGTTTCGCTAGGAGAACTAGACAGAAGAGAATTCGTTACTTCTTGATTAGAAAAAGCATATGGGAAAAGACATTAGCAAATTTTTCCCCTGTCACCCTTTGCTCGGGATAGAAAACATCCATTTACTTGTTTTCCTTGATCTGCGAAATCAGGATAGCCCCACTTCTTGGTCAATGGCCAAGTCCTCTGGCACAGAGGCTGTCACTAAGGAATACTTAGATATCTGGTATGTCATGAAATATTTCCAAAGGAAGGTCTCTCAACTGTAGCCGATGAGGTGACAGAACACTGAAGTTACAGTTGTTCACTTTTCACTCATTAAAACAAGGCAATCAGGGATAATGCTTCCCACCATGAAGGAAAACAATCCAAGCAATCTCATACACACTGCTAGCATTGAACAAGTCAATGCTTCAACCCGAGATTCAGCAAATAAAGAAAAAAATGACTTGTTCCAAACTCTGGAGGAAGGTAGAGACTGGAGAAGGAGCCCATAAATGCTGAATCAAAGAAAGAGAAAAATATCAGGCAGGAAATGCCCATCTTGGACAAGCGGTTCCCCTGTCCATCCCCTCACTTGGTCCCACATACCTTGGGAATCGCCCAGTAGCAGCAGCTGGGATCCCTCCTACCTCCCAGGGGGAATGCAGACTATAAAACCTTCCACAGCATTGAGACCAATCTCCATGTATATCTAGACACAGGGACCCAAGCTCACAGGGACCTAAGCTCACAGGGACCCATAGCAAGACATAGCCACTGAGGACGGTGGAATACAAAAGGGCAACAAAAGGGATTTTTCAAAATGGAGGAACATGGAAGGAACTGCAAAACCTTTCCTAAAAGCAGCAAGTACCAGCAGAAAATACCCCAATCCCTGTTTGGGGACCCAGAGGACAGGGGAGGACATTTCAAGGCCCAGGTGAGTGGGGAATGAAGAGCCTGAGAAAACATGGACAGAGACTGTATTTCCAGCCCTGAGTCCTGGTGCCCATCGCCCACCCTTGGGGGAAACAGCAGTGGGAGGCCCAATCTGCCTGGGGGATGGCTGCAGATTGGGGCAGCTGGGGACATCCTCCAGCACAAGGAAAGTGGGGATACAGCCCCACACTGAGGCAGATTTTGGCTGGTAAAGTGAGTGCACAGGGTCCCTACAGTTTCAGCCCCACATGGTCAGACACTGTGTGGGCACCAGCAGGGAAACAGCCTCTGAGGATGAATAAATCACCGAAGACCACCATCTGCTAGGCAGATAAGAAAGCGTAGGGGACTGCAGGGCTTTCCAGAGCCTCTCCAGACCCTGTGCTGGACCCTTGCAAGGGAACCCGGCTCAGTTTTGGCTGAGAAACGCTGATGATCCAATTGTCAAAGTAATACCCTAAAACAAACCCAGTGTTGCTGGCCAGTGAAAGACAGATTGCTCCTGGGCTGGTTGGTGAAGTTCAACCTCTCAGTACCAGTCTGAGAGGCTGGGAATCACCACACATGCTGTTCCCACAGGCAGGGGCTCAGTCAAGGCGCACAATGTCCACTCTCTACCCCCAGAATCAGCAGCTTCCACCACACATGGAGAACTGTGGCCTTGACTGGGTTGTTGGCTAGTTGGGTCCCTGCCCAGGGGCTGCTGCTGTCAGGGAGAGGTGGGGTTTAGGGAAGAGCTGGCCCAAGAGTGCCACCTGTTGGGAGGCAGGGGAAGTTCAGTCTGTTAAACTGCTTTTCTCCCCAGCTTCTAATGGATTTCCAAAAAGGTTTTCACCTCCTGTGTGAGGGCCTGCCTGGCCCTCATTTGGCTGGAAATTACTGACAAACCAATTGCCAAAGGAGACCATCATTGCAAACCCAAGCAACTACAAAATCTTAGGTGACTGAAGGAAATCAACTTTCAAAATAGCTTAAACAAGATAATCAAGTGTCAAGAAAACAACAAAAAGTCACAAACACTTGGAGATCAAGAACTATTACCAAGCCAAATAGTCAAATTAAAAAGCCAGAGGAGACACAGAATTTATAACTAACAAAAAATGTTCAAACAAATTTCCTAGATAAATTCAATGGGCTGGCTGAAGACACAGTATACCAAAAGACACGGGAAGAGGATGAAGGAGAATTTGAAAAAAATAGATGATCTTACACACATGAAAGCTACTTTAGATCAAATTAAAATATACTAGAGACACACAATAGCAGATTTGAAGAGGCAGAAGAAAGAATAAGCAAACTAGAGGACAAGACAACTGAATTCAAATGCACAAAAGAACAAATGGTGCAAAGATGGATAAATTTGAATTGGATCTCAGGGAAATGACTGATAACATGAATTGTACATATATGAAAATCACTGGGTTCCCAGAAGGAGAAGAGAAGACTAAAGTCCTAGGAAGATTATTTGAGGAAATAATTGGGGAAAACTTCCCAACCATTATAAAAGACATACATACACAAATCAGAAAAACCCAACAAACTTTCAAATAGATCAAATTCAAATAGACCCACTCCAGGAAACACACTGATCAGACTGTCGACTACTGAAGAGAAGTAGAAGGTTCTGAAAGCAGCAAGAGAAAAGTGAATCACCAGATACAAGGGAAGTCACACAGACTAAGCGTTGACTACAACTCAGGCACCAGGGAGTCAAGAAAGCAGCTCTGAAAGAGAAAAAATGCCAGCCAAGAATTCTTCTTCCAGCAAAGCTGTCCTTCAAAAGTGAGGGAGAGTTTAAAGTTTTCACAGATAAACAAATGTTGAGAGACTCTGTTAAGAAGAGCCTGCTGTACAAGCAACACCAAAGGGAGTTATATAGGCTGAGAAAAGAAAGACAGTAGGAGATTCTGGATGAGGGCACAGAATTGAAGAGTATTAGTAAAGGTAACTTAAAGGATAAAGAAAGAGAGAAAAAAATCTGACAAATAAAAACCAAAGGATAAGATGGTTAGAATCAACAACTGCCTCTACAGTAATAACTTTGAATGTTAATGCATTAAACTCCTCAATTAAAAAACACTGATTGGCAGAATGTGTTTAGAAATGTGATTTGCTGTTTACAAGAAATTCATCTTACATGCAAATATAGAAATAGGTTGAAAGTTAAAGGATGGAAAATAAATTCTTTGCAAGTAGTAACCAAAAGAAAGGTGGGATAGCTACGTGAATATCAGACAAAATAAACTTTAAATGTAAACATGTCATATGAGACAGGGAGGACACTACATATTAATAAAGGGGGCAATTCACAAAGAAAAAATAACAATCATAAATGTTTACGGACCCAATCAAGGAGCTCCAAAGTACATGGGGAAAACTAAAGGGATCAATAGAAGCTTTTACAAAGATAGTGAAAGATTTTAACACACCACTCTCTTCTATAGATAGAACAACCAGACAGAGGATCAAAAAGGAAATAGAGAACCCAGTATGATAAATGAATAAGACCTGACATGTATAGACTGTTGAACCCCAAAACATCAGTGTTCTATTAGTCTCGTTCTTCTCATGTATTCATAGAATACTCTACAGGAAAGATCATATGCTGGGGCACAAAAACAGATCTTAATAATTTAAATAATTTTAAATTCGAAATCATTCAAACGCACTTTCCCTGACCATAACAAAATGAAGCTGGAAATCAATAACCACAGAAGAGCCAGAAGTTTCACAAATAGCTGGACATTAAACAACACACTCTTAAACAATCAGTGGGTCAAAGCAGAAACTGCAAGAGAAATCAGTAAATACCTGGTGATGAATGAAAACAAGAATTCAACATATCAATAATCAATAAATACACAAATCAGAAAGGCCCAACGAACTTTCAAATAGATCAAATTCAAATAGACCCACCCCAGGAAACATACTGATCAGACTGTCGACTACTGAAGAGAAGTAGTCTTCTTCTACTTCAACATATCAAAACCTGTGGGATGCAGTGCAGACAGTACTGAGAGGGAAATTTATAGCACTAAACATCTACATTAAAGGAAGAAAGAGCTAAAACCAAAAACCTAAGTGAACAATTGAAGAACTAGAAAAAGAGCAGCAAACTAACCCTAAAGCAACTAGAAGAAAATAAATAACAAAGATTAAAGCAGAAATAAATGGACTGGAGGAGAAAAAAACAACAGAGAGAATCAATAAAACCAAAAGTTTATTCTTTCAGAAGATTAACAAGATTGACAAACTCTTTGCTAAACTAGATGCAAATAAATAAAAACAGAAATGAGAGTAAAAAAAGGGAAAAGATGCAAATAAATCAAAACGGAAATGAGAGTGGGGTCATTATATTGGACCTCATGGAAATAAAAATTTACAAGAGGATACTATGAACAACTGTATACCAAATAAACTAGACAACTTAGATGAAATGGAAAATTTCCTAGAAACCTACTGTGCCAGTTTAAATCTGTTGTGTACTCCAGAAAAGCCAAGTTCTTTATTCCTCATTCAATATTGCTGGTGGGATCTTTTTTATAGTTTCCCTGGAGATGTGACCCAACCAATTGTGGGTGGTAACTTTTTAAATTTAAAATTTTTTTTTTGCATGGGCAGGCACCAGGAATTGAACCTGGGTCTCTAGCATGGCAGGTGAGAACTCTGCCTGCTGTGGTGGTAACTTTTGATTAAATGGATGTCTCCCCCATTCAAGGTGGAATTGTTTACTGGAGCCTGTTAAGAGGGAACTATTTTGGAAAAGCTGCAGAACTGACAGAGCCCACACAGCCAGAGATCTTTGAAGATGCAGGCTGCCAGGAAAGCCTTATGACATGAGAAGAGAAAGTTAGCAGATACAGCCATGTGCCTTTCCAGCTGTCAAACGTGTTTTGTAATCATTGGCCTTTCTTGAATCAAGGTCTCTTTCCCTGATGCCTTAGTTGGGGCATTTTCACAGCCTTAGAACTGTAAATGTATAACTTAATAAATTTCCCTTTTTAAAAGCCATTCCATTTTTGGTATATTGCATTCTGGAAGATTACAAATAAAGTATATAAACAATCTATACTGACTTGAGAATAGGAGACTCAATAAACCAATCACAAGTAAAGAGATTAAGCAGTCATCAAAAACCTCCCTAAGAAGAAAAGCCTTCTAAGAAGAAAAGCCCAGGCCAGTGGCTTCAGAGGAAAATTTTACCAAACATTCCAAGAACTAACACCATGCCTTCTCAAACTCTTCCAAAAATTGAAGAAAAAGGGAACATTACCTAACTCATTCTATGAAGCAATCATCTCTCTAATACCAAAACCTGATAAAGATACTACAAGAAAGAAAACTTACCGACCAATCTCTCTAATGAATGTACATGTAAAATTCTAAACAAAATACTTGCAAATTGAATGCAACAACACGTTAAAATAATTATACACCATGACCAAGTGGGGTTTATTCCAGGCATGCAAGGGTGATTCAACACAAGAAAACCAATCATGTAACATGGTTCATTAACAAATTGAAAAAGAGAAATGAGATGCTCGTCTTGATTAATGTGGAAAAGGCATTCAACAAAATTCATCATCTTTTCCTGTTAAAAACACTTCAAAAGGTGGAAATCAAAGAAAACTTCATCAATATGATACAGGGAATATATGAAAAACCCACAGCCAGCATCATACTCAATGGTGTGAGACTGAAAGTATTCCCCTTAAGATCTGGAATGAGACAAGGATACCCACTGTCACTATTCTTATTTAACATTGTGCAGAAAGTTCCAGCTAGAGCCTTTAGGCAAAAAAAAAAAAAAAAAAAAAAAAGGAAAAAAAATCAAATAACAACAACAAAAACAGAAAGAAAGAAATAAAAAGGATCCAAACCAGAAAGGAAGAAGTAAAACTCTCATTATTTTCAGATGATGTGATCCTATATTTGGAAATTCCTAAGAAATCTATAACAGGGCTACCTGACATAATAAACAAATTCATCAGTGGTGGGATACAAGATTAATGCACAAAAATCAGTAGTGTTCCCACATACTAGTAATGACCTAACCATGGAGGCAATTAAGAAAAAACCTCCATTCACAACAGCAACTAAAACAATCAAGCATCGAGGAAAAACTTAACTAAGGACCCATGTAGAGAAAACCACAAAACATTGCTAAAAGAAATCAAATAAGATATAAATAGGTGCAAAGACATTCCATGTTCATGGATAGGAAAGCTAAATGTTGTTATGATGTCAGTTCTATCCAAAATGATCTACAGTTTCAGTGTAATACCAATAAAATTCCAACGACTTACTTTGCAGAATTGGAAAGTTAGTTATTAAATTTATTTGGAAGGGAAAGGGGTCTCAAATAGCCAAAAGCATCCTAAAAGAGAAGAACAAAAGACTTACCTTTCCTGACTTTAAAGCTTAAGCTAAAGCCATAGTGGTCAAACAGCATTGTACTGGCACTAAGATAGACATTCTGATCAATGGAATCAAATTGAGAGCTCAAAACCAGACTCTCAGATCGATGGCCAATTGATTCCTTTTTTTGGGGGGGGGGAGGGGGGTGCATGGTTTGGGAATCGAACACGGGTCTCCCGCATGAAAGGTGAGCATTCTACCACTGAACCACCCCCAATTGATTTTTGACAAGGCCCCCAAATCCCCAAATTCTGATGTGGGACAGAATAGTCTCTTCAATAAATGGTGCTGGAAGAACTGGACATCCATATTCAAAGGAATGAAAGAGGACTCCTACCTTACGCCTTATATAAAAATTAATTCAAAGTGGATAAAGACCTAAATATAAGAGCCAGTATCATAAAACTCCTAGAAGAAAATATAGGGAAACACCCTCAAGGCCTAGTGATAGGTGAAGCTTCTTAGACCTTATATCCAAAGCACAAGCAAAAAAGAAGAAAAAAAAAGATAACTGATCACTGCTCAAAACTGAACAATTCTGTGCTTCAAAACACTTGGTTAAAAAGGTGAAGAGGCAGCCAACTCAATAGGAGAGAATATCTGGTAACCATATATCTGATAAGGGTTTTATAAATAGTATCTATAAAGAAATCCTACAACTCAACAATATAAGGCCAAACAATCCAGTTACAAAATTGGCAAAAGATATGAAAAGAGACTTTTCAAAAGAGGAAATACAAATGGTTAAAAAGCACATGAAAAGGTGTTTATCTTCATTAGCAATAGGGAAATGCAAATCAAAACCACAAAGAGGTATCATACCACATCCTATAAGAATGGCCGTTATTAAACACACAGGAAACTACAAATGTTGGGAAGGATGTGGAGAAATAGGGACACTTATTCACTGCTTGTGGGAATGGAAAATGGTATAGCCGCTGTGGAAGACAGTTCAGTGGTTTGTTAGAAAAATAAATATTGAGTTGCCCTATGACACAGCAATTCTGCCACTTGGCATATACCCAGAGATTGGAAAGCAGGGACATGAACAGACATCTGCTCACTGATATTCATAGTGGCATTATTCACAACTGTTAAAAGATGGAAACAATCCAAGAGTCCATCAACAGATGAGTGGCTAAACAAAATGTGGTATATACGTATGATGGAATATTATGTGGCAGTATGAAGGAATGAGGTCCTGTAGCATGTGACAATATGAATGACCCTTGAGGACATAATGCTGAGTGAAATAAGCCAGACACATAAGAACAGATATAATTTCACTAATATCAACTGACTAGAACATGTAAATTCAGAGTCTTAAAAATGTACAATATAGGGTACCTAGAGATGGACAGAAGCTAACAAAGGGGGAGCAGTTACCTAGTACATGCAGAATTGTTAATGAGGTTGAACTTAAATGTTTGGGAATAGAGGTGATGGTAGCTTGCTATTGGGATTATATGTAATAGTAATTTATTGTAGGTTAATTTGATTGAAAGTGGTTGCTTAAAGTCATTGTATGTATGAGGGGATAGAAATTTGGCAGATTGGGCAATAGATGACTAAGGAATACAGAATGTTCAATAAGGCTCATTGTAAAGATTCGTAGATTGTACACTCTTGCAGCAGTCACATTTATTTGTGAGTTATAAGTGTTGTTTCTAAATTCTGAGATTTTGTGCTCTTTGTGCAAAACCTGGTAGTCCCCTGGAACTTTAGGTATCTATGTGACATCTGAGACTCAGAGTTAAAGTTCCGCAGCTCTGAAAGTCAACATGACTCCATACAGCAACTGTCAAGGAAGCTAAAAAAGAGATCAGACTTCAATTAGATGTATTAATGAAGCAGATCTGGTTAGGATGAAGGTATATCAGAATAGAGGATGAAGGATGATATTGTCTGTATTTTAAAACTTCAACTTCAGTCTGAGACCAAAGAAAGAGATGTTTATTTTGTTCAAAATTTAAATTTTCTTGTAGCATTCTATCTAAACCTGTCTCGCTAGTTTATCGAAACAACTTAATTACATGGAACCTAGAATAGGGAATGAGATATTGTTATTCTGCATAGGTTAATGTGATATCTTGATATAATCTAGAGTATTTGGGCAGAAAATAAAAAGTATTTGCTAAGTATTTTTACAAATTTGCAAAGTATTTCTCCCTTTCCCACCTTGAGGGGCTGGGGAAAATATGTGGATCTATTAAACTTGCCCACCTGGGGAACTCCTGATATTCTCTCAAGCATTAATGACTCCCAATTTAATAAGCTAAACCCTTGATCTTGAGGTTTGCCTTATGAAACTTATTTCTTCAATGGTGAAGCTAAGCCTCATATAATTATGCCCAAGAGTCACCCCCAGAGAACATCTTTTTTTGCTTAGAGGTGCCTCCTCTCTCTAAGCCAACTCTGCAGATAAACTCACTATGTGAGGATTGACTCTGAGACGTTAATTCTCCCTGACAATGTGGACACAACTCCTGGAATGAGTCTGGCCTTGGCATTGTGGGATTGAGAAGCTCTCTTGACCAAAAAAGGGGAAAAGAAATGAAACAAAATAAAGTTTCAGTGGTTAAGAGCTTTCAAATAAAATCAAGAAGTCATTCTGGAGATTACTCTCATGCAAGCTTCAGCCAGATATCATAAACTGCCACAGTAAGTCAAGCCACAACTAACAGCATTCCTGAAAACACTAAAGTATACCCTGGGCTCTACCTAAGACTCTATAATATAAAATATTACCTAGTAAGTTAATTTTTTCAGAAACTTAAGGCCCCCAGATTGCCCCTATGCTGGATAAGCCCTGAGACACAGAGGTACCAGTTTCACCAAGAATGTAAACCAGCTTCATCCTTAGACCCCATACTCCATATATCCCAACCTTATACCCCATAAGGTTGATACCCCTTTCCAGCATGAAGAATTTAAAATGGTCATCACCCAGATATTCCTGAAGATTGGGAGAATGATCAAACAAGAGGAAGAGGTGTAACTGAGAAATTAGGATTTAACAAATGACTGTGACTACTAACTCATTATATAATATTTCCTTTCAGTTTCTAGTGAATTTGGATAGCTAGAAGGAAATACTTGCCATTGCTGAACTGTAATCCAGTAGCCTTGATCTTTTTTTTTGGTATGTTGTGTGGCGGGGTCACAATTCATTCTTTTTCCAAGTGAGTATCCTATTATTGCAGCACCGTGTGTTGAATTTTTGTTTGCTTGTTTGTTTCTTCTGTTTGTTTTGGGAAGTGCAAGGGTTGGGAATTGAACCCAGGTTTCCTGCTTGGCTGGCGAGAATTCTACCACTGAACTACCGGTACCCAGGAGCGTTAATTTGTGATAATGACTGTATGATTGATTAGCTTTTATCATATGACCGTGTAGTTGTAAAAAAGCCTTGTGGCTGATACTCCCTTTATCTAGTGTTTGGGTAGATGAGTAATAAAATAAAGAAATGCATGGAAAAAATTAATAGAGCTATATACACTCACAGAAATGAATGCTTGCAAAACTGGTGATATCTAAACAAGCTCCATGGATTGTCAACTTCCTGGTTGTTCTACCATCCTGTAAAAGGCATGCTGTTGCCACTGGAGAGGCTGAGTAAAGGGTACATGGTGCCTCCCTATAAATTTTTCCATTTTCTGTGAATCTATAATTATTTCAAAATAAAAAGCATTAAAAAAATCCAGCAAATCTTCACTGAACACTTGCTACTCACCTAACATTTTATTAGATACTTTTACATGTAATTGAAGCATCTTTTCATCCTCACTTCGAAACGTGTTTAAAGGTAAATGAAAACCACCACACAAATCACTCATGAAAGGTTTTACATCAATCCACTAAATATGAGCAAGCTTCCGTGTTTGTTGGGTGGTATGGAGGCACAGAGAGGTGTGCACAATGTTCTCTGGTCTCCAGAAAATGACTGTCTTGTTTATTATCCTATCTTACCACTACCTTATAGAAAAGAGAACAGATACCTCAAAAATCCCAAATACTATATGCAGAAATCAATAACAAAGGGTGTTATTAAAAAACAAATGCAGGGCAGGCCACGGTGGCTCAGCAGGCAAGAACGCTCGCCTGCCATGCCAGAGGACCCGGGTTCGATTCCCGGTGCCTGCCCATGTAAAAGAAAAAATGCTGTAGCTTCATGACCCAGTGTCAGCAGGAAGTGTTTCTGGAGGTGACCATGCACATGAAAGCTGGATTTTGAACTAATACAGGCACAACAAATATAGAAGCAAACGTCAAAGGACAGGAATATAATAGGGGAAAGGAGATGTGGGACGGAACAGGGGGCTGCTGGAAGAACAAGGGTTGAGAGTCTAGTCGTGGAAAGGTTCCATGGAGAAAAGCGGAAGTAGGAAAAGATAGAAAAAGCATCACACATTGGGCACAATGCAACCTTTATCTACGGACATTATTTTTAAATGGACACAGATTTCACAAATTTGGGAGGAATTATCGATCCCAATATTGTTCAACAGAAAAAGAAACCAAGACTGAGAAGGAAGCTGAGGTCAGACAACTGTCGGGGTGAGCCTGGACTGTGGAGTCAGGTCCCTGGGCTCTCGCCTAGACTTATGGGGGAGAGGTAAAGATTTTGGCTGTATAAGACAATGGAGCCGCTAGAGGCTTTACTTTGTATCTTTTTCATTTTTTTTTTTTTTAAGTAGGCAAATATTGCTTCATTTGGCAGCAGAGTGCAGGTTATAATAAAGGAGGAAGATGCTGGGGGAGATGAGACCAATAAGAAACTATAAGGATTCACTAAATTAGGAGATAAGAGGGTTACATGGTGGTGGTGCCAATTGGGAAGGAGACAGGCAGAGAGCAGCAGAACCAAGGATCAAGCCACAGGCTTGTATGTGCTAACGCCGCTGGGTCACATTGCTGTAATAACTGTTGGAATACATGTTTCGCGTTAAAAGTTGCTCACTTTTGGATAAATACCCAGTTTGGAGATAATTAACGTAAATAATTGGCCTAATTTATGAATGTCCAGTTCAGCTTTTTATTTTTGGATTCAAGACATTTAGCACAGGTTAGGTAATCAATTTTTCAATCAAAGTACTTGAAACTTCTTAGTTTATCTAAGATAGGTTCAATTTAAGAATAAAATAGAATAGACTAAATTGAGTTATTTGTTGAGAATCATGTTATACCAGGAAAGTAATGACTTTGCTTTAATCTCACTGAGTCAAAAAAAAAAGTAAGACTACACAAAAGAATCTTTAAGCAACTATTCTTTCAAAAGTTTCAAAAGGTCTCAATAAAAACAATCCAATATACTGAATACACTGCAAATAACTGAACTGTGAAAAAACTAGGTACTAGACTAGGGAAAGCTTCTCTTTTCCTCCCTTTTAATTAGCATTAGAATGGAAGGTAGTGTACTCTACCTGGGCATCTGGGAAGTGCGGAGAGGCCAAGGGCACAGTGACCCTAATTTACTGTAAAGCAGCTCAGCAGTAGAATTGCCTGAGCAACTGGCTCTGAGCTGACCCTGAAATTTGAGGTTGAAGGACTGGAAAGAGCTTATTGGCATGTGGAAGACACTGAGGTTTGCCCTGGAGAGTTGGTTTTTGTAAAATCTAACAAAACACATGATCTTTTTAATGCTCTGGAAGGGTACTAAATCAAGGATGGGGGACCCGCTGGCCTGATGATAACTGTTGAGTTTTCTGGTAGTTGCAGGTTAGATTAATTAAGGTTCATGGCTAAACATCAACTAGAAATCTCAGAAGTGAATTTCTATGGGACGATTGGAAACCTTTTATATTGTCTGGGTTTTAAATGGAAATCATAACCATACTCAGTCAGCTTGACAACCCATGCTCCCCTAGAATTCAGCCCAGTCTGTCTTTCCAGCTTAACTCCAACTGAACCCTAAGAATGATCTTTGGGTTCCTTCCAGATTGGCCCACTAATTTCTTCTTAAACATACTTGATCAATCCCCACATTCATCCCTTTGTTAGCTCCACTTGCTATTGGCATGCCTTTCCCTTCTTTGCCATTTGAAATGTTACCCATCTTTCGAAGGTCTGTTTTATAATCTTTCTTATCCCTGAAACATTTTCTCATTTTTCCTCCCAAATATATCCTCTCCTTCTATGGAACTTCTAAAACACCTGTTTTTTTTCCCCCTATTATCTTATAAGCAATTTGAAATCATATCTCTCCATCTGTCTATCTATCTATCAATCATCAACGGGAAAATAGAACACAGTGCCTTTAGGTAGTTGGCATTCAATAAATGTGATTCATTGCTGCTTTGTTGTTGGTGTTTTCTCTGTTTTGTTAAAAACATTACAGATAACATAGCTGATGAAAGTAAAATTGATGTTAACCATGTGACTGTTGGTGTAGTTACCGGGTTGAAGATGTGTGATTAGCAATCTGATTTATAGTTTAAAATAAGGCTTACATAATTACATTTATTAAAACATTGTTTTACAGGGATCATACATGTCAATCATATGGTTGCTTCTTTTTGTGCGTTCTTTCACTACGAAAAGGAAGCAAGCCTCATTAAAGCTCCCAATTCCATGAACTGAAGAGCCTTCCCGGGTGTGCTATCGGCAGGGGCACCCAGCCCTTCGTTCTAATTCACCCACATGTGCAAAGCACTTCCCTGATAACTAGTACCACGGGCTGGTCTGACACACAGCAGTCTCTCTGAGTCTCGGCCATCTGCTTGCTCACCATACAAAGCAAACAAAAGTACACACGGACAGAATCAGTGCTCAAAACATTTCTTTTGAGACCTGAAGTTGTATCATATGTCAGGAATGTAACGCACAGAATCATTTCAACAGGGTTTCTTTGGCTACCAACGGTAAGGGAAGACAGTTTGAGTAATCGGCAAGGAGTGTGTATTTGAGAAAAATGGCTCGAGCCCCAAAACAGATACTTTTATATTCTGGACTCCACATAAAGCCTACTTTTTTTTTTTTTCATTTTTGTAAAACAACTGTGGGCATTATCCAAAAATAGCTGACTGTTAACTAGACAACTAGCCAGCTCTAGAATGCCCCATGTGGACTTTGGCTGTTGCGTCTCCATCTGTACAGCCTGCTGCCTGCCTGTTTTGCATTATGGAAAGCTGGGAGGGGAATTCAAGAGATAAAGATTCCAAGGCATAGGCTAGTCTCGGCTCTCACTTTCTGGGGGGAGATACTTTTTCTCTCTTAGGCTTCGACAGTGGTCGATTATAGAGGCTTCCAACCAACCTCCCCATTTTCAAAGCATTGCTCTATGAACCCCTGGCCTATAGTTCCCTGGGTACCAGCTGCAGATCTGATTACCTGCAGATGTCTTGATGCTATTTGTCCACAAGTATTTTAGCTCTTTCCTGTCCTTTGTGACTACTTTCTTTACACTTGAAGCCTGAGGATTCTTTTCTCCTTTCAACAAATCGTATACTCACATACTGAGTGTAGAAATGTATTTGCAGATGAATCACAGTCATGTGCTTCTGCATTAGATGCTGGATTTCAGCTATGAATGCTAAACCTCAGTGGTGTGAGTGGCAGCAGGTAAATTTTCAACTCTTTCCAACAGATGGAAAAAGTCTAGTCAGTTATTAAATTGCCACTGAGTTATTTTTAGTTTCTTATTTTTTCAGTACCTTTTTTTTTTTTTATATTGGTTATATTATATGTGCTGATTTCAAGAGTATCTTTTACTTTTGTAGTTTGGAAGCAAAAATCCAGAAATTTCTAGAAACATACTTTTTCTTAAGGTTACTTTCTGTTCCATGCTTTTTATGCATTAGGGATTTGAGAAAATAAAACCAAGGAGTATGTTATTAATGATCCTCACTTTGAAAAACTAACATGACAGCATAGACATATGAGATAAGTATTACTTTCTCTACCTTAGTCTTTTTTTTTTTTTTTTTTTTTTTTAACATGGGCAAGTTCCAGGAATCAAACCTGGGCCACTGGCATGGCAGGCAAGGATTCTACCCCTGAGCCACTATTGCACAGCCCTCTATCTTCATCTGGACTGATTCCTACATCCCATTTTAAATCCAAACATAGTAACAAGGAATCTCAATGACTTACATAATACATGACCCTGTCTGGAGTGAGGACTTGTGTCCTTTCCACTGAGCAGCTATGCTGGAGTGAAATCACAGTTGGGGTAGAGTTTAGGATTGAGAATATCATAAATAATTGCCTATAAAGGAGAAAGATTAGGAATGTGATCTAGGTTGTTGCTTTTGAGTCAAAGAACTTAAAAAAAAAAGCAACTTAGCAACTGCGGTGAAGAAAATCGAAATAAAAAACATGGAAATGATGGTAGGAAATGAAATAAGAGTCAACTTGATAAATGACAAAACACATGGATAGGTACCAGGTGGTGAGGGGTGGACTTCCAGGCTAGGAACATGCAGAAAACTTTTGACAGTGGCTCTGTGTTTCCTTCTCTGCCCGTCCTAAACTTACAGGCCAGTCTCTTTTTTTTTTGGCCCCCCAAAATTTCATGGCAGAAGTATTCAATCAACCTCCCTCCCCCAATGAACATGCACATACACACACGACGAGTAACAATCGCCAGGAAATAAAAGTAAATTTGGGTGAAGGAAAGAGACAGGCCTTGTTCGGTGTGGCTGTGATATGGATTCTTTCTGTAGAAACAACTACTGGTGAGACAAGGCCATGCTCATGCCTGTTACTCCAGGATTCTCCTTGTGCTTTGGCACTTCTGAAAATGGGTAACGGGTTCTGGAGCAGAAAGGAGGTCAATAGCAATAAAGCTGGCAATGGAAGAAATTTAATAGAGTTGGATCACAGACTGGGCAAATGGTAGAGTTTCTTTTTTCTCTTTGAAATACCCAAGAAATGGATAAATTAAATTTTAACAGCTTCTAACTCTAACTTCAGCACAGAGACAATATGGCTTACTAGAAAAGATTCTGGCTTTCAAATCACAGTTTTGGGTTGGAAGACTTACTGAGTATCTCTTTGATACCTCAGTTTCTCATTCTCTGATTAATACTAAACCTGCAATATTATTGGAAATATTAATGAGATGATACAGCATCTCTTGCATTGCGATTTTCACAACATAAGTGATAGAATTTATCTCAATAAATATAAACTATAGAAAGCAATTTTGATCCTCCTTTTGCATGGCATGACTAGGTGAAACTTAAATGTGTTGCCTGTTCAAACAAGTTTGTCAAACAAAACAACAGCCAACTGGTGAAATGATTATATTAAAAATTGTTGTATTCAGGAAATATTTAGAAATATAGTTTAAGGCAAGGCTATGCTAGTATGAAAACAAAGTAATTGATTACACCTTTTTATAAAATACAGGTGTTTCTTCATTTTTTTACTCTTGTCATATATTGGCCTTTGTTGCTATGAACAGCATGTATTTAAATCAAGGTTGTCTAAAGATAATTCTATGATGGCAGTTATCTGCCTTTTTAAAAGCTGACTGCTCATATCCACTTCTAGGGGGCCAAAAACGGGCTTAATAAACTGAGAGGAGTTTGTCATCTCTTCACTTATCTTGGATATCCATGTATCAAAATTTGATGCAGACCTCTGCCCTGATAATCTGGTGGATGTTATCAAAAGGAGCATTTTCGGCTAATTGATGTCATAAAATGACTTAGAATGAACACTTTATGAAGGTTGACATGACACCACTAGGACCTTGGAGTAAGATGCTATTAGGAAAGGAGCAGTTGGAGCCACTGAGTAAAAATGTCAATCCTGCCAATTTTGCTTAACTGGAACAAGAAAAAAAGTACTGAAACTGGTTTTACCTTATTTTGGTGATGAGATCTATGGACCCATTGCAAGTGGCAGAGCTGAGAAAAATCATTAAGTAGCATTAAGAAAAATTTCTTTGGCACTTCCTCACCTTTTGCATCATCAAGAGCATACACTAGGCATCAAATAGAATGCTGTCCATCCTTGCCTAAAGAACTCATATGCTGTTCCTCTCATTTGGTTCTTCTGCATGCACAGCCTGTCCCTGCAACAACGCACAACTGTGCTCTCAATGGACCTTCCAGAAACTAAACACCTGCCACCATAACCCCTCACCCAAGACGTGTCACTGGAAACCTGCTCTTCCTGCACTCAACAAAATGTTCCTTCCTGTATCCCATGATCTCTTTGCTTTCTCTTATAGCATAAAGTAGATAGCTAAATTCATCATCGCTAAGGGATCAATGACTGATATCTCAGTTCTATGCCACTGACCTGGGAGAGAGATTTTTATTTTAGTAAGGGACTTTTGGGGACATAGTCATTAATCTGGAGGAATATGTAATTTATGATCCTATGAAAAGACATTAAGGGACTTAGTTTAGGCAAGTGGGAAGGGACTTAGTTTAGGCAGGTGGGTCTCTTTGGAGCCCCTAAAAATTACCTTAGCAATGACTACTCCAGCCGTAGAACTGTATTTTAAGCTACCTTTGGTTTGCACACTTCCTGAAAGGGCTCAAGTTTGATAAGTTGTGTTAACTTAAAGGAGAATCTCAGTCAAAATGAAGGATATAAAGTTATAATGTAATTTTTATCTTGCCATAATCTTAAAGGAAACCTAACCTGTTAATAATCAACCACCTTAAAAGTATACAATATTGGCAATAAAAGCACAAAAACATAACTTTAGAAAGAAATTATCTTTTGAAATACTGCTAGCCAGAGTGCTCTGCAGATGAAAAGCTAGTAGAGACTTTCTCTTTATTATAGTCAAATACTCTCAGACATTTTTCTTTTGAATGAGCAGAAATGTGTTTTCCTTATTTAAAGAGCAGTATTTCAAACAATGTGTTTTCGTGTGATAGGAGATCAGTTTTAATGCCTTTACAAAAGAGGACCTTCAAAATGGTATGCTACGCTGGAAAGCGTTAGGATCACAAATCACACTGCTTTTAAAAGGGCGCAAAATTCGGTAAAATCGCTCCACCCCTTGCCAAGTTCTTTTAGGGAGATGCATTTTTCCCTTCAGGAAGATTTATGTCAGAGTTATTTGTTAGCTGCTTTGTGAAGAGTCAAGTCAAGATATATCCCTCCTAAAACTTCTCAAAACTCAGCTCCCATCTTTTTTCCCCATTCGCAGTGGGATAGTCATATTCATGCATTCATTTTCAAGGAATCTCCCTCAAACAATATTTAGAGTGCCATTAATTATGAAGTCAAGTTTACTACATTTTCTTGCTACATTTTTCTCTAAGAAAAATGCTTTCCTTACTCTTGATCTTACAGTATTACAGGAGATATTCTCTGACATATAATTTGGGAAATAGATTTAAAGTATATTTCTTGTTTTCAAAATTATTTGAAAAATAGTTTAGAATTATTCTGTAATAGTTCAGATGTAAATGAGAGTGTAATAATTTATGCATGGTATATGTACTGACACCTGGTCCTCGGCCTCTTGTCTAACAATACACTAGACAAGAATTATTACTCCATAATTCACACCCTGTCATGTCTTATTGCTTAATTAAAGCACAACCTTCCTCTACATGACAAGCAATTGGACTGTTAACATTATAGATGATTATCCAACCTAACATATTTTACTTTTATAACTTTGTGTTTGTGTGTGTGTGTGTGTGTGTGTGTGTGTGTGTGTGTGCGCGCGCACATGCACACATAGGATGTTTATTTCAGGTACACTTAACTTCTGAAAACATGAGAACTCTGCTTCTTTCTTACCCTCTGGCTACTGTACCTATTGCCAGTAGCAAAAACATAGGCAACATAACAGATTTAGGAATTAGTGATTTATATATTGAAAAGATAGTATTTAAAATTATCTGAAAAAATATCACCAATGTATGAGTGTGATAGAACCGGAGTGTTGAATTTTTTTTTTCTTTATTCTTCCATTGGTCAAGCAAATGCTAAAGATTATACATATGTGCACGCACATTGTAAAAATAATTATAAGTAAATAAATGAACAAACGTGCAGGGGCCAGACCAGGAAATCTTAAAACAAATGTGCAGGGTCTACACAAGAAAGCCTTAAAACTTTACTGCAGAATACAGAAGAGAATAAGAAAATGATAAAGGTAATCAGTTTCCCCAAATATCTATAGATTTAATATTCATTCTATTTAAATTCAAAAATCAATAGCATTTTTTCTTGATAAGGTGATACTAAAATTTTATATTAATATGTATTTAAAAATTGCTAGAATAATTCTCAGTGGTGGGGCAAGAAAGCAATGTGATGTGACTGTCTTAGCATACAGTGAGACATGATACAATGGTACAATAATTAAGACAGTTTGGTGTTGGAAAAGAGATGGTGAGAGAGATCAATCAGAGTCGAGAAATAAACACACATGCATATGGAAATTCTGTTGATAATATAAGTTATGTTTGAGATAAATAGAATAGGAATAGCTGGTTAACTTATAGATGATAAATAAAGCTGAACTCTTAGCAAATTATTTAAATCAAAATAATTCTCAAATGGATAAAACTTTAAATACGAAAAATGGAACCATATAAGTCAAAGAAAGTAAATTTATTTCTAAATTAAAAAAGACTTTTACAATTAAGACACAAAATACAGAAGACATAAAGAAACAATTGAAAAAAATCAGTCCAGTAGGCCTTAAATAAAATCAAAAGGAAATTAAAATCTGGAAAAAGTACATTTGTAGTAGGTATGAAGAGTTAATAATCTTCATTTAGAAAGACACATTCAAGTCAGTAATTAAATGAAAAGAGGCCAAAAGTAAGGAAATCTGAATTCTTGACTGTATTATTGTCAATTTTTTGGTTGTCATAGTTTGCCATAGTTTAGCAAGATTTTATTTTGGGGGGAAAGTGGTAAAAGGTACATAGTTATTTCTTACAATTACAGGTGAATTTGCAGTTATCTCAAAATAAAGTTTAATTTGTTTTATTAAATTATGAAAAATTAGGAAAGAATTTATAGGAAGAGAAAAATACTAATAACCAACAAGCAAAAGGAAAGATATTCATCTACAGTCAAAACGCATATCAAAAGAAATTAGACCAATTTGGGAAAAATTTAAAATGCTTGATAACCAATGTTGGTGAGGATGAGGGTATGATAAAAGTCTCCCTTACTATTGGCAGAAGTATCAATTTGTATAATCTCACTATAAGGCAATTAGGAGATATATAGAAATTCTATATGTAAATTTACATATACATTATATTTATATTTATAGATATCAATTAAGTATAAGCATACGAACTTCAAGTGTACATGCCCTCTGCATCAGCAATCCCACTGGTGGTTATTTGCTTCCTGAATACATCAGCAAAGTTCCTCAAGTATGTACATATAGCTATTTGGCAAACACATGGTAGTGTTAATAATAGTCAAAAACTGGAAACTATTAGAGTTCATCAATGGATAAAAACCACTGACTAAAGGAATTTTGGCACAACCCTAAGTAAACAGCTGTGTTATGCAAAATAAGCCAGGAACAAAGGAACAAATATGCTGAGGTCTCTCTTAGAAGATACTTATAAGAAAATGGAAGCCTTGACTGTGGGCCCTTAGAGTAGCCACATTTGGCCTGAAGTTGTAGATCAAGTGCTGGATTCTGAGACACTGAGCTACATGTGCATGAGCTTGTGTTTCCCTGGAACTCTGAATACCTCTGTGACACCTGGGCTTAGAAACCGAGTGCTACAAACCTGACTGTTAGCACAGCTATATACAATAACAGTTAAAGTAATCAAAAAAAAGAAAGAAAAAGCCAATCTGGCTGGGTCTACCATAAATGATAATGCAGGGTATAAGATGATAGGGTATGTACTCTAGAACTTCAGTTACTGTATGAGACCCGTGGTAGAGAGGTTTATTATGTCTAGAACCTAAATTTTCTGTAACACATAATCTAAATCAACCTGTCTGGATAGCTCATTCAAACAAACCAAACTCCTAGAGCCCAGAATGGGAATGAGGCTCTGTAATTCTCTATAGCTTAATATAATACCAGGATACATCTCGGATTATGGTAGGTTAATAATCAAAAAAGTATTGGTAGACTCCCCTGAGGATCTGAAAGGGAGATATATATGTATGTAACTATTAAACTCTCCAATCTTGGAAACCCTGGGTTACCTCTCAACCACTGGGGACTCCCAAGAAAAGAGGCCAATCCCTGGATTTTGAGATTTGCCCTTATGCAACTTATTTCTGTAGGGGAGAAGCTAAAACTACCCATAATGGGGTCTAACGGTTGCTTCCAGGAAATCTCTTTTGTTGCTCAGATGTGGCCTCTCTCTCTCTAAGCCCAACTCTGCAAGGAAGAGCATTGCACTCCCCCCTATGTGGGACGTGACATTCAGGGGAGAAAGTCTCCCTGACAATGTGGGTGTAACTCTAGGGGATGAGTCTGGCCCTGGCACCTTGGGAGAAACAATGCTTTCCTGACCAAAAGGGGGAAAAAGTGTAATAAAATAAGGCATCAGTGGCTAAGAGAATCAAATAGTGTCAAGAGGCTATTCTGGAGGCTACTCTTATGCAAGGGTCAGTTAGATAGTGCTAATTACCACAGTTTGCTAACCCCCAATCATATCTGTTGACTTTTAAGAACATGTAGGGCATGAACTGAGACTCTATAAAGGTTTCATGCACTGGGTTGCCTTCCTGGAACATAATAATTCCTGGAGAGTTTCAGGGTCAGATAAATCCTGAAACCCAGAGGCACCAGCTTCTCCAGGATTATCTAACACATCCCCTATTCTTTAGTATAGACAGCCCTTCTCAACGTGGAAAAGTCAGAACAGGCATTATTGCCCAAAGATCCCTGGAGATTGGGAGAAGGATTAAAGGAGAAGGAAGAAGTATACAGAGGAAATGAGATTTTAACAGACAAGTATGGCTGCTGAATTACTATAATATTATTCCTTGTAACCTCCAGTGTTTGGGAACAGCTAGAAGGAAATACATGAGATGATGGAATGGTAGCCCAAGACAAATTCTGGGCTCTTGTTGAAGTGTGCTTTGAAAATTGTTGCTTTTTTCTTTTTTGCTTTGTATATATGTTATATTATACAATAAAAATTTTTAAAAAGAATGAGGCAATATCTTTACATCGATATATGTCAAAATTAAGACAACAAAGCAAGATGTAAAGCAACTGACATAAATATCTCTCATATAAATAAAAAAAGTACCTGATTAAAAGGAAAGTAGGCCAAGGGAGATAGGTGCAAAAGTTGGTAAAGAGAAAGGGAAATAGATAATTTGATGAGTAGGGAGAAAGAGATTGGTACCTAAGTAAGTAGAGGGACAGGTGAGTAGGTAGAGAATGGTAGATAGATAACAAAACAGCTATAAATAGGGGGCTTGTAGTAAAAGAAATGTGTCCTATCTTTTCCTTTTCACTGCTTATGTTCCATCCTCCCTTCCTCTCCTCAAAAGCCCCAGCACAGAATCACAGATCATTAGTCTATAGTACCCTTTACTGCTTACTCGCTTACTCCTTATAATCATCTATAACCCCGCCGCCCCCTCACAGCTACCCTCCCTCCCTGCCAGGTCACCAGCTGACATTCCTTGGAGATCTTTACCTGGGTTTACTCTAACCCTTTCCAATACTACTCCTGTCAAAATGCTGAGTGTTATTAATATTCCCGTTGGTGCTTCCAATATACTAGCCTCCCTGTTCTGAGCTCCAAAGTTCTTGTATTCTACCCTCTTTTTGCCATTCATTGGCATGGTCACTGCCTAGACTTTTTCATTATAAAAAAAGAAAGAAAGAAAGAAATCACTCCATTATCTCACCTTTAAGCATTTCATTTACTAATACCCACCTTCCATCCTCCTACCTCATTCCCTAGAAGAGTCAAACTCCAATTTTGAAACTACACACATCTCTATTAATTCTAACACCATCCCATTGCTTCCCACTCCTCACTTACCTGCTTCTCCAGTTTAAATTCCACAATCTTTCACTAGCATCACACACACCCACACAAAAACCATCAACTTGTTTGACCCACACCTTTGCTACCTTTGATCAATTCCTATCTACCTCCATTTAGCATTTACCTGGAAAACCCCCAAACACTATTAAATCCAACTCGGCATATTCTATACCTGGATTTGCACAGTTGAATGCGTTGAAGAAAAATACAACATCATGCAGGCTGGTCTCATCCTAAATTCATGATCGTCACCTCCATGGTACTTTCGTGCTCCAGGTTCTCAATTTATTTCCTGACTTGACTCATGTCCTACCCACCAACTTCAATCACTACTTCATATGCTTTCATCTATCTTCAGATCTCCTCTGCCATCCTCAATATCAACTGCTGACCTCATTTTTTAATATACTGAAATAAAATGGAGAATTTCCACAAGAATTTCCTTATCTACTCACCTTTCTGCATCACTGCCCATTTACTCTGATTTCTCCTGTTACTGCCTTTGGCCAATTGCTATCTCCCTTCACTTTCCCACCAGGCCTGATAACCCAGCTACCTAAGGAGTATTCTAGCAGTTCTTCCCTCTCTTTTACGTTGTCAATTTTCCCCTGAAGAAATCATTCCTAACAAACCTAAAATATATCGCTATTTTTCTTATCTTAAACAAAATACAAGATTTCTTTCCTACCCTTTCTCCTATATCTGCCATCCAATATCTTTGTTTCTCTTTATAGCAAAATTTATCCCAAATCCAAAACTTCTCTGCTTTCATTCTCTTGAGTCCGCTTCAATGAGATTGCATTACCCACTGTATCATCAACTACTTGACATTCGTAGTCCAATCCAGTCCTCATGTTCCTTGATATAAAGGCAGTATTTTACGAATGACTTCCACTTGGCTCCCAGGTCGCCCTGTGTCCTGGTTTCCTCCCAATCCATTCGGTACCTCTCAGAATCCTGAATTCTTAACCTTGGGGTGCGCCATGTCTAAGCTCTTGCTTCCCATTTTATGCTCTACCCACAATCATTCTTCTAGTGATTTCACCCAATCGGGTGAGTTTAAATACCATCTGTATGCTCAGGAGTCTTAAATTTCTCTCTTTAACCAAGACCTAAACTACAAGTACTTCTGTTATTAAGTACTTGTAGTTTTTCATCTAGATACCTTTTCATCTAGATATCTGATAGGCACCTCAAACCCAACAGGTCCATATGGGAACCCTGCTATCTCATTCCTACTAGTCTTCCCATCTCAATAAATTCAAACTCCACCCTCTGGTGGATCAGATCAAAAACACTGGCGTTATTTTTGGCTCTTATTGCTCTCTCATGCCATTTCATTTTGCCAATTCATTAACAAATTCTGTCAACTCTACCTTCAAAATATGTTTGGTGTGTAAAACCATGCATCACCACTTCCTGCTCTACTTTCCTGGTCCCACCCACCGCCATCTCCTTTGCCTGGATTCTTACAATAATTTCCTAAGACTGCCCCTGCTTCTGCCCTTCCCCCTCATATTTTCAACAGAACAACCAGGGATGCCCTTTTAAAACATACACCAGATCATACTGTCACTCTCCTCAAAATAATCCAATATCCACAACCAGAAAAAATCTTGTAAAAGATTTCTATCTTAGGGAGACTAAAAGCTAAAAATCTCTCAGTGGCCTCCAGTAGTCTGTTTTCCTGATGCTGCTAGAGCTCTCCCTTCTTGCCTACACTCCTGCCTGTTTCTGCTCCGTCTGCCCCCTTTGCTGACCGTTTCCTTCACCAAGTGTCTATCTTTTCTCAGAGCCTTTGCACACACGGCTCCTTCCCCAGGTATCTGCAGGTTTCCTTCAGGGCTTCGCTCAAACAGCACTTTCTAAAACAGACATTTCTTGTTTACCAGAGCACTTCCAATCAGCGTCCCCTCTATCGTTCTTCTCCATAGTACTTATCACCATTTGACATATACATATAATTTTTTTTCTTATTTATCTTATTTACAGCCTAACTCTCCCCCCCAAATGTAAGCCCCCAGAGGGCCCAGAATTTTATCTGTTTTGGTGGCTGTTATAACCCTAGCACCAAAAATAGGGCCTGTTACATGAAAATTCTTGAATAAGTATTTGTTGAATGAATGCATCAACAATCTCTATATATTTAAAGTTATATTTATTTCTCTGGATGCAGTATTCAGAAATTATAACTAACTCATAATTATTTTCTAGGAGAGGGATTTTTATTGCAAATTTCTGTATTTTTTTCCTAACCATACATAGCACTACTTCTATTTATTTTAAATTATAACAAATTATATTGGCAGTGATAGTGCAGGATATTCCAGAGACTTATTTTTCCCACATGCTACTGTTTTTTTTTAAGCAGATAAATAACTATTATTTTCAATGGATGCACACAATCTTTAAAATTGCCACTGATGTTTCAAGCAAGCAATTAACCCAGAGATCAAACAGCAGTGGGATAATGAATTGCCGAACTACCTGAATAGTCCTATGTCTAAACAATTACACGGAACCTAAATGAAAACATATAAAAAACCTAACAAATGACCAAAGCAATAAGTACATGATGAATCTTCTGTTTCAAAGACCAGAGAAGAATTTCCTGAGTTTTGATGGTTGTACTGTATGTAGACAGAGAGTGGGTATCTTGCTATGTTCATTCATGTACCAAGTAATAATAGCATGATTATGATATAATGTAGCAATTGGAAACTTGGATCTTGGCAGTCCATGTTCAGAAACAAAATAGAGTAAGAGCTGATTTTATTAGGGTGAGCACTAGCCTATTATAGTAATGTTGCATTTAAGGCAAGTTTGCCCTTACTCTTTTCATGCTGACTGGGCTCCGTTTTGTAATACTTATGGTTCTTTGACAGACATCAGTACTCTAATTACCCAACAAATGGGAAGAGAAAAGTTAATACTCGTTCAGTACATTTCATCTGTTTTTATATCCAAAGTTCTTGTCAATTAATATAGTTAAGGTCTGTTGCATTTTCTATTAACTACATTAAAAAGATGTGAATTCAACTAGAATCAACTGCCAATGATTTCAACATATGGTTACTTTTTCTACTAATCAATATTTCTACAGATATGAGACCGATGAAGCACACAGTGAGACCAGCTTTTCGTGATCATTGAATACATAAGTTATCAAGAGATATGAACAGATTTAGATCATTTCAAGCAGAATTTCATATAAAACCACTTCAAGTACCACACTGCACTTAGCACATAATATATGAGATGTGGCATGAGCACATCATTAGAGAGAATCAAAATAAACACTTTGGCCTTTTGAGGTACATATTAAGGTACATAAATAGAATTAAAATTAAACAATTTTAACAGAATTGTTAAATTTTAAAATTAAGCACTTTTTTAAACAAAAAATGTTATCTTATGTATCGATTCCATTGGCCTTCACACATTATATTTGGATACTGTTAGCCACTGAAAATTGCAGAAAGATCTTACAGTAAAGGAGATAATCCCATTTCTATTCAGTTTTGCTCATAGCAATATGGTGTGGATATTGAAAACATTTAATTTTTTTTTATGAGATTATCAGCTCAGGATTTTCTGATCTCTCTCAATTTTCCTCCACTTCAGGTTTTCTTACAGGTAATAATAAAACTATTTTGATAGAAATGGAGCCATCTATGATTTTCTTTTTAAGTGGAGCTTCACAGTTTCACAATCAGAGACGGTGGGCACAGCTAAGGGCAGTGGGGTGGAAAGAGGTACATGGGGATGCAACATGACCTCCTGAATGTTTCAAGAATCCAGTCTCAAAAGAATTCTTTTCCATCTGTGTTCCTAAGACATAGAGGTCCCCGAAATATTTTCTGAATCTATGCCGGCTTCCTTCTAACACCAGTTCTATTCATATTGATGTTTCCCTTTATTTTTAATAGTTTCATCATCTAGTGTCCTTTGTGCGCCTCCTCTCCTTAATCTTTCTTTTTAAGATTTTATTGCAGTGCGACTCAAGGCCTTCTAATATTTTGTCTGAATGATATATACATAGGTGTTATATAATAATCAGTAATCAGTTTACTATCCTAAAATGTCTGTATGTCATATTTCCCTTGAAAAGTAACTGAAATAATGTGTCCTTCACAACGGGAACATTATTATTTTTTTTAATCTGGGAACAAAATAGTCAAGATGTAAATAAAAGCTTGATGTAATATGACTGTTTCCCTGGATATTATTTCAGAATAAGAATCTCCCTAGATTATACCAGTGGTTTATTAGATTCATGAAAGTAAGTACCTCAGAACATCTATACATTTCTTTCAGAATGAGATAAACATAAACTAAACATTTGCTTATGGTCTTTGGTTGAGGCTGGGGATTAAGTGTATTTACAGTTAGGTAAATTTCTGAAAATTAAATTCAGGGACTATAACTGGATTTGATTGCTAAGAATCTCTATCATACATGTTGGTTGCTTTGCAATACAATGTAATAACAACAAATGATGTCAAGTGCTTCTTGCAGATTGCAAATGGCTTACAAGTTTTGCAGCTTGAAAAATGCAAAGAGAACGTGGTGATTTAAATGGCCATGTTGAAAGTGCTAATTTTTATAGTTATATATATTTAAAAAAAAAAACCTACAACACCAAATCTACATCTTAAAACTGAAGAAAAGAACTGCCTTCTGTGATAATAGATGTGCAACTGTCTGGAAAGTTGCTCTTCCACCCTTTGGGGAAGCATAGACCATATTGAAATAACTTTTTATGCTGGTCTACTCACCTAGCTTCTCTGATGAGTTGCCTTTGGAAAGCCTGTGTAGATGCAGAGCTCAATTAGTGTAATTTATGTATCCTTGGATGTCAATCATCCCTGTTGAGAGGTGGGACTCGCAGGCTCTCAGTGCATTAATTAAGAGCTCATCTCAGCAGAGCCATCTTTCCACCTAAGGACCAAAAAGAAAGTTTTAATTAGATTTTTAAAAGGAAGTATGTCATACATGAAAGCAAGTGTAGTTCTTTAGCTGCTGTGTGAGGCAACAAACTGGAAGGCCATCACCCAAACACTACAGAGGGCATCAGTTCTCAATCATCTGTGACATTCTAAAGAAGGACAGGAATGGCGATCTCAAGCATTAGTTTCAACCCTTGGACAGTCATTTCACGGAAATAACTCAACTTTGGACGATGCTGTTTCCTTGCCAACATCATTATTGGGCCCTTGCCTAATTATCGATGCAGAGCTGATGCTGACTGCGTGCAATTAGGACTTTGAGGACCGGCCCTGTTTTCTCTGATGGCTGGCCTTTTCTTCCCAGCCAGCTCCTGAATGAATACGCGATGGGCAACACGATGCAAGTTCAGCAAAAGGGAGTGAAGGAACTTGCACAACACATCAATTTCATTGGCTCGGTGGTGGACGGAGTGTGCCATTGCTGGCTAACTTAAAGTTACTGGGACTCCAGAGAGGTGAAAACTAGCGAGGCTCACTGGTGTCAGCTGCTTGAGAGATGCTGTTCTCCTGGAATGGCCGTGTGAGGCCCGCAGACCCATTCTTTAGGGCTCATTTGGGAAATAACAGATATATTATTGAGTAAAATATTTATAAATTAAGGGAGGTAAGACAAATTTTAAAGGCTAGTTCAGATTCCAGTAGGGAAATACATCTGCTAAGAGCCATTCACCACCACCACCATCCCCTCCAAAATTAAGGGAGGGATCAGAGTTCATGCTTGCAAGAAAGAATATGAGTTAGCCAGTGTCACAGAAAAAGCAAACAAGTGAAAAGAAAAGGAAAAAATGCCAAACAAATAGAAACAATGTAATAAGTCTTAGTAATAATAAATAAATGACCAGACCTAAACATTAGCACCTGAAAAAAAAACAGAGTTGTAAAAGTTCACTTTTGGAAAGGTTATAGTCAATGGAAGAATATAAACCCAAGCAAAATGAGCACAAAATAAATGACATCATAATTAAAAGGGTGTTTCTAGCAGACAGGACTGGTACAATGCGCACAATCTTCCTCAGAAAGTGTGAAAAGCTTAGCTCGCTGGCTCAGAATAAAAAAAGTGTGTGCTCCAGTGTTTTTCCTTGCTATTATATCTTGCTTGGTTTGTCTAAGGGAGTATGTTAAAAAAAATCCAGTTACTGAATCCATTATACATTTACCACCTAACTAGCATACTTGCTGTGGATGGAGTAACAGCAGCCTGATAGAAGAAACTACAGATTTTACAAGGAGATGGTTTGTGCAGTGTGTTTCTAAATGGTAAAGTATGCTGAAAATATTACTATCTAGACAATCTGTCTGAAGAGTAAACCTGGAGAACTGTAACCCATCATTTATGTTAAGGTTCCTAAAGATATTTTAGAATCTTTTCTCAGTTATTTTCCCTCACTCATTTTCCCTGTTACTTTGCGCCATTGATTGTGCCATGTAACGTTCATTGTACTTATAGTAGTGCTCCCCAGATACAAGTTGGCAATTGTGCTGGTTACACCAATCTTGTGTGCCTGAGAAATTGTATGTAAGACAACACCCCAAATCTGAATTTCATTACTGTGTCTTTCAATGTATGGTGCTATTTGCATTTAAGCCAAGATATATTGCAAAGCTAAATGACCTCTCAGGCATCAAGGATGTCTAAATGATGACATAAGCACATGCAGTGCTATGCTTAGATTATGTGTGACTTGTTTACCTCAGGAATTGCTCTCTTTTCCAAACAATTCTTAAATTATCTTTATGAGAGACAAAGGACGGAACCTGTTTAAATCAATTTAAAAGGAGAGAAACATCATGGTGTGCCTTCCCATGGGTTGTCAGTTTTTCTTTATTTTGTAATTGCAGAGGTTACGTTCAGTTTTGTGATTCCAATGTTCCTTCCAAAGCCATTAACCGTGGCTGCTGTACTACGTATTTCTCATCAGCTCCTAAGTGCTGTTTCTTAAGAGCATGACAGAAGGAGTGGGCCTCAGACAGTAAATCTTTGTGTTTTAGCCAAAAATACGAATTTTCTTGCTGCTTAATTTGTAGCTTCATGCGAACTTAATTTTAGGATTTGGGGTAAAAAACTGTTTCTTGAATGAAAATTTCCTTGTATATGAAATTTTCTCAATTTAATGGGACTTTTTGAAGTTAGCTAAAGCAGTGGTCAAATTTAAATTATATTAGAAGCAATGTACCCATACTAGGATTTGTGACTTGATCTTAAGTAAATCAAACCAAGCACTGAAAAAGCCATGTAGTTATCATCCGGGTCCTGGAACAGAATAATCACAGCTGCTCACATTTAAAATAAAACTTGCTAATTATCAATGTTAGATATACATTGAATGGATACCTGAGAGAAGAAATCATGTAAAATTAGCTCTCTCAAGAAGAAAATTTCCACGACCCTGATTTATTTAGCAGATAGAAATATTCTGTGGCTTATTAGATATACAAACAATTAGCATGCATCATCCCACAAAATTGTTAAACCTGGAACTTTGCTATATTTGCTATAGTTTTTTACAGTCTAGGACAATAGCTCTATAGTTCATACATACACACACATGCACACACAAATACATGGGGCGAGAGAGACATGATTACATATATGTGTGTGTGTGTGTGTGTGTATTTGCAGATTTACTTTCTAAATTCCCTTAGAAATCATTACAGAATATCTTGCCCCACAAGGCCACATTTACCACTTGTTTTCAGGATGCATAGTACCAGGGAGAATTAAAAATATTTGACAATAGGAGATTCTCACTGTAAATGCTGCTTTTTACAAGATTGATACCACATGGATGAGAATTTTTACATTAAACTTTGCCACCTTTTTTTGTGAGGTCTTTCTTCTGAAAATATTTATTAGACATCTACAGTTCTATTTTTTAAATCTCTTATTATTAAATCTTGAAATATAATTAGGGATATTTGACCCATTTCAAAGAAAGACCAAAAACTTCACTTCAGCTTCTTTGAGGATTAACAAGGCTAGCCTGGGGTCTAATTATTCTATCTATCTATCTATCTATCAATCAATCAATCAACAGGGAATGATGTGTACAAGTGTGCGGGTAAAAGAAAAGAGCACTGTAGATGACAGTGAACCCAGAAGACTATGGCAGATGAATGGGTTGCAAGGTGCTGCTGTATTCCAAGAAACTCCTCGGACCCTGCTTGGAGAGTGGCAGTGGTGGAAACTCCGGGTTCACCTTCACCTTCTCTCCTACCCCTCTTATCAGAAATCACATCACTTTTTCAAAGATTCTCAGAGTTTGGGATTCTACCAGATCCTTGTTTTGGTCGAACACTCTCATCTTCTAGAAGATGACTCTTTAGTGCTGTCTACAGGTTTCTATTACCTTTCCCTTGTACCAGCCACAGTGGCAGGTGCAGGACAAAAAAGAATATGGCATCAATTCCTCTCCCAAGGCTTTGGAAGATCCTGTCCTCTTTTCCAGCAAAAAGAAAGGCGCTGTTTTTTGTTTTTGTTTTTGTTTTTTTGCATGGGTAGGCACTAGGAAACAAACCCAGGTCTCCGGCATGGCAGACAAGAACTCTGCCTGCTGAGCCACTGTGGCCCACAGGGGCTGTTTTTATAAATCAACTTGATGAGCTTGGGGGTGGGGGCTATAAAACAGTGAGCACTCATGGTGAAATCATGGGTGCTTCATCTGTTTCAAAATCAAATTTTAATTTATTTACTCATTTGAAATAGCATACTTGGACCTGGTATTGTTGGTTCTTTAGTGCTATTTGGGTGTACACAGTCACATAAAGCTATGTGGGTTCCAGAAAACAAAGACTCAGAGTGCATCTATTCAGAAAATAGCTTTTTTTTTTTTTTTTTTTTTGCCAGGTGGACTACTAAGTTTCTGTGAACATTTAGTTCATTCACTCAGTGAAATCAGCCAAGCTAGTACATATTAATTTGCCACATTTTCCCTTACTCATGGAACTTACATCCAAAGGCAGACTATAATGAGGCTGTAGATAAAATGACCCCCTTCTACGTTGTCTGATCACTGGTGATTAAGTGTGAAAGAACAGTAGGTGTATGCTCTGACCTTCTCTATTCTCTTTGGGAAATTATTTTAGAATAATAGAAGCTCCTTATTAGGATACTCTGTGAGAAGAATATAGATACTAAATCAGAAATTTGGGTGCAAAAAACATGTAGTGTTAGAGTATAAACTGGCACTTTCACCAGCCTTTCAAAGACAAAAACATCAACTTTGAGTTTATTTAGTAATTCAGATTGCCAAGTGTATTATCAGAAAGTTTCATATTTCTGTTAATGGGATCACATGCAAAAAACTTACCAATGCTAATTCCATCTGGTCATGCCAAGAAAAAATAAATCAACTATTGATCTGGTATAAGTTAGAAATGTGAGTTTTGGTTATGGGATGCTGTTAGTGCTTTCTCTGCAAAATCTACTTGTTTATATATGTCTTTTCCTAGACTGTATGGGAGAGCTGTCTGGGTGGGTTCTCAGTCTTTTATCTGTGACATTTTATTACTTAGTTTTAATGCTGAGATATTTTATTGTACATGAGCCTAAAGGTTTTCTGCTTTGATATGTTTATAAGAGAGAATAATAAATAAATGATGATTTAGTCCAGTATTGATGTCAGGATTGTAGTAAGTTTCATATTTTTTAAACCTTTTTTTCTCCCAGTACTGGCTGAGAAAAAATGATTAGTTTCTAGTTATTTTTTTGACTGTTGAATTATTACGGGAAGAACAATTCTGCAGTTTTATGGGCATTAGGTTATGGAAATGATGTGATCTTATATCTGTTTGTATGGTGGTGACAAGTCCAAAATTGTTTTCTAGTAATTCTTTTATAAGTTTAATAATAATGGGGGGGCCAGTTATTAATATGCTCCATCAAGAAAATATTCTAATATAATTTTTTGAATTAAAAAATCAATCCTTTATCATGAAACATTTGGCAGTTGGTGCACCTATCTGGACACAGTTTTGGCTTTACTTTATAAGTGAAATGACAATGGTAAAAAATAGCACAAATACATTCATATTTATTTTTTAAGCAATGTATTTTCTTCATATACTCATCTGTTTGAATTTTCATATAGAGTCTCTATGGGGTCATAGTAACACAATAGTCATACCTGTTAATTACACCATCATCCATTTAAACGGTTTTATTTTAAAGATTGAGTGAAGTTTTTCCATATTCAACAAATATTCAATATTTCCACATAATATTGTAAATGTCATGACATTTGAGAGCTTTGCTTTTTTCAGGCCACTATTTTGAAATTCCTGTAGAAACTATACACAGGAGATTTTAAAGAAAGTTTTGGTTGTTCTACAGTCCCTTTGCAATCTCTACCAAGAACTAAGGTTATATCACTAATTCTCAGAATCTCAATAATTCAAAGCAAGGAAAAAAATAGTAGAGAACTTTTTGGTGATCTGGAAAAATCTTAAGAATTAAGGTGATATTCAGCCTATATCGTATATTACATTTATATCTAATATTATATATTTACATACATTTTTAGGTAAAATTTGAATTATTTTGAAAATGTGTCTTCTGCAGTCAATATCACCTAAACAACATATCTGTAATTGAATATATATGCACATATGTGTATGCATATGTGCAAAACCAAATAAAAAATCTTCGACATTCTATTGCTAGTAGTTAGGAATGTACATCTAAGTGATGGCGATGTGGGGGATTTAAATGAGGCTTGAACTGTTCATTCATGCATTTTTTTAACTTACTCAATGAATTTTTACTGAGCCTCCAAACAAGTGTTCAGTACTATGCTATGTTCGGGGCATAAAATAATGAGCAAAACAGATGGTGACCTGTCCTCATGAAGCTTACATTTTAGTAGATATATAGATATTGTTACCTAAGACCATAATGCATTTGCCTATTCGGTCTGCACATTTATCTATTTTATTTGTTACAGCATCCCGATGCTATTATCAATGCACTGATTTTCAATTTCCAAAATATTTGGCAGCATACTTCAGGTTCCAGTCTGATTTACTACATAGGATGATTGAAACTGCAATTCTAAATTACTTCTAGGCATTCAGTATAAAGAAAAATTTTCAAAGATACTTTTATGGCTTAATAATTAAATCTGGGTGAATATGCCTGCTGGGAACTTCTGCAATAATAAAACAGAATGGCAGGCTCCAAACCTCAAACAAAGAACTTTTTCTTTCAACCATCTGAGTCACAGCATATTAGTATTTAATGGATTTCACATTTTTTAAAATGCACAATGCCAGGATTCCCTGGTAAAAAGTCTTGAATAACTGTTCAAGTACAACCCAAAAGTTTCTGATAAACAAAGAATGGGAAGCAAATACTCAGCAACATAACCATTCCAGGACTGCAAGTGTCTGGAAAAAAAAAAAAGATACACTTGTCTTGATCTCAAATTCAGAGCCACTCCTTGGCTCATGCTTCTATCCCCCAAGACATTCAGAGACAGAAATTTCATGAGTTAACCCCTTGGGGACTTTTTCTGCCTTATATGGACTATATTTTTAACAACATCCAAATAATAGCTAGTAATGCCCTAGAGAGGAAGTAGCAATCTGGGGACAATATTGTTTCTGCCCCTACAGATCTCAAAGTGCTTAAGTTTTGCCAAAAAGCTGAAAAAAGGAGAGTATCAGAATATGTATAATTTAACAACGTCTCTTGAGGTTCTGGTGAATTCAGCCACCTTTCTACGATAAAATAATCAAAGAAAACTTTTATCAGTGTGCATAAAT
Organism: Tamandua tetradactyla; assembly: GCF_023851605.1. Classification (NCBI taxonomy): domain Eukaryota; kingdom Metazoa; phylum Chordata; class Mammalia; order Pilosa; family Myrmecophagidae; genus Tamandua; species Tamandua tetradactyla. Next base: position 31,426,667 of record NC_135352.1, read on the forward strand.
AAGCAATGGTTGGGCTTATAACGATACATAAAATACACGAGTGTTTTAAATATACAGCCTGCATCCATTATAGAGGTTTGGGAAAATAACTCTATTTAAGGTCATATTTTAACTTAAGTAGCTTTCAGAGGATTGGACATAATTATCAGTTTTGGAGATAAATATAAATTTATACATATTTACCACTACCTACATTTATCTACCTATTTCTCGATCTACCTCTAGCTTTCCTTATCTCCCTATCTTCAGAAGCCAAGAGAAAATAAAGTTCTACCTTCATTCCATGGAAATAATGCAACTTGAAGAAATTGTTTATATAATGATTTTAGTTCCAGAGATCCAAGGACAAAAATGCAACTCTCAAACTTCATGTGCATTTTCAGACCATATAAAATCACAACACTTTAGAGTACTCCCAGAACAGTTAGACAATTCTAATTTGTGTCCATTTTCCTCCTTCATTTCCTTCTCAATAAATAATGGATAAAGCAACAATGGGTCTTTGCTGACTTTTTGATTCTTCTAATATACCAAAATTATCTCCTGGAAATAAATTAATGACTATACAACAGTCTGCAAATGGTTTCAAAGTAATTTGGTGGTTCCTAAGATGGACCATGTGTTCTATTTACTTTTGAGCCAATTAATCATTCCACTTATCTCCTCATTCTATTCTACCCTCTCCTGATTCCAGCCCTACCTCATCCCCACCTCAGAACACATGCTTCTGCCACACTGAGGTAAAGAGAATCATTAGATTATTTTCCCCCTTTTGTCTTGGTTTGCTATCTAGTTTTCTATTAAATGGAACAAACTATTATGTTCAACAGTGCAAATGTTATGCAACTATTCAATGGAAAGCTCTTTACTGGAAACACGATTGATAACTATGTAAATACAATAACTGTACTAATTACAGTACTGTCTGATTTAGGAAAAGCATATTTGGGGTAAGTGAATTTTCAAAATAAACAATGCTTAGCCATTTAAGAATCATTATATTTTTATCATTCTGTTGTTGTTTGGAATCTTTAAAAAACTGAAGGCACTGCACACTCCTGTACATTAAGAAATAAAATCAAAATCACCTGAATTACAGACTTCTGGATAAAATGATGGAGTGGGGAACTCCATGACTCAGTTCATCCACCAAAACAACTATTAAAAACAGGCAGGAACCACCTGAAACAATGATTGTGAAACCCCAGAGGTCAGAGAAACACTGTACAGTGTCCAGGGAAGAGTGGGAGGAGGAGACTAATAAATTATGATAAAGAACTGCAAATTGCTCTCTCCACGAGGTGACACCAGCACCCATCCCCTCCTGCCCCCACCAGAGGCCACGGCAGAGTCCAGACCCTGGCTAGCTACTGGAGACAGAAAGGGCCATAAAAATCAGCTTCCCCAAGAGCAGGCATGGGCACAGCCAACCACTGCTCATGGATTTTGACTGGAAGATTTGAATCATTGGGTGGCAACTCAGAAGGCAACTAGTGTTTCAACCTAGCCTGGACAAAGTTGGTGGAAGCATTGTCTCTACCCCATGCAGACAACAGCAGCAGCCACCGCTGTTTCTACTCTTCCTGGATGGTGGTGGAGGCCATGGAGATTTAAAGGTGCAGGGCTTCCTAATGCTGTGGGGCACAGTTAGCTGAAGGACAAGAGGGCTCAGCTCTCAGCTTTGGGGAGCCACGGGAGAAGATTTTGGCAGACTTCTTCACTTCCTCTTTAGGGGACTTTGGAGCCGTGTTCACCCTCTTCCCCATGCCAGCCTTCATGGGTCCCTAGCCCTGGTTTGGCTAGGAGAGACTGGCTTGGGAAAGGCCTTTCTAAGGGGATACTTTTCCCAGAATTTGTCCTCAGGCAAAAGCAATGTGAGACAATGAAAGGAGTGTAAAAGCCACATAGGTGACGGTCTGGGACAAAGGGCTGCTGGCAACAAGTACTCTGGGAAGCAGAGGACACAACCATACTCCTGTAACAGGGAACTCCAGCACAACTAACAAGCAAAACCCTAGGACAAGACACAGACCTAGAAAGGCAGGGAAAACCCTGCACCCTGCATTTGCCTTGGGCAGACCTTCCTGACAGGAGGGCTGAAGCTTGAGAAAATTTCAACCTTATAGCTGGTAGAAATACCAAGAAACAGGCATCCCGGGGGGGGGGGGGGTAAATCCCAGAGTTAACATTACAAAATATTAAAAGGTACAGTGTACAACAAAAGAATATAGGACAAACAGGAAATGATGGCCATCCGAAGGAAGAGGACAAAAATAAAGAAAATACCAATGCAGAAGAGAAGGTAGATGTGCCAAACAAAGCTATAACAGAGTGATCTTAAAGATGCTCAAGGAGATGAAGGAAACACAGGAAAGAACTAAAGGATAACAGGGAAACAACGAATGAGCAACATGAGAGTCTTTGTAAAGAGATGGAAAATTTAAAAAGGAGCCAAACAGAACAACTGGAGTTGAAGACCACAATAACTGAAATGAAAAACACCCAGGTGGGTTTCAAGAGAAGATTGGAGCTGGCAGAAGAAAGAATCAGTGAACTCAAAGACAAGATACTTCAAAGAGTCATACTGAAAAGCAGAAATAAAAGCTAAATATGAAAAGTGAAAATAGCCTAAGAGAGCTACGGGACACCATTAAGTGTGCCACTATATGCATTAATGGTAAAAGGGGGCACATGCCACAGTCAAAGCAATCATGATAGAAAACTTCCCAAACTTGGCAAAAGACATGAATATGTATATCCAGGAAGCTCAGAGAATACCTAACAGAACAACATGAAGAAAAATGCAGTCGGTCGTATATTGATTACACTATCAAATTCAAAGGACAAGGAGCAAATTCTGAAAGCTACAAGAGAAATGCAATGTGTCAAGTACAGGGGAGTCCCAATTAGACTGAATTCCAATTTTTCATCAGAATCCACTGTTAGGTCTCAGAAAGAAAATTCTAAGAGCAAAAGGAGCTCTTGATGCAGAGCCCCCCTCGGCCCCCCTGCTCAGCATCCTTGGCAGATCCAAGGATTCAGATATAAATCTGTCACAAGCCCCCACCCAATCAGGAAACCACACACCCCCTAGTAGGCACCCTCTGCTCCTGGCATCACTGTCCCTTTAAAACACACCTCCTAGAACAAGGAGCCAGAGCCGTTTCCTCTTTCTGCCTGCTGGGCGCCCAGGCGGGAGCCAATTTTTATGCTCCTATCTGCTTTCTCCCTTTCGCTCTTTCCCACCTGCTTCTTCCCTGCTTTATCCCTTCAATAAATTTGTTACTCTTTGACTCGCTGTCTTGTGTGGAAGCCTTAATGACCCTGTGCCTGACAGCTATGGAGACGAGAAAGCAGTGGGTTGAAATCCTTAAAACTGCTTAAGGAAAACACCCAACAACCAAGAATTTTATATCCAGCCAGCTACTCTTTCAAAAACTGAGGGAGAGTTTAAGACATTCTCAGATAAGCAAACACTGACAGAATTCACCACTGCTAGACCAGCCCTGCAAGAAACACCAAAGGAAGTTCTCCAGACTGAAAGGGAAGGGCACTAGACCATGGTTCAAAGTAACATAAAGAAACAGAGACCTGCAGAGAAGTAACCACTTTGGTAATTATAAATGCAGTATCATTGCATTGTATCATTCGGTACGTAACTCCACTTCTCACTTCTGGCTGGTACCAAAATGCAAATACATTAAAAGTAATGATAAACCTAGGTTTTTGGAAATAAAATGTACAAAGATACAATTGGTTACAAACACAAAAAATGGTCGTGGGGGGGACATGAGGGTATAGCAAAATTACATGTGCATGCTACTGAAGTTAAGCTGATATCAAACCAAATGTGATTGTTACATATTTAGGATGTTACATTTAACATCATGGTAACCACAGGGAAAACAGATGAAAAATACATCCAGATAGAAATGATATCACTTAATATGATACCAAACAAGCCAAAAAAGCAGATAAATACAAAAGTAGGCATTAACAGATTTAAGGAACAAAATAAGGGCTAAGATGTACAAAGGCTAAATAGCAAAATGGCAAGAGCACATCCTGTATTATCAGTATCGACTTTTAGTGTAAATGGATTAAACTGTCCAGACAAAAGGCAGAGATTTGGAGAATGGGAAAAAAATGTGACCCAGCTATACGCTATCTGCAAGAGACTCATCCTGAAGTCAAAGAAGCAAATGGGTTGAGGGTGAAAGGAAGGAGGAAATATATACATGTAAGTGGTAATCAGAACAGAGCTGGGGTGGCTGTACTAGTATTGGATTAAAAGACTTTAGGTCAAAAACAGTTACAAGGGATGAAGACAGTCATTGCATACTGATAAAGGGGACAATTTAACAGGAAAATGTTAAAATTATAAATATATAAGCACTTAGGAGCAGAGCCCCAAAATATATGAAGCAAATATTGACTTATTTAAAGGAAAAAATTAATAGTTCTAAATTAATAGTAGGACATTTTACTATACTATTCTCTATAATGGATAAAACATCTAGTCAGAAGATCAATGAGGCAGTACAGGACTTAAAGATACACTAAACTAACTAGAACTTATAAACATAGATCACTGTACCCAATGAAAATAGAATGTAAATTTTTTTGAGTGCACATGGTTCATTCTCCAGGATAGACCATATTTTGGGTCACAAAACAAGTCTCAATAAATTAAAAAATATTGACATTCTATAACGCACATTCTCTGACCACAATGGAATGAAGCTAGAAACAATAGCAGAGAGAAAACTGGACAATTCACAAATATGTGGAAATAAAACAACACACTTCTAAACAACCAATGGGTTAAAGAGGAAATCAGAAGTGAAATTCAGAAATATCTTGTGGTGAATGAAAATGAAAATAAAAAATACCCGAACTTAAGGAATACTGTGAAGGCACTGATGAGAGGGACATTTATAGCTCTAAATCCTTAACATTAAAAGAGAAGAAAGACTTCAAATCAGAGACCTAATCTCAAAACTGGAAGAACTAGAAAAAGAAGAGCAAATGAAACTCAAGTGAGCAGAAGGAAAGATATAATAAAGATCAGAGTGGAGATAACCAAACTAGAAAGCAAAATAAAAATATACAAAATAAAACAAAATCAAGAGTTGATTCTTTGAAAATATCAATAAAATTGACATACCTTTAGCTAGTCTGAGAAAGAAAAAAGAGGGTACAGATAATGAAAAATCAGGAATGAAAAGGGGTCATTAGTACTGACCCTGCTGGAATCAAAGGACTATAACGGGATATGATTAACAATTTTATGCCATTAAATTAGATAAACTAGATGAAATGGACAAATTCTTAGAAACATAGAAACTACCTACATAATTTATAGAAGAAGAAATAGAAGACCTCAACAAACCAATTACCAGTAAAGAGATTGAGTCAGAATCAAAAACTTTCCAACAAAGAAAATCTTAGGAAAAGTGTAAAATTACCATATACTTAGCAATCCCTCTACTAGGTACATACCCAAAAGAACTGGAAGCGGGAACTTGAACAGATGTTTGCACACCAATGTTCATGGAGGCATTATTCACAATTGAGAAAAGATGGAAGCAACCCAAAGTGTCCATCAACCGACGAGCAGATACACAAAATGTGGCATATACATGCAATGAAATATTATTCAGCCATAATAAAAAGGAATAAAGTCTTGGTACCTGCAACAACATGGATGAACCTTGAAGACATTGTGTTGAGAAAATAAGCCAGACACAAAAGGACAAATGTTGTATGAGCTTACCAATTTGAAACAATTTGAATACGCAAACTCAGAGTGTCAGAATCTAGAATACAGTTTACCATGGGAAAGAGTGGGATAAGAAATGGGAAGTTAAGGCTTAAAATGTACAGGTTTCCTATTTGGATGATGGAAATGTAATGGATGCTGGTGCTGGTTGCACAATCTTGTGAACCCAATTAATAGCATTGAAATACATATCTGAACATGATTAAACTGGGGGAGGTAAGATTTCATATATGGTAACAGTAAACATTTTTTAAAATCCATGGAACTACACTGCACAATGAAACCTAAATTAAACCATGGACTATAGTCAGTGGGAGAACTCTAAAAATGTGCTATCATCTATGATAAAAATGTTCCACACCAGTGCAAGGTGTTTGTGGTGGGATGGCAATGGTGAATCCTGTATTACATGTGTGATTGTTCTGCAAACCCACAACTTCACTAATAATAAAAAAAAATGAACGAAAGAAAAGCTTAATACAAGGATGCCTTGAGAACCTATTGAAGTGGACAGGACTTAGTCTTTTTCATTAAATGGCCCCAAATTACTACTGTTTTTAAATTTACCATAAACTATTTTGTTGGCGGTTTCTCCTGGGATCATTTCTAAATGCTATGGTCATTTCTTCTTAAGGTCAATGAGGACAATTCCTTCTAACAATACAGATCATATTCTTCTGTCCCCTTATTCCTCCACCCATCCAGCCAATAGCAATCGCCATTGCTATTGCGTTTCCTCTCCTCAGATTGCAATGAAAGCAAATTGGAACACTAGCTGGAGGAAACCTGGTAAGCAGTTTTGTGCCTTATGAATAAAATTTATGCAGAGAATTTTTTTTCTTGGACTTACATTCTCCCTCCATTCCTATTCAATTTTAGATCCCTTCTGCCTTTGAAGTTTTTATGTAAGTTAGAGATTGATTATAAATAAAATACAGTCTGTCCATATCCCATTAATCTTTTATGTTCCCTTAAGTTATAGTACTCACTCTCGCCCAGGGAGGTAAGACCATTGAAACAATCATTTTCAGCATAAAGTCTGTTCATAAAAATGTGCATTTGTCTCTCAACTACCTTGCAGACAGATATATGGAACGGTAGATGTGATAGTCTTCCTTTATTTCATATATGCATACTCAGAAAAGAGAATGGCTGTTACCTTTAATCAATCACCCTTGGAAAATCAAGTGGATATGACAATTGCCATCCTAATTCAGTACATTAAATTAAAACTGCACATTACCTTGCATTGAGGAGGTATGTAATAAATACTAGTCAAATTGAACTGGACTTCATGAAGTATACATCCTTATTAAATATGGTTAGTCACAGATTAGAAGGAATCTTCATTCATATTCGAATTTACTGGGTATTCCTATAAATGGTGTCTATTTTATAACATAAAGAACTTTCAAAGAATTTATCTGTTCTTATTTTAGACTATATCTTAAGTGATATTCTTTTTAACTTCTATCACAAAATGGATATATTCTGAGTAAGTTATCAACTTGTCATTCTGACATGGATCATTTGGCCAAAATTGATTTAAATAATCACAATATACATCAAATACATGTTTTTATCTGTGTGGTCTACATCTCATAATCTGCAACAGGAGATAATCTTTATACTAACTTCAGAAATGCCCATATGAGGGCATATGTATTCTGAAGACTATTGTTGAAGAACAGTCACATAAATACGAGTTTCACAGATCTCATCTTGTTAGCAGAAGCAAAACTGATCATGAATCACATTTATTTTTTACTCTGATGCCTCCACAGGTTCAGTCTCATGACTTAATGTTGTAAGTTGCACTAGCCATGTGTGCAAGTCTTATTAGTAGCTCTTGAAAATTTCCCATGGAATTGTAATATGTGGCCTTCATATAGCTTATAAGATTTATGCCATACTAATAATCATACTAAAACTGCCAAGGTATAACACTACCTAAATTATAAATGTTCTCCCCATCCTGAGAAATAAAAACAGAACAAAAGAACAAAAACCGATTGCGGCAGACCATTAGTTTTACCATCTCCCTCCCCATCTGCTCTCCCCTCCTTCCTAAGAACCTGGATGCCTGGATATTGAGCTAAAGGATATTTTCCAGCCTCTCTCGGAGACAGTGAGGGCATATCATTATATTCAGACTAACTGGACTTGGCCTTCGGCTCCCCCCGTCCCTTGCCCTGGGCTGGAAGATGGCATTGGCAGTGACCTTGCTTTGCCCAAGGGGATGAAAATAACCCCCTGGTGGCATGGAAGAGCCACAGATGGAGACACTTGTTCCTGAACGAGCCGTGGAGGAGAGGCACCCACCAGCCCAGAGAAGTTGTACTGTCTTATGCAACAGGAATAATACCCTGTGCTATTTAAAATACTCTGTGTGTGTGTGTGTGTGTGTGTGTGTGTTTATGTGTGGGGGGGGCTCGGTTAGATTGGAACTTCCCCTTTGCCCAATTACATTTGTTAATGATACTGCTAGAGAAATTTCTTCTGAATTATAAAACAGATAAAAACAACCCATCAGAATTTTTAGTTAGCTCGGTAGGAAGTGTTAAGAGTCCCATCCCATATAATGCCCTAATGTGAAAGGGGCTTCGGCTGCATTCTTTCATTGATTTGTCACAGAAAGATGTGAGGGGAGGACATGGGAGTCATCATGACTTTTGCTTCCAGAATAATCATGGGAAGTGCAGTGAGATTATGTCACTCCCATTCCATTGTGCAGACAACTTTTATGACTCGTGACCATCTTCTGAGGTCAGATCAAATGCCACCTCCTCCAAAATAACATTGTGACTTTTTCAACTAGAAATAACTTCTCCTCTCTCTGAACTCCCACAGAACTGCATCTCTACGTGGGAGTTTGTAGCATTTCTTTTAATTACATATGAACCCTTACAATCCTCTATTAAAACGAAAGGTTCCTCAATGAAGGATTTATGTCTGATCTGTTTTGTAGAGCTCAGTGTTTTGCATGTACTTAGAGCAACATAAATATATGTTGATTGTAACAGTGGGTGAATAAATCACCATTTATTAAGCAATAAGAGTCTTTACTATGCTTAAGGAAATGACATGATAATGTACCTACAAATATTTTACACTCATCTAAAAACCATATAAACTAATAACAATAATAATAATAGTAATAGTAATAATAAGGCTTTCTTTCTGCCATTCAATTTAGACACACATAAATGACATGACTATTAGACGGAAATAGTAATTTTCTTTTAAATTGAACAGCCCCATTTCTTTTCAACTGTTTCTAGATAAAATTTTTTTTAAAAGGCAAGAGCATGACTCTACTACAAACTCTAGCTACATTTTATTTTTAATCACACAAAGATCAGACTGATCTGATTTTGTGGAAAAATCTATAAGCAATTTAAAAAAAATCATGTCTGATATTTACTTAGTGGCTATCCTATTTACTAGGCTTTATAAGATGAAATCATGTGTCACCTTACCAAATTAAAGGCATGGGAGATTCTTGATTGATTCTGAAGTTAACATTAGGACTAGCTATCAAATCTGGTAGTTTTCAGTGGAAACTTGTTAGCTGAGCACTAGTCTAATTAGAATATATATATGTATATAATTTAAAAACTTGTCCTTAATACTTATAGGTTTTGAAACCAAAATAAAGAAGTATTAAACAAGCTTAATAATGCATTTATGGATTTCATAGTCTCAATTCTTAAATGCTTTTATTTAAAATATCCCAGTAAATCTGAATTCATTATTTAATTTCTTATTAAATTATATTATTATTAAATTATTTAATTCATATTAAATTATAATTATTATATCCATGAAATATAATGAATGTTATCTCTAATATTCTAAATGCCAACTTTCTCCAATAATGTATAAACTTGTTCTTAAATAGATTATGTGAATGAGATAGTATCCAATTATAAAAATCATCTGATAGTTTTTTCTTTAACTTTTCTTCTCTTGGGGGACTGGAAGAATTTGAGTTTTATATCCAGCAACAAAATTTCATGGCTGCATGAATAAATCCAATTTTCTTAACCTCTCTGAGCCTCAGTTTCTATATCCTTGAGGAATGGGATAATACCTATACATAGTATTTATTAGTATAAAAAGTAGGTTAGGAGATGGGCCATGGTGGCTCAGCAGGCAAGAACGCTTGCCTGCCATGCCAGAGGACCCGGGTTCAATTCCCGGTGCCTGCCCATGTATTAAAAAAAAAAAAAGTAGATTAGGCATTGCATGTAAAATACCCATTATAGGACCTGGAGCAGCCAATAGTCATTACATACAAGGTCCTCTGACCTTTTGCATGGTGGGAAAGAAAAGTGGTGTTATCCCACTCATTTCACCTCTCCAGAGATCTCAGATAGAACAGGTGCTTAAAATTATGTATTTTTAACGAAAAAAATGTATTTTGCAAATATTTTGTAGTTTGTATAAAATATATTTATATGGTTTATAATTTGAACAAATAAATTGATTCTATTTTGTGATGAATAAATATAACTTTTTTTCCAACTCTCTCTCATCCATTGTCTCTTATCACAAACCTTTTTTTTTTCATTTCTTCTTAGCATTTAAACATTTTTAAGTATTTAATATTTGTTTAAAGGGAAACAAAAACAACTGAAAGCCTTCTCTGGAGAAATGGCATTCTAGATATTAAGCTTTCCATTAAATTATCATAATCAAAATGCCATGGTATTTGTATTAGAATTGAATAAATTAATGAATGAAACAATAGGTAGTCTTGAACTAGAATGTAGTTTTAAAGCAAACATTGCAAGGCAAATGACAAAAAAAGTAATCATTTATTTAAAAAGAGTTATCAGATAAGGGTTTGATATCCAGAACATATAAAGAGATTCTACAAATCAACACCCAAAAGACAAACAACCCAATTTAAAAATGGGCAAAAGACATGGATGGACACTTTTCCAAAGAGGAAACACAAATGGCTCAAAAACTATGAAAAGACAGTCAATTTGACTGGCTATTAGGGAAATACAAATTAAAACCACAGTGAGATATCATCTCAAACCTTCATGAATGGCCATTCTAAAAAACCCAAGAAAACTCCAAATGCTGGACAGGATGTGGAGAAATAGGTAAATTCATTCACTGTCGGTGGGAATGTAAAATGATGCAACTGTTCTGGAAGGCATTTGGCAGTTCCTAAGGAAGGTAAATATAGGACTGTCATATGATCCAGCAATCCCTTTACTAGGATATATGCAGAGGGACAGAAAGCAGGGACACCAACAGACATTCGCATACTGATGTTTATAGTGGCATTATTCATATTTGCGAAGAGATGGTACCAACCTAAATGCCCACCAATGGATGAGTGGACAAATTGTGGTTTATGTATATGATGGAATACTTCGCAACTGTAAGACAGAATAAAGTCATGAAGCATGCAACAACGTGCCTCAACCTTGAGGACATTATGTTGAGCAAAATAAGCCAGAAACAAAAGGACAAATACTGAATGGTCTCACTAACATGAACTAACTATAATGAGCAAACTCTATGAGTGTTAAATTTGGAACACAAGTTATCAGGAGATAGAAAGAGGGTAGAGTTGGGGCTCTTGATGCTGAAGAAAAACAGAACATTCAACAGGATTGATTGTAAAGATCCAGAAATGGATAGCACAATGCTATGTGCTGGTTGTACAATATTGTAAATATAATGAACAAAGCTGAAGGTGAATATTGTTGAAGGAGAAAGGCCAGGGGCATAAATGACACCAGAAGGAAAGACAGAGGGTAAAAACTAGGACTATATAACACAGCAAAACCTAAAGTGGACAATGATGGTACTTAAATGTACAAATAAAAGGAAGTTTCTACTTGAGGGAGAACAACTGAAGGTCACCATTGCAAGGTATTAAAAACAGGTCAGTATATGGAAAAAATACAATGAATGCAAACTAAGGTCTATGATTGACAATAATATTGCAGCATTTTGTACCAGAGGCACTATACCAAAACCAAATGAAAATAAGGGAGAGGTATGGGATTCTCATTGTTTCTCTTTTCCTTTTTTTTCTCTGTTCTCCTCTCCTTTCTTTGTAGAATAAATGGAAATGTTCTCATATAGATCGTGGAGGGGAATGCTTAACTATGTGATTATACCAGGAGCCACTGATTGTACACTTAGGATGGATCGTAAGGTGTGTGAATAAATGAGTTTTTTTTTTTTTAAGAGTTCTAAAAAGCTGGCTATTTGTAAAAACAACAATGACACAACAACACGATAAACTGAACCTTTAGTTGGCAATTTCAAATGGATTACAAAGTCAAATGCAAAAAATTCAAATAAAGAAATAAACCAAGCTTCCAGGAAAAGATGCAATTTGCGTGGATGCATTTCATAATATTTGTTCATGACATTCCATAAAACACCAGCAAAAGTACATTTAGGTCTTAAATACACAAAACCAGGGAGAGTAGAAAAGAATAGCAAGAGAATTTTGGAGGCTAAAAAAGCAAAGGATGTGTGATAATGGATTCAGTAGACCCAGAGGTGTTAAAACCTAAACCGACAGTTGGGAAAGCTGAGAAGCCCTAATCTGCCTTACACTATGGCCTACATCTGGAGATTTATTCTCTGGAGAGCAAAATATAAGGTTTCTAGACTGGGAGAAGGCAGACAGAATTGACATGGCCTACATCTGGAGATTTATTCTCTGGAGAGCAAAATATAAGGTTTCTAGACTGGGAGAAGGCAGACAGAATTGACATGGCCTACATCTGGAGATTTATTCTCTGGAGAGCAAAATATAAGGTTTCTAGACTGGGAGAAGGCAGACAGAATTGACGGTAGAGTTTCTATTCACTAACCAGGGAACTGAAGAAATATGAAAAGATTAAATGTTGAGCCCACCTCTCTCCACCCCAACACGTTTCCTCTCCCCACCACCCAAAATCTGGTAATCTGTCTTTTCTCATCCAAGCAAAACAATACTACAGGATTTTCTGGGGATGCTGAGCAGCATGAGAAGCAACACCTGACCTGAAATAGCAACAAAAGGCAGTCAGATCTCCCAGAGGAAAGTTCAAAGCTAACACAACCTACCTTAATGAATAGAATTTCCATTTAGTATTTAACTCTTCCACTTTTAAACATGAACAATTAATCAATAATGAGCAGAAATCTGAAGCAGTTTTTAGCATAAAAGACCTGGCTCAAAACAAACCAAGAAATCATAACAAAATCAATCAACTTTGAGAAAACATCCACCGTGCAGGGAGAAGAGAGCTTTCAAACATATTAATATCACTAGAGGTAAGAAGCTATATTTTCTCCATGAAACAGAGGCAGAATGTTATTGAAAATTAGATATATTTAGAAAACAAACAATTTTGGAAATCAAAACCTTGCAGCAGAAGTAAAAAACTCAGATTATTGGAAAATAAGTTTGGGATAATCTGAGTTGGAAAATGGGCAAAATAATATTAGAGAACTAGTCCAGGAAGTGTAATACCTAGAAGAAAAAAAGAAAGAAAGTGAAGAAGAGGTAACAATCATTAAGTCAGACACTGTGAAGGGCCCGAATGTAACTTGCAAGCTACTGAATTAGCCTGCTACAATTTTATATACAAGTATTGATAGCCCTGCATCAGAGAAACATATCATTTATTATCAACAGCAAAAACAGCAGTTAGAACTGCTTCTTGCACTGGTCCTTTCTGTCCCAATCCCCATAAGGCAACACAATTAGGGTTAGATTTAATCTGTCTGTGCAGTGGGGTGCACTACAGCAGAGAAACACCAAATTTTTGAAGATTCAGCTTTTGTAGGGTTGCTAGCATATCTGCTTCTCCTCTTTCCAGGAAAAGAGGTCTCTTATCATCATAGAATGCCTCCATGGAAGAAGAAGTTTTACCACCTGAGATACCTCTGGGGAAGTATATCTTCAAGTCTTATTAAAGGGACACAATATCTCTAACTTCCAGGTTTGTTCATTAATCAAACATTCCTTTACTTAGAATGCCCACATTGTGCAAGTCCAGACTAAGAAAAATACATGGAGAATTATGTTCCAACAACCATTAATAAATTAATTCAAGAAAATTTCTTACAAATTTCCAAATCCTACTTAATCCTTGGCTGATTAGATGAATACAGCATATCACTAGTGAACACTACTGTGAAACTTCAGAACTGGATAAGCTAAAATTTCAACAAGCGCTCAGTGAGACAAAAATGGGTTATAAAATCAGAATAGCTTTTGACTTCTTAACTGCAACACAGAAAACTAGAAGACAAAAGAACAATGCCCTCAAAATTCTGAAGGAAAGGTATTTTCAAGTTAGATTTCTATACCCAGCTACGTTAGCAATCAACTGAGGGTAGGATAAAGATATTTTCAGATATCCAAGATAAATTTAAAAATTATCTCCCATTTATTCTCTCTGATTAAGCCACTGCAGAAAGTATTCTATTAAAAGGAGAGAGAAAAATCAAGAGAATGAAGAAATGCATCCCAGGAAATGGAAATTCCAATGCAGAAGAAAGGCACCAAGAATCCAAAGAGAATAATCAGTGGAAAGTCTAGGATGACTTGTAAGCAGTTTGGATCACAGAGACACCAAAAGGATTTCTGAGATTTAAGAGACAAATTCTATTAAGAGCTGACTAGACCAACATGCCCATTGTGACTGTACGGTTTTTAAATTGAGGCCGGGATTGCCTTTTTATGTCTGATCCAGATTATTATTCTACGTTATTTGTCTTGACCATTTGCTGATGATATTTCTGCTTTCCTTTCCATGACTCTAAATTCTGGATGAACTGAAGACAAACACTTTACTAAGACAGTATTCTGTTACGGTCAAGTCTGCATAGAGGGTGTAGGCTACTGTGAGTTCAGAAGCAAAAAACAGAGAAACACCCTCCCCTTGCAAGCATCCCCCTGTCCCTCCATTCCTGGTCCATAGTGTGCCTGAATGTGGTAGGTCCTAAGTTTATCAAGACTCACCTACGGCCTTGCCTAGTGACTTTCCAGGGTGTGTTAGTAGATATTCTGCAGACACTAAAAATCATACTTTGGAGACATACTCAAGAACAGAGAAAAACAATCAGAACGAGATATAAAGAATAAAGGAAGGAGACAGAAATTGTGTGCAACCAACCTCACAATTTTGTTTTAAAAGGTACTGAATGCATAAAAAAAGTATAAACACCAAAATGTATGAAAATGTTAATAATTTAAATGTTCTTCTTTATACTTTTCTGTATGTTCCATATGCACTACTGCAAATAAGTATTAATCTTAAAATCAGAAAAATATACTAAACACTACTACCCCCAAAATAAATCTCCTTTGATCCTATTGATACTTCTAGTTAGATCTTTGTTTTTCTTTCCCTTCAGAATTAAGCTTCCTTGAAAGAGGGGGCTACCATCAAAGTCTCCAATCGCAATTTCCCATTCACTCTTAATTTTCATTGCAATATAGCTTCTCCAATCGCAATTCCCCATTCACTCGTAATTTTCATTGCAATATAGCTTCTGCTCATAAACTTCCTAGAAACTTCTCTGGCAAGTGTCATCAATGGCTGTTCTTTCCTCTTCATTTTGTTTCTCCAGGCATTTCATCCAGCTAACATTTATTGAGCGCCTACTATGTACCAGGCACTAATCTAGGCTTTCAGTATCATTAACACTTCCTCTTTTCCTCTTTCATAAAACTTGCTTTTCCTTTGGACTCCAAGACATGATGAACTTAAGTTTTCCTACATTTTTACTTTCTTTGTTCTTTAAGTCTCTCCACGCTAGTGTGGCAATTTTTGGCCCCCCAGAGGGTTTTCATTGCTTTTTGTTACATCTAATTTCACAGATCTTGAAATTCTGAATCACATTCAATGCACAGCTTCATTTACTACATTTATTCTCTACAGTTGACTCCAAATTTATACGTCCTGCCATATTGGTCACAAGATCTCAAGACCATATACTGATCAGCCATAGTGACAATTTCCTATGTATGTCCCATAGGCACTATTGATTTAACACATCCCAATCTGATTATTAGACCCAACACTTATTGGTTTTTCCTCTCTGATATTTTCTAACTCAGCAACAACCACACCATCCATGTTATAGTCCAAGACAAGAAGCTAAAATGATCTTGCTCTTCTTACTTTCTCTTATTAGTTTTTAATTCAATTTTCCCTCTTGATATCTTTATAATTGCTTTTTGCTCCATCCTTGCCTGGTTTGGCCTCCGCCTTCCTTGATTGTATAATTGCCCCAGTCTTCCTGTTTCCAGATCTCACTCAAGCCTCTCCATTTCAATATGGGTGCCAGAGTGAACTTGCTGTAATGTGAATTTGACCTTGCCATGCATCTGCTTAAATTGAATTAAGACATTTCTCAGCCATGAGAATAAGGTCTAAACTTATGTCATGACCTTTACAATTCTTCTCCACCTTGACTCTGTCCCTTTCCTCAATATCATCTACCATTACATTTATACTCCAGTCTTACCCAACTGCATTTTACATATCCTCTTTGCCTCTGTATATGATGCTCCACCTTCCTGGAATGTCCCCCTCCACCCCACATCACCCATCTGTATTTATCTAAAAGGTGCTCATCATTCACGAATTAAAGAATTACTTGATCAGGGAAGCCTTTCCCCACTCCCCTTGTACCACAGTCTTGATTGGGTACTACTTCTATGTGTTTCCAACAGGTCCTGTTTTAATATCCCTCTTTTAGAGTCTTATCAAACTCAGTTCAAGGTAATCCCACTGGAAATTCACTTATGCATCCCTTATGAGAACTCCTCTGGAGAGATTGCCTTCAGAATTAGTTTATGAGTCACACAAGAAAACTTACTTTTATGATCTTACTTCATTTTTGTTCAAAAACTGTATTGCCCAGTGTGATCACCAAAATTATTTAACAGATTTGACATTGAATAACTTTTGGCTATTTCAAAAAATTCAAATGTACTTTCAAAGGACAAAGACTTCCTCCCACTGAGAATATTCAAAAGACTGCAGTCAGATATAAGAATTCTTGACTATTTGTTAAAAAATCAAAGTACTTTAAAGTCTTAGTTTTAAATGTCCATGTACCAGCCAAGATTTTCTTTAAAAACCACATAAATAAAAATACACTTTTTACATGAAAAACCAAAGCCCACTCATAGTTTCAGAACATTGATGCCCTACATATAGTCTTTAAATCAATGTATGAGGGAAAATGCAGCATGTAAACTCACACACAATTAGAATACAGCACTGTTACACATTAAGATAATCCCATAAAATGACACACAAAGTAAAAGAATGATAATAAATAAGAATATCTTGGGAATACATTGTAAAGGAGGCTTAGATTATTAACAAGAAAATCATAGCAATACTAACATGGAAGTCTAATCCAATGTTTCCTATATTCCTTCTTATTCTATCCAAAATATTTTGCCATGTTAAATATAAATAGGCAACCTGTTATTTGTTATTGGAACTTCTCAAATAATATTGTTTGAGAATAGGATAAAAGCAATAATTAAATACTGATTTAGAAGTATTTGTTGCTTGATATTTGAACATTTTAATCTAAATCTATGATAAAAATCTAAAATCTAAAAACATAAATCTATGTGAAAAATCTTACCCAGCTCGGTAAGAGCTGTTCTTAGAATGTACGCATCTAGCACATTAAAATATTAGTCTTTTGAGAGCATCACCAGTGAAGGCATCACATGAATAGAAAACAAATGATACCATGCATGCAGCCAGCACCTAATAAATATCATTAAAATATCAGAATATCATAAAGGCATCACATGAATAGAAAACAAATGATGCCATGCATCCAGTAGGCACTTAATATTTGTGAAATCAAATTTAACTCTGAATCAAGGGAGGTGACTGTGAATCAGCCAAGAGACCCAAAGTTATTCACAGATTTCAGATTTTATTTAAATAAGTGGCAAGTCATTATTTAAATGGTGTATGAGCTGAATTTATTATATAGACTAACTGCATAAAAATAGTGGGTTATATCTTCTATCACTTAAAAATACATAGTTTTTTCAAGTTTCTTAAGTGTGATGTTGGGCTTTTGTTTATAGTTTAGGCATGTACTTTGTCTCAGCTCTATAGTATATAAACTATAGAGAGTCAAATTTCCTTAGAGTGAAGTGATTTTATAGCATGACTATCATATTCATATTAACTTCATGTAGTACAGTGATGCATAAAACTAGAATGTGGACTCCACAAAGGCAGTGATTTTTGACTGTTTTATTCACTTACATACTCATGGCATCTGTAAGATTGCCTGACACATAACACAGGTACTCAAAAAATATTTATCGAGCAACTGAATAAGACAGCCTCCAGCTTCCCAGGAACTCATTCTTAGTGAAGAGAAGAGATATATGATGACATAAAGTGCTAATGTTATAATAAAAACATGTACAAGGGCTAGTGGAGATCAGAGAAGCCTCCTGAATGCAAATGAAGCAATCAGGGAAGGTTTCTTGGAGGAGGTGGCTCTGGTCCTGTATCTACAAGTGTGGGGAATAAAGAGTTAGGTGAAGAAGGGGGAGGGCAGGTACACCACTTGCTGGGGAGGAAATTACAGAACAAGTCATTTTACCTTGAATCTAGACAAAAGATGTTGGTAGGCATTACTACATTAAAATAAATTCATTAAACTGAGTTAGAACTCAAATAGCAGTGCTCATTGCAGTGGAACATGAGGGGTGTACAGAAGAGTTACATTTGGGTCGCATCAGAATCATCTGGGGAGATTTGTTTTTTAAACACACACACAACACAATGCACACACAGACACCTCCTTACATGTATTTAGAGTTTCTGTCATACTCAACAAAGGAAGAGAAGGATCAATTCTAATTTTGATTAGATTAAAATTTTTAGCACTCCCCAGGGCAGGAACCGTTACTTCCCTAGCATCAGTGATAAAGAAATATTTGAGACTCAATGGATTATTGGTGGTTAGATGAAAGGATGAATAAATAAATGAGTGATCAGTATATGTCATTTGAGAAAACATCTAGATGTAGGAGCTGTCTCCCACTCGGCGTAGTCACGAATCACCAGAAGATATTCAAAACAATTTCACACTAATGAACAGCTACCCCAGGTCTATGAAATCTGGATTTTTTTTTAATATGACCTCTGACTCTAGATTTCTAGCCCTGATTTACCATGTTCACCCAATCCTGTTTTTTCTTCTCAAAATATCACTTCTATTTTATAATTTCCCACATCAAAATCCCCAGAAGTATGTATTTTCTTCAATATAATGTCTAAAGATTTCAAAGACATTTTTCCTACAAATTAACCTATTTTTTTTTTCATATCTACCTAGAATAACTCACCCACTCTAGCCAATGTTCTTCAGATACCCATTTGGAAAAGAAAGGAAGTCTTTTGCCTACAAAGAGAAAAGATGCATGGAGGGAAAGGCATATACACACACCTGCGCAGGTACATACACTTGCTTAGACAAGGGCTACAGGTGCCTACTGCTCAGGACATGAGATGAAAAATCAGACTGAGACCTTGCCTTCAGGAACCCCTAGAGGGTCAGCTAAGCATATTCTATTAAAATTTAATACAGCAAAACTGGGAGAAGCAATGTGGGATCAAAGATGAGAGGACAGGTCAATTACGTATTGAAGCTGTGGAATAATTGTTAGTCATCAAACATGTATGGAATTAAATCTGTAATTTCCATCAAGGACCAACCCCCTATAAAGGCTTTGGATATTCATATTGGCTCTGTCACTTACTGTGTGACCTTGGGCATAAAGCAGCTCTCAACAAACAGTAGTGTACAAAACTCCACAGGCATTAAAAATGAGGTATAATCACAAGCGATCATATTTTGGGAAACCTTCATAGACGAGATGGGGCTCAAACCGGACCTTGGGTGAAACGTAGGATCTAAGTTTAATGAGTTTGTGATGAGAGGAGGACAGGAGTAAAGTTTCAGAGAAAGGAATATGCCTTGGTGTGTGACCTAAAGCAGTTAGTGTAAGGGGACATGCCAGGAAGACCAGGAAATTAAAGTTAAAGATCACTAAGAATCACTGAATGTCATTCCATAAGAGATTGACACAATATCTTTCTAAGCTTCTACTCTTCCATTCTCTTACACTCCTCACGAAATTCTTTCCCATATACATTTAAGAATCTTAATTGAGTGTATTATTTTTTTGGCCAGCATTTATGGTAATTACTTCTTTTAAATTCTTTTATTAAAGTTATCTGATGTATCTTGCAATCTATCAGCATCCATAAAACTTATTCTTCTGGTATAACAAGAGAAGACTGCTCAGAGTTTTAAACACACAATCTAGTAATATTCACATCTCAAATGGTGAAAGTACATAGCGCGGTTAATTCATCTTATTCAAATATATTATCTCGACTCCCTGCACAGTGGATTTCTTTTTTTTTTCCCTCATACAATTGAATTGGCTTTTGTGCCCCATAGTTCAGTAAGTAGAAATAGATGCCCATAGTACATTCTAGACAGAGATACACCAGATGCAAACAATACCTCTGCAAAGTTCACAAGAGATTTATCACAATAAAAGGGGCCAGAAGATTCTGGACATTTCTGGGTTACTGTGCTATTCCCTGCCGCTATTCTCTAACCATCTCAGGCGAGCTGACAGAAACTATTGTTATAACTTCTGCCGGGGTTGTATTTATATACCAGATTGGATAGGCTGCAAGAGCTCAGGTAAGGCAGGCACGATAATGTGCTCTTTCAATTTGCACATAGAAACTTTAAGAGTCTATTATCTGGTTTACTTACAGTGCCTATCATCATTGCTAAAAAATAGAAAATGGCACCCTCAGGTTGAAAAATAAAAGAATGGCTATTGTGTACAGAATAAAAGGACATTTAAAAAAAAATCTCTACTGGGACTTTTCACACCCTATGACAGTCTCCTGCAATTTTCTCTCTGACATGAAAAAGTTTGTCATGGGCAAAGAAATAAGGACAGGACTCCTATTACACAGTGACCTGCCAATGATTGTGCATCCACATTCAACTACTAGATCATTCACTTGCTTCTAATGGGTGCTTTGGAAAGGGGCCTGACAATGGAATAATTATGTGGATGATGTTGCCAGCACAGGATTCCTGTTTACTTAGAAGTCAGCAGGCAAACCTCTACATTCAAATCTACGCATCCCTTAATACATGATATGCAGTGAGGGATCAAAATCAAATCAGAGCTCTAAGACTCAGTATCAGTAGTGCCTAAAAGACTTGTACATTCTGTGCTTCTGCTTATCCAGCAAAGTTGGCAACAATGCACGCTAATAATCCCAAACTGAAAGAACTATTATGAGAAGCAGTTTTTGTTTGCAGGTGTGGCCGTGGGGAGGTGCGATGGAGAAAGGAGATTTCAGGTGTTATGTTAGCCACTGAAGATTTGTTTGTTTCTAGCCCAGCTTTTGATGCTTTGCCCTTGCTTTTCTGATAAAATCTGGATGAATAAGCTAAACCTTTATCAAAATAGTTAACCTCTTTTGAGGACTTTGCATCAGATCTAAGTGCTTTACATATATTAACTAATTTAATTCCCTGAAAGCCCTTTGATGTCGATTTTACTTTTATGGTCTCTATTTTATAGATGATGAAATTGGGGCACATTGAGGTTAAGTTAATATTCCAAGGTCACATAGCTAATAAGTGGTGGACCTGGGATTCGAACCCAGGAAGTCTGGATTAAGTGTAACTAGACTTGCATTTTCCAATATTGTACCCACAGCCACATAAGACTACCAAGCAATTAAAATGTGGCTGATTTGAAACATGATGTGCTCGAAGGGTAAAATATACACAAGGCTTTGAACATTTAGCAAGAAAAGGGGATGTAACATATCTCATTAATAGCTTTTATACCTATTACATGTTCCAATTGTTATAGTTTAGACATATTGGGCTAAACAAAATTATTGAAATCTGTTTCACGTTTATTTATTTTTACTTTTTTAATTTGGCTGCTAGAAAACTTAAAATCACATATGTAATTTTTACTTATATTTTTACATTATATTTCTAATGATGGCTCTGGTCTAGACTTTCAACCTCTCTGCAATACTGCTTTAAAAATAGAGCGAATGTGAACCCAAATACTGATGCTTCCTTTGTTTCATTAAGTTAATTATTACATATGAATAGTAGTGCAATCTCTCCAAGTTTAAGAACAAAACTAAACCTTTTTATGAAACCATGCAATGAACTATCTCAACTATCTATGGAGATGATAGTTTTTTTTTTAAAGTCAAGCAGTCACTAGCAATAGGGATAAATGAGGTCCTATTACAATCTGCAGGAACATTAATAAAAAATACTAATGATCTATTAAGCACTTACAACATGCCGGGGTTTGGGCTAAGCCAGCATCCTCAATAAGGTTGGTTCTGCTCACTGGGGTTATTTTGGAAATTTCTGAGTATGTTTATGGTGGTCCCAATGATTGACCTGTGCTTCTGGGGTTTACTAGAAGGAGGCCAGTAGGACAAGAGGTCTTGGCTCAATCCTACCCTATGAAGAATGCCACAGGATATTTAGGAAGGTTAAACCTTGGTCACAACTTGACCAAAAGGTGCTCACCATTTTAGAAAATTATGTCATGGACATCACTGTGCTTTTGTTAGTAGATTTGCCTATTCAACACACCTGTCTTCAAAATACCCGGCCGCCTCATCCCAGGTGATACAAGTACAAGTATCTGATTACTTCATTATGTCCTTTAGATTTGTCCTGAATGAACTTCTACATATCAAAGTACATGGCATTTTTTCATAAATTGCTTTCCTTTTGTTTTTTTCCCTTAAATCACAGGGCATTATATTAATTTTTAATATTATGTTTGTAGTTGGGTTGAATAATATAAAAGTTATTTTCTGGAGTGCAAAGAGGACATTTTACAAATATTAATTTAAGAAAGTAATATTGTCCTGGTAAGGTATTTGAGAACCTAGTGGCTAAACTGTTGACATGGTTCAACCCATTTTATCTTAAAAATTGACAAACTTCAAGAAGTAGGCACTAATTTTATGTTTCATAAAGCAACTGAGGATTTGAGAAATTAAATATTTCGATTGTCTAAGGTCAACATCTGGAGTTCAAAAATAGAAAATTGATGTCATAATCTATCTTTCAACCAACATATTTGTCTTCTTATATTTAAGATAAACTCTAAATCTAAAAAATGCACATAAAACATCCCATCTTAAAAATGTTGCCTTCTGGTATGTGGTTATTTCAAAAATATTTTTATTCTAAGAGTGTGTCCACACTATTCTCCACTGAAAGCATAGAAAAGAAGTTACTCTTTCATTTGCAGCAGGGTCTCATTGTCTTAAAATCTTGAATGCAAATCAGTAAGAAAAATAACTTGAGGGCATATGAAATGTGTTACATGGATCTGCTATTTTGAATCACAAAGGAATAGGAAGATAACAAAATTTATATATGCATCTATCCTATGTCCCAGCATACTCAGTTTTAAGAGTCATCCCAGTGATACTACATTGGAAAAAATATTCAAATAAATAGACATGAGTGTTCATTGCAACACTATTCATAATACCAAAATCCTGGAAACAGCTCAGATATGCCTCATTAGGGTACTGGTGGAATAGACTATGGTACAGCACCACTATGGTAAACTATGCAGCTGCAAAAAGAAACAGAAATTCACTGAGTGTTGTTGGAGTGATCACCGGAATATAATGTTAAGTGGAAAAGCATGTAGCACTGGCCCTCAAAGTATGATCCACAGACCAGCAGGAGCAGTCAACAACAGTAGCTTCACCTGGAAATCTAGCTTAAGCTGAATCAGAAACAGAGCAGGGAGCCCTCTGTTTTTTTTAACAAGCCCTGCAGGTGAGACTGAGGCAGATGAATTCACAAGCAATAGCTCTACAGCACTCTACTATGTATTTAGAACAGCGTACTGGCGTGTCTAAGAAATACAGAGACATGCTAATAAATAACGCAACACATATAAGCACATGTATAAATAATACAATTTTATTATTTATACATATACTTATATGTGTTAATATTTTTTAAAGATGGAAGAATAAACCATTCAAAATGAGACACTAAAACTATATAAGTGGTTTCCTATGAGTAAGGTAAGAATTAAGGACTGAGGAGACCTGAATAGAAAGTAGACCAGTCTGAACATACTTTGATTTGTAGATTTGAATTTGGGATCATGTAAATTGTCACATACTAATGAAACAAAATGAAAAAAAAATAAAACAAATGAACCTATGTATTAGGTTGGTGGTTTAATCATACGGAGAGAATTACTTCAAGTGAATTTAAGGCACAGTAATTTGATTGTACCCTATTAGGATATGGCTGATTAGAACAAAAAGTACTACCAAGATAAATGATTTTCAGCAATCATTTTGTCAGTAATAATAATCATATTATCATTCTCAAACTATCATGTATCTAATAGGATAAAGGAAATAAATAGCATGTTAATGTCATTAGGAATTTAGGATTCCAGTAAAAAAGAACTTCAAACAGGAAATCAAACAATGTACATTAAAACCTCATAATGCTAAATTTAAATTGCCAGTATTACAATGAACTCATGATACACCCAAAAATTTCTCTGTGCCATTCATTAAAAAGGCCTACAAACAACTGACCAATCCACTGCCAACATGTAGCTCTGGAATCCAGCTTGTGATCTCAAAATACCATTTGACCCATGAAAAGAAAATGACGGGACTGAGGAAATGTTTAAGATAAATCTAGCCACCTTATCATACCAGAGGCAAAGAATCACACACTGCTGCGGGAACATCCAGAGGACTGAGCCACAATGCAAAGGTCTCCAGGGACCAAGTGTGGGAAACTTGAACATCAATAATAATAATAACAATGAATTAAAACACCACTTAATACATTTAAATATTAAAATCCATTAATTCACAATGATACCAAGAAAAAACAAACAAGTTTTTTTGACTGTCTCTGAGTGGCTAGAGGTTGATCTCAATATTTTGCACACTGTGAAGGGAAAGAGACAAGCATTTAACTGACTTTCCTGCACTACTTGTTTCTCAGAATAACAAAATAACTGATGAGGGGAAGTTTCTCTTTATAGAATATTCTAATTAATAAAGGAAGAAGGAGTGATAGGAAACGAGTATCATCATCTGTCGAAATCTACATAAATAATGGAATTAGTGAAGATCATCATGGCTGCTACCTTAACAAATGGAGAAAAAGCCTGTTGGTATGACATGTCATCGATGACCTATTCTTCGGAAAAATGAAAACAACCTGAAGCTAAACAAGTTATTAAATCTAACTACTAGTTTATATAATTGATGGTGGAACATAATTAAACAACCCTACAAGGTCCCTTTTAGTATTTTCACTACTTTTGTATCTATTTGAAATTGTTTATAATAAGGAGGTAAAACAGGAAAACCATAGGAGAACAATGGAATCTCAAGTGCTCAGAAAAATAATTTGGATATAAAATATAGTGGACTAATTCGAGATTATATTTCTTAAGAGCAAACATCATAAGACTTGCAAACCTATCCACCTTGTAGCCTGTGTCCTATCACTCTGAGTGGCATACAGTAGTACTTAATAAATTATTATATAATAAATGATCTGGCTTTTCCCTCCAAAGCTATTGATGCTTAAAGTTATTAAACAGAAGAAACATGGAATAGGCATGCTAAAATTATTGCTGACAATTATGTTATTTAAAGTATATAAAATTTATTGGTATTTTGTTTTTAAAATATGTATATACCAATAATATTGTTCTGTAAAGACAACAGTTGATAATCCTAATTTAAAGTAGGAATCGTGTTCTTAAAAATATGTAAAAAAAAAAAAGTCTATTAAAGTAGCTTTAATACCCAAGATATTTGGTAATTTTTTTTCTCAAGGACAGATATTTTTAACCATGTTCTGAATGTCCTAAATAAGTTTTATTTTTAGAAAAAAATTAAATATATATATATTCTACTTATGAATTTTTTTGTTCTTTCAAAATTAATAGGAAAAATCCATGAAAAAGAAATAATTTGAGATATTTTATTAAATGCTATTTTTAGTATCCTTGGTCTCACAAACTGTTTTCCTTCTTTTATAAATAATAGCTATATAATTTCCACTCAGAAAAATGTAGATAACACCCATTCTAACTAGTAAAAATTTATATCTCATTTTGCAGAAATCAATGATAGTCGAATTTTTTTCTATACCATCTATGCCCTTGGAATACTCTTAGAAAAAATGCATTCATGGTTATATGCAACTGGCAGATACCATATACTACATTTTCTCTGTAAATTCAGATTACAAAGTCATATAACAAAGGTTGTTATGGAAGAAAAATCCCGTGAATTTTTAACCCCACATTTTCCAAACTTACTTGACCATGGGACTCTTTTCTTATAACTTTTACTGTTCCAAGCCATTTTGATTTATAGCACACAGTCCATATAGAGAATAAAGTGCTTCCTTCACGTCATTTTGTGCATAGTAAATAGAAACAAGAAATCAGTGCCATTAAAAAATAGAAGCAACGTGGTAAGGGGGTCAAGGAAAAGAAATAAAGGCCCCTGCCTGATTCACAGACTGGCTTGCTTTTCCAGTTTTAAAAACTAAAAAATATTTTGGCATTTCAAAGTCTCACAATTAGATGGTTATAAACCTTAGATAGCATTGGATTATGTACCTGCATAACTTGAAATAATGACTCTTACTCTATTATATTTGTTTCCCTAAAATGTAGAACAGAAATTCAATGTTAGTCTTTAATGTTGTCATATCCCTTTGATTCACTCATAGAAAATGGAACCATAAAATTATTTACCTTAAAAATTTCAAATGGAACGCAAATAACCCCAAACTTTAAAAATCAGTCAGAGTAGGAAATCATGGGTTTTCTGATTTGGTAACAGTATTTATGGGCCAGCTCTTACTGATGCCTTTAATACCCACAAGTTGTGAGCCAGACCTGAGGAGGGCACCGTTTCTTCCTGTGGTTGACTTTTCCACCTCAACTTACAGAGTCAACTATAGCACCCTACCAAGTCACCTCTGAGATTCAAACAGAGAAAGCAAGAAGACACAGGGAACATGCACATTTTAGGGGAGTGCAAGATGTTGAAGAATAGAAGGAAATTCTCTCATGACAATAAACATATCTTATTTGTCTTTGTACTCAAAAAATATTTTTGGAAAAATATTACATTGAACATATAAATTTAAAAAACAGTTCCATTTAATGTATTTATCAATATTTGCATTTTTGTAGAAAAAAAATCCAGGATCATATTAGAATTTCTAATAGCAGCACAAAGCACTGACTTGTGGAGGGAGATGTTGACTTCATCAGTTTGACAATGTTCTTAAGAGGAAGGGAAAGGGAGAAAATGTGTAGCTGTCAACTCTACAAAACTTGGGTCCTCTCTGATGCTGTTAAAGGATGCTGTTCCTCTGTGAGGGTTAATTTCATGTGTCAACTTGGCCAGTTGTTTGGTCAAGTACACTGTGAGGATATTTTGCATATAGATTAGTATCTACAGTCAATAGATTGCATCTACAATCAATACAGAGTACTACCCTCAGCAGTGAGAGAAGTCTCCAAATCCAAAGCCAGAAATGAGGATTTCAGACATCAGAAAGAATTCCTGCCTTCGCTTCAGTCAGCCAGTTTCTCCTGGGGGATTCAAGGTCACCTTCATCGGAGTTTCCAAACCATGGCCTGTCCTAGAGAAGGTGGACTTTCCAATCCCCGTGGTCACATGAGCTAATTCCCACAATAAATGCCTTAATATTTACATTTATATATACTCTCAGTTCTGTTTCTCTGGAGAACCCTACACAAACTTTATGGGTAATTCATTCCTTCTGTGATTATGAGGGTGCACTTTATGTTAGGCCAAGTTACAGTTTTCTAGGTATTTCCCAAAGTGTAGTCCCTATTCCTAAGAAATGCTCTGTGTAGAAAGGGCTTCATAGTCAAATATGTTTGTGCCTCTTTGAAAGTCATAATGCTGGTAGCACCACAATGATCTAATTTAATGTTGTGCAATTTATGTGAACTCAGTGCGAGGTTACTGGTATTCTGTGGAAAAAAGGTGGCCTTAAATAAGCTTATAAAGCCGACTATATCATCATAAGAATTTAATAATTAAAAGGTAAATGTACATCATACCAAAAAAGGTAATAATCAGTCTAGATTCTTTCTCTGCAAGAACTTAAAAATGTATACACACCTATATTAAATTTACGAAATTACTGAACATGGGCATTCACTAGGTGTCTATTGGCTCTCAAACTTAGTGACTCAAATCAAAAGTAATATAATTTAATAAGTTATGAAAAATGCAGTTGTTTCATATCTCTTTGAGGGAAGATTGTATTAGGTACTTACCAAAATCGGGAGTGATTTTCAGACACCCAAGGCAACCGGGCTCCTCGCTTTTGCCAGAAGGGAATAAAGGTTTCTCCCTTAACCCAGGCAATTGCTTTACAGAAAAGCGACGCTCTGCTATCTTCCATAACTTCTTTTGGGCATAAATGATGGACTGTGTGAAGCTTAAAGTTTATTCTATAGCCCAACCTCTTGGTTTCAAGAAGCATATCTCTCTGCTTTTATTAGCAACATTTAAAAGCAAGCAGGCTGTAGAAGTCTGTTGACAAGTTGCCCAAATCCACGCTTCCATTGCCTCTTTGCAGATAATGACGAGATTTCTTTCAGTTATTCACCTACTTTGCAGGCATGCAATCAAGGGAGGTGATTCTTCTCCCAGTGTTGGGAAGCACATCTTGATTAGTTTAAGGCAATCATTTCGGTAATAATTATTTTCATTTGGAAAGGTGTAGGCAATCTGATTTTGGTCAATGATGGGGGTGGTTATTCTGGGAAAGATTATTAGCATATAGAAAAAATAAGGAAAAAATAGTAGATATTCTTTGTGATGATGGGATACTTGAAGTGGAATGTAAAGAATGACATTACTGAACTGTATGGTATTATTGAACTACTCAATTAATCACTGCTGGAGATCCACCTACATAAAGGCTTCTTGTGAGGTGAGAAAATAAATCCCTTCTTTTTAAAAGCCATGCTTAGTTGAGATTTCTGTTATTTGCTACCAAAATCACTCTGATATTGGCAAAAATTTTTAACAGAGATTTTGTCCTTTATAAGCATTTCTTTTCTTTTCTTTTCTTTTTCCTTGCATTACAAAGAAATTTCTCATTATGAGAAGGGTAAACCAAGCTCAAGATTTTTCACTGACATACTTTGGTATAATAGTCACATTTTGCTTCTCCTATTTGTTTCCCAAGAGAGATGGAAAAATAAAACAATTAATTTGGGGGTGATACAATAACAAGTGCCTTAATGTCTAAAAATGGAATCAGAACTGTCTCCCAGAACAATTCTTTCTTTGATTTTTCTTTTGACCTTCAACAGATGGGAGGTGTTTCAGGGGAGCCTGAAATACTTTCTCCTTTTACTTATTACTCCAAAACAAAGACGGGTGATTTGGCCAGTGTTTCACCTGTTTAATATTTATACCATGATGAAGACAGCAAACAAAAACAATCTTTGCAAAAATTCTGTAGTGTTTACCATACATTAAGCTATGTTCTGAGCACTGTACATTATTGAGTTATGAAACCCTGACCACGACACTATGAGGTAGTACCACCACCTCTGCACCGTCTAACAGGGATGGTCTATGAACTGCTCAAACAAACACTATGAGAAGATAGGAAATTATCTAGAGTTAGCCAAGAATAAGGTTTTAAACGAGGACAAACTGGCTCCAGAGTCTATGCTAGCAGCAACGACTCTGGAGTACCTTCTAATGCAACAGTGAAGGATGGGGAACTAGCAAAGTTTTCTTTAACTCTGAAATTTTATAGATCACCAGGCAGCATCTTAAATGAATTCATTTGCTTTTTTGCTGATATTGTTGAACTTTTACTTTAGGATCACAACTTTTAATTTTGTATTTTTCACAAAAATTTTTTTAGAAAATTTTTTTTTAGAATTTTAGAAAAATGTCCAATAGAATTGTTTTGTTTCAAGTTGATTCAGATTAAGAGGACCCAAGAACTGAAGTAGATCTCAATTCTCCTGCAACAGTTACATCTAGGAATTGTAGCTTTTACTCTCAGGAGTTCTGTCTTGAATACTCTAGGTAGAATTTCTATGTACTTATATGCTATGGCCCCACAGAGGCACTCAGTTGATTTAAACTAATATTTGTTGTCCTAATAATGGCACATTCAGTCTTCATCTTCTTCTTGGATATTCTAATTATTTGTAATAATTTCAATCACACTTAATTTAGCTTTTGGGCACATGCAGCTTGTTGAATAGCCTACCTCACTGCAGCAACCAGTTTGGCCAGCTGGATATGTAAGTCACAGTGTCTGGGTTTTAACTGTTTCCACCCTAGGTAAGTGTTGAATTTTTGCAAGTGTACATTAGGTAGTTGATATTGTCCGTCTTATTCCAGTCCCATACAACTCTATCTGTATAGAGTCTTTGGACACTGGACAATGCTGGAATACTATTAAAAAAAAAAAGAGTGCGTTGGAAAAACAGATTGGAATGGAATTGGCAACCCTGGAAACAGACTGGACATTTAGAACAAGTACAGGAGTGCCAGAGGAAGCAAGAGGCTGCCAGGAGGTCAGCTTTTCTATATTAAAGCATGAACCAGAGACCAGCCTCTATTTCTGAGCCCACAGTAATGGATTTCTTGGCCAATGGCAGTGGATTTGGGGAGTAGGTGGTTGAGGCCAAGGTGGGCAGAGGAAACCTCATTCTTCCAAAATTGGGTCTGGGGGTTAGGGTCAGTCTGGGGGGTGGTTTCCCAAAGTACCAGTGAAGAAACTAGCTCGAGTTTTGGCCCTTCAGGCAGCAATGACTTCTGGTGTCCCACCAGCATCCATCAAGATATAAAGAACCAGGGCACCTTTTCACTGGTTTTCATTCTATTGTGTATCCCTATTTCTTGGTTTGGCAGATCCCCCAGGGCCAAGTGTGAATGCCAGTCTTGGTTCTGGCCCTCTTGGCAGCAGTGGTTTCTGGCTTTACATCAAAATCTACCAGGATGTAAAGGACAAATGCACCTCTCTTTCTTGGTTGGCCATTGTTTTTCTTTCATTTTTGTGTTTTTAAGTTTGGCGGATTAAAGTAGAGTTACTGGCCTAGAGTTTGGCCTCAATAGTCGCAGCTTCCATCTTTCACCATCATATATCAAGAGACTAGGAAATGCAGTCTCTTCTTTTTCCTCCTTTTCCTCCTCCTCCTTCTTTGGTGTCTGTGGGGGGTGGGGGGTTGGAGGGGTTGTCTGTTTAGTAGTATTTCCCTTATTCTCTTTCTATCCTTTCCCTCTCCTGTTTCCTTCCTTCCTTCTTTCCTTCCTTCGTCCCTCCCTCCCTCTCTTTCTTTCCTCCCTCTTCATCTAGTGGACTAAGGAATGGGAAATCATTTCCAGAGTTATAATAACTTGATCAGAATATCCAGTCCTCAATAAGAAAATTAGAATATATACAAGGAGAAAGGAAAGTATTGCCTAGTCACAGGAAAAGAATGATTTGATAGAAAGTTCTGGAGAAGAAGCTTAATCTCTTGGGTTGTTACTAATAAAAAAATCTTATGTCAAGTCTCTTAAATATGACCAATGAACTAAAGGAAAACATGTCCACAGAACTAAAGGAGATCAGGAAAAGAATATAAGACTAAAATGAGAATTTCAACAATGAGATAGAAATTATGATGAAGACCAAATAGATAGTTTGTGCTGAAAAGTATAACAGTAGAAATGAAAAATTCAATGGAGTGGTTCAACAGCAGATTGACAAAGACAGAAGGAAAGATCAGAAAAATTGAAGATACAATTGAGATTGTCCAGCCTGAGGAGGGGGAAGGAAAAATAATTTAAAGAATGAAAATAAACTGAGGAACCTGTGGGACACCATCAAGCATACAAATTGTGAATCACAGGAGACCCAAAAGGAAAAGAGACAAAGAGGCAGAAAAAATTTTAAATAAATTATGGTTGAAAACTTCCCAATGATAAAATATATGAATATACAAATTAAATGTGCTCCATGACTATCTATCAGAATGAACTCAAAGAGATCTACACTGAGATATACTGTAATCAAATGATTCATGCCAACAGAAAAACAAAATCTTGAAAACAGCAAGGGAGAAATGATGTATCACATATAAAATATCCTTAATAAGATTAACATCTGATTCTTAATAGAAACCATAGAGGCTAAAATACAGTGGCAGGACCTATTGAAAATGCTGAAGAAAAGAACATTATTAACCTAGAATAATATATCCAGCAATGCTGTCCTTCAAAAATGAGGGGGAAATTAAGATATTTCTGACAAAGAAAAGCTGAGGGAGTTTATTACCATGAGATATGCCTTAAAGAAATGCTAAAGGGAACCTCCAAGTTGAAAAGGAAAGGCCACAAGACAGAAAAGTGGCATGAAAATAAAAGACCTCCAGTGGAGGTAACTATATCAGTTAAAATAAAGACCAATATGACTGTACTTTTCATTCGTAGTGGTGGCTTTTACTTCTTCTATGGCTTAAAATTCAAACGCATAAAAACAAGTATAAACATTTGTTACTGAGATGGAATTTGTGATAAAAGAGCTGAGGTGGCTATATTATTACCAGATAAAATAGACTTAAAGTAAAAAACTCTTTAAAAAGACTAACAAGGGGATTATATATGAATAAAAAGTTTCAACAAGAAGATTTAATTATTATAAACATATATGCCCTTTACAATACAGCCCCAAAATATATGAAGCAAACATTTTGTTCATAGGGATAAACAGATAGGTCTCTAACAATAGTTGGAGATTTCAGTACATTACTTTCATTACTCACCTACAAATAAGATCAACAAGGAAATAGAGGACATGAACAAGACTATAAACCAACCAGCTCTAACAGACAAACATAAAACACTTCACCCAAAATAGCAGAACAAACATTCTTTTTATATTCACACGGATCATTCTTAGGATAGACTATATATCAGGACACAGGACAAGTCTCAGTCAATTTAAAAACATTGAAATCCTAATAAGTAACTTTTCTAACCTCAAGGGAATGAAACTAGAAATCAAAAACAGAAGGAGAAAACTGTACAGATATTTGGAAATTAAACAGCACAGTTGTAAATAACCAATGGATTAAGGAAGAAGTTACAAAGAAAATTAGAAAATAGCTGTACACAAATGAAGATGAGCACACAACCTACAAAAATGTATGGGATGCAGCTAAGGAAGTGCTCAGAGGGAAATTTATAGCTATGGATGTCTATGTTAATAAGAGAAAGATCTCAAATTAATAATCTAATTTCACATGTTTAGAAACTAGGAAAAGAAGAGCTAAGAAAACCCAAAGTTAGCAGAAGGAAGGAAATAAGATTAGAGTGGAAATAAATGAGAGAGAATACAGAAAAAAACAGAGAATAAATAAAACAAAAAGTTGGTTCTTCAGAAAAAATCAATAATGTTGACAAATATTTACTTAGACTGATTAAAAAAGAGAAAAGGCACAAATAACTAAAATCAGAAATGAAAATGTTGATACCACTACTGACTTGACAAATAAAAAAGGATTATATAAACAATGGAACATCAGTAAATTAGATAATCTATATGAAGTAGGAACACAAATTATCTATATTGACTCAAGAAATAGAAAAACCTCAACAAATCTTAATTGCAGTGATTGGATCAATAATCAGAAAAACATCTGGCAAAGAAATCCAAGATGAGATGCCTTCACTGGTGAATTCTACCAAAAACTTGAAGAATTAACACAGATCTTTCTCAAACTCTTCCAAAGAATTCAAGAGGAAGAACATTGGCCAGTTCATTTTATAAGACCAGCATTACTCTGATTGCAATGCCTGGGAAAATCATCACAAGTAAAGAAAATTACAAATTCCTCTTATGAAAATAGATGCCAAAATCCTTAACAAAGTATTAGCCCACCAAACCCAAAAGCATGTGAAAAATATTATGTGCCATGACAAAATGGAATTTATCTCAGGAATGCAAGTGTTTCAACATGCAAAAATCAATCAATTTAATATACCACCTAAATAGAAAGAAGAAAAGTAAAACATGTGAGGTTCTGAATATATGCAGAAAAGGCATTTGACAAAATAGAGCACCCTTTCTTCATAAAAATACTTAGAAAACTAGAGCTAGAAGAGAACTTTCAATATGATTAAGGCCTTTTATGAAAAACCCACAGCTAACTCCAAATCCATCAACAAGTCTTCTCAGCTTTTCTAAAAGAAAAAAACAAAGCGTTCTGAATCCAACCTTTTTCCATCTCCTCCCTCGCTAACCCCTGAACTCCCAACTGATCTCTCAACTGGTGACCCATTTCCATGACTGCCCCTGATAATCCGTGTCTGCACAGTAGCCGCCCCATGTTCTTCCCACGCGCAAGTGCTCCATGCTCTGTGGCCACCTCAATGACCTTGAGTTCGGACCTCAATTTCTTGCTTCAGTAACGCTGCTGTTCCTTGGTGACCACTCACACTTTGGGCCTCTGAACTTGCTGCTTCTCTGCCTGCAGTGCTAAGCTGCTAGATAGTCACAAGCTCATTCTCTCACTTCATCCAGGACTTTGTTCAAATATTCAACTTTTTAGAGACTTTCCCCAAGAGAAATCTCTACAGTGGTCTCTCCCTGCTCTACCTCTCTATCCCCTTACTCTGGGTTACTTTTCTTTGTCTGTAAATTCCAGTCTAACTTAAAATAGTAATTGTCTATTTCCCCAATGTCGCCTGACTAGAGGGACATTTATTCAAATTAGCAATGGGTCTCCAGTGCCGAGAACAATGCCAGGCACAGAGTAAACATTCAAATATTTGCTGAAATGAGAAATGAGGGAATTTTTAATAAATGACTTGGATCAATAGGTAGAATTTTCTACAAATATGATTGGAAATATGTGATTCCCTTCGTGGAGTTTTATATTCATCCCCTCTTCTCCCACTCTTGCACCTATGGTGCACATTATTATGGACTTAGTGATTTTAGAGATTCAACTTTCCACTTGACTACAGTGTTCTATTTGACAGTCAAATTGCAGAGATTTTGGAAGTTCCTTTGAGTTAACTTCTTTCTACATATTAGTACTATCCCGGATAGTTGAGAAAACCTTGCTTTTTGACAACACAAGGTATTCTAGGTCTATCTTGATGTTGCTGGCTGCAAACATGGGATCAGCCATCCTCCAAGATCACTGCTTTCTTTAAGGCAGGGGTTTTCAGGCATGGCTGCACGGTAAGCTGGGAAATTTTTAAAAATCCCAGTAGTCAAGCTATATCCAAGAGCAATCAAAACAGACTCTCTGATGATGGGATGTTGGTATTGGTACTATTTAGAGTTGTAGCTAAGACTGAGAACAATGTTAGAAATTCTGATCAGGAGACTAAAGTGGACACATTTGATTTGCAGAAGTGTTGATCATAGGACAGATGGCATCTGGAGCTTCTTCAGGTACTTTAGAGACAGAAAATACCAACTCTTCTTTCTGAAGGTTGAATCCATGTTCACGTCTTCAATATAAGTTTTCCATATAGGAACTTTTCCACTAAGTTCTTTCTTATCTTATTCTGATAGAAAATTCTAAGATTTATGCTACTTTCTAAAGGTACTAGTTTTTCTTATCTGCCATATGCACTACCATGGTATATATCGTCAAACCAAATTATATCTGTAAGTTACAACCTTATTTAAAATATTGAAAATATTCAATTATCTTAAACACAATTGCATCTTGTCTAGGCATATTAAAATATATATCCACAATTCACTCTTCATTTTACCATTCCAGTTAGGGCATAAGAACAAATTACATGCTTTAATTAGCCAAGAATAGTTAGACAAAATATACACGGGGATTATTTCATGTCATATAATGCCCTTTTAGATACTTGATCTAGATCAATACCCTAGAAGAGTTTTATAGTAGTACACAAGATGTAATATTACTGTTTTTCACTCATGGTAATGTATTTTCTGGAATGGGAAAGAAAGTAAAATTATATCTAGCCTGCTGGGAATTTCAAATAGCTCTGAAGACACCATTAGAAATGTAGGCTAAGGAATTATTTGTCACAAACAAAAAGACAGAAAAAAAGTACTATCAATTTTCCCACTTCTGCCACACATTTTCTATGTTTCCTTTCTTTTTCCTTTCAGTATTGGATCATATTAAGACCCGTGCAACATTTGCACACTAATGCACACTCATTTGGGGTATGTACTAAAAAACATTTAGACTGATAAATATTAACAGTAGTTAAGAATTCAAAGCAGGTAGAGGGTGAATAACCTATAATTACTGAATATTAGAGCTGGAAAAATGCTACAGAAAGTTGAGTTATCTGATTCAGATATTTCTTAGCCTTTTATATTACTGACATCTTTGATAATTGAGGAAACTCATGAGCTTTCTATCCAGAAAAATTAATGCATATTTGGCCATGTACAACATTTTCATATCTCTCTTGGGGGTTTAGCCATGGACTTTGCAAAAACCCATTCCTAGATAAGCAAACCAAGATCTAGAAAGGGCCTGTGACTATACCAAGTACTCTACATTCAATATACTAGTCTCCAGAGGCAGTTTTCTGCTTTATTAAAATTTTGAATACCTGTTTATCTGGGAAATGTCAGATTCTTTTCAATGTAGAAGGAGATACGGATCCAGAAAAAAATAATTATTCAAACATCATAAAACTAGAAACAGCAAAGCAGTCTTTCCCTTCTATTTTGTTTTAAAATTTCCTCCCTTGTTACTGCTTTCTCCATGTAATTCTTCTTTTGGTCAAAGCTGCCAGCCAAAAAGGTAGAAAAACTTAGGTCCATTTCTCCTACCCTCTAGGCCTACTTATTCAGCTGCAAAGCACTTTCTTGTACATCTTCTGAAGAACCCAATGACGTGGCCTGATTTCTACTACTTCAATCAGATTCCCATCTGCAGGAGATTAAGAGGTTGAACCCACTGAACAACCTTATCTGGAAACCTGCAGGACAAGGAAGATGACAACTTCAATGATAAGTAGGTCTGCTGGAATTTGGGCTCAGGAGCTCAGTAGCCAGGTGGGATGGCCACAAATGAAGGAATAGCCTAATAAATATCAGAACACTCAAGACTGCCCTAAGATGGAGAAAATTAAGTCATAAGTCTGGGCTTGTTCATTTATTATCCTACATCTTCTTGCATTTCAGGACGTGTCTATGGTATCACTAGACATCAGATAATGAAATGGAAACCTTCTCTTGTTTCTTATAGCACTAAGAGGTTAAATGAGGCAGACTCGTCTTATCCTATATCTGATTTTTTCTTTTTGCTATTTTCTAGATTTCTTTACATTTAATATAGATAATCTTATAAGTACATTTTAATGCTCACTCTGTTTCAATAAATAATACTTATCTAGGTAATGCCAATCCATAACAGGGCAAACTTTTCATTTCCTGAATGCAGATTTTTATAGGCTGGTTGATAACTGTTCCTGATTTTAACCTTTTGGAAAGTGGAACTATTCTGTGTTCCTTTACTCTCAACAGTCTATGGAAGTCCTTGGAAAGAAAGTTTGAATTTATATTTTACAAATCTGTACAGGATAGCATAGGGTAAAAAGCCCAGAGGGACTGTGCCCTGTGATTTGGGACTAAGCTACTCAACTCCTCAGCTTGTTTCCTCCTTTGTGAGATGGGGATGACAGTAGTTCTGGCATATAGTAGGGGCTCAGTTTTAAGTGGGGAAAAAAGAGAGCAAACCAAGGTCTGAAGATCTTAATGTTGAATGGAATTCAGTTTTACTTACCAATCAAAGTGAAAGGTAGTGATGAAATAGCCATATGGCATTTTCATCATTCATAATGATGCTTCAAACAGCAGGGATCTGGAATTTAGATATAATTTGTCCTACTACATAGATTTCCAAGCTTTCTCTCTAGAGTATTCTACAGTGAGAGCAAGGGATCCAAGAGAGGGTAATTCGGATTCCACTCCCCCCTCCTCCCCAGTTGGAATTCTCAGAAGGCTTGTATACAATATTTATATATGTTGATTTATTTATTCAGTAAACTTCTAGGAAATGCTATCCCTTCCCCAGACCCCACCTTTTAGGTGAAGCGTCAGTACCATAGCTTTCATTGTAGACTGTACTTTCTCTTTATAGTTCTTTGGAGTAACTGGGATGAAATTATTTACAGACTATTTTCCAATTCCCCTATCCTGTCCAGTGAGGACAGAGATGGGAAGCTTTCTTATCACCAAAATGCCATCACCTCTTGCAACATATTATAGGAATTTATACTAAGAACTCGAGTCAGTTGTTGCATATGTAGATATAGGATACGGAACTTTCAAAAATCAACAATCAAAATGGGAGAATTCCTGTATGGGCCTGTCCATCAGGGTTTTGGTTTCCGTTTGTAAGCTCACGTGCCTATCATAAAAAAAATAAGTCATTTTTCTCTCAACAGAATTTTCTCTCAACTAGATTGCCTGGGGACTGTGTAAGGATGGACGGAAAGAAGAGGGAAAAGATGACACACTTACTTGTAAGGGACAAAAAGTACTAACATTAAAATCATAAAATTGCAACAACAAAAAAAAAGTACTAACAAATGAGAATCCTCAATGTTTCCTTCCCTTACCCCTTAAAGAGGGCTCCCTCTCCTCTCATTCCTCCACCCTCCCCTCCACGGACTGGGACCTCCAGGGCTGGACAGAATCCTTCGATTTTGCAAGGCAGAAGCAGGAAGAAGGGGGAGAGGAAGGTGGGCTGGATTGTATGACCAGGGAGGCTTTTCTGCCTGGGTCAGGAGTAAGAGGAGGAGGCGGGAGGATAAGAAGTGGACAGTACATGGGAGAATCTGAAAGGAGGTGTTTAAAGGGGCTGGCCCACGTGGCAACTTGACAACTTTGAGACACTCCCCCCAAGAGTTTGAATTACTTTGACTTTATTTTGATGGTTGGATTGAATCATGTATATACTGGATGATCACACCCACCTACCTTATTGCAGAGGTTGGTACTGCCAGAGAAAACCAAGGAGAGTGCTGTCCTCCTGTCTTCACAGGTCATTCCAACCCTGGGCAAATATGCTTGAGACGAGATGTGCTGGTTTGAAAGGATTCTGTACCTTAGAAAACCCATGTTTTAATCCTGCTCCATCTTGTGGAGTCAGGTGTTTCTTTTAATCCCTATTCAGTACGGTAGGTCAGAAACCTAACTGGATTATCTCTGCAGAGATGTGACTTGCCCAATTGTGGGTATGAACCTTTGATGAGAGGGAGATGTGAGTCCACCCATTCCAGGTGGGTCTTGATTAGTTTACTGGAATCCTTTAAAAGAGGAAGCATTTTGGAAAAAACCCTCAGAGCCACAAAAGCTACACAGCCCATGCAGCTGGAAACCTTTGGAGATGAAGAAGGAATAAGCTCCCAGGAGAGCTTCATGAAACAAGAGGCCGGGAGAGAAAGCCAGCAGCTGTTGCCATGTTCACCCTGTGCTTTTCCAGTTGCAAGAGAAACCCTGAATGTCATCAGCCTTCTTGAACCAAGGTATTTCTCCCTGATGTCTTAGTTTGGACACTTTTATAGGCTTGCTTTAACTGGGACATTTTCACAGCCTTAAAACTGTAAATTTGCAATTTAATAAATTCCCCTTTTTAAAAGCCATTCTGTTTCTGATATTTCGCATTTTGGCAGCTAGCAAACTAGAACGCAAGGCATCTGAGTATTCTGTCATATTTACACCCAAGCAGTCACTGAACCATTGAGTCATTTTCAAAAGTGAATGCAATTTACTAAGTTTGAAGAAAACGATTACACAGCTTTTCTGTACACTTACACAGGGAAAGAAAGGAAGAAAGACAGAAGGGGGAAAAAAGCTCCCCAAAGCAAACTTCTATCCATCAAAGAAGAAAGAAGATAACTCCTAGATATCGATAGGAAAAGGAAAATTAGCTTAGCTAAGCATCCAGACATTGCTTCCACACAGAAACCGTGAAGTTAGCCAGCTCAGCTGTTGTAAAGAGGAAATAACTTCCCCCAAAGCCTCTGCACTTTGCCCTGCTTTAGATAGCAGGAAACACACGTGGTGACCCTGATGGGGAGAAAAGTCATGGTGGCGAGACGGGGGAAGGTTTGAATGAATATCATACCTAGCTAAAGTGAAAATCTATCATCCAGTTACTAAATCGTATCTATTTCCCCTTTTAGGTCTGTATGCATCTATTTATATTAAAGCTATGCAATCTTATTTCCTGTATACTAGAAATTAATATTTTCGAACTGTAAGAAAGAAAGCCCGAGGATACGTTATTCAAAGCCCCAAGCGCTCCGAATAGAAGAGTCTCTAGCAGATACATACACTCTACTGGAAGGGACCATGCTGTTTCTATGATTTGTAAGACTACCACATCTAAGATCAATAGGGATAGATTGTGGCTGGTCTGCCTGGGTTTGAACGCTGCTCCACTACTTACTGTGTGATGTTACTAAGGATTCTTAACCCCTCTGTGTCTCCTTTACCTCATCTGTAAAACGGTGATGACAATATCTCCTAGCTCAAATATTGTTGCAAGGATTAAACAACTAAATATGTGCAGAGTATTTAGAATATAGCAAGTGCTTCATAAGGCTAGCTATTGTTATTTTAAATTCTGATTGGGATTAAATACTTCAAATACTTATGATCACATAAAGTATTAATTTCATTAGATGCTAAATGCTCTGAAATAACCAAAGTCTAGAAATTAAGCATTATAAAGATTAGCAATTGCAGAAGTTGCTATAATAAAAAATTTGAACACATGATTAAATGGGGACCCATAAAAATAGAATAATATACCTCCTTATGCAATGAGGAAACTGTAATTCACTTGAGCAGTGAGCAAAGCGTGTCTTTACCAGTTTATATTATGCATTTTCGCTGGTTGGATGTTTTGCTTTGTGTAAACACTTTCTCAGAATGAATAAGCCATTTGCAAAATAGATATTACATAAAGAAATAGCTCAATATTTTAGAAATAAGAAATATTTATATATCAGATCAAATTCATTTTTCCATTCTACCAAAATAGGATCTTTCCCTTCTGCTGAGCATCATGGTTTGGTTTGAAAGCATATCATCCACTGAGAGAATCATAAAAAGTTTGGTTTGATAATAGGTACCTCCCTTTTTTTCTGAAGGAAAAAAAATAAAAGCCTTTCCAATTTTAATTCATCTTCCTTGGAAATCTCTTGACAGTTAATGCATGTCTCAGTTTCCCGGCTGCTAAGACAAATACGGGTACACAGGGTTGGCTTAAACAAGGGCACTGTATTGTTTCACAGTTTCAGAGGCTGAAGAGCCTACTTCCTCCTGGGACAGAGCTTCCTTCTGGGGTCCGCAATCCTTGGGGTTCCTTGCCTTTCCCGTCACACCGTGAGAACCTGGACTTTTCTCTTCCAGCTTCCCGGTTACTCCTGGCGTCTGGCTCTCTCTTTATAGAGCCCCCAGTAAGACGCATAAAACCCATCTTTGGTTCAGTTGGCCACCCCTTAGCTAAAGATACCATCTCTAGAACATCCTGTTGACCCTGGGTTCACACCCAGAGGAATGGAATTCAGAACATGGTTTTTTTCGTTTGTTTTTTTCCTGGATGCATAACTCAACCTACCGCAAGGCATATTGTTGGCATGGAATTCTTCAATTTTATTAGCGTCTCTTAGTATCAAATAAGGCAGTCACTATTATTAGATAGGACCCAAAATGTCAGAGACAAAAGAGAGAAAATTGAACCAATGACAGCGGGAAGGAGGGGCCTGATAACATAGAGCAAGCTCCCGCTGCCCCCTCCCGCGTGTCCATCTTCCCTCCTGTCTCCTGTCCACCCTGCAGAGAGTACTGGGCTAACCACACCACAGCGCGGGGACGGAGGTGCTGCCCTGTGCGCCAGCTCCCGCCCGCGCTTGGCAGTCTGCCCGCAGCTCAGGTTCGTGGTGTTGCACACTCAGGCTGCACACTCGGGACCCCGGAGCTGTGCGGACCCTCTAGACCTAGCCACTGCCGGTGCACGGACTCCACGTGGATGAGGGGCTGTAGGAGGACTGCAAACTGCCACGTGCCAGCCCCACCAGCAAACTGTCAATCACTCTGGGGGAGTTTAAACCCTGAGCGACCCCTATAAGAAAAATACAAGTTCTTTTTTTTTTTCGTGTGCATATGTATGTCTATGTATTAAAGTAAGCCGGGCACCTACGTTGAGTTAAATGAATCCTTCGTTTCCAAATTATGTGCAGCAGCTTGGACTTAATGAAATATTTATTCAAAATCAACAATCTGCCCTCTAGGAGTCTTTCACCAGCAAGGCAAGCATTTTATTTAGTGTGCTTGCTTCTCACCTATGGCAGTCTTGCAGCGGCCGAACATTAGGGAAACTGATTTATTTCAGATCAGGCCATTTAAATAGCACATAACCTTGCCATACAGGTAAAAGCGCTTGCCCTTGGCTACCACTTAGCCTGACCACAG
This sequence comes from Tamandua tetradactyla, assembly GCF_023851605.1. NCBI lineage: Eukaryota > Metazoa > Chordata > Mammalia > Pilosa > Myrmecophagidae > Tamandua > Tamandua tetradactyla. The sequence goes on from NC_135352.1 coordinate 31,469,118, forward strand.
GGCTTTCTGGAAAGAGCAAAAGCTTCGTAAGTGTCAGCTCATGGCTAAATCAATGTTTATGCATGATGTACCTCTGAATAGCAAACACTTGCTGCCTGTGAGCTAAACAATGTTTTTATCGGTTTGCCTATTTCTAGGTCTTCAACCACTGCACAGACTGTTGCGAATCGCATTTAGTAACAATTATCTGCTGGTATTTCATGAACAGGAAAGTGGTGTGATTAATGAAAAGTGACACATACCGATTACTTAGTCTCCTTGGCTAGAGAGGACCTCCGTTGAACCCAAGTCTGACCTCCGCTACCTTTAACAAGGTCAGTGGGACTGCTAAGTGCCTGGAAGATTAGCTCCTAGGAATGTCCCAGTATAACTTAATGATGGTGGCTCTGCTAATGAACTGCAGGTAGCCAATTAAATAGAACGACACTGCTTTCACCTCAGAAGCAAAGGTGGAATTAAAAACAAAAGTGACATGTTTTCCATTGAAATGTGTAAAGCAGAAACATTGGCAATTTGACAAGGCATTGTTCCCTATTCACGAAAACAGTTCAAAATTTAAATGAATCCAAAGTGATAGGGCCATGTGTCTTGTGATTCTCCTTTTCTATTTCATGTAAAAAATGTTACTCTGCTGGCAGAGGTGCAGCACTGATATATTTTGTTTTTATTCCAATGTGGCTATGCAGAGCGCAGAGCTGTCAAAATCAAAGCGACTACTTCTATTAAGGAAACTTTACTTTTTAAAATGCATCTTTTTTCTGTTTGTGACTAAAAGTGAATCATCTTTTATTTGTAGCAAAACAGTATAACTAGGGCACAAAGATCGGAGAAAGGATGATAACTTTGATGACATTAAACCTTTCTTCAAGATTTCTAGGCTTCTCCCCAATTCTGTTTCAATTGGCAACCCACACAAGAGGAAGTAAACAGCAATGAAATGAGACACAAAATGGAATGTATTGCTGTAAGAATGAAAATATGCCAAAGCTGAAGTTGATACTTAATGGGATTATACATATAATAAATTTTCTGCCCCCCGGCCCTCATTTCACAGAAATTCTAGCAGACTTGGATTCTTTCTTGAGTCAGTAATATTTACAACTTCATTTAAAAAGCAACGGGCTCCTTCTAATGTACTTAAAATTAAGAAGTAAGTATATTACTGAGAAAAAAAAAATTACACATGATTCTATCACAAAGTTCTATTAGGAATGCATTTTTCAGGAAAAAAAAATTGACTCTGAAAGAAAATAAAAATCAAACTTAGAAATGCTGACATCCACTGCAAGGAGGCAATTTTCATGAGCATTTTATTTTCTCACACGCAATCTGCACAATCTAGCAACATTGTTTCATGCGGTCAATGCCTACTTTATTGGCAATTTTCACTGATTCAGAATGTGAATGATGAAACAGCCACAGTTTTAAACTTTTCCTGAGAAAGTATTTTTGTGGCAAAGTCTACAGGGAGATTAAAGCAAAACAAAACAGAGGGAGCTAGTTCATTCCAATTATTCTACACCCATTTGGCAGTGATCTTTTTTGTTAAGAGAGAGAGAAAAAAAATCTCTTTGGAGTACTAGGTTGTTAATTCTCCTCTCAATTTAAGTACACATTAGTTAAGCAGCCATTCATTAATTGTGGAGGTTAAACTAGCAGATGCTGTCTCATAGGGCATAGCCTTCTGCGAGCATTAGGTCTCAAATAGTTTCCATAAAGATTTATTTTCTTATAAAAGGAAACAAAATAGGGTCTATGTGGATGATGGCAGGTGTATCTCTGATAGATTTAAAGCCTTAAAATGAAACTACAGTGCTTGATTTAAATTCCTTTCTCAATTGAAAGGAAATCATGTTTTGTACCTACCTCAACTGTCAAAAGGTCCTCAGCTATTTTCCTTAAATTATATAATGATGTATTGACAATACAGCTATGGTATGTTCTTATCCCCTGCAGTTTATAAGCCTGATTCCTTGATCCAGAGACGAGCCAGGCACTGAGTTGGACGCATGCGCTCACTTTATTTACCACGACCCTAACTAGACCATTCATTGGCCCTCTGAGCTTTATCTCAACACTGGGTGGGCCTGCAGAGGCCTCCCGGTGTCGGGGCCCTCAGGGGCAAAACGCTTCACCTGTCACAGAGCTAGACACAGCTCCATGTGAAGATTCTTGAGCTCATGGTTCTAGATCTGAAAATGTTCAGTACCAGGAGACAGATGATTATAAGCTGGGCTCCTAATCAGTGGGGGGAGATGGGGCAGGGATGTCAGCCACAAAGAGAGGAAAAGTTCCAAAACTTTTGTTTTAAAACAGAGAAGATGAAAACATCACTTGAGAAAGCGATTAAGGTCCTCTCCCTTTGTTTCCTGGCATTCCTAGATCTGCACACTCTGTCTCCCATACTCTTCTCGGTGCTTATGGGGCCAGAGTGCTGACCCACGATGAGCCCTGAAGTGCTTGGAGACCAAAGTTCTGGGTTCAGTCCCTGCCCCTGTAACTCACCTTGGACTCTTGAGTTCTGGGGCCTCCATCCCCTCATCAATGACACCCATGATAACTCAGTTTGATTAACCGATTATTGTATATAGGCACTGACATTATAAAAAATAAGTCAAATCTGGCCCCTTCCTTGAAAAGTCTTTCCTATTGGATTACCATTAGGAACACATGAATAAAGACAAAAGTACTCAATATGAGCTATTGTGATAGAGAAGTACAGGTAGATAGGTATGGTGTTACCAGAGTGGACAAAATGGATCACGTTAATATGTTTACTGATGAGATTAGAGGGCACTGCTGTAGATTTTTCTGGTGTGCAGCCTATTACTCTGGTCCTCCGGATGCAGTTTTCCCTTGGTTTCAGGAATTGGTGGAGAAATGTCCGTAAGTAAGGACAGTTTGGTGGGGACAAGAAGAGTGGGGGAGGCAATGCAGCAATGAAAGAAGTGTTACCTTTTCTCTACTGTGTGCTAAAACTCTAACAGTGACATACTTTATCATTACAGGATTTCTATTATACATGCTATCAAACTCTGACTCTGTCAGCTAAAACACCTCATTCTATTCATTCTTAATGTACACTGATACCTGTAAAGTAATCCCACCAGTTCTATAATTCACCACTTTGTAGTTGTCATGAAATGCCAATAAATGGCCTTCAAACCATTCTTTCGGGGCTCATTTGCACACGGCTTAACTTTCCATTCTTATTCTAAACAAATATTTAAAATAGTAAAAATATAGTCAGACATGTATCTAAGTACTCTTTTAACCTTTTATATTGGGAAAAAATAGTCTTTCCTCCAGGAAGTACATAGCCTATGAAAAGAATATAATTAGTTTTACTATTTCTGTGACATCAAGTGTTCCTTCTCCTAGGCAAGCTGGCAATTGGTTGTGATCAAGTCCCCATTATGTGGTAGATTGGTTGTTTTCAAAAATATGTATTTTTAATCTACAACGTTACCTAGTCTGCTTAATGAAGTACTTTGCTAACATAAAAGGATCTTTGTCTATTTGGGTTTAGAAGCTGGAAGTGTTTCAAGCTAAAACAATGATCTCCTTGCCTTAGAGAAGACAGAACAAGCAACTGTGTAAAGGAGCTTCATCTCCAGCAGAAGCGTGGGGGGTGAGACACTCCATCTCATCAGGGAGAAGGGAGTGGGAGGGGGTTTGCGGGGGGTGGAAAGAAAGCAAAGTTGAACAATCAAAACTAATATCCCAGGACTTCATTATTTTGCTTGCTCCTCTGTGAAATCCCCAAATACCAGAAATACTATTTTTAAATATACAATAACCAATAAAAACACACCTGAAAGCTACATCTAATTGATCTGAGGATTACCCATAAATTTGAATTGTCCACATCACTGTTCCTTTCCACCGGACCTATTAACCAAGAGTTGCGTCTATTTGCAAAATTGTCTTCATGTAAATTCTGGATTATTAGACAATATGAGCATTTGAGGGACATAGAAGCCACTTCTAGTGGTATTTTTACCCCACCCATTTCTGGAATCAGATTACTCTGTTTATTATATAAACAACTGAACAAATAATTTAGTTGCAAAATTATTTTAGACAAATAATATCGTGTAGGACGTTGAAATGCACTACTTAATTATAATTAATAGAATGATAAGGAACCATTTTATCATAATTTACATTTGCCTTTCTTTCTGAAGAAAAGTGCTACAAAATAATGAAAATGAAATTAATCCATACACATCTTAATGATGGATGGAGCTGAGGAATATGAAGAGAGTAAAGACTGACTTCTAAGGAGTTTGGCTTTGAAGTTACAGGGACAGAGAGGAAGTTGGAAGATACTAAATTTAAGGGAATACTTTCTTTTTCCTAGGATGGCAGTCTTAAATCACAAAAGAGTTCATGATAATCCTCTAAATAGATAAAAGAACTGAGTAAGAGAAAAATTTGGGGTGGATGAATTGATGGTTTCAAAGCAAAGCCAGGTCTATTGCATTCCAGGAGGGATTTTCTAAGGCCATCCCTGCTCCTGAGCTGGGTCAAATGCAAGCTTCTGTCAGACTCTAAAAAGCTTCCCTCTACTCCAGTACTTGTTTTGATTGTTGATTTACTTTTGGATGTCCCTAACCAAAAGCTGTTAACTGCTTGAAAGTAAGGATATGTCTCATTCAACCCCATATTCTTAGATCTAGCAAAAAGAAGGTACTCAGTAAATATTTATATTCGTACAAAAAGTTAGGTACTTGACTTAGGGAACCTTTTTTTTTTAACTTAATTGATAGATGGATTTGACGTTTTAGAGTAATAGCTCGAGTCCATAGCAGAGCTGAAACCAAATCCCAGGTGATTCTGATGTAGGCCTTTCGTGTTTGTTTGTGTGCGTAGGTCAGAAACGAACTTAGTTCTTCCCACTTTCCTCAGTACCAGCTGACCTTTACTGAAACCTGACTAGCTTTTGGTACTGCTTTGAAGACTTGACCCAGGATATCTCATTAATACTGTGGACAATCTTATGAAAGGCATGCTGTTATTGTCCCCATTTCCAAGTAAAGAAGCTTACAGGGAGTAAGTAGCTTGTCCATAGTGCCCAGGCATTCTGACTTCAAAGCTTGTGCTCTTAATTGCTATGCTGTCTTCACTCCCAGAATATTATCATGCTCTGAAGTAGAAGGCAAATTGTTGAAATAACATTATCCATTGTAGGTTTACCCAAGAAGTCCTGGTCAGCCAACCAAATCTCTACTGGTGCCTATAACATAGAAGACAATGCTCATTCTCTCTGCACCAGGCAAGGGAAAGAAAATCTCCCAATTCCCTCTCTTTAAAAGTAGGATCTCCAGGGGGTTGTGCTGCTGCTGAGTGAGGTCCCCTGGTGAGCTCTCGGAAGGAGCAGAATCATGCTTTCTGCCCTGGTTCCTGTTGCAGAATTCCAGTCAGAATTCTAGAGTCCTGAGCTTTGGGTCTCAAACTTAAACACTCCAGAAGGTTCCTTTTCTTTCCCTGAGAACAAAAAATAATTCACCTCTCAGATCCTTTGCCAAAGTCAAAGTCTGGAAGCCCCTTAACTGTACCTCTTCCTGGCTGGCTCCACGTTTCAGACAAGTGTGATGAGAACACACCTGACACTGGACTATTTCCATCAGTGTCTAAGGACTGACTGTCAGGGATAATTAACACACCCAAAACTAAAAATGATGAGTGATGGATCTGGTTAAAAACAAATAAGCCTGACAGGTCACCTCTGAAGTCTAGTGAAGTCTCTACAGCAAATCATAGAGAAACGAACATTTTGGCTTTTAACCCAAATAGACACAACCCTACTACCCATCCGTGATGGGAACTTTAGAATGACTAGTTCATTGTTAACCAGAGCGTCAATTCTTTTCAGATTTAGAAGAGTGATCATGGCTTTTTTGGGATTGAAAGATCGGGTTCACTTGATACATTACAGGTTGTCCACATTAACAATCCTGTGCTGCAGGTACTGGGGACAAAGACAAGCAGACACCAACGGCTACTCCTCCTGTGTCCTCCTATCTTGTGGTCCCCAGAGCTGCTCCCTAATTGCCCAGAGCACCCTTCAGCGTTGCCTCTTCCAGATCTGTGCTCCTTGAATTTCTGCCATTGCCCCAGCGTCTCCAGCTTCCAGGACAGAGGCAGCCTTCATCACTGCAGCTCATCTCAGCTAGCGCTTGGGAGGCTGAGCTCTCACCTTGGGGTATTGTATTATTGAGCGAAAAAGGGAGATGAATGACAAATGATAGAATTTCAGTGGTGGCGAAGCCCCTGATGCCCCTTACATCAGGCCATACACGCTTGCTACTCTTTCCAGCCATAGCTCCTGACCTACCTAGAATCTCTGGTATTATTGTAATAGCATGATCTTAATATTTCCCATCCAGATTAATTGTGTCAATGTCCACAAGTACGCAGATTTCACAACTCTTACCATACCATACCAAATACACAGAATATAGGCAGTGAGTAATAATGTAAAATCCATATTCTTATGATGTCCATCAGTGAGAGAATATTCAACCTACCTTTTGGTTTAAAGTAATGTACTCAGGTGCATGCATCTTATTAGAACTTTGAGCTGGTAATTACCTTGAACATTAGTCTACAACCTAACACCCTAAAACATGATAAGCAGAATGTTCCACATTGATTGCAAAGCCTCTGACATCTTATATGTTAGTCTCTTAGACTTAAAAATGATTGAGTGTAAGACAACACAGTGAAAATTAATTGTGTATGCCAAACACTTATTCAACAGTGACTCTTTTGCCGATAGCCTTAATAGCTTTACTTTGAACAAAATATGCCACGTTGATTATAAATGGGATATCTTACCTCTTACTACATTTTACAATTTGCTCATAATAGTTCCAAGGGAACTTGTAAACCATAGTAAATCATAAAATTCATTTTGCTTTGCATCAATTCATTCATCCATGGGCCAACTAATCACCTCATTTCAAAATTCAATAAGCCTAAATACCTAGATTTATGATGCTTTGTCAGAATTAACAAGGGAATATCAACAATGTAGAATAAGAAGTCTATTGCAACTTAAAGACAAGCACCTAGTTGAAAACAATTAAAAAGACCTGGCAGCAATAATTATATCCACAGTGTTAGCAAATAAAATAAATTAAAACTGATTTAATTTCTGTTCTGGGAGATGGGGTGGGGGTGGGGGAACACAGAAAAGCCTTCATTTAGTCAGTTAAAACACTGAAGTTGTTTTGAAATAAAAGTTTCAAGGGACCCTGAACTGGGCTCGTACTATTAACTGTTCTTAATTGCAAATAAAAATGCACAAACAGCTGCATTTTTAAGAATGTAATGGTTGGTCACATTGTATAGTGGTCACAATCGTTCTTGAAGCTTTTCTTTTCATTAAAAGAATTTTGATGAAAGGCAACATTGAAGGATTTATTGTATCAAATCCATTTTCCATGCCATTGCAATGTAGAGTGAAATAATAAAACCTCCTGTTTAAGCAAGTTATAGCACAATTCATGTAAAGGGGTCTCCTTTGCTAAAACTGTATTTTCACCCATTTTTAAAGGATGTTATTCAACTTTTGCAATAATCACATCTTTTGACTTATAATTCTGCTACAGTGTCTATGCTGCTATATAATTCTATTATTCTTCTATAAAATGTCTTTTCTGATATGAAATGTAAAGTGTAGTCCTATCATGTGCATGTAAATAAGCTCCTATTCATTACTTTGAGTTGGGGAGCCAGAGAGGAGAAGCACAATTATCTTTGATTTTTATTTCAAAAATAAAACATGAAGACATCACGGTAGCAGCTGTTCTTTGTCACTGTTTCTCAGTGTATATCCAAATTAAAATAATTTCTCTGCTAATGATAACAATGGATGCCTCTGCATTCAATTCTTAATGTTTTCTTCAGAAATTTTTCTTGCAAGCCTAAAATGATACTTAGAAGAAAAGTAAATGGCATGTAGATGCATATAGCGTTTGGTAAAAACAAAGCAAATGGAGATAGAGCAGTCATATATTTCCTTTAAAAAGACTTAAAAAGGTATCTGATTGTTAGAGTCACAAAAGGTCTGTTCAGTTCTGTTGCCCCTTTAATTAAATTCTTAGAAGTAATCAGATGCAAAATGACAAATGGCAAGAAGAGAACATACCACTGCTGAATAATTTTGTCATTTATACCGATAACTGTCAATCCACGAAGGGCTATTTTTTATATGTCATCTAAATCATAAGAGCTGGTACCTTTTTCTGTGATTCATGTTAGCCCTGTTCTATGATTTACTGCTGAATTATTTCCCTTCTCTTTCAGGGAATTTTTTTTTTATCTCCTTTCAGTGATTAATCTCTCTAGTTTGAATGAGCAAAGCTTTTTAGATGAGTGAATGTCACAATTCCGTTGAGTATAAATTTTTTCAGTATGATTTTTTATACAGATGTTTTTTTAAAATGTGCTCAGGAAAGACAATTATTTATTTAAAGGCTCACATTTCCATTAAAAGAACCCTTGCCTACCTCGATTAAATATTCCGGTCTTTTCTTCTGAAACAAATGGCCTTTCCTTTGACAGTACATGGTGACAATGGTTATTGGCAGTGATACCACGCAATAATAGGGCTTTTTTTCACAAAGTAGATGGCGCTGGTTTGAGTGATTTAAGATCGTAAAATATCTTGATGTCTCCTTTCCCTGTGTGAGAGAGTGCTAAACAGTCCTCGGATGTGCGCACAGGCTTCCCTGCTGGTTCCTGGATCCGCGTAGACCTGCCCCTTCAGCAAATGAGGGAGAGCGTCAGTCTCTGATTTTAGTCCTTTGAGCAGGGAAAGCAGATGTTTCCAACTGCTTTAATGAGCGCCATCAACTAGACTGTGTTGCCATCTTGGATGTCTGGGAATCACATTTTACTTCAGATTGACACATCCAATATGCAGTTTCTCTGAAGACAACTGAAATTTCCCACCCACCCCCCCCCACCTGCTTCTTGGTCCACAGAGACGTTTTCTCCCATTTTCTTTCGCTAACAAAGTTTACTTCATTTGTTGATGTTCACCTACCTAATGCTTATCTAGCTATTAGGTAGATAATAAAAGTTGATTTGCTTTGGTAGAGAACGCGCCTGTTTGGTAGAGAAGTGTGTACCTAACTCTCTTTAGTAACACCCCACAGATAAGAAGAAAGCACATTTTAGCCACTTTTGATTCTGTAGCTTATCAGGCTTTTATCATGAACACTACTTACGAATAGCTGCGTGACTTTGCTCTCCCTTCCCTTCCTTTACCCTCTCTCCAGTGAAAGACTGAAAGAGGAGTGGCCTAAATCGAAGTCCATCCTCAAATATAGTGGAGAAAGATCCTGCTTTAGTTTTACCCAAAACTGGGTAAGTGATCTGAGTTGGACTGCTGCTCCACATTTCTCCCTACACTCTGGCACAGGGAGAAACTGAGGCCCAGAGTCTGTGCTCCATCCATGCTAATTTCCTTTTTTCTGTGCTTTCTGTGAACTTTCACCTGAGGATTCAGTAGTGAAACAGTCTTTACCAGATGACTTTTATACATTGGATACAAATTCCAGTTGTTCACAAGCAAAAAATTCACAATTAAGTAGACAAAAGCAAACTGTCAGAAATCAGATGTTTGTTAGTTTGCTTTTTTTTTTTTAATAGCCTATGTGTTCAAATTTTCAGATGACCTTTTGCTCTATCTAAATTACTGGCATAAAATTCTGAGATGCATTGCCATAAATTATTGGGAACTAGGATTCTAATAATAGGCACTTAGCCAGGCAGGAAATACGGCTGTGGGGTTGCTGACTATCTCTGCGTTGTTTATGTCCCCATGTGGGCACTCATTCATCCATTCATTCCTTCAGAACATGCCTACTCTTCCATGTATTGGGATATAAAGGCAGATTTCAAGACAAGTAGAGTTTATGTGTGCCAAACAGAGGGGACGAGAGAGCGGAAAACAGAAAGTTGAGGACAGAATTTGAGGTATTCCCACTTTGAGGGAAAGCACGCATTCAGGGTGGAGACCATGAGCTACCAGGATAAATGCGGTCCGGCGAAAGGGAGAAACTATTGGAAATGGAAACAATAACTGGGTGTTGTTTTTAAAACACTGCTCAGAAATGTTGCTGTCGTGTGTCAGCTTGCTCAGCGGTTACAGACAGGCACTTAAGCCCTGGATGGCACCGTTTCTCCACACGCTCGTAGACATAAACACATAGTCTGTCACCGGACCCCTTTTCCGGGAAAAAAAAATAAAAGTTGCCCATTGTTCATTTTACAACAGGAAATGTTGAAGTCAGATGCTCAGTGGACCACAGTGATATTTATGGGTCAGGATGCACATTCAATGCAAGTTGATTTTCACAGTTGGAGATCTAAGACACAATGACACCTGCTTGAAGAACCCTAAGGGCCAGCTCTGAACAGGATCAAAAAAAAAAAAAATTGTTTTTAGCCACATACTCCAGAACATGAATTGATTTCCATCAAGAGAAAAACTTCGCTTTGTTCAGTCTGAAGACATAACTTGCACTACACATTCTGATTTTTCATTTTTCTCTAGTTATTATCACTGTAAAAAAGCAAAATGTCCTTTGCAAAATAACTAGAAGTGAAGATGAAAGTCTAAGAAAGGCTTTGACTTGGGTAAACAGGTTTTCAGTCACGTTCCACTTCAGGTTAACGAGTACCGTTACTGGGTTATAAGATTATGACAGTTTTGCAAGTAGCATATGCAGGTGATTACAGTAGTCCTGATATGCCATCAAATTCATTGTCAAAAATAGTGAGTTCAAGTTACAGCTTCTGAAGAACAAAAAGCGAACAGAAGATAATGTTGTGGCTGGATTTTCAGTAGGTGTGAGCTCATCTAGGACAATCACTTAAATAGCAAATAACATGGTGAGCACTCAGCAAACATTAGCAAGTATTGCTGATTACTTATAGAATATACCTACTGCATCTGTCACAGACTGAAAGAATGCATTCATCTACTAAGTTCTGAAAGGGCTCCTTTTTTGCACTTGGGGAGGTCCTGGAAAAGTGAGGTTTGTGTTGGGAGAATCTTGGGAGGAGTCTCAGGCTGATCAAAGGTTAGTAGTACTTCGGGAAGTAGAACAGAGAGAAGTCCCAAGCCCATCCTATAAAGGTCCTGGCTTCATGGGAATATCTGACATGATATAATTCAAGGTTGGGTTTGGGAGCGAGGCTATGAGGAGATACGAGTTTACGACAGACTTTACCTCCACTTTGGCTAAGTCTAAAAATGTGTCTCCGCAAACAAGTGGTCAGAGCCATGGCCATTGCCGAGACATGGGTGATTTTCTTGAGACATGGCCAGACAGATGAAGACAAGCTTTCAGGGGAATTCTGACATTTTTATTCAAAATGTTTTCAAGAATAATAGAAAGGCGAGCTTTTAGCAAGAATACGCAGCTGTACAGAGAACAAAGGAAAATAACTACTCTTTGTTTCTAAGAAAGTTTGTGCTATCTTCCTGGCAAAGCTAATTCTGAGAAGATAGAAATCACTGTATAACCCCACAGCTTAGTCATTAGAGGGTGGGATTAACTAGTTTCATTACAATGCAAAAAGGAACAAAATAACCACTAAATAATAGTCATTTCCAGTAACAGCTGGCCTAATGTCTTTGTACTAACACATGAAATGGTCAGCTTTATTTAAATTGGTATCTCCTTCCATTATATGACTATTAAAATTTTATTTTGAAGGTCTATAAAATTACTAATTTGGCGTGAAAAGAGCATATTTCTAAAACTCGTTCTATACGTAAACTCCGCACTTCTCTCTTTATTAAGAAGAGCCAGAGGAGCAGCATATAAGCAATTAGATGGTAAAGCAGAGATCAGTTTTTTATAGAAAAGAACTATTCATTTAATGAAGAGTGTGAAAAGAAAACTGCAGTTCAAAAGAGGAAGAAAAAGAAGTCCAATGTTCTCTAGATGAAAGACAAAGAAGCATTTTCTGAAAAGTGAATTGTGAGCTATACTTTGTCAGTGATTATAGAAATAAACACCTGAAGTCTGATGATTTTTTGAAATTTTAAAAATTACAGATGTTTTAAAAATAAAAAGGAGATTTACTAAAGATCTTTCAGACGATTACAAATGAATTAAATGAAACAATTATTTTTAAAATGTGGATACATTACTTCTATAAAAGTAGCTTTTCCTTTCTCTATTATTACATGTATAGCTGCCTCCCTGCTAAATTGTATATTTCTTCAGACGAGGCACATGTCTTACTTTTCTGTAATTCTAGCCTAGTGTTCTAATCAAGCTGGAAGAATGTTTATTGAAAAAACAAAGAAGGCTGTGGGGAAATTTTATCCTTTAAATGATGTCAAAAACAGACAGCCTGAAATATAAAGTCCTATCTGAGGGAAAGCAATTTTAGTATTTATCACTGAGGGAAAAGAAGAAAAATATTTCTAACTCAACTGTAGTTAAGCGGCACTGTTTAAACCACAAACCAAAAAGAGTTCTTTAGTATCCCTGAGACATAAGGAAGTATCACAGGGACAATGTGCGATTACGAAGTTTGGAGTGATGTGAAAACATTTAGCAGCAGAAACTTGCTCCCTGTTATTTATGCTGCCAGGATGTCTTGGTAACACGTGTGCTTGTCTGAGTCACTCTACTAATCTGCAGCTGCTGACTTTCAAACCCTAGATGCTATAGATATTGTTTACTGCGCTGTGCCTTCACAAATGAATAAAATGAGTTTTTCCAAGCCCAGCAAAGGGCACAGTGACTCAGATAAGTATGCATACTGATTCGACTTGGTTGATTTTCATTTGTCATCCTCCTTTTTGTTTCCCACACACAAAGACCTTGCATTTCTAAAATGTCAGAACAAATAAAGACACATAGTACTAATACCTTCGGAAAAAAATTTTCAAAGTTACAATTAGATTTGTTTCTAGTAACACCCACTGGGGATGAGAAAATGAGCAGTGATTTTTATAGAGAGATTTCTGACATTGGCAACCTCTGCAAAACCTCAGGATGATTTAGGGAACTACTCGACTTACTAATTAGACACCGTTTTTGCGTCTATGGAGGGCACAGTCACATTTGCAGTGTCAAAATCTCATTCCTGGATGGATGGGGCAGGGTGAGAATTCATACATTGGCATTTTTCTGGATTGCTTGCCCTTTAAACATTATTTGGTTTATATTATTCTTGCCCCTTTGGAGATCTTCTCCAAATAGTGTGAAAACTCCTAGCTGCCTTGTTGAGATATCGCTCCTAAGATAGGTGGGAGAAAGTTTTTCAAAAACGTTTACTTTTGCCGTCAATAATTGGACATGGATTTAATCGGACATTGCAAAGTTCATTCTTACAAATTAGTGAAATCAAACCAATGTTTCCTTTGTACATTACTGTAACTGCAACTACCAAAGATACCTCTTATTGAATAAAGTGAGATTTTTAAGTTGTGCTCCAGTGGATGTGAGTTTTAATAGTACACATTTGAAATCTTAAATTTCACTTAAAATTGTCTCTAGAAATATAAAATTAATGGGATATAATTATAGATTAATCTCAGATGACCATCTATGTCATGTCAATACAGGAAAATCTTCACCAGAAAAGAAGGAACGGTAAATTCTACAAAACATGGAAAACTAGAAGAAATGACTTTAATTCCCTTCCTTATATTTGTCTTCTGGCATCATTCTCTCTCTATATATATATATTATGTACTATATATCATATATTATATATATATACATATATATAGTTAAAGCATTAATTTATACCCTTAATTTCCTTACTAGGAGAGGGTATTGCATGATTTATTTTATCTTTTCTCTGTCTTAGTCTTAAAACATCGCTGAAATCAGTTCTTAGAGAATATGGTTGCCCCATTAGAGCTGGATTACCCACGATACAATCTAGTTCTTGATGCAGTGTGCTTTTTAATGCATTTAGGGATTGCTAAGAAATCTAATGTGTGTCACTTACATCATCACATTCATTTAATTTAAAAACACATTCCTCACATTTTCCAAGATACAGATTTTCAAGAGGTGATGTAAATGAAGAAGATGTGGAAACATTAGATTAAAAGTCATAGGATTTATTTTCTTTATACAGTGAGAAGAATGAGGAATGGATCGTAAGAAGACAGCAAGAAGGAAGGGGCTTATGCATCTCTCTATATCACTTTATATCTCTATACCACTTGAAAAGAATGAATTTTTAAATCTAACGTCTTTATCTGTAAAAAGTTTGGTACAAAACTGGGTTTCTGGCTTCAAGTTTGGCTTCAACTCTCGCCCTTCCTCTTTTTCCTCCCACATGCGCTTTCATAATACTGGTGGGAATTTGGGGTGGTGTGTATGGAATGCAGGGAACAGCATAAGCTAAGACGCAGAGGTGTAAATCTGCAGGAAGTTTACTGGGAACGCTAGTGAAGAGGTCCACTTAGACATTTTTAATCTAGAAACTGCCTGGAGTTTACCCAGATTCCTCTCTCTCCCTCTTACAACAATAATAAATATTTGTTTTCTGCATCCAAGGACTGGGATTTATGCTAATTTCTTTATGTGGTAGGAAACCCATTTGATTCTCATGAAAACCTTATACAAAAAGCATTGATGTTAAGCTCAGTTTAAAGATTGGAAGAATCTCTCAAGTGGGTGCTCTAAGGTTACTCAGCCATTAAGCAGCCCTGACCCAGAAGTTGAGGGTCTTAATGGCCACATTGTATCACTCTCCCAGGCAGCCTGGGTCCTACCTCCAGGCAGTATATATCCCACCACACCACTACCTCTGCAGACTTTTCTCTCCATTGCTACTGCCATAGCCTGAGATCCATACACCTTCTTTTCTCCTAGACCAATGCCTCGACTGGTAAATTCATCTGACCATATCTCACCTCCACATTAAACTGCTTCACCAGCTCCTATTTCCTAGGGAAGAAGTTCTCAAAGGCTGGTCCCGGTACCAGCAGCATTGGTATCACCTGGGAACTCTGCAGACACAAGCCTTCCACCTCAGTCTAATGTACGCTAAAGATTGAGAACCATGGTGCAAAATTAGACTTAAGCTTCCAAGCAAGACATTTGAGGTTCGTTAAGATCTAGGAGGAAGTACAGTAAAGCGATTATAATTATAGGTTTTGGAGCCAGAATGCTGAATTGGAATCCTTGCTCCAGCAGTGACTAGCCTTGGGTGAGTTTTGAATAGTAATCTGTATAATTGAATTGACTGTAAAATGAGGACGAGCTATTTTATAGTTATGATATGAAGATTAAATATTCACAGTGCTGTTGTATTTCATGAGCACTCAAAATATATTACTGACTATTGTTATTACTTCTCCAGAATGTTTTCTTGTCCCTCCTTACTTCCAACATTAAACTTCAGCATTGTCAAATTTCCTACATTGCTCGAAACATGCCACATTGCTTCACAACTCCAGGTTCTGTGCTGCTGCTTTTCTACCTGGAATTCTCATCAACCTTGTCCCAACCCTTCACTCTACCAACAGCAAAAACCCTATTTATCATTCCAAACAAAGCAGAGAAATCACCTCTTTGAAGAAATCTTCAGGATCTCTTCTTTCACTCGCTTGATTTAAATCAATCCATTGTTTGTGCTACTTCCAATCCTTATACTGTATCTGTCATATCTGTAATGCCACATTATAACGTATCTGCTCCACATCTGCCTTCCACTCTAGACAGCGAGCCTTTCAAGGGTTGTATATCATTCTCATCAGTGTATCCATTCCACCTAAACCTGCACATCAGATATTTGGTAAATGATTTTCAAACTGAACTGCACAAACAAAGCCTAATGATGGTAAGCAGCATGGTTTCTTTATTAAGAACAAAAGCAAGAAATGCAAATTCCATTTAGTTAATTTATCATTTTGTCACACTGCATCGCTTAGTTTATCATTTCATTTGTATCGCTTTTCCCCCACAGTCTCCTATAACTTTACTTTGCTCCTGTGAGTTGTGATACTAAGTCACGAATTTAGATTGCTGGGGGCCCACCCAGATCCAGAAGAATAGGACTTCTGCACCCATCTGCTAGTGGCCTCCAGAGATCCATCCCCTCGGTGACCCAAAGCCAGTGACGGGCGGCAGATGGCACGTGGTTATGGCACCTGGTTAGGCCCTTGGCCCAGGCCAAGAATAGATTTACCCCAGCCCACATTCTCACTCAGTTCTTTCTCCTTCCCTATCCTGCCTACACGCTTCTCCTGAAAAGCTATCCCACAATAAATCATGTACTTTGGAGTCCTGTCCCAGCTCCAGCATCTGGGGAGCCCCAACTCAGACCACCCTATTTCCCTGGCTAAGGAACTGACGCTCATGAGATTGCTGCCAGGAGCCACACAGCTGCTGAAATCCCAGGAGATGGGGGTGGCATCTCCTAATGTGACAGAGCCTCTCCCCTCCTGTGGCTCTGGGAATGCCAAGTAACCCCCCTGAACCTCGGTTAGTGTATCTATAAAAAGGGGATAGAAAATCACATCTGTCCTGTCTCCCTAAAGAAAGGGCATGAGGTGCAAATGAAATACTGATGGTGAAGACATTAAAAAAAATGTAACGCATTAAAAGTTTGGTCTATTCAACAGCCTAGATTGCCTGAAGTTTCCTCAAGCATCCTATTCAAAACTCTCTCGAAGTCAGCCCTGAGATCACAGCATTTTCCACCCCTCAATCCACAGGAGCAGAAAGTTGCTGCATATATGTTACCTAACACATGCACTTCAATAACACCTCGCTCTTTCACCATATTAGCTCTAGCATTTAATCATGGTTGGCTGCAATTTATGCTCATTCTCCCTTTTCTGCCTATCCCAAGTGAATTGTCCTACATTTTCTTTCCTTATTTAAGTCCATTCTACTAATTTTTGACCGTTCTTCCAATCTACCAAGGTAATCTAAAAGTCTGATGGTATAATATGTGGTACAAGTCAATACAAACAACATATGAATGTTTATGTGTGTGTGTATATTTTCTCTCCTTCCACTTAACCATGTCATGTTGAGTAAGACCCAGAACCAGCTCCAGTGGCTTTATTTGAAATAGCAGAGGCCTGTCCAGTACTCACACAAAAAGTCACTGTCTAACTTGTACAAGGGTCATGGGATCAACTATTTACAACAATCAACCAGTCAATTGGGGTGAAACAACCGCTTTGACTTAATTTTTGCTGAATTGCCTGGTAGGCTGCCTGGAGATGCAAACTTAAAGGGAAAAACAAAGGGAAAATGTCTTGGAGAGAAACCTCTGTCAGTGAACAGATGATCTCCACAAAAAGGGAAATTCAAAATCAAAGCTCTAGATGGTTTAATGAAATTTTAATTCGATGATATAAGCAGCCTCTGTGGCTATGGCAGAATACGCCTAAGAATTTCTTGTTTGGCTATTTACTGAATTCTCTTTTTGTTCATTGTTGTGGTTGATTTGGATTATGGCATGTCCCATGGCGGGGTCTTCAGTGCCACTCACAGCTATTTGTCTGATAATTCATTCCTACTAGGTCCCAGGAGCTAAGCACTATTGCTACATTCTCACCCCCTAAATTCAGGTAAGGAGGATTCTTGATGCTTTATGAATGATATGTTGTGGCTTCAAGCCTTCACTTTTTCTGAGACACCCAGAATATCCTTCAAATGGCATCACATTGTGGAGGTAATTTTGGAAAAAAATAATGTGGTGTAACATTTCATCACATTATTATTTTTTAATGAATTATTTAAAAATACTTAGAAAAATAATGAGAAATACTGAAATAGTGAAAAAAGTGATATTTTTGGTAAAATGAAGAAAAAATCTGGACTAGACAGAGTAAAAGCCCTGGCTAATTTTATTGTAAAGTTACTTATACAGAAAGGATATTGCATCTAAGCAATAAAGAAAAATACCTTCTAGTTGGGGCTAGCAAAAACAGTACTCATGCAATAAGGGCCCACTGGAACCCTAAGGAATTACAGAATTGAACAATTTAGTGATAAATGCCTTCAGAGAAAAGAAGTTTAAAAAAGGACTGGCTTCTTTACACCTGCATATGGGAGGGTTTCTTTGAGAAAGAAGACAATATCAAAATCCACTTAAACGTTACATATTTCTATTATTTCCAAAATAAAGTCGAAATGCAATAATCTCTTCATTTATTTCCAATTAGGCAACTTCTCTATCCTGGCAAACAGTGGGAATTTGACTTTCAAAGTATTTTACTAATGCATTTGCCCCTTTCATTTCTCCTCCCTTCTATTCTGTCAGGCTTGGAAATTCTGTACGTGAACGCTTCCCATTTAACAACAACACACTGTTTGTCTTCAGCTTGGCCACAGTCTATGCTAGTTTTGCTACAAGTTAGAAAAAAAACTATGACTATCCTTATAATAAAATGTAGTATCCCCACAGATATACAAATTCTGATGTAAAACAAATAAAAAGGACAGAGAGAAAATACCCAGTTTATCTTCTAACTCACGATTGAGCTTTTAAAATGAATTGAATTCCACAGGCCCTCTGCACATGATACAGCATTTACCTTCATAGATATCTGAGGTGAAAACCCTTTTTTGGAAAACACAAAGTCAGTGGGAAATTTAGGATAGTGGTATTAGGGATGAATCTACTAAACAACCATTTGGGCTGACCCGAGGATAACAATACATCATTCTTCCTTGCCCCTTACAGTTTACAGAGTGTGTTGGCCTCTATGACAAACCTCTGCAGTGAGAACAAACTGGGAAAACTTATGGTATCTTTACAATCTAAGTTATCTATTTCTGTACCTCCACAAATAGTTATGTGAACTACAAAGTAGAATGCAATTTTTGCCAACATTGTCAAAGATAGAGGCAAGACCCAGGAACACTCTGGCTGGTCAAAAGCACAAAAGACGTACAAACTATACAATTTTACAGGATTACAGGAAGCAGCAATACTTGGTTTTATCCTACTCCCTCTTTAAAAAAATCAATCTTCATTTCAAAAGTTCTTTTAGTGCTCTTTTTAAGACAATATTCTTATTAAAACATCCTGATGGGTTGCCAGTGTATGACTATCGGTCAAGTTCACCAGCATCAATTGCTGCTCTCGATAATTTATCTCCTGTTTGAGCTATCTTTGATGTTCTCTAAAAAATATGTCACTATAAGTCTTTGGATAGTTGGTGCTCAACTATATATTACTTTATTTTGGAGAAAATTGCCATGGACAGACCAACAAATGCCATGACCTTCCGGCTTCTTAATGGCTGTGAGGAGCAGGGACTATCACGCTGCTCTGAGCAAGACATCTATAACAAAGTCTTTCCCCTACATTGACATGCAGTTTGACTGGTTTGTTCTAGCATATATATAGAACCAACTGAATTTCAGTTTTAAACATATTTTTGGCAAATTAAAAGTATTGTAATGTTCAAAACGATGAGTCATATACTGGATATACTTTGGAACAATTGTTACAAAAGCTCAACAGAAAATGCCATACAGATTATCGCATGAAATATATTTATTACATATAGCATATACATGAAAGAGGTGAGGAAAGACAGACATAGAGATGAGAGAGACAGAGAAAAGGAAGGTTAAAGCAGTTCATAAGTCATAGGGTCAGATATGTTTCTGGAAGATATTAACTCAGAAATAGGGTTTAAGGAAGAAAGGGGTTTAATTTCACAGATATAAAATAGAATGTTGAAATCTATGGTAGAACATAGCAGCAAGCTATAGGTAAGTAAGATTGTGGATAGGAAATTGATTAGATGTGACTGTGATACACACGAGTAATTTTCCAAGTGAAGCTGTCTTCTTAGTTAAACCAATAATTTGTGTATGGTCTCATCCTGCCTGAACCTTACTTTGAACTAACTCCATAAATAATGCGGAAGTGAATGTTTAAATTATCTTGACAACTTCCCACTTTATTTTGAGCATAGAGATTTAGTTTTATGCATTATTTATATTATGATAACATATGCACTATTTCAGCTATTCAGTCCTAATAACGAATGTGATCAATTGTTTTAATTTGTCATGGTTTATGAAGGTATACCTGTTTTAAAGTGAATTAAATCAGTAGCTCTCAAATATGTTTCGTCAGGAAGAGGGTGAGTTGCTTTCAGAATGATTTTGCCGAGATGAAAATAATTTAATAGCTTGAAAAACTATCGGTTTAATTGAATTTCTATCTACAACACTGAATTAAATCATGGAAACATTCCAAATGCTATAAAACATTTACTTTACTTATTTGCACTCATCTGATTTTGGAAATTTGCTTTTTTTTTTTTAAGGGTCTTTATATAAAAGTAACCACGAATGTTATTTTAAACTGATTGTATTAAGAAGATTTATTATTTACTACTGAGAAGTCTGAACTTCAGCCAAACTGATTTAAAGGTATCTGTTTTGCCATTGTATTGCTAGTATTTACAGCTTTTTGACAGTGTTAATGCAAAATTGTGTTTTCTCTTTCGCTTTTCATTTAAAAACTGGAAGTTCCCAGGGAAATTTTCTATTCACTCAGCATAAGAGAAACGATACAGATAGATATTGGTAAAGGCATTTTAAAGAAAGTTAAACCAATATCTTTTTAAAGTACAAGTTTATGTGTATAACAATTTAACAAATGATTTTGTCACATAATGTTTTTTAATGGATTACAATATCTTCATTTGAAAACTGACTTTCATATTTTGTTTTAGGACCAAGCCATTCTGTAAAGTCAGTTATTTTGCTGGGTATCTGTTTTCTTGCTGTAAATATAAATAGTTTGGTACTGGGATTTCAGCAGAGAGCAAAACAGTCATGCTTCCTCCTTCACCAAAGCTCACAGACTATAAGCAGACTATAAACTATATAGCTTACATATTATAATATAGTTTATATGTTAGACTGTAAACTAATACAGAAAGGCCTCCTTTTGGATCTTTATAGATATCAAAATCTTTCCTGCATCAAGGCCTTCTCAAACCACATCTCTTACCACTACGGAAAATGCTGTTTGCCTTTAACATGTCCCCCCAACCCTCATATTTTCAGGTCTCAGCATTAAAATTACTTTCTCAGAGAGCCTTTTCTGTTTCCCTGAAGTAGACCCTTCCACAAACCCTTTATTCCCTCCCACTGCACTTGGTTTTCTTCAAAGCATTTATTACAATTGAAATCACATCTATTTTTGTTGGCTTGTCTACTCTGTCTTATAATAAGCTCCATAAGGACAGGCAATGTGTGTTTTGCCCACAGATGTTTACTATCACCTCACAATGTGCCTGGCACAGAGTAGCAGCTCAATAAATATTTGTTGAAGGAGTGTATGAAATAATCCCTAAAATACATTTACGTTTATGACTGAGATAAATTCTATAAAAGAAATACAGTGCTATGAGCTATTTATACTGGGAATTGACTCAGGCAATCAGGGAATGTTTTCCAGAGGAAAGGGAATTGAGAGGAGGGAGGAATGAAAAGGAAACCTTATGTGAAAATTCCTACGAAGGAAGAAGTACAATTTATTCAAAGAACCAAAATAAGGTTACTGGGGCTAGAGGCCAGTAGAAAGAGGGATTAAGAGGGTGAAATGAGAGGCTCCAGGGCGGGGCAGGGGCCAGACTGTGAAGCCCTGGTTGGTCATTTTTTCAAAGAAAATTGGAAAGACATTAAATGGAGAGGAGAGACATAATCAAGTTTGAATTTTTAGAGCACACTCCAGTGGAAATTGATCATTTGGGGAGGGCATGAAGATGTGCAAACAGAATAATTAGGAGACTCTGTTGTCTTTCCTTCAAGAGGAAAGTGTCTTGGACTGTAGAAGAGGTACTGGATGTGGGGATCGATGAATACATTTGAAAAACAGGAGGGCTTCTTATAGGATTGGATAATGTGAGGTAAAGGAGTAAAACATTTAAAAAAATGCCATTTTCTGAGCAAGTTAACTCTGGAACGGAATTAGAGCTGGAGGAAGAGCACAGATTTGATTTGAAGATAGTCAGTTTTAGGTGCCTATGAGAAACCCAAATAAAGAGAGAGATAACAATAAGCATCTGAATACATCAGTCGGAAAGTCAGAGGTGGCCAGAATTGGAAATTTCTGAATCATAGACATGTGGAAGGTAAAGAGTGCATTGGGCATAGATGAGGTTACCTAAGGAGAGAATGCAGGATAAGAAGAGAAGAAATACAAGACCAAGCTTTAAAATGCTCCCAATATTTAAAGGCCAGGTCAAGATAGAAAAGCCTACAGAAGAGACTGAGAAGGAGCAAAGAGGAAAAAGAAATACATGATAAAATCAGTAGAGTAGGTCATTTTGCTGAAGTCAAGGTTACAAAATAAAAAGTTTCAGGAAGAAAGGATCAGTCAAGAGTCATACGTGATGAATCCTGAAACCTGTCCCCTTTCTATAATGGTCTGGGAGTCTTTGATCACCTTGGGTCAGCTATTATGATGGATTTTGGGGGCCTAAATCAGATACATCCTATAGAGGAGTGTTTTGGCTTCATTATTTGTAATTAATATGACACAGAATCTTCATGCAAATGGAAAATATTCTTTAATTTTACCATACTCATGATCTTCTTTTATGTTGATGGGAATTACTTGCTTATACTTAGAGATTCATTCAATTTGAGCAATTAAAGAGATTATCTATTCTAATCCAAATCCCTATTTTACAGATGAGAAGAACAAGATTAAGAAAAAAATCTAGGCTTTTTCCCAAAGTTAACACTTCCACAGACTCTGAAATAAAGCGTACATGTCCCAAATTTTCATTGAGCTGTTTCCCCCCGCCCACTACTGCTTATTTCCAATGTTAAATCATAGGAAAAAATATTGTTTAATTATTTAACAAATATTGTTTAATGGAATTTGTCTTTATATAGATCCAAAACCAACTGTAATTTAGGCAAGTATGCATTTCATTAGGCAATGTGCTTTAATTTTGAATTGTAAGTTGAATTTTTTAGTACATTTTGGAGCTCAAAACTGCCAGGGAAAAATGGTGCCTGCCAATTAAACTAGAGAAAAAAAATGTGCCCCTTTCAAAAAACAATAGGAAAAACTCACACAACCCTTTCAAGCTCTTTTAAGAGCTTGTTAGTAATGGATTCCATCATAAAATATACTGAAGATGGATGAGTGGATGAGGGAGAAACTTGATTTATGATACAACATTTTTGTTGATTATGTTTTGTATTCTAAGAAATGTTTCGGCATAAGACATTTCAGTATTTCCCTTAGGAACTTTTAGTATCAAACCTACCAATTTAGCCCAATTCAAAATGGAGCAGTTAATATAGAATCTGAAATAATTGAATGGGAAAAATGCAACCATATTTCTCCACCAATTCCACCTTCATTTTGCATGCAAAAAATCATTTTCAAAGAAAAATGTTTATCCCTTATGCTGCAATGTAAAGCAATGATACTTCTCACATACTATATGAAAATCAGACTTCTGTTCTATGGTCACACACAAGAGAAATGCCATCCTGTTGGCTTTTGGGATATATTTAGCATGCCTTAGTTAAGACTATGTCTTAGGGTCCATTATAGTACCTCATAGTGAGTACTTAATATCTGTCGGGTTAAAAAGGTAATAAAATCTATCACCACATTTAAAATTCAATGCATACTTTTATTTCATTCTGCCTTACTTCAAATGAATGTTTATTTTCCAAATTGTGACAGATAGGGCTAATCATAATAAAAATTTGTAAAAAAAAAAAAAAATTAGTGGAAAAAATTTTAAGGGGATTGCCAAATCCTGAAAGAATAGAAAAAGCCATATAAAACAGTCATATTTATTACTACCTAGAAGCCACAATTCTTCCATTATAACTCATTTTCCAAACTGCAAGGAAATGCTTCACATTATAAAATATGAATGATTACTTTAAAAAAGCTCTGTCTTCCACATAAAGCACAAGTCTTATATCTTATGATTTCAAAAGGGCATTCTCTCTGCTCTTTGATTTGATAATATTTCTGGGAAATAACTCAATTCAAATAAACCTAGATTGAGGCTAGAGTATCAGGACCAGCAGCCCCAGACCTGCCCTTTTCTAGAAGTCCACACGAGAAGTACTTAAGGGCCATAAGTCATTATCATCACATAGATTTTATAGGTTTCCTTCTGTGACTGCAACACTGAACTAGGTGTTGGAGTGATTTATGAGGAAGTGTTAAAGATTTAGAATCTGTTTCTGATTCAACTTTGGAGTGAAAAAATATGTGATAGCAATTCGGGAAAATTTGGTGACTATGCAATACATGCAAATTTCTATATAATTTATGGTAATCATATTTTAACAAAAGCAAGAAACTTTGGAAACACAGAGTACTATTCTAAATGAGGTCCAAAACACTAATAGAGTACATGCATTGACCTGTATTTTATGCGTGGCTCTCTAATTGATCATGAATATTGTACACAATTTCTTTAAAAACAAAACTAAAGAAAAAACGAAATCCATGTATCTGAGAGTAGACTAAAATGTCACATAAAAACAAGCAGTTCAATAAATATTCATGGTTGGCAACAAGAATAATGATGGAATTTTATATAATTTCATCAATTTAGTAATCATCTATTGAACAACTACAGTGTGCATATCATAATACTGAGAGCTGAGAAAAGAGGGTTCTTGCAAAGAAATCTGTGCCGCAAGGAACTAGCAATTGATCTCATTTTAATATAAGGACTGCCAGAACTATGTAAAGGAAGCAGTTTAATACTAACAGTTCCTTTTAAATCAAAGAGCTAAGAGTAATAATGAAATAAATGTATTGTTTTCTCTTATGCTATTATTTCCTTGCATGTAAATCTATTGTACCTTTTTCTTAACTCAAAAGCCCCTGAATTGAAAGTTACAACCTCCAGATGGGTTCCAAGACCAGAGAAGTCCTGAAACCCAGAGGGGCCAGCCTCTTCAGAACATCAGCTCGTTCCATCCCCCTATCCAATATTATCAACAGCCCTTTCCAACAAGGAAAAGTCTTATTGGGCATAGCCCAAATATCTTTAAAGATTGGGAGAAAGATCAAAGGAGAAGGAGGAGTTATAGCAGAGAAGACAGGAGTTAACAAATGAGTATGACTGCTGAATCATTATATTGATATTTCTTTTAGTCTCCAGTGACTCGGAGCAGCCAGAAGGAAAAACCTAAAACTGTGGAACAGTTATCCATACCAAACTCTGAATTCTACTCTATAACTAACTGTGGCAGTGTGCTTTGAAATTTATTACTTTTTTGTATGTATGTTATTTTTCACAATAAAAACAAATAACCCCTTGGATTACAATATTTTCCATATGGAAATTTTGACTGGAGGGGTGATGGCCACCTCGGAAAAGACAAGTATGTATGTGTGTGTGTGTGTGTGTGTGTGTGTGTGTGTGTTAGGATTATGGCATGGGTGTGGGACATTTGTTACAATTAATGAAAGCACATTTTATAATTGTACTACTAACTATTGTCCATGGTTTAATTTAGGGATCACTGTTTGCGTTGTGCAGCTCCATGGATTTTTAAAATTTTTTATTCTATTATCAGCAAAATTTTTATTCTATTACCAGCTAAAATTTCTCCCTTTTAACCATATCAAAATATATAATTCAGAGCCACTAATTATGGTCAAAATGTTGTGCTACCATCACCACCAGCCATTACCAAAACTTTCCCCAATTAGAAACTCAGTACATTTTAAACCTTAACTCCCTATTCTCTAACCCCACCTTGTCCTGTGGTAACATATAATACAGATGTTGACTTTGAGCTGGCTTATTCTAATTATTTCATATCAGTGAGATCATATAAATATTTGTCCTTTTGTGTCTGGGTTATTGCATTCAATATTGGGGTTTTCAAGTTTCATTCATATTGTTACCTGGATCTGAATTTATTCCTTATTACAGCTGAGTAATATTCCATTGTGTATATACCACATTTTGTTTGTCCATTCACAATTAATGGGCACTTGAGTTGCTTCCATCTTTTGCCAATTGTGAATAATGCTACTATGAACAATGTTCTGCAAATGTCTTTTCAAGTCCCTGCTTTTAATTCTTTAGGGTATATACTTAGAACTGGGATTGCTGGGTCATATGGTAATTCTCTACTTAACTTTCTGAGGAAAGGCTAGCTGTCTCCCACAGCAGCTACACCCATTTTACATTCCCCCCAACAATGAATGTGTATTCCTACATCTCCACATCCTCTCCAACACTTGTAGTTTACCATTTTTGTAAGAGAAGCCTTCCTAGTGGATATGAAATGCTTTTGATTTATATTTCCCTAATGGCTAATGATCGTTGAGCATCTTTTCATGTACTCTGGCTGCTTGTGTATCTTTGTTGGAGAAATGTCTATTCAAGATTTTGCCCATTTCTTAGTTGGGTTGTTTGTCTTTTTATAAAGTTGAAGGATTTCTTATATATTCTGCATATTAAGCCCTTATCATATAAGTGGTTTCTGAATATTTTCTCCCATTTTGTATGTTTTCATTTTCATGACAAAGTCCTTTGAGATGCAAAAGTTTTAAATTTTGATGAGGTCTCATTTATGTATTTTTTCTTATTTGCTTGTGTCTTGGGTATACCACTGCCTAAAACACATTCCTGAACATGCTTCTCTAAGTTTTCTTCTAGGAAGTTTATTGATCTAGCAGTTATATTTAGGTCTTTGATCCATTTGAGATGATTTTTGTATAGGTGTGAAGTAGAGGTCTTCCTATTTTTGTAATTTATTTGAGTCTTCTCTGATTTCCTTTAGATTGCTAAATGAATTTTCTGTGTACAAGACCTTAACATCCTTGGTTAGGTTTATCCCTAGATATTTCATTCTTTTATTTGCTATTGTAAATGATATTTTTTTCTTGATTTCTTGTTCAGATTGTTCATTACTAATATATAGAAATACTACTCACTTTTTTATTAGCTCTAGGAGCTTTGTTGTGGATTTTTCAGGATTTTCTGTACTTAGGAGCACATCACTTTCAAACAGGGAAAGTTTTACTCCTTCCTTTCCACTGCAGATGACTTTATTTCTTTTTCTTGTCCAGTTGCTCTTGCTAGAACTTCCAGTCCAATACTAAATATCAGTGGTGACAGTATACATCGGTGGTTCTTTAAAGCTTTGTGTACTCAAGAAAAACATGCTCTTAAATTTGATGCATTTCTATGGGCATGAACCTATTGTAAGTAGAACCTTTTGATGAGACTACTTTAGCTAAGGTGTGGCCCACCTCAGTCAGTATGGTCCTAATCCTATTAGTGGACTACTTCATAAGATAATGAAATTCAGACAGAAAGAGAAAGCCACAGGAAGCAAGAGGCTGAAACAGAAATTGGAAGAGTCCAGGATTCTGTTGCCCTGTGCCTTCTCACGTGACTGAGGAACCAAAGACCACTGGCAACCAACCCCAGGAAGCTACAGTATTTGGGAAGAAAGTATTGCCTTGATGGTTCCTTGGATTTGGACATTTGTGAGCAAATAAATTCCCATTGTTTAAGATGAATCATTTCATGATATTTGCTTGAGTTGCCCAGGAAACTAAAACAGTATTCTTTTCTTCTTCCTGATCTTAGAGGGAAAGTTTTCAGTCTTTCCCCATTAAGGATGATACTAGCTCATCCTTTCATCCTTTCTTATATTAATGAAGTTTCATTTTATTCCTAGTTTCCTAAGTGTTTTTATCAAGAATGCCTGCTGGATTTTGTCACATACCTTTTCTGCATGAATTAAGAAGATCATGTGCTTTATTTTTTCATCTCTCTGTTAATGTGGGGTATTACATTAATTGATTTCTTAAGTTTAATCACCCTTGCATATCTTGGGTAAATCCCAATTGATCATGGTGCATAATTCTCTCAATATGCTGTTGGGTTTGATTTGCTAGCATTTTTTTTTTGAGTACTTTTACATTTATATTCATAAAATATATTGGTCCATAATTTTCTTTTCTTGTGGCAACTTTATCTGACTTTGGTATGAGGGTGACATTGACTTCACAGAAGGTATTAGGGAACATTCCCTCCTCTTCCAGTATTCTGGAAGAATTTCAATGGGGTTGGTATTAATTCTTCTGGTAATGCTGGTAAAATTCCCCTGGGAAGCCATTGGTCCTGTGCTTTACTTAGTTGGGAGGGTTTTGATCACTGATTCAATCTCTTTAATAGTTATTGGTTTGTTGAGATCTTCTATTGCTTCTTGAGTTAGTGTCAGTAGCTTGTGTGTTTCTAGGAATATGTCCATTTAATCTCATCCTGGTTATCTAATTTGTTGGCATGCATTGTTCATAGTACCTCTTATGGTCCTTTTTAATTCAGTGAGGTCAGTACAAATGTTCTCTTTTTCATTTCTGATTTTATGTTTCTGTGTCCTTCTTTTGTTCTTTGTCAGTCTATCCAATGGTTTGCCAATTTTATCGATCTTTTCAAAGAAACAAATTTGTTTTTATTTTCTTTATTCCATTTATGTCTGCTTTATCATTGTTTCTTCCTTCTATATAATCATTTTGGGTTTAGTTTGTACTTCCTTTTCTAGTGCTTTTAATTTTGAGGTTAGGTCTTTTATTTGAAATCTTTCTTCTTTTATAATGTAAGTATTTAGGGCTATAGATTTCCCTCTAAGCACTGCCTTTACTGTACCTCATAAGTTTAGATATGTTGTTTTCATTTTTACTCACCCAGAGATATGTCCTAATTTCCTTTTTCTAACTCATTGTTCTTTTAAGAATATTTCATTTAATTTCCATGTATTCGTGAATTTTCCATTTTTGTCTCTGGCATTGATTTCTAGCTTCATTTCATTTAGGTCAGAGAAGATCAACTGCGTGACTACAATATGTTTGAAGTTATTGATACTTGTTTTGTGAACTATGATGCAGTCTATCCTAAAGAATGATCTATGTACATTCAAGAAGAATGTGGAGTCTGTTATTGGGTGAAGTGCTTTGTTAGGTCTAGTTCATTTAGACCTAAATGAAATGCTTTGTTAGGTCTAGTTCATTTAGACCTAAAGTCTACTATTTCCTTATTGATCTTCCGTCTATGTGTTCTATCCATTATTGCTTCATATATTTTAGGGTCCTACTATTAGGTGCATATATATTTTGAATTTTTATGCTTTCTTGTTGAATTGACCCCTTTATCAGTACATAATGAATTTTTTTTATCTTCCTTATAACAGTTGTTTACTTAAAGTCTATTTCATCTAATATTTAGTGTAGCAAACCTACCTCTCTTTTGGTTACTACTTGCATGGCATATTTTTTCCCAGACTTTCAATTTAAGATAAGTCTCTTGTAGACAGCATATGGTAGGGTCATGCTTTTCAATCCATTCTGATAATCTTTACCTTTGATTGGAGAATTTTAATCTAGTTACATTTGAATTCATTATTGATAACACCAGACTTTTCCCACCATTTTGCTGTTCAGTCTTTGTAAGTCTTATACCATTTTTGTTCCTTAATTCTTCTGTTAATGCCTACTTTCATGTATATTTGACTTTTGTACCATATTGAGACCCTTTTCATTTCTTTCTGGACATAGTTTTCATATATATTTCTTTGTAGTTTTGCCATGGGGTTAAAAATTAACATGCTAAATATATAGCAATCTTCTTTGATTTGATACCACCTTGGCTTCAATAGTATAGAAATACATTCTTCCAATGCCTCTCCATCCCTACCATCTTTAATTATATTTTTTTACACTGTATGTCCCAACTAAAGATTTATCATTACTTGTTATGCATTTGTGTTTTAGCTCCTGTAGGAAGTAAGAAATGGAGCTACATATCAAAAACTACAATACATTAGGGCTGGCATTTATAATGATGTAAAATGTTTACCTTTCCTGGAAGTCTTTATTACTTCGCATTGCTTTGAACTTCCATCTAGTGTTATTTCCTTTAAATCTGAAGAAGTCTCTTTAGTGTTGCTTGTAGGGCAGTTCTAGTGGTAATGAACACCTGCAGCTTTTGTAGAACTGTCTTACTCTTTCCAAATTTTTGAAAGAAAATATTGCTGGATATAAGATTCTTGGTTGACAATTTTTTTCTAGCCCTTTAAATATTTCAGTACACTTGCCTTTTTGCTTCCATGGTTTCTGATCAGAAATTGGCACTTAATCTAATTGGGACTCCCTTGTACATCTTTTCTCTTAAAGCTTTCAGAATGCTCTCCTTGTCTTTTGCATTCAAAAGTTTAATCACTTTGTGATGGGATGCATTGTTCTTTAAGTTTATTCTGTGTGGTATTCTCTGGGTTTCTTGGATGTGCACATTCACATCTTTTGCTAAGTTTGGGAAGTTTTTTCATCCCCATTTCTTTAGCTTATTACTTCTGCCCCTTTCTCTCGTTCCATCTGGGACTTCCATAATGCATATATTGCTCCTCTTGATGGTGTCCTAGATGTCTCTTGGTCTATTTTTGCTTTTTAAAATTCTTTATTCTGTCTGCTCCTCAGACTCATTGATTTAAATTGCCTTGTCATTGAGTTCACCGATTCTTTCTTTCGTCAGCTCCAATGCGCTGTTGAAACCCTTCTGGGATTTTTTTATTTCTGATATTGTGCTCTTCAATGCCAGTAGTTCTGTTTGATTCATTGTAAACTTTGTATCTCTTTATCAAGATTCTCGTATATATGTTCATTGTTTTCCTGATATCCTTTCATTCTTTCTCTGTAGTTTCCTTCATCTGCTTGAGCATATTGAAGATCATTTTTTTAAGTCGTTTTTTGACATGTCCACCATCTGGTCTTCATCATTGGTGTTTTCCAGATTTTTATCCTCTTCCTTTGGGTGTTCCATCGTGTCTTGCTTCTTTTTCTGTAGTGTAATATTTGTTGCACACTGTGCATTTTAATATTTTAAAATGTTAACTCTGGATTTACTCCCCGAGATGTCTGTCTTTTCATTTTGTAAGCAGCTGGGGATATGACAGATATTTTGTTGCATGCCATCCCTCCTATCTGGAATGTCCACCCAAGACAAATGCAAAGTACAGGGTCCTCCCTGTCTTTTCTGGGCCAGCAGCTTGTCTTGGACTTGTGTCTTCTAGTGGCATATGAGGTCCCCTGTTTAAAGGAGTCCAGATGCCTCCTCTGCTTCCCAAAAGACAGACCTTCTCACC
The DNA here is from genome assembly GCF_023851605.1 of Tamandua tetradactyla. Taxonomy (NCBI): domain Eukaryota; kingdom Metazoa; phylum Chordata; class Mammalia; order Pilosa; family Myrmecophagidae; genus Tamandua; species Tamandua tetradactyla. Next base: position 31,500,272 of record NC_135352.1, read on the forward strand.
CTCCCAGATGATACCCTACCTTACTAAAATCCAGTAAGCCTTTTCCCCAGGCCATACACCTCTATTTTTTCTTATACAGTTTTCACTGTCTTAAGCTGATTTTGTCTAAAGGGCAAATATTGGGAAGGCTGTGCAGCCAGAGGCATGTTTCCCAAGTCAGTCTTTCCCAGCAGGAACTAGGCCAGGGCCCTATAAAAGAGTGCAGGGCAACTCTGCATTGCCTGGGAGGAGGGATGTGGGAGGGCAGGAAGGGGGCAGGAGTGCCCTCCATAGCTCCCACAGGTTACACTTCCTTCACTTGCTCAGCAAATACAGCCCTTGTACTGCCCCCTGCAGCTCAGAGGAGGCACACCCTCTTTGTGTTTCCACTGCTTTTGTCTCAGGCGGGTTGGAACAATGGCTGCCCTTGGAGCTGGGACCCCAGGAACCCAAAGGCTCATCCAAAGAAAATATAATTAATGGTTATCATTATGATGGTATGTCAGGGTAACTACTGGAAAATTCTCCTTGAACTTGGAAATATTTTATATAGTCTGATGAGAGAGAAGAAATTTGGGTTCGAATCCTGCCTGGTTGCATGTTACCCATATGACGTGATCTTTGTCAGGTTATGTTTTCTAAGTGCAGTTTCATTGGATATTAAAGGAATCACATATCATTTCACTCACAGAAGTGCTCTTCAGGTTTAAATGAACTAATATGCAAAAATTCTCTATCACTATGTTTATAGACAGAAGAAATAAATGTTTCTGCTTTTTGTCTGCAAAATTAGTGTTTGAATCAACTATGAAAATAACCAAATACAGAAATGGCAAATAACACAAATCTCGGATTTGTAGAGTGCCTGACACCAATCCAATCACTCTTAAGAATCTCAGAGTGATTATGCCTAAGAGTCACCCCCAGAGAGCCTCTTTTGTTGCTCAGATGTGGCCTCTTTCTTTAAGTCAATGCTATAAATCTCCCTGGTAATGTGGGACCTGACTCCTAGGGATGAGCTGGGACATGGCAACGTGGGAGTGAGAAAGCCTTTTTGGCAAAAACAGGGAAGAGAGAAATGAGACAAAAATAAAGTCTCAGGGGCTGAAAGACTGCAAACAGAGTCAAGAGATTATCCTGGAGGTTATTCTTACACATTACACAGAGATCCCTTTTCAGTTTATGGTATACTGGAGTGGCTGGAGGGAAGTACCTGAAACTGTTGAGCTGTGTTCCAGTATCCTTGATTCTTCAAGAAGATTGTATATAGCTTTTACAGTGTGGCAGTGTGATTGTGAAAACCCTGTGTCTGAGGCTCCTTTTATCTAGGGATTGACAGATGAATAATAATAAAAAAGGATACAAAATAAATACATAATAGGCGGAGATAAAGGGTTAAAATTGGGTAGACTGAAATACTGTGGATTAATGAGAGGGAGGGGTAAGGAGTATGGGATGTATGAACTCTTTTTTTCTTTTCATTCTTTTTCTGGAGTGATACAAATGTTCGAAAAATGATCATGGTGAAGAATCCACAATTATGTGATGATATTGTGAGCCAATGACTGTATAATTTGGTTAGACTGTATGTGTAAGGACACTTCTCAATAAAAATATATATTTTTTAAATTGCAGAGTAGTTGTATATTATTATTCCCCACTTCATAGAGAAAGAAAGGCTAAGAGAGGCAAGAACAGTTGCCCAAGAAAGGGAGATACACTAAACATACTCTAGACAAACGAAAGCAGATTACGGTACATGTACAAATAACATTTGGAGTATTCTGCATTTGCAAACTGACCTCTTCAGAGTGGGGCAAGTATCCCAAGGAACTATCAAAAGAATATATTTTGAGTTTCTGTAATGGAATAAAACCCAAGAAGTTTCAAGATTTATTAACTTTTTATGAGGAAGAATGGAAGAGGGGTAAAAAACCTATTCAGTCCTGGTATACCATCCATTGTACATGCCAGATAAGTGTAAGAAATGCATCCCTTAGCCAAGACCGTTGGCGAACACTGACTGAGAGGCCAAAGCATTGCAGAGCGATTCGTGTCAATTTAGGGACCAGAATTCCCACATACCAGGCCTATTGCCCAGAGCAGGAAGTGCAAAGTTGAAGAAGGTAGTTTTTTCCTGGGAATGACCAATATGGTAAGGAAAAAAATAGACAAAGAGCCAGATACTAAATCAGTATGGAATAAGTATTTTGCTGTGTCTAACAGGACAAAACAGTGTTTGCTGAGCATGAGGTACTGACGGGCCGTGCACAGTTACACTCATCTCACCCCTGTGCTGACTCTATGAGGCAGGTGCTGCTGTTCCGATGAGGAAACAGAAATTTAGAAAGGTGAAAAAAATTGTTCCCAACCATAAAACGGTAGGCAGTTACACCAAGAATTCTTTAGGTCTGTTAGCTACCGAGATTGCACTCTGTCCCTTCACTGCTGGGAGATTCAGAGGATTGAAACGCCATCAAACTTCCATCAACGTTCTGTGCATGTAAACTTGGCTTATGAATGGCGAGCTCCAAAGTGGTAAATGAAATGGCATTCTCACATTACCTTAGGCACAGGTAATATATGGATCAATTTATTCATGACAAACTTTAGTAATAATTGCCCTCATATTTATACTGGGAGGTAAGTTGATTATGCTTTTTAGAAAATGTGAAGTAACCTGCTAAAGAATAGAATTTCCTACACTAAGTTACATGCAACCCATAGAATTCTTCATCACTTTCTTTCATAGAGAACATTACCTACTCACGTTGGTAGATCATTTTCTATAAATTATGTACAACACAAGTAGCAGTGTATAATACTACTACTTAAATAAATATGTATTATTTATAGTGTCACAGGTGAAGTATTGAAAGAAATGATACAATTTGCCAAGAATCTTATTTTGAAAATAATTTGTCCAGAATGCTGAACCTGTGCAATACTGGCTTTTTTCTGCTGTTTAGATTTTTTTGTAATAAATGTATGTCATAATAAAATATTTCAAATAAACACTGCATTATTAATGTACCTTGTACCTGCCCTAGGGCAGCTGAGGCATAAATGGTTCATTTAAATTCTGGGCTCTTCCCACAGCACACATTGTACCTCTAATAGTTCTCCATGTGACGGCTGTACTTTCATTGTTTCCACGTCTACACAAATGCTACACGCTGATGTGGTACCTACAGTATTTAATGCTCTACAACCAAACATAAATCTTTTTCCTCTTACTTCGGTGCCACATGCCTATTGCAAAATGAATATTATTTTCTACTGCTAGTATTTTCAAAAGAAAACAGTTTTCCATGATATTTCCTGTCTCTATTTTTTACTTTTCACTGAGGTAAAAACAATCCATTTTAAATGGTGACAAAATGCATAGTTCTTAAATTGTCTTATAGATCATTTCCAGGCCAAGAGAATTAATAAAGCAGTATCACACTGGGCTTTGGGACATTAATAATCTAGAATTACCAGAGAAGGGAGATACAGCTACTATCTGGACACTCCCACAATTACTTTCTACCACAATAGGGCTGAGGGACAAAACCCTTTTACCTTCCCATTTTTCAAATTCATATATATTACATTATGCAGTTTCCATTAAATATTATCTAGTGGTTAATTAAAAATTATGAAATGGCATTCATTCCAAAGTATTAATCAATACTTGCAATCCATTTACCTTGAGTGTAGAGATCAATTTGTACAAGTAGTATTATAAGCTGTTTATCATCTGCATTTTTCTTGGCTAAGATACAGTTTTGGATAATCTATAAAAAGCAAATTTCTTATCTAAAACTAGAAACTGTAAACTGCCTTCTAAGTGAATAATCATAAAATGATTCCTACTAATAGCCTTCTAGCCAACACATCTTTTACATGATTTCTATGCAGGGGTTTCACCTAATTGTGGCTGTGGGAAAGAACTTCAGCAAGCATATGCAAACTTGAGTTCTCCCCAGAGGGTCCATCAAACAAGAATTCCAACACAGTCAGAACATTTGGAAACAGAGTGGGCTTCCTCTATACACTCCAGAGTCTGGGTTACAGCAATCCACAGACAGCACCCAGCTGAACCTGAAACTAGATGGACATGCCTCTGGAACGGCTAGTCAGAAAGGGTAACAGAAGCAGAGTCATCTTAGAGAGTGTCCTCAAGTGTTTTCTGATATGCTGAGAGCTGCCTGGCCCAGCTTAAGTAACTCTCCAATCTGAATGAGAAAACACTTAGAAAAGCAAGGAAGGGAGAAGAAGAGGATAGGAGAGAACAGAGGGAAATGAGTAAGAAACCCCAGTTTTGAAAACCCTAATCCCATACCTCCAAGAGCCTCTGGTAAGGCTCTATGCAAAAATTACCCCTTAAAAGGTATACAACTTAAGGACATATTTCTTACCTACTGAAAGGGCAGAGAATTTGAGCAGTGATGAAGAGACAGTCTCTGTGGGGCCAAGCAGCCTTGGTACAATTCCCAAGAAATCATTAAATGGTACTGGGCCTTGGGCAAGTTACTTAATCTCACTGGGAATCCCTTCATTATGTAAAGGTAGAAGACAAGTATGCATCTCCTAGGGTTGTGGCGAAGATTAAGCACATTACTATACTAAGAATTGAGAACAGTGCCCACATATAAGTGGGTCATCAAGAAATCTTAGCTGGTAATACTACCAAATATTCCTGGCAAGTTGAAGGATTGTTGGCAAAATTTTATTCAGGTATCCATTTTGTCCCTGACAAAGCCCTGAAATATAAGCAATTATTTTTTCCCAACTTTGTGCTCCCCAAGCTCTATTAAATATTGCTTTATTCTCCTTATAGAAAAATCCCGATACCCGATGACTATTAGGCCATTGCTGAGAATGGTCAAAAAGAAGCACAACGTGTCCAGGAGAGATCAAGAGCAGAGAAGCGGGGACCAGGGGGGGAGAAACCGGTTTGGAGAAAGGGATGGAAACTCTTCAACTATTTAATTGTAATTTAGATGAATTTTTAAAGCATTACATTGGAAATGCATGACTGCCCCTTAGCGTGTGCATATGGAGAAATTCAAGCCATTGCTGCTGTATTAAGTAGGGGGATAGCAGAACCCAGGAGAGTGCCAACCTCCATTTCTATCAGCTGAAGGCCATTGGAAGCCAGGAGAATATGAAAGGATGCAAAGGCCCCTTTGCATGGACTGGGAAACGAAGCCTTTCCGCAGAGAGTGCTGTCCCAACCCCACTGAGAATGTCCAGGAAGTAGATTTGTCTCACTAGGTCATCACAGACCAGCAATCATGTTTTCAGAACTGGATAAAACAAATTGAGTAAATTTTACTAATTATACATTGGTCTGCTGTATCATGAAAATGAAAAGCAGAACAAAAATTGCCAAGAAACCCTGCTAGACAATTTATCAGTAGCTTGCAGAGCCCAGGTCCAGGGCACAGTTGATGTTCAATTCTATTGATGATTTTATCTTTATCTTTTATCTTTGATTGGTCTTTGACCAATTTACTACCAATGCTGTTTGGCAGTTTTTGGAACATTTTGTCCTTTTCCTACCCTGTATGTGTTACTAGAAAATAGGAGAGGGTAAAGAGTAATCCCAAAGCAGGGTGAATAAATCAGATGGAATCAAAGTGTAAAACTCTTGAAGGAGAACATAAAGCACTTAGTTGTTTATTGTTCTAGGACATACTTTAGTCCTTTCAGTATGAGGCTGACATGAGACACATATGGTTCAATTGTTTTGTGTCTTCATAATACTAAAATTATTCAGTAGAGAGCATACATTAAAATCCTGTGCCCTGATGCTCTAATGGGAGAATAGAGCCCTGGGTCTGTGCCCAGGCCAAGGTCAGGGAGAAAGGCCCACGCTCAGATTCCTGGGATGCCAATATCCCAGAGGAAAGAGGAAGGGATGTTTGTTCTAAAGTTGTACATAGTGGCAATAAAGTGTTGCAATGATTGCAGACTATATATCGCATTAAATAAAGTAATAGACACAATAGAAACAATCTATACACATTCAAGTAGGAAGGCCTATGGAAGTTTGCAGATTATCAAAGCCTAATGAAAATAAAAAATCTGTCATCTTAGCCAACTTTACAGGCTATGCCATGCAAATTTAGCACTGAATAAAAATATTGGAAAAATCATGATTTTATTTAGCATGGCATCTAGATCTAAAGTGAAATAATTCAGCACATATAAAGGCCATATTGGATAAAATGCCGTTTGGGTTTTTAAATAGATGTGTTCTTTAAGAATAAATTAAACTATTAAACACAGCAAATGAAATAGTGGTACCTTGTGACATACTTTGCTTTTCTGGCTACTATACTTTTAGAACAACTAGAAAACTTGTAACTGATACCTCTTTGAAAAGAGGTGGTATTACTATAAGGCAAATTTTCAAACAATTAGAGCCTATCTCAAAAAGTATCGATTTGATAAGGCCAAGTCTAAGAAGTAAAAAGCAAAATGATTGTTTACTAACTGTGAAAATGTGTACCTTTTGGACTTTCAAAAATATATTTTTTAGGGGGGAAAAGAAAAATGCAGAAGAAAGAGGGAAAAATCTCCTGGATGTTTTATGGACTTATTAAAGGAAAGTCTCTCCTTTCATTAACTGTGAAAAAAAATCCATTAATATAGAAACTACGGCGAGCAACTGTAGCAGGTCCTGAAAACTGTCCTTCCCAAGATAACACTATCAGCACATCAGTAATCACTTTTCTGAATTTTAATGATAGTTTTCAAACAAGGCTCATGATTCAGTAGGGGCCTGTAAAACTTTACACTATCTGTTTAAGACACTCTGCCTCTTTTGGTACACATTTTTGATTAGAGCTTTGTAGTACATAAAGTCCAAAGACTTCAGATCACTCCAAACTTTGAACTAAACAGCCATAAATACTAGAAGATAAGGGTATTTTTTGTGCAGGCATTTAAAAGGAATTTTTGTCAGGTTTAATTATCTTAATTTCTCAACTTTCTATGTGAAAGGACAACTTCTCAAATCTCGCCATCCTGAAAGATTTGTTTTTCCACCAGTAATTTGGGTAATGAATTGAGAATAATAAGCTGAAGATTTTTATTTTTTTTTTGACTCATTCAGCATAGCCATCACCTGACCATGTGCTGATTTCACAGTGCAGAGAAAGGTCAAGAAAGAAACTGTCTCTAGGATGGCAAAATCAATGTCACATCACAAAATATTTCAATCATTACACAATTGAGTCCTTGTTAATTTAGTGTTTTACTTTCAAAAATTTAAAATTATTCACCTCCAAGTATGTCAAAAATGTACTGTTGTTCCTTATATATATGTGTGGTACTTTCAGCAGCTTGTTGCCCTCTGCTTAATGAAAAGAAGAAATAATTTGCATCAGTGTTTGACTACAACAAATACTGTTTTTGACTTTAAAATTATTTTATAGTTTGACTATATGCCCCAAAATGCCTCAACAGGTACAAAACATACTGAATGAGGGATTTTTCCAGTAATGTAAGAGGCACCAAGCAGATGTGCTGAGCACCAACCGATTTCATATTTCAATGTGACAAAATAGATGAGCCACATAAAGCCTAATTTCAGTTGCAAATTGCAAGCTGGAATAAGTTCCAGAATAGTAAACAATTAGCTGCTTTATTTTCTTTTTAATAAGACTAAATTGCCAGATAATATCTACTGGCATCAACTTGGCTAATAAAAATCTGCTTAATAGGATTTGCCATTTTTCCAATTGCCATCATGATCAGCTTTGCATTTTGATTATCCCTAAACTTTACCTCAATTTTCTCATAGAAAAGCTCTCAGTGGTAATTGCTTTAACATTTATTCCAGGTCAAGTGGTTAAGTATGAATAATGATCTGTCAAAAATGTACAGTAATGCCGTCAATAGAGCAATTACCATTTAGCTTGAGATTATTATGGCAAAAGAGCACATTAACTGGGCACAATAAACAGAACAACAGAGGAAAAGGGGGCAAAGGGACTGACTGTTTGCAAAACCTGTATGCACTGTTCGGCTTCCTGACAGATATTAATTGTCTTTCAAGACCAATTAACCACACCCCTGCAATGGTCTTCTCAGTATAGAGTGAATTAGGAACTTTTCATTACTGATAAAAGGAAAACAAATGTTTATACAGCTTACATTTCATATTCCCAAAAAGGTTGTCTCACTACATTTTCTGCGAGGGTGTTTATTTCCCAGCTCTTCGTTTCTCTGAGGGAGGCCACCACAGAGCGGTATTAGTTGTCTATTGTAGTGAATCACCGATTAAATTAATACTAATGGGAGGTGACAACACCTGCTTTTGTTGTCAATTTCACTTCAAAGGCCCAATTTTTCAAAGTGTCGTTCTCTAGAAGAAGCAATGAATAAGGTTGTAACTCAATACAGTACTACTTGGGGGAAAGAGGTGATAAAAAGGAAATATGATGTTTATCCAGTCAACACACCCCTGTTTGGTTGTGACTCCCTTAATATCTGTAGCTAGTAATTCTGTAGCTTGCTACACATTTGGGCAGTCATCACGGGTAACTGTGCCTGTAATTCAGGAACAGGCGGCTGTCAGGTTTCCTTTAGACTTTTATTGACTGATGTTTCGTTAGAAGGAATATTATTGGGTTTTAAAGATAATGGAAACACACTTAGAACATTGGCCATAGGTCTCCGAAAACTACATGTCTTCACTTGCTCAGTTGCTCCCTTGCACAGAAAATGATGCTTTAATGCCTCCTCTGTATTGAACGATGGAGACTGCACAGAGCTGGGGGTCACACCAGCCTGGGATTGTGTTGTATGGCTCCATCTCTATGGAGCTATGACTTTAGACAATTTTCTTTTAACCTAAATCTCAGTTTTCTCACCAGCAAGATGGGTAATTATGTCACCTACCTGGTATGCACATAAAATGGCATAACAGACCTAGATGCAAAGTGTTAGGTTGCCTTGCAAATAGTAGACACTTGAGAAAGGCTCTTTTGGTTGTTGTATTCTGGAAGCTAGAGATCCAATAAAACAAAATCCTGCTGTCAGAGAGCTTAACATAGAATTTGCATGAAGCAAATAAGGGACTTATGGGATGACTAGAATTAGTGGAGGTGTTTGGGTGGGGAGGGGTGCTGGAGTAGGGACAGGGGCACAGATGTGCCAAAGGCGTCAGGCAGAGCATATTCTTCTGGTTGAGAAGCTAGGAGGGGGTTTGGGTTGCTTTATGGTGCCGCCTTTGCCTTTAACCCTCAAATGTGTTGAGGTTTACCTTCTTGTTTTCATCATGGTACCACTCGCCACTAGCTCACCCAATCTCCCAAAATATTTCTCAGTAGGCCAATAGTTCTCTCACATTAAGCTACAGGGGCTTGTTAAAATGCTTACCGCTAAACCCCAACCATTACAGTCTGGGTGAGGCCAAGGAATCTGCATTTCCTCAGTGAGTGCTCTGAGGCCCACTCTTTGAGAAACATTACTTTGGCCAGATGGAAACTTCTTGATGTAGCTCCAAAAAGTACACCAAAGAGAACCTATTGTTTCCACTTCCTGGAATATTCTTTGCCTCTAGTCAAGCTCAAATGTTACTTTCTCCATGGAGTCTATTTATTTCTTCAGAGTTATTACTGCAGCCAGATCACAGAAGCCTTCAAGTCTGTGGCCTTAAACTTGGGCTTTAATCCTGCAATCAGAGGAGAATAAGAGAAGGGTTTGGAACACACAGTTGACATACTTAGGGCTTTGCTTTTGGAATGTCAATCTGGAAGTTGGAGGTAGGAAATATTGTAGAAGAGACTAGCTATAAAGGGTTACATTAGTCCTGGGAAAAGATAATGAAGGAGGTGGCAGTGAGAAAGTAAGGGAGGTATGAGGAGAAGTAAAGGGAGCCCCAGTTTTTTAGCCCAGGAGCTAGTGCTCAGTAGCAATGGTGACACCACCAAAAGAGGGACAGGTGTTAGGACCACAATAACAATAGTGAAAATAGGTGAGACCAGTGAGTCTTGAAGAGCGGTTTCTGGGCCAACAGCATCAAAATCTCTTTTTTTGCTAGAAATACAAATGATTGGATTCTATTGCATACCTAACAAAGCAGAAACTCTGGGGGTGGGGTCCAGCATTCTGTCCTTAGATAAATGCTCCAGGAGATTCTGACACTCACTCAAGTTCAGGAATCACTGGCCTAGATTAAATGTTCCATTCACCCAGGGACCAATTCACCCCTCCTCCTCCCTGAATCCCCAGCACTGTTTCTGGCATGGAGTAGATACCTGATAATAAGTCTAGAATGAATGAATATTTTACCTATTGTTTTTTTTTTGACAATATGACTCTATAGTGGACTGTGAACAAATCTTTTGCATTAATGTGAAGAATTACTCTTCACAGCAATCCAATGAAGCAATTTTCACAAAAGAGAACACTTTTAAAGAGGATACAAAATCTCAGCAAAGGTCATGTAGCTGGTAAGGTGGTGAAGATTGGGTGTGAACTCAAGTCTTCAGACTTCAGAACCTGGAAATTATTCATTATTTTATAATGTTTGGGGTTGGAGGATACAAGTTTGCCTTTGAAAATGCTGTATTTATTTTTAGTTTGGCACGTCGGAAAGTTAAGTGTTTTTGTTTGGCTTTGTTTCCTAAGGATTGGAGATTTTCAAGATGTTTGTAGGCCAAGGGCAAAGAGCCAAAGCAGTGGAAGTCTCTGGAAACACTCAAGATGCACTAGGAAGAAGAGGTAATTAGTAAAACAATGCTGGAGTGGAGGTGGTCCAACATGAGATCCATGCTGCTCAGTTAATATGGAATATCTTCTCTATGACCAAGCATGATGCCAGACAACAGGAATGCACCTACAGACAAGACATAAGGAAATTGTGCGGGAAAAATGAATAAAGATGGCATTGGTCATATCATTTGGTCTTTGCCTTAAAAAAGGAGATGTGGTCCTGCACAGGGAGAGCTAAGGGGGTGAGGATGTCAGTGGGGGAGGGAGGTGAAAACAGTCAAAATGTTTGGAGCAGACTGCAATCTTAGTGTGGCCCTTGTGACTTCTACAAAGTATGACAATGTTATTGGTTCAATAATGACGATTTTCAAAATCTGCCCCTTTGGAGAAATGTCAGAATGAATTACAGGCTTCCTTCAACCACGTCCCAGAGAAGTCTACAGCAACTGGAATTATTTTTTTTTTCTTTTCTCCAAAGAATTTTTGGTTTGCAAGAGGAGAAAAATATGGGATTGGAAGAAGAGAAACTCTTTTATTCTGTGTATCAGGACAAGCAAAGATATGCTACATTATTCCATACATAGTGCCTATATGTTATATGATATAAAGTACTGAGATGAACAAGTATCATACCCATCTGTAGAAAGGAGAATGTTAAAGCTAATCTTTATAGAATAGCTACAAAATACTTGCAGTGAAAACCACAATCAAGGTGATCTGGGTTCATCTGCACAAGAGTCCTTTGTCAGTCAGAGCGCAATAGAAGCAGATCCATTCAGTTTGAACGGATATTTTATCTGGATTAGATGTTGGGATTATTCTGTAATATGTTATTGAAGAACGAGCCCTGATAGCATGTTAATTAGACACAAGACCCACTTAATCACATCCCTCCTGAAAATTCTAAAAGTTCAAAGTTCCTCGGTGTCAGCTGTAATGCCATTTTATTCATTTTGTCTCCTGCAAATACTAATAGAGCTTTCCAGACCTAGTGTGAGTTACCAGGATTTCAATGCCAGGTGGGAATTATGCATCACTTCTTTTTATCACATTAGATTATTATTTTAAATAGTGTTTTTATTTAGGCTAGGTTTGGAAAACTTAATTTACATTCATTTCCATCTTAATGCTGAACTTGATGCTTATTTTGTCATCTTTACATTAAAACCATCAACTGAAGTTGTAAATTTTATGTTGCGTTTGCTAACTATAAGTTAAAATTTTTCTTTCAATTTGATCTTTTTTATTCCTAAAATTTCAGTAACCTTTTTCAAGGATTCTGGAACAGGAAGACTCACACATTATCCTCTATTGAAGGTAGGAGAAAGTCCCCAAGTGCTAAGATATCTGCAAATGGGAACAAAAGATAGGTCCAGAAAGAGCTGGACAGGGTCTCCTATAAAGCTATCTAGGCAACAATAGATTGTTCTTTGTATTCTTGCAAAATACATTTAAATTCAAATATTAATTTAAGGTAAGAATAACAGCGTTGTTTCACTTTCCAAAAACTTTATACCATTTTGTTTCAAAAATAGGAATTTGACATTCGTTCTTTGAACACCATTAAACATGCTGCAATTTTTTTCCAGAATTTTTCTTACCTATCAATTCTATAAGAATGTATCACTCTTAGAAAGCTCTAGGTTTCTGTTATTTAGTTAATAGTATGCATGGACAGATAAGGCTTGCAATTGCTGCTGAATCATCTTATATATTCCTGTACATGGGCAGCTGCAGTACATTGTGTGACCAGAAAACTAAATGATTATAGCCATGTCTACTGAGATAGGAAGACGGAAAAGCACAGTGAACATCCAGCCTTCATGTGGTAAGCAAAGGATAGAAACTGTCCCTAAGTAGGAGTTTCTAGGCAAGAGGAAAAGACTTAACAAGCCAGCATTGGCCCTGTGTAATGAACAAGGGGCACAAATGCACATGGAGTACATCTGTGAACTAGTTTCCTACATTTTTTTTTAAAAAAATGATCTCTTCTTTAAGTTCTGAGCATCCCACTTGAAGAAAACTTCTAAGAGATTCTAATGGGGGAAATTGCAAGAGAGGCTTTTTTGACACATGTAGGTCTCGGGTTCAACTTTTAATAAATCTGCTTTAGGAAATGCAGTATCCTGGGAATTTAAAATAAGCTAGAGTGATATGCCAGTTTTAGGCTATCATGTATAATCTTTGAGTGACAGGTATTTCTTTCCTGCTATCAAACCTGCTCAGATTTTATAATCAGAAGCCCACATGCTCTGAAAAAGTCTACCTGACTTGTCTAATGAGTCACTTCCCCCAAACAAAGTTTGTCTCTGCTGTCAAAATTCCTCACCCAATGATAATCACTCCTTCCAGAACTCCATCCATTTAGCCACTATTTCTTCCCAGGGACAACTTGTTTAGGGCTCTATACTGGGTCTGTATGCTAGTGACAGAGATGACACAAATTCTCAGCAACACAACAGCTCTACTTAGTGGGGACTGTAGATAATGATATTATTATAAAATATCACCCCTTTTCTGCACTGTGAAGCATTATCTATCCCTGAGCTAATCAAAAAGGAATGAATTACCATACGACACCAAATATATATTTTCCATGTTCAACAGGTTTTCTGTGCTAGCACAGAATAATCAGAAATCACTGCTTCTGTTCGATGTTCCCCCTTTTGCAAATAAAAACATAATACAACCCTTCCACACGGGGCATCCAAATGTCCTGCATCTTCCTCAGCAGTTTCCTAAAGATAGTCTGGCTTTTTAGCAAGGGACCAAGAAATAAAAAAACCGATACAAATTTGTCAACCCACAAGGCACTGTAGGGTGGAAGTCTGCTGGTCTGGCCCAACACACATAGCCATTTAGAAGACAACTGAAAGCGGGCACGAGAAAAAAAAAAAGAGGCTCCATCAAATATGACTTATTTCCTTTTCCCACCTGATCCCATTTCTATGCCACATACCGATATTGATGGACACGTGGGAGAGAATGGCTGTAGGCTTCGCATTAGTCACTGTGATTACCAGCCTCAATAATTGACAGAAAAGAGGCTCCGCTCTGGCAATAGGGAGCCAATGAAAATTGTTTTTACGCAGCAGTTAACCATTTATTCCAATGCTCAGCCTGATGCATTTTCAAAGATCGGAAAATTCCTTCACTGTGAGAAATGGAAGCGGGCACAGGTAAGAATGACTGTTGAATGGAAAGGCCTTGAATTGTCCAGAGAAACGATCAGAATCCTAAGCAAAACTGAAATTCTTAAAGTGCTGGAAATATAAAGATAAATGTTGAAAAGGCATGATGAGGTGTTTTAAGAATGCCAGTGCAGTTTCCCATGATCTATAATTACCGCCTCATCCTTGATTTTGGCCTCTTGGCGTGTCTACATTTCTGCATCGAGCTCATCCTACACTTAGAAACTTGCAGGGTCTGTTTTTCTGTATGAAGGGAAAACTTGCCCCCGGCATCTTTGCTGGCAACAGAGCCAGCAATTATTAGGGCTGGGCCCTAAATAGTCCCTATTACTAACCACTAGAAGCACATAGATTTAGAACTAGCTCCCTTATGTGGGAATTACAGGATTTTCTTTAATCGTCTGGTGTACCACAGCCAGAAATAGAACTAAGAAAAGAATATCAGATTTCCTTAACTCAGCCCCCAGTAAATCCGAATGCATTTGTACACTGGAAAGAGAGCTCTGCAAATGGAAAACTAAATCCAAGAAACTCACTCAAGGAAACCACCACAAGAGTTTTAATAGCGACTTTAAAATGTACAAAAGTCGATAGTCAGGTATATACCTGGAAGAACTAAGAGCAGGGACACAAATGGACATTTACACACTATTGTTTATGGCAGTGATATTTGCAATTTGCAATGGATGAAGGTGGCCTAATGGTACATGGACTGAGGAACGGAAGGGTGGACTCGTGGTGTATACATACAATGGACTATCGAGGGGCTACAACAGGGAATGAAGTTGTGAGGCATGCAACTAGGTAAATGGACCTTGAGGACAATGTGCTGAGTGAAATAAGCCAGAAATAAAAAAAGAAACAAACGTTAGAATGCCTCACTAACATGGACTAACTATAATGTGCAAACTCTAAAAACTGAATCTGGGAGCACAGGCTATCAGGAAGGTTTACTGTAAAGGTTCCTGGATTGTAAGCTCTTACAGCAGGCACACCTATTCCTGAGTTTTTTATTTTATTTTATTTTATTTTTACCGTTGCTGCTGCTGTTCCTTCTCCTTCCAGCGAACCTGCTCGGGTCGCCTATTCCTGAGTTTTAACTGTTATTTCTAAATTCTGAGATACTGAGCTCTTTATGGATAACCCCTGGTCATTCCCTTGAAATTTGGGCATCTGTGTGACAACTGAGACTTACAACTAGAGTTCTGCAGGTATGAAAGTCAGCATTACCCCATAGAACAATTGTTTAAAAAGCTGAAAAGGCGATCAGACTTCAATTAGAGATATGAATGAAGCAGGTCTGGCTAGGAATAAGGCAGATCAGAATACGGGGTAAAGGATGAAATTGACTATGTTAAAACTTCGAAAAGTTTGTGTGAAACCAAAGGTAGACTTACTTATTTGACACAAAATTTATATTTTCTGTAGCACATTATCTAATGTCAGTATGTATGATCAGTTCATTCAAACATCATAATTACATGCAAACTTGAATAGGGAGTGAGATCTTGTTGGTTTGTACTGGTTGATGTGACATCCCGATACATCCCAGAGTCATGTGGGCAGATAATAAAAACGTATTTGCAAAGCCCCTGGAGGGACTGGGGAAAAATGTGGAAATATTAAACTTCCCCACTTATGGAATTCCTGATATTCTCGCAAGCACTGGGGACTATCAATTTAACAGGCTGAGCCCTTGATCTCAGGACTTTCCCTTAGTAAACTTATTCCTGCAAAGGAGAAGCTAAGCTACTTATAATTATGCCTAAGAGTCACCCCCGGGGAACCTCATTTCTTACTCTGATTGTGGTCTCTCTCTCTCAAAGCCAACTTGGCAGGCAGATTCACTGCCTTCCTCCCTTCATGGGGCATGACTTCCAGGGGTGTAAACCTCTCTGGCAACGTGGGACATGACTCCTGGGTATGAGCCTGGCCCTGGCATAGCGGGAGTGAGAAAGTCTTCTTGACCTAAAGGGGGAAGAGAAATGGAACAAAATAGTTTCAGTGGCTGAGAGATTTCAAACAGAGTTGCGAGGTCATTCTGGAGGTTATTCTTATGCATTATACAGATATCCCTTTCTAGATTTAGTGAATTAGAATAGCTAGAAGGAAATACCTGAAACTGTTGAACTGTATTCTAGTAACCTTGATTCTTGAGGAACTGTATAACTATATACTTTTTACAGTGTGTCCATCTGATTGTGAAAACCTTGGGGCTGACACTCCCTTCATCCTGATGAGTAAAAACATAAGGTCAACAAATACATAAATAACAGGGGAGGGATAAGGGGCATGGGATATTTGGGGTGCTCTTTTTCATTTTTATTTTTATTTTCATTCTCATAAGTTTTTTTTTTTTTGAACAATAATAAAAATGTTCAAAAATTGACTGGTGATGAATGCACAACTATAGGATGATACCGTGAACCACTGTACACTTTGGATGATTGTATGGCATGTGAATATAGCTAAAGTTCATTTAAAAATGTCTGACATTCAAACTGAAAGAGAAATGTACATGTTTAAGAAATAAACATGACTTTGCATTAAAAAACAAGTTGCTAGTGTTTCTTTTTGCTTTCAACAATCACTATGTATTCCATCAGCCAGCCAAAGGTCTATGTTAAGATAAATGGCAGCAGAGGAGAGGGATCCTGCAGGAAGAGATTCAGGTTAGTGGCTCAGAGGATTAGACAAGTAAATGGAGCAGGCAACCTTCACCCAGGGCAGGGAAACCCTTTTTTAGGAGAGCCGACCTTTCTTTGCAATCTATGCAAACTTGGTAGCAGAGCTGGGATTCAGCCCTATCTCCATTCTGGCGTGTAGTGGCGCTCTTGTGAACAAGAAACTTGTAAAACCTAAAGGAGTGAGGACATAATACTTAGCACACCAGAACAGACCAATGAAGCAGGGAGACTAGTACTTCGTCTCTAACGTGGCCAACGTTGCATGCTCCAGAGGCTGCAGTTCTCCCCCGCACCCCGTAATACACCTAATTGTGCAATACAGGACCATAGTGGGACATTTCTCGCAGTCCCCAGCTGGTGATCAGCAGTGTACGCCCTGAGGCAGTGGAGTGGAGCGTCCTTGTAATTTTATCCTCGACAATAAACTGCCAATGCTGTTTCTACTCTGCAGCATTGAAGAATCCTTCTCTCAAACCTCCCCTGAATGTCTGAATCATGTTGTTATGAAACCAAACAAGCTCCTCGGTGGAATTATGTACACTGCGCTCAGAATCTGTTTCCCTCTCTCCCTTTAGATTTGTTGCTGCTTGGCTTCCCTGAGTATCTTCCTGTTTCTTTGCGACTCAGGAAAAAAAAAATAAGGGTATCAGCTTGTTTTCGTAACCCCATTCGTTATATCCCACAGCACATCCTACAGCGTGTCCCTTTGCTTGCCCCTGGTTTCTATATTCATCTTTCTATTTCTCTTCCTCAAGAAGTGACTTCCCCCTTCACAGCTCTTGCGAATTTCATGACACATTCCTGGATTGTTTTGTTGTTGTTTTCACTTGCTGCTGCTTCATTTGTGAAATGAGTGACAAAAGTAAACACAGGATCAGAGCGAGAGCATACAAGGGATTCAGAAATCCATATGTGAGAGTATCACCCATCTTGCACCATTTTGGTGCATGTATTAATTAGTATGGTCTAATAATAATATAATTTACATGTGCTATTTGCACATTTTTCTCCTCTGCTGGGTCTACACAAAAAATAGATATTTTACACCTCAAATTGATGCCTGCCTGTTATTAGAGGTTTACTGATAATTTGGAATTCATCACGTATACAGGACTATTAAATGCTAAATCAAATAAAATAAATGTATCTGTGCACGCAGCTATATTCGATGCATATATTGCTTTGCAGTTGTCTATACGAAATTTAATCTACCTGTCAGGCTGTTATTTAGTGTTAGGTTGTCATAGCCTGTCCTCTGGGATTTTCATCACTTTTCCTCTTCCCAACGCCCTAAAAATGTGTCGTCAACATCGATACTTAATATCCCACTTGTCTTCTGAGTCATTTGGACAGCCAGAGTGCACATCATGCTCCATCTACACTGGGCCAGTGTAGTCTATATCAAATGGGCCACTCAGTCTATATTCTTGGTGCTTCCTTGATGAAACTTTGCCACTTTAAAATAATGACATTTATCACCTTTCCATTTAATCCACAACAGAACTTGTGAATACTCTCCATGGTTCAGTTTTCTTGAGAGAGTCTACTGAAAGACTGCATCATAAAATTTTTCCGTTTAGAGAAATTGCATCTAGAGCTCTTCACCCCTGCTGCTATAGTTCTCCGAAAATTTGCAAAGGCTTATAAAAGCCATCGGTCTGCCCACAGGGGCCCCGGGGAGGGGGACACAGCACAGAGGGCATGGACTCAGTGCAGACACGCGTCCGAGTGTGGGGCCCAAGTGGCACCAGTTGAAATCTTGTGTGAGTTTATTTTGGGTAATTGCTTCATTTTTAAAATAGAGAGATTACCCTTGCTCTTGGGATTTTTAGGAGAATTAATGGGAAAATAGTCGATGCTCAATAAATATAAATTCTCTTGCTTTCCTAGATTTGGGGCTGAGTAAATCTAAAGAATGACAGTGAGCTGCTGATCTTAACAGCCACTTTGAGAACTTCCATGTCCCTCTTTCCACATACAATCTGAAAGCCCTCCTTCTATTTTACCTTTCTCCTCTTTCACTATGCCCTGTGAGGCAGCGATTTCTCTAGAATCCTCTAACACGCGACTCAACACAGTTTTTCATGCTTGAGATCAAGTTTCTTGGTTCTCTATTGAGGATGGAAGAAGGAGTCGCTACTAAGCCTCAAATAAGAACTAAGGAAAAGAAATGGAGAGTCTCTGTAGGACCTGCATGCACAATTCTTCATGCGTCTCTTACTGCTTGTGTATCTGCTTAATGACAACACCGAAAAAACAACACCTGCCATCCTTAAATGTTTTCTTTTGTCAAGCTACACTGGGCTCGGGAATTTACCTGTTGGCCTGTTTATTTCCTGAACATGTATACTCACAGGTTGTCTACATCTGTGTCAATCCATGTCTCTAACGGCTGCATGCGTGGAAGTGGATGCTGCAGGAAACAGAGAGGGTGGTACAAAGACAAATTTTCTAGACCTAATGACAATTGTGTAGCCCAAGTGATCTTTATATACTATGTGCAGGGCTATAGGGGAAATCATTTTAATTGTAAAGACATTTTTCTTAGCATCAATATGAAACCCACAGATGTATAATTTCTGAGTTCACCTTTAGTCCTATTAAAAAGATAGGTATCACCTTGGCAGTCTTCCAGTCTGCTTGTTCAGCGGCTGTTTTAAATGATAAATTACATATTTTTGTTAGTAGTACAGCTACCTCATTCCATAATTCCTTCATATCGCTTGGACGAGTTCCACCTAGCTGATGATTTATTACAATGTAATTTTTGTGAGCTGTTCCATCACCACCCCCTCCTCATATTTTTAAGAATTTCACCTTCAGCAATAGTAAAGGGTAACCCAAGCTCTGCAATAATGTTAAGAAAATATTAGAAATTTAACTATCGTCCTGTAGGGGTGGAATGGCCCAGTACCAAAGTCTCCCCAAATGCCTGGAAGGGTGGACGGTGGATCCCCAATGGGCCCCAAGCCATCTCTTTCCCCCCAACCCAGAGACATCTGCCCAAGGGCTCTCCAAGTAGTGACCACAGGTGAACTTTGCTACTCTTCTCCTTCACCCCTACAATCCTTGGAAACACATCAATAGCTGACGATGACAAGAGACAGGGTCCAGGTAGGAAAATCAAGCCTAAAACCATAATCCTAGAAAGGGGTTTCCCATAAGCTGTTAAAGTCCCTTTCCTGCTGGGAATTCTTGATTCGAGGAATATTTTCATTGTTCACCCTAGAAAAACTTGATATTTGCAGATCTTCAATTTTTAAGTGAATCCTATATAATTATTACATTATTAATCACTTCTAGGAAAATAGTTTATTCTAAAAAATTGTCTTAGTAAAATGAAGTTCCCAGAATATCAATACCCAGCTTACTTGTTATTTCCCTTGTCTGGGACATAGCTGCTGAACCCTGTCTTCCCAGCATTCTCCCCTCTCACCCTTTCCATAAAGCGGGATTTTTGTCTTCTCAAGGTCTCCTCTCTGTGGCCCTCTAAGTAGAGATTTCCTTTTTATAAATTACATTTCAGGGCTTTTGAAATCAGAGGACAAGTATAGACTGGACTAGAAGCAATCTTGCTTGCTGAGTCAGTTCCTGGACTTTGTGGTTGAGAATGTGGTTAATAAGTTAAAGATAAAGAAAAGGCAAGAATGCCTGGGAGACTAGTTCAGTCTTTCCATTGAAATGAGAGGTGGTAAAAGAAGCCACTCTATGTCTTGATCCCTCTAATTGGATGACTCAGGGTGTGCGATGGGGGGGCGAGTGAGCTCCGCTGTAACCACAAGTGTGAGAGAATAGAGAACGGCAAAGGAGGTGGCCTCTACGGGTTTGACTATCTGTATTATTCAGAAAACACAAGTAAGGTTGAAATGCCCTTTTAACAACTTTTTTGGATAACAGACTCCCTCTTTTTGAACGTGATTCTGTTGAGAGACCAAGCAATGGGAGGCCCCATGAATTTTTCCTTTATGCTGAACTGTGGGCCATCACAGCTTCCTTCTCTCCCCCGCTTCCTCCTGATCTGATTCTTGTTGAAATATTCACTACTCAGTCCATATTCAGAAATAATTGTGGGCTATATTTTCTTAGTAAGCAATATTAGCTAGCTGTTTACAAGTATAAGAAATATATTGAATGGGTTCCATGGGTACCATGTACTAACAAAACTAGACCACTCAATTCTAGCCTCTTAGCCTTTGTTTTCATCAGTCTCTCCCAGAATGCCCTGCTAAGCACTGATGTTTTTGCAATTCACTTATAAAAAAATGCAAACTCACTGAAGGAAACTTTCTCTTATACACAGTCTCAACAAGACGCTCAATTGAATGAATTAGCAATTGTAATAATTGTTTTGTGACTTAACCTTAACTCTGGCACCTGGTTCCGCTCTGGTCAATATCTTCTCTGAGCACCTCTCCCCATCATGATGGAGCCTGGTTCCTTACTCCTCCTTTTGCTGGTTGTGCAATTTGGGGCAAATTTTCTAACCTAAGTTGCTATTTTCTTCACCTTTAAAATAGGTATAATAACAAAAGTGTCTCCATTCCATGCTTGTTGTGAAAATTGGGGATAAAGCAGGGACTTTCCTTGACTACTATGACACTACCCACTCCTGGATTTTGTCTATTTTTTCTCTATTCTTTTCTGCTTCTTAAATATTCTTCTTAAGACTTTGTTTTAGTCCTTAACTTTTTCTCTCATTCCACAACCTCATTCAGCACAATCTCATCCACATTTCTAAGCTCAGTTAGTACCCACATGTTTAATGCTCCCAAAATCTCTATCTCCAGTCAGTCCCCTTTGGGGCAAAGAATGGGTCCCACACATATAAAAGGAAGTGTGAGCAGAGGAGAAGGAGCCCCCAAAGGACGCTGTAAAGAAATAGTTAGAAAATTATGAGAGGAACCACCAAAAAGCCATGTCAAAGAGAATATGGAAATGTGGTTACAAGCCCTGCAAAAAATGCTCATTAGATTTCATCTTCACAGGGCATAGGAGTTGGTGGAGTCAGCCTGTCAGAGGTGAATAACATGTGGGTGTCAAGGAGGAATAGGTCACTCTTTTAAGGATCTTGTTTCTAATGGGAAGCAAAAGGTGTAGTAGTATCTAGAGAGATACTTTGTTTCTAGAAGAAGAAAGTGTTAAACCATGTCAAATACCACCACAAAAATGCGAAAAGAGACAAGAACTGAAAGCACTCTTTAGATTGGGCTGAGAGTTACAGTGCTCTTATTGAGAGTAGCTTCGTTGAAAACTTGGGAACCAAAGACAAAGGGGAAATGGGTTAATGAGAAAGAGATGAAAGAAGAAAGAAATTAAGAAAGCAAATATAGATAAATCTTTCAATATGGGAGTATTTCAAGAGAACTACCCACTTAATGTTACAGAAAGCTTCTAGTTATCTGCCACCAAAAACTATGCTAAAAATATGGATGCTTTCTCACTAAGTATTACTTTACTTGTAGGCAGTCAGAATTTCCCAGATCTTTCATCTACCCTTTACATAAATGCAATACACTTTATAGGTACAACCTTTTTTTTCCTCCCGCACAATTAACAGTGCCAAAATGAACAAAATAGGGGTTTTTAGGGTGCACGGTGGTTCAGTGGTAGATGCTCACCTTCCATGCAGGAGACTCAGTTCAGTTCTCAGACCGTATGCACACACGCACACACACACACAAGTCCAAAATGAACAAAATTGTATTTAACATATATTGAAGAAATATTAGTTAAAGGAAGCCTTCTTTCAATCTTTTGATCAATTAAAGAAGCCCTTGTATTTTATCAGTTTTTCAAGTTCATGTTACAAATTAGTCATTTTGGTTTAAGGGTGTCCACTCCTGCAAAGACCTATGGAAGTCTTGGCATGCCTCCCCCCTTATCTTCTCCAGGATTTGACTCATGGCATGCACAGTCATTCCACCCCCACTAGTGATCACTAGGACATTTTCTAGAGGCTTCCTGTTAACCACCCACTGACCTTTTCCTTATAGCTCCTTTGCCACATCCCTGAAGCTGCCTCAGCCAACTAAAACTTACATTTTAACACCCAGTGTAATAATTGTTCTTTTCCACAGGTTAACAATTATCACTTCCTCTCCGTTTTGCCCCACCAAGCCAGTTATTTATCGTCCTCCATTCTGCTCTGTGCACCCAGCTTCACTCATGCTCTGTGGTCCTCATGACTGGTTTCAGCCAACTGAAGGCATCAAACAAGTGATCAGAGGACAGCAAAAGAAAGAGATCTACTTTCTCCTCTACCAGGCCACAGGTTGGCAGTGGCTACAATTATCTAACAAACAAACAAAGCAAGAAGAAACACAGCTCTAATCTGGCAGTAACTCCCTACAATTTTATTTCTTCCTGGGTTTCTTTGATCATTTTTTCTGCATGCACCTTCCAACTCTTTCCCAGCCTAAAGATGCTTCATCATCTCTTATTGCAGTGGTTCCATAACTTGAGCATGTATCAGAATCACCTGGAGGGCTTGTTATAACACAGACTACTGGCTTGCGTGCCTAGAGTTTCTGAATTAGAATACCTGGAGGGGAGATGGAGACTTTGCAGTTGTAACAAGTTTCCAAGTGATGCTGAAGTTTCTGGTCTGGGGAACTTTCAAGCACCACCTCCTTATTGGTACCTCTTAACCCTGCTACCATTTCATTAAACTCCCTTCTATTTCTCCTTCCAGGGGGTGCCATCTTTGTGTCACTAGGATCTGATTGGCAGAGTTGGACATCTTCTTCCAGCTATTATGGATAAAATCATGTCTATCACAACATGAAATCAATGGCAAAAATGCCACAGCAGACAAATCCACACATGGCGCTGTCTTCACCCAATTCAGGGTGACACACTCAGCACCTGTACAGCCTTGAGCCTCATGCACAGGAGTTTAGCTGCCATGGTGGCTTTCACTGGCAGCGGAAATTAACAGGGCTCTGTCATGGGTTATGATGAAACAGTGCCAGGGAGACAGAGTTATATCTGGTGTGTGGCACTCAGATGTCCAGCACCAGACAGACCGTTGTATAACGAATTAGGATCTAATGGACCTGATTTCTCTTATAAAAGAAATTTTCAATGACTAAACAAAATACTTCTAAATGCATTATATCATGATGGTTGCCATTTTATTTAGATGCTAATACTTGGTTACTCTTTTATTACACCTGTTCTGTTTTTCACCACATGATTTCCCACAGCCTATTGCTCTCAATATCTAAGTGAAGAGTCCAGAAGAACTTCCCACTATGATCGATTTATGGATTGCGACAAGGACAAGTGATAATGGGAAGAGACTTGAAGTATTTTCTAGTATTTCAAACAATCAGAAAAGTACAAAGCAGAATGAATTCTAAGCTATTCATTTTATTTAATGATTTGGCCTGAAAGATCATCTGTGGATCCATTCGTAACTGTGTGATTAAAGTAAATTCTGCAGTTTCATGCATGAGAAGAGTCTTTCAATATGACCTGTGGGCTACTATAAAATGTCAGGTACTAATACACAGATGTGTTAATTCAGAAGCTAATTGCCCTCTTTTTGTATACAAGACCAAAATAAATAGGTGTGCATTTCTGCTGATTTTAAAGCACACTGGAATTTACATCTTTACATATTCTTAATACACGGTGATATTTGGTTTCTATACTTCAGTAAAACAACATTAAAAAAATATACCACCTCAAACAGTGCTGATAAACACAACTTACCTATATTGTTTTCCACGATAATTCCATTTCTTAGTAAAGTAAAAATGGAACAGAATAGCAAAAAAGAACAAATATCCTTGTTCCTATGCTGACGTTTTCAGGGTTCTAAAAAAGTGAAAAGATGCAGACAGACAAATGACCTTTAGACTTCAGGAATTCAACCTGTGACGTGGATTTGTTATGCAAGTGGAACATACTATAATGGTGATAGCAAAGAAGCAAGCCAAGACAGCCTTAATGATGATCGTACTCCTTAAGGAAATACTTAGTGGTCCCCAATCTCTGGAACATACAAGTATCCTTCTATATAACTAAAGTCTCAAAAATTTAGCAGCCTTATTTGTATGCAATTGCTGGTGAAGAAATGACTCTCAGTGCTTCTGCTGGAGGAAACCTAACCTGATGTACATTACTTGTGAATTAATGACTTATTCAACAAATATCTGTTGTATGTCTCTCAGTGTAGGAACTATGCTAGGCTGCACAGTACCAGAAGGGTCTACTACAAACAATCGGCTTAACTAGAGTGACACCCATGTTCCAATTTTGAATAAACCTATTCAACACAAGTTACCTTGTAACAAAACTCAATTAGTATATAAAGGGAATAGGATAAAGTCAGCAAAAGTAAGTATACCCTTTTGGACCATCTTTTATTTTACTGTCTCCTTTACCATCTAAAATGATTACTTGTGGTCCCAGCCTCTCATGTGGCTCCAACCACAGCTGGGCGCATACACTCTGTCACCCCTCATCATTCATCTATGTGTCCACCCACCCATTTATTAATTTATTCATTCAAAAACTATTACCATTATAAGCTCTGGGAATAGGCTAGTGAACAAAACAAGCAAAGATATATGCCCTCATGGAACTTACATTTTTGTGGGAGTGACAGGACAAAAGGGAAATAGATAAGTAAAAAAAAAAGAAAAGTAGTAAGTTAGAATCTGGTAAGTGATACCGGAAAAATAATAATAAACAGGCATAGCAGAATTGAGACAATCGCCTATCTTATCAAAATTTTTGCTCTTTCTCCTGTAGTGTGGAGATGTCTCTGGGAAATACCTGCCCATTTGGGGACTACATTTCCCAGACTCCCTTGTATACAGGTGAGAACATTTGACTAGTTTTTGCCACTGGAATGCAAGAAGTGACATATATCATATCTTGACTTAAAAAGTGGGTATAGGGCAGGCCATGGTGGCTCAGTGGCAGAGTTCTCGCCTGCCATGCCAGAGACCTGGGTTCGATTTCCGGTGCCTGCCCATGCAAAAAAAAAGTGGGTATAACTTCTTCATGTATGCTCATTCCCCATTCACCTGTCAGAAGCACAGGACTCTAAACCCAGAGGATAGAGGAACAAAAAGATGTGCTGCGTCTCTGAAATGACATATGGAGGAAAGTTGCCTGCCAATCAAGAATGCTCACATAAGTGAGAAACATACCTCTTATTTTGACAGCCCACTGAAATGTGGGGATTTTTTTGTTATAGCAACTAAGGTTACCATAACTACTTCTGAAGGAAAAAAAAAAGGAAGGATGGGAAGTTCTGGAATGAGGTGAGACTTCAGCTTCAACTTAGTGTACTCAGAGCAGGCCTTCCTGAAAAGGTAACCCTTTGTGAGGAAACCTGGAGGAGGCAAAATGTGGGCCATGTGGATCTCTAGGGGGAAATCCATGCAGCTAGAGGGAACAGACAATGGTTCTAAGTGGAAGCTTTGCAGGAACCACAAGCAATCCAGGTGGCTGGAATGGAGTAAACCAGAGCTGGCAGGGGCTAAGGTATGAGAGGTCAGGGGAGCAGAGGGAGTGTAAAACGTATAGGGCAATGCTCTCACTGTTGGGAAGCCATTTTAGGTTTCAAACAGATGAACTAATCTGACTTTATTAACAATATTACTTTGGCTTCTGTGTTGTACATAGATGGAAGCAGAAGGAGCAATAAAGAACCATTAAGATGGTATTGCAATAATCCGTGAGACACGATGGTGGCTTGGGCTAGAATAGTGGCAGCAGGATTGGGGAGAAGAGGACAGATTCTGAATACATTTGGAAAGTAGTAGAACCAACAGGATTTGCTAGTGGATTGACTGGGTATATGAGAGAAAGGAGTCCTGGAGGACAACCAAGGTTTTTGCATGAGCAACTGGAAGTAGTGGCCTTTGACTGTGATGGCCAAGATTTGGGAAGAAGGGGTGGTTTGGGTATGGCAAGTTTGAGATCTTCATTTGGTGTCAAGTGGCGATGTCAGGTAGGCCACTGAATGTGGAAATTAGGAGTGCCGGAAAGGGGTCTAAGCTTGAGATATAAATTCAAGAATCATCAGCATATAACTGGTTGCTGATTTAAAGCCAGGCAACTGGATGAGATAACAAAAGGCAGGAATGTAGTTGGAGAGCAGAAGAGAGCTGAAGACTTCCTTGAGTAAGCTCTGGGACCCTCCAACAGTTAGCAGTTGGGAAGAAAGGAAGAGTGAATAAGGATACTGGTGAAGAATAGCCAGTGAGTTGGGAAAAAAACCAAGAGAGCATGATATCCTGGAAGCTGAGTGCAGAAAGTATCTTAAGGAAAAGGGAATGAGCAATGTTTAAAGGATGCCAGTAGGTCAAGTAAAGACTGAGGACTGAAAAAAAAACATTCATTTTCCCTTAAATTACTAGTTTGTCACAAAAATATTAATGACTGGAGTCATGGAAGTGAATTGGAAACTTGGATTCTAGCAAGTTCAAGAGAGAATACCAACAGAATTTGGTATGGCAAATGTTGAAAATTCTCTTAGAGTTTTGTTGTAAAAGAAAGAGAATGGGGTGGTAGCTGGTCTGTCAATGTGCAGACAGTAAGATAAATAGGGGAAAATTCACAGCACAGGAGTGCATGCATAGGGTGGTGGTGGGGGGAGCTTCTAGAGGGCTGACTCTTGAGTCAGTGGAGAGAGGGGGTGAGATTTTGGGCGGTAGGGGACAGGTTGGCCTTGCTATCGGCACAGGTACTTCTCCCTCAGTTCTAGGCATGATGGGCACAGCTGCCAATAGGTGGTAGATGTGGCAACGGAAGCTTGTGGAAATTGTCTTCTGGTTACTTCAAAAATGTTCATGCATCAAAAATCTGTCATTGAATCCTCTCCCTCCTCCTGTCCAATAACGTAGTCAATGCCAAATACAAACTCCCCTCCTGTCCCTCCCCTCTGCTCTCCTTTCTGCACATTTTCTTCTAATAAATTTATCCGTATCCAGAGCTTCAATGATCAACTCTGTGTGTTGGACTCCCAAATTTGATTTTCACTTTTGAAATCTCTAGTCTGCTCCAATCCAGACATCTACTTAGATCCATATTCCAAGATAAATGCCACGCTCTTCCTTTCACAGCTTTCCCTGCTCTCCCAGCCCACCTTAATACACAAAAAGGTATTAATTTCTGGCTTTTTGGGCTGAAATTGGGCTCATTAACCTCAAAACTTCAGAATCAGTATTTATAGGTGAAAGTCCCAGTAAAGTAAGAGAATAAAGAAAAACTAAATTGGTAAAATACAGATAATTTAAAAAGTTGAGATGCATAAGTACAGTTTCATTATATAATTCTCTCTACTTTTATAGACATTTGAAGTTCACTATATTGAAAAGTTTGAACTCAGAACCATTTTGATAGCTTTTCATCCTTAAAATGAAATTCTGAGTCCTGTGAATTCCTCTTCCACAAATGCTTTTCTATATGTTTTGCTCTCCATAGAGTTTGAGTCTTCATAGTCCCTTGGATGGGGTGGTCAACTTCTTTTAAAAGGCAGAAAAGTGAGTATTTTATACTTATTCTCTGAACATGAGCCACAGAGAATGGTGGAAATGGTAGAAAAAAATCCTAGATGAGAAGAAGACAGAAAGACTCTAAACTCACACTGCCATTCACTTTATGTCCATAACCAAGGAAGCCACTTAGACGCTTTGAACTTATCTTAATTGTTAAAAAAAAAAAAAAAAAAAAAAAGAAGGGAGGAAATCTTGGACAAATCAAATAATATAAACTTAGG
Source organism: Tamandua tetradactyla (assembly GCF_023851605.1). Lineage (NCBI taxonomy): Eukaryota > Metazoa > Chordata > Mammalia > Pilosa > Myrmecophagidae > Tamandua > Tamandua tetradactyla. The sequence goes on from NC_135352.1 coordinate 31,528,585, forward strand.
TCGCATGGTCTAAATGGAGCCCAAAGGTATTTCCACAGTATTAATCTTTTTATTAGTTGCCAACACTTAAAAAACGGGGAACTTGGACAAAAACAGTTACATTTTCAGCTTCTTTTTAACCATAACAGCTCGCAACACTGTGCCTCCATGCCCACATGGCAAGAATCAGTCAGAACGGGCAAGTGCTCTCTCATCTTCCTCAGTCACACACTCTGGCTAGCTGCCCACCTGATTTGTGGATACATCTAGTTAACTCCTGCCCACCTAAATGATCCCTATGATTGCTTTTCTGATTGAAATCAGGACAACTAATGCAAGCCCCAATTCCAGAAGAATTACAGTGCAATGGATATCAGGATGCTTCAATGTTTGTGTGCATTTGCAGACCCTATCTTAGCCCTTAGTAAAGTCTCATACTCATTTTCTCAGAGCTGCTTAAAGGAAGAATTTTCTGTCCACACATAGTTAGAACATTAAAGCTTAGTTTAACACAGTACAGAACTGCTTTGGTGTCTTAGATTTTCAAGCAAATACCATGAAATGGGTTGGGATAAGCAATGGGAATTACTTTGCTCAGAGTTTGAGGCTGGAAAAAAGTCCAAATCAAGGTGAATGTTTTTCTCCCTGAAGATTGGAGCATCCAGGGGCTGGCTGCTGGTGGTCTTTGGTCCTTCGCTTGTCCCATGGCCATGCACATGGTGAACTCTATGGGCCTACCTGTTCTCTTCTGGTTTCCACTGAAATTCAGCCTTTTGCTGCCATTTTGTTCTGCCTGTGTTTAAATTTCATTCTCTTATAAAGGTCTCCCATAATAGAATTAGGACCCTTCCTGATTGAGGTGGGCCACACCTTAGTTGAAGTAATCTCATCAAAGAGTCCTACTTATAATAGGTTCATACTCACAGGAATGGAGTACATGTAAGAACACGTTTATCTGGGATACATATAGTTTTTGTTTTGTTTTGTTTTGTTTTTTTGCATGGGCAGGCTCTGGGAATCGAACTTGAGTCTCCAGCTCAGCAGGCGAGAATTCTTACCACTGAGCCACCGTTGCACTGCCCTCTGGGATACATATAGTTTTAAACCACCACACTCCACACTCTGGACCCCCAAAAATGTGTTCTTTCTATATGTAAAATGCATTCATTCCATCACAATTACTTAAAAGCCTTCAGTTCTTTAAGAAACAATGCTGAGTACAAAGTATCCTCATTGTAGATGTGGTCTGAACTGGGGAATAGCTCTCCTCTGTCTGTGGACCTGTGAAATCTAGAGAACAATTCATCTGCTTCTAGTATACAACCGAGGGCCAGGCATAGGATAAACATTCTCATTTCCATAGGGAGAAATTGGAAGGAGAACAGGGTCATGGCTCCCAAACAATTCCAAAGACCGGCAGGGCACACTCCATTAGATTTCAAAGTCTGAGAGTCACCTATGGAACAATGATCTGTCCTCCAGATCTGAGGAGATGGCAGCCCCACATATCCAAGTGCTTGTGCAGTGGCCATGCTCCACCCTCTCCAGGTATTGAGGTGATGGTCAGGCTCTTCACAAATACCAAATGCCAGGGCACATGCTCCACCCTCTCAGAGAACTGGGTGGTGGCCAGACTCTTTGAAATCCCCAGGGAACAGGATCCCTCTTCTCTGAGTACTGGGTAGATAGCTCTCTTCATGAACAATGGTGTGGAAGGCCTGCCCTTTATTAGTGCAGAAGAAGGTACCACACACAAGGGTTAGTTAGCTGTCTTGGCCTGAGAAGATGCCTTTGGTACAGAGCTCAGCTTCCATGGTTTTGCCCATGAAGTGATTTTTCCTTCAATGTGTCCCTTTGCTGTCCCAGGCTGGCAGTGGTTCCATTCATATAAATTACACAAAAAACTATTTTTCAAATAATTCACAGGGGTCCAAACTATTTGGCAAAAGAACTTTCCACAGATCCTTCCTGGGTAACTGCATTTCCAATCCTTATTTCCACAGAAATGGTTGACTGGTTCTAAGTTCAGTTAAACCTTCACATGGAACATTATTCTCTGGAGACTCATTTTCCAGAAATTCAGATTTTTCCAAGTCATCAATCTCTGCTTTCTTTGTGCCCAGGAGTTCAGTTCTCAGCTTATTCCTTTCCTCTCCCATTTCACTGTAAGCTGCATGAAGAAACCAGGCGCCACTTGCCACACTTAGCTTGGAAATCTCCTCAGCTAAATACCCAAGTTCATCACTTTCAAGTTGGGCCTTCCATCTGACATCAGAACTCAATTTTGCCAAGTTCTCTGCCATTTTAAAACAAGAACTGCCTTTCTCCCAATTTCCAATAACACATTCATCATTTTCTTCTAAGGCTACATCAGAAGTATGCTTAGATCCATATTTCTACCAACAGTCTCTTAAAGGAATTTGGGCTTTTACTATCAAGAACTTCACAACTGAAGTTCTACCCATTATCCAATTCCAAAGCCATTTCCACATTTTTGGTATTTTCAATAGTAGCACCCCACTTTCCTGGTAACAAAGTCATGTTCTAATTTCCTAGGCTGCTCCATCAAATATCATGAGATGGGTCAGATAAATAATGGAATTTATTTGCTCAGGGTTTGAAGCTGGGAAAAAGTCCAAATCAAGGCATCATCAAGGCAATGCTTTCTCTCCAAAGATGGGCACTTTGGAGCTTGCTACTGGCAGTCTTCAGGCCTTAGCTTCTTACATGGAAGGTACATGGCGGCCTCTCCTAAATTCCCTGAACTCTTCCGGGTTCCAGTGAATTTCAGTTTCTTGCTTCTACGGCTTTCTGTCTGTTTGAATTTCATTCTGTTTATAAAGGATTCCAGAAATAGGATTAAGACCCATCTTGATTGAGGTGGCCCACACCTTAACTGAAGTAACGTCATCAAAAGGTCCTACTTTTAATCTACCTACAGGAGTGGAGTAAATTTATGATCATGTTTTACTAGGGTAAATATTGCCTTAAACCACCAAGAGACCAGACCAAGGTATGTCCCTGTACATCCACAGTGGAAATCATCTCGTCCAGTGTATTTTTATTGCCTGAGGGTTTATGTACTTGCCTTGGCCACACAAGATTATTAATTGCAGAACCAAGATAAGAATTGAGAACTTCAGATCTCCAGTTTTTCCTGGATTTTTAAGTGGGTTTGCTCCTTAGTAGCCTTCAGTACCCAACCAGACCTCTCTATCATTCTCTGTCATACCACTCTGTTTATTTCATTTATGCCAGTAATCAAAATCTACAATTATTCAATTCATTCGTTTATTGTTTACTTCTCTTCCTGTTAGGTCTGAGTGTTGTACAACTGGTTCTTCTGCGTAGGCCCAGTGTTTGGTGCCTGCACCTGGCCCATAATAGGTGTTCAACAATATGTGCTAATATTGTTATTATTATGTGTGTGGGTATAATGTTCACTTTATATAATATAATATTTATATATAAGATATATTGCATTATATATTTTATATAGTATATTTAGATATGTATATACACAGATTAAATACACACACACATGTAATGTTAGTGGGAAAGAGGAAGCACATAATGTGGTTTAATTCCAATTCCCATAAGAATGGTCCAGTCTCCACTATGTCCTGATTGTGACTCTTCTCTTAGACTTTCCTCTCTTGAAAGACATCTTGACTCCATCCAGAGGCCTATGTTATTACAGCATTGTTCTAGTTTGCTAGCTGCCGGAATCAACACACCAGAGACGGATTGGCTTTTAATAAAAGGGGATTCATTTTGTTGGTTCTTCAGAGGAAAGGCAGCTAACTTTCCACTGAGGTTCTTTCTTACGTGGAGGGCACAGGATGGTCTCTGCTGGTCTTCTCTCCAGGCCCCTGGGTTCCAACCACTTTCCCCGGGGTGACTTCTTTCTGCATCTCCAAAGGCTTGGGTTGAGCTGCGAGTGCTGAGATGAGGAATGCCGAGCTGCTAGGCTGTGTTACATTGCGTTCTCCCATTTAAGCACCAGCCAATTAAGTCAAACGTCACTCATTGCAGCAGACACGCCTCCTAGCCGACTGCAGATGTAATTAGCAACAGATGAGGTTCACGTACCATTGGCTTGTGTCTGCAGCAACAGAACTAGGTATGCTCACCTGGCCAAGTTGACAACTGAATCTAACTAACACATGCCCACCCCTTGTCAACTTGGCAACTTCAAGTATCACCTTAAACAGATGCAAAAAATTCTGTTCTTGCTGTGGACCTGTGAATCTCAAAACAAGTTGTCTGGTGCCAAGATGCAAAGGAGGATATTCACAGGATATAGACTGTCATTTCCAAAGGGAGAAATTGGAAGAAACACAGATGTAAAACCTGCAGGGCAAGCGCCATGGGATCTCAAAGTCTGAAAGTCATTTATCCTTCAGCTTTAGAAAGTGGCAGTCCCACCCCTTCCAAGGGCCTATGCAGTGGCCCGCCTCTTTCCAAATCAACCTCGGGGAACATCGAGGAGACCACCTCTGGGCTCCACTCTCTCCAGGCATCAGGGCCACCCCTGGGCTCTCTGCCATTTCTGGGGCACCCGCTCAACCCCCCCACATGGTGGCAGCCAGGCTCTCCCCGTCCCCCAAGGAGCATGCTATGCCTTTTCCAAGGCCCGAGGCTGCACAACTCTTCCACTGCAATGAGAGGGGAGACTCATCCTCACCCTTCAGGGTAAACTCACCCTCTCCATGTATATGGGTGGGTCCACTCTACTGGCAAAGGTTTCTTGGCTTCAGACCCAAGCTTCCATGGTTCTTACTCTGCAAACTCCAATTTTTCCCTTTTGTGTCCTCCTTTGCCAAGGTTGGCAGTGGTTCCATTTACACCAACAGGCTCTTCAAGCCCTCCAGGACTTCTCCATCATTCTCTTCAAAGTTCCTCCAAAATCTTCCTTTTAGTCATCCAAAAACTGTTCCAACACATCTGGCATTTGCAAACCGCAGCAGCACCCCACTCTCCGGTACCAAATCTGTTCTAGTTTGCTAGCTGCTGAAATGCAACACACCAGAGATGGATTGGCTTTTAATAAAAGGGGATTTATTTTGTTGATTCTTCAGAGGAAAGGCAGCTAACTTTCCACTGAGGTTCTTTCTTATGTGGAAGGCACAGGATGGTCTCTGCTGGTCTTCTTTCCAGGCCCCTAGGTTCCAATAACTTTCCCCGGGGTGACTTCTTTCTGCATCTCCAAAGGCCTGGGCTGAACTGTGAGTGCTGAGATGAGGAATGCCGAGCTGCTAGGCTGTGCTACATTGCGTTCTCCCATTTAAGCACCAGCCAATTAAGTCAAATGTCATTCATTGCATCAGGCACGCCTCCTAGCCGACTGCAGATGTAATTAGCAACAGATGAGGTTCATGTACCATTGGCTCGTGTCCGCAGCAACAGAACTAGGTATGCTCACCTGGCCAAGTTGACAACTGATTCTAACTAACACAAGCATTTTGGAATATTTTTGAAGCTCTTCAGCCCTTTCTGCAAAGGAAATCCTGAACAGAAGTCTACTATGTAAAACAGGTAAAAGGAGAAGACCTGTTGCAGCTTAAAAGCAGAAGTGGTAGGCATAGGTTCCGTCAGCTTTCACCCCCCACCACCATTTCGGTTCCAAGAATTCTCTAAGGCAGCTGACAGCTCCCTGAGCCCAGTTTGGAAACTACTGTGCAATGGAAGGAATCCTCCAAATAAGCATTGTGGGAAATTAGGACAGTGGAGCTTAGCTGTAGGTACTCACACCTCTGATCTAGAAAAATCCTTGTCTTCCTGAGTTCATCTCAGCTGAATAGCGTTGAATCTTTTTTTTTTTTCACTTCAATATCAGCATGTACTGGGGCATCCTCTTACATTCAATGTGATCATTTGATGTAAACTGAGTTCTGAGGTCCCTGATGAATATCAATTAGTCTTTCAACCCCATGTTTAGCTATAATTAGTAAATCTATGTTTATTTTCACTATGGAGAAAACACATAACACATGTATATATGCATAATTAGCTGAATTAGTATTAGGATGCAATATTAATTGTGTAACAATTACATAAAACATTAGGTTATGGAAATTCATTTTTCCTGACACTTCTTTTTTAAAAAAATGCTTATGTATTTTTATTGAGGTATCTTCATACACCATTCAATCCACCCAAAGTTTTCAATCAACAGTTCACAATATCATCACATAGTTGTGTATTCATCACCATGATCACTTTTATAACATTTGCATCACTCCAGAAAAAGAAAGAAAAAGAAAAAAAGAAAAAACCCACACATCCCATACCCCTTATCCCTCCCTCTTACTAAATACTAGTATTGCAGTCTACCTAATTTCTAGACTTACAATAGAGGTAGGTTAACTAAGACAGTGCAAGGGTTGAGGTATATATATATATGTGTGTGTGTGTGTGTGTGCATGTATATATAAATGTGTATATATATATGTGATATGTATATTTATCAGTGGAACAAAAAAAATATCCAAGAATAGATTCATACAAACATGGGCAAGTGACTTTTTTTTTCCAATATAGTTAGACAATCATTCAGAAAGATCAAGGCTACTGGATTACAGTTCAACTATTTCCTTCTGGCTATTCTAAAACAGTAGACCCTAAGAAGAAATATCTATATAATGAGTTAATAGTCAGAGTCATTTGTTAAATCCTAATTTCTCAGTTATACCTCCTTTCTCTTGTTTGTTCTCTCTCACTCTTCAGGGATATCTGGGCAATGACCATTTTAACTTCTTCAACTTTCTCCTTTGCCATGCCTACATATAACCATCGTGCAGATACTGAGAAAATTTTGACTGTTAAATCCCACTAGAATTAATGTGGCTTCCATGAAATCTCATGGACACAAATAAGAAATAAACAACCTAATTTTCAGAGATGATTCTCACAGTATTTGTATGGCTGTTGGTAGAACACATACATTTTTCTTTTCATTCTTTTTTTTTTTTTCATCTTCTTTTGGGTTTCAAAAGGAGTGATGATGAACACATTTTCAAAAATGGTACATGGGGGATATATCTTTATTTTAAAATAATACATGTAACTTATTAATTAATGTCAACAACTGAAAGGAAATTCTGAATAATCAAGATTTTATGCTTAAAAATGGTAAACAGTCAAGACTGGGTTGTTTTGTGAAAATCAGATCATATTCTAGAAACAAGATTCATTAAGTAAGTAACCATATTAATTTAAAGTGATTGAAATTTTGATGTAAATTATGAATCATCCATTAGAGATGAGCAGAGGCTTTTAGCACATTAATCTGAAAGAGCAATAGAAGGGCAGCTTATTTTCTACAAGAGAGATTCAAATATATGTATCTTTAGCCTCTTCACAACAAACAGTAAGATCAATCACTTGAGACATATGGCACAAGCAATGCAAAATACACAGGAAAACACATGACATATGGTTTGCATTTGCAAGGTATGCTGCATGCAAAAAAGGTATTTCATACCTTTCTCCTCAATTATAAATGGCAATAAAGGAAATAACGACTCTTGCAGAAAACTGAATTAAAAAGAAAAGAATCAAACTGACATATAAGGTGAAAATGAATCCTTTGAAGAGACCGGATTGTTTTCAAAGGATATGAAGAAACAAGGCCACATTTGTTACCTCAATATTTCTTATCCTGGGGAAACTTTGAAAGAGCAAATGGCAAATGCTTACAGCCCCTTAAGGCCAAAGCGATCAAAGAGAAATTTACAGTTGGCAGAGGCAAATATGTAAATAAAGTTTACAGCTCCTCCAAACATCAGACATCCTAAATACTGACAAGACAGAATATCTGTTAACTGAATGTGCTCAGTGCCAACTGCTACCTACCATCAATGTGCTAGACTGAGACTATCAATGTACCTGAACTGATTAAAGATGGAAGCTGCATCTTCCCCTTAAGAACAAACCTCAAATATGTAAGAAAGTAAAAGAGGATATCCTTCACTTTCCCTGAATAAAGTGGGCACCTGATCTTAAATATAAACAAGCCCACTGCATAGAGAAATTGCTACAGAACATCCATTTGGTGTCCTGAAGAGGTGGGAATCTGGTGGGAATCAAAGTGGACCAATCTGCATGGCTGGCTGAAGCTGGTTGGGAACAAAAGTTACTGGAAGAAATTTGTTTCATGGGCTAAAGCGTGCTTTTCCAAAACCCAGTCCAGGGCAACTTTGGAATTTCTTGTACTAAGGGAGTTATTATTAGTAATGTGCTGACGTTGGTTCTGAGTCTGTGGAATCTCTTTTTTTTCTAAAATATTCCCAGGTGGTTGCAACCCACAGGCCCTGGAACAAATCAGACGAAGAAACATCTTTTGGATGAGCTCTGGACTGTCATAATTTAATAATTCTACCTTCAGATTCAGGCTCATTAAGTTTATTCCCTGGAATAGCACCAGAGACCCTACCATTGCTGAAATTGTCTACCACTCACAGGACTGTGACTCCTATGGGGACCTGACATTTGCAACTGAATGTGAAAGAAGAAAAAATTGGAAGTCAGGTACACTGCTGCTCAGACATGCAAATCCTCAAGTCTCCTGAGGGTCTAAAATAGCAGTTAAAATAGATATTATTACCATCCCTTTCAACCACAACCTACGTGGACCTTGTTATCTTTAGGGGGTTCCTCAGATAATTTGCCTTTGAATGTTTTAATATTGATCAATGAATCAAAATTTGCTTTGAACTTACTATTGTAAGTTTGTTGCTGAGGGGAATTCATGGAGTGATAATTACACAGTTCTTCTCCTGAAAGACCACAAGAGGTTAATAACTCTACAGTGTAAACTGAGTGGTGTCATTCTGAGGCTGTATCCAGGGAAGAGGAACTGGGCACCTCTTGAAGGATATCTAAATTTCATGCATTTTTTTTTTTCCATGAAGGAAACCCTCATCTCAAGTTGTTATTTAAGTGTGTTTTAAGTCAGGAAAACAGAACAATCCTGAGATGACACTTACTTATTTTAATCAGTAATAGGAATGCTGCTGAAGAGTTATTTTACTGAAATTGTTGTCATAACTTTTTTAAAGATTCCAGTGGAGTTTGGACTAATATTTCCATCCCAAAAGGGCACTCACTTTGGTTCAACTTAGTCATATCTTAAACTGCCTCCTTTTAAGTGAAATCAACATTCAGGGAGTCAGGGAGATAAAGTCCAAGAATGAGGCAACCCAACGATGTTATTGTATCCTAGGTAAATGTCTGTCAAGTCCAGACCATGTGTCATTCACATAGGGACACAAACTTAGAGCCCCAGAAAAGATCAAGTTAAGGTCATGTCTCTCATGGATAATTCTCCAGAAGATTCTGACTTTCCATTTGGATGCAGATGTCACTCTACTTTCTCAGATTTCTGTGCTGAAATTGGAGTATTGAAAAAGTGTTTGACTTAATATATTCAAAGATCATTTGGAAGTTTCAAGCAGTTGATGTAGAATGTAATGGTCTATTTGTAGGGTTCACACTATACCCAGACCCCAACGTCTGCATGGCAGGGTGACCTAGATTTGAATAATACCTAGAAATTTTGCTGTATAAAATTCTCTATATTTTTGTGCTCCAATTATTTTAAAAATTGCCTGTCCCCCCACTCCTACCTGACTATAGATGGGCGCCTCTTTAAAAATGGTTACAAAGTCTACATTATGGGCCAATGAATATCACCTTTTTTTTTTTTTTTTTTGGTAATGCACTTTTGGTAGACAGAATTCTGAAATGGTGCTCTACGATTCCTGCGCTCTGGTATACATGTCCTGCATAATCCCTTTTCCTTGCCTATGGGTGAGGCTGTGAATATGATGAGTACATTATGTAATATAGCAAAGATAAAGAGATTTTGCAGATGTATTTAAGGTAAGCAATTTGGAAAAAGGGAGAATTATCCTGGGTGGGCTTGACCCAATCAGGGGAACCATAAAGGAAGTGGGCCCTTTTTGAAGGAAGAGACTGGACACAGAAAGAGCCTTTGGCGGAATCACTGTGGCAAGGAACTGAGAATGGCTCCATGGAGCTAACAATCAGCAAGGCAACAGGGACCTCATGTCTACAACTGCAAGGAAATTTATTCTGTACCAACCTGAAAGAGGTTGGCTATGGATCTTCTTCTAGTCATGTGAGGATGCAACTGGATGAGCATTGATTTCATCTCTATTGAGACTCAGATTAGGGAATCTCATCAACCTGTGACAGGTCTTACACCCTCTAAAATTGGGATCTAATAAATGGGTGTGGTTTTAAGCCACTGTGTTTGTAGTGACTTGTTATGCAGCAACAGAAAACTAACAAAGCACCCCATCAGTGAAAAATTTGTGAGTCTACACTTCTGTAGGATTTTTACAGCATATTGTGTATTCTGAAAATGACTATTTTTAGTATGTTACTATCTCAATATCAAATATTTTGTAAATCTTGATTTCTTACATTTTTTGCAAAATAATACGAATAGAAGTTCTAACATTTTCTTTCTGCATCCCTACATATTAAGCATCCCTGGAGTGAAGACATCCAATCTGTACACTCTCACTGCCCTAGAAGATTAGCGATGTACACACTTTATGCAATTTCTTGTGCTGGGCCCTCCTCACCCAATAAAGTCAGGCGGAATCTCCATATTCCTCCTATAGAGAATCAGCCTTGACCCCTCTCTTTCCCTTATCTCACACTTATTCTGTCATAAAGTCCTATAGATTCTGATCCCTGTCTAATTCCAAGAACTGACAACTCTCTCCTGCATCCAGGAAATAGACTGGCTCTGCTTCCATCCAGTCCTGGTCCAAGCTATTTGCATGCAACATCAACAGTGATCTTTTCAATCCACATCTGATTATCCCACTTTTTTTCATTCAAATCTTCTGGGGGTAAACTTTCAGGGTAAAATCCCAAACCTGTTTGAAAGGTCTGTGTCCACCATCCCAGCCTCAGCTCCTGCCTCGCCGTTTCAGCTCCAAGTCTTCCAGCCACACAGGCCCTCTCTGACCAGGCAGCGCTCCTTCCTAATTGAAGGCCTTCACACGTGCATTTCTTCTACCACTGCACCTGGCTCCTGATCCTTCAAGCTTTTGCCTATATACCTCCTCTTCAGTGAAACCCCCTCTGATGCCTACCGTCTAATTTAACTCAGGTGCCTCTGCTACCAGGTCTCATCCCACCCATTCCATTTCATTCAGAGAACTCCACATTATTCATAATCACAGATTTACTTCCACTGGTTATTTATCTGGTGCTTATGAGCCCAGAGGGCAGAAGCTCTCTGTTGAGTTCACCACTAGAGAACTAGCACCTGGCAGTTTCCCAGGCACATAATACATACTGAACTGATCCTTGTCAAATGAATGAATGAATGAATGCCATAGTTCACTGATTGATTAATTGATTATTTTAACATCTAATAACAGGCATTTCCATAGCTAAAAAAGAAAATCAGATAAAAGAGTTAAGTGTGCACGACTAAAGAAAACCAGGTGTGAATCAGAAGATTGAGTGAGTTCAGTTGGCAAAGATTCGAAAAGATTACTCCGGCTTCCTGTTTCTCTATCACTTGAGAAATAGAAAGCAGAGGTGTCTGCTCATCATATCTTTGCCACTGATGTAGATCATAGAAAAAAAACATCCACGGTAAAAAATCCCAGAAATAGTAGGTGACACCCATCACTGTTTGTATTGCTGTAGAGATGTTCCTCACGCTCTACTTGTATGAACACTTTTGAGGTGCCTTTAGCATAGGAAAGAAATACAATGTCACTACAAAAGAAAGTGGGATCAGAGACTGCAGAGGGCACTTAACATGTCACCTGAGAAGGCAGGTAGAGTTGCTGTGATGGGCAGTTTGCCAAATGGCAAAAAAACATAGAAACAATCCAGCAAAAAACTAATCACCCCAAATATAAACTGAAGCTTTTAGTTATTTTCCAAACTGATGCTCATTTGGAATGGAAACAAACCTGCTGGGAAACCTCTGGCAAGTGGTGGCATATTTTCTGGGTGGCACACGCATTCTCAGGGCAGCTCATCAAGTCCGCAGCTTGCCCCTCCTCACATGCATGTTAGATGGTTTGAATAGGTGGATGCAGCCAGCCTCCCACTCCTCAGTCATACGCCTTTGTCACCTGGCTCTGCTATTCCTCCCCTCGAGAGCCTAATCCCCTTCCCCCTGAAGTGGGAGAGCCCACTGTCTTGGTCTGGCTAATAAAATGTAGAGAAAGTGATTTCAGTGATTTTGTTGTATGACTTCCAAGCCTGGCCACAAAAAGGCTTTTGGCTTCCACTTCTGCCTTCTTTTTGCTCTGAAATTACAGTATAAAGAGCCTTGGACTAAACTTCTAGAGGAAGAAAGATCTCGTGGAGAAAGAGGTCCAACCTCCAGTCAAGAACAGCTGCCCTGTAAGTGAAGGAGGCCACAGCAGACTTTCTAGCCTTTCCTGCTTGCCCATTGAAATGTGAGTGGAAGTGTTGAGAGCCAATGCATGATTCTTTTTCTGCCTCGGTGTGTGGTGATGCTCCAGATAGCATTTGTTCCACCAGCCTGCCTGCATCCTTTAGTGAGGGCAACATAAACAGAGCCTCTGTCAGTCCAAGATTGACACGTAGCCTAAGAGTCAGGGGCTGTTTGTTACTTTGCAGTAACCGCATCCATCCTGACACATACAGACGCTCTTGTAGATGCTCAAGGTCATGTAGAGGATCCTTATTTTGTCAAAAGTGTGGCTACTGAAAAATTGCACAGGCTATTTAAGAGGTAACTCCGTTCCTCTGTGAATACTTATACTCAAAAAGAGTAGAATAATGCCTTTGTTGAAAGAATAAAAGATTCCCACCAAATTACAGGTATTCCATCAATGCATCCTATAAAATATTGTATAAATAGTAAGATGTTAGACATTTTCTATGCATCATATATCACTTTTAAGCTTACTTGATATCTCAGATATAAAAGTGTTTAATTTCTGAATGAGGATATCTGTAGGCTGGAGTCATCAAAATTGCTGTTTGTATCTGCAAACTTCTTGCTGATAACTTTATGATCTTAATCTCTAAGGAATATAACAAGGAATTGTTTGCAAAGCATAAGAAAGTCCATAATGGAATAATTTGAGCAACGGCTCCTAAGTGGAGTTTTGTGAATTTGAACTATGTTTCTTCAGATTTTTAAGAATGACTTCACATCAGGTGTCTTAATAAGGAGGCTGGGTTTCATGACTCATTATCTGCATAGACTCTGAGAACCACTGCCTCTATCAACTCTTGATAACAGAATAGCCTCTGCAAAAGGGGAAAAGAATAGATGCTTGATTTTCCCACAGGCCGAAGTTAGCCTGACCCTCTTCAATGTTCCTTCAGCACCTGTACCTTTTCTTATTAGACAACTGCTCATACTGTCCTGTGAAATAATGTTTGCCCCTCCAGTTAATTCTATGCCCTTTGAAGGTCCAGAGTAGAAGCACACCCTTTGTTCTCCTAAAGATTTTATATGTAATAGCCCATTTAATCACATTGTAAGTGTAGGAAGTAGGTACCATTACTTTCCCCCATGTTACAGATTAGGCCCAGAGAGGTGAAGTAACTTGTCTAGTGTCACACAGCTTATAAAGAGGAGAGCTGCTAGTTAAACCCAGGTGTGATGGATTCCAAGGCCAGAATGTTTTCATTAGCTTGGTATGCATACAATGGCATAACAAATGTTTCGTTTTATACAAACATATTTTTACAATTATGTATGTACCCACAGTGTCATGATTATAGTCAAATTTATTGAGGTTTATCACTGCCTTTCTGTAAGTTAAAAACAAGTATAAAAAAGGTTTTAAAAAGGATGTTGCTGGAAATAGTAACCCATTGAGTTATTATGTGCATTAGATGGTAGATGTAATGTATATAGAGTTATTAAGGTATTACAAATTTTACTATAAATTATCTTAGTATTTAACTCTGGGAGAATTAGAGACAGAATGAGAGCAGGAGGCACATAAAAGTTAGGGAAGTAGCAAAAAGGGTATGGTGTCCAGAGAATGGGAATGTGGGGAGGTGGGCACCAAAGACTAACTTTATTTACATGACAGTTATCCCATGGCTTGCTCTGTATCTACAGAAAACACCTCCCAAAACACACAAAACTAATGTTATCCATAGTACCTAATATAAGTAGAGGGAGTCAAAGAACTTGTTTTGACTCTCAATATTTTGTTTGTATGTATGTATGTATATATGTATGTATGCATTGCTAATGTTCATTTGGCAAGTGCAATCCAAAGCCGCAAGAGTGAGGGAAAGGGGGCACGAGGCAGAGATGGATAGAAATGGTGCATGCATCACCCTGCCTGTCCCCACTGCGCACTTAATCTGTTGGCAGGAATAGCCACTTGACCAAGTGGGACATCTGGGCACACAATATGGAGAAATCACCATTTTGGAAAAGTCCATTAGATTAAGGAGAACTAATACCACATCTAATGTTTTTCAACGTTCACCTAAGAGGGGAACTCATCCCCACTTGTGATATTTTTAACACATCTAAATGCATTGTAGTTTAGGGTGTATTATAGATTAACGTCTGCATACGCAAGATGAACTAGCATGAAAGATCATTTGAAATGTGAGAATGACAGAACCCTCTTGGTTTTCAGGGCTGCCTCTCAGCTGCTTGAGTTTTATAACCATGACATAGAGGGACCCTCTTATCTCTGAATCTCTTAGTTCAGTACAAAATTAGCTGGTGATGGGACACAAAGTTCCTAGCTTGGGTAATGAGAGTTCTTTTTTACTGTTGGATCTTTTCCATCGTTGGCTCTGTAAATCTATCTTTAATATTCAGTTATGGATGATGAGGTTCTGACTTTTGAGAATATTGGAAAAGATGAGACAACATACTGAATATATTAAATGATTTTTTTTGTGAGACCCTGGACAGAAATTGTAGCACGAGTTATAGACCTTGAGAGATTTTCGCCATCAGGAGGCTATTCATAAAAGCACACTGCTTACAATGGCAGGTATCTGAGGAAGCAAGCCAGAGGGTAATTAAAGTTAATTGATATGTTATTGTTCTCTGCTTGTAGCATTAAAACATGGAACAACAAAAAAAAGAGCGTTCACTTGTCAAATTGATCTTCTATGTAACAAAATTGAAAACAAGGAAAGAGATAATTATAAAGAAGGTATTAAATGAATATTTTCCTTGGCCTTGGTCTATGTATGCAATCTCTTCCCCCAGACAGTGTGGCAAAGCGAAAAGAATATTTGCCAATTCATTTATCATGCATTTTGAATGGTGCAAATTTCCTTGAAATGGTAGTTTCTGATTCTGAAAGAAATCTTTGACTCAAAACACATTTCAGTCTTTTGTTAATAATTTCACCCACACTAAGGTGCAAGCATTTGTCTTTAACTATATTAGCTATTTGACTCCTGGATTTTTGGAAACTGGGTTAATTTTTTATTCTTCTTTCCTTGTTATTTCCATCTCCTCAACTTCGAACAATTTATTTGCTCCCCCTAAATCTCTAAGTCTCAAGTTCCTCATTTGTTAAGGAGGAAAAATGGTAGCCTTTACCTCATAAAATGATGAGAATTAAAATTAAGGAACGTGTATCTGGCACACATATGGTTTCCGTGTGTTATGTTATGTTGTTTATCTAAACAACATAAATGTTAGTTATTTATGTTTATCTAAATGTTAGTTGTTTATCTAAATGACTATTTTGTTGATTTCTCAAATGGAAATTTTTTATTACCATTTTTATCATCTATGGATAAGCAAAAAATATTTCAGGAGGCTTTAGTAATTTATCGATTACTGTATATGTAATCCATTCTGTACCTGTAAAATAGATGTAATTCAACTCTCCTCTTGATTTTTGAAGTTAATGAACTCTTTTGGCATATACTAACCTTAAATCATTTTAACCAGATTTTTCCTGTGTATGTGTTGAGGAGATGGAAACGTCAGGAGCCTATTTCCTATGATTCGAAAGGAGAAAAACTATTATGTTTTTCAAAACATAACAATTCAAAACCCCTAATCAAAGTCCTAGATGGGAACCTACACAAACAAAGATCTCATATAGGTAAGAAACTATTAGGTTGGGCTGACTAATGGCAAAATGACCTACTCAGAAGGGATATGGTAATTGACAGTGACTTTGAATGCAGTGACATGCATGTCCTTAGAGCCAGCAATGACCACAGTATGTGGCCCCGTGCTGGCACTCTCACTCTTTCCAAACTGTGTGGCAGTCTATCAAACATATTTAGAATGTAACTTGAGGTTGTCGGGCGTGCTGATTTGTTTAAAATGGGCACTGTGTTTTGAGATCATAAACATAAAGTTTTCCCTTTGCAAAAATTAGCTCTGGTTTCCTGTAGTGAGAAATACATATGTATGTACAAGAAATAAAAATAGATGACACAAAAAGTTGGAGAGAGTTTAATAAGGGGCTATTTCTAAAGGTGTGGGCAAATCTAAGGAAACACGTCCAGACCTGGAAAGTCTGTGTGTGCCTTAGCAGAGACTTAGCGGAGGGTCAACATACTCCACCCAGGAGGGGCTTGAGGAACAAACATCCCTACCACACCCTCTGATCTCCTGCTGTTCTCCCACTGGCCAAACCCAACTGAAGCCAGAAAGCAAGGGAACCTGCTGATGGGGTGCATAAAGGTGAACCTTCCAGATGCCAAGCAGGGAGTAGAAGGATACAGAGTGAATCAGAAAAGGAATATTGAAAATATTCATCATGACAACTAGCTTTAGTTTGCTCTGAATTTTCTAGTTTGACACTCTTGATTGAGTTGGTATCCATAATTGGTACCAATCTCCTTGTTCTTTCTCCCTATTTTCCAGAAGCAAAACATTGAGGTAAAAACTTAGGTCACCCCAAACTTCTAACCAACTTCTTTTTGTAGAGATCCTTCATATACACTTGCATCCACAAACCACTCATTGGACCAAGGAATAATATATGTGCTCTAGACAAGAAAATCCAAGGGAAATAGGTTCTAGGCTTTCCCTTTGCAATGAACATATTTATAGGATGAATTCTATCTATAGAGCTTTAGTCAATTCTAATCCCCTGAATTTTCCAAGTTGATTTGAAAGCTTTAGGTAGGTCAGAACTACCACTATTTTCTAAGTCTTTGACTAAAAGTAGATTTCTATCACAAGAGCAGCTGCAGATAATAGCAACATGTAGATGTTAAAGCTGACAGCTGATAGGCTAAAATCCTTACCTCCCTTTGTCGGCAGCCATCTAGCTATTGGATGGTTGTGTCTGCTGATGGGTTCTGTCTCCATGGTACCCTCCATGGAAAGGGATTTCCTGCTTCACTTGAATGATATGGCACTGAAAGAACTCAGCTAATTGCTCACTAGCCATATGAGCCAGCCAAAGCAGCAATAGGACCGAAGTCAGAGGATGTCACCTATGTTGATAAATTGGCTCTCCACTCACCCCATATTGCCTGCAGGAACTCATACGGGCCTGGCCTGTCATCAGTGCAGACTGCTTAGATAAGGGGCCTATTATACTTAGGGGAAGTCAATGTCAAAACCTAAGCCAGTGATCACAGGCTTTATATTGCTGTACTCAGTTTTCAAAGATGACACCACTGATGGTGATTTTGCTGTTTCCATGTAGGAAAGCTGGAAACTATGATAGGGCTTCAAGTTCAATCCATACTGTGAGCACACAAAGGCTGCCCTTCTGCTTGTGGCGGGACCGCTATTTACAGAACCGTAGATTCCCTTCCCCAGTCCACCAAATGAGCTAACATTTGGCGATGCATTCATTTTTGTGGGGTTTCTATACAATGGGCTTTGTAAGTGGAAACTGTAAGTCATCCGACCATGCCAGTTTACCTCTGACGGTTCCACTGGTCCACAGAGAAGCCGCAGAGTATAAAGAGAGAGAGGCTTCTTTACAGTAAATCGCAGCTGTAACTAGGTGCTCCGTATTTCCAATCACTGGCCACTAGATCTTGAAGACCCTGTCACTTCCCCGCTTGAACCTTCCAAAGGCTTCCTGTTGTCAACAGAATAAATCCCCAGCCCCAACACCGGCAGGCAAGGCCCTGCTGTGTCTTGTGTCTTGTGTCTTGGGCAACTCTCAGTCTGTGTCTCTGCACCAGCTGTGTTCCTTTCCCACTTGTCCCTTTGGACTTGCTGTTCCCTGCAGCCTGTCCCCTGGCTCATTCTCAGTTTCCAGCCTCTGCTGAAGTGTTACCTATTCCGAGAGATTCTACAGTCATTTCCAGTCCCCCAGTCACTCCCTAGAACGGCACCCTGTCTATTTACTTCAAAATACCTATGAAAACTGAAACGAGCTTTAACATTTTTTGTTTATTTAGTGTTGTCTCCCATCTCTATTTTGCTCCACCATAGAACCCCCAGTTTCTAGAACAGTTTCTAACAAGCGGCAAGTACTCAATAAGTATTTGTTCAAAGAATTTCTCTAAATCTCAGTTCCCTTGCACCATTTATCATCAGTCTGTTGGTTTGAAATATTAATGTGCAAAAGCTTTTGAAGACCAGTGTGGTAGTGTACGTGAGGGTGGCTGTGGACACAGCAAGATGATAGGAATACAGAAGAAACTAAAGGCAGGTCCTGTTTTCAGAAATGGGGGTCCTACCATCTTTTTAGGTTTGAGAAACACTGGCCTATTCTGACTCCTCCAAAGCGTGTGTGTATTTATTTTATATAAACTATACGTCTAATACTAGAAGTTACCTAAATGACTGAATCAAGTTGAAAAATGATTATTTCAGATCCATGTTGGTATTTACATTTAATTACCAAAGGAAACGGGAAAACAAGTTCTATTTCTCCCTCTTTCTCTTTGCTAACCCTAAATCAAGAAGAGCTAACAGCTGTGAAACTAAGCCACGAAATGGTACGCTTATTTTACCACTAGTTATTAACAATCTACTTAAAATGTTCCTGCCTCAATTTTCTCACAGCAAATTTCCTTCTTTGTGTGAGTCATAAAATGACTTTCTAGAAGCCAGAAGTATTAATCCCTAGTGGATGGACAAATATCTCCCCTACAGCAGGTTTTTCAAAGGTTTCAGAGTCTTATGTCTTGCTCATCATCACAATCCCTATGAACACAATCTCCTAATGTATTTTGTTCATGAGGTGTCCTCTGACCTTCTAGAATAACACTATATTTTAAGCCAGGAAAAAAACTTTCTCTAAGCATTGGAAGGAGTGTGGCTGGAGTATAAAACCCTATATTGTATTTTGAGCTGCTGGGAGTTACTATATTGGATGTTTGATGTACCCATTCTGTTTTGCTCTCCTCTGAAATAATTCATCTGCCTTCTAAATGGAATCATGAAAATACTTAATAAAAATGGTAATACAGCCCAGGGCACATGGTTCTAACTGAAGGATTGATGTAGAGAAACTTTTAGTAAGTGAAGGTGGTGGGGGGTTCATGGTGGAAAAAGAAGGGGTTGAGATATTCATTAGGCAATAGATTTCATTATATATTCCTTTGAAAGATACTGAGTCGTGGTCAGGAATTTTTTTGTAAATTTTATCTGGAGTTAATGTGTCTTTTTCTGGTGGATCTTTTTTAACCAGTCTCACAAATCAATCAGATTGTAGCAGAGCTGCTATTTACAAAATTAAACTGGAAAACAGTTTTAGAGACATAGACTCTCACATCTCCATTCTGGTGATACGAGTATTACAGACAAACCACTCTGATCAGAGAAGAGTGATTTAAGGAACACACGCATAAATTTCCACCAGCAAACACTTTTAAATCTGAAAATAGAGCAGAAAGGGTTGAACCCTATGTCCTCTCTGCTCTGCAGGTCATCTCCAAAAAATAAATTAAAAACTTATTTGAGAACCTCAGGTAGGGAGTCTGATTCAACTCTGCCCACAGGCTAGGTGAGTAGCCACGCTCACCCCATCCCTGTCTCTATCTCCATAGCTCAACCTTTCCCCAGAGCTTCTCGTTCAGCTCCAAGGTCATCACAGTTTAAAATGAACCCCTAGAGAGTTGCAAGTGAGGAGTTACTTGGGGCCCCAGACTTCATTACTTCTGGGCTATGCAGAAGCCTAGAAAACTGGCATTAGTTCTTGGACCCCTCAGTTACCACCTGCATGTAAGACACGGACAGTTCACGTCGAGAGCCTCTTTCTGTTGAGAGGACCACACATTCAGTTGACCTTCAAAGAAAAAAAAGTCGATAAGCTCTTTCTGAGAGGTTTTACAAAAAAGCTGAATGAAGAGACTGCCTCAAATCTGAGGAGATGAAAAAGGAGTTCCTTGGGCAATACTGTCCTTGAGAAAATGTAAATGTCTCAGATTTACCTGGAGATGAAGCATCCAGATTTCTGTTTTCCACCCAAACTTTTGGAATCAGAACTTCTGGAGGCTGGGCCCAGGAATCAGCATTGTAAACAAAATGACTTGGTTGATTCCGGTGATCAATTGGTAATGAGTATAATTTTAAAAAAATGATCAGCCCTCCTTTTAAGGGAGAGCTGCGAACACAGCATTCCTACAGGCAGGCCAGTTTTCAGGGGGAAACAAAGATAATAAGCGTGACAGAAGCTCATAGTAATAGCTTCTATAAGTGGTTCTTCGATCTTATGGCCTCAGGACTCCTTTACACTTTAAAAATTTTGAGGACTCCAAAGAGCTTTTGTTTATGTGGGTTATAGCTATCCATATACACCATATCAGAAATTTAAACCCCCCAATTTAAAGAATATTTATTTATGAAGTCCTTTAAAAATAACATAAAAACCATGTCTTAGTGAAAAATAATTATCGTTTCCAAAACAAAAAAATATAGTGAGACGAGTGGCATTGTTCTATATTTTTGCAATTCTCTTTAATGTCTGGTTTAATAGAAGACAGCTGCATTTTCATACTGCTTCTGCATTCAATCTGCCATGAAATCATAGGTCATTCGCCCCCTGGAAAAATGTTCAGTACCCTCATGAAAGAATAAGGGTGAAAAAGGCAAATCAAATCTTGGCATTATTATGAAAATAGTGTTGCTTTCCTGGACTCCTCGAAAGGGTCTCAAGGACCCCCATGTTTCCCAACCACTGGTGTATATTCATAAGCCACACGGTTCAAAGCAATTTATCTTATTTAATCTTCACAGCAACGCTGTGAAGGATTTGCTGTTATCAGTATCCTCCTTTTGCAAGTGTGGAAACTGAGGCAGAGAGGGATTATACGAAATTAGAGGCAGGGCTGGAATGAAACCCTACAGCCTAATCCCAGCAGCCTGGGTGTTACTACTACCTCCAGGTTCCGAAAGCTGGAGGAAATAAGAATATATGCAATTAATAAGGACTTGTAAAATGGACCTGGAACAACAGTCAATAGTTCCCACCTCCCCACCCACCATATTTTCCCAGCAGGTGGCTTCTGGGCTTGACTAGCTCTGGTTTTTGCAGGTGGGTTCCTTCCCAAGTTGGAAGGAATCATTTGGCAGCAGGCATGCCATGAATATTTAAAACACTGAGTTGCAAATCTGGGAACCAGGAAAGGGAGAGATCCCACCTCCATGTGTTTATCATCTATACCAGAGGGAGTGTTTTCCTCTTTTACTTTTTCATTTTTCAATGTGGATCCTTCCCAAAGAAACAAAGGCCCCCCAGACGAGCTTCACAACTGTATGAGTTGTTCCTTGGTGTTTTTCAACATACCAAAGAGCACGATAGGAATTAAGAATAACTATATCCTTATGAAAGATATAATATCATAAGCTTTGAAGAGTTGCAGCACAGTGATGCATTAAAACCCATTTTAAAGATGGGATACAGATTCGTGGCTGTATTATTTTTAGAACTAATTATTTTCTTGATCTTGACAAAAGATGATTTAAATTCTCTAAAACTGATGTCAAAATAAGTGTCGTGTCTTTTTCATTCAACCAAGCAATGTTTCTCTCAATACCCAACATTTTTTAAACTTTTACCATTCGGTTAGCCAGGCCTGAATTAGAGGAATATGTCTTTCCATTTAGGAAAAATCAATTGGCACGTTAGGGCTTGGGGCAAAGTCGTCTCTTCTTGTGCTCCACGTTTTAACAGACTGCTTAGTCGGTAAAGTAAAAGGAGAGAAGAAAACACACGCACTAATACTCCTTCTCAGAGTCTGAAAACTGCACAGTTTGTCCTGGGCATGGGTGAGAAAGCCCAGGCAAAGCTGGCAGTGAAGAAGTTAAGCGGTCTGCTCTCCCGGTCTCACTTCTTACTCAAAGAATCCTTTGGATCTCTAAGCTGTTTCTAATTAGGTGTTAATGACCTCAGAGTTGTGTGAGTTTACCGTGCTCTGTTCCTCATTCGATTCTCCCCCTGGGCTAAAACAATACCAAGAGGACTGAAATGAAGATAAAAAACACCTCTATGGTCCCAGTGGTTATGGGATCAGAGATATATAAATACAGAGAAGTCCAGAGGGAAAGATTATTATTAACACTAGTTCCATGACCTATGCTAACCAAGAAATGAAAGTAATTATAGTGCTTTCGAGGGCTCGGTGAGGGGGGGCCCCTCCGCGGAAACTGTGAAGGAAACCAGGAGATGGAGCATCACGGAGCACCTCTGAGGCCCGAGCTGGGGGAAGGAATGGGTCCTTCATCTAAAAGAAACGGAAGAAAACAACTGCTTTCCCTGTGAAGCATCAGAAAAACGACTTTTCTTTTTCCTGATGTGAAAACACCCCATTTAACCTTGGTAAGGAGAACTAAGCATGCAAACGGGAGAAGAATCACCTAAGGGAAACTTGGTGGAGTGTTGTCCATGGGCCTGATGGCCAACCTCGACACTACCTGAGGTTTCTGAAAGGATTTTATACAGAATTTAAAGTGAATTCCAAATGAGAAAACTCGCCTTTCAAGCGGGGAATTAAAGGGCCAGTAGATGCATATGTATCTGCAATTGATACCCTGCTTCTGTTTGCAAATGAATGAGGATGAAGTAAATATTTAGACTTTTAGTAATCCTTGGTGCAACCTTTTACTTATTTGCATTTTAAAGTTTGCTCTCATTACGACTCTATAATTGGCAATGCCTCATACTAAGAACTCATTCAGTTGTTAAAGAAAAAAAAAACTCAACAGATTTAAGCCAAGGATTAAGAGGAAAAAGAGTTATGAAACAAAACTTGGTGAAGTGTTGGTAAAATGAGATGAGTCATTGTGAAGTGCTGTCAGATCCATACATTTGAACAGCCTCAGAAATACAGCCTGAAAGTAATGACCCGGGTGTCATTTAAAGGGAAAAGAGAAAAAGAAAAAAATAAAACAAAACAAAACCCCACAGAAAACAAAGAAGAGGATGAATAAAAGCCTGACAACGCACCATTACAGCATATTGACCGAGCTGGTAAATTCACCATGATTAAAATGAAGTAATTCACTTTGAACTAACTCTGGTTGACTCCTCTAATGTGCCTGAGGATTGTCTGTGGCAAGCCCAGAGGACATCTTTTGTGCTTCAGTCAGCCACAAAGCTTGGAAATCATTATGCTTTCAGAGATGAGCACAGATAGCAGAAGATACCAGAAATGCATGAGCTCTCTTGCAAGGAGTCTCAGCCATGCTGCAGGAATACCAGTGAGGTTTTATAGACATGCCAACCTCCATCTCATCCAACCTTCTTCACACAAGAACTCCATAAGTCAGTGAAGTTAACTTACTAACCCAGCAAAACCTGTTGCTGAGATAGACTGTTTCCAAAACATAATCAATGGTGGTTAACGGTAATTCCCTGACTGGTGAAACCTAGAAATTCATCTAACATTATGGTTATTGACCAAACTTTGAGATCAGCTAGCCTTTTGGTTCTTTTAAATGGGCTGCCCATATGGCAATATATTCCATTTTGTTTTGTTTCCAAACAATCTGTTGGAAACAGATGCTTCTCAGTCTTCTGCTGGGAGAACTGTGATGGGCTTAGGTAGCCCCTATGATGCCTGTACTTCTTGCTCTGTCCTGATAAACATGCAGCTTCCATTCAGAAGTTCCTGCCGATCTGAGGACCTACCCTGAATTTTAAACACACACACACACACACAAGCTGCTAAACACCCTGCTTCCCCTTCACCTGCAGTTATTTATATGAGGCAATTGCACATGTTTTTATGGATTCGCTATACTGTCACATCACTCATTTCAACGATTTGAGATGCAGAAATGAATCGTCTCTGCACTTCTGTGGGATACGTGCCTTCTTTTTTAATGCTTTTATGCCACTGTATGAATGACAGCAAGCCGAGGTACATTGAAACTAGGTTAAAAAGCTTAATATAACTCTACTAGGTTGACAAAGTTTGGGATTAAAATTCAGTCACGCATGCAAAAAATGTAATAAATGAATGAAAATGTACGTTACGGGTCATTTCTGCTTTAATAGCACCTTTGTGCCATGGAATCCAAACAGCAATAGTCATCTTATACACACCTCACAAATGAAATAACATCAGGTTGCTAGGAAGCTAATGACACACAGCTAACACAGAGCGAGGCCTGCGCCCGTGGATTTATTTCATGCAAACATACCGGGCGTGTAGAGACAACTTATCAAAGCTAGGACTCCATTTAAAGCTTCTGCAACATTGATGTTGTGGTTTGTCTCCATTTTTCAGCTAAATAGAGGTTTTCTTTTTCACTTCACATAAAGTCTTCAACTTGCTCAAGCCTACTAATAAATTGCAAACTCGGTAACAATATATCTTCTATTATGCGGCTTGTTACTTTACTAAGATAGGAAATTAAAGCAATAAAACACTTTCAAAATGATAGGGTACACTCAGGCAGTCATTTTTCTTATGTCCCTGTATTATTCTTCAAAAGACCTTTTATGATATAATATTAAATTCTTTGAAGTCTGAGGAATCTGTTGAAAGTGCTGAATTTCTAAGATATAGAGCTCAAATATTGCATCTACTCATGCATTTATTAAAATCGAATATGTGGTGGAGCTTTTTAAAACACAAAATACAATACGGTTCAATAATACATGACCAGAAACATCTTAAATGCACATTAGAGAGGCCGTGGTGTAGAGAACCGACTGAATGCTAGGGAAAATCTATTTTGCTTTTTCTCACCTATGTGGCCAAATGCACAACATATGTGCTCATTTCTATAAAAAAGGCTGCTAACTGCAAAACGAAGCATAGAGACCCAGACAGCCACCATAATGGTCATTTATGCAGCATGTTCACATAAAGGAAATTGAATCAGGCTTATGAGGCTGTGCATTCTTTATTAACCTCCTAGCAAAGGGCAGACAACTGTACTTTTAATGGTAAGAGCACTATCAGAGAAGGGCACAAAGAGAAATGCAAAAAACGGCAATATATTAGGCAATTGTATTAAAAAGCTTACAAAGTGATGTGGAAAAAAGCCCTCTTCGCCTATTATGGGGGGGGGGGGGGAAGCGTCTTATTTTGTTTCTCAGAAATAAGCATTTCTATTCAACCTTGTGGAAAAAGTAGGGAAAAAAGTAAACCGATACGACTATCAAAACCATCGAAAGTGTAAAGTTAGAAGAAAGAAGAGCTCATTAAAAAAAAAGTCTCCCTGCCTTTACTTTTTCTCCACATTTCACAAGCACATTCCCAGCCCTTCTCCCTTCCCCCCTTCTCAAAGTTTAGCAAAACTAAAAGCAGGATGAAGGATGCGCAGTTGTGGCCCCAACAGAAACGAGCCTCCCCCCACTTCCCATTAGGTGAAACTCCAGAATTGCTTGAGTAGCACTGGGATTTTGGGCTCGACTTCGGAACCCTCAAAACTGTCAATCTCTTTTCCACGTGTCCTTTCGGACAGCTGCTATTTAGCAGATGTGAGTTCCGGTCACACAGCAAACCCTTTCTGAGGCAGCCCCGAGAGCCTGTAAGATGGCAGGCTCCAGCCAATCCACTATCTCCCCCCGCTCAGCTGATCAGGGTCAGCACTTTAAAATTAGAAAACGAAGCCCTTGAACCCCTTCGCAGCTATATACACACTTGCCAACATCAAAAGATCTTTCACACACCAAAGGGAAGTCAAACCGAGCGGGCACGCTGGTAATTTACTGCAGTTCTTTACCAATTCCTATTCCTGGCTCAGAACTGTCTTTTTGATATTTTTTGGAGCATTGTCCTGAATCTCCAGTGATAAAATTAGCTAGTCCAATCTGAGGGATTCGTCCTCAGTAACTTATGTTTCCCTTCTCATCTGACACGGTTCCCTCTGTTGGAATTCCAAAGCCATCAGCTACCTGGGGCTATTTTTCCCCAGAGACCTTTCTTAGCACACTATATCAATGAACACAACAGCAGTTTTGGACCCCCTCCCACATACCTTACTACCATCTGTTCTCCCTGGAAACTCATGGAGAGGGGCAGATTTCAATTTGTCAAAACAATGCAAATTCCCCAAATTATTTTCAAATTATGCACGTTTACTTTAATGTGGTGCTCATTCATCTTTTAAAAGATACTTTGCAAATTCCTTTAAATTGATTCTCACGCTTGCAGGAGCTCTCTCTCTTGTACTCTTTTCCTCTCTTTCTCTCTAAGGCGAGTAGAAATTGGGAGTACAAAGGCTTTATAAAGTTTAATTCTAAAGAAACAAGAGCTTGTAAAATTTTATAGCTTACTAACGGAGAGCAATACAAATTATTGGATGTGCTCATACTGCACAAGTTCACTTGCTAATAGTCCAGTGATTAATTCGCAAACATACTTTTTAGCAAAACGCTTGGTATTATTTGAAAGGTACCAAGAAGACACATGCATCAAAAAAAAGTGTCCCAAATGTCACCATTCATCTCCTTTTCCTCTAAGACTGAAAATTTCCTGATAGAACATAAGCAGTTAATTTGGAAGTATTAATAAATTAAGTCATTTGTCACTCATTATAATAAATTGATGCCAGATTAGTTTGCTCATTACTTTGAAAAATTTTGATGTCCAGACGGATGGCAGGAAAGATCTAGAGCTGTGCTGGCCAATGCACATAGCCACTAGCTCCATGTGGCTATTTCATTTTAAATGTAAATTAGTTAAGAGCTAATCAAAATTTAAAAACTCAGCTCCTCAGTCATAGTAACCACATTTCAAGTACTCAATAGCCACACGTGGCTAGTGATTATGTAGATAATTCCTTCACTGCAGAAAGTTCCATTGAGTAGCACTGACATAGGAATATGGGTTGCCAATGGCAGGCTGGTTAGCAGCATAAATGTAAAAAGATTCTTGATATGAAAATGGGGACATGGTCCTCAAAGCAGGCAGGACACCCACACGAGACCAAATTCCAACTCTTCCTACTTTTGCTGAGAGCAGTCCCGTTCACTGGCAAAAAGTATAACTAAAAGATGAGAACTTTTAGTTCACTTGATTTTTTGTAATTGGACAGATTTATTTCATTTTATTCATTGCTTTTGGCTAACTGGTATCCACTTTTGCTTTTCCTGGTAGCGATCATCCTTCCACTACTCTCAGCCAAGTGCCATGAGTAGAGCTGGTTCCATATCTGGTTCTGGAAATGACTCAAGGCCAACTCAAGTCTTGAAACTCTCTGGGCATAGTAATTGATTAAAACTGCTCCAACTATGAACCCAAGTCCAGCAGGTTTCCTGAGAGATCATTTCAGCCTTCTGCTTGAGGTATGGTGGGTAACAATGTGCCTCTCTCCCTCCTTCTGGGGGCATTGCTGTGAGGAAGACACTGGAAACTACAGTCTCGTGCTCCTGGCTGGTAGGGGAAGAGGACAGTGGGGCAGAGGAGATGAGAATAGGTTCTGGTGACTGCAAGCAAGGCATTGCATCAATCACCTGTGCTCAAAGTCAGCTTTTCACCTAATGAGTAAAATTTCTCCATTTCCAAATAGACCATAATTGTCTCTCTCATCAATAGGATGATTTCATCAATCATCATCACACACACACACACACAGTTTATAAGTGGGACTTGAAAATAGTCCAGAGTAGATTAAAGAACATTTCTACCTGAGCAAAGAACATGTGCAAAGGTCCTGGGGCAGGTAAGAGGCTGAAAATTGAAGAAACCAAACAACAACCTTGTGGCTGCAGAATCACAAGCGAGGCTGTTTAGAGTGGCACAGCAAGAGGCAGCAACATGATATGGAGGTTGGAAGTCATTTTACAAACAATGAAAAAATGTAAAATGCTTCTAGAAGTCAGGTGGCATCCCTTTCACTCTCTCTCCTGGAGACATCCAGGAGTGGAAACCAAATGTCCAGGTTAGAAATACTGGTGGATTGGCAGGTGGGGAGGAGTAGAGGAAAGCAGGTGGATGCACGATGTAAATTGGAGTTAGAGCCAAAATCAAGATCTTTGGCTTGAGTTTCTGGGGGGGATGTTGGTAGCATTTTTTAAGATGAGGGACTGAGGAAGAAAGAGAAAAAGGTAAGTGGAACTCAGGGCAGTACCCCCAAATCAATTGACGGAAATGATAATGTGACTTTCCAAATTAAATTCAAACTTAAAAATGAATTCTACCCACTTAGAATTGGAAATTGCCCTGAGGAAACATCGAGTCAAAAATTTAACTTGTGCTTGAGTCCCTCAGGCCCAGCACTATCAAAAGATTTTAACTGCTACCTTGTTTTTTGAAAATTAGGGTACCACTTACTAAATTATAATAATGTTCCAAAAATACCATTTATGAGAATTTAATTCTATTCCAGTATTTTTTGTATTAATATTTTTCCTTTACATTCTCATATGCTTAATGAGTCAATTCTACTGTGTCTTATGTTTCTTATTTATTCATGTGTGTATTTCTTTGCTTACCATACTGACCTTTTAGAATACCTAACGTCATCATACAAAGCCCTGCATTTTTAATCTCCAGCAATCTCAGCTATATAAATCTACGACTATGTGACCATATTACACTATAATAATAACAGCCATCACAATAAATTTTCCCATTTTGCAGATGAGGAAACTGAGGCACAGAGAGGTTAAGTAGATTTCCAAGGTCACATAGAGCTGAGATTTCACTCAGGAGGTCCGTCTCCAGAAGGCACTCCTTGCTACCTCCCAGGATGTGTAACTCGAATGTCTTCCATGCCATTTTGGTCAGAATCTTGGTAAAAATAGAGTGAGGAAATGCCATGCATAAAGCACTCTTATGTTTCTGTTTGAATGCGCTTATCATTTTAGTGGAATTTCAAAATTCCGATGACAGAATCATAATATATGCTATATAGTAGGATACCTTGATTAAAAAATTATTGGGGAAAAATTTCCTTTCAATGTGAGCCTGGACAAGAGTTAGGGTGGGTGGAAGGTGCACTGTCTGTCAAGTAATGCAGGAGGCAGGGCATTGAGGAGGGAGCCGCACTGGGCGGGGCAGCCACGCTCTGGCTTGGACATTCTGCGGTGGGGACACTTGGATTTGTCACTATATGTGGCCTCCAGCAACCCCGACAAAAGCAGGGCCCTTCCAGGTGGGGCCTGAAGAAGGTAAACTGCAGCTGGAAGTGTGGGCTGGGTGCGGCTGGGGGAGAACTGAGGTGATTTTGGAGGAATGATGGAATTTTAAAAGTATCACCTCTACTAAGTTCTTTCACACTATGCATGTGAAACTTCTGATGAAGTGGATGCTTATTTGAATGCCTGTTTCTTAGTAGAGGACTCATTGTGTTCTAGGGAAGAGCACTTCAATACCTCAGCAAGGCTTCCCACCTTCTAATGAAGACTTAAGCCTATCAGGTCCAGGCAACTCAATGCTCTCACTGCAACAGCAATTTCTTGACGCAACTTGAAGCCATCTTTATTTCTAACCATCTTGTATGCAATTTATTAGTGATGGCAGGTTCTCTTCTGTAGTGGGCACTGAAAGCTCTGTGTTCTCTATGATACTGTTTCCAATGGGAATTAAGAATTTTTGAACACAGGGATTATGTCTTCATTCTTCTTTATCCTTTTCAAAGCAGCTGCAACAGTTCTTTGTCTGTAGTGGGTGCTCGATGGAAGGAGAGGACCACTTTAATATTTCATTATTTGTATGAGAGCCTACATAATTTTCACTGAAACTTTAAAGGAAAGACTCAGGGATCAATTTTCCATGCCCCCACTACTATATTTTCTCTCCTACTTGGCCGAACTTTTGCTCAAGATTGTGAGTTTCAAGAATGTGCTGATGTTACTTGTGTTGATTGCTCACGTGAGCCTGAACTAGCAAACGAGTCCTAACCTAAATGGCTAATGATAGCAATATTAAACATTTACATTACTCGCTAAGGCTTACAATTGTCTTACATATCCATTCCCTTATGTACACAGACATTCCTACAATACAATAATTGGTGTATTAGGGTCTTCAACTGGAGTTTTCCGCTCTCAAGTATCACACCATGATATATGCAAGATCAGCTGATTGTCTCAACAGAAAATCAAAAAGTTTTACTGCTTCATATAGAGTCAGTAAATGAATATTGCTATAATTTCAACAACGATGGCATTTTGTCATTAAGAGCCTCTTCATTTCCTAGGAGTTTCATGTTGAGTCATACAGATAGCTTGGTTATATCCCTAATAAATGTTTGGAGAGTGGCAGGAAATAGCCATTTCAGCAGGTGGTCCTGCACATATTTGCAGTTTCTGAACCTCCTTTAGGCAACACAGTTGAAGGCTGTATGATGAATGAGCAGCCACTGATTGGTCCTATTGTGCATTTGCGATTCTTTTTTTTTTTTTTTTATTTCTAACTTTAGTATGCGAAGATGCTGTTGGCGATCAAAAGCAGATATTTGGCACATGCACTAAGCTGAAATATAACAATGGCATGTGGTAATATGTTTGTTTGCTTGTTTATCTTCAGGATTCATCAGGGCTGATAGTAAGCTCTTATGGTAGTCCATGTGTCAAAAAAATAATAATAAGCTGGAGGTTAGAGATGTTCAGATTTTGTCCCGAAACACTGAACATCAGAAGTATAATACAAGCAACGCCTAGTATAATTTTCCACCTCTTTTATGCCCCCACCTCTTTTTTCCTTTGAAATCTGTTCCTGAGAGTAGATGACTTGCCGAGCATCACACAGATGGCATCTGGCAGATATTAGGAATATTTCAATTGCTGAGGATGTAGAATTTTCATTTCAAGTGTAGACTTAATATAAAACTTGTCACTAATGACTCAAAAAAGCCTTGGCATTCTGGTTCAAATGATGATTTGCAATACCTAATACTAACTACAATAAGGGAAAGATTCTCCAAAAGCAAGTAACTCAGTAAGAATCAGGCAAATAGAAATCAAGGCAACAATAAATGTCACTTTCCCTCCACTTGATTGGCAAAAAGTACTCAGCAAGGGACAGTGCGTAGTGAGTGACAGGGTTTGGATGAATGAAATCTCTTTTCTCTTGCTATGGGAGTATAATTTGATGCATCCACATTGGAAAACATTTCACATCGTAAAGCTGAGCATTTACATATCGCCCTGCCCAGCAATCGTTTAGTTGTGGTTGCTTTTCATTTTGCCGAAAAAGGACCATGCCCAGGAGAAGGGCTTGTTTACGCAGTGCTGCCCTTAAGATGAGTGGGATCTCTGCCTGGACCCCAACTTTAGAGGGTTCTGCAAATCACAAACATGTAAACAAAAAAGTCTATTTTTTTTATCACATAAGGACATTTTTGAAAGCTTGATAACTGAGCTAATGAGAATTATAGGACCCCTCCCCCAGTCCATCTGGGCCCCCACCCGCTGCATGTCTGAGAGTGTGAGCATGTGTGTGTGTGGCGGTGTGTTTGGGAGGTCCCAGCCTCAGCCCAGAAAGTCAGGACCATGCGTGGTTGCTCTGGCTTCAGATTTGCCACCCTAAATCCCCAATGACAGAGGCCAGGCAGATCAGTCACCTCGAAAACCGTGCATCACCTCCCTTTGGCTTGTGTAGAAGAGTTTTTTAAAATCTTGAGTCAGAGGACTTGGGGAAGGGTCTTGCCTGCCTTTGTTGAGAAGGAAGTATTGCTTAGACCCACTGGGGTTCAGACAGATCTAGTCCCCTCCCAAGAGCTCTGGCCCCAGATCTAATGTCCACCTCGGCTGCACCAACAGGTCTCAAAAGCATGGTGACATGGAGGCAGTAGGACTTCTTTAGCTTCCAGATCGGACTGAGGAGCAAGCTGCAGGGCCCGAGTGGGACCCTCGGTTGGCAGTGGGTATAGCTGGATGTATAACTTCCAATATGACACGAAAACTAGAGAAAGAACACAAAGAGAGAAGGTCCTGATGATCTGTCCTCTTGCCCCAGAGCACTCAAGCATAAGAAGTAGAGCTGGGTTCAGCATTATGTGCAACAGCAAACACTTGGGAATGACTCAAATGTCCTAGTGGAAGAACGGTTGGATTAACTGGGGATATACTTGTATCATGCAAGTACATGGAAGGCGGAATAATTGAACCAAAGCAAGAAGGCTGATGCGGGTTAATCTTGGCAACATAATTGGTGAAAAAATAAGTCCCACGAGATTATATGCACTATGACTTTGTAACCAATTCGTAAACAACTAAAACTAAAGCTGTGTGAATTTTAGTAACTCACATATGTGGGCTTGAAGAAAGAGGATGACACACACAAGATTCAGGAGAAAGGTTCCTCTGATCTGAGAACAGACAATGCAGGATAGGGAAGAGACCCATGGGCTGATGTAAGTTACTAAGCATGTTCTAGAGATGGGCTTGTGAGATGTGTCCACGGGGGATAATATTACAATAAATAAATGAATAAGGGAATACCTCCTGCAAGAAGGCTATAGGTGGCTGAAAGCTAGGAAGGCGTAATGAAGCAAGCATCATCTAATTTTGTGCACCTATGGTCAAAAAATTAAAACAGAATCAAAAAGAGCAATCACCTCCTTTTCTCAAGGGTTCTTTACCCAGAAAATCTAATCTTATTTTGTGCAAATAGTACACACTAAGTACCTTACAAAGACTTTTGCCCCAACAGAGTGAGTACTAAGGTGAAAAATGGGGAGCCCTATCAGTTACTGAATGCTGGACCAAATTATGCATCAAGCCACCAATGTTCAATGGTGGGAGAATATGTGAAACTTAATTTATAATTGATAAGCTGTGTTCAGTGTTGCTTCCGTTTTCTCATAATTGACCTGTGATAAAGGGCTAGATCACAGGATCTGTCATAGCCCTTGAAGATGCTTCTGTTTGTTCTCCTAAACCCTTGAGGTTACAGTGCCCCACTGTTGCTTTCTGTATCATTTTTGAAGGTGGCACCTATAATTACAGTGTACATCACTGGGACCTTCTCTCTTTGTGCCCTATCTCTGTGGTATGTGTGTAATGGAGGGAAATTTGTGCACTCGTTCAGTCGGGATGCCTTGAGATAATGGGGCCTTGGGGCACGGCATCTCTGCTCAGTGTGATTCCTTCATTCTCTCTTAACTTAGTAGGAATCTTTTACTTGTGTGTTTGTTAGTACTTGGGGATAACTAGGTATTTTTGCCCCTGCCTGGATTTTGCACAACCTTTCACCTTATTTGTCAGTTTCTACCTTAGTCACTGAGGAAATGGAGCTCAATGAAAAGCTTCAGGTAGTTAAGTGTCAACTGGTTAATAAAAACACTTAAAAAAAAAAAGAGCAATTCATGTAAAAGGAGACATAGAAAAATCTGCTTTTATCTCAATTTGTACCGTGGGCATAATGAGATGACAATACACACATTTCAAAAACCCGCATAGTTAAAAATCAGTGCTATAAGGTCTTATTTTCATAACTTCAAAAATTGGAACTTGTCTTGAATTAAGAAGCAAATAATTATTCCCTTTACACTCATATTCTCATGCTGGTCAGAATTCCATGGTTGTTCTATTGCAGATGCAATCTTTTCCACTTACATAGCCTTCTTAATTTTTCTTCTTTATGCTTGTTTAGTGCTAAAAGCAAGATAGGTTATATTGGCCTTTTGGTGATGGAATAAATGGAACTGCAGCAAGGCTAAAATCTTTAGTCTCAATTTCAGGTGTTCATTTTGTCGAGCCATTTTGTTGTTGTATCATACAAAGCAATAAAATGCTTAGCTTTCAGAAAAACATTCTTAATACAAAAAAAATCTCTAATGAGTACCTTAGGCTTTCTTCTATTTAATGATAGCGGAAGAATCTCTGTTAGTACATTAGCAAAAGGTCACTGGTACCCTCCAGAGCATACCTTTGCCAGCTGCCCACAGAGAAGAGTGGGAAGCTGGCGGCCAACCCTTGTGCCTGACTGCTGTAGATTACCATATCATTCTTAAGGTGATGCCCATTTAGGGGGTGCCAGAAACATAACCTTCCAGAACAGCTCTCTATCTGGGATGGGAAAAGCAGAAGGATTTTTCTTTCTGTGAACTTTTATGGCAAGTTGCAATTGAATTATTGATCTATAAAACTGTTTAGAACTTAGAAACATTCTGGACTTCACTGTATATGCTAATCAGAACTACAGCTTTAGCTCTTCCTGGTGTGTTTCAACCCGACAGGAACACTGACTTATCGGGGGAACCAATGGGAAGCTATTTTATGACACTCTTTCTCCAGGGAGACTCAGTGGTATATCACTTAGGCGATATGTGACATACTGAAGTATTTTATTGGCATCTGTTAAGGAATATTTAAATGGGATTAAAATGTAACCCTAGGTAAAATGACACTTAAAAAGAGAAAAGAAAAAGAAAAAAATGTATCGTCAACAGGCATACATTTTAATAAAGATATAGATATGGTAGCAAATAAAAGGTAAAGAGGAACACAATATAAACAGGAGTGGCAATGTCTTCTTCTATCCCTAAAGGGTGAAGTCCTAACGGTCATGTATTCCTGAGTTTAAATCTAGTACCATGCTTATACCTTGTTAGAAACAGTTCACGGAAGGCTTAAAGTGGGTAACTACCATCACATGACTTTAATCACTGAATAAAAAAGATTGGATCTAATTTTTTATCCTAAATAAATGAATAGGTTTTTCGTTTGCTTAAGAACATACCATTCTTTGGCACAAAGACCAGTGTGGTTTTAATTTTAGGTGCCTTACTCATCTAATAATACAATTTCATAGGCACATGTTAATAGAACTGTATAAACATTGTATCTATGAAATTCTGATTTTTAAAAAAACTTTTTATTAGCTACAAATTAAAGGGTAATCATTAATTGTGGTCAGGGGTCATGGACTTAACACTCAGGTTCCATAAATGAATGAAAGTCATAGTAAGTATAGGTTTTTAATGATGTAAGTAGCAGGGACCTGTGGGCAGCTCCTGTACTCTTCCTTATTGTGGTTCAGGGGAAATGCAGACCTAGTGCTGCCAGATGTTCAAGATATTTAAAGAGCCCAGGAACTTGGACTTCTAGGAGAGGTCTTGCTATTTTAAGAAATGATTCATTAAACAACAAACCATGCCAGCTCGTCACAACACATCTGTAGACCAAATATTACAGCACTTCTATATCAGATTAGGAGAAGATTTTTGCCATGTGATATAAAAATATATATTTATTTATAAATAAATAGTTATGCTCTCTTTAAAACAATACATGTGTTTATTTTTTAGTCTACAGAAATAAGCAATCACTAATTTTTATTAAGTGTGTGCTCTGTACCAGGAACTGGCCCTATGGGTTGGAGATAAAGGAATGAATGAGATAAAGTGTATCCCTTCAAGATACTTATAATCTAGTGAGTCGGGACAATAAAAACCATAAAGACAAAACAATAATGGAGAAATTTCCAATACTCCTAAATGCAAAGAAAACATAAAATTAAGAGACATGATCAAGTGCCTTGAGAAGGGGCAGTCGGCCTTGGATGGCCAGGAAGGGCCCCTTTAAGCAGTGGTATCTGAACTGAGACTTGTATGATTGTATGGATTGTCATGCCATGATCTGAGAAAACAGAGTTAAACCACTGTGAGTGAGCATGGCAAATGAGGAGGAAAGAGTAGGGAATAAATTTCGAGAGGAAGACCAGGACGGGATCTTGCAGGCTCCTATTAAACCAGTGCTTTCTAAACTTTAAAACACAAATGCATCACTTGGTGATCTTGTTAAAACCCAAAGTTTAATTCACTATGCCTGAGGGTCCACAGTTCTTACAAGCTTCCATGTGAAACCCATATTACTGATCCTCTCACCAATTTTGGATTGCAAAGCTTTAAACAATGGGGAGGCGTTTGGATTTAATTCTAGTTATAATGGCAAACCATGGAGCGTAAAGCTGTGGGTGAAGTGGGTTTATAGAAGGACAGAGAAAGCTGGTAAGACCAGTGGTTCAAAAGAGAGATTATGGTGTCTTGGTCTCCAAGGGGAGAGGCAGTATGACATATTTTGAATTGGGCTTTTCTGATAAACTGAACTATAAAAGAAAGACAGAATCACGTTGGAAATGTAGGATTTTGTCCTTGTGACTAGAAGGAGAATTTTGGAACCAGTATTGTTGATGGAGAAAACCTGGAGTGGAGATATCACGTAGGTGGCTTGTGTTTGGCAGAAACAGTAGCTCTGTGCAGCTGTGTTAAGTTTTAAGTACCTAATGGATATTAAGTGGAAATATCTAGAAGGCAGCTACCTTCTGTAGTTTAGGGGATAGGTCAGGACTAAAGGAATAGATTTGAGTGTCTTCAGCATGTTGGTGGCATACAAAACCATGGGACTGGAAATAGATGATTTATGTAAGAGACAGAGATGGTAAAGGAAAAATGACCCAGGAGAGTTTGGGGGTTCCCCAATACTGAGAGATCTGGCAGTTGAAGATGACCCAGAAAGGAGACTGGGAGAAATGAGCAGTGAGACAGAAAGAAAATAGGAGGATATTAAGTCTAGAGCTCCTAGAAAAGAAACTACTTCAAGAAGGGGTGAACTAATGCTGCCAAAAGGCAAAAGAATATAAAACTGGAGAAATGAGTATGGATGTGATGAGATCTTTATTTTTTAGAAAACAAATCAAGTGTAACTTTCAAAAAGTATTAACTGTTTTATTCCTAAACACATATTACAGATTTTTTTTGGCAAAATAAAATAGACAATTTCAACTGCGTAACGATGAAAACCTTACATTTAGGGTCATAACAATAATTCACACTTTACCTTATCCATCATGCTGATTCACAGTTTATAAAAGAAATGGTGTTTTTCTATTTTCGAATTGTTACATGATTTCTCAATTTAGAATGAATCCATCAGAAGGATTCTTTCTACACCTGGAAGCAGCTATCTTATTAGGCTGATTTTCAGTTCCATATTTGCAGAGAAATGGAGGCATCAAAGTGGCTGCCACCGATTTCATTACTTAAAATAAACAAAAACAAAAACAAAAAACAAGCTTCCTTCAGAGTTTACTCATATCCTCTGTATTTATTGAATGACCATTGTTGAGATTGCTTGAAGATGGCTGTTATCATAATAAACTCCTATTCAATACTTAATGCAACCCAAATAAAAACTAGAAAGAAATTATTAGTTATTGTTTATCTTGTTTTCCCTGGCTTCAATGATCACATCCATATGAACTGCCTGAAACTGTACCCCCAGCTGTGAGCTTCCTTCCCACTTTCTTATGACCTCACAATGGCCTCCTGACAGGACCAGGCTAAGAAAAGTTTAAGATCCCCTTCCCATGTAAGTAATTCAAAAGAAAAACAGTGTTTAAGTATAGAGTAACAACCAAGTTCTGCTTTTTTTTCCCTTGATTTTCAATATTTTTAAAACAAGTACAAGACATTATATTTTCAGAAAAATGTCTTTGTGTTCATGCTTAAAAAGGTATTTATACAGTGATGCGTACTGCATATTTCCATTGTGAGGTTTGGCCATCCATGCAAGAGCAACATATCCCAAGCGTACTTACCAATTCTTCCTAGCAAAACCTAATCTAGGCTTGATGCATATAAAAAGAGATGGTGCCTGTAGAGCAGTGGTTCTTATGCTACTTTAGGGGGAATCTTTCTTTGAAAAGAGGATGAAACCCATAGAACTGTAATGAAATACACACTAATATAGATTCAAATATCTTACCCAACTTTATTTTTTATTTAATTTTTTTGTTGTTTTCTATATGCCTGGGGTCATATTTCATTCTCTTTCCATGTGAGTATCCTGTCATCACAGCACCATTTGTTGAATTTTTGTTTGTTGATTTGTTTTCTTTGTTTGCTTGTTTGTTTGTTTGGGAAGTGCATGGGCTGGGAATTGAACCCAGATCTCCCGCATGGCAGGCGAGAATTCTACTAGTGAACTACCCTTGCACCCCCCTAGCTTTATTTTATATAAAAATAAATTATATATAAAATAATGTGCTCCACATTTATTTTTCACTAGAAAGCTACATTATAAAAGCCTACGAAGCATCAGGTCACTTTCATTCTTGATTTGTCATCATGTTCATTTATGAATCAGAAAATGGAAATGGCTCCAAACAGTGCAACCAAAACAAAGCAAGCTTTAATTCTGTTCAAAGCAGCTTTCTAATGAAGAGGCTTATTGTTTGGTTTGTCTAAGAAGTGACTGTGACATATCTAGTAATGGCTGCATTACAGTTGAAAGTCAATTGATTGAGGGGTTTGGCTTTGATAGAAAAAAATGAAGAAAATTTGAACTTACAAAGGAATGTGGTAGCAAATAGAATCCAAATTTCTATGGCTTACTCTGTCATATGAGGCATAGGTTTGTCAAGGAACACAAAAGCCAGATCCCACCATTTCCTTTATATCCATGTCAAAGAAGGCATTGTGGTAAGAGCGGAATCATTGAGACCATCTGTGTTAACAGCAAAAGGATTAGGATTCTGCGTTTCAATTTTAAAGCCTTCTGGGCAGAAGTAACCTTCAGAAAGGTTGTGCTGACTTCTGCCTGCTGAGAGACTAAAAGGCCAGGTTACTCTTGACGTGAGTCTCCAGGAAAGGTTCCTCCTCTGTGAAAACTTTGCATTCTTCTTCTCCACTTCCTGTCTCTCCTTCCAGAGAGGCAGCCCAGACCCAAAAAGAAAAATGAGTAGATTTTTCAGAAGAATCCAAAATAACAAGTTCAGAGACGTGAATCCAAGTTTTACTTCATTCACAGAGCTGAAATGATCAGCCAAAGTGGCCAAGTTAGGAGCCAACGCGTTCCTGTCAGACTGTTCTGAGAAGGGGCTTCCTTTTCTCTGAAAACAAACAGAACTTCTCCCTGTTGTTGTCATGGGCTTTGAAATTCATCCTCTGGAAAGCAACCTTGTGCTGTATTTCAAGATCAGGCTTTTGTATTGTGGTGAACGAGATTTTGGGTAAGTTCCAGCCCCTTGAAACTTGCTCTTATGAAAAAGAGCCCAGCGGTCTGCTTTATTTGAGGAGGAACGGATAACGGCATTTCTTGAGATTTGTTGGCTTTATGTGTGTGTTTTAAACAGCTTTATTAAGGTATAATGGATATTCAGTAAGCTGCATATATTTAAAATATGCAATCTGATCAATTTTGACAAATGTATACACCCATAAAACCATTATCCCAATCAAAACAGTGAACATATCACCCCCCCCCCCCCCCAAAGCTTCCTCATGCCCCTTTGTAATTTTTCCCTCCCATGTTTTTCAAATCCATTCTCCTAGGCAACCATGAATCTGCTTCCTGTCACTACAAACTTCTGTCACTATAGATCTGCATCTCACAGATCTTTCTATAAATGGGTTCATACAATATATATTCTTTTGCATCTGGCTTCTTTCATTCAGCGTAATTATTTTGAGCTTCATTCACGTTGTTGCATGTATCAAGAGTTCAGTTCTTTTTCTTACTGAGAAGCATTCCAGAATATTCATTTGTATCCCATAACCATTGCTGATCCATTCATATACTGATGGACACTGGGGATATATCCACTTTGGGTCTGTTACAAATAAAGCTTCTATGAACATTCTTACACAAGTCTTTGTATGGACACATGCTTTCATTTCTCTGGGGTAAACACAGGAGTAGAATGACTGGGTCAAAGTGCAAGCATTTTTTTTTTTAATGCAGAGAAACAGTTTATTCACTATGTTTGCTGACTGCTGCTCACCTTGTCTAAGTCCCATGGACCAACCCCGAGGTGTCCTCCCCCAGCCTGAGAGAAGGCACTGCAACAGCAGGAGAGAGGGGCTGCTGCAAACACCGCCCCCATCCCATCCGCAACGTAACAGGTGAGGAGCAGGAACCACCCAGCACCGGTTTCCTCCACTGTCCTGGCTCCTCGAGTATTTTAAGGAGCTGGCTGGGGGTAAGCATATGTTTTAACCTCTGCTAAACTTCCAAACTATTGGATGTATGTGTACCATTTACATTCCCATCAGCAGTGTTGGAGAGTTCCAGTTGTTAGCACGTTCCCGTCAATAGTTGGTGTTCTAGTTTGCAAGCTGCCGGAATGCGATATAACGGAAACAGGACAGCTTTGAAAAAGGGGAATTTATTAAGCTGCTACTTTACAGTTCTAAGGCCGTGAAAATATTTCAACTGGAAAGGCACATGGCAAACATGGCAACATCTGCTAGCTTTCTCTCTAGGCTTTGTGTTTCATGAAACTCCCCTGGGGGCGTTTTCTTCTTCATTTCCAGAGGTCTCTGGCTGCATGGGCTCTAAAACTTCTTCCAAAATGGTTCCCTCTTAAAGGGCTCCAGTAAGCAACTCCACCTTGAATGGGTAGAGACA
The DNA here is from genome assembly GCF_023851605.1 of Tamandua tetradactyla. Taxonomy (NCBI): domain Eukaryota; kingdom Metazoa; phylum Chordata; class Mammalia; order Pilosa; family Myrmecophagidae; genus Tamandua; species Tamandua tetradactyla. Next base: position 31,569,234 of record NC_135352.1, read on the forward strand.
CATCTCCATGGAAACCATCTAGTCAAAACTTACCACCCACAATTGGGTGGGGCACATCTCCATGGAAACAAAAAGATCCCATCCAGCAATATTGAATGAGGATTAAAGGACATTGGTTTTCTGGGGTACACAACACATTCAAACTGGCATACTTAGGATAGTGAATCTTCTTAATGTTGGAGATTTTAATAGGCATATGGTGTTCTCATTGTTTAAATCTTTGGCTTTACGTTTTGATCGGCAAGAACTTTGTAGCACAAGCTACATTGAGAATTTGGTATTCCGACATGTCTCTCAACACAAATTAACCAAAGGTTGCATGTGATTCATTGCACTGTTTCACTTTGATACTGCCCTGCATGATAGAGGCTTGATGTACACAAAAAGAAATGTCAATAATTATAAAGGTAGGTTACTCATATCAAAGGTTAAATATTTCAGACATCAGAGCATAGTGATAACAGTGTGTATTACCTGCTCAGCTACTTGCATCCCTATCCTTGTTTGAAGTTAAACAATTTCTTCGAAAATCAAACAAAATTATTTATCATCATTGACATTGTTTTGTAGATTTCCCCCACAGAACTCATTTCCAGAAGTACAAGGAAAGAAATAAAAGAAATTGAAAATCCCATTCAAATACACTCTGAAATTCTTCTACAGACTCTCTGTTGAAGGATCCCTGCTCTAGACCTCCACATTTTCATCTGTTGGAGAGGGAATTACTCTGTTCCTCTCTACTTCTTCTTTAATGGCTCCTTTCAAAAGAGAAGGAGTTGATTATCTGGTCGGTCAGAAACTAAACATTTATGGGATCCCATTTTATTAGTGGGTGGTGCCACTATTCATTAAAGGACAGTGTCCCCTCTCCCCTGAAAGGCACCTTAGCTTTCCTTCCTTACTCCTTGCCTCTCAGCATAGAATTGCCATGCGCTTCTATTCTAATTTAAGCATCTGTATATGGGTAGGTCAATCAGACAGGAGTTTGTTCTCTCCATCTGAGAGGCTTAGAGCCTTAGATTATGGGAAGGGAGAAAGAAGGTTCTGGTTAGGGCTCTTGGCCTGAACTGGGTTTTTCACTGACCCTTTTTCCAGGAAGCACTGTTTTTGTGGGTATCAGGACCTTGAGGAGCTTTTCATGAAGTGGTACTTCTTTCCCTTTCTATTTTGCTCATGATATGTGGTTTCTTGTTCAACAACCGTAGAAATAAAAAAGGGTTACATGAAAGGATTTGGAGGTATGAATCAAAATGATCTCTTTCAATGATACTTAAAGGTTAGAATTATAATTAATTAATTAAACACCTCTGTTTTAGTCATAATATTCTACCCAACCTTACCCTTTCATGCCCCCCAATCCAGGTCTTCACTACACCATACCCTGACAATCACAATTATGTCACCATTCAGTCATTCCCCTAAAGTCTATATATTATAGATAACATGCAGTGCTCTCTAAAAAAAACAGGCAACAAGTAATCACATTGAACATAAATCATATGGGATATAACAATATCTGCAAAGACTAGCCCTAAAGTAGTTTATAAACCAAAGCTGCAGAAATGATCTAGAGTTATGAGTCAGCAGAACTCACAGTAATAAGGTGAAAGTGTGATTGTACATGTGAGGCCCCGAATGAGGGAAATGCCCACAAAGTTATTTACTGAAAATGCCCTATCAAAGTTTCAGTGACTGAGAGATTTCAAATAGAGTCAAGAATTTATTCTAGAGGTTATTCTTATGGAATATATAGATATCCCTTTTAAGTTTTTAGTGTATTGAGTAGCTAGAGGGAAATACCCGAAACTGTTGAAGTGTAATCCAATGGCCTTGATTCCTGAAGATTGAACAAATATAAGGCTTTGAAGGTGTGTTCCTGTGATTTTGAAAACCCTTTGACTGACACTCCCTTTATCCAGTGTATAGACAAATGAGTAATTTTAAAAAAAGACAAAAAATAAATAAACAAAAGGGGGAGAGAGGGTATATAGGATGCTTTGGGCATTCGTTCTTGCGTTTATTTCTATTTTTCTTTAAAAACATCTTTTTTGGATTAATGAAGATGTTCAAATATAGATCGTGATGTTGAATGCACAGCTATATGACAATACTGTGAACCACTTACTTGAGATGATTACATGGCATGTGAATATATAATATATCTCAATAAAAAGGAAAAATATGCCCCTATTAAGTTTAGTTAGTCCAGCCTCCTTTTTCAAGACAGATTACCACCAAAATCATTTAAGACAGATGGCTGCCTCTATTTTTAAAATGTTCTAGAGTTGATGAATTCACAAGCTCCTTTGGTAGTCTGTTTTAGCGTTTAATCACTCTTACACTCAAGACGATCTTCCTTATGTCTAATATATGATGTCTAAATAATGAAATACACTGAGTAGAATAAGGAGGATAATTTTAACTCTCATGGCTACTAGAAGTTGAGACCTCAACAGTTTTCAGTGAGACATATGGTTCAATTCTCCTCTACGTGGGGTCGACAACTCCAGTCCTGACCTCTTATCCTCCTTATAAGTCTCTAATTCTTACTTTCCCCAGGCTATCATCAACTGAATAACCTTCAGACACTTGAAAATTAAACTAATCGCAATAGGGTAATTTCATTTCCTAAAAAAAAAAAAATGCTGTTTCCTTGAATTTGTAATGTACAGTCAACTTTTTCTTCTCAATTGTTTTTGCTCCCTCTCCTTCATTTCCAACACAAAATGGAACAAAATTGTTCAATCAACCTATTCATTTGTCAATAGCATTTTTAAAAGCAGAAATGGTTGTAGTCTTGGTGATGAGTCTAGGGATTTCACTCCTAAACTATTCATGCTATAGCTGCTAGTTGGAATCCCTTCCCTTCCCAAATCTAGAAGTTGATGAACCTCTTCTACATCACAGGATTTGGGGTCCCATGGACAACATTCTGAAAAATGTGATTATATATAATTTTCCTTGTCTTCCAGCATCACTTCAGGCAAAGGACCTTTCCCAAGTACCTAAGAGTAGTGTTATGTTTTTCTTCCTAAATTCCCTTTAGGTGATGTAACTGAGAAATCAGGATTTAAGGGATGATTTTGATTACTGAATCATTATACAGATATTCCTTTTTGCTCTGGTATTTTGAAGGAGACACAGGGAAATACCTCAAATCCCTAAACTATAATTCAGCTGTCCTGATATCTGAAATGATTGTAAAGCCCTTATCTTGTGCCTTTGTGACTATAAGAGCTGTTACTCCTTTTATCTGGTCATTTTCTTGTAGGGTAAAGGCCTTAATGCTAATGAAGAATTTGAATTCAGCCATTGACTAGTTTCAGTTGCTTACATTTATATATCCTATCAGATGGACTTTTGCTAGTGAAAGGTAACTTGTCCCCCCTCCTTTCAGCTTACACTTTTAGTGTTGAGATGGTAGCTCTGCCTCCCCTTCTTTCCATTCTCCTATAGAAATGACAATAACACTGTCTCCTTTTCTGCTTTGAACTTGTTATCTGAAATGATCTCATCTCCCCTTGCTAAAATCCATAAAAACTTTGAACCCTAAACTTGGAGAGACAGATTATGGGGCGCTAGGCCATCTGCTCTCCTACTATGTGCCTAGTAATAAACTCTTTCTGTCTTCAAAATCCCAGTATCTCAGGAATTAGTTGTTGAGCACGTTGGGCCTTTGTCCTGTAACAGTGTCAGGGAATCCTTTCAAAAGGATTTAGAAACGATGACATGTTAGGAGCTACAGCTCTAGGAGTACCCTTCCAGGGCTCCATGAATTTTAAATGTGTTTGATGTGAGGGAGGGATGCCTTCCAGGAGGCTTCAATTCACATTACATCATGGTGCATTCTCTCAGGGCAGTGGCCCATGGCAACCAGATACACTCCTGCAGAAACCGCAGGCACAGGCATGGATGCCCGAACTCTCCACGGCTCACTTGCCTCCAACAGTGGGCCGTCCCTCTCCTCCCAATCTGCAGGCCCACTTTCTTCCTTCTATTTGGAGATGGTCAAAAACCAGAGTCACTGCACCAGGCCAGGCAGTGAATCCTTCCCACTTTCCTCACAATGAAGGATCCCAGTACACATGAGATGACAAAATCTGATCTTGAGAGTGCTATTTAGGGCGATGGCTTTCTCTTAGAATAGGGATCTACAGCAAAGTTTCTAATGCCATTGAAACAAGTGGGAATAAAACTAAATGCAAGATATAAAAAATGTTCAGCTTTCAAATGAGTAATTGAGGGGCAGAGTAGCTTGTGGTTAAGAGCAGGGTCCCAGGGTGGAAATGGCTCTGTTTTACTCCGCATCCTTCCAATTACTGGTAGTCAGCCTTGGGCACATCGCTACCTTCTCAGTCCAAGTTTCTTTATTTGTAAAATGGAGAGAGTACTGACTGCTTGGGATTGTTGGTAGGCTTAAATCTCAGGCACAAAGGAAGCACTATGTAAGTGTTAATTACGGATACTCAGTAGCAGGTCCAGGCTACATTTTCCAGACTTTTTGCCACTGAAGAGAAGGACAGGGTAGGTTGCTTTTCCTCCAGGATAGGAGTGCAATGGAGAAATTAAGACTTAACAAATGATTATAATTATTGACTCATTCTATAGGTGTTTTTCTATCTCTATTGTAGAATAGGCAGAACTTAATACATGAAATTATTGAAACTCAACTAGTCTCAGCCATGTTTACAGTTACTATGTAATGGACCTTCTAAGCCTGGTCTCAGACCATGTATACTTACTATGGTAACAACTCCATGCCCCCTTGCTTGAATCCATAAAAACCCTGAACTCTGTAGACTCCCAGAGACAGAGTTTTGCGAAACGCCATCTGATCTCCTGCTTCACAAGAAGCAATAAACTCTTTCTCTCTTTGAAACCCCAGTGTCAGGGTTTGGCTGTTGTGCACCTTGGGCAGAAAACCTACAGCTTCTGTTCGGTGTCAGGAGCGCCGTCTGCATGTCCAGGGACCAGGGAGAGGGAGAGAAAAGGTGCCCAGCACTGAGCGTGGTGCCTGGAAATGAATAAATGATGGCTAAATTTGTGAAACTGATAAGGGATTGTTTTCCCACAGCTATAGGAATCAGGAGAGGGTGTAGGAGTCTAAAAGAACATTAGAGAGAAAGAGAGAGAATGTGATGTTAATTATGTTGACCTAGAAATCTTTTATTTATGTATTAATAAGAAGGCATAGTTTACTGGCTGGGCAAGGATGGAGGAAAAAAGCAGAAAAGGAAAAGCAATATAGTGGGAGATAACAGGGAGAGGTAGTATTCATTTATCTTAGTAAATGCAGATAAGAAGAATATGGAAGAGGGCAGTTAAGTTGAGTCCATTAATGCGGTAATGACTGATAACAGCTTAACATACCACACTTTGTTAAGATGCTTAAGGAATTCCTTTTCAGGGAAAAGGATAGTGTATTGTTTTTCTTAACGAGGAAACTTTCAGGACTTGACCTTGGATTTGTGTAGAGGCTGTCCCAGGGTGTTGCATTTTTCTTGATCGTGATGAACAGATTTACCCAAAATTTGCACCTTACTGTAGCTCTCCTGTTCTGCTTGGGCTCCTCGTCCACGTTAGTGCTGACAATAATGATATGAAGTACATATTACTGGGATTCTACTTTTACAGGGGAGGAAACAGATACAATCATGATCTGAGGGAATTCCAGGATTTCCTGGGGTCTCTGAACACATTCCTTTAAAGGCTAAGGATATTCTTTTGCATTTTTCGGTCTTGACTATGTGTGAACCCCAAGACATTTACACAAAGGATCTGCCTATCAGGAAAATATTTAAAAACCCATTCGCCTCCGAAGATGATATGTCAAACAAATTATGGCGGCGGGGGTGTGTGTGGGGGAAGTTCAAGTCTCTTTTCCACTGAGTAAAAGCAAAGGAATGATTACTTTCCAATTCCTCTAAGATAAATCTTCATCTAAGCCCTGCATTCTAATGATTAAAGCAAAGGACTGGAAGCCCTTTGTTTTTTCCTGATTTCTAATTCTTGCTTAGACTCCAACCCTCTATCTGACCCAAAGTTACTCCTTGCTAAGTAAACGTGTATTTAACATGTCCTTTTAAAAAATTATCGCATTCAAAGCCACAAAGCACCTTGTATTTGATTCACAGATGGACCATCTATTTGACCCAAAGGCCTCTCTGGCCTTCAATTAATGGGACAACTGAACAAAAAGTAGAACCTCCCAGAAAAATAAGAAAAATCTAAGCTGGGTTACCATTTGCATGAATAGATGGAAAAGTACATAGGAGAAGCAGAAAATATAAAAGAAGTGAAATAAAGATTTCTAATGGGTCGAGTGTGGTTTATAGAGGCCAAATAAACTGTCCTGCTGACAACAAATACTTGATTAAAAGAGTCTTAGGCATTTGATTGAAATGCGCTCGTTTGCTAGTTAGTTTTCTAAAGTTAATGCCGTTTCTTCTGCATTGCATTATTTTAGTCCCGTTTAAATAATAATTTAAAAAGGAAAACAAATGAAAAGCACAGGACCAAGTGCCCTTTTGCCTTGCTGGAGGGATAATACAATGCGAAATAATCTCATTTTTTAGTCTATCATCACATTTAAAATAGAGTTTTCTCCCCACATTAAATTAACCTACATGTCCTAGTAGTTCAATGACTTTTCTTGTTTGTCTTTGGATTTCTTTCCCGCAAACATTTTGCCTGATGGATGAATATACAAACAACGTCAAAAGCTTCAGGCTGTGATATACAAATAAGGAAAACAAATTAGAGATAATGCAAAGTCGAATCAAATTCACAGGCTCCAGTTGTTTTCTCTGCATACTTAATGTGGTCTCTCGTTGTTGAAAACTGTAAATAATAATGATTTTATTTTTTTAATTGAGTCCATCTGTGAATCAAATACAAGGTGCTTTGTGGCTTTCAATGCAATAAATTTTTAAAAAGACATGTGAAATACACGTTTACTTAGCAAATTCTAATACTTTTTCTTGCTACATGGAAATGCTGCAAAGTTAGTTAGGGAACAAATCACCTATAATGGAGACCCTTGTTTGGGTAAATAATTAGATGATGGAAAGAAGGAGGAATTTTTAACCACTGAATATATTTCTTTTGTGTCACTCCCTTAATTGAATGGTATGAGGATTCATACTCCTTAGCTTTAAAGCATCCCAATAGATTAATCAATCTAATAATAATGCCAAAATCAACCTATGCTTTATGCCCTTACTTTCTGCTGCTAAATATATAGCCGGTTATATTCAATGGAAAAGTTTTCATTAGCACCTAAGTGTGTGTTTACTGCTGTCATTCCTAATGAAAAGGGAGGCATAAATACAATTGTTTAAATAAAAAGTTATGCTTTTTTTTTTAATTAGAAGACAAGTATTGTTAGAGGAAGAAAAATTTGGATGAAATTTTAAGATCTGGAGATGTACTCATCTAGACTTCCCTAATTTAGGGTCAGGATTAAAACAGAAGCATTAAGCTTTCTACATTAATTTAAAACGTTTGTTTAAATAATTGGATATTTCAAAGGGGGATGAAATTCTATCCACTGAATGTATTTAGTTTACATCATTCCTGATATTTAAAGGTAGGATGATTCATAGAGCTAGAAAATAGGAATAATAATACCACAGTTGACAGTAAAAAGGGTTAGTGGGAGGTGGGGTGCCGGATTAGGCACTCTATAATCACCATCAGTCATTCCCACCCCACCTCGCTATTCAACATGGACAATCGCTCTCCTAAAGCACAAGTGAGGAGACCTAAACACACAGTCGTGGAGAGAGCAGAACAATTATGATACGACCGTCATCGACATCAAGAGTAAACACTGACGTTGGGACTAAGAAATGAGAAACGGACCTCCTAGCAGCAAGGTTGAAGGAACAGAGTTGGAAGACATAGCAAAGGCTTCCTCAGGAGTTGACATCTGAAGTCACAGGTGACTAGCTTCATACCTCCTTCACATGCAACCTGAGGTCTCCTGGCTTTGTCAGTGCAGAGTTGAAGCACTGAGGAAAATAAAATCAACCTGACCCACCTTTGTGCAGGATCCTTTGGTAGGAAAGTAAGATGCAAGTGTCCCTCCTCTGGTCTCTTTCTTTCTTCTTCATTTTTGGTAGCGAAATATCGCCTGTATGGGCAGGCCACGGTGGCTCAGCAGGCAAGAATGCTTGCCTGCCATGCCAGAGGACCAAGGTTCGATTCCTGGTGCCTGCTCATGTAAAAAAAAAAAGATATCGCCTATAATTCTTTCAACAAATATTTATTGAGTGCATATTAAGGTGAGCCATTAATGTAATGTACTTGATGCTGGGAAATAATGGAAAGCAAAACAGCAGCACTCCCTACCTACAAGGAGCTTAGAGTAGTGAGGAAACAGATCATAATCACATAAACCTTTATAAGCTGAAAAATCCTTTAAAAGGGGTGATGAGGGTGTATAACAAGGGAAACTGATCTATGCTAAAGGAGTAGGAAAAACTTCCTGGGGGAATTTGAGTTTTGAGTTCAGAACACGCACAAAGTCTGTTTCTGTAATCTGTATTGGGGGTAGCTGGAGAGGACTACAAGGGATTAGGACTAAATGAAGAGAATTACACAAACGGGATTTTGTGAATGTCAGAAAGTTTTGAAAGGACATACATAGTTAATGACGGGGTATGAATGAATTTCTGAAATAGACAGGTAAGATAGTCAAAATTTAAAGCAAAATCATCACCAAGTTACCAAGCCTTAATGTCTTCATTACAAATAAAATTTCATATACCTCAAAAGGGAACTGCAAGAATAAATTTAAAAATGTATATAGAGCATGTATCGCAGTGACTAGCAGGTGCCTTTTTATTTTTTTATTATTATTTTTTGCATGGGCAGGTACCAGGTACCGGGAATCGAACCCGGGTCTCCGGCATGGCAGGCAAGAACTCTGCCTGCTGAGCCACGGTGGCCCACCCTGCCTTTTTATTTTAAATTCTAAAATATCATTTTCAAGAGTGGATTAAATACACAAGGAAAAGTACACAAGAGTACATATAACTAAGGTGGTCATAGAATTTATTGTCAAGATCAAGTCATTTCTCAGCTTAACTCCCTCAAAACCCTGCTTCATAATATGGCTCTGTGGAGCCATGTCTACAATATTCTGCTACCACGGAGCTCTGATAACATGGATCACTTGAAAGTATATGGAGATGAGAAGGGAAATCTCATGGTCAGCCCTTCTTTCCTTTTATTACAAAAGTAAGACATGCACAGAGTAGTAAGTGCAAATACTACGGAAGGGTATAAAACAGCAAGTAAAAATTCCCTATCTCCTCCCCCAGTCCCACCACCCAGCAGTAACCTTGGCCAACTAGTTCTTGAATATTTGCCCAGGAGAGTGTGGATATGTGAGTAAATGTATGTGTGAAGGGTGTGTGTGTAGTTAATACTACATATGTAATAATGTAGTTTATAGCTCTTGAGAAAGAAGCATCTTTAGAATGAGTACGTATTGCTGAGAACATATAACTTTCATCAAAGGTGAATTAAGATCTTTTCCACGGTAAGGCCTGTGACCCCACCTGAAAGCTGGCAGTGCTCCTTTTGAGAATCTGGGGACCCTGGCCACCAGTAGGGGGGTACCCTGAGCCCTGCTCAGTGACCTGGCTGCTACTCTCTGTTCTTTTCTCACAACGGACTACAACGGAGGTTTCTTTCACTACCGTGACCACAGAATACTGTGCTGTGGTTTAAAGTCACAGCAACTCTAAACCAAGTTGATTAAACCAACTCCCCTGTACCTGCATGGACCCCAGCTCATTTTAGTAAGATGCACCAATACCCAGCAATTTAGACTCATTTCAGAGCGAGAGTGAGTGAGCATAAGCTAGCACTTGTTCATACCCCAGTCACAAATGATGCTTTTTTTTTTTTCCCTCTCTGCTCCTTTCCCTTTTCCTAAATGCAAAGCATGTACACAGCTGTGAATGTGAGAGACAGGCCAGTGCCCTGTGCAAAGAAAAACAGTCACCAGTACTTGGAAAACATTATGGTGCCTGCCATCATGAGCTTGTGAAACCAGGAACAATGAATACATTTAGCTATTAACAACTCTATTTCAAAAGCAAACATATGTGCTTGCAATATGAGCCTGTGCTCATTGAGAATTAATTGCTTGAACAAAAGTAAACTTAAGGCAGAGCATCATTTGGAAGGGGGAAACACTGTGAAACAAGTTCACAACAGACAATAACAGAATATTTTTTCGCAGGTCCTACTAATGAGCTGGTATTATTTTCCTCGGCTGCCATAACATAGGACCACAAACCAGGTGGCTTAAAACAACAGAAACGGGTTCTCTTAGTTCTGGAGGCCAGCAGTCTGAAATAAAGTGTCCACAGAGCCGTGCTCTCTTGGGAGTTCTAGGGAAGTACTGTGTCTTTCCCTGCTTGACTTCTGGTGGCCCCAGGTGCTTCTTGGCTTGTGCCAGCATAATTCTACTCTCTGCCCTCATCTTCACCTGGCCTTCTGTGTGTCTCTCTGTGTCCTCTACTCTTCTCACAGGGACACCAGTTGTTGGATTGAGGGTGGTGCAGGTTTGAAACTGTTATATACCCCAGAAAAGCCATGTTCTCATAACCCTAATCCAGTCTCATTGGGGAAGACCTATTGTCTTTGGCAGAACCAATGATTAGGTTGTTTCCACAGGAATGTGACACACCCTATTGTGGGTGTAACCTTTACATTGGATTTTCCCAGGGAGGTTTGGCCCATGCCCATTTAAGGTGAATCTTAGTTTACTGGAGTCCTTTAAAAGGGGAAACATTTGGGAGAAAGCTCAGACACAGACATTTGGAGATGTCTGGGGGGCCATTAGAAACCAGAGCCCAGCAAGTGTCACCATGTGCCTTCCCATGAGATGCTAATCAAGCTAAAACCTGGAGAGAGCTGACACATAGAAGCTAAGTGAGGGCGCACAGATGCTTGGAGAGGAAGCCGCTGGAATCAGAAACACAAAGCAAAAAACCAGGAGCAAGGACCTCAGATGCCAGCCACATTCCATCCCAGCTGACAGAGAAATCCTGGACACTATTTGGTCTTGCTTTGGATTCAAGGTATCTTTCTCTGGATGCCTTAGTTTGGACATTTTTTGCCTTAGAATGGTAAACTTGTAACTTAATAAATCCCCTTTATAAAAGCCAGCTCATTTCTGGTATATTGCATTCTGGCAGTTTTAGCAAACTAAAACAAGGGCCCACCCTAATCTGGCATGAATTCATCTTAATTTAACTAATTATATCTGCAGAGAACTTACTTCCAAAGGAGGATACTTTTTTTAGGTTCAAGGTGAACCTGCATTTTTGGGGGAACATTATTTAACCCACTACTGAGTCAATGATTTGTTCTTTAAACTTAAAAAACAATGCAGGGGTATTTGATGGTTTGGCAGGAGAAAGTCCAGTTTTTTTGTGTGGTATTTTTAATAAGGCTGCTGCTAAACTTATGGTAATGGAGAAATTGGGATGCTTGGAGAAGCAGCTGTGGTTTCTCTTGCTGGTAGCAGCTCCTTCTTCTAATCATTTTCCTTAGTCTACACTTTCTTTGCTATATGTACCATTTCTCCTATTTGCCTTGAGCTGTAAAGCATGGGCAGAAATGGTCTGTCCATGGCTGACAGCCCTGGGTTTCAAGGAAAATGGAACAAATATGAGGCTGCTTGGCTACTTGGATACCTTTCCATCTCCATGCAACCAAACTGCACCCTCATTTTGTCCCATAATGCCCCACACTGCAAAGGCTGCTCATCCCTTGCCTCTGAGCAATTCTTAAACTCCAGGGATGACTCGATTCAGTGAGAATCTAGAGTTTATGAAGAGAGGGTCCCAAGTCTGGATCATTTCCTACCTGAATGAATCCTGAACCAGATTTATTCTGGCACTGCCAGGGGTAAGCCCTGGACAAAATAATGAACGTGCAGGGACTCAATTTCCCTTCCTCCCTCCTCTAACATCACCTTCCCTCCTGGCACCCTTAAGATCCTCTTTCCCTGGGGAGCCTTGGGCTCCACATTTCTTCCTTTTGCCATCTGCTTGAGATAAGCCATCAGATAACCTTAAACCTAGTCAGGAGCTGGGGGCCCTCGCTTATCTGAGCTGGGAGAGGGATTAACTCATTTTCAAAACATCAGTTGTCATTAAGGGGCCTCTTTGGTGCAAGGGTTATTCTTTACACAAAAACTGTCTGCTCTTGCCCTTCAAGGGTTGCATGGAGAGGGGCCACCCTGTCCTCCGTCCACAAACAGGGCTAAGGGTGGCAGGTGGAGGATTGCTGTGTGCTCTGAGTCTCTAAAGCGTGAGAAGTTTCCCCTTGACCAACCCGAGGCTTGTGGATATCTCCATTGAGGAACAAAGGTGGTGGCTCCCCAAATATCTTTACCCCCCGCAGGAAGGGCCCCCAGTCAGGGGAATGTTCCTAAGCACCGTTAACTCAATCCCCATGGGCAGGTGTTTTAATACGATAGAAGAAAACTTTTCCATCTTGATACACTCCTGCTCTTCTTTTTGGCCATGGTCTATAGGAAAAAAGCTGCTCAGAAATTCTTGTTTCGGAATTTCTCTCAGCCTCAAACATTTCTTAAATCTGACAGCTACTATTACTCTGGCCATCTGTGTGTTTCTGGAAAAAGATGCTGAGTTGAAATTTACAGCAAGGATTTGGAGATAATGATTTATGTTTCAAAATTCAAAGTGACCAATTTGTTGTAGTTATAAGAATCCACTGAGAATTCCATATCTTTTTATAGTTCCTCTGGAAGTTAAGATGGAGCATCAAGTACATAAACCTTCCCAGTTTATGCAACCCACTGATCTCTGCAAAGAATATGATTTATTTATAAAAGTTGGAAGCATTTGGGGAATATTCTGGATTATCCAGAATTTTATCAGAAGATGAAGCACATCAAGGAATATTCTGAAGAAGGAGAGGATAGAATATTATTCCTAGAAGTTCTGCCACTCAAAAATATTTTTAAAAGATCGGCCTGGCTGCAGTGTGATGAGTGGCTTGGAGAGGGGAAGGGTTGATGTGGGGAGACCATTTGCAGGGAACTCACCTAGGAACCCTGTTTCCAGGGAGGGGATCCCTGGCTGTAGGTCATAGTTGGGTGGGCACAGGCCCTCACTGCTGGTGTTTATTTCCCCTACCCCAGCAGCCAGCAAGAGCCTTATCTGGACATGGCAATAATCTACTTCTTCCTGGGACTGTGATCAGGGAGAAAGAAATCAGATAGGCAGGAAATGTCACCAAAGACAAGAAAGAGGCATCTGGCTCTTCTCAAAAAACAAACATTCCAGAGGAACTACTGTAAGTAATTAAGTAGAGCTTACTATGTGCAGAGACTATTGAAAGTGGTTTCCATGCAGTAAGTAGTTTACTCCTCCTGGCAATCATTGATGCAAATGATATGAGCATCATTTTACAGATGCGAAGCCTGAAACACAGAGTGACTACTAGCCTGCCCAAGGTCACACGCACTGCAAGGGCAGTGTCCAGTCCAGGGCTGGCAGCCTGGCTCCAGGAGCCACCCTCTTCGCTGCCAGCTCTCTGATGCTTTCAGTGGCACCCTAAGCAGGCACATGCAACTACCATCAATCACGTCAGGAGCCAGGCTGTAGGGAACCCTCCTTCTCTTTCTCGCTTGGGTTGGTTACTGCTGCTTTGGCTGGCGGTGGGTGAGGCAGCCTGATCAGAGGGTGTGTCATCTTCTTCAGAGAGACACAGAGCAGCATTTCAGATCTGATGTAAAGCTGGACTTTCACATTAAGTCCAGAGGTGAAAAGACAACAGAAAAGACCTCTCCGCTAGAAGCAAAATGTGCTGCCAAGCTTGATTGCCAGAGAAAAGCTCTCATTATTTGAGCTGCTGACAGGGCCTCTGGCCCTCCTTTTTATTCCATGTCCACCTTCCCAACAAGGAAGCTGCTTGACCCACCCACCTATGTAGACCGTGGAGGCCCCACCCCCACTTTTCCTCTTAAAGGCCGGTAGGGAAAACAGACCTATGAAACGGCAAAGACAGCCAATGTATTTGTTCATTAATAATCATGAAAGAACAATGAAGGATTGGCAGACTCTTGAGAAAAACTGAACGGATGAATTATGAGAAGAGAAAAAACTTCCCTTAGAGAAAACTGAGATATTTCTGAGAACCAAAGAGAATTCTTAAACAGATTTCAGAGGGGATTATATATATTAAAAATAGATCACATTGTTATGAAAAAGGAGCAGTCAGAGTAGAAAAAAAGAGCTATTGGATATTAAAAATGGGATCACATTCCCTCACCTCTGCCAAAATGGACAGTGCTTATAACAAAATACAGTAAAAGATTTATTATAGATCTAGAAGGTAAGAACCACGGCAGTCAGTCTATCAAAAATACAGCAAAATGACAAAGAAGTACAAGATATTAGAGAAAAATGTGCAGGGATGGAAGCAATTTTTAAATAGTTCAGCATTTATTTGATAGGAGAGGTAAGAGGAGAGGGAATGTGGGAAAGAAAATGTAGAGAAAAATTAGCAGAAATTTTCTATAATTACATAGTTTCAAGTCTTTAGACTGAAAGGACCCAACAAATGCTGATAAGAAGTCATGAAAAATTCTCAAATCTAGATACATCCTGGTGAAATTTTAGAACACCAAGGATAAAGAGGAAATCCTAAAAAATCCAGAGAAGGCAAGAAAAATGGTAGCTACTGTAACAAATAGATGCATTATAACAGCTAAGTGCAATTAGATGTTTATTTTTTCCTGTGCTTTAGCATCTAAAGAGCTTACTGGGTAGCTTTCCTTCACACAGTAATTCAAGGACCCGGGGTCCTTCCATCTTGTGACTCAGCCATCTGCTGTTGCCTTATTATCATCTATATCCAGCTGGGTGAAAGGAAAAGAATGTGTAAGGAACCACAGTTGATTCATGAATCTGCCATCAAAAACCTCCCAACAAAGTGAAGCCCAGGACCAGTTGGCTTCACTAGTAAGTTATTTCAGTCATCCCAAGAAGAATTAATACCAGTCCTGCTAAAATTCTTCCAAAAACTTGAAGAGGAGTGTTTTAGTTTACCAAAGCTGCTGGAATGCAATATACCAGAAATGGAATGGTTTTTAAGAGGGGAATTTATTACAAGTTTACAGCTCTCTAAGGCCATAAAAAATGTCAAAACTAAGGTGTCCAGGGAAAGATACCTTGACTCAAGAAAAGCTGATGGGTCTATAACACCTCTGTCAGCTGGGAAGGCATGTGACTGTCAACTGGGAAGGCATTTGGCTTCTGGTTTCAAACAGTTTCCCTGGGAGTGCTTTCTTCCTGCATCTCCAAATGTCTGGGTCTTGTGTTGGCTCTGTCACATTTGTCAGTAATAAGCTTTCTCCAAAGTGTTTCCTCTTTTAAAAGGATTCCAGTAAACTGATCAAGACCCACCATGAATAGTCACATCTCCATCTAATCAAAGTGTCATACTCCCAATTGGGTGTGTCACATCCCTATGGAAACTATCCAATCAAAATTTCCATCTTAAACATTAGGTCTGTCCTCACAAGACCAGATAAGAAAGAAAACAACTTTTCTGGGATACATAACAATTTTGAACCAGCACAAGGAGGGAATACTACTTAACTCATTCCATGAAGCAAATATTACCCTAATACTAAAGCCAAATAAAGATACTGTTACAAAAGAAACTTACAGACCAAGTTCCCTAATGAGTATAGATACAAAAATCCTCAACAAAATACTTGTAAATCGAATCCAATCAGCACATTAAAAGAATTATGCACCACGATCAAGTAGGTTTTATCCCAGGCATGCAAGGGTGGTTCAACATAACAAAATGAAGTAATGCATTAAATCATATTAACAAATTAAAGGGGAAAAGCCATATGACATAGAACAGGCATTTGACAAAATCCAGCAGCCTTTCTTGATAACATTTAAAAAGATAGGAACAGAAGGAAATTTCCTCTACATGATAAAGGGCATATATGAAAAAACCCATAGTTAACATCATACTCAGTGGTGAAAGACTGAAAGTTTTTTCTCTATGACCTAGAAAAAGAAGAAAATACCCACTGTCACCACTGTTATTCAGCATGGTACTTGAGGTTCTATCTGGAGCAGTGAGGCAAGAAAAAGAAATAAAAGGCATCCAAATTGGAAAGGAAGAAGTAAAATTTTCACTATTTGTAGGGGATAGTATCCAAATATACAAAAGGCTCCAAAAGCCAACAACAAAACTAATAGAGCAGAATTCAGCAAAGTGGCAGAGAGAACATTAACATGTGAAAATCAGTAGTGTTTCTAAACACTAGTAATGAACAATCTGAGGAGGAAATCAAGAAAAAAATTCCATGCACAATAGCAACTGAGAGAATGAAATATCTAGGAATAAACTGACCCAATGATATAAAGGACAGAAACCTACAAAACATTGCTTTAAAAAATCAAAGAAGTCCTAAGTAAATGGAAGGGCATTCTGTGTTCATGGATTGAAATACTGAAAGTCATTAAGATTTCAATTCTACTCAAATTCATCAACAGATTCAATGCAATCCCAATCAAAATTCCAACAGCCTAATTTGCATAAATGGAAAAGCCAATTATCAAATTTATTTGGAAGGCTAAGGGGCCTCAAATAGCCAGAAATATCTTGAAAAAGAAGAATGAAGTTGAAAAATGCACACTTCTTGACTTTAAAATATTTTACAAGCTACAGTAGTCAAAACAGCATGGTATTGTCAAAAGCATAACTGAGTTCAGAAAGAGACTCTCAAATCTATGGTCAATTGATTTTTTTCTTTTTTTGGTCAATTGATTTTTGACAAGACTGCCAAGTCCACTTAATGGTGAGAGAACAGTCCTCTCAATAAATGGTACCAGGAGAACTTGATATCTATACCCAAAAAAATGAAAGAGGACTCCTATTTCATGCCTTATATAAAACTTAACTCTAAATGGATCTAAGAACTACAGATAAGAACCAGGACTATAAAACTCCTAGAAGAAAATGTAGGGAAGCAACTTTAGGACCTTGTGTTGGGCAACAGTTACTTGGATTTACATCAAAACCACAAACCACATAAGATAAATAAATAAATGGGAACTCCTCAAAATTGAATGCTTTAGTGCTTCAAAGGACTTTGTCAAAGGGTGGAAAGGCAACTGACTTAATAGGAGAAAATATATGGAAACCACATATCTGATAAGGGCTTAATATCCAGAATATATAAGAAATCCTACAACTCAACAATGAAAAGACAAACAACCCAATTAATAAATGAGCAAAAGACTCGAATAGATATTTATCCAAAGCACTTATACAAATGGCTAAAAAACACATGAAAAGAAGCTCACCATCACTAGGTATTAGAGAAATGCAAATCAAAACCCCAGTGAGGGGCAGGTAACGGTGGCTCAGTGGCACAGTTCTTGCCTGCTGTGTTGAAGACCTGGGTTCGATTCCCAGTGCCTGCCCATGACAAAACAAAACAAAACACAAAAAATCAATGAGATATCATTTAACACTCACTAGAATGGCTACTATTAGAATAACAGAAAGCTATGAGTGCTGGAGAGGATATGGAAAAATAAGATCACTCATTCATTGCTGGGGTGGGGAATGTAAAATGATGCAGCTGCTGTGGAAGAGAATTTGACATTTCCTCAGGAAACTAAGTGCAGAATTACCATATGATCTGGCAATCCTGGACTACATGTATACCCAGAAGAACTGAAAGCAGGGATTCAAACAGACATTTTCACACTGATGTTCAGAGCAGCATTATTCATGATTGTCAAAGGATGGGAACAACTCGTCAACTGATGAGTGGATAAAGCAAAAGGGGTATGCTCACAATGGAATATTATTCAGCTGTAAAAAGGAATGAAGTCCTGGTGCATGTGATACCATGGATGAAATTTAAGGATGTTATGCTGAGTGAAATAAACCAGACACAAAGGGACAAATATTGTATGATCTCGCTGATATGAACTAATTATAATAAGCAAATTTATAGAGTTGGAATCTAGAATATGGTTTACCAAGAGATCGATTGGGATTAGGAACTGGGAAGTTGATGCTTAATTTGTATGGAATTTCTATTCAGATTGATTATATGTATTTGGAAATGGGTTGTGGTGATGGTAGCACATTATTTTGAGTGTCATTTGCAGTGCGGAATTATATGTGTGAAATATAGTTCAAAAGTGAAACTTTGGGTCAGTTTATTACTAGAATAAAAGTTAAATGATAAACATAGCATTGTATAGTACAGTGAACCCTATTGTAAATGAGGAACTATAGTTATTAGTGTACAGGTATAAGAATTTTCATTCACAAATTATGACAAAAAGATGACACTAATAAAGGTGTTAATAATAGGGTGATAAATGGAAAAATATACTTAGGGTAAACTATGAATGATATTTAATATTACTATTACAACAGCTTTTCATCATTTGTAACAAAGGTAACTTGTTAAAAAAAATATATCAGTACGATTACAAAAAGTGCTCTCGTCAATTGTAACAAATGTTTCACCCCAATGGGAGGTGTTAGTGGTGGAGCTGGGTATGGGAAGCCTGTATTTTAGGCAAGATTGGTCTGTGAACCTACATGTTCTCTAAAAGAAAAAGAATAAATAAAAGAATTACAGTCCAGTGGGGTATGGTTTAACAGTGACTTAAAGCCACTGTAATTTTTAAAGTCACTGCTTTTACTGTTAAAGTGTCGAGTATCTACTTTACAGTATTTTACAGTTCTTATATAGTAAGAGAAAAAGACTTCTGCATAAAAAAAAAAAAAAAATTCCAAGAGCGATGGCAACATGTTTTGTAAGATGCAATACAATTAAGGATGACTCAGAGGAAGCTAGAAAGGAAATAATAGAGGATATAATATACTGGGATGCTTGAAATCTTTATTAAATGGTAACATTTGTGTGACTTAGGAGTACATTTTCTTTTTCAAGTGTCCTCGCATTCCATTAAGTCCTAGAACAACCAAGTCAAAAAGTCAGTATCATAGCATTTAAATGCTGTTTTTTTTATTTCAAAAATTTTAGATCAACTTATAGGTAGCACATGAAATAATTATAGCATCAATATGACAAATAAGCATATAATAAATACATCAGAAAGCAGAATGAACAAACCAAATTTTTGAAATTTTGCACTGAACCAATTTTATGAATTAAGAAGGAGAAAAATAAATACATGATGTAATCTTTTAATAATAACAGCAAGAGTAACCAGATCTTAAACTCCTCATGTTAGTGTGTGGGAAGTGGAATTAGGCTAAGAGAGGATTGGAAATAGCAGAGAATTTTACTTTACATTTTACATCTTCCTGCATTGCTAGCATTTAAAAACTGTTTGTAAGAACTTCTTCCATAATAAAAATTACCAAAAAAATCCATTTAATTCAAAAGAATAATAAGATTTAAAATAGTTGAAAAACAAAAAGACATAGAATTCACCAGAAACCGTTACAAAATATTTGCATCTCCGTAATTAATCTCCCAATGTTGTTGCTACTCAACTCCTAATCTAGTCATTTGTATTTTCTGCTATTTTTTCACTTTTGAAAATGAAGGTTTTGATTTAAAATCATCTTTTTCTCTGCCTGTAGTTGTAAGTTCCTACAACTTTTATATGATGATGCTCTATTTAAAAACAAAATAATTCTAACTTCAATAAGGGGAAGTAATTAATTTTATTTGTGTGGAAATAAAATAGCTTGTTATTCTTTCATCTTTTCATGTAGAGTTTGTCTGTTTTGACCTTTACTGAACTCTTTTACTTCTGAGTCAACGATCATATCCTAATAAATGAGAGAACATTTACATTTCTTTTCTTTGAAAGCCAAGACCTCAGGGAAACTGATTGGGCAGGAGCTACTGGAAGAATTTTCCTTAACGGAACAGAAGCATAAAAGCAAGTACCAGTGGTAGCTGCGGATTTGTTCACTGTATATTTTACTATATTAAATCTTTGGGGAGTTTCAATTTTATAAATGGACTCTTTTCTGAGTCCTCACTTTTGTAGGAATTAGGAAGATAGCTCTGGGTTTCTCAATGTGCAAATTATACCCATATTTTACCTTAGAGGGATTTTTGCCCCCTTGCCTGTGAAAGCACTTGTCTCTGAATTCCACCAATTTGCAATATGAGATATATGGGATAGGTTAATTCTGAAGAACATACTAGTACAGCAAGGGGACTTGTTGAGCAAGAAGAGGGGGTGATTAAGATTATAATTCCAATGCACATCTACTTTAAAAGAACAAAACATTTGTAAGTACTAAACAAGGATCTACTACTAATTAAAGTATTTGTTTTCTAATATAAGCTGAGTTCATCATTGGTTGGGTTCAAATTTTGGCAGTAATTTCTTTATGCATTAGGGAAAAAAAATAGAAAGAAAGAAATCTCTGCCAGGTGGCACTTGATTAGACCCAGTCCAGTTCCTTAAACATTCATTTTCTATATTTTCTGCTTTTATCAATTGATAACTTACTAGGAAGGGTTTATGGTTTTCTGTTATTATTGCTGTATAATTGTTTTCTACTAAATAAAACAGTAATGACTGTTCATTAGGTTGATATGAAGATTCATAATTCTTAAGAAAAACTATTGAAGTAGTTTATTGCTTCTATCAGTGTGGTAAGGCAGTCATGTGGAAATTTAAGCCAGACATTTTTATAAATATCTTTCCTTTTCCTTACTGAATGTAGACATATGCTTGCTTTGCAAACTTTGGTGTATTATGTTTTATAAACTTTCTTATTTTAAATATATTTCCAAAATGAAAAAAAAAGTAGCAATACATTAAAAACAAAAATCCTATTCTGTTGGGATTTTCAACCTGAGCCACTGAAGGAAGTACTGAAAATCTTGACATGCTACTTCTCATGAGACTCTCAGCCCATTTGTTCAGCTATTTTGTTTTAAGGAAAGTTTTACTTGAGCTTTCAAACTTTGGGGAACTTCTAAATCAAATCTCCAAAAAGGATACAGTTACTCAGTAGAAAAATGCTGGTAAACTTGTCAAATTTTGTATTTTATCAGAATAGTTGTTTATCTAGGGCTTATAAGTTGTTGCATTATCGCTAAAGATAAGATATGGTAAGATAAACTCTGTACAATAGCTGCGTTTGTGTCTGATTGTTATTTGAACCATTATGTAATACAAGGGCTCACATAATCATAGTGGCCAAATAAGTACTGCATATTCTTTCCTTAACCTTTTAAAACATGCATAATAAGAGCCTGGAATTATTGGTATCTCTGTGATGTCACAAATCTATTAAAAGTTTTGTATGCTATAAAGGAACAAAATATTTTAAGTTATGACTCATAAAAACAGAGATTGATATTAGAAGGAACAAGTGGTTTGTTTAATTTTATTATTTTAACTACTTTTCAAGAATATGCAATTTCATTCATGGTAGATCAATAATAAAAAATATTCAATAGCATTTAATAAATGTCTATTGTGCACCGTTCACTGACTCCACAATGATTGATTCACTAAATGCATGCAGTTCCCTCTCCCTTCCCGTCCCTCCCCTGCCCTTGCCTTCCCACTTCCCTACTTCTAGCTTCCTTGACTTCTGAGGTCACAGTGAACATGCCCCATTCAGATAATCTGCTGTGGGAACATAAGGTGAAGAGTACCAGCTACTGCCTGCCTCCATCCATGACTTTGCCCACACGGAGGCTGCAAATCCTAAGGACACCCCTAGCTAATGACTGAGAACAGCAGAGGAATGAGTGTTTGGTCTGTGCCTAACAGACCTGAGATCTTAGGCTCAAGGTTTCCCTGTTAAAACTGTCTTAGAACTGCACCAAAGGCTGAGACATACATTATCTAATACTCCTGCCTTCCCTTTCTACCGTGTCAGACCTTCATTGTCATCTGAAGATTCTCTCCAACGTCTCTGGTTCAAGCTCCTTTCTCCTTCCCAGATCCCCCATTGCCCCCAATAAATCTTTTGCACACCTAATCCTTTCACCCTTTCCATAAGTTCCCAACTGACACAAACCTTTTTGGGCAGCTGCCTTATGGACTCTCTGCCCTTCCTCTCTTCCTTGCCTGCCAGAAGTTTCCTTTCTGATTCTATCTTGCTCCCTTTCCTTGTTTCCCTATTCCTTCTTATTTGTATGGACCACCTAAATCTACTAAGTCTCTCCTTTCTATCTTCGGTCGGTTAATGTCTGTTTTATTTCTTGGTATATCCTGAATGACTAAAACTGTGATTGTCACACAGTAGGTGCTCAATTCATGTTTATTGGAAAAATGAATGCCAGTTCTGAGAAAGACTAGGAGACATAACTCTGAATTGTGTTTCTTTTCCTGTAAAGGAGACGCAAGCCGTCTCTTATTGTTCCTGACATCTAGTGGCAGGATGAAAAACTATCCTGTGATTGAAAGGAATTTCATTGGCTGGGTAAAGTCCAAATGATAGAAAACATCAAAAGGCCTGCTCTTCAGGGCATATAAAACTTTTATAGGAGGAAAACACCATTTCGATGCTTAAAAGGGCTGTGTATTCATCAGCGAGAACTCAGATCTGAGATACAAATCCAATGTGAAAGGAAAAACTAACCCTATGTGGGTGAATGAGTTGGAGAGCTGGCTGCATCTGACCATCATAGAGAATCTATGTCCTTATGTCCCATTCCATCTACCTGCGGAAATAAAACTTTATATGCTGGAACACAGAAACTTTCAACACGTTGCAGGGTAGCAGCAGGACTTAGAACATAGATAAGTCAGGCTTTAATTCCCAGATTCAAAATGGCTAAACAATTGACCTGAACTCAACAAGAAACCTGGACGAGAACCCGGTGAACTATATCCACACCAGACAGCAAAACAAGAGAGCTGGGTAGCAGGGGAAACTCACTTTTGCTATTCTTCCCCCTTCTAATACTATGCATTCAATGGCTATTTTTTTTTAAGTGCCCACCCTTCACCAGGCATTGTTCTAGGCTCTGAGATACATCAAGGAACAAAAGAGACTAAAATCCATGCTCTCCAGGAACATCTCTCTCTTGTTCCTCTTAACCTCCAAAGTGCCACAACTTTACAACGCCCTAGTGGGATGAGGATAGGCTGCTTGTGTAACAGCCTGCTCTTGGGACAGGCAAGATTTGTGACAGCTTGGAAAGGAGGAGGGAAGGGGGATGTTTTGCCTGTGAGAGACATTAAGCCAGTGTTGGGGATTGAATCATGTCTGCCACAAAAGACTGGTTCAGGTCCCAATCCCTGGTCCCATGGGTGTGAATCCATTTGTAAATGGGGTCTTTGAAGAGGTTATTAGTTTAGGAGTGCCCAAATGGAATAAGAGTAGACTTTAATTCAATATGGCTGAAATTCTTATACGTGAATGAAATCGCACACTGAAGGTGAAGCCACGAGGAGCAGCAAGAAGGTGGAAGTCAGTGGAACATGGAAGAGAAAGAGAAGATGCCACTATGTGCATTGCCAAAGAACAAGGAACCCAAAGATTGTCATCCAACCAGCAGTTACCAATGCTGGAGGAAGCCCACCTTCTAGCCTCTACCTCGAAGACAATAAATTCCTGTTGGTAAGCCAGCCCATTGCATGGCATTTGTTTTAGCAGCCAGGAAACTAACACAGCCAGTTACTCCAAAGGAATGGAGAAAGTATCAGATTTTCTCTGAGAGCTGCACTGCCTGAAAAAGAGGTCAGAAAACGATAGTTCCAGAGGGGAGGAAAAGTCCCTTAGTACAAGTATTCCTGGGGAGTTTGGGTGGTGAGGATAAAGGGACTATCACACTGGACCTGAGATGACAAGGGGAAGCATGAGGACGTGCAATTTTTTGCTCGATGTGGCAAAAGTGAGAGGAGAAGGAAGCAGCACCAAAGACCACCTTTCACTCCCTGTGGGTAAAACATGTGCCCCTGAAACCTGTCAATTATAAAAAGGGATGAGAAAGACTCTGCTGTATACCTGATAATTTCTTTACTCAGATTTTGAGCAACCCAACTAATTTCCTAGTTCCTGAGCTCTGAAAAATGAGTTGGCTGAAGGTACCATGGGTTTTGCCATTAGACAGATGTAGATATAACTCTACCGCCTTACAGTTGTTTGACCTTGGACAAGTTATTTCACCTTTCTGATCCTAAGTTTCCTTATCTGTATAAAAAGTGTAATACTACCAAAGTGAAACTTGATATATAGAATGCCTGGTATATCACAGATCCCCAAAATAGGTTAGTTTCATTTTATTATATGGGCTGCTAACAACTTCTAGTCCATGAAGATACATGTTCTGTAATTTTTCTGCCTTTTTTTTTTTTTAAACACTAGCAAATAGGTATAGTTAGAGAAATTGAATTATGTCACATTGGGTTATTATTTACTTAACATTAATATCAGAATTTTCTTTGTTAAAATCACTTTTGGGGTTTAGGTAAAGCTCTCTATGAGTGTAACTTTTATCACTTATTCACAAGGTTATCCATTCAAATGTGTCTGCCTATGTGGTGATTAAATCATTTATGTTGTTGACTGAATTCCTCCTTTTTGTGAAAGCATCTCAAACAATAAAAACTTTCTATATGTGAAAAAGATCTTATCAGAATGCATGTAATTACATTGTATATACATGTTACTTTTCTAATTAGAGAAGTTGTAGGTTTATAGAAGAATCATGCATAAAATACAGAGACTCCATGTATATTTATTATAATTAATGAAAGGGCATTTTTATAATTGTACTATTGGCTATAGATCATGATTTACACTTGGTACACTGCGTTTTATAGTCCTATGTTTTTTTTATTTTATTCTAGTAGCATATATACCACCTAAATTCCTCCTTTTAATCACAATCAATATAATAGCGCTGTTAATTACATTGACAATGTGCCACAAGCATATTTTTGAAAAGCAGTCTTATAAATTATAAATTCAATCTTTAGAATGCATCAAGGACAAAAATCTTAAAGGTGCTACACCACTGATTCTCAAAAGGGATGGAGTAAGATGCTTGTTTTAGTTTGCTAATGTTGCTGGAATGCAATATACTAGAAATGGGTTGGCTTTTATAAAGGCGGTTTATTAAAAGTTATATGTTTATAGTTCCAAGGCCATAAAAGTATCCAGAATAGGCATACAACATTGTGAATGAACCTGTGGGACATTTGTTGAGGCAAAATAAGCCAAACAAAAGAGCAAATATTGCATGATCTCATTTAGAAACTACTTATAAGAAAACAGGAACCAACATTGTAAGCTTTTATAGCACAGTCACATTTAGTCTGGAGTGATAATTGTGATTTCTGGACACAGAGAGGCTATTTTATATATGTATAATCTAGTATTTACAGATAAGAATGAAGCTGATCAGGTCGGGATTAAAGTAACTCAGAATACAGGGGTAAGGAAGACATTGTGTATATTTTAGAACCTCATTTACTCTTTGAGACCAAAGGAAAGGTTTATTTTGTCCAGAACTTAAATTTTCTATAGCACATAATCTAACTCAACCTGTCTGGATAGATCATTTAAATAATCCAAACACAAATTTTCTATAGCACACAATCTAACTCAACCTGTCTGGATAGATCATTTAAATAATCCAAACACAGTGAGCCCAGAATAAGAAGGAGGGCCTTTAAAACTTTTTAGCTTAATGTAATGTCTGGATACATACTAGATTTTATTAAGCATATAATCAAAAAGTATTGGCAAAGAGCCTTGAAGGATGGGAGAAAAAATATGGAACTATTAAATTTTACCACTGGGGAAACCCCTGATACTGTGTCAAACATTAGGGACACCCAAATCAATAGGTCAAGCCCTTGATCTTAAGGCTTAATCTTGTGAAGTTTCTGTTTGTAGCACAGAAGTTTAGCCTACCTATAGGTATGCCTAAGAGTTACTTCTGGAGGACCTTTTTTTTTTTCTCAGATATGGCCCCCCTCTCTCTCTCTAAGCCCAATTCTGCAAGTGAAACCACTGCCCTACCCTACAATGTGGGATATGACATCCAGAGATGGAAGTTCTTCCTGGTGCCATGGGTGATGACTCCCAGGGATGAGCCTGACCCTGCCATTGTTGGATCAACAATGCCATCCTAACCAAAAGGGGAAAAGCAGTGTAATAAATAAGGTACCAATGACTGAGAGAGTTCAAACAGTCGAGAGGCTCTTCTGGAGGTCAGTCTTAGGCAAGCTTGAGTTAGACATTGTTACCTAAAATAACTTGCCAAATCCTAACCACAACCATTCCAGCCAATCCTAAATAACACCTAGGGCAATTCATAAGACTCCACAAGGGTTCCATGCACTAATTTTCCAGAACTCTACAACCTCCAGATGGGCCCCTGGATCAGATAAGACTTGAAACCTAGAGGGCTCAGCCTCTCCAAAACATCAACTAGTTCCATCTCCCTATCCCATATTATCGACAGCTCATTCCAACATGAAAAAGTTAGAATGGGCATAAGCCAAACATCCCTAAAGAGTGGGGAAAGGTCAAAGGTGATGGTGGAATTATACAGAGAAGGTCGGGTTTAATAAATGAGTATGATTGCTAAATCATTATATGATATTTCTTTTAGTCTTCAGTACCTTAGAGCAGCAAGAAGTAAAAACCTAATATTGTGGAATTGTAACCCATTTCAAACTGTGAAATCTATTCTACAGCTAATTATTGCCATGTGCTTTGAAATTTATTGCTTTTTTGTTCATGTCTTTTTTGTTCACAAAAAAGAAATGAAAAAAATAAAAATAAAAAAGACATTAAAAAAGAGAAGAAGATAGGATTTAACAAATGAATATGACTGCTGAATCATTATAATGATACTTCATTTAGTCTCCAATTTCCTGGGGCACCTAGAAGGAGAAACCTAAAGTTGTACAAGTGCAACGCATTCCAAACTCTGAAATCCGTTCTGTAATTACTTCTTACAATGTTACTTTGATATTTATTGCTTTTATGTTTATATTTTATATTTCACAATATTGTTTTAAAAAATCATGAAAAAAAAAATTCAAACTAAGGCATCCAGGAAAGATACCTTGACTTAAGAAAGGCCTGTCACATGGGAAGGCACATTACTGGAGTCTTCTGGTCCCTGTTCCTGCATCTTTGGCTTCCAATGTCTGATTCCAGTGGTTTACTCTCTAAGTGCCTATGGGTCTTCACTTAGTTTCTCTGGAGAAAAGCTCTGGGTTCTGGCTTACTTAGCACCTCATGGGAAGGCACATGGCACATCTGCTGGGCTCTGCATCTCCAAATGTCCGTGTCTAGGCATCTGCTCTGCTAGCCCTCCAAGCAATCTCCAAATGTGTGTATCACTGTTGGTTCTGAAGCAACATTTTCCTAAATGTCTCCCTTTTTAAAGGAGTCTAGTGAACTAATCAAGACCCATCTTGAATGGGCGGAGTCACATCTGCATCTAATCAAAATGTCACATCCACAATTGGGTGTGTCACATCTCCATGGAAGCAAACAATCAAACATTCCACCCTACAAATATTGAATCAAAATTAGAGGAACATAGCTTTGCTGGGGTACCCCACAGTCTCAAACCAGCACAATGCTCTTTTAGTTAACATTCCACTCTGCCCAAAGTATCTGATCATAGTTCAGTTGAAAACTGCTGAATTTGTAGCCACTCTACTGATAGGAGTGTGGTGTCTGAAGTGGGATTCTGCACAACCATCCCTCACGCTCCAATTCTCCCCCCACCCAGCTTTCCTTTAAGGTGGAGAAATTATTTCCTGCCCATGTAAGCCTGAGGGTGCTAGAACAGAGACTTTCTATGTGCAGCCTTTGGGAAAAAAGTGTTTTTGCAGGCAGTGCCCTTGTACTCGTTTACCTATGGGAGTACTTTTGAGGCAGAGATGGTCTTAAGCAGCCTCACCAAATTTCTCCTGGATCTAGAATGGTATGGTGGAGCCGCCTAAGTTTCCCATGGTTTTGAGAAAGACCAAAGATTATTAGCTAAGAGGAAGATCTCTGATCTGAGAAGGCTTCTCTGTCAAGAGGGGATGGCATTGTAGTAGATGAGGTCCAGATTTGTGGCTGGGGAACCAGTTGTGAAAACAGGAATCTTAGAGAAGAACAACAATGACTGAGAACCAGATGAGACTGTGTAAACCACAGCAGGTCGCTGTGTGGATGGTTACCAGGTGAGGACCAGGTGTCCTCTCCCAATGCCACAATCCTATACACAAACCCCCTAGAATGTCGATGCCACTGTGGGACAGGTGAGGGACAGACAGACCTCAAACTGACAGAACGATACTGTGAAATTGAGTTTACTTGGAATTGGCTAAGTAATGTTCTCTTCACTCAAGTGAAATAGAAGCCCAAGATAGAGATTCAACTGAGTAACAGAAAAAGTGTTTGTTTTTTTTTTTCTCTCCCAAATGTGTGTTTAGAGAACATTGTGTTCACTGGCAAACATGTACTTCACCTTCCTAAAGTTTCTCCTGCGTTTCTTATGTCTGTATTACCCAAGCAGTGTTCTGGGATATATTGGTAGGTTTTCTGGAGAAGCAACAATTTCCTTGGTCCATAACTTGGGGGGGATTCTGCATAATCTATAAAAAGCTCTAAGAAATCTTGCAAAAAGAAAACCTTTCCAATTTCCTTTCAGTTAATATTTCACCAAATCATTTAAATTCAAATTAAAAAAAAATTCCCCAAACATCAATAAACATCTTTGGGGCCACCAGTGTTTTCTGCAGATAGGTGGGCAACGCTGTTGAGCAGGTACTAACATACCATTTTCAACCCTATCTTTTCAATTTAAAAGCGTTAGTGATTAATTTCTGTCTCATTTAAAATTAACTAATTCAAAAAGCATTTTGTGACTTCCTACTGTGTGTGCCACATATTATTCCAACATTTTTAGAATTTCTCTAAGGATTTTTAATGGTTTCAATCTTTTTTTATTTCCTAAAAACATATACATACACACACACACACACACACACACACACACACAAATATATATATATATACATACAATCTTTTCTTAGTATAAGCTAAAATCGCAGGCTTTTTGGTATGTAAGAATATAAATTTAAGCACAATCTGTTTTCAATATAATTCTCTAGTACAAAACTGTCTTAGAAGATACAGAAATAGTCTAACAAATATGATAATATTTTAAATGAAGCTTTATTTGAAGTTTATCTATAGTGGGTGCATCCTTTAAGAATGAATGTAGCCATTTCTTTCTATAGGAAGTCACCCCTGGTTCCCACTCTCTAGCCCATGATTTTGCTTTGTGCCCTTTTCTGAGTCCCCATTATATCCTAAGTAAATGTCTGTCATTGCATTTATTGTTTTGTATTTATTGCTTTATATTCTTGCAGTTTGTGGTTTACTTTTGGTTGGCCAGGAATGCCTTGTTCATCAATTTATCACAAAGGCTTAGCATAAGACCTGGCATATAGGAACCATTCAGTAACATGTGTTCTCTAAACATGTTTCTCTTTCTACAGCCTAAACATGGATATGCACATTGTTTTTGATGGAAACACTAGATTGAATTTGTGCATAAAACCCAGGACTAAAGGAAAGAAGAGGATCCAGTCCTAGTGTACCACACTTTCCTATCATGAGGTTTGCCCTCCAGTTATGATTCTGGAACAGTTTTAAGGAGACAGAGTAGTAGGTAACAGAGAATTGTTTGACTAATAACAGAAATCCTTCTCTGGAATAAAATACCACAATTGTGAAGTCGGAGTATGAACAGACCTGCAAACTTCCTTTTTTTTTTTTTTCTGTATGCTGTATGGCAGGGTCACATTTCATTCTTTTTCCATTTGAGTATCCCATTATTGCAGTACCATTTGTTGAAATTTTTGTTGTTGTTGTTGGTTTCTTTGCTCGTTTGGGAAGAACATGGGTGGGGAATTGAACCCATCCTATTTATAAAGTGATTCACTGACAAATAAATATGCTGAAATATTAACTTGATATAAGCAATTTTAAGAGCTGAGGATTTGGGGGCATTTGGTTAAAATGACATTGTACTGGTCTAGACACATATCGATGGATTCCTCTGACAGTTCCTTCGATAATAAAATAGTGTGATCAGTAAGCCACAGAGCTACCTACTGAGATATTACAGAGAAAAAAGTGGAGATTCATTAATACTTTAAAGATGAATCTGCCTGATGCTGAGAGCTCACGCAGCAGGATACCCTGGCTTATGTAAATGGACACCTTCATTAAAGATACAAAAATATTTTGCAAATTATGAGAGGTCAAAGCTATTGATTGACTTGTTTTACCCCATGAACCCTTTCATTAACATTCTAGACTCTGAGAACAGAGAGTCAGCCTGACCTCTGAGAAGGAGAGAGCAGGGAAGCATGACTGTGATGGTTTGAAAGGATTTATATACCCTAAAAGCCATGTTTTAATCCTAATCAATCTTGTGGGAGCAACAGTGTCTTCTAATCCCTATTCAGCGCTATAGGGTGGAAACTTGATTGGGTTATCTCCAAGGAAATGTGACTCAATCAATTGTATGTTATTGTCTCAGTATATTCTGTTCCATAATAGAATGGGTTTAAAAAGTAAATATGAAAATGAAGTTAAAAGAAACTGTCAATGTTTATCTGAAAAAAAATATGTATATATATATATATATATATCTTTAATGAATAGGGGGAAAAAAACACCCAAAATTCATAGAAGGAAACCCTTTAAAACAGAATCACAAGAGAAAATGTTTCTATATTTGACCACGAAGAGATCCAGTCTGTATGTCAAAACAAAGAAACAAATTAACATAAAACTCAGAAAATATTTGAAATATATGACAAATGTCAATGTGTGCACAATATAAAGTACTCTTATAATCAATAACCAGAGAAATGACAGGTTCCTCATGCAAAAAAATAAATAAAAAGGATCAACATCACAAAAATTAAAACTAGAAAGCAAGTGGGAAAAATGAGAAAATAAGCCATAAAATATCCACAAACAGCAAGGCTTCAGGGGAAACTGCATATTTCCCCAGACTGGAAGTGGGAGGCACAGTTGTTATAATCTCTCCACGTGGTTTTTTGCCTATATGTAACAAAAGGTTTAGCAGGGTTTTTCATAATCTTTGAACCAGAAATTGTTCTTTGTAGAAACAATTTTAAGGAATGTATAAGACACATGCTCTTATCAGTGTTAAGAGCAAAAACTAGAAATTCCAGGTGTAGTTTTTATAACTGGGTTATGTGCAAAACGGCACATTTCTAAGAGGTAGAATTCATGTTAAAAAACTAATGCCATAGAAAGCGTTTATTATGTTCTGTTAAGTGAAGCACCTATTTATAAAGTCATAGCGCACAGAAAAAATGCAGAAATGTTAACATCAGTAGTCCAGGCTGATGATCGTAATGACATCTAGTTTTTTTTGCTCTTAATTTCCATAATTAGAAAAGTTGCTACCATGAAATTTTGCAATCAGGAAAAAAAAAAAAGTCTGACAGCTCATCAAAATGAGTGGTGCGTCCTCCCCAATTTCCGGTTTAATGTTGCACTCTGTAAATTTTGGGGTTCACATAGCGTGTAGCTGAAATTCTTTAAAACACACATTTACAAATCACATAAGATGTACATGGGTCTTGAACATTGCTTTTTTAAAGGATAAAAATGCTTAACTTGTGGGATGTCACTGCCTTCCCCTTGCTCCCTTGTTATATTTTTCAAGCAGAGGAGAGGTTTAGAGCATTGTCCTTTCCCTTTCCTTTTCCTGCACCCTGAGCAGAAAAGATCCCTGACACCACGTAATGGGTTTACGTGGGAAAAGCAGCCAGTGGACAAAGCCCTGCCATTGCCAGGGTCTTCCGAAATCAGAGGCACTTCCCTCTATGTTGTGGTTCCTCACACAATCAAATATTACAAGTTGTTAGTGAAGTTCAGTTAGCTCTGTATTGGCTGCTGATGGGGTGGAAATCCAACCTGTACCATTAACCACAAGGGAAAATCAGAACATGTGTATGAGAAGGGGACCCCCCCTCCCCGGTCGCCTACCTTAACTGCAGGCCTTTCTGTTCAATTTGAAATCCTGCCACCCCCTCCATGTGTAAATATAAATTTAAAACTAAAAATAAACAAACAAACAACTCAATACCCAGTGAAGGAACATAAACTCGGTCATCATTATCCGAAAACATGGGTGCCATGGGTTTTATAAATTCTATTCATGTTTAAGGTTCAAAATCTTGAAGTGAATTAAATGAATTAATGGACCTAATGTGCTCATTCCTTCCTTCGGCAAGCAGGGAAGCAGGTGGTGTCAAATGCCTCCTAGATGCAAAGCCCTGAGCTAGGCTCACCAGTCCATGCCGAGCTCACAGCTCAGTGGGAGGGATGGATACCTAAATAACTATTCCAAATACAAAATTACTTTTAACGTCATGCAGGATTTCTCCAAGGTAGACCGTAGGCAGAGAGGAAAAAGTGCATAACATTATCCAGGAAGTGGGGAAAGTTTCACCAAGGCGTGTACTGGGTTGAATAGTGTCCCCACCCCATGCATGTCCACCAGACCAATGAATGTGACCTTATTTGGCAGAAAGGTCTTTGCAGATGTAATCAAGTCAAGATGAGGTCATTCTGGATTGGGGGGGGGGCAATCAAACGATGGTATTTTTATAAGAGGAAGAAAATGTAAACCCTTAAGAAACAGACACCTGAGGGAGAAGGCCAAGTGAGAACAGGGGCAGAGACTGGGTCAGTGTACCTACAGGCCAAGAAACACCAAGGACTGCCAGCACCGCCCGAAGCTGGAAGACGCAAAGAAGGAATCTTCCCTGGAGACTCTGGACAGAGCATGACCTGCTGACCCCTCGCTTCTGGACTTCCGGCCCCCCAAACTGGGAAAAGACATTTCCATTGTTTTAAGCCATCTGGTTTGTGGTACTTTGTTACAGCAGCCCGAGAAGACTAACAGCAGACGTGAGCTGACGTGAGCAGAAGTGAGCTGACGTGAGTTGACGCGAGCTGCAGCCTGGAGACATCGTTTTGGCTTGGCTGGTAGGTGGTTGAAGCACACACTCACACAAAAGGAAGAAGCAGGTGCCAATGCACAGGGGCAGGAAACAATGACATAGCATACAGTTGTTATTTATGATTCAATACCAGGAGAGTTCATAATATTAAATATACTAATAACAGCTAATATTGATTGAATACTTAGTTTATGGTAGGCCCTGTTCTAAATGTTTTACATGAAGTCAAGGGTTTAATCTTCACAATACAAAAGTACAATTATTATCATAGCTTTTCTAATGAGGAGACAGAGACTGAAAGTAAAAGAGCTTTAACAAGTTGCCCAGACTCACAAAAAATAGTAATTGGTAGAGCTGGGATTTGAACCCAGAGTTTTTAATCCCTATTCCATAGTGCCATTTGTATAAAATCAAACAAAAAAATAGTCCTTGCAATTTAAAATAGGTTAAAAAAACCCCACGCATAGATCAATTTGTCTTTCTGGATCAGTACATATACACTTTCTTCACTGAACTTATTTTAAAAAAAAAGAACTTTTTTTTCTTGGTCTCAAGTTTAAATCATTTGAATATTCAATAGTTTATCAAAAAGAATCAGAAGAGGCAAACTTTTAAATCCTTATATTTTCCCCTTCATCATCAGTGTGTAATTACTCTAATTGCTCTTTAGGAAGCACATTGCCTATCCATACTCACTGGAATTGTGGATCATTTCTTTCATTTGAAAAGCAAATCAAATCCTTAAAATAAATCCCTCATTTCCAGTTTCTGAAATATCAATGATACAAGGACAAGAAAGTTTGCATGGTTCAAGATGCTCCTCACCTGATCTCTACTAACCAGCACTTCACTGATTTACAGAAACATAATAATCAATTTTCATAATTAGAGCCATATAGCTTCGTGAGTTCCTAACATGCTCTTGAAATAGTCAAATATTAAGACATGGTTAGAATAGTTTTTTTGGCATACACTGGACTTTATTGAATTTTAATTATTTGAAGAGTGCTTATGTGCAAGGTACCTATTAACTGTAAAATGTGATGAAACCAAATACCTGCTGTCTAAGCCACACCACTTTGCAGTCGGCTGAACAGATCTCCTTTGCTATGCCTTTGGCCAATTGTGCGTGTTTACAGGTTCATTTCAGAACAATGGCTACTGATAAACATTATATCCTCCTAGCACAGGCATCTCTACTGCCACTAATGATCCAGGGGTTCTCCCAGGCATAGGAATTATACCATGAACACATCCCTTGGACTGACAGAGAACTGTCTGCTTGGATTTGAGAAGGGTTTATAAAAGAGAGTATTCATAAATGCCTGGCTACCAGTTTATAATCCTGTACTGAACAGCTCATATACTAATTTATTACCCATGGCGTGACCCAAATTCACATCTTAGTAGAACCGTAGCCGAATTGTGTATTTGCATTCAGGAATCACCTTGGTAGCAGGTTTTATAAGCCTCTTGGAATTTATTGTTAAAATCATCGTGGAGTGATCAGTGCTCTGACAGGCCAACATACGCTGTAAGTTCAAATCTATATTTTTTGTCCGCAAGATCGAGTGTGTTGACAAATTTTTGGCATAGGACTTCTATGCTCTGTGTCAAGTGAGACTCTTGTCTGATGCTTTTACAAAGTACTTGTGAAATTGATCTTCCATATGGATTTTCTCATACACTCTTTCAATACCTGAACTTTCTCAATAGTACTTAGGCAACAAATCAAATCCTTTCAAAGTCTCTTGAGGGTCACATCTCCCAACTGCTTTGGAAACCATTAAACAGTGCAAATTCACAGCCTCTCATTTGTAGAAGAATCCTGTAGCAGCAGCAATTACTGGAGGAATAAAAGAGCCACCACGTAGCCTCTAAGTTTAATAGATCTGGAAAATTCCTTCACAATTCAATAATGTCTTTACTTCCACAAATCCATTGAGAATACTTGTCTTATTTTCCACATTTTAATTGATGTAGAGACCTTCAGAGAGTTTCGTATTTTGCCCACCACATTCAATATCTGTGGAGTAACTGCAATAATTTTTTTTTGTATGCTGTATGGTGGGGGTCACATTTCATTATTTTTCCATGTGAGTGTCCCATTATTGCAGCATTCTCAGTTGAATTTTTGTTTGTTTGTTTTGCTTGTTTGTTTTTTGAGAAGTGCATGGGGCAGAAATCAAACCTGGGTCTCCTGTATGGCAGGCGAGAATTCTACCACTGAACTACCTTTGCACCCCCAATAATTTTTTAATTACTTAAAAATTCTAATATAATTTTCAGTACATGATTTCTATGACATTAAATACAGTCTTGACTATTACCTTTGAATCTGGCAGCTCATATAATTCAGCTACAAAGGAGGATGGGCTTTAGGAGACCATGCAAGCGTGGGTCATAGCTCTCATCTTCCAAATACTGTCATTCTGGCCTGTTGAACTTTTTTCTTGAACACACAGTAGAGACAGTAATAAAGATTCATAAAGTGGTGCCTCCCAATCCTTACCTATTCATTAAGCAAGTATTTACTGTGCCTCTTATGTTACATGATACTATTACTTGTCAATATTATTACTTTAACTACACCTACATTGGCAATTTCGCAAATGCAATTGATGGGGGAAAGAAGTTCAGAATGTGAGATTCAGCACTGGAATCAAACTTTCAGAAATACATTATGACTAAACCATCATTAATAACGAGTATATTTTTACATCAAGGCTGCAGGGCAAAGAGGTAATATTAGATTAAATCAAAGAGTTTTAAAGAGCTTTCATACAGTAAAAAAGGTTACAGTTTCTCATTATACTGAATTTGGTATACTATGCACTTGAGATGCTGCAAGTTATAAAGTTTCAACTTCAAAAATGAAGACGACGCACAATCTCAAAAAAGAGCAAATAAAAAATGCTACAAAGTCTCATGGTAATGACCCATCGGGAAAAGAGCAACAGATTAATTTTACCAAAAATGCATCAACACTTCAGGATAAATAAATAATCCATGAGCATCAAATAAAGGGTTGAGGGAAGAAGGGTGGATAAACAAAGAAAATAACAGATGCATTCACACTGGTTATCTTCATTTAGTAAGTAATGCCTTTTACACTGAATGTATATTAAAAATTAGTTATGGTAGGAGAATGTTTCCAGAGCAGACAATAAAACAACCATAGCATAATGAAAGGTTTAAAACAATAAAAACATAAAAACTTGATTCTTAATAATTAAGTATTAAAATAGCAGAAATATCTATCTACATCTACATATATAGAGGTATATAAATATGATTTAAAGTTTATAAATTATTGTCAAATCTCCATAAAGTTGGGTTGTAAAATCTATCTATCCATGTGTGTATCTATCTATGTACCTACCTATACACACACACACACACACACACACACACACACAGAGATTAATCAATTTGGAAAGAAATCACAAACTAGAATCTATGGAATGCCCAGTTAATGAGCCATCAGGCACAAAATTCCACACATCAGCCTCTTGCTATATATATATCAAAGAGAAAAAAAACTTCTGATATTAGGTACTAAGAATATATGTAAGGATGCTGAAAGTTCTATAGTTTTAAGGAAAGAACACAAAATTTAAATAATTATATAAAATTTTCTTTGATCATTACCAACCTGCTTATTGGAAGCAAAATTCTACTGTCCACAGACACAAGGCAAAAGAAAACACATTAAGGACACACATAATAAGGATGAATCCAATCATCCCTAAGGCAAAAGTAAACATGCGAAAACTTGAAAAATGTTTTTGACCTGAAGACTTTGTGACTCTGTCAGTCAGGATGCTTTGAGGTCTATAACAGTAGGGCAGAGCCTGGTTTGTTAGCTATACATAAATATCCATGTGTTATCTTCTGGGCTCACAGCCGGTCTACATTCCCCATCTCCCTTGCAGTGAGATGTGGTCATGTAACTGAGTTACCTGCCAGCCGGATGCCAGTCCTTACGCACACAGCTCAGGCTTTCTGAGCATTGCTTCCAAATGCCCTGTGCTTAGACTGACAAGGGGAAAGCATTTCTAACCCTGCTCTCCACAGGAGGGGAAGGAAAAATGGCATTTGTCCCTAAGTCTTCAAATTCCCAATGGCGTCTTCTCCTTCTCTTCTGTAGCCCAGAGGTGGGTGGTGGACTAATGCAGAGAGAACTCTTTTACCATCACTTTGTCTACCAGTTTAAGCACCTGGCTTAGCATCAGTTCTTACCTTTTATAGCGTTTGTGGAAACTTTAAGATCACAGGGGAAAAAAGCCATTCAATGGCATATTACAGTGGGTAACAAAGACTTATAGTTTGGATTGACATCCTCTGAAAACTCATCATTGTAATGGCTCTGGTACATGTAGACTGAGTCTCGATCACCCATATGTCAGGGTCATAGGGAAACAGAGCAAGTCCCCAAAAGGTTAGGTAGTAAAGTTAAGGAGCTGACCTGCCCTTGGGAGTTCTATAATGACGCAGACCTCTGAGCCAATAAACTCTCACTCTGGCTTCTCTGGAAGACTTCTGGGAACCCCAAAGTCTGGGTTAGAGACCCCTCTTACTTCTGTGCCAATAGTATTTATTTTATTGTAAGAAATACGCTTAATGAATTGACAATGTACCCCACTAAACTATAAACTTCTTGGGGACAGGGACCATCTCCGTCTCATTCATCACTGAATTGCCAGGGCTTACTTAGCACCATGCCCGGGCATAGTTTTCATTCAATATATTGAACAACTAAAACACCAACCTGACTTCCCAGGATGAAGAGCCTAAATAAGGCCTAAACATTCTGTATATCTTCAGGTTACAAGATAAAGAGGCCAGGCTAATTGTTCCAAGAATATGCATTAAAAATCATGTCTCTTCAAAGGTGAAAAGAATACATAACTCAAAACTCAAAGGCTGGGCAGGAAATCAAGTAAATCTCAGCATTGCAAGAATCAATCGTGATTTGCATAAGGATAATTTTATTCATCAGAGAGTGAGAGAAGGAAGGAAAATGACATCAACATACTTCAGCCTCATCCCGCATTGCCAAAGAGAATGTGTGCTTGTGTGTGTGTTTGTGTGTATGTGCACACATGCACGTGGAGCTCCCAAAATTACGAAATCAGATGAACTATCAAATTGGTTGTAAATAAGCTTGCTTGGGGAAGTCCACATTTGAATATGGAAATACTTCCAATACCTTTGAAGTTTATTCTGAGGATGTGATCTCACTGCCATTTCTCTATCCTGCTCCTGTTTCTCATCTTAATCTCTTCTACGGTAAATTTTATTCTTCTCAACCTCGAGAAGAGCACGTTAATAAAGTCCTATTTCTTCTCCAGTGACTAAGAACACAGAAAACACACAAAGCTAAAGCTACTGCCTGTGAGATGGCACATTCTCAAAATAATAACTCAGAGAAGCTTTCGGTTTATAGAAAATCATTACCTGCTCTGACAGGACTTTAGTGAGTGCTTTGAGGAGGCTCTTAAGGGGGGAGCTAACGATGACTGAATCGGAGTTTAGAGTCCTTGCACTCCCCAACAAATCAGCTTTTCATTGCACCGTTACTTTCCAAACAATAAGGATGAGGCACTGGGAAGTTACTGCTAACCATAATAGCGCCGGAAATACTTATTAGATGTTATGGCATAATATATTTTAATCTGTTCTCATCAACTTATTGATCATGTCATTCTCAATTAGAGAGAAATTAAGTGTGGAATTCTGTCAAAGCATGAGTCCTTACTAATTTGACTGTTTGGAACATCTAGTATATGGTATGTTGTAAACATTTTTGAGTAAATTTAAACAAACTTCCTTTCTTTTCATTTATAATTGCTAGAATCTATCTGCCATTACCAGATATTTGGCATTAGGAATAAAATTACTTTTTATACACAAAGGTATGCATTAAAGGCCTTTCTATTCAGACACATTCATACACACACACACACACACACACGTAAATAATCTAAGGCCTAAGTATTTGATCTGATGTGCTAGAAAACCATCTGGAATATTTTTGAAATAGTACTCTGCTGGAAAGACCATGGACAAAAAAAAATTATTAATTGCCTAATTTGAAAACAAACAATCAAAACAGGGACTCCAGCTCAAAGAAAATTTAAAATTTACCACTGAATCTTTTTAGTCACCATTTCCCAGCAAGGTATATTGACTATTTAGGCCAACTCTTTTCAAATTCTATTCATGACAGCAATTGCCCTATATCACTGACACAGACTATGTTCCATGAAGTTTTCTAGAGTGATTGAGATAAAAATAAAATGTTCTGATATTTCCCCCCAGGAAAGTGCCAGTGGTTTCCGAAGCTGAAATAAGCTTTAACTACATCCAACAGAGCAACGCTTCATACTGTATTATCAGTGTGATCAAAAAGGATCAAAACATGTTTCCAGGGAGACCTAAGTACCAGCCCACACTAAACATTACAGTTTCTGAGTGTGCATTCACTGTGCACTGTAACATTTATTTCAGATAAGACCATTGTTAATTATAGCTGCAAAAAACAGATGGTCATTCTGAACATGTATTTTTACCTCTTTTGAAGTTTGCAGTAGATTTTCAAGAAGGAACAGAAATGAAATACATAACGGCCTCAATCTAGTGATAATTGAGTTGAGGAAATTCAATGTTCAATTTTAAGAATTCGTTTTTGCTTCCATTAGGAGAGAATGGAAATGTGCCACCATAACCTGTCTCCCAGAGAAGAGGAAAACTACTATTCCTGTTGCACAATCTTGTAAATCCAATCAAGATGTTTCAATTTTTTGGCAAATAGAGTTACTCTGCTTCTTATCTTGTGACTTGTCTTCCTACACTTAATCGTCTGACAGTTAATGGCAAATGAGCCCACTTATTTAAAGGAGAAGGAAAATTGTGATCACCTCTTCCACAAAATGTACTATGTTAAAGAATAGGCAGCTGTGGTAGAGCGTGGACTTTTGTGGCAGGTAGTTCTGCATTCAAATCCTACCACTACTGGTCAGTAACCTTGCGTGATACCAAGACAATTACTTAGTACCCCAAGCCTCCATTTACTTGTCTGTGAAATTGGATTAGGACCAGGTACTGCTCAGAGATACTCCAAGGAGTAAATCTAACAACGTGTATAAAGCTCTTATATACACTCAGTTCCCCAGATATATCTACTTGTTCCTTGTCTCTGTAAGCTTGTGGAAGTATTAAGGGATATATTTAAAATATTATTCATTTCAGCCTCCTCTGCCCTGTATGCATCCCGCCTGCATCAGTGTAAGTACATACTGGACGTCAGGTAGAGCAAAAAAGGAGCATTTAGAAAGAATCACTAGTTCGCGCTCTTCAATTTATAGCATTTAATAAGAATATAATTACAGAGAGCTTTCTCTTTTCTTTCTTTTGTTGAAGGATTTTCAATAATTCCCTGACACAGGATTCTAATCCAGAGATGTTAGAAGTTGGTTTCCAATTCAATGCCACCCTTTATTGGGACCACTACTCACTCTCTTGTTCTTTCTTTTCTGCACTAGAGGATACTGGTCATTTGCCACACTCAAATTAAAAAGTCTGATAAAGTAGAACACACAGTCCACAGTCCTCAATGGAAAACTATGGAGGCATGAGTGTTATAGCACCCAAATTCCATGCTGGGGAAAAAGTCCACTTTCTTTGAACATTATCGTGGCCCCTTCTGTGGATTTTATGAGAAGGCATTTTGTGATTTCAGTTGAAACATAATGTCTCTCATACACTGTAACTGTTTTGTTTAGGTTACCACATTTCTTAGTCAATTGCAAGTGTTACCTCACACTTTATTGGGAAACCAGAAGTGCCAAATGAACCCCAAGCACTCTGTCACCATGGGAAATGCTGACAAGACACATTATACACATTATATCTTTAAGTTGTTAAAAGAAAAAAAGGTGTCTTTTTAAAAAAAAATCACATTTGTGTATCAGGTGTACCAAACTCAGGGAAATTCAGAACTCAAAAGATACATACAGAGCATCGAATCCAGCTTTGGAAAAAAATTTTTTTTTTATTTTGTAGACTTAGAAAACCAGGATGAGATTATTTTGCAAAGGTTCCATCAGTAAGTATGTGAGTCTGCCCACACTTCACAGGGGCTATTTTGAATTGGGTTAATTAAAGTACTGTTTGTATGAACCTAACAGAGGAAGGGGGAGCCACGAGAGCTTAGTATTTGCTTTACTAGAATAAGTCAGGTCATTATTTAAGAACTTGAGGGATGCAAAAAAAGGAATAGATTTCAAAGGTAAACATACCTCATGAAATATGTATTTTAAAAACACACACACACAGACAATCTATATGCTTGTGCCACAAGGGGCTGAGCCTACGCCTGGCACGTGATAAGTAGTCAAAAGTTCAAAATATATACAGAGAGAAGCAGGCAGTCACATGGAAGTTCTGCTCCATACTGCTCAATACCACGATATTCTCTTATTTATGGAAGCATGGCTCAAGCAGGAAAAATTTTAATAATTGTAATGATTAAAAAGTTCCACTGTGGGGCTGTGAGGGTAGTTCAAGTGGTAGAATTCTCGCCTGCCATGTGGGAGACCTGGGTTCGATTCCCAGTCCATGCCCTTCCCAAGCAAACAAACAATCCAAACAAACAAAAAACAAGCAAAAATTCAACAAATGGTGCTGCAATAATGGGATACTCACATGGAAGAAGAATGAAATGTGACCCTGCTATACTTCATACAAAAAACGTATCATTTTATATTCACATATTTAAGTAAGAGAATGAAAAGGAACCTAGGCACTCACCCCTAGCAGCCCTCTGTGTTCTCGATTTTCTTGTCCCTAGGCTGGTCCTCAGTCCATACAACTGATTTATTACTGGCTTCTACTCTCACCGTCACACTCCTCCAGGAACCTTTGCCAGAGTCGCCTCACCAGGGGTGGGTAAGAGAACAAAGAGGGAGAGGGAAGTGTGGGTGCTTGGGGAAGCAGTGCAGCTGGGAGCTCCAGGATTTTGACTGTCACTCTTGGCAAGGACAGTCATTTGTGAGCCATCCCATGTGACCCCAAGTTCATTCCATAAAAGTCAACTGGCCCAGGATGCTTTCCCTGGTTGACAAGTGTAGTCCTTTGGGCGCCATTTTCATTTTGCTTTCACCTTGGTTGTAAGGCAAGGAGGTCTGTGATAAAGGGCACCGTTCACTTGTCTATGTGCCTCATTATGGTTCTTTACATCACACTTTCCATATCACTAATTCCCCAAGGAACAGATTGTTTCTCATCTTTTAGGTTTTTTACAGCATCCAGCATGGTACCTTTGCTTATTAAAAGTTCAGTGCATGTTTATTGACATTAAAATCATATTTACTTTAATGATAATCTACTTTTAAATGTTTGCTTTCTAGGCCTGCCTCAAAGTTGTCAGCTGGTATTTCTCTTTAAAATAGTGAATTCTGTTCCTTACCCTTTCTTAGTTTAGGCTCTTATTTGGCTGATGCACATCCTCAAAACGCTTCTCACAGAGAACTCATGGGAAGTTATTTTACTGAGACCTATCCTCATTTGATTTTAAACAGTGCATTCTCTTAACAAAATGATAATTAAAATAAACATTTAAAAGTGATGCTATCATAGGAGTAAATGTGATTATTTTTTGTTATTGGGTTGTAAATTAAAAATAATTAAGGCATTGTTTCTTTTTCTTAGTGCCTGCTGTCCTATGTGGAGAAATCTTAGGTCTAATTGCTTTTCATATTAATGATCTTGTTTTTCTCTTTAAAAGCTCTTAGGATTATTTCTTTATTCCTAGTGTTCAGAAATTCAACCACATATTACTAGAAGTGAGTGTCTTTCAATTCCGAAATGTGGATGTATATTTTTTGGTAATTGTTCATTTTTGATGTTCTTTGATTTAACTTTCTTTAATTCTTACAATTTGATGGTACAGCTCTTGGATGGATCCTCTGAATTACTCGTATTTTTCTACTACTGATCATTTCATTTTTTTTCTTCTGGGAGATTTCTTCAACTTTATCTTCCAAATCTACTCTTAGTCTTTAAACTTTTGTCATTTAAAAAATCTTTCTGAAGATATTAATGATAGTTAATTTGAAGCCTTCTGCTTCTGCTACTTTTTCCATTTCCTTTTCTTTTCTGATTTTGTTCTGCCTTTCATGGTAAGAGGATTTCTTCAAATGTCTTAAGATCCTTGACTCAAGATCTTACATTTAAGAGTAAGGCATAAAAAATTAAAAAAATAAAAAGATTGGCTACTCTGTGTACAAGAACCAGGCATAATAACTAGGGGCTTTCCGTATAGAGTGATGAGACAGAGAGCTAGCTTTTATTGGGGGGAACCTTCAAATATGAGTCTATGAGTCTTTGCCTTGAGCATATAACGTCTCAGAGAGAAATCACACAATGTCCTATTCCAGAATCGGGGGACAGGCTTCAAGTATCTGGGAGTCAGTCTTGGGAAAACGATGAGTGCTCTCAATTCAGATCACAGCCCTGAACAGAAAGTCCCTCCCTTGTTTTCAGCGCAGTATTTTGACACTGTCCTCCCCTGTGCTAAAAATCGTCTCTGAGGCTGGAGGCTCCCTGGTTTAAGTTTGCTTCTCCTGGGTGGACAGAGGAAACAAAGGCGCTTGGCTGTAAGGAAGTTGTGGGTGTGGGATAGGACTCTAAGTGTTCTTAGCATGGATTTTCAAGCCACAATACCTGATGTTTCCAATCGTTAAGCCTGTTGGGAGTTCTGTGGATCTTAACTGGCTTACTTTTCCTTGTTTCTCTCTCTGTAAGGCCTTTGAT
This sequence comes from Tamandua tetradactyla, assembly GCF_023851605.1. Lineage (NCBI taxonomy): Eukaryota > Metazoa > Chordata > Mammalia > Pilosa > Myrmecophagidae > Tamandua > Tamandua tetradactyla. Next base: position 31,613,099 of record NC_135352.1, read on the forward strand.
GGTAAGCTCAGTTAGGAGAGAAAGTCACCACATCTCCATGTGCTTTGCATCTCAAAATAATGTGATGCCTCTCATTGTTTACTGTGTCACCCTTGCTCCTTATTCATGCAAATATAAGACTCTTTTGACATCTAGAGCAGAAATATAGGATTCATATTTGTTGAAAAATTAGGTCTATCACTTCCTTGAAATCAGGTATTTCACAATAATACTATTACATGAATCATATTTCGATTTTTCTTTCAGACTCATAAACAGATGATAAGAGGAATCCCACAGAAAGGATTTTCCTGAGCTATTTTGACAAGAAACAAGGGTGCAGTGAATCAAGCATAAGTCAGACATCTGGAATTTGAGAAGGCCACCATTAGAACATATCTTTCCACAAAATTGTTTAAAAATGCATAAGATATACCATTTATTAAGCACTTACTAGGTTTCAGGCATGCTACATGTGCTTCAGCTAAATATGGTCGTGTTCAGTAATAACAATTCAAAGGACAGTTCTTTGGACAACTCATTCAATATCTTTACAGATAAATACAATTAGGTTTAAGGATGTAGACAACTTGATCTAAAGCACCTTGCTGATAAACACAGAGCCAAGGTTAAATCCTAGATGGGTTCACACTCAATCTACTCTACTAACTTGCTCTCCTCAAGATAAAGCAAAACCCACCAAACAATAACAGCAAATCATATTAGTAAACTTGAGATTAACAGAGGAAGAGTTAGTGATTGAAAATGCATGTTATTTTTATCTACTCAAATGAAAATGGAAATAGCACACATTGAGTATAATGTCTTCAGAAGAGGTATTCCATTGGTAATGGTAAGAAAGCAATGATTTGGAAGAGGTTTTGAGGAAAGAAGTGACAACAGTTGGTGTCTCATTAAGAGTGGCAAAGGGGAGTGGACTGATCAATGATTAAGAATATGAGTCTGGATAGCTCAGAGAATATTACTGCCACAAAGAATGTTTAGGAACAATGCAACAAGAGGTGGCAAGAGCAGTAGGAAAAAAACCCAGTTAGAAGACAGATTGGAGATTCTTGGAAAATAACAACAATAAAGAGCTTAGTAGCCAACTTTGATCTATTAAGTTCTGATCACGTCTAAAGTGCCATGTCAGTTGAATAGTGTATTAGTTAGGGTTCTCTAGAGAAACAGAATCACAGGGGACACTTGCAAATACAAAATTTATGAAAGTGTCTCATGTGACCATGGGAATGCAGAGTCCAAAATCCTCAGGGCAGGCTGTGAAGCTGACGATTCCAATGGAGGGTCTGGATGAACTCCACAAGAGACACTCACCAGCTGAAGCAGGAAGAGAGCCTGTCTTTTCTGAATCCTTCTTAAAAGGTTTCCAGTGATTAGACTGAGCATCGCTCATTGCAGAAGACACTCCCCTTGGTTGATTACAAATGGATTCAGCTGTGGATACAGCTGACGTGATCATGATTTAATTCTATGAAATGTCTTCATTGCAACAGACAGGCCAGCACTTGCCCAACCAGATAAACAGGTACCACCACTTGGCCAAGTTGACACATGAAGCTGACCATGGCAAGTAGCTTGCTTCCTGAAATAATCTTAATGCCTTTAATGATAAATTAATCCAAGGATGCTAATTTTTCATGATGGCATTCCAATTGTGCTGTGAACACAAGTTTATTAGATATTATAATACACATTGGCCCAATTAACAGTGAGGAATGAAAGGGAAGCCACAACTGTTTCTTGAAATGAGTAGAGATAAGAAGGTCTAAAAGAGGCTATTTATATTGACAAGTCTCTAGGGCCTTCACTAGCATAATATCACAGTCAGAAAAGTAGATTTGCTTTAAATGTATAAAAATATAAGACCTTTGCAGTAGCCGTTAGAGCAAAATGTCAGGAAGGAAAACCATGGCAATAATAAGCTGTGTGTTTAAGGCTTCCTATGTGTAGTCTGGAGACAAGGTGGTGAGAATTACCCCATTGCCATAGTGAAGCATTGTAGATATGTGCATTTTTTTCCAAAGGACAGAACTCAACAGGTCTTCTTTATGGGAAAGAATGTCAGAAGACATGAAAAATAACATACAAACATACATGTATATCTCTTTCTTCAAATCAATGCAACATGGAGTATAATGGGATTAAATGTAAGTGGAATATGATTTAAGAATATTGCATAGGAGCCTATTTGTACGTGCTGAGTTTCTTTTCTTTATATGTCAGCTGTAATGTAAAAATAATTTAAGATTTCTTTAATTTAACCAAAATTGGTATATGCAGCATTCAGTAGGTTCTGAAAAGAAACCCTTGCCCAAAGGACTCCGTTTTCAAAATTGGATTTAGACCTTGACACATAGTATTTCTGCATTTGTCTTGATTCGGCATTTACGACCTCTAAAAAGCTCATAAGAATGTTGCATTTTCTAAAACCTACTATAATTCTCAACTTAAAATAAAAATACCAAGAAAGTAATAAATTGCAGGGCAGATGATCTTTTAATCTCCTAATTAAGGATCAATAATTTAATTTTCCTTTCAGTTGCTTCTTGATGGAATCCCAACTGGAGACATCTCATTGTATCAATCCTCTTTCTCAAGAAACAGGATGGTTGCAAAACCACAGACAAGTGAAAATGTTCCAAATGGGAAACCTCGTTAGGTGGATGACGCACTCTTAGAAAGGAGATACATCTACATTAAAGTTTTACATATTTGTTTACTGGCAAAATAAGATGAAATAAGCAGAACACACAGCAAGGAAACTAGGATTAAAAAAAATAAATCTCTCTTGACTCAAACCTAATAACTCGCTCCAAAAGCTCTCATAAATTATTAGCTTCAAAATCATTCAATGTGTCTGAAACAGAGAGAGTGTCACTTATGTACTTGAAGTTCACCTAAGAAACTGTATCATCAAAATGTGCCGACAAAAACTGCCAGCAGCGATGCCACCTTGCAATCAATCACATATCTGTTTCAGAATTATAAAGTGTCTGAGAGCTATAATTTCATCTGCTTCTAGCTGCATATCATTTAAAACCTCAGATACTTGTGGAGGAAGAAAAAGTAAAAACATTTGTCAGTTCCAGGTCCTTCCTTAGGAAGACCCAGAAGTTTGCACAGCATCTTCTGCCTTCCATACTTTAATTTGTGATTCGGAAATCATTTTTTTTTCATGAACTATGCGTGGTGCCCAGTTTAAGAACAAAGTAGTGTAGTCGCTTCTATATCTCTCTGAATGGGAATCTATGATGGTGCTGATAATCCAAAATCAGTTTATATTTGACTTTGCAATACATTATGTGACTTTTCCCTGGGAGGTTTCCCTTCCTGCTAATGCATGGCTAGAACTAATATTAAAACATGTTTGCATTCCTTGAGTACATGCGAACGAAAAGCATTATGGAGCAACTTGGAAATAGGTGGCAGGGGCATATTGGACTGGGACTGAACATGTCTGTGATGAATTGTCAATGCAAGTTTTCCACATGTGGGTAGCTGAGAATTGGCTGCATAATGTCAACACTAATTTGTGTTGTTGTTGTTGTTTTTGGTAGTGGTGGTGTTTGTCTTTTAATCCCAAAGGCAAAAGAAAAATCACTTTGAAGAATTTGAATGTAAAAGTCCATATCTTAAAATTGTACATATTTAGTTTAACTATTTAGGTAAGAGTCAGAAATTCACTTATTTTTTAAAAGCAAAAAATATGAAGTACTCTTGCAAGTGGTTAGAATTACAAATTAATTATTATGAATAGCTGTCTCTATTTCACTTTCCCCTTTGCACAATGTTTAGAAATGACTCATCCTGAATGGTTAATAACAGCCAATCTCTTAGAATTATTTAGAACCCCTGTGTATCAGAATTAGAACAAAAGGCAATAACAGGCTAATTTGCTTATTCTCCTTAAAAAAGCAATCACCTTTTTTGCCCAGTCACTTTTTTCATTTTTGTTCTCACCATATTTTTGAAAAATGCTTAAATATTAACTGAAGGAAGGAACTGATATTATTTGATGACATCATGAAACTTAAATTTCAGGAAGATAAGATTACATCTGTTCATTATTATTTAAGTTTTAAAAGTATTGTGTTCATTTATTTGTTGATATGATCTTGGTTAAGAAAACATATTTTAGTCATTAGAATCTGGCTATAATTGGCCCTTACAGTTTATAAGCATAATATTGAACCACTAAAAACCAACGAAGAACTAGCTTCTCAATTTATACTGGGAATCAGGGTGAAGAATTGGGGTGCCAGTTACTATTCTATAATTCACACTCGCCTGGGGGTTGGATCAGGCGGTAGGCTGGTTCAGGTCAGGCCTGACCTATAGCAGGTGGCTGGCAGCAGAGTTTAGTTGGCAAAGGGCAGGCTGGATTAGCATTGTCAAAGTCAGAAAAGCACATTTTGAGGTGAGCTGAGAGGGCCTGGTGATCACACGGAAAAGATCCTTTAGACATTAAGTCAGAGAGGGCTTCAGGCAGAGGAATCAAATCCTTTGATTGTCCACCACATGAAAAAGTTTCCAGACAATTCCCAAGGCCATATCTTAAGGCCTTTGGACCCCACCTTCTCCTATTCCTATCCCTTCTTGCCCTTCTCCTCCTATTTCATTTTCCCTCCTTCTTCTCCTCTGTGTTTGTTACAAGTCTGAGACCTATCCAGAAAGCTGTGCACTCTTGGTGAACCAACATGCATGATCACAAGGTAGAAGATGGCCAGGCTTTGAGGGATACTAATGAGAGAATTTCTGGACATGTGGAGAAAGAGACGGAAAGAAACAGACAGAGAAAAGGGGGGCACCCGAGCTACGAGCCAGAATCTAGGAATACTACTCAGTGTCCTAGTTCTTCAGGTATATCAAATTCTGTGTTGCCCTGCTTGAGTGTGATAGTAGATAACCTTCTGAAGCCTATATTCCTAATTGATCACATGCATTAGAGTATAGTTGAGAGTTGGCTGGGATGGGAGATTGGGCAGAGTAGCCTGTGACTGATCCAATTTGTCAGATAGGCAGGTGCAGCGGATGGTATCATCCTTGATGCATAAGAGTTAATTACTTCAATGATGGGGGAGGCCTTTGATAGTTCTGAAATATGGACTATACAAAATAACACCCAGATAACCTCACCCCAAGTCCAACATGCAGAGATTTTTTGAAATTTGCTATGAAGAGAAAATGTACTTTTGGTAGGAGATCAAAGGCTGGAGACCTTCGATGTGCTCTTAAATGAATCGATTCTGCTATTATTGGATTAAGTCATCTAAATCTAGGCAAAGCCAGTTAATCTAAATTTCTCCAGGTGAAATTAAAACCTGGGAGTTATTCTTTGTTCCATCAATTACCGCATCCAATCCATTAGCAATCCTGTTAGTTCTAAATACATCCACTTCCCTCCATTCCCACTTGTACTCCCCTACTCTAAGCCATCACTGTCTCTTTTCTGAGCAATTGCTTACCTTACACTCCATCCTTCACAGAGCTACCAGCATGTTCCTTCGCAAGAAAAAATCAGGCCCACCTTGATGTTTTGATGACTTGATAGAAACCCCAAACTCTCTACCATGGTCTAAGAGGACTCCATGCCAGATCTGGATCCTACTTATGCACATTTATCTCAGACCATTATCTTCTTGGCTGGCTGCTCTCCAAGGCAGGAAGCCCAGACCTCTTGCATTTGTTCTTTCCTCTGCCTGAGCATTCTACACCCAGTTCTTTGTGCGGACATCTCATGGCCAACCTGTATGCCTCCACTCAAAAGCTACTTTCTATTTTATTTACTTCATAACATTCATCATAATCTGAAATATCTTCCTGCTTGACATCATTGTTATCTGTCTTTCCACATCAGAATTTAAGCTGTACAAGGGAAGGGTTCATAAATCTTTTTTTCTCAGCTCCCGTAAGAGTGCCTGCCATAAAATTGATACTTAACAAATGTTTGTTGAATTAAAAGCAAGAAATGTGGCATTTCACCATAGGACGTACATTTGGCACCAGTATCAGGCCTCCAATTTGGGAATCCAGGCAAACAGTCACTCGGAATTGAGGCAACTAGGGAGAGACAAGCAAATCTAGACTATGACCCAGAACTACAGATCTGTAATTCTTTCTCACGGTAAATTACTTTCAGCCAATGTAATAGTTACACCTGTGCTCCGTGGTGGAAGAAGCTGGGTTCAAAGTAGTTTGGAGTAACTCTGCTCTTTAATGCATGCCAGGCTTTGGGGCTCTTGGAAAGAGGGTAGCTTATCTGAGAGAAATAGGCCAGTTGTGGGAGGCTCATCTTTGCCACCTGACAGGTCGTTCTTTCTTGGGCCTTAGCAAGTGCTTTGCTGAAAGTTGAAGGAGGAATGCTTATAGCTCTTCAATATTCCTATCAAAGATGGTAGAGTTCCCAAACCAGGCACCAAGGCAGAGAGTTCAGTGAATCACCACGAATTAATCAATCAGCAGTGCACCTGAACTCAGAAACAAGTTTTTTATCCTACTGAGGTCTCACGAGTGAATTTTTAATGACTGCTCAATTGTTCTAGATTTTAGGCTGTAAATGCATATATTTTAAATGGATTTCTCTCTGGAATTTTTAAATAAATGTTTTCCATTTTAAAACAGTTTTTAGATTTACAGAAGTAATTGTGAAGAGGGTATGGGGAGCTCATGCCTCATACCCAGTTTGCCCTGTTATTAACTTCTTACACTGATATGTCATGAGTAATGAGCTCATATTTATACAACGGTATTAAATTAGGCCAAATTTTATTTATGAGATGTTCCTCAATTGTCCCCTAATGTCTTTTTTTTCCATTCAGGTTACCATATTTCATGTAGTTGTCATGTCTCCTTAGGCTGCCCCTGGCTGTGACACATTCAGACACTTTCTTTGGTTTTGATGATCTTGAGCATTTTGGGGAGTGATGATAAGGCATATGTAATCTCTCAATTAGGACTTTTCTGCTGTTCTTCTTGTTATTAAACCTGGCTGCTGTGGTTTTGAGAGGAAGGCTACAGAAGGAAAGTGCCATCCTCATCTCATCATACCAATGGGGTGCTAATCAGACAGGACTTTAACCTTCCTTCACTGGCTGGAAGTGGTGTTTGTCACCTTCCCCCACTGTGAAGTTACTATTTTTCTTTCCACATTGTACTCTTTTGAAAAATGTCACTCTGTCTACCCACACTTAAAGAACGAGGAGTTGTAGTCTACCATCTAAAGGAGAATCCATGTAAATTACCAGAATTCTTGCACATGGGAGATTTGCCTTTATTATTCCCCTATTATTTATTTATCAAATAATTATTTATGTCTTTATGAATTTATAGTTAATTACTTTATACTGTGGATTATAATCAAATATTATTTTACTAATTTTGTCACTCAAATTGTTCTGGTATCGGCCATTTGTAGCTCTTTCAGTTGGCTCCTTTGTCTGGATCCCTTCATATACCACTGTCATTGTGGGGGGGGGGTTGGTGTGTGTGCATTTTCTTGCTTTCTGACACCACAAGGTATTCCAGGCTCATCTTGTCCATTTCCTTCCCCGGTACTGGAATGAACCATTTCTCCGTGGAGTCCTGGTATGTTTTGCTGGAGAATGATATTGGAAAGCAGGAGCTGGACACTCAGTAGGTCAAACAGGAATTTTGTAAAATAATTTGTAATATACAAGAATAGCTATATTTTTAATAAAAATCAAAATATTTAAATTTAAATGTTGCCAATACCTTCATATCAGCTATAGAAATGAGGATAATCTCATTATATACTAGATAGCAACCAACCAATGCCCATGCTTGATAACAAATCTAGGATTGTGGAAAGAAAATTAGGAACATAAATGAAAAAGGATAGATTTAGTTTTTTCCTGTTTATCTGCATCAACCAAACATATCAAATATTTTCCTATATCTAAGATTTGGGACACAAATACCTTAAATGAGTGACAACAAAAAGGTTTGATGTCAATGACATGGATTTTCAATGGAAGGAATATATGGTGATTTACTGAATGGAAAATACTCATCTCATTAAGAAGAAACAATCTTATTTTCTTGCTCCGGTTCCTTGCTACTCATAAAATAAGATCTTCCCTTCCAAAATACATTTTAAGAATGTATAACTTATCTTCTGCCATCCATAAATTTGCTTTTAAAAATATTCATAATTTTACAAATTTTAAACATACCAACAATAGATAACTTAAATTACTGCGTATAATCATGTTTAGTAATTTTTATAGAGTAAAAGAAAATTTGAACAATTTAAACTTTGTTTAAATTATATAAATACATTCAACTTCATCAATACTTTCTTGCCCTTTTCATGTGCTAAACAAGCCACCAAAATAGAATACAATCCTGCCAGATTACTTGCTGGGTTTAAAAGGGAAGGGAAAGTGTTGGATTTTAGCCCATTTGTGGCACAGTGCAAAATATTCACATCCCCTATGTAAAGTCAAACATAAAACATTATAGTTATTAAAAACACAACTCTTCCTCCAAGAGGAGAATTGGTTTTATATAATCTTGGTAATTAAATAGCTAAGCTATTTAAATATTACACCTCTTATTGTGTTCATTGAGGATTTATTTAGAACAAGGACATAATTATTGAGAGTCAAGATTCTAAAAGGGCAAATGGTAAGCAAAGGTACTGCAACTTCTTCCCTAAAAGGGGAAAGAGAGTGAACATTTGGATTGAGAGAGGCAAGTGAAAACTATTCAGAGGCTCCTGCCTTGTTTACTGAGCTCTTACTGCATGAAAAGATGCGTTGGCTTCACAGGACATTGTACATGCACATGCACTTCACCTGTCACTTCTTCCAGGACACCTTTACTGAACATAAGCCTGCTAGGTATTCTGGACAGGTGTCCCATTGTCCCCTGAGGCATCCACCCACTCTCCTTTTCACAGACGCTGTGATTGCCTGTCCACTCCATTTATAATTCCATACTCCTCTCTACCCCACCCCATTTACTGTAACTTCCAATCTTATTCCATCCATCCTTGTATTCCAAATGCCTGCTAGCACGACAGGCACTTAAGAAATATGTTTTTATTAGAGAGCTGTTAATTGATGAAATGCGTGAGTGTAAGAATGAAGGGTTTAAGCTTACGGTGCCCATGCTTGCCACAAGTCACTGCCAATTGTGCTGTGAGAGCAGACCAACTTAATCCAGTGATTAAAACAAATAAACATGGGAGATAATTAAAGTATATTTTCAACAGTTTAAAATAGTATCTTTAATGATATTAGTACACTTTCCCCTTTGCATTCTTGTCTAAATCCAAGAAGTCCTAGCAGTTAGAAAATTGAAGCTTTGCCCCATAATTTGGGTTGAAACAAAGTCATCAAGTATTTCAATAAGTCCCCACCATACCAAAGCTTCCCCAAATGCTAAAATATATAAGGAGTATATTTAACATTCCTAAAGGAAAGCATATTCCAAACAGTTTCATATCACGCAATTATGTATAAAAACCTAATTATACATATCTTACTATTGGTAATGTCATGCAGACAAAGGGTTTTATCTTGTCAGCATCTGTTAACTTTAATTTTTGTATTACTGTTCACTAAGAAGGCCATGTTATTGAGTGACAAAAGACAGATTTCACCTTCTCTTATTAGTTGTTTAATCTTGGGAAAATTACTTAGCTTCTTTGGTCCTTTTTACCATAAGCTATAAAGATTGATAATAAAACCTATTCCACAAGGCAGTTACATAGTGCTTACCACTGAAGGCAAAGCAGCAAATGTAATACTTGTAATATAAAATATGCTCAATGATATTAGCCATCTCCTCTTCCCCTTTCTCTAGATGTACTTTTAAGCAATAAAAAAAATTACCTATAAAACCTTTAATTCAATGTTAGTTTTTCTATTCATACTGGCCCTTTCTTTAATAAGTTTGAATTAGCGAGGTTTACTGACTTGTTCATGTTTATAAAAGAACCCAATATTCAGCTAATTCCTGTCTTCTTGCCCATTCCAGTTTTGGCAATTATAATATGTGTGTGGAGGTGGAATGTCTCATACAGAAGTTCTGCTCAGAAAATACGTGGCCAAGTTCCCAGAGTAAACCATAGCCATAATGGCAATGCAGAACTACAACGTGACCTCTGAACCAGAAGTCAAGAAACTTGAAAGTGATTTCTAATTCTGTCGTAAATTCTCCTAATCAAACTCCAACCTTGTTGTGCCTTCGTACATTGGGGAAAGGTCATTCTTTTCTGTCTCCTTCAGAGGGGAGTGAGGTTTACAAAGGACTACAAGCTCACTTAAGAAAGACAAAAATAAACATAAAAAGTTTTATTACGTCTAGAAATAGTGCTCTTTATTTGTTAAAGGGAAGTCTCAGGTTGTCAGTACCAGTTGAGCTAGCTGGTCTTAGTAAGTTGATGAAGCCCTGATTAAGATTTTATAAGGGAATCTATAACACCGAGTCGAGTTCACCAGGTCCCTTCCTATTTCCTCAATCCTTATTTCTTATTACAAATTAATTCAGGGCTTTCATGAAATACTGCCCTTTTTTAATCCAAAGGAAAAAAAAATCCATGTGCCTACCCAGTAAAGATATCTTGTATTGAATAATTCTGTACTACAACCTACCAGTGGAACAGGATAATGAAGCTATTTCAGAGATGTATTAACTCCTAATGCTATGGAGTATCCTAGAAGAATCAAATTATTCTATGGTCCAAGTGTCTGAAGAACTAATGGCATGGCAGAAATAGAGAAATTGGCTACTTCCTCATTGGAAAGATGAGGATTTGTTTCTAATTTAACAGCTTCTCATCAGAACTGCCTATCACCCAAATGGTAGTTGACAGTGCCATAGGGTGAAATGCCTTTCTCTATTTGATGTGAAAACATCTGACTCATAAGGTATATATTTTTTGAAAATGTAAATCTATACTGATGAAATTCTAGGATGTGTTTTGCTTGGAGCCACTGCAGTGATGACATCTTAGAAGCTCAGGCAGAAATTGTCACTTGAGATGAAGAGGGAGAGAGAGCTTTACACAGTACCTGTATATCATTTCTGACCTGGATAATGGCTGCATGTTGCAATTATGCCTCACGCAGGAATAGGAAATGTAGAGGCCATCCAAAATCAGCATTGACTTTAAAATGGGGAAAACTGGGTATCTAATTGGTAGAAGTTGAAAGATACAGATGCCAAGCCAGGTAGGCTCAGAAGATTGTATTTCTTGAGCACCAATTATATATGAGGAGCAGTGCTAGGCACATGGGATTCTGCAATGAATCAGTCTGATGTGGTTCTGAGCTCATGCTTCATATAATTTAGTTAGGGGAGATATACTGCAAGTAGTGAGAAGCCTGTAAGATGATGTTGAATGGAAATTGTTTCTTAGTTCTGGAAATATGCCTAAGGTCCAAAGCTGAGGAGTGTAGGAGCAAGTACTCCTCATTTTAAAAATAGCCTCCAGAAGTAGCCAACAATTAGAGTAGAATTTCTCCCTCCCCCAGGATTTAATAAGAGACTGCAGAACCTACACCATCAACTCGTCGCATTATATATAAGGAGAGAAGGGAACTCAGTGTCTCCTAACAATGCAGTGCTTCCCAGAAAAGGCTTCGCTTTCCCCCCAGTGAAAAAGGGAAAATTAGATGGTTGTTATTGTGACTCATGCATGAAGTGGAGACATGCATTCCATTGTTTTGGTTCAGGTATCTGTTTAGGTAACAGATTTGCTGATTAATTACAACTTAATAAATTAATTCAACTAAACATTATTTGAAGATCTACTATATGCCTGCTGGGCATTTTTCTAAGCACAGCGAAGACCCTGACCTCAAGCATGAAGCTTGCTTTTTATATATGTGTACATTGATGTGTGTGTGTGTGTGTGTGTGTGTGTGTGTGTGTGTGTGTGTGTGTGTATCTGCATTTGTAGAAATGGAGAAACATGCTTATATAACATATAAGCATGAAACTTATATAACATGCCAGGTAGTGTTAGCTGTTATATAGAGAAGCAAATCAGGGTTAGGGAATGGGGGATTAAGATTTAATATGGTTGGGAAAAACTTTGCTGATAAGGTGACCTTTGCTCAGAGCCTAAATGAGTATGGGTTGTTTCAAAATTTAAAAAAGTAATAATAAAAATAAAGAGGTAGGGTTGAGCTCTACAGGTACCAGGAGAGTATCTTGGCAGATGGAGAAAACAGGACATACATGGGCCCTGAGGTAGGGACAGGTTTGGTGTGTTGAGAAGTACTGAGGAGGCCAATGTGGCTACGACAAGGAGGGAGAAGATGAGGGTGGAGAGTTGGTGAAGCTGAATCATTTGGCTTTACAAGCCATTGCAGTGAATGTGCTCCTTACTTGAGTGAAATGGGAAGAAGCTATATAAGATATGTAAGCAGGGGGGATATGCTCTGTCTTCCATTATTATAGGATCATCTTCCCTGATCTTATGGCCAAGACAGACTTGAGGGGTCCAGGAGGGCAGTAGTAAACCCAGTTCGAAGGCCGTGCCAGAGTCTAGGAGAGAGACGATAGCTTGGCCACGTGGTTGACTGGATCCATTCAGGTGGAAAAAAAAGAGAATTGGAGGGATTGTGGGAGTGGTACAAGCTGCAAGTCTAATACTTGGTGGTGTGGAAAGACTGTGGTTTCTTTAAAGGACACCACAAAACTTAGTTGACTTTGAACTCCAGTGACTCGACCTCCCTAGAAGGTCAACTTCTGGGTCAGAAAGCATCAGCATCATGAGGGGCAGGTGAAATACTACCCACTGCTGTTGGCTGCACTGAGAGAAGGGTTGACTCTGGTGTACCTTGGGACTATGGACGGAGGAGGTCCCTCTTGGTCACGCATGACAGCTTCACAAATGCCCAATAAGAGAGCTGGAATTTGAAGTCCTGCCACACAGAAGACTTGGGCAGCTACCTGTGTCAACTGGAGAGGCTGAAATTACTAGCAAGGGGAATTCCAAAAACTAAGGAGTTGCTTAGAGTGGCTTCTCCCCTCCTTAGTCTCTGCCCTCACCCTCAGGAGGTGCTGGAGCCCACAGGATGCAGGAGGGAGGGTGCTAAGCTTTGACTCTATACAAGATTTGAAGTTTTATGGAGGAGTGGCCTGAGTTTTAGTATCCAAAATGTCTGAAAACTTATGGGGTTTGCTTAAGACATCAATAATAAACTGGAGAGGCAAATTTAACAGAGTAAAGTAGAAAAACAGTGAATGGGAAAAAACAAGCAAACAAAAAATCTTGCTTATGTATCCTGACAGGTTTTCTGGTCTAAATATTCCAGTGGTGGTAAATGTAATGACAGAGCACTGCCAGGAAGTGTAGGAGTGCCCGAAGATCGCTTTCCTACTCTGTGCAGTCAGGAAGATTTTCCTGAAATAATCAGCACAAGTTTGGACTGGAAGAAACAATAGACATCATTCAGACAAAGGGGGAGGAAAACAGCCTTCAGGAACAGCCAAGTTAGACACTGCGGCAGGGAGGGAAAGGTATTTGGGGGAAAGTGGACCTTAGGTAAAGACTATGGCATATAAGGACTACAGTATCACTGAAGAAACTAAAAAAAGTCTTAGTTCAAAATGGATGACATCTTCATCACTGGGCTTAACAATTGGTTGGTGAATATATCTGACCACACCAGACAAGATGCTTGAGTCTCCTTGTGTAACATCTAAACCATTTCAGAGAAGACCTTCCTCATAAGTTCAAAAGTCTTAAATGCAGCATTTATACATCTGTTGCATGTATATAATGCTGTTTCTAAGTTACAACTATTTAGCCCTCTAGAATGCTTGTGTAAATCGCGGGGTGACTTGGGGCTTTCAACTGTACCACACTGTGACCCAGTTGGACCGCATTTAAGGGGTCTAGGTTATGTTTCAGATTTAACACAGGTTTCTGTCTCGATAAATGACCACAACAGTGGTTAAAGTTGATAATGGCAAACCTGAAATGGGAGTTTATGCCAGTGGATCCAGCAAGAGACAGTTGGAAAAGAGGTGAATAATTAAGAAAGAATTAGAAGGAAGGTCTATCCCTGGAAAATTAATGGAGGATTAAAATAAATCTTAATGGAAGAGACTGAAGCATGCAAATAAGCTGTTTTGGCAATATTTTTAGATACACACTTTGGAAATAAAAGCTGTCCTGTGCCTTGTGTTGAGGCGGGTAGATGAGATGGGAATAGTGCATAGGGAGAGGAAACTGAGTGAGACCTCAATGGAGTTTTATATGCCAGGCAATGAGTGTGAGGCTCTTCCTTCTTCAATAAGGGCTCTGTTCGGTAGAAAACCAGTCTTTAAGGTCCCAAAGGAATGAATGGGAACAAACATCAACATTGAGAAGTGAAAGCTGATGTCAACTGGTCATCTATAGCACCCGTGATTATAAGAGGAAGTGTTTGTGTCTGAATAGATGAACCGTGGTGTACTGAAATTTCTGATATTCATGTTTTCAAAATCTGAATCCGGTGCCCATAATACAGTTGGGGGGTGGTGGCGGTGGTGATGGTGTGTGTGTGTGTGTGTGTGTGTGTATGAACTGTTACAAAATAAGTTGGTGGCATGTAAATTCTTTAGTCCTGAGCAAGACTTCTGGCCTGAAAAACTCTTATTTTCTGACCCTGCCCTGGTATCTCATAGTTCTCTAGGAATGAAGAACCGTCGCAAGGAGAGGTTACTTCTTGTCTAAAGATCTGCCATTGAATAAAGTCTTCTCCTCCAAACTTTCAGCTGAAAAGCCCATTCTTTAATTGCTCTGAAATATCATTGGTAGTATGAAGTAGTGAAGCGTTTATGGAAGGAATTTTGGAAATTTAGTAAAATCTTAAAAGAAAATGCTCATAACACAAGCTAATTTTAAGGAACTAATCAAAGATGCAGAAATTTACGTAAAGAATGTTTTTACAACATAATAAAATACTGAAAACAAATTATACACTATAAATTATAGCATGAGAGATAGGTTAAAAATTGTACTCTAGAGGCAAACTATGGAGCCATTTAAAATCATTATTTTGTGGGGGAAGGAAGCTACTAGAATATACAATAGAAAGAAGTTCCCTCTTCACTTAAGTGGGTTTCCGAAGCTCTGAAGAATCATAACAGTATTGATTTCTAATCCCTTAATTTCTGCTGCTAGATGGTATACCCAGAAAGTCTTGACCCAAGTAGAAGATTTGAAGATATACAATAGGGTATGTTATTTCAAAATTTATATCCCCAACTAAGATCCCTCTTCTTCTCTCCAGACTAATATATAATTTCCTATCTACTATTTCCATTTGCATACCCCACTGGTACCTAAAATTCAATATATTAAAGACTGACCCCATGATCTTCCCCAAGAAACATATTCCTACTCCATTATGACTTATTTTAGGATAGAGTACAACAAATCACCTCAAACCCTTGCAACATCATTCTGGATTCCACCCTATTCCTTACCTCCCACACCAAAGAACACAACTTCCTGAACACAACTGGAATCTGCCGTGGCTCTAATCCAGGCCACCACTCAGTTCTCAATCGTATTATCAACCCTGATCCCTCTATCCAATCTTGCCCCCCTTCAATTAGATTTCAATTCTGAGTAACATTTTCAATGCATTTATTGTGAATGGCTTCTCATTTCTTTTAGGAAACAATACTAGATCCTTAACATTGTGTAAAAAACCCACGCATTAAGTCCATATTTTCTTTTCTTTTCTGGCCATTCTCTACCTCTATCATAATGGAAATTTTTCTCTTACATCAAGGACGTAATATTTTCTCTTCCATTAGTACCCCCCATCTGACCCTATTCATCAGCCAGCTAACTCCTACTTCTTCTCAAAGATGTCAGAGGACAATTGTGCAGAGTGCAGGGGTGACTCACACATTTCTATCGTGGCCCGAGAAAATGGCAACACTTGGAGTTGGGAACTGAACGCTTATGTGGCGGTTTTATCTTTCCATTTTTCCATTTCAGCTTAGTGTCAGGGCCTCAGGGGAGCTGCCGAATACCCCACTCGCCCATCTTGTGCAGGAACACTTACACACACCTCATTGGGTCTTCCATTTTATATTTATGCAGCCGCATGAGCTTTTCCTTTACAGCCCTTGACATTTGTAATTATTGTTGTTATTATTTTTGCTTGGGCAGGCACCGGGAATCAAACCCAGGTCTCTGACATGGCAGGCAAGAACTCTGCCACTGAGCCACCGTGGCCTGCCCTAATTATTCATTTTTAATGTCTTTCTTTCTTATTATACTGAAAGCCCTATAAAGTAAGAATCCCAAATGCCTTGTTTGCTGGGATTCCCGTGTCCTTTCACAGTGTCTGGAACTAGGGGCTGCTCAACAAACACTTTGCTAAGGTCATACTCTATATATAAGCACGTAATTTAAAATATCATGTGGCCTTTCATGTTATCTCTTCTAGGAGAGGTTGGGCTTAGGGTAGAAAGAGCACGAGGCCAAGAAAACCAGCAGAAATAGATCTGAGACGTGTTCTTAAATCCTTGGCTTGTGGATGGATGGTTGTCTTGGAGCCAAGGCTGAGTGAAGTGGTGAGAATGAGTTTTTCTCTTTGGATGTCCCTTCTGCACACACCCATTCTTTACTCCTCTCAGATACTTGGCGTATATCCCTATTTATTTTTTTCTAATTCTTTTACTTTATAATTTGGACCATCGTTATTCTATAGGTCAAACTTAAAGCCACTCTGGTTTTATTACTATCTAATTCATAGGACAGGAAATAACCACATGACATTTAAACATGCAATTGAAGTAGAATTCTTGGCTATTTCGAATGTAGTAGAAATTGATGCTAATAGTCATTCATTATGTATAAAAAGACATGATAGACTCTAAAAGTCATTGGAAATGGTATTTGAGTAAGACCTGACTTATTAGGGCTGATATAAAGAAAGCAGAAACCACTCTCTGATTTGTGAAGCAAGAATTGGGACAGAGTCTAAAGGTCTTATAAGGAAAACTGTAACTAAAATTCCTTAGACCAATCATATTTTTAGAAACACACAACACAGTCACAATTGTACATGCATGCATGCAACAAATTTATTCCTCCTAAGAATAACACGTTCAAGTAGGTAATATCTTTGTTGTTGAATCAGCATTCATTAAAGATCAGTTTTATCTTTATAGTTACGTCTGTTTTGAGGATTCAATTTTTACAGAATTAAAAAAAAAGATGCTTTATTTTTCATGTTGTGCACTGAATGTCCCCTTAAAACTCATTAACAGTTGCTCGTATTCACAAATTCTATGCTTAGTAGCAACGGGAAACAAAAAGGCTTTTTACATTCTGTCAGCAAGATTTCGCTTTGGATCAGCTTGGCTTGTTAGAGTGGATATGAGCTACCTGTAAAATATTCTTAGGAGCAATCAGTGAGAACTCATCTGTGCTGCTTCACTTCATGTAGTGGAGGCTGGCTACCTCTTCTGTTCACTGACAGCTACTAATGAGAGATCACTTCCGAAGATCATTACTGAAAATAAGTTCCCTTGTAAAAATTAATCTATTGGTGCCACATAATACAAAATTTCAATTATTCATTCATCTTATTTATTACCCTATATGTAAGGCTTTTAGCATCTTAGCTGTCCTGATTTCAGAACGCATGTTTTTATGATCACTGAGAAAGAAATAATAGTTTAATATGCCTTTTCTATGACACTTAAAATGCTACTTCTTAAGCGATACTTTTTCATTTGCACCATAAATTAAAATGTAATTTTACTCAGCTTTTATTGTAGTTTACCAGGAGAGGAGTATTGAGAGAAGAGTCTTTATAATATCAAAATATTTCCAGATGTGTCCTATTTCTAATGATTTTTTTTCTTGATCCCATGGCAAACTTTGAGCGCCTTTGCTCACTACCTAAGGCCGTGCAGGCGAAGAGACCTGTCCATGGAAAACATCATCCAATAGTTCTGTCCAATTCCTCTTAGTTCAATCAATCGTTTTCAGGGACCTCCCGGATACCCAGCGCTGTGCTGTGCTGTCCGAGCTCTGGCTCTGAGTGACCACCCCACAGATGCCCGGCCCTGGCCACAAGGGAGATGGGAGGATCAGCGAGCGGCTCTGTATAAATGCAGAGGTGGTGATGCAGAATTTTCTGCTTAGTATGTGGGATCCTCATTTCCAAGTGGAGTATCAGCGCCTATTTAGCTGGGATCATTACCAAGAATTTCTATCATAGTAGGATTAAGAATAATTAACCCTCCCCCATCCCAAACGGATTTATGCCACTAATAATTACCTTCCCCACTTCTAATTTCTCCTATCTTGTTCTCTTTGAAGTGAGCCCTTCTCATGGAGAAGAATGGAAGCAACAAGTGAACTGAGGTGCTCTGTCTTCTCTGTTAGCTGTTAATACTCCACTATCTTCAGAAGCAGTTTTGCCATTTCCTTCCATTTTCAAGATCTAAGTGTGGATAAAGGCAAGTCCCTTTTCCTTGTCCTTAAGATTTCTCTCGAGTTTCTGCTTGTGCCTTCAGATAGTTTGGAAGGGGCAGTATCGATGCTGTATGAGCTGAGCAGAAGCTGCATTGGACTAGGCATTAGAAAACCTGGATTCAAAGCACCACGCTACCTCTCTCCGCTTTAAGCCTTGGGTAAGATAAAAAATTCTCTGAGCCTCAGTTTTCTCACCTGTAAATGGGTTCAATAATCCCTACTATACTGTCCTCAGAGATAGGAAAATGTAAATAAAATCTCTTTGAACATATTAATGTAGACTAATTATAAATACAAAATATTGTTTATATATTTATACTAATTATGTATAGTCAAATGTATGTATGTAGTGGGTTATAAACCCTACCTGCCACTTTTGAGCCTTCATTCTCAGTGACTGAAAACTTACAATGTATATGCAGCCACATTTGGGGACACTATTGCACAGGGGTGAGGAGGGCAGTTGCCTGAGCTGTACTCCTTGGGCAGGATGCCACCTCTCCATTTATGGTTGAGTATCTTTGTGACAGTTACGCGACCTCTGTGAGGCTGGCTTTCCTTATTTGTAAAGTGGGGTTAATAATTCAATACACTTACAGGATTGTTATGAGAATTAAATGATTTAATTCATTTAATAGTGAATTAACAGCGGCTAATGCTAGTAATTCAATAAGTGTTGGCTATTATTCCTGTTACATGGTAAAAAGACAATAATTTAAACTTTGCCATGTTTTCTGAGCCACCTTTACAAGAGAAAGTCATAGTTCATCTCTAAAACTTTTGGATTCTCTTTGCCTAAATTCTGTAGCTCTGTAGCACTATGCTAGAGATGCCCTGTTCTAGCTATCCAGGTAGCATTAGGATATTTATTTTTAAGAAAAACACCATTTTTTCTCCTTTAGTACTAAAAAAGGGTGATTTTATAACAATCCTTCACACAAGAGCCACTTATGATAATAAGTGTCTTAAAGAAATTACCATATTGGGTGGGATATTTAACAAGAAATGGAAGCACAACATAAAATAAAACAAGGAATACAATACATATATTAATATCTATTTTATAAATATAGACTTTAAATTGAGGCATATTTTCAATGGACACAATAATTCCATTTCAATTTCTTTCCTAAAAAGTAATCAGAGATGTGAATCAGGATTGATGCACCAGCTCCTTCATTTAAACACTTTCTGTAAAATAATAAGCTATTTGTTCAATATATTGTGGTAGCAGTCACACAGTAGAATATCATTCAGGCATTACAGCCACATTTTGGAAGAACATTTCATGACTCAGAAAGATTTTTGATATAGGGTTAGGTGAAGAAAAAGGTTATCTGTAAACTATTTTCTTGAGTAAAATGCCAAATGTCTGTACATATATTACATTAAGGAATAAACAAAGACTGCAAAGAAATGAACCGCTAACATAAAATGTAATATTTTGAGTAGCAGTATTATGATGTCAACCGAACACAATAACTGTTATTTTCTTTTGAACACGTACATATGTACATTGTATATGCATGCATATATTTGTGTTTTCCAAATTCTCAATGCTATACTTTTTATTATTTTTATTTTTTTATTTTTTTACATGGACAGGCACTGGGAATCGAACCCAGGTCCTCTGGCATGGCAGGCGAGCATTCTTGCCTGCTGAGCCACCGTGGCCTACCTTATACTTTTTATTTTAAAAAAAGCATTGCAAAATACTTCAACTTTTTAGCCCATTAATCCTGCAGTCAGATAAAACAATGTGCTTAACTGGGAATCCCCTTTACCCAAAGCCATTAAAAAAAAATGACTTGGTCAGATGCTTCTAAAGATTTTCATGTGGAAAAATCACGTTTAATGATTCCGAAATGCAAACTGAACATTCAGGGGGACAGCAGTGCCGCCGATGTCTAGCGCTGCCACGGTTGCAGCCCTGGAAGCTGAGCTCTGTCTGCAGACACCCAGCAGCGCAGGGTACAAGCTGCAGCCAGGAAGACCTGCACCCCTGCAGCTGGGCCCCTGAGCAAGGCGAACGGGGGTGGGGAGGCCCAGCATCCTGACCCAGGCACTAAATGGTCACAGGCTTCAATTCAGAGTTTATTTGAGCCTGAAATACAGTCATAATAATATTTACTGCTGCTAGAGAAGGACTGGCAGAAAGAAAAAAATGACTCGGAGCCAGAGAGACACAGAGAGAGAAGAGCAGAGAAAGAGAGCTGCTGGAGAAAAAAGTGTGAAAGGGAGAGTCTCTGAGGAAGACAGGGAAAATTAAGTGCTGGTAAACCATAAACAGCTTTCTCTGTAATACTAGGGCAATTCCCCGCAACGAATCCGTTAGTGATATGGTCCTGATTAAAATCAGCCACGACCACAACCACCACAATCCAACCTCAAAACATGGATGAAACAAAGGGTCATGGTGTACACTCACTGGCCTGGGTTTGGTACATAAAATGAGCTCTCTTGAAGAGGACAATCAAGCAAAACCTATAACTGTTTGAGCTTTATTTTTAGAGCACATTGTAAAACTTCCCTGTTTCTTCCGGCTAAAATTCAAGCAGGTAGAGTGAAATGGAATTAGCACCTTGAGGAAAAACAATCCTGCTGGTTTACCTGTCAAATACAGATTTCATAGGGTCAAAAAAATACAGCGGGTAAGTCTTTATTACCGACTCAACTATTTTCCATTTTGTAAAATTGGTTTCTTTTATTTCTGGCTTTTAGGTTGTTTTATAGTTATAAAGCAAAAGTGAGTATATCCATAGGATATGGAATATCGATCGATCATTGAAATTCAAGGTTATGATAAACGAAAATAACAATGAAAATTCAGTCCACGTTCTGATTTTTGTTTCCCTGCATTTGTATTTAAATAAGGTTGCTATTGCATACCGTGCTTTAGGGCTGGCTGGGAATCCTGACTGCAGAGACAGTAGAAAACATGGCTCTCCAAAATGTCCTTCATTTACATTATTTGGTTAATACTTTTGATAATCTTCTCCACTAGAAAAAGAAATACACCCTGGCCTAGGCCAGCATTTTCTTAGTGGGCTGGAGCACAGCATCCCTTCATCACCGTGGAGAGAGGTGAGGGATGGCCCGTTGCAAGGTTCAGGAGATGGAGAGGGAGAGGGGAGGAGAAGGGAAGGGGGAGGGGGAGAGAGAGAGATATCAGTATTAAATAAGGTGGCCCCCCATAATTTTGTTCTCAAGATTTCTACCCAGTTGAAACATTCAAGTCACGAGAAAATGAAAACACAAGGGAAAAAGGTATTAGGCAAAGGAATATTACAAAGAATCAAATGGTCAGAATTTCTTGACGTAAACATTACAGAGCCAGGAGTGAATGCTTAGGAGGGATGAGACGCAGTAGGTTCTACCAAGGGCAGCTTGACAATTAATCTCAGCTCTGTTAAGCTCTTCAACCCTGTCAAAAGTCAGGGACATAAGATTTTAAAGCTTTGCTTTTTGCCCTCTGTCCCTCTGCATTATTATTTAGCCATAGCATGTCAAACTTTTGCTATTCTGTAACAAATAGTGCTTAAAGATATTTATTAAGCAATGGATTCAAGTTTGGCCCATGAAAGGTGAGAGCCAAGTAATTTCTTCAAATCATTTGATGTTGGGGAAACACATTTAGCTCCAAATCAGAATTCTGTGCCTCAGGACCCAGCAAAGCTGGGGGAATCACAGGGAGAACTTAGCCCCCAGGGCTTGTCAACGCCTCCCAGGCATGGCCCAAACCCAAGAACTGGTTGAAGGGAATGGGGTAAAATTCTGTTATACAGCCTCTTGCCTTCTCCTACTCACTTCCATCGACTCCATACCCCCTACCCGGTAAACCAACCTCCAAGCGTGGAAAACAAAACAGAACAAATTAATGGCCCCTGTTCTGTTTCATTATGTATGCCCTTCTCATGTACCACCTAAGCAAAGGATGCTCTTTGATGATTATTATCTCCAAAGAACATGTCTGTGATCATGGGGTGTGCTGGGGAACCATAGATAATTAATCAGTCAAACTGAGAGAGTCGGACTGAATAACTTTTGGATTTTATAAAAGTAAATTTAATGCACCAAACCTGCTAGCGACTGATTAATCAAATATCCTCTTTACCCATAGTGAAGAACAGGGCATATACTACAGCTGAGTGCACCCCCAGGCACTCGTCCCGCAGAGGTGAAAAGAAATACTTGGTTTACATTTGCTCCATTCAAACCTTTCCTCTCAATCCCCATGGCATTGGGTTTACTAAAGAGGTTTGCATGGAGTGGAAGTTTTCATTGATGCTGATAAATCCAATAGGAAATGAGCCACCAATTCATTTAAGGTATTGTCTGCTTGTGATAAATTAGTGTCCAATCTAGATTCATTTTTGTAAAAGAAGTGAAAATTCCATGCTTCTAAACCAACAAGACTAAGGAAATGTCTGCAAGTACTGTCCCCCCCCCCCACATTTTTACAGTTCAATCTTTCTAAAAATTTGCATAAATTTAAGAAGGTTAATGCTCTGTAGATTACAGGGGAACGAGCAACCTTTGTCTTCTCCAGCAGCAAATCATGTCGAATTCTGAGGGTGTAATATGGAGCAGGAAAAAGGAAGAGAGAATTGAATGGCCTTTTGTTTCTTAAAAAAAGGAAACCAACAAAGACTTGTTTCCTTTTCCCTTTTTTGTCAAATGAAAGCTCTTCAGAGATGATTGAGCTCTGGGATGCTACTGTTTGAATCCTGTAGGATGTTATTCTATGTCGCTTTGCTCTAAGTACACCAAAGGACGTGGATACTTTTGAAGGTTAAAACTACTTTGTGGAGCATAGGGGACCTCTCTGAAAATTTCTGATCCTTGGGAGAAGAAGAGCATACTTTCCTCTCACTTAGAAAGAGCTTGCTTTAAGGAAACACATTTGGATACCAGTTTGTCAATTGGCCAAAGATATGGCAAGCCAAAGACTTATTTGGAACAGGTAAATTAAGTTCCAGAATTAATTGCGAAAGAGTAATATGCAGCCTGAGGGTGCAGACTTACTTATCCCTAAGAGAGCACTCAGAAGGGAATCAGAGATGGGTCCTCATTTCACCATCTATGTCCCTCATACTTCAGTTTTCTCTTGTCCCTAGAAAACGCCTCTGAAAACTGCTGTTGCACTTTAATCTGAGACCACAACAAGCCAGAGAGAAGAGTCCCTGAATTTGCTCATTTCCCCAAATTTCTTGGTTTGCTAAAATTGGTTCATAACTACACGAACTATCAAGTCCTTGCATTTCTGTTATTAATGAAAAACACAGTGCAACATTCTTCAAATAATTACCATTTTTAAAGGAAGATGTTTAGAAATAAGGTTGGAGCCTCTTTCTAGAAGATTAGTTCAACTAATCAGGGAGCAACAGAGTAATTTTCATGAGATTACGCTAATCATGTCAGAACATTTTAAAACCTCAAACCCAGATAATAAAAGTAATCTTGTTCTATGACTGTGTATGCGGGCACAAAACACCTTCAGCTTTAAAGGGTGTTGTTATGATATTTGTGAGACTCGCTCATTGATATGCAATCATGTCAATTATGTCAATATTTAAGTACAAAAATAGGTTCCTTCTGTAAATAGCACCTTGCCTGAGCAATACAATCTCTCTACCTTAACTCCAAAGTTAATTCAGCAGATGCCGGATAGAATGGACCATTTAATACATGCTCGATAAAGGTTGACATGTATGAATGGAGAACAGCAACTTGAGTGAAGCAGCCGAATGCTGCGAACTGGACAGTAGAGTTCTTAAGACAGGAAGAGACTACGTTTGTCATGGCCATAGTCTGATTCAAAGTTGTGCAAATGTTTAAGAACATCACTGCATGCAATAATATATTTTGTCATTGAGCTGCAAGTATACATGCGACGGCCACCTACATCCTTTGAGAGAGGAAATGCAAAACAAAATGGTAAGCCCCTGTGTAAAATCTATCACTCTAACAAAATAGCTTCCCATTGTACCTTTCCCTTTAAAAGTAGACTATTTCAAGTAACCAAGCTGCAAGTCAATTCCAATCCACCCGGCAGCACCAACAAAGCATATATATATATATATATATATATATATATATATATATATATAAAACAAGAACTAAAGGAAGCTCACAGCAATTTTAAGAGCTCCTTTTGCCCAGAACAGCTCATAATAAGGAGTAAAAGTAACACATCTAGAACGAAGATGCTGCTATGCCCCCTTGCCAGCTGCAGAGAGGCTCAGAGGACACGGTTCAAGTGCCGGAGAAGTTTCTCAAGTGATGGGGCACCCAGGTCACAGAAGCGGAGTGCTGAATCTTGCTTTGGCCCCTGGCTGCTCAAATTGAGCCTTTTGATTTAATCGGGAGTATTCAGAAAGAAAGCCCTGGCGTGATGGGCTTCCCATTGAGGAAAGCTGTTTTTCTGAGCAGTTGAGAGCTCGGGAGAGGTGTCCGCACAACCCAGGAACACATGTGGCATGCCCTCTGGGGTTTTCTCTTCCCTACATGTTAATGAAGACTAAAGTGTAAGAAAGTGCAGGACAGATAATTAATGATGATTGATGATTTACTTTTAATTTATGCCACATGATTAATTCAGGTAAAACCTGCAGATGCTTGAAACTTCTGGGGTTGTGAAATTGTTGAGGTTTCAACCCAGACTAACATAAGTTGCTACCAAAGGCTGCAATTGGAGGGACTGATATTCTTCACACAATAATTTCCATTAGCTGGATAGTGAATTGAAAGAGAAAGCTCTCTCCAGTCTTTTTAATTTTTTTTTTTTTTTTGAGAGTTCTCATTCTCTTTCAGGGATCTATTTTTCATCTCTAGTGTTTTTTCTTCTCCAAAGTTTTTGCTGCTTTCTTGGGCAAAGCTGTTAAAACAATTGGCTTTTTTTTGTTTCCTTACCAAAAATATGTGGTTTTCTTTTGTTTATGCATAGTCACCTGATGAAACCTATGGGGAAATCATTTCACTTTTATCTCTTACTTTCCCCCTTTGTCTATAGATGTGTGCATGCACATATATAGTCCCATGTTTGTACATACAGATTGGGTGCAGTCCTTGCAAAGGTGAAGGAGTGACAGCAGTATATCACGGGCAAAAAAATTTCAAAACTCTGCCCATAGATCCAGCAGAAGGAAGCACATCAGCATTTTCTCCATTTTGCCAGCACAGCAAGGCTCTGCACGGTGCAGGCTGTTACTGCATAGGACATGTACTGGGAGCATCTCAAAGATGAGACTTTCCCAGTGGTAAATGTAAGGTCTTTATGGTCCCTCAGCCTTTATCTCCCTAAGGATGGCAAAACTTGCAAAGAGTAGAGGATTTGGGGTTTTTCTACCACATGGAAGAAAAGCTTAAGGCTGCATTTCCTGACCCAGAACCCACAATGAACTTCTTTAACCATGCGGCCTCATGGTCCTGAGTTCCATGACAGCATTTACCGCTGCATATGCTGGAAACCAAGGTAAGAACTCTGGCAGGAGCAATTCTAAAGGTTCGCGTGCCAATGACTCATGCAGGCTAAGTTTGAATCCCAGAGGCTTTGTTAAACTAAACCCCCTGAGGTGGTTCTCCAACAGTCTGTGCTTATTATGGCATTTCTAGTTTTTGGACTTTAATACGTATAGATGCTGGCTCAGGACATTCAAAGGCTGGTACTCTCCCTAGTCTCCCCCCTCCCCCCAAATTACTCAATAAAAGCTATCAATGTGCTGATTTAAAAATAATGATTATTTTCCCCATAAATATAAAACTGATTCAGCATTGAATAAAAGGATGTAAAATAATCACCTACAAGAATTAAATTATTAAAATTAACCATCACGATCTCTGAAAAGATTAACCTGGCCCAACACAATAATTACGTCTCTCTACAAACTTTAAGTCATCATAATTATAGCATTTTTCTTCTCAAACATGTATGTGTGCTTTCGGTACATCTCATAATGGGCAATAAAACATTTTTCTTTTGTTCGGGATAACAAAAGACAAACAAAAGGAAAACAGCAGACTTATTCTATCGTAAAACTGATTTGTACTTATTATAAGAAAAGCTAAATCAGTATTTTCAAAGGTTTATGTTTTCAGAAGGGAAAGAGTAAATATGCATTTTTAAATCTTCATTTATACTTAAGTTGCAATGCACAACAAAAACATTTTAAAATACAGAGCGCCACATGATCTGTGCCTCACTCTGTTCTCCTTTGACTTTTTGCTTAAGCTTTCATTTTTGTTCTCACTTCCCATATCCTGCTGGTACAATAAGTTTTCACCGAGAGGAGGTGGTTTGCCATTGGATTCACTTGCCCAGCTGCAGATTTTCAGTCTAAATAGTGGCAGCAGGTCTCCTTAGTCAAAGCTAGCAAATATTTGCTTTTCCTCTGTTAAACATATCCCTTTATTTTCTTCCTCACCAGTCTTGAGGTTTAATGCAAAACAAACTCTTTTATTGATTCCCACCCCCCCCACCACCATTGTATCTTCATGAATTACTCAATGTGTTTAAACAGACTACTGTTGATGTTGTGCTATGGGCAATTAGAACCCAGGCACTTTATTACAGAGCTGGCACCCTGGATGGGAGAATATGATTCTCACTGTGTAACTGCAACCACAGAGCTCTATAATTCATGGACATACAGGAATACATTTATCAGCATGGATTATATGTGTCTAGGAAGCGATTTTCATAAACACTTGAACATTACAGAAACCAGCACTCTCTAAACCTAGGAGATGCTATTAAACAAAGAATATATAACATTTTGTCACATTCTAGATCTAATTATATTTTAAAAGGCTTAAAAAACAACCCCCCACATGCTGACAGTTTACATATCCGTTAGTGAAGAATATCCAGTCTAAATTTTTACCACAAAAGCTAACGACCCTATTAACTCTAATTTGTTTACTCACCAGTCTGGAACAGTTTCTTCCACAGGTACCTCTTTGATGTTCAAAATTAAGCTTCCTAGAGGCTTGAGAAATTAAATGCTAAAGGAGGTCAATTATACAACAGTTGCCTTAAAGACAAGGATTGCCACTCCCATGTTGCTTGAAATTGACTATTTTTTCCTTGATGAACAGATGAACACAAATACAACAAGATTACTACTCAACACATGTTAAACCCTCCTCCTGATTCACTTGGATGTGATGGATAGCTTTGAATGAGTGCACCTGAGCATGCTGCAAAGCATTTAATTAAAACACGGCAAAATCTTCAGTACTTATTCCTTGGGTAAAATTTTAAATAGATGCCAAAATATTATTCAAACTGAAAAAAGTCACAATGAAAGGGCATGTTTCATAAAAGTGGGAAATTATTGTACTATCACTTGCAAAGTGATTTAGAACACGGGATAGCATATGCAAACCATTCAGGATTTTCCCTGTGGTTCAGACATCAGCACTGTCATGAAATAGTTGTGAAGTAGAAAAAGCATTCTGGTTATTGGAAAATAAATGAACAAACCCATTGTAAGACAATTGGAATGTGCTAGGGGAATAAACCTACAACAGAAATGTGCGTGCAGAGAGGTTTTTTGTTGTTGTTCATATCTCAAATGCTGTAGCATTCCTATAATAGTGGGTAACAAAAGCATTTTGCAAAGCCATGCTCTGCAGGGTTGATGCTAACTTTTATAGTCTCTTTTCACGCTCAACACAATCTCTGTGTGCCCACCCATTCATATCTGGCACAGAAACTATTTATTCTCCATAATCTGGGGGCATCTCCTTCACTTCTAATAGTTCTACATGGCTTTAGAAAAGAATAATCTTGCAGAAACACACAGGCATTGTATGTCTTATTCTAGATGCTGAAAACCGAATAAGATAAAGTAAACTCTTCTTAAAACTAGCAAATGGATGATGAGTTGAAATGGCAGACCCATTTGGTTCTAGAAGCATCATGTTCTCCTTTCTATCTCTTTTCTGATCCTGCAGACTTTTTCTCAGTTCTCTCCAGTTTCCTAGTTTCCATCTAGTTACCTATGTAAAGAATGGAATTGTAGCTTCTTGCTAGGTTAATGCATTATAGTATACTAACTAAAGCATAAGAAGGCTTAAAGTTATTGAATGGATGGGGATGTACAAAATAGTGTAGTCCTTGAGTCCAGGACTTCTAGAGTCAGGCTGCAGAGATTCAAATCCCTGCCTGGTCACTTACGATGTGCATCTGGGCTTTCTTTAGTTTCTTTATTTCTAAAAGGGGGACAATAATGCCCACTTGAATGTGTGAAACGAAATAATACACAAAGCTGTTAAAACAAAACCGGGCCCATAAATATCAGGGGTCACTGTTGTTTAGGGGGCTGGGAAGAAGCAGCTAATGATTCGTTCCCTGTCGGTGTCCCCATGTGGGAGGGCACTGTGGACCTGCTTTGCTCTGGGACAGTAGTGTACCAAGCCATGTTGGAGCCTGGGGGCAAAAAGAAAAATCATTTCATACAGATCCCGTGTTCATTTAAGATTTTGCTGTTTTGTGAACTGCTTCGCATTCATTTTGGTTTTGTATCGCATTGACGTACCGTGACGTTTGAGGACTGAGTTTTTTGGCGCCTCTGAGGTGTGTGCATCACTTCCCTCACCCTAGGCCCCACCCTGACATGGCTTGTGGTGTTGTGGGAGTGTCACAAGCCTGAAGAAATCTGGGGAGCCTGGACACCCTCTACAAGGCACTTAGGGAGATGGCATAAGTGCTTTAACAGCGTGTCTGTTATAAACTTCGCATCCAAGAAAGTTCAAGAGCATCCCAGGTTTTCTGTAGGCTAAAAACAGAGACTCTAAGCTTCCTGCTGCCCGGTGTCCAACCTGCCCTGCCTTTGTGTTGGGGCATCAAGGACTTTCCCCAAGGTTTTCTAGCGTGGATCAGTTTTCAGATTCGCTCCCTGTAAGACCTGCAAGCTCACGATTGGCATTGGTTATGGAGACTGGGAGGCTGTATGGGGGCAGAGGAAGAGCCGAAAGGTTAGCCATGGCATGCTTCCATTTGTCCTCACTCTTCCCATATAAGATTTTGAACTAGCTCTCATCCTGATATACACAAAAAATAATGAGAAGGAACTGGAGATGGAGCAAAACCACTGAGGTGTTGTGGGGGAGGGGCACTTAACAGTTTTATAGGAAAAGTATCGTAGCATCCATATTTTAGAGAATGGGATGGAGATAGCTACTTTCAATTGCAAACACAATTCTGGAGTTATTTTCCTGTCCAAAAGAGTATATTTAAAAGGCCTTTTACATCATCACTGTAGGGACTTTACTTTGATAACAGGGCAGAATACAAAGGCAGTGAGCGGAAAACATGGGGAGTAACAGAGGGTTAAAGAGGAACTATTCTTGGGTTATTAGTGGCAGATCTTTTCAAAATAAATGGGAGAAGGGGGTTAGAAATAGAGTTGATAGGAACTTGCCACTTATAGTGTGAGCATTGAACAATTGAGGACAACAGTCTGCAGTTTGTGCTAGAAACTGCAATACAAAAAGGGAATATTCCAGCCAACACCAGACCAGTTGCAGTGAGATCAGCAAAAAGAACACTATGTGAAATGGCCAAATACGGGACATCCGAGTAGAAAAATGCAGGCTAAAAGTTTCCACCTACTCAATGAAGGGGCATAGGAAACTATGTCCAATCCCTACTGCATATTACATAAAGATGGTTGAACATTTGCAGTTGTGCTTCATATGGCATCACGCAATCAAACAAGTACTGGTTTCAACCAAAAGGCTGCCTCGGACTTCAGACATGACTGTGTCACTTATGAACTGTGTATGTCCTTGGGGAATTCACTGAACCTTTCTTGGCCTCAGTTATCCGATGCATAAAATGGGTATGGCCAAGACCTGCCTCACAGGTCTGTTTGGAAGTGGTGCCATAATAAAGGGGAAAAAAAGCCTGGCTTGGGGCCTGATATATTCAATATCCATTCATCAACTCTCTCTCTCCTGTCCATCATGTCTCAGGCTTTGTATGCCAGAATGTATAGGAAATTACCTTTAATTCTCATTCTGAAGTTAAAATTAAAATTAAATTAAATTAAAATTAAAGCAATTTTAACTGCTTTCTGAGATTTTATTATAGACAGATAGAGGACTGAGTGTTCCCCACTCATCAGTGGCAACTGTCAAGACTGACCATACAGCATGGGCAGATTCTAATGCAAAGCCCGCCAAAATCACCCCATCCAACTTAGCACTCAGAGGCTGCCTTAACAAGGCTCATTGCTGTTAAGAAGTGTTCTACATTTTGTGACTATAAAAACATAGTCTTTTCACAAATATTTGCCAAGTGATGTGATGTAAAACTATCCCATACATGGAAAATCAGTCTAATAATTTATTTATTTGACATAATAATATAACCTTTTGGGTCTACTTTTCTCCATTTTTGCACACAAGAAGCTTTGAAAACAAAGAGTTTTGAATACATTACAACTTTTCCTTCAAACCCAAGATTGTAAAGATGATGTTAATAAGATAGGCACAGAATGAGATAGCAAATCAAAGTTTAAATATTTTTCCTTAATTTTCACTGCTACTACAATGTCAAAAATGGAATTATAAATTTGTGGCAGAAATGGCCTACAATGAAAGTGACAGTGAAGTACATATTTCCACTAACCTTACTGTGTCACATTTTTGAAACATTAAGACATGCTACCTCTGATTTCCTTATATTGTATTGCAGTTGAAGGATGTATTATTTACTATGTATTCACAGTATTACTTCTTGTGTACTTGTGGTATTTTTTGTTCCCTTTGATTTATTTAATATTTATATAAACCTTCTACTTGATGCTGAGTTTTTCTAGTAAAACTTTTCTTTCTTTCTTTTTAAAGTCAGCTTTGCAGCATCCTATAGAGGAAGAAAGAAAAACAGAAATGCTGTGGCATGCACTACCCCCTTACCAAGAGCTAGCCTGCCTTGAGTGGTTAGAGTGTAAGTTTCTGTACTTAAAATATGTTTAAATAGTGCAAACTTTAAGTCAGAACAATTACAGGGACAAAAAAGAAAGCAATGGGAAATATGCAGTGGAGATAACTCCTTGAAAACCTAGATATTTTGCACATTTTTTTTCTTTAAAGTTCTTTTGTGCGTGTGTGTATTTCATTTTGTATATGCATGGAAGCAAGATTTGAAAATATCCATTGCATTTTTTATTAGGCCAGAAGCTTGCAATGAAAAACTATTCTTCCCCTCTCCCTAGACCCACCTATTATAAACATGGTGGAGCTGTTTCACTCATTTGATTGATATTTTTTCTTGTCACAACTAACCCAAAGCAATTGCGCTTATTTTTATCTGAGTTTTCTAGGTAGTGTTAATGAAGAAACTGACCTAAACTCTGGGGTCTAAACTCAGAGGGCCCCCGGTTCAGTTCCAAAAAAAATAAATTGATTTAGTTCCAGTTGTTCTGCTTCGGGCTGGTAAAGGGAGAATAAATAATCGTCACAAAAAGTCTGAAGAATAACAATATTTTTTAAGAGCATAGGGCTGATTGCACGTGAATTCCCTTGCATGTGAATATTTATACCATTTCAATTAAAAAAATGAATTATCGAGAACATGGGGCAGGAGACCTGCAAACTGAGCACAAAACTCAGCAGGCTGAAGAGCCAGACTTTTGGCTACATGATTCAAAGAGGCATACAAAATTCTGCAAATACGTTTTAGAGAAATGTATACCATTTGCAACTTTTTGTAACCATGGGGATGTCCTCTTTAAAAGTATAAGTTGCAGAAAATGCAAGGGAACGTGGACTTTACAATAGATAGTTGGTATATTCAAATACCCTTGCCTATTTATTACCCTACATTTCTGCTTGTTCCAAAAACAATTATAGTCTCAAGAAGAAAGTATAGACGCTTAATTAGTATCATTCTACAGCTGCTCCTTAATAAATCAAGATGATAAATATGTGTCTAATACACGTTCTGGGCTATTTCTAATCGAAATGAGTCTAGACTCATGCACCTGATGCATTACATAGGAACTGGGGGGCAAATTAATACCATGATGAAAGAGTAAAATGTACTTCACTATTTGTTTTTTATGTTTGGCTGTTTCCTACAGGAACACTTTTAAGTACAACAGATAAGCTGGTCCACAGATTCACCAGCAGAAATACATCCTGGTATCAAATGCAGGTGGAAGTACTGGAGCCCAGGAGATAAATGGATGAGCGAAGACCTCAAATTTAGGACATATTTATAAATTGAGGCTTTCCTATAAAGAAATAAACTTCCCTATTTAAAACATAAAGGAGGAGTCTATAGCTGAACCATCAGACAGTACAAAGGTCTGAGTTATTATAATTCATAAATACATTCTTTATGTTATCAAAAGATATTTATTGCACACCTTTCTTCACTCTAGCATGGCATTTTCTTATTAAGAGAAAAAGAGGCTCCTCCTTTTATGGCTCTCACCTACAAGGCACTGTGCTGTGACTTGGGAACATAAAGAAAATGCTGCCGCTCTTGGCCTCAAGGGAGCATCTTAGACTCTTCTGGAAGAGAAGCATTAGGCAAACAGATACCGCCGATTGCATGCTGCAACTGAACTGGAGGGAGGGAAGGGAAGAGTAGACGTGGGGCAACCAGCCCCGGGGAGCTTGGCCAGGACAGCAGCGATACCAAGGAGGTGGCAGGAAACAGGGGAGGACAGAGGAAGATATTGGCTTCATGAGGGTGGGCGGCGAGCCACAGAGACAGCAAGGAAGCAGGGGTGTGGGGAGGTGTTCATGGGACGGTGCTGGGGGGTCTGAACGTCATGCGGAAACTGTGCTGAGTTCACTGCGGCGGGGAGGGGAGGTTAAACTATGGTATACACTTGGTAGCCCAAAGCAGACTCTTAGGGACACAGGGCAATACCTGGCACAGGTCTGGGCAGTGCTGGGGGACAGGCTGGCTTGGTTTCTGTCACAGTTTTGCTTTTCTTCTAGCACTCTTTTCCCACTGCTAGACTCAGCCTTTCTCTACCCCTCTGGCACTTTTTAAGTTATGAGCTGTCCAAAGCGGTCCACCTCGGAACACAATGCCTCAGGGCTGTTGTTCTGAGAACATCTTGTACTCATTGGTTACTTCTCCCTTTTGTTGTTCTTTCATGGATGTAAGTTAATAAATACATATACACATAGGCATTTTATATATAGAGAGAAAGGCAGTTTCAGAAATCAGATAATCTGAGTAAAGTAATCCAGAGCTAGGTACATAATTCTCTGGGACTGAGGAAGGAGAATTTCGATTCTTAAAGAAAAGCTTGTTAAGCCAAACAATCTCTTCTGAGGGGTGAAGGGGAGAATCCTCTGAGCACACCTCCTATTCAGGGAGCACCTCCAATTCAGGGAGCACCTCCAATTCAGGGAGCACTGTCAATGCTTAGCACAGAACAGACAGGTTACTCAGAGGCTTGAGGAACCCCGGCATTGCCTGAACTGAAATCTCTTGGACAAGTTCCCTGTGCATTTATTTTCTCATCTGGGAAAGAAGATGCTAAAATATAGGTCCTACTGCCATCCACAGCTGGTATGAAGAGGTTTTGAAGATATCTACCCCCATTTCAGTGTAAGTTGCTTCATAATAAAAATAGAGTTGGTACTCTTATTATAACTTCTTCTGGGTCAACACTGTAGGACTGGCCTCTTGGTGACTATCGTTTTCTAAATGGAGAGGCTGCTTTCCCTTTGATTCTTGGATGAGGCCATTTCGTGATCTTTTGACATGATTATTTGCCTTAACGGTTCTTTTTCTTCACACCCAAAAGTGAAGGTGTATTTACTAACCTACATATTAAACTTCTAGTAAAAAGGGGAAAACATTGACTCAAGAGGGCCATCCTTCCAGACATCAGGTCTGGATACAACTACCTACGTCTGAGTTCTAAACATATCACAATTCAGATAGAGCAAAACATGAGGCTTCAGTCCCCCAATTGTTGTTTTGAGTGACGTAAAGAAAGAACTTTTTCACCGAAATACGATTGAGGCCGTCACTTCCTCTTAATTAGAACTCACTTTCATAACCTGTAAGGAACAAACATCTCCCTTTGGCTTAGTTTTACTTTTCAGGTGGTTCTTTTTCTTTCTTAACATGTTGCTTTGACACCATTCCCTAAGAAGTATGGGGTCATTTCCATAAAGGTCATTGTTTTTCTCTTCTATTTCCTTTTAGATAAACTTGGTTATTTCATATTTGTATTGAGTACTTGTAACTTACCTGTCTGTAATAGGTTGTATTTGTTTGCTTAGTTGAAGCGTTAATTTTGAAGCTACTATCTTAAAGCACTTTTAACCCCTTGGAGAATCTGAGTTGAACTGCGCAAAAAGTTACAGAGAGCACCTGGCTGGGGAGGGAAAAGTTTGTAGAAGGTTTCCTGATTTTTTTTTCTGTACCTTGGGTTTTTTATCCTTCTTGGTCAAAGAATCAAGATCCCAACTTCTGCCTTAGATGGAATTAAATATCATACCTTTAAAAATGAGAAAAAAATCCACTTAAACATATTTTCCGCTGTGAAATAGGAACAATAAACAAAATCTAACTTTCCAGGGTCTCCCGAGCTCTGTGAAGCCACCTTGTCACTGTTTCCACTCCATGTAATAAGCAGTGTACACACACCCACAGAAGACATTTTTAAACTACTGAAGTCACATATGGAGGAGCCGGTGCTAAGCTCTAAAGAAGTAGAATTGAATGTTGATGCAGATAAAGCTAGAAAGGAGGAAAGTGAGTAATTAATTACAGGGTTTGTTTGCATCTGGTCTCTGGCACTCGGTTTTAGTTTATTTTACTAACTAACTCTGATGCTCTACTCCACTGAAATAAATTCTAGAGTTACAAAGGGTCCCACACTCCCCTACACACTTCTGATTTTAGGGGAAGGACTTGGTCTAAGAACGCAGGTGCTGCCGGATGAACTGTTGGATTTCATCTATTCTTCCCTAATTCCCGCTAGCTTAATTTAGCTATCCCTTACCCTTAGCACTTCTCTAAATTCCTTCCTCCCGATGTATTGTTTTGACCACAACTGACATCATTGCAGTGAAGAATGAAAGGCA
The DNA here is from genome assembly GCF_023851605.1 of Tamandua tetradactyla. Taxonomy (NCBI): domain Eukaryota; kingdom Metazoa; phylum Chordata; class Mammalia; order Pilosa; family Myrmecophagidae; genus Tamandua; species Tamandua tetradactyla. The sequence goes on from NC_135352.1 coordinate 31,648,644, forward strand.
GGATAGCTGTCAAGTTCTGTCTCATACCTTCCGGATTACTTATTGTGACTTTAATAAGGCCCACCTGCTGGCAAAACCACCTGCAAGAAGGTTAATTCTGAGCATGCAAACTGTAAACAGCAGTGATTATACCCTGAGGCTAAACACAGAGGCTGCAAAGCTTTCTCTAAAGGAGGAAAACTGAAACTTAGCAGGGGACAAGGAGAGAAGAGAAGGGGAGAGAGCCTCAAAGAGTTATATAGCTATCTAGCAGATACACTAAAAGTGCTAAGGACCAAACAAAAAAAAGAGAGTTGCACTTTAGCCATAAACCCCAACTTTCATAATCTGGGGAGTGATAATTTCCCTTCAACAAAACACGAATTTCCTATTTTCCATTGCAGTAACAAGGCAGAACCCATCTTAATAATTGTCTCAGTTAAGTCAATCATATTCCATTCTCTGAACAGCTTTAGTGCCCACTGTTGACTTCTAAAAAAAATGGAGAAGGGTTGCCTAAAATTACGTTTACCTGTGATCACAAAAGTTACTTTTCAGTTTATACTGAAAATAAACTCATTTAGAGTAGGCAAAAATCCCATGTTCCACCTGCAATTTCTCGTTTGCACATGTTGAGCTTGACTGCTTATTTTTTCCACCATTGGATGGGCATTTAGAAATGAATTTATCATTCTCTCATAATAGGAAATCCCTAACAAAAGCAGGGTTGGGCGATGGTGCAGAGGTCAAGGTGACTGTAAACGCTGCTCAATTTTGCTCTCATCCACACACTCCCCAACTTCTTTTTTTAATCCCGGCCCTCCAAAATAGGTGTTTGAAATAATCCCCATCACTCTTGATGTCAGAAGTGCTTTTGCATTCACAGAAAATAATAGATTAACAGCAAGCAATGAGAGAGCCAGCAAAGAATCTGACCTTCCTGGCTTCAGTGGGACTACAATGAAAATAGACCAAACTTCATTCAACATGGCAGAAGTGGGACAAAAGGAGGGAATCCAGTCATATTTGGTATTTTTAGCCTTCTTTCACATGACAATTGGCAGTGTAAAATAATCCACGGCTTCACCCTTCTTCCCAGGGTGGACATTTCTGCACTTCTCCCAAAGCCGCCCGCGACACTACACAGCCTTCTGCACCAAGGATCGGCGAGATCATCAACAGTGAAACAAACAATGAAAAAGTTAAATAAAGAATGCACGCCTCTCCCTAGCCTCCTGCATACAGCCAACCTCAAAATGCCGCTTGTAGGGCATAATACCCACTTCAATCATGGCAGCTGCTGATCATTAATTGCTTCAGAAAAAGACAATATTTTATCCGTCCTCTTTGGAGTGCGAGAGTGAATGGTGCAGCAAAAGAGAGTGAAACTGAGTGAAACATGAAAAGCTTGATTTGTTAGGACCCCTGCTGTCTGAAAAGAGATCAAAGCTCAGAGGGAGGCTGTAAAACAGCCGAATGCACTGCACTGAAACATGGCCTGTGGCAGCTGCTCTGGGCACTGGATCACAACCCAGGTGTGCCTCCAACTCCACTCTGCCAGCTGAATCAGGGGAGCAGCCTCCCTCTCCTCTTCCTTCATTATTTCCACTGCAGTCACGGAGGAGATGCAGGCTCCATCCATCACAATGCACAAATTCACAGCGCGCAGGTTCAGCACAGGCCTAATTAAAGCTTTTCCTTTCATTTGCGGAGATAATTAGACTTTCATCTCACCAGGAAGCTTCAGAAAGATCTATTTCTTTCTTCAATAAAAGCTACATCAAACAAAAGCAGATTTTAATCGCCTTTTCTTTGGGGCATGAGTCAATAATGAAAGATGTCATGGGTAACAAAAAATTGTGTGCAGCAAAAAAAAAAGAGAGTGAGAGAGGCGGAAAAAAAAACCACCAAAAAACGCCTAAGCAATGTTCTTTAATTAACATCATGTTTGCAAACACCATTAATTTCTCTCATTAAAATGATTTTTATCTGCAACTGATTGTTGATAAAACAATCGATTTGAGCATCTCATCTGTTTCACCGCTATACAAGAACCCATCTGCTGTGCTGTAAAGCAGTAATCACTCAGGCTGTTAAGCAACATGTGAGAACAATAAAAATGCATGCGTGTGTGTCAGGGATTTGGGAGGGTGACTGAAGGGCAAGGGTCACCTTTCCATGGGGCATGTATTAAAAAGTGACTTGGTGTCAGGCAAAAAGACAAAACGTCACCTAGTTCAGAAGTGCGTAAATAAAAACACAAATTAATATGTGCAGACAGAAAAGGCTCCATCTGTGTTTAGGACTCAATCTGTAAACAGATTCAGAAAAGGAAGGCAGGGAATTTAGATGCACTGAATAGTGCACTATTGGGCGGTGGGGTGTAATTTCAGATGGCACAGATGCAGCGTGTTGACCATTTGAAGAAAGTCTCGTGTTTTCAAAAGAAAACTTCATGTCCTGGACACTTTCTGAAAAGTGTTGATTTTAAGATTTTCTCCCCCAACATAAACCACGTGGAAATAAATACTTGTGCGAGATGTAGTTGAATCAGTGGGTGGAATCAACAGTGAGGCAGAGGAGCTGAGAGCGAGTAAGCACAGGCTGGACCAGAAGCCACAGGATGGGGAATGGGTACCAAAAGACATAAGCACACGAAGATAAAGGCTGTGCAAGGATTCATCTAAGAGAACAGGACTGAGCCTTCTGGGAGGGGAAGGGAACTGCAAAGTGATCTAGCCCAGTCCCTACCACGCTCCACTAAGCCTTTCAAATGCTTCCCGTGGCCACTTCAGAAATTCCAGTAACAGCCGCCATGACCACATAATGTTGGAGCACACACCATCGGCAGTCATTGCAAGAATTAGTAACTTCATCCTTTTATTGAATTAAAGATGACCTCTCCCTGAACTCCCAATCTTTAGAGGCAGTTGTGTTTTTCAAGAGCCATGCAAAGATCAGAGCTGATTTCAGAGCTGAAGATGACAGTCCTTCAGCACTTACATTGCCCCAACCCCTTGGCTTTCTCCCCTGATAAATATCTAATTCCTTCAGACATTCTTCAGGGGCTATTAGCCCCAACTTTTTCAAGATCTCCTTGGAATCTAGCCCAGGTTATCAATCTCCCAACATAAGATCCAGTAGTCAGCAATGAACATCATATCCTAGAGGTGGGGAGAGCAGTGCTTCACCGTGCACCTCAGCAAGGAATGCCAAATATTTGAAGTGCATTTTTCTTTCTAAGAAATAAGAAATGGTTTACTTTCTGATAAACCAACACTGTATTCTACCCCTGAAGTCCCTATATTCTATGGCATGTCCAGAGTTAAAATTTCTCAGGACATTTGCCCTGCATTGATGAAGCCAGCGATTTAATATTACTGTTGGGTGATCATTTCTATTGCATATTCAGCTTTAAGGTCCTGGACTCTTGATCTCATCCTATGGAAAGTTTCTGCCGATGATACAGTTTTGTCTTCATAATTATGAACACAAGTGGTTAAAGAATGAACATTTTAATCAATCCAGCAGTAATTCTGTTCACAAGATTGGAAATACTTTTTTGACCTATTAAATAAGTTTTTGACAACTGATTTAAAGTCACATCCATTCAGGAAGAGAAATGAAGCTCTCCACTGGGTAGTTTCAGGACGTAACAGTTTCTTTTTGGCTGAAAGTTTCATAATAGCCGATGTTTTTAACAAAGTATAGAAACGGACTAAAGACAGGTTTGAACAGTTTATAGAGTTACTTATTGAAATTTTGGTTCTTTGCAAAATCCTTTGTACTTAGGTCAGTAAACGTAGAAAACTCAATTTTCTGAGTTAAAGAAAAATAGGCACCTTTCTCAGGCTGCCTATGCTTACTAGAAGTCATGGAAATAAATGCAAAAATCATTAGTATTACTGTTATTCACTGATCACAAAAAATTGCTGTGGTATATCTCTGCCAAATTTACATTAATTGCTTTCAAGGTTTAACTCGGGAAAATAACAAATAGCTTTTTGCAAAAAAAACAAAAATACATAGGAGCTGTTCAAACAAAAATTAAGCTTAATCCATGTACATTTGTAGGAATATGAAAGGGTATCAATTTACTGTTGGGTGCCAAAGTTGCAACTAAAAAAATCTTTTCAATTATCTACTCAGCATGCACTGCCACACCTGCTGCCTGCTAACGCTACCAACATTTGAACAATTTCTTCCTGTCGGAAGAGCAAACGGTGCCATTTCCAACGAGAGTGCTGTCCATTAGCCCAGAGATGGGGGCGGGGGGCCCTGAAAAGCAATGCTGGTGATCCCCAGAGAATGGGCTCCACACAGCACACCTGATATCGAGCAGAGCAAATTGGTGTCTCGAGGTCATTTCAGAAATCAGATTATGTGCATGACAACACAAGGCACCGCTGCTATGCCATCTGCCTGGCCCACACCTGGCACATTTAACCCCAAATGCTTTTTCCGGAGTTGCGTCAGTATGTGTTGTCTTGAGCCAGGGTTTTGGGCTCTGTCAGACAAGGATCAATTGCGTGTCATCACTCAAGCTGGCAGGGCAAAGTAAACAAATTTAAAATGTTACTAGCGATTAATATGATTTAGCAAAATATACAACTGCTCGGTTTGTTAGTATACTTGCCGAATGGATTTGATTTCTTAACAAAAGGAGTCAGCGTCCAAAACATATCCAGAACTACAATCTCCCAACTTAAAAGTGGGTTGAGATTCTAACAGCTAATACGTACATGGGTCGTTAAGAATTTAAAATACATTTCTCCAGTAAATACCTTATAAAAGATGCTTTGGTTCCTAGCCTGTCCCCACAAAGCTTATTTAATTGGACTATAGTGGAACTAGATCCATTTAGCATCAACCTAGGTTTTGTGTCTTAAGAATGGCTGGTCACATGGTGGGAGAGGTAGACAAACATGAGAAAGAAGAAGAACTGGAGGAGAAAAAGGAGAGAGTGGAGAAGGAGGAGCAGGAGAGGAAGGAGTTTTCTTCTCCTTTTTCTAGGAAAGCAGGTCAAATCAGCAACGTTCCCTTGTTTCTTCTGCATTGGTCTCTCAATGCAATTCAGAGTCCTCTCTAGGGAGTCAGGTTAGAATGGAGAGAATCACAGGAGGATGGTGTCTAAATTTGCCAAGGCTGTATGACTCACTGGTTGTCATACGAGAGAGGGAGGGCTTGCTCTCTCCTGGATTCTAAAGTACTCCCACAATTCTTCATCACATGGCAATCTCTCTCTCCTTGGGACTGCTCCTCTGATTCCCACTGACTTCCGGCTTCTACTTCGGTGTCCAATTCCCTTCGCTTTAAGGTCTTCAGCCGCACTGGATTCAGGTCCACCCTCATGTAGTTTGGCCACAGCTCAACTAGTAATACATCTTCAGAGGTCCTATTTACCAACAGCTTCATACAACAGGTTGAGACGTGTCTTTTGCGGGGTTAATGACTTGATCTTCATAAATGGGGAAAATGCAGAAGAAAGAGAAGGGTGACAAGCAGAGGCGACCGCTAACGTAGCAGGGCATTCTGCTGTTGGAAGAGCAGGTGACTTGTGGGTCATGTGAAAGTTGGGGGGTTCTAGGTCACAGGCTGCTTTTGCTCAGAAAGGCAGGTCCAGTCTCCTGGCACTGGACGGCAGAGGCCGCAAGGAGCAGTTGTAGAAAATGCCTGGTTAACAACCTCCGATGCCCTGCTCGAGTGCAGCTCAAGTGTAAACCAGGTAACACAGAGAACCATAAAGGAACAGCACTAGAGTGGAGCCTGTTTTGTCACTAAAACCTGGGATTAAGCAGCAGGAAAAGTGGAAATGCTGCTGGCACTTAGGAAAGAATAGGGACAAAACAGCAGACGTCACTGTTTGGATGCATGTTCAGCCAAGGAACGGGTGTTTTCTAAGGAGCCAGGCAGCCTCCTTCCCAGCACGGACTGTGCAGTGAAGCAGCTGCCGCCCTCAGAAAGGAAAGAGCAGAAAGGATTTAAATGCTAAAACCTCAGCTCAGAACCCCAGGTGGGTGAAAAGCTTCTATACTCACTCACACAGACAGATCATTCGGGGGTCACTGAATTTGAGTGGAGAGAAGTTTTCCTGATTTTAGTTAGAAGCATGTCGACAACATGGGGGTCCAACGTTCGAAAGGGTTTCTGCCCTCTGCTAGAGGGAGCTCCTTTTTCCTTTGGGTCAGAGCAGTTTGTTGAAAGAATAGCCCTGATAGTCTGCCTTGCACATGATCTGCTTTAAAGATAGTATCTGATTCCTTTAATCTTTGCAGATCACACTTCCTGAGAGTAATTTTAGTAATCCACTTTTTTAACCTACAAATTAAGATGAGGCACAGTGGGAAGGAATTGTATTATATTCACGTTAGGTCTCAAATTTCCAAAGTTCTCTCACATTTTACGAAAGAAACTAAAAGTCTGAAATGATAGGCCACATGTGGTGAGAGCTGGGGAGTGATCCAGAGGAGAGGATGGGCCCAGGGGTGCGCTTTCCCCTACTGATTATCACCAATGCCAACAAAACGCTCTTTACGTTGACGTGTGGCTTTGTGACGAGCAGTGTCGCCACTGCCCTGCTCCCCCATAACGTCTCCTCTGGGAGCCTGTGGACCTCACTCAGGCATGAGGGGAGCTTCTGAAGGAGCTGAGCTTTCCTGTACCTGAATCCTGACCTCTGGTCAGGCCTGACTTCTGGTTCATTCAGCTGCAAGGGTGACTTAGCTACATCCCTGCCCTTCTACCCCACTCCCAGGGACCGGCGCAGCACCCAAAGCCTGACCCACAGCCACAAACGCAACCCAGCCTGCCCCAACAGAGGTGGGGAGCAAGGTGAGCAGACCCTGGCCGGTGCCCAGGCCCTCTTCCAGGACCCGAAGCATGTCATCGTTACCCACCAGCAGAGGATGCTGTCATCCTACCTGGTGTCCCAAGCTCTGGTATGACGTGCCCATGATGAGACTTTGGGGACCCAAATGCCATAACAGTGTTGATCTTCTCATTTACTCCAGAGCCTCCCGTGAGGAACGAGCCCTGTGTGGTTAGGGCCCACATAGCTTTCTGACCTGCCACCAGTCCCCGGGGCTGGATGTCTAATGAGGTTTTGTTTCAAGCTGGCAATGTTCTCCAGAACATCGATGCTTTGTCCGCTGACTCTGAGAATCAATGAAGTCCTAAAGTCCGGGCTGACAGGCCCTCACCCTGATGTGGCCTAAGACAGGTGGAGGCCTGTTACTTTGGGTGCTTGTAAGTAGTACGGTCAAGTCCTGTGGCTGGACCTGCTGCTCATCCGGGTTCTTTCTCTTCCCCCTTTTGTCCCCACAGACCTTATAGCTGAACCTGTATGGTTTATGACACCTGCATTCTCAGACTCCTTGTCACTGAGTTGCGATCAAGCTCATCCTCACAGGCTCGAATTCTCTTTTATGGGGCTGACCAGATTGTCTGATCAATTCACGCAATTGTTCTGCTTTCCCCTTTGAACTCAACTTTTTAAGGAGATTTACGGTCATGGGTATTCTGCCCTGAATGGGCAGAGTAATTGCTTCCTGTACTATCTTCGGGAAAAGTTTTTCAGGGCTTGAAGCAGGAACAAGAAAATCTGCTTTCAAAGGGTTGGGACATCTCCCAGACCTTCACTGCTTCTGTGTCCAAAAGCCATCTCTGATAGAGGTCCGCAGCAGCTGTCCTCCCCTGCCGCCTGCCACCACCAGCAAAGCCCTAACATGGGGCCAAATCTTTAAGTCACTACTTGCAGCCAAGTCCCTAAGCTCTTTTCTGCTGGGGCAGTCCCTTCTCTTGATTTTCCCAGAGAGGGTAGCTGGATTTTCCCAGAGAGGGTAGCACACAAGCCCCCTGGCACTTATTGGCAGCTGCTACTAAGGGCACGGGCAGGTGGACGGCTGGCCATGAGGCATCCAGGTAAAAAGTGCCAAAGAGAGATGAGGGGGAGGCAAAAGGTGGGGCAGGGGTTCCCTGTGAACAAATCATCAGCCCATCCCTGCAGGTTTGGTTGGTCCCTGAAAATAAACTGATCTCCCAATGGCTACAAAAAGGTCAGCCCTTGCCAGGGTCCTATGAGCTTAATAAAACCACCTAGCAGCCACTGGACAGAGCCTCAGAGCAATTCAGGTGTAAGCTTTTCTGAGAATAAAAAATACGTTTCTGAGTAGAATAGCTGTCTGCTATTATCCATAAAAGCAAAGAGGATATAAACATGTGAATATGCTATCTGTGAGCTCAAATTTGATTACAATAAGTAAACCAGAGAGGATGATTCTTTTATGTTTCCTTTCTACCTATCTGTCTTGGTAACATACAGTAAACATTTGATTTATCAAATGGAAGCAACTGAAATTTATAGAACGCAAACATCTTAAGTGTATGGCCCTCTATCTGATGATACATAGAGACCATGGTTCAGACTTGCAGGTTTTCCAGCTAAGCCACAAACCACACAGTAACTGCAGAGCACTCTTATTTTTTAAGAGCCACCTGCCTCAGAGAATCTGTAAAAAAATTTTCCTTAAAGGAATGGGTATTGTTTCTCCAAAAGTTTCAGTAAAAAATAGTCCCTGAAAAGAAATAAAATTCAAAATCATAATACCAAATGCAGAAAATACTTGCAAAGATTTATCCCAGTGGTATGACAGGTGTCATTTCCTACAGCCCATCACTTTTAACAGTGCTCTTTTCCCCCTCCACCTGCAAGTCTCCCACCTCAAACTATGTACCCTACAGCCCAAGGATTTAAAAAAATGAAATATATAAAGGACCATATTAGCCTGACTCTTTTCCATAATAATCTGAATGATACCAAAGTCCTGACTATTTGGTTTGGCCAAGTCCCTTCACTTCGTCAAGCTGCCTTTTCATTGTCTGAAATATTCCCTGAAGGACTGTTGTATGTATTGGGATAAATACGCAAGCCTCCTGGCACTTTTGGCAGTTGCTACTAAGACACAGGAGTATGTTAGCTTGTAGTTCTCCAAAACTTCATTCTAATACTAAGATGCTTATAGTCACTAATCATCTTCCACCCAGGCCACATATTCTCACTGTACCCCATTCTCCATGTTAGTGATGTGAATAATTACATGAAATTATCAACAGATTGCTAAGAATCTCTACTGTATCCCTCTCATTTAGGGCCCAGGCTTAATTGCTGAACATTATTGGATAGATACAGGTAATGTGTGTGGACCATAATAAAGTACCCAAAGTATATTTAATATTATATTTCTAAATATAGATTCAAGTCAAAGTAGTGAGAGAAATCCTAAGAAATTGACAGCAATGCTCCCTACCACTAATGCCTACCATTTACATAGGCAACATCCATTTCTACCCAAGAGAGGTGTTTAGCCTTCTCCATTATACATCTCTCTACCTAGAATGGCAGAGTCTTTGAGTTTGAAGTGGTCATCTAGTTTGGTGTTTTACCAATTGTAGGTTACCATCCATTATTGGGATATGAATCAAGTTAGCAAGATGCAATAACACACAAAAAAGAGAAACCATCTAAACCAGACTGGAATAGAATAAATGAGGAATTTGCACGTAATAAGGGTAAGCTTCCCTTTGTGAACATTTTGCTTCAAGTATAATGTCTCTTGTTATGATGGAAAATGTCTCTGTTACTGCAGACAACAATCCCCAAAAGTTGGAAAGTCACTGATCTAGTCTACTCCACCAGGTGATGCCTTGCTCTGCTGTATAACTTCCCTCTGCCTCCTTCTCCCTGACAGAGTGGTATTTAAACATCTGCTCCAGCACTACCAGTGGTGATGAATTCACCTACTCACACAATAGCCGATTTTCAGCTCTAATTGCTACATTCTTTCTTGCAGTGAGCCCAAAATCAGTTTCCATATGGCCTTTCACGTGGTTCTGATCTTGGGACCCCCACAGACTAAATGCCTCTCGCTTCCAAAAGTTAGCCCTTCAATTATTTGATGATCGCTATAACTTTCCCACTGAAACTTATCTCTACTTTCTCCAACAACTTCTTATGTGGTATCTTTTATAACGCCCTTAACCACCAATGTGTAAATGTAAGTAAACTAAGTAGATTCATTAAACATCCTACTCCTGCCTCATCTGCCAAACCAGAAGAAAGAGAGAGGGATTATTACCTCCTTGATTTTGATACCATGATTCTATTAATACTGTCCAAAGGAATATAGTATTTTTTAGTCTCATCATAGAGTTGACTATTACTGGATTTATAGTAAACTGAAATATAAATTTCACAGATATTTCTGCCAAATGTCATTGATTCCTCTCTGAAATTTACTTAGCTTTTAGGGAGCAGAGGAAATGTAGATTTATGATTATGTTTATTCTTATTAAAGAGTGTACCCATTGTTCAAGCTGGTGAGATCATCTTGAATCTCGACGATGCTGCCATTCTCTTCATTAATTATTTGTCACAGTTTCATTTTCACCTGCGCTCTTGGGAAGCCAGCAATCGATGACACTGTTTAAGGTCATGGTTGGAATCTTTAACAGGATAGGAAGGGACCATTTTTTCATTTGTTGATTGCAAAAGAGTAGTTGTGATTTGGCCATTCAGAACTCAAAATATTTTCTATTATAAAAACTCTTATAAATGTTACTAGGTTCCAGAGCATCTAGCTTCTCTCTTAGGAGTAACTTCCTTTGAAATAAGAAATAGCATTTCTTGGGCTTCTGAGTTGACAGCAAGAAATATAAAAAAGAGGAGTGAATAGCAAGCAGGAAGTGGAGAGGGAGACTGTAGATACAGTAAGTCCAATCATTAAAATAAGCAAACAAACAAATCTGCTATTTATTGTTGTCTAAAGGACCTTAGATAATGATACCTCAAGATAATACTATGGTTTTCTGGTTTCTTTCTCACAGCAATCCAAGACCCTTCATTTCTTTCTTCTTCAATATATGAAGGGCTCAGGCCTCATGTTCATGTTGTCTAATGATTAAAATAAGATTTGTCCATTACTTCTTCATTCATCCCACAGCCAATTGCCATGTGAATGAAAAGTGCAAACCAGGGTTAGGAAGGGAAGATACTGGGCAGCTCCAAGATGCTATTTGCCAGAACGTCTCAAAATTCACAAAGAAGTATCAGGTATTTTCATTATAATTTTACTGATGTGAAAGCCTCTATTCAAAGACATAATTATTTCTAGGTCAAGTTGCTGAGGCACAATAAGCACATGGGTTTCTGTGAGTACATCTGCATACATGTGTATATTAGCATGAAGATTAATGTATATATGTCTATCTATAATATAATATGGCTGTCTATTCTGAAATCAAAACAAGTAGAAACTTCTAGAAAAGACTGACCAGGGAAAAAACATGTCTAAGGACTGCAGCATCTCAGTGAAGTTTGGGAGGCAAAATATTTAAAAATGTTATTTATAATTGGAATCTAAAATAGTGAAGCTCTTCAGTGAAACTTATAAATAATAGTAATTTCTCTGTGTGTAGGTGGTTAGGCATTTTTCTGCACATGAGATTGCTAGGTCAACCTTTGATTATCAAGATGCAATTAATATACAAGGGTAATATGTGAGTGCCATTTATCCTCAGGGTTCAGAAGTATAAAGAGAGTAACACACTGTGAAAGTAATGGTAACACTTAGAGGGCCCATTATTATTAATTCATTTGACATTCACTGTAATCACACAGGTCTTAATGAATTCATTTGGCATGTGCATATTACATGTACTTTAAAACACACTCCATTGTAAATCAGTGCTAACAAATGTGTTGAATTCAAATAAACGATGGCTGTTTTTAAAGGGGGCATCTAAAAGCACACATCGAAAAGTTGCTGATTGATATTTGATTTTGCTGGCAAGAGTAATCTAAATAAAGAGCAGTAATAGAATTTTATTTCATCATAAAAATATATTTTACTAAATCCTTAATTACACATGGCCTCTGGGTTCCTGATATCTGGAGAAGAATACTTAAATAGACACACACATGTAGAATGCTCAGAAAAAAGTGTTACAGTAATATGTCAATGAATAGTGAAGAATTTTAATTATAAGTGGACATGTACTGTAAACACGGAAGGGAAGGATAAGCACTGAGTAGTTTTCAAATATCACCGAGTCTAAGATTTAATTTAGCCTACAAAATAAACAGGAACCAAATCTGCCAATGCCAGTCTCTTTTCCTGCAACCCAAGTTTAAGATTTTCTGCCGTCTGCTTTATTTTTCCATTCAGAATTCTTTGAGGCCTAATATTTATTTTTATGACAGCTCTATGTGAACACAAAACATATTCAATATCTGCTGGGTTATGATTGCCACTTAATATCTGCACTTTTTCATTTTTTGGCCATTTGCTCTGCCAGCTTGATGATATTTTGCTAGTAGCCACTCTGAATTCATTTGGTTAATGTTTTATCTCCACAAGCAAACAGTAAGCACCTCGAGTAAACTGGATAAGCATTGTTTAAAGGTTTTTTTGATTTATTCTTGTTTTCTTACCCTTCTGTAGTACTGGACATATTCTAACTTAGTATTTACTGTTTCTAAATATTTGTTATTTCTTGTATGTTTTATCATTATTTGTTCATTTTTAAAAAATTATCTCTAGCACCCCTATTTTTTCTTATAGAAATTCTGTTCTATTGCTGACCTTGCTCCCAAAAAGAAATTCAGTTCCTTCCTTATTTTACCTTCACATACAAACACACACAAAATCCGTCATACTTATCATAACTTGCCAAACCCCAACCAAAATCATTCCTGCCAATCCTAAAGAACACCTACGGCAATATATAAGATTCTGCAAAGGTTCCATGTACTAGGGTAACTTTTCAGAAACCTACAACCTCCAGATGGGTCCCTGGACCAGATAAGTCCTGAAATGTAGAGAGGCCAGCCTCTCTAGAACATCGGCTAGTTCCATCCCCCATCCCATATTATTGACAGCCCTTTCAATATGAGAAAGTTAGAATGGGCATAGGCCAAATACCTCTAAAGAGTGGAAGAAAGATCAAAGGTGATGGTGGAGCTATACAGAGAAGGTCGGGTTTAACAAATGAATATGACTGCTGAATTATTAAACTGACATTTCTTTTAGTCTTCAGTATCTTAGAGTAGCTAGAAGTAAAAATCTAAAATTGTGGAATTGCAACCCACACCAAACTCTGAAATCTGTTCTACAACTAAGTGTTGGGCTGTGCTTTGAAAATTATTATTTTGTAGATATTTAATTCTTCACAAAAAAGAAAGAATTGACACAATTGACTTTTGTGATGATAAAAAAAATATTTATTCCTTCTAGACTCTTATATTCTGGAGCAGCTACAAGGAAAAATCTGAGAGAATGGTATGCTAGCCCATGACAACCTCTGGGATCTGTCCTGTAATTATTTGTTGAAGTGTGCTTTGAAAGCTATTACTTTTTCTATCTTTGCTTTGTATATAAGTTATACTATACAATAAAAAAGTTAAAAAAAAAAAACAATGGTTCGCCTATATTGCAGAATATTCTGTAAATAACTGTTTTGATAATTCACTAAACTGTAAATTCAGGGAAAACCAACTCATGTTTATGTTGACTGCTTTGGGTACTCAATCCTTAGCTCAGTGCCTGAAACTTAATACACAGTCAATAATTACTTTTGAGTGGATGAATAGAGGTGGATATTTGAGTTGAGCATCCAGGAAAAACTGAAAGATAACTAACTACTTAGAGTCAAAGGGTTCTTACGAGGGTGGGCCAAGAGGAAGGAGATGGGAACTGGGGGATGGTTTGGAAAGGTGGCCCTGGAGTGATGAAGTGCACAGAGCACCTTGAAGATCACAAAGGAACCACTGAAGGATTTTAATTGGAGATATGACATTTGCATTTTATAAATGTGACTCGAAGCCCGGGTATGGAAGACAGATTGGAAGGAAACAAGTGGCTTTCTTCTGACAAGCTAGAAGTCTGTTTTTCTGGTTCAGATGCGAAATTATGAAGCCCCTCATGGAGAGGTAAAAGGGAGAGAGAGGTTGAGAAAATAAGAGGAATTATTTCACAGGGCAATGCCTCAGTGTCTCACTAGAAATCGAGGAGAAAGAAAAGGGAGGAAAACATACACGTGGATAAAACCAGTGAATAGGCGTGACAACAAGGACAGAAGAGAAGGAGCAGCTTTGGCAGGTGTGTGCGTTGGGCTGTGGCTGTGACTGTGGCAGGGAGGGCTGAGTCCGTGGGCAGCTGAGAGACAACAGAGCTCAGCCATCTGATCCTGGCACCAGGCTGCTGGGTTCAGTGTTTGATTCCACCATTGATTAGGTGGATAAACTCGGGCAAGTTTCTGTTTCAGCTTGCTATTTTACAAAATGGGGGGAAAAAAAAGATAATATCCACAGCTGCTATGAGGGTTCTCTGAGTTCAAGGATGAAAAGCACCTCATAGATAGTAAGCACTTTATGAATATCTGATGTTATTATTTTTGTTATTGTAATTATTATTATTATTATTATTATTATTATTATTATACAGAAATGATTGGAATGAATGTGTAAGTTTTGGAGTGCTGGCATAAAATGAATGTCAAAGCTGCAGGGGTGGAGTACAGCAAAACATGCAAAATATAACCTATCTCTATGGCTTTTAACCAATCTCGTCTTCAAGGTTTGCAAAGTCCTTTAATGTTAATGAATGTATCTAGCTATCGGTTGGCTATTGGCCAAACTACATGCCATCACCTGCCAGAAAGCCAGTCGGTCACCCTCGTCTTTTGCTTCCCTCCACCTTCGGGCTTGCTCTCACTTGCAGACCCCATCTCGGATGCTTCCCTGTGTAGTTCTGACGGAGACAGAAGGATTCTCACACATTGAAGCCAATATCGCACACATTTAGGCCAATGTTTATTCCTCATTATGCATTACCTTCAAAGCTCTGAGTCTGAACATCCAAATGTTTCTTCCTCATAATGGATTAAACCCATACTTACCTTTGCTTCTATTTTAAATATTTGGGAAAACACGGAATTAATCAATCAAATGGATGTATAGAGAAAATTTCTTTCCATTTCCTGGAGTGAATACATGTAATCTCTCTCCTCCCTCTCTCTCTCTCTCATATAGACACCACATGAGCACACACACACATAATTGTAAAAGAGGTTTTCTCCAAATCTGTTCAGAGAAAGTAACACTAAATAGATAAACATGGAAGTGTATAATTTTAAGAGAACTAAAGTCATCCTAAATATTCCTCTCTCACTACAGATGACAACTATGAGACTGAGGAAGATCAAATTTTGCCAGTGATCACACCAACATTTGTTTGATTTTCATGTTGTGTTTCACAACCCAGTTTAGGAGGACTACAAAATCTGTAGGATAAAGACAGAATCTAAGCCCAATTGTGTAAACAAAATTGAAAATATTCTCCTATGGAAATCACAGATTTTATCACAGCCAAAGATGTTTAGTAATATTTTCTTAAAAGCATCTTTGTGCTAGTAGAAGAAAGAAACACAAAATTTGCCAAAACTAACTGCAGTTCTTCTAATTTTACTTCTGTCCTTACAAAGACTTCATCATTAAAACCATTACTATATTGTATTTATATGTTTTACATCGTCAATGCTATCTACATTTATGTTTTTTCATTTTTTTCACAGTTTCAATTGAAAAGGGGTGAACTGAATTGAGACTTGTTAAAATATGCGGTATTTAGTGAAAAAGAGAAGCATTATTTAGCTTTTTCTCAGGTTGTGTAAAAAGTCTAATTTTATGATACCTTAAAAAATCCTCAAATTAAATAGGCCTTTTTGAGAATGGAAACACAGCCCTTTACATATGTCTATGCTCACATGCCTATGGGTCAAATTTTGAGTGTAAAAAAGAAAATGACTGTGAAAACACTATAGAGACATTTGCAATATTATGTTTGCATAATAATGAATAATAAAATGTCAACAACTCTAACACCACGATGAAGAAAGAGTAACTGTCAGTTAGGTTTATTCAGTCAAATATACTGTGTTTCCAAAATACCACTCATGAGGATAACAGAAACTATGAAAGGAACATAAGAATATGATTTTTTAATTTTCAAAAATGTATATGTTAAGGAAGCAGTACTCACTTTTATTTGGTAAAACCAAACTGTCAGAATATATTAAATGGATCAATTTACATAGTAGATAAATTACGAATGCAGACAACTACAAATTAATGTCCACTTTTATAGTTTAAAAGCAAGATCATATAAAGAATAATATACTTTAATAGCATTTGTCTGTGAGGACCTTCAACAATGAATTTCAAGAGAATCATTACTTAACACTATTCACTATCCCTCAAAAGTGATTAATTGGCAGGGCTCTCTCTGTAACTATATATTTTAAAGAAGTCCTAAAATATGTATCTCATATAGTGAGGAAATCTACCTGTTTCTTATGCTGTCAAGACGTAGGATTAAAAAATATATATATATATATATACACAGTACAGCTCAGGAATATGAGGCATAGACCATCTTTCTATCAGTTTTTAGGATTTTTTCTGAGGTTTGGGGAAAAAGAGAGAGAGGATTTGAGGAAATGTGCATGAAAATTATATGTAATAAAATCCATATAAAACAAAATCCCATCTTATTTGGAATAACGTACACAATGAATTTCTTTTAAGTTCCTCTATTTTACACGTGGTGAAGTGAAGATGAAAGATCTCTTCATTTTCCTCCAAAATGAATTCAACTTTTATTTCCATTTCTTAAAAAAAGGAAATCTAAAATCAACAACCAAGCAAAATTTTAAGCTTGAATTTTGATATACTGTTTCTAGTTCAGCAGGGCATTTACCAGTTTAATTCATTCTTGTTAAAGCAAACACAACATGTGTCGGATGTATTATGAAACTTAAAAGCCAAATTCTTTTCAGAGTCACCATAAATTCATTTCCTAAGCCATAAAGTTTCAGGACGCATATAAAGCACAAACTTACCGTCAGAGTCAAAATTAATTTGTAAGACATTACAAAATAATCTAAACTTGAAAATATGTTAACTACCGGTGTGTTTTACATACAAAGTGCAAAATTACATTTTGGGAGAGGGGGAAGGAAGGCCTAGGAAATTCCAAGTCATCAGAGAGCATGATACTTGAAAAATCTGAAGGCAGATGGAAAATTATTTGCTCCATAGCACAAGCCTCCCGAGACCCAGCAAAGGGTAAAAGTTCTGCACAGCACACAGCACATTAGAGATTCTCGTTTTTGAAACAACAGGACTGGTAATAGCAATAACAGTTATTATTAATAAAAAATACCCACTCTTATTATTATAATTCTCACCGATAACGCAGGGTATTCCTGCCCAAACAATTCTATCCTCATGATGGAAATCAGCATAAAATGAGCAGGAGTTTCTGTAGAGCTATTTGAAAACGCCATAAAAATGACTATAATTTATTCTGTCAACTTGACCCAGACTAGGGTAATTAACACAGCACATTCTTTCCAAACAGGATGCTAAGACTCACTGGGTCAGCCAACTTTATTGGGGTAGGAAAAACGGATGCCATTGAAACTCATAAAGATGTTTGCAGTATTACAGTTGTCCCAGATACATTATTGACAGGACGGATGCCTCAGCACATCCCCATGGGCTGTCACAAACTTGCAAAACAGGCAAAGTGGAACCTGTGGATGGCAAAGTACCATCTGGTGATACTGAACCATCCCTAGGTATACATTAAAAATATTCCCACATCAAACGGCAAACAAAAAATAGGTTACCAGAATATAAAATAGTATCTTAACTCCCTGTAAGTATACTACAATCTAAATCTGCTAAGTCAACATGAAACATTTCATTTAGCCCATTCGCCGATCATCGGATTTAAAAATATGACAAATATCATCACTGCCAGAAACGTATCCTGATAGAATGTACACATGGGCAATCATTACTAAATTTGTGCTATGTTTATCTGAAAATTAAATTTTCTAAAAGCTTTACTATTCTGCTTAAAACTAGGATTTTTTTTTTTAAAAAAAGGGAAAATTACACATTTCAGGAGTCTTAACAGATGATGGTTTTCCATATCTGGAATTTCTTATCAACTATCCACACGCACATGTATCTGAGCACACATAAGCATGCATACAACAGTGTGTCTTTCAAAAACTCAGTCTGGTTTCTTGGGCTATGTCTGAAGTTCTTTTAGGTAGCTTCTTCTGGAGCTTTCGGACACCCATTGCCAAGATGAGCTTTGTCTAATGAGAGGAAACCAGCGTGGCACAATTGTGATTCTCCTAGAGACAGTGAAGTCCTAAAATTCGATATTATTCATGGAGCAGAAGAGAGGTTTTTGGGCCAGACACTCTCGTGGGAGAGAATGCTGGGCATTTTCAGGGTTGCAGTGCCTGTCTTTTTGGGTGAATGGTTTTCCAAGCACCCAGCCAATTTCCAGCAAGCAGCTCCTCTGGCCACCTGCCACTGGGACTGGCAGTGTTCTCTAGAGGACGTAATTGCAGGCTGACCCCAGTATCAGCAGCCACAGAAAGAAAACCTTGCTGCAGCTGGTCTTTGGCTAGTATTCTTCTCGAGAATACTCCAGAAGCAGCTCAGCCAGATTTCAGATGAGGCATATATCATTACCTTGGGGAATTTGGCAAGTATTCTTTTACGACACATTTACCCTTCAGTGTGATTGGGTGGCTCAGAACTATTGGTCTATGTGCCCTCAACCCAAGGAACAGAAACCCTAAATCCCACAGTGCGTTCAAAGTGTTACAATACATATCATGTATAAATAGATAAAACTGTGGTCCATTTAGTGCCATTGGCCAACTCACGGGTAAACTTGCTTCAAACCCAGTTTAATTTATTATATGCCTCAACAGAGCCAAAACCAGCTATTTTTAAATGGTTACTTTAAAATGGTGGCCACACATCAACACAATTTATAGAAAGTTTCACAAATCGATCCAAATGGATGAACATTTTCAAGAGTTTTTTTTCAGTTCAAAATTAAATTTCTGGGCATTGCTCCTCGCTGACTTAAATAATGACTCTCCCAGAAAAAAAGATGTGATATACCCTGTGGCTCATCTTAACTTTACAGCCAAATAATCTCCAAGATCCTACACTGATGAGAATTCAGGGATGTCAGAGAGAAGGAAAGCTTTGAGAAGGCCCAAGGGAAGCATAGAGGTTTGCTGCCAAACTAACTACCTACCAATTATAATGACGGTGATAATAAATAATCATCATCACCTCCATTCATAGAGGATCTCGTATATGGTATGTACCTGAGACCTCAGCCCTCAAAGCCACCATGTGCGATGGATATCATTTTACCACTTAGAGAAAGCAGACTCAGATAGTTAAGTAGTGGCAGAACCAATGCTCAAACTGCTTGGCTGGCTCCATATCCCAGGCCTGTGCCACTGGAACCCATGGTTCCTCCTTCGGACACTATCAGACATAATCTTCTATGATCTTGACGTGGCCTGGCCGAGTAGGAAATTCAGTTCTCTGTTTGATTGGAAGCAGACCGTCGCTCATTACTCTCAGAGCGCGTTACCTCTAGAGATTCAGGAGACGGAGGACCAATATGCGAAGATTCTCAGGTCCATGATTGCCTGGACACCATCTCTGGTGCCTTCCCCCGCATTCTCCAGGGACATCTGGAGGTTGAGGTTGACTGTAAGAGGGTCGGGAGAGATCTCTCAGATTTGATTTTCTGGATTCTGTGGCTTCAATGGGTGGATTCTGGATTTCTGGGAGGTTTGAGCTGTTTCAAGTTGGTTCAATTTATGCTCAGAACCAGCACACCCATCACAGTGCTAGTGTTGGGAACTGAAAAATAAACAGTCAAACACACAAAAACAACCATCGGCCAATCGACCAACCTACCCAAACCGGGCGTGTGTGTTAGGAATTCCAGACACACCCCCTTAAGGGGCCCCCATGGGTTAGTTAAAAATGTTTTACTTTCTCTAATCGACTACAGGACATTTGTTTTTTAAACAAAGACCATATATTACACATTTTCAATTCCTCAAAATGTTCTTATATGCTTAAGTACATAATCCATGAACTACAGATAATTTGTGTTTATGGTATTAAACAATTACAAACTTTATTTTTTTTTGGTCTAAGTTCAATTTTAAAAGTCATGCTTAATTTTTTTTTGCCTGAACAAACAAAGCTGTCTCTAGAGTATATATTTTGGATAAATTAGATTTCATTTTCTATGAGAAGACTGTATTTTTAATCTATAAGAATTCATTAACACATATATTATGCATTAACACATATATCACAGGTACCAATATAAATTGTGCATTGTGTATCGGTATTTTAATGCTTTGAAAATTGCACGGGTATTGCCATCAGGTTTATTTTCTGCATGTAATCTACCACACTGCTTTTCTGTTTAACCTAGAACACAGCTTTATGTTAAAGCTACGCACCTCTGAAAATAGAGGTTGGTAATGAAAACGGTAACACAACATTAACTGTGACATTGTAAATAGCGACGCTATAAAGTTTCTTTATAGAGATCCATCTAATGTAAGTACATGAGCAAGGGCTCAGAAGCTTAAGAAGACTCGGCTTATCCTATTTGATTTTATCTGCGATTCATTTAGCCCAAGATAAGACAAGTGCAAGCTAATGACCTCCTTTTTTATATATCTGATTTTCAGTTCTGCTTCAGTATGATCATATACACTTCTAAATGAGCCATATTCTTCACAGCTAATTGGTGGGGCCAGTGAAGTGGATCAACATGCAACGGTACTTTGTCTTATTCCCAGTTTGAGTCCTTACCGGGTATTTAAGCTGACAATGTGAGTGCGGCAAGCCTCCAGGTTTCAGCTGTGCTGGCAGCCAAGGGCACTCTGAGAGATGGGCAATATGGCTTCTGTGCATGTCACCCGGCAGGGCGAGCGCTCACGGGAGCGGAGTGTGGGGTTTGCAGCCTCCTGCACCCGGGGTGTCCCGCTTCCGTGCGGAGGAGCGCCGGGCAGCAGGGGTTGCAGCCGGTGCCTTGTCAAGGTGGCCGGGGCTGAACCGCGGTGTGTTGTCAAGAAAAGAAAAGATGTTTTTGTAAAGAAAGTGCTTTCACAACTCTATAGTCTTAGGTGCAGCCAACACACAAATGACAGGGCTTTTCTCTCAAGTTTTCCAATGCGATCCTAGTTCTCTATCCATACAGGCAGTTTTAAATTGCATAATAAATTTCTTAGTAATGGCTTTATATTAAAATGTCTAAAATGAGAACTCTGAATTCAACCGTTTTTGACTTCTGGTAAGCATTGATTTATTTGAGAACAGGTGTTCCGTTCACGCTGAAGAAGGAAGTAGGTTTTTGTGACTTGTTTGATAGTCTTAGCTGATATAGGTTAAAACTAATCTGATACTGATCGATGTGGAAATAAATGCTTGGTCTACCCCCACCCCCGCGATAGCACACGGCAATGCATGCATAATGAATGAACTGTATCCATTATCAATTTGTAACGTCATATGTCAGTGACGTTATCCACAGTTTTACCTAGGCATTTTTTTTTCAACAGTTATTTCACTATTTGAAAATACATATAAAGGTATTTAAAGTTTCCACCATACAATATCTTTTTTTGTTTGCACCAACCAATTCACTGTGTTTTTTCCCCAAGAAATGAAAAATCAAAAGAAATACTGGTTTAAAATATTTCTCCTTTCACCGTACCTTTAGTACATCAAATATAAATTAGACAAGTAATGAGTAATGTGCCAGCAGGGAACTTCTTTCCTTTGGCATTAATCTCTTAGTTTTATATGGAAACATAACTATTTCTAGCTTAGCGAACACAAATGTATACTAAGAGAAATGAGTTATAGACCTGACAGATTATAGATAGGTTAAAATTCAGTTTCACAGTGCTCTTATTTCAATACCTTATTGGAATTTCTAACTAAGTTAGGAAAAATATTGACTAAAATTAAAATAAATAGTTCATTTTGATTTACATTTCACCCAACAGAGACCATCAGTGAATATTTAAAATCACTCCGATCGATTTTAAACTTGAGTTTTAAATTCTCATTTGGAAAATAAATTAATACGATTGCTAAAAACAAAGCTTTATGAGCGGCCAAATAACATTAGCTAAAGAAAAACACCTTTAACTTTATTGGGGGTAAACTTTTATTTCTCTTTCTGTATCAAGAGCCTTCCTGCTTTAAGGAGATATGTATATTGTTTTAGTGTTCCATCTACAAAATAATTCTTGAAGAATTCTCATTGATTTTTAATTTTTGTAATTCTTTATATCAATATTTAACAGAGGTAGGTAATCATTTCCAGGATCGCTAACCCAGCCTTATATAAAAATAGGCAGGGTAGGAAATTACTTTCATTACCGCCTCTTTTCCTTATCCTTTTCAAAGAGGAAGAAATTAATTCATCTGTTAGGCTGCATGTAAAAAAAAAAAAATAGTCCTGATCTTTATATAGTTGTGTAATTTAAATTAGTACCTGATTCTCTAAAGTCCACAATTTAGGACAGAACAGAATCTACTACAGCAACTAATTAAACACTTACTGTAAGGTTAAGTTTTTCATTAAATCAATAGGCCCCTAGTGTCAGTTACAAAGCCCTAATTACTATGCAGTAAATTTAGATTGAATTTGAATTAAGGACTGATTTCAATCTAACAGGCAGCATGTAAATATTGTAAATTACTAGAATTACAGTTCAATAAAATTGAATGGATTTCACTTTAGATAAACCAAATGCAAATGAGAAGGAAAAAGACCAGATGAAATTTCCTGCTAACATCTTGCCAAGAAGCTTTATATATTACATACAGGATATTGTTTTGGCAATGAACACGTCACCGCTCAATCTTTCTACCTCCCTTTACTTTAACATGTTTTAATATTTGATTATCTATAGTAAAAATGAATAAATTTAATCTCTCCCGAGTGATCAAGCAAAATGATGGTTAATGTGACCGCTTACTGTGTTGCTTTAGTTTGATGACTGCATTGTTGTGTTAAAGCACAGTGTGAAATCAGGTTATCAGGGTATAACTAGCTGGGATAAAATACACAGGCACACACAATGCGTGAGAGCTGGAAATACCAAACAAGTCGCATTCGAAGCATGAGTCAAGTCCTTTTAAAGTTGTTTTAAAAACGCAGATACTAACCCTCTAATTGAATAAGTATAAAAGTGAAAATAATTGGAAGTTTGAGAACCTTTCAATTGCTTTAAATAAGTATTATAAGCACACGAAGCAAATGTTTTAAATCCGAGAATCAGGGCAGGCTTTGGTGCACAAAAAAAGGAAAAGCTCAATATTGATCATCTGTTGCAAGGGTCAAGTTTGCTGATAAAGAACTGCTGGTGACACGTAACAATTACAGCCCTACCTTTTTAGTTTTCCTTTTGTATGCTGGATGACGGGGGTCATGTTTCATTCTTATACCATGTGAGTATCCCTTATTGCAGCACCATTTGTTGAAGTTTGGTTTGGCTTGGTTTTTCATTCATTTGCTTGCTTGTTTGTTTGTTTGGGCAGTGCATGGACCAGGAATGGAAGGGAGGTCTCCCTCATGGCAGGTGAGAATTCTACCACTGAGCTACCATGCATCCCCAGTACAGCCTTTTGAAAGAGAAGTCTGAAGGATTTTTTATAAGATGAATAATACAGTCGAGACTTATGTTGACACCACTTGTATAGTCTCTTTACTTTACCTACCCAGGCATTTTGACTGGTGCAATAGAGAAGCCAAATCAAATGTAGAATATCAAAATTATATACATACACACACACACACTTATATATATATATAGTGAAAACAAGCCTAAGAAAATTTAAGCAATTAGCTTACAATAATGACTTTAAATAAAAGTTATATTTTTAAAGTAACTGTGATTTTAAATTGTTACTTATATTTTGGTAAAACTTTCTCTGCATTATTTTTAAGTGTGGTAGGTGAGCTTAAAAGAATTCTACATTATTGAAGTTACAGATTTAATTCACAGAATTACTATGATTTCTTTCCCTTCCTTTCTGATAAAGTTCACTCAATTAGCATCGAAGTGTGAACAGACTACTTGGGATGACAAATGGTGAAATTATACCTCTCACCAAAGAGATGTGTTACTGCAGTCTTATGCTGTGAAAATAGTAATTAAAAAAAAATACCTTTCCTAAAAGCAATATTAACTGGCAAGGAAGATTTGGTTCTGGACAATTCACTCTGACACGACTAAGGAAATATTTGTCCAATTTCATCCTAGCAGCTGATATTCAGTCCTTCCAGAATAAATACAAAAATTCTCTTTACACGTTTCAAAGAAATGCAGATGTAGCCACTTACAGTTGTATTTTTACAGTTTTATAGTTTTTTTTCTTCTTTTGCCTGAGAAGCACAATCATATGCAAAGAATAGTGACAATTATTTTTAGCATCTGGAATACCCTCTGTTGTGTGGTGCAAAAGTTACAGCTTATATAAGTTCATACCTGATTCTAGGAATTTTAACATCATTGGTCTCGGCAAGAGTCATTCCTTGCCTGTGCACAGCCTGAGCCTATCTTTCACTTATATTTACGTCTGTTTCTCTAAGGTTTTAGTCAACGAATAGGAGTATTGTTAAAGAACGCTACAGCGTACAGGCATTTACAAAAGGCTTATAAAATTTAGAGACACAAAACATGCATTGGATTTTCCAGAAAATACATGGAAAAAGCCAAAGTAACAAAAAAGCAAAAGGAAGAGCGTGTTTCACGTTAACACAGGAGCCTTTGTTGGAGTGGTGAGAGGAAAGAAGAATTTCTCTGCAGTCATCACAAAAGCATCAATTAAGTGCTTCATTTTCAGTGACTATGTAAAAAGAGAAAACAGACCCTATGCCTTACATTTAGGAATTCACAACCTGAAAGTCCCATAGCAGATTCCAGTCTGTAGATGCACATTTGGAACTCTCAGCCATCACAACTCACTTACCAGGTGGGTTAAAATGATGAGGGTGAACAAAATGAGCACGTGGACCAGAGTGACACAAAAGCGAGAGCAATGCTTGCACGAATAGCAAAATATTTGCAGGCCATGGAAGTTAAAGCACACGGTATTTTAAGTCGCTGAATTAAGTAGTTATAAGGAGGATACATTTGTAAGGCTGCTTTTCAGCCTCAAAGTAGAAAGGAGAAACTGCCATTTGCTTTTTCAAAAGTAGCCATCACAACTTTTCCCTCTCTTGAGAAGGCAGCCCACTTGAGTTTCTTAAGGACTGATGACCCATACACCTCATTCTTTTGGCGTTCGTCTCTATTGGAAGGGGCTTGACCCCTTTTCATTGTTAATCAAGAACCACATTTGAAATTGCCTACACTGGGATTCAGCAATACTGTTTTCAGGGATCTGCTTTTCAGACATGTCCGTAGGAATGTATGAAGATAAATATCAATTTGACTGTAAAAATAATGATAGGCAACCAAGAGTAATTATCTCTTTTTTGTTCACCTGGAGGGGCTTAGAGAGAAGTAACATGCTCAGACCCCACAGCCTCGGCACTGCAGCTGGGGCGCCTGCAAGGCTGCTAGAGCAGAGTGATTCTTGAGAACACGGGTTCTAGAACTGGACTGCCTGGATCTGCCAACTTTCTGGTCATGTGGCTTTAATAAGTTAGTTTGCAGCTTTGCACCTTAGCTTTATTATTGCAAAAATTGTGATAATAAGAAGCAGTCATATTGACTGGGTTAACACAAACAGGTACTAGCTTTTAGCAATCTATTGCTTCCTTCAATACACAGAATAGATTTATTGAAACGTGTCTGCAATAGTGAAAAATTATAAAGAATATAGACGCTCTTCTGTATGGACACTACAAAGGCCAATTATAAAACCTTTAAAAAGACTTCTATATAGCATCCTATCGTGCCATATAGTCACGGAGTAAAAAACCTGGAAGGATGAGTATCAGAATGTTTATAGGTGTCACTTTTGAGGCAAGGGAGAGGGGCTGTTGAGAAGTTTTACTTTTATTTGGTACAATTCCATATTACAATTAGATTGTATTATTTCTATTATTGAAGTAAAGGCAATAATGATTACAAAATACAGGCAGGGTTGTTTGTTTAGATTTTCATTTTTTCTCATAAAAACTCCTTATTTACAAAAAATCTAAAAGCCTTATCTAAAGTGGGCATACCTTCATTTAACTATTTAATTTAGATTTCGCATGGAGAATAGAAAAACCATTTTATTCTAGTGGTTTCATGGCAACTAACTACTTTCCCATGAAAAGTCTCCAACTTCAAATATTAATTTTCAGTTTTGATTCATAATTATTTCCTTCACCTTTTATCCTTGAAGCTGATACCTTGCGCAACATATTTATAAAATTTTCATTTGTAAAATAAATTGCAAACTTATACCAGAAAGCTTGGGAGCATCTTCATATATGCATGCTAACTTAAGTCGAAAGAAACAAAAAAACTGCCACCTAAATTATGTGGCAAATTTATCAATAGTCAATGTTTGTTCCATTATAATACTACCAATTCATTCAGAAATAAAACACCTTCTCTGTGTATATTATAATGAGACAGCCAGCATGAAAATGTCCTTTTCACACAAATATGAACACTGTATTTTAAGTTTGGTGTTAATGATAGGTGTCAATAAAAGCTGGATCTGTTTCTTAATTTAATGGTTGGCTTTAACATTGCCAAAATTAAATCTGGCTTGTTAAAAGCAACACATTTTCCCATAATTTACAAACTGAGACACAAATATAAGCTTTATGTTCCCATTTTCACACTTTTTGTGACCTTTTGCATAAGCCACAATTTCCAGGTGGTAATCTGAATGAATAAGACATATTATGTGACTTTATTTATACAGATGGTAGAGGAGAAAAAAAAAACTTTTGCAAATAAATGTGGCAAGCTCCTTAGCAATTAGTTAATAGGAATTGATCTAGGTGTCTGTGTAGTTTAATTATAGTTGTAAAAATCATAGCTGGTCCTGCAGTAATAGTAGGATTAGTTATAAATTAATTTTACTTGTACGATCACAGAGTGATGTTTATGAAATGTAAACACATGTCATCGTTCACTGTATATTGCTAGGTATTAAATACGTATATATTGGCATAGAGCTTATAATGCACTTTCAAAATATTCTCTTCCAATTGAGAATATCCACACAATCATTCTGTGAAGTGGGTTAGGGCACTTTCATTATTCTGACATTACAGTTCAAGGAACTGAACGTATATTCTGAAATATAGTTTAAAAGTTAGGCAAAATTTGTTCATAAAAATGAAAAAACACACGCATAGAGGATGTCAAAAATTATTTATCTTTTGAGCATCAACAAAATAGAACAAACCCTGATTTTCTGTTAAAATGAATCCTTTTAAAATGTTCCATAAAACACTACAACTCTTCCCTGTTTTTGAAACTGAAAAGGATCACAGTTACGAGAGTGGAATACAGCAGAGAACCATTTCTTTTCAAGAGAAAGGAGAATACGAAAGCGGGACAGACAGGTCTGCTCTCATAACCACTTTTCCTTAAGAAAGATTTTTTAATTCCTTCTGACAAAGACCACAAGCTTGCTTTCCCAAATCCTGCTCCAGGGCTCACAGAGCAATGCTAGGTACAGGTGATTTGTAATTTGCTTTGCGATACATTGTCAACTGAAGCATCGGGGTTCTACCTGGGAAGGCTTAGTTGCAAATCTAAACCTTTTGTGACAAATCTACCAAGGAGGGTATTGCCTACTATTCCAATTAGCATTTTCCCAGATGTTCAGAATGGTTACGTAAAATGATATTTGAAAATGTCACTGTTTAAAATAACCATATGAAATGAAAAGTTAATATTAGGAATAGCTCTAAGTATAATTTTAAATTTGGTTTCATCAAAGTGCGTTAATTGGAAGGCAGATAACACAGAGCATTCATTCCTTTAGAATGTTCTTTGCTATCAGGACAAATTCTGAATCTTTGCAATTTGCCATTCTGCTCTCTTACATGCAGAATCTGGAAAAGAAAAAAAAAAACCTGGCGTAAGAATATTCAGGGCATTACTTATTTATATGTAAAACCTTTATTCTATTTTGTTATTTTAGATTAAATCCCGTTTCAATTCTATTCTCTCAGGGAAGCATTAACAGTTTGAGCTCAGCGTGAAAACCATCAAACACTCGAGCTGAAATTTAGATTGGGCAATTTTGTCTGGTGAAGTAGAAAAGGACATGTGGAATGGCGAGGAACAGAATGGCTTATGGAAAGGCAGATGTTTTAATAATGTGTCTAGTGGGAGCTTCAAGTATCTAAATTTAAATCTCTTGATATATTTAAAGAAAGTGTATCTAAGAGAAAGAACGCTCTTTGACGAAGAGAATTAAATAAACGCACGTGTTCAACAAAAATGAAGGATTGAAAGTGGCCAGTGCATTTTCAAGAGCAGGTTAAAAGCAAAAACAATTATAACTTGAAGCTTGCATGCATGGACACGACAGTGTGGAATACATGACTGCCATTGTCATCTCCGCTTTGGCCAACAAGGCGTCTCGGGCAGCAGGTAGAAAATCAAGTTGCTAAATATTTCAGGCAACAGGGAGAGGCAGCAAAATTACAAAAGAAATTCCAAGTCTCCTTAACGATGACATTTTAAGGAAGGCCCTTACTAAGATACATCTTTAAAGTAACTGTTTTTATGGCTTTTTAAAAGGAAATAGTCAGGTTATTATAGCACCGTATGATAATGTTACATTAAAATAAACTCCAAGATTGTAGCACATTTGCATTTTATGGACTGATTTTCATGAGCAAAACTCTAATTGTTGCTTTTTGAAGAGAATGGCTACACATAAAGTACAAGTAGCCTCCCAACATGCTCATTTATAAGCTCTGTTCCATTAAGGATAATTGAGATATTTGCCACTAGCATTTAATTGATATGATTATAATTTTTATGGAATGCTTGGAGACAACATTTAATATAATCCAGTCCATTTCTCATGTGCAAAAGCAAGCTGCAAACATTTTTTCATCATTAATGATTTAAATAGATTACTCTGTCTTTCGTACAAAGGGCAGGGGGATGGTTAACCCACGCGCCGACATATAAAACCAAAATTATGGACTCCTGTTTTTCTCCTTGATTTAGAATGTATAAATACGTATGAGTAATTGGAAACATCATCAGCGACAATGAATCACGCCCAGATGCTCATGCTCCAATGCTTTCCAATTAGTTGGATCTGAATTTTTTTGTTGTTGTTGCTGGCAGCAATTTGGTAGCTGAAGAATTGAAGTCCTGATAAAGTATTTTAACGTAAGAAGACAATTTGTTTTAAGAGATTTATTCCATCTGAGAGCAACAGTGGGGTCATGTTTTGGGTGGCCTTGAATATTCAGAAACAGAAAAAAATCATATATATAAAATTTAAAATGTATTATACACATACATACGACCCAAAAATGTTATCCAAAAATACGCCCCCCCAAAATGTTAAATCTAATTTAACTTGAACTTCTCCTGAACTTTTCAGAAAAAGTGAGAAACAGAATCTTTTAAGTATATATGTTGTATATCAATCAATCGGAAGAGGAAAATATTAAAAATTTTAAAGGTAGTAAAAGTACTGCAGCTGAAAGAGACCTCAAAGGATCTCCCATTGCAGTCCCTAGTTTTCAGGCCATTTCTAATCTCACGTTCTTATCTGAAGTCACTAGGTTATGGAAGGATTTGGGGGCTTTGCCCAGGGTCACCGGAATAACCAGTGGTGGAAGGATTAACAATGCAACCGGCACGGTAGTAAGACCCTAATCGATAGTCTTTGAATAAGTGGTTGAAAGGATGAATGAATGAATGGGCAAATTAGTCAGGTTTCCACTTCTACCTTCAGTAACCCACTAGTTCTTTGTTGCTAAAATGAGGCAGATAATACAAGCTTCTGTAGCTTTTTTGGATTCCCTAAGGAATCTCAAATGATTATCACCCTCCCTCTGTGGGCATGGCCGGCAACGTCATACAGCCAGAGAACTTCGCTTGTGCACATACTTCCAAGGTAGAAAGGGCTTCTTGCATTAGGTTTTCCCTCTACTTCACTACAGCGCACAGAAGAGGTCATTTTGAAGCCTCAGAAACCTTTATTATGGCCATCACCAACTCATTCAAAATGTATTTATGAGCACATTAAGAAAGTGTAACAAATAGTTCTATGGAATGGACTGCACATTCTTTTAAGTTTAGCACATAATTCTCTCTTACCTCTCCTAAACGGGATGTATAAGTTAAGATCATTGCATGCTGTGCAGGGGAAAGTTATGCTCTCTCTGAGCCCCTCACACTACAGAACATGAAACAGAAACTTCCAAAGGCTGCTACTGCTTCTTGCCCAGGTGTTACTTTTAGGGTCAAAGCCATTTAATGGGCATATTTCTCATACCCTAAAAATATACTAATCATAACTCAATGGTACTGATCGTTCATAACTTACCGGAGGAAGAAGTTACAGTAAATCCCCAATAATCGAATTTTCAAAGCCACATGGCTAAACAGGCTCCAAAAGGGGTTGTTGCATTCGGAGTCACCCTGAATAGCACCTACCCTACTTATCTAGCATTTCAATTTAATATTCCTTGTGCTAAGGATGCCTATATTATCAACGTCAAAAAACTAAAAAGTCTTATCTCTAACTTTCATTCTGGGGCTTCAAACGAGCTTTGAATTTGCATCTTACTCTGGGGAAGATGTAGCTTTAAAACGTTTTTTTTTTGCCCAGCTTGCTCCATTAATTTCTGAGGAAAATGCACCTACTGCTGTGAATATGACAGTTCTCAACCTTGGTGTTTTTACAGGCTGTCCCTCCCCAGGGAACAGTCAGCAGCAGCCTGACTTCCCGGCTGCAGCTAAACCACCCGCTGAGGAATCAGCTCCCGAGCTCAGCCCCCAGCAACTCTGCCCGTGAACCCAGTGCCCCTCGCTGGGGTCCCGGAAAAGGAGAACATCAAGCTTTGGGGAGTAGTTACATGTTTTAAGTGATCACCTATATTCGGTCCCAAGGATAATTTGCCGATGCTCACACAGGCTCAACAATTAATGGCACCAGTACTTTCTACGTCTCAGAAAGCTTTAACTTGATAATCTTCATCATTCCTATCAAATATTTCCCCCCAATTACTTCTGTTGAGTCAGGAGCAAAATTCCCTTTGTAATGATTACCCGACTCGGATACAGCTGATTTTCTCTAACTGTAGGCTGCAGCCACTGACAAGGGCACAAAAGGGATTATTTTCCAGCACTTCTCAGCCCCGCTAAATCAGCAGATAATGACATCTATGATGCAGAGTGATTTTGACCTAAAACCCTGCTCATTGTTCCTGTGTCTCACATCTCGAATATGCCACGGATGTAAAAATATTCCACAGACGTTTCCAGCATCTCCAGGGAGCAAAGGGATAGGTTTAGGAATTCTTGATTTTCATGCTTGATTTTCAATTACAGCAATTGCTCAATAAACCCCCCAGATCTCTGTTCTTTTCTTACCAGTACTTGCATGTGCAAGAACACCAGCTAATAAATACAGAGACAGCAAATTCATTTGCATCACTTTGTTATATCAGGTTCCAAGGGTCTACATGTGCCAAAATAAAAAAAAGACACCTAACAAAACTTCTGAATGCTCTGCCAAAGAGAAGAGTCGAGGCTCTAATTCACTGTCATTAGAGGTTATTCAGAGAGGAGCAAGCAGGGCCCTGTTTCATCCCCAGACTCCCTGAGAATAAATGCGGCTTCAGTACACAGACAAATTACATTAAAAAAAAAAAATCGTTATATACTCACACAAAATACATCTGAGCTAGGTGTATATTTTTTCTTTTTTTGAGGACTGCACTGTCATTCATTTGAGTATGTTTAGTGCACAGTCTTTTGTTTAAAACAGTGGTTTTAAACCTTGGACTGCAGATTCCCTTCAATGGCCAAAGGCTATAGTTGAAAGGATATAGGAGTGAAAGAAAGCCAGGGTCTTCTGTCTCCGATTTAACCAGAGAAACTCAGAGGTTATCAGTTTTGCATAGCACATTTCCATGTAAGGAAGAAGGGATGAAAATTATTGGAGAGAAAGATCAAATATTTCATGAGCATATCTGGAATCCGACATGGAGTAGAACACTCAATATATATTTATTGAATGGATGGATAAGACTATTTGGTGCAACTGATTCTGTTTCTTAAGATTATTTTCTAATCTTTCATAATGTATCAATATAAACTGGCAAAATGCATCTGTGCCCTGTGTTTTAAAAATGGAATCTCTCACAATATTCCATGGTAGTTAATGTATATGTATGCACATATACACATAAATACATAACTACAGTTGAGGCAATGGCTAAATAGTTGAGGCAACAAATTGGAAACCAGCAGCCAGTAGTCATTTCTTATTCCATTAGTGAATCTTACCCATAAGGGTAAAAAATCTGCTCAAGATGAATAGGTTTCTTATTCAAAGAATAAGATAGGCTGTGATCGACTTCTAAAGAAGTGAGCAGATAATTCTTTCTCTTTATTTAAAGTTTTGTTATTCTGCTCATCATAGATTTTTTTGCATTACTTTTTATTTTTAAAATTATTCTATTTAAATATTGTTTATCTCAATTATTAATTTTTTTGGCACCTTCTCCTTACAGTTTTACAATCTGGAAGGTGAGTGCCTTGATTATAATTCAGGATTAAGCAGAATTACGTCTAGATGAGCTAAATCAAAAATTGTCTTTCCCACTATCACCAGCATTTATGTCAGGTTCTAACACTGAAATATATTAACTCATTGTTTTAGTTTCCTAGTCACTAAAACAAACCCATACCTGGGTTGTTTTAAACAGCAGGGCTTTATTGGTTCTTGGTTTTGAGGCTAGGAGACATCCAAAATCAAGGTGTCAGCAAGACAATGCTTTCTCCCCAAAGACTGTGGCATCCTGGGGCTGGGTGCCCATGGTCCCCAGTCCTTGGCTTTCCTCTCACATCACCAGGCACATGGTGCATCTCCTCCTTTCTCCTCTGGGTTTCTCTGACTTCTAGCTTCTGGCTACTTCCATGGCTTCCCCCTCTGTGACTTTCTCGATAAGGCCTCCAGTTATTTGATTAAGGCTCATCCTGATTCATTTTGGCCACACCTTAACTGAAGTAACCTTATCAAAAAGTTCCAAGTACAATCAGTTCACACCCACAGGAATGCATCAAAGGATTAAGATTTTTTCAGGAGTGTAGAACTCCAGGCTGCTATATTCATCCACTTCTCAGAACAAGTCTATGAGGTAGGGTACTATTACACAGCAAGGAAACTGAGACACAGACAGCTTAGGTAACTTCTGAGGATGGATACAATTATGAGATGGACGATCGCAGATTCAACCCAGCAGGCTGGCTCTGTAACCCACACTCTTAGCCATTAGGCTACTACAGTCCTATCCAACATGTGATAAAATAGAATGTAACTCCCCCATCCCAAATAACTCAAAGATACGGAAATAACCCTTTTCCACATCTAGAGAATTCCCTGTCCCTCCCTGCAGCCTCCAGATATTACTTCTCTATGCACAGGGACACATCCCCACATCATCTGCTCTGTCCTCCTTATTGAAGGGGGGACCCAGCAAAATGCACTGCAGCAGGAAGGGCCCTGTAGGATTTGTGCAATTCCACTCTTTATTCTAGACCCAGTGTCAGTTTGATGGCATGCCCCTTTGCCTCTCAGGATGTCACAATTTGTTCCCAGGGCCCCGACTTCTCCAGGCATTTGACTTCCTTTTTAGAAGGGCTCCTTCACCTTCTGCCAGATCCAGGGTCAGACCTAGGGCTTGCACCTGAGCTCGACACATACCACCCTATTACTCATCCCTTTCTCCCTCATGTACTTGCCAAACAGCCTTAGGCCTTCTCTCATGAAGCAATGATTAAGTAAATCAATCCTAGAGTAAATAAAAATTTTTGATAGATGCCTAGGCAGGTGGCTGAGGACCTCATACATCCAAAATTAGCTTAGGTTTGGAAGGCAGGGCATCTTCCCCAGAAATGCCTGAAATCACGTGCTCTAGTTTGCTAAGATGTTCAAAGTTGATAATGGGTTGGTTTTAGGTACAGGAATGTATTAGCTTTCTGGGGCCATGAAAATATCTAAATCAAGGCAGTACCAAGATGATACCTTGTTCCAGAAGACCAGCTGCAGGCGACCCTGGACTCCTGTGTCACACACCAAGGCACACAGTGCGTCTGCTGGTCTCTCTCTTCTCTTCTTGGTTTTGCTGTTTTCTGCTTTTTGCTTCACTGCCTTTCTCTCCTTCCTCTGAATTTCACTCCCTTAGAAAGGACTCCAGTAAGAGGATTAAGACATCTTAAAATCCTACTCACCAAATATCTACTTACAATGGATCTACACCAACAGCAATGGGCTAATTTTAACATATTTTTCTGGGGTACATATAGCTTCAGACCATCATACTACGTTTGGTTAAGGTACTTTAACAAATCAAGGCTAGTACAGGGGATTTGAACTCAAGATTTTATAATCAAACTCAAAGTTTGGTTTGTTTGTGAAGTTATTCTTCGTTTGTCTTAACTTCACCAGCTGCATTTAAATGACCAGGAAAGCAGGCTGTTCCGCTACCAGTTCTGTAGCCAAAGGGAAGAATGAATGATTTCAGGTCCTGAATCTTCTTATAGACTCTTGCAAAATAATACTTTAAATGAAATACTACACAAAGAAAAAGATGTCATCTAGAAATATGACAATCTCTAATAAAATGGGTCTGGGATTTGAACCATCCACATTCCATTCTATTTTATCTGAAGTTAAGTATGTCAGTTAACGTTGATACTAGTTTCTACTTTTTCTTTCCTTTTTATTAGAGACTATTTTTGTTAACCATTAAAAACAGACATGACTTGGGAAAAAACGTTAGCTGTATGGCAATTCCTCATACCACTCAAGAAGTAAACATGTTGAAAAACCAATATTCAATGCCTCTGCTTCAGTTCTCAGTAGTCAGTGCTAAGGCTATGTCCACTTCCCTAATGAGAGATGAGTCAAATGAAGTATCTAAATGAAAAAAAAAATGTCAAAAATGTGATGAGAAGTGGGGAAAATAAATTATTTATTTCACGTCAGGGAGGTAAAACGACTGCCTGACTGAGCTAACTTACACCCAAGCAAGTTGAAACCTGGTTAGCATGCTTTGTGTATGTATGGCCTGAAATTTGGTTTCCTTGGGCAATTATGATAAGGAAGCAAAGAAGGACAAAAAGTGGGTATGGCAAATGCTTTTAGTAAACCATATTACTATGGGCTGATTAATTTGTATATATTTCTAAAGAGAGCTAGGTTAAAGAAGTTTAAATCCAGGATCTCTGAAAGAGAAAATACTTGTTTCTTAACCTTCAAAGGAAAACTGTTAGGCAGAAACATTTCAGTAGACACTCATCACTGTGGTCTATGGAAGCTTTCACTGCTCTAGGAGGGAAAGGGGTTAAGTAGCAATTTTTTGTGCATGAAAATTTATTACTGCCTCACAAATCAACCTCATGAGGTCCATTTCTATACCTTGATTTCCATTCCATAGTGACAGAAAATAGAACTTTACAACTGAAGCAACTTATCATCCAGCACTTTGTGTGAAACAGCTGCACCAATTCTAAATTTTTGTGTATAAAAACTGGAAAAAACAAAAAGAGAGACTTGAGAAAAGCCTAACTAACTCTTCCTCAAAATTCTCTCTCTACAAAGACCGAGGAACTGAAAATGACCAAACATATTTTAAATTACTTTCTCTCTACATATGTTGATTTTTCACATAGTTGAAAACTTCTGACTTGCTCTGAAAAAAATGTATTTAAAATATTAGTAAACTGAATACTTCCTTTTGAATGATTTAAAATGTTTTTATACTTGTAGCTACCTTTCATTTTTTCTGAATTGCTAAATCTTGCACTCTGAATTGGCAAAGAGAATGTCCAGTCACAGGTTGAGAAGGAAAATGTTTCATGACTCTATGTGCTGTGTTCAAATGAATCACAACTACGGGACAGCATAGAGTGTTGTGTATAATAATCAGACAATCATAAAACATTACAGAAGTTCTGCTGTTTCCTTGCACTGTGTACGTGCATAACACAACTAGGGTTGTGACTACGTGATGCTTTAAAGATATAAGAATAAAGCTAGTAAGTCCCAGCTGCAACAATTTAATAAGGTAGAATTTTATTAACCTGTTCATTTTGGATGAAAATAATATAGTCAAGGGAAAATATGTAAAACATGGTTAATTTAAAGTAATAGAAAAAGAAGCAGACAAATTCACTTTTTATTTAATTACTCATGACAATATTCTGGAGTTGCTATTAAGTTATATTCATGCAAGTCTACAGACATTTAGAAATGGCTTACAATTTTTCCATCCACTTTCTGTTCTGGACATGAACTATGGCTTACTACTTCGAGCTCTACTCCTACTTCATGGGCCCAATTTCTAAGAACAAAATATACAGATGTTTTATAAAAAAAATTATAAATTGATATCTTTAAAATTGATTGATTATAAATGATTCATTTCTATCCATATGGCAATATTATAAGATATTTGGACCAAAGTTAAAACAATGTTTCCTAACTGTCACGATAATTTATAAAAGTAAAAGTGATCACAAGTCATATTATATAGACGGAGAGAGAGAACAGAGAATTAAGAGGTTTTGTGTCTGAGGCACTCATAAACTTTATTTCAGCTCTAATGTAAGCGATACTATATTGTACTATTATGCCAGGATATCTAATATTGTATCATTCCAAGTCAAAACGTATGATATGCTTAGAGCAAACTAATGCTAAGTCAGAAGTATGAGCAAGTCAAAACGTATGATATGCTTAGAGCAAACTAATGCTAAATTTTTGCATGACAACTGAGAGTGAGAAAAGAACTATTTGAGTAACAACTTTTCAGCTCTTTAGTTCTAACACTTGTAGATCAATCCTTTATTATTTTACAGGGATACTGATTGATTTATGTATGGACTGAAAAAAACATTCTGACATACAAGTGAACATCATAGGATTACAAACTGATATACCAGAGGTAAGCAAAAGGCAGATTCATAAACATAGACAACCGGGTCCATTGCATTCAAAAGAGATGAGTTAAAATAGCAACATTTTTAAATGCTGCATTTGTGAGGAAAGCTGAAGATTCCATGGGAAAACAAAGTCAAATCTGTGAGTACAAAGGCAAATTGCTGGCATGAGTAAAACACTAGTAAAGAGCTGAAATTTAATTTGGAATAGCTGAAAAAAACAAACAAACAAAAAAGACAGGCATCCACATCAGGAACTTGGCAACAATACAGTGTGGGAAACAGATGTACAGGTCTCAGACATACTAGTCGGAGAAAAATTCCAACACTAATATATCATATGACACAAATCTTGTCGCTAAAGAAAGCTAGAAAACCGAAAGTGGAGGAGTTTAAGCGAGCGCTCTATAGATGGTGGCCAAACATGCATGATTACTTGTGGCTTAAGATGACTGCAGTCCACTCTGGGGATGACATATGCAGAACCAGACATTTCTCTATGGTTGTCCTTTATTGTGTAAAGTAAAATGCAGAAAAGTTAAGCAGTTTGCAATAAGGAGAAACATGGTGTGAAAAAGACCACAAAAGAAGAGAGTAAAACCAGTGGGTTCACTAAGGGCTATTTCAACTATTATTTGGCTTTTTAAAATTGTTAATTGCACATAGTGCTGTGATAGTGTACTATAACTTGAAAGAGAACCAATTAATGGGGTGGGTTGCAAAGTCTGAAGTTTTTCAAGCTGAAAACTCTTTAAAATATATAAAACAGAACTCATTCTGTTTCATGAAAATGATAAAAATTACTGAAAATAAGAATTTTCATCATCCAAATACACAGAAATAACCAATTAAGAGTTTTTACACTAAAAACAACTTGTAACATAGATGCCTTTTAAATAGTTATCAGTCAATGGGTCCTCAATTTCTTAATTCACTATTTCTATGCTACCCCATTCCTTTAAAGTCAGGTCCTGGGATTACAATTTCCTTATAAGTGCCACCTTATGCTCATTTACCCTGTCCCTCCCACATCCACACTTAAATAGTTTTTATAGGAAGGCAATTTACAGCTTGGAGTGATTTTTACTCTATTTTTTTTTAATCCATTGAAATGGGACAATGGTGTAATAATTCGACATTATCACAATACTTGATCTAAGAACCTTATATCTTGAATAAGATGATAATATAAACCTATAATGATAAAAAAAATATTCTCCAGTTCCCAGTTGTCACATGAAATAGTCTGGGTTCTGACTTTTTACATGAAGTAGCATGGAGGAAAATTTTGAATATATGTAAAGTGAATTCAAATAAAGGCCAATTTATTATTTTTTCCTAAAAACAGCACCAATGAAAAATTTTAGACAAGGTGGCAGGGAGGCTAGACTGATTATATGAAACAGGTACAACTTAAACGAGTTGGTTAAAACAAAAATATTGGAGAGGGCTATCCAAAGTCTGGGCTGGCAAGTCTGATTGCGAGACTTGGCTGCGGCGAGACCCCCGAGCAGCCGCAGCTGCGGCGGTCCGAGCTAATCCCTCCCTCCTTCCCGGGCTGGCTGAGAGACTCGGAGAGACAAGCTTCCCAGCCAAGGCGGCCGGCGCCACACTTTTGCGGGCGGCTTCGAGTCTCGGCTTCGAGTCCGCAGCTACGAGTCTCGGATCAGAGGGCTATACAAAGTCTGGGCTGGCAAGTCTGACTGCGACTCTTGGCTGCGGCGAGACCCCCGAGCAGCGCGTGATTTGCCGAACAGCTGCAGCTGCGGCGGTCCGAGCTAATCCCTCCCTCCTTCCCGGGCTGGCTGAGAGTATCGGAGAAGCAAGTTTCCCAAGCCGAGGCAGGCGGCGCCCTTCTTCTGCGGGCGGCTTCGAGTCTCGGCTTTGAGTCCGTGGCTACGAATCTCAGATCAGAGGGCTATCCAAAGTCTGGGCTGGCTAGACTGGCTGCGAGACTCGGCTGCGGTGAGACCCCCGAGCGGCGCGTGATTTCCCGATCAGCGGCAGCTGCGGTGGTCCGAGCTACTCCCTCCCTCCTTTCTGGGCCGGCTGAGAGTATTGGAGAAGCAAGTTTGCCAAGCCGAGGCAGGCGGCACCCCTCTTTTGCGGGCGGCTTCGAGTCTCTGCTTCGAGTCCGCGGATACGAGTCTCGGATAGGAGGGCTATCCAAGCAGCGGTAGCCCACCCCCACGGGAGGCTTCCTGGTCCGGTGGGGAATCCCCCAGGCCCGCTGCGGTCCGCAACCAGCCACAGGGTCCCCTCAAGCCGCGGCAGCTGACGCCCCCACCACGCGCGGCCCCTGAACCAACGGAGAGAATTGGATCCGAAATCCCCAGGCCACGGAGATTGGTGACTGGGGGAGACCCATTCCAAACACTTGAGACAAACGTGTGCCACGTGCGCCACATACTGGGCAAGATAAGAAAAACAGATCCCAGAGATTTCACAGAAAAATATTACAACCTTGCTGGGTCCAACACCAAGAGAAATCTGAATAAATGCCCAGACGCCAGCAGCAGAACATAACTGTCCATGCTCAAAAGATTGAGAATATGGCTCAGTCAAAGGAACAAACCAATAGCTCAAATGAGACTCAAGAGCTGAGACAACTAATGCTGAATATACGAACAGAAATGGAAAACCTCTTCAAAAATGAAATCGATAAATTGAGGGAGGACATGAAGAGGACATGGGCTGAACATAAAGAAGAAATAGAAAAACTGAAAAAACAAATCGCAGAACTTATGGAAGTGAAGGATAAAGTAGCAAACATAGAAAAAATAATGGATAGCTACAATGATAGATTTAAAGAGACAGAAGATAGAATTAGTGATTTGGAGGATGGAACATCTGAATTCCAAAAAGAAACAGAAACTATAGGGAAAAGAATGGAAAAATTTGAACAGGGTATCAGGGAACTCAAGGACAATATGAACCGCACAAATATACGTGTTGTGGGTGTCCCAGAAGGAGAAGAGAAGGGAAAAGGAGGAGAAAAACTAATGGAAGAAATTATCACTGAAAATTTCCCAACTCTTATGAAAGACCTAAAATTACAGATCCAAGAAGTGCAGCGCACCCCAAAGAGATTAGACCCAAATAGGCGTTCTCCAAGACACTTACTAGTTAGAATGTCAGAGGTCAAAGAGAAAGAGAAGATCTTGAAAGCAGCAAGAGAAAAACAATCCATTACATACAAGGGAAACC
This sequence comes from Tamandua tetradactyla, assembly GCF_023851605.1. Classification (NCBI taxonomy): domain Eukaryota; kingdom Metazoa; phylum Chordata; class Mammalia; order Pilosa; family Myrmecophagidae; genus Tamandua; species Tamandua tetradactyla. The sequence continues at coordinate 31,688,931 of NC_135352.1, forward strand.
CAATAAGACTTTGTGTAGATTTCTCAGCAGAAACCATGGAAGCTAGAAGACAGTGGGATGATATATTTAAAATACTAAAAGAGAAAAACTGCCAACCAAGACTCCTATATCCAGCAAAATTATCCTTCAAAAATGAGGGAGAAATTAAAACATTCTCAGACAAAAAGTCACTGAAAGAATTTGTGACCAAGAGACCAGCTCTGCAAGAAATACTAAAGGGAGCACTAGAGTCAGATACAAAAAGACAGAAGAGAGAGATATGGAAAAGAGTGTAGAAAGAAGGAAAATCAGATATGATATATATAATACAAAAGGCAAAATGTTAGAGGAAAATATTATCCAAACAGTAATAACACTAAATGTCAATGGACTGAATTCCCCAATCAAAAGACATAGATTGGCAGAATGGATTAAAAAACAGGATCCTTCTATATGCTGTCTACAGGAAACACATCTTAGACCCAAAGATAAACATAGGTTGAAAGTGAAAGGTTGGGAAAAGATATTTCATGCAAATAACAACCAGAAAAGAGCAGGAGTGGCTATACTAATATCCAACAAATTAGACTTCAAATGTAAAACAGTTAAAAGAGACAAAGAAGGACACTATATACTAATAAAAGGAACAATTAAACAAGAAGACATAACAATCATAAATATTTACGCACCAAATCAGAATGCCCCAAAATACGTGAGGAATATACTGCAAACACTGAAAAGGGAAATAGACTCATATACCATAATAGTTGGAGACTTCAACTCACCACTCTCATCAATGGACAGAACATCTAGACAGAGGATCAACAAAGAAATAGAGAATCTGAATATTACTATAAATGAACTAGACTTAATAGACATTTATAGGACATTACATCCCACAACAGCAGGATACACCTTTTTCTCAAGTGCTCATGGATCATTCTCAAAGATAGACCATATGCTGGGTCACAAAGCAAGTCTTAACAAATTTAAAAAGATTGAAATTTTACACAACACTTTCTCGGACCATAAAGGAATGATGTTGGAAATCAATAATAGGCAGAGTGCCAGAAAATTCACAAATACGTGGAGGCTCAACAACACACTCCTAAACAACGACTGGGTCAAAGAAGAAATTGCTAGAGAAATTAGCAAATACCTCGAGGCGAATGAAAATGAAAACACAACATATCAAAACTTATGGGACGCAGCAAAGGCAGTGCTAAGAGGGAAATTTATTGCTCTAAATGCCTATATCAGAAAAGAAGAAAAGGCAAAAATTCAGGAATTAACTATCCATTTGGAAGAACTGGAGAAAGAACAGCAAGCTAACCCCAAAGCAAGCAAAAGGAAAGAAATAACAAAGATTAGAGCACAAATAAATGAAATTGAAAACATGAAAACAATAGAGAAAATCAATAAGGCCAGAAGTTGGTTCTATGAGAAAATCAATAAGATTGATGGGCCCTTAGCAAGATTGACAAAAAGAAGAAGAGAGAGGATGCAAATAAATAAGATCAGAAATGGAAGAGGAGACATAACTACTGACCTCACAGAAATAAAGGAGGTAATAACAGGATACTATGAACAACTTTACGCTAATAAATACAACAATTTAGAGGAAATGGACGGGTTCCTGGAAAGACATGAACAACCAACTTTGACTCAAGAAGACATAGATGACCTCAACAAACCAATCACAAGTAAAGAAATTGAAGCAGTCATTCAAAAGCTTCCTAAAAAGAAAAGTCCAGGGCGGGCCGCGGTGGCTCAGCGGGCAAGAGTGCTTGCCTGCCATGCCGGAGGACCCCGGTTCGATTCCCGGCCCCAGCCCATGTAAAAAACAAACAAACAAACAAAATATAATAAAATAAGAAAATGTTTAAAGATGTTTCCCTTTCTTCCTCCCTTCCTTCCTTCCATCCTTCCTTCCTTCTCTGTCTTTCTTTCTTAAAAAAAAAAAAAAAAAAAAAAAAAAAGAAAAGTCCAGGACCAGACGGCTTCACATGTGAATTCTATCAAACATTCCAGAAAGAATTAGTACCAACTCTCCTCAAACTCTTCAAAAAAATCGAAGTGGAGGGAAAACTACCTAATTCATTCTATGATGCCAACATTACCCTCATACCAAAACCAGGCAAAGATATTACAAGAAAAGAAAACTACAGGCCGATTTCTCTAATGAATATAGATGCAAAAATCCTCAATAAAATTCTAGCAAATCGTATCCAACAACACATTAAAAGAATTATTCATCATGACCAAGTAGGATTCATCCCAGGTATGCAAGGATGGTTCAACATAAGAAAATCAATTAATGTAATACACCATATCAACAAATCAAAGCAGAAAAATCACATGATCATCTCAATTGATGCAGAGAAAGCATTTGACAAGATTCAACATCCTTTCCTGTTGAAAACACTTCAAAGGATAGGAATACAAGGGAACTTCCTTAAAAAGATAGAGGGAATATATGAACAACCCACAGCTAATATCATCCTTAATGGGGAAAAATTGAAAACGTTCCCCCTAAGATCAGGAACAAGACAAGGATGTCCACTATCACCACTATTATTCAACATTGTGTTGGAGGTTCTAGCCAGAGCAATTAGACAAGAAAAAGAAATACAAGGCATCAAAATTGGAAAGGAAGAAGTAAAACTATCACTGTTTGCAGACGATATGATAATATACGTCGAAAACCCGGAAAAATCCACAACAAAACTACTAGAGCTAATAAATGAGTACAGCAAAGTAGCAGGTTACAAGATCAACATTCAAAAATCTGTAGCATTTCTATACACTAGCAATGAACAAGCGGAGGGGGAAATCAAGAAACGAATCCCATTTACAATTGCAACTAAAAGAATAAAATACCTAGGAATAAATTTAACTAAAGAGACAAAAAACCTATATAAAGAAAACTACAAAAAACTGCTAAAAGAAATCACAGAAGACCTAAACAGATGGAAGGGCAAACCGTGTTCATGGATTGGAAGACTAAATATAGTTAAGATGTCAATTCTACCTAAATTGATTTACAGATTCAATGCAATACCAATCAAAATCCCAACAACGTATTGTTCAGAAATAGAAAAACCAATAAGCAAATTTATCTGGAAGGGCAGGGTGCCCCGAATTGCTAAAAACATCTTGAGGAAAAAAAACGAAGCTGGAGGTCTTGCACTGCCTGACTTTAAGGCATATTATGAAGCCACAGTGGTCAAAACAGCATGGTATTGGCATAAAGATAGATATATCAACCAATGGAATCGAATAGAGTGCTCAGATATAGACCCTCTCATCTATGGACATTTGATCTTTGATAAGGCAGTCAAGCCAACTCACCTGGGACAGAACAGTCTCTTCAATAAATGGTGCCTAGAGAACTGGATATCCATATGCAAAAGAATGAAAGAAGACCCATATCTCACACCCTACACAAAAGTTAACTCAAAATGGATCAAAGATCTAAACATTAGGTCTAAGACCATAGAACAGTTAGAGGAAAATGTCGGGAGGTATCTTATGAATCTTACAATTGGAGGCGGTTTTATGGACCTTACACCTAAAGCAAGAGCACTGAAGAAGGAAATAAATAAATGGGAACTCCTCAAAATTAAACACTTTTGTGCATCAAAGAACTTCATCAAGAAAGTAGAAAGACAGCCTACACAATGGGAATCAATATTTGGAAATGACATATCAGATAAAGGTCTAGTATCCAGAATTTATAATGAGATTGTTCAACTCAACAACAAAAAGATAGCCAACCCAATTACAAAATGGGAAAAAGACTTGAATAGACACCTCTCAGAGGAGGAAATACAAATGGCCAAAAGGCACGTGAAGAGATGCTCAATGTCCCTGGCCATTAGAGAAATGCAAATCAAAACCACAATGAGATATCATCTCACACCCACCAGAATGGCCATTATCAACAAAACAGAAAATGACAAGTGCTGGAGAGGATGCGGTGAAAGAGGCACACTTATCCACTGTTGGTGGGAATGCCAAATGGTGCAACCACTGTGGAAAACAGTTTGGCGGTTCCTCAAAAAGCTGAATATAGAATTGCCATACGACCCAGCAATACCATTGCTGGGAATCTACTCAAAGGAATTAAGGGCAAAAACTCAAACAGACATTTGCACACCAATGTTTATAGCAGCGTTATTTACAATTGCAAAGAGATGGAAACAGCCAAAATGTCCATCAACAGACGAGTGGCTAAACAAACTGTGGTATATACATACGATGGAATATTATGCAGCTTTAAGGCAGGATAAACTTATGAAGCATGTAATAACATGGATGGACCTAGAGAACATTATGCTGAGTGAGTCTAGCCAAAAACTAAAAGACAAATACTGTATGGTCCCAATGATGTGAATCGACACTCGAGAATAAACTTGGAATATGTCATTGGTAATAGAGTTCAGCAGGAGTTAGAAACAGGGTAAGATAATGCGTAATTGGAGCTGATGGAATACAGACTGTGCAATAGGACTAGATACAAAAACTCAAAAATGGACAGTACAATAATACCTAATTGTAAAGTAATCATGTTAAAATACTGAACGAAGCTGCATCCGAGCGATAGGTTCTTGTTTTGTTTTGTTTTGTTTGTTTTGTTCTTATTATTATTACTTTTATTTTTTTCTCTATATTAACATTCTATATTTTTTTCTGTTATACTGCTAGTTCTTCTAAACCGATGCAAATGTACTAAGAAACGATGATCATGCATCTATGTGATGATGTTAAGAAGTACTGATTGCATATGTAGAATGGTATGATGTCTAAAAAAAAAAAAAAAAAATCATCAGCACAATACTGCCTAACTGTAATGTAATTATGTTGGAACGCTGAATGAAGCTGCATCTGATCTATAGTTTTTTTTTGTTTTTTTTTTCTTTCTCTTATATATTTTTGTACTTTTTATTTTTATTTGTGTTTTCTCTGTGTTATCACTTTATTTCTTTTTCTGTTGTTGTGCTATTTCTTTCTCTAAATCGATGCATATGTACTGAGAAATGATGACCATACACCTATGTGATGATATTAAGAATTACTGATTGCATATGTAGAATGGATTGATTTCTAATGTTGTGTTAGTTAATTTTTTTTAATTAATAAAAAAAAAAACAAAAATATTGCCCTAAACTGTTATATGAAACAGGCACAACTTAAACGAGTTGGTTAAAACAAAAATATTGCACTAAACTGTCATACATTTTTGTGCATGTGAGAAGAACTATATGGATAGTTTGGGGGAACATTTTACTTCATCCCGTAAATATTTGGAGGGGGCAGTGTTACTCATTTCGAACATTGTTTTCCCTAAATGTCAATATTAAAATGTGTAATAACATGGTGTGTCTCCAGTATGAAATCAGAAAACCATATAAAATGTATAAACTACCTAATTATAGAGGGCTTGTTTTTCTATTATAGAACAAGCTGAGTGATTTTAAACAGTCTAGATAGTTATTACAATCTGACTGTGATGTGTTCTTCCTTCTACCTTCCCAAGAATTTCTTGTATTATAATAATGGATTCTAAAGGAATAAATTGCATACACACAATCAATTACTGAAAAGCGTAGGTGGCTCACCCAGCACGATGCAATCACACCATGGCATCTGGTTTCTTAGAACAACACTGCCCTTCAATTCCACGAGACTCAGCCTTCTCCCACTTGGGCATGGCCCACCCACATGTTTCAGTGACATCAGGAATGCACCAGCTTGGAATAAGCCATGTCATGGAGGCTGCATCTGACTCATCATCCTAGGGTAAAGAGTAGTCAACTGAGGAGTCTTGAGTGATACATTTTAGAAGAGAAGTTCATTCCCCAAGGAAAAATGAGGGATGCAGTGACGTTGCAGGGCTTTAGAATATCTGCTGTGGCCTGGTTGTTCACTCTGTGATAAACATTTCTACATAGGTCCAGTACATACTACATTTAAATTGAAAATAAATGGTCATTCATATTTTAAAAGCTTAACTTGTGTGTAAGACTAAAGCAAAAAATGTTTATTTGGTACAAAATTTATATTTTGCCTAATGCATTTCCTAATGTAACTTATATGAACCATTAAATTGAACCCCATAAGTACATGGAACCTTGAATAGGGCATGAGATTTTGTAGTTTTGTCCAGAGTGATGCCCTGATAAATCCCAGAGTGATGCCCCAATAAATCTCAGAGTAATTCGAACAGTGAATAAAAAAGTATTTGCAAAGTCGCCTTGGGGGAATGGTGAGAAAGGGGGAAAATTCAACTTACCCATTTGGAAAATTCCTGATATTCTCACAAACAGGGGGACAACCAAATCAATGGTCGAGCCCTCAATCTTGGGGTTTGTTCCTATGAAACTTATTCCATCAAAGGATAGACTAAACCTACTTAAAATTAGACCTGGGCAGGCCACAGTGGCTCCTCAGGCAGAGTTCTCACCTGCCATGCTGGGGACCCAGGTTTGAATCCTGGTGCCTGCCCATGCAGGAAAAAAAAAAATTAGGCCTAAGAGTCACCCCCAGAGAACCTCTTTTGTTGCTCAGATGTTGCCTCTCCCTCTCAGAAAAAAAAAAAAGAAAAATTGTGGAATGTTGAAGGCAAGTGGGCTTCAAACCATTCTGAGACCTTGGGGGCATGGCAATGCTTTTGACCTTCTAAAATATCTGCCTAGAGAATCTTACTTTGAAAAGTATAAGTTTATAGGATCTAGAACTCTGTTGGAAAAGGAAGATAATATTTATAAAAATATTTTAATGTGCTTAAATATTTCTAAAATCTTTCAGTTCTGTTAACTTGGCTTCATCTGACTTCATGCTATTGTAGTGACATCATTTTTTGGAGGAAAGAAATTTAAGGAAAATTGATTAAAAGATAATTGCTAAATAGAAGTGCTCTGATTTTAAGGATTACTAGGAACCAAAATTCTTGGCTGGTCATTGCCTGAGGGATGTATTAATTTAACATAGTTTGATGAAAAAATATTGATTTTGTAATAAATATATGAATTCACCAAGGTTTGGTTCAGTTTTCTTTTTCACCTGACACAGCTCCATGTTTTACCAACTAAAGAACATGATAGTGGAAAATGCTTTTTCAAAAAGGATGGGTACAAAGCTTTTGTTTCTCTGTAGGGATGTAAATTTCAATAATTAAATTGGACTGGCACCTTATACCATGTTAAAAACTCAACTCAAAATGGATCATACACAGAAATATAAAGGCTAAAATTATAAAACTCTTAGAAGAAAACATGTAAAAATCTACTGGACATCGGGTTAGTCAATGGTATAACACCAAGAGCACAGTGAAAGAAAAAAGAGATTAATTGGACTTTATTAAAATCAAAAACTTTTATTCCTCAAAGGAGATCATCAAGAAAGTGCAAAGAAGTCTACAAGGTGAGAGAGCAGTTGCAAAACATACATCTGACAAGGAACATGCATCCAGCATATATAAAGAACTCTTACATCACAAAACTAAAAAGGAAATTTAATTTAAAAAATAGCCAAAATAATTGAAGAGACATTGCTCCATACAAAATAAACATGTGGTCACTAAACATATGAAAAAAAGGTTCAGCCCCATTCATCATTAGTGAAATGCAAATAAAAACCACAACACGGCACCACCTCACATTCACCAGAATAGATAAACTAATAGAGTCAGACAAAAACAAGTGTTGGTTATGCCATTTCCAAATAATTTCTCCCATTGTGTAGGCTGTTGTTTTTCTTTCACAATGAAGTCTTTTGAAGTGAAACCTTTTTAATTTTGTTGAAGGCACATTTATCTAAATGTTTTTTTGGTGTTGTTGTTGTTTCTGTGGTTTATGCTTTGTGTATTAAGTTAAGGAAACCACTGCCTAACATAAGGGCCTGAAGATGCTGGCCTGCATTTTTTCTCACAGTTTGATAGTTCTGGCTCTTATATTTAGGTCTTTGATCCATTTTGAATTTATTTTTATATAAAAAATTTGTTGAAGATACTGTTCTTTCCTAAGTGATAGTCTCTGTCTCCTTGTCAAAATTCTGTTGGCCATAAAAGTGAGGGTTGATTTCTGAGCACATTATTCAATTCCATTGGTCTATGGCTGTCCTTGTGCCACTACCACACTGTTTTGATTACTGCAGCTTTGTATTAAGTTTGAAGAACAGGAAGTGTGAGTTCTCCAACTTCACTCTTTTTCAAGATGCTTTGGTTTTTCGGGTCCCCTCACCCTCCATATAAGTTTGATGATTGGATTTCCATTTCTGACAGGAAGGTAGTTGGAATTTTGATTCGGATTGTGTTGAATTTATATATTGCTTTGGGTAGAATTGATATCTTAATGATATTTAGTTCTTTCAGTCCATGGACATGGAATTTCCTTCCATTTACTTAGGTCTTGTTTGGTTTCTTTAAACATTTTGTAGTTTTCTTTGTACAAGTCTATTACATCCTTGTTTAGATTTATTCTTAGATATTGGATTCCTTTAGTTACTATTGTGAATGGAATATATATATATTTATTTCTTCTTCCCATTGTTCATTGCTTATTTACAGAAACACTACTGAATTTTGGCGTGTTGTTCTTGTGCCCCGCCACTTTGCTGAATTCATTTATTAGCTCCAGAAGCTTTGTTGTGAATTTTTCAGGATTTTCTGCAACTAGGAACATGCTATCTGCAAAAAGGGAAAGTTTTACTACTTCGCTTCCAATTGTCTTGGCAAGAACTTTCACTGTGATAATGGACATCCTTCTCTTTTTGGAAGTCACATATTCAATAAAGTTTCAATACTCAGAATATACGAAGAAATACTTCAACTTGACCGCAAAATGACAAACAACCCAATTTAAAAATCAGAAAAAAATGTGAATAGACATCTCTCCAAAGAAGATAGACAAAATGGCCAGAAAGCACATGAAAAGATGCTCAACATCATGGCCATCAGAGAAATGCAAATTAAAACTACAATGAGATACAATTTCATTCTCATTAAATTGGGAGATTTTACTATTTCAATGATTATATTAATATAAATTATTTAAAGATTCCAGTTAAGAAGCAAAGATTGTGAAATGCATGAAAAAGCAACTTTCAAATATAAGCACTATCAAACATATGCTGTCTTCAAAGATATACAAATAAAATCATATTAAAAGTAAAATCCTGAATGCTTTCTCTCTAGGATCAACAAGACATTACTCTTTACTCTCTGCAATCTATTCGACTTTGTACCGGTGGTACTAGGTTGGAAAGAAGAAGTGAAACTCTCTTTAATTTACACATGACATGACGTTCTAGCTGTTGGAATGCAATATACCAGAAATGGAATGACTTTCGAAAAGGGGAATTTAATAAGTTGCTAGTTTACAGTTCCAAGGTCGAGAAAATGTTCCAGTTACAAGTCTATAGAAATATCCAATCTAAGGCATCTAGGGAAAGATACCTTGGTTCAAGAAAGCTGATGAAGTTCAGGGTTTCTCTCTCAAGTGAGAAGACACAGGGCGAACACAGTCAGTGTTTCTGTCTCATCTGGAAAGGCACATGGTGAACATGGTCAGGGTCCCTCTCTCATCTGGAAGGGCACATGGCGAACATGGTGTTGTCTGCTAGCTTCTTCTCCTGGCTTCCTGGTTCATGAAGCTCCCCAGGAGGCGTTTTCCTTCTTCATCTCCAAAGGTCGCTGGCTGGTGGACTCTGCGTCTCGTGGACTCTGCTTCTCATGGCTGCACTGTTCTCTGCTCTCTCAGAATCTCCTTTCTCCAAAATGTTTCCTCTTTTATAGGACTTCAGAAACTGATCAAGACCCACCCAAATGGGTGGAGACACACCTCCACCTAATCCAGTTTAAAAGCCACTCTTGATTAAATCACATCTCCAGGGAGATGATCTAATTACAGTTTCAAACATATAATACTAAACAGGGATTAGAAGAAACGGCTGCTTTTACAAAAGGGGATTAGGATTAAAACAGGGCTTTTCTAGAGTCCATACATCCTTTCAAACTAGCACACATGATTATCTAAATAGACCATCCTCTATAATCTACAAAATAGCTCCTAGAACAAATAAGTGAGTTTTTCATTGTCATAGAATACAAGGTCAATATATAAAATGCCAACTGTATTTCTATATATTAAAACAAACAATTGGAAACTGAAATCTGCAATGCACTGCCATTTTTAATAGCATAAAATCATGAAATACGTGGGAATACATTTAACAATATATGTGCAAAATATGTTTATAATGAAAAACAACAAAACATTGCTCAAAGGGGGATCCAAATAAGTAAAAATCAGTATGCTCTTCAACCAGAAACTCAATATATTTGAGGTGTCAATTCTGTCCAGATTGAGCTATATTTCCTTTTTTTTTGCAAAATTAAAAGACCAACAGGTTTTTGAAGTTAGAAGTAGATTTTAAAATTTATATTGCAATGCAAGGGAACTACAGTGGCCAAAATAATTTTGAAAAAGAAAAACAAAGCTAGAGAATCTATACTACTTGGTTTTAAGAGTAAATGTAAATCTATACTAATTAAGACAATATGTGGTATTGGCATAATGATAGATGAACAGAGAACAATGGAACAGAATAGAAAGTCTAGAAAGAGATCCATTGTTTTATGGTCAATTGGTTTTTGTCAAGGGTACCAGGTAATTCAATGAGGAAAGGATATACTTTTTTAACTAATGGTGGTAGAAAAATTAGATATACATATGTAAAAAATGACCTTTACTCTTTTTTTTTTTTTTTTTTTTTTTTTAATTTTTTTTTTTTTTTTATTAACGGAAAGAAAAAAAAGAAATTAACACAACATTTAGAAATCATACCATTCTACATATGCACTCAGTAATTCTTAACATCATCACATAGATGCATGATCATTGTTTCTTAGTACATTTGCATCAGTTTAGAGGAACTAGCAACACAACAGAAAAAGCTATAAAATGTTAATATAAAGAAAAGAAATAAAAGTAGTAGTAATAGTAAAAAACAACAACAACAAACAAACCAACAAGCAAACAAAAACAAAAAAAAAACCCTATAGCTCAGATGCAGCTTCATTCAGTATTTTAACATGATTACTTTACAATTAGGTATTATTGTGCTGTCCATTTTTGAGTTTTTGTATCTAGTCCTGTTGCACAATCTGTATCCCTTCAGCTTCAATTACCCATTGTCTTACCCTGTTTCTAACTCCTGCTGAACTCTGTTACCAATGACATATTTCAAGTTTATTCTCGAATGTCCGTTCACAACAGTGGGACCATACAGTATTTGTCCTTTAGTTTTTGGCTGGATTCACTCAGCATAATATTCTCTAGGTCCATCCATGTTATTACATGGTTCACAAGTTTATCTTGTCTTAAAGCTGCATAATATTCCATCGTATGTATATACCACAGTTTGTTTAGCCACTCTTCTGTTGATGGAGATTTTGGCTGTTTCCATCTCTTTGCAATTGTAAATAACGCTGCTATAAACATTGGTGTGCAAATGTCCGTTTGTGTCTTTGCCCTTAAGTCCTTTGAGTAGATACCTAGCAATGGTATTGCTGGGTCGTATGGCAATTCTATATTCAGCTTTTTGAGGAACCGCCAAACTGCCTTCCACAGTGGTTGCACCCTTTGACATTCCCACCAACAGTGAATAAGTGTGCCTCTTTCTCCGCATCCTCTCCAGCACTTGTCATTTTCTGTTTTGTTGATAATGGCCATTCTGGTGGGTGTGAGATGATATCTCATTGTGGTTTTGATTTGCATTTCTCTAATGGCCAGGGACATTGAGCATCTCTTCATGTGCCTCTTGGCCATCCGTATTTCTTCTTCTGGTAGGTGTCTGTTTAAGTCTTTTTCCCATTTTGTAATTGGGTTGGCTGTCTTTTTGTTGTTGAGTTGAATAATCTCTTTGTAAATTCTGGATACTAGACCCTTATCTGATATGTCATTTCCAAATATTGTCTCCCATTGTGTAGGCTGTCTTTCTACTTTCTTGATGAAGTTCTCTGATGCACAAAAGTGTTTAATTTTGAGAAGCTCCCATTTATTTATTTCCTTCTTCAGTGTTCTTGCTTTAGGTTTAAGGTCCATAAAACCACCTCCAGTTGTAAGATCCATAAGATATCTCCCAACATTTTCCTCTAACTGTTTTATGGTCTTAGACCTAATGTTTAGATCTTTGATCCATTTTGAGTTAACTTTTGTATAGGGTGTGAGAGATGGGTCTTCTTTCATTCTTTTGCATATGGATATCCAGTTCTCTAGGCACCATTTATTGAAGAGACTGTTCTGTCCCAGGTGAGTTGGCTTGACTGCCTTATCAAAGATCAAATGTCCATAGATGAGAGGGTCTATATCTGAGCACTCTATTCGATTCCATTGGTCGACATATCTATCTTTATGCCAATACCATGCTGTTTTGACCACTGTGGCTTCATAATATGCCTTAAAGTCAGGCAGCGCGAGACCTCCAGCTTCGTTTTTTTTTCCTCAAGATGTTTTTAGCAATTCGGGGTACCCTGCCCTTCCAGATAAATTTGCTTATTGGTTTTTCTATTTCTGAAAAATATGTCGTTGGGATTTTGATTGGTATTGCATTGAATCTGTAAATCAATTTAGGTAGGATTGACATCTTAACTATATTTAGTCTTCCAATCCATGAACACGGTACGCCCTTCCATCTATTTAGGTCTTCTGTGATTTCTTTTAACAGTTTTTTGTAGTTTTCTTTATATAGGTTTTTTGTCTCTTTGGTTAAATTTATTCCTAGGTATTTTATTCTTTTAGTTGCGATTGTAAATGGGATTCGTTTCTTGATTTCTACCTCAGCTTGTTCATTACTAGTGTATAGAAAAGCTACAGATTTTTGAATGTTGATCTTGTAACCTGCTACTTTGCTGTACTCATTTATTAGCTCTAGTAATTTTGTTGTGGATTTTTCTGGGTTTTCTACATATAGTATCATATCGTCTGCAAACAGTGATAGTTTTACTTCTTCCTTTCCAATTTTGATGCCTTGTATTTCTTTTTCTTGCCTAATTGCTCTGGCTAGAACTTCCAACACAATGTTGAATAATAGTGGTGATAGTGGACATCCTTGTCTTGTTCCTGATCTTAGGGGGAAAGTTTTCAATTTTTCCCCATTGAGGATGATATTAGCTGTGGGTTTTTCATATATTCCCTCTATCATTTTAAGGAAGTTCCCTTGTATTCCTATCTTTTGAAGTGTTTTCAGCAGGAAAGGATGTTGAATCTTGTCAAATGCCTTCTCTGCATCAATTGAGATGATCATGTGATTTTTCTGCTTTGATTTGTTGATATGGTGTATTACATTAATTGATTTTCTTATGTTGAACCATCCTTGCATACCTGGGATGAATCCTACTTGGTCATGATATATAATTCTGTTAATGTGTTGTTGGATACGATTTGCTAGAATTTTATTGAGGATTTTTGCATCTGTATTCATTAGAGAGATTGGTCTGTAGTTTTCTTTTTTTGTAATATCTTTGCCTGGTTTTGGTATGAGGGTGATGTTGGCTTCATAGAATGAATTAGGTAGTTTTCCCTCCACTTCGATTATGTTGAAGAGTTTGAGGAGAGTAGGTACTAATTCTTTCTGGAATGTTTGATAGAATTCACATGTGAAGCCGTCTGGTCCTGGACTTTTCTTTTTAGGGAGCTTTTGAATAACTAATTCAATCTCTTTACTTGTGATTGGTTTGTTGAGGTCGTCTATTTCTTCTTGAGTCAAAGTTGGTTGTTCCTGTCTTTCCAGGAACCTGTCCATTTCTTCTAAATTGTTGTATTTATTAGCGTAAAGTTGTTCATAGTATCCTGTTATTACCTCCTTTATTTCTGTGAGGTCAGTAGTTATGTCTCCTCTTTCATTTCTAATCTTATTTATTTGCATCCTCTCTCTTCTTCTTTTTGTCAATCTTGCTAAGGGCCCATCAATCTTGTTGATTTTCTCATAGAACCAACTTTTGGTCTTATTGATTTTCTCTATTGTTTTCATGTTTTCAATTTCATTTATTTCTGCTCTAATCTTTGTTATTTCTTTCCTTTTGCTTGCTTTGGGATTAGTTTGCTGTTCTTTCTCCAGTTCTTCCAAGTGGACAGTTAATTCCTGCATTTTTGCCTTTTCTTCTTTTCTGATAAAGGCATTTAGGGCAATAAATTTCCCTCTTAGCACTGCCTTTGCTGCGTCCCATAAGTTTTGATATGTTGTGTCTTCATTTTCATTTGCCTCTAGGTATTTACTAATTTCTCTTGCAATTTCTTCTTTGACCCACTTGTTGTTTAAGAGTGTGTTGTTGAGCCTCCATGTATTTATGAATTTTCTGGCACTCCGCCTATTATTGATTTCCAACTTCATTCCTTTATGATCCGAGAAAGTGTTGTGTATGATTTCAATCTTTTTAAATTTGTTAAGACTTGCTTTGTGACCCAGCATATGGTCTATCTTTGAGAATGATCCATGAGCACTTGAAAAAAAGGTGTATCCTGCTGTTGTGGGATGTAATGTCCTATAGATGTCTGTTAAGTCAAGTTCATTTATAGTAATATTCAGGTTCTCTATTTCTTTATTGATCCTCTGTGTAGATGTTCTGTCCATTGATGAGAGTGGTGAATTGAAGTCTCCAACTATTATGGTATATGTGTCTATTTCCCTTTTCAATGTTTGCAGTGTATTCCTCACGTATTTTGGGGCATTCTGGTTCGGTGCGTAAATATTTATGATTGTTATGTCTTCTTGTTTAATTGTTCCTTTTATTAGTATATAGTGTCCTTCTTTGTCTCTTTTAACTGTTTTACATTTGAAGTCTAATTTGTTGGATATTAGTATAGCCACTCCTGCTCTTTTCTGGTTGTTGTTTGCATGAAATATCTTTTCCCAACCTTTCACTTTCAACCTATATTTATCTTTGGGTCTAAGATGTGTTTCCTGTAGACAGCATATAGAAGGATCCTGTTTTTTAATCCATTCTGCCAGTCTATGTCTTTTAATTGGGGAATTCAGTCCATTGACATTTAGAGTTATTACTGTTTGGATAATATTTTCCTCTACCATTTTGCCTTTTGTATTATATATATCATATCTGTCTTTCCTTCTTTCTACACTTTTCTCCATGTCTCTCTCTTCTGTCTTTTTGTATCTGACTCTAGTGCTTCCTTTAGTATTTCTTGCAAAGCTGGTCTCTTGGTCACAAATTCTCTTAGTGACTTTTTGTCTGAGAATGTTTTAAATTCTCCCTCATTTTTGAAGGACAATTTTGCTGGATATAGGAGTCTTGGCTGGCAGTTTTTCTCTTTTAGTAACTTAAATATATCATCCCACTGTCTTCTAGCTTCCATGGTTTCTGCTGAGAAATCTACACATAGTCTTATTGGGTTTCCCTTGTATGTGACGGATTGTTTTTCTCTCGCTGCCTTCAAGATCCTCTCTTTCTCTTTGACCTCTGACATTCTAACTAGTAAGTGTCTTGGGGAACGCCTATTTGTGTCTAATCTCTTTGGGGTGCGCTGCACTTCTTGGATCTGTAATTTTAGGTCTTTCATAAGAGTTGGGAAATTTTCAGTGATAATTTCTTCCATTAGTTTTTCTCCTCCTTTTCCCTTCTCTTCTCCTTCTGGGATACCCACTACACGTATATTTGTACGGTTCACATTGTCCTTGAGTTCCCTGATACCTTGTTCAAATTTTTCCATTCTTTTCCGGATAGTTTCTGTTTCTTTTTGGAGTTCAGATGTTTCATCCTCCAAATCACTAATTCTATCTTCTGTTTCTTTAAATCTGTCTTTGTAGGTATCCATTGTTTTTTCCATCTTTTCTACTTTATCTTTCACTTCCATAAGTTCTGTGATTTGTTTTTTCAGTTTTTCTATTTCTTCTTTATGTTCAGCCCATGTCTTCTTCATGTCCTCCCTCAATTTATCGATTTCGTTTTTGAAGAGGTTTTCCATTTCTGTTCGTATATTCAGCATTAGTTGTTTCAGCTCCTGTATCTCATTTGAACTATTGGTTTCTTCGTTTGACTGGGCCATATGTTCAATTTTCTGAGCGTGATCCGTTATCTTCTGCTGGCGTCTGGGCATTTAGTCAGATTTCCCCGGGTGTTCGACCCCACAGGTTGAAAGATTTTTCTGCGCAGTCTCTGGGTTCTGTTCTTCCTATCCTGCCCAGTAGGTGGCGCACGTGGCACACGCCTGTCTGTGGGTTCCACCAGCGAAAGTTGCTGTGGGTCCCTCAACTCTGGAAAACTCTCGCCGTAGGGGAGGTTCAGCAACCGAAGCGTCTTGGAAGAATGCCAGCCGGCCCGGGGTTCCAAACGCGGGGAGGGTCGCCGGATGTCGCAGCACAGGAGAGCGTCCGGCCAAATTAGCTAGTCGACCCGGGGCACCAAGCGTGGCGGGAGGGCGCCAGCTGTCGCAGCCCGGGAGAGTGCACTGCTCCCAGCCGACGGGGGAGTCACGTGTTTGGAAGGGATCCCCCGGTCACTGTTCTCCGCAGTCTGGGGATTTCCGACCCTACTATCTCAGTTGTTCCGGGGGGCCTCGTGTGGTGGGGGCACCAGCCGCCGCGGCCTAAGGGGACCGCCTGTCCAATTCTACCAGCTGGCCTGGGAAGGTGGAAGGGAGGGACTCCGGTCGCTTGCTGTCCCACCCAGGAAAGCCTGTGCCCCTTGGTGATCTCACCGGAGCTGGTTCTCCCAGATAGTCAGCCGTTCCAGGATGGGGTACGCTGTCCCTTTGATCTCCCTCGTGGCTCCGGGAGCTGCTCTGTATTATCTCCACTCCCCCAGTAGTTGTTCTGGAGGAGGAAAGGTGAGGGCGGCAAGGCTGTCGAGGCTGGTGGCGGAGGAGCACGGTGAAGGCGGGGAAAGAGGGCACCGTGTTGGTTGGAGAGCAGCCGGAGCAGGAGGGGGAGGAGGGGGAGAGAGAGGGGGTAGGGAGGTCGGGCGGCTCGGCTGCTGCGGGGCGCGTGCGCCGCGCGGCGGTCCGGGGGAGAAAGAGAGGGGGTAGGGAGGTCGGGCGGCTCGGCTGCTGCGGGGCGCGTGCGCCGCGCGGCGGTCCGGGGGAGAAAGAGAGGGGGTAGGGAGGTCGGGCGGCTCGGCTGCTGCGGGGCGCGTGCGCCGCGCGGCGGTCCGGGGGCGAAAGAGCGGGGGTAGGGAGGTCGGGCGGCTCGGCTGCTGCGGGGCGCGTGCGCCGCGCGGCGGTCCGGGGGAGAAAGAGAGGGGGTAGGGAGGTCGGGCGGCGCGGCTGCTGCGGGGCGCGTGCGCCGCGCGGCGGTCCGGGGGAGAAAGAGAGGGGGTAGGGAGGTCGGGCGGCTCGGCTGCTGCGGGGCGCGTGCGCCGCGCGGCGGTCCGGGGGAGAAAGAGAGGGGGTAGGGAGGTCGGGCGGCTCGGCTGCTGCGGGGCGCGTGCGCCGCGCGGCGGTCCGGGGGAGAAAGAGAGGGGGTAGGGAGGTCGGGCGGCTCGGCTGCTGACCTTTACTCTTATATCACACAATACAAAAAATAACTCAAAACAGATCAGAAGCATCATATAATAAACAAAATTCTGTAACTTCTAAAATAATATATTAGAAAACGTTTGTAACTTTGAGTTATGCAACACTTTCTATGATAGGATACAAAAAGCTCCAACCAAAACTGATAAACTGAAAATCCAAATCTTAAACCTCTATCCTTCAAAGGATACTGTTAAGAAAGTGAAAAGACAAGCCATGCACTGGAGAAAAAAACATGTGCAACACATGTATGTTCTAAAACTCTTTTATGCAGAATATACAGGGTACACTTAAAACTCTATAAGAAAACCATCCAAGTATATGTTACAATGGGCACAATATTGAAGTATTTTACAAAAGAAGATATCCCAATAACCAGTAAGTCCATGAAAAAATATTCAACATTATTTGTTGTCAGGAGTGTTGTTTTAGTTTGCTAAAGATGCCAGAATGCAATATACCAGAAATGGGTTGGCTTTTACAAAGGAGATTTATTAGTTTATAAATTTACAGTTCTAAGGCTATGAAAATTAAGGCCTCAACAGGAGGATACTTTCTCTCAAGAAAGGCCAATTCCCGCCCAGGGTTTCTCTGTTTTATGAAAAGGTACATGGCAATGTCTGCTGGCCCTTTGGTCCTGGGGTTTTATTACTTTCAGCAATTCATTCCAGAGGTCTCTCTCTGAGCTTCTGTCTGTCTCCAAGCATCTCCAAATGTCTGCATGTGAAACAGTTCTGAATCGTTTCTCTCTGCGTGAGCTCTGTTAAAGACTTCAGTAAACTAATTAAGACCCACCTTGAATGGGTGGAGTCCTAACTCCATCTAATCAAAAGGCCACACCCACAATTGGGTGTGTCACATCTCCATGGAAACAACCTAATCAAGCGGTCCCACCCTACAATATCAGGTCAGGATCATAAGAACATGGCTGCCCCATAAGATTGGATCAGGCAATGTTCTGGAGTAGATGGAAGGAAAAATCTGGGATGATGGCAAGGTAGCCCCTGACAACCTCTGGGATCTGTCCTGTAACTATTTGTTGAAGAACACCTTGAAAACTATTGCTTTTTACTTTCTCTGCTTTGTAAGTATATATTTTAACAATTAAAAAGATTGGATTAGGATTAAAAGAACATGGCTTTTCTGGAGTACATAACAGTTTCAAGCCAGGACAGTTGTGTAAATGAAAACTATAAGGAGATACATTCCACAGTCACTTGAGGGACTAAATAAAATAGATTGATAATTCAAGGTTTTGGTGAAAAGGAGGAACAAATAGAATTTTCATAAATTGCTCTTGTAAATGCAAAATTCTATAGCCATCTTGGAAAACAGCATAGCATTTATTAAAAGGTAAACACAGACTTGTTTTAAGACCCAGAAGTCCCACTTTCTAGCCTTTTACAAACAAGAAATAAAAATATATGCCCACATAAATAAGTGTACTTAAATATTTATGGCATCTTTACTCGTGATAGCCAAAAATGGATTCTAGGCTGAATGCCCATCCACTGGCAAATGGATAAACCAATCAGTTATATCCATTCAATGAAATACTACACAGCAATAAAAAGCAATGAACTAGTGGCTTACACAACAATAAGACGAATCTCAAAACTTTCACCATAAGTCAAAAAAGTCAGGCACAAAAGACTATGCTTTGTTGATACGAAATTCTAAAAAAGGCAAAACTACAGTGACAAAAAAACAGATCAGTGGTTGCAGAGGCTGTGGTTTAAGGAAGGGAGCCCTGTGAGGTGATCAAAATGTACTTCATATTTATCTATAGTTACATGACAATGTGCATGTGCGTCAAAACTCAAACCGCATACTTACAATTGAAGTTTTATTCTGTGTAAATTATACAGAGGAAAACCAATTGCTCGATTATCCATTTTTTTCTGATTACCTGAGTAGGACACATTCATTATGCAAGATTTCTTAAACTGTAGAATAATAATGAGAAAAACAAATCACTCATAGTTCTACTAGTAGGCAGTGAACATATAGGAGGAAACATCTTAGTGGAAGATAATATTCTACTGGAGCAATGCCTTAGATGAACCGGACGGGGGCCAGGTCAGGTGGAAAGGGGGTGAGACAAAGTGGTCATTAGGTCCCAAATGAAGTTTGGACTAGGAGGGAGAGAACATACAAAGTAGCTGTGTGTGACCTTTAATGACTGAGTCGGCTAGTATATGTAAGTAAGTATGCCTCTCTTAGTTTTTCACAAAATATATTTCCTTATGGTGACCCAAGAGCACGTTTCAGCCAAGTAGGTTACAACAAAGCTGGGTGGTACCTCTGATAAAAGCAGAGCATTGGGTTATTTAGGCAGATGTGAGGTTAAAATGCTGATTGTGACCTAAAATAGCTGGATTTCAGAAAAGGAAACGTTAAACTGTTTTAAAAGCCAGTGCCTCCCACATACTTAAGATCAATTCTTTCCTCCCAGCTCTGATAACAGTGATAGTCTCTCATATAAAACAACTGAAGATGCAATTTTTTCCTTGAGCCCTCCTTGCAGATACTTTGTGAATACTGAAAAAAAAATATCTTATCCTGATTTTAAGCTAATGCTATATATATAGGGATAAAGATTTGTAAGATTAGAAAGTTATTTTTCTCTTTATAAACCACTTATTTGCTGCGCATTAGGGCTCATTTTAGGACCCTTTACAATGTGAGCTCCAAAAGTCTTTTTGAAGTTTGCCTTAACTGACAGATATATAGAACACATATAGCATAAAACAATGTATAACTCTACGTACTTTTAAATTTAAAAAGAGAACTATGCAATAGTAAAACTAAATAAAAATAATTTTCTACCTCTATTTCACACAGCAAATCAAAAATAGAATTCACACCTAGAATGTGGTATTCCTTATGTGTAACTTAAAAAAAATGTCATTTGATTACATTCTTCAACACAGGATATTAAAATGTGAAAATAGTAACTTCAGCTTTATTCCTGGTTTAGAGCCCTTACACTTTTTTTTTTTTTTTTTTTTTTTTTTTTACATGGGCAGACATCGGGTATCGAACCCGGGTCCTCTGGCATGGCAGGCAAGCGTTCTTGCCTGCTGAGCCACCGTGACCCACCCAAGTCCTTTTACTTGAGCGTTTTTTCTTTGCAACTGAGTAACTGGCTTCTTTATGAGGAATATAACTCTTATGTCACTACTATGTCTTCCTACTCAGGGAAAAATCAATGAGAATAGCATGAAGAGTCCCACTAAGCCTGTTCTTGACGAATAATGTCCTTAAAAGTATATGCTGTATGTGGTTCAAAATGCATTGATTGGTAACAACTATTTCTGTAATATTAATAGTCTACCATGCTCTTGAACTTCCCCCGAAGTGAGAGGGTTTCATTGAGAGAGCCCCAAACAATAAATGGACTACCAAGGAAGAGATGGAATGAAATTGACTCAAACTTCCAAAATAAATAATAATTTCAGAACTTGAAGAAAACATATTGATGTCTCTGTTTGCTCTGTCTTTTTTGACTTGTATCTTTCATAATAAGCTGCTTACCGAAAGGATTATTACTTCATCAAGTTTAAGCTCCTATACAGCCCTTTGACATTTACCTTTCCATATGCTATTGAATATTAAGAAATTAAAAAGGAGTAGAAATCAGTTTTAAATGCCACTTTCACTATTTTAAAATCATTTTTTTCTATCACAAAAATATAAACTTTTAATAAGCTTTCCCTATCAGTTTTAATTAACTTTTCCTTGCAGTATTTTGTTTCATCACCAATTAAGTTAGCTTGGAACTTTAACATTTTTGGAGACTTTATCTAGAGGGAGAATATTCCTATATTGATGCTGTCTATTAGGTGGGAAATTATTTTTCTACTGATTATTCAAACCACTAATAAATTACTTCAGTGTAATAAGTGAATTATATAGCACTGTATTTTTTCCCCAAACATCTAACTAATGTATATAAGTTCTTAATTAAATTTCTTAATTATTTAGAGAATGTAGCCTTGTGGTTAAAACCTTTTAACCTTTAGTGTAAACTTAAATTCCTAGGATATATTTCATCCAAATTGTTTTCTAAAGTATTTTAAATGGAAAAAGTTGAACTACCAATCTCTTTTACAGATCTGTGAGTGACACGTTAATATCCAGTTTTTCCTATCAAAAGACTCAAATGAAAGAGTGTGTAGGAGGGAACCTCACCGACAATCAAAATTAGACGTAATATTGATGGTGAAGCTACTATTATGATATGGTACTGCCCAGAGCAGTACATAGTTATATATCTATATCTATGACCTTCATTCATTAATACAATTACTTGACAGTACATAATCTCAGCATCAGTATTAGCCACCTGTTATATCTATCAGCTCCTATTTCTCCATCTTGCTCACAGATTTATTACCACAGAAGCTCTGTTATATTAGCTTGGAATCCTGCCTCCTGCTTTGTCAGTCTAAAAACTATCAAAAGAAAAGATACATTTTCACAAAATTTGTTCTTCTAACAGTTTTGCTGAATTTTCTAAGACCGCATAAATCATTTGTTCATTCTTTAGTATTAAGCTCTTACCTGCCTTCTCTGTGTGATGGCAACTTCCAAACAAATCGGCTAAGAACTTGCAATGAAAAGGCTAATGGGCCAGGCCTCTGGGGACAGTCCCAGGATGGACTGACGCTTTATGGGTAAGGATGAGAACCCTGGCTTTGACATGTGACAGAATTCAGAGCTCAGCTCTACCACTTAGTGACCATATTTTTTCACCAACTCACCCTTTCTTAGCCTCAAGTTTTTAAATATGGAAATTGAGGATGACAGTAAGGGGATATAGTAATATTATGATGATCAAATATGATATGCCATATACAGAGTCCAGAAGATTTTCGGGTAAAGAGTTGTGATCAGTGACGATTAGCTGCCTTTGCTCTGGGCAGTACCATATCATAATAGTAGCTTCACCATCAATATTACATCTAATTTTGATTGTCAGTGAGGTTCCTTCCTACACACTCTTTCATTTGAGTCTTTTGATAGGAAAAACTGGATATTATTTTTAAAAGTCAAGTTGAACCCACTACTTCATATTTTTGAAGGTTTTTTCTATTTTTTAAACATTACAATGAATATATATGAAAGTAATATTTCCTCTCTGTATCTGACAATACTGTTCCATGAGATAAGCACTGACCTTACCACTTTTATATACAAGTCACTCAGATATTTTTTCATTTAATTGTAATTTAAAAGATGAAATTTGTTCACATGTTCATTGCCTATTGAGCAAGATATCTTAAAAAGTGATTGATTTAAATGAGAACCCAAATGAGTTATTCAACGTTGTAATAACAGGTCTAAAATGTATTTCTATGGGATTTGAGGTTTTGTAAACCTTTGCTAATTGGTACTCAAACATCTTCTTATCATATTTGAAATATTGGCAGATTAATACCCCTCTTCAGCAGGCAGGAGATGGGGGATGTTAGAGATTTATAATTTCTAGGACTTATTATCTTAACTCATAAGCATCTATCCTCCTAGCCAAATACACCAGAAAACAGATCTTAAAATGAATGATGAAGAAAGGAATCTTCCCTCTTCTCACTCAGTCTAGAATCACAGGCCACCTTTCTTCTCGACTGGTTTTCTATCCTAAGACTGCTTCTAGAAGGAAAAAAAAATGCCTTTTAGTGTAACCCATCATACGTTCCCTATCTGTGCCTTTTCGATATTCAAATATTTATCTAGCACATACTTTGATCCAGGTTCTACCTCAGGTGCTGGGGATGCAATATTTATTAGACAAGTTTACCTGTTCATTATCCAGAGGTTGAACAAAAAATAAGTTTGAACTGGAATATATGTGAGCTGGGTTAAAATGCATCTGACAGTCAGAAGTACAGTAAGGGGCGCCTTGAGGAGCATTTCAGAACGTGTAATGACATGGAGATGGCACGGTTTGCTTCACTAACACTTCTTTTTTTAATTTTTTAGAGCTTAAAATAGTAGGATTTGAGGTTCGTGACAATGAAATAACAATGATCAGGCTATTGGCTTCTACTTATTAAGTACTTATGAGATAGGTAATGTTAGCGTATATCCTCCATTAATCCTCAGAACCCCAAATTGGAACTGATTATTAATTTTATTCCCATTTGGTGGATGGGGAATCTGACATGTCCATGATCATTGCCTAGAAAGCACAGAGCTGTGCGTCACATCCTGGATGGCGTGACCACTGTGCCAAAGAGTCTCTGCTGGGATTTTTCTAAGAGTTGGAATATCTCTCTTTTGGCAAAAGGGCATCAGTGAAGAAACTGACTGCCATAAAAGTTTCAGGCATCGCTACAGGACTAAGAGGGTAGCTAGGCAGACTGAAGACATTGCTGTTTCCTCTCAAACCAAACATACAGACAAATGTAGAGACGACAATGACAGGACGGCGCTATTTATGAAAGATCAGTGCTCGGCTTGCCACACCACACAATTTATAGTACATTATCCTCTTGCCCACTTGAGGGGTAGGGAAAGCTTTTCTTTGAGTCTCAAACTCCATGTACCTGTTCTCCTTGCTATCCCCTGCTAACCTTTTGAACATGGCTCTTCATTAACGATTTTGGCAACTGGCTCTCCCTGCCCCAGTGGCCTTTACTGGGTGTTATGATCTGGCCACTCAGTGTCTTGAGATTCACATTTCATGACCTTCCTTCCTCCACCTCTACCTCCCACTCTCAGTGTCACAAAACAGTACATTTTCCCCTGAAACCTCACTTTGAAATATTAAACCCAGACATTCTATCCTCTCATGGCACGCGTCTGTCCATCTAGCCTGGTTCCTCAGTTACTCTCAACAAAATTCTTCTTTTCCTCCACTGAGGACTTTCACATCAGGTTCTTTCTCGATTTCATTTCCTAGCTGTTCAGTGTCTATGGTCCCACATTTCAACCACTCTCTTGTCACTGTCTGTCACTTTGTTCTTTGTATGCGCATATGGAAAATTCCCATCCTGGATTGATACAACCACGTGAGGAGTCCTTTTGGGGAGCTGCTGGAGAAAATCATGCGACCCTCAAATATTCAGTCATAAGCCTTAAGAATCTCTCAACAATGTTGGGAATCTCACTACATTTCTCCAGCTGTTATTCTTTCCTATTCAACACAATGGTTATTTCAAATATTTTATTCACCTCAACCCTAAGACCCCACCCTTGCCATTTACTCTAAAAACTCTCTTCTCTCATATAGCAAATACTTCAATATCCAGCCACGCACAGACAGAACCATTTAACATTATATCCACCCTTTCCTCCTCCTCTTATGATACAATGGAAGAGATATTCTTTCTCCCTTTAGGATCATCTCTAAATGGAATTGCTGGATCTGATTTGTGTGTGTGTGTGTGTATAACTTCTCAGGAATTTTGCACTCTCATTTTTTTAAAATAACCTTCTGTTTATTTCACATCTCTCCCATGTACATTCTTACTTATTTCCTCAATTTCATGATGAAATTTTGAAAGAGTTGCCTGCATTTGTTGTGCCTTTCTCTTCCTCTATATTTGTAGAATAAACTTCAAACTCCTTTATCAAAACTCTGGCTGCAAAGCCTACCAGCGATCATGTTCCTTAATTCAAGATGGACATTTTGGCAGCACTGATGGACATCATTTGATGGACATTTTGGCAGCACTGATCATTGCCTCTTTTTTTTTTTTTTTTTTTATTAATTAAAAAAAGAATTAACAAAACAATTAGAAATCATTCCAATCTACATGTACAATCAGTAATTCTTAATAACATCACATAGTTGCATATTCATCATTTCTTAGTACATTTGCATCAATTTAGAAAAAGAAATAAAAAGACAACAGAATAAGAATTAAAACAGTAATAGAAAGAAAAAAAAACAAAAAAAACAAAAACAAAAAACCTATACCTCACATGCAGCTTCATTCAGTGTTTTAACATAATTGCATTACAATTGGGTAGTATTGTGCTGTCCATTTCTGAGTTTTTATATCCAGTCCCGTTGTACAGTCTGTATCCCTTCATCTCCAATTATCCCTTCTCTTTTTTTTTTTTTTTTTAATTAACGGAAAAAAAGAAATTAACCCAACATTTAGAGATCATACCATTCTACACATGCAATCATTAATTCTTAACATCATCACATAGATGCTGATCATTGCCTCTTTGATGATACTTTCTTCATCCTTTGACTTCCATGACACCTCACTGACTTCTCTGTCTATTCCTTACCAATTTCAGTCTACCTTGCCAATTACTCCTTCTCGGCCTAATCATTAAAGCCTGGAGTCTTTCAATGATCTGTTCAGAACCTTTATATTTTACCTACCTACGTTCATATTCCAAGCAATCTCATCTACCATCATGGCTTCAAGTTCCATCTATAAGTCAATGATTTCAAATTTAAACCTTTGGCTCAGGCTTCTGAGCTCCAGAACTGCAGAGACAACTTTATTTTTTTCTGAGAAATATTAATTTTAGATATTTTGCAGGTACTTCAAACTCAACAAAACACAAATTGAAAACATCACACTGTTTTTTTCCAGCTAGAAACTTGAATGTTATTTTTGACTCTTTGCTCATTCACCTCTAATTCATCCAGTCCATTCTATTTCTTGACTAGCTGTGGAATCTGCCTTGTCTCCATGTCCTCCTCATATCCCTAAACCGACACTCTTTTCTCTTCCCTGAACTAGTATAAAGCCTCTCCAACTGGTCTTTCTACATCCCCTCCTTTTCACTGCTGTTCTCTTCTGCACACATCAACCAGACTGATGACTATAAATGGAAATCTGACCTCATCACACTCCTACCTGTAGCCCCTCAATGGTTTAGAATAAAGACCAAATTTTTGTCATGGGATCCACAAGGCCCTGCGTGATCTGTCCTTTACTCAATGCTGGAGTCTGATCTCTTTCTATTCTTTTCTCTGTACTCTATGCTCCAGCCACACTGGCTTCCTTTTGGTTCCCAAAGGGTGCCAACTAGTTTCCCACCTTAGGAACTTTGACAGTGCTGTTCCTTTGCCTGATATGCTACCTCAAGCTTCAAGTCTGCTCAAATACCACATTCTCTATGCACCCTTTTTCCCCTCAGTGACAATGGTAGTTTTGCCCATTACACTTAAACACAGTTAAAAATTGGTGCCACATCATGGGATTGAGAAGCCTTCTTGACCAAAAGGGGGAAGTGAGAAATAAGAGATTTCAAACAAAGTTGAGAGGTTATCCTGGAGGTTATTCTTATGCATTATATAGATATCCCTTTTTAGTTTGTGGTGCCCTGGAGTGGCTGGAGGAAAGTATCCGAAACTGTTGAGCTGTGTTCCAGGAGCCTTGATACTTCACAGAAAAGACCGTACAACTGTATACCTTTTACAATGTGACTGTGTGATTGTGAAAACCTGTGTCTGATGCTCCTTTTATCCAGGGTATGAGCAGATGAGTAAAATATACATAAATAAATATCGGGGTGGGGGAAGGATAAAAATTGGATAGGTTGAAATACTGTGGGTCAATGAGAGGAAGGGGTAAGGGGTGTGGGATGTATGATTTTTTTTTCTTTTTCTTTCTTTTTCAGGAGGCAAATGTTCTAAAAATGATCATGGTGAAGAGTACACAACTATGTGATGACACTGTGAGCCACTGTATAACATGGTTGGACAGTACGTGTGTGGTGTGTGGATATTTCTCAACAAAATTATATATTTTTTAATTGGTGCTTCAGCTTTTGCATCACTCAGAACAGTGGAGGTGAAGCTTCCCAAGGGGAGATGCTAAGTGTGACTTATCCATGCATGATTCCCTAGCAGCTTGCAACAAGGTTGCTGGCATATAAATACTTTTTTTTTTTTTTTTTTTTTTTTAAAGGAAAGACAGAGAGAAGGAAGGAAGGATAGAAGGAAGGAAGAGAGGAAGAAAGGGAAACATCTTTTAAACATTTTCTTGTTTTATTGTATTTTGTTTCTCCGTTTTCGTTACATGGGCTGGGGCCGGGAATCGAACCGAGGTCCTCCGGCATAGCAGGCAAGCACTTTGCCCGCTGAGCCACCGCGGCCCGCCCCTATAAATACTTTTTGCGTAGAAAAATGCTCCTTGCTTTAAAGTTCTTTAAGTAAAGACTAAAAGTACTTTCCTTGAGAACTTTTTTGTTGTTGTTGATGCCCTTATTCAGATTAATTGTAGTCTGTAACTGAAAATGATCACAGTGGCATATCCAAAGTAAGGTTCTCCTTCTCTTCAATGACAGCGTGTGTTATGGAAACGGTGGTTCTAGAATCATGCACCATAGTCTTAAGAATGAAGGCTCAAGAAGTGCAGGTTGCTGGTTTCTATGCTTTCTATGGAAGAAGGCTGACAAAGCTTGAAAAGGAATTTAAATGATAATAGAAAAACATGAGAAACTGGAGTCAGATCACATTCTGAACAGCCTGCTTACACACCTAGAGAGGTAAAGGGATTCTGAAGGGCGACACACCTCTCTTTTTCCCTATAGCAAATTACCGTGATACAGAAGACAACAAAATCCTCAGGGGGTGAGAAAGGAACAGATGCTCTTTTCATTTTAAAATCATTCATTCCCCAGGAAGAAAGCAGTTGTGTTCCTTCAAGAGCTGTTTTATTTCCTCAAAATTACTCTGCAAGTGTCTTCAATGAACATTACTCAGCTAACTCCAAATGTTGTAACAAAGAATGGAATCTGTTGCATTTATGAATTGTGCTATTTATTACAGCGACATATTGGATGCATATCAATTGTTGCTATGTTGACATCCTCAGAGAAAACCCAGGCATAAACTTGAACATGGTCTGGATATTCATAACTCATGAATTCAAGTGTTGCCTGTGCTAACGAGTCTCATACTTTTTTATTCATTAATGTAATTTCTACTAAGCAAAAAGATATCACTTACATGCAGCATTTTGCTTTCATATTAATTAATGTCTCAGTGTTGAACAATTTAACTTAGAAATACGCAGAGTGACAAATTATGAGTTGTTTTCTCTACAGTTTGATAGAATGCATTTAACTAAAAATGTACTATCACAGCTTGCTCTGAAAGGAAACCGTTTCTTAACTTCATTTATTTCCGCGAAACCCAATGATGACTTTCGCTAAAGAAAAAACATGAATACTTGGATTCTGTGGTGAAAATGCCAAATAAAATGAACCCATTCATTAAGTATGTGTGTTTTCTGACTTTCAATTCTACTTTATTGAACTATGCTTCTCCTATAATAATTCCATTACACACTTTACTCCCCTCTGCCTTTTTGAAATGATTAGATTGCCCAAATTACTTATCTCCAAAGTAAAATCTATTCCCTGTTGACAGACAGGAGTCCCATTGCAGGAAGAGGTGTCACAGTGTGCAGGTAGGTCAGCTCCACCCACCAGCAATATTGAAAAGTGATACACAGCATATATCTTTACGACAGCAGAAAAATTGCCCTGTTTTTATTTGCCAACACATTCATCCTCTTAATTTCATAAGGGTATTTTTAGTTTCTAGCAATTTGGATAAGGTGACAGGTGACAAAGTTGCAACATAGACTATAAAAACATGGTGCAGAATTCAAGTTATATATAATATATAGAAAAGTATATTTCAATTCCAATAACACCTGTGACATTTAGACATTCTATAGAATTCCTGCTTTCAATGTCTGCCTGCATCATATGCCAATATCAGTTCTCTCTAAATATAGTCAGAGACCTTATAACAGTAGAGTAAGAAGAGATTATATGGTGCAGCAAATAATAAAATGCTATGCTTTTCTATTTTTTATCATTGTTGTCTATATAGCAGTTAATAAAAGTACAATTATGTTGAGGAAAAGTTAGAAATCCAAAATGAAAAACTTTAAATGACTGTGGTAAAAAAAAAAAAAAAGGACAGAAAGAAAGTGAAAAAGAACTGTAGCTATATAAGATTTTTACTTTGCCATATATTTATAATCACCATACCCAACAATATTCTAACAATAAAATTGGAATTACATATCACATGTTCTGAGATAAACTTGCTTTTATGTAGATGGATAGGCTATGCTCATTAAAGCAGCAAATATCCTTGATTTCCATTTAACGATCCCACTAGCATCCAACAGATTTCTCATGCACACAATCTACTCCACACTTGTTTTAGGTTTTTTCCCCAGCGACATTTATGTTTCCTGTTTTAGGAAGCAAAGCTATGTTATGTTTTCCATCTCCTCTATAGAAACTTCTCATAAATAATGACTGGATTTCAAAGGCTCCCGGCAGCTGGACATTTGATAATAGCTATTTCTGACTGATGTTAAAAGAAATCTGATAGTGGGATAAAGACTTACAAATGACTTTCTCCTTCCCTCCTGCCTTCCTTCCTCTCTCTTTCCTTCTCTATCTTTCCTTTTTTCCTTTCTTTTTTTTTTTTTTTTTTTTTTTGCTCTTGAGTTGGCATTGTGGCATTGCCCATTCGCCTATAAACGTAGACACAGACTGAGAAAGTGAGTGCCATTTGCTTACAGACATACCCAGGCTATGGCAGGGTGCAGTAAAAGTGGACAGAGAAAAGATAGCTGTTTGACATTTCTTAGAAATTGTGTCTTGAAGGATAACAGGGTTGACATGAAAAGCAAAAACAGGTCTTCCTGGAGGCAGGGCTAGCAAAGCCTGGCCTCACGGGGCCACTCACCTCTACAGCGTCTTCCCAGGAGCCCCTCGAAGCCAGCAGGCTGGGCTGGGCCTTCCTGGCCTTGGCCGCGTGGATGGAGCAGGACTGCTGGACTTACAAGGGGTTCTTCTTATGAAGCAGCGCCGGGCCTGCAGAGAGAAGAGCATTCCTTTACCCGGTGCCAACCAACTCACCGTGAGCGCACATTGAACTCCACCCACCCAACTTCCAGGGGCAATCCGTATGCTTACACATTTATAAATTACAGGAGTGCAAGTGTTTTTTGTTTTTTTTTCTCTTGGAAAAAAAGGACTAAAAAACAGCAAAGTTGACATAACCATGCATGTGTGGGTACATAACAATAGGCACTTAAAATATAGATAAAACATCAAAAGCATATGGTTGACTATGGTTAAACAGTAGATCCAGAAGGGCTGGTTCTGATCTTGTTGGCAATGGACTTGATTTTCTTAGGATATTCTGAGTTATAATATGCTGGCCTTTTGTGGCAACTGCTTGGACATATCTAGCCTGTTTCACATCACAGTAACATACAATATAGATTCTGGTACTAACTATAATAAATTGAACGTTATTTTTCTTTATTAAATGATCGCTTACATTATTACTTCCATAAGAGCGAGAAAGACAATACGAGCCCTGTACGAAAGCTCCTTCTCCATCCTGGTGTTCCTTTCCATTTTGTGAGCACTCGCTAGCCCAACAATCCAGGTCTCTACTGCCATGTCATTCCTTCAGGCTCAAGGAAGGTGAAATCATTTATCTGATGGTGAGTGTAGAAGGAAAACAGGGACATTTTTAGCCCAAATCCTTTCTTTCTCTTTCTCTTGGGAGCTGCCCTGTCCTCTGAAAGAATACATTCTTTATTGCTTTCCTCTAGATCGTAAGCTTGGGCATGAACTATTCTTGATGGAGGGTTAGGTGTGTGCCAGGTGGCCATTGCTGGGTTAGTAAATTTAACTCAGGGGAGTGTTAACCAGTCTCTACCCTGTCATCTCTCCAAACTCAGCTCTACCCACCCTGTTAATACACCATCACACACTCTACTGCCACCTAATTCCTTCAGCCCCAGGGAAGGTGAGATCAGTTATCTGATGGTGAAATAAATGGCCTCCTTTCAATTCCTACAATGTGCTGTAGTGCTTCCTACAAAAAGGACTTTGTACTCATCATCCTCTGCCTGGAATGGTCTTCCCAGGTAGGCTGGCTCCTTCTCACCCTCAGGCTTGCTTTGAATTCCACTTGCTCAGGGAGCTTTCTCTGACCCCCTTAGCCAAATAGCAACCCTCCCTCAACTACTGACTAGTAGAGCACTCTGTGCATTTCCTGCATAGTTAGCTCAATCTGTCATTATACTATCAAATTTTGTTGAGTTGGCTTCCCACCCCAAGACTTTAAATTCTGCAAGGGCAAGGATTGTGACTGTTTCATTCACCCCTACTACAGAGTAGGTATTCACATAGCTTTTTCTAAGTAAATGACTGAAAATGCACTGATAGATGTAGAATCCTAAAATATATTTAATTCCTTGGAAAAATTACTAGGGGCGCAATAGTTTAAGATGATCATGAAATAGCTTTGAAATTGGTTTGTAGGAACTGCGAGGGACAGATGATAATTTCACAGACACAATGCAAGAAAATCAAGCAAATACTCCAAGATGCTTTGTCGTGTCACACAATGCTACCATGTAACAAGAAAGCTGGAAAGAGTGTGTACTATTAATCAGCATAGACTTGGGAAACATACCATGAAGCAAATAGTTTTCGTAGAAGATACAATATTTGTTGAGTATTATCAATAAATTCCATCCATAGAGATATTATCCAAAGCTATTCCAAGCGGCTATGTGGAAAACTGAATAATCAGTTTCAGCAGGCTTTTTGGGATCCTGGTATGCAGCGTGTGGGATCAACACAACTTAGGTTTTCAGGCTACTCAAAAGAGTTGAGATATCAAACCCTTTGCACTGTTTTCCTTTTGAGGCAAGTTTAGTGAGCAGCAGCCTCCACCACGTGATGTGGCAGCAGCCTTGAAGACGGCAGCTGCAGACCCAATGGGACATGACAGCCTCAAATTAGGGAACAAAAACGGTTCTTAATATGTCATAAGTTAATAGGGTTTGGCGAATGGCAATTTATTTTGCAGATGATTTTTTAGTAATTACATTTGCCAAGGAGTATTTTCTCAGCTTATCATCGATCATACACCCTCGTGTGTAAAGTCTACTGAACAGGAAGAACACAACAGCAGAGCTTCTGAAAATGAACACAAGCTGAAACTCATTATTGAGTAAACTAAATTAAATGGGAAAGGAATAGGGCTACATCTGGCCATTGAGAGCATGGACCTGCTGCTGTCTCTGATGGCCCCGATTCAACTCAGAATCAGGACCTCAGAATGAGGTTAAGGGGTGAGGTTTGGAAACTTCCTTGGTATAAGATTGGTCTTGATCACGTTGGGCCAGCCAATGCTAGGATCCACAATAGGTCAATGAAGGCAGGAAGGCTCATAAGACATGGTGATGAAACTAAACTCAAGCTAAACCCTGAAGGACTAGAATTTACAGAGGGACTCACGAATCAATCTGGCTAAGAATCCCTTGAAAAAGGAGCCACAAAAATGTATCATGTACTTCTCAACCTCTGGATTTGGTTGGAAAGTGGGGTGTGCTGGTAAGGAAAAGGGATTCATAGAAGTAGACAAACAAATTACACCTCCAGGACAGTCTTGGGGTGTCACTCTCAGCCTGAGCCAAAATGATGCCCAACGAAACTGTAGATCTATCAACACTTCATATTCTATAGAAGCGTATACTATTTAGAACATTAGTCAAGTTATTGCAAACTCAGTGCCTTATGAAAGCAAGCTATCAACGTGGCAAATATCAATACATGTTGATTATATATTATACAAATATATATGATATAAAATATAAATATATATAAATTGAAAACTATAAATACATTTATAGTACAAAACATGTAATTATGGATATATATTTTTTCATCATGAAGATATATATTCATGAAGACAGTGAGAAATACATTGCTCTCTAACCATGTACTCCAGCTACTCATTCAGCATTTTTCTCAAAATGTTAGGAGTTTAAACTTTAAACTAAATTACATTGATGAAATTATTGGCACCAAAAATGTGCAGAGCTTTATACTATTCAAAAATAAATGCTTTTTGAACAGTTTTAGAGAATGTGTTCCATTGCATTAGTTATTTTCTTGGCTATATACATGTCTATAAACACAGAGCACCGTAATGTGCTTCATTTCAAATGTATGTGTTCCTGGAAGGATTTCTGCCAAGTGAGAGTGCCAGCAAGAGAGATATTCGGCTTTCATGTCATCCCCTCGGAGTTTGGGTGCATCGCCAGCATGTAATGGGGATTATAGCTGAATAGATGACTCAATAGTCAACCTTCTAGAAATGCCTGTATTTAGCTTTTAGGATAATGTTAATTTCACTGTGGTATTAGTAATCTCATCAACTTTTTGGTTAGGGATGGATAAATAACTAGCTTTTAGTATGTAAATTACCAGCAAAAACGTTTTGCGGAAAATGGG
Source organism: Tamandua tetradactyla (assembly GCF_023851605.1). Lineage (NCBI taxonomy): Eukaryota > Metazoa > Chordata > Mammalia > Pilosa > Myrmecophagidae > Tamandua > Tamandua tetradactyla. The sequence goes on from NC_135352.1 coordinate 31,722,713, forward strand.
TCAGGTTAGAGATGCAAATGAGGCCTAAAATGTCTCATTAGGTTTTAAATTGCCTTTTTTTTTTGCCCTAGCATTATAAATCTTGCAAGCTTTTGGGGTAATTTCCTTGCTTGAATAAGCTAGTAAGGTCTTTTACAATAATAAATGAACTAAAATACTTCTCAAAACTAATTCTGCTTGAAAAGAGAGAGCAAATTGAATATTGAAGTATAATTTATTTTAAGGTTACTCAATTTTTTTTTTTTCCTAACGTTTTTAGAGAATAAGTATGCACAGTCCACACGGGCGTGGCGTTCAGGACTGGAGAGTTGTCTTTTTCAATGGTCTTCATTTTAAGTCAATTGAATATTTGAAAGTTACTTTACAGATCTTGGGACAAAGTGTTCATTCCAGAAGATGAGTCTATGTTTTCTGAGCTGATGAATCTTCTTTGACTCAGCAGAAAGTCTTTCTGGTTCACTTCTGACAAGTCTTACTTGTAACATTCACTATGAATCCATATTTTCAGAACAAATACTATGCAAAGCATCGTCTCGCTCACGGTTCTGCTCTTGGGCCAGTTTACTACAGTTAAATGAGCACAGCAGATGCAGAAGTAAGACAAACCTGCTCTAGTCTTACGAGACACTAACGAAACAGCATCACATTGCAGAGTGAGTCTGTCGCCAGGCAGTTCCACACATCTTACTTTTACCACATTGCTTCCTAGTCTACAACCCACTAATTTACACCAGTCTAATTCAGCCTCGTGTGACAATGTATGGAGTGTCTGTCAGCTCTGTTCATCTCTCCCAGCAATGCCAATGTTTAGGACAGTTTAACATATCAAACTCCTGACAGGGGGGCTGAATTTTTGTCACTCTAAAAGCTGCAAAAGTGAAACAGTAAATATTCAATTACAGCAACTATTTATATTTAACCAGCTTAGAAAACTAAAAGGGAAATAAATAAAACCCCAGTGATCATTTGGCTTGTTTCTGTTTGGGGCCTAACTGAGGAAGTACAAATAAAATCAACAATTGTCAAAGCACATTAGCATAGCTTTCATCTTTATTGTCAGCAGCACCCAGTGTCACCACTTACTATCCCCAAAGAAAATCAGCTCTTTCTAAAACAAAAACACTGCAATATTTCCCTGATCCTTCATACATTTACATTTAGATTTTTGTTACAGCAGCCTTTGCAATGGATCTTTACAAAACACAGCCTTTTACATTTTCCCTAAGCAGTCGAAGTTATAATATGTATGTATATATCACATTTTTCTTACAGAATACATTTCACTTCTTTGTGAATTGTATACATTGAGAAAGAGAAGTGGGATTAAATCTTTGCAAAATTATTTAATTTACATTGGTCTGCATTGCCTACCAGTTCTGCCGGTAAATGAAAAGATGTTCTCACTTCTGTTAGCAAAGCTGATGTGAAGGAGTTACCACAATAGTTACAGAGACTGTTCAGGGCTATTCTCAGAATGCTAAGGTAATGGAGCCACTCAGGTGTGGGGTAGCAGTTTCATGTCATGTATTTTTATGAAATATAGTTATTGCTGATGGACAGGAGAGATCATCTGAGAGGGGAATATGAATCCCGACATGTATTTATATGGTCTATATACCGTCATGTCACTCTGAAATTCTACTATCGTCCTCCCTAAATCCTGCACAAATTGTCTCATCTTTCCTCAGTCTACAGGGTCCTCCTTCCACCTTCACCTTGGCAACATCTGTGAATAACCTCAAACCTTCCCTCACAGTCTAGCCAGAATCTTCATTGTAACCCTAGCCTCTTCCACAAAGCTCCAGGAGGCGGGGGGCATACAGCCCCCTCAGACACTTTTGGTTTTAATTAATCTGTTATCATGCTAATAAATGCACAAAGACAGTCTACAGCTTATTTTCATTATATCATATTTTCATTGCTTTCATTTATTATTATTATTCAGAGGCGATCATAATGGCTCAAATTTACAGAACACTTCCTATGTGCCAGGCACTCATTGTATCCCAAAACAGTCTAGGCAGTAAGCATAATTACCAGCCCCACTGTATAAGCAAGATGCCAAGGCTTAGGGAAGCTAATTGCCATGACCAAGATCAAATGGTGTGTGATAAAACCAGAACTTAAATGCAGTTACATATAGGTTTTGGAATCATATCATATCATATATATGATAAACATGGAATATCTATTAAGCACAACTCCTGTTCTCATTCTATCTTCTAACTCGTGCTGTCATCTGTGTCAGGGAATCTTATACCAGAAGAGTTAGAGTACTGATGCATCGAGCCCAGCATGTCTCTGCTCCCAACCCAGGACAGTATATTGGGGTGTACTTGTTCCCCCTGGCATAATGTTGAGCATGGGCTGGAACCCACATTTAAGTGGCAGCTATTTGCAGTACTCTCATTTTTTATAGGATCATCGAAACTTGTTGGAAATATAATTTTATTTCTTGGTAAAGTTCCTTAGCATAATGAATTCAAGAAATACATAACGAATTGCATTGGTTTAGAGCACCATAACATTCAAAATTTTCACAAATGCTACCTCATTTTATTCTCAAAGTAACTCCCTCGGGTAGGCAGAACAGAAAATATTATTCCATTTTGTCAAACAAGGAAAGAGAAACAAGGAGGATAAGCTTACACTGACTTAACATCAACTGCTTTGGGATGTTGTTCGAAGTATTTACCTAAGTTCTTGCTTTCAATTCCCATGCCATTCCTCTGGTAGCCATGTAACGAAGCACATTTTACCAGATGCATACCTGGAGTTTGTAGAAGCCAGTTGTTGACAGCTCAAAAAAGGGGCTACCAGCAGGATTAGAAGTAAAATCTCTCTCAAGACACTATCTTTCCCTTGTAACTCAAATCCCAGTTGACAGCATTCATTTGGCACTTACACAAAGTCCTGTGTTATTGGTTTATCTCACACAAATATGGCATTGGTGCCTTGCCTCTCCACCTTGTTTTTCACTTTGTTAAGGGAAAGACCCATGTTTTATTTTTTTTGAAACACTTCCAGCATGTACATTTTAAGCACTGCTTAAAATGCTAAAGTCATATAAATGCTACTGATTTGAATGTAGTCTGGAAATAGGAAGATGTTCCTTGCGTGTTCTTTCATTCATTCACCCAGCAATTATATCTCTCTAGCAACTGTGAATATATATTACAGTCAAAGAATTCCCTGTCCATTCTTCAGCCAATACCATGATTTCGATGAGGTATCGTGAGGGTCATTATGTTATCTAAAATGACTTGTCTGAGCTTAGGACATGTAAGTAGCAAATTCAAGCCTAAAATTACATTGTGAGACATTTCTTTACACTGTACCTCAATATGAACTAGCATTTGTACTTGCTGCCTTTATCATAAATCTAGAAGTATAGATCTTTAGAAATTCAGTAGTTACATGTATTTTTTAAGTAAACAGCCTATGAAATACTGCTACCACTGAAAAAAATTTTAAAATACCCTTTAAAATAATAACTTATCAGAGCATATGATCAATTAGAAGAAGAAATACTTATTTAATAGCATATAGGCTGTTCTAACAAAAGAATGAACTGGATGCAGAAAACACATATTTTTTGCATTGGTTTTAATCTGTGCACCCTTGAACATACATGTGCTTATGAATGCTTACATTTTGAGAGTATTAATAAAGATCAGCTTTCTGTTCATGGATTTTAGTTCATTTTCCTCTGCATTTCTTCCATTCTCATTGTTGTGTAAGAAACATAATTTTGAGAAAAATTTTGAGAAAAATTATGTAGGCTGAGTGCATCACAGTACAAAGTAGGTAAACGATAAATGTTTATTGAATGAATGAATGAAGATGATAAACCAGTTAATTACACTGATTATTGCATAATATAATAATACTTTGGAAGGAATTATAGGGGGATATATTGTTTGAGTCATAAGATTCTGTATTCCATGAGATCATAGAAAATAGGAGTTCTTTTTATCCTCACCTAATCAGCTCCCAGCAGGGTACCAAACACTGCTAGACATTCAATATATATTTGTTGACTTGTTGGACTGCTCCCTGCTCAGAAGAAGCTTGTAATCCTGGAAAGCAGATATGTGAAGAACATTTTTGATGCCCTTTCCCATTTTTCACATCAGTTCTCAAAAAAGAATGAAAGGCCAGCCTCTTAGAAATATTAGAGAGAAGCTTTGTCTTTTCTCTCAAGTCATTCATTGATTGGGCACATCCGGAGCCCAGTTTCTTTCACTCTCCTGGGACTCTTCTGCTATAGACTGTGCCTCCTTCCTGCTTTTTCTATCAAACAGGTGGTGATTTTCCAGCCTTGGGGGCCAGCTTCCAACCTCAAGATCTGCCAGTCTGCTCTGTAATTGCAACTATCCCATTTGTAGCTTGGAAGGTTTAGATTTGGAGGAGGAAATAGTTCTGGTACTCATTTGAGCTTCTAGTCCAAACCATGTCCTCCTATCCAGCATTGCCAATTGCATCTTATTTATATCCTTATCTCATTCCGGTGCATATTTGTCATTATTTTCCTCAATTTCAGGATGCAGAGTAGATTATGGGTGAGGGGGCTCGCATACACCAAATCTCAACAGAAGATATTACATGTGCTTGGATTTGTCCCATTATTCAAGACAAGACAATTTGATTTTGTTGCAGTATGGGAAGTCTTAATAAAATTGCATGCTTAATAGTTATTGCATTTTTTTTTTTACTTTTTAAATTTTAGCTGTAATACAGTTCAAGTACTCAAAAACATTGCACCTGCAAGTTGTTCAAGTTCATCCCTTCCCAGGCCCAAGTCACTTGAATTGGCTCTATAAGGCCTTATAATTCTCAGCTATTAAAAACGAGAAATCAGTGATTATGGTTGTGATGCCATCATTTTTGGGATTCAATTCACTTATAGCAGGAGACAAAGTGGGAAACCTTAGGAGTGGAAGCCAGGGGATCTGGCTTTGCCCCATTTAGGCTGAGGACCTTGGCCAAGTCATTTAATTTCTCTGAGTCAGTTTCCTCATCTGTAAAATTAGGATGTTAGTCTGGTTGTCTCTAAGGTATCTTCTGTTACTAATGTCCCATTGTAGGAGCTTCCAATTGTAGCAGGGAAGTCTGGAATTCTCTAATTGCTTCAAAGATTGCATTGGGAGACAAATTAGATCATGTGGTATTTACAACAGACACTTACCTCACATAATACTGTCAGTGAATGACTTCTTTTCTATTCTTTGTATTTTTTGCAATAATGCATTTTGAAAAGTTATTCCATTTTTTGGATGGCACTTTATTTTTTAGGAAAACTATTTTCACTGCCAACTCCCCTTACACCCCTCCCCCCAAAAATAAATCCCCCCCTAAACCCCACACTAGATAAATATACCATGAGGAATGATACTTTGACATTAGAGTTTTTGGCTAAGACATTTTCACCAATTTACTCAAATAACAGTTTCTAATCAGAGAATAAAGTTGAATGATGAACCATGTTTAGATGAACCCAAAATGTTGTGCTTTGCATACATCCTCTTGGTAAGAGAGATGAAGAGGATACTTTCACAAATCTTCAGTCTGTTGTTGAATATGTCCTTCCCAAGTGTTTCAAAGAGTTCTACGATTTGCTTTATTTTTCCCTCATGGTGTTTTACTGGATTATACCTTTATTTTTTTTAAGTTAAATTTGAGTACAAGAAATCTAAGAGCACCTAAAAAGTAAAAAAAAAAAAAAAAAAGAAAAAAGATGAAAAAAAAATCACAGAAAATAAATGAGTATAATAAACCTTCGCCACATTACTTTTTTATGTTTAAATTATATTCATTTATGTCTAAAATGTTTACTTGAAAAAATGTGTTTTCATTTTCAAGTGATACCTTTTTCAACCTGTGAAAATATGAGAGAGTCTAGGTTTTGGATAAAGCGTGGTATAGATTTTCCTGTACAAATAATAGGAATTATTTTTATTGAACTTTTTAATTCACTCATCAGGGGTTTCAGGAGTGAGTTAAAATTATAAAACAAGAAGCAAGGGATAGGTGTACTTGTGCTCACATTCTGATCTGAAAAGGGATATATTACATTCTGAAGATCCTGATTAAAAGAAAGACATATCCCTCTCTAGATGACTGACCAAACTTCAAAGTTTATAGATTAAGTCATGAGATCCCCACCCCAGCAAGCATCTGTGTGCATATGCACGTGTCTCTGTACTGAAGACTGTTTCAAGGCTACACTGAGTTCACATATAGAGAGAAGAGAAAAGTGCCCCATTAATAAGTAAAGAATTGAGAACTAAAGAGCACAGAGCTACCTGGAAGAAGTTAAGAGTGATAGAACTTCATGCTGCCTTCTCCTAGCCCTCACTGATATCATTCTCCAAGTATCTATCCAGAATACTAACTGCCTTTACCCATAGCTCTCTGATCTATAGAATGGGGGAGAAGGGACTTCTTTCTGGAAACCTTTCCCTCAGTTTCTGATTAATTTACAAAAATGGATATGAACTCATGTCATATTAAAAGTAACTGGTCTTGGGTGCATAGGTGGTGGTTCAGTGGTAGAATGTTTGCCTTCCATGCAGAAGACCTGGGTTCGATTCCTGGACCATGCATCAATCCACCCCCAGGCCCCCCCAGCCCCCCCCCCAAAAAAAGTAACTGGGTCTTGATACAATTTATATTGTACCATAGTACTACCTGGATACAAACTTAAGGAATGTATATTGTATGCTGTTTCTATTAGTCTCATCCATAGTCTGATCCTAAATGCTTCCTCTAGCTGGTGATTTCCATTTATTCATTCCTGGTTTCATCAAATCTTTTATAAATACATATTTCTATTTTTTATGCTACACAAATAAAATAGATAATCAGCATTATTTCTTATATAAAGCAGAGAATTAATTTATCTGAAATGTTCAAATTTATTTACTTCATTATGAAAAAAACATTTATTAATGTTTTGCAAGGATAGAATCACTGTAGCAAAAATGGAAACAGGCAAATATCTTAAGAAATAATAATTTTAAAGTCCTATTTTCCAGGTAAGGATGTGTATGGCACGAAGGGAGAGAGAACATCATATAAAATGCTTTTATCTTCTAAAATTTTAAAATAAAACATGTAAATATCCCACAGAATCATCTCTATATACTAACGTTTACCTTAATCAGCTGTTTTCCGTATGAGTACATTGATTTTAAACCAAAAAAGTCTCCGCTTAAATGGTTTGTGAGTTGCAGTTAACAAACATGACGGTGGAAGATATTCCAGGAAGCTACTCCCCTATAGAATCCTTAAGCCACTAGAAAAGACTGGCAGAGCCATCTTCCTCACAATGCCAAGGAACAGTTAAAGGGCTGCAGTAGATGGGCAAATGCCAAATCCAGATCAGCTTTGAAAAGTGGTAGGAGAAGCTCATGGTGCCCTTGCTGGTCCCTCTCTTACACCTCCCTGGTGTGGTGTGGAAGCTGCTTGCATTCCAATTCTAGGCCTCTCTTTTGGAGGGAGCAAAGAACTGCTATGTCCATACTCTGGTGTCTGTATGTTGGTGCCAACTTACGAGGTGGCAGATCAAAAGACAATATTAGGAAACTTGTCTTTGGCTCAACCTCTCAGAACTTATGTTGTAGGCAGAAGCAGCATGTGGACAGCTAAAGAAGTGTAAGAAACAATAATCTCAAAGTGGGCTCAGCAAAGGATGACCTGTTTTAAGTCATACAATAGAGCACCCTGAGAGGGGGAATGTCTATATCATAGGGTATATAGGAGACATAAAAATTCCTATAATCAGGGAATTACTAAGGCAACAAGCAAGCACAAGCTCAGGAGAAGACACAGGCTCAGAAAAGATGGAGAAGACCACACACTTCACATTTGCCATGGATTGATCTCCTTAATAGGAGGACTAAACTCTGAAAAAGAATAGCAGTCAATGCAGCTAATTCTCAGACAGCAAAAGGTACTTTGCTTGTTTGTTTGTTTGCATTGGTTTCTTAGTTCTTTTGACTCTGGAGGAAATCTCTGTCATAGTACTACCTGGATGCAAACTTAAGGAATACACAACTCAAGGACTAAATCCCTGACTAAAACTCTTCCAAATTCTGAAATGTACAATATACAACAAAAGACTACAATACAAGTAATGAAATAGGAAATGATGGCCCATCCAAAGAAACAAGATAAAATCCTCATCAATGAGGACCTGACTTGAATATACCAGACAAAGACTTAAGAGAAATGATCTTCAATATGCTCATAGAGATAAGGAAAACACAGAGAACGTACCAAAGATATCAGGAAAAAAAAATGAACAAAATAAGATCTCAATAAAGAGATAGAAAACTTAAATAGGAACTAAACAGAAACACTGGAGTTGAAGATTGCAATGACCGCAATTAAAAACTCCCTAGAGGATTTCAGGAGCAAACTGGAGCTGGTAGAAGAAAGAAGCAGTGAACTTGAAGACAAGAAAATAAAAATTAACTGGTTTGAGTAGCAGAAAGAAAAAAGAATGTGAAAAAAGTGAACAGAGTTTGAGTAATGTATGAGAAATCATCAAGCACGCCAAAATACACATACTGAGAGTCCCAGAAGGAGAAAAGAGAAAGGGGCAGACGGTCTATTCAAAGAAATAATGGCAGAAAACTTCCCAAATGTAATGAAAGACATGAGAAGAAGCCCAGTGAATCTCAACAGGGAGAAACTCAAAGAGAACAACAAACAGACTCACAATAGCTAAACATCCTAAGGCCGAGAACAAGGAGTGTTCTGAAAGCTAGAAAGGAAAAGCACTTGCTATGTACAGAACAGTTTCCATAAGAAAAAGTTCTGACTTCTCATCAGAAACCATGGAGGCAGGAAGACTGTGGGATGAAATGCTAAAAGTGCTGAAAGAAAATAATTGCCAACCATGAATTCTGTGTCCAGTGAGACCACATTTTAAAAAGGGGGAGAGATTAAGAAATTCTCAGATAAACAAAAACTGAGGGAGTTTGTGATCCTGTCCTACAAGCTACACTAAAGGGAGCTTTGTATACTGTAAGGGAAGCTCTTTATACTAGACAGTAGATCAAACTGGCATACAGAAATAAAGACCTCCTCTGGTAAAGCTGACCATAAGCATAGCTATAAATGCCAGTACCATTGTATTGTATATTTTGGAATGTTTTCTAAGATGCAAATGCATAAAAAGTAAAAATTCTATGGTTTGGAACATTCAATGCATAAATATATAACTTGTAACGAGTACAACATAAAGGTGGGGGACAGAGGAGTGCACGAACAGTGTTCTTACCTGCTGTTGAAATTAACTTGGTATCAAATCAAACATAATGGTTACAAGTTTTAAGATTTAAAATTTAAGCTCCACGGTAGCACAAACCAAATATATGATAAATATATACAGAAAGAAGTGAGAAGGGATAAAAAATGGTATAATACAAAAGAAATAAAATAAATATGAAAGTAAACATTAAAGGAAGAATCAAAGGACAAAAGTGTCCTTTCTAATAAGAATTAGAAAGATCAAGTAAAATGAAAGAAGTAAAAAGAATGAACTCTCCCATAAAAAGTTACAGATTGGTAGAGTGGATAAAAAAAGCAATTCTCAACCTTATACTGTTTACACTAAATTAAAAAAAAAACAAGCAAGTTGAAAGTGAAAACATATACCACGTACATAGTAACTTAAAGAGTGCTTGAGTAACTATGTAAGTATCAGATAAAATAGACTCTAATTCAAAAATTCTCACAAGGGACATTCCATTTAAAAGTAGAAAGATCTCACATTAGCGATCTCACCTCACAACTGGAGAATCTAGAAAAAGAAGAGCAAACTAAATTCAAAGCAAGCAGACAGGAGGAAATAACAAAGGTTAAAGCAGAGACAAGTGAAACAAAGCATTAAAAAAACAGAGAAAATCAATGACACTAAAAGTTGTTTCTTTGAAAAGATTAATAAAATTGGCAAACCTTTAGCTAGACTGACAAAGAAAAAGAGAGGATACAAATAACTAAAATCAGAAATGGAAAGGGGAACATTACCACCAATCCCACAGAAATAACAAGGATTATAGGAGGGTACTGTGAAAAACAGTGCTCCAACAAATTAGATTACCTAGATGAAATGGAGAAATTCCTAGAAACACACAAACTACCCAACTGACTTAAAAGATATTCAAGATCTCAACAACCAATAACAAGTAAAGGCATTGAATCAGTCAACAAAAACCTCCCAATAAAGAAAAGCTGTGGACCAGTGACTTCACTGATGAATTTTACCAAACATTTCAAGAAGAGTTAATACCAGTTTTGCTCAAACTATTCCAAAAAAATGAATACCAGGGAATACTTCCTACCCTATTCTATGAAGCCAAAATCACCCCAATACTAAAGCCAGATAGGATACCACAAGAAAAGTAAAGACCAGTACTCTTATAAATACAGAAGCAAAAATCCTCATCAAAATACTAGGAAACCAATTCCAACAGCACATTAAGAGAATTATACATCATGATCAAATGGAATTAATTCCATTTATGCAAGGGTGGTTCAACTTAGGAAATTCAGTTAATGAGATGTACCACATTAATTGAATGAAAGAATAAAGCGAATGCCCATCTCAAATGATGGAGACATTGTATTTTACAAAATCCATCACCCATTCGTGACAAAACACTTGGAAAACTAGGAATAAAAGCAAATGTTTCCTCAGCATGATAATGGACTTGTATGACCCACAACAGCTGACATCATACTCAGCGGTGAAAGACTGAAAGCTTTTCCTCTAAGCTCAGGAGGAATTCCAGGATGTACATGGTCACCACTGTTATTCAACATTGTATTGGAAGTTCTAGTCAGAGCAAGTAGTCAGGAAAAAGAAATAAAAGGTATCTAAATTGGAAAAGAATTAGTAAAAGTTTCCCTATCTATAGATGATATGATCCTATATAGAGAAAATCCAGAAAAATCCACAACAAAGCTCCTACAGCTAATAAACAAATTCATCAGAGAGTACAAGATCAATGTGCAAGAATTAGTAGTGTTTCTATACTCTAGTAAGGACCGATCTGAAGAGAAAATAAAGAATACTATTTCATTTACAATAACAACTAGAAGAATCAGATACCTAGAAAAATAACTTAACCAAGGATGTAAAGGAATTCTATATGCAAAACTATGAAACATTGCTAAAAGAAATCAAAGACTGAAACAAATAGAAGCACATTCCATTTCCACGGATTGGGAGATTAAATATTATTAAGATAATAATTTTACTGTAAGCAATTTACAGATTCAATATAAAGCCAACAAAAAGTCCACCAGCCTTCTTTGCAGAAATGGAAAAGCCAAAAAATGGAAGAGTATGGGGTGCTAGGTAGCAAATAATAGGAGGCATTGTTTCCTTAAACTTTATACCCAAAGCAGAAGGAACACAAGAAAAAAAAGAGAGAGCATGGGTATCATAGGACTTCATAATGATAGTAAAAAGACAACTTACGGAATGGGAGAAAATATTTGGAAACCACATTTCTGATATGAGTTGAATCCCACAACTCAACCACAAAAAGACAAATGACCCATTAAAAATGAGTAAAATACCTGAACAGATATTTCTCCGAAGAAGATATACAAACAGTCAATAAGCACATGAAAAAAATAACATTTAATCTCATTAGCCATTAGGGAAATACAATCAAAACCACCACGAGATGCCCTTTCACACCCACTAGAATGGCTACTATGAAAGAAACTGAAACTAGCAAGTGTTGGAGAGCATTTGGGGAAATAGAAACACTCATGAATGGTTGCGGGAAATGCAAAATGGTGTAGCCCTATGTCAGTTTGACCATTTTTCTGAAAGTTAATTATAGAATTACCATACGACCCGACAATCTCACTTCTAGGTATACATCCAGAAGAACTGAGAGCAGGAACTCAGATATTTGCTCATTGATGTTCATTGTGTCATTATTCACAATTGCCAACAGATGGGAGCACCAAGTATCCATCAACTGATGAATGGACAAACAAAATGTGGTATATACACACGATAGACTATTATTCAGTCATCAAAGGGGACAAGGTTCTGATCCATGCAACAACAAAAATGAACCTTGAAGTCATCATGTTGAGTGAAATAAACCAGACACAAAAGGACAAATACTGTAGGATTTCCCAGATATGAAATTATTAGAATAAGCAAATTTATAGAATCAGATATTAGAATATAGGTTACCAGGGTCTGGGAAAGGGGTAGAAAATGGAGAGTTAATGTTAATTGGTGTGGAGTTTCTCTTTGGGGTGATGGAAAAGTTTTGGGAATGGATGGTGGTAGCACAACAGTGTGAACGTAATTCACACCATCCAATTACATATTTGAATGTGATAAAAAGTAGGAATTTTAGGATGTATATATGTTACTAGAATAAAAAACTAAAAAAAGCAAAACAAAACACAAAAACCCACAGGACTGCCTGACACAGCGAACCCTGCTGTGGATCATGGACTATAACTAATAGAATAATTATAACAATGCTGTTTCATCAGTTGCAAAAAGTTACCACAATAATGCAGTATTAATAATAAGGAAGACTGTTCGAGTGAAGGGAGCTGGGATGTGGGCACTCCACACTGTCTGCATGATTTTTCTGTAAACCTACAACTTCTCTAAAAAGTTTTATAATTTTGTACTTAATGGTGATTTTCAAGTCATTCATCTGACATTTTATTTTCTTAAATTTTAGCTATAACTCAGTTCAAGGGCTCAAAGCATTTTAGGTTTAAGCCCCTCTCCCCCACCCCAGGCCCAAATCCTACTTGAACTTGAACTAATCATTGGATCAAGGTACTCACTCCCAAGGGTTCTTGAGCAGGATGTGTCTGCATTGTGCCTGCTCACAACAGCAAACCCTGAAACAAAACATCCCGTTGATTTATCCTCCGCCAAAAGCCGGGCCTCGCAGAGGTGCCGAGAAGCCTGGAAGCATCTCCCAGGAAAGGAGACGTGCTCAGGCCATTCTCCCATATCCCCCCCAGCAGGCGGCGGCAGCACTTGTCAGTGCTCGGAAGGCAGCTCGCTTAGCTGACAAGATGCCCAGCAAGGAGTGAAAAAGGCTGGAGGGAGTCTGCTGGTGACCACTCTCTAAGGACAGGGGAGGAACAGAAAGTGGTGAAATGTAAATAAACAATCTAGCTCAGTTTCTGATGTAAAGTGCCAAAGATCCCAGAAGGGACTGCAAATCCAGTGTGGGAGACCTTTGTTTCCTTTTCTTGTATTTTGACATTTTCCTAGAATCACTTGATGGCACTCACATTAAGCTTCATTTCAGATTCCCATCCAAAGTCAAACTACCAGAGGCAGCAGAGTGTGACATAACTTTCCAAAAGAAAAGACCAGAATGATTACTTTTGTTTGATTTATTCATTCAGTGCATTCCAGAAAAGACCAATTAAAACATTAAAGGTCACATTAAAAAAGCAAACGTCAGGTTAACACTTTGTTCTACGGTTATGAAAATATGGGATAGAATATCTAATTTTTACATTCTCCAGCTAGTTTTCTTATTAAAATTATCCTGTGTGTGCTTTTACTCTATTGCCACTGAAGCTTCACAACATAAAATAACTCTCAATATTTATACGAATACTTTTAGCAAAAGTAAACTGTTAAACACAGTGAAGAGGACTTTTGCATGGAATCATATACACACTATCACATATTCCATAATGCAATAATTGTATTACAAAATATAATTATACAAAATTTTGTATATTATACAAAATAGCACAGTCTTAAAGCATAAAAGTATGTTAAAAGGATAAAGCTAAGTGGCATGAGCTATGTTTTCCCAAGACTGCACATCAAGGATATAAGAATAAAGAAATAAAATCCAGAAAACAGTGCATTAAACCCTGCCTCCTCTCTGAGGTGGCATTGCAGTTATGGGGGGAGAAAAAGAAAGAAAAAAAAATCAGGAAGGAAATTAAATTTCTATTTTCACAGGCAATAATGTGTTGTGCAATTTGCAATTAAAAATAAATTAGGCACAGAATCTGCAACAGATTGTTTTTAAACTTTCATTAAACCTCTTGAGTTATGCTGCTAGATGTGACGTGCTAACAGAAATGCTAGGATTGAAATGAGTTTCTGGCATATGAAGTAAAACCATGTCTTCAATCTACAAAAATTTAATTTACAGTTTAGCTGATTGGATGTAGCATTTTAACACCATTTTGGAGGTTTAAGAACAGCAAGTGCCATAATCCTCTGAGTATTTTGATCACGAGCACACAAGCATGTAACATACTTTGTGTTCAAGGCGAACCTTTATCCAGGATGCAAAGCTGGTGCTGAATTATAATCACATTCAAAAAGACGGCAAGCCTGTGGGTATTAAGCTTTGCACTCCCAAGCTTAGCCAAGAAGATTTAAGCAATCTACTGTGGGACCATACAGTTGATCTGATAAGAGTATTCCAAGACCTTGAAGTTTATTTTTATCAGAAGTTTTGCATTCCAGGTCTCAAATATTATACCTTTTTAGTACTAATCAAAAGTGTTTTGTTGCAAACTCCAGCAACGACACTTTGGAGCAGATGGGATTCATAAGAGAGAGCGAGAAAGGGGAGAGATGTACAATAGTTTACTTCCTGAATAAAAGAAAATCTTGAAGGTTTAAAAACAACTTCTGATGTCTTAGATGTTATTCCAGATTTCTCTGTTGCATTTGTCTGAAAAAGATTTGTCAGATATTTTCACTATTCAATTTAAGTAACTTAAGTTATTTAAATGACAGACACCATCTGTATCATAAAATAGTCGACTCCTTCGCTGAACTTTTTTTTTTTTGCTCAGATGAATCAGTGGATTATTTATGGCGCAGGTGTTGCTCATATCCAGCCTCTAATATAAGATACAAGGATAAAATAGAGTCCAGGGTTGATTTTACATATTTTTAAATAAAATGACTACTGAGCATTTAAAAATTAAAACACTGCTGAAGAATAACATGAAATAATCACACTTAAATCTCTGTCCATTGAGGCCATGTGAAAGTAAAGATATAAACAGTTGAGCATCTAGGGGACATATGACTCAAGAACCACAGACCTACCATCTTGAGCTCTTTCTTTGCAAAGAAAATAACAAAGTTATGTCTTTGTAATCAGCGACTACTTGGGGAATTGGTTCCCTTATATCTGTTTCATTGTGATTAAAAAATAAAATATTACAATAATTTCACAATACAGTCTACAGAGTCTAAACTTTTCCCACTCGGCTTCTATTTTTTTTATCAAGAAAATACAGATGTAACTCAAACGGATCATATTTTGAGAATGTTCGTGAGAGTATCTTTCTCTTTCAATTCAAATGAAGTGAAAATAGAAGTTTCCCACACACATGCTTTCTAAAAAGCATAGAGCAAGAAGGACATAACCTCTTGTTGATATGTCCTAGCTTGATCTGTTTAGGGCTGGTTTGTCTTTTTTTTGTTGTTGTTGTTGATAAAACTACATGACATGCTCAGAGCCTCCTCATTTAGCTTGCCTCGACTACTTTTGCAGGACAGTGGGCCTAGTGTGGGCAGAAAAAGGAAAGGGCAGGGGTGAGGTCTGTATTGATTGCCTGGGAGAACGTCCCAGAGCAGCAAGCTGGACATAGCATGTGGGTGATCTAGGATGCCATTAGCTCTGTTCTGAGTCTGAATTAAAGGGCCAGAAGGTGGACTCCATGGAGATATCTTCTGAGAAGGCAGACTCAGCTATATATCCAGAGAGTCCCGGGTAAGCCAGAAGGCACAGAAAAAATCAGAGCTATGACTGGCGTTTAAGACTCAATTTGGGCTTAAGAATCAAAGTGGGGATATAGATGTTATATGAGGCAATTGGGCCAAGTTTCAGGATTTTGAGCAAGAGAATGGCCTGCATAACCACCTCACTTGACACACATACTCACGGGCACTAGTGTCTAACAGTCTTTGAAGTGTTAAGTAAAGGCTTAGAATGATACCCTTTGACATTGTTTTTACCAAGGGGATAAGGTAATATTCTTGAGGTGCCTGTAATTTCTAGAAGGCTAATTTTCAGGGTTGGCTTCATCTTTAAAAGGATGGACCTGGAGGCTGTCAGGTTGCCCTGGTTAAGAAATGAGGATACAAGATGGGCACTGGCTGATAAGGAAGACACAATATATATATTTACAAAAGTGGGGTAGGGCCTGGCTGGATAAAGAAATGATGCACAATTAATTATTGCAGGCCTGTTTTAACTCCTCATATTTGATCTCTTTAAAATGTTTGCCATCGTTGATTTCTCTTGAGTTTTAAATCTCTCTTCTGCCTCATTTCTTGGGACTTAGCTCTCCTGGTTCTTCGTATACCCTTCAGACTATTCATTTTTTTAATTACCTATTTCTGCCTTCGTATCATCCTCTTCATTTATCTAATTATTGGGGCATTTCAGGATTCTTTTCTTAGCTCTCTGCCTTTATCATACAAAATGTACTTCCTGGATATTTTCATCTTCTCCATTAACTCAATTTCTTTATGTGCTGATTCTTCTCAATTTCTATCTCCTGGCATTGGCACTTACCTGAGATCCAGAGCTGCATTTCAGTGCCTGGCTGGACATGGCAATCTGGATGCTTTTCTGCACGTGAAAACTAAACTCTCAAAAACTGGACTCCTGTCATTCATTTGTACTCCTCTCACCCATGCCTAACCCTGGACTATCCTCTGTAGTCTCCATTTCTGTTAATGGAACAATTATCTACCCCAAGCCGATAGGGTGCCCTCATCCTTAACATCCACTGTCAGGAAATCTTGTGGATCCAACCTCAAAAATACCTCCTCTATCTGGCATCCCCTCTCTTGCCACTTTGCTGCTGCTTTCATTCCACTCATCATGTTCCCATCAGATTTTGCAACAATTTCTGTACCCGAATCATCCAGTTACAGTGATTTTAGAGGTGTGGGCCCCAGGCAAATAGCATCGGCATCATGTGGGGACTTAGAGATGCAAATTCTCAGGCCCCACTTCACACCTACAGAATAAGAAACTCTGGGGGCTGGGCTCTGGAAGTCTCTATTTTTAAGCCCTCCAGGTGCTTCTCATGAATGAGAATCACTGATTTAGTTGATGTTCATTGTGCTGGCTGAGAGGTTTTCTACATGAGAAATCCAACTGTGTCATCCCCTTCACCCCCTCCCCCTCCCCCAGGCAAACAGCCACTGATTACATATGAGTCAGCAGGTTTCCTCAGCAAAACTTAAGTTGTGGGGTCAGAAATGCTGTTTACTGATATTCTTAGTTTTCCTTTTGAACACAGGGAAGGATTACCTGTCCGTTTCCTTCTGAAGTTAAGTGTGCCCATGTAACTTACTTTGGCTAAAGAAATGTTGAAGCAACTGATGTGTTTCACTTTTGGTGCATGCCCTTAAATAACCTGTACACAACTGGCCATGTTTCTTTCTGCTTATGAACAACTAAGAACATTCAAGATGGTAGAGGGTCTGTTAGCTCTGGGTCTTAGAGAGAGGGCAATGAGAGACAGAGCTTCCAGTGGAACCTGACAGCCAAATACTGGGTGTGAGAAATCCTTGTTTCAAGCCACTGAGATTTGAGGGTGTTTGTTACTGCAACACAACATTGCATGTTCTGACAGGTTCTAATTACCTTCTCGATCTTAGCTCCTCTCCAGTAATAATTCTTCTCCTTTCCCATACTTCATACTCAAACCAAATTGACTTCACTGTTCAGTAAATCTGCCAAAGTTTTTCATGAATCATGAATATTTAGATGCCATTCTCTGTACTTGGAAAGACTGAATACACATTTTTACCCAGAAAATCCCAATTCATTCTCTGATATTCAATTCAGAATTCCTTCTGGGAAGCTTCTCCTGAGTCCCCCATTCCACCTGGGAAAATCAATTGTTCCTTCCTCTGTGCTACTACAGTATTTTTTTTTTTCAAGCTTCTGTTACATTTTGTATCATGTTTCATTATAATTTAATTGCCCAAATGTCTCTCTCTGCCCACTAAACATTAATTTCCTCAAGTACAGGGACTGTGACATTCATTTTTGTTGTATCAAGGGAGTTAAACCTTTTTAGAGACCTTAACCAGATCTCATGGATTTTTATAGACATGAAGTACCTTAAATCATCTACAACATCAAAGTTATGTACACGTACTAATTAGCTCTCTAAGCTTTGTAAAATAAGCCTTAATATTTGTTCGGTTGTTTTGCCCGATGTGTCATGTTGGGTTAATAGCTCCAGAATCTGCAATCATCCCTACGTCCTTTGCTTAGGTGGCAACAATGGCTTGGTACAATTAACCCCTTGAATATTGAAACTACAAATTTGTGTAGCAGAAATGACAGTTTCATAAGGAACTCATCATGCTCAAATTACAGTTTATATCTCTTTCACCTGAATGCATTATCTTATGTGGCCACAGCAGCATTCATCTGCCTCTTTCTGCCTACACCACAATTTTGTGAGGACTTCAGTGTCTTTACGTCAGTTTCATATGTCACTGTCCCCCACAGTTAGTACCATGTGCTAACAGGTGTTCCATCATGGATTTGCCCTTCATAGATCAGAAGTAAGAAGGCTTTAATACATAACCCTTGGTCTCATCTTGCCAATGCTTTCTCCTTCTGATTTAGCTCTGTCGATGATTGCATCATTTTTCTGAAACAGTCAGTATTATCTGGCCCCCTTTCTCTTCTTGACTTCCCATACCCAATCTCATAGGCAATGTCTTTTACAACTATTTCTTTTTTATCCATTCTATTTTTAAAAAATTCATCTGTGATTCCCATCTATCCTCCATTTAATTCAAACATTAAAAAATATAAAACCCAGAGCAAGCTTCTTAAAATAACATTGCTTCCTTCTTCTAAGGCCATCAAAAGTGGTACCTTTAATATAAACCTAATCTCTCTGGTAAGTAATATAAACAACTCCACAAGTAGCTGCTTTTAGCCTCGATCTACTTTCATCTGCCGTGTGTATTCCAATATAACTACCTTCAGTTTAACACCCCCATTTAGCATTCTACAAGCTGTACTTAACTATTCTTACTCTTGTTCACAGGATACCTTTCTACTGGAATTCTCTTTATTATTTCCATTGCCTTAATAACCCAATTCATTCTTCAAGATAAAACTCATTTCCCTCCTTCATTAACCAAGACCTTTCTAACCCATAGAATTTTTTCTCTCCTTTAAACTTCTTAGCACTTTTTAAATATATTATTCACTTAGCAATTACGCTATGACCATCTCATTTTGCATTGCCATTAATAATCACGTAATTGTTTCTCTGACCCTGTTTGTTTACTTTCAGGTTGCCTCCTAGTTTTAGCCTCAATAATTGTTCCAAAATATTTAATACCCTTCATAATGTCAACAACTTATGGAACACGTATTGTACTGGTCAGGTCTTGTAAGAAGCCATCAGTTGTATAGGTGTCCGTGTCACATGCCTGTGGCAAGGATTTGGTGACACATAGTGACACCCCTTCTGCCCAGAAGGCAGCTTATCTTTGGGCTGACCACAGCAGTGGGGCTGGCAGTAGAATTCAGTTCTCTGTAGTGTTCATATTGAGTCTGCTCTTTTCTCCCTGGAAATTTGAACTTGGAAGCTGTGAAGTGAAAGAGTAATTTAACAGGCTAAGCCGCTGAGGCAGAGACTGAGACGAGCCCAGTCACTCCAAAGGTGGAGCCTGAGAACCTTGTCAGATGGGGGAGATATGCTGGCTTTTGATCCCCGGGGGGCCTGGAGCTGGCTGAGCCGTACTGCCCCTGAGGGTCTCTAAGCAGCTGACCTCGGGTCTGTAAGCTTGTCAGGACCTACAAAGATACTTGAAACCCCAAAAGTGGCTCAAAAATGAAAAGTAGGAAACAAATAAAATACATATAAAAGGATCACATTAATTGGCAAATATGATATTTGCAACAAATTCATTACTTTTGAAAATCATTTGCAGGTTAAATTTCCTCACTTTTTAATAGATGCTTTTCAATGCTTGCTGATCACCAAGTAAATATAGCCAGTTGTAAATTACTATAAAGGACTAAGTCATTTCTGTGACAGAATTCAAATAAGGTTGAACTTTAGAAAAATATTTTTATTTAATGTGGAATTTTGGACTCCTTTTCCTATCTTTGACATGGTATGGAATTCTGCTTCTAAGTTAGGATGACACAGGGCTTTCTAAGGTCATAAAACACTCCCACGTTCCCACATGATCAGTCGCTGCACCCACTCTACTGGGACGATTTTTATTTGTCTTGTTTCCTTGCATCATAAGAACTTAATACACCCTACTCTGAGCCATGTGTTTTGCCCACATCATCTCCAATCCTCATCAAAACCCCACCAGGATAGACTCATTTATAAATGAGCCACCTAAGTACGGAGTCTTCAGCTTAGCATCAAATAGCTGGGAAGAGGCAGGACCAAATTCATGCTTCTCAGGCTGCAAAGTCTTCTTTACACTGTCCCCTGCTGTTTCCCAGTTGTTAACTGCTCTTCGCTTTTGCCAATATCTTCCTATCTCTATGATTTCTTTCCTCACTTTTACTTGATTATCTAACAATGAGAAAACATTTCCGCCCAATCCAATACTAAGTTACTCCATGTAATCATGTACAGCTGTCTTTCAAATCTTAGATTTCAGAATAGTGTCTGAACCAGAAAAACTGAGGTGAGGCTAGAGCAGAAGGGCAGGGAGGTGACCTGAACAGTCCAGGTCAAGGCCATCTCAGGGCTGCAAGGCCTGGGGTGTGTGTGGGAGGGTGCATGTACCCTGCACCTCGGGCTCTGCCCAGCCGTCTCTCTAGAATTTCCCCCAAATAGCATGTTAATATGCAATATTGTTAATATACAATAACAAGATTACAATGAACAGCAAGGCTTGCTATTTAAAGGAAAAGAAGTTTCCAAAGGGAAACACAGAAGAGAGGTGAATGGCTGTTCTACTAGAAGAGTTTGGAAAGAAGAGAGGGCCAACGATGTGGGTGACTCACCTTTCGTAAATGACCTGGCTGCTGCCCACCTCCTGGATCAGACAATGTAGGGCCATTAAGACCTGGGCTTGGGCATAGCTGGGACCCAGGAGGGTGGAGGACAGGGCCACTGGGGGGTCCAGGGAGGGACCAGAGGCCAAGACTGAATGTCAGAGTCACACGCTCAGGAAAGAGGGAACCCTAAACAGACAGAGAGAAGCTCAAGTCCTAAGAGCCAGCCCACAGCTGGGCTCCATGGAGGAATGTCAGAAGGGGAGACGGTGCAGCCATGTTCCAGGAAGGAGAGAAAATATTCTGGGCACAGAAACAGGGCCAGAGCAGTAAATGGGGCTTGGATCCTGAACCAGACTTCTGGAGAGGTGGGGGAAGTTTTGTAGATTTATCATGGGAAACTACAAGCAGTGGAGTAGCAGCTGCGGGCATTCTGAGAGGATGCTCAAACACTGCTGTGCTGGGAAGTCATTTAGGAATAGTCTTAAGGCATTGATGCTTGGGTCAAATTCCTCCTGAACTCCCCCCCCGCCAAAAAAATAAAAAAACTAAGTTTTTACCTGGATGAGGTAGGGAGGGGATGCAGGAGAACAGGTTTTGGCACAAATATTTTAAATCTGCTTCAAATTGATTCTAATTTCCATCCAGCAGCAAGAATCACTGGGGTAAAATGTCATTAAAACACTTAACCAAAGTGAAGATTATTAGAAGTGAGAAAGCAACATTACTTTCTGCTAGGGTAAGCTCCCTCTCTAAATGGGACCTTGGATTATGAGATCCTGCTTAAAGGAACTCTGTATGAATACCAGTACTACCTACACACTAGACATTTAGCTCCATGAGGCAGAAACCCTGCCTTTGGTTTTGGCCAATGTTTTTTTCAGCAACCTGCAAACTGCCTGGCCCATAGTAGATAGTCAGTAAGTCATCTGTGGAATGAATGAATGGATTCCAAGCACTTACACTTCAGGCTGATTGGTTTTATACATTGCTGATAGATGAACTGGATTCATACTGCATTTAAGGTTTTGGGTAATAATGTAAGAAAGCCCGGTATACTGGAAGGAGCATACACCTTTAGAGCCAGAGTTCAGGTTGTAATCATAGTCTGTCTCTTACTAAGTGGACAATTTTGAACAATTTAACCTCTCTGACTCTGTTTTCTGATTTATAAAATCAAGGCATACCATCAACTTGGGAGAGCTGTCCAGAGGACTAGACGTAAGTATGTACAGTGTTTAGGGCAGCGCCTGGAGATCGTTTATAGCAGTAAAGGACATTTCATGCAACAGGTCTATATGGGCTGGTTTACACTATTTTCAGGCAAGAGGATAAGAAGGACCAAACACCATCAATCAGTTAATGAAGTCACAAACTGGAGCAATAGGAGCCCAATAGTAGGATTGCCTTTACCTTTAGAGCGTATTTGAATGGAAAACAAAATGAAAGACTTTTACATTTTGGGAGAAAAATAGTACCTCCCTTCGTGATGTTGAGGCAAACAATTCTAAATGCAGAATAAAGCAGTTATGAGTGATAGGCAGAGAACTAAGGGATGGACCGAACCCAAAGACTCCTTGGGAGCACTAAGAAGCAGAAAACACTACACAATTCTGTTTGAAAAATTACAAAAAGACAGTCTTTTTGTGTGGGCGTGTTCAAATTTCTGAAGCTTTGTAAGTGACCTAAATGGCAAAAAAAAAAAAAAAAAAGAGAAGAAGGAGTTAAAGACAAATCTCGAGAAAGTATTTTGAAGATTGCCTTTTCCTCCCTGTAGGTCTTAGTGAGCAAAACAAAGACTATGCTTTCCTTCTTTTAAAATAATTTTGAAAGTAACTAAATCCATCATCTGGGCTAGGATTATATCTTAAAGATAGCAAAGCCTTTACAAGAATCTTGGACATGACTTAAATCCTTCCAACACTTCAGAACAACTTGTGGATTTATTTTCATAATCCGAAGTTTTATAAGAATATTCACATAGAATCCGCTGTTTAGATTCTAGGGTGCACCAGAAACAAGGAATTTCTGGGGCCAAGCCTTTGGTCAGTGGCCTAAAAGAGTCTTGTTTTATGCATCTGTTAAGGAAAACCTGATGAATGAGACACTTTCTTATAAGAAAAGTCCATGCTTCCCCAGAGTTGCAATTGCTTGATTGAAATGAAGGAGAAGAAATAGGAGAGGGCAGAGAGAAAGAGGTATGTCTTCTGGGAGCACGGTAAACTAGTCTTTGTCTGAACACATTTATGAGGATTGATCAGATTCTCTGCAGGCTGCATATACTATATGTGGTCAGTTGCACCGGATGGCTAGGAGGGTCAGTAAAAACTATTGTGAGGGAAGACCGCACCTCATGGCTGGAAGTGGGACCGTGACCACAGGAGAATGAGTGCCACAGATTGCAGAGTCCTTTAGAGAAGAGGCTGGGATGATACTTAGAGGATCGATGGGAAAATGTCCGCAGCACCTTCACCTTTCAAATGGAAAGATGAGATAAACACCATTCAAGGACTGGTTAAAATATGGTATTTAAGAATGACAAATATTATGTAGTCTTAACAATTATTCTATTTTCACAAAATACTTAATAACATGCAAAAAGGTTCACAATACAGTTATCAATGAAAAATAAGCTTGAAATGATTCTATTAAATAGACATTATATAAAGACCCTTATATAAATATACAATCACATGCATATAAATGTATGTGTGTATATATATATATATATATATATATATACACATACACATTTATGCACACGTGATAGCAAACAAAACAAGAAAGAAAGAGCCCAGAATATCAATGCTATTTTTTTCAGTTAATGGAATTAAGGGCACCTTTCACTTTTGCTCTGGTAAATATCTAAGAGCAAGGACTTGGATGTCAGATGGACTCAGGTGCAAACCCCAGCTCCAGTTCTTTCTAGCTGTGTGATGTTGAGAAAGGTGCTGAAGCTTCCCAAGTCTTGTTTTTCCTTCTGATGTATAAAAGAAATGCTACACAATCCCTGCAAATAGGAGGATGATTTAAGTTCATATGGAAATGATTTAAGATCAGTTTGTAAAGGGCTTTGTAAAAAGTCTGGCATAGCATAGAAGAAGTCCTCTTTTAATGCCAATAGGAATTGCCATTTGTCCCTCAGAAAAGTGAAGTTATATTTAGAAATCAATGTCTGTAAAAAATAAAATAAATGACAGCATTATAGTAAGCATTAATACAAACACTGTGAGAAAAGACGGGACGTGGCATGGGACGCACAGGGTTGGGAGTGTTTGGCTGATGGAGTTTGGGGAAAGAAAAGGGAGGCATGGTGACAACTGGCCAGAGAACAGGGCAACAGAAGCAGACACCTTCAGATCATTTGTCATCCCTAAAATCTGATTAGCAACTAAGTAGAAGTCAGGTATTGAGGAGTCAAATTCACCTACAGGGAGGGTCAAGTGAAAGACCAAAATCTGAGCTACTCCTGGGACAGGGAAACAGTCTCCTTCTTGATGATGAATCAGCATTAGTTGAAAAGGTTTTTATTCTTTAGCCAACCTTCATGTCACTGAACTCAGGTGAGATAGGTTATTGTATGACAATTCCTGTGTACCTTTGTTCCCAGCATCCCTTCTTCTGATATGGTGCCCTGTGCATATTCCTAGACCTGTGTCACCTCCTGTGCTGATTTGAAAGGATTTATGTACCCTAGAAAAGCCATGTTTTAATCCTAATCAATTTTGCGGGAGCAATCATTTCTTCTAAACCCTATTCA
Organism: Tamandua tetradactyla; assembly: GCF_023851605.1. Classification (NCBI taxonomy): domain Eukaryota; kingdom Metazoa; phylum Chordata; class Mammalia; order Pilosa; family Myrmecophagidae; genus Tamandua; species Tamandua tetradactyla. The sequence continues at coordinate 31,747,499 of NC_135352.1, forward strand.
GTACTGTAGGTTGGAAACTCGATTAGGTTATCTCCATGGAGATGTGACTCAATCAATTGGGAGTGTTAAACTTGATTAGATGGAGACGTGTCTCTACCCATTCTACTTGAGTCTTGATTAGTTTACTGGGATCCAATAAAAGAGGAGACATTTTTTGGTGAGAATGCCTAATGAGAATAACGAGAAAGTCACAGCAGAGTCAGGCAGAGCCACAAGGCCAAGAGAACCGCAGAGACACCAGCCAATGATCTTTGGAGATGAAGGAGAATGCCCCTGGGGGAGCTTCCTGAAACAAGAGGCCTGGAGAGGAAGCTAGCAGACAATGCTGTGTTCGCCATGTGCCTTTCCAGATGAGAGAGAAACCCTGAACTTCCTTGGCCTTCTCGAACCAAGGTATCTTTCCCTGGATGCCTTGGATTGGACATTTCTATAGACTTGCTTTAATTGGGACATTTTCATGGCCTTAGAACTGTAAACTAGCAACTTATTAAATTCCCCTTTTTAAAAAGCCATTCCATTCCTGGTATATATCATTCTGGCAGCCAGCAAACTAGAACACCTCCCCAGCACTGACCTCTAAAATCACAAGGATGGTAGAGCTGTTTTACTAATGGCATCTTGACTTCATTCTCTCGAATAGGATGGACTAAAAACAGGATGCCCTAGTGAGGAAAATTCGAGGTTGTGTTTTCCCTCATTTTGTTTCCAGGCAAGGATACCTCCCAGAAGTGCTATCCAAAGTGAAATGTCTCAGAAGACTCAAAAGCGATGTTGTACTATAACTTGAATGAATGATCTAAAAACTTTGACTATGAATTTTCTGAAAGCTCTACAACCAAATGTAGCTTCCTGTGAAGTTTAACATCAAAGAGCAAGTTTAGAGTGGTGAGATATTTATGAAACATTTTTCCTTGGGGAGCTTCTTTTCATAGATGCTCAGGAGAAAGTTACTGCTCTAATAGGGTGAACATGGAAAACAGAGTCCATTATTTCAAAGTTACAACATGAACATGCTCTTTAACCTTCAAGCAATAATATGTTAGAGATTCTGCAATAATAATATGTTGTCCTTGGACTTTAAGTTAAAACAAATAAACTACTACTATTGGTAAGGAGGAATCGACTATAGGATATACATAGTAGTTTTGTAGCTATTCTTTCAGGCTATTTCTCTTTAGATGGAAGAAAAGAAAACATTAGGAAATAAAATTTAGTGAAATGATATAGCAAGGCAGATATTACTGTCCTGCAAAACAATCCAGAAAATGCTGTAACCTCATGTTTGCTTTCATTAGCATAAGAAGGTAACAAGCAGCTAAATTCTCTATTTCTCCACTTGCATTGTTTTCATCTATGTACCATCAGACCTCCCATAAATAAGACCACACAGCAGAGTTCATGATTCAGTGATGTTTTGAGCACATATAACAGTGACTTTGAAGAGCTATAATATGGCTCAATACCCCTTCCTTTTGTTTTCGCTTTAGCTCTTTTCCTTAAGACTAACACATCATCCACTTGTCAATTTGTTAAGTCAACATAATGAAGGTCACTCTGAGGCGAGTGAACATTGGCTAAGCAAAATTATACAGAAATTAAAAGCAGAGACTTTCATATCAAGGTGTCATAGAGATTGAGGATAAAGACAGATACAAAAAGCAATAGTTGGTATACGATCTGGCAAGCATCATATCAGTTTCAGGAACGTCCAGGGCTCCGTGCAGCATGGAGGAGGACATGGTGAAGGTAGTGACAGCAGGAATGGCATCTCAAAGGAGGAAATCTTTTTATTATTTAGTTTGAATTTTTAATTTTTTTTAAATTTTTACATGGGCAGGCACCGGGAATGGAACCCGGGTCTCCGCATGGCAGGCAAGAGCTCTGCCACTGAGCCACCATCACACTGCCCTTAGAGGAAGAATTTTTGAGATAAATCTTTAAGGGTAAGTATGTGTATTGCTGGTTTAAGATGGAGAGTTAACTATTTGCTCCCAAATGAAATAAGAATAAAGGTAGCATTCCGGTTTGTTTGTTCTAGGTGCAACCTCACATAAATGGGGTAATTGGTAACCGACTTAGCAGACCAGAAAAGATTAGATTTTAAGTCAGAGGTAGAGAAAACTGAAAGTGCCCTAACTCATACGCTGGGATCATCAAAGGGCTGAGTGTTGGTAGCAGAGAGTACCCCTGGAGTCGGTACACAGAGGGTTGGTAGAAAGTTGTTTAAGGAGCAGTTAGAGCCTTCTCCTACGGCCAGTAACTACCACTCATTCCATCCCAGCACAGGACTAGAGGGTCTAAGCTCTGTAAATGGTAAAATAGAGGGTCTCCAGACTGGGGGCATGAGCACGGCTGAGGCTGAAGAGTACATATTGGAAACAGAGGGACAAAGTAAACGTTTACATGCTGAATTTTGAGACCCCAGTCTTGTAATTCACTTAACTCAGAGAATATGGGTAGCCAGACAAAATATCTTCGGGTAGGAGACTGTAAGACTTACCTTAGGGACTCTAGCTGGTACTAGAGAAAATTGGGGCTCTCCTACAAAGCTTCCCAGTCAAATCAACCTATGGTGGGAACTACAGGTAATGAAACCAGCAAAGCACATGGCGCTCTCACACAGCTCTCCTTTTCTACATCTTTATATAACACACATAAATTGACAGCAAAGGGCTTCCGGACATTTAATAGTACATTTGACATGAAAGAAAGACCCAAACAAGAAAGCAAGCATAATGGGAGGGACAAATCATGTAAAGAAAAGAGAAAAATAAGACTCATCAATTATCATTAGTGCCTTCAGAGAAATAAAGATATTGCATCTTTGAAAAGAATAAGATGCTATAAAAGAGAAAGATACAGAGATTTTACAAAGCTTTTTGCAAGTATGTATATAGTAAAGATAGCAGGGGGATGTTTAGAAAACAAAATGTTCCAAGAAGATTAAAAATAGAAAGGTGGTAGAAAATAGAGACAGCAAACTGTCTTAGTTTGGGTCTCTCCGGAAGTAAACACAAGGATTCAAGGGTAAAGAGTTCATTTGGAAAATATCAGGGAAATAGGTAAGAAAGTAGGGAAATGATCCAGGGAAGTGAAGATTGTCAATAAAAGGATTCCAATAAATCAGTTGGACAATGACCACAATGGACAATGACAGCTTAATCCTCGGGAGGAAATTCGGGGAAATGGCACAAAACTTTGCAAGACTTACTGAAAGGTCAGAGGGGTGAGACAAGCCACTGACAATCGGCTGTGAGTTTATGGGGAAAGGGTGCAAATTAAGCAAGGATGGTGTCGCCATGCAGCAAAATTTCCTTCATGTTTCTCTACACACTGAAGATGCCAACCAACTTGTAGAGTGTCACTTAAAATAAATAGTACCAAACTTTGCAGCCACATATCACTAAGCCATTTTAAATATTTCAATGCATGCCAAGCAGATGATTCAAACATGTCTTTAATTTAAACTATAATAACTGTGACCACAGTTTTTATTTGTAAACACTTTTGAGCATCAAAATTGATGCTATACTTCATGGTTAATTATAAAAATTGTATTTCCTCATGTAGTTTTTGAAAATTGGATTAAATGTTTTCTAGTAAGCACTGCAAAAAGTCATTCACGTGGGGGAGCATGATGACAACGGCCACAGAATGGCATGCACTAAGAAATAAAGGGAAATTAGGATCCTGACTTGAAAGAGAAGTGTTTCATTTTTTTATATGACAAAATTATCTTCTTCTCTTTATCATTCTTTCCCTTAAAGACATTATTAGAGAGCAAAGGTGCTGATTATGCCCATATTACTTCAATGATAAAATAAAATTTCCAAGATAATATATTTATGTCTTTTTGTAGAAAACCGGAACTACTAGCTGATCATACATGGCAACAAAATGTAAATTATGATCCCAAGAACAACTGCAAAGTCAGGGGAGAGTAACCATCCAATGAAGGATACAAGTTTTCACCATTTTTATCATTGATCAATCATAGCTCTGCTCATAGTGCCATAGGCTAATATGTGACAACATGAAATACACAGTCCCACCACAAGTATCATTTAAAACAAAATGTTTAACTTTCTACTCTCATTTTGAGAAACAGCTTTTGGCCTGCAACAGGCCTTTATAGAGACTGAACGCTTAACCATGGGCCACCAAGTTACCACGAGACCTGAGATACCTATCATGAGCTGAATGTAGTCTGACCCACAAAGTCATAAAGCTGGGCGTGCACAGCAGCACTCTGTCATAAGATGGAAATAGTACATTAGAGATAGGGCTCGAATAAGTTGCATGAGAAAGTGGCCCATATGCCTATGGACCCCACTCCTTTTATGGCCTCTTGGGAAGTTCCTTACAGTCAGTTGACTGAGGAAGAGAAAACTTGGGCCTGATTTACAGATGGTTCTGCATGATAATCAAGTGGATAAGATGACCATTCTGTAGATACCAGTTAGCCTCTTTCCCCAACCATTTTGTCATTGCACAATGGGCTCATGAACAAAGCGGTCATGGCAGTAGGGATGGAGTTTATGTATGGGTTCAGCAACTTGGACTTCCACTCACCAAGGCCAAACTGGCTACATCACTGCTGTGTGCCCAATCTGCCAGCAGCAGAGATTCACACTCAGCCCCTGATACAGCACCATTCCCTGAGGTGATCAACTTGCTACATGGGAGCAGATTGATTACACTGGATCACTTCCATCACGGAAGGGGCCGAATTTTTTTCTAACTGAAATAGACATACTCTTGTTATGAGTTTGCCTTCCCTGCTCACAATGCTTCTGCAAAAACTACCATCCATAGACTTACAGAATGCTTTATCCATCAGCAAGTTATTCTACACAGCATTGCTTCTGATCAAGCAACCCATTGAATAGCAAATGAAGTGCAGGAATGAACACATGCCCATGGAGTTCTCTGGTCTAGCCACATTCTCCATCATCATAAAGCGCTGGAGTGATAGAATGGTGGAATGGCCTTTTGAAGACTCAATTATGACACCAAGTAGGTGGTGATTCCTTGCAGGGCTGGGGCAGTATTATCCAGGAGTCTATGTGTGCTGTGAATCAGCATACACTTTATATTACTGTTTCTCCATAGCTGGGATTCATGGAGTCCAGGAATCAAGGGTGGAATTGGGAGTGGAACCACCTACTGATATCTCTTGTGATCCACTATGAAAATTTTTGCTTCCTCTTCCTACAACATTGAGCTCTGCTGGCCTTAAGGTCTTAGATCCAGAAGGAGGAATGCTTCCACCAGGAGACACAAGCATGACTCCATTGAACTGGAAGTTAAGACTGCCACCTGGCCACTTTGGGCTTCTCATGCCACTGAATCAACAAGCACTAAAGGAATTACTGTTCTGTCTGGGGTGATTGATCCTGATTATCAAGGGTTAATAGGACTGCAACTACACAATGGCAATTAAATAGAGTTTTCCTGGAATACAGGAGATTCCCTAGGGCATCTCACAGTACTACTATGCCCTGTGATTAAAGTCAATGGAAAACTGTAATAACCCAATCCAGGCAGGACTGTCAATGGCCCAGAAACTTCAGAAATGGAGGTTTGCGTCACCCCAACTGCAAAGAACCACAACCAGCTGAGGGTAAAGGGAACATGGAATGGGTAGTGATAAATATGAACTATAACCACTTGACCAGTTACAGAAATGAAGACTGTAATGGTATGAATATTTCTTTCTTGTTTTGCTATGTTTATATTTGTACACAAAGCAAATATCTTTGTTTACTTCTCTATCTTAACCCCTTATCATATGACATAAGTTGTATTATCCATGTCATAATATTTACATTATCAGATATCAAGTTTAAGAGTGAATATTACCCAAGGACTTGCATCCTATTCTGGAGAGATTTAGTGTGGGTCCAGTTGTATGTAGACAGTTGAGAATTGTTAGGTGAAAAATATAACTGTTATTGTTTTATTTTAGAGATTAAGTATGGTTTAAGGTGATGTGTGTAGCTGCCCAGTTGACAAGGGGTGGACTGTAATGGTTAGGTTCATGTGTCAACTTGGCCAAATGATGGCGCCCAGTGGCCAAGTTAAGCAAGCCCTGTTCTATCTATTGCTGTGAGGACATTTCATGAACTTAAATCATCAGTGCAATGATTGTATCTATGGCTGATTACATCTGTAGTTGGCTAAGGGGAGTGTCTCCCACAATAAGTGACATTTAATCTAATAGTTGAAGATTTTAAAGGAGTAGTCAGAAGAGAGAATTTCTCTCTCTACGTCAGCCAGTCAGCCGTTCCTAGGAGTTCACTGAAGATTTTCATTGGAGTTGCCAGCTCATGGCCTGCCCCATGGAATTTGGACTTGTGCATCCCCACAGCTGCATGAGATACTTTGATAAAATCTCATATTTACAGATATCTCCTGTTGGTTCTATTTCACTAGAGAAACCTGTAATCAAACCTGTGGAACTAACTTCAAATTTACAAAAGAGGAAGGGACTGGAAAAACAAATTATGCCCATCAAGAAGAAACCATAAGACAAATCCAGAAGTTGGAACAGTCTACTAGATAACAATAGATCCAATATCTTGAACATGTCTATTCTGAGCAAACAAACAACAGACAGAAAACACAGTAGGGGAAGCAAAAGGACAAATCTGGGTTAAAGGAAACATAACTCAAAAATTCAGTGCCTGGATGCTGATTGGGTCCTTCTTTAAAAGATATCTGGGGACAATTTAAAAGACTTGGACATGGACTGTCAGCTGATATTAAAAAATCCTTGTTAATTCTGTTAGCTGCAATAATGGAATTGTGATGCCATTGTGAAGTTTTAGGGGTGAAATGTCATGATATCTAAATTTACTCTAATATGCTTCAGGAAAAAAATTGGCATCGAATTTAACTTACGAGGCATATTGTATTCATTTTCCTATCTCCTCTGTTTTTTGTATATTTTATTGTTTTATTTTAGAGATTAAGTTATAGTGTCTGTTACAGTAAATATAAAGTTGAAAAAATCACATGGATCTACAAAAACTTAGCAGAATTGCCATCTATTTTTCTAAATATTTGAAGTATTTCCTATATATTTGCAGTTATGATATAAAACCATAGATTCATAGAATTTCAAACTAGAGGGACACTTAGAATATTTCATACAGAGAGAAATTGAAAACTACAGAGTTGAATTGATTTGCTTGAAGTCACAAAGCAAGTTCTTTACAGAAACAACAGTCATTTGAAACAATAGTCATTTAAGTACATGTCCTTGATGACCAATATTTCTTTGATAATAGGAATCACAACTGTTTCAGTTTCTTTGGGGGTTCAGGCAATTACCATATAATGGACTGGATTAAACCAGGGGAATTTATTAGGTCATGGTTTCAAGGCTGAGAGCAAATCCAATTCAAGAAATCTTCAAGGTGATGTTTTCTTCCCAAAGAACATGGCATTCTGGGGCTGGCTGCCAGCAATCCTTGTCACCTGACAAGGCACCTTGTGGTGTCTCTTGGCCTCTCCCTTCTCTTCCAGGTTCTGCTGATATTCAGCTTCTTGTTTCCTGTGGTTTCCTCTCTGTCAAAATTTCTTTCTCCTTATAAAGGACTCCAGTAATAGGAGTAAGACCCATCCTGATTGAGGTGGGCTTCACCTTTATTGAAGTAATGTCATCCAAGGTCCTACTTACGATGGGTTCACACCCACGGGAATGGACATAGTTTAAGAATGTATTTTGGGAGTACACCTTCAAACTACCACAACACCTTACTGCTCTCACATCTTTTCAGTGCCCACCACACATCCATTAAATTTACAATAAATAGATAGTTTGTTTACAGAATATTTTTGTTTTCCAAATCATTTTACATAGAAAGCATCCAGTGTTTATAAGTGATACGATCAAATAACTTTCAAAACAAACATTGCAGTCAACCAAAAGAATTTTTTTTTTCATTTTATAGCTGAAGATAGAGCTGTGAACAAGCGCTCCAAAATCTAGTAAAATTGACTACATGATTCATCTGGGGTTTTTTGGTTAAATTTATGTGTATGTTACCCTTGCTATCCATTCTTTAACTTAAAAATACCAACATTTAAGTATAATATTATGCAGTTGCCAACCTAAACAAAGATGCTAATTTTTAAAAGCGTGGTTCTTGCAAATGAAGGTCAACGTTCTCATCAATTAATCCTCATTTTTCTCATAATAATAAAAAATGTGGGCCAGCTGCTGAATCAGGTACTTGGGCAAGCGTTGCTGCCTATTTTGTTAAATCAGCTGTAGTGCATTTGTGAGTGTAAAGAGTAGCTGATTTTGCAAGATGTTGAAATATACAACTACATATGGTTCACTTTACTTCCCACTGTATTGTTATTTTCAACCAAGAAAACACTAGACATTTGTCATATCCCTCCTTGACTAATGTTTTCTTTATACAGACTGCTGCCCTAAATGTACATTATTTGACTTCTTTCTGTAATGAAAAAATAGGTACTATTTGTCCTCCAGATATATCTTCCTAAAGTGCTAGTGATGAGGGAAAATAATCTTTTTACCAGGGACTGTTTCCATTTCACAAAACTAATATGAGTTGGCTATAAACAAGATAATTTCTGCCTATTGACTTCTCCCATAAATGTCACACTGTCAAAAGGAAGCTCTGTAAGATATCAGTTTGCTGCTATTTACATACTGTGTGGCTCATATGGCCTGTTTGGAAATTATCTTTGAAAGTTTTCTTGCCAATCTTGTATCTTAAAGAGCAAAAAGAAAGGACTCCCACACTAGACTCTCTTTTATTAAAAATGCAAAGGTAATTTTATCGCCTTTATCCTTGTAATGTGTCTTTAAAAATTTCCTATCTTCAGTAAAATGGGACTCAAAGTCTTTTATTTAATATTTACATATGTTAATTTAGATATTTTCCGATACATTTCAATAAATATGGCATTTTCAGCATGTCTTCTTTTCTTAGAAAATAGAAGTGGAAGCAAGTTTTGAACATTTTGATATCAAGCAGTAGAATAATTTTATATAAATATATGTCATTATATGCAAGATTAAATTAAAATATTATACTCTAAATTGTTTTAAAATGCTATGCTTTAATAGAATGAAGAAGGATAATTAATAGATGAATGTAATTCATTTGAATATGCCATAAAACCTTAGAAGACATCTTTCAGAAAAAGAAATACTAGCATTGAGAACAAAAGTACAAAAAAGGTGGTAACTGTGGGATATGGAAGCAAACAGAACATCAAGGTATTTTCCAAACACAGTCAAACAGAGAGCAGAAAAGTTTTTATCTGCTGTTTAACTAGTTTGATGAGAAAAACACTGCTAAAATGATCAGTGGCTATTGCACTTTTTTCTGTTATTAATAAATGCTAGCATATAATATTTGATAAAATAGTAACAAATAGCAAAATAATTGTAAACCTCTGGCTGAATGAGAGGGGACCACACTAAAAATACCTCCACACTTTGAAATCTCAACTTAGCAAAGCCTAATGCACTATGCCTTGAAGAAACTGAAGCGTCAGTTGAAGCATCAAATCTATTGATGGCCCCACGTATTTTAGATAGCATATTCTTCATAAGGTAGAAATGATTATACATATTTTGAAATATATTTATAAAGGTTATATTGTTTACTTCTATGTTTGTGGGTTCCCCGTAGAATTTGTTCACTCTTACTCTCTTGGAGCAACATATTCCCAAAGGGAGATTTGACTACATTTGGCAACTTAGTACTATAAATGTGAAAGTGTAAAGGAAGCATATTTCTAGAATACTGGCATGTTCTCAAGAGATACTAGTCATTCACTGATGGCAGCCCCTCCAACCCCTAGAACTTTCACTCCCAGATAAGGGAATTTGAGTGTTGAGGGAAAAAGTAATAACAACAATTAGTAAAATGCTCAGGTGTGACTTGGCGGTGGGGGTGGGTCGTAAAAATAACAAAACACCTTGGAAAAGTCACAGTAGGAGTTTTGGCATATTTGAATCAATCTTCACCAGTGTTTAAGCTGTTCTTTTGGTAGTAAATTATTTTAAAGAAGCATGTTATTAGCTCCACTGGCCACTGTTAAAATACTATACATTTTGATTCATGGTTTATGGTAGAGTGTTCTGATGATTCGAAGTCTTGATAAAATTTCCCAAAGCACTGTAACTATGGTGAGAATCATAAACACTGAGAAACTCATGCCAAAGAAGAACAAATTAAATGAAAATGATAAGCAGCTTAAGAAAACAAACATGCCCATGGATACATCTCACCGTAGTACAATTTTGTAGAGTAGATGCATTCCTGCTCTGCCATTTTCCTATATGATGTTTGTCAGGCTGCCTTTCTGTGGCATTTTCATGCCCTTTGATGATGCCAAGAAAAAAAAGCAAAGAAACTTAAATGGACGCTTTTTTTTAAAGAAATGAAGACTTTTCTTCTTTAATTGCTTCTTACTAAAGCCTTTAGGAAAATCCCCTTCAATTATCTTCTTAATACTGGAGCCACTTGGCTAGCTACTAGAACACATGGTCAGTGAGAAAAGATGTGGTATTTGTATAAGCTCTACTCTTCAAAGAGGACAGATTAAGTTTCAATTTTCCCATGAAGTCCTCCCCATTAGCCCAGCCCAACTTCAATTTTTATTTTCTTGCAATTCCTTTTTTTCCTTCTCTTTATACAAATATTTACATGCCGTGTTTTTGGCCTTCTTTATGTCAGTATTGGAATGGCATGTAGACATGATTCAAGTGAAATCGCCATTCATTCTAACTGGGATAAAACTGTGGCCAAGCAGCATTGCGTTACTACAACGTTTGTAGTAGAGATGAGAGTCAGGTTCATAACCTTTATCTTCCAATTCCTATTTATTTTTCTTTATACTGCCTCACAAGTCAACTAAGATTTTACTGTGTTGCTATTAACCGTTTTCTAATTCATGGGTTTTCTTCTCTCACCAGGTGTTCTGCAGGCAGAAGCCATGTTTTGTCATCACTTTGTATCTACGTTGCCTGTGATACTCTGGTGCATCTAACAGACACAACTGAAGCTAGCGGAATAAATTAAATATCTCCTTACTGTAAACAAACATGTTTTACTGATTTTAGGGGGAATGTTCTTTCAAGAGTGATGCTTCCAAAACGTGTTTTTCCTCCGTTATTCTAACATAGCACTGACAGTTCTCCGCTTTGTCTATCAACAGTCGCTCAATCTAACAATGTAGACATAACACAATATTGAACATCAATAGCCACAAAAATAATTTATTGTAAGACACTGTCTTGGGAATGAATATCAACATTGAGGGCGATGGGATATCAAGGAAGAAAGAAGACATTGCGAGACATTGTATACCCCTCTCAAAAGAGTGGTCCTAGGATTCCATCGTTTCTTGGAACAGTTAAGTCTTCTGCTACGAACCATGAGACCCATGCTCTTCTTTCTGTTTCACTTTCCTAGAGTTTGTTTCTTAGTGGGCATTCCTACCTGTTCCTTTTCTAATACTTTTACATTTCAAAATCAATTGAAAAATCCCATTGTCTCATATGGTGTTACCCAGTCTTAAAACAAAGAGAATCATCAAGCCTGACTAGCAGTCTGGAGGCTTCGCTTCTTTGAGGCATATCTTGTTTAAAATTGCCACACCAGACCTTAGGCAGGCACTTCTCTTACTCCACATGGAAGTAACTGAGACAACACCTTGAGATCTTCAATACTGGATTTTGATTCCTCCAGGTACTGCCACCGTGTGGCAGCCCCATCCTCCCCATAATAAGATGCACACATACATTTGGGAAAAAATGTATCTGTGATCATTAACTTACCACACAAAATAACAAAAATAGACCCAAAAACAACCCACCCTGCAACTGTCCAGCTGTTTGCCAGAATGTTTGGAAACTGCTAGGGCTTCCTTTCCTCTTCTGATTCCATGTAATAAAGACAAGAGGTGAGATGGCACCAAGGATCAGATTTTTTTTTTCTCTTATTTGGGAGAAGGAACTGCATTTCTTTGTATCTAAAGCTGATGGCTTGGAAAGCTGACAATGTGGGCCTCCACATCACACTGAATAAAGGAGACCAAGCTGGACCAGGGGCGAGCTGCTCTGCAACTTTGTGGCTGATCTTGCTTATTCTGGAGAAAAATCTCAGTCTGCTCTAAGTATATGCTGAAAATGCATAAGCTTGCGTTTTCTATGTGAGCATTCACACAATTACTTTAGATGATGTTCTATGTTGCATTCTAACTTGAAGAGGAGTTAGATGAATTATCTTGCTTGTTTTTGTTTAGGAGGCAAACCAAAGTATCTGGAGACTAGGCTGAAAAAGTCCTTTTCACTGCTGTTTTTTTTTTTTTTTCCAGGGGCAAAGAAATTTGCACTGCGGCGCTGTTTTCTGGTGACTACAGAAGAGCTCTCAAGTAATTACTTGAAATATCGTGGGCAAAAAATATTAAGGGCACCACTTTTCTTAAGTGTTCATAGAGGGCTGAATACTTGTGTTCTTTTGTCCTTCATCAGATTGTGGGGTGGATCGCAAAGGAGGAGTGTTTCAGAGCACTTTCTGCAGACATAAACATATGGTCAGAGACTCTGTGTGTGTGTGTGTGTGTGTGTGTGTGTGTGTGTGTGTGTGTGTGTGTGTGTGCGTTTCCATGTCTCTTACACAGGTAAATGTGCAGGGCTGGCTGGAGACAGGTGCAAGTGTTGTGCTTGCATCTGGTCCCTGCTCTGGCTCAAGTTGAGTAGGTAGCTTCACTTTAGCAAGGCAAATGAGTCAAGGATCATGGGTCTGAGGCTCAAAGAAACCAGGCAAGCCTAGAGGAAACTTAAGTTAACAAACAAACAGGACAGCAGAAGGCAATGCTGGCCAGTGCAATGAGTTAAGGGAGCTTCCAGATTTCCCTCCTTCTATTTAGCTGTTGTATTTCTGTGCCTGTCCGAGTTAAAGCCCGCAACCTTCCATTCTCTGTGATATATTCTGTTTTTCTGATTCCTCAAGCAGCTTCTATGTCTAAAAAGGCAATAGTGTACATATCCTCAGGGTACGCTTTGTACCAGTGGGCATGGCTTTTTCGTTTCTGTTCCAGTGTGAGTGCTAATGACCATATAATGCTCTGGCTTTTCAGTGAAGTTGTGAAATACTCATAGCATGTCAACAAACTGTCAAGTGCAATTTGAAATATCGTGGGAGCCTCTGTGTCCTGCAAAAAGAATTTTGACTACTGTACAAAAAGACCATGGAGACACACTGGGTGTGAAGTAAGTTCTTATTTCTTTTTTTTTAAAGGCGATTTATAGAGAAATGAGGGAAATAAAGGAACATATCTAGGATTAGGCTCCCAGCAGGGTCAGAAGTCTAAGCATCTCATATGCAGGAAATCTATCAGGATGTGATCAGCTCCTGGGATGGGAGGCCAGAATGAGCATGCTGCTACTTAAGCCAGGTCGTGGATGAGAGATGGAGAAGTACTGGGTCCTGGAGTTATTATTTTTTTTTAGGATGAACATGACAGCTGTATTATTTGAAGGAATTAAGTAGAAAGTAGAAGAAATGAACGAAAGAAATGCAGGAGCGATACGTGGTTATAAATGTATTTTCTATCAGAAAGAGATACAACCTCATTTACATCTTTAACAGTAAGTACCAACTGAACACTCTGGGCTGGAGGACAGTTCAGAGAACCATTCTGGAAGGAGAAGAACATGAGAGGGAGAAGGGAGCAACATCCCCAATTGGTCCTCAGCCATGGTCCAGGCTTGGCTCTGACCCACTGTCCACCTGCATGCCTGCACTTGCAGCAGCGTCTGTTGGACAGTAGATGAGTTGGGTGCTTTGTAACAGCCCTAGTATAATAGGAATTTATGAATTCAGAAGCTACTGGGATGAGTTCCATGGCTCCTGCCTACTAGAGGAAGTTCACTGATAAACAGGAAAAGAAGGATACTTTTACACTTCCTTTAAAAACCTGTTTTGAAGAGGCCCACATTATCTAAATAATTTCAAAAGAACTCTCAAAAGTATGCAAAGGTAAATATAATAGTTATTAAATTAACTGCCTCATTACGACTGATTTGTTGGCGCACATTATATTTTATACCAAAAAAAAAGGTACAAGGTGGATATGTCCGAGTTTGAATTTTGGCTCCATTGTGTCCCGGGCCGAGTTATTTAATCTCTCTGACCACAGTTTACTCTTCTATAAAGCAATAAAACAAGACTTGTTTTGCAGGAATTTTCTGAGCATGAAGTGAATTGATAATTATAAAGTATGTAGCAAGTGACAGAGTGCTAGTTGTCAATCACAATTAGTATTTTGATATTATATGTGCAATTCTTAGGACAGTTAATTAAAATTTTTAATTCATTCCTGGAGCATATTGTTATATTAAGTACTATATTTCATCACATCTAACTTATTGATTGTAGGACAGACTGTTATTTTATGTATTACTGGGAAAGGAAAGAACTGTTAACTAAACTATGACACAATACTAAGATGTCAATACTAGCACGAATTCACATTTCAAAAATGCAACAATTTGAAAAACCAGCATCTTAGTATAAGAACTTTCAGTAATTCTATAGATCCCTTATAAACTCTAGGATACATTTTTGTATATAATCATCATTGGGTTCTTGAGTCTTTTATGAGAATATATTATTTTTATGATAAAATATTTGAAATATTAAGGCTGAATAGCCACACTACAACTTTCATAGGAATGGCTTTGTCCTGTTGTGATGTTTGCCAAGTCACAGTTTTGTTCTTTCTTCACGCCTCCACCAGAAGCTTCCACCTTGTCTTAAAGAGCCATGTAACCTTATCATCCTCAAATACTGGAACTTATCCATAATAGATATTCAGTATCTATTTTTTAATTGACTTACAGTAAGTATACAGATGCTAAAATCCTAGCCATTGGCAGTGATTGAATAGGCTCCAGTTGGGGTGTTTTTTGTTGTTTGTGTTTGTTTGAATTTGTCCACCAAACACTCTAACATGCATGAGACAATAAGTAAACCTGCTGTGACCCGAGTTCCATGGCAGAGACTGGCTCCTATTCATTTAAATAAATCCACAGAGCCTAGCACAGCACCAGGTGATGCCAGGAACTCGATATATGTTCTCTTATAGATGGACGGATGATTTGGACTTTAGGATGCTTTTGTGTCTACTGGAAGGCAGATATAACATCAGACACTGACTAAGTATACCACTGAAACAATAACTAATGCCTAATTATCTACTTTAATTTGGTTTCCTAGGGAGCAGTGCTTTTTTCTTTATCATGTGCTATCGATGACTTGTATTTTCTGGGTCCGGCACATAGCCATTAATGATACTGGCTATCTTTATATTTTCAGCTTGATGGGGAAAAAAAAAACATTCTGTAATGCCAAATTATTCATTGAATTTGAAAGTTATCCATATTTTCTTACTTGTGTTTCCTCGTGCCAGAATTAAAAACCTGAAATTAAGACCTGAAAAATTTCCCAGCAGACAGTAATAACAGAGGCTAATTTAGGGACTAAAAAAAATTGTGTAGTTGGAGTGACAAGATTTGAGTTTTGATTTCTGCCACCTACTCACTCTGAGATTTGGACCGAGTCCCTCAAATTGTCTTTAAAATTGGGATTTAACTGATCATTTCACAGCACTTTTGTGCAATTCTAATGAGATGCATGTAAAATTGTTAGGTGAGCTGCAAGCTAAAAAAATAGAGCTACAAACTTTGGATTATCAGTAGCAGTAAACTGCTCATTTATCTACTCCTAGGAAAGTATACAAATGATCTTTTGGAGGTACCAGCAGACGAAGCCATTTGTGATTTTGGCAGGTACACACTCAACTTCTCCAGCTATGGTGAGACTCCCAGTACAGAAAGATTATATGTCATGGAATCTGCACATATAAATTCAATCAGGCTATGTACTTTAATGATTTCAAAAGGATGAAATCTTTCTAAGATGATCTCAATATAACATGATGCATGATATTTTTGAAACTCTTGAAAAGGAAAAAAAAAACTGCCTGAGGAAATGAAGCGGAATCGGTTTTCATATAGGCATGCTATTTCATGACCGTCAGGTGGAAACTTTTCAGGTTTAATGCTTTATAATTCTCCCAGCTGAAGCTTTAGAACTTCAAAGCACTGTAGAACATTTCAAATTTCTCTTCTGCCCATGAGAAAACCCTTTGCATTGAAAGCTGCTTTCAACTGGAATCCTACATTTGGTATTACACAACAGTGACATATTTTTATGGAGATTAAAATTACACACCAAGAATGTAAAGTTGCCCAAGCAAAACCATTTCTACTATTAAAAATGTTCCCACTCCACACTATGAAGAGCTATGGCCTTCGCTGATCCATAAATACCCTTACTAGAATACATTTTAAAATCATGTATAAATTCCACATTTGCCTGAGAAATTCCCGTCTTCTGACCACCTGCAATTTGCAAAGAGGATTTACTTCAGTGTAATTTTGGTTGCTTTAACTAGTAAACAATAAATCTACCACCAATTGCAAAGACAGGTGATCAGAAGGTATTATGAAGAAAATGACATGAAAATCAATATGTAATTCCTGGGAAGAGGGCATGATATACTTTTAATTTGAAATCTACCAGTGGTAAGTCATGAATATCAAATTTGCCTCTGTAAAAATAATTTGTTTGCTGTATAACTGGGAATCATCCCTGGTTTATCGAATACTTCAAGAAACAGTGTATTAGCCCCTCTCAGAATCTGTGTGAAGCTGGCCCCCTTTGGCAACTAAAAGAGCTCTTTGAACCATAGAACAGATGTAATGAAAATTGGTTCCATTAAATGCAGCTGGCAAATTACAAACTGAGAAATTAATGCACCATACCACGACTCTGGGGGCTAAAACGAATCAAGGTGTGGTTGCCAGATGCTCATGTTTCCTCACCACCCCTCCCCAATAAAAGCATTTCTGTTTATAGACGTGCTTACCATAAAACAAATTATTGATATAGGCAATACCAATTATGAGATCAAGATGAGGATGGACTAACTCAAACAATAACTGTAGCATATCATAGTCATGCAATAAAATCTTAATTTAAAAAGGAGCAAAACTTGCATCATTTAATGCTGGTCTCCTTCTCAGGCTTGGGGAAAGGCAACAGACTTGGGGAAGTATTCACTGTCCTATGATATACTGTCTCTGAATCCCAGTGGGAAGGGGGAAGTCCATTTGATGCTATCCATAAAGAGCGTGTTCCTTTGTTGATTTCGATTCAATTTATTCCAGCTTTGTGTGCTTCGGATGGCTCTGCTGGTAGAACCTGACACAAGTCCATTTAGCATCTGGTTTGGAGGGGCCCTTCAACACCCCTGAGTTATCCTCTTGAGTCATGAGCTAAACATTGTTTCAATGAACCACAATTGCAAGGAACCCCCTGTGAAGGGTTAGGGGAGGGAACTGAAAGCACATTTCCACGTAATTCAGTAAACCCCTGGGATACTGCTCCCTTTGGCTCCCTTCATAAAATAAATAACTGTCCAGGACTTGGTTTTATTTGACTTCTATAGAGTTGTAGCTATATAAGCAAAGCATTGTGAAACTATGATGGCTCTAATGTTAGCTTGTGAGGTTTGAAAATACCTAGCTCGTTATTACTCTTTAAATTGACCTAATTTAGTTGTTTTCAGAGGAAAGTGGAGAGTAGAGGGTAGAGGAAGGGAATGGATGGGGTTGAAGAAATGGGGATAAAATCGCTGGCAATGTTCTAATTTTGAAGCTAAGTGGTAGGTTTGTGTATATGATTACATTTTATTTTATACATTTTTTATGTCTGGAATGCCACAAACCTATATTAAAAATTAAAAAAGAATATTTTGATGGTCCTGAAGTCAAATTTTATGTCCCAAAATGTCATTTAGAGGGAGAGGTTTGGGGGGGGAGTTAATTATGAGTCTTCTAATTTGCTTCGGTGACTGCAATAACTTTGTTTTTTTTTTGAATTCAAAGAACAGAGATTTGCTAGATTATACTGGTAAGTGCTTGAGCGTTGTAGCTCTCTTTGCCTAAAATGAGCAACAATTACGACACAGACTGAGCGTTTCATTTACATAGAGTAAGATGTCCATTTTGTCCTTATCTTCATAATAAAAAGCCATCTCATAGATATTTAATCCATAAGGGTGGACTGTGCTAAAACATGGGAAATATCTTGTTCTAGGAATCGCAACCATAAATAATGAGTTAATTGCAAAAACAATGTAGTTGGGTTTTCTTAAAGCTAAAATACATACAAATGATTTCTTATTGCATAAAGAAACCTCAGTCCTATTTTTCTAAAGCAGATGTAAGGCAAACAATGAATTCAATTCTGTATCCAATTCATATACGTGAAGAAAATATGACAGAAGAGTTAATAAGTATATACATTTCTGGCATAGGTAATACACATTACACATTCTATAGTAAACAATGACTGTATGTAGGTTGGGATGGCATATTTACTTTCTGTCCAATAAAGCATTGTTATAATTAGAACACTGCATCATACCGAATTACATTACTTCCAGACAAAGAACTTTTTGTAAAGTGCACAGATATTGCAATATGCACGTTGTATGCTTTATAGCTGTTATAAGCATGCAACAATGACAATTTCCATTCTTTTATAGTAGCATTATTTCCACACACAGAAACATAGACACAAAATACATACAATTGCCCACATACTCCATATGCTTTACAACACATACACTCCACCATGAACAATCTCTCCTTTGAATCACATTAAAATTGTTCTCATGTAACAATATGTTGTTTCCTTATTTCTACAAAAGGTCAAGCTTCTATATGAATAGAAACAAATGGATTATATATTGCAAGCTCTGAAAGAGGAAGTCAAAGCATTTGTCCACCTAAGCATTCTTTCTTCCTTATAGGTATTCATTTGAGAATTTTTTTTTTAGAGGAGATTTTGATGTGTGTGGTAATTAATTGAAATAAATGAAAAATCTGCCTTATATCCAGACTAAATTTGCTTGAACAGCTGCTGATCCTCAAGCTCTGAATGTCAGCCAATTAGTGGGGAAATTTTACATGGCTGGTGCCCTAACCAGCCTTTCTGTCTGACAGCTCCATTTTCAGCCCTAACCAGAGAAGTAAGACTTTCTTTAATTTTAGTTTTTCATTTCCCACAGAAATAAAATAGGAGATAAATGATGTTGAATTTTTTTAGGAAGGTTGCTCACCCAAAACAATACAACACAAGTACTGACCAAAAATGAGACAGTGATATAGGTTTCTGAAGTCTGCCTAATCTGTGAACTAATGTTAGAGAACGGATTCTTTTTCTCTAAAAAAATAGAATATTTGGCACAGAGGATACCTACCCCCCACCCTGCTTCTCAATATAATGGATTAAGAAACAGAGATCAGGAAATGGAAATGTAAAACTTAGGATCTGCACATCCTGAGGCATCCGGCAGTTCCATTTGGCCCATTCCAAAATTTTCCCAAAAATCAAGGTAGAAACACACCCTTTGGAGTCTACATAATTTTAAGGTGAAAAAAAAATGGACATTTTATTTCAGATTTTCATTTCTTGAAATCTAATAGAAAAGAACTGAAGACTTACTGATGTAGTACCTCCTTTTGACAGCCCAATTCATTAAATTTTCGTTTTAGGCTAATGCCAATACATTGACAAATGGGACAGGTAGAATTTCACAGATAAAGACCGTACAATGATAGTTTATATCCTTGGCAAGAAAACTGCTGATTTGCTCTACTTCTTTTGCACGAGAATAAGTCAGTTCTGGGAATCAAAATAATAGCCAACAACTTGAAAAGCCCACCAAACCTGAAATTATGCAAAATAATTCATACATTTGGTATTGAGCATAAGTATATCCCAGTAAAAGAGGTTAAATTATGACACCAGCAAATTTGCTATTTTGTTTTTTTTAAATAGTAGGATCTACACATTTCTGTATAACAAACATTTTCAAAATAGAAAAAATAATAATAGCCAACAGAATGCTGAGTCCGGTCCATACTGTCACTTTCAAGATAAAGCAGACTTACATTTAGTGTACTTATACTGTGGCCAGCCCATTTGTGATAAGTCAGCCTATCTCCAAAATGAGAGGTGAGATTTTCCCACATGGGGAAAGCAAGCATGATTCAGAGCACAATGAAGTTAATTGAAAATAAAATACATAACATTTATTGGACTCTAAAACAGTGAATTCCAAAATAATTAAGTTAATAAAAGAGTCTCACTCTTTTCGGAGCTAAATTAAATGGCTCTAAAATTAATTTCATTGGTTTTTTAATTCACTGTTAACTCAATAAAATGAGCTCTTAAAATTAACTTCTTTGTTTTTGAACTCACTGCAGAAGTCCATAAAATGAACTTTAAAAAAAAAAAAACATGAGTTAACTTGTCCCAGATTTAGGCAGCAGGCATCTGAAAAAAAACGTACATCACAAAGGCATATGTAAAATCTAGATTCTACTCAGGTATTCATCTAAAATCTATGATTTTAAAGGATCTGGTTGATTACAACATATCTGCTATATGGAAATGGTAAATGTTTTTTTTTTCCTCAGAAAGAGACAAAGTATGACAAAAATGAAATGTTTCATTTCAAATAATTGTCTAAGAGATTAAAAAAAAAAAGTATAGAAAACTATATTGAACTTTCCAACCCTGGTTAATTGTGGTTCAAAGACGATCTATAATATAAGGTGACAAAATAATGTGAATATTATATTCCCGAAATCATGCTCATAAATGGTCTAAATTATAGTTTCGTATTTCTCCAAGATGGCAGGCAAATATTTAAAAATCTCCAATTTATTTTTATGGTTCATATTAAAACAAAGGCAGAAGGGAAGACATTTTTCATTGGCACATTTGGTTAACACTATTATAAAACTGTTGCCTCTTTACTTAAAGTTCAATATTAGGGGATCTCTGAATGTATATTTGTAATAACCTATTATGATTATAATAAAATAACTCATATTTGCATTTTACTTTTGCTTCCTATTGCTGTCAAGTTGCCCTAGACTATTATTAGCCCATGTCTGAAATAATTATAACAACATCCTCATTTATTTTCCCACCTCAGACCCCTTTCTCTTTGGGCTTTTAATAGATGCTGGTCCTTCTACCTGGAACCCTCCCCCATCAATCATCCCTGCCCAGATCATCTACCTTTCTCTGCTAATTCCAACTTTCTAGTTTCAAAACAAAGGTCACTGTCTCCTGGTCACTCCTCTGACCCTCTGTCCCAGTCTGAATGAGGTGCCACCTCAAAGGACAGCGTATTTACATCTGGCTCTTACCACTGCTGAGCTATGGACTTTTGTGATTGTGGAAAACATGTGCCTACTTGTTTCCATTTGAATTTTCAATGCTTACTGCAGTGTGGTTGGCATATAATTTACACTCAGATTTTGTGGAATGAATAAATCCTTAACCACCGTCAGACTACAGTTCCTTAAATATCACTTTCATTTTATTACTCTTTTGCTTGAGAACCTTCTCTTTTTTGGTTACCTCATCAAAGCCAAACTCCTTTGTTTGACTTCCTTAGTAACCCCACATTTTACACTCTCTTCCGAACTTTTTCTTACATTCCCTCTCCCTGCCTCGGTCATTTGCTTCTTTCCTTGACTCCAAGTTTCCTCTATTTCTGATATCTCTAATTTTATGACAACTAACATTGATATTTTCCCTGTTCTAAATACATTTGCCAGCCAGTTTAGCTTGGGATTATTGTGTAACTTTTGCTCCCTAATTATTAAATTCTTTGAAGGCAGCCTCTACTTGGTAGACCTCATAGGACTCTAAGATCATCACAGGTTAAAATAAAGAGATCACCTGATGCAGATTTCCACATTCAACCAAACAAACAAAAACCTGTTAGGCTCCAGAAAGCAATTAAGTTACCTGTCAGGTCCGAGCCCTCCTAAGTGGCAGGTTCAAGAGGTCATGCACAACTTCTGTGTGACAATATAGTCTACCACGTCATCTCTCGACCAGTGTAGACCTATGATTATTGATTTCATGTAAAAACATCCTGGATTTAAAATCCTCACTATTGCTTTTCCTGATGCACATTTCCTACCTTGCGGTCTTTGGTAAGCTATTATTTCTGAAGCTCAATATTCCAGGGACTAGGATTCAATTGTATATGTGCACATTTTGTAACATAGCCTTTAAGGATGGCTACTTCCAAAGGATGAGCTACACTAGAGGTAAGTATTGATAGAGAAAACATCCAAAATGATTAGACCTTCAGAGCTCCCAACTGGGGCCGAGGGCTCTGAGGAAGACACCATAGAAGGATTTTGACTCATCTGCAAAGGGTCAGGAGAATCCGATTCTGGAAAGCCATCTCTGGCACTCAGCTGCACCCTCTCGGTGGAGAGCTACTGCCGAGCACGTGGCTTCCATGCAGGGGTCCTGTGATCTCTGGTATCATCACTATTTTGAGAATTACTCCAGAAGTTAGATTAACTGTTGGAGCAGTTTAAGGGACATAAAAAGGATTGGCCTCAGATGTATCACCACAAATGCACCTTTTGTTTAAAGTTTAGATGAGAACTAAAAGAGTAAAATAAGTCTTTTAACCTTCATCCCAATCTGGCCAGGTGGTACCTATAGGGTGCCAAATCCTGAGTATGTATTTTATTAAAATCATTATTATGCATTCTCTTTTTCCCCCCCAAGATACTCTCACTCATAGAATATCTGAGCATACAAGTGCATTGAACAAATTAGCCTCTGTTACTGCTTTCAATGCAGTTCAGGAATTATTTGAAATTTTCCCCAAATTAACAGAAATGTATTTTAGAGTTCACCATGAAAATCAAATAACATCAACCACAGAGACCATTCTGTTTGCTTTCATTTACTGCTGAAGTTTTCTAGCTATTTCACCCCAACCAATACAATCTCATACTGACAGGTTTATCTTTACGTAATTTTATTAAATTCTGTTGTCTAACTTCTACATATAAATTTATTTTTGAGCATTGGAAATAAGCCTCTATATTTCAGATACCAACATTCCTTTCTCACGCAGTTTCAACATTCTGTAGGAACCCTTCCTAATGAGCTAGGAATGAGGACAATTATTCTCTTGATCTAAAACCTAAGCAAAGATGATTCCCAATAAAATCCATGTACATGAATTACAGAAAAAGTGTCAAAACTGATAGACAATTATCTGCCTTTCTGTTTGTGGTGCAATATATCAGAAAGGTTAATAGTCACACATCTTGTTCATATTTCATGAGAATGTGTAATATTATTTATATTATCTTCCTAGATATCTCAAAATTGGAAAATTTTCATTATAATATCATGCTAAAATTGTAAGATATTTGCCACTGCATAGATAAGGTAAAACAGTGACAATCTTATTTAATAATATGCACCTGCAAGATATTAGATCAGGTAATTAATATTGCCTTTAAGTCAGTCAAGTCAGTGGTCATTAGAGAGGTAATTAAAAAGGAATTGCTAGCATTTCTAAATTCAATGTAAAGGTACAATCAGAAATATAGAATGCACCTATGGGAAAAGGAAATGTAGGTTTTTGCATGTTTTTTCTCATGAATTATTTTAAAATTTAATTAATTTAATTAATTATGTTAATTATAGCAAGAGGCTATTCATATCTTCAGTGCATGGCTGCACTGTGTTGTCAACGCGAAAAGAATCTTTGGGAGATAATTCAGGTTTCTCAGCCCCCAGACTCTAGCATGAAAACATTACATTTATTGTATTAAATTACCTGGTTTGGGCAAAATAAGATATGCATACAAAACAATACAGAAAATTCAGTGCTGGCCTTATTAATTTTTATATTTTCTTGCTTGGGATTTTCCAAATCAATGCAGTAATTTCCATGTAAATATTTTATTTCATCTCATGGTTATATTTTAGAGTGCTTAAGTTTTCTGAGGACGAATATATTTGTTGAATTCTTGCTGATATTCCTTTCAAATGGGGAATGTTTTAAAAATCAATTTTTATCTAAAGATTGCTCTTAATCTTTATATCTTCTATAAAGTTTTTTATAGAAAATACCATTAGTTCAGAGGTGCTTCTAATTGTTTAATCTTTGTTTATCTTGTATTAGGAGTAAAATGAAAGGCTAAGAAAGTAAATGATTATAATAAGAAATTATGCATCACAATGACACAAGTTATGGGAAGAGAGACTTAATCTAGATATTTAATCAGATATGAAAAGCATTTCCTATAGTCAGAGAAATCCAGTAGTGGACAGACCCATCTCAAAGCAGTGCAATCTACAGTATTATGCTCCACATCTGCTTTACAGAAGTCAAATGAATAATTGCATGTGCCATCAGAAATTGGACAAGTATCCACAGAAAGAGTCAAGGCACAGAGATGGGCAGAAGTTTTGAAGAAAGAATGCCATGTGAAAATTTTATGACGTTGCAATTCTACGTAATCAATCTATTGGCTCATGATTTCATGGATGATTACATAGAAAAAGTTGGTGGGGAGGAAAAATTCTCATAAGGAATTTTTCATTGTATTGCTTATATCATGGCACTAAAACTAAAATCTGTGATGTCTTTTTCGCACTACCCAAGAAAGAACTGAAGAATTCACAGGCTGGTATCGGTAAATGCTACAGCAGAAACCCCAGGCTCTGGGGTGGGGGTGGGGTGGGGAGGCGGCAGGGAATGAATCTATATGTTTAGTTCTCATTTCAGTCTCTTCCCATTTAACGACTTAAGTTTTGAAAAGGCTATTTAGTTATCAATGATTTTTTTAAAATTGACCCCAATTACACAAATGAGAACTTACTCCGTAATAAAATATATTGCACAAAATAAAATAAAATATAGATTTCCTACTATAAAATGAGATCATTATTAACAATCACTGGAATGTAAAATACATTTAACACATAATACTTATCTAATAAGAAAATTATCATTTGTATATATCCAAGGACATTATTTCATAAGAGAGAACTAGATGTATACATTTTAGGCTTGACCAAATAATTAAAAATCTTAATGAGATGTGTGGATTGGACACAAAACAAAAAATTGTAATAGGCCTTGCCTATTTTCTTCACTATTATATCCTCTGACCCTAATTAATATTTATTTGAATAAAAAGGGAATCCAGGGGTCCAGCACTTAGGGACAACATGACAGAGCAATTTTGAAGTCCACTGAAATCAGTATCTAATTAATATCAATTAAACCATAGACATAGTATATGAGAAAATACATTTGGCTCATTGCATTCAATAAGCATTTTTGAGCATTTATTATTTGCTAGATATTAACATATAGCAGGGAACAAAAAGTTTCTGCTCCAGAGGGATTTACAGTAGGTGGAGATAAACACATATAAGTATTTAATCTGTTGCTGGTGCAAATGTTGAGATAAAAATAAAACAAGACTAAAGGGATAAGGAATCCCCTGAAGGTTTTTATTTTCATTTTGGCTATTTAAAATGTAGTGGCCAGGCAAACCTCACTAATATGCAAACATCTGAACTGAGAGCAGCAGAGAGTGCGGAAGCAAACCACGAGAATGCACCAGGAAGCAACGTTGTAGGCAAACGCCCTGAGGTGCGAATGTTTCTGGAGTGTCTGAGAAATAGCAAGGAGGTCAGTG
The DNA here is from genome assembly GCF_023851605.1 of Tamandua tetradactyla. Lineage (NCBI taxonomy): Eukaryota > Metazoa > Chordata > Mammalia > Pilosa > Myrmecophagidae > Tamandua > Tamandua tetradactyla. The sequence continues at coordinate 31,773,189 of NC_135352.1, forward strand.
TCACTGGAGCAGAGGGAATGCAAGGATGGAGATGCAGCAGAGACCACAGCAAGGGCTTGGCTTTTACTGTGACTTGGGGGGGAGCTGTTGGCAGATTATGGGAAGAGTGGCATGATATGAGCTTCATTTTAACAGATCACTCTGGCTTCTGCTGAAATCAAACTGCAAGGGGCAAGGTAGGAATCAGGGAGATGGTTAGGAGGCCACTGCAATAATTGAGGTGAGAGACAATTGTGGCTTGGGCCATGGTGAGGGTGGTTAGAAGTGGTCAGATTCTCGTATGTTGAAGCAGAATCCATGTGGTTTGCTGGTAGACCTGATGTGCAGACCTTGATGGGGCGACGAGGATAAATCGCAAGATGTTTGCTTCAACAACCATGAATGTAGCTGCAATTTACTAAAATTCATGAACAAGCAAGTTTGTGGAGTGAAAATAAGTACATATGTGTAGTATACTGAGAATATAGTCCAAAATGGGTTTCCGTTACTGCAGCTAAAAAAAAAAGGTAAGGATGGATACCAATAGGTGGGAATATTTTTGAATTTCCTTCTCATGTGACCAAGTTCAGCAGATGACTTACAAAGGTCATCAGGAACAATTCATTGAGTCAAAGTAGGGACTTAATGAGGCAGCTACTACACTGCAGCTTTGATTAAAATTAAATAAGTAAGAGTGATAAAAATTTAACTTCGGCCATAAGTTTCTATGGAGTTAAATTTTCATTATCTTTATTAATAATGTGCCCAAATCTCCAGTGGAGGAAAGCAAGTAAAATATGCTCTCCCTTGGATGTAAAAAGATACCCAATTTGAAGTAAATCACCTGCTTCTGTGAAATAGATGGTCAATTTATATTACCTTTGTACATGCTAAAATAATCTTTAATGCAAAAACTCTAATCCACATATTCTCAACAGGAATGCTACATGTCTGTAAGGGACTTATAGCTGGTTCTTAGGGAGGCAAAAATTAACCTTAGATGTTGCAATGATTTCAGGTCCTCCAAAGGGCCACAGTTTATAAATATATATTATATTTATATATATGCACTATAATATCATGGGGATTGGTGATTGGGGGGGAATCTGAACAGGGACAACAGTGAAAAGGGGGACCATAACACACACACACACAAAAAGAGCTTTGAGAAACACCGCTAATATTAGGTTTAGATGCAACGTGTATACAATTGAAGTGGTTTTCCTAAGCTGCAAATTCAAAGTTGGTGTTTTCATCAAAACCAAACCAAACTAAACAACAGTTGGAAAGGAAAAATCCAACGCAATGACAGGGAGCAGCTTGAGTCCACTGCCACTGTCAACCTTGTGGCCCAAAGGGCCGAGCTTGTTTACTTGCTTAGTCTAATAGACGGAATCACTAACTATCCTCGTGCTCATGGGGAGAAGGAAATCAGTCATTCAGAACCTCCTGGTCTACAGAGACCATGGGTCAGGCCTAACAGTGACAACCACAGATATTTATCATACTGATCAGTTTGCTTAAAGTAAAAAATATGCTAGATTTTCATCGCCCACATGCCTGGAGCCAAACAAAGGGCTAAAGATAAATGAAAAAGGCATGAAATCTATACTCATTCTGAAAAGTTAACATTCCATGAACTGGGTAGTAAGGTCGAGAGGACATGTTGCCATGATTCTCCCTAATAGCAAAATGCTGATCTGATTTCTGATAATAGTAGGAAACAGTCAATGTGAATTTAGTACACTTTTCCACCATGTTTGAATTTCTTGGATTCTCCTCTTCTACTTTCTGTACAACTAATATGAGACTTTTTTTCCCTAACGACTCTAAACTCAACTCTCCTTTTCCATCTCTCTTGGTAGCTCCTCTTCCGCCCATTTATGAAATGAAAGTATGGCCTGTGGCATTCCCTCTCTGATTTGTTTTTCAGCACATCATGGCTATTTATACTCTCCCCTTAAGTAAATTTAAATAGTTCCATGACTTTGCTTTCTATGATGAAGAGTTTCAAAATCTTTATTTCCAGTTCTGATCTCTTTCTTGAGCTCCAAACTAGAATGTGGTTCCACTCCCTGGAAAGAAACATCAGCATCTCAATGGCAATGGATCTACAGGAAAATATATTACATCCTCTTTTATCCTTCCTACTCTACTACTTCAGTTAATGGCCTCAGTAAACTTCTAGTCCACTGTCTAGGACCTAAGGATCATCTCATTTTTCATTTTCCACTGTAATGTTATTGAGTGGTGCTGCATACCGTCCCCTGACTCAAAAAAAAAAAGATATGCCTATGAACTAACACTGGATCTTATTTGGAAAGTGTCTTTCAGAGGTAATTATATTAAGGATCTTGGTGTAAAATCATCCTAGATTATCTGGTGCATCCTAATCCAATGAGAACTATCCTAAAAAGTGACACACAGAGGAGTGGCACACAGAAAAGAAAGAAGGAAAGGAGGAGGAGAGAAAGGCCATGTAAAGATGGAAGCAGAGATTGCAGTGATGCAGCCACATGCAAAGGAATACCTGTGGCCACTAGAAGCTAGGAGAGGCAAGGAAGTGCTCCCCCCTAGCGCCTTTCCAGAGAGTATAGCCCTGCCAATGTCTCGATTTTGGATTTCGGCCTCACAAACGCTGAAATAACTTTCTCTCACCATTGTTTTAAGCCACCAAGCATGTGATAATCTGTTCTGAAAGTCCTAGGAAATGCTGATGGCCGATCAGTAAATCAGTCTGGTTTACAATAAACTGCACGCATCCAATGACTAGGATAGACTGCTCTTCTTAGAGAGGTTATTGTCAACAATAGCTCTCTTCATCTGAGAGCAGAAGTAATAAACTTTAGAAGAGAAAATAAGTAAAATATAGCTCACTAGCTAATGTATCAAAGAAAACCCCCTAGTTACTTTATGCCAGTAGAAACACCAACAACCTACTGGAGACGACTTTTCCCAGTTGAATAACAATATGTCTCCACTTTTAATTCAAGTTTTATGCACAGAGTGTGGAGGAATGCTCAGATTTTATCACATTGGGTGGCACTCTAGAAATAACCCCAAAGGCAGGCCTCGTTGATGGCTTTATGGAGATTCTAGTCAAAGTAGCTTTGTGGTTATGACTCAGTTTTTGACGTCAAATCAGCCAAGGTAGTAGTCAGGGGATATATTTTCCATGTGCCCTTGAGCAAGTTATTTACCTTTATTAGGCCTCAGTTTCCCCACTGGTAAAATGGGGACAGTAATAGTCCCTCATACAGATCGAAAGGATTATCTGAGACTTGTGACTTTTGTAAAGCGCTTAGCACAGAACCTGTCACATATAATGCATTCAATGAAATACTTGTTATTATTATGATCAGATGATAATAAAACTGTTCTAAGTTAGATCAGACGTCAAAGTCAGTGAGAAGCACTGATGACAGGGCAGGATAATCCAAATCCCTGGAGACTCCAAGAGATCTCTGCTGCTTGCTGCCCCGGGTGTCACATTCCATGGCTTTGGACATGGATTTCAGACAAAAAAGTGATCAGAAGCTGAAAACATCAACAGCCTTTAAGACCGATTTGATTTCCAATAATGCTGTTCCATTAAGTTGAGTTTGCTGCTCAATCTCTCTAGTAACCTCCAGGTACTAATATTTCCAGCAACTCATAAAGTCCCTAGCATATCACCATTCTCTTAAACCTCTCTGGTAAAATAAGGCAAGTGGAAAAAAATACCCCTGCCCTCCAAGTTTTCCCCCAAACCTAAAATTTAAGAATTTCATTAAATGTAGGACACAGGGCATGAAATACCTGCCAATACCAAGCTTTCAGTAATGAAGTCTAAAAAAGAGCTCTTGAACGTTTTCAATATTTATGTACTGTTTTAATGTCTGAAGGCATGAAAGAGATAATAGGCAATCTTTTACATCTGTAAAAGCCTTGTGTTAGATTATCCTCTACCAGCAGAGAACAGATTTTCTTTCAATAGCTTTAAAAAGAAAAACAAATCAGAATGAAGTGGGTCTCAGTACAATTCCTTTGTAAACAGCGTGTAGGAAAAAATGTGCTACTAGAAACGTATCACTGATTACAATTACTAAAAGTTAAAAGGTTTTCCAAGCCTTTTAATTATATTTCCTTCCAGTAGCAGTTTGATGTAATTTTCAAATTCACAGTCTGTCACAAATAATAATCTGGCAACAAGTTTTCCACAAAAGTTAATATGATTTAGAAAGTTGGGTTTAAGTTAATGAAATAAACTAACAAAAAACCCCACCAAAACAGGTTTCTAATTTGTACCAAGATAGGCAGGCTTCAAAGCTGTATAGTTGCTGATTAACATATCTGCACAACTGCGACCCTACCAAACTCGCGGAATCACAAGGCAATTCTTAACATGTGTCTGCCGAAGAGAACAGCCAAGAGTTGGGGTGTTGTATTGGAGGGAAAATCTAGCTGGTGTAGCAATATCTGTCTTTGAGTGTTTGACTGGCCTCATGTTATTAAACTACATTAAACAAAACAATATGTTTCCAAAACTATGGAACAAACCTTCACATTTTCACTACAATAAAATGGAAGTTTATAAGCTGCTCTTCTCGCTAGTGGTATAAGTTTATATATGCAAGTCCATGTAGCATGCAGGTGCTTAGACTTTGTCTGCATGTGAATCTGTGTTCCATATTTGCCACAAGTGGCTGTGAACAAGGGATATCATTCCTCTGTGCCTCTGTTTCTTCGGCTGCAAAATGGGATAATAGTATTGACTATAAAAAATTAAAGTGCATTAATATCCCTAAAGATTTTAAATAACACACAGGATACAGGAAATGCTGTATGGATATTTGCTATTATTTTTAGTTCATATAAACTGGATACTGCTTCCAAGGTTATAAAGAAATAAGGGAAGACAGAATAAACTACATGCATGATAAACTGGAACTTGGAGTATCTATAGGTACAGACAACAAAACAGTGTATACAACCTAAATATACTAGCCGGGGTAAAGTATGTTCCATTTCAGAGGAGAACAACCCTATCTCAGGCATGAAACTAGGCCAACTGAAAAAAAAAAATTTCACCTGGTACTCAGAAGATAAAGGTGAGGAAACTAGAATGAGTCTCATTTTAAAGATGAGAAAGACAGAATTTTGAGAATGTAAGTGAACTGCCTAAAGTCACTCTCTTAATATATCACAGATCTAATATGAACACACAGATCACTCTGAATGAAAATAAATAAACAAGATGAAACAAACAAACAGAATAATCTGAAAGGCAGTAAGTTTTCCCGGAAAGAGCTATTTTGGGTTTCTTCTTTTTTTGTTTGTTTGTTTTTTTTACATGGGCAGGCACCCATGTAAATTTTTACATGGGCAGGCACCCGGGAATCGAACCCAGGTCCTCTGGCATGACAAGTGAGCGTTCTTGCCTGCTGAGCCACCGTGGCCAGCCCTTGGGTTTCTTCTTAATCTAAGGTAAACAGTAAATAATTTCTATAGTCAATGATCAAGAACACTCAGCTTAACTTCCTGCTTTGGGCCTTCACCTATAAAATGCAACTGAGAGTAGTGACCACCTTAAAAAGTTACTTTGAGTAAGAAATTAGTTTATATAAGAGAACACAATGCTTAGGGCGTTGCACTCTGAAAGCATGAGCGATACCCACACTCCAGGCTTTTCTCCTTATGTCTTTACACAAATGCAGAGGACCTGGGCTTCCTCGTTTTGTTTGGAACAATACTGAAAGCCTTCTGCACAAGCCGTTTCTTCTTATTTGGCTGTCTGTTGTGGGTAAATTCACATTTGGGGCCTTATCCATTCACAATGTCATGGACAAGGACAGTATCTTCAACTTGGAGCTCTCAGCCCAGGCCCTGACCATGAACCAAAGAACTGAACTAATAAAAAAGGATGTATGTCCTCCTTAGCTGACCCCAAACAAGAAAGAGGATTGGGGTTCTACTTTCCTTTAGAGCAATGAAAGGGATCCTTTACACCTGTGAGGGAGGAGGAGGCTTAGCCAGAGGCACAAGAAGACAATATGCTTTCAAGCACAAGTCCTGTTTTCAGGCTAAGGGAAGGAACAGAGCTACTTTCCACTCTGCCTTCAATGCTCCCAGTCCTTTTCACCTTACCCTAGTCCCTTATTTTTCCCTTTTTCATACACCCTTTCACTTTATGAAATTATACATAGATATAACCTTTAGTGGTGAATTCTAGGAATGTGATGCCGGCCACAGTGGTACATGTCCAGCATTCTTCCCATACAGGAAGGAGAGACTGGGACTCTCCAGTGTAACTGGACAATTTTGTTGCCATTCATTTTAAAAATAGTGCATTTATCCATCAAAAATTGCTGCATTTATCTGTAGCAATTTGTCCCACTCAGCACAAGGTAGGTAAAGAATTTCCAATGTTGAATGGACAAACGTTCTAAAGATCAGATCACAAGAGGAAGTAGTCAAAATGTGATGATAGGAATGAAAAAGAGGCCAAAGGGGGCGGGCCACAGTGGCTCAGCAGGCAGAGTTCCTGCCTGGCATGCCGGAGACCCGGGTTCAATTCCCGGTGCCTGCCAGGCCAAAAAACTAAACAAAACAAAAGAGGCCAAAGGGAAAGTACAAATGAAAAGAAGCAGACCCCACCTAAAAATCAAGTATTCTGAGGCCCTTTGAGCCATTAGCAATGGGGCCTATGTCGTCTCAGCTACAAACCTCTCTTGTGGCCACACACCATGGTGTCTCCTCTTCACTTAATTTAGCCAAAAGCATGTGTAGAGAAGATCTCCCAGTACACTGATTTCTGCTCTTTTTCCCACTGTAAGGCAGGGGTGAACACTAAAATAATTAAAACTAAACTCAAAGTGAAAATACTTGCGAAGCCTCATCTTGAGATGATTTCATTTCCCAAATTCAGTAAACTTAAAAGAAATATGGTATGAGAATTATCCATGAGAATATCGAAATCTGTACACAAGTGACTTATAGACCACTTCCACTCTTCCCTTCCCTTCTGGGGTTGGGGGGACGGGCTCTAAAATAAGGATGGAAGCCCTGCCCTTAACTTGCTACTGGATGAAAGGGCCACCTCTGTGGCATCAGCTGCCAGCAAGGCTGATCGTCAATGCCCCTTGAGATGTAGCTCATGGACAATGACTGGGCAGGTGGTGGAATGGCTAGCTGCACAGTTTCCAGTCTGGCTTGCCTGCTCTAGTCCTGTTTCCTTACGCAGCCACAAAGCAGAGTAGCCCCCTAATGAAGACAGATCAGTGGAAAGTATTTCTTCCCCATGTGGTATGACATCTTCTGTGGCTTTAAGGAAGTTCAAACTATCCCAGGGCAGAGGGCAAAAGGGCTGGGTGTGTGAGGATGGCAGTGACGGGGGCAGAGATAGGCATAAGAATCAATATTTGTAAATCTACAGTGTGGTCATCATGGAACTCTGAGTAATAGAATCTCCCCGTTCACCTCCAGCCCTTGTGCAAATACAGGATCATCCGATTGTGGTTTATGTAGATATATCTACATTCTTTACTTAACTCGCTAATGTAGGCTCAAATTCTTCAGCATCATCTATTTTATAAGGCTTCGATTTCATATCTGAAATCTACAGGATAGTATAATCTGATATTAAAGAAAATGGAAGCTCTTCTGCTTTCACAAAAGAAAAGAGAGACGCCGTAATTTCGAAGTACTGAAAAGCATCACAGGGTGATGTGTACACAGAAAAGGCAAATTCTGTGATGTGAATGCAAAGGCATTGGATCACTACAGAATGAAGTCCATTTATATGACTCTCATTCTCAGTGCTCAGACATTTACAAGTAAACTACTAAATATAATAGATTACAAGTTCGCTGAATCAGAAGAATCCCAGCTTTTGGTATGATTAAGTTTTAATTGTATTTCTCCTTCGGGATCACTAGTAGCTAATAAGCTCATGAAAATAGGTCTTTAAATAGCAGGAGTAGTAAAAAGTCTCTCTGTGCACTATATTTTGATATGCTTGGTTGCCTAACGCATTCTGCTGCCTGCAGTCTCGAGTGTTCAGTTTCCATATCAATGAAATATCTAAATAATACTCAAAAAATCCTTATTTTTGCAATGACATGATATTGGACACTTGGCATATGAGAGGGAGTTTCTTTGATAAACTCATCAATAGCCTGGCCTTTTTTTAATACTACAATATCTTATTTATGAGAAATGCCCATCTATAAGGTATATATACAAAAGCACAAGTTTCACGGTTTCAAATAAATATAATTGAATCAAAAATCCTTTTTTTCCTGCTAGGTCTTTTAATGCAATAAGCTAGTTAGCATATATACATACCTTTGTCTACAATAAGCCTGACTTCTTAGGTGTTCAATGCACTCTGGTCTGAAACCAGGCATCCTTTCATGCAATAAGAATACCATCCCATATATCACCAATATCGACAATTTAAGAAAATGAACATGTAAAATTACTGCAAGGCAAGATATAAACTCTTTTATACAAGGGTAGGCACTGGGAAATGAACCGAGGTCTCCAGTATGGAAGGGAAGAATTCTGCCACTGAGTCACCGTGGACCGCCCTAAACTCATTTCCAATTGAATGAAATATATGGGTATGTGCAGGGGACATCTACTTAATTTAATTACTTGCATTTCCCCAAAACGCATAAAACTATCACTTAAAGGAAGATTATTTATAATATTCCAGTTCCCACGGAAGTACACCATTTCTAAGAACTCTTGCAAGTGTATTTTTTGGGCAAATTGGGGCAGATGGAGATATACATTCAGGGTCAGCATTGTTTGTTTGGTTGAAGATACATCCAGATCAGGTCTCCTACAGTGGTGAGTCTAGCTTTGTCTCTCTCTGCTTAAAACCCTTCAACCCTGAGCCATTGCCTGCAGGTAAAGTCAAGTGTCTTATCAGGACTTTTAACGTTATTTGTGAGTTCACTTGTGCCCAGTTATACCTTAACTTTTCACTCTCTCCAACTTTCCCCCTCTCTCTCCCACTCTCCCTCTATGATCTAGGATTATTGAGCTCTATATGGTGAAACTGTCACAAGGTTTCTCTTTGGGCCTTTGCATGGGGTAGTTTCTTTAGCTTTCATCTGTCTGACAAATTCCTATTCACCATTTCATGCTGTTCTCTGATAGTGCTTCTTCCAAGAAGCTCACCTGATGGCCTTTTTCATTTACAGAGCTCTGTTCTGCTTCTTTCCTGCCTATTATCTTTACACGGATTACACCTGTTTTGATTAACATCACATTTTATCACACATGGATAAATAGACTGTGGGATATTTTAAAGGAAAGGATTATATGTAAATCATTATCTTTTAATCCTCAGGCCCTGGCATAGCACCTACCACCTAGTAGCTTGTCAATATCTGCCGGATGAATGAAATAATAGTTTTAAGAATTCTGTGAGCATAAAACAGACATCATAAAGAGTTCGGCAAGCCTGAAATGAACCTAGTAAAAACTTTACTATATATATATAGATAGATGCAGTGGGAATATATGTGACAGCCAGTATTTTCACAAGTTAAGGAAATTTATTTTTTGGACGGCCACATTTATGACCGAACACAAGTAAGAACTATAACTTGATCCTTTTCACAGGACTTGAACTTAAGAACTCTTCTGTGACACCTCTCTCCATTATGTATCAAATATAACTTCATTTTATTACTTTAACTGTGACCTTTAAGAGTTTATAGCCCCTCGGCTAAAATACAGTGGAAAAGATGCTCTTATGGTATTTTTAACCTGACATGAAGTATGTGTCAACAGAATTCTTGCACAAAGTAGTTCTCCCAGGATTCCTCCCAATTTTGAGAAGGCAAGAGGTCCAGATAAGCATCTCTGAGCTAAGCCTTTTGAGGTTAGCTCATCAGTGCTATATTTCCTGCCCCAATCATTTTTAGGCTGCAGCTGTCATCTCATTGATCAAGTCCCTTTGGCCACAAAATCAATAGCATTAAGTACCAGGAGAAAAATTTGTTACAAACATGTAAAACAGACCTCTTGACCACAACTGAACAATATATATCAAAGCATATTAACCACGGAATGTTTTCTTAAGCTTATTTTGGTTAACAGGGATAATTTAAAGTAGAGAGCTGGCCCAAGAGAGAGATTATCCACAGTTTTATAGATTTACCAACTTCTCTCTACTTAGGAACCCTAATTTCCCACATGCTCACCACTGCCCCTGGTGCCTGTCCGTTGTTTAATAACATATGCTGCCTGGAGGGCTATGGCAGAACAGAAGCAGCAGCCAATCTGACATCCAACTGTAGCAACTGAAAAAAGGGAACACTTATTTTATAGCTCTGAAACTAATTGCAGGTAAAATTTTAATCCTTCCCAGGTACATAGTGATTTTTAAGATTACTAACACATGAAATATTATCAGACCTTATTTGATGAACATTTTCCACATTTTTTTTACAAAAAATCTTAACTATATTAACATTTATTATCTTACATCTTCTTAATCAATGTACAAATACCTGCATTAATTAAATACTTGCTTCCACCAATAAAAGTATGAAGTACTTGTAAAGCTTGTTGCTTCCCCAAACAAAGCACTCAACAAGATTCTTGATTACTAGTGGAAACCTAGTTTTCATAATCCATTCCAACAGATCATTATGTGAAAAGGGCAGTAAAAACAAAATGAGATATCAGCCTTGTCTTCAAGGAGGATCCAGGACTACTAAATTCATGGCTTCTCATGAAGAAATCTGCTTTGCTTTTCTGAATACAGCTCAAGACAATATATTGAAAATGACTTTAAAGTTTGGTTCCAAAATAGTTCACACTGAATTGTCAAGGGTTAGAATAAAAGAAGGCCTTAAGAAATGTAAAGGCAACCTTAACAGATTTTAATACAAATGGATGGTGAACAAGCAGGTCCTTGGCTACTAACTTTAAGGCTGAGCACATTCCTACATGAGTCAAACTGAAAACTCATGGAATTTTTTCCATGGAATTTTTTGGCCAGACTCAGCAAATATACCCCATAGATGAACACACCCATACACTCACGTTCAGATCTACGATAGCCAGCTTCTCCTTAATTTTAGGGGAAAGATTGCACATTGATGTTTCTTTACTGATTAGCTGAATATGATACCTGCAAGCTGCAAGGTTAGCTGGCTCAAGAACGCATTGCAGGTAAGGTCGGTAATACTCATCCGGGGAAACACATCTCTCTAACTATGAAGAGCCAATTCAGAACTTTTGCTTAGCTCAGATCTGGGTCTCTCCGCAGCAGGGAGTGCCAATTGCTCCAAACTGTGCTGTATTAATTGGGGTTATTTGGCTCGGTCTCTGGTTAGTTACCAAGATTTATATAAAACGAAAAAGAAAAAAGCAATAAAAATCACCGTGATATTTTTGTTCATTCACACCACATATCTAGCCACCTTAAGTTCCTCTTGGGTGTTTACTAAACTGATGACTCCCGAACTTGGGAGTTCTAATACAATACAGAAAAAACATTGTTGTTTATTCTAATGTATCATTGCATTTACCCATTAATTATCATTCTAGCTATAATCTTGTTGGAACAGTTAATTTCATTTTAATAAAAATATTTAATATTCATTAAATTCACTTCATTTAGTAAAGATGTTCTCTTTGCACATACTGAAATGAGTTACAACAATAATGTTAAAGTGTATTTTTGGGGAGCTCTTCACTAAAGATGAACTTTCTTATTTAGTATGAACAATTAATAGGATTCACCCACAGGAATGTATCATATTGTCAAATCAAAATACATCTTTTGCTTCATAAGGGGCCACTTAACCAAGTGTAGCTAATAGCTATTTAGCCCAAAGAGATTCCATTTGACTGGAAAATTCCCATTGGCTTAAGAATTTGCACTTAAACACTGAAAGTTCATTTATATATTAAAAATACGTTTCAGTGTATATGCCAGGGTACCGATCTGGCCCCATGCTAACCATGCAACTTGATTTCTACTTTCTTTGTGTGTGTGTGAACACATGAACTTGCTTTCCAGACAAATATTCTTGAGGTTTCCTGGTGCATTTGTGATATTAATATCTGCCCTTTTGACTGTTCTGTCAATATGAAAAGGTTTTCTTTAATGTCTCCCTCAACCCTACCTTCTGCAAAGCTCCTGAGTGTGGTTTACCTGGCCCCTCGCATCAGAAACAGTTGGACACGAACAGATGGGATCTAAACGTTATATATTTCCTACAATTACATCAAGAACTTTATTAGATACTATAATTCAGTAGATTGTCTTATTTTAATCATGACAGCGTCTCTAAGAAGTAGTAAAAACCTATTTGCATTTAGAAAATCTAAAACACTGAAGGGGTAATTTCCTAAATACATACATAAAATATGAGCTGAATAAAACGAATGTTTATCTTCTGGCTTATATTATTTGTAAGAAACTCATTTTTATTTTCAGTTTTTTTTTTTCTTCACCTAACCAAGTCTGTCATTACTTTGTTTTTCTAATCCTTTATTCAGTATTCATTTCCTAACATAATGGTGGTGAGTGGGGTGATTATCTTACATGCCTCTTTATATCTGCATATCAATTATGTGGCTGATGTCCTTAAACTCTAAAATGAAGTACACATATTTCCCAGAAATATAAAGGAAAACTATGGAGCTACTGTAAAAGCCATCAACAAATTTAATCAGAAGATTGTTTATAGCGTTATGGTTAGCCCCCAAAGAACTGCACAATAGCAGAAATCAAATATCACAGAAGATGAATTCCTCTATATGTTTTGATGAACAGAATGAGGGATATATTGTTCTCCTTGTGAATTCCAAGTAACTGAGAAAAAGGAAACACACCTTTAAAGTTGCTGGAAAAGAATATTAAGACTAACAGAAAGTGTGCTGAGAAGTATCAGCTGTGATTTGTTTTACTTTTGTAACTTGGAAACCAAACATGTTAAGTTATGCATGATTTAACTTGTAATTAATTTGTACAACTTTTAAATCTAGGGTTTGAGTTTACTACAAAGTATCTTTATTTAAATCTCAATTTTATTTTGGTAAGAAATAATGAAACAAGGAAAACATAAGTAATTTGATATAAATTACGAACAAATGAAATCTAATTTAAAAAAAATTAAATAAATGTTTTCAAGGAGAACAATATTTCTTACAGTTAAAGGGATACCATCCTTAAATACTGGTGCCAATGGTCAGAGAGGTTAAATAATTGGCTATTGTCCTTGTTCAACAATAAGAAATAGGCACCCCATAAGTTATTTCACTTACTAACAGCCATACAGCCTGTTGATCAGAGAAAAATGACTAGAATGGACGCTCTTTATCTCTATCTAGAGCTCTCCCCATGATATTCAGAGACATGAAATTCTCCTTGGTTAAAAATGCTGAATCTGACCTGACTTATTCCTTCACAGTAAAGATCAGTTTGAAGATGCTTCCATTTAAGCCAGATCAACTCAAAATTTGGAATGATACAAGTTTCTCTCTCTCCCTTTCTCTCTTCATTTTTAAAGGACTTCTAACAGCTTCAAGTTAGCTTGGACTAGGTCTTAAAAGTTTTAAAAGACAATAATGCTCATTCAGTTAGAAAATAACTATCTAAAAATGTTGACAGCGATAACTTGTGATCTGGTACCCTTGATTAGCAGTCTAGAGACCAAAATCCATCATCTCTACATTTGGGAATGTAAAATGGGACAATCACTTTGGAAAAGTTGCTTAGCAGTTTCTTATAAACTTAAACATACATTTATCATATTACACTCAATTCTACCCACAGACATGCACCCCGGATGAAGGAAAACACATGACGACAAAAGAGTTGTACAGGATGCTTGTGGCTGCTGTAACCAAAATAGTCAAATCCTGGAAACAACCCATATGTCTTACCAAAGGTAAATGGATAAGAAAATTGTATTATACAATAGAATATTTCTTAACAATAAAAAGGAATGAATTACATTCAACAGCATGAATAAAGCATGTAGCTCAATAAGTAGATACCTTCATCCTTAAAAGAAAAGGTGTCAAAAGTTTTCAATTATCATGAGTAATTTTTTTCTCCTCTAGTAATTTGTATTCAATTTAGTAGGGTATATTCACTTATTTGGCATATATACTATCTTTTTATAAAATGGTGGGGTTTATTTAATTCTGTTAGGATTTTTTAAACAATGCAGAAATTAAATTGATATAAAATTTTCTTTATAATTTTTATAGTATATATGTATAATATAATATAATATAGATATAGATTCTGCAGATAATTGCCAAGACTGAGGAAATCAGTAACAACTTAATTGTCCAACATTAGCTAAATAAATTATGGGGTCCATATACGTTAATTGAACACTATAAGAACATGGAACCTTGAATGGGGCATGAGATTTTGTAGGTTTATCCAGTGTGATGCCCCAGTAAATCTCAGAGTTATCTGAACAGTAAATAAAGAAGCATTTGCAAAGTGCCCTTGGGGGAATGGAAGAAAGGGGGAAAATTCAACTTTCCCAAGTGGAGAATTCCTGGTATTCTCACAAGCAGTGGGGACAACCAAAGCAATAGTCTGAGCCCTCAATCTTGGGGTTTGTTCATACAAAACTTATCCCCACAAAGGATAGGCTGAGCCTACTGAAAATTAGGCCTAAGAGTCACCCGCAGAGAACCTCTTTTGTTGCTCAGATGTGGCCTCTCTCTCTCTCAACCAACAAGGCAAGCAAACTCACTGTCCTCCCCCTCTCCACAGGGGACATGACTCACAGGGGTGTAAACCGCCCTGGCAACATGGGACAGAAATCCTAGAATGAGCTGGGACTCAGCATCAGGGGATTCAGAAAACCTTCTTGACCAAAAGGGGAAGAGAGAAATGAGACAAAATAAAGTGTCAGTGGCTAAGAGATTTCAAAAAGTTGAGAGGTTATCCTGGAGGTTATTCTTATGCATTATATAGATATCCCCTTTTTAGTTTAAGGTGTATTAGAGGGACTAGAGGAAAATGCCTGAAACTGTAGAGCTGTGTTCCAGTAGCCATGTTTTTTGAAGATGAATGTATAATGATATAGCTTTCGCAATGTGAATATGTGATTGTGAAAAACTTGTGTCTCATGCTCCTTTTATCTATGGTATGGACAGATGAGTAAAAGAAAAAGATTAAAAATAAGTAAATAGTAGGGGGAACAAATGTTAAAACAAATTGAATAATTGAAATACTAGTGATCAATGAAAGGGAGTGATAAGGAGCATAGAAATAAATAGGGGAACAAAGATGAACATATATTGGGTAGATGGAAATACTAGAGGTCAATGAGAGGGAGAGGTAAGGGGCATGGTATGTATGAGCTTTTCTTTTTTTCTTTTTATTTCTTTTTCTGGAATGATGCAAATGTTCTAAAAAATCATCATGGGGCTGAATATATGATGATATTGCGAGCCCACTGGTTGTACACCATGTATGGAATGTTTGTATGTCAAGAATGTTCATGTTCTATGTTGTTTACCAATAAAAATTTTTTTAAAAATATGCAATCCATAAGTCACGTTATTGATGAATGCTCGATTTCATTGAAAGATGCTCAAAATATGATACTAAGTGATCAAATAATAAATATACACTATACACATTCATCTAGAAGAAGGTTCAGAAAAATTCACCAAATCGTTCATGATTATTATATCCAGTGGTAGAAATGTGGTATTTTGAAATTTTTAATTTTGCTTTTCTGCATTTCACAAATTGTTTAAAATTAACATGATTGATTTTATGATCCGAATAAAAAGTAAGCAGCAAACATTTATTTTAACTATCTATGGAAATGGAGGTGATAGATACAATATATTTTAAATTTTGTTTTTTAAACCCCAATTCATGATGCTCTTGTGGTTTCCCAAAAAGTGGTTGAAAGGACAATGATAAGCACACAACTATAATTCATTAAAATATCTGCTGAATCAATACAAATGTACCACATTTATTGACAAAAAATATGATCACTTTCATTTTCTGTTTGCTTCATCTGAAACACACAGTTAATATCTACCCTTCCAATAACATCCACACTAAACTTGGTTTTGTTTGGTTTCTCCATGCCATTTATTTTCTACATTTTGGTATTGGTGGTGCATACAACGAATTGCAAAAATTTCCAGATTCTAGAGTCCTTCAGTTGGCAAAATGCCAGATGTTTCAATTAGTGTCCACTCAGTAGCAAGCACCTTAAAACTAACCATTAAGTAGTCTGGGGAAAAGCGCTGGAAAAATCTGATCTTTCTAACAACAGCTCATTGTGTTTGGTTACTATCTTCATTCCATATGTTAGGCTTGTTCATTTTCCTTTTAAACAGTTCTTCACTTATCAGGGATTACATATCTAGGGTTCTACATGTTGCCTTCTAAACTAGGATGTATTTGGTTTCTAAAAAGCAATATGCATACTTGAGGAATTTGGGGAGGCATTTATAGCTTTCTTGAATATCATCTAAACATTCTACTTTTATAGCTACAGCCTGTTTCAGAAGATTAGTTATAATGAATCCTTTTTCGTTGTTATATCATGTTTCATTTTTTAAATTAATACATAAAACTAGTATATTAGAGAAGCCACTGATAGCCCAAATTGAGGCCAAAGAATTGAAGGGATCTTTAGATTGTAGTGGCAAACAAAGTTTTCACAATGTCTGTTAGTATTTTACAATGCAATATTATTTCTATGAAATATTTATTTGTTCTCCAAAGGGAAAAAAAATCTATCCATAAATGCATATTTTCCAGATCACCACATTTCATCAAGACGTCAATAAGCCTCCCTCATCTGTCTATTATCTATATGTAAAGATAAGTAT
The DNA here is from genome assembly GCF_023851605.1 of Tamandua tetradactyla. Taxonomy (NCBI): domain Eukaryota; kingdom Metazoa; phylum Chordata; class Mammalia; order Pilosa; family Myrmecophagidae; genus Tamandua; species Tamandua tetradactyla. The sequence goes on from NC_135352.1 coordinate 31,790,013, forward strand.
GTTTTTTCTTAGACATGGCATTATTAAAAGAAGATATCTGAGACTGAGTGACAAGGTGCAGAAAATTTCAAACATTAAATGGAATGTCTCCAGTGAACTATAATTGTACTACGTATATTGTGCCTGCAGCTGTATATATAAACTAATGTTTTGGGTATAATGAATACTAATGTTTCCTGGAGGTAATTATCCTATTATATTTAGAGTTCAATAGTTAGGTTTATTAGTATTATCTGGTACAATGTTTTTGGCCAGGCAATCAAGTTTTCTTCAAAGTGAGCTACTTCAGGTTACAGTGTTTATTGACTATCCGAATCGCAATTATGAAAATTTCATTGAGTTTTCAGTGTTCCTGTGGTTTAAATATTCACTGACTGCAGGGTTGAGCTTCTGCTATAAAAAGCTTAAAGCTAGTGACCCTCATTTAGGAAAGTTCGATTTGGGGAACATGCGTTCTTACCCACGGCTTCTGTAATTATCAAGGCAAACGTTCTATTATGTCCTTTAACCAATGTTTGTTTTCTACTTACAAAAGCATCTGCCCAACATGGGTTATTTAGCACCAACCAGTAAGGCTAATTTTAAGCTATATTTGACACTCAGGGTTCCTGGGTTCTTTTATGCAGGGTTGTACGTACTTTCTGGCTCTCCATAGGAGGACTTGACCCTTGGAATTTATAACTCAAAGAACCTGGAAATGAGAGATGAAAAGACTTAAAGAATAACTGACTCATCCTTCTGACAATCTAGTGCTGACCCCTGCTTTATGGGGATTGGTTGAAACAGGTTTGAAAACCTGAATCTCTCGGAAATGACTCTAGCTACATTCAGTCGCAATTTTCCCACTCTAGTTTTCTCTTTCTCTTTTTGTCTCTCTCTCCCTCCCCACACCATTATTTTCCTCCAGCCCCAAACTTCTTTTAACAGTTGCACTCACAAGAGTTTTGATTAATGATGGTGAAAAAAAAAACAGTATGTCCAAAACAAGTCTCAGTAGCTTAGAATCCATTTATTTAGTTGTAAAAACTTCCAAATACTTTCAGATCACTGACTCAGAGTTAAGTGACCCTTTGCTTTGGTTTTGTTTTTATATTAGACTTGTCTGTTTAAGTAAGAAGCATAAAGGAAAATAGTCTGAACATTGATTCTCCCTCTTCAGACTTGGCAAAACTGGGAATGGAAGCAAAGATCATGAGGTTCAGTCAGCCTTACAGAAGTGAGCATACGTGATCATTGGACAATGCTTGCAGATTTAAACCTCAACAGTTGAATGACCCCTGGGGACTGAGCGCTTCGCCTTCAGATAAAACAACATCAAAACATCATTTTAGGATGGGCGACGGTGGCGCAGTGGCAGAGTTCTTGTCTGCCATGCCAGAGACCCGGGTTCGATTCCTGGTGCCTGCCCATTTAAAACAGATAAAAAAACAAAACATTATTTTAGAAATTAGAAATTTTGACCATGGTTACTGTGATATATTCCAGAACATTCAGTTACCTTTCTTGAAGAGAAAAAAAACTGCGACCTGATGTAGAGAAGAACAAAGCTAAAATGGTAAAGACAGTTGAGGTTGTCTAAATAACATCCATAAAAGATGCAAAACATCAAAAGAACAACACTTTTGTTATGTGACCTTGTGCATCTTTGTTCCACAGATTGCTTGCATTTCAGGGTAAGAAATAACCATAACCTAAGATTCCAAACTAAGAAAGAGTAGAGGAAAGAATAGAAACCTTACTGAACGTATACTACTTGACAATGTGCTTTCATACCTATACTTTGTATGCTGTTTCCACAAAATTCTGAGACTGGTTTTATTATCCTTTATAAAGAGCAGGAATCAGAGTCTCTGAGACATTTAAAGTGACACTGTCCAAGAGAACATTCTGTGATGATGTGAATGTTCTATAAATTGGTGCTTTCCAATATGGTAGACACTAGTCACATGTACTATTGAATACTTGGAATTTTGTTGCTTCAATTGAGGAACTGAATTTTAAATTTCATTTTATTTTAACTAATTTAAATCTTAATTAGCCACATGGTGGCTACTGGCTACCATGTTGGACAGTGCAGGTGTAACAGATCTACCACTACAAGGTATTGCAACCTTAGTTAGTCTGATTCTAAAGAATGATTTTTAAAAAATGTATTTTGAGGGATCTTTGAGCATGTAGGTAGGTGTTAAACCTGGAATGTGGTCTCATTTAAAATTGCAGGTCCAACACATGTAAAGCCCAGATAGAAAACTTTCAATGAAAATGCTGAGTTGCCATTTTACCTTTTTGTTGTTGTTGTTGCCATTTTGACATTTTTGAGGTGGATCTTGCAAAAATAATTTCCCCAAAGTTTGTATTCTTTTACTCCTTGAAATAATTTCAGCTTTTTTTTTTTTTTAGTTTTTAGATACGTTGACTTAGTTTTTTAATTTTAGAATGAAGGCATTTGTCTTAGAGCAGAAAACATTAAACCAAAAGTTATTAAGAAGGGTACAACTTTCAGATACTTCTATTTTCCTTTCCATGAGAAAATTCCTAGTGTCCATAAGCTCTAAGGAAACAGGTGGTGTCAGAGTTCACAACACTGCAAAATATGTAGGAAACATTTGTGGTTATCAAACAACTAACTGAATGATTGACAGTGGAAACTAATGATCTAGAATCACTTTTAATAACATAAGGGTTTGGTGTCAAATGAGGGAAATGTTTTCTAATAGAGGAACAAGCAAGAGAGCCTTCAAGATCATGGGAGTGGCTAGAAAGAGGACAAGTTTATCATAAATTAAAAAGGAAAAAGGAAGGAAGGAAGAAGGAAAGAAAAAAGGAAGAAGTAAGCAGGCTATAATACAGATCATTTTGAAAAGGCACGTACATTAATTGAAAGAAAATTCAAAGGTCACATTTTGGGTGGTCTTGATATTTTAAATCAAAGTCGTAATCATCTGCTGTGTATGAAGAAGCCAAGGAATGAGTTGGGGGCCTGAGCTAAATAATGGTAACACTAGGTATTAATATAAGATATATTCTATAAAACATGTCTTGAAAAATCACTTTCCAATAGTTAAAAAATACACACATGATAAATTTTAACAAATTCTGAAATATTAAAAATTGATTACACTAGCTATTACATAATATTTCAGATTTACGCAGGTAGTGGGAAATCCTCCAAACCAGATGCAAATACTTGTGCCTGAGACAAATGACTGCGTCCCAAGAGAGGCCACCTACCGTTCTACTCATCACCCTGGGCAGAGGCCAGCTGGAACGCAGCCAAGTTATCCCTAATCCTTGTTTGTCAACCTAAATTCAGTTACACCTTAGTGGGAAATACTATTATTCCTTTCTCCATTCAAATCTTACTGGACACCAAATTTAAATAGGAAATCTGTCTAATGACTTAAAATTTGTGTAATGCTGGGGTAATATTTGTGTCCAACAAGAGAAAGCATTTGTCCACATTCCTACATTTGCTCAAATAAATCCCTCCAATGTACCTCAGATAAGTAACATCAAAATGACAGATTTGTACAATTTTGGGGATATCTGATATGAATACTTTGCTATCAGCTTAGGTAGTAAGAAATTTAAGGTGTAATGCAAAGTTTCTGAGAATTAAAAAAGCTCCAGAAATGTAATTTAATCTAATGGAAATACAAGTAATCTATAAAATAGTACTATAGTGATTGGATAAAGAAACAAATATGTAGACTTTTAAATTACTCTGAAAAATGAAGAACCAAATTTTAAACAGAAGATTTTCAAAAATGGTACAAAAATTGATATCCAGAAAGAGAAATCTTGTAAAAATTATTGATTTTAAAAAAGGTAGTTCGAGGTACAACTTTAAAGATATCTCCATAAATGGATATATAAAAGAGACCATATGGGTACATTTCATTGCTTTTTTTTTTTACTTCTAAATATAAATTACACAGGATTTGTATCTATTACATTAAATGCTTTTAAATATTTATAATGATTAGATAATCAGGTCAACAGTCTGCTTCAAAGAGATTAGCATATACTGCACACTTACTGTACACTAAGTATGAACTTTGAAGTGGCTTAATACTTTCACTGCAGTATCACATTCATAACAGCAAAGACACACTTTGCTGTTGTATTTTTTCCTATTTAAATATGTGTGTTTGATCTTACTGACAACGTTGAAGGCACTTTTGAAATCCTATCTGGCTACAGTGTCATCTATACTGTAACTCTAGAGCTATTTCAAACTTTTATTTTAGCAGTAGAACCCTCTCCCTAAACAAAAGGTTGTAAGGAAGCCAATTGCGTAAAACACATCAAAACCAGCAGTGCTCAGAAAGCATTGCAGGAGAGGAAATTTTTAAGCCCCTCTTTCTGGTGGTCCCAGAGGCGATTTTCACATGTTCCTAGGACCTTCAGAAAGCAGTTTAAAAACCATGATGAAGGGGTGCAGATTTTTCTAAAACTTGTTTTTCTAAGTCAAACTGACATCATTATCCTAGTGCCTATTTTAATCCTCTATGTAAATCACAATATAAGAGTCTGAGCAGGTAAGTTGGTCGAGTTTTAAATACACGGCTTTCACATTTTTTTTTATGAGACTAAAATTTAAGAAGACACCTTCTTCTCTATTAACTTAAAAGTATATTTTCAATAGGGAATATATGATTTTATGATTAAATGAGGAATCTGATTACCATGAAGCTTTTCGTAGCGATTCTCTAGAATAAGGGCTTTAAAGTAATAGTTTACTTTTGAACTAATGCTTAAAACTATTCTATAAAAGTTTGTCACTGAGAATCAGCGGGTGACTTTTCTGTTATTACGAGAGCATTTGTCAACAACATTGGCCTGCGATGGCCCATCCGTGCACTGAGAAGCATGTATACTCTTTGGACCTTCTGAGTCCTTGTTCTCTGTGGCAGAAATTCCATAAGGTTGATGCTGAGTGGGCAAACCCCTGCTTCCATTTGTCCCTGTGGCTGGCACGGTTAATAGGCCGAGGCAGGAGATGGGCATGGCACACACTGAAAATAATGGAGCATTTTGCACCAAAGAAGTCAGAGGATCAGAACTACAATGGGCAGACTGGGGGCAGTGCAAAGTGTCAGCAAGAGACGGGGCAGCTTTGGGACAGTTACAGCTCTGCAAAACTGTCTAATGAAGAGCGGGCCCACATGCTCTGTTGCGTTACAGCCACTCAAGATAACTTTCACCTGATAGGCTAATGATGGCGTCCACGTGAAACTCATCAACTACATCTATTTCCCTGACACTCACTAAGGTTCAAGAGTCAGCACAGAAATGCATAAGGGCTAGTCACTCACCAAGCCCTTCCCCCAAGCCAGCTCTCTTTAGGCTGCAGAGCTGGTGCTAATGAGACGACGATGCCTCTAGAATTCCAACCGAGTGGCCACTCTGCAGCCCAAGAAAAGGCTGACTGGGAAAAATGATGTAAAGAAAGCGTTAACTCATTTGAGAGGATCATGATATCTCTTTGATAACTATTTTGTAATAAGAGAATGAGGAGGATGGCTCAGAATGGAGTCTGTTAAAGAAGGGTCAAGGGCCATAGTAGTATGAGTTTGCCAGCACTGTCCCAAAGGAGAGCGGGCATTAGCAGTTTATAGGGTACATCTGAGCTGCAGTCTCGTGGTGGGATCTCTGTTTCATCTTCTCCTAAACTGTAAACTCTGGGAGGCGCATCGGGTCTATAGAGCATCTGCAGGACCCAGCTACGGATTCAAAAATGTTGAAGGAAAGGAGGGACGATTTCCATCAAAAAAAGGTGTGTGCTGCATAAAGGGTTGGCTCTGGCAGAAGGAAATGAAAACAATTGGGACCACTAGGCACCAGCACATCTAGTGTAATTTAGCATGAGAAAAAGAAAGTACTTTGGATAAATCTCTTTACTTATTTGGCAATGATTCTCCGCAAGGAATATGAGGGCGGCGCTGGATGATGTCTCAGGTCCTTTCCACTCTAAGACTTGAGAATTCAGTAATTTAGTAAAAGTTGAAAAGTAAAGAATGTTCAATGGCTCTATTTCCATTTAGTTAACTCTACTGGTGTGACAGCATCGTGTAAATCTGTGAATACCTGTGGGGCAAGAGACAGTGGCTTTATAAGGAATGGACGCTTTCTTTAAACATTTTTAAAAACTACTGAGATAAAAAAATCTCAACACCAAAATGGATCTCAGATATCAACCTTCAGATACACAGAAAACCCTTTGTGTGAACAATGAAATCAAAATATTTCAAAACTCTAAAAACTTGACATCTTGTAAGTCTCAATAAGGCCCACTGCGTATATACAATACTTTAAATAGGTCTTAATAAACATTTCATATTGGGATCCATAATGTGCAAGTATTTTTTTTTTGTTAATTTTGTGCAAATTCACAGCTAATGTCATTAAAACACTAAATGAGCTGTTCTAGTGTGCAAATGCCTGCTAAGATTAATACACAAAATCCTGATATCTCTCAACTGTCTCATTAACATGATAACAGACCCAAAGGAGTTTCAAATCCCTTAACACACACAAGGCATATTTTCTCCCATTTTTCGTTCATACCACCATAAAAATGGAAATTAAACTACATAAAAAATCCTCCCCAAACATCAAGGGGCCCATCCAGATACATAAAATACTTTTTAATATATATATATATATATATATATATATATATATATATATATATATACACACACACTAAACTACAAAGGCCTTTTTGAAACGTTACTAAGGAACTTATATACACAAAAATCAAGACGATATACAATTAGTTTATATTTCATCCCAAAGCCCAAACACTTTAGGCTATTGAAGAAATTGAGAGATGCTGAATAATCTAGTATATTAAGCTATTTGTTTCCCCTAGAAACTAAGCACCATGTGTGGGTTAAAAGATGGACTTTCAAAAATCTAATTCTGTATCTGCTTTCAAGGGTTTACGTTAAACCCATAGTATTATTGCCTGGAATCCTTTTGTGGTTTAATAAGGAAGAAAATAAAAACAAATTATCCTCTTTGTTATGGAGGATATGCTTTACAATATCACTGCATGGTGACAACTTCTTGTCCTCCTGTCACTGCCTGTCCTTTAGACCATACTGCAGAAAAGCAATTTTCTGCCTCAAAAGCACTCTATTTTTTTAAAGTTTGTCTCTGGGCAATTTTCAGGTCTAGTAGAGCTGCACAACTGTATACAGATGAGAAAGACCCAAAATAGGGCAATTTATTTGATTCCTCCTCTTCAAAACATTTAGCTGAGATTGCATATCCAACAGAGAAAGCCCAAAAAAGAATATTCAGTGGTGACCCACAGTGACATATATCCTTTCTTTTACATTTGCATTAAATGCTGTTACCAAATAACGGAGTCATCTTAAAGTTGCTTTTTGTTTAATGTAAACCTTTAACACTAAATTTTCCCTAGGACATTAAAAGCTATTTTCCACTCAAAAAGGGAAAATCCCTAGAAATAGGTAGTTAAATGCAGCATATGGAGTTTTCAGATGAAGAATCGCTTTACTTTAAGTGGTCTGCTCATTTGAATCAGCAGCTTGGTTTTCTGGTTGAGGAGTAAAGGGCACCTTTGATGCAAAAATGTATTCCCCTAATGTTCAGTGGCTGATAATTTCACACTTATCCATGCCTGGGGCTAGCCTGACCATAGCAGCCTCCTCATAGAGCTCGGCCCTAACATAGTGTGGAACGTTCCACAATGGTCTCTTACCCCTGTTGGAAAACAAGTTTACTCAAAATAGTGTCTTCACAGAAGAATGACTTAATGGGATTTTAGACTTAATGCGTGCTGACACTTTTAAAAGGATATCATCATTTTTGTCATTAACCCTCTCAATGCTGAGCTATTTCCCTCTACCACTAGCTTTTTTTTTTTTTTACATGGGCAGGCACCAGGAACCGAACCCGGGTCCTTGGGCATGGGAGGCAAGCATTCTTGCCTGCTGAGCCACCGTGGCCCACCCTACCACTAGCTTTCAATGTAACTATAAAGACTTGCTTTCATCAAATATGGCTTTGTACAGTAAAAAATTATGAAGTAAACGAAATTTAAAATGTTTCTGCTGACTTAGGAGGCAAATCCCCATGCCTAAAACCTAGGATTTTAGTTACAGTATAGTTATAAATATAAAAGTAGGTTACAGAAAAACAAACTCTTATTATTCTGTGCTTTTCTTCCACTGGTGAGAGTTCGGGTGTGCACTTCTAGTGTTCCTCTTATCCTCCTCTCTTCCTTGTGATCTTACCTGCTCCTCTTTCACCTTCTGTTTCATCTCTCTCTGATTCTGGGTATGCAAGAGGGAAACTTTTGGATTTCCTATGTCATTGCTCTGTGCTCTTAGCCTAACAATAAGCAAATACTAAATTAAAAGAAATGCAGTGGGAAATCTATACCTGGGGAGCAACAGAACATCTCTAGCACAAATGACATGATTCCTAGCAATTCCTAGTGGTTTTTTTTTTTAACACAACTTAAAAGCCTTGTCAAATTTTCACCATCACCATCAAATGATCTGAGCAGTAGATTTTTGGACTTCCTTAATATCTCGTCACACACTGGTTCCTAGACCATGCGTTCCCACACTGCCCTCGATTCTTCTCATAAGACTGCCTTCGCGACTTTATCTAGTCCACCCTATGCCCTTGTCACTGGGGAGAACTGAACTTCACTGAAGTCTCTGATGACCTCATTACAACTGAGCCCAAGGGCCAGTCCAATTTTCAAACCTCATCTTCCCTCAACCTCTTCGCAGCATTTGTCACATTCAACCATCTCCTGTTTCTCGAGCTGCTTTCTGATCCCAGCTCTTGACTGCTGCTCAACTGTGTCCGGTTTCCTTCATTGTCCACAATAGATTTACTTTAGTCATTCTTCTTGGAAACTCAAGGCTAAAGTAACAAAGTCAATAAAACTTTTTTTTTTTTTTGATCCTCATCTGTTCCCAGGTACTAAAACCAGCAAACAGAACTCATTCCCCATTATTTTCATCGTCTTTATGGGTTATGATTTGTCATATCATAGGGGATATCTGTCTTGACATCTAGTCTTCATCATTCCACATGCTTCCCCACAGAGGTATAGACCTGGTCTCACCACTTAGGCAGGATGCTAAGGACCTATCTCTAATGTCACATCTTTCTAACAAGTCACAAAGTCCTCTAAATTTAGGCAAGCCTAGAGAGTTATCTACATGTGCATTTCTTCCTGCCTCTTTTGGCATCATATTCTCTCCCTGCTCGGACCAGTTTTTCTCATATTTCTGATGTTGTACACTCCTTTCACAACTAAAATGCGACAGTTTACTTCAATTAAGGGTGGTTCAAGGACAATTAGGGACCATCACCTCAATGAACATTTAATCCACGACATCTAAAAATACTATAGTACAAATTTATATTTATATTCATGTAATGACGTGAACTCATTTAAATTTCATCCTTTGTCTTGATTGAGTTTTGAAATTTTATATTCTTTTATGTTTTACCAAATACTTAAATTCATATAATAACATTGAAAGAAAATTATAAAACATATGAATTCAGCTCTAGAGGAACGTGAGGGAAGACAGCGTGTGGATAATTTGAATTTACACAGATTTTGCGCCTTATGCTTGCTAGCAGTTTTGATCTCCTTTACCTGTATTTGCCTTTGAGTAGAACCGAAAGTAAAGGAAAAAAAGTAGTAAAATTGACTGATCTGAGCATGTCTTCTCTAATTCTATCCATCTTTTGAAAGTCAGTCAAGTGGTCCCAAGTTAGAGCAATGAAAAAGATTCAAGGGTCTTGGATAAATTTACAACACGAATAATTGAGAGTCGCTCCGTTAAGCAAGATGATTCACAATATTTGTCCTCAAGTAATTTAGGAAAAAGGCAGGGGTAACTAATTTTCATGAGGATATTCCCTTTAAGAAGATAAAAAAACCAAAAGACCAAAAGCGAGAGCAGGAAAACAAATTTAGAGCTAGCTTTACTTCTGTCTCTACTTCATGTGATCTAACTATGCAAAAGTCACGTAACACACTACAGATCTTCTAAGTGATAGAAAACATTTCCTGCAGAGACTGGGCCATCAGTCAGGCCTCAGTAGTCATAAAGCACTGACAGTTCAAGACCCAAGCACATGAGGCTGTGGGATTCATTTTGGTTTCTTTAAAAGTAGCACTGTAGTGGTGTCAATCAGGCATTATCAAGAGGAAAAAGAAGAAAGTCACTGATGCATAAATTTACCTAGCCTGAAATCCTTTCTTTTCAGAAGAAAAAAAAAAATATATATATATATATAAGGTTGAGCTTTGCCTCACATTGGCATTGCACTCATGGCTTATTTTAGTTGTACAAAAAACATTTCATTTTCGCCTGTGTATGCACAGGAAAGCAGCTGGAAAGAGGTGACTGAAATCAAAACTTCTCATAACTCTGTGGGACATGGAATGTAATCTTACCTTGCCTTGGCGTAAAAATAGGAATTTAGGATTTTTGTCAATTTGCCTGTCTGAGGTATACACATATACAAATCATTTGTCTCCAAAGTCCTTTTAAAAATATTCAAATATGGTATTTTGTGAAGAGATGAGGAAGTGAGCCTATTTAAAACTATTTGTGGTTTAGTGGCACAAAGCTGAAATGTTTTCATATTTAAGATATGAAAATATATCTCATAGAATGTGTCCAGTAAACATTTATAGAGGGTCAGAGTAAATTAATGATTTTAATTCAGATACTCTAAGAGGTCACATGACCACTCTTAGATGTTAGCTAATTAGACCATTCCTTTCTCAAATTAAACACAATCTTATTGATTCTCAAACCTGCCACTCTCAATTTCCCCACTATGACTTTCCTATTTATGGCATTAGTCTCTTCATTTCCCCAATAATCAAGGCTAGTGACACAATCAACATATCTTTTTTGCACATAAGTTTTGCTTCTGCCACTTCTTTTCTATTTCTTTGATGATTACTAAATCCAGGTTTTGTCTGCTATTGAGTTAATCCTTCAAAAGCAATATTCAACTTCCTGCAGTATAAAACACCTACTTCTTACCCTAGTAGTTAAAAGTCTCTACAACGCAGTTGAGCTTTATCTGTCACAGATCCTATGCAAAAACGACACAACACAAAGACAAAATTTAGCCTAGACATTCTGATTCTTTTTTCATCCCTGTTCCTCAATTCCAGTTCAAAAGTCACTGTAAAGTCATTTCTGGGGACTCCAGCCCTTCAAGACCCTCCTCTCCTCAGAATGGGATAGTGGGTCTTCTGGTTATTATCCAGTCACAACGCCATCAGTCATTCAGTGTTGTGTTGCCATCAGGAATGGCAACAGAGTTGCAGACACTTTGTTCAAAAATTATCAAGAATGTCAAGATAGTGACAGCAGAGCTTTAAACCAAGGACAGTTTCCTTTCAAAGGCAGGGCACAGTGACATTGATCAGCCGACAGTCTCATGGACCCAGGCCTATTTGCCATATTTAGTTGTCATTAAACATAGAGAAAATATAACTTATACATTAGCATCCCTATTTGGATAATAAGTTCTTTGGAGCAAGGGCCAGATACTGTATTTATTTTCCACAGTAACAATCATGATAGATAAATGTACAATAACTCACGTATTATATATCATGCTTTGTTAATACATATTACTATTAATAGTATTGTAGTAAATCAAGCTTTGAAAACCTTCCCATTAAGTAGAGTTTTTCTTCAATGGGTATGTTCTACCCCCAAAAGAATGACAATTATGCAAGATATACACACACATGTAATGATGTCATTTTAAAATTGAGAATGGGCCAAAATCGTTTAGACTTTATCTTACTTTTTGATTGTCTTACTGTTACTAGTCCCTAACACAATATGATGTGCTTTTCAAAGGTATTGACAAGATATATCTCACCTCAGTTCATCAAACCACAACCCACTTCTTTGTCTGGCACTTGAGATTTTAAAGAGAGGTAAGAAACACAAAACAAAGAAAAGGGGAGTGAGGGGTGGGTAGAAAAGGCAGGAATACAGGTCTTGGTTGACATCTTCTGAAACTTCCAAAGGAGACTAGACGTACGCTTAACCTGAGCACTTTCCCAGTGGAGGAAAGAAGTGAATGAAAGACGCTTTGCAAAGCACAGCATATATTCTTACTGGACATGAGTCAACCCATGACACAATATGGTATCGCTCTTAAAAGTAATAAAAAATACATGGCAAGACTTTCCCCCAAAGAGATTGTTCATCTTCATTCAGCCTTTAAGGCGCTCCACTTTCAAGGTGACAGTGCTAAGCATGGCCTATAAATCCATCTCGAGCGTGCCTTTAGACAGCTACAGCATATGTTAGATTTCTCTGCTCCAAGCGGTGCTCTAGACTAACCCTTGTTAAAAGAATTACTGTAGATATTTTGGTACCTCCAACAAAAATGTCACCTTTGAAGTTATTTTCCTGCAAAATTCAAACTACATTAATCTTACTTCCATGGGTATTTGAAGTTTGGGCTTCCCCTAGTTGAAACCATTTCTCATGATACTAAAATAAAAACCTAGCTATATAACTTAAATGTCTCAGGAGCAGTAGGAAACAGACCAAAAATAGTCTTAGAAATCATTTTTAAGTGGGAAAATGGCAATCGAGGAAGAAAAACCAAGAGGAAATATCTCCTTCCACATCTGCAATGATACAGGAATGTCTACGGAGAATTCATTTAATTTATGGGCAAGTTTAATTGTATCATACTTTCTTTAGATGTTGTAGAATTATCAGCTGATTTTATTTTGCAAATGCTTTGTCAGAGTTCCTTTTTGCATAATGACTTACAAAATGTTTCATTGTAGAAAAATTTGCATAAAACTCATTTTAGATTTCCTTTGGTAATCAGACACAAGAACCTAGCACAGTATTGTCTGGATGACAGAGGAGCTCCTTCATGTGATTTGAAAGGTTGAACTTGAGTTGATTTTTCTTCTATTTTGCTTCCAAGGTGACCACATAATTATGAGGCTTTATAACGATGTATTTTTTTTTTTTTACATTTTAAGGTATTCTAAAAGCTATCTTTTTCTTGAGAAAGCATTTTATAATTATTTATCAATAATGAGATTCAGTAAAATGTCTATTTTGAACGAAGTGGTGGGTAATCATAAGCATTCAGAATGCAATCTGCTTTTCTCAGGACATCAAGCAATGAAATGTTAGTTCAAGAGAGAGCTCGGAACGTTAACGCGCACTGCTTTTATTTCAACAATGAATAGAGTAACAAAACAACCATCCTTTCATATGTTTTGGAGGGGAAACTGACTAGAAAGTCTGCAGCAATTCAAGAGTCAGAGCAACAGAATTTGGCATAATGTAATTCTATTCCAATACTTGCTTGGATTCATATCAATATAAAATACATAAATGGAAATAAATTCAAAATCAACAATGAAACTGGAATAAAAGATATATTTTAAAAATTTAAATAGAAACAAAATGAAATACAGGAAAAATATAAATGAGTATGAAATTCACTGAACAGTACTAGTTATTAAAAGGAAAAATAAAGAAATGTCTGTATAAAATGAATATTTGCAGATGAGGGAAAGGGTGATGGATGATTAGAATTTCTGCATTAATAAATGGAAAACTGCCCATCACATAGCTTGGACAGCTGATTTTAATTTCTAATTCTTTAATAACTTTATTTTAATAGTGATCAGTCTGGTAACTGATCCCCCTATTCCTTAATATCAGCTTCTTACCCCTGGACATATGGATGAGAAATGTTTTTTTTTTTTTTTTAATGTATTCTCTAAGGTGTAAATGAGGCCAAAGACTTATCAAATTGTTGAGAGAGGTAGAAAGTTGTGATTGTGGCTGTTCTTCTAGAGTGCCAGCTGGAAGCTACAGTTTTCTCTGGATGTGGAGACTTAGATATCATATGCTTCAACTTTCCTTTCCTACTGCTAGCCTGATGAGCATTCTTGCCAATTAACATATGTGTGCATGGATGTGCTGCTTCCACTTTTTCAGCAAGCAAGCTCTCATTCTAACCCAAAGTGCTAATCAATTTTGGTTTGGAGCTGCATCTAAAGACTTAAGGACACATTAAAAATTCTTCCTTGAGTTGCAATATCCGTGGTAGAAGCAGCATAGCGACCAGTGAAAGAATCGAACATCAACCCCTTGGATGAGGTGCCTTTCCCAGCAACAAATCTATGAGGTGTGTGCCATTTTCTCCATTTTGCAGTTGAGGACACTGAGGCCAAGCACCTGGGAAACGGCAAAGTTGCAGCTCAAACCTCAATGTGTTAACTTCAGTAATAAATAATGTCATAAATAAGAGTGAGTGACTCTGGTTCCACTGTATTTGGTATGAGCACTAGTGGAATAACCTGTGAACAGAACTGAATGTTTTGAAAAAAATTCAGCCCCACAAACAAATCAGAATGTTTTTTCAAAATCACTTTAAAGGCACTGTCCAACTTATGAATGCATAATATATCAAAAGTTTTGTGTGCAAACTCATGTATGGCTTGCAGGTTGCAGATAAATACCATGGTCACTTTTTTGTCTATCTAGAATCGTTTTTACTCTTTTTTTCTCATATATTTTTGGTCAGGAAAATGAAGCTTTTCTGGGCTTTCCGTTGTAAATCAATATCCCCACATGAGATGCTAAATTTTAAGAACCCAAGGATTTCCATACCGATCAGATTCATGGTTCATCCAATCTAGTTAAAGAATTCTCTCCCTGCTAGGTGGAGCCCCACTCTTTACCTGATATTGCCCTCCTTTCTTTTTCTCTCGGACCTTCCATTTCTTTCCCTATATTTTCGGTTTAAGAAAAATAATATGGGGAAAGTAGAGAAAGAGAAATGAAAAGCAGGAAGAGTAAAGGAGCAAAGTTTTTTAAGAGACAAAGGAACAATGAAAAAAGGTAAAGAAGGAAAAGAATGAAGAAATGAGGTAACTAAGGATGGGTTAAGTACAAAAAGTCTGAGAAAAAATTACTCTAGTCACTGGCATTATATTTTCTACTTTCATTTATTCCAGAAATATTCCCTAGGTCTCCTCTCTATAACCACTTTTGTTGCAGATAATATGAATTCTAAGACAAGGCAAATGGTCCCTTGTCTAAAAAATCTAATACAATGGAAAAACTCAATAAGAGCCTCAGATTTCCATTAATCCTGGAGGGATTTTTAAATGTTTGAGTACTCGTTGTCTTCTACAAGCTCAGCAATAAATAATTTCCTAGTCTCGAAATATTTATTCAGAAACATGCGGGCTTTGAAATCTCAGATGTAGTCCTGCACATACCACCCTCCTCCATCCCTGAAGTTCAAGGCTCCTCATTAGAAACAAGTTAGTGTCTTTTGTAGGAATTTGCGCATTATTTATTGGTAAGGTTTAAATTCTCAAATGCATCACTGCTACTTAACTTAGAGCCTTTCTTCTAAAAATAATAAATACTTCAAAAAAGTTCTAAAGCAATTTAACCGGGACCCTTATTTTTTTCTAAATGCCAGTGCCCTGCAAAAATGTCTAACTATCCAACACACACTTCCCTCCTTCTTCCTAACTGTAAGATTCCCCTGACCCCGTCCTTATCATATTGCTTACTGCTCTCTTGGGGTGGTCCCTCTTTTCTTTTTGGTTTCTCTTCTCTACAGTTTTGCCAGAGGCATCTTTTGTAACCCCTTCTTCCCTCCTTTTTTTATATATAATATTGATAATAATTTTTAAAACAATGCATATCTTTCATTTTACATTTCTATATTCCATACCTTTTTCAAGTATTTGGTGACCCTTGAGGGTCCTCTGTGTCTGGAGAGAAGCAAAACCTCAAAAGTAGAGAGGAAAAAATAATATTTTCAGCTTCTGCCAAGATTTCAAAAAGTCAGGCTGAGGCTGAATTCTACTACTCTATGGCTAGGAGTGCAATTCTGGTCCTCACACTCACCTTATCTGAAACAATTACTTGAGCAATATATTTACATGGTGACGGGTCATGCAAATGCAAAATGTGACCTTTAGGGAATGGCCACTCCTGTGGTCAAAGAAACACCGTACAGTAGTCAAAATGTGGTTCCAAAGCTCTTGCATTTCTCAACAGAGTAATGATATGTCACAACAATCTGTCTGAAAAACTCTCTCTCCCATTCCCTTTGCCTCTGCAACATTCTCCTCAACACCTCAAGAAACCCATCCTTGCTCGTTGGCCTCATTATTCGTTCCTTTCCACTGTTCCTAGCTTCTGCAATCTTAATATTCCCCCCCCCAGTGCTGTGGCAGGGACCTCCTCAAAATGAGGGAGCAGGAGAAAGAGGAGAAAAAGACAAAACTCCTCTTCAGCAGACCCGGAGAACAGTCAAACTGGGAAAATGCCTTTGCTGGCTCCCTCATATAAATCAGTGTTAATTTTATTTGTAGCCAATAACACAGAAATAGTGATTAGGTATGTCCAAGAGGCATAATAGCTGTGTTCCATCCCATAATACCCTAATACATTTTGTTATACGAAACAAAATGCTTCTCACCAAAATGTTGACTTTCAAACATCCTAGTTAATTGCAACTTGATATGTCCCTGTGGCATTAACAGTTATGGAAATTAAACTGACTTTACTTACAATGAGGGGGTTGTTAAAATTTATTTATTAGTTTATTTTGCTAAATTGGCTTATGGACTATTTTTATGTTCTCAAACACTTCACCTGGCTTTTCACGGATCTAAAATAATACCACTATTGTAGTGTCCCCAGGCATGTTTAAGTCACTCATTAAGATATTAGTGTATATAATTATGAGAAGCTTCAAATATAAGCATATCAAATCTTAATCAAGTTTTGACTAGAACTTGTGTTCCACCCACAGACTAAGCATTGATTTCAGTAGTCAAGTCACCACTAAACTTTACCGTGGAGAAGAAGAGACTGTATGTTTTCATTGTAATCACTTAAGAGATTTCTTCCGTATCTAACAATACTCATTCAGCATGAAATTGAGAAAACACTTCTTAAAGGCGTATGATAAAAACCAAAGAGAAGTTTTACATGAATTCTTACTTAGCTCAGAACACTGGTATAAAGTGCTATTTTTTTTTTTAAGATTTGGAATATTGTTAATTTAAATGTGTTAATTCAGTTTTCTGCTAGACATGTGAGTGATCTGCTGCCATCATGCAGTTTTAAAGAAATTCAAGCATAAATGAACAATCAAATCTCAGAAACTGCGATCTAAGTACATTATGCAAATATGGACAGATATTGGTTTTTTTTTGTTTTTCTTGGGATTGGGTTGGAGATGGGAAGATGCTACATAAATTGACAGAAGCAAGCAGATTTTTCTTATACACAGCTATCTGGGACACCCATTGTGTACAATGACCCACAGCAATCCTGAAAATTCTGATGAGGTAGGGCAAGGCTGTTAGCTTTTCTAAAACATTAGAGTAAAAATCTGCCCTTAACAACTCATGTTGAGAATACTCATACTTCTTTAGCACCCCTGCACATGTCTTTTACTCACCTCTCTGTTTCACTGCCTCTTAAAGTGAAGATTGTTTAAAAATGCACAATCTATACTAGCTTTCAGCAGTTATTTCATTGAGAAAGAAATATGCACTAAGAAATAAAAGTGTGGTAAACTACAAATCATATATTCAATTAGATTTGTTTTACTTTCAGATATACTGATGGGACATACTCAAATGATAACTTATCACTTTGAAAGCATGACCAGTTCTGTTCATATTGCAATATTGCATATAGAGACACTCAAACTACTAACTCTCCTCTCCTGTAGATATTTTGAGGGTGAGAAAAGCTAATATCGGTCTGAGAAAAAGAACCAGAGTCTCACCATAAGGCTGGGCTGAGTGACACCGCTAGTTGTGGAGGAAGTGGTGTGGCGTAGCAAATTTTCTGGAACTTCCCACGCCAGGTCTGATCTGATTAAATGATTGCATTTAGGGTGCCCAACTATTCCCAAACCTACACTGAATGATCTTTTTGGATTATGTGTCATTTTGGGTTATCTTTGATTCTAAAAATGATCATGAACCAACTACAGAGTCTGAAATCTTAAGGATATGGCTATTTTTTTTTTTTTTTTTGGTATTGTAAAGTGCCTTGTGCTTTGCTTTGCAGTCTATGGAAGCTCAATCAATATTAATGGATGAATGGGATATTTTCTGATATGATTGCATGGATATTTGTTAGTGAAGTGATTCCCCGGCATGGTGATTTCCTTTCACACTTTTCAATATTTAAATACAGCTTAGAACGTGGTGTATCTTTGTAAAGCGAAATATACTTAAATATCCCCCAAATATGATGAGGTACCGAATGTTTTCCAAGTTCCTTTGCATGCCTAGTTTTCCTTTACTGATTTCATTTTTAAAAATTGCAATTGTAAGCAGCACACTATCCAGTAGTCCCCACAGTTTAAAAGAAAAAAAAAATCAAGAAAACTTCCTCCTATATGACAAATGCTTCCCTAGTGGTCATTCACCGATATTTGCAAGGCAAGGTCACTTTTAATGCCACTAGGCGATGGAAGAAAAAAAAAAAAAACAGAGGAGAGATTGTTTTTGTCTTCACTGATTCTGCCAAAATGATAGCAGACATTGATGTTACAAGAGGGAAAGGTTGTCATGGTCCCTTATTCACAGCTCAGCCCTGGAAACAGCAAAAGCGGGGCAAACATTTTTTTTTCCCGACCGTGTGTACAAAATAGAATGCAAAAGATGAAATATGTATATCCTTCAAGAGATGAACATGATTGTTAACATTTGCTTTGAAAACAGTTTCCTGAAACACATTTATAACACCAAGATTCAAAAAGACCCTTCGAAACTGAACACACTTCTGTGAAATTAATTAATCACTTTGAGGATTTAGCAGAAGGAAATGGCCATAAACGTATCATATGCTCAGCTGCTGGTGGAAGGTAGACTGAAATGACAATTTCGTTTAAAAAATTAACAGAGAGGGGAAGAAATTGACATTTGGAATAAAGATATATATGTTTGCGACAAGCAGAAAGAACATTTTATATCTACATGCGGCCTACCAAGAAGTTGAAGAAGGAAAAGGTGAAAGATTAATGAGGAGGATTTTTTTTGCATTTTCTATCATCTATGTGAATTATTACCTAGATGCCTGATATGTCCTAAAAGAAGAACTGTGATGAATAAATAAACAGCTCTCGAAATCTTCAATAGGGTGCTTTACCTTGCAGGGAATATTATCATTGGCTTTTGATACAATTTCTGCTGCAGGGAAAGACTTTCAAAGCTCAGAATGCTGAAGCATTGCCAAGCGCTCAAAGACCCCCTGCCGAGCGCGTCAAACTAAGAAATCTCTCTGAACTTGTCGAATTAAAAGTCATCTCTCTCTCTCTGCAACCCCTGCATGAGCTGGGAAGCTCTGTCCTCATTTTTTAGGCCCCTCCATGGTAAACAAATGAAGCCTACAGCATCTTTATTCTTTGCAGCCATGCAATTAAAATTCTTTTAAAAAATGTAATTGAAGGCAATGAATTTCAAAAGGAACTTCTACTTAACAATGAGACTAAACAGTTTGAGTGGGCCACATTCAATTGGGTTTCAAAGGTAAAAGCAAAACAGCTTGTTAAGAACCAGAAGGATGTCCTTTTTTATTTTTATTATTTTGATTGTACATCAAGAGGTTGTTCTAAACTTAAACATCTCAGCAGGATTTACAGTTACTGGAATGCCATAAAACTTAATTACTCAGACTGCAAAGAGGAGTACACTGTTAAAATATGAACAAAGCCAAGTGAGATTCCCCGGTTGCAGCAAATCATTATTTATCTATCCCCCACTCAAATTAAAGAAGCTTAATTTGTGTTTGTATTTTGAGACACCGCACTACACATTCTCTTTTTTTCCCCCATCATTGAGTGTCTATAACCCCAACAGCATTGTTATAGTTTGATCATCTCCGTCGCATTAATTGATGAGTCATTATTATTACAAACAAATATAGTGACCAACAGTTCCAAAGTCTCTTCCTAATTAGCAAAAAATGAAAAAAGCATTTTAAATACTTAATAATAATAATTAAAAAAACAGAATGGGAAAGAAGTATCAGTTTCAAGTGCCAAAGATGAAAAACACTATTTTAAAAAAAGAGTTACATTAAATCTTTGGGACAGAGTTGCTAAAATGTTCAGTCCACGTCTTTGTAAGAGAATACCTATATTGCTGTTATAAATGCCCTCTAGTGTATAAAATATATTCCTTAATATTAGATATAAGAAAGGGGGGAAACGGACATTTTGTTATTGCCCATTGAACCAGGGGGGTGGAGATGTGTTACGCTTATGTTTACTTTTTTTTCTTTTTTCATGGGCGGGTACTGGGAATCGAACCCATGTCTCTACCATGGCAGGTGAGAACTCCGCCTGCTGAGCTGCCACTGTGGCCCGCCCTGTGCGTACTTTTTAAAAGCACACTTAGTTTATAGGACTAGACTTGCTTCCCAAAAGGAGATTGCTGGCTAAGGTAAGGTTGCAGTAAGAGTTTTAAACCTCACTACTGTGCAGCATTTTGTTACCAGGAACAGAGATAACATACTCAGATGAGTGAGCACATTTTGTGGCACAATTTGTGTGAACCACTTTGGTCCAAGGTGCTGTTCAAAGCAGCAAATGTTCAAAGAGGATGGGTATCTGGCAGAGATGTTAAAAAAGGAGGGACCTCCAGAACTGGTGGGCAAATCCATCCTGTGGATTGGCCGTACTGGGACAAGCAGTCACAGTAACTTTATGAAGAAGGATGGGACATCAACATGAAAATACTCATAGACGCTATATAGGGTTAGCTGAAGGATTTGAATTTGGCCATTAGCAGCTTATTGATTACAAAAGACATTTGACCACAGGGATTTAAGGAGAAAATGTTTCTAAAAAATGCAGATTTCAGGTGTCAACTTGTTAGGTTATAGTATCCAGTTGTTTGTCAAGCACTGGCCTGCTTGTTAATATGAGGATATTTGAAGAAAAGGATTTGCATCAATGATTAGTTGAGTGCATCTACAATCCGTAAAGGAGATTGTCCTCAGCAATTTGAGGGGTCTCCTCCTTGATACAGTGGACTTCTAAAGAGCCAGAACTGGAGAATTCAGACTAAGGACTTCAGCGTCACCTTTACTGGAGTTTCCAGGTTGTGGAGTGCAGATTTGCCAACTTACATGGTCATATGGTCAATTCTTCATAATAAATCATACACATGTATCTTGTCAATTCTGTTTCTCTGCGGAACCCTGTCTAATACAATATGGAAGTTTGAATCATTCATTTGGGATATTTTTTAGTTAAGGGAAGAAATGTAGTTGAGTTGACAGTTGGTAGAGAGAACAATAAATAGGGGAAAGTTTATTTTTTAAAATGTTTATGAGGAGGTGATGGCTGGGAAAACAAAGTCCCAGAGGAAAAGAAGCAGATAGATTCAAGATCTCAGGGGGATAATGTCAGGGACCCAGGGGTAGCTTTCTAAAGAAGGCCAGGCACCTTTGGATTGTCCTATTAGTCTAATATGAAAATAGCACATGAAGTCAAAAGGAAACCATTGACTTAAACACCTCGAGTAATATTTTAAATAAATCGTCCCCAAAATAAATGTAAGAAATAAAATCAATTTTAACCACACAGAGAATATTTGCTATTTGGATTGAGTTTGAAATAAAATCAACTGGTAAATTGGACCAGAGTAAATACTAGATGTAGGCACGGAATAATGAAATATCTGTAGAAATGTAATTATTTATATTTTTCACTCAAGGACAATTAATCAGCAGAGATTGTAATATTCTATTACTGCACGTAAATTAATTTTAAAACTCCTTTACATAGTGTTTGGATTATCCTTGCCCCTCATATTATTTAAGCTTTGTTTTTATGACACGGAACTCTACAATTCAAATATTTTGAGCTTCCCTTCATTTTATAGAATCAAACATGTCATTTTTCAGCTTGGAAAACGAAAGAAATAAAATGGAAAGATACCTATTTTAAAGAAGGCTATAATCTATTCAGAAGACCTAACAGGTACATCAGGCAGCTTAATCCATTTCAGAAGACTTCCTCAGATACTCTTCTCTAGATATGTGTGTCCTTCTATCAGAACAAAGAAGGCTCTCATTTCCTGGTATTACAGTGAAATGTAAGGGCAGGCTTTTACGTTAAATTATGTGAAAAATCCTTCCTTTGAAAAAGGATGCAAGGAAAAGCAGGCAGATTTGAAATTCACTTGCACATCTGAGCCATAACTACAATACCCAGTAGTATCCCACTTCAGTTACTACGCCAGGAGTTATATGGTGGGACAGTCATCATGAATTCTGGGCACCTAGAATTTATACTATTTTCCATGTTTGAGAAATTTTCTTCTTTATGAGTTTTGGTCAAAAGACAAATGCTTTCCATAGGAGTTAAAACATTTTATGCCCATGACTACCACAGACTGAACCCCTCAGATCTCCACTGAAGAGAGATAAGGTTGCAAAAAGAGAAGTGGCAGCCACAGCCTTCGGCTGCCACAACTTAGGAAGTACTATAGTATTTGCACTGAGGCTGCACCTTCTTGGGCAGCTAACTGCCAATGACTGACCCCAGGGGACTATTAACACTGGCATTTCTGTCCAATGAGGGATTCGTCTAAGGGACATTCTTTACTATGGGGCTTGCATCAGCATGGCTGAGCCTGTCTCCCAGCTACTGGTACTGAGGCTCTTCCTATGTAAAATTCCTTTCTTCTTACTGTTCCTTCCTTTCTTAGGTGCCAGATGTCCATCATGGTCTGAATGCTCTCCCTGCCTCCTCTAGCTTTCTCTCCCCTACACCTCTCACAGATGTTATCCTCAGTGAATCTTTTGCACAGAGAATTCTGTTTTGTCATCTGTTTCCTGAAAGCTCCAAACTGACACAGTGCCAATTCTCAAATTTGTATCTGATATATAGTAATTTGTTTCATGCATAGGGTCAAGGCATTCATTAGGGAGGACTTGCTAAGATGTACACAAACAGAAGTGGGATCGGCTTCATGGTCTTCCTATAATGAAATATTCTGAAGAGCCAACATCAATAAATCTGTTCAAATGCAAATGGTTGGTTGTAGTCCAGACAAAATATGAAGAGCCAAAATTAAATGCTATTGCAGGCTTTGGAAGGTTTCCTTGACTGAAATAGCCAGTCTTTCCCCCATTCCAGATAGTCAATGAGCAGAAGTATAAAAACAAAAACAAAAATAAAAAACAAACAGTGCTATAAATTCAGGAATAGCAAGTCACAGTTTATGGAACTTCTGCTTGACCTTCATGTTGTATTAGTTGAACCAGTCTATCATATACTAACTTAGTCAAAATCTATTGGATTCCCTTTGAGAAGAAATGGATAAAGGATGTTTAAAGACCCTTACATATCTCAACTTTGACTCCATATTGGGGTTTACTCAGATAAATCAAGCATCAATCTTCATAGATGGGGTCATGGGACTAAATTATGAAACATTTAGGAATATAACCACCAGACGAGTCCACCTTTCGTTGGAGTAGTGCTGTTCATCAGCCTCAGAGATACTTCTTTAGCACTGGAAAGATTTAAGAGCATTACTCTTTACTTGAAATCCCCATAGCAAGTTTTCAATGAAATCTTCCATTTGTCTTCTTCTGGGTGATTTTTATCCATGATTAACCCCCCCATACCTAATTTATGCATATGTTATGGAAATGGAATACAATATAAGGTTACAAGTAATAGTCTTCAAGGCGACCCTCTAGGAAGGAATTGTGGTCAGATGAACATGTGCCATCCAAGGGTCTTCTCTTTTTTTTTTTTTTTTTTGTATGCCATACGGCAGGGTCACAATTCATTATTTTTTCCATGTGAGTATCCTATTACTGCAGCATCATTTGTTGAATTTTTGCTTGTTTGTTTTTTGGGGAAGTGCATGGACTGGGAATCAAACCTGGGTCTCCCACACGACAGGCGAGAATTCTACCACTGAGCTACCTTTGCACCCCCACACCACAGGGTTATGAATAGGAACTCTCTTAACATCTGCTAGAAAAGATACATTTTGTTAGGTCAGTGTCACAGTGAATGGTGAGATATGAAAATCAAAATGAGAGGCTCCTCCACTTTCTACTCCATGCAGTAAAGAGTGTATGTAAATGCATGGGATTGAGTTCTAGGCATCTTTTCCCATTTGTCAGTTCTTCTCTCTGGGACAGCAAGCCCACAAGATAGAACAGTTCTGTAGGATGGCTGAGGCTGCTGGGTTCAGATACCACATTTCCAGTCTGGCATGCACAAATCTGGTCCTGTGCTGTCCTCCAGGCAAATGTCCTGGGTTTTAAGGTACGAACATGGCTCTACTATTTCTTCTTAAACAAGATCAACTTTTCCATGACCTTTAAAGACATGTGGCTCTCCCTTTCACTATATCACAGATGTCACCTAATTGTTAGCCAGAGACAATGATGCAAGTCATATACAACTACCCAATGTGCTTTCTCAAATACTATAAACATACTGCCCTAGCTTTGTAACTTAGATTTCAGATCTACTGATGCCCTAATACTTCTTTGTCTACCTTGCTCTAGCTTACGTAACACATTTCTAAATGCCCTTTGGAGATTAGAATACTCTAAAATTTAGGTGTAGGATTTCCCTTGTCATCTCTGACATCTCAAGAAACTACCAGCAGGCTGATTCAAATCCTGAACCAGAAAAAACTGGTTTGGACTCTTGAGATTAATACAAATGGTGTTTCATTCCACTCTGTGTCCTAGGAAAGGAAGTAGAATCTGAAGGTGACTTTGGCACATTAGGCATACGGTGCTCTTGGCAGCTGCCTTCCTGTTACTTTGTGTAGGGTTTTGGGAATGCAGGCATGGAGCTGTCTTTCCATCTGTTTGTCTGCTCTGAAACTCAATTAGCCATAAGCCCAGAAATCATTTTTGGGATTTTGGTACCCCATGGCCTTCATGTACTGGTGAGCACCATTAGGAGTCTGGGATTCGCTCATATTTGATTTCCAACTTCATGGGCAAAACTTCTGCCAAAGCAGCTCGTATGGACAAGGTTTGTGCCTACAGAGTAGTAGGCTTGTTGGCTAGCTGCTGCCTGAACCACCAGACCACATTTTGAGCAGAAGGGTGAACTTTTCGAGTTTATATTGTAAAAAGCCTACAGTACACTCTCAGAAGACAGACATCATCTACTAAACTAGAGTCACACTTGTAGTAGCCATCTCGTATGGTTATTAGGAGGATTAAATTAGGCATTTATAAGTTGAATTTAGAGAATATATGCCCTGTGATCAGCACTTAGTGAGGGCTGTTTTTTTTTTTTTTTTAATCTTCGTAGAGTTTTTGTCAAAATAATACCAGGGATATTTAAGGCCATATGAAGGAAGCAAAGGGGTGACAA
This sequence comes from Tamandua tetradactyla, assembly GCF_023851605.1. Classification (NCBI taxonomy): domain Eukaryota; kingdom Metazoa; phylum Chordata; class Mammalia; order Pilosa; family Myrmecophagidae; genus Tamandua; species Tamandua tetradactyla. The sequence goes on from NC_135352.1 coordinate 31,815,471, forward strand.
TGGTTATGAGCCACAAGGTTAGATTATTGATGGAGGCATGGATATAAGCTCAGAGAAAAATGCACTTAAGATCAGTAAGTCTGGAAAGCAACCATGTAAAGGAAGCTAGGAAGATGGCAAACAGTATTTCTCATGGTTTCTCTTTCTTCATAAATTTGAAGGGAAGAAGAAATAAGTCAAAAGTAGGTTGGTTTAGAAGTATGGCAATTGATAAAAAGTCTGTTCCCCAAGTACACATGGCAGGTCAAATAAAACTCACAGGGTAGGGCAGTACTGTGGGGATTTTAGGGCAATAGTGGTTCATACAAACAGATATTCTAAGTAGCGGGGGAAGGTGAAGGTGTCTGAACCGAGATGTGACCAGGGGCTGGCAGTTAGAGAATGGCTTCACGCTTCCAGAGGCTGAGGTGTGGCAAGGACTTGCAGCTTGTCAGAACACCAGATAAACAGGCAGCATTCAGGACGGGGTGCTGCCTCATACCTACAACTTTCATCTTTCTGATTTCCAAGGGAAATTAAATTTTTCAGTGTTTCATAGGCAGTCTCCTTTGATAAGTGTTGGTTAAAAGAGATAAAGTTAAATTGTCTCAAAGTGCTGACCCAAATATCTTGACTCTATAAGTGTACATAGATATGCATATGAGTATGGACGTAATATGAGATTCTGATTGTCGTTTTAAAATTCTGATGGTTATACAACATAAGGCAGGAAAAAGTATAAAAACACATACAAGACATAGCATAGTAATAAAATATATGGAGATAGAAAAGCATAGGCTTGAATCCTATCATTTATTCCCTTGGTGAACTCTGTAAGTTCATCTAACTTCTATGAGTCTCTTCACCAGTGATACAGTGATTATGACATCTATTTCCTGGCTTGTAAAAAAGATTAATTAAAAAAAGGCATATAAATTGCTTCTCAAAATATAGTAGAGTGGTGACATTTCTTCTTTTTTTAATGTTACCTTTTTTCTCGTATTAGAGAACTTGTGGGTGCACCGACCAATTTTGCATAAAATACAAGAGTCTTAAGTACCCCCCCACCACCTGGCATTGGTGTGGAACATTTGTTATAATTGATGACAGCATTTTCTTTTTATAACTGTACTATTATTTTTAGCAGTAGTTGCCTTTGTCACAATTGATGAAAGATTATTAAAATAATTCTACCTATTGTCCATTATTTACATTAGGTGCATACTTTTCCCATATATCATCCTATTATTATCATCATCTATTTGTTATAATTCATAATCTAACATTCTTATACTTGTACTATTAACTGTAATCCAACATCTACAATAGTGTTCACTGTACTGTACAGTCCTATGTTTTATCTTTTAATTTTTATTCTAGTAATGTATATGTCCTAAAGCTTCCTCTTTTAAACACATTCACCTACACAGTTCAGTGCCATTGATTAAACGCACAGTAATGTGCTCCATCATCAGCCTAATTAGAAAATCTATACAAATTAAGCATCAACTCCCCATTCGCTAACCCTATTCACTTACCAGGAGATTCAATAAATCTTATTAATTTATATTCTAGATTCTAATACTATGAGTTTGCTTATTATAATTAGTTCATAACAGTGAGATATACAATATTTGTTATTTTGTGTCTGGTTTATTTCACTCAACATAATGTTCTCAAAGTGATTTCATGTTGTCACATGCATCAAGTCTTCATGCTCCTTTTTACAGCTGAATTATATTCCATCATGTGACTGTACATTTTCTTTATTTATTCATTGCTTGATAGACACTTGGGTTCCTTCTGTCTTTTGGCAACTGTGAATAATGTCACTATGAACATTGGTATACAAATATCTGTTGAGTCCCTGCTTTCAATTCTTCTGGGTACGTACCTAGTAGTGGGATTTCAGGGTCATATTATAAGGAAACACCAACTGTCTTTCACAGCAGCTGCACCATGTTATATTGCCACCAACAATCAATGAGTGTTGCTAGTTTTCCATATACTCTCCAACATTTGTAGTTTGCTGTTTTTCTAATAGAAGCCATTCTAGTTGGTGAGAAATATCTCATTGCTTTGATTTGCATTTCCCTAATAGCTGGTGATATTGAATATCTTTTCATGTACTTTTTAGTCATTTGTATATCCTCTTTGTAAAAATGTCTTTTCAAGTTTTTTGTCCATTTGTTAAATGTTTTTTTTTATTGTTGAGTTGTAAGAATTCTTTACATATTCTGGATATTAAACCTTCAGCAGATATGCGATTTTTAATATTTTCTCCCCCAAGTAGATTGTCTTTTTATTTTCATGACAAAGTCCTTTGATGCAAAAAGTTTTTAATTTTGAGGAGATCCCATTTATTTAATTTTTCCTTTTGTTGCTTGTGCTTTGAGTATAAAGTGTAAGAAGCAATCACCTACCACAAGATCTTGAAGATGCTTTCCTACATTTTCTTCCAGGAATTTTATTGTCCTGGTTCTTTGATTTAGTTCTCTATCCATTTTGAGTTAAATCTTGTATATTGTTTGAGGTAGGTGTCCTCTTTCATTATTTTGCATACAGATAACCAGTTCTTACACCACCATTTGCTGAAGAGACTACTCTTTCCTAATTGAGTGGACTTCACAGGCTTGTCAAATATCAACTGGCCATAGATGTGATGGTCTATTTTTGAATCCTCAACTCAATTTCACTGGACAATATATCTATCCTTACGCCAGTACCATGCTGTTTTCCCACTGTAATTTTGCAATAAGCTTTAACATCAGGAAGTGTGAGTCATCCAATTTCATTCTCCATTTTCAAGATATTTTTGGGTATTTGGGGTCCTGTACTCTTCCAAACAAGTTTGATAATTGGAGTTTCCATTTCAGCAAAGTAGGTTGTTGGCATTTTGATTAGGATTGCATTGAATCTGTAAGTCAATTTGAGAAAAAGTGACATCTTAATGATATTAAGTCTTCTAATCCATGAAAACAGAATGTTCTTTCATTTATTGAGGTTTTCTGTTATTTCTTTTAGCAGTGTTTTCAGTTTTCTGTGTTTAAGTCCTCTGCATCCTTGGATAAATTTATACTTAGGTATTTGATTATTTTAGTTGCTATTGTAATTGTATTTTTTTTTTCATGACTTCCTCCTCAGATTGCTCATTCCTAGTGCATAAAAGCACTACTGATATTCGGGTACTGATCTTGTATTTCTTCATGTATTTATTAGCTCTAAGAGCTTTGTTGTAGTTTTTTTCAGGACTTTCTATTTATAGGCTTATGTAATCCTCAAATAGTGAAAGTTTTGCTCATTCCTTTCCAGTTTGGATGCCTTTTATTTCTTTTTCTCGACTAATTGTTCTGGTTGGGATGTCTGGCACAATGTTGTATAATGGTGGTGATGGTGATGGGCACACTTGTCCTGTATCAGATCTTAGAGGGAACACTTTCAGTCTTTCGCCATAGAGTCCAACATCAGCTGTGGGTTTTTCATCTATGCCTTTTATCCTGTCGAGGAAATTTCTTTCCATTCCTATTTTCCTAAGTATTTTTATCAAAAAAGGATGCTGTATTATGTCAAATGCCTTCTCTGAATCAGTTGAAATGATCATGTGGTTTTTCCACTTCATATTATTAATTTGGTATATTACATGAATTGATCTCCTTGTGCTGAACCACCCTTGCAAACCTGGGATAAAATCTACTTGATCATGGTGTGTAATTCTTTAAATGTGCTGTTGGGTTCAATTTGCAAGTATTTTGTTGAGAGTTTCTGATATCTCAATTCATAAAAGAAATTGTTCTGTAATTTTCTGTCCTTGCAGTAATGTCATATAGTTTTAGTATTAAAGTGATACTTGCTTCATAAAGCGATTTAGGGAATGTTCCCCTCTTAAATATTTTGGAAGAGTTTGAACTGCAACAGTGTTAACTCTTCATGGAATGCTAGATATAATTTGTCTGTGAAGCTATCTGGTCCTGTCCTTCTCTTTATTGGGAAGTTCTTGATGACTGATTCAGTTTCTTTACTTGTAATTGGGCTGCTGAGTTCTTTGGTTTCTTCTTGAAGTCAGTGCAGGTTCTTCGTGTGTTTTTAAGAATTTGTTCATTTCATCTAGGTTTCTGGCATACATTTGTGCATAATATCCTCTTATATTCCTTTTTATTTCTATGGGGTCTTTAGTAATGCTCCCTTATCACTTCTGATTTTACTTATTTGCATCTTCTCTGTTTCGCAGTTTAGCTAAGGGTTTGTAAAATTTATTGATGTTCTCCAATAACCAATTTTTGCTTTTATAAGTCTATTTTTCAGTCTCAATTTCATTTATTTCTGCCTGAATCTTTGTTATTTCTTTCCTTCCACTTGCTTTGAGATGATTGCTAGTTCCTCCAGGTCCCTGATTTTAGCTCTTTTTCTTTTTTAATGTAAATATTTAGGCTATAAATTTCCCTCTCAGCACTACTTTCCCTGCATCCCATGAGTTTTGATATATTGTTCTCTCATTTTCATTCATCTCAAGAAATTTATTGAGTTCTCTTGCAACTTCTCCTTTAACCCACCAATCATTTACTATTGTGTTATTTAACTTCCACATATTTGTAAATTTTCCAATTCTCTGATACTGTTACTGATTTCCAGCTTCACTCCATTTTGGTCGGAGAAAGTGCTTGGTACAATTTCAAACTTTTAAAATGTATTGAGACTTGCTTTGTCACCCAACTTGTGTCCTGGGGGCTGGCACATGGGAATTTGAGAAGCATGTATATCCTGCCATTTCAGGATACAGTGTTCTGCATATGTCTCTTAGGTCTAGTTCATTTCTCATATAATTCAAGTTCTTTGTTTCTCTACTGATCCTCTGTCTAGATGGTCTCTATATTGATGAGAGTGCTGCATTGATGTCTCCAACTATCATTGTAAATGTGTCTATTTCTTCCTTCAGTTTTCCCAGAGTTTCCTTTATGTATTTTGTGGCACCATGGTTAGGTGCTTTAATCAGTGCTCAGTCATGCTCCCCCCTATTCCAAGGGAAGAAGATTTTTATGTCCTTACTTTCAGTAACAGCTAGCCAGGGACAGTATCTCAAGGTGACCCACCATGAAGTGGGTTTTGGGCTTTGGCAGCTGCCATTCAGAGAGAGCTACTTGCAGTTCTTTGCAGTAGTTTATCAGCCTCTTCCTTCCACTCTCCCTGGATGCTGTACAATGTTCTTCTGGCCTCTAGAGCCCCAGAACAGTTGTTTCAGACAATTCCTAGAGGTTTAGCAACTGTTTTGGTGGACGGACTGAGTCCTGGAGCTCCCTACTCTGCCATCTTCACCAGAAGTTCCTCCATGCTTCTTCTTCATCTTGGTGCTATGAGAATGCATACTAGTCCTTTTACCTCCCATGTTTGCAGCAGCACAGAGCATGGGCTGTAGCCCTGGTTTAAATCCAGGTCTTCCAACTTGCTAGCTCAGTAACTGTCACCCTGAGCTTCGGTTTTCTTCTCTGTGTAATAGGGGAAATATCAGTTCCTGCCCACAGCAGTGATTTGAACGTGAAGTGAGTTATTAAATGTAAACCACTAGCTGCCACAGCTTGTTATCATAAACATACAATTATGCATAATTGTAATCAATAAGATTGAATTTTGTACCTATAGTGTACTTAAAATGATGTTATATAATAAGCATCTTCACTTATTTCGATAATGTATTTCTACCAAAGAAAGATTAGCAACAGTACCTTCCTGAAATGACAAACACTGAAGAAGATTTTAAAAAAAAACGACACTAAAAATCAATGGCAGCAGGCGGGCCACAGTGACTTAGCAGGCAGAGTTCTCGCCTGCCATGCCGGACACCTGGGTTTGATTCCTGGGGCCTGGCCATGCAAAAAAAAAAGGAAAAAAAAATCAATGGCAGCATTAAAACCACAAAAAATAGTGGTACTATACAATGCTTTCAGTTTTCTTTCATTACGCTTTCACTCAAAGATATCACATATTACGTTTTAACGTGGTACATGGAGTTTAAAAACATCCTCTATTTTATAAATTCTGTTCACTTTTGAACCATTCGGAAGTGAGAGAAAAAGCATTTCTGGTCCATTATGATAAATGATAAAACGTATTATCTTCAATATTCAAATTACCTGCCAGAATTATTTTGTCATTAAAGTTAATTCTAAATTTTCTTTGGGAAAACAACTACATAAACTGGTCTCATTTGGGTTAATTTATTAGGAACAACTCCTTGTCCTTTTATCACGTTAGGATTCTAAAATGTTCAGCTGGAAAAGGAAAAAAAAAAAAAAAAAAAAAAAAAACCAAACGGATGAGCTCCACTTTCCAAAGGCATAGATGAGAGGGTGAGAATGAATGGATGACCGAAACCTCAGGTCTCCATGGAAGGCCTGAGCGAGCTCGTAGTTCAGTGATCATTTTGACAGAACTGAACAAACTGCCCTGAATCCTTTGTCATCCATGACTGAGAAAGGCGCGTTCTCTCTCCATTTTTGTCTGAATGCATTCATACTGTAGTTTCTAAGGTTAGAGTTCATCTCAACGGGCCAGAGGGGGAATGCCTATGTTTTCACAAAGATCAGAAACTTGTTCTGCATGAACTTTTCTCTATTTTGATGAGTTGATCAAGAGCATATATGAAAACAGAAATGACTTCCTTGCTGAGTCCAATGTTACCTCCCCTTAGCCTTTAGAAAACGTCCTCTGTGCTCACCTGCCATTAGCATTGCAACTGGCCCACTGTAGATATAAGTGGCCACTGAAGAGATTCTTGCTTAGAAGAAGTGAAACTAGATCTCTGTGGCAGTTTATTAATGCATGGTGAAGTCAAATATCTCCATTTCTGACCTGCTGCTTTGAGTGGTAAACTGGTAATTGCTGTTAAAGTCATTTGAATCTCAACATTCACAGTTTTGACAAAGAATTATTCTACTTTTATTCTAAAAAACAGATAGAGCCCAATCATCAGACCTCACATTTTCATGAACAAATTCTATTTCCTATAAACACTAAGCTTTATTTGACATTGATGCCCCCAATATAATCATTTTTTTACTGAATAACATTCTTAAATTACCTGAAATGCTAGAAATAATAATCTGTCCTAGAGTTGTAATATCTGGATGCTTAGCCCAAGTACTGTCATGGGTAGCACTGGATAAATCACTGTGATTCTATAGAAGACATGATTTCAAATGTTTCTACCATGTCTAATGTTTTATAAATCTGTGATACTATTTTGCATGGAACTATCTTATTTGTGAGTTTCCTTCCATTTTCTTAATGATTTTTTCACTTAAGACTAGCCATAAGGGCCAAAATATTAGTAAGTAAAGAATAAAGAGAAACGAGAATATGGAGAACAGATAGAGACTGCATTTAAAGTAATCTGATTTCCTGCCTAAAACATGCAAAACTCAAAAGACCATCCAAGAAGGTCGTGACCAAGCTTGGAAAGGGAGAAATGAGATAAACCTCAATAGCAAAAATGAAAACCACATTTCATGAAATAGAGAAGAGGAAGAGATAAGTGAAAATATAAAAGAATGAGAAGAAAAATATTTAAAGAAGGGGTAGTAAAAAAACAGGGCATAAGTAATGAAAACTGTACTTCCAAACAGCATTTTTTTCAATTATACATGACCCCCTTCATTTGAAAAACTCAAATGCGATGTAGTTAACTAGAATAAAGAAAGGAGAAAGGGGCGGGCCGCGGTGGCTCAGCATGCAAAGTGCTTGCCTGCTATGCCGGAGGACCTCGGTTCGATTCCCGGCCCCAGCCCATGTAACAAAAAACGGAAAAACAAAATACAATAAAACAAGAAAATGTTTAAAAATGTTTCCCTTTCTTCCTTCCTTCCTTCTCTCTGTCTTTCCTTTAAAAAAAAAAAAAAAAAAAAAAAAAAAAAAAAAAGAAAGGAGAAGGATTATTCTGTTTTAATTTGCTCCTGAAAGGAGAACAAATAGTTAAAATACAGACAAAGAGGTTGGAAAATTATCTACTGTTTCCATTTCTAAAATAGTCTTGAAAAAAGATTTTCTATTATTTTTGTCTAAACTGAATGGAATTTTACATATTACTTTTTTCTTCTTCAGTTTCTTTAGTAATTAGTATGAAAACTAGGCAAGACTTCAACTCAATGCTGACACTGGTCTCAACAGCTGCCCTGTGATAGTAATTTCTATTTGCTGATTTACCTTACACAAAACAGAACTTATTAGAAAACCTAATAAACAACAATCCAACTACTAGGAACTGCTTTCAAGTTAATATTGGAGAAGGGGCAGGAAGATCTGAGTTCAAGTCTCAACTGGTGTTCAGTAGCTTTGCAGTCTTTTGCAGATCACTCTAAATCTTCTTTTCTCAATATGTAATATGAGAATAATGGTACCTGCCTTGCTGAATTCCTGGTATTGCTGTGACAGTTAAGTGAGATGCTCATGCACTGCTCTAGAAGATGAATTGATTTTCAGAATGTAAGAAGGCTGAGGGGAGGAGTCAGAAGAGGGAGAGAAGCACTGAAGAGACAAAAGTGAGGGGAGCTGAGAGCTAAATCACTGAGCTCCATAAGGAGAGAAGGAATGAGAACCAGAGTCTAAGTTGATGTCGTGGTCAGGTTCATGTGCCAACTTGGCCAAGTGGTGGTACCAGTTTGTCTGGTTGGGCAAGTGCTGGCCTGTCTGTTGCAATGAGGGCATTTCTTAGAATTAAATCATGATCATGTCAGCTGCATCCACAGCTGACTCCATTTGTAATCAGCCAAGGGGCACATCCTCTGCAATGAGTGAAGATCAGTCTAATCACTGGAAGCCTTTCAAGGAGGATTCAGAAGAGACAGGCTCTCTTCCTGCTTCGGCTGGCGAGCGTCTCCTGTGGAGTTCATCCAGACCCTCCATCGGAATCTTTGGCTTCACAGCCTGCCCTGAGGATTTTGGACTCTGCGTTCCTGTGGTCACGTGAGACACTTTAATAAATTTTACATTTGCAAGTGTTCCCTGTTGCTTCTGTTTCTCTAGAGAACCCAAACTAATACAGTTGGTGTGATAAATCTTCTTGTGGGTGAAAGACCCAGGCAAGGAGAACAGAGTGGGAGCAGGGAAATTTGTGGACTTAGTGGCAGAATGTTTTGTTTCCCTCAGGAAGCTGTGATGGTAGGAGGCCAATCTATTTGCTCTACGAGGTGAGAAGGTCTATGAAGACACAAGACAGACTTGAAAGGGTGGTCGAGACTCACATTGGATTTTTTTTTTTCATTTGTAAAGTTTTAGTCACACCTCATACAATCCAGCCTTATTGTATAGACATGCCTTTGCTACCATACAGTATCTGGAGACATTTCCTTTTCTTCCACACAGAATCCATACTGCTTTCCCAATCCCCCTGCCTGTTGACATTCAGTTTTGGCATAATGCCTTTGCTCCTTTCACTGGAAGCAGTTACTGAGGACACTAGACTGTAGCTTACATAGATTGAACTTTCTCCCATATACTATTTCGACACCCTGCAATACTGACATTCATTTGTTCTCCCTCATGCAAAAACATTTTTTAATGCTTATATTTAATCACCATCATTGTACACTCTAGGCTTTCCTACATTATACCATGTCAGTCTTTATCCACTATCTTTCCTTCTAGTTTCATACTCACATTGGATTTTAATCAATGCTTAGATGATGCTTACTAAAGGAGGGGGCAGTTTGACTGATATTGAGCTATCCTTTGAGACAGCCCTAGATTCTTACCTAGGAGCTATCACTGACCTGCCACTTGAAAATGTAGGACCTGTTCACACTAATTCACATACACACACATACACACTCACTCTCACACACTCACACAACCCTCTCTTCCTTTCAGTCATAAAATGAGAATACTAATTGCTTCCTAATCATTATGCAATGCGATAACTGAAGAAAATGACTGGAAACAATCTCCCTGCAAGAAAAATAAGGACGCTCTGAAATTTTAAGCACATCAAAATGAGACTTAAAAACCTTTAAAACTAAAAGAGTATCAGGTCAGGGACTGCAGAGTGGATTTAGGAACACTGAACTGAGACCTGCCTCCCTGACATGATAATGAGCTTCCTGAGGCAGGATTTGGAGGGTGCCAAAGCCTGGTGAGGTGGACAGAGGAGGGAATGGGATTCTGCAGAACAGAGAACACTGTGAAATAATTCAAAAGGGTAAAATACCTGTGTGATGGAAAGTAATGCGTTTAAATACCATCAAGAGCTGTGCAATGAAAGTGGAACTAGACCCATGCTAAACATTTCAGGTCTACCTGTGCCTCTTTTGAACTTTTCCTTTCTGAGAGGCACTTAATAGTCCCCAATGTAGATTTAATAAGGTTCCTTCTAAAGAATATTTATAAATGAAGGAAAATTTCCTTGGTTCTGTTCAGAAACAACTTTCAGTTCTTTGAGAAAACTGATAAAGATGCTATCTGCTTATTATATTCTACTCCCCACCAGAATGATTGCATCACCGAGATTTGTCACAACTAACACTGTCTCATTTTGTAAATATGAGGAACCAAAGCTGATAGAGTTATAGCAAGCAAATATACTGAATTTGGGAGAACAGGGTTTGCAGTTTTTCACACACTATTAGTACAATTTATTGTGAAATCATATTGCATAATTTATGATAAAAATGCCCCAAATGGTGACAGTAAAAAAAAATGTAATAAACATGCTTGATGCTAAAAAACATCTCTGAAGACAGAAATAAAACTTGTACTAACTTGGAAATGATTTTGAATGAGCTTCTAAAGGTAAACATGATGCTCTTTCTGCTGTCACACAAGTACTTCCTTACCACAGTCACATTTGAATGACACATATCTTTAAAATGTTTCTTTTCTCAAAATAAAATATAAACTTAGAGCTGTTCTCCTCAGGCTGAGATTGGGTTGGATTAACCTGGTAGGAGTGAATGCATTAATCAATATGGGAACAGTGTCTTCTGTGAATATATTTGTTCCACTAAAATTCTGAAGGTATCAATACTGACTACGACAACAAAGCCAATCATTCTTAACAGCCCAGGTGAAAGTAAATTAAAGAATTAAATCAATTTAGAAAACTGCTTCCTGCCTCAGTTAAATAGGGTTTGCAAGGAAGGCCAGGTATCTTTCGCAATAGGGAGTAAGGTATAACATTCCAAGTAAGGTATAGCAATTCCTCATGGCTTGTACTTAGCACAGATGGAAAAGTTTTCTGAAAAGGCAATTTCTAATCCAAAGGTATGGGATAAAAGTGACGACAATAATCATATCCACTTGCTCCTAACATTCCGGGTGCAGTGGTCTCTAGCTAATTTGTCTGGGAGAATAAAGTTCACTCTTCTCTTCTAGAGAATGCAATATACCAGAAACAGGATGGCTCTTAGAAGGAGGAATTTAATGAGTTGATCATTTCCAGTTCTAAGGTTGAGAAAATGTCTCAATTACAACAATTCTATAGAAATGTCCAATCAAAGGCATCCAGGGAAAGATACCTTGGTTCAAGAAGACCAATGAAGTTCAGGGTTTCTCTCTCAAGTGAGAAGGCACATGGTGAACAGTCAGGGCTTCTCTCTCATCTGGAAGGGCACATGGTGAACACAGCATCATCTGCTAGCTTTCTCTCCTGGCTTCCTGTTTCATGAAGCTCCACGGGAGGCATTTTCCTTCTTCATCTCCAAAGCGCTGGCTGATAGACTCTGCTTCGTGGTGCTGCAGCATTCTCTGCTCTCTCTGAATCTCTCATTCTCCAAAATGTTTCCCTTTTACAGGACTCCAGAAACTTATCAAGACCCACCCAAATGGGTGGAGAAACGTTGTCACCCAATCCAGCTTAACAACCACTCTTGAGTAAATCACATCTCCAGGGAGACAATCCGACCACAGCTTCAAACATACAGTATTGAACAGGTACTAGTCTGCCTTTAAAAAATGGGATTTTGATTAAAACATAGCTTTTCCAGGGGACATACATCATTTCAAACCAGGACACTCCCTTACCGCATTATCTCCAAGTCTGTGGAGGGGCCTGTGAGTGCAGAGGCACCTATGGACTTAAACGAGTAGCTCTCTAATCTTTTAAGTTGATATAGCTATCAAATGTTGTTTAAGGACCAAATGAATAGTTTGTACAGTGATTAATAAACTTATTCTTTTCTCCAAAGTATGATAAAGATGTAAATTAGGTTAAGAACGGGGGACATAAGATCACAGACTAATAAATAGTTATTGGCTGACATCGTAAATGTCTGATTTTCCATCCTCCTTTAAAAAATGTTCCTTGGAGACATATTTCCCAGATATTCAGAATATGTGGACCAGTGATTATGGTGTCCACATTGTTAATTAACACTTTGTCTACACCATAATAAAATTTAAGGATGTTGCATATAGAACTATACTTAAAAATCAAGCAAATTACGTTCAGAATACCTTTTTATAAAAGCAATATATGTGCAATTATTTCTCTAAAGAAATGTTTGTCATACAATCCTTCTGGGTCTTTCACCCAAAGTCCTAATTTATGCATCTAATGTCCTAGATATATTTGAAACTCTTAGGCTAATAAATAACCTAGGAATTACTGATTTCTGTTAAATAAATTCTTTTAAGAAATAGTCATATCTTCAGATAATGTTGGCCACAAATTCATTATTGATATGAAAATGAAAAAGAGATTATACTTTCTGGGAAAGGGTAATTTGATTTTCCTATAAGCACTTGGCTCTTTTCATACGACCATGGTTTCTTTCATGCCTTTGGTGACTGGAAACTTTTGAAGGTCACCTTGGATCAAAGGAAAATAACAAAGAATTTCAAAAATATTTATTGAGTTCCTAATGCATGAGAGTCTCATGCCAGGGGCTGGAATACAGAAGAAAAAGACATGGCACCTTCTTCTCTCAGTGAGCTCCCAGGTTGTTTGGAAAGATTGATATAATAATAGTTAAAATATGCTGTGGCTAGAGCTGTAATAGAGTAAAGTATAGAAGTCTGCCCAAGAATGACTTCTCTTTGGAGATGAAGGGAAAAGTGGATGGGTAGAAGTCAAAGTGAGGTTGACCTTGAGAGATGAAGAGGATTTTTCCAAGAAGGAAAGGTAGTCAGGAATCACCCCTAGGAAAGAAGGGTGTAGATATGTAGAACTGGCTAATACCACTGAGATTATGGCAAGGTATCTGGAGTGTCAAAAAGGAAAAAATAGAAAACTAGAGCAAGAGGACTCTCCATTGATAAAGAGATGAAATAATGTGCAAGCCTAAGCAAACTGTGCAGAGAAATCCAGAAGGGAAAAGGAGGGAGATAAGAAAATTGAAGGAGAGTCTAGGAAATGGCAATACCATTCTTTCCTTTAGATTTCCATCTTTAGACAGCTTTATATTGAATTCTAAACTACAAATTAGTATTTATAGGAAGAGGAAAGGGACTTTCAAAAAAATGAAGAATACACTTAAAATATATTCCCAATGACAAACTGTAACAGTTTCATGTCCTTGATCATATGTGAACAATTCTGGGATGAGTACAAAACAAATTTTGAAACAGTATCTTTCTTTCTCAATTGACAGTATAGTGACCACATTTTAAATTTATTTCTGTCATATATTACTGAAAATATTTTCTAAGGTCTGGATGCCTACTTATGTTAAAAAGGTTTTAGAGATTTTTAGAGGTTACAAATGTTTAAAGTCTATTTGCCAAAATTTACTTAGAGTTTGGCCATTTAAGTTATAGGAAGTATTTTACTATCATAAATAAGTAGCAATAAATCCTTTATGCATTTTCCCTTTTGGATTAATTCCTAACAATTCAGTCCCAGAAGAATTAATTGGCCAAAACAGATAAATATTTTAATAGCTATTGATAAATATTTTGTATCGTCTCTATAAATCACACATGTTTAAATTACTAACTCCTAACCAGTCATTAAATTATTTGAATTTAGGGCTCAAGTTTTTAATTAACAGGTCCCAGATCCTAGCACACCATTGAGCACCTGAGAGCACCTCAATAATATTTATTAAATAATTGGGGTTTAACAACAGTTGCCACCAACAATCATTTCCTCCCTCTTTAAGAGACATAACTTGGAATTTTACTGCCATGTCATGACCCCACCTTAAAGATGACCTTTTAGCCTCCCAAACAAGCTATGCGTTGTTAGTGCAAGATATGTACAGTCAAATCTTGACCAGTGACTGGTATGCAAGATTTCTAGGGAGGCTGCTAAAAGGAAGATGGCCTGGCTGGTCAAGCTGCCCTTTTGTTCCGACTGCAAATATCTTTGTGGGTGCCTGAAATGTAAAAGCTCCAGCAGCCATCTTGGATAATGAAGTAGCTGAGGATAAGAGCCAAGTACTAGGATAATGCAGGAAAACAAGAGAAGAAGGTAAAATCACCACAGACTTTACATAGTTTTCCTTGACAGTCTGTCACAGGACTACTTTTACATAAGAGAGGAAGAAACATCTAGCTTACTCAAGTGCCTTTTATTTCTGAAATTTCTTTCCAACAGTTAACAAAATAGCTAATGATAAAATACTGTTGAATAAAAATGAATGTAGGATTTGGTCTTGACCTTGACTATATATTTTCTTAATTTTGAAGGTGGTTAATTTTAAAAATTAGAAACATCAGATTTTAAAGTAATCAGGAAAGTTTATTTAACTGATTTCATTAAATATTTCCCTTTGCCAACCTATTAATTTGAATCTTCAAACTTAGGTCACCAGTTTTCATGAACTCTTCATATCAAATATACTACACAGTAAAAAACAGAAAATAATCAAAATAATAAAGAAAATAAACCACAACACCACATGAACTTTTTCCCATCTGTTTTTATTTGTTTGAGATATTTGTTATTTTTTATACTATTTAATATTTCTATATTGTATGTCTAACTTTTCTTTGCAACTCCTCTTCCACCTTTGATGATATACATTCATGCCCTCTCCAGACAGCTGACATCTCTTTTTATTTGTTTTCCCAAGATTTTTCAGTTTTGAAAACCCAATCTGCCTGAAATTGAGTTTTGTGTATTTTGTGGCTTATTGCTCTTCATTTTTTTTATATATATAATGGTAAATTCTCCTTGATATATTAAATACAGCAAATAACTGCTCAAATAATTCATTAGCGGGTTCTAACGAATTCCTTAATCTCACTGTATTTCAAGTTGCTCATCTGCAAAACTGCCAGAATTGTAATGGTAAAAGATAGTTACAAAGAAAAATGCTAGCATAGTGCCAAGTCCATTCCCTTTAGCTCCATACAGCTCCTTATCTACAAACTAAGCAATTTAGTGCATTCTAATATAGGAAATAAGTTGAAAACAATTACATTAGCTCAGTCTTTAATTATTTACTTTTACATTAATTGCTTCTAAAGTGTCAAATAAGGCTGTATTTGAAAGTTTACATCTTCAATTTGCTCTTTTTAGAGGTGCATATGTCATTTGACCTTTTTTTCAAAACAAGGTACACTTTCATATTTTTACAGAGGGAAGCAGGATTTGCTATGATCATAGCTGTAGAGTTAAGTAGACTTTCCAGTGTTTTCTTGTGATTTATGCCTATTCCTGAGAAGTTGGGAAAGTTTTCTAGACTCTGGATTTAGTGGAAACATTTAACTGAAGAAAGCTTCTGAGAGGTAAAACATTCATTTTTCTTTGCATTTAGTTCCCAAATGGAGACAAATAGCTTAAAAGCAATATTAACCTCAATGTGGTTAGGCTATTTATCTTCATAAGAAACAGTCTGAAAACAAGAAAACAAAGCCCATAAAAATGATTTTATTTAATCACACAAGTATATCTCACCAAAAATCTTTAGTTATTTCCTTAGGGCTTAATTCGAACCTCAGTAACTCATGCACAAATTCTATGGATGTCAATGGAAGCTGTGCATGTGGAACTCAGAACCAAATTTGGTTGTCATGGATGAATTAGTCAAAGAGAGCATTAGATCAATTTTTAAAAAACCTAAAGTGCTCTCATTCTGCAATCCTTTTCCATCTTTGCAAATTTATTGACCTAATCCAGGGATAATTATTGGATCTCCATAATATACATCACAACAGTGGCATGCGTGCAGCAGAGTCACTGGCCTTCAAACATTTACTTTCCCCCATAAATGTCAATAATCTTGATGCAATATTTCTTTGTAGCAAAAAGAGAGATTGTGACATGCTTTGCAACAAGGTCAATTTCACTTAAGGAAATATGCTAACATTTTAAAAGTCAGCCATTAAATTGGGGTTACTATTGCATTTGCGTTATCTTGTTATAGGACAGTAATCTGATTTCACCAGTGCCGCAGTTATTTAGGTAGACTTAAAAAGTGTATTCAAAGTCAAGAGTTATAACTGAAAAAATTTATATCATCCTCTAAGTTCTAGACAAATCATGTTTAAGAGCTGCCTTTAATTTTTTTTCTTACCTAGATGTTGTAAGCGTGCATATTTTCCCTTGTAAGATGAAAACTCCTTCAAACTGCATGCAGCCTATTAGAATAAATGCTGCTGCCCTCGGAGCCCAGGAGTCCTCTCTCTAGTGAGTAAACAGTGAGTTTCTTGTGTAATTTCAGTTACGCGCCACAACTGGTCTTGTAAATGGTATCCAAGGCCCCGACCATTGCAGCATCTGGAGCAAGACCTTTAGTGCCTCATTCCTCTTGCCGGAAGTAATTTACTGTCCTTTTCCTCAAGAGCAGTCCATGAGGCACCCATGGGCAGTGTGGTCTGTTCCGTGATTCACGAACCTGTAGTGTGCCGGAAGAATTTTTCGCATAGCTTTACGAACGAAGACTCTTGGGCCCCACTCTCCAAAATTTGCATTTCTGTGGTTTGGTGTGGGCTCTGCATCTTAAACAAATCCTCAGGAAATTCTGATGCTGTTGATCCACAGACCACACTTTGAGGGACACTTGGATCAAGACCCTGGAAGCTGCATTGACAACGCAATGTGGCGTGACGCAATGCAGCACTCAGAAGTGCTCTGGGCCCATTGTCATTGGCCTCAATTTGACAAATTCACAGAAAACTTGGTACTATAGGGGCCTACCTGCTAATAACGCCTAGCTTGCATCTATAAGGCACTTAATAATTGAGAGTCGAATCAAACTCTATTCCTTATGAACTCTATTACACTGTACCAACACTAGTGCTACTCTGATACAAACAGTTTCATTCATGACTTTCTGCATATCTCACAATAGCAGAACCTTATCAGGTGGTACAAGAATCTGCAGTGGCATTCCCCAAACCAATTAATGGGTGGCATTCCCCACACATTTGGTTTCCCTCCTATAAGTCAAGGTTTCTCTCAGTATGCTCACTGATGACCTGAATCAGAAATGTCCTATGTGCTTATAAACATTGCTAATTCTAAAGACCTATACAAGACATACTGAATCAAAATTCCCAGGGATGTCTGATCGAAGACTCTTGTGTCACTGGGTGACTCTTATTCACACTAGGATTTGAAAAACCTGGCTCGAATACAGTCATTTAAATTATTTCTACCTTTGTTATTCAGCCCCATGTGACAAATGAATAAAAGAAAAAAATAGTGTTTATTATAATGGTAAAATATACCACACAGCCTGCCTATCAATTAAGGTTTAGCAGTAACTTGATGTTGGCACTGTAAAGTTTACAAGAACATTTCTGAAAATCAAAGGGGTAGTTATGAATCTTTATACCAGGAAAACAGGCATAAATGGAGACTCTCTTGTCCCACTGGTACATATGGTCACCTTAAGTCTAAGGTATACCCAATGGGACTGCAAAAACACAGGCAGGTTTCACCTCATGGTGTTTTACTTCCTGAAAGAGAGCTTACTTGAAGATTAACTAAGATAGCACTCCATAATTTCCCACTTCAAGGAACACAGTGATTCATAAATATTATGCCATTTTATATTATAGGAATTTATTATTATTAGAAATATATTAATAAAATAAGATTATATTGGGAGAAGCTTCCAGTAATGACAGTAAAGCAGTCATGCAAACCCTTCTACAGATAAAATTAGGAAATTTTGACAAAATATGAACTACCGTTTAAAGACCCTGGAAAACACACACAAGTGGATGGACTCCTAAGAAACCTCGGGTAAGAGAGGTAAGATGTGGGAATGCACGGGCTTCTGGCCTAAGCGCACTTCCCAACTTCCCGAGCGATGAGCAGAAAAGGCACACAAAGCTTAACTGTCTTGAGTTGAGGTGGCAGAGGAGCCCACAGAGAAAAGAGCAGGGGGGAACCATCCAAAATCTGGCAGAAGTTGCTGAAGAGTGGACTCGTTGGAAAGCAGCTATGAAAAGGGTAAGTGTTGTGGGTTTCCAGCGTTCATGACCAAGAATGCTCTCCAAGACCTACGGCTCTCATAGCAGAGAAGTGTCACCTTAATAACTCAATCAAGACGGCAAAGAGAATGCAGGGGTGGAAGAGATGCTGGGAATTTAAGGTGGACCCTGGTAAGGCATTCACATACATTCCGCATAGGATGGAAACAACTGAGACAGGGTCCCTGTGATATATTTGGGCAGACAACATTTGCAGCAGCCTCAGAAAGTTCCCTGTGACCTGCGGAAAGCAGCTAACATTTTCCTATGCCTTTCAAGTGGCATAGGATAATTAAACCAGGAGAGTCCCCCTTACAGTTGAGTTGAAGAATACACAGCCAAGTTTTCAATGAACACAAGGAAAGTGGGATACCTAGCACTGGCATGGGGCCAGGAGCATAGCTGAGGACAAGATACCCAACCCCTCACCTGCCGAGGTATATGGCAGTGATTACAAACAGCAACTCTGCAGCAAAACCACCTGGGTTTTAATGCAAGCTTCAAAATTTACTAGTTGTTTGAACTTCAATAGCTTAACTTCTCTGTGCCTCTGCTTTTTGGGGTTCTAAACTGACAATTTAACTGCACTTTCTGATTTGGGCATTTGTGAGGATTAAATAAATTAATATAGGCAAGGGGCTTTAAAAAGCAATGTATCTTTGTTAGCTATTATGACAATGAGAGACAGACAGAGAGTGAATGAATGAGAATTTTCATTAAGAGAGGAAAGGATTTCAAGAGAAAGAAGTGGTCCAGAGTATTAAAAGCAGGCTGTGAACAGAAAATATGCTCCTGGGTGAAGCAATAGGAAGTCACCCTGGTAGAATCACTGTCATGTGGCAGAAGCCAAACAGCACAGAGTTGCAGAGTTGATAACAAGTGAGAAATCAGAGATGTGTGCTAATTACTCCCACTAGAAATTTGGCTTGTGAATAGAAGCGAAGCTATAGAGTAATGGCTAAAGGGAGAATCAGGGTAAAGGGGATCTGCTTTTTGCTATAGGACTTGCAAGGAAATAAAATAAACCTGCTAAGATTAACACTTTGGCTGACAATAGTAAAAGTGACTACTGTTCAACAGTGCTAACACTCTAAGGTGTAACTGCGATGTAACAGGGATTCATAGAAACATGATATTCCATGCCCCAAGAGTGATTATCTAGTAGTGAAATTTCAGTGGAATTGGGGGAAGGGGACTATTCTGAATGCCTTTTTTATCTTAGGTTAAGCAAATGCAACCACACAGGTCGCTGCCTGCTCTGCAGCCAGAAAAGGGGCCATCAACCTTACGTTAGATCCTTTGCGCTATTTTTTTCAAAGTTATTTTTCATTATTGGTTAATACGGTAATCATTCCCTTTTGGTATATTCAGAAGCAAATTATTTTTCTATTAAAAAGATTCTCATTTGTTTTACATCTCCTCATCCTCACCCCTGTGGAAGGTCACCGCAGGGCATAGTATATAGGCCTGAAATGTTGCAATATCTTGGCAAATCCACTGCCCAGGGTGAGATCACACCTTAGTGTGCAACAGCCCAGCCAGTGTCCTTTCTTTTAAAAACCTATTCTAGTCTAAGATTAAAAATAAAGACACATCATAGATACGTGATATGTAGACAAGTCTATTCCTTATTATGGCCAATTACTCTTACAATTCATGTCATAAAATGAATCGCATAAACCATGTATTGTCTTGTTTTCTTCAAAAATCTTACCACCACCAAAAGGAGAGGAAATTATATTGAGCCATAGTTTTTCCTGCCTTAAATATTTGCTAAATATTAGGTTTATCTTCCTAGGATCTCGAAAAAGACCACAGCATGTTTTTGGTTGTTGCCACAAAATAAACTTAAGAGGCTGGCAAAAGCATATCTAATTTGAAGCTGGGAAGTAATCTAACTTGTTCCACATGAGCTGGGCAAGCAGGTGCTTTGCTACACTTAAAGAACCTCCATTCAATATAATGGGTTGGGGTCACTTCAGTTAATGTATCTCATTATATTGAGGGAAAAGAATCATTCCAGTGGCTTATTTTTGATTCAAGAGTGAGGAGGTTTAATGTGATAAGAGAACAAGTAACAATTTTTTTTTCAGTATCTGATAAAATTCCAGCTCACAAGCTTTTAATTTTTTAAATATCTGGCTTAGGAAACGAGTTAAAAAATAAGATCCAACGCTGAAGAATTTATTACCAGCCCTTTACCTGACTAAATGATCTGGTGGGAAAGGTCGCTTCTTGGGTTTTAAATCACCTATTGTCTCTTCTCTGGCCTGGAACAACTAGCAGCAGTTTATTTTCATTGTGGGTTCTCTATGGCAAGGTCCAAGGATGAATTTAGCATTTTGTTGTTGTTTGTTTGTTTTTCCCCAGCCCCATGCATCCAGTCATTTGGGGGTAGTGTCACTAACAGGTACCCCAATAAAGTCTCTGCATGTATGATTTCATTCCATTTTTACAACAGTTTCATGAGTTAGATACTATTAAGTTTGAACAAAATGAAATGATTGCTCGTATAGGTCAAAGTGATGGGTTATTAACAGTTTCAAAAGGTTCAAACAGCGTTTTCACCTTATAACTATAAGGAAACTGAGAATCAAGGAGGTTATATACTTTACTCAAGATCAAACAGCTAACATATTGCACAATTATACATCAAACTATGGTTTCTTTATTGTGTAGCATTCAAACTACCATAGGAATATTAGATTCTGAAAATGAGGCTTCCAGAAAATATGGAGACTCAACATGTCTCAAAATCCACTGATAGACATTATTTGTATTCTGTACTTAAAAGTAGTCCAAGCCCGGTATTTCTAAGGAACACAGGAGCCAACTGAAAGAGTTCCCAACCCTGATACCCAAAGCTGGGACAATTTTAGTGACGAATAGAAAAAACTAAATAAAGTAGGATTGGATAATAACCAAAGTATACTATCTAAATATGCATTAGCCCATATCAATACAGATAAATGACTGAATAAACAAATGGGAGACAAAAGACAAATACTTCATGAAGAATTCCAAATCATTTAAGTAGATACTCCACCTTAAAGGAAACAGAGCATAAATCCCCACTCCTTAACTGTGGACTGCTCAGAGGGGCTTCCTTTCAAAGAGGACAATATGGAAATGGGGAGAAAAGTACAACTTTGCAGTGGAGAGACCTGATAAACCAGGTTTGTGAAGCCAAAATCAAGGTTAACATCAAAAGTGAGAAGTCACACTGATTGGATGTACCCTTGATACGATTTGATGAGAATGGCATTTATCTCTGTGGTTTTCCTCCCCAAAACTCATCAGTCTGGTCTAATCATGAGAGAGGCCTCAGAAAAATCCCAAGTAAAGGCCATTCCACAAAATACCTGATCTGTGCTCCTTAAAACTCTAAAGTTCATCAAAAACAGTTCGAGAAACTGTCACAGCCAAGAGGAGTCTCAGGAGAAATGGCAACTAAGTGTAATGTGCATCTTGGAAGGGATCCAGGAACAGGGAAAAGACATTAGGTAAAAATGAAGGAATGGTGAATAAAGTAAGGAGTTGATTTAATAATATTGGTAATCATAACAAATATACCATACTAATGAAAGATGCTAATAATGGGGGAAACTGGGTATGGAGAATATGAGAACTCTCTGAACTTGTCTATAAATCTAAGTCAATTCTAAATTTAACAGTTTATTAAAAATTAAAAAAAATTAGCCCAGTCATTAGCGTATATTAGTTTAAGGCAAGCATTGTAAACCAGCATGGTAGAGTCATAAGAGTAGTAGAGCTTTCCCATTGTGTAAGCACAGTGTGCTTACATAGTTTTAATAATAGTAGGAAACCATTATTTTAAGGGAAAAGGCCATTCTGAATGCATGTTTTAGGCATTTCTTGTTTTATGAATATTTGTTCTCTAATTTGGATTTGTGTAACACTGATGTGGGTTAAAAAGAAAAAAAATCACTAGTAAAAGCACTGGTATATACAGGCACTTCAAAAGAACATAAAGATTGACTAAACCATTAGCAATACAGCAGTGCTTTATTCTATCACAAAACAAAGTACTGAGGATAAATGAAAACATGCTCATGGCACAAATTCCTCAGTGATTTGTTTCTGGTTCTCCACTCATGCCCCTGATCTATTCACAGGCTACTTAGAGGAAATCATACTATACTGGAAATAAAAAGAAGTTCACCGCACAACATTCAAAAGTGTTGAGCAATTAAAGAAGCTATAATCTATTACATGTTATTGAAAGAACTGGAATATTTCCAAATTAAATTCAAATTAATCATTCCAAAAATGGAAAACTGCAACAGTGCTCTTTACTAGAGGATCTGCACAGACCACAACTCTTTGGTGTTTAAATAACGATATTCAAGATTTATTTGCTCACTGTGACCAAATCCAGTGTCCTCACAGTCCAACATGGGAATCTAAAGGAATCAAATTCCTTGGGTTATTTTTTCAGGATTTTGATTTCACACGGTGTATGTGAAATATTTTTCAGACTGGAAATAAATTCAGACTTAGTAATGAAACTGAATAACTTATTTTCAACAACTGTGCAAAGCATTCCGGAGAACATGAGGTATCTTGAAAGAAAAGAAACCTCCCAAACGATCAGAATTGCCCATAAGAACTCAGATGAAACTTCTTTAGGGATAAAACCCACCCTTTATATAACAACTGCTTAAAACTAATCAAATAATGTTGTCAAAGTATGCTATGTATTACATTGCTAATATTCTCCTGGTTAAAAAAAAAAAAAATTCCAGGAGACACTTATCTTAAATGCAGCCCATTCCCTTTTATATAACATCTTTAGAATGTAGTCATTTCATATCATCTATCACCTCTGTCACAATTTTCTTAAGATTTCTAACCTCTCAAACTTACTTCTCTTATTATAGATCATATGATTTATGAATGCTGATAGCTACAGAGACAGCTGTGAGATTAGCATTATAACCTATCCCAGATCACCTCAGAAACAGTTTCTCCTGAATGTACTGTCACATTGAAATAGAATTACAAACACATTTTGGGGGCAATGCTGATATGTACTTTAAAACTTACTTGCCCAATTGGAAAGACAAGACGAGTTGAAATGAAGGGGAAATGGGCTATATTTATTTGTTTTTATTTTCAGGAAAAAAATAATGGGCATTTTTATGAACATCATAACACCATAATTCGATATAATTTCATTTATCTAACACTTTATATGGTCTCTAATGTACATATGCAAATATTTATCCATCATTAATAGAACAAGATGACTGATTTTAATACTCCTGTTGCTGACAATTTTGTGTCCCAAGAATGTTTTTAAGTTTCATGAAAGTAATATTTCAAGTATAACAATACATCTGGATTCAATATGAAGTCTTAAGTACCTGAGAAGGAAAATATGAGAATGTGTTGCTTAAAAAAATTTTATGGGTGATATTTTTGGAATAGGAAAGTAATGGATTTATGGCAACTTCTTAAACATGTTTTCATTTACCTAAAAGCTCACCACAATAGAACTCAGCTGACAGGGTGCAAATCAGTTATGGTTGCTGGGCTTTTCACATGCAAACCCCAAACAGGGCAGCTGAGCTCCATCAGGAGTCTCTCTGCTAGAAGAGCTGTTTCGGGAAGAGTACCTACTGGAGTCCAGGTGAGGAGAACCTTGACTGAAGATAAGGAGTTTTTCAACTCAATTGTTCTTTTGTCCAAGCATTAACCACCCTCTAAATTATTACTATGGTTTTGATACTCAAGGTGCGGTCCACAGACCTACAGAATCAGTAACACTGGGGAGCATGTTAAAAATAAAAAATATAGGCAGTGCAAGGGTAGGTCAGTGGTAGAATTCCTGCCTGCCATGCGGGAGATGTGGGTTGATTCCCAGTCCATGCATTTCCAAAAAAAAAAAAAAAAAAAACAGCAACAACAACAAATGGTGCTGCCATAATGGGATAGTCACATGGAAAAAGAATGAAATGTAACCCTGCCACACAGCATACAATAATAAGATAGAATAAATATCTTAGGTACCACCCCCAGGGAGATTTCCAAAGGAGTCTTATTCACACTGAAATTAGAGACATTCTAACCTATGCCAATCCTGGCTATTATCCTTGTTTGCTTATTAGAATTAACTGTGGATACTTTTAGAGTTCTGTTGTGTTGTCCAGGCCTCACCACAGACCAGTTAAAATGAAAATCTGTAGGTTTGCAGCCAAGCATCGGTATTCGTTAATGTGTAGATGAAATTTTAAGTTGTCTGAGAGCAGGGACTGGGCCAATTTAATTTAGTTATGCCCATAACATCTGAAACACTTTCTTCTTCATGAAAGCCCTCAAGAAGTACTTTTAGAATTTACACTGTGCCCCGAATTCATTTTACCCCAATCACATTCCAGATTCAATTCTCTCTTTTTTTTCCCCACTGAACTTTCCTAACCACAGCTGAGCCCAAGCTCCTGAAGGCTCACACACATACACACACCCATGTATACGGGCAGGAGCATTTTTCTGCTCCTTGCATTTTTAGATGAAAAGATTTGTGGCAAAAACCCTTGACTTGCCAGAGCACACACCATCTCTAACCCCAGGGATTTTGGTTTTACTCCATCTCAGTTCAGGACTTCCAATGAAATATTTTTTACATTGGTCTTTTCATGTGACAATTACAAAGCAAGTATACATTTTTAGTAGCTCCTTTTTCAAACATAGCCTACGTCCTTTATATAGTATGTGTCTACAGAGAAGGGCAGTAACTAAAATGTTAAATGTGCATTGGGAGGGTGGTGCTGACATAGTGACAAGAAAGCAAATTCTTTGCAATAGTATCTAGAGGTATTTATCAAGAGAAGTGCAAGTTACAGAGAAAATGGATGGGGAGGCCTTGCAGGTAAATGGGTAGGGGGTGGACAGGACATGAAGCTCAGGTGAAGATGCAAGAGCTGCAGCAGCCCAATTTTCCTCACCCCAATTTTGTCCTATGAGGGTTTCAGAAAAGTTGAGCAAGCACCGGAGCCATCTTGTTGTCTGTTCTGCCAGTCAAAACTCAGGAGGAAAGGACATTTCTATTTGAAAAAAGGATTTCCTATTTTATTTTTGCTTGTGTTCTTGTTGTTGATTTTAACTGGCCAAACTGTGGGTGAGGAGAAGTAAGAACATTTGAAAGATGTTTTACCTCTTCCTTTGGTCTTCATCTTTACAAAAAATAGTTTGGGGTCAAGAGAGCTCTTAAGGCTCTGAAGTAGGGATTTGGGGATTCAAACCCTAAACAGGAAATGCTGAAAATCCTTTATTAAATTGTGATATTAGCATGTAAGAATCACACCCAACAAATTATATAATTATGTATTTACTATATGTGTAATCTTGTCTCCCGCTAGAGAAGATTAATTGGGACCATAATGAAATTTAATCTGAGTAACAGCTGCATGGAGTTCTACTCTATAGGTGTTTTCCAGATTTGTACCATTCTTTACCAGTCTCCTTTACACTTTTTACTGTTCTAAAATGGGCAGCATGGCAGTGCCAGTCACCAGCCTGACTGATTCTGCTCTGGGGCTCAGTGACTGGCCTCATGCAAACTCCGTTTTCTGGGCTCCCTTGTCATCTGGCTCTTGGAGTTTAGCCAGTCAGAAGCACCATTAGGAGATTAGGGGATGGGGGATGGCAGGTGTCCCATCTCTGTCCCAGGCAATGATATGCCCTCCCTGTGCAGGTCCCAGCTGCTGGTCTTGAGAAACTTCAGCATCCTCTATTTGCTCCTTAAACCTTAGTATGGAGCTTTTCCCCATTCCTAACCTCCAGCTTGCCTTGCTTGGACTTTCAGCTCTTCTATGACTTCTGGAGGTGGTTCATTGTATTGGATTCCTGCTGGGGCATTCCACAGCACCGCCCAGGCTGTGCTGACCGGACACTGACTGGCACAATGGCAAAGTGAGAAGGAATAAGAACACTTGGATTTAAAAACTGTCTTTGTCATATATAAAGACTTTCAGTTACTGGGACATTGCCTACCTTTGCTCCCAATGTGTCCTCGAAATATCCTACGTATGTATGCTTCTTTTTTCCCTCCCTTAATTCTTCACAGTATTTATTATACTTGAGATTTCAAGTCTGTGGCTCTACTCACATTAAAATCTCATGGGTGACTTTAAAGGTCATCTGATAGCAGTAATGACAAGAGCTGGGGTTGAGCTCTTAACCTATAATAGGCATTAGTGCTAGGCTAAGTACTTTACATGTATTATCTCTTTAACTTCACAACAAAATATAAAGCTTGTACTAATTCATTCCCAAGCAGTTTAAATGAGTTGTCCAATATCACACAGCCAGCTCTAAACCTATCCCAAGCCCAAGCTCTCTAATATATGCCTTACAATATCCCTCGCTCATTCAGTTTTGAGGAGCTCAGATTTCTCTGACATTTCTATAATGCCCATCTTTGACAGCATAAAGGTTTGGGAGATCATCTGTTATTAACTGACAGCTTGATAACATCGAGTTTGAATTATTTTCTAATAGCTCTATCAAAATTACACCCATTGCAAAACTGGATATTCTAATTTGAATTGGTTCGACTTCATTTCTAAATATAGAGTGGACTTGACTTCATTATGAATTATGAAAAATATTACCTATATCATCATATTCTATAATATGTTAGTTTCTGAAGTAAAAATGTTAACACTTTAAAATATTGGACTATGCCTTCTACAGCAAACTCTATGATGATAAAATATAATAAAGCAGTGAAATGTAAATGAAAGTGTAACTGAAAAAGAACAATAAAATAAGCAAGATCCAAATCTATGCTTTCATTGTATGATTAACTATCTCATATAAGCATCGGTAATTTCATGCTGACATGTTTGATTTGGTGATGGTGTGGGAATGCAGACTGGATTAGTCCTAAAATCACCTACTTTTTGGTGTATTCCTGTGCCTAGCTTGAATATTTGTGTGCCTATATCCAGAAATGCAATACTGCAGACTCTCAGTTCCCATCTATTGACAATTGCTTAAAACATATCCAGCTCAATCATATTATTTATTGTGCTTTGCTCCTCCACTCCCAGGACAGTTGCACATAAATTATAATGTATCACACCCTGAGTGACATTAGGGGAGAATAAACCATGTTAGCTCACCAGCTTTCATTGTCTTGATCCCAAACATTCTCCACTGCCACCTACTCTCCCCAAGAGTGAATCTATTCAGGAGAAACAAAGGCAGATGGACTGAGGATTAGAGACAGCTTCCTCTTTCTTGTCACTTGGGTCTGAACCAGTCTTATGCCCTTTGCTATCACTATAATCCATCGTGCTTGAGGTGGAGCATTTGATTTCCTCAGCACAAGGCCACCTTTCCACTTCAGGAAATAATCCTCTTTCAATCTCCTACTCATTCAAATGAAAATATCATCTCATATTAATAGCATCTCTCCTGAAGAAGCTCAAATCATTTTTCAGATATTTCTCTAATCCTCACAGCATTCCTCTAAGGTAGGTAACATCCATACAACACCTCTTCTCAACCAAGGCAGAATGATTATGCAAGGGTTTTTTGGGGCCCATGGGTTTTGTTGAACTGACTTTCATTTCCTCAAAAAATGCATTTACTGTGGATTGAAGCAGTGCATTTATTTGAAAATATATATATATATAGGTTTAAGGATAAAAATTTGATTTGGAATAATTATTGTGTTGTCCATAGTATTTTGTCATTGATACCTGTACACTGCTTCTAGCAATCTGCAATATAACTACTTTGGAGGCTGTGAGTATAAATTTCTAAATTGGCAGATATTATCAAGTTGAGAATATTAAGGATACAAATTATGGATTCCATAGTAGGATATTTTTGGCATAATCATCACATTTAAAAATCATCTTTTTAACATGGTGTGATTACTATATGGGAAGATAAACTTAAAGAAGTTTAGATTGTTTAGTTCAGAAATAAGATTGCTAGTGGTATCCTAATAATGTGATCACTAGGTGTAATATGAATTCTTTTAATAAATAAAAAGATGTGGATAACAATTATATTCAAGAGATTAAAACCAGCTATGGAAAAACCATCAATTCACCAGAATATTTTCAACAATGGCATGTTGAAGATATGTTGTTAGGTCATACCCAAAAGTGAATCATAAAAGACAGCTTCTCTCCACTAGTACATGGTTCTTGGTACATAAACTTCTTTGTTTCTCTAAAACAACAAAACTAACCCCTTTCCAGAAGAGAAAAACAAAGCACAGGCTCCATCACTTCTGCAAGGTGGTAGGCTAGGATTTGAATCCATGCTGCATGCTGTGTAGCTATCAGGTTTGGGTTCTTTAATCTGACTCTTCTGCATGTGTCAGATGATATAGCTAAAAATGAAAGCATCTCTGAAGGAGGTGTCTCTGTTTTGTTTTGTTTTACTTTAAGAAACATAAAGAGATTATCATAAAGTGGGGCAATTGCTAAAGGTGGTTGTAGGATTTCCTTCCTGGGAAAGGGGAGCTAGTTAAATCCAATGTGCATTACATGGCCCAAAGTTGGTAATACTTCCTAAGAGGTGTCTTGGAAGTCTATAATGCTATCTTCATTGATAAGCTGAATTACGTACCCCATTAAAACATGTCCTTAAACAAATCCATTTCTGTGGGTGTGAAATAATTTTAAACAGAGCCTTTTTTTTTTCTTCACATGGGCAGGAACTGGGAAACGAACCCATGTCTCCAGCATGGCAGGTACGAATTCTGCCACTGAGCCACCATCACACTACCCTAAATAGGGACGTTTGAAGACGGTGTTTATAATAAAGGTGTGGCCAACTAGATCAGGGTGGGTTTTAATCTGATTACTGAAGATCTTGATAGAGCAGGCCACAAAGAGAAAGGCTCCAGGGCAGAGAAGAGGTTGGAAGTCAAAGGAATTCAGAAGAAAAAGGAGAGGACATGATCTTGTGACAGGGAAAAGTCAAGGAACCTCAAGGATTGCCCACAAGTAGAAGATACAAATCCTGAGAGGAAGCAAGTCTTATAACCACAAAACTTAATAAATACCTAATATTTAAGCCAACTGATTGTATAGTAATTGGTATTTGTTATAGCAGCTGGGAAACAAAGAAATCTCATAATACAGGGTTTCTACTGGTGGGCAGCCTCAACCTCCTCTTGACCTCAGCTAGTGATATAACTGCATTTTCCAAAGGAGGATTGAAGTGTGCATGGATGAATGGATACATCAAAACAAACAAACAAACAAACCTAATAAGCACATAGAAAACAAACTCCTATACCAAAATTTAGAAAATGAAAATTGTTAGGAATGCAAGTTCAGCAGAGAAGTAATAACACTTTAATAATGTCCCCTTTATAAAAATAGACTAGTTCAGCTAATGTTTAAGAAAACCATGATATACCAAATTTAAAATAAAAAATAGAAATATATGTTGACTCAGTTAAGATCAAAATACAATTTACTGGGCGGGCCGTGGTGGCTCAGCAGGTAAGAATGCTTGCCTGCCATGCCCAAGGACCCGGGTTCGATTCCCCGTGCCTGCCCATGTAAAAAAAAAAAAAAATTTACTTCAAGATAAGTAAAAGAATAGAGGGGGCTAACATTTACTGAGTGTTAACTAGATGTCAGGAACTAGATGTTTATGTATATATGATGTGATTTATCTTTAAAACAGTCCTATACTGCGTGAAGTTCTGATACCTTTTACAACACAGATGAATCTTGTGTTGAGTGAAATATCAGATGCAAAGGGACATATACTGTATGAGTCTGGTTATATGAAATAACTAGAGTTTGCAAATTCATAGAGACAGAAAGTAGAGTGCAGGTAACCAAAGATGAGGGTAGGTTCCAAGGTATGGGTAGTTAATGCATAATGGACACAGGGTCTCTGTCTAGGGTGCTGGGAAAGCACTGGTAATGGACGGTGGTGAGGGTGGCACAACACTGTGAATGCAATTAATCTCACTGAATGCTAAACTTGGGAATGGTCGAGATGGGAAAGTATATGGAATACACATGTACCCTCAATTTTGTTTTGTTTGTTTGAAGAGAGAGGGACAAAATAGACTGTGACGATTAGATGCAATACATGGTCCTGAACTGGATCTAATAATGGGGAGGAAAAAACCCAAAAGTACATTATTATGACATATGAAAAAATTGGGATGTAGACTGTAAGCTTTGTGTCAACATGAAATTTCTTGAACTTCATAACCATACTTACGGTGGTTACATAAATGAATACCTTGTTCTTAGGAAATATAACACAGAAGTATTAAATGTTCAAGGAGCCTGATGCATACAACCCACTTTCAGATGTTTAGAAAACAGATAGATTAGATAGACAGACAGACAGACAGATAGATAGATGGTAGGTGGATGGATACATAGATGGAAAGAATGATACGAAAACGTGTAAAATATTAAAAGTTAGTGGATCTGGGTATCTGGGTGGGAATATGTTGGAGTTTTCTGTATGTGTTTTGTACTGTTTTCTCAAATGTCCTGTAAGTTTTAAATTATTTCAAAATAAAAAGTTAAAAAGAAACATTGCTATAAAATAGGCACAATTGTCATGCCCACATTACAGATCAGGTAAGTGAGGCTAAGAGAAGGGAAATGAATTAATTAAGAATTCAGATTCAGTAAGTGATGGAGCGAGTATTCAAAATCGGTCTGCCTAATTCTAGAATTCTAACTTTTAACCACTATATTATTATACAACTGTTCATAAATTTCTTAAGTTAATGAATAGTCATTATAAAGATACTTAAAAATAGCACTTCAAAATCGGGTACTTCTTTTCCAATCAGAGGTATTTCCTCCATCCTGAAAAAACTTCCCCTTCCTTTCAAATTTCTATCCCTCAGAATAAAAAGACTTCAAAACTCAATTCAGGTATCACCCTTTAAGCATGCCTCATTTGAAACAACAACCCAATCTCATTCATTTATATACGTAAAAGTTTCAAACCAAATATTAACAAGAATAAAAATACATCATGCCCAAGTTGGCTTCATTCCAGAAAGGCAAAAAATATGGAAATATATTAATATATTAACATATGGAAATATATTATTACTTTCACATAAACAGATTAAAGATGAGAAAATATATTCATATGTCAAATAAATGCAGAAAGATAGTCAATAATATTCAACATCCATTCATTACTAAGTCTGTTTTTAAAAACTTATAAATAGAATAGTACAGACTTGAGCTGATAAAAGTATCTCTGAAAATACCACCGCAAGCATTGGGTTTAATTGTAAAATCCCTTCAAGCATTCCCACTAAATTCAGGTCTAAGACAAAGTTGCTTGCACCAGATATCCAACTCTGAGCAGTAAGACAAGTAAAAGAAATAAATATAAGAATTGGAAAAAACAAAAACTATCAGAGTTTACAGATATAATAATTTTTACCCCCAAACACCTAAAATATCTGCTGGACAAATTATGAAAATCAAAGAGAGTTTAGTAAAATGGCTGGATATATGAACACGTAAAAATACAAAAGTTAATTATATTCCTGTATACCAAAAGCAAAAGGATGGCATCATTTATAAAATGATAACCCTTAAAAATCAGCAAAATATATACAACATTTAGAGATTTGTCAATACAAATCTCAAATCGAGTGTGTGCGTGTATGTGTGTGTGTGTGTGTGTGAGAAACTTGGCCAGCTGCTTTAATATGTGTGGAAGTTCAAAGTCACAAGAACTGAAACAGTTTGGAAGGGAAAAAAGTGCCCCAAATATCAAGAGTAATTCATAACTGGGGTAGTCACAGTAATTATGATGAGGTCATAGGAATTCACATATAGATCAACTAGAACAAAATCAAAAGTCCCAAAATACCCTAATTCATATAGAATGCTTTTACATTACTGAATACAGATCTGTGGGGAAAAAGATCAATCATTTAATAAAAGACACTTATACTTCTTTTCCAATCAGAGGTATTTACCAGTTAACTACCTCTGGTATCAAAAGAATAAAAAATAAAGCCATTGAGCTTACCTCACACCACACACCAAAATCAATTTCAGATAAACCAAGGACTTGTCTGTGAATGGTAAAACTTCAAAATACTAGAAGAGAATGTGTGAACATAGCTTTACAACATGGGGTAAGGAAAGAATTCTTTAAAACCATGCAAAATTCACAAAACAGTAAAGGGAAGGATTGATAAGTTTAACTACCTGAAAATTAACAATGGCTAACCAAAAGACAACAGAGATGAAGTGAAGTTCATAGTATGGGAGAAGATTTTTTTTTTTTTTTTCCAAAATAAAATGAGTTTTATTGGTTTTTCACTGAATTTCAGAATAATACATGCTCATTATAAACATATTATACAGTAAATTAAAGTAAAAGGATAAAATCAACTAATCTCACCACACAGAGATTACTTCTAATAATCAGTAATTACTTTGTCTATGTTATTATGATTTGATTTATAATTTTATAAAAATTAAATCATAACATATATATATACATGCTGTCCTGATAAGTGATAATAATACATTCCCTATGATAAAATACAGAACTACAATATTTTAATGTTGAATAATCTTAACCTACTAAATCAATTCCATAACAATAAATAATCAGGCTTAAAATACACACACAAAAAATATGCTTTTTTAGCTCATGCCACTGGAACGTTATGGTTTATGACTTGTTTCTATCATCTCCTTACCTCCTAGTCATTCACTTCATTCATTGTGACTCAGCTCACCATTTCTTTTCTATCCCAAATCTGGTCATTATTCCAAATGGTATCATAGTGCACAATTCATCTAAAATAAAAATTCATCGTTTCTTTGACCCTCTCCTTTCCAAAGACCTAGTCCTCACTCTCTCATCTATATACTCTTATAATCAAATCCTGGTTTTGCAATAAAATCAAATGAGCCGTGCTCAAACCACAACTTCTTTTTTTTTTTTTTTTTTTTAGGATTAAAACATGGTTTTACTGGGGTACATAATAGTTTCAAACTGGCCCACTCCCCTATTGTTGACTCTTTGTACAACAGCAAACCTTTGAGGTAGTTTACTTGGTGGGATACATGACTCTATACAACCCCTTTCAACCCTATTCACCTTTAATATGGCCATATTACTTATAAACCCACTAATGAACTACCTTTACTTCTATCCATTCCCTAACATTTATTTTTTTTAAATTTTTTTATTAATCAAAAAAAGAAAAGAAATTAACACAACATTTAGAAATCATTCCATTCTACAAATGCACTCAGTAATTCTTAGTATCATCACATAGATGTATGATCATCATTTATTAGTACATTTGCATCGATTTAGGAAAAGAACTAGCAAAACAGCAGAAAAAGATATAGAATGTTAATATAGAGAAGAGAATTAAAATAATAATACTAATAATATATATATATAAAAAGGAAAAAGAAAAAAACAAAAACAAAAGATACAAACACACAAACAAACAAACAAAAAAACGTATTTCAGGTGCAGCTTCATTCAGTGTTCCAACCTAGTTACATTACACTTAGGTATTATTGTGCTGTCCATTTTTGAGTTTTTGTATCTAGTCCTGTTGCACAGTCTGTATCCCTTCAGCTCCAATTACCCATTATCTTACCCTGTTTCTAACTCCTGCTGGTCTCTGTTAACAATGATATATGCCAAGCTGATTCTCGAATGTCGGTTCACATCAGTGGGACCTTACAGTATTTGTCCTTTAGTTTTGGGCTAGACTCACTCAGCATAATGTTCTCTAGGTCCATCCATGTTATCACATGTCTCATAAGTTTAGTCTGTCTTAAAGCTGCATAATATTCCATCGTAGGTATATGCCACAGTTTGTTTAGCCACTCGTCTGTTGATGAACATTTTGGCTGTTTCCATCTCTTTGCAATTGTAGATAATGCTGCTATAAACACTGGTGTGCAAATGTCCGTCTGTGTCTTTGCCCTTAAGTCCTTTGAGTAGATACCTAGCAGTGGTATTGCTGGGTCGTAATCCATTCTGCCATTCTATGTCTTTTGATTGGGAAATTCAGTCCATTAGCTTTTAGTGTTATTACTGTTTGGATAATATTTTCCTCTACCATTTTGGCTTTTGTATTATATATATCATATCTGATTTTCCTTCTTTCTACACTTTACTCCATACCTCTCTCTTCTGTCTTTTCGTATCTGACTCTAGTGCTCCCTTTAGTATTTCTTGCAGAGCTGGTCTCTTGGTCACAAATTCTCTCAGTGACTTTTTGTCTATAAATGTTTTAATTTCTCCTTCATTTTTGAAGGACAATTTTGCTGGATATAGGAGTCTTGGTTGGCAGTTTTTCTCTTTTAGTAATTTAAATATATCATCCCACTGTCTTCTAGCTTCCATGGTTTCTGCTGAGAAATCTACACATAGTCTTATTGGGTTTCCCTTGTATGTGACAGATTGTTTTTCTCTTGCTGCTTTCAAGATCCTCTCTTTCTCTTGGACCTCTGACATTCTAACTAGTAAGTGTCTTGGAGAACGCCTATTTGGGTCTATTCTTTTTGGGGTGCGCTGCACTTCTTGGATCTGCAAATTTAGGTCTTTCATAAGAGTTGGGAAATTTTCAGTGATAATTTCTTCCATTAGTTTTTCTCCTCCTTTTCCCTTCTCTTCTCCTTCTGGGACACCCACAACACGTATATTTGTGCGCTTCATATTGTCATTCAGTTCCCTGATCCCCTGCTCAAGTTTTTCCATTCTTTTCCCTATAGTTTCTGTTTCTTTTTGGAATTCAGATGTTCCATCCTCCAGTTCACTAATTGTAGCTTCTGTCTCTTTAGATCTACCATTGTAGGTATCCATTGTTTTTTCCATTTTTTCTTCTTTGTCCTTCACTCCCATAAGTTCTGTGATTTGTTTTTTCAGATTTTCTATTTCTTCTTTTTGTTCAGCCCATGTCTTCTTCATGTCCTCCCTCAAATTATTGATTTGGTTTTTGAAGAGTTTTAACATTTCTGTTCGTATATTCAGCATTAGTTGTTTCAGCTCCTGTATCTCATTTGAACTATTGGTTTGTTCCTTTGACTGGGCCATATCTTCAATTTTCTGAGCGTCATCCATTATTTTCTGCTGGTGTCTGGGCATTTGATCAGATTTCCCTGGGTGTGGGACCCAGCTGGTTGAAAGCTTTTTCTGTGAAATCTCTGGGCTCTGTTTTTCTTTTCCTGCCCAGTAGGTGGCGCTCGTGGTGCTCGTCTGTCTGCACGGCAGTTGGCCCGGGAAACCGCGCGTGGAGGTGGGGGTCGCTGGCCGCCGCGGCTTGGGAGAGTGCCGGTCCTAATTGCCCAGCTGGCCCGAAACGCCAAGCGTGACGGGAGGGCCCCGCTATCCAACGTTCCCAGTCAGACCGGGGAGCCACGTGCGTGGAGGGGACCCCAGTCGCCAGCCGCCCCGGCCGGGAAAACGCGCGCCCCTCGGGTATCTCACCGCAGCAGATTCTCCCTGCCCGTTCAGCTGTTCCAGAATGGGGTACACTGTCTTTTTGGTCTCTGTCGTGACTCCGGGAGCTGTTTCGTATTGTTTCTGTTTCTTTAGTTGCTTTTCTGGAGGAGGAACTAAGACCCGCGCGTCTTACTAAGCCGCCATCTTGGGAGAAGATTTTTTAAAGCATATAACCAATAAAGGGTGTGAGTGTGTATTAAAGATAAAGACACACATATTAAATTGTTGGAAATTTATAAGAAAAAATACAAATAACTTAAAGGAAACTGCAAGCGGAGACATTTCTCAAAGAGGAAACTGTCTTGGGCTTAAATATTGCCTAATCATCATTGCTAATCAAAGTATGCAAGTTAAAACCACAATAAACACAGTGGTATGCCGTTTTATGTTTCTCAGACAAGCAAAATTTGAAAAGTCTGCCCAAACAACTGCTGCTGAAGATGTGGCACAATGGGACTTCTAAACCACTGATGGTAATGTCATTTTTTAAAAAAAACAAAATTTGAAAGCAATTTGGTATTATCTCAGAAATTTTACATGTTCATGCCCTATAGCTCAGCAATTCCATATTAGGAATATACCAATATTGCTGTGTTTAACTATGTTTTGAATGATGTACAAAGTAAATGGACTTTGATTAATGCCTGTACATGCAGGTAAAACATAAAAGACTTTAGAAAATAATGCTTGTTCTTAGTGTATGTAAGGAACTGTGAATATATTCTATTCTATTTAAATTTATTTTTTTAAATGCTGGTTGTCATTAAATGAACTTATTTTACAACCCACTAATGGGTCACAGCTCATAGTTTGCACTATTCTAGAGAGTCTCACACATATTTTCCAGGAGAAATGCATTAAAATATTCATCACTATATTATCTAAATAGCAAAAATATTAGAAACCATTCATATGTCCATTCAAGAAGAAATAAGTACCTTGTGTTACATCCAAAAAGTTAATTACAACTATACACATCAAAATGGATATACTTTATGATTATTAATGTTGTATAAAAAAGCAAACCATAGGATACATGTATATAAAATTCTACTTAGGACAGGCAATAGTGGCTCAGCAGGCAGAGTTCTCGCCTGCAATGCTGGAGACCCGGGTTCGATTCTCAGTGCCTGCCCACGCAAAAAAAAAAAAAAGAAAAAAAAAAGAAAAACAATTCTACTCATATAAAAAAACCATAAAGCTAACAACATATCATGTGGTGAAACCATAAAGAAATGCAGAAAGATTAAGACAAATGTTTAGCTCCTAGGACTGGGGGAGAGATGTTTGAGATCAGATGAGGACAAACCCAAAGCTTCATGGTATAGGTAATATTTGACTCCCGGGTAAAGGGTATACTCGCTTCCTTTTTATTGTTTATAAATCCTCTCATCTATCCTATTTATACACGGGTATATGAGAAGCATTTCATAATTGTTTGATGTGTATATGAGTTTGCTTATACACACGTGTGCATATACTGGGAGTCTGTTTAAAGAAAAATATGGTATCAATGGAAGTACATTTTAGGCACGTATGTTCTAGGGTCCTGGTAATAATTGATGAAATCATGCTGGGTTAAGTGATGACTTTAAAAAATAACCTGCCTTTAGAACTTTCCCAATTTCTGTTGAGCTTTAAGATTTATTCAGTGGCTTTAAAAATGTATTAATAGTGTACCATCATAAATATATGTTAAAATGTGCCTGGCAATATTTCATAAGACCATTTATTTAGTAACTATTAATTATGTAACATATATATTATATATGATTGATGCTTTTTCTTGAAAGTCTGTAATTAGGTTTAGAAGACTTGCTGAATTTTCAGCTTACATATGATGTGACCATAACAGCATGGGGTGTAAGTCTTCATATTACAACTTTTTTTAAATATGTAATTTTATCAACAAAACCTATTTAACTTCTCCCAGGTGTGTCAGTCTCTTCAAACACGATGCGTATGGCTAGGTAAACTGTAACAAAGGCAGCACTTCAACAACTGCTTTTTACAACAACATAAGCCTCTTGTACCTCTTCATAGTCCAGCAATGGCAGCCCTGCCCTAAACCAACTACTTGTGAGCACTGGAACAAGCCAACTAAAATAACTAGAATCACACCGCATGCCAAAAATACACTGCGCTTTCCACCAAGGTAGAAAGGTAGGGTCTATTCCGAATCGCCCTGGGAAGACCAACTGGATTTACTGTAGACCTGGAGTAGATTTGAGCATTATCAGACTGAAACCTAACCAGAACACCTCTCACAGTTCAGATGCTCCTCAGGCTGCTTCCCCCAGAAAGCTGGTCACCTCTTAGGACAGTCCAGTGCCCTCCAGCAACAAGATCGTCAAAGCAAGTGGCTCCTACTAAATGCATGTTTGCCTTGATAAATTCCAGTACATGTTGGTTATTTTCATCTAGCTTTCTCTAACTCTAGATTTTTTTTTTTTAAATCAATACCTCTGCTTTGGGTCAGATTGTAAGTACTACTTTAAAAATAACTAAAATAAGATAAAATCTTGACTTCCTATGATTGTGTAATATGAGATCTATACATGACAGAGTGCTGAGATAGTCTTATTGGAAAAAGTTTCCCTGATGTGCTCAGCTAACCTGGTGGTCCTGCCTATGGTTTTTGAAATAGGAGAGAAGAAAAACATCTTATCAATACAGAGAAGCATAAAAATATTCTATTAGGATTAGCTACCTAGTGCTGTTAGTATCAGGAGAAAATTAAGGAAGTTTTTGGGATGAGGATGTTAGAGGATGAAAAACATGGAGGTTTACTCAGTGGCCAAAACAAAACAATAAAAATAATAGTCTCTGAGTAAGCTACAAAAAAGATTTAAAAAAAAAGGATATGTATATTAAAATTGCAAGTTGCTATCTTTCTAGTTGCATGAATGATCAGAGTTGGATGAAATTACCTATTGAAGGAAAAGGTATTTTCATGAGTAACCAGGATGGGGGGGGGTGTCCACAGGGGCCTATGCTGAGACTTGAGGAGAATAAGGAGCAAGACTATAATTCATTCATCTGGCAAACGTTACTGAATGCCTGCCATGGGCGAGGCACTGTGCTAAACTCTGGGGACACAAGGACAAGACCCAGGAGGTGCATAATTGTGGGAGCTGACTCACAAGGCGTAAGTGTAACATAGAGAATAACTGTAGGGATGTGGACAGGTTTCAGACTGCAGAGAAGACGTCAGAGAGGGTTACCAGGAGGGGTGCTGATCCGGGAGCTGAGTTTAAAGGAGAAGATACACTGTAACTTCTTTTTCTTGGAAGCTCTAGGCCTATGGTGTATGCAATTGGAAGGGTGAATAGCTTTACTAATCATCGTGATGAGCTTGAACTCCCATTTTACCCAGAAAACTTCAGAGAAGAAACAGAGGGCAACTGAGGCAGGCCAAAGATCTCAGGCAGAGCTGATAGAAACCTTTGCCCCTCCTAGAAAAGAGGGTCTATAATAAACAAATCAAGCTGATGCCAGCAAGTCTGTTAATCTTCACCAGATAGCTACAGCCTTACACAAATGTCCTGCTTGTGCAGGTTACCGATTAGTGAACTGTGACCCAAAGATACCCTCCTCCAGACAAGTCACATCCCCCCCACAGCCGCTTCCCTGGCAACTCATGTCTTCCTCAGCCCTCTCCATGCTCCTGCATCCTCCCTATGTTCCAAACAGCCATTAAAACTGCCTTCCTGAGACCATCCCTTTGGAGAAGAGACCTCTTTTGGGTGCTGCGGTGCATGCATGCTACTTTAGTTCAATAAACTTCTGTGCTTCGATTTTCAGAGTCTGTTCATTCTGTTTGCAGCATAATAGCTGGTCCAAGTGGGGGATTTTGTGAGTTATTGTGACTACAGATACACACACACACACACACACACACACACACACACACACACATGCATATCTGTAATATTTTTTTCCTTATATGTTTTCTATATCGATTTTTTATATTGTGTTGAATGAAGTTTGCTTGCAATTGTAATACCACATCTGGGCCTAGATACAGTCCCGGGGTAGACCCTGGCACGATGGGTAATGAAGAAGTAGGAGAAAGTTTATGCAGCATAAGCAAAATTCCTAAGCTGCCGACCTGGCAGAGCATCTGCGCATATGGTGGAACACTCAATCGTTCCTTCTGATTAGAATTTTCCACTTGGCTCTTCAGCCCTCCCACTCCCTTCTTTAAGTGAGGACCCTAAAATATGAGTTTCCCCTAACCTGATAAATACCACTCTGAGCCTCATAACTTCGGGAATACCACTCAGGTAGAACAACCCCAGATCCTAACCTTGAAAAGTGCCTGGGTTCCAGCAGGCCCTTCAGTGGCCATTAAGGAACATGTAACACGTCACAGATGGCTACTGAGACCAGTTCACAAACAAAGACCCCTTATTGGACCTTCTAATGCCAGGAGTGTCATCCTTACCTTAGATCATGGGGAGAATTTCTGGTTCACTGCAAAATTCTTTAACTTCAACCAAATAATATTGTTTCTCTATTACTGACCATAAGACTGAATTATCGATTCTGGGTTTAGAATGTAAAATTTTGATTGAAACTGAACATATAAAAACTAGTGTTACTATATGTTGTATTCCGACTTTCTGAGTTAAATGTTAACACTTTCTTTTATTGTTGCAGAATGAAACATATGTATTTTATTTTTCTAGAATATTTTTCTATACTTAGTACTGTAAATTAGTGAGCTATCTTGCATTTTAACTGATTTTCAAGTATGATATTGAAAGCTTTGAATACACATGCAATTCATCATGCTATAAAAATCTCTTACTATGTTGTTACAATTTCAAAAAATAAATTCCATATATGGAATCAATTTTTTTTTGGTGACCAATTTATAAAAGTGTTCTGCAAATTCATGAAAACACATATTCATATTAAATTAAAAATTGAGTTTGAGGATGCATAGAGAAATGCTAGATAATTTAAACTGTGTTATTCTGTCTCCTTTTCTCTCAGTTATATGAACGGTAGCATCTTAAATAACAGACACTTGGGCTGCCGGTGTGTTTAAATAATATCAAAGTAACCTATCTGTCATAATACATAAGGGGAGGAAAAGGACATCCAACCAGCTCCATTTACTTTAAACTGCACAGACAACTTAGGCACTGGAGGGCTCATTTGCAAATGTTCCGACTATCAGAAGCATGCTTGGTTCACCCTTCCCAGCAGCACGCAGAGAAACTAACTCACACACACCTAGACGGCAGGTGTTGATTAGACATTTGTGCACAAAAAGAGAATTACCAAACACTGCTACAGCTCAATTGGCCTTTTTCTTCCTTTATATATGAAGTTAATGAATACTGTAGGGACTCAGAAAATTCGAATTCCAGTAAAATATACAAATAAGTAAAAGGTAAAAAAAAAAATGACATTAAAAAATATTGAAAATGCAGGGACCAAATATTCACCTTTAGAAAAGTTACCTTCAATTTTATACCAATATGTGAATATATTTAACTACAAATTAGATTCAGACTCACCATTCTTATTAACCAATCTCTAAATTAGTATGCTATGGGAACATTCTTCTTTCCTTTAATCGTTTTATATTATGAGATTTGCACCATCTCTTATAGAATCATGAAGCATAGTAGATTTTGATCATGGACTATTTCTCCAACATTTTCCCAAAATGACCTTTTAGTAACCATGCTTTCTGTCCCCAAATTTTACTTTCTAATTTTGATAAGAAAAGGTGTTAGTAGATGGCATTTTAAGTACGATGAAAAGGGGGCTGGCATGGCTGGTGTATGTATATATGGTTGCCTGTGAGTCATAATATACATATTGGATATGTATCGTGCTTTAGTGCTTGTGGACTGACTATGTTTGAATCTTCTTGGGCAAATTTTTACAGTGGGGAAAGACTACAATGAGATAGGTGGGTCCTTCCTCCTTTTCTCCTCCCCTTTCTGAGATGTTCTAGATTTGTCTCAGGCTGAAAAGCTGGGAAACACTTCTGGAGACTGATTGTCAAAAATGCGTAAATGAGAAATACTCCACTGTGGAGTCTGTGCTTCCAGCTTCCAGCCTGTCCCCGGGTCACCGCCAGCCCCCACCCCAGGCACAGTATCATGCTCAAAGCCATCCACCTACTGATACCTACCAACTCTGAGTGCTTTGCACAGGCAGGAAACACTCCCAATTCATTCTAAAGGATGCTAAAAAGCATATTCACCATTCCTTTTTTATATATACTGCTAAAATATTTCACTTCTATTCCTTTTAAACTACAACATTCAGAGAACCAATTCTGCCCACCTAGATTTAACCCTCTTTAGATGGACATGGGGTTTCCTCAAGTCTAAGTTAAAGGCTAGACTCCATCATCTGAGGACCAGATGAGATTCTGTGGAGCAGACACATTCTCAATCCCCTGGAGATGCTCTTGTGGCAAAGGAACCAGACCCTGGTTTCCAGGACTGTTAGAGAAGCATGGCCTCTATGCTTTCTTCAATGTCAACCATGCATATTTTATTTCATCAGCGTTTTTTTAATCCTTCTGACCACATAATACACACACAGTGATTGAATATTTGTAAAACAAAAGAAAGCAAAGCCCACCAGATAGAGATGACAAAGATAGAGACAGAGATGAATAGAGATAAATATGAAACATACAAAAATCTTAGCTGTGATACTTTTCCAATAAAAGAGAAGTGGGCAGTTTATATTTTCTACCTCTATTTTCTATGAAGCAATGTGTCTTCCTTTGTAGTCAGATACAGTGGTGTGAAAGGGATGTTATGTTTTACACATGGGAGTATACATGGGGACGCAGTAGAAGTCATATGAGGAGATCGTCCAGAGAGATGATTTCTAGATGAAAAAAAATATTTACAGCCTCAAAGCTAAAAGAATAAAATAAGAAGCAAGGTTAGGTAGCAGTCAGTTTTGGAACTCTTGTTCTTTCCATTTCACTTGCTTTGAAAATTTGTTCAGAAATAAGAAGCTTTTTCTTTTTTGCAATGAAAGTCTTAAAATACAGGTCCAATTTCAATGCAGTGCATTCATGTGGCTGCTTGTGAGTGACAATATACATACAGTAACCTCATGGGCATACAGAGAAAATCAGTTGCATGCTTTTGTACAGCATTTCAGCACTTGTAGGAATGTGTAGGTAAATAAGGCATTATCATTATAATTATGTGCTGTTACAGCCAAAGCAGCCTACCATAGTGAAAAAAGAAGGGTATCGACCTGGGCTAAAACTAGCTTAAATCAAGACATTTCTGCTTAATATCTCAGTGTTTGGGGAAACAATTTTGATAACTGTTCTTTGAGCCTGTTTTCCGACTCTAACATAAGAATAGTAACAGAATTAAATAGGAGATATGTATGTAAAGTAACTGCCTACAGGTGCTCAAAATTGGCAGCCTTTTTATTATTGTCATTAATTATTCTAGAATATGAAAGATCAGTGAATAATTAAGCTCTTTTTCCATTATCAAAAGCAGTATTTTTGTAGAATAATTGATGGGTAGCAGACTTTGTGTATAGTATGAGATAGTGCATTCTGAAGTTACACTGGCAATGCAGCTATCTGGAGAAATAATTTTTCCTACTTTTGTCTGTTTGACATTTTACTATTCTGTGGGGAGGAAACACCTCACAAGGGATTCCATTGTTCCTGGGAATGCAATTTCTAGTGGTATTTTTTAGTAATTCAAAGATCGCAGGCAAGTCTACAAAACCCACCATCAATAACAGACCTTGTACTACCCACAACGGCCTTAAAAATAAAACCAAGAGCCCAGCTCCTGTAGTGTTTCTAATCACGTGGTCGATTATATACTTCACAATCCAATGCGTCTTAGTAAACATGAAAAAAGGAAAATGAAAAAGCAAAATTACTCTCCACTCCTGATTCAACAGTCTTGAGTGAAATAAGCCAGACACAAAAGGACAAATATTATATGATCTCGCCAGTTTGAAATAATTAGAATAAGCAAACTCATAGGGTCAAAATCTAGAAAATGGGTTACCAGGGGATGGGAAGTCAAAGTTTAAAATACAGGGCTCCCATTTGGAATGATGGAAATGTTTTGGTAATGGATGGTGGTGACGGTAACCCAACATTGTGAACATAACGAAGAGCACCGAAATATGATTAAGAGGAGAAATGTGAGATTGTATACATGGTAGCAGAATATATTTCTGAATATATTTCACCCTACACTTTTTGGTGAGGAATATCCTGTTCTTGCTACGTGAACCAAGAAGCTTCTGGCTAGTTCCTGGGACACTGATCCTTCAAGCTCTAGCGGATGTAAACCTCAGGGGGTATGTGTTCCTACAACTCCACCAATGCCAAGAGGCTTTGCCTGTGATGAAAAGAGAGAGATAAGTGTTTTTTGCTCCCATGCTTTGTTATGTTGAACACTTTAGATAAAGTCTTGATTCATAATGTAGGGATAACAACAATTGCATCATAGAAGAATTCTGGGGTGTCATATATGTCATATGCTCCATGTCTGGCACTTAGTGGGTGGTTCATATATTTTTTATACCCTTTTTCCTCATTTTTTCAATCACTCCAATATCCCACTATCTAATTATGAAGGTCTGGAAGATTAAAAGGGACTCATGGTAGGTACTATGTTTTTTGTCAGGAATTAATACATTTTTTTGTACTCCAATTCTCTTTCAAAGTTCTATCATTTCATCTCTCATAATTATCCATCTTTGTTCAATTTTATTTAATGAATTGATAATAGATACTCTAATTTTCTTGTCTGGTAATATCACTATCAGAATTATCTGTAGGTAGGCTTCTCTTTTTTTCTTTAATATTGATTATTAGACCCCAGAGAGGGTTACCCTT
Source organism: Tamandua tetradactyla (assembly GCF_023851605.1). Taxonomy (NCBI): domain Eukaryota; kingdom Metazoa; phylum Chordata; class Mammalia; order Pilosa; family Myrmecophagidae; genus Tamandua; species Tamandua tetradactyla. The sequence continues at coordinate 31,860,163 of NC_135352.1, forward strand.
TTTTCTATTAGACAAACAGGGTAAGAACCCTATTACGTCGTTCCCAAGGACCAATATGGGCCATGATGGTGTGTAGCATTAGTTAAACTCAGCCCACATCTGCTTCATTTCCCTTCTTCAGGTGTAGGTCTCTAGGACTTTGACTAAGACTCTGGCATTTCTCTGTCCTCTCAGCTCTGAGCGATAATAGGAAATTCAGATATGTTCCTGGGACATTTGAGATGAGCTCCTTAGCTTTCAGACCCATACAACTTCCAGGTTTGTCAAAGTCTTGATTGGGAACCTAGTATAAGGCAAGTGAGCTGGAGAGTGACTTTGTCTTCTAGTGATTGAAAAATTTCAAGAGAGTCCCTCAGCCTTGCACTGAACCCCAGACTACAATAAATATTTTCTGTGCAAGACTGGTTTTGTTTTTGTAGGCCCTGCCCATCACACCAACCTACTCCAACAGCAAAAGCTCTACTGCCCCCTACCTCTCATCACATAGAAAAATCAACTCAAAATGGATCAAAAACTGAAATAGAAGAGCCAGAACGCTTAAACTTCTAGAAGAAAACAAAAGGAAGAATCATCAAGACCTTGTGTTAGGCAATGGTTTCTTAGACTTTATAAACTAATGCAGAAGCAACAAAAGAAAAACTAGTAAACAAGAAATCATCAAAATTTAAAACTTTTGTAACTCAAAGGACATTATCATGAAAGTAAAATGGCAATCTACATTGTAGAGAAAATATTTGGAAACCACATACCCAATAACAGTTTAATATCCAGAGTTTACAAAGAAATCCTTCAACCTAACCAAAAGACAGCCCTATTTAAAAACAGGCAAAGACTTGAATACACATCTCTCCAAAGAAGATACAAAAATGGGCAGAAAAACACAGGGAAATATGCTCAACATCATTAGCAATCAGGGAAATGCAAATAAAAACCACATGGAAAAGAAGTGTTGGAGAAGACGTGGAAAAATAGGAACACTCATTGCTGGTGGCCATGGAAAATAGTGCTACCTCTGTGGAAGGCCATTCGGCAGTTCTTCAGGAAGCTAAGGATAGAACTAGCATATGACTCAGAAATTCCAGTGCTAGATATATACCTGAAAGTATTGAAAGCAGCAATTTGAACAGACATTTGCACATCAGTGTTCACAGCAGCATTCTTCACAATAAAAGATGGAAGGAAAGCAACTCTCTTGCCCATCAACCAATGAATGGATAAATAAAATGTGATATAAACACAAACACAAACAAGGGAAAATTATTCAACTGTAAAAAAGAATTTTTTTTTTTACAGGCAACAATATGAATGAAGCTTGAAGACATTATGTTGAGCAAAATAAGCCAGACCCCAAAGGACAATTATTATATGCTCTCACTGATTTGAAATAATTCAAATAGCAAACACACAGGGTCAGAGTCTAAAATATAGGTTACCAAGGGATGGGAAGTTAAATCTTAAAATACGGGACCTCTACTTAGAATGATGGAAACTTTTTGATAATGGATAATGGTGATGGTAGCACAGCTCGGTGAACCTAATGAAGGCCACTGAGATACATTTCTGAATGTGACTAAGAAGGGAGCCGTTAGACTGCATACATAGTAACAGAATAAAACTAAAAAAATAATCATGGAACCACACTGCACAAACAATAAACCCTAAATTAAACCATGGGCTATAGTTAATAGCACAACTATAAAAGTGCTCTATCATCCATTGTAACAAAGTTCCACACCAATCCTGTGTTAAATAGGGCGGTGGATGGCAACCTCGCATTTTCTGCATGATTGTTCGGTAAACCACAAGTTCTCTCACAAAGAAGGGGTGAAAAGTTTAGGTTGTATGGATGTTTACTAGAATAAAAATTGTTTAAAAACCCATAGGACTATATAATACAGCAAACCCTAATGTAAAATATGGACAATAGTTAATAGTACAATTATAATATTTTTTACATCCATTATAACAAAGGTACCATAGTAATGCAAAGTATGCATAATAGGGTGGTATATGGTAAATTTATATTTTCTGCATGGTTTTCTGTAAATCTACAGTGTCCCTAGTAAATATATCTGCATATATATTTATAAATAATTAATTCAAAAAAGTTCATATTAATAAATTTATAAAATAAATATTCATATCTTTTATATATATAAAAGATAAAAGCTCTATTGCTTTGTTCTTCCACCAGTGGAATCTAAGTCCCATCTTTTTCCCTACATGCTGAATCCCACTACTATCTTTCATATCTCTTAATAAAGATTCTCTCCTCTTAGGATTTTATTCCCTCTAGTGCTTGCTGTTTCCACAGCTTTCCATTGTCTTTGAAAAGATGATTTCACTATAATTTATTCCTTTTTAGAAACTTTTCCTATAACTTATCAAACCTGGAAAAGGAAGTCTCAACAAGAAATAACTTTAAATAATCTATAAGTTTTTGAAATTATGTCATTGGAGTGCATAATTATAATAATGGGTTCCTACTTTAGAAGCTCTTTACAGCGATTGTCTTAGAAATTTGTGTTTTTCCTGCAGAAAGAGAAGGGTGAGACTAAAGAAGCAGGTTTCGAAATAAGCCGCTTGGAATGATCTACAGAACCTAGGGTAAGTAAGGTTCAGAGGACTACTCTCCTCTGGGTGCGTATCTTAAGAGAGTCAGAAGTTGGGTTATTAGGGTATTGGCCAGTGTCATGCCCAGCCCAGCCCCGAAGATTCAATGGACAGCCAGGCTGGGTCGGTGACTGTCTGTAATTAGTCAGCCAACAACTTCAGGCATTAAATATATCCCAGGTTTTACTGTACATGGACACCATAGTTAGGCACTGACTTTTGTGGCACAGTAAGTTTAGAAGTAGATTGATTTCAGAATAGAAGGGCAGAAAAGGATAGCTGATGGGAGAAGCTAGCTTTCCCAGGACTTCTTTGCTGCTGGTTGGTTAATGTGGGCCTTATAGCTTTCACCAAGTGTAAAATAGAAACATTAATGTCACCTGTCTCATGGAGTTGTTTTGATGACTAAATTAAATTATAGATAAAGTGCTAGGACAGTGCCTAGCAGATACTAAATTACTACGGGTGTTTACTATTATTATTATCATCAAAAGTTAAAGTGAAATAATCACTAGAATTTGATTCACCAGCTTCGACAGACTTGGGTATGATCTGGGAGTCTCCATTTGTTTACTTTAGCAAATTCTTTAATATTTTCTTTTACATTCCCATCTGAGAAATTCACACGATCATTTATTCTCATTTTTGCAAAGGAAAAATTAGTATAGTAGTCAAAATAGTACTGGATATATTTGCTTTCAAAATTTGGTTATTTTCCTCTGTTTAACCTGATGAAATGTTTATTTGCAGCAGCTAAAATACTAAAAACCACTGGCAGTATAATTCATATACATCAAATATGGCAAAAGTATCACACAGATTTCTTTAGTATGGAGAAGTATCACCAACTATATAACTTGCTCTTCTGCTTGAAAAATAAATACTTAGAGGAGACTTGTCATAGACTCAATAACAATATGCAAGTGTTATACTTGGATTACCCAATTATTTGTATACATTTTAAGAAATAATTCCTAAAAATAAATTGAATACTACTTCTTTTCGGTTTTTAAGATATATTCTGAGGACATACTTCATAGAGTTGTTGAATGAGGAATCATATAATCTGTTGTTCTTGAATTTTCAAAATTAAAGTAGAAAGGAAATATAGAGCATTCAAAAGCACAACTGCTGGTGTCAATGGTTTATTTCTCTAATAATTGGAAACTCCCAAGCAGGGAGGCATAATCCATTGCTTTAGTAAGCAACAAAAGGCACTTTCCAAGGACAAGTCTAAGCATTTATTTGTAGATGAACTATTATGGATAGAAGATGTCCTTATCATCTTTGCTTTAATATATTGAGAGCAGATCAAAGAACCAGGCAAATGAGCTGATACATATTTCATCTGGCTCATGGGTGGTATTTTATCTGGCTCATAAGTATGTACCTGCACAGCTGAGCAAAAAAAAAAAAAAAAAAAAATACAGCATGTACAACCATTCTCATTGGGATGAAGCATTCATGCTCAATTATTCTAAAGTTAATTTGCTTCAAGCACAGTACCGAGAAATAAAACCATCAGCAGTGACAAACCTCAGTATCTGCATTAACGTGAATTTATTTTGCAAGACTATCTTGCACAGGATGAAAATAACTTTGTTTTAGGAACTTTCTTAAAATCTACTTAGCTCTTGTGCCCATAAGAGGAGGAGAATAAAGAGGAATGGAGGGAGTTATAGCAAATGTCAAAGTCTTAAACCATAATGAGAAATAATAATCACAATGAAAATCAAAATAAAGTTCACCTCCATATTATAATGTCTTAAAAATAAGATGAAGAAATGGATTTTAACCTTGGCCCATCTGAATTAAAGTGTATATGATTAACTCATGGAAATCTGAGTTACACATAAAATCGCAATTCACCTTTCCATTGCTCTCATTAAAAGCCACTTTACCAAAGGAAATTAAAGGTGTGTATTATTTCATGCCTCTCCATTAAGGGTGATGGTATCCATCATAATGATTGAAAATGTTTCAAAAATTTTAAGTCTTTTAAAACAGTCTCTCCTTATCATGTAGAAACACTGCAAAGTTAGAAGTAAAAATATCTCAGTACAGGTCTGCAATGTAACTGGAGTGATATTTTAAAGGTAGCTAAGGATTTAGGATATAGGAGACAGCGAACATGCTGAGACCTGAGGGCAGTCTACACACTGAACACCCACTTCCCCAAATGTCCTTACCTGCCCCCAAAATCAGGCCCCCCTGCTGGGGGCCCCACCACAGCAAGACGTTGAGCTCATCAGTTAGTAACGGAGGATCAAAAAGGAACACTCCATGCCCAGTAAGCAGGAAAGAGACAAGGGTTATTATGTGAAATTTTGAACTTTTCTGCTAAGGGTGGTAAGAAACAAGGACACCATGGATCTTTAAGGCAAAAACAAAAGAAAAAGTGGGGGAAGATAATATTCATAATGCCCAGTTCCTTTAAAATAATATAAAATCTTTTTTCATACAGCTAGTATATTCATAAATAGGGATATACATACATACACACACACACACACACACACACACACACACATAAAAACATTCTTAAAAATATCTTTTGCCACTCATGGATGATTATTTCAGCTTCACTTGGACTTTTCCTTCCATAATAAAACTCATTCAAGACCAAATGTGTTCATACCGTCAATTCTAGTGATGGAACATCATAAATGAAATCCACAATCAAAAAACCAAACTTCAATTTTCTAACTATCCAAACAAGAGAAAACTGATTTGGATCTTTCTTGCTCTTTATAAAGCTGCTCATTTTCCCTCTCTAGCAGTGGCAGACAAAGGAGGGAAGAGGGGGGAAAAAAAGCAGAGAGGGAGAGAGGAAGAGAGACGGGGAGAGGAGACAGTCAAGGGTGATAGTCAAGACCTTGGCTGTTTAGATCCCTCCCCTTAAATCAAAAATAACTGTATGGGTAAAATTACAAAATGTCTCAAGTCAGTACTCATGCAAAAGAAACTATATACGTAGCAGAGAAAACACATCTGCCCATGTATTTCTGAGCCTCAGTAAGCCATGCTACACCAATAGATAATTAGATATGATTTTTCAAATTAATGGATCAGAATCACTTCCTTTGTAATTAGGTCACTGAGGATGAAAATCTGACTTCACTCTTGTTCCCTGGAACAGTAACCTTTTGATCCCCCTAGGTCCCAGAAGACAACAAAATGATTCAACCTTACTAAAATTTCACTGCCAGTAATTCATTATATCTTAACTTGTGCATTAAGGTTTTAAAACCTCCATCTGGTGGACATAACTTAACCTCATTTGATTTATAGGCAACCTGTTTTCACAGGTAAGCAAGTTTGTTTTTCCTTTGACCACCTGGCTGAAGTGGGAACAGCTGAGGAGAGTCTGCCCTTTAGTGAGCTTCTATTGCACAACCTACCAATCTGCCATTAGGGGAAGAATCCAGGGTTCCATAAAATTAGAGCTTAAGCAGTCTTGGAAATTAGAGTTGTCTAACTGGCCCCCAGACCTCATAATTTGGATATGTGCAACAGCAGGGGTGACGCTCCTTGTCTCCTTGCCTGAGTTGGATGGATTAGTGGCCCTCATGATTGTTAAATAAGTGGAATAGTCCCATTATAACCAAAGGTTAAGACAGGTACTATAGCCCAGGGTTACTCAAAGAATGGCCGGCTAACCCCTTACTCAGCATCGCCTGGGGCTGGGTGGAGAGGCTAGGTTCAAGCCCTAGACCCCAGGCTCTATCCTTCAGCACCGACAAATGTGAAGATATGCCTATATTCCCCTCTTTCCCAGGACCAAAGGGCACTAACTATGTAGTTGCAAGAGAGGAAGAACAGGAGATGTTCGGGAAATTGCCATTTCTTTCTGTTTTCATTTGTGCACACCATTTTAATGTAAACTTTAGGATATACCATTTTGTGGAATGGATGCAGAGTGACAACGTTGAACTTCTCCTATGTTCCTGGGAAGCAGTGACAATTAAGAAATCTCCCCACCCTTTAGCATCCCCAGAAATGACTACCTACCCTGGACCACTCTGCTCTTCATTTCCACCTTTTCTCTTCCACAATGACTCAAATAAGACTTACCTCCACCTTTGCTCATCAGTTCCAGAAGCTTCACAGAGGATAGGGGGTCTCCTTTACCATCCTACTCTGTAAAGCCCCATTCCCTCTCTCTCTTTTTTTTTTCTTAACTTTCCTCATTAATAAATATATCTGTATTGAAATAACCTGAATAATCTCTTTAATTGCCCGGTGCATTTTGTCTTTTGAAATATGTCTAGTAACTGTTCTTGCAAGCACTTATTTGGAACAGGACATGTGCATGGTAATAATTGCAGGAGGCACAGATTCAACAAACATGAGAGCCAAGCAGGACACGGTACAGTTGATTAATACCCTTATTGTGATTTCAACTGTGGAGAGTATAATCTGACCTATATTTATTATTATTATTATTATTATTATTAGGCATGTGCAGGCTCTGGGAATCAGACCGAGGTTTCCTGTACGGCAGGTGAGAATTCTACCACCGAGCTACCTTTGCACCGCCTTAGACTTGCATTTTTGAAAGGCCATTTTAGCAACAATCTGAAAGGCTGTTTGAAGAGATAAGAGACAATACCTGAGAGACCACATGGAAGTTATATTAATATCTACACAAAGATAATAGCAGAAAGAGTAGTTGGAGAAAGCCTTTGGAGAGATTTTGAAGTTAGAAACTCTGGGGTTTCATGGACCACTGAATGCAAGGAATGAGAAAAAATCTTCCAGTGATGACTCTGGGACTTCATTTGGATGCCATTAGAATGTGGGTTCTCTGGGTACACTGGGAATGCTTTATTTTTTATTTTATCTATACACAACTTTTAAATTTAATTTAAGTACTTAATGAGATCTATAAATTTAAAGTATAATAAAATAACATTTCCAAAAGTAAAATGAGTGAGCAGTTTAGAATCATAGGAATATAATAAGAATAGGAAAATAGCATGAAGTCTAGATGGAGTTTCTAAGTTTGATAAATAAAATACATACACTAGGATTCTGTACCTTTGCAGGACATTTGGTTCTGAATTCTCTGGCAGCCAGTATAAATAAAGGAAGAAAATCAGCTGCATCATTTACTGGTCCAGATATGATAAAAATAGACCAATTTGTCTTGTCAAGAGAAGCAAAATTGCTCAGGAAACTAACTATTGAATGCTGAGGCTGTTTGAAACATGTTGAGTTTCAAGCTTGGAAGTAATGCAGGAAGAATATTAATTAAAAATAATAAAGAATTTTTTCATTCAATTTCATTTTTGCTTAACATGTTGACAACTTAAAATTACCATGAGCACTGGATAGATGGAAGCCAGAATTCCAGTGTGATGACAGGGAGAAGAGGCTGGAAAAGGAATGTTTTTGCATTCTGTACTTATTTTTAAATTTGGCTTTACCAATTTACAATTGAAACAGATGATTTTTGACAATTTAAGAAAGTTTAAGTTTCTATTTGATTATGATTTTACACCTCAGAAAACTGTCTAATGATGAGTATCTAAGACTATAAACTGCTCAATTAAAAAGAGATTTAGGGGTGGGCCATGGTGACTCAGTGGCAGAGTTCTCGCCTGCCATGCCAGAGACCCGGGTTCGATTCTCCATGCCTGCCCACGTTAAAAAAAAAAAAAAAGACTTAGAACTTTAGGGTTTAACATTTTTTTATGATTTCGTATTACATTAAATGGCTACAAATAATGTAAAATGGATTTAATAAAATTTTCAGCAAGGAGCTTGTTCAAGGGGTCAATTTTAGGACGTCTGCTAATCATTTTAACATTCTAATTTTTATGTGCCTCAGTGTAGTATATTACACCAAAAGACTAAATATGTCCTGTCATTACAGGGAAAAGGAAACTGGTGCTTTGTCCATTGACAAATTATAGCCTCATGGAAGAACCGATAGAGTGAAAGTTAGTTCAACTTTTTATGATCAGTTGTTATGCAGACTACATTCCCATCTATGACATCAAATGGTATTTAAAAAATCAGAATGATCTTTCTCTTGATGACTTACAAATGATTGGCAGTAAAAAAAAAAAAGAGGGAAAGAGTAGGAAAGAAAAGTTAGCTGTTAGGTACTGCACAGGGACAGCATAGGGTGTGATGTAGGGGGCTATGCAGTTGAGTTCTAAGCCTCAGATGTAAGGTTTCCTCGGTGTACAGATGCAGAAAGCCAAGTTCAGAGAGTTTCACCATCTTACTTGAGGTTTACCTGGTAACAGCCTTAAGAGATGGCATTGAAATTCAGGCATCCTTAACCCAATCCAGTGTCCCTGACCCATTAAAGAAAAAACATCAAAATGCATAGGGTAAGTTGGAATTTCATTACCATTGTATGATAATGTTAAATTAAAATCTTATCTTAGAAATAGTGAAAATGGAAATAACAAATGAAAACAAATGCAAAGAAAGATGTGAATGTGTCGTATTCTGTTATTTGACAAAACTTGTTCGGTTGCAAGCACCTTTTTCAGGCGAATAGAGAGTGGGGCTACAAAGACATGGAATACTATCTCTGTAGTCAGTTTTGAGCTTAAAGTCAAAATTGTTCTAGGCATCAAAAAGCAGTAGGTTCTTTTTTACCCTGATTAGCTAGCCTCAGCTTCTACATGTGAAAGGGGGATAAGGATGGTTTACAAATGTATGTATTCAACCTTTGGTAAAAACGTTTTTGACTGAGTGGGATAGTTAAGTCAAAGTTAACAGCATGGATGTGGAATCAGCCAGCTCTGAATTTACATCTTAATTCCATCTCTTCTTGGTTAAAGTTTTCAAAGCATTAAGATATTTACCTGCAAGAAGGAGGTAAGAAAAGTTCCACGCCCCCTCCCCCCACATACACAGTGTTGTTATGAAACCTTAAATGAGGTGGTGTGATGCAATGCTTAGCAAAGGACAGGTACAGAGAAATAATTTTCTAATAAGGTGCTAATAATTTTCTAATTAGGTGCCAGTGGTTGTAGTTTTAGCAACGATTAGTGACGTCCAAATGGACAAGTTGCAAATAACCATCAATTGTGGCTGCGATAAACCAAAAGCCTGGGCTGCAAATTAGCTCTCCTATATTTTCAGTTTCTCTCTGCCTCATATCCATTTCTTCCCTTATATCCCTACCCACTCCTTCACATTTTTCTCTAGAATAGAAAAGTATGTAACGTATATATATATTTACATTACAAAAATGTAATGATATTTAATATATAATAAATAATATATATATATAATCCAAAGAATTTTTTCTTGAATTTCTATTTAAGCCTTGTATTACCATTTCTCTCCTAATATATTTTATTCTCGTCTTTCTGATTAGGTTATGGCCCCTTAGAAGACAGATCTGAAGCGTCTTTTGTGGAAAACTTTATAGATCTACTTGGAACCTCATGTACTTGAACAGTTAATTAATTTTTCTTTTTTTGGACTAAAGATCCTCAAATAGCAAGAACTGAACTTAGAAAAAAAAAGACTGCCATTTAATTATTTGCCATTTAATTATTTAATTATTAATCTCTCTTTAAATCTTCTACTTTTCTACTCCTGTTTCTCCCACAACTCCCCCATTTCAAGGAACAGCACACCCTGACTCCATTTTAAAATTACAACGGAATTTTTGCTTTTATCTTTGGAGAAAATATTGCTTTATTAGGAACCCATACTGCAGAAGCGATATAAGGAAAACAGAGACTCAGAAATCTACTGACCGGTCTTCTCCCATATTATGAGGTAGAGTAGCAATTAATCTAATACCTGTAAGATGATTTCACTCCTCGTGCAGTATTTTCTCTTACCTGTTTTAACACTAATAATTCACAGTGAAATTCAATTTGTAGTTTGAAAACTACAGAGTGTCTTAGATTCAGTGTGATTTGTCAGAATTTTCTCCATTACTCAGACAAAGGCCTAATACAGATGAGCTTGTATGCCTCACCCAAAGCCTGTGACAATGATTTCAAGATGGGGAATAGTGCTTTAAGCAAAGGCAAGAAGTTAGCAAGCTAGGATTCATTACAACCAACAGGGAACAAGGAGAGCCCTGTCATATCAAAATTATAGCTGTAACCTACTGAAGCACTATTTTTTTTCCTATATATGTATATGCAGTATAAGTTTTAGAAGAGCATAAACTAATTTCAAAATCCATGAAAAACTTCTAAAATCTTGGCCTGATAAATGCAAACCAAAATCATTCTCAATTTACATGGAGAAATGCATTATCTATTAGGTTTTTATTTTAAACTGTCCCTTTACTAGTCTCTAATCCATACTGAGAAACATACTAAAGTTCTAGTTTGCACAAGCTGCCGGAATACAATATATCAGAAATGGAATGGCTTTTAAAAAGGAGAATTTATGACATTGCAAGTTTTTAGTTCTAAGGCTGTGAAAATGTCCAAATTAAAGCACCAACAACATGTTACCTTCAATCAAGAAAGGACCAATGACGTTTGGGGTTTCTTTCTCAGCTGGGATGGTCCCAGCTAGCTTTCTCTCCCAGCTTCTTGTTTCATGCAGCTTTCCTGGGGGTGTTTTCCTTCTTCATCTCTAATCTCCAGAGAGCTGTGTGGACTCTGTTGGTTCTGGTTGCTCTAAAGCCTTTGCCAAAACGCTTCCCTCTTAAAAGGCTCCAATAAGCAACCCCACCTTGAATGGGTAGAGACACATCTCCATGGAAACCATCTAGTCAAAAGATACCACCCACAATTGGGTGGGTCATATCTCCATGGAAACAATCAAAAATGTCCCACCTAGCAATACTGAATGAGGAATAAAGGGCATGGCTTTCCTGGGTATATAATAGCTTCAAACTAGCACAACTAACTTGTATGAAAATAGATTATTTTAAAATAAAGTATATTTAAATAATTAGAAAAGATTAACTGTATTTAAGTAACTCAAAATATATATGACTTTTAACTAGGCTAACAGATAAATCCAGACATTTAATGTCTTCTGTATGTTAGTTTTGAAAATGTTTTTTAAATTCTAAAAATAATGTAACCATTCCATATGAAATTCAGAAAACAAAAGAAGAATGTCTATGATCATTTCACCTTAAGCGAGCACAGGTATTAATTCATATGTATTTCATTTGGTTTCTTTTCTCGTTTGATAGTTAAATTCTTGGTGTTTTTAATTTTTTCCCAATTGACATAATGTGTGTGTGTATTAAATTCTACTTGTACCTTTTAACAAGAGTATGTTTCCTCATTACCATACATTCTTCATAAGCATCATTTCATGGTTGATTATTGATTCACATGATCTAATAATATGGCAAAGTGACTGCGGTGGTTTGATGCTATATGTACCCCCAGAAAATCATGTTCTTAAAGCTAATCCATTCCTGCTGAGCATGGACCTATTGCAAGGAAGATCTTTTGATAAGGCAACTTCAGTTAAGGCATGGCCAGGGGTCTTAAGTCTTTTATTGGAATCCTTTATAAACAGGATGAATAGAGAGAGAGAGAGAGAAAAAAAAAAGCAAGCCATGGAATGAAGAAGCTGAAGCAAGACCCTGGAAGATGGGCAAGCTCAGCAGACACTACACTTGCCTTGCCACGTGGCCAAGGAGCCAAGGATCACCAGCAGCCACTCTTTGGGAAGAAAGTACTGCCTTGATGATGCCTTGACTTGGACATTTTCACAGCCTCAAAACTCATAAGCTAATAAATTCCCTTTGTTAAAAGTCAGCCCATGTTGTGATATCTGCTTTGGGCAGCTTAGCAAACAAAAACAGGGACCTAACAATTCTCCTGTTTGGGGTATTTTAAAATATTCTATAAAGAGACCAAGCAGCTGTTCTTTCCCATGTGATTATGATGCTACTGTTATTATGTAAAAACACTAGAAAACTTCAAAATTTTGTTCCCCCTTTGCAAAAACATCTTTTCATGCAAGTCCATTATATTTCTAAATAAAACAACAACAACAGAATTGTGACATGCATCCTTTCCTTTCAGACTTCAACTCAGAGTTAGGTAGCTATGACACAGCTGGGACAAATGTCAACTTAAACTTTCCAAAGGGAGTCTCTTCACTAAATGCCACTGCTGATGCCCACCATCAGAGTAAGACATCCCGCAGCTGAAGCCAGGTAACGCCAAATTATCTTCATTTCTGCCCTTAGAAATTCCATTACACTGCCCTTGAATCCTTCGTTTTGTGGGTGGCACTCAAGTTTGTCAGAGGAAACCAAAACAGGCAAGACAACCCCGAGATTATGCAGCGACCTAACCTGTCACCACCGATTTTCTCCAGGAGGAAAAGCCTCGGCACTAATTCTGTCTCCTAAAGTGTGGCGACCATATGAACTTCTGTGGTTCCTCCCCAGTGACAAACAGGCATTGAAATCTGGGGGTGGATATGAGAAAGAGTCAGAGTCACAGATAAACCAAACCCCAACTGTTTAAGTATTAAAGTGTACTCTTTAGAGATAGGTGCATATGGTTTTTCTCTCTAGAATAGATTATTCCTAACAGGATAAAAACAAATCTTAAACAGTTTCCCTACAAGTAATGACTTGGGGGCAAAATATTACATAAATGTAGAGCATACGCATGAAATAAGTATACAGTGTAGCCCAGATTGGATGAGGCTCCAGGCTTCTTCAAGGCATAAGGGGTAAGGGGAGGTGGGTGGCGGGGCAGGTCCTGGATCTGGGACATGAAGATCGTATGTAATAGAAATTCTGCAGCATGTTCCATTTGCAGGGTGCTGTGCACGAGGCCAGCTTTAGCCTACATCCTTGACTTGGGTGAGAGTTGTCAAGGAAGCAGCTCTATTCTTGGAAATTGTTCTCTCCCCAGTCAGGCACTAGTGCCCTCCTTTCCTCTTTTGAAATCCCCAGGTCAAAACTAAAATGTGAACGGTTTTAAAGTGTTACACCTCCCGGGGGAAAACGATGTGAATAGCTTTAAGCTAATGGGTGAAGTTCTCATGGAGAAATCCCAAGTATCAGGAGAGGCAGGTACAGGAGAACGCCATCGGGGGTGGGGGGGAACACTGAGTCTTTCACGGCATCCAATCGCACACTTGACACACAATCTCCTACTCCACTTATGTTTAAGACCAAAATCTTGCAAGTACATACCGATCATAATTACAGTTCTTTTGGAGGAGTCTCTCATCACTGATTTAAAATTCCCTGGGTTTTCGGCAGAACCCAGTCTATTCTCCTTGTCTTTTGTTGGCTCACGGTGGTGTGTGTGATTGATTTAAATAACATCAGCTTTAGGAGTCAGGCTATGAACACTGCCTACAGTCACATGTCTGACAAATCATTTAACTTTTCGGGGCCTTAGTTTTGATTTTTTTTTTTCATTTGTAAAATAGAAATATTAATTCCTACCTCCTATCTTGGTTTTACTGATCAGTTACCATGTGCGTAAATTTCCTTGCCCACCTTCTGGCGCTAAACAGGCACTCAATAAAACAGTACCTCTTCTTTTTTCTTGGTTACATACTTCTAAGGTACTTAGGCTGCTGGGGCAGCAGACTGATATTTAAAACTAATGGCTCCTAACAGTGTTAGTGCGTGTGTCTGCATGTGTGTGGTTTAGCATCGAGATGCATTTAATGATGATATTCTGGGCAATCTCACATGAAAACTGTGTTAAATGATCATTGCACTATTTTCTTTATTAATCCTTATCCCTGCGTCCATTTGAATAATTGAAGATCACCGTATCCACATTCTCAATCAAACATTCCCCCGGTGTTTGAAAGAGATAGTAACAGTCTGTAGTAGGCAGAATTTATTTGCAGGATAGAATCAGAATTTGTCCAAGCAGATTTTATCTTAAATATTTAAAGACTAAGCAATAACCGTTAATTTTTGTGTGAATCAAGAGACTTCATTTTAGCATGCAACCTCAAAAAAATTATCACTAAGTATCCTACGACTCTGGAGGGAAAACAAGGCGCTAAAAATCATGATTTTTTTTCCAACCTCAATTCACTTCACCAGAAAGTATCATAGATGTGGCACTTTTGAATGATTTTCTGCAAGGTTGGAGTTTTTCACCTCTTCTGTTTCCACAGATAACTGCCAAGCACAACATAACCTTTAAATTAGGGGTGAATGGTAGCAATATTCAGTGTTACCGCAGCACTATCTCCCAACCCTAAGAGTGCATCACAATCATTTGATCAGGGAGCTGTTTGGAAATATAGAGCACGGTCCACCATTTCAGACCATGAGCATAATTTCTAACCTAAGGAATGTGTATCTCTATTTTAAGGAAATCTTCACAGGTCATTTTTATGAGGAGCCAGATTTGAAAACATTAATATGTAATCATTATGCAAATGCTGGTACAAATGAGCAGCTTCTTGATTATTCTTGGGCAGATTAACAATCAGAGGGATGGAGGAGGAAGGGAAGGGAACTGGCACATGTTGAACAATACTCACATATGGTGCTAGCATTTTTCTCATTAAGTGACATTACTGGAAATCGGTACCATTATCTCCATTTTGAACATGGCAGACCTGGCTTAGAGAGGTTACATGACTTTACCTACTTGTATCATTCCCACAATGAATCAATGTTAGACCTGAGTCTGTCTACAGGCTCCAACTCAAAATTCTTGCTCTTTCTACTACACCACACTGTCATATAAAAGACATGTGATGACAATGGGTTCGACCTTGTTGAAACTCTTTCAGCTTCATAGACAATAGCTTTTCTCCCAGGGCAAAGTGGATAGGCACAAAACAGTGATTCCTGTAAATATCCTAACTGAGAAAATCTCACTATGTGGAAGGTACTAGGCAAGTGGCAAGGACCGATACAAAAAGCATCGAGAGTAAGGTCCCAACTTCAAATGGGCATCAATCTGATTGAGCACATGACAAACCGATGAGGAAGAATAAGCAGCAAAGACAGAAATAAACGAAAAGTACTAAGAGTGCAGCAAAGAAAATATTACATTTCACCAAATTTATAATCATAAGATTTGGTGTCATGAAGGAGACTTATTATTGAATATGTCACTAAGGAAGAAGAGAAAATCTCCAATTTAAGTTTAATAGCGCACCTTCAAGTTAGTGCTGCAAATGCAGGAATGGGTCCCGCCAGCTTCTCTTGGCTTTCAGATATCTTCTACCCATTCTCAGGGATTTGGCTGCACTTTGGCCATCGGCTTCATGGCGTGGCATGTGAAAGCAAGCCTTCTGCAGCCATCTCCGTAAGAACATACAGCCCAGCTTCATCTACATGGGTGTTTTCCTGTCGGAGGTTCTTAGGTTAAGTAGTTGATTGTTTCTTCAAAATATTTGCTTCACTCATATCAAATTCAGGCCCCTGTGCTAGGTTCCTGCACGCACGATTACTTGTGCTTCAATGGTGAATCGTAGTGTGGTCTTCTTAAAACATTTTAAATGGCAAATAACCTTAACGTGGTTAGTGCTAACTAGGCACAGAACTCAGGTGAAGAAATGAAAGGAGTGATGGCTCAGCTGAGCCAGACACATCCAGGACCTTTACACGGCTGCCCGGTGGGCTGCAATCCTAAGACGTGATCTATTAAAAGTCTCATTTAGATTTCAGAGATAATTAAAAGGTGAAAACTCGTAGATCTTAAAATCAGTAAAAATGGTAATTAACACATGACAAGGGCCTTTCCATTGGATGGTAAGAGAAGGCATCAAAGGGGCTGGCTTTTATTTCACCAGGAATGGGTAGGGAATGGGTGAAAAAGGGAGGAGACAACTGCAGGTGTGAAGAACTGCTGAAGCAAAGATGTAGTGGAGAGAAAATATATGGAATGTTTGGCAGGTGATCAACGGACGAGAAAGCACAACATTTAAAACATTCCTATCTATTATTACCTGGATCCTCTTCCTACTTTATGCAGAATATTGGATGCTTTCTATCAACTGAATAACAAAGTACAAAAACTTTAGAATAGAATTCACAGCTTTCCAGGAACTGGCTTCAAACTACCATTTCCATTTCCTCTCCTGCCCAGCTCAGTACCTCATGCTTCACTGTCACATTCCCTCCTGCACCACCAAAGGTGCCCTTTTACAACGTCCTTTTATTTCAATCCACTAAACTCTTTCAATGCTCAATTATGGCAGGAATGGCTATTTCATGACCAGTAATCCCTTCCAAACACAATTGCAAAAGAAATGCCTGGCGGTTGACGCTCACTAGAGCCATTTGTGGAAGGAGGTGGCATTTCCCTGCTTGTG
The DNA here is from genome assembly GCF_023851605.1 of Tamandua tetradactyla. NCBI lineage: Eukaryota > Metazoa > Chordata > Mammalia > Pilosa > Myrmecophagidae > Tamandua > Tamandua tetradactyla. Next base: position 31,877,005 of record NC_135352.1, read on the forward strand.
ATTGCCTGTTGGGTTTGTGTTCAGCCAGAAGAAGATCCAGCCTATTACTGCTTGCTTCATGCAAAGGGAACGCACAGAGCCATTAAAGCCTGCCTGTGGGACCCGGGTGTTGAATTACTTTTCTCAGTGTGTTATATTCTGTGCTTTTCCACTTCCAAGCAAGAGAGCAAGGTGGTTAGCTTGCCTGTGCCCTGTGCATGTTTCAGTGGCATTATTCATGAACTGAAGCACAATCTCAGCCATGTCATGGTTTGTCTCACTGTAGCGAAGCATTTCTTTGAATAATTTCAGCTACCGTAATTACATTTTAAAGATACATAATAAATGGCTATTAGGCTCCAGTTAGGAGGTTTGCTGAGGTGTGAACTGACCATTTTGTTCCTTTCACTTTTATCAATAGTTGCTTCAAGCCCCACAGCCTACAGAAGACAAAAAGATGTGCTGGAATATCCAAGGCTGTAGGTTTATCACTATACATTATGAATAATTTAATGCAGTAACAAAATAACACACTGATAAAAGCCAACAAGTAATATTCTATTCATAGCTGGCTGGATAATCAGAGCCACCGTAAGGTGCTTTTTCTAATACTAATTTAAAATTTGCACTATGGCTTTCTGCCTTCCCAAAGGATAACCTGCTTTTTGATGAAGTTTGCTACACACCCTTTAGTGGCCTTTCCAATTGGATTCCAAAGTGTACTTCCCTATATCCAAGAGAAGTAGAATAATTCACGAATAAATGGTCATTTTGGCCTTATTTCGCTTTTTCCTTATTCTGTTGGCTTAGTATTTGAAATTTTACTTTCTCTAGGTTTCTTGTCAAGTTCCATAATGGTAGTAAGAAAACCTTTATATAATATCATATCATAAAGAGTTATAATTAGATCAGAGAATGGGCACTGCTGAAATAAATCAGGTATGGAGGTGAAACCAGTAAGCACACCGTAGAGATGGCCCCTGTCCTGGAATGCAGTTTCCATCTGTAGATGGGCTGCAGTCCCGTGTTTTTATCCCTCCCGGTGCCATCAGCCTTCTAGAGGAATTCGCAATGGTGGCTTTTCCTGTCGCTCACGGATGTTTTCTGTCTTTATAACCTGAAATGTACAGTTTATCCACAACCTTCAGCAACAGGATATAATTCTATTTGAGAAAGCTCTACTGAGCCTCTTTGTGATTCTCTGAATCACGGATTTTGACTTTGTCTTTTTTTGGGTGCATGATCCGGGAATCGAACCCAGGTCTCTCGCATGAAAGGCGGGCATTCTAACCACTGAACTACCCGTGCCCACTCTGTCTTTTAACATATGAGAATCACTCCTGTCCTAGCAGCCAAAAGGGGGAAAGCTCAGGGTCACTTTCTGTTTTTCGAGTGATTGAGCTTCTCAGGAAGACATGACTGATTTTTGTTAAGGACTTAGAAAACATTCAGCATACTGACTAATCCTAAGGGATTGATTCAGGCATTGGGGAAAAAGATGGCCCATCTTCTTTTCTCAGCCAGTGCATGTGCTTGTTCAAGGACAGAATCACTGAGCTTTAATCAGCAATCAGACAAAACGAGTGTCAGAAAGGCTAGAAGATTTCTGAGAGGAATCTCTTGGGACTGCAGTCCTAGGAGAAGGGCTGGGCGTGGGTGCAGACTCTTCCTTCTCTATCTGCGCATGCTCTGCACGCCTCACCTCCAGGCCGGGAATTTCTTGTAATTTTTAGTAGAGCCCACTCCTCTGTATCTCACCCCATACGTTCTTGTCTGAGGATTTAAATCTCTATGTCAGGCAGTGACAGGCTCATAGAATTATGCCATCTTTTTAAGTAATCAAGGCGGAGAATCTCAGAAATCAGATGATAAAATATACAAGGAATGAGATTGATCTCACTGTTTCTCAGATTTCAGAGCACTGAATCGTAAGAGCACACAAAAAGAAAACTAAGCTTTTCCTGAGATGGTTTGGGTTCTGAGGTATGCATTTTCATTTAAATTTAGACATTAGCTCAAACATATTGGAAGTGAGTTAATAGAAACTAGCTATTTGCCTATAGAAGAGAGTATTTGGGTGCTATTCAATCTCTTACCCACCAGAGCAGCAAAAAAGGAATTACAATTGCTTTTTTTTATTCCTACTTTTCTTAAGAAAAGTTTCAACTTAAAATTTATACTGAAATATGGATATTTAAACTCTCTGGATCAGTTTTCTATGACAATGACATCAGAAGCATATTTGTAAGCCATCAAATGTCATGTCAAATGACAACAGAGAATAAGATATTTTTACCTCCATTCACCTTTCTGAAGCAAGAAATTTTAAATAATTTCTTTATTCAATTAATGCTCTTGAACACCTGCTTTATGCAAGGCCCCGAGTTAGTCCCAGCAGATAAAACAAAAATGCAGAGGAACATTCAAGGAATTTAGGATCTAACAAGGTTTTTGATGTGTTTGCACTGTTTCCTGTTTTATTCTGTATCAAATAAAACACAAAACCGGCAGAATTTACATTTAGTCAGTTGTCTAACAAAAATTGTGCTCTGCTACACTGTAAGAATGAAAGAGAAGTGACACTTATTTAACACCTACTGAATGCTGGTCATCATACCAGGTATTTTACAAGCATATTCTCATTTAAATAATAATTTCTTTTGAAATCATTTCAAATTTACAGAAAATCTGAAATAGCAGTACAAGTATGCCAACAGACCTCGTTCAAATTTTGCCAGCTTCCCCAGTGCCCTTTAAAGCTCAAATCCAGGATCCACATTGCACTCTCCGGATGTGACTGCTGCTTGTCCTTCAGGTCTGTATAAGGCCCTCAGCCTTTCCTTCACTGTCACAACTTTGACATTGTCTAGACTGTGAGTTTGTACTGCCTAATGTTTCCTCACGATTAGATTCAGATTATGAATTTTGGACTGGAACCACATGGAAATAATGCTGAGGCTTCTCATTGCGTCTTATTGGGTGGCACACCATGTCCATTTGTCCCATTACTGACAATTTCATTTTAAGTAAGCTTTGTCTACTCTCTGATCGCAATAGAAATTTTTGCTCCTTATTAAAAGTCAGATATTACTAATGTGCAAAATAAAGTATTACTTATTTCTCCATAAGATAGCTACTCTAATAGTTTAGCATGAAACCATCCTATTGTTTTCTGTTTGCATTTATAATAGGCAGTGAACTTGGTTGTCTGAACCATATTAACTCTTTCAATTCCCACAAACAACCACGTGAGAACTTTTCAATTTAACCTCTATTCACTACTAAGGGCATTTGCCCGAGATCACACACAAAGGAAATAAGTAAACTACTCTGTGAAGGGGTCTCTTTGAAACCAAATCCCATCTTTATTATGCATTCAGTTATAAAGTATATTGCTGTAGAAGGCTTTATTTGTAAGATATTTTAGTGAATGTCTTTAATTATCTGTCCGGGAAACAGGGTTTTAAAAAAATTAAAGAAAATTACATGGGAATTCTTTTTTTAAATTAGAGAAGCTGAAGGTTTACAGAAATATGCATAAAACACAGAGTTTGCATATACTACCCTATTACTAACACCTTGCATTAGCGTGGTACATTTGTTACAATTCGTGAAAGAACATTTTTATAATTACAAATATAAAAAATTATAATCCATCATTTACATCACTATTTGTGACACACAGTCCTATGCTTTCGTTTTTATTAATTTTTATTCTAGTAACATTGATGCAACCTAAAATTTCCAACTTTAAACCACATTGAAATATATAATTCTGCACTGTTAATTACATTTACAATGTCTGCTATCATCACTACCATTCATTACCAGAATTTTACGATCAACCTGAATAGAAACTTTCTACAATTAAAGCATTAACTCCTCATTCCCTACCTCCACCCTGTCCCCTGCTAACCTATATTCTAGATTCTGACTATATGACTTGGGTTATTTTAATTATTTCATATCAGCGAGGTCAGACAATATTTGTCCTTTTTTTGTCAGGCTTATTTCATTCAGCATAATTTCCTCAAGGTTCAAGGTTCATGTTAGAGGTATGTGCATCAGAACTTCATGCCCTTTTATGGCTGAAAAATGTTTCATTGTATGTATATACCACATTTTACTTATCCATTCATTGATTGATGAGCACTTGAGTTGCTTCTACCTCTTGGTAATTTTCAATAATGCTGCTATGAACTTTGGTGTGCAAACATTTGTTAGAGTCCCTCCTTTCAAATATTTTGGTATACACCTAGAAATGGGATTGCCAGGTCATATATCATATGGTAATTCTATGCTTAACTTTCAGAGGAACCACTAAACTGTCTTTCACGGTAACTGCACCATTTTACATTGCCACCAGCCATCAATGAGTGTTCCTATTTCTCCCCATCCTCTCCAACATTTGTTTCCTGCTTTTCTAAAAGTAGCTTTTCTAATAGATGTAATATGGTATCTCATTGTGGTTTTTATTCACATTTCCATAAAGCTAGTGATGTTGAGCTTCTTTTCTTGTGCTTTTTGGTCATTTGTATATCTCCTTTAGAGAAATGTCTATTCAAAGCTTTTGTCCATTTTTTAATGGGTCATTTGCTTTTTTATTGTCAAGATGTAGGATTTCTTTATATATTCTGGATATTAAACCCTTATCAGATATGGGGTATTCAAATATTGCCTTCCATTGAGTAGGTTGTCTTATTTTCATAATAAAGTCCTTAAAGACACAGAAGTTCTAAATTTTGATGTGGTCCCTTTCAACTATTTTTTTTCTTTTGTTGCTTTGCTTTGAGTATAAAGTCTAAGAAGCCTGTCCTAAACACATGGTCATAAAGATGCTTCCCTATGTTTTCTTCTAGGAGTTTTACAGTTCTGATACTTATATTTAGGTCTATAATCCATTTTGAGTTGATTTTTCTTATGGTGTAAGGTAGGAGTCTATAGTCACTCTTTTGCATGTTGACACCCAGCTTCCACAGAGCCATTTGTTGAAGAGACTAGTCTTTCAAAACGAGTAGTCTTTGCTCTCTTGTCAAATATCAGTTGGCCAAAATGTGAGGGTTGATTTCTGAACTCAATTCGAGTATAGTGGTCTATATTCTGTCTTATGCCAGTAAAAGCTGTTTGGATTACTGTAGCTTTGTATTAAGTTTAAGATTGGGAAATGCAAATCCTCCAACTTTGTTCTTCTTTTTCAGAAGGCTATGATTACTTTGGCCCTTTACTTTTCCCTATAAATTTGATGATTTGCTTTCCTATTTCTGCAAAAGATGGCTATTGGAGTATCTATTGAGATTGCATAGAATCTGTAAATCACTTCAGTAGAATTGACATCTGAACAATATTTAGTCTTACAACTCATGAACACAGAATGTCTTTGCATTTACTCTGGTCTTTGATTTTTTTTGGGGGGAGGCAATATTTTGTAGTTTTCTGTGTGCAAGTCCTTTACATCCTTGATTAGATTTATTCCTAGGTACTTGATTCTTTTAGTTGCTATTGCAAATTCAATATTTATCTTGATTTCTTCTTCTGATTCCCCATTAATAGTGTACAGATGCACTACTGATTTTGGGTTGTTGACTTTGTACTGCACCATTTTCCTGAATTCATGTATTAGTCCCAGTTTTCTTGTAGATTTTGCAGGATTTTCTATACAGGATCATGTCTTATTTAAATAGGGGAAATTTTACTTTTCCTTTCCAATTTCCATGCCTTTAATTTCCTTTTGCTGCCTGATCTATCTAGCAAGAACTTACATTTCTATGTTGAATAACAGTGATGAACGTGGACACCCTTTATATTGTTCCTGATTTAAGAGAGAAATATGTCTGTCACCATTGTCTAGAATGTTCACTGAGGGTTTTTCACAGATGCCCTTTATCATTTTAAGGCAGTTCCTTTCTATTCCTAGTTTACTAAGTATTTTTATCAAGAGATGCTGGCTTTTGTCAACTGCCTTTTTTGCATCATCAAGATTATCATCTTTTCTTCCCTTTTGTTAACGTGGTGTATCACATTAATTTTCTTATCCTAGAACACTCATGTACACCTTGGATGAATCCCACTTGTTCATGATGTATAAATTGTTTTGAGTGTGTTGGACTCTGTTTGCTAGTATTTTGTTGAGAATTTTTGCATCTGTATTTATAAGGGATCTTGAGTTATAGTTTTTTTTTCATGGTATCATTATCTGGATCATAAGCATGATGTTGGCCTCAGAGAATGACTTAGGGAAGGGTCCCTCCTGTTCAATTTCTTAGAAGACTCTCGGCAGGATTGCAGTTAATTCTTCTTGGAATGTTTGATAAAATTCAGCTGTGAAGCCATGGGGTTCTGTGCTTGTCTTTGTAAGAAAATTTTTTTAGGACTATTTCAATTTCTTTATTAGTTATTGGTTTGTGAGCTCTTCCATTTCTTCTTGAGTAATGTAGGTCAATTTTTGTGTTTCTAGGAAATTGTCCATTTCATCTAGGTTATCCAATTTGTTGGCATACAGTTATTCCTAGTATCTTCTTATAGTCCTCTTTATCTCTGTGGGGTCAGTAGTAATATCTCTCTTTTCATTTTTTATTTTATTATATTTGTGACCTATCTCTTTTTTCTTTCTCAGTGTATCCAAATAATTTCCAATTTTATTGATCTTTCCAAAGATCCAACTTGTAGTAATTTTTAGTATCTTTATTCCTTTTTTATTTACCATCTCATTTATCTCTGCTGTAATCTTTGTTATTTCCTTCTTTTTGCTCACTTTGGATTAGGTCGTTAGTTTTCTAGATCCTCTAGTTTTGCAATAAGGACTATGATTTGAAATCTTCTTTTTTAATATAAGCATTTAGATTTATAAACTTCCCTTTTAGCACTGCCTTTGCTGCATCCCATCAGTCATGGTAGGTTGTATTTTCAATTTCATTTGTCTCAAGATAGTTCTAATTTCCCTTGCAATTTCTTCTTTGATCTATAGGTTAATAGTACCTTCTTTAATTTACACATATATGTGAATTTTCCATTTCTCTTTCTGTTATTGATTTCTAGTTTTATTACATTGCGGTTGGAGACGATACATTGCATGATTTCATTTTTAAAATTTATTGACTTGTTTTGTTATCTAACACACGGCTCATCCTGGAGAACGATTCATGGGCACTAGAGAAGAAAATGTACTCTGCTGTTGGGTGAAGTGTTCTATATACATCTGTTAGGCCTAGCTAGATTAGAGAATCATTCAACCTTCTATTTCCTTATTGATGATCTATCTAGATGTTCTATCCATTATTGAAAGTGGTACACTGAAGTCTTCTACTATTAAGGAGACCTATTTCTCCCTTCAAATCTGTCAGTATTTATTTCATATATTTTGGGTCTCTGCTGTTCAGTTCAAATAATTTTATAATTATATCTTTTTATCCATTTATCAGTATATAGTACCCTTCTTTGTCCCTTTTAACAGTTTTCAACTTAAAGCCTATTTATCTGATGTTAGTAAAGCTACATCAGCTCTCTTTGGTTATTACTTGCATGGTATATATTTGATATCCTTTCACTTTCAATGTATTTATGTATTTGGACTTAGTGAAAGTCTCTTGGAAAAAGCATAGAGTTGGGTCACACTTTTGATGACATTCTGCCAATCTCTGCCTTTTCACTTGGGAGTTCTATCAATTTACATTTACAATAACTACTGAAAATGCAAGGCTTTCTTTTGCTATTCTACCATTTTGTGTCTATAACTCTTATACCTTGTTCTCCCATTAATGTCTACTTCCATATTTATTTTATGTTTTATATTGCACCATTTTGACACCCATCTCACTTCTTTCTGAATTTATTTTGTGTTTTCCAAAATGGGCTGCTCTTATATAGTTAAAATAAAACAGAAGTGTTGAAAACCTCTTCCCCATTCCAAGTCCCTCTATTAAACATCTAACAATTCAATATTATCCTCAACTTTAAAATTCCATTTCAGCATGTATATTCTATATGATATTTGGTATATTGTTTTTAATTCTACACTAGTCAGCTGTTTGAATTGCCATCACACAATTCCTCTGTTCTTTCATTTTTGTGTGAAATATCACATATATACAAAAAAAAAGCAATAAATTTTACATTTTAACAAGGAATTTTAGAACAGATTTCAAAGTTTGGTAAGGGTTATAGTTCCACAATTTCTTGTTTTCCTTCTAGCTGTTTCAAGATAGCAGAGATATTTGGGTTATGCCCATTCTAACTTTTTCATGTTGAAAAAAGTCAACAATATTTCATATCAACAGTGTGGAATAAGGGGATAGAACTGATTGATGTTTTGGGGGAAACTGGCAACTCTGGGTTTCAGGACTTATCTGGCCTTGGAACCATCTGAAGGTTTTAGGTTTCTACAAAGTAAATAGTGTATGCAATTTTTGTAAGATCTCAGATAGATCCCTGGGTGTTCTTTAGCATTAACTGTAATGAGGCTGGTTGGGGTTTGGCAAGCCATGGCAAGTAGCTATGTCTAGTTGAAGCTGGTATAAGAATAGTCTCTCAACTTCTTTTGAATTTTCTTAGCCGTTGATACATTATTTAGTTACATTTCTTTTTCCCCCTTTTGGTCAGGAAGACTTTGTTGATCTTATGGTGTCAGTGTCAGACTCATTCCTGGGAGTAATGTCCCACGTTGGGGAGACTCACACCCCTGAATGTCATGTCCCATGTAGAGGGGAGGGTAATGATTTTACTTGCAGAGTTGGGCTTTGAGAAAGAGAGAGGCCACATCTGAGCAATCAAAGAGGTTCTCTGGAAGTAACTCTTAGGTATAATTTTAGGTAGGCTTAGCTTCTCTACTAGAGAAAAAAGTTTCTGAATTTATTCTTCATGTTTTTTTTGTGTGTGTGTGGTTACTGTGGGGTTAAAGTTTAATATCCTAAATCTATAATAATTATATTTGCTTTGATACCAATTTATCTTCAATAACCTATACAAATATTGTTCCTATATCCCCTATTCTCATCATTTTTTAATTGGCCTTTATTAAACTATGTCCAAAAGCATCACTTTTTCATGTCTTTTATTCATTTGCATTTTACGATCTGTATGAAGCAAGAAGTGGAGTTAGATAGCAAACAATGCAATAGTACTGGCATTTATAATTACTGATATGATTACCTTTACCAGAGATCTGTATTTCTTTGTGCTTGTTTGATCCACTGTCTAGTGTTCTTTCCTTTCAGTCTGAAGAACTTCCTTTTACATTGCTTGTAGGGCAGGTCTAATGGTGACAAATTCCCTCAGTTTTTATTTATCTGGGAATGTCTTAATCTCACTCTCATCTTTCAAAGGAAGTCTTGCCATCTATAGCATTCTTAGTTGACAATGCTTTTTAATCAACACTTTAATTATTTTTGTACCATTGCTTCCTTGCCCCCAGGGTTTCTAGTGAGAAATTAGTACTTAATCTTACTGGGATGACCTTGTATATAACTCATTGCTTTTCTCTTGTAGTTTTCAGAACTCTCTCGACTTTTGCATTAGACAATTTGATTACTATATGGTCTGGGCATGGTTCTCTTTGAATTTAGCCTATTTGGGGCTCATTGGGCTGCCTGAATGTTGATGCTCATGTCTTTCATTAAATTTGTGAGGTTTTCTGGCCATTATTTATTGAAATATTCCTTCTTCCTCTTTCTTATCCTACTGGGACTCCCATAATATATGTATTGGTTTGCTTGATGGTGTCTCACATCTCTTAGGATCTTTTAATTCTTTTTTATCCCTTAATCATTCTGCTCCTCAGCCTGAATTATTCCAGTTACCCTGTCTTTGAGTTCACTGTTCTTTTTTTCTGCCATCCCTAATTTTCTGATGAAACCATCTAGGGAATTTTTCATTTCAATTGTTGTGTTCTTCAACTCCAGTATTTCTCTGGAGAGATTCTCAAATTATTCATTCTTTGTTTCCCTCGTAATCTTTAGTTCTTTCCCCATGATTCTCTTTATTTCTTTGCGTATATCTAGGATCATTATTTAAAGTCTCTGTCTCTTAAGACCAAAGTCAGGTCCTCTTTGTTGAAGGATTCTGGATTTTTATCTTGTTCTTTTGAATGGGCCATTGTTTCCTTTCTTTCTTTGTCCTGTAATCTTTTGTTTCACATCATACATTTTAATATTTTAAAGACTTAACTTTGTCCTTGAAGTTTGTATTCAGTTAGTGATCTGAGAGATTTTCTTGAATGCCAGGAGCTAATAACAAACAAACCAAGGCAACAGCAACCTTCACTCCTTTTGAAAAATTTGCTGGTGGTCTCTTCAGCATAGCTCTCCTATTCAAAAAGATCAATGCAAACCAGAGAGGAGTTCAGTGTTTTTTCCTGTCTTAGCTGACCCTGTGTGGAGTTGGAGCAGGGGTGCCTTCTTTTCCTGAGCCTATGCTTGCTAGCAGTCCTAGGAATTCCCCATTTATAGCCTACAGGAGTTTGAGTGATTACCCCTTATACTCCCTTTAGAATAGAATTCCTTCGCCTCCTGGGTTCTCTTTTGAGTGATTTAATGCAGTTAGTACTTTGACTCAGGCTGTTTCAACTTACTTGTTTCTCACACTGGCCTAGCCCATTGCAGGAGACTTCTCTGCCCTCAGGACAAACTCTTAATGGGTAAACCCAAGATCTCACCGGTCTTTATGGCAAATTACCAGCTCTTCAGGATTCTCCTGGATGCTACCCAGTATTTCTCTGGACTCCAGACTTTCAAAATGATTGATTCAGATATGCCTGGCAGTTCAATAGCTGCTCTGGTAGAGGGAATTGTTCCCGAAGTATCATACTTCATCATCTTCCCACAATCCTCTGTATAGGAATTCTTAGCTATGGAAATGACACTGTCCAATTTTGGCGAAGAAAACACTTTCTCATCATCTTTACAGAATTGATTACAGTAGTTTTAAATAAATGAAAGTGTGACGATCCCTTTGGATGGTTTTCTATTCGTATTTTCATTTCCATTTTGCCTGTATTATGTGTTGCAAATGATTAAACTTTTATAACCAATATGTTCTGTCAAGCTAGTCCATGGGTAAATATTAAAGAAACGGGGTTCTACTTCAAATTTTGCCACTAACAAGCTATGAGTTCTGAAGCAGTTTTTTAATTCCTCAGTGAGTTTGTTTTCTTGTTTGCAAAATCAAGAGAAATGATAACTATCTTTACTTGTTCACATATTAGAAAATGAATACAATGTGGAATGAATATGTGAAGAGTTGGGAACATTTGGTTTCTCTTCCTCTTCAATCTCTTCCTTATTGTCCCTTGTCCAATTGCTTGATACCTCTTAGGGTACAGAGACTATTGCAGCTTGAACTTCTACTTGCCACAATTGGAAGGTAATGTACCTTCTTCTCTGGAGACTCCAGGGATCCATTTTAACTGCCCCTGATCCTTCAAACCAAAATCTTGGCTCCCTTTCTTTCCTTATAAATAATGCTTGAGTGCCTTGAGGATCCATCCTGAAGAATGGAATGGGAGCAGGGGTGGCTGAGTAGTCTGGAGTAGAAAGTAACTTTGATTCCAGCCAAATGGTTTTATAGTAGCAAAATACAAGCTCAATATAATTTCTCAATAGACATCTTTGCTTGAATGTACTATATGTAAATATCTTATTCTTCTTTCAACCCTTCTCTATCACTCTTACCTGTCCATTTCCTCCCACCCTGCTCTTTGTTCTAGAGTAAGTCTCAGGTTTCTAGAAATATCTGTTACCTCTAACCCCATTATCAGTAACACCTGTGCTTCCTTTAGCAGGGGACAGAAATAAGTTGTAAAGCATCCCTGGGACACAAAATGTTGCATGAAGCTGAAACTTGGACTTACGGAGAGCTGGTGGCTAATTTTCTGAGAGTGAACTGTTGAAAAGGGAGGGTGGTGAGATGGGACAGGACACTCCTGAGAAAATACAAGCAGTTCTTGAAGGGGTGGTCTTGGATTAGATGCCCATCAGTGGGTTACTGTCAGGACTAGTAGATGAAATCACAGGAAAATCACCACCCACCTTCTTCTCTCTCCATTCATTTCTTAATTCACTCATTCATCAAATACTAAGCACTGTAATGCAAGGTACCGTGTGGCAGGGATTGGAGATGGGAATCCAGAGATAAATAAGACTCAGTTCCTGCTGTCAGAAAACTTACTGCATAGTAGGAGAGACAGAAAATAAAGTAAAAACCATTTCCTTTACAAAAATATTTCGGTGTGCTCTCTCCAGGTGGCTAGAATCAAGTTGTAATATGTGTACTTATTCTGAAATAGAAAGTCAACATTTCTTATAAGCTTTTGAACATAAATAAGAAATAATTTTAAATGCGCTTGTGGACTGTTAAGAACAAGTTGAAGGTTAAGTTAAGAACAAATTTAAATACTTCAGTGATATTTAAATTTCTAAAAATAACTAAATTTATAAAGATGTCACAATGTATATCTGCTCTTGGTGAAGCACTCCAGTATAAGATATGCCATTCTCATCACCTCAGAAAAACAGAAAACCTGTGTTTTATTGTTACCTTACTATGGTGTGATTTAAAGCAAGTCTAATAAATTGAGTAAAAACCAAAACAAGTCAAGCATTACCTTACAACTAACTCTTTCTCCTTTAGTACATCATAGAATAACACATTTTCCTGGCAAAATAAAATATAAATTTTCTTCCTGTTGTGTTTCCTGTTTTTTGAGTTAAGAAGAAAAATATTAAAGAAATCTAATCAAATCAATAAATTTTCATTGCCAATTTTGCTGGGCTTAAGTCCATATGCTCGTTTGTATATCTTTTTGTTTAGGGAAATGCTGCTCATTTTAAGGTACTTGGTATAAGGAATGAACAGTTAGGTTAGTGGAATTTAGTGTCAGAAGGCCTGGATTTAAACCCTGACTCTTTCTCTCAGGAGCTCTATAAATTTATGCAAATTCTGTCCTCTTAGCACTATTCTGAGGATTAAATTAGCTAGTGCATGTAAATGAATTAGTGGGCCCCAGCACTGAGTAAATGATAAATGAATACATGTTAAGTAATATTAGAGGTATTTTTTTTTTTTTTTAAAACATGCATTTGGAGGCTCCATTACCAATTTTAGATCATTGGAGCACCATTTGTTACTAAGTGAATACCTTTAGGATTTAGCACAACAATTTTATAATTTAAAAATATTGCCTAATTAGTCTGAATATCTACTTCCAAGCGTAGCACTGAGCTGAGGAAAGGAGCCTACCCTTCCAGGATCCATGTTATTCAAAATCGATGGCCTTGTTAACCTGGCAGTGAGAGGACTGTGTCTTGGTTTAGACTTGATTTCAAGTGTCTGCTTTAAATCTGGGGCAATTTCCAGATGATGATTTTAGATACTCTGAAATAAAGAGGCTTTTCAATATAGCACCAGTATGTGTCCTGTTTGAGAATAAGACTCCCATAGTGTATTTAAACAGAAGCACATCACTTTGTCTACATGTGTCCCCATTTTCTTGTCTCATCCTGGAGGTTTCATGAATGTCCCTTGCCTGCTTCTTTTTGCATGGGCAGGCACTGGGAAACGAACCCGGGTCTCCGGCATGGCAGGGGAGAACTCTGTCTGCTGAGCCACCATGGCCCATTCTCTGGGTGCCTTTTATAAATCTGTCTGACCAACAAGTACTTCTCTCATGTTCACTGAGTGAAGACAAGTTCAAAGACATGTGGGACGTGGGGAACGCCCTGAGAGTTGGAAAACTAAAACTGACCTGAGAAATTTCCAAGAAATTTGCATTCTTCAACACATGATGTTTTGGCATAAAGCAGAAGTCTATAAACTAGAGGTTTATGGCCAGTTCTAGTTTATAGGTGTGCTTTTCACTTAGTCCATATCATGTTTGCAAAATATTTTAAATGACTTGTTCACGCAAAGATTAAAAAAATGTTATATAAAAATTTGAGGCTCCTGATTTGAGGGTTGTTCTTATGAAACTTATTTCTGTAGTGGAGAAGCTAAGCCTGCCTATAATTATGCCTAAGAATTACCTCCAGAGAACCTCTTTTGTTGCTCAGATGTGGCTTCTCTCACTCTAAGCCCAACTCTGCAAATAAAATCACTACCCTGGTGGGCCATGACATCTAGGGTGCAAGTCTCTCTGGAAATGAGGGGTATGACTCCCAAGGCTGAGCCTGGCCCTGGCACCATGAGATTCTATTTGAAAGGAGGAAAAGAAAATAATGAAATAAGGTATGTTTGCTTGTAAGCTGCTTGAATCCAATATATCAGAAATGGGCTTTTAAAGAGGGAATTTAATGTCACAAGTTTATAGTTCTCAGCCTACTAAAATGTCCGAACTAAGGAATCCGGGTAAAGATACCTTAAGTCAAGGAAGGTTGATGGGTCTGGAACAGCTCTGTCACCTGGGAAGTCACATGGTTGGCATCAGTTGGTCCCTTGTTCCTGGCCTCCATTGCTTTCAGCCTCTGTTCCTATGACGGGTTCCTCACTTTGCTTCTCCAGGGATGGTTTTCATCCCTTGGCTTCCCTTGGCTTTCTCCAGGTTCTAGCTTGCTTAACATCTCATGGTGACATCTGCTGGGCTCCAAGCATTTCCAACATCAGTGTCTCCAAGTGTCAGCTTCTGTGTCAGTTCTGCTCTGAAATTTCTGTTGGCTCTGTCATTTCTGAGGTTTCTCCAACATGTTTCCCCTTTTAAAGACTCCAGTAAACTAATCAAGATCCACCTGGAATGGGTAGACTCCCATCTCCATCTAATCTGAAGGTGACACACACAATTGGGTAGGTCACATCTCTGTGGAGATAATCTAATCAAAAGTTTCCAAGCTAAAGTATTGAATCAGGATTAAAAGCAACAGCTGTTTCCACAAGATTGGATCAGGATTAAAACATGGCTTTTCTGGGGTATGTAATACTTTCAAACCAGCATAAGGTATCAGTGGCTAAGAGAGTTCAAATGAAGTCGAGAGGGTATTCTGGAGGCTACTGTTATGCAAGCTTCAGCTAGATATCGCTGATTGCCACAGTTTGCCAAACCCTGATCAATATCACTTTTGTTAACCCTAAAGAATTCCCATGCTCTAGCTGAGATACTATAAAAGTTGCACACACTAAGTTTACTTTTCAGAAGCATAAAACCTTCAAGATGTTTCCCAGGCCAGATGAGTCCTGAAACCGAGAGGCACCCAAGTCTCCAAGAGCATCAGCCACCTCCAGGCCTCTACCTCATACTGTCAACACCCAATTCTGACATGAATGAAGGTTGGAATGGGCATAGCCCGAACACCCCTAAAGGGTGGGAGAAGGATCAAAGGAGGAGGAGTTGTAACAGAGAAGTTAGGATTTAACCAACGAATATGCTTGCTGAATCATTATATCAATATTTCTTTTTAGTCTCTGGTGTCCTGGAGCAGCTAGAAGGGAAAAACAAATTGTAGAACTATAACTCCAACCAAACTTTGAAATCCGTTCTAAAACGACTTGTTAAAATGTACCCTGAAATTTACTGCTTTTTTTTACGTGTCATATTTCATAAAAAACAAAGAATGAAACAAGAGAGAGATTGTGTAATGGCACACTGAAATTGTAGAAGTGCAACCCATACCAAACTCTGAAATCTGTTCTGTAGTTACTTGTTAAAATGTACCTTGAAATTTATTGCTTATTTGTACATATGCTATATTTCACAATTAAAAAGACTTCTGGCTTCTTTTGAAACATCAGCAGTAAACTGAGTGCATGTCCCCATACCTGGGAAGCTGAGAAGAATCTTTACAGTAGATAAGTGCATGGACACCAGGTTTACTTCCCTTCTTAGTTCTATTCCTTAGGTAAGTCACTTAAGTTTTCTGTGCCTCAGTTTCCCTGATCTTAAAGTGGGGATAATATTTGTACCTCTTCATTTAGATTGTTTTAGGAACTGACTGAGCTAATATTCATAAGCTGCACAGAAGAGTTTCTGGCTGTTAGTAAATGCTATTAGTATTAGAGTTTCTTTTAGGATGCATTAGTTAGGGTGTCGGCTTTTAGTTCAACCATTTCTAGTTTGCCCAGATCTGTCCCATTTCATCAATTATTTTGTAACCTGCTTGTATCTTGTAGATGTTTAAGTGTCGAATTCCTTGAATCATCTTATGTTTGTTTTCCAACTAAAATGGTGGAAATAGACTAAGCAGGCTCTATGGACTATAATAAATAAATGATTCAAAAGTGACCCCCAATTTTTTTTTTTTTTTTGAGAAGAAGCCAACATTCTGTGAACTGCTAAAACATTTAAATGACCATTTGGAGAGCCAAACACAAATTTTAAAATTAATTTCTCTTCCAAATGCAGCCGGATTAAAGATAAATTGAGATGCATATTTCACTGTAAATAAAAAACAGCTTACGAGTGTGACAAGGCAAGCTCTTATTTCCCATTCTGTCATTTTTCAATTTTGTTGTGGAACTCTGGGGGCAGAATGTAGAAATTTGTCTCCTTAAAAAACTGGACTGGAAGGTAATAATGTATCGTGTTGAAAGGACGTAAAATTGATTTTCTGATAAGAGTTCAACTGCTCAGATTCAAAAACCATTAAAAGTGATTATGATGAATAAGAATACATTTTCCAGTATTTTGGTTTCATAGGCTCTTTCCCACCAGAAGCAGTGGGTTGGAAAGAGCACTGGAGGAGGAGTCAGGAGCTCTGGGTTTGCATTCTGGCATTGCCCCCAACTATCTCAGCCTGGTCCTCCATTAATCTGTGACCCCATTTATTCATCTGTAAAAGAGAGCATTCTTGTTTGAAGCCATATAGGAGTGTTGTGAGCACTGATTAGATGAATTAAGGGAAAACTACACATTCTAATAAACATAATCCAATCAAATAAATAGAATTCATTGTCTAAGCTATCTTGACTTTTTCAGTTTTTAACGATACTTCAAGATTATCAATACCTTAATTACCCAGCCTAAAAGGTTAAATACATGTTTGCAGCTTGTGAAAAGAAACATACTCAAAAAGTAGAAAGAAATCTTGTACGCTTCTCTTCCCTAACAGCCAGGATTACATTGTGAACCTACTAATACAGAAAGCTAATAGAAATTAATGCTGGACTTCAATGTGTTCCCCAAACTAGTATTGTCAGTAAAAAGCTGTGCTTTCTAGCATGAGATGCTGAAAAAAAAAATCACTCCATTCATTATTCTAGACAGATCAGAAATCTCTCCTGGGAAGACTGTAAAATCTACTGCAAAGAATAAAGCTATAATATGCTGTCAGCAACAATTTGCCTTGGCAGGGGATGGACAATATGATCTAACAGTTTCTTTTATTTCTAATTTCTATGATTCTGGGTTTTTTTTCAAGTCTTATATAGTTCTCTTAACCCAATTCCATTACATACTGAGCCAGAATCTCCCGGTGTTTAAGCTGCCCTCTCTGGTTATCTGGTACTTTTGGAAAATACATTATTAACACTTTGTTCAGCAGGTTAACTCTTTTATGACTCATTCTGAACAAACCTCCATAGTCAAATACACAATATGGTTATTCTGATGATTTGATACAGTCATTTTCTACAGGGTCAAAAGTAAGCAAAGAGCTGGAGCTATGATTACACTGCCCTCATCGCTTTTAGCTCTTAGTAATCCCTGCCTTGTGAATCTCATTCTTCTGGCCAGAACTCTGCAACAAGCATGGTTTCCTACTACATAGATCTTGCTTAAAACTCTGAAGATGCCTTAGTGTCTCCAGGATAAAGATTTGATTCATCAAGATAGTAATTCCCACCAGAGCTCCTACATGTCTTGGAAGGAGTGATTGAGCACCTACTGTGTGACAGGCACAGTTCTGGGAGCTGGGGATACATCCGTGCAACCCAACAGACATATTTCCTTACTCCTCTCTCTCTCTCTCATTGGGAGTCAAACAATAAACAGGATAATTAAGTAAAAGATAGAAAAGCTAGAGAGTGAGGGGCACTAAGAAGAAAATTGAAGAAGGGAATGAGCACGGGATATGCACTGAATGGAAGCAAGTTTCATTTTAGCCACGGTGGCGAGGGAAGTTTTGCAACCATCCTATTTCTCACACTGTATGTTCTCCACACAGAGCAAGAGTCACTCATCTTTGTAATTTGAATGCCAGGTAAGCTTAATATTCTTAATTACATGATATATATACACCTTCTATTTTTAAAGGTCAAGTACATTTGGTTTCTAGGTTTAAGGAAGATTAAATCGATGGTTCTTTCTAGGAAGTTTGATACCTAGAAAAAGAACAGAATGTAAGTTCTTTGAGGGCCGGAATATTGCTTGTTTTGTTCAAAACAAAATTTCAAGTGTGTGAAACTAGACAGGCTAGAATCCAAGTGTGGATTTACTGGAGTAAATTTCCCTTTGGTAGTTACATGCTGCTCCTTCACAAAACCTGAAAAACATGAATGAATATATATCATTTCATTATTTTGCATCTGATAAAAAAGAGTAGTTTTTTTATTTCAAGGAGAGAATGGAACAAAAACCACTAGCTTAAAAACTCAGCATATATATACATATATATATATATATACACACATATATATACACATATATATATATATAACATATGTTTCATTTCAGGAGTGCTAGAAAATGATTGATTACTTGTGTTAAATTAAAAAACAAAAACAAACAAAAACTCCACAGGCTCTTGTTGACAAAGCAGCATTCTTCCAACTGACTACTTAGAATGCAAAAAATCTCAGCGGAAGGGAGAAGGGTCAGATCTTAATACTTTTAAGTAGTCAATGTTGCTCTTTTAAAAATCAATGTCAATGAATTCGGTTGGATTCCTATGGAGATGTTCTATGGGGTGATAGGAGGAGGGACTGGGGAGAGAGAAAGGAGTCAGAGTATTGTGTGTGTGTGTGTGTGTGTGTCTACGTGTGTGTGTGTGTATGTATATACTTTTTCCTGTCTATTTCACATTTTTACCTACTTCCCTACTTCAGATTTTACTTAAATTGCCTAGTGGCAAATTTTTATTATAAAGTGGAAATATCTACTTGCATCTTATGAATTCCACCACCTAGAACAGCAAACAAACTGGCAAACCATTGGTTAGTAAGTCCTTTAGTAAGAAACAAGAATTCCAAACCAGAAGACCTGGGTTTAAGACTCGTGTCTACCTCCACTTGTTCTCTATTCCTGGATGCTACAACCACCTGTTTGAAAAGTAATTCTCTTCTCTATTGGATGGGGATAATAATGCTACCTGGCATACTTCATAACGCATTTTTTTAGTTTGTTTTTGTATTCTATATGGCGGGCGTCACATTTCATTCTTTTTCCATGTAAGAATCCTGTTAAGTACAGCACCATTTTTTTTTTTGTTAAATTTTTGTTTGCTTGTTTTGGGGGAAGCGCATGGACTGGGAATCAAACCTGGAACTCCCGCATGGCAGGCAAAAATTCTACCACTGAACTGTCCTTGCACCCCACTTCATAAGGTTTTATAGAAATGAAGTAGGAAAGTGAGAGGTTAATGAAAGTTAAGTGGAAAAATATTTATGTAAATATTAGTTATGGGCCAAATAATAAAACAGACATCTGTCTCTCATGCTGAAAATGCAGGAAATAGAAATGAATGTTTATTTGTGTGCTTGCTGCTTATATATATGATTTCCACTAGAACACCTTTACGTTAAAATAATTTAAAATGTGCACACTTCAGACTTCTTTCCCCCTTCCCACACCCCAATAGTTGACTGTTTCTAGTCTCCCCAGCCTTATCTACCATTGGAATTCTTTTTCCCTTGATGTAGTCCTGAGATATTGGATATATTTTCAAAACCATTTTGGTGCTACAGATGATCATTTTAAAAACATACTGCTCAATAAAAAGACTTTGTTTAAATATTTATAAGTTTCAATTCTTAAATAAAAATAAGCTATTGAATATGGCATCTTGTGATTAAAAGAAAAATTATATGCACACTGCCCTACTGAATTAACATACATTTATTATTTTATAGGAAACTTATCTAGAGGGATGAAACTGCCACTAATTTTGTAGTTTGTTTCAGGAGCTTTCTGAAAGTAGTTCCATTTGATAGCTCAACTATACCCATCAAATGTGTAAGGCTTACTTGGAAAGCCTCGCCTTGCTGTGCCCGCCAATCTTCAATTATTACATAATCAATTTGTCTGCTCTTAATCACATTCCTATTTAAAGGTTTCTAAAACCTCATAAATATCTTACCCATGTCTTCCCCTCTCCAAGACACAACCAAGACGCTGCCAAGGCAGTGACCACCTACTGCAATAAGTAAGAAACATGGCTTTGATTATTACAATAAGTAATGAACAAAAGGTTGTTTTGGTGAGTTATATTCAAGGAGCTAGTATTCAACAAACTTTAAGAGATTCTAAAGACTCAGCAGGGACTTTTGTTCAATTCTTGGATTATTCTAATAAATTTGAGCATCTTTCAAATGGAATAATCAGGGATAGAAATTAAATTGGTATAGACACGGAGTGGGGCTTACATGCTTGGCTTACATTTCCCCTCAATACACTGAATCAATGTTCATCTTCATGTAAAAAATAAATACTTGTGAAACTAAGTGTTTGTATAGCAAAATCAGCTAATCGTTTCTTTTTGCAAACCACGTGAGCTTTATTAATATTCATTGCCCTGTATGCACGGTGTTTGTGACTGCATTTGACTCCTTTCTGGATTCTTCCTGCATTATAGTATTTGAGACATTTTTCCCTCAGTGAGAATAAAAACCCAAGCAGCATGGACTAAAACAAGAGTGTTTTCCCAGCTTTGTGCACAGGCTTAACTCTTTTCACCTGAAATGGGTGTTACACATATAACAAATAGTGACAGACGCTCATTATCTATCTATCAATCATTCACATTTGTAAAGATTTCTACATGTATATTTTAAAGTGATGTACCAAAAAATGGAAATTATACTCTCAGATAAAAGCAGTTCTAAAAATATATTAAATGTGGGTTTAAATTTAGATAATGTAGCAGTAGATTTCACTTAAAAGGGAGAGAATTGAAAATGAAGAACAGCAACAGGAGCCTAGACTCATACCAGATGTGTGCGTGGTGAGACTCATACCAGATGTGTGCGTGGTGAGCCTCATACCAGATGTGTGCGTGGTGAGCCTCATACCAGATGTGTGCGTGGTGAGCCTCATACCAGATGTGTGCGTGGTGAGACTCATACCAGATGTGTGCGTGGTGAGACTCATACCAGATGTGTGCGTGGTGAGACTCATACCAGATGTGTGCGTGGTGAGCCTCATACCAGATGTGTGCGTGGTGAGACTCATACCAGATGTGTGCGTGGTGAGACTCATACCAGATGTGTGCGTGGTGAGACTCATACCAGGTGTGTGCGTGGTGAGCCTCATACCAGGTGTGTGCGTGGTGAGACTCATACCAGATGTGTGCGTGGTGAGACTCATACCAGATGTGTGCGTGGTGAGACTCATACCAGATGTGTGCGTGGTGAGACTCATACCAGGTGTGTGCGTGGTGAGCCTCATACCAGGTGTGTGCGTGGTGAGACTCATACCAGATGTGTGCGTGGTGAGACTCATACCAGATGTGTGCGTGGTGAGACTCATACCAGATGTGTGCGTGGTGAGACTCATACCAGATGTGTGCGTGGTGAGACTCATACCAGGTGTGTGCGTGGTGAGACTCATACCAGATGTGTGCGTGGTGAGCCTCATACCAGGTGTGTGCGTGGTGAGATTCATACCAGATGTGTGCGTGGTGAGACTCATACCAGATGTGTGCGTGGTGAGCCTCGTACCAGATGTGTGCGTGGTGAGCCTCGTACCAGGTGTGTGCGTGGTGAGACTCATACCAGATGTGTGCGTGGTGAGACTCATACCAGGTGTGTGCGTGGTGAGACTCATACCAGATGTGTGCGTGGTGAGACTCATACCAGATGTGTGCGTGGTGAGCCTCATACCAGATGTGTGCGTGGTGAGATTCATACCGGATGTGTGCATGGTGAGACTCATACCGGATGTGTGCGTGGTGAGATTCATACCGGATGTGTGCGTGGTGAGATTCATACCAGATGTGTGCGTGGTGAGCCTCATACCAGATGTGTGCGTGGTGAGCCTCGTACCAGATGTGTGCGTGGTGAGCCTCGTACCAGATGTGTGCGTGGTGAGCCTCATACCAGATGTGTGCGTGGTGAGATTCATACCAGATGTGTGCGTGGTGAGATTCATACCAGATGTGTGCGTGGTGAGCCTCATACCAGATGTGTGCGTGGTGAGCCTCGTACCAGATGTGTGCGTGGTGAGCCTCGTACCAGATGTGTGCGTGGTGAGCCTCATACCAGATGTGTGCGTGGTGAGATACAAATCCTACCAAATCAACGCACGGAGGTTGTAAGAACATATCTTTATGAGAACGTGGCCATGGAAAACTGTGGCTCTCTTAGAACCGGTGATCTAGTCCCTGATGGCAAACATCTGTTAGTGAGTGATTTTTCATGCCTAAAAAGTATATGATAAGCCATTTGTAGGCTGTTGCAAACTCACTCCTGACTTTGTAGCTTAGAGAGTAATACTAGAGAAATGTCACGCTCCCATCTCCCCACGTGAGCAACGTCTACAGATAGTTTCTGTTCATTTAACCAAAAGAACCAGAAGATTTTCCATACTGGACTTCCAATTATCACCTAATCTTGATGCAATAGGATGGTCAATGTTGAGGCAACAAAGGTTCTAAAGGAGAGGGAGCAATCTGGGAACACAAGTATTTATTTTAACAACCAATAAAATTCCTAAGTAGATATCTATAGAAAAGTGTTTTGAAGTCAATAGTCAGCTACTTACTTACATGAGCACTAGTGACAGGCTCACGCCCAAAGCAGACCAACCTGGCTCTAGCAAGGTACTGATAAACATTAACCAGATGGCCCAAGAACAGAGATTTAGTCCCAAATAATTCTGCAAAAAGTGACATGAAAGAGTCATTTTAATCAATGAAATAGTGTGTCAAGCAGAAATGTTTGCCTGGACCCCAAATCACTAACTTCATTAGTTGAACAGTAGAGATCAAAAAGAAAATCAAAACAATTACTGAAAGAAAAGAAAAATGAGACTTATTATTCCCCTCTCTCCCCAGCACCTTGTGTTATTTATTACTAGTGCTAAGTTAGAAGTTCTATTAAGCTTATTAGCTCTTTTGGACCATCACAATGCTATCCATTATAACATTGCAATAACATATATTTGAAAATTCTTATTGATTACAGTGACATCATGGCCACAGTTCAGACTGCTTGTCACTCATGAAATCATATTCCCATATAAAATGTCATTTTGCAGTGTCTCAAGCTTTAGATATTGGTCAAAAGAGTAAAGATTGGAAGGCAACTGAAGAAGTAAAAATAGAGGTCAATATACATTAAACACTGAGCTTCATTAGTCCTGTTCATGACCTGTCCTTTACTTCCAAATATCTGCATGCAAATATGATTTTAAGGACTGACAAGCCATCCTCTCTGTCTCCAGAGTCTGTGCATCTGCCCTTGAATCGGCAGTTGTGGAGGTTTTTTGGGGCCCAGTCCCAAGCCTTGCTCTAATGCTGGAGTCAGGGAAAGCTCAACAAGATGGTCACACCAGAATGTCACCATCTTTGGGTTACTGTTTCAAGGTTGAAAGTATTTTTGTTAGAGAGGTTAAAGTTTTAAAAGCGTGCCCCTATTTGCATATGGTGCAATATTATGGTTGCCCTATTTTGTGAAACTCATTTTAAATGTCAAAATCTCATAGAATTTCCATTTGTAGTAGAGCCACTTTTAGTATGTGTGTATGTAATGAAACAAAAATATTGACTTAAATACACTATACTTCAGAAGTGTTTTAGGTGGATTTGCATTTTGTTTATCATAACATGTATATGCTGTAAATGGTATTACATGGAGACAAGCTATTTTATTTAGCTTTGGGAATATGCCATATGTATACTAAGTCTGATATTCCTCTAAATATCTACAACTTTCAGGTTGGAAACAACAGACGTAAAGAATCATAAATGTTGAGATTCAGATACACCTGGATTTCAAAGGTAGGTTTTATATATATATACATGCATATGCTCATATATATTACCTTGAATAAGTCACTTAACTCCTTTAACTTCAGTTTTCTAATTTCTAATGGTGTCTTGGGGGAATTAAATCATGTAATTTAGGAAAGCACCTAGCACAATACTTGGCCCATTGTCCTTATTTCCTAGCCTTTCTTTTTTAAAGGCTTGAAATGTTCAGATTCTGGATATATGTGTGACAGCCTGGATTGACTCAGAATATACATCAGAGAACAAATATTCACTCCACAGAAGGATTCACAGTAGGATTAATTTACACAGCAAATGGGCAAATTGTGCCAGTGCATTTAATATACTGCTCAATTTGCAGATTTCTCCCACACGCATATACGATAAGAGGCCTGTCCTTTGACTAGGGGTGCGTGCCACGAGAGAATGGTTTTCATGTCTGATGGGATGCCTCTAATAGAAAGTATGATTTAAAACATGCTGATGCTTATTAGAGACTGAAAAGGTAAATGGCTTTGTGAACACGGGATCAATACTATAATAATCTGTTTGAGGTCATTATAATGAGAGTTGTTTGTTGGTTTACAAGGGGAGTATATATTGAAAAATTTACACCAATCATGCAGTGGCACAAAACAGTCCTGCTATTCCTAATTGCTACTTCGTCTTCTCTCTTTTCTGCGTGGTAGAATGCATTTTCCAAACGGCAGCGTGTGGCTCTGCTGCAGACACCACAGGCAGTGATGCTGGGAATTTTGAAGCGTCCTGTACATTAGGAAGCTGCTGTTGGGCTGGAGTGTACAGGCAATAGTAAATGCCAACGTCTTTTATTTTCTCTTTCTCCTAAACACCATCTCTGGGGCAGTTTCTCTCTCCCTCTCTTGATCCTTTCTTCCTTCCCTCTTTCTTGTTCTGCCTCCCTGCTTGGCACACTGGGGTACTGTCTCCCATAATACATGCCTGATCTTCAGATGAACAATTTACTCATCTTGATCCTAGAATGTCCACCTTTAAGTTTTTTACCCCTTACAACAGTGTGAAAAATCTCAGAAAACAATTTCCAGAGAGGTTTCACGCTATTCACTCAACAGGATAGCCAACAGTCAACAAACGTCATTACATAATGCATAGAAAAGAAATCATTTTATTACATTTAATTTAATTCATTTTATGGTTTTGGTTTTGAAAATGGCCTTATTTATTGGCTGTATATTATTGCTTGGCTGGTTCTTTGAAGACTGATATTATCATTGCAAGACCTACCATTTATTGAGAATTTGCTTTGTGACGCATAATGTGACAAGCTGTTTATGCAATTATATTTCAGGAACATTACTATGATTAAGAACTATTTTTATCCTCATTTACAGAGAAAATTAAAGTTTAAAAAAATTAAATCGATCTAAGATTGCAGTTACTTAACAGCAAGCCAGCATTCAAACACAGTTCTAGGTCTGTAAAAATCATTTCTTGATGGTAACTATTTTAGACATTTAAAGTAGCACACACCTGGCTTAAACAATGTTGTGAGGAGATCTGTGAAAACTTACTCTCTGTAGTATTTGCTTGACAGCAATTAGGAGAAAAGTGAATCCCAAATCAGGAAATAACAATGTATTGCATTAAACTGGTGAACCAATGCACTCTTGATTTTCTTGGTTAAATAACTATAAAATTATATTTCTTAAAGCACATATACAATTATATAAAATTTATATATGTTTTATATATATAAAATTTTATTTCTTAAACTGCTAAAGTATAGAAACAGGAGACAGTGCTATGCCCATATGTTAAGCACCTAACTTCAGGACAAAGGAGGACAAGTGTTTGATTGTAGCTGATTAATATGCAATTGAAATAAGGAACAATTCAAAGTTTTCCTAAAAGGGGAATAATACAATTGTCTATCTTAATAAAAGAAATAAACAAGTTCACTGATTAATTAGCAAATATAAGGGAGAGAGAGCACTGGAGTCTTGGCCATTTTCTGCTGTGTTTCATTCCAGAAGATGGTGGAGTGATATCGGTAAAGATAACGGTAATGCTGAAACACCCTTTGAACCATCATGGCGCCAGGAGGCCTACGTGCAGTACAGACCCGCTTTCCTTCCGCTTCCTTTTCCCCTTCTAAGTGGGACCCGGGGGTGGTGGGGCAGAGGTGGGTCTTTTGATAAGATTCCCAGGAACTGCTGTTTGCAGAAAAATTAGGCGAGGTTTTTAAATGGACAATTTTTAGACTGACGCTTTTCATTCTGTGGTTCCTTCTATGTTTCCTTGCTCCAATTTTAATTATCACTTAGCGTAAACGTACTGGATATGTACTTAGCAACTCCTCATTTCCCCTGTGGGCCACACTGTGGGTTACAAAATACAATTTCCATTTTGTCTGCTGATGGCCTAAATAAGGTACACACAAAACAAGGATGGGCTTCTTAATTTAGCAAGATAAGATGTTCATATAGCAGGGGCCCTGGGGGTTAGATTAGAGGAGAAAGAGAAATAGATTCTACCTCAGTGGAGTTGAATAATTTCTAAAAGATTTAGCACAAAAGAACTGGGCCATCCCACGCAATGAGCACTTAGAAAACTCTAACAATAACGTAGTAATTTTTCATGCTTTAATACAGAGATCCATGGCATACATGCCATTATATCTTATATGATATTTTAAGCACAACTATCAAAGGAACAAAATTGCTAAAGAAATATTAATCATGCAAATGTCATGGCCAGGTTGTATTAAAAATATCCTGGGCTATAAAATATATGACATACAGATCATACTCTAATATGAAAAACATAAAACAACCCAAAATTGAAATAATTAACTCCCATTTTTATAGTGTATTTTTCCTACCAGTGAATTTTATTTTGTTTCTGTCTTTCTTCCTCAAAATACATGATCCCTTTCCATTCCATGCCACATTTTAAAGCCTGTATATATTCCAAGCCATGTTATTATTAAAGTCATCACTGCCATTAACATCAGCAAAATTTAATGAGTGCTCATTATGAGCTAAGTGATAGCAACCCAGAAAATTACACAATATGGTCAAGATTTAAGAAGTTAGTGGCACAACCACTGCAAGGGAAAAAAAATTAGTCATTGAAGTTTATGGTACTAAATATAATTTGATAAATTAAAGATTAGAGTATCACATTTTTCTGTTTTTTTGTCCTACATTTAAAATAAATGTTTAAACATTCCATTCATTATGCTACAATTTAACAAGAGCCCTTAATCAATGAAATAATTATCCTATATTAATTGACCCATTGAATTGGGTTCCCTTGTACATATGAAAATCTAATTTGGCCACTTAAAGCATCTCACATTCTTCATTCATTCAGCAAATATTTATTATTCCTATATAGAGACAATCACTTAAGTGAACAACGAGCAAGCAGTGTACACGTTTCTTAGCGAACTTATATTTTAGTGAGGGAAGAAAGATTATTAGTCATTACAGTTACAGGATGTGTAACAAATTTACAAGATGTCAAACGGTAATAAAAAGATGCAGAAAAATAAAGCAGGGTAAGGGCATAGAAAGTGCTGGATGTCAGGGAGGGGTTGTGAAGCACTGTTTATTTTACTTAGGGTTGTTAGGAAAAGCTTCATTGATTCAGGTTTCACTGAATTTGAGTAAAGAAAAACCCGAAGGAAGTGCTGTTCACGCAGGAATACAACTTCACAGCTTTGAATTTACTTTGACTTTTTTTCTCACATATTAGAAAACACCCCTTTTCCCATAACAGTCACAATACCCAACTGGGACTGAGTTTTCCAAAGTGGCTATCTCTATGATGAAATGTCTTCTTGGTGTTTGCTTGTGAAGATACAGGATCCCAAAACTTCAGAGTAATGAGTTTATTATGCTTACTACGTAGAAGTTTATCTTAGATATCTGCCATTTTGATTGCCTGACAACAGTTTCTCCAACTTCTCTTTGAAGGATCTCAATTTTCCTTGGGGGAATTGAGTGCCCCCTGATTTAAAATTTAACCCAGACGTGGCCCATTAGCATGGCTCATTTCTCCCCTGTCTACATAAGTTGACTCTGGATATGCTTATGATACAGGACAGGTTGTGCCTAATCAGTAAGTGTCACTCCACATACAGCTGGTGGAACGCTAGAAACAGGCAATCTCTTTGCAGAGTTTCCTTAGCATTTAAGAGGCCTGCAGCTCCTGAAGCTCAACTCGCCACCATGGGAAAAGTGTCTGAAGTAAAGCCAACAGAGAGAAAGATCCAATAAATGGAGAGAAAGTCCCTGCAACATTGTTTCAACTGCTAGATCCAACAACTTCTGAAGACATTACAGGTGTGCTTTTCTTTAAGAGATCCAATAAATCACCAACTTTTCATGAGTCTGTTAGGATTGCTTTTCTTATATTTGTAATGTAAAGCCTCATGGCTAATACAAAGAGCGAGTCTTCTCAGTTCTATGTATTATGCAGAATTTTTTAAAGGAAAGCCAAAGCATTTATGGCACAGTAAGAATGACTACTTCACTATCATCTGATCAGCCTGCTCTCAGCATTTCTTTGTGATGAATATCATTTGGTTACCTCTGAGTAGCATAAACACTTATGACTCAGCTCAATAAAAGACTTTAAGTATGAATACACTTCCTTAAATGTGAAAAACTTACCTAGTGTGGGAGTAAGGAAAGATGAAACTAGTCCATTTTTCATTCTAAACAGACAAATCTCAAGTCATTCTGACTTATAAGCCTCTTAACTATGGCCAAAATCAAGGAAAAATAGTGTATAAATCTTGTGGGGGCTGTTTTCCCCATTCAATATAAATACATGGGAGTTACGAAATGCCCCTTCCCCAAACTTCATCTTTAACACCTGTGGCTCGAATGTAGCAATTTATTAAAGAAATTACTTTTAAATATCTTTCATTCCTATTACTTTTCACATCTTCCTTGAGCAACTGTTAAAATAATGTATATATTTTTTACCATTGTTCCCCCTTATTCAATTGGCAATGCTATCTGCAAATAAATAATTGTTCATCCACACCTGGAAGAGGTTGAAATTTTCCTAAACAATATATTTGTAATTGGGCAATGATGGATTTTGAGATAAAGCATTCGGCAATAGGACAATTTCAGCAAATAAAAAAAAAAAAAAGAGCAGACTGAAAAATAATAGATTCTAACTCTGAAAGAAACAAAACATAAGTCAATTGTTAAGATTAGGAACATATATCTCTACATAAAGCTATGTAGTCTCTTCCTTTCCTCATTTCAGCCTCTGTAGTAAAATGCTCGCAGCACTTGCAGTACCCCGATTGCAGCAAGATTACAAGACCTGCTCAGCCTCCCCACTGCAGAGCTATTTCAGGCACCATACTGATCCCCCGGCATTGGCCATCTCTTTAGAACACCCCGCTGCCATTCCCAGCCATGCTTCCCTGTCCCCTTTAAAAACTACCTCTACCCTAACAACCAGGCTAAAAATAAGAAATAAAATGGTTGGAACAAACGGAAAATATATATTTAATTCTATTCAATAGGCAGGCACTGCTGAAGTAGGTTATGCCTCTGCACTTGGATTTGGGTGCATCAAATATGTCCACTTTTCACGACATGGCTGCATTAGAGAACTGTCCACAGTTACATCTCTGATTTCTTATGAATAGTTTTATTCTCATTAAAATGATTCCCAGTTACATGTCATGATCTTTTACGCATCCACCCACGGTTTATAGACGTGCGAATATCGGCGGGCCAAGCCCCTTTCCCTTCTTCTCTTTTCCTGCCATGCAAGTCTCCCCAGGTGCCCAGTCCCGGGTGCGGGCAGCAGCCCCCCGCCCCCGCCCACCGAGCAGCTGGCAAGCGCCCGCCGCGGGCTTCTTGTGCATCTGCGAGGGGACGGCGAGCGGATGCAGCTGCGGGAACCCTCCTGCCTGCTGGGCTCACAGCGAGGAGCCCCAGAATATCAGACGCAATTATATTCAAGTGTAAGTACAAAAAGTCATTTGGACTCTCCTATAAATTATTCTAGCTGCCATTTTGGATTACGCACACTACGGCTTCTTTTCATTAGCGGTGATAATTGAGCAATGACTCTGCATGTGCTTAAATAATAGCATGATTGATGGCGAATTTACCTGTCTTGCTTGTAACATGCTCCCACATAAAGGGAACGTTTTCTATATTTCCTTATCATCTTCATCATCTTCAAACACAACCTACTCAAGGCGAGGGGCTCTTATGGCCTGGAGACTCCCTAACACAGACTCTCTCGACTGGCCCATCAGTGTCCTTATGTAAGCTCTTATTAATAGGAAATAAGATCAAGCAATGGTATGAAAGAAAAGAAATGTAAATTGCTGTTCTTTCCTTGTGTAATTACACCTCATTATTTTCTTCTCACCTATCTTTTATCAGGACAAGAGATTTAGAGTGGCGAATTTGTGATATTTTTTCCATTAAATTATTTTTAAAGCACTGCCATTAAAATGAGGAGCAAAAATAATCAGCCAGAGATTGAACTGAATTAGGAAAAGATAGCTGCTTTTAAAAATCCTTTCCAGTGTGTCTAACAGTGCCATTCTACAAAGTACTTTCCCAGCAGCTGGCCTATATTGCGTTAAAACCACTGAAAAAAGACAATTTATAATTAATGGTAAGACCTTATGTGTAGTAAACAAAATACCTTCATTAACTTAAACCTATAAATTATAGGTGAAAATAAACATAAGATATATACACATATACACAAATATATATACATATACATACATATATCTAAACATATACATATACGCTTATGTATATATATATAGAGAGAGAGAGAGAGAAAGAAAGAGAGAGTGCATATGAGACTGCCCAGAAGAAAAACAGGTAAAAACTAAAGTGTTGCATTTCCTTTTCTCTCATATATTTTGAGAATTTTAAAAAGTGCTAACTGTAGTAAAACTTAGAAAAAGTCATGACTAGTGGGACAGCTTTTTTTTTTAATGTTTATTAAAAGAAAAAGAGACTTTGTTAATGTGCTTTCCTTATTAGTTTAATTATGTGTTGGCAGAAGCCCATTCTTGGACCCCTGTAGGCTTACTAGTCCTGGAAAAGCTTTCTTCTCTGGTCCCCTGAGTAGGCTGGTGACAACTGAAAACATGCAGGTAAAACTAACACCGAATGGTCATTTCAGAGCCAATTTTCTGCGGTGGCAAAGACGTGCAGGCAGGTTCATCTCGCGCTGCTTGCTCCAAGGAACTTCTCCAGCTGAGAACCCCCTCCCTCTCACCTGAGACAATAGAAATTTTCAGAGAATCATTTACAGGGATTATTTTATTTTCATTTTCTTTTCCTCTTAGTCTCCTGCAAGTTGTATTACATCCTCTCTGGCCAAACTCATAAGGCAAAACCAAAATTTACATAATCCAGAACGTCAGTAAATTCATATTTCTTTTGGCCAAACAAATCACCTGTTTTCTCGATTAGACTCATATCTAAATAAAACGCTCTCTGACACCCTAATAAATACCAGAGTAGTGGATATTTACCAAATCGCTCAATGGAAAAGCCAGCAAGAGAGTGAAGAAGGAGCCTTCTATGATTGAATTTTAATATATTAAGGTATTAAAGATAGGTGACGTTATTCAATCTTCACGGGGATAACATTCCTGGTCTAGTATCCCCTACCTCATTTTATAGTTGTAAAAACCTAAGCTCAGAAATGATAAATACTTTATCCAAATTACATGACTAGTGATAGAAAGAGCCTGAATTCAAACTCAAGTCCGAGTTCAAACTACAGGTTTTCCTCACGTTATTATCTATGGCACATTGCAAAACACCTGGCATTCATGACTAGTTTGTACCTAGCTAGAGTACTTCTAGCTGCTAGAAATGAGAGAAGAAACAAGTCTGTGCCATAAAATGCATGTTCATGCCTATAATTTAAAGAAAAATATCTCTTGGTGTTAGGAGAAAATTTGACTATTTTTCTTTATGGTAATTAATTTTTTTTTTTGTATGCTGTGTGGCAGGGTCACATTTCATTCTTTTTCCATGTGAGTATCCCATTGTTGCAGCACCATTTGTTGAATTATTGTTTGTTTTTGTTGGTTTCTTTTGTTTATTTTGGGAAGTACACAGGCTGGGAATCAAAGCCAGGTCTTTGTATGGCAGTTGAGAATCCTACCACTTGACAACCCTTGCACCCACTATGGCGATTTAATTTTAATGCATCATCATCAGCCATCACCGCTTGTCTAGTTTTAACAAAAGTAAGAAATCGAGAATCGCGAGAGAATCTGAAATATAGACTAAAAGACAAGACACAAAGCCCAAATGTTGACATTCGTAAAATAATGGTGAATGATAACAAAAGGATGTGATGACACCGGGACAACAGCAAACGGTAGAAGGAGATGCTTGATGATGCTTTGCAGTCCTCTCTAGAATGGCACAATAGAGATGGTCCCAAACCCAAATAGGGCTTCCCACAATTCCTGCCAAGCGTCTGATAAGATCGCTGGTCAGTCCCGCCACTCACAAACATGTTGGCCACGTGTCCGTTCGAGCTCAGGCTGCCTGACCTGCTGGCAGGGCACCCCTCCCGACCGAAACCCTGAAGGCACCTCACGGCACCCACACCCTCAACTGGCAGGTGCGGTTTGGGGGAAACCCGGCTCTCCCACTTCACTAGCTGGGTGACCTCTGTCCAACCGTTCTCTCTGTGCACCCTCCAAGACCACCCTTTTGCGCTCAGATGGTCACGTGGCGCTCAAAGCCAGTAAAGCACGTGGGAACTTTGTACGATTGCAAATGCTATTGAAATGCAATCATTATTGTCACAGCTGTTTTTTGTTTTTCTGAAACACCTGGCCCCCAGGAGGCACACTCTTTTTTTTCTCCCCTGTTCTACAAGGCCAGACCAGTTTTGCTCCACAGAGAGCCGGTTTCTATGATTGATCATTGCCTTACATGGTTGGTAACATAGATCTATTACCGTATTTTTAGAAATCAGTTGTAAATATGAGGTTTGCCGTGTAAGAAGTGTATGCGGAGAAGAGCGCGTGTGCTTTGAACTCATGAGAGGTGCAATTATCTCTAAATGACTTCTAATAAAGGTTAAAAAAAAAGGGAGGTAAAAATATCTTGGGGCAGGCAATGAAATGTCTAGAATAGTGCCATTTTAATAATCAATTATTCAAATATTTCTTCGTCAGACTTTGTAATGAGCTGGCCTCCTTTAACAACAAATGCCACCACTAAACAAAGAAACAACAACAAAAAACTTGGTCACTCAGTGCTTTTACCCCTTTTCTTCTTTTAACATATATTCTTTCTAATTCCTCCTGAAAACATATCATAAACACTGAGCTCTATCCAAGAAAAATGCCGGCCTCAACCCTTCCAAGTCTCCTACACCAACAGAGCATCACAGGGCTTTAATTTAGGGATTTTTTTTTTAGTCTTTCATCTACAAATTTGTGTTTTCAACCCATTTCCTACTGCCCAATGTCACTCTCAGCAACTGTTATTTTTTAAAACTTGTTAAAGGAGATTGTTAAAGGAAATTAAATTTTTTTCTTCCCGGGGTTGGCCAGAAAAGAAGTAAAAATTCAGACTGAGCCATAGCTCCATCTCCTGGAAGTGCATATCACTAGCAACAACTAAAGACAAAGCAGCCAGGACATTTCCTCACTGAAGGGCTCCTACTCAGATCTCACATGCTAAGGAAGATTATTCCCTACTCAGGTGGAGTAAGAGCAGACTTCTTAGGAAACCCTCAGCTCCTGGGGGAAATACTTAGCTTGAGCACGAGACCTGGCATCAAGGTATGCAGGTATGCATGGGAGAGCCAGTCTGCAACAGACTAAGAAAACAGAAGCAAAATGAAATCCTCCTATTGACATACCGAAAGCACAAATTATTTCATTTAGCTCATGTTTTAGAATTCAAACCTTCATTTAATGCTACTTTCTTTTTTGAGTGCAAAATTACAACTTGTGCACGATACCTAGATTCTGGGAAACTATGCTCTGTTCTTTATTTTGCTCTTGAGCATCTGCTTTTCTATTTTTATGCCAGAAAAATAAGATTTGTTTATGTAAACCTTATTATAATTTTGCATATTTATGTATCTACCTCAAGTCTTAAGGTATTTATTTGCTTGCACAGCTATTTTAAAGTTTTGAAATAGATACTGTCCATATTGTATATTCTTACTTAGAAAAAAAGATCTTTTTTCACTGCTGCCAGTTACTGTTGTCAGTTGTGTCTCTTTAAGAAAACTTAAAACTATGCAAAGTTTGAGGGGCTCAGATTAGGGCCAAATATATAATAGAATCCCCTAACCTTCTCAGTTCTACCTTGTGCATCATTGATACTTTTATTGCAACATATGGAATTTAAAGAATGTAAACTATGCTTGTCAATATGGATCAGCTATTTATGGACAGATAAAAGTAAGCAAAACCAGCAAATGATTGAGAATTGTTTTACTCTCCTTATGTTTTTTTTCCCATATTATGTACACCATAGAAGCAGAACACACACTTGCTTTCAATCTACTCTATACTCCTTAAAGTTATTCTGAACAGAGAGTGAGGTCAAATATGATATAACTGGCTTCAAATTTGGAAACAGAAAAAAAATCTATAGAACTATAGATAGCAGATGAACTGAAGCCACCAGTCTGATATTAATAAACTAAGTACAACACATACTAATACACAAAGCCCAATTTATTCAATATTTTTGGAATAGGAACCTCAAGTTAGATGAATATTGTCAGAAAACTAACAAAATCACCTTATACTATTTAAGTTTCAAGGGACTAAATATGTACAAACCAACACTTAACACATAAAAATTGAACTAACTAGGACGTAATCCCCCTTTGATGTTTCAGAAAGAACATTTTGGGCCTCAGGACGATGGCAGTGAATACCAAGTATCCTTGTCAGCTATTAAAGAATTAGAAGATAGAGATTACACCAATTTTGTTCTGGAATCATGATACAATCTTTTAAAAAAATTCTGGGTATCTGCGCCTGCATATGTTTTTCTATTTCAAAAAAAGTGAAGTGGAGAAAACCGTGCGTGCATCTGCTTATTTCTTTAGGACCACATGGATTTTAGATAAAATGAGAATTTTCTGCATAGTGAAAGCCTGTACCTGAAGTCTCCTCATCTTGTGTGTGGTTCTGCTTGATTAACATGCTTCATTCAATAGCCAGAAAGAGCACGCATTTTAGATGAGAGTTTTCTGTGGGCTTTTTTGATGATTGGCTTGAATCCAAAGCACTTATCCTGCTATTCAGAATATACTGTAGAAAACCATATAACTGCACCTAAGAGTCTTTAATTGCTAATTGTTCCTAATAACTGTTTAGTATATAATGCAAACAATAATACATGATGTCAGTTTGAATTTCAAGGTTGTTATTCAATCCCAAGTTTCTGCTGTGTTATGGTCTCTTCCTGTGGTTAATGATGTCTGGAAAACTCTCAGTGGAGTAACAATCCTAACTTGGGTAAGGGGTAAGGTCTGTATTAAAAGAATAACAGTAAAAAATAGAAATTAGACGTTTCAGTAATAGCCTACTATAAGCCTGAGGACAATATCGAGCAGCGAAAGGAAGAAATGAATGGCTCCTTCTGAAAATGCTTCTATTTCCAATATGCCTCCCGATAACCACTCAGAGGTAAACTGCACAGTGGAGTTGCAGTGGAAGTTAGAAGCCCCTTCTACATTGTTACCTCTATCCTAAAAGTTCTGTTCTGCTTTGGGGATTGCTTTCTGAAAGTCTTTATTTTTGAAGGAGTCAATTTTCATTATTTCCAAGGAGCTCTCTCATGTAGACACTCGCTGGTCCATTCTCCCTTCCACTCATCTTGGCTTAAGCAAGAACTTGGAAGCTTTCTAATAACAGGCAATGGGAAAAAAGGATACAACAGGGCCAAACTTTGGCTAGCTAATAATCCTCAAGTACTTCTCCCTCTGTTGGGTCTGCAATTTCAGTAAAATTTCTAGCACTTGGTGTTCTAATGGCCTTTAGCTCTTTAGAAGCTGGCATTTAAATGCTTCTTCATGTTGCCAGTTAACTCAGTATTTTTTTTTTTTTTTCATCGTCTTGGTCTCTGCCAGATTCTGGAATAGACAGTAAGCAGAATAAGAGAGACTGGGGAAGTATAAAATTCACTCAGGAAAATAGACTAGATATGAGAGAGAGTAAGTACAGGGGAGAGTAAGGAAAAAAAAAGCCAAGAGGAAAAAGTGGAAAAACTGTAAGTTGGGCAAAATCATGAGGGAACTAGACTACAGTGGATTGGTGATAGGGATAAAAGTTTTGCTATGTCTTGGAAATATTTAACAGGAATCTCTGTATACGTATCTGTGGATGTTGATACAGGCAAAACAAATAGCACAATACAATATTTGGTTCATCACTCCCTTTCCACGTTACTTCTTATTATGGCACTGTGGTAGATTGCAAAATTTCTACACTCCTTATTTTCCTTTGTTCCATGTCTTCCGCAATTTAAAAACAAGTCCCTTTCCCTTGAAACGACCTGGTCTTGGGACTTGCCACAGTGAGTGGTGGATGTGACATTGTGTGCATCTGCCATGCTTCTACTGGTTTTCTTAGAATCCTACCCAGCTGCCACCTCAACCAGCCTTGCTAACCTGAGAGAGGATGAGAGACCATGTTTGAGGGAAGATTCTCTCAGCAGAGGTGATCTTGCACTCTGCAGCCCATGTCCTTCCTGGGCAGCTTAGCGAAACTGCATGAATTAATCCAATTGGAACCAGAAGAGTCACCTCACTGAGCCCTGCCCAAATTTCTAATAAAATTAAGAGTTAAATAAATGAGTGTTAAACCATTAAGTTTACCATAAACAACCTTTACATCTTAAGTACTTACAATTTTCATGTAAGGATAAGTATATTAAGTATTAAATCTCTATTTGAAGCCCACATTTTCTTATATAAGTCCCTCAAGAGATTTAGGTGAACACCTGGACATATTAATCCTACTTGTGGTTAAAGATGTATGATGTAAAGATGTATGATGGCTTGAAAGGCATTATTCATCCATAATTGTTGCATTTTTCAAACTTCCGCTAAGACTTTATGTTTGGCACATTAGAAAGTCGATCGTCCATTTATTTGTTCAATACAGACAACCATTTCATAAAATGGTATGGCTTTTGGTCTTGACTCCTAGCAGGTATTTTATGGCTCAGATTTTAGGAAAATGATACACTTGGGAAAAGAGAAACCATTATGGATAACCAGGATATATGGGTTTTAACTTCAGTCTCAACCTACCTCCATTCATAAAAGAACCCAAACCTCTGAGAGAAATCTTTAGATTGTTCATCTACTATGGTAGTACACCACTCTATCTTCATCTCATCTGTGTAATTCACAGCACCTGAAAATTTTAAGGATTTAATGACTACTCACGACATTATTAGGTCACCCAACACCAGTCAGTCAGGCAGGTTATTTGTCATCAGGAAACCTCGAGTCCAATGATGCTGGTAATATACATTATCTAATTCCTTTATACACACACAATTTTTTCTATGTGATTAAAATGGAAGTTAACTCACAACTTAGAATTGCTGTTAAGTAAAGGGTGGTGAGTTCCACCTGAGTTCAGAAATTTCACCATGTGCTGATGAACAGAAACCTGATAGAGTTTCTTTCAGTTTTGGGGAAAAAAATGTAGAAGAAATGGTTTTGAGCAGAACAGTTTAGTATTAAATGGATAAAATTATACTAAGTTCCAAAGGTTTCTGTTTCAGTTAGGATTTAGGCAGGAAATAGATGTCACACTTATAGCTGAGTAATTGAGGAGAGTGACGGTATAGGCAGGAGTTCCACTGAAGTACTCTGATATTAATAGTAGTTGGAAGACTACCAAACCCCTAGGCCTGGAAGAGTAAAGGAGGGAGCAGTTGTTGAACCCCAAAAAGGTTGTTTGGAGAGGGCTGCCTAAGAGGGGCTGTGGAGTCCTCAGGCAGCCAAATGAGGTGACCTGTCAGGGAAGAATCTGTGGTGTGCCCTGGCCCCAATCTTGTCCCATCCTTCCACTTATACTGTCCCTTCCTCCAATTGGCTAAACCCAGTAATGGGGATGCATCAATCACATTCATTCAGTTAGGCCCCAGGAGGCCCCAAACATGGTGGAGAAAGGTGGGGGAGGCTGGAAAAGGGTAGAGCATCCAGAGGGGCAGATGGAAGATGTCCAGCAGAGTTGCTCTGCAAAGAATAAGAACTGAAAGCTCATTTTAATGAGATTTAATTCTCTGAGAACAATGGCATATCTAAATTAATGAAGTTCTGTCTCATATTTTTTTTCCATTTATAACTGTATAGGAAAGAGAAGTATAAATGAATGAAAATGGCTGGGAACATGAAAAAGAACAGAGTGGGATCCAAATATTTATTTCATCTATAGTCAATTCTCAATACTTTTGCATTATCATTACCACCTATTTAGTTTATTGCCATTTGTCTCATCATTATTTTCTTAACTTTCATAAATCAAACAATAATAATTCAGTCATGTTATTGAGTTTTTCTGCCATTAACAATATTTTTTCTGCTATAGAAATCTATGAAACTATTCAAATTCATAAAGAGGGATGAGCCAAACTATTTTTTTGGTACTGTTTTGGTTCTGCCAAGGACCAACTGGTAACCTCAGTCACGTTGATAACTTTTGGTGGTGGCCCAAATTTCTTCACCCGTATGGTGAAAATAATAATCCTAATTACTGTCTCTTAGGGTTGCTGCAAAGATTAAAAGCATTGTTACCAGTAAAGCACTTAAAACTGCTGGGCAACATAAACACTGTCAAAATGTTTGCAAACAGCAGCAGAAAGGTAGTAATATGGATCCCAGGTTTTATTATTTGACTAGTATGTTCCTTTCTGTGAAGAACCATGTGGGGTGCAACATAGCTTGCTATCTGGTGAGACTTCTTAGTGTGAGTTGCAACCAGGCAGCATGAACCACTTTCCCTGGCTCAGAGTGAGTCAGGTCAGCAATAAACCTAAGAAAGAAAGGCAGAGCTGTTTAATTTGAGGCTCTATATGATTTTAAGGACATATTTTACTGCTTATCATGGAAGCAGAATAAAATGTTCCAGAGAGCCATATTTAGAAGTGGACTTCCCTAGAATAAGAGTTCACGGTGCGCCTCATTCCTTTGCTATCCACAAACAGTAAGAAGACATACTCATTTGGAAACCTCAGAATTTGAATATATTCCCAGTTACAATACACGATTTGTAGATTTAAACTGAGTGCTTTAACTAATTGATACCCTATAGGGGCTTCAGCTAAATCTTCTCCTTAGGTAGAGCACCAGTCCCATCTCATTTCAGATGCTCTCCAACATCTGAAGATAAAACATCCTTCTCGATATAGATTATTAAGTTTCTTTGTTCAAGGCAATCAAATACTATACGAAATGGAAGAAATGTGCTAAAGACAGATAATCAGCTAATTGAAGGTTTCTCCAACAAATTACAGAAGAAACTGAAAGAATATTGATTGAGGGAAAGAAATGAGGGTAAGTGTTCAAATACATTATTGGAATTAAAACTCTCCATTTAAGGCATATTGTAAGAACAGTATTAACTTGTTTGGGGATCAACTTTCCAAAAGCAGACAACTGTGCGTACTCTAATTGTCACTAAGGCATGACTGGGACTTCTTGCATGCTTTGCAAATCTCCTTTCAATGGTAGCAACCTTTTCTGAGAAAGAAACTGAAAAAGCACCTTTGCTCCTTATTAATTTTTATCTTCACCATCTACTCTCTCACTAAAAATATTAGTGGCGTCTGTCTGCCAAAGGAATTTTATGAAATCAAATACAGCTTTCCTATTACCCAGTCCAGCAATGGGTTTTTCAAATTGGCTGAAATACTGAAAGCACAAGGAAGATGAGAGACTTGTAATGATTGCTGGAGAAAAAGGCTAAGGGAAATCAAAGTAACAAAAGGTAAGCAATAAGATGTATAGATACTGCAAAAAAAGAGCATGAAACAGAAAGATGGGAAATGAGAACTATACGAATTTTGATTTTTTTCAAATGTCAGGAAATTCAGGGCTAATCCTTGTTGAGTAATAAGTATAATTAAAGTACCTCTTCCTCCTTCCATAACAGCAGCCACCGCAGCAGAAGCAAAATCAGTAGTTTCACTTAAATAGCACCTGCTACATATGTTAGGCATTATCCTCCCTCCCTTCCCACCTTCCTGTCAGTCACTTAATCTTTTCAACAAATCTACAAGACAGGTACATTCTTTCCCATTCTACAGATGAGAAAATTGAGGCACAGAGAAGTTTGTGACTGGGTAAGGTCAGACAATTGACTCCAGGTAATTTACACTGCTCTTTTTACTATCTTCACAAGAATTATTGCAGATTACGGATTCAGGCAATAGTATTTGAGTAGTTAATGGTATGTGACCACCAAGAACACATGCTACGAGGAAAACACACTCAGACATACGCATGCACACAGATAGAAGAACGACCCTTGAAGATATTAGCTGTGATATTTTAGGTGGAAATGTTCTGGGTAAAGATGACAGGAAGTGAGAACCATTACAACTTAATGCATTAACACTTTCTACAGGCTGTATGTCATCTTCACATAAAGAAAGGGACACTAAGCATCACACTGGATTAACTGGAGGATGTATACTGGAGGCAGCGAGTTTGGGAGTAAAAATCTGAAAATATTCAGGGAGAGATCTTTCAAAATGTATGTTAGGGAGCTGGAAGGTCACATATAGAATATGACCATATGTCAGATGTATTTCACTGGGAAATTCTTATTTATAACCCCTTATTAGCTAGTTAAATTTAAGCAAATGAATTCACTTCTCTGAGACAGTTTCCCTATCTTAACATGAGAGTCTGCATTACAGAGGGGTCATGGTGTTTGTTGGGAGGTCAAGTGATGGACGTAAAGCTGTTTGAGCTGGAATAGACCAGCCCAATAAATTGAAGATAACTGTTACTTAAGGAAGGACAAAATGACTTGATTTACACTGATAACAGGGTAGAAAACTACAGAAAGTAAGTTTTGAGAACCTAGGGTATAGAATAGTAACTTCTTCCCTCTCATACCAATTCTATTAATGAATATACAGAATTGAATGAAGAAATGGGAAAGCCAAAGAGGAGGGTCTTTAAAACTTGGTATATGTAAAGTTTAAACAAATAGATGATGGTACAATGAAGAAAGAATAGTGATGGTATCTGGTTGAACGTCATGACCAAAATAAATATCACATCCCTCTTCCTTGTAAAGGTACATGTAGCACAAATGTTTCAAGTTTGATTGAGAACAATTCATCAATGGTCTAGAACAGCAGTTTGCAATCTCTGCTCCTCAAGGCCCAAAGACTTCTCCCAAGGGGTGTAGGTTGAGAGAGAGAATTTATAGGGCCTGGTGAGTGATTAGTGAGAGAGGGGAAATATTTTTTTCCTAGTTTTGTAGTTTAGCCAATGGATGTATGATTGCACTACCTGACAAGATCTGAGCTATAGAAGGTGGAATAGGTTTGGGATAAGAGCCATAAGTCTGGCGGTACATATGTGGATGAGTTGACAATGAGACTGTTTCTTCCCTGACTGGCAGTACTGATTGTACGTTATCCTACAGGTACATTTAGACATCTCTACTATGCACAAAGGACAACACAAAGGAGCTATCTTCTAGGTTGTAGGAACATATATGGGAGGTTTCAGCATATAAATACTAACGAAAGCCATGGGGTTGGAGGAAATAATCCAAGTGGACCACGGAGGGTAAAATGAAAAATTGATGGGGACAAGGTCTGAGAACTCCTATGTTTATTAGTGGGGTAGAAGTGGGTTAGACAAGGATCTTGAGATCATGTTTCCAGAATGGGGAAAAGGAAAATGAAATAAAATGGAAAGCAAGAGAAAATTGTCAGTGGTGAGATATTTCTAGGAGGTCAAATAATATAAGGGTAAAAAAAAAAAGAGGCTTAGAAATCACTGTTATGGAAGTTATCCCTTACCATGCAGAGTGTTTCATGGACTGGCGACATCAGAGACTAAATTGGGGCGGCATGAAGATACAGCGTGAGGTGAGGACAAGGAAAGCACTCTCTTTAGAGTTTGACCGCAGAAAGGAAATGAGAAATGGAACTGTATTTGGAGGACACATGGAGTTAAGTGAGGACCTTCTAAATAGGTAGGAGGTTTGTGTTTAAATGCTGATGGGAAGTGTCCACCAGAGAGGAGAATGCAGCAAATGCAGAAAAGATGAGATACCCTACATGTGAAGGTGTGAAAAGAATTGGGTGTGTGGCCCAAAGAATAGGTGGGCTGCTTGACTTAAGGAGCAAAGTCTCCTCCACTGTAATAATGCAGAAAGAGAGGATGGAAGGACAGGTGCTGAAGGATGATGCTTGCAGATTTGCTGGTGGGAATTTGAGGTAGTTTCCCATATAAGCCCATATTCCCAGAAAAATTGCAATTTCTTGAAGCAGTATATTTGGTTACCAAAAAAACAAAACAACTGCAATGAACTTACTTTGGCCGAGTGTCAGAAAGGGGCTGAGTATACTTTGATAAAGTCAATGTCTAAGGTCAGCAACTTGAGAACATATGTTTTATTTCCTTCATCTTTAAATCCCCTAGCACCTAGGGCAGTGCCTTACACACAGTGGGGCCCGAATCGATAGGTGGGGAAAGGTACCACTCAGTGTTTATGTCTAGCTCTATAGGATCCTAGAGCCTCAGAAGTCAGAATAGTGCTTTTGAAGCAATCAAACAATACACAAAGGATTCTAGAACATCTTTTGGACCTTTCAGACAGCTCTACACAAATTGTTCCGTGTTCCAATGCACTCATCTAGGCCTTCGCTGCAGCGTCAGCATACAGCACCAGACTGACACATCTGCTTCTCCGACATCCTTCACTGTCACTGCCCTGTGAGCATCTGGGGCAGAGACTGGGCGCTTTGGTGTCACTCATAATATTCATAAGAATAACTATCATCTCATTAAGTGTTCTTAACCACACTGTAGGTATTATAACTCTCTCCTTTAACCCTTAAGGAAAATAAGGCTTATACAGACCAAAAGTCACTTGTCCA
This sequence comes from Tamandua tetradactyla, assembly GCF_023851605.1. NCBI lineage: Eukaryota > Metazoa > Chordata > Mammalia > Pilosa > Myrmecophagidae > Tamandua > Tamandua tetradactyla. Next base: position 31,920,176 of record NC_135352.1, read on the forward strand.
AGTTCACGCAACTTGTAACTGAGGGAATCTGGACCCCTGTCCACAACTGCCTGACTTCAGATTCTGTGGTCTCAATTACTGACCCTTATCTTAGTCTTTTGTTTTCTTCCTTTCTTGTTTTTCATAAACTCAGTAACTAGCACGGTATCTGGCATATAAGTGACATGGTGGCACTTAATGCATATTTGTTGAAAGAAAAGTGAACGAGGGATGTTTTTAAGACAGTATCCTCACCAGCCTTCCTGGGCGGTTCTGTGCCTCTCACAGCGCCTACCACAGAGCCAAGAATGTGTCATTTTAAACATTTGAAAGGTAAATTACATTTCTTTCTACAGTGACACACATTTGGCATAAGACTGATCTTTTCAGGTAACATTCTAGTAAATGACTTTAAAGAGCCAGTTTTTTCACCAAGTATCATGAAAAGAATAAAGTACCAAGCATACCTATTAGCCTTCTTGATACTCCTTCCACTAGTGATATCGATAGCAAAACCCAAATACATCATGGTAATAATTTCCAATAATGGAATGCATAGCCAAAGTTAAAAAACAACAACAAAAAAAGAGACTAAAATATCATAGCACGCGCTTAGAGTTTATTTCACACTTCTCTTCCATTTAATTTATGAAGAGAAAAATTACTGTGATAGATATAAGTTGGCAGTTGTGATCATTAACAACGAGCTATTGCCCATGGGCGTGCAATAAAATGTAGTATATATCGATTCTCCTTAACTATTTTGAGATTGTGATTGAAAATTACTGTTGAATTACAGATAACACTGTCTCCACAAATGATAAATATTGTAAACTGGTTATAAAAGCAGTTAAGGTATTATTATGTTTGTGTCATTAGATTTACTTTACTGACATAAACAGTTCAAAATAACATGCATTTATATATAATTTAAGGACTATCTATTCGAGTTCCTCTAAGAAATACCAGCATACAGAGTGCTTTATGCCATCGCCACAAGGCAGGTTTCTTTCAACTTGACTCAGCATCCATCCGTCTTCTATTTAGCTACTTCTCATATCAATTCTGTGGCCCACTTTCAAAATTAACGGCTTTGTATGTTACAGGAATTGCCTCTCCAAGGAGAAAAAGAAAGAAAGAAAAAGAATGAAAGAAAGGTAGATTTGCTGGTCTTTATTTTCTTGGAGACTGAGTGAATAAATTCAGTCAAGCATCAGGACTCTTCCCACACAGGCAGACGATGCCTTGCTGGTAAGTGGGTAAAAGCTGCCTGAAAATCATGCAACCAGGTGTTTCTTCAGTAGCCTCAGTTTTAACAGAAGAGACTGGGGAGTAATTTTAAGAGCAAAACTCTGGGCATCCAGCACTGCCCGCCACACCCCTGAAACACTCAGGCAGCCACAGAAGCCTTTCTCTTTATCATGACTAGCATCTGTGCTAGGAAGATTTCATGGAGAAAAGGTTCTTGCAGACATATCCTTTCTGAACATTTACAAACATGCTGATTTCTGTGCACGAACTGAATGAAAAAAGCTTCCTTCGAGTTAAGATTTAATGCATAATTTCAGGTGGCAGCCCTTTAAAGAGAGATGCACAGTCATCCACTCCCTACTCTAATGACACCTGGGAAACCGTCTCAGTCTTCTGTTTTCCTCCGGGGGACACATGTAAGAGGAGGATTTGGGACCCAAATCATCTCATCCTTAAACATCCCGTCACCAGGCAGCCTGAGTTCCCCCGTGTGGATCGTCATTTGAAAGATACGAACGTGCCATTCCTATTGCATATGCAACCCTGAAAATCACTCACAATGTAAGGGGTAGGACAGCCTTCTCAGGGGGAGGAGGGGCAGCAAGGATGAATGGCTCCTTAAGTGAGGAAATAAACATTTTCTTCTCCCAAACCCCTCACTTCTGCTAGAGCTTGGCTTTTTAAGATACAGAAGAAGTAGGACATTTGGACTCTTAAGAAACAAAGTGTGGATATAATCCATAATTAAAATGCTCTAAAAGAAAATGCTGGGAAAGGATGGGGAGCATTTACAAAAGTGGAATAGCAGCACTGATTTTTTTTAAAACTTTTTTTTTATTGTATAGTATAATATATACACACACACACACACACACACACACACACACAAAGTAGAGAAATGAAAAAACAGTAGTTTTCAAAGCACTCTTCAACAAGTGGTTATAGGACAGATCCCAGAGTTTGTCATGGGTTACTAAATGATCCTCTCATATTTTTCCTTCTAGCTGCTCCAGAACATAGGAGGCTCAAGGGCTTAAATATTTTATCATCACAACAGACTTTGTTTCCTTCTTTTTTGTGAACAATACCGTATATACAAAAAGCTATAAATTTCAAAGCACAGCACCACAATTAGTTGTAGAACATATTTCAGACTTTGACATGGGTTACAATTTTACAATTTTAGGTTTTTACTTCTAGCTGCTCTAAAATACTGGAGACTAAAAGATATCAATTTAATGATTCAGCATTCATATTCATTTGTTGAGTCCTATTTTCTATGTATAATTCCACCATCACCTTTGATCTAGCACTCTTATATTTTTACAGTCAGGGAGAATCTATTGAATTACTCAAGAATTCAAATGTAAGCTCCATAAGGGCAAGACCTGGTTGCGTTTTCTTCCCTGCAGCAACTCCAATGCTCAGAGTGTCTGGCATATGAATATATTTTGAAAAAAAATTGCAAAGAAAATTAGTATTTTCCCATTTTAAAGAAATAAAAATCTATATTAAATACTCAATTTTTTGCAAATGTAGTTATTTCTTGTTTACACATACCACTAAAAAAGCTAACATGCAGTATGAAGCTGCTTCTTCCTGAAGGAGCTTGAAGGATACTCAGACTTTTCAATACATGGCTTCTGCTTGTATTATCAACCTGAGGACCTGTTGCTGGCTGCTCCCTACCTAGTGCCATGCCTTTGTAAATGAGAATTACTCAATCTCCATTTGCTCTCTGCCAGCTGCTCCAATGTCCTTGACTTTTGAGCCAAGGCAGACTTTATTACAAAATATGTTCACAATGTCCTTGAAGCACTTCTTAAGCCCCTATTCAATCAGAATGTCCAGCTTCAGTTGCCCACTTGGAAATCGCTTTGATAACCTGCTGTCAGCCCATTCTTTTTTACAGGACCAACCCACTGAAATGGAATCACCGTTAAGTATGACTTTCCTACTAGTACACCGACAGTGTTCTGAGCGCTCATTAATGCACATCATTTTGACATTTAATTTTAAATATAGCATATAGGGGAGAGTTGCCTAGGAACTGGGCATCATATCAGTGACAAGCCTGACCATAGCTCAAAGTACCAGAATCCTCTGTAGTCTGCCATGCACTGAGTTCTCACCTAGAATTTCATGGAAGAAAACACAATTGATCTGATCACAGCAAGTCTTTCCTTTTCTCTCTACTAAGTTATCTATGCATTTTAATTTCACACATTCCTTCTCTTAGCATCCTTCTGTCCCTTACCTCACCATCTAAAGGGAAAGAGGGATATTAACCAAATTCCTAATGTGTCATTACAGGTGGTTCCCTAATCAGTCTTCATTCAGATTCCAGCTGCTCTAGATTCTGTATTTCAAGAGAAGAATAAAGTGGTCTTCAGAATTCTTCGATTGTCAGAAATATCTAGCTTGGGTATACTACTTTGGGTCATCTATTTCTTATCTCGCTTATTCAACTATGTATCTTTCAGTGATCTATTTATTTATTCCCTGTGTTATGAATGGAGAATAGGATCATACGATACCATAATACAGCATATAGAATTTTTGGAGAACATCTGGAAAAGAAGAAATAAAGGTTTCTTCCTGCCTAACTTCCACATTCCTCTGCTCACCTGTAGCAGCAGCTTTTCCACCTTTATAGAAGCTAAAGACGAAAAGAAAAATAAAACAAAGATGACTTTGCCTCCTCTCAAATCTAAATGGGAGCATGAGATCAAAGATTTGAGGGACCCAATGTCAAGAATGGTAAACAAAATTTCACACATTAAAAAATTAAAAAGACAAAGCAGGTTATCCAGCATAAGCTGAGAATGAATCATTCTAAATAAAAGTGACTTTCAAATAACTGAAAGTACACTTCTTCAATCACAGCCTTCCTTTTCATTGTATCCACAGTGATGGAGAGAATCTTCATAACCAGAGAATATGGGGCATAATTTTACCTTTCCTTGAGGCCCTGGGGTAATCACTATGAACATAAGCAGCTGCATTTTACTGTCATATGATGATGCCCCTGGGAATTACTGAGTGCACATACAACTATCTGACTTGAACCAACGTGAGTCTAGACTTTCAGGCTTTTAGACTTTTAATTTGATTTTATATTTTATAACCATTGTCAAGCTTTTAGTTGTTATTTCTTGCAGCTATTATATGGCACCCCCACTCTTCCAATTTGCTGTGGACCAGCACACCTCATTGTCAAACCTCCACTGTATACATTTGGCTCTGAGAGAGCCTAAAGGGCTCTGGGATTAAGAACTGCATGGCACGTAGTACGTACTTTTGCACATATACTTACCCTACTCAGAAAGCATGTTATTTTCTCCATTCTTTCTGGTTCTCAACTATGTTCCACTCTGTGCTTCTCAAATCTAAGTGGACTGAAGAATCATCTGGAGATCTGCTAAAAATGCAAACTCTGATTCAATAGGTCTGGGTAGGGGCCAGAGATTCTGCGTTTATCACAAGCTCCCAGGACCACTCTCTAGGCAGCAAAATTTGATTGTTCAGGTAATTAGATAAGTGATACAGATCAGGGATCCAACAGCCTGCAAACCACAGCCTGTGGGCGGAATCTGAGCCACTCCCCCAACCATTTTTATACGAACCCTGAGCTAAGAAAAATGTTTGCACCTTTAAACAAATGCTTGGGGAAATAAAACTACAAAGAAGAATATTTTATGATGCACCAAAATTATATGTATTTATAATTGCAGCGTCCATAAGTCAAGCTTCATTCATTTCCATCTTGTATGCAGCTGCTTTTACATGACCATGACAGAAGTTGAGTAGATGCCAGAGAAACCAGAACCCTAAATTATTTGAAATCTAGTCCTTTATAGAAACAGCTTGTCACACCTTGATCTAGCTAATCGTGCTTCATATTTGAGCAACGTCTTGCAATTTACAAAGGACTTTCATTTCCTCTGGTTCCGTTTTGTCATAAAAGGAGTATAAGACAGATAAGGTTCCCACCAACCGAGCAAAACCTAAGCATCTTCCCGCTGTACGACAAGGCGATGTGCTAGTATAATTGCCATAGTGATGGTTTCAAGTTTTTCTTCAGCTAAATTCTTTCAAAGTATGTCATTTCAATCATTAAATAGAAATAATGGTCTTTCATTCTGATGAAGAAACATTCTCTAAAATTATATAGTAGGCCAAAAAACCACCTCAATGAATATTTTCTTTCAAAATTTTAATATACAAATAAAAATGGAAACAGTAGAATAGATATTAATTGGGAAACAGTTATTGTTTTATAGATTCAAATAAGATTCACTGGCTCTTTCCTGAGGTTTATTTGATATAGGACATATTCCATTAAAATCCCAGATTCTACTTCTTGGCTGTAAAGGGAAATTTTCAAAATTATAGTAAACCTTGGCCTCCCCACTTGTTACTGTTACTATAAAAGAAATTTTAGATTTGCTGAAAATATTTAATGTTTAAAAATTATTATTTATGGGCAGATGTGGCCTAGTAAAATATATTGCCCTTCATTCTGCTATCCATATAATTTAAGCACTATGTTTTTTACAAATAAAGATGAACCCTGGGAAAAAGATAGCTTTTTATTAAATTTAAGGAAGTAGTTCTGTCTTTATGCCAGCAAGGAATGTTCTGGATTTAGGTTCACTAATTTCCTACCAACAGAAGAAAACAAAGGAATCCTTAACTTCAGAAATGGAATGCAAATCCTCCTTTGAGACAAATCTCTCTACTCACTTATAAGATTTTACATCAGATATATACTCTATCAGATGATACGTTAAAATTCTTTTGATTGAAATGTGAATAAAAAGAAAACAGAACTCAGAGCATGAAGAGGCTAAGAGGTTAGTCAGTAAAAATATATAGGAAAATACAAAGTTGGCAGTGTGTTGACAGCAAAATTATTTGTTAGTGAGAAGTTTTGGTTTGGGAGATGAGCTCATTCTGGGCACTTCCTTTGGAACCGGGTTGCAGTGTTGTCATAAGCAACCAGTTTTGCACTTAAATGCAACCAAATAGCTCTACCTGAAGCCTGTTTGAAATGATCTCTTGGGCGGGGGGGGGGGGGGGGGGGGGGGGGGGGGGGGGGGGGGCGAGAGAGAGACAGACAGAGAGAGAAAGACAGACAGAGAGAGAGACAGAGAGAAAGAGAGAGAGAGACAGACAGAGAGACAGACAGACAGAGAGACAGAGAGAGACAGACAGAGAGAGAAAGACAGACAGAGACAGAGAGACAGAGACAGAGAGACAGAGAGAGACAGAGAGACAGAGAGACAGAACACATCAAATGGAAGCCAGAGTCTATTGAAAACCTAATCTCAGAATGAGCATCCCTTACTTCTGACGTACTCCACTAGTCAGAAAGGAGTCAGTAGGTCCAGATGACCCTGAAGGGAAAGAAAGGGTGTTGTATAAGTTGTGAAAGCCAGAAAGTGAGGTCACTGGTGGCACCTTGGAGGCTGCCTTTCATATATGTATCTTCCCTGATTACCCCTCTTTTCTGAAGCAGAGTTAACCATATCCTCTGCGTTATTATTTCATATAAACATGCTCAGAGCTGCCATGCATGACCGTGAAGATTATATCTTGTGAGATTGCTAAATCAAGCATTCTGAGGATCCAAAGTCCAGCCTATGTTCCTGAGCCTTAAAGTCAAAAAGGCACCATGCAGATTAAAGATGGCCTAACTGGAGAGGTCCCCACAAAACTCTGAAGAATAGGAAATAACAAGAAACCATTTCTGAGCAATTTTTCACCCCTGTATGGCCAATATATTGTACTGTGAATTGCACTTGGTATTAGCTCCATAAGTGTTTGTGGATTAAAGATGAATGGGTACTTGAAAGATGAATATAACTTGGATATTTCAGTTGGCTAGTTTGTAATCAAAGTCTTATTTGGGAGGACTGACAAGACATTGGCTCAAGAAGTGTTTGCAGACATCAAGTACTGAGTCACAATTCCCAGACCACAATGAACAGGGTATTTCTAAAGTTTGTGATGCTTCTTAGTGAAGTCACACATATAGAACAATTAATGGATATTCGGCCTATGTGCTTTGGCTATAATTGTCGGGCTATAGTTTTCACTCATAAAAACCACAATATTAAAGATGAAAATTCCACAATAACCTGGGAAATTTTCAGAGGTATTTTTGCCTTCCACATATGCTCATTCAAAACAATATTCAGCTCACAATCCTTTTCTCAATTCAAAGCAGACAGGCTCTATGAATGGATTCAGCATTTCCTATTGATGAGATAAAGACTGATCAATTTCAGCCATCTGGATTAATTCTGTGGTGATAAATAAGTTGCTTGGTGAAGAAATATAATTATGATTGAGAAAAAAAATATCAACTAGAAAATTGTATATATGGGCATCCGTATAAAGACGGATTGAGTCTTTCTTTAGTATTCTTTCTACTGGACTCACAGCATTCAAAAGAAAATATGGAACCTCTGTAAAGACATTGATATTTACAAAGGTCACAGAAAACGACCAATACATTGTCCCAACTACTGAAAGTTTCTGGTACCACAGATGTAGAATTAGAAAACCTTCTAAAAAGCTAAATGTTAAAACAAGTTACTACATTTTTACTATAGCGTAATAACCATTTTAATTAAGGAAAAGATTACACAGGAACTTATAAAAAAGAAGCTTAATATAGAAAAATGTTCAGTTTCATATTAGTTGACGATTTGCAAATAAACAATTCAAGAAAAACTGCACCATTAAGAGAGGAAAACCAATACCACTAAAAGAAATATATTTCATGCTCTGATTGTACCCAAAATTCAGATTTAGACTATTACAAATTTGATTCTAAATATTTTTTAAAAGTTTCCCTTTAATGTCATCCACACAATAAATAATATTCTTATAATTGTGCTTTTTGTGGATCTTAGCCACATTACTAATTGTGAGATTATTAACCTTAAATGCAACATTCATGCATTTCTACCAAGATAGGACAGCGATATAGTAAATCAGCTTGGTTTCTTTTTAAAAAGGCAAGCCTTTTTAAATGTGTCAAATGACTATATGACAATAGCTCCCTGATCTTGATTCCATGAGTCTGGCATATATGCTCATAAATATTTCTTAAGTGAATGAATGAAATGAAACTAAATGAATGAGTAAGAGACTAGGTAGGTAATCCAAATTGATTTAAATCAAATGGCAAGTTACTCCAATAGTCTGAATGGTGCACTTTTTAAAAACTTCCCACTTAAAAGGAAAAACAGAAAGACATACGACCTCTTTTATAGTCAACTCCATCTGTTACCAGGCAAGAAGCAGTACTGTTCTCCCAGACATTATGCACGGTGTATCAGATTGAGCATTTTTCAGACATATAAACTACGTTTCCTGTGAACATTATCATCTCTCAGTACGTTATGGATTTCTGATGATCAATAAATAATGAAGAATAACAATAACAGCATCAGCGAAGCCCGGAGGGACTGTCAGGCTTGCACTCAGGCAAAGGTCTGAGGAAACAGATGGTTTCTTCATTGTGCCCTGAAAGCAAGCCTCGTTGCCTTCTATGGAACCACTAAGGGCAGTAAATCCCTTAGCAATTGGCCTTCCATCAAAAACAGTCTGTATCCGGTCTCCGGGAGTTCACAGCGAGGGACTTTTGGCAATGCAGTCTCAGTTGATCACTCCTGTAATGGGGCAATTATAGTCAGAGGGGTTGTGTGTGATGTAACCCAAGTCCTCATTTCTACACAGCTGTGCAGACCATCAACTCAAATTGTACCATGAAGTCAACTGGGAGCCTATTCAGAATATGGGATATTTATTGGCTGAGGATGAGGAAAGCCTATTTATTCAGCCACAGTGGAATTTATCTTTGTCGGCTCTGGGCACAGATATTCGAGCCTGTGCAAATAGCAGCACTACTCCTGCCAGCCGGGCTGCTCCAGGCTCTCCTCTAAACAGACTCTCTTGGGCCCTGTCTGTCATTCCTGTCGCAGACTGGCCTGCTCCAGGGTTTGCCCGAGCCTATTGCCTGACTCCAGGAGCTTGTACACACCCACCTTTTAACTTTTGTGAATGCCCAAATGGATCTTTCAGAATTTTGATGTTTAATCAATATATAAGGATGAAAGGATTGCAAGTGGCAGTGAGGACTCAGCTGATATTAGGTAGCATGATTTTTTTAAATGGATATTTCCTTAACTGTCTTCAACAACTTTGGGCTACATGGAAGGAACCAGAAAATTCTTAGTGGCATGTCCCCACAGCCAGGGACGGACATCCTAGGTAAGCCAATGGGGCAAAGGCGTAAGGTGGTGTCAAATGCACTGCTGGAATGCTGTTCCATGAGTCAGTCTGTGGAAGGAATAAAGGGAAAGCAGGGCAAAAGTGATGGCGTGGGAACACATGGAGGTTGGAATCAATGGAATTCATGAAGAAGATCAAGAACAGCCTTGAGGATGAGGGAGTCCGAGATGTGCAAGAACAGAGACTTGCATCTCACGTTCCAGAAGTAACAGGGTTGTGAGTGGTGCAAAGTTCACCCTTCCCCTGCCTCTCTACTTCTCTAACCTTTTGTAAACAGTGGTCATAGACTTGAGTCAGCTAGGCTGGATGCAACGGTGGGCAACAAAGAACCTTTTCTTAACCTGCTTGCATGGAAGAGGGCATTGAGGACCAAAATGTTGGGAAAATCCAGGCTCCAGAAAATGTGAAGAGGTAGAAAGAATCTACAAGAAAAGGCTCAGGCGCAGCGTAGGATAAGTTTTGAATGTATCTCTCCTTAAACATGTCCAACTATTAAATTAAAATAAAATTTAGCATTACCATACTATCAGAAGTCACGATTTTGGTATATATAAATGAAAACTGCAAATTGCTTTACATTTCTGAAAAAAATATTTTCAAGTATTTTAAATAAAGCAATTAGATGGGAACAAAACGAAGTCATGCAGGGACAGCAGTGGCCGGAAAGCAGAGATGAGTGCTATCAGATGCAAAAAACAAAACCAAAAAAACAATAACAATAACAACAACAACAAAAAAACCAAAACAGACAAATACGTTTGTGGCAGGACTAAATTTTTAGCATCTTGGGGCATGATTTGATGGGGGTCTTATGAGCACTGTTTACAGTGCTCAGTGTTTAAAGTGAGTGTGACACATCTTAACTCGTATGGAGTCGATAAAGAGTTTGGGGTGAAGGAAGACCTGAAGATCTGCAGAATGGAGGGATGTGAGGGATCACTTTAACAAAGGAGGCATCAGCATAGAGGGAAGAAATAAAACACGTGGTGAGAATGAACGGCAGCAAGCATGGAAGGAGTCTTCGGAGGCAGAAGACAAAAAGTATCCAGAGATGTGAGCTACAAGGCCAGAAGCTCAGCTCTCCCAGGCATCCCACCCTGTTTGTCTTCATGGTTACAGTTCGCGCAGAGCCGGGCCTTCTGAAGGACCAGGGGTGGGAGATCAGCAACCCCTCTCTGCACTGCTGAATGCAGAAGGAAGCTGAGCTCAGCATGAAGCCCGAGAGCAGAAAAATGCATCTTCCATTTACATTTGCTTTCTCCAATTTGCTTAGTCCTCAGTCTTCTTTTTATCCCTAGGCTTTCCTTTTCTCCAAATCCAATCCAACTTGCCAAAAAAAGAGAAATCGCAGGATTTTAAACAAAGTTATTTTCTTCTTAATGCATTCAATACAAATGAGACTTTTACTAAATATTAGTGATGGCTTTAATAGTGGTAGAAAGTAAATGGAGATTTTTCATGCTTTCAAAAAAATCCATATCATATAAACGAACTAGGGCTCCATACAAAGAAGGGAAATGGAAATGGATAGTTCACTATCGATAACTAATATAGAAAACAAAATGGAACAATAATACCAAAGATATTATGTTGGAAACACTTCTTTTCAAAGATCATTAAACCATTTTGTTGAAGAAGCAGTTAACTTAAACACATGCACTCAGTGCCACCTCCAGGGGTCTCACATTCTACCTTGGTTATTACAAGTGGACTTCATATGACTACAGTAAGATCTTTTTCCAAATACTTATGTGTACAGATATGAAAAGTGCTTTCAATGCACATAACATCTTGCTATTTTACAGACTCTCCATACATAAGATATGAAACCAAAATGATAATAAATGGAACCCCCCAGGATTATTTTATAGATCTAAGAGAACTTAGAACTCAAGTTCATTCCCTGCTCCCACAGTTGAGAAAACTTACATCTACGGCCCACTCAAGGTTATATATGCAGCTGGGACAACACCCAAGGCTGAAACTTGGATCACCTGACCACACAGCAGAGAATTCTTCTCATTTTACTATTGATATGAAGTGGAGTTCCAATTACTTATAGTCCATGGATGTTATTTTATGGACACAAGAAAAGCCAAAGGGAATTAGTAGGGAGCAGAAACTTTTATTCTTCAAACTTGTATCTTTCTTCAGAATGAAACGGATAGAGGCACTGATCTGCTGTCTGTGACTTCAAACTTTAGACGTTCAATAATGCATATTGATAGTGTTAAAATGGGATTTAGTTAAACTAGAGTCTGTTTCAATATTAATTCTTCAAAAATGTTCCCCAAACAGGAGGGATCAATCCTAAATGTATATGTAATCACAAATGTGAGAAAGATGCACCGATTCATTTCAACAGCAATAATATACACAATTATTACATTTCCAATTTGAATTGTAATTGAGAGGTTAAGCTAATCATTTATTGAAGTTTTCTAACACCCACTCAGAGGCAGTGGGGCATGCTCACAGAGCATCAGTGTATGGTCGTAATTCCTTTCATTAAGGGAATAACATGGGCCTTATTTGTAAAACACCAAGGTGAAGGCTAAAGAGGACATCTGTGATAAAATTATTCCTTAAAATAAGGGTGTATTCTGTGAACTTTTCTATCTTTATATGATAGCCTCGTTTATGTGGGTAAGTGGTAAACATTCAATCTCTCCTCAAAGAAATTGTGCATCTAATATGCAAAAGTATGTGCTATGGTTGAAAATAAGAAGACTGACAATGTGGAACAAAGAGAAATCAGAGGATTCAAGAACATATCTTCTTTGTAGGCATCTCCATTATTCATTTAGGGGTGTATGTGCACCAAATTTACAGATATGTGGATCATTCCAAATAATTAATTACATACAAGTTTCTTTTAAATACACTCAACTGTCAATTTACTAATATCAGTGTATCTTTATAGGGGAGCAAAGAAATACCACCTGGATTCTGAAGTGGTCTGAGAACAGTACCCAAGTATCTATATTTCTCTAAATCCCTGAATGCTATCTTTATGGGTTTATTCCTCTCCAATTTTTAATAGAGTTATATTAATTGTGTTATAAGATTAGTGTTGTTAAATAAGCTCACCTGTTTGAAATTTATTTGCAATTTCACTTAAAACTAACAGAAACATAGTAACAGATGTAGAGAAAAAATTGACAAGGAAATAAAATAATTCTAATTCAAACTCAAGGAAATTAAGACATTAAGTGCAACCTCGTATCAGTAAGTTCTGTCAGCTTTTTCTCCAAAACAGATCTCAGATAAACTACTTCTTACTATCACCACTCAAAATACAGTCATCTTTCCCCCAGAATATTATAACAGCCTTCCATTTCCATTTTTGCCTCCTAAAAGCCATTCTCGTCATAGCAGCAATACCTAACTCATAATAGGTTGCCAATGTGGACTATTAATTTTTCAGGGTTCTTGCCAGTCAATTGTTTAACAGCCCTTAATTAAAAGTTAAATTACATACACTTGCAATTACATAAATAACAATAAAGACAAAAGTAATGACATACTTGAAGTTATCGCTTGTTCAGTGCTATAGTATATTTTACTTTTATCCAAACTCCTAACATTATTTACAACTACTATGTCACACTGATATCCTGAAGTTGGCCTGAAAAATTGGCAAATGCTATTAATCAGGACTTGATCTACTGTTTTGTTTATTGTCTAGATGTGTTAAGAATAATGGAGAAGTGTTAATAGTGTAGATTATACTTAAAAGTGTATTAAATCTGTAGCCGTTACATTTTGAGTGGCACAAAAATTGAGGAAATAGTCTTTCAGTACTTGATAATTATTATCTGTTTCAACCAAGCAGTCACTCACATATTGATCTAAGACATTTATGCCGGAACTACACTCATACACCAATTACAACTATAGGTTGGCTACAAATATAAAAGTTCAATAAACACCAACGAAACCTTCTGTGACAGTCAAGCAGCTGTATGACATTATAATAACAAAGACTAGTTTATCTTATGTTATTATTTTGATGGGATGCCGTGCAACTTTTATAGCAGGAAAATGTATCAGAACTAATGTAACAATAAAATGCATACTTTCACCCCCTTTCTCCTCTCTCCCTTACCCCCACCAAGTTGTTTGTTAGCATCTACCAGTACACCGCTGATTACATCCAAACCTGTCATCCTGTGTATAGGTTCCCGGTAACAGGACACCAACTTATCTCTCCAGTTTCCTGTGATTTCATTCTTTCCCTTTACACAGTGCTCAACCCACTTTCTCTGTGCTCCTTGGACACATCTTCTGGCCCCAAGGTCTTTTCATTGGCTACAAACACGGTCTTCCCTACCTGCAAACATCTGCCTCCAAGTTTTGATATGCTTGGGTCTCTGTGATGATCAAGGGTCAGCTCAACTAGTAACTCCTCAGGGCAGAATTTCCTGCCTGCTTTATGTAAGGTTCTCTCCTCCCCTCCCAGCCCTGGCACTTTCTACCACATCTCCCTATTTCATTGTCTTTATAGCATTCGTCACTAGGGGACGTTACGCTATCCTTATGTAACTTATAATAACTGGGAAGTTATTCCCAGCAGATAGTAGGTGCTCATAGTATATCTCTTGAATGAATTCATCAATAGAATCTGAAATCTCATCTCCTTTCCTTCCTTTCTTCACTTGTTTTCTGAGTCCAGTGACATTAATGAAGCCAACTCAGAAGCAGCATCCAGCCCATTCCTATAAATGCCTGAGCCACTGGACAGCCTGGCTGTGCACTTCCACACAGTTTTGGTTACAGGGTCTGCATTTCCTATCTGAAATCCCATCGCCCCAACTGTCCTCTCAAGGCATTTATAAAAATTTCTGAGGACTTTACAATCAAAGTTGAACATGACACTGAAAATAATAGCATTTCTTTCTGGGACAAGTGTCACCTGCGAAGTTTTGTGGGGAAGCTTCAAACTATGATGTTTGCATATTTTCTTTCAAACATAAAAAATCACCAATGCAGGTCTCTTGTGCAGGAGATCAAGGTTAAATTGTGAAGGCCAATTAAAGTTTAATGGTTAATCATCACTAAATAAGAAGGGCTTCATATGCCATGAAAGTTATCAGCCACAGCATTAACAAAAACTGATTAGTTAACTAGCTAAACAGACTATATACAGACTTTGAAGTTTATGGGGAACTGAAACAGACCTTAACTTTAATAGTATGGAATATTCTTTTATTTACATTTTATGACTCCTTGTCCAGTTCCATTTAAAATGTCAAAAATGTAACGGCAGTGACATTCATTTTATAATAGTGTTTGAAACACTTGCAGTAAAAGGGGTTGTAATGATAATACTACAAATTACATGCTTATTTTTCCAGATCATACCTAATAGGCTGTAATATCATTTTCAGTCACAGTTCACTGGAGTTAAATTTAAAGCATAATATTAAAGTCAAGGTTCCTTCACATCTAATTAGATATCAGAAACAAATGTGGCCAGGTCTGCATTCTGTTAAATATATGCAAATAATCCCTCAGAGGCAAAGAAACAATTTAACAACATTAAAGATAAAAGTAACCTACTCTAAAGGTATACAATAAATTACTGTAGATTTACCTTCAGTATTGTGCAATATGACATCTCAGTTGCTGTAGGACACACCGCAGCATAAATTGTACTCAGCTTGTCTCACACAGCAAAATATTCAGGACAAACATAGAATATTTTATGCTTAGAAGCCTAACTTCTGGAAATTATGCCAGCGAGTGAGACAGTTCAACAAAGCACCTATCATTGGGCTATGGATAGCACCGTAGTAAATCTTGGCAGAGTCATTTATTTTCAGGAACAGTAGGGAAACATTAAAAAGAATGCATTTTGCTCATTCTTTGGAAATTCATATAAATAAGTCTTAGCTATAGAGTGCATTTAGAAGTGAGTCCTGTATTTTTTTTTTTTTATCCTAAGCTTATCCTCGCTAATGGTTTTGCTGTGTTCATCCTCAGAAATGGATGGGGGGGGCGGAGGGGGGAGGAAAACATTTCCCTGAAGTTCCATCAAGTTAGACCACAGTTAGATTTGTTCCTACTTCTGCTTTTTATCACTTTGCTAAAGAAAAAAAAAATGAAATAGGGAGTAAAGGTGATTTTGTGACACTTGCTAGCCTACTATGCAGGTTAGCTTGCTGAATGGACTTTTGCAGTCAAAACTTCTGACTGGCTATTCATGGACCAATCACATCCTTACCCTGTCTTAATGAGCCCACTTCCTCATTTAGCAAATGGAGCAAAAGGGGCCAGGAATACAGTATTGTTGGAAAATGCTCGTCTTGAATACTCCTGCAGTTATCCAACCACAAAGGAAAATAATTTTCTTTACCACAGCATACACTGAAATCCATAGCAAAAAGTCCTTGATACATACATAGGCTATCAGTGGAAAAAATAATCATGATCAAAATAACCATCTGATATGCCAGATTAGATTTATGAAAATGAAATATTAGCTCTGGTTTCTAAACTGCAAATGTGACCACATCAAAATAAAGAGTTGAAATAGCGGTCCTCCCCTCTCCTGGTGCTAAGTTTGAAGGACCATGTAAGCATTTTCACTCTTCTGTAAGTCAGTCTATTGCCCAGGAAGTTATTCCTAGAAGCAATGCCATAACATGAGATCAACAGAAAGTTCTGGACACTTCAATTTACCATGATTTCTTTAAAGTTGACAACCACAAATAATGATTTCTTGCTACTTCTCTAGCAATATTCACCCACTAAGGTACATCTAGGTCACACGATACCCTACGGTTTTCATTTCTCCCGTGTGTGGGTTGCGCCAGACCCAGATTAAATGTACTATTGAGAGCATGAGGTACCTTCCCTCTTCTGATCTTGGTAGAGAAAAATTGTGAAACCTTATAGAAGAGAAAGTTCCTACTGGGTCTACAGTCAGTTTGAGCTTAAGTGAGAATTTTGTCACTAAAATTTAAAATATTTCCAAATATGATCTATATTAATTTAAGGTTTGCCTCTGCCATCTTTCAAAGTGTCTAAGAGAAAAAAAGAAGGGGAGCTAAATTTTTATTCTAGCTGCTGAACCAACTGAAGGAACCAGTTAAAGGTGGGTGGGGGGAGCCTAATTACTGCTAATCACATCAGTAGAAAATTCTACTCTCATAAAAATTTGGGAAAAGATTCCCTTATAAGGTGCAACAGAACTTTTCTTTCCAAACATTTGTTTCAATTAGGTCTTGATATTTATTTTAGGATAACCAATATAACAAATGAACTCATTTTAAGATTTTATTTCTCCTGGAAAATTACTGCCAGATACATGTAGGAAATAAAAGTGCTATGGATACGATTTAAAGAGAGAGCTATCCTTGCAAAAATATTTAGTTCTGCATATCCAAGCACTTTCAACTTGCTAGCATTTTGGCACATCATCATTTCTCCAAAGAACAAGGGTACCGGCATTAACATTTGCTCTAACACCTGATGAGCTGGACATGTGGGGAGCCTTAGAACCTACTTACGATTCCAAGATAATATATGGAAGCCTGGGTATAAAAGAAACAGTGAGAAATGAAGACTGTTTCCTAGTGAGCATGATGAGTAAAGCAAAAAAGAGTCTGAAGAAAAGAGTTGCAATAATTGCCAAAACTGCACCTGTACGATTCATTCTGTGTAACAGACTTGAATAAATGTGTAATATTTTCCTAAAGAAATATAGTGTTGTCCAAAAATGTTGAGAAGAATAAAGAGACAGTTATGGATTATAAGGTATTGCTTAAGTTTAATATATTGGTGAGAATACTAAACTGCAGCTGATCTTGCAATATTCAAACAGTGCAGAAATAAGTGGACACCGTGGTTTGCATTCCAGCTTTCCCTGTAACTGACCCTGCCCTCTAGTATGATATAGCACGAAGGAGAGAAAGTATAATCGGGAGGTCCGTTGTGTCTCTGGACTTCAGTTTCTTTATTTAAAAAAATAAGAAAGAGGCCCAGATAAAGTCCGAGGTCTGCTTTTGCTTTAACATTTGATTATTCTACTAGATAAGGGGTCAATGATTCAAGAACTTCTGATTCTGTTTTCAAAAGCCAAAGGAGTGTGATGCACAGTACTGTGCCCTCTTTAGAAAATAAAATTTAAAAGTATTTAAGAAGTACTTCTCTAAAGTACCTGGAACTAAAAATAGATCAAACATTAATACAGTTAAAGAGCTGTTATCGGCTATTGACAAGAGCTTTTTTTATCCCCCCTCCTTCCAACATAACCTTTGTACTCATCTCTTGATTACATGCAGAAATCAGCAGTAAGGAGAGTATATATAAATTCAACTGAAATTCCCAAGCCATATTTTAAACTATAGTTGCAACATTTCTCTCTGCAAAACCTTTTCCAGGGCTGAAAACGTGTGGAACAATGGACTGATTTTAAGTCCCAGTCTTTGTTTTCCTGTGCCCTCCCTCTGGGGAGGGGGAAGGGAGGGGAAAGGGGGGA
Source organism: Tamandua tetradactyla (assembly GCF_023851605.1). Taxonomy (NCBI): domain Eukaryota; kingdom Metazoa; phylum Chordata; class Mammalia; order Pilosa; family Myrmecophagidae; genus Tamandua; species Tamandua tetradactyla. Next base: position 31,938,198 of record NC_135352.1, read on the forward strand.
GAGGACGGGTGACAAGCAGGGAGCTCACACCTTTCATAATGGCTGGGAACAATCAAGAGCTGATGGTATTAGTGAAAGGTTATTATTTGAATTAATCATACAAGTTTAAAACAACTTGGCATTTCAAAATGTTTCTAGGTAGGCGTAGTTTCCAAACTGCAACTGCCACTGAGTGTAATTCCTGGCAGGGTGGGGGGAGTGCGCGTGGAGGGAAGGGGCTGGGGGTGTCTGCAGTACAGCCTCTGCCAGTCTTTGAGGGATCGTTAGGGATCCTAGACAAATCTGGGCAACTTGATGGTCCTTTCTACGTGATGGATCTGGGACAGAGTTCCTGGAAAGAAGGGGGAGGAGAGAGGGAAGAGAAGATGAAGGAAAGCGTAGAGAGAGGAGAAAAGAAAGGCAGTCTTAACATCTGGCTATAGCTCTGTACTAACCCGATTTGGGTAGCAAATCACTTTCCTCCTTTTTGTTTCGGTTCTCCCACCTACAGTATGGTCTGATTAAATGCAAAAAGTATTGAGTAAAGCAACTGGCATATGTGATAAGTGAACAATTCATTGACATTGAAGAGGACAAAGCAGGTAGGATGAGTGAGATGGGAAGGCCTGGGCTCTGAGCCTGAGCAGGGGTTTAATCTAGGGAACGTGAACTGAGTACAGTGGTCCAACCAACGTCTAGGGTATGGAAGGGTGAATAGGACACAGTCCCTGACATTGAGGACCTTATATTCCAGGGGTAGAGATGATATTTCAACAAACCATTTCAATCAATGGTGGACATTTTGCACAGGAGAGCTCTGCCAGATTGCATGAACCAAGCCTTTCAGACTGAGTGTGAGACTTGAGTAGTCTAATGAACAAAGGAGATGACAAGAGCACAGGTCTGAGAAGGTATGAAGGCATGCTGTGTGCCTCCCTGCCACCAGAGTAAGATGGAAGCACAGCTGGTGGGAGGACCCAAGCTGGAGCATTGAATAGGACAGATGACACACATCTTACAAGGAGCTTAGATCCTGTGTTGTAAGAACTGGGGCACACAGAGGGCACTTAAGCGAGCCAATGACCAAGTGATATGTGCATCTGATGTTATATAAACCCATTTTAGACAGATCCTTCTAGGAGCAACATAGAAGGATTACAGACTTTCAGAGCAAAGACTGAAGTATGTCTGATACAGAGAGTCAAGACATCTGTTATGTACCTGCCTCATTCAGACCATTCTCTGTTTCCATCATTTCTTACCCCTTACCTTCCAAAAAGTCAGGAATCACCACAGGTAATTGCACATGGGGCACCAAGCTCTTGTATTTGAAATGGAAAATGCTTGATGTAAATGCTAAATAGGACACAGAATACCAATTTAGCATATTCTGTGTCCTAGGATGAAATGCTACAACTACAAATGCTTGTGTGTATGTGCGTGTGCCTTTGGTTCCTAAATTAAACAAACTGGAGAATTAAAAACAAAGTGATACTTTAGATGCACTTCATTAGGCAGGGATATTAATGACAAGGCAGGTAGTTATTTTTTGGTTCATGGACTTAATCGCAAAAGTTTGAAATGGAAGCATAGTTGAATTAATTACTTTTTTGTATATACTCCTTGATTTTAGTAAAGGTACATTAATGGTACCAGCCCTCCAGTTATTGTCTGATAAGTCCATGAATCAAAAAAATATATATAGTAGTTTAATGGTCCCATATTTTAGTGTTCACAGAATCATCTATTTATGCAGTAAGTTATATTTTTTGCTAGAACTTTGTTGTATGAAATAACTCAAAGGGGGGATATTAAAATATATGTAATATTATTTATTTTCCAGAGGTCTGGAAAGAAATGAATTCATTGAAAACTTCAGGACAACTGTACATTTTCTGGAGCAATATATATAAAGGACAAATCATTTCTAGGACATTCCTAACACATGTATGCCTATGTTTCTTCTCCCAGTACATTTTTTTTTTAAAAAGAAAAAAGGTACAACTCATGCTAGGAACTAATATGAAGAAATGACCATTTGGTTGGCAATTTTAAGATGTGTTAGCAAGCAGGTTATTATAGGAGGGCTGCAAACATTCAAACCCTTCACGATTTTAAATTTTCTGCAATTAATTCGAGAAGAAACTTAAAAATTATTCTAAAATTTAAATCAACTCCTTGAACATAAGTACCAAGGTTAGAGAACACGTGGAAAATGTCTTGCCCACGTCCCTCTTTCTCAGCTTCTATTTAGATAGCTTCTTTCCTACTGCCCTCATATTTATCAGTCAACATACAGTTTATGTTTGCCTTAATTCCTTACAATGTGGATTGAATCACTTTGATTGGAAGCAGGAAAACATTTGAGAAGATTTAGCCGATGACTGGAAACAATTTTAAAAGGCTCCACATCATCTACCCCATTTTTAACCGGGATCTGATGGACATGGGGCTTCTTATTGACTGTTCATAAATGTACACTTAGCACAGTAACATGGAAACCAATCTTCCTGGGCTGAGTTTATGAACTAACCTTCTGCCTGCCCAGGCATAATGATATTCCAGGCAGGAAAAGTGATCAGAACATAAGGTTGTCAAGAGGCTCGGACTGTCAGACTAGCACAAAAATGAAAAAAGTCTTTCTGTGAAAATTTGTCCGCCCTGTGATTCTTGCTTGACTTGTCCTCCCCAGTAGCACTGGGGTAACGTTTTGTGTTTTGCCATAAATGCCATTTCCAGGAGGTTTTACTCATTAGCTTGGGACTGATGCATCCGGGTATCTCTTTGAAAGATGGATCTTCGGGAAAGATGGTTGGTATATTTATTCACCAGTTTTGTTCTTGTTTAAAAAAAGCAACAGCAAGAGAAGTCCCTGTAGCCTGCATGATTATATATAATCCCTGCAGTGGATGGCAATGAGCATTTGCCCACTTTCTGCTTCCAGAAAGCCATCTGACTCTGCCTACATATTTTGCTGGCTTCAAACTGGACTCTTAGGGTCCCACAGAATATTTAAACGTAACTTAATGTCACATAAATGGCCAAAGAAAATTTCTCCTTAGCATTTCTCTCCACATACCAGTGATAACTTTCCATCATTGTGCTGCATATTATGAAGACTTGAATTAAATATCCCAGCTAAAGAATTTAAAGAGAATGTAACATATAGACATATTTAATATATACATTTTGACTGGAGACTATCTTGGTTGAAAGCTGTAAACTAGCGCATGGATTATTCACCCTGTGCCCTGGTTTTCACACATGTAACACAGAAAGAGGCCTATGAAGCTGCTCTAGAAATACATCTCTGATATCTCGATTTCTGCCAAAGACATTTGATCCTTAAAAATAACTTCCTGATTCTGAGTTGGACAGTTGCTATAAATAGTCTATAGTTATAGCTCTTAGTCATTCTTAGATGTTTTTGACAAATCTTTTGGTGGTTTTATTTTATGGCAGGCACATGACTGGCCCTGGGGGTATGTGGATAAATGGGATTGATATTATTATGCATATAAATGATGAATAATCATTCGTGTTTGAAATAAAATTGACAACCACATTCAAAACCCCACAATTAATGCAATTACAGACCTGAGCAAAACTCTTTCCTATTTTGAAACTAGATTTATGAGAAATACAGACTAGTGTCTTAATAACTACTAAGCAAACACAATCAATCACAAGTAATCACAAGGCAGAGACATCAAAGTTCTTATTTTGAGTGTCTTGACATACGCCCACTGAGTATTTTAGACATTTTTTTCTGATCTCATATCATTTATAATCCAAACTTTTTTGAACCAGGATTAAAATATGCACAGAGGAAAATAACTAGCCTCTAGTTGTGACACTAACTGTGAAAATTCAATGAACACATACTCAGAACCTGAACTATCAAGTACATACGATTGGAAAAATCAAGAAGAGAATTTATCCAACTAGCTAAAATCTTACCGTGCCAGTTTAAAAAGATTCATGTACCCTAGAAAAGCCATGTTTTAATCCTAAACAATCTTGTGGGAACAACCGTTTCTTCTAATCTCTATTCAGTACTAGAGGTTGGAAACTTGATTAGGTCATCTGCATGGAGATGTGACTCACTCAATTGTGGGTATTAATTTTTGAATAGAAGGAGATGTTTATGACTCCACCCATTCTCGGTGGGGCTTGACCACTTTCCAGGAATCCTTTAAAAGAGGAAGCATCTTGGAGAGAGCTTTAGAATGACAAGAGGAGTGGACCCACGACAACCACAGAGTTCGCCAGTCTGCGACCTTTGGAGATGAAGGAGAGTGCCCCTGGGAGGGCTTCATGAAGCAAGAGGCCTGGAGAGGAAGCTAGCAGATGTTGCCATGTTCACCATGTGCCTTTCAGGTTGAGAGAGAAATCCTGAAGTTTATCAGCCTTCTTGAGCCAAGGTATCTTTTCCTGGATGCCTTAGATCGGACATTTCTACAGCCTTACTTTAATTGGGACATTTTCTCAGCCTTAGAACGAGCAACTTACTAAATTTCCCTTTTTAAAAGTCATCCTGTTCCTGGTATATTACATTCCGGCAGCTAGCGAACTAGAACAGCTAACAAGGCAGTGACTGTTTTGGTCATGATCGTAGATCTACGTTATAAATTAAGTCATTGTATATGTTTTTCTGTAAAAGGCGGAAGTTATAGAAGACAATAAAATGACTTTTTGTTGGGATTTTGTTGGGACAAAGTTTCTCCAATCACAGAATAATAGTATTAATTTCTGTAGCTCTTTCATAATATAATAGAATTCACTGTTGTCATTGCAAGAGGTTTGATGGCTTCTCAATAATGCCACTACTGCCTACCTGCAATTGCTGTCAGCCACATACAAAAATAAATTTTCTTCCACAAAACAGCATTTTTCCCTCCATTATAAATGTACAACTGGGAACGAAGATATCTTATTGTTTTTGTTGTTGTTGTTCTGAATACAATGCCAAGCTGATGAAATAATTTCCCCAGGTTAAAACAAAAAGGAGTTATAAGTTATAATAACTTTTCTACATTTTTTATAACGTAGAAAATAGAAAAGGTCTACATTCTGAAAAATATCAGAGCTTTGGAATAATCATGGAATACATACCCATATACTAAGATGCTAATGTCACAGTAATTGATAATGTGTTTATGATCAAATTAAAGAATTCAATTGATTCTGTATGTCTGAACTATTTAATCTATTTCATGTGCCAAGGAGTTTAGGATATAATTCTTGTGCAAAGAGTAAATAATTCAGGAGTAAATTAGGGTAGGTATATATATTTTATTAATTTCTCTCCTCTCCTCTATTCCCCTCTCTCATGGACATAACCTGAATCTTCTATTCATTGAAGTTGGCTGACCAAAAAAAATAATTAAGACAAGTATCCCTAGGCATTGCTGCTTCTCTGTCCAATTTAGATCGCAAGGCCCATTTAATAACTCCTTTGCCAGCAGTCTAAACTCCCCTCCTCTTCTTATCCCTGTCATCCCACTCCTCCACACAAATACCCATTTTCTCCCTGGTTTACATCCAAGCAACCGAGTTCATCTGGAGTAAAGTCAGACAAAGACGCATTATTAAGATGTTCAGTAGTTCAGAATACCCAAACTCACCTGGACTAGTACCAATATTAAAGCTAAGTGGGCATAATCAACTTCAACTGGACCTTCAATACTGTTTAGGGTATTATTATATTTCCCTGGGCAACAGCTTCTGCTTTTTTTCATAATGACCATTTCAGATCTCCTTGTCTCCTTCCAACTCTAATCGCTTCACCTTTTTTCTTCATCACTCTCAGTAGATCAGCTGGCCACCAAATTCTTAGAGAAAATAGAAGCCATCGGATGGGAACTAGCTCAACTTCTCAGCATCAACATACACTTGAATTCGCAAGTAGTTTTTGCTCCTTCTTTCCAATAACAGTAGAGGAGGTATAAATTCTTCAGATTAAAGGACACTATGTTCTGAATTGCATTGGCTCTCCCTTTCTCAAGAACCTTAACTGTAAAAGGTATCTTCATCCTTCTTTATACAAACTTCTTACCATATGAAAAAGCTTTTCTCCCTGGGTCTCACTTCTCTCTGACTATAGCTATTACTCTTTCTTCTCCACATCCATGGCAATACTTACCTGGAAAGTTATACTCAATAATTCCCTTTTTTTGCCTTCTACTCACTGTTCAGTCTGATTCAGTCTAGCTCCTGTTTGCCTCACCATTCTGTATTGAATGTTCCAGAGCGTCCCCAAATCTCTTTATTATTAATATCAGTGACCATTTCTCAATGTCCATCTTATTTGGAACCTCTCACATCGACAGTATTGACCACTCTCTTGAATGCGTTAAGAATCTGGAATTTTGGTTTATTCTTCTTTGTTGGTTGATATTTTTCTATATTGTCTGTCAGCTCACCTTTCTCTATATGGCTTATGCTCCTCAAAGTTGTAGTTCTAAATCCTCTTAGGCTACTGTTCCTTAAAATTTACTTTCTTTAGATGACTATATATGTGCTCATGGCATAGATTGCCATCTTTGCCCAGATGATCCCCAATTTAAATCGCATGCATAGACTTTGCCGAGTTCCACACCCATGTATGTTCCATATCTTGCCAGTTTGACATGTCCTCTTTTGTACTCAAAACAAAGTTCGCACTCAAATGTCCAAAATAATTTTGATGACTTTCCTCACCCATACTGGTACTGTAGTGATACCAGTCTCAGTGAATAATGTATTCATGTATTCATATACTCATGAACACTAGAAGTCAACTCTGTCACCTCCTTATATCTCTAAATCTGATCCTTCAAAAATAACTGTCAATTTTATCTCCTAAATGCCTATTAAATCGACCCCTCTCTTCATCGTCATTAATAACACCAAGTCCTAGTTATATTCATAAATTGCTTTGCCTACTGAGTCCTTCCATGATGTCTACCTGTATCTCTGGCTCTTCACAATCTACCCTGAAGGCAAAAGGATATTTTTCAAAATACAAAGCTAGTCTTCATTGGCTTCTAGCTTTTCTTAGTATGCAGAATCATATTTTTAAAATGGCCCATGAGGCACTAAAATTTCTGGTCCCTGACCCCCATTCCAAGCTCATACAGAACTCTTTCCCTTTTGATTAACTCAAGCCAACAGATTGGCCCCTCTGGTCCTCCAACTTCTCATTATTTTTCCTGTTATCTGGCTCTTGTACATACTGCTTTCTGATCTGAAATATTTTCCCTCCAACCCCTATTTAGTGTCTTCTAAATTTCAATATAATATTATTTGAGATTTATCTTGCCACTCCTTCCTACCTCCTCTCCAAACTAGGTCAGATACTCTCAAATAGCCCATGTAACTTTTCAGTTCACAGTTACATATGTACTGAATATCTTGGTTAGCATCTTTCTAATTCACTAAAATATGAGTTTATGAGTAGAGAGGCAGTGAATGCATTTTCAATATTGTGACTCCAGTGTCTATGCCTGGAACAAAATGTGGACATAGACTTTTGTCAAATAATGAATGGATGGATAGATGGATTGACAGGGATAGATGGATGCTGATGACTTGTCATTGATAGAATTGTGAGCTACTATTCAATATATTAAATATCACTGAATACCTAGCACTGAGTTGACTTCACAGGGGGTACACATAAATGTTGGTTGAATAAATGACATTGGCTTAGCATCTTTGAGTTCATAAGTTGTTTCATATTAATAATCTTGACTCCAGGTTGTTTTTCTCCAAAAAGATTAAAAAAATAAATAATTTTAAATGAAAAGTATGTTTTGCAGAGGGACAGAGGGAGAAAGAATTATTGACATGGTCTGGCAGGCATTAGCCTTGTTACAGACCGGAGTTATAGGATCTCTCTCTCTGAAGATCATTAAGACTTGATGACAGTTTAGGTCTACTTCTGCCTGGAGCCATGGGAAATAATTGGATGACCTCTCTACTTATCAGTTTCCACTGTGAAGAGTGCTACAGGAATTTTCCCTGGAGATGGCCCGTGGTAACTAGGACAAAATAGTCACACACCCAGGAACATCAGTAATCAAGTGTCATGAAAATGCATTCCAGAGAAGAGCTTGTTAGTCCTCACCAGTGTTTGAAGAATCCGGAAATGTCTCCACTTTATATAATCTCATCATCTTGATAGCATGCGGTGACCACCCATTAATTATGGCTACTCTAGTCCCTAGTTAACTATTTGTGGAGTTGCCGCAGGATGTTTTACATGGCATGAGATGCTTGGAATTGGTAATTGCTTCTTCAGGTTTTATCCATAAATAAGATAGGTAAAACCTATGAAAATAAAACATTTAAAGACATGTAGGCAAAACTACATGGAGACGTGCAAGTGTAAGGGAGGTGAACATGAAATTCTTTAAGCACCATGAAAAATGCAAAATATTTGTGGACCAGCTAATGAAGAAGAGGTTTAGAAGCACTACAGAGAGGGAATGATGTGTTTGTCAGATAAAAAGGGGAACTTATTTGATGTGCTTGAAAAGACCTGGAAGGGTGGGAGGGTACATGGAATAAGCTACTAACAAGGCTACAGTAGGATTATTGGTAACCGAGGGTGCAGATTTGGCTTATAGGTTCTCAGAAAAGAAACTGATTCTTTGGGAGGTCTGTCAGGGTTACTTTAACACGTGTACATGATATCCTCAGCCAGGGTACAAACACTGGCCCCGAGGCGCTGCTCCACTTGGTACTGCCCGTATCAGAGCTGCTGTGTTGGTTGGTATGAGATCAGATTCCATATATTCCAAAACGTACATTTGTAACCTATTTCAGCCATACTCTGTATCAGCTATGTAACTTTGGGTAAGTTACTTGAATTCTCCAAGCTTTCTGTCCCCTCAACCATACAACAAGGGGTGCTGAATTAGACAAAGGCTCTGAACAGAAGCAGTTATGCCCTCAGTTTAAAAAAAAATGTGGAAATGCGTGTTTTGGTGAGACAATATTTGGGTTCGCTATTGGGTAGAAGGAAGCTGGGAGTGCTAAACCCTTAGCAATGCTCAGGACATTGGAGAAAGGGCAAGAATTCTCATTCTACAGAGATCATGTAAATTCCCCAGAGGGAAATCCTGTTTGTAATTATCCAAGTCTGCAACATATCTCCATTTATCTATGACCACAAAGTATTTCTGACAAAGTTTTAATATACAGAAAAACTTGAAGGAGTGCAACCATATAGCAACACTCTGCTTTGCTAAGAATTTTACTAAGAGAAGTTTATTTTAGAAAATCATATTACTGATGATAATGCTTCTCGTGGCATTTAGTTGTCAACACATTTATCAGACTGCATTTTCTGTTGGGCATTCAGTTTGCCTCTATGTAATAGTTGCAAGTGAAATTAATTCACAGTGTCTTGCATTTGCCCATGAATATTTCTCTATCAAAATACAATATTCTTCTCTTATAAATTACTTTCCTTTTACTTCTCCTCTGCATTACTGCATTCTATTAAGTTTTTGAAACTATGATTATAAGTAGGCTATATTACTTATGACTTTCATTTCGTGAGAATTTTTATAATAAACTATTTGGCATAAAGGGGAGCTTGGGGTCTAATAGGGTGAGAACCACGGCTTTGGACTACCTCAAATAACTAAGCTCTCAAATCCATGGATTTATAAGTTTTATTTGATGTGTAAGGAAAGAGAAACTCTTTAATGATCTTCGGGAATGGTTTTCAATTCAAGGCCTCCATTCTAGAGGAGACAAATGAAACAAAGCATCTCAGGTGGAAGAAAGAGACAGAAGATAGAGGTCTAATCATGAGTGCAACACGAGGTGAGATTCCATTGTGCCAGTTAATAAAAATGCAAAGAAATATGAAAGCATTTGTTGCCCTAAGGACATCTTTTAGCCATCTACTTCATTCATAGGAACCTGATCTCATTTTCTTTCAAGAAGAAAAATCTACACTTTTGTTATAAATTTATCTGTTATAAATGTTGTTATAAAATTTCCTGTTATACTAAAATTCTGTTCCCTATTAGAAGAGAAAGCAGGAGACTGACAGCTGCAGACCCATCAGACCATGTGCCACATTTCGTTATTTTTACTCTGTTAACACCTGGACAATTCCCTTCTCCCATGCTTTCTCTATACACACATACGTATGCACACCAATCATTAAAGTAATTAAGTCAAGCAAGACCACACCACCTCTATGGGGATAATGCTGAAAGGTTTTCTAAATACGGTTCCATACAAATATTTTAGTAGCATGATCAATAAGCTCCATTCTATAGGGCTTTTTAATTTGCACATGTCACTCCTTGAAGTAAAGCACAATAAAATCAGGCCTTCTATAGCCAAATGCCTCAATTTTTGTTTCATATTTCACTTCTGAAATATGACCATCTACTAAAAGAAAACCTACAGGGCAGAAAGACATTTTCTTATTTTGCAAACCAAGCAGAAGCCTGAATATTTGCCAGGGTCTCTAGCTGCTCCGTGCTAGACATTTCTCATCCCTCTGTTAATATGACCTTCAAATGACAGAATTAGATCAAGAATGACATATTTTGATGGTACTTGTAAAAGTAATGGAGCTGCTGTCAAAAACACTCAGCATGACAACAGAACTTAAATACATAGTAGGTGCTACGAACTCGAGTAGAAGCCAATGTTTTCACAGTATATTTTTCCATCTTTTTTAGTGTGTATCTTGCAAAAATTACTTGGTATCCAGTTTCGTGTCATTAAAAAAACAAACAAACAAACACAGTATAATTGGTCCCAAGGAGTCACTACCATTGAAAGTAAGGTATAATAGCCTAATACTGCTGTTTCAGGACCAACTGACAGATTCATTTATTCATTCATTCAAACATACCTATTGACTACTCTATATAAAATACTACGTTATAGTTGCTAAGGAAGATAAAACAGTATATAAAACTTTATGCATGCTTAGATAAAGCTTTCAACTGAGTCAAAATAACTAGAACTATTCTGAGGAACATGTGCTATATGTACTATTCATAGCACACACTTTTCCAATGAGGAGGGAAAGAGAACTTTAGTTTGGGAATGACAGAAGATTTCTTGAAGGAAGTACCATTTTAACTAGATCAAGAGAGATGGGTACTGATTCCAACAAGTCATGGGACAGATGGAATTGCAAGAAGCCCAAAATGTTCTCTTGGACATAAAATAAGGAGTAGTTTATTTGACTCTTGATAGGATGGTATTAGAAAAGAAAATCACAAGTTTAGTTGTAGATACTGCAGAAAGAGTTAAAGAAAGTATAACCAATCTGGGTTATATTTAATAGGAAACTAAAAACCAATACAGCATATACTCAGTGAAGATTTTCAGAAGGATGAATTGGCATGATGGACATGACATTTCTGTTCTTCTCAAACCTGTGGTCTGGGATTGAGTACTTTCAATATTCCTCTGTAACCCTGTCATATCCAAATCACATCCCAATGCTGAGTCAATACAACTATCATGTCTCTTTATTCCTGATGCCTGCATAAAGCACAGCGCTGTTTTAGAAAGGAGTCTACTATCACCTGAGAGCTTGAGACACTATAATCAACTATATTTTGAACCAAACTCAATACCTATTTCTAGTTCCCTATTCACAACTGGTTGGACCAAGCATGCCAGTTCATAAGCTTGCCAGAGGTCTCTAGTGGCCAGCTGTTGGAACTCTGCTTTGTCGAGGTCCAGAGGGACCAGACGGACCCCTTAAGGTCTCTCTTCATGTAGCTTCAAGGAAACGTCCAGATAGTGGACAGCAAAGGGAACAGGGCAGAACAGAAATGGGAGTCCCCAGAAGTTAGGAAGAGGCAGAAGATCTAAATAAACAGAAATCATGAGATGTAGAGAAAAAGGATAGAGAATTGGGAGGATTAACAGAAATAGAGTGTGCAGAGAAGACTTCACTCAGTAGGCCTGGCTGTCAGCCTTTGAAAGGTCTGCTTACAAGACTGGCCCTTGACTAGAGTCTGGGAGATGGACTTCGGGAGGGTTACCACCTTAACCAATAAAAGTGGTGCCACATACCCATACTATTTGTGCAAACTATATAACTCATGCCAAACTCATGCCAAAATGCTTTCTTTTGTGGAGTCTGGAATTTTGGTAGAGGGTATCCACATGAACAGCTCCCAGTAAAAACTGTGGGTACTGAGTCTCTAATGAGCTTTCCTCATAGACAACATTTCATTCCAGGGGGTCAAGATCTTTGGAAGCTTGCATATGGTCTCCCAGTGCATCTTTTCCTTCTGTTGACTTTTATTCTGTATCATTTTCCCACAATAAATTTTGGTTGTGCTGAGCCCTGTGAGTCCTCCTAGCAAAACATCAAACTCTGAGTGGCCTCTGGGATCCCGATGCTCAGAACTATTAGAGTAAGTCAGAACTAGTTTAGGAAGCCTATCATTTGCATATGTGTGCTGCTGAGGGGAAAGAAAAAGCATAGTGAAAACAGATTTGCATGCAATTGATCATTTTTTTTGTGCTGAGGTGCTGACAAAATTTTGTTGGAGATTTCCAGTATCCCGAATAACTTTGTTATGTTCTGAACTTCATGAAGATTCACTATGTAGGGACTGAAACCTACATTCGTTTAATTACGGTAAACCAAGTATGGGTCTAATTCTTTCTTATAAGAGTCGAGCAATTGCCAAAGAAAATCATATAACCAGGTAAAGGGTTCTTGCTGCATATGTTTGGTTTCCAACCTCAATAGAGCCTTTGGAGCTGCTTAGCAATGATTTTTCTGTCCTTTTTAACAACTTTTTATATTATCATAGCACATTTTCTAAACACAAGCTTCAACCCCATCCTTAATGATTCTTTGCAGAGGACCTTGATTGCTTCAAAGAGAATGAAATCCATCAAAGGGATGTTGCTTCCTCCAAAACTACTTACAGGACTCCTCTTATAACTTCTTACCTCCAATTCCAAGGAAGACTTACACCTCTGCCCCTCCAAATGAAGTTTTAAATTCTACACTGACCATTATCTCATTCTCCTGTTTGCCCAAGACCTGAATCTCTCAGTTACCTTCTGTTTCCTCAGATTTTTCATCACTCATCTTTATAGTATCTTTTTCCTATGTCTAAATGTCTAAACCTCTTTTACTATGAAATAAATCAAAACAAATAAAAAGAAAACTCTTCTTTTGATACAAGCTGCCACTCTTTTGCAACATTTGAGAGGCAATCCATACTCAGTTTTAACTTACTTAAACCTGTTTCATTTCTTGTTTTACACACTGCAACTTTATTAAAAGACCTTTTAACTACAGAATTTAATGGCTTCTTTCAGTGTCAAACTGTATCTGACTCTACTGATCACTCCCTAATTCTTGAAATTTTCTTCTTCTCACGTTTCCATGTCTCATTCTTTCCTTATTTTCTTGTCCTTTCTCTCTTGTACTCAGTAACTTTCTCTGACCATTTCCTTACTGCTTGCTTTGCCGTAACCGAGAACTCCTTTGGGTCATCCTTTCTTCTTACAAAATGCATTTTTCTATGCATTTCTTTCCAGAACTCTGATGTACCCCCCTTCTGATGACTCCCCTTCTTACATGATTCCAGCTCGAACCCTTCCCAAGCTCCAAACTCATCTTTCCAACCATTCCCTGGATAGCTTCAGTGTGAAAAAAAATACTTCAGAGTAACAATGTCTAAAATTAAGTCCGGTATTTTATTCTTAAGATCTGTTCCTCCTCCTAACATTTGATTAATGATATATCAGGTAATTTCTTCTAGGCTAGGGTCATTCTCAACTTCTTTATCTCCAATAATATACAGCCAATTAATCGCCAAATACTATTACCTATCTCCTTAGTCCCACGAAACTCTCTCATACTTTGCCATTCTTCTTCTTTCCCACTCCCATCTCCTTAATGAAGGTCCTACAACATCGTTTGCCTAGACATTACAAGAACTTTCTTTTCTTGTTCTTCTTGACTCTCCCCACTACAGATACACTCCACAAAGCCATAAGAGTTCCCAACCTAATAAGGAGTCCTGAGCTTGGGCTTCTGAACCAGATTGCTTCAATCTGGCTCTGCTACGATCTTCTGTGTAACCCCCAGCAAATAATGGACCTACTGCATGCCTCTTCTTATAGATAGAATGGGATATTAGCATTGTTCATGATGATTAAATGAGCTGAAATATGTAAATTGCTTACAACAGTGCCTGACACTTAGTAAGTGATAAGATATATCACATCATACTAATAATTATTTTTTAGACTAGGCTCACACTTTTTACAAAAAAAAAAAAAAAATGCAGACAACTGTGACCAACCTATCATTTCACTTCCCTTTGGTGAACTCTGTTCCAGCTGCACGTGGAACAATAGTGTGCAGTCTTGTTTAGCCTGGAATATACTGATTCTTTATCATTCTAATACTATATCTTCTAATATCAAACAAATATGTCAACATGTGATTATTCCACGATCATATGGGTAGCCCAGCAAGAGTTACTGCTCCCTTGTTGGGAGTCTTAACATTCTCGATTTCACATTTTTATCGTGGAATGTATCACATCACAGGGGTCTCCTAGAGGAGAATGCATGCTCCAGATCAAATTCATCTCAGTATTCCCAGAATGAATGAGTAAAAAAATGAATGCATGTCTGAGACTTTCAACGCAAGCTATTTTTTCATGCTTCAACTTGACTATTACATTTTTCTAAAGCATTTGTGGTAGAAAAGTATTGAAAATCAATACAAGGTTCAACAAGCAATTATAAGTCAGAATGTAAAAATGACCTATGAGTATTTAGAAAGACTACACAAGCATTCTCCATTTCTGTCAGAGTTTATAATGTTAAATATGGGAGGTTCCAAAACAATGCTAACTCAGATGCTGAAATACTAACATAAACAAATATTTACTGAGCACCTACCATGTAAAAAGCAACATGTTAGATTTTTCTCATAAAACTGAAAGCATAATTGGATGAATAAATAAAGGCATGGCAAATCCTAACACAAGGCAAATTGTAAAAGATAAAAAAAAATGTATCAAAATGTTTTCATACTCAGAAAGAATTGGATACATATTCAAACTCTCAAATTAAGGAACGGTATATACATATTGAGGAGAGGCTTCGGGTCAGGTTTGATGGAAGAAGCCTGACCTATGCCCTGATGAAAACCTGCAGGATGAGCATAATTTGAACAGAAGCAGAAAATAGGGAAATGGTATTCCAGAAAGAGGAAACAGCATATATAAATCTGTATTTATATACCATAGCTCGTCATATTCAACCTCTACCCAGGGTCTGATAAGATGGGAGAGCATTCTTCATGGGACCAGGCACAAAGGGGGGGGTGGGTAAAAGACATATCAGGGATAGGGTCAGATCCAGGCCATGCACCTTGTCCAGGAGAAAAATATTATGAGATGTACATCATACTTGGAGCAGCTTTGCATAGGATTCGCTTTGAAGCAACTGTGAATGGCACTTGGGAGACATACTACTGAATGATACCCCCCAAATTTTAGGGAGAAAAAAACAAAGTAGATTGGCCAAGAGGAAAAAGTTGAAATACTTTTGGGTTGTTCCTTAAAATACAAGATTGACAGGAGACAATTTAACTGAAGTTTAAAAAAAAAAACATGGGCCGGCACCGGGAACGGACCCCAGGTCTCCAGCGTGGCAGGCTAGGACTCTGTATGCTGAAGCACAGTGCCCCACCCCAGAGCTGATATTTAAGCAGAGTACTCAAAATAACACCCCACTGACTGAGGCAGATAGGCTCTAAAACCACAGACTTAGAACATGGAATGCTCGCACAGGCAGTTTCTATCCCCCCTCCACGGGAGCAGCTTCATTCAGTGGTCTCACAAAGGTACAGCGAGTCTAAGCAGCAAATTCCTTAAAACAAGGAAATTGCTCATTTGTTAACGTGACAAATACTTCCAAATAAACATTTGGGCTCCATAGATTCCAAATACATCTATCATAATCAGCACAGTTAGTAGACACCTGTAACTACTAGAAATATCATGATATGATATTTCAAATGTTTCTTAACTTGTTTGTCTCCCTTCTAAAACAGACCCTACTTATTTCAAAGGGTTTTGAACTTCTGCCCATCCTCACTCGCTCTAGGTGTAGCATCTCGATAGCATGCTGACGTACGTGCACTCCATTTTGTCTTCTCCCCTGCTGCTGAAATAAAGTCTACCGATGTTATCCTGGACTATTATAAAATAGGAATCTGAACATAGAACGTAGCTCAAATGCTGGGTATTAACATTTTCTAACTGCAGCCACTTAAAAAAATGTGGGTGAAATTCTATACATCTATGCTTCATGATGGGCTGTTTGTCAGAAAAACTCCCACTTCATTAATATACTAAATGGAGGAAAGCTGTGCTATTCCTATGGTCATTTACTTTAGAAAAGTAAAAAGTGCAAGAGCAATGAAATAAGTGAATGTATGCCACAGAGTACCCCCCACTGCTAAGGCCCTCTGACCTCCATGAGTACCTAATCACATCTTGTGGCAACCCTTGAGCAGCCCAGCCTTCTTTCAATTGAACCTGAAGGAGCAAAGATAGCCAAGGGATACAGATTCAAGTTGCTGCTAGCACACAAGTAATGAATGGGTCCAATCTAAGATAGAACCAACAAGAGCTTCAGAATGCTAAGAACAGAAGCCTAGCATATAAAATAATGATGAATTTATATAACCTCTATCAAGGTTAGAAAATATCATTGTCTCCAGTAGAATCCTAAGTCTTCTATAGGATTTAAGATAACCTCCTGCCAGGATTATGATGAGAAGGCAGGAAACGACCAAAGGAAGGGCTAAGAAGCCTTGACGTTTGTAATGATTTGTTTGTCTTCCCATCCCCAGGTGAGTTTCCTGAGACACGTCCCTAATATAACCAGAAGTCGTGTTCAGTAGGTGCCCCTTAATGGGCAGCACTGTGCAGCAATCATGCTAACAAGGAACACAATATAAAGAACCACCACCCAGTAATACACGACCATCAGCATTGAACTTCAAAGCAGTTTGAATGAGATATCCAGTCTGGTTTCAAGGACTTACAGCCTTGGGATTAAGGCTATGCTGGCTGAGTCCTGGAGCCCAGCATGCTGGCTGTCAGCTCCCACTCTCCAGTTCTTCCCGCCTGCCCTGGACAACTAACAAAAAGGTAAGGATGGATCAGTTCCATCCCCAAAGCAAGGAGGATCTTTAAAGAGAAGCAGAACAGTTCCATTTCTCTGCCCCATAATGCATTCATCGCTCTTCAGCTTGAAGCAGCTGGAGTTGCTTCCAAACCCCTCTAACATTAAGAAAGGAATAAAATAAGGGGGATTGTAACCCCTGACTACTGCAAGTTTCTTGTGATTATTACTTTCTTCATTCCAAACCCCTCTAACATTAAGAAAGGAATAAAATAAGGGGGATTGTAACCCCTGACTACTGCAAGTTTCTTGTGATTATTACTTTCTTGCGTTAATCGAGTAATTTGCAACATGGCATTAAAAAAAGAGTGCAATCATCAGTCATAATAAATATTCCATACCATGCAGGTTGGAATCGGTGGGGCATTGTATGGGAATCCTGGATTCTCTGCATGATTGTTCTGTAAATCCACAACTTCTCTAATAAAGAACAAAAGCACATTGTTCCAGCTAGGTTCTAAGTACATAATTTAGTATGTACATTAATTTGTACTGAATTATAATAGTATTCCTAAAAGGATGTATCTTCATCCTCATAAGTGTCAAACAAATTACTTAGAACAATTTTAGTGACTATAAAGTGAATTAATGTTAATTGCCATGCAGATAAAAGCAGAAACATGTTACTCACTATTTGAGAATCTCACCTGAATTAATTTAGTATGTAATTTATAATAATAGTAATCATAATGAATTGTATTATTTATTGAAAGATTTTAGGGGTTGCAAAACTTTTAGAAGGTTACCTGCCTGATACTGGTGTTCAGCTAATATCACTATATATCAGCTTTGTAAATCACCAAGATGTTTTAGTAAATATAAAGAACAGTTTTAGAAAAAAATATAACTCATAATTTTTTTAATGCTTTATGTGTAGGTTTAAAAAAAAGTAAGAATAAATGGAACATTTTAGCAGTTGTCAATTTTAGGAAAAGGTCATATCTTTAGTTACAAGGAAATCTAGAAGTCAAAGGAATGAAATTGCATGACCACCCAGCAAATTAACAATAACGGCAAAAAAAATAAGACATTATTTATTCAGGCCACTTAATTGGACAAGACAGTAAAACCCAGTTATATAATTTATTACTCAATAATATACACTGATAACACTGCTGAATAAATAATTTAAAAGTGGCAATAATAACAACAACAACAATAATCCTAGTAATAGCAACAACAATAATCCTTCTTTCCAAAGATTAAACTGGGGCATACCATAAATGCATCCTTTTTGGGGGTAAAGCACTATTTTTCCACATACTAAGCAGTTCAAACTGTCAAATTAATAGCATGCATGCTGGGGAAAACAAGCAACAAATTAATATTATAATTGAAAATAAAATAGTCGCATTATATTCCTAAATATCATCAACAAATTTTCAGAAACACTATTAAAATCATAGGGAAAGTGATATACTATGTTACTGCGGTTTACCAATTAATTTTTACAAATGTCTATATCTGGACACTAACCCAGGAGAATCTATAGCTTCTCAGCAACCACCGATGTGGCATTTGTATTTTGGGTCACAAAAAGCCACCAGACATCATGTTAGTGTTGGTTCTGCTATTTTGACACTGAACACAGATGCTCCAATTTTGCTTCAATGACTCAGAGCTGTGTCTGCTTGCCTCAAAGAATGGGTGAAAAGAGTTGTGGTTAAGGCATGATTGGAGCTGCAGTGAACCAGTGTCACCTGCCCTCATCTGCAATCCTAGATACGGAGTAAAACCAGCCTGGTGCTCTCGATTGGACACCCCTATGGTTAAGGAAGGGAAAAATGGAACAAATATGAATTCTTCCTCCTCCTTCCTTGCTTCTCTCTCTTTTCTTCTCCTTCACTCTCTTTCTCATCCCTTCTTTTCTAAACCTTAATAACTCAGTGTTCAATAATTTCATGATTTAAATACACCAAATCTAGTGAAGGATCAGTATATTCATTGCAGACAATGTTCTGTCAAGGAGTTATCTGTCACAAATTCCTATGTCTCTGTGCTCATATGCACATTAACACTTATGGGTTGACCTACACATATTTGTAAAAATAACTAAAACAGGATTTTGCTAAGTTTATCATCTCCTTTACCCACTGAAGTTATTATGAACCCTACGATACATAAAGCATAACCATACACTTCAATCAAGGAGGAGTCTTCCAGCAATAGAATGAATTTAAAAATGGATAGCAGCTTTTGTGCAAGCTGTATGTCAAGATACCTGACAGAGTTAAGTCATACAATTGCAAAGTTAAATAACAGAAGTGAGAGGCATTAAGAGGCAAAGAAAAGATAGAAAATGTATGTTTTCAGATGAGATTTGTGAGGAGGAGGAGAGTCATCCGAGTAGGGCGATATGAACCCTCTACAGTTAACAGAAGCTGAAGAGAAACTGATTTGGAAAGAATAGGAATATAATCATCATGTTGAATAGCACATTCAGTCATGAGCCTGATTTTTGGAACTGCTCATCTGAAGGCGGGGCCCAAAACTCTGAGAGTGACACACTCCATAATTTCCTCAGAAAGAGGTACTCCTTACTCCGAAGACACCAGTCTTCATGACACAGCTTCGGAAGGTATGTTGAGTTGTAAAACTGAAGCAAGACACGCACTGCAAAATCAGAGGGGCATGTGACAGTGATGGGCTTTCAGGAAAACAGCAAAAGCAATGGAAATATGCCACAAATCTGAATCAACAGCATGTCTGAACAAAATGATAATGTGAGGCAGGTTGATCACGATTCTGCAAAGGATGTCCATTTAAAAGGCCCTGGGAGAGGGGACGATAAAGAAAAGAAAGTGTAGACGATTTGAAATTTTTATAAACATAGGAAATGGTGCTGATTTAGTGACAGTGACAGCATGTGTCTTAACCAACATGAAGAAAAAAGTTAGTAAGTCTCAGTGGAATCACTTTTGATACCATATGCTTTGCTTTCACAGTCAAAGCTAACAGCTATCTTAAATAGCAACACTATTTAAGTGTACCCTACCATAGACGAGGCAGTGACAACCACGGTGTCAAGGTGAGCTGGGGGTGCAACCTGCGTCCACTGATTGGTGGAAGAGGTCATAGGTACAAAGAACCACAGAAGTCACAGCTTTACGTACTAGAACAAATCATCACTCTTCCTCCAATTATCTTTGAGTTTCCTATTCTCATAGGGCCTACTTCTTGTTTCCTATCCGTTACCTTTCTGTTCCTCTCTGTAGAGACCCCGGTCCAAGGACCCACCACACCCTTCATATTGAGAATAAGTTCCTGCATGCAGCCACCTATGATGACCAGGACAAATTCAAGTCCATCAAATCTCCCGGGGTGGGGGTGGGGGATGTCATGAACAAGGCATTGTAACTCCCCTCTCCTGATCACTGTTGATAACAAACCTCCAGACCCCTGTGTCACCAGACCCTGCCAGAACTGTTCTCACATCCCTGTCCTAAATCCTTATAAGCCCTTGCACTCCCTGCCCCTTTCTGCTGAGCTCTAATTTCCATTTTCCCACTGTTCAGCATCAGGTATCATCTCCTCTTTTTAATTTCTAATAGAATCCATATCTAACTCCATGCTTTCCATGTCCTGTGGTCTTTGTGCTACCCCAAACCAAGCCCTCCAAGAGCTGCGTTGGGAAACTTTCCCTTTTCTGGCCTTCTGCAGGAGTAACCCTGTTGGGCTTACCAGCCTCCTCACAGCACATGAGGTCTTCTCAGTGTGTCTTTGTTTTATATGCTAAGAAAAGAAGTTCTGTTTCCTGATATCGTTTCTTCTCCCACCCTCTAACCAATTTCCTCCATCAAATACCAATATCTGCTGATATGTATTCTCTCCTGACCAGTTTGCTAACCCATATTAGCAAGTGAGAGAAGAGATAGCTTGTGTATGTGCTTCAACATACATTAATCAATCTCAGCCAATACTTGAGTCTCAAGTACTCCATATTCCAGGGTTGCACTTTAAATTTTTATTATTCTAGAATGAAACACTTGGAAATTAGCCCAAGTTTGTATTTAATTCTAGAATTTTCTTAACCTTTTGGCATATAAGTAAGGTTTCAGTGGTGGCACTGATGTAATAGAGAAAAGAGCACAATCTATCTGGGATCTGTTATTTGTCTCAATTGCCAAGATTGTTTTCATTTTTTTAAAAATTAACAGAATGGTGTCTGGCAGCTGCCAAATATAGCTCTGACAAACAGGAAGACTTGACTAGAAGAAGCTGGCATGAGAATCAAGAACTGAATTCTGCAAGGGCAACTGCATTTCATTTAGATGGCATAAATGAGCTTATCAGCTTAATTCCCCATCTTAGATGTCTCTATTTCCTTTGCTTTAGTCTTCAACTTTAAGTTTTCCTTCTCAAATTCCTGCATCCTATGCTATGCTACTCCTGTAATCTCTCTGCCTCTATGGCCCATTACTCACCAGCCCTACCATACCCATGGGGTGAATTTCCCACTCATTCATTCAACTTTGAATGTACCCCGCATTAGGCTTGGGGAGTTGATAAAAAGACTTCCCCTTTATCTAATGAGTGTATAGTAAAATTGTGACTCTCAGGATATTTGCTCATGGAAAATTAAGGCAAAAACACAATTAAACTGCAAAGAAGGAGATAGACATAAGAGCTATAGATGTTAGGAGGAAGTCAGGGTCACCGTGATCTGGAATAGTTCATTCATACAAGACAGATTTCAAATGTATTTGGCACTATTCTAGATGCTGGGAATACCGAAATGAAAAAATAAAGAACAAATCACATGCATCTTTTAGTTTGGGGGAAACACGTATAGCAAACTAGATAGCAACAAATGCCAAGGGAAAAATAATGTAGACAAGGCTAATAAAAATAACTGGGAGGAGTTTCAATTTTAAGTGAAACGGCAAGAAAGTTCTCCCTGAACAAAGATCGAATAAAGTGAGGAAGTAGGATATGAAAATATGGGGAAGATCATTCTTGACATCAGGAATAGAACACCAAAAGGCCTCAAGATGGGGACATGTCTCAAGTGTCCAAAAAACCCCAGAAGGCCAGTAAGTTTACTAGGGAATGAATAGAAGATAAAGTTGGAGAACATCGGGGCCACAACTTTGTAGGGCCTTGTAAGTGATAGTAAGAACACTGGCATTCATAAAATTATTTTTTTATTAGAGAAGCTGCAGGTTTACAGAAAAAAAACATACAGAAAATACAGAGTTCCCTTGTACTCACTCCCTTCTTGCACACACAACTTTCCCTCTTATTAATACTTTGCATTAGTGGGGTACCATTGTTACAACTGATAAACCAATCCTATTATTATACTATTAACTATGGTACATAGCTTGCAGAACATTGGCTTTTACTCAGGGAAAGATGACTTTGGATATTTTCAAGCATACAAGTGACATGACCTAACTTTCATTTCAATAGGACTACTCTGGGTGGTATGTTGAGAATAAAGCAAAACCAATCAGGAGCTGTTCTACTAGCCCAGGTAAGAGAAGATTGTGGCTTGGAATAAGGTGTCAACCCATGGAATGATTGAAGTTTGTAAGATTCTGTTATGTTTGGAGTATACATCCTAAATATTTTCTGACAGATTGGATGTACGATGAGAACAAAAGTATCAGGGTTGAAGCCAACAACTTTTGCCTAAGCCATCAGAAATGTAGAAGGTGGAGATGTTATTAACTGAGTTGAGGAGGACTGAGGAGATGGGGAGGGGTATGGATTTTCAGGGATTCAGTTTCACACATGTCGTTTGTTAGCTAGAGATATCCAAGTGCAGACATCAAGTAGGCAGTTGAACACACAAGTCTGGATCTTCAGAAGAGGGCCAGGATTGAAGTATATATTTGGGAGTCATCAACATTTAGAACCCACATGTCATGGTCAGGTTCATGTGTCAACTTGGCCAAGTGGTGGTACCTGTTTGTCTGGTTGAACAAGTGCTGGCCTGTCTGTTGCAATGAGGACATTTCATAGAATTAGATCATGATTACATCAGCTGCATCCACAGCTGATTCCATTTGTAATCAGCCAAGGGGGCATGCCTTCTACAATGAGGGATGCTTAATCTAATCACTGGAAGCCTTTGAAGGAGGATTCCGAAGAGACAGGCTCTCTCTTCCTCCTTTGGCCGGCGAGCATCTCCTATGGAGTTTGTCCAGACCCTCCATTGTAATAGTCAGCTTCACAGCTTGCCCTGCAGATTTTGGACTCTACATTCCCATGGTTACATGAGACACTTTTATAAATTTCATATTTGTGGATGTTTCCTATTGATTCTGTTTCTCTAGAGAACCCTAACCAATCAACAAAAGAGGGAATATAGGCAGAAAAGAACAATAGATCCAAAGATCAAGCACATTAAGCATTCCAACATCGAAAAGGATAAAGAACACTAAACTATTTGTATGCACCAGTGTCCATAGCAGCATTATTCACAATAAGGTGAAGAATGTAGAAGAAACCCAAGTATCCATCAGTAGAGGAGTGGGAAAAACACAATGTGGTATATACATGCAATGGAATACTCCTCAGACTTAAAAAGGAATGAAGATTTGGTTCCTTCAACAACATGGATAACCCTTGAAGATAAGTTAAGTAAAATAAGCTGAACACTGAAGCACACATATTTTATGATTCCACTTATATTAAATAAACAGAATAAGCAAATTCATAGAGGTAGAACTTAGATTAGCAGTTATGAGTGGCTGGGGATGAGGAGTTATTGCTTATTCAGTCTGGAGTCTCTGCTTCAGGTGATGAAAAGTTTGGGTAAAGGATGGTGCTTTTGGAAGCACCATACCGAGAATGTAATTAATATCACTGAATTGCACATATGAAAGTGGTTGAAATGGGAATTTGTTGTCATATAAATGGTGCCACAGTAAAAAATTCAGAAAGTAAAATAAAGACGAGGAGGAACAATCAAGGGAGTCTGGGAAGAATCAGCTAGAAAGAGAGGAAGAATACCATGCAAACATGGTGCCTTGGAAGTCAGGTGAGGAAAATGTTTTAAAGAGTAAAGAGTGACCAAAAGCGCCAAATGCTGCTGAGAGGTCAAGTAAAATGGGGGCTGAGAATAGACCCTTTTATCTAACAAAGTCAATGTGATCACCAAAGTGTGATTTCTTTTCCTTTTAGACCCACAGCTAGACTATATCCCTCAGCTTTCCTAAGGACTTAACGTATGGTCATGAGCCGGTGCCACAGACGATGGAATGTGAGTGATGTGCTACGCACTAATGCCAAGCTTTGCCCATAAAAACCACCCGATTGTATTCCTGCAGGCTCTTTCCTCATTCTAGAAGTTTGGGACAAAAATGCCTATAGTGATTTTGGAAAGCAGGCCAGATGGCAGAATCTCCAGCAGACTAGGTCCCTAAAAGATCCAGTGGCAAAAAAAATACCTCTACAACATGTCCTCCCATCCGGATTAGACTTGCTGTCATGAGAGTAAAAAAAATGGACCGACGTCTTTATTTCTCTTCACAGTGTCACTTGCTTTGGCTGATATGTTTAAGTCATTGGTGACCTTGATAAGACCATTTTTGCTGATGTGATAGAGCCTAATAACTTCTTGGGATTGGCACAGGGTAGCATGAGGGGAGAGAAATCAGTCAGTCAACAAAGCTATTTGTCAGGTAGTTTTCTGTACAAAAACAGAGGAGGAAAATAAGGTCAAAATAGTTGGATTTTTTTTCAGATGAAAAAACTAGATATTGATGGTTAGGATCCCTTCAAGAGGAAAATACTGATGATAAAGGAGCTAGGATAGCTGTCCTTGAGTAGAGGATAGATGGAATTTTTTATTTAAGTGAGGAATTTGTCTTTAACCAGAAGCTTGAATTCATAAAAAACAAGGGGAAAAGAGCATTTAAGGGAGCTGATATAGGTAGCTGAGAAGATGATGTGATGGGAAAACTTCTTCTGTTTACTTAGTTCTTTCAGTGAAATAGAAAACAAGCTCAAATATGGATAATAAAGAAATAAACTTGAGTTGGACTTTTGATATGTGTTGGGGTAGGATAAGTGGAAAAGAGAGGAGTCCATTACTCTTGTCAAGTAACAGCAAAAGGCAAGGCAGATGGAGAACTTGAGTAGTTTGTTGAGAGTAATTGAAGACTAGATTTAATTTCCATTGAGGAAACTATGAAAAGCATATTTTAGGAAATGTAATATCTGGGTCCGAAGCGTGGCTCTGTTATTGATTTTCCTTTATGTCTTGGAGATTGGCTGGGTAAGATGAGCTTTGAAGTCATTTTCATTGGAATTCTATAATGTTCCTTACTTTACTCTATGGCAATAGGAAACGATGGCAGTTTATTTAAGTTTACAGTGTATATTATAACTGATAAGTGGCTTTGCCTAGGAAAAAAAAGTAGATCTAGCACTCATTACTTGTCATTCTGGTGCCGACACCTTTATTTCCCATGGGTGAACCACTCTTCTATTTTCAGGTTA
Source organism: Tamandua tetradactyla (assembly GCF_023851605.1). NCBI lineage: Eukaryota > Metazoa > Chordata > Mammalia > Pilosa > Myrmecophagidae > Tamandua > Tamandua tetradactyla. The sequence goes on from NC_135352.1 coordinate 31,963,845, forward strand.
TATTGGTCAGAAGGGGAAAGGGGCACCCTTCAACCCTAGAGGAGGAGAGCAGGTAACTCACATTGGCCACTCTGCACCTTCCTTTCCTTTGCTGCACTAGCATATTAGGGAGAGGCACAGGAACCAAGCTGGGGCAATAGGATTGCATCCAGGATTCTGGCAAAATTACTGGGAAACAGAAGCTCTCTTCCCACTGAAATTACTGAACTGGAATTACTGAAACCTGAGGATTTTATTAGTCATCTTATGCTATGGGGGACAGCTATTCTGAGAATCAAGCACATACTGAGCCTAATGAAGGAGGAAGTGAGAATTTCTATGGCGTCACTAAGCACCTCCATCCTGACACACTGTAAGCTAGACGTCTACCTGAACTTCTCATTTTGTCAACTCAAAATAAAACTTCATATTTTTTTTCTTCTGCTGAAGCCAACTTGAGTTAGAATTCTGTCACTTTCCAGCCACAGGAATTCTAAATAATATAAACATCATAATGAAAACTGTTTTAGTAAATTATCTTTTGGTCTAGAAAATAGAACGGAGGGAAGACAAGAGCGTCGAGTCGAGGAAATCCGACAGAAGATCAACAATCTAAGCAGAGAATGACGCGCTTCTCCTCAGAAAAGGGTTACAGGACCGAACAAGAAGTATTGAATCATTTCCCATTTGAATACGAGATGTGTCATATGTGACCCAGAGCTTTGTATCTGCGCAACTGGGAGAAGAGTTAGTGGGGAGAAGGACTGAGATGATGAAATATCTGAATGACAGTAAGTGGTACATGCTCGGTGGTTCAAGAAAACCATTCTTAGCTACCTCAGAAATTAGTTTAGATCAGAGATACAGAATCAACATTATAGGCTTTCAGTGGATTCTGTAAGGATTAAAGTCTAGTGAGAAGGCAAAGCGAAGGAATTAACTCTCTAGCAGCTATCGGCATTCTCAAGACCACTGGTATTTAAACACTCTGCTCAGTGGTACAGAGACACATAATCACATTTACCTCCTCATGCTTAAAAAAAAAAACAAATTTACTATCCTCCTTCAGCTTCCACTCCAACCTGTTCTATGAACAGCTAATTTCCTCCAAGAGCCCTTGCATCAAGTTACTTTTCCCATGACCTCAAAATGGGCCCTGCTATCTTTACTGAGACTCCATCTCATCTGTTTGGCTTTAAAGCACCTCGTTTTGCCTTCAATGCATCCTCTCCCATATCACTACATGTTAACAGTCTTTTTCTTCTCTTTATCTGTCCCAAATGAAGCTGTTTTCCCTCAGCTGTTTTCTAGCAGTGCTGTTTAATTTCTCCATGCCTTAATTTCCTCATCTGTAGATGGGTAAAATAATAGCACCTACCCAGGGAGGGCAAGGATTAAATGATGATATATGTATATGTAAATTTAGAACATTGCCAACACATAGTAAAATTATATAATTATACACTATTAATAATTTTTTCTTCTCTTAAGGCCATCCTCTGCCTTGCTTAATTCAAGCCAAGATCCACCTCTCCCATTTAGTTAATTTTATCCTCTTCTTTCTCTTAACTCTCGAGAAATGCTCCATTCAGGATACAAATCACACTTTATTTTACGTAGGCTAAACTTTCTGCCCAATTTCATTTGTGAAATTTCTCTGGGTAGGGACTTCTTCGCTTCACAATTTCTGGAAGACCTTTATAGTTTCTCAGTTTCCCTCCTTAAACATTTGGTATAAAAGAACGAAAGAGGGAAGATTCTTTCCCAAGAAGGAGGATTATTAATCAGGAGTACAGGCTGGGGACTGGGGTCCAATGTCCCAGCCAGTCCGGGTGCAGGAACTGCCGCCACTTCTGTCTCAGTGAGCACGTGAGAAGCTGCACCAAAGCCTAGTTCTCCTCTCTGTGGGAGGCTGGGACTTAGGAAGGAGAAAAGCAACATGGGTCAGGAACAATATTAGCCTTTTCTGAAGCACCTTTGGCCTGGAAGTAGAACAAGTGGGGCAGATTCTGCAGCAGGGGAACAGGCAGGATCAAGAAGATGTGGAGAGGTGCATAGGTGGGCCCAAGACTCACAGATCGTGTGCTCCATAGGAGCTTGGTCTGGGTATGCTTCAGCCTAATGGCAATGCAACTTTGCCTCACAAGTCAGCATTACCAGGACAAGCTGCCATCCCTTGTTCTAGGAGCATGCCATGGAAAAAGGATTGGCCAGACACATTCATGATCTTTGTCTGCATGTATAGCTACTATATTATAATATGAATTATAACAAAATTATAAAAATAGCAGAGCATTTGACCAACTATGTTCATTCAAGGGTTGCATATTTGCTACAAATTGTCAAGTATCAATTAAATTGGCAAAATCGAACGAAGATAGTCACTGATTAGCTGGCATCAAAATGGAAATTCCCTTTACCCCTTTTAAAAAAGCATCCTCTCATTGTGGAGGATTTCTAGAGTATAACTCTCATCTATTGTAATTTCTGTACTTTTTAAACGGTATAATTTAAAACAATGGTAAATATACTGAAAAGCATATCAGCCCCATTTTAGAAAGATCAGAGTTTGAATCCTGGTTAAGCTAAACACCAGTTGAGGGTCCATAATTAAGTCAATCTATTTCTCTTACTCCCAGCTTCTCATCTAAAAATGAACTTGATATAACCTACTTCATAGTGATGTGAAAGTTAAACAGGGTAATAATCATGGAATAACAGAAACCAGAAAGAAAATGCTCACTTCTCTGGCTGAAACCTAGTGATTTCCAACACATCTTGTAACTATAACTGCTTTCAAAATCACTTCATTTTAAGAATAGATGAAGTAGGCAAGCATTTTTATGTGAAGAAATACAGTATGGTGGTTAAAAGCATGGAAACTGATAGATTAGGCTTCAAATCTCAGCTCCACCACTTACTAGCTAGATGGCATTGGGCAAGTTCGTTCTTTAGTCCTCATTGACAAAATAGTAATGACACTTCTGGTTTATTGTTGTGCCTATAAATGAGGCAATCTGTGTAAACTAGTTAGAGGAGTATCTGACACAAGGTTGAGTGCTTAATGGTGGTAGCGTGTACTATCTCTGGTGAGATGGCACACATGCTCTAGAAAGAAACTTCAACTCACTGAGGTTGGCATGGTCCATGAGGTCAGCTAGAGATCAATTCTTTTGAGTTCATTTTAAGTCTTTAGGAATTTTTCACAAAACCAGTGATCTTGAGAAAGGATCGTCCTCTGAGCACCTACCTACCAGAACCAACAAATAAGAAGAGACTTACTTCTCTATTGCTTTGCTTTGAAAGATAGAGGCCTATGGCTTCAGAGCTGGGAAGAGGCAAGTTCTGCAGCATAAGAAGACCTAAAAGGGGTGCTATGTGGATGAGTTCTGAGTAAGAAGAGGAAACCACTCCTCAGCCATGGGGGAGGGGAGAACAAGCAAAATGTCAAAAAAAGGGAAAAACAAGAGGGTTGATAATCAGCTGCCAAAGGATGTTCTTAGCTTTTGTTGCTTGTGCTGGAGGTAATGCAGGATATGGAAGTAATTTGTTTTGAATGAATTAAAATAGTGTGAAAATAAATGATTTACAAGTAGACAAGTATACCCTATCTTGTGGATAATGCAACATATAAAATTCCTACTATTGAAGGTTATAAATTTGAGACCCATTGTCTGCACTATTAAAAGTAACCCACAATATACAAAATGGATTAATTTCAGGGTGCTTTTATTGATCAAGATTCCCAAAGCTTATTCAGAATAAAATTTAAGGATCAAAAATAAAATGCATATATTGTTTCTCAGATAACTTTTGCAAGTGAAAGTGATACTATATAACTAGTTTCTTGTTAGCCCAAGAGTCATAGAAAATATTCACATGAAAACAGAGTTGGCTGAATTATCTTTCCAATATACTCCATTGGCTCCTTTTCCTCCCAAAGTAGAACAATCACTGGGTTTGGTGATAATACAACTGGAGGGAAGGGATTTATACTCTGTAAGCCTAACTATTCTAACCTTAAAAAATGGGGTTATTAAAATGTATTCATGTTCAAAGAAATGAAATAATACCTATGAAAACTTTCATAGAATATTGCTGTTATGGTGCTTGTTTTTGTTCTTATACCCAGTTGGAAAGAACAGAGTATTAAGGTGATTTTTGACTTGGGACAGATCATTTGATCTCACTGCATGCTTTTTTCTTTATTAACTATCTGCATGTGAGTTTTATACCTACAATCTTAGAGGGGTTTTGTGAAGTTTATCAAGGTAATATTTATAAACTTCCCTGAATCCCTAGCTGAAAGACAAAATGTCATGTAATATTATTTGTCTAAAAATGAGACCTTTCGTAAGCTTTAATTATAATTTTAAATTCCCATACATGAAGAATTGTGAATCAATCAAATATAATGAACAGCAACTATTTGCACATTATAAGCTCTTTAGGATAGAATATTCAATCACTTTCTCCTACTGCACATAGCTATTAAAATTATTGTTGATGATAACAGCGGTAGGACTACCGGCAGTAATAGTGGTAGTAATAATATATAACGGCAATAGAAGCATTTCCTAGATTTTGGCAGATACCATTCTCCTCTGTAAGAATTTGGCAGGACCCGTTTATGGTTTATCGATAGGGTTTAAGGCACAGCTCATCGTCAAGGAAAAAGCAGCATTCGACTTGGCTACATTCAAAGCAGTCAGTATCTAAAGCGGTAACACAGATAGTAAAACTAAGAACTGACGAGTCTCAAGGTACATGGCAGAGGTCAGAATGCTCACAGAGAAGGGGGAGAGATCTAGTTATTTACTTTTTAACAACTAAGTTGCAGTAGACTTATCTTGATGATCCCAGCCTCTAGGGAGACTCCTGAGGAAGTTTAAGTTTCTTAGCTTTATTAATAGGAGATCTAGTTAATGAACAGCATCACCTTTATTTATTTAGGATCCACTGATGTCCAGTTGAAAATAGAGTCACTTGTTCTGGTGAATGGGAAGTTTTTGTTGTTGTTTCGAATGTTCTGAAATCATCAGGGGTTCAAACCACATCCCGTGTGTTCATGTCTGAATATCCGGCAGCTAGTAAGTACATGACATATACTCAGAAATAAACGTAGGTAGACAAGTGATGGCATCTCTTGCCACCTACAGCAGAAGTCGGTGGGATCATGCCATGCAAGGGTACGGATCTTTTTTCTTCAATTACTTCTTAGGTTAATGTTTCCAGATTAATGTCTCTGTATCCTTTTGCTTTGTAAATGATTTAAGGCACTTGGGTTTATTTCCTATATTTTGGTTTTGTTATGGGTTAGACATGCAATTTATTGCCCAAATCAAGACACTTTTAAAAGTACAAAGGTGGGGGTGGGCCACAGTGGCTCAGCAGGCAGAGTTCTCACCCGCCATGGATGAGACCTGGGTTCGATTCCCAGTGCCTGCCCAGGTTAAAAAAAACAAAGTACAAAATGGGTAGTGGTGTCAGTTGTGCCAAAGCTTCCTGTCTTGGGGCAAACACTTATGAAGTGTTACACTCATGATGTGCCTTTAGCTGGTAGGGTTGGGTGTGCATTCGAATACTCTCTCCCCAATGCCTAATAAAAGTGGATTTTACCTCTGTTCCAAAGAATTCTTTCTAAATGGATTTTATAATAATTGAATCACACTTTGCACTAAAGGAGCTTGCTATTTAGAGGAATTATGTAGTGATTCCTTCTGCAAATTGGATACTGGCAAGTAATTCACCCCACCCTAAATATCTCTTTTGTAAGCATTGTTATAGGTTGAAATTACTCAGCTCCTGGAACATCTGTATGATAATTAGTACCTGAAAGCTCAGCAAAGAAAATATATTAACTAATTTCCTGACAATATGTTTCGAGTCATGCTTTATTCTGTCCTTTCCCTCAAATCCCACATCTAATCCACCAGCAAATCCAGTTGGGTATTCCTCTGAATATATCCTAAATCTGAACTATTTTTCATCACCCAAGACCAAGGAACCATTATCTCTGACCTAGTCTAGTCTGGCTCACCTACTGATTATTCGTCTGCAATTATTTTAATCATAGGGCAGGCCAACGCTCCTGTTCAAACCCATCCCATGGCTTCCCGTCACACTTAGAATGAAACAAAGAGCTATTACTATGGCTCATAAAGACTTAATCTGACCCAACCCTGGCTGGATACTTCTCCTACATCACTTCCTTTCACCCTACTGCAGTCATTCTAGATTTCTTGGTATTGCTCAAGCACAGAAGCATGCATTAGCCTTAGGAACTGCTCTTGCAGGCATCCCCAGTATTTGCATGGCTCATCCCCGTGACTTCATTTAGTTCTCTGGTCAAATATCCCCTCTTTTGGGAGGCCACAGCTGAAAATGAAAGCTCCCACTCTGTCCCCTGTGTATTTTTTTGTCACCGCACTTATTAACTTTTGATATTATTTATATGTGTTTATTTTCCATTATTTCCAAAGGGACTGTAACCTCCATGAATACAGGGGCTTTGTCTATGATTTTCCTACTATATCTGCAGCACCTAACCATGAGTGCTGGCATCCAATTCATAGTTTTAGATGAATTTTTAGATTATTGAATATACAAATAAATGAATATGTGCAAGATTATATATAATATCTATAACGGCATTCATACTAGGCCCAGGCAAGCTGGAAAAAAAAAAAAAAGTCAAGCATTAAAATGTCTCTTTCTCATTCAATATTTTACTCTGGGGATGAGACGAGAGCCAGTAAGAGGAAGGTCAAATAAAAAGGAGCAGGACTAGTAAAGTTAGTGGACACTGAAGATCTTGGAGGCAAGTAAGGCAAAACTGCACCAATTGTATTATTTTAATATAAACAAATAAGGAATTTGAGAAGTGGGGATTCTCCTTGAATGCATTTTTCTTTTAAACTCTGCTCAAAAGATGGGCTCTCTGCCATGCCCTGAAGGTCACCAGATTTCCATCTTCACTGGCTTAATGGAAAGACAGGGCACTCCATAAGTGCGGGCCTTCTCTGGAAGATTCCCTGCCTCTGGTTCCCTGTGGATGGCAGTCGGGAAACGCGAGTAGCAGCACTCCAGCTGGCCTCAATCGCCCCGAAGTTGCTCAGGGAACACGGCTCATCTCTAAGTGGCGAAGGCCCAACCATTTAGTGCTTTACAGACCATAGACTATTGCACTCAGCAACAAATAGGCAGGCGGCGCTGGTGTTGGAGCGCTGATGGAACCTGCTCCCTGTGGCTCAATTCACACAGTAGCCAAATGGGCCCACGTCCTGCCTTTTCTCCAGCTTTTGCTCCATGGGTGGCAGCAAAACGCTTAACCCCAACTGCAGAACCAAGTGCCACGAACCCCGTACCACTTTACGCGTTAGGAGTCCACTTGTGCAGGACCAGCCTTTGATGCACATCATGGCATTGTACACCATTTTGAGGTTATTTTAAGTGACAAAGCCTCCCTGCCAAGAGTTAAGGTATTCGTAACGCTGTTAACATTCCAAATAAGCACCGACAAGCTTGTGTTTTGAAAAATCAGCAGTGCGGTTCCTACCGTCTAAATAGACCTTTCAAAAGAACTTTACAGACACACTTTTTATGAAGAACCCAGGTGGAGTTCTCCTTTTCAGTTTCCAGGAATGCAATTTGCTAGTTAGACATTTGTTCCATTTTGCCTCTATTTTTGAGGATCCTACAGATAAATAATATTTGTACTTTCAGTGACATGGTAGTGCTTAAGTACGAATATAATCTTGCATGAAAACTTAAGGTTCGAAAAAATTAAAAACAAAACAAAAGGGCCCTTCCAAAATGGTAGGCTTTTAGGATGCAAGCGACCTGTTCCACATGTTTGGAAATATTTATATCCAACTGTAATAATAATAATAACCTCCTTCTGCCTTATGCATTCTTGTTTATAAGCTGCTTCTACATATCTTTATTTATTTGATCCTCACAAAAGTTTTGGAATTACCCTCAGTTTGCAAAAAAAAAAAAAAACTGGGGCTCAAAGAATTTAAGTCATTTAGCAGCCCACATTAAATTAGGGGTAGGCCTGAGACTGGGTTACAAATCTGGACTTCTCTTGTCGCTGCTGTTTTCTCCTTATTGTTGATTACTGTGACTCCCTCTGCTTTCCCTGGTACTCCTATATACACAAGGAACTTCAACTGGAGCCTTGTTGTCTCATGTGGACCACTGAAATATTAAGAATATTTTTGAAATGTAAGTATATGTCTCAATTTTAACTTAAAATGTCTAGTTAAGGCTTGAGCTATAAGATTACTGTCAGAGTAGTTATACATAAGCTAAGCAAATTTTGAAATATTTAATTAAACTTTTAAAAGATCTACAGATGACTTAAAAAAGTGTATTCTTATTTTGCACATAATAACCTGGATAGATCAATAAAATGTCTCTAAATCATCTAGGTACATTCACTTAGAAGGCAGACATTCTGCAGCTGTGTTAATAGGCATCTGCAACACATGTGCTGCTCATCACTTGAAACGTGATTGGTCTGCAATGACACGTGCTGTGAATGTAAAATACACACTAGATTTTAAAAATAATCTATGCAAAAATAAAAAGGTAAAATATCTCATTAATAATTTTATACTGATTACTATACTGAAACACTATTTTCGATTTGAGTTGAAGCATATTAAAATTAATTTCACCTGTTTCTTGTTACATTTTTAAATGTGGCTACAGGAAAAGCTACACGCGTGGCTTGCATTATATTTCTTTAGGCTACTGCTACTCTAGAGAATACCAAAGAAATCCAAGACATGGTTTTTGGCCTTGCTAGAAGGCAAGACAAAGTCTGTGAATGTGAAATAGCTAGCAGTGGGAGGCTATATGTGTTTAAGTAACCAGTGATTGGAAAATGAAAATAATTTCTCTGAAGAAGCTTAAAAGAGGGCTATCAATGTGGTCTAAAGTACTTGGGAAAGTCTAATGTCAAGGGCTACAATGAGTCTTTGGTTGGATGTGAAGAAAAAGAGGGAGGATGGCACAAGTGTTACCACCAAGCTAAGCAAAGGGAAAGATTTTAAAATAGAAGGAAAATGAGAAACCTGACATATTTATGCCCCCCCACCCTAATAATAATTACTAGTGAGAAACTCAGTAGTTTTTCTAATTTTCTCTCTAAATCTCTATTAAGCAAATGTTGGCAAGCAAAATCTGCAATATTTTAGTAAGTTTTTAGACATAAGCTCTTTTCCCCCCCTTAAAAGAAATTTAAGAATGTTTGTTAGTTACAACTGGAGTGTTCTCTGCTTGTTTTCTTCTTATGAATTCAATTTGCCCCTTTATTGCTACAAAATCACCTGATCTGAATCAGTTTTGCAAATCATTATGGGCTCTCAATGCTATACATTTGTCAAAATATCTGCAAGGAGAGAAACAACCTAAGGACATAAAAATTAACGCATGGAAATTAATCACTGATACTGGTTTGGGTTGTGAGACCAATAAGTAAAATAAATCCATTTTTAAACTTAAATTAAAAAGACATAACTAGAAAAGGTGTGACTGATAATCTGGCTTGTTTAAATAGGAACATGTGCTGAAACCATATGTCAAAGGAACACCAGAAACCTATAATCTGTAAGAAACATTTAGTTTTTAAATTTGGAATCAATATGGTAGAGCGAGAGCTATGTTTCATTCTCTCTCTGAGAGAGTCATCCAATTTATATGAAACACCAAAATAATGAAGTTGTCTCTGGGTTATTGGCCTCTTAATCTTGTATATTAATTCAGGTAATGCACTACTACCACTATCTTCTATTTAATTATTTTTATTTATGTACCATTAAGCTCCATTTTCATTACTTTTGGAGTACAAAAAAAGGACAAAGCCAGGGTATTTGGGCAGTGCCATCACCTCATTTGCAATCCTCAGAAGACCCTTTTCTTGGTAGAGAATACAAATGACAGTCCTTGACATTCTTTAAAAGCAATTTTTACTTCTTTAATTAGGAGTTGCAGGCAGGACCTTCTGCTTGAACCCTTAACATTTTCAGACACTTCTACCTCCCTGCTTCCTGGCTGACTCTTCCTAAGTTTGTGCTGAATGCATTCTTGATTTTGCAAGAAAGCTGCTTTCAGGCCCTTTCATACTCTGCTATAATCCCTGGTAATTACCAAGTCTGTCCCCGCAACAATAGGGGAATCCAGGAGGAATTCCGTAGCTATGCTTCACGGGTAGAACTGTACTTGGACATCTGAGCTGGATTTGCCTCCCAGGGACCGCTCCCCCCCCCCGCCCCGACTAGAAAACAGTCCTGTTAGAAATGCCAAAACAGAGGTGTTCAGAGGTTATGATGACAGTAACACTGTGTCAGTGAAAACACTGGTTACATCAAGTAAGGCAAACCAACTTTTGATGAAATAGCTCATTTAATAGTATCTAAATCCGAACTATAAAAGGCCCAGTACTAGGATGGAAGATTCTAACTACTAAATGCTTCAAAAGAAAACAATTTCTTATCCTTATAGGTTTCAAACCATGGGGGATTTGTATTTCTTTTCTCCCTTTGTTTTCCTGTAATTTTTTTTGTCCTTCACTCTTCCTTTTTCTTGCCAGCACCGCCATAGAAGCCATAGTAAAAGTCCTTAAATGCCACAAATCCAAGAGCACTGAATTAATATTTGTCTAATTACTATGCATTTGGCTATTTGTGATTTATCTTCTTACTAAGCATCAGTAGTTGGTCGTATGATTGATTTAAGGTCAAGGTCAATAACGTATTTTTTTTTTTTTTTTTTTTGCCATGAAGTGCAATGAAATCTACTGTTCACACTACTTCATTACAATAACAATTGGCAAACTAAGTCCTCAAACACCAAAATAATGTAAAATATTCCTGAATGGTTTTGTTCGAACGACCGGTAACATGGCACATTTCCTACAGTTATCCTGAAAAATCTATTATTGAGAGACTATGTGTAGGTAGGGAAAATTTTATGGCTCTTGCTCCCTTACATTAAGTTTAAACACCCTCAGTAATAAAATAAAGGAAATGTCCAAATCAAATGAGTAGAAAAATACGAAAAGCTATTTCTTGCTTCTGTGTGGATACATTTTTTTTAATCTTCCCAATTAGACTGTGAAATTTAGAAAAACTTATTCCCATCTTGTCCAACATCTAAGCACTGAGAACCACACACAATGCTAAGCACTTCATGATTTTTAACACCACTAGTAACTTTACTTCGAAGCCACTGCTAGAACGAGTGGAAGCATATACAGAAAAACAACAAAATCATAGTTTATATAAATGGCAGATAGGTAGTCAGGGATAGATATTATTATGGTATCTCAAATGTGTTGTTTCTACTTGTATTTAGGATGAAGTAAAAGCTGGCATTTTCATACAAATCACAGATTGAAGCATAAATCAACATCAGGTAATCTCAAGAATCTTTGGCAGATGCATGCCAATAATTCTAATAAAAACGGTGAACTACATGAACGCATACAGGGTTGGGAAATGGTGCAGTTTTTGGTCCTTTGGACCCCTAGGATTTCCAGGGTACCAGAAAAGTTTTTCAAGTATTCACAAAACAGACGATAGAATGCTTTCTCCAGGCTCTAGGCTTATGACACTCTGGAACTTATCCAGATTCGAAGACTGGAGAAGACACAAGTATTGCCTCTATATGATAGGGGAGTCAATACAGGCCAAGTGAATCCCCTTGTCCAGTTGTGTCCACTTTGACCAGATTAAAATGATATGAAGCAAGTGATACAGGACTAAATCTCAAGCAAGCATAGAATCCAACACAGAGTAAAAATGTCAAGTTCAGCATTAATAATGAAATGAAAACAGCAAAGAAAAACTATTTACTATAAATTTTTATATACTAAACCCAATGGGCTTTTCAATAAATCCTTCAAGAGGAGGAAAATGAACAAAAATATGTTTCTATTGGCAAATGCTCGTTAAATCTCCTAAAGCATGTTTTTGCTTTACCCCCTGCTTCTAGAGTTCTCAGCTCAATCCTATAAATTGGATGAGGCTGGGGGAAAAAATCAGCTCCTTAGTTCCTTGTAAACATTTCACTTTTATTTTTAGCAAAAAAATATTATTTTTCAAAACTTGCAGGTGTGAGGAAGCCAATATTCAAAGTCTCCTGTGAGCTGTTTTATACCTTACCCCATCAGACTGTCCTCGGACTAAAACAAATTAGATGAAAAACACAACCTTGTAGCTTCAGATACTCAAAAGCTTATTACAGTTGAAAATGAGTAAAACATTACAGCCGCCGGGCCTATTCAATAGGGAAGAGACCTACCCTGTGCTTAAACCTAGACGTAAGTCTGTGATGGCCTCTGGAAGAGAGCATGCTTGTCCACTTGTCGTCTCCATGCCCTTTCATCCACACATTAAAATACAGTCTCTGTTTGCTCTTTTATATATATATAAAAGTTACTAACTAGGGAACAATGAAAGCCTTTACTTGTGAAAAAAAATCATAAAATACAGAAGAGATGTTCATTTTATTCAACATTTTCATTTCATATGTAAGGATTCACAATCTCTCCTAAAGTCCTGTTGAATTTCAGTTCAGATACTCAAAACTACTCAGTTCCCCCAAAACAAATGCTGAGCATGGGTTTCAGTTTATAAGAAGAATCAAGAGCATATATACACAGTACAGATTTTAATGAGAATTTATATGCAGCCACTATTTTTCAGATTACGTAAAAAGGTAAAACGTTCTTAAAATCTATATGAAAATTTAAATTTGGATTTTTGGGAGAGGCTAGACACTCAGTGGACATGTGACTTTATGATTCTTTTTCTAAGTTCTTCAAAGAAGTCATTGCTGAGTCTACAAAAGGGATTTCCAGGTTTCAGAAAGAAGTATTTCCCTTAACACACACACACACACACACACACACACACACACAATCATCTGTGAAATAAATATATGAATGATAATAAAAAGAGATGAAATCATTTGCTGTTCAGGTGTCCTCAGTCTGATGAAAGGAACTATGAGAAAAAGAAAAGCAGTAAAGAACCACACGCAAGGTGAGAGCTTGAGAAAGAAGCCAAAGTTAGTGGTTTCGTATCGCTGCTCTTGGATTTTTATGTTTATGAGTGTGTTCCTTCCACAGTCCTTATGGAATTCTTATGAAGTTGAATGTTATTATCAATTCTACCATGAACATATTCCAGTAACAAGGTAGAAGGTTCCTTTAGCCTGCCTCATAAGGCTTATTTCTTTATTGTAAGTAGTTATTCTCGGGTCTTTTTCAAGGTTTTAAGATCACTTCTGAGCATCAACAAAAACCCAGCCCTGGCGTTAATAGTAAGAATAGGGAAATGTTCCTAAATATGTCATGCTATATCCCAAATATTATTAAGAATCAAAGAATGCTAAAATTGGTTAGATTTCCCAAAGATTTCATTTGAAAAGAGGAAACTGAGGCTTACAGGGGCTAAGCAGTGTTCTCAAGGAAATTGACAAAGTTGAGAATACCATAAATACTTTTTGAACCACCAATTAATATTTCATCTGCTATCATATACCCCCACTTATAACATTTCAAAAAAGTATAGTACATAAATTTTTATCATTGGGTAATTTGTTGATGAAACTGTATCTCTATCAAACAGATATTCTCTTGCCCTGGGATATGTGATATGCTCTGCTCTAGGTTTTTCCTGATTCAAAGCCTTTCCTTCATATATTTGAAAGTGATCAAAAACAAATATATCTTCACAATTAGCATTTACTGAAAACCAAAAGGAATATAATATTGTAATTACTATGTTCAATTTCTTATAGACTATATTAATTTAAATCATCTACAAACTCGCTGAGCACCAAACACCACCTAAACCATTGACAAAGTCATTAAGGGTAAAGAGCAAAAAAAAAACTCTGGAGCTGCTCCTTGTATATTGTGGCCTCATAAGATAACGGAACTTGTTAGATGCCTTTCGCTATTTATCTCACCTCTAGTGAAAGAAGTCATTTTTATACTATTTTGTATTGCCCTGTTACTTAATAACAATTTGCCAAGTACTCACTATTAGCAAGAGTTTGATTTACTCCTAGGAAATACAGCAACAGGAGAGTGGCCAGGAGAGCAAGGGAGGGGCTTGGACCTGGGAATGGGGCAGTCAAGGGTGAGAAACACAGACCTGTGTTGCCATGCTCCAGCAATAAAAGGAAGTCTTCAAGTGGTATTGGGAGACCAAACCAGAAGCCACGGGACTGAAAATCAATGACGGAGTGGCTTGAAACAGGGAATAGAAGACTCTCTGAGCAAATCCCGAAGACAAATGAGCCTGTGCTGAGCCTTGTTCATGTTCCTGATAGTCGGTTGGTGGAGCGCTGGGGCCATTTAAGGGCTCTGGATGGGGCACTAGGGAAACAAGGACGAATGAGACACGGATTACAGCTTAGTGGTCAAGGGAGGGACATGTGGAAAGACAAACCACAAGCAAATAATTATAGCACATTGATGTAAGTGCTATTAGCCCTATGTGTAAAGCTGTGGAGGCAAAGACGAGGGGGCGGCAGATGGTGCCAAGAGATCTGCACCATTTTCCTATTGTCACTGCAACAAACACCGTACATTTGGTGGCTAACACAATACAAGTTTGTATCTTACAGTTTGGGAGGTCAGGAGTCAGACCTGGGTCTTAGTGGGCTGGAAATCAAGGTGTCTTCAGCGCTGCTTTTCTTCTTGGGGCTCCCAAGGAAAACCCATTTTCTTGCCTTTTCCCACTTCTAGATGCTGCTCCTGGACCCTACCTCCAGTTTTTAAACCAGCAATGACCACTTGAGTCTTTCTCACATGATGCAAATCTGACTCTGGCTCCTCCCCCGCTCCTTCGCTTGTTAAGGACCCTTGTTCTTACATTGGGTCGACCTGACTAATCCAGGGTACTCTTCCCATCACAATACCCTTAATTCAATCACAGCCACAAAGTCTCTTCTGCAAGGTAAGGTAACATATTCACGGGTTCCAGGGATCAAGATATGACGGGGATGTATACTGGGGAGGGGTGGGGTCGGGTAGGGAGCATTATTTAATTATTCAGCCTACCACAGAGCTGGAGCAAATTAAGGTAATGAGAAGATTTCACATGAGATGATTTGACTGGAAACATGCAGGATAAGTAGATTTCCAGGCTGATATAGCTTATGTCTGGGGCAGGAAAGGGGAGTAGATTCCAGACAGAGGGAGCCCTATGCAGAATGGAGTCAAAAGTCTTTCATCCATTGCTTCCTGGTTAAATATACAATCTGCCATATAAGCAAATTGATCTGACATTCCCAGTCATTGTGTTCATGACCAGCATCTGCTGCTTGCCCGAAGATGTTAACACATTAATATCATATTTCCATACCTAACCAAATACTAAGGTTAAGCTAGCAGATCTGTTCAAAAGGGTCATTCATTTCTTTCTCTTTAAAGATGAGTCCAATGTTTTCGCTTGTTTGAGTTTAAACAATCTTTTCACCATTCACTAAGATTTAATACTATAATCATTACAAACAGTGCTGAAACACAATCTGCCTTCATTCAATGCCGATTTTTATCATCTGGTCCTGCTGAATTGCCTATACTATTTAAAAGTAACTATTTCCTTTAGTGGCTGACTTTGAGTCCTAAATATTCCATCAGGCCACCACCAGGGCAGGGGTTGATTGGATGCAACCAATTTTTACTTGCTTTTCACTCAAAGGTTAGATATTCTCCAGACTGAGTAAAAGGCATATGAAAGTACATCAAAGAATGGGGAGCAAGATATCACAAACACATGACCATCCTTTCAGACTGTCAACAAACTACCACCTCTGGTCTATTTCATCAGATTCCTTTTATGCAGCTGAAGTATGGGGACATTCTGGGCAACTCGAGCCTCAACTGCATAAATATATATATATATATATACATGCCAGGGCCCATCCTGAAACAGAAACATATGGGATGTGGGGAGTGCAAGGAAAGTTGCCTCCATTGCATAACTCAAAAGCAGTAGGCATACTCCAGAGCAGAGCTGATTTAGGATGCCTGGATGATTCCAGGATGGACCCATTTTGCCAGGAGTATTCCACAGGATGGCTGAATCTGAGAGTTGAACAGATGTTTCCAATCATTTAGGGGGTCTGAGATCAAGCTAGGTAATTGGGATGTTCCCCTGAGAGAGTCGGTATCTTGTTGTAGACTTAAGCCTGTCTATTCTTCAAGATCCCTCAGGTATGAGCAAACCACACATTTGACTACACCTCAAAGGTTACCATCACAGGGGGTGCAAGGACAGTGTGGGGGCGGTTAATGTCTGAATCCTTTCTCTCAATCATTATCTCAGGTGAAATTCTGTTTTTTGCTTTGTGTTAATTGTGGAGTAAAAGCTATTGCTATATATTAAGAATACTTTCATGTTGCATTTCTGTATTAACAAATTCCTGCCTATTTTGTGTTTTGTCCCCCTGAATGTCCCTGTACTCTTGTGCTATTTCTTTGGATTCTTCCTTGGTGACCTAGCCTAATTTCCAAGGATAGTTGCATTCCCACTTGCTTTTCAGATTTCTTATTGCCCTGATTTTTACAAAGTTTGTATTTTTCTATTGTTTTAGTCTTTTCTGTGCATTGGGAATTTGGGCTCTAGCAGAAATTTCCTTGAAAAGGCAACAATGTCATGAGGATTTATTTAAGAACTCATCTGGAAAAGATCATAAAACATGTTCTGTGATTGTTTACATCTCTACATTCATGGCAGTGTGGCTCTTTGAGGGACCCCATGCATTGAAGCCCAACAACAAATATTTAAATAGTGCCTGTGCCTGTCAGGTGCCAAGTACTGTGATGAGAGCCCGGATGTAATTATGAGATGAGAGTAAGAGGGTAGGAATGAATACGATATGGTCACTGCCCCAAAGGAAGTAAGTTCAGCAAGGACACAGGTATGCAAATAGCTATAATGCAATGTGATAAGTGCTTTTACAAATGTATGAACTGACTCCTTTGAGAGCACAGATAAAGGAGCAATTAATTCATCCAGAAGGAGTTCAGGGAAGCTTCAGATAAGAGGTCACATTTCAAATGGGCCTTGAAAGAAGAGAAGGACTTCCCCAAGAGACTTAAGGGTACCGAAACGATAGAAGGGAAGGTGGGAAAGTATATAACAAGTGGAAAAATCAGCATGAACAGGGGTTCATGAGGCTTGTGGCTCAGTCCTTGGCACATGTTAAGTGCCAATAAGTATTTTTAAGTGAATGCCTGTATGAATGAATAAATATTGAAGAATTGTCTACAGTCTTATTGCCCTCTCAAGTTTCAAAGTTTGGGTATATGGAGGCGAAAGGGTATAATTGTGGCTGATTGCATACTATTTGCAGGAGATGTTGGCTTCCCATCCTCGGTTACAGTTACCGTGATGGGGCATGAAGATGGAGGTTCTCCAACAAACCTCTTTCTTTGTCTTCTTGAGAAGTAATGAAGGGAGCAATGCAAAGAATGACAATTTTCTCTTAGCGTTCCTCATCTTAGCACCCTTCTCCTCCTTTCTTACTGAGAGGCTTCTGAAGTGTAACGATACGGGCACTGGATTTGTAGCCCGAAGATCAATAACTAGCTGAAAAGGAAGGGGTGAGGGGAGCATTTCAGGCAGGCAGAACAGCAAGTAAAAGGACCTGTGAGAAAGGAAGCCCGAGGAAGGTCACGGTTGCTGGATGCAAAGGGCAAAGGAGAATACAGGCATAGAGAGCTAAAAACAAGAAAGGTCAACTTTGCGCAGTGGCAATATCGTAGCCAATGAGGTTTATCTGAGGCGCGATTATTGCTAATTGAAAACTTTTCCCAATACCCCACCGTGACGACTTGAAATAGAGTCGGCACTGGCAATTTTTGACAGTCTCTACGGAGACTGAGTTTTAGTGATTAAACAGAAAAACATGTTTTCAGAAAAAAAAAAAAAAGAAAGGTCAGAGGCTTCAAGACCTTGCAGAACATGTTGAAAATAGATGTCTAGAGGGATGAGAGCATTTGAAGTGGTTTCAGCAGGAGTGTAATATGTAGCTATTTAAATTTCAAAATAAAAATCACACTGCCTTGGTGCAGCCCACGGACTGGGAAATATTTACGGGGGTGGGCACGTCAGTGGACACAGGGACAGAGGTCTATGGCATTTGTTGAAGCCAGAACAGATGGTAACTTGAAGTAGGGGAAGGCAGTGGAGTTAGAGAGAAATGGGCAAATCTGAGAGCTATTTAAAAGCTAAAATAGAACTTGTAAACCTCTAGTGCAAAACAAGTATTTATTAGATATTTGTAGAAGCATTTAAATACTTCCAACTAGGGTATCCCTTGATTGCTTCAGCCATTCAACAAATATCTATTGAGACCCAATTATTAGCCAAGCAGTTTGGCCAAGGCACTTAAGACTCAGCTCAAACAGCATGAGCAAGGGTCTCGGATGTAACACAACTTCTATTCGGATGGGCAGACAGGCAGTGATCAAAGAACTACACAGACAAGATAATTTTAGGTAATGTTGTGAAGCAGTACAGCAGGGCATAACTTCAGATCAGGTGGTTAGGGCAGCATGTCCAAAGAGAGGGTATTTGAGGTCACCTGAGTGACAAGAAGCCAGCCATCTGTAATGGACCATATATGCTTGGGTTACATTTCCTACTAGTCTCTTTATTGACTTGCTGGTTATTCCTATGTTTTTTTTTGGGGGGGGGGCAGGGCGGATTCATAAAAGAACGTCTTAGCATTCATAGAAGTCTATGTTCTTAGGAGACATTATCTACTTTTTTTTTGCTTAATTGGAGAAGTTGTGGATTTACAGAACAGTCATGGATAAAATGCAAAATTCCCATATGCCATCTTATCATTAAAACCTTCCATTGGTGTGGTGCATTTGCTACCACCGATGTAAGTACATTTTGGTAATTGTACTGTTAACTACAGCCCAGGCTGGAACTGAGGACTCACTGCCTAACTCCTTTTAACTCCTCAGTGTCACAACAGGGAAACAAGTAGGGCTAACATAGGATGTTCTGCTCCCTTCTGTCTCAGGACTAGAGGAGAATACCACTAGTCTTTAAAAATAATGAAATAATAATAAAAGTGGGAAGTGATTCTCAATGCCCACAAAATCCTTTTCTACACGCTGTTTATTTAAACAGGTTAAAACTTTTAAGTCTTCATTATACATTTTCCTTTTTAAAAAAATTGAATAACACATTTCAGCATATATTTAATTGCTGATTAAATACCATGATTTGAACACTTTAAAATTATTAACATTAAGGCTGATATATTATGGGAGTATCAGAGGCCTGGAGAAGTTATACTCTGAAGGGTTATAATTTTAACTTACAGTTCCATCAATTATTAAAAATTTGTTTGGAGTTATTATTTGACTCTTTTTAAAAGTTATTCTAGATTGAAATCTTGAAGACTTATCGTTCATGAGGGGTTAATGATGATTGACGTTCTTATAAGTTTTGAATTTGTGAAACGTGGATGTATAAGTAAGTCTTTGTATGTATGTGTATCTATGTGGATATAGTTTTATATAGAGACGACATTTTCATTTAGTACATTCCGTGAAGTACCTTAGAATACAATCAAATCGCCTGGTCTATTTCTATTCTGGTGTCTCTGATATTCATTCTAATTTTCCATGTTCTCATAGAGAAAGAATCTGAAACCTTGAGGGAAAAGAAAACATACAAATGCTATTAGAGTGCACATTTTTGAGCAGCAGGAAGCCAGTAGTAAGTGTCAGAGATTGATCAGGACTGTGTTCTATATATAAACAACTGCCATCAGGTGTGCCTTGCTACGAGGTCCTCCGTGAACCCCAGCAGTAATTTGAACAATTTAGAATTTCAGGCAGCCCAGAGAGAGAGTAAATTATTGAAAGATTTAACTTCCAGTGTAAAAATGTGTCTTCATAGCAGATTCCTCAAAGAAACAGAGTCTGTCCTTCTATATTGAATGAAATTTGTTTGCGTAATCAAAAATATTTAATAATTTACTTCTAATCAAGCTCAAAAAATGTTGGTAAATCATTAGTTTTGTGACACTAGGAGATGATCCAAAAACAGAAAACATACATATACGCGCACGCACACACCCATTTGGTATTTCTATCTATAACAATCCATAACATAAAAAAGGCAAGAACTTTATTACTAAATAGATGTCGAGTCCTACCCAAACTTTATATTTGCATTTTGCTGAAATCAAAACAAGGCTAATGCATAGAAATGTAGGTACTAGCTAAAAAAACGGTTACAGAATTCTTCTTTCCAGACTGCTACTCTAAATCATACTGACTTGATCATCATAGAATTATTAAGTCTTCATTCAAGAATCTAGAATCTCAGACGTTTACATCTTTATTAGCATGGAATCTACTTTAATCAAATGGCACATTCTTTATGCCAGAGGAGTCACGCTATGGCAGAGCTTGCTGGTCCACTCCACACACCTTCTTTCCAATTTCCTTTACACTGAAGCACAGAGTTTTAGACTACATGACTCTATTTCCAAATGTCCTTTGAAAATGTGGCCACATGACTAAGTTATGGCTAATGGGGTACCAGTGGAAGTGCCAAGTGCCACTTCTGAGGTGCTCCCCTAAAAAGAACAGACTTACCAAGGTATTTACGGCTTTGAATATCAAATTGTGACAAAGACAATAGAACCTCCTTCCTCTATTTTTACTTTTAAGATAAAAAACTTGGTGAGGGCTGGAACTATGTCCATGTCACTTAATTCTTTAACACAGCGTCTCAATCAAAGGAACGCAGTAATGTCTGTTGAATACACGAATCAATATCATTCTTTTAATGCGGCGTTTTGTGTTGGAACTCCCCTGTCTCACTTTGTCCTGCAGACGGGTATAAGGAGATAGATGAGACCACAAAATAAGCACACCCAAAATATTCTGAGGCTTACAGACTGAGGCCAGTAGAGAGTTTGAAAGCATAAGTAGGAAGAGAAATGGAAAGGAGCACATTCTGCAGAGGATGTAGCATGCAAAAAGTCACCTTGCATGAGCCAAGGGCCAACAAGAATCAAATCAGCAGATCAGAGGAAAGTACAGAACCTGAACAATCAAGTAAAAAAAAAAATCGATGTTTTAGAATTTCATAAATAGGTTTTGAAGGAGGATTTTTATCAACAAAGTTACTGTTATTCCTGCATCTTATTATGTCTCATGAATATATTTAAGTGACAGTTACAATAATCTGTTCATTCCCAAGTATGGATTATGAACAGTTTTTAAAAATATATTGGGATTTTTTTTAAAAAAGCCCTTCCAGGTACTCTTAATGGGAAGTTGGCGAATCACGGAGCGCTGATAAACACTTGTGGCCCCTCTCCTGGGGGTAAGGAGGGGGAGACTGTGGGATCAGCACCCAGGCTGGGCCTTCCAGGACCAACTGCAGATGAGGTACAGCCTGTCCTGTGACCCAAGCCCCGCACCAAACCTGCCTCATGCAGGTGACGGTGGCCTCTGCCCCCAGACTCGTGGGAAGGCTCCCCCCGCCCCTCTGCTTCTCCCATCAAGGAACTGGAAGATCCTGCTCACTTTCAAAGAAAGAGGCAGCTCATGAATTTTCATTACATGCACAGATGCAGATACGGGTCAAGGGGAGTTTCACTGAGTGTTGAGGCATTCTCAACACCTCTTACTCCCTGAGGGGCCCAGTCGGAAAAGGGGACACCGGCAAGTTTTACATTTTCAGTAAAGCTGTCAAAATGAATTAAGCATTGTGAGAAAAGGGAAGCAATGTTTTGGAGTTGAAGCTTAAAAATAAACAACCCTCTGTGTTGTTAATACAATTAGAAAATTGCAAATATTTTTACTGACTAATGATATGCACGGGAAAAGAAATTGTCCTTAGCACTGATCTTTGGAACCTCTCGTTACCGAGGAAAATGATTTCTGGTGGGGTGCTCTGATGATGAAAGCTGCATGCACTGATCAGATCATTCAGATGATTGTTGTATGAGAGTGCTGACCTCAGTCTGCAGGCAAAGAAGATGAAGATGATGATGGTAACAACAAACGTGAGAAGTTGCACGGCCTGACCGCTGAGTGTATCGAGTGCTATAGCAGTTGGGAGCAGAGAGTATGGAATGGGGCAGCCTGTACTCAGAGCCCACCTCCAACCTTACTAAATCCCTATGCCTCCAATTCCTGTAAAATGAGAATAACATTGTACATACCTCATAGGGCGGTTGTTGAGGATTAAATGAATTAATATATGCGAGGCATTTGGAATAGTACCTGATACACAGGAGACACTCTATGCAGGGTAGCTGTTGTTATTCTTCCTTAATGGGAGATTCACCAACTAATCCATTAAACCTTGCTCAATGTAAAATAAATCAATCAAATTAGGTATGGGAAAGTGTGAGACACCAAGAGTTTCCACTGAACTGCAGTTGTAGCTTTGAACTTGCTGCTTCTGTTGATGCTCCTGGGATGATCCAACCCCCTTACCTTGCTGCTAAAGTAACAGTCAAGCTCACACATAAAGAAGTAGTCATTTTGGATTAAAAGAGCCCTGGCCAAAAAACAAGGCCAAACAAGACAAAAAAAAAAAAAAAAAAACACAACTCTGAGTAAAGCAGAATATCCCATGATTTTCCTGAGCTGTATTTTTTTTCAATTGCAGATGTTGTTTCCACAAATTTTTACTTGGCATTTGGCGCATGTATGTGATTTGAAAGCAATATTGCACATGTGCTGGCTGTTACCGTGACATTCTTTGGGGACTGCTTCACACAAATTAGGTGAGAACTTATCTTGGTAAAAGAATGTCTGTCACTGACAATTACGGTGACGTCCAGCCAATGCCCGCGGTGCGGATACAGGACGTCAACATGTATTTCTCAAGCTTTATGATTCAAGGAGGAAACATCAGGAGTGAATGGCAAAAACCTGCTCCATCTTCCAACTGCTACACTTGTGCCCCCATTAGAAACTGTGGCGCCTACACTCCATTAGTTAACGTAAGTCACGTTCAGATAAAGAGGTGAACAAGCCACAATCCAGTGCCATAAAATGGGTCACCGCTTTAATGAGAGGGGGCCTTGTTCGTAATTTATTTGGACCCCAAACCAAATTATGTAGTATTAGAGACTTTTTTGGACCAAGCAGGCTTTTCTGTTGTTGCTTTGGAAAGGCTTGCGTTTGTGCTGAGCTGTTCAACTCCATTTCTTTGTTAAATAGATAACCATTTAGTCTCACCCACCAGCTAGCTTCAAACTTTTCTATGGACTATTTTAACATACATAAGCAACCTTGAAATGTGTGCTTAGGGTTTTTAGTAGAAGAAGAAAGACCAAACTCGGAGTGATGTTTAGTTTACTGTTTCATTCACAGTGACCATTTTTCTGCACTTCCTGAAAACTGGATATGATCCTTGGCCTTTAGAATTTGAGGTTAATTTTTTTAAGTCACATCCCTGGTAGCCAACGTTTTAAATAAGACCATCACAACCCATCACATTCGACATTTTCCATGTGGTTTTTATGCAATTTTTAAAAGGTGCAATGTTACATACATGATGGACCAAATAGATGTTTACTTGTTGTAAAACTAAGCTGATATGTGCAATAATATTTTGAAAGGCATTACAACATTCTAAAATGTTACTGTGAATGTTTGCCACCACAATCCTTTGGAATACTGACCAAATCAGTGAACTACATGAGAATTCAGGGTGAAATCGTGCTCATTAAAATTCAGATCTACTCTGAAATTTAAGTACTGTTCTGCCCCATTTTCTCTTCCTGGTTTTGGTGAACGTGATAACAAGCCCTATCGAGCTAAGAGAAAAACAGTAGTTCACCCTCCCTTTCCTTTTCCAGTCCACAGATCTCTGCTGATATTATGATCAAGATGTTATCTTGCTTCATAGCAGGTACGAGATAAAGCAATTTCCTCAGCCACCATCATAGGCTGTCTGCAGGATGTGGGATAATAGCAGAAGTCTCATCCAAGGATAATTTTACCACTTTCATTCCCACTCACGCAGTTAAAACCCAGCGAGGGGCTGCTAATAGCAGCTAATAGTTAGTGAACATCTACTATATACTAAGTGCTTTGCTGGCGTTATTTCATCCACTCCTCACACAGCCCACAGTTCCACTCCCCATTCAGCAGTGAAACCAAGCTAGTAACAGCTATCAGCAGCTAATATTTATTGAGCCCTTACTATGTCCTAAGTAGGCTGTTGCATTATCTCATTTAATCTTCACGCCGACCCAGTGGTCTTGGACTCACTGATTATTTCAGCGCATTGCGACTTACTGGAGACCGTAGGCATCTTTCTGCCCCACAAAGTCAATATAGCTCATACTGGGCTGCAATTTGAAAAAAAAAAAAAGAGATAGCCAAGGAGAAGGTAAAAAAGGAAACAGAAGAAAGAGGGTGGAAAGGAGGAAAGAAGGAAGAAAAACCGATTTACCAATTGTGTCATTGGTGAGAGGACCCAGACTTTATTTCCCTTAATTCTCTCTGTAACGTTCAAGGTAGGTATGTTTACTTTTCCTGTGTTAAATATGAAAACATCGAGGCTTGGCCAGGTTAAAAAATCCTAGCAAGTCCGCCTGACCTACAAGTGTGTTGCCAAATATTGGAACCTTGTACTGAAATCCCAGGGAGCCCACACGACACATGCAGAGACAGGCAGGATGCTCACCTTCCCCCATGAAGACCCGAGCACAGCTGCTTTCCCAAGACCCCATGTTGAGGAGGAGCAAGTGACCAACCTTTTAATCTTTTTTAAACCCTTCTTGCCTGGCCAGGCGCAGCATTCCTGGGAGAAGAGAACCACACATGACGTGCTACCTCCTCATCTGAGAACCCACCTATTGGTTTTACATAGCTATGGAAATCAGCTCGATGATCCAGGCCTGAGAGGGCAGATACCATGTTGGCTCATGCATGATATGATGGCAATCTCCTTCTCCTTTGCCTCCATTTGTTCCCTTTATCTTAATAGTGCTAATTTTGGACACACCTTAATATATGTTATTTTTCCCTTTTTTTTTTAAGGAACCAGAGGAAAGGTTAGGGGATCACAAAGAGTGTCATGGAATACAAACATATCACAATGCCTCTGCCTATTTTGTTTAACTGCTTTCCCCCTGGACATTGAACTCCTTGAAGGCAGGGATTTATTTTATTTATTGAAGAATCCACAAGACTGTTACCAGGTTTGGTTGACCCACTATATATGTTTGTTAGATTATCTAATTAACATCATTCAGGTTTAGAATAATACTGTGTATGAAAAGACAGGCAGAGAACAGATATTAGAGTAAGGAATGAAATATGCAAGGGAAAGTTTTCAGATCAGGCCTTGTACTGAACTTTCGATCTGCCTTACTCTCCGCATCTCTGATGCTGCCTCCTCCTTTTCAAACTCTGACTGTAAGAACATAAACTTTGAATTAGATCTGTCCTCATTGCTTTGGTGTAGGGTATTCCAGGGCCTAGTATGGTGCACTGCTGCATTTATTGCTTGACTCCAAAGTCAAGTTGATAGTCACTTAAAAGAGGATATGTTTTGGTTTACTAAAGCTGCCAGAATGCAATACATCAGGAATGGAACGGCTTTTAAAAAGGGAATTAATTAAATTGCAAGCTTACAGTTCTAAGGCCATAAAAATGTCCAAACTAAGGCATCCAGAGAAAGATACCTGGACTCAAGAAAGGGCTGATGACGTTCAGGGTTTCTCTGTCAGCTGTGAAGGCATATGGCGACACTTCTGCTAGCTTTCTCTCCAAGCTTCTTCAAAGGCCTTCTGGGGAGAATTTTTGTTCTGCATCTCCAAAGGTTTCTGGCTGTGTGGGCTCTGAAGCATCTTCCAAACGGTTCCCTCTTAAAGGACAGTAAGCAACCCCATTTTGAATGGGTGGAGACACATCTCCATGGAAATCAACTAATCAAAAGTTACCACCCACAATTAGGTGGGTCATATCTCCCTGGAAACAACTTTATGAAAAGATCCCACCCAACAATATTGACCAGGATTAAAGAAAATGGCTCTTCTGGAGTAAACAAGTTTCAAACCAGCACAGGGTTTGTAAATTTTTATTTACACCCAAATCATAAAAGATTGCTTAACTTTGAGCAAGGGTATAGTGCTGTCTACATAATCATCACAGGAAATTTAAAGTGCCTAAGAATTGATAAATTGTTTTTAAAGCTAAGCATAAATGTGGTCTAATGTAGACTCAATCGATTCTGTGAAAACATCTACCATGAAACATTTAAAACGGTGATGACTTTCTGTCCCTAAGCCCCAAGTACCTGCCCTTTGTAGTAAGTTAAAGCTAGAAATTTGTTAAAAGTAAGCAATGTGTTTTTGAAGGCTAAGAAATACTTGAAAGCCATATTTAAATATTTTTAAAACATGTCTAATGCAGAAGAAGATATTTCACTTTCTCTTTAGAGTTACTGAGGCGCAAGATAAGAGTAGGAAAGTTCACCCGGCCATGTATATTTTACTGCAAATATGTCATTTTCGACATCTTTCAAAAATGTATCTGGAATATGGAAAGCAATCCTACTGAGCTATTGTTTGGCACAGCTCATTGACATATTTATGTTTGCAAAATCAAGCAGATCAGGGCAACCGTGAGGCTTTTTTTTTTTTTTAAATCTTGTTTGTTTGAGTGAATGGAGTCTGGAAAATCTTAGTAGATGCAGAAATAACAGAAATGCGTAATGCATTTTTTCCTTATTTTTTTAAAAATGAGTAAATTGAAGAATAATTTAGGGTATCATGGTCAAAGAGACTTTGTAATAAATGGCCTACCTTCTAATAACATAAGGATTCTATGCCTATTACAGAAACAAACCTGTGTTCCAGGTCAAGTCCTCTCACTACAGCCTGTGAACTTTTAGGAAGTTGAGAGCTATTATTTCTCAGGTGTCTCTCCTAAAATAGCTAGCTGCAAACAAATCTCTCTGCTTCCCAGAATGGGTTATGGGGGTCAAATAACATACGCAAAAGCATTTAAAAAATACAAGTGCTTCCTAGATAGATGGTATGTAGTAATGATGTAACACTGATTATTGTTTAATTAGAACAAGCCGTTCTCTTGGAGAATCAATATACATTTGAATTTGTTTTCTCAATGTATTAAATTCTTCTTCCCTTCACCCTGAGGAAAAGAGAAATGTGAAAGTGAAATGACATCTTTAGAAAGTTATACTCGAATTAAGTGTACCCTAATATATGCTCACTCCACGTGTGGCAGAAGCGGGGGTGAACATTAAGCTTAATAAAAGCCAGCTTTCTCTTTAAATTAGAATCTCAAAGGAGTAGATTTTTACCATCGTTACAGTTGTTAGCCAAGATATGAATTTAATAATATAGGAGACAAAAGAAAGGCAAAATATGTGAATCACTATGCAGGAGAAGTAGCAGAAGAAGATTTTGTTGTAAAACAATGTTCAAATGGAAAATCGTCTCCAGGCAGTGAAGAGTCATACCCAACTCCGCCTCTTGAAAGTTTTTCAAACTTCTATTTCTTTACTTTCTTAAACGTCTTCTGGTATATCAATTCCAGCAATATTTTGGCAGCCTAAAATTACACCATTCTGACCTTGACATTAGTATTCAGCAGCACTGATGAAAGAATGACAGCTTCTCCATCCTAGGGGGTGATCCTGCCAGCTTCCACCTTCATGCCTATGGAGTTTCTGTCAAATGTGCTTCCAGCTGAATGATCACATTCTTTTGAATTATGAAGTGGCTGCAAACTGTGCTAATTGGGTCCACACTGATGTCACAGATAAGGATTAAACAGCCTCCATTGTCTTGAAGTCACAAATATATGTCGTTTTGTTATATATATATATATATAAGCCTCTTAGCATAAGCTGCAACTTCAGCTATGCAG
Organism: Tamandua tetradactyla; assembly: GCF_023851605.1. Lineage (NCBI taxonomy): Eukaryota > Metazoa > Chordata > Mammalia > Pilosa > Myrmecophagidae > Tamandua > Tamandua tetradactyla. The sequence continues at coordinate 31,991,761 of NC_135352.1, forward strand.
GATTATTTTAGTTAATTAAAATAGTTGTCAAAGCCATTAAGATGACCTAGAGGCAAATCATAAAGTGATGAATGCAATCGCTAAACACAACTATCACGAAAGGTTACATATTGTGATTATTTTTTTTTCTTATTTATGAAGTGGTAACAGTGTGCTTGGGAGTGCAGAGAATATTGAAGAAGTTTCCATCTTTACCCAGCAGAAGTGAGCTACAGATGGAAAAGAAAAAAGATCACACATATCAAGCCAGAAATCAGAAGAAATAATGCCTGGAATGAATATAGCTCTTTTCTTTTGTGGATTACAAAGCTTTTTCTACATCTGAAGAGTGGTTAAATGGTCACCCCAAAAGGTGGGGACAGGATACTGACCCAGTACAGTATCATTTTTACTCTGGGTGTTTATTAATTAATTACTATCTGACATAAACGAAACTGCCAGCCTGAGATTCTAGAGAACAATATCAATCTTCTATGTCATGGTTCGATGTTCTTTAACCACAGCATTACACTGCTATTTTACATTGGTGGGATTTCAAACGAATTGTTTTAAATTAGTAAATTATTAAAGTAAGTTACTGAGTTATTGAAAATCAAAGTACAATAAATCATCACACTTTATTAAGAAACACATTTGCTGGCTGAGGTGTTTCATGAATTTAGTTGGTTATACTGAATGGTGTCACTGAATCATTTTTATCGTGAAATATTTCAAACCTAGAAGGCTACCAGACCTGATCTTTCATAAGCCCAGGATACAACACACTATCCAGGTTTAAAAAATACTAACAATCTACCTCATTTGCTTAAAATAAAAGGACTCACATATAGATACTATCACGGTTGGTTTTGGGTTCCGGTCTCACAGTCTTTTTCTCCACATATTTTTTGTGTGCTCCGTGAACAATACATAGTATTTTACGTTTTATAATTTATATGAATGATTGTATAGTCACATATCCTTCAACTTGTGTTTTCACCCAGCATTTTTAGATTGTCAATATTGATATATGTACTCTGTACTTTTAGATGTTTTATAATATCCCATTCATCATTCATGTACTCAGTTAACTAAATATTTATTGAGCATCTGCTACATTCAAGGCAGTATTCTAGGTGAGAGACAAAGCAACCAACTAAATCCTTGCTAATCTGAAGCTTACTTTCTAGAGAATAGATTTCCAGGGATTTATCCTTTCTTCTACAGCTGTTTTCAATTCTCTATTGTTTCAAATAGTGCCACAGAGAACAACGTTAAACATTACTCTTGTGCACCTGTTTAAGAGGAGAACTAAAAGAGGGAGAAGTTTTGGTTTGTGAGTTAGTCAATTTTACCACATAAATCCAGTTGTTCTGAAAAGTGTTTGAGCTAAGTTGACTACAAGTGAGCTCACATTTATTCATATTCTCACTACACTGGCCTTGTCAAAAAATTTAACTTTTGCCTTCAGATGGGTGTGTGATGATACTTCATTTGCATTCTCCTAATTACACGTGAGCCTGAGCTTCTTATATGTAATTATGGGCCTGCCTCTCCTCATTTCTCTCATGGAGAAATCTGTTCATATTAACTTTCTATTTGTGTATTGGTTGCCTGTCTTTTTCTTATTAATTTTAGGAGTGTTTATGTACTCTGGAAATTAATGTATTGCTGGCCATATGGTTTGCTAGTATTTTGTCCCTGGGTACACCTTACATTTTTACCTTTTTAAGTGCATTTTTGTCTTGCAAATAATATTTATCAATATTGCTTTTGTTTGTTTGTTTTTCGCATGGGCAGGCACCAGGAATGGAACCTGGGTTCTCCGGCATGGCAGGTGAGAACTCTGCCTGCTGAGCCATCGTGGCCCACCCCAGGCAAATGTTTTTTTGTTTGTTTTTATCAATGTTGCTTTTGATTGGTCTGTTACTTCTCTTTTTTCATAAAATCATCACCTACCCAATGCCATAAAGATGTTCTATTTTCTAAATGTTTAAGCATTTTATTTTTCATGTTTATGCTTTTAATTCATCTAAAATATTATTCATAACTATGGTAAGTATTATGGTGCTCACCAATCAATGCTCTAGTTCTCTTCTAAGTCTTTTAGGTAGGTGGTCTCCCCAATTTCTGAATCGTGTTGAGTTTATGAGACTTGTGTTGGCCAATGACCAATAAGCAGAAATGATTACATTTCATGGAGGGAGACTGGATCCAGAAAATAAGCAGGGACTTGGTCTTCAGCTAACTATTCCTTCGAGAAAAAGTGAAGTGGGTGAAGAGTTTCTGCGTGTCTTCTCCTCCGTCTGCCATCACGCTCCTCTAGCCCTTCCCTAGAGACAGCCTTGAAGGACTGCCCTGGGTAGACAAGACCCGCAACTCCTGAGTGATCTCTTCCCTCGGCACCCACAAAAAGCGCAACAAACCAACCTGCCCAAAGAACCACCCTCTGGAGAGTTCTGAAATACCCAGCTGCAAATCACACAGAAATGACAAAGAAATTATTGCTTCCTTTTTCAAATGATGAGACCATGGTGTTAGAAGGTTTGCATTATGATAGGGAATAGTAGAATTGAGAAGTCCTCAAAAATCCAAAACCAAAAATTCCTAGAGATTTGAATTTAAGCATATTTTTAAAATAACCCCCCTAGTTACTAGCTGTGTGACTTTTGACAAGTCGCTCAACCACCCTCAACTTCAGTGTCCTCATCTGTACTGGGAAACTAGCATGACAGTATTGATGTGGGAATTAAAGGTGTTAATGTATGTAATGTATACCTAGTTACAGTGCCTGGCACTAAGCAAGCATGCCTAAGTGAGGCTATTAGTGCTGTTATTATAATGGCTATTAATATTTATAATGGGGGTGTGTTTTGCAGTTAGTTGAACAGCTACTTTAGAGCACAGCATCATCCTAGTATCCCTAACATTACATGAGGCAGGAAGCTTCCTGCTTTGGCCATTGAGAAGAATTGCTCATTTGACAGTCTTCTTTACTGAGGCTTTGGGAGCAACATTATAAGTTCAGGAATTGACTACTAAAACAATTATTGAAATTCAACCTGATAAGAGTATCTTATCTTAAGGAAATGTGCAAATCAGAAAACAAGTAATATTTTCACTCCCCTTCCCAACTTCACTTTCATCTTTAACTAAGTCAGTAAGAAACTATCTTCCTCAAAAAGTTACAGCACATTCTTGAAATACTGGTTTCCATTTACTGCTCCACTTGGAGTCTTTTAACAGAGATGGGTGAATCCGATTAGAGTTTTCCATAGTGAGATACGGGACATGAAAATGTTAATGAAACTACTAGAGATTTTAGACTCCAGTGTTATGTCATCTAAAAGGTATTTTTATCTTCCTTCTAAGTTTTTATAAATAAATTTGCCCATTTCAATAAATTTTAAAAAGGCAGCAAAAAAATTTTCCTTGTTTATGTGATTTCTTATAGAATGAGAGACACTATATCTAAATATCTCCCTTTCATAGATTCTTAGCAGTCAGATTGTTTTTAAAGCTTATAGTATTCATCATCAAATAATGAGCAAGATGTATGTACTAGAAATTGAAATGAGGACATTTGAGATACAAGTTAATAAAAGATAAAAGTATTTTCTAGGGATTAAATTGAAAGTCTAAGGGATTAAACTCACCCAAGAACCAGTTAGTGGTGTTGATTGCACAGGTCTCATTATTCCATGGATTATTAATTGATCGGCAAATAAGGAAGATGTGAGACAGTTAATTCCTATAAAATGTTTCATGACATTTTTAGAGGAAGTGTGAATCAGTATTATTATCACTTCATTCAATATGATTGCAGCTTTCTTTAAACTTACTTAGGTTGAACATACTTTTAAAAATAACTTTTAGGCTACAATGTTATATGTTTTTTGGCTTCAATAAGAAATAAGCACGAGTCCTAAAATCATCGATTTCTGCAGAGGAATGCTAAACAAAATTAATTTCACATCCATATATGTTAGCCTGAACTTGATTTGCAATTATTTTCATGTTATAATGCTCCACTTATAGAAGTTCACAGCTGGCTAATATTACAGACCTAGGAATAATGCTTTATACTGTGAAACTATTTTTAGGTGTACATAGTGCTGTCTCAGTCATTACTGTGTTTATTTTTTGTAAAATCTTTTGATAAAGGAAGGGAAATAGGGGAACCCATTTTATGAATGAAAAACTGAGGCTTAGTGATTTTTTCAAAGATCCAGGACTAATAAGTGGGGCCAGTTTGATAATCCATTTTTCCTGACTTTTTATTCAGTGCTCATACCACTCCATAAACAGCATCACTTTGAAGCTCATATCACTGTGCATTTTGCTATGACATCTTAACACACAGAGTATGTATGTGTGTATTAAATATTTATATCATGCCTTTGCCTGTTTTAAAGCATTTATAGGAATTCTGTAAGGCTTTAATTTGTAATCATCAGCAAAGACAGGAAAACTAACAGGATGAATTGCTAAATTAGAAGAAAGTTGGGGCTAAAAGTTAAATTTACTTTTGATTTTTGCATGCATATGCCCTTCTGTTTTTTGGAAATGTGGATTGGAAAGAGGCTAGCATCTGAGTGCCAGCCTCTGCGTCTTTTTATACTACAGTATGCAGTTCCCACTTTGGGACATGAAACTCACCTTCACTTTTCAATAGGGTTAAAATGAGCTCAGGAATCTTCATATCAAGCCGAAGCCCCTTTGAGGTAATAATTATTATTTGCATTTATACCAGAACAAGATAAAAAAGTTTCTCAATCTGAAATCAGAGAAGCTTAATATAGCACCGAATCATCCCTTGCTAAGAGATTCCAGATGGTAGGGGAATATGGGCTGCAGAGGAAGCTGGAGGAAGTGTATTGCCCTGAAAGTAACCACAGTTAATATTAACAGCATGACATTGACATTAACTTCACGAAAAATGCAAATAACCTGAAAGAGCTGCACAGCTCTACAAGGTGGACTTGCCTAAGTGTAGCCTCTACTTGTTTTGGAAGTATTTTGATTATGATAAACATAATTTAATTCCACTGCTTTCATTTATGGTAAGTGATTAGAAGTACAGATTATATTCAGTACCTAAAGTCCTATAGTTGCAAAGGTTATGTTTGTATAAGAGTCACCTAAATTATGAAAATATTCTACACATAAGACTAGCTTCTTTCTCTAAAAAGTAATCAGCATTGCATGTTCCTCCTTATCTCAGTGAGTCAACTGGATAATTTGTTAATGATATACCATACCTTGAGCAAATTCAATCATATCTGTAATGGGCAGTTGATGCTGTCATTACAGATTCTTAAAATTGACCCTCCAGAGATGGTATTGATGTGGGAAGTGAGCCAGATGTAACCATCACGGAAAGTGTACAAGGAAGATTGTATTGCTGCCCTGATGGAAATGCAAATGACCTAAGAACTATGTTAGAGGTTTTCCCTTTTATAAACATAGTTTGTCTTTTTAAGATTATTTTAAATGAATTGCTGTAAAGTCTTTCTGCAATCATCAAAGAATACCAGTTGAATTTCAAAGAAATGAACACATGAGACACATTACCTTTTTAAAAAGGAATAACTGTGATTAGTGTGAGAAATAACTTCTACATTCTAACCTTGTGAAACTGTAGGGATTTGGTGTTTTAAGAATAATGCAAGGTTTTGTGGGTGATGTTTATTCATAAATTTGGTTAGCATATGGACCCATTTAAAAGGCTACATAACTCTGGCAGCACCAACTCCATCCTTGGGTAGAATCCTCATGTCTGCACAAGGCTTAGTGCTGGCAGCAACTTCCTTTACCTCTCAATGGCTAATGATGACTCTTTACCTTGCTTTTCTGTCTCCTTCAGAAGAAATGTTTGTAGTCCCATTACCCATGGCATTTGCTCTTCATAATGTGGTCATTATAACTCTGGTCAAAAGCTTGTTTAAAATATGTTTGTTCAGGACAGTCTTCTCAATGTCAAGTCACTGTGAGGAGTGGGGTTGGAATGTGTTGGAACAACATGAAGACTGATGAGGGGCTGCCACACCCAGAGGTAAAATTCATTAAGATTCCATTCATGCCACTTTCTTATAGTGAATCAATAACATGGCTTAAAACACATCTCTAGGTTTTTTTTTTCCTCTGTCCTTTGATGAAATGAAGGGCTTCATGCTCACCAGAAAGAGTGCTGTTAAATCAGAAGGTCAAGTGCAAGAGAGGACCTAACCATGAGGAAGAGGAAGGAGTCAGAGAGAATCAGACAGGCAGCCAGTTAAAGCAAGGGGAAATGGAATTAATGGAGGTGTTTGAACCAGAGGAGATGCTTCAAGGTACAAAAAGGTCATATCAAAAAGGACAAGCAATGAAAAGATTCAAGGAGGCGGAAAGGCATCATCAGGGAAGTGAGAAAGGAAATGATGCTGGCAGCCGCAACGTGGAGAGAAATGATGGAAGGGAAAGCCAAGGAGCAGACAAGCTCAGTAGACAACTGCCATTCAATAATTTGTATAAGGAAGAATTCACTAAAGTGGGAGCAACACAAGGTTATGCAACCCGAATCTGACCTTTTTTTTTTTTAATTTAAAGAGTATTTTCAAATTCTGTCTGGATGAACCCAGATTTTATCAAGAACTGTGGCTTTAAGTTTAATCCATATGGTGGAAATATTGCAAACTCACTAATCAAATATTTCAAAGGAACATCTTTACCAGCTTTGGAACCATAAACAGAAGATCATAGGAAATATATTTCTAATTCAGGGTTCCTTGGAAAATACTTCGTATACAATGATTTCTAAGAAACTCCTGACTAAAGGAGAGAAGACAACCAAAAAAGAGTCATCACCGTGGCTATGCAAAGGTCAATGCACTTTTATATTTTGAAAAACAGATGATTAATGAAAGGTTTCAGGATATGGGCCCTGCAGTTAGATTCAGATCTTGGCCCCATAATTTTCTAGCTGCATGACATTAACCAGTTAAACCTCTTACTGTTTCAGCTGCTCAAATATAAAATACAGCTAATATAATCTGTGTCATGTAATCTGTGAGGACTAAATGAGTTAATTCCAACAAAGCACTTGGGGCTACACCCACATCTCAGTAACACTTAATGACTACTTAAATCTAGTAGTCATTAATGACCTTATAACATTATAACCTTAATAATATACACATGATATAGCATCAATGCTAAGTTTCCTACTAGCATCAATAAAGAACAGATGTAGTATATGATGTATAGAATATAATGCCATCAAATACATAATGCTTGGTTTTAAAACTCTTATCTAACTGTTATTCTGAAAATACTATTGCTTTGAGTGGGGCCTGTTCAGGTATTTTCATGTCATGATTGAATATATCATCTTTTTCTTTTGGTTACTAAAATACTAAAAATCCCTTGCTTGGGCGTTTCATTATCAGTTTTCAGAGCAATTTTAAAGGCTACAGTCCCAGTTGCTAAGCAAGTTCTTGGTATAAGAACAGTAAATTTAAATAGTACAATATGGATAGGACAGATAAAAGGGAGAATGTCGCCTCAGGCCAGCTTAATTCACTTTTTTCCTTTGAATTAAATCCTTGAGCCAGAAAGTAGAAGATGGAATGGCTGCGAAACTCTCGGTTATAATGTCAGCCCATTAAAAAGGCCCACATATAGAATTCCTGCATGGAACTGTAAAAATCTTTATGGATCCTACCCAAAACTGGTGACTAGAGTTCTGATTAATGTCCTTTCACTTGCTAAGGTGTTCCTTGATAAAATCCAGGGTTTGCTCCTGGATAACAACTGCTCTATTTGTGCATTTAACTACTTTCCCGGGGACTTTATCCAGCCCTGTTCAGCTGAATTGTCAGAGACTGCCTGTCACTTTCTAGATGGACCAGATTATCTGACATCGGCGTTGGGCACACAGTAGGGGTTTAATACATTCATGGCACCGACACCGACCCTTGCTGCTATCCGGATCTCAAGGTAAACAGCCGCTCTGGGAGTCCTGGTTGATTTTTAATTACTTCCTTGACTGATGGACAGATGACTGCCATAAGTACGTAAGACACAGAGAAATAAGAAGATGAGAAAGCTGGTGTCATGATAAGAGATCGTATAAATCATGATTGGAGAAACGAAATGTATTGGTATCATCCAGAGGAGCCCCCAAAGAGTATATGGGGGGAAAAACAGAAACAAAAACTTGGTAGTAAGAGATGAAGCAACTCATAGTAATAATATGTAGTCATATCACCAAGAACTAACCAGAGCCACTTGGCAGTTGGGGTATATCCATTAGAAAACAACAAAGACCAAAACCTGAATGCACCTATTTTATTTTTGCAAGGCATTAAATGAACGGAGCCAGGACTATTGGCATGGGGTAGAAAGGAGACCATATAAGATGGTCTAGTACATAATTCCAGAGGTTGGCAAAGTATTTAACCAAGCAACGGAGAGGAGCTCTCAGCAGCTGCCACCTGCCCTGTCCTCTTCCTCCAGGTCCTGGCTCACACATAGCCACCACCAATGCGGTGGGACCTGATGGAAGATGAGCCTCGGCCCTCACAGCTGAGCAGGGGTGTCTCTGTGGCCGGGTGGGCTCCCCTCTCTCTGTCACACACCGGCTTTATATACCAGGCGTGTCAGTGCTAGCAACAGATGAGGTAAGTAGTGATTAAGGCTAAGTGGAACTTGTTAATTCAGCAACACTTTAGAATAATTGAACATGAATAAAATGGCAAATTATAATCAAAGTCCTTCGGGAACACATTTGAAAGCTACATAATGCAACATTAGTTCATCATGACGAATACTATTATAATTAATATTAAATGATAAAATAATGACTGACTGCTTCTTCGGAGCTTGAATACGCATGCTAGGGAAGCGGTGCTGTGGCATTTGACATCGGAGTGAGGGGTGGGGAGAGAGGAGATGGAAGACGAACGCAATCATTTCGTGATGCAATTCTTCAACTCAGCATTTTCCTTTTGAATTGCTTTGCAGGCTTATTCGGTATTTTGGCCAGGGCAGTCTTCCATTAGGCTATGATGTTCGAAATGAACAGAGATGATGCTTATCGTCTCCTGGAGTGAATTCTAAGGTTTTAAAGCTCAAAGTGCAAGAACATGTTTGCTTTAAGAGCTTTTGAGATGTAAGTAGTGACCTTTGTGCTTTCAATAATGCCTGATAATTGAATGTGGACACTGTATATTGGAAAATAAGGTACTTGTAAGGCAAGGATCATATTCAACTAGCCCTTGTAATTGAGGGGCACAGTTTACCCGGGATTGTGAGCTCAGCCTCAAAGAACCTCAATAATCATAAACAGTGGGGGATTGCCACTTTCCATAGCAAGGGCAGCATGATTCTTACAGCAGGTCACTCAGAACAGAAATAAAGAAACCAACTGAAGCCCAGGGCATCGACATGACTTTACCCCTGGGAAAATGGGTGACAGTACCAAATTCCTGAAGGTAGAGACATTTCCTGGGATGGTATTTTTAGTGTAGTTTTGAGTCTTGTCACAATCGAGGAAATAGCTGGTAAAAGAGACAAGTGGAGAAACACAGAACGAAAAGTAACATATGAAAACTTGAGATCAAATGCAAAATTAAAGCCTAGAAGAGATGGATGAACTTGGGGAAAGGAAGCGAGGCCAATTTGATTCGTCTCTTTCAAAGGGGTCAATGATTTGGGGCCGAATCATAGAGAATATGGCATATATTCTTCAAAGTAGAAACTGGCAGTCCACACTGATTTGTTTGTTTAACGACTATGATTGACCACTTCCCTGCGAGTCATCTATTACTATGACTCATTCAGGTCAAGAGAAATGAGGTCTCAGTTGAAAAACAGGTCGCTGTCCTTCAGTGAACCACAGCCACAGAGCTTACCCATTCAGCGATTTTAAACCTCAGGATCTTAATAGCAGTTGCAGTCATGTGTCTCATATTCCATCCCACATCCCTTTCGCTGAATGTACTTTATATTTACCTTTATCATCGTGTATCGAATGGTTTGGCTTTCATTTACCCAGAATGTCTGCAGTTGCGTGCAGTGAGTTCACTCGAGAACAACTGAAAAAGAACTATAACCTCTGTTTTCCAATTCCACAAAATAATTAAGAGGCGAGCCACTTTCAGGTCTCATTTACCTGGCTTCTGACAACTTTTTTTTTAAAGATGAAAAATGAAATGTGTAGATTTTACAAGCGTCTGAATCCTGTCCTGTAACTAGCCTGGGTGAGAAGCTTTACAAATGACAACTTGAACTTTGGCTTCTATTCTCTTTTCTTGAGTGCTCTCTTCAGCTCTGGAGGTAATCATTATGACCTCACATCAGTCCTCCAGATTCTTTTGATTTTCTAAACTACAGCATCTTTACTAGATTTTATGGGCTCTTTGACCTCCTCGGCAGTGTCCTCAGTTAATTGGACCATAGTTTTCAGCTGTTAGCTTGACACCATAGGTGGCTGTGCTTTTAAGACACACAATGCCACGTTCCTTTCAGGCACAGTTATAAATTCACATTGTCCTTTAGTAAAACCTCAAGAGAAATCCATCTGAGCAAACACTTAAATAGTGATGCAAAATGAATGGATACATTGTTCAAATAAAACATTAAAATGTTTAGAAGAGAGAGGTATTAAAGCCCTCCTACAAAACTCAAACTAGCTTATATTTCACTATCTACAAATGGTCAACTACTTTCAATGTGACCCACAAAGGACCAGAACTCCAGCTGTGATTTCTAGAAAGCAAGAGCTCAAGGCTAAAGGTGTATGTATCAGTCACAAATAACACCAGAATATATGGAGCTTAGTAGAAATCAAGTATTCTTTCTAGAATGCTTAGAGACCCAATTATAAGACCAAGTTTTTTCTATGGAATGTAGACACACAAAAGCAATATTTTCTATGCAATTTTCTTTACACCTTTCAACTTGGCTCATCCCTTCTTCAACTTGGTAACAAAATGGAATCATTTTGATTAACAATCTTTTTTTCCTTTCCTTCCTAACTTCTTCACTAGTGTTCTCCTGTCTTCTTTCCTCGGATACCAACTGAAGTGAACAGAAGCTTAGACATAGACTAACCTGTTACTGTATTGTACAGATGAGAAATTCAAACAAATGGGATAAGCAGCTTGCACAGGATTCCATAAGCAATAAGATTCAGAATCAGAATATATAGCTTCTGCCTTCTGGAGCATTGTTCTTTTTCAATAGACACTATCTGATAGCTTTAATTTCCTGCAGGTTTTCCAGTGTTTATTACCATAAGAAACATTGCAAATCATACTTTGGGTCATAAGTTGATCAAATATTTTCCTCAAATGTCCTTTTTTTATGTACCTTCCACAATTGGATTCCCAACAATTTGATTTCAGAGGGAATTCTGTCATGGGAGGGTATTTGTGGCAAGGTTAGGGATAAGGCTGCGACTTAAATAGTCTATTTAATGATTCTTTCAGTGAAGGCTTACTGAGTACTACTAGGTACTGGCATTGTTCTAAAGATAAGGCATAAAGCAGCTGGCTTAGTTTTACAGGGCTGCCGTGACAAATACCATGTGATGGGTTAGCTTAAACAAAGGGAATTTATTGGCTTGTGGTTCTGAGGCTTTGAAAAGTCCAAAATTGAGGCATCAGCAAGGCGATGCTTTCTGCCAAAAGTCTGTAAGATGCTGGCCCTGGCTGCCAGCGGTCCTTGGGGTCTGTTGGCTTGTAGCCTTGACTCCCATGACATGGGGATGTCCTCTGCCTTCTCTTCCAGATTCCTCACTTCTGGTCCCCAGTCCCTCCATCTGGCTTTCTCTTTCTCTGCCTTCAGGTTTGTTTCTCTTTATGAGGACTCCAAGTTATGTAATCTGGATTAAGACCCAACCTCATTCAGATGTGCCATAATTTGACTTAAAATAGCATCGTAAAGGGCGGGCCACGGTGGCTCAGCAGGCAAGAATGCTCGCCTGCCATACCAGAGGACCCAGGTTCAATTCCCAGTGCCTACCCATGTTAAAAAAAATAATAATAACATCATAAAAAAAAATCCTATTACAAGGGGTTCAACCCACAGGGATGTGGGTTAAGATAAAGTGTATATCTAAATCACTGCATTTAATTCAATCTACTACTGCAATGGACATAAGAATTACTTTTCTGAGCCTTACATTTTCACAGGGAAAGAGCGACATATAAGCTAAATGGCTAGCTAGCTGGCTAGATATATCAATAACAGATATATATATATATTAGATACATAGATAAAAAGAAAGAAAAGAAGAATTCAAATGATGATTACTTGATACCTGTAAGAGAAAAATAAAGCCCAGCAGCAGATAAGGGATCACAGAGAGCGGGTTGGTGCTCTATAAAGATGCTCAGAGAAGGCTTCAGTGATAGGGGCTTTCTGAGAAGAGGTCTGAAGAAAGGGTTAAGAGAGAGCAAAAATCTAGGGGGAGAGTACTGTAGTGAAAGGAAACAAGAGCCTTGAGACTGGGATGTGCTTAGCATGTTCTAAGAATGTTCTAGGACATCCAAGTGGTAGGAGCCAAGAGAATGAGGGGGAAAATGACAAGGAGTTAATGACATGCATAGTTTGGAGAGAGGAGGGGTGTGGGTGGAGGTAGATCCTTCAGGTAAAGACTTAAGCTCCTTCTGAGAAAGATGGGAAACCACTGGAAAGTTTTGGACAGAGAAGTAAAATGGTGTGACTTATATTTTAAACCTATCATTCTGGATACTGTGTCGGGAATAGACTCTAGAAATGTGAAAGGAGAAACAAGACATCCATTAAAGAGCTATTGTAATAATCAAGGCAAACGTTGATAGTAACTTGGACAAGGGCAATGAGGATGGGAAACTTTCGAAATGTGAGGATGCTGAATCCATTTTGTAAGCAGAGCCAACAGGATTTGCAGATGGTTTGGATGTGGAGTCTGAGAGAGAAACAGCCAAGAAGATGCCTTTTGTCCATTCAATTGATATGTCAAGTAGGGCAATTGATATATGAATCTAGGGTTCAGGGGACAGTTTTAGATGATAGATGTAAAATTGGGATTTATCAGCTTTAAATGTCACTTAAAGCCATGAGACTAGATGTCCTCACTTAGAAAGTGACACAACATAGAAAGGACATCCAAGGATTGAGCTCAGGGATACTTCATAGTGTAGAGATGATAGAGCTCAGGGATACTTCATAGTGTAGAGATCTGGGAGGAAACTTAGAAGGAGGGGATATCAGGAGGACACTTCACATGAAAGAGCACTATCCAGGATACTGAGCAGAGAAAATATTAAGGGAAGGAGGAATTGATCGATGGTGCTAAGTGCTGCTAATAGAGTAAGGTAGATGAACACTGTGAGGTTACAAACAGTTTTGTAGGGGCAGTCATCCATCATCTTGTCCAGAGAGGTTTGGTGAAGCGGTAGGGACAACACTTGATTGTAGTGTATTCAATAGAAAAAGGAGCATAGGAATTGAAGACAGGGATGGGGTGAATTACTTCTGATGACAGGGTGGGTGGAGGCGCCTTAGAGGAGGTGGCACTTAACCAGGGCTTGGATGTTGAACAGAACTCTGGCAGGTAGACATCATGGGAAGCGCAGTGTTTCAGGTAAACTGAAGTACTTGAGAAAAGATATGCTGGTGGGAAGGGTAAAGCATGCCAGAATGATGGTCCCAAGTTAATGTAGTAAGATGAAGGACAGGAGGCATGAATGGAAAACCAAGGCAAGAGGCGAGTACCACACGATGGAGTTTGGGCATTTTTCCTGTGTGGAGGTATGGCATGGGATACTTTAAAACAGAGTGACACCATCAGATCAGGAAGATATCTCTGGTCCCAGCATATCGGATGGAGTATAAGGAGGAGAAACTACTTAGAGATGCCAGATGAACCCCTATTGTAATAGCTCAGAGAAAAGATGAAGAAATTATGGTCTAAGACAGTGGCAGCTGAAACAATAAAGAGAAGCAAGGATTGGCTAAAAAATCTCAGAGGTCTGACAAGAGCTGTTGACTGCTTGGATATATACAGAAGGAGAGGAAATCTGCAGCCCAAGTGCTTGCAGTTTTGGGTGATGTCATCAACTGATGAAGCAAACAGGACCTGCCAAACAATGAATCTGTGGTCAGGACTAGGTTATATAGCTCAGCTGTGCTGCTTACAGGGTTGTGCCATTCATTCACTCTCTCTCTTTCTCATTCTCACTCTCACTCTTATAATTTTGGTTCATCATGTATACTATGAAATGATGAGTTAGAGTCAGAGAATCACTTAGCTGTAATAATCCATGATATCAGATATAGGACGAAGGTTTCAGTCTTCACCTATGGGGTTTGAGCTTTCTTCAAGAAATCATCAAGCAAATGTGCACAGGGCATACAGAAAAGGGCTTAAAGGGCACTAAAAGTGGTCAGGACTTGATAAGGATTTGAGGCTCAAGTAGCCGGAGTATAGAACGAGCTCTAACTTGTGACAGCGTGGGCTCTCTGAGCTAGAGAGGGCTTTACACCTGGCAGCTAGTAACAGCCCATGGACCTTCAGGGCTGTCTTCCATGCTTCCCTTACAAACTATGCAGCTCCTGCCAGTGTCCTCAGAGAGACGTGCAGCTGCACCTTGGGAAGCAGAGCCTTGGTCCCTCATATACCCTTCCAGGAAAGCCTAAGCCGGGTCACATTCAAGAAGGGGAGTAATTAGATTGACATGACTTTTTTTTTTTTTAAGTCTCCTCTCCAGATCAGGTGATTCAGTGGCCTCCCATCTTACTCATTCTCTATTCAGTTTGCCCCCTTACTAGGTCTTTCTGCTAACTTTAGCGGGATACATGTCCCTGGGGGCATGATCCCTAGAGCATACTAGGTGCCCAATAAATATTTGTAGCCCGCTAGGCAGATGCTTACAGGACGGATAGTGGGATCTGACAGATTGCCATTCCTTCACATCCTTTGTGTAGGAGCATGGAAATAACATAAAGAAAAAAAAACAGAAGTAAATAGATATAGACACCTCTCAAACTTCTACAGAAAATACACATGAAAGGTTAAAAACAAGAACAATAGATTCAGGGACTGTAAAGCAAAGCTTTCTCAGTTAGGTAAAACACACACGTATGTATGCACACGCACACACATACATTTCTTTCCTAATGTGCTCTCACCCCAAAGACAGTTTCAATATGGATCTAATATTTCGTATATCCTTTCTAATATTGTTCTTATTTTTTTCTCCTTTGTTCACACAGCTGCCCACTTTAGGTCCAACGAGAGGCAACGTCTAAGGGCTGGCTCCTTTCAGCAGACCTAGAGATTCCCTTCTTTGTTCCTGTTACACTGGGGTTATAGCAGTAGCAAGTCCCAATGATCTTTACCCTTTCTTATTTCAGCTTCCTACTCCTATCTCTAAATAAGGAAAAAATGCAATGAAATAGTTATCTAAATGGAAACTGCTATGAACATAAGCACTGGGATGCTCCTGAAACAGAACTGATGGCCGAAGGAAGAGCCTGCAAGTGAATTTTTCAACAATTGTCCACCAGTCCAGGAAGAAAATCCTAAATGTTCACCAGATACGCAATTTAGGAGCAAGTGCTCTATAGGTAAAATGTGCTTACTTTTTGCAAACTCCATTTCAACCTCATAAATCCCCACTTATTTGGGTGGTTTTAAGATTGAGGCAGGGTACTAACATTTGTTACATACGAAACTGTGTAGCACGTGTTGCCCATCATGGCTTTATATATACATTTATCATCTAATTTATATTCTCCACTAACCTGGTACTGATGTGTTATAATTTCCGTCTTTCAAATGAGAACACTGAGGTACAAAGGCTTTAATTATCTTTTCCAGGGTTACAAAGATGGTCCGTGGTGAATCTGGGAACTCCAGAATTCCACCAGAGGCAGCGCTAGCTGGAGGGTATTTAGGGTGTTCTATCGCTTTCACCCAAAAGCAATAACAGTTTGCTCCAGAAATTCTCATATTCAGGCACTTTGATTGTTGGGACTTTGTCATGCTGTGGCGATTTCCTGGCAGGGAAGAACAATTCGGCTCCCGTGAAAGACCCTGGCACCCGTCCACCCCCAGGAGGGAGGCTGACTCAGCCCCTCCACAGCCATCAGAGAAGACGTTCTGGGTTTAAGGCTAATACGTTCTTCTAATAGTTAATTCTGGAAGCCTACCAACAGCAGCCGTCATTTGAATTTGGCATGATTTCATTAATGCTTGTTGCTCATCATTTCATTATTCTCCAGATGTTAACATATTTTTCTGCGATGCTAATTTTTCTTTTGCCAATTATCTCTGTCAGATTTGCTAACAATTAATCTTCTGGGTTATTCAGTCATGCAATTATTCCATTAGAAGGTAAGGTCCATGAGGGTAGCGAAGGTGTTTGGTTTGTTGGATAATTACGTCTTCAGAGCCCTAAAACAGTGCCTGCGACACAGTATGTGCCCAATAAATATGTATGAGGGATAAACAAGTGACAACTGGACCTGCAATTTTGTTGGTGAGTGGAATTTGTTACAATGGAACACTTAAAAATATTTTGACTGATTAAGTGGTTACAAAGTCAGGTCTTCTGCTCCTACTTGCAGATCATCTACTGAAAACTTTGAATCCCAGAGTGCGGAAACTTGGATTCTATTTGTGGGCTGCTCCCAGGAGAATCGTGCCTGCCGGCCTCCAAGAACACAAAACATTTTTTCAACAACAATATCAGTGTGAAGTGCTTGATGTTAAAAATCATCCTCTATCTGTTTGGTTAAAAATAGTACTCTGAAAACCCCGCTTGGTATTATCTCTACCACCTCTCCAGTCTGTGCGCTTCATTAATTGACAATTTGTCATATCTATTTTAATCACTCCATGAGAGCTGAAATTAATTTTTCCCAAGTCTTCTTTCATTTTCTTGGCTAAACACATAAATTTTTAGTGATTTCAAAATATAGTTCTTGCTAGTCTTTTTTTTTGTTGTTTTTTTCCTTAAGAGCTGAATTTTAGGTGGACATTTCGGAGGCCTGGGAGGCATTTTTTGTTATTCTTGTTCACGTTTTAGACTGTCCATTTTCTTTCCCACACGAACAACTGCAACCCACGCGATACTGGCCATAAAGTGTTTAAGAAGTACTGTCCGGAACCACTGCTGCCTGGAGGAAAGCAAATGATATTATAGGAAGTGTCATGGTACTGTGCAAATAGGGAATTCATTTCCAGCTCCAACTCCAAGCAGGAAGAGCCTTTTCTCAGCCAAAGGGGGTTTAAAGCCTCTCATTACTAGAGTGTACAGGCAGACTCGGAAGAAGCGGCTGTCACTGGCATGGAAGACCTGAGCCCGGGGGTGCTGACAGTCACGGGGTGCATTGCACACCCACAGTCGAGTGGAGCAGCTGTGAATAAGACTCCCAAGCAATGCTCCAGCACTACAGCCTCTTCTTTGAATAAACCCATAAACAGATATGTATGTCCTCGATTAAGAAATGATCAACTTAGCACAGATCTCCAAGGGGAGCAACTTAGCACGATTCTCCTGGGAGCAGCCCACAAATAGAATCCAAGTTTCCGCACTCTGGGATTCAAAGTTTTCAGTAGATGATCTGCAAGTAGAAGCAGAAGACCTGACTTTGTAACCACTTAATCATTCAAAATATTTTTAAGTGTTCCATTGTAATAAATTCCACTCACCAGCAAAATTGCAAGTCCAGGTGTCACTTGTTTAGCCCTCATACAAGAGGGTGCAAATGAGGATGGAAACACAAACCCTTCAGTATTCCTTCCTGAGGAGAAACTGAAGGCTGATGCAATAACCCAATGGGTACCCCTTTAGTGCTACGTGTGTCGGGCCCCTGTGGTCCTAACTAAGTTATTAACAAAACATTTTATTGGAGTATAAAGTTTGCAATTAAGAATCTCTCTAGGTATTATATATAAATTCCTGGATGGGGGAGGAAGGCCCCTATCTCATTAATCACATCCAGATTACTTGTTCCGAATAGTGAAAACTACATAGGCAGAAGTTTTCCAAGCATGCTTTTCTAGAACAGTGTTTCAAACTCTGATGTGTATTTGAAGCCCCTGGGGACCCTGTGAAAATGCCGTTTCTATATTCATGAGGTCTCTGGTGGAGCTTGAGATTCTGCATTTCTAACGAGCTCCCAGGTTTTGCAGATGCTGCTGGTCCCCAGACCACACTCTGAGTGGCAAGGCTCTGCGCACGGTATGAAAACGATGACACCCATAATAACTTCACACAAGTCTTTACTTGCATCAGGGAATGACTCCTCCCAGGCCACCGAGTGCCCTTCACGAGGTGCTGTTTGGGGTGGAATCCCTCTCTTCTCTATTCCAGCACCAAACTCAATTATGCCTAAGAAGGCTCTTTTTTTTTTTTTTTTTCAGATTGACCAGCTATTTGTCTTTGCCCTTTTAAAATACACTTTAATCTCTTCGGTCTTGAGGAAACAAAAGAAACGACATGACTTGGAATTCCTGGAGGTGCCTTGAAGATGGCTGTTGTGTTCCGCAAGGCAAGGAGGAGGAGAAGTGCATATGGATATATTGCTAGGCTGCCTGTGCCATCTCCCGAATTGCCAGACCACGTTAGAAAGGCGCAGCAGATGGCCAGAGCAGCGGGACGTGCCAAATGATGCATCCAGAGCCCTTCCCACAAGATCCTTGCTTTGGTAGCAATAGCAGAGCTCAAGAATATGCTCATGGCCTTTCATAAAGACAAATTATCTGAGGGCTTTTCAGATGGTGCTATCAAAATCATCATATAGGGTGGATGATTTACCTCTGCTATGCACTGGCAGCTCAACTTTGCATCAGAGAAGAATAAGAAAAGAAACTTATTGAAAGTCCTCAGAATATGAACTTTCTTCCAGAGTCCAGGCAGAAAGTGCTGTTCGCTGATTATTTCATACCTCACAAACACAGACAAAATTAGCTCTATTTCCAGTCATCTATGAAGTCCCCATCTCCATCTCCATTCTCTTCTCTTTCGAATGTCCTTCTGATCGGACAACATACCATGCTCCTGTGTCACAGCGTACCTTCTCTGACCATCATGCTTTTCCTCAGAGGTTTTCCTACCTTTACATCATGCTCTGCCCTTGCCAGTTCAATGATTTAAATTCTGCTCATTTTCTAAGACACTGCCCAGATACTTACCCCTGCAGTAATATTGCCTTCCTCTACATTTCTTGTCAGATTCAGTCGTTTGGCAGGTAACAGGTGTCTGTTGTGACAGCTACTTTTTTTTTCTCATTTATCTTCTCAGATGGACACGCTTCCTCCCCCATTAGCCTACAAGCTTCTTAAAAGAAGCAACTATTCTTAGGTGTTTAATTAATTTATGTATCAATGACAGTGGCTAAATACATCCTTATTTAGGTTTCTGAGTGAATTACATGGCATGTGTAGAAAACAGCCTCCCCCGCCCCTCCGCCATGAGCCCATGCTACTGAGCTCACCATTCAGAACTTCAGTGCTCAAGAGCATAACAAAGGCAGAGCAAGGGGCCCACTGGGGCCCACAGTCTCTTTCCTTGCAACAATGAAATGAGCGCACACCCTGTCTGCCTTCCACTCTTGCAATTCTGGCCATTTGCCTCTTGCCATTCCATATAGTAGGGTGATGGAGGAGCTGGGCTGACCCCTGAACTTTGCTGTTCCTGCTCACTCACATGCCCTGCTCCCTTATTCTTACCCAGGAAACTTCCTTTCCTAGGAATTCCAAGACCTGGGTCTTGATTTGCAGAGCACACATTTTAATTCATGTGTTTCATGGTTAGTTGCCATAATAATGTCACGGAAAGTCATTCTTTTGTTTTGAATCAAATTTGAAATCCTTCCTTGGAATGAGCCCCCACTTAGTTCAAGCCAATTGGCTTAATATCCCCATCGCCCAGTCATCCCACACAAGCCTTTTCCAAGCTGTACCATATTCTTGGAATGCTCTCTCTTCCTGTCTGCCAAGTCATCTCTCTTCCATCATCCAAATAGCTCACAAATCCCGCCTCCTCTATGGAGTCTTCCAGAACTGTTTGGAAAAGTTTTAATAGCTTCTCTCCATACCATCCGATGTAACCATCAGCCGCTCAAGACTCTCTCATTCCTCACTGCTCTACTAATGCACTTATTCTTGAAATGGGCACTAAGTACATACTCTGTTTTGTATCGTTCAATATTCTTTTTTGCCACAGTACACACTGTCTTTAAATTTATAGTTTTAGTCTCATGGTCTACTTCTGATGGATCCTACAGAAGTAAGGCTATAACTAACCCCTCTATACCATGCTGAGTACAATATCCTGCAGAAAAGGATACTCTATGCATAAGAGATTTCTCAGAGTAGATTTTTACTAATGTACAAAGTAGATGCTGCATCTACTTTGTACATTAATCCACCAGGACCCGCCAAAAGAACTCTGTTAGCCTTAGACAATGATGACAATTTCCAACGGGTTTTCTGGCGGTGCAGTAGCTGCTGTAGGTGGTGGCTGCAGGCAGCACAGAGGGGCAGGTGTCCTCAGTTGTGAGGAACAAGATCGCAAAGGTCATCACCTGAGAGGGAAACTAAGAAGAACATGGGGTGGCTGAGAGTAGCGAGCTACAGACATTTGCCTACTTTTAGAGAAGACTAAAGAAAATGCTGCTGGTAGGACTTGGGAAATAACTCCAGACTAGGCTAGAGCCCTGCACAGAGTGGGTGTTAGATGCAGATTTGTTGAATGAAAAGAGGAAAAGGGAATTTAAAGAACCACAATGTAAGCTATAACATAACTGCTGCATTCCAGCTGATGTACTGAGGAAGTAACTTGCTAACAGAATTTCCTAGAGGCAATCTGAAAGGTTACAAAATGATCCAAAAACCAGCCTCTCCAAGATTATCAATTAATTACAAAGTCAGAAAAGACATTGCCCAAAGATCCCTATAGATTGGGAGAAGGATCAAAGGAGAAGGAGGAGGTATGATACAGAAAATAGGATTTTAACAAATGAGTATGGCTGCTGAATCACTGTATTAATATTCCTTCTAGCCTCCAGTGTTTAGGAGTAGCTGGAAAGAAAAATCTGCGATGGTGAAATGGTAGGTAGCCCACGATAGATTCTGGGATCTGTTCTCTAGCTACTAGTTGCAGTGTGCTTTGAAAATTATTCCTTTTTTCTTTCTTTGCTTTGTATACATGTTATATTTTACAATTTAAAAAGTTAAAAAAAAAATGGTCCAAGGAGGAGCAGGAAGTGTCTGTGTTTATCCAGCAGTGATCACGGGAGAAAAATTCTCTGACCATCAGCAGGACTGGCTACCTAATTTGCAGGAGCCAATACAAAATGAAAACGTGGGGCCCCTTGTCCAAAAATGATTAAGACTTTCCACAAGGTGCATAGAGAGCCTGAAGCCAAGTGCAGGGCTCTTGAAAGCACAGGCCAGGGGTGGTCGTCCAGTGGTTCACCCAGAAAACCAGCCCTGACAAACAGACCTGAAGCCTGTCTACTCGTTCACACCCATGGTGACTACTTACTGAGAACACATTTAGATCATTGAGCTAATCCAAAATCTATACAAAACATCCCCCTTCACAACAAACCTTTGTTTATACAGGGTACATTTTGATTACAAACTCAGTTTTAAAAATTTCTTTAAACCAGAAGGGGAGATCTCTGTTCAAGAAGAGCTCAATTTTATCTAACTGGGGGCCTCTTTTGGTTTCCATGTCAATCATTTGTGATTTTAATCGGCAAACAAATCTTGCATCTGTCTCTTCACAGTTGGAAGATCTCAATCCTTTAAATCTCCTGCCCTTAGTTTTTTTAATCCATAAAATGGGGATAATAAACTTCAACCCTCAGGTTAACCAGTGTGGACAGAGGTTATGCTTCTGATTTTTCTGCCATACCCTATTCACTTCCTCCCCTTCTTTTCTCTGCTCCATTTTTTTGGCCTCGCAATTCCCCTCACTCATAACCCTGCCCATGAATCTATCCTCCAAGGCTGGCCTGAGTTTCTGAGTGACTGAGTCTCTGGTTGTGCTGGGCTGCAGACTGGCTGAGCCTTGCACACTAATTATCAATCTGTGAAGGAGGCAGCTGGGCCCTGGGCCAGTCTCCCTCCTCACTTAGACACCCCTTCCACTGCAAAAGAACTTACCCAAGAAATTCTGCATGCCCCATGGCCAGGGAAGAAGAGGATGGGAGAAAAGGACAAGAGCTGGAGACATTTCTGTCTCATTTCTCATCATGTGCAGAGTTAGGGACTGTCATTATCAGTGTACTAACCACCCACTTCATTCCAAGGAGGAGACTCAGATGAAGCAAGGTTGGGATCCGTTAGGGTAGGGATAAAGGGAGATGGAAAACAGATTCAACAGTTTGACAAGCTGGATGCAAAGATGCTCTAGTCTATTTGATCAAAGTGGGGGAAAACACACTTTTGTCAAACTGTCTGCTTTGTTTACGGGTGATGCCACTCTTCGCACATCATTTGCCTCTTTGCATTAATGCACTGTCTATATTTTTTATTCACTGTTGGATGATCAGTGTCCAAAACAGTTTTTTTTTTTTTCTGCTACAGATGATTTTAAATTTATTGAACTCTGAAGCAGTCAGCTTACAGAAATCTGCTATAATCTCTTCTTCTTTACTCATAATCAAGACATATCACACAAAGAATAACAAAAGTATGAGGAAGATTAGGAGAATTTTGTGTCCCAGTGAACAAAGCACAGCTAGAATCATGTTTTAAAAATCATGGCCTTTCTGTCTCATGGACAAAGAAAAATAACTTTTCTACCACATAATAAATTTATTAGCCTTTCCGACCTCATCATTCCTACCTTAACTTAGATATAGCATCAAAGACAAGAGTAGCTGTCTGACAGTTAACATTTTCCAATTCAACTTAACAGTCTCTGCTTGGTCCTTTCTCCAAAGTTGCTGCGTGAGCGCCACCTGCTGATAATTTTGCAAGTTGCTTAATGCAACTTCACGTAGAAGTAAAGGGCATACTTTGAAATTTTCACTACTAACGGACTTGCTAATTGGCAAATATGTTTCAAAACCCAACCACGAAAGTCCAGTCAAGCCTCTTCTTTCAAGCCTCTCCTTTGGCGGCCACCAAATCTAGCGTTTTTCTTTTTCGCACACCTTGTTTCCTCCGCTAGAAATCCATCATCCTTCTAATTCTAACCTCTTCTCTTCCCTTGTATTCCAAATTCCACGATGTACTAGTTTAGGTCCTCCAGAAAGCTTGCCCAGCACTGGTATCCCAGGCAGAGTCCCAGTGGAAACAGATGGATCACTTAAGTTGAATCATCTTAACAGTGTTTAGTTGGTAATAAAAAAACATGGACAACGTTGGGGCCAGGGACAGAGCACTCACAAATGATAGTTCAGAACCCCCAAAAACATAAGCAAGTGCCTCTACTGTCTTAGTTTTGAAGGGACAAGGGGCCAGCACAGGCTGTGTGGAGAGGACTGAGAGGCATGTGACTCTGAGGAAGGTCTCCCCTCTCCTGCTTCTCCAGGCACTACTCGTCAGCCAATCCCAACAGTAAACCAGAGAACAAGAGAACTCATGTAAGTGAGGCTTCCCGGGGCACAGGGCAGAGGGGGACAGGAGGAGAGAGGAAGAGGAGGGAACAACATAAGATGTCCACCACCGTCCCCAGCCTACGCCTTACCCCACAGTCCTGGACACCCGTTAGATTGGAAAACCCATACATTTAGAGATGGAAGATGGAAAGATTAAATATAGAAAGACAGTTACATTGAACTGTATGTGATACACTTTACATTATAAACAATGTACAAGGTTATATAGGATGATGGAACCAATCAAGAGTTCCACTATTTATAACTTACTCTTGCCTTTCAGAAGCATCTACCCGTTCGAATTTTCTTCTATCCCCTTCATTCTATATTGCATCACTTCAGCATTTTTATTTTAAGATGTGTTAGGAGGAGCTCTGTTTCCAGTTCTGATGGCAGAGTCCCATTGTCATTTACAATTTACCATAGACCAAAAGTTTGAGAATTCAGTATGAAAACTGAATATCAATTAATGTATGCCATAGACCATCTTTCAGTTTCTGAGGGACAGTTCAAATTTCATTGAGTCTACACTCTCTCTATTTTGAAAGTAGCATGTGTTTGGAAGATGCATTGGTTAATTGATTGCAAGAAAGTGTCAACAGCTTTAAGTTTCAAATCATGAAAGAATAGCCTGTTCACCAGGAAGGGTTTAATCTGCAGGTTGGTATATCAGTCCCCAAATTTGAGACCAATTTGTAGGAAATTGGAAATTTAGAAGAAATGGGTTATATAAAAGCTTTTGAGAAATTCAGTGTTGACTTTCACATATTTCTTAAATTGTTGTCATATTATATTCTCACATAATAATGTAATAACCTGAACAATAGAACTTTATCAAAATTATGGGATTTTTTTTTCAAAAACAGTAACATATCCTATTAATTGCCCATATTTAGGTCTTACAAAACCCCATTATTCTACTGTCACTTGGTTGATCCAGATTTTTTAAGAAGAAAGGTCTCATGATTATAATCAAACTAACTAATAATATTGATTAAATCACATTCAAATTGTGTTAATCAGAATTCTCTGGACATGAAAACAACATTATATGCAGAAAAACCTCATAAGTATTTAGTTGCATTGTGAGTATTTAATATATTGTAAGATTTTAAGTGAGGAAGATACTTTGGGGAATATCTATTGCATACTTCTCATTTTATAAAAGAAGAAAATACGATCAGAGTTTCAGTCACGTACTCAGAGACAGGCGCTAATTAGGGGCAAATTTAAAGTCACAATTTACTTCTCATGAATCCCTGACCAGTGCTGAGAATCTAAAAATAAAATAAGACTTTATTGTGTAACCGAGTGATTTTTATTGATAAAAAAGATTAAATAAAACTAAACATGTAGTTGGTGTCACTTTAATTCTGCAGTAGAATAAATAGGAAGACTGACATCACTTCCTCCCTCTATCGGCACCACCTTGCCCCGCCCCCCCCCCCCCCCCCCAGCCTCCCATCATGCTACGAGGGTGAGAATGAACAGGGCTTTGTGGTTCACGGTCAGAGGGAAATTCTGGAGTAAACTGCATGCTCTAAAAACAGAGTTCTATCCAAGTTTTCCTGGTTCTCATAGACTAGAAACCGGGAGAAGGAGGAATTGGAGGATGTGGAGGAGGAAGGGAGATGTGTGCTGCTGCGTGTGTGAGCCCAAGTGTGTTGAAATCCTTGAGGGTCAGAGATCTGACCGTTTTTAAATCCTAGAGTGGAGGTGACAAGACCTCAGTTGGGGACAGCATTGTAAGCACCATGAGCTTCCTGGAAGCCTTGTCCGAGTTCCCATGACTGAGCTCGGCCAAGGTGTCAGAGATGGCAGGGAGGTGGCCAATAAAACCAGCTGCCGGGGCAAGGATCAAAAAACCACGATGTACCTTGCTGTGTGCCCTTTCCTCTTTTTCTGGACTGTGGAAGCCCTGGGGATCTAACACAATCTGGGGGGTGGGGAGTGGAGAGTACTCCAAATTGACTGATAGTGGACTTTGTGACAAGCTTGACTACCGCACCTCACAGTGGATTTAATCTGGCTTAGAAAAATAAAGAAAGGCGATATTTCTTGCACTTTTGAACACCATGGAGTGAGCCGTACCTGTCATAAGTGCATATTTTCCTTTGCTATCATATAATAGTTATTTTGAGGGGTGGGGGGGGTGATAGCTAAGTACCACCTAGATCATTTCACCCACCAACTTTTATTTTTAGAAAGTTTTTTTTTTTTTAAGGATAATGTTTCTTACTGTACCATTTTTCTGGTCCACCTAAAAGGAGAAAAAATAGATTTTTACAATTGTTTTTGTAGTAATATAAGCTCTTCAGGGTATAGGCCTTGTGCACTGAATTGCAGCCCAGCATGAAATTTTACGGCTGAATTACGAACCCCTGCCAATAAAACTTTACACCACAACAACCTAACTTTTCTAGCTTTAGAAGCAGGGGTAGAAAAATATGTACATGCTCTAACAGATACCATTATCCTGGAAATATAATATTGATGATTGCACAGTTTGAGGACAAAGAATTACAGCATAGGAATTAAATTAGAAATACTCGAGAGATATGCCATTTATTAACTAACCGTGCATACACACAATCGTTTACATCATACAAATATAAACTCAAAATGATGTGACATCTCTTTCAATTTCTTAATTAAATGAGAAGATTTGAGGATTCACGGGATTTAAAATAGAACTACTATTGTCTTTAAAGTATCTCTGTTAAAAGGGAAAGTAATAGAATAAACTAATTAAATTCACTCTCTATACTGTGATGTTGTATCATTATTATCTCTCCCACAGCCAAATTCTTGGCCTTTTGAATACATTTATACTACAGTTGTCCAGGCAGTCAATATTCCAAAGAATCAAGAGGCAACAGATTTTTTTTTTTTTTTTTAACTCAGAACGTTATGACTCGCTATTGGGTGTGGATGGGGTGGGTGGGGGGAGGCTCAGGCGATTAGAAAGGGCTATTATGGAGATGCAAGGATAGTTCAGCAGAATTCCCTCCTGCCATGCAGGCGATCTGGGTTCAATTCCTGGCCCATAGACTTCCCAACAATAACAACCACCACAAAAGAATGAAAACCACTACCACAACAAAATTCAACCAATGGTGTTACAATAATGGGACAGTCACATGGAAAAAAGAATGAAACATGATCCCTCCATACAGCATACAAAAAAAAAGCTATTATATAAAATAGACTTGTAAAATAGATTTTTTTTAAGTGCCTTTGTTTTTATTTTTAAAAGTAATTGAAAATCCCTTGACGATTCAAAAAAAAAAAAAGATTTCATGACAATAGCACAGGCTTTTCATAGGAATCACTTTTTTTTTCCCGAGGGTGGTGGGCTGAGTATGAGTACCACTGATATTCTGGTCCTTAGGGAAATACTCATATCATTAGTTCAGGTTGCTTAACATCCAGGACTGGCATGAAAAATTGTGTCTTGGATGGCAGAGTAGGGGTCTCTGGTAGTGGGGAGGTTGTGAACTCCATTGCTGGCCCTGCCATTTGACACCATGGGAGGCATCTAACTGCTATTTGCCTTGGATCCTCTCCAGCACAATAGGAATAACGACTCCCTATGACAAAGAAGCTTGGACTCACAAGGTCTCATCCAGAAGAGACTTAGGTCATCCAGGATACGGTGGGAAGGTCTAGAAGAAATGCTACAGTGAAGCACTTGGTGGATATAAAGAACACAGGATGTATCAACATCATTTTTCATATTGAAGGTCCATTATTACTGTGAACTGTAATGACCAGAATTCTGTGTTTCACAGAAAAAAATGGGAACAATCACCAACAGTTAATAAATGGTGTAATTTTCTACATTTCCTGTGACAAAGTCTTGTCTTCCAAGGCTGACAAGGAGTATGCATGCATGTATCCACTCATTTATTCATTAATCACCTAGTAAATTAGCATTTATGTGCCAAACATTGTGCTAGATCCTGATAAAGAACACATCGTTTCTACTCTCTAGGAGCTCACAGCCTTAATGGGGTGGACTGAACAGACATATCACAGAGGTAACTTCAGGTGTAAGGACCCAGGGTCTGGGTCCTGCCCCTCCTTCATTTTGAGTGCAAGTCATATAGCTGCCTACATGATTGGGACAGTTGTTAAATGTCAAAGAATGTAAAATCCCCCTCCCCTAACAACCAAATCTCATGAGAGTCTCCTGAAACTCCATTGTAACCAAATCTCCCAAGATGGTTAAACTTTATAAGCCTTTCCCTGGGCATGCCCCTCTCTCTCTCTTTTTCTGTCTTGGCTTTGGGCAGAGTCAGACTTTCATCTCCCAACTGGCCACCACAGGGAAAGATCTTCCTCCTATAATAAGCCCCTAATTAAACTCAAGGGTAAACTTCTGTCTAGCATGTTCTTTGGTCTCAGGGTTGTGCTGGGCTGGAACATTTGGCGAGCCAGCCAGGAGTGCAAAGAGCTGCCAGTCACAGAAAGCGTGAGTCTGGGAAAGGGACTATGCAGAGGTAATACTGGGGTGGCCTGCTTCCTTGGTGTGGGAAGGGGTCACCCACTTGCCTGACTGCACTGCAGTCAATTGTCTGGTGTATGCAGTGCAGCCAACTATGGCAGGCTGTCTCAAGGAAAACAGAAATCCAGAAATCTGTGGGACATTGCAGAAGACTGTTCAGAAAGACAGAGAAATCAGCAGATTTGGAAGATGCATTGAATGAGAGGCTACACCTTGTAGATAAGAGTTGAGAAATATCAGCATGCCTTTATGCTAGAATAAGAGGGCACAGCTTGACATCCCCAGACTAGGATTCTATAGATTCTGAATCTGATAATGAAAACGAGAAAAAAAGAAGCTTGGGAAGCAAAGGGTGAAGTGGTACCACCTTTGTGTGCCAAGTTTCTAAAGGTTACCTCTTTCCCACAAGCAATTAACACTCAATTCTTTAGTGTTCCCTTAAATAGGGTCAGTCAACCTGTTTTCACCCTCACCAAGGAAGGAGAACAAAGGAATATCACTATGCTCCACAAGGCTATTCACATAGCCTGACCATCTGCCACAGGCTCATAGCAAAGGATTTGGCTAAACAGAGAAATGTGACTCTATTTAATCATATTAACCAGTAACTCTTTTCCACAACTAAAAGGGCCTCAAATTTGTTGCTATTTCATCTTAACAGCCAGGGAGAGACAATTGATTTTGGTGGACTGGTTAGGAAAGGCAAAATGTATTCCTTTTGCAGTACTTGATAAGAAACAATGTTTTTCTATGTTGCATATGCCAAAACAATTAATGATTTTCTTGGAATTGTTGGGGTATTGGAAACTTTTCATTCTTCATTCAGTCTAAATATTAAAACCTGGATATGTTTTGACTGGGAAAATCTATCCCTGGGAATGGGATACTTTCCAGAAGGCTGCTTTTGAAAAAGCCAGATGGGCCATTGCATTGGCTCAGGCTTTATGGGGTGAGGGGGTGAGACTTTATTTAAGATGTGACTTGTGAACTAAATATGGCCAGTTCTGATGTTGACTTTGGGTGGGATTTGTGACAAAGACAACAGACAAAGCAAGTTGCCATCAGCATTTGGTTTCAGTTCTGGAAAAGAACCAAACTCTGGTATAGTTTCTTAGAAAAAAAAATGTGTGCTGCCTATAATGTGTTACTGCAAGTTGAAGGACTATGACGGCTAGGCTCTGGTATCAACTTGGCCAAATGACTATGCTCAGTTGTCTGGTCAGGCAAGCACTGGCCTGCCCATTGCTACAGGGATATTTCATGGCTGGCTGATAAACAGGAAGGCTGGTGTATTAAATCATCAGTCAGTTGACTGCATCTGTGGCTGATCACATTTGTGATCAACTAAGGCATGTCTCTCACCAATGAGATAATTCAATCAGTTGAAGATTTTTAAAGGAGAAGCGAAATTCTTTCGCTGCAGTTTGTCCAGAACCTTCATTGGAGCTTCCAGCTTTACAATCTGTTGTACAGATTTTGAATTCTTCCATTCCCATGGTTGTGTAAGACATGTTTATAAGTCTCATATTTACAGATCTCCCCTGTTGGTTCTATTTCTTTTGAGAAATCTGACTAATACAAAGACTAACTCAGAAACGCCCTGTGAAATTAAGAGCAGGAGTGGGTACATACTTACCTGCTACACTCCTGCTACACTCCTCATACAGGAGTGGATACATACTTACCTGCTACAGTGCAGCATTTTCAGCAACAGCCTCTTAAATGCAGAAGTGCATGATTTCCTGAGACCAGTTTCCTATGTAGAAGGACAATGTTGCCCCTCCCTGCTGATCCTATAGACGTAGCTGTCCAGTGCCCACTGTTGATGGATGTGGCAGTATACCTAAATCTGCCTAGAATAATGATGAATCAGCACATGGGCAGCCCACCACCTGCATGGCAGTAGCTGTGCAACCTAGTCAGACTCTATATGGGGGTAAACTGGGACTATGCAAAGCAACCATTGGGCTGAATTAAGGGCAGTGTGGCTGATCATTGTTCATGAACTAGGAGATGCATTAACTCTTTGTGCTCACAAGTGTGCAGGGTCCTGGGACCTGACAGTGTAGATGGTCATATGGAAGCAAGAGCAATGCACTGTTGTTGGCCATCCTTATGGGCAAAAGAAATGTTGGAAGATATCTGGACTACCTGCAGCAAGCAAAAGGTAACTATGTTTCATGTCTCTGCCCATAACACTGATTCTTTAGTTGGCAATGCTTTAGAAAAATTCAGTCTAAAACCACCATCACATGAGGCTGATGAGTGGTTGCATAAAAACACAGGACACTAAGGGACCCAGACTCTGTGGAGACAGGCACAGCAATTCCAGCTGCTGACCACCAGACAACTGAATGAAGTAACGGATGCGTAAACCCATCTGCTGTGATGGACAAGGATGTTTCACATCAGCTGTGGGCAGACTCTGGTCACCAGGTAGCAGTTAGATTATATTGGTCTCCTTGCCTCATCTGAAGGTGTACTTTTATAGCCACAGATATGGTCACTGGACTGTTGCTGGCCTTCCCAGTAGGAAAGCTAACCAAAGAGCTGCAATATGTAGCTTAAAAGCTCAGTGCATTCTTCAGTGTCCCCACATGTGTGTAAAGTGATGGGGAGACCCCCTCTACTGACAACTAACCCAAATCAGGGCTACTGAACATGATATCTTATGGATATTCATTTGCCTTTTAACCCCACAGTAATGGAGTTAATTGAAAGGATGAATGGGCTTTTAAAAGAGCAATTAAAAGTTGGTAAGTAATCTCTCAGCTGTGGACATGCTGGTTGTATCCAGCTCTCACCATGCTCAATTCATGGCCCTGAGCAGCTGCTCCTACCCCTGCTGAACTGGCAATGGTGGGGCCCATACAGATGCCATGAATTCAGGTCAAAGGCCCAGCAACCACTAGGAGGTAATGAACATAACTTACTCTTGCCTGTGCCACAGCATTAGAAATTAGGGGAAATAAGGTTGATCTGCTGTGTTCCTGTCCAATGCAGCCATGCTGGTTGGGAATGCTAAGTCCTTGGGATATGGGGGTCATCCAAAAATTTAAATATTAGTCCAAAGTTTATACATAAAATGCCAAAATGGGATATGTCACCAACTTGGGACCACCCCACACCCCAAGGCATAGTATGTATGACTGTGGATATTTATTACGCCCAGGCTAACTGTGGATTTGAATCCAGAAAGCTCCCTGCAATTGTAGGGGAAAAAGGTGTGATATATGTCTACTAATGGAAGTTTAGCATGTTTTTGCCTTTAACATCGTAGCAAATACTTCTCTGAAATAGGCTTTTGCGGTAACATACATGCACAATAGATCTCGAGGCTGAGTGTGTGTTGAATAGTCACTGCTGGGCACCACCAACCTGCCTTGAACTGTGACCCCTGGGACTGGACTGCGTAGAATACCCTGCTGGTCTGGCAGGATTCAGCACATCAGAAAAGTCTGGAAAAGAGTCTTCTCATTTAAGACTGAGATCACAACTTTTAG
Source organism: Tamandua tetradactyla (assembly GCF_023851605.1). Classification (NCBI taxonomy): domain Eukaryota; kingdom Metazoa; phylum Chordata; class Mammalia; order Pilosa; family Myrmecophagidae; genus Tamandua; species Tamandua tetradactyla. The sequence goes on from NC_135352.1 coordinate 32,023,345, forward strand.
CAACTTTCAACAGAATGGTTTACTTCCCTACTTTGGCCGTAATGGCCTCACTTTGTGGAGTTATCTCTACCTAGGGAACCCCTATGTTTTATTGTCTCTTATACTGTTAATAAGTGAATGTCTGTCTTGTGGTCAATGTCATCTACAGCACGGGAGTGGATCATAAGGACCGAGGGTCTGGACCCCATCCCTCCTCCAATTTGACAGCAAGTCACATGGCCACCCACATGACCAGGACAGATGTCAGAGGTCAAAGAATGCAAATCCCCCACTCCTAATAACCAAATCTCATGAGATTCTGCTGAAACTCCCTGGTACCCAAATCTCATGAGACAGTTAAATTTCATAAACCTTTCCCTGGACATGCCTCTCTCTCTCTCTTTTTCTCTTTTGGCTCTCAATAGAGACAGACTTTCACCTCCCAGCCAGCTGCCACTGGGGAATATATTCCTCCTGTCCATAAGCCCATAATTAAACTCATGGGTAACCTTTTGTATAGTGGGTTATTTAGTCTCAGGGTTGTGCTGAGCTGGAACATATAGGAATGCATAGCAAGGTACCAGGTAAAAGGGGAGGGAAGACCAGAAGGCTTCTCAGTAGAGGTGACACTTGACTAAAGTTCAATGACCCATAAGCAGAGGAAAGAGCCAACAGGTTCAGAGACCTGTAAATGGCGGCTATTAGCAAATGCAGGAATGGGGTGGGGTGGAGGTTGCAGAGGATAGCAGATTAAGTTTAGATATTTTGCTGAAGGCAGTGGACATCTGTATAGTGATCAGATTTACATTCTACAAAGATAATTCTAAGGATGTGGAAGACTGGATTAAAGGGGGAGGGCAAAGAAAGCAAGGGAATGGACTGTTTGCTTGTGTTTTCTAATTTTTCATGAGTGCTCACAATGGACTTTTACATTGTTAAAATTTAGAACCTGCTTGCAATGGCCCAGGAATGCACCTCTCAGATCTCCAAATACTGGGAGCACAATTGTCCAAAGGCCCAGCTGCAATGCTCTGACAGCCATCTCCTTAGCTCCAAGGCCAGCTTCCCACTGGCTGTTGCCAGTCAATGACTGAGCAGACCAGGGATTCTAAGGCAAGCCTGCTCCTGGGAAAAACAACCTCCCTGATGGAGAGCTGGCTCAGAACTCCTGACAGCCTTGAGGAAACCCTCCTCAGATTGCATGATACTTCTTTCTCATTCTCCTTCAGACTCAACATCCTTGTCTGCAAACTACCCAGTGTTCTCCTGTTACCTCCCCGCTTTCTCTCATAGGTTATTTCCTTCAACAGATCTTTGTACAGATTATCCCATCTTGGTGATTGCTTCTCAGAGGACCTGGACAAACAAAACGGCATAGTATAATTTACCAGATAAATACTGCTTATATAAATATGAAAGCTAAGATTAGGTCTTAAGTATCTTAATAATTACCATTTTTATCCCAATGCCTAGCAAAAGTAGCCAGCCCAATAGCTGTGAAAGAATGTAGGGAAGAAGAAGTGCACACAGAGTTTGTTGATCATGAAGCAATATGTTTTCTCTCATATTTCAAGATTGTATATTAACCATGTTAATTTTTTATGAGTGCAACAAAAATACTGAGAAATAACATTTTTTTTTTGCAATCATTGAGAAAGTTGACAAAAGTCCTCTTTTCCAAAGTGATTGGAACTAGTACAAGAGCTACTTGATCAACTCTTAAAAGTTAGTTAGAAAGAGGAAGTCGTTAAAATGATTCACACCTTAACATTTTAGTACAACTCAAAATATAATATGAATTTATTTGTCAATGCTTAATAGAGTTAAGAGTATTCTCTGAGTGGGGTTCACAGACTGGCCTTTTGCTTTTTTTTCTTTACTTGCATAAACCACATCCATTACACATCATTTATAATTTCTGGTTGTGATTCCTTTGACGTTTAATTGGACCTTCAACCTGAGTGTTAATTCCTTCCAGATTTTATTAATATTCTCTAAATACTTTATAGTTATCTTTCCTACACCTAATTTTAGAACTTGTATATGTATGTAGGTAGGTAAGTAGATGTGACCTGAATTTGTTGAACTGGGGGGTCTCCATTTTCCTTGCCTTATATCCATCTGGAACACTTTCCTAGCAGAAAGGTACATGATAGCCGAGTTTAAGAGAAGAAACCGAAACTAGTTTTCTAGTTTCTTTCTCTGAAGCCAACTTGTCCACAGGAGAGAGACATTTTCTGCCTCTCCACAAAGATGAGTTCTCCCCCTTGCTGGGGGAGGCGTCCTGTTGCCCAGAGCTACTTAACTATGATGCAGTAAATATGGTTGTGACATTCTGAAATGAAACATTAGAAGTCATGTTGAGCTGACAGGTCAAGTATTCCAAAGTAAGTTTGGAATAACACATATTTTTTATCTCCATCTGTCTAACTACTGTGTGCTAATGTGGGAGGTGAAGAATCCATAACCCCAATAATCTTTATAAAGACTTCCAAATTAGCTTTGTTAGAAACAATACTTTTCACATCCATATTTCTTCTGTTATGTAATAGTTAACAAAAATACACGATTGCAATAGCAAGTGCATCTGACACAAACAGACTTGAGAAATTCATAACTGCTTCTTAGCAAATATACCATCCAAAATGTGGGGGTTGAAGTGAGAGAGATACTCGAATGTGGCAAACTAGCCCAGAACATTCAATAAGTGTGAGCATTAGTCACTATATGTTTTCAGAGGAAATACCATCAGTTAATTTGGTGAGTTGGATACATGGAGGATGATTCGAAAGCTTGTCCTGGCCTTAAATGGATAATTTCTTTGCCAGTATAGCAAGATCTGAAATACTGCTTTCTGAAACTCTTATCTAGATGATGCCATTCTGACTTGGGTCTTATTCACACATAGCCCAGAGATTCCAGTTTAGGTTTTTACTAATAGAAATCGTTCTTGATGCAATTTTCTCCTTGAGATAAGGCTCGCTTGAACCATTTTAGCTCTCTCTCTTTTTCTGGAGGGGGGGCATGTCAGAATAATTTTTATGGACAGTTCCTTCCCATTTCCACCAATGCCTAGGATCCCACCCCATGCCAACACTTCTAAGGTATTCCCTCCACCCTTGCTTTCTTCCTCAGCCTTTTCAATCTTTTCTCCTCTGTAGTCTCTATCTCTGGGAATTTCAAATATATTTTGCTTCCCAATTCTGAAAAATTTTCCCATAATTCTGCTATTCCTTTTGGCTGGCTCTGTCCTGTCTCCCAGATTCTCCTCACTGATAACAGGGACTTCTTGATAGAAAAGAAGGGGTTTCTTTCCCTTGATCCACCCCTTCTAAGCCTCCCTTGAGCATGACTTGAAACATCACCTTTATTCCCTCTAACTTTTCTTGAACAGAATTGAGTTGTTCTCTTATTCCCTCCTACTTCTCTTTCTGCTCCACTAGCTCCCTTGCTCCTCCCACCTGCCCATCACAGGAAGCACCAAGGACCTTGGCTCAAACACAGACTCCTCAGTCAGGCCACCTGGGGCCAAACATTACTAGCCAACACGGACAAAATACTCAATTGCCTTATCCAGACAATGGGAATAATGAAAGTTAAGATGTCAAATTTACTATGAGGATTAAACTAGCCAACACATTTAAATGGTTTTATATACCATGTCTGTTCAATAAATGTTATTATGTGCATTATCCCCTGGGCATTTTTTTTCCTTCCTTAAGACTCATTCTTTGAACACTTTCTCCTGCCCTCCCATTTCCAAGGGCTTTTATATTTGGCTTTCCTACTTCTAAATAGCTAAGCCTGAATTTTCTCATTTACAATCTAATCACATACTTCTAATCACCTATAAATCACACCTTCTTCAATTGTATGTCTGTTATTTCTATGATCTGTCATAAACTCTTACAATGGACTTTGTTCCCAGCTTTCTTTGGGTGGTATAAGAATTTGACGAATGAAAATGTTTCTATTATTAAGTCACTATATCCAGTCATGTACTTCTTCAACCCTCCTCCAATTTCGCTTTGAGATCTTCAACACCTGCCCCATAATTGGTGATGGCCTGATAACCGGTCTTCACCCTTAAGCCTCCAGCCATCAGATCCATTCACTTTATTCCATCAACAACTATCAACTATCTAGAATGGACCAGGCATTGTTCAGGGCCCCTGTGAGGCCTTTCCAAACAAGATAGAGAGGGTCCTGCCTCCCGGATCTCCTGGGACTGGGCCAAGCCTCTTGCCCAGGTACACATCACAGTCATCTGAAGCTCTTTTTTCCTGGAGGCAATTTATTATATATATGAAGAGATTGTGATAAAGCACAGGACTAAGAAATACCAGCAACTTTCTTCCCTTGCATAGTTTTTACAGTCATCTACCTAAACCATTGTTTTTATCATATTACTTTCTTGTTAAAAAAAAAAGCACAATGACTTTTCATTTGTCACTTTGTCAATGTTAACTTGGCCTTGAAGAATTCTCTTTACTCTGACATCCACTGCGTCCATGCAATCTTCCCACATTCATGCATGCATCTGTGTCATTGCTCACTGAATACATGCCCATCCCTCCAGGTTCCACCCACCAGATTGGATTTATAAATTTAAGATCTGTCCCTATCACAAATCCATTGCTGACTATAAAGTATGCTAATCTTTCCCTTCCGTGCACACCTAATATATTTTAGAGCATAGAAGAAATGTTATTGGAGGCTTTTCTTGTTTGGTAATTTTAGCTAAGGATCTGAAGCTGGGTACATAATGGTCTGTTCTCATATCATAGCCCACTACTCACTTCAATCTAAGGAAACAAAGGACAGACTAAAGAAGATGGATGGCGGGGTGGGGATTTCTCCAGAGAGATTTGCTGAATGCTGTTCTTCATCCCTCTTCACATATAAAATAAAGGGGGTGTGTAAAGTTGTTCCTTCCCCAAACGAGTGGGATTCCAAAGAACCCGGCATATAATGTGGTCCCTTGTTAGGAGAGGCAATTGCACTTTTGTGTGTGGAGGGCCACTGCCGACCAAAGAAGTCCTCTGCTCTCCAGCAGTAATGGGCCCAGGAAAGAGCACAGGGAGAGAACAACAGGAGACTTGGCCCCTTTTGTGTGTGTCTGTGTATCTTTTTTAATTTTACTTTTTATTGCCCTGTTTTTTTCTGAAATTTGAGGGGCTCATATGTCCCTGAAAAGCCTGGAAAGGCAAAAGGCCTGTCTATATTTGCACAATGAAAAGTGAGGACTGGAGTGGCAGTGGCCCATAGTTTCTGAGTTTGTTAAAGTGGACATCATGGGAGACAGCTGGGCTTGGGTGGTCTTAAAAGAACCTATCCAACCAAAAGACCACCTTCTGGAAACTCCACATAAAAGCAGCTATGTGGGGTGTACTATCAATCAGGGTCTGTGGTCACAAACAGCCAGCCAGAGTGGGCATTGCCCATGCCAGATCGCAGTGCAATGGAAGGACACCATTGCTTCTTTCCTTTTCCACTTCCTGAAGAAGCCACGGGCAGTTAGAAGGGAAAGAAGAGTACAAGAATAAGATAAAGAAAAGCCAACTATAGTACCTATGCCCAATATAAGTTCATGAGAGCCTGGGTTGAAACAGGGCTGGGAATAAGGAGAAATGTTAAACCAAATGAAAACATAGAATTTGCTCCAGATCAGACTTGAAACTGTTCAGAACCTAAAGGTGACCAGAAGAAGTAAAATATTTGGTCCAAAGTTTTACCCAGGGATATGGAAGGATGAGTCAATAGCGAGTTTGAAATGTCAGTGGTAACCATAAATAGTTTCTTACTTTGTATCCTGCTGTGCCAGTCTGAAGCTATTATATACCCCAGAAGAGCCAAGTCCTTCAATCCTCATTCAATATTGCTGGATAGGATCTTTTTCATCGTTTCCATGAGATGTGTCTCCACCCATTCAAGGTGGGGCTGCTTACAACAGTCATTTAAGAGGAAACCATTTTGGAAAAAGCTTTTGAGCCACCAGAGCCCACACAGCCAGAGACCTTTGGAGAAGGAAAACAAAAATGCTCCCAGGGAAGCCACTGAAGAAGCCTAGAGAGAAAGCTATGTTGCCATGTGCCTTTCCAGCTGAGAAAGAAACCCTGAACTTTATCAGGCTTCTTGAACCAAGGTATCTTTACCTGGTTGCCTTAATTTGGACATTTTCATAGCTTTGCCTTAATTTGGACATTTTCATAGCCTTAGAAGGGGAAACTTGCAACTTAGTAAATTCCCCCTTTTAAAAGCCACTTTGTTTCTGGTATATTGCATTCTGGCAGCATGCAAACTAAAACACCTGCCAAGTCCAGGAAAATAGTCCCAGGTGATTACAGCTTACTTGATGATTTTATCTTTCCATTAGAACAAAGGTTTTAAGAGGGAAGGAACAGAGACTCCTCTGCTTCTTTTTCCCCTCTCACTGCCCAGAACATATGAAAGGTACTGTTTTTACCCATTCCTTTGGACTTGTTGAGGGTTCATTTCCAGAGTGGAATTTGGGTAAGGTTTAGTTTTTCATTAGATCTATTCAATATGAGACACACGTCCCCTCTTCCAGGAATGTTCATCCAGGTGGCACTTCACCATTGCCAAAAGCGCTTAAACAGCCCCTTCTACACACCCTTTAGAAGAGATCTTTACTGAACAGTTGATGCAGGTTGGATTCCAGTTGGGAATATAGAAAACTAACCCCCTTGGTTGCTATTTGAACACTTCCTGCAAACAACAAATTCACCCTAAAAGCTTTGCTGTTGTACTATATTGCTGCTTTTTCTCCCAAAAAATTAAATTTGTAACTCTGTGAAAAAATATAAACCTTGAAAAAGTGCCAAAAGACTTTTGTTGACCAAGAAATCTACACAAATCAGATGCAAGTCCCTTATGCTTTCCCAGTTCCTCTAACATTATTTGTCCCCCTCTCTTGGAAGTGGGTTGTATTTAGAGTCTCAAGTACATTTATTTCCTTCAAACCTCTTACTTCCAGATGGACTGCTATTCCTGAAAGCTCATGAGAGAGTCTTTGGATTTGCCTTGCCTCAGTTTTTGCTTTTAGGTTGTATAGTTCTCCACAGAGTTTTATACTCTACATACATTTTCTAATTTCCATTTTTATTTCATAAAGGGAGTTTGTCCCCACCCCCACTTGTTTCCCTTTTCTTCTTTTTATTATAGTTTGCCTTTTCCCCTCCAAAAAAAAAAAAACTTAAATTTTCACTTCAACTCCTTTAAATTTGAAAAAGTTTCTTAAATGAACTCAGGCACGCCTGTTCCAATTTATCAGTTTGATTTAGGCAAAGACAGGCTGGGTTGTAACTATGTGTTTCCCTTCACCATTAGGTCAGGAACATGTGTGCATTTCTGCCAATCTGGCTTTTGCTCTCAACCACTGCCAGGAAGGATATCCTATTCTTTTAGTTGGTCTGTACACACTATGAGAGGACATTTATAGCATGCAGTGGTTCTTTCTTTCCTTCTCTCTCTCTCTGTTTTCACCCACCATACACACATAGACAGAGAGACTTTGAAGCAACACTGACTTAAGGGTGGGTCACTATCTTCTTAACCTAGACATCTGAAAAAACAGAAAATCCACCACTGGAAATTGAACAGCATTGGTACAATTCCAGTTCCAATATCTTGGGAGGCTCATAGTCCTCAGTTGCTACTTTGGATAAACATCTACTTATAGATTAGAGAAACAGGCAAGAGTGTGTGCGGTATAAACAAGGTCTGAGAAAGTCCGTCCATCAAGAGAGATGCTTCTGGAACTGGCTATTTCTCCAGTGAGGGAAGACCACTGTGATTACATCTAGTCCCTTTTGATAGTATTCTGAGTCCCTGGGAAGCACTAATAGTATAATTTAGAATTTGCTTACATCCACAGACACAGAATATTGATAGAGTTTTAGTTATTTATAGTTCTGATGGAAGAACCTCCTCAAAACTGTTAACACAATTTTACTGAGGTGTCTAATAAGAGGGTGTTTAAGATTCTCTCACATGCTCCTCAATGTAAGCACACTAACAGGTGACGTGGCAGATAAAACTCAGAGGGTGTGCAAAGACCCACATGAGAAAATGAGGGGGTGACATATTCGGTGGTTCCAATCTTCCCTAGGAAAATAGGTCAGCGATGACGGAGGTGAGTACAGGCTATATTGCCCTTGGATGACCTTGAAGGTAGTGTAAGAGGGGCAGGGGGAATAAAGGAGGCTTATTCAGTAAGGTGAGGGTTGAGGGTGAGTAGGAAGGGACAGCAGAAGTGATGCCAAGGAGGGGAAATGGGACATGGATTGTGGGAAGGACAATGAGGAGAGGTTTGAGAAAGACGTAAACAGTCTGATGCTTTGTGAAAAGCCTTGGCCTTCCCTCACTCCAGACAAGAGAACCTTGCCTGAAAGTCAATCAGAAGAGCTTTCTTAGTCAAGAAATGGGTAGAGAAATATGTCAGAAACAAGAAGAATGAGAACAGTGAACCAAATAGATGAAGATCCTTGCCCTTGTAGAGTTAAATTCTAGTGGCGGAGGAGACATTAAACATAGAACAAACATAATAAGTTACAGTTGTAATTAATTACATCTAAATAATTGTATCTCAGACTGTGATAAATGCTATGAAGAAAGAAAAGAACAGTTAGAGTAGGGTAAGAGAGATTAGGCATATTGGCAGGACAGTTGGGCATCTTAAGGGGAGTCCCTTCTTAGATGATAAGACAAGAGTAAGGATTTGAAGTAGACCAAAGAATTAACCATGCAGGTGTCAGAGAGAAAAGCCTTCCTGGTGGCAGACACTATCATTTTTTAGGTTCTAAGGCAATACTATGTCTAGTCTTTTGAAGACATGGAAAGTTCTTGAATGGAACAAATAAGTGAAAGGATTTTCACAAGTGCTCTGTGGTCTTCATTCCGATGTTTGTCCCCTTCCCTCCTGTACCCTCAAGCTCTTCCTGTCAGCTGGATGCTTTGCACCCATATTAAAACTAGAATTCTAAATGTTGCAAAATTTATCTCTTAACCACATACCTTCATGCCGGTTTAAAGCTTTTATGCACCCCGGAAAAGCCATGTCCTTAAATTCTCATTCAATATTGTTGGGTGGGATCTTTTTTATTGTTTCCATGAAGATGTGACCCACCCAACTGTGGGTGGTAACTTTTGATTAGGTGGTCTCCATGGGAACGTGTCTCCACCCATTCAAGTTGGTGTTGCTTACTGTAGCCCTGTAGAGGGATCGTTTTGGAAAAAGCTACAGAGCCAACAGGGCCCACACAGCCAGAGACCTTTAGAGATGCAGAAGGAGAACACCCCTGGGGAATCCTTATGAAACAAGAAGCCGGGAGAGAAAGCTAACAGATGTCACCATGTGCCTTTTCAGCTGACAGAGGTGTTCTGGACACATCGACCTTTTTTGAATTAAGGTATCCTTCCCTGGATCCCTTACTTAGGACATCTTCATGGACTTAGAATTGTAAAATTGTAACCTAATAAATTCCCCCTTTAAAAAAGCTGTTCTATTTCTGGTGTATTGCATTCTGGCAGCTTACAAACTAAAACAACCCTCACAGTTTCTAACAAAGCACCCCTCCTGCATAGCTAAGTCTCTCAAACATTTTGTCTACCCAGCCTCTTCTTCTCCGGTATATTTTCCATTATTTTCTCCTCCTCCACCCCCACCACTCTACCAGAATTATTGTTAGAAAAGTCACCAATCGACGTCATGTTTCAAAATAAAAGGTAAACTCCTGCTTTTGATTTACTTGACCCTTCAGAAGCAATCCCTATCTTCTTAGAAAACTCAACTCATGGCTTCCATGATGTCATCCACTTGCAGTTCTCCTCCTCCCAGATATCCGCTGCTGGGTACATATTTTTCCTTTCTTTTCCTGGGCTCAATCGCCAGCAATTATAGGGTTCTTCAAGGTGTCAACTCAGACCCTCTTCTTTTCTTATTCTTTATACCCTTTCTTGGGCAAAATTCAACTCCAATGGCTTTAAATACTACCCACATGCATGTCACTCACAGATATATTTCCATTTCAGAACTTTCTTGTGAGTTACAGGTAAATTCATCCAACTGCCTCCTTGACGGTTCCACTTAGCATCTCACAGATATCTGAGGTACATTTATACTCTAGATCACTTTTCCCCAAACCCTGTCCAAAAATATATTCCCTGCACTACAATAAAACCACAAGTCAAGGAGTTATGCCACTTCTTTCTCCCTCCTCACCCATATTCAGTCCATCAAAAAAAAAGACCCACTTGATTATTCCTCCAAAATATCTGTTTAATATCTATTTACTTCATCCCATCTTCACAGATCTAATTTCCAAGTCACCAGCATCTCTCACCAAAATATCTTTCAATTCTTGTTTTTAAATTTTACCTTTGGGCTCCCCTTTCAGTTATTCTTCCCACAGTAACTAAAGCCATATTTCTTAAAATGCAAAATTGGCTTCTGTTTCTTCCTCTGCTTAAAACCCTTCAATTGTTTCTGAATTCAAAATCCTTAACACAGTTTAGGTTTCTTACCTGATCTAACCCCTCTCTATTTCTCTAGCCTCATATTGAGCCACTTCCCTATCACTAACTAAATTCAAGGTACTCTAGTTTTACCCCCCTCCTTCCCTCCTTCTCTCCCTCCCCTCTTTTATTCATTCATTTCAGTGCACAGACCTCTTTTCCCACCCAGGAACTATGCAGTTGTTCTACTGGAATGAAGTACAAGGCACCTTCTGTTTTGAAACTCCTCAGCTAACTCCTACTCATGCTTTAGGTCTTCCTAAATACTCGTTTGGATTATCTACTGCTGCCTAACAAACCATCCCAAAATCTAGCGCCTTAAAGCAAAACAACCTTATTTGATCTAGAGCTGCCAGTCTTGACTGAGCTCAGCTGAACAGTTCTGATCTTGTCAGTGGTCGTTCTCATAGCTGCATTTGGGTGGAGAGTTCACTGGTGCTTGGGACCTTTCTGTTTTTCTCTTTTCCTTTTCCACATTGTATCTTCACATGATTTCTCCAAGCAGCCTCTCTAGCAAGGTAGCAGGACATTTTACGCGGTGGCTTAGGATGTCCAAGAGAGCAAAAAGAGAAGCTGCCTGATCCTCACAAGACTTAGCATCAGAGATGGCACAGCGCCACTTCTGACACATTTTGTTGGTGAAAGAGAGTTATGGGGATGACAAAGGATGTGGATATTTGGAAGTGTGGCTCTGTGGAGGCCACCAATGTACCAGATCATGATAACATAAAACTGTTATTTAAGTAGGGAAAAAAAAAAGCCTATCCCAACAGTATGAAGAGGAGCAAATCTGAAATTAATAGATTGACTTATTATTAACAGCTGGGATATGAAAGAGAAAAGATAAGGATAGCCAATGCTAATATGTTTTTGGTCTTAGGGATTAAAGATTTTATTTCAAAGGCAGAAATGGAGTAATTTGATTTATTTATTTATTTAATAACCTTTTGTATAAAAATCCATAATGCAAGAGAAATTGAGATTGGCTATATAATTAGCAAAGGTCTACATCACAGAAAAAATTCAGTCTCTCACACTGATTTTAAACTACATCCATTGACACCTGCACTGCAAGATTGAGAGTACATTCATCATAACAATATTAATGTTATTTTTATTTGTATTATCATTATCATCATTATTATTATCCCAGCTAAGAACTGTTTGATACAACCACAGAGCAAAAACAGACCCAGACACTATAGGAAGCCTAAAGTGGTCTCCAGGTCTCAGCCTTCTTGAGAGAAGAGTAAATGCTTCAACAAATTAAGAAAGATGTTAATCCACTGTTCACCCATCCATTCATTCTGTTACAAATGTTTCTGGTATTGGCCGTATGCCAGGCACAGTGAGTGGCATCAGGCCTTACAGATGTCTGCAAGTGTCTCTGCTAAGTCTCCTATTATGCCTGACTGCAATCCAACTTCCTACAGTTAAACACACCCATCAGAGAAGCATCGAGAGTGAAAACAGACAGGGACAAAATCTGTATCTAGAGTTTAACAGCCAGATTGATGTGTTATATATTTTAAGTCATAAAAGATTTTTTCCATGGATAGTTAGGGCCATTTCTCACAATTTTCATGGAACTCATGGTTAACTTGGGAGAAGCCTGAAGCTGATGGTAGTTTCATATCTTTTTACATGTTTTACTTTCAAAAAGCCAGTTTGGCTTCCTGCAGTATTACTGAGTGTATCAGAGTTTCTCAATAATGCAGTGACATTCAGGAATTGGCATTCCTTTCGTGAAACTGGAAAACATCTCAAGGTGGTCACAGGACAGTTCTAGGTCAATAAAATCATCCTTGTAAAGAAAGGATAACAATATGTTTATCCATGTGTCATATTAATTTGTCCGAATCAAATGTTTGGGCTAAAGTGGCAAAAGATATACTATAAAAAAATTTTAAAGTATATATCTATGAAAAAATAGATGCCAATGTTTTTCTCTTTGCTATCACTAAAATACTGTCAATTCACTTCTCTTCTGCTACAGCTACCTAAAGAAAGTTCTAGCTATTTCATGAAAAAAAAAAAAAAAAAAAACTAGAGTGGGCAGAGGAAAAACTGTTAATAGGAAATTCCCTTTAAGTCTGTCATTTGGTTTTAGTAACGCCTCTAAATATCCACAGACACTATCTTTAATCAAACATTTTTATCTGCAAAATTGGACTGGAAATTGCTTGTTAATGCCTAGTTAATAGCCCTTTTCTTTCCTAACAGCTAAGAAAAAACTCATTTCAGAATAAAATTAACTAGAAAATGACAATTCTTAGAATTTATGGCTCCTTTCCCAGTTCATATCCATGCCCATCTAAGCTCTTTCTGATCAAATTGCATAAAAGCAAAGCTTGTTTTAAAGTCAATCTAACTACGTTTAAGGAATGTGTTTAGGCCAGATGCACATTATAAAAGGAAAAGAGAGCCATTTTCTGGTCTTCTTTCTATTTTCCTAGTTATGGAAATCAGGGCTTTCTTGATTCTGTCACCATATAATGCTTCTTTTTCATTGTGTCAGCCAAAGATAATGTACTAAAGTGTCATTTAACTCTGACAGAAAATATTTACCAATCATTTGGTTCTTTATTGCATTTTTTAGGTTTTGTGTTTTATTGCACTCTATTTTGAAATAAAATCTTACCTAGCACTTCAAAAAGAGTTTGCAGAAGTGTTTGGACACCAGGCCTACAGCCCAGCAGGGAGAGAAGCAATCGATATACATAACAGCATTTATTAGATCCAGAGGAAAGACCAGAAAATAAAATGTAAACCACAGCAAGCCTACCCACACATGTATATTGTCATGCTTGTAAAACATACTTAATTATTCATGGAGTATAAAAAGACGATCATATTTCTTCCAGCAGGTAACACTGCTGCTAAGCAAAAGATACTTATTTTTTCTCTTTTCTACCTCAACTCTGTAAATCTCTCCTTGTGCTGCCTTGGAGCAATCCAATACATCATATCTCATACATTAGGGCTCAAGGTTCATTTTTAAATAACCCACAGGGCTCTGTCCCCCTAGAAAGCTTGCTTTGTGATAGATGATGCCTACAGAAGTTAGCGCTTTGAAAAATAACAAATGTTTCTCAGACACTTTCCTGTGAATATTCCCTCAATAATCTATTCCTTGCGTTTGTCACGTCAGGACATTATGTAGGTTTGCCAAAAATAAATTTTTAATTTAAATTTTATTTTACCCTATAGATGTGTCTAAGAGAGTCTGTAATAGATTTGAAACCCCTAAGAGTAAGGAATTGTATTCTTATGATTTCCCGTTACCAGCAATGACGGAGTATGGTAAAATGGAAAAAAGGCTAAGATTTTGGAATGAGAGAAATGTTAACAGGAATCTCAGATAAACCACTGGGTATTAGCTTTCTTTGCATCTTAGTTTCCTCACATATAAAGGGTAAATAATAAAAAAATTATATAATATGAATATCTAGCTAATACACAGGGGTAGGCATTGATTTTCTGCAATATGGCTATCTAGATATCTTTTAAAGCCCAGTACTTCCCACACACGGTTTATTTATTGTCTACTAACTCTTCTCATCGTACCATGTTCATATAATTTCCTTGTGAAAAATTTCACTCACAACTCCCCCCTTCCCACTCGAAAGCGAGTTTATTTTTTTGTATTGTCACGGACCTGCACTTCTTTTCTTTAGAAACTACAACTCCCAGGCTAAATCCAGACCGACCATTGCTTTTGTAAACATAATTTTATTAGAATATAGCCCACACATTCATTTATGTATTGTCAAAACTGCTTCTGAACTATAACTGCAGAGTTAGTTAGATGCAACAAACACTCTGGTTGCAAAGTCTAAAAATATTTACTATCCGTTACTTCACAGAAAACACTCGCTGACCAGTGCTTTAGAGAATTTATTTTATTTTTCAGTGTTGTACTATTAGTGAGGCTATTTATAAAATGCCTCTTTCTTCTGCTAGGATATAAGGTGGGCTGTAGCTCTTTTTCACCGATTCCTCACCACCAATCAAGCACAATACACTTAGCATCCAATAATTGTTGTACAAATGGAATGAAGACATGATTGAATGAATGAATGACCAAACACTTAGGATTCATTTCTTTTTTTTTTTAATTACCCAGCTAAATGGCAATGAGCACAAAATAAATAAAAGTGGACTTTTACATAAATCATCCAAATATTAAAATAAAATTGCGAGCGATATAGTGGGTTTAAGTGATATAAATTGCATAAGTGTTTATTCGGCATGGTCTAACCTGCACGCTAATGTCTGAAAGAGGACCTGGTTTTGAATGAGCCATTATGAAGCTCATACATTATGGACTTTATAAAACATGCATAAATTAAATAACCATTTGTCCCATATTAAAATACTTCAGTGAGATATGAATAATACGTAGGCAAAGGCTAGAGAACTAATTATGAGAGAATTACTTACTTTTCATTCAATTACTTTTGGCATCACCTCTGCTGCATCTCTGCTTTGTTGTATATTATTGCTTCCCCCTCCCATATCTTTACTTGGCATAAACAATATATCAGAAAGCATTTTACAATGAATGCCCAGCAGCTTCTGGCCTTGAAGAGCTTATTCGCCTAATTGTGCATCCCTTGTGGATTTTTCATAATACTTTACAGATCTAATTTAAATACTTTTACAAATTCATCAAATACATTCTCTGAGGCACATTTACTCAGCTTACTTTTGAAACTTCTAATGAATTCTCTCGATATGTAATTTTATACTCAGCATCATGATTTGAATTAAATATTATTGAACAAGGTGTTCATTATTGGATGTGAATTATAATTAGAATGATAGGCAACCTTAACTATGATAATAGTTTTAGTCAATCTCCTACGGGACTTCCAGTTTTCAATCCAATACAAAGACCAATACCCTCTGCTAAGAGTCTCTTCTGCGGGTTACAAGTAAATTAAGCAATGTCAGTTCTAGCCGCTTAAAAGCTAGGATTAACAGATGCTATTTAACTCTAAAAAGGCAAATAGCAGGCTGTCATGGTGCTGTAAAACACTGCAAGATAACTGACCTGCCTGATACACAATTCAGCATGCTGATACTGGGAAATGATCGGGATTTTCCAAGAACCAAATGTAAACCATATGAACGACAGCTGTACCCATTTACTTCACATATGCAACAACAGAAGCAACAAAAGTGGACTATAAAGAAAATAAGACTTCCTACTAAAGTATTTCATTTTTGCATATAACCTACAGAGATAGCTTACACAGATAAAGGGCTAGTATTATGGTAGTGGTGTAAGAGTAGAAGGATTGTATTTTTCTTTCCAAATATTTTAAATAAAATATTACATTTAATATGACAAACATTTATAAGTGAAGGGCCAAGGTACGATAATTAGATCTCTTAGATCCATTTGTATCCAATAGGCATCCAACAGCATGAGACACCAGTCTCCAAAAGCAAGGAGGTTTCAGATCATTGCAGTTAGATTGGGATTCAAGCCTCGAATTATCTTAGTAAGTATCTATCGATTCATTATAAATGACCAAGGATGATGCCTTACACATAATAGCTGTTCATTAAATGTCATTCCCCTTTCCTCTCTGTGAATAACTGTGCATCTGTCACAGTTAGTGAGCATATTGTTCTTCTCTATACATCTTCATTTATAATTTAATCACCCTTTGGTAAGTGCACCTTTAACTGGACAACACCTCGAAGTAGAGTTCACTGGAGATACCGTTCAGGAATAAGCAACAGCCATGGTCAATATGTTGTATTATCCTTTTCAATCAGGATTTTCCAATGGCATGTTGGGGACATTTAGGGATTCACTGCACTGGAGTGAATCACATTTATGACATGTTTATGACAGAGCCTGTCAAAATGGTTTTAAAAACTAAAGCTGGGTCAGTTTACTTCATATCACCTATTTCCAATAATCGTGCCAACCCACGATCAGTTCTGTCCCCTTTTACCATACATCTCCCTTCTAACAGACACGGCAACCTAGCACTATGCCTGCCTCTTTCATTCCCTGAAAACTCTGTGTTCTTCCATCTTTTGTAATTCCAGTTTTATACCAAAAGCTAGATGGAGACAAAATCAACCCTTCCTATCTCCACAATGTAGAAATGCTCCTTCCTTTAAACATCCTCGCTGTGCGTATTTGCATATCTAAGGGCATGTGTGTGTATTTGAATGTATGTTTCGGCGTATGTAAACAGAGATAGCGTGTATTGGGAGAGGAGGAAACAGGGACTTGGGGAAAAGTGTCCACACACAACAATTTGTAATTTGTAACATAGTAATCTTAGAAGGGACTGTTGATTAATTCATGCATTCCGTATCAGTAGATCTTGACATCAGTAGATCTTAACATATTATTGTTGTTTTTCACATTATGAGGGGGGAATGTCCCCCATCTTCATGATTTGGGCTGATTAGCAGAGGAAAACTAAAAAGATTTCATTTTTAAGTTTTGGTAATGGATGGTGGTGGAGGTAGCACAATAAAGTGAATGCGGTTAATGTCAGTGAATTGGCACGGTGGTGAGTGACTCAGATGGGAAATTTTATGCTCTATATGTCCCCACGATTTTTTAAAAAGGGAAAGAGGGGCTAATGAGACAATGACAGTTATATGTATGCTCCAGGGCTGGAGCTAATAACAGAGGAAGAAATGTCAAAAGGATATTTCTGGGACAGCTGAGAAAATGGAATACGGATCGTATGCTTTATATGAATGTTGAATTTCTTAAACCTGACAACTGTTCTTCATATCGTTACATAAGTTACTTGTCCTTTGGAAATTTACATGGAAATATTAAATTTCATATATTTTCCTTCATATATTTCATGTATATTCCTTCATATATCAGGGAGCATGATCTATGCAGCCCACCATCAAATGCTTAGAAGATGGCAGACAGATAACAGATGATAGATAGACAGAAACAGTATAACAAATCTGGCAAAATTTTAAAAATTGGTAAATCTGGGTATTTGGGTAGTAGGCGTTTTAGAGTTTTTTGTACTGGTTTTGTATTATTTTTGCAACTGTCTGTTAAGTTTAAAATTATTTCAAACTTAAAAGTTAAAAAAAAAAGAGAAAGGTACTCCCTATAACAACACTTAGGCATTATCTTAAGAGACATAATGAAGATTTGTATTGCTTTCATTAAAAAAATCATTTTAGCACATATGGTATTAGATATAACCAATTTGCTTATTTTTATGTATTTCTTTTTGTTGAAGAAAGAAAAAGGAACTAAGGCCTTTGTTGACTATTGGATTTAAGGATTTTCAGGGAAGGCAAATATAAGATGCTCTCATCCTCACTGTTTCTTTTTAAAACTCCTCAAAAGAAAGAAAAGAAATGCTGAAAATTCTAGCATAACTTCTGTTACCTGAGTTACCAGAGTTAAAAAAAAAAAGTGCTTTTGTTTTTTCTTCACAGTAGGGTCCCTAGATATGTGGCAGATATTCCACAAAGAAAATGTTTTAGAACTCAGATAAATGGCAGCTGAGCTTAGGCAGACTCAGTCACAACACGTGGAAATGCAGGATAAAACTTTAATAAACATTTATCTATAGATATACTCAAAGAAAGAAGAAATGTCCAGATGCTAGAAGTGAAGGCGTTAACCCTACGCCAGCGTAGTAATCACAGGAGCTGAGGCTGCAGGGGTTGCAAAGTGTGTGGGCTCTGATAGACTCTGATGAAGAGGAGGTTGGTGATCATGTCCACACAGGGAAAGAACTGGTCTCTGCCTGACAGGGAGCTGGAAGAGAGATCCTTGCAAAAATCTGACCTTCCAAAAGTTCTCTCTTTTAAAAGGGAAATACAGACATTCCACTTTTAGGCTCCAAGAGGCTGCAAGGAACTTTTTCATCTGCCCTTGCTCAGGCTAGAAATGAAGACCTCAGGTATGCTGCATGCACAGATTGAAATCTAATGTATACAAACTTTGAAGTAATAGATGGTGAATTGGTAAAAAAACCTTTTTCCCAATTGGTGAAAGCTCTCTGTCTTTGAGAGAAACAACCACAGAAATTCTCTATAGGGATGCTTCCACATCTCAGGGTGCATGGGACTTCCACGGTAGAAGAAACCCATTGGAGATAAGTTCATATTGAATCACTTTAAGAACACAAATAAGCAAATCACCATAAGGGATGGTAGACCAATAATCAAAAGTACTAGAACCCACATCAAGTTGAGATGCCAAGAAAATGTCTAAAATATCTAAAATATTTGCATTTAAGATGGTTGCCTATATAGAATAATAGAATCAGTAAAGAAAATTATCATTAAAATAGGCAAATTTGAAAAAAAAGTACACATATGAAAAATACAGTCACAACTGCAAAAGTCAATGCATGAGATAAAAACACATTAAATAAAACTATGAAGGATGTCAACAACTGGAAGAGAGCTTTGTGAGAGCACCCAGAATGGAACTCATTTTGATGGAAATGTGGACTAGAGACACAGTACTGAGAGGGAAAGCTCTGTAACATCTAATAGGTGATGCAGATATTAAGTATTACTAGACCAAGAGAGAAGCAATGTTGTAGGAGATGTTCGCTGAGAATTTCTCATTACTGAGGAAAAACTGGAACCATCAGTTTCAAGAAGCAAATGGAATCCTGAATAAGATTCATCCTTAGATATATTTAATGAAACTGCATACCATTGAAGATGAAGAGAAAATGTTTAAGGCAACCAGAAGTTTAAAGAAAGTATACATAAAGGAAAGAAAAAAGTAACAGCAGATCTAGTAACAGCAAATAGAAAAGTCATAGAGGTCTTCTATCTCCAAAAAAAAAAACCAAAAAACAGAAATATTAGAAAAATAACAAACTAGAGGGATACGATAAAATTAAGGCATTTAAAAATTGCCTTGCTGAATAAAGAATAGAAATAATGATTAATTTTTTACCCTAATGCAAAGAAGACTGCAGCAATTTTAAGAGAAACCACTAAAGAACAGCAACTGGATTTATAACTTTCAGAATAAGAATAGAGAAGAATAGAATGAATAAAATTCAAGCAATGAAATATTTGACAGAGAAAGAAAAGAGTGACTAAAAATCATGCTCAATAAAATAATACATAATAATGGGAGAAATAAGGCCAAATATCTTCATAATATAAAAAAGTGAAAAGTGATTATACAATCTGTTTAAAAAGCAGATATTCTCAGGTTAGATTAAAAAGAACATCAATCACAAGATTAAGTTATATATTGCCTACAGGAGGTACACTGCACAACATAATGAAACATAAAAAGAAGAATACACAGAGATGCAAAAATATATTCAAGGGAAACATGAACCGAAAGAAGGTGAAGCCATAAAAAGACAAATGCTGGTTTTCACAAGACACATTCTTAGCTCGATGAAAACCATAACTGATTTTCAAAATATTACAAGGAAAATATATTCCTGATCCCAAGAATAGTGCTTCAAAAGCTGTAGAGGAAAAATTGTCACAGAACTACATGGAAAAACTGACAAAAATCACAAACATAAACTATTTTAATATCTGGTTGATATGTGCAACAGATAAAAAAACAAAACCCATGAAGCTATAGAAGGTTTGAACAGCAAAATTAACAAATTGATCTATTGGTTACATAGAATCTTGCCAGAAATAATTAGATTATATAAAATCCATGTAATAAAACCACAACCACACATATAATTAAGAAAAGAAAAAATTGTCATGTTTAAATAATTTTTTCAAACATATTGCATCATTGGACTGCAATATAAGTCTGAAATTCATAACAAAAGATGATCCCCAAATATCTATTAATTTGGAAATTAAAAAATCAAATAATACATGATTCATAAAAGCAATATTAATGGAAATTAAGAAATATTTAGAAATGAAGCAATCAAAAGATTGGATGCATGGGGGATTCAGTGGTAGAATGTTCGCCTTCATGTGGAAGACCTGGGGTCAATTCCTGGACCATGCATCCCCAAAACAAACAAAAAGACTATATATCAAAATTCACAGTGATGCAGCTACAGGGTATTTAGAGGAAGATTTATAGCCTAAAATCCATCCAATGAAAATAGGATAAATTAAAAATTACCAATCCAAGAACTGAGGTGAAGAAGTTAGATAATGAACACTAGAGTAAACTCATAGAGAGGAAAATAATATAATCATGAATTCTCTTTTTAAAAAAGAGAAAGAACACAAAAATAGAATAAGTAAAATACATAAATTGATATTAAATATATTAACAGACTAGAGAAAGTTTTTGAAATATTTAGGAAAGAAAAACAGAAACTAAACAAAATTGAACTTCATTCTGAAATTAAAGGAGGACAAAACTATCAACTTAGTAGAAATGCACCAACAATGGATCAGTGTTATGACACTTTAATGCTGATATATACAGAAATTTAGTGAAAGTTAAAGAAAAAATAAATTTCCTATATTTACTGAAAGTTTTTTTTTGCCCCAAACCCCATAACATTTACAAATTAAAACTCATAATTCAGTTGAACCATTAAGGAGAACTCACCCAAAAGCTAAATGTCCAATTTAAAAACTTGCAGAAAAAAAATGATATACTTTTTTTGCACTCTTCTAGACAATAGGAAAATCTAGATAGAGAATTGCTGAACTCTTTTTGTAAGTCTGAAACAGTACTAATACATACATCATCCAAGCATAACAGAAGAAAAGAAAATTATCAGTCATGGCTTAAACCATATCCTGATTAGGTTCTTAATATATTAAGAAGCCAAATGAAGAAGACATTAGAATTAAGTCATGACAGAGTAAGAGTTTTCTGAGGAAGACAAGAATTGTTTAACATTCAAAAATTGCTTAGTGAAAATAACTATATTAACAATTAGAAAGATAAAAACAAATGATCATCTGTACAGATACAGAGAAATAATTTTATAAAATTCAATATATTTTTTTTCATTATAAATCTCAGCTAACAAGAAAAGGAAAAGCATTTTCTTGACTTGATAAAGGGTTTCCTAAAAAATCTAGTATTAAAAGCATGGTAAATAGTGAGGACTATAGAATGTCTGTTATTATCTTGCTGTTTAATGCTGGACTAGAGATACTTGATATTGCAACAAGTCAAGAAAACAAATATGTGCACTAAGAATTACTGATGATATGATTATCTCCAATGAAAATCTATATGGTTTACTGAGTAATATAGAGTTCTGTATAATTCCTGAACACAAAACCATTCTTCAAACCAACAAAACCACACAGATAATTTAATATAAAAATCTCATCAAATAAAAGCAAGAAAATAAGTCAGAATAATTTTTAAACAAGATATATAGTATGTTAATGGAGAAATAATGAGAATTTTTGAAATAGTATAAAAAGAAAGATCTTCCTCCTGGAGGGAAAGATTAAATACTTAACACATCAGTTATCTTTACATTACTCTCTATAATTACTGTAATTGCAACAAAACTTCTAACTCTGTGTGTGTGTGTGTGTGCAGGTTTGATTTATTGAGCTGATCCTAAAATCATACTGCATTCTATATTTATTTATATTGTAAAGGTGAAAAGATACCCAAGAAGTTACTTAAGAAGAAAAATAAAGAAAGGGAAATAGGTGTTTGCTTCATATGTATACCCTATTCTATTCTGCTTGAATTATTTTATTCATTAACTTTCAAGTGTATTATACAAACATATTAATTACAATCTGTGGAATTTGCAAAAAGTTAGAAAAAACTGGACCATAAGAATAAACCCAAGAGCCCAGAAACATAGCCATATAATGTTGGAATTTGGTTAATGGCAGAAATTAAACTCCAAAGCAAGGGGGATAGGAAAAAATATAAAAAGGTAAAGTTTGATCCCATGTTCATCAAAGACACAAAAATAAATATCAAATGGCTAAAAAGATGCCATGGGCACATCATTCATGCTCCCCCAGAGTCAAATTTCAGTATATGCCAAGGTGTCCTTTGCAAGCACCTGGGCTTTCTCTTCCCTCTACAGGGGCAGACCAGAAGTGCCTGGGAGTTAATACTCCACGCAGCAGCTCAATCAAAGACAAATGGGAGGGGGACATCTTATTTTCTCCCTTCCAAGAGGGGCAATGCTCAGATTCTACCGACTTCCCCAAAGTTCCTAGAGGGGGTTGAGTACCAGTGGCCCATAGATATAACTTTCTTGATAATACATCCTTTAACAGTTTCTTTCCCCCTCCTTGTCTTTCTGATTTCTCTATCTGAGCTGCTGGGGATCAGCTTGTGCTCTTTTCATTATAGCATGTTAGATGTATTCTCATTATTCTACAACTCCAAAAGTGCCCAAGTTGAAGAGTTAGATTATATGCTTAGGATTCAAACACACATGAAGGATATATATTTTTCCTCAGTCTCCTTAATCATGAAAATATGAGGGGCAATAATTGTGCAAAAATACTGATTATTTCTACTATTGAAGAAGTAAAGATCATTTGTACTAATGAATTAAGAAGAGTTACTGCTTTAGTTCTTCTCTTATCCCAGCCTCTACTTCCATTTTTAATTTGCTAATTTATTTATTCAACCAAAGCTCACAGAGTATTACTATATGCCAATGCCCATTTTAGGTGTTAGGATATACAATACTGAATAAAAAACAATGGTATTTTATGGTACATATAGTATAATACAAGGTTAAATAAATATATCCAACTTCAATTAGTTATACATATACTATAATGGAAAAAGTCAAAATGCTATGAAAGTAAGTAATGTTGATTTATTTTAAATTGAATATTCAGAGGATGTCTCACTGATTCATATACAACAATGAACAAAGGAAAATAGAGATCATCCCAAGCAAAGAGTAGACTAGAGCATGAGTGAAAGTATGGAAGCAGCACAGGGCTTAGAAAAAGTTCACAAAGAGCAATTCACCAAGAGAGGGTAGAATGGCTCAATGTTACGCACAACTGAAAGGGCTGGGGAGGTCAGTAGGGAACTGCCTGTGTAAGTGCTTTAAATCAAATTCTGGGTTATTTTTAAGGCCGTCATAAGACACCTTGGTTCAAGGAGGCCAATGAAGTTCACGGTTTCTTTCTCAATTGGAAGGGCACATGGAGAACACAGAGTTTCTCTCTCATCTGGAAAGGCACATGGTGAACACAGTCAGGGTTTCTCTCTCATTTGGAAGTGCACATGGCGAACACGGCGTCATCTGCTAGCTTCTTCTCCTGTCTTTCTGTTTCATGAAGCTCCCCAGGAGGCATTTTCCTTCTGCATCTCCAAAGGTAGCTGGCTGGTGGACTCTGCTTCTCGTGGCTATGTCGTTCTGCTCTGCTCTCCCTGAATCTCTCATTCTCCAGAATGATTCCTCTTTTATAGGACTCCAGAAACTTATCAAGACACATCCAAATGGGTGGAGACAAGTTGTCACCTAATCCAGCTTAACACCCACTTTTGATTAAATCACATCTCTAGGGAGATGATCTGATTACAGTTTTAACATATAGTATTGAATAGGGATTATTCTGCCTTTATGAAATGGGATTTAGATTAAAACATGGCTTTTCTAGGGGACATACATCTTTCCAAACCAGCACACTAGGACACATTATGAGTCTAATCCTTTTACAATTCTGATTGAATATAAACACATGCCCTTATTGAAAATTGGATTCATATTCATTAGGACTTCTGTTCTACCATTTCTTGTAATTAGCTGTAAATTGGTTTTAATAAGTGGTATTTCTTCATGGACATTTTCGATAAGACCATCATAAAATTCTTATGCCATGCTATCAGGCTTCTTCCCAGTTCTCTCTCAAAAAGAGGTTGGTTAGGATTGTTTCTTTTGAATGCAAACATTTACTATAGTATTCTCTATTTCTCATTTTTGCTTTACAAAGCTCACTTCCTTTTATATGCCCTCCTTCTAGGCTTCTACCCCACTCCTAACCCCTGCTGCAAATCATTTAAAGCACAGTTCTTGACTCTGTGGCATTCCCGTGGTTAGTCACATTCTGGACCAACTTAAAGCAAACCCTACTCAAATCATTTTTGAATATTAATGACCTATTTCAGAAATATTTTTGTCTTTAGTGTTCAATAAGCTCTTTAAAAGCTATTGTTCAATAGCAAAAAAAAAAAAAAGGCAACTTTAACCTAAATGGTTGCCAAGTTTAGCAAATTCTTTTTTCAAGACCAACTACATTAGTAACTTTCTCTCAATGCAATTCCTTTATTCATCTGTTTTACTGATGCTGGCCTAGGAATCAAGTGTTCAATAATTCATAGAAAATAATTTTTTGCCAGTTACTTTCTTAGTGGATGCACTGAATGGCTATTCTCTTCGCATATAATCCCTCATTTTGATATTCTCGACTGAGTAATTGCTTTAGACTTTCCCCCAATAAAATGCATTTGATATCTTTTGCTAAAATCACTTAAATACAAAGATTAGGTTCAAATTCTGCACCTGAGACCTCCTTTCTTACATGTGGATAAAGTGTATTAGTGAGAGCCTTGAATATTTATTTTAAGTTTCTCATATGCCAAGCACCCTGAGTCTTTTATTGCCTAATCTTGGTTCCCTAGCTAATCAGCAGTATTATAATATATCCTCAGATATTTTTCTTGAAAGAATCAATTCCATTGGGTCAGTAATTTGCCTGAAATCTTGATAAACTATTTTTATGTAAAAATGTTATTCATTTGATTACTGATTCTACTTACACAAATTTCAAAGCTACATTGTCATTATTTTAAAAAGTGAAATATAAAGAACTTCTGAAATTCAACCATTTTAAGAACTCACATTACTATGCTTTAAAATTCCAATTTTTTTTTTTGCATTGTAATTCCAATACTTTTCTCTCCTAGCAATGAACCAGAAGCATTTAACAAGATTTTAAAGCCCATGGATATCAACAATGCAGATTGTTCAGTTGAGAAAACAATCTAGATGAATCTTTAGCAGTGTTTTGCAAACAGCAGGGCTCATAAGGATGACCTGATGATAAACATCAGGGTGTACATCTGTGGAGTAAGATACCAAATGTCTGGAAAAAGGCCTAAAAATCCACCTTTATAACAACCCTTCTCCACAAGAAGTCTTTTATTCACAGCAACATTTTAGAACCAGGGAATTAGGTGTTAATACAACAGGTATCAAGCCATAGAAAAGGACTAATCCATTAATTTAAGAGAAGATTTGTACTGCTGATACAAAGAAAACTTCTACAGAAACCACACTTTTCTTTATTCTAGCTCTTATGTAAAAGTGGAGAGAGAACCTGAAGAATTATAGTAAAAATAAAAACCCTGGGGAAAAAAGCCTGAAGAGTTACCTTGAAAATTTAGGAATATTGCATCAAACACTAAATTACAGATACTTATTTCATCAAATGAGATTAAAACATGGAAAGTGTAATGACAGCTGCCTCTTGAAATCAAATAGTATTGTCTGTAATGACACAAAATTCCCCATGATTTAAAGAGTGACAGAGCCACATAGCCACTTGCTGAGAATATTGTCTGTAATGCTGCCTCTCTCCCTGCCCAGGTGTCATTATTGTGTAATCAAAGAGATATCAAGTTATTTCACTGCTGCTTCTTTTCCATTTTTCTGAAATTTGTCCTTTTCTTGTAAAGGGTGATGAGCAAAATTCTAAGTGCAGTACCACTGCACCCGAGGATCGTGCTTTCATAGAAGAAAAAGAATAATGCGATGAAACAGCCCCTTTTTCCCTATGTGTATTTGTCAGGGACCGGAGATGCACTATTCTTTTATGACCTAAATATTCAAAAAGTTCTCACCCACATGCAGAATGATAGCAGCTAATTCTGAAGAAGCAGGACCTATCTGACATATAACAGATGCTGGAAAAATGTCTGGGGAATTAAAGGACGGATAATTACATGACTTGAAAGAAATTTAGGAATTAGAAAAATAAGATGAACTCAACTAAATTATGATGAAACAATGAGAGACTATCTAAAGACTGCAAATCTCCTAAGCTTTGGGTGTTAAATCAACGTAAGGGATAAGCTATACAAAGACAAAACTAAGGTACTTGAAGCTCTTAACTGGATGCCGAAAACAAAATTTTCTTCAGTAATAGAAACAGGGTGCACAGAAAGAGGGTGGTTACTGATAAAGTCAAAAATTTACATCTCGAGCTTGAGATGATGATGTGGAAATGTGAAGATCAGAGTCGGCGAAAAATACGTAAAACTCACATAACACTACGTGGGAACCTACCAAGCGTTGTAAGTGGAATCAAATTCAGCTCCCTTTGTCATGAAACTCTTGCACTTTGGCCATTGCTTTTCCATCTTGCATCTAAGAATGGAGACTCACTCAAGGCAGGCAGAAATTAATGCTTACGCTTCTTCCTGAACCTTTTTGAAGGACCAAGATAAAACACATGTCTGGCACCAAAGCCCACTCTTCGTCTAGTTTTCCATGTGTCTACTCTGCCATGGTTTTTCTAGGAGCATATTTTGCACAGTGGAGTTAAAATGGTGTCTAGTGACAAGAGAATTGGCTCTCAGGGGCCCAGGTTTCCGTTGTGTATGTGCAGCTTACTGGGCACACACAGCTTTCTGACACATTGTCCGCTGACGATGATGTCATGGGATTTGTTGGAAGACAGACATGAACTATAGATTCTCTGAGTTTTTGTAAAAAACAAAAGGCGCAGTAGAAATCTCAGGTCATTAATATTTTGTCTTATGTGCATTTCTTATGTTAAAAGATAAGGCGTAAAGCTAACAATGATCTCTGTATTCCCGGTATCCAGAATCCATGGAAGGAAATGAGAGAGTGTAATCTCATCTTTTGCTTTCCAAACACATGCACTTTAAGAATGATTTCTTATTGGGAAACATTATATAGAGCACATTGAAAACTTCTTATGGCAAAGACCTTTCAGTGTATTTTCCTTTCAGCAACTTCACTTAGCACTCCAGCACTTTCTTATAGATTCTTTGGATAGTGCTACAGTGTTTTCCTAACTCTAAAAGCTGTATTTATTCAGATATTTACACTTTCTCCTCATCTACTCCATCATTTTATTCAGTAAATAGAAATATCTTCCATGTCTGAGAAACTCCCACTTCACACCTGATTATGCCATTAATAATACATTATCAAAACGATTATTGTGCTCAAGAATTATTTCCTTAATGAAATGTTTAGGAAACAATTCATTGTATGTAAAGAAACTTAAGGAAATTTCAGAGGCCTTAAATTTCAGAAGATTTAGATAGTAGCAACAACTGGTCAAGTGTATGTATAGCCCAGCTCTGGTAAACAAAACATTTTAATATCCGGTGTTGTCAGAGATGTGAACAAAGGAGCACCCACACTGAATTTAAATTAGAAGAGGTATAATTGATTAGAGAACAATCTGACACTGCTCATTCAAATTTAAAATGTGCACAATCTTTGACCAGGTGATATCTCCTCTAGGAATCTGATTCAACATTAGTCTAAAGATAAATGCACTAGGATTTTCATTATAAGTATTTAAAGGTAGCAAAACACCCATTAGCAAAAATATTAAATAAAAGATGGTCGACCCATATAGAATAGAAAAATATGAAACAAATGAAGACTATAAAATGAATTGGAAAGATATCAACATTATTTCATAAAACAAAAAAAGTAAATTGGAGAACAAATTTTAAAGTTATTTTTATATCTACATATATCTGTAGTTGTACATGTGTGCACACTTGAGAGGGTATAGAAAAATGTCTGCAGATACCTAGCAAATCATTAAAAGTGACTAGTTCTGGGGCAGTGTGACAGTGGCTCAGTGGCAGAGTTCCTGCCTGCCATGCCAAAACCTGGGTTCGATTCCCAGAGCCTGGCCATGCCAGAAATAAGTGATTACTTCTGAAAAATGTGATTGGCTGAGATTGCTGGATTGATTTCCCTGCATACTATTTAATTCCCTTTGTATTATTTAATTTATTTCAATAGGCAGACATTACTTTGTACTTTAATAATTGAAAATTAGATAGGGCTAAATATGAACAATAAAATTCTCACAAACAGGAGAGATCCAAGCCTGAGGATGTGTCTTTGTGACAACATGGTGTCTTAAATCATTAGAGAAGTTTCTATCACCTGCATAAACCCACAAAGGTGTTTAAAAGTTGGACAAAGAGAGTTTCCATGCTGACTTTTATTTTATTTACTTTTTTATTTTTGTATGGGCAGGCACTGGTGAACGAGCCTGGGTCTCTGGCATCACAGGCGAGAACTCTGTCACTGAGCCACTGTCGCACTGCCCTCCATGCTGACTTTTTAACTTCCAGGAATAAAAAATAAGGTAATGCCACAAGGGAATTTTTCTCTCTGCATGACAGAGTAGAGGGGTTTACATCAGAAGACGTGTTTGTGTCCATGCTTGGGATTCTGAGCTAGGGTCTCTATGTCATACTTCTAATTTGTCATAGATCACACAATAGTAGCGTGCTATACTTCTATTCTCTCTCTCTCTCTCTCTCTCTCTCTCTCTAAGAGTTAAACTATCAATGCTCCAAACAAGAAACATTGAAAGACTCCCCATGCATTTTTCTCTAAATTGAAAATAACCAGGTAACTTCAGAATACTGCATGTTTCATATAGTGGCAAGTTACTCCACCTAAGAATATTAAGAATATAGCTATCACCTACTAAACATGTGGAAATACCTACAAAGAGCTGAACTATTGCTCCTACAAATTATAATGCAGATTTATCCACATTAGAGAGCTTGTTTCATGCTATTATTTTATGTTGGTCTATGCACATGTAAATATAGGATTTGACAGCAAATAAATTATCCTTATGCTTTTCCCACTTTCCATTGATTATTTCACTCCTGGTACTGGGCCATGGATCTGGGATATTTATCAGCTATAACTGATTGATTAATTCTTAGTTACTTAAAGCCCGTATCCTGCTAGCTGTTGCTTTTTAAGTCAGGTAATTATAATTTGATTTTGTAAATGCCGCTTTAAAAGAAAGGAAAAAGGAAAAAACACATTTTTCATAAAAGACTCAAGTTTTACAAAGGTACAATTCAACATAATTACAGCAGGTAATTACAAAAAATGTCTACTTCTTGAGTCTGAATAGATTACTTATAATCACATTAATGTGACTGTAGCCTAGGCTTATAAATTACAGTTGAGTTTGAAGATTTAACACATTTTATCATACTAAACCAACCATGGTCTATCTTTTTAAAAATAGAAACAGGAACAAATGCCACTGTAACTTCACTCTTCCTTTTCTGTTTCAATCAGTTTCTACATCATTAAGATTTTCCAAGTAGGGGGTATTATTGTCTCATGCTGGAGGCTTTTAAAGGTTTCTTTCTATAGCAACCTCACACCTGGTAACTGCTGGGAGGCGGGTTATGACTTCAAAGTTTTGCTCTCATCACTTTAGGTCTAATAGAACAACTAATAGGTCAGGTGGGATATTCTGAAATGTAATGTTTTAAATTACTTCAAATACTTCTGACCAAAACCCATTAACCTTCATACGTCTCTACCAGAAAAGCAGAAAAAAGCCTCTTCTGAGGCTTGTCCACACTATGCCGGCCAAGTCTTCTCAGCCCTACCTGGCATATGTGGTGGGTTTGTGCTAATGAGAAGGATGCCCATTGCAGATGCTCAAGTTTGCAGATTAGCAAATAAGAGAAAATTTTGACTTAAAAGGCAAGCATATATTTGCTTGTTTAATTTTCTTAAAACAAATACAAGTTTAACTCTAAGTTATCTGATGGAATAGAAAAATTCAACTGTTTTTTGGTCACTGTCTTTAACTATTCCAGTTTATATAGCAAATAATGTGTGAATTTTAGAAGTAAGCACAAATAATTTGGTGAGTGTGAATGTGAGATTTAAACATAAGCAAAAATAGTACGGAATTTGCATATTTGCTCATATTTTGTAGCAGAAGTTAATGTATACATTTGGCAGATATCAAAATCTGTACTTTGTTCCAAAGTATCTAGGAAGGTTAATTTATCCTCTCTGTACTTTCTTAGAGTTCTCTAAATAAAGACATTGAAAAAAATCACACTCATCAGATCTATCGCTTTTAGTCCTATGTTGGCTAAAGGTTCTGAACTAATACATAATAATCATTTCATAGTTGGAGACATGATAACCTTCAGTTATGAGCTAACAAAGGAATGATTTAATTCAAGTATATGTGGAACAGAACATAGATTAAAATGTCCAATTACACAGAAATTTAGAAGTATTGTTCATTTTTCTTGATATGGCAAAGTGAATAATAATCTCAAAATGTAAAGAGGCAATGTTCTAACTAAAGCAATTTATAGCCTGAAAATTTTGGGTGGAAATGTAGACCTCCCAATTATCCATTATGATTTATTTGAAAAATATTGGTGATCCTCAGTCTCTTGAATTGAACCTGCTGCCTAACATAAGCGCCTTTAATTAGCTAAGTAGATTTGCAGCCTTTCTTTTATTGGATGAATTCCAATTTTATGTCATTGGAACACTGCCTTATCTGAAATCATTTGAAATAGCTGAGTTAGTCTCAAAAATATTAATAGATACTCTTAGACTGCATGCATTATTAATACTGCCTAATGATATATGTGGTGTCTAATACTTTCCATGAAAAATTAATGAATATGCATAAAACTGAATTGACACCAATAAACATGGGTGGAGAGCCTATTAATGGAGTAGTGTTATTTATGGAATAAACCGACTAACATTAAAATTTGGATAAATATTTTTATCACTAGCTACATTGACATAAAATTTTATTTGAAAACATCAAGAACACTTTAGAACTTTGTTGCCTAAGAGCAAGTTCTTAATATTTAGTACAAACATGTATGCAATGATGAAAGATCAACTTAAAATAATGAAAGGGATTGCCTATTGACTTTTAATAGTACCGAACATGTTCTATACTTCATGTTAAGAAATCGAAAGCAACAAGATTTCTAGAAGAGGGAATTTGTCCCTGGTGCCACAAATTATTCTAATTCAGTAAGTTGCAACTAATTTAACTTTTTGTGTACTCTGACAAATTCTTGTTATTAAGCTGACCTATTCCCTTGGATAATTAAATATGTTGACTCCAGTTGAGACATCCCTTTATCAAAAGGAGGTGGCAACTATGTACATAGCACTTACTATGTGTTTTTAAATTGTAAAAAGAGCACAGATTGAATGCCACCTGAAAAGATAACTTTACATATTTGTTAGCTGGATTCATATTTGGTCCAAAATAATACATAATACGAATGGGTTCTAGCGTTTTAAAACTATGAAATGACATTTACATTTAAAGAGCCATCAATTTCATATTACTGATTATGGTTATAAGTTAAATATCACCTTAATAATGATCGTTAGTTGTTCAAGCTTGGCTAGTATTTCCAAGCTTGCACCTGCTCTTATAAAACAAGAGGGAAATGTCCATTACTATGTTTTATCTATCTTTTTTTTCTTCATTAAAGTAGTTGTGGGTTTATAGAACAATCATGCACAAAATACAGGATTCCCACACACCAGACCACAACAATTTGTAATGGTGTGGAACCTTTGTTACAGTTGATGATAGACATTTCAATAATTGTACTATTAATTAAAGTCCATGGTTTCATTTAGGGTATACTATTTATGTAGTGTAGTTCTATGGATTTTTAAAAATGCATTCTGTTGCAATCTATACAATCTAACATTTACCTTTTAATCATGTTGAGATATATGTCAGTGCTGTTAATTGACATCACTACGTTGTGCTGTCATCACTATCATCCATTATCAAAACTTTTCCATCATTCTGAATAGGAACCTTAACTTTCCACTCCCTATATTCACCCCATCTCTGGGAACCTATATTCCAGATTCTGACTCTTATTCTTGCTTATTCCATTTGAAATCAGTGAGATCAAACAATATCTGTCCATTTGTGTCTGGCTTATTTGAATCAGCATAACGTCTTCAAGGTTCATCTATGTCGTCACAGGTATCAGGACTTCATTGCAGCAAAATAATATTACGCTGTATGTATATACCACATTTGAGTGTTTTAACATTTTGTTTGTCCATTCATTGGTTGTTGGACACTTGGATTGCTTCCATCTTTTTGGCAATGTACAAATATCTGTTCAAGTCCCTGCTTCTAGCTCTTTTGGGTACAAACCTGGTAATGGTATTGTAGGGTCAGATGGTAGTTCTATACTTAGCTCTCTGAGGAACTGCCAAGCTGTCTTCCACAATAGTTGCACCACTTTGTATTACCACCAACAAGGAATGAGTGTTTCTATTTTTCTGCATCTTTTCCAGCACTTGTTAATTTCTGTTTTATTTTTTTAATAGCAGCCATTTGAATGCATGCAAAATGGTATCTCATTGTGGTTTTGATTTGCATTTCTCTGATGATTAACGATGTTGAGTATCTCAGCATCTTTTCATGTGCTTTCTGGACATTTGGATATCTTCTTTGGAAAGGTGTCTGTTAAGTCTTTTTTCCCATTTTTAAATTGAGTTGTCTTTTTGTTGTTAAGTTGAAGGATTTCTTTATACATTCTGGATATTAAGCCTTTATCAAATATGTAGTTTCCAAATATTCCCCCATTGTGTAGATTTTTGTTTTACTTTCATGATAAATTCCTTTGACAAACAAAACTTTTTAATTGTGATAAGGTCCTATTTACATATGTTTTTCCTTTCATTGTTTGCACTTTGGGTGAAAAGTCTAAGAATCTCATTGTGTAACACAAGATCCCGAAGATGCGCCCTTCATTTCCTTCTAGGAATTTGATAGTTCTAGCTCTTATATTAAGGTCTTTGATGCATTTTGAGTTTGTCTTTGTATACTGAGCGAGGTATAGGTCATCCTTTTTTTTATTTGCAAGTGGAGATTCAGTTTTTCTAGACCATTTGTTTAAGAGACTATTCTTTCTTCATTGGGTGGTCTTTTCCCCCTTGTTGGCCATAAATCTAAGGGTTGATTTCTGAGCTCTCAATTTGAATCCATTAACTTAGGGGTCTGTCTTGTTTAAAAAAAACAAACACTGCCATGTTTGTTTTTTTTAATCTTTTTAATTGTATAATATAACATATATGCAAAGCAAAAAGAAAAAAAGAAAAAAGTAAGTTTTCAAAGCACTCCTCAACAAGTAGTTACAAGACAAATCCCAGAGTTTGTCATGAGCTACCATATCCTTATCTCAGATTTTTCCTTCT
This sequence comes from Tamandua tetradactyla, assembly GCF_023851605.1. Taxonomy (NCBI): domain Eukaryota; kingdom Metazoa; phylum Chordata; class Mammalia; order Pilosa; family Myrmecophagidae; genus Tamandua; species Tamandua tetradactyla. Next base: position 32,057,082 of record NC_135352.1, read on the forward strand.
AGTTGCTCCAGAACATTGGAGGCTTGTAGGAATAAAATATTTTTATCATCACAATCAACTTTTCTCTCTTTTTTGTGAAAAATAACATAAATACAAAAGAGCAATAAATTTCAAAGCACAGCACAACAATTAGTTGTAGAACAGCTTTCAGAGTTTGGTATGGGTTACAATGCCACAATTTTAGGTTTTTACTTCTAGCGGCTCTAAGATACTGGAGACTAAAAGAAATATCAGTATAAAGATTCAGCAATCATAGTTGTTTGTTAAACCCTATGTGCTGGTTTGAAAGGAAGTATGCCCCCTAGAAAAGCCATGTTTTAATCAAAACATCATTTCATAAAGGTATAATAATCTCTATTCAAAACTGTATGTTTGAAACTGTAATCAGATCATCTCCCTGGATGATGGGATTTAGTCAAGAGTGGTTGTTAAACTGGATTAAGGGACGATATGTCTCCACCCATTTGAGTGGGTCTTGATTGGTTTATTGGAGTCCTATAAAAGAGGAAATATTTTGGAGAATGAGAGAGAGCAGAGAGTGCTGCAGCACCATGAAGCAGAGAGTCCACCAGCCAGTGACCTTTGGAGATGAAGAAGGAAAACGCCTCCTGGGGATCTTCATGAAACCGGAAGCGAGGAGAGAAAGCTAGCAGATGACACCATATTCACCATGTGCCCTTCCAGCTGAGAAAGACACCCTGACTGTGTTCACCATGTGCCTTCTCACTTGAGAGAGAAACCCTGAACTTCATTGGCCTTCTTGAACCAAGGTATCTTTCCCTGGATGCCTTAAATTGGACATTTCTATAGACTTGTTTTGATTGGGACATTTTCTTGGCCTTAGAACTGTAAACTAGCAACTCATTAAATTACCCCTTTTAAAGCCGTTCCATTTCTGGTATACTGCATTCCAGCAGCTAGCAAACTAGAACACCCTATCTTCTCTGTATAACTCCACCATCACCTCTGATCTTTCTTTCACTCTTTTGGGGATATTTGGTCTATGCCCATTCTAACTTTTCCATGTTGGAAGAGGCTATCTATGGGGTAGAGGGATGGTACTACCTGCTGTTCTGGAGAGATTGAGTGTCATGCTGGTTCCTTTTTTTTTTTTTTTTTGACATGGGCAGGCTCCCGGAATCAAACCTGGGTCTCTGGCTCTGCAGACGAGAACCCTACCACTGAGCCACCATGCTGTTTTGATTACTGTGTCTTTGTAATAAGTTTTAAGAACAGGAAGTGTAAGTCATCCAAATTTTATCTTCTTCTTCAAGATGGCTTTAGCCACTAGGTGTCCCTTGCCCTTCAATATAAATTTGACAATTGACTTTTCCATTTCTGTAAAGAAGTTTGTTGGCATTTTGATTGGGATTGCTTTGAATCTATAAATTGCTTTGGGTAGAACTGACATCTTAACAATGTCATCTTTCAATCCATGAACACAGAATGTCTTCCATTTAGTTAGGTCTTCAATTTCTTTTAGCATTTTTTTATAGTTTTTTGTGCATAACCTCTTTACATTATTATTTTTTAATTTTTTCCTAGATATTTGATTATTTTGCTATTTGTGAAGGGATTTTTTTCTTGATTTCTTCTTTTGATTGTTCATTGCTTGTGTATAGAAACACTACTGATTTTAGAGTATGATCTTCTACCCTGTCACTTTGCTGAATTCATTTATTAGCTCTGGAAGCTTTGTAGTGGATATTTCAGGATTTTCTGTATATAGAACCATATCATTTGCAAATAGGGAACATTTTACTTCTTCCTTTCCAATCTGAATGCTTTTATGTCTTTTTCTTATCTAGTTGCTCAAGAACTTCCAGTACAATGCTGAATGATAGTTGTGGCAGTGGGCATCCTTGTCTTGTTCCCCATCTCAGAGGAGATGCTTTCAGTCTCTTACTATTAAGTAGCAAGTTAGCTGTGAGCTTTTCATAAATGCTTTTTATCATGTTGAGGAAATTTCCCTCCATTCCTAATGTCCTAAGAGTTTTTATCAAGAAAGGCTGCTGCATTTTGTCAAATGCCTTTTCTGCATCAATTGAGATGGTCATCCAATCATTCTGACAATGCAGTATATTGCATTCATTGATTTTCTTACGTTGAACCAGTCTTACTTACCAGGGGTAAATCCCAACTGAGCATGGTATATAATTATTTTAATTTGCTGTTGGATTTGTTTTGCTAGTATTTTATTCAGGATTTTTACATCTATATTCATAAGAGATATTGGTCTTTAATTTTCTTTCCTTGTAGTTCCTTTATCCAGCTTTGGTATCCACAGAGTGATGTTGGCCGTACAGAATGAAGTGGGGAGTTGTCTCTCTTCTCCAGGTTTTTGGAGTTGTCTTCTTGGAATGTTTGGTAGAATTCCCCTGAGAAGCCAACTGGTCCTGGATTTTACCTTGTTAGAAGGTTTTTGATTACTGATTCAATCTCTTTACTAGCAATTGACTTACTGAGATCTTCTGTATCTTCTTTAGGCAATGTAGTAGTTTTTATGTTTCTAAGAATGGGTAAGTGTCATCTAGCTTATCTAAATTATTGGCATACAGTTGTCCATAGTATCCTCTTACAGTCCTTTTTATTTCAGCAGGTTCAGTAATAATATTCCCCTTTTAATTTCTCATTTTTGTGATTTGTATCCTCTCTCTTTCTTCGTCAGTCTAGCTGAAGATTTGTCAATCTTGTCGATCTTTTCAAAGAATCAACTTTTGGTTTTGCTTATTCTGTTTTTTTTTTTCCTGGCTCTGTTCATTTTTTTAAAACTTTTTTTATTGTATAGTATAACTTATATACAAAGCAAAGAAATAAAAAAGCAATAGTTTTCAAAGCACTCTTCCATAAGTAGTTACAGGACAGATCTCAGAGTTTGTCATGGGCTACCAAACAATCCTCTCATATTTGTCCTTCTAGCTGCTCCAGAATATAGGAACTTAGAGGGCTTAAATATTTTTTATTATCATAAGTGACTTTTTGTCCTTTTTTTGTGAACAATAACATATATATAAAAAAGCTATAAATTTCAAAGCATAGCACCACAATTAGTTGTAGAACATATTTCAGACTTTGACATGGTTTCACAATTTCAGGTTTTTACTTCTAGCTGCTCTGAAATACAAGAAACTAAAAGAGGTATCACTTTAATGATTCAGCATTCATATTCATTTGTTAAATCCCATGTTCTATGTATAACTCTACCACCACCTTTGATCTTTCCATCCCTCTCTTTAGGGGTGTTTGGGCTATAACAATTCTAAATGTTTCATATTGGAAGGGTCTGTCACTAATATGGGGTAGGGGGATGGAACTATCTGATGTTCTGGAGAGGCTGGGCTAGGTTTCAGGCCTAATCTGGACCAGGGACCCATCTGGAAGTTGTAGGTTTCTGGAAAGTTAATCTAGTTAATGGAGCCCTTGTGGAATCTTATATATTGCCGTAGGTGTTCTTTAGCATTCGCTGGAATGGTCCTGGTCGGGGGGGTGGCAGGTTAGGCAGCAAGGTCTAACGGAAGCTTCTGTAAAACCAACCCCCACAGTAGCTTCTTGGCTCTATTCGAACTCTCTCTGCCACTGAGACTTCATTAATTCCTCTTCTTTTCCCCCTTTTGGTCAGGATGGAATTTTTTGATTCCACAGTGCCAGGTCTGGATTCACCCCTGGGAGTCATCTCCCATGTCGCAGGGAGACTTACACCCCTGGATGTCTTGTTGCACATGGTGGAGGGGGGGGGTTCTATTGTTTTTTAATTTCCTATTTCATTTATCTCTGCCTAATTTTTGTTATTTCCTTTCCTCTGTTACTTTGGGTTTAGTTTGCTTCTCTTTTTCTCATTCTTCCAGTTTTGAGGAAAGGTCTCTGATTTGAAATCTCTCTAGTCTTAATGAAAACATTTAGAGCTATGTTCCCTCTCAGCACTGTCTTTGCTGCATCCTTAAGTTTTATTTTTTTTCCATAAGTTTTCATGCATTGCATTTTTATTGTCATTTGCCTCAAGATATTTCCTAATTTTGCTTCTGATTTCCTCTTTAACCCATTGGTTGTTTAAGAGTATGCTGTTTAATTTTCACACTTTTTGTGAATTTTCCATTTCTCTGCCCCCCACCATATTTTTTGTACTCGTTAACACTAATATCTTTGTACACTGTATATCCCAAAGCATAGAATTATCATTACATTTTATGCATTTGCATTTAGTACTTGTTGGAAGTAATAAGTGGAGTTTCACACCAAATAATACAATATAATAATACTGGAATTTATAAGTATCCAAATGATTACCTTTATCACAGGTCTTTATTTCTGTATGCTCCTTGAAACCACTATGTAGTGTCCTTTACTTTCAGTCTGAGGAACCTCTCTTAGCACTTGCTTGTAGGGAAGGTCCAGTGGTGAGGTGATGGACTCTTAGTTTTTCTTTATCTGAGAATGTCTTAATCTCTCCTTCTTTTTCAAAAGAGAATCTCACTGGATATAAAATTTTCGTTTTCTTCCAGCAGTTCAAGTATTTCAACCCATTGCCATCTTGCCTTTACAGTTTTTCATGAGAAATGGATGCTCAGTCTAATTGGGGCTCCCTTGTAGTTAACATCCTGTTTTTCTTCTGCAGTTTTCAGAGCTCTCTCCTTGTCCTTTACATTTGATAGTGTAATCAGTGTATGGCAGGGTGTATTTTTCTTCATACTTATCCTGTTTGGTGTTCTCTGAATTTCTTGGGTATGCATATTCTCATGATTTGCTAAGTTTAGGAATTCTCTGATATTTATTTTACTATTCCTTCTACTTCTTTCTGTCTTTTCCTTCTGGAACTCCCATAATGAATATATTGGTGTGTTTGATGGTATCCCATAGCTGTCTTAGGCTATTTTTGCTTTTAATGTTTTTTTTTTTTCTTTCTGCTCCTCAGCACAACTTATTTCAAGTGTTTTGTCTTCAAGATCACTGATTCTTTCTTCTGCTAGCTTCAGCTGCTCTTCAAACTATCCTGGGCATTTTTCCTTTCAGTTATTCTGGTCTTCCATTCCAGTAGTTCTGTTTGGTCCCTTTTAAAAATTTCTATCTCTTTACTTAGACTCCTACATTGCTCATTATTTTCCTGATATCCTTCAGTTCTTTCTTTGTACTGTACTTCAACTCTTTGAACATTCTCAAGATGATTTTTTTTAAAGGTGTTATTCAGTACGTCCAGATTCACATCTTCTTCGTTGGTATTTTCTATATTTTTATCTTCTTCTTTTGGATGGGCCATCATTTCCTGTTTCTTTGTTTGCCTTGTACACTTTTGTTGTGCACTATACATTTTTAAATTTTTAAACGTTAATGTCTCTTGGTCTTATAACCAGTTGGTGATAAGAAAGAGATTTTCTCATGCTTCTGCCCTCCTATCAGGAAGGTTTGCCCAAGGCAAACTCAGTGTGCAGGGTTTTCCATGTCTTTCCCAGCCTGTCTTTTCCAGGACTTTTGCTTGTTGGTTGTTTTGGAGTTTCCCTGTTTATGAGAGTTCAGTTGTTTCCTCTGTTTCCCGTGAGACAGACCTCCTTTTCCAGGTGTTTGAAGATGGCATAGCTATGTCCCAGTCTGTCTGCCTCTATAGTTATGGATACTCACTTAGTTACCTCTAGCTGCTTCTGCCTGGAAGGCAAATTCTGGGAGGTGGGTCACCTCACAGAGGACTCTCCCCAGTCAGCCTTTCCAGCCAAAGCAGGCCACGGACCCATGAAGTGTCTGGAGACTAGCTCCAAGTGCCCAGGGGAGGGGATCAGAAAGGCTGCTAAAAACTTCTTTGATACCATCCCAAAGCTAAACTTTCTTGTTCTGCCCAGCAAATGCAGTCGTTTAGCTAACTCTCCCCCGCAGCTCTGATGAAGTGCTGAGCCTTTAAGTCTCTACTGGTTCCACCCCTGTATCGGTGGAGTTGAAACTGGTTGTCAGTGCCTTTGTCCTGGGTGTGTTGAAACAACAGCTGCCCTCAGAGCTGGGCATCCAGAGATCTGAATTTGTTAATCATAAGTCATAATCACTGATGGCTGTGCCTTCCCCTCTTCTTGGGGAAGAAGATTTTTATTGCCCCTTCTGTCACCGGTGAGCGAGCCAAGCCCTGAACTCAAGGTTCCCTACATGCTAGTGGTGGATGCGCATGGGAGCTGCTGGGTGGAGAGAGCAGTGCATTCTACTTTAGCACAGCTTAGCAGCCTCTTTCCCCCATTCTTCCCTGGGTGTTATACAGTGTTAATTTTGCCTCTGGAGATTCAAAATAGTTGTTCCAGACAGCTCCCGTTAGATTAACAGTTGTTTCAGTGGAGGGACTGAGTCCTGGAGTGCCTACTCTGCCATCTTCCCCAGATGTTACTGGTCCTCAGAATATCTACTATCCTTTCCTTGGAGTTTTCCTCAAGTATATTCTGGGTGACACTAATTCTAGGATGTTTTGTTTTAAACAATCAAATTTGTGCAACTTAAATTGCATTATGGAAATGCTGTCATCTAAAACATCTGACAGTATACAAAAGTCATGAACAGCTCTCCAATAAAACAAAAAAGAAAAGGAAAACAACAAACAGGTAAGCAAAAGAACCCCCAATCTATCCATATTTTATATTTATATATAAACATATATTTATGTGTTTATATATATTTACATATTATATATAATAATATATAAATATATATAATATAAATTATATATAATATAATATATAATGATATAAATTTATATATTTATATATTTAATATAAAATATATTTATATTAAAATATATATATATATATGTTTTTTTTTTCATGGGCAAGCACCAGGAATCGAACCCAGGTCTTTGGCATGGCAGGTGAGAAATCTGCCACTAAGTCACCATCACACCACCCCATATTATATTTTTTATGACACAATTTCCCAGTTTTTGATCAGATGCACTATCTATCAGTTAATACTGCATCTGGGCAATACTGTTCTAAACTCGTTTTTTGAAACCCCAGTTTCTACAGGTTTTTGAAGCTTATTTCATTTTTCATGCTTGGGCATATTTTTCTTCACTCCCTTTGATGCCTCTACTCTACCCCAATCATCTTACCTATGGTTCAGGGAAATATCCTTTCTCACCTCTATGTTTCAGTTTCCCAATCTCAACTCCAATCATCTTACCCATAGGTTATGGAAATATCCTTTGTCACCTCTGTTTCAGTTTCACAAACCTCAAATTCCTCTTACTAGCATATACCCTACTCCATCTGCATAAAATGCTACTTTGCAAGCGCCTTCAGATTTTCACAGATGTAGAAGAAATGACAAATTCCAAAGTCTAGAGTTCTATAGGCCTGCAATCCCACCCCTCCTTGGTACACCTCTTGCCACATGGAAGCTCTGCTCTAGCAAGTCTGAAACACCACCTAACACACTCTTCTAGGTTCTGTACCTTTCCTCATTCTGCCACATATCCTGGGACGCATCCTTCCTTTCAATCAGATCTATACATTTCCTTCAAGTTCTATTAAAAAAACACCTTATTAATTATATTAGTTTGTGATGCTGTGTCCTTATACTTCATTCTACTAACGATGATCACCTTTACCGCTACTCCTGATTGTTTCTCTCAATCATTATCGGAAATATGTGGTCTATTGCTATCTTTTCTTTTGTATGTCTTACTTCCATGAATCACACAGTAAGCTTTTTGGAAACCAGAAACATAACTTTTATTTTCTGGCAGAGGAGGTGCCTATGATAGAGTATCTTATTCACAGAAGACACTTAATAAATAAAAATGTACAGCATATACAGCTGTATATTCACTTATTCATACACTTATTTCTTGAATCATTCACCAAATACTTATTGTACATTATTTGCCAAGTCCAGAGGTTAGCACAATTTTAATTAGTGCTATGGCAAGTTTTCCAAATCTAAAGCTCTGTTAACCTTGCAGTGCATGGACGTTGACTGCTATTGAGGCATGGCGGCAGAGGAGATGGTAATAAAGGGTTAAGGATTTTGAAGGGATGAGGTCACGGCAGTGAAAGAAGCTGTTCAGAGAAGGGTGTAATGGCAGCCTTCAGCCTATGCACAGATAACATGTATCACAGATTGCCCAATACTGTTAAAAAGTTACCATTTATTATGCGTTGAAACTAATATAAATGAGACTCAAACTTCATAGCTAGTGAAATGAGGAACTGGAATTCAAATTGTAAATCTGATGTGATCTCTAAAACCATATAATTCTATAACCATGTAATATTTTCCAAAGTATTTTACATCTATTATTTAATCGAGTTTTATATTAACATCAATAAATCAGAAAGAAGGAGGACTTTCGATTGGTTCAAACTTTAATGGAACAGCTATATCTCAAGGAAGCACCTAAAATATAACCCCACTATAATTAGACTGTCCAGATAGTCCAGGCTCCTTTGAACAGGGTTAGATAGACCCACATGGTTGGGCATTAACTCCTTCAAGCCCAAGGCTCCCATTTCTTTAGCCTATGGAGGCTGTACTTAAGTGAACAGAAGCCAGGTCATTTAAAGACTTAATGGTCACTCCCAAAGTGCCCACTTCATATCTGCAGAAGTGCTTAGGGACTGAGATGAAGTGCCTCTGGGAGTGATAAATTTCACTGGGCTGACCTGACATTTAAAATGAGCTCTTCGTGCTGTGCTATGCTTCAGAGAACAATGGAAACGCTCCTCAAACAACACAGGCTGTCTGCATGTGTGGATTCTTTAAAGGTGATAATCCGAAAGCGGGACTGGGAGTCAGGGACTCGAGTTTACAAACACCAGTTTACTGAAGCTGCTTCATATTAATAACTAAGTTCAAAAATGAGTCAAACAGAAATGGAATGCTGAACAATTAAGATTCTCTCCCCATAAGCCCATCTCTATCATTTTATTAAAGACTGCTGGGAAAACCCTCACTGAATAACTAATTCTAAATTATATTCGACGAAAACAAATTAATGTAATAATTTTCTTTCTGAAATTAATTTAAATCTCTGCGGATGCTGCAACAAATTTAGTCTTTACCATGCACACAAAAAGTTATGAAAAGCCTTATTGCACTCACCGCTTTAGGCAAAGATTCATTGTTTCACAGTCACTGGTAATGGCCATTATTTCAATTTAGAAAACTTGCTCTAATCAATCATTTTTTGTCTCTTGGCCTCAAACATATAAAATTACCCTGCATTTTGTCTGTTTAGACAGTCTACTTACTGTTGTGGTGATGGTTACAATGTGTTTTGTTTCTAAAAGATTCTATTTCCTGAAAATCTTCCTCCCCTCCACCCCGTGCTTATTGTTTTTTCCATTGTTATTCTTGCAACTGAATTCAAGCACAGGAAATAAAATTGTCATTCGTATTACAAAATTCAGATGTTGCTTTTAGATGATTCTTTAAGTCCAAAATGAATTATCTGCATTCATAATAGGGCTATTTCATTTAAGTAACTGCTCCCTTTTGATTTAGGAACGTTTAAAGTTTATATTACTGAAATTGTCCTTTTCTGTCTGTTAATCAAAGTACTGCAATTAGGATTTAAAAATGTCTTCAAAAAAAAAGCACTTGCACCAGAGTTTAGAAAAATAAATCCATTTATAATTCATCTAACAATAACAACTAATAATATGCAAAATATGGAATAAGTGAGAAAAAATAATTGACGAGTCACAAATATTTTTGACGGTATGAGAAAGGAGCTATTAGAAACAATCAGTCTGAATGTTAGAAAAGTGCAAAAGAAGAGAGAAGCGTCTGATGGCGAGGACAGCAACCCAAAGAGGCGTGTCTTCTGTAAATACATACTCAGAACGGGACCCCCTAGTCAGGAAAGAGAGGAGGTTCCCTTCTGTATTTACGCTCCCAGGACAACTTAAGTAACCCCAATCAAAGCCCTTTCAGCTCTCCTGTTCTCAGTTTCCAAGTACCTGGTTGTTCTTTAGAAGACAGCGGATGAGGCAGTAGAAGGTCTTAAATCAATGTCCTGACTGCATCACACTTGTCCCCTCCAGGTCGGACAGAGCTCGCCAGGCAGGCAGGGCTCTGGTCCCCGAAGACCTCAAACTGGGAAATTTTCATGGGCTCTGGGAGCATTTGGACCAGGTGATTGGCCTTCACCCAGTTATGAAGACAATCTGCTGGAATGTCCTGTCACGTAAGGGAAGTGTGAGAAGCTTCTCTCTTACAAAGGAAATCCTCTCCTGGCTTTTCACCTTTTGTTTTTGCCACCGATGCAGTCAGACCTCAGCTGGCTATAGAAGCAATAAAAGGTGTGGAACTGGCTGTTCTCAGATACTCATTGTCCTCCTGAGTTCTCAAAATTCTAGACACAGAGAAACCTGGGTTTTGGGCTCTGATGAGGCTGAAGCCACAGACCTCTTTCAGGGTGACAAAGAATATAGCTGGGACACGTTTGAAGTATGAGGGCATAACAGAGATCCCGAAGATTATTTTAACAGTACTCCCTCTCCACCATGTGCTAGTATTAAAATAAATAATATTCCCTTCTGAATCACTCCTTTCCTTCCCCTTATTTCATTTTGGTTTGTGTCACTGATGTTCTTTTTGTGTGGAGCCTCCCATTCTCTTGTTCTTGGTTCTGAACATAAAAACTAATACTGGGCACTGATTTGTAGGGCCCCATTATGTCAACAGAAAGGAAGAAAAATGTCTGTCTTCTGGCCTGACCTCACAGAGGGCAAGGACAAAGTCATGGTAATAGTCCAAGAGTCTAATTTTCCTAGGAGAATAGTCTTAGCACGAAACCCAACTGAGTAGGAAATTCAAAACAAACTTTAAACCTTATGCTAGAGAACTAAAAAAATAGACTCGAGTGTCAAAGATTGAGTGAGTTCTGGAAAACCCTTATAAATACATATTTTATAGTTAGTAAAGTTTTAAAAAACAATAAATTAAGGAAACCTATGTCATTTTATTCAACTATTTTATTAGTAGCAATGGACACTATGCAACTAATTTTCATTTGTCAGGCATTAGCCAGTGGAATTTTTTCTAGATTTAGCCCACAATATAAGAACAATTCTTACAAATCTGCTCTGCTTGGTAGACAATAATACGCATAGAGGCCCTTTCTCTTGTCTGTGAACGTGATTAGAACTTCACCTAAATATTCAAAAATCTATGTGACTTTACAGTTTAGAGCATCTAAGTTATGTACCCTAATTCTGAACTCAGAATAGTTTACAATCACATATTGATATAAAATGCATGATAGATAGATAGATAGATAGATGGAAGTATCTTGCACTTCATATAATTTTAATTTTACTTTTCATTTAAGGAAAATCTGTGATTGAGAAAGAATATCTTTGAAGTTCATTAAATATATCTTTTTACCGTGAAAAATCACATATATACAAAAAAGCAATACATTTCAAAGCACATCGCAACTGTTAGTTGTAGAACAGACTTCAGAGTTTGATATGGTTATAGGTCCACAATTTCAGGTTTTTACTTCTAGTTGCTCTAAGATACTAAAAACTAAAAGAAATATCAGTGTAATGATTCCACAATCATATTCGTTTGTTAAACCCAACCTTCTCTGTATCACTCCACCATCACCTTTATCTTTCTCCTCCTCTTTAGGAGTATTTGGGATGGCCATTCTAACCGAGAAATATTATTTTATTCATTCTAGTTTTGAGAGATTTCCTCAGTTTCCTGTATTTTAAAGCAATTGTGATTCTAATTTATGAACATGTGCCTTTCTTTGACAAACTCACAGTAACTACAAAACCTCATCCTTGTCCCATTCCATGAATGCTGCAACTTGAGCATAAGCAGCCAATACGAGTCTCCTGGATTTAGTCCACAATATAAAGACAATTCTTACAAATATGCTCTGCTTTGCTGAAAATCATATCCAAATATACATGCCATCTTTATGACACATTCTGTCTGGAGCAACCAAAGGATTTGTATTAGGTCATGAAGTATTGAAAAGTATCTTAATTAATGAGTGGTATTTTCTCTGTCACTTTGGAAGGTTTTTCATCCCAATTTGTTCTGTCAGTTTCTCTAGTACAAAATAATTTGATCAATATGAAAACATCAAAATTAAAAAAAAAAAAGGTGGGTTGCTAGCACTTAATCTGAGGTACTGATCCAAGTCCCTCAGCTGCATCTTCCACAGCATGTTGGTAAAACCGTTTCACTTGTTCAGCGGGATGCTTACAGGTTAAAAGATGATGGAATTAGTGGACTTTGATAAAAGAAACAGTGCTGCAAAAGAGCACTTTCTTTTTAGTTTATTAGAGATATATTTAGATACGTTTGGCATTATTTCACTGGAATTGTATAGAGTTTGTGAACAAATAAATACCAGTATTTTGTTATTATAATACCGGTGTCTAAGTAATATGAGAAGTGTGTAGAAGTAATACCTGTGGTACATTTGGAAAAAAAATAGCAGGTTCCTAGATCTAAAACATAACCATGTAGCTTAAATATACTCTTTGGTCCATTGTGATAATTTCCACAAATGCTTTGGTTTTCCTATCAAAACAATATACAGATTTATTCTAATAGATTATATCTAATTAATTGATAAAATGTTTTAGCAATGATATAATGGCATTAATAATAACTTTTTCTATTATACTAGATCTTTATATCTTAAGGAAAAAATCATACCATTACATGCATTTCATATTCTAATATGCAATTTTTCTAAATTAAAAAGAAATGACATAGGTCAGACTTTCAGGTTAGAGGACAGAGTAGGGGTCCTAAAAAAAGCTGGCAGACAGGCAGAAACTGTCTGAAACTCTTCTGGGACTATGGAGGCAGAGGCCAGGAGAGCATTGCACAACATTCGGGTAAGAGTAGGATGAAAAGGCTGGGACACTGCGATTAAAAATAAACTGTGAAGAAAAAAAAAAAAAAAAACTGTGAGAGGGTGGGCCACGATGGCTCAGTGGCAGAGTTCTCGCCTGCCATGCCGGACACCCAGGTTCAATTCCTGGTGCCTGCCCATGTAAAAAAATAATAATAATAAAATAAATAAATAAACAAACTGTGAGTAACTCACTCAGCAGTGACTGCTGGTGGCCACGTTCCACTCTTGAGGCTAACCATGTGGGGTCCAGTTCCTAGCTGGCTATTGCAGACAGAGAAGGACGTGGAAGCCCAATTCCCCCAAATCAGTGGGGGGCAAGGTTGAATACTGATCACAGCTCTTGATCAGTGGGCTTAGATGGCTGGGTCCTGGAACTCTTAGTCCACCTTTGACAGGGATAGCCACACCAGTTGTTTCAACCCTGCCCCTGACATGGATGAAGGTGATGGATGTTTAAAGATACAGAGCCCCTCAGGACAGCAGGGAACAGTTGGCTGACATGCTTCATCTGCTAGGCAAATCAGGAAAGCGTAGCTGTGGGGAGCCCTCAAAAAAACTCTTTATGTCTTTTCTGACCCTCCCCCAGCCCCAGGGATCTTTGGAATTGCTCTGTGCCCCCACATGGATCCTTGACCCCTTTTCTGTTAGAAAAAACTGACTTGGAAAGTCCTCTCCAGGTTGACCCTCCTCCCAAACTTCTCCCTCCAGGCAAAAGCAGCTACAAACAATGAAAGGAGAGTAAAAACTATATATAGAAAGAAAAAAAAAAAACAAGCAGAACAGATCAAGATTCCCAGAAAAGGAACAGAGGAAAGCAGACTTTCCCCTGGAGTTAACACAATTGTAAAAATAGTGCAATCTTAAAAATTATTCCATACACCTAGGACAAAAATCAGATGAAGAAGAGCTAGGAAAACCTGATCAGTCAAACACTGGCAATTCTAAAGGTTTAGAATAAGTTGACCAAGTATCAAAAAATAGCCTCAACACAAAGCCAACCAACAATAAAAACCATAGGCAAGAGAGAGAAGAGGACCTTCGGAGTAAACTCATCAAGTAATGTGATGCCCAGACATCAAAGAAAAATTAAAAGCCAGATTAAGAAATATGAAGTTATAGCCCAGTCAAAGGAACTAATTAAAACTTCAGAGAGACAAATAAATTGGACCAACTAGTTGAAGATTTTCAAATAATTCTCCTAAATCAATTCAAGGAGAAAAAGGAAAATATGGCTAAAGAGGTGAAGGATATCAAGAAGACACTGGGTGACCATAAAGAAGATTTTGAAAGTATGAATAGAAAAATAACTTATGGGAATGAGAGGCACAATAGCCACAATAAAAGTACACTAGAAGCATATGACAGCAGATTTGAACAGGCAAAGGAAAGAATCAGTCAACTATGAGAGACAACAATCAAAATCTCCCAGTAGGAAGAAGAGATAGATAAAACAGTGGAAAAAATTGAGCACGGTCTCAGGGAACTGAATGATAGCATGAAGCGCACAAACACACACATCATGGGTGTTGAGAAGGACAAAAGAAGGCAAAGGGGGCAGAAAGAATATTTGAGGGAATAAAGGCCTAAAATTTCCCAACTCTTATGAAAGACATAAATACACATATTTATGAGAGACATAATATGTGTCTTATTGCATAATATGCAATGTACTCCATATAGAATAAATCCTAACAGGCTTATCCCAAGACACATACTAATCAGAATGTCAAATGCCAAAAATAAAGAGAGAAGTATCCTGAAAGCAGCAAGAGAAAAGCAATTCATCCAATCTACACTGAAACAGTAAAAAGGATAAGTGCCAATTTCTCAACAGAAACCACAGATAGGAGAAGGCAGTGGTATGCTATATTTAAGGTACTGAAATAGAAAACTTTTCAGCCAAGAATTCTTTATCCAGCAAAATTGTCCTTCAAAAGTGAAGGAAAGTTTAAAATAGTAAATGTAAAATGTAACTGTATATTAATGTTGTCACTTATTGTAAATGTACCATGATTACATTAATAATAAACACTCATTAACAATGGAAAAAGATAAATAAATAGAAGCACAGAGAAACAGAAGCTGAGTGAGACTGTCAACAAGAATCCAACTCTATCAGAAATATTAAGGGGAGTTCTGCAGGCTGAAAGGAAAAGACAGGAGAGAAAGGCTTGCAGGAGAGGGCTGAAATGAAAAATGTCAGTAAGGGTAACTAGAAAGGTAAAAGAGGGACAATAGTAAGTTATGACATTTAAAACCAAAGGGTAAAATAGTTGAAGTACTGCCTTTACAGTAATAACATTTAATGTCAATGATTAAACTCCCAGTCAAAGATACAGATTGTTGGGATATATAAAAGGTATGATCCATTTATACTGTCTACAAGAGACTCACCTTAGACCCTAGGACACAAATAGGTTGAAGGTGAACGCTTAGAAAAAGATATTCCATGCAAACAGAAACAAAGAGAAAGAGCTCCAGTAGCTATACTAACATCAGACAAAACAGACTTTAAATGCAAATCTGTTATAAGAGACAAAGAAGGACAGAATATATTAATAAAAGGAAATCTACCTTTTATAACAAAATAACAATCATAAATATTTATGCACTGAACGAGGGGGCTCCAAAATACATCAGGCAAACTAACTGGGAAAACTGAAGGGAGAAAGAGACATCTCTACAATGATAGTTAAGGAATTCGATATACCACTCTCATCAGTATATAGGACATCTAGACAGAGGATCTATAAGGAAACAGAAAACTTGAACAATATGTTAAATGAACTAGACCTAACAGACATCTACAGAACACTGTACCACAAAACAGCAGGATAAACATTCTTCTCAAGTGCTCATGGACCATTCTTTAGGATAGACCACATATTGGGTCACAGAACAAGGCTGAATAAATTTAAAAAGATTGAAGTTAAACGGAGCACTTTCTCTGACCATAATGGAATGAAGCTGGAACTCAATAACAAGTAGAAAACTGGAAAACTGTGTGAGATGTCAATAAATATCTCAAGGTGAGGGAAAATGAGAATACAACATATCAAAATTCATGGGATGCAGCAAAATTAATAGCCCTAATTGCCTACATTAAAGAGAAGAAACTGCTATAATCAAAGACCTAATGGCATATCCAGAGGAACTAGAAGAACAGCAAACTAATCCTAAAGCAAACAGAAGGAAAGAAATAACAAACACTAGAGCAGAACTAAATGAAATTAACAACAACAAAAATAAACAGTAGAATTAACAAAACCAAAAGTTGGTTCTTTGAGAAGCTCAATAAAATTGATAACCCTTATCTAGAGTGACAAATTAAAAAAGAGACAAGATGTAAATAAATAAAACCATAAATGAGAGGGGGACATTACTACTGAACCCCACTGAAATAAAAATAATCATAAGAGGATTTTAGAACAACTGTATGCCAACAGATTTGAGAAATTAGATGAAATGGATGTCCTGGTCTGAATCTGTGGTGGACCCCAGAAAAGCCATGCCCTTTGATCCTCATTCAATATTGCTGTGTGGGAGCATTTTGATTGTTTCCATGAAGATGTGACCCACCTAACTGTGCGTGATAACTTTTGATTAGATGATTTCCACAGAGGTGTGTCACCATCATTGAAAGTGGAGTTGCTTGCTGGAATCCTTTAAAAGAGGAAGCATTTTGGAGAGAATCCTTTTTTGGTAGAGCCACATGAAAGCCAGAAGACGCCGCCATGTTTGTCATGTGCCCTTCCAGATGAGAGAGAAATGTGGCATGTTGTTGGCCTTCTTGAACCAAGGTATCTTTCCCCGGATGCCATAAATTGGATATTTCTATAGACTTGTTTTAATTGGACATTTTCTTGGCCTTAGAACTGTAAACTAGCAACTTATTAAATTCTCCTATTTAAAAGTCATTCTGATTCTGGTATAATGCATTTCAGCAGCTAGCAATCTAGAACAATGGACAATTTCCTAGAAATACAAGAATAGCCTACACTGACTCTAGAAGAAATACTTAACCTCAAAAGGCCAATTACAAGCAAAGAGATTGAATCAGTCATCAAAAGCCTCCCAAAAAAGAAAAGTCCAGATCCAGATGGCTTAAAAGGTGAATTCTACTAACAATTCTAGGAAAAATTAATACCAAGCCTGCTCATACCATTCCAAAATTTAAAGAGAAGGGAATACTACCTACCTTATTCTATGAAGTCAAAATTACCCTAATATCAAAACCAGATAAAGATAATACAAGAAAAAAAATCTTCAGAGAAAAGTCTGTTATGAGCTTATATGCAAGAATCCTCAACAAAACTCACAAATCCAATCCAAAAGCACCTTAAAATAATTATAAACCATGACTGAATGGGCTTTATCCCATGTGATGCAAGTGTGGTTCAAGGTATGCAGTGTGGTTCAACACACGAAAATCAATTAATATAATACACCGTACCAAAAAATTAAAGAGGAAAATCCATGTGATCATATTGATGGACAGAAAAGGAATTTGAAAAAAATCTAACAACCTTTATTAGTAAAAACATTGTGAAAGACAGAAATAGAAGGAAACTTTCTCAACATGATAAAGGGCATATGTGAAAATCCTACAGCTAACATCCTACTTAATGGTGAAAGACAGAAAGCTTTCCCTCTAAGATCAGGAACGAGACAAGGATGCCCACTGTCACTAATGTTATAAAACATTGTAGTAGAAGCTCTTGCTGGAGCAATTAAGCAAGGAAAAGAAATAAGGCATTCAAATTAGAAAGGAAGAAGTAAAACTTTCTGTTTTTGCAGATAACATGATACCAGACGTAAAAAGTCCTGAAAAATCTACAACAAAGCTACTACAGCTAATGAATGAACTCAGAAGAGTGGCCAGGAAAAAGATCAACACTCAACAGACAGCAGTTTTGCTGTATACTATTCATGAAGAATCTGAAGAAGTCAAGAAATAAATAATTTCATTTATAATAGCAACTAAAAAAATGAAATATCTAAAAATAAATTTAACCAAGGATAAAAAGAAATTGTATACAGAAAACTGCAAAACATTGCTAAAAGAAATTAAAACAGCAAGCGACCGGAGTCCCTCCCTTCCACCTTCCCAGGCCAGCTGGTAGAATTGGACAGGCGGTCCCCTTAGGCCGCGGCGGCTGGTGCCCCCACCACACGAGGCCCCCCGGAACAACTGAGATAGTTGGGTCGGAAATCCCCAGACTGCGGAGAACAGTGACCGGGGGATCCCTTCCAAACACGTGACTCCCCCGTCGGCTGGGAGCAGTGCACTCTCCCGGGCTGCGACAGCTGGCGCCCTCCCGCCACGCTTGGTGCCCCGGGCCGACTAGCTAATTTGGCCGGACGCTCTCCTGTGCTGCGACAGCCGGCGACCCTCCCCGCGTTTGGAACCCCGGGCCGGCTGGCATTCTTCCAAGACGCTTCGGTTGCCGAACCTCCCCTACGGCGAGAGTTTTCCAGAGTTGAGGGACCCACAGCAACTTTCGCTGGTGGAACCCACAGACAGGCGTGTGCCACGTGCGCCATCTACTGGGCAGGATAGGAAGAACAGAACCCAGAGACTGCGCAGAAAAATCTTTCAACCTGTGGGGTCGAACACCCGGGGAAATCTGACTAAATGCCCAGACGCCAGCAGAAGATAACGGATCACGCTCAGAAAATTGAACATATGGCCCAGTCAAACGAAGAAACCAATAGTTCAAATGCGATACAGGAGCTGAAACAACTAATGCTGAATATACGAACAGAAATGGAAAACCTCTTCAAAAACGAAATCGATAAATTGAGGGAGGACATGAAGAAGACATGGGCTGAACATAAAGAAGAAATAGAAAAACTGAAAAAACAAATCACAGAACTTATGGAAGTGAAAGATAAAGTAGAAAAGATGGAAAAAACAATGGATACCTACAATGACAGATTTAAAGAAACAGAAGATAGAATTAGTGATTTGGAGGATGAAACATCTGAACTCCAAAAAGAAACAGAAACTATCCGGAAAAGAATGGAAAAATTTGAACAAGGTATCAGGGAACTCAAGGACAATGTGAACCGTACAAATATACGTGTAGTGGGTATCCCAGAAGGAGAAGAGAAGGGAAAAGGAGGAGAAAAACTAATGGAAGAAATTATCACTGAAAATTTCCCAACTCTTATGAAAGACCTAAAATTACAGATCCAAGAAGTGCAGCGCACCCCAAAGAGATTAGACACAAATAGGCGTTCCCCAAGACACTTACTAGTTAGAATGTCAGAGGTCAAAGAGAAAGAGAGGATCTTGAAGGCAGCGAGAGAAAAACAATCCGTCACATACAAGGGAAACCCAATAAGACTATGTGTAGATTTCTCAGCAGAAACCATGGAAGCTAGAAGACAGTGGGATGATATATTTAAGTTACTAAAAGAGAAAAACTGCCAGCCAAGACTCCTATATCCAGCAAAATTGTCCTTCAAAAATGAGGGAGAATTTAAAACATTCTCAGACAAAAAGTCACTAAGAGAATTTGTGACCAAGAGACCAGCTTTGCAAGAAATACTAAAGGAAGCACTAGATTCAGATACAAAAAGACAGAAGAGAGAGACATGGAGAAAAGTGTAGAAAGAAGGAAAGACAGATATGATATATATAATACAAAAGACAAAATGGTAGAGGAAAATATTATCCAAACAGTAATAACTCTAAATGTCAATGGACTGAATTCCCCAATTAAAAGACATAGACTGGCAGAATGGATTAAAAAACAGGATCCTTCTATATGCTGTCTACAGGAAACACATCTTAGACCCAAAGATAAATATAGGTTGAAAGTGAAAGGTTGGGAAAAGATATTTCATGCAAACAACAACCAGAAAAGAGCAGGAGTGGCTATACTAATATCCAACAAATTAGACTTCAAATGTAAAACAGTTAAAAGAGACAAAGAAGGACACTATATACTAATAAAAGGAACAATTAAACAAGAAGACATAACAATCATAAATATTTACGCACCGAACCAGAATGCCCCAAAATACGTGAGGAATACACTGCAAACACTGAAAAGGGAAATAGACACATATACCATAATAGTTGGAGACTTCAATTCACCACTCTCATCAATGGACAGAACATCTACACAGAGGATCAATAAAGAAATAGAGAACCTGAATATTACTATAAATGAACTTGACTTAACAGACATTTATAGGACATTACATCCCACAACAGCAGGATACACCTTTTTTTCAAGTGCTCATGGATCATTCTCAAAGATAGACCATATGCTGGGTCACAAAGCAAGTCTTAACAAATTTAAAAAGATTGAAATCATACACAACACTTTCTCGGATCATAAAGGAATGAAGTTGGAAATCAATAATAGGCGGAGTGCCAGAAAATTCATAAATACATGGAGGCTCAACAACACACTCTTAAACAACAAGTGGGTCAAAGAAGAAATTGCAAGAGAAATTAGTAAATACCTAGAGGCAAATGAAAATGAAGACACAACATATCAAAACTTATGGGACGCAGCAAAGGCAGTGCTAAGAGGGAAATTTATTGCCCTAAATGCCTTTATCAGAAAAGAAGAAAAGGCAAAAATGCAGGAATTAACTGTCCACTTGGAAGAACTGGAGAAAGAACAGCAAACTAATCCCAAAGCAAGCAAAAGGAAAGAAATAACAAAGATTAGAGCAGAAATAAATGAAATTGAAAACATGAAAACAATAGAGAAAATCAATAAGACCAGAAGTTGGTTCTATGAGAAAATCAACAAGATTGATGGGCCCTTAGCAAGATTGACAAAAAGAAGAAGAGAGAGGATGCAAATAAATAAGATTAGAAATGAAAGAGGAGACATAACTACTGACCTCACAGAAATAAAGGAGGTAATAACAGGATACTATGAACAACTTTACGCTAATAAATACAACAATTTAGAAGAAATGGACAGGTTCCTGGAAAGACAGGAACAACCAACTTTGACTCAAGAAGAAATAGACGACCTCAACAAACCAATCACAAGTAAAGAGATTGAATTAGTTATTCAAAACCTCCCTAAAAAGAAAAGTCCAGGACCAGACGGCTTCACATGTGAATTCTATCAAACATTCCAGAAAGAATTAGTACCTACTCTCCTCAAACTCTTCAACATAATCGAAGTGGAGGGAAAACTACCTAATTCATTCTATGAAGCCAACATCACCCTCATACCAAAACCAGGCAAAGATATTACAAAAAAAGAAAACTACAGACCAATCTCTCTAATGAATACAGATGCAAAAATCCTCAATAAAATTCTAGCAAATCGTATCCAACAACACATTAAAAGAATTATACATCATGACCAAGTAGGATTCATCCCAGGTATGCAAGGATGGTTCAACATAAGAAAATCAATTAATGTAATACACCATATCAACAAATCAAAGCAGAAAAATCACATGATCATCTCAATTGATGCAGAGAAGGCATTTGACAAGATTCAACATCCTTTCCTGCTGAAAACACTTCAAAAGATAGGAATACAAGGGAACTTCCTTAAAATGATAGAGGGAATATATGAAAAACCCACAGCTAATATCATCCTCAATGGGGAAAAATTGAAAACTTTCCCCCTAAGATCAGGAACAAGACAAGGATGTCCACTATCACCACTATTATTCAACATTGTGTTGGAAGTTCTAGCCAGAGCAATTAGGCAAGAAAAAGAAATACAAGGCATCAAAATTGGAAAGGAAGAAGTAAAACTATCACTGTTTGCAGACGATATGATACTATATGTAGAAAACCCAGAAAAATCCACAACAAAATTACTAGAGCTAATAAATGAGTACAGCAAAGTAGCAGGCTACAAGATCAACATTCAAAAATCTGTAGCTTTTCTATACACTAGTAATGAACAAGCTGAGGCGGAAATCAAGAAACGAATCCCATTTACAATCGCAACTAAAAGAATAAAATACCTAGGAATAAATTTAACCAAAGAGACAAAAAACCTATATAAAGAAAACTACAAAAAACTGCTAAAAGAAATCACAGAAGACCTAAATAGATGGAAGGGCATACTGTGTTCATGGATTGGAAGACTAAATATAGTTAAGATGTCAATCCTACCTAAATTGATTTACAGATTCAATGCAATACCAATCAAAATCCCAACAACATATTTTTCAGAAATAGAAAAACCAATAAGCAAATTTATCTGGAAGGGCAGGGTACCCCGAATTGCTAAAAACATCTTGAGGAAAAAAAACGAAGCTGGAGGTCTCGCGCTGCCTGACTTTAAGGCATATTATGAAGCCACAGTGGTCAAAACAGCATGGTATTGGCATAAAGATAGATATATCGACCAATGGAATCGAATAGAGTGCTCAGATATAGACCCTCTCATCTATGGACATTTGATCTTTGATAAGGCAGTCAAGCCAACTCACCTGGGACAGAACAGTCTCTTCAATAAATGGTGCCTAGAGAACTGGATATCCATATGCAAAAGAATGAAAGAAGACCCATCTCTCACACCCTATACAAAAGTTAACTCAAAATGGATCAAAGATCTAAACATTAGGTCTAAGACCATAAAACAGTTAGAGGAAAATGTTGGGAGATATATTATGGATCTTACAACTGGAGGTGGTTTTATGGACCTTAAACCTAAAGCAAGAACACTGAAGAAGGAAATAAATAAATGGGAGCTTCTCAAAATTAAACACTTTTGTGCATCAGAGAACTTCATCAAGAAAGTAGAAAGACAGCCTACACAATGGGAGACAATATTTGGAAATGACATATCAGATAAGGGTCTAGTATCCAGAATTTATAAAGAGATTATTCAACTCAACAACAAAAAGACAGCCAACCCAATTACAAAATGGGAAAAAGACTTAAACAGACACCTACCAGAAGAAGAAATACGGATGGCCAAGAGGCACATGAAGAGATGCTCAATGTCCCTGGCCATTAGAGAAATGCAAATCAAAACCACAATGAGATATCATCTCACACCCACCAGAATGGCCATTATCAACAAAACAGAAAATGACAAGTGCTGGAGAGGATGCGGAGAAAGAGGCACACTTATCCACTGTTGGTGGGAATGTCAAAGGGTGCAACCACTGTGGAAGGCAGTTTGGCGGTTCCTCAAAAAGCTGAATATAGAATTGCCATACGACCCAGCAATACCATTGCTAGGTATCTACTCAAAGGACTTAAGGGCAAAGACACAAACGGACATTTGCACACCAATGTTTATAGCAGCATTATTTACAATTGCAAAGAGATGGAAACAGCCAAAATCTCCATCAACAGAAGAGTGGCTAAACAAACTGTGGTATATACATACGATGGAATATTATGTAGCTTTAAGACAAGATAAACTTGTGAACCATGTAATAACATGGATGGACCTAGAGAATATTATGCTGAGTGAATCCAGCCAAAAACTAAAGGACAAATACTGTATGGTCCCACTGTTGTGAACGGACATTCGAGAATAAACTTGAAATATGTCATTGGTAACAGAGTTCAGCAGGAGTTAGAAACAGGGTAAGACAATGGGTAATTGAAGCTGAAGGGATACAGATTGTGCAACAGGACTAGATACAAAAACTCAAAAATGGACAGCACAATAATACCTAATTGTAAAGTAATCATGTTAAAATACTGAATGAAGCTGCATCTGAGCTATAGGGTTTTTTTTTGTTTTTGTTTGCTTGTTGGTTTGTTTGTTGTTGTTGTTTTTTACTATTACTACTACTTTTATTTCTTTTCTTTATATTAACATTTTATATCTTTTTCTGTTGTGTTGCTAGTTCCTCTAAACCAATACAAATGTACTAAGAAACAATGATCATGCATCTATGTGATGATGTTAAGAATTACTGAGTGCATATGTAGAATGGTATGATTTCTAAATGTTGTGTTAATTTCTTTTTTTTCTTTCCGTTAATAAAAAAAAAAAAAAAAAAAAAAGAAATTAAAACAACCTAAATAAATGGAAAGACATTCTGTGTTCATAGACTAGAAGACTAAATATTGTTAAGATGTCAAGTCAACCTGAACTGATTTACAGATTCAATGCAATCCCAATCAAAATTCCAACATCCTACTTTTCATAAATGGAAGAACCAATTATCAGATTTATTTAGAAGGGTTAATGGTTCTGAATAACCAAAAATATGAGAAAGAACAAAGTTGGAGGAAAGCAACAATGGTCAAAACAGCATGGTAGTGGCATAAAGATGGCTATATAGACCAATAGAATCGAATTGAGATCAGAAACAGACTGTCACATCTACAGCCAATTGATATTTGAAATGTCTACCAATTACACTCAACTGGGACAGAATAGTTTTTTCAACATATGTTATTTGGAGAACTGGATATCCATATGCAAAGGAATGAACGAGAACCTTTTTCCTCACACCTTATTCAAAATGGATCAAAGACCTTGTCATAAGAACCAGGACCAAAAAACTCATAGAAGAAAATGGAGGGAAGCATCTTCAAGATCTTATGGTAGCAATGGTTTCTTAGACTTTACACCCAAAGTACTAGCAAAGAAAAAATAAATATATACATGGGACATCCTTAAAAGCAAAAATTTTTGTGCTTCAAAAGACTTGTCAAGAAACTGAAGAGGCCACCTAATCAATGGGAGAAAGTATTTGGAGTCTACATGTCTGATAAGGGTTTAATATTCAGAATTTATAAAATCCTACAGCTCAAAAACAAAAAGACAAGCCAATAAAAAATGGGCAAAATACATGAAGAGACATTTTTCCAAAGAGAAAACACAAATGTCTGAAAAGCGCATGAAAAGATATTTAACATTTCTAGCTAGTAGGGACATTGAAAGCAGAACAACTAGCACATATCATTTCACACCTATTGCCATTATTAAAAAAAAGAACAGAAAACTACAAATGTCAGAGAAAATGTGCATAAATAGGAATACATATGCGCTGCTCATGGGAATGTAAAATGGTGCAACTGCTGTGGAAGACAGTTTTTGGTTCCTCAAGAAGCTAAGTACAGAATTTCCACATGATCTGGCAATTCTGCTGCTAGGTATATATACCCAGAAAAACTGAAGACATTTGCACACCCATGTCCACAGCAGCATTGTTCACAACTGTCAAAAAATGGAAGCAAACCAAATATTCATCAACCTACAACTGGACAATCAAAATGTGGTATTTGTAGAAAAATAGATAGATAGGTAGGTAGAAAGATAGATAGATAGATAGAAGGTAGGTCTGGTACATATATATATAATGGAATATTATCCAACTATAAGAAGGAAGTCCTGGTGCATGCAAACAACATGGATGAACCTTGAAGACAATATCTTGATTTGAAATAAGCCAGGCATAAAAGACAAGTATAGTATGATCTCATTGACACGAAGCAATTTAATAAGCAAACTCATAGTCAAAATCTAGAACATAGGTTATCAGGGAAATAGAATGGGGTAGAGAAAGGGGAGCTGATGTCTAATTTGTACAGAATTTCTATTTAGGTTGATTATAAATGTTTGGAAATGGACAGTGTTGATACAAGCTTATTATTTAATGATAAACAGCAGCACTATATTATGTTGGTAAACGTGGTTGAAAGGGGAAGTTTTGAGTCATGTATGATATTAGAAGGAAAATTAGTAAGTAAAACGGGAGCGTCTAACAAAGTGGATGATGGACTGTGGTTTACAGTACAAATTAGGAATGTGCTTTCAAGAGTTATAAAAAATGTGTGACACTATTACAAGGTGGTTTATGGGAAAACATATACCTAATGCAAACTATGGACAATTGTTAACAGTAACATTTTAATATTCTTTCATCAAGTGTTACAAAGTTACCACATTAATGCAAAGTGTCAATAATAGGGAGTAATATGGGAACATTGCATTTTTTGCATAAGGTGCTGGTTTGAAACTGAATGTACCTCAGAAAGCCATGTTCTTTCCCTAATCCAATCTTGTGGGGGAAGACCTAATGTTTAGGGTGGGACCTTTTGATTAGATTGTTTCCATGAAGACGTGACCCACCCAATTGTGGGGGGGATCTTTTGATTAGGTGATTTCCTCCGCCTATTCAAGTGGGTCTTAATCCGCTTCCTGGAGTCCTTTCGGAGGAAACCATTCAGGAAAAAACTCAGAACTGTCTCAGACAGAAACATGTGGAGATGCAGAAAGAAAATGCCCCCTGGAGAGGCTGTTTGAAACCAGAAGCCATAAAAGAACCAGCAGATGCCAACCACATGCCTTCCCAGCTGAGAGAGGGGTTGCGATGCCATTGGCCATTCTTGAGTTAAGGTATCTGTTTCTGGATGCTTTAGCTTGGTCATTTTTATAGCCTTGAAAATAAACTGTAACTTCACAAATTCCATTTATAAAAGTCAACCCATTTCTGGTATACTGCATTGTGGCAGCATTAATAAACTAAAACACATCACTTTTCTATAAACCTACAACCTCTCAAATTTAAAAAATGATATTAAAAATAACAATAATTTAATTAAAATAAACATTATGCTAAGTGAAAGAAGCCAGAGGCAAAGTACTATATATTATATGCTTACATTTATATAAAATGTAAATATAAATAACTTTATAGAGACAGAATTAAATTAGCAATTATGTAGGACTAGGGATTGGAACAGAGGGATTGAGAGGTGACTGCTAAGGGGGATACTGGGTTTCATTTAGCAGTAATGTAAATGTTTGAAAATGAGTTGTGGTGATGAATGCACAACTCTGATTACACTAAAAGCCATTGATTGTACACATTGGATAGATCGTATGGTATGTGCATATGTCTTAATAAAACTGTTTTAAAAGAAATGACATAATATAACCAAAGGATAAATTGGACCATTCTAGGTAATTATTTCCAGACCCACATTTTGTGGCACAACTTTTGAACATATTCTTAGTGGAATGTTAGTAGATTTGTTATTAGTTTATCAGTGCCATTTGGAGAGCATGGGGAGGGGACCCACGGTCCCTTGAGAGAGACATGCCTGCCAGACAGCAATAATCACCACCTAGCACCAGTTAGAATGTAAAAAGTAAAAGCACACACACATACACACACACAAAAAAAAAACCCTATTGTCTAGGACATGACAAGGGTGTGTTTTAAAAAGTAGCATATTTCCTTAATTGGTAGACTTTTGGAAGAACATTATGTTAGATACAATCAAATTATAAATTCCTAATACTAAGGGTGATTTTCAAATTCTTCATATAGGTTTGATTTTTAGCCAGCTGGAAAGTTGGACTAAAAAGGAAAAAGAAAGCATTAAAGAGCTCAAGTGAGAAATAACCACAGTTTAAGTATGGAGAGCTGTACTGCAAGGCACATTATGCTTACACTGGTGTGTGAAGGATGGAATATTGATAAAGATGGAAAACAATAGCAGGTCCTCTGTCCCCTGAGAGACAGTTATATCCATTAGACTCTTGATGCAACTGATGAGGAGTGATATTCCTGTTAACAATCAGTTCTAAAGTTATTCCTAACTATGAAATGAACCAATTTACAACTCTGTATATCTCAGTAATGGCTATGTGCTTATTTAACCATAAAATCTATAAAACACACCCATAGAGACAAGCAATTCAGCTGCAATAAAACTATAGAAATTGCTAGAAGTAGTCGATGAAGTAATGCTGAATCAGATCCCATTTTTATTCAGGTAAATACTGTATCCATCTGTCTGTGAACTAACTACATTTTCCAGGCTCTCTTTCAATTATCTCTCAGAAAAAAGGGAAAAGGCCCTTGCTTTAGACCTTTGCTTTAATGACAGTGTTAATTTGAATTCTCAGTACATTGGCTACACTGGGTTAGTTTATTAGGCAATAATGCACAGAGTCACTTCATCAACCAAAGTTAATATTCTTTTGTATTTAATTAGAATTGAGAAGAAAAAGAAAAGCTGGTAAAAATGTTAGATTTACTCCAAAAATAAATCCAAACCTGGTCTAGATTAAATGTGAATAGGGAATGTGGACATGGTGAATCGTTTCAAAAAGAAATGCTAGCAAAAACTGAATTTCTAGACTTACAGTGTCATATTACTCCATGGAAAAGCCACAACTTTGAAGGATTTCCTTTAATTGTAGAATATAAAAGTTTCACTCACTACAGATACTCAGCTAAACAGCCCATTGAGGCAAACCAAAGGATGTGCTCATAGGCTCCATGAATACATATGAAATAAATTACCAAAAATAAAAAATATATAAAGAATTTCCATTTTATGATGAACTATATTTTAGTAACAAAAATTTTTAACCACTGGTTTTTAAAAAATTGCTCACATGAATTTATCCTTTTGTTTTCTGAAATGCTGTGGATGTATTTTTAATGAGCCAAAGCCAGTCAGGGTTTTTAGGTGCTGTCGAGTACATCCCCAGCAGCTTTAAACACTGCTCATGTTGAAGAGTAAAATTAATCAGTTAAGTGCTATTCTATCTGATATAAAATATCACCAACTTCTCATTAAGCGTCTCCAAAACTAAAAATAAAACTTCCTTTTCTCTGTTTTCCCTCTAAGAAATCGCTCTGCTAACGGAGATGTTTCAGGCTCAGCTCTATAGAGAGGAATTTTATTATCTCCCTTTCAAGGTTTTTCCATAGAATGGGCCTCCTGTGCAGTGCATTTCAGTTTCAGGTTTTCTTTCCTATATATGAATTTGGTCCCTTCAGCTGGCTTTCACTTTTGGTTGCAGTTGTCATAAAAGTAACATCTTCCATAGTATTTTCTTTTGTACCCTGTAATCTTATTTTCTGAAAAGAAAGGTCAAAACTATTTCAAGCAGCTCATTAATAAAAAGTTAGATGGGAACTATATCTTATTTCTTTTTGAAATGAAATAGCCCTTTTATTAACAGACAGTTTAAATTATTTCAAGCTTTTTTCAAAAATATGGCTACCAATTGTACTACTGTGAATACTGCCACAGCTTCTATAAATTATAATAATAAACTACTTAATTGAAAGCTTAACTGATGAGAAGTATATTTTTCTAAAATGTTTATATGTACTAATGCAGTAATCCTCACAGCAATTCTGTGAGGGAAGTCTTATTATGATCTGCATTCTCCAGATGAAGAAACAAAAGCAAAGGAAGGTTAAGTAGCTTGCACATGGGTAAATCTGGGAATGCTGGCTTTTAAACCAAGGCATTCTTTCTCTGTGCTCTTGTGTTTCACCTGGATTCTGACATACGTATCATAAAGGATAAACTGTACAAGTAAATAGACGATATAATTGATTCTTTAAGTATGATTGCAAACACATCTTATGACCTGAACATCATAATATTAGAAAGTAGCTTATATGTGGCAATTGTCATCTTAGTACAAAAAAGTAATGAATAAGCAGCTGGGGCTAAAAGAAGTGAAAGTATCTTCTTACTATTAAATACTTAATTGGTATAAGGACTACAGTTAGAACTGTCACTTTCGGTCACTGATTCATCTTCACTGAATTGTATTGCTCTTAAGAGGTTTAATTCATCCCCAGGAAGTTATGTCCTAATGAAGAATATGCTTCAAAAAACTCTTGAAAAGGCCATATTCTTGTGAAATTTTACTTTTATTAATCTGTATAAAAGAAATAATCATTTTGTTAAAAGATTTATGTATAAAGTTATAAATTAAAGTATAATTTATAATATGGAAAAAGTGAGAATTAAAGGTAAATATGAAATAATGGGAGCCTGATCATTGAAGCCATAATACAATGATTTAATGTGATATCATGCAATTGTTACAAATGAAAATGACATATTCAGTGATATGGAAACATACAGGAGAACTCTGTAAGTGAGCCAAATAGCTTATAAAATAGTATATATGTTGCAGTCTCATTTTGTTTAACATTATAGATATACGTTATATACTAAAATACTAGCAGTATTTCTTGGTAGTCTTCTACGGATTATTTTTCTTTTTTGGATTGTTTATCTATTTTATATTGTTTAACTATGTCATATTGACAATATTTTATATAAAACTGTTAATTTTTACAATCCAAGCTAGTTTTCACAAAGGAACTACCTTGAATAGACGTGTAGGCAGCCTCTAGCTGTCCTCCAAGGATCCTCTCCTACTGCTATTCACACCTCTGTGCAAGCTCCTTCCTTGAGTGTGGGCTGGAGCCTGACTCACTTCTACAAAGCAGAATATGGCAGTAACCAAGAAGTGTCACTTCTTGGGTTAGTTTATAAAAAGACCACGATTTCGTCTTGTTCTCTCTCTCAAAACACACTCACTGTGGGGGAAGACATCTGTCGTGTTATGAGTAGCCCTATGGACAGACTCACATGGAAAACCGTCTCCAGCCACTGGACAGTGAGGACCTGAGGACAACAAGCTTGGAAGAGGAGCCTCCACCAGTGATGCCTTAAGATAACTGCAGTCGCGGCCAGCACCTTGATTGTAGCCTTGAGGCAAATCCTGAGCCAGCCATGGAGATAAGATGCTTGTTAACACCTGACCCACAGAAATGAGGTTTTGCTGCAAGTTTTTCCTCATGAAGCAGTGTATTGGCTAATGCACTGTGCATATATTTTAAATATATGTAGAGAGATAGGCAAACATTCATTGGTCCACTGCAAATACATATATAAAAGTATACCTTCAAGGACAAAATCCTGTTAGATTAAAGGCAATGAAATTGTCTTCATTCAAAATTATCTCAACTCCTATCAAATCAGACCAAGAGAAGAGTCTAAGAATTAAGTCTAATTAAGACTTAATAGACAAACTTTTTCTTCAAAGAAATGGATCAAAGGTTAAAGAAGAGGTTCCTTTCTTAAAATGTAGCAATAGACAACTTTGTTCCTAAATGAAAGAAGAAATTCATCTACCACCACCACCACCACATTCAGAGACATTCAAGTCCCTGTCTCACCTCTGTGAAAATCACCTACAGCACAAAAATATTTTATCCAATTTAAAATAAGCTGGAATCTTCTCCCATAGTAAACATGATATAATTTTTGTGTTATACCAAATAAGCACATCGAGATGCAAATGTGTTTCGACAGTGTGTCATTCACTCCCCCATACCGATGAAATTGATCTATAGTAATTTGACCAGTAAACTGAATGCAACGTATGTCCCTATAAACTGAATCAATTCTGAAATGCATTCATTCAAAATGTTACAGTACAAAAGCCAAATAAATATGGAACTAGGCATTAATGGAAAAATTGAGGGCAAAATTTATGACTTAGAAACACAAAATAGCAGAATGGCAAAAGAAAATCCTACATTATCAGAAGTTATTTTAAATGTAAATGGATTAAACTCCCTGGTCGCTATGCAGAGAATAGATTTGAAAGGAGGGACTCAGAGATATTTGCACACTAATGTATAAAACAGCAAATTCACAATTGCCAAAAGACAGAAGCAATCTCAATGTCCACCAACCAACGAATGGATAAAAAAAATGGAGTATATACTATAATAATAATAATAGAACATTATTCAGCCATAAACAATGAATAAAGTCCTGATACATACAACAGCACGGATGAACTTTGACGACATCATGTTGAGTGAAATAAGCCAGACACAAAAGGACAATTACTGCATGACATCACCGATAGGAAATAATTAGAATAAGCAAATGTACAGAGTCAGAATCTAGATACAGGTTACTAGGGGCTGTGGTGGAGGCAGGTAATGGGGATGCAATGCTTAATTTGTACAGGGTTTCTATTTGGGTTGATGGCAAAGTTTTGGTAATGGATGATGCTGATGGTAGTAAAACAGCATTGTGAACATAATTAACAGATCTGTATTTTAGATTTGAATGTGGTTAAAAGGGGAAATTTTAGGTTGTATATATATTTACTAGAATAACAATTTAAAAATAGAATTGTACAACATGATCCATGAACTCTATTGTAAACAAGTCCCTGAAATTAGTAGTATAATTATTAAAATGGTTTTTCATGAATTGTAACAAATGAAACACACTAATGAAAGGTGTTAATAATAAGGAGGTATATCAGAACTCCAGGAGGTATATGAGAACTCCATATTTCATGCATGATTATTTTCTGTAAATATGCAAGTTATCTAACACAAGAAAGAAAGAAAGAAACAAAAAGCAGTAGGCTCTTATGGTGCCTTGGCTGAACCCTGCCCTGTTCCTTTACTATCGCTTTTTGGTGCAGAGCTGACCCAGGCTCCCAGAGTGAGGACCCTGGTCCCGGTTCCAGAGGAAGTAGAGAAACCCTCATGGACAAATGGAGGGAGCATTTGTCCCAGAACTTGCTCTGCATGTAGAAGCTGAGCCCCCCTACAGAACACTGTGGGAGAGCAGTCAAGTGATGCCCAAGGCAAGGGAATGTTGGCTGCAGGATACACAGCACAGCGCCCCGGAGTGCAAGGAAACTCTTTCAAAGAGAAGAGGGAGCATTCACATCCAGGTAAATGGGGGAATTGCCAGGGTCATATGTACATGCCTGAGACAAGATGTGTGCACAGAAAGGATCAGGGCAACCGTTATGCTTTGGGATTTCAATGGGTGGATCTGAGTTTCTGGGAGAAACACAAAGTATGCATGGGTTTATATTACTTTTCTAACTGTCCTATAGGTTTGCAAATATATCAAAATAAAATGTTCATTAAAATCCACAATGAAATACCGCTTTATGACCATTTGATTAGCTATTATTCAAACATGTTTGGCAAGGATGTAGAGAAACTGGAATGCTCATACCCTGTTGGTGGGATTGCGTGATGATGCAGCTCTGTGGAAATCAATTTGGTGGTTCCTCAGAAAGCTGCACATAGAATTACCATATGCCCTGGCAATCCCACTTCAATAATTACAAGCAGGGATTGATTATAATGCTTTGACCAAAGAGAAGGGTATTACTTTTGATCAAAGATTTTTTTTAGATTGGAATAGACAGATACATAGATATAGATATACACAGATAGAACAGAATTACGATTTTCTATTAAAATTACACTGGTGATTTCCGTGTAGTTTAATAGGTGTGATGGAACAATTTTGGTACATTTACAGTGGCCTTGCATGACACTAGTGTCCTGGATTTGCGATGGCTGCGGGAATCCAAGTGCAGTCTGTGATTAGGCTACAGATCATAGCAAATTGGGCCAGCATGCCCGGTCAACACCTCAGACACTAATAAATCTTCCTCACTGTGTGTGCATCCAGTTATTTAATTTTACCTTAAGAGTGATAATCAGTAAATATTAAAAATGGAAATGTACTGTTTCTTTAGATCGCCATATAGAAGGATGAGATGACAGCAACATAGCAGCTAGAATGACTGAGGAGCGTTTCACCTTTGTGGGAGACATTAATATGAAGAAAATGTAAAGTTTTAAACACTTCTTAAATTTGCACGTAGCGTTATCAATATGAAGACCAGGAAAGACATAAAATGGTGTAAGTACAATTGTATGTCAATAAACGGAATCAATCCGTACATTTAAGTAGGAAATGCTTCCACTGCATGCAAATATATAAAGAAGAATATTTAGACTCGGAATAAGAAAAAAGTTAAAGGCGAATTCATCAGGGTTAAAAATTTTATTGCTTCTAAAATTGTTTAAAAACTAATTCTGCCATCTAACTTTTAAGCTTTCACAATTACTTTCATCGCCAACTAAATTCTACCAATGACTACTTATTGTGGAAGGCAACAATGAAGGAATTTATCCTATATTTAATTCTAAAAATCTTATCAGCTGAGTAGGGCTACCCTGCATCAACAAGAGCAATATATAGAGACAATTTTAACTATGTTACTGGAATGTTATTATTCTTTAAAATGTACTTCCTAGCACATGAGAAGATATATTTTCAGCTTCCCCTAAATTTTCCTCTACTTTTTTAAACAAAGATTATCTATAGATAAAACTTGAACAATATCCACCAATCAAAGTTTTTTTTTTTAAATTATAATTCACTGATTCATTATTTCTTCAGGTTCTTACATCCATGCAAGATTTCTGAGGCTTTTTAGAAGTACAGTGCATGGTTATTCTTCTAACAGAAGTCTTAATGATCTGCAATCATATCTCAGACTACCACGATGCTCAGAATTTGGTAACAGCCAAGCATTTGGCCTGAATTATGTAAGTAAAATGCAGTAAGAATTCAAAAGGAATTTAGAATATCTTATATATGCATATGTGTGTTTGTGGGTGGCTACATGCATAGAAAATAGTATGGGGATTATATATTGTTCATTTATACACACATGCATGTATGTGTATATATATGAAATAAAAACACACACATATATACTTGTTCTATACTATATACTGCATGACAAATCCTCCAGGCTTGAAATACAGCAAGTACAGCAGTATGCTCTGTGATGTAGGAAAAAAATTGCAAAAATCATTTCTTAATCTTGGAGTTCCGTGTTTAAATGGTGTTCTGGTATCTCCGAGTGTCAATCAAAAGAGGGAGGAGGCATCATTTGTATTTATTCTATGGCTAGCCATTTGCCATTTTAGGAGTGGACAAGATGTCAGACATTTAATGTACATTCCCAGTTCCCAGTTTTGTTGAACGGCAACACCATAACCTTCTGGAATTAACTGTGACCCCAAGATCCTTTTCTTGCAAAAGTTATTGTCAATACTGATTGCAATGAATGTATTACATCTTATAATATCTCTGGATTTGAAAATATGATCACTCAGAAATTTATGCCAGCATACTCATTTTTGGATAGCTCAAAAATGCTTCAAATACTGATCTTTTTTAACTAAAGCAAAAAAACAGACATAAATTCATAGCACAGTACAGCTCACCAGAATTATGCACTTAACAATTTGACTTGGGTTTCTCCTACTTAAACACTATATTGGCAAGTAGTATCCCATAATGCCCAATACAACGAGGATAGTATTCAAATTTGTAACATATGAATTAAGCAGTGTAGAAGCTGTATACAATCATATTCCAATGGTAACATATATATTTAAAACAGCACAAAGTGCATTAAGGCGTAAGGTATAAACTACAATAAATGATAATAAATGATTAATGGTGCATTCTGACAAGAATTAAAGACGGACTTGATTCTAATGGAATTCCTGCAGGGGAAAACATGCACATTTTATTTTATGATTTAAATTCTGTAGAGAGTACAGTTTGATATGCAACACTTCAGAGAATCACAAGCTCTAGAAATAATCAAATTTCATTCTAAATGATAAAAATTAATACAGATGTTATTTTAAATTAATTTCGAAACATTCTTATAGGCAGAGAAATGATTATGGAAATTATGAAACTTAAAATACTTGCAATCCACCAAAGATGTTTTAAATTGCAATCAACCTGTTATAGTAATTCTCCTCTTTAAAAACATATGTTAAGAAAGCAATTTTGGTTCAGAAAGTCAGTTTTCAGCTCTTTGTCAGTTTTTTTTGTTCTGCAAATTAAAGCTTGCAAGATTGATGGTTTACAGGTCAAAATGTGTAGATTCATAAAGTACTAAAACTCTTTTGGGGAGAATTAAAGCAACACAACTGAATAAAAGTAGTGGAAAATAGTCACACCATGGAAAGCAAATCATTGGCAGGACGGGGCAATTTAAAGATATACAAAAAAGCACCAAATTATGACATTGTTTTCCATACAGAACTTTAGACAGCTATCAGAGGCTTGATGTGGAAAAGTACTTATTTGCAAATGGGTTTTATGTAATGCAATTTGATACAAAAATATTTTGTTATATGAATACCCCTAAAACACTTACATTAGTTGCCAGGCAAATATATACCATAACGTACCCTTAGATTTGGCTCAGCCTTTATTAAAACCAAGGCAAGGGAAATCACGCACATCAGAAAGCACATTTTGGCCACGAGGGAGAATCTCCGCACCTTTAGTGAGATGAAAGTTCAACAAGGTCACAACAAGGAATCCTGTGGCCTCCATTTTCCAATACAAGACAATAAAAAATCTCATATTCCTTTCAAACTCCCAGCCGTTGAACCTCAAAGGGAAGGAGTCTGAAACTTAGCATGGGGAAAATTAACCACTGATGTTTGGCCAGATTTTCATTGAGTGTTTTTCTTTTTTTAATAGTGGTAGAAATGTGCATGAGCCAAAGGTATTTGCAGACAATATGCAGGCTTCATAATATAGGCTGTTATTCCTTCCACACCAAACTTTATTGTTTTATACTTTAAATTTATTGCGTTATCTTCAGGTGCTAAGACATAAAACACGTGGGGTATTTAATATCTCAGCCTAGCACACCAGGGCTCCGGTAGTGCATGTTCTGAAATGCAATGCTTGAGAAAATATTTTAGCAGATAAGCCATAGTGCCACATTTAACTTCCCTTAAGTCATTTTAATAGGAAAGAAAAAAAAAAGTAATCGTCTTGATTACTTTATCATGCACAGCAAATTACAATGAAATAGAAACATTTAGAGGCTCACAGAAAATTTCTGGTTGCTTGGTTGTTGGCCACTTTTAAACGCTTGCTAAACAATGAAATGTATTTCATTAACTATTTTATTTCATTTGGAATAATTATATACATTGATATTTATTGATTCCCTTTAAATACACTGTTTGCAAAGGTTTTTAAAGGCACTCTTCTTCCTTTAAAGCTCTACTTTTCCTCTTACTATTGAATGGTCAGAAAGAATCTGGAGGTGCAAAAGAGAATGTACCAGCATTTATTACATTTACCACATTAAAATGTAATAAAACATTTTCACCTCCATTGTCCTGTTTGCAGAGATGGCCTGAATGCACAATAATAGCATTAACCTAAAAATATTACTGACACAAAGCTTTGTGTGATTGCCATGACTCAGTTTTAGTTATAAAATATTAAGGTAGAAACTGGAATATGAAAGTTCTTTAATGAAAAAACAACCAAACAAAAAAACGAACTTTGGACTGTGTGACAGTGGCTCAGTGGCAGAATTCTTGCCTGCCATGCCAGAGACCCGGGTTCGATTCCCAGTGGCTGCCCATGAGGAAAAAAATAGTTCTTCAGGTGTATAGGACTCAGACTTCATTTTCCTCTAGTCTTTGGAAAGGTTTGTGACTCTGAGAGGGTCCGTGTGAGCTGATGTGAATTATGTTTTTCAGTCACTGCAGTGTTAACAATTGGACCTAACCTAGATACTTTGACTAGCCACTGTGTTTCTTAATCTATATTAAAAACTTTTTAAGGACCTATTTAGCACCTTCATGTTTTGTTTTATACCAATCTTTGTTTTATATCAGGCAACATAGGGTTAAAAATGTTCCAGAAATGAAATAAAATCTTTCAACATAGAATCTGATGAAACTCATGGAAGACAAATTTCTCATTATAATAAGCCCATATTAACACTCTAGTTTTAGGTAATTTTGATTAACCCCTCAAATTATGTATTACTTTTATCTGGAGATGAATAACTATTCCAATGCAATGCATTTCATAATATGATTAAAATCATAATTTTATATACATCTGAAATCACCTTAACTAGGAGGGATTCTTTACTTGAAAACACTAATAACCAATGAATATTTTTTCAGTTGTCAATAAGCATGTTCTTATTCATATATTTTTTAATGATTTTTGAAACAGACATATATATAATAGGCATACAATGTTGATGAGTGTCTTTAAGTTATGCAATTCTGAACTACTGGAATAACCACAAAAGAATACATTAAATACAATATAATTTACTGATTGAGCTCTCCCATTTAATAGACTTCATTAGCCCCCTGGGGATTAAATAAAAGTATGGATCTGCTAGAATCGGTAAAGTCACAATGGAAACAAACATTTCTGAGTTACCCTAAAGTCACTGGGATTACATACATGATCAGGGATCAACTGGGGTTATGAGATAATAGAAAATGCTGGCATTTTGTCTTTTTTTTTTTTAATCTGACATTTTATTCTATCAGTACTGTGCTGGTTTGAAAGGATGTATGGACCCTAGAAAAGCCATGTTTTAATCCTAATCCCATTTTGTAAAGGTAGCCATTCCTTCTAATCCCTGTTCAATACTGTATGTTTGAAACTGTAATTAGATCATCTCCCTGGAGATGTAATTTAATCAAGAGTGGTTGTTAAACTGGATTAGGTGACCACATGTCTCCACCCATTCGGGTGGGTCTTGATTAGTTTCTGGAGTCCTATAAAAGAGGAAACATTCTGGAGAATGAAAGATTCAGAGAGAGCATGCAGCACCATGAAGCAGAGTCCACAAACCAGTGACCTTTGGAGATGAAGAAGGAAAACAGCTCCGGGGAGCTTCATGAAAACAGGAAGCTAGGAGAGGAAGCCAGCAGATGACGCCTGACTGTGTTCGCCATGTGCCTTCTCACTTGAGAGAGAAACCCTGAACTTCATGGGCCTTCGTCAAAGAAGGTGTCCTTCCTTGGATGGCTGCCTTTGATTGGACATTTCTATAGACTGGTTTTAACTGGGATATTTTCTTGGCCTTAGAACCATAAACTGGCGACTTATTAAATTTCCCTTTTTAAAAGCCATTCTGTTTCTGGTATATTGCATTCCGGCAGCTAGCAAACTAGAACAAGTACTTTTTGCAATTCACTTTTACATAGAAGCTATATTTTAGATGTGCTTATGCTATTACAAATGACAATGGTAAGATAATGGTGCAGATAATGGCTTACGATAAAAGTAAATAGACATTTATTCTCCTAGTGATCTCAATACATTGATCTCCATCATATCTCTATTACATAGGCTATGTCCTAGTTTTTGATCCATGATTCTGATGTTTGACAGGATGAAGGCAGGTATGTGTATGTTGGCACTGTATACCAGCCTTTGGAATATGTCTAGTTTATAGAAGTCTTTCAATAAATATTAATTGAATGGATTAATTAAGTGTAAATCTCTTAGACTATGGTATGCAAAATACAATCAGATATTTGTCAAAATATTTTAATTTCTCACGAGCCCAAGACTAGAAGCTATCACGTCTAACTGGATTTCTCATAATAATAATTGAGATTGATATCTTAGTTCACTGAATACTTTGCTGCTGCCCCCTGAACCTGAAAGAAGCCAGGTTAGAAAACCCCACATATAGCACAGGCGTTATGGTTTCATGGAGAAAGGGTGTAATATGACAATCTGTGACAGAGAGGGCAATGACTGATAAGCCAGTACTTGCTGCTGCTGAGCCTAGGAATAAATCAGGCACATTAAAATCCACATTAATTTGATTGTTTAGTTTTATATAACTAATCTGATCCTAATAATTGGCTGAAGCTCCCAAAGCATTAAAATACCCTTACAAGATGTATACTTCTAGAAGGCTTTCAGTGGAAAGGTGATATTGTTTCATTAGAATGAGAGATTTTTAATGACAATTAATACTGAAATAGTAAACAATCTGGAAGACCTTAGTTCTAGAGGCTTCAACCTCTGTGACATTGCACCTGAAACTTGATCTCTTCTGTCAGATCAAATGCTAAGATGCGGAGCAGATCGAAGAGTCTACGGTTCAAATATTTCAGATTCCATTTAAATGCATCTAGTGGGAAAATCCAATGATTTGGGAGGAATCAGGCATCTGAAATGAACCTTGGCAGATCTGGTTTTAAGATGGAAAAGGAAATTAATTATCTCACATAGACTTGCTCTTTAATTATTATCCCATGAATTGCCACATAAAATGAGCTTTTAACACCGTATAAGAAATGATTATGAAATAATAAAGTTACATAGCTCAGTATGCTCCCTCTATTTCACCACCTAGCTAGAAGGTGTCTGGTATCTTTGCCATTAATCCCAAACCAGACTTTACTGAATTCTGTGGTTTGCTCCTAGGTCAGGCCTGTCATACACCTGAAGTGGAATTATTCTCCAGTGCGGAAGGGTTATGTTATAATGAACAATGACATAATCATGCCTAATATGAATAAAGCAATAAACAGACGTTCTGAGAAATCAGAGGAACTATTCCTTGGAACGCTCAGAACCCAAGATATTTAGGTGTATTGCTTTTCGTTCTCAGTATTCCCACTTCTTATTTCAAAATACCTCAGTCTCTGTGGTAGCACTTTAAAACACATTTATCATGAAATCCTGAGAAGGTAATTCATCAAATTTCAGTGTGATTTGGAAAAGGTTTTATAGCAGTTTTATCATGAAAGGAGAATTCCAAAAACCAAAAGAGGAGTACTTTACAAAAAAACATAGAATTGGGTAAGTAAAATCACCTTTGCTACTAAAGGTATTTCAAAGCTCTTTAAAAACAATAACTTGAGAGCACTCAGGTTCAGTTCCAGGAGTCTGACCATGTAAAAAAAGAAAAAGGATTAAAAATTAAAAAAAAAACACTGATAACTATAACTTTGCAGTCGTCTGCAAGATCGACTAAACAAATGAGAAGGAAGTCTGATGAGCTGCAGCTTGGGACAGTCAAAACCCCTCTCCCATGAGAGTGTCGCCTACTGGCAGACACTGAGGTATAAATAAAACAGGAATTTCTGAAATGGTTTCATTTCTTTCATATGTTTCAATTTCCTATTTAGCAAGCGTTCAAATGTAGACTACACATCGCTTGGCCACAATTTCCCCTAGATTAGCTTTTAATTTTCAGACAGTGGTCTTACCTACTGCTGGTCTCAATATTGAAAGTAAACAGTGATTCTGACGGGAATGAAATGTTATGGCAATATTTCATACCATGATCACTTTCTGCAGATGTTTTCACTTTATTTTCTGTTTACTCAACCTTGCAGGGAAGCCAATATTAGTAACATATATGATATAATTCAAGATTTTTTTTGACTGCAGACATCATTTGAAAGGGGTATCAAAGTGCATTGAAGGTTAAGTTTCTATAGAAAAATTGCATAGCCAATTTACACAGAACAAAGAGAAACCATTAGCTTATATGCTTAATGATTACTTGTATAACAACTGTCACTTTTTCCATGAAGATAACAAAATGAGTGTATTTATGTATGTGATTTCAAAGGAAATTTAATGTTAATGACTACATCTGGATTTATTTTAAATTCTCAAAGATCTAAACCTCTACAATTTGCAGAATAATCTCATTTGAAATGATACATGTTATTGGTAGATTTATTAATATTTATAGAGTTGTCACATGATATTTATTCATGTTGTTATATTTCCTCAAATTCCAAAATACACCTTCTATAGAAAATCATGTCGGCTTCTGCCACAAAAATTCAAAGTAAAACTATAGTGTCCCACAGTACCTAACACAAATGTGCTAAAATATAGGAGGACAAAAATCAATGGTTTAATAAGCACATAGTTTGATATAATTTAT
This sequence comes from Tamandua tetradactyla, assembly GCF_023851605.1. NCBI lineage: Eukaryota > Metazoa > Chordata > Mammalia > Pilosa > Myrmecophagidae > Tamandua > Tamandua tetradactyla. The sequence goes on from NC_135352.1 coordinate 32,098,263, forward strand.
CTATATGCCCTGAATAAAATCCTATTATGCAGATATTTTTGATCTTATCAAAATTAGATCTAAATGGTTGCATGCTACCAAGAATCTTTAAATTACTATTTTTGTTTGTTTTACCTGAGATATTTATTTAAACCGATAAGGTCTACAATAAAGAGAAAATAAGTGTGTGTATGAGAGAGAGAAAAAGAAAAAGAAAGAGAGCGAGAGAGAAAGAGAGAGAAAATGTAAGCAAGAACCCATCTAGAAAAACAAAAAGGAAGATTTTTTATTTAGGGTAATAATATCGGTGCTTCCGAGTGGAAAAATTTAACATGAAATTTCTTACATGTTATTTTGTACTGCATTTTAATATAGGTGCATAGCTAAACTAATTTTTGAAAACTTTTATTAATAGATATTTACCTTCCTCAAGAAATGACAAAAATCAAATACATCTCTACTTATTGTTCACAAAGGATAACCATCCTGGTGTAAGAACAATACAGGTGAAATTGTCTCCAAGTTTCTAACAGAGATGAGAATATTGTTACCAGACAAAGGCCATGGATTCTTGTGCCTGATGCTCTCAATAATCAGTTCCTGAGACACGGGGGTCTCAGAGAGAGAAAGAGTTTATTACTAGGTGCATAGTGGGAGAGCAGGTGCCAAGCAGCTCAAAAGCTGTACTCCCCACACTGCAGTAATTCTCACAGTTTATTAGAGAAAAGATGGGCAGGTTTTAGGATAATGAAACCAGTGGCCCCAGGTGATATAATTAGGGGGTGATCTAATTACTGAGCATGCGCAGATGGATGTCTTGCTTAGTACGTATTTTTAAGAAAACGGTGCATTGAGGTATAGGTGACTTGTAGGTTAAAGTCTAAGCCACTGCGCATGTCAGACGGACCCAACTATGGTTAGATGCAGTCTCGGTTATCAAGATGTCTTTGGACTTGGGGTGGGTTAGTTCTGGGCTGACCCAAAACCCTTTTTAAATAAACATTAGGGACTGTCTTAAGTGATTCCAAGACTCCAAGCTGAAAAATGATTAGGTACCAATGAAGGTTAGGCACAAGGTTTTTACAATCACAGGGGAAGGAGATGAGGGCTACACAGTCATTATCAGAGATCAAGGCAGCTGGATTACAATGTACAAATCTCAGGAATTTCCCTCTGTCTACTCCAATATACCAGAAAGCAAAAAGGAATATCTATGTAATGATTCAGTTATCAAAATTATCCCTTAAATCCTAATTTTTCAGTTATAATATTTGGGCACTGGTTTCAAATCTACTAAAATTTGAAGTAAATCAAGAACAAAATATAATTTTTGAATTAGTTATGAATATTAAGATTCTCCTAAATATTACTTTTCTCCAGATGCACAGCCAAATAACACACACATTTTGTTGACTTTTAAGAATTTCTTATTATTAAATACATTATTTAAACTTATTTACAAAGACATATTTTAACAAACATGTTAAAAACAACATAAAAGAACCTTTTTTTTAAGAATTGTGACTATTAGAAACACAAGCAGTGAGCATTTTTCTTTTATAATATCTATTTAACAGAATAATTTTTTCCCTTCTTTTTTTAAACAAATAGCATTCAGGTGGATTTTTCTCTGGCGTTCACACACATTCGTTCTTCTTAATAAAGAGAGAGAGTAAAAAACTGCTTGAAATTTAAGAGAATGAAAAATGTACTTTCTAAATTCTCTTAGATTATTAGCTATTCCTTTAAGAGTTCAGACTACCTTTGTAATATTTCAAACCTCATTTAACTCACTTTCTATTTAACAACATTCATCATTGTTTCCAAAGCACTATTATAGCATCATAAAGTAAATTATAATTTTTAACTCTGTTATTTTCATACTTTTTCAACAGAAGCACTCAAAAGCATGCAGGAAATGAAGCGATGCATTAACAGCCTACGACCATAATGATATAGTGATTATTTCAACTCCATTTTTTCCCTAGTCAATATCATCCTCTCTAGTTCGGCTACGTACAGAAAACTGCATGTCATGTCTGTCTCCATTAGCAAACACTGCACAAAACGGGTTACAGTTTATCTTTGTGAAGATTTCTCTTAGGAGCTCTTTAAAAAGTGTGAGCATAGGCAGAAATGCATATAGCTATGATGTCTGCGTTCATATTTGTAGCTAGGTTCTTTTTAATGTACCTATTAGTGGGAGCTAAACAGTTTGAATGTTGAAAGGAAGGGGCATGCTATTGATATATAGTTCAACAGTCAATGAAATGCGAAGCTCATTAAAGAGAATACATTTTGCATAGCATTTTGAATTGCAGCTAGTTCTGAAACATTGGTGCTTTCACATTTCCAACGTAACTACGCTAGTTAAAAATAAAGAATTAAATCTAAATTTGTGACACCTTTACTCTCCTTCATGTAACTCATTAAAATATGGTCAAATTGAAACTCTGACTTTAGCCTTAATGCAATTTGATGATTTTGTTTAAGGGAGAAATTTGGTGTAAGATCATTACGAATTACAGTAGTTTTCAGTAAGCGCAAATTACATCTTAAGAGATGGGCTGTTACTGCAGATTCGGCAGTGCCAACATCTCCACCGAAACAAGGGAGAGGGAGACTCGTTCAAAGCTGACCCTAAGGGGAGCAATTTGGATTCCTGCCTAGGGCACACACATTTTGGAGAAGGGATGGAATTCAAGCACCTACTACAGGTACTGTTTCCCTTTCATCTAATCACCTGCAGCTGTCTTTGCTGAGCTTCCGGAAGGCTGCAAGACTTCATGCTTAGAAGCTGCATCAAGACATCCTGACATCAGCTGGATAGAGGCTGCCTCAGGGCAGCCTTGAAGCAGAGTGAAGGTTATTGTGGCTAAATGAATGAAACGCAAAAGAAGAGTCTGTGGCTTAGAAAGAGCAATGTGATTCTCGGTGGTTTGGGGCATACAATTTTTAGGGGAAGTGGTCTCCCAGGCATGGGTTTTAGAAGTCTATTGAATCTAAGCCAACTTTGTCTCCCACAATTGCTGTATTTGTTTTGCACATAATAATGTGGCTATATTAATCTATAAATTAGTCTATTGCTTAACTGTTCATGGCCCTACATAATGCTTCCATGTAATGCAGAACCAATCCAATCCAGAACATTCACTGAAATTATAACCTAGCTATCTGATTTCAGTCTTAAAGGAAGAAAAAGAAATGAGGAAATAGATGCCATTTTTAAACTACCATTTTAATGAAAACATAAATTGGATTTGAAATTACCATATAAATTAATATCATTCTTAGTATTCCAAAATGAAATTACTAAAAGAAAGAAAAATAAACATAATAAAAGTCACAAATGATAGGCTGCCATAGAAAATTAATGAACGATCAAATTTTTAAAAGGGCAAAGAAAACTGCCTGATAATTAATTCACTTATTGGTCCATGCTTGAATTTTAATTTTTGAGTAGCAATTTAATAGGTTTAAGTTAAAAAAAAAAAATCTCCTGGATATGGTACCTGATTCTTGATTCCGTAGCTCAGAGACCAGGCTTTTATACATTTGGAGAAGGAAACCCCTCTGTGGGCACATGCAGAGTTCGCGGGCTTGGAAAGCTGCCTTGAAAGAAATTTTGAAACTACCCATTCACAGATTCAGGAAGTGCACAGAATTCTCTTTCTAAAATAGGTGTAGAAATGTATTGGAGGCGACAGCTGTGCAGGCTGCCAGCTTGAGGAAAGCAATTCTCCCTGGAGCTAAACACACAGTTCTGCTGCTACTGAAAGAAAATGAGCAAGGGGGCTTAAAAGAGGTACTATTGTACTGGAACTATAAGGACTGAGCTCTTTCTACCAATCAAAGGAGAATTATAATCCTGTTTTTTGTGTCTGCTGATTTGTTTTTTTTCTCTTCTTTATCTCTATATCCTAGGTAAATTAGGGCTATAAAGCCAATTTTATACTTTTTTGTATTCCCTCTACCACTTTTAGCACATAAGTATTCCTTTTAATAATCACCGTGGTTAAATGGAAGGAAAAGGTATTGCAGCTGTAAAGTAGCCCAGGCAAAAACTAGTTGGAATGACACCATGATTTGATGTGGAAAAGGTCAGCAGGATGTTGAAAATATAAAATCATTAGCATCATAGTTTACTGAAACAGACACTCAGATAGGTAAGATCATTCAAAAAATATCTAGGGGAAAAAAAACCTATCTTTCACTTTTTCCATCAAGCAGAGTAATCTGGATTTTGACAAACACCAATGGCCTTGATGACTTTTTGGTACACATTGCTTTTGTTTTTTTGCAAACTTAAAGACCCTAGCAACCGCATAAAAAACCAGTCAGAGGCCATACAGTATGATAGTTACTTTGCATATATTACCTCATTAAATGATAACAACTCTTCAAAGAAGGTACTATTTATCATATACATTTTACATATGAAGAAGCTGAGACTCAGAAAGGTGAAATAATTTTTGCCAGAGGTCTTAGGGCAATTTACATTCGGCCACTTTCCCTGATATTTCAAATGACGGAGCACTATCACCAGATTATGAAATAGGTTAAAATAAAACAACCACAACAGTAACAGAAAGACTCAGTAGGATTTAAATATTCTTAAACTACACTGGGAAAGAGAAAGCAGGGATCTCCTTCCTGAAAATAAAAGCAGTGACAAGGAGAGGAATACAGTAAGTCCAATTTTTTTTTTGTTAGCACACAAGTTAAACTTGCAAGCACGATCAAAACATGTTCTTCATGAAAATGGACATCATATTTATTACAATGATAAATAAAATGGTATCAAATGGAATTCCACATGTATTCTGTGATAGATTTTAGAAAACATCTTTTCACATATAATGAAACTCAGGTTGCAAATGTTAACCAATTACAGTGAGGAGCACAGCAAATACTATTAGTACTGCGTAGACGGGTAAAACATCCCAAGGAGAAATACTAGATGCAATCAGCATTGGACAATGAGCAAGAGACACGTGGAGAGGGAGGGTAAAATACCCAGAGAGAAAGAGAGGATATGAAATTTATGCATGGGTTATGTGCAAATACCTACAGGTTCATCTTGCAGGGTGTTCTTTTTGTGAAAAAGAAAACTAAATTCTCAATAATCACAAAGAAACTCTACCCGAATTAGTGGATAATAATAAAAATAATCTTTAGAAGGCAGTTGCATAATATAAACTAATGAAATAATGTATTCTTTAGTGGTTGTAGGAAAAAGTACTTGCAAGAGAGAAAACTTAGACTTGCCAATGAGAAAACATTTTCTTTTATTAGTACAATTAGGAAATTTTTGTACACATTCACCACACACAGTTTTACCTTTTTTGTTTCATTACAATAAAGTGGCAGCCACACTAATTAACAACTGTGGACCCGATATTTAAAAAATGATGAGTATTCTGTAGTGACCACTACTAAGTTGGAATCATTCTAAAAGTTTAGGGGGAACATAAATGTAAATATAGAAAGCCCATTTTTATGTCACTTCATGTCTATATGTGCAAAATAAACTAATCATGATTCATCATATTGATTTGTCTTGAAATACAGATTAAGATCCGTTCTGCTAAAGTGAATGCGACCAATCAAGAGTTTGACAAAAATAAGATGGTTATGTAACGAGCATCTGGGCATTCATTTTTGTGGTATCGGAAGAGCTCATGACCTAATAGTATTTATCAGACTGTGGTAAGGCCGCACAAGTTCTGTATGTTCTCTAACATCCAAGTGAAGCCAACCAAATATTTCTACTTTGGTGTTAGTCATGAAAAGAGATAACTAACAAATTGACTTGTCCAGCATGTTAAAAATGACCAAAAAAAAAACCTCAGATCTTTTTCTTACCACTTGATTATATTTAATCAGGAAAGTGGTAATAAACAATATTGACCTTATGCAAATTCAAAATCCACTAATTGTTTTCTGCAACTATTATATATATGACCAAAAAAACTTTGCTGTGGATATGCATATTATTGTACAAGTTTTAAATAAATACCATTTACAATATCACTTGTCACAAAGTGAAGAGATGCATATTGCCAATTAGTATTTGGAAATTTATTTTTCTTTTATAAAGATGCTGGGAACCATAAAATTAATCTGTGAGAAATTTCATTTGGCATGCCGTCACCCCTATTTATGTTTTATGTATCATACAGAATCAAATCAAATAATTTCAAACAAAGTCCAGGGGGATATAGTTGCATAATACATAAGATCTCAGGAGGCAGTATTTATAGAGCAAAGAACATGGGGTGTTGACTAACTGAACTGAGGTTCAAAAATTGGCTTGACTGTGGAGAAATGAAGCAATTTAACTCTTTGAACCTCAGTTTAAATAAGTGTAAATAAGAAAAACACTACCTCCTATATGGAACACAAGATAAAAAGAGATGCGCATTTCATTCATTCAATATTCAGTGAATACTGGATATTTTAGGGGCTGGAGGACAGTATTATACATGGCAAAACTCATCCTCATGGAGCTTGCATTGTAATGGGGTGAGGAGTCAAGAAGGACAGCAAATAAACAAATGTATCCATATGTACTTGCATCCATATAAATTCTATATTCTGTACATAAATATATAACTGTATACTGTTCAGGACAAATGCAATGAGGGGGGTCAACGATGACATAGATGACTGTTACACAACATTGTTTAGCTTCTCTACAAACAATACAAAATGTAACAGCTTTCCTTCAACTGCTCTTTATCTCCTTCTTCCAAGGCTCACAACTGAGATAAAACACACACACACCAAACTTGGTCATGCTGGTTATGATAATGTCAATAAGTAGCTCTGTGCTTTTTGTTATTTGCATGAGCAGGCACTGGGAATCGAACCTGGGTCTCCCACATAGCAGGCGAGAACTCTGTCACTGAGCCACCATCACACTGCCTAGTAGCTCTGTGTCTGAAGAGCACTTTTCATAGGCAAATTTCTTTCCTTCTGTAAATGTGTTACCATAAAATTTGTATTTGCTAAAGCATACTGAGGTGGACAGTATGGTGTGGCTTCATATCCTTTGTAAAATATTAACTGCAGTTTGCCTTCCCTTCCCATATTTTGGTCTATATAGGACTGTGCAGATATGTATTGCATGATTAATATGGCTTAAATTTTGCATGACAAAACAGAAATGCATAGAAAAATCCAGGATAAAATATTTTACTTCTTAAATGATATTTCCTGATCTGTTAAAATTCTGTTCTTTCCCTTGCTGCACCACATTACCAAGTCCACTTAATTTTTACCCCAAATCATCATATATTTTTAAGGACTTGGTAGGTTAAATAAATATCACTATTTAAATAATGAGTTGTCATTGCTCTTTCAAAATTGAATATCTGTCAATCAGAGTTTTTTAATCACCTGAGTTTGACAACGTTGCAAGTCAACCTTGAGTTGACATCATTACAGAGAAAACCAAAATAACTTACTGTTCAAAACATATCATTCATTTTAAGCTGCATTATTGTGAAGATATTTAGATATATATACATATATATATATATATACATAAGACAGATATTTAGAACAGACCTAGGCAAATAGTAAGTACTCAGTAATTCTCAAATGATGATCATCTTTTCATCTCTAATTTGAGCTCTCACAATAACTTTCCAATTTGGTTTTCTATCTCTAGACTCCCCTGTCTTTGCTCCTTCTTCCAACTGTCACCAGGTAAATTTTCTAAACTATAATTGTGGAATATCATGCCTTTTAATCTTTCTCTATCACTTTACCACGACCCTTAACTTCAGGGTCACTTCCAGGTAAGCTGTGCCCTCTCTCCTCTGGGTGTTCCCTATCCTCACCCGCACCGCCACCTTCTATAGCTTGATGTCATTGCTTTACAAGTTCTCTCTTTTCATTTTTGCCTCCCCCACTGCATTGTGAGGTACTCAGAACAGGGAGCATATCTTAATATTCTTTGGATACCTAGGGGCTGTTCAGTAAATGTGAGTAAATGAAAGGACAGTTGGAGGATGACAAAGAAAACATGGGCTAACTGCTAGTTACAGAGCAGCCGAACCATTTTTAATCTTTTTTTCTTATTAATCTGTTAAGTTGAAAGATTTTCTTACTAAACATAAACCTACCTGTTCGTGCACATATTTTACTGAAACACTTTAATGGTTTGGGGCGGTTTTGCTCTTAAAATACTATAACCCATTGGTGTATCTAAACATCCCTTTTTTAAAAAGAAAATTATTATTCTGTTTCTCTCACATCTCCATACTTCCCTGATAGACACACAGGCTTTAAAATTACATATAACAGTTTTTCAAAGTACTGCTTTAATTGTACCACATTCTTGTTTAAAAAGTTCTATTTATACGTCTTCCTCTATGAAGACCAAAATGCTCACAAAGACCCAAGGATCTCCCCAGCATGTTGCCCTCCTAGATTTTTACTGTGATCTTATATGGCTTCAGCTCCAGAATGTCTTTATTAGTTCCTCTCCACCCCCAAGCAAAGCTTGTTTATCTCTCCTCCAGTCTTTTACTTATGCTCCCCTTCAAACCTAGACTGGCATGGCAGACATGAAACTGGATCACCACCCACCCACTTTCCCCTTCTAGAAAGGACTTCTGCCCAGTATGGGGAGTGTAGTCACAGACAGCCTTGAGGTCTGAGTTCCTTTAGGATCAGCCTCAGTCATAGATGACCACCGAGGAGGAGGTCAAGCCTTTCTTACCCTTGAGGACCAATCAAGGAAGAGTTTAATGGTGCAGCCCAGTTGGCCTAAGGCACTCAATGGGCAGTCCTGGCTTGAGACACCTTCTGAGTCAACCAAAGCTGTGTCAGATCCAACAGAACTGATCACCCTATGCCTGATCCTGCTTCTCCTGATTTCCCTTTCCAAGTATTGATCTCTAATAAACATCTTGTGCCCCAAACGCCATCTCAGCATCTCCCTCCAGAGAACCCTACTTGCCAAACACTCTTCTTTATGTTATCCCCTGTTTGCATCATCCATCATTTCAGTCAACTCAGATTTTTCAGGTCTCCCTTGTCTGATATGAACCAAGCTGAATTTACCTACTCTACTTTTACAAACCTTAGCAATTGTTGTGTGTTATCCTCTTCAATTAAAGTGGTTCAATTAACTTTTTAAAATGAGGAGTTATCTCATACTTTTTCCTTCTATCCAATGGAGGTAGTATAATACTTCTAAGTAAGAAATACTTAATAAATATTTACAGAATGGACAGTAACATGTTTTAGACAATACTTACATTGATGATTTCTATTTTTTCTTTTCAGTTTTTCATAAATCATATTTGAGATAAATTGGTTAATCTTAATTCGAAAAGAAAACAACTTCCTATGTATAGTGTTAAATATGAATCATTTGAGTAATATATTTCTTTGGAAGTCCTGTAAAGGAAAATATTAAGAGTTTAAGGAAGAAGCAGACTAAGCCATTCTTGGTTCAATATCTGCATATAAATTAAGGTTTAATTTTTAAAATCCCACAGCCAGGGATAAGATGAAATACCAATTAATGTGAAAGCAGCAGTGGATAATGTAGTAAAATGAAGGCTAAACAAAGCACTAACAAATACATCAATATTCTTAAATTATACTTGACAGAATCTATTCTGTTAGATTGCAATGTAGCAAGTCAAATTTGGGGCTCTAAAAGCCTCAAAAATAAAGTATGTTTTCAGTTACTGGATAAAGATATTTCAAGAAGCTATTATAAATAATAAAAGTATGCTTTCCTCACAAGAAATAAATCACTTCCTCAAAGAGAAGTGTTGGTACATAATTATTTCTAAAATAATTTAAGCAGTTTTTTTTTTAATTTCTCTAAAAGGCTGGGAAGACTGGGGGTGATCTTTATTGAGATGTTGATTCTTACTCAATTCCTTCAAATCTTTCAGTTAAATCTAGAGATTGTGATGTGACTAAGGTGGCAGTACACAGATTTAAACCTTAAAAATAAAAAAAGCTTGCAAGAATCCCAGTTTCAACATGCATATGATAATAAATTAACAACTTTCTAAAAATAACATGTCACTGTTCCCAGAAATGGAAGAGAGAACCTACTTCAACTTTGGACTTGTATCTCTCCTTTAATTGGAACACAACTGTATTCCAGCTGTGAGAAGTTTCTTTTATTCTTTACAATGTTGAAACACACACACACACACACACACACACACTTGGTCCTCAGAACTCTCAGCAATCTGTCTCTGAGTGCATGTTCTCCAGGAAATATTAGGTTTTTTGCCTTCTTCTTTAACTGCCACTTTTTTCTTTATTCCCACTTAGAATAGTGTGATATTTGTATTAAACTTTCTTCCTTTTAAAGATCAGTAAACTAACATATAATTTTAATCCTTCGATACCACTTTCTTGCATGGCAAAACTGATTTTTGTCTGAAATATATAGTTTGCAGATTACCTGCATGTCCATTCCTTTCTATATAATGCTTTCACTGAAAGGCAAGATAATCTTAAAAAATGTGGTCAATGGGAAAACTGATTAGCTGATAGTCCTTCAATGGAGAATTGCATTTACAGTGTTAAGCACTTATGGAGACAGAAAATAAAAGCTTGGACTGGAATCTGAAAGCTGTAAGGAAATGCCCACCACAGACAATCTTTTGAGCATATAGAAGAATAAATTTCTTTGTTCTCCCTTCACACTTTGTCTTTGAGAAAGGAGCAGGGGTCTAGAAATGGGCTAAAAGAATTAATAAATTTATTTGATACATTATGCCATGCAAGAGACTATCAAAAGATGGATACTTTTTGTTATCTTCACAAACAGTATACCACGCTTCCTGAAATACTTAACTGTAACGGTGTAGTCCAAGGAAAGAGGAATTTCCCCTGAGATAAGAGCAAACACACTCTTTGAAAGTAATCCTAGGTATGAGGATTAGAAAGATAACTCGAAGCTTCATTTCTTTTATCTTATCACATCTTTGCTCTCTCACAGGAGTATAAGTGATAAGTTCTGTTTAAAAGAACACTGCATTGGCGGTGTACAAACTGAAGCAAAAATTTCTTCCCAACTTGTTTTACGGGGAACAGGTAAAGAAGGTCAGCCCCTTACTGACTCTTGGAAAGTTTATTACATTTAGGAATCAGAAGCGTCCCATCTTTAGATTATATGCTTAACCTGGCCGGAGCAAGACGTTCCCAATTTGAAGTGGGCACTTTGATTTGTTCTGGCACAGCAGGGATGTTCCCTGAAGAAAGCTATTACACTTCAACAACAAGAATTTTTCAATGTAAGACTTTTAGCACTGGGGAACGAGAGAGATAGGCTAAAATGTGCATCTTATCTTTGGTGTTTAGCATTCTCTTTTTTCAAGGGGAGCAGTAATTAGATGTCACAGACAAAGTTCAGAGGTTTGCCTCAGAAGACAGACTTGAAGCCAAGCTCTATGGCTTGGGTGAAATTTTCTGCTTCCCACTTTCAGCTATGAAGAGGACACTAGTTCGTTTTGGCGCAAATAAAGTAAGACATCTAAAGTAGGTCATTAAAGTTTGTTTGTTTGTTTGTTCTCATAAAGTTAATCTAACCCACAGTGCGGCAGAGTGATTCATGAACGCATCAGAAATATTCGGGAAATACTGAAGAAAGGAATGTAAAGAACAGATTTGGATATTGTTCTTTGGATAAGATTTCACTGAGAAGAACAAGCATGCCGGAGAGCACAAGCTTTTAAAGGGATCTGAAATGTTATGTTGAGTTTTACACATTAAAACATGTGGTATAGTATAACATTACTAATTTAGATGACACACATTTTAATATCTATGACTATTTTATAAGATACAGTTGAAATTTACCATCAATGAGGGAAATTTTGAAAAACTGAACATGATTACAAGAACTGTTTAAAAGAAGAGAGAAATCAGATGTACTAGGAAACCCTGATGTCATTTAATTCTCTTACCTAGAGATCAGAGAGGAGGCACATCTGTCTTGGATGCTATTTGGGGAAGTTAATTACTAAGTCACCAGAAGGAGCCTCTTCTACAATGATGTTACTTATAAGACAGTCCTGGACTGAAGGACATTATTATAGCAAGGTTCATAACAAATGATTCATACCCGTTTGCTTTAATAATCTGTCCAGGCCCCGTACCAGAACAAGCAAGCAGCATTTCTTTTAAACTCTTCTTTAATTCAGATTTTATCAGTGCAGAGTGACCCTGTGGTCAATTAAATCTGAAGTAGTGCAGTTTTTATGTTTCTTGAATATACTGGACTCAAAAGCAAATATTATTTTATGATATGTTAATAACACAAGGATTTTACTGGCAATATGTAGTGACACATGAAGGGACCTAAGGCTCTATCTATTTGCACAGTGGCAGAGCAGATCTACGAATGATCCCAGCCATAACTCTTAGTCAAACACATTAGCACAGTCCATTTACATAGCAGAATGCTCAGCAGAGATCTGGGAATATTCCTATGATCATAATTGAAATATTTCTCCAAAATATGCTTCTATGTATTGATGCCAGATCTGAACTGTGAATTAAAAACCCATAATAAGTGGCTCTAATTTGTTGGAATCTGAAGATAATTTAGTTTGTAACTGAACACAAGTTTTGTATTCCTCCAAAACCCTGAGAGCTAATTCAAAACAACTGAAACCTCATTTTATGCATTGAAGTCATTGAACCATATATATTTTAAAATATCAAAATATTCCCTCAAGACCTCTGAAGTGGCCTCTATATTTTATTTAGTTTAGGGGCCCTGACTGTCAAACACAAAGGCCAAAATGTACCATGTGACCAATCTGCTTGCAAGTGATTAAGAGTACAATTGCTCTTAATGATTTCAACTGCAATTAAATCACTTTGAGATGAAAAGGAATTTATGGATACACAAATTCTAACTAAGATTGCATTTATTTTTTTTGCTTTCTAGTTTCTTTTGTCTTCTATAACTTCATAAATCATAATGTAGAATCATTTCTCAGAATCTGGATGATTATTCCACTGAGATTAAGACAGTTTTTTTTTTTTGTACAAAACTTGCATTGTGTTATTCATAATTAAGCACTTGATAAATGTGATTCTTGCATGATAAGGTTATTATAGAATCAAAAATTTAAATCAGTTTTTGCCTAAATTTTACCTTATTACGAATATTCCTTTTAGACTCTAAAATCTTCCACTATCATGTTTATAGATGGTATGTGATTTAAGATTTTTATGAGTTTTGATCTATTTAGAGAATTGAAGCAACTCAACCATTACTATTATGATTTAATTTAAATATTATCATAAATCTAGATATTTGATTCAGTTCTGATGATGAATTCAATCGGAAAAGCTTTGAGAAAACAATATTTAAAAGAGAACATCATCCTACATGAATTTAAAGGGCAAATTGTATTGTACTAAGTGTTGTTTTATATATTAAGCAATATGATATACAATATATGTCACCTATAGATCTAAGAATGATTCCAACTATAACTCTTAGTCATATGTTAGCACAATCCATTTACATAGCAGAATGCTCAGTAGAGATCTGGGAATAGTCTTTGATCATATCAAAATCTTAGAAAAAACGAAAAATGCCATCTAAAATGTTAACATAATGTTAATAGCTTTTCTTGCACATTGCATTTTTGGGGAGAGAGGGTAAAACTGTAATGTTAGCATTATTCACATAGCAGTTAAAAAAAATGGAAGGAGGTTGGCTGAGCCTGATTTTAAACATGTCTTTTCATTGTATATTATATATTTTCTTTTAAAAAAAGAATGTCTTCTAATTCCCTTACAATTGGCTTCTGTTTAAAGGAAATCCCCTGGGATGTGTGGACAGAGCTTACAAATCAGAGTCAATTTCAGCTTAATTCAGAAAGGGGATGAGGAATGGAGCTTCAAAAGCAACTAACACATGAAAGAAAGTCACCTTGTTAGCTGACAGAGCAGCATATCTGCCTCAGGGATTGAAACTATTGAATATCCCTGTTTTAAATGGATACCATCAACCACTCCATCATTACCTACTGGTGCGGACTGGTTAACTCTATCCTAGATATGTCAGACAGATGACAGGATGGCTGGAATTGCTTATTCTTCGCTTTCTAAAAAATATATGTAAAAGAAATATGCACATTTTGCTGATACAAATACTGAGTTGGAAACTATGGTCTTAAAGTGGTCTGGGGAGAAATAGAGGACTTTGAGTAACTTACCAGTTACTTCTCTATGTTCCCACTGTTATAATGAATAGTCAAAATACATCCACTGAATTTTCCACAAATGCAAAGGGGAAAAGCAGACATGTATATCCAAGGCTTGATTAGGGTTCAAAATGCCCACAAATTACAACAAGGCTGTTTTATTTATCCATTTTACCAATAATTAAACAACGTTCATATACTACGCTTGTTTGTCGAATTTGTAACTTATTTCATATATAATCTTGCTTTTCAAAACTTCCCATTATGTTGGGTTAAATAATAATTCTTACACTGTTCTAAGAAAGAAAACTTGAATTCATATTGATTGCCCATCATTTGGTACCTTTAATTGTGTAACTCGCCAAGTCATGCAGAATTTTTTATACACCATCAGTAAATACTCCAGTCTGTCTCTACCAAGCCAACAATGCTACCCAAGAACTTCATCTTATTTCTCCTACGTTACTACCATGATTTCCTGATTAGACTTATCTCTCTGCATTGCTCTCTGTTTGTCTTCAGCAAACTCTGCCAAAGTTGCTTCTATATTTTGAACATACAAGTGGTTTGTTTTATTGCACTTCACTTTATTGTGCTCTGAAGATCCTATTCTTTTTGCCAATTGAAGGTGTGTGGCAAGCCTACTTCTAGCAAGGCTATTCGCATCATTTTTCCAACAACAGGTGGTTACTTCCTGCCTCTGTGACACAGTTCTGTGAGTCTTGCAATATTTCAAGTTTTGTCATTATTGTTATACTATAATGGTGATCTGTGATCTTTAATGTTACTATTATAACTGTTGTGGGGTGCCACAAGTCACACCCATATGAGATAGCAAACTTAATCGACAGTTTGCACATGTTCTGACTGCTCCACAGACCAGCTGTTCTCTCATCCCTCTCCCTCTCCTAGGGCCTCCTTGTTCCTTTAGGCACAAGAATATTGAAATTAGGTCAATTAATAACCCTACAAAGGCCTCTAAATGTTCAAGTGAAAGGAAGGATCAGATGTCTCTCACCTTAAATGAAAAGCTAGAAATCATTAAGCTTAGTAAGGAAAGCATGTTGAAAGCTAAGACAGGCTGAAGACTAGGCCCCTTGCACAAAACAGCCAAGTTATGAATGCAAAGGAAATGTTCTTAAAAGAAATTAAAAGTGCTACTTCAGGAAACACATAGATGACAAGAAAGCGAAATAGTCTTATGCTGATATGGAGAAAGTTTAGATGGTCTGGATAGAAGATCAAACCAGCCACAACATTACCTTAACCCAAACCTAATACAGGGCAAGGCTCTGACACTCTTCAATTCTATGAAGGCTGAGAGATGTGAGGAAGCTGCAGAAGAAAAGTTTGAAGCACCAAAGGTCAGTTCATGAGGTTCAAGGAAAGAAACCATTTCCTTAACAAAAGTGCAAGGTGAAGCAGCAATGTACTTCACCTGATGATGTAGAAGCTGCAGCAAGTTATTCAGAAGATCTAGCTAACATAAGTGAAAAAGGTCTCTACACTGAACAACAGACCTTCAGTGTAAATGAAACAGCCTTACACTGGAAGAAGATGCCATATAGGATATCATAGTTAGAGAGAATTCAATGTCTGGTGTTCGAACATCAAATGCAGGCCAACTCCTCTGTTAGTGATAAATGCAGCCAGTCTCTAAAGTGAAGCCCATGACCATTTACCATTCTGAAAATTTAGGGACCTTAAGAATGATGCTAAGTGTACTCTGCTTGTGCTCTTTAAGTGGAACGATAAGGCCTAGATGACAGTACATCTGTTTCCAACATGAGTTATTGAATATCTTAACCCCACTGTTGAGGCCTCAATTTGGAAAAAGAGATTCCTTTCAAAGTATTCCTGCTGATGTCCATGCACCTGGTCACCAAAGGTGACACTGGAGATGTACAATGAGATTAATGTTGTTTCATGCCTGCACACAGCAGCCATTATTACTATTTATGAAATACATTTATAAGGCTAAAGGTGCTATAGATTGTGATTCCTCTGATAGATCTGGGAAGAAGTCATTTGCAAACCTTCTGGAAAGGATTCACCATTCCAAATGCCATTGAGAACATCCGTGGTTCACAGAAGGATCAAAATATCAACATTAAATGTTACCAAACAGCATCTCATGTGACAGAGAAATCTTTCATAAAAGAAAAAGTTCATTGATGAGTCCAACTTCATCATCTTATTTGAAGAAATTGCCAAAGCCACCCTTCCTTTCAGCAGCTACACTCTGATCAGTCAGCAGCCATCAACATCCAGGCAAGACTCTCCACCAGCAAAAAAGATTATTGCTTGGTGAAGGCTCAAATGATGGTTAGCATTTTTTTTTTTAGCAATGAAGTATTTTTTTTTATCAAGGAGTGTCCACTGATTTTTAGACATAATGCTAGTGCAAATTTAATAGCTACAGTACAGTGTAAACATAACTTTTATATGCATGGGAAATAAAAAAATTTGTGCAACCCACTTTATTGCAATATTTGCAGTATTCTGGAACCATACCCCAATATCTCCAAGGTATGTCGGTAGTTTGTTTGTTGAAGACAGGTAATGAACAACTCCTTCCCTCAAAGACAGGAGGCAGAGACAGAGGAGACAGAGGAGAAAGAGCAGAGAGAAGAGGAGAGGAGAAGCGAAGCAAAAGAGAGAGACAGAGAGAGTAGAGAAAGATAATGAGAGAGAGAAATTGAGCAAAGTCAAAAAGGAAACCCTAATTCCAGTGCTGCTACAACAAAGATAAGCTCGGTGTGAAGAAAAGGCTACAGGAGGGGCAAGTAATTTTGTCTAGAGGAATTATCAGAAGTAATAGCTAAGTCAAGATAATACCAACAGGATGAAGTTAGCAAGGTTTTTCCCCCTTTGGTAACATACAGTGACAGAGGAAAAAGCTTCTCAGGGCAGGTGGAACAACAAACATAAAGGCATTAGATGTGAACAAAAACATATTGTGTTCATGGACTTCAAATAATTTCATATAATGGAATCAAAGAGAGTGCAGAGGGAGAATGAATTAGGGCTGGCAAGGCAAACTTCACGCAGTTACAGTAATCCTAGGCAGGCAATGGTACCTGGTTCTGAGAGAGTGGATTAGACAGAAGTGGGTAAATCTGAGGAATTGTTGGTGCAATCCAAACTAGGTGACTTGCTGAATATAGAATGCTAGAACTCAAGGATGACACCCAGTTTTCTGCCTAGAGCACTTGAGAGAATGAACGGCGACACTTTTCACTGAGACAAGTTAAACAGGAAGATTCCAGAGGGAAAAGTGTGGTCAAATGATATATTTATGACTTCTGAGTTTGTCACTTTTCCTTAGAATTCTTGGCAAAGAACTTCCCATTTTACTGTTAAAATATCCATCCTCTCCAAATTTCTTGTTACTTCTGTTATTGTTAGACATATTTTTTCAGAAATCTCTTTGATGTGAGGAAATAACCGAGGGATACAGGGCTCTTTAGAAAAAGTAATTTTTAACTGGAAACTTGGAAACGCTTATCATTTTTTACTTTGATTCTATCTTCAAGCTTTCACTGCAATTAAAGATGGAATCTGAAGAAAGTGGGGAGATGTGGTGAGCTCCTTTCCTAAGTTCAATTCCCCACATTTTTCTTTTTTTTCTCACCTCACTCTGAGCTGGAAACTATAGACCAGAGCTGTGACTGAAGCGCACATAGTTGAGGCTCAACAAATCTTTGTTAAAACAGTGAAACAATAAACTATCTATTCTTGCTTAAGCACCCTCTTTTAAAAAAAATTTATGGTACTAAAGAAAAATAAATGTGGATATATATTCAGTTAAAATAAATTGTTCTTGAAATTTTAAGCTATATAATTCATACCTTCTACCAAAGAATGTCTTATCTTGTAACTTTTACTCTAAGAGCAATTGAAATAGAATAAATATAGAGATTGTTCCTACACACCAGAAGCTCTCCTGTAAGCTTTCTGATCTTCACTCACTTTTTTTGCCCAAAGAATTTCTGAGCTTTT
This sequence comes from Tamandua tetradactyla, assembly GCF_023851605.1. Classification (NCBI taxonomy): domain Eukaryota; kingdom Metazoa; phylum Chordata; class Mammalia; order Pilosa; family Myrmecophagidae; genus Tamandua; species Tamandua tetradactyla. The sequence continues at coordinate 32,116,457 of NC_135352.1, forward strand.
GTGGACATCAGTTAAAACAAAGAGCTGTCCCTGAAGTAGGTGGTTCTTTTATCTATAGTTGCACTTTTTTGTAGAAAGGGCACAGAAGTCTTCATCAGAATCATGCCTTAATATGCATGCTATTATCTAAAGGTTTGATAGATCTTGGGTTATATTTTTATCACATTAAAAAATTAAATAATAATAAGTTCCCTTGGTCAAAATTTTAATAACATATGTTATTAAAACCTTTCTAATCCTCTAACTCAGTCTATTAGTTTGGCAAAAGCCAATTTAATAGTTAGACACTTTTGTAACATTTTTGGTGAAGGCATAATTTTTTGTCATTTTTTATCATGTGATTAATATAGCAAAACCTAATGAGATATAGAATTTTAAAACTTACAATTGTTGACTTGGTTGTGTTTTATAATTTAATCTAATGTATTGCAGTGGAGTAAGTAGATTTAAAAAAAGTCCAATGAGAAAAATGTACAAAAGGTATAATACAAATATCAAGTAACACCATAATTATACAATGCAATTTCTGCTTTGAAAAACAAGTACTACAATGAGAAATTGCTAAGTATTTGAGAATTTGCTTGGGTAATTATAGAACATTTTTATGTAAAAGTAAATACAGCTAAAGTGTTCTTATTAATTTTATTTCTACTAATTCTCCCTTCATTTTCTCAGCAGCAGAATATTAACTTTTCAAATTAAAACTAGTTAACACTTTGTAAAGAACACTTATGGGACAACACTACCTAATACTCAGCATTGATGTTCAATCAACTAAAACATGCAAGTTAATGATTCTGCTATCAACAAATCACAAATCATTTTACCTTTTGTTAAAAATTCCAATTCATAAAGACAATTTCAGTGCTCTTATTGTCAAGTGTTGTTGTTGTGGGTTTTTTTTTTTTTTTTTTGGTATGTAGCACTTTTTATACAATTTCCTTTCCCCAGGCTAAAACACACCTTTCCTACTCATTTAAATAAACTTTTATCTTTGACATGCAGCCCTTCCAAACTGAGCAGGGGTAGCTACTGAGATTTTCCCCCTCACTTTGTACTTTTTTAAGAATAACAGCCCCAGTCCCTTCACTTGCCTGACTTTGTTCTTGCTGCCTCATTCTATAAAGCACTTATATATAAATTTAACAGCCTTTCACATTTTAGTCTAAAATTGTTCTTCTGTTGTGTATATGTTTTGTGAACTTTTATACTGGTCTTCCTGTTTAAATTATACATTCCTCATGGGTAAGAGTGGACCTATATGGCTCATTCAAAAAGAGCCTAACACAATGTACAACGTGCCAGAACCGAAAATTATCCCCCTTCTTAAAAATGATATGGCTGCAAAGGATAAAAAAAGATAGTTCAATGCATTATAATTCTATTCAATCCATCCTTAGTCTCTTAGTGTGTCAGGTGGAAAATCTGCTTACTTTAGAGATAAGGGACATGGGACCTTGGAGAAAAAAAAAATCAGTAGATAATTTCAGCCTATTTAGTTTAATGGGGAAAAATTAGTAGAAGCGTTAAGGGACATTAAAGGGGCAGGCACATGCCTCGGGATCTATGTGGATCATATCTTTTAAATGGGCCTGACAGGCACTAAAGATGATATAAGAGAAAAGGATTCTTTTCAACTTCAAAATATATTGTAATAAGAACTGATAACTTTTGTAGGATTTTAGATATTTTATAATAAGTAAAGTGCCCTGCTCATATTCAATATTCAATATTTGTTGAAATGCATTAAATATTGAACATATACAAAATCTGCTGACAGTAAGTTTCATTCAACTTCCTGAATTCTCAAGCAAGTATTCTCCATTAACATATTCTAGATTTAGTTTTGAAGATATATAAAATTGCACTTTTTCACATTTCAATCTTCTGATTTCCTTGTTTCCTTTAAATGTTTAAAATGAACTTTTCAACAAAATTGTATTGTGGTTTTAGCCATTGGGATAGAAAACTAAAGTTAGGTCACATGATGTAAAACATATAAATGCAGTAATACAGTAAGGTAGCCTTCTTTGGAAAATTTAGGAAAAGACTAATAAAATTCAGTTAGCTAAAAATCAACCAATTCAGTTTCAATTAAAATCAGCTTTCCTAGGAAATTTCTAGATACCAATACTGTAAAAATTTAAGTGCTGCACCAATTTTAAGTGTACAAATCGGATGTAATAAAATAGTAATACATGCTTTAAGTGACGTTATAGAGCTCAGGATAAACGCATGAATGTTAGCAGCACACATCCAAACAGACTGGACTACTATCAGGATCTGTTTGTGAAATGAAGGTAATGTATAAAGATACGGATTATTTCATAACTTCACACTCTCCTTCAAATCACAACATACAAGTGTTTGACTAGTTTTCCCAGTCTACCAGTCTCAGTCTGTTCATGATGTTTTAACTATATCATATTTATTATTACATTCAACTTCTTGTCCAAAAGCATAGATAATTCCCAACCCTTGATGGGGTAAAATGGGGATAAAAAGCAAAATGTGGGTAAGGGGGAGAAGTGTGGGAAAACAAAAGGGCATCTCTATCCAGATTCACTTCCAATGTCTTCCCCCAAAGACTTTTAAAGTCAGAGTTTCAGCAAAATATGCAAAGGTATATTTTGACCAAATGTTTAACAATCTCAATCTACTGTGTGGTTTGCATCAGGAAGTCTCAAATTTTCAAGTCCCTTTCTGGCAGGTTCAGGCACATTTGGAAATTTTCTATGTGCATATGCATATAAGCATGCATGTATCTATGTATTTACATATGCATCTATGCATACATATGCATATTTAGCTAAAGTACATTGCTATACAACTTCTTATAATGTCCCTAATTAGGCATAGAGGCTTCTTTCTTTCCCCACTTCTTCCCAATTAGATCACTGCCCAAGAGCTCATTTTTGGATCTAGCACATATTAATTGTTCAGCAAATGTGCATTGGTTGAACTGTAGCTATGCTCCTTAAACTGACATTGCTTACTTACTTTGATATGTGATAGCACACTTTATGAAATTAGACAGACACACATACTCACATACCTGTCAGTCTAAATACTAGTAACATTTAATGGCTAAAAAGCCTCCTTTCTGAATTTCTTCTGTTTTAAGCTTTTCATTTCTTATAAACCCGTGCACTTCACTTCAAAGGACTGTCTTAGGTTCAAGTGAGAAAATAATGTTTTAAACATCAGTAACGTTAACACATAGAAATATTTAATACCTTTTTTTTAAAAAAATATATATCCTAAAGACAGATATTTCTGGATGTCTAGCTAAGTATACTGTGGGTTATCATTGAATGAATGAATGAATGTGGGATTACTTTAAATTCTTATATGTATATAATTTGGACGTGTAAGAAAATAGTGCATAAGTGTCTGTTATAAAGTAAATCTGTACCAACAACAATCAAAACGAAAATGACCATTTCTTTGACATTTACAAGGTTATAAGCCTCTTGTTATTTAGTTGTCAGGCAATCTTTTGAGGTCAGTATTATCCTCATTTTTCACAAGAGGGAACAGGCTATGTAGCACTATTACATTACTCAGATAACACACGACAAAACCAAATGTTGCTCATTATTGTCATCTCTTGTGTCCATAGATCTTCAATTTGATCTTATTTGAGGAAAGGGGGCATATATTTCACGAACTGAAACACCAGATACAAAAATCACTCCACCAATTTTTGCATATTCATTACCATGTGACGGTTAGCCAGTTATATGATTTGATTCAGTCATTTCATTATTGTTTTATTTTATTTTATTTTTTATTGACTTCTTTGGTGAAAAGGGCTTCTTTGTCAGATTTGTTGTGATAACTTCTGCTTTACTCTAGTTTCTGGTTTTTTATAGTTTTGGAAAGATAAGATTACATTCTATTTGCTTATATCAAGTGGAGACAAGTTATAGACATTGATTTATTTGTGTGATCTTAGGAAAATCATTTAACTAGATATTGTAGGTAAGAGAGACTCAAGGTCTTCTGATTCCTAGACGAGTGGCCTCTTTCCAATATTGTATTGCCTTTCACATCCTGTCACCAGCTTCAAATTGTGTTAGCAGAGGAAACACTGAAAGGACATAAATACAGAGCGATATAAACAACATCTTGAATGAAGTAGATTATAGTCCATCGTAATCAACTGAGACTAGAAATTTTAAAATAACAAGTGAGTTTTAATGCTGCATGCATCTATGAAAGAATAATAAAGAACAATGATGGTTCTTATTTCACTGGGGTTAAAGTGGGACCCTTTTTGTCCTTTAATTTCCCTAATTAGTCTCAATTGTGTTCTCCCTCTAAGTTAGTAGACCAAGATAGTAGCTGCTTTATTGCCATGGGAGGAAAACTTGCTCTTACTGAGCTTTATTAGATACTCCATTCTTTCATTTAGAATCCTATTAAGTTTCCCCTTGGCATTTTCTAAATCAATTAGTTTTAGCCTTACCCTTCTTAATATGCTCCTTTTGGAGGCTCCTAATTTTAGTCCCTAACTCTGGTATTTGTAGTTGCCTTTCTCTTTTCTTTTGGGCAAAGATTTCAATCAATTTTCCCTGCAATACTGCTTTGCGAGCATCCCACAGAGTCATATCTGTGACCTCACCATTATCGCTGTCTGCTAAATATTCTGCCCATATGTCTTTGAGCTTTTCCCTAAACTATTGCTGCTGAAGGAAGTAATTATTACTTTACCATCCTAGCACTCCCTGGTTGCTTTTCAAGGGAAATAATTCCACACCCAAGTGAATCATTGCAGGGTCCAAAACTAGAATCTTGTCAATAGAACAGCAACTTTGGCCTCAGTCTCTAGTGGGAATAGAAATGGTTCTGGAAAACAAAGAACACTTTATAGAATAAAATGGAAGCTGTGGCCACGAACATGCCCGTTTGTTTTAAAAATCTGGTTACTTTATGGAGCTAAAAAAAAACAGACAAATCTCTGAAAGTATATCTACTGTATTTTCCAGTGAAGACACAGTATGTATTTCCTTTATCTATTAAAATAATGCATTTTAGACTAAGATAGCATAGTAAGAAGCACCAAGATGTGATTATCCCAAAGAACCTTTGAATAATTAGCAAAAACCTGCAGAGACATCTTCCTCAAATCTCCATAAAATAGTTAAAGGGTGGTAGTAACTGAATGAGTGCCAAATCAAGAAAACACAGCTTAAAGAATGGTAGAAGCTCCTGATGTTCTTATTGGCCTCTCACTGGGGTGGAGAGGAACCTATCTGCACTGGTATTGTATGTGACTGACCCTGTTCCAATGGGAGCAGAGAAACCCCTATGCAGAAAACAGATGCCTATCTGTCAGTGCCAACCTATCAGTGACAGACAGAAAGACTGAACCAGGCAACTGCTCTTAGGATCTCTCTCTAAGAACTTGCCCTGTAGGCAGAAGTAGCTTGCAATGGAAGAAATTAGTAAGTCAAAGGGACCTGGGTCAAAGAATTATCCGCTGTAAGTCATACAACAGTGCACCCAGGAGAGCGAGAAAGTCTATTTTATAGAGAATGAGGGGGCGGGGTAGTAGAATTCCTAAAGTGGTGGTATCAGTAAGGCACCAAACAAGCACAGGACCAGACGCAGGCTCAGAAAAGACTGTGAGATCCCTGCAGTTCACATTCTCCTTAGGCTGACCATCTTGAGAGGAGGGCTAAACCCTAAAGGAGAGCACCAGCCAACATACAGCCAACTTTCAAAGGCGGTGAAAGGTGTTTATCACATTTGTTTATTTGTTTGTGTTAGCTCCTGGCACTCAAGGAAACACCTGTCATATCACTAGCTATATAAAAACTTTTTTAAAAAAATAGACAGCTCAGGGACTAAAATACAGGGTTAATATAGTAAAATATTAAATTTCACAGTGTACAATAGAAGATTACAAGGAAAGCAAAGAAACAGGAAATGATGGTCCATCCAAAGGAACAGGTAAAAATCCAGAAACAATGAAGAAAGAAGTCCAAAGAAAGAAGGAGAAAATCTAGAAACAATCAGTGAAGAAAATAAACTTTGGTCATACCAGATTAAAAAAAAAGAAGATCCTCAATATGTTCAAGGAAGTTAAGTAAAACACAAAGAAAGACTAAAGGAGATCAAGAAAACAACAGATGAATAATATGAGCAGCTCAATAAAGAGACAGAAATTTTAAAAAGGAACCAAACAAAGCCTTGGTGTTGAAGGCCACAATAAATGAAATGAAAAATTCCCTAGAGGGTTTCAACAGTGGATTGGAGTTGACAAAAGAATCAGTGACCTTGAAGACAAGATGACAGAAATGAATGAGCCCTAGAAGCAGGAAGAAAACAGAATTTTAAAAAAGAAACAGAACCTAAGAGACCTGTTGGATACCATCAAGTTGCTTGTATCATAATACAATATTGTATCATAATACAATAAATGTATTATGAGAGACCCAGAAGACCAACAGACAGAGATGGGCAGAGGCGTATTCAAAGAATTGATGGCAGAAAGCTTCCCCAATTTAATGAAAGGCATGAATATGCACATTTAAGAATCCCAACAAACCCCAAATGGGCTAAACTTGAAGAGAACTATATGCCCAGACACACAGTAATCAAACAGTCCAGTGCCAAAAACAAGGAAAGGGTTCTGAATTCTGGAAGAGAAATGCATCTATTTCTGTACAAGAAAATCCCAGTAAGATTAAGTGCTGATTTCTCATCAGAAACCAGGTAGGCAACAAGGCAGTGGGCTGAAATATTTAAAGTGTGAAAAAAAAAACAGTTGCTAAGCAAGAAATTTATATTAAGCAAGATTTTCTTACAAAAATGAGGGAGAGATTAAGACACTCCCAGGTTCAACAAAAGCTAAGGAAGTTCCTTACCAGTATACTTGCCCTACAAGCAATGCTAAATGAACTTCAGAATGAAAGGAAAGGACACTAGATAGTGAATCAAAGCTGCAAAAGGAAATAAAAGATTTCCAGTAAAGGTAACAGTGTGGGTAATTATAAATGCTAGTATTATTAAATTAATGGTATGGAACTCCATTTTTTCCTTCTTATAGGTGATAAAATGCAAATGAATAAAAAGTACTCATAAATCTATGGTTTTAGATATACAGTGCTATGGTGGTTTGAAACTGTATGCAACCAGAAGTCATATTCTTAAAGCTAATCCATCCTTTTGGGTATGTCTATTTTTTTAAAAAGTTTTTATATAGCTAGTGATATGACACCTGTTTCCTTGAGTGCCAGGAGCTAACAAAAACAAATAAACAAATGCAATAAATACCTCATGTTGGCTTGTGCTCTCCTATGAGGAGAATGTGAACTGCAGGGATCTCACAATCTTTTCTTTTTAAATAGGACTTTTGATTAGGTTACTTCAGTTAAGACATGACCCAGGTGGATCTTAATCCTCTTACTGAGTCTTTTATAAATGGTATGAATATGGAGGCAGAAAAATCCATGAAAGCAAGAAACTGAAAGGAATAAAAACCAGAAGATATATTTCATGATCTACCTGCTTTGAGCAACTGAACGAATTAAAATGTATAAAGATATAATTTGTGACAAGCACACACACAAAAAAAGGCAGGGGATTAAAGAGTAATGGGACAGTGTGTGTATTTTATTGAAGTTAAATTGGTACCAAATCAAGTATGATTGCCATAGATTTAGAACTTATATTTAAACCATGCGGATTTAAATTTATGAAAAATATGTACTGAAAGTAATAAGGAGGGATTCCAGATGGTACAACACAAAAAATCAAATAAATATGAAAGGAGGCATTAACAGAAGAATTGAGGGGAAAAAATGGAGAAAAGACCAAATAGCAAAATGGCAGAAGAAAGACCTCATTATCAGTTACTTTAAATGTAAATGGTTAAACTCTCCAGTCAAAAGGCAGAGATCAGCAGAATGGATAGAAATGCATGACCCAACCACATGCTATTTACTAGAGACTCAACTTAAATTCAAAGTTAAGTCAAAAGTGAAAGTATGGAAAAAATATATACCATAAATATAACAACAATAAATAAGCAAGGGTAATCCCACTAATATCAGGTAAAATAAACTTTAAGTCAAAACTGTGATAAGGGACAAAGAAGGACACTCTAAACTGATAATGATATCAATTCAAAAAGAGGACATCACAATTATCTTTTAAAAAATGATTCTAATGACAAAGCCCAAAAATATATGAAGCAATTATGACAGGGTTGAAGGGAAAAATGAATCATTGTATATTAATAGCAGGAAAATTTAAAACACCAGCTTTCAAATAGGAAGATATAGATTGAACATCTAGACAGAAGATCAATAGGAAATGAAAGAATTCAATGATATTACAAACCAAAAGGACCTAACATATATAACATTTTACTCAAAACCTATGGAATGCACATTTTTCTCTATTGCACATGGATCATTCTTTAGGATAAAGCACACTCGAGGTCACAAAACAAGTTTCAATAAATGCAAAAATATTACCATCATACAATTTATCTTCTCCAAACACAATGGATTGAAGCTAGAAATCAGTAACAGAAGGGGAACAGGAAAATTCACAAATATGTGGGAATTAAACAATTTACTCATATACAACCAATGAGTCAGGAAAGAAATCAAAACAGAAACGAGGAAATATCTTGAGGAAAATGAAAACACAAGATACTAACACTTATGAGATGTGCAAAGGCAGTGCTGAGAATGAAATTTATAACTCTAAATACTAACATTCAAAAAGAAGAACAAGCTCAAATCAGGGACCTAGCCTCACAACTCTAGGATCTAGAAAACAAAGAGCAAACAACCCAAAGCCAACAGAAAGAGAGAAATATAAAAGACTGGAGCAGAGAGAAATGAAATAAGGTATTTTATTTTTGGCATGGGCAGGCACCAGGTATTGAACCTGGGTCTCCAGCATGGCAGGCAAGAGCTCCGCCACTGAGTCACCAAAAAAGAGAGAGAGAGAGAGAGAGAGAGAGAGAGAGGATGAAAATTACTAAAATCACAAAGGAAAGAAGGAACCATTCTATTGATCTGACCAAAATAAAAATGATTATTAGAGGATACTGTGAACAACTGAACACCAACAAATTAAAAAACCTAGAAGAAATGGACCGTTTCCTAGAAACCCACAAACTACCTACACTGACACAAGAAGAAATGGAAGGTTTCAAAAGATCATTAAGAAGTAAAGAGATTGAATTGTTCATCAAATACATCCCAATAAAAACAAAACAAAACAGGATCAGATAGTTTCACTGGGAAACTTCACCAAACATTCCAAGAAGAATTAATACCAGTCCTGCTCAAAATCTTCAAAAAAATGGAAGAGGAGGGAATACTCACTGACTCTTTCTACAGATCAACATCACCGCCATACTAAAGCCATATAAAGATACCACAAGAAAAGAAAATTACAGACCAATATCTCTTGGAGCAAAAATGCAAAAACCCTCAACAAAACACTAGCAAACCAAATGCGACAGCACATTTAAAGAATCACATATCATGATCACATTGTATTTATCCCAGGTATGCAAGGTTCGTTCCATATAAGAAAATCACAATGTAATATGCCACATTAAGAGAATGAAGGGAAAAAACACATGATCGTCTTAACTGACATAGAAAAAGCACTTGACAAAAGCCAGCACCCCTCCTTATAAAGACAATTAGAAAAGTAGAAATCGAAAGAATTTTCTTTAACATGACAAAGTGTTTATATGAAAACCCCGCAGTTACCATCATACTCAATGGTGAAATTTTGAAGCTTTCCCTTTAAGACCATGAGCAAAAGAAAGATGTCCACTGTCACCACTGTTATTCAACGTTGGACTGGAAGTTCTAGTCATGGAATCAAGCATGAAAAAGGGATAAAATGCATCCTAATTGGAAAGGAAAAAGAAAAATGTTTCCTAGTTGCAGATGACAAGAGTCTATATATAGAAAATCCTGGTAAGTCCACAATAGAGCTATTAGAACTAATTAAATGAATTAAAAAACATGGTGGGGTACTTGATCAACAGGTAAAATCAGAAGTGTTTTTATATACTAGTGTTCTAGTTTGCTAGCTCCCAGAATGCAATATACCAAGAATGGAATGGATTTTGAAAAGGGGAATTTAATAAGTTGCTAGTTTACAGTTCTAAGGCTGAGAAAATGTCCCAATTAAAACAAATCTACAGAAATGTCCAATTAAAGGCATCCAGAGAAAGGTAACTTGGTTCAAGAAGGCCGATAATGTTCAGGGTTTCTCTCTTGGCTGGAAGGGCACATGGCAAACACGGTGTCATCTGCTAGCTTTCTCTCCTGGCTTCCTGTTTCGTGAAGCTCCCCAGGAGGCATTTTCCTTCTTCATCTTCAAAGGTCACTGGCTGGTGGACTCTCTGCTGCTCATGGATACATCGTCCTGTTCTCTCAGAATCTCCTGGCTTTCTCTATTGTCATTTTCTTTTATAGGATTCCAGTAAACTAATCAAGACCTACTTGAATGGGTAGAGACATGTGTCCACCTAATCCAATTTAACAACCACTTTTTTTTTTTTTTTTTTTACATGGGCAGGCACTGGGAATCGAACCTGGGTCCTCTGGCATGGCAGGCAAGCGTTCTTGCCTGCTGAGCCACGGTGGCCCATCCTAACAACCACTCTTGATTGAGTTACATCTCCAGGGAGATGCTCTAATTACAGATTCAAACATACAGTGCTGAATAGGGATTAGAAGAAATGGCTGCCTTTATAAAATGGGATCAGGATTAAAACATGGCTTTTCCTCCTTCATACACCCTTTCAAACTGGCACAACTAGTAATGAACAATCTGAAGAGAATTAGTAACTAACAAAATTAAATATCTAGGAGTAAATTTAATTAAGGATATAAAGAATTTATACATGGAAAAAATATAAAACATTGCTAAAGGACATCAAAGACCTAAATAAACGGAAGAACAATTTATGCTCATGAATTGAAAGACTAAATATTAAGATGTCAACTCTACCCAGAACGATTTATAGATTCAAGGGATGCACAATCAAAATTCCAACAGCCTTCTATGAGAAATGGAAGAGCCAACCATCAAATTCATTTATAAGAGTAAGGAACCCTGAATAGCCAAAACCATTTTGAAAAAGAAACATGGAATTAGAGGGGACTCACACTTACCAATTTTAAAAATTATTCCATATCATAGTAATCAACACATGTTACTGGTACAAGGACACATTTAAAGGCAAATGGGATAGAATTGAGAGTTCCGATATAAACCCTAACATCAGTGGTGACAAGGAGGTCAAGCCCACGCAATAGGGAAAGAATGAACTCTTCATCAAATAGTGCTGGAAAGCTGGATATTCAGATGCAAAAGAACAAAGGTAGACCCCATTTCAGACCATGTAGAAAAATTAACTCAAAACGGAACAAAGACCTAAACATAAGAAACAAATCTATAAATCTCCTAGAAGAAAATGAAAGGAAGCATCATTACGACCTAGTGCTAGGCAATATTTTCTTATACTTTTCATCAAAATACAAGCAACAATAGAAAAAAAGAGAAAACTGAGACTTCATCAATGTTAAAAACTTTGTGCATCAGAAGTTTTTATGGGCATCAAAAGATTTTAATTTCATAATGAAATTAAAAAGACAAACTGTAAAAGGGAGAACATATTGGGAAACCATGTATCTGATAAGGGTTTAATAGCCAGGATATATGTATAAAGAAATTCTACTATTCAACAACACACACACATACACACAGACACACAAAACATTTAAAAGATGGGCAAAAGCCTTGAATAGATCTTTCTCCCAAGAAGATATACAAATGAACAAAAACTACAAGTAGCTCAATATCCTCATCGAGTTGAAAAATGCAAATCTAACCGAATGAGATGCCATTTGATACCTCCTAGAATGGCTACTATTAAAAAAACAGAAAATAACAAGTATTGGGGAGGATTTGGAGAAACAGGAACACACATTCATTGTTAGTGGAAATGTAAAATGGTGTAGCTGCTGTGGAAAACGGTTGGACAGTTCCTTAGAAAGTTAAATTTAGAATTACAATATAATCTGGCAATCCCATTGCTAAATATACTCAAAGGAATTGAAAGCAGGGACTCGAACAGATACTTGCACACTGATATCTGTAATGGTCTTACTCACAATTGTCAAAAGATGTAAACAACCTGTCAACAACCGATGAATGGATAGACAAAATGTGGTATATACACACAATGGAATATAATTTATCATAAAGAGAAATGAAATTCTGAGGCATTTGACAACATGGATGAAATCTGAAAACAATGTTGAGTGAAATAAGCGAGACACAAAAGAAAAATATACTGTATGCTTTCACTGATAGGAAATAACTAGAATAAGGGAATTTGCAGAGTCAGAAACTAGCATACAGTTTGCCAGGGGCTATTGTGGGGGTAAGCAATGGGGAGATAATAATAACAGAATTTCTGTTTGGGGATGGAAAATTTTGGTAAGACTATGGTGATAGTAGTACAATATTTTTAATGATACTAAAACACCACCGAATTACATATTTGATGTGGCTAAATATGAAGTTTTAGGTTTTTATATATTTTACTAGAAAAAAATAAAAAATAGGACTATACACCACTGTAAGCCCTTATGCAAATATGGATCATAGTTAACAGTGCAATTATACTACATTCTTTCATCAGTTGTAACAAGCTACCTCACTAATGTAAAGTGGTAATAATAGGGATAACTCTGCATGGGAAGGGGGTAAATGGGAACTGTATTTTCTGCATCATTTTTCTGCAAACCTATAACTTCTCTAATAAAAAAAAATATTAAAAAATAAGGTAAAAAAAAAGGTATTCTCCCAGGTAAATTTAAATAGCTTTAAGTAACCCTATTGAGACCAGTAGTGATATTTTAAGAAACGGGATTCGAAAAATAAAAGAAATTCTAGAAAGGATAACCATGGTAGACAGATACATAGAGAGGCAGAGAACAGATAAAAACAGTGATGTAAAAGATCTCAGGAATGTAGTTTTTCATTTTAATTAATTTTTCAATATAGCATGCAAAAGCTGAAGGAATAATATATTACCTGCCAGGTGCCATGTTTTTAAGGAATATGATATTTGAAATGTAAGTTTGCAAGAAATGCCATGGAATGTGTATAACTTGGTCATTCTCTCCAACTTCAGGTATTTGTGTAACACATGAGACTCAGAGCCAGAGTTCTGCAACCATGAAAGTCAGCATCAACCCACACAGCAACTGTTTGAAATGCTGAAAAAATGATCAGACTTCAATTAGAGATGTGGATGAAGCTGATCTGGGTAGAACTTAGGGTAACGCGTGACAGTGACTGTGTTTTACAACCTTAGCTTCTGTGTGAGATGAAAGGAAGGGATGTGCCAAATTTATACTAACTTATATGGTCAGCTTATTTAAATGCCATAATTGCACACAACCTTGAACAGGGAGTTTCTCTGTTAAGATATTTCAAATGCCACTACAATCATTGTCAGTCTTGGGAGGGGGTCCACTAGAATCCCTATTTCCCTAAAGCATATTTAATATAACAGGAAAGCATCAAATAAAATCATAAATAACACATTCCTTTTCAAATTGCTTGGGATGTTGAATTATAAACCTTGCAGTAAAGGTGGCATCCAACTGGTGCTGGGAGTGTTAAGTGCCATAAGTGCCTCTATGCCTAAGAGTTGTATTTGCTAATTCCATACATATTCAATTCTTCTATTACCATTTTATTAACATACTGAAAATCTTTTACATAAAGTGCTTTGGAATTCAAATACGATTTTCTAAATCTCACGATATTGAGAACACAATCATGTTTAAGTTCTAACAGCACAAAGCTTCTCCTTTAGACTCTAATGTAGTTTTCAGGTCCAAACTAATGGGTGAGGACAGCTATCATTTAATTATTGTCTTGTGAGGGACACCACATTTCTCACTTTTGACCTCATGCAAAATTACGATCTCCATTGGTCTTAAGAAGAACTTAAATTTCCTATGCCAATTACTTATGAGTTAAGCCATTAAGGACACTGGTGAATTAAAGGAAAAAATAAAAGCTATAAACGGAAGACCTGAAACGAACATTTCCGTCCTATAGTATATTCCAGGCGCTTTTCATTTTATTTGTAGTATGCTGCTTAAAGCTTTACCAAGTTGAGGGAAACTGGATGAACTGGTGTGTTAGATTCAGTTGTCAACTTGGCCAGGTGAGCATACCTAGTTCTGTTGTTGCAAACCAATGGTACGTGAATCTCATCTGTTGCTAATTACATCTGCAGTCGGCTAGGAGGCGTGTCTGCTGCAATGAGTGACCTTTGACTTAATTGGCTGGTGCTTAAATGAGAGAATGCAATGTAGCACAGCCTAGCAGCTCAGCATTCCTCATCTCAGCACTCGCAGCTCAGCCCAGGCCTTGGGAGGTGCAGAAAGAAGTCACCCCGGGGAAAGTTGTTGGAACCCAGGGGCCTGGAGAGAAGACCAGCAGAGACCATCCTGTGCCTTCCACGTAAGAAGGAACCTCAGTGGAAAGTTAGCTGCCTTTCCTCTGAAGAACCAACAAAATAAATCCCCTTTTATTAAAAGCCAATCCATCTCTGGTGTGTTGCATTCCGTCAGCAAGCAAACTAGAACAACTGGTATTCATTAACCTTCATTCTACATATACAGCCTTCAACCTAAGAGATGTTGGGAAAATGGTACAAGGACTCGCAAAGCTAGAAATCTTAGAGGTGAGATTCAAATGTCTGGCTGATTTTTCTGAGTTATATAATTCCCATATGTAACATGTATAAAATAATTTATTTTACTGTAGTTTAGCTCGACATATTACTCAATACATGTTTAAGGAACATGTATCGAGTAGGGCGCTTTAGGAGATAACAGTGGTAGGATTAGCTAACAGTATTAACTTCCTAAGTTCTGTGTCCTGTAGATTCTGTTCAGTATAATAACATAGAATAAAAATAAAGTCCTAATTTTTGGAAAAAAATAATCAAAGTCTTATTTACAAATGATTATACTATCTACTTAAAGTGATATGAATTACTAGATTTAATGAGAAAGCTAAGATTTCTGGATTCAAATGTACATACAATTTTTTGCATTTCTAAGCACAAGTAACACTAACAGAAAATATTTCATATATATACATTTTTTTTGCGTAGAAACACATTTGCACAGAAAAAAGATGAGAAGGCTACATAATAATAATAGGTTACCATTGGTTTCTTTGTTGGTATTCTTATATGCAATGACAGATGTTTTCAAAATTTTCACTTTTGAAAAGGAATTAAATATAAATAAATGAAGGGTTTAAGAAAAGTCATTTTTTTTCCTATTTCTCATTTCATCTGAAGCATTAATTCATTAAGTTACGTGCTCAAAAAAAACCTCAATTTGAGATGGAATGATGCTACCCTGAGTATAACTTTTGATACAGTTGTAACTTTCAGAACCATGTGAACGTGCACACACGTACATACACACATACAAAATATCTAGAAGGAAAATTTAACAAAATTTTGCAACGGTTTTACATAGGGGATTATCTTAAAAATAAATGAAGTTTTTCATATGGCCTAAAGAAAACACAGCGGTCCACCACATAAATGAGTAGATAGCAGATTGTCTTAAAGATACTCATTTTTTCCTAAAATAATCTATGGATTATGTGATATTTCAATGAACATCAAAACAGGTTTATTTCTTATGCTTGTTTTATTTGCTTGTGGAACTTGCCAGAATAATTCAAAATTTATGTGGAAGCCAATCAATTTCAATATACTCAAAGACAAGCTACTCTTAAAGAAAAACAAGAAGAAAAATAAAATGATAGCAATCATAAATATGGTACTCATACAGAAAGGACAATGAGGCCAGTGAAAGAGAACAGAGAATCCAGACATGGATACAGACATATGCATTCCACAACCATTTATTGCCTGTTTGTGTCACGGACTATTTTGGGTGCTTAAGATAAAACAGCAAGCACAACTAGCAAAGATCCTTACTCATATTCTACTGCATTATATAAATTTGACATATAACACAGCTGGCACTGGATGTGTAAAGTATGGATCATTTGATTGTGCACTGGTAATTTCCATTTGAAAAAAGGAAGAAAAATGAAACCTAGCTTTTCCATCACACCATATTCAAAAAGCAATTTTAAATTAAGCAAACATACAAGGCAAAACTTCAAAAATTTTTAGAAGAAAATGTAGAAGCGCATTTATGATTTCAGAAAAGGAAAGGAATTCTTCAACAAGAGAAGAAAATCACCAAACACAGAAGAAAAGTTTGATAAATTTTATAAATAAACCTAACAACCATTGTTTATCAACTGATAACATAAAGTAAGTGAAAATACAAGCTACACACTGGTAGAAAATATTCTGAGCATAAATACAGAGGATTAATAACCAGTGTACAAAAAGAAAAATTTTAAAAAGAAATAGAGCCTACCCATAGGGGGAAAAAGATAACAGAAAAAAGGACAAAAGACATGAACAAGCATTTTGTAGAAGATGACCACAAATTACCAATACATATTAATATATTCAACTTGATTATAATCAAGGAATTTGAAAATTAAACCCACAGCACAGTATCCTTTTACATCCACTAGTCTGAGGTCTCAAAGTTTTGGGTAATATTTTATTTCTCAATCTGGGTGGTTGGTATATGTGTTTATTATTTTTTCAAGCTGTTCCTACATTTTACCTACTTGTTTAATTTTACATATGTTCATAAAAAATATAAAATCAGAAATTAAAATGGTAGATAGTCAAGTTAAAACCAAAAGGACAACTGGGTTTTAAAAAAACAAGATGTAATCACAAACGTGATAATCATTATAATGGTGTGAGAAACAACTATGATAAAAATGATGATGATGCCTTCGAGGCACCTAAAATTTAACAGAGCAGATGTCTACAAATTTCTAAAGATAAAAGGAAATCAAAGGGTTGGAGATTTAAAAATTGCTGTGGGATTTCCAGGTGGAGTGACATTATTTTCTGTTGATGTCACCAAGAGTGGATTCTATAAGAAGGCGGAAGGTGAGATGGATCATGGAGAACAGGTCAAATTTCAGCAGATGGATTTAGGGGGCACTACTTTAAATGAGATTTGGCAACAGAAGACTGCTAGCTTTCATGCTATTTTAGAGGGCTACATAGTTAGTTAGGTTATGCAAAAAATATCCACAGGATAGTCAAATGCTGAAGGGTAGATACTTAGTCAAAGGACATTTGGCCATGCCAACAGGCAGTAGGGAGACCCTTAATTTGAGTATCTAAGTAATTTCGAGGATGGTACTTTTTCAAAATATATTTGACAATCATATGAAATTAGATGGAGTAGGGGAGAACTGGTGATTGGAAATTTGCCCGAGAGCAATAATAACAACTCAAAAGTGATTTCAAGAAAGGAAGAAAGCCCAAATGAGAGTAGGATTAGTGGGATATGCAACTGGCAGTTTAGAGATTAAACCAGCAAATATTGGTAACTCATTAGATTTGGGGGGAGAAAGAACCTGAGCAGAAAAAAAAGAAAAGTCCCGGTTATTAGGGAAAGAGTAGAACCATTAGCCTTCAGTAAACCTAACTGGAAAAGACAGGTGGGAAACTTGATTCTAGACAAAATCATACGTTAGAAAAGCATCAAGCACTCTGCTGCACTCATCCCTTCACAAGCGTGAAGGTAGTATTAATTAGAGCCAGGCGGCAGGGCCCTGGGGATACAGAGTCATGCGCAAATGTCTCTACCTGGAGGAAGGACATCCAAAAAGGATCAAAGGGTATATTAAAAAGCACGGCCATGGCCGGATAGCCGTGGTCAGTCAGCGGAGAGAAGGGTGAAGAAATACCAGAAGCACACTTGGTGCAGTACTTAAGTTCAGGTGTCAACTTGGGCAGGTGCTGGTGCCTTGTTTTGTTACTGCGGACTTGAATCATCAGCAAGTGATACTCATCTATGGCTGATTACATCTGCAGTTGGCTAGGGGGAGTGCTTTCTGCAATGAGTAAGATTTAATTTAATTAGATGGAGGCTTAAAAGAGAGAGGTCAGAAGGGCTCTCAACAGCTCAAGCCAGAGGTTTGGAGATGCAGAAGGAATCCCCCCCAGGGAAAGCTGCTGGAACCTAGAAGCTGAGAGAGAAGGCTAGAAGATGTCGCCCTGTGCCATCCCATGTAAGAGAGAACCTCAGATGAAAGTTAGCTGCCTTTCCTCTGGAGAACTATAAGTTTTTAACTAAATAAATCCCCTTGTATTATTAAAAGCCAATCCATCTCTGGTGTGCTGCATTCTGGCAGCATTGGCAGACTAAAGAAATTTTACCTAATAATTTAATCTTGGGCTTGCTCTTTTACAGGAAAGTGTTTAGTGGTAAGATAGATCAATATTATAAATAGATATGACTCGCTATTTGCTCTTTTATTGTATTTTCTAGATATCTAGAAGTCTTAGTGATTAACATTCACACATACCATTTCCCTTGGGGAATTAAGTGAGTGATATCTCTGCTCTTCCAATTTCTGAGAGTCTTGACAACCGTTTGCCAATCAGTCCCAAAGAAGGGATTTTGAGAATATTAGTCCATGAACTTAATAATCAAGAAAAAATACACTTAAAGAGTGACATGAGATCTAGGAAACTGAAACTGCCACTTACCACCTTTTTTTCCACTGAAGTAGCCCCTCCTGTACAAGTTTGAAGAAGTTTCCATTTCTGTTTTTGAGCCCCCACCTCCTCAAGTGCATTTGGAAGAAGAGCCTGCTTCACTTCAAGAAAAGTTACTATTTCCTTTCCCTTGGCAGCACCTGCTCTGCCGGTTCTGACCGATTCGAGCCCCTCGTACGTGCTTAAGCGTATTTGAGGACCAAGCACAATTTGCAACAGCACCTGCGCAGCTAAATCCCTTACACCTGCCTGCCCGCAGCTGGAGCAGCCCACCCACCGCATCGCACCCATCCTTAGCCACTTCCTTTAGCCCGCCTTTCCCAGGCAGTATAACCCCCCAGCTCCAATTTAGTTCTGGAGACTGAATTGAAGCTTTTTTCCTCTAGTCTCCTTGTTGATCTACTAGCAATAAACTCTTTTTGAAATCCCTGGTGTCACGGCGTTGGCTTCTGTGGGCATCGGGCAACAAGCCCTTGTGGTGGATACAAAACCATTTCATCTCTTCCAAATGGTATCTGAGTTAAAGCTGCCTTAGTCTATCTTTTCTTAGATTATCTCTGTTTCAGACTTCTTTCCTGAGGATTATTGATGTGAGATTAGGAAGAAAACCTGTACCTGAAGGATCAAAAATGTATTCATGATATGCGAGTCTCACATTACAAATACCCACTTCTATATGTACAGATTTATAACAATGGGAATGTTTGGTAGCTATTTTCATTAAAAGAATATTCTCAAAAAAAGTTGATTTTACATTCGCTATGTCTCTAGTGCACATAATAGTGCTTTTAAAAACATGCAAAATGAGTGAAAAGATGTCATTTTCATATATATTTCATTATGCTGGGTTAGGGTAGCTTTGTAGTAGTTTACACATGAATTATTTAACTGATTCTCCAAAGGAGTCTGTGTAGAAGGTGATATAGGCACAATTTTATAGAGAATAAAGCGATGCTCAACTCCACCCAGGATATCCCTTAATTTTGAGTTGTGGTTTGCTTTGACTTTTACACTTTTTTTGACTTTCTATAGATGCTACTTCACATTCAATGTATGACCATAGAGCTTTGAGATTAGCTAAATAATATAGGCAATGCATTAATTTTTAAATCTGTCAACTAACTTTTTTTTCCCTGACAGATAACAATCATGAAGCACTCTCCTGAAGCTTTGTGTAATTAACTCCTGAGCTTTCCATGGCTATTTAACAACCACTAAAACACCTACTACTGGCTCTGTCCCATGCCATGGGGATTTACCTAAAAAACAAAAACGGGCTTTATCCAGAAGACATTGAAGACTCACCAGGGGACAAGGAGTATATTCTTTGTTTCTGTTTGGTCTTTTATTTCCTCAAATGTTTCAGTTAAGTCCCATTATAGCTTTCCTGGAGGTCGCATCTGGAAATAAGCTCTTTCATAAAAGTAAACACCAGTATAAAAGTGAGAGAGATTGTCCTATTTTATCATTTAACTATCCCCCATTCACTTTCAGAATATTATTCTCTTTCAGCTGAAATGCACATAACAATTTATGGAGATTTTGATTCTTTCTGGGAAGTATCAAATTTGCCCCCAAAAATGCAGAACAGAAGTTTTGAGACAGAATACATATTATTATTCAGAAAAAATAATGAAATTTTAACTATTGTAATAAACTGATGTTTTTCAAGTAGTAAGGTATTTATGAAATCAACATTAATAAATAGTAACTCAATTACTAAAGAGGGACTATCTAGTTTTACATTTTATCAAATAATTTTTATTTAATTTCAAATAAAATAAAACTGTGGTGACCATGTCCTCATATCTAGAATTAGTTCTAAAATGTGTTATTTTCACACAAAGGTTAATAAACTTACCAAGATATATATGGATTTTCCAGCCAGCACTAGATATTTCAAATAACAATAACATTTTTAAAGTTCATTAATAAAATAAGAATGCAATGTCAATCACTTCTCTGGAGAACAAAATCTGAGGATTGGTAGGACTTCACAATAGTAGGACAGATATCTGAAGCCCAGTAATTAAGGAAATTTCTATGTCTATTAAAAATGGAAAGTTCATTGTGAAAGAAAAATAGAGAATTCACTCCCCTGTCAGGAGCAAGGAGAAGATATGAAAATATAAAACATATGAATATTAAGAATAGTATCTATGAGATAATATACACCTAGCACTGGGAACAAAGTAACTTGATCTTGGGAAATTCCTGATTACTAACCAGAATCATGTGTGTTCCCTGACAAACACTGTAAAAGAGATCAGGACTATTTCTCTAGAATCCTTGTGGTTACAGTGTAAGCGGGATGAGAATGCAATGCTAAAAAAGAAGTAAATCAAGAAAGAAAAAAAAAAAGCAAAACAAACAGCATAATCTTTTTAGGTCAGGCTCTAAATAATGCTACTTATTCCCTACCTATATCATTGCTTCAATAAAGTGAAAGTGAAAGGGGAAAGAGGAACTTTAGCCACCTGGGCACGGAGAAGAGGTCAAGATATTAAATAATACAATAGGAATTTAGGAACACAGGGCTGAGTATCTACTAAAGAACGGTGTGCTCTGGTAAACCCTGGTTATCTTGGGATTCATACTAGCATATGGTGCTCTAAAGAACAAAACTAAATTAATCCTTATTTCAGAAATCTCCACGAAGAAACATTAGTGCAGTGAAATTATACTAGCTAAATCTATTCTTTCATCCTGGCATACAAAGTACACAGGAATAGGCTTGTATGAAAAAGAAGGCTTATTCTAAATGCTCTGGAAAAGAGCTTTGGCTAAGAAATTCTCCCACTCCTTTGTTCCCCCCAGATCCTCACCCCATTTTGTGTTCCAAGAAATGGTTCACTGCAAAGGACGGCCCCACCCTCACACATTCCAAGACTCACCGCCACCCTTTCCTGTGACACAGGTGAGACCCACCTGCAGCCTTTCTCCCGTGGTTCGCCTCTGACAGCTTACTCCCTCTTCTCTAAGTTGTTCCTCATTAATCAGCGTTCCTGTGGAGGGAGCCTGAACACCCATTTGTTCAGTGCATTTTGTCTTTCACACCACAATAAGCTTTTTACCAGAAACAAGTCCTGGATGTTTCAAAAGTTAGTCTTAGTGGAGAGAGTCTGGCTGTAGCTCTGCTTTCATAGGCTGGATTTGGGGTGAAGAAATAGCGATCAGAAGATCCCAGACTTTATGATTGGAAAAATAAAATCCCTCCGAATACAAATTACAAAGAGATATATGGACCGATGTTTCATTAGTCTCCATTGCTAAAATATTTTAAACTTAATAAATGTGTTTAATATAGGTGATAATTTGATTATACCTAAAGAACCTTTGTTTTATGGGCTTGGAGTAAATTTTTTTATTGTAAGTAGTACAGGAACATTATACATACTCTGAAATCTTTCATGAGTAAGATATTAAATAAAAATGGCTATGAAGTTTTATAGTGATCCCTTTTAAGCCCAGAGTAAATGTAGAGTGAAAGAAAAGAAAAGAAAAAAAGAGGTTGTTTTAAAATTCAATAGGCTTTTTAATAGTAATCATTTAAATTATCCAGTAGCACAGAGAAAATATACCGATATTTACAAATTTAAAAACCACAAAGAGAGAGAGAGATACTCTTGAAAACACACCAAGATTGCATTTCATTCAGGAATGATTTAAAAAGCAGCTCTCCACCTTAACTTCGCGGTTCCTGATGTGAGGTATCAGTATAGCGCAAAACTTTCCCCACACCTCTGCCTTCTTCACCCCATGCTACAGGGGAGAGGTAAAGGGATACTGTGTGAGTATACTTTGCTGAGTGGAATTTTGAATTAGAGAGATAAGGATGTAAGGAAATTCCCTCCAAAGCAAATATCATTCTAATGATGAAAAGTGTTCAGAGTAAGCTTGCTTGGAGTTCCTTAGAGATGAAAATCACCAAATAAAATAGGAGGGCATTTCTAATTTTCCTTTCAGGTTCAGAAATATGAACGGGTCTCCAGAGACATAATCTTTACAATGGACAGTTATGTAAATGAAAAATTTTAAAAAATCAGCTCTATTCTCTAAGTGACTAATTCAACACTGCGCATAATCATTCATTTATTTGTTCATCCATTCACTCATATTACTTAGTCCCTACTGGAGAGAAGAGACAGGGAAGCAGGTGTGAATCCATCTTGCATGGTCAGAGAAGGTTTCCCTAAGAAGATAATATTTAAGACAAAAGTTTACTGAGAAGATGGAGAGAACTGGGAGAGAATCAGGGACAGATCATTTCTGGCAGAGGAACCAGGAAGTGCAAAACGTCTTCTAGAGCAAACGGCTTGGTCTCTTTGAAAATCACTAAGATTTCACTTAAATATAATGACCTGGGGAGTGGATGTGAGATGGGGCTGGAGAAGAGGGGCCCCATCTGGGACTGTGGGAGCTACGGCGAAGAGCTGCTCAGTTTTGCAAAGGTGATAGAGAACCATCAGGAGTTTTCAAACCAGAGGAATGGCAGGATGTGATTTACGTCTGTGAAAGATCTCTCTGGATCCTTTATGGAGAATTGGAGACTGGGTGCGGGAAAAGAAGGAAGACATCCAAGGATGTTTTCAGGTACCATCTCTGAGAAGGAGTTAGTAAATAAAAGCTGGTCACTGAAACAATTCAGTTCTTAATGAACATGTACTAGAGTAACCACAACGTTTCAGGCTTCCTGGTTACAGAACTTAAATATCTGTCATGAGGAATGTTGAATTCAGAGGCCATGTGCCCTTTCCTGTCAGTGGGAGTAAATCTCCTATAATCACGCAGCTTATAAGCTCAAGAATTAAGACTGTCTATATTATTGTGACTTTAGTATTTCAGAAAATTTTTCCGAGAAAATAAAGTTGCAAATATAATTGTTTGTTTTAGGAACTTCCTAAAATATATTTATCCAAGCAATAGATTCCTCCACTAGCCCCTTCTCAGAACAACACACCACTCAGATCATTAGCTTATCAAATGACTGTTCACTCAACAAAAGCTGTTTCAAATTCCTTCCTCATTAAAGGCATCCAACTTAAGCTATTAGTTCGCAAACAATGCTCAATCCCAATTGAGTTTCAGCATTGAAAGATCCACCTTAATCCAGATGTCAACATTTTAGGTATATCCCTAATTAAGCAGGACTTCATGTCCCTGCTTCTGAAACATTGTAGCAGACAAGAAATTTGGCTTTGTTTGATCTACAGAATATTTGTACAGTCTTTTCAGAGGGATAGCAGTTTTCATTAGCAAATGTCTCTTCTTTGTAATAGTTGTTATTACCTGTCTATTTTCTTATCGTCAGAAAGGAAAAAAAATTACAATGGAGAGGACCCACTTGCTCTCTGAAAGGGGACATGAGGGCTGTGCCTTATTCTGCAGCCAAGCAGTAGGGGGCAGTAGTTAGCAAGAAGAGAAGAAAGCTGTCCCAGTGCCTCCACACTGGGAAGAAATGGGGAGGACAGTAGGAGAATTGTGCCAGAGAGCAGCTTCTGTGTTTATTAGGAGAAAGACCAATGGAGAGCTTGATTGGGGTAGTGAGGAAAAGCAAAAAAAAAAGAGTTATTTGGGGCAAAAAAAGGAGCCAATCTACTTTTGGTTTATTTGGTGTAGAAATGAACAGATGAATTTGAATGGACCATTGGGTCTTAGAAAAGAGAACAAATTTGTTCAGCAAAATGAAGTAGAAGAATATTGAGTTTCTGATTTCAGTTCTGCAGAGAGGAAGTCATGGGCTTACAAAGAAAACAAAGTTGGAAGACAAGAGGAAGATTTAGGGTCTGATTCAAGAAACATACAGCCCTCTGGGTCACTGTGAGGAAGGTGGGTAGGTGAGAGTGTACTGCAAATTAGGGAACCCTGACCACTTAAAATATGCAATTCTAAGTAGTTACCTGTAGTTTTATTTGGTGTGATAATTTTCTATGATACTGAAACATCGATCAACATCTCCTTTCCATGGAAACTTTGTCCTTTAAACAAAGGCAAACAGAGTAAACATCCAGGATTGGGTAAAGCAGCGACTATAGAAAGAAGCAAGGAACCAGGCTCCCCACTTTATGTGGAATGGGCTGCCTAAGCATTTTTATTAGAATATTATAAGATAAGGTGGGCTTAGAGGAGGAGCAAACTCTGAGAACTTTAAGAAATCCAGATTTGGATTACAAGGGGCTTGAGAAAAACTAAAGAGAATACCTAAGGCAGAATGGCAGATGGTAGCTCAACATGTTTTTAGATGGCAAATGAAGAAAGAAATCTATAATCTGAGACAGGGAAAGAAATTCATTGTTATAAATATAAACTATGTGTTCTAAATTCCCCAGGGAAAGAAATTCATACTGTTATAAATAGAAACTATCTGCTCTTAAATTCCTCATCTTTGCACTAAAAAGTTAAATTGCTGTCTTTTGGTATGTTCTGGCATGTAAAACACAAAAATTCCATCTTCAATAATTATTTCCCAAACCAGGGTATGTGAGAGTTTAAATCTACATTGTATTTCTCTAACAATTCCTCTGTACCACTTTTCTAGTAAATAATTCATGTGTAGTGCTAAAAGCCCAGACATTTTCCTGATGATCTCTTCATTCTTTTTCTTTCTTGGGCAGATGAATCTACCACATTCAAAGAATTAGAGATATTGAATTATCACCAAACATTGAAGTCTACCATTGTCTAAAAGATTGCCACTGCATTTTATTCAATGGACTCAAATATTAACATGCAAACTTTGGATATCTGAACATCTTTTGATATATCAGCATTTTAAACTGTCAATGGTGATAACTTCTCCTCATATAATTCACTGAGCTTATACAAGATATAACTGTGATAGAAATCACTATATTGTTATAATAGTCTTTAACAAGAATCCTTCCAAAAGAAGTTAGAATTGGTCTCCTTTGTGTTTTGCATTTTTTTTTTTATAACTTTAGTACTTCCATTACAAGGAATAGTCATTTTTACATTAAAATTTGCTAAGCATACTTTCCCATTTCATGAGGATCATTATTGGCTGCCTCAAAAGCTGTCTCTATTACATGCCCTTTCTTACATCTGGAAGCATCAAGCTCTCATATTAACCATAGACTTATATGGTCTCTGTGAAATTATCATCAATTTTTTGAAAACAGAACCACACCTTCTATTTTCCACAGAGCTATAAACTCTAAAGCCATTGGAGTCATATAGATAGCAAATTAATAATAAAAATCCTGAATAAACCAAAGACCTACTTTTGAATTTAACCCATTTTATCACATATAGCAACTCAAAAGTAGTAAAACCTGTCTCTTGCATTTCATTCTTGAGTCCCTGCTTTCTGTGTTGTAGAGTTCCTTTGCTAAATCATTGTAGTCCCTTTCCTTTGCCCTTCCAAGCAGAAGATACAGCAAATGACCAAGAGAGAAAGTGCAATTACACATAAAAGTCAGATAACCACCATTTTTTCTCTCCTTCTTCTCATAACATTTTTAAATGCATTAACAATAATGGATTAGAAAAGTAACTCTAGGGGATTTCCTCATCTAGCTTTCCTCCTTCACCTTGCACCATGAACTTGATTCAAGTAGTTTGTATATCTATGAAGCATAGTTACTAGAATAGGGCTCCTATAAATACATCTATTGATATGCAAAAGGTAAGCAGACGCCAATCAATAAGTGTCGTCTTTTATGCATTTATCAAAAATATCACAACGCCTACAAAACAAAAGCTCTGAAGAATTGGAGAAGGAAGAAAGGAGGTTAGCTTTTAAAATATTTATCAATATATAAAAAATTAAAAATCAGTGCTATTTTGTCAGGGATGTTTGGCACGCTGTAACATGCACTTCTAATGCTTTATCTGAAAAGGGTTAAAGAACCATTCGCAGGGGTCAAGCAGAAATGTGCTCGAGCATACCTTGATGAACTGCGTCCCTCCCTAGAGCTTTAGATACAGAGGTGCAATCACTGAAGCAAAGTTTATCGTGGTCATCTATCAGCTGTTCAAATAACCAGGCTTTATCCCATCCTGTGTCAGCCTGATGGACTTCGCTAGTCAAACATCACATCATTTCAGTGCATTAGAAAATGTCAGCCTCCTATCTGGTGACCTGACCAAGAGAATGATGTTTTGAGGATGCACATTTAATGTGACTGGGAATAACAAAATACTTATCTGCATTCTTCTTACTGAGGAAATAAGCACACGCATAAAGCCAGGACTATCAGATTTCCTGGGATCAAGGGGAAATCTGATTAATCTTAATATCAAATATTAAGGATAAATGGTAAAATTTTTGAAGGCAATTTCAAGATTGAATGCATGATTAGCTCAATTGGACAAAGTTCCCAACAGGCTAGGACTCACACATGGAGATTAGACAGGTATTTTTAAAGCATTCATGTTGAAAACTCTGTTGAGGAAATCTATGGTTGTGCCAGTTTGAATCTATTATGTACCCCAGAAAAGCCATGCTTTAATCCTGACCTGATCTTGTGGGAGCAGCCATTTCTTTTCATCCTAATTCAATATTGCAGGGCAGAAACTTTGATTAAATTATCTCCACAGAGATGAGGCACACCCAATTGTGGGTATGACCTTTTGATTAGATGGAGATGTGACTCTGTCCTTTCAGGGTGGATATTAGTTTCCTAGAGTCCTTTAAAAGAGGAAATGTTTTGGAGACAGCAGAGAAAGAACAGAAATGACAGAGCCAACGGAAACTTCAGAGCCGATAGAGCAGACACATAGTTTGAAGATGCTTGGAGCCCAGCAGATGTTGCTGTGTGACTTCCCATGAGATGTTAAGCAAACCAGAACCTGGATAGAGCCAAGGGAAGCCAGGACATGAAATCCAGCCCTGGAGAGTCAAAGTGAGGAACCCCCACAGGAACAGAGGCTGAAAGCAATGGAACCTCGGAGTAAGGGGTCAGCGGATGCCAGCCATGTGCCTGCCCAGTTGAAAAAGCTGTGCCAGAGGCATCAGCCTTCCTTGAGTTAAGATATCTTTCCCTAGATGCCTTAGTTTGGACATTTTCATAGGCTTAGAACTGTAAACTTGCAACTTATTAAATTTCCCTTTTTAAAAGCTATTCCAGTTCTGGTATATGGCATTCTGGCAGCTTGCAAAGTAGAACAGAATTTTTATTGAATTTGTAGTATTTTGTTAGCTGTGAGATACAAAATACTATCAACTAGAACATGTGAACCTTAACCTCCTATAATAATTCAACCCAAACAGTTGAACAATACGTTTTCTTTTGTGGAATTATCTGTTTCTCCTCAACATTTTATTAATGTTTGTTAGACCACTGACCCTGGATCCTGAATTCAAGTTTTAAATGATTTAAATCTAACAGAGCCTTCTCCAGTAGGCAAGCAAGTGTTATTAATTTGCCTATTTCAATGATAAGGAACTTGAGACAACATCAATTTGCTTACGATTTAACAGCTAGAAAACATCAGGGTTAAAATTTGAACCCAGATATTCTGATAGCAAAACTTCTCTTTAGGAAAATATTTTGAATACTGTATTTTCTAATCCTAATATTTATTTTGGTGATCAGCTTTTCTTTTTAAGTTTAACATAGTTTTTATTTTATTTTTGTTGGGATATAATTCACATCCCATAAAATTTACCTTTTAAAAGTATATAGCTTAGCATTTTAAATTACAGTCCCAAGGTTGTAAAACTACCATCACTATCTCATTCCAGACCACTCTCATCACTCTTAGTTTGAAAGTAATTTAAAAGTTCAAGAACATTATCTACTGGATCAGCTCCATCAGCAAACAAACACACTGTTATTTTCCCCAACTTAAAAACCAATCAAACAGGTGGCTCTGTGGCAGAATTCTCTCCTGCCAGGCTTGAGACCCGGGTTTGATTCCTGATGCCTGCCCATGTAAAAACAAAACAAAACAAAAAACAATCAAACAAAATTCCTCTATTCACTCCACTTTGGAAAGCAGTTTCAATTTCACTTAACAGAGAAAAAAGTCGTTTCTTTTACTCTTTGAGAGAATTTATAAATGTTTCTCTTATATGTAACCCTACATCTTTTCAGATGCTCTTAAGAGTCTGCCCAAAGATCAATCATGATACATGCTTTTATAACATCCTTATGAAAAATGGAAGGATTTCATTTCAGAAATTTCTGCTTTTCTTCCCATTTTCTGCTTTAAAAATGCCTTCTGACTAAACTGATAATCTGAGCCTGAGAATGGAGGGTGAAAAGCAACAGTTAACCAGGATTGTTTTTTTTTCTTGCTTCACTCATAAATGCAGTGAAATTCAACCTTATGCTAGATATTGTAAATTCCATAATTCACATTTATAACCTAGGACCTGCCAACAGAACTTTTATCTACCCCATTCACTATCTAGTAAAACAGGATAGGAAGCTCCTAATTCTCATCACACATATATGAGCCAAAACCAAGTATTTTCTTCTTTAACTGGGCCTCTTTTAGTCACGGTGGAGAGAAGAAGAGAGAATTCCATTTCTCGGTGAGTGCCTCCATATACAAAGATTCCATGAGAAATACTGCAGAAATCAAATAACTTCAAACATTGAATTGCCTTAAGAGCTGTAGAACGGTGTTGACCTTTATCTAAAAGAAAAATGAAGCAGGATACAGACACATGTGAAAGCTGAATGTCCTTAGATGTCAGTTGGAGCTCTGTGGGATGCTGAGAAAGATGAGAATTCATTGTAACTCTACCAATAATGTAGATTCTCACATAGTATAATAAAGAATATTTTGTTAATGCTACCAATTTACCTTATCTTTGTTAAAGGTTTGCTTTACAATATAATGGATATGTATGTGACAAAAAAATGCTGATTTTGAAAGTAAAGACTTGTGAAGGAAGAAAAAAAAAGTAGAATCTGTGTTTAGGGATAAAAGAGAACAAGGAAAACTGATTTTTAATATGAACATTGAACACACAGATAGGATTGAAAGGCATTACTGTAACAGATACTTATGTAGGGTCAATTGAAAAGAAAGCAAGAAATACCAACTATCTGGGATCATCTAATACCAGATTCACAGACTGAATTAATTCCACATTTTATGATGAACTGAAGATGTAATAGTCAAGAATTCTAAAACTATATTCACATATAACTGTTGATATGAATCCCAAACCTTAATCATTCTATTTTCATGAATAACCAGGAACGTATTGGTGCGGATTTTAATTATAATTTGAACTTTGTACAGAAAAAAGGGGCAAAATTTCTAACTCCAAAAAGATGATAAGGAACTATTCAGTACTCATAGTATCAGAAACTCAATATAATTTCCTTTTGTACAGAAAATCAGTCGTCTCAACTGGAATTAAACTCATGTGAAACAAATCAGTATCTTCACATTGTATGTAACCATAGAAATCAGTACTGAGCTATGGTGACACTAATGTTTGGTGCTCTAATATAGGACTTTTGAGTGAAATTATGCGTGACGTTTGAGATGTCAGAATTTTATAAACTGGAGTGATTTATCTATACTATCGTTTGTTGCTTTAATAAGTATTTTACCTTTATTAGATCTTCTTAAAACTACTAATAAAAGCTGACCACACTATCTAATTATATTTACAAATTCAATGATACCTAACGAGGTGGACTTCATCTCCATTAAACATTAGCCACAAACAAATTTTGAGTATCAGAATGTAGATATTTCTGTCATTGTGCTGGTTTGAAGCTATTATGTACCCTAGAGAAACCATGTTTTAAATCTGATCCTATCTTCTGGGGCAGCCCTTTTTTTAAAATCTTGGTTCAGTATTGCAGCGCAGAAACTTTTGATTAGATTGTATCCACGGAGATGTGGTATGCCCCATTGTGAGAGTGGCTTTTTTGACTAGAAGTAGATGTGCTCCCACTCATTCCAGGTGGGTCTTGAATAGTTTACTGGAATCCTTCAAAAGAGAAAACAATTTGGAGGGAGAGCCAGAGCCGAGAAGAGAGCAGATGTAAATGCTTGGAGAACAGTTACTTCAGAGAACAGAGACACGGATGTTTGGAGATGTTGGGAGTCCAGCTGTTGTTGTCATGAGACGTTAAACAAGCCAGAGCCTGGAGAGAGCCAAGGGAAGCCAAGAGTTGAAAGCCAGCCCCAGAGAAGCAAAGTGAGGAGCCCCCACAGGAACAGAGGCTGAAAGCAACTGATCCCAGGAGCAAGGGACCAACAGATACCAGCCAACTGATTTCCCAGCTGACAGAGGTGTGTTGCAGACAGCATTAGCCTTTCTTGAATGGAGGGAACCTCTTGTTGATGCCTTGATTTGGACACTTTAATAACCTTAGGACTTTAAACTTGTAACATAATAAATTCCCTTTATAAAAGCCATTCTATTTCTGGTATATTGCATTCTGGCAGCATTTAGCAAGCTAAAACAGTCACCAAGGCTTGTTACCTCAAGTAAGAGAAAGGAACAGAAAATATATAATTTTGACTGGTCATCAAATCATAATTATATTAATAAAAATATTAAAATAACAACAATGACCCAGCTTTATTAAGACTTTCACACACCAGACACCGTGCTAATTCTCAGTCTGGCATTTAATATGGCATTAAGTTTTCAGAACAGCAGTATGAGTTGGTGACAGATTAGTCACAGCTACAACTAACAGAAATTCCAACCAAACTATTTTCCCAATATGATATTTATTATCTCCCAAGAAATCAATAGGTGGATGGTTTCCTGGTTGGCTCAATAACTTCCTCAAGGACTCAGTTCTTTCTACCTTTTTATCTTCCTGAGGGCAGGAAGAGGAGAGGAAAGAGACCCTGGACTCAGTAGTTGGATCTATCCTCAAGTTGGCTCCTGTCCTAGTCTTAAAACAGCTGCAATAGTGCCTCTTACACCCAGATGTAGGAGAGGACAGATGAAGAAATAGGGCTATCTCTGAGACTCTTTTTCAAAAAGAAAGAAATCAGAATGCTAGCCTTTATATTGGAATCTTACCATAAATCCATCCATAAGCCATTGACCAACAGAAAGAATGGGCTTGTCATGGTTTGCTTAGGCTAAGCATTTTGGGTAGAATGCTTGTTAGAAAATCAAGTCCCCTTGACATGATCGCTTCCATGATATGAACATTATAGATGAGGAAACTGAGGCTAGGCAGACCAAGTCACCTGATAGAAAGTTGTGCAGCCAGGTTTTAAAATGACAGTCTACCACATCACAGAATAATTTTGCATATCTGCCAGTTATTGCAATTTACTGTACTTTCATTCCCTTTGTAAATCCTAAAAAGGATCATAATACAGGAATTGAATGTGAACATTTATGATTTGGTATAAAGATTATTGAATTTTCTAAATTAAATTCAGTTGTACCCTAAACTTCAGGGAGTGATGAGCTGTTTCTCCTTTTAAATACCAATGCATTAATTCATAAAATAGTTTCCCAACTGAGGAAAATGCATAGCATAGGAAAGTTAAAGAAAAAAAAGAGAAGATAGACTGGAAATAAAGTACAAGGGAATTACAGGCAGTCTACATCAGCAAGCAGAGAAAAAAAGCAGGGAGAAGAGGGAATAATATTTGAAAATTGAATATGATATGACAGAGAGAGGAAGGGAGAAACAGAAAGAGAAAGAGAGAGAGAGAAAAAACAATGAATTAAAGTAACCATGGCTAATTGCTTCTTTTTATAATTGTTATATTATATTAGAAAATACTAATGGTCCCACGATGGTATTGATTTGGGAAGGAGGCTACAGTACTTCAGTGAAGAACAGATTTAAGTTTTATTGAAAGCATATATAAAAGGAAACCTGGACATCTGACATAGATACCTCATATGACATAGATATCTTTTTAGCTTTTAATAAAACAGATTTGGGGTCTTGCATGAGTGTGTGTGTGTGTGTGTGTGTGTGTGTATGTGTGTGTGCATGCATATGTGTGCATACATTTGGCTGCACTGGTTTCAAACTGTTGTGTACCCCAAGAAGTCAAGTTCTTTTCATCCCAATCCAATCTTGTGGGGGCAGACCGATTGTTTGGGTGGGACGTTTTGATCAGGTTGTTTCCATGGAGATGTGGCCCACCAATTGATGGGGGCACCCTTTGATTCGATGGAGATGTGAGACCACCCATCCAAGGTGGGTATTAATTCGTTTATTTGAGGCTTTAAAAGAGCTCAAGGAAAGAGAAAAAGGTCAGAGCTGATACAGAGAGCAGAAGCTCATTCGAATGGTGCAGATGAAGAAGTTGCGTAGAGAGCCGTTTGAACCTAAAAGCCAGGAGAAGACAGCAGACATCTGCACACTCCTTCCCACATGACAGAGAAAGCCCCAAATCAGCCTCCCTTGTGTGAAGTTATTCTCTTGTTGATGCCTTAATTTGGACATTTTCATGGCCTTAGAATCATGACTTGTAACTTAATAAATCCCCTATATAAAAGACAATCCACTTCTGCTATATTGCAATGTGGCAGCATTAGCAAACTGAAACAATGGCATATCTGTTTTAAGCAATGGCCACTAAAGTTATGCAATAGGGAATTAGAATACTGGAAATTAGTCTCACCACTTTTAAAGTTATGAACCATAATATGTCTGGCTATTGCAAATCTATCACACAGATATCTCTATCCACATTTATTCCTTACTTATTTTTACTCTACCTCCCTACTCCAAACAAAGCCTGTCTTCAGTTATCACCAACCATCACCTAAAAAGAATCTGATAAATGTAACCATATAAAAGCACTTACTCAACTACTGATATCACCAAACAAGGCTGGGAGAAAGGTTTTTATTTTAAAGGGAGATTACATTTGCAGTAACAATTCTGTAATTGAGGAATGCCAGATATCAGCAAAAATCTGGAGCCAGATGACCCACAAAATCATAGTATATTGACAGTCTTTCATGTAGGATTCATTCAACACTAGTTTACATATTTTCAAGCTATTTTTCACACATTGCAAAGTTTTGAAAACAGGACTATCTTGACAAGTGCATGCTATATAGTTAGCACAGCACCATTTTTTTTAGGTATGTAAATACTTGTTTCAAGACACCATACCTTAATTGCAATATAGAGGCATATTGATTTTATTTATACAATATATACTCTGACAACATTTAGTGATAAATAGAAGCTAGTGTTTATTTATGGAATACTTAACACATAAACCCCACTATAAATGAAGGATTGAATGACATTATTTTACCTTTTTACTTCCATGTTAACAGCCAAAAGAAATATTCATTGCAATTGAAGAGACTCTTGCAAATGAAATGCATTCTAGCGAGGTGTGGGATGTGCTGAAGGGAAGCAGCTGAAGTCAGGCCCATCAGCATTGGAGTTGGCAATGCTGCAGATGCATATGGCTGACAATATATGCAGGGCTTTTTAGAAGTGCCAGTGAAAACAAAAGTATCCTGAGTCATGCCTGCAGCAATCGGCAACCTTTACACTCTGGATTATATTGATTTAAATCACCCAGGATACACCAAATTATTATTTGGGACATTCTGGGTCAGTGATGCCCCCACAAAGTCCTATGTACTTGAGGCATGTTTCAGTGATGCCTGCAATCATCAAAACTGTTATCTCGCCTTTGCATTTTTTACTGGTCAAGGCATTCAAGCCACACCAAATGATTACAGAGTGTATTTCTGGATCAGTGACTACACAAAGCATTATGCACTATATAATACACCCATATTCTCAGTAGTGTCTGGATATATAATGCATACGAGTGAGAACAGTGTTTAGAAAATAATTGCATGTGCCTCTTCATGGGATGCAATTATTCTACTTACTGGTGCTAAATGGGAATTTTTCCTAATGAACAAGTTATCAAAACACACAAAGCACTTGAAAGAAACATTACTGATTATGTTAGGCTTTAGTTAAACTTCTTGGTTTAATTATAATGATTAAGCTGCCTACCAGGGATTCAATTTTTAATGTCTTCTTTTAATGTGCTGTCCATTAAAATGTCACCTTGTGCAGTTTTCTTTTTTATCTTGTTATCAATTTATGGAGCATCACAGCAAAGATAAAGCATCATCTGAAAAACAGCTATGGAGGTGAGTATTTTGGCCTGAAAACTTAGATTTGTAAGTAACATACTTTTTTTTCCCTAAAGTAGATTCATTTCCAAGTTCTAGCCCCCTTTATATAATGAAGAGGTAAATAAATAAAATAGTAAATACAGTACATCTCATGCCTTTCTCATCTTCCTTTACCATCAGCCCTGAAAGACCCTGGTCTCAGCCAGCAGTGTGCCAGAATCCACTTATGTTGGCTTAAGACTGTTGATTGTAAAAATTTCAGGAAAACTGCAATTTGGAGGAAAAAAAAAAGATGCCCAAGGTGTGATTCACAGAATGGTGGTGAGGAACAAACAGAAGCAATAGGAAAAACACCTGGCTCACAGAAGCGTCCACTGAAAGGACCAGCCAGTTTGTATTGACTGCCCAAAGACTTTGCTCCTGGACAGCTGGCCTCCTTGGTAAATGAAATTGCCAAGTAATTTAAAATACCAAGATATTTTAACTTTATATAAACAAGAATCATACTTCTGAAGAGTCACACAGTTCCTCACTCAGGGCTGGGGAAAAGGCCTGTTGTGTCTGTTCATTCATTACATGGGGAGAAGCATGGATTGGAAAAATGTTTTCATGAGCTGTTAAATATTATCACAACTACCACACAGCTTTTCAGTCCAATACTTCCAGACTAGGAGTTACTAAAGAAAGTTTCATATCTCTTGAAGATACTATAACTTGCAATGTAGAATACTTTTGAAGATAACACACAAGTAAATCCTTAAACAAACAATGAGAAATCACTCTAGCCAAAGAAAGTATTTAAAAAATGATTCATTATATATAAAAACAGAGACATGAGTACCTAAGAGCTACTTGTTTAAATGGAACATGGGACAAAGGAAATTTGCTGTCCTACCTTCTTTACATAAATAAATGTTTAAATGTTTGGACAATGAATCTAGTGCCTATTTGTGTAGCATGCTGAGAAAACAGTTCAGACTCCTGAAAACTCTTCTCGTAATAATGTAGATTCTAAGTGTTTTATTTCCTAGGTACTAAAACAAAGACCACACAATCGGGTGTTTTAGTTTATTAATACTGCTGTAAATGCAGTACACCAGAAATGAGTTGGCTTTTATAAAGAGAATTATTAAGTTACGAGTTTACAGTTCTAAGGCCACAAAATTATCCAAACTAAGGCATCCAGAAAAAGATACTTTGATACAAGAAAGGGCCACGACATTAGGGCTTTCTCTGTCAGCGGGGAAACCTGCTATCTTTCTCTCCCAGCTTCGTGTTTGAAATGGTTTCCCCTGCGGACGTGCTCTTTCTGCATCTCCAAACGTCTCTGTCTGTGTTGACTTTGAAGCTCTTCTCCAAATGGTTCCCTCTTAAAGGACTCCAGTAAGCTACCCACCTTGAATGGGTGCAGCACATTTGCATGGAAACCATCTAATCAAAGATCCCACCCACACTTGCGTAGGTCACATCTCCACATTAATAACTTAATCAAAAAAGACCCTACCCAACAGTAGGTCTGCCCCATAAGATTAGATTAGGGTAAAGAACATGTCTTTTTTGGGGTAGATAGCAGTTTCAAACTAGCACAAATGGGTTAACTTTAAAAATGGGAATTTATTGGCTCACGGTTTTGAGGCTAGGAGAAGCTTGAAGTCAAGGTGCCAGCATGGCAATGCTCTCTCTCTGAAGTCTGTGGCATTCTGAGGCTGGCTGCTGGCGATCCTTGGCCCTTAGCTGTTTCATCACATGACAATGCACCTGGCAGCAGCATCTTTCTCTTCTTGGTTCCATTGATTTCCAGCTTCTGGCTGTTCTCTGTGGCTTTTCTTCTATGTCTAATGTTCTTGGCGTACAAGGACTTCAGGCATATTAGGTTAAGTCCCGTCCTCACTCAGTTTGGGCTCACCTGAACTAATAACATCCTCAGAGGTTCTGTTTGCAAATGGATTTATACCCGCAGGACCAGGGGGTTGGGACCTGACCATGCCTTTTTGGGGGACATGATTCAATCTCTATCATTAGACCTTCTTCAGAACTACTAAATCCAAACCTTTTGGGAATTCTGCATCTTTAACAAGTTCTCTCTGTCATCCTTTGCATAGAAAATTTGAGAATCACTGCCTTAAGATCGAACTGTTTCTGGATTGTAACTGTATTAAATCATTGGAGTCTATGGGCATGATCATACAGTGTGCCCAGACTCTACACAGGTTTCTCAATGCAACCGGTGCTAAGCCAGCCTCTTTCTAATTATTCATTATAGTTTAGAATAGGGTATGATTCTCTGTATTATTAGCTCATTCAGTCCATATTCATTAAAAATCTATTCTCTATTAGGGTATACCTGTTCAGGATAAAATAGTTTAGCAAAAGCATTACTCTCACAAGACATGTAGCTTAGTCTATTATTTCTATGACACTGAAAAAATAAAAAACACCTACACAGGTTTACACTGGAGAATAGAATTTTCACACATCAAATTATATGACAATTGACCACAGCAATCAACGAGGATGAGTTGTATTCTGACAATATACGTGGGTCTGTAGAATCAAGCCTGTGAGTGGAGTGCTTGGCCTCACTACCCAAATATTAATATCGCATGGAAGCTGAGATGTATGGTGGGCGTTTCTATTTGCCAGGGATTTCTTTTACTGCTGAAAAGCATTCAGTCCACATTTGAACTTTTTATGGCATTGAATTTGCAACTTTTGAAAGCTAGAGTGGTTTAATTGTCATAGATGACAGCATTTCAAATTTTTCAGTCCAGTAAATAATGAGATTCCAGATAGAAATATACTCAAACTTGCTTTCATAGTGATGACAGTTATTTGTTCATATTTCTAGTCCCCTTCTGTCTTCCTTTCCCCTCCTCCAATACACACAAGCACACAACACTTGGCACTGACCTGGAACATGGTAGCACTCAATAGGTTTTTAAACATATACAATAAAACTACATTGTTTGAGCAGAGCATTATAATATTTACAGAAAATCAGTTGTGGGCTAGAAACTGTATATATGATCCCTTAATTTTCACAATAACCTAGCAACGATAAGTGTTTCCACACCCATTAAATAACTTATCCAAAGCCTTTTTTCTTTATAAGACCTACAAAAAAGAGGACCTCTGAACTTACAGAAGAGTTTTGCCATGGAAGTAGTACCTTGCTAGTTTGCAGCTACTTTCCAACTCTGATTTTTACGTGTCTTAAATGTGAAGACAAAATTGTAGGATGCTGATGTGAAATATGGTAAGCATTCTCTATATCACCTTTAACACTCGATTTTTCATATATTTATTGAATGCAGTGAGGAGTGAGCAATAATTCTTTGTATTCCTTATCTGGCACTCTGCATTTCTGTATCATGCTGAAACATGATTCTTATCCTAAATTTGAAAAACATCCTTGCACACTCCCTCTGTAGCAAGTTCTCTGATTTCACTTTAAATGTCCTGGCCAGTCAGGAGTTTGTCTTCACGGCACACTCCCAAGCCTTTGTGAGAAGATTCCACAATGAAAATCTTATCATCTGTGTTCAGTGGCTTCCAGTGTTGAGTATCCGCTGACTTATTAAAGTAATCATTGCCAACTCTTCCTTTCTGTTGGGTTTACAGAGCAATATTTATTCCCACATATTCTCTTTAAACAACAACCCTCAGGCAGAACTCAAAACTCTTTTGGCTATCAGCATTTCCATCTTTCCCTTCTTTAAAAGTCATTCACACTGGGTATTTCTTAGGAAGGGCTGTTGGCTTTTTAATAATTTGCTTCTTCATCCTCTGACTGGAGTCCCTGCTTTAGTCCATGTACACTCCTTTTAATTTTACTGGAATGGTGCTATTAACTTACTTTTTTTTTTCTCCATGTTTTTTTTTATCTTTTTGAGGTCTTTTTGTTTTTAACTCTTCTTTGCCCTCCTGTGACTCCTTATATTTTGTTATCCCCAAATCTCGAGTTCTTTGTTACTTCCCCTTTTCTATATTCTTTCTTCTCACACTTTGGTTCCAGCCATACTGGGCCTGTTATTTTCATTCTCTCTAGTTATCTCCTCCCTTAATTACTCAACATTCTCCCCTCCACCTTCCTTTCTTTTTTGGTAGATTCAGATGAAACTACTTCTTTTGAAGTAAGTGTTTTCTGGTGCATTCCCACCCCCACCCCCACCCCCCAAGGTTTTCTTTTCCCTGCTGTTTTCTTACTGAAATCACATGCGCCCCAAGCTTCATCATGGTTTCTTTCTCCATTTGTCTGTGGCCATAACTTGACACCCTTTGTCTTTATTTCTCTTCTCTCTCTGATTCCCCCTCAGTGCCTCCATTCCTCCTCATCCCAGGAGATCTCCCTGCCTTCCTTGTGGCAGATGTTACCACTTTCTTACTTCTCTTTCTCTTGCATTCTAAACCCTGGATCTATCCTAGCTGTGCCTTCCTCTCTTTATTACTACCTGTGCCTAGCCAGCTTGCATAGGTTTGGCCCTTTTCTCACAAAGGTTACAGATGATTCTCTTTCTCTCTCTTTTTCTTTTCTTTCTTTTTTAGGGAATAACTGCTGAGCCCTTGTTCTCCATAACAAAAATAATTTTCCTTTTTTTGTCTCCAATTGGCTAACCTCATTCTGACTTTGCAAGTTTTATTTTAATTTTATGTCTTACTATTCAAAACCCTAAACTCACCTTCTGTTTTTAACTGAAAGTGTTAACATAGGAAAAGCATATTATAAACAAGGCCATTTAATTTTCCACAATATCTTCTTTCCTGAAGAGAAGAAATAACTATCTTCATCCCCAACTTGCTAAATAGCATAACAGTTTTCTTTATATTTCTAGCTCCTTTTCTCTTGATGTGCTCTCTAAAGTCAACTCTATCTTTCCACTGCTTTGATTCTTTCTGTTCTGTGAGATGGACATTAATGATAATATATCCTCTTAGGTCATTCAAATTGAATCACTGACCAGGGTTCTTGCCACAGACTATCTCCTTGCAATGCTATATCATCCTTCCTGAAGGAGAAACGCTCTCTCTCTCGCTCTCTCTCTCTCTCTCTCTCTCTCTCTCTCTCTCTCTCTCTCTCTCTCTCTCTCTCTCATTTTACATTTAAAGATCTTTTTGATATATTCCCAGAGAGGTAGCGTATTAAAGTAGTAGGCCAATCTATAGATACATATTTTGTTATACCCAAATCTCGAGTTCTGTGTTACTTCCCCTTTTCTATATTCTTTCTTCTCACACATTGGTTCCAGCCACACTGGGCCTGTTATTTTCATTCTCTCTAGTCATCTCCTCCCTTAATTACTCAACATTCTCCCCTCCACCTTCCTTTCTTTTTTGGTAGATTCAGATGAAATTACTTCAAGCTGAATTTCCACTTTCCTCTATTTATTTCACACACGGATCAAGGACCACCTTTCAAAACAGTTTTAGACATTCCTTCTATCTTCACACAACTTTAATAAGAAAAGCAAATAAAAGAAACCAACTTTACTTTTTCTTCCCTTTCCCATTTCTTCTTCCCTGTTTTACTTTTATTTTTTTCTCTGTCTACCATTCCAACATTTTTTTTTCCACTACGTTTCTCCGAAATTCTCACTAAAAAATCAGAGCCACAGGGAGGAAAAAAATACCATGTTTGCTATATCCAAATTCCCCACGGCTATTTCTTCCGCCGCAGTTCTGGCCCCTCCTCCTTCTTCCACCTTATCCTGTATGGCTCTTCCACAAAACTGTTCCACTCACTCCACTGCCCGTCTCAGCACCAGGATCCAAACTGGATTCCTCGCACCCCACTCCAGGCATTGTGAAGCAAAGGAAGGGGAGCAATGTTCACGGAGAGGTGATTTTCTGCATCTATGTTACTAGAGGCTTCTTCCTTTTTTTTTTTTTTTTTTAATCTTTGAGGTTCAGATTAATCCAGAGTAACTCAAGCATCAAAAAAAAATCTCTTTTAATGCACACATCCTTTGAGATTAGTGGAGAAGTAGTAGTGCTCCTCATTTTGCAATTGCAAAAGTTATAAACAGAGAAATCAGAGACTAGGTTAAGCTCCTCAAGCTGGTTAGTGCAAACCCACGACTGGACCCTCACCCTTAGATGTGTACACAGTTGCTGAGCACTGCTGAAGATACACACACATACCCTGTCCGCCCGAGGTGATGACTGCGTCACTCCATTACACACACTGCGCTCAGTTCGGTGTTTTTGCTCTTGCTTTTGTTTTGAAAAAGAGTTCAGAGGAGAGGAAGGTAGACCCAATCTGCATAATTTTATTGACCTATTAAATTATCAAGGACATAAATTAAATTTCTGCTGAAAAATAATGAATTGCTTTTAAAATTTAAAATTCATTTTTGAATTTTTCTTTCCTATGTATAAGGGCTAAAAATAATATGATATAGTCTCTGGGTAATTTTGTTATTGTTATTAATATAAATTTGTTATATTTAAATTTAAATATACATTTAAAAGTTAAATACATAAGATTTCAATTGCAACTAATTTAATAAATATAATTGTGCTAATACTAAGTGCTAATTTCAGATCAGACAACATGCTAAGCATTCTGTATGCCTTACTTTATATAAACCTTATAAGCTCTATTAAATAGGCACCTATCTTTATTTTACAGATGAAGAAATTGAAAATAAAAAATAGTATTAACTTGATGAGTGTTGCACAATAAATACTTGCTAGGATTCAAATCCAGGTAATCTGGTTACTCTTAGCCACAAAACTATATTACATTACAGATATTTTATGTTGCAATTTTATATATATATATAATTTTTTATTGCAAACTTTTCTCAATTATCAAAAATGCTTTCCATAAGGCACACACGTATATTTTGTTTTTGTTTGATTTTTGGAGTTTAGTTTTATTTTTGCTTTTTTTTTCGCATGGGCAGGCATCGGAAATCCAACCCGGGTCTCGGGCATGGCAGGCAAGAACCCTGCCTGCTGAGCCACCGTGGCCCTCCCTGGAGTTTAGTTTTTTAACTTGGTCATTATTTTATTTTTCTAAGATGATCCATTAATTTTCAGAAGAGTGGCTCTGCCTAGTGAGCGTTTTGATGGATAAACTATGCCCTTAAAAAGAGATTACTTTGGGCGCAGAGGTGGTTCAGTGGTAGAAGGCTCACTTTCCACGTGGAAGACCCGGGTTTGATTCCTGGGCCATGCACCTCCCCCACCAAAAAAAGGGATTACTTTTCAATTTGAATTTTGGTTTCCAAAATTCATAGAAATATTATTTGCTGGGTTGAATCAGTTTGTGTGTTTGTTCAGCTATACTCTGTATCCTGATGTAGTCATGCCAGAGAAAAGTAATAGGGTAATAGCTTGCAAGATCATCAGGCAATACCTTGTTTGGATTCCCTAAGGAGTTATCATCTGTTCAGTTTCTGAAAATGGTGGGAACCTGATAAACACTTGCTATAAGTAAAACACATGCAGAGAAAGGGAGTTAGAAAAAGAAAGGAAGCAAATACAAAATTGGCCAATATGTAAAGAATTGTGTTTGAAAAGGAGCAGAGAAACAGTTATTTTAAGTAAGGTAATTAAAAATGATAAGACACAGGACTTTCTTAAAAAGAAATCAAAATAAAATGAGAGATTGCAAATATTTCATTTCAGACTCCAAAATGCAACATTAAATTTAGTAACTACTTGGAATGTATCAGTACAGTTAAAATATTTATCTTTAGAAATTTAATTATTTTTAATGTTTGAGTAATACCTAACAAAATAAATATTATTAAATTAATTAAATCAGGCACTTATTTAAACCTGTGTGTTAAGCATCTACTTTGTGTGAAGTGACATATTAAGTATAACATATCACTACTGTTTAAAAAACCCTATGTGTTGTAGAAAATATTTCTTCAATATTATAAATAAAAAGAATAAGAAAAGATAGTCTTATACGTAAAGTAAAAATACCAATAACCACCATATACCCCTACCCCGTAATGATTAAAAACTTAATTGAGTGTCCACATGCTTTTTTCACAGCAATTTACTTAATCCTGTATGCTCCTTGAGAACTGCTGCTAATACTTGACTTTCCTTTCTTGCAAGTACTAATGAACAATGAGATGACTCATTTTATTAAATTTATCATACAATATGTAACACAGAGCGGGAATAGACATGCATGTCTTGATTATAAGTAAGGATATCCACGAAAAAATTATGGGTATTGCAGCACTGCTATTACCATCAAATCAGGACTTCACATTTAACATCAGTCTATCGGAGAAAGCACTTCTAACCAAAATGGGATCTGAAAAGCCATAAATATTCTGAGAGCATAGAGAGGATACTGCTAGTTCACGTCTTAACAGACAAATTAACCCCATTCATGTGCAATCAACTATATATTGTTGAATAAGTTCAAATACTTTTTAATAAATGGGGTATATTGGACTTTTCATGCTAAGACTGTGTATGACTTTTCCCTCCATGATTTGGCCTAACATCCAATCCAATGCTTGAGGTTCCTGTATCCCTTAGAGACATCCTCTGTAGTGAAGCTAGGGGATCACTTCTTAAGGTAACAACGCTCTTTGGACAATATGGAATACTATTTTCAGTGCTGTGAATTTCTTGTAGTCTGGATTTTCTTGTAGTCTGGATTAGAAGACAGCCTGTGACTACAATGATTTGTCCAGCCATGTGGTTTTAGAAAATAAGAGAAAGGGACCCGCACATATAGTTTTAGAATTTAAAATTATAGAAGAACAAATTCTCAGTAGCTCACACTAATTTTATATAGTACAAAATTCAGAGATTTATGTGTAGAGAGAATGGGTTAGGAAAATAATGTGCTAAAGTTAAATAGTGTTAAGATCACCTAGATTTTCAAGCAAAGAATGTTCTATATAGAAATTAAGTGTCAAGGATTCTGAAGAAACTGCAACCAACTTTAGTATTCTTAAATGTTAGGAGCTATAAATCATTTTTTTTTCCTTTAATGGTTGAGCTGCCATCCTGGTTCTAGACAGTTGCATGTAACTTGGAGCAAATCCAGAAGTCATAGATGAGTCTTTAACTAACTGAGGTAATTATGCTTATTTCTTTTGGAATGCACTTCTTTGAATCATGTTTAGTTTTCCCTTCCAACTTCCATGACATGTTTATTGAAATCAGGTGCAATTATTTAAGGTTTCCTTTTCCTTGCCAACTGAACAATTTTCTGGTGATATTTTGTACTAGTATTGCATCTAGATGGGACTATTCAAAGAAATTGGGTATTAACAGCTCTAATATGATTGAATACCTGTTTTCCTTTTTCTTTAATACTATGAATAATATTTTAAAAGTAACTACCGGAATGAGTACACTTAATTTCTGATTACCATATTCTAACTTCTTTAAATAGTGCAAAAAATATATTTAAAAAAACAATTAATATATTCTCTTTCAATCACATTTAATGGCATTTATTCAGAAAAATACCAATCCCTCATGCCATGTGAATTTTCTCGACAGCAAAATAAGTGCAATTCTTATTTTAGGTTGTAAAAAGTATTCACTTTACAACTTTAACTAATAATTAATGCAGCGGCAACTCTATTTGGTTTAAATAGTTGTATTTAGAGTTGCCTTTAAGTGAGGAATATAACTTTTAAAAAGAAATGGGATATTATATTTTGAATGCCTCAATATTCCGAGGAGGAAGAATAATTTTCTAAACATTAAAAAAAAAAAGTTAATTGTTGCGCTTCTCCTTTAACAATAGTTTCCAGCCCAAGGGCAAGTGCAAGGCAGAGAAGACATAAAGAATCTCAGCACCACTATTTTAATTTCTGGCATTCACAGCATTTAGCAGCAGAATGTCTCAAAGGAAAACAACTACTTTCATTTTTGCCTCCTGCAGCCACCCTGTCAGGGGAGAGGTCTGGGCTCGGAAAATGCAGCTCATTAAAATGAAGAATTTTCCCTGACTTTGATATTCACAGTTCACTGGGGACGGACTACCTGTTCACCAAGCTATTTTGTCTGGAAGGGGTTGCAACACAGCAAACTATACCTTAATTAAACTCTTTTCAT
Organism: Tamandua tetradactyla; assembly: GCF_023851605.1. Taxonomy (NCBI): domain Eukaryota; kingdom Metazoa; phylum Chordata; class Mammalia; order Pilosa; family Myrmecophagidae; genus Tamandua; species Tamandua tetradactyla. The sequence goes on from NC_135352.1 coordinate 32,161,276, forward strand.
CAAATTCATTAGGCCTCTAACATTTATAAAATGTGTTGAGTTATGGTGCTGATATTCCTAGTCTATACACACACATGCACACACAGATATTAAAATTGTCAAGTTCTTTTCTTCCCTTCATTTAACTGGTGCACTGAGCAATATCTGGAACAATACTTTTATCTGCCTCATAAATGTCTTACTGGCATGCGAGATTCATGCTCTTTGTATTTTCTTACAAACAACTACTGCTGCTTCCAGATGAGTCTACCAAGTTCCTAAGCCCATACACACTTAGAGTCATTGCTCCAGAAAGGAGGATTTGTCATTCCAAACTGAATTGGGTAAATAAAGAGTCTTAATATTTTACACATACCTTTATTGCCATATTGCGATTGGGAGTAGAAAGGTTTAAAAACATAACTCTTCTGAAAATAAAGCCCAAAAATTCTAGCACATGCTCGCATCTATACATTATTTGGGCAGTAATTGTTGAAAATAGAGTCATTTATTAGCTCTAGGCATCTAAACATTTCTTCCATCTAGATGGCTCCTGTAGGCAAATTGTAAAAGAATCCCTTCCTGTGCTTCCTGAGAAGCAGTCTGAGAAGGCTTTTGTTCTGTCTTTTAATAACTGTGAATAATTTTGGCTCTGTTGGCTTTTGGCACTGAAGGACTTTGTAGTTTCTTTTACATTCCAGCAGAGGGAAAGGAATTTCTCAGGCAAAGTTTAGCGATTCCTCAAATTCTCACTTTGTATACACTTGATGAAATGATAGCACATAAACCTTATAAAAGGATATTGTAACTTATTTAAATGATTTTACATAAGTATAAAACATTAAAAGGGAACGAGGAATAGGAGGACATTACATTTTTGGTGAACAGTCTGACAAGAGAGAAAAAACTAACGTTATAAAAACTTAAGTTGATGTCCATTTGACACTTCACGGAATTACTACTTACAGGAAACACCCTATAAAATACTAATTAGTCTTGATGTAGTTATTAGGTTTGTAGGTAATGCATTACAGATACTGTTGTGGTAGGTCAAATCAGGACTAGAAATGTTCTGGAAGCAGAAAAATTATCAGAGAAGGTGAGTAGTTGAAGATAAGGTCATGAAAGTAAGTGTGGGTCCCATTACAAAAAAACCTTTGAATGTAAAGGTAAGGATTTTACAATTTTAAGCTATATTGAGCAACTGAATCATTCTGAGAGGAAGAATGGCCCACCTCATTGTTCCTAGTGTTTTAGGAACAATACTCTGGTTGTGGTGTACAGAACACCTTAGATTTTAAAAAAATTGCAAACAAAGGACACAATTGGAGAGATTGATAATTAGTCTGATGTGAGGTGAGAAGAGCTAATGTTAGAAAGTGGCAATAGATGGAGGTGGAGGGACAAGGCATTTTGAAAGGAAAGACCCCAAACCCTTGGAAATCCTGAATTGGAGATCTAGAGATCTGGAAAGAGATGGTTGTCAGAGGTGAAAATTTGGAAATGCATATATATTGTGTGATATAATGAAAAGTCTTGGCTGATGTTTGTTCTCAGTTCTTGGGGAAGCAACCTCTGCATGTTTGGAATGTCCTCTGAGAAGTGGGCCCAGTACTCCACCTGGAAGTGCATAGGCTGCTGAATTACCGGGAGGGGCCAGCACACCTGAAGTCTCAGGGTGGGGACAGACCACACCAGAAAGACCAACCATGCAATTAGGGAGCTGGGGCTTCAAGTCATGTCAAGTCAGCCCATCTCCCCACCCTCTGGGAGAGGAGAGGCTGCAGATTGAGTTTTATCATGTGGACATTGATTCTGTCAATCATGCCTCTGTAAAGAGACTCTGTATAAATTAGGGGCAGTCAATGCTAAGAAGAATTTTCCTTGATTGATAAGATACATCCTGTGCCCACAGGGTGATGCATCTTAACTCCATGCAGAGAGGTTGCATAAGCTTGCTTTTGAGAGCCTCCTATACCTCTCATCCTATACCTCTCTTCTTTTAGCTTCTTCCTGGTTGTACCCTTTCACTATAATACAACTTTTACTATAATACAACTAGAACACTAAGTATAGCATGTTCTAATCATTCTAGTGATTGTCAAACCTGAGGGGATGGTGGCAACCCCCAAATTTGTAGCCAGTGATTTAGAAGTGATGGAAGCCTGTGCCCCTGAATTTGTAACTGGTACCTGAAGGAAAATCTCTTAGAGAATTTTCCTTCACCTGTGGGGTCTTGTTAACTCTGGGTATTAAGGGTCAGAATTGAATTGGATTGAGTTACTGCAATATTTGCAGTCCTTGTAGTCGCTGATAGAAGTTTCTGATACTACACAGTTGGGGAAACTGTGGTAGAAGCTGCTGTGGAAGTTTTTGATACATTTACACAATGGAATAGGGGAGTCCTAGGTGTTGGTGAACATTGTAAAGGAGAGGATAGAAGAAGATAAGAAAGGAGATTAGTTTTCCCATTCTGGAATATTTCTTAAACATGAAATTAAGGGAAAAAATAGTTATCAATAGAAGTAGGAGGAAAACTAGGAAATTTTAGCATCCTCATTAAGGCCAACAAGGGAAAGAATGATCAAAATTCATGTACTAGAGATGACAAGAAAAATAAAAACTAGAAATGGGCAAGCAAAAGATTCAGAAATATGTTTGTCATGGGAGACCTTTTTTTTGAGGGGGGTGTTGCATGGTCTGGGAATTGAACCACCACGCGGAAAGCAAGCATTCTACCACTGAACCACCCGTGTACCCTTGTCATGGGAGACATTTACAGGTTGAATTTCCAAATAGTGGTGTGGGGGAAAGCACGCTTACCACTTAAGGATCATAGGTGGGAAAGTAGCATAGCTGAGGTTATCTAGTTCACTCCATAGCTATGGCAGAGAATGATGGCTGGTGAAAGAGCTGTAGAAGCAAACGAAGGAAGTTTTTGTTTTTATTTTAAAGAGGAGGGAAGTCTACCTTTATAAGGAGAGAAAATGGAAATACAAAGTGGAAAATCAAGACACTGATGAAGCTGATGGAATAAAAGTATGGGAGCCAATGGAGAAAGAGAAGAAAATTATAGGCTCTAATGTGCTTTATCTTTCCTTCCTCAAGTTGATTAGACTCTCTCATGAATGCCATAATGAGTACTTGCCTTTCACTCCAAATAACCACTTGTATTAATAAATTTGCAATATTTTAGCACTGACCATCAGCCTAATAAATCCACTTGCAAATCATGGTATATTATATTAAAGATATTTTTAAATGAGTAAATCAGAACAGATGCACTGTATTAGATTTCCCTCAAAATTCCTGTAAGTTGAAAGTATCAACATAAACAGCAGGTATTTACTGAGACACATGGCAGAAAACCTTGATAGTGCAGTGATTAAAACGACAAACATCAGAAAACTGCAAGGAAAGTAAAGTTAGATTCTTTTTTACACACATTTATAATAAATATTGCTTTGGAGAATCGATATGATTAAGAAATAGTCGCTTCAATATTAATTAGTTAGCCTGTAACTCTGGTTTAGTCCTTAAAAAATCCACAGGGGAAAAGTACTTAAACACGAGCAGTCTAAAAAGAAAATCTAGCTGTTATAAACTATGAGGAAAAATAGATGACATTTCATTTGTGTCTGGTAACCATTGGGAAAGAACAATGAGAGGATGAGATTACAATTCAGATATTTCCCAGAGGGTTTTTATAGATACAAGGGAAGCAGTACCTTTGAGGTTTTCTATTACTCTCCAGGATGCCAGTGAACTCACATAACTGTTCATATTTCTCCTTTCTAACCTCTGTAAACAAAGCCATCATAACCATTTAAGATCATCCTGGACTACATAAAAAAATCTCTACAGCCATTGTTTATTTATCTCCATAATTCCTGTAACCTCTTCTTCCTTGCCTTCTTCCCAACTCTTCACTCTTATAGCTTTCCAATACTACCAGCCCCACACATTTTTGCTCCAATTTCAATTTGCCTCCTTGGATTGACAGCTATGTTTTTGACCTAACCTCCCCAGCTGACGTTGACTGATTTCTAGGTCACAAACTCTCTGTCTACATTTATGCTTCATGTAACATAACACTGGGTACAAGGTAAATCAGGGAACGTGGGAGTGACTAGTTTCAGCTCAACTATGGTCATCCCCTGTCTAATTAGAGAAAAGGCCCAAGCAAGACATTCTAAATCAAGAAACTAATTTATTTTGGAAGATCTGACCATTTTACCTGCCATCACTTGAAATCGCTCAGTTTTCAGGAAGGACATTGTGGTCTCCAAATGTGCTGGTTAACTAAGTCACCTGCTGTTGATATTTTATCTCAACAATGATAACAACAAACAGAAATGAAACAGGATTTAAATATGGGCAGGAGTGTCGTGACGTTTCGTGTGCACTAAGATTATATATTTAGTTATGCTTCAGGAAGCATTTTGAAAAGAAGCCAATAGAAGATATTTATAGGTTAAGCATATATGAGCTGCGAAGTGTGAGATGTGTAACTTTGGTGAATCTATGGATGAGTTAAATGTTCTAATATTTGCATTGAAAATTGTCATTATGCAATATAAAGTCAAATGTTAAAATTTATACTAATAGTTTTTTTTAAGAGTTTAACTGGGAATGATATTAGATGCAACTATAAGCACCATCTCAAACAAGAGAGAGACTATGGTAGAAAGGAAAATGTCACATTTTAGCACCTTTTACAGCAATCTTTTCCTGCTTTTTCAGAAAAAACCTGCATGTTTTCCTTTAGCACAGGACACCGATGTAGCTGGCTTTGCTCTCAGACTGTGGCTTTTGAGGTAAGAACTGCATAACTAAAAACATAAATAAATAAATAAATAAACTTTGAAAAGATGGTAGGGAGCCCATTGCTGGCCTCAGGAGCCTCCAGAGGGAAAGAGCCAATTGTGTTCAAAGAATAGCTAGAAGGCAAGGGTCTCTGGGACAGTAAGCAGAGTGGTCCAGAATAAGGGCAGAGTGGTAGACTAAGGCCGGATCAAGTTGGTCATAAAAAGATTTTTCTCCTTTATGTATTGAGAAGCTACTGAATGTTTAGCACAGGGGAGTTGCATGATTGATGTTATCCTGATACAAAATGGAGAACTGAATTATTGCCAAAGAACCCCTTCCTGCAACAAACCCTTAATTTATTATTACATGATAAATACATGTAATCACAACAGCCAACATTTAAAAACTCTTCCTAGCACTAAGGAAACAAAAGAAATTCCCTGAGTGCCAGAACTTGAGAAAGAGATTAAAGGCCTCAATTGCAATCAGAAGCTGATGTCACAACAGGATTGAAACTTTTATGGAATGTTGTCTCCAAATGGGCAGATACAACAAAGAGATGGAGTTAAATTGTGCCTCCTGCTTAAAGGCTAGGAAAATCTGACTTGCCGCCTCTGGGAAGTAGAGAAGAAGCTTGGGGAGGGTCAAAAAACCCAAAGCTTCTTGCTTGAATTTAAAGATTATCCAGAATTTAACTAGTAAGGTGATAAGAGATTTGAACAACACCATATACAAACTTGATCTAATGGATATTTAAAACTTACCAAACTATATGCATATTAATTTCTACTGAAAAGTGTATACATTTACAAAAATGCACAATAATGTATAGCAGTGAAGCAATGTCATATAATCTGACAAACAAACACAAAGAGATGGTTACTATCCCCCATTGGTTTTAAATTATAAAATGCAGTTCTAATAATGCATGGATCAAAATTCTATAAAACAGAGTCAAATGACTTTGAAGCCATGCCCATCAAAATTTGTAGGGTATCTAAAGTGCAATTAGAGAGAAATTTATGAAATTCTCTCTCTCTCTCTATCTCTCATATATATATAATATACATATAAATATATATATATGCAACTACACATATAATAGATATCATGTACTTATACATCAGAAAACAAGAAAAACTGGAGATTTAGGAGCAAAAACAATCAACTCAAGAAGTTAGAATAACAGGATAAGAAAACTAATGAAAGTATAATGAAAAAAAAAACTGAAGACAGAACCAAAAAAGCAGCACAGGAAATAAAGAAATTATAAAAGATTGAAAAAAAGAAAAATGGATATTTTAAAAGCCTAATAAAATGGACAAACCTTTAGCAAAACTGACCGAGAGAAGAAGAGAGTGCTATTAAAAATTTTAATATGAGAAAATAGATGTAACTACAAAAAGATTGACAGGTAATAATAGAATACAGTGAAAATTGTATGTCAATAAATTTGAAAACTTAGATAGACAACTTTCAGTAAAATTTTCAGAGATTTTCTCAAATCTTCAAGAACCAGTAACTCTTCTGTCATGCAATTATCAGACAATATTCTCTTATGAGAATACTTTGTCTTTAAGCAAAACTGTATTAAAAATCAGCATAAATATTGGAAATATTTGCATGGGTACACATGCTAAAATTCTAAATAATACATTAGGTGACTGATACCAACAAAACATAAAAAGTACAATATGACCGCATAGGATCTGTATCGGAAATGTAAGAATGTCTCAACTCCACAAATCCTTTGCTGCTATCCTCCTTGTATTAATTGGGAAAAATCTGATCTGAAATTATATTTGACTAAGTTTGACATCCATTCATATATATTTTTCTAATAAGCATATGTCAAAGTAGAAGTTGAACAGAATTTTATTAACCAAGTAAAGGATTTACCCTAAAATTCTATAAAACATCATTCAAATGGTAAAACTTTGGAGGTATTGTCATTAAAATCAGACTGTTCTATCACCCCTTTCTATTCAACATTATAATGGAAGTTCTAACAAATTTTAAAAAACTGAACAAAGAAATATGGATATAAAAGGCAATAAAAGAAAGTAAAATACCATGGTTCAGTGTTAATATGATTATTTATATAGAAATATTAGGAGACTGTACAAAGAAGCCAGATAAACATAAGAAGCATTCTCAACACGAGATCAAAATCAATTTCACTCCCCTACAACAGCAATAGAAAAATTTTAAATGTTATTTTAATAATCCTAATAAAAAATAGCACAAACCTAGAAGGTAAGAGGTAATAAGCCTTAAAAAATTACAGTATTTATACAATAATATCATCAAACTTTATTGAAAGACATAAAAGGAGGCCTAAAAAATGTAGAAATAGGCCATGCTTATAAATGTAAAGATTCAAAAATTAAACTTTCCATTTTCTACAAATTATTCTATAAAGTACATACGATTTCTATACCAGCAAAAATTTTTTTTTTGCTTTCATCTGCTAAAACTGATATTATTTTAAAATGTATTTTCAATGATATATCTGTAGGAATGTATTGGGCTACAAGTATGAGAAAACCAGACTAATAGTGGCTTAAACTGACCAAGAAGATGAGAGGCAAGTGGTGTAAGTTTGATACAAGGGCTAAACTAGTCCTTAAGGAAGCAGTCCCCTCCCAGCTTCCTGTTCATCACCATTAATGTGTGTTTTTTGTTATTATGTTTCAAAGTGGCTGCTATAACTCTAGGCATTGTGTTTGTGTTATGTAAAGGAAGGAAGGCAAAATGTGATGGAAGGAAGGAACTTTAATCTTACCTTTCATCCAGAGCTCTGTCAAATTCCATCTCAAATGCAAGAACCTCTGAACAGATATGCATTTAGGTTTCTAGTTCTCTAACATAGAGAAATTCAATAGAACGTAAGCTTTCTGGGGGCAGGGTTCTGCATCTGTTTCCTTTATAGATGCATTCCAATTGCCTAGGAAAGCACCTCAAATTGCAGGGATGATCAGTAAATGCTGAATGTAAGGGATATGGCGATGGGGAATGGATATGTGAAGCCAATTCATGGCACATTCCTGACAGAGGAGAGGACCAAGAATAGCCAAGAGAACCATGAAGAAAAGAATAAGGAGATTGGTTTGGGGGAGTGGATTTCAAGATTGCTAACAAAGTTAAAATAAGGGTGGTGGTGTGTGCTGAGTGATCACTGGAACAAAATAGAGAAACTTGAAATAGACCCACAAAAATATAAAAGTTGGCCTATGTCAGAAGTAGTGTTGCATGTTGCAAAGGGAAAAAGTAATATAAGATGTCTACCTCACATCACACTTTTATTAATCAAATGTTAACATTTTTAACTTTTAGAAGAAATCTAGAAAAATTGCTTTATTACCCTTAACAAAAACTATTAGATACTATCCATAAATTAAATATCATAAAATATAAGATTGATAAATTCCGCTACATTATGTTTAAAGTTTCCTATTTGAGAAAATACAAAGGTAAAAACATTATTTCTTTGTATTTTCCTAAAATTAAAGTTATGAAGTAACTATAACCAAATATCAATTTATGTTATTTCTATGAGATGGGTACAGGACTTTCATTATATTATGTTCTGTACTTTTCTCTTTGTCAAAATATTTCATATTAATCCAAATCTAGTTACAAACCCACATTGCCAGCTTTGTGGGAAATCACAAGAGGAAGCAGGATATGGAAGCAAAGGGCTCACCAAGGGCACTGAGGCAAAAGTATGGAAAGGGATGTGACGGCGGTTTGGTTTGGGGTGGTATTTAATTAAGGTTGTGTTTTAGATTTAGAGCACTCTAGGCTGGCTAGCAATCAGAAGAAAGTGTGTGTGAACAGAACATTGCAGGACTGAGTGGATGTTAGCGGATTTCAGGGATGGGAAAGACTAGAGGAGGAGGTTTGGGTCAGGAACCCCTTTTATTTATGTTTGTCTAGTAGACATCCTTGTAGAGACTGATACTGTTGGATATACAATTCTGCATTTATGAGAGAGGTCTAGATTTGCAGATAAAAATTTTGGACTTGCAACATTGAGATAGTAGAAGGATGGTATGAGATCACTGAGGAAGAGAGTCTACGTAAAAGGTGAGAACTAAGGGCTCCAGCTCAAGTACACTTCCTTCCGTGTATAGACGTTGAAAATAGGAGCAGGAGGAGGTGGGAAATAAAATAGAAAAAAAGCCAGGAAGTATGGTCACAATGAAGCCTGAAATTTCTAATTGGGGAAGTAATAAATGCTTTCTCAATCTGTTGAGCTGCATTATGCTGGAGATAAGTTACCAGGGGATCCTGAGACATAGGGGATGTCAAGAGAGGTTTAGGTGGAGTAGTGAGACTGGAGAACATCTTAAAACATTAGGCTCTGTTTTCAGGTGGACAGGAACGATCCATTTGATAAGGGAAAATGAATGATTTTGGAGAGAGGTGATAATCACCAGGTGAATTTACTAAGAAAGGGGAATGGATATGATTCAGTGCACAAAGGAGAATGCCTGGGCCATCCATTGTGAAAGGGCTGAAAATAAGAGTGTGGGTATAAATGTGGGCAGTAGGTAGGTATTTGCATAGATAAAAAGAACCCACGGTTTCCTGTATATACTGTGGTAATATGTCAAAAACATAGATTTATCCTAATTTCTAATTATTTTGCCATTGTTTACAACTGGTCTGCCGATGTGAGAAAGTAGCAGCAAGGAACAAAGGTTTTGGTATTATCTTTTATACTATTGGAAGGAAGTGGGTAACAAATATCTGTTCTGCCATGCTTTTAATTTATTCCATTATATTTTATTGAATCCAATGTCATATATGTCTCATGCCATCAAATTTTCTAATAAACTTTTATTACTAAGGTTTATCAATTTCATGTATATTTTTTCAGTAACTGCCACCATCAACCACTTCAAATCCAATGTCAAATAATATGACTATAGTGCCTTCAATTTCAGTTTGCGCTAAGTGCTCCCTGGGCCCACTGCCAATGAAAAAATGTTTGAGCCTGAGGGGATTTGCGGATGTACAAAGTGTACCTCCCTTTACCCCTCTACTGCATTGCACTCAGTTGGGACTCAAGGGAAAGTAAACAAACACTATGTGGTAAGGAGTGAATTCTGTGTGGAAAGAATTTTGCCTTTTCAAAATTATGTATCATTTAGGTTGCAAAAAGTTACAATTAAGAGAATAATTGGGATTTATAAGCCAAATCTCCCAATTACCCCAACTGATTAGATTTATGTTTGAAAGCATACTAATCTTTTGTAACCGAGAGCATACAACTATAATTATAACTCACTGAACTAGGGCCCAGCTGCTTATTAGCCTTATGATGTATTGTAATGTAGCCAAAAGGAAATACTTGTAACTGTTGTAACTCACTGAACTGTAACCCAGATGCCTTGATGCTTGCTTTATAACTGTACTGAACAGCCTCATAATAATCTCGTGACCCTATACTTACCCTCTTATTTTGTTTTGTAACTTAGAAGTCTTGTGATTCAGCTAACAGTTCTGTAATGCTAATTAATGAAGAAACTTGAGTCAACTCCCCCAGTTCCTACCTTTTCCTGCTAGATAAAGCCAGCTCCAACCAGAATTAGCTCACCTGACATGCACAATAACATAAAACCGAATGCTATAGTAACCTATATCTCATTGTAATACTAAAAATCATACCCACTACCATGTTAAGGCTGCCATTTTCTTACTTGCATCCTTCGACTAAGTGTGTAACCAATCTGCACATGTTCAGCCAGGATGCCACCTCTCACTTCATCATCTCAAACCACCATACTTATTATCACAAACCCACTGTTACCAACATACTATGGACCTCTCAGAAGCTCTTCAGTTTGGGGAGACAGATCTGAGGTGCCCTAGCCTTCTGTTCTCTTTGCATTGTGCTCTGTAATAAACATTTTCTCTCTTTGACACACAGGTATCACACCCTAAGCCATTGTGCTCATTGGATGGGGGACCATGTTTTGTTCAGTAACATGTTCTTCAAATACTTTTAAAACAGCATCATTTTAGATCCAGAAACATGAATCGTAGATTTATTTAGTGACTTAGAATTGTACAACAAGAGTACCTGAGGGGATTTAGAGATTTAATCCAACCCTGTCTTTTTTCAAAGGAGGAAATTTTAGGAAGTTAAGTGATTTGCCAATACTATATAGCTGAGTTAGTAAAAGAGCAGAGATAGAAATCTTAATTTCTTATTTCGACAATTATTTATTCTAGCTTACTTTTATTAATTCAGTATGACATGGAGTCCAGGTTGTCATACTGAATTAATAAAAGTTGCTATTTATCACCTGCTGCTGGGTTCATAATTTGTCTGCACTGAAGCCAGTTGACTTACATCAATGTCTTTCAACCATATGTAAGACAAGTACAATTTTGAAGCATATAAAACTTCTCACAGTCCTGGAGATTCTAACATACCCTCCTGGAAGTGGAGGCTAGCCCCTACCCCTATGCCATCGCTTATGCTACTGAGATCAAGGTTTTCTCTTATAACAGGAAGACTGTGAAGAGTTTTATTTTCTCTGTTTTATTACAGAAATTTTTATAATACATTTTTCAGATTGCACATATGTGCTGGTTTGAAAGGATTATGTACCCTAGAAAAGCCATGTTTTAATCCTGATCCATCTGGTGGGGGCAGCTTCTTTTAATCCCTATTCAGCACTGTAGGTTGGAAGCTTGATTAGATTATCTCCACGGAGATGTGATGCACCCAATTGTGGGTATTAACTTTTGATGGGAGGGTAATGTGACTCCACACATTCCAGGCGGGTCTTGATTAGTTTACTGGAATCTTTTAAAAGAGGAAACCTTTTGGAAAAACTTTCAGTGCCACGATAGTGACAAAGCCCTTGCAGCCAGAGACCTTTGCAGATGAAAAATGAAACAAGGGGGAGCTTTGGGAAACAAGAAACCAGGAGAGAAAGCTATCATACTTCTCCATGTTCCCTTCCAGCTGAGAGAGGAACACTGAACCTCATCGGCCTTTCTTGAGTGAAGGTAATCTCTTGTTGGTTAATTTCATCATTTTTACAGACTTGCTTTAATTTGGACATTTTTATGGTCTTAGAACTGTAAACTTGCAACTTAGTAAGTTCCCCCTTATAAAAGCCATTCTGTTTCTGGTATATCACATTTGGGCAGCTTGCAAACTAGAACAACCTATCTTTAACCTACTCTGATTATAATACACAAACCCTGATCCCACCCCAGTGCTCACATGCACTTGGATTTAGATTAAACTTCTAGCAGTCTTCATCAAGAAGGCAGAGTGAGATGCACCGGAGTTCCATCCTCCCACAGAACCTTTCAACAACTAGGAAGAACTGGCAGAAACATCTTTCTCAATGCTTCAGAAAACAGTTAAAGGACCCCAGTTACAGGGTGAGCCTGGAATCAAGAGATTATCTACTTAAAAGCAGTAGGATCTCATGGCATCTTAGCTGGGCCCTCTTCCACCCTCCACCAGCTTGGTGTGAAGCCTGCCCATGCTCCCAGTGAAGATTGCTGGTCCCAGTTCTGGCAGGAGCAGAGCAATTATGCAGCACATGCTGGGAAGTTGTATGCCTGAATCTCTCTGGGGGAGGTCTGAGGAGCTTGCTGTCCCAGAACTTGCCTTGCATGTACATGGTGACTCAGCAAGCTCTGCTATAGAAAAGAGTGGGACAGAAGTCAGTCTACCTGGAGTAAGGGATTGCTGGCTGTAGAAAATACTTTGAAGTACCCAGGAACACAGGAGGCTGTTTTCTAGGGAAGAGGGGATGTTAGCACCCATGTGAACAGGGGAATTCTTAGGTCCACATGTTCATGGCCAAGACAAGACACATGGGCAGAAAAGACCAGGGAGGCTGTTATGCTTTGGTCTGGAACTATTCTCTAAACTCATTGTATGGATAAGGTTTGAAGGAGAGCACTCCGCAGGTCAACCTGCTAAGATTGGGTTTTCTTTTTCCTTTATTATTATTATTTCTCCTCCTCCTCTTCCTCCTCCTTCTTCCTCCTCTTCCTCCTCTTCCTCCTCTTTCTCCTTCCCATGTTCACATGTGTGTTTTAGCTCCTGGTATTCATGGAAAACTCTCCCATGACACGGCTGGATAAAAGCTTAAGGAACAGACATCTGGGAGTTTACATTTCAGTAAACAACACATTAAATATCAAAATGTCCTGTTGTCAATAAAAGATTATATAATGTGAAAAAAACAGAAAGCAATGTCCCAGGCAAAGGAGAAGATTGAAGCAGTATAGACCATTAAGAATATACTATCTGAAAATGTACACAGAATGAAATGAGAAGGGATTTAAAATGCTAGAATAAAAAAATACAAATGTATATGAATGTAGGCATTAAAGGAAAACTTGACAGACAAAAAGGTATAAACACCAAATAGCAAAGTGGCAGATAAAAATCTTGCATTATCAGTAGTTACTTTTAATGTACATAGAATAACTCTCCAGTCAAAAGGTAGAGATTGGCAGGGTGGGTAAAAAACATGACCTGAGAGGTGCAACAGTGGCTCAGTGGTAGAATTCTCACCTGCCATGCCAGAGACCCGGTTTCAATTCCCGGTGCCTGCCCATGCCAAAAAATAAAAATAAAAAAAAGAAAGAAAGAAAAAGAAAATTACCCAACTACATGCTGTTTACAAGAAACTCACCTAAAATTCAAAGAAATTAGTAGATTGAAACTGAAAGGATAGAAAAAATATACCATGTAAACAACAACCAAACTTGCTGGGGCAGCTATACTAATATCGGATAAAATAGACTTTAAGTCAAGAATGTTACAAGGGACAAAGGAAGAAACTATATGCTGATAAAGGGGCAACAAGAAGATATAGAAAATTTAAATATATATGCATGTGATTGCAGAACTTCCCACCCCACCCCCATACATAAAAATGAAATAGAATACCAGTGGAGAGACGGAAATTAGGAAAAGGAACCAAACAAAGCTGAAGGCCACAGTAACAGAAAAAAAAAAAAAAAAAATTCCCAAATGGGTTTGGAAGCACGTTGGAGCTGGTAGAAGAAATAACAAGTGAACTTGAAAATGAGGCAATTGAAATCTTTCCGTCTGAGGAGCTGAAAAAGGAATAAGAAAAAGTGAACCTGTGGGAAACCATTAAGTATGCCAATATACATGTTGTGGGGGTCCCAGAAGGAGAAGAAAGAAAGAAAAGAGAGAAGGGGCAGAGAGAATATTCAAAGGAATGATGGGTGAAAACTTGCCAAATTTAACAAAAGACATGGATAAACACATCCAAGATGTTCAATTAACCCGAACAGTAGAAACCCATATAGACCCACATATTTTGCCATCAAATGAATGCCAATGATAAAGAGGAAATTCTGAAAGCTACAAGAGAAGAGCAATGCATTACATACAAGGGAGACTCAAAAAGATTAAATGCCAATTTCTCATCAGAAATCATGTAGGCGAGTAGGCAGTGGGATGAGATATTTAAAGTGCTGAAAGTAAGAAGCTGCCAACCAGAATTTTATATTTGTCAAAGCTGCATTTCAAAAATGAGGGAGAGATTATGACATTTCCAGACAAATAAACACTGAGTTTGTCACCACTAGGCCAGTCCTCCAGGAGATGCCAAAGAGTGCTCTGCAGGTTGGAAGAAAGGACAATGGACAATAGATTGAAGCACCATAGGTAAATACTAATGCCAATACTGCTGTGTTTTTGGCTTGTAAATTCACTTTTTATTTCCTATAGGGTCTAAAAGGCAAATGCATAAAATGCAATAATAAATCAGAAGTTTTGAACTCATAATATATAAAGCTGTTATTTGTGACAAGAACTATATAAAGATGGGGGACAGAGGGATATAGAAAAGGAGTTGGAGCTACTATTGAAGTAAAATTGGTATCCAAGCAAAGGAGACTGTTATAGATTTAGCATGCTAAATTTAAACCCCATGGTAACTACAAAAAAATATTGGAGAATAAGTCAGCTCATAGAGACAGAAATTAAAATACACAGTGCCAGGGGTGGGGGCAGGGAGGATGGACAGTTAATGGATAATGGGTATAGGGTTTCTGTTTGGGGAGATGAGAAAGTCTTACTAGTGGAAGGCGGTGAGGTACTTCAATATTGTAAATGTCATTATTCCCATTGAATGGTATGCTTGGGAGTGATTAAGATGGGAAAGTTTATATTCTATATATATTCCCACAGTTTAAATAGCAACCACAAAGGAGAAACTAAAAAGACAATGACAATTAAATGCGATATATAATCCTGTATGGAATTCAACAAGGTTGGAGAAAGAGCTCTACGGGACATCACTGGGCCATATGAAAATGTTGACATATACACTGTAAGCTTTCTACAGTGCTAAATGTCTTGAATTTGATAACTGCCTTTAAGTTGATTACATAAGTGATTTGGCTTGTTCTTAGGAAATGTACATGACAGTAATAAATGTTCAAGGAGCGTGATGGTTGCAACCAAAAGTCGAGTGTTCTGAAAATAGATTGATAAATAGGCAGATAGATAGATAAAATTAATAAATCTGGATATCTGAATAGGGGAAGATAGGGTTATATTAGAATTCTCTGAATGGGGTTTGCATTATTTTTGAAGTACTGTAAGTATATCAAAACAAAATGTTAAGAAAAAACAAATAGAAACACTCCTAAGAGGGTAAAAGCTGTGCACATTTAGCCTGTTTGCTAAAGGACCAATGGCTCCCTTAACTGCATACTTAATGTTGACTATTTAGCTTGTTATTTTTAAGTCTTGAAGAAATCAAATTTATTAATGAGTCATCTACCATCTAAGGAATATAATAATCAAGTCAATCACAGTAAACTAAAATCTTACTACGAAATTTTCTTTGATGTCTTTACATTTTGAGCAAAAATTAAACTTTATAGTAAATATAGATAAATTCTTTTTAAATCAATGTTCAGTTAAAAATACAGATTAGTCTACAGAATTTTATTTTAGTGTTTTGGGGACTTCAGAAACTCTCACAGTTGTAGTGGATAAATGAGTCTACCACAACATTCATTCTATGATCCAAATATTATTTTTTCTATGTATGAAATTTAAATCTTCTTATATCTTCTTTTCATTGTTCGCTCATCTGGTTAAAAGCACACAATTTCCAATTTATCACTCCCTCATTTAAAGTAAATAGCTTAGTGGGAAAAATAAAATTATTTAAAAAGAAACTGGGAGTAAATTGTAAGGTTTTAAAATTAATAATTAAATGGGCTGAATAATGATTTTAACAGGATAAAATGGTTATAGAAGTCATATAAGCAAAGAGTTAAAAAATTGTTTTGAACCTTGATCTAGTTCTTAAAAACTATTTCAATCTTCCCTTCTTTGTCTCTAGTTGTTACTTTCTTGTCCATTTTATTAATTGTCCCACTGCTCACTGTTGTGGCAAAGCCTTCCTCGAGTCTTCTGCCTCACAAACTGTTTCAGCTTCTGAAATCTATAGAGCGCCTTTAAGTTCCTTATCTCAATTTTTATCTGGATTATAATACTATCTCAAGTATTATCTCCACTCTGAAGTCTTTTCTATATAATGTCAACATATTAGGCTTTCTTAATTCAATCCAGTGATTAAATAATAGTAATTATGATTACTATAATTATCTATTGTCTAAAGCAGCATTTGTCCAATTGAACTTCCTGCCATATCTGCATCATTCCATACTTGAGCCATTAGGCATATGCAGCTATTGAGCACGTGGAATGCAGCTAGTGTGAATGAGAGAGGGAAGTTCTAATTTCATTTCATGTAAATTTAAATAACTGCATGGCTACTGTATTGGAGAGAACAGATTTAAAGCATGGGTTTCTTAAATGAGAAGTGTTAATAGGCACATAAAATCAAAACAAAACATGGGGCTCTGTGGTTGAAAATTTTTTTGATTATGCAATAGTTCCATTCTTAAAGACTTAGTGTTTACCTAAAAAGATCTGAAAAGCCATGTAGTAAAATTATATATGTGAGTGTATATATGTGCATGTATATGTGTATATTTTTTTCCATCATTCAATGTTTCCTAACATAACAAGCATGAAAACGTCTTCCCTACAATCAATGTATCTCCTGGAAACTTGTGAGTTTTTTTCTCAGAGTACCATTTTGCTTTCTTATTTTGTTTTTCAGTTTCCATTTTGAAAGGGGACATTCTGATCTAAGAATAATGTCCAAGCTCCTTATTTTAAGCATCTTAGAAGTCACTTTAAAAAAAAGACAATAAAACAACTTCTGCTGTAATGGGTAATAGCCTACTATGAATATATCTCATGTTTTACCTTTTTGAATCTTTTCTGTACTCTTCTCTTCCTTCCTTTCTAATGCCTGCTCACTCAATCCAGAATCTCCCCCATTTTTTAGAAAAAAATAATCTTTCTTTTCTTTAAAATCTAATAGCATTGAGAATGTATTGCTTTTTTGTATATATGTTATATTTCACAATTAAAAAATGTTAAAAAATCTAATACCACTTGTTTTTATAGACTCTTCTAGACATTGAGAACTTGTCAAACTCTTCCTTGAAACAATGCTGCTATTGTTATCTGATACTGCATCTTTTTATTTTTTTGGAAAATATTTTTTATTCAGTGTTTAAGTAAGCTTAAAAACTACAAGATTTTGCTTACAATTGGTAAGCGAAAAGAGAAAAGGAAAACATAAATTATTATGTGATTGGCTAATTAAAATGTTCTGACTCAGATCAAATTACCCATTGACATACTAATTACTTTGTGGGGGCTTAAGAATTTTTGAGCAAAATTGTTTGAAACAGAGCATGTCATCTGAGAGCGTAGGGCTAATAGGTATTTGAAATGCTAAATCAGAAAGCTGATGAAGGACGGTTGAGTCAGAGCCTTGATTATTTTAGGCTTCTAGAAGTTGAATACCATATGCAAAGATCTAGGACCAGTTATTTTATCTCTTGTCTTTTTGAGTTAAACAAATTTAACCCACACTGCTAAACAGGAATAGAGATATTTTATAGATTGGTCAGAAACAATGCAGTTCTACTTCTCTAGTAGAATTTGACATGAATTAAATCATAAGGAAAACAATGATATTGCACACATCACACTTGTTGTACTACATCTATTGATAGAATTTCCATTCTGAGGGTTATTTTTATGTTCACTATCATCCTCGTCTATATGTCTTCCCTTCTTTAAAATCTTCCCCACTTTTCACCAGACTGCACCTTAATTGTTGATAGTTAAGATGTATTTCATTATTGGAATGTATTATCTCCCTTACTCATCTCTAATGGTTCTGAGTGAGGGAATCAGATCTTATGGTTTATTTTGCGTCTGATGAGCATTAGCCAATGAAAAGTCTAATAAATACTTTAGATTTCATAAAGTAGTTCTACGTTTTAGTAACTCCCAGCATACCCGCTAATAATGACTGATCCTTAAATAGTCATTTGTACCTATTCTAAGTGCTTTATGCTGCAAGATTATTCCTGTATTATTTTTACTTGGCACAAAGCTAAGTGGGGCTGACTAGTTTTAAAATAATTCTTTAATTTATCTCTTAAAAAGCCATTAGGGTGGGCCATGGTGGCTCAGCAGGCAGAGTTCTCGCCTGCCATGCCAGAAACTCAGGTTCAATTCCCAGTGTCTGTCCATGCAAAAAAAAAAAAAAAAAAAAAGCAATTAATATATTTTCCTTATGAAAATAACATACTGCTTTCTCTTCTTGCAACTAAATATTCCAAGTTCCTGACTTGTGCTTATGGTTCTACCTAGCTATAAAAATTTCAGCCATTTTGTGATAAGTATATGGACCAAATCTAAGGAAATGTTAATGCAGAAAGTAATTTGCAATAAGCATTGGGAAGGGATGAATAGAGAAGGAATGTTACCATCCTCAACATTTGTCACCCAAAATTTTAAGGTTTAAATCACTGCTGTTTAGCTTTTAAAAAAAAAAAGTAAAGCCAATGAAACTTACTTTCTCTATTTTCTGCAAAAATGTTGAGTGAGAAGATTAAATCAGTCTTGTAGGATTTCAAACTTTTGGTTCTGAGGAATGCTTAATATGACTTAAAGTTTGATATTTAGACCAAAGATGACTTTGATGCAAATAGCAGCAATACTTTTTCATAGAAAGAAAGCAGCAGCTCCATCAAATAGAAGCAATATCAGTTCATGAAAATGTCCCAATCTTCAGTTCCAGAAATTTCTAGTTTCTGACATTTCTGGAGGTTTAGCAAACATACTGAAGAGAAAAATTTTATTACTGAGAGTTCATAGCCATAGAAAGTAAATCCAGTGATAATTTATAATAAACGAGTTTTTTCAGGGAGATAAAAGATCCAGTTTTATAGAAATCTAATTTCTGTTTTGAATAGTTGTCCTTGTGAACACATTTATCAACATTAATGTTTCAGAAATGTGTAAATACCATAGACATTATCCTGCATTTGAGTAGTATGTTTTAATTTTATTAGATAAAAATGAGTCATAGAAACTAATAGGAACAAACTGGCTTAGCATTTAAAGTTTCTCATTAAACTTATGTAGGAAATACAAGTACTAACACATAGAAGATGAAATCTGAAAATCAATCTTCAGATTTTTGATTATATGGATGATGTGTACAAATTAAAATTTTAGTTTATGAAGTTTAGTTGATAATCTAACTTTATAAATATGTATAATATCTACTAGTTATATATTATGTGTTAGATATTCTAGAATAATGCAAAAGATAATTCTTGCCTTACAAATACTTAAAATACAATACAGTATTTTATTATATACACTAATTTATTTGTGTATTGATGTAGGATGTTCATAAATTGTATAATAAAATATTTAAAAATATGAAAATACAGAAATAACTATAGAACAAAGATTCAATATTTTGGATAAATGATATATATAATAAAACTGTGTTTAAAACAGCATAAATTCAAAATAAAATAATATTAAATTTAGTATTAAATACTATTATGAAATACTCTAAAAACTCATATTTTAAATACTAATTTCTAATCTAAAAAATGATTTCAAGCTAAATTAGTGAAATCTTTTCTCTTTTTCTGACATAAACCCATCTTCCTAATATCCTTAGTTTCAGCCCCCTTTTCTTTTCTTTGTCCATGTCCTTGAAATCCTTTCTGGAGCCTAACAGATTGAAAATCATTCACTGGTGACAGGTCTTTGACTCTTCTCTTCAGCTATGATTGTCACTTGCTCATTTATCTTGGCCTCTGAAAAACTGAATGCATTATCCAGATCAAGGAGTTTAATTATTTCACTACTTTTTGCACAGTTCAATTCAGTTTAGGTAATCCAATTTGAAGCAGGGAATTGATAAACTGTGGTATGTCCTTGCTTTCTATTTCACATAGAAAATTGAAGTGATTAAGTTTAAACATCTTATAATACTTTTGGCCCATACTTATAGTGTCAACTCAACATATCATACCTGATATCTCATATTCCTCTAGAGGCTCAGAAGATGAGGTCTCTTGTCTTTGTGTTCAAGGCTCACCCTTTACCTTGGCTTATGGTTTTATTCTGGTAACTTTCCTCAAGATTATTATCTATATCCTTGAATTCCTCCCCATTCCTCTTTCTTTACTATATGTATGTACTCTTACAACATTTTTAGGATCTCTAAACATTCTTATGTCCCTCCAAATTAAAAAAGAAACATACCAAATTAAAAAAAAAATGACACCAAAAATTACCAGTTATTTAACCTCATTTCCAAAATTCCTTCCATGATTTCAACCAAATGTCTTACCATGAACCCCAGTATGATTTGATCTCTAAGTTCATCTCCAACCTCGTTCTCAACCACATTGGCCATCCGTCCGTTCCTAGGATATGTCAAACCGCTAGTTACCACTGGTTTTACATTAGGGTCATCGCATTGTTGGCTCCTTCTCTTCCTTCAGCTTACAGTTTAAATATTACCCCATGAAAGAGGTGCATTTTGAATATTTTACTTAAAGTAGACTTCATCTTGGCTATTATCCACCAAAACACTGGTTAATTTCCTTTAGAGTACTTACAAAACTGTTATCATGTTTATGTTTATTGACTGTCTCCTTAAATTTGTTCAGGACTGCTTTTTTAAAGAAGTGATTGAAAATACAGGCTAAACTACCTTATGTAAAAATGGGAATTTGCTGGCTAGCAGAACAGAACAGGGACAGAACCAGCTCAGGTGCGGCTTGAAGCAGGCAATCAAGTAGGACCTTCATTGTCTCTATCACATTTCTTGGTACCATTTCCTTGGTGTTAGCTCCACGTGTCATTCATGATTTCACTTGCATATTTAAATGGCAGTAGCAGGCCTCATATCACATCCTCACAACTCTAGGGCCTACACCAACATTTAATATTTCTTGTGGACTTTTATGTAAAATCCTTGACAGTCACACTGATTGAATCAGGTTAGGTGAGGTGTTTGACCCTAAATGTGCTGACTTACTTAGGATCAGTCACATGCCCTGCTCCTATGGGCTGAGAGAGAGATACTTGGGCTCAAAGGAAATGGACTGGCCATTGGAAAAGGATAGATCTCCCAAAGCCAGCTAAGAAGACTTTTACTACAAGACCGTGGAGTAGATCATGGAAAACAAAACACTGCACACTTTATGAGGACAGTGTTCGTATCTCTTGTTCTTCATTATATCCCCAGTTTCTAGCATAGTCCCTGGAAAATAGGCATTATCCAGAACTTGAATGAATGATGCATGAATGCATTCCCATTGCTTCCTCTGTCTCTTGCCTCTTCTTCTCTACCTCCAGCCCAGTCCATATATCCCACTGGTCTGTACTGATATCTTATAAACAGGCAAAAGTCCACATGTCCATAGTTAAAGGATGGTACTCGTCTCTAAACATTCACATTTTTTCTCTCAGTGAATAGCATCAGTCTCCTTATTATCACCAAAGCTATGGTAAGCTTGGCATAGTTAAAACATAATATTTAATCACCAGCTCCTAATAATTCTACTGCCTGAAGACCTCTTATATCTGTTTCTTCCTCTACTTATACATTATCATCTTACCCTAGTTCAGATCATTTCTCCATGTTTCTGTTGGGTTTTCTCATAGCTGATGCCATCACCTATTTTAAAGTCATATCTCTAAAATGAAATCCGATTTGTCACACTGCTTTTGAAAACCATTCAATGGTTCCCCATCACCTAGAAATTAAAGTCTAAAACCCTTAATGTGATCTAAAAAAGATCCTCATGTCTTACAAATTACCAAACCACCCTCTCTCTGGTTCTAGTAAATTACATACAGTTTTGATGAAACTGTTATTTCCTGCTTTTATCTCTTTGCTCATTTCCTCTCCCCTCATATCATCTGATGATTCTCTCATTACTCATTTTCAACACTCTTCCCAAGAGTCATGTTTTCAATGAATATGTTGACACTTGCATTTTCTCATTCTTTGAAATATTGAAAACTCCTTCCTTTCATTGAACAGAAGGCCTGAATAGACAACATCTGAGATAAGTTTTGCTACTGTGGGAACTTTAATAGGAGTAAACCTCAAACTTGAAATTTTACAAATAAATAATGAAACTGTCATAAATAAAGTCACTGTGCTATGAGATGGTGAGGCATAAGTGAATGTAACACAACCTAAATGCTTTGACATTTCTGTTCCTTAACTCCACTTTAAGATGTCTTAACACCTCTAAATTTACCTCAGAAATGTATTATAAAAATGAAATATTTAAAGCTAAAAGCTCAATATAAAATATAAGTTAAGTAACAAAAAAAAATTAATTACAAATATCTTTGTGAATGTCATAGTCTGGGCCTTCTAGGAAATAGTCTCTGAGACTCTGAAGTTTGAATGCACTGCATTTATTGGGCAGTGCACTTGGGAGCCACACCTGTGAGGGATGAGGAAGCTGGATGGGACAGAGGGAGAACTGAACTGCAAAATTTATAGCATAAAAGGTTTCTGCTGATCATACAGGGAGCTCTGGAACTAGAATGGTTCATTGAAGATGTCTCAAGTTGAGGCAGGGGGTGGGGCTTTGAGACTCTGCACATATCAGTCCTTGGATGGAGGCTGCCCCTAGAGAGGGGTGTAACCTTGGAAGAGGTGACTCTATCTGAGGGTGATTGCTGGAAAGTCTCATCTGAGATCCAACAGCCCCCAACATCCCCAAAAGCTGAGGAAATGAGTGCCAAAGTGGGAAAGTGGACCTGGGAATGCCGTGAAGCATCTCTATTAGCAGCAATTCACCAACCTACTGCTGTCAAAAGACTCCTCTACACTCTTAAAAATTCTTGAAAACACCAAGAACTTTTTACATGCTAATAGTTCTTAAACATAAGAAAAAAATTATCTTCTGTATTTTCTAAAATTTTAGAAAAAGCAACATAAAACATTCTAAAATGTTTTAGATGAAATTTAAAGATTTAGAAATGTTTTTGAAAAAATGTTAAAATGATGGCAAGACATGGCAGCAAAGTATTGTGACTAGTTTTTCTGTTTCTTTGTAATTATAAAGAAAATGTCAGTGTTTCAAAATACAGTTTTATTAGATCCAGGGTCATCTAATTATGACCTGTGAATAAATCTGGCCTGCCACTTTTAAAAAATGCCCAGAAGTTAAGAATGCTTTTAACATTTTAAAAAGTTAAGAATAGGAGGGACTTCCGGGAAGATGCCCAACTAGGGTAGCTCGAAATTAGCCCTGCTCCACGGAAAAGTTAGAGAAATGACAGGAGGGCAACTGAGGCAGCAATTCGGGAGTGTGGCTGACCTGGGAGAGCCTTTTGCACCACATGTGGCAGCCCCGGTTGCAGAGGCTGAGGAACTAAGAGGCAGAAAGCTGGAGCCTGGTGTGGAGGCGCGGAGTTGTGGACCCCACAGGAGTGCATAGATGGGAACGTGCCTAGAACCATGCATGTGCACATCCCTCAGCCTCACTTTCCAGCTCTGGGAAAGTGCCAACCTGAGCAGTTCATAGCTACTGCCAGTCCATGGAGGCATAGCACTGACCTGCTGCCACAGCTCTACGCATGTGCACAAAAAGCCCCATGCCTTAGACCAGTGCATACCAGGGTTATGCCCCCAAGACTGGTGCACCTGCACAGCTACATCCTCCCTGGCTGCTGGGCGCCCATGTTCACAAACATCGGCATAACATCCCCAATTGGTGCTCATACCTGCCCTGAAACAAATCACCATACTGAATGCTCCACCCCGTGCCCTGTTCCCTGTTGTACAATCATCATTCAAACACAAGGCCTTAGACTACTGAAAGAAATCAATTCCTAAAATAAATCAAACAAGATATTTACATGCCACAAAGACAGGAGAAGATCACTAAGCATATCACAATGCAGATAGATATGGACCTGCCTAATGACCAAATTAAAACACTAGAGGAGACAGACATCAGAACAACTAATCAAAGATATTCATACAACTCTACTTAATAAAATAAGTGGGATAGCAAATGACATAAAGGAGCTCAAGAAGACAGTAGAAGGGCACAGAGGAATTTGAAAGAATAAATAGAAAAATAGCAGAAATCACAGAGATTAAAGACTCTGCAGACAAAATAAAAAACATACTAGAGGCACACAACACAAGATTTGAAAGAACAGAAGAAAGAATAAGGGATATAGAGGACAGGATAATTGACTTTGAAGACTCAAAACAGCAAATTGCAAAAAAGATGGAAAAAAATTGAATGGGAACTCAGGGAAATCATAGACAAAACAAGTGCACAAATATAAGAATCATTGGTATCCCAGAAGGAGAAGAGAGGCAAAACTGAAGGGAGTGATAGATGTTTCAATAATAATAGTAGAAGACTTCAATATACCACTCTCTTCCATAGATAGAACAACCAGACAGAAGATCAACAATGAAATAGAGAAGTTAAATAACTTGATCAATGAATTAGACCTAACAGCCATATATAGGTCATTGCACCCCAAAGCACAAGGTTATACATACTTCTCTAGTGCTCATGGAACATTCTCCAGAATAAATCATATACTAGGGCACAAAGCAGGTCTTTATAAATTTAAAAATATTGAAATTATTCAAAGCACTTTCTCTGATCACAATGGGATGAAGCTGGATCTCAATAACCACTAAAGAATGAGAACATTCACAAATATATGGAGATTAAATAACACACTCTTAAACAATCAGTGGGTCAAAGAAGAAATTGCTAGAGAAATCAGTAGCTATCTGGAGATGAATGAAAATGATAATACAACTTATCAGAGCTTATAGGATGTGGCAAAGGTTGTGCTGAATGGGAAATTTATTGCCCTAAAAGCCTATTTTTAAGAAAAAGAAAGAACAAAATATGAGGACTTAACAGCAAACCTGGAGAAACTTGAGGAAAAACAGCAAACTAACCCCAAAGCAAATAGGAGAAGAGAAATGACAAAGATTAAAGCAGAGATAAATGAATGAGAGAACAAAAGAACAATAGAAAGAATCAATGAAACCAAAAGTTGGTTCTTTGAGAAAATCAATGAAATTGATGGGCCACTAGCAAGACTGACAAAGAAAAAAAGAAAGAGGATGCAAATAAATAAAATCAGAAATGAAAATGGGTGCCACAGAGCCTGAAGAAATAAAAGTCATCATAAGTGGATACTATGAACAACTATACACCAACAAACTAGACAACTTAGATGAAATGCACAAATTCCTGGAGACACAACCAATCTACACTGACTCAAGAAGAAACAGAAGATCTCAACAAACCAATAACAAATAAAGAGATTCAATCAGTCACCAAAAATCTTCCTACAGAGAAAATCTTTCTACAGAGAAAAGCCCAGGGCCAGATGGCTTCACAGGGGAATTTTATCAAACATTCCAGAAAGAACTAACACCAATCCTGCTCAAACTTTTCCAAAAAATTGAGGAAAAAGGAATTCTACCTAACTCATTTTATGAAGCAAATATCATTTTAATGCCCAAACTGGATAAAGATGCTATAAGAAAGAAAAGTAAGGTTTATACCAGGAATGCAAGTATGGTTCAACACAAGAAAATCAATTAATGTAATACAGCACATTAACAAATCAAAAGTGAAAAATCACATGATCATCTCGGTTGATGCTGAAAAAGCATTCGACAAAATTCCTTTTCTGATAAAAACACTTTAAAAGATAGGAATCAAAGGTAACTACTGCAATATAAAAAAGGGAACATATGAAAAACTGATAGCCAGCATTGTACTTAATAGAGAGAGACTGAAAGTCTTCCTCCTAAGATCAGGTACTCTTATTATTTGCAGATGATATAACACTATACTTGGAAGATCCTGAGAAATCTACAGCAAAGTTACTTGAGGTAATAAACAATTTTAGCAAGGTGGTGGGATATAAAATTAATGTGCAAAAATCAGTAACATTTATATACACAAGCAATGACCTAGTTTAGGAGTCAGTTAATGAAAAAATTCCCTTCAAAATAGCAAGTAAAAGAATCAAATACTTAGGAATGAACTTAAGTAGGGATGCAAAGGACTTGTACACAGAAAACTACATAACATTACTAAAAGAAATCAAATGAGATCTAAATAGGTGGAAAGACATTCCCTGCTCATGGACAGGAAGGCTAAATATAGTTAAGATGTCAATTCTCCCCAAGTTGATCTACAGATTCAACATAGTATCAATCAAAATTCCAAAAACCTACTTTGGAGATTTGGAAAAACTACCAAATTCATCTGGAAGGGAAAGAGATCCTGAATAGCTAAAAGCATCCTAAAAGAGAAGAACAAAGTGGGAGGATTAACTAACTTTAAAATCTATTATAAAGCCACAGTGGTCAAAACAGCATGGTACTTGCACAAAGACAGAAGCATTGACCAATGGAATCGAATCGAGAGTGCAGAAATAGACCACCAAATCTATGGTCAACTGTTTTTTGACAAGGACCCAAAATCCTCTGACCTGGGACAAAATACATTTTCAATAATTGGGCATGGAAGAACTGGATATCAATAGCCAAGAGAATAAATGTTAACCCTTATCTTACACCCTATACAAAAATTAACTCAAAGTGGATCAAACATCTGAATATAAGAACTAGCACCATAAAGCTTCTAGAAGAAAATGTAGGGAAACATCTTCAAGACCTAGTAATAGGAGGTAGCATCCTAAACTTTACACCCAAAGCATAAGCAACAAAAGAAAATATAGATAAATGGTAACTCTTCAAAATCAAATACTTCTGCACCTCAAAAAACTTTGTCAAAAAGGTAAAAAAGCAGAGAACTCAATGGGAGAAAATATTTGAAAATCAAATATCAGACAAAGGTTTGATTTCCTGTATATCCAAAGAAATCATACAACTCAGCAACAAAAGAACAAACAATTCAATTATAAAATGGGCTAAAGATATGAATAGGCATTTTTCTGAAGAGCAAATACTGGTGGCTCAAAAGCACATGAAGAGATGCTCATTTTCACTGGCTATAAGGGAAATGCAGATCAAGACTACAATGAGATACGACCTCACAACTGTAAGAATGGCTGCTATTAAACAAACAGGAAACTGTAAAAGTTGGAGAGGATGTGGAGAAACTGGGACACTTATGCACTGCTGGTGGGAATGTATAATGGTGCAGCCACAAAGGAAGACTGTTTGACAGTTCCTTAGGAAACAAAATATTGAGTTGCCCTAGGACCTAGCAATAGCACTACTCGGTATATACCCAGAAGAGCTGAAAGCAACTATACAAACAGACATTTGCACACTATTGTTCATAACAGCATTATTATTCACAATCACCAAAAGGTGGAAACAAACCAAATGCCCATCAAGAGACGAGTGGATCATCAAAATGTGGTATATACATACGATGCAATATTATGTAGCAGTAAAACAAAATGATGTCCTGAAGCACATGACAAGATGGATGAGCCTTGAGGACATAATGCTGAGCAAAATTAGCCAGATACAAAAGGACAGATACTGTATGATTCCACTTTTATGACCAGCATAAAGGTATAATCAGAGGCTTATAATACAGAATATAGGGGACTTTGAGATACATAGAAGCCAGAGATGAGTGACCCATTAGCTAATGAGGTTGAATTCCAATATAAGGGAATAAATAGATTGGAGTGAAGGTGATTCTCTAGGGGGATCTAGAAGTAATATTACCATATTGAAGATGAACAAGATTGAAAAGGGTTGTATAGCCCTACGTGCCCCACTGATTCATATTAGAAATATGAAAGAGTTCTCGTAAGAATTACCTCAAAGATATGATTCTTGTTTGTAAAAGAGTGTTTAAGTTCAGGGTACAGGGGGATAACTGCTATTGTATGCTATGAGCTATGTTCAAAAGGAAACCATCAGCACTACCACAGCAACAGCAGGTAAATAATGGGGTGAGGGACAAGAGTTAAGAGGAGGTTTAGAGTTGCTATTTGGTGAGGGTATGTTTATTGGTTTTCTGTCTCTTGAGAACAGTGAAATTATCTAAAATTGTGAATGTTTACGGATTGTGGACTTTGGGCCCTCTACATGATGCCCAATGAATTCTGGTGCCTAAAGGATACACTGACAGAGAAGTAGATTGGCTAATGATGGTGTATACTTATGGAAGAAGGCTGTGCTGCTACAAAAAGAAACCATGTTGTGAGGCATGCAATGATGTGAGTGAACATGTGGGACATTTGGCAAGACAAAATAAGCCAGAAATAAACAAACAAAAACAACAATGGTACGGTCATGCTTAGAAAATGCCTATAGGAAAACGGTGGCCTAGACTGTAAGCTTTTAGAGTAGACACATTAAGTCCAGAGTGATGATTATTATTTCTGGATTTCGAGAGGCTGTTTTATATATTTAACATGATATTTACAGATAAGAACAAAGCTGAACAGGTTGGGGTTAAAGTAATTCAGTACACAGGGTAAGGAAGACAGTGTCTAAATTTTAGAACCACACATACTCTTTGAGACCAATGGAAGAAAGGTTTATTTGATTTGGAACTGAAATTTTCTGTAGCACGTAATCTAATTAAATGTATCTGTATAACTTGTTTAAACAATTGAAACACAGGAAGCACAGAATAAAAATAAGAGGTCCTTTAAAACTGTATAGATTATTGTAATGCCTGGAAACATCCTAGAGTATGTTAAGTAGATAATCAAAAAGTACTGACAAAGTCCCCTGAGGGAGGGAAGAAAGAATATGGAACTATTAAACCTTACCATCAGGGAATCCCCTGATACTGTGTGAAACTTTAGGGATATCCAAATCAATAGGCCATGCCCTCAATCATGAGGCTTACTCTTGTGAAGCTTATGTAGGTAGCGGAGAAGCTTAGACTACCTACAGGCATGTCTAAGGTTACTTCTGGAGGACCTCTGTTGTTGCTCAGATGTGGCCTCAGTCTCTCTAAGCCCAACTCTGCAAGTGAAATCATTACCTTCCACCCGATGTGGGACATGACATCCAGGGGTGAAAGTCTCCCTGGCAACATAGGAGATGACTCCCAGGCGTGAATCCAGACCTGGCATTGTGGGAGCAACCATTCCATCCTGACCAAAAGGGGGGAAAGAAGTGTAATTAATAAAGTATCTGTGGCAGAGAAAGTTCAAATAGAGTCAAGAGGCTACTCTGGAGGTTGCTCTTATGCAAGCTTCAGTTAAACCCTGCTACTTATCATAACCTGCCAACACCCAACCAGGTCCATTCCAGCCAATCCTAAAGAACAGCTAGGGCAATATATAAGATTCCACAAGGGTTCCAGGCACTAGAATAACTTTCCAGAAACCTACAACCTCCAAATGGGTCCCTAGTCCAGATAAGTCTTGAAACCTAGTCCAGCCTCAGATTGTTCCATCTCCCTACCCCATATCATTGACAGACCCTTCCAATATCAAAAATTTAGAATTGCCACAGCCCAAACAACCCCAAAGAGAGATCAGGAAGATCAAAGGTGATGGTGGAATTATGCATAGAAGATAGGACTTAACAAATGAATATGAATGCTGAACCATTAAATTGATATCTCTTTTAGTCTCCAATATTTTAGAGCAATTAAAGTAAAAACCTAAAATTGTGAAATTATAACCCATGTCAAACTCTGAAACTCTGAAATATGTTCTAGAATTAATTGTGGTGCTGTGCTTTGAAATTTATAGTTTTTTTTAATATATGTTATTTTTCACAAAAAAAAGAAGGAAGAAAAGTCGATTGTGATGATAAAAATGTATTTAAGTCCTCTAGCCTCCTATATTCTGGAGCGGCTAGAAGGAAAAATATGAGAGGATCATATGGTAGCCCATGACAAGCTCTGGGATCTATCCTGTAACCACTTGTTAAAGAGTGCTGTGAAAGCTATCATTTTTATTTCTTTGTTTTGTATATATGTTATACTATACAATAAAAAAGTAAAAAAAAATATATAAATATATACCATTTGAAATAATACAACACAATCATTTCCACTACAGAAATTGTATACATATTAGGATATTGCAATGATAATTAATAACATACCCTTGTTAGGACAATTATAATTTGCAGATGTAAATGAAAATATTTTGGTATTTGAAATATTTTTCAGTTATATAAACTAATGAAAAGTATGAGAAAAGTTTTAAACTACATAAAAGGAATTATATTTTTAAAGTATTGTAAACAAAAATAATCAGTGCATTTTAAGCAATATTTTCTTTCTTTGAATGATTCATCTTTCATTAATAGTACTTTAAATATACCAATTTACTTTTAAAAATATTTGCATGTGTGCCTAGACTGAATCATTTCTCTCTCATTTACTAGCAGAATTGTGCTTAATAAAATGGTTGTGAGTATTAAATGAGACAATATGCATTTAGAACAATTCCCAATACCATATAACCTCTCAATTACAGGTTTTAACACTGTTGTATATTTTCTACTTGTTCAAGAAGAGTCCATTTTGACTGGAAATGTGAGAATAAATACATTACACACTTATAAAAAAAGTTAAAAATAAAATCAAATTAAGAATAATATTTTGTGACACTTATAAATTATATGAATGACAAATTTCAGTGTCTATAAATAAAGCTTTGTTGGAACACAACTATACTATTTGTTTACATCCTGTATGGATTCTTTCTGGGTTCAATGGCAAAGTTAAATAGTTGTGGCAGAGATTGTATAGCTTTCAAAGGTCAAAATATTTACTATCTGTCCTTTATAGAAAAAAAAATTGCCAATTCCTATATTACACAGTAGTAAAGTTATAGCTGGTAAGAGCACAGTAGAAGTACTGCCAATGAACGAAATGATCTCTGAAAAAATGCACAAATTTGTACCTTAAACCTATTACCTTAGAACATTCTAGAAAATACAAGAATACACAAACACACTTTCCATTAGTCATCAGAGTGTCATCATAGCACATCAAAACACCTCTGAAAAACTCCTCTGTACATTCATGAGAGAATGAGAGTGAAAAAGGAAAAGAGCATCTTAGTATTATTATGAAGGTGTTTTAATTTCACAGTTCCCCAACAGGTCTCAAGCCTTCCCCTGTCTTCCTCCTTTACACTTTGAGAACAGTTACTCTAGAGTATACATGCAGTCGGGAAAGATTTTACTTAAAAGACTCAGAATAATTTAAAAGATTGTCTCCTAATACGGGAGAGGGAGAGGAACCTGATCTTTGCACTTTGTGATCTTGAACTACCAAAATTATTTTTTTAACTTTTGACTTGTTTTTCTCCCATGTGTGGGATTCAGGCCTGAGTTGATAGAACAAGAGGAGCCTTTATGTTTTGTGAGGAGTCAACTGTTTTATCAGACATCAGGTTTGTTCTTATAAGGAATATTTGTCAAACACTAGTACTTTAAAAAGTCAGGCCAATGGGGATTTCCAAATATATCCATTAGTTATTATATATAATGGTACTATCACTCATTTCAACTTAAAAATTGTCTATCATATAACAGAATTCTCCACTTATAGGTATGTAAGTCAGGCTTTACATTTAAGTATAAATTAGAGCTGGAGTAAATGTCATATGGGATTCAGTGAGGTAAAATGGAAAGTCAGAGTTCAGAAATGAAAATCCTTGTTTTATTTGCACGTTTATCATTGGAAAATGTTACTTATTTCAACCCTAATATCTTCTCAAAATTGCCGTGGTTAGTAAGAAGGCATTCTGAGGCTGAGGTCTTTATTGCTTAACTAAAAAGATGATTGAAAACATTACATATAAGACTCTACATCAGCACAGATGAGAGGAACAGGAATAAAACTATAAATCCTTGGATCAAAACTATGAGAGCACAGAGATCCAGGGATCCATGCAATAAGTGGTATTGATAACCTCCCATCTGAGAAGCAGCCCAGAAACATACAAGAAACTATGAAAGAACTAACCCATTTAAAACAAAGGGGAATAAAAAGCTATTCTCTCCCGGGTGGCCCATGGTGGCTCAGCAGGCAGAGTTCTTGCCTGCCAAGCCAGAGACCCAGGTTCGATTCCCAGTTCCTGCCCATGTAAAAAAATCAGAATATTGAGAATACCCTTAGAACCCAAGTAGACAAATATTCTTCTTTCTTTTTTTGGGGGGGGGGGGAGGAAAATAATTATTTTAAAAAATGGTTTGCATTTTTTGAGACTCGATTCATGGTAATAGACCTGACAAATATATCTTCCTCCTAATTTACATACTAGACCACTGACCTATAAAATATGTGCACAGCAATCGGATGCAGTATGAAAAAAGATTTCACCTATAATTATTTTGGACTTATATTATATCTAAAGAAAAATATGTCTATTTCAAATTAATGATTTACTCAAGATGTAATTTCTGTCCTAATGTACAAGAATAATTAATATCACTTACCTTAATGGATTTAAATGCCAACAATAAGTCAAAGCTATTTCAATATATCATGCATTATTTTTCAACCAATTCATCAAAAGCCTATCCTTTCTTATAATAACCTAGATATACACAGTATGTTGAAAGCAATGGGAACTTTTTAAAAACCCAATCTGTGAAATCTACATAAATTCAAATAATCTTTTAGCTATGAAAAGAATGAAATGAATGTTACATTTTTTCTTTGCTTAATGTGTAATGTGCTCCTCATCTTCTTGTGCCTAAGGGTTTATCAAATTGGAAACTATTATATAAAATCTATGAAGGAAAAGCATTTCTAAAACTAAGAATATATGTAGCCAATTAACAGTAATAATGAAACATGGCTCAACACTGAAATGGTTTTCTTTGATCAGATAGTTAATATTCCTTCTGTCTTTTCTATTTAAATCATATAAATGAGGATTTTATTTAAAACAGATTAAAGGTACATATCCTGCAAAATTTAAAAGATAGATATGTTCAATATTGCAAATCAGTTTTGTAATTGCTACATATAACTAATCTGCAGCATTGTAGTAAACCTTAACAACTGTTCAAAAGTCTCTACAGCAGAGCTCTGAGTCCAGGTCTAAACCAAATGCCATAAAACTCTTTCAAAAGATCATGGACAGGGCCTGAGTTTTCTGTTTTCATCAGATTCTTATACATTGATCTGTTCAGGATCCATTAAATAAGTTGCCATTCCATCAGGAAGGAAAAAGATTCAGCTATATTAGCCCTAATCAAATAAATTGCTGGATATCATCCAGGTGACTTTGATAATACATATCCTCCTCTATTTATTATAATTTGAGTAATGTATCAAATTATATTTTTTTCCATAATGCAACTGGGAAGAGTTCCATAATTTTGAGCCACAAATCAGAGTTCTCAGAGATATCTAGTTGCTGCTGCTTTTCCTCTAACTTTCAAAAGCATGAAGAAAATGCCTTTTGAATTAATCTAACCTTATGATTTTGGGCAATGGAATATGAAAATTCTGCAAACCATGACTAATGAGTGAGGTTTTGATATGTGAAATCTGAAAAAAGCAAACATATTTTATTTAATATCAGATGACATAAAAAATGACAATGAGATAAAATGCCACAAATAAGGCCATCCCTTGAATACATATTTGGAATGGCTGAGGAAAGGGCGATTTTAAAGATTGTTGCCATAATAAATATAAGAAACGTGAATGTGCTTTACACAAAATGATTCTATGTTTTATCAAAGTGAGGCTCTGAATATCAAGCTCCAGAATTAATCAAAGTGGCTACAACACATTTGATCAGAACCAGAAGTCTGACTAAGATAAATTGTTCCAAGAGGAGCTGCTTCCAATTTTAGAACAAAAAATTACAGTCAGCTTAATGAAGGAAGAGGATTATGTGTAGAAAGCTTTGTAACTTCCTTGAAATTTCCGTTTGCTGAAAATATGTCCATCTTCATCCTAGTTTCATGATCATAAAGTTTTATTCTACCTAAACTTCTCATTGGTAAAGTTGGCAATAGTTGGCAGACATGCATCCACAAATACACATGCACACATCTCAGAACAGTAAAGAGACACTCACTAGCTATTACGTGACAACAAAAATAACAATCCCATCATTTGGAGCTGCGATGCAGACAGGATGATAAGGAAATAACCAAATGGCCCCAGCAACTTCCAGCCCAGAAGAATGGAAATGCGTAGAAAAGATCAAGGGAAGTTGCACATCATACTGAACAGTACATTGATACCTATTCTAGAAATGAGACTCTACCTTCCATTCTTGCCCTTCTCTCTCTTCTCTCTTTCCTCCTTCTTCATCATTATTCATAATTTGTGCTCAACAATTCAATAACATTTGTGTAAGTAATAATGGCAATATTTACTAAATATACACCATGAGCCTTATATAAATAATTTGAATTAGCACTAATTAAATGAATTGAATTCATGTTAAAAATATAAAGGGTAGTTCTTTTCTTCCTAGAATAGGTATGACAGGCTCAATAAGTTGGCCACTCTAACATTTCATGCCACATGGAGGGTTGGTATGTTAGACACTAGCACATGACCTGCAGTGTAGGGGGAGGGTAAACAGACAACAGTTTCATGTAATGAGAAGGGCTATGTGAGTGGTGAAAACCAATGCAGTGAGAGCCCAAAAGGAGCTACCAGTGCTGTCTATGAGTAATAAGGCTTCCCAGAGGATGTGACACTTGAGTTTAGTCAGGAAGGGTGAATAGGATCTCTCCACGTGGAGAAGGGGCTGTGTGTGTGTGGGTGGGGGGGGCAGGGAGGGTGGACATTCTGGGAAGATAGAACAATGTATGCAAAATTACAAAGCTGCTAAAGCAAATGACATGCTGTTGAATGGAGAGAGTTTCGTGTGAATTAACATGAAGGTACATGAAGTAGAGGAGTAAGAGATGAGAATGAAAGTGAACATAGAATCCCTGAGAAAATGTTAAAGTACCAAAACAAGAGGTTGGATTTTATCAGTGTAGGAGTGCATAGAGTTTTGAGCCAAGAGATAAGGTGGTTAGATGTATTTTTAGAACAGTAAGTCTGGCAGAAGTGTAGAGTGGGAAATGGTTCAAGGAGAGACAAACACGCAGAGATCAGTTGGGTAAGTCAAAGGGGTGAAGCTGAATCTTGCATGAGGACAGTAAGGTGGTTTGGTATTTTAGCACTAGAAACATATACACAATGTACATTTATCATTGTTTCAAAATTGCAGTGAAATAGCAAATAAGAATGTGTTTTCCATTGCTCTGCTCATCAGACTTATGTTTAAGAATGAAGAGAAATATATGAGGTGAAATTAAAGTTTTTAATTATTTTTATTTGTTTATTTATGCATTTTACAAATAATAGCCTGAAGGAGGTATTCTTCTGGAAAACAATTTGTGGAATATATTTACAAATTAATAGTGTTCTCAAAATTCTTTCATGATTTTAATCCTAGAACCGATATTTAAACAAAGAGAAGCAAAGATGACCTGCCAGTAAAAAATGTATCTCTTTGCAAAAATATGCGGTCTTTGCATAATAAAAAAGAAAGAAGTAAAACTTGTGGGAAACTAGGTTGCTTCTGCTTGATTTCCATGCATTTCTCTACAGCATACATTTCAAATGGGGTGCCATGCTGTGGGGTGGGGGGTGAGGGAAGGAAGCATATGGACTAATTGATGACGGTTTTAGAACATGAGTAAATATTATGAGTGTAACTTATGGCTAGAAGACTATAAAATAGGGCTGGGCATGATCATTTTCGTTGATTACACAACATATATCTTAATATGCTAAGTTCTTTTTTATGGTGACTCATTTAAGGCACCACAAATTATTAGCAATATTATTCTGGAAAATATATCTCACAATTTCTGCAGATCAGGATGTTTCACACTGTGACACATAGTAAATATCTATTAGAGAGCATTTTCAGCAACTCTGTGCATAATTAATAGGATGGGGAGCTGTGTTAAACCCACACTACCTGTCAACAGTTGGGCAAACTGATATATTTTTATTTGTTTATTTACTGTAAATCCATGTTCCCCTAAATTCTGCTTATACTATGCAGCATCATTAGGCATATTCACTGTATAATCATTATTTTTGGATTGGATTCATGACTGGGACAAGAGCAATGTCAAAATAAAAATAACCTTTGAATACCAAAAACTTGCAAATTGGCCTTTTATCAGAGGAGTAGAGCTAGAGCACTCTTAATTCCTGGGTGGATAACAAGGTTAAGTATTTCCCCTTTCCCCTTTATCCTGTACCCTTAGTGATAGCTGCCAGATACTACGACAGAATTACTGCCTCACAAGAGCGAATTTTGGTTTCATAATAGTATTAGCTATGATTCATTGAGTCCCTGCCATTTATCAAGCACTTGACACAGAGTACATATAATTTATAAACACTTTTAAAAACAACCCTGAAGTAGGTATTTTTATACCGTTTTAAAGTTGAGTAAACTGAAACACAGAAAGGTTAAGGTTCAAGGTCACAGAGAGCGAGAATCAGGACTTAAAATCCATCATCATCTTCCCACTTTGTCAATTGCAGCTCTGAAATGCCTAAAACACTTACATAGGACTGGCTATTCTTATATTTTTTACGTCTACAATTCTTGGAATCCCTCAGGAAGAACTGTGTGGTTTTCTCAAAACACCTTTCTTGCACTAGTGGTTGAACATCTTGCCTCTGCCCTCAATAATGATGACTAGAAACAAAAAAATACATAAGGACTTGAGGGACTTTAGTGAGTGTCTAATCCTTTCCATTTTTCCCAAATGAGAAAATGGAAGCCCAGAGAGAAAGCCGTTTATCCAAAGTGTTAGGCAAATTAGAGGCAGAGCTGGCACTTAAGATACCAAAACTTACTCCAGGTCCATTCTCTCCTTCTGCATGCCTAGTAGCATTTTTCTAATATTAAGGTTCACATGAAAAAACTTGAGTATTCAGTGAGCATTCATTGAGTGCATGGTATTTATTGGGCTGTATGTAAATATCTGTGATACAGAGATATAGAAGAAAGAGCTCTTGGCTTCAAGGAGCTCAAATTTAACAAATAAACACAATCTGGTAAATAATGCCATGTGTCTGATATGGACACAGAGGATCACCAGATGTTTGATAGCAGAGGTGACACGCAGGTTAATTTCAAAAAAAAAGAACAGCAGTTAGGCATGTGAATAGGAGAGCTCATTACAGGAAGAAGTTATACAGGGGTTGAGCTGAAGATAATCAATGGATCCAGATCCCTGGTAGACTTGGGCTGAGATTACTGTGCTATATCCAGAAGACAGGTGAAGGGATTGCCTTAATGTATGATGGATTCCTCCTCCACTATGCTATAAAGAGAGCAAGGAAATTAGGAAAGAAGAGGTAGATCTGAAAATGGATGTGTAAGGAAGAAATAGGGGAAGTGAGTATGCAGTTGAAGAAATTCTTTCTTATGGCCCATTCCAAATAGGCATAACTACAGTTAAAAAAAAAAACAAAAAGTGCTGTTTTACTATACTGTAGTAGATTTTTCAAACATATAGGTCATTTCTTTTCCAACCTACTCAACAGGCTTATGATAATAAAAGCATCCAGTTACATCCTCTTTAATATAAATAGCAACTTTAAAATAAAAACATTAAAATATTTTAATGAATAGTCTGAAACAATAATGTTATCACTTTTCAGAGAAATAGATATGGGGAGACTAGGGTCTACTTGGATGATATTTGGCTCATTTATGCTAAATGTATATAACGTGTATATATTGCTGGATTAGGTAGAGGCAGAGAGAGAAAGAAAGAGACAATTCCTTTTTCTCAGCAAACACGTAATGTCCTAGAGAAAAAGATTCAAGAGGACTAATCAAGGTGTGATTGGATAGTCGATATAATAGAAGAGTTCTGAACAGGGGAATGACAATAAAGAAACTAGAAAGTTAATCTAGTGGTGATGAGTAGAAGGGGTTAAAAGAGATAAAATCTGAAACTAGAGGTGTCCTTAGAAGGCCATTGTAATGATCTCGGCATAACAAGAAGAACAGATTTCTACCAGGAACTACTCTGGCCTCTATTTAACAAACTTATTTTTTGTCTTATTTGCCAACTACAGGTCTTAATTCAACCCTTAATAAATGTGTTTTTATTTCGAAAGTGCCCTTGGCATATATAGGTTGCCAGTAAGAAGATGCATGAGAAAGTAATCTACCTTTGCAACTTTATAAAACCATCTGAATCATTCATTCATTCATTGGTACATTTGTTCAACAAACATTGATTTCCATTCAAATATGTATCTGACACTGGGGAAATAAGAACAAATAAGAGATCATTATACCTGACATCTAAGAAGTTTACACACTATGATCTGCTCAAAGAACACCTAAACGGAAAAAATTATGTGAATGAAAGCCCATGAGGGTTGGGAGAAAGGAAAAGAAGGGATGGCCGTGAAAGACATTAAATAATAAAAGAGAGAGCATTAGTTTCAGAAACTGTCACTGACAAAAAGTCTCCCAAAGCAAAAGAATGAAAATTTATTAAAAATATAGCAACACGACACGAAAGAATAGCTTGAGAAAACTCAACAGAGAGATCATTTCTCCTTCTTTCTTCTCTTCAGAATCTATCCCATCTATTCTCCTTCATTTTGTTCCCTCATCAGAGAGAAACGATTGTACTGATCCAGTGTGTAACATCTGGCTTTACAGCTCCCCTAAGGGGCAAGAAGAAATACGCAAAGGGGTAGAGTGACAAGATTTGTACCCTTGGCTTTTGAATAGCAACATGATTTCCCCAGACAGAGGAGGTGACCATCAATAACAGAGGTAAGTAAACAGTATCCAATCAATTTATTTAAGTACCTGGCTAGGTGTCAGTTAAATTTCTGAAAAGAAAATGATAGGGAATAACTTTTACAATTTGAGACATTAAAAGTCAGGACATAAAATTCAATCTCCTGCACCCTGTCTGAAATTAACATTCTATTGACCTTACATTCCCTCTTTATAAAAGAAGTACACAAAAAAAATTGTATTCAATAACAGAAACAGAGTGGCACTGCTGTTTTAGTTTGCTACCTGTTGGAATACAATATACCAGAAATGGAATGGCTCTTAAAAGGGGGAATTTAATAAATTGCTAGTTTACAGTTTTAAGGCCCAATTAAAACAAGTCTATAGAAATGTCCAATCTAAGGTATCCAGGGAAAGATATCTTGGTTCAAGAAGGCCAATGAAGTTCAGGGTTCCTCTCTCATCTGGAAGAGCACATGGCCAGCACAGCGTCATTTGCTAGGCTTCTCTCCTGACTTCCTGTTTCATGAAGCTACCTGGGAGCTGTTTTCCTTCTTTATCTCCAAAGTGCTGGCTGTTGGAGTCTACTTCATGGTGCTGCAGCATTCTCTGCTCTCTCTGAATCTCTTGCTTTCTCCAAAATGTTTCCTTTTTTTTATAGGATTCCAATAAACAAATCAAGACCCACGCCAATGGGTGGAGACACGTCTCCACCTAATCCGGTTTAACAACCACTCTTAATCGAGTCACATCTCCAGGGAGATGATCTAATTACTGTCTCAAACATACAATACTGAATAGGGATTAGAAGAAATGGCTGCCTTTACAAAATGGGATTGAGATTAAAGCATGGCTTTTCTAGGGTACATGCATCCTTTCAAACCGGCACACACTACTTTACAGGGATGTTCATTTTCTTATGTTTCACGGTTTCCCAATGAAAAGCATCGCATTTCTCCGCACATATTGACCACAAGCCCACTTCCAGGGCCTTGCAGAATCCTGGAATTCTGTGAGCTGGAATGCCACTCCATTTCTCACTGTTTCTGCTTCGAGTTACTGTTCATGCCATACCTGCAAATTATGGCGTTTTCTTCAAAACACCATCCCCTTTGTGAAACATCATGGCATACTGATATATTTATTTCTGTCATACAAATCCAGATCAGAAAATTATGACATTATTGTATGTATCCAGTATAAAATCACAACCACAACCACATGTCTATAGACACAAAACAAACTGCATGACTGTTTCTGAGTTTTTCAGTTAATATTCATTTGCTACTTGTTCGTTCATTTTATCATCTGCTGGCTTTTGCTAGCAGGCAAGTGGGAGTAAGTGCCAATGGTTTAAAAAGACGGTACAGAAAAAAATAAACTGGGGAAATGCTGCACATTTTCTTAATTTTATTTGAAGAGTCAGGAGGAGATCACCACTTTCCTTCTTTCAACATCTTGGTACAAGTAACAGACCAAAGGCACAGCATTGAAGGGCCATTCCATAAAATACAAGAACTATTCCCTTGTCCTTTGTATCCTCTTCCCTGGTAGGCAAGTCCACAGCATTCACACTTCTCTATAATTCATTTTCTTTATTACATCACATATTTTCTAAATAGCTCCTCAATTGAAAAGAGCAAAGCTTGTGAGTCTAGGCTCTAGACTTACAGTGTCAGTTGGTGGAAACTGACCTCCAAAACCAATAATGTGATATTTTTAATTTTACATTAGTTCATTTGTGTTATGGGGTTAGTGGGCAGAAAACATCATTTATCTTGACATCAGGCCTAGCCTCCTTCTTGGAATATTTCAACAAGTTTCAGTGTTCTCCTTTGGTCACTATCTACAAGTATCTCATTAAAATTGATTAAAGGTCCCAGTCCATGCACCTCCCAAAAAACAAACAAACAACCAAAACAAACCAAAAAAAAATAATGAATAAACAAACAAAGCAAAGAAATTCAACAAATGGTGATGCAATAATGGGATATTCACATGGAAAAATAATGAAATGTGACCCCACCATACAGCATACAAAAAACAAACAAACAAAAATTGATTAAGGGATCCCTGAAAGGTTTCAGTTGAGCTTTACTACATTTCATAGGGAAGATGACCATAATGGCTTTTGTGATATTCATGGATTTGGGAATTCTCTAAGGCACCAGATCCCATGCCTTAGTTTTAGTTTCAAAAGTCTTACTTTCTGTATCACATTTGTTCCCTTTAAACTGCATTCATCCATACATGCAGCCTATACTAGTTTTGTAAAATGTAGAGCCTAGAAGGGTCTTTTTAATGCTGGATCACTGCTGGATGGGAGACTACTGTTTTACCAAATATACGTAATTTGCTAAAAAATTTGCATTCTATTCATAAACATGTATGACAAGATTGTGTAATACTGAATCCCTGCTCCCTATTCTCATCAGGATTCTTAAATTATAATGAGTTTTTTCTCCCGACAGTCACAACAAAGTGCTGACAATATCGTATTTAGTTTGCATGATCTGTATGCAGCCCTTTGATGCTTAAGCATTACTTTGGTAACTGTTGCAAAGTATCAAAAGAGATTTGCAAATGAAGGGTGATTTTTCCCAACTGTTCGTCATGCATCACATAAAATACATTTTCCACCTAGCAGTGGTTGAATTGGTAATACGATGATAATGCAAGTGGTAAAATACAATGCAGCAATGATAAGTGCAAATGATTATACTAACTTCTAACATTTGAGAAGTGGTTCATTCGATTTCAGTGACTATGCTCTATTTCTCTACATTTAAATTCAAATTTTATTTACTTAGAGACTCATTGGTTCATCAGTCAAGTCACCTGGACTAGAGAACACATCTGTGAGCACAAAGCTCTTATCTCAAATGTAGACGTATTTGTTGTCTCTAGGGATTAATTCAATATTCATTATAGGTATAAAGACACATTTATTGATAATATATATTCTGGAATATGATAGCAATAATTAGGAGGAGAGGAAAGAGCTAACCTGTGTACAATGTCATTGGCCAAGGCTTTCGCTAAGCATGTTAAATGGTTTGGCAGATTTGGACCTAAAAGACTATTAAATAAATTTATCTCCATTTTCAAAAGAGGACCTGGAGACATAGATATGTCAAACAATTTGAATAGTCAAAGAGCTACCAAATGGTAGAACAATTCTTAACTACCATAAATATTGCCTCCCTA
Source organism: Tamandua tetradactyla (assembly GCF_023851605.1). NCBI lineage: Eukaryota > Metazoa > Chordata > Mammalia > Pilosa > Myrmecophagidae > Tamandua > Tamandua tetradactyla. The sequence goes on from NC_135352.1 coordinate 32,203,481, forward strand.
GAGATGCTTAGAATTTTTTTTAGAACTTTCACTAAAACAAAAGTATATCATATTCCAAACAAGAAACAGATACATAGCTTTTTCTTGATCAAATCAGCCCCTCAAACATATGTATAAATGTATAGCCTCGTGTATTTTCAGATACGTACATGTGCCCATAACCTGATAAGAGATTTTTATATACTTAAGTTTATTTTCACCTCTACCTTTCTTCTAAGTCTTTTCCAAATCAACCATAAGTCTTTCCTTTTTGAAGTCTAAGATAGAAAAACTACTAAGAATTTAAACAGAAATGTATATAATGGGAAATCCAATATGCATTATTTATTTCTGTGTATGTGGTTATATATTGTTTTTCACTGTTGCACTTATTCCTTTAATGTCAGTATTAACTAATGATTTCAGGTCTTTTAAAAAAATTCCTTGAAGTCACCAAATCTTTTTTTTTTTCTAATGTTTTTGATATTTATCCAGGTGTAACATATTAAATCACTGGTATGCTAATATCTTATTTTGCTAGGCTAGCTCTCTATCCTAGAGAACCCAGGATATGGGTTCTGGAGTACGATCAGAAACTTGCTACTTCATCATTAACTGTGTGATCTTGGTCAAGGAGATGATTACTTAACATCCACGTTTCAGTTTCTTCCTCTATAAAATGAGGTTAGCACTATAACCCACCTCTGGTGTCTTCTGTGAGGTGTATATTAAAATAAACACAGCAATCAGAGCAGTGTTTGGCACCGAACAAACACTTTTGGAGTGTTAGCTTAAAAAACATTTACACCAATAATTGCTACTATTATTGCACCATTTTCTATGCTATTTTAAACCCACCCCTTCCTCTAGCTCCCTGAATCTTCCTCTCATCCCTCAGTCACAACAGCTGGCCTCACGTTCTCCAAAGTGCCGGAGAAAATCAAGGTCACTGGGAAAAGAACTTTCAACTTCTCATCGAAACCCTTTCAAGTTAATATTCAGCCACTAATGGACCTTATCTCTTTCTGTCTGTCCATCATGAAGGAGGGTTCTTCTATTGTGCATTTACTTTTGCTCTTAAACCTAATTTTAAAAGAAAATGCATCGAGCGGGGTTGCAAGGGGAGCTCAGTGGTGGAATTCTCCCCTCCCATGTGGGACACCCAGGCTCGGTTCCCGGCCCCTGCACTTCCCACAGAAACAAACAAAACTAACAGATCAACAAAAAACAAACAAAAATTCAACAAATGGTGCTGCAATAATGAATACTTACATGGAAAAATAATGAAATGTCACCCCGCCATACAGCATACAAAAAAGAAAGAGAAAAAAAAAAACAAAGGAAATACACACACTGAAAAAAACCTCTTTTGTAAATTATTGCCTCGTTTGTTCCTCTTCTCTTTACAGCCACGGTTTACTCAAAAGAGAACCAGGATCTCTTCTTTCTTCCTGTGTCTACACTTTTGATTCACTCCTTGGGCTGCTATCATCTGACCTCCTCTCCTGCCACTGCTGTAAACTGTTCAGTGGATAGCTTCATCATGTCTTAATTCTTCATATTTTATAGGCAGATTTTATTATTTGTCATAGTGACCTCTTGGTTTATGTAACATGGTTTGACCATGTCTTTCTTTTTGAAGCACACAATTCTCACTCCCAAGACCCCATGGCTACAGTATCGTTTTTCTCATTCCATCTCTTTTACCTAACACTCTTTCTCACCTCATTTCATATATTGATATTTTCAATATTCTCTCCTCCCCATTCTCTTTTCAATTTTACACTCTGTATGATTTTAATTTACTTTTGAGCTGAGGTTCTAGAAGTCTTCCCTGATCCTGACCCATCTATTCAATTATACGTACTCTTATATCCATCTGCTGAGTTTTATAACAGTGCTCTCCCACCTCCACGCATAACAGTGCACTCCCGCCTCCACGTATAACAGTGCACTCCCGCCTCCATGCATAACAGTGCACTCCCACCTCCATGCATAACACTACACTCCCACCTCCATGCATAACAGTGCACTCCCACCTCCACGTATAACAGTGCACTCCCACCTCCATGCATAACAGTGCACTCCCACCTCCACGTATAACAGTGCACTCCCACCTCCATGCATAAGAGTGCACTCCCACCTCCACGTATAACAGTGCACTCCCACCTCCATGCATAACAGTGCACTCCCACCTCCACGTAAAACAGTGCACTCCCACCTCCACGTAAAACAGTGCACTCCCACCTCCACGTATAATAGTGCACTCCCACCTCCACGTAAAACAGTGCACTCCCACCTCCACGTATAACAGTGCACTCCCACCTCCACATATAACAGTGCACTCCCGCATCCATGCCTACCATCACCACTGACAGAGGCACAATGATATAATGAAAGGACCAAAGGATTGGGAATTCAGAACTGAATATGATCTATGTTGCATGTAGTATCTTGTTCCAGATTCTTATCCTCTCTGGGCCTCAGATTGTTGGGTTTTGTTGGGTTGTTTTTAAAAATCACTGTAATTGGACATAATGACTCCAAATGATTAAGGGTTTGATGAGGATTAAATGATATAATCTTTTAAAAAGGGCCACAAAACAGTGTTCAGAACTTAGTAAATAATCGGTAAATATGTTTCCTTCCACTTAGAATTAGCTTTTGTAAATTCTTGTCTAGACTGAAACAATGCCTTCATAATTAGCCTCTTTACCTCTACTCCCCCTTCCTTAAACTGTCTTCCTGCTCCAGCTAGATATATTTCTAAACACAAATTTTACCATGCCACTGTTTGCTCCATGGTTCCTCATGGATTAGGCTAATGCTCTTCAACTCCAACTCATGGTCTTTCATGACTTCTTTACTAGCATCTTGTCCTGCTAGATCTCTGCTAACGTTAGCCCTCAAAATTACCTGTTGATGCCTGAAAGCTCCACGTTCCTGTAGGCTACTGTGCTTATGGAACTCTTCTCTCCTCACTAAGCCCCTCATGTCCATATGGTGTTATATACATGGACCAAAGATGTCCCCTATATTGTTTCCTTCTTCAGAGCAGTTTAGGACCATTAGCACCAAAACCTACTGGTACCAAACTCAAATTCTCACATGTTAAATTGTTTGAAATATAGCCCAAATAATGATATTTTAAACACATTTAGCACCAGCCTGCTCTGCATAGCCAGTGAAACTACACCCAACATCTGCTAGCCTTAGAGTAGACAAACCCTGGAGCTATAAAGACGCAAACCGTTGTAATTCTTCATAGCTCTCTGATCCAGAGACTCTCCATTATGCAACCGAGGGCCATCGTCTAGACATGTCCCTCTTCCCTGGGAGTTCCCTTGCCCTGCTCCCCTTCCAGATATCACCTCCTACTGCTGCTTCTGGAAGATCCTTTGTGAGAGGGACTTCCTGCTCTTGCTCACCTGTGCAAGTACCAACCAAAGAAAGCTCATCCCATGCTACTGCCATCTCATGGTCAAGTTTTTTCTTGACCAACCATAAATCATGGAATTTACCTCTCCTAGCAAAGGTCTTGCAATTTTTGTAAGAGTAAGCCCAGGTGTGTCTCCTTTCTGAAGTTTTTCTTGAAATGACAGAACTACTTCTGCTATATTGTGACCCCATTCTACTCTGCACACCCTCAATTTTAGTTCATATATCATCGGATCGTCATTGTTCATATATCATCATGGGCTATCAGTCCCAGGGAGTTAGCTTATCACATCTACCGTTCTCATCCTTGAAAGAAAGTAGACATGACCTAAATATTTGCTGAATGAATTACGAGAAGAATAAGTGATCGTATCCAGCCCTACTACACTGCAATTTTATGATATATTTAACTTTGTACTTTTTTTTTGCATTACTTAGCACATGGAAGGATCTCAGAAAAATAGCCAACATTTATTGTGCATTTCATTATGCACAAGGTGTGATTCTAAGTACCTCACAGCATTCATTTAAGTCATTCACTAACTTTGTTAAGTATATGGCATCAGTGTCCTTGTTTTTAAGATGAGGAAAAACAATCCATAGATAACTTAATAGATTCACTTATGTCAGACGTCTTGGATTGGAATGCTGCCACTTGACTCCAGAGTCTGGATTTTCACACATTGCACAATATTTCAACATGACTTTAGAAAGCATACAGTTTTCAAAAGAAGCAAATGTTTAAAAATCTATGACTATATATATATAGTCATAGATATATGTTATGAATTCATGTATATATATGTTATGATGTATCCCAGAAATAATTTTGAAAGGAAAACATATTCTGAGCATCTAAGAAATTTTTCAGTTCCAAATTAAATAATTTGGGTTATCTCACCAATTTTAAATTCTTCCTTTTACATAAAGCCTCTAAGGAATCAAATAGTTGGGAATATATTAACTGCAGGATTTAAATTAACTGTGTAGTTTAACACAAAGAAATTAATTGAAAAAGTTTTAAGAAAATCTTGTTCTTCTCCAATAAATGCTGCTACCTGGGGGCAAAGACTAGCTGGAGGGTTTATCAAGAATAAAGTTTTTCTAAACTAATCTGGGATTTGCTGTAAATAATATATGCACCTACCATGTTAACCTTTCATTTTCTTTAAAATTCTATACAAATATAATGAATCTTCTCATTAAATTTCTCTAGAATAATACTCTCATACCATATTACTTTTAAAAAAGCTTCTTCTTTTAAAAACTTTATAGGGGAATATATTTCTTTGATGCACATTTATATAACAGTAAAATCTTGTTACAGGGAACTTAACTTTTTGTCAAATGTGAGTTACACTCTAAATGGTATTTACAAACACAGCTCTAAGATCATTCTATAACTCTCCAAAGAGAAATCTCTGTATTACATTTACTTCAAAAACAGAACAAAATAAACAAAAAAACTTTGCCTTATTTATGAAAACATAAAATAGAAAACAAAAAAGTTTGTTCAATTAACAAAAGAAAAATAATCAACATATGCTCTTGGTCTGGTAGATATTTACATAAGAAAAGCAATTCCATGTACTTTAATAAGTATTTCTTCCAAGATCTATATTTCTTTGTGGACATTTGGAAAACAATATAATCTGGCCTTTTAATAGACCAGTGCTTTAAATCTAAAATTTAACTCATAATTATCTTAGTTCAGCACTATGGGAAACATAATTTAAGACATCATTCCTCATCTCAACATTTCCAAATTTCAATTCATTTATTTACTAAGTTTCCAAGAGAAAATTATTTGCACGAACCTAATGATTAAGAACCATGAACGATATAATTTTGAAGCTGAAGTAATCAACGTATCATTTAAAAGAATGTCATTTCCAGGACTGAGTTAGTGTACCATGGCAATAGTTACCAATTCACAAATCGATACATCATGGCAAATGACTTTAAAGGGCTTCTTCAGAAATCTATTTATGTCATGATAACCAATTTAAATATTTACTCAATACCTTTTACAAGCCAGGAACTGCACTAAGGGCTCGGGTAGAGAACCACAGGAAATTACATTTTTGCGAAAGGAGACAGTCCCCTCACACTCGTTTTTGTTTCAATCTAGACAATGAAATCTAATAAATCTCCTAAAGAATGTAATTATAACTTAACTGCTTCAATTGAAATAGGTTAATGGATTTGTTAGCTAGCAAAATAAAGGGTGATAAATACGGTTAGGGCCAGAATCAGCCTATGCCTACTAATTTAGATGTTTTTCAGGACCCAGGGATCCTATGTCTGATGTTCATACGAGCAGCTAAGAAAATTTGGTCTTTCCTTGCTAGTACCAACATCTCAAGTGCAAATTTAGTTGGCGCCTTTTTACTGACTAAATATCTATAACAAGTTTTCTGTATTAACAATTTATTAGCAATTGTAGACATGTACCTTATCCCAAGAGACTCAGACAAACCTAGGAATTTTGCAAACTTTCTTAACCTGAACAAATCTCCAGTTGGTCTCTCAGAGATAAATTGTGATTTATACCAGATTATCTTCTCTTGTCTGAAAGTTTCCCTGAGTCATAGTCTACCTACCTTTCACTAGAGTCTGTTAGCATCTCTCAGTGGGCTGCCACGTTGCCTCTGTGAGTTAACTATTGAAGCAGGTCCTTTGGCTGACCTCAAGATCTCACTCCTCACTATTAACTGAACAAGGAGGAAGGAAAATCCCCTTTGGGTGACCCCAATTTCTGTTTGCATAATTAAGATGAGGGATCCATTCAGGTCAATTATTAAACATTTGTTCTTCTGTACAAGACTAAATCCCACGTGCTGTGAAAGAATGATAGATGTATACAACTATCTAGAAATGGATAGTTCCCAAATTTCATTGAACCACTTTTTAGTTTCACACTTACTCGGGCAGCAGAGGTATTTTTTCCATAGACTCGGGCAAGTGTATGATTAATCTATTAATTAATAGAAATGCCAGACAAAGCAAAGAAACAAACAATAGTTGGAAGCAATTACTCATTTAAAAATATATTTCCAGATTATTATTTACTAATGTAAACGGAAGCAAAAGAGTTTCTGTGTATCAGCGATCTTGAGGGTGGCAGCAGGAGAGGGCTGTTTGATGTGGGAGTCTAAAAAAGCCAGGATCTTTGGTTAACCTATTCCTTATATTTATTCTCAATATGTGAACACAGCGATTCCTGGTAAGATGTACCTTAGATCATTTTACTTTATCTTCTCAAAACTCTCCATTGGCTTCCCATCTTATTCCTACATGATCTGGCCCTCATCTCGTTTTTGATTCCGTCTCTCCCCAGCTCACACACTATAATCACATGGGTCTCTTCACTGCTGTTCCCTCTACCTAAAAAAAATGCTTTGCTTAAGACTTCCATGTGGCTCAATCCTACAGAACTTTACGGTACTTATTCTTACTTTTTCTCTATGGGATTTATTACCACTTTACATATCACCTAACTTAGTTATTTATTTTTGTTTTCTCTTCCTCCACTAAAATATAAGCTCCATAAGGACAGAGATTTTTGCCTGTTTGATTCATTAATGTATCCACAGCCAAGCACATGGTTAAAAAATATAAAACATTTGTTCAATTGTATATTGTGAATATACAATTTAATTTTTGCAAAAAATTCACTTTTGTCAAGCTCAGCCAAAAGCTGCCATTGTTAGTTCTTTCCATCTTCCTTACTGTGAAGTTTTGTACTCATAGCTTCAACTTGTATATGGGTCTTCCAGGCATTGCGTCTATATCCTAGGAGTGAGGATGACCAATGGGCAGGGGTAGAAGCAAGGAACCCAGTTCAAGACTAATGTAATCATCTGGATAGATGATGGTGGCTTAAATTGGATGATAAAGCAATGGAGGTGGTAAGTATTGGTGGGAATCTGGATGAATGTTGAACTGTGAGCTAAAGGATATTCTGAAGGATCACGCACATCTGGATTGCAATAAAAAGAGGAAAGTAAAGGTAAACACCAAAACTACTTACCCGAGGAAGTAGAATAATGGAGTTGCAAGTTACTGGGATGAGGAAGATCCTTGGGGAACAGGCTGTGACCAGAGGGTTGGATTTAAATATAGTAAATGTGAGAGACCTATTAGAATAGAAATGTCACGTAAGCATTTGGATATACAGGTCTTAGAATAGAGGTGAACATTTGGAGGTTTAAGCACATTGATGGCATTTAAAACTGAAAGATTGGAATGAATATAATAGGAAAGAAAAGTAGTCACTTCAATATTTAGAGAATGGAGAACTGAGAGAAACCCACAAAGGATATTAAAAGGAGCAGCCAGAGTAGTAAAGGAAGAGTTCTGTATCCTGGAAACCAAAGGAAAGTGTCTCAAGAAGCAGAGAGTGATCAGCTCTGTCGAGCCCCGCTGCGAATCAAGTTAAGATGATTTAACCATGAGGATGTCAGTGATGACCTGTAAGTTAAGTGGTAAGGGTGAGAGCTTGATTGGAGTGGATTCGAGAGAGAAGAAAAGCAGATAAAGTGCAGACCAGTTTTTCAGACAATTCTGAAGAGTCTGACTAAAAACAAAGGAGGAAAATCATGTCTGGATGAAGATGTGGGATGACAGAAGTTTAACAATATTTCTTGTTTGTTTTTTAAGATAGGAAAAATAACAGCATATTTATAAAAACATGATGATACTGTAAGGCCTGGCCCGGTAGCCTCTGGCTGGAAGGCGCCCACCTGAACTAAAATTAGTGCACATCCACGCATACAGCTGTTCAAACTCAGCCAATCAGGACCTGGTCAGACAAACAAAGGACCCTCACTGCACACAGCCCATACCTATGCCCACTGCACATGGCCCGTACCTATGCCCACTGCACACGGCCCGTACCTATGCCCACTGCACATGCCTGTAGCTATGCCCACTGCACACGGTCCGTACCTATGCTCACTGCACATGGCCCGTACCTATGCTCACTGCACACGGCCCGTACCTATGCCTACTGCACACGGCCCGTACCTATGCCCACTGCACAGGGCCCGTACCTATGCCCACTGCACACGGCCTGTAGCTATGCCCACTGCACACGGCCTGTACCTATGCCCCCTGCACACGGCCTGTAGCTATGCCCACTGCACACGGCCCGTAGCTATGCCCCCAGCCCTAAAGCGCACGGAATCTCCCAACCTACCACAGGAGGCCCCGTAGGCATCGTCAGCACCCCCACTAGCTAGCCTATATCTAGCCCCACTGCTCCTAGGGGGGCGCGACTTCCCCGGCCCACACCCTGAGCACCCCGACCCAGGAACCTCGCCCCGGGACAATAAACTTTTTTTAAACTCGGACTCAGTTCCTCTGATTTTTCAGTCGGCTACCATTGAAAAACATAACAGATAGCTTTTAGAGAAAGGAGAAGTGTTAGAGCCACGCTGTTAAGCAGGCAGGAAGGGATAAGGTTTAATAGAGTGTAGAGGAGTGGGCCTCTGCTGGGGAGACAGGGGGTTTGCCCATTGTAACTGGATGAGAGCAGAGCGTACAGGAACAGGGGCTTGTACATGGGTAGGTGCACGAGTGGGAGCTGCTTCTAATTGCTCTTGGATTCTCAATAAATCAGGACGCAACGTCATCAGCTGAGAACGAAAGTTGGCAGGAAGTGTTGGAGATTCGAAAAGGAGGGACAAGAAATGATGTAGTCATTTATGAAAGTGGGAAGTTGATAAATGAGATATGTCATATGAATTCTGAAGAGCATCCAGAGCCCACCTGATGTAATAATCCTGATTTCTTCTTTTAAAAAAGAGGGATTAACATTGCTGCATGTCTGTTGTAGAGGTACAGGCATAGAGAAGTGCTGAATTTAACCTGGAGGTTTATCCCAGCAGAGGTTCTGGGAAGTATGAAAAGGGCATGGGAGTTGGTAGTTCAAGCAATAGAATGATTATAACGACTTACCAAGTTCTTTCTAGCTGGGTAAGGAGAAAGAACAGGTCATGGGTTAGGGAGGGTGGAGAAGAGTGAATGAATGCTATCTTTAAAAGAATGCATGTTCCCCCAAAGTTAGAGCACTGCTGGCATATAGGTGGCATACTGAAGCGTGAAATACTAGAAACTGAAACGACTGAATGGTTATCATTTTGGTAACAACAAAGTCACGGCATGAATATGTGACTGAGATGAGGTCAAGGTAGTGAAACAGTTGGGGTATATCATCTACACTGATGTTGAAATCACCAAGAATTCCAACTGGAGAGAATTATACTGATGATAAGCCAGAAACTAAATTCTTCAAAAATGAGGAGTGAGGAGGGCAAGGCTCTGACGACACAGGGCCAACCAGGACCTCCCTTGGGCGTTGGAATTGTGCTGTATCCTGTTTGTTGTTTTGATGACAAGAAAGTAGTTTTGGCAGGACTCATCACTCTGCCAAATAACTGGTAGTAAGGAAGAAGGGGAGTGGACATTGTTTAAGCAACTCACAATATGCTCCATAATTACCAGTTCTATGAGCTCAAAATGGAAATTAAGTGTTTCACAAACTACATTCTAAGGAATTTAGAATTAAGGTCTAACAGTTCCTTAAGTCTTCCATCAAAAAAGGATTCCATGATCCTCAGGGTAAGGAAATCCTGGGTTAATAAAATTTAGATTGGTATGTTTATATCAGTACTTCACACAGTTTTTAATATTTTAATGGGCAGTATGAATCACTAAAAGAGAGATTCAGTATATAGTAGTTTCCAAACTTTATTGACCATTTCATAGTTTTATTCAAGAACACTTATTTGCATCCATTATACACTAGCTTTCCTGAAAACATAGATTGAAACGGGCAGTTTAAGATCACATCTAGTGATATGATCAAGAGCATGGAGTGGGGCGGTTTGGGTATGCCTATTAGTTGCTAGTGGGTTTATAAATCAGTATGAAAATTTCTGAGGGAACATTTGATCAAATAAAGTATATACCTTAAAAATATCATCATAGTCTATGATACAGAATTTTAAAAGGAATTATGGTCATGTGCAAAGTTTGGTTATAAATATGTTAGTATCAGCATGTAGTGAAAATTATTAGAAATAAAGTGAATGCATAGAACAAATGGTTGTTTAAATTAATTATGGTGAATCCACATGATGGGAATCTATGAAGCTATTTAACACGTTGTAGTTTAAAACATCTAATTATTTCTAAATGTATTGATAAATAAACAAAGGCAGGTTATAAATGATATTTATAGCATAGGACCAATGTTTGCTTTTAAAAATGTGTATGTGATTTGATGAACCAGGAAAAAAAGACCCACAAGATATATATCAAAGACAGTTATTTCTGCACAATAGAATTAAAGGTAAATTTTTGTCCTTATTTTTTATTGTACATCCATTATTTCCAAAATGTACAATTAATATGTATTAATTGTACAACATATGATATTTAGAGAATGCTTAAATTGTGTGTGTGTAATTTTTGTTGATTTTTCCCCTGCAAACAATGCTCAAATTTATTGCTTTAATCAGTATTTCAAAGACTGAGTTGGCATTTGGGGGACAAATCAAATGATAGGTAATTTTCTTTCTGTATTATTTACGAATGTAATAGGATATATATAAAAATTGTTAATCATGGCATAATGTTACTTCAAAACATCTTCCAAAGATACTTTTAGTACAATGTACTAATGCTATTAACTTTTATTTTTAATAATTCACTTGTATCAATGACTTTTGGTGTAACTGTCAATTTTGAACACTAATAGGAATATTTCCTGGCAATTCTAGTTATTACAGTTTTGAAATGTCTTATGCCAAAGCAAAACTGTTTCCTTACTCAGTAGTCATTTCCTACGAAAGAGCATAAAACCTTCAATTGTTCAGAAGCATCCATTCAGATCACGTATACTTTCCGTATTTTAATAGAGAAGCTAAATATTAGGATGATCTGGCCAAGAAATGTATATATAAAAATAAGATCAGATTTTTATCTAGTAGATATAAAAATCTGATCTTATTTTTATAATAAAGGAAAACAATTATATGAGATTTATTATGGTACATTTTCAACTGGAGTTTCATAGAGAAACAATTTGAGTTTCTCTGAAAACTCCCACACAAGATGCTTCCTGCCAAATATAGATAAAAGAAGTGCTCTATGATCCATACATGCACCCAAATGTTGGACGTACAATCAGATAAATGGGCACGGTATTTTTATCCCTAAGGTCTTAATTGAAATTTAAAGGGATTTCCATTCCAAGGGAAATGAGTAATTGAAAAACTTGGGCAATCTCATGCTTCTCTATACATGCATATGATGCTATACATGTATATAACATCATTAGGCATATTTAATTGCTTAAGCTCCTTCAGCATTAGAGTGCTAAGTAGAATTCTGAGATCATAATATCTTAGCTTTTTAGAGTTGAAGAAACTGAAGTCTAGCGAGATTCTGGAACCGTTCAAAGTTATACAACTAGTTATGGTCTAGAATCTAGGTCTCCTTATTGGTAGTCTGGTAACTTTTATTTTTTACTGCCTGAGCTAAATGTTTACTGCAAAGAAATGACATAGATACCCATTCAAAAGGTGGGCAGCAGTCATGCCTTTGATTTCATTTGACTTGCCTCTATGGTAGTGAAAAAATAATAACATGGAATGGAACCTCTTTAAACTGTTAGTTTTCTGACCTTCAAGAAAAAAGCATATTATGAATATATATATATATACATATGACATTTTGGACCCCAAATTCTAAATAACTGTTTTCCAGATCAACCATCTCCATGAGTCTTATAGCTCAATTCACATAATTAGCAATAATATACACATAGTATTCAAAGATATCTAAGAGCTTTCGTTTGAAAAATGTATATGCTACAAAATTTTCAGTCTCTTAAGATGTGATTAATTCACTCTAAACTCTGCAAATTATCCAGATAAATGAGGACACATAGACACTACTTCCAGTTATAAATCCACTAATCAAATTCCATGCAATGACCAGAATGATCTTTCTACAGTGCACGTCTAACCATGTCATTCTTCTATTTTCAAAGTTCTGGATTTTCCTATTGCTCCTGGATAAAATCCACAATGTTTAGCATAAACTATTCGGTCCTTTATGATCTTGCTTTTACCTGCCTGCTGGACTCATCTTTAGTCCCTGCCTCTTTTCAATCTCACCTCATAATTCCACAGCATTGTATTTCTGAAAGACCCATCAGCTATTTCCCTTGAGCACAATGCGAAGGTTACCACCCCATACCACAAAAGGATAGTGTTCTGTTTACTCCCTTCCCTCTGACCCTAGACTCCAGGTTCCTTATTGGTAAGAAACAAGTGGCAGCTGTCTTTGCATCTACAAGACTTTGCATAGTGTCTCACAATAATTGGAACTCTTGAAAACTGTAAAAAAGCAAATCAAATCCAAACAAAACAAAAGTGAGTGAACTGGGGTGACAAACTATCTGACTGATTCTTTGAATGTCTGCTTATTTTGTCAGGTAAATTTGTGTAATCTGGAACCTAGAAATCCCAAATTCTTCAGCATATTAAGGCATGACGATAAATGCAAGTACGTTTAGTCATGTCACTAGGTAACATGCGGATCACTAATTTGCAGACCCCAAATTTTATTATACAAAACAATCATCTATGCTTCCAGCTAAAATGCTAACCTTCCCAAGGCTACCCAAGATTATGATGCAGTTTGGTGGATTCACTATTGCAAAAGAAAAAAAAAAGATCATTTCTTGCTTTCTGTGATATCCCATATTCCTTCAAAGTCTCCTCTTCAAGCACCTAAATGCTAGATAAATGCAGATCCACTGTTTTAAGCATTTAAAATTTTAAATTTAAAAGGCATTTCTTCAACTACACCTATCGTCCCAATTAAAACATTGTTTGACAATGTATAGAAAAAATAAATAGCATTTTCTTTTCCCCAGGCTTGATGTATTGCTTTTGCAGGGCATCATCCTATTGTTTGCCAATGCAGTTACGTCAGTCAAAATGATCACACTTGCTGTGCATATAAAGGGATCCATTGTCAGCTGATCCACATTCATTTTACACAAATAACCACATATTATTGATGTTTGGATTTATTTCAGATATACAGAGAGGCGGATGTAGAAGCGAAGTGAAATAAAGTACCTCACCTGACTTACTTTTCTTTCTCCCTTCCTCCCCCTTCTCTCCCCCTTCTTTCATTGCTTGCTCGCTTTCATTCTTCTCTGCTTTCTTTCTTTGCATCTCTATGATTTCAAAGTATTCAAGCTGTTCAGGTTATTAAACAGTGAATCTGACTGACTTAAAAATACAGAAATATGCCACACAGACTCTTCTAGAAAGCTCTTTAAGAGCTTCTATTATCTGCTGAAGAACTAATGCACTCCCTTAATTGTGCCTGCTGGGTGATCAGGCACTGCCGACAGAGGAATTCAGGCCCACACAGAAATGCAAGGCTGTGAAAAGGACATTTGCTCAGCAAGAGAGGTTGCAGAAGCCCTTTGACAAATGAGACAAAGCAAGTCAAGTAATAATAGAAGGGCCTTTTGAACATTCTCAGTAATTTGGTTATAACTAACTCTAGAGTGCATTAGCAGAACATTCTTAATCAGACCCTACTTTTCCATTAGGGAGACTAATTACAGTGTGTCTTTTGTTGGTGGATTTATTTTTCCTCCATAAAAATCCTTACCAAACATAAACTGATTTGTTTGAATTTCTCTTTGTCCATGTCTCTGTTTCCTGAGACGGCCTGGTGTGGCACATTAGACCCTGAACACACAGAGGGCACCGTTCACTAAATGATCCCTGTACTGTTGGCAAATGATTAAACCAAATCCACATTAATGGGAGATCAGCTCCCATCCCTCAAACGTAGTGTCTCTTGTAAAATCTTGTTTTTACAAGACTGGTTGAATTTCACTATCTTAATTCATTTTCTTTTAGAAAAATTACTTTCAATCTAAGTGATTTATTTTCCTTTTGCTGAATATATCTGTTGTTAGGGCAGTGATCTGCTGTAAAAGCCATCTATATTATGCGGTTGCCCAAGGGACAGAGGTATTTACTTCATGTCTGGGTGACTAAAATCACAGTTAACCCAACATGTGTATATATATATATATATATATATATATATATATATATATATATATATATATATATATATATTATTTTTTCTTTTGTTGAAACACATTCCTCCTAAAAGGCATAGTAAGCACTGCCTTGCAAGTGTGAGTTCATCAGTTTGACTTGCCTTTTCCAACAAAGCAGTATCAATGGGTTTCCAGTTGTATGTGAATCATTAATGTAATAACAATGCTTAAATTTAGAACCAGCAAATGTAAACAAAGAGTTTTGGGGATAACAGCATAGGAAGCAAAGTAAGCAATAGAAATTTGAATACTTATTATCTGCATTACTTCCCTATGGCTATTGCAAAAATCAATTTTTCAATAAATATTCAGTGAGTATATAGCATGATTGTCTGTTAGAAACACAGTTGTAAAGAAGCAGCCTTGGAGTCAAGATTTGTGTAGCTCACATTGTATAGAGAAGAAGGTGCTGTTAATGAAGTGTGATAAAAGTTGTGGATTTTTATTCTGAGGAATTTTAAATTGGTCAAAATGCTATTGTATTTTTCCTTTGTTAACCAAAAAATAGTCAAAAATCAGCAAATTTATATGGTTTGGCCTAATTACAAAATGTAAATAATCTTTGTGAAAACATATTATGTTTTGAGAATCTTGTAAACTGCAAAATGTTTATAGCAATTTAGTATTACTATGGCCTTAGAATACTTTTAAAACATATTTTGAAAATGAAACTAGTAAAATCCTATCATGCCATATGTCTGCTCCATTTTAAAATGTAAAAGGTAATGTCTTCTCTATCGTTTGTTTTTTCATTAATTAGACATTTGAGAAATTTTAGGAAAACAAATTATGCTGCTCCTTACACGATCACATTCTCTTTTTGCATTTGCTCCTTTGGGATTCTTAATTTATTGTTTTGCATTCCTGATACTGCTACCAATGTTTTCATAATTTGATAGAAAACGATTTCCCTTTCTGTTCTGTATTGTCTTTTTTCATTTGGTGGTATACTGTAAAGCAACTTTTTATACTGAAGATAAAGTTAATATATACCTTGTACAGCCCAAATTATTGGCAGAATGCAATAATTGTACCTTATTGAGCTCCTGCTGTATGTCATCCTTTAACTACATCATTTAACTCTTGGAATACTGCTAGATGGTTTTATTGGCTCAATATTCTCATTAGAAAATTTTAGAATTCAGTCTCTATCTTTCAGTTCACTGTGTATGTAGGTAAATGTGCATATTCATCTATACCCACATTTTCATTCATTCAGTCACTCATTTAGGATATATTTATTATACATCTGGCTTAAATACTGAGGGTACAGTGGTGCACAAAATAATTGTCCTCATTTGAATTTACATTCTAGTGGCAGTGTAGTTCACAAAAGGATTTAAGTAGCACAAAGCTAGGCTACCTACAGACAACAGTAATAAATTAAAGATGAAATGATAAATTGAAAAAGGAAAAAGCCTGGATTTTACAAAGACATCAGGAATAAAACTGAAGTATAATTCCATTAGACTCTACATACTTTTTAGATGGTCATTTATTTTAATTCAAACCATATGCCATAACCCTTGTGCTTAGTATGTAATAGATGTATAAATAACATATTAGTGGTGATATTAATGAATTTTAATTATGATGATAATTATTATCATTGTTCTTACTACATATGAAGCCCATATCTGGCTCTTCCAGATTTCCAAAATTCAGTGCAAAGAGATAAGTCTCTTAAGTTAACCATTAAAAAAAATTCCATATGGTAAGGGCAATAACTTCTCTAGTAAAGAGCAAAAACATATTCCCAGTCTAAGACTACACTAAACTTTCTCCCACTGTTCAAAGGAAAGAAAAGAGTAGTTGATTAAATCCATGGCATCACTGTTGCCTTAGACTCCAAGGTGATTTAATGTTTTTCATAACACCCCTCACAAATGCTGAAAGATACCAAGTGACTACAACCATATGGGAGAATATCATAAAATGAGTTCTGTCACTCAGCTCCCTAAGTTGTTTGAGAAGTAGATTTTACTGTATTTCAGATTGTATGGACTGCATTGTTTTTAAGAAAATATCTCTGAAATATAGTGCTCTTGACTCAGAAATTAATAAATATACATGAGTTCAAGAGTATAACGAGAAGTTAGGATTTAAGGGATGATTACGGTTGCTGAATCATTTTATAGATATTCTTTTTTGCTTTCTGGTGTATTGGAGTAGACAGAGAGAAATAGAAATTTTTTAACTGTAATCCAACTGTCTTGATCTTTGATAATGATTTGAAAGCCTTTATCTTCTGCCCCAGAAATTGTAAAACCTTGTGACTTGTACTCATTTACCCAGTTTTTCGACTTTGGAGTCTTATGATCTCAAAATGATTCCTTATGATCATTTAGTCTTATGATCACTAAACATCCCTAATGTTTATTATCGAAGGGTCTTGGGTCAGCCCAGAACTAACCCACCCCAAGCCCAAAATTATCTTGATAACCAAAGCTGTATCTAACCAAATTTGACCTACCTGACATAGGCAGTAGGTTAGACTTTAACCTACAAGTCACCTATACCTCATTATAATACTATAAATCACATCCATCATCATATTAAGGCTGCCATTTTCTTGCATACATTCTGACTAAGCATATAATCAATCAGTGAATGTTCAATAATTAGGTCACCCCTTATTACATCAGCTGGAGACATTGTGCTCATTATCCTAAATCTGCCAATCTTTTAATATTATAAAACTTTCAGAATTGCTGCAGTTAGGGAGTCAGAATCTTGGATGGTTAGGCCATATAATCTCCTGCTTCTTGCCTAGCAAAAAACTTTCTTTGAAACCCTGGTGTCTCAGGAATTGTTCATTGAGACATCAGGCAAGAATCTACCACCTTGTCTGGTAACAACAGTATAGTTAATAAAAGATATATAAATGGGTAGTAGTTCTTTTATACTGGTGGCTGGGTAGAGATCCCCATAATTTAATAGATCATCTAACTGGGCCATGACCAACCTTCCTGTATTACCCACATTTTTCATGACTAAAGAGAGAACTTTGAACGCCTGTAGGATAAGAAGGCCAAAAATCTCCTTAAAAATATTATTTTAAATTCATGACTAGGGCGGGCCATGGTGGCTCAGCAGGTAAGAGTGCTTGCCTGCCATGCCCGAGAACCCGGGTTCGATTCCCGGTGCCTGCCCATGTTAAAAAAAAAAAAAAAAATCATGACTAATAAATAATTGAACCTGAACTTCAAGTCAGGGCTATCAGATTCCCAAACTAACTCTGTTTACCATCTCAATGTATAGAAATCTGCATTAGGAAAACAAATGTGAAACTAAGTAGGTTTAATTGGATTTGATGATATTTAGTATGCTTTTTTTGTTTTTTTTTTTCCTTAGGAGTATAATTTCTAACATTCAAAACATAATCTTTTCACAAGAGGATGAATCACTTAGTAAGAGTTAGAGTTAAGTTGCAGTTACATTGAGGAAGTTGTGAAGTATATCAACAATACCTGACTTACTTAAAACATGCATGCATCAACTGTTATCTAGGGTATTTGAAGTTAAAATTGGTAATAAATGAAATTCTTTTCCTGGTATGAAAATTTATTTAATAGGAATGATATCTACTCCCATTAAGTATTACTTGATGATCTACAATTAGTCCTCAACCTTTGTAAATAAAACCAGGAAAGAATTTTCCATATCTGTAATGATAGAACATATTCAATAGTAAGCATTTGTCAATTATTGATTTTCATTGAAGGCCATAAACATAATTTTCAGATGAGTCTAGATTTACCAGTTTCTAAAACCTAGAAAATTGAAATACCTAATGTATAATTAGGTATTGAAATACCTAATGTATAATTAGATTTCCTTGGAAATCTGGTTAGTTGCTAGTCTGAATAAATATGACTATAAGATGAATATAAATTAAATACAAGTAACACTGGGATAATTAAACTAAATAAGAGACAAGAGTAAATATTATTTGTGTAGAGCAAGAGCAGAAGGACTAGAGCGGACTAAGAAAAAAAGAATGAATGAATGAATGAATGAAAAACAGGCTGTCAGATTTGACCAGTAGGAAAAAGTAAGTACATAATATTTATAGTACATTTAACACAGAATGGCTCTTAATATTGAGAAAAGAAAAACAGGAAGGATGAATAATGGGATGGAAATATATGCATAGAAAAGTTATATTAAATAAAAATAATAAAAGAAAAATAAGCCAGTTTTTGGAAGCCCACCATCATAAAACATACAAAAACATTTTCCTGAAGACTAAGTGCAACTCCATTATTGAGTGCGGAGTGTGTGGCAAGTACTGTAATGCATAAAAACTCAATACTTCTCTGTGGTAGGAATCACATCCTCATTTTATGAATTGGATTACTGAGGCTTAAAATGTCAAGTGGCTAACTCATGGCTACCTAATTTGAGAGTGTGATAGAGGATATTCAAAGTCAAATCTGAACAGCTGCAGAGCCATCCCCCCCGCACATACACATACACACACACACACACACGCACACACACATGCTGTGGTGAGAAAGTACACAAGTTACCAGAAAAGAAGTTTGAGATTTCCAGCCTTGAGCGATTTTTAAATAAGTGAATTGCCACTGGTCTATGAAGCTGTAGATCAGAACTATTTGGTATGAGAATGAAAAACTACCTATTTCCTGACAACTTTTTCAAGCTGACTATTGCACATATTTTGTTTTCCCTGTAACAGCTTGGTTTTAGCAATTTAACTAACCTCTAAGTTATTGCAAAAGTGAATCCTTTTTTCTGGGCAAATGTGCTCAGGATATTTAAATTGGCCACCAAAAGTTATCAAAACTATGCTGCAGGGCTTTGAAAAAATAATTTTATTTGAAAAGAGTCTTTGTAATGCACAAAGTGTATCTTTTATTTCTGGCATACATATTCCCTTTATGATCATGAAGCCATGTTTAATATTTCAGTTCTTTAAGGAACATTCTGTTTTTCAAAATAGAACTGGCTTTATCCTCCTTGTCATGAACAGAATTTTAACTGACAGCCAGTTAAAATAATAAACAAAAGTGGGCCACATTAATACACATTGAAATAGCTATCTCTGTCACAAAGATAATTTTTAAAGGATTTGTTCTACTTGTCAGCATCAACACATAGAAACATTTATATGTAATCACATTAACCCTATATTCACAAAAGAAGTAAGTATTTAATATGATGTGCCTGCACACATAATTGATTACACCATGCTCAAGGGCATATTTTGAATATTTTCTTTTTAAAAACATCTGTTGACACAATATTTTGAAATATAGTTTGGACTCTAATTCATCTCAATGTTTTATTTTATTTTAAATCAAAATGTTTATTTCCCCAGAACCGAACAAGTTGTTTCGCAGAGGGTCTGGTGACAACAGATAGCAACATCAATTTTTATAAAATTCCTGTTTTCCCTTGCACAGTATCATGAAAGAACATAGCATATGCACAGGTAAAGAAGGTGGTGGGGCACGGATGTCTCTAAGATTTCTTCTATGACGAGGGTTTGGATGATATTCCCCAATATACCAAATAAAGTAGGAGGAGCTAGTTTAGAAGGAATAGAGTATGCCCAATTTTGAACATTTATAACTTGAAACACCTAAGGGCTTACCAGATAAAATGGTTTAGTTGACAATTAGAGGTTGGATTATATATTAGACTGAATCTTATATTTTGAATATTTGACCTACAAAACCAGCAATGTCATAAACTGCAACCTAAATATATAGATAGAAATCAGCACACAATTGCGCTATCACTTAGGGAGCCCTGGCAAAGGACTGAAGGAACTTGGGGGTAAGGGAAGCTCTTGCTTGGGTTGCTCCAGTTAGCTTCAGCCTTGTGTGCAGTTGTTCATAAAGAGGGCTCTGAATGCGATGAAGACCTTCATTCACCTGGAACTACATCTTTCTTGAATCCTGTTGCTCGAAGTCAAGTAATTGCTCCTGTTTTTGAACCATGAATTATTTTTTATTAGTAAGTGAAACTGGGGAGGGTAATCCTTTAGACTTGAATCAGCCATTAATAATCAAATAGAATCTGAATTTAAAAATACTTCTGTGGTCTTGGCTGCCATTGAGTCACAGAGAGTGGACAGAGAGGAACAGTATGTCAATCAAGCTTTCAGTGCCTGTCACTGTTTTGAGAAGGTGGGATTTGGTGAGATATTAAAATATCTACATAGGACGATTTTGGTATATCTTTGGGTTGAGGAGGGGTTGGGGGACAGGGTATTGTGGATATTTGATTCTTTCTGAGCTCAGCCCTCCTTCTGGTACACTCAGGAAGTACTCTCTTCTCCAGTCTCAGGGCCAGTTGTTTGGATGGAGCTTCAGCTCATCCTCCTGTCTCCCTCCTCTTCTCCCTTCTCCCTCCTCTCCCCATCTCCCTTTCATGGTGGTCATGGTCACCAAGGTCAGCCCAAGGTCATGACCCAAGTTCAGCCAAGGTGGCAGTTGCAGTGATTAGTTAGGGAAAGAAGTGCAACCCAATTTAGGTCACTGTGAGTTAGGTGGAAGACTTTGGTTCAAACCATTGAGAAAGAATATTTGCTCATGAGGCTTGAACCAAGGGGGATGCAGATTGAGATGGCAGGAACGACACTGTAGGAAAGTCTCCCTGAGTGCCAAGAAATAGAAAGAAACTGGACTCATTGGCATTTTTTAAGTCCCTGCTTCCAGCAAGGCCTGAGACATTTGTTTTCAGTTACATGGCCATAAATTTCTAATCCCGTTTCAAAATTTTCAGAACTTTTTTTTTTAAAAAGAGTCCCAATGAATATATACAGAGAAATGAGCCTGATGAACAGAAGGAGATGGGAAATTCCTAAGATATCACAAATTTGCCATTTCTGGATATGCTCTCAGGGCCCAGAAATACTTCTTGGGAAACTTCAGCATTTTGGGACACAGCTAGCAGACTTTAGCTACTTACCTTATATTGTGCACTGACCTGAAAAATAATAACATCCTAATACTTTAGAGCCAAGAGAAAAGTCATTATGAAATCCTAGGCCCCCTTAGACCATTTCTCAAACTGTACATCTATAAACACTGTAATAGAGAAAAATGCAACTTCTATAGCATTCCAAAAACCCTATCATTTTTCAAAATTTCTTTCTGTAAAACTCTATTCCTTCCTATACATTTTACAAATGTATTCAAAATTTACTTCACCATGAAAATCTTCTTGCCGAGAAAATAAATCATGTTATAGTCTGTGTTTTCAAACACACTGCTTTCTGAAATGCCCCATGATCATTTTCTCCGTTAAAAAATCCTTATCTTGAAGGGATACAGACTGTGCAACAGGAATGGATACAAAAACTCAAAAATGGACAGCACAATACTACCTAATTGTAATGTAATTATGTTAAAACACTGAATGAAGCTGCATCTGAGCTATAGTTTTTTGTTTCTTTTTTTAATATATTTTTTGTATTTTTTATTTTTATTTTTTCTCTATATTATCATTTTATTTCTTTTTCTGTTGTCTTGCTATTTCTTTTTCTAAATCGATGCAAATGTACTAAGAAATGATGATCATACATCTATGTGATGATATTAAGAATTACTGATTGCATATGTAGAATGGAATGATTTCTAAATGTTGTGTTAGTTAATTTTTTTTAATTAATAAAAAAAAAATCTTTATCTTTAGCCTAGTGTAAACACCAGAATCTCATTGAAGTATTGAGTACCATCTTCTCTCAACCCACATCATATGGTATTATCTTTTTCTGTCCACAAATATTAATTAAATACTTATTAGTGAGTCAGAACTGTGTTCATTACCGAGGATTAAGGAGAAAAATGTCTAGATTGCAACCCTGTCTTTAAGGAGTTATAGTCTAGGGACACTTAGCAGTAAGTATATCAACAATTACACTAACTCTGAAAAGTGTTTCCAAGTGCATAATTACAAATGAGAAAAGCGGAAGTAAACAGGAGATGCATGAGAGTCAGCTAAGGAGGTAAGAAGTGGTAGAAGTTTCCAGTGAGCAATAAGGAAGTATAAGGTCATGAAAATACTATGCTCCTGAGAGAAAAAAAAAAGAAAAGAATTTTATCATGAAGGAAATGACTGAAAGGATTTTGAGCCAGGACAACTTGACCAGGTTACATTTTAAACGTTCACTTTGAAATTAGGATAAAGTATGAAAAGGGTAATTTTTCATGCCTACTTGTCCGGGACAGTCCAGAGCTAATGCCTATTGTGTTGGTCTAATTCTAAATAGCCCACACCGCTCTCAGAAATGTCCTGGTTTGTGCAGTAAGTCATGTGGTACTGTAAGAATGGATCAGACTGGAGGAGAAAAAGCTGGAGGAAGCAAGAGAGATGTTGGAAGTCCATTGCTTTGAAGCAAGGAAGGCACGTCCTTAAGTTAGTGGCCAAAGAGATGTAGAAATTACCACAGGCAAATTACATGCACCTAGATTTAGCACTAAATTTATTTTGTTTTGTGTTAGGATTCATTATTTACAGGGCGTTTTGTTTTCTACATCCAATCTCAAATTCCTTCAGGGCAAGGATTATATCTTCAAGTTCTGTATTTCTTTAGAGGCTAGCAATATCTTGAACAGATGGCACATTGAATAAGTATATTTTGACTTGAATTAATAAAACCTGACCAACATATTTTATAAGCAGATTAACTGATGAAGTCTTTACAGGGTCTTTAGTAATCATGTGAAATGGAATTTTATCCACCTGAATAAGTGATAGGTGGCAGTGAATAGCTTCAATCCTTTCTACCCAGTTCTATCAGATGGCTTCATTATATTGGGTATTGATTGAGGTCTCTATTACTTAAAAATAACCCAGAATCCTGGGTGGCAGGGGGGCACTGGACTTGACAAACAGAGTCTCAACAAAAGTTTTTGAGTTAAGACTAAATTCTCCATTTTTGTATAGTTGGCATAGATAATTCTTTGTTGCTCCTTGCTCTGTGCTTCCATACCATGCCATACAGTCTTTTTACTATAGTTTACTACATTGTATTTAATGACTTGGCTATGTGTCCTTAAGCTGCTCTAGATAAGAACTACAGTTCATATGTCAGTATATTCCTATTGCCTAGAAGAATTTCTGGCATGTGATAAGTATCGAGATAGATTTTGTTTCCTCCGAAAACATCAATATTTAAGTAATTATCTTCAAAGAAATGGTGCCCTGCACTGAACCATCTAAATAAAACTCACTCATTTAAAACACTATCAAAGTGAGGGGATATTTAGGATGGCAAATGTGTTATGTATAAAAATAAGTGAGCATCTAATAAGGCAATCCATCTTATACAATCCATATTATAATAAGTAGATCCCCATGAGATGCCATAATTAACATGATATAAACTTACAGTTGTTCAATTTAAGCTATCTCTCAAATTAAATTGTTTTATGGTTTCTTGGGAAATTGCTGCCTAAATTTTATCAGCAAATTAACTATGATTCCATACATGGAATCCATCATTAAACTGCAAATTTGCTGCTACAGAGTCAATATTTTCTGTCTTTGTTCACGATCATGATTTCTCTTACCATGAAATACACACAACTGAACAATGTGTATTCCAGGACAGGCTTAACTGACAATGCTAAGAGCATAATCACTGAGCAGATATCCTCAGTGTGAATCAGGCTGACACCTACCCTTACATTCTATGATGACATTTATTTTCTGTCTGATTTTTCCAGAACTCAATAAAAATTAGTTATGCCAAAAACTTCCTGATGGATCTACAATACTCTCATATTTTGACCTACTTTTCCCCAGCAGCCCCAAAAGGTCCTGACCTCTATTATCAAAATCTCAATACAGATGGAAGCTCTGATGAGATTCTAATTAAGTGAAAACCTTTCTGTAATTATACATGTTCACTACTTAATGAGAATCTTTCTATAGTTGGAAATTTATTTGGACACTTTAAGATTTCACAAACTGTTGCTGTGCTGTTCCAATTCAAACATTTTTCATGTGTGAAGGGGCAAAGTTCTCTCCCCCACAAATGTATTACTAACAAGGGAAATTTTTCCTTTAATTAAGTATGCTATATTGTTGAATGATGACTTATGAAACTTATTTTCACTCTTCTTTTTCTCCTGTTAACACACGGCCAAAATATGTGCCCTATGAAGTACATGAATTGAAAACATTTGGCTAAGAGTGAAGTGCTCACTGGTGTCCAAATAAATTTAATATTGTCATTTGAAAAATCTTAGGCAAATTTGATCTTGGAAAGAGCCACAAAATTCCTTAACTCACTTGGGAATATTGGGGAGAGCGGCAAAAGAGAGAAAGAAGAGGAGACACCATGGCCACATATCTTAATTGGCTGGTGATTGGACCCGGAGGTGGGGAGAGAGGGAGCTTGAGAAATTCAGTTTACTTTCTCCAGAGATCCTGCTTTCTTGTCATTTCCTCTCTTATGTCTTGGATCATTTCACATAAAATCAGTCTTCTTAATACTGTGCTCTAGCTCCCTCCTTCTCAATTCCCTGGAGAAATCACACCCCTGCCAGCCATGTGCACCCACAGGAAACCTAGATTTATTTACGAGTAGAAGATGCCACACTGTGAACCAGAGAGTGACAAGGGACAAAACCAGATGCTGGAAATAAAACTGGCTGCGTGATCCCCACCAAGTGACTGGGCAGTGTCTGAAGAAGCGTCTTTTCCATTCTTTCAGAAATGTATTTAGGACTTTTGTTTGTTGACCTGTCATTGTTTCAAATCAGTTCTTTCTTTCCGAGTTAGGAGGATGTCCAAACACTTTCTATCTATTTAGAGAACCAAACATTAGATTTAGGAGAAACTCGAGAAAATTTGGAATAAAGACTCTGAGACCTACAGTGATTTGCTTCAAATCTCAAAGGTCACTGTCCTAGGTCAGTATGACGAGGAATTCATGAAATCCAGCTTGGCTGTGTCAAGGAGTCTATGTGGTACTAGGGGAAGCTTGTTGGCATAAAGTACTACTCAACGCTGGGCTTTGTGTTGTGTAGATGCGGACATTATACTCGTCTTAGGTGGAATAAAATGTAGGTAGACAGACATGTTTTTGTAGCTTTCTAGCAAATGTAAACACTGATAACTTTTAGGAAACAAATCTCAATTTCTAGCAAAAAAAATACTATCTGAAGATGAAACCATATTTAAATCATTTCAGAAATTGTCTATTGAAATTTAAAATAAAATAAAAAGTTTTATTCATAATATCACACAAAGTATTTGGGAGAATCAATAAGGAAATGAGATAGGCAAAAATCTCCTTCATGAAATCAAATAAGAAAAATTAGACAAACTAAAGATATCATTAGTGATGCCAAAGGTATAGGATGTAGGCATCGTGCCGAGCTGTGTAGGGTTTTACTTTTCATGTGTTGCAAATCTTGTAACAATTTAATGTGTACGGTTCACCTTCCCAATCCATTTTTCAGTAACTTGAGAACAAGGGAACGTGTTCAATTTCTTTTACATCTCCCATGGAGTCAGGGACAGAGTGATGTGAGCAGAGTACTCCTTCACTTTGGGGTTAGCATAGTAATTAAAAAGTAACTTTTTTACAATATTTTGTCGCAGAATTCAACCGTGGGAAGAAGTAAATGGCTCTCTAGTAGCAGCAAGTGTTTTCTTCATATATTTTTCAATCCATCCAAGATTTCTTATGTTTAAAAGGTATATAGATTATTTGACTTTTCTAAATGCAAATAGATATTGCCCTATTGCCGTTTCTGAACATTTTCAAATAAAATAAGTAATAAAAAAAGTAGTATACCTATTATCTACATAAAGAGTATTTAAACAAACCACTTACATGCTTTACCTTTTCAATTTGTTTTCTTCAATGGCCATTATTTACTCCAGGAGAAAGTTCAAATTTATGGAACATATCATTTATTTATGAAAGAATAAATCTTTTAAATCTGATAAAAATTACAAGGTTATGAAGTATATTAAGCTCCTCTAACAGGTGACTTAACTTCTACACTTTCTGACATTTTCAGCAATAACATTTTACTTTAAATGTCAACTATACATAAATTCAATCTCGTCACAGACACTGAGATGCTCAAAAGTTCTCAATTTTAGATAGGGGTGGGGGGCAGGCCAAAGAAAGGAAAGAATAACTTTAAAAGCCTGTATGTGAAAATGCCTTAAAATGTTCATCTCTTCTTTAAGTTAAAAAAAAAGCCAACCTGAAACGTGGAAATAAATTATGCAATGCATCATAAATTTTGAATTGCCCATCATAATTGTTGTACAATGTTTCAGAACAATGTCATTGAGAAGGAAACTTCAAATACCAATTCTTGCTGTGTTTACACTTTAATTCCTTTGTATTGTAAAGAAAAAGGACACTGTAAATTTAAATTAAAGCAATCAATATTTTAGAAGTGAGATAATTCCTGAGAGGTTCAAATAAGCACATTTACTTTTTATTTCATAAGGTTTAAAGTCTAATATTTTATTGTAAGAGCTTATAAGAGTTCATGTCTATTCTTCTGTCTAATAGAAATAGAACAATTTTATGCATTTTCAGTTACTATAAAGCACTGATGCTGTTTGGGGCATAAATGCTATGATCTGTTTTAAATTAACTTTAATTTTCAGTGTAGCATACATAAAATGATATCTTTAAGATTTTTTTTGAATCTTAAAAAAATACAGATGATTTAAATAATAGTAGTAAATCAAGCAGGGGGTAATATTATGTGTTTATTCCCAAGGTTACTTCTTGTCAATGTGTGCAGTTTCTCAGGCTCATATTTCGTTACCTTTCTGATGAGTTGCTGAAATAGATCTATATTTCTATTCTCTTTTTTCCCTGCTGGGGGCAATGTCCCTCCATTACTATTTAGAAACTACTCAGAGAAACAGAATGTTCTTTTAAGCAACAGTCTCAGTTACTAAAATAAAATGGGGGCAGCAAGCCAAATATATGCCCTAATAAAACATTTTAACAATTGCAAACGTGTAAAGTTTTATAGCTTATTTCTACAACCTGCATAGTAAATTTTTTAAAAAATGATTCAATAATGAATAGAAATGAATTCTTTTTTCCCACTTGAACGATAATTTTATGTAGAAAGTGTTTATTACTAAAATCCTTAGAGCTCTCTAAAACTAGCTATACATTTTCTTCTTGATACTTCTTACAGGATAATCAACTCACAAGTTGAAGGGATGAAAGACAATAAATAAGGAATAGATTGAAAAGAATAATCTTATTTAGCCACAAAGAATATTATAACAATCTATGCAGACATATTCTTATTCCATAAATGGAAACTCATATTTTACATTTAATTTCAATTATATTCTTTAAAATGCATTTTTCAATGCTTATAAATATTTGAGAATATTTTATAGTGATAAAAGTACAACCAAGTTGCAAATCATCAATTAACCAGAATTCAAATAGCAAGAAGATAATTTTTCTCTTTCTACATTATACTTTCCCTGACAATTTTGGGGTGGGGGACTCTGGCTCCTTTTAGCCTCACTAAAATGCCTATTTCTTGAATTATTTACATGCTCACTGGTGGTCCATATTGTATTTCTTCTCACTGTATTCACAGTTGTCCTTTACACACAGGGACTCTTCAAGCACAATGACTGAGGCATATTTATTTATTTTCCTCCCATGATTTCCCCTGCTTGCAGATGTGGGAGTTGACATTTCAAGCATTTAAAAAATATTTTTCAACAGAAATATATGAAACAATAATTTCCATATTAAAGTTTATGTAAGTGTCATTTCATTTAATAACAATAAAGGAATACTCCAAATAATTAGGGATTTCTTGTATACACATTTGAGATTTAATATTACAACTTCGCTTTTCTTAACACTCACACAGTATGTGGTTAGGGAGAAGGAGGTGACAATGAGATGATACTCTTCCAGACTATGAAATAAGGGGAGTTAGGTTATCTTCTCAGAATCAATTAGAACTAACACACCCACTCATAGTCATGATATCATAAATTTGCAAAATATACTTAAAGATAGAAGGAATAGCAGGAGAGAACAAGAATTGACAATATGAATATCACTATTACTACTAATAATGGTAACAATGACAATAAGAAATGGTTGGGCAGGTTGGTCATCATGACCAAAAAAAAGCAGGAATAAGTGAGCCATCTGGAAATAGTATCTGTCACCCATAGTATCTGTCACCCATGGTATCTATCACCTATGGTATCTGTCGCCCATGGTATCTGTCACCCATGGTATCTATCACCCATAGTATCTGTCACCCATAGTATCTGTCACCCATGGTATCTATCACCCATGGTATCTATCACCCATGGTATTATCACCCATAGTATCTGTCGCCCATGGTATCTGTCACCCATGGTATCTATCACCCATAGTATCTGTCACCCATAGTATCTGTCGCCCATGGTATCTGTCACCCATGGTATCTATCACCCATAGCATCTGTCACCCATGGTATCTATCACCCATGGTGTCTATCACCCATAGTGTCAATCACCCACTTTATAGTAGGGATTATAATTGGCTGATCTGGATGGACTAGATGGTCCCCCCAAGAAGTTAGAGTCTTGATTGAAGAAGAGATACTGGTCAGTTAAAGGGGAATATTTGGCTAGTGGGATCTGAGGAACCTTATCTTTACTTTTAGAACATTCAAACAAAGTCTCAAAATCTGAATGCAAGAGTGTATGAGGAATACTTTGGCAGTGTCCATCCAAATGCTCTCTAAGGAAATGCCTGCTCTTGCAAATAAACTTGAGTCTTTAAGTGACTATGACAATAATTTGGAGCTATTAAGTATTAGGACAATCCAATTACTCTAATACGATGCTGAACAAGCAACCATCTGATTTACAAAACTGTTTTTCTGTATTATTGTACCTACAGGGAAAAAAATGCACTTTTCATACATATAGGAATATTCTGGTATGTGTGATAGGGTAAGTGAAAATCAGTCATTTATTATTCTGGTTTATCTATCAATCTTTTATAAACTTTAGATTATAAGAGCACAGCTTTGAGCGAAAGGACCAATCTTACTGTGGTGATGTAATCACGGTTTTCAGCTTCTATTGTGAGGAATGTATCCCGATAAAATAATTTTTCATAAGTTTAACCATTATTTAAGAAATATGAGAGCTGTGTTCCATTTCACTTAAGTATGAATAGAGTCGTTAATAAAACCTACCAATTGTGTCTGGATTTGCTCAAGGCTGGAGATAAATGACTGGCGGAAACTGTGTTCATGATTGATCTCTTAGCTGGTCCTAATCTAGTTCTTCATTTCCATTTCCCGGTAAGCCTTCTCCTGGACCTTCCATCAGCAACTCTATTTCAACACATTCAACAGAAACCAAAATGGACCCTTCAAAATCTGGCACTTGCTGTAATTGTTAATTACACATCATTTTTGCAGCTTCTCAGGTTTAAAATCAGAGACATCTTTTAGCCCTGTGCTCAGAAGATCATGAGCTTTGGAAGACAGAGTGAGCAGACTCTGTTGTGGTTGTAGGCAATGCATAGACCCAGCCTCCAGGTCTCTGTCTATAAAATGGGGATATGACACATAACTTGCAGTAGTGATGTAAGGACAAAAATGTGATGATGCCTCCATAAAGCCGAGGGCAGCTCTGGCTTATAAGGAAGGCTCAATAAATACCTAGTCAAAGAATTGGGTCTGTTACCATCTTGATGAATTGGGGAAGGATATCTGTGCCATAATTAAGCCAGGAAGATAGCTGACTTTTTTGCTCAATTTCCAAAGAAAGAAATTGTGAAAATGCTGTGAAATGGTACCTCCTAAGCAACAGGATTTCCAATGTAAAAGTGGTGTTAAGTCGGGTATCAGTCTCTGTAGAATTGAGAACCCTGTTGGCTGCGTATTTATCTCTAGGTGCAATGAAACAAATTTAAACTGTCACTGTTACTAAACAATAACTTTCCATATATAAAAAAGATTTTGAATTTGACGAATGGTACATATATATCAACCTGTTATTACCCCACCCTAAATATTATTTTAGATATATTGAAATAGTCTCATAACATGTCCTAGCTGAAAAAAATCTTAAATACAAACCTAATTTCTCCTTTCACAGTTGAGGTTAATGTGAACTAGTGGAGTTAGGTGCAGTTTGCAAGGCCATTACTGGCTAATGACTGGCTCTGTTCCCTCCAAAGTCATGATACCACTCTGTCTCCTAAACATCACTCTGAATGTCAATAATCATGATTCTCAAATTTCTCCCCACTAAATTTTATTCTAAGCTCCACTGAATTTTTTTTTACTTCTAAATATAATGCAATAATATACTGTATACATTTAGCATATTAAAATAATATAGTATATTTTAAGGTACAAAATAACAGACATGGAATTCCTACTTTTACAACCTCATTGGTCACTTTATCTTGTCTGCACCAAACATAATTTTTTTTAACTCCAAGTTTACTTAGTAAAGTTTTTGTTATACATATTTTGTTATTAATTTAATTTTCCATGAAACATGCAACAGATAATGCTGCATATAATACTTTAAATGTGCTCAGAGATCTCAGAGGTTATCAGTTTTTGAGTAGGATATAGGTAAGTTTGATAATAAAACAATGGCAGATTTCTATTCGTATCATCTCCCTCCCTGTTCCTGCTTAAGTTGTAATAATATTAGAAATGTTGTGTGTATATTAGGATTTTCCCCCTTTCACACAGAAAGCAAGACACGCTGAATTGAATATAGATTTAAAGAAAGCAATTTTGGAACGAACTGCATCCAAAAGTAGAAAAGGCAAATGTAAGTATCATCGATCAGTTCTTTCAGGTCTTAAAATGTAATTATTATAAAGTTAGAAGCTAGAATACCAATTGCAGGAGCCGAGTGGGGGTGGACAAGGAGGAATTGATGCTTAATCAGTACAGAGTTTCTGCTAGGGGTGATGGAAACGTTTGGGCAATGGATGGTTGTGGTAGTAGCACAACATTGTGATTGCATGTAATTAACATTACTGAATTGTATATTTGAAAGTGGTTAAAATGGGAGCTCTTAGGCTGTGTATGTTACTAGGATAAAAACAACAAAAATATCGTGGAACTGTTCGAGGCAGTGTGAACCCTAATGCAAACTATGGACTTAACAGTATAATTACAGTAATACTGCTTGATCAGTTGTAACAAACGGGCCACACTAATGCACCCAAGGAACACTGGGTGTGGAGATGGGTTCTACGGGAACTCTGTACTTTCTGCACGATTTTTTCTGTAAACCTACAACTGCTATAAAAAAAGATGAATAAAAGAGAAACAAAAGAGAAAAAACTAATTATTGCTTCTTTATTAAAACACGTTATTAGCCCTTTTAAATCTTCTTGCCTTGAGATACTTTAGTCCTTTTTGGTTCTTGTCATTAAGACAAATGTTTTGATGTAACATTTTGATTTTTCGTATCTAAAAACACCTCTCTATTTTTTTTTTCTTTATATGCTGCAATATCTTCTCATCTGTCAGGGATTTTGAGATTAAGTAAACTTTCATGACAGTCAGCCAGACACTCTCATTTTCCACACGAGAAAGATGAGACCCAGAGGGTTAAGTTAATTAGTGGCAGAATTAGGAATAGAATGTAGGTTAAATGATCAGCGCAGCACTCTTCGCGTATGCCATGATGACCGGGTATGTATTTTTTCTATCACTCTATTTATTCCTGGAAAGGTTTTTATTCACTGAATATTTTATTTCTTTTTGTTCAACCTTAAGCCATTCCATGAGGAAACCCTTGACAAGAAACACACACGCATACACATACATAACAAAGTCTAACAATGGCAGCTACAAAAAAGACACACGCTCAAACTACTGTGCTGAACTTGAAAGTAAAAACTCAAAATAATGATGCTAGTTCATCAGGCGGAACCATCAATAACACATTCAACATACCTCCATGGTTTTGTTTATTCTATCCTCTCCATCTAGAAAGCTTTCCCTACAGTACTTATTCAATTTCTATCCATTATTTGAGACCAAGATCAAATATTATCTTCTCAAATAAACTTGTTTTGTGTTGTGTGAAATGATTGCTTCTGTATTTTTACAGCATGTCATTCCTTACCACTTACTTAATGGCACCTACGCATGTCTTACACACACTATAAGGCATTTTAGTTGAATTAGTATGACTTTTTCCCTTTCCTTTCATTGACCTTTAGGCTCACTGAGGACAGGAATTCAGTCTTATATACCATCTCCCATCATAGTTTAGCCTGCTGCTTTGTGCCCTACAATACCTCCTCGGAATCCACCTCTATACGCTGAAGAGAGGTAATTTTGAGCACTTGCGGCTCTACCCTAAGTTCCCCCACCCGCCACCCACCCCCAACCCTGGGACTACTGACGCATACTAAGCCCTGCCAGAATGTTAAAGCTGCTGGAAGCATCCTTCAACCAATGATGATGCGAGCTGATGGGCAAACTTTCCAGTGCTTCTGAGCTTGGTTGCAATTCCTCTGAGCTATAACCTACTTTTTCTGGCAAAGTTCCCATTAAGACTGGGCTCCAGTTGCTCACATGACAACTTGCTTGATCATTCTTGAGCTACCTTCTCTTCCAGTCTCAGTTCTTCATTCCCGCACTGCTTTTTTCTGGGTCACAGATCACCTCCAAAATAAGCCACTTTTACTGAAGTTCTTATTTCAATGGTTTCTTCCAAGTAAGCCAGTTCAGCAGAGTATCTTTTGTCTATGATTTATTTCAGATTAAAAATTTGAGGCTATTTCTATCTTAAATGTTTTTTAAATATCATTTTGGCCTCAATAAGTTTTCTTTATATTCACATTCCATAAAATTCTGCATATCCTCACATGTTTCTTACCCAAGTTTGAACCCCAGTTGGCTCTTTACATGACATCTATCCTGACCCCATAGATTGTTTTGTTTACATGATCTGAAGATCATATGTATTGGCAAATCCCAAATCTGGCAATACTATGGTCAAAACAGAAATTTTACAAGATGAAACATGACGTAAAGAATATACTAATACTGTAAAATCTGATTCCTGAAGAGAAAAATTTTTGACCCTGGTGGCCAGCTATCGAAATTACTTTTTTGTGGCTATTGTAAATCTCGTTTGGAAAAACATTTAACAAAGGTGTAACCATGCATTTTAGGGGAATTTCTTTTGTTGATTCAAGGGAAAGTTTATCTTCCAGCTGCAAATTGTAGTTAGCTTATCAGACTAGGTTAAAAAATGCTTTGGTGCATAATCTTTTAAATTTTATAAATACGGCATGTAAGATTTTCTTTCCAGTTGGAAAAAAATAAATGCATGTCCCGCAACTAACCCCATATGCTAAGGTCTTATCCATTTGTAGACAAGAGATGTACTTCTTATGCCATTCATTCATTCATTCAAAAACATAAGTTCATGCCTAATATCCCTGAAACTCTGCTAATGGGGTAGCAGAGATGGTCTGTTTTAAAAAACTAGAATTTTATAATCAAGTAGGTTTAAAAATGAACTTTCTGTATTACCTAAGTGCAACATAAGTACAAACATCAGATCTGATTTATTTTAGAAATATTACGAGAAAATTTATGAAACTTGAATAAATAGAGCTTTTAGGTAAAAGTCTGAAATGTTACTGAGATAGCTGCTCATAGATTACAAAAAGATTTTGCCATTACAGAGAGTTTATAACATGAGAATTTTATACATTGGATATTTATTAAAAGAATAACAGAACTTCATATTTATTTTGCACTGAAACATTAATTGCAACAGATTTATGAATGACCCAATTCTGTTTTAAGTTTTAGCAATAAAAACTTTATTGCAACACTTGTTATGAGAAATGTGACATAAAATTTTAAAAAGCAATTCTCAAATACTGTTTTTAGTATCTCTGCCTTGAAAGTATTTTTTTCCCATGATTAGCAAGCCTATGTAATTTTAAGTACTTCTCCAGTTCATGTTAAATTGTATGTTTAATAATTTAGGTAAGTACAAAAAAAAAAAAAAAAAGCCAAGATAAGAATTCAGAAAAAATTATCTATTCCTCCTACTTCCCAAAAGATTCATGAATCTATTTTTTTAAAAAAAATGGTTATACTTTTTACCATCCCAGGGTCCATTCAAAGTATGTTAAAGCACTGAATCTGTAATGTATAGGACTACAGTGCTTCATATCTTAAAAAATATTACTTGCTTTCTTAATTTAAACTCATATTGCCTTTTTTTATAAACAGATAATTCTTAACTAAAACTAAAGTGATCTAAGTTAGAAAATTCTAAAATCACATCTGCCACTGCACTAACCCAGAAAAAAAAATAGCATGAAAGATAATATCTGAATTTTGAATAATCCAATAAACTTATTTGGTTAATTTTACTGAAGAAAAAACATAGTTTAATGGAAATACTGACTTAGAAAAATCTTAATATATGAATACCTATATTTATGTATATAGTATCCTTTAATGGTAACAAAATAGTCTAAGTGGATTGGAAGAGATACAAATAATGCTAATGTGTAAATAAAGCAAGTTAACAAAAGACGAGTCCCCTCAAGGTAGAAGTCCTGTATATATTCTGTGTTTCTCCAGAGTCTCTGTGTCAGGAGTTAGCCACACCAGATGTCACTCAATCAGTGCTGGTTAAAGAACTTTTATGCAAACACAAGTAGCTAATGGAGAGGGAATAGACTCATAATGGGAGGCAGTATGTAAAATTCTCCATAAACCAAAATGTTTCATTAATTTGAAACTTTATCTAAAAAGAAGCATGCCTGTAAGTCCTGACATGACAGTCATAATATAAATGTGATTTTGTGTACCATTTTTACCCCCAGAAACCTAATAAAAGTTAGACATTTACTCATTTAGAGGAGGTTAGTATTTTAAAATTATAGATCTAGATATCTACTGTTTATTTTTTTAGACCTTTGCCCGTGGTAGAACAAAAAATAAAGGGACTTCAGAAACACATTTAAATAAACTACTTTTATTTATGTAGGAGGGAGGAGGCAAAGGGACATCTAAGAGGAAAAAATGGATTGATTGATGTCTGCTGCTACTCTATGCAGCTAGCTATACCATCTCAAGTTTATACCTTTACAACTGGATAAACACATTCCCTGAGCCATTTCTGCTCATTTGCTACTGGGTCCCAAAGATACAGATGTTTTTACAGACAGGAAAATGGACTCAGAGAGAAAGAAGTATCTTGCCGGTTTGTATAAAGCCTCTACACAACAGGCACAAGAATCTAGAGTCACTTTTCCCTCACATGCCACTTCTCAATAAAGCAGGAATATGCTTAGAAATAAACATTTGCATTTGTGTATGTACACACATGCATGCCTGTAAGTCAATTACTTTGTTCTTGGACAAGGCTGGAATCGCCAAGTCCCATAGTGGCTGAAGGGACTGCAAGTTAGCGTAGGATACAGACATGAGAAAAATTCTGCCTACTGAAGAAGAGCTAAGCAGATAAGAGGAATCCTGCTCTGTGTTCTTTCTGTAAATTGGATCTTATTTCTGAGCTTCGAATTAAAGCAACAAGCAACGCTGAAGAGTCTCCAGTCTGTAACAACAGATCTGATGCAAGCTGCAGTTGTCTCTTTCCAATGTTGATAAGCTATTTTCATGCTGATGTTTTCTGCTATAACTACCCAACATTGCTGAAACAACTCCCATTTGTTATCTTCTCTGCCCCGAAACTGACTTCACTCCAACTTATCCTCTGATTACTTTATTATGAAATCTTGTTTGATATGTAATGTGTCAAAAATATTCCTTTGAAAGCTGTGACAATTTCATTCCTTTTCAAAATTTATTCTACTGCTCCTGATTAATGCAAATTTCTATTATTTTCCCTTATTTTACTCTTTTTTATCTAGTCCATTTTAAAGTGCATAAAAATTTTACTAAAACAGTACTTTTCTGTTTTTTTTTCTCTTCACCTTGTCCTTTCTCCTCTAGTTTTTTCTCCCCCTCCTCCTTTTCCTTGTTTGTTCTTCTCTGTCTTCTTTTTCCTCTCTGAAGTTGTCCTTTTCATCATCAATATTTTCACTTCCATCACCTCATCTATCTATCCACCATCTATTTATCCATCTTGTATTATGTGCTGAATTCCCTGCCAAAATTTTACATATAATACCTCATTTAATGCTCACAAAAAATTATGTAGATAAAAAATGATATCATTGTACAGAGGAAGCCCAGATGCTGGGATTAGTATTGTACTCATTTTTACATAGACAAATACAGACAATGTGATTTCTCTGGCTCATTCAAGCACTTTGATTCATCATTTTTATTCAGCAACATCCTCTAAAACTGTATCCTTCAAAGATTCATTAAATTTATCTTCTTGCAGAGATTGTTACCTGAGCTCCTATTCTTGCTAACACCTAATTTTTACCATTTCACTTGTCCATAATGTTAATTTTGACACTTGTTTGTATTCTTCCACATAGCCTGAATACTTTTCCTCATCTGTAAGTATTGGAGCACTTACAAACCAGAGACTATTACTAAATTTCCATATAATCCTAAGTGCCAAGAGAAGTGATTACTCATAGTAGCTGTTCAATACATGCACGTTGGGAAACCAGTAGGCTTATCACAATTCCCAAATACAATCATTACACAGTTAACTAGCTTAATAATTATCCATTTCATTAAAGACTTCCGTTGCAGTTTTTCTATCACTAGAGGAAACTTTGCATTTCTCTATCAACAGTATACGTCATTAATTTGTCTTAAATCCAAATCCTGATTAAAAATTCTCCCCTCAAGAAATTGTTCAAATATTATTTTCTTGGTATAATTATTTTATTTCCATATGCTCTTTATTCTGTGTGCAAACTATAGAATGCTTTTCATATGTAACCTCCCTCTCCTCTTTATACATTTTGCTCATGAAAAATACTGCAAATTTTTAAGACAAATTTTATCTATTGGGCTTTTATCTCTGGACAACCAAAAACTTCAACTGAGTATGTACCATATATAATAAGCTGTGTTTCTGTGGGGAAAAAGATACATAAGATCTAGAACTTATCCTGAAGGACTATATGCTCTATTCTAGAATATAAAGCAGTACATGGATTGGTAGAAGCAAAGTTTAAGAATAACAGGTGCCTGCAATGACATATAAGGGCTCTAGGATTATTTAGCATGCTCTGGACTAGGCAGGTACCAGAAAGGTTACATGGAACAGGAACAATTTTGGGGGAGCCCTGAAAACTTTCCAAAATCCTATCAATCTGGTAATCTATTTTTAAAAAGATAGGTGACAGCTTATTAGAATATCATAATTACGTGAAACCCTGAGATTTTGTGGGTTTATACAGGTTGGTGTCATGCCCTGATACATCCCAGAGTAATTTGGGTAGATAATAAAAAATGTATTTGCAAGGCTTTCTTGAGGTACTGGGGAAAAATGTGGAAATATTAAACTTCCCACCTGGGGAAATCTTGATATTCTCGAAAGCATTCGAGACTACCAATTTAATAGGCCACACCCTCCATTTTAGGGCTTGCATTATAATGATATCCCTTTTCAATTTTTAATGTATTAGAATAGCCAAAAGCAAATACCTGAAACTGTTGTAATCCAGTAGCCTTGATTCTTGAAGAAAAAGTATGCAGCTTTTATGGTGTGACCATATGATTGGGTTAACCTGTGGCGGACATTCTCTTTAACCAGTGTATGGACAGATGAGTAAGAAGATAAGGGCAAAAATAGTGAATTAATGGAGGACAGTATAAGGGGCATGGGATGTTTTGGGTGTTCTTTTTTATTTTATTTTTTATTCTTATTTTTATTTTGGGGTAGCAATGACAATGTTTAAAAATTGATTGCAGTGATGTCTGCACAGCTGTATGATTCTCCTGTGTACCACCGATTGCATACTTTGGATGATTATATGGTATGTGACTATGTCTGAATGAAATTGCATAACAAATAGATAAGAAATGTTAAGCACATAATGATATGCTTTTTTCAATTGGACTTCGGATTTTGAAGGCCAATCAATTTTAACCTAGGGTATTTAGCAATTCTGTATATATGTAATCTCCTTTTTTTGTAATATATATACATATATATATTTTTTTCATTTTAGAATTGTTTCATAAGTGTAACAGAGGCCAAATAAATTTGCAAGTACTTGCAGGGCAGGAACTGCACTGTATAATTATTGTATATCCCTCATGTGTTAGTTAGATTCAGTTGTCAACTTGGCCAGGTGAGCATACCTAGTTCTGTTGCTGCGGACACAAGCCAATGGTATGTGAACCTCATCTGTTGCTAATTACATCTTCAGTCGGCTAAGAGGCGTGTCTGCTGCAATGAGTGACCTTTGACTTAATTGGCTGGTGCTTAAATGAGAGAACACAGTATAGCACAGCCTAGCAGCTCGGCATTCCTCATCTCAGCACTAGCAGCTCAGCCCAGGCCTTTGGAGATGCAGAAAGAAGTCACTCCGGGGAAAGTTGTTGGAACCCAGGGGCCTGGAGAGAAGACCAGCAGAGACCATCTTGTGCCTTCCACGTAAGAAAGAACCTCAGTGGAAAGTTAGCTGCCTTTTCTCTGAAGAACCAACAAAATAAATCCCCTTTTATTAAAAGCCAATCCGTCTCTGGTGTGTTGCATTCCGTCAGCTAGCAAACTAGAATACCTCATAATACCAAGAACCTGCTAAGCATATGAGTAGTTTGCCTCGAAGTGTGATTCATGAAACACCTGCATCAGAACTATTGAATGTGCTGTTAAAAATCTAGAATACTAGGCCTAGTTCCAGATCACTTAATTCAGAAGGAATTATAATCCCTCACAAGAACCCCATATGCTTCCAAGGAAACCTGAAGGCACAAATGTGTGCTAAGTACACATTTACTGACTGATGCAAATCAATGATATTGCTTGAATTTTCAAAGCCATCATTTTGATCTATTAGATCTGCATCAAATTGAGCATTTTCAAGATCACTTCTGTTCAGAAGGATTTACGAAGTTGTACTAGAAAGGCAGTCCCCAAATTTAAAGTATATACTTGTAGGCAAAAATTGTGAGACCAAGCAGGACACCAGGGGAAAAAAGCGAATAAAGAAAAGACTGATGTTACGCGACATGCTACAACTCAGCTCGTTCCCAGGCCCCAGCCTAGAAAGCACTGTGAAGGAATACATGTGATTTCATAAAATCCTGAGAATTGTCAATAACCTTTTTTCTCCAATTGGGAGAGTTGTGGGCAGAGTAATAAGTATGCAGCCTTGGGAAGGTTTAGAAAAATGTTTTGGGAGAGGAAATCCTTGTGCACCCCCCTAGGATGTTGGCACAGATGAGAAAAGAACTACTAAGGTTCCCAGGATATGATGTTATTAGGAAAAGGAGATTAGCCAGAAGCCAGCACAGTGGGGCATGCTCCCGAGCAGATGGAGAGGGGCTGGGTGAAGTCATCAGCTGTATCTGGAAGAGAAAACAGAATCTAAGTGTCTTCCGGCCAGGACCGATTTCAGCTCAGCTCAGATCTCCTTTCCAAACTTATGTGCCCAGGGACGGGAGGGGATGACTAAAAAACAGTAAAAGACCTCATATCAAAACTGGGCTTGGGAAAACAAACGGTTACACAAAAATCAGTAAACAAGCACCTCCTCTCTGCTGCAGCAAACGGATGGTCTGCCCACAGTTGCTCTTACCCATAAATAAGAGCACAACAGGGCGGGCCACGGTGGCTCAGCAGGCAGGAATGCCTGCCGGCAATGCCAGAGGACCCAGGTTCGATTCTTGGTTCCTGCCCATGTTAAAAAAAAGATAAAAGAACACAACATACTATAGACAAAACAGAAGGTGACAGAGTAGGAATAAATGAAGGAATTAAGAAGAAAGATGGCAAAGAGGGAGAATAGAATACAGGAATAAAACATGAAAAAAAAAAAGAGATGAAGAACCTATTCTGGAAGTAGAGACTAAGAAAGACGCTACCTAGGTGAGCTTCAAGAACCAAAGAGTTTAATAGGAATATGAATTTAATACGGAAGTGCTAAATGATAAGATGGCAAAACAGAGGATGAAAAGGAGATTGCAAAGCCCAGATAAGAAGCAAATAAAACCATTAGATATCTAAATGAATCAAGACAGTGGGTCTCATTGGAACTACCTCAGAAGCTTTAAAAAGACTGGTTTTTGGCTTCCTTGTTAAAGCTCTAACATAAAGATAACTGGTGCCCCTGAGGTGGAGACAATAAAAGAGGGTAAAAAATGGCAATCAAAAATATAATAAATGAACATTTTCATGCAATAAAGGAAAAAGTTTATCAATAGATCAAAATTGCACATTACACTTGGAGAATTTTACATAGAAAAATCAGCATCAAAAAAGCTACCAAGTAAACTGTTCAACTTTAAGATTTAGTAAATAAATAAATTTTAGGCAACCATGAAGAGAAAACAAGTCATCCACAAGGGGTGAGGGTTACAGGAAAAAAAAAATCAAGCTGATATTAGAGTTAGTTTACCACTCACTAT
This sequence comes from Tamandua tetradactyla, assembly GCF_023851605.1. Taxonomy (NCBI): domain Eukaryota; kingdom Metazoa; phylum Chordata; class Mammalia; order Pilosa; family Myrmecophagidae; genus Tamandua; species Tamandua tetradactyla. The sequence continues at coordinate 32,244,608 of NC_135352.1, forward strand.
AGCATTTCAGTAGAGAAAACTATGAAACAGTTTATAAAGTTCAAAAGCATGTTGCAATATGCTAGCCAGTAAAATTAGGGAGAACAGCAAATTAGTCTCTTTGAAACATAAAAAGAAAGCACACCAAGGAAATGTAGCACCTGTGAATTTGACTTGAAAAACTCAAATTTCACACATGAAATCAAGATGACTAATTCAAGCTAATAATAAGCAAGAGTCCCATTTCTATAGAAAATAATACTTAGACCTCAAATAGGAACAATAGAAAAAGTTACAGATGCAGAAATGTATGTTTTTGCTTTTTTTTTACTTTATAGGTAAGAATGAGGCGATAAAGCATCTCCTTATCACATAGCTTCTAGACCTCTGAATATCCTGTTCACTTTAATATGAATCCATCATTTTCCCCACTTTCTAGAAGTGGGATCATGAAATTTTTTCTATAAAGGTTTAGAGGATAAATATTTTAAGCTTTGCAAATCATAAGTCTCTGTCTACTCAACTCCACTGTTGCAACAAAAAGCAGTCACAGACAACATGCACAACTACGTTAAAGCACAACTTTATTTATAGGCACTGAAATTTGAATTTATATGCTTTTTTTTTTATTAGCATGGACAGTCTCTGGGAATTGAACCTGGATCTTTGGCATGGCAGGTGAGAACTCTGTCACTGAGCCACCATTGCCAGCCCTATATACTTTTAATATATCACAAAATATTATATTTTTTATTTTTCTCCATCATTTAAAAATGATAAAACCATTCTTAGTTGATGGGTCTTACCAAAACAGGAGATGGTTCAAATTTGGCCCTTGAGCTGTGTGCTAACCGCTCTCTAGACAGAGTTCCTATCTTTGGCATAATTTACATTTTGGGCTGGATAATTTTTTTTTTTTTATGTGGGAACCAGTCCTCTGCATTGTGGTTATGTTTAGCAACAAGTCTGGCTTCTAGTCATTAGATGGCCAGTAGCACCTTCTAGATTCTGCCAAATGTGCCTTGGTTGAGGACCTCTGTTGGTGACTTTAAATCCAATGAGCACAGTGAATAAGGTTCCAGATGTAACTTTATCGATTGGAAATTCAGAGGGACCTTTCACTCTATCTGGACACTATACTTCATTAAAGTATCTTATAATCACTTTAGCTGCCTTTTTAACATTCAGATAAATCTAAGACAAATAAATCCCCAGTTTGTTTTTTAACTTGAACTGCTGTCAAGCTGCTCCTCCAAACCATGCTGTTTATTATGATGTTCCATTTGCATTGTCTTCTTATGCATATTGTCATTAATTAAAACAGAGTAAGTAGCATCATTTAAAATGTGAAAGCAATGTATACAGATGTCTGCTTTGCAAAATCATTCATAAAGTCTCCATTGTGAGAAGAGAAAGTCCTATTAATATTACTTTGAGATGCCAATCTATAAGAAACAACGTGGTTTAGGCATTATAGGTCTAAATGTTAGTGGTTTTCTGATATATGCACAAGAATGATTTTGAGCAGGACTTCCTCTGTTTGATGCAATAAAAAAAGTAAACACATGAAGAGAATTCCATTTCTTGTGAGAAAATTTAATCTAAAATACTTGGTAAAATGTAAAGCTAAAAAAGTAGCATGTGTGTGCCTGAGTATGCACGTGAGTGAGCTCTTCATGGATATAACAGACTTCTAGGTGGAAATATTAGCACTAAATATGTGCTGATTGATTGGCATTATATGTATATTGCAATGTTAACAATTAGCTTGACCTTCCCTTTTCTGATGTTTATATCATTACATATAAACTGTATTTTAAGTGGGGTTTCAGTTCAAATCTTGACTATAATCCAGACATTTGTGCACAGAAAAATAGCTTAATTAATGCATTAAATTAGTACTCATTAAGAACTAATTATGTTCTGGGCATGTGATTGGTATGAAAGACCATAGTAAAGAATATAGACAATTTGCTATTTTATGGAACTTATAATCTAGTAGCAGAGGTAGAAATGGTGATGCCACATACCAGTCTTCTAATTTAGGCTCAGTACTGAAGTTTACTTAAAGATGGCAGCTACTTTCTCCTCTTCCTCTTGCACTTACTTCATGATTGTCACTTTCCATTTTCATTTCATGTACCAAAATAAAATGCTCTCACTTTTTCCTTCTTTCTTCCCCAGATACTGGATGTATATTAGTTCTTATATTAGGTGATCAAGGGATTAGCAGTTATTTAGGGCTACCTGAAGTTCTTCATGGCCTACTGATGAGAATAGCAATATGAATATAGCAAAAATCAATGGAAAAAAATTCCAATCAATATTATGTGGATGTTGCTATATGCCAGTTTAAGAACATACAAGAAGCATATTTGCTTTTCAAATAGTCCTCAGTGTCATGGTAACTTTCGGAAACCGTTCCGCAGGCATAACTTCTTCTCCAGGGTTAGCTTACATCTGTGTGTTTATTCTCTCTAATTTACAGAATCCCAGAACATTCCTCAGTAATTCTTCAGAATTTTGCAGTAATTGAAATCAACATGGAGTCTGCTAGATGAGGGAACCGACACACAACCAGGAAAATGTAACAGCAAATAAATTAAGAAACATGGTTCAATGGACAGTGAAAATCGGTGATGAGGAAATGGACCATTTTTGCCTCAGAGATTTTTCACTGCTCAGTGAGTCACGTTCACCTGCTTATGTGTGTTCACTTTGCATTTTTTCCACATTAGTAAGTCTTTCGGTGTTAATTATAATCACCTGCTATTCACCGCCATGCGGCAACTCAACTGTGGTTGCCTTGGTGGGTACAAGATTCCAGTTTTCAAAATGCTGGTGAATTTCAGTAAATTATTGTATACCAGCATTTCTGTAAAATTAACACATTTAACATGGAGAAAACTTTTAGAAATGCTAAACATATTTTAATAATCTTACTGTACCAGATTGATTTAGTAGTTGCTTTCAGAACATTTTCATGTAGTGCCCTTCTCTCACGTCACTATTTTAAAGTAGTAAATATCTTACCTTCATTTTCTAGAATTACGTATGGCACAGTTCCCCTTCACATGCATTTGTTTCAGGATGGAACATTTACTCCAATATGGCACTTATTATACCACCAATTGGCTTTAGAAGACATGGTCCAGCTGTAACATTATACCTTGGTAGATTCTGTAAAAGTTCTTCAAAGTACAGGAAATTTATTTGATAATTGTTTGCAAAAAACAAAACAATAAAGTGAGAACACAAACTCCTCAGAATCCCTATCATGTAGTGTGAGAAAAAGAATGGTGAGGAAAGAGTTGCTAAAACGTTCAATGAATTTTGAAAATATTTGTACACAACCCATTAAGATCCTCATTTAGAGATTTCTTAGTGATCCAGATATCTATGCTGATCTTGGACTCAGAAATTATCATCAACAGGCACAGTAGTAGGGGAAAACATCCATTATAAGACAGCCAGGGTTATATTTATCTTTCAACGAGAAATGGATAACAGCTCCCCAGCTCTTGGCGTTACATGGGAAGGTGCTGTTATTGCAAAACAACCAAGAGCAGCCTTAGGGAAGAAACTCAGGGTGAAATACCAGGTCCACTTTTAAGTTAGGAAAACTCCAGCTTCATAGAATTTCCTCCAAGCTGTCTTAAGAATCTTTCTTACCCTAGGGCCTCAGCGTCAGCCTTGTGTGAAGTAGACTTTCATAAATAGTAAACCCAAGACTACAACTGAGTTTAGAATCAAGACTTCTCCCCCTCATATTTTACACAATGTGACATTTATTTTGACTCTCATTTGGGATGAGCAGACATTCTAAGGTACGTAAATCAATGAGCTGAACATGTTATTTTATTCTTTCTCCATTCCTATTTGTAAAGGATGATTTTGAGATCACAAACATAAGAAGCCAGATTTGTGATTTTGTCCTGTTTTCCTAAATTTTAGGTTCATTTTTAAAGGCAAGCATATAACAATAAATAACTTTTAGCATTTGGAATGAATGTCTTCATAAATTCATCAAGCATTTATTGATTTCCAAAGTGTTGGCAGTATGGATATGACTCATATTTGTTTAAAAATGCTCTTTGCCAGAAGAAAAAAAAAAGCTCTTTGCCATTGTTTAGCCTATGCTCTATTTCAGAAAAGGTAAAAAGAATTTGGAAGCATAGGGGACGTTTTTAATAAGTGACTCAGATCATTATACAAAATGTCAGAGAATAAAGTGCTCACTCTGAATCTGGAAAGGATTTATTGCCCACTGAGAAGTTAAGGTTGAAGAATAGTATTTAGAGCAACAGAGAGTTTGAAGAAGGACATTCCAGGCATTGCAAATATTTATTAAGATACTTGCAAGATGCTCGGAAGGTGTGTTGGTAACCCTAGTTGAGAAAGTGTGGGCCTGAGTCTTGAATGGCCTGCATGGACAGTTATCCCAGGCTCAGTGGGTGTCTCAGGGATCCGGGACCCATCTCAGAGCAGAGAGCAGAGGTGGGTGGCCATGTAGAGTGACGATGAGGACTGACCATTCCCACTGAGAGATGCCCCCAGCATAGCTTCCTCCTGGGTACCACAGGAGAAGGAGGCACATGGCAAAGGTGATGCACTCCAGAGGAAGCCACAGGAATGCATTTAAATGGGCAAGGATGGATTCCCTCCCAGCCTCTGGAATCTTCCATCACAGTGTAGGCTTTGGAGGAATTATGCAAATATCCTTATTTTTATGCCATTGTCTTGGGCTAAAATAAATAAGATGGCAACTGATTTGCCCAGAAGATAAGCTTAAGCAAGTAGCAATTTGGAAGAAGGAAACATGCAAACAGTCACATACGCTAATAGTTCATTTGACTTCCGTGTGATCTATTCCAGTGCTGTCCAACAGAACTCCCTGCAGTGATGGAACTGCTCTGTGTCTGGGCTGTCAGATACATATGTGGTTCTTGAACACTTCAATGGTGCCTGGTGTGACTGAAGAGTCAACTGAAATTTAACTTAAATAACCACATGTAGCTGCCATATTGGACAGCATTGGACTTTTGAACTGTTACCACCCTGCTTACTGTGCCATGCTGTTGGCCAGAAAGAGAGACACATATTCCCCCCTCCAGGGGAGGGGTCTCACTGCATGGAGGGTGCCAAGGGCATAGCAATGCCTGCCACCAGTAACAGCACTCCTAGGCTCCCAAGCCACTCATAGTATGCAGGTATTGGGGGTCACCAGCAAGAGGAAGATTCACAGAGGCACTGGATGGAAAAACATTTCATTTACTTAAAGAAGAGACAGAGCAAGCCCAGCTTTGCTAGTGGGCATTGCACCCCGCCCCCCCCAAATCCCCATAGCTCACACACACGGGTACAATAAAATGAACATGATTTAGCCAGACTGTATCCAGCAAGAGTTTACATACTCTCGTGACAATAGGGGAAGAAATGTGCCAGTACGCCCTCATCTGCTAGGGACTGTATTTTCTGTGCACTCACGAGAAGGGAGCCAGCCCACATTCACCAACCATCCTTCTAAGAACCCAGCTGACACACGTCCTAGCACAAGGTTTATTTGTGGGTCACATGGAAAAGCAGTGGGCTCTGTTCAAACTGTCCCCTCCCACAGACAACACAGGTGTAGCCAGTTGGGTGTTTTAGAAGTTAATCTGGAGTAGACACGAAGGGTGAGCTTTATTACTTCTTGTCTGAAGAACCAGTCTGTCCCCAGAGTCATGTATTTAGAAAGGGTTACTATTAACACCCCAATTTTTTATCTTGGGGGGTGGTGCTTACTCATAATTCCAAAGTTTTTATCCTAGCAGATAGAAGACAGGCAGAGCATTCTATGAACCACTGGTTTATAGCAATCCGTAGAAGACTGCTTTAAATTAAAAACAAACTTGAGAAGTAGGTTGAAGGTTTAAAAGGAGTAAGAAAAGACAAAATCACTTTAAATGAATCTTCAACAAAGTGTATTATTTTAGCAATTTAGAAGATGTAATTATTAAAGAAAAGGTATTTATCAAACATCTGCAACAGAATTGGAAAAAAAAATAGGTGAACGGACTTAGTAATCTAATAAATAAATAAGAACAATAGCTAACATTTATTATTGAGGTCTCTGTAGGTTAGAACTATTACTTTTCAGGTACAAAATTAAAGCAAAGAGAAATGAATAACTATCCCAGAGTCAAACAGCTTGTCCCAAGGTAAAATCGCTTGGTGGCACTACCCCCAGAGCCTGTTTTAACAACTATGAATTTCATCTAATGAATTACATCTTATTCTCCTCTACCTCACATGCTAGTCCACGTGGTTCTTGCATTACCACTCATGTAATTCATATGAAACATATTACACTAAAAGATGGAGCTATTCGATTAGAGCTCTGCTTGAATAAACAGTAGATTCATCTAATATTTTTGCTTTCAGATGCTCCTAAGTAGTAATTCAAACCTGAGAATATGATGCATCAAAAGTTTTCAGGGATTCCAGTACAGGATTGTTTTTATTAATAGGCAGTTGTAAACATAGCATTGAATTGAGTATTAGGAAACCTGGGCCTTAGTACTGAATGTATTGCTATGGGCAAATATTTTCTCCAGGTTGGGTCTGAGATTCGTTATGTGTAAAATGAAATGGTGATCTTTAAGGTTCATTCAAACCTATACAAGGATACGTCCAACACTATGACGTGCCCCTCCTGACTCCAATACAATTATGTGATTCTAACAATGTTATATATTTGGTAGGCTTTTTAAAATACTGACCATACTTAAGGAATAAAACTGTAAAAGGGAAAGAAAGAGAATCCCCACTTCCTGCTAAATGATCATCATACCCTTCAAATGAGCTGGGATGTTGCTTCAGAATCTTCTCAGCAGAGAGGTCCAGGCAGCTACTACAAGTTTATCAGAATTGGTCTGTGAGATAAGAGTGTTTTCTCTCCATTTTGGAAGATATCTTAAATCAACACTTTAGAATTGTTCAACTTAGAATGGTTCAGAAGATATTGACCACTTTTATCAGTCACTGTAAATCAAACAGGGAGATCTAGTGATAATTAAGGCTGCTTCTGTTCTGAAGGAACTTGTGCTGGTTTGAAAGTGTTAGGTACCCCAGAAAAGCCATGTTTATTTAACCCTAATCCAATCTTGTTGCGGGCAGACCTATTGTTTAGGGTGTAAACTTTTGGTGAGATTTTTCCATGGAGCTGTTCCCCTTCTCTTTCTAGGTGGGTCTTAATGAGTTTACTGGAATCCTTAAAAGAGCTCACAGACAGAGAAAGAGCTCAGAGCTGACATAGAGAGCAGACAGATGCACAGACATCTGGAGATGCTAATTGTAGAGGTGAAGAGATGAAACCTGCAGTTGCTCTGACAAGTTAAATGAGGACCCACAGATGCTTAGGGAGAAAGTCACTGGAATCAGAGCTGTTTGAAACCAGAAGAGAGGACAGCAGACCTTGTCATGTGCCTTCCCCTGTGTCAGAGGAACCCTGGATGACATCCGCCTTTTGTCCTGAGTCAAGGTGTCTTTCTCTGGATGCCTTAGTTTGGACATTTTCATGGCCTTAGAACTGTAAATTTGTAACCTAATAAATCTCCTTTGTAAAAGCTAATCCATTTCTGGTATATTGCATTCTGGCAGCAATAGCAAGTTGAAACCGAACTTAAATTCAACTATGGGAGAAGACGTGTAAATAATTACACATGTTCTAGTGTTCCAAATGCTATAATATTGGTATTTATAATGAGCAGAGATGGCCCAAAGAAAAGATACATCAAATATGCTTGGAAAGAGACTTCACAGAAGAGATAAAATATGAAATGAGAAAGAGTTCATTAACTGGACTAAAAGAAGAAATCATTTCAAACAGATACAATAGAGACAAATAAAGCAGAAAGGTGGACAGTTTGGTAGGGCTAGTATAGGGCTGACAAAATATGTGAAGCCAGAAAAAAAAACTAGACAAAAATACTAGAAAGACTTCTGTGCCAGCAGAGAAGTAATTCTACTTTAGGAAATTACTTGTAAATCAGCATTTTTAGATGCCAAGGAGGTGACATAATCCCTTTTTTATTTATAAAATGTATTCTGGCTGGAATCATGGAGAAATATAATTTAGAGGATCATAAGAACAGAGGCCAGGAGTCAGGTAGAGGGTACTGTAATTGCCTAGGGAGGAGATACATAGAGTATGACCTAGGGCAGATATAGTAAGGTTGAAGAGGAAAGATGGGTTTGAGAAGCACTCAATTGACCTAGGTAGACTGTGATGCGTAGGTTCTGGGGTCAACTTGGTCAAACAATTATGCCCAGTTGTCTGGTCAGGAAAGCACTGGCCTGACCACCTGTGGCAGGTTGATAAGCCAGAAGGCTGGGGTATTAAGCCATCAGTCAGTTGATTGAATCTGTGGTTGATTACATCTGCAATCAACTAAGGCGCATCTCCCACAACAAGATAATCCAATCCATTGAAGGCTTTTAAGGAGGAAGAGAGACTCTCCCTGCTTTTTCAGCCAGTAGGCTTCCCCTGTGGAGTTCGTCCAGACCTTTCATTAGAGCTGCCAGCTTCACAGCCTGCTCTATGGATCTGGGGCTTTTCCATTCCTGTGGTTGTGTGAGACACCTTTATAAATCTCATATGTACAGATCCCTCCTGTTGGTTCTGTTTCTCTAGAGAACCCTTACTAACAATGGACCTAGGGAATGAGACGGAAAGATAGAATACAGTTTCCATCATGAGGGACAGAGTGGGTGGTAGTACAATGAACCTAGACAGAGAATAAAGTAGAAAGAAAATGTGTACCATCCAGGGTAAGGAGGAGATGCGTGCCGAACTCAGTTTTGAACATGACAACTTTAAGATATCTGAAAACTATCTTAAAAATTTCAGGGGAAAATAGCACTTCAAAAAGGAAAGGCTGTTAATGAGGAATCATAAAAAAGGGGGGGAAATCTATTTGGGAATTAGTAAACATTCATCACTGATTCCTGCCAGCGCTGATTCTTTAGGAGTTGTGGGTGCTAGAGGTACATGTATATAGGACGTTTCGTGATGAAAGCAACAGAGATCTGACTCAAACTAGCTTTTTGAATGGGGACATTTATGATATTACATGGCAGGAATCCAAAGGTAGTGCAGGTCAATTCAGATTTTGAATGTAAGTAGGGATTTTCTGTTTCAGCTTTGCCATCTTCAACAGTCCTTATCCTAAGATGCTTTCCCCATGGATTGAAAATAGACAGGTACAAGCTTCCTTAATATTTACATTCCAGAAGGAGATAGATTGAAACCCTACACGTTAGCTTGTACTATTAGCAGGGTCGTTCTGTTTGTAAATAAATTTAGTTATTTATCAGCCTTGGATAAATCACAAAAAAACAGAGAAAATCCAGGTGCTGTCAGACAGAATACTTGTGTTAGTTAGATTCAGTTGTCAACTTGGCCAGGTGAGCATACCTAGTCTTGTTGCTGCGGACATAAGCCAATGGATGTGAACCTCATCTGTTGCTAATTACATCTGCAGTCGGCTAGGAGGCGTGTCTGCTGCAATGAGTGACCTTTGACTTAATTGGCTGGTGCTTAAATGAGAGAACGCAAGGTAGCACAGCTAAGCAGCTCGGCATTCCTCATCTCAGCACTAGCAGCTCAGCCCAGGCCTTTGGAGATGCAGAAAGAAGTCACCCTGGGGAAAGTTGTTGGAACCCAGGGGCCTGGAGAGAAGACCAGCAGAGACCATCTTGTGCCTTCCAAGTAAGAAAGAACCTCAGTGGAAAGTTAACTGCCTTTCCTCTGAAGAACCAACAAAATAAATCCCCTTTTATTAAAAGCCAATCCGTCTCTGGTGTGTTGCATTCCTGCAGCTAGCAAACTAGAACAATACTCTTCTGAGACTGGGTGGATAATTGAACAAAACTAGGGCTCTGTCAGAAAACAAGTGAGGCGGGGGGAGGGGGACAGTATGTCAGTAGACTGCCCAAAGTGTCCATCGTAAGCTATCAAAGGGAGAAGAAACAGACCAGTAGCTAAAGGGGATGGATATACAATCAACTTGATAATAGTTTGGTTTTGCCTTTTGTGCTGTCTCCTGTTATTGTTTTGTGCACATTGAGAATGTTTCCATGCTGGAAGAATGCATTATGTGCAATGGAATATTGTGGCAGAATTCTCGTCTGCCATGCTAGAGACCCAGGTTCAATTCCCAGAGCCTGTCCATGCCAAAAAAACAAATAGAGATGAGACATAAAAACAAAGGAATGCATTATGGATGGTGAGGTCAAGAACAGAGAAGAGTGAAATGAAGCCTCAGAGATGACAGAGGTAATGGGTTTCCTAGCCCAGGTGAAAGGGTATCACAGAGGCCAATGTAGGAGGAGTAGGTGGGTGTATTAACGTGCTTAGGGTTTGGGGACAAGTTGAGGATGAAGTTGAGAAAGTTTTCATTCCAGATGGTCTTCATTTTTTTCAGTGAAATAGAAGGGCACAGAAGTCATTCAGAAAGAGTGCTGGCCTAGTGAGCGCTGAGCAGGAGTTTGCAAGAGAAGTTCCCCTTTCGCTTCCACTTGCAATCCTTTCTTCCATTCTAAGTCACCTGGCCAGGGTGATGACTTCCACCCTCTCCAGGCGCTCTTTGGGCCACCCTGTGTCGCAGTGGGGCTCTAGGGCCACTTTGGTGCTATTAGTTTTAATCCCTTGCCCTTCGCTGTCCACTTTGGAGCCTTCTCACTACCCTCAGTTCCTGCCCTGTTAATCTCTTTCCCTCTGGTGCTTTCTGCTCACATCCATATTTCTCCACTGGCTTTTGTCATGCCCTTCAACCCCACTGTCTGAGAGAAAGCTGAATATCCCATTTGAAGTCGATGAAAATAATCTTATTTTGTCCAACATAGCTTGCTGCAGGGGAAAAATGTAACCAAAATGCCATCAGAATTTAACTTTTCTCATTTTTTTTCGGTCATTACTATATTATTGTTTAGGGCTTAGAAAATGCTATGTTTACACGAAAGTGGTAAGACATTTATTTCTACAAATTAAAATGAAAAGGTCAAAATGAGATTTAATTCCAAAGTAACATATTTATTAATATGACATTAGGAAATTATCTAATGTTTTTATTTACCTAATCACTTCCTAACTTTGGATTTATACAAGACTAATGGCAATCTGTGACAATAAATCCCTCATTTGCCTAGAGTATTTATTTGCCAACAGAACAGTAAAATAGTGGTCCATTTTCCAGGGGTCTTTTATTTGTGCACATACTATTATTCAATATGACATTAAAGAAGCAGCTTGATTTTTTTCAGTTTCAAAAAATGGTTTTGAAATGAACAGAGGACTATGTTTTGGAGCAGTCCATGCCTGTTTTCTTTATATGGGAAACACACGTAGACTTATTCTCTGTTTGGCAGTAGCATGACCTACATAAATTGTGTGTGGCTGTGATTCTCTCATTTTTCCTGGCGAGGGGGAAAAATTTCTCCTACCCCATTGCCCTCCTGCTGCCACAAAGGGGAAAAAATGATCACAGGAGTTTGGGATATAATTTTTGTTGAGCTTGTTTTTTCCCTCACCTTAGGTGACCAGATCGATAGACAGCCCGGCAACTGAGGAAAAAAAAAAAAAAATCAGATGACTGGAATACAGCCAGAGTCAGTTTTTCTAGTGCAGTGAAGGTCTCTTCTGATATTACAAATTTAAAATAAATGGAATATAGGGGACACGCATATGTCAATACATTTAAACAGGAAAATGCAGATATTAAAATGATTCATAATACTCATGCCAGGACTGCTCTTCCAAATGAAATCCAATGTAATGAAACAGACGTTCCAAGGCCACGCGTGGTTTTCCACCTTTAAAAGTCACATGGCTTTATGGAAACGAATTCATATATGATAAACATCATGTACTCAGTGTTTCTCCAAATGGACCGTGAAGTAAGGTAGCTGCCCTCATGCGTCATCTTTCCTTGGGTAACTCATGTGCCCTAGGATGGAAATGAAAGTCCAACCTGGAAACCAGTGATGCAGCAGAGACAGTTTTCTTTCCCTGTATGCACAAGGGACATAGTTCATGAAAGCTGACTAGTTTGCAGAAAGGATAAGAGGAATAATACAGCCAAACTTCTTCCCCGTTCCAGGAAATGTATCCATGCATTCAGGTGTCTATTTATTCAAGACTATTTGCTAAATCCCAACCCTGGATAAGAGAGCTTAGAAATCAGAAAAATCACTAAATCTCAGGAAGGTGAGAGACTTCAAAGCTAATTTCTTTAACACAGAATATGCTTCCATTCTTATTCATTTGACTTTCACCTATTTTTAAAAAACTCATTTAATTATTTACCTTTTCTGGGAAGCCTTACTCGATACCACTCCTCTCCCCAGCCCACCCCCCTCCCCCCCCAGAAAAACCAGGATTATACCTATAGTTCTGCACATAGGGACAGTCCATAAATTGCAACAATTTCTTAATAAAATGGCAATCATTTTCCTCCTGTTTGCTTCAGTTCACAGGGATTAAAAATGCCAGGGAAAGAAAATGTGGCATTCGCACATTTTCACATTGAAATTATTCAAAAATTTAACTTCAATCAACTTTAGATATGGATAAGAAAAAGATAGACAATTTAATTTAAAAGTAATTGAATACCTGGTAAAAAGCATAAGATACTGAATTTAAGAATTCAAAAACAGGGTCTAACTTCACAAACACAGGAAATTGTATGCCTATGCTTTTTTTTGTTTTTATTGAGAAACCTTCACACACATACGTTGTACACATGATATACAATCAATGGCTCACAATTCTTATAATGGGAAATACAATGTTTTTTATATTACCATAAAAGTAAGGCAGAAGCAAAAATAATTAACAGTACACAGGCAGATGTATACATAACATCTGACTTGATATGTCGTTAAATAGAAAAGGAACTCATTTTTTAATTTTGCTCATATTTAATATTGAAAGCTCATCTATATATGTGCATAATATATATGGACATATTATATGCTACATAATATATACATATGTATATAATAATGATAAATAGGTCCATTCCAAATATATCTATTTAAAATTTACATCTAATGTTTTTTTAATGCTCTTAAGTGGACAGTTAAAACATTTTTCTGTTGGTATGAAAAATGATTTTAAGACTATCTCCACAATGTGCATTCATCAGACAATTTAAAATGTTGTTAATAAGCAGTTAAAGTATCTTTGGTATTCAGACATTGGATCTATTTGCTGAAGATATATCTGCCTTAATGTCTTGGGAGTGTGCATTAAATCTACTTCATTCTTATTCCAGGAACTATGCCAAAATCCTTTTTCCAAAGGGGGAAAAACAGAAGGCATAAATATTGTCTTGAAACACAAGCAAATGTATAATTTTGCTGAGACACAAAAGAACAGTTTTATAAAAATTAAGGCTAACTTCTTAATCTTTAGCAATTTAGACATCTAGCTTTAGCCCATTAAGATGGTAATTCTTTATCATAGATTAATATTTCATGCATGTCTGATTTTTTGACAAAATATAAAATAATGAAATTTTTGGCCAAAAACACCTACTATGGTTACACATATATAAATAAACATTACTAGATTTTCATCACATAAATAATGTGAAAAACAACACATGCTCATAGGAATTTTTAAATTTTATTCCCAATTGAATATTCTAAAATTAAATCACGTAAGTAAAAAGGAACATTTCACAGTGTTACCATCTTCAGGAAAAAAAAATCATGTTCCAATGACTTGAAACATAGGGCTAAATATTTATTCATTTTAATGCTACAATGGAAAATGTTAGTCTCAGTGTAACGAACAACTATTATTTCTTTATTTCAAATGTGATTTATTAAAAATGCATTCATTGCCTGAAGGCCTTTGGGGACACAGATAGAAACACAAAAATACATGAATTAAATTAAATTCATTTCAACATTAAAAAAAATAAGTTGACACAAAGCTTACACCAAAAAGATATATATGTATATATTATATAAAATTTAATTATGTAGCTTGTTCATTCTTGATCTCTCCTGAGAGTGTTAGGACAATTTACCTATTTTTTATTTTGAATATGTTTGGTTGAGGAGTGTTGAATAAGAACTTTAATCTATGCAAGTAATAAAGCAATTATTAGCTTAGATCCAACCTAAAAGCAATGACAGAAATTTTCTTATACCCAGAAAAGTTTTCAGGAGCCTTATACTATAGGGAAAAGCTCCAGACATGTAACTGTTTTCTTTGCACACAGGTAACAATTATTCCTCTTCTCTTTACTATCTGGTTTTTAGTTCATTGTGGATTGTAGTAACAAACTAAAAATATGTGACATCTACAGAAAGGGAAAGTATAAGTAGAAGTTGCTTTGCGTTTTTTTTAAGGTTTCATCAGATCCCTTCTACCCAAATATCTCCTCTGGTAGTTTTTCATGGCCCTTAAATTTCCAAATGTCTAAAAAACAAACACAGAAGGAACTGTCTGAAATCAGTAGTTGCGGATTGTGTAAAACATATAAGAAAAGAGGGAAGATGGTGAGCTAGACTTTTCCATTAGCAAAATTGTATAGATGGATTTATTAGGTTAGCTAACTTTCATGCTGGGAAATAGAAATCAGCATCCTGAGGGAACTGGGTTGTGATGGCAGACCTGTGAAGAATGAACCCTCAGCAAACTGATGGTGGTTCTTCATTGGAGGTTTCTAACAGAAAATGGTGGGAGAAGTTACCTAAAGTCGGGGTGGGGGGGCGCGGTAAACAAGGTGCACCAGAAGGAAAAAAAAAAACTATTCAAGAAAATTTCCTCCTCCTTCCCAATTTTGCTTATGCTAACCCTGATCTATTACCACATTGGTCCGTTTGGAAAGTTTTTAACTGATCTTCATGCAAGAAAAGTTGCATGGTTATGATTAGGAAATACTAATGTTAATCTGACAGCAAATCATCCAATTATCATAGATCATGAAATGATGACCCTCAGATGATTGGCTGGGTCTACAGAGAGGAACCTTTTGTTGGAGATAACAAAAAAAGTCTAGAATTTCCCCCAAATGTGACTGTGATACAGGAGATAATGAAGATTAGGTTAGATTTAGAATAATTAAATAATATAGAAACTCAGAGTTTATAGAAAGAACTAAGATCATTGTGATAGGCAAAAAAAAAATGGCCACCCAGAGAAGAGAAGGTGCTGTGAAGATGGAGGCAGATATTAGCGTGATGGTGTACACAAGGAAAGTTTGTGTTGTGGCAACCACAAAGCCAATAGAAGCTGGAAGAGCAGGGATCAGATTCTACCCTCACAGCCACTCAGGGAGTGCCACCTCCCAACACATTGATTTCAGCCCTATGGAATGATTTCAGATGTCTGTCCTCCAGAACTGTGAGAGAATAAATTTCTTTTTATATAAGTGTGCTGGTTTGGAAAGATTTATGTACCCTAGAAAAAGCCATGTCTTAAACCTGATCCCATTTTGTGGAGGCAGCCATTTCTTCTAATCCCTTTTTAGTACTGTATATTGGAAACTTTAATTAGATCATCTCCCTGGAGCTGTGACTCAATCAAGAGTGGTTGTTAAACTGGATTAGGTGGAGACATGTCTCCATCCATTCTAAGCGGGTGTTGATTAGTTTACTGGACTCCTATAAAAGAGGAGACATTTCAGAGAAAAGGAGATTCTGAGAGAGTAGAACAATATAGCCATGAGAAGCAGAGAGGCCACCAGCCAGTGACCTTTGAAGATGAAGAAGGAAGATGCCTCCTAGAGAGCTTCGTGAAACAGGAAGCCAGGAGAGAAAGCTAGCAGATGATGCCGTGTTTGCCATGTGTCCTTCCAGCCAAGAGAGAAACCCTGGCCGTGTTCTCCATGTGCCTTTCCACTTGAGAAACCCTGGACTTCATCAGCCTTCTTGAATCAGGGTATCTTTCCTTGGATGCCTTAGATTTGACATTTCTATAGACTTGCTTTAACTGGGACATTTCCATGGCCTAAAAACTGTTAACTTGCAACTTATTAAACTCCCCTTTCTAAAAGTCACTCCATTTCTGGTACACTGCATTCTGGTAGCTAGAAAACTAGAACAATAAGTCACCAGATTTGTGGTAATTTGTTACAGCAACCACAGGAAGGTAAAAGAGTCATTGATTCAAGGAATCTGTCCTATGCTCAAATGCCTTCTACAACATCTCTACAAAGTTGTCATTCAGCATATACCTGAATGCTTTGATGGTTGATGAAAGGCTAGATGATTGAATTCCTCTCCAGATATTCTCTAATTTCACAGTTTACTGCTTGCCCATGGCATACTTTGCTAATCCACACCAGCCATCTTGATGATCCTCAAACTTCATGCCTCAGGGCCTTTGTACTTGCCCATCCTTCTGCGTTTACTTCCATCTCTGTGTGGCTTGCTCCCTCCCTCCCTTCAGGTCTCTGCTCAAATACTTATTACTGATGCTCCTTCTTGGAATTCTTGGTACACCCACCCCATTCTCCTGTTTCATTTTTTCCTAGAGCACATATTGCTATGGACCATATTATATATTTACTTGTTTCCTTACTTTAGGACTTTATATGTTGGTTGATAACCCCATGCCTTAACAGTTGCTAATACATCATCAGTGCTCAGTAAATATTTACTGGATGAAGGAATGGAAGGCATCATCACCCAACAGTACAAGTCAGAAGCCTAGGTGCATCTTGTGATGTCTCCCATCTTCAAATGCCCACATCTAAGCAGTAACGAGACCCACTGATTGTACTTCCATAAGAGTAATCTATCCACATCTCTCCACTCTCACGTACTCTGTCAGAGCACTATCGCCTAATGCCTGATTAAGACAGGAGCTTCCAACTGACCTGCTTATTCAGATTTAACTTCAGTACATGTGTTTGTAATTATGCAGCTGAGATTTACCTATAAAATAGAGTCTGGTTCTCCCCTTCCTTGCTTAAAATTTTGCAATGCTTTTAATTTCTCCCAGATAAAATTCAAACACTTAAGAGCTCCCTTTTTGTTTTTATTTTGTTAGCCTCATTTCCCCCAGATTTCTTTGTAATTTCAAAATATCTGATGAGTGACACTTTCTTTTTAACCTTCCTGAACTGCATTAGGTGCTCTGGCTAGGGACCTTACTAAAACACACTGTATTTTCTTTCCCTTCTAACTTTTTATATTGCATTATATTTTCCTGTTTATAACTTTGCCGCTAACCTAGGGCTGTAAAAACTCTGTAGTCAAAGACCATGTTTGTTGTGGGTCATTGCTGGACCTCCAGAGCTTAGCACGAAATAAATAATACTACTTTCAATACTACTTGAAAGAAGGAAGGAATTCAACCCTGAATTTCAGTATATCAAGTGAACCTTGGATTAGGCACTTTGATGTGGCTTTAGCAATGGGATTCATTTGCCTAGAGTCTTGAATTTGTGAGCAGCAGTCTTCAAATATTGATGTCTGGATTACATATATGTGTAGTTATATAGATTTCACAAGCATTCGTTCATCAGCAATTCTGTATTGAGAAACCATACATGTCAAGGAGTCTTCTGGTGTGAAAGAGAAGTGACGGACGATATAAGGGCGGCTCCATTCATTGAGTTACCGCACTACTTTGGGAGACAGACAATGAACAGGCACATATACAAACAGACACGATCATTTTTGTTAGCAATAGCTGCTATTAAAAACTAAAGCAAAACTAAACTAAAACAGGGTGCTATGATAGACAGTATCTGGGAAGGTACTGTTGATATAGATTGGTCAGGAAAGTCTTCTCCTCCCTAATGAAAGGCTGATCTTTAGCTGAGTGATAATATAGATCCCAACATGTGAATTTCTAGGGGCAAAATTCTTCTTAGAGGAAGACCTGGGTGGGCATAAATGGTGTGACTGGAAAGCTGAGAGAGATGAGGAAAGGGCCTGGATTCTGTTTGTCTCTGTAGTCATTGTGAGGGAGAGGATGATATTTCAAGTTCAATGGCAAACCACTGGAGCAATCACCACTTATACAACCAAAGTTCATGTGGACAAAAGTGCACTATCTCTCAAAACCCATACACTGATTGCTGTGCACATATTTAATACCGCTTGTTTAGAAACACAAATCATTGTAATTAGGAGGCTAGTGATAATACTGCACTCGCCCCTTCCTTTTACTTATTTCTTTCTCTTCTTTTATTCAGCAAGCTCCAAAGTAACTAGCCTGGAGGGAGATAAAGTGATGAATAACCTCATTCAGCTCAAAGAAACAACAACAAAAAATCCCCAGTTGAACGGTTCATTGCAAAAGGCAAAATGGTCATTGTTTAGTGGATGAGGTCTCCTCTCTGTAGTATCCAGGCAATGACTAATGATTTTCTTCCAAAGCTCCCACTTTTAAAAGAATGAATAAGCCCCAAAGGCCTCAGAGAGATAAGTATTACTTTCCTCCTGGTAGCTCAGCCAGTGACTGAGATGGAAAAAGAAACTAGAAAATATTTCAAAGCCAAGACCTATAACTGTGATAGTAGATACTGCACTTCCATACTCCTAAATCGTTTGGTACCTAAACGGTTTTTATGCCCTTCTGTGTATTTTCCACATTATCCATAAACTCGCTCATCTGAGGAGGGCTTCCTTAGGAAATATTTCTGGGTGGCCTGACATCAGCATTATTGCATTCCCTGTGCTTCCCAGAGAAAAACTATCCCTGTGGCTCAACCCAGTGCTTGGAGACTGATGTGAAATTTGATACATAACACACGTGAAATTATACATGTAAAATTTTAGCAGCCTTAGTATTTATTTGCATAGTTTTATGTTCCAGGGACGACTTCTAGGGGAAAAAAAAACAATCATAACAACAAGCTGCGACAAAATAATTACTTGCTTTTTGGAAGCAAACCAGCACTTTGAATGCTAATGTAGGTTTCAATGCATTGCTTTCGTTCTCTAATCTCTATTAGGAAAAATGTCATGGGTTAATATATTTGTGCCCCACTGAGAATTAAAGAGGAAACAAAATGCTTAGCGTTTATAATGAGGGCATGCATTAATGCAGGAAGGTCATGCCAGATCACGTATAATAGATATGGCAGCATTGTTTTCCACGGTAGCCAAAGGGGACTCGACTCAATGATGGGCAGTGTTTTGAGAAATATTTATTTTTTATGTGAAAAAGAAATACAGCTAGAGCATTCTGGTTGATGGAAACCATAAATAAGATTCCCTCACAAAGGATTAGAAAGCACAAATACTCTTCTCACAAGCTGTATCACCTCTAAGTTCAAGGACCGGGTGAAGAGATTGCAATATTTTGTGATGGCAGCAGAATACATTGCCCACTTTCATATGTTGGAATTGGCTTTTACTTCTTGGGAGTACTAAAAGTGAACCGAACATTGTTCTGGAGGTTTTTTAAAAAAGCTATAAAGAGGCAAAAACCTTAAATGGAACAAACCTCAATATGTTTTAACTCATCAGCTAAAAATTAAGATGGGGAGTTTTTAAATTAATCTTATTCACAGGTTCAAAGTGTGATGGGTTCTGTGCTGGTTTGAAAGGATTTATGTACCCCAGAAAAACCCTATCTTAACCATAATCCAATCTTGTAGAGGCAGTTATTTCTTTTAAACTCTATTTATGTTAGATGCTTGATTAGGTTGTCTCCACAGAGATGTGACTCACCCAATTGTGGGTATTAACTTATGAATAGAGGGAGATGTGACTCCACCCATTCCAGGTGGGTCTTGATCAGTTTACTGGAATCCTTAAAAGAAGAAACGTTTTTGGAGAAAGCTTCAGAATGACGAGATAGTCACAAGAACGACGAGAGCCAGAGTCCATGCACCAGAGAACTTTGGAGATGAAGAAGGAATGTGGGAGAGCTTCATGGAACAAGAAGCCTGGAGAGACAGTAGCAGACATTGCCATGTTCGCCACGTGCCTTTCCAGCTGAGAGAGAGACTCTGAACTTCATTGGTCATTCTTGAGTGAAGGTTACCTCTTGATGGTGCCTTATTTTGGATGTTTCCATAGACTTGCTTTAATTTGGACAATTTCATGATCTTAGAACTGTAAACTTGCAATTTAATAAATCCCCCCTGTTAAAAGCTGTTCCATTTCTGGTATATCACATTCCGGCAACTGGTATACCAGAACAGGTTCCAAATACATTTTGGGAAAACCAACTTCATTTGTGAATTTTAAAAGCAACAGTTGTAAATAAACATGATCAGCTCTCAGGATAAAAAATAAGCATGTTGTTCTTTAGACATAATTAATATGAATTAGTATTTTATTGGAGTATTTATATAGCATCTCACATGTTAAAAATCCTTTACTATACCTTGTATTATATAATAAAAAGTCCTAGCAAATAGTCTATCATCTATTTAAAGAAAAACAGAGCAGATCTAAAAAGGTAATTTAGTAAAGAAGACTTCCTAATGCCATTAAATATCTAAAACACCAAAATATCAATAGTAATCAAATAAATAAGTAAGGAAATTATATCAGGTGATTTTTTTTTAATAATAAATACATTGATACAGATGAAAAGGAATGGCTAGTTGCAGTACTGCTGAGATTGCTAAGAATTCAAAAATTTCTTATAATAGGTGTGATCATTTCAATGTTGACTACCTTTCTGGAGGGAAATTTGCCAGCACGTATTTAGTGATGCAACATCTAATAATCCACCTTAGAGAAATAATGAGAAAGGGAGGTAAAGACAGGTACAAAAATATATATCACAACACTGTTTATAGTACAGAACATTTGGAAACAACCTAAGGATTCAACAAGAGAAGATTAATTAAGACACTAATGTTAAATTTGTTTAACAACATACTACTCGGTAGTTAAAAAAAAAAAAGAAACCTCGTATTTGATGGAGATGGTGGTGGAGGATGTGCATTTCCTTTCTCAGCTCTGGTGTTTTCTTATAGGGGACGTAATTAGCTGACAATCACAGCCTTTCTCTATCTCCACCCTTGTCCTTACCACGAAGAAATGACTCCTTTTGATTAGTGAATTGGGGACCAAGAATAATGGCTTAAGAACCCATCTTTAACTCTAGGGAGTGAGTCTGGCAGCAGGTAGCACTAGTTCTCCTTTATACCTGTGGGATTTCAAATTGCTTGGGCAGAGCTCCTTAAAGGAACACCTATGGAAGACCAATACACTCTACAGAGAGGCTGGTAGGCTGTTTAATTTTGGGCTCACTATAAATAGACCCACTTGCTTGCATTTAGGAGATGTATCTTCTAACCTAATCTTTATCAGTATGAAAGATGATATTTTGGCCCCTGACTGCCAATATTTTTGCATTATATTGCAAACAATATCATAACAGAACTGGGGATAAATATACTCTTTATTGCCCCCCCCCAACATGCCAATAGAATAAATGAATATCTAAAATCACAGAACTCTTTACAGTGTATTGCTAAGTAGAAAAAAAAGACATTAAAATTATATAGCATGAGGTTTTGTGCAAAATATTTTAACAATGCTTATCTGTGCTTTAAGATTGGTGTGCGTTTCACATTTAATTCCTTGTGGTTTTGTTGTACATATGTTTAAAGTTCTCTGCAATAAGTTTTGTTACTTTTTAAATTAGATTGAAAGTGTTACTTTTATAAATTATTATGGAATTCTGCAACCTCCTTATTTGTCCTTGTAGGATGATAGCCCTGATTCCAGATGAAGACAAGGTAAAAAGTTAGATGAGATCTCCAGCTTATCCAAGCACTATGACCAGTCACTACACATGTTTTCACTATTGGTGAGAAGGACATCATTGCTGCATTTTGAAATTTTTTTTTCTGACATTTTTATCAGAGGAATACTGAACAACTATGGAAGCTTCAAGCTCCCTAATGTATTCATTATCCAACCAGAGCTGTGGGATGCGGTGGCTTTGTAGTCAGAATTATCCAAGATCTCTTTCCTTTGCATGTTTGGATGTTCAGAGGTTCAATGGAATGCTTCAAATTTATGTTAAAAGGGAGAAATTTCCCTTCAAAAAGGCATGCTTTAGAACCACACTTTGTTCATTAGCTACTTGAAATTACTTTGAATATTATCATTTCCTTTCATAGCTCTATGTCAAAAATGTTATGGAATGATCACAACTCCAAACTGAAAAATCATAAGTAATACCACAGGAAGAGTTTTTCCCCACTCTGTTCAACAGCCCAGCTTTGTGTGGTAACAAGCTCTTAGAAATACACACCTGTAAATGTGCCCCAAACAAGTTTAATTTTCAATAGCTCTCAGTATGTACATGTCAAAAACAAAGAATAAGGGTCCAGGAAAGATGGTGGAGTAGGGAGCTTCAGCGCCAAGTTGTCCCACCAAAATAACCATTAATAGGCAGCAACTCTCTGAAGCAATGATTTTGAAATCCCACAGTCCAGAAAAACACTGTACAGCAACTGTGTTACCACAGGAGGAAGAGGTAGATAAATTACAACTATAAAAATTGCTCTTTCCATATGGCATCTACAGGTTCCCAACACAACCCCCTGTGGCAGGCAACCCTAAGGCCCAGTCTCTGGCTAGCTGCTAGAGGCAGAACGTGACTTAAAAAAAATCCTCTTTCCCAAGAAAAGGGATAAGCTGGAGCAATTGTGGATCATGGCTTTTAATCGGCAGATCTGGATCACTGGTTTCCGGATCTTAGTCCAGCCATTTTTGCAACTTCTCTGGAGAGGGGCAGACATGGTGGAGATTTAAACATGTAGCACTTCCTCAGGGGTGAAGGGCTGCATTTTCTAGACATGTCAAGAAAGTTCAGCTTTGAGGAGCATGGAAGAAGCTCATGGCACCCTTCCCGATCTCCTCCCCAGGGCACTTTGGAGACAGTCTACGCTGCCTCCTTAACTTCAGTTGGTCAAGGACACCAATTGCAAATGGTCTCCATGTTGGATATTTTTCTGTTATCTGTCTGAGCTACACTGTATTTTGTCTTCTTGGCTCTACCACCACACAATTCTATTACGTGGAACTAAAGAAATGATGCATCATTTACAAAATTGTTTTTCAACTAAACAGAATCCAGACAAAAAGGGTTTTCAACATTATAGTTTTCAATTATCACTCAGCTGTTCTGAAAAAAAAAAAAAGGAGATTCAATGAAATTGAGTTCCCCATGTCTGACATGGGAAAGTCCTTTTCTGGTGACCCTCCTCCCAAAATTTGCCCTCTAAGTAACAGCAGTGTGAGACAACAAAAGGGATGGTAAAAAGTATAGAAGTGGACAGCCTGGGACAAAGGCCTGATGGCATCAGATACTGGGAGAGGGAGGTCTGTCTCTTGGGAAACAGAAGGGGCAATGTAACTGCTGCAAACAGGAGAACTCCACAACAACTTACAAACAAAATTCCAGGACAAGACAGGAGCCAAGAAAGGCAGAAAATCCTCAATACTGCGTTCACCTTGAGTAGATCTTCATGACAGGAGGGTTGAAGCTCAGGCATATCTTTGTCTTATCACCACCTGGTTATAAAACCAAGATACAAACACCCTAAGAAGTAAATCCCAGAGTTAACACTTTAAATTATTAAAATGTACAGTATGCAACAAAAGAATACAAGATATATAAAGACGTGGGAAATGATGGACCATCCAAAGAAAGAGCCTAAAAATACAGAAAACACCAACAAAGGAAAGAATGTGGACGTAATGAACAAAGTTTTTAAAAATGATCTTGAAAATGCTCAAGGAGATGAAGGAAAGTACAGAGAAGGAATTAAAGGAAATCAAGAAAACAGTGAATAAGCAATATGAGAGTCTCAGTAAAGAGACAGAAATTTCAAAAAGACTCCAAACAGAACTACTGCTATTGAAGACCACAATACCTGAAAGGTGGAATGCGTAGGAGGTATTTTCAAGAGCAGAGTGGATTTTTGAGAAGAAAGAGTCAGTGAGCTTGAAGAGAAAACACTTGAAATGAGTCAGGCTAAGAAGCAGAAAGAAAAAAGAAATATGAAAAGAGAAAATACCCTAAGACTGCCATAGGGCCTCATCAAGCATGCCAATATATATCCATTATCGGAGTCCCAGAAAGAAATGAAAGAAAGGAACAAAGGGAATAGTCAATGAAATAATGACAAATCACTTCCCAAACTTAGCTAAATACATTAATATGTAAATCCAAGAAGCTCAGAGAACACTAAACAGGGTAAAAAAAAAAGAAAAAATCCATGCTGACATGTTTTTACACTATCAAATGCAAAGGACAAGGAGAGAGTTCTGTAAGTTCTAGAAAAAAGCAACATTTTACGTACAAGGGAGTCGATTGAGAACTGATTGCTCATCAGAAACCATGGAGACAAGAAGACAGTGATTTGAAATACTTAAATACTGAAGGAAACAACTGCCTGCCAAGAATTTTATACCCAGAGAGATTCTCTTTCAAAAATAAGGGAGAGATTAAAACATTCTCAGATAAACAAAAGTTGATGGAGTTCATCACCACTAGACCTGCCCTACAAGCTATGCTAAAGTGAGTTCTTCAGACTGAAAGGAAAGGACACTAGAAGGTAGCATAAAGAAATAAAGACCTATGGTAAAGATAACTGTTGGGTAATTACAAATGTCAGTATTATTGTATTGTATTTTTTGGTATGTAACTCTAGTTCACTTCCTACAGCTGCTAAAATGCAAATGCATAAAACTTAATGATAAATAAAGGTTTTTGGACAGACAATGTACAAAGATATACACCGTAGCAAGTTCAAAAAAAAAGTGATGAAGGGACAGAGGCATATAGGAAAAATATATGTGCATGCTATTGAAGTTAAGTTGGTGTCAAACCAAATATGATTGCTACATATGTAGGATGTTGAATTTTAACCGGGTCATAACCACAAAGAAAGTAGATGAAAAATATATCCAGATAGCAGTGTGAAGGCATTCAATTACGGTGCAACACAAAAAAGTGACTAAATGTAAAAGCAAGCCTTAGTGGGAGGGAGGCCATAAAAAGATATACAACTTGCAAAGGCTAAATAACAAAATGGCAGATGAAAGTCTTGTTTTATCAGTAGTGACTTTAACTGGTAATGGATTAAACTCTCCCATCAAAAGGCAGAAATTGATAGAATGGCTGCAAAAGCATGATCCAGGTATATGCTGTCTATAAGAGACTCACTTTTAAGTAAAAGACTCACCTCACGGTCAAAGATACAAGTAGATTAAGAGTAACCAAAAGAGAGTTGGGACATCTATACTAATATCAAATAAAATAGACTTTCAATAAAAAACAGTTACGAGGGACAAATATGGTCATTATGTAAATTCAACAGGAAGATGTAACAATAAATAAACATATATACACCTAACAGTAGAGCCATAAAATATACAGACACAAGTATTGACAAATTTGGAGGGGGAAGTCAATGGTTTTACATTAATAGTAGGAGACTTTAGCGCATCACACTTAATAATGGATAAAACATCAAGTCCAAAGATCAGTAAGGAAGTACAGGGTTTTAATGATCTAACAGCCATATATAGAACACTGCACACAACAAAAACAGAATATACCTTCTTCTCAAGTGTGCATGGATCATTCTCCAGGATAGACTATATGTTCAGTCACAAAGCAAGTCTCAATAAATTAAAAAAATATTGAAATCATATCATTTTAATTATCTGACCACAAAGGAATGGAGCCACAAATAAATAACAGAGGGACAAATGAAAAATATATGGAAATTAAACAATATATTCTCAACAACCAATGGATTAAGGAGGAAATCAGAAGCAAAACTGGGAAATATCTCGAGGCGAATGAAAATGAAAATACAGCATACCCAAAGTATGGGATGAAAGAAGGCAGTCCTGAGAGGAAAGTTTATAGCTTTAAATGCTTACACACAAAAAAAGAAGAAAGACTTCAAATCAGAGATCTAACCTCAAAACAGGAAAACTAGAAAATGGAGCAAACTAAACACAAAGTGAACAGAAGGGAGGAAATAATAAAGATTAGAGCAGAAACAAATGAAACAGAAAAAGAAGAACAATGCAGAGAATCAACAAAACCAAGTGTTGGTTCTTGGAAAAGATCAATAATGTTGACAAACTTTTAGCTAGACTGCCTAAGGAAAAAAAAAAGAGAAAGGATACAAATAATGAAAAAAAAAGGGGGGGGGGGGGGACACATTACTACTGATACTGCTGAAATAAAAAAGGACTATAAGAAGATACTATGAACAACTGTATGCCAATAACTTCGATAACCTAGATGAAATGGACATGGACAAATTCTCAGAAAAACACAAACTGCATACATAGATTAAACAAGAAATTGAAGATCTCAACATAGCAATTACCAGGAAAGAGATTGAATCAGTAATTAAAACCTCCCACAAAGAAAAGCGCAGGACCAGATGGCTTCACAGTGGAATTCTACCAATCATTCCAAAAAGACAACTCCAATTCTGCTCAAACTCTTCCAAAAAAATTAAAAAGGAGGGAATACTCCCTAATTCATTGTGTTAGGAAGTTAGGAAATACTCCCCAACTCATTCTCAACATCACCTTCATAGTAAAGATACTTCAAGAAAAGAAAACTACAGGCCAATACCCCTTATGAATATAGATGCAAAAATTCTCAGCAAAATACTAGCAAATTTAATCCAACAGCATATTAAAATATTTATATACCATGATTAATTGGGATGTATCCCTGTTACGCAAGGTTGGTGCAAATAACAAAATCAATTAATGGAATACACCACATTAGCAAAATGAGGGTTAAAAGAACACATAATCACCTCAATTTATATAGAAAATATATTTGACAAAATGTAGCACCCTTTCTTGATAAAAACACTTAGAACACTAGGAATACTAGGAATAGAAGGAAGCTTCTTCCACATGATAAAGGTCATGTATGAAAAGCCTACAACTAACATCCTACTTAATGGTGAAAGACTGAAAGCTTTCCTTCTGAGATCAAGAACAAGACAAAGATACCCACAATCACCACTGTCATTCAACATTGTACTGAAAATTCTTGCCAGAGAAATTAGGCAAGAAAAAGACCTAAAACACATCCAAATTTTAAAGAAAGAAGAAAAAATTTCCCTATTTGTATATAATATGATCCTATATACAGAAAACGCTGAAAAATCTGCAAGCTTTAAAGCTAGAAATAAATTCAGTTCAGTGGCAGGGTGCAAATGAATACCCAAAAAGCAATGGTGTTTTTATACACAAGCAGAGAATAACTGGAAGAAGAAATTAAAAAAAAAAAATTCCATTCACAATAGCAACTAAAAGAATCAAATATCTAAGAATAAATCTAATCACGGATATAAAGAATTTGTACACAAAAGCACTACAAAACATTGCTAAATTAAAGAAGACTTAAATAAATGGAAGAATTTTTTCTAATCATAGAAGGAAAGATTAAATATTGTTAAGATGTCAATTCTATCCAAAGATATTTATAGATTCAGTGCAATTCCAATAAAAATCCCAACAACCTTCTTTGCAGAAATGGAAAAGCCAATCATCACATTTATCTGCAAAGGTAAGGAGCTCTTGGTAGCTAAGCCATCTTGGAAAAGAAGAATGAAGTTGGAGGACTAAAACTTTCAGATCTTAAAACTTATTACAAAGGGACAGTAATAAAAAAAAAAAAGCATGGTACTGGCACAAGGATAAACATATAGACCAACAGAGAGAATTGAGAGCTCAAGAAGCAACCCTCACATTTATGGTCAACTGATTTATGACAAGGTGGGAAAGAGCAATCAATTGGGAAAGAATTGTCTCTTCAACAAGTGGTGCTAGGATAATTGAATCTCCATTTGTAAAGAAAAAGAAAAAAGGAGGACCCCCTGCTTCACAACACATATAAATATCAACTCAAAATGGATCAAATACCTTAATGTAAAGCTACAACTATCAAACTCCTAGAAAAAAATAAAAGCAAACAACTTCAGAACCTTACATCCAAAGCACAAGCAACAAAAGATAAAATAGATCAACAAGATCTCATCAGAATTAAAAACTTTTGTTCTTCAAAGGACTTTATCATGAAAGTAAAATGGCAACCTACACAATGGGAGAAATATTTGGAAATCGCATGGAAAAAAAAAGATTAATATCCAGAAGATATAAAGAAATCCTTCAACTCGTCAACTGAAAGACAAAAGCCCAAGTAAAAATGGACAAAAGACTTGAACAGCTGTCTCTCCAAAGAATATGCAGATGGCCAAAAGGCACTTTAAAAGGTGTACGACAGGACAGTGCAACAGTGGCTCAGTGGCAGAATTCTTGTCTTCCATGCCGGAGACTCAAGTTTGTTTCCCAGTGTCTGCCCATGCAAAAAAGAAAAAAGGTATGCAACATCATTAGTCATCAGGGAAACATAAATGAAAACCACAGTGAGATACATTTGACACACACTCGAATGGCTTCTATTAATAAAACAGAAAATGACAAGCATTGGACAGCATGAGAAGAAGTAGGCACACTCATTCATTGCTGGTAACAATGTAAAATGGTACAGCCTCTGTGTAAGACAGTTCGACAGTTCCTCAGAAAGTTGAGTACAGAATTACCAAAAAACGCAGCAATCCCATTATAAGGCATGTGCCCAAAAGACTTGAAAGCAGAGACATGAATAGATATTTGTTTGCACACCAATGTCCATAGCTCCATTATTCACAATTGCCAAAAGATGGAAGCAACCCAAGTGTCCATCAACTGATGAATGGAGAAACAGAATGTAGTATATTCACACAATCAATATTATTCAGTTGAAAAAAGGAATAAAGTTCTGATACATGTGATAATATGGACCTTAAGAAATCATGTTGAGTGAAATAAACCAGGCACAAAAGCACAGACACTTATGAACTTAATTTTTTGAAACAGAATTAAGCAAATTCATAGTCAGAATCTAGAATATAGCTTGTCAGTTGATTGTGTGGGATAGGAAATGGGAAGTTAAGCACTAAAATGTACAGTGCTCCTATTTTGAATGATAAAAATTTTTTGATAGTGGATGGTGGAAATAGAAACAGCACATTGTGAATGTAATTAACAGCACCAAACTATATATCTAAACATGATTAAAAGGGGAAATGTTAGCATGTATATATGGTAATAGGATAAATTAAAAAAAAAATCAATGGAACTACATGACACAGTGTATCCTAAGTCAAATGATGAACTTTAATTACTAATATAATTATAAAAATGTGCTATCATAAATTGTAATTATGTTCCACACCAATGTAAGTTAGTTGTGGTAGAGTGGGATTTGAGAATCCTGCAATTTATTCAGCATTGTTCCACAAATCCACAACTTATCTACCTGTCTAAAGGAACATCATTCACAAAGTTTAAAAACAGCACATTTAAAACCTTTACACTTCCACACAACTGCCATATTTTATGATGTAGTAAATGCAATTTCCCAACTTATTGAAAAATTTTCTGTTGGCTTCTACATGATTTTAGAAATTGTATTCATAATCCCAGTCCTGTGCTCTTCAGCATGTTTAGCTATGAAGAATAAAGAGCAATTTAGCATGCTTGTCTCCATAATAATCCCATTAAACAGGAATATAAATTTTATAAGGCATCAACATATTGCATACTAACGTGTAACATTTATAATATTCTTCCTTAGAAATGAGTGACCTGGTAGGCCTTTTTAATATTTAAAAAGCCAGGCAACCCTTCAACCAGTCTTTTATTTCCTTCCACTCTGCGCATTGCTCCATCTTTCCTTTGGTTCCAAGGCTCTCTGAGTTTTCTGTCCTCATCATAGTTTCCAAAGTCAGGAGATAGGCAGAGAAAGCATCCAAATCATCTTTTACCTGGTTAAATTAAAAGGCAGGAAGTCCTCAGTTTCCAGAATCACTCCTAACCCTTTCACATGTGTGTACATACTAGATTTAGACCCAAGAGGACGGAAAGATTGCAGGACAAAAGTATCACAGTCCAAGACCAGACAGGTTAACTTTGGTAGTGAGGAGACCAATGGGCTTGTTTGAATCTGTTGCATACCCCAGAAAAAGCCAAGTTCTTTAATCCTCATTCAATATTGCGGGGTGGGAGCTTTTCAATCATTTCCACGGAGATGTGTCTCCATCCATTCAAGGAGGGATTGCTTACTGGAGCCCTTTAAGAGGGCACCATTTTGGAAAAAGCTATAGAGCCCACACAGTCAGAGACCTTTGGAGATGAAGAAGGAAAACACCCCCAGGGAAGCTTCATGAAACAAGAAGCCTAGAGAGGAAGCTCGCAGACATTGCCAAGTTCACCATGTGCCCTTCCAGCTGAAAGAGAAACCCTGAACTTCATTCATCGGCTGTTCCTGAATGAAAGTAACCTCTTGTTGGTGCCTTCATTTGGACATTTTTCATAGCTTTGTTTTAATTTGGACATTTTCATGGGCTTAGTACTGTAAACTTGCAACTTATTAAACTCCCCCTTTTAAAAGCCATATCGCATTCCGGTAGCTTTCAAACTAGAACTACTAGATACACCCAAAAATATCTTCAGAAATTAAAAAGGAATTGAGATTCCCACCCTCCTGGCAGCAGTACCATCTCAGATCTAAATGAAATGGAATCCTGAGCAGCCTGGCAAAGCATTTAATAGGTCATATGGTCAGAGGAAGTAAAGACAAGAGGAATAAAAGAAACAGTGAGAAATTCAGTGTCAATATGTCATAGCGACTGTTTTAGACAATATACATTTTGTTTTTATAACAACAACCTGTGGTGTCTTAACAAGAATATTTAAATATACTACCTTTGTGTCTTAAGTAATAATGGAGGTAGCAGAGTTACGATTAAAAAAAAATTAAAAGAGATGAAGAAAATAGGAAGGAAGAAAAAATTATAACAACAACAGAAAAAAACTCCTTTAAACCAGGAGGGAATTAGGTCTTCCTGGCATTAGTGTGAGTCCAGAGTGGTCTGAATAGCCAAGTTCCTTCTACTTATTCTTTTAAATTTCATTGACCAGAAAACTATGAAATTTCCTCCCAATGATACAGACAATTGCCTTTCCACCGATGGCATATAGTCCTTTGTTTAACATTCTTTTGTTGAAATATTCTTGGACATTCTTTTCCATACACAATTAAAAGCAGTCAACGAAACAAAAAAGAAACAGCAACTTTCACTTTACTTTTGCACTAGATTTTGCCACAGGGTCAGTAGTTTGAGGTTAAAAGAGTAATGAAACACAAGGACTATCATTCACTCTTGCTGAAAACAAGGCTAATCAGGGATCCAAGTCTAGAAAATGAAAGAGACTGCCTGATTAATTTATTTAGTCTTGGTATGTCCTAAAGGGCATTAAAGAGCCCAACACTTTCATAGTATCTTCCTTTTTATATTTAAATCCATTTAGATAGATTATTCTTAAGAAAATTTAGTTAGCCAAGAAATGGATGCGCGTGGTGTGATAACCTCTCCTTGCACTTCCCCTCAGGTTGTTAATGACAAATGCATTGCAGTTATTTATTACGAATAGATTAAAGGTGTCAGGAAGGCTCAATTCATAGTAATCTTATACTAATAAAATGCATCGGGAACTGGGCTTCTTCCCAGTGCTGACAATGCACATGATTGCTTTCCGGAGGACTATATTCCTCAGGAATATTTTTATTCCTGTTCATTACTTAAAAAAATATAAAGGTACCATCTGCTCTTGCCTCACAATTGTTTAAACTGTCTAAAACCTCAGGTTATAATGAAACCTGAGTGTACTTCCATGCAGTTAATTTAACCTAGAACTGATTAGTTAAGCAGTCCTTTCTTCAAGTCCTGCAATGGATAGCAATGAACACAAAATGACCTCTAGGACCAACATGTTCTCCAGGTCAGAGGTATACTTCAGACCTCTCTAAATGATCTGAGGTAGCAATGGAAAAGTGCTTATTATTTTATAACTCAGAATCATAAATATGCATATGCTACAGAAGTAAAATCATTGAAGATTAATTTCTATCACACACTGTTCTATAAATACATTTATAGACATTTTACTTATCTTTCTTCTGAAAGAGTTCAAAATAGAGGACAGGTCATAAGGCACATTATGCAGACATGATAATTAGTCAATGACTGCAATTCATTCTCTAAGATATAAAATTAGTTAAGCTAGTTTCATAAAAGCTACGCAGATTGTAAGAGAACAGTGTACCTCAATGGCTAAATAAGGCAAATCGTCAGTAATAAAGGATAAAAATATGCAAAAGTTTCTGTAAAAAAATAAATGTACTATGTTGCTTTTTTAACCCAGGATCCATGAATATACTGAAATTACATGAAAAATATTGAAATTTTAATGCATCTTGTGCATTTTTCTGATAAAGTGTCCATCCATGCAATTTATCAATTTGCCAAAGGGGTCTAAGGTAGCCAAGAGTTTATGAATCATATTTAATATTGAATAAAATAGATATGAATCATTTTAATACAATACTGTTTTCATTAAATTTTTCAACTTTTAAGTTTGTTTAAGTAAAGCACTGTTTAAATACACCAGGTACATGAGTATAGATTCATAAAACATCTGTCTTTTTTAAACAGGGTGGTAAGCTGCAGGAGAACACAGGGAATTTAATAAAGGCAAATTGCTAAAAAGTGTTCATACTGTTAGAAAAATAGACTAAATAACGCCAAAGCTGAACATGTGCTAAGTGAATACTTCTCAGCAAGAAATTTACGTGGAGCTCATATCCATGGTACCTAGAGTGGGAGTCATATATTTAAAACAACAACAGGTTTGATTATATCACATTGTCTCTGAGGCACTTCTGCACAGATTCTAGACTTATAACTGTATTTGGCATCATTGTATATGCACAAATTACTGCACAAATTAAGAGAAATGAAGTAGCTTATTTTCCCGTATTTAGAACACTGTTTCAGCAGATGTCAAGTTTACTATGAGCCCATCAGTTAAATGAATTGTGCTGCCCTGTTCACATTCTTAATATTCTCACATTTGCCAGGAACTCTTTGTACCATCAAGGAGCAACTCATATCACATTTCTGAACTCAAAATGAAAATATACTGTATATGACCATAAATATGTTTTTAAAGGAGGAACAAAGTAAAAAAAAAAACAAAAAACAAAAAACATTTGTATTATTAAAAAAGTTTTCCTGAGGGCTTAATAAAGGTCTGGAGAGAGCAATAGAGGACTGCAGAAATAGCATGGCTTAATCTTCCTGATAAGGATAAAACCATGTACTTTGTCTTACATTCAGGATATTGTATCCAGGTATCAGTGAGAAAAATTGAAAGTGCAATAGAGCCACTCAAGTAGCTATCTGAGTTACATTCATTCTTGCTTAGCTATGAGCCACTCATTTCCTTTTCCTATTCATCAATTCCAGCACAGAGTGGTATATCATCTTCATTAAGGTGACTGGAACATTTTACTTTAATTATATAACTCTTCATTCTCCTCTAATATTGTTTGGCTTAGTCAATCTTATTCCCAGGAGGAATTTGAACCCATAACTGAGCTGGGTTCCATATATAGCCTAACACTGCCTAGTGCTTTGGAACTTGGCCTCAACTGCCTGGATGCGACTTCTAACAAGAAGCAGTTCTAGTAAAGGTTGAACCTGAAGTTTGAAAGAGGATGTTCTCAGATAAGAGACTTTAATAAAAACTTGTATCACAAAATACCATGGATCTTAAGTTTATCCCAATTCTTGTTCAAAACGTCATTTCAACACATATATAACTTTGAGGACTTAGCAATTGGATATTAAATTTTATAAGATTTTAGAAACTAGTGGTTCCTTGAAGTGCCTCTAGTCCAGAGGTTTCCAAAATGTGATTCATAAAAACAAAATAAACATTTTAAAGAGCCCCTGAAAGGGCTGGGAGTGGGAAGTAGAGTGCAAGAGAAGAGGAAAGTAGGTCACGAGCAGAAAAGATATAGTATCATCTATTTTGCATATTGGCCTTCCCTGTAAGCTTTACCTTAATTAAAGGGCTGATATAAATCACCCTGATCTATATTTTTTAAAAATACCTCTTTGGTCCAAGTCTTTATGCAATTGTGGCCTAAAGAGGTCAAATAACATGCATGGAGTCAAACAACTGGGTGGTAGAGGAACCTTCCTCTCATCCCAAATCACTTAACATTGGATCCCATGTAGGCATTTATCTTTTTGGCATTAAAGGTTTTGTAAATTAAAATTTATTAATTGTGCAATGAAAAGACTAGATCTGGAGTTAATATCTTGTAATTCTAGTAACTCATACATAAAACCTTAATCATAAAGTACAAACCATTAAATGGACAGAATCCTGTGCTGGATTCTGAAACCCAGGAGAGGAACAGAGAGAAAACATTACCCTCTTCCAAACACGGTGAAGTTCACACTTCAACTTCTGCACAGGCCTCCTCTTAAGCATCTCTAATTGACTTTCTTACTCTTCTCACAGCTTACTAGAAGACTGTATTTTGCATAGGTTATCCAAATATTTCATGTATTTCCACTGAGTTTACAGAACTGGATACCAAATACCAAGGTGGAAATGAATAGCAGAATAATGTACCTTAAAGATAAAGAAGGTGTTTAGGAAAGATTTTCAAATGGTGCAGTTTATCATCTGCTCATTAAATCATTTCAAAGTTATGTTCAATTATTTTTAGATAGGTAAATTTGCAAAACTGTGCAAAAAGCAGAGTTACCCCAGATGGTTAGGCAATGGCATCAAACATGCTTCTACAACTGCAGATATGAACCTTTTAGTGTTCTAGGACTATGAGAATCTCTTGAAGTCTGTACCTTTGTTCCAGAGAAATATTTGATTGCATATATGCACAAGTTACTTAGCTTAGCTTCAGTGGAAGTTCCCAAGTTAAGAAACACTACTCTATAGTTTCAATAATCACCTCTTCTGAAGATACTTGGAACACAGTTATTTCTGGGCCATGCCAACAATTTGTAAACATTATCTGAGCCCCATCTATGTCTCAAGTCCATTAACTGCTCTGTAAATATTTTTTTCGTTTAATCCTTACAATAATCTAATCTAAGTTTTATTATTATCCCCATGAGAAATGGGAATGCTGAAGTTGGAAAGCTTAAATGACTTGTCTAAGGTCACAAAGCAAGAGCATGGAAGAACTGGGATTTGAACCCAGATACGTCAGGTACCAACATGATCTAAAGTAATGTATATAAACATAATGCTCTACTACTTAAAAATATATATATTCTACTAATTAATATGTGCAAACATCTAAAAAGAACTTCATCTAAAAGAACTTCATCTAATACTCTCCTGAAACCCAGGTCCCATTTCCCAATGTCTCAAGTAAAACCTCACAACATTGGTTTTGAAGGTTGTCATCAGGCAAAATTAAATATTTAACTGCTTTAATTCTTCTTCCTTGTTTTTTTTTTTTATTTTCCATTCTTCTCTGGATAACCTATTCACTATCCCTTACCTACTTTGTCCTAAAGCTTCTGTTTTCCTTTCCAGTTACTATTAATATTCAGAATGTTCTTCAACTCCTTATGGTAAAAGAAATTGTAATATCTTTAGTGCTGGCTATGTGCCAAGCTTTATTCTTAGTGTTGGTTGTTTTTCATTCCACTAGAAAATTCACTGAGGTAATATTGGTTATAAAGTGAATACATAATGTGATTATACCATAATATTTTCTCCTGTCTTATTGTGTTTCTTTCATGGTACTATTTTATCTGGTTCATTACTTTAGATGAAAGAACTGGTCCCAAAAGCGCTAATAGCATTTGACTCAGTGGCTCCTTTACCACTGATGTAGACATGTTAGAAATTGGGACATGCAATCTATACTGAAGATGACAAAATGGTTTTCTCACAGGATGTCTTAAAACTACCACAACACAATTTTATATTTTTAAGGTATGTCACATGGAAGACAAGATGTATTTCTTAAATTATTTATTTCTGTCAACTTCATAAGACCAAAACCTAGAGAAATTGTATACTGAAGGAAAATCTATGATACGCATTGTTTCAAAGACAGAACGGAAAGGCAAAGAAAATGGGTGGCAAAATAATGCTGAGCCTCTACCACCTTTGGACACTGGAGTGCAATAGCTGATTTATGCATGTCTTCTTACGATTTTTCCCCAAAACACACTGAGACAGGAATGGTCCCTGTTTTATAGATGTAGAAATGGCACCCAGAGAGGTTAGTGGTTAGCTCCAAGTTGTGAGGTACGCAGCAGAATGCTCCCTCACAAGATACAGAAAACTATGCATGGTAAGGATGAGTGTTTTAATTTTCTAGGCTACTTAAAGTAAATACCATAAAATGGTTCTTCTTGAACAGTGGTAATTTACTGGTTTATAGTTTTGAGGTTGAGAAAATATCCAAATCAAAGCATCATCAAGGCAATGCTTTGATTTTAACTCCTCTGCCACTTGGCAAGGCACATGGCAGCATCCATTGGTCTCTTCCTTCTCTCCTGGGTTTCACTGATTTCAGCTTCTTGCTTCTGCGATTTTTCTCTCTCTTTCCCTGAATTTCATTCCATTAATAAAGGACTCCAGTAGAAGTATTAAAACTCATCCTGAATGAGGAGGGCCACCCCTTAACTGAAGTAACCTCATCCAAAGGTCTTACTTAAAATGGGTCCATACCCACAGAAATGGATTAGATTTAAGAACATATATT
Source organism: Tamandua tetradactyla (assembly GCF_023851605.1). NCBI lineage: Eukaryota > Metazoa > Chordata > Mammalia > Pilosa > Myrmecophagidae > Tamandua > Tamandua tetradactyla. The sequence continues at coordinate 32,281,275 of NC_135352.1, forward strand.
TCTGCAGTACATACAAGTGGAAACCACCAAAATGAGACAGAGGCATCTGATCACTGATCCCATGTCTCCTCTTAATCATACTGCAGGCCACTTACAGAATGGTGTCCTTAAGGGAAGTCACCTTGTACTCAGATATGTCCATGTGTTTAGTTTTCTTATAAATTTTAAATAATTTGGGGGAGTTTAAACTGTAATTTTAGGAGTTTTATTTTGAATCTCAGGTGCGCAGTGAGGAGAGCAGGGCTCAGATCTGCAAGTACACTTAGTTAATTAACTAATTAGGACTTAATAGAGCCAAAAAGGGCTATTTATTTTCTTTAAAAATCATTAACAGTTTGTTAATAACACATTTTACCAGTTTGAAAATATAATGTACCCCAGAAAAACCATGTTTCAATCCTGATTCAATCTTGTGGGGGCAACTGTTTATTTTAACCCTGATTCAATACTGTAGGTTGGAAACTTTTTATTAGATTATCTCTATGGAGATGTGACTCCCCCAATTGTAGGTATGATATTTTGATTAGATGGAGATGTGATTCCACTCATTTCAGATGAGTCTTGATTAGTTTACTGGAGTCCTTTAAAAGAGGAAAGATTTTGTTGAGAGCAGAGCTGACAGAGATGCTGACTCTTAGAGAACAGAGACATGGATATTTGGAGATACTTGGAACCCAGAGGACACTGCCATGAGATGGTTAAGCAAGCCAGAATGTGGAGAGAGCCGAGGAAAGCCAAGAGATGAAAGCCAGCCCTGAAGAAGCAAAGCGAGGAACCCCCACAGGAACAGAGACTGAAAGCAATGGGGCCCAGGAGCAAGGGACCAACAGATGCCAGCCACATGACTACCCAGCTGACAGAGGTGTTCCTGATCCATCAGCCTTTCTGGAATTAATGTATCTTTCCATGGATGCCTTAGTTTGGGCATTTTTATAGGCATAGAACTGTAAACTTATAACTTATTTAATTCCCCTTTTTTAAAAGTCGCTCCAATTCTCGTATATTGCATATCGGCAGCTTGCAAACTTAAACACATATCAAGTAATTATCTTTTAAAATATGTGCATTAGGTTTATAACAGCTTTAACAAAGTTATTTCTAAGATGTAAAATAGGAATCCTGATAACATCTCTAATGCACATGTTTGGGAACACAGTATAAGAGAATGAACAGTCTTAAATGTGACTTAAAAGCCCAGTTTCCCACTCGTACAGTAGAAATGGTCTGTTCTCAATTATAGGTAGATTTACCTGAGATTTTTCAACAAATACTTTTTGGTCATGGAAACTTGGATTTCAAGCAATGATAAGTACTACTTTCCTGTTGAAAGAAATTCCAAGGAAACAGTAAACGGTTGAATGAGAGCGAGTCAGAGGCTACCTTCTAACCGTGACTCTAGTACCGCAACCATAGTTAGAGGTAATGAATTAATTCCATATATGAGTGAAAAATCATAGAACAAAGAAAATGCTAATGTGAATATTTTATAAGCTACAAAGAATAACTGGAAATGCTTTGCTTTTCATATTTTGATTTTTAAACCTGCAGAGTTGGCATTTCTCTAATACGTTTGTAAATTATCATTGCATAATTAAGACTGCATACAGTGATATTGATTTATTGTATTACAAAGCAATTTAGGGCTAATTTCTTAGATAACTTAAGCTGAGACGTTCATCAAAAATTTTATAATAATAGCAATTACATTATAAGTGATACATAAATGTATTCGTGCATACACATATACACACACACATGTATACAATTCTGCATACGCATAAGCCATGTCTTCTTTGTAATGTCTCCATTGTGAAACACAGGCACTGACTAACATTGCACATAGAGCTCTCTCATGACTCTTTCTCAACTCTCTTTCACCCAAATCCTTTCTACCTACCCTTCGGATTTCAGCTGAAACATTTCTTTCTTAAGAGAAAAATTTTATGTTATGAAATATCTCAAACATGTACCAAATAATATGATAGATACTTGCTACCAAGATGTAACAGATGTTACTATTTTACCATGTCTGCCTCAGTCTTCTTTTTTATATAAATCTGCAAATGCAGATAAGGGCACACTCTGCGTTCCTCCCCCTTCCTTTCTTCCCCAAAAGTAGCCCTTCCCAAATGCTGGTATCTATCATTACCAGAAGTGTCTTCCTTTCTCATTCTACCCAGGTAGAATCCATGAAAAATAAACATTATTTTCATGGGTTGCTTTTGAAAGCAGAGTGTGTGGTTATGATGTCTGTACTGGTATACTCTCATATAATTTGAAGAATTTACAACATTTTGTAATTATGTACTTATTTGAGGGCTTTTTTTTTATTACTGTGACAAGAGTATATGTTTCTTGAAAGCAGGGCCCACATTTCATTTGATTATCAATTATAACTTGTTGACAGATTTTTTACTAAAATAAGCATTGCCAGGGAAAGAAGGATTCCTCAGATTAATTGACACATGGGTTACTTTTACTCACAGAGAATAAGCTTAACTGCAATGTTCTGGGAAACCTCATTGTTTGTTACTCAAGTCTGTGGCATTATTTCTTTTAAGAAGCATTTATTAATCACCTATACTGTACCTTAACATTTTAAGTTATACTGAACCCAAGTAAGAGACATATTCTCTGCCCTCAAGTACCTAGCGTTTCTCAATGGATTTTAGATACTCTTCATTGAAACTAACAGATTTGTTAGACTTGGTATGAAAAGTACCAACCTAGTCATTATCTATTGAATTGGTTGTAATCAGGTCTATGCATAAGCCTATGGTAGGTGTTTTTAAAAAGTAATTCATAAAGATGAATGGTAAATCCTAATCATAGCTCCCAGGGATCCCTTGAAAATTGCTAACTTCATTACCTGGCTTTGTTTTCAAAGTTCTTGGTGACTCAACATCAAAATTACTTTCATGGACATTTGCCTATAAGTGACAGCCTTCCAAATATAATCATGATCCATTTCCCCTAACAAACTCAATTCAAGATAATGGCCTCCATAAATGTGAAATTGGACATGTATGCAGAATGGCAAAAAATCAAACATAAATTAATAAGATTGCTTATAACTACATTTATGTGTTTTCCTTATTATAAACTTTTGAAATTAAAATGCACATCTGATTTCTCTGTAAACTTAATGAAGGGAAAAATTCAATCTAATTAAATTCCAGTTGAATATTTATTCCTAATGCAGAATTCATTTAGTTTTCAATATTTTACTTAAAAGATAACTCCTGGAATTATATCAAACCCGAGAAAAAGTCGTTTTCTCCAAAACTGGTAAAATTACCTCTTATTCCATCAGACATTAAAATTTGCCAAACATAAATTCTTTCTAAATCTAAAGCTTGATTATGTAATGTCATGAAAATATATTCATGAGCTTTTTCCAATTCTTTTTACAGCAATCACTCAGGAAAAATATTATTTACAAATACTAATCTTTAAAATTAAACAATATATATACTTTAAATGTTAATAAATAATATCAAGAAAGCTATATTCACCTATTTGAATTTTTTAATTATGTAACTAAGCTACTTAAATTATAAAGAAGTGATATTTCGGTTTTCATGTGAATCTATTTGATTGTAAATTACCTTTTGGGAGATTATCTTTTTTTTATTAATTAAAAAATTAACTAACACAACATTTAGAAGTCATTCCATTCTACATATACAATCAGTAATTCTTAATATCATCACATAGATGCATATTCATCATTTCTTAGTACATTTGCATCGATTTAGAAAAAGAAATAGAAAGACAACAGAAAAACAAATAAAACGATAATAGGGAGAAAAAAAAACTATATCTCAGATGCAGCTTCATTCAGTGTTTTAACATAATTACATTACAATTAGGTTGTATTGTGCTGTCCATTTCTGAGTTTTTGTATCCAGTCTTGTTGCACAGTCTGTATCCCTTCAGCTCCAATTACCCATTATCTTACCCTATTTCTATCTCCTGATGGTCTCTGTTACCAATGACATATTCCAAGTTTATTCTCTAATGTCGGTTCATATCAGTGGGACCATACAGTATTTGTCCTTTAGTTTTTGGCTAGTCTCACTCAGCATAATGTTCTCTAGGTCCATCCATGTTATTACATGCTTCATAAGTTTATTCTGTCTTAAAGCTGCATAATACTCCATCGTATGTATATACCACAGTTTGTTTAGCCACTCGTCTGTTGATGGACATTTTGGCTGTTCCCATCTCTTTGCAATTGTAAATAATGCTGCTATAAACATTGGTGTGCAAATGTCCGTTTGTGTCTTTATTGGGAGATTATCTTAAAAGACAGGAGTAAAAACCTAATAATGTCACCAAACTTTTATTTTCAACTTAAACTCATTTCTCTCACCTAGTTTAATCTTTAAATTCTGTTTCTACCAAGAAAAATAAAAGGTACTGTCATGGTCAGGTTCATGTGTCAACTTGGCCAAGTGGCGGTAGCTGTTTGTCTGGTTGGGCAAGTGCTAGTCTTTCTGTTTCTATGAGGACATTTCATAGAATTACATCATGAGCACATTGGCTACATCCACAGCTGATTTCATTTGTAATCAGCCAAGGGGAGTGTCTTCTGCAATGAATGATGTTTAATCTAATCACTGGAAGCCTTTTAAGGAGGATTCAGAAGAGACAGGCTCTCTTCCTACTTTGGCCAGCCAGCCTCTCCTGTGGAATTCACCCAGATCCTTCATCGGAATCCTCAGCTTCATAGCCTGCCTAAAGATTTTGGACTCTATGTTCCCACAGTTATTTGGCACACTTCTATAAATTTCATATTTACGAATATTTCCTGTTGATTATGCTTCTCTAGAGAACCCTAACTAATACATCTTGGTACCAGGAGTGGCTCTTAAGAAACAGAATCTTAAAAATAGGTTTTTATGAATGGTTCTCTATCTGACTAGACTCAAAGGCACTAAGGACTCTGATTCCCATAATCACAAAGACACTCCCAATCCATGGAGTGAGTTGGCTAAAGAGATAGTCAAAATATCACCATTCGATTCTCTTAATGGTTTGCTTATACGAAGCCAGGCTCTGGGGGATAATGTTTTTGACACTTTTATGGAGTTTTGTGGAAATAAGAGGTATATTATGTGGCTCTTAATCTTATGTGGCTGGTTGTTGTTAGATACACTGGATACATTAATGAATGAAAGGAATGGGTTTAAGGCTTCAAACGAGAAGCTTAAGCACCATCTGACAGATGTCGAAGTTTCTATGAGTATCCTGAAGGAAAATCTTATTTCCTATAGCCATAGACTTGAGATCTCTGAACATCAGACTCAGAATTTTATTGTTAGAGTAGCAACTTTACAACATAAACTGAAATCTCAATCTTGCATGGTGTCTGCCGTTAAAGTGAGGGCATTGATTGGAACGGAGTGGGACCCTGAAAAATGGGATGGCGACATATGGATCGATGATGACGTCAGAGATGAGGTTGAAACCCTAGGTCATGCTGAGTCTTCTCTAGATGACCCTGTAACAGTCTGCCCTGAGGACATAGCTGCCCCACCTCCAGCCTGCCTTGAGGAGTTGGCCACCCAACCTCCATCTCAAGGGATTAGCCCTAGAGTGATTAATCCTATTTCACCAGATGAAACTGCAAATGAATGCCCTGAAGCAAATGGCTTGGAAGATATTTACAATTCTTTTCATGACCCTCCCCCACCACTCCCATTTTCTTCCAGACCCATAACCAACAGGCCCCTAAAGGTGAGCTACAAAGCATCACACATGAGGAGGTACATTATACTCCAAAAGAACTGCGTGAGTTTTCCAATTTATATAGACAGAAATCAGGGGAATATGTGTGGCAATGGATTTTAAGGGTGTGGGATAATGGTGGGAAAAATATAAGACTGGATCAGGCTGATTTTATTGATATGGGCCCATTAAGCAAAGATTCTGCATTCAATGTTATAGCTCGAGGGGTTAGAAAAGACATTAACAGTTTATTTGGATGGTTGGTTGAAACATGGATCAAAAGGTGGCTAACATTACTTGAGGTTGAAATGTCAGAATTGCCCTGGTATAATGTAGATGAGGGGATCCAGAGGCTTAGAGACATTGGAATGTTAGAGTGGATTTATCAATGCAAAGCCTGCTCTTACACCCCAGGAAGGTCTGGAGGATGTGCCTTTTACCAGAACAGTGAGAAATAAATTTGTGAGACTAGTGCCATCATCCCTGAAGAGCTCTGTAGTTGCACTTCTCTGTAGGTCAGATATTATTGTGGGAACGGCTGTCACTGAGCTGGAATCCTTAAACACAATGGGGATGACTGGAACCCGAGTTGACAGAAGCCAGGTGGTACCAATTAATCACCAAAGACAGGGTAGATGTGGCTATAATGATAGACAGCAAACTCAAAGCAGGAGTCAAAATAATCTGACACGCAGAGATTTCTGGTGTTGGCTAGTAAATCATGGGGTACCTAGAAAGACAATAAATAGGCAGGCTACTAAATTCTTGCTTGAGCTATATAAACAAAAGAGTTCTAGGTCAAGTGAACAGAAATCTAACCTGAATTACAAAAACACAGAGTCACGACCCCTTAATCAATTTCCAGACTTGAGACAGTTTATAGACCAAGAGTCCCTTGAATGAAGGGGAGCTCTGGTCTCTTTGGGGGAGAACACTGTTATAGTGCCACAAATTTATACTGTTAATCTTCCTCCAAGCCTTCTCCAAGGAGACCAATGGGCTTTTACCAGGGTAACTGTGCATTGGGGAAAAGGAAATGATCAGATATTCTGGGGAATATTAGATACTGGTTCAGAAGTGACATTAATTCCAAGAGACTAAAAACATCACTCTGGTCTACCAATCAGAGTGGGGGCTTATGGAGGACAGGTGATCAATGGAGTTTTAGCTCAAGTCTGTCTCACAGTGGGTCCAGTGGGCCCCCAAACCCATTCTGTAGTTATTTCCCCAGCAGAATGTATAATTGGAATAGACATACTGAGCAACTGGCAGAATCCCCACACTGACTCTCTAACTCATGCAGTGAGGGCTATTATGGTGGGAAAGGCCAAGTGGAAGCCACTAGAACTGACCCTACCTAGCAAAATAGTAAATCAGAAGCAACACAGTATTCCCAGAGGAAATGCAGAGATTACTGCCACTCTTTAGGACTTGAAGGATGCAGGGGTGGTGATTCTCACCATATCCCCATTCAACTCTCCTATGTGGCCTGTGCAGAAAACAGATGGGACTTGGAGGATGACAGTGGATTTTCATAAGCTCAACCAGGTGGTAACTCCAATTGCAGCTGCTGTTCCAGATTTGGTATCATTGCTTGAGCAAATCAGCACATCCCCTGGTACTTGGTATGCAGCTATTGATCTGGCAAATACTTTTTTCTCAATAGCTGTTAGTAAGGACCACCAGAAACAGTTTGCTTTCCACTGGCAGGGTCAGCAATATGTTTTCACCATCCTACCTCACAGGTATATCAACTCTCCAGCCCTATGTCATAATTTTGTTCACAGGGACCTTGATCACTTCTCCCTCCCACAAGACACCACACTGGCCCATTACATTGATCATATCATGTTGAGTGGACCTAGTGAGCAAGAAGTAACAACTACTCTAGACTTACTGGTAATGCATTTGCATGTCAGGAGATAGGAAATAAATCCAACAAAAATACAGAGGATTTCCACCTCAGTAAAATTTCTATGTGTCCAATGGTGTGGGGCATGTTGAGATATCCATTCTAAGGTGAAGGATAAGTTGCTGCATCTGGCCCCTCCTACAACCAAAAAAGAGGCACAATGCCTAGTTGGTCTCTGGATTTTGGCAACAACATATTCCTCATTTGGGTGTGCTACTCTGTCCCATTTATTGAGTGACCAGAAAAGCTGCTAATTTTGAATGGGGACCTGAACAAGAGGAGGCTCTGCGATAGGTTAAAGCTGATATACACGCTGCTCTGCCACTTGAACTATATCATCCAGCAGATCCAATGGTGCTAGAAATGTCAGTGGCAAATACAGATGCTGCTTAGAGCCTTTGGAAGGCCCCTATAGGAGAATCACAATGCAGACCCTTAGGATTTTGGAGCAAAGCCTTACCATCTGCTGCAGATAATTACTCTCCTTTTGAGAAACAGCTTTTGGCCTGCTACTGGGCCTTAACCATGGGCCACAAAGTTACCAAGAGACCTGAGTTGCCTATCATGAGCTGGGTGTTGTCTGACTCACCAAGCCATAAAGTTGGGTGTGCAGCAGCACTCTATCATAAAATGGAAAGGGTATATATGAGATAGGGCCAGAGCAGGTCCTGAAGGCACAAGTAAATTGTGACCAAATGCCCATGGTCTCTACTCCACCACATTACCTTCTCTTTCCCAGACCAGAGCTATGGCTTCTTGGGGAGTTCCTTACACTGAATTGACTGAGGAAGGGAAAACTCGGGCCTGGTTTACAGATGGTTCAGCATGATATGCAGGTACCACCCGAAAGTGGACAGCTGCAACACTACAGCCCCTTTCTGGGGTGTCCTTGAAGGACAGTCGTGAGGGGAAATCCTCCCAGTAGGCAGAACTTCAAGCAGTGCACCTGGTTGTTCATTTTGCTTGGAAGGATAACTGGTTAGAGGTGTGTTTGTATACTGACTCATGAGTTGTTGCTAACGGTTTGGCTGGATGGTCAGAAACTTGGAAAGACCATAATTGGAAAATTGGTAACAAAGAGGTCTGGGGAAGAGGTATGTGGACAGACCTTTCTGAGTGGGCTAAAATCATGAACATATGTGTCCCATGTGAATAAACCAGAAGGTGACTTCAGCAGAGGAAGGTTTTAATAATCAAGTGGATACAATGACCCGTTCTGTGGATACCAGTCAGCCTTTTCCCCCAGCAACTCCTGTTATTGACCAATGGGCTCATAAACAAAGTGGTCATGGTGGTAGGGATGGAGGTTATGTATGGGCTCAGCAACATGGACTTACACTCTCCAAGGTTGACTTGGCTATAGCCACTGCTGAGTGCCCAATATTCCAGCAGCAGAGACCCACACTCAGCCCCCGATGTGGCTCCATTCCCCTTGGTGACCAGCCAGCTACATGGCAGTAGGTTGATTACATTGGACCACTTCTTTCATGGAAGGGGCAGTGATTTGTTCTAAATGGAATAGACACATACTTTGGATTTAGGCTTGCTTTCCCTACATGCAATGCTCCTGCCAAAACTACCATCTGTGGGCTTACAGAATGCCATATCCATCATCATGGTATTCCACACAGCATTGTTTCTGATCAAGGAATACACTTCACAGAAAATGAAGTGTGGGAATGGGCACATGCTCATGAATTCTCTGGTCTTACCATGTTCTCCATGATCCAGAAGCAGATGGATTAATAGAACGGTAGAATGGCCTTTTGAAAACTCAATTACGGTGCCAACTAGGTAGCAACACCTTGAAGAGCTGGGGTAATGTTCTCCAGGAAGCTGTGTATACTCTGAATCAGCATTCACTGTATGGTGCTGTTTCTCCCATAGCCAGGATCTATGGGTCCAGGAACCAAGGAGTAGAAATGCGAGTGGCACCACTCACTATTACCCTTAGTGATCCACTAGGAAAAATTTTGCTTCCTGTCCCTGTGACCCTGAGCTCTGCTGGTCTACATGTTTTAGTTCCAAAAGGAGGAGTGCGTCCATTAGGAGAAACAACAATGATTCCATTGAACTGGAAACTAAGACCGCCACCTGGTCACATTGGGCTACTCATGTCCCTGGATCAATAAGCCAAGAAGGGGATTACATTATTCTGGGGAGAGTGACCCTGACTATCAGGGGGAAATGGGACTGCAACTACACAATGGAGGTAAAGAAGAGTTTTCCTGGAATATAGGAGATCCCCTAGGGCATCTTTTAGTCCTACCATGCCCTGTGATTAAAATCAATGGAAAACTGCAACAACCCAATCTCAGCAGGACTAACAATGGCTCTGAAACATCAGGAATGAAGGTTTGGATCACCCCATCAGGAGAAGAACCATGGCCAGCTGAAGTGCTTGCAAAGGGAAAGGGAACATGGAATGGGTAGTGGAAGAAGGTAGTGATAAATATGATCTATGACCACATGATCAGTTACAGAAACGAGGACTGAATGCTTGTTTTGCTCATGTTATACCATTTAAGTTGCAAGATATCGAGTTTAAGAATGCATATTACTCAAGGACTTGCACCCTATTCTGAAGAGATTTAATGTGTTTTCAGTCATATTCAGGATAGTTTGGTATTGTTGGGTGAAAGAAAAAATGTGTTTTATTGTTTTCTATTTAGAAATTAGGTATGGTTCAAGGTGATGTGTATGGCTGCCAAGATGACAAGGGGTGGACTGTTGTGGTCAGGTTCAAGTGTCAACTTGGCCAAGTGGTGGTACCTGTTTGTCTGGCTGGGCAAGTGCTGGACTATCTGTTGCAATGAGACATTTCATAGAATTAAATCATGATTACGTCAGCTGCATCCACAGCTGATTCCATTTATCATCAGCCAAGGGGAGTGTTTTCTGCAATGAGTGATGCTTAATCTAATCACTGGAAGCCTTTTAAGGAGGATTTAGAAGAGATAGGCTCTTCCTGCTTCAGTCAGGGAGCCTCTCCTGTGGAGGTTGTCCAGACCCTCCATCAGAATCATCAGCTTCACAGCCTGCTCTATAGATTTGGGACTTTCATTCCCACAGTTATGTGAGACACTTTTATAAATTTTATATTTGTGTATATTTCCTGTTGATTCTGTTTCTCTAGGGAACCCTAACTAATACAGGTACCAAGAAAAATAAAAGATATGCATGCATTCAGATTTTTTAAAATGGACATTATATGCAACTGGGACACAGATTAAGATATTCTTCGATAAAGATTGAAGACAAATCACAGGTAAACAACGAGATTACATTTGTGAGCCATATTCTTCTCTGCTCTACGCTATCTTTCCAAGACCATATTGAAATGATAACAGAGGAATGCAACAGTGGACCATACCCAGGTATCATTCCCAGCTACCACTCCTAATCAGTTCCTGAGCATCATTTTTTCTTTTTCATTTTTCATATTGAAAAGAAAGTAAATAAAGGATTAAGTAGAAAAAAGTCAAAACACTTGAAGTTGCAGTTTAATGAAGAAACTAAGCACAGCTTTCATAAAAGGGAAGGGGCTCTATAACACCCTGCACTCCCTTGGAGGGTGGCCCTCCCAGTTAAATGCTGCCTGCACAAGGAGGTTCAGCATGAACATACCCACTCAAGGTACTGGTTTGCTAAGTGTGAATCAAGTCCACCAGAAATAGGAAGTCATTATTGTTACCACACACAAGTCCATGGATTCTTCTACTCGATGCACTCAAATGACCAATTACTGAGACACAGGGGTTGCCAAGAGAGAAAGAGTTTATTACTAGGTGCGTAGTAGGAGAGCAAGTGGCCTAACAGCCCAAAATCTGTCTCCCCGCACTATAGTAATTCTGATAGATTTATTAGAGAAAATGATGGGCAGGGCTTAGAATAATAAGCCCAGGGGCCCCAGATGCGGCAATTAGAGGTGATCTAATTATTGAGCATGTGCAGATTGTTCACATGCTTAGTCACAGAATCTATGTAAGAAAATGACTGAATGAGATAATTGGTGGCTTGCAGGTTAAAGTCTAAGCTACTGCACAGGTCAGGCAGGCCCACTTTGGTTAGACCCAGTCTTGGTTATCAAGCTTACTGTGGACTTGAGGTAGGTTACTTCTGGGCTGACCCAAGACCCTTCACTAATAAACATTAGGAGCTTAACAAACATTGATAAACATTTAGTGATCATAAGACTCTAAAGTTGGAAAAAATGGGTAACTGGGTACAAATGAAGGTTAATCATAAGGTTTTTACAATCACAGGGGCAGAAGATAAAGGCTATACAGTCATTATTAGAGATTAAGTTAGCGTGGTTACAATTTAGAGATTTCAGGTATTTCCCTCTGTCTACTCCAAAACACCAGAAGGCAGAAAGGAATAATGATCCAGCAATTAAAATCATCCCTTAAATCCTGATTTCTTGGTTACCCTATTGACAGCTAAATTCCTGTTTGTGCAACTTGCTAAGAATGTTCTGCAACTTTTGAAAGTCACAGTTTTCACTCATTACAATTTCTAGGGCATTACCACATTTAAACAGTAAGGAAATAGAGGTACCAATACAGTGAGTAATTTGTCCAAGGACCCACAGGTGGAAGTGATAGAGATAGGACTAGAATTTTGACAATCCAGTTTGAAATGCCTTGCTTTTAAACTTGACTCACATGTGTCTCTAAACTATTTAAAGAAAGAAAGTAGCTTACTTAATTATCTATTGATATTAGATCTGGATGTGTACCTTTATAAATGATTCTTGAACATGAACCTTATTTTCTTTTTAATCTTACCTTCTTTAGACGATTTTGGATATTTTTTAGTGTTTTTAAAAGCAGAGAACTCTAAAAATAATTGATAAAAGAAAAAAAATTAAAATTGATTAGTTCCTTCCTGTAATTGTCATTATTGACATTCCAGTTCACCCTTTTAGGGTTGTTTATCCAAAAGCACAACTATGCTTTTCGAAATTTGGGCCAAACATTATTTACACATATACTACAGAGGACATGATTTTTCTAGTTTGATCTGGAAAGCTTCCTGGACACAAGCCTGGGTCTCCTTTCTGTCATTGACAAGATGGATTGCAAACAGCCTAAGACATTAACCCTCATGTTGTAACTATTTAGTATAAGGCATTTTGCTATATTACAAATCTAAGTTGTTGATCTAATCCAGTATATACAAATATATTCATATTAATGAAGTAGGCATTTTCCTTTTGATAGCTTTGCCTATGGTCAGGGGAATTCATACATGGCCTATTTATCCTAATTTTGTAATCATTTGGATCTATATTTAGGGTTGCCAAATAAAATACAGAATGCCCATTTAAATTTGAACTACTGATAAACAAGAACTAATTTTTTCTATGTCTGTTACATGCAATATATATTTACCTGTTTGCTGAAACTGGTAACTCTATGTACTGTGTCATTTTACAGTCTATCAGTAAAATGTGCTCTTTGGCCTTTTTTATGTGGATGCCAGTGCTTTTATTCTGAAGTATTTGATCATTTTATAATATTATTAGTATTTGATAAAAGACAAAGTGCTTGGGAATGGAGCATCAAATTAAAACTCAGTAAAAATTTCAGGGCAATACCTGCTGGTGTCAGTCTGAAACTGCAAAGGTAAAGTACAATGAAATTATGAAAGCCCTCATTCAATACTTAGTCCATGAACCCCACAGGTGGTATTAGAAGTAAATATTTTTGAAATACTTCATCTTTTTCACTATCTCAAGAAGACAAGCTAAACACATTCTGCACAATGGAAAACTGTCCAACGCTGTCTTTAACCACATCCCTGGCTGGTGAAAGCCCTTCCCATAGCTTTGTTCTCTGGCAGAAATATGTCATTCACCCTAGATGAAAACATTATTTCAAATAAAACCTAACATTAAACAAACAACAAACAAAAAAGAGGAAATAAAATCATATGTGTAAAGAGCATGAGAGCATGCAAAGTATCAGGAGCAAAACTCAAAGTCTAGGGGACGTCCCTGTATGTCCAACCTCCCCATGCCTGCACACACAGAGTGGATTTAGGTTCCTTCTGTTGACGCAACTCTGGAGACTTTTACTCTTACTGCTTTCTTAAGAAGGCCCTTTACTCAGAGCAATTAGTCTTGTTAAAAGCCAGGAAGTCAAGGGTTAAAGAGATGTGTTAAAGACCATCAACATTTAATTGAAGTTTTCTCCTAGAAGAAACCAAGAAGAGCATTGGAAAGTAATTTTTTTTTTCTTTTACTTAAGGCTGTGCTTATAATAGAATTTTCTATTTGCAAGTAGTTCCAGAAATCCATCAGGTGAATGAAATGAGTTTAGCCAGTAATTGAGGGTAGGACCACAGTATTTAATAGTGTTTTCACACCTATTATTTCAGAAATAAAAATGTTAGAGAATCCCACTTAGTGATAGTCCATTAGCCTATTTTTAATTTCAAATAGCTTTCAGAGATTTCAAGTTTAGGAACAATGCAAATCTCTTATATCAACTTTGTTTGTAACTTATTTTTATAAGCATTTGTATAGTACTTAGCACATTAATCAAAGAAACTGGGCACCAATAAATTGTTGTTAAGCAAATGCTAATTTGTAATTTCCCCAAAGCCTTGGCCTCTATTATCTGCCTGAACATGGCACATATGTTTCTCCATGCTCAATGAGGTCTGATCTAGAATTAAAATGAAATGTTTGCTGGATTAAAACTATTTGGTTTATAGCCCAAAAGAAGTTGATCCTCTTCAAAAGTGATTTGTGTATATATATTTAATTGCCAACATAATAGAAGTCAGGATTCAAGGAATGATTATAATTACTGAATCATTATATAGATATTTATTTTTGCTTTCTGGTATATGAGTGTAGACAGAGGGAAATACCTGAAATCTCTAAATTGTAATCCAGCTGCCTTGATCTCTGGTAATGATTTGATAGCCTTTATCTTGAATCCTTATGATTGTAAAACCTCTAACTAACCTTCACCTGTACCCATTTATCCAGTTTTTCAACATTAGAGCCTTTTAATTACTAACGATGGCCCCTAACGTTGATTAATGAAGAGTCTTTGGTCAACCCAGAACTAACCCACCCAAGTCCAAAGTCATCTTGATAACCAAGAACGGTTCTAACCAAAGTGGGCCCACTTGACATGTGCAGTAACTAAGACTTTAACCTGAGAGTCCTCTACACTCATTCCACCACTTTTTTAGATATGTTTTCTAAGCATGCAATCAATCTGCACATGATCAATAATTAGATTACCTCTAATTACATCATCTGGAGCTACTGTGCTCATTATCCTAAAACCTGTGCATCTTTTGATACTATAAAACTATCAGAATTACTGCAGTTCAGGGAGACAGATTTTTGGACCAATAGGCCATCTACTCTCCTGCTTCATACCTAGCAATAAATTTTTTTCTCTCTTTGAAAACCCAGTGTCTCAGGAATTGGTCATTTGAGTGCATCGGGAAAAGAATCCAAAACTTTTTTTCAGTAACGCCAGCAAATGGTATAATATCTTATGCAGAGTAAACCATCAACACATGCCTTTTACATAAATGGATGGATGGATGAATGAACAATACATATCATTTAGACTTTACTGCTCCGTGTATGTGTTGGAATTTTCCTTTGATTAAGTCATAAGAGTTAGGGGGCTATTTTTAAGGGGAAGTAAGAAGGTTTCATAGGAAAACAAATAATGAAACACTTAGTGGCACTACATGTCTTGACACTAGAGCCTCTTTTTTGTTCTGGCTGAGGAATCTTAGGCAAGTTTGTTAACTAGGAAAAAGGGAGTAATAAAATGCCTATCTCATATTAGATGAACAGAATAAACTGACAACAAGACTCAAAAGGGAACCATCAACCATCGGCATATATAATTGAAGGAATGATTATGGTATCCACTTCAGCCTTGTACTCTCATAAGGATGTTTCATGTAGAAAAATGCATATAACTAGTGATAGAAGAGGAATAACGTCAGCTGGAGAAAAGTTACAAACACATACTAGTGGCCATCTCTCATCTCTCCCCTTCCCTCCCCTTCTTTTCTTTTGTGTGATGATGTTTCAGTTTGTTTCCATGACACAACTTAATGAAAAGGCATGACCAGACTAGGAAACCAGGAACCAGGAGCCTCAGGTGCTAATCAGAGCAGCAAACTCTAAGTGGCAGGGCCACCTCCCCTTGGGGTGGATAAATACTGCCTTGCAGAATACAGACTTGTCTCTCTTCTCAACGCAAAACATGTGGAGCTGCCATCCACGGACACTTATGCAAACAGTTTGGCCCTTCCCAGAGACTGGTCATGATGTAATCTCTTCCCCTGCTCTTCTGGGCCCTTTGTGCTGTGTAATAAAATGTTCATTTGCTAAAATATGTTGTGTAGCAACTAGCTCCACAGTAACCCTGTAAGGAAGGCTATGCTTGCTGTCTGATGTCACATTTACCCAGAAAATTTAATAGCCAAGTGTTGACCCTGGCTTCCATAGAGATATCCAGGCTGATCCACTGTCAGTCTAAAATGGGCTTTCAAAACATTTCCCCCTAAGATTAATCCACATTAATCCATACATTTTTGCTGGACTTCTTCTGAAACTTACTTTCATTAAGACTGGGTTTGGGTTCTGAACCAGACAAATTGTGAATATGTGATGCTATTCAAGAATTAACCCTTGGTATACTGCATCATTACTATTTGCACAAGCCACAAAGTTAGACACTTATTCAACTCCAGAATGTTATTTCTATTTTCACAAAAAGGAACTGATTATCTAATTAGGCGAGAGTATAATGACAATATTTTTTGAATTATTGGTATTTAAAAACTCAAGTTGAACAAGCTTGGGTAATTTTTAATGAAGATAAATTGCAGTGATACATTTTTTATTGCTTTGCATATTCCATTGTGTTCTCATTTGGAACTTCCTTTCTCTATTAAGTAATATTGACAAGAAATCTATTTATTCCATGCTTATGCTACAAATTGAAAATGAAATTTCCCAGAGACAAATTTAAGTCATAGTCTTTATTAAAAGAATATTAGCTCTTTTTTCTTTCCTTGACATCTTTTCAAAGCTTTTCAACTCAAATAAAAGTATACATTTCTCATTGATAAGATGATAACACAAATCAAATATCTTGGAGCTGGTAGATTTTTTATGTGATTATTACAATTTCTCCAATGAAGTGTAGCATCTCCTGTTAGACTCGTTTTGACTCTTGGTTTTTACCTATTAAGGACATGGAATAGTTAAAAAATAAAAAAGCAGATAGCCAAAGGAGAAAAAAGCTAACTTATGTGGAAATGGGTCAACATACTGAACTTGAGTAAATGTAGAATTGACTTTTGTTCACTATTGCTAAATTGCTTGTCTACTCACTAATACTTGAAAGAGAGAGACATTAACTCTAACTAATACCTTCAAAATATTTAATTAGGAAAAGGTTTTCTGAATCAGTACCTATGTATTTTGCTTCCCTACTCTCATGGGTTCTTCCTCCATTTTTATATATATATAAAATAATCAAATTCTTCATTTAAAATTATAGACACTATATAGTATTTGAATTTATGCAACTTACAAATAAATATGAAAATAAGCATGAAAATAAAAGACAAGCAAAGACCATGTAGCAAAGAGGCAGAAGGAATTTCTGCATTATCAGTAGTTACTTTAAATGTAAATGGTTTAAAATTTCCATTCAAAAGGCAGAGGTTTGCAGAATAAAAAACAGCAAAAAAAAAACACTATATGCTATTTGAAAAGACTTAGCTTAAATTCAAAGACACAAGTAGGCCAAAATTGAAAGGCAGGAAAAACATATTTCATGTAAATCATAACCAAAAGAGAGCTGGGGTAACTATATAATACTAAATAAAATAGCCATTAAGTGAAAATGTTACAATGGACAAAGAAGGACACTATACACTAATGAGGTCTATACAACAAGAAAACATACATAATGGCAAGCTCCAAAGTAAATGAAGCACATATTGATAGAGAGGATTATTATCAATAATAATAATAGGAGATATCAATACAACCACTTTCAATAATGGACAGAACATCTAGACTATTGCATAAAGAGTAATAAGGAAATATGAGACTTGAATAATACTACAAACCACCTAGATTTAACACACATATATGGAACATTTTAATGAACAGCAACAGAATACACTTTCTTTAGTAGGGTACACCAGCTATTCTCCAAGATACATAGTATCACAAAACAAGGTTCAATAAATTTAAAAATACTGAAATCAAACTAAACATAATCTTGAAATGGAGCCAGAAATCAATTTCATGGTGAGAGATGGAAAATTCACAACTATGTGAAAATTTAACAATAACATCTAAGCAACAAATGAGTGAAAAAAAGAAATTACAAGGAATATTAGGAAATATATTGAGGTGAGTGAAAATGAAGCACAACATCCCAACATTCATGGGAAACAGCAAAGACAGGGCTGAGATGAAATTTATAATTCTACATGCTTGCGTTTAAAAGATTGCAAATCAGAGAGGCAACTTCATTACTGGAGGAACTAAAAAATGAACAGCAAATTAAACACAACACAAGCAGAAGAAAGAAAGTAACAAAGATTAAAGTGACAATAAATGAAACAATTTAAAAAAAAGAGAATCAGTGAAACCAAAAGTTGTTTCTTTTAAAAGGTCAACAAAACCCACACACTTTTAGATAGTCTGAAAAGAAAAAGAAGAGAGGATGCAAATAACCAAAATCAGAAATGAAAGGAGGATATTATTACCAATCTCATACAAATAAAAATGGATTATAAAGGATATGAACATCTGTACACCAAGAAATTATATAACCTAGATGAAACGGACAAATTCCTAGAAATACGTAAACTGCCTACAATGACTCAAGAAGAAATAGATTTCAACAGAAATTAAAAACAGTCATCAAAAAAGATGACTCCCAGAAAAGAAAAGCCCACAACCAGATAGCTTCACTGGTAAATCAAAAAAAAAAAAAAAAAAAAAATTAAGAATCTATAGCAATCCTGCTCAGAGCCTTATAAAAATTTGAAGAGGAAATGAAGCTACATAAAGATACAACCAGAAAATTATAGACAAATATCCTATATGACTATAAATGCAAAAATCCTCAACAAAATATTATCAAACCAAATCCAACATCACAGTAAAGGAATTATTCAAGATAATCAAGGGGGATTTATCTCTGATATGCAAGGGTCTTTCACCATATGAAAATCAATTAATTTAATACTTTACATTAACAGATGAAAGGAGAAAATCACAAGATCATCATGATTCAGAAAAGGCATTTGACAAGATCCAGGATGCTTTTTTGATTAAAAAAAAAAAAGAAAAAAACTTAGAAAATTAGGAATACAAGGAACTTTCTCAAAAATAATAAAGAACATATATTAAAAACCCATAGCTATTGTCATATTCAATGGTGAAATACTGAAACCTCTCCCCCTCAGAACAGGATTCCTGCTGTCATCACTGTTATTCAATATTGTACTAGAAGTTCCAACCAAAAAAAAAATCAGACAAGAAAAAGAAATACAAGCCATCAATATTGAAAAAGGAAGAAGTAAATCTTTTCCTTATGTGTTGATTCCATGATTTCATACAGAGAAAAATCATGAATAAACCCACACAAAAGTTATTAGAGCTAATAAAACAATTCAGCAATATGCCATGGTAAAAATCAACACAGAAAATATCATTCTTGTTTCTATACACTAGCAATAAACAATCAGGAAATCATGAAAACAAATCAAATGTCTAGAATAAATTTAACCAAAGATGTAAAGGACTTATACATGGAACACTACAAAACATTATCAAAAGAAGTCAAAGAAGAACTAAAGAAATTGAAGGACATTCCATGCTCAATACTTGGAGGAATAAATATTGCTAAGATGACATTTCTATGCAAAGCAATTTATAGCCTTAACAGAATTCCAAACAAAGTTCCAACAGCCTTCTTTGCAAAATTGGAAAAGCCAATCATCAGATTTGTATGGATGGCTAAAGTTCCCCCAAGTGGCCTAAAATATCTTTATGAAGAAGAACAGAGTTGGGGGGGACACATGTCCTGTGATGGTCTGGAGGTTTAATGGAGTCCAGAAAAGATCATGTTCTTAAAGTCAATCTGTCCCTATGAGTTTAGAACTATTTTGGGTGGGAAGTTTTGATTCGTTTATCTCAGGTGACACATACTCCAGGTGGGTAATAATCCTCTTACTGGAGTTCTTCATAAGAGGATAAGAAACAAAAAGGTATGAAAGCTGAGATAGAAAGCCTGAGAAAACAGAGAAGAAACATCATCAGTACCTCACATTAGGCAATGATTTCTTAGACTTTATAGCAAAAGCAATGGAACAAAAGGAAGAACAAATAAATGGGACTTCATCAAAATTAAAACTTCTGTGCAAAGAACTTCATCATGAAAGTAAAAAGACAACCTAAAGACTGGGAGAAAATATTTGGATACCACGTGTCTGATAAGGGTTTAATATCCAGATTATTTAAAGATCTCCTACAATACAATAATAAAAAGAAAAAAATCTCATTTAAAATGGGTAAAATACTGGAATATATTTTTTTCCAAAGAAGATATACAAATGGCCAATAAGTACAAGGAAAGATACCCAATATCATTAGGTATTAGAGAAATGAAAATCAAAACCACAATGAGATAGCATTTCACATCCATTAGAATGACTATTAAAGAAAATGGAAAATAACAAGTATTGGAGAGGAGGTGGAAAAATAGGGACATTTGTTCAGTGTTGGTGGGAAGGTAAAATGGTGTAACCATTGTGGAAAACAATTTGGTGTTTCTTCAGAATATTAATTATAAAATTAACAAATGGTCTATCAATCCTATATCTAGTTATATATTCAAAAGAATTGAAAATAGGGACTTGAGCAGATATTTACACACTAATGTTCACAGTTGCATTATCCACAAATGTTGTACAATGGAATATTATCCAGATGTGATGAGGACTGAAATTCTGATACATACACCAATACGGATGAACACAGAAGACACCATGCTGAGTGAAATAAGCCAGACTATAAAGGACAACTATTATCCAATTCATAGATTCATAAACTAGAATATAGGTTACCAGGGTCTGGTGTGGGGTTAGGGAATGTAGAATTAATTCTTAATTGATATAATTTCTATTTGGGGTGATGGAGTAGTTTTGGTAATGGATGGTGGTGATAATTTAACATTGTGGATGTAATCCACACCATTGCATTATATATTTGAGTGTGGTTAGGAATGGAAATTTTAGGTTGTGCATACATTAGTAGAATAAAAATAAAAACAAAACAGAAGACTACAACACAAAGAGTGACCCCTAGTGTAAACTATGGACAACAGTTAATAATACACATATAATAACATTGTTTCAGCAATTGTAACAAAGGTACCACCCAACTTCAAAATATTAATATGGGGAAAACTCTGTGTGTGAGAGGTAGTGTATGGGAAATTATATTCTGCATGATTTTTCTGTAAACTACAACTTCTCTAAAAACAACCACCATGCTATGCTGACTTGTTCCCTCTGGAGAGAGACACTGTCCACCAGGCCCATGGTGGCTAATGCATCCTAACCACTGAAAGTCTTCTCTGCCTAATTTAGCTTTAGATTGTCTTGGTAAACTTTCTAATGCTAAATTGATTTTTGCATTACAGCCTGACAAGATGCGCCAGTTTGAATCTGTGGTGAACCCCAGAAAAGCCATGTCCTTTAATCCTAATTTAATATTGCTGGTTGGGAGTTTTTTATTGTTCCCATGGAACTGTGACTCCACCCATTCCAGGTGAGTCTTGAATAGTTTACTGGAATCCTTTTTATAGAACCACAAGGGTCTACACAGCCAGAGACCTTTGGAGATGAAGAAGGAAAACGTCCCCTAGAAGAGCTTTATGAGACCTGGAGAGAAAGCTAGCAGATGTCGCCATGCCCGCCATGTGGCTTTCCTGTTGAGAGAGAAACCCTGAACTTCGTTGGCCTTTCTTGATTGAAGGTAACCTCCTGTTGGCACCTTAATTTGGACAGTTTTAGAGACTTGCCTAACTGGGACAATTTCACGGCCTTAGAACTGTAAAACTTGCAACCTATTAAATTTCCCTTTTTAAAAGCCATTCTGTTTCTGGTATATTGCATTCTGGCAGCTAGCAAACTAAGAACACTAGGTATTTAGAAATATTCTCCCTCTGTAGAGTTTTTAATGGCATAGAACAATTTTAAATTACATGATGAATCTGGTACACTACTAAAGTCTGCATTTGATGGTCCCTGGGCGTTCTGGTCTCCCCACACACTGACTACGGAGAAACCTTCTTGCTATCTACTCAAGATGGTATAATAGTAGCATAAGGGCTGGTGTAATCTTAGCAAGCAGATTTAACAAAAAACACCCTTTTTGATCTCTGCTGCTGCTGTTGTGTGCACATGAATATGTAAACTACCAAGGAAAATGTGAGCTAATATGTTCGATTTCCTCTTACGACAGAATCTTTCTAAGTGGAACAGTAGAGGTAACATTTTTAGAAACAACTTTCTCAATAAGTAATGGCTTATAAAACATATTCAAACATTTTCTCTTACCCCCACCCTTATATGAAGGTGGGGGGCAGGTTATGATAGCATGGCTCTAGCTCTCGGTAATTAGATTTGTGTAAGTAAAGCATTGACACTTCCATCAAGGTTGCACCCCAACTATGGCTTGGCAGTCAATTTTTAAGAGTTATCAGCCATAAGAAAAATAATTCATGGTTAGTAGCCAAGATAATATATCTGCCTGGTCTGGTTATACCACTGCTGAGCTAGGACAATACAGTAGGTAATCCTTTTTTTGACATGGGCAGGCTCTGGGAATCAAACCCAGGTCTCCGGCATGACAGGTGAAAATTCTGCCACTGAGCCACTGTTACCCACCCTAGATAACCTTTTAAAACCATTTCTATTCCATGACTCTAGGGCTACCATGATTATCTTTGTTATATAAATAGCACTGATAAAGGATCAATAAGGCATGAAATTCAAAGACCTTATATCTCAATGCCCCCTTTTTTATTTCAGTTATGACATTTGGTGAAGACACTCCCTCTTACATGCTCTACTGGTAAGGAACTAAGTAGGAGCTCTGAGATTTGAGAAAGATGAGTCTTCTGTTGCCCTCCATTCTCCCATTAACTGCAGACAGTAGGGATCTTACAAATCGTATGAGCTCAGAGTAAGATGAACTTTACAGAGGTCTCTGCCTCTCCAGTAATAATCAGATGGGAGCCCTGAATTCTGTCTCCTTTGTACATTCCCAACTTCAGTCCACATCACTTACAGGCTTGCCAACACAAAGTATCTTAGACCCACAGGACTAATCCCCTCATGTCTTCTGCCACTCATTAGGTATGACATCATACCAAGCTCTGACCACGTGGTTTACTTTAATTTCTTTTAGTGGAATTCATCTTTTACCCCTCCAATTTCAGAAACCCACCCAGTGAACCCTCTGGAGCTCATGATCAATTATTAGCAAAATCCTCTCTACCCTCTCTGAATTCTTACAGAAGACTTTACATCTTTCTGTCTACTTGTGCAAACTTTGCATTAGAGACTTGTGCAGACTTCAGTATGGAATTCTGTAATGCTAATCTATGGTTCTGAATGGACCCTTGATCCCATGCTGAGCTCTTACTCAAGACAGTGCAATGCTGCTGAACCACAGAATGTACTGTGCTCAGAAAGACTGTGCAACTGCGCTGTTATCAGAAATACTGCACAACCATTTAACCTTTTTCAGTAAGCCTATTGCTAGACTCCCTCAGACATTACTAGACACCTCTGGAAATTTTCTAGTTCACCATTTCTCCTCCTTTTTGTGCCCTTTAAAAAAACTTAGCTACCTCTGTGCTAATGGATGATGAGACCAGCTGTTGTTGGTTCCTCTTTTTCTCCTGTGGCAGTGTGATAGCCTTTCCTACCACTTTAAGTATTACCAGTGCTTTTTAAAATTGTGGTTTCATTCCTTCCCAAAACTTTTGTATCACTTGGCTTCTAAAAGGCTGGATATCTTCTAATTTCACTCGTAAGTATCACTCTCCCTTCCTCCTTCATGAAAAATATCAGCTTTAAATTTTCAGACAATCTCACCTTTACCTTTATGGTTGGAGTAAGTCATCAACATTTGGATAACTCTACTTATTCCTTGGATGTTTAATTCCAGTATCACCTTAACTCCCTCCAGTACCACTCTTTCTAAAACTTTTGCTAATTACAATATTTATAAAGTTGATTCTTCTACTCTGACTCCCCAAGTCCTTGACCTCCTCTTCTCTTGCAGCTTTCATAAGTCTCTCTGTATATTTGGCATTTGAAAGATTGACTTTACTATGACATGACATATGTCTATTTGAATTTATCTTCTTTGGAGTTCATTACGCATCTTTGCTGTGTGTATTCACATCTAGAGAATGCATAATTTCTGAAACTGTGGTCTTCAACTTAGGTTCCTTTTCATCAATTCCATTTCTGTATTGATATTCTCTTTGTTTTCATCTATCATTTTCTTCATTTCCTTTAGTTACCTGTACATGTTTTCCTTTAGCTCTTTTAGCATATTTAGGACCTTTAAAAAAAAGTCTTTGTCTGGTATGTCCCAAGTTTTGTCCTCTGCATCAATGGTTTTTAACACTATCTTTTTTCTTTTTTCCCAGGCTATCACATCCTGTCTCTTGGTAGGTTTTATAATCTTTTGTTGAAACCTGGACATTTTGATACTTTAATATATTGTTACTGGAATTTAGACACTAAGGCATCTGTTCTTTAAGTCTTTATCCAGTTAGTGTTATGACAGAGCTTTCCTTGAAAGCTGGGAGCAAACAACAACAAAAAAGGTAGGGAAGGGAAGGAAAAAGAGAAAACACCTTTCCCTGCCTTTTGAGACTGATATATCTGAATGCTCTTCCTTCAGGGCTTTTCCACAAAAAGAATTTAGTGAATAGCTTAAACTGTAGGGGCCTCCCTAATCCTATCTACACAGGGGTCTTGGTTTGGGCATGCACATGTGGTCCTGGGGAGGCCCCCATTTGCATTTACAAATGTCTCTCTTCCCCAGGAGATGGACATGCGCTTAGTATATGCACACCAGTTCCTCTGCTCCCTCTGGTACCTGGACCAGGGATGCACATGGGAGCATGGGTCAGCTCCAAACAGAGCAGGGCATGTGCAGAAGGAGCACAGCCTGGGGCTCCAACGTCCTACCACTTTTAAGTAGGCTTGTTCTGGATTTGGCACTCACCCTATTACTGTGGTCCTTTAATTGTCTTTTAACTGTTTTCTTGAGCCTTAAGAAAGATATTTCTGCCAGTTCTTGCTGGTTGTTCAAAGCTTCTGTGGGGACCCCTGAATTACATCACTTTGCTATCTTGGTGGGAGTAGGACCTGGGTCATCGCCCTGCCTCTAACTTTAAGTTTCCTTCTCTTCCTTCCTCCCACCCACCCTCCCTCCCTCCAGAAGGTCTTGGAGTAAAAAATATTCCTTACCTTAAAGCAATCAATTAAATTCTATCTAGCCTCATAGACAGTTTAGTAAACTCATCGAACCAGTTTGTGCAAATACTTCAGCAAGGATTTGTTTTGTGATAAAGGTAAAGTGATGCTACTGATGCTGCTTTTTATAAGGGACATGAGTGACCATCATATTAGCAAAATCCTTGGTCAATTTTCAATCCCCATTTTCATTAGCCTATAACCTTTCGACAATTGGTCTCCCTCCCCTCTTGGGACATTTTGATTGGGGTTTCCTGGACACCATACTTTTCTGGTTTTCATCCTACTGCTCTGGTCACTCCTTCTTGTTCTCCTTGGCCCATTCTCCTCATCTCTACATTCTCTAAATCTTGTGGTTCTCGAGTGCTCCATCTGGGGATTTTTTTGCCTTTTCCATCTACACTCAATTTGCTCATTGTCTCAGAACTTAGAGAACAGCCAGGGGATATGGGTGGGGAAAATGATGACATATTCTTTAAAATATGGGAAAATGTATTTTGGCCAGGAGAACTGGTCAGAGGTACACTTGTATACCGACTCATGGGCTATCGCTAATGGTTTGGTTGGATGGTCAGGAACTTGGAAAGACCATAATTGGAAAATTGGTGACAAAGAGGTCTGGGGAAGAAGTATGTGGATAGACCTTTCTGAGTGGGCTAAAAACATGAACATATTTGTGTCTCATGTGAATGCGCACCAGAGGGTGACTTCAGTAGAGGAAGGTTTTAATAATCAAGTGGATAAGATGACCCGTTCTATGGATACCAGTCAGCCTCTTTCCCCAGCAACTCCTGTCATTGCCCAATGGGTTCATGAACAAAGTGGTCATGGTGGTAGGAATGGAGGTCATGCATGGGCTCAGCAACATGGACTTCCATTCTCCAAGGCTGACTTGGCTACAGCCACTGCTGAGTGCCCAATCTTCCAGCAGCAGAGACCCACACTCAGCCCCTGATACGGCACCATTCCCCAAGGTGACCAGCCAGCTACATGGTGGCAGTTTGATTATATTGGACAATTCCTTTCATGGAAGGGGCAGCGATTTGTTCTAACTGGAATAAATACATACTCTGGATATGGGTTTGCTTTCCCTGCATGCAATGCTTCTGCCAAAACTACCATCCGTGGGCTTACAGAATGCCTTATCCATCGTCATGGTATTCCACATAGCATTGCTTCGGATCAAGGAACACATTTCACAGCAAATGAAGTGCAGAAATGGGCACATGCTCATGGAATTCTCTGGTCTTACCATGTTCCCCATCATCCAGAAGCAGATGGATTGATAGAACAGTGGAATGGCCTTTTGAAAACTCAATTACGGTGCCAACTAGGTGGCAATACCTTGAAGGGCTGGGATAATGTTCTCCAGGAAGCTGTATATGCTCTGAATCAGAATTTGCTGTATGGAGCTATTCCTTCCATACCAGGATCCATGGGTCCATGAACAAAGGGGTGGAAATGGGACTGGTACCATTCACTATTACCCCTAGTGATCCACTAGGAAAGTTTTTGCTTCCTTTCCCTGCGACCCTGAGCTCTGCTGGTCTACAGGTTTTAGTTCCAAAATGGGGAGTGCTTCCACCAGGAGAAACAACAATGATTCCATTGAACTGGAATCTAAGACTGCCACTGGATCAACAAGCCAAGAAGGGGATTGCATTATTGTCTGGGGTGATTGACCCTGACTATCAGGGGGAAGTAGGACTGCAACTATATAATGGAGGTAAAGAAGAGTTTTCTTGGAATATAGGAGATCCCCTAGGGCATCTTTTAGTACTATCATGCCCTGTGATTAAAATCAATGGAAAACTGCAACAACCCAATCCAAGCAGGGCTACCAATGGCTCTGAAACTTCAGGAATGAAGGTCACCTCACCAAGCAAAGAACCAAGGCCAGCTGAAGTGTTTGCTGAGGGTAAAGGGAACATTGGAATGGGTAGTGGAGGAAGGTAGTGATAAATATGAACTTCGACCATGTGATCAGATACAGAAACAAGGATTGTAATGCTGTATTGTTCATGTTATACTATTTAAGTTGTAAGATATCAAGTGGAAGAATGAATATTACCCAAGGACTTGCACCCTATTCTGGAGACATTTAATGTGTTTCCAGTTACATGCAGGACAGTTAAGTATCGTTAGGTGAAAGAAAAAATGTGTATTTTATTGTTTTTTTTATGTAGAAATTAAGTATGGTTTAAAGTGGTATGTATAGCTGCCAAATTGACAAGGAGTGGGCTGTCATGGTCAGGTTCATGCGTCAACTTGGCCAAGTGGTGGCACCTGTTTGTCTGTTTGGGTAAGCGCTGGCCTGTCTGTTGTGATGAGGACATTTCATAGAATCAGATCATGATCATGTCAGCTGCATCCATTGCTGGTTCCATTTGTAATTAGCCAAAAGGGAGTGTCTTCTGCAATGAATGATGCTTAATATAATCACTGGAAGCCTTTTAAGGAGGATTCAGAAGAGACAGGCTCTCTTCCTGGTTGGGCTCGAGCCTCTCCTGTGGAGTTCATCCAGACCCTCCATCGGAATCGATGGCTTCACAGCCTGCCCTGCGGATTTCGGACTCTGTGTTCCCACGGTCACATGAGACACTTTTATAAATTTTATATTTGTGAGTGTTCCCTGTTGATTCTGTTTCTCTAGAGAACCCTAACTAATACAGCATCCCTCTAACTCATCCCATCCCCATTCTCTACAATCTCTATTGTAAAGCTTCAAGTGCCAGGGACTAGAAGGTGGGTATTTTGGGGAAATCATCATTCATCAAAAGACACAAGATGTCTTTCACCATAAGTTCCAATGAATATCTGTAAGTGTTTTAGCTTAAATGAAAAGAAGAAACGTATTTATTATATCACCAGCATTCTTGGCCATAGTTTAACTTACTTCCAAGTTTTAATTTCTGTTTCTATTTTTAATCTCACCTATGCTTTATTTTGTCTATGCATAATTCAGATTATGATTCACTTCTGAGGAAAGTATAAATGTGTGAAAATCTGGAATTTCAACCTTGCCATTGGTGCTCTTCTATTTTGTATGTATGGCTTTTTTTTCTTAAGTATCAAAGCAAAATTCTAAAAGTTTAATGAAAATGGACAAATTCTATTACTCTTATTTCAACTATGTGGTCCAGCATGAAAAATAATTTGACGATGTTTTCAATTCCGTTATCACAATTTTTGCCTCAAGAATGAGGTGTCAGATTTTTATTGTCTGATATATATTGGAAATTAGAATTGCACGCCTTGCCACACTGACCTTTATCCATATTCTGCATTTTGATTGGCTAACCTTTCTACTTCTTCCTATTTATAGTTTTACTAAACCAAGAGGTACAGGTGAAATGTCCAGCCTGTAAATATACACAATAGCAGAAGGTCAAGAGGAGACTGTTAAATTTCACATAGGATGTATAACATTCCAATGCCAGGACCTCATTCTTATGTAAAAATTGAAATAAGAATGTAAAATAACATAACTGAATCCATTCTCTAAAAATGAATAAAAGAAATGTCACAAATTTAACGCATTCTACATAATGTTGCAATTTCCTAGGCTTCCAGAGAAACATCCTTGAAAGATTATTTGCGGTCACAAAGTCAGTTTTCATTATCACTGCAGTGATACACGCATACATTTGTATCTTAAGCCCTGTATATGGAAAGCCATTTCCGATCTGTCACCTTTCTTGGTTGATACACATCACAGATTGATTATGACTTTCTCCAGCTGTTTTCTGATAGAGGCTATGCTGATTGACTCTTGGCAGAACTATAGTCATTGTGTAATAAAGACTTAACAATTTTACTTTAAATTCATGGACCACCATCAAACTTATTTCACACTTTCTTCTGAATCAACATTTCTCTTCCAAGCATATATCTTTCTAATAGTAATCTAGATCTGTTCATTTTTGTTACATTGGTATTCTTAGTATACTTACAATAAGACAAGTGTTTCAAAAATTGCCATCTAAAGTCAGCATAAACGGTCCTGGAAATTAATCCTAACAAAATGTTTAATTTAAAAAAAAAATTAAAATTTCCCCATTTTGAAATAAGTGATATAAGGTTTTCATCTCCATTATAGTTTCAATAAATAAAATAATCTTAGATCTTAACAAATTGGTGCACAAATACCACTTCCAAATGCAACTGTGTAAGATGGCATTACACTCACTAATAAGCAAATAATAAATTGAAATTTCTTCCATACCTTAATTCAGTATATCTACCATCTATGTTTATAGGTAGGTAGTTAGGTATGAACTAATTATATACTTCAGTTTTTTACTGTCTTCCAAAAACATGTATCATTGAAGATGCTTCTATTGCCTTAAAGAAATATGTTTATAGTAAAAATTCTGAAGCATAAACATATTTTGCCTGGTCTAGTTAAAGTAATAAGGTTTAAATTTTACTACTAGAGTAATAGAGCCTTAATTATCAAAAAGAAACCTCGCATTTTACACATAAGAAAACTGAGTCTCAGAGACTGGTCATACAACTATATAAATGTATCCATCAATTCCAAAGACAAACTAAAATAAACTGAAAGAGAAAAATGTTTTGTAAAATTTTTAGCACATTGCAGCGCTTCTGTTACTTCTATTCCACCTCGAGTAATTTTCTTTGTATTATATCATGCTGAATTATACCAGCATTTCCGGCCAGAGCATAATATACTCTCTAGTGGAGGAGAGGGAGATGATTGTAGCTGGTGGTGACTGGAGGGAGACAAGGGATTGAATGAGGCTTTGATTTTGTGTCTGTGCATGTGTGTTGCATCATTTGCTTTCAAATCTAGTAGGAAGAATCCACAAAAGAAAGAGAGGTTAAATATACGAGTAAGAGAGTTTAACTAGACTAGAAGTTCTTGAGAGTGTGCAAGGGTATGCAATTAAAATATGTTTAGAAAAATTGGCCTTGAATTGCTAAGGAGGAAAAAGGAATGGGTGAGTCTGTATACAAATTCAGTAAATTGGCAGTTTCTTTTGAAAACACAAGTAGTGAACTCTAATTTGTAAAAGATGAGACTTGAGGCCTGGGCATAGCTGATGAAATGGAAGTAAGTAAAAGAGTCAATGGAAAGAACATTCTGATGAGGCAGAGGAAATAAAGACTTGACTAGTAAGCCGGAAGGAAAGTGTCACCCAGAGAATAATATGCTTTGGAACTATTTGAGTGCTGGGCAGTTACAGGACTCTAGGGGCAGTGTGAGAACACGGTGGCTACTTTATGTTAAGTTGTCTTCCTGGCAACCCAACATTCTATCAAAGAGGTGGCAATATTCCTGCCTAAAATCTAATACCTGAAATTTACTAATGTGATTTTTATTTTCTTTACATAATGTTTTCAATGTACAATAACTTATAGTTTTTATGATTAAGAACTAGTGAAAACAGAAAATAAAGCCAATAATATTTATTGGAGTGTAAAAAAGCAGAACTATAAAAGACCTAATGATCCAAACTCTCCAGTATACCTCCCCAAAATAGGTGAGAAAAAAGGTCATTAGTCATAAAGATCTTGAGTTTTAGAGCTGGAAGGAATTTGATGTCCTAAGTAACTAATACAAGATTATTCTCGGCAATATGCCTTTACTATAATTTCATTCCATTTCTTTTTTTTTTAAACAAAAGTTATAACAAATTGCATTACCTTAATTATAGAGTCCCAATAATTTATTGAACAACATATGCCCTGTGTTACAAAATCCTAACAGGGAAAATGAAAAAATTAATGAAGCAAATCTTTAAAATGGAGTTTGAAATCTTTAACAAGTCTTTATTTCACAAAGTGTACTCTGAAACAACCTTTAGTTGATAAAGTTTTCTAAATGCACTTAAATATAATATAATTATAAATCCCTAATTTGCATGCAATGTTTTACAGACAATCTAATGTAAACTAAGAAAACATGTTCAAATCATATCCATATTACTGAATTTTTCTCATATTTAGAAATATGCTAAGATAAAGTATACACATTTTTCTAAGACTTAGGACTTAAGGTTTTAGAAAGCCCTAGAATTGATTGACTATTGTCAGCTATCTTAATATGCTCCAACATGCTTACAATGATTTGGCATCACTTGTCAGCTGACTGATATAAAATGATGTCATTATCATCTGTCCTTATTCTATTTCCAACAGGCATCCTAGCAATTAGGAAAACAAATCATTGGTACTATAGCATAGCTTTAATTATGCTAGAATCATGTCATTCTTAGTAGGAATTCTAGACTTCAGTAAAGATTATTGATAAATACATCCTTTATGCTGTAATATAGTATAAAACATATACAAGATGAGGAACTATTGAAGAAAACATTTCTTTAATTGCATGAACAAAATGTTTCAAAAGGTTTATATATATATATATATATCAAATGTAGATTTTGAATTCTATTAGTTTTCTAGGATACAGCAGGGACATATCATGACAGTTAATCAAGAACAAATATGCACCCTCAGTTGACCAGTGAGTTGTTTCTAACCACCTACCATTTTGAAATGGTCAAAAGAATGACCATTTTTCCTCATCAATTTTCTACTTTTTTAGGTAAGGAGCAATTGATTTATCTATGCCCTATTCTCTGACTGATACTTAAACGATTCAAAGCCATTAAAACATTAGCAAGATAAAATTAATTTAAATAGAATGAGAAACATAATATATGATATATAAAAATAGATGTAAATATGAATAAATATATACATAAATATAATCACACAACAAGGAAAATTGGGTAGGAAAAATAAAATATAACAGATGTGAGTTTAGTACATAAAATTGCATGTCCTAAAATCCTATGCTGTTGATTTAAGCGAATTAAAAACTTGGTTCTATGTTTCTTAGCAGACAAGAGGGAAGAAAATCATGGAAGTTTGCTGGAGTCGAGACATCCACAAAAATAAAAACAAGCCTGCTTGTCACAGTAGCACCTCTGTCCTATGGAAAAGGAAACTCAGAAGCAGTTCCTTCCTTATATCCTCTGAGATGAACTTCCCCAACTGCATTCATGCCCATCTGCATGTTTCGTTGAGGGCGTGCTCTGTGCTGGCCTGTTCCTAAGAATCTTAAAAACACTAACTTATTTTGTTCATTGCAACCATTTCCAGGATAAGAGATTATTATTGATAAGAAAGTGATATGAGACTCAAAATGTTTACCTAACTTTACCAAATTAGCATAATTAGAAATTAGCTGCATCAGGATTTGAAACCAGATATGTTCGACTCCAAATCTATGTTTTTAACAGTACCTGCATAATAAATACTGAATTAAATTTATTGAACTATTTCTTACAAATCCATACGGAATAATCATAGCACATAAGTGTTGGGGAGAGTGGAGGGCAGGAAAGAAGAAAAACAGATCAAGTCCAGCTTTCTGATGGTCTAGAATAATCTACTGACCTTTGTATTTTATATTGTTTTGCTTGCCTTTTGGGGGGTGGTGGTGGTGGTGCATGGTCCAGGAATAGCACCCGGGTCCCCCACATGGAAGGCGAGCTTTCCACCACTGCACCACCCGTGCACCCAGTTTTACTTGTTTTTATTCTAGAGGAATGTATGCCTATTAAGGTAATTGTTTTGATTGGCAGCGGTTTTACTCTTCAAACAAATGATACTGATTAAGAGATAAAGTATCCTGATAAGTATGGAATAAGGCTCATTTATGCTGTCAGTTAAAATCAGGGTGTTGTGCCTGGTTGACAACACTCATGAAAGGTGGGAAATTGACCAAGGACACAGCTTTCTCAGGGCAGGAGAAAGTACTAGAAGTTAAGCTTTTCTTGCCCATTCCCAGTGCAGTTACCTCCCTTGCCCCAGCTCCTCCTGCTTTCCACTGGCAGAGTTCTTTCCTTCTGCCTGCCCTATTTAGAATTGTCTGATTTTAACCCAATAACCAAGTTTCAGACTAGCTTTATTCCTGATTTCTGGTAACTGAATACTTGTCAGGTGTAGATTTTATGAGAAAAAGTTTGTACCTTATCCTGGTCAACAACTCTGCCTGCTCCCATGACTTATGTGGATGTGATACAATCAATGAGTTATAAAAATTTCCCTAATGCATATAGCTGAAGCACATATGACATATTCCTCCCTTAAGAAAAAATAATCCCTAATGGATTTCCAAATCAGCCATTTAAACTGAATCAGCACCTAAAGGAAAACAAAAACAAAATGGTTTCACATTTGAACTTGTACTTTGAATCAATTAGTATAAAACTGAATTTGGACAGTTTGTACAATCAGTAAATCAAGTTGATTCGTGCACCTGAAGGAGTCATTTTAAGGGGTGAGCACAATTGATTAATATGCAAAAGTAAGAACGAAGAATAAAGGAAACACACCTTTGCTTATGAACATTATAGTAGTTTATTTTTCTAAATCCACAAACTGGATCAAATTTAAGATAACTGCATCTAATCAAAATCTGCCTTTAGTACCATCTCTCTTCATATTTTGGAAATCTCTTAGCCTTATCAATAGCTAATTCTAGGTACTACTCATTCTCATTTTGTTCCCGGGCTCTGAAGTCTGCTAGGGTTCCATCTTTTGTCAGCACCACAATTTATCTATCCTTGGTTCCATTCTGTGAGAATCATTTAACACACAAAGCGGTAATGGAGGACAAAATCAGATACAATAAGTTATGTGGGTGAGATTTGGGGTAACTGACTGGATCTCCTAGGTGCACAGGTGACACAGAAGTGGTCATTAGGAACACCAAGCACTTATATTTCTTCAAAAAAAGATGTAGCTGAAGGAGATATTTTTGGTCCAGAAGATCTCTAAGTTTCTTAAGACCCTTTTAAACATAAAAGTTGATCTCCCAGAATGTATCTCCATTACCTGGGAAAAGCCTTTCAAGTCAGTCTTAACTGAAAAACAAGGCATTTTCAAAAGTATTAATATTTTTTTTTCACTGAACTAAGTGCTTATACATACAAATATATGTATGAGTTACTTCTGATAATTTAATATTCACTGACTGGTAAATCAAAATTCATATTCTTTTTGAAGGTAACTGCATGAATACATGTATGCTACTTTTAGGAATGAACTGATACTTAGACATACAGAATATCAATATTTGTGGACCTTCAAGCCTTTTAGAGATCGAAAGAAGAAAATCAATACAAAGAACAGCACTGTTTTCCTAATTCCATTCATATTGCATCTAAGGTCAATACAAGTTGGTGAGCTGACCAAAACATGCAGTTTAAGGTTTACCCATCTTTCAACTCTCTTTCAACAAATATATAGAGCACCCTTGCCGACATAATCACTTAAGCTTATTATATGACAATTGCCCTCAAGCAAGCTAAGAGGATGCAACTAATAGACCTAAATAAGTCTTTCACATTAATTAATTTCACTTCAAAAGCGGTCACTAGGAAGCATACGGAGGTGTTAAATCAATAAACTTCTATAAAAACTGAGCACCATTGGGTGGAATTTAGATCACTAGGGGCTAAGGCTGTCAGGAGAAGATCAGATGAAGCCTGGCAGGGTTTGGATAGAGGAAAGGGAAGGAGACTGGGGATAAGAATGGGGATGGAGAGCAAATGGTCTTACTAAGTGGCACATATCTGGAGCAACAGTAGCAGCAGGTCAGTTAAAGGTTAGTATGAGTTAATTGACCAGGAATGATCAGAAGGGCTTTGAGTGCTAGACTAAAGAAAAACTTTATTTGGGGGGTTGAATATACTCCATGAAGGATTTTGAGCACAAAAGTGCTATGATAAAAAATAATGCCTTGGATTAGTTTGCATAGGAAGAAGAAAAGTATATAGATAAGGAGACCTATCATGAAGGTATTTTTGACAGGGGGAATGCAAGTTCATTTTAAAATATCAGAGTTGAATGAGGCAAAAGTATCAATAAACATATCTTCACTCAGGAGAGAGAATGACGTGAAGACTTGTTTCAGTGCAAAAGGATAATGCACTTGGGTTTACCTATTTGTTTACACTCAGATGCAACTAGCTTATAGTCAGTAGGTGGTATCATGGGGAGAACTCTATGAAAAATAGTCCAGGACTGGAACTATAAATTAATGCAAGCTAAGCACAGCTTCCTTTCTCCCCTGACTATCTTATCTGCAAATAATGGTGAAGGAAGATCAAATAATCTATTTATAATAGACATGCCACCAGGTGCAAAACCTCTTTTTACAGCACTGAATAAACTCAGGTTGTATGCAATTAGAATTGAGAGCAACTTGCTTTTCCCTGTAAGATCAAAGTATATTTCCCTCAGAAATAGGATATTCCATCATTTGGCAAAACGGTAATTAAGGGCTGATATTTTAGGTCTTTCTGCCTCATACATCTTAAGGGATCAGAGGTAGCAAACTGTGTTTTACATACTGAGCCCTGGAAATTACACTCTAATAAGATTCCGTAATTCCAAGTCTTATCTTCTTTTAGTAAGAACTGACATCAGTTCGAGTAACAAATTTAAAAATGGAAAATGTAATTCTGAAAAAGCATTAAGAAAATGAGATATTTTGAGGACACTGCCTTGTCTTACAGTGGCCCCTTTGATTTGTCACCATGGGCGCTCTGTCAGCTCTCTAGAAAACCCAGGGGAACTTTTCATTTTCCCTATCATTGATGGAAGCGGAAACCCCTTGAATTATGAAGTTAAACATTTCTGGTTCTATTAAAATTCAGGCATTTTTACCAGACTGATTTTGGAATAAGAATATGATTTTTTAAGTTCCTCTACTCAAGTACCAAAGATCACCTCTGCTGACAACTATTGTAATCTTTTTTCTATTGTTATTGTTTTCGTTCACCTTCACATATGAAAGTATTACATGTTCATGTTCATTACACAACATTAAAACTTGATAATCAATCAAAAATTGCATATTATGTATGATTTTATACTCAAAAGCCATTAAGAATTTAAGGCACAGTTACTATAGATTTCAATTCTGTGAAATGTATCTATCATACTCATAGTGATTAAAATATTTTGCTCCTTCTGTCACTGTACATTTAAATTATGTCACAGACAGTTCTCTAATAAAATACAATATGTGGGTTCAATTAGAGATAAAGAACACATGTAGTAAGTGCTCGTTCCCCTTTCTCACACTTTTATTTTTCTATGAATCAGATGAGGCAAGCATTTTAATTGTGATATAAATATTCTTCATTTGAAGTGATAAAAACTTGCATATCTTACCATAATAACCGGATCTTATATGAAAAATAACCCATACTCATGAATCCAGAGAAAGAAATAAAATCATTTGTTACAGAAAAGTAAATAAATAAAAGCATTAACTTTGAAAATTAGCCCATCATGGCACCATATGTATGATTCATGGAATACCAGCCTTAGTACTTCAAGACCAATTTTTCTCACTGAGGCAAAAAAAAAAAAAACAACAGTTTCAATGCTAATAAATGGGAAAACCAGATCTTGAATCCAGTGTGTTTTCCAAAATATCATTCAGACTAAATTATTTTCTCTAATATACAAAGTCTAAAGGAAGAATTATTTTTAAAAAATGTAATTAAAAAGCCTTACAAAGGTATCAATATTAAAAACACAGTTATGTGTTTAATTTTGTGATTCAGAATTGCATTTTACGATGAGAGCTGTGAAAATCTAGAACCTCACTGTCTAATGTAACGTTGGGCAATATCCATGCTGCCCAACAGGATAGCTACTAGCCATATGTTGCTATTGAGTGCTTGAAATGTGACTATTGCACCTGAGGAACTAAATTTATAATTTTATTTCATTTTAATTAAATTTAATTTTAATTTAAATAGTCAATGGGACTGGTGGCTACTATACTGGATGTTATAGAAAAAATGGTTTATAGTTATTATGTTCAGCTGTTCTTCCCGGATTTTGTCACTCCTGGTATATCCTAGGACTAAGAGAAAGAGTCCAAGTTTCTTTTGTTCTTTCAACCATTTATTTTAAAATTAGCATCTTTTCTCTTTTACCCTACTCTCATTTCCAGGGGGCTTCCAATTCTTAATCATCTTAAAAGTCCACTTCAAACAGGATCCATAACCTCAAACAAATAATCTGGTCTCCACATTTCAGAGCTAGGGCTTTTTAAGTCTTTCGACTTGCTCTTCAAGCTACTAACCCTGATTAGGCTGTGATCACTTATTTCCTGAAACTACTACCATTGATTGCTAAATGGTTTACTTATTTCCATTCCTGTGCCTCCTTTTTCACCTCCCTAATCCTTCTTCAAAACTGCTGCTCACCTGAAATTTAAAAAATGCATGCTGATGTTGAATACTGAAATAAAACCTATTAGGGCTCCCTTTTATTTACAAGGAAAAAATGAGATGAAACACAAACTCTTCAGCATAGTTTCAAATGCAATTTTACGGTCAATTTGTCCCATTTCCCACAACTCCACAACATTCAGTCTATGCTTCCTGAGCAGGTAACACTCGCTTGTCCCCTTGATCTTGACATGTATTGAACGCAGAGCCTTCCTACTTTGAAATGCATCCTACAGACTGTCCGTCATAATCGCCACCCTCACACACACACACACACACACACACACACATTATGCATTATGATTACTTACACCTATTTTGTCCAAGAAATACCTTCTTCAGATAACATTGTTTTACCCTTCTGGAATAAATTGGGTGCCCAATCTCTACTTGCCAAGTGATATGCCCTAATTTCTGCCACCACTGCTACACACTGAACTGAAATTGTTGTTTAATGTTTCACTTATTGATTGATTGATTGTAAAGGGAATATTTTATTCTCATAATACAGAAATATGAACATTCACTATATAAATGTATTTATACATAAATGCAAACAAGGATCCTCTGTTAGATGACAGTTAGCATATAGCAATTGAATTTAAATGTTTTTTTATTTAAGGAAACAAACAATACACTTAGACCCACCAATAATGGATATCCTAATTCGCTTAACCACAGGCATATTTAAATAAAGTATCCATATAATCATTGTAAAGCCCTTGCTTGCGCAGTAAGTTTCATAAATCACTGTAAAATTAAGGCAATGAGGAAAAAAATCTACATAACAGTAGCAAAGTTCTTACATTCTAAGTATTAAGCATTAATTTAGATACCATTTGATCAGCTGTCAAAACTGTGAATGTCCTTAAAATATCAAGCAGAAAGTTCTTACAAATATCGGCATTGCTATAGTAATGACCTGTTACTAAATATTTTCCTGATCTCACGAAAATATGAAGATACAAATATTTTTACAATTAACATATGAAATCTCAACCAGTTAAAATGGATTTCTAAGTCAGCTTATCCATAGGCATATTAAAAATATCTAAATAATCATCCTAAAGCTTGTTTGTACAATATGTTTCATAAACCAACTCAAACTTACAGCAAGGAAGGAAAACAATCTATAAATACTGAT
The DNA here is from genome assembly GCF_023851605.1 of Tamandua tetradactyla. Lineage (NCBI taxonomy): Eukaryota > Metazoa > Chordata > Mammalia > Pilosa > Myrmecophagidae > Tamandua > Tamandua tetradactyla. The sequence continues at coordinate 32,319,949 of NC_135352.1, forward strand.
ATCAGAATTACTTGAATTCTAAATATTAAAAGTTATTTGTCATAATTTTTTACTTGATATTTTGAGAATGCACACAGTTTTGACAATTAATCAAATGGTATTTAAGGTACTATTTAATGTTTTATCATCTGCACTAGCTTCTGGACAACTTAACGACAGGAAATTCATCCTTCCTCCATATATCCCCTGGGATTGAGACCATGTACCCAGGTACTCAAGAGATGTTCAAGATATGAATAAATGACAGAATAAGGACGGGGGAGGCTGAGGAAGCAGAGGTAAATAAAAGTAATCTAAAGATAAATAAAATTTTGTATGTGTATTCATCTTGGTGTCCTAAGAAAATGTGATTTTGCTGATGTGTATACACTTATACACTAATCTGAACTATCCAAAAACACATATGTATTTGAAAAGCAAAAACATAGCTAGAATGATCTGCTAAGAAAAAAAGAGCTTGAACTTAATAGGTTATAATGCTGTTTATAAAATATGCTATCTTGCTACTAATGATTTCCATTTAGTTAAAAGGGAAAGAATGCTCTCATTTATCTCATTTTTCTTGCTTTTTTTTTCTTACCTCTTCTCAACCCACAATAGGAGAGAAAAATAGTTTGAACTATTTCACTGAAATTTTATATCCTTTTCAGGCTATCACAAAGTTAGTACCACTTAACACTTTCTAAAAACCAAAAGGGTTTCTTTTTTTATCACCAAAGCACTCAGATTACAACTGTATTAATTAATAAAGAGATGTTGGAGTCCCCCAAATAAAATGATTTCTTTTATATTGCAGCGTATTTCCAAATGTGACATGTAGACATTTTGTAATAAGCATAATCATCATTACCTATTGCAGAAAAATAACAATATTTAAATTAATATACTCAAGGAAGACACTAAGCGCATTAGAAGGCTATGTCCAATTGAAAATCATTAGTGAGTTGCATTGCTAAACAGTTCAAATGTTGAGTCAAGAAACAACCAGGATATGGTAGCAGTAAGAAACACAAGTCAGGACACAGCCCAGGTTGGACAACACACCAGAAATCTAAGAACATAAGATTCCAGGACTAGGAACTATTGAGAATCAAGAATTCAGATTGGAGAACATTTTGGTCTTAGTAGAAGTTTCAGGGAGACCAATCGATACCTCTGAGAGTGAATTACATCTTCTGCTTACAAATATAGTTACCATTTAAAACCTCGTATCTTAAATTGCTTTAATTCCTGGATGAGCAAAAAGCCTGTGGCATGCTGATAGCTCCCTATTCCATTTGAAGTAGAGCTAATTCTTTAATTAATTGCATTAATTACAAAGGAAGGGACAAAGATAAGCTGGCAGGGCCTGGAGAACAAAAGTTACATATGTTTACATTTGAAATTAGCATAAAAATTTAAACCATCCTGAAATGACATTGCAGAAGAACTGAGAGCTAGCTCTGTCCCACTTCGCCACTGAACTCCAATTGAGGGGAAGATGTTTGCTTTCATCCTTCATGAGACTAGTAGAAGAGTTATTGACTCATATTTGTAAGGAGACTAAAGTGCCACATTATAAAACAGGAATTTGAGTTGCTTCAAAGAGGTTATTAGGCAAAGTAAAGTGTCCCACAACCCAAAATCTAAAAATCTACAGTCAAAATATTGCCAATAAAAAATGGAAACTCTGTGTAAGTTATGTAATTAAAAGGAAACTAAATGTCCTAAATGCATAAATGAAATTTATGTAGCAAGACTGACAAACAGCAGACAAAATAGAAAGACTTGATCATGGGCTTCTTTTTCTTCATTGTTAAAATAATTTGACATGAATCTATTAAAATTCTCAGTGAAATAGCATTAGTACAAATACATTTATCAAAATTACAAAATGGTAGGCTAAATTTAAATAATCATATTAACTTTTTTTTCATGCATTTAATCAGTGGTGGGGCTCCAAATATTGAGATGTTGTAATATTTAACATGTTATTGCACATATACGAGCACTTACTGTGATTTCCTTGCAGCAAAAATCTATATCCACCACAGGAGCTTGAAGCTATTGCCTGTTAAAAAGCACAAAACAAAACATAACAAAACATGAAAATGTTAATTATAAAAACAACCTTTAGATTGTAATAGCTAATAAAATTCTTTTATGTTCATAAGTAGGAAATATTATAACTTCAATATCCTGGTTTTAATTTATTTTCATGAATTAAAAACTACAAAAGGTAAGTGAAAATTATGTTTTACTGCACATTGTAAGTTAAAAATACCACTGAGAAAGAAAAAAAAAATTGTTAGAGATAAAGCAAAAACATATGCTATTTAGAGCAAAGAATGCATTCATTTTCTCTGTAATGTTTATAAAGTAACCTAATTACTGGTTTATATTGAATGAGTAAAGAATAGATTGAGTTTCATTCTGATTAGGGACTTAGGGTTTTCCAAAATTTCCTCTGATTGAACAAATCATTCTTAATCCATCAAACAAATTTGAAAATAACAATAGAAAAAAGAAAGGTCTAACCAAATTAGAGACTTTACTTCTGAACAATTAGAGATTATATGATGGCAACACACAGGTCAAGCATATTATTTCGTTCAGTATTTGATAGATTTACTAGAGAAAAAAATTAATCATTATCATTTGCTTGTTGAGCAGTATCTGAATATTCAACCTGAAATAGAGAATTTAAGTAATTATCTAAATCACTCAGGCCAAAGGACCAATTTACAAGAATTACCCAGCTCACTGGGGCAAATATTATTGGAGGAGTCATTTTCTTGGATTATTCCTTAAATGTTAATTTTGCTTTTCATGGTTGGATGTTACCAAGCACAAAAAGAGACATAACATGGTTTGAATTAGACATTAACAATCACAAATAAAATCATCTGAAAATGTTTTAATGGAAGAAACAAACTTTTAATCTTAAAAGAAATAATATTCTTATTTCTCTGAAAATATCTCAAAATATGTTCTCGTTATATGGAAATTTGATTTGGACTTAAACATCCCTTCAATGTATTATACATTTGCATTTTATCTCTATCCATTTTTACTTCTTTACCTCTTCTACCTACTGTTGAAGAGCACAAGGCAACTTTCAAAGTATTTTCTCAGTAATATGTTCACTATCAGTTTCAAAGTCTATCTCTTGCCTAAATATGTCCTGCTTTAAATGGAAGAAGTTAACATTTTCTAATTTAAAATTTTTATTACCAAATCTTCACACACATTGAGTCTATACATGGCATACAATCAATGACTAACAATATCATCACATAATTGTGTATTCATCACCAGATCCTTTTTAGGACATTTGAGAAGAAGTTAACATTTAATTTAAAATTGTAAATTTGTTATGAATTTGTATGACAAACTTCTTTTCTTTCTACTTTCTACTAGAGTAAGTAAAACCTCTGACAAAAAATGTATCTTAGGCGATCTTTACATATTTCTGTACTATGCAATGATTTTTAAAAAATCATACAACTTGGATTTGGAGAAAACAGTTTTGTGTTTTTTGTAATAAAAGAAAATACATTAAACTTTCTATAATAAACTTAAAAATAGTCTTCTTTCATGCAGGTCAAAACATGATTTTAGATTAATAAGAGTTATTTGCTCAAGAAAAAATATCAAGATAAATAATAACTCAGATAACTTTTTATTACACCTCTTATTTGAAAACCTCTTATTCAATAGCAAATACTTCGGTTAAAATTAGAGAATATGCATAAAATAATTAATAGCCAATGATGATTTATAGTGCTTTAACACTGCTGCTGGGAAGTGTAATATTTTTATACCATTTCCTATAAATCCAAACATCATTTTTATTAATTTAGGACAAATTTTTTAATTGTATTGTTATAAATATATTTTGAATTTTAAATTAACTTTTACATTCTATTATACTATATACAGATAAAGTATAATGTTTATATTGTATAAAGCTGAAGCTATTTTTAGTCAAAACCTGGTTAAGATTAAAGTACATGAAAATAATTGTCCAATCTTAGAAAACATTGGTATATATATAAACTTTCTTCGGTGTAACAATAGAAACATCATTTGGTCATTTTTGGTTTCCTCGCTTCATTAGAGAGTCACATCTATAGCATTTTCTATTTTTATCTCATCTTATGACTCAATGGAAATTCTCTAGTATCACTGCATGCTTTGGCTGCTGTTTAGATGAAATAAGGCATTAGAAACCATCTTGCTAGTGGTATTTAGAGAGTGGAAGCCTCTACTAAGTGAGAGGAAATGAGCAGTTCCTGATTTTTAGATTTAGGTTGGACTTAGGATGGTTAAAAGAAGATTGATAATGGGATAAAACATTCAATGTTAATTTCTTCAAGATCCCCCCACTTTTATTTTTCTGTATCATTGTTTTTCCTTCTCACATATGTCCTCACTTTGTTTTTCTTTAGATATTCATCTCCTCAGGAGAAAAAGGCTCCAGGGTCCCCCTAGACCTCACAGCATTGTATGTCCTATTGTTGCTGAGTTATTTGGGGTGGTGGAAATCTTTCTTTAAATGAAATGTTATTTGTAAATAATTGCCATTGAAGTAGAAATGGCAGGAGCAGAGTCCTTTCTCTCCCCGTCTTCCTTCCCCACCCGTGGCTCAGCAGCCACCTCTGTGAAACCTCTAAGATTCCAGGCAGCAAAGTCTGACATCTACGTGTCCCTTTTCTTACTCTTTTCCTTTCATTTCAGAGAACAGTGGAAGAAGACACTGGGGAAGCTCTAAGCTTCTGGGAAAGAAGAGAGAAATGTAAGAGAAGAAACAATGCATAGGATTTGAATTAAAATAAAGGAAAAAGAGGAAAGGAGGGAGTTCCAAGTAAACTTTTTGCAACATATGCGTCAAAGTATTAGGAAACTGGTTAGAAAAGAGCCCAGGACCAAAGGTATTCAAAAGAAAAGAAATATTACAAAAACAAAAACAAACAACTTTATAAATTTACAGGTAACTTGTATATCTTCCTTTCCCTGGATGATTTTATCTATTTATCTATCTATCTATCTGTCTATCTATCTATCTATCTATCAACCTATCATTTAAATTTCTGGTTTTTGATATTTCAGGTGGTTTGCAATATGATTTATATGGCTAAATCTGATATTCTAATAGCTATCTTCCGAGTACAAAAAATATAAAATTCAGACTCATTCTTGAACATTCAAAGACCTTTTGGTCCCTTTTTTATTATGTTTTTGCCTTAAAAATTCTGCCACATCTTTAATTACAGAGGTTGGTATAGTAGAGGAGTTGACTCCTACAGTAGAACTCTTCCCTAAAATGTAAAATGTTGTCCCAGAGACAGTTGTTGCCCTTTTGACATATCCGTTACTGTTAAATCAACCAACATCTTATTAATTCAAAAGGAAAGAAACTAAAGAAAGAAAAGGAAAAAAAAAAAGTCACACATCCAAGCAGTTACTCTAGGATTCACTCTGCAAGCCTGAATAGTTTGCAGATGGATTTTGGCTTACTCTGATGCTATTTACCTCCTTTAGAATGTTTTGAAGCTCAACTCCAGACCCTGATTCCCAGCTTGCCAAAAGACATGCTGGTTTCTTGGTATGGTTTTCTAGCTCTTTTGCTATTAGTGCATAATTTAACAGTATGCTGCCACGGTAACAGAATTCATTAAGGGCTTTCAGTTTTGTTCTGCCAATGAGGATTTTTGGCTGCATGTAGTGTTGGCCTTTGATGATTGATCCATAATATTTGTCTTATAAAGCATTATCATCTTATGGCATGACTGATGCTGCAAAATAATCCAGGTTCTCCCAGCATGAGCTACTCCCTGAAGGTAAGTTACGTACTACTAGAAAGCACATTAACTTCCCTATATCAAACTTGGGTACTTAAAATAGATTGCATAGAAGTGGAAATATTATGCAGTCCCATTTTATGCCATTAGGATTGTGGAGTGGATTAAGAATTTAATCTCAAGTGTTCATTCTATACAATATCCCATTATGAATAATATAATCTTCAGAATTTGACAATTTTCTTTATACAGTCACTTTCAGCTGCAAAGTTTGTTGGATATGACTATTGGATAAATACAATAAAGGATTGATATGTTAATGTTTTTAATGAATATTTTTTCCCTTATGATTTCAATGAAACAATTCACATACTTTGTTATTGTCAGCTAAATTTCTAATAGCACATAATTAGATTTGGAGCACTTTTTTCTCTTAATAGTCAATTTTTCAAATTAATCTTTGTGTATGTGTGGGTACAAGAGTGACGGTTTAAAAATCCTGCGAATTTTTTTTTTTTAATTAATCCATTAGAGCTGTGTGCTAATGTGGCCAGTCATTGAGTGAATTCCAGTGTTCCAGAATGAACTAAACTATCCTTGAATTGTTTTCTTATGCATGTGTACATAGTACTAATGAGAAAATGAGAATGATCAGGGCAAGCTCTGCAAATAGACTGGAAAATATATCACAGCATGCTATTTGAATGAAGAGGAGATAAAACATAATTGTGGTTTAGGGCAGTGATTCTCAACAGGGGCAACTGAATCTCAGGGGAACACTTGGCAATTTTGGGTTGTCACAATTAGAGGGTGATACTGGTCACCAGTGGGTAGAAGTTATTATGCTGCTAAATATCGTACAACTCACAGACAACTCATCCCTATACACACACAAAGACTTATCTGGTTTATAATATCATTAGTGTTGAGATTGGGAAATCTTGGTTTAGAGAAAGCCTGAAAAGAAGAGGAGAGTATGAACCAAACAGGCACACTACTCAGTTGATTTCACTTAACTGTTAACCTCACTTAAGTGAGTGAAGAGGGTAAATCAATCTACAAAGAGAGGTGGTGTTAGGCTTTGTGGAGGCATAATATCAGGGGTTCAGGGAAGGCAAATTCATTGCTTCCCTCAAGTGGATGGGAAAAAGGGACTCTCTACCACCCTGCAGAGGGGTATATGAATAGCACTTTGAAAGAAAACTCACAAAGAAAGCTCTTACCAGGCAACAGGCGAGCTGGCAGCTGAGAAAATTGGTGAATCTTAACCTCTCTTTGCTCTTTTTGTCCAGAGTCCCTTCTTACACATGTTTCCTTTAGTTTACTACTTTAAAAATTTTTCATTTTGACTTTTATTAGCTTTCTATTTTTAATACACCCCTAAATTAGTTCACCATCCTTTCCTGGGCTTCTACATTTGAAATTTTACAAACGTTTCAGACTGAAGAATGTTGTTTCCAGCTCTTTGGGGGACATGTTAAATATTTTTCATGTAGTGGGCGCCTTCCCCTACATCCCAAGAGACATAATTTTGGTCTTAGCATGGTTATTGAACTGGGTAGAAATTTCAGAGAATGGGGCCTCTCTCCTGTTAAAAATGGCATATGTAAAATAAAGGTGAGTTGTCACTAAGAATATGTAATATTTATCATTACAATATTACAAAATTAGTCTTCAAGGACTAAAAAATAATAGCAAACTCTGGTAAAAGAAAGACTTATTGCAAGAGTTAACACATTGTAAAAATGAAACAACCAGATTAAAAAAAAAAATCAAAAGGCACACAAAGAAACAGAAAAGGATAGGCCATAAAAAAGGAAAAGTAAACCAGCAGAAATCATCTCTGGGGAATCCCAGAATTGCTAATTAAAAATGTTGTCAACTCTCCAAGATGAGTTCAATGAGCTAAAGGAAATCATCGAGAAAGAAATAAAGGAAATTCAGACCACAACACATGACAAAGGGAGAGTTTCAATAAAGAGAGTGAAATTTTTAAAAAGTACTAAAGAGTGCTTCTGGAAATTTCAACATTCTGGAAATTTAAAAAAAATCACTAGAGTTTTTTTTAAAAAAAATCACTATAGGTTTTTTTTTTTTTTTTAAATAGCAGACTTGAACAGGCAGAAAAAAGAATCAGAATTTGAAGAGAGGATAATTAAAATTATTCAGTCTGAAAAGCAGAAAGAGAAAAGTGAATAAAGCTTAAGAGACTTACAGGACACCATGAAACATAATGCTGTATACATTATGGGAATCCCAGAAGTAGAAGAGAAAGAGAGAAAGACAGAAAGAATATCTGACGATATACCAGCTGAAAACTTTCCAAATCTGATGAAAGACATGCACATACACATGCAAGAAGACTGATGAACTCCAGATAGGATAAACTCATGGAGATCCACAATGGGACATATTATAGAAAAAGAGAGAATCCTAAAAGCAGCAAAAAGGAAGAATCTCATAACTTATAAGGGATCTTCAATGAGAAATTCTGGAATTTTTGTATGAAATAGAAGTCAATTAAGGATTTGTGATTAAATAATCTGCATTTCTTTTCATCATGAGCTCTTAGATGCATCAGAGTATCTAAGAATGAATTTAGAAGCGTTTAATTGGAGTTCTTATTCTTATCACTGGGTTGTTTGCATACGGTGCTTGTTTCACTTCTAAGTCTTCAGCCTCTATTAGGATTGTTCTGACAACAGGCAAGATGAAGGGTTCTGTGAGTTCTGTTCATTATCTACAGAGTGTGCCATATTGTTAAGGATATTCTAAATTGTGATCTCAAAAACGTAATATTTCTCAAAGTCAGTATAACTCCTAGAGAAGGATAACACTCTAGGGCCCAATGCGATATTTACTGTGATCAAGAAACAATATCGGGACATAAACTTTATGACACAAAACATAACTTGAACATTTTAGCAGATCATGATGTAAGAAGTATTAAGAAATCATCTCAGGAATGGGATGCAGTGTGATTACGACATACTAAAGTATTGGTGGTCCATTTGTCTCTAGCATTGTAATTCTGTTGAATCTGTAGTATTATCTATTTTTGATTAAGCCAAATCCAAATTCTTCAAGTAAAATCTTTTTTTTTTTTTTGTTATGCTGTATGGTGGGGGTCACATTTCATTCTTTTTCCATGAGAGTATCCCATTATTGCGGTATCATTTGATGATTTTTTTTTCAGGGGGGCAATGCATGGGTCGGGAATCGAACCTAGGTTTCCCACGTGGCAGGCAAGAATTCTGCTTAACTACCTATGTATTCCCTCTTCAAGTAAAATCTTGCTTATTTTTACCTAGTAATTCAAATCCAAATTTCACCAACCACATTCTTAAGTGATTCATGCAAGATGAAACAGAGCAGAAGGAAAGGAAAGAAAGTTATTAATATATTCAATTTTCAAGGAAATATTACATAAATTCTCACAGTAATCTGTGATAAAGTGTCTTTAAGTTAAAAAATAGTCCATATATCTTACTTAATGGCTCTTGTTTTAAATTAAAGCCTTTATGGTCTGTGAGAAGTGGTAATAGTTGACTCAATATGCTACAAGGTACAAGACAAGAATATGTCTTTTAATTAAGGTATACAGTGTAGAATGGGGGAAAGACTATAGGCTTTGAAGTTGAAGATTCCTGGTGTCCAGTTTGCTCGGTCACTTCATAATGGGGAGGGCTTGGCCATGCAGCTTTATCCTACCGACGCTCAGGCTTCCTCGTCTGCAAAGTGATTATGAGCTATTACCTGTTTGGAGTTTTTTGTATGTGTTAGGGTTGGTGATCAGACATGCACTATAAAACCCATGTGTTATAATGGGAGTCTAGATATTGGTTTCTGTTAATAGTAATAGCAATGGTAATTATGAAAATAATTTAGAAGTTAAAAAAAGACTTATCATATAGCTCAGCATTCCCACTTCTAAATATATAACTAAAAGAATTGAAAGCAGGGACTTCAATTGGACTATTATTATTCAAATGGACTATTATTCGGCTGTGAAAGGGAATGACGGTCTCATCCATGTACCAATATAGAGGAACCTTGAAAATATCATGGCAAGAGAAAAAAGCCCGAGAGAGAAGGACAAATATTTTATGATCTCACTCTATAAAATAACTTAAATTAAAAAGCCATAATCAGAAACCAGAATACAGGTTATTATGGGCTGGGTTTGGGGTAGGAATTTGGGAGAAAATTCTTAACTGGTACAGAGTTCCTGTTTTGGGTGATGGGAAAGTTTTGGCAATACATAGTGGTGATGGTAACACAATACTGTGAGTATAATTAACACCATTGAATTATATATTTGAATGTGGATAAAAGGAGAAATTTTAGGTGGTATATATGTTGCTAGAATAAAAATTAACAGCAACAATAGCAAAAACAACCACAGGACTATATAATACAAACAGCTAATCCTTAATTATGTAGTATAGCTAAAAGTACAAATGATAATACTATTCTCTCATCATTTGTAACAAGAGAACCAAACTCATGCAAAATGTTAAAAATGGGGCAGGTATATGGGAACTCCCTATTGTCTATATAATCTTTCTGTAAACATACAATGTCACTAAATAAATAATAAAAATTTAGAATGGTAGGAATTAGTCATAGTAAATACCTTAATAATACTTCTGAATGCTGTGCTATATTTGTATAACCTGGCATTTGCCTGGAATTTTGGCTACCTATGTGACACCTAAGACTCAGAGTTGGAGTTATGCAGCCCGGAAAATTAGCATAAGTATATACAATAAGTTTTAAAGAAACCAAAAACAAGAGCAGGCTTCAATTAGAGATAAGAATGAAGCCGACTGGGTTGGGACTAAGGTAAACCAAAGTACAGGGGTAAGAATCACATTGTCTGTATTTTAGAATTTTCACATACTGTATGAAACCAAAGGAAGAGAAGTTTATTTTGTCCAGAAACCTAAATTTTCTGTAGCACACAATCTAATTCAACATGTCTGGATAGTGCATTTCAACAACACAAACTCACGGAGCCCAGAATGGGTATGAGAGCTTATAATTCTGTATAGCTTAATGTAATTAATACCTGGATACATCCTGGAATACATTAAGCAGATAATTAAAAAGCATTGCAAAGTCCCTTGAGAGATGAGAGAAAAAATACGGAATTATTAAGCTTTGCTACCAGGGTAACCTCTGTTACTGTCTCAAACATTAGGGACTGTCAAGTCAATAGTCCAAGCCCTTGTTGATCTTGAGGCTTGCTCTTGTGAAGCTCATTTCTGTAGTGGAGAAGCTAAGCCTACCTATAGTTATGCCTAAGAGTTACTTTCAGAAAACCTCTTTGTGGCCTCATCTTCTCTAAGCCCAACTTGGCAAGTAAAATCATTTTACTTGTAGGACATGACATCTAGGGGGTGAAAGTCTCCCTTACAATGTAGGACATGAATTCCAGGAATGAACCTGGTCCTGGTACCTTGGAATCGACAAAACCTTTCTGACCAAAAGGGGGAAAAGAAATATAACAAATAAGGTATCAGTGGCTAAGAGAACTCAAATAGAGTTGAAAGGCTACTCTGGAGGCTATGCTTATGCTAGCTTCATAGATATTGCTAATACCCAAGGTTTGCCAAATCCCAACCCTAAACCATCCCTGTAAACCTTAGATAACCTGAAGGCTTTATCAAAACTTTAACAAAAGTTTCATGCACTAAGATTATTTCTCCAGAAAACTACAAACTGCAGATGAGTTCCTAGGCCAGATAAATCCTGAAATCCAGAGGGGCCAGCATCTCGAAGAACATAAACTAGTTCTATCCCTCTAGCCTATATTATCAACATCCCTTTAACATGTAAAAATCAGAGTGGGCATTGCCCAAGTACCTCTAAAGATTGGGAGAAGAATCAAAGGGGAAGGAAGGGTTATAAGAGAGAAGACATGATTTAACAAATGGCACGATTGCTGAATCATTATATTGGTAGTTCTTTTAGTCTCCAGTGTCTTGGAGTAGATAGAAGGAAAAACCAAAATTGTGGAACTGTAACTCATACCAAACTCTGAAATCTGTTATAGAATAGCTTGTTTCAATGTGCTTTGAAATGTATTGCTTTTTTGTATATGTTATACTTCACAATTAAAAAGTTAAGAAAAATAATAATTCTGGGAAAAAAAATCTTGCAAACATCTGGGAAAGCAGCAAAGAGCAACAGTCTATAAGAACAATGTATGAGTGCTAATGCACAGGCAAAAAGAGATATGGTCACCAAGTCCAAACTTTGACTCACAGAATCTATCTAATAATCAGGATCTTTGTATTAAAACTCTCTATAAATATTATATTGCATATTATATGCGATATGTTAGCTTAAAATTCAGTTGTATCAAAGCAGCTATTAACAGAAGAACAGAGGGGACATAAAGGCATAATACTTACAAAGACCATTTAGTAAAATGATAGAAAAAGTTCTGAATTATTAGCAGTTATTTTAAATTCAAATGGACTAAAATCTTCAGTCAAAATGTACAGACTGGAAGAGTTATAAAAAAGTATGACCTGACTATGTGTTGTTTAGAAAAGATTCACCTAAAATTCAAAGGCTGAAAATTAAAAGATGGAAAAAAAAGTGCCATGCAGATAACAAACAGAAGAGAGCTGGGTTAGTTATACTAATATCAGTTAAAATAGATTTTAAGTCAAAAGCTGCTATGATGGAGAAAAGTTTATGGTTTTGCCTGATAAATTGGTCAATTCAACAGGAAGACATGACAATTATAAATATGTATATATACCAAAACATGTGAAGTGAAAAATGAAGGTCCTATATTAACAGCAGGAGATTTTAATACACCACTTTCAATAATGGATAGAACATATAGACAGAAGATCAACAAGGATAGAAGAACTGAACGATTCTCCAAAACAGCTAGGTCTAATATACATGTATAGACCACTTCACCCAAGAGTGACAGAATACACCTTCTTCTCTAGTGTACATAGTACATTTTTCAAATTAGATCATATGTTAGACCACAAAATAAATCTCAATACATTAAAAAATGTTGAATTCATCCATGTATTTTCTCTGACCCCAATGAACGGAGTTGCAAATCAGTTAAAGAGGGAGACTAAAAAATATACAAATGTGTGAAAATTAAATAGTTCACTGTTAAACAGCCAAGTAATCAAAGAAGAAATCACAAGGGAAATGAGAATATATCTTCTGGCAAATGAAAATAAAAACACTGCATGCCAAAACTTATGGCATGCAGCAAAGAAAGCACTGAAGGAATTTGTAGCTCTAAATGCCTACATAAAAAAAAAAAAAAAAAAAAAAAGCTTTCAACCTCACAAAAAAAAGATCTAAAAAAAGCAAAGCAAACTAAACCCAAAATGAGCAGAGGAAGGAAATAACAAAGATTAGATTTAGAGATGAATAAAATAGAGAATATAAAACAATAGAATCCATGAAAGATGGCTATTCGAAAAGATCAATAAATCTGACAAATTTTACAGACTAACAAACAAACAAAGACAAAAGATGCAAAGAACTCAATTCAAAAATGAAAGGGGAGTCATTTCCACTAACCACGCTGAAAGAAAAAGGATTATGGGAGGATAATATGAATAAAGGTGTGCCAACCAATTAGATAACCTAGATGAAATGGATAAATTGTTAGAACGCACCAATTCCTTATACTGATTCAGGAAGAAATAGATCTCAACAGACCAATATCAAATGAAGAACTTGAATCTGTAATAAAAAGCTTCCCAATGCAGAAAAGGTCAGGACAAGAAGGTTTAATGTTGAACTTTACCAAACATTCCATGGAGAATTAACACCAATACTACTCAAACTCTTCAAAAAATTGATGAAGATGGAGCTCCTCTTAACTTATTCTACAGGACCAGATCATCCCTCATATCAAAGCGAGATAAAGATATCACAAAAAAAGAAAAGTGTAGACCAATATCCCCTATAAATATAGGGGTGCAAAAAATCCTCAGCAAAATACTAGCACACTGAATCTGACAGCTCATTAAAAATTCCCACTATGATCCAGTGGGATTTATCCTAGGCATGCAAGTGTGGCTCAACATTTAAAAAAAGCAATTAATGCAATATGTTACTAGAACAAAGGAAAACTAAACAAAACACATGATCATCTCAATAGATGAAGAGAGCATTTGTCACCACCCAGCACCCCTTCTTGATAAAAAACTTAGAAAAATAGGAATAGAAGAAGGGTTCCTCAACATCATAAAGGGCATATATGAAAAACCCACAGCTGACATCATGCTCAATGGTGAAAGACTGAAGGCTTTCCCCTTCTGATCAGGGACAAGATAAAGATGGCCACCGTCACCATGTTGGTCAGCATCGTGCAGGAAGTTCTGGCCAAAGCAATTAGTCAAGAAAAGGCACCCAGATTAGAAAAAGAAGAAGAAAACTTTTCCTATTGGCAGATGGCATGATCCCTATGTAAAGAAAATCTTGAAAAATGCAAAACAAAGCTACTGGAGTTAATCAACAAATCAGTCAAGAGGCAAGGTATGAGATCAACATGCAAAAATTAATAGGATTTCTGGGCACTACTAATGAACAATCTGAAGAGGAAATTAAGAAAAAATCTGTTTACATTAGCAACTAAAAGCATCAAATATCTAGACATTAATTTAACTAAGCATGTAAAGGACTTTCACAGAGAAAACTATAAAACATAGCTAAAAGAAAAAAACAAATGGATCTAAAAAATGGAAGGGCATTCTGTGTTCATGAATTGGAAAACTAAATATTTTTAATATTTCCATAGTACCCAAAGTGATTTGCAGATCCAACGCAATCCGGATCAAAATTCCAACACTGCTCAACGTAGAAGTAGAAACACCAATCATCAAATTTATACGGAATGTTTAAGGTACCTGAATAGCCAAAACCATCTATAAAAAGAACAAAGTTGGAAGACTGACATTTCCCAATATTAAAACTTATTATAAGCTAGAGCAATTAAAATAGTTTGGTGCTGGCACAAGGATAGAATATTTAGATCAATGGAATGAAATTGAGAGTTCAGAAACAAACCCTTATATCTATGGCCAATCAATGCATAGTTTTTTGCATGCTGTATAACAGGGTCACATTTCATTATTTTTCCATGTGAGAATCCTGTTATTGCAGCGCCATTTGTTGAATTTTTTTTGTTGTTGTTGTTTGTTTGGGAAGTGCATGGGACCAGGAATTGAACCTGGCTCTCCCACATGGCAGGCAAGAATTCTACCATTGAACTACCCTTGCACCCCCTCCCCAACTGATTTTTGACAACAATGCCAAGTCCATTTATTGGAGAAAGAATTATCTTTAACGAATGGTGCTGGTAAAACTGGATAGCCATGTGGAAAAGCATGAAGTACCCCTACCTCACACAACATAAAAAAATGAACTCAATATGGAACAAAGTCCTAAATATAAGAGCCAAAACTATAAAACTCCTAAAATAAAACAAAAGGAAGAACTTTGGGGACCTTCTTTTAGGCAATGGCTTCTTAGACTGCATACCAAAAGCATGAGCAAAAAAAGAAAAATTACATAAGAGGGACTTCATCTAAATTAAATTTTTTGTGCATCAAAGGAGTTCAGCATAAAGTAAAAAAAACAAACTATAGAACAGCAGAAAATACTTTGGAAATAGCATACACAATAAGTGTTTAATAGCCAGAATACATTTTAAAAAATACTACAACTCAAGAACAAAAAGACAAAAAAAATTAAAATGAGAAAAATTTCTGGACTACATGGCAGAAGAAGATGACCAGAAATTATCTACTGAAAAAAGTAGACAAGATGTTTTGTGAATGCTTGAACTTGATTATTGAGGGATTCCCAAAAGAAGAAATATTGACTACACTGAATGATCAGGTTAAAAATGTTACAGATGAAATAAAGTATGGGGGAAAAAATGAGCAAAAGACTTGAATAGACATTTCTCTAAAAAGTGCACATATTGCCATAAAACAGTGAAAAGATTTTTAATATTTTAGCCATTAAGGAAATGCAAATCAAAACCACACTGAGATGCAATTTCACACCCACTAGAATGTCTACAATTACAAAAAAAACTACAGAAAATTAGAAGTGTTAGAGAAGATATGGAAAAATAGGAGCATTCATTCATTGCTGGTAGGAATATAAAGTGGTACAGCTGCTAAGGAAAACAGTTTGGTGGTTCCTCAGAAAGGTAAGTCTAGAGTTACCATATGACCTGGCAATCCCACTTCTTAGAATATATGTGGAAGAACCGAAAGTAGAGACTTAAATAGATATTTGCACACCAGTGTTCATAGTGGCATTATCCACAATAGTCAAAAGATGGAAATAACCCAAGTGCCCATCTACAGATGGGTGTTTAAACAAACTTTTTAAATACATACAATGGAATATAGTACAACATGTTAATAATGGCAGACATTATCTGGGAACTCTGTCTGTCTTTTCTGCCTGATATTTCTGAAAAGCTACAACTCTTTCAACAAGAAATTTTAAGTAAATCGGTTGTACCATTTGCCCTCCAAAGTTGGGTAAAAGATGTGTAATTATTTACACATCTTGATCTTTAGTGTTTACCACTAATAAAGGGGGAGAGGGGAGACTGTTCAACATCAAGTCTCCAGAATAAGAAATGATAAACTCTTTTTCATATGTTTTATGGCTTTAGAATAAAGTTCCCCATAGAGAAGTAAATCTCAACAATTTGTCTCTCTTAAAGGATGTTAAAAGCTTATAGTGCATAGCCATTAACATAGAAGAGTGGAAATAAGTAGAAATTAAATATTATAGTAAATCTTCCATTTTTAGTGTTTACTCAAAGACACTTTTTAATTACAAAAAAAAAGAATTAAAGAAAAAGCAGCACTGTAAAAATGTATTTCTCTGTCCTTTTCAATTTATATATTTGCACAAATTCAATTTGTCAGTTATTTTTTGTGTTAAAGACTTAGTGAGGCAAACAAATAAAAAATGATAAGAAAGATAACTCCAATTAAATGCTTCTAAATTCGTTCTTACATACTCTGATGCATCTAAGACACAATAAAAACTCAGAAAACATAGCTGCATATCCTTAATTAAACCTTTTATTTCCTACAGAACAAATAAAATCAATAACGGGAGAAAGAGTGACATGGTGATGCCTGAATAAGTTATCAAGTGGCTGCAAGCTTGAGAATGAAATGGACTCTCACAAGTCAATTGCATCTTTAATAAGTAATGATCAAAATCATAAATGTGGATTTTTATGGGGGAGTACCCTTCCCTGGCAGTTATTCTTGAAAATTTTTGTTCACCTACTATGTCTGAAGAACTTTATACAAGCTATAACATTACAAAGTATTTATTTGTTAATTTTAAAAGTCATAAACAGTACCAAACAACTATCAAATCTAAGTCTGACTAGCTTCAAATCCAAAGTTTCATTGTACTCCATCTTATGGCATCTCTTACTTTAGGGAACACTCTTTGCCAGGTTCATTGGCTGCTCTTTAATACTTCATTTTTGAAGTGAATAATATTTCAAATTTGAACAAATTTGAAAATTTGAAAAATTTGAAATGTGTACTTTCATAATTTTTATTTAAAATATTTTTGGTTGGAGTCATTCTGACCATGTTGGAGATCTTCAGATTTATGTCATTACATTACTATGTTCACCGCTGTTAGGGAATCCAAACATAGACAAGACGTGGGCCCTTCCCTTTAAAATTTTAACAGAGATGTTAATAGTAGAAAGCTGTTATTTTCCTCCTACAGCTTAAACTTGGTCACCATTTGTGGTCTGCTGTGAATTCCTTTCCAATCTTAGATCTGGTCTTAAGTTTCCTGTTCCTTTTTATCCTCTCTTCCTCCTTTACCCTGCCCTCTCTCTAGTCTCTCTTTCAGTTAACACATTTATTCATTCTCACAGCCTTAACTTTCAATAAACAGACATGACTCAAATCTCACAGTACATATATTCCACTTTACACATCTAAAATTAAAATATATTGGAGGAGAAGTAGGATAGTTAACGAATAACCTTAAATGTCTTCCAACTCTGTGTGTCATTTATTTGGGGGATACACATTCAGCAGAAATTTTTAGGTGGCCACCTCAGTGAGAATAGTCTGAGCAGCCTTTATCCACCAACTCTAATTTGGCATCAAACTAATCTTTCTAAAAATAGATTTAATTGAGTATTTGCTATTCTTTGAACATATTCAGTGTGTTTTTTCCCATTTCTATGCCTTTATTTATAATTTTTGTTTTACCTAAAGTGTTCGCCCCTTCTACTCCTCATTCTCATTTCTCAAGTTCCTATCATCCTTCAAGCCATACGTCAGTAATAACATTCTCCCAGAATCATACACTTTCCTCATCCCCCAAAAGAGCTGCCATCTCTCCCTCCTTTAACCCCATGCTGCTTTCTCTCCATCTTCCTTTGTAGTGATGGTTTGCCTTTCTTTGAACGTTTACAGTTTGCTCTAGATTATAAGATTGAGAGGGGCATTGCCCACTAACAGAATAACAGCCAGTCTGTATTTTTGCAAATGTGTATAGAAGCAGCAGCCCATGACCTTAAAGCTATAGAAGATTTCGTAGGTTTGTCCAGATTGATGCTCCGATAAATCCCAGGGGGATTTGAACAGTGAATAAAAAAGTATCTGCAAAGTCCCCTTGGGAGAGTGATGAGAAAAGGGAAGAATTCAACTTCCCCAAGTGGAGAATTCTTGATACTCTCACAAGCAGTGGGGACAACCAAAGCAATAGGCTGAGCCCCCAATCTTGGAGTTTGTTCATATGAAACTGCCCACCCCCTCTCTACATGGGACATGACTCCCAGGGATGTGGACCTTCCTGGCAACGTGGGACAGACATCCTAGAATGAGCTGAGACTCAGCGTCAAGGGATTGAGAAAACCTTCTTGACCAAAAGGGGGAAGAGTGAAATGAGACAAAATAAAGTGTTAATAAATGAGACAAAATAAAGTGTCAATGGCTGAGAGATTCCAAACAGAGTTGAGTGGTTATCCTGGAGGTTATTCTTACACACTAAATAGATATCACCTGTTTAGTTAAGGTAAATGGAGAGGCTGGAGGGAACTGCCTGAAAATGTAGAGCTGTGCTCCAGTGGCCATGTTTCTTGAAGATGATTGTATAATGATACAGCTTTCGCAATGTGGCTGTGTGTTTGTGAAAACCTTGTTGTCTGATGCTCCTTTTATCTACCTTATCAACAGACGAGTAAAACATTTGCATTAAAAATAAATAAATAATAGGGGGAACAAATGTTAAAATAAATTTAGTAGATTGGAATGCTATTGATCAATGAAAGGGAGGGATAAGGAGTATGGTATGCATGAATTTTTTTCTGTTTTCTTTTTATTTCTTTCTCTGAATTGATGCAAATGTTCTAAGAAATGATCGTGATGATGAATATACAACTATGTGGTGATATTGGGAGTTATTGATTGTGTAACAAGAATAGAATGATCATATGGTAAGAATGTTTGTGTTTGTATGTGGTTATGTATCATAAATTAAAATAAAATGAAAAAAAACAGGACTATGCAAAATGACAGCCACAAGTAGAAAGGGGGAGAAGAAAAGTATGTGCACACGCACAGGGATGACAGCATCTACATGAGACAATGACCGGCCAGCATGACTTCACCCGAAGATGCAAACAAGAAGATTCTCCCTCAGCGTGAGGTTAGGCTAGTCAGAGCTCCAGGTGAATTCAATCAGTAAGAGGGTACTGTTAAGGCCTGCAACATGCCCAGCACAGTGCTGGGTATATTGGAGTCAATGGTGAGGTTTTAAATGGCCCCAAGATATAAAGACCCTCTGGGGAAGTAATGGGAGTAAAAAGAACAAATAAACACCTGACACCCTTAAAAAAAAAAAATAGAACCTTAGAAGTGACTCTTCTTTCTGCTCCAGCTGTTACTTTTACACCTTAGAGACGGAATAGCAACTCGAAGGAAAGCCATTCTGGATCCCTGCACTGTTGCCTGGGTGTGGCTGCACTGAGGGACCAGCCACTTAGCCTCTTTCTGTGAAGATAGCAAAGCTATGGTGGCTGTGTACAAGGAAGGGAGTGGAGTCGAAACTCTCATGGCAAGTAAAGCCCTTCATGTATCTGTGAATTGGACTGCACACAGATAATCCTTCCTTGTCAATACAAAGCTTTAACAATAGGACTAAACATACCTGCAAATTTTTACCCAGCCTATTGGGGGGGGGAAAGACATTAATAAAAAGTAAAAATGAGAAAAGTATTATAGTATTATAGATAGATGGACAGACATAACCTTATACTAAATATATTCATTTTATGAACTCTGACAATACCTTTTCGCCTCTACTCAATCCAGTGCAATGAAAGTCCATCTGGCAATTATCTTCCTTTACTACAGTATCTTCACAGAGCATGCCTACACTTCACCAAGCAAGTGTCTTCATGCGTGTCCCACTATCCCCCCAACTCTCTAAACTCCTGCTTTCTCTCTCCCACTTCAGGGTCTTAGTGCATCATGTTCCTTCTCTCTGAAATTCTCTTTGCCCCTTGTAATTTCTCTTTAACCTTCAAATCCCAGTGCAGATGTTGGGATTTGAAACTTTTCAATGGAAGGTTTCCCTAGACCCCAAATCCTTTGTTATGTACTCCTCTGGAACTGTTTTACTTTCATTAGAAGTGATGAGTTCAGTTTATAATTGCACACTTATTGATAGGACGGTATAAGTAATGTCCCTCCTTCTGCCCTACTGGACTGGAAGCTCCTTAAGGTGAGGAACTCTCTTTTGGCCTTCATTGAATAGCCTGAGCCTAGCCCAAGGCTATGTTAATAGTAGATGCTTGATAAATACTAGTTGAATGACTGAATGAATGTAAGCACTTTGAATGCTAAACATGCCATATAACTTAATGCAAGGTATTTAACTATAAACATAATTGTACAATTGTAAAGAGGAAGGGCAAAAAAATGCCTCAAACCTTTTTCACAAAACATTATCTGAACAGAATATATATGATTCTTCTTAAGTAAACAAAAAACCAAAACTAACAACAACTAAAACTGGTATTTTATCCTCTATTGGTCTGTCTTCCTTACAACTTTACCGTTTGCCATCCTATCACCTGTCTCATTCAATGAGCTTGGAAATAAATTTAACATCTCAAGAAAATCCTTGGAGTTCTATTTTACCTGCTGCTGTTTTGTGTTGCTCCATTCCTGCCCAGTTCCTTGTCACACAAACCTGGATTCTTACCTTCCTTTCCAGGTTGAATACTACATTCAATCTATTACTCTACTCCTCAAAGAGTCCACTGGCTCCAGAAACACAAAAAGGGATCATTTAAGTGTTTCAAAGTCTTTAATTAGTAGATCTTTTTTGCTCTCATCAAACTTTACTTTCCTTACCACCCTGTCATTCCTCACAGATACCACACTTTAAAATTTTGACATTCTTATATCTTTCTAGACATTTTTTAACTAGGAATATTCTGAATTAATTACCTAGGATATAAGCATAGGCTTGAAAGGGAATAGAAAAAAAAAAAAAAAAAAAGGGCCAAACTACTTTGCTCTCTCTTTAAATTCTCAGGTTTGTAATGAGCTGCTTTAGACTTTTTAAATAATCTCAATCTGACAAATCATACTATTTTCCTCTATCAGAATATTTTGAAGCTGAAACCCAGTTCAACTCTTTAACCCCACACTGCCCAAATCTACTGTAGGCTCACTTTTGGCAATATGCCAGTAGGATATAGGTTACTCATATTGTTATATTACATAATGATCTATTTAATTTTAGATATTTTTAGAACATAGGAATGATTTAAATAAACATTTAAATCTAGCTTTATATTCAATTAAAACATTGACTCTAGTTTTAGCAATTTAAAGACTTAATCACTTGAATCAAAAATCATTTACATGCTAGTGATCAATGAAAGGGAAGGGTAAAGGGTAGGGTATGTATAAAGTTTTTTCTGTTTTCATTTTATTTTTTTTCTGAATAGCTGCAAATGTTCCAAGAAATGATCATAATGATGAATATGCAACTATGTGATGATATTGTGAATTACTGATTATAGATGTAGAACGGAATGATCAAAATAGGAATGTTTGTGTTTGTTTGGTGTTTTTTGGTATTTAAAAAAATAAAATTAAAAAATTAAAAAAAATCATTTACAGTTGAAATTTATTTTGCAGTCAATATTTTTACTTTGAACTTTGAGGACTTTTAGCTCCTCTGTCTACATAGAAATCGATCTTGAGGTCCATGCCACAATAGAAACCTTGCTAATATAATGAATCAATCTGACAGCAACTAAGTGGCATTAGTTAGACCTGAAGATGGACCTACCTAACGCAAAATAACAGTGGGGAAAAATTTTTAAGTATTCCCAAAGAATGAGTATATGTAAGATTCAACAACCATTCTAAATTGTACAGAATGAGACAGTAAAAAAATAAAAGCCCTTGCATGAATCTTCAAAGCTTTACATATGGTCTTTAAAAATAACTGCATTTCTCAAAAGAAACATTGTTCAGATTTACTAGCAAAAAGAAAATAATAAAGTTCATCTACTCTGAGTAGCGACAGTTTTTAAATTCAGTTTTTGCCCCGTAGGTAACAAAATTGTCTAAAAGTCTAAAATAAATTTCTAATTAAAAACATAATAGATGGAAATTTTTTGTACTTTGAAGTACTTATAATGATGTTTTGTGAAGAAAGTACCATAACAAATGGAGACTTTGTATTGCCTTAGGATTATTTTTTATCTGCTACTGCATAAGTATGTTGGCAAGTAGCAACTAATCAAAGGTAAAAGCAAAATTAAATGACCAAAGGGCAGGTGATGGTGGCTCAGTGGCAGAGTTCTTACCTGCCATGCCAGAGACCTGGGTTTGATTCCCGGTGTCTGACCATGAAAAAAAAAATTAAATGACTAAAATTCGCCATTAGCAATTGTGAAAAATTATTAATCTGTCTAGAGAAACTACTAATGGACATGATTAGAGAAAGGAAAATCTTTATCTTATGGAAATCAATAGCCTAGATATATTTCCATCAGATAATGAATTACAGATTCGTGAGCCTACACATATCAATTTTAGGTCTCTGTCCTCAATCTGGTTTTTATCAATACTGTATCCATAGCTAGCTCTTTATTTTCAAAATTATAATATTTAGACATGTATAAAAATTGTAAGAAAATAAATTATGCTTTTCTTTGTTTCCTTAAGGCTTATAAACAAACTAGCAGCAAAGGTATTGTAGTTAACTTACATCAAAAAGCTGTCTGACAAATGAAAACTTACTTTATTTTCTCCTGTAGAATACCAAGCCTGTGTTTACATGTGGCTGTTATTTTAGCTCAAAGTAAAAGATTTATCATTATAATGCACTGTAGATTATTCACATATATATATATAAATGAAAGGAACCAGGGCATGTTCCAAGAGCCTCATAATCAACAATAGTGCATGAAATCACAAGAAGAGATTGCTTGTGTCTGATCCCATTTGCAAATATAGATTAAACATAAATCCAAATAGGAATACAAATACATTAAACTTTACACAGTGGTCTTTTATTAAATACCAATGGGAGTCTGGTTAATTCAGATTAGAGTTTAATTGAAAATCTTTGATGGTATGCATATTTTATGTCAGAAGAGACACATACTGAGAACTCACTATGAAACAGTTTGCATTAAGACTGGAATTCTGGGAGAAGGTTGGGACGGGGAGCATGCATCTTGGACTCCATTCAAGGGTATTCCATTACAGAAGAATGAAGACTGTTGTTGTAGGGAGTTACTTACATGGTTTTATCTACAAGGTGGTTTTAAAGTGGGCTTCCAGTATACTTCTGTTTAAGAACACAGCAAACTTCTCCCACTAGCTCTGGTATTCTCAAGGGAAGATGGACATCTGAAAGATGCTGTCTTGAGCTAAATTTTCTTATATAGATCTGGCTGTGGAAGATTGGTCTTCCTCTGTTACAATAATAATGTATTAATAATGTAATTATTAATACAATTAATAATGTATTAATAATGTAATTATTAATACAATTAATAATGTATTAATTGGCCTTAATAATGTAAAAGCTCTGTATCTATGATATTAGGTAAGAAAATGTTTATGCTGCAATCTAGGATTCAAGCCGTATGTCAACAAAACCAGAGAGACTGGATTACATCAGGGTTCTTTACACTGCCACAAGTTAGTGGAGTAGAGTCACATCATTGTGACACTGTGACTTTCAGACTCATATTTGGAGGTCACTCTTCATCTTATCCCCAAGACAGCTTAAAGAGCTCCCTTTAGAGAGCACATTGTACTTGAGGGAAGTCCGGGTTGGGGGCAAAAATTGTGTGCAATTCTTAATTACTAACCATCGCGCCACAACGGTACATCACTGTATGTCAGTTTTCTCTTCTGCAAATTGGGAGTAACCCAACCTGTTCCACCATGCTGTTCTAAAATCAAACATGGGATGACTTTTATCACCTTACGAAGTATAATGTAATCATCAACCTAAGATAAGCATTATTATGATGGCGGTTTGAACACAGGGGAATTGAAATGGTATGGGCTTCACAAAATAACAACTGTTATTTTTTTAAATGTTGCCAACTCCCCGGATCTAGCTTCAGCTGATATTTTCACCCCTTTGTCATATAATTCCATTTGCTGACATGCTGAAGAACCCTTCCTTACAGACCCATTAAAGTGGGGATGTCTGCTTCTGTGATGTGAAACCCTTTGTGCTTAATGTAAGGCGGCAGCTGCTCTGCCAGCACCTACAACTCAAAGAACAACCTGAAAATGTCCCCATGAACACCGTGGAGAGAACCTAATGGTGTGTACAGGGAAACATTTTGTGTCTTATGAGCACCGGTGATGTTATTTTCAGTGCCATCAGCCATGTGTGCTCATATGATGACAGCTGTCAATCTGTTCCCATCATTAAAAATTTTGATTCACAATCTTATGTTGGAAAATGTCTCCCATATCTGTCCTCTGACAAACTTTCTGAAAAATTCATATAATAGAGCAAAACCAACAGGGAGGACAATGATCATCTCAGCGACCCATGACCCTGGGTTTTCAATACGCTTTCCTTTTGCACAACATTTGTCAGAATATTTTAGGTGAAATGGCTAAGCAGCAAGTTATGAATAGATTCAACTTACCTCATGATAATGTTTTCTGCATTCATATAAAATGTGAGCCATGCATGTATGATGAAATGATATTGCTAAATCATTTTTGTCTCTATTCCTGCCCCTTACATGTTTAATTTCTTTCTTTTCTCTGCCTGTATATGTATGCTGATTATAAAAATTCACAACACTATTAGATTTTACAGTCTCCTCTAGAAGCCTTGGATCTGACTTATTAATTACCAAGCATATGATGAATGGACTATCTGCTTGCTGCCTCCACTTCCTCAGGATCTACTCACTGTCTTCTTACAACACTGTTGCTAGCCATAAAGCCTTTATGCCAGTTAGAAACAGTGCTCTTGGTCCAAACGTGTGCTCCCGTCTGCCAGGAAATATTCCAATGGTAATGAGAATCCATAATGCTTATGATGTGTCTGGTGTCCCTTAGATTTGGTATGCACAGCTGCACAAACATAAATGGCACTGTTAAATGTAGGAGGAAAAGAAGAATGCATGAGAACTCTTTGCCCTGAAACCTGAGTGACTGGGAGAAAAGTGCTGACTACAGGGCTAGAGCAGTTAGGAGCAGCTGCTTGGAGAAGGTAGGAGAATGAGTTCCGAGTATGTTTGAAAAACTATTAGAATATCCAGGTAAGGAAGCCCAGGATGCAAAATGAAGTTTTAAAGTGGGAAACATATCAGGACTAGAGGAAAAGACTTTGGACATACCTGTACTAGGTAATATTTAAAGCAAAGGGATTTAAAAAAAGAACTAATTCAAAGCAGGACTAATAGACAAAGAAAGAACCCTGGCGAGGCTTTTTAATTAAAATATGGAGAAGATAACACGATTTTAAGGAGAGGGCTCCTGCACATGGTTGTACTGTTGTGCATTGCACAACCCTGTGGGGTGCCAGTCACATCACTGCTATCAGAGATATTCCAGCAGATGACAGTGAAATGTCTTGAGGAAGAGGACTCTCTTTTTAATAAACAGAAGGGAGTAACAGACTAGCAGTGGTGCAACTCTTGAGTTGTCAAGCCATACTGATTTATTTAAAAAATTTTCTTGACTCCATCCTCAAGTAATCTTTTTTTTTTTTTTTTTTTTTTTTTTTTTAAAGAGGGAGGAAGGGAAGGAAAGACAGAGAGAAGGAAGGAAGGATGGAAGGAAGGAAGGGAGGAAGAAAGGGAAACATCTTTAAACATTTTCTTGTTTTATTGTATTTTGTTTGTTTGTTTGTTTTTTACATGGGCTGGGGCCGGGAATCGAACCGAGGTCCTCCGGCATGACAGGCAAGCACTTTGCCCGCTGAGCCACCGCGGCCCGCCCCCTCAAGTAATCTTAACGTGAAACTCTGGTTAGGCTACTCTGCCTGAGAAATGCTTTAAAAATTCTTCAGCAGTTTTAGTAAACTTGTAAAAAAGCCAAACTCTTCAGACTAATGTTCAAGATACTCCATAGTATTATGCTCCAAAAATAGAACCTTCCAGCAAAAATATATTTCTCAATCTCCAACAAGTACAGCCTATAATATTCCTGATTTCCAGGTTTTGTCCATGCTTAAGCTATTATAACCATTTCACAGATGATGTAAGCAAAGTTTAAAGTGATTCGTCTAAGTCTTACATTCTTGAAATATATAATTGTTGTCACTAGTATATACCACTCAAGTCAGTTAAGGGTCTGTGTATTAACCATATTTGTAATTACATACACTATCTCATATATTTCTTGAATATATGTTTTATATAGCAGTTGTTATATATAGCCAAACGTGTTAGAACATTTGAAATATACGTCATCAATAAAGCTTTGAAAACTGTTTATTATTAATGGTATTATTTATCCCATTGTCAGTTCATCCTAAAATGAAAGTATCTGCTCAAGGAAAAGTCATTAGCCTATGCTATTGTTGTAATTAGACATGACATATCACAAAGTCTTATGAAGTATAAAATAATGACTATTTATGGAAATATTCCTTCTTTTCCCATCCCAACAGAGAAATTGAAGCTTCCAATATGCAAAGTCAGCTCTGATTTGTCACTGTTAAAAGTGAGCCAGGAAACAATAGCTTCTATTCACAGACTGGGCAAGGTACAGTTGACAACGGTGTTTGCACTAGCAAGGGCCCTTCTCTAACTGCATTGGTTGGTTTCCTCTGCACCCCCATCCAAGCAGCTGCTCTTTAGAATACACTCCACTTTCCCCTTGAGCCCCACATCTGCTCAAGGTACTCCTTCTGGCATTACTTCACTTTCCAAAATTCCTCTTCAAAGGGCTTACTGAATCACCAAAAGGTTTCCAGAGGCTCTGGTATATAGATGATGCAGAAAACCTATGCCAAGCACAATCACTTTGACAAGCAGCACTTTTCTGCTTCTTTTTAATCGTTGCCTCCTTAATGCATTGAAGCTTACAAACTGCATGTTGCTCTTTACTTTATGACTTCCTACTGCTGATGTCAAGAATATTTAGAAAATAAAAATATGAAAGTTTTTTCCCTAACAGAGGCCATTTCACCATGAGTTTATTAATGCACAGAATGACTAGTTCCTCTGTATACGTTATAAAGTAGTCTTTAAAAGTTTATTTGTAGTTTCTAACCAGTAGATGCATTTCTTCTACTTAGATTGTCTCACTTTGTGGTATTTACCTTTCTTATTGACCTGGGAGATTTGGGTTACCAGCTTTCCCACATCTACTTCATACTTAATAAGAGTATTTTTACTTATTTTACATGAAATTTTCTAAATATGTTTTCTTTCTTATCCCAAATGTGAACATGGAATCACTAAGAAAAAGGCAATAATTTCATCATAGTTTTGTATCACTAACATATGACAAATAGTTTTCAATCAATATGAACCATTTAATCATATGAGGAGGTGGCTTGTGTTCATAAGGGCAAGATGTCCAGTTTGATGACCTAGTTTCAAACCAACACAAATATCTTCCATCATCAAATATTAACCCTATTCACTGACATCACAGAAGCCTGCCATTGTTCACACAGGGCATCTGGCTGCATTCGTTTAAAATTAATAACAGGAGAGGGGAAAGACAAGGCATCGGGCATGGCTTCCATGAGTCATATGGAAAGCGCAGGGCACTTACAAGATAACAGACATTTCTGAACACAGATGAATTTAATAGCATAGAAGAAAGAGTAACAGATAGAAAAACCCAACCACCCTCTAGGGTCAGAACTCCAGCTCTGTCTCTTGGTTACTGTAGAGATTGGACAAGGGACAGTTATTCAGTCTCATGTTTCCTCATCTCTAAATAAGGACAGCATCATTTTTCACAAGCTAGTTTGGGACGATTTGGAATCACCTAACCTAGTTGACTACCATATACAAGGGCTTAATAAATAGTGGTATTAGCAGTGGCAGTAGTAATGAACAATATTATTATTATTTTTCTTAGAATCTAAATTTCCCATTAGATTCCTCCAAATTCCATCCCTTTCTAGGATCTCCTCATCAGCAATTTCACCAGTCTAAAAACTGCTAGGCATTCCTGATTCTGTAATTCACAAATTTGATCAGACACAGTTTCATCCATCAGTATAAGAGTAGTAGCTCCATAAATTTATTAGCAACTTTACGTGGTGCTGCTTTATGTTAAACATGTGCCCTAAATCTGTCATCCCAATTTAAAATAGTGCCCTTCAAACTGGGGTTTGAAGATAGAGTGAACAAATATAAGAACACCATTTCCACAAGTAAATGTTTTAGTTCTGTTCTTTCTCAAGTTTTCCCATTCTTGATAAAGGCTTATCCTGGTAATTGTTGTATAGCAACTTTTACCACATTGAATTCATCTTAATAAATATACACACACACACACACACACACAGTCATAGGTACATATATATATATATATATATATATATAAATATTTTGTTATCAGTAATGAATCATTAATCATATTGATGTTGCATAACAAATTTTATTTAATCTTTCTGCTTGAAGCATAACTTTCTTCTCAAGGACAAGTGGCTTAGATCCCTTTTCCTTCATGCTGTGCTCCAAAAAGCATAGATGCTATATATTCATACAGTTCTTGTCTTGAAGTCTGGCTCCCTCATTTACTGGTTGTCTGATGTTAGCAAGGTACTGAGAGTCTCTGAAGCTCAGCTTTATACTTGGAGAGTTGTGTGAGGATCAAAGGAGAAAATGTATTTAAGGTGCTAGGCATATTAAATGGATTTAATTCATGGGGGTTATGAATACACTTTGGTTTATTTAATCTCTGTATTTATCATAAATGTTAATGCCTTGACATTGGGAAAAGTATGTCCTGATAAAGGATCAGAAGCTAAACAAAATGTGCTCTTTGATAGGGTAGGTCATTGTGGTAGGCAGAATTTTGAAGGTAACATCCCAAGATTCCCATCTCCTGGTTATTCTGTCAAATGCTAATCTAGGTACTGCACAGACTTTGCAATTTTAATCAAAGTCCCAAATCAGTTGATCTTAAACTATGGAGACTATCACGGTGAGCCTGATTTAATCACAGGGGCCCTTAAAAAAGCAAAAGGGAAAGGCAGAATGGGAAGTCAAGGTGATTCAAAATAAGATTTAACATGCCATTGCTGGCTTTGAAGTTGGAGAGGGCCATGTGCCAAGAAATGCAGACACACTCTAGAAACTGGTAACAAACCCCAGCCCATAGCCAGCAAGGAAATGAGGACCTTAGTCCTACAACTTCAAGACAATTGCTTCTGATCAACAGCATGAAAAACAGATTCATCCTCAGTCATCCAGATAAAAGTCTTGGTCAATAGAAACCTTGCTTTTAGCCCATGAGACTCTAAGGAGAACACTCAGGACTTCTGATCTATAGACCATGACCTGGCAAATGGTGTTGTTTTAAGCTTCTAAATTTGTGACAATTTTTTATGCTGTCCTTGAAAACTGTTAAAGCCATAGTCTTTTCCTTTCCAGTCCTTTCTGTGGTGCAGTATTCAAAAAATAAAGTGGAGTGCAAATGTCTGTCCGCTGAATATGAGAATACTTCTTCAATTCCTCTACATATCTTTCAGGAAAAGCTCCCTGTGATAGATTGAGCTGTCCACCCCAGCAAAAACATGTTCTGAGTCTTAATCCACATCCCTATGGCTGTGAACCCATTGTATATGGTATCTTTGCATATGTTAAGGCAAGTCAGGTTGTGGACTTACTTGTGATTAGGATCTTGGAAAGCACTACTTAGGTATGGCCAACTAAATGAGAGCAGGTGTTAGTCCTTAGTACTGGAGGCCTTACGGATAGAACTTGGGAGTGAGAGAATGGCGGAAAGGAGACAGCATCACCATGTGTGGGAGGCAGGCACACAAGCCAAGGAATCGCAGTGATTGCTGGCAGCGAGCACCAGAATGCTACAGGATCTGGGAGAAAGCAAGCCTTGCTGATATCTTGATTTTGGATTTTTTCTAGCCTCAAATCTGTGAGCCAATAAATCCCTGCTGTTAAGCCAAAACCAGTGCGTGGTATTTGTGACAGCAGCTCTAGCTCTAGCAATCAAAGTAATTCCTTTTCATGATTTGTCATGGATCCTAATGATGAAAAGGCAGGCATATAAAAACTTAAATATATTTCTACATCATTATCTAGAGACATTAAAGCAGATTTCCTCTGGGTATTCATAGTTGTAAATAAGCCCTGATATACTACCTTATGCTTCTCCCACTCTTTCTAACACCTAAAGTGCATGCCAGTGAATTCTTTAGTATTTCTGTGATGTAAAGTTATTGATTCTATAGCTATCATTTTAATATCAGACAAATGTCTAATTCTTCTAATTTCCCTTTCAAGTTCATTTCACTTTGATTTGTTTAGCCTTTATATCATATTCAAATCATTTAAAGTGAAATTTATAAAATCTTTTTTGAATGCAATTTAGCATAATGATGACCATAGAAAATTCCCTTTGTATTTGAAACTCAGCTCCACCCCTTGGTAGCTGCATGACCTTGGGCAAGTAACTGCTCTTCCCTATTTCCCAAGTTACCTCCTCTGAGAGTTACCTACTTCAGTGTTGTTGAGGGGATTAAATGAGTTAATATATGTATAGCACTTAGAACACCATATAAGTTACAAGCATATCTTATATTATTATTTAATTTTATAGGTTGCTTTAGTTTCTTTGGCTGCTCCACCAAGTACCATGTAATGGATCGGTTTAAACAATGGGAATTTATTAGCTCACAGATTTGATGTTAAGAGAAAGTCCAAAGCAAGGCATCAAAAAGGTGATACTAAAAGAAGAAAAAAAGGTGATGCCTTTTCCCAAAAGGCAGCATTCTGGCTGTCAGTGATCCTTGGTCCTTAGCTTGTCACAAGGCAAGGCACATGGGAGTGCCACCTGGTCTCTCCCTTCCCGTCTGGGTCCTTGATAGTCAGCTTCTGGCTGCTCCCTGTATGGCTTTTTCTCTGTCTGCATTTCATTCTCTTATAAAGAACTCTAGTAATAGTATTAAGACCCATCCTGATTGGTCTGGACCATACCTTAATTGAAGGAACCTATCAAGAAGTCCTACTTCCAATGGGGCCATACCCACAGGAATGGATTAAGAACATGTTTTGGGGGGTACATAGCATTTCAGACCATCACACACATCTATATTCAAAGAGCTAATTATTGTCTCTAAGCAGCTGAATGTGTTCCTTGGGTTAAATACCATGAAATTTAATTTTTACCCCCTCTGATGGTAACATAATCTGAATAACCGCTTTTTAATATTCTGGTATCTGTAAGCACCCACATTTCCAAAGGATTTTTTTAAAATTCAAAATCCTTTTTCTCTTAGAAGAAGATTAGCTTTCCTAGAATTAAAAAAAAAAAAGTGAATTCAATGTTTATATCTGAGACATGCCATTGGGAGGCTAAGGTGTAGTTAGTCTTCTCTGCAGACTGACAGTAATTCCAATATTCACTCATGAGTCTCTTCGAAATCACTGCTGAAATGTACAGCTGAGGATCATATGCTAGTTAGACCAGTGAACTGGAATATATAAGATGATTTTTGAGTTTTCTAGGATAGAAAGCATAATGCACCAGTGCCACCTACTTGTTCAAATACAATGTGCTACTTATTTATTCCTAACGTGAACTGTGCTGCCATAACAAGCAGAAACGTAAAATTCTCATTTCTCTTAACATTGACATAGTCCCTCTATTTATTTTACCAAATACTCATTTCTTCACATGACGTAAGTGATAAATTCAAGGTTTAAGGTAAATATCCCTTGTGTTTATTTTATTTGTACAAGAGGGATAACAAACTAAACACACTAATTTTCAATATTTTTCTTTTAAATTTTGCCTGTATCTGAATTATTTAACACAACTCCTATGTCAGCATCTTAGTTGAATATTATTATATCTTCCATAGAATTTCAAGCTTCAGAAAGTAGAACATATGCTTTCTATTAAAATTAAGACTGTCTATGGGATATTTGTTAGATGAAATAAAACATTATAGTGCCTGCTGCTTTAGAATAAAAATGTATATTTTTGCAATAAGGTATGCTCACAGTAATACTCTCTGTATTTTTACTTAGCGTGGGGAATGTTTAGAGGTGGTGGGAGACCTAGGGCCAAGTAGCAGGGGTGTGTTCTTCAAGTAAGTTGATCCAGTGTGGCAGGAAGGGGTCTGATTCTGTCAGAGTTTAGGCTAAAATACAAAACCTGAGGCGAGTGTCTGGGAGCCACTCTTAGGTAGCGGGCCCTGAGGCTGGGGAACTAGGAGGTAAGGCAGAGCTGCAGATGTCCAGCTCAAAGCTATACAGGGCTCCAATGCTGACTACATGGCTTGTGGCAGGAGTGGAGCCCAACAGGCAAGGTTAAGGGCACAGCAGTAGATCTTCCTCTATGTCATCGTTGTGTCCTTGGGCTCATCTGCTGTCAGGATGAAGAAACACACAATGCAACTGATGGTTCATAAGGCCCTTAACTCCCACTGGTGGAGTCCTCCTAAGGGGACACCTTCCCACCAGCTCTCCAGTCTTCCTTCCTCTGCTGAAGGGCCTGGGAAATCACTGCCCCCATGGGGCTCAGTCACTGGCCAACAGTGCTGCTGTGCAGGGGCTCTGGGGAGCAGAAACATGAAATGTACAACAAACGAGAAGGGGTGAAGACTTCAAGACACATCACCTCGGAAAGAAAGACATGTTGATTTCCTCTTTCTTGATTTCTTTCCTCAAGTTGAGGAGGATGGTGGGTCATTCATGCACATCTTCATGAGGAGGATGTGTTTGCCTCCCTGGGACCGGCTTTTGCTCTGTTGCCTGTTATCGTGTCCAGGCTGTCACATCTTAGGGACACCCTTAGAACTTTGAAATGCCACCTTTGCTCTGCTGCTTCCCTCTTGCCTAGGAATCATCTCACTGTCTGGCTGGACCACTGCTAAATTTTAGCACCGCCCCGCCTCCCCCCTCAGTAGCAGCTCTTGAAGTTTTAGCAAAATCAAAACTCTTCAATGAGAAAAAAGTGCTAGGTCACTTTAACGCAGGTATAGATATTATATATTCAAATACACACACACACATAAATATTACCTAGTCCTTTTTGTCTTGGTTTAAAGGAAAAAAAAAAAAAAACTTCACCATGTTTTTAGATTAAATATGCAAATGTGGTACCAAGTAAGGATCTACTTGACCTTGAAAAAGCCTCTGTAACAATAAAAGAATTGGGTTTGATGGCCTCTGAGTTTATGTGTCTATTCCATGTCAGCCTTCCACTGACAAGTGGCTAATAGATCACAAGACAAGTGGTGGGAAAGAAGGAAGGAAAACCACGATGCTGCTTCTCAGTTAGCTCTTGCTTCCCTATCATAAAGAATGGGGATTCCTGGACTAAGGTAACATGATTTCTCTTCTTCCTTCTTCCTATTTTCCTCTCTTTCTTCATCTTCTTTCCTTCTTTGCTTCTTTCACATTTGCTTTTCCTCTACTTACTAAAGATAAAGATTTTTTTCTCCTCAAAGCTTCCCTTCTTTGCCAGCATATGCAGATTAAATGCTTAGAAAAAGTAAAAATCACAAACACTACTTTAAATCAATGGCAAAATTTAAAAATCACTTTTCTAATCAAAAAGGGTCTTGGTGTGTGAAAGTAACTTAAAAACAGAAAATATTCCAACTTTATAAGAAATTGGAGGTTTTGTTGTTTAAGACCCCCCCCAAAAAACCTAAAAAGATAGGCAGCAGTTTTTATGTCTTCAAGGTACTAAACCCTATCCTTTTTAAACATCATAGTCACACACAGAACATAAATTTAAAGTTCATTTTGAATCCATCTTGTCAATCTACTAAATTGTCTACAACAGTCATAGGCCTTGAATTCTACACCAAAGATTAAAGATGGAGACAGTTGCATGATTAAACCAAAATCACTATATTCAGTATTACTGCTTGCCCTAAAGGATGCCTTAAAATCCAATATAACTGGAGATTAAGGACAGAGAACCTATTTAAACATATAGACCTTGCTAAAGAGTCTGCAATCAAATCCAAGCAAGTTAATACTTGAATATATAACTGCAGCATATATAAAGTTAAGTACCCATTGAGATAAATATAATTATGTGAAGAAATTAAATAAAAATATTACTGAAATAATCTGGCCATTATTTTTTTCCCCAGCACAGTAATTTGAGTGCTTTGCATTCAGTATCTGTGGCAGAGACTGCTAAATGACCACCAAACCTGTCACCTCCAATTCCTGGACTAACTATATTTTCCATTCTCCTTTCTAGTAAGGTGCAATAATGAATTGTGAGCAGAAATGATATACAACTCTTTCAGACCTGCCTGACTCATATGCCCCCAAAACAAACAAAACAACACAAAACACTTCCACACTCTTTTCCCCACTGCTTGGTTGAAGCTTAAAAGCCTTGGATCCTTGAAAATTCCCATGTTCAGGTCTGAGCTGCAAAGAGGGATGGAAAGAGCCTGGTTCCCTGAATTACCATGTAGAGGGGAGTGACTGTATGGCCAGGAACAGCTGTTCTGAATTTCACTTCTATTTTGCTAAGCCACTGAGATTTTGGAACTAATCTTTTCCAGAAGCTAATGAGACCAACTCAGAAATTAATACCTCAAGTGTTATGGTTAAGTAATAACCATTTGGTATTGTCTTAGAAGAAGAAAAGAAAGATGAAGAATCATGCTACAGTGTGTCAAACATTTGCTGAATCTGTGGTCTCTGGTACCCTGGAAGGCAGATATAAAGGCAGGTCTAAGAGACATAAGTGGAAATATCAGAGAGGTTGCGTGTGTTGGCATTGCTCGTGTTTCTTGTAAAGTAGTCCATATAGAGGGTGAGTTTAGGCATGGATTCTAAGCAGAAAGGTAAAAGCCCAAAGTGTCTAGAAAAGTGGGACCTCTGAGAGTTGGCAAAGTCGATTCTTTCTTAGACATCAAATAGTAAGAGGTAGGGTTGAAAGAACCTTTGAAAGCCAAAGCCCATTAAGACTGTGACAGCGTCAAAGCTGGGTTAAGGGTGTGAACCCTCACCAAGTCTCTTATCTCTCAGATTAGTTATTCAATGAGTTAAGAGAGAAAGGAAAACAGCAAAAAATCAGTTTTGAGAATTATGTCTAAGAAAGAACTTTGGATTTGGTTACTGATGTACATCACTGATAAACAGAACTTACTGGAAGCAAATAGAAAAATCTACCAGATTTCTAAAATAATTGCATTACCGAAGAAAACAACCTTTGACCCTTTGGATTTTAATTCCATCCTTAGACCTTTTTGCATAAAGAGACTGTGAAAGCTGAATGTGAGCCTTGTTAATGAATCAGTGACTGACATTTAAAAGACATCTTAAATCTATAATTATCTAAGTTTATAACTGTGGCATGTAATGGCATTATTTTTGAGGGTAGTGTTTTTGAGTAGTTTTTAAAGAAATAAAATCTAGGAAACAGCAACAAATTGGCAAAACAAACAGAAATTTTAATATGGGAGAATAAAAACACTGGGAAAAATCAACATAAAATGTATATTTCTACCAAGAAAGCACTAATGGAATCCACTCAGATTGACTGTTTTAAAAATCCCTGTTGTACATTCTGTCACTGTGCTTTAAATACATATGAATTTTCCACAAAATGACAATCTATTTATTGATAAGAAAATAGAGCAGTCAACAGCAGTAAGTCAATTCTATTTACTATTCTCCACATTTGTGTTTGTTTTTGCTTTACCTTCAGAATCAAAGCAAAATGCTAAAATTATTTAAATTGCTTCTTTATCAGTAATAGCATAAAAATATCGGTAAATTAAATCAGCTGCAACTACAATGTTTTATTTACTGTTTTACTCAATTTATGGCTTTTTCTAAATTAGCCATTTTGGTCAGAAAGTCTATATACCACAGATAAAATTAAGTTCTTATTTCCCCTTCAAGACGTCTTATTGAAGCTAGTACAAATTCCAATGTTGGATGGTTTGGAGAGATGGTTTGTAACTCAGAGGAGCACATAGCTGGTACTAAATAAAAGTCATTCTGACTCTCTGGGCATTATTAGTTCACAACCATTAAATGTGAGAATACAACTTTAAATTTCCCCAGGTCTTTTAGATTATGTCCCACACCTATCCCTCAGGTTGACAACAGATCTGTTTGCACAGCAGTAGAGGGAATCCATACCAACTAACTGGTTCTTCCACCTTAAATATGAAAACACAATAAAGATTTCAGACACTTGAGAAATTAGCAGCAGGAAAGAGAAGACCAAAATTAAAAAAAAAAAATGTTGAGAAGAAAGACAACTGGAATGGATACATCATAAATAGACAGAACATCTAAAATTCCTCAAAATCTTTACTGGGTGCTCCTTCCTGATCTTATCAATGGAGTCATTTTTTTTTTTTTAGCTTAGTCTGAGCCTCCTCTCTTTTATCTTTTCTATATATTAATCCTTCCCTAGGTTATCTAATCCAGCCCTGTGTCATCAGCATCTATATGCTGATAATTTTCAAGTGTTTATCTTCACACTGGATCCCTCCTCTGAAACACAAACTCATATATCTAACCGCCTGCATTACATATCCACTTGACATGTAAGATTATTTCAAATTCCACATGTTGCTCATTATTCCCGGTCTGGCTTTCCTCAGTGCTTCCCTTCTCTATAAAGGCCCGGGACCAATTACTTAAGCCAAAGCATATGGTATCCTTGTTCCTCTCTATTCCTTACCTCCCACATCACACCCATCTTGCTGCCTTCTCATTCTAGAAGATTCTTCCCCTAAATCTTGCCATGGTTGGCTTTTTCTGATTTCTCATGACTAACTGATACATTGCTTCTTTCCTGAGGTCTTCCACAATGACTCGACCTTAAAGTGCCCATCCACAGATCACTGTTTTGCATCAGTTTTTTTTCCCATATGCAGAAATTGCAATCTGAATTTAATGCTTCTTTAATATATATGTCTAATTACAATTAGAAAGCTTTGAATAAATAGTATGAGAATGACATTCCAAATATGTAGCAAAGGAAAATGTGGCATGAATTAAAGCATTTAATGAAGTATAAAAGTATAAATGACATTTCAACACACTACTTGGTCTGAATTTAATAATTAATATGTTTTTAATAATGTAAAACATTCTTGATTTAGAAGCTATGCTACACATATGTACAGACAATGTATATTTAATATGTACCTATGCATTTCAAAACAGAATGTATATTGTATAACCTTAAAAATGAAAAATAACAGAGAATAGGAAACTAAAAGAAAAAAGGGTGGAGGAAAGGATAAGGGAATATCAACTTAAAAATGTATGGCAAATGTGGAAGCAACCTTTGAATCCATCAATGGACAAATGGATAAACAAAATCTACTACAAAATGTGGCATATACATACAATGAAATATTACTCAGCCATAAAAAGGAATGAAGTTATTATACCTGCAACAGCATGGAGGAAGCTTGAAGACGTCATATCAAGTGAAATAAGCCAGACAAAAAAGGACAAATAGTGTATGTCACTGATATGAAATAATTAGAATAAGCAGATTCATTGTCATTAACTAAAATACAGGCAACCAGAGGCTAGGATCGGGGTAGGGAATGGGAAATTAATGCTTAATTGGTACAGAGTCTTTGTTTCAGTTGATGGAAAAGTTTTGTGATGGATAGTAGCAAAACATTGCGAATATAATTAACATCACTGAATTGCATACTTGAAAGTGGTTAACATGGGAAATGTTTTGTTATATATATGTTACCACAATAAAATAAAGAAAAAACAGCAACTATGTCAAAAAGAAATGTTTTAAATATATTATTTAATAATATAATAGCAACTGGAAGGAGAAAAACTATAAATACCAACAGACATTGGGAAGTATATAATGAAGATAAACTGAAACCTCATTTTTCAAATCAGGGAATCAATAGGTAATTGTCTGAAGTTGAAAGGTCAAGAAACAGAGGATTAAAATTAATTTCAATACTAATGAAGGTAAATGTGAAAAGAAGTAAAAGTAGGAAGAGTTACTGGAATCTGCCTCCGTGCAACTACCTGAGATAGTAAATAAAGGGACGAGGTTCCTTTCTTTCTTAAGTTCTTCTGTACTATTGTAGTTGTTCATACGTGTTTTTGATTTTTTTTTAAACAAAGTGATTTAAAAAAAAAAGAAAATAAAGATGCTTTAGTTTATTTATATCCTGTGGTAAATAGTTTTCATGAAATATCCTTTTCCTATATATCCTGAGCATAGTGTTTTTAGTGTTCAGAATCTTTTGTAGTTACCACATCTTGTGTGTTCTCACTTTAGCTGTTCTTGAAGGCCCGAGTCCCTTGAGAGGCAGGTTCGCCAGCGTGGCCAGGGAAGGTTGGTGGGGCAAGAGGCGTCCCTAGGACAAAACATGGGCCCGCCACGGGCAGGCACGTCCAGTGTCCCCCGTCACAGGACACTAGGGGCACGCTAACAAACTACACCCTAGGAACACACCAAAAAAACTGATGCAAAACAGTGATCTGTGGATGGGCACTTTAAGGCATATTCTTTATCCCTAAATGGTTTTGGTTTATTCTATTCAGCCTCCCTCCCAGTTACAGACCTTCTATGACCCTTAGAATCCTCTTCTGAAACAGTAACCTGGGGGTGGCCAGCCAATATGCATGGCCAAATATCCAGGGTACATCAATCATTTATCTGGTTTGGCTATACCAGACTAAGGAGGACTCTCTCGTAGCTGCTTCCTGCTTTGGTGACTAAATTACGTGAAATTTATTTGATGAATAAGTTGAAGTCTGAACTTCTTCCCTTGCCAAAAAGACTGCATGAAAACCTGCATTCCTCAGGGGGTTTCGATGATCCTCAGTTCCTCCAGGTTCTGCTCCTTCCTATTACTAACTTCACATGTCAGTGTGAAACATGCTCTTAGGACTTGTGTGATTCTTTTGCATTCCTTTAAACTGTAGTTCCCAAATGGGTATCCAATGCAATGCTAATGGCAGACCTTCCATTTAGTGGTCTTGACCAGAAGGCAGTTTGCACAGGAGAGAGGGAGGTTTCCCTTTCTCTGGTCAATGAAATTCTCTAAGGAAAAATTTGCAGGCAAAGTATGAAGAATGTATTTTGCAGTCATCCTACCATGTGCCGCAGGGTCCCAGAGGACATTGAGAGTGCAAACACATCCCAGGCTCTGGCAATGCAATGGCCCTACTGGGCAATGGAGCACTTACCACTGGGGAAAGCAAGTTTGCTTCCATCTTGGCCCATATGCCCATTTTATTTGGGTTTAATTACTGTGCAAACTTTCACCCTCATCACCAATCCATTTTATCCAGTACACCTGCTAATTAAAGAAAATGTTAGAAAGTGTGAGACAGTCTATGATACGATGATGGGTTGAAGCAGAAGCTTGTGACTGTATTCTAACCAATATGGGAACAGG
Organism: Tamandua tetradactyla; assembly: GCF_023851605.1. Lineage (NCBI taxonomy): Eukaryota > Metazoa > Chordata > Mammalia > Pilosa > Myrmecophagidae > Tamandua > Tamandua tetradactyla. Next base: position 32,359,872 of record NC_135352.1, read on the forward strand.
TATACAATATGGGAATGTCAGCCTTCAACCCACTGAGTGGACCTAAGGCTGCCCAAGGCCCATTTTCCGCTTTCAGCCCAACGTTCTCCCCTCTACTGTTCTGGCATGCCTTGTGCTTTTTAACTTGAAAATCTGCAAATTTAGAAAAATTATATATGCAGATCATAATAAGGGAAATGTAAATACATAATTGAGGTATGGTGTCTGTCTGTAAATAATACTCTTGTCCCCAAGATAAAAAAGTAGAATATGAAGTATTTTTAGGATAGCGTTGGTCTTTTTTTTTTTTTTTTTTTTCCTTTTTGTTGGTTTGTCCTATTGGTACAGTTGTATACCCTGAACATTTTTTGTTTTTGTTTTTATTTTTTGCATGGGCAGGCACTGGGAATTGAACTCGGGTCTCCAGCATGGCAGGCGAGAACTCTGCCTGCTGAGCTATTGTGACCCGCCCTATACCCTTAACATTTTAATATATAACATTTACCAACCTGAAGGTTTAGGTAATATAGAAATTGGTCATTTTGTTGAGGCATGAATCAGATTGATAATAATATAAAGCAGGGGGCCAAAGCACACTTCCGGGCAGGTGTGTGAACCAACTCTGCTGTGCATTACACACATCGCACTGTGGCTGGGCCTTGGCTACTTTTCCCCATGCATGAATGTTATAGAAAAACATATGTTCTCTAGTCATATTAGGAAATAAAAAGATTGAAGAGGATTGAATACAATCTTAAACCACAATCCTGTTGCATAAATTTCATCCCCAAACCTCTGCATTATGACCACGTACAAATGAGGGAGTGGCACTGATAAAATCACTGTTGATAATGCCAAAAGGAAGCCATACAATTAATAAATGTCATCTCCTCATGATATATGATTTTCTGAGTCCCCCTCATTCATTTTCTCAAGCCATGCAGAATACTTATTTCTAACCTGTTTCTGTCTTAATATATGTCAGACAATGATCACCTTCTAAAAATTGTATGTTTGATTTCAAAAAAGTTCATCCAAGGTCTACTATTAGTTAGTTCTTTCTAGGGGCTTAGTACTATTTTTATTTGTATTTTATCTACTGCAGCAGGAAACATCAATGTATATTTTTCCTCAAAAATCCCCCCAAATATACATTTGAACACATATCGGGACCAGCATAAATGAGGACTGCTGATTTTCAAATTAAGAAGCAAAGGATTACATAGTTGAATCTCACCTTATTGGGTTTGGGAAATCTGAAATGCCTTCTCATGGTACAACTATGTCCATAATTACTGAAAAAGTTGTATGCAAAGTCACTGCCATACAAGCAAATTTTAAAATATATTTTATACAAAATGTTTTGAATCTACTGTTTCAGTATGAGTATACATACAATGAATTGATTATGAATATTTGTTTATAAATTTAACTTTCAAGACAAAAATGGGTGAAGTTATCTCTAGTTATTAGAGAATTAAAATAACCTTAATAGAAAATGCATAGCTCTGTCTTCCAGAAAAAAAAATTAACATAGTTTCTAGCAAACAATAATAAAAATCTGTTGATTTCTCCACATTCTATTCATATGATGAAAATCAACTTCTAATCCCATACACCATAAGATGCTTGGTCTTAGATTTCGTTCCTCTATCAAATTTTTATTGACACTGCAGAGAGTATATAATAAAATAGCTCCTCTGAACGTGCATTTTCATTTGTATGTGATGGCTGTGAGAGAGACCGTGAATCCAAATCACAAATACCCATAATAGTAAGTCTAGCTCAGAGCCATGGTCCTGGCTTCCTTATCTCCATGGAAGCACATCTCCTGTGTAGGCAAAGAGCCAATTGACATCATGTGCAACAAAGCACAGAGAAAAGAGAAGTGTTGAGAGCATTTGACTATCAAACCTCTTATCTAAGGTTGCAAGCGCATGCAATTTTTAGGCAAATCTACTGCAACTTATCTGAAATGTTATGAAAACAAGCCTCTTTGCTTCTGAAATATTGTAATAAAAACTCGATGTTGCAAAATTGTCTCAATTTGAGACAATGCTCAAATTCACTCACAATGATAAAACATGCTATTATCTCCTATAAAATGGCTTGAAAAGGAAAAAAAAACTAACTTGTTAGAATGATGTGCCCCATCAAGATAGATAAACTGGTGAAAATAAGTAATTTCATTCCATGGTTAGACAGAGCAATTTACATCTCTGTAATTCTGTTGCTTGATAAAAATTAAGTAGTGTTTTTCCAGGTTCTTAACACAAATGGCTAAAAGAGTGGTCTCGTGTTTTGTGTACTTTAGATTCACAGCCTATTCTCCAGGCTCCCTTCATCTGACATACCCCAAAGCTACTAAATCAGACTCTGTGTGAGGGTCCTAGGTGATTTAAAAAAATATATTTGTACATATATGTATATATATAATTATATTTATAAATATATATTTATATAAATATGCATATATATATATAAATCTCCACATAACTCCATCAATTGAATCCACGTTGTAGTTAAGAAACCCTGATTAAATTGTCATTGTTCTTTTTGTAGAGATTGTTTGCTGTTTCTAGTTTATTTTCTTGTTGTTTTTTATGGTTGAGATTTGTCCTTTCGGAATCTGAGGTGTCATACATTTCATCAGTTCTAAAAAATTATAAGCTATTATCTATTCATTTATTTTCTTGTCCACATTTACTCTATTCTATCTTTCTATATGCTAGTGAATCGAAGTGTTCAGCTCTTTCTCCATATTTCTTAACATCACATATATTTTCCATTTCACCATTTCTGTTCTACATATATATTCTGCACAGTTTTGTTTTCGATCTGTCTTCAACCACCTTGCTTATTCTTTTACTGACTTTAAACAGCCCCTTCTACTCTGCAATATTTAAAGCCAAAAGATATTGCTCCTAAATTAGCCACGTTCACAGTCTATTTTTGTCAAGTTTTCTTAGGAAGCAGCAGATTATATTGATTTTTAAAAATGCAGTAACTCTTTTATATAATATCCCCCAGCTTTGGTAGATTTTTTGTTTTTTGTTTTTTTCCTTGTCTCACTTCGACTGCTTTCTTGGTGACCAGAGGTCGAAGAGGCATGATTTGTTGTTTTATATACATGTAAATATAAATATATATCCCCCCTTCAGTGGTAGTCCTGAGGTGAGTGGTCATAGCTCAACTGGCCAAAATCTGAGTCTGACCAGGATTTAGGACCTGTTCCAGGACTTTTTTCTTAACTTTGATTTTATCTATTACAGAGAGCAGTAACCAAGGTATTGTATATTTTGTTTTGTTTTCAATTAATTTGTATTTTTTTAATGTATTAGTGACAACTTCTTGGGAGTTGGGTTATTGCCATTTCTAAAATCTATGGCAACTTTGATCTCTAGTAACTGCAGCATGGCTGCTGCTGTATACCAGAAGTGAAGGTCACCAGAGGTGACCCTGTGGCCGTGTAGGAATTAAAGGTGAGTCATTTCCTGCCCTTTCTTTCATCCTTTCTCTTCCCAAACCACATATTTTAGGGAGTCAGGTTTCATCCAGTGAATTCCACTTCTGATGCCAGTGGTGTTGGATAGCAAATGTTTAATTAGTAACTAAATAACTGCAGAAATTCAACGTAATTTAATTTTGACTCTATCCAGAATTTGGCCAGACTCTACAGACTACAGACAATCCTCTAGAACTGCCCTTCAGGCACCAGCGTGAGTTCAGGAGCTTAAGCCACCCACAGTTTTGGCCAATTGACTACATATTTGAGGGTTCCCACCACCCCTTTGTATAAGATAAGATGCTAGAATGGCTCACAGAACTCAACTAAAGCATTATAGTTATGACTATAGTTTTATTTTAATAAACGAACACAAAAGAAGCCAAAAGAAGAAACACAGGGTGAGGTCTGGGAGCATCTCAGATATAAGCTTTTGTGTTTTTTCCACTTGCACTAAGAATATGTCTCCCTCCTGGCACAGTAGTGACATATTTTTGTCAGCCCTGCAAGGTCCCCATGGCTTCAAGTGTCTCAAGTTCATATTGTGTCTCATTGTACAGGAAAGACTGAGAGAATCTGTAGCTGCCCTTCCCTCCCAGGGCAGGACATGGGCCCATATGATCTTGCTAATAACACGGCTAGACTTTCTGATGTGGCCAGTGCCCACCTGAGGCCCCAGGTGTGGCCAAGCCCATGTTGACCAACTCTAAAGTGTGGTCGTGGGTTCAGCAGGAATAGACACTCCTCTCCCAGGAAATTCCAAAGACTCAGAGGTTGGTTTCCTAGGAGCTGAGGACAAAGACCAGACAGTTTTCTCTCTACATATACATTCTATAATATTTTCCTTGAAATATTGTCTTCTGTAATATTTTCCTTGAGCTGTCTTCTACCAGATTGCTGATTCTTTCTTTACCTGTGTTTAATCTGCTATAATCTGTCCATTAAGGCTTAAATTACAATTATTATACATTTCATATTTAGAAGTTCTATACATGTGCACATGTTTGTTTGCTTGTTTTTTGTATGCTATATGGCACAGTCACGTTTCATTCTTTATCCATGTGAGTATTCCATTTTTCCGGCACCATTTGTTGAATTTTGTTTGTTTGTTTTTGTATTTTGTTGGTTTCTTTGGGAAGTGCATAGGCCAGGAATTGAAACCAGGTCTCCCGTATGGCAGGTGAGAATTCTGCCACTGAACCAACCTCACACTCCCTTATACGTCTGTGTCTTTTCAATTCAGCTTGGCACTTTTAATATTTCTTCAATGGCTTTTTCTCTTCTATTTTTATATTTCACATATCAATTATTTTTCTTTATATGCTATGACCTCTATGTAAAGGAACATAAAGAACTATATATACTAAATATACAATAAATATATGCTTTAAAAAGTGATAAATAAAATCAAACTCCCTGTTAACTCTGGCAGCTTAAGAAATGGATGATTACCAATTTTTTTGATGCCTCTGTGTGCCCTCCCTAACCCCCATTCTCTTTTCTCTATCCTAGGGAAGAAACTCAACTATGAGCTGTGTATTCATCATTCCTTTGTTTCCTTTTATTGTTTTACTATATATGGATTTATCTCTAAGTAATACAATGCTTCAGTCTGAATTTTTGCATTTTATGTTTGAGAACTAATACTGTGTGTGCTTATTCAACTTGCTTTCTTTACTCAATATTTTGTGTTTTAGAATCATCCCTGTTGATATATGCGGTAATTGTTCATTCATTTTCACTGATTTGTAGTATACTACTATAGAGATATATCAAAAGGCATTTTTCAATTCTCCTGTTAAAAAAAAATTGCATTTCTTCCAGTTTTATTGCTGTTACAAATTAGACGTCTATGAACATTCTAGCACACGTATTTTGCATGTATATATTCAATCCTGGAGGAGCTAGCTCACAGCACATACACATCTTTGACTTTATCAGATAATGCCCAAATAAATTCTACTATTCTGCATCCTTGTAATAAATTCTCTTATTTCACTATTTTTTATTCTTAGCCAAATTGTTTAATGTAAATTATGTTCTTGTGATTATCTTGATTAGTAATGAGGTTGAATATCTATTCTTATGTCTATTGGTCACTTGAGTTTTAATAAAATTACTGTTTGCATATTTTGCTCTTATTTCTTCTCTTGCATTGTTTATCCTTTTCTCACTGATTTGAGTGAGTTCTTTTTATACCCTGAAAATTAATATTTTATCAGTTATATGTATGACAAATATCTTCTTTCATTTTGTGACTTGTCTTTAAACTCTGGTATTTTTTGATAATGTTAAAAAAAATGGAACTTATCCTTTCCTCATGTTTTCAATTTCACCTTTTCTACTGAAACAAATATTGTATATTCTAAACAATAAAGTTTATTATTGAAAAATTCTAGGAGTATAATTTGGTTGTTTATTTTTGTTTCTGCTGGATCCATACATCATGGCTAGCTTTCCTCCATATCATATTGTATTCTGAGCTCAAACTTTACTAGGTTTTATAGTGGAAATCTTGTACAAGTTGGAAAGCTCACTGGCATGGTAAAATCAAACACTAACCCCACTTGAAAGCAAAACGTGTTCAGGAGCTTGTGTGGAGGATGGGAGCACAGTTTTTTTTTACTTTAAGTCCAGACAGTCACATTCCTTGTCATTTCCTTTGTAGACTAGCAGGTAATTTTCAAACATAATCATTCTTTGTGAATATGGAATTTTAAGGCTCACATCTCTATATTCAGGATTTCCAGCCACTCCTTTCTACCTCTTAAGGTACCTCCATGGCTTTGTATGTTTTTTCCTAGAATGTCCTTAAAATACGTCCTTTTTTTAAAGAGACTAGCATTTAACCCTGTGTCGTCACAGTTCAGCATTTTTTCACCTCTTTGCATGTTAGCTTCTGTCACTTAGAGGTTTGAGAATTTCCCTTTCTCTCTTGGAATTCATCCATATCGTTAAAACAATTTTGTTGCAATGTACCCTGCATTTCCACGGTATGGAAACAGGTTTTTAGATCACTAACCTTACATATTTCCACTAGCAGCTGTCTCTGTTACTGAAGTGAATATAGTAACTGTGGCTTTGTTGGTTCAGAGAGAAAAAAGTAATAAGTGACAACAAAGTAATCAGATCAAATACATGTTTTGAATGGTAAAAACAAACACACAGACTTCTGGGTTTCCAGGTAGAGAGAAGAGATTGTTATTTTAAGTCTAAGAGGTGGCTGAAGATAGATGCTGAGAAAACCAGATACCGTGGAAAGAATCTGTGTACATGAAGTGAAAGCACTTGTAACTTGGTCCCCTGGAGGCAGGAATCCTCTCAACGGACCATGATACTGTTGAGTTAATTTTTTCAAAGGTCTGATGCAAAAGAGCACTGCAATGCATGTTTAATGTATGGGGACAATTTGCCATCTTGAGCAGTGCTTCACGTACACCGGCATTACCGAATCTCTTAATCTTCTCAGCAATTACCTCAGGGTTAAGCAGCACTAATCGAGATTGTCTCAATTTCTACCTCACGTGTGTGAAGTGAAGGGTAATGGAAACTTTTTATCCTCTACCTCTACCATCCAACAGCTATCCAGCCCTCCATGGAAATGACAACATGAAGGTAGTGACAGTGTTTTAGACTGGCGGGCTGATTAGTTTGATGAGGAGCCCCCTTTGCTGTGCACAACTGGAGAAGACTCCCCAAGCCCACCCCTCCAAATCATCTGTTATTGGGGCCAGATGCTGCCAGTTAGCCCCCTTGGCGGTTTCCAGACACTGGGGTCATCTTTTCAGAGCTTTCTGACCCAGGTCATCTTTTGGTTAGAAGCCAGTAGTCCTTCACTGCAGTTAGCATATCATGTGGGGCATAAACATGGTAGCCTTATCCCTCTCCAAACTGTAGTAAGCTTTCAGGGTTCCCACACGTTTGCTGGGGAGAAGAGGCATTTGAGGGAGGAAGGTCTAACTGACATGACTGGCATGTGAATTCTTAACTACATTGCATATGAGGATTAATAGGCCACAATATTTGCACCAAAAGCAATGTAAGAAATGCATGTTGATTGCACATTAACATGCTTAAACATCCATCTCCATGTATTATACACATATAAAGAGCCATTTTGCTACTACATAAATAAACAGATCTCACTTTGTGGTAAACCATAACCTGCAGTTAACCTCAACCTGCTATATCCTGACACCTACAGAAGAGTACTGCTTTTAAGTCAGTTTATTTAATACCATCTACAACAAAGAAATGGATTATGACATTAACACAAATACACATAATCTGTATGGTAAATAAACTGCCCCCCAAAAACCCCAACACATTTCACAAACTGAGTGATGATGGCAGTATCTTCTATTTTGGTTCTACGTTAATATAGACAAATACAACTACCCTTGTTATAACAGATACCACTGTTTGTCTATCCCACCTTCACACATTTCTTCACCCTTTCTAACAAATTCTCAGATTCTCTTTAAATCACCATTCTTCCCCCACAAAGTCAAATGCATCTTAGTAAAGTACCCTAGCTCCTGCTCTGGTGAATACCTGATTTTTCTAATGTGAATATTATACCTCTTGCCAGTCACCGTTCAAGAATGGCCATGTGGTAGAACTCTAGCCAATAAGACATGACGAGTTGCTATGATGGTTTGAATCTGTTCTGTACCCAGAAAAGCCAAGTTCTTTAATACTCATTAAATATTGCTGGGTGGTACCTTCTGATTATTTCCATGGAGATGTGTCTTCACCCATCAAGGTGGGGTTGCTTACTGGGAACCATTTTGGAGAAAGCTTTAGAGCCACCAGAACAAATAAAACCAACAGAATAGACAGGGGTCCTGGGAAACCATTGAAGATTCCTGAAGAGAAAGCTATCTGATGCCACCATATACCTTTCCAGCTGAGAAGGAAATCCTAAACATCATCAGCCTTCTTGAACCAAGGTATCTTTCCCTGCATGCCTTAGTTTGACCATTTTCACAGCCTTGCCTTAATTTGGCCATTCTCCCAACCTTAGAACTTTAAACTTGCAACTTAATAAACTCTCCTTTCTAAAAGCCATTCCATATCAGGCATATCGCATTCCAGTAACTTGCAAACTAACCCAGTTGCCTTTTGGGAGATTCCGGGTAATTTTCTCTACCTTCTGAGAGGAATATCCAAGAAGAAATGATTTTCTTCTTCCAGAATGATGGGGTGTTTGGAACTGACAGTTTTATCTTAATCCAACTTGCTACTAGATTATGTATGAAACTAACAACTAGGGGTTAAATGAACAACGGAAACAGAGAGATGATGTTGGGGATTGAATCACGTCCCCCCACAAAAGACATGCTCAGGTCCCAAACCCTGATCCTGTGGGTGTGAACTCATTTGTAAACGGGACCTCTGAAGCTGCTATTAGTTAAGGTGTGTTCACGTTACATGAGGGTGCTTTGTAATCCAATATGGCAAAAATCATTTTAAGCAAAGGAAATTGAACCCAGAAAGAAAAGTCACTGGGAGCAGCCAGAAGCCGGAAGTCAGTGAAACCAAGAAGGGAAAGGAAAAGATGGCGCCATGTACATTGCCATAGGATGGACAAGCCAAAGACCAAGGATCTCCAGTAGCCGGCCCTGAAAGCCACAGTCTTCAGGGAGAAAGAAAGCATCGTTTGTTGATGCCTCAGTTTGGGACTTCTCCTATCCTCAAACCCCGAGTCAACAAATTCCCGTTATTCAGGTTGTTCCCGTGTATGGTACTTGCTTAGCGACCTGTAAACTAAAACTTTACTGGGCAACTGCATAAAATAGCCCTAAAGGCTGTTGTATCTTTGGATTTCCTGTTCATTACAATGATGAATCCCCGTATTGTTTGAAGCAGTTGGAAACAGAGTTCCTGTAACTGGATGCCAAAAGCATGTTAACAGATATACCAGGAGTTCAATACAACGCAGAATTCCTTGGGCTGCTACTCCAAAAATAAGGTAAATTGAGATGACATTTTATATCTACCTTGCAATTAGATTGATAGTGACGTGATTAACAGAGCTTACAATGTGCATTACAACAGTAAAAGAAAAAATCTGGGTTTGTTTCCTTATTTTAACTTCAGTTGTCATTGTTAACTCTACTGCAAAGAATGGGTAGCCAGGGTTTTGTCCTCTATGGATATGTAGATTTGACTGTTTTCATCTGTCATGAGAAAACCAAGCTCTAGTTTTCACTTACATACTTTAGTTTAGCAAGGTAAAAGGGAAGCAGCTCTATCCTCATGTCTGTGCATGTACACTAATTACATTCCCCTGCAAGCTTTTCCCAGAGCCAGTCTAATTTAGACATCTTTCTTGGCACTTCTTCTAAAAATCCGTTCTTCAATTTTTCTTCCTACTAACCTAACATCATGTTCAAATTTCATATTACGGTCATACGAACGGCTGAAACCCTGTCACTGTGACAGTGTTTGGAATATCAGCTAACCAAATGGCAGTTGTGTGTTCTGGACTAGAAACTGGGCTATTTGAGGAACATTCTTGAAATCACAGGGTGATTACAACAAATAATGACCCGCTGAGTCAGTGTCTCTTCTCTGAATTTGTTCCTTGCTCATTTTATTAAGGTGGCTTTTCTCCGCCACCTAAGCCCCACTGTATAACAAATTACTCAGAAAGTGACATCTCCATGTATGCTTTACACAAAAGATCAGAAAAACTGCATTGTTTGGTCCTTCTGAACACAGTGCCAGAAAAATCCCTAAATAAATGCTGTGGTTTATGAGTGTGACCCCTTCCAGACATGATATGAAGTTCACTCCATTGTCTTTATGTCCTCACTCTTTTCTCCACTTAGAGTTCTGCCAGTCAATAATGGAGGGGGAAGGTCAGCTCTACAGTAACTCTGCACTTGCTGATCTTTAACATTTTCAAGAATGACAGATTCACTTCCCAAATGCTGTACCTGCGCAGAGTCTTTTAAAAGAAGCTGAAGATTTATGCAGCTCCACAAACAGCATAGCATAACTTTAAAAAACAAATGACACCTGTCTAGGGGTTCACGGAGCCAGATGATTAATGTCATACTTTTTGCAAACAAGGGACTGATGCGTCCGTTTCCATCTTCCTAAGGGCTCTCGGGTAAAGGCAGGGTGGAACTTTCATCTGTTCTGCGTCTTATAAGAAGGCAGGCTGATAACGATGGCACTGGGTGTACTTGCAGACCTGTCCACTGGGCATTATGCTGAGATCCACACTCTGACCCACAACGAATGCCAAAGAACAGAGCGATGAACAGAACACGCTTCACAGAAACCGCGGCAGACACTGTTGAGATTACTTGGCAGAGTTTTCATTTGTATCTCTTCCAATTGCTAAACAATTACTGTAAGTTAACTTAAATATAAATCAATAAAAGCCATGTACAATTTTTGTTGCTACTCTTGACCTTGCCTACTTCATAGAAGAAAATAAAGACATCCTCCCTCAAAGGGAAAACCTGGAGAGATCATATCATAAACCCATCGTTGTTCTTAATATTTCAGATGCTTATTCTCTGGCCACTTCAATTTTACATTAGTCATCTGTACATTACAGAAAAATGCTGGCTGCCATGCAAAGAAGGCATTTAATGAATAATGAAACAATGTGCTTTAATCAAAGAAGTATATCACATACTTTTGCATTATCAGAAAATCAAATACTACTTTTTTTTTAATGTAACTCCTCATATCGGGGCAATATTCCTTGAGGGAGTATAATTTACTTAGTAAGAGAACAGGCTCTGGAAAAAGGGTTCGAATATCAGAGGTGACACTTTCTGGCAGGAAAAACCTAGAAAAGTTATTTAGCAAACTATGCCTTTCTGCTTGTCAACTATTTAATGAAGATAATAGTAATAGTATATCCATAGGGTAGTTTTGAAGATTAGCTGATGAAAAAAAAAACTACTTATAACAATGCCTGGAAAATTATAGAACCCAATACCTATAATTACTACAGCTACTTTTTAAAATTGTGGGCTCTCAGAGGATTCAAAATACGAGGTTTTGAAAGGTAAATACATGAGATCTAGAAAATCAACATTGGATAACATGAAAAGGTCATCAAGATTATTTTTTAAAGGAGGAAAATGAATGAAATTTTTTATAGGAAAAATGGATCTTTTTTAGTGGAAACCCAATTCTATATCACATTATTTGAAATGTCTATGCATTCAATTAAAATGAACAATATAAGAGCCTCTATCTGCAGTGTGTGATTTTTAATTATTCATTTAACAATATTTGTTATGTATTTGCTATTTGTCAGACACAGGTAGGTACTGAAGATAGCAGGATTATCAAAATGAGGGCTATATAGCTTTGCCCTGAGGAAATATCAATTCTAGTGGGAAAGCAGACTATAGATAAGCAAACACATACAGAGATAGGTTGTATGGTTTATGGAGAGGAAGATATTCTAAATAAGGCTGTCAAAGAAAGTCTACCTGAAAACTGAAATCTTAAGTATGAAGACAAACTTTTCTGTAAACAGACAAGGAGAGAATCAGGGATTCAAATTTACTGTTTAACAACCAGTATTGTAGGTCCTGAGGATTAAGTTATGCACAGTATAGATAAAGTTCTGGCCTCTTGGAGCTTACCATCTGGAGAAGGAGGAAAACAGACCCTATATTTTAAACAAATATTTTATTCTATATGTAATAGGAAGATATGAAGGGATTTAAGTAGAGAGGAAACATACCAAGATAAATGTCAGTTGGTGAGCCATGAAGTAGGCCATACGAGAGAGGAAGATGGCAATGGAGATAAAAAGAAACTGTGCATTTGAAATACATTTGGGGCATAGCATCAAGAAACACAACAGTGGACTTGTTAGAGAGGTTGCAGGAAAGGATGGAATGACACCAATATTTCTGGTTTGAGAAACTGTCCATGTCAGTCAGAAGAGAAACCTAATATACAATTCGGTATGAGGGCCACCAACAAGGGCATGACTCTGATGGAATGACATTTTGCTCACATAAAGAAGAGACAGAGCAAGACCTGCTACTCTAGTAAGGGTTGGCTCCCCCTGGCCAGAGGGTCTCACACCTTGGCTGAAGGGGGAAGATGCTCTCCATGTGGCGCACCTCTCTTTTGTTTGTGGGTCTTAGTGGGAGAATCTTGCTTCTTCCCCTGCAGGGAGATAAACCACCACCATGTATTTGGATGTCAGAAAACATGTCCGCCAAAATCTCACTGTCTTCAGTGAATATTTACAAATGCTCATAACAATGCGGCAAGGAATGTTTCGGCAGTCCCCTTATTTACCAGAGGATTACATTTTATCTGGCCAGGAAGACACACTTGGTTCTGAGAAAAGGATGTATTTGGGGTCCCAGGGAAAGGAGGCAGTCCATGCTGGGACAGGCTCCTACTACAGTCCAGACTCTGATGCTGCTGTCTGGGACAGGAGTGGGAATCAAAGCAAGTTAAGCTTGAAATGCCTATACTGTATTCCAGTGGAGCTGGCAAGTTCACGAGTATAAAAATCCTAGGCTCTGTGTACAGCTCTAGGCTGACCATGTATTATTAGAATTTATTAACTTTCTTCCCAAGATGTGTTTAAAACAATTGGAATGGCTGAAATTATCTAGAGAGAGAACAAAGAATGGCGGATGAACTAGATCAAGAGTCAATTTGTGATCTAAGGGACAAAGCGCACGATTCTCTTATCTTGAACGTGATATTTACTGAGTTCTACAACTAGAAATTTAAAATGTTTAATAGAAAGAGAACTATCGACCTTATGGCAATACAGATCTCTTTTTATGCTGATGATTTTCATATGACAGTGTTTTGATTGTTTTTATTTCAGAAATGTGTTAAAATTATTGAACTGTTTAGCATTGAACATGAAAAGTAAAATCAAGATAGAGTTCATTTTCATATGTGGTTGCTGATAAATTGTATATATTGTGATAATACAATGTTAGTATGATATTTCTTAATTCCTAATTCTTTCTCCTTAAAAACAATCCATACTGCTTACCTGCAAATCTTTTTTATTACAAAAAGAGAGGTGAAGTGCAAAGAAGCACAAATTTAATGAGAAACTATTTCTATGACATTCAGAACTTGAGGGAAGTATCCGTGAGGCTTCTGGCATAAAATTGCTTGATTTGTTTATTTGAGAAATAGTAACATAATTAAATACAATCGATAGAATCTAATAATTACAGAAAAAACACAAAATTCCCATAAGTAAACATGTAAACATAAATTTGAACATGCTATACAAATTTCTATCCTGTAAAATGCTTAATTGCATTCTATGTAAGGCAATTCATCAGAAAATAAGACTATCTCATTTTACTCTTGAGAGCATGTCAGAATTTATCTAGCGACAGTGGCAATAAAGATTCAAATCTCCAAATTCATTTAAGACCAAAGACAAACATATGGAATGGGCAATGTCTGATCTCACTTTCAATTTATATATAATCAACTATTTCTAAGTGTTGAGCAGGGAGCAGAAACTTGAACCTATGGATTTCAGTGAAAAGTTTTCAATAAATAACATGAAAATCATCCTTGCATACTTAATGCCTTTGTTTTTTGCATGCCGTATGGTAGGGGTCACATTTCATTCTTTTTCCATGTGATATCCCTTTGTTGCAGCACCATTTGTTGAACTTTTATTTGGTTTTTCATTTGTTTATTTGTTTGGGAAGTGCATGGGCTGGGAATCGAACCCAGGTCTCCCCCATGGCAGGCAAGAATTCTACCCCTGAACTACCCTCGCACCCCCAATGCCTTCAATATGTGTTAATATAAACACTTGTAAATAGATTTAAATGATTTTTCTATTTCTATGATAAATTCCCAAGCTAATCAGTAATTACATAGGAGATTTTATGTGGTACCAAAAAATTGAATATCAATTTACATATATCTATCCCAATGTCACTCACTTTTCCATCTTCATCCAGTCCTGTCTCTAAGGGTTTATCTGCAGGAATTGGGGAAGAACAAAATAACCTATCCCTCTTTCCTTTTTCTCTGCCTCCACCTGAGAAATACTTTTAAATGAAATGCAGATATTACTAGATTGATTCCAAACTCAAATGATTAAAGTTTTATCTCATGAATAGACTCTATAGGGAATTATGGTTTTCTCCTCTCTCCATTAATGTCTATTTTATCAGTTCCTTATAAGTTAATAAGATGTTTGGTGAATAGCAATCTCTCCATAGGTTTATTCTTCTAAGCACAGTAAAACTTAATTTAATCACAGCTTCAAAATATCATACAATAAAACTCATTTAATTACACTTAGCAATGGCCACTAGACTCATTAAAATGTTAATGGAGCTTATAATTATTAAATTGCTAAATGATTGCTAATAAGAATAATGACAAAATAAAATTTAAGCACAAAACAAAAATGCCCTCAGGTAATTTTTCTCAGCTTCAGTCCCATTTGACATTGCTACATTAATATCCTAGGAAACATGGCAGATTTGAGACTTGTGACAAAGGAGCTAACATTGAACAGTATTCAAAATAAATGTCTTTATGTCTAGCAAAGCCAATTGAGGGGTTCATGAAAAATTTTACAAATTATTGTAAATGACTTGCTGATTAGAAACTTAGAAATATTGTTAAAGGAAAGGAATTTTGGATATTTTGAAAACTGCACTTTGCTCAGCAAATTGCATATACAGATAACTACATCTTTATGGAAATAAACCAATTCGCAGTACATTTGGGATTCTGCATACAATTGTCAATTATGTCTTTAAATTTTACGGTTTGTAGCAATAAACTCCTAAAACCGTAATCTTTGCTTTTAGATATTCCCATGAGTTAAAATTAATTTTATTTTGAGAATAATTTGGCACAACCGGGGCTATTTCAAAACTTGGATCATCACTCCTTTAGAGGATAGCTCGTTTTAAACAGTGATTATTTGCATATACACCTTTGAAAGGGTTATTGGTTAGTTGATGTTCATTTGTGTATCAGTTTCTCTGATGAATGAATAAACAGGAAGAAACCCAGGATTTCTCATTCCGTCTGAAGGACCCATGGCATAAAGTTACGCTTACGGGTCATAGGTTGAAGAATAACACAGAAAGACGTTCTGGCCTCAAAATCTATCTCCCAAAACTTTGGGATGTTCTTGGAGATTTATAAAATAGAGTACAATTTTTTGTTTAATTTTAATTTAATGGTGTTTAAAGACCATTCATTTAATTTTTATATATTACGTTGAGATTCGAGATGTAAACGACTGATGATCCAACAACACATCCAGCAGCATGGCTGTGCCGAGTAGCTAACGGCTCTAATTCCCAGGCTTGTGCTGTTTCTTTCACACTGAGCACCTGGGTGGATGGAAGTATAAAGGATCCACGAATCCATCACTCAGAGAGAAAAGCATTCCAGCATTCCTCCAACGCAGTGCCTACATGAGCTGAATTCTGCCACTTTCTTCTATCTCATCTCTGCCATTCTTTGATTTGCTCAGCATTTTCCAGCCCAAATGAGCCTCTTTCCCTCCTATAAACACCCCAAACTTATTCCTATATCAGGAGCTGTTCCACTCATGGCTCCTTCTATTTATGATAATACTTTCCCACAGTTTTTTCTCCAAATCTCCTTATCATTCATATCTCGGCTCAAATGGTGCCTCTCAGGGATGCCTTCCCTCACCATCTGGGCAAGCTCCCTGGCCAATCTAGGACAGTGGCTGACTATATAGTTTTAGAGTTTAAGAGCACAATCTTCAATTGCTTAACATTTTTGTGTACAAATTTAATATATTCTTTCTATTAGGATATCTTTGAAGGCAGAGCCTTTGTCTGACGTCTTTGCTGTTGTAGCCCCACATTAAAAGAGTGCTTAGGACCTAGGGCACCATAATTGTCTGGGATTCCTGCCTGTTGAAATGTAGGCAGGAGGAAGGGATCTTCAAGCAAAATGCATTTGTCCTGTCACCCTGCGCTGTCGTCGCCACCTTTTACAAAACCACGTGTAGGTAGTTACACACGCGTTATCACTTTCATCTTCTCCAGTTTTATTTTTATCATTTTTTTAGTTTATACATTAGTTTCAGCTCACTTGTCCTGACATGATGAGATTTTTATTGACTCTAATTGTCATGGTAATTTCATAACAAAATAATGAGTCTAACTTGTCATTATAATTTTTCCCATATAAAACAACTATAATTTCAACCATATAAAATTGCTGTGAGATACTTAAAGATTATATTAGATACTCAACATAGTAAACAGCACTTATAAACAGTGCCAACGCGTAATAAGTAATCTATGAAAAACAGGCATCATGACTATTTCCCCTCTAGATCTTCCACGCACCCCTCCATTTGTAGATATGGTAAGGTGAAGGGCAAGTACATTTTCGCTTAATATACAAAATATGGGTTTAAGTCACAGTTTTGTACACACACGTTAGAGAGCAAACAACCATGTAAATGAGTATTGTATACACACACGCATGCCTACACACACATAATTTTATACACACGCATAGGCTTTCACAAAATTTAGCAGGAAAAAAAGAAACCCTGTAAATAAAAATGGAGCTAGGATTCACAATATAAATCTGCTTTTTCCCACAATTGGTGGAGAGGCAATGGAGATGCAAGACCTAATGTTTTCCATCATCCAGCCTCATCCTTGCCCTACAAGGACCCCCTCTGGGGATACGGGTAGTTAAATTTCCATGGATCATTAACTGCTGCCCCCTGTCTAACAGTGCCAGAAAGAATACTATGTGGGATTACTTCACATCATGAATTATCCACACGGCTCCTAGGAATGATACTTTCTACAACTGTTTCATTGGATCACTGATAGGCCGTCATGTGAGGGTTTTAGATTTTGCCCTATTTCAATTTGTTACCAAAGGATAATGAGATATAAACACCACTACTTGCCACCAAACATTCCCTAGGCTATTAGATGTCATCCAACATATGGCGTTTCCTTTCAGAATTCAATACATAAAAGCAACATAAAAATAAAAAAGTTTACATTTAAGTTTTTGTAATCAAAATATAATAAATACTTTCAAGCTTCACTAATAGAAGTCATAGCAAAACATAGCAAAAACGTTCTTGTTCTTAAGAAATTAAGCTCCTGGTGTAAGTTATTTGGAACCTAAATCTATGACCATTTATAGTGTATATTTCTAGTCCTCTATTTAATATCACTGTTTTAAAGAAGTATATCACTATGGGTGGGGGTTAGGGGGACAGCAACACTGTCAGTAGAGAAATGAAATAAAGAGTGCATGGGAAATCCACAGATGCTGACCAAATTATCAGCCCTGGCAAAACCCCTTAAATATAGGGGCTCAAGATGTGTCTGCATTAATTATGGCACCTACTCTGTGCCTTTCAGAGTAGGTGCCTCCAAATAACTTACACCAGGAGCTTAATTTCTTAAGAATAAGAACGTTTTTGCTATGTTTTGCTATGACTTCTATTAGTGAAGCTTGAAAGAATTTATATTGTGCATCAATATCCATAAACATTCCCAGTAAGAAGAATCTGAGCCTGATCAGGCCAGATTGCCACTTGGGTTCAGACTAATGTGGGGGTGTGTCAGGGATGTGTGTGTTTGAGGGGACGCTTATGTCCTTACTTGTGCCTAAGGCCTCTTTTTGGCTGGTTCACTTCTCTTCTTGATTTTCCCCAGGAAAAGAAGAGAGGTTAACTACTTTTCAACAACCACTGCACTTTCGTATGTAAAGGATGCTTCCTGGAAGGGAAAAAATTAAAGCCACCAGCAAAAAAGAATAAATACATGATAAATCTAAAGGATATGTGAAGTTTATCGTTTGAATTCTGTGTTGTCAAATGCCAGTAACAGACTTAAACCTAAAAAAAAAAAGAAATCAACGACACTATCAGCCTCACTTTCATGGCAGTGTTAAGGTTTCATTCTAATTTAAGGAGGAAATGAACAAGACCACAAAAAACATGCATCGGATGGAAAGGCCTTTAGTTCTCTTGGGAGCAAAAACTGTTTGCCTTATCTGACTGTTTTTCAGCATATGGAGTGAAAGAATCAGAGGTAATGTTTAAAGTTAGAAATCTAATACAAGCAGCATAAGGAAAGTTGTATTTCAGAAAAGGAAGATGCATACAGAGGCATAAAAAAGAGACTCATTTAAACATAAATAAGTTGTAAATAAGGAACAATTTAAAAAAATAGATTATCATTATGATGTAATAATGTTCCTGTACTTTGAAATGGAAAAAGAGTGATCAAAGAACCGATAAATACACAAAATGATCTCCTAGTTGATATATACATATAACTGCCCAAAGCCATCACCTTGGCTGAGCCTGTATAATATAAGAAATTGCTTTGTTATCCACATTTAAATGCAAACTAATCTAATCACGCAAATAAAGACACACTCCTCAAAGGGAAAACATCGTGAATAATTTGAATAGGATCTTTACTTGGAAACCACTTTCATTGTATTATCAGAAAAACGACTTTAATTTGTTTCAAGCTGTGAGTTGGTGCAGCATCCCATAATGGAATCAAAGGAAAGAAGCATTCACTTTTTACTCTATATTTCTACGGTGTCAGAGTACAGCTGATGAATTGCATAAGCATCCGCACTTGCTTACAGCAGGGAGGCAGCACTATTCGTGGCTAAAAGGTATTTTGTAGCAGCATTGTGAACAGCTGCAACCACTCTGGAAATGACAACTATCAGAGAAGCCGTGCACATGTATATCAAGTTAAGATCTGTTTACACCAGCCATGAGCAGAGAAGCAATGCTAATCCAGCCAATCTGTCTCTGCACTATTGGAAGAAACCTGAAGGAGACGAGACCTTTTAATGAGACATCATGGTGATTCCACTACTCAAGGCCAGATGAGGCAGATTGCTCTTATTCCCAGAATCCCTGTTATCTCTCACTGCATCCTCTGTGTGCTTGGCTGACAGGAAGAGATGACAGGTTGGAAATCCACGCCTATTGCTAGCAATGAGCGATGCCTCATCTTCCTAAACCCAAACCCAGGGTAGAAAATAATCAACCGCACCAGTTTTCATCTTCTCCAGAGAAAGAAACAGTAAAGTTCAGCACGTTCTTTTGTATTCTAGCCTCATGCAAGTAGAATAGCTGTACGGTACCTTCCAATTCATGCCTGATACTGATGTATGTCTGCAATGAGAAACAATCCACTGCGGACCTCAGGTAATTATGACTGAGAGTAAAAGGGTGAAAAGGGACAGATCTCAAGGTATTCATTACTTATTTTGCAGATGATTCAGGAACACGAAGTCAATCATTTAAATTAAAAAATCCCAGAAAGCACTGATAAAACAGATGGATTCATATCATCCATATGACAGGATGTAGTAATTACGACATCCCTATTATAGTAATAGCGAGGGGCAGATTTCAAGATAGGAGAGGCTAATGCTGCATTGTGTTGGACTAGTACCTCAGAAAAGGAGCACATCCTCACCATATCACTGACTGAAAGTGGATGGGTTTTAAGAAGTTACAGTAATTAAACTGGCGACACATGTAACTGCAACACGATTCAAAGACGGGAGCGAAAGAGAAACACGGGTGGTGTTTTCAACTGCACTAACCCCTCTACGTCTCAGAAGGTGGGTAAATGGAGAGCCCCAAAGTTGCCTTTTTTAACAAACGGTATTTAAGAGCCACAACCTCAGTTCGATACTTAGGTTTTTAATGGAATTCCCTCTATTCACATGAATTTCTTTCTCTTCTCTAATAAAAGAAATTGCACTTGCGTGCGCAATAAGAAATTAGGCAAATGATACAAACTTTGAGACTTTTTAACAGCTGAAACCCTGACATGCAAGTTTAGAAGACTCTCATCTCGCATGCCCACTGCCTGAAGATGCCTTGAAAGGAAAATCACAGATGGTAGTTGATCTGATTTTTGGAAGAGTTTACTTCAATAATAAAAGTGGCCCCTGTATTTCTATCTCTTATTCAACTAGAAATGAGCCTCAAAAGTATGAAACATTAAGAGAGCCAGAGTTTGAAATCTCTCTGGGCTAGTGAAAGCAAATGACTGGGCTATGGTAACATAGACTACTATTAGATACATTTTCCTGAAAGAAGGCTGACCAACTCGTGTTAATGGTATACAAGAAACTTGGGAGCATAAAGCCTGCTTTTTTCTCTCTGCTCAAATCCACTCACAATGCAGGCCTTACCTTTGCGGGTGAAACCCATTAGCTAACCAAGGTGCCAGTCATTTCTCTTAATGTACCTGGAATAATTCACAACCTAGCATGCTCACCTGTGGCAGTTCTCCAACGCAGTCATTGTGCCCTTCCCTCCAGCGGTGCATCTGCTAAGAGATGTCACCAATGCAGGCCTCTTCTGCTGCCCAGAAGTTATCAGCCTGGTAAAGACATCAGGGGTCATGATACTCCAGGCACATGTTAAGGAACAATTTTCTTGGCACATGTCTTGCAGTTTGTTCCATTAAAATTGAATTTAAAAGAGAATTTTTAAAAAAGCTACAGCACCACTCATACCTGGACAACTGCCCAGTCAAGAGGGACTGAACCAACCATCCTTTCTGGCTCAGAATATTAGAGACAGAGAATGAGTAGGATTTTCTCCTATGTAAAATGGAATGTTTTAATAAATTTAGTTAATGCATTACACCTGGCATTATTTCGAGCAGTTTTTTTCAGGCAGGAAGGAAAAGTAGATTTAGCTTCCTGGGAAGGCAGAAAATAGCAGTGTTTGAATTCAACTTCAGAAGTAAGAACAGATATGAACATTATTTGAAAACAACTTAAGGACAGGTTTTCTGTTAGGAGGAACAATTAGCTCGTGGAATGTATCTTCTCAAGAGGTGCAAAAAATACAGTAGTTAGGAGGTAGCTTTATATTGCACAAAGTATATGAGGAAATTTTCTGAAGTGACTGTTTAAGCTAACTTCTGTTTTGCTCCTCACTCATCCCAGGAAGCTTTCTTCCAAAACATCAACTATACTGATTATGGTTTGTTTTTTCTTTCATAATTCAGAAGGAACATGAAATATTCTCCCTCTGTTGGTATTAAACAGGTAAACAGAGAGGTAGAATAAACAAATACATTTGGTCCTAGGTAGAGATATTGTATCTACTTTGGTAAACTGAAATATTTATCATCAGATTCTTTGTAGGACATTAAGAACTTGTGTCTTAATCATGGAATGATTATTTTTAAAATGAGAAGCTGGTAAAAGGGCAAAAACAAATTTAAAAATTAAAAAAAAAAAAAGCTTAATTCTCCCTGGTGAGCATAAGGGAGAAGACTTCCTCCTCCCTTCCACCTCTTAGTATTTATTTTAGAAAACCTGTAATTGTAAATTCTTTCTTTGTCCTTCTGAAATGTAATCAAGGAATATATTGCCCCCCATCACCCAGTTTCCTGGGAAGATATTAACATAATTTCTAGGGGGCTCTTGGCTTCAAATTGTAAACCTATCTCTGGTCATAAAGATGAAAAATAACTTGAGAATGTGTATTTAATGGGTTGTATCTGCTTAGCCACATAAAAACGGTGAGCTTTCTTTCTGTCTTTGCAATCTCTTTGCAGATTGCTTGTGATGCATCACATTCTGGTTTAATGCTTATTGAATAATAAAATTGTTTTTCTTTCTCTCATATCTTTGGGGAGAGGTTTTCTGGGGTGGGACAAGATCTTGTTTTTAATTATATTTCCCCAGCTCTGGCTGTTGCAATGATCTCTGGGGATTTGGGCCATCACTGCCATGGCATAACCTTCTCAGGAAGTGAGATGACATCTTTCACCCTAGTCTGAGTGTGAGTTTCTTTTTTTTTCTTGAGAATAGAAAAATGAGGCTACTCATGTCATTAGCAAATTTGCCTGTATTATTTCCATGGCAGTCAAGGCAATAGTATGAATGACCCTTGAAACTTTTCCTTTGTAGGCTATGGATTTCTAAGTGAGATTAACCAAAGGTTATTTAGGAGACTGAAAAATAATTTATCGTATATATTTTACTCATTGTACTAGATATGTCCCCATAGTTCATGTCCACCTGGACCTCAAAATGTGACCTAATTTGAAAATAGCATCTTTGAAGATGTAATTAATTAAGATGAAGAAATACTGGATTAGGGTTAGCCCTAAATTCAATGACTCACATCCTTATAAGAAGGCCATACAAAGAGAGACAGAAATACACACGAGGAAGCAGCCTTGTGACCGAGGCAAAAATCAGAGTGACCCAGCTACACGTCAAGGAATGCCAAGAACTGCCAGCAACACTAGAGGCTAGAGCCGGGAAGAAGAAAGGAAGGATTCTTTCCTAGAGCCTTCAGAGAAAGTGTGGCCCTACCAGCACTTTGATTTTTCTTTTTTCTTTTTTTTACATGGGCAGGCACCAGGAAACGAACCCGGGTCCTCTGGCATGGCGAGCAAGCATTCTTATCTGCTGAGCCACTGTGGCCCCCAGCACTTTGATTTTAGACTTCCAGCCCCCAGAACTGTTAGAGAATAAATGTTTGTCCCCTTAAACCAGCCACCCAGTTTGTGGTAATTTATTAAAGCAGCCCTCTGAAACTCAAATACTCATGTAAAATTTAATATGAGCTGTAAAAGTAGCTTTCTGTTTTCCCAAGTAATGCACTCCAGAAAATGCATTGACATATAAAGCATTTTTTAAATAAATACATGTTGAATATATTTCTGCAATTTAAGGGAAGATAATTATTTTGCAAGTCAAAATTTTGCCTGTGAAACCAAGCAATGATTCCCAGGAGGAGGCATTTGAGAACTTTGACCATTCTTCGCCAGGACTGGGAGATGAAGAACTGGATTCAAGCACCTTCTCTGTCCTGACAGAGGTAGAGCTTGGGGTGCTCTCTCTTTCTCTCTCTCTCCCTCCCATCTAACTCCCTCTCCCTCAGGTGAAAGAATCCCTCTGTTCTTTGTCACCTTGGGGGTACTTTTTATGACTGGCAAGTTCCCCAAGCACATGATAGCCCCAAACATCATTTGTTAGATGACAGAGTCCCACTTCTGTAAAGGAAGGCAATTTCAATGTGCCAATGTGAAATATAAGAAAACATCTATTTTGTGACATTCAAACATATAGAAAATTATTTGTAGTAGAGTCTGGGGTCCCAGGAAAAGAAGCTTTTATCAATTATTAAATAAGATGTAGTTTCAGTTCTTGGGGAAAAAAAGAAATAAATATGTATACAGACATACACAGACACACATAAACACACATTATAATGTATTGTTCTGTCATTATAATGTATTATGTTGTATTTTTCTGTGTTGTATTGTATTATATCATATTGCATCATAACATATCAATTATGATTACATATACATATATAGGTATATGTATAAATACATATGACAGGAGGGAGTAAAGCTGGGTGCTACATGAGATAAAACAGCTACCTACACTGGATATTGCTGGAAGAGATCCCCTTTCTGAGACTGGCTTTTCCAGAAGATAACAAA
The DNA here is from genome assembly GCF_023851605.1 of Tamandua tetradactyla. Classification (NCBI taxonomy): domain Eukaryota; kingdom Metazoa; phylum Chordata; class Mammalia; order Pilosa; family Myrmecophagidae; genus Tamandua; species Tamandua tetradactyla. Next base: position 32,383,860 of record NC_135352.1, read on the forward strand.
AATGGACCTGCAGGGGTTTTCCAAGAAAACAGAACACATCTTATAGGGTTGCTGATAAAGCAACCCCGGGTGATAAAACTAGTTTTCCTCCAGTAGAGACAGCTTTCCAGAATGGACAAGCATACCACAGTAATCAATGTACAACCATCCTCCACTTTGTAAGACCCCCTATGTAAAAGGAGAACATAGTATCCGGCCAATCAAGTTATTTTATCTGTTGCTTCTGCAATCACCCTAGGTGAGCTTTCCCTTTCCACTGACCTGGTGGCATTCCCTTCTATTTTATAAATGGGATGCTGCCCAATTCATGACTTGCTCAATAAAGCCGTGAGATCCTAAATTGCATAAGCAAAACAAGGCATGAGAGGGAAAGAGGTGATGCATAAATGAGGGGAAGCCAAATACATGACACAGATCATATGAGAGTAGATCTACAGATGATCTATAGATCAGTCGCTTGATGTCAACAAAACCAGATAATGTTAAATAGGCAGGGGAGAGCATACATTTGACGTACTTTTCTGAGAAAATTTTTATTTCTATTGCTCCTCACACCTTCTCTCTTGAAGCAATATTGATGTCCTGAAAACATGACTATCCATCCTACCTACTGCAAGGTTGAGCTAAACTGCACAAATCATCTCTTTAGTTGTACTGAGCATTGAAAGGAAAATTCTTTCTTCCCAACTTAAAATAAACTTGAAAATATATTGAGCAGCTATTATAAGTTAGTGATTTTGTGAAATACATTCATATGTATGAGCTTTTTCTATGTAGTTATCATTTAGAAACTGTTTTCCTTTTTCAAATTTCCTAAAACTTGTGAAACAATAAAATGGAGAGATAAGTCTTTTCAGTTCAGACTAGGTGTGAACTCATAATTACATGTGTTTCTATTTATATCTCTATAGCTATGTGGACATCTACATCTATATGTATTAGGATGACCAGGGATTTTTCTTAGAAAAAATGAACAGGCAAAATATTTATATGGTTTTAAGGTTATAATCTGATCTATTTTTATCATGGAATTTTGGAATTATTACATCATTGTAGTTTAGAGAAGGTTTTTAAGAAATTGCTTAAAATAGGTGAAGAGAATTTCTTGAGATATTTCTCTGATGAAGACTTAGATTTAATCTTTGTATTTCTAAGCATGCTTAAAAATTTAGATCAAGTTTTAATGTTACCATTGGAAAAATTCTCCATTAATCATCCATAGGAATTAATGGCCTAATGCCTCAAAGTATCATGTTTTATTAACATTTGTTTGCTGTGGGTTCCAAGGACTATACCCAGCTGCAATTAGCCCTTACTACATTAAATGATTATTATATGCCTGTGATTACCTCAAAATTTCATAGATTTATTTGCTTTCTCTAGTTCACATTCAGTTCAAGTAGCAAATTATTTGAGAAGCAGACAGCCTTGCTGCTATATTGTATTCTAGGTGCTACTGTGGACATGCACACGGGGGGCTGGTTACCCAATATGCCTCAACAACTGCACCAGTCAGACCAAGAGTTTGCAAGAAATACTGTTATCTTTTCTGTCCCTCAATATGTTCTGCCAATGCTTCAAAACCCAGGGGAAAGACATAGGAGAGAGAAAGAAAGAGAGAGAGAAAGAAGAGCGTGGAGGAGGGGGGAGACAGAAGGAGAGGGGAGAGAGGGAGGGGGATGGAGGGAGAGGGTAAGAGCATGCCTGCAAGAAAAAGAAACTTTATAGATAAGAGAAGACACAAGTCATTTCTTGCCCTTCCTTATAGCAAAGGGCCTCTTTGCATGAAGTTCATGGCAACTCAGTAGAAAAAGGTCAGTAATTTCCTCATCCTTGATTCTATTTGACTGGACTCCAGGGAAAGCTACTCGAGGTATAATCCTTTTGCCAAGATGCAATGAATGCAAAACCATTACTGTCTACTCCTGTGGTTACAATTCATAAAGCCAATCCTGGAGACAAGCATGGTCTGTTGTCTGTAGTAAGAATTGTAAATGAGCTGCTGAGACATCCTGCTTAGGGAATTCCTTTAAAAAAGGTTAAGTGCAAATTGCCCTTTGGTTTAGTCTGAAAATCACCATTATAAAAGTTGCTGAGACTAGTAGGCGGAAATAAAAGTTAAAAAAGAAAAAAAAAGATCAGAAATATATTCTTGGAAGGCAATGCCAAAGTGTAAAATCAGGCTTATTTTCTCAGTAAATACTTATAAAAATATACCTGTTAAAAGGCTAAGTAGTAACCACTTATTACGTACTATTAGATAAAAGAAAGTGAGCCAAAAGTTCATTTAAGAAAATAAATTCTAAATTATCATTACCATCTAAAGAAATATCTTAGAGTAATCAGAGGATATAGCTCACATATAAAGTACCCATCCACGCTCTCAAATATATTAAAATATTTCCCCAAAATAGTAAAAAACTATTCGAATTAAAATATAGATTCAGAGTTTAAAAAATATCTAGGTTTTCATCATTCTGATTTTTTTAAAGACATGACCTCATTCCAAGACCATAAGGGACTTACTATAATTAAGACTCCCTGCCCTTTTTTATTTTATGCAGAATGGATAATTTTACAATGTTCATATATTGTCACACATAGGCATTTTAATAGTAGTACAGAAGGACGATGTTAAATAATGGTCCCTGCTCATTTTTACTCCTCCCCTGTGCTGCTTCTCAGAGGAAACCCCTTTCAACTATTTTTGCTTTTAATTCTTCTGGTAGTTGCTTTCATATCTCTAGGTAACTTCTCAAGTCATTAATATCAGTCACTATGTAGGGTGGTTCTGCTATGAGAGAGGAGAATTGAGCTGATTTAGTTCTCTCTTTCCATGTCCAGCCCCTCATCCTCGTGTTACCATTTGAGTTCTTTTAATGCTTACTGTTGGGCTTTGGAAAGTATACTTAAAACTGCCTCATGAAATCAAGCACACACTTTATAAGTTAAAGATGCTAAAGCCCTGCCTTTCTTTCCCCTTCTACCCACTTCCATCAGTGGCACTTAATTTTACATTGTAATGGTTAATAATAGTTAACACTGTTTCATACCAATGTAGTCACATTGTTTTTAAATTGATTCAAAATGCTGACAATTCATAAGCAGCATTTATCCCATTTTGATTTTGTGCCTATTGTTCACTGCAGGCACAAGTCACAGGCTGGGGCCACAGGCTTCTCTACGGTGGTGACCTTTCTAACACTGTAAGGATAAACCTCAAGTGAATTCCCCTCAATTCTCCATAAGGCACTCAAAATCCTTTCCCTTCACATTTGAACGATGGGTACTGGTTATTATTTTATTGATTTATGTATTTGCTACTGGTCTTTTCTTTTCAAAGGTAGGTATGAAATTGTCTGGTTGGAATATGAACCATCACATTTCTAGTATCTTTAAGAATTTACTATCTAAATTCTCATTCACGGTGGTTTGATCTGTGGATCAAAATGGTTTGATCTACTCCATTATATTTCTTGAAACCCAGTGATCTATTGTTCTAATATGATTGCTTTACTCCAAATATGTATCACAACTATTTGACCAGCCTTTCCTCTTCCTGAGTTTTTCATCCACCTTGCCTTATTCTTACATTCTCTACTTCTCTTCATGTTAGGAAATTGCACCATTATGAATTTCATCTGGGGAGGTTTTACTGTCACAATTTGGTGGAGGGTTTGAAGACACACATCTTTCTTTAGTTCTGGAAAGCTTTTCTTGTGCTATTTCTTTGATAATTTTCACTTTAACTCTCTTGTTTCTTTCAGGAACTTCCATTAGTTGAATGTTGAATCCACTGGATCAATTTTCAATATTTATTAGAGTTTTATATATAGTGTACCTTTATTTGTCTTTTTGTTTGCTTTTTAATTCAACATCTGAAAACCCACCTGGTTTTATTTTTCTACCAGTTCTGCAATTTCTAAATATTTGTCAATCATGCTTTTAAGTTCTAGGAACATTTTCTTTTTTTTTTTTTTTCTGATCATTTGCTCTCATAACACCTTTATTTAGTTTTATTCATAAACAAATTTTCAAATTTTTCTTAGGATACATATTGCTCAGAGATAATTTTCCAAAGTCTCTCATGTTTCTGTGAACCTTGTGAGCAGAGGCATGGACTTTCTTTGTTACACATTATCTTTTCAGAGATTTTTTTTTTTTTTCAAACAGCTTTGGACAATATAGTGTCTCCCTCTGGTACAAAGGGCAGGTTTGTTTATTATCCAGTATAATAAAGACAGCATTGACTCACTTGGGTGCAAATTTCTGACAGGCTCATTGGTCATTATAAAAGACTGAAGGTTCCTAAGATTATAAAAGACTGAGGTCCCTGTATAATTTCAACTCATTGCATCTGCAGGTGTCACTTGGTCCTCTTTGTGTCACCCTCTTGGAATTGGACCTTGAGGAAGCAGTGAAAAAATGATGACGCTGTCTGTAGTCATTGCCATGATTAGTGAACACTCCTTTGTCTCTTAGCTAGAAGTCTTGTGTTTCTACCAGCATCTTTGAAAGTATGGCAGTGTAGTCAAGGCTAGTAGGGTAAAATCCTAGACCCTTCACAGCTCACGGCACATATATTATCTTTTAAGTTATCTTCTGCTCTTTTTTATTATTTCTCTTTCTTCAGGGGTCAATTTTTTTTGTGTGTGTGATTATTCATTGTCTTTTTCTGTCATTTTTTTGAGCTTCCCTCAGATGTCTGGTTTTTATTTATCTGTTTATGGGAGAAATATAAGTGAGACAGGACTCTCTGTGAACATGTGAGGGGTTTCTAATTGGGAAGAACTTGGGAATGGTGGAGACAGAGAACTTAGCCGTTTTGCTGTGGTTAGAGTAAAATGAAGGTCAGAAGCTGAGGTGCTAGACTGTGTAGCATCATGTTTTGGGACATTAACATTACTGGTGTTCTGGTGTTCAAAGATAACTTATATAAATTTTTTAGAGAAGTTTCTTTCTTTTCCACAGGAGGATGGAGGCTTGGCTGCTGAGTCTTTTGTAGAGGGGAAGTAGGGAGTAATGCAGTTTGAATGATCATCATATATGTTAACCAACTTCAGTACAAGAATTTAAAATGTCTTTTTATTTAGAAATACATTGTGTGTGTATTAATGTTCAATGTATTTTTGCATCAATTTTAAAGGATTCACCTATAATGCAGTGTCTCTATAGAGAACTAACTACTTTAGACCAAGTTTTCTGGTCTCTGTCATCTGTCTTGTCACCCATCTACCAGTCTCTAAATGAAACCAAGATACTGAACAAAGTTAATGAGAAACATTAGACACCCCATGTTTAAATTCTCATTTCATTATTTTTTTTCCATCTGTTAAGTAACTTGTTTATCTTGGTTTCCATCTTTTGAAGTGGAGGGTTTGCAGCATATTTTTGACTCTACTTTATTAGCAAAACTTAATTTCCTGAGTATTTTAAACTCTCATTCCAGTGATTCAAATTGCCTCCCTAATGAACTAATAAAGGAAAATACTTATTCCTCTTTATAATAAGAATGTTTCTATATTACTTTACTTGGAGAGATAGTTTTCAACACTTGAATATGACCATCATTTTACATTCCAAAGTTTCTTTCTCCCTGGAACACTTAGCAATATATATTTAGACTTAAACCTTCCAAATAAATAGTGATTTTTAAAGTTGCCATTTGTATACTTATGATCCACAAACTCTATGGTCAGCATGATTTACTAAATTTCAGGCCATCATGCCTTATTTTAATCCCAGTAATCTAGTAATTCTTCTACTACCTCAAGCCAGCCCTAGAAGTGTTCCCATTTCAATTAAGAATTTTCAGTGTGTTTAAACTGTCATTTAGCCATATTACACCTTAATTGTTTGTGTTATTCTTCTATGAAATGTTTCCAAATATTTTTTAGTCTGCCTGAGGGGATGGAAAAGGCCTTGTACAAAGCTATCAGGTTACATAGAATTATTTAATGTATTATAATGACCAGTAGGTCTTCTTCCAAAGTGTTTCAACTATCATTACAGTTGATCCAAGTAAATAAAACTTTTTTCTCCTATTACCTTGAACAAGACTGACTGCTAATTGTGAGAATTTTTCTCTCTAGACAATATCTTATTACATTAATTTTATTGCCAGTTTGAACCAATTTTGTCAGAGCCAATTTTGTCCAGGGTGCTTCCTGGACTTCCTAATATTTACAAATATAATTTTCATCATTGTGCTGGTTTGAACTGGTTATGTACCCCAGCAAAGCTTATGTTCTTTTCATCCAATCTTGTGGGGACAGACCTATTGATTATTGGATGGGAACTTTTGATTAGGTCGTTTCCATGGAGATGTGACCCACCCATTCAAGGTGAGTTTTAATCAGCTTTAAGAGAGCCAAAAGAGTTGACAGAAGCTAAGAAAGAAAATGCTCTGGGAGAAGCTAAGAAAAAAAGAAATAGCCAGAGACATTTTGGAGAGATCCGATCCAGAGACCAGAAGATGAAACCAAATGAAGACACAGAGTGAGAAATACTCCTGGAAATGCTGAGAGGAGACCCTCAGGACACAGAGAGCTCAGAGAAGTGTCCCTGGAGAAATAAGCAAGGACCCACAGATGCTCAGAGACAAAACCACTGGAAACAGGAGCTGAGAGCAATGGAGCCCAGGAGCAAGGGAGCAGCAGAGGCTGCCATATGCCTTCCCACATGTCAGAGGAACCCCAGTGCCAGCAGCTTTTCTTCAAAGTCAAGGCACTTTGATGCCTTAATTTGGACATTTTCACTGACTCAGAACTTTAAATTGTAACTTCATAAATCTCCATTTTAAACGCCCAATCCATTTCTGGTATATTGAATTTTGGTGGCTTTAGCAAACTGAAACATCTATTAATGTACATATTCTAATAGAAACATGTTTGATTTTTTTCCTACTGCCATCTGTTTTTCTTTGTGAACTACATAAGGGTTTCTCTGCCTTTTTTATAGCACAGACTTCAAATTGAATCAGCAATCTCTTCAATAAATATTGAACATTTTTTATATGTGAGACATTGATACTAAAGGATCTATTGTTTTTGTCTTCTAAGACCCTACAGTGTGGTTTGGGTGGTCAGGAAATTACTGTTTAGCACTTTTCAATGTTACTTTTTTTATTCTAGTTCTGATAATTTCCTTCTGCTACTTTCATAATCTACTAGCTCTTATCTTACCCCTCCCAGTGGATCCCTCTTCTGTCTGTGCTCCTACTAAAACACATGTGTGATTTCATCATACTCTACTTAGATTTCTTTCATGGCAACCCCCCCTGAACCACCCCAAAAGCTTAAAGTTGGCCTAATTAATGCACATGTATAAACCCTTATTTGTTAATCCTTCCTCATTTAAAAACAATGTTACAAAGTGATAGTGAATTGCTGAAATTTTTGAACATACCATTTTGCTCCCATTTATGCATCCTTTTGCACTGGAATCCTTCAACTCCATACCCTTCGCCACTAGTTTTCTTTGTCAAGTAAGATCCTGCCTCTGGTTGGTGCTCTAACTACATTCCTTACCATTTCCCCTTTATTCATTGCACTGTAGTTCCCTGATCTTTCTGATGCTCCTCAACCACACCAAATATATTCCTGTCCTGTGGCCTTTCCCCCCTGTTCTTCTTGCTTGGAATGTGCATCCCATATTTGCATGGCTTCCTCCTTCTACTCAGTATCACCTCCTCAGAGAGGAGGTTCCAATAACCTTTTCTAAAATATCACTCTTTTTCATAACTTTTTCTGTTTCTAGTACTTAAGGATTTTCTTCATCTCATTTATCAGTACCTAACATTATATTATATATTGCTTGCTCATTGTCTATTTCTTGCTCTAGAATATAAGCTTTATGAGGGCAGGACCTGTGCCTGTTTGATCGATAATCGTATTCCTACTAACTATAACAACATCTGGCACATGGAAGGAGTTCAGCTGAGTGTCAATTTTTACTCACCTTTCAGATTCAGTATCAGCATGACTTCATTTATCAAAACTCACTTGACCTACCATCTCAGAAATTGATTTATATGCTCATTCTCGAAGTTGCCCTTACATCTTGTGCATATCTTGATCATTCTATTCATAGCTCTGAATACACACACTGTCTCCCATTAAATTATGAGCTTTTAAGCCTTGTCTTGCCTTTGCACTTAACATAGTGCCTGTTCCATTGTAAGCAGCCTATAAATAATTGTTGGTCAAAGAAATGAATGAGGCAAGGAGTACTTTTAGCAAGATGATTGTAGCAGCTGTAAGTCCTGTTTCATACTGAAACACAAAGAAAAGTCTGGCATCTATCTGATTAAGTAAATAGAATGCCTCATGCACTCAGCCTTTGTCATTCAGGACTGATTCTCAGTCTAAAAAATATTGGGGTAATACATCAGTAAAATTTATATTGTTAACTAAAAACTCTTTGTTCTTTAGCAGTATTATCTCTCTGACACCCTTAACTTCTAGTGATAATACTTGCTGCTGCAGGTAGCAATTACAAAACCTGGAATGTCTATGCTCCCGAAATTCAGAGAGTATCCATATCATCTTTTCATTGCCATTTAGCATTTAGAAGAGAGATTGTACAACTCATAAATTGTCCTATGATTATAATAGCCTACCCATTGGTAAAGATGTAGATATCACTTCACCTTCTTAGATCCTTTTCTTGGTTGCCATCCTAGATGCATCTCTCCATGTCTATGCAGTAAATGGCAAGTAATAGGAACTGTAAAGCATGGCTCAGACCCTCTGCTAAAACCACCACACCTACTGTGTGATATGTTTTGCTACAATATTGTGCAGGTTTGAAACTGTTATGCACCCCAGAAAAAACATCTTTTAATCCAGACCCAATCCTGTGGGTGCAGCCGTTTTTTTGTTTGTTTGTTTGTTTTAATCCTGATTCAATATTGTAGTGTGGAATCAGTGGCAGAGAGTTCAAATAGAGTCAAGGGGTTGCTCTGGAGGTTGCTCTTATGCAAGCTTCAGGTAGACCTTGCTACCTATCATAACCTACCAAACCCCAACCAGGACCATTCCAGCCAATCCTAAAGAATACTCAGGGCAATATATAAGATTCCACAAGGGTTCTGTGCACTAGAATAACTTTCCAGAAACTGACAACCTCCAGATGGGCCCCTGGTCCAGGTGAGTCCTGAAACATAGCCCAGCCTTTCCAGAACATCACGTAATTCCAGCTCCCTACCCCATATTAGTGACAGACCCTTCCAATATGAAAAACGTAGAATGGTCATAGCCCAAACACCCCTAAAGAGGGATAGAAAGATCAAAGGTGATGGTGTAGTTATACAGAGAAGTTAGGGTTTAACAAACAAGTATGTTTGTTGATTTATTATATTGATATTTATTTTAGTCTCCAGTATCTTGGAGCAGTTAGAGGTAAAAATCTAAGATTGTGGAATTGTAGCCCATGTCAAACTCTGAAATATGTTCTACAACTAATTATGGAGCTGTTTTTTTTAAATTTATTGCTTTTTTGTATATATGTTATTTTTCACAGAAAAAGAAGAAAAAAAGCAGATTGTAATGATAAAAAATATTTAGGCATTCTAGCTTCCTATATTCTGGAGCAGCTAGAAGGAAAAAAAATCTGAGAGGATCGTATGGTAGCCCATGACAAACTTGAGATCTATCCTGTAACTCTTTGTTGAAGAGTGCTTTGAAAACTATTGCTTTTTTTATTTATTTGCTTTGTATACATGATATACTATACAATAAAAACACTAAAAAAATGTTGTGGGGTGGAAACTGTTGACTAGATTATCTCCACAAAGATGTGAGCTGCCCAACTATGGCGTGGCCTTTTGATTCGATGGAGATGTGACTCCACCCATTCAAGGTGGGTCTTGATTCATTTACTTGAGCCCTTTAAAAGGGGAACCATTTTGAAGGAACCTCAGATACAGATGTTTAGAGAACAGTTGCATCAGAACTGTCAGAGACATGGATATTTGGAGATGCTTGTGGTGCCGGCAGAGAGAGCAGGTGCTCAGGCACAGGCAGAGTCCAGCAGACGTTGCCATGTATCTTTCTATGAGATGCTACACAAGCCAGAACCCAGAGTTGTGTTCCAGAGAAGCTAAATGAAGGCCCACGGATGCTTAGAAAGGAAACCACAGGAAACAGAGGCTGAAAGCAACAGAGCCCAGGATCAAGGGATCAGCAAGTGCCAGCCATGGACCCTTCCAGCTGACAGAGCTGTTTCAGACAGCATCAGCCTTTCTTGAGTGAAGGTAATATCTTGTGAAGCCTTAATTTGGACATTTTCATGACCTTAGAACTGTAAACTTGTAACTTACTAAATTCCCTTTTTAAAAGCCTTTCCAGTATATTGTCTTCTGGCAATTTAACACACTAATACAAATATGTATCTTCTTTAATAAAAAGTATTGGTAATAATTATCCTGCATACCTAGTCAGTATTATTTTCTATTTAAGCAAATTCATAAAAGCAAAATATGAATTACTCTATCAAAAGAGGAAGGGGTTTGGCAAAAAGCTTCAGATGTGGAGCCAATCTCTTAGAAGTTGGACAAGGAGGGGCAAGGAAAAATCCAAGAGCTTTTCAAGAGAGGGTTTAGAAACATTTTGGAAAATTGTGCTACAGCACAGACTACGATGAAGTCTGATTTGGATATGTCTATACATATGTTACTGTTACTTATTTTCAAGCTCTAATCAATTATCACACTGCAACAAAACCTAGTGCTATTACCAAGTATAACACAACAAATTAAAGATAAATGCAATGCCAAATCTGTGGAAATAGATCTTCCACAATTAAAATTCATAGAGATATTTTGAATATAATACATATAACATCTTTGCAGTAAGGCAAGTTACCTTATGACTCAGATTATGTCATAAGAACTATGAAATTCTGCAATTGTAATTCCTATTACTGTTTCAGATGTTATGTAACTCCATCGGACTTTATTCTTGCATGATGAGCAAATGCCCTGGTTGACCATCTACAGCCTATCAGGTTTTATCTAGATAGAACAGTTGTTTGTTTGGGCCAACGTGCTCCGAAATGAGGAAGCTTTGCTATAAACTCATGAGAACATTTAAAAATACAGCCATCTAATCAATATTCTTAACTTTTTCTTTTTGTAACCTTAGCACCCTCTTTATGGTATCCTAAAATCTCATCAAATAAAAATGTTTCTATCCTGACGGTGCAGCATCCTGCTGGGGAAGTCACAGACACACTTAGTGACCATGTCCCAGTCCTTGACTACCCTTCCCACCCCCACCCCTCAGACACACACTCCTTTTCTATTGTGTGCAGAAGTTTCAAAAGATTTCCATTCCACAGCATAGGGGACAATGCATTAGATCTAATGGAGGGACCTTAAATCTAGAAACTGGGAACAAATAGCCCCAAGGGCTTATCAAGGCAGGACCTCTCAGTGGCAGGGCTCCCTCCCCTTGGGTTGTATAAATACCCTGCTCTGGGCAGCACAGATTTGTCTCTCCTCTCCATTGTGAAGTGAGGCATGGAGCTGCCATCACGGACCCCAACATGAGCAGTCGGCCTCACTGGGAGAGCCATAATGGGGTCTTTTCCCCAGCTCTTTTAGATCGCTTGTGCTGTGTAGGTAATAAAGTGATCATTTGTGGAAAGTTTCTATTTGTGCCTGAGCCTGTTTTCTCATGACACACCGTATAGCAACTTTCTCCACATTTCCCTTGCTTTATGAGAAGAGTTTTTGTTATTTCTTTAGGTCATGGTGTCTGGAATTACCACAACCCTAATTTAAGAAGAAGCCTTAGGTTTAAAAAAAAAAAAAAAGAATACTAGTATACGAAGCTTATAACTTAAGGATATGAAATCCAACAGCAGATTTGAAAATAATTAATTTTTGTATCATCATGCTAACATTCTTATCCTCTTAAATAGAAATAGTAAAACATCATGACAAACAGTTAACACCAGAATTTTGATGGTTTAAGTTGATTAACATTTTGGTACTATAGGGCTTTCTTCTGACTTCATTGATTAAAAGTGACTGAAATATCCAAATGCAAATTTTGTTTTTTATATGGTTGTGGATTTACCTTTAGAAAGCCTAATGGTCTTTAAAATCATTATCAGTAAACACTTTTTCCTATACTTCAGTGGATGAAAGTGCAAGCGAGGAGAAAGACGAGAAGCAAGGAGGAATCACTTATTTCTTGGACAGAAAATGCCTTTCAGGCTTCAAAACCCTTTTCTTTTGCAGGTACTCAAAAACAGAATATGGGGACAAAAAAGGTGATTTTTTTCACCTTAAATCCTTTTGGTTTATCCTTTTGAACTATTACAAAATTCAAAGAAAATGTTAAAAAAATCTTGCATATTTCTTAGATGGTCTATTAAATTGTTTTTATTATATTCTAATTTTGTACAAATAAACATTTCAAAGTTTACATCCTATACATATGGTATTAATAAAAGTAACCTTGCAAAAATTTTGAAATGCTTATCTTTAGAAAATCAAGGCTTGGGGGAGTATTATGATACCTTTCAGCTTTAATAAATGTTTTTTTCTGTTCTAAAGAAAAAGTTGAGTTTGGGCCAAGCTTGAATTTAAAAATATATATTCTAGTCATAGCCAAATAAGATTTTCAGTGTATAGGTTTGACAATGTGTAAAAAAGCAATTCCTTATTATAATTTTCTACTCTTTCTCAATGGCTTGTGATTTTATTTAATATGATTTCATTAGAGGATATTCAAAATCAGGATGTGTGAACATAGTGATGACCTTACATAGCCTCCCCAGAAACTATGTTTTTGATTACTTGTACTTCTTCTTCCTAGTTCCTAGGATTTCTAGTTTTCTTGAACCACATCATATTAAGCAATCGATATTCTATAACTTATATTGTTCTCTCTACATGCTTTCTCCGTCCTTGTTTTTATCCTATCTTATCCATAGTTGCAACTCTAATCTCCATACTTATAACACTTAAAAATATTTCTATAGATGTATCTTCCTCCTAAGATTCAAATACATTTCCAATTGCCTATGTGTCATTTCCACCTGTCTTCTTTATCAACATATTTTATATTTCATTTTATTTGTATTGTGAAAAATAACATTTATACAAAAAAGCATAAATTTCAAAGCACACTGCAACAATTAGTTGTAGAATAGATTTCATACTTTGGTATGGGTTACGGTTCCACAATTTTAGGTTATTTTTCTACCTGCTCCAAGATATTGGAGACTAAAAGAAATATCAATATAATGATTTCAACAGACATACTCATTTGTTAAACCCTATCTTCTTGGGATAACTTCACCTTGTCCTTTGATCTTTCTCCCAACCTTTAGGGGTGTGCCCATCCTAACATTTTCATGTTGATAGGAGCTGTTGATAATATGGGATAGGGAATGGAACAAGTTGATGTTCTAGAGGCTGGCCCCTCTGGGTTTCAGGAATTATCAGGCCTAGGAATCCATCTGGAGGTTGCAGGTTTCTGGAAAGTAATCACAGTGCATGGAACCTTTGCAGAATATCAGCTCGAGCCCTAGGTGTTCTTTTGGGTTGGAAGAATGGTTTTGGTTGGGGTTTGGCAAACTATCATAGGTAGAAATATCTAGCTGAAGCTTGCATAAGAGTAACGTCCAGAGTGCCAACTTTTTATTTATTTATTTATTTTTGCATGGGCAATCACCAGGAGTCAAACCTGGGTCTCCAGTATGACAGGCAAGAACTCTGCCTGCTGAGGCACCATGTCCTGTCCTCAACATATTTTAAAATGGACTCTTATTCATCTTCTAAGCATCTCCTTTTGTTTTGGTGCCTCATACAACAATCCCTAAGCTTGAAGTCTTTCAATCAGGGGTCAAAGTTAGCAGCCCATGATTGCAACAGAGCAGTAGACTTGTTGATTGTTTGCTTAGAGGTTAGCCTTCATGTATTGGACCAGTATAGAGTTAACAAATAAATACCAATGAAAAGTCTTCCAGAACCGGGTGAATGGAACAGCCTTGGAGCATAGGCAGGGTCACAGCTGGCCTTTGTAGCAATTTGTATGAATTCACCAGTGTTTCCATTTGTACTTGATGTCCATGGCCCTACACCAGGGGTCAAGCTCAGGTGAATAGACTCTGGGCTATGTTTCAGCTACAACTTCTTTCTTGGGCAAAGAAATGTACAGTAAATCAGCTGACCATTATGCTTGTTGACCCTGGTTATAGCCAGTGAGTGTAAGATGATGGGTTCAGGACAAGGTTGGAAGGATATCTGGTATCCCAATGGGGAGGACCAGGAGGCATTAGCAGTTTTGTGAGTGCTGGTGCTTCCCATGAGCCATCTGGATCCCTATAAGCATTAGTTTGCCAGTCCTGCACTAAATAATTCCAGGAGCTCACCAGGTGTGACAAAGCCCGTTAAAATCACCTCCTAAGTAGTATCCTGGTCTCTGGCAGGATTTTTATTCCCTCCTAATGCGTCCACCAAAATTATTAATTCAGACATATTTTCCTCCTATTTGGAAACATTTAATGGTCCAAAACGGTCTACTTCCCTAGGATATTTAGCATCTTCCACTAAAGACACTAAATGACAATTCCAATTTCATTAATCAGGACTTCTTACATGATCCCCATGTTGCAGTAAAATCAGACATAAACTATTTCCTAAGCAACCGCTGAACACCTAAATATCTTGTAATATGTTTCCATCACTGACATTGCATCTATTTTCAAAATGTCTATACTTTGAAGTCAGGGATTTTCGTATTCTAAATGGTTGATATTTCTTCCTGCTTGAACTACAATAACATATAGTTTGTACTTCACATAGGCTATGCTATCTGGCATATATTATCTTATATTTTGGAATATATGTGAGAAATTTGGAAATCATAAGATACTATATTTTTGTGTACTTTCATTTTGAACCACTCAGTTGAGAATTTAGTGAGGGCAAAGATATTCGTTCTTACTACTTAAAACTCTATAATACTATTTTTTTTTTTTTTTTTTTTGAGTGCATGGTCCAGGAGTTGGACCCAGGTGTCATGCATGGAAGGTAAGCATTCTATCACTGCCTCTATTACCTTTTCAATACCACTTTCCATAATGGTATACAGTCATTGCATTAAAACATCTGTTTTACATTAAATGTACGCAAACATGAAACAAAGGGTAGTATTTGAGTTTATCTTAGATTATCTATCTCAGATTTGCAAGCTTTATCTACGAAAGAGAACACAATCCAGAAAATAAATAGAATTTATTCAATAATATAGACAACAAATACTTACTAATATCCACAGTATTCCAGGGACAAAGATAAATGCTAGAGATGTTTTTCATGTAGTATGTAGACCAGTCAGCTGGTTTATTAATTACTTAATTAACTATTCACTTTTCTACTGGTAGTTTTACCAGCCTATTGAAGCAACAAATCTACTGTTAGAAGTATAGAAAATGTCCTTTTTTTTTTACATTGTTTTATAGACCAGAGTTGATATATAATCCTACTGCTGGAGGGCCTGGGAAAACAAGCTGTATAAACAGTGAGCTTTGATAACATATGACTTTAATTTTTTTGTGGCTAAGGATCAAGGCTTATTTGCCTTTTTATCATCAGAACTTAGCACAGTGCCTGATGAAAAGTAAAAACTCAATAGATGATATTGAATGCATGAATGCATGCATGCACAGCATGCATGAAGAACTATATGGGAGAGGAAATTTTTTTAAATTTTTATTTTCCCCACAAATATACATATGAATTCAGCTAAGAGCTGTCAACTTATTCCTCCAAAAAGGGGATATATTATATATAAATATATGCATATACATAAATTTATTATTACCCCTTTCCATATATATTTATACATATAATCACTTTCTAAAATTAGAGCTGTTGTTACACATTCTTTGTTCATTAAGCATACTTGTGAATATAGATGATATCACCACAGATTCATGTGACCTTAAACACATTTAATTATTACTGATTCATGACTTTGATTCTGAAATAATCCATTGCTTAAAACATTCTTATGATTTCAAGATGTTCTTGACAAAATATTTGACCAGAAATGCAATCTAGACTGTAGAGAAAATTGCTAGTTAACAAAAAATACAAATGAGAGAGAAATGAGTTAAGTAACACTTTCAGGAAACTAGCACAAATTCAAAATGTGTGAAATTTGACAGAGTAACTGACCTGTTTTCTTTAACCAGTCAATGGCATGAAAACAAAGGAGAGAGGAAGGACTTCTTTAAATTAAAAGGGGTTTAAGAAACAGTACCAAATATAATTCCCTTGCTGGGATCGTGATGAAAACAGATGGTCTGTAAAAATATTTTTAAGACAATTGGGGACACTTTGAATGTAACTGTGTTATTAGAAGACACTAAGGATATATTGTAATTTTAGTTAAGTGTGGTTATGTAACAAAGCATCTATATTCTTTAAGAGAGTCACACTGAACTATACAGGAGTAAGTTGACAAGATACCTAGGCCTTGATTTAAAATGTTTAGCAAAAAAGAAGTGATGAAGGAGCATATAAACAGCAAGTTCGGCAACATTCTAGCAATTATTGGGTGTAGGTAGAGTTCCTTATTCTCTTTTGTCTACGGTATAAATGTTCGAAAATTTCTGTATTAATTATATATTTACTGGTGCCTGGTAAATCAAGATCTCTCTCTATTTCACTTTGAAAAAGCTTAATTTGGGATGCTATTAAATGTGTTTGTAAAATAAGATGGTAAAGCTGGAGGAACTGCTTAGGGTGAGTTTTCTCAGGAAGATAAAACAAAAAGCACACAACAAACAGATAAAGATGGTCAGGTGAAGAGAAGTTTCAATGCTAAAATATTTCCCTCAGAGGGGAACCACTATGGGTCAATTCATTTTCAGCTCACCCTCCAGATTTGGTGAGAGTCTACCTCAGTGTGGGAAACCAAAACTGTAACAGATCTGACTTTCTTCTATGTTGTATTGGGTTACTAAAGTTTCTAGAATGCAATATACCAGAAAAGGAATGGCTTTTAAAAAGGGAATTTATGAAGTGGCAAGTTTACAGTTCTAAGGCTATAAAAATGTCTGAACTAAGGCATCCAGAGTAAGAAACCTTGGCTCAAGAGAGGCCAATGGGTCTGAAGCATCTTTATCAGCTGGGAAGGCACACGGCAATATCTGCCAGCTTTCTCTTCAGGCTTCTAAATTCAAAAGGCTTCCCCAGGAGCATTTTCTTTCTTTATCTCCAAAGGTAGAGCTGTGTGGGCTCTGAAGCTTTTTCCAAAATGGTTCCCTCTTAAAGGTTTCCAGTAAGAGACCCACCTTGAATGAATGGGCTCACACCTCCATGGAAACCACCTTATCAAAAGAACTCACCCATAATTGGGCGGGTTACATCTCCACGGAAACAACTTAAGCAAAAAGACCCTGTCCCACAATATTGAATCAGGTTTGAAGAACATGGCTCTTCTGGGGTGCATGGCAGTTTCAAACCGGCACATTTGGTTAAACTGAGAGCAGCAGTGGAGGAAAGGGAGAAATGAGCAACAGAGTTTATTACTGTAAAAGGCATCAGAGTCAGAGAGAGCCTTGCTGTGGCTGAGATGGGGGAACCTGTGAGCACCTGGAAAGTTAAGAATACACTGTAAGAGACTTTTTTTAATATATCAAGCTTTTTCTAAAGTTGTACATAAGCCTCAAGGATGTCATATTAGGCATCTGTTCAGGACAGAATAAAAAGTGTATTGGAATAATCATAATATCTATGATATTTTTAGACCATATTATTTAACAAGTATTGAACTCAGGACTTTATTCATAATTTTACTTAAACCTTAATCTCTGTAGGTAAATCCTATTACCACCATTATAGAGATGAGAATACTGAGGCATTAGAAAATTCAAGTAACAAGCCTAAGTTTGCAAGAGGCAGAGGTGGGATTTAAGCACAGGTCTGTCTAGCCTCAAACCTTTTGCAATGGACATGTGAAGTACAAAAATTATCACAATCTAGATTAGAGTTAAAATCAGTGTTATGATATCCTGGTCTTATACTCTGTTACACACTGTACATTTTAATAGTTTATAATGTTGACTATGGGATTTATTCCCTGATATGTTTGCTTCTTAATTTTGCAATCAATTGGTGATAAAAAGAGATTTTCTTGAGTTTCAATCCTCCTTGATAGGAAGCTCAAGGCAAATGCAGTGTGCAAGGTTTTCCATCCCTTTCTGGGTTTCTCTCTGACTTATCCTGGGCTTTTTTTTTGTTAGTTGTTCTGGATTTCTCCTGTTCCCAGGAGTTAGATTGTCCCCTCTGTTTCCCAGAAGACAGACCTTCCTCTTCCAGGTGTTGGAAGCTGGAGGCCTTTGTCCCAGCCTGTCTGCCTCTGGAGCTTTCACACTCCTTATTGTCTCAGGCTGCTTTTACCAGGAGGGCAGGTTCTAGGGAGGGACATGCCAGAGAGCATTTTCCCAAGTCAGTCTTTCCTGGCTGAAACAGAGCCAGGGACCCACAAATGGGGTGCAGACAAGCTCCAAAGTGGCCTGGGGAGGGGATCTGGAAGGGTGCCAAGAGCCTCTGTGATGGTTCCCCAAAGCTGAGCTTTCCCGGCCTTCCCTGAAAATGCAGTCCTTCAGCTAGCTGCCTCTTGAAACCCTGAGGAAGCCCAAGAGTGCTGCCTCTCCACCACCTCCACCCTGTCCAGGGAGGGATGAAACAAGGGCTGCCCTCAGATGGCCCCAGGGATTTGAATTTGCTAATCAAAAGCCATGAGGAGTGATTGGCTCTGCCCATACTGGTCTTGGGAAGAGGATTTTTATGTCCCTTACTGTCACCAGCGAGCTAGCCAGGAACTGAATCCCATGGCAGCCTGCCACATGAGTGAGGGATGGGTGCAGGTGGCCGCTGAGCAGAAAACAATCTTCTGCTCTTTACCATCATTTATTGGCTTCCTCCTGTTTCTTCCCTGGATGCTGTACAGTGTTCTTCTGACCCCTACGGCTTCAAAATAGCTGTTTCACACCGTTGCTGTCTGTTTAATAGTTGTTATGGCGGGAGGACTGAATCCTAGAGCTCCCTACTCCACCTCTCTTCCATAGTCCTCTTGAGAATATGCTTTAAAATACATTCATGATTTTGAAAAAAAGTGCAACAATGTACATATTATCAAATATACATTTCTAAGAGGTTGTTCCATAGGAATAATTTTTAAGGCTATCGTAATAGAACTAATTAGTTATTGTTATAGATGTAAATCAATAAAATGTTATGTGTTAAAAAAAAAAAAAGATAAAGATTAGGTGAAACTTTTTTCTCTCTTAGTTAAGCACATTAATGTTTTAGCCCCTCAAATCCAAATCATGAAACCCAGGCATCCTTCTTCTGAGACAGAATCTAACTCTTAGATTCAGTTATTTGAAAGATGCATATAAATCTGAACAGTCAAACTGAAAATCCAAACTGATTTGAAAATTTAAATGGATAGAATGGCAAATGTGCCCCTGCCCTAGACCAGCCGTGATCTTATTTCAATATTGGAGGTTTCACTGGAGCACACTGCTGACCCTGGCAAGTTAAGCCTGCTGCGGTTAAAGGGGACTATTGCCTCACCCAGCTCTGAAAAGCTGAACTCAATCAATTCTGCAGAAGTCCCTCTTCCAGGTTAGAGGTCAGCTTTACCGAATGACCTTGATGTCTATTAGACAATCATTAGGGTGAACAACAATTGCACTTAAAGGGAGCAGAACTGCTTTACTCTTAAATGAAGCTTAGGAACTGCTTTCCCAGGTGAGCTTCCCGACAGAAACACTTCTGTAGGGCTTCTTTGGGTTGAGTTCTAGTAAGGGTTTGTGCGCATATCCTTGAAGCTTGACTGCTTACACATTTAGGGAGAGTCAGTGTGTCCTGATGGATGAGTAGTTAACTGCATAATACTCATTCTTCTAAATCAGCATGCAAATTCTGTTTTGAAATGGTCTGACTGGCCGTTTTTTCACTTCCCACTCCAGTGATTGTGGTAAAATATTCCTTGAAATGCATGTTAGGTTCTTAAATTTGATTTTGTATTAGGTGAGAGGGAAGCCCATTAAATTTAGGTAACCATTTTTTTTTCCCAATTTATCCTTAGAAAAGACACTTGAAGCTTTTAGAAGAGTGTTAATACCACAAAAGAAGTGTAGTTGTGCCCTCGAGCCAGAGATAATTTTCCCCACACAGCAATTAAATGGCTGATAGTGGCCAATGGGAAAAATGGAAATGACTGCAGTTTTCAAAATGAATTCTGAGTCATCTCATTCTTGGTATCTGTTTGTGGTGTCGCTGGACCACACATCACAGGAGCTGGTGCTCTCTATGGGTCTTTCCTGTAAACAACCTCATTAGACCCATCGCGCCATCTTCTGTAGAAATACTTGAACACCAAAAGAACCACTTTTATCAGTCTATATAAATACACTTTCCTTGGTCTCTGTGCATATGCTTTCCAAGTCTTAAAATAATCAATCTCTGTTTTTCATTGTTCTTCCTCCTTTTAGACTAATGATGAATCTGCTATTTTATATTTTAGAAGGCCATAAACTATGATGCCATTTTCCAAGCATGATAGTTTATATTTATTGGTTGCTCAGTACATTTACAAATGTTCCTTACTAAAATCCTTTAAGCTACAGAGGAAAGGCTTTCCTTCCTAAATTTAAGGTGGGACACCAATGTAAAATACTTATTTTATTTCAAAGCTTAATAATAATCCAGATAACTAATTCTTATTGGGCATTTATTGCATGTTTTATGCATAGTAACTCAATCTTTTTTAAGGAATAATAAGCTTGAAATAATCTTTAGGTTTAGAGTTAGAGACTTAGGTATTAATCTGATAGTATGTTGGCACATCAGAAAATATTGGTCAAAATGGAAGCTCTTGAGTTGATTGAATGCATGCTAGTTTATATACAGGTTGAGCAACTCTAGACACTTATTTAGCTTCTCTATGCCTCAGTTTCCTCATGTATAAGTTTAAATGAAATTATTAAATGTGTTTCTTAACATAGTACATGATTTATGGTAGTTGCTCAATATATACTGGCTGCTATTCCCAATATCATCATTTATTCTCCTTACACCCAGCTATACCTTGGACCAAGGTAGGTTTTAAATTCACAGGAATATTAGAACTTAGAAATAGATTGTATCTTTCAATATTAACACTTCTGTGACTGTTCAGTAATCTTAACTCATCTAAACAAATAAGTTCAAATAAATAGAAAAAAACAGATAAATAAATCTTCTTTTAAGAAATATAGATACAATAGGTTTAAATCATCCTGCAAATAAATTAGGTTACATTATTCCATTTAGAACAATTAAATTCACGTGAAACAGTGCCATGACACATATAGGCGCTCATTCATTCAGCCAATCTCTGAATTTCATCTTCTGGGCCCTTAGCTACATAGTTAGGAAATACAAAAATGAATTGGACTTAGTTTATAACTTAATAGAATCCAAGGGTAGAACTCAAAAATCTGCTTTTAAAACATTCTGGAAAGTACAATGATAGAAGTATACAGAGGATATTACAGGAGTAACCCCAGGATGATTGTAGAAGATTTCCTAGAGGACCTGGCAAATGAGCCATTGCTTATGAGAATTAGGGGGTTGACAAGGATTCAGGGTAAACCTATAAGAATGAAATAAAGTTGCAAAGGTGAAAGACACATTGGTATGTGCAAAGAACTCCAAGCTATCTAGTGTTGGCAAAATGGGAGATGTCTGACCTGAAGGAACAAGAGACTAGTCGGGGGAAGTAAACAGGGGTCAGGCCACATGGGGCTTCCTCTTAACTTGCTTTTATCATAACAGCACTGCTCAACAAGGTGTTTTTTTTTTTTTGAGATTATTTTGATAGCGGTTGAAAGGTGAGTTCCGAGTTGGTGGTATGTGAGAGAAGTAGAGGCATCAGAAGGAAGAGTTAGGAGATATTGCATTAGTCAAATGAAAGTTTTTAGACTAAACTTGGGGAATCTTGGCAGGAATTGCAAGGCAGAAATAACTCAACTCAATATGATAATCTAAGGGGAATAAGACATCAAACTGTGAATATCAATTAAATAAAGGTACATTTCCCAGATAAGAATGCAATTCAGACAAGAATATGGCTTCTTAATGAAACATCCATTCAGGATTTCTACAGCTGCCTGAAGAACAGTCTGGCTTGCCCCTGCTGCTATTCTAAGAGCACCATAGCTCAGAGGGGCCCTTCGAGTCTACTCCAGCATAGGCCAGCGCCATACGCAGAGCCTTGAGACTTAGGTGACTCAGTCCAGGGTTTTCTAAACAAGTGGTTCTGTTCACATTTTGGGCCAGACAATTCTTCATTCTGGGGTCTATCCTGTGCATTCTCGGGAGGTTAGTGCATCTCAGGCTTCTAGCCACTTGATGCCAGCAGTATCCTCCCCATTGTGACAACCAAAATATCTCCAAACATTGCTAAATACATCCTGGGGGCAAAATTGTCCTAAGTTGAGAACCCCTGGTTTAACTCATCTTGAAAAGTTCTAGAATATTCTAGCTAGCCTCTGGACCCAGTTTACTCTGAAATTCTATGGGATTTGCTACTGCACGGGTGTGTGTATGAGTGGCACGCAGGCTTTAGGGAGCACGACAGTGGAGGAAACAGTAGATTGCCAACAGGGCTCATTAAGAATCTTTTCCTATACCATAAATGCCTGTTGATATCTTATCTCTTCTCCTTAAGATAAGTTTACCTAAAATGGCATAACTCACCTTAAAAAACAATCTCCTGGCTTATATTCAATGCCTCTCTTTATACAAAGGTATTATTTTCTGGGAAATAAAACAATGCATGACTTGTTTATAGCAACACATTTAGAATTTTTCTTAAGTTCCACATGAAGAAGAATTATTAGATTTCCTATTCACGATCTAACTTACTCAAAGAGCATCTCTGAGTCTTGTGCTTCCAAGTAGTGTCTCTGAGTCCGAGCTTTTCTTGATCTGAATGGTATATAATGATGTGGTTTCTCATATTTCTATTAATGTTACTACAACTAAGTAGTGTGTGTTCTAGAAAATTCCCAGGAGAGAAATCTGAGTTGCTTTCAGTTGACCTTCTGACACTTTCAGCTCCAGTGGTGGGTTCCCATGCCACAGCCACAGTAACCCTGATAAATGCATTCAGTGGTGAGGTTGATTACTCAATTCCCTGGAGATTATACTAAAATTCCTGGGAAATGACCAGAAATACCATATATCCATTGCAAGATAAGTAAATTAATGAGGACTTACACAGTTTTAATAGTTACATTGTTTCCAGAATAAAAAAAATACAAAATTTATCCATCAATATCTGTATTGTCAGAACATATTATTATGACTGCTTCTGGTCGCAAGTTTTAGGAAGGAAATTGAAATATTAGAGGGGGGCCAGAGGGAGAGAAGCCAAATTGTGAGGGCCTAGAAGATGGCCTTGTTTGATGATCAATCGTGTTTTGTTTATTAATACTGACATACAAAAGGCTCAAAAATTCTATTCAACCACATAGAGATTTTCTTATTGCTAGGAATATTGCCCCATGTTTCCTCAAAATATAGCTGCAAAGTCCCAACCAAAGAAAGAGAGAATAATTTGAGGAAAAATGTGACAGGGTAGCACCCAATTGAAATACAGTGGTGGATGACTGTCAACAACTCTGAAAATATTTGCAGTGTGGGTGTTGCGTGTTTGGTGTTTTGCAACCACGTTATTAGTGTGTCTATCGCATCCCCTCAAACATGCTTGCTGTTGATTGCTCCTCATTCCATTCGAAGCTCACCTCATTACTGTCGCTACTAACAATATTAAACACCAACTGAGAACAGCCCTGCCATGCCATGCAAACAACTGAAAAGCCGAGGCAGCCGTGCCCTGGGGGTTTACAGACTTCATCCTGAACCAGGGTAAAAACTCACACGATGCCACAGAAAAGTCAGAAGAGGTGATTTTTTTTAAAGCCTGGAGAAAACAAACATAATTGTGCAGGTTTTGCTCATTCTAAATTTCATTTAAATTTAACATTTACATGGGCACAGCAGCAACTCTCTAGTGTGATGTATTTCAGCGTTGTTTTACAGGGAAATTTTTGGTTTGTTTGTAGTGATGGAAACAAAAGCCTTCTCTGGTTGAATTGTGAAGTTAGCTCACAGTCAAAACTAAGTTTCTGTGCTTTCTGTGAAGTACACTAAAAAATGTGTCACCACTATAAAATAAACATTTTGTTAGAAAATCTCTGAGCAAAAACAGGGGCATAGATTACATTCACACAGAAAAAGCATTATATGAATTTGGTGTTTGCCAGGTGATTCACACTAAACATGATTATCTCATGGAAATGTCTCCCAGAAATACAGCTTTTAATTTCTCCCCCCCTTAGATTTATGCAACTTTGATAGTCATTGTACATTTTATAGTCAAATTTTTTTCCCTAGCTGATAGAACAAATATCTGAAGGGGGATTTTAAATAGTTTGCTTTTGTCCCTCCTTTTGAATTTAAAACTTAAAATCTATTTGAGTAAATTGAAAGAAGAAAGCACTTTAAATTATAAATCTGACTTGATTATCTCAAAGATTTTTATTTAATATAAATATGAGCCACAGGGAAATAAGAAATACCAAAATATTCTATCATTAAATATGCAATTTGCTGTAGAGTTCCTTTATTAAAATCACCAATTATTATTTCACATAAAATTTAATTGAGGTCATTATCCTCCTGGCAAGTTATTTCAAAATTCTTTCTTATAACAAGATTTGTTATTGTAACATTTTCCACATCAATGCTTCTTTTACATCTATATGCTCTTTATCTATTTATAAAGATAATAGACATTACCCATCATTTAGTTGAATTCATAATCAAGTTATGTATTTAAATGCCTTCCCAGGAAATGTAGTCTTTCCATTTTCTCACTCTTAACAAAGTCAACAATTTAGAAAAGCTCATTCAGGGAACAGGGGAAACACGAGAAAAGCACATTCAGTGAATTATTGCAACTTCCTACAAGCCAAAATAGCCACTCAATCTAAACAAACAAAACAGGTATCCTCATTATGTTCCTGGAGAAATATTTCCTCTTAGTATGTGGAGTTTTAACGTTATAACGTGTCATACATCATGACTCAAATATAAATACAAACCTTACCCTTGTTTAGGGAGAAGGAACTCATTTCACTGCCCAGAACCACTGGCCTGTGTAAACACTCTGGTTTCCCTGACCCTAATCATCTGCTGATTAAGATCATTTCCCTCTAAGTCATTTATATGGCCCACGGCAAAAATAACATAGCATGCTATTTTATGAGATTAAAGAGCAATTTGAATTGAAGAGAGTCTAACGCTGTGTATCTGGAGGTCAATTACCAATTTCTTTCTTTCCTTTTCCCTTTACTTTCTATAAACATTGATTATTTTTACGCCTGTTACAGGGCTCTATAGAGAGGACTGAACAATTGATAAAACACGGATCCCACCTGTAAGAGCTCAGTGCCCACTGTCATGTACTTACATTATAGTTGTATTAATGTGTTAAACTTATTGTTGAGAGACAAAAGCAGATAGAAAAGAGCAAAGACTACCAAATAATTCAGTCTAGCACATGTAAATGTGAAATATTTTAAATGTCAGCATTGAGAATCTAACAAATCATAGGGAAAAATAACATCTCTCTTTTTACCTAAGGAGTTTGCTTTAGAAAACTGACAGTGATGTGAAGCTCTGTAAAGTGAATTATCTTTTTCTGCTAACATCTAGTTTAAAATGGTAAACATTTTTCCATGACAGAAAAATATAGCCATCTTAAAAAATAAAATAAGGCCATTTAAAGGAATCAAACATCATTAGGCATGAGCATACTCGCTCAGTAATTGGTGATGATTTTGTAGTAACTTCAAAATATTTCCAGAAATATCTAAATTCCAGACTTATCCTATACCTCTCCATCCTGCTTCTTTCACCTCTCATCTCAACCCCTCTTGCTCTGATGTTTGTATCTACATAAGAATTGCTTGTATCATTGTGCCTGACTCACAGAAAACACATAACAAATGTTTATGGTAATGATGATATTTATTTTTTTGCCTAATAAAAATCAAGGCTCAATTTCACATACTACCAATTGATAAAAATTTGTAACGAAATTCTATGAACTTGGAACTAATGTTGACCATAGGCCTCTAGTCCCTCTTATTAGACTTAAAGATAAGAATGAATTAGTAAAATGACAATCAACGTCAAACAGCTAATTGCTTTGTCAGGATCCAATTCTCTGGAACAGTACAGCACAAAGTAGAGAGAATAAATTTTGGGGTAAAAGCCCAGATCAATCAGTTTCCTTATGTATGAACTTTACTTCCATTAAGCTTCAATTCTCCCAGTGTAAAATAGAGATAATTATGGTTTAGTGGTAAGGATTTAATAAAATTTTATATACAAAGTGTTTAACACAATAAATTGTACACAGTCTGCACAGAGTAAATCGTATTTACGCTTTCTTTTTATTACTATTAATGTTACTTCTCAATGTTCTGTTCTAGCACACATATGCTTAAATGTAAAGTTTCGAATTCTGAGTATGACTTTGCGCATTACTTAGTCAAATCTATTAATTTTAAATGTTGTTACAAATAACATACATGCTATTTAAACGTTTTAGGATCCTAAGAATTAGCACTCAAAGTTCTGACGAAGTGCGTCTATATGAAAACAGTTGAACACCTGAATTAGTCAACTTTATCTATGAAAACTTCCTAAAGACTATTTAAATATACATTTCAACTATTAATATAAATAACTGCTTCCACTTTGTGCTGTTGAATAACCACAGTTAACCATGATAGTGTAAGTAAATAGATTTTTAACTTACAGACAAATCTCATTACCTGTTGATAGTTGACTTGGTAAAACTGTGATAAGAAGGACTCTGAAGTGAAGTCCAGCTAAGTGTCATAGAATGTAATGATCACTTACCAGGCTCAAGAGTGACAGTATGGGCATGGGTTTCTAAGATTTTTCATTCTTAACTAATAAAAGCATGGGAGTAAAATTCTTATTACAATATGTTTTCAGCCTATTAACTAAATCTTATAGCCATAAACTTACATTTACCTTTACAATTACTGAATTTCTAAAAGTCATGATTACAAGTATCAATTTATTTATTTTAGAAGTAGTAATACAATAATACCATGCAATATAGCTTCTATGTGAAAATAATTATAGGGTGTGTTGCAAGGGATTTTAATGAATATCTACTACATGCAGAGTCTTTTTAATATACTATTTAATTTACTCCTCAAAAAATCCAGTTAAGAAAGTACTATTTTGACATTTCATATAAGGCAGAGAGGGTTCAGATATATTACTAAATTTTCCCAACATTTTAGCTATTAAGTGGCAGAGCCAAAATGCAGACTCAGTTTGCTTTAAAGCCAGTGCCTTTTCAACTCTATATCTTTCTGTAGTATGTAAATTTATATTAAAATATTTGCCATGCT
The DNA here is from genome assembly GCF_023851605.1 of Tamandua tetradactyla. Taxonomy (NCBI): domain Eukaryota; kingdom Metazoa; phylum Chordata; class Mammalia; order Pilosa; family Myrmecophagidae; genus Tamandua; species Tamandua tetradactyla. The sequence goes on from NC_135352.1 coordinate 32,411,406, forward strand.
TTAAGGAATTAGCTAGCTAGATGAAAGTTATGCAATGGGTTTTTGTGTTTATGAATAAATTAATTTAGTCAATTCATATTTATGAAGTCTTTACACTGAATTTCAGAAGACTAGTATTTCACAGGGCCAGATCAGAATTCACATTCAGATATCTAGTAAGTCCTAATAATTGACATGTCCAGATCATCTCCTGATGCCCACTTCTCTCCCAAACTCCACACACTCCTCCATTCTTTACCATTGTAATCAGTGAAAATTCTAACTTTTCAGTTACTCAGGTCAAGCAATTGGACTCATGTTTAAGTCCTTTCTTTTTTCTCATACCCACCCATCCAATCAGTCAGGAATCCCTTTATTCTGTCAAAGTACATGCTGAATCCCCTATGTCATACCATCTTCCCCACTATAACGCTGACCCAAGCTGCCATCACCTCTAGCCTGGCTCATTCCAGTGGATCCTATAACCTGTTTATCTGCTTCCTCTATAGGAATGTATTCTTCTACAGTCTATTCTCAGACCATTAGTCAGAAAGGTCATTATAAATTCATGTGCATCCACTTAGAGAGCCCAATCTCTCTAGTGACTTCCCATTTCACTGAAACTTATCAAAGCATACAAGTTTGCAAATGATTTCACTCTTGACTAACACTCCAACCTCATTTCTTAGCACTCTGATCTCGCTAACTCAATCCAGTCACCTGGGCTACAGATCCTCAAACACCTCCCACATGATCTGGCCTCATGAACACCGCACTTGCTCTTTCTGTCTGGAATGCACTTCTTCTGACATCTGTATTACTCACTCCTTTCAGGGTGCTTCCTCAATACCACGATGTCACAAAGACCTTTTCTGGCCACTTTCTTTTCCCTGCTTTACTTCCTCCAGAGCACATATCTGACAGAATATATTGATATTTGTTCACCATGTATTGCTTGTCTATTCTCATTAAAATGCAAGCTCCATGAAGGTAGAAACTTCTGTTGTTTTGTTCTCTGTTCTGTCCCCAATTTTGAGAAATATTAGTTCAATAAGTATTTGCTCAATGCATAAATGAATGCATAAATAAACCTATTATAATGAATAATGAATAAGTGATGAATAAATAAATAGGAATAATATAAATATATGAATATAAAAATGAACATAAATATAAATATATAAACGAATACTTAATGAATAAATGAACCAATTATAACCTATATGCCAGTCTTTTTTTCTAGGAATGTGGGATTAAAAGATAAATAAAACATGAGTTTGCTCTTGAGGTTTTCACAGTGAAGATCATCATTTAAAGTGTTCTGAGAAAAAGAAAAGTCATCCTTCCTTGTCCAATCTAGCAGATGTATTTCATACTTCTTCTAAAAGACGGAATGGCCCATCTATTGGTGAATAGTTAATAGACAAGTTTATCTATAACATCAGCATTTAGAACTTGAAATCAAGCTTAACCTAGAACGTTTGACTACGTTTTCCTCACTGCTCATTACAGAAGTGATGTGTAGCTTTATAAACAATGAATTTTCTAAACTTTTATGCTCTTTACTGACCTATTGGGCAATATCATGCTTATCATTTGTGTGATCTTAAGCTTCTCTGTTAAATGGAAGAAAATTACAGCATCTCTCCTACAGTATTCAGTTAGTATATGTTAAGAACTTAGAATAACTGTTACCTATCTGTGTTAACTATTAGAGTCCTTTATGCATGGAAAAATCATGCATTTCTGAAAATATTCTTTCTATGAAGTTGCAAAGTCACAAGTATTTTTTGTATACTGCTTAAAGTAAAGAGAAATGGGTAATGTGTTCTGAGCAGAAGACACATATATCTAAATTTAATTTTATGGAATTTTTCAGAAGAGTCCAGTCTACAGACATTTGTTATGTGGCATTTTGTATTTAGCTTAGAATAAGTTTTATTAGAACTTTATAATTTTGTATCAACATATGCAAATGAGCTCAGATGTTCCATTTCAGTGGTTACATTATTATAAATTGAGAATGATTGCTATGAATATCCATTTTCTTTCAAAACCTATCAGCATGAATTTTACATTTTTAAGTGAAAATGGATTATGCTAATGTATTAACTCTTGTGTTACTATCCATTCCTTTAATTTTCCTCCCTCTCATTTAATGTTTATAATAAAATTTCTAAGTATTTGAAATGTGGACCTATTTTGCTTTGTTTCTGTCACACTTTCATAGAAAGAAGGCTTCAGATTCCTCCAAAATATCCTCTCTCCCCTAGTCAATTTCTATAGGCCAACATTAACTGGTCATCTTTTCATTCACCTGCCTTCCTTACAGGATGCAGTATTACAACTGAAGCTTTTTAAAAAACTAGATTTCTAACTATCCATTTTCATTTTTCTCTCAGCAAAGTTTACTCTGTAAAAAGCTATTTACTTGACAAACTATATTACATTATTTGTTTAAGGTGACATTCCTGTTTACGTCAGTGTCATTTGCAGATAATAAAACAAAACAATTAATGCTTTCACAGTCTTGTCCAAGAGTCCCAATAATTTCAAAATGATATTAATCATGAAAAATGGGCACACTGAAACTAAATACCATCTGGTACTTAGGGTAAAAATTCTTCTCTCTTAGCTTTACTTTAACAACTTGAAGCTACATCTTCAAATCTGTACTAGCAATGAGTTTCCAAGCTTAATCTAGCTTTGATGACTGCAATTTTCCTTCCCCCAAATGGTTAAGGGGATAATGGTAGTGTTACAGTGATTATGCTAAAGTAGAACTTCTTTCTGTATTTTTTTTTAAGATACAGCTTGTGTAAAGCATGAAATTTTGGTAGCCTTGCTTATAAAGCTGTCTGAAACCAGTGTTCTTTGAAGGTAGCATGAATATATTATTACTTTCAGCAAAGATTAAATTACTTTAAAATAGTTGCAGGCCATTCAGCTATTCTATTTATCTATATACTTTACATAAATTATATTTATATAATTTTTATAAAACACAGACCATTTCAATGTCAAATTTATTGATATTGATATTTATTTCTAGAACTCTCATTTGACTTGAAATTAATTCCCTCTTATCCATTTTTTACATTGCTCATGTGAGCTTCTTATTTAGTTTTCCCTCTTGACCGGATTTTCTAGGGAATTTCTATCTTGTTCTTATTTTCAAAAGAACCAGATTTTAAACTAGTCTATTAATTTTGCCTTTTATGTTACTGTTTTCTTTTACTTTTATCAAGTCAGCTTCAGTGTTTTATATCAAACTTCTGATCTCAATGTACTAGCTATCTACTCTGCCTGGCGCTGCGTTAGCAACATGTAATGTATTTCCAAACATATTTTAATGTTTTTCATTTTAAATATTTCAAAATTGTCATTTCAAATTTTTCTTTAATACATCGAATTACTGTAAAGCGTAATTTCAGATTTCCAAATATATGTTTTCTTTAATAGTTTTGTGTTGATCTCTAATCATAGTACATTATAGTACGGGCACATTGTCTGCATGTTATCAATTTCCTAATGGCATGACATGTGTTCAATTTCTTTAATCCATATGTGATTTTAAAGATTATGTTTATCTAATTTCAGGATATAGGTTGCATGGATCTAGATATGTCATTAAAATAGGCTTTTCCATTGTATCAATTAAAATTTCTGTTTCCTTGACTATTAGCCTTTTTCTTTTGGATGCAGCAAATTATGAAAGAGAAAAAGGTAGGATTTTCCGACCACAATTGTAAACATCAATCTTGCAGTTCCGCCGAATTTTTCATTAAATAAGTGTATCTACCTATGATATTTGATGCATACATGTTCATGATTGTTATATTTTCCTGGCTAATGTTTCTAAATTAAATAAAGGCCCATTTCCTTTGGTGTTTTTTGCCCTAAATGTAATTTGCCTAATATTAAAATTGCTAAGCTAGGTTTGTTTATATTAGTACACTATTGAGATTTTTTCCCCCATAAACTTACTTACAAACTTTGATTAATCTAGGTTTTAAGGGATGACACTTGTAAATAGGATTTAGCTGAATTTAAATTTTAAAAGGAATCTCTTTTTTTAAATTTATTAATTAAAAAATTAAGAAACCAAATAAAACATCAACATATATAATCAGTAATTCACAAGATCATCACTTAGTTGCATATTCTTCATTTCTTAGAACATTTGCATTAATTCAGAAAAAGAAATAGAAAAAGAAATAAAACAAACACAGGAAAGAAAAAAAAAAAAGATTATACCTACCATACCCCTTACCCCTCGCTTTCATTGATCACTAGCATTTCAAACTAAATTTATTTTAGCATTTGTTCCCCCTATTATTTATTTTTATTCCATATGTTCTACTCATCTGTTGACAAGATAGATAAAAGTAGCATCAGACACAAGGTTTTCACAATCACACAGTAACATTGTGACAGCTGTATCATTATTCAATCAACCTCAAGAAACATGGCTACTGGAACACAGCTCTACATTTTCAGGCAGTTCCCTCCAGCCTCTCCATTACATCTTGAATAACAAGATGATATCTACTTGATGCATAAGAAGAACCTCCAGGATAACCTCTCAACTGTGTTTGGAGTCTCTCAGCCATTGACACTTTGTCTCATTTCCCTCTTCCCCCTTTTGGTCAAGAAGGTTTTTTCAATCCCTTGATGCTGAGTTTCAGCTCCTTCTAGGATTTTTCTCAATCCCTTGATGCTGAGTCTTAGCTCATTCTAGGATTTCTGTCCCACGTTGCCAGGAAGGTCCACACCCCTGGGAGTCATGTCCCACATAGGCAGGGAGAGGCTGGTGAGATTGCTTGTTGTGTTGGCTGGAGAGAGAGGCCACATCTGAGCAACAAAAGAGGCTCTCGTGGGGGTGACTCTTAGGCCTAAATTTTAAGTAGACTTGACCTATCAAAGGAATCTCTTTTAATGAACATGTTTCATCTATTTAATTTATTGTGATTATTGATACATTTTGACTTTTCCTACCATCTTATTTTATGTTTTCACCTTGTTGTAAAATTTTCTTGCTTTCCCTTCTTTTCTACTTACTATTGGATTGCTCACTTTAAAAATTCCTTTGTCCTTGCTTCTATTTCAAATTTATAGAGAAAACTTCTTTAATTTATGTGGTTTTCCATATTGGCTTAATATCTAAATTTATCAATGCTTCTAATAGCCTCACTTTTAAAGAAAAAAAAAACATTTGGAATATTTGTCTCAAATTTTAACTTTTCCAATTCCATTATATTGCTATTTTTTACTTTCATCTCTTTTAAACTCCCCAAGATTAGTTTTCTGTTTACTGTTGTTTTTACAGTCAATGCTCATTTAGGTTTAACAACTTTATGTGCTATTCCCTCTGCAATCGAGTCCTGGATCCTGGTTTCAATTTCTTCTTATTATACCCTTTGTTAATCAGCTTTTATGGGCGAGCGTTTGGTTATCTATTGCTACAACAAACTATCCCCAAACTAATTGGCTGCAAACTACAACCATGTCATTGTATCTCATGATTTTGTGGGTAAGAAATTGTGGCAGGGCTTGGTGAGCTGGTTCTTCTGTTCCATGAGGTGCTGACTGGATCACTTGGTGCTATTCAGCTTGCAGCTGAACTTACTTGAAGGTTCCAAGACAGTTTTACTAACAAGGCTGGCATTTTGCCAGGGATAGTTATAAGGCTGAACTCAGCCAAACGTTTCTCTCTCCATGTGGCCTCAAGTTCGGCTCACAGGCTTTCTTCAGCTTGGTGGCAGGAATTCTTACACAATGACTCAGGGCCTTGATAAACCAAGATGGAAGCTGTCAATCTCTTATAGGTTAGTTCCAGAATTAGCATACCGCCATGATGCTTTTACTATACTTTATTAGTCAAGCATGCACAGGCCAGTCCAGATTCAAGGGGGTGGTGGAATAGACTTCACCTCAAGAGAGGAAAATGTCTCATGTGCACAGAAGATGAAGGAACATTGGGGCCTTGTAAAGACAACCTCCATAGCCATAAAACTCTCCTAGCCTTGGTCAGAAAATACTTAATTTTGTCCTTAATCTTGAAATAGCTGCTTATTTGAGTATAAAATTTTTAGTTGAGAGTTGTTTTCCAACAGAAGTTTGAAAGTATTGTTACTTTGCTATTTAGGATCTTATTGTTGATTAAAAAAAAATATTGTTGGGGAATTATTTTCTATTCCTTTCCCTCATTTTTCTCTTACAGATTTATGACTTTCCCCTTTTTAATGAGAATGTTCAATTTCACTATGATATGACTAGTTGTAGACTACTTTTATTTTGATTAGGAATCAATGATCTATTTTAATCTAAGAAGTCATATATATATATATTTAATTCTAGAAAATAATTTGGCATTATCTTTTGGAAAATACTATTTCTTCATTCTCTGAATTTTGTTCTTTGGAACACTGTTGAAATGTATGCTGAACTTCTTACTCTAATTTCCATTCCAGCTCTTTTCCCTTTATATACCACCCCCACTCCCATCTACCCCCATTAATTTTTGTGTTTCTTTTTGTGGTTGATTTCCGCAGACCTATCTTTAAATGCACTGATTCTCTCTTCCACTACATCGAGTCTAGTTATTAATTCACCAAGTGATATATTTTTATCTCAATACCTATATTTTTATTTATACAACTTCTTTTTGCTCCTTTTAAAATTTGAATTGTTCCTTTTTTCCACCAAACACTGTTACTGGTTTTTTGGTTGTTGTGATTTATTTCATAGCTTTAAACATTTCAAAGATACTTATTATAATCCATTTTAGATTATTATCCCATTGTCTAAAGTTCATTCAGTGTTAATTGTCCTGTTCATTATAATCATTGAATTTTCTTTAGTACATTGGACAGAACTATTAGACTTTTGCTTCTGCTGGAACTTTGGCAGATTTATTGTTTTCATAACCTTGGTTTGAGATCCTGAAACAAGGGGGAATATAAATTCAGAGTACACCTATGCAGGTACCTATCAGATTGTAAACTTTGTGCTGACTCCCCACGTTGAACAGAACTTGCCTTAGCCTTATGTGTGAATCAGTGCTTTGAGGCTCCTGACTCTTTGCAGGGGGGTCTCCCCAGCAGTTTTGAGAGCTTGTCTTCACTTCCTTAATGCATATTAAAATTACACTACCTAACCACTGCGGCTTATATCCATGGAATTAAACTCCCCAAGTCACTGATGTTTAGTATCTATGTCCCTCTCAGATGATGCTACTTTTTTTTCTAGCACTCTTACAAACTCCTTATATATAAACTCCTTTTGAGTATCTATATATATGTAGATTTGTGTTTATAATTTGTCATGTGTTTGGATTCAGAAAAGGGTGGATCAGTTTTAGCTCAGGCTATTGTATTTACTCAATCTTAATTAACTTTGTATTTCCTTTTCTCAGCTTAATAATAATGCCTCTCTGGTGAGAGGGGAGATATTAAATGAAGGACAGTGTCTTTCATTTCTCTTCACATTTACACTGTGCAATTAATTCAGCTCACAGATTTAAGATTTTTATATGGAAAAAATTAATCAAATCAAAGTTAAGAATCAATCTGTTCAATTAAAATAAATTTCTGAATGGAAATTATAGGAGATTTTAAGCTAGAGATCAAATGTTTGAAATGTGATGACCATTAAATTCTGAGGAGAATGACCCCTCATAGTTTGCACAGCTAGATAACCTTGTATACTGAATATCTTCTAATTTAAGGGGAATGTCTTAAACAATTCATAATCACGGACTGAAGAACTTTTCAACGTATTTGAAAAGAAACTCAAGTGAAGGATATATTTTGCTCATTTTCCTGAATACAATTATTTCCCTTTGATTTGCCCTTAGTTTACAGCAATATCAGCCAGGGCTCATGACCAGCTGTAACAGTGCATTCACCTTCAGTTAGCATGTTATAAAGCAGAAATCCTCACCACCCAGATCTAGAAAAAAGGCACAGTCTGGTAACTGAATATGTTTCCTGTACCACTTATTCACCTCTAATCAGAAAGCGCAGTCAAGTTTCAACTTTTCATTTTGTAGAGGAGTGAATCATTTTCAGACTTAGCTATTATGGTCTTTCGTTCAAATGAGAAAGTGGCAGAATCGGAAAACAAAGGGAGTAAAGAGATAGAAAATAATATTTCTTAAGATGTATCTCCTTTAGCATAATACAAGATAAACATATATATATATATCCTTCTTAAAAATATGTGGCGGCTAGCAGAAACCCATATGTCTGTGGCTTCTGATGGCATCCTAACCAGAATGTCTATCAGAAATATCCATACCAATATCAAAATCTAGGATACAGTCTTTAATAGAAGACTTTGGTGCTTCATCCTTTGAAGCATATGAGAAGCTAAAGATATGCTATATGCAAAGTAAAAGTCCTCTACAGTCTTTGAAAATACAAAAGCTAACTTTTAAGTAGACTTGCCATTTTCATCTTTACAGATAAAATGTCTGGTAGGTAGGCTTACAGATGGCCATGGGTTTCCTCTACCATTTAAATCTTTTTGAAATGAATAACAAAAAAACAGTTACCCTTTTTAAAAGTCAAACATATCTCAATGTTCCATATTATTTTTTAACATTTTGAGTTGAAGAATACTATTCACTGATTTACAGTCCTGTTTTTAGGTACACATCTTTAAAGTCACAGCACCTAACTTATATGTATAAAATCTATAGCTGAGAACAAAAATGAACTCAATAAATTATTACTCTCATATTATCCATATAAATACATATATGCTACTGTATATCACAAATGAGTACGTTTAAACACACCAAATGCATTATTCTTTCTTGAAGCTTTTAAAAATGCCTATTTAAAACCTGCATTTCAAATACAGATGATAATTTGCAAATCTAGGAAGCAAACCCTTCTGAGGATTATTTTTGTAAAAAAAAGACTATAATATTATATAGCAAAATCCCAAATTAAGAATTCCCAGGAACCCTTTTATTATTAATAATCTTTGTCAAATTCAGAAAAAGTGGCTCTTTGGCAAATATATTTAAATATCATTGTAGATATGCCAGAAAAGGGGCAGAGAGCTTGTATCTTTATATATAGACCATTTGGCTGACTCGTCTCTTTTTAAAATGGACTTTTCTTAGCTATGTAGACTGTGTTGGCAGAAGTGCAAAGACATCTGCTAACTGGTGTTGTGTAGTTATACAAATGGATGCAGTGAAGAACACAATTCTGTTTTCCAGATCTCTAGTGATGCTCGGTATTCAACAGTAAAGAGGAATACACTTACCTCTCCATTCCTTCTCAGAAAGATTAAAGTGCACTCCAGTCCGTGTAATGCCTGCTTTATTGGAGTATTTCTCAGATTTTAGCAAAAGTCACTGGAGGGCATGTTAAAACACAGATTGCTGGATCCCTCACCCAGAGTTTCTGATTCAGTAAATCTGATGTGAAGCCACCCATTTGCATTTTCTAACAAGTCCCTAGGTGAGCTGACCCTGCTGATTCAGGGACCATACTTTGAGAATCACTAAATTATTGGAGTTTATACATGTAGGGGAGCGCTAGCTTTTTAAACTTTCCAAAAGGGCAATCTTGAAACTCTTTAAACTGTTAAGACTTTTATTGTTAGCTGTAAATAAAGAGAAGCAAGCTGAGTTTTAATCTTTATATTTTTAGAACCCCCAGATAAGATCTTAAAGCCAAGAAGAATTAATTAAATTGATAGCAATTATGATCAATATAGTGCCCAGCACATACTAGGTACTACATTGACTCTTTTAAATACAAATTACCTAGTTTTTCACTCCGACTTTGTCTTCATCTGCAAATATTTACTCAGTGAACTGGGAGAAAAGCTGGTACAAAAGTGCATCATTTACTCAAAGGTCATATTTTAATTGCCCTCCAAACTTGACTCAATATTCCCAGATGCTATCTTAAGATAGTTTGTTTCAGGAAGAAAAAGCAAAGTATAAATAAATGAAAAATAAATTATATTCCCAGTTCTTCATCTAATGTCTGCTTCCAGTCCCTAAGCAACTTATTAGAAGATATTTATGAAATATGTAGTCTTTGAGAATTTTGCTTCAGTGGTTCTGAACTGTTAGAGACAGCATCAGAAATGTGAGGCTATGCATCAAGAGTGAAGAAAAAGACACCGAACCAAGAGGCACAAGATTATGTTTTCTGTGATGTCTTTCCTATTGAAATTTCTGAGCTTGGGCAACTCTTTTAACCTCAAGGTGAACTCAGTTTCCTTATTTTTAAAATGGTAATAATAGTAACTTCTTTCTACTACTAGATTGTTGGAAACATCAAGTCAGGCAGAGTTTTTTGTTTTATTTTGTTTTGTGGCATTAGCTGCAATCCAACATATTCAGTGCTTTAAATGGGTCTGATGGGTGCCCATTTAATGAACAGACTATCTTTGGGTCTGTTAATCAAATTCAATTATGTATCCTTAACATTGCCTTGGTTTTAAAAGTAACAGTGATTATAATTTGGGAATTACTTGTGCTTGTGTGGCACGTACAATTTTATCCCATATCTGAGGTTTAGTTTTTCTTCATACGTGAGGCAATGCTATACTATTTATTTGTTAATATAATTTTTAGCATTTTTTAAAAACACTCAGCTACGATTCAGAAAATATATTAGCTGGAAATGTTACATTGTGGATGAAACAATGCTAACGCTATTCAAATTGACATGAAGATAATATCACCCAAGAATGAGAGCCACATTTTAGTGATCTGTGCTACTTTTTCTATGTGTTTCTACGTGTGCATGATGCACTCCTTGGTTAGAAAAACCAAGCATAATATCCACATAAGAAGTGATTTCAGATTTCCTGTATTAAACAACATAGGTATAGTAGGGGTAAAAGTAAAATATCTCACTGGGAAATAAAGGAATCTTAGAAAAAGGACCCTTTGTCAAGAATGGTGTCCTCTGTTTGCTTTTTGCCTCTGTGGATGATAAAAAAGTGGCATGGAGGTGTCTGAATGACTGCTGAAAGCAAAGAAACAGTATCGCAGGCGAACTTCGAGAAATGTGTGCATCATCCTCTTTCTGGAAGGAGCAGTCTTATTAGTGGCAGCTTATTATCCATCTCAGATGGCATTTAAAAATAAACATCGCTAAGTATAAATGTCAGTTAAAAAATCCTTCAAATTTGTATATATTACAATCATATGAAAACTAAAATTGCAGTGTGCCTCCACATCATCTTTTCAAACTTCTTCTGAGCCTTTGCCTTTTACAAGCATTGGTGAAAATTCTGAGATCACATACTTGTTTCTATGCTTTAGTCTTGGGAGAATAGAGACAGCATTCAATAAAGTTAGCTCAAAATCGAACAAAAATAAATTACAATCTGGTGTTAGGGAATCTTTCAAAGAAGAAAACGCATTGTCATTAATGGTTTCTCTGATTCTCATCAACATGGCATATCTCCCAAGGACAGAAATATGTTTGATATGTACAATTTGAGACGTAATCTGTGTTCATCTCAGCCATTACTTGAAAGCCAATAAAATTTTGAGATATGCATTTCACAAACAGAATGCTGTTGCCTCAACCCAAGCAAGAAACAACTGTCAAGGATTTCCCTTTAACATGCACTGAAGAAATATAAAATGGGTGTATGGGGGGACAAATGCTGGAGACAGACTAAAAGATGAGAATTTTCTCTGTGAGAGAATTAATGTATTAAAAATACTGTGTAAAATTCACAAACTATAGCAACTGCTGAAGTTAAATCTAGTAATCTACAGTCTAGGTTTGAACTCCTGATTTCTTCATCTTTCCTAAAGTTAAAGAAAATCACATGGCTTATTCAAACTATGAAAGCTATATTTCAATGTCAGATGTGAAATCAAGAATGAAAACCCTGCAATATTATACATACATTTCGTACCTTCAGATATATAGTAAAACAGAGAACTCCATGGCAAAATTCAAGACCAGATGTTGGGGAATTTTAGCACCATATTGCTTTACAATATGAGGTTCACTGATTCTATTCATTAAAGAATTATTCTTATCATGTGGGTATCTGGAATAAGTAATCTATTATTAACTGTGGAATACCAGAAATCAAGCATGGAAATATAGTAATAACCATTTAGGCACATATATATATACACATTTTAAAAAAACAGAAAAGTACAAGTTTTGGAGAGGATGTTGGGAAATATTTCATTCACTGGTGGTGGGAATGTAAAATAGTAAAGCCACTGTGGAGGACAGTTTGGCAGTTTCCTAAAAAGCTAAGAATAGAACTAACATATGACCCAGCAATCCTTCTACTAGGTATACACCCAGAACAATTGAAAGCAGGTTTTCAAACAGATTTTAGCACACCAGTGTTCATGGTGGTGTTATTCATAATTGCCAAAAGATACAAGCAACTCAAGAGTACAACAATTGATGAATGGATAAACAATACATGATATATGCATACAATGGAATATTATTCAGCATTAAAAAGGAATGAAGTTTTGGTTCATGCTACAGCATTTTCATAAGTTGAAGTCATTATGTTAAGTGAAATAAGCCAGACACAAAAGAACAAATATTGTATGATCTCACGGATATGAAATTATTAGAATAAGCAAACTCATAGAGTCAGAATCTAAAATGTAGGTTATCAGGGACTGGACTGGGCTGGGGTTAGGGAATGTGGAATTAATGCTTAATTCATAGAGATTTTCTATTTGGGTTGATTGTAAAGATTTGTTAATGGATGATGTTTGATGGTAGCATAGCAATGTGTGTGTAAGTAACAGCACTGAATTATATATATGAATGTGGTTAAAAGGTGGAAATTTTAAGTCATGTATGTTATTAAAATTAAAATTTTTAAAATAAACCATAGGACTGTATAATACAGTGAATCCCCTTGTCAATGTTGGACTACAATTAATAGTACAATTACTAAATATTCTTTCATGAATTATAACAAACGTAACACACTATACAAGATTTGATAGGGTAGCTTATTGGGAAAATAAAACATCCTAGTGTAAATTATGGGCTATAGCTAAAAGTATAATTATAATATTCTTTCATGAATTATAACAAATGTACCACACTAATGCAAAGTGATAATAAAGGGGATAGGAGGGTAAATTGGAGCACTATATTTTTCACATGATTTTTTTGTATACCTACATATCCTCTAATTAAAAAATAAAATGAAAGAAAGGCTTCTTTAAGAAAATAAACAGGCAATCCAAGTAGTAGGAAAAATATTTTCAGTATTTATATCTTGCATATTATTTGTACATAGAATATTGTACAATGCAATAATACAATAAGAAAAATATTTTGCCAGATTTATAATAATTGCAAGAATTGGACAGATACTTGAAAAACAAGATATATAAATATCAAATAAGTATATGGAAAAGTAACTCACCTCATTAGTCACGGGGAATAAGTAAATTAAAAATGCAATAATATACAATTATTTACCCACTAGCAGAACTAAGACCAAGAGCACAAAATGGTAGTGAGTTTGTGAAGCAAACGGAACTTTTGTACATTGTTGGGTAGAGAATAAAATGCTAAAACCATCTTGAAAATTGGCTTGGTAGCTTCTTATGAAGAAATTCTACACCTAGATATTTATATAAGATAAATGAAATCATATATTGACAAAAGACTCCCAGGAATGTTCAGAGAAGCTTTATCGGTAATAGCTACTAAAGACTGAAAATGACCTAAGTGTCTATCAATAGGAGACAGATAAATTGTGATGTAATCATACAATGGAGTGCTATTTAGCAATAAAGAATACAAACCTTTATTGCTCTATCAGCAATGTGGGAGACACAATGCTGGTACATCAAACAGATCTCCACACACACGTGAACACATTTACACAAACATACACACCTTTAAGTTCAGTCCACTGTGGGCCTGGAAGAAGTGTCATCTCAGAAACAATGAGCACAGGCAGCCCCATTCGTGGGCTTCTCCATGCCATTTTCCATTAACAAGTCCAAGGCTTCCTGGAGTATTGGCTGGGACAGCAGAAGCACAATATGTAGTGGAAGACAAATGGAAGACACAAGAATCTTAATATGCCAACAGTAGGAATTTCGGAGAGAGAAAAGGGTTAAAATGGCATTGAGACAATAATGAAAATTATCAACTGAATTAATACTCAACCCTCTGGAAAGTAATCTGGCAACAATTATTTACATTTAAAATAGAGATATCTCTGCAACCAAAATTGCCATCCTGGTATTCTATACATTTAAATAAATGCAGCAATATATAGAATTCTGCATATAAGCTTTAATTCAGCATTTTTTGTAGAGGCAAGATAACTAGGAAAAAAGTATTGTTTTCTCATTCCCCATTTACAAAGCAAAATAATAGTAAAAACGACACATACATATACACATACATAAAATGTCTATGACATATATGTATATATATATATACATCAATATAGTCATTTCTGATGTGATCTGATCTGGTCTGATGCATGTTTTGAAACACAAATGTATTCCAATAGGATTGATATATTTAGGAATAATTTGAGCCTAATGCAAATTTTGGAGTTGACTTATATGAGATTTCCTTGCTAGAAACACTAGGCAAAAGCAGAAAACTGCACTCAGCTGAAATGGGGCAGTAGGAAGACATCAAATGCCTCATGTCCACAATGCAAATATCTACAAGCTACCTCAGTTCACTGCACATAATTTTCTACAAAGTTGTGTTTTGTTATTTTTCACATTTGTGAACTTTTCTATATGTTTAAAATAAAAAATCGCCAACACCCCCAAAAATCACAAAAACTCCTTCAACATCCCAAATGTGTCTCAGTGTCCTGGTTTAAAATGTCAAGAAGTCCATGCACCATGAAAAGCACTACCTGTGTGTGAAGCCTTTAAAGGGACATAGCCAAAATCTGCAGAATGGCTCCTATTAGAACTCATCTGGGCTGGTTTAGTGGTTTAAAAATCTCTATAATTTCCAAAGCCTTCAGCCATCAAGCAAAGCAGCAGAAAGAGCCACAAAAAAAGTTTCCGGCAATAATTAAGGAGTTAATTAAAGAAGAAGGCTATACATTGGATCAAATTTTCAATTTTGAGAAAATACATATCTATTATAAATGCATGCCTCAAAGGCCCTATATGTCAAAGACAAGATTTAAGGCAACACAAGACCTCTTAGTTGTGATGTTCCATCAGAGGGCAGTGACCCATGCTCATTTTCTTTCTCTTCAGAGGGTGGAAAAGAAAGAAGTTATTCCCTCAGCATCTTAATTTGCAAAAGGGATGGAGGAAAATTATATATCGGAACTTGTCACATGGGTTCAAGTTTAATATATTTGCCACTCATAAATATTCACATAAATTTGTCTTAATCATAATGGATCTCACATACCATCTAAATCCCTTTTTTGGATCATAGGACTTGTGGTAAAATTGTCTAGCTACTGCCAGATAATTTGAGATAAAATAGCTAAACATTATGGGATAGCTTCATTGGCTTATAAACAACAGAAATATAACAACCATATGTGAGCTGTGGAATAAACAAGAAGTATTTGAATTATCTTGAGGACATTAGCAAGGTACTTTCTCTCTCTCTCTCTCTCTCATATATATATATATATATATATATATATATATATATATATATATATTTCAAGTTTATAGTAGCTTCTTCAAAATACACATGCACATGAATATACATAGTGCTCCTGTCTCTCAAAGACCCACAACCTTCCCTCCAATTTCAGATAACTCTCCTTCCACCATTTCTCAATAACTCACAAGCTACCATCCTAACACCTGCTTCCAAAAAATACATGAAAAATTCAAGTTTTTTTTCTTTAAGGCAAAGTGTCATTTTATTGTAGTATTTATGTATCTTTTAAACCATTTAATATTTGCATGGCTGTGCTACTCTTTTCATTAGGTGGCTGTCTTTTTTGTCACCTCACTGACGAGATTTTGAGTGCTTTGCTCAACCTCATTTCCCCATAAGCCCTGTAGTTTGTGCTGCCCAACTGTGCATAGCATGGGGAATTTCAGGAATGCATGTTGCATTATAGCATGACTGGCTGTGTATACATATACGCATATCACATTCATCTCAATACACACAAAAGGCTGGATGTGACTACAGACGCATGAAAAACATAAGCCATCAAATAGCTAAACATGCTTAAATGAGGATGTGCAATTGCATAATTTTTCTTTCAGTTTTATGTTTTGCTCTAATTTAAACAATCATTTATAAAATTATATAAATGAAGCTTTTTCCATTAGGAAAAACAAAGAAAAGGGACAAATGCAGGGAAATTCTGAGTTGTTTTAGCAGCAACTTCTTGCCTCATAGGGAAGGAGAAAACACCATTATGGAAGCAGTTTTGCACAGTTTAAAGTAGAACTGAATGATGTTTAATAGCCAACCATCCAACTTGGGACACCAGAGAGAGTCCACAGCCCCAGACAGGACACATGTTCTGAAGTGTGCATTGTGCCTGGTCTTATCAGTAGACCACATTATTCTACTTAGTGCAGGAATGTCATGAAAAAGTGATAGGGAACTGTGGGAGGATGTGCTGAGGACTATCAGAATGATTTATTGGTATATATACTGCTTTGTTTCTCACTGGGTTTTGTCTTCTCACGTTTGCACAAGCCATCATTGTGAACCTCTCCTTAGAAGAGCTCATTTTTTATTAAATCCCAAAGTAGATGTTGTCTGGAAAGCTCTTCCCTCTCTTGCTTTGGTTTCCCTGCAGTCTGCAATTTGAAAATTGTTCTAAGTGCCTTTGAAAGCAACATGAGCAGAAAGGGAGAAATTTCTCCTGGATCAAAACAAATAAAAAATACAGGCTGAAGTCTTGGAGTTCAGAGGGGTTGGTAGAGAATAGGTGCAAAGCAGCCAAGCTTTCAGACATTGGGGTGATGTCAGAGGGGCGGAGGCATGGTATGCCTGGGAAAATCGGATCCTAGATTACTCAGAGCCGCCCCAAGCTTCACATATTAATGACACAGAAGAACCCATCCAAGGGCTTCACTAATGAAGACATCAGGAGGACCTTGATAGAAAGGAAGTCAGAGGCCCTGTTCTTACCCACGATGTTAAATCAAGCAGCTGTGTAATGCTATAAAAAAGAACAACCCACCAAAGCACAGTAGCTTGCAATGCTTCCTTCTTAATCTGAATAACTTCCTCAGTGTGTTTTAATCACTATCCCATCCTCTCTGTTCCTGTGTCCACCTCTTCTTTTTCTATCTTCTACCTCTGAGTCTAATTAACTAGATCAGAGCTAGCGCTTAATAAGAGTTTGTAAATTCCCAAATCCTTATTTTCTTAATAGGAAAAATAAAGTAAAAAAGAATGCCCTAATTTATACCACTGGTTCTTGCCATCTCATGATTGCTGGGGAAGAGCAGCGATTGCAAACAGTAAGGGAAAGAGAATTCCAGAAAGTGATAGGCCTGTCAAAGAATTCAGGCAGCAAAAAATTACAGATGCATCAGTTCAGAATTTTTACCATAGTCATTATGTATAATCATGAACATACGTGTGGATGTGGAAAGAATTATAGGCCCTGATATTAGTAGCCTGCGTACATTAAGATAATTGTAGTGTCATCATATGTCTTTCAATCTAAGGATCAATATTTGTTTACCACTTCACAAGTATTCTGAAAGTACAAAGAATCTGATATGCCTTATCACATAATGAGCCCACCCTATGGCTTTAGAAAACAGAAACTGAATGGCCTAGCTCACCTGAAAAATAAATGATCAAGTGATACATTCTGCTAGCTATGAAAGTTTATTTGAATTAATCATCTAATGGAAAGTGAAACAGCACATACTGTATCCAATATTTTGCTCTATTTTACTAGGTTTGAAAGATATCTCTTGCCAGAGAATGTAGTCATTGCATTTTTCAAACTCTGAATGACATATACCATCATACAGTTTGTTAAAAGCAATATTCAGAGCAAAATGTGTGTTTTCCCATTTTAAAGGTCTCTCCTTTTCTCTGAGATCAATAAAAGAATAGAACAGCAGACAGTTCATAAAATTTAAAAGTAATACTCAAAAAAATATCAACTCAACAGATATATTCTTCACCGTAGATAAGTGTTTTTATTATGCACAATTCTGTAAATTTCTGGAAGATGTTTTTCCATGAAAAAAAAATCTATCTATAGTGCTTGAAATAATTGGCATCAAAGTAAATTTAAATCTTTATGTTCTCCAGCTCTATCTGGAGAAGAAAGCAAATTCATTAAGTTTTATTTTTGAGGAACTCATTGGAGTAAAACGAGAGGCACAGTATGGGTGTTTAAGTTTGCTGTTTTAGTTTGCTAAAGCTAACACAATGCAATACATCAAAATGGGCTGGCTTTTACAAAGAGAGTTTATCTAGCTGCAAATGTACAATTCCTCAGAGGAAAAGCATCTGGCTTTCCTCTGGCTTCCTCTATCACATGCTAAGTCACGTGGTGATGTCTGCTGACCTTCACTCCTGGCTTCTGGATTCAAACGGCTTTCTCCAGGGCATGTCCTTTCTGCATCTCGAGTTCTCTTCTGACCTCTCTCTTTTAAGCCTTGAGCTAATTAAATTAAACCTCACTCGTTGTGGAGGGCACTCCCTGCAGTGACCGCAGATGTGATCAGCTGTAACTGACATTCACATGCTGATGATTTAAGTCCCCAGCAAGAGCAAAACTGATGGCCTGAACCTAACTACTACATCACCTGGCCTGAACCTAACAATTACAGTGTGTCTTAAATTTCTAAAACTTTATTTTCTGGGAATAGAATGAATGATGTCTTTTTTTTTTTTTTTTTTTTGCATTGGCAGGCACTGGGAATTGAACGCAGGTCTCCGGCATGGCAGGCGAGAACTCTACCTGCTGAGCCATTGTGGCCTGCCCTAATGATGTCTTATATTTGAATACTAAGACCATGCCCATACTTACTGTGTTGCTATATTATAAATTTATTACCCAATAATTCTGAAATATTAAAGAAATCATACCCATACTTCTATTACTTTAAAGTTACTCTGAGTCTAAAACATAGTCTAGTACATAGTGGTAAAAGTCTTTTTGGCCACCCTTCCTTTCTCTTTTGAGGAATGCTCTTGTCCTTAAAACTTCCTCAACACTTGACCATCATATACACTTGATCTTCAGATATGCGTATGCACACGTCTGTATTCCATGTCACATTTTCAAAGAGGCTAATTTTCAATTCACTATTTTCAATTCACCTGTAATTATTTATCCTAAATGTGAACTAATAGAATTATACGATCTAGAAATATGTTCAGTTTACTAACTTTTCTTATTGACAGAAAATCTTTTCAGACACAAATGAAAGACTACATAATAGTAGAGTTCAATGTGCTGGGCAACAGAAGGGCTGGAGATGAGCTGCTTTTTTCAGAGTTGGGTGGGATGTACAAGTAGGCAGGAACAGGGACCAAAACTTATGCCTTCAAATCACTTATAAAACCTTAGTACTTTTAATATAGACCCAGGTCAAAATTACAAATGGCTGCAGGAAAATAGTAAGTTCAGACAAATTTATAAAATTGAGAAATATGCACATTGATGAGTTTATCTTAAGAAGTCTGCTTTGGTGAAATATGAATGGCCCTGATATGATAAAAAATTCTAAATATACACAAAATGTTTGCTACTCTATCTAAACTTGAAAAAGAGAGATGCAATCAGCTATGTATTTTGTAAAGCTTCAATTCTTTCATTAGTGATTTTCCTTTGTTCCTCGTTTGTACTCTAGACTGTTGGTGGCATAGCGCTAAAAATATTTTGTTCTTTAAGTTTTTAGCATACAATGAAATCTTATGTTTTATAGCCCCACTGAATTGTTTTTAAGCGTGTTAATGATATTAAATCTTTACTTAATATTCTCCTTATCTGGGAGAGAACATTGAGAACCTTACATATAAAAAGTACAATAAAATTTAAATAAAAACAACTGCATATCAGTGATTCCCTCTAGGAATACAAAAAGAAATTAATTTATCAATTTGCTTGTCAATTTATTTTTCATTGGCTTCTAAACCAATATGTGATCTTTCTTGTTTTATTTATCTACAAATTCCAAACCATATCAAAATGATTTATGAATCTATCCATTTATGAATCTATCTCTTGGGACATGAACTTCTTCAGGTACAACATATTTTCAACTTACATCTGTTTTTTTACAATCTCATTAAAACTTAAAATTTCTGTTACTGGTAGAATCTTTTCTATGTTGAGTCAAGACTATAAAATGGCAAATAGAAAAATGACATAGAATGTACCCAGAGCATAAAAGGAGAGGGAAAAGTAACAAACATTTGTTGAGTACCTGTTCTACTTTGCTAGCTGCCAGAATGCAATATACCAGGAATGGAATGGCTTTTCAAAAGGGAAATTGAATAAGTTGCTAACTTACAGTTCTAAGGCCGAGAAAATGTCCCAATTAAAACAAGTCTATAGAAATGTCCAATCAAAGGCATCCAGAGAAAGATACCTTGGTTCAAGAAGGTCAATGAAGTTCAGAGTTTCTCTCTCAAGTGAGAAGGCACATGGTGAACACAGTCACAGTTTCTTCTGAGCTGGAAGGGCACATGGCGAACACGGCATCATCTGCTAGCTTTCTCTCCTGGTTTTCTGTTTCATGAAACTCCCCGGGAGGTGCTTTCCTTCTTCATCTCCAAAGGTCACTTATGGACTCTCTGCTTCTTGCGGCTATGTCGCTGTTCTTTGCTCTCTCTGAATCTCCTTCATTCTCCAAAATGTTCCCTCTTTCATAGGACTTCAGAAATGAACCAAGACCTATCCAAATGGGTGGAGACATGCCTCTCTCTAATGCAGCTTAACAATCACTCTTGATTAAATCGCATCTCCAGGGATATAATTTGATTATGGATTTCAACATTCAGTATTGAACAGGGATTATTCTACCTTTATGAAATGGGATTTTTATTAAAACATGGCTTTTCTAGGGGACATACATCATTTCAAACCAGCACAGTACCTATAATGATTGACCGGTTTACACAATCACTTTGATTGATTTCTCTTAGCAGTCAATAAAGATAAATATCATTATCCGACTTTTAAGTCTGAAGTAATGAAGCGTGAGAGAGGTTGTATAATTTGTCTAAGACCACACAGTTGTTGATTGGTGGAGCTAAAAATCAAAGTGACTTCAAAGCATTTGTTCTTATTACTGTACCATGTTGACACCGATTAAATGCTTAATAATTGATGATCATATAAATCCATACATTTAATTTAAAACATGAAATCCTACCTTCACAGATGTGAACCTGTGATGTTCTCAACATATTAGTAAATTAATTTTTCTAGATAGAACCATGGAATGATGGTAGCTATGTTAGGAGATTATCTTTCACTCTGGAAGAATTAAATATAGAGCTCTGTGTGTGGCATTTAAGTGTCCGCACACACTAAGCCCAAGCTACTTTTGCAACTTTTTTCCACTACTTCAGTCCTCACACAGCAAGTAGCAGACACCTTGTTTCTGGGTCATGCCGCAAATCATCCAGCATCCATAATTTTATCCTCTGTATGTCCTTTACCTCAGTGACCCAATTATTCTGATCACCAGCAGGCACAGCCAAACATAATTTAAAAATAGCTATCCTAGGTCCACTCCAAAATGAAATACTCCCCAATAGTTGCCTCCAAGATTACCGGCATATTCCACCAGATACATGTTTGGCTAACTCCCCCATCTTTAAGTATTTTCTAAAATGTCATATTTTAATATGGCCCGCATGAACCACCCTATTTAACATTTTCCCCATCCCTCCTCTGTTCCCCTCACTGCTGCTTCTTTCATATTTTCCAGAGCACTTCTAACAGCCTCATGTGTTCTGTGTTGACTGACTGATTTCCGCATACCCATCCTGGCATTGACATTGTCCCAATGGTGGATGACTTGCTGATGGTGGATTTGGGGTGTGTATCTACTGAACTAGACTTTTCAAATGGAGAAAGTCAGGCTTAAAGATACTAAGTAAATTACTAAAAGCAGCCTGGTTGGTAGATATGGAAATAGCTTCTGATTTATAATTTCTTCTCTGTGACCTGAAAAAAAATGTTGATTTCTAGATAGCTGGCATACATTTGAAATTTACTGAATAATAATAATAATTATTATTATTATTTTTTCGCTTGGGCAGACACTGGGAATTGAACCCAGGTCTCTGGCATGGCAGGCGAGAACTCTGCCTGCTGAGACACTATGGCCCGCCTTGAATTAAAATTTTTGTAAATGATTTTATTAACCATCTAAATGTCTAACCATGGAGCTAAGCACTTGACTCAGTTTCATGTAACCATAAAAACAACCATCTGCCATAGTTATTTTCTCCTTGTCTTGCATTCTTCCTTTATGGATGGTGACATAAGGCACAGTGATGCTGGTGAACCTGGTGACAGTCACCTGACCAGTAAGAGATGGAGCTTATACTAAAGCTGAGAGGCGATCTTAATGAAAGGTGAAGAGGATGGCCTCTGAAACCAGGCTGCCTGGATTGGACAAGTCACCCATCCTCTCAATACTTCCTTTTCTCTACCTCAGAGGGTTCTTATCAAAGATTAAATGAGTTAACTTTGCTTAGATTAATTCCTGGCAGTTAATAAATGCTATATAAGCATTTGTTTATTAAAAAAAAAAAAGAAATCTAATACTAAATCCTGTATCTTTTTTTTTTCACCTTGCTTTCTTGCACAGCACTTGGTGATGATAATAATAGGTATCATATATTGATTGCTTACGACATGATGGGAATTAGGCTAAGAACTAGCTTAATCTCACTTTATTCTCATGACATATTTTGAAAGCAGAAAATGTCCAGGATTTTTTTCCAGTGATTTTATTTTTATTCTCTCTAATGTTACTGAACAATAACAACAAGATCAGCAGTAACAATATATAATTTTATAAAGCACTTACTAAAGCTAAATGCTTTAAAAAGAATCATCACAGCTAGCACTCCATCGGGTAATTGCTCTTATTTTTCATGCTTGATGAAGGAAGGAACTAACAGTATAGAAAGCATGTCAGTATGTCACATAGCTAAAACCCTGAATCGTAATACTTGTTGAATTGAAATATTTTTTAAAAATGACAATGAAGGAATATCTGTATAACTTTTTGCAGAACACATTGCCCACTGAAATTATTAGAATTTATTTCTTCATGATTAATGTATGGAAACTATGGGATTTTAAATGCGGCTAAGTTCTAAGACCATGAAAAATATAAATTGAGTTCAAATTTTGTGAAAGAACCATATTCTCACTCAAAGTGCATTAGCAAGTGCTACTGATAATATTCTCATGAATAAAATTACCCTTTCTTTGCTTTACACATCCCTCCTTCTGAAGGAAAACGTCCGGTTGCTAAATAAAATTTGTGGATTTAGAACAGACTGAAAATAACACATTCATTGAATTTCCAGTAGTCTTGCTAATGCTTTATCACTGCATCTGAGTTTTGAAAAAGTAGCATGACTCTCAGAAGGTAATTTTAATGGTCATTAAAATGAAAAATTCCTTCTATGAGATTTTTAAATATATTGAAATAGGTAAATAAATGTTTATATAATTAGATTTGGATACTGGACATCCATCAAAACAAGCATGAATTTATCATTTGTTAAGATCAACACAACTTCGTTAAGTCTTGTATATAATTTCTTTCGGTGCCATCTCATTTAACCTGTTTCTGGATGATCCTTAAATAAATTTTTTCATTGATTTTTGAAATATAAACACTTCATCACACATAATAGTTCTTTCTTTTCTTTAAACTTAAATTAACATTGCTACCTGATAAGGCACTCTGACTTAAAACATACTGTGCATATATATATATCAAAGTTTAAAAGGACAGCACCATAAGGTAATATAGCATTTAATTAATGTTTACTTGCAAGCAACAGCTTAATGAAGTAGCATGAGCACTGAAAACTGAACAAGAAAGGAGTTGTTTTTCTTCCTTTTATATTGTATAGTTTTCCAGGAAGCTATAACAGCTGTTGACATTTATATATCAAACAACAGAATGGCACGGAGATATATAAAGAGAGAACAGTGAGGCTTATAAGGAATGATGCACACAACTCAGAAAATGTTAGATCAAACAGACGAAAAATAAGTTAGGATATAGCAAATGTGCATAAAAACAACACGGTTTTATAGCTAGTGTGTAGGGTAAGAAAACTCTACCCTACCCCCCCAAAAAAATTATAAAAAGGAAATGTATCAGACTAGAAAGAAATCTCAAAAACTAAAAAGCCCAAAAGTAAAACCATAAAAGCTATACTCTGTAACATAATGCAATGAAACTAGAAATAAGAAACAAAAGGATAGAAAATAAAGTCTAGTACTTTGAACAAACAAGCTCAAAACAAAGAATACCTCCCTTTCTTTATGGTGATTTGGTATATTTAAGAAATTAACACTGAAATGATGAAATACCTGGAGATGAATAATATTAGTAACACTACATATAGAATATGGTTAC
The DNA here is from genome assembly GCF_023851605.1 of Tamandua tetradactyla. NCBI lineage: Eukaryota > Metazoa > Chordata > Mammalia > Pilosa > Myrmecophagidae > Tamandua > Tamandua tetradactyla. Next base: position 32,435,959 of record NC_135352.1, read on the forward strand.
ACTGGTAGTCAGAGAACAATGGATTACCTAAAATGCACGTATAAAAGAAACAAAATATGAAAATGACATAAAACATTCTTTAAGAAAAATATTTTTAAATCAGCAATAAAAAGTGTGGAGGGAAGGAATTTATAAAGATAAAAGTAGAAATTAGTAAGTAAAAAGCACATAAAAAGTAACTTGAACAAAAATATTCTACTTCTTTGAAATAATGCAAAAAATATGCCTTGCATGTTTGACGAACAAGGTAGAAAAAAACATGAAATCATATAAGACACATTAATATTTTTTAAAAGGTCTACAGTACCAGATATGGAGGTAATTAAAACAATATAAGGAAATACTATCTTAATATATTTGAAAATCTAAGTAATTTTCAATTAAATGGATACATATTTAGAAAAAATATATAAAGTGCTAAAGCTCACTAAAAATGGCATATGAACGATATATATCCTAATAATCAAAGAATATAGGGGGAATAAAACACAGTTCAATTAGCACCAGGTATCTGTTTAAAATACATGAAATTCTTAGATTATTTAAAACTTTATTGAACATTCAAAAACATGGAGATGACACAACAAAAATTCTGCTAACAAACAACGAAAAAAGAAAAAAAGGTAATAGAATCAACTCATTTTTGTTCACAATAGACAAATAAAATATCAATAAATAGAATTTAGTGGAATAGAGAAAGAATGATGCATCATGATGTAGGAGACAATGGAAGAAATGAAAGGTTTAGTCTATATTAGGATACATTATTAAGTTCTATAATAGATTAAAAGAGAAAAACTATAAATGATCTTCTTAATGGATGATGAAAAATCATTTGATCAAATTCATCAGCCATTGCTAATTTATTCAAAAAATACTTAGCAAGCTGAAACACCAGTATATACCAATAACCTGGTAAGGAACTCATCTGAACTGTATTCTTTAGAGTGAACATTAAAAATGGAACCTAGGCAAGGATTTTTAATATTAGTACTATTTAAATATTGTACTGAGTGCTCAAACAAATCCAGTGGGATAGGGAAAAAGGAAGATGGATGAATAGAATTTGTAGATGATAACAGTATCTTCTCTGTAGAGCTATATGACTATGTCCTAACCACAGAGATAAAAGTGAATGTTGCAGGGATGGATTTCAAGGCGGTCTTTAAATAGATATGGTAAGACGCCCCTTTACATCTACCTTTTCTGTTTCATGCTGCCTGGAACCCAGGTGCCAAAGCAAGAGCATCAGCAATCCAAGAAAAATGGAACAGAAACATGCATGGAGCCCAATTTATTCCTGGAGCTACCATATCAGTAGATCTCTGGCCTTCTTTTGAATGGTGTGATGGTTTGAACACTATGTACCCAAGAAAGACATGTTCTTAAGTTTAATCCTTTTCTGTGGATATCAATCCATCATAAGAGATTTTTACACTAGGCTACTTCTGTTAAGATGTTATACAGGATGGGCCCTAATACTCTTACTGGAGTCCTTTATAAATGCAATGAATACAGAGAAAGAAAGAAAGGGAAAAGAAGCAAGAAGCTGAAATCAATGAAACCTGGAAGAGAAGGGGGAGACCTACAGACACCAACATGTGCCATGTCACAGATCAGCCAAGATCACTGCCAGCTGGTCTTTAGGAAGAAAGCATTGCTTTGATGATGACTTGGTTTGGACATTTTCTCAGCTTCAAACTAGCTGATACATCTTCATTGTTTAAGTCAACCCATTTTATGGTATCTGTTTTCAGCATTCTGGGAAACAAAAACAGATTTTGGCACCAGCAGAGTGGGGTGCTACTATTGCAAATAGCAAAAATGTGGAAATGCTGGCTAATAGTAGAGCTGGAAGAATTATAAGGTGTTTGATGGAAAAGGCTTAGATTGCTTTGAAGAGACTGCTGGTAGAAATATGGACACGAAAGGTATTCTCGACGAGGCCTGAGACAGAAATTGGGAATGTGTTGTTGGAAATTGGAAGAAAGGTGATCTTGTTTTAAAGTGGCGGATAACTTGGCAAAATTGAGTTGATTTGATTTAGAGTTTTTCAAACCAAATTTCTGATAAATAAGAGGAAACAAAAACATTAAAGCGTAGAAATACACTGACTGAATGACTACCTTAAAAATGGAAGAAACTGTGAACTGTCTCATTTAATCTGAAATCTTGAAAAAGTTGCTCTCATTACTTATCTGAAGTAGATTTAGGTTGGCCTTGCTTCAAGAGAACCTCCATCCATCTCATAAGTTACCTTCTAGCTTTGGTTACCGGCTCCCCAGGTGATCCTCCTCTTATTGACATATGAATAATACCAATTCCTTTTTCCTCCATGGTTAAAATGCTCAGATCTGTTCCATAACCTCAAGTTTGTCTCTTCACAGGATGGCTCATTCTTAATTTACATAGAGACTAAAGATGATTACTGCTAAGAGTAGTTGAAAGAAGGGGCAAGTCACTGCTCTGCTAAAGATTCTTCAAGATGTGTTCCCTTCTTCAAGTTCCCTGTAATGTTTAACAATTAGCTATCAGGACTAATTTTCATCACCACCATGCAAGTTCCCCCAAAATATTTTAAGCATTTACAAGTCAAATATGTACTTGTGAGAGGTATGAATTTCACCAAGGAGAAACAAATACATCGTGCGTGCTTTATCACACAGGGCAATTTTTCATGGTACAAGAGCTATTTATGAAAATTACTGAAACCCATAAGACCAAATAAACTGCCAAGATCTGTTTTCTAAAAGGGAAAAGAGAAACATCTGAGAAGCAGATTCCTTACTATCATTATAAGCACCATCCACTGGCCTTAAGTTCATAATCAGCATGGCACAAGAGTCCATGAGTGAAAGAGAATCAGAACAATCAGTCATTAGAAACAAAACCTAAAGCCTTAAACAAAGCAGAGGGTGGCAGCTGGCCAATTCCAAGAATTCAAATGCCAATACTCTTTCGAGCCCCGGGATCAGCTAAGATAAGGACGCAGATCAGCAACAAATATTTATTCATCAGTCTAAAGAGTACCCAAACTGCAGGAATCTGAAGTATTTGTATTGGACGTCTTTTAATCTAAGGGAAGAAAACAACCCAGAAATGTCCATTCATAGATTCCCGAATTACACAATCGAGTTTTGATGTCAGATAGAAGGCAGAACTTGAGAGCAATGAGCCTGGATATTTGCCTGAGGAGATTTCCAAGCTAAATGTGAAAGTGCAGCCTGGGAGGAAATGTGGAGAGTGTAGCCTGAAAGGAAAGGGATAAACTGCAAACTGAACTCCTGGGCACATAGAAACCAGAAATTGATGGTTTGGAAAATTCTGAACATCTGGAAAGTGAGTTCCTAGAGACTAGTACTCCATGTGAAGATTTAACTGAACATGGGTCCAGTCAGCAATTTCAGGGTAAGTCAGTAACAGAAATGTAAGTATCCAGGAAAGATCTGTCGAAAGTTCTTTTGTCTGATGGTTTGGACCCCTGTGTACTATGTGCAAATCCAACAAGTTTTTTGTGAGATCTCTATGAATGGAACCACAGCCACCCTAAACTACTAGGGACAGAAAAGGGACAGATTGAAGGAAAACTCACTTCAAAGACAGAGCCATGGAAGCAATATAAGGCTTTGGGGATAATGGAATGGAATGTATTTATTTTGCATATGGAAGAAACATGCATTTTGGGGGTCCAGAGAGTGGAATATGGTGGTTTGAAACTGCATCTACCCCAGAAAGACATTTTACATTTAATCCATTCCTGTGGGTACCAATCCACTGTTAGTGGACCTTTTGTCTAGGCTACTTCAGTTAAGGTTTGACCCACCTTATACAGGGTGGCTCATAATTCTGTTACTGGAGTCCTTTATAAAGGCAATGAATACAGAAAGAAAGAGTGGCAGCAGAAGCAAGAAGCTGGAATCAATGAAACCTGGAAGAGAAGGGAGAGATCAACTGACAACACAATGTACCTTCCTATGTGACAGATCAGCTCAGGATCACTGACAACCAGTCTTCAGGAAGAAAACACTGCCTTGATGATGCCTTGATTTGGATATTTTTCAGCCTTAAACTGTAAGCTAATAAATCCTCATTGTTTAAGTCAGCCCATTTTATGGTATCTACTTTCAACAGCCTAGGGAACTAAAACACGTGGTAACATAAGCTTGTGCATATTCAAGTCACTGTTATTTTTTATTTTCTGTTATGTACAGACAAACTTAGAAATAATTTATACATGGGGCAAAGATTTCTCACATAAATGGAGATGATTTTAATGACATGATAGGCCATACATGTGAAAAGGAGTTAAAGATTTGCAATAATGAATAACAAAAACCTCCTTTCCTGCTGCTTATTATGGAATGGGGGGGGGGGGGATATTGTTGAAATTTCATCCCATCAATAATATTGGGGAAAACGATTTCTAGTAGTGAGACCCAACACATCTGTATCAGACTTGGAAGAACCCTTGTCTAGTCTTATGGTAACCCAGACATCATGAGGCTTTCTTGTTTCTTCTCTAACCTACTTTAGGACCATAAAGGGCTGAAATTATATGAGGAAGATCCAATATTCAGTAAAACATTGTGATAAAACATCCAAAATCTTACTTTTAATTTTTTGAAATAAATACCTTTTATGTGGATTATTTCATTCAAAAAAATTTTTGCAACTTGATTATGTGATTACTATGAAAATAAATCCTGGATATGTTCCAAGGTATTTTTTTCATTTCTCATATTCACAACAGTCTTTTCCTTAAGTGTATAAAAATACATCATAAAAGGAAACACTGCAATAAACATATGTGAAATGCATCCTACCAAAACAGATTTTAAAATTTCCCTCTTAATGTTACACATTGCACATTAAAATGAAGATGATAATAAACTTGTACCTGAATATGTTTTAAGTGCATTTTACACAGAGTTAAATACAATGCTAGCATCAAAAACAGTAAACTTTTAAAATATGAAGTAGGAGGTATTAATAGTGGCATAGTGAGTAGATATTCTTAATAAACCACCTGTGTGCCTGTACATATCAACCATGTACACACAAATTTTACAACCAGAATTCATTAGTATGTGGAAGAAAAGAATTTAGTGATATTAAATTCATTTAAACCTTCCATAGACAGATTTTCCCCCCACGGGTTTTTAGACAAGTAACCACCAATTATTTGGGGGGCAGCATCTTACTGGATACAGCTGTGGAATCAGTTAGGCGAGGTTCTCTCAGGACTTCCTTGGAGGAATATCAAAAAATGCAAAAGTGTAGTAGCAGTAGCTTGGAGGAATTTGGGAAAGAGGATATCTGAGCGGATGGCTGAAGAAGAAGAAAGACATGCTGAAGTTTCACTAGAGAAGAGAATGGATCCTGAGGGTTCAGGACCCAATACCATATATGCCCCGATAAATATTATAACCATCTAGAGCAATTAGGATCGTTCTTAAAATTTTACTTTTCTATATGATCTTACTTCTTATTCCTCTCTACTGTTTCTAGTTGTTAAAAAAATATGGGAAATTTTTTTCAAAATAAAGCCTCATGACTGTGCAGCGTGCAGCCCCGTTTCATCCTATCTGTCCCTACAACAGACCAGGCATATTGCACTCACGTGGTTTTCAGTCCTTTTGTGGCATACCTTTTAATGTCTCCTTTTCATATATCCATGGTTGTTTGTTTATTCTACTTGAAATTCCCTCCCCCAATTTACCTCTTGATACCACTGTAAACATTTCTTTCAGGGCCTAATTTGATGCTCTTTCCTCTACGGAGATTTATCAGGTTGCCTCATCTTTATGGATTGAATTCTGACCCCCCAAAAGACACGTTCAAGTCCTAACCCCTGCTCTTGTGAATGTGATCCTATTTGGAAATAAGGTCTTAGAAGATGTTACTAAGATGAGGCCAAATTGGATTAGGCTGGGCCTTAGTTCTTAAAGCCCAGTCTTTTTTTGATTGATGCCCTTAAAGGAAAAGGAAATTTGGACATTGAAAGACAGACAGAGAAGGCAGCCATACGATGGAGTCAGAGATCTGAGTTCTGCCTCAAACCACCACCAGAATCCCACAGACATCAGAGGAAGTGCACCCTGCTAACACACACCGTGATTCAGTGAGTTGTTATACTTACTGCCATCCTCCAGGGTTGTGAGGCAATAAATGTCTGTGGTTTTAAATCATCCAGTTTGTGGTACTTTGTCACGGCAGTCCTAGGATACCCAGAAATTCATCCTCATCCTATCTCTCCCTTTGACACCAAAGGAGCATTGATGAATTCATGCATTCATATATACCACAATCTAACATGGAAATCAAGAAGCTGTCTGATTGCATATCTGTGCCTTCCACCCCTATATACAAACGCAGGATGAAAAATACTTCCAAGAGAAGGGATATTTGGGCCATAATAATATTGGTACACAAGGAACGCAAGAGGTTTGGCGGGAAGGTACAGTACGCGAGCTGAGAAAGAGAGAATCTGATAAGAAGTAATTGGAATAGTGATGAGTTCCAAACCAGGCAGGCAGGAAGGCTAATCTACTTTAGCTACTCCCTGCATCAGAAGTGTACAAGAAGTTAAAAAAGGAGTATCTGTTGGACCTGGGAACAGTCCAGTTCTGCAGTCCTCTTCGCAATTCTCACGACTACTTCCTACCCATCATCTACGCCCAGCTTTCTTGTCCCAAAGCCACTAGAGAGGGGAAAATTCCTTAGAGAAAATTTGCCTTCATCTCTCATTTTCCAGGTAAGTAAACTGATCTGCTCATGTGATTAAACCTAAAAAGGTATAGAACTAAAACTGGAATCCATTTCTTCTCTTTTAATAAGAGGGTCTTTATTTTATATCTTTGCTGGTGCTTAAAATATACAAGTAGCTGTATCCTGCTGTGAGGTTAAAAGGCTTTTTAAAACTTTAGCCATTATTTGAGACAATTATGTCAATATATAAATGTCGTTTGGATTTGCAATATAACTTACTTTTGTTAAAAATTACATACTCCATAAGTTGATAATAAGCTGCATATAAACAGGGCAACTACTATATAACAAGAAAGGAAACCCTATATACCTTTCTTTCATTTAACCTCAGAACCCATAAGTACCTGGCAAACACTAGGCATCCACTAAAATTTTTAATGAATGTGTGCATGAATGATGTATCTGTCATATTCAGAGACAACTAAGAATGATTATTAGATACTAGACTATCTTCAGAAAAATTAACTATATAATATGTAGTTAACATACGTTGAAATTTTCAGAAAGGAAGGCAGACACAGTAATGAAAAATGACACAAACTTCCAGACTACATAAGTGCAAATCCTGGTACAAGCACTTTGAACTTGAGACATTATACAGATAAGCCATGAAGTGCGTGTAAATATTCCCTTCTGTGATATCTCAAACTCCAGGCACACAACTCACTGATAAACTGAAAATCTAGTAATACATCCTGAGGAAATAGTTATAAATTGTTGGTTCGCTACTTCTGTTGTGACATTCATGTTTTCGGATGTCCCTTCAAATTAGTTTCTTTTCTATTACTAGTATACAGAAATTATCAGAATAACCCAAGCAAATCCAATGACATTTATTACTAGAGACTGAATTTATGAGCGCTTTCTATCTTTTTTTTGAAAACTATAAAGATATGAGTTCGATTGTCAACTGATTTAGGGGCCAAATCCATACTAATGTAATAGTTGAATTGTATGTTTAATAAGACATATTTTGCATTTGTTCCCACGAAACAGAAATAAAAATATTTTTGTACTTCTTTTTTAGAATGTAAAAGCAAGGCTTTCTTAAGCACTTCAATATAATTCTACAGTTAGTTTCAGCATGGTAGAATATTATGATTGACAGTCACAACTTGACCTCAGAAAGGCATTGTTAATGCATGGCTGGTAAATTCTGCAGTCAGAAACAATAGCAGTGGCCACTACATGTGCTGAGTAACACACCAGGATCAATAAGACAGCACCATATATTGAGAATTAAAACTTCCTAAATCATTATAGCCACATTACTGTCATGCACTGTTTTTGTAATATAGATATTGTAATATAGAAATTGTAATACAGTATTGTACTGACTCTACAGCAGAGCCTGATTTTGGTGTTTTTAAGAGGAAAATGTGTCCTTTGTTTTTTCGGCATGCTGTTTAAATGTCCAAATCCATTATAAGGAAATAAAATTATGAGAAACACAATTTAAGTTTTAAAACATCCAGCTGACTTTTAAATGTCTATTCATTTATCTTACCAAAGAAGGCAGCAACCCCAGGGCACTGCCCAAAACTAGGCTGTTAATTAGCATCTACCTCTGACTTTAGAAAGAGGAAAATAACTCTCAGAATTCATATAGTATAGACTTGTATTGTCCGTGATCGATAGTTTTAGAAGAATTTTTTTTAATCAAAACTTTAGTTCTAATTTACATTTCTATGGCTTTCCATGGATCAGAGCATTGAAACATAGTGAGCTGAAAAATGAATTGGGGAAATTCCCTATTAAGCTAGTGAGTCTCTGGGTGCTCTTGGAATTTCTACTGTGTGCCAAGCAAAAATAAAAACAGATAAAAGACATAATCCTTGATATTTAAGAGGCACTTCATCTAATTAGGAAGAACAATAAAACAACCAAGAGAAATTTACTAATTGTCATATATATATACACACACACATATATGTACATGTAGTGAGACTATTATAAATATCTAGCTCACTCTATCTAGCAGTAGTTTAAATTTGTATGTATATAAAAATTTATACTTATATAAATCTAATTAAATGTGTACACACACACATACATATATACAGACTACTAATACACATGTTAAATAAGTAACATGTTGAATGGTGTGCATATGGAGTCTGCCATTGATAGGTATTAAGCCATGGATTTCAGATCAGCTATCCTTGTCCAAGTGTTGTATATTATACCATTGAGGATACAGAAGATATGGATAGATGATCTATCTTTGAAATCTTCTAAAGGAACTAAGACTATGTAGCTAGATGTTAGCTACATAAATATAACAAATGGAAAATTAGTTTCACGGAGAATTATTGACCAAATACTCTAATGATTCTTCCAACAGCACCTGCCCCAGGAACCACAATACCTTATATGATTTGCCCCCAACTTCTTAAAGCTTCCCATTGTCCTATCTTCCACTCACCCCTTGAAGCAGCCCCACCAGCCTCCTTTCTGACCTACCCGTGTGACAAGAATACAAGAACACTCTGCACCTGACCCTGCACATCGGACCCTGCACCCAGACTCCTTCCCACCCCCCAGAGCCTGCAAGAACATCACTTCTGCAGAGGGGTCTTACCTAACCATAGAAATGTGCTGAATATGTAAATATACTTTCTCAAATACAGATACAAAGCCTTAGTTTACCACAACATTCATCCACCTGGGAGGACAGAGAAGATGTTTCAGAAGAAATGAAAAGATAAAGAATCAAGAAGTATGCAGGCAGTAAAATGCAGAGGTGTATTGTATATGGTTTTCCCCCACACTCATTAGTATATCAAGGGACAAACCTAAAGCTTCTAGCTTGTAACTGTCAGAGGTTATTTGCAAGGTAAAAAATAGTGAAAGAAGTCTACACTATTCTGGCCCAAGGGATTGTAGGAAAGCATGGGGAGAGGGAGAGAAAGAGGAAAACAGAGGAAGAGAGAGGTAAGATGGAGTTAGCAAGCCAGTTCAGTGATCATATGCAACAGAGAATGAGACAATAAATTAGCAAGTCTGGAAGTGGAAAAGGCCTCGTGAATACCTTTCTGTCTACACCACACTCACATTTGAAGACTGCCTTCACTGCCTTCTCTCCCACCTTTGGTATATGGGTAGGCCACAGTAAGGTTGGGTGGAGGAAACCCTGGGGCTTATGGACCTCTAGCTTTTCTGAGTCTCTATCATCAGTTCCTGTGTGGCATTGAAGGGAATCGAAAGTAAATGAAAAACCTGGCTCCACGAGCTCTGGAGTAAGCAGGCAGAACACTGAGGCTACTGTCCAAGCACAGAACACGTTATCTTCCAGGAGTTCTAAACACTGTTGGGGAACAAGCCAGAATGAAGATACTAAAGTTTCTGGCCAAGCTGTAAGACACTGAAGTTTTTCAGCAGCCCCTGACTTAAGCTGCAAATGCCAACACTTCAGGTATCACTCAGATGGGCAGGAGCATAAATCCTAGAGACAAAAGGAAATAGAAGATACTATGCCTAAAAGATGTGGACTCTTCACTGCTATCGAGAAGTTGTGTCAGATTGGGCTCGAATCACACAACTACTTAGGGTAAGGCAGAGCTGGGATTCAAACCTCCGTAATTTGATGCTGGGCCCCGGGGTTCCTTACATACATTTCCTTTTTACAAAGAGCTACATTTTCTCTCTGGGATTGTGCATGTGTAATTAGCCACCCAATTCTGAGTGTATAGGTACAGTGCACTTGCTCATATTAGGGTGAGAAGATGAATACTAAAAAGGGTAAAATTATGGTCCTTTAAATGACACTGAGCTGGGTTTGAAGCCTGGCTGTACCATATTCTGTCTGTGTGAACTTCATCAGATATAACTTTGACTTCATTACCTATAAATGGATAGGGTAGTGATACCTATTGCATAGGATTGTTGTAAGAATAAAATGATATCATATGTGAAGCATGCATGCAGGAAGGTCTAAGGAATATACGTTAGCTTTGCTGCTGTAGGAGAGAGAAGATGAAAATCTTAAGGTCACAAAGATGCTAAGAAGGAGTAGGGTCCAGTTCAAGTCTTTTTAATCATAACTTAAGAAGATTCTTTAATATTTCCAACAGGTAGATTTCCTCTTCAAATATTAGCTCTTCCTACTTCCTCTTACCAGAATCACCCATCAATCTCATCTTATATCTCCAATCCTTTCTATCTTTTATGACCAGAACAAATGGCGCTTTGTCTGTGTGCCAGTTTGAAAAGGTTTATGTACCCTAGAAAAGCCATGTTTTAATCCTAATCAACCTTGTGGGAGCAACAGGTTCTCTAATCCCTATTCAGTACTGTGTGTTGGAAACTTTGATTAGCTTATCTCCATGGAGATGTGACTCAATCGAGTGTGGGTATGAAACTTGATTAGGTGGAGATGTGTCTCTGCCCATTCCAGGTGGGTCTTGATTGGTTTTACTGGAATCCTACAAAAGAAGAAGTATTTTGAAGAAAGCTTTAGAATGCTGCAGAACCACAAAGTAGAGGGTCCACTAGCCAGCGACTTTTGGAGATGAAGAAGGAAAATGCCTCCCAGGGAGTTTCATGAAACAAGCCAGAAGAGAAAGCTAGCAGACTTCACCATGTGCCCTTCTAACTGAGAGAGAAATGCTGATATCATCAGCTTTCTCAAACCAAGGTATCTTTCCCTGGATGCCTTAGACTGGAGATTTCTATAGACTTGTTTTAATTGGGACATTTTCTTGACCTTAGAATTGTAAACTAGCAACTTATTAAATTCCCCTTTTTAAAAGCCATTCTGTTTCTAGTATATTACATTCCAGTAGCTAGCAAACTAGAACAGTCCATAAGCTTTCCCCAATACCTCCAAGTGGACATGGTCTTTTCCTCCTCTGAAAGACTGTAACATATGATCAGTAACTCCTTGATGGCATTCATTACTTTCTACTTTGTTTTTATGTATGGATGGCACATTGTAGGATCATGTGTATAGGAACGACTTTCTTAAATAGGCAATAAGGATATGAAGGCAGGAACTATATTTCAGCATGCTTTGTGAAGTCTATGCATATGGCCTTGTTTCTAGCAGATAATCAAACTACTAATTTAATGTGGTGGTTCTACATTGTCATGAAAGTATTCCCCACACAACCTACTAATTTTGTTCTTTAGGTTAGAATAGGAAATATGAAAGTTAAAAAAGAAATTCTGCATCTCTTGAACTTTTGCTTTTTACATGAGAAGTACTTTGGCATAGTGGAAATAGCTGGGAATGGAGATCTGGAAAACATGGGTTATGAAACCAATTCTACTATAAAGTAGCTTTGTGATCTTGGACTAGTCACTTAATCTTTTTGAGCATCAGCTTTTTCATCTGTTATATGAGTTGATGGACCTGATTACATCTCAGGTAACTTCTAGCTCTAACATTCTCTAATGCTGTGATTTTCCTCTCTCTTAGTTTTCTGATACAAATAAAATCTTGCCATTTTAAACAGTTCCAAATTGAGCAGAGCTATGTCTTTATTGGTTTTGTTCACACACACATTGACGTTATGGTACAATGCCCTGTGTGACACATGATAGAATACCAAAAGTCACAGCCTAGAGCTAACTCTAATGAAAAATACAGTTTTAATTGAGGGTTGGAAACTTTCACGATATTGCCTTAATGAGACAGAAAAGTGCAAGAACGAGATTTCCCTTGCAAATGCATACCTTGGTTTGTAGATTTCCTAATTCATGGTGACAGTACTGAATTTAGGAATAAATGCACTGTGAACTTTTGCAATCTTGAAGCAATAGGAAACAGTTTATTAAGATTATCCTGCAGGTTCCCAGCCTGTAGTTATAAAGCAAGCCAGCAATTTTGAAACCCTCTCCCCCCTGCTGCTGTATTAGTTTATCCTATATTTATTGCTATCACTGATTGGAATGTCCTATTTTCATCACTAACTTAATGCCAACCCGTCCTTCAATGTCTGTACAAACAAAAATGCTAATTTCCATGTAACGCTTCAAAGTAGTATACTCAGTTTGCCTGAGGAATAACACACCTTTATCTCACAAACTTGACAACTTCACTTTCTTTGATAAAGTTAAGATAAAATCCATTCCCTATAATCATTCCCTAATTTGATTCTTCCTATGATCACTCAACCTAGCCAGCACTGACACCAGGTCTTTCCACTGCAAGGTAAATGATGAGAAATTCCTTCTTTGCTATATTGAACCTTTTCTATTTTCCTTGTAATTCCTCACTTTCCTTAACAATTATATGAGCAATTTAGTCTTGCCTTTTCCTCTTATTTCGAAGGAGATCATATTTATTTCCCGTTGATGTCTATTTCTTCCCTCTGTTCTTAAGAGAAAAAAAAAAACAAAACAAAAACAATTCCTGGACTACCAGGTCCTGCATGTTTAGACCCTTGTCTAGTTACATAGCATTATTTCATTCCATTGTTTGCCCATCCACTGTCAAACTTCACATTGGTCACTCCAAGCCTAGCAGGGGTGGCATGAACCCTCCAAAAGTCCTTGCAGAAAGCTATGAGGTTCATAGAGAGGATAAAGAAAGGATGGGTTTAAGATGTATATTAATATGAAAATCAAACTTTTGGTTAAGAATATTTGGGACAGTTGTGTCTTCCAGTGACATAAGCACAGGTCATTGCTAACACCTAAAACATCAGCAGATATCTATCTAAGGATATTGTTTCAAGAATTGGTTCTTTGAGAGACTGGTGAGGTTGCTACCTTGCTGGGGCATCCCACCAGTGCTTAGGCAGAAGAGAATTGGGCTGTCAACACAACTCATGAGACAATGCCAAAAGGTTTTGCTGTTGGCATTTACCTCTCATTTACTAACGTGAGGCATTTTGAGATGATTGCATCTGCAGTGGGCTTTTGGTTTATTTTATATTTTGCTTTTAAAAAATTAGGTGCAGTTATGTTTGGATAACATTGACAGACGTAGCAGATGAAGAGATAAGAAAAGCTTTTCTTCACTGAAGTGAGAGTGGAGGTGAGCAGTTGCATTACAAGTGAGCCCAGCTCCACAGTCTTCCCTTTAGTGAAAGCACAGTGAGAAAGCAGGCTAATATTTGTTGAGTATGCTGTATTACTAAAAGTGCTTAATAGAGATCAACTCACTCAATTCTGTGAATAGCCCTCAAAGGGGAGGTGGTAATATTATCATCTTCGTTTTTGCAACTGAGTGAACTGTGGTATGGAAAAATTGAGCAACTTTTCCATCAGAGAAGTTGAAATTTGTCAACTCTTTTAATTAAAATACTGTGCTCCCTGTCATCTCTGACCAAATCCAGGGAGAATATGGAAATCATTCAGGCATTGTGGGCTGTTTTCTACAGCTTAATTGGACTTTATCAGCAAATCGTTCATTTTTAATCCATCAACCACTTGTTTGCTGTTTGCATTAATGCAACATGACAAAAATGGATAGAATCAATGTTATTTTTAAATTCCTAGATCTTTTTTTATAAAATTAAGTTTGATTTAATTATTGTGATGAATGTTTTTTGCAAGTTTTTGGTTGATGTTACAATAATAATGATGTTTTATAGAGCTTACTTCAGTGAAATATTTTTTTACTAATTACCTATGTGAGTGCATAGAATATTTGAAGAAGGTAAGTGGACTATAGTTAAAAAGATGTTACTACACATTTTTTTTTTTAAATTTAGATCTACTGGGGAACTGACTTGTTTGGGGATTTATGAAATTGAATATAGACTTAGCAAATGCCTAGGGTCTGGTCTACTACGGTAATAAGGGATTTTAATGTAAACATTATGAAAATCCATAGATGTTTCTAATTTTGATGCATGTGTTATTTAATTATTGGGAAAGATGTACAGAAGTATTAAAATGTATAATGTACAACATTCTTATATTTTTTTAGCTTCAAGTGACAATAAGATAACAAAAGTATGTCTTCATCATATTCATTTACAATGTAGTCTAGTGTTTTCATATACTTCCTCACCCTCTTACAGTATCAGAGCAGAGTTGGGTTATAAAAATAATGGAGAAAAACAAAACAAGCAAGCCAAAAGAAAAAACAAAATTATGTACTTTCACCATCTGTCTGACCTATACCGTATATTATATTCAAATACAAAAGCTAATTAGAAATAACAGCAAAATTCAGTATCATTATTTAAAAAAAAAAAGAAGCTCCAAAATCTGGCTAAGTCATAATAATTTAACTAATGGAACTCTCCCTTTGCTTCCCAGATCAAATCCTTTGGACTCACTCTGTCTTCTTATCTGTGCTTCCTCCTGCCTCTAAAATTATCCTTTTCTTGCTTCTCCTCCAAGTCTGGTATGCTAGTTTCTCTCCTATAAACATCATCCATATCTTCAGTCATCAAACATTTTAGTATTTCATTTTCAGCCCTTATTCTATAGTTATTTTCTGAGGATGACAGTTTTCACTGGAATGTTTTTATAGGATCCATTCTTTCAATTATTCACATATATTTATTAATACCGCCAAGGCGCTTGCTGTCTGTATATCAGATTTAGCCCTCTTTTTTGAATATTTATTCATTTTATTGCATCTGACTATTTCCCCAACCCAACTGCATGTTTCTTTTGAATTTTTGTCAGAAGACAAAAATTGTCCTTTCCATCTCCCATTTTGCATAGAATAATAGTAGGTAAACTGAATTTATTAAATATCATTTTATTGACACAATTAATTTTAATGAAAATGCATTTTTTGGCTATATATCCCAGATTTTACCTCTGGCTTACAAGCAAATTTGCTCTTTTCTTCAGAAGGGTTGTCACTTATTAGTACACACTGGATTAATGAATGGCAATGGATATACTTTTTACTTTTATTAAAATTTATTATGCTTATTTGCAATTCTTAGATAATAGACTTAAAATAGCTAGGTAACTTTGATCTCAATACATGTTGAGATTTAATTCTAAGGGATAAATGTTAAGCTATATGAGAACACATGCTGAGCTTACCCTTGACGATTGGCAAGAAGAAATCAACACATTAAAGAAGAAAAGAAATAAGTAGTACTTTAACCATTTCAATTTCATTCTACTGCTTTTCTAATGAAAATTCACCTAAACACAAAGTACTTTACTAATTATCACAGCAGGAAATTAATAAATGTAAACTGTACAATAGTATTTAGAATTGTATCCAGAAGTGCTTCCTACTTTGCTCTTCCCTAAGGTAAGTTAGCCACTGCTGAGCTTCTTCTATGCCATCCTCAGGAAAAGAATACTCTAAGAATGAAATCACTTTTCCTCTTTCCATTTTAAGGTTTCTGAGATTTGATGTTTTATATTGGCAATACTTCCAGATCCCATGTACTCCTGCCCTTTATAAGTCTTTATAATTAAAATCAACTGTGTAACTTTGTAAAATGTTAAAGCCAGTAAAAAGAAAATTTAAGTTCACCTAAAAAACTCCACAAAATTCACTATTTGTCAGTGCACATAGATTTTAGGAAGACTGCTGAAGTTTTTATTTTCCAACGACCAGTCCTTTAAGAAAGTGTCATTAGTTCAGCAATACTTAAATTTTGAAGTTGAGGAAAGACATTACCTAGAGGGAAGCATAAGGAATGGCTGATTCTCAAGACAAATGGTACTCCTACTAAGTGTCATTTCTTTAACCACCAAGAATAAATGATTCCACTTTAAAAACTTAAGTATTTATATATTTTTTCTTCTTCCCTTCTCTCTAGCACTATCTCTTCCAGCCGCAGTCAGAAGACAGAACTGTCCAAGACTGTTAGTGTAAAGACAAATAGATTTTATGTCCATTTTTTCCCCCAGCAATGAACGTGACTTCTACAATAGAGAGAGATAGTATATGGACTAAATTGGTTTGGAGCTGCTAACATTGTTTGTAGTATTTTCAAATGGGCTCAGTGAACTAATCACCTAAATTTATAACAAGGAAATGCTATGATCTTATAGTCATACTAGAGATATTTACAAAAAGAAATGGTTATGAGAGCAAGCAAAAGATGGGAGATGGTAAATAAACCTCTGTATAGAATTAATACATTTTTCCTTATTTACGAAAAAGGAAAACCTTTCAGAAACTATAAAACAGTAGGAAGAATTGTAAAACAAATTGTTTGCTTGAACATATGGAGAAAATTGATGCCCACTAACAGCTGAGAAGAGTTACACAACTAAAATAAATTATTTTAAGGGTATGATTGATTGGTTGATTTCTCAGGGGAGTGACATAGATCATCTTGACTTCAGCTGAGCTTTGATGAAGAATTTTATTATATTCTTGCAGAGAAAATGAGAAGGTATGTGTTAGGTGATGGCACAGTTATCTAAGATTCATGGTTCACTGAACAATTAAATTCAAATTGTGATTAGTGGATTAATGTCATCCTGTATGGATATTTCCAGTGACATAACATAAGACTGTATCCTAAGCAACATTTTTAATCAATGACTTAGAAGAATGCATAGAAATTAGGTTTTACAAATATGAAAAACACATAAAGAAAATCGAGACTCAGAACTATTTTCCGAACATGCTAGTCTAAAGCTAAGACAATAAATTTAAGTGGGATAATTATTAAGTTATAAATTTAGGTTAAAAATTCAAGCAACTATAAGCAAAGGAGGCGAGAGATGGCTGTGGTTGATGTGAAAAAGATCTAACCATATTATAACACACAAACTGGATCAATGGTGATAAAAAAGGTGCTTTAAGGTGAACATAAAAATAAATAAGCATAAACAAAAGCCAAAGTTAGCCTTGGTTGCAATAAATAGAAGTGTAGTTCTTTAATTACAGAATAAAGTTGATATTTCATATTTTGCACCAGTCAGACAAGATCGGTAGCAATACTTCCTCGCTATTCATTCATTTCTTGTTTGTTCAAAAATTTAACTAAACCTCTTATACATGCAAGGTGAAATGCCATTAAAAAAATCCAAATGAAAAAGTTGAAGGAAGCTGACAAGCAGAAGGCTTCCAGGGAGAAGGCAATTAAATTGGTCAGGAATCTGAAAACCTATGTCACATAAATAGTTAATGAAAACTGAGATATTTTCACTAGTGAAGAGAATAGCCGGAAAGTATAAACTCACTCATCTGCAGGGTTACCATAAAAAACTTGTTTCGTATTTTCTCATAAGTTAAACCCAGGCTAACGGTAATGAGCCTAGCAAGGTAAGTAGGGGGCAAAAGCGTGAAGAATTTCCTAACAATTTGAGTTGTTCAGCAATAAAGTTGCCTTCTTGTACTGTCTGCATTTTTGATTGTCACACATATTAAAGCAGGCTCTTTGGGACATGATAGAGAGTGTTCTTGTATCTAGGAAAGGTGCAATAGGTAGGAGTCTAGAATTGCCTTAGTAATTACGATTCTAGAAAACTTCATCCCAAGAAGCTAAACTATGGATTAAAAAATTGCATGGATTAGCTATCTTGGCACATTTTAAACATTTATCCTGTTTATCCTGGGACCGATCAGTTTCACTCTCTTCCATTTACGGATTTGTCTCTATGCTCCAAGCCTGAGGTTTCTTTTCTGCCAGTTTTTCCTCGCTTCCACCTTCAGGGGAACGATCTATTTATATTCTCTGGGTTCCTTAGAGGAATTTTCTCTCTCAAGGTTTCAACCCTAACTATTTAGCTTTAGGCTGAATTCTCTGGAGTTGCATGAATTCCAACACAGACTCAATTCCTTAGTTGTTGTCCTCAAAATTTCTCTGACTAGCGTAATATCTGCTCTAGGCATATAGTATCTCATTACGCTCCTCCAAACTGAGCCTCCATTTTTAAACAGCACTTTCTAGGATTTACTTGGACCTGTTTCATGAATTTGTTTTTATGGGTTTTCTAGAAATAAGTATTCCAACCCTTTCAAGGTAGCTCAATTTATCCTCTGGCTCTATCATTTTCTCTAAATCTCCAACGTTCTTTGTAATATACTGTGCCATTCTCGCTTCAGCACCAATCTTCAAGAGATTCAATTTCTCATCAAGGTTTACTATCTCTCTTTCAATGGAATAACAAATGCAGCCTTTCCATCTTTCCATCTTTAACTTGCCAAGTATCTAGATGCAAGGAAGACAAAAGAAAATACCTTTAAAATTGTTAAAGAGCAAAGGATGAGACGCTAGTGTTGGAAACAATAGGACAATTTAAATGACAGTGGTAGAGATTAGAGGGAGATGACATTAATAAGCTTAGTGTAAATAATTTAGTGGCACAGTGAGATCAAAACCCAGATTAGTTACAACTAAGACTAGGGCTACACATGAGGTAATAGAAACAGTGGATGTAAATAGGAAAACCAGTAAACTAGGGACAGTAGAAAGGTGTTTGAAAAGGCTGATGACATCTTTAAATTAGGATTAAAAAAAGGATGTGTTTCAAACTGAATGGAGGAAACTTGAGCCAGGGAAACTTTTTATGCAGGAGGAGAAAGGATTATCATATCTTGTGATAGTGAAAGGCTTCTTTATATGCTTTATCTCATTTATACCTCACAGGTGCAGAATAAAACTAACCGTGTACAAGTCATATGTTACACATCAGAGAAACACACACACACACATTCATAGTCTACTCTCCATGCACAATAACAAGAACAACAAAAGGGTAAACACCTTTGCCTTTATCACTAAAATAAATGACGACTCTGGCTTGGGTACTTGTGTGCACATTACTGACTCACTGACAAAAACTACTTCATTCTTGACTTTACAATTCTGATATCTGAAGATTCATGATGACTTCTGAAAATAACATGTTCATGTATAAAAGTTGCTATTTTTCTACTACAAATAGATCAACTGTAATCTGGGAAATTTTGGTGCTCTTTATTTTTTTTTGGTGGTTGTTTTTTTGTCCCTTTAATTACATATGACCTTTTTTTTTTTTTCTGGCAAATAAATATATGGAAGCCTAAATTCTTTTGTGACACTTCTTGAAAGTAAATTAATGTTTCTTTCCTAAAGGATATTTCAAAGAAAAGATATTCCCTCCCGCCAAATCTTTGCCATTACTTAGATATTAGCCCATTTTATGTAACATAAGGAAACTGAAGCTATAGAGGTGATATAGTTTAATCATGATTATACAACTAAAATGCACTGGAATAACGATTTACCTCCAAGTCTGTTGTATTGTAAGACCTAAAGTTTCAAGTGTTTTCTTGACATACTTGAGCTTCCAAGGGCCCAAATATTGAACTGTAAGTTCCCTTGCTCTCATGCTGTTCCCCCGCAAGAGGATGTGCTGTCCACCTAGCCAGTTTCCCTATGGCCAGACTTGCTGCGCTTGTCCTCAATCTAATGGGTTTCAGTTCCCTGCCAGCCTGCCAAATTATTTAGCCAGACAACCACGTCTTCCCATGGGAACCAGAGAGCACCTTACCCTTGGGTTATTACAATGCCTGCCTCCTACAGTCCCTGCTGGTTCACTCTGCTCCCAAGTGCAACCCCTATGCAGTCCTGCATGGTGCTTGGGGTTCTCTTCCCCCTGGGCTGTCACTATGTGACTGTAGGACTGCTGATAGTCTCATTTGTCCAGGGATGGGTGCTATGTGTTCAGCTGTTTCCTGCTAGTTAGGGTGGAAAGGGGTGAATAGGAAGTCAAAACAACATGAATCTAATTCTTTAGACGCCACACAATTCTGAGTAGCAAACTGCCTCCAAATTTAGAGGTTTAAAACAACAAACATTTATTTTCTTATAATTTTTATAGGTAAGGAACCAGGGATAAATTGTTCAGGGCCTCTGACTTAGGTGTCTCAAAAGGCTGCAGTTAAGGTGTTTGACACGGCTGCACTCATCTCAAGACTTGAGTCGGGGAGATTCACTTTCAAGCTCACTCAAGTGACTGTTGGCAAGCTACAGATTGTTGGCCAGCGATGCTATTTCCTTGCCACGGAAGTCTATCCAAAGGTATCTTACAACATGACAGCTTACTTTACTCAGAGCAGCAAGCAAGAGTGCAAGAGAGGACATACAAGATGGAAATTACAGTCTTCTCATTACCTGATCTCAAAAGTGACATCCCATCTTGTCTGCCTCATTATGTTTTCTAAAAACAAGTCAATCACTGGACCCTGGTGCAAACTATGGGCTATAATTGATAGCACACTATGATATTTTCCATCAGTTATAACAAAGGCACCATATTGATGCAAAGTACTAATAACGGGATGGTAGTACATGGGAACTGCGGATTTATTTCATGGTTTTTCTGTAAATCTTCAACTGTTTTAATGTAATAATTATATTTTTAAAGAGAGAGAGAAAAAAGAAAAAAAGCACAAGTCACGAATCCATTCAGTACTCAGGGGTAACTGGTTCTAGCAGGGTATGGGTGTCACCTAGTGAGGATCATTGGGGCAGTCTTGAGGTTATCTAGCATAGACCTCAAAGACTTTTCTCTACACAACTGGGGTCCTACCTTTTGCACTCCTTTTAAATTTTAAAGCAATTATAAGAATATCCACTCAATATCTGCATTGCTTAATTTCTATTGGTTAAAATTTCACCACAGAAATTACAATATTTACTTTGAATACAGCAAGGTATTTAAATGCATTTTTATCACAACATTAAGAATGCATATTTAAATGCCTTAGCACAGCTTCAGTTACAATATATTAGATTACTGCTGCAAAATCCAGATGAAGATAAAAGTAGTATTTTAAAAGAAATTAGTGATCTGCGGAAGCAATAAACATTAAATAAACTAAAACGACAGGGAAGGGAAGATTTCTGAGGTGAACTGAAAATTTTCAGCCCTTCAGGCATTTGCCAATTCTGGTTGCAGGCTAAATTAGGCTCACCCAGAAGAAATCTAGGGTAAAGAGAAACCAGCAAAGTTTTAGTAGTACCACAGGGCTGATGTGACAAATCGAAAACTTGAGAAGATGCAAACACAAGTCAACTATCACCCATGGGAAATTCACTGATATCTACTGCTGCATGGCAGGCTGTAGAGCTAGGTTGAAAACTTCCAAAAATGCAGAAAGGAAACCTCCCATAGTTTTGTGGTGTTTGGAAAACAAAGAACTAACCAGAAGGGTCCTGTACCAAGCATGAAGACTGCCTGTCCCTCAAGCATATGAAAAAATCTTAAACTATGTAAAATAAGAGGGTTCAAAGATACTCTGGAGCACCCAAAGAGCAGAACTGTATTTCCCACAATTTTTAGAGTGAGGAGAAAGTCTCCCATCATATTTTAATCAATAGCTTGGAAATATGTTCAAGAGGTCAAGATTGACAAAAATAAATTGAAGGAAGAAGAATTTTGATGGAAAATTTCTATATAAAATAGGAATTCAATGGACATTCCAGAACTTCAAAATGCAATATTAGAAATTCAGAATGCATTGCATGGGTTTAATCTCAGTGTATACAGAGAAGAAAAACAAAACAAAACAAAGCAAAAGCCAAACAAACAAACAAAAAAACTTGTGATGTAAAATATATGTAAACAGAAACTACATAAACTAAAGTACAGGGGAGTTGGGGGGACTGAAGGAACAGAACAGTATGTAAGAAACATATAGGACAGACTCAACATACATAGCATTCTTATAATTACATTCCATGAAGGAAAGGAGGTAAAGGAACACAAGCAAATGTTCATAGAGAGAGCAGATGAGAACTAGCCCATTCTGGTGAAAAGCATCAACCTACAGGTTCAAAGGTTCAATGAGTTCTAACTGGAATAAACACACACACACACACACACACACACACACACACACACACTGTACAAGACGAAAAAGCATGTTAATATCAAAAAACAAAGAAAACAAATGTTTAAAAGCAGCAAAAGAAAAAAAGACACAGTGCCATCCAAAGTAAAACAACAAGATTAGCATCTGAGTTTTCTAGAGAAATAATGAAAGCCAGAAAACAATGAAATAATTTCTTTAAAGTGCTGAAAGAAAGGAACTGCCAACTACAGTTCAATACCAGGAGAAATAACCTTGAAAATTAAACGTGAAATCAAAGTGGTTGATTTCTGACAAACCCTCACCAAAAGAAATTTATTTTCAGCAGTCCTATGCTAAAATAAAAAACTGAAGGAACATCTTTAAGTAGAGAAAAGAAAAAACTTCTGATGGAAACAAATAAGTACAGAGAGACTAAAGAACACTAGAAATGGTAAATATGTAAGTAAATATAAATGAATATTGGCTGTATGATGCAACAACTGTATGTCTTATGAAGTTTAAATTATATGAAATGCATGAAAACAAGAATGAAACAGTACAAAAAGAACAGAATTTAATGTTTTTAAGGTTCTAGCAACATATGGTAGTGGTAAAAATAAGATTTTTTTAATTGACTTAAGTCAATGATTCATTTTGCAAACTCTAAGGTAAACACTAAAACCAATATAAATAACTTAATAAAAAGAAGAGAGTAAATAATAAATGAATGTCTGATTAAGCTAAAAGAAGGCAAGAGAGGATAAAAATAAGAACATAAAACAGATGTCAAATAAACACAAAAACTAACTGTTGCATGCAAGAGACTCACTTTAAATTCAAAGTCAGGGAAAGAAAGGTTGAAAGTAACAGGATGGGAAAGGATATATGATAAAACACTAATCAAAAGAAAATTGTTATAGTTATAAGACAAAGTACATATACATATATATATATTTTTTTCTTATATGCGGTAGGCGGGTTACAGTTCATTCTTTTTCCATATAAGTATCATGTTATTGCAGCACCATCTGTTGAATTTTGTTTGTTTTTGTTGTTTGTTTTTAGGAAGTGCATAGGCTGGGAATCGAACACAGGTATCTTGCATGGCAGGCGAGAACTCTACCACTGAACTACCCTTGCACCCCCCCAAAGTTTATTTTTCAGGAAATATGCATTATTAGAGATAAAGAGGACTTTTCATAATGAAAAAAAAAAAAAAGAGGTCAATACACCAAGAAGAAGACCCAATTATAAATTGTGATGTAATCAACATAGCTCCAAAATATCTTAAGAAAAATTGACAAGAACACAAGGAAATATAAATAAATCTACAGTGTGGGAGATTTTAGCACAGCTCTATCAAAAATGACAAAATGAGCAGCCAAAAAAAAACCATTAATGACAATAAAATCTTGATCAATTAGCAAACTTGATCTAACTAATATAAGTTGAGTGTTTCAGCCAAGCATGACAGAATTCATATTTATTTCAAGTGCATTTGTAAGATTTTTTTTAATTTATCAGATGCCTGCATATAAAGGAAAGCCTCAATAAATTTTCAGTTTCTTATTAATCAGAATAAGTTGTCTGATTACAAAGAAAAATTAAGCTAGAAGTTAATAATAAAAACATAAGCAAAAAAACCCAGATGCATGATATTTAAGCATTACACTTTTAAATAATATATGAATCAAATTAGAAATTCTAAAAACATCATGAACTGAGTTATAATGAAAATATGCAATATTAAATTTATGAGATATAGCTAAATAAATACTTACAAGATAATTTATACCTTTAACTGCATATTTTAGAAAATAGAAAGATTCAAAATTTATGTCAACATTTCTTCCTTAAGCAGCTAAGCAAGTACCAGCAAATTAAGCTCAAAATAGATAAAAGAAAACTAAGCTAGGAATGTTGACAAATATTGAAAAAGAGCAAACAGCATAAGAGTCAACAACACCCAAATTAGCTTCTTTTAAAGATTGATAAAATTAATAAACTTTTAACAATTCTAATCAAGAAAAAAAAGAGAAGGAAAACAAATTAGCAGTATCACTATCAATGCTGCAGATACAATAATGCAAATACATGAATACACATAGTTAATATGTTAACAGTTCTTGAAAAGACAACTAACCATGGACCAGAATAAATTCTAGGAACATGTCCACACAGACATCTGATCTATGATATGGATGGAACTTTAGTGTCATGAAGAAAGAATGGTCTTTTCAATAAATGGGTCAGAAAAAAGTTGATAAAAATACCAAACCAAAAAATAAATCCAGAAAGACTGTAGATACCTTATAGTAGAAATTATAAAGCTTTCTTATATGGAATCATAGAGAATATCTTTGTGGTCTTGGGATAGGCAAAAATGTATTAGGCTGGACACAAAGGTATTAATAGTAAAAGCAAAAAAAGGTAAACATGAGGTCAGCAAAATTATTAACTACTATTACTAAAATGGGAGTAAAAAATACAAGCCACAGATTCATAGGGGTCTGTCTCCATTCTTCTGCATACAGATATCCAGTTTTCCCAGTACCATTTGTGAACAAATAATTCTTTCCCAATTGAGTTGACTTGACAATTTTGCCAAAAATCAAGTGGACAAATATATGAGAATATATTTATTAACTCTCAATTTGATTCCATTAATCTCTGTGTTCATTACTTGGGTCAGTACCATACTGTTTTGATCAATGTTGTTTTGTAGTAAGATTTAAGATAGTAACTGTGAGTCCTCCGACTTCCCTCTTTCAAAAGATGGCTTTAGCTTTCATAAGAGATGGGAAATTTTCAGTGATTATTTTGTCCATTAGTATTTCTCCTCCTTTTCTCTTCTCTTCTCCTTCTGGAACACCCACAATGCATGTATTTGTGTGCTACATGCTGTTGTTCAACTCCCTGAGACCCTGCTCATATTTTTCATTCTTTCCCCAACATTTTCTTTTGTGTCAGATTTCAGATGTCCGGTCCTTTAGTTCACTAACCCTTTTTCTACCTCTTCAAATTTATTGTTAAAGGTTTCCATTGTTTTTCACATCTCTTCTATTGTGCCCTTCTTTCCCATAAAGCGATGTGCTGCCTTTCATTTCATAAGATTTTTTCTGCTAGGAGCATGATTAAGACAGAGGTGAGGTTGTAGGCTGGCTTTAATTGCTTTGGTTTTCCAGTCACAAGGGTTTGAATTCCTGGAAGGAAGAATTCCACTTGAGCTGGGCCCTACTTTCTCTTGGGGAAGGTCCAGTCTTTAGGGAACTTACTCCTTTCACTTGACTAGTCACTTTGTCTCTCAGAAAAGGTTAATTCCCCCCTTGCCAGAGGGCACTGCTGGAGCCTGAGATAGCTTCCGGTTCTATTTAATGAGCTCTTAAGGAGTAGGAAAAATGAATAACCTTTCAGAGTGGGACCCGCACTCCTCCGGTTTGTCAATCAAGAGCCTAAGTTGGTACATGGCTCTATGAATTTCCAGGCTATATGTGCCCACTTTTCTAGGGATTCAACCCTTTTTGCAGTATTTTGTGCTGTGTGACTCAAAAACCTTCCGTTTTTTGTTTGTTTGATTTTTGTTTTGTCAGCCCTGCCACCTCCTTGCTGGGGCAAAAAATCCTAAAAAGTACTAAAAGTACTAAAAGTACTTTTAGTCCTTATTCCAAGTTTATCTGTGCTGGGGACCTATTTTCAGTAGTCAGAATTTGTTAATAAATTCTGCAAGTAGAGCTTGGTTGAGCTAAGCCTTTGTTGCTAGTAAAAGCTGTTTCCTTTCCCCTCAGGGAACCAGCCTGCCACACACACAAAAAGAGAGGACACAAATAGCTAAAATCAGAAATGAAAAGGGGGTTATTAGTACTGACCCCCAAATAAATAAATAGGAGTAGAAGAGGATACTATGATCAACTGTACACCAACAATTTAGATAATAGGTTTTAAATGGACAAGTTCCTAGAAACACATAAACAATCTACACTGACTCTAGAAGGAACAGAATATTGCAGCAAACCAAAACCAAATGGGGAAGAGACACTGGCCTCTGCAACTTGGGTGACTTACAGTTCTGTGTGGGGTCTCAGCTGGCCAAGCTGGTCCAGACTGGTGTACACCGTGCATCTGGTCACTGATGTAGCCCCAGCAGTTGTGCTGTCCTGTTCCTGGCTATTTACTAGCTTTTCTGGAGGACGAACGAAATTCCACACCTCACTAAGCCACCGTCTTGCCCCACTTCCTAAATTTGAGGATTGGCTTTTCCATTTCCACACAAAAAAAAGCTATTGGAATTTTGATTAGGATTGTGTTGAATCTATAAATCACTTTGGGGAGAATTCACATCTGACAATATTGAGTTTTCCAATCCATTAACATGCAATTATTTAGGTCTTCTTTGATTTCTTTGAGCAATGCTTTGCAGTTTTCCATGTAGAAATCTTATACATCTTTGATAAAATTTAATCCCAGATATTTGATTATTTTTAGTTGGTATTATAAATGGAATTTTTTCTTGATATTCTCTTCAGATTTTAGTGCACAGAAACACTACTGGTTTTGCATGTTAATCTTGTACCCTGCCACACTGATGAATTCATTTATTAGCTCTAGTTTCTATGCTGTAGATTTTTTCAGAATTGTCTATATATAAGATCATGTTATCTGTAAACAGGTGAAGTTTTACTTTACCCTTTCCAGTGTGAGTGCAGTTCATTACTTTGTCTAGCCTAAGAGCTCGGGCAAGAAGTTTCAGTACAATGTTGAATAACAGTTGTGACAGTGTGCATACTATCCTTGTTCACAATAGTAGTGAGAAAGTTTTCATTCTTCCATCATTGAGTATGATGTCAATTGTGAGTTTTTCATTAGTGTCTATTATCAATTTGAGGAACTTTTCTCAAAGAAAAAGATTTTCTAAATGTTTTTATGAAGAAGTGGTGCTGGATTTTGTCAAATGCCTTTCCTGTGTCAATTGGAATGATCAAGTGTCTTTTCTTTCCTTTTGTTCTATCAATCTGGTGTATTACATTCATTGATTTTTTAATGTTGAACCGTCTTTGCATGTCTGGGACAAATCCCATTTGATCATGGTGTATCATTTGTATAATGTACTGTTGGATTCATTTTGCTAATTTTTATTGAGTATTTTTGCATCTATATTCATAAGATGACATTTTTTTCATTTTTAATGTAAGCACTTAGAGGTATAA
Organism: Tamandua tetradactyla; assembly: GCF_023851605.1. NCBI lineage: Eukaryota > Metazoa > Chordata > Mammalia > Pilosa > Myrmecophagidae > Tamandua > Tamandua tetradactyla. The sequence goes on from NC_135352.1 coordinate 32,463,604, forward strand.
ATATTGGTCTATAGTTGTCTTTTCTTGTGTTATCTCTATTTGGCTTTCTTATTAGGGTGATTTTAGATTCATAGGATGAGTTAGGAAGTGTTCCTTCCTCTTCAATTTAGGGGGAAGAATTTGAACAATGTTGGTGCAAGTTCTTCTTGGAATGTTTGGTAAAATTCACCAATAAAACCATCCGATCCTGGACTTTCCTTTGTTTTATGAGGTTTTTGATTACTGATTTAATTAAATCACTTGGTTTTGGTTTGTTGTGATATTCTATTTCTTCTACAGTCAGTGTAGATTGTTTATATCTTTCCAGGAATTTGTCCATTTAATCCACATTATCTAAATTGTTGGTGCACAGTTGATCACAATATCCTCTTCTACTCCTATTTATTTATTTGGGTTCAGTACTAATAGCCACCTTTTCATTTCTGGTTTTAGTTATTTGTGTCCTCTCTTTTTTGTGTGTGTCAGTCTACCCAAAGATTGGCCAATTTTTTTTTTTCACTTTTAATGTAAGCACTTAGAGGTATAAATTTCCTTCTCTGCACTGTGACATGCCATAAATTTTGGTATGTTGCATTTTCATTTTCCACAAGATATTTCCTAATTTCCCTGTGATTTTTTTTTTCTTTGACCCATGGGTTGTCTAAGAGTATTAAGAGTTTAATTTCCACATATTTATGACTTTTCCAGTTCTCCCTCTATAACTAATTAGCAGCTTCATTCCATTGCTTCCATTCATTGTCAAAGAAGATACATTATATGATTTCTATATTTTCAAATTTATTAGGATATTTTTGTGACTTAACATATGGTCTATCCTGGATAATGATCCATGTGTAATAGAGAAGAATGTGCATTCTGCTGCTGTTGAATTAAGTGTTCTTTATATGGCTGTTAGGTCTAGTTGGTTTTGAGAATCATTCAAGACTTTTACTTCCTTATTGATTTTCTGTATAGATATTTTGTCCATTTTTGAAAGTGGTATATTGCAGTCTCCTACTATTAATGTAGAACCATCTATTTCTCCCTTAAAATCTGTCCATGATTGCTTCATATAATTTGGGGTGGTGCTCATAGGTGCATATATAGTTATTATTGTTATTTCTTCTTGTTGAATTGATCCTTTTATCAATCTATAGTGACCTTTTTGTCCTTTCAGTTGTTTCTTACTTAAAGTCTACTTTTTTCTGATATTAGTCTAGCTACCCCAGCTCTCTTTTGTTGCATGGAATATCCTTTTAAAATATGTTTTTTTCATAATTTTTTTGTTTCCATAGTTCTCAAATTTAACATCTTAAATCAATAACAATCACATTGGTTTTGACACCAACTTAATTTCAATAGCATACACTTTCCCTGTCCCTATAACCCTCTGTACCCCCACCTCTGTGTTGTATTTGTTGCAAATTAATCTTTATATATTGCTTTCCAAATCATCATGTAATCATTACTATTTATGCATTTGTATTTTTCAACCTGTAAGAAGTAAAAAAGTGGCTTTACATACCAAAAAATACAATACAAAATAGTACCTGCATTTATAGTTACCCTTTCAGTAACCTGTATCAGCGATCTCTATTTTCTTCTTTCACTTTGACCCACTGTCTAGTATCCTTTCCTTTCAGTCCAAAGCACTCCCATTAGCATTCCCGGTGGGGAGGTCTAGTGGTGAGAAAATCTAGCTGCTTTTGTTTTTCTGAGAATCTCTTAATAACTCCCTCATTTTTGAAAGACATTCTTGACAGGTATAAAATTTTTGGTTGGAAGTTGTTTTCATTCAGCCCTTTAAGTGGTTCACTCAATTATTATTATCCCCATGGTTTCTGATGAGAAATTGTACTTAATCTTACTGGGAGTCCTTTGTACATCTTGTTGGGAGTCCTTTGTACATAGCATGTTGCTTTTCATTGGAAGCCCTCAGAATGCTCTCTCTTTTGCATTTGACGGTTTGACTATGTATCTGAGTCTGTTCTCTTCAGGTTCATCTTGTTTATTGTTCTCTGGGCTTCCTGGGTGTGAATAGTCACGTCTTTTGCCATGTATAGGTAGTTGTCTGTCATTATTTCTTGAATCCTTATTCTACCGCTTAATCTCCTTCTGAGACTCCTATATTGTGTATACTGATACATATGATGGCTTCCCACATGTTTTTTAGGCTATTTTCTTTCTGCTCCTTAGCCTCTTTGCAATTGTCTTGATTTTTAGCTTACTGATTCTTTCCTCTGCCAGCTCCAATCTGCTGATGAAACCCTTTAGGCAATTTTTCATTTCAGTTATTGTGATCTTCAACTCTAGTTGTTTTGTTTGATTCATTTTTCTTCTTTTTTTTTTTAATTAACATGGGCAGGAGTCGGGAATTGAACTCGGGTCTCCAGCATGGTAGGTGAGAACTCTGCCACTGAGCCACTGTTGTCCTGATTTCTTTTTAACATTTCCATCTCTTCAGGGAAATTCTCATACATTCATTCATTATTTCCATGATAGCCTTTTTCTCTACGTTTTCCTTCATCTCCTTAAGAATCTTGGGCACCTTTTTCCTTTTTTTTTTTTTTAAGCCTTTGTCTGGTGTGTCCACAGTCTGGTATTCTTCATTGATTTTTTTTTTTTCTTCCTCTTCCTTTGGATCAGCCATCATTTCCTATTCCATTGTTAATCATGTACTCTTTTGTTGCACATTGTATTTTGCAATATTTTAAAGTGTTTACTTTTGATTTAGTCCCTGATCCATTTCTTAAATTTGAATCCAGCTAGTGATGTGACAGATTACCTTGCATGCTAGGAGCTAACAAAACCAAACAAGCCAATACAAAAACACCTTTACACTCTTTGTAAATTGCTTTTGTAATGCCTAGTACTCTCTTCACAGTTCATCCCTCTATCAAGAAGATCAGTCCAAGGTGAATGTGAATTGCAGGACCCTGCCTGACTTTTCTGAGGCTGTGTCTTACCCTAGGCTTGTGCTTGCAATTCACCTTAAGAGTCCCCCTTTCACAGGAATTTGAATGTCCCCTCTACTGTCTATGAAACAGACAACCTTTTTCTCTAGGGTGCTCTATTTGTAGGATTTAAAACAGGTAAGCCTTTGTCTTTGGCTGTTTAATGTACTTGTTTCCTGCACTGCTTTAGCTGCCTCAAGAAGCTTTCACCTGGAGGGCTTTTTTTTTTTTTTTCTTTGAGGGGGTGGCAGCCTAAAAAATGTTTCCTAGGTAGATCTTGTCCAGCAAGAACAAAGACAGGGAGCCAGAGTGGGAATGCCATCCCAGGCTGGTGAAGGGGTGGGGAGGGACCAGCAACAGTGCCAGGAGTTTCTCCTATGGCTTTTAAAGCAACATTTTCTTGATTCAGCACTTGCCCAGTCAATACAGCCCTTTAACGATTTTCCATATTAAAAATGTTACTGCCTCAACAGGGTTTGGAATAATGGCTGCCTTTAGAGCTGAGTCCCCAGCAGTCTGAAGTATCTGATCCAAAACAATAATCAGCAGTCTGAACACACATACCCCGATCTTGGAAAACTAGGACTTTATATCCCACTCCAGCACCAGCAGGCTGTACCAGTAGCCAAGGCTATGGTCCCACATGGCTAGGGTATGGAGGGTGGTAGCCACTGCGGGGAGGATGAAAATCACAGGTATTTACTGCAATTTACCAAGTTCTTCTTCCGCTCTTCCGTGGATGCTGCAAGGGGGCTACTAGATTTGTGAGTTTCAGAATAGTTGCTTCTGACATTTCCTGCCAGTTCAAGAGTTATTCTGGTGGAGGGACTGATTCCTGGGGCTTCCTACTCTGCTACCTTCCCACATTCCTTTCTCCAAAGTTAGGATCTTGATCAGGGCTCTGATTATGTGAGCATGTTCAGTTCGTGAAATTTCTGCAAAGTTATGTTTTATGATATTTGCATTGTAATTTGTGCCAATTATACTTGAACACAAAAAGTACAAAAAAGATATACTGCACATATGTTCGGGATACCACATACTTGGTATAAATACATTGAATACAGATGCCATTTGGTGTGCAAAATCCCTTACTCTGATTCCCAGGGTTGAAATCCAAAGCAGATGGTGTTCAGTAAAATAGAGGTCAGAGCTGCCTTCTGAAATTTGCAAGCTTAAAAGCAATGAGTAGAGAGTGGACAGGTGGTTCAGTAGTAGAATGCTCACCTTCCATGCAGGAGACTCGGGTTCAATTTCTGGACCATGCACTACTCCCCCTTTCCCCCAAAAAAGCAATGAGTGGAATTGTTGCCTGGCATGTGGGAGACCCAGGTTTGATTCCCAACCCATGCACTTCCCCACAAAAAAGGAAACAACAAACAAACAAACAAACAAAACAAACAAAAATTCAACAAATGGTCTGCAACAACGGGATACTCACATGGAAAAACAATGAAATATGACCCCCCCATACAGCGTACAAAACAAAAGAGTAGAAAATAAAATAAAGTAGATTTGTCATGTTGCTATTGTCTGTAGAGGAAGCCAAGATGGTACTGTGTGAAGAGGTATTGGGAACAGTGGTGTTTCCTCTATTTGATCTGTGATATTATGTAGCGAAGTAAATAAAAGCTCTGAGTAACCAACAAAATAGTTTTAATTACTTAGTAGCTGAAGTGAAAACTTTAATGGCCAAATTCTGTGGAGAACCATTTAAGAAAATAAAAATGAATCCATTCACTATTAATTCATTCTTAACGTGAGGGCATCATTTCAATGGAACTCTAAAGCATTAATGGAAATATATGTAAGAGTCACAAAAGTATATTAATTCATTTAGATTGGTGCTAACACCAAATAAATTCATAATGTTGCATTTTGAATTCATTGTTCCCCAGGTATATTTTGCGAAACTAAAATAATTTCTATCCTTTAAAAGTACTTTGTTTCTATTATTGGCTGCCATCTATATATTGAAAAAAAAATAAGATTAATGTTCCCATTCTAAAACAGGACCTCTTTTTTAGTAAGTTATGTTATATTTCTATGAATATTCAAATGACATTTAGATTCACTTACTTTTAGTTTCCATAATTTATATATATTCCCTGTTTTCTACTTCAAATATAATAAAGATAAGACTTATATCAGCTGAAATATTCTATTGTGGTTTTCATATATTACTTTTCTTGCTTCATAGTTCTGGGACATTTCCAGTCCTCTCCCATCAAAAAATAAAAAAGACAATGTAATGTTCTCAGGGTGTGTTAATAGAACTCAGGTGGTTAGATAATAATCATTATGAAAATTTCAAACAATCAAAGTATTTGACTTAGAAATATGATTGCGCAGACCATTTAAAACTTCTTAATACTAGCATATCAGAGGGAAATGCCATTTTAGTCTCAGAGAAAATAAGAAAAATGTGTATTTACAGATTTTAATATATGCATGTTAAAACCACATGACAATTCACATAGAATATAACTTATTAAGTGTTACTAATGATAAAAAGTCACTAAAACAATGTTTACTCCATAAGATTCAACTACTAGGCTGAAAAAATTCCTGAAATACAAAATGAAAGCTTTACTCAATTCCTGTTGTAAGAGATACAAGCAGTATAAAAAAATATATGTAATTCATAGATGAGAAACCAAATTCTTAGATGAGAAATATGACGCTCAACTATTTTGAGTGAATTGCTTACAGTTGACACTTATGTCACCATTTCAGCCACTTTCCATGTTTTACTTGTTACTACTATAGTTTATATTTATAAATATAATATTTATATATAAATATAAACTAAAGTGAAAATAAAACAGAATGAGGCTGATATAAAAACCATAAACAAAGTAAACATTAACTCTTCCAGAATTATAAGACCTCATACATGAAACAGTACTATGTTTTTTAGGTCTTTCCAAGGTGAAAGTCTATAAATGTTTATTTGTGACTTGGCTAGATAAATACCTCAAACCTTCACCAGTAATAAGGCAAGGCATTAAGGTATACAGTATTTATTATTCATTCACTCATTCATTCTGGTAAACAGAATGCATAATTATACAGAGTGGATGAGAATACACAAATTGGGTTTATGGAAATCATGATATCAAAAAGATAAGGTGAAGCGATGGGCAAAAATAACTCCTAGGAAGACTATTCAAAAGAAACTGATAACTATTTGAGGCTTTTTATATATGGCTTATGGCTTAGAAGAGAAATCTATAGAAAGAATTGTTACCAGGATGAAACATCACCCTTGCATTACTACTTAGGAGAATTTCCACCTAATCTTTGTCTGAGCCACACTTGCTTTCCAAAAGTAAGCCCAGGAAGCCAGTAACCAGAAAAGCAGCCCAAACAACTACAGCTGGGCATTTTGTGCAGATGGTGCCAAATGCAGAAGAGTGCACACAGTATGCCCACTGTGCCCCCTCATTCCCTTCAAAGTATCCCACACAGTGAGAAAGGGCTATTAGTCTGACACAAGTCCACCTTTCTCTATTCTTTGATCAGGGAATAAAGTTTCTGTTTGGCTTTACTAAATCAGATATCCTTCAACTGGTGCAGGCAACACCAGACCGGAGACTCCTTTTGAAGGTCAGATTCAGTAAATATCCCTGGCCAGTAATAGAATTATAACAATCTTGAAATACCCAAAGCACATTGAACCCCAAAATATTGTAATGTAAAGCATAAAATAAAGACTCTGTACATAAAATACAGTATTCTGCCCTGTATTGGAGTCTGCTACAAGCAAATTCTTCCTTCATCTTCTATCTAAATATCAATAACAGGTGGAATCATGATGTAAGGAAAATGCCTGCATACATGTTTTCCTTAAGTTCATAATAAAACTTTTCACCCTGAAGAGGAGCTGTTATTAGCTGTCTAAATTTTTTATCAGATACATTATGCTGATATTGATGTTTCTGGAAAATCATGACATTTCTTCAATGGTCTAACTTCTGAATGCCTCCATCTTCAAGCAGCACTACACGTTATTTTTTAAATGTAGTCTAAACCACCTCTAGATGTAATACCTAAATCTAAATTTACCTATATTGGTATTTTCATCAACATTTATAAACCAAACTAAAATAAAGAGAATTTGATTCATATTTTTGCTTAATCTGACAAAAGATTCAGAGTTCTTAGCACATTTTAGCATTTGTTAGTTCCCCTTACCCTTTTTGATAATATTTTTACATAAATCAGAGATAAATTATGAGCTCCTTTCTCTAATCGTATTTCTACTTTACCTCAAGGAAAACCCACTGTTATTCAAATCAGTCTTTACTCCCAAAATGGTTGCTTGTGACACCCTGAAATTAGCATCTAACAGCCTCATCAATTCCAAATGACAAAGAAATAAGTGCCCCTATTGTTTGATTAGGAATTAGTTTCAAATCCAAAGAATAGTCTTGATTAATTTCAGTGTGTTTTTAATCTTTAAAAATGTTCTTGACTTTAAAAGAATAAGGTAATTGTATGACAGATTCCTTTTTTGAACTTCATATTTGAAATGGATACAACCTTTGCAGTAGGTATGCGAAAACTGAATTTAATACATAGGAGTATATTATATGTCCTGTTACAGAAGGATCTGAAGCTTTGGAGAATTATCTTTGTAATGGTAGATTTCCTTGTTAAAGTCTAGAATTCTTTACACTCGAATTTTTTTTCGGAAGATTTTTGGCTTTTCAGGATGATTAGAAGAAAGCTTGACTGAAAACTTTCAGATTAGAAATAGAGATTTAGTTTGCATATGCAAAATCATAATTCCTGGATATTCCTTCCTATCGTAATTGAGAAATCAGGGTTTAGGGGATGATTTTGATAACCAAATCATTATATAGATATTCCTTTTTTTACTTTCTGGTATATTATAGTAGGCAGGGGGAAATACCTGAAATTTCAAATTGTAATCCAGCTGCCTTGATATCTGATGATGATTGTAGAGCCTTTTTCTTCTGTCCATATGATTGTAAAAACCTTGTAACTAACCTCCATTTGTACCCAGTTATCCACTTTTTCAGCTTTAGAGTCTTGTAATCACTAGAGACAGCCCCTAATGTTTGTTAGTGAAGGATCTGGGTCCGCCCAGAACTAACCCACCCCAAGTTCAAAGTTATCTTGATAACCGAGACGGGATCTAACCAAAGTGGGCCCACTTGACATGTGCAGTAGCTTAGACTTTAACCTACAAGTCACCTATACTTCATTATAATACTAAAAGTCACTCCCATCATCATATTAAGGTTGCCATCATCTTACATACGTTCTGTGACTAAGCATGCAATCAATTTGGGCATATTAGATCACCTTTAATTGCATCATCTGGTGCCACTATGTTCATCATCCTAAAACCTGCCTTGCTTTTGATACTGTAAAACTATCAGAATTACTGCAGCTTGGGGAGACAGATTATAGGCTGATAGGCCATCTGATCTGCTTTGCACCTAGCAATTAAACTTTTTCTCTCTTTGAAACCTCAGTGTTTCAGGAATTGGTCATTTGAGCACATACAGCAAAATAATCCACTGCCTTTGTTTGGTAACACCATGCTGGAGAATATATGTTGTCATATTCACTTACTGCTCAAGTTAAAGGGGAGGGCCAAGAACATTATAAAAAGACATTAATAAACATACCCCTTCTTCCATTGTTGAGGTTCTTTAAAGGCAATTGTGCTATTCTACTGTCTTGGAGTGGAATTAAATTAAATAAGAAGAATGAACCTTCAGAGGAGGAGGAGGAGGAGAAGGAGGAAGAGGAAGGGGAGGGAGAAAGGAGGAGAGAGAGGGAAGGAGGTAAGGGGGAAGGAAGGAAATTAAGTTTATAATTATTTTCTGATAGGTTCTCTTGATCAGGTTACAGGGTTGCTCAACCCACTAAGCAAGCATGACACTGCTCGATTAGATCACATAAGTCCTAACACCTAATTCCAGGGGTCAGTATTTCGGGTTTTTACTAGAGATTAGTTTTATTTTCATCATCTCTTTTCATTTGAAAGTCACATTTCCAAGTATTTCCTTTTATTTAATTAATCAGGAAAACTAGGTGTTCCTTTTGTCACATTCACTGTTGTGCTAAATCTCACCAAAGCGTGGAGTGTGGGAACCAGGTGGGAGAATTTAGATGGCGAAGTGGAAGACTAGCCTGCATCTGAGATAGCATCCTAGCCCAACCTTTGGGAAATTGGAACTAATGTTGCAAAGATAATTTGGGGTTTAATCTTCAGACAACAAACCCACGTACTGAGAGAGGGAGAACTTGACTCTTCATTCCAGCTACAATGACCGACCTTAATCCCATGCCTTTATATCCTCGCATCTCATTCTTTCCTACATGCAATATTTTGCCCTGCCCTGATAAACCTTACCCAGCTCCTTTTATCCATTGCAAATCCTGCACATGTTTTTGTTCCTTCTTTTCTCTGAATGTATTCTTCATGTAAATTCGCATTGATGACCTATAAAAATTCTGTTTACAGTTATTTTCTTTGCCACCCTTTGGCACTCATTTTGTAGGACACTTCATTTGGTTATCTAAGCCTCTGGACTGGAATTTTCTACAGGTTAGTGATCCCTTCTTATATGGCTCAATAGATATTCATTGGGTATAGATTTTCCTCCTTGCTTATCTATCCTGATAAAAGGCAGGACTCCTCTTCTTATACATCTCAAGGTTTCTCAAGGGTATGTGATTCATACCCTCTCTTCATCTGTTTATTTTATTTAGGAAATATGAGTTTTGGAATACTTTATAATATCTGTGTCTCCAATAGTATCAAAGTTTTACATGGATTTACTAAAGTTTAATGTATCTTTATATTCATTTTTTTCAAATAAAAATTTTTGAAAACCAAAAAATTGAAAAAAGAATTCTACATGGTATTTAAAACAAATTGTTGGCAAGCATATATTACCTTCTGTGTATTGTCTATGACCATCTTTAAATTGATTTGAAAAATCTCTAAATCTATTTCATTTATATAATATTCATATACACATACACAATACATATTTACATGCATATATGTGTGTATATATTTTTAGACTAAGATTATGTCTTATTTATTATCTGCTAAAATCATTTAACTTGGATTTACCCTTCCTATATTTTAAATAATTGAGGCAGTGTGTGTATGTTGAATACTGAATCAATAAAACATGAGTCCTTGAAATCCATTAGAACAAGACATAATGTCTTTTTGCTAAGTAGGAAGAAAAAAACGTGTTCTACCCCTGAGGTGAAATCTGCTATTTGGCAGTATGTATGGTTCTAGTGATTTGGAGACCCCTCACATAGAGTCTCAGCAGGGTTTAGCTGTCAACCCCTGGAGTCAATTTTGATGAGACAAATTCCTGGAACTATAGGGTTAAGATGACAAGTAATAGCAGAGTTGGCCAAAAATACTCTGTTCCCTTTGTTGGCACCCCAGACCAAAAATGGACATCTCAAATGTTCCTTTCTGAACTTGCCCTCCTTGTGGGAAAACAAAAGGGCATTTCAAACAGTGTCTCTTCTATGGAAAGATCTAAGAGAAGATTCTGTGGGTTTCCTTGAGAATATCCAAGGAAAATATAAAATGCAGAACCCAGCATCATTACAAATCCCCTAGCCTGGACCTAACTCCTTTTGATCATTTGCTGTGGTAAAGATGCAGAGAAGAAGCAAATGTGGGAAGTTTGTGAAACTAATAATTTTTAAGCTGATGCTGTTTGTCTTCTCTTCCTCAGTTAATCAAGAATCAGAGATCCATCAGTATCTTTAGCTAGTACCTGTGACTTTAATTCAATGGTTTGGACAAAATGATAGGTTTGAACATTTCTCCAATACTTTCTAATGCTTGTCAGAAGCATTTTCAATTTTTTAAAGTACAGTTTTGTATATATTTATACCAAATACGTTATCCAAGACCAATTTTACAATCATAGGTATTGTGTCATTGATTTGAGTGAATTATAAATCCATCCCCCAATAAAAAATAAAGTTGTTGTTCAGATCATCTGAATAAACTTTAATAATTGAGCATTTAAACTTTTGTGCTAATTCTCAGGTTTCTATTACAGAGTATTTGAACCTTATAAATCTTGGAAATCTAATTAGACAATGTTAAGTTCTTTCTAGTTGAAGCCACAGATGTTTCACACTGGGAAAATCAGCAAGCCCCAGGGTTTGTTTGGTCTAGAGGAGTGTCAAATTTTCATGGATAATTTAATAGCTAATAACTCTAATTCTTTCCCGTAAACCAAGAGATGATAAATAATGATTGCACTAAAACTGTAAAATTAACCCTCTAGGCTAATGAAAATTTTCAGAAACCATTGAGAAAATTAATTTCTCGTACTTAATGTTTCTTTATTGCCAATCTTTCTAGAGTTGAATTGTATCTCATAATGTGACAGGAAAGGCACGTAAACACATTGGAATGATGCAATTCAAAAAGAATTATATGTCAAAGAGAAGCTTCATGTATCTTTCAACTTTTATTCTGAATGACAAATCTGTTATGGGAAAAAAAGAGTATTCTGCAATGTGGGACTCAGAGTAGCACTTTTTTCAGAATTTTTGATTCACGTACCATCAAATAATGATTCTTCAGAAAGAAAATATTATGCCTCTATGAAAAATGAAGAGCTTGTGCCAAAATTACACAGTGTTTGGGGGATATTTTTATATACCATATTTTATTAGGTATATAATATAATTGGTCAACTTAAATGTCACTACAAAATGAATTACTGATATATTGTATACTTTATTGGGATTTCTAAGGACTTAATAATCCTAATGAAAATGACAATGAAAATTATTAAAATGGCCTTTATCCTCACTGTCAACTCTATCTAAACTGTAATATTTTAATCTTTTAGAAGATGGTGATCAACTAAAATCAAGCTGGAACAGTTATCAAAACCTAGAAGTACAAATTAAGAGACCCCAGGGTTCTTCATGGACACAACCCAACCACCGACGTTTACATCATGTGGTTGTTTCTCAGTCCAACCTTTAAATGACCTTGATGTTTCTAGCTTGGAGACAAAAGCTTTGCAATCCAAAAGGAACTAGGAAATAGCATACTTTTAAATCATGCATTAGCACTTAGCATCTGGAAATCCCAGTTGCAACGACCAGAGTTAAATCAGTGCAGTTTTTTTTTTAATAGCTGAGTGCACCCAAACACTGGGTAGCGAGAAGGCCCTTGGGTAAGTAGAGCATCTTCCCAAACCCAACATTCCTCCCAATTAATGGAACACCTAGAGTGTTCAACAATATTGTTTTCCCACTAAGATTGATGACTAGAATTACCTCATTGAAAATTGGCCTGTAAATGGGAGAAACTCTCCGGAGCCACCATTCTAGCCTCTTCAGTAGTGAGACAGGAGGGCATTGAGACATTTCTCTAGACACCAATTTAAATTCTGTCTGTCTGAGTTCCTGCTATTGATTTTTCATAAATATTGAGATGACAAATCTGATCATAACTCTAATATACTGGACAAGCTGTGGATTAGGAAAATAAAATGAATAAAAGATCAAGAAAATGCAGATAATTTCTGTGTTATGATTTGCAAAATTTACCTTATTCTGGAGGATGGGGTCAGACACATGGCAGTATCTGTAGTGAGCTGATTTAGTAGAAAATAGGTTTTACTGTATGAAAAATCTTATTTTCCAGTGTTCTTTGTCAAAAATCCTCGAATATAATAGTGTAAATAAAACCTAAGAAAGATTAATAATTTCTCTGGTCACAAAAACTTTCCTACCAAAACTTAGCTCATAACTGCAAAAGTTACTTTTTATGGCTATCAATTTTCTTATCAACACATGGATACTAGGTTAATATTCCTCTCTTAAATACATACACGCACATATACATATATATATATATATATATATATATATGCATAAACATGTAATTATATGTTTACTTTTGTCCATGCCAATATGCTCAGAATGTATTAAGACTTTTTAAAATTCTAAATATGCTGTCATTTTTCTCTTTGTATTGGGAAATGTCAAATCATATAAACAACAAGTATAGCATTTTCTTTGAGATTTAGTAGCATTTAAACACTGTGCATTACTCTAATGTATAAGCAATCAAACTCAGTTATGCCTGTGTGAGGGTGTTTTCTCAGATTTTCTACTACAGTTTTAACAGCGGCATTTCTGTAACTTGGTTGGTGTGATACACATATTGAGTATATATCTTCGAAAAAGGAGTTGCATTTATAAGTGCCCTCTGAGGATGAAGGAGTGGGACCCTTATTTTGACTCTTAGGTATCCATTGTAGCTTTTGTAATTCAAACAGGATTCTGGATAGAATTACAAAGTTTCATTTGTAGATCTGAGTTAACAGGACCAGGAAAAACCAATGAGGAGGGTAGCAGGGATAATTTTTAATGCATTTGCATCTTGTGGACTTCCTTAAGAGATTTCTAACTTTAGCTAGGGGCCCTACCCTGTCCTGACCTTGTTTCTTCATTAACTTTACAACCATCTTCTGTTGGCTTTAGAAACCCCTATATCCCGTTGGTCATTCTTTTCATTAGCTTCACTTTTACCTAAATGACCTTCAAACAGACTCCTCAATCTTCAAGACAGCTAAAGCAGTGTGTTCTGTCATTGCTTTAAAAGTTCAAATATGCCTAAAATCTACCTTGCTATCTTCTTCTCCCAGTTAAACTCCCCTTCCAGGCTATTAACCATAAAAATGAACTTGCGACTCAGTGAATGGTAGGAAACGACATCCCTTTCCATGCCCATCATCTGGCGGAATGTCTTGCATACTGTAAAGTATGTCAATGTCTACGATGAGTAAAATCATACTGAAGGTAGAGCATTCCTAGTGGTGGGCTTGAGAGCTTCTGAAATCAGTCTTTTGACAGATTCTTCAAGGAAGATAACATCAAGCAGCTTTCACGTTTCTAAAGAGTAAATTCTGGTGATTTTAGACCACAAGAGGTCATTTTGACTGCAAAATAAGTGGATTCTAGCATAGTGCCTTTGGCTTTAGCTGCATCTTTTCTTTTTTCTCTTCAGTTTACAGTCAAGCAAACAGCAAAGGAATACCACACTACACAGAAACAACCCAGAAGCATAAAAGGTAGCTAAAAGGTACATACTAAAAATGGATAGATACTCTTTAAAAAACTTCTGACCCTGTCACTTTTATCTCTCTTTAAGTACACACAATGATATATTCTGATCGGCCTAGGGTGTACCTTCACAGGCTAAGGACACAGAAAAACCAGCAAAGTTACCCTAAAGAAATCTGCTGGTGAGAAAAGCAGATTTTAGCACCTTAGATAATTAATTTTCATGTGGTCTTGTAATACCAGTAAGATACTCAACAACAAAAGAATTTAAGAATTATTCTAACAACCAAGAATAATTTGGAAAGTGAAAAAGCAGTTATATAGTATATAAAATACATATATAAGTAGTATATAATACATACATGTAAACAATGAATCTTCAAAACTTGGTCAGAAGATCTAATACTTTATAAGCAAATCCATGTTTAAATATTCCTTTGTATTTATCGGGGAGTAATGTAACATTATTAGAGGTATTATTTAATTTCATCAAAATGAATTTAAAACCGTATAATAATATAACTTATTTAACTATTGCAGGAATTCTATGGAAACTGTCTTTGCTCTACCAGCTGCTGAAAGTAATGGAGAACTCACTACTGCCTGAGTTCTGTGGCTGAAATCATTACAGTCTTGGGTCGTTGAAATCATTAAATTATTCTTCAATAAAAAGTTCCTTAATTTGTCTAATTGTACTCTCTGAATGTTGCCCCACCATTCTGCGCTTCAGTGAAATAATTCTTCCTTCAAGTTAGAGACCATCACATTGTTTACCTAACTGACCAGGTTGTTCCAAAGGCTTATTTTCTGGCTAAACATTACCAGATCTGGCTAAACGTGATCAGATCCTTGATAGATTCCTATTTAGCACCATTCTGTTAACCCTCTGATGTTTGATTTGTAAACACCTCTTCGAAAAAATAGATGGAGGATGCCATGAAGGGCCTCATATGCACACATGGGCACCAGCCACCCTAAACAGCTGCCCCTTGGCTACCTTTCAATGACAAAGTGGTACTGCCTGTTCTCATGAGGACAGGAGGAGCTGAGGTGGTCGTGGCAAGGAATTCTAGGGTTCCATACATCTGGAACCCCCTTGGCCCACCACCATCACATATTATTTTGGAAATGGAAAGAGATATCCATGGTATATTAAGTATTAAAATCAGGGTTTGAAAAATTTTAAATATACATATAGATGAAAGAAAGTAACAATCTAGAGGAGTTCTAGCCAACTGAGTACAATGGGACCATTGCTTCCTTTGGTTTGTCCTAATCACAAAAGTGACGAAAAGAAGTATTTCATTAAATGCTAAAAACAATTATAAATCACAACATGAATCCCTTAACACCATGGACACTGCCTCTCACTAAACTAAAAGGGAAAAAAATATCTTATGGACAAATATTTAGGAGCTTATTGAGAATACTGCACTTAGTCTATGTTTAGTATTTAAAGGAATTTTAACATGCACTGGATTAGAAAAAAATTATTTTCATTTTTCTCCTTTTTTATTTAATTTCTCTCAATATATCCAAACACAGTTGCTTCCTATGTATTTTTCTTTTTGATTTATTAATATCAGACTACACTGCTATCTGCAAACAAAGGAAAACAAAAGGCTGAACAGAGTATTATGTGAATGAAAATATATATTAGAAAGGAACCAATCCTTCCCTTCCCTTTAATCAATCTTAATTTGATGAGCAGATGAATAAAATTGCCTTATAAAATATTCATACAATACAATTTGCAGGCAGCTTAATGAGATACCTATAATTATTGCTGGGAAGGGTGGCTGGAGAAATTCTCTTAAATCACAAATAGAGAGTTGAATGTGGTAGAGGCTACATTCTAGTTTTCTAAAACAAACGTTTTCCTTCTTTTGAATTCCACTGAGTCTTCCATAGAAAATTGTGATTTGGGTTAATTCTACTCTTAGCTTTCTTTGACTCTACTTTGGTTGTGCCAAACTCCTTTTGCTAAACAAATAACCACACAGCTTTAACCCAGTCTATAGTCATTGCACTTGGTGTTACTTGGGGACTTCTATCAGTGGTGGTTGTTCCCCCAGAACTCAGGAGTAAACATACTTCTTAGGTCATTAAATCAACCATAGAGTTCAGGTCAACAACCCCTTCAGGAGAACCCACGCCAGCCAGAATGCTTGGTTCTTAGGTAAATCACCGACTAAAACCCAATCATTTTCAAAGTGGTTGCAGGCTCATGGTGTGAATAAATAAAATGGTTTCATATATCATGAGTATCCTCTTCCCATCGTCTTCACTTATTACATTTCAATAACTGCACCTTTTTATATGACTGTTACAGAGAAGGGGAGAGGACTACTTTTAAACAAATCAAAGGCTCTCTCACTAATTGCTGTCTAGAAATTAGTGAGAAGACCTTAATTTGCATTTAATATTTGTTCCAGTCAATCACTCAGTCAATTAATCAATCAATTCAATGACCCAATATAAAAATAAAGTCTTTCGATAGCTAATTTTGCTCTTCCTTTTGTGGCTTTTGACCAATTCCTCTCTTTTCATCTTGGGTCGAACTTCTGAACACGTGGAGATGTGATGTCCTTATGTCCTTTTTGGTTATTTACTTATTTTTTCTAAAGCTATCACTCCTCGGGTTATCTTCCAGGCTAAACATTTTTCTGTCATTCTAATGCCTGTTCCTCTATCCTGACACCGAGTGTACTCTTTCCTTTCATTTAATTTCTTCTCCCACCACCTTAGCCAGGACCTTTTTAGCTCATGCATGGTACTTCTCATATATTTGTTGATAAACTTGCTTTCATGAGATTCATTTTACAGACACTCCAGTGTGAGTTCAGCATATTAAAAGATTACTTTCAGCTCTGCCCTTCTCTGCCATGTCCTGTATGATGCCTTTTTTTTATTTCATCAAATCTAAATTTCATATTTAGGATTTCCATAAATATATCCCACAAAATTCCTCAATATTATTGCTTACACAATCTCCAAACACAGCCTTTCTCTTAGGTCAGACGGATTTATTTATATTCTCTGACTCTACCCTCTTGGCATATATTAGTATTCTTATCCATGATTGAAAATTTCATTGGCCTTCTGTAATGTACCTCTCTCCTCTCTACAGATGTCCAACAATTATTTCTAGGCTCACCTACAGCTCCATTTTCTTTCTTACATCTTTCTAGGCAACCCCAACCCATTTCCTTTTCTTTTCCCTGTAATTTCAGGTTTATTTTTAAAATTTATATTATGTACTAATAACAATAATAATGGTAATAATAAGACTAGCTATAACATTTTCTAACATCTATTAAATCCCAGTTGCTCTTCTAAGAACATTCCGTATTTGATTTCCTTTCATCTTTAAAATAACCCTATGAAGCAAATGTTATCATCCCCATTTCATAGATGAGGAAACTGATCATAGAACCATGATGATAACAAGCAGTAGAACAAGAAAATAAACCCAGACAGTCTGGGTCGAGGGTCCCTCATCTCATTTCCTCTGCTATCTGATACCCTCAATGGCCTTATGTATATACTTCTCCTAAGTTCATGTGGAAGAGAATCTTGTTTTACCCCCTATAGGTCCTTTATAACTCTGTGATTGCTCGCACACAACTGGACATACTGTGACACTGGATGAGTAATCATTTACTCTATTTCTTTTATATAAGATATTAAATCAAGGAGGGTTTATGGCAAAAAAAAAAATGGTTTCTTTTCTATACTGGTGGAACAATTCCTATTGTTGGGTTTTCCTCAAAGTGCCTCTTCTCATTCTCATTTGAAATTTTACATGCATTCCCATGTTTAGGTGCCAAACAAAATAAAACAGGTAGGCTTACTCAGTGTCTATTCAAATCAAGTCCAAGGGAAACCCATTCCTCTATAAATAAATAAAACACCTATCAAATCTAAATTCAAAGGAAACTAAATACACTTTTCTTCATTCTAGCAGTATTCAAATGTCATCATCAATGAGATAAAATCTGCCTTCTTTACAGTCATTAAGTTTTTCTACATATTGTACACAGGCATAGTTTCATTACAGCCTGTTAAATAATGGCACAAAAGTTCAAATAAGGGCTCTGAAATAAAAAATAAAATAAAACAAGTTCTTGGTTCTAGTCTCAGCTCACTTCTTATCAGTTCTATGATTTTGGGAGAGTTAATTAACCTCACTTTTTTCTCATTTCTAATAAAAGCAGGGTTGCCAGATTTAACAAAAAAAAACTACGACCTAAAATAAGATGTTATTCAGAGTTCAGAGATGCATGTAAAGCACTCAGCAGAATGCCAGGCAAATACTAAACACTAATATAGAGTTGGATATTATCATTGTTAATATATTGTTTAAATAAGCTAATGTTCAAGCCAGGTCCTCCCCACATTTTCCTCCATTTCCACTTTGTGGAACTTGAGATTCAGTGGTAAAAAGGAATTGCATGAAATTACCTGTGTGAATACAAAAATGTCCCTACATCTTGACAGTGATAAAATACACTTTTAAAAGTTTATTCAAATAAATTCAGGTTGAAGAGTCTAAGTAATAGGCCTCAAATGCCTGTGCTATACTTAGACAAATTTGAAATAACATAAAAAAATAGAAAAATGTTACAAACTATTCCTACTTCACTGTTCATATTTTTAAGTATATTTGAGAGATGTATTTTGCTTAGCAAATGCTGCATACTTAGTTTTTGAACTAGACCAGAACTGTGTTTTCTGTGTCATTTTCCATCTGAACAGTGTTACTTGAAATTTTCAGACTCCATTATGGTGAATAAAGAATGAACACTTTTCACTTCTTTTCCAGAGGAAATTTTATTTTTATGAACTAATAGAACAGAAGCAAACACGGTACGGCAAGACCATTTCAAAAACGACGTTTTTCACTCGTCCACTAAAGGCAGCTAGTTTGCAAAAACCGATCGTTCCTTTTTAAAGCTGATTTCTATCATCTCGGTTCGTTTCCTTAATTTGTTGCTTATTTTCACCTCGCACCACTTCCATAAAGAAAAAATAGTATCTTCTGTGGTATCTTCAACTAGGACTACCTTTTCAGTGGCACCCACAGTGCTATGAAGAAAGGGACGTAAGAATTGCCTCACGAGTGCTATACATGCATTTTACCCCAAACTGAAGGAAGCCACGCTCTGAGAAATGAGGAGGAAGGCAACTAACACTTACTTTTCCACCTGAGTAAAGAGCAGGAGCTTGGAAATGTGGGAGCTAGCCTAAAAAACAAATTTCTAAACCAGCATCTCTTTTCCCCCCATTTCAGCGTTGTATATATAAAATTATATATAATTTTTTCCAGTAACACTAATTCAATCCAACATTTCCTCCTTTTAACCAAATTCTATAGCAACATCTTTACTTTATAAAGCTGCCCTGTCATTTAAGACAACTGTAATAGAGATGCCACAAGATGGTGAACCCTTTCCATGAAGTATGATTTTATGCACCCCCCTGCCATATGGGAAATGAAACATATTAATTTGGTTCAAGTTGAAATTCTGAAAGTTGGCCCTTTGTTTTGGCTTTAAAATTATTCACACTTGTTAACTATTTTCAACAAATATAGTTACTATATTTGACTAGGTTTGCTTTTTTTGAGATAAAGAAAAAACTATCAACTAGTTTTTTTTTAAGTAACTATTTATATCTAAGATAACAATATCTTCAAATCTCTATTAGTTCATGTTTCTCTCATGAGTTCTCTCTTTAATGCTTATTTTATTTTTCTCTCAGACTTTGACCTACACTGGAGAGAGAAGCACAGGTATGTGGGGAGGTTTTCTCCAAGCATGAGAAAATTAAAATGTCCTGATAGACTGTATCACTAATTCTTGGTCCAGGAAGTACCTTCCATAATTTCACGCTCAAGGTGAAAAATGCACCCCTAGATACCCTACGTATCCTTTTATTACTCCATTGTGTTTCTATCCTCATGAATATATTTAATTGCCTTTAGAACTTACTGAGGCAATCAGACAGAAGAGCTCATTCCCGCCTGCATACGACTATTGGAAGTATCAACCCGAAGTGCGGCGCCCATCCTATCTTGGGCACAATTCTCCTTTGGCTTTCCCTTGCTGCTAGGATAAAATATTTTGTTTTTCTGCCTTTCACAGTGGGTTGCTATATAAAAAAATAAAGCAGTGGCCTGTGAGGTGAGCAAGTTCACATTTAGTCTGGGCTAAGGCTAACTTTGCTTGTACTTTTGAGCCAATCATCAGTTCCCTGGGTGCTGGATGTCGCTTACTAAAACCTGGGTGATCAGAAGCAGAGACCTCAAACCCCCTTTCATGAACTTTCTAACCTCCAGTCACCCATTTCCATCACAAAGTCAATCTGGTAACCACTTCCTCAATAGCCACTCTTTATTCTACCATATTTTAACTGACTATTCTGCCCAAGTAACTTTCCCTCCACCTATTCTTTGCCCAGCCACAACTGAAAAGCTACCTCAACTATTACTACCTCCTCAAAGCCTCCCCTCACCCCTCCAATAGGGTATAATGTTTCCCTCCTTTCAATTCCTGTCTTTGTGTCTTCTGGCATTTGACCTAGATCCTCCTTGTATTACAATCACCTGCAAAGTTTTCTAATCCACCTTACTGAATTTTAAGCTTCCTGAAGATAGGGATTTTTCCTTATTTTTGTATCCATGCAATTTTTTTTTTAGGTTTCATATGTTAGATGCAGTATGTATTTTAATTGAAGTTCCATCTTAAGATTTTTAATTATGAAAATATTATTCATAGCTTTATTGTGAAAACTGAAAATATTCTAGAAAATTTAATACCAAAATTCAGATTTGGGAAACGGGCTGGATGTTTTCCTCTGCTTCTTTTCTCTTTCTCTTTTTACAACAGATTGCCCAAACTCAACAAGTTTTATGTGAAGTTTGTAATAGGTTTTATTTTATTTCTTTTTCACAGACAAGCTCATATCAGTGTTATTATTTACCCCATTTCAACAGGCACGGGCATTTTGTTTATGGTACATAGCCACAAACAATGCCTCATTTAAGTCTGGTTTTTCACAATACAACAAAAACATAGAATAGATTGCTGTAACACAGACCAGATCTAGTTTTATTATAAAGTAAGTGTACTTGATTCCACCCACTGTCATTCCTGGTTAAAAGTTATGACTTAAAAAGGCACACGTCTACTCTGTCAGAATAATATTGCTTTGTAACTGCAGGGTGAGACATTGCTTTCTTCATCTCAAAAACAAACACACACCTGCAGTCTCTCTCCTAAGGTTGCCACAATGCTTTTTTAAAGATGCTGGATGAAAGAGAAATGACTTGCTTATATCATTTCTGACTCAAAATTAAAACCAGGATACTAATTAAAATAAAAGCCACAATCACTTCCTATCCATTTCTCAAAACATATTCCTATAGGAAACAAGAAAATGGTAAATATGAAATTCCTTCTGTTCTCTTACTTTATGTACCATTTTTTAAAGCTCAAGAGATCCTTGGAACAAGATTTATGTTTGTCTTATTTAAGAACTTCAGAGGGTCAACTCTTCTGAAATTGAAGAAGCAAAACAAATGACTTCAGTTTCAACTGTGCTGTAGTGTTCAAGGTTTAGCCCTGAGTTAGCACTTCCCTGTTGAATTCAAATCACCTTCGTACTTTCCAATTGTCTATTTTGCCAGTTGGTGAAGAAACCATATCCCCAACCGAAACACACCTTTAAAATGTAGGAAATAAAGGAAAGCCAATTCTGTAAAATATCAAGGAAAAGGAAAGGCCCTTTAGCATGGAAATTGTATATTCCTGGTTTTGGCCCAAAGTATAAAGATTTAAAATGTCCTCATGGTATAGAGTAACATTATTCGTCAGAAGGGCATGTTAATATGGCAAAGCTATTGCTGCAAGGCATACGCTCATATGTTGCTTTGGAATTCTGCCACCACGGTGGCTGTGGGCTTCTCTGTCTTTGGCCTCAGATTTTACACACCCCATACATGGCACATTCCCAGCACAACACACACACCCTGTTGTGTCTTACTGTTTAATTATGGCTCATATTTCCAGCATATGCTTCATACTGTCAACAAAAGAAAAAAAAGCTTATTTCGACTTGGACCAAATTTAGTGTCTTTAAAATATTCAGATATGCTGTTTTACAATAACATATGGCCATGAACGATGTTTTTCATTTTTTTCTAACAGTATCTCTCTTCAAGGATAAATCACGTATTCCAAGATTAAATTAAATGGGCCCCGCTGTTAGAGAGAAATGTTTTTATGCTTCTGCTTGGCGTCTATATTAATGTTTATTAAATCTTTAAAAACTTAAATAACCTTATGATCAAATTCAGGAATATAAAACATTATGTGTGTTTATATTGCAATGGATTTTAGTAGGTTAATAAGTAACCGTAAACCAATCGATGTTACATACTAGAATAATGGAGCCAGGCTTTAGGTGGGATCGTGTATTGCCAAATGGTGCTATCAAACAAAATTCTTGGAGATGGAGTCACTTTCTGAATTCTGTTCCATCCCCTTTCCTACTTCAGCAGTGAAATACATACATACACTCCTCTGAGTCATGGAAAAGAAAAAGCATCTTTCTCTTCTCTCGTAAATAGTCATGACATTGTATACTTACATTTTATTTTCAATTTTTCAGTGCCTGTCCACAACTATGACTGCACACAATCTTAGAACAAGCTCAAGAGGGAAGGCAGTCAGATATTTTTATATGGTGTTGTTTTGGATCTCTCTGCTCCCTATAGTTACATGTTTCCAATTGATGACTTCCTGAAGTACAGTCTAAAATAGCTCCACCCTTTATATTCACTTTCATGGCAGCAAGTTTATTTCTTTCAGGGCACCAAAGGCTACTCGTAATGATCTTACTTAAATATTCATATATGTATTTATTTTTCATTCCCCTCACCAGAATGTAAGATCTGTGAGGCCACTGTGTCCTCAGCTAGTCTCTGGCAATAATAAATAAATGCATGGAAGGAAGGAAGGTTGTGTCTTGTCCAAGGTCATACAATGGATTGAACTTAATAACATATTTGGAAGAAACAACTCTGTGGATCTGGTTTGGCACACTCCTCTACTTTGCCATTCATGCACAATTCGTCGGAAGACAACTAAGAATTATCCAGCAGCCGCCACTGGCCTATTGCCAGACTATTGATCACAGACAGAAGAATTAAGAGAAGTGAAGTAATTATTTGCCAAAAGACAAGATAGAGGTGCTAAGAATTGACAATCTTATGTGTATGAATGTTTGGAACAGGCGTGTGCTATTTTTGTTTCAAAATAGTTTACTTTGCTTCCATTGATGCAGGGCTTCATATCACAGAGTAAGTAGAAAACAAGAATTGGAAACTACCTTGAGAAGTCATTGTGTCCTTTACTTGCCCTATTATTAGTGTCCTGCTGTGCTGAAAAGGAACAAATTGGAAACAAACATTGCATACTAATCTATCTTTCTGCATATTTAAAAACGGATTCCATCTCTATGCCATAGTTTACATATACTATTTAAGAAAAATTACTCATCGCAGCAATTATGTCCTAAAGAATATGCTAGGGACTGAAGAAACAAAGGCAACATTCTGAGGAAATATCTTACTTTTATAAAACATCTTACTTAGAAGAGGCTTTGAGGGCTTAATACAGCTTTAAAACTGTTAAATAATAGCTTGGCAGAGATGAAGTGTTATTTACTTGGTGTTTTTCTTTTTCCTTCAATGTTCCATTTTGTTTCAAATGAAATGATTTGCAATATTAATTGGGTAGACTGTAGAGTAATTATTACACTGCATGAATGTCTAAATATTATTTAAATTGGTGTTTTAATAGCATTGTTTTGTAAATGAATGAAATCTGGTCAAAATGCTCATTTTGATGCACACTGCCCTTTATGATTATTTAAAAATATAAAAAGTTATAAAATTGGTTTAACTTCATCAACCCACTGCAATTATAATTGAAAATACAATACATACTTTCCCTAGTAATAAACCCCAAAATGTGCTGTTTTGTTAAATAACTTTTTCCCAATTTTTATGGCCTCTGATTAGTGGATAAATATGAATGTCATCTCTTAAAATTGTGTTTTTCCTCTGGATCCAAATCAGTCTTTATCCTGTGCCCTCGTCATCACCTCTCCCACAGCTCCCTGCATCGGAACAAGCACGTGGGCAAGCAGGAAGCAAAACACAAAACATGCACTATGGAAGCCACTCAAGGTCTCCTGTTTGTTTGTCACAAGGAATGAAATGTAAATAGTGGAGTAAAGTGCCGGTGGCCTAGAAGTACTGAGGACAACAGAATGTGGGCTCTAATGCTTAGAAAATTATAGTCCCTGTGAATTTAGAGCCCTGGAACCCTGTATTTTAGCTAATAATGGCCACATTTCTCAGCTATCGAATCACAGGATGAGCGATGGGTAGCACCGTCAAAATAGTTAAAAAAAAATCCATTATGACATGACATTTGCTGACCCTGCTACTTAAACTAACAGGACTATTCTTTTTCCTACCTGATGGTTGTTCCTTTCTACTAAAAAAGAAAGGGATAGATTTATGAAGACACTTCTAGAATGGTTTAAAGAAAAATGGTATTTCAAGTAACTGATTTATGTAAATAAAACCAGAGTTGGTGTCACCTGCATTTAAGTGTTTGAACAGTAAATACACCTCAAAGATCTCAGATGTTTCCCTTGCCTTTTATGACAGTGGAAGTAGAGAAGTTTGATTTTCCCATCTTTTAAAGCAGACATTTTCCTGTTCTGCCACATATTCATGTGAAAATAAACCTCTGCACTCTCTTGATTAAGCACTTGCTTCCTAGTCTTACAGATTAACGTGCTACTGTACCATGGATAAACTGTCATGGTATCTGAAGTAATTTCCTACACTCATCCCCTAGTTTGGCAATTACCCAGTTCAATATGCCTATAGTTCAATGTTACCTTTGATCTGAGAAAAAAACAGAAAAATAAAAGCTTCTGAAGAATTTATTAATGACTTTTCCACCCAGGGATTAGAAGAGCAAAGGATTTTGCTAAACTCTTCATGTAATCACATTGCCTGCAGCGCCCTTTGTTTATTAGAATGTGAAAAGCAGCTCCCGTGTAAGGAAGCCCATTGTTTGCGATTTTTAAAATGCCAGCCACACAACCTGAACATTTGTTGCAAACAACACGTCTCTAATTTCTCCCTTCATGTGATGCTTATGAAACACTAAGAACAGTCTTATCTGCCTCCTTGGTTACTGTGTACAACCAAAGTTAGAGTGCTGCTCTAGAAGTAGTTCCAGAGTTCAGAGCAGGACTGGAGGCATCGTGGGTTCCCTTCCACCCGCAGAGCGTCTTTGGTAATCTCCTTTACCAGTTGACTCTTGTCCCATTCTTTATGGGTTTCTCATCCCATAACCACGAGTTATGCTCTGACCCTTCTCACCATAAAAACAACCAACACAGTGACTTACATATACCTGCTTCTGGGGGCTGATACTGATGCAATTTCACACTGTTTGTTCCCCTTTTTTCACTTATCTTAAAAGAAGGAGGATAGCTGGAGGTGCTATGATAAAGGGTGTCTATGGAGAAGTATGATATAAAGGTGGACAAACAGAAAGGAACTAGGTTATAGAGCACTTTTGCTTTGTGATAAAAAGTTTACTCACTAAAATAAACCTGCAATTCCTGGTTTCTCTCAATGCAACTACCATTTTCCTTTTCTCCCTTGCCTGTGGGTTTTAAATTATTATAAGAATTGTTATAATTACTCCTCACTCCGTGTTGCTTCTTCCCACATATCCATCATGTCAAGAATCCTCTATAGACAGACAGACTGATCTAAGGCTGTAAGGATGGACTCTGAGCCCATTTAACACAGTGTTGATGATATGTCAAGGGTACACTGAACAAATGCACTGCTGAATTTACTAGGTAGAGCTTGATGGATATATATTCTACTGCCACCTCTCTCCTCCTATAGCGTGTGCTTTCACAGGGCTGATTCTAAGTTGAGATACTATAGTAACGGGCTTAATCTTCTTCCCTAAAAGTGAGTATTTTCCATGAGTCTTACTCGTGGAGGCGAGGATCCGGGAGTGGAAGACACTTGGGATGATTGTTATAAACAAATGAACAGCATACTTTATTTTAACTCAGTGTGTATTTCCTGGAGAACTAAATATGTCCTGCGTTGCACTGATTGAAACAGTAGGACGCCATCATTTACTGAGCACATACTATCTTCAGACTGTAATGGATATTTATATAGTGTCTCAGTCAATACTCACAACATTATAAGGCTGGATTATTACCCCTATTTTTTTCCAAGACAGGTTAAATAATAGTCCAAGACCTTATAGCTACGTGGCTGACTTCTTCAATATAATATTTTATTGTAAATTATTATATTATTCAATATAATATTTTATTGAAATCATTGCAGTTAAAACCTGCATTCGTCAAAACAGGGTCAAATTAGTAAAAGTATGTATCTTCATAATGTAGAAAAACCTGGATGAAACAAAAAAGTTACAAATGGCTGCTTTAAAAGTAATCAAGTGTAAACTACATTAATCAAGTATGTTTCTTGAGTGCCACATATTTAGCACAGCTGTCATGGCGCATAAAAACATCTCCTTTCTTCGTTAGCATTATCATGACATTCACAGGGATACACAGACCCATCAAGTGTCTGGACGCATTTAAAGACTGAATCAAGTAATAACAAGCAGCAGCCACAGCAGCCCAGCAGATTTGCTCATCTGGACTTAAAGATCCCAACATGCTTAATTTTGTTCATATCTTAATCATGCTGACATTTGTTTCAGAGATCATAGAAAGAAAAATGGAATATAGTATCTAAACAGGAAAGGAATCTCAAAACATCTGCTAGCTATTGAACGGTTGTTGAGAATAGATCTGAAATAACTGCCCACCTTCTCTCCCGCCCACTAGCAGATGCCATTCTCTTCACCAGCAAGTCAGACGGAAGCTGCAAAGGGTATGAAAAATATTTAGTAGTTGGCAAAGCACATCACTACTAATGGGGTGTGCATGTCAGAGAAAGGGAGTAAAATAATACTAAGGGCCCTGGCATGTACTTTGGTGTGAATCTTTTACCTTTTTTTTTAATTTGTAGCTAGGCTGAGAGCTACCTCTGCAAACAGTGAGCAATGAGGCAGAGACTAATCTGATTTATATCCTAAAAGGTGGGGCATATATGCTACTTTTTTATTTGACTTGCACAAAATCAGCTAGTGGTGTAATGAAGCTAATCACAGGAAACCAGTTTGGCTTTGGGAGTTTGCTAATTCGTTAGACTGCAAATTTTCCATAAAGAGTTATTTACATCTCACTAACCACTAGCTTCACACCTGGGGTTGGCAACACCTGGCAGTGTTCGTAATGAGTTCACCACTGATTCCAAAGAAAACACTGACATTAATAATTGTAATGTTACATTTATTGCGAGAAAAGTACAAACATAAATGTAGTAGGATTAGTAAAGGTCATTGCAATCTAACTCCTTTTGGTGCTAATGTAGCTTGACAGTATATGCAAGCCAAGGAGGAGACAGAAAAAAAGCCTTCTGTGATAACGAGATCTTTCATGGCACTGCCTGATTGCAGAAAAGCACCTGCTTAGGTAATTTTTGCCTTCAACGATGCTCTTGGCATTTTCCAAAATGGCACCTGAATTTCTGTTATAATTCCATCCAGTCTGTCACTGAATTCTACTGATGTTTTTCTCCATACTTCTCAAGTCAGTCCCTTAAGTTTCATTTCCGTGGTCTGCAGAGTCCTGGCCTGACCTGACCAAACGGATTTACTGCAACTGCCTCTAGTAGAGCTAAGCAGAGAAGCAACAGTGACCGTCTTTATATGTTTGTTGGACTTCTAATCCTGGAACCCACAAATAACCATTGAAGGCCTGCTCGGTACCCAGTCCCAGTGCCTGGGAGCAGGCAAGAAATAGCAAGCAGAGCCTCCACTCTCCAAAAGCATATGATTTAATAAAGAAGTCAAAAAAGTCAATTATAATTAATGAAGAGAGGCAGTTCCTGGGAAGTAGGTAATAAATAGCTTTGACAATATGTGGTATGCAAATTCAGAGGGAGGGAGCTCATTCCTGATCATTTATGTATTCAGTCGAATACTTGAATTACTTTGTCTTGAAATTCTTAAATTTCTCAGTTTTTTTATTTCACAGCTCTGGCTGCAATAAAGCAAACCTGTTTTGTGTTTCCAGGTATGACTCATTTTCTCCCATGCTGGGATAATACACGCTACATACACTTGGCCCGTTCTTGAATAGTTTGTCTACTCTTAGGTAAATTCCCCACCTTCTTTATCATCTTTCATTGACTTCTTGTCCTTGGAGAAACCTGCTCTTCCTTACCTGCTCCCAGTCCCTAAAATTCATCCCAACCACACCATGCATTTCATATTGCTGCCGCTCTATAGTTATGTCTTTTTTCCTGAAGAGCTATTACATTTGAATTGTCTTTATTAATTTGATAAATGCAAGTGTAGCAGAGTCTGGGTGGGTGAGAGCCTTTGTGCATTAAGTTAGCACAGAACTGTGGACAGGAATCTCTTCATTAATAATTTTCCTTTAGCATTACAGGGACTAATAAATCCCTTCCCCTCTCCATCCAGTGTGTAATCACTACTGTTGGTTGTCCAAATTCTTATGTCAATAGGTGAACTCTTAAGGAACGTCTGTAGCCATGCAAAACTGTTTCTTTCAAAAACTCTCCAGCTACCCCTCAACTCCTTTTATTAGGACCACTTGCCTTCCAAACATGCCTCGAGCAAGGTCCTTTCAGAATGACCCAGGCCAACATTTCACAGTGGAAACACAGGAGTCATGCACATTTGACTGGTTGATGGAAGCAGCAGCTCTTTCTCGCTCTGCCCTCTTCGCTAAGCCAATAGCCATGGCCTCCCGTGTAGGTCCCTCTAGCATGTGCAGGGTTCTTGCCTGTTATGTCCTCCTAATTTGAGTGGCCGCATGTTGAATTCTCAGAGTCGTTTCCTTTAAAGCTTCTCACACTGGACTTGAGCTGAGTGGACTGCCAACCTCACTTCTCCTCTGGAGGGGCAGGTAGGACTTTATATTACAGCTACAACTCTCTCTCTACAAATAAGCCTGGATTTTGATTTGTCTCATAACTCTTTGGCATCTGACAAATCTTTGGTGCCAGAATTGAAACTTCCAATCTAGAATCCTGATACTCAGGCTATATTAAAATGCAAATTAGTTAAGACAGCATTTTGAGAGCAACAGGGAGCCACTGAGAAAAGTTAAAAAAGTGCATAACTTTATTGGATAGGGATTTAGATAAGGATAGTTTTAACAAAATGCTGGATAAGTTCTGAAAGGGGTTTCCCCCCTCACCCCTATTTATTATATGTGCAAATAAGACTGTTTCCTTGGGGGTGTACACATTATATATACTAAGTGGGATACAGAGGAGAGCTGGAAGAACCTCTGTCACCTGGTGATGCCAGAGCTCATTCAGCTAACTTGGAGGAAACCCCTTCCCATACCTAACACTGTGCTTTTCTTCATAAAATTTCAATAGAATGGGTGCTGATTCCAAATAAAAAAAAAATTGTGTCTTAGGGAGTGTAGTCATCTGCTACAAGCCTCACCTCCTTCTTATAAAAAAAAATAAATTAAAAATGATTTAATTGCAAATGATTTAAAAGTAATTTTCTTAAAATCATCTCAAAATATAAACCAAAATTTAGCAGATATTGATTTTGAATTCAAGACTAAAAGAAACTGTATCTTACACTATGTTTGGTATTTTGCACAGTACATTACTAGCACTGAATACATATCATTAGCAATAATAACAATTCCAACAACCTACTTTGAAGCTTACCTATTTTGCTATAATTGGTGTATAGAACATATGTAAATGTTAATTCCTCCTTTTAATAACTATTTTAAGCCATTATAGAATAACCATAATTGTTAGCCATTAATTTTTAAAAAGGTATCTATAGTTACCTATTTATCATTTATAACATGGATGGCAAAAGAATTATCAAACATTTATTACGCATTTATAAATAATTTTATCCTACTTCTAGCATGTGTTATAAATATATTATTAACTCTTTCTAAATTATTGATAAGGAATCCTTGAAACTGAATATGAGAGGAACATTTATTATGTAAATGACATTTTGTCACCCTTGAATTCTCTATCTTAAGCTATATGTATATATATATATATATATCAGTGGAAGCCATAGGTGGGGGTGAAGAAATAATATTTTTTTGTGGAAAAATATATTTACATTGGCCCTAGAGGAGGCATATGCACTTAATGTAAATTTCATTGCACCAGATTTCCCCAAAAGGAAAATTCTATTAATTGACCAGGTACTTTGGGATTTTTCTGGTTACTAAGTAATGCTAAATAGAGAAATAGAGCATAGTTTATTGTACTATGTCTTTTATCTATTTTTTCTCATTTTCTATATATGCCATCTACTCACACAGGATAAAGTTTCCACTGCAGTACACAGGATGATGATGGATGCTAAATCTTCCATGCCAAATGAGCATTACCAATACATAAAGAATCAATGCATTTTTAGGATATTAACTGAAAAACTTAAGCTGTTTGTTGGAACTAACTCAGCATTTCTTCTCTTTGGCTATAGAATAAGTACCACGATTGTTCCATGAAAAGATGTCAAATCTACTAGTTCCAAGTTAGTATTCTATATTAGAAGTTGAAGTTGGAGAAACATGGCCGGCAGGGTCCCAAATACATATTTCAGAGCCATTGGTGTTGGGATTAAAAGAATTACATCTATGGCAACCGCCATGTGCTTTGGTGACAAAACCAGCTTTAGGTTGCTTCTCCTTGCCCTGGCTTCTACTGCATGGAGCCTCGGAGAGCCATCCAGAGACTCAGAGTCAGCAAAAGTCTCATGACACCCACAAATGCAAGAAAATCAAGCCATCAGCTAGAGATTTTAGAACCTTAACCTGAAGGTTTCTATTAGAGCAAGAATAAATTCATTACCTGATTCAAAGTTCATTTCAAGCAGAAACATGCTTTTTTACAGTGTGATTTCTCTAAAGATTTTAAATTTTTCTTTTCTTACTGTTTCATATATCACCAGAAATAATGCATTTTACTTTGCCATTTTGTCTTCAGATACTTTACAGAGAAGTTATGAGAAAGAATTTGTAGAATGACCAGAATTCTTTGGAGCCAATTTGATTAGAGAAATTAACCTGATGATCTGAGACAAACACCAACTAATCCCGAGACTAAACAATGCTCATCGCACAAAATGCAAGTGCCAGCAAATGTTCAGAAATATAACTCCTTTAAAAAAATACTGTTCAAAAGGTAACTTGCAGTTTGCTTCCAGGTTGAAGAGCCACAGTAAGATATTTTCATAATGGCTCTGACTGTTAGTTTTTACCTGATTTTACCTAAAGCTTAGGGTTTTGAGAATGTTTGGTTGGGCTAATGGAGATGATGAAGAACTAATTTGGAACTAAATTCTAAACCTCTTCCTCTGCATATAAACACCCAAATAACAAACCACTCTCAGCGTCATCATTGCTTCCTGAAGCAAAGATAGTATGTAATAAATAAAACAATATCCCACAGAGAAAGTCGTAAACACTCACTTGTGTATTTCATCAATGCGTACAATAGGCTCCGTGCCATTCTCACGATTAACCTTGAATTCACCTGGGTCACATTTAAGTAGCATAATGAAGTTGAGGCACGAGTAAATCCATCAGTTTCCCACCTCTTTTCTGTATTTTTTGTGGAACCCAAACCTGGTAGTCAGGATGTAATATTTTCTTTCTTAGTCTGGTCAAATGTAACATTGTAAGTTAGAGAAAGATTGCCCTAAATGGGTCCCCATTTCTCCACTGTAGTTGGCAACAGCCTCCCTATTCCTGGAGAACTTGATCCTTTCAGGTTCCCGGCTGCAGAAAGCTTCTTCTCCTATATCCCCGCTCTGTGCACTGTGCCCGGAAATTTAACTCCCCTCCTAACTCCCAAAAAAGGGTTTCTATCCAATGTACCAAACCCTCAACCACATTTAAGTTAATAAATAAATATAGAAACAAGCCAACCTTGCCTCAGTGGTATTGACAATTCAACACGCCTTTCCTAAATGGGTAAAAAAACCTCTATCAGGAACAACAACAAAAAAAGACACTCAGGGAGCTAGATGAGCTAAAATTGCCTGAAAGCCAATATTTCTGCCTAGAGACAGAAACTTCACCTAGAACTTGGCAATAAATTATGATAAGTTAGAACTCAGCAAAATGTACAAGCCATTATTGTAGTAACATGTTCAACTCAACATGCCTCATTTTAATGACTTTCAAGTGTACAATTCAGTGGTATTAATTGCATTTGCAATATTGGGCTACCATTACCAACTTTTTCAGAACTCAATATATGTTAAATTACAGGCTATTGTGCGTTTGATTTACTTCCTTAATCACTAGGTCTACAATTAATGCTGATTCTACATGGAGTATAGTGTTGATACAGTAGGAATATTCTAACTGTCATGGACAAAAGGACAAAATAAGTATTTTTACACTTTAAAAGAAGGTTAGCTACAAGTTAAACCTGGATATAATCATTACATTAAAAAATAAACTGATACCCTTGTTTATAGTGAGTCATCATTCCCACTTTCTGAAGACCTGGCCCTGGAGACATAGCATGTAAAACGGATTCCAAGTTTCCCTCCTACTACAGATGAGCCTGACCACATCACACAAGCATTGATTCTTTATTAACTTAGAAAAGTGTTTGAAAGTAATTCATCAACACTTCTCCCAACATCTTTAAAAATCTCATTCTACAATGATAAATTTATTAAATTTTAGTCTCATGAAATGAGTACAATTTTCATTAGGTTACATTATAAAGGTTGATCTTGCATCTTCTAAGGAGAACGTTGCCTTAAAATGAGTCAGAGCAGGTGCAAAAATAAAGGAAGCACCATTCATAAATAGATGACAGGAGACCAATAATACTAATTAATCTGGGAAGAATGCAGCTAGATTATACTCATGGAAGATTTAAATCTTATAAAGGCTAACAAATAGATGGCAAAGGACATCCAATCAATGTGGATAAATAATGGAAGTCTTTAGAAAAAGGCAAAATATGACAAGTGAGTGGGTGGTCATGCCATTCAATTTGGGGAATTTAAATATTTAAAAGGCAATTGTTCGGACATTAAATTTAAATGACTAGAGTAATGAAATATGGAGATGAAAGAAAATCTATGTGTTCCCCTATGTTGCATGTCAGACTTTCCCAGGACTTAAATTGTTCTTTAGGGGTAAATGATATATTCCAATTTGTACATTATCTTGGTTACACCCTCACAAGCCTAGTTGAAACCTACCCACAGAGCCAGATAAGGAGGAGTGTATCTACCCAATCCCCGCCTCTCTAGATTACAGCCAGACCAGAGAGAGTGCAAGCAGCATGCTGTGCATCAGAAGTCTTTCGTCTCTTCCAAGTTATGGCTGCATCTTACTGCCGGGCATAATGCTTGATGCATGAGGAAGTGCATTAAGAAAACTGGGTTGGGGAATTTTGAGGGAAAAATAGGTGGTCCCATCTTTTATTAGAAAAGTCGACATTCACATGTTTTAGAGATCACTTGTGTTTGTATTTACTTTATGAAAATACACACTGAGTCCTTGAAGTAGGGACTTACTTGAGCTTACACATTCCTTAATTGCACAGCTGGAAGGAGCCCAACTCTGCAGTGCCATGTCCTAGGGAACTTTTTAAAACTCATAGAGTCTTTGGGTTCTTTAGGCTTCCATCTACACTGCCTGGAAAATAATGTCCATAGCCATATAAATTGTATTCAGAGTTAGTTTTCCAAAGTTTGTTTTGGGTTTAAAGGACCATAATATCACTCACAAATGAAGATCCTGTGGTTGTTAGATTCAGTGGTCAACTTGGCTAGGTGAGCGTACCTAGTTCTGTTGCTGCGGACATGAGCTAATGGTACGTGAACCTCATCTGTTGCTGATTTACATCTGCAGTCGGTTAGGAGGCGTGCCTGCTGCAATGAAGGACGTTTGACTTAATTGGCTGGTGCTTAAATGAGAGACCACAATGTAGCACAGCCCAAGCAGCTCAGCATACCTCATCTCAGCACTCGCAGCTCAGCCCAGGCCTTTGGAGGTACAGAAAGAAATCACCCCGGGGAAAGTTGTCAGAATTCAGAGGCCTGGAGAGAAGGCCAGCAGAGACCATCCTGTGCCTTCCCATGTAAGAAAGAACCTCAGTAAAAGGTAACTGCCTTTCCTCTGAAGAACTAACAAAATAAATCCCCTTTTCTTAAAAGCCAATCCATCTCTGGTGTGTTGCATTCTGGCAGCTAGCAAACTAGAACAGATCCAAAAGTCAATAAACATGAATTTCAACCATTTTTGTAAAATGTTAGTTTACCAAATATTTGGACATGATGGTCTTGGAGAATTATCCTTTGATCTCTCTATTATTATTCATGACTATTGTGTAATAACTAGTATGATATAAAATACATAGTCCCAAATTATCAATAATTTTAAAAATATTATACTTCATCATCCATAAAATAAGTAGAGGAGGGGAGAGGAGCATGAAGTTTCTGCTCAGTTCCATTGTTTTGAGATTCTTTAAATTCTGATTTATAATTTGATGGAATAGACTTGCCAGAAATAAATATATTGGGAAAATATGTCTTGACCTATGGAGTTTAAGAATGAATCTCATCATTTCTAGAAATATTCAAGATGTTGTGCTAGACCTGATTTCAAAATTAATCAGATAGGGAGAACCAACTCAAGTCATAATGAATAATATTGGCAGATTTCTGACCAAGTCTTAGTTCTTCCAATTCTGCCACAAGGGGGCACTGTGAGCAAAGATGAAGACGTGTCCCAGAACCCCCAAGGACAGGGAAAACTTCCTGCAGGAGTTTGCGATGCCCCCTTTTCTTTTCCTCTTACATTATAACCCCCCATGTGGAAATAAATAAGCAAACACACTGGAAGAAAATATTAAAATGAAAACAGAATCTGTAAAACCTAGGAGATGGATGTTTTAAAGTGGTCAAATGAAGGAAAAGCTACAGATTTCTAGGTTTAACTGCTTTCTTTTATGGAACAGCCATTGCCTACCATTGCTGACCTGCACACAGTCCTAACACGTCCCAATTAGCCTCCAAATAAATACAGTTCTAACTTGGTCCGTTGTCTTTCTCTACACTCATCCTGCCAGTGGGACTTTTGTGGAACCAAAAGGAGTGCTTTCCCAGACCACACAGAACTGGCCATGCTTGTCCTACAGGGCAGAGAATTCCTTGATGAAAAGATGTGTGAGGCATGAGGAAAGGCTGGCAGGTGAGAGGGTCACCCCTAAAGAAGAGGCAGCAAACCTGCATCCCTGCTCTGGCTAAGATAAGTGGAGGAGCAACGAGTCTCCACCAGGGTTTTCTTCAGCCTAGCTTCTCTGGCAAGTGTCAGAGAATAAGACTGCATGGGTAAGTCAAGTAAATGAGAAGGTTTAGATTTCAAATATGCAAAAATGCTTGGTTAGATCATGTTTACCTATCAGGACTTGAATTCTATGTTCTTTTTATTTTAGCATAAGAAAAGTGACGAGAGGCAGGAAATAATTTTATTGATTTTTTTCCCTTCAAATTGTAGGTACTGCACTTTGTGTGTCAAAGAAGGTGATAAAGACAACCTGGAACATGGAATTATGCCAAAAATAAATGAAATGGGATACTACAAGGTTCTCTGCACGGGAATCCAAGAGATAATACCAGTCATTAAGAATCTATGACACTTCCACACAAAAACGAAAACTATAATAATCTACACAAATCATTGCAAACTAAAGTTACTACAATGTATAAAATGCATTCTTCCTAACACAATTGTTTTCTGGCAAGCCTAAGGTAGAAAATATTTTAAATAAATAAATTAGATAATTTGCACAATAATGCCCTAATAACGTTCCGCGATTAAAATAATTCAAAACAGATTTAAGTGCGTGTTTGTATTTGCATGTTTGGAATAAACATTCTTTCAGCAATGACATCTCTCATAGAGACAGTGCTTTAAAAATGTTGAAGGTTCTCATAAAAACATTTTCAAATTGGGCATTTGAAGTAAAAAAAAAAATTTAGTTGAACTGCATGGTGCTTTGTGATAATTTGTTACGCATTTATTGAAGTGATTTCTTTGAGAATAAAAGCCAACACGAGTGGAAATTTCACAGAGCTGGATGTACAGAGTGAATCATTTAAGTACAGACACGCTTGCCTTTAGAATAAAGGACGCGTGAGCACTAAGATGCCCGAGGTGAAGGCTGAACCTGAAACCCTCATGGTGTGTGGCGACACTGCCACCTAGCGACGTGAAGTCTCAGCCTTTCACTGAAGGTGGATGATTGGCACGTCACTAACAATTTCATAAATGAACATTTCCTTTAAAAAAGCTAAACAGGAATGCAACAGAAGGTGGTTGAAAAGGCCTAATAAGAACAGTAATCTCTTTCCTCTAATGTATGCCTTCTTCAAAACTTCGTGATTCTTATTGACGCAAACCTCAGGTGTCTGCAGAAAAACCCTGCAAGCTCAGCATCCCAGGCAGATGCAGATGGAAACGGCTTTGAGGATTTTTGAATAAAACTATTGCTATTCCATATTGTTTAAAACAGATATTTCTTTCTGCAATCTGCTTAGAATTTAAGGCTCTCCTTTTCTTTTCCAATTGGAAAAAAATCCAAAGGGGGAAAAAAAAATCCTTTAGAGAACGTTTCAAGAGCATCTTTCTTGCCCTCAACTGACAGCCTTCTTGAAATCATCCAACTTGCAATCAATGCAGGATGCAAACTATTGAAAGAAGTGCCTCCCGATATTGACATTTCTATTACAAGTAACACCAATGCCAGATTGTCTCTGCAGATTAAGTTCATTTTAAAGGCCTGGAGAAGAAGAAAATGCCTTGCAAGGCATCCAATTCTTCTTTGGGTTTGAAAGAGGGTTAAAGAACCATTGCTATTTACTCATCGTGGATTTTTAAATTATTTTTATTTATTTATTTATTTTTGGCATCGTTATTGCAGCAGGCACCAAACTGTAGGGGGAGAAAAGCTGCAAACACAAATTCAAGGGAAATAACCACAATAAAAATAAATAGTGGGCCCAAACAGAGTTCACAGTGCCTGATGGAAACTTAAGAACCACCAGGTTCATTCATCCCACTCCCTGAATATTTTAAAAATATACACAAAAGCAATTCTTCCCTTCAGCAACAAATAAAATTCATTCTTACAGCAACATTTGTCAGATGAACTAAGAATGTTACTTTAATGTTCAACTTCAGGAAAGTGATTAACTAATATTGATATATCATATTTAAGAGCAAAAGAGACGCCCAAAATAATTGTTAAAAAGTTTTTCCTAAATAGCATAGTACATGTTTTGAGATGGCATTTGTTTTTACCCATCTTGCCTTTTCAGGGTGTCCCATGAACATACCCAGCTGAAAAGCCTATTTACGTTCATTTACTGCAATCCCTAACTTTACTGATGAGAAAACAAGACTGCAGAAGGAAAGGTTACCCAACCAGGCAGGGCAGGACAGAATCTAATTCATCTACACCATGATGAATCAACATTCACTATATCCTGAAGCCTCTCCATTGAAGTCAGATGTAATACATATATTTTACAGTTTTCTATGGAGTAGTTTTAGGATGCATATATATATATATATACATACTTTTCTTTTACAGTTTTCTGTGGAGTGGTTGATAATCTCAACAATGAATTTAAACTGCTATATGCGAGGATGATTTTGAAGTTTTAGAAGCTTTAACATTTACTATTACGCCACACTATTTTAATAAATATAAAAGCAATGCTTATTCACTTTAAACTCATGACATCTATGAAGTTAAAGGTTTTCACAGTAATGAGCAATTAGTTAAATATCACACATGGAAGCAAAACAGCAATTTGTAGACTTCTGTTGCTTAGTGCCTTAATTACTTATATTGCAACTTGTTTCAGACCTCTAAAGACAGAACTATCTAAAAATCCCCAGGCAATTAGGACAAAGCGTGCTCAAACATGAACAGCTCTTGAAGAAACAAATTGAAAGACCAGGTTTTATCTATTATGTTATTAGGTAGATAAATCACTGGGAAGCATAAACTACTGGAAAAAATAAATAAAGGACAACCTGAGATTAGTCCTTTAAAAATCTCCTTGGAGATTATACAATTTTCCCCACAAAATCAATATCAGTTCAATTGAAGATAAATTACAAGGGAAATAAAAAACAGACACTTTGTGAGCAAGTAATAATAGTGTTGTTTCCTTCATTACAGAGAAAAATCTGATCACAAAGCACTTGGGAGAAGTAATTTACATTTGTTAGCTACTACCTCACTGAATGACATTTGGCTTTTGGAAACGTTGTTGTCAGAATGCTTTGTTGACACTGGATTATGGTGTATGTTTTTGCTTTTTATTTTTAAACAAATTCCTATTTCCCATAGCTAAAAAGAGAATTGGTATTTCAATATGTTCCATTTTTTTCCAGGTGACATACTCTGATAATATATTATTCATACTGAACATTCACAGAAATTTTTATATTGCCAATGGCTATTTAGAGAAAACATGTAAAATAAAAAAACTAAATTTCCCTTTCATTGAAAAACATATTTTATTTTAAAAATCATAAGACCAACATTCCATAATGACTCTATGCACATAAATAACATACATCAAACAATCAAGCTCATAAAATAACATGACCACATAATAAATTTAATTTTCTTTATTATTTATTTATAATGCAAACCAATTAAGACATGGATCAAGGTAAAATCTACGTGATACATATTTTAATGTACTGTGATTATGATAATACTAGATTTTCTTGTATAATACTAGCATTAATTTGTCTCTGATATTGCTTTTTCACAGACATGTGATATGTATTACTATGTTATTATTACAACACGTGAAGTACATCTTTCTGAATAGGTCTTTACAGACACAGTATTCTAAGGCGTTAAAAGAGAATGGTTGCCAAGGAAATTCTGACTTAGTGAAAATATATCTACAGCATTTGGTCACATGTATTTTTCTGTTACAAAGAACACACCGAAGTTTTTGTATATGAGAACTCAGGTCCAGAAAAATTTAAAATGTCTATGTAGAATGTCTCATTGCATTTATTTTACTTTTATTTTTCTTTTATTAAATGTGAATTAAGTAAAGCCACAGAAACATACAAAATAGGATCTGGGAGGGGCCTTAGTGTTTGTTTAATAATCCTTCATTTTATAAATGAAGAAATGGAAGCTTAGGGCCATTTAAAAGACTTCTGCAGAAATTCAGAGATGCTATTCATAGAGTTACTCTTTAGCTTCAAAGCCTGGGATAGATGCATCATTTGGGTTAAGAATTTTTAGAATGAGGTCAAAATGTAGCATTTCTTAAGTAATTTGTGTTGCAGAATAGATAAGGTTAGAAAATGTTTGATATGGATGTAAGTGGACTCACCTAATCTACAACTGTATGAGCATACCGCCTCTTTGAAATGACAGAATACTTGTTAGGGTCTCTTGAAAGGTGAACAGAACAGACGAGCACAGGGCTGGACTGAGAGAACAATTTATAAAACTATACAGAAGTCAGGACATCTAGACCTTATAGATCTTGCACAAAGGATCCTATTTGTGTTGGTTTGGTGTTGTGTGTGTACAGAAAAACACGTTCTTAAATTGTACCCATGCCTGTGGGTGTGAACTCTGGTAAATAAGACCTTTGGATGGTGTTCCTTCAGTTAAGTCGCGGCCCAGATGGAATCAGGACAGATCTTAATCCCATCATGAAGACCTTACAAGGAAGGTGCCAGAAACAGAGAAAGTGACAGGGCCCAATCAGAAGCTGGAAGTCAGCAGGATCCAGAAGAGAAAAGTGAGGCCAGGAGAGGGTGCCATGTGCAGCACTGTGTGACAGTAAAACCTAGGACCTAGCATCACTGGCAGCCAGCTCCAGAATCCCACAGATTTCTGGGGGAAATGCTTTGATAACACCTTGATTTTGGACTTCTAGCCTTAAAAGTATGAACCAATACACACCCATTTTTAAGCCAAGTCAGTACATAATGTATTGGCTTTGGCAGCCCGGAAAGTAAAACACTGTTATATGATGGGAATTCATGGATCCTAAAAAGAAAGGGAACTAGAAGATGAAATTGGCAGACAACTGTCATCCCCTGATTCTGTAGGATGACCAGTTCCTCTTTAGACATGCAGGTCTACAGGTTGGGACCAAACATGCTGTGTATGTAAGAAAATTACATAGATTTTGAATAAAATATTGAGTAATACAAAAATTTGTATCATTAGTATTAAATATTGTATAATTTAAGTAATTTTATGCTAGTATGTAGGGTTTCTGTTTATATTCTATGTATTCCATTAGTTCGTTGTTTTATGTATATAAGTCTTATTAAATAAGAAAATGAGAGGCATACAAAAAACACAAAAGGCAGAGACTTATATAAGGGATTCACATACATGAATAAAAAGGTAAGGACAAAGAACAACTAGTGATATTTCTATGGGGTCAATTTTTCTTGGATCTTTTCTTGTTCGGCAGAGCCCCTTCCCTGTTGAAGTAACTGATTCTTAGCAAGCGTTCCAAGAGTCATCCCCGCCCCCCCCATAACTTCCAGGAGGACCCTTGTAAAACCAAACCTGCCTCAGCCTACAAGACAATCTCAGGAGTGTCCTTGCATCCCCTCTGGGAGCCACAGGCCACTGATCTGACCCCTGCCCTCGGGTGGTTCCAGCCCCCAGCAGCTACTATCTTGTGATTAGCTTCCCTTATACAGTATCTGCCCTCTGGCAGTTAGAATCCTGCATGACTATAGCAGAATTTAACTTTTAAACCCCACCAATGAAGAGTTGCCAACTCCCAAATTTGCCACCCAGACACACCGCCCCCGCTTCTACAGCGACCAGTATACGCCTGCCAACTTCCTGCTCCCAACCTAGACAAAGAAAACCAACTGCCTCCCTTTACCAATTTCCTGCCAACCATCCCATATAACCTGCACCCTTGTTCGCTGCTGTCACTGACTTCGGTGTCAGCCCACCTGTGCATGGCCTCCCAATAAAGCTCCTTGAATCAAGCTTGGCCTCTTTTTCCTCCCAGCTGAGAAACCTATTAGATCCATTTTTTTTTAAAAAACAAAATTGGCATATTGAGTAAAGAAAAAATTACCGAAAATTTAAACACTTAGGACTCATCTAAAATACACAGAATCAGGAAGCGGGAAAAGACTTGTGGGGATGGATGAATATATTTCATGTTTATACTCAAGGATAGAAAAAGAAGACCAAGGATGTAAAGAAAGAGTTAATGAAGAGGCTTCAGGTCTTTCAATCAAGGAATTGAAGGCTGGCTTTCACTGAAAAGTCCCAAACTAGAGAACAATTAATTCATGGGATGTAAAAGAGAGGTATATTTTCCTTTGAAATACTGCTTGTGCCCTCTATCAGACTTTCTCAGCCTTTTGGTTAAATTCAAGAATGTCTTCCTTCCTATGATATCATCCAAAATTATAACCCAGAATGTCTGAACTGATGAATTCCCCACGTA
Organism: Tamandua tetradactyla; assembly: GCF_023851605.1. Lineage (NCBI taxonomy): Eukaryota > Metazoa > Chordata > Mammalia > Pilosa > Myrmecophagidae > Tamandua > Tamandua tetradactyla. The sequence continues at coordinate 32,505,410 of NC_135352.1, forward strand.
TCTGGACTCAAAAATTGAAATCTGTTTTTAAATTTGCATGAGTTTGGACCATATTGAGTCCTTTGATCTGAAGATATGTTCTGATACTTTCTGAGAAGACCCCCAAAGCAAGGAAAACCTTAGTTGAGATCCACATTTATGTAGAAAATAACAGCAATCTTCCGTGAAGAAGATTTACTGTCATGTAGGCACATAAGGAGCCATATTAGTCAATGTCACCCCCGTCTTCATTACTCAAGAATCTGGGCCTCAAACTTGTACTCTCATGAACCTCATCCTCAATCAAATACTAAATCATCCTGATTGGATGAGCTGGTCTCTGTCCACTTGGCACACTGCCAGAACCATTGTCCTGGTCCAGGATACATCATGACTTGCACTGATTTGTATACCAGTCTCTGAACTAGCTGCCTTGAAACACCTCCAGTGTAATTTCTGCTCTGTAGTCAGAGGGACTCATTTAATGCAAATGTTCTCATTCCTTTTTGGCTCCTAGGAAAAAACTCCAAACTCCTTTACCTGTCCTGCTGAGTTGTGGCTGATCTGCTAGGCCATCTCCTCCTGCTTATCTCTCCAGCAACATCTAAAGCAATTTTCTGTTTCCACTTCAACACTTCAAGCACAATGACCTTATTGTTAATTCCTGAGACATCTCAAACACCTTCCTACATCAGGGATTTAGTTCATGCAGCTCCTTTTCATTTCTTTTTCTCAAACTCTGATTTCCTTTCAGTCATTTCTCTAGTAAAGTTAAACATCACCTGCCCAAGAGACGCATTCTTTGACCCAAAACACTTTGACCAAAACACAGATCAGTTTTCCAATCATGCAGAAAATATCACATTCGATACTTCTTCATCACGTACCTAATATCTGTAATTGTTCAAATGTAGGATTTTTTCCTACCTTCCAGACTTCTTTGGGAAAAAAGCCAAATCTGTGTTAATTTCTATATTCCCAGTCTTTTGAGGGCCCAGAGAAGTTGCTTAATGCTTTTTTTAAAGGAGCAAAATTATTAATACTATCATTTGTAAAAATGCTCTAATAATGGTTTAAAATGGTGGTTACTTCTTGTCCATTTGCTCAAAAGGGGAAACAACTCAGTAAAGTGATAGTCATTGAAGTCAAAAGCTTATGGATTTTGATAGGATTATCCGCATAAGTAGTTCTCTGGGATTTTGAAAATTTATGGCATTAGTGAAAACGCATGCCAATATTGACAACGTATGACAAGACTGATAATAAATGATAATATTACAATATATGACAGAGTCAACACTGGCAGTTACAATGCACTGAATGACCTCTAACATCCGTGGCAATATTAATTTGCAATAGGCATTGCTTTTGAGCTGACTGCTGATGCAATGTACAGCAAGTACCTAATAGAACCATGAATCAGGCTTACTTGGAGGAGTACAGTTTTACTATATAACAAGCAAATGAGAGGCATAAAAGGAAACACAAAAGGCAGAGATTTATATAGGGGCTTCACACACAGGAACAAGAAGGTAAGGACAAAGAATCCCTAGTGGTATTCCTATGGTTGTAGAACCAGAAAACATTGCCAACAATGTCTCTTTTTTAGAAAAAGCAAAATATGGCACAGAAGTACTGATATGTTAGGAAAAATCACTGAGCTATAGAGCAAGCCTGGTCAATAGAGAACCATCATTTGTATTCTAATTATAATTTGAGATTTCTCATGGGTGTCAGGAATCTTGCTCAAACCTTAAGAAAATATTGATATTGGGAAGAGGTGAAGTGATTGACATAAAAGAAATTCTCTAAACCCTTTATTCTGTTCCTTTACTTTGTTTTACATTTTTTCCATATTATTTAACATTGATTTGCTTCTTGTCTATCACCACAATAAAAAGAGTCTGAATGAAAGTTTACTTTCTTCTTTATCCTCAGTACCTTGAAAAGTGCTTGACACAAAATAGATACCAATGAATGAATATATGAGCAGATGCATGATTGGTAAAGGAAGAATCAGTGAAATATGTGTGGGCCTCCAGGCCTCAGCTGCTGAGCTATTTAAAGGCCGTTCTAAAATGTGGAAAATGGCAATAACTAGTGGGAAGCACTCAGGAAGGTGAATGCCAAAGAGTCTATGAAATGAATACTCTACCACTATACTATAGATGGGGCCTGGGTACCCCCAGGTGAGCTTGTCAGGGTTGAAGGCCTGAGGCTACATAAAGGACAGGCAGGAATGAAAGAAATACACTAGCCATTGCATTGGTATGAGGAAAGCTCATTCCACTGGCGAATATTGAGTCCTGTGCTAGAGGAATTAAAGTTCTTCCCCAGCAATTCTGGGACTAGCAGGAGGTGATTAAGGCACTGACCTAACACACAAAGTGCAAATCTCAAGGGATGCCAAAGAACCCCAACAACTCAGTCATCAGGATAGACACTTTAAGGTAATATTTTAAAAAAATTGAAAAAATGGTAAAATTTTGGTATTTATTCATCACAGGTTATTTTGTATTCATTTTGAGTTTTTACAGTGTAAGAAAATATTGTTTATCCTGACCACAAAGTTTGAGAGGATCTCTTTGGTGACCCTGAAATTCTGCACCCAAATCGAGTTCTTCACTAGCCTTACCCCATTGTCTGTTGTGTTCTGTAACTCCTGAAATTGGGGTTCATAAAGCATGATTTTATTGGAGGTCAACCTCTATCTTCCAGAAAAGAATCTAAATGGGCACCCCAGGTCAGGCTGTTCCAGGTAAGGGGCTCCTTTTCTGAGTCCAAAATCATATACAGTAGAGAATCCAACCACCCACTACTGTCCTGAGTGCTTATTTATAACCTGGGAATATAAATAATCGAAAAAACAAACAAAAATAACAAAACAAAACTTAGGGGCTTGTAGAAGGAGATGCACTAGAACTAACTGAAAATTAAATGACAGATTACATACTGTAGCTCTAGTTTTACACATTTATTTGAGAAGAAAGTAAGCATGTAACATTTTCTTTGTGATGGCTGATTCCCTGTGGAGAATTTCCATTTTATTAAATAATGGCTGCAGCTTAGCATGTGAACTATGTACTTAATCACCTTGTTCTTATTAGATTTTGTTTTCCTTTAATAAAATATAATGTAAATATTTGTGTTCTCATTTGACCTAGAGAAGCTATTTATGGATTTGTGGAGTGGCACCCTCTCTTGTCTCTCCACCTCAAAATAAAAGAGTATGTAATTTTGCCTTTTGCATAGTTTCTTAAAAACAGCCCAGTTAGTCACATAATCTACATGTTGTTCTGCTCCTCCCATGGAAATTCCAGTAGAAACTCTGTGACAGAATATATATATATATTCTGATATATATATATATTTATCAGAAATGAGATGATGCATATAAATTACTTTTAGGTACTCCTGGGTTGAATCTAAGAATGTAGCACAACACAGCAGATGTAAATATATAAAGCTAGGTCACAAAAGAAAATTGCCGTTAATAATTCATTAAGAACTATTCCTTTCTTTTTCAGCAAACTTATTCACCATTTCAACCATTTTCATCAAGGTTTATAATTGGATTTAGAGAAAGGACACACATGATCTTATGAGTAATAACAACCAACATTTCACAATTTGCTAGGCAGTTTTCATAAACATAATTCACTCCTAACTGCCATAGTAGTAGTTAGGTGTTATTAAGATCATCTACATTTTACTAATGAGGAATCTGAGGGGGCACGATCATAAATTTGGTATGCACTATATCAGTGTACCAAAATAAAATGACTTGTATTCACAGAGGTTTATTGTTTACATAATGAGAAGTCCAAAGTCAGGCAAAAGCTGGGGCTGGTTCACTAGTTCAACAATGTCAGCACCAAAGTCTTAGAAATTCTTGTTTTCTAACTGATTTTAGGATAGTTGCATTCCAGCAGGAAGATGATGGAGGACGAGGAGAATATGCTGTATTTGAAAAAACAAAAGCCTGTCTACTATTATCTGCAAAACTTCTGCCCCTGTCTTAGGAAGGTGGCTTAGGAAAAGAGAGGGAGAATGGAGATGGGGTAAGTCAGTTACCGTGTCTCCTACAATAACATAAAGGAATTTTAATCTCTACTCTCTTACTTCAGAACCCATTCCTCTCTATCTAAAGCAGACAATACATCAATGTTGAGGGAGTATGCATGTGCATAGGCACTTACATTTCTGCATATGTGTTTGCAAATAACTGAAGTCTATGATATATAGAGGAGATAGGACTTTCCCATGACAGTGAAACATATCTAAATACATGGTTAAAAAGTTTACCATTCTTTACCATCTGACCTGCTTTTATGCTTAGACACCCATGTCTTTGAAGAATCCTGCACTCAAGATTCTTATTACTATAGCTATATAGTTACCTCTTGTGATGGTTACTTTCATGGGTCATCATAGCTAGGTATGTCGTCCAGCTGTTATGTCAAGCAAGCACTGGCCTGATTGCAACTGTGAAGATATTTCATGGATTTAAATCATAAGTCAATTGATTACATCTATGGCTGATTACATCGACAGTCAACAAAGGAGATTGCCTTTAGCAATGACAGAAATCTTTTCATTCAATTATTTGAAGGCTTGAAAAGGGGAAATGATGATTCAGTTGTCAGAATGAAGAATTTCTCTCTCTACTCCCGATAGTCAGCTTCTCCTGGAGAATACATCACCATCTTCATCAGACTTCTCACTTGTGGCCTACTCCATGGCATTTGGACTTGCCAATTCCCACGGTTGCATGAACCAATATCTATAAATAATCTATTAATTTTTATATGTATCTATCCTGTCAATTCTGTTACTCTGGAGAACCACAGCTAATAGTTTTGGTGCCATGAGTAAAAACTGTCTTGATTTCCTGGTTGCTAAAACAAATACCATAGGCTGATTTGAACAACAGTAATTTCCTGGCTAGGAGACGTCCAAATGCAGAGGCATCAGCAAAACGATGCTTTCTCCTGAAAGACTGTGATGCGGTGAGGCTGTCATAGGCAATACCCATGGTGATGTTTCCTCCTTCCTCCTCTGGTTTTGTTGACTTTTTGATTCTTCCATTGGCTTTCACTCCATCTGAATTTCTTTCTGCTTATAAAGGATTCCAGTGACCCAGATTAAATCCCAATATGAGTGAGTTGAGTCACACCTTAACTGAAATAACATCTTCAAGAGTTCCTATTTGCAATGGGCTCACTCCCACCATAATTGGACCAAAAGCAAGAACGTGCCCAAACTGGCATGCACAATTCTTTTCTCCATGCTTCTCAAGTAATATTCCTCTATCCTTAATCGCTTCATATTTCTATTTTTTGGTGCATGATCAGGGAGTAGAACCTGGGTCTCTCGCATGAAGGCAAGCATTCTACCACTGAGCCACCTGTGCACACTATCCTTGTTTTTTTTTTTGTTGTTGTTGTTTGTTTGTTTTTTAACTCTACTTCAATTCCACACTTCCAAGTGGCTGCATGTGTTTACCAATTGAACTGCTCACTATTTCAATTCAACATATCTGAAACTATGCCCCATGCCTTCTTTACTATTTCATTCCCAAACTTCCTTGGATACCATTATCTTAGTGGGTCTGAATGCAAAAGCAAAATCACATTTGCTTCCTAATAATACTCCACCCCTAATATTCAAACTATCCACTTTTTGGCAAAATACTTATTGGTCATATGCCAGGCACTGGGCTGGGAGGTACAGTGAGAAGCAGACTTAAAACACCATGGACTCATTACAGATTCGTTTTATTTTTCTTCTAGAGATTACTATAAGCAAAGCAATATATTCTCATGTTCACACTACCTAGCCAGGTTTCTTTTTACTAGAATCTACTGCATATTTGTTTTGCTGTAAGTACAGGCAATGACCGAGAACAATGCTTCCATTGACTAACCAAGGACTGAAATTAGCTAACAACTCTTGAGCTCCACCAGGAACTGCTTTAAGTGTTTCATATAGGTGTGTCTGTGTGCACATGTAGTCTAACATAATTCTCCCAAAAATCTAGGTGGAAAGTGCTATTATTAGCCCTATTTTGCAAATGAGGGAAACAAGCACAGGGAGTTTCAATAATTTCCCAAGGCCAGCCAGCTACTAAATAGTAGCTGGGATTCTATTCCAGGAAGACCAGAGGCATAACCCATGCTGCAATTGCTGAACTTCCACCCGCTTTGTTCATTTAGAGTACAGGCTGGACTACTCTGCTCCTGGACTAGCATTTGATCCTCTCAAATCCCTTCGCCACATAGCAATAAGCCTCCACAATGCGAGTGTAACCATAACCAGAAATGATCTAATTTTCCTGTGCGGAAGCATCACTATAGGGTTTGTTGTTAATGGAAGTAATGGTGTGGTCTCTTGCTTTTCTGGGGCAGGGCAGTCAGTATCTCACCCATGGATCAGAGAAGGGGTGTGGAAAGCAAGGAATAGATGATCTCATTTCATTTAAGGTCAGAAGAATCAGAAAAAAAAAAAAAAGATACAATAAGTTAAGCTATTCAGAATAGGAGCAGACTCTTGGTGCTGACTTTTCACATGTTTATATAGTATGGCATTTAAATCTCGTGACAACATTTGTCATATTAAATTACGTGCCGGAAGGTTAAAAACTTCATAAGAGTAGTAGTATACAAATTTTTGCATAGAAAAGCATATATATTTATATATGTATTCAAAGAAAAATTTCTTGGAAAGTGCTAAAACTGATTATCTCTGGGTATTTGGATTATGCAAATGTTTTTGTTTGTTGCTCCTTTCAAATTTCAAGTAAACAATTTAGTGGTATTACTTGCATCCACAATATTGTGCTACCATCACCAAAATTCATTGCTCTTAATTTTTCATTACCTGAAAGAGAAACTCTGCACCCGTTAAGCAATATCTCCCGACCCCCTCCACACCCTCTGGTAACCTATAAACTACTATCTGTCTCTATGAAATTTGCTTCTTCTAGATATTTAATATATGCAAGGTCATATAATATTTGTCTTTTTGTGTCTGGCTTAGTTCATACAACATGATATCTTCATGGTCCATCTATGCTGCAGCATGCATCAGAATTTCATTTCTTTTTACACTAAAACAATATTACATTGTTTGAATGTACCATATTTTCTTTATCCGTTCATCTGTTACTTCTACCTTTTTACTGTTAGAAATAATGCTGCTCTAAGCACAGGCACACTGTTGCTTATTTTTACTAAGCCAATTTTCTACAACTAGCACAGATTACTTTGACAAAAAAAGATGGAATTTTATGTTAATCTAATCAGATGCTTCCATATTTTGAAAGAATTTAGAAGTATTCCAATGTAACTTAAGAGATCTAAAAAGCAATATTTAAAAACATTTACATAACATGTTATAATTTTTAAAAGTCTTGTCTTTTAATTACTTTTAAATTACCCCTTAAAATGATCTTCATATTTAACTATATCAAGGCGTATTGTAACATCTCTTAAAGTTGTTGTTTCTACACTTTTTTCTTTTGTTGCCAAATGCATAAAAGGTAACAACAGAAAGATGTGAAATATATTTCTTTTCAAAGATATTTTGCAGATGCAAAAAGAGACAGAGGGATCATGGAAAATGGCTAAAAACGAACCAACTGTATAAATCAAAATCATGTTTTTTACTCACTTAGGAAATGCATTTAATTACATATTTACATGCAAATTAACTTCATAATCAACCTTTATTGCTCAATAAGTTCTTTCTGAGAGTGGATCAATAAAGCCAGTCATGTGGTCAGCTATAATTATTATTACTATTACTATCTTTTTTTTTTTTTTTTTTTTTTTTTAGGTGCACAATCTGGGAATTGAACCCAGGTCTCCTGCATGGAAGGCAAGCATTCTACCACTGAACCACCCGTGCACCCCAGCTATTATTTTTCTAAAATGCCTACATGCTATAATTTGAAAGGTGTGGGGTAAATCTTATGCTCTATACCAAAACCAGAACCAAATGAAAATAATTCTTCTTCATGTTACAACCTTTTATAAATATAGTCCTCTGCCTTAAGGAAGGTCTCTCTTTGGGATGACGTCCTTAAAATTTCTGAAATTTGCTACAGTTTCTTTTTTTTTAATTTAAAGTATTTGCTGTGCACAGTAAGTAACTTTTAATTTCACTCTTCTATGCAATAGAAAGGACCCAGTACCAGGGAACTTCTTCAGTTCTGAAAGATGTGTCTTTCAAATAAAGCAAAATATGTCTGAAGGGGAATTTTATCCATTTCAAAATTTTTGTCTAGATTTTTTTTTTTTTTTTTTATACATGGGCAGCCACTGGGAATCGAACCCGGGTCCCTGGCACGGCAGGCGAGAATTCTGCCACTGCCTCCCCACTGCACCGCCCTGCCTAGATTTTTTAATACTCAGTAGCTGGGTGGCGTGGTGATACCGTTGGTATCAAAATCCCTCCAGGGCACAAGCAAATTTGATTATATGATTTACTCCGAGCCTAAAGTCAGGAATTTGTTTTTTTGCTGATGCTTCTGATACATGGGAGAAAGATGGATTACACAGCTCACAGAGCTATTAACACTATCAAATCCTTGGAGAAAAGAGTCAGAGTCTAACGCAGGGAGGAGAGGTAATGGAAACTGATTTTCCCTTGCGGCCGCTTTTAAACTTTTTGATACGGCTTTGGTAATTATCTGCCACAATACAGGCCTCATTTGAATATTTATCTTCTATTTGGTTTTAACATATTGTTTACAGCTTTGATATTTTCACCTTTCCAACATATTTGAAAAATCTGCGTTTCAGTCTGCCATCGCTGTTGCTTTATGCGATATTCTTATTTTATTTCTAAAGTAAAGACTATATATTTAAGTCACAGAAATACTTATTTTGTGAAACTCTTAGCCAAACGATGACAGTTTTGTAAATTGTTTAGCATCATGGCTGTTTAAACAATGTAAGTTATAAAATATTTGGCCATAAAAATGAGCTTCTCTGTTTAACTCTGAAAATATAACAAATAAAAGTATTTGCTTTAGAAAGAAACATTTAAAAAAATGGAATTGGGGTCACCGGATAAACTATACTGAACATCATACTAAATAAATAGCAACATTAAGCTGCAATATATTTATTTTAATAAATTATTGAAACAGTTGGAATTTTTTTAGATGATGGATTTTGTTTCTAGAATTTTTATTCTGGTAACATATATTCAATGTAAAATTTCCATTTTAACCACTTACCAGTATACAATTTAGTGTTAATGACAGTTATAATGTTGTGCTACCATCACAACCACCCAACACCAAAACCTTCCCTCCACCCCAAACACAATAACGGGCTTGGTTCACAGCTTTCTTATTTTAAAAGTTAATGCTTCCTCTTTCTTGACTTAAGAAATTACACGACATGCCTAACTTAATTTTGAATTATTGGTAATTTCTTATAGAATTAAATGGATTGCACATGACAAGAAAACCAGTTTTGTAGAAAATTTTAAAAATCATACATTATACGCATACATAATTTGAATAGTGTTTGACTATTCATAGTCACAAATAGGGCTGTCATTTACTCAGGTGATAGAATGTATTACAAAAATTCAAGTGGTAGAATATATCAGTAAAATGCTATCCTTTTCATATTTTTAAATTTTAATTTTAATTTATTATTATTATTATTATTATTATTATTATTATTTTACATGGGCACCAGAAATCAAACCTGGGTGTCTGGTATGGTAGGTGAGAACTCTGCCTGCTGAGCCACAATGGCCCGCCCTCCATGTTTTTTAAAATGTGAATTTGCACTGAATGTTTCCTTGGAAACTTTGTTTCACTGACTAATTGACATTTAACTGTCAATTTATCTAATTCCATACATTCTTTTGTATGATATCTGCATTGTAGGTCATGGTTAAGTAACTCTTTTTTATGAAATACAAGCATCTAGATACTGATATTGTGCAAATAATATTTACAATTAGCAGTAATTTTAATAGTGCCAAGTAACATTTTTAAGAACCTTGTAAAAACTATAGGCAACTATAGTAATATTAGATTAAATAGATTCCTGAAATAAAAAACTTTGAAAATGTTAAGTAACATAGCTAATTACTACAGCAAAGCTGATATTTGTAATAATGTTCTATGTGATATTTTGAGAATGGACGCAGTTTTGACAGCTAGTCAAATAGCTTTTAAGATAGTATTTAATATTTAGAACTTAAGAAACTCTGATATTAGTATCTGAAGATTTTTTTCCTTGCTTGCTTGAATTTTAAATTGGTTTATGAAACATTTTGTACAGCCACAGGCTTTACAATGATTATTTAGATGCTTTATTAATTGTGTCTATGGATAAACTAAGATATCCATTTTTGGTGGTTAAGATTTTCGTATGTTAATTGTAAAAACATTTGCATCTTCATATTTTCCTGAAGTCAAAAACTTGAAAATGTTCAATAACACAGGTTGTTACTATAGCAACATTGATGTTTGTAATAACTTTCTACTTGATGTTTTGAGAACGTTCACAGTTTTGACAGCTAATCAAATGATATTTAAGTTAGTGTTTAATATTTAGAATTTAAGAAACCTGTTATCTGTATTGGTAGATTTTATTCCTTATTTGCCATAATTTTAAACTGGTCTATGAAACTTACTATACAAACACAGACTCTACAATGATTATTTGGATACTTTACTTAAATATACCTATGCATAAGATAACCAAGATATCTACTTTTGGTGGTTCTAAGTACATTGTTTGTTTTTCTCCAATAAAAATATTTAAATAAAAATACATTATAGCTTCTATACGTTTCTACCTTATTATCTACATCTTATTGATAAGGAAGCTGGTGAAGCTATGAAAGTTATACTTCCTGGCTTTTAAAAAAGATGCAACATTTTAAAAAGCCATAGTAGTTGGGCTCTGCTAATTTCATGGTTTCTTTTTTCTCTAGGACCACCTGGAAAATGAGAAATAGGCCCAAATATATGGGAAACCTATGAACAGACTTGACTTCTGAGTGGAACATCTTCAAACAGCACAGAGTATTCTAACATTTAAATAACATTCATCAACTTATATTAAATAACATTTAATATCCAAGTAAAGTGAAGTTATTAAAATTGTTCTAATTAAGCCCATCTTGACTAATTCTTATAATAATAAAACTAAATTATCCTAATTAGAAAAGTAATTGCATTCTATAATGATTTCTACTCAAAACAATTTATTAAATTAAGTAATAATCTTGAGAAAAGCATTATGTTCTACTAAAAAAAAAAAAGGAGGAACAGTTAGTATTTTTGAGAGGAGAAAGTAACATTTACTGATCATATGCCTTTACCCCAAGGAAGCAATTTGCTGTTGCTTGCTTTTTTTAGTAATTATTTTTCCTTTTTTTAAATATAAAGGTTTAATGTAACAGTAAAAAGAAAACACAAGTCCATAAGAACATTCATTGTCTTTTTCCTCTTTTCATCATAAACTGATGTATTTTTACTAAATTAAAATTCTCTTGTGTTCACAAGTCAGGTTAGCTGCTTCGTACCTTTATTTGATTCAATAAAGAATGTCTCAATCCGTTAGTCCCATAATTTGTTTGAAAAGGACTTTGCATAATAAATGAAAACAATTTTATGACTTGTGTTTTATTCAGTGGAGGCAATATTCAACTTAAATAATGAAATTATAGGTGAGAAGAGAGTAATTTTCTGTGAACTGTGTGGCTTTCTCAATAGGAGCCAGAAAGCTTTAAACACTTTTGCATTGACAGTTTCCATTTTTCTCACTTATGAGTTTTAAGATAGCTTTCTTTTCCTTTAGTAGTTGTTACAACTTACTCCAAGATGGTTTTCTCTAAATGTCACAGACCTAGATTGGAGGGATTCAGTTTATAAAAGATTTAATTTTTAAATTAAAAAAAATTAGAAAAATTAGTTAAAACAATATTTAACATTTGTGTATAAAATGATCTTATTCGGTGTGTACCCATATTTGAAAACTTTGAGGAAAATTAATGCATGATTAATTAGTACTTGTTATTTTTTCAAGACACTTTACAGAAATAAATGATGCCATTCTTGTAATGTATATTTGGGCTCATATAGGTGATACCAAACAAAAAAAACAAACTAGAAACATGATATTCGATTTTAATTAAATTTGACTTCAAATAGAAAGAAGAATTTTTAAATAGTGAATCAATGGTTCGTGTGATTTACTTTCACAAACAATGAAAGATGAATGAAAATGATGATGTGGAACAGCCAAACAGCAGAGCACTGACACTTTTTTTTCCTGCAGTTTCATTTTCTAAGCTTTCTAAAGTAATAAAATGTACAGAAGTCTATCAGATGACTGAATACTTTAAGAACCAAAATAACCGTAGCTGATTAAAGGTAAATTTCCTTTAATCATGTCTCCATAAGTATCAGCAGGAAGTCTGAACAAAATGCAGTATATTTTGACCAGAAAACAGACATGAAAAACTCTACTATGCACAGTGCTGTGATGTTTTCTGAGTGGTAATTCTGATATCTGATGTATATTCTTTATTCATCCTAAGTTACTTTGATTCTGTGTTAGCCAAGATACAGGGCTGAATAAATACTTCAAAGCATGAAAATGCTGAAAGAATCTCCAGTGTCAAGAAAACGAGAAAGTTGTACCCATATGCCTTTCAGATTGTTTTTATTTCAAATCCAAGTAAAACAAAGTCTCAGTCTTGTCAAACTTGCAAGATGTGCTGTGCATTGATTGGTGTTCCCTACGTTACATTAATGCTCATTGACAGTATTTTATTTTTGCAACAATATTTTTACGTCAAAATGGATTTTAAAGTCCAGCCATCAGAATTATTCTTTTTGTTCTTCAAAATTTATTCAGAATTTATTCAAAATATTTTGCATCAAATATCAGCAGTGAAATGAGAAGGATATTTAGGAAAGAGTGTGGGACAAATAATTGTTTTGGTTGCCTAAACAGCATGTTGGAAACAGGCAACTTTTATTTAATTATTCGAGCCTAGAAGGGACAAGAAACTGAGAGAATTTAATAGGATTATGTTTTTCAATTTATTTACTGCATATTTCAGGTAAATATATCTAAGAGTCTGAATCTTCTTGACAATTACGCTTTCCATTTTATACTTTGATATATGCACGCTTAATTTGATACAAAGCCCTCATGCGAGTTTTAAAACTTGAACTCTGGATGGCTTATGCCCTAATTTATTTTATAATTTGGCATCAAATATCTGACCATTTACCTGAATGCATAATATGGGATTGTGCTTGTGGTTGGAATTATATAATAAGGATGTGCCTGTGGTTATATACTCTGAATAAATATTGCTAATAATCACTGAAAAACAGAATGTCATGTGATAAAATGCACTTAAAAGCTGCTCAGTCTACATCTCCTTGTGCTGTGTGGCCATCAGGTTAATGTCATAATGACAGAAGTGTGGGTCAATTGGCCAAAAACAATAATTCAGAGATACTAGTAGCTGTTAACAATTTCAGTGTGGCTTATAGCATAGTTTCAGATGAAAGGACAGGAAAGGTCAATGTTTGGAGGGAGCTGTCAGCCAGCTAAGGAAAAAAAAAAGGGAAAAAGGAGACTAATCCTTTGGTAAATCAATTCAAACTACTTTTTCTTATGCTCAGTGGAACCCCAGTTAGTCTCTTCCCTCTTTTCAACTACAAATGGGAATGAAAAGTCCCACAGCTGAGTATTTTCATATCATGGGTACATCAGAGAACAAAGGGAGGACATGCAAAATGAAGCAAACGCTATTTGGACTGCCAATGCTTCCATCACTGTCTGGTCTCCAGGTCTCTCTGTCCCTTGCTCCCCTTTTGAAAACAATAAGGATAAATAAAACGAGTAGTTCCAAGGAGTTCTAGTCAAATGATTGGGGATTTGGTGTGTGGTAATTACTTGTTTCTGAAGGGGCAAATGGCAATGGATAAGGTAGGCACACTTCAGAGCTCTGAGCCCCTTGTGGCTGCAATACTGGATTTAGTCTAAAAAAAGAAGAGAACAAAATAAAACCAGATGCTGTTCTTGGCATAGTCATTACCTGGAAACTATTTGAATCTCTAGTAGTACAAAAGATTTCAAGTTCCATTTTCAACTTGATAAAACATAGATGGTGATTTCTCTACCTTCCCTTCCAATCGAATCTTATACTATTATAAAAATGAGTCTGAGTTATGAAAAAATAACTTAAAATGTGTGAAGCATTTTCAGCACTTAGGTGTTAAAACAGGCTTCAAATGTAGAACTCCCACCCTCCTTTCCTAATTGACTTGAGGATAAACAAATCATTATTACACACAGTTAACAGATTCTCAGATGTCATCAATTTATAGTAGGCTCTTTGTTAAAAGTAATCATTCAAAGCCATCCATTCTAAAACAAATGATGATACTAATTTTTGCTAATACTTTGGATTTCTTGATAAGGAAAACAACTGAAAAGTGCAAATAACACTTTGGGGGTGATTTATTAATCCAGGTGCTACTTTAAAAAAAAGTCCAATCAGCAAAAAAAAGAAGAGAAAAGAATATGAGAGTCTTTCTCTCCCATGCAATATAATGCATTCAAATATAAGGAAAAATTTCAAAAGATTTAAAAATAAACAGTATGCACGCAGGTCAGAGATCTGCAGAGAACACTTAGGTATAAAGCACTGCATAATATTTTTTACGTGCAAATTTGGGATCTTTTTACGGATTAATCAAGATAATTAAGTCTCTGTGCAGACACTTTAACTGAGAATTTAAAAGTTTTCAAATATATATTTTTTTGAATCGCAATCTAGGGAGTAGCTAAAGTTGTTCTAAAATAGTCTTTATATTTACTATTGTATATTTGCACTTGGGTTAAAATCCATGTAAAAATCTTGTTTATACTAAAAAAAGAAAAAACTGATGGAAGGAGTTGAAAAATCTCATTTCTTCTCCCTTATCTATGGAATTAATGTTTCCAATTTTGCTTTCTTCCTTGCTA
This sequence comes from Tamandua tetradactyla, assembly GCF_023851605.1. Taxonomy (NCBI): domain Eukaryota; kingdom Metazoa; phylum Chordata; class Mammalia; order Pilosa; family Myrmecophagidae; genus Tamandua; species Tamandua tetradactyla. Next base: position 32,520,418 of record NC_135352.1, read on the forward strand.
TACTGTCATTATTGACTGTATACAAATAGCTGTATCCAGAAATATTTTGCCCAATTCATAGGAGGGCTCATTCCAAATGTAACTCTCAACCACAAAGAAGATGGGTGCACCATTCACATATTTGTGAAAAAATGCACATATTTTAAATGTGAATTCTTTAAAGACTTTATTCTCTTTCTCCTATGGAATCTGACAGTGCAAACAGTTTACAAAATTCACATCACATCTGGGTACAAAATACCACCCCATCTAGTTGCATTTTGCAAATGACCTACATAAATGAAAGAGAGAAAAACAGCCCAGCTATATTAGTCAGCTTACTTACCAATGATTTAGAAATAATTATCAATGTTATAAATAACAAAATAGTATAGAGAATGAACAAAACCTTACCATGTGTGTCATTTTTATTTTTTGAAGTAATCATAGACTTCTCTTTTTAGTTTCCAGAGAGCATGCAATTTTTCCAACTACTAAGACAATGCTTCATATGTTCTCTAAAAACTCGATGGCATTGAAATGGAATTCATTAAATTAAATTGCATATCCAGCTGAAGACACCCAAATTTGCTTAAATAAATGATGTATTTATCTTAAGCTAAAACGACTTTATTTAGAGTCTATCTTTACCAAACACTTATTTCGAATAGGTGTGCTTTCTAGACACAATACTACAACTAAAAAGACAACTTATTTTTCTTAACCTATGACATCTTACTTTTAGTGCTAACTGAATAGTATATTTAAGACTATTCTGAATTCCGGAGCTGAAATTAAGGTATATTTTCCAGAAACTGGAGAATTTTATTCCCTCACAGTGGGGTTATTTATCTGCATACAGGTCAATTAATTGGATGGTGATACTTAGTTTTATATTATGGCTACAGTAAAATCGTCTCCTGAGAATTCATTTGTTGTTCAGCACAATTATAATATTCCTTTCTCAGAATGGAGTTTCTTTATTCCATCAACACAACACACTGCATTGACTTATCCAGGGAAAGTGAGTGAGACCTTCCACATTAGAATTTTTCACAAACTACCCATTGTCAGTTTTACGGATATTAGAACACTAAAATTTGCCTTAAAGCAAATTTAAGTTAATGTAAGTCAAGACATAAGTTTAGCATTTTTCCAAATGTTTTCAGACTTTGTGCACTTTAAGAATTAACAAGTCCAATCAGAAAACTAAGAAAGAGAAGCAAACAAATTGAAAGAAAAAGCCGAGTTCATCAGAATACATAGTATCCAAAATTCCATCTTGTCTGCGGACAATTCCCAATCTACTAGAAATAGCTATGTCCAAAATTAACAATCAGTGGAGAAATTAGATGGAAGGAGGTGCCAATTGACAGGCAAAGTTAAATATAACCCTACACACGTATTTTTTATTAGCTAAATTGTGGGTTTACAGAACAATCATGTATGAGATACAGGAAATCCTGCACCCCACCACTAAGAAGCTGCATTGGCATGGAACACTTAGGACAACTGAAGACAGCGCATTCTTATAACTGTACTATGTACTACTTTGTGAACATAATTAACAGCACTGTCTTAATGAAGGTAAAAGGCAGACTGTTAGGTTGCATATATAATAACAGAATAAAAATTAAAATAACAACCACAAACCCAGACACTTTTCTCTCTGTGGTTTCTGCAGCAGCTGCAGGGGGTACATTCTGTATCGTGGCCAATGCCAATAGGTGCCTCTGGAAAAGCTGGCAGAAGAGTGAGAAAAACACTCGGGGAGAGCCTGGCAGAATCTGGGGATGTGGGTCTGAAATGGTCATTGGTGTGAATGTATCATCACAGAGCTGATTTTGAAGTAATCCTAGAATTTCTCATCCAGGGGATGGGACACCCTCAGAAGGGGGGACATCAATTCCCAGGATGCTATCCTTGTTGAATAAATTTCTGGAACTCTGCTTTGGGAAGCAGCTTCAGAGCCAATTTAGAAGCCAGGTGAGAAAAGTCAGTCTCATTAATTTAAAGTCAAGCTGCACACATTCAAAGAAAGTGCAGCCTCTTGGGGCCTATAAACTTTGACAAGAAATGGTACCCCACAGTTTTGAAGCTCTCTGGGCCCTGTTTTCACTAGTCATTAATATGTAAAATAATCATTAGTGGGCAGGAAATAAAAAATCTCTCCTTCAACTCATACTGAAAGTTCTAAAACTCTTCAAATGGGACTCTTGTAATATTTTTAATGCTGTGGATTTTTATTTTACAACTTTATGCATCATTCAAATCATGGTTGAAAATAGAGGCATTCTTTTTAATTTTAAATATTAAAAATTATTACCTTTTGCAAGGAAATTTCCCTATTCTATTGTGATGTGAAAATTAGTAATAATTATTTGCAACTCCATAATCTCACCAAATGGTGGCACATGCACCATGTTTTCTGTAGACTGAGATTGTGAATTTCGTTTCCAGTATGAGTTGGCTTTAGCTGCTTGTGTGTGTTACAATTATGCCTCGTATTTGCAACATCAAAGATTAAAGAGGTATATTTCCACTTCTCTAAAGTTTTTAATTTCAAATTTTATGTTTTATTTTAATCACTAGTTGATATTTTTATTTGAATTTTGTAACAAAATTATGAATTTTATGCAAGAGTATCTGTTTCAGTATGAGCAGAAACACCAGTGTTTTTTGAAGGGTAATGAACTTAAAAAGTTGTTGTGATCTCTATCGCTAATAATCTCTGAATTTACTCAAAACTCGTTTATTCGTCAAGTATTTGCCGAGTACTTACAACATGTCACATATCATGCTGTTTGGGATAAAACTGTAAACAAGACAGACATATTCACCGCTTACATGGACCAATAGGAAGGACAGATTTGGGGTGAGTAAGTTTGGCAAGTGTGAGAATCTACAGAAGACTAAAGTTGGGGACCAGCTTCAAAGGTTTTCAGGGAAGCCTTGCATTTGAAAGTGGACTTGAATCTGAGACCTGGTAAGTTACCTGCTTTTAGAGAAGTTTTCCGAGTTGTTTTGGTAATGTTTGCAGTTTAGTGATTTCATCTGAATAGCACATAACTACTATTGTAAACATTACACATCAGGTTAACTACATTTCTCCCAGTTTACAGTAGTAGTTAGGTGTTATTATGATGAAATTATGAAATAGCTAACAGATTCTCACAGTTTCTGCATCAATAGTTTTTGTTGGCATAATACTTTATCATGTTCAGACCTCTTTAATGTGCATTTTCAAATATAAGATTTATCCTAGAACAAGGATCATGAACATTTTTTAATAGCTAAAGAAACTGAGACTTTGAAAGTGTGTTATTTGCCTAAGATACAAGACCCGAATAAACCTAAGCATTCTCACAAGTTTTCCTTCATAACCACATAAATTCTTTCTGAAATGAAGTGTCATATTTTGAGACAGCTAAACAAAATGTATTTTCAGAAAAAAACTATGTATCCTAAAGATCTAATATGTTCAAATATAGTAGCAAGTTGCAATAATCTCTCTTTGATTAAAGACAGTACATTAGAGTAATGCAATAGTGCAGAAGAAACGTCATTTATATACAATATAAGCAATATAGTTATTGTTGCATTTGAAATCAACTTTTGTATCATTTTTTAGTTGTCGTTGTATTTTTAGTCTATTACTTCTTGACAAAGACTCACCTGGTTTGTGGCACCAGGGACAGATTATATGCCAGTTCCCAGCTTCAGAAAGAATATTGGTAGTTTCCAACCTTTCCTGGCTCCTTGTAAACAAGAGTACTGACATGGAGCTTAAGGGTGAACAATCACTTGACTCTTACTCTGCCTACACCCAGCAAGCATTCTTCTAATGTCCTACACCTCATTTTCTACTAATATATTTGGATAAACTGGCTTGAAATCCATTGTCTAATGTAACAGCTAAAATCTTTAGAAATTATTTTGAACATGTAAAGAGCGAAGCATGGGATAAAGGCAAGAAGAGGTTTGGCACTACAGATTTGACTTTGTTAGTTATCTAAGACATCAATTTCAGTATTCTCAGTTGTGAAATGATACTGCAAGGACTGGCTTCATAAATTGCTGGGAAGATTAAAACACTGTGTTCAAAGCAAATGCTGAAGCATATAACCCAGGAGAGGTACTCCATAAATGCCAACAATCCCATAATGCCAACACCAGCCCATCCATCTCTTGCCCAGAATATTGACCACTTAACTACTTCCCTCAAGAGGGTCTTCATCAAAGCTGAAGGTAACATTGAGTGAAGATTTTTTTGTTTTAGGAAGAACCATTTCTGTAGAGGTGAAGAAATTAGACTTCTCAATTGCTGTAGAAGCAGAGTGTAAGGGGATATTCTTTGGCTGAGCCAGGGGCTCCTGCTTGTGGGGAGAAGCCACTTATGCCTGTGGTCCCACAAACCTGGTGCTCTGTGGAATCTTTGCTTTTGTTGTAAAATGTAGGGGCGGGGGCTGGAGTCAAATTTACCTGGGGTCAAGAGGTCTTCAGGGAGAAAAGGATCTATAAGCCAAACCTTTTCTCTTTCAATTAAAAATGATATTAAAACTTATTTTCTCCATTGGTCATTGGGGAGGTCTTGACAAAAGTCAACTCTTAGAGAAAGACAGAAGAGATTCTCCCTTAAAAAGGAAGAATTCCAGACCACTGTCCAAGAATCAATGTGCTGACAGAAAATGTGTCAGAGGGCATCTGGTTCTGGAGACACCGTGTGCCCCCTCCAGAAGTGCCCTTGTCACGCGTAGGGAAATAGTGTATGTGTGTCTTTGCAGAAGCCCTGTGGGTGGGGCCCAGCAGCACTGGCACCCCCAGCCAGCTGTGTGAGCCTGCTGGAGAGCACTGGAGGAATGTGCTGAGCTGTTAGTAGATTAACCTAGCCTTTCTCCAATGATAGAAACCAGGACTGACCCTTTAAACTGAATGTGTACTTCAGGAATTTGGGTGGAAGTGGGAAATTTAGGAGAATAAGAAGTGTTTGGGGATTAATGGATTGGGGGCGTGTTTGAAGATTACTGCTATTTAAGTAAAGCAATCAAAGAAACACGACCTGATATTACCTGTAAACTATCATTTTAAATATTTATTTTCTCTCTATGAGACTCACTTGTTTATATTCATTTATGTAGCAAGTAATTTATATGTATATATTTAAGATATATATATATGTATAACATATATATCTTAAATTATTTATGGATAGGAAATCACTGAAAATATATTTTGGATACCTTCACCACCTATAGGATATTAGGAACACTATGACTTGTTTAGGTGACAGCTTAGTCTTGAGCAGTCTTCATTAGGATACATCTGAGCCTACTCTATGTATTTTATTTTTTATTTCCAGGAGTAATGAAGCAAATGCAGATTTTTATATTTGTGACAGAAATCATTTTTTTAAAGTACAGGTGTAGTTGGAATATAACAGGTATTGCCTTTAATCTTTATACATGATAATGTGAAGCTATTTTTCTGAGACTATAAGTGCCTGCATAAATTATCCAGCGTTTAGTGTAAATACGATTGTTCGTCTTTTTAACTAGGTGTATTACTAGGTCATATGACTTGCCCTGGTGTCCAGGAATTTGCAGAATGCACTAGGCACTTTTAGTTATTTTCTGCAAATTCAATCAGTGCATGGAGGAGCCAACAATCAAATACAATGCCCACCAGACACACTGACCTTCCAAATCTGTGAAGAGTTTCTCGACAGTGTCAGGTGAGCGTTGGCCCTCTACCTGTCTACTACAGCTCTCTAAAGGTGCTGACTCTTTTTCTTAAAAGCCTTCCTTCTCTTTCTCCTTCCTCCTTGGCCCTGGCACATGCGGTATCAGAAGAAGATACTCATCAATATACAATACTCTGATCTTGGCAGAAGAGCCTGCTTCTTGGGACTAGCAGTTCTTTCCAAACGTTGAGTGCATTTAATGTAGCTGTCTCTATTATATACCTTCAGTAGCCACTGATGGCTTTAAGTGGCAAGAACTTTTAACAATAATAAGTCCATAAAGGATGGCAGGAAGGAGGGCCCCTGAATGGAGTGCTTGGGCTTCATGAAATGCTGGGGGGAGGCGACGGAGCAGGAGAAAGGAACACTCTGAGTTCATACAAAGGCTCTGAGACAAGATGTGTCTCTGCAAGTGATACAGTGTCTGCAAGCTGCAGATTAAGAATTGCTGAATCAGAACATATACTCATCATATCTCTTTTTACTACCAAAACAGCAATTTACCATCATCTAATTCTTTCTCAGTATTGCCACATTAAAGGTCTTACATCCCCTGTATTTCCTATTGCATCTCTCGGCTCTGTCGTTTTGCCTTTTCCCAGATAAAGTTTGGTTTCTAGTTCATTGTGTTAACCTCTTTTAATCTCGGAATATTATTTCTTTCCTTGATTGAAACTATCTATAGGAAAAACCTCATCTGTCTGATTTATTACTTTATGTTATTTAAAAATAGATCAAAGTTAGAATCGAAGCCATTTTTTGCAGCCATCATCATTGTTAAATTTTACGCAATTAAAATATTGCTTATTTCTACCTCAGTGACAGAGCACTTTGCGACACTGCTCTCTTAGACAAGCTCCTAAGCTATACAACACCCAGAAAAATTATACCAAGGGCTATAAAAATACAATCTTTTCTAATATAACGTGAAAATGGCAAAGTGCAAAAATGAACAAACAAACAAAACCATTGACTTTGTAGGTAGACTCAGTTTTGTCTCTTAGCAAATTCCCTCCATGGTAAACCATGTAGAGAAGTTTTCCTGAACGGCTGTCTGTGCTCTCTGTCTCTAAATCATTTTGTATGTCAAGATAAGCTTATCTATATATCACAAAGTCTCTCTGAAGTATAGCTTACTCAGGAAAAAAAATGCTATCTTAATGTATTATGTTATAATTAATCACACACACTTCGTAAAGATAGATTCTTTTGCAAAACAAGGGAAATAAAATGGAGTTGAGATCTAATAATAAATTGGTACCCTGAAGGAGTTCAGAGTCTTTGTTTTTCTGATGTTTCTTACTCTAGAAGGCTAGAGGATACTGTTGTAATCACTAAAGGAATTTATTCTTCTTTCTAGAGCTATATCTCCCTGGCAAAACAATTAAGTGATTAAAGAGGTTTATGCAGTGCATAGCTGTGGTCTAATAAGGATTTGTACTTGACATTACCAGTAAATGAAATTCACAGGGGAAAATCTGACTCATATGGGCTGTTCTATAAAGGCAAAATAATCAGTCAATTCAGTGTGAGATGTAGGAGGAGGGTTAGTCGTATCAGATTTTGAGAAGCCAAATTATCCAGCTGATGGATGTCTTTTTTATTTGGTTTGCCAATGGTTGCTTGGCAAACATACACCCTTAATGTCCAAAGCAAATGGGCTTTAATCTGCTTTCCAACAGATCTTCTAACCTCCTGGGGAGTTGCAGGCTTCAGGAACAACCACTGCAGTAAAAAATGAAATTTGCAACCAACATTTGTCAAGACATAACAGTTATCGTAACTTAAATTTGATTAACACTTTATGGTCTTAAAATTGTGTGGGTATTAACTCATTCTACTTTTCCAGAAGCTAACAGTTCTTTTCTTATCATTGATCTCACGTTTTCCTTCACTGGAGCACTAAGGATGGATAGCAGCTAAAAGTGAATCTGGTCTACATCCCTAAGCTGTCATCTTTTCCTTAACTTTAGCAGACATCATTCCTAAATATTTTATCATACTCCTATATTATTCTCTTGTATATACAATAGTCATTTTTAGCCTTCCTTTGTACTAGGCGGTCCTTGAGGAAAAGGTGGCTGTAAGCACTAGCACGGGTCCTTTCAGATGCTAAACATGCTGTTGTTTGTTCAAAAAATAAAAGGCCTGATGACATATGATCAAAAGAGCAAACATCGACATCTCAGTTATGAAAAGCAAGCTTTCACTTAGTTGTCATCACCACCGATAGACTGAAATATCTCTAGTTCTTTATATCTTCCCTTATCCCTAAAAGCTTCCCTTATGAAGCGGTTGCCACTACCCCATGTACTCCCCCCATAGTACATGGGAAGTACCGATTCTCCAGGCGGCCTTCTAAACTGCAAACTCCACAACCAGACTTGAATTTCCCGGCACACAGCCTAATGCTCAGCACATCATTTGTGATCATGACGGATTACAACTTGTAAACGAATGAGCTGGGATCAGCCATAGTTGTTAATATATTAATCAATATGTTGAAACTAAAGAGCTTTCTAGTGTATTAGCTAGTGACAAGTTAAAGGAGACAATCAGCTTTTCAACAAATCAACTGAACTAACTTTTTGCATCACACTGATGGGATTTCAGGTGCAGTGAGCCAGGCGTGAGAAGTCCCACCACGTTAGAAAAGCTGCCCTTATAGGCATTCAGGACCGTGGGGGCTAGTCCTCTAACTGCGGGGCATCCTGAAGAGTAGAAGCTGTGTTCAGGGGCCCTGCATTGTCATGTTTCTCCTGCAGTGCCTCAGATCTCTGGTCTGATCCCAAAACTTGTGGGTGGGCACAGAGCAGAGAGCCATTCAAACGAGCCTGCTGGGGTGTATGGACGATCAGTGAGTGCGCCTTTGGGGTTTGCTCTGCCCACCTGCCTGTCACAGAAGGCAAGAGTGCAGGCCCTGCGAGGTCAGCGGACAGCATCCCATGCGGAGGGAAAGTCAGACTCTGGGAGGCTGCATGCTGGTGTGGCCAGTAAAAGTAGATACGCAGTAGGGAGGCGATAGAAGGAAACACATGGGGTATTGGGTCTGCTTAGTTGTTTAAAAAGGAATTTGGTAGAATGAAGGTCTGCTGGAAGGTTAATAAACAGACCCAGGATCATAGAAGAAGCATGTGGTAGGGGTTATGTGGCTGACTGTTGGCTGTGAATTCACAGGCCAGGTCTGTCGCCTGTGAGCTGTTGGCCAAGGCAAGTTCCTTCTCTGGGCTCCAATTTCTTCATCTGTGAAACACACTGGATAATAGTACCTGCCTCAAAGGGCCACTATGATGATTAAATAAGTCCCAGCATGGAGTAGGGTTATCTAAGTAGTTATTATTATCATTTCCAGCAACACTGTTTTTATAGGCACAATGAAAAGAGGAAGTAAAAGACAAGAAGAAGTTCTAGAAAGTGAAGTTCTACAGATAGGTGAGAATGATGAAGAATAGCAAACACAGCATGGTTCCTAAAATATGAAAAAGACAGTCAAGAGTACTCCCAGGGGACATTGGCAGGAGGCTGAGACCTTCCGAAAGTCACGAGAAAAACGCTTCTAACACCGTGTGTTCTATTCCTGCTCTAAGGAAAGGAGTGTTCATTTGAGAGGGTTGGAAGAAAAGAATAGGATATCATCCCTTGAAAGATTATGTTAAATAATCTCTTTTGGCTTTTTATCTTTAGTTTTGTACCATTGGGTCCCTTGCCTGCTGAGAGATTTTGCTTTCATTAGCAGAGCATTCCAAATTCACTTGCTGACATCTATTGTGCTTCTGTGTTTCTCTCTGGCACTACTTTCCTTGTGTATGAGTCATAGTTCTGGTAAGATCAGATACATTCACATTTTTGTGACTGAAGAACAATAAATGTTACCTAGTTAAAAAAAATAAAAGGACTGAATCAAAAGGAACGTGCTTAAGCTGTGCTGCCTAGTACACTGATATTAAAACTATTATCAAGGATATCAAGCATCTCTAAAAGCAGAAAGCAATGAACTCCCAGGTTTGGCCACAATCACGCATGGCCAATCTTCAGTTTAGTTTATACTCTCTACCCCTTTCTACTAGATTACTTTTAGTGATATTCTAAAATAAAAAGGCTATGTCTTTAAAACAACTGAAATTAATCATTCCTAAGTATTATCAAAAACCCAGAAACATTAATAATAATATTTTTGTTAAATGGGGGAAGCGAAGGCCTGCAACCCTCTGCTCGCTTCCCATTTACATATTAGGTGTCCACTTATTTAGCTTGTGCTGCTTTCACATTTATAGCATATGTATATCTACATATATATGCACGAAACACACATGTATTTGTATGTATATATGGTATTTAAGGCTATTAGCATACAGCAGGATAAAGTATTAAGACTATTAGTGTATCTCAATATAAAACCTTTACTCGTGCTAGCTAGCCTTCTCAAAGTAACACAGAGTGGAAATCTAAGAGAATAGAAAACGGAAAGAGCACAATCTAATTATGGGACAGAGAAAACAAGTGAAAGGAGGAGGAAAAAGCACAAAACTGAGGGATACGTGGTGGCAGCATACAGAGATCGGGGCAAAATGTCTGTCACTGTTGGGTTCCCTAAGCAACTGAGATAATTTAGCATTGGCAAAATGGCCAATACTGTGCCTGGAAAAAACAAAAACAAAAGCAAAGAATTTTCTGGGCAAGGGCAGATATTGTTATTGTTTTATGGGAAAATCTCAAAAAAATATTGGTATAGCACTTCGGAGTTGAAATTACATGGAATTTGATTGTTTACTTTTTTAATTAGAGGAGTCATCAGGAAATAAAATGACATTGCATTATATACAGAATTAAGATGTATATAGACTATTTACAGTCTTTATAAATACACACACACACACACATACATATATTACATATTCATATGTAGAGTTAAATAGTCTTGATTTTGAATCCAGATTTCCTTAATTTTTTAACCATGAGCATATTATATTCCCTAATTGAACCCCAATTTCCTCAACAACAACAATGAAATAAATGAGGATAGAAACCAATATTTCACAAGATGGCTGAGGGATTTAAATGAGGAAAACCATGCAAAATGCTCAGTTTAACGTCTGCTAAAGATACCAAATAAAAGACATACATCAGCAACAATAGTGGAAGTAGCGATGGTGGTTGTAGTTGTTGCAATGCTATTAATATTCCTCTAGCTTCCAGCCAGCTTCTCTCTACCAGGATACCACCAGAGAGGAGAGAAACGGAAGGAGGAGGCGAGGAAAAAGACATTACAAATAAGGATCAATGATTCTAAGAAGGTGACAAGACCTGGAGGAGCACCTTAGATGGAGGAAAAGGACAGAATAATTACATGGGTGTAGATCTCACGTTGATGCTTTACTCGTGCCTTTAGAGGAAAGAAAGAACACGTTAAAATAAGACTATATTAAAAAAGATTTTTTTTTTAAACAGAATCCCCCACGAGTTAGGTTTGGAGGAGACTGCAGACAAAAAGAAATTAGAGAAATAAACTTTGCTTAAATCACCCTTTGCTAAAAATAGGCTGCAAAGAGGGGTTTGAAAGGAAATGTCACTGACAGATGTGAATGAACAATTATTCAGCACGCGGTTTCTTTAGGCAAACAGCAATTTAACTTCAAATAATTGAATTAAATAAAATATTTTTAGTCCTTGGAACTACAGCTTGGAAAGCATATGGTGTTTACAGAGCGATTTTGTTAAGACTTACAAGAAGTTGGGACAAGGTGAGGTATTTATGCTGCAGGATCACCTAACGCAGATATTTTATTTTTGCTTATAATATTGCAGTTACTTAGAAAAGAGATTAATTTCAAAAGATCAAGAAAAGGGTCTGTGCAGAATGATCCATTTTGCAAAGGTTCCATTTAGAACTTTGAATGAGACCCATTTAAAAGCTGAGAAAATATCATGAACATGCCTTAATAGTTCACTAAAGTTTTGGAGCTGGGTAAGAAATCTATTCATATTATAGTACTCATAACATCAAACAGTGGAAGGGGAAAAACTGCAGTGACCTTGAAAAACCTCAAATAAATTGGGTCTATAAAGTTGATGTCTACTTCATGGAGACAGCAAAGCTTTTTTGTCTTTCTTCCTTTCTTTTTAATATATGGTCCGACCTCTAAACAAAATGTAAAATGACTGTTTTATCATGTTTTTGAAGTGAGGGAGACTGAATCCTTTGGTGAAAGGAATTCAGAATAGTGGACATCAACTAATATTAATTCCTAATTTTATGCAAAATGACATTGCAAATTAATTACTGATGAGCTATTTTAGTGGAACTATGCCAAGATTCAGATTGTTTGGGGCATAGTGGTTCAGTAATAAATATTTAACACACTGTGGGATATTCTGGTTGCCTGGTCAGCCATTCATTTCCTTTGATCCCTGGAAACTAATTTTTTTTTCAGTCAACTGTAACTGATTGCAGGCAGGTTTTTTGTTTTTTTTTTTTTTCTCCTTCTTTTTCTTCTTTAGGATGGGGCTGCTGAACAAGGCACCTAATATACATTTTCCCATTTGCTTTTCATCTGATTGTACCTCTATCACAGAAAGCAATGACATAGTACCTGTGTTTGTAGCCAGCTGCTATCTGCTAATCATTTAATGCTTTAGATTTTAATCTCCCGGTGCCTGACGTTTCTAACTCCTTACTTAAACTAAGACATTTCTCAGTGAAAATCACTTGGGATCTAGTTTTAAAGCAGTGAGTCACTGTACAGATATTTTTCTCCATTAACAACTATATTGTTCAATTTGAGTATTGCGCTTTATAAATCAATAACATGACTGTTTTCTTGAAGTCTATTCTAAGTACTTTTCTACGCTAAAATCTTAGATTTCAAAATAATAGTATAAACTGCACAGATTATGAAATTTAGTATGAATCAGAGTTTAGCAACATAATATATAATTACTCAAAATATGCATCTAAACCTAATACTATTATTTTGTCATGTCCATTATGGGTGGAATTTTTAAATAGTAGATCCCTAAGTGAGAGTAGCTTTTATGGCTAAATATGAAAGCATTTAGAGGGAATATTATTACTACTATTTTAAATAAAATACCATGGATTTTAAAATTAACTCGCACAATCTACTTCCAAATTGCAAGTGCATATGCATTTCTTCAACTCAACAACAATGCTTTTAGGAATGCATATACAATATGTTTAAGGCTTATGGTAAATCAAAATAGACAACTTTCAAAGATGGCTTTTACAGAGTCTTCTAAAACTGCATTGTCCAATATGGTAGTCACTTCCCAAATGTGACTATTCAAGTTCAAATTAAATTAAATTAAATTGAAAATGTAATTCCTCAGATACACCACATCTAAGTGTTTAATAACCACCTGTGTTAGTGGTTATTATATAGTACAATTAAGACCTGCAGAACATTTTCATCATTGCAGAAAGTTGTATTGGTTAGTACTATTCTAGAATATAGTTTTGTTCTTATAGCATCTGGATTTTGATAATGTACTAATCTGACAAACATAACACCTACAAATAAAAGTTATGATTTGTATAGGACCCATATTCCGGACACTACACATTGTGACTTTAATAATATAAAATCAAACTTATGACAAATTTGACGAGTGGTCTGTTTAACAGCTGATGTATTATATGTCAATAATGATTCAATTTTGAAAATTACAAATTTTTTTGTGATAGCCTTTAGAAATAATTTATTTGAAAAAAAAAAAGTTGTCAGTATCAAAACTGTCATCTTAAATTTATCCAACCATAGCCAAAAAGTGGAAATAATGCAGATGTTCATCAGCTAATGAACAGATAAAATGTGGTGTATCTGTTCACTGGGACATTTTATATATATACACACACATTGTGCTGTTTGAAGCTATTTTGTATCCCAGAAAAGCCATGTCCTATAATCCTCATTCAGTGTTGCTGAGTGGGATCTTTTTTATTGTTTCCATGGAGACATGACCTACCCAATTACAGATGGCAACCTTTGATTAAATGGTTTCCATGGATATGTGTCGCCACCCATTCAAGGTGGGGTTGCTTACTGGAACCCTTTAAGATGCTGTCTGGCATATTGCATATTGCATTCCAGTAGCTTACAAACTGAAACACACACACACACACACACACACACACACACACACATCTACATACATATACATACACACACAAACTTTAAACAGACTATGACATTCTCAGTCATCTATACATTAAAACCAAATGCCAATAAAAATTCCACAAATCACAATTAGAAAAAAATAAAATAGATTGGGTTAAAAGCAAAATAATATGAAGTAAAAATATCTTCAAGGGATCAACTATATATATATATATATGTCATTTATATATTTGACATATAGGAATGTAGATTGCTTCGTACTGTACTATAACTTTTATTTTTATAAACATTCAGCTTAGACCTCATCTTTCTTGACATACCTCAGATTAAACAATGAGCAACCTATTAAATAGTTTTCCAAGGCAAATGTATAAATTAATCACTCTAATTACCTTAGATATTTTATCAGACTGTTATATTTAAAACACTACATTATTTTAAAAACACAAAATCAAATAAAGGATTTCAGTTTATTAGAATTTCTGTGTAAGAAAGTTAAGTTGTTTACATGATCAGGGCATCTGTTTTTGTACAAGATGTCATTGTACAACTTCATAGACTCAGTGAATAGCACGTCCTGGAGGTGTGTAGCTACATGCTGTTCTATATTGTTACTGAAAAGGGTGTCATCTTCTCCTTTGAATATTTTTTATGGAATATTTCTGAAGAAAATAGCCTATCCTGAACCAAGTATCAGGAACAAAATACATTCATTGATAAAATATTACTAGCCTTTGGTTCTTGAGCTGAAAGACTTTGGAAGATGTAGTTCCATATCTTGGAAACCACTATATTTAACTGGGTAACCTAGAATACCAAAGTTTCAGTACCTTTAATTCATTCATTAATGACTTATTTGAAAAATGTATGAGGTTCAGATGATCAGACGGCAGAGTGAGCTGCTACAGGCCTCTGCCTAATCACCCCTCCCACCCCCACCCCACAGAATCTTTCAGAAACAAACAAGAGTTAGCAGACTATCTTTCTTAAAGCTCCAGAAAATAGTCAAAGGGTTATAGGGCAAGAGACAAGTGCCAAGTCAAGAAAAAGGCCACTTAACAATGGTTAGAAATCCTTCTCGAAGCACGGTGACTGATTTCTCCTCCAACACCTCATCAGCTCAGTGCTGAGTTGGCTTGCTCACTCTTGTGTGGGTCCCTGGTACCATCTCCAAAGGGCACTGCCTAACCTTTGTGCACATTCTAGGAGAATGCATTTCTGTGCCTTTCTGTCTGGTGGCAGCTTGAAGGACAGAATCAGGACCTTTATTATGTGTTCACCATTCCAGAACTTGCCCTGGGTGGAGAATCAGCTTTCAGAGCTCTCCTACAGAACACTGTGGATAAACAGAAAATCATTGCCACCTACGGCAAAAATTTGCTGTCTGTAGAACATACAATATATTGCTTGAAACCATGAGGAACCCCTGTTTCCTAAAGAAAGGAGACATTCAGATCTGAGTAAATGGGAGAATTCCTAGAGCCACATCTGCATGTCAAAGAGAAGACTAGGGAGGTACATGTGCTATTGCCACAGGCTATTTTCTAAATTGATTCATAGGACAGAGAAATTCTGAAGGTGAACACATACAAACAGGCCAATTTGCAAAGACTGAGAAAAGTGGTTTTATTATTTTCTTTTTCTTTATTTTTTTGGTCAGGTCCTGACATTCAAGGAAATCTCTGTCATAACACTAGCTGGATATAAGCTTAAAGAACAGATGCCTCAGTGTTTACATTTTACATATAACACAGTAAAATATCAAAATGTTCAGATTACAACAAAAGATTGCAACACAGAGAAACAGGAAACAATGGCTATGCAAAGACTTTGCATAAATAATTAGAAACCATCAAGACCAGAGTTTAAACATTTTAGACAAAGACATCAAAAAATGGTCCTAAACAAGCACAAAGGGCTAAAGGAAAACACGGTCAAAGAACTAAAGGAAATCAGAAAAATGTAGATGACCCTAAAAAAATCTCAAAAAAAAAAAGATAAAAATCATGAAAAGGAACCAAACATAGCTGAAAATCACAGTAACCATCATTAAAAATTCCCTAGAGCGATTTAACAGAAACTGGCAGAAGAAAGAATCAGCTAACTTGAAGATAAGGCAATTGAAATTATTCAGCCTGAGAAGCAGAAATAAGAAAGAATGAAGAAACATGAGCAGAATGTGAGATACTGTGGGACACCATCAAGCGTACCAACAAAGGCATTCTGGGTGGCAGTTCCAGAATGAGAAGGTAAGAAAAAGGTTCAGAAAGCATAGTCAAAGAAATAACATCCAAAAACTTCCAAATTCAATGAAAGTCATGAATATACACATCCAAGAAGTTCATCAAATTCCAAACAGGATTGGAACTTAAATGATTCAAACTTGAATGATCCACGCCAAGACATATAGTAATCAAACTACTGGCTGCCAAAGAGAGAATTCTGAGAGCCATAAGAGAGGAGCAATGTATCATGTACAAGAGAACCCTAATAAGACCAAGTATTGGTTTTCCCAAATTCACTGGGATAACACATTTAACTTGCTGAAAGGAAAAAAAAAAAAAAGCAGACCAAGATTTCTTTATATGGGCAAAAATGTCCTGAGGGAGAGAATATAGCATTCCCAGACAAACAAAAGTAGAAGGAGTTCATCATCACCACCAGACTAACCCTATAAGAACTACTAGGGGGGTTCTTCACATTTTAAAGAAAGGACACTAGACAAAAAAAATCAAAGCTCCATGAACAAATAAAGTCCTCTAGTACAGGTGACTACCAGGGTAAACATAAATGCCAGTATTATTGTATTTACGGTTTATAACCTCACTTGATACTTCCAACAGGATCTAAAATTCAAAAGCATAAAAAGTAATGATGAATGGATGATTTTGAACTTTGGCATTTTATAGGTAACTTGCAACAAGAACTACATAATAATGGAGGATCAGCAAGATACAGGGACATAACATGTGTGTGCTACTGAATTTAAGTTGTTATCAAACCAAATATGACTTATAGATCTAGGATGTTAAATTTAAGCTCCATGGTAACCACACAAAGAAAAAATCTGGAAAAAATACACAGAAAAAAATGAGAGGGGATTCTCTAAGGTTCACTACAAAAATGGGCAAATAACTTGCACAGACATCTTTCCATAGAAGATAAACAAATGGGCAATAAGCATATGAAAAGGTGCTCAATAGCATTAGCCAATAGAAAATACAAATCAAACCCACAATGAGAAACAACTGCACATCTTCTAGAGAGGCTGCTACTGAAAAAAAATTAAAAATAACAAGTGCTGGTGAGGATACGAAAACGTGGGAATTTTAGTACATTGCAGGTGGGAATGTAAAATGGTGTAGCCAATGTGGAAAACTATTTGGTGATTGCTAAAAAGCTTAACATAGAACTACCAGATGACCTGGAAATCCACTTAAGGAGTACACCAAAAAAAAATTTAGAGCACGTAACTGGTAGATATTTGTACACCGATGCTCATAGCAACATCATTCACAATAGCCAAAGGTAGACATAAGCCAAAGGTCCTTCACAGATGAATGGATTAACAAAATATGGTGTGTGTGTGTGTGTGTATAAATATGTATTTGCATTTGTTCATGTATCTATATGGTAGGTTGTAGCTATGTACCAAACAAAACATGTTCTTATACTTAATCCATTCCTGAGGATGTGAACCCATTGTAAATAGGATCTTCTGATGAGGTTTCTTCAATTAGGGTGTGGCCCAATTGATTTAGGATGGGCCTTAATCCTATTACTGCAGGGCTCACAGGGAAGGTCCCTGAGGGAGAAAGTGCAGGGAAGCAGCTAGAAGCTGAATGTCAGCAGAAACCAGAGGAAAGACCACTGTGTGTCTTCCCACGTGACAGAAAAGCTGGCAGCCAGCTCTAGCACACCAGTCTACTGGGAGAAAACATCACCTTGATGATGCCTTGATATTGGACTTCTCTTGGCCTCAAAACCTTGAGCCATCAAATTGCCTTTGTTTAAGGAAATTAAAACTATCACACGTTTTTTTTTTTTTTTGCTTTAGCAATGAGGAAACTAAAAAACATACAATAGAATACTATTTAGCTCTAAAAAAATGCAGTTCTGATAACATGCTACTACATGGAGGACATTTGAAGACATCATGTTGAGTGAAATGTCAGTCACAAAGGGACAGATGTATGATTTCATTCACATGAAATTGTTAGAATAAGCAAATTTAGAGTCACAAATTAGGGTAGAGGTTACTGGGTCGGGGAGGATGGAGAAGGGAGAATTGCTGTACAATGGGTAATGGCTGTAGGGTTTCTGTTTTGGTTGATGGGAAAGTTCTGGTAACGGATGGTGGTGAGGGCAAGCAAAACATTGCGTAGGTGATTAATCCCACTGAATTATATGCTTCTGATGGTGAAGTTCATGTTTTCTTTATATTTTCACAATTGAAAAACAGAGAGAAAAAGAGAGAGATTGATTGACATTTAAAAAGACAATCAAATTAAAGATAATACATGATCCTGGATTGGATAGAATGAAGGAGAAAATGCCCAAAAGGTTATATTATTAGACCATATGAAAAAAATGGAATATAGACTCTAAGCTTTATATCAATGTTAAGTTTTTGAACTTGAAAATTGTACTTAAGGTGGATAAGCTTATCCTTAGGAAATGTGAATAACCTCATTCTTAGGAAATGTACATAGAAATATTAAGTGTTCAAGTATACAACCTACTCTCAAATAAATGTAAATAATAGATAAATAGGTAGAAATATAGATAAATGAGTAGAGAGATACGTTAAATGATACAAATGTGGTAAAATGTTAAAAGCTGGTGGATCTGGGTGAGGGATATGTTGGAATTCTCTGTACAAGGTCGCCATTACTTTTGCAACTGTTCTAGAAGTTTGAAATTATATCAAAATAAAAATTAAATGGTGTGGTGTGATGGTGGCTCAGTGGCAGAGTTCTTACCTGCCATGCCAGAAACCTGGGTTTGATTCCCGGTGCCTGCCCGTGCAAAAAATAATAAAAAATAAAAAATAAGCAAATGAACCAACAAAAATGCATGTGTACATATCATATACTAGACCTTGCTCTAGTAATGTAAAGATGAATAAATCAGTCCTTGCCTAAAGGTTCTTAGAGTATTGGAGGACAGAGATATGAAAGAAATAATTAAAATATATTCTTATAACTGCAACCAAACAGATATACAGGGGCTATTACAGAAATACAGTTAACGATTACCTAATCTAGCCTTGAGTGTCAATGAAATAGTCTTAGGGAAATATTACCTTGGAGAAATATTCAAGGTTGAATAGGAGTTATCCAGGTAAAGGGGAGTTAATGAAAAGAATTCTAAACTCAAAGCATAGACGTAGAAGGAAAACATAACACTTCTTCAAGGTTACTCTAGACTACAATAAATTATAAGAATTATTAATAATTGTGCCAATCTTGTTTGGCAGAAAGTTCAATTGTCTCCTCAATATCCATTCTTCCCCTTCTTCCTTTAAAAAAACAGAATCCCAGAATTTCAGCTCTGCACCCAGCTACCCATCTGAAGACTGCATTCTTCAGCCTTGCTTGCAACTACACAGGACATATGACAGTACTGGTCAATGATATATGAGCAAAAGTTAACTGCATAATTTTTTGGCTTTATCTTAAAAGGAAAGGCATGTGGCCTTCATTTCCCCTTGTTTCAAAGTTACTGGGAAAGCAGATGTGATGGTAATAAAAAGAGAAGCCATCTCAGAATCACAATATGAGAACTGTATGTTGACTGAGCAACAAGGTAGAAGAAGCCTGGTTCTCCAATACCAGAACCACTAGAGCAGCACTGCCTGCTTATACTTGGACTATCACATAAAAAATAATTAATTTCCATCTTATTTAAGCCGCTAGTACTTTTAGATCATTGTTAAAGGAGCCACCCCTTGATTCTTAATTAATAGATGCAATTCTTAAAAACTTTGTCTGTTTCTTCTTATTTATCTTTACATCATTCCTATTACTGGAATAAAACTTCTGATGTATCTCTGGGTTAGAATCTCTATTGGTAGGCACAATACTTTGGGATTTGTAAAGTTATGCCAAATAAGTCTTTGAAATTGTGTTAGAAATCTTTGTTAGCTATCAGGTGCACCTTTTGAGCAGGGTCTTATATCTATAGATTCTGGGGCATAAGACAGTTGAATTTCATAGTTTTTCCTAAACTAACTTATTTAGTATAAATTTACTTATTAACTTAATTCAGCCATATCTTTTATTATTTGTTTTTAATCTGTTTGTGTGTATAATCTGGAACTATACCATGGTGACATTTTATGAAGGCACAATTTGATCAAATTTTCCTCTTTTGTACTTAAAAAAAGCACACAGATTGCCCTCTATTTTTTGAAAGTGAAAAAAAGAATTGCAGATAAAGCATGTTGCAGTACAAGTAAACAAACCCACTGTTTGCAAAGCAACCAGTTATAATGTATTCTTAATTAGGAAAGCAATGTATCTTAAAGGCATAAAAGTCACACTTCTATATTTTGTATCTCGAATACAACTATGTTTGATTTATTACTAATTTTGCTTGAAGAAATTAAGACCACAAACTTCCTGACTCTGCATGTAAAGCTATGCTGAACACCATATAATATTAAAATAATTCAATCTAAAATGTAACAAATTATAGTTCTTTAGTAAAAGCAGAAATTTAAATAGTCATGATGCAAAAGAGATTAAGTAGCTACCTACTTTTAAAGACTGTGTACATATCCATAAGCAATGGAAATGGAGACATATTTTGAATTTTCAATTATTAGGTATTCACTATTAATCAGTAAAGCATTGCATTTAATTGAATCTTACGTTTCAACACCCGCACGTGATCTTGATTTATAGTAAATTTGATAATAATGCACGTACTCTTTTATTTGACACATGCTCTTATAATTATATGCTATTTATCACATAACAGAAACATTTCCTTTTTTTTTAGAAACTATTTAATATTCTGATGTTTTAACAGATTTAACCTCAATCACAGGAACATAATTCAGTACCATTTGATAAAACATCTGAAAACCAAAAAAAGAGACACTGCCTTCTCTTTGATGGGTCAGCCATACAGTTTAGTGTTAATGAGACACCACTTTCTAGATGAAACTAAAGTACTGGATGATGAGGACTGTGGCTGAAGATAAGACTATAAATTTAAATATTGTTTAATCTCAGTGACTGGGGGATGAGAGAGGGAGAAGGCAGAGGCAGAACTGGGAAGGCTGGAAAGCTCCCAGATATCCTTCCTTTCAGGCTGAAATGAGAAGTTTTCCCAGTTGATGGCAGAATAAGCTGCTCTCACCTTAAAAGAAATTTCCAGGCACTCAGACATACTAAACCTGATTCTATTTCCCAGGGAGTCATTCCTACTCACATCTTCCTGTGAGGCTGAATAATTTTCACAACCTGTTCTTTATTTATATTTCCAAACTTGAAGAAATATCACAGGTCTGTTGTGCCAACAGCTATAAATTCAGGACTTGCTGAAAAATCTCCATGTAGCTCATTAGGTTTTTGTTTTAATCAGCATCATATCTAAAGCATGTTCAACTTTAAATGACAAGCCAGAAGGATGAACTCTTGCTCATAACCATTCCACTCTTTCTGCCTATAAGCATTGTGTGCTACACCAAGGAAGCTTTGCAGCCAATGTAATTGAACTAGAGAGGACAGTATAAAACCTAAGCACGCATTCTGGGGTGAGCTGTGGAATGACTGTAAACAGAGCAGGCACCAGAAATGCTGTAAAGCACAAATTCAAATATGACATGGCAGAGCTATGAAGTGCAAGCAATCAACTATGGCAGTCAGCCTATTGGCCTCCCCATTGGGGTGGAAGTCGCTGAAACAGTCACAGACGGTTATTGGTCTTGAAATTTTGGCTGCAGTTGCAACAAGCGCTCTTTACATGAAGGGAGTGTGGAAAGAATTGCAAGGCACATTAGTTCAGGATAACAGTGTTTTCAGAAACAGCATTTAGAAATTGGAGTCTGGGAACAAAAGATATTTGACTTTATAAGTGAATGCTAGTCACTTTTACCTGCACAAAGCAACCAGTACAGTCAATGCGCATCCTTCATTGTTACATGGAACTATGAAACACAGACTGTACTTTAAATAGAAATAAATTAAGCATTCATACTAGATTATATCCTCAGGTCACTGTGGAAATGTAGCCATTTGTTGAAATTTCCCTTCATACTGTGCCTTTACCAAAATAGAACAAAAAGGACTTATGCAAGTAATCCTATAGTGAAGGAAATTAAACCCTTATGCATCAATTAGTTTGTCAATTAAAACTGTATATTCAGTGGAAATGGTTCCAAGGCAAAGATGCATTCAGGTACCGTGATCGCCAGGGCTTGTATTTTCCTTATGTCCTTCTCTTTCCTGGCTTAGCTTTTTCTATTTGGAGTCAGAGAGATCAGAATTTCAACCCTGTTCAATTATAAAGGCCTTGAACAAGTTGTTTATTTAACCTTCCAAAGTCAACAGCTCTCATTTTATTACCATCTGGATGGTTTTCTCATATTGATATTGTCATCAAAATCCATATTACTTATCACTAGCATCTACTTGACTTTTTTTCTTTTCTTTTTTTAACATGGGCAGGCACTGGGAACCGAACCCAGGACTCTGGCATGGCAGGCGAGAACTCTGCCTGCTGAGCCACCGGGGTCCACCCCTTGACTTGTTTTTGTATTTACTTATATATTCATGAAGCTCTAGCAAATTTTAATGGGGTATTCGTTCAGTAAATGAATACATGTGACAAATGAAAAAAATGCTTATATGATATTAACGAAAGATATTTTCTCTTAAGTGAGCATAGATCTTCCAGAAAACCAGTCAGAAAATTGCAATATAGTATAGACCCATTTCTTAATCTTGCCAGCTCATCCTGTTGCAAATGATTAAGAATAAAAACAAAACAAACCAACCAAATAAACAAACAAAAACAAGTCCCTTGGGGAAAACAGAAGAAAGAAATAATTTTAAAGTCAAAACATTTGTGATCATCTAAGGTATTCTGAAATAGCTTTGCTCCTGAGAGAGGTGAACTGTTTGGGTTGATTCATTCCTTACATACATATAGTTAATGCCTATGACAATTTATTACAATGGAGGGGTCCTTTGACTTGGGTCCTTATGGTTTTCTATAACAGTAAAATAACAAGTGTCCTTATGTATATATGATATTCTCTTGCTGTTATTTGATATACGTTAAGAAAGATTTCCCTTACAGATCATTGGAAGTATTACTTTGCTGCACTAGAGACAATTTTGTTTCTCCAAAGACAGAGATGTAGAATATGTAATGCTCTACTAGCTAATGATAATACATGGGGTGCAAGGGTAATTCAGTGACAGAATTCTCGCCTGCCATGCAGGAGACCCAGGTTCGATTCCCAGCCTGTGCACTCCCCCCCCCCCCCAAAAAAAAACAAGCAAGCAAGCAAGTAAACAAAAAAATACAAAAACAAAAATCCATCAAATGGTACTGCAATAATGGGATACTCACATAGAAAAACAATGAAATGAAACCCCGCTAAAGAGCCTACAAAATTAATAATGATAATAATAGCAATAACACACTAAACATACATTTTTTGGCCACTCACTGTTAAAGAGTGAAATGATTCAGAACTTCAAAGTAAAATAAGAATAATATAACATAAAAGATACCAATTAATAAAAATTGTTGATAACATTTACTTTTAAATATGAATTAAAAAGGTTCATTATTTTATAATGACCTGTTTATGAATTTCTTACCTGATAGAGTATGATTTCTTTAGGGACAGGGCTTTTCTTATTCCCTTTTCTATACCCAGCACCCAACATAGTCCAGCATATGGTTTTCAAGAGTATGTGTGTGTAGAAATAAATGAACAAATGAAAAAAAATGACAGGATTTAACAATCGAAAAGAGTGAGGATGGAATTCCAGGGACATGTGTAGACTTTAGCCTCAACTGAGAATGATGGCTGCTGTCATGACAAGCTTCTCTCCCACTCTAGAGAATCTTTGGATTGCCCAAACTAATCACTGTTTTGGGTTAAAGCATTGACAGCATATGTTAAATTAGGTCTTATTGTAAATGAGATCTGATGTTGGTACACCCAAGCCATCATTAACCATTACCATTTTAATCCTATTAAGCAAATAAATGATGGGCTGTAAGAATGAAAGAAATTTCCTGGTACCACTATGTCATTAGTTACTTACATAGCTTGTGCTAATTCTAGAGACATTGATACTAACAGAATCCAGAGAGAATTAGTTTTGATGAAGATGAAGTCAGTTAGGTGAAGCCTGGATGTTGCATATGCCTGGGAAGGAGATGGTGGTCTTATTATGGTTTGTCCTGGGAAAGGTCATCCTTAGTGCCCCACAATGAAAGAATGACATATGGAAAAATAAAGAGGAGACAAAAAAATTTAAAAAAAATTTAAAGATAACATGATATATTTTGTGTTTTTCAAAACCTTTAATCACAGGAAACAATCTATTATTCTTGGAAGAGAAAAACTTCCTAGATATAAAGACTGATTTTATTGATGTCTGAGACAAAATATAAAGGAATGAATTCACAAGCCTGAAGCATAAACACGGATTGCTGGTATAAATAAAAAACATATACATTACTTAAAATAAGAATAACAACAGACTTCATAAACTGAAGCTTAAGATAGAAAATAGACACATACTGATTGTTTGATTAGGCATTAGACAGGTCCCTTATAAGTACACCAATTTTTGGTTTCACAACCTTGCTGTTTTAAAATTTATACTGTCCCATAAACAATAGATATTAACTATCCACAGAGATGTTGTAAAAATGTACTTGTTTTGAGATGATGGCTCTGGAGGGGCTGAGAATACAGAGCATTTAGAGGAGAGAAGCTAGGAGCCTGCTCCCTTATGTATTGCAGAGGCTATGAAACCATTACTCCTGCTCAGAGGTCCTTTGACCTATAAGTTTACAAGAGTACTGCCCATTTTAGTGGGAGAAAATAAGTTTCTTATTTAGAATAGTAGAACTTCCGTTACAGGATGTGTATAGCTTCAGGGGACAGGAGAGAGTGCATTGCATTGCAATACCAGTGTATTTTGCCACTTGGGGAGATGCTTGCCTTAAATCCAAGGAAGAATGCCCTGAGAAAAAAGGATGGGATGCAATGATCACCCCCAGAATAAATACGAGACTTCTATTCGGTCTGAAAGCATATTACATGTATATCAAGCTAAAAGGGTCTTTTATGCTTTTCAAAAAAATTGGCAATGATAAATTTATCACCAAAAAAGGTGATCGTAATCACCGATGGGAGTCTGAAGTTCATACTACAAAAGGGTATTGTTAAATACAGATATGTGCGGTTTATTTTCTTCACCAAATTATGTAACTTATAAACTCTAATTTTATATTCAAGAAAAACCAGAGTGTAAATACAGATGAAAAGAGGAGGGAGATTCAGCATCTTAGGGAAATGTCATTTTCACTTGGTTTGACTAATGCTTCAAGTCAAGCCACAGAGTTATTAATTTTAGGCCATCACTATTAAAAAGATACTGTGACAATGAGAAAATAACAGTTGTGCCCATACTCTCCTTGGGAAATGGTTTTATAATGTTTTGTAAGGCAGGCATGAATTCGATCAAAAGGTATTAAATCCCATGATCATCCTCACACCTTGTGTCTTGAATTTGATTAAATAATATATCTTGGCCCATATAAGTATATGCATATTGTTTCAACATGGAAATTGGGAAGAGGTATTTGCAAATAATTATACATATAACAATAAGAGGCATTTGCAAATAACTCTATGGCTTGACTTGAAGCATTTACAACTCTAGAGCCTACATTTGCAAAACTATCTTTGGGAAGGAATAAACCAGGGCATATAGAAACGTTTTAGATAAAATTTGAGTATTTCACACACACACACACACACACACACACACACACACACACACACACACACACAAGGTCACTATGAATGTGAAGTTTTTCTCTAAAAGTTTCCATAGGCACATAGCTGAATCTGAGGTTTGTCTTTGTTGTATCTGTGTCCAACATAATTGCGTAAGAATAGAGTACAGTTATTGTATGCTCACCCTAGCTTCTTCAGTAAATTCCGTTTTTCTATTAGCATTAGTTAATATTTGTTGAAAGAAAGAGTGAATAAATTTGGATTCTTAATAAATATGGATACATTTGCACAGTTTTGTGTTAATATAAGAAAAAATGATGAACAAATGCTGGATAATCTTATGAATCTCCTAAAGATATCTGACTTCTGGCTTATACTTCAATGCCTTCACTTCTTACATTACCAGGGAGACATCCTAGCCTTTTACAAGAGCACGTTTTGCACAGTGTCTAAGAAATCCTGAAAGGGCGAACACCTGTTCAGGACTACCTGGGTTCTAGGATACAGCCTCTTGTAATGAGCCATGATGCTGTCCTGTTTCATATCCTATCTTCTAGTCCACCTCTTCCAAAAGTGCATACAGACAAGCAATACAGTTGTTCTTTCTTTTATTCAATATGTATTCAATATTTCAGGGAATGTAGGGATGCATGCAATAAAGAGCTAGTCTTGAAGAGTTTATAGTATAGTGAGTTTAGGCTATAAATTGCATGCATAATAGCGATAAATGAATGCTTTCAACTTCATTTTACTAACTACTTTTGAAAATCTTTCAATGATGCTACCGACTAACTATGAAGTCCAGTCTCTTAGTGTGCCACCCATATGGCTCCATCACCCATGCTTCTAAAATGAGCCCCTCCCACATTATACAACTAGGATTTTGGTGTGCGTTGATTATTTTGTTTTTCAAATCTCTGAAAATATGACTTTCCCTGGCTGGAATAACTTTTCAATATCCTCATGGCTTTTTAACATATAATCATATTTCAAAATCCATTTTTATACCCTCTAGTTTCAAAATATCCTTCTAGACCTTTACAGCTATCAGTTATATTTCCTTCTGTAACTGTTATTATTATTTTTTAACCACTCCTTTGTCCAATATCACAGCATCTCTTATATGGTAGCTGAGTATTCTATCTTAATTTTCAAATGCATACTTCATTGTCTGAAAATAGGAATGGCATCTTTTTTTTTTATCTCCCGAAGTCCTGAACACAGATGTGATGCACATAGTATGTTGAGAAAAGTCTTGATAAATAAACTGATGAATGAATGTTCCCACCATATTATTTATCCATAAGGAACAGATTATCCCAAAAATTCCTGACTCAGAAGCCCACGGAGATAAGCAAACTGGAAGGATCAAATTTAAAATGGGAGAGGATTGTGGGAAGACGGCAGAGTATAAAGTTTCAAGAATCAGTCCCTCAACCAGAACCATAGTTAAATAGGCAGGCATTGTCTGTATCAACTATTTTGAAACTCCAAAGTCTAGCAGAACACTGAGGAATCCAGGAGAGGGTGGGAAGAAGAGGCTGTAACATTACAGTAAATACAGGTGAATTTTCCTGTCCTTGCAGGGGCTTCCCTCTGCTATCCCCCAGACCTTGAGTCAGGCACCAGTAAAGTCCTCAACTCTGGTTCCTGGTACATCATGCCAGTGCCAGGTGGGATATGGACCTAGTTTCCCAAGATCCATTGGTGTGCAGTCCAATTCTCATCACTTCTTTTGATCATTTCAGATTTCAGGGGTGCAGCTCTGAGGGCATCTGTTGTTCCAAAAAGTCTTGAGTGAAAGTGTCAGAGGAGTCTTAAAGATAATAGCCTTCCTCAAAACTATGAAAAACAGTTAAAGTATTGAATTTACTTGGCAAGTGCCAAATTAAGAAAGTAAAACCTCAAAGAGCCATTGGAGAAGTTCCTGCCATCCTTGCTGGCCCTCACATCCAGCCCCAAGTTGGTATGGCACGGGTGAGCTTCTCCTCTGTGAATAACTAACCTCCTTTCAACTAGGAAAGACTGACCTAGAAACTCTTTTTCGACTCACCTGCCCTCTCAGAATTTGCCTCATAGGCAAAAGGAGCTTGGGACAGCAAAATGTGTATAAGACACAATTTAATCGGGTGGCCTGGGCAAAGGCTCACCTGCTTTAAGTCCTTGATGGAGCACCCAGTAGAGGAAGAAGGTTTGCTTCCTAGGGAGTAGAGGAGACATTCAAATTCCTGTATGCAGAATATCTTCTAAGGTCACTACAGGCATAAGTTCAGGACAAGACACAGGCTCAGGAAAGACCTTGCACTTCACATTCACATTGGGTTGGCCTTTTTAATAGGAAGGCTGAACACCTAAGGAGAGTACCAGCCAATGTAAGACCAATTTGTAAAGATGCAAAGTATGTTTTTTGCATTAATTAGTTTGGGTTTGTTAGAACCTTGCTAAATAAATATATGAAACAAAAATTGACTTTAACACATCACTTCTAATAATGGTTAGTACATGTAGATAGATATCAATAAGGAAATAGGAGATTTGGATAATATTGTAAACCAATTAGATCACACAGACATGTAGGACACTTCACTCAATAACAGCAGAATGCACATTCTTTTCTAGCACACATGAATCATTCCCTAGGATAGATTGAGCATATGTTAGGTAACAAAACAGGTCACAATAAATTCAAAATTATTAAATCATACAATGTACCCAATGGAATGTAACTAGAAATCAATAATAGCCAGAAAAATGGAAAATTTGCACCTAACATGCAATAAACTTTGTACTCTTAAACAATCAATGAGTAATAGAAGTAAAGGAAAGTAGGAAATATCTTGAAGTGAGCAAAAATGAAAACATAATATTGCAAAACAAAGCAAAGGCAGTACCGAGAGGTAAATGCTCATATTAAAAAAGGAGAAAGATTGCAAATCAGAAATCCAGCCTCATTGCTGAAAGAGCTAGAAAAAGAAGGACAAAGTAAACTCAGAGTGAGCAGAAGGAAAGAGATAAAGAGCAGAGCAGAAATAAAGAAATAGAGAATAATAGAGAAAATCACCAAAAAAAAAAGTTAGTTCTTTGAAAAGATGAATGAAATTGACAAAACTTTAGCTAGATTGTCAAAAAAAGAGAGAGGTCACAAAAAAACTATAATCTGAAATGAAATGGGGGTTACTACCGATTCCACTGAAACAAAAAGGACTATGAAGCGACACAATAAACAAATGTATGCTAATAAATTGGATGACCTAGATGAAATGTACAAATTCCTAGAAACATAAAAAAAAAAAAAAAACCTAAACTTGCTTAAGAAGAAATAGAAGAGCTTAACAAACCAAAAACTAGTGAAGATATTGAATCAGTAGTCAAAACCTACCAACAAAGAAAAGCCCAGGACCAGATGGCTTCACAGGTGGAATTTTACCAAACATCCTAAGAAGAATTAAAACCAATAATACTCAAACTATTTTAAAAAATGGAAGACAGTGAACACTCTTTTACTCATTTTATGAGACCAGCATCATCCTAATACCAAAACCAGATAGAGATATCACAGGAAGAGAAAATAACAGACAAATATCCCTCATGAATATAAATGCAAAAATCCTCAAAAAAATATTAGCAAATTGAACCCAACAGCACATTAAAATAATTATGCACCATGATCAAGTGGGATTTATCACAGGTATGAAAGTGAGGTTCAACATAAGAAAATCAATTAATGTAATATGTTACATTAATAGAATGAGGGGGAAAAAAGCATGATCATCATCATTTCACGCAGAAAAGTCTTTTGACAATATCCAGCAACATTTCCCGGTAAAAACACTTAGAAAACTAGGAAGAGAAGAAAAATCTCTTCAACACGATAAATGGCACATATGGAAAACTCACACCAAAAATCCACCTAATGGTGAAAGAATGAGAGAATTTCCTCTAAGATTAGGAAGAATACAAAAATGCTCACTGTTACCACTGTTCTTTAATATTGTACTGGAAATTCTAAACAGAGCAAAAAGAAATAAAAGTAATCTAAATTGGAAAGGAAGTGGCAAATCTTTCCCTACTTGAAAATGACATGATCCAAAACGCAGAAAATTCTTTAAAAATCTAAAGCTAGTTAGTGGAGCTAATAAATTAATTCAGCAAAGTGGCAGGATACAAGACCAACATACAAAAAACAGTAGTGTTTATATACACTCATAATGAACAATCAGAAGGAGAATTCAAGAAAAAAAAAACTTCCATTTATAACAGCAGCCAAAAGAATAAAATATCTAGGAATAAACTTAACCAAGGATTTAAAGGACTTGTGCACAGAAAACCATAAAACATGAAATCAAAGAAGACCTAAATAAATGAAAGGACATTCTTTATTCATAGATCATAAGACTAAATTTTGTCAAGATGCCAAATTTACCCAAGGTGCTATCCCCATCAAAATTCCAAGAGCTTTCTTTGCATAAATGGAATGCCAATCATAAAATGTCTATGGAAGTGTAAAGGGCCCCGACAGCTGAGTCATATAGGAAAAGAAGAATAGAATTGGAGGACTCTCAATTTCCTATCCTAAAACTTATTACAATCCAGAGTAATAAAAATAGCAAGCTCCATACAGGATAAAGGAACCAACTGAGAAATCAGAATCCAGCCCTCATATTATGGTCAACTGATATATTTTTTTTTAAATAAACATGCCAAGTCCTCACAACTGGAAAAGAACAGTGCCTTCAACCAACAGTGCTGGGAAAAATGGATGCCCATGTGCAAAAATGAAGGTGGACCCCTACTTCACACTACACCCAAAAATCAACTCAAAATGAATCAAACATAAATAGAAGAAAAAGAAATATAAAACTCCTGGAAGAAAACAGAGGGACACATCTTCAGTAGCTTTTATTAGACAATGATCTCTTAGACTTTACACTGAAAGCGCAAGCAAATAAAGGGAAAAATAGATAAATGGGACCTCATCAAAATAAAAAATTTGACTTTATCAAGACCACAAAGAGATACGATTTCACATGCAGTAGAATGTCTATTATTTAAAAATGGCAAATAACAAGTGTTGGAGAGGATGTGGAGAAACAGGAACACTTATTCATTGTTGGTGGGACTGTAAAATGGGGCAGCCACTATGGAAGATACTTTGGTTGTTCCTTAGTAAATTAACTATAGAATTACCATATGATCCAGCAATTCCACTTCTAGGAATATACCCAAGTGAACTGAAAATGGGGAGTTGGACAGATATTTTCACACCAATGTTCGTAGTGGCATTATTCATGACTGCCAAAAGATGGAAGCAAATCAAGTGTCTGTCATATGATGAATGGATAAACAAGATGGTATATATACACAATGGTATATTATTCAGCCATAAAAAGAAAAGGTTCTGTTTCGGATGAACCTTGAAGACATTATGTTGAGTGTAGTAAGCCAGACATAAAAGGACAAACATTATATGATCTCACTGATACCAATAATGAGAATAAGCAAATTCATAGAGTTATAAACTAAAATTTAAGGTACTAGGGGAAAGGGTATATGTAAGGATTGGGAAACTTAATGCTTACATTATATAAAGTTTCTATCTGGGATGATGGAAAGTTTGGAAATAGATGGTGGTGATGGTACAACTTCCTTAACATAATTAAAAGCACTGAATTATATATTTGAATATTACCGGAACAGTAAGTTTTAAATTTCTATAGGATGGTACAACACAAATGTAAACCATGGATTATTATTAATTGTAAAATTATAAAAATATTATTTTATCGATTTTAAGCAAGAAATCACACTAATGCAACCTGTTAATAATAGGTGGTATATGGGAACTCTTTATTTTATACATGATTTTTCTTAAAATTGTCATTTCTCTAATAAAAAAATAAACTGAGAAACATATATTTTCTTTTTCTTTTTATTCTAGGTAATGCAGACACTTGAAATTGAAGATAGGACTGAAAACAGAAAATAATTTCTCAAAGGAGGTATAAGACAAGTTTGACAGGTACGTCAGTAGTCCAAAACTAGTTATGAGTATCAGTTCTAATATCTATGTAAAATTGGGTGGGATAGTGTGCTGGTTTGAAACTGTTGTGCACCTCAGAAAAGCCATGCTCTTTAATCCTCATTCAGTGTTGCTGGGTAGGATCTTTTTGATAGTTTCCATGGAGATGTGACCCATCCAATTGTGGGCGGTACATTTTCATTTGGTGGTTTCCATGGAGATGTGTCTTGATCCATTCAAGGTGGAGTTGCTTACTGGAGCCCTTTAAGAGGGAACCATTGTTGGAAAAATCTTGAAAACCCATGTAGCCAGAGAACTTTGGAGATCCAGAGGAAAACACCCCTAGGGAAGCTGTTTGAAGAAGTTGGGAGAAAGCTAGCAGACATTATCATGTGTCTTCCCAGCTGACAGAGGTGTCCAGAAGCCAAAGACCCCAGCAGATGCCAGCCACCTGCCTGCACAGCTAATGGTGGTATTCTGGATGGCATCAGCCTTTCTTGAGAGCAGGTGACCTCCTATTGGTACCTTAATTTGGACATTTTCATAGCCTTAGCACTGTAAATTTGCAACTTAGTTAAGTCCCCTTTGTAAAAGTCATTCCATTTCTGATATATTGCATTCTGGCAGCTTAACAAATTAAAACAGCGGGGTAAGAAATATTAAGAGTGTAGGTGCTTATTGGTAACCTGTAAGGACAGAGAATTGGTTAGAGTTGATTTAACAGCAGGTACTAAGGTGTAGATATGGAGAAAATAATCCTGGGATTTAGAAACCATTAGGAAGTCTTTTCATGGAACTACATAGTGAGAGACAAAATGGAAACCCCTCACTAATAAACCAGATATTAGAGCAAGCACGTCTTCCTAGAAAGTTTGGGGGGAAAGACAGCTTTTTTTAGCTACTGAACTGAGTTAATCCTGTCAGAGGATGACTGGGAATGACATTGGCTCAACATTGATACAATGGTTCATATCCTCTGCTTGTGGTTAAGATCGCTTTGAGCATCAGCTGCAGAATTAAACCTACAGGGAAGGGGGTAGAGAAGGCAAGTAACCTTCACTGAGGGCCTGTATTATGCCATGTATTTGTGCATATACTATCCCACTAATGAGATAACACATTGTAGTTTAATGTAGCATATGCTCATTCTTATTTTATTATTCAAAGAACTAACTCAAATACTAAGGAACTGCCATGACCCCTACAGTGAATGAGCTTCAGTTTGGATGTAGATTTGATGGATTCTTTTAATCTAATTAATTGTTTCCACCTTTTTTTACTACTTGTGAACCCCTTTTACAGTACTACATACACTTCTAAGACCCCATTAGAATTATTTAATTATTATTTTTACAAGGTGGATGAAAAAGAACTGATAAGAAATATGAAAGCATATCAGATCAGTCTACTATAAAATTATGTTATATATTGAATATACAATAGTTAACATCATTTGTAGTCTTTATATATGATACAAATCTCAATTGTTCCATTTAATAAATATGGCATATTGTTTAATATTCTTCACATCAATTTCATGATGGGGGAAAAAAGCAAGAATTTTTTAATACAACTCCAAAGAACGACATGTTGGTTTTTGAAAAGGAATATATATAGAAACAGATTGAATTTAACTACATACTACTTTATCAAACAGAAGCTGTCTTTATATACATATATTTTTTAATCAAAAATTGTAACTTACACATTTAGTGACTATAATTTTGAGGTCAATTTACAGAATTAGCATTTTTATATATTTCCTATTAACTTATTCTTTTTTTTTTCTTGTTGTTATGCAATTGTCCACTGTGTGTGTAGACTAAACACAAGTCTAAGTACAAAAACTATTTATAACTGAATAACTTTCCAAACCATAACATCTGTGAAGTCCTGCCTAATGAGAAACTAAGTGACAGGCTCAAAAGCAATGTCATGAGACCTGTGTCAACCATCATGGTACATGCTTTTGTAAATAAGCATAGGCAGACTTGGGCTAGACTAAATTATACACCCCAACAAAAGGCATGTTCTTATTTTTAATCCACATTCTATAGTTACAAATTTATTTATAATGAGATCCTTGGGAAGATGTTATTTTTTGTTATGGTGTGGCCCAACTGACCTTAATCTGAACTGAGTCCTTTATGAACAGAAGAGATTTGGACACAGTTAGACAGTCAAGGCCACACAAGAAGAAGCTAGACTTCAGCGGATACCAGAAAAGCAGATACCAGGAGAGAGACGTTGCCAGGTTATGGGAGGCACAAATGTAAGTTAGGGAACCCCAAGGACTGCAGCCAGCCACACCACAACCCTTCAGACTTCAGCGGGAAACCCTGAGCTTGTCAATGTCTTGGCTTTGAACTTCTCGCTTTCCAAATTGTGTCCCCCAAAACTCATGTTGTTAAGCACCACACATGCAGTATTTATCATAGCAGCATGCCAAATTAAAACAAGGAGTCTGAACTACGGTACAGTAAACACATTTAAATTTACTATTTTTTTGTACTAATTTTCGAAGAATAGCAATGGAGACACCTGTGAGTCTTCAGACCACATTTTTGAACAGTCCTGCAACCCATCTACAGTGAGGGTTAAGGATGGCCAGTTGCAGAGCGGAGATGAGCTAGACGGACCATTTCCATTACATTTGGGTAATGTCATTACCTTTTGGTGGAGAGGTTCAATTCTGAGCTTGAATTTAGAGCATTAATTCAATCTGTGGTCGTTTGCTGATTTAGTAAAGCAACTACGTTGGCATGTCAGAGAAACGATGGTATCACCCCTTGGACTTCCAGTTGTGACAATAAACCATTCAGGTTTCATTAAGGTGACTTTCAGTGTCTGAAACAGTGTAAATTCATTTACCCGAGGGAATTTAGTAGTTGGTATCTAACATTTTAAACATTAACATAGGCAAAATTATAATTAAAGAATAATTTATTTGAAGCCCACTTAAATGATAAACCATGCATTACTATTAATGATCAAAATATCCAATTCAGAAATTTTGGTCATGGATCATTTATTTTTAAGCACTCTTCCTTCCCAATTACATACAGGAAAAATGTTCAACTTCCAAAAAATAATTAGAAATATTTTGTAAAATAAAGCTGCTTTTTAAGTCTTAAGTTGAAATTTCACTTATATGTCATTCCCTTCTCTAGTATTGGTCCTCCAAATATTTTGCCATTGATTGTGATGTTTCAATCAATTTAATTGCAACTTCAGTGTGCAACAACAAAAATACTACATACAGGAGCAGAATTTTTTTTTTGAATTCTTGAAGGTGGAGGAGGACTGATAACTAGTGAAATATCTTCCTTCAGGCTAGAGGGCTGGTTGGAAAGGCTCTTTTAGATGTGAGATTGCATGCATCTGCCAAGATCTTTGGAAGAGCTGGACCTTGTTTTTCCCACTGCAGGAACTGTGTTTGAAAAAAGGATTACATTGACATGGGGAAATTTCAGTCAGCAACACTGAAGAAATATAAATGGATTAGAAACCTCCTTTGTACCTGAAACCTCAGTCCCTTTCAATCACGTTATACATTTTGAAGTGCATGTCATTTATTGCCATCTCATTGTGCCCTAGAAAAACTCTACTTCATCATTTCTTTCTTTACATATTTTATGACAATGTGCCTGAAGACACAAAAAGATCTTTTAAAAATGGTATTTAATGAGAGTATTTCTCAACCCTAGTGTCTCAGGAGGGACGGCAATATAATGCCTTTCAGAAAGGAAATAAAAGGGATAATTGCAACAGTAAAAAACGATGCATCCTATGTAATATATTAGTGAAAATGAAGATTAAATTTAACTTATGCACTCAAATGAGACAAAGAGGCATGGCATAACAAGCAGATCTAATTGGCTGAATGTTTTCCTTATGTCTACATATTGACCTGACAACCCTAATCCTACACCGATTTTTCAGAATGTAGGTGTTGCACTTCTCTTAGCATGTAGTCATTGTAGATAGCAGTCTGATATAATCCCAGTCCCTTTAACACAACTAGCCAGCTAATACATTTTCTCAATGCCCAATCATGAATGGATCACCACATACCTGGGACCTTCAGGTCTATAGTATCCGCTGAAATCCTGGTCCTTTCCACAGCATGGATATTTAAGTGAGTATCTAGATTTTCAGATTTCAGTTAGATCCTTGGATATCCAACCATTGTGACAGCTAACATTTATTTAGCATTTACTATGTGCTAGGCAGTGCCCCAGCACCTATATTTAATCCTACGATAATTTAATCCTACAACAACCCCATAATATTGGCACTATTCTCACTCCCATTTTACAGATAAAGAAACTGAGACAGAGAAGTTA
The DNA here is from genome assembly GCF_023851605.1 of Tamandua tetradactyla. Lineage (NCBI taxonomy): Eukaryota > Metazoa > Chordata > Mammalia > Pilosa > Myrmecophagidae > Tamandua > Tamandua tetradactyla. The sequence goes on from NC_135352.1 coordinate 32,556,641, forward strand.
ACCACAAAGACCTTGGTCATCCAGTTAGCCAGCAGCAGAGCAGAGATGCGAACTCAGAGTATCTGCCTTCCCCATTCAGCTCTGCTCAGCTTGGGGAATCAGAAACTATCAACACCAAGATAAGGTCATTTCCTCCACTTTAGCAACATGGTGCTCAGGGATTTTTAGCAAGACCCTGGAGTATCTCTGCACTAATTTTAATTGCCCCATTGTTTTTGTTACGGGACTGGAGCTGGGGAGGGAGGAAGGACTGGGAAGAGTGGGGAGGTAGGTCTTTCATTGCCAACAGCTTTACAGATATTTTCCCTGCCACCACTCATAACCTTTTTCCACAAATTTATGACCTATTGCCTTCCGACCTGGCTAAGGAAAAAACTAAGCTGACCCTTCTTTTTTATTTGCTGTCTTAATTGGCAAATTTCAATCTTCAAAGTTACAAACACACATAACTACTTTAGTAAGCTTTATTTTTTCTTGAAAATTGTGTAGAAATAAAAAGTAATGTTTCAGGAAAGACAAATCCATATGTTCCATAATTGCAAATAGTTTTAGTTTCTAACTGTGAAAACAGGCTATATCCATTGACTATTTGCTTATACCTGTTGACTGTTGCTTTTCTAGGGAGCTTTCATAATTATTAATAATTTATTTATGTATTAATTTATTTTTGAATAGAGTGAGCTTTCAATAAGGAAAGGAAGTAAAAGATTTCATTTGCCTAAGTGTCTGAACACTACTGTCCCAGATTTTGTTTTGGATGGTCTCACCACATGTATCTTGCTGTATTTTGTGATACAGAGAAAGATATATGAAGACATATAAACCAGCACAATTCTCATATAGTTATATTGTCAAGAAACAGTTCTGATAGCAATTAAAATACATTACCCTGAAAATGATGTTTTATCTACAGGCATGATTGGATCAACTGTTATGACAGTGCAATTTGAAAAAAATCAGGAAACAGAATATACTGCCTTAGCACTTGCTTAACTATGCACATTTATAAGCTCTATAACTACAATGATTCAGTGATTTCTCAGGCATACTTTGAAATTATTTCTTGACTATTTGACTCTGCTGTTTCTTTTTACTTTGATTCAACATTAGGTCATTAAGTTAACAATATTTCTCATGAAGGAAAGTTGCAAGGGGATAGTGCTTTGAAAAAAATTGATGGTATGGATGAAGATGATGATGATGATAAAGCAGGCATTTATTTTTTGCCATAGTAAAAAGCTATATAGGCATTGCCTCATTCAATCTACAACTGTATAGATTAGATATCATTATACCTTTTTAGCAATAAAGAATATGAGCTTTAGAGGAAATAAGTAAATCACTAAAGTTGGCTCAGTAGGTGAGGTGCTGAATAAGGTTTCAAACCTAAGTTTTTATGACTCTAAAGTTCTTCCTCTTTACTACCACACACTACTGCTCATAATTTACATTCACGATATTGGTGTTTTCAAAAAAAGCAAAAGACCATTGTAGAATGAAATGTAACATTTTAGACTGTAATGGAAAACTCTACCATATATCCAAATGGGGAAGTGGAGAGAGCCCATGATTTAGTTTGATTGCATTTCACAATATGTTTTCTAATTCTAAATAACTCAACTTAAAGATTGCACATTTTAATTTATATTCATAGTTCATATTTATACTAGATAATTCATACAGTATATAAAATATAAAAAGATACTTGTTTTTAAGGTCATTCTTGTGCTATTTGGAGCTGATACTGTGCTACAAATATTATCCCCAAATTGCATTTTGGTCTTCTCTATACAATGTAGAACCTGTAAATCTTTATATAAGAGAAATTTGTATAAAACCTGAATGTCCTCCAATAAGCGAGGTATTATGGTTGCAAAACAAATCTTAAGGCATAACTCCTATTTTCCATGTCTTTTTTTTTTTGCCCTGAAATCAATTGCCATGGATACTCATACTTAATGTATAATCAATCATCTCATTAAAATTTTATATTATTCATTAAAAAAATTCATCTATATTGCTCATAGGCGATGTATTTCTTGCAATGCAATTTTTCTTTTCAACAAATAAAAAGTGGAATGTAGTGAGATGTTTTGTATTATTTGGCTTCTCCAGAAGGGCTTGCTACCAGCTCCATGTATCACTGCTGATTGACCAAAGGTCTTTAGAGGTTAGGATGCAGATTTCTTAGACTTCACTCAAGCTTGCTATATGCTATACATTTTAGCCACTGGCACTGAACCATATGAGTTTCTGCAATTCATTCAATTCTTTCCTTCCCCACAGCACATACATATAAACAAAATATTCTAACAAATCCAAGGACTATGCAAAAAGAGGGCAATGTCAAATTAATCTAAGCCATGTCAATTTCAGCATGCAAAATAAGCTAATGCAAAAGGGGGAAATAAATTGGTAAAACTCAAACTGTACATTGACTTTATCTGTCAGGACCTGCTGGGACTTAATTTCCAGGGAACATGTAGTGTTTAAAAAAGAAAATATAAGAACAAATAAAATATGATAAAGCTCAGTATTCATGAAAATTAGCCATTTTGAGAAGTGATTTTTGTTTCTAAAATCATTTGCTTAAACAAATTGCCATAACTTCATGGCAAATAGGGTTAAAAGTTATAGGAGTGGTTATTGTATATATGAGCTATTTCTATGGAAAAAATATTATAATGAATAAAACCAACAACAAAGAAGTTGATCCTTGAATGAGAGAATGCTATTTTTTTTGAAATCTCTTAGAATATAACTACAAAGATTTTAGAAAATAAACATTTTGCCCAAATTTAGCGAAAAACCCATTTTAACACATTTTCTTTTTTTTTTTTTTTTTTTTTTTTTAAAGGAAAGACAGAGAGAAGGAAGGAAGGAAGGAAGAAAGGGAAACATCTTTAAACATTTTCTTGTTTTATTGTATTTTGTTTCTTTGTTTTTGTTACATGGGCTGGGGCCGGGAATCGAACCGAGGTCCTCCGGCATAGCAGGCAAGCACCTTGCCCGCTGAGCCACCGCGGCCCGCCCACATTTTCTTTTTATGATTGCTGATAGTCTCCTGCTAGGACTCAATGCACATATTCAAGTTATGCCTCGAATCCTTGCATGCCAGTTAATTGGTCTATGGCCCAGGCATTGGTCAAATGTTTTCCTTATATGTCCTCAATCACATATTTGAGTCGGGACACACAATGCTTCTCTTAGATTGGAGGAAGGGATTTATTTCTTCCCCAGGAGAATAGATGATATACCAGTTTGTCTCTGATGGCACAGTTCTGCCAAAATCATTACTGACTACAATTGCTTGGGTAACAATAAAAAATAAAAATAAAAAAAACCTTTTGATTGTAACAATCTGATCCTTCAAGTGGAGTTAACAGCAGTAGGTTGAAGCCATAATTCACATCATAAGGTACATAGCAGTTGTGCTATGAATAAGGCACCATCTGTACTCTTTTGAAAGAGGTGACTTTTCATGCAGAAATACACTAGCACTTAAATACCGAAAAATTACTTTCTGTACTACTGTATGAACATTCTGGGAGGAAAAAAAAGTCCTGATTATTTAGTATTTTCTCATGCCAAACTCCCAACGAATTCAATGAGAAGTTTCCTTTAGTAAATAGTGCAGAAATAGCTCATTTAATTTTCTTGAGCTATTTTATGGCTATACAATAAAGTAGAATATACATGCCCCATAAAATTTGTTAAGAGTCTGCTAAGGGATCTGTACTTATTATTTTATTGTGTACAAATAAATACTTGAAGTATAGATCTTTATTTCCTTAATATTTATTGTTATTTCATATCTTGACATAAGAACTATTCTACAAGGGCTTTGATAAATACAGTGAAGCTAAGCAACCATTCAGTCTAGCTTCAGTAAATTTGCATCTGTGTTCCCCATGATGATGCTGCATTTTACACTCTTTCATATTTCAGAGTGGGTATGTCACATCCGTCAATAGCTGGGAATTGCACTCGCTGAAAGCAGAGCCCTAACACAGAGAAGTGCCAAACTGAAGAAAAATGAATTGAAAAGAAATGAAACAACCTCTAATGAACAGGCGAATGTGACTTGTTTAGCACTGAAAAATCAATGAGGTGGAACAGTTTCCCCCACCAAATGAATAAGCTGAAAATCAACCTATCGTTGACTTCTGTAATTTCTCATCTTCATACTCAACCATACACACAGGTCCCTACTATTCTAAAGTGCCTTATTTTTACAATAGAATAAGATAAAGTATGCTTCTTTATCAGCTCCCATCTCCTCATTAACACTTTACATTTGTGTGTGTGTGTGTTTGTGTGTGTGTGTGTGTGTGTGTGCTGTATGACAGGGTCACATTTCACTATATTTCCATGTGAGTATCCCTGTTATTGCAGCACCATTTGTTGAATTTTTGTTTTTGTTTTTGTTGTTGTTGTTGCTGATTGTTTGTTTTTGGGAAATGCATGGATCAGGATTCAAACCCAGGTCTCCCGCACGGCAGTCAAGATTTCTACCACTGAACTACCCTTGCACCGCACCCCCCACATTTTCATTCTTGAAAACTGTCAACTGTCAGTCATGACCTTCTAGTTATGAAAACCAAATGCCTTTTCAAGTCCCCAGTATGCATCGCGGCTGTAGCATCTGAACCTCCTGCCATGGTTTCTGTGAGACTGTACTCCTGGTGCTCTTCCCACTTATTTACAGCTTATTTTAAAATCTTCTAGGGTGATATTTTCTCTCACTTTTATCGCACCCTATAACTGATGGAAATGCTCAAAGTTTTTACTTTTTACCTTCATTTCTTTTCCTTCATCCTTTTCTCTCCTCTTACCACTCATCTACCAATTTCAGAATTTCAACTATATTTCCTATGCAGTTGATTCAAAAATATACATCTACAATTCTGAATTCTCTTCAAAGCACCAGTCCTGAGTTTCAACTGATGGTCAGACAGCTATCTTAGTGTCCGTGGGCAGTTTAACTTCTAATCTTCTTGGCCTCATGCTGGATTTTTCATTCCTTCTTCATCCATTCAATGGACATCGGTGGGCTATGGTGAAGATATTGTAAAAAGTCATTGAGAATAAAATTATGAGCAAAACACAGCTCCTGCCCTTGTACACTCACATTTAGAAACTTATCAACGGATTAAAATAATGGAATGTGATAGGCAGTGCTTTACATCAAGCATCTGTAGGACGGTAGAGAAGCTCTTTCTTGTAGTCTCCTCATTTCCTCTAATTGCATCAACATTTTCCCAATCCTCCAAACTTGAACCTCAGGTATATTTTTCACTCTGTCAGCTGGTAATTCCTTTTAGTTTTACATGGATAGAATAAGCTCCTGTTTTAAATTCCATTGTGTCTCAAGTCCATCTCTTCCATAATACTCCAGTAATTTTACTCATTCTGCCTCTGGCTTCCTTCACAAGTGTTTAAGGACTCTCCATGATTGGACATCAATCTATATTTTATTCCAGAAACACACACCCGTACTCACAATCAAATTGGGCTACATGATATTTCCCAAACAGGTCTTTGGCTAGTAATCTTTTCTTCCTCCTGAAATTGTTCTTTCTCCTGGTTTAGAAAACTGAACTCCTACACGTTCTCAAGGCTTAGATCAAATCCCTATTGTTTAGTAATCTTTCTACCTAAATGAAAATTTACTTTGGTAAATTCTCAAAGACATTTTTATAATCATCAAACTTAGAGTATTCTGTCATACATTGCAGTTTCACCCCCATACACCCACTTACTTACACATATTCCTCTCCTAGTTACATGAGGAGTTAGCATAGAAGAAAAAACAAGATCTGAGAATAAGACAGATCTGCTACAAACTGTAATAGCTTGTTCAAGTCACTTAACCTCTCTGAGTCTTCATTTTCTCATCCGTAAAATTAAATGTGATAAATAATGTAAAGTACCTTGTAAAGTACATGGCATATTGCAGGTACTCAATAAAGGCCAGCTATAATAATAATGAACACTTCAAGTAGAAACTTATTGTGGAAGGAAATTATGCTCTTCTAGTCCAATATTTTTGGCAGGGTTTAACACAGGCCTTTGCCTATACTTAACTCTCAATAAAAGCATTTTCTATGAATGAATATATATGTATATGCTTTATAATTCCTAACAATAGAACTTTCTCCCTTAGTATACCTCAATGTCACCTCAGATCTCAGACCACCCTTTGTGCTTAATACTATGTCTAGCATAACTCGGATTCTCTTTCCATACCCATATCTCGCTATATCTACATCTCTAGAGTTTCTATAACAATCACCATATGAGACTCATATTACTTGACCCTTCCATACTCTCCCCTTTTCAAACACTTCTCCTTTTCCTGGAATTCTTAACTATCACATGGTTGATATGCAGTAAAGGATGGTTCACTCCATGAATTTCCCATACCTGCAGCCATCTCACCCTATCCATAATCGGGGAAGCAGTTGTTCTACCAAAGCACTTTTCTTTCTTGCTCCTTTGGCATTTCTAGACAGAATCAGAATTTATAAACAGGTATACATGACTTCAGAGTTTAAATGCTTTACTATTTGCAATATACCCTCCTTTTATTATTCCCTCTTCATCTCTCCATGGGAATATATATATATATATATATACATATATATATATGTATATATATATTTATATACATGTATATTTATATTTATATACATGTACATATATACACACACACACATACACACCTCTCTGTTCTTAAGAATGAAAAATATTTACACACACAATTTTCCCTATTAACACCAATGTGGTACTTTTGTTACAATTGAGGAAATAGTATTATTGTAATTGTACTATTAACTATAGTCCATAGCTTGCATTTGATTTCACTGTTTGTGTTGTAATGCAAGTTTTGAAGAATTTTTGTTTGTCTAGTATTTCTTACAGAAAGTCAAACGCAATTAAAATCTTTAATATTTAGTTCAGTGTAGGGAGTCCTTTAACTAAAGAATTATGTTTCTTTAAGTTACTGATAAATAAGAATGCAGCCCATTTTGCTTCAGATACCTTAATTAAAATTGAAAATGAAATAAGTTTATTTAGGCTATGTGGTTATTATGTTTGACACTTCGTCCTTTGATTTGGATTGTGGAACTCAGCTTGCTTTTTAGTATCTTTTTAAATAATTTAATATATTTTCAGTCACTTCCAGTGTGACTGGAAGGCACAAAGCTTGTTAAAGTCAGCACATTTAGGGAAAATTCAATGCATAGTAATATTGATGTGATTAAATGAGATAGTATATTAAAAAGTACCTTCAAAACTGTGGATGTTATATAAAAGCCTTACTTTCTTATCATGAATAGCTACTGCTGTTTGAGCAGTATACTGTGTACTTTGTGCTTTTTCTCATTCATTTCATCTTTGTTAAAAAATAAGTATTAGATGATCAATTTCATTTTACAAATGAGAAATTAGCGATGACTTATTACAGATAAGTCAACTTGCTAAAGGTCATATAATCAATAAGTGATGAGCCCAGAATTGAATATGTCTATGAAGCTTCACCCCCAAGTTCTATCCATTATATCCTCAATGCCTTTAGAAAAAGAAAGTGCTCAATATGGGGCAATACATTTAAAAATTGAAAATCCCCACTATTTACTAGCTCTGCTATGTCTGACAGGGTTATAGGATAGATGCTACCATGGAAATCTTTGACCCTTCTCTAATTTTCCTAAGGTTGACATGGATAATATAGCTATTTTCTATTTGACTTATCTGAAATACACTTTGAATATTTAATGGCTTTATCACTGAGAGGGAGTTGGGCTGCTCTCTTGGAGTCTCTAACCAGTAATAACAAAGTCTTATCAAAGTAGTTAAAGGATGCTTATGATCTTCCAGGTACTAAACTAGAACCTCTGTCATATGTTAGATAAAACCCCCTTGTAAGAATCACAGTCCATCTGGAGAAACCAACAAAATATAATTAGCCTAATAAACAATAAATTGTATAGAATGTTAGCAAGTAAGGAGTGTTATGAAGACATAAACAAGGTAAGAGGAAGTAAGGGGCAGTTGTCATTTAAATTAGAATTGTCAAGGAAGACTTTTGTTAAGAAGCATGTATTTGGGCAATGGTTGGAAGGAAGTGAAGGGGATAATTACAGGACTACAAGAGAGAAGACTCTGGAAGACAGAAAGAATAGCCAGGGCAAAGGCTTTGTGCCAAGCAGACTTAGAGAGGAATAAGTAATGCATGTAGAGAGGGGAGTGGTCTGGGCTGGGAAATCATGAGTAGACTCAGCTGCCATTATAAGGATTTTTTCATTTACTCAAAGGGAATGGGAACCCTCAGAGTGCTTGTTGAGTACAGGAGTGACATAGTCTAATAATGCCATGGTGTCATCATTTTATGGAGATTAATCTGGCTACTATATGGAAAATGGACTTTAGGGGATCAAAGAAATAGGGAAACACGGGGCTAGTTAGGAGGTGTTGCATTAATCCTGGTGACAGATGATGATGTTGCAGTGCAGCATGGCACACATGGTGAGACATATTTGGATTCTGGGTATATTTTGAAAATAGAACCTATAGGATTACCTCATGGGAAAAGCAAATTAGAGGAGTCAAGTGTGACTTCAAGGTTTTTGGCCTTAGCTACCAAAAGGGAAAGTTGCTATTACTTGAGATGGGAAAAGTTACAGGGTGGGAGGTTTGAGGGGCAGAGTGATGGGGATCAGAGGGAAACAAGAATTGAGTTTTGGCTATGTTGAGTTCCAGACATCTATTAGAAACTCACATTTCACCAGTTCCCGGGGTCACTGAAGCCATCAGAAATCAAGTATGGCACCCTTTCCTTGAAATCAAGTGCATCCACAAAATGCTACTCATTAGAGTGCTCTAGGTAACCACTACCAATTGATTCAAGTTGACACTAGATAAGGAAGCTGTTTGCCATCACTATGAGGTGCATGTTTTTACCTGAAGCATTGACCAAGCATGCAAGTTAGATTTACATGCTCCTTTGCTTTTGCTTTATATATACATTTGAGGTGCAGGTTCATTTAGAGCACATTGCTTATATCATTTCAATGGTGGAATATGGTCACTTTAGAGTTACATTTCTTCTAAAGGTAGGTTTCCTTCCAGAATTCAAGATCACCTATCAGTGCCTTCTGCAATTCCATGCATTTCTGCATGACTTATTTAGCAAAGTGAACATTTAAAAAAAAAAAATCAAAAGTGACCCATTTTTGCTTCCTTTTAGACTTTATTTAACATTTCTAAGAAACCATAATTCTTGGTCAACATTTCATTCTAATAATACTTGAGAGTCTTTACTAATGTCTTTATTTCTTCCAGCAAGTGCCTTTGTATTATAACTTGATATATCTCTGCTAATAGTTGAGTGAACCATCAAGCAGGTGGTTTAGTAAACACAAATAATGTTGAAAAGAGTAGAAAGTGAGAAAACAAAAATTCACCTACCAGCATCTCAGAAAGTAACAATAATTTTGCCTATAGGAAAAATGAAAAGAGATAAATATAACAGCTAAGTATCTCTAAGCACCAAGACAATTAATGCTTTGGGTGAGAATATTAGGCTGTAAGAAAGATTTTGGCAGCCAGTAATGATGGGCAGCAACCGGAAAAAAGGTGTTGAGCAAGGAGAAGTTCATAACTTAAGAATTTTTATTTGGATAATCATATGAATTTGTGACAGTATTCCAAAATTTTGGAAATGGAAAAAATTTTGGATCTCTCCAGAGGTCCTGATTCCCAAACTGTAGATAACTAGGGAAGTGGCCTTGGCAAGTCACTTTAGGAGCCCTATTTTGTTCACCCACCCTACAAAATGATGGGGTCCCAACTTGATCTCTATGTCCCTTCCTTTTCTTAAGAAAAATGTCTATGAGCTCAGATACTGACTGGCATGGTGTCAGTAAGGTGATGCAGTTAAACGGCTTCTCCTTTATTTTAATCACTGTAAAATGAGGTATATACTGGAGACAACTTAAAAGGCAAGACTAACACAGCTCTTTCCTGCATTCCATAAAATTTTCCTACAGATTGTCAGAATCTAATTCCATGAGAAGGAATTATGTTCTTTGAAAACACTGGCCAATATTTACTTAATGACCTTTTTTTTGACAAATTATATTACATGAAAAAACAAAGTAATTTTCAGGACGTATTTTTAATAACAGTACTTTTTTTTCTAAGGACACTGTGAATTATTTATTTTTCCCTTGAAGTTCAAGTTGATTTTACAAGTTGTACTTCTGTTTGGGTTCAATATTGTATCTTACTCTATTTTTAGTCAAAATATAATTCATGCCCATATAGTCATAGGAAAATTTCTTCAGGGAAAACTTAAAAAAATAAAGCTCTATGCAGCTCCTCATTGTGATTTTGTGTATTAGTAAAGAAAACAAGGGTACCTTCTGAGTGAAGGCTGCAGATGATCTGGCCAGTTCCTCTATGTTGCAGGTACAATTCCCCTGGGCATATGAGAGCACTGTTCTTCAGAGTCCAAGAAGATTTTATCAGCTTTCTGTTGACAGTGAAAATCTAGAATCATCCATGGTAAGCAGGAGAATCAATTTGTAGCTTTTGGCCTTATGACCTTCTTAAAAATCCTGCCAATATACTACAGGAATTGCTGAATTAAACTGTGATCTGCAGGAACTTTCCATGAAGAGTCAAATATTCAGTTTCTGTTTTGATCCTATGTCAAGTCAATCATCAATATGTGAAACGATGTCCACTATTTTGACAACAGCTCTGATTTGGAGGTTAAAAAGTCTAAATGATAATGTTCTCCTAGGCAATGCAATATTTCCTTCATGGCATGGGAAAATAAATGTTGGATTATGTTGAGATAATTTTGGATATGATTTGAGTGGTTTATTCAACTGGGTTTTAAAATTTTAAAGCAGCATCTTTTCAGATACAATGGTGAAACTGACCTATTCAAAATAATGTTTCTAAATATTTCTCTAGGGTATAAAAAAAAAAAAAGACAAGAAAATGGAAATGATTTAATGAACTGTATTTTGTTCTTGTTTTGTATGTGCTTACTTCAGCCAGGTAAGGTCTTTCTGATTGCACTTCAATAGAGGCAGGGGTACATCATATATATATATATATATATATATATATATATATATATAAGAGTGTGAGTGAGAGAGAGGACTTAACTAGGCGTAGTAGTAAAATTTTCAGAAACCCTTCATTTTTGGAGCTTACAGAAACCTAGCCACCAACAAGATAAAGAATTTCCACATATTTTAGAAATAATCTCACATCCTCACATACCAGTTTTCTCATTTTCTGAAGCACTGTGGGTGGAGGAGACTGGTTTGCAGAGCCTGTATTCACGTCGTAACTGCAAACCTTGTCTGAACAGAAACCTTCCTCTATAGTTTGAGCAACGGGATCCTTGCCCCGACCTGATCTGCCTCCTTCTCTCACACACCAAAATAAACATTGCTTGGTATTTTTGCTGTAACTAATTTTGGAGCAAAATAATTGATGATTTCTATAGAATATAGACTTCATATATACATCCTGCTATCTGTACTTGGAAAATGTTTTGATATTATCATTTTAAATAATCCATTACTTGTCTTTTATTTTAATAAAGTTTTTCATATTTTCAGTGTAATATATTAATTTTAATATGATATTAACCCAATGGCACACAAATGTGTACATTATCAAATATTTAGTGAAAGTCTAAATAGCAATGTCATCATAGACAATCTGATGTTTCCTTTATTGCATATTATACGTGAATGAAACATATACCTGACATTTAGACACATGTAATTTCATGTTTCCTCCTGTAGCAATTGTACAGGCCCTCTGTCATTGTTTTGGAATAGCTTTCCTCTACTTGTAACACAGGAACAATTTATTGACCTATGATGAGGAAATTCATCCCCTCTATGTTCAAAACAACTTGGTCACACAATGAAAACATTAAAATTAAAGCAATCAGCAAAAACAAAAATCTATGTTTCATTCCCTCAGTATATCTGAATCTCCTTTCTACATAAATGTTATTTTGTTTTCTATGACCTCTGATTTTAAATTCCATCGACTAAGAAACCTATATTTCACCACGTTTGGGTATTGCTCTATTTTCACAGTGTATTTTTGAATCACTATATCATCACTCTTTCAGAAGTGTTTATTCATGAATCCAAGTGCCTCCATTCTTTGTGGATCCCAAAATAATTCCTGGAAAATGTGGGGTGAGGGAAGCTCTTGCTTAAAAGAACCTATTAAATTGATGTGCTAGAAACGGAGATGCAGCAGCCCTTCCTCATTCTGGTCAAGTCCCTTCATTTCTTCCTGAAGGCAGGTCTTAAATAAACAGCAAAAGCAAATTTCAAAGTTTGCAGAATCTGTGATCTACCTCCACCACACTTTCAAGCCTTATTTCAAAAGTTGCCTCCTGTGGGATGACTTTCCCCTTCCCCAGGCAGAGAAAGAAATTGCCTCTGCACTCTCACAGCGTTTTGCACTTAAATCCGTTATAACTCATTTTACTTGTATTGCAATTATGTGTTTATATATCCTTTTTGCTCACCAGCCAGTGAGTTCTTCATGGATAAGAAGTATGCCCTACTGTATTTTGCATACTGATTGCTGGAAAAGTTTTAGCGATTGTCACTAAAATGATTAATCTTTCAACACTTTTTATCTGTGACAACATATACTCTAAGACGTCAAGTTTTACTGAATCACAATTCTGTCCCAAAATCAATGTTACGTGCTAATTAGACAGTGGTGGAATTCTTGAGAGTGCATGAAGAGAATTAGTGCATGGTCATCTGTGCAACTTTTTAGTGCAATTTTTTCTTTGGCTGCAGTTTAAAATCCATACAGGTTATATTTTTCAATCTTACACAATTTCCTGAAGGTTGATTTGGCTCAATCTAGAACCAAATGGAAGCTCATTCTCACAGGAGAGCAGCAGTTTTGGCTGTCTGTTCATTTTGTTTTTTTAGGATATGAAAATTGAGTAGCCTTCTTCTGTCTGAAGATCAAAAAGTCACGCAATTGGGGTCCAGAAGCTCATGAGCTTACCTTGCCTTTGGTCCCTGCATCTCATGCCATAGTAATAAGTCCCAGAGATTGAAGGTTTAGCTTATGCCAGACACAGCACTTATTCCTACCCCATATATTATTCACACGGAATCTTAACCACGACCATGCAAGTTAGAAATTGAGACTCTGTCTTGTAGAAGGTCATACGCCTGTCCAAGAAGAAAATAGATGATAGTAAATCCTATCATGGGCCAAGAATCTCTGCTACAAAGCATATTTTGATGGTTTACAAGATTTTCTTGTGTTAAACTGCTGTCATGGGAAGAGTGCTAAATTAATTATTTTACAAATGATAGGAAAAACACAGTGATCCTTTTCCTCAAATAAATCACATTTCAACTAGGGAAACAACAACACATATTGTAGGAAAAACTTCAGAAATCAAAATGTGCAAGTAGTTCATATATTTAAATAAAATATTATTATATTTTTTCATCATCAAAATCACCATTTAAACTTTAAAAATGCTTTCAAATTGGAGGATGCTTCCACACTTAGTTTCACATGGAGTTTTGTGGAAGATATCAGAAACTATTCATACTATTATGTTTAAATATTTAAAATAGTTTTCAAAAAAGAAACTACATTTCAATTTTAAATAGTTGATTTTGATGATTTTAAAGTATTTCTTATTAGAGAAGCTGTAGGTTTATTAAAAAATTGGGCAGAAAGTACAAAGTTCCCATAGACCGTCCCCTCATCAGCAGTTTTCCCTATTATTAACATTTTGCATTAGCATGGTACTTTTGCAACAAATGATGAAACAAAATTACTATAATTATACTAAAATTATTGTAATTATACTAATAACTGTAGTATATAGTTTGCATTAAGGTTCAGCGTTTATGTACAGTTTTCTTCTGGGAAAATATTTGCAATCTAAAATTTCCCACTTTAACCACTTTCAATAATTCATTGGTGGTAATTATATTCACAATGCTGTGCTATCATCACCACCAACTGTTACCAACTTTCCCATCACCCCAGACAGAAACCCTGTGCAAATTAAGCGTCAATTTCTCATACCCTACTCCACCCCTGCCCCTAGTAACCTATATTTTAATTTCTGACGATGAATTTGCATATTCTAATTACTTTATGTAAGTGAGATCATAAAATATTTTTCCTTTTGTGTCCAGCTTATTACATCCAACATTACATTCAAGGTTCATTGTGTTATGCATGTGCTATAAACAATTTAGTTCATTAGACTTCTTGGGCATAGCATTTTTAAACCTTAAACATACTCAGTGAGTGAGCACATAACAGATGAGAGAACAACTGGGAAAACCATCAGAAGACACAGCATGCTCCAGTAGAAAAACCACACTGCCCCCTTATCCGGAGAGGTAGGTCCATATATTGACGTCTGGCAATTGCCTACTAGCTCTGTGACCTTGAAAGTCACTTCATTTCTTTACACCTCAGCTTCCAAATCTATAAAATGAGAAAACCGAATGGAATGGTACCAAAAGTATCTTCTATTTCTAAACACCTGTGGTCCTTAGGAGTGCTCATACCACTTGATAAATTGTTTCACACACACACAACATATAAGGAGGATATTTGCTATTGATCAGAAGAAATGAAAAAAGTCCAACTTTTGATTCAATTTGTTTAATCGGGTAATGATCTTCTCTCCGGCTTCTGAAAGTCAGAACCTGAATTAATGGTGCTTTAATCACTTAGTCCCTTGCAGATATGACAACCTCTGCTTTCCCCGGATTCATCATGTTATGAGGTGATGGGCACACTTTCAGGATGGTATAACATGATTGAACAGAAACAGGATATACATAATTTATACCTTATTTGAATTTTTTATTTTAAATATTTTTCATGAGTTAAGTCAATCTACATTTTAATATGCTTTCCAGATTTAGCAATGAAGAAGATCAAAACTTTTTTTTCAAGAAAAATGTAAGAAAAATGACAGTCAGCTAGAGTTTAATGACAGGCTTGCCTCTTTGTACGTGTGTGCAAACCTATCAGACGCCGTGGACATGTCAAATCTGTGATTTGAAATGAAGCTATAAAAAGCAGACTGGCAGGATCAAGTCAAATGATCTAGCATAGGTTGCTGTACCCAAAATATTTCTTGAAGAAGCGATAGGTTTGTAATCTATTGTTTTTAGTTTATGTCTCAGACAGATCATTTCTCTGCCCCACACACAGTCATATAAAATCCACCACTTTGCTCTTTATTTTGGCAATCCAAGTCAAGTTCTCTTCTTTTGAGAAATAAAATAGAATGGGAGTTGAACCTATGGACTGTAGATAAGACTCCCTGGCTATTATATCTAATATGGGTAAATGACATAAAATCTGTGACCCACCATGTTCTCATTTACCACTTAGGGAAAATAGGGGTACCTATATCATTGGGCTCTTTTGTGGATATCAGGAGCTAATCCTTTACATAAAGACTAAGCAAGTGCTTGGCAAATGATAAGCACTCAATACTTGAGGGGATTTTTGTTTTATTTTGTTTTTTAATCTTTTTCTTATATTGTAATCTGTAAAGCATAGTTTCCAGTTTATTAAAACCAACAAAAAAGTTTCTTGCTACCTAAATTAGGATGCTCTTTTTCTCCACAATATTGTTCAGAATGAGTTAATCCTTACCTCATGAAGCAATGGGGCAAGGTTTCTAAAAGCTGAGGAGCTGGCCAGCCTGTCCACCAGAGCTGCTTCTGCTGCTTCCAGCCCCGGGTCGGTGCCGGTCGCAGTTAGAATCCCCCTGCTTGGCTCCCGGGGCACAGTCTTCCCCATGGCTGACATTGATCCTAAACTCAAACTTGTCTGCTGCAAAAGGAAAACGTGAATTCTCCCTCCCTCTTCTGTCACAGACACTTGGGCAGTATGCAAGTTTTCTTGCTGTGTGACACAGAACAACTTTGAAAAATCGCTGGTTGTGCAAGCCCTTCTTATTGCTTTCAATTCCTCTCTGTTCCCCTTGTTTCTTCTCTCTATGCTTACTATTTATTATCCAAGTGACACAGTCTCCTTCTAATATCATCTCTTTAATACAAATCCTTAAATTCAATTTAGAAATTATATATTGAAGGCATGAAAAATGATAAGTCCTTGCTCCCGTTTTCAAGGAGCTTAGAACTAAAATAAATAAGAAAAGAAGATATATAGATATGAAACAATCAGTGACACTTTGACTTCCTTTGACGATTCTGCTGAACTGGGTGGCTGCATCGGAGAGGTAGTCAATTTCGCAAGCTCCCATAGGTCAAAGATTAGCCACTAGCTGCACATGGCTATTTAAATTCAGATTAATTAAAACCAGATCAAATGGAAAAATGCAGTACTTCACACTAGCTATGTTTCAAGTGCTCATTAGTCACATGTGGCAAGTGGTTACAGTACTGGGAAGTGCAGGAGAATATTTCCATTATTGCAGAAAAGTTTATTGGACAATTTTGGTCTAGCATTCTTTGCCTCAAGTCATATTTCATGTCAATGGTGATAGTCAATTTATTAAACTCATTTTCCTTTTTCAAAATTCCTTTTAACTTTTCTGAAATAAGCTAGAAAGCAAGCACATTAAGCAATAATCTAAGCAAAGGACTGGTTTATAGCAATATAATTCCACAGACTATTTTAGTTAAGAATTTGATTAGGTAAATTTTAATCCACCCTATAAAGGGATTTTTTTTTTGTTCTTACAACTGCATATATAGCAAATGATGATTTTATGTAAGCGTTATTAAATTTAAGATATTTACTAGTATAGTGTGTCATGCATTCTATGGACTTTAAGCACCACAGAAGCCACTAGTTAGTAAATATTATTTGGGGTTCTGAATTCAATGTTTGGACTTTTCTGTGCTCTAAACTGTTCCATGGATTCTTTATTGCCTGCTCAGAGTCAGGAATCTTTTTCTGAAGTGTCTCAGTACTAAGATTGAAGTCAACTATAGCTGGTTCCACTTTTATCCTTTGCTCCTAATTATTGCCAGATGCCATCTAATTAAACCCATGAGGTGTCTCACCTCAGGTTAGAGTACCTCATAGAATCCATGCTACAAATAAAATAAAGAACTGCATGCCAAATATAAAATGAACCCTTCATGGAGAGGTTGATAGGTAGGCTTTATAATTTTTTTGATGATGATAATAAAAGGAGTGAAAAGAAATTAATTTTAAAATGTGTAGGCAGTGATGTACAAGATTATTCTGTCATTCTATTGTTCACAAACATATTTATTACTGAAAATGTGATTCACTTATGATGCTAAATATAACAATAAAGTTTCAAAGTACCTTGCAGGACATTGCAAATAGACATACTATTTTACTGTTACTTTCTCAAGGATATGTAAATCATAATTCATAAAGGCATAATGATGAAATAAATCATAATAGTCTTTTCAGAAAAGACAATTGCTTTAGAAACAGCATAAGGTGATTTTCTGATGCAACATTTTGAAACAAAGCAAGTATCTTTTAAAGAGAACTACAAAAACATTCAATACCCTGTCGAGCACTGAGACAAAAGAAATTCTTGTGATCAAATAATTTGTATAGATTGGATGATTTATGTACTTCATGTTTGGGAATATTTAAATCAAATTATAGAATTTCTTGTTTTTTTGAAATTTCAAAACATAATTTTTAAATATCATGTACTCTGCATCCAACATGTCAAACCATTAATCTATGGATGTGGTTTGATTTGTTTAAGCAAATAAGAATATATAATATATAAGAATAAATTGTATTATGTAATCTTTATGTCACCTAACAACTTATACTACAAATTTGTTTGAAAAGACAGCCATTTGAGATTACTGCATTTGAAAGAGAATTTATATTCAAATTACTGATTTGTCTTATATATCTAAGGTATGACTAACTTTTCTTTGGTTTCTAAAGAAGGGAAAAAAGGATTATCATTTTTTTTCAGATATTAATGACTCTGCATGGTCTTAGGCTTTAGTATTATTTCACTGTTTAATTTTCTGTGTATAAAACTTAGTTAAATGTTGATTATTTCACATTAAACATTAAGAGTTAATATATCTAAACAATCATGATTTCATAGGCACTGATGTCTAATACAGGAAAGACTGCAGAAAGCATCATGCTTAAACCTAATTAATACTTGAAATAATTACAATCCCAATACAGATTATCTGTAGTTGATAACGTGCTTATCAGAGTCAAATTTACCTTTGAAATTCACCTTAACTTTAACCTATATTCTCTAGTGGCTTGTTTTTTTTATGCAAAATGTTTAATTACTTATAAGATAGTATATAGAGATAGATATAATAAACTTACTAATTAATATCATAATACATTTATGCATGCAAACTAGGTTTATCACTTTTGGGTAATTTAAGGGTTGTTTTCAAATAACAAATTACTTTCCAGATTTAAGAATTCAAGTAAAGTATTTTACATGAACTTAGTTAATATAATTAATATTTATTAAGTGAAACAAAATGGTTTAAAAATATCCTGAGCAGAGTATGGATATTATGCCATTTATAATTCGAACATTAAAAACTTTTCCTAAACTTTATGAATTATTTTCAATGAAGGTTTTTAAATAAATTATGACGACACAAAATGCTGAAAATTCTGAATCTCCTTCCATTGGCAAAAAGAGGGGTAAAAAATCACGCTTAATTGGTCAAATAATACTGATCTCCTTTAAATAAAATTAGACTGACTTAAATTGTATTTTTATTCAAATGTGATGATTTAAGACATTTCTTTAGTGCTATTAATACATTTTGCAACTTGAAATTTTCTTAGAATTTTCTGCAATTTAGTGTTTATGGCTGTATTTGACATAATATTTTCTATCTGCATAACTTTCGTTTTATTGGCATATCTTAGAATAAATTCTCAAAAGCTCAATCTTGGAAGGCAAGATTATACCATAGCCAACTCCAAATATTCAATTATATTAGATAATGCTACTTCTCAAATAAAAAGTCAATATATTCCAAAATAAATAACTGAACGAGGACTACATGAGCATGCTCTTTGCTCTTCCTAGAACTTCTTAATGATCAGAGTAGGCTGTGCTTTTGACATTTCTTCCCTTGACTTGCCAACACACACTTCAAGGCTGCAATAACTAGATTAAAGTAATAACACACCAAGTGTAGCTCCAGGCTACAGTTTTAGCTGACACAAATCATCTTTCACTGGACACGCTTTATAGTCTCTAACACAAGATGATTTTGCTGGAAAAGCTAGTGTTTGCCAAGCCAGGGTTACATTTATATGCTATCATAAATCTGCAGCTAGGCACCACAAGTTTTTGAGAGTTTGTGATAAAATAGGGCTGATGTAGTTAAAATATGTTAATTATATTTCTAAATCACATCAGCTTTAATCAGTGTACCCAAGATTAAATGTTTAACTAGTCTTATAACTTACTGGTTCTTGAAAATTTTTGGCTGAAAGATAATTTAGGTTCAATCATTTGTTTAAAATAGTACCATCATCTTCAATTTGGAATAAAACAGTACAAACCAGTAGTTTAAATGCAAAATAACAAGACACTTAGCATATCTTTAATATTCACATCATGAAATTGGCAAAGACTGTCCTAACTGGACCGAAAGATATATTTTACATAAAAAGTTGATATTTGAGTTTTCCCCGATTTGCTTTCAGAGATGTCTATTTATAAATATTTTAATAGACAGATCTTAATCATCAATTATCAACACATCTTTAGGAAAATCAATAAACAAGTCACAGGCAGGGGTTTATGATTTAATTGGTAATGTTGAATCTAGGAAGAACTATAAAGTAAGATATGGCTTGAGGAGTATCAAATCCTAAGAGGGATTTTGCTACAGATTTTGTTACTTTTGAAACAAACACTTATTTTCTCATTTATTAAAAGAAATGAAGCATAAGAGGTTAAGAACCATAATTAAGGGAAACAAGTATTGATATATTAATAATACAGTTTGCCTGATTTTTCTAAAGAACATAAGCTTACTCTGTAGAATTACATGGAGAAAAAGTTTTCTGAGAACATTTTAACTGTGACTTTTCTCCCCCTGTACCTGAACTCACATGCCCTTTAAAATGCAGAAGAATCATGTTTATCTGATTTTATAGAAAATTTTAGAGGTACAAATATTGAAATATATTGGAATTTGTACAGGGAAATACAATTTACCAAGAAAGCATTGCACCACATTTTATTTCTCTTCCTTGAATCACTTTCATCCACAAAAAATAGACAGTGATTATTTTGAAGAACCTAATTCTGCAAAAGTAACCATTATATATCTACACAAAAGAACCAGGTAAATGCATAAATAAGAGGTATCATCAGTTTGACAGTGAAACAGTTTCCAACAACTGGTTTAATAATACAGTAGGGATGTGATTTCTTTGCCTTAGGAGACCATATGCAATTTCTCAAAAGGAATCCTAACTTAATAGTCCATGGTCCATATGATTGGGGGGTTTGCTTCCAGCATTTATTTGCATCATCTGAATCCTTGGGTCCTTGGAGTAAAGCATATTAATTAGTTGTAAATTATTTTTAAATGAGCATTGCTATATGCAGTAATAATTATTTACAAAGCATTACTGATGAACACTAGAAGTTACTTCACAAAATGAAATAGCTAACAAAATTTTGATTTAACAACAGGCAACAATGTAAGTGATTAATGAATGTACTGATTTCCTGATGGAATTCTGATTTTATGAAAACTACTTAAGCTACAAAAGAAGATTAAGTTTTTAGATCTAGGGAAGGTTTTCCTGTATTCATCAGTCTACTTTCTTTTCAAAATGAGGTGGATCTCAGCTAACTTATGGTGCCAACATAAAACTACACAGTAGAAGTGCTGTCTGGTCGTGGTGTTATATTCCTGGTACAATAGCCTAAAACCTGGGTAGTGGCTCATCGTTTCCTTTTGAAGATGTGAGAAAACTTGGCTGTATTTCCCAGAGAAATAACATGGGTCAATTTTCAAGTCTGTTCATAAGTAAAATAAGAAAGATTATTCATAAGTTTAGGTCTGATATTTATCTCAAAAATAAAGACTAAATCAAGGTAATGACATCTTTTGTTACCATTTAGAATCAGAGCCTGAGTTAGAAAAGTTGGAGTCAGGGTACATGTCTTCAGGATGTACAAGTGATGCCATGTCTGATTTTATGTGTATATTTATGCATGCACGTCTGCGGTATATATGCATGCATGCCCAATAGGTTATTGGATGCATCATGTATGTATGCACGGCTGATATATATATATGTGTTTGATATTTGCATGCGTCCTGTGTATATGTGTATGCATGCATCCATGCTATTAAATTTATGTGTGCATGCACTTCCAATGTGTGTATGCATATCTGATGTAGTATGTCTGACTGGTGTATTTGTGCTTGATATATATATATATATATATATATATATATATAATATATATATATATATATAATATATATATATATATATAATATATATATATATATATATATATTTGTATCTATATTAAGTTTTCAGTCTGTTATTTGTCTTTGGTGATAGCATTGTTCCTTGGGTTTGCCTTCTCTCTGCAAGTCTGCAAAATAAAGTAGACTCTGGGTAATATACAATGTACAAAATAATGTATGAAGGTGTTGCTGTTCTTAGAACAAAGAGACACTAGCTTTGAGATAAATGTTTCACTTAAAATTGTCTATTTTCATCTTATTAGCTTCTATTTTTCTCCCAGAATCTTTCAGTCTCAATTTACTTTTCCAGACCCTATAGCTAAAATAAAATGTTTTTGTTTTAATCTTTGCTTTCTTTTACGTCAATCTTCTCTCATCCATTCCAATTCTGCTTCTTCTATTGCATTTCTCCTTCTTATCTAATTTCCTAAAAAAAAAATTTCCACTTATCCCATTAGGCAACTCTTGTTTTCTGAACCTCTGAAATCTATACTTTAATGCTATTTAAGACAAGTCCATTACATTTAACAGTTGGAAATCTATGATGGAAACAAAAAGGTAAATAAGAAAACCATGGTAGAAACACCTTGTTCTCAAATTATTCATTGCAATTTCCTTTGCTAAAGTATGAAAAATGTGACTAAACATTTCAATTTGTAAAATTCTCCTTAAGAAATCACAGGAAGGCTACTGAAGAAGGTTGTAGATATGCTGTTATAATTTTAGAGAAGTTATTTTAGTGTTATTCCAAGTCATTAGTATACAGTGATTGCACTTTGAGTTAGCAGGTATCAGATTTTACAAGTTTCTTTTTTACAAGTGATTTATTACTGAATTATGAATATGTTAGCAGTAAAACTGAATATTTATTTTTTTCTTTTTCTCCCCTAATTTCTTAGCTTTAAATCAGCATGTCAAGGAATTCACAAATGATCAGTGATCACAGATTTTAAGCAATAACAGAAACTGTAAG
Organism: Tamandua tetradactyla; assembly: GCF_023851605.1. Lineage (NCBI taxonomy): Eukaryota > Metazoa > Chordata > Mammalia > Pilosa > Myrmecophagidae > Tamandua > Tamandua tetradactyla. The sequence continues at coordinate 32,579,159 of NC_135352.1, forward strand.
AATTTCAGGGTCATTAATATTTTGTCTTTAGAATCATTGCTTACTCTTTAGATCCAGAACCAACACCTCAAAACAAATAAAAAGTGAAGCAATAGCATCTAAAACAAATAAAAATAGCAATCTTCCACATCTCTAAATTACATGACATGTTCTACTTACCTAATATATATTACCTGATTAAATTATATTTAAGTATAATTTCAATTTTTCAAAAAAACAGATGTGCAGTGAAAAACTTTCATGGTTTTAAAAATATCTTGTTAAAAATCACCTACCCTTCTGCAGTCTTGAGGGTTGTTTCTTTCCCATTTCCTTCTGTTAAACTAAATTTGATCTTGCCTAAAGGTGCTAGTATACTTATATGTGCAGGGACTTCAATAATTCATATTTTTGACATCCAGACATTATATGACCCAGTGAATATTCTTAATTAGTTGGGGAAAGGAGCATCTGTATGGATTCACAAATTATTTTAAACATGCTTTTAAATATTTTAAATTAGAGCTTCCAATTAAAATTGTACATGTCACATTGTCTCATTTAATTCCACTGTTCTTTTTAGGAGGCACAGCCTCAGCTGAACAAGCTGCATTGATGTGAGCTGAGCTCAATTAGTTTCTGATGTTCTGCCAAATTGCCTCATTACCTGTCATACAAACAGCAGCGACAGTTTTAAAGTTGAGCTCTTTGCATCCATATTATTCTCTTTAGACCAAAAATAATTATTCTCATTAGAGTAGTAAAAATAAGCAATTTGCTAATAAACAGGAAACCAATATGTTTTGTAATATAAATAATAGGGAAAAAACCAATGAGAAATCTTATACATCAAGTGTGTGCTCACACACACACACGTGAGATTTTTGAGTTATATAAACTGTGGGTCCTTCATGAAATTCTCAGTGGTTTGTTATGATGATGGCTTTGTCCACCGGGTTTCCCAACTTTCTTACAATATATTGATGATAAAAGAAATGAGGAGTTTTCCATTTATAAACATAATTAAATTTAAAATATATGTCACACTTGAATCCTGAAACACATCAGAAGCATTCCTCACTGAACAGAGGGCTTAAAATACACTTAACACCACATTCTAGAAGAAGTGTAAACAACTGCTTGTCAACCTTTATTTATAATCCTTCATTAATGCTGTTTTCCATTTATCAAAATATTGACCCACAGGTAAAGATTTATATGATTTTAACCCTTGAATCTTTAGTCACCCAAGACTTTTCTTTCTGTCTCCCTCTTTATTCATTGTCTTTCACATAGGGAAAGGGAAGGACCGAAGGTTAGAAACTAATTAAGAGAGAATGCTTTTCAAGGTTGGTCTATACAAATGACACATATTGAAGCAGAGACAATTTTTTTTTTTTTTCTGAATGGCTGGAAGAAGATCATTAATGGAGGAAAAAACTTGCAATCCATTAACAGGGTCATGATATTGTAAAATACTCTAGTTATAAAAGTTTCTATTCAGTAGTGGCTTTCAACTTTAGCTGCACATTATAATCGCTTAGAGAGCTTTTAAAAAAGGCCCATGCCTGTGCTCCACCACAGACCAATTAAATCAGAAACGGGGGTGTAGGGCTTGAGGCACAAGTATTTTTTAAAATCTCCTCGGCTGATTCTCCTATGCAGCCAGGGAGAACAACTGCCCAAAGGCTATCTGCGGTTCCGTCTGTAGAGATAAGACATGATCAGGGCCACCAAATGTAAGCACATGACTTCCTTTGGACAACAAATCTACTCTTTGTTTTAAGTAAACATCAAAGGGCTCTTCAAAATTAAAATTGACATCAATGCAATTTTCCTTTCTTCAAACATTGTTTGATGTATTTATATTTTACTGGTAGTTTGTGTTGGCATGTATTTAAGAGTTTTATTTCATTTTGTAATGGAATTCAGTTAATCTATATTACTCTTTGCATGATGAAAAAAGTATACTTTTACATTTCTAGTTTAGGCTGGAGGATGTTTTCTCTCTCTTCTATGGTTTGAGATTAAATGGAAGAAATCTTATTGTTGTCTTGGATACAAACCTGGGTAGTTATTAGGAGATTGGACCATCCGAATTTCTCTCCCACACAGGTTTTATGTTGATCTCATTATACATGCATTGTTATCAGTGTTCTTGGAAATCATGAATAACCTCAGAGTCTGCAAACACTGAACAAAAGCCTTCCAGGAAGAAACTGTGCTCCTGTGCTGTTAGGTTCATGCCATCAGCAAATATCACTACAAAATTTGCTTTCAGCACCCTTTCCACTTAGCAGGGGCCATCTGCAGACAGCAATGAGATTTCAAGAATAATATATTGACTCCCCTCTATCCTTCCCTACAGCCTGCCTTGAAATGTAATCTTATCCTCCATGACTTTTTAAATCAGTGATTCTCAAGGTGGGTTCCATCGATTCTCTGGAAGGGTCTAGAAGGCTCATATAGCAGCATAGAAACAAAGCAGTGCCATTGATCATTACTTTCATTTCCTTTACTCACAGTATTTAGCTTAATTTTTAACTTGTAAACAATTTTATAGGAGGGCATAATATATTTTACATTAGTTAAAGGGTCAGGGAATGAAATTCAAGATCACCATTATAAATTAAAATGGTTTACAATTTGTGGCCTTAAATATATTTCTCCCAAACAGTTTCCTTTTAGTTTTTCAGCTATACATTCAACCTTCCTAAACAGTGTAAACCCTGAGATGCCAAAAAGAAGGGATTAGGAGTTCCATATATTTGATTAAATAAAAGCAGAGCTAATAGTCCTAGTGGAGTGAAAGGTAAAATGATATAACCCCATCCCCTCAATCCAATCCTGTGCCAAAGGCTTATTTTAGGTGGAATTGGCTTGGGAGGTTGTGTTTTCAGTGAATGGGAATGTTGGTGCTTACATACTTTCTTGCTCAGCATTCTTTGAGGTGAGACACAGATGGCATTTATGGGGCAGGTGGTTATGGATGGGTATAGAATGGTAGACCATGATTTTGGTATCACTGAAGCTAAATGATCGAGTGTGAGCTGATCCATATCACCGACAAGGGTAGAAGTTTATGTGAGTTGACCAAATAGCTGGCCAAGCCCAGAGGTTACTCCTTTGATAGCCATTTGACCTTGAGCACATGTCTGGAAGATGGAGTGGTGATATCTACACTTGACTTATAAACAAAGTTTTTTATACCACCATACTTACAGTGTTGGGTAATTTCATAGATTGAATGTCACCTTAGGACCATGAAACACATTTAATTTAAGGGGCTCTTTGTAGCCCCCATTTTTCACTACTTTCTTTCCCGGACCATGAAAAATTCTTGGGGCACAGTAAAGTCCAGGGCAGCAATTCTCAAATGTTTATTTACAATCCAATCATGTGAAGGCTTTTAAAAATGCAAATAATTTGCTGCCCATCCTTGGCAAGCTTTTGATGTTTTGATTCCCCAGCTCAGCAGTGTTGAGTGGGAGAAAATAAACAGAGAATCTGGTTCTATTCTCTCCCTCTCTCTCTCTTTCCCTCTGTGTGTGTGTTAATCATTACACACAGTTCTAATCCCCTGTCCTGTAGACCACATTTTGAGGAATTACAGGGAAGATCACTGAACTGGGGGATAGGAGATTATGTTCAATCGTCAGTTTATTTCCACTCCCCAGGTGATTTTTAAGTACTAGGGGCCTCATCTGTGGTATAGAGTTAAAAAGACCTCAGGCAGAGCCCATGGTCTGGAGATCTGGGGAAGGTTCTTCTAATTCAGGGTTTCTGTAACTGGGCACTATCACTATTTGGGGCAGGACAATTCTTTGCAGTAGGGAGCTTGTCCTGTGCATTGTAGGGTGTTCAGCAGCTTATTTGGTCTCTACCCACTCGATGCCAGTAGCACTCCCCCAGTTGTCACAACCAAAAATGCCTCCAGATGTTCCCTAGCATCCCCTGGGGAGGGAGGAATAATTGCCTGCCCCCCTCCAAAAAACTTTTTTTTTCCTAATTCTTGCCCTGCTATTTTATTAGACTACTTAATATTCTCCAATTGCCACATGAATACATGTTTTCAATTGCATAATCAGAAACATTCATGTTATGATAATCCCTGATAACCAGGGATAAGCAATAGGTTTCAGCCTGGTATGTTTCCTACACAGAACACGATTCATTTGTAACACTGGTCTGTGAATAGATTACTATGATATCTCCCCATCTTTGGTTTAAAGTGAATTACTTACTGCAATTCCCATCTGGCCAGTTTTACTCATTATATCAGTACCATGCCACCTTGTCAGCCACTTTTCATGACCTAGATATGATGGAAAAGTAAGATTAGATTATGCACCACATCTCTTTGGAGGTAACTTCCAAGTGATGTCGCATTGGTTGTGAAAGGGTTTTCCACTTCCAATTCAGAGAATAATAATGGCATCAGATCATTTTTAGAACATGATCATTAGAACTCTTCTAATAGAGAGATCTGAATTTAAATGCGAGACGGAAGCCCAAGTAAATTAAATAACCTGTCAGTATTTTCATGACAAGTTAGTGTTAGAGCCAGACTAAATATTTCCAAGTCTTCTGACTTATTCCACTTTTTATTTTATTGCAGTTTCTGCCCTTCCTAAAAGAATTGTGAAAACCATATATATCACTATAGAGAATGCTAAAGGAAAACAACAACAAACTCTGACAGCAAGCCCCAAATCTGCAATATTTGTTACTTATGCTAGGCAGTTAAGTCATTTTCCATGATGCTTATATCTGTCTCTTTTGGAGCTTATAGACTAAAATTAGCCTGGTGAATTATTATCTATAGACAGAATGTGGTTTGCAAGCTCAATATACATTCAGATATTTTAGCTGACTGGCAAAATACTCAAATTACCTCTCAATCTTCTAATAAATGTGTTCAAATTGAATTTTACTCTGCTTTTTTTAATAAAGGTGAATTATAATGAAATAATCGTGATAATGATTCACTTTTCAGAAAAGATTTACATTAACCTTATGTGAATTTAGAAGGGTCTTGGTATTTCCCCCTAAGCACACTGCAAATACACAGACAACCTTTGAGGGCATTTATTAATTTATTAATAAATTAATTAATATTTATTAATGAACAATATCCCTCTTCATTTTTTATCACCATATCCTCTGTTGCCTGCCTTGGGATAATTTCACTCCTCCTAAGCACATTTATTAGAACAGATAGATGAGGGAGAGCAAAAGAAAAATTCAATGAAGTTCATTTTTCTATTCGAAAGCAGGTCTTATAAAGTCTCATGAGATTTATGCTGCTATGCACTCCATCTGTGACTGCTGTGTCTCTCAGTCCCTTGATATCAGCTACAGTGCCACTTAGTTTTAAGTTTGTTTCAGCAGGTTTTTGTTGCAAAGCTTCTTTTGCCCAGCAAGTGAACACCTCACTCTGCATTCCCACCTCCTCCTCCTTCCCTCTCTCTCTCTCTCTCTCTCTCTCTCTCTCTCTCTCTTCATTTTATTTAAAATTTATGCATACTGGCAAAAACCTTAACTTCGAGATAATGAGAACACTTGACCCAGGTCACATTATTCCCCACAACTTGCTAAATGAATTTGGTTTTATGCTTGTTTGTAAATTGGCCATTTGAAACTCACCACACATTTCCCATTGAAATAGCATTTAAATTGTCACTGTGTGGTTGCCTTTTTGAGGATAATAAATTCCAGGAGACAAGTGTCCTTATGGTATACAGTAAGAGAGGCTCAGGTACATTAAAACTTCTTTAAAATGAGGTTCAAAATCCTAGTTTAATACTACTAATTCATCGGAGCCCTTTGGTGGGGAAAGCCAAGTTGTTTATATCCCAGGTTAGGTTACAACAGTGTGGTTCCTCTTTCAGCTTAAGCCTCAGTCTAGACTCCTTAGAAATATGAAATACTGGGTGTTCTGGAGCTTTAATCCTAGAAACATACATAAATTAACATCTTGTTGCAGAAATTAAATGCACTGGAAAAACTACTTTGAATGAACATATTAAGATTGCAATAGGCATAAAACTATAATAAAGAGTAGATGGCTGTTCAAAGAAAAAAGTTTTACTCAAGCTACCACAGGGATGGCGCTGTCCACAGAGTCAGGAAGAGATGGGAAGACACAGCTTTAGACAAATCACTTGCATCCGAGAGGGAGTGAACTAGAAGCTGGTCGAGGGAGAGCTACTGGAGGCTGCTTCCCAGTGAGACTCTGCATTCTGAGGAGGGTAGTTAGGCTACTGCCACATCAAGTTCTCAAACCTTGCCATTCAAAGAATTCTTTGAAGACCAGGATCTTTGCCAATGTGCTACCAATACAAAAATCACAGGCATTCCCCTCAGACTTGATCACAGTCCACATTTTACAAGTCTCCTGGGTGTGATTCGCACGCACGTTGAATACTGCGAAGCAGCGTTCTATACAGAGTTGCGCCCATTCTACCCAGCTGGAATGTCTGTGGTAGAATGCCTAGCTCCATCAATTTGCCCATATTCTGCCACAGAGCTTCACTTGGCATTGAGGCTCAGGATTCCCTGGGGCAAAAGGAGGCGTGCCCTATATTCTTATCTCAGGTCCAAGTGTGCACAGCCCTGGTTTATTGCTGGATGAACTATTAAGTCTCTGAGGTGAGAAGTCGCTCTCATTTATGATTCCACAGGAAGTAAAAGGTTCTCAGTTAATGATTTCTCCCTCCTTATATTTCATTCACTTTCTCTAAATGAGCTAATAATTCTCCACAGTCAAGGACACAGTGTATAGAAATACCAGTACAGCGGAAACCGGAAGTTCACTGGGCAGAGAGGATAATCACCTGACAGGGGGAGCAGCTGTGACAAACCCACAAGCAAGGTGCAGCAGAAATAAAAGCCTGCCTGTGGCAGTAAGGGGGGAGGGAGAAAGCCGTGTGGGTTAGATAGGTTTTTTGTTCCCTTGCTCCATAGGCAGCTTTTGTCCTGTGCTAGACGTCTCCTATGCTCTGCTCCATTCCTGACTTCTCAGACAATGAAGCAACCCCTCTCCTCTCTCACATGATCTCCTTCACTTTTGCCATGTCTCATTTTGCCTCCCTAATGCCCAGGTGTTTTGTTCCATCATTTAGATCTCTTCTCTCTAGATTTTAGTATCCAACGTTCCCTTGCTAAGGCAAAGGTGATATTGTTGAAAACATGTTATTTGGATTTAGGTCACCTGCACCATAATCCCAGCTTTCTCACTTGCTAGCTGAATGCCTTTAGATAAATATTATGTTTTTACTTATTTCAGTTTGTTTTCACATCTCTAAAATGGTCCTGCTAATTATAGCTGAAAGGATCCATGAGATCATGAACTGAAACTCTGAGCAGTGTCTAGTATGTGCCATATACTCAAAGAGTAGCTTTTATTATCTCTGTACCACACTATTTAGCACATATGTAACCCAGTACCAAACTGTTCTCTTAAAAGTCATCAAGGATTTGCAATTGGTTAAGTTCAATAGACAAGAGTCTATCTGAGGCATTTCACTTTTGCTATACTTGCCACATGAATAAGTTTCCTGCCTCACATTTATTATTTTTTTATTATAATTAACGTTTGCTACTTCTGATGAATAACTTTGCATCTTTCTAAAAACTTAATGAAGGCTACTCTTAGGTCAGACTTCCCACTTTCTCAGATGATGGTAATACCTGGTATCAATTGCTCAGCACATCAAAGAGTAACAGAAAGTTTATGAGAAGTGGAGACAGACAATTCCTGTTTCCTTCCCTTACTAGCTGTCATCTTGGGCAACTTAAATAAATGCTCTGAGCCTCAGTTTTCTTTGAAGAAAACAGCCTGTGTGGAAGAATTGTAAAGTTTGCAAGATATGTGAAAATGCAAACAATGGCATATTTCATATAGTAGTTACTCAGTAAATGGCATCTTTCCATTCTCCTTTCTCATAAATTGTGCTCATTAATTGTTTCACTGTCTGAAGAAAAAGTGGGATTCTACCAAGCCTGCATCCTTAATTTTAGTTCTGTAATGATCCCCTTCACTATTTATTTGTGCCACATTTAACCCTAATCCATTGTTTCTAATGACGAATACCTGTCTTCTAAATTCATCATGCTTAACATTTGAAAATAAAACTTGTATTCCAACTTGTAAGTATGGCTTTTGTAAATGTATTTTTTCTTCATTTAAATCCCATAAAGTGCTATGCTTTGTGAAAAAGTATTTGTTGACAACATGCCTCTGAAAAGATAGCATTTTAGGGTATTGCAGAAAAATAGATATTCTTTCAAAGGAAACATTTCAATAGATAATGGAAAATCCCAAAACTCAAAATTATTTCATTTTGATCTTGAGTAGTACAATGTACAAATTCCCTTCAAACCACATCTACTGAATCATCTTGAATGACCCTAAATTAGTCCTTAATTGGAGTTTTTAATTATGTATGAATGTTTCACTACAATCTTAATGATAAAAATCCATTTTCTTTGACTGATGTACTTACTTTGATGTACTATAGTAATACAAACTCATTTTTTTTTTTTTTGGTAAAAATCATTCTGCTTTTAGATGTGAAAGAAATTGCAGCCTTCATTTTCTTAAGAACATCATTGTAAGCAAGATCTTCTCATACATGTGTGCATCTGACCCTGAAATACCCATTTCCCTAGAGCCACCGAAAGACCTGCGGCTGGAGAGTGTCTGGAAAGCTAGGACCCGGCAGGAAAGCATGTGCAACTGCTGGGGTCACATCAGTGACCAGATACACAGTCTACTACGGTCTGGACAAACTGGACTGCTGGGAGCCCGCCCAGAACTGTGAGTCTCCCACGGTGTGGAGGACGGTGCCCCTTCCACCCAGGCTGTTTCCCAGAGGGGAAAGGAAAGAGACTTTACTAGCAGCAGGGCTGAGCACAACCAAGCAACGATTGTGGAATTAACAAATTCTAATTACGAAAAACAGACCCCCAGCTCACCCGAACCTAGATTAAAAGCTAAGGTTGCTGGGTTTTGTCCCGGTGCAGAGGGGGGAGAGCTGACGGAAAAAGAAAAACAAACCAACAGGTTTTTTGGATCGGACAGCACAAAATATTTGAAAGGGTCTGGGCCTTGAAGAAAAGGAGGGGGAACATAGGACCTGGAGATACATAGAGCAAAGTACCAACTTGATCTCTTGATAGGCAAACCAGAAGAACCAGTGTCCTGCTTTGAAAAGGTTTTTTTTTTTTTTTTCTTTTTTGTGGCTGTGTTTCCACGGCTTGACTGCTCTTTGCATGCAATTGCAAGGCCTCTCCGGTTCCCACTGCCCCAGGCAAGGGTATAATTAAGCTTGTCTGAGAGTTTGTTTGGAGGCTGTGCCTTCCAGAGGAGAGGGGTGGGGCCCAGCTCAGGTAGAATCCTTCCCTCAAGGAATTCAGACCCCAGGGTCTGGAAAACAGAAGCCATTAAAGCCTCTGTCTCAACCACACCCCAGCAGGGAGAGTCTGCTGAGGTTAAAGGTACCACATCACCTTCTGCTGGTGGGACCTGCAGGCAGAAAAGTGCTACATACTGGGCAGGTAGGGAAAACACAGAGTCCAGAGGCTTCATAGGAAAGCCTTTCAACCTGCTGGGTCTCACCTTCAGGGAAAACTGACACAGGTGACTCTTTCTCCCGAGAGGAAGCCAGTTTGGTCTGGGAAAACCTGACTGGGGTCTATAATAACTAAGTAGACCCTCCTGAGGTGGGGGGGGGGGCACCATAAAGGCAGAGAAAGAAACAAAAAACAAGAACTGAAAATTTCTGATCTGTTAAATAAAACCTAAACTAGAGGTATAGAACAAGCTAAACTGAAAGTCAAAGAAAAAATAGACAACAAAGTTATCCAACAAGAAAATCCTAGGTAAAAATAGTGAAAACAATCTCCAGAATAAGCTAATTAAGGAAATTAAATGCCTAGACATCAGCAAAAAATAATGAATTATACTAGGAAAATTGAAGATATGGCCCAGTCAAAGGAACAAACCAACTATTCAAATGAGATACAGGAGTTGAAACAATTAATCCAGAATGTTCAAAGAGACATGGGAAACTTCATCAAAAATCAAATCAAGGGACATAAGGAAGGACATAGGAAGGATAAAAGGACAGATATAAGGAAGGCAAGGGACAAACAAAAAGAAAAAATAAAACAAAAGCCTGAAAAAACAAATCACAGAACTTATGGGAATGAAAGGTACAGTAGAAGAGATGAAAAAACAATAGAAACCTACAATGTTAAATTTCAAGAGGCAGAAGATAGAAATAGTGAACTGGAGGATGGGACATCTGAAATCCAATGAGCAAAAGAAAATATAGGGAAAAGAATAGAGAAATACAAGCAGGGACTCAGGGAAATTGAATGATACCATGAAGCAGGCAAATATACATGTTGTGGAGGTCTCAGAAGGAGAAGAGAAGGGATAAGGAGGAGAAAAACTACTGGAGGAAATTATCACTGAAAATTTCCCAACTCTTATGAAAGACTTAAAATTACAGATACAAGAAGTGCAGTGTACCCCAAAGAGAATAGATCCAAACAGAAGTACTCCAAGATACTTACTAATCAGAATGTCATATGTCAAAGAGAAAGAAAGAATCTTGAATACAGCAAGAGAAAAGAAAAGCAGTCCATCACATACAAGGGAAGCCCAATAAGACTATGCATAGATTTCTCAGCAGAAACCATGGAGGTGAAAAGACAGTGGTATGATACATTTAAGATACTAAAATAGAAAAACTGGCAACCAAGAATTCTATATCCAGCAAAATTGTTCCTAAAAAATGAGGGGGAAATTAAAACATTTTCTGACAAAAAATCACTGAGACAATTAGTACCAAGAGACCAGTTCTGCAAATAATACTAAAGGGAGCACTAGAGACAGATAGGAAAAGACAAGAAAGAGAGGTGTGGAGAAGAGTGTAGAAATGAAGAGTATAAGTAAAAGTAAAAAGAAGAAAAATCAGATATGACATATAAAATCCAAAAGGAAAAATGGAAGAAGAAAGTACTGCCCTTACGATAATAACACTAAATGTTAATGGACTAAACTCCCCAATCAAAAGACATAGACTGGCAGAATGGATTAAAAAACAAGACCCATCTATATGTTGTCTACAGGAGACACATTTTAGACCCAAGGATAAACATAGGTTGAAAACAAAAGGTTGGGAAAATATATTTCATGCAAACAACAATCAGAAAAGAGCAGGAGTAGCTCTACAAATATCCAACAAATTAGACTTCAAATGTAAAACAATTAAAAGAGACAAAGAAGGACACTATGTACTAATAAAAAGGAACAATTCATCAGGGAAACATAACAATCATAAATATGTATACACCAAGCCAGAGTGCTCCAAAATACATGAGGCAAACACTGAAAAGAGAAATAGACACATCTACCATAATAGCTGGAGACTTCAATTCCCTGCTCTCATCAATGGACAGAACATCTAGGCAGAGGATCAATAAAGAAACAGAGAATTTGAATAATACAATAAATGAGCCAGACGTAACAGACATTTATAGAACATTACACCACACAACAGCAGGATAAACCTTTTTCTCAAGTGCTCATGGATCATTCTCCAGGATAGATCATATGCTGGGTCACAAAGTAAATCTCAATAAATTTAAAAAGATTGAAATCATACAAAACACTTTCTCAGATCATAAAGGAATGAAGTTGGAAATCAGTAATAAGCAGAGGGCCAGAAAATTCACAAATATATGGAGGTTCAACAATACATTCTTAAACAACCAGTGGTTCAAAGAAGAAGTTACAAGAGAAATCAGTAAATATTTTGAGGCAAATGAAAGTGGAAACACAACATATCCAAATGTATGGGATGCAGCAAAGGCAGTGCTAAGAGGGAAATTTATTGCCCTAAATGCCTATATCAAAAAAGAAGAAAGAACAAAAATCAAGGAATTAACTGTTCACTTGGAAGAACTAGAGAAAGAACAGCAAAGTAACCCCAAATCAAGCAAAAAGAAAGAATGAATGAAGATTAGAGCAGAAATGAATGAAATTGAGACGATGAAAACAATTGAGAAAATCTACAAAACCAGAAGTTGGTTCTATGAGAAAATCAATAAGATTGATGGACCCTTAATGAGTTTGACAAAAAGAAGAAGAGAGAGGATGCAAATAAATAAAATCAGAAATGGAAGAGGAGACATAAACACTGCCCCCCCCAAAATAAAGGAAGTAATGAGAGGATACTATGAACAACTTTATGCTAATAAATTAGACAATGTAGATGAAATGGACAACTTCCTAGAAAGGCATGAACAACCAACATTGATTTGAGAAGAAATAGATGACCTGAACAAACAAATCACAAGTAAAGAAATTGAATTAGTCATTAAGAAGCTCCCAAAATAGAAAAGTCTAGGACCAGATGGCTTCATATGTGAATTCTACCAAAATTAAAGAAAGAATTAGTACCAATCCTGCTTAAACTCTTCAAAAAAATTGAAGAGGAGGGAAGGCTACCTGACTCATTCTATGAAGTCAACATCACCCTCATACCAAAGCCAGACAAAGATACTACAAAAAAAGAAAACTACAAACCAACCTCTCTAATGAATATAGATGCAAAAATCATCAACAGAATTCTTGCAAATCAAATCCAGCACATTAAAAGAATTATACACCATGACCAAGTAGGATTCATCCCAGGTATGCAAGAATGGTTCAACATAAGAAAAATCAATTAATGTACAACAACATATCAATAGATCAAAGCAGAAAGACCATATGATCATCTCGATGATGGAGAAAAGGCATCTGACAAAATTCAACATGCTTCCTTGTTGAAAACACTTCAAAGGATGGGAATAGAAGAGAACTTCCTCAACATGACAAAGGGAATATATGAAAAACCCATAGCTAACATCATCCTCAATGGGGAAAAACTGAAAACTTTCCCCCAAGATCAGGAACAAGACAAGGATGTTCACTATCACCATTGTTAGTCAACATTTTGTTGGAAGTTCTAGCCTGAGCAATTAGATAAGAAAAAGAAACACATGACATCAAAATTGTAAAAGAAAAAACAAAACTCTCATTGTTTGCAGATAATACAATACTACATGTTGAAAACCTTGAAAAATCCACAGCAAAAGTACTAGAGCTAATAAATGAGTACAAGATCAACACTCAAAAATCTGTAGTGTTTCTACACACTAGCAATGAGCAATCTGAGGGGGAAATCAAGAAACAAATTACATTTACAATTGCAACCAAAAGAATAAAATATTTAGAAATAAATTCAACTAAGGATACAAAAGACCTATACAAAGAAAACTACAAGAAATTGCTAAAAGAAATCACAGAAGACCTATATAAATGGAAGGGCATGGATTGGAAGACTAAATATAAAGACGCCAATTCTTCCTAAATTAATGTATAGAGTCAATGCAGTATCAATTAAAATCCCAAAAACTTACTTCTCAGAAATCGAAAAACCAATAACCAAATTTATCTGGAAGGCAAATAGCTAAAAATATCCTGAGAAAGTAAAAATGAAGTTGAGGCCCACACTACCCGGCTTTAAGGCATATTTAGAAGCTTCAGTGGTCAAACAGCATGGTACTGGCATAAAGAGAGATATACTGACCAAAGGAATTGAGTGTTCAGATATAGACCCTCTCATCTATGAACAACTGATCTTTGATAAGGCAGTCAAGCCAACTCACCTGAGACAGAACAGTGTCTTCAACAAATGGTGCCTAGAAAACTGTATATTCACATGCAAAAGAATGAGAGGATCCATATCTCACACCCTATACAGAAATTAACTCAAAATAGATCAAAGACCTAAACATTAGATCTAAGACCATAAAACTTTTAGAAGAAAATTTGAGGAAATATCTTATAAATCTTAAAATAGGAGGCAATTTCCTAGATCTTACATCCAAGGCATGAGCACTGAAGAGAGAAAGAGAGAAATGGGAACTCCTCAAAATTAAACACTTTTGTGCAACAAAGAACTTTGTCAAGAAAGCAAAAAGACAGCCTACACAATGGGAGACAATATTTGGAAATGATATATTAGATAAGGGTCTAGTATCCAGAATATATAAAGAGATTGTTCAACTCAACAACAAAAGGACAGACAACTCAATTACAAAATGGGCAAAAGACATGAACAGACACTTCTTAGAAGAGGAAATACAAATGGCTAAAAGGCACATGAAAAGATGCTCACTTCCCTGGCTATTAGGGAAATGCAAATCAAAACCACAGTGCTATATCATCTCACACACACAAGAATGGCCATTATCAATAAAAGAGAAGACAACACGTGCTGGAGAGGATGTAGAGAAAGAGGCACACATATTCACTGTTCGTGGGAATGTCAAATGGTACAACTGCTATAGAAGACCATTTGGCAGTTCCTCAGAAAGCTAAGTATAGAATTGTCATATGATCTGGCAATACCATTGCTAGGTATCTACTCAGAGGATATGAGGGTAAGGACACAAATGGACATTTGCGCACCAGTGTTTATAGCAGCATTATTTACAACTGCAACTGCCAAGAGATGGAAACAGATCAAACATCCAGCAATAGATGAGTGACTAAACAAGCTGTGGTATATATATACGATGAAATATTATGCAGTTGTAAGACAGAATAAAGTTATAAAGTATGTAACAACATGGATGGACGTTGAGGACATTATGGTGTGGAGATTAGCCAGAAACAAAAGGTCAAATACTGAATGGTCTCACTGATATGAACTAATTTTAATTAATGAACTTGGAGAATTTCAGTTAAGAACAGAGACCATCAGGAGATAGAAACTGGGTAGATATTGGGTAATTGGAGCTGAAGGGATACAGATTGTGCAACAGGACTGACTGTAAAAATTCAGAAATGGATAGCACAATACTACCTAACTGTAACACAATAACGTTAGTACACTGAATGAAACTGAATGTGAGAATGATAAAAGGAGGAGGGCTGGGGGCACAAATAAAATCAGAAGTAAAGATAGATAATAAAGACTG
This sequence comes from Tamandua tetradactyla, assembly GCF_023851605.1. Lineage (NCBI taxonomy): Eukaryota > Metazoa > Chordata > Mammalia > Pilosa > Myrmecophagidae > Tamandua > Tamandua tetradactyla. The sequence continues at coordinate 32,594,183 of NC_135352.1, forward strand.
AGATGGTATAATCTAGAAATGCCTAGAGTATACAATGATAGTGACTAAATGTATAGATTAAAAAATGTTTTTGCATGTGGAAGAACAAAGGAATGTCAATATTGCAGGGTGTTGAAAATAGATGGTAATTCATATTTTAAAACTTTAACTTATGTGTGAGACTAAAGCAAAAAATGTTTATTTGGTACAAAATTTATATTTTGACTAGTGCATCTTCTAATATAACTTATATGGTGTCATGGTTAGGTTCATGTGTCAATTTGGCCAAGTGGTGATACATGTTTGTCTGGTTGGGCAAGTGCTGGCCTGTCTGTTGCAATGAGGACATTTCATAGAATTAAATCATGATCATTTCAGCTTCATCCACAGCTGATTACATTTGTAATCAGCCAAAGGGGAGTGTCTTCTGCAATGAGCAATGCTTAATCTGATCACTGGAAGCCTTTTAAAGAGGATTCAGAAGAGAAGGGTGCTTCCTGTCTTGGCTGGTGAGCCTCTCTGTGGCGTTTTTCAGACCATCCATTAGAATCATCAGCTTCACAGCCTGCCCTGTGAATTTTGGACTCTGCATTCCTGCCATCACGTGAGACACTTTTATAAATTTTATATTTTTAAGTGTTCCCTGTTGATTCTGTTTCTCTAGAGAACCCTAACTAATACATATAGGCAGTTTAATTGAGCACCATAAGTACAGGGAACCTCGAGTAGGGCATGAGATTTTGTAGGTTTGTCCAGAATGATGCCCCAGTAAAACCCAGAGTGATTTGAACAGCGAATAAGAAAGTATTCATAAAGTCCCCTTGGGGGAATTGTGAGAAAGAGGGAAAAGTCAACTTCCCCATTTGGAAAAGGCCTGATATTCTCACAAGCAGTGAGGACAACCAAATCAATTGGCCAAGCCCTCAATCTGGGGGTTTGTTCATATGAAACTTAACCCCACAAAGGTTAGGCTAAGCCTACTTAAAATTAGGCCTAAGAGTCACCCCCAGATAACCTCTTTTGTTGCTAAGATGTGGTCTCTCTTTTAGCCAACACAGCAAGCAAACTCGCTACCCTCCCCCTTTCTACATGGGACATGACTCTCAGGGGTACAAACCTCTTTGGCAACATGGGACAGAAATCCTAGAATGAGCTGGGTGGGACTCAGCATCAAGTGATTAAGAAAACCTTCTCGACTGAAAGGAGGAAGAGAGAAATGAGACAAAATAAAGTGTTAGTGGCTGAGAGATTTCGAATAGAGTCAAGAGGTTATCCTGGAGCTTATTCTTTCACATTATATAGATATCCCCTTTTTAGTTTAAGGTACATTAAAGAAGCTAGAGGGAAGGGCCTGAAACTGTAGAGCTGTGTTCCAGGAGCCATGTTTCTTTAAGATGATTGTATAGTGATACAGCTTTCACAAGGTGACTGTGTGATTGTGAAAACCTTGTTCTGATGCTCCTTTTATCTATGGTCTGGACAGATGAGTAAAAAAAATATGGGTTAAAAATAAATAAATAATAGGGGGAACAAATGTTAAAACAAATTGGGGAGAGGGAAATACTAGTGGTCAGTGAGAGGGAGGGGTAAGGGCTATGGTATGTATGAGTTTTTCTTTTTCTTTTTTTTTTTTTCTGGAGTGATGTAGATGTTCTGAGAAATGATCATGGTGATGAATATACAACTATGTGGTGATATTGTGAGCCACTGATTGCACACCAAGTATGGAATGGTCAAAAGTTAAGAATATTCGTGTTGTATGTTGATTGATTTTATGATAAAAATTAAAAAAAAAAGAGTAGTCCATCTGTTAGTGTTTCGATACATTGGACCTCCATGTAAATATTTTGTCAAAGGTTCAGTCATTAAAGCAAAGAAGGAAAGAAGAGAGGAGAAAGGGAGCAAGGAAGGAAGAAAGGGAGGGAGGAGCTAGGATGGAAGGGACAGAGGGAGAGAAGAATGAATGGATGGATGGATAAGAGGATGGAAAGATGAAAGAAGGGAAGGAAAGAGGAAGTTAGGGGCAGAAGAATGAAAGCAAAATAACCTAAAACCCCCAAACTTCTGCTGTAGCTTCTACTATCAGTAATAATCATTAAATAAAAGTGGTTTTGTCAAAATAAAAAAAAAAAAAAGGAGATTCACAGGGTACATTGCCCAAGGCCAAAAATCATGAAGCAAAACACTTGCACTTCGAATGGAAGAATCTGTCAATGATCTGGGATGGGGATGAGGATTAATCTGCGGATACCCCTCCTCACACAGAACACACCAATGCATCAGGTCCCCTGTCTGTGTGTGTGGAGGGGAGGGTGCCTGATTTGTAAAGAACACCTTGGCATCAGCCACAAGAAGTGGGGCTGGTCATCATCTCATTTTACATTTGGGTATGGAGATACGAGGGACTCCTGTAACCTGTAAGCCCCACAGTTACCGGGAGATTCATTTGGGGGCAAAAATCCCAAAGCTAACAAGCTGATTTAGCAATGGACAACCTTCTTGTTGCAAATGGAACAGTTCGCAGCACAGAACTTCAAAATGCCGCCTTCTCTCTGGCAGTTGAAAATGAAACTGCATCACAAAACTCTAAGGAAATTAAAGAATGCAGAATCTCTCCTTTTAAAAAAAGGCAACGTGTTAAAGTGTGAGCCACGCATAAGAAGTAGATTTTAGGTTGGAGAAGTGAAAATAGCTTGTCTGGGTTTCTTTATTAAAAGGTGAGAGGCAGATTGAATAAAGGATATTGGGAAGGAGTCTGTATTGATTATATTTAAAATGAAACAATACATATACTTTTTAGGTTTAAAAATTGATTCCCGGGCAGTGCACTGGTGGCTCAGTGGCAGAACTCTCGCCTGCTGTGCCGGAGACCTGGGTTCGAATACTGGTGCCTGTCCATGCCAAAAAAAAAAAAAAAAAGTGAATCCTAAATCAGCAGCCTCCATGTTTGAGAACTGGCTGGCTTGATTAATTTCAAATACCATTTGAAAATCAAGGGATCATGTCCATTTTAGGGGAGGGGGCAATTAAGATATTTAAAAACAAACCTACTTTCATCACCTACCAATGCCATGATATCATAAAATATTAAACTTTGCAACATAGAAAAAGTAGGAAGCATATAGATACAATCTTGAAATAAAGACTCAATGAAATTATTCAGTTTTATTAAAATTTTCTTACATACCTTCTTATCCTTGTCATGGACCTACACAGGTCCAGGAACTAGCTTTATGAACGTTTGTCTTAGCTCATTTACAGTAGGGATCTGGAACCTCTGTGAGCACATGGGGGAAAAAGCATCCTTTGAAAGAACGCCTGCTCTGGGTCTCAGAGCCTAACCTATTAATGCTACAAGAGGGAAAACTACCTAGTGGCATCCTGTGAACACACAGTTGTAAGGCAGTTAGAGTATAAAGTTCAGCATTTCTGCTCGCCCTGCAGCTGCTCCTTCAATTTCATCATAATCTCTGTCTTTCACTTTGTGAAGCAAAGCTGCTTCGTTTGGCATAAGGAAAGGCTTTGGGATCTTAGAGGGGTAGGTTTAAGAGGATGAAGGGGTCAGGGGCAGGGAAGGCATTTTTCTCTTCACACCTTGCGACTAATCATGATATGACTCAGAAAAGGATTTTCTCTATCTCTGGGCAAAATGTTTAGGTAAATCCCATGAAATAAAATCCACTTTCCAATGCCCTCATAAAAGAACTAAAAACACTCACTTGCATGAATATATAACCACATATTATACATGTGCATTGCACTGCTTTAGGGCAATTCATCTCTGAGCATGCTTAATATAACATTAGAGACACAATAGTGCATTTTTGGAAGCTCTTTTAAATGGTCCGTGATTGCTTTTTAAAGGATGTAGATTTTTGAAAATGAGAATTCACCCAGGGCCAAACAGCATGTCTATTATGCACCATTGATCCCTCTAAATGTAGTTTTTACTTCAGATGGATGGCCATAACTTCTCAGAAGTCATCTAAGTAACACTGAAACTCATTAGAATCACACACAAGCTGCTCAGCCCAAGCTGTTTTACACTACTCCTGTCCACCTTTGCTGACCCTTCCTATTTCTCAGTATATCAAAAAGGTGTCTGCAGCACATCCACTGCTACTAAAAAAACCCTCTCTGATGCAGATTCCTATCAAAGTAAATTAAAATGGGTGAGGGCTGTGGCTTGGATCAGCTTTCCATTGTTTCAGGCACATGGGGTTTGCAGTATTTTCTGTGTTTTAGGGCTTTCTGGCCAAGAATTGCTCATTACCTAGTGAAATTTCTATTTTGAGATATGCAGCTATGGGAATAAAAACTATGGGAAGAGATGATGATACTTCCTAATTCTCTACAGAGAATTGCTTTGTCCCCTAGCATTGTTCCTAGGGAAAGGAAGTTTGAAAGCACCTGGTGGTGCTGCCTGCTCCTTTCCCCAACCCAACCCTCAAGCTTCCTGGCACTAACATAGTGCTTTGGATTAACCAGTAAAACAGATCACGTGCTGATTTAAAAATATTTCTTGGCTGCTTTTGTAGAGCCAAGCACAACAGAGTTCTAGCATAAGCAAGAATGGCAGACCTGATAATGGTGGCAGGACAGACCATTAAACATAGAGGCAAACAAACATGAGATGGCTCAGCGGCTGTGAGTGCTGGGAATGAGGGAGACAGGGCGAGAGGTGAGTCTATAGAAGGACTGAAAGAGCTGGCCTTGAGAACACAGGAAAAACTTCTCTTGGGGACCTGAGAATTAGAAACCTGAATTTGAGGATAGGTCTAAAGGAAGAACTACCCAAGCAAAAAGAAAAGCAACTGTGATAATCCTGAGGAGGTAAAGTTTTGAATTTTGGAGGACCTGAATGAAGGCAATGTAGCTGGACTACAATCAAGTAAGAGTGGTAAGAAATAAGATTGCAGAGACAGGCAGGGGCAGAAACCTGGTAGGGTCTCATAGAAACTGATGTGGAGTTTGCACTTTATCTTCCCAGGTGAAAACTGTGGATGGTATGGATATAGAAATGGGTGAATATCCAGAAATCCATACCATACATAGATAACGGAAAGAGTCACTTCATTTCTTGTCCTTTTTTCCCTCTAAATATAGATAGAAACTGTCTGTAGAAACCTGGAATCTTACAAGATTGCATCAGCACATAAATGTATGTCTTTATTTTTTCTATTTTTAAATGTGAATTGGGTTATGATTTTATATGGCTAAATCATGAGAGAATATAATTATTTCTTTCCATTGTTATTCTACTGATGGCCTTGTGACATTTTTGTTCAGATGTTTTCCCCTGTAGCTTGTTTATTTATTTGGAAATCTTCATTTACTGCTGTCAGATGTACCAAAATAGAAACTTAAGACTGTTCTGATAGGCAAATATTGTATCTGTCTCATTCCTTCTGCTATCCATTCTGTCATGTGTTTTGAGAAACATGACATTAAATTAAATTTTTAACAAAAGGAAAAGTAGCCTATGTTTAGCTTCGTATGCTGACAAATAATTTAGTACTGGAGAGTAGCAAAGATGTCACCAGAGATTAACACATATTTTTGTTAATGAATGTCTAGAATTGAATAAAATATCCTGTGGCATAAAGATTTTCACAGTATCCCTGAATTACTTCTCTTTGCTTAGAGTGGTAGGGAATCATGATGCCTTAAATAATTGTTTTTAGCTATCTCTCAATAATTTTAGAAAAAAAATTTTAACGATCACCTTAAAAATATAGTGACCCGATAGTGCCATATTATACAATCATCTTGGATTTCCTTCTAGAATACCCAAAGCTGTGTTCTTTTTTTCGCTAAAGAGCATTTTTTGGTTGTTTATTTTAAGTACCTATTTTAGAAATACAAGTGTTCAAAATGTTTCAAATGTTACCTGAGGGATTCCCTCCTTAAATGTAGGGAGAATTCAAAATGACATTGAGTGACTCTCCTTGGCTATATCTGAAACATAAAAATTTCATTTTTTTATGTTATTTTTAATATGCCTCAGTGCATTCAAAATAAAGCCTTTAAAATTTCAAATGCACAAGTAATGGAAACTCAGTCTTTAGTACAATCACAAGCTATGACTTCAGTCAATGTCTAAAAACTTGGAAGGTGTGGAAATTTTTAAATTCTCTGAAACATTACATGGGCAATCCGAGAAGAAACTAATCATATTGTAGTAGAGTCGATTAAATTTATACTTAAAACACTGATGATGCTTCTTGTAATTAAGCAAAATTAGTAGGTCAAAAGACCTTTAAAGGTTTATACAAACAGAAAGTTTTAAAAATGCATTCCATACTTTGTAATTCTGTGAGTATATGAGGTAGATACATGAGGTGAGGTTTTGTTTCCTTGGAATTTGTCATTTGTGAGAGTATTTTTGTCTAAAATAGTATTGATCACATTTTTAGAAAGAGATCCAAATTTACAACTGTTGCAATGTTAATTAACATATCTTAAAATGTGACTGTCCTTTGTCCAATAAAATGAGAATGAGTCCAGAGCCTCTGCTATGGTGGATGGCTATTTAAAAAGGATGGAAAGGGGTGGGCCACGGTGGCTCAGCAGGCAAGAATGCTTGGATGCCATGCCAGAGGACCCGGGTTTGATTCCCGATCCCTGCCCATGTTAAAAAAAAAAAAAGGATGGAAAGAAGCAAGCACTGGGGGAAATCATGATTATTAACAGACTGCTTTGACCATAGAGGATTTTAATAATTTGAGTGTTCTGTCCATGTACCGTGTTGCCAGAAAATCTTTTATATTTCAATACATAATGCTGAAAATCTTCCTAAAGTCTATTATTCCCTGTACCTCAGCCAGAGTCTGACGCATAGTAGGCACTCAACAAATATAACTGTTAAAGGTATTGAAGGTCTCTAAAATTTATTCAGGGCGGGTCCATGGAACTCTCATCAGGGTTCTCTTCACATTATCATAAGAAAACAGCATGATGCTCCCATCAGAAAACAGTTTTAACATGCAGAAAAGATTTGGGAAGTTCTATTTCTTTTTAACGTCTCCTGTTCCCACCTTAGGGCTCTCAAAAGAGATGAGAAAAGTATACTGTATATCAGGTTTTAGGTGGAGATGGTGTTTTTTTTTCTCCTTTTCCTCCAGAATGTTGTTTGTATCTTCATTTGAGAATGAAACAAGTCGTACTGGACTTTTATGTTATATTATATTAAATATATTAATTGTAATTACTCTATTACAATGATTGTGGTCCATGAGATCATATGGGTTCCAGGAGCATAGGAGTCTTGTGATTTTTACTAATCAATATGGACAAGACCCCTGACACAGACTGACTCAGATTAAAAACTTCCTACCTCTCAAGTGATTTAATAAATACTTGCTGCCAGACAATGAGAATGCCATGTTCCTGATGTGGACTAAACTGAGCGTTCCTAGGGAAGTCAAGACAGCTAAGCTAAGTAGAATTAAGTCCTCCATTTTCTAATTGTTACTTTGCCAAAGGGATGTCCCTGAAAAGTGGTCCCTTGTTTATGACTTGTCAGTCTCTGGATAGACCTTTCTCTGCTCCAGATCATTAAAGGGGGGTGGAGGAGCCCAGGGTTCAGGCAGAACTAAGTTTGCCAAATTTGACACCTCTTTCCTAGTTTCATGATGTCATGAGAACCAAACCAACACCTGCACATATTTTGGACGAGCACCTTGGAAGAAGTCCAGGCTAAGTGAGAAAATGTTAGAATGGGTCACATAGCTTTTCCACAAAAATCCAGTTATCCTTAAGACAGAATGTTGGTAACTTAAGAAAATCTTGCCCTGGGTTTCAGAGTGCAAGAGTCAAAATGTCAAGTGGATGGGCATCATACAATACATATGCCCCCCTTTTCTTCCCTCTTTCCTTTCCCTCTCTTCTTCCCTCCCTCCTTCCTTCTCATTCTTTCATTCTCTTTTATTTCTTCCATCCTTCTTTCTTCCCTTTCTAAGTGACTGGTGAATTCTGTGAATTTACGTGAGTAAGTTAAAGAAGATTAAAGTAGGCTGACTTCAATTTCTCTACCTATTTTAAAAACCATTCTTACACAAATTCACTCTACAGCTATATTTACAATCACTTCTGTATCATCTGTTGACTAAAAATTTCATTGATTCATCACTTATTGTAGAATATAGCTTCTTTTTCTTTGTATTAAAAGAACCTATTTCAGGCTTGAAGAGGTGTCCCATAAGATTTAGTATTGGAAGACAGTGGTATTATGGGATAATTATTTCAAAAACCTGTTGAACTAGAAGGAAAGTTATTGAAAAACAGAGGACAAGAGGAGTGAATGGCTTAGAGAAGATCATTGCTCCTCCAGTAAATGATGAGCTGAAGGTGGACTGAATAATCGTGACTTATAATGCATGCTTGTGGTTATTTCCAATTTAGCTGAATATTTCCCATGTTTGCCCCAACAGTGTCATGATTTTATAAATATCAGTCATATTTATATCAATTCATGCCAATTATTATCAATTCATAATATAGAGCATTAAGATGTTTTCAATATTTAATGCAAGCTTTTACTAATAGCTAATACTTTTATTTATTATCTCTTCATTTTTTTTTCTTGGCATTTTTTTTTTTTTAGCACCTGATCTACTCGTCTTGAATTGTAGTAACCAGAACAAGAGTTGGTATTCTCTATGTTGGCACTTTTTTTTTTTTAAGAATTCAACTGGATGATCTTATTTAAAAAGTTTTTAATACTCATGCATAAGTCCCCACAATATGATTGAATATTTGACCAGAGCTAGACAATTAGGTCATTTTCAGATATTATTCTAGATTCTCAATCTTTATCTACAGTTTTTAACTCATAGCTTATATTCTATCATTTAAAAATATTTCTATATTAGTATCCCCAAATAAACAATCAAATATTGAATATTATCTGCCATTTTTCTATTTATTTATAGCGAGCTTTATATATCATTCTGCAGTTTATCCCCATCAACTTAAAATCTGACCAATCAGAAAGGGCAAGCATTTTTGGAAGTCTATATTTGGAAATTCCACATACATGGCTTCTTTAGTAAGACCAATTAAAATTGTTAGATAGAACTGGTGCTAGCAGTTCATTTTTTTTTCTTGGCATTTTTTTTCTGTCTCTTCAAATCTGGTGTTGTGTGCCTCTAGTATGTTTTTTATTCGGTCAACAGAGTCTTTAATCTCTGTGATACCTGTTATTTTTCTATTTATTCTTTCAAATTCCTCTTTGTGTTCTTTGATTCTGGAGTGCGGCTGACCTGGGAGAGCCTTCTGCACCATATAGGGTAGCCTTAGTTGCAAAGGCCAAGGAAGTGAGAGCAGAAAGCTGGAGCCCAGCATGGAGTTCAAGGATGGGAGTTGGGCACTAGGAAGTAAACCAGGCTGCATTCCTTGGGTGTTCTACCCTCACCAGTGCAGTCCCATGATCAGCGACTGACCCCACACCCCATGCCCCAGAACTCCGTCACCAGCTCCCATTCCCTGCACTCCAGGCACTCTGCCCCACCAGCCCCCAGTGAATGTAGCTGCCCCCCACCCCCACCCCAATTGCAGCTCAGCCCACCTCTCCTGCACCTCTCCTAGGCACTACCTCCCTCCCTCTGTTGGGAGGCAGTTGCCAGCTCATAAAGGCTGCAGGCACTAACCTCCACACTTAGGTTACACCTGTTCCCCTGCCCATAGTGTCGCACAGCCTCACCCCAACTGCCTCAGCTCTGCACATCAGTTTATGAAACTCCTAGGCCCACGCATGTGCACAGGCCCCTAGTCATGTCGTTCAACTCTGGGAATTTTAATTTGCAGCAGTCCTAGAACTGTGCATACACACGGCCCTCAGCCACACTTTCCAGTTCTGAGAAAGTGCTGACCCACATAGCCGGGTCACATCTGCCCCCAATCCATGAAGGCATAACGCTGACCAGCTGCCACAGCTCTACTCATGTGCACAAAGGGCCCCTGTGCCTTAGACTAGTGCACAAAAGGGTTGCCCCCCCCCCCCGCCCCCGCACCGGTGCACCCGCACAGCTATAACCTCTCTAGCTGCTGGGTGCCCACACTCAGCATCAGCATAAAGTCCCCAACCTGTGCCTATACCTGCCCTGAAATAAATCACCACACTGAGTGCCCCACCACATACCCTGCTCCCTGCTCTACAACCATCCCACAAACACAAGGCCTTAGACCACTGAAAGAAATAAACTCCCAAAATAAATCAAACAAGATATTTACATGCCTCTAAGAAAGCAGATCAACAAGCATATCATGATGCAGACAGATATAGCCCTGCCTAACGGCCAAATTAAAACACCAGAGGAGACACAGACATTGGAACAACTAATCAAAGATGGTTGCATGACTCTACTTAATGAAATCAGTGGGATAACAAATGACATAAAGGAGATCAAGAAGACGGTAGAAGAATACAAAGAGGAATTTGAAAAAATAAATAGAAAAATAGCAGGTATCACAGAGATTAAAGACTCTGTTGACCAAATAAAAAACATACCAGAGGCACACAACACCAGATTTGAAGAGACAGAAGAAAGAATAAGTGATATAGAGGACTTCGAAGGCTCAAAACAGCAAATGGCAAAAAGAATGGAAAATTTTGAATTGGATCCCAGGGAAATGATAGGCAAAACAAAGTACATAAATATAGGAATCATTGGTGTCCCAGAAGAAGAGAGGAGTAAAGGGCAAGGAAGAGTAGTTGAGGATATAACCCTTGTAAAAGACACAAATATACAAGTCAAATAAGCCCAAAGAACTCCAAATAGAATAAATCAAAATAGGTCCCCCAAGATACATACTAATCAGTCTGTGAAGTGTTGAAGAGAAGCAGAAAATCCTGAAAAGAGCAAGGGAAACCAAATAAGACTGAGTTCAGACTACACAACTAGCACCTTGGAGGCAAGAAAGCAGCAATATGATGTATTCAAGATCCTGAAAAAGAAAAACTTCCAACAAATAATTCTGCACCCAGCCAAACTGTCCTTCAAAGCTGAGGGAGAGATTAAAGTTTTCACAGACAAAGAAGCCTTGAAAGAATTTTCAACAAGAGACCAACCCTATAAGAAATAATAAAAGGAGATCTGCCAGCCAAAAAAAGACAGGAGAGGAAGGTCTGAAAGAGGGCACAGAATTGAACAGTACCACTAAGGGCAACTTAAAGAATACAAAGAGAAAGAGGGAAAAGAAAATATAGATCTGACAAATAAAATAAAATAGATAAGATGGTGGATTCAAGAAATGCCTCTTTAGTAATAACTTTGAATGTTAATGGACTAAATTTACGAATTAAAAGATACAGATTGACAGAATGGATTAAGAAACATAATCCAGCTATATGTTGCTTACAAGAAACTCATTTTAGATACAAGGATACAAATAGATTGAAAGTGAAAACATAGAAAAAGTTTTCCCATGCAAATTGTAACCAAAAGAAAGCAAGAGTAGCAATACTAGTATCAGACAAAATAGACTTTAAACATAAAGATGTCATAAGAGACAAATAAGGACACTATATACTAATTAAATAGTCAATTCACCAAGAAGATATAACAATCATAAATATTTATGTTCTCAATCAAGGAGCTCCAAAGTACCTGAGACAAGACATTGGCAAAACTGAAGGCAACAATAGATGTTTCAGCAATAATAGTAGGAGACTTCCATACACCACTCTCCTCTATAAATAGAACAACCAGGCAGAAGATCAACAAGGACAGACAACAGTTAAACAGCTTGATAAATAAATTAGATCTAGCAGATATATATATATATCTGTTATATATATATAGATATCTCTCTCTCTCTCTCTCTCTCTCTCTCTCTCTCTCTCTATATATATATATATATATATATATATATATATATATATATATAACAAAGATTAAAGCAGGGATAAATGAATGGGAGGACAAAGGAACAATAGAAAGACTCAGTAAAACCAAAAATTGGTTCTTTGAGAAACTCAATAAAATGATGGGTCACTAGCAAGACAGACAAAGAAAAAAAAGAGAGAGGATGGAAATAAACAAAATCAGAAATGAGAAGGGCTGCATTGCCACAGACCCTGAGGAAATAAAAGAAATCATAAAAGGATACTATGAACAACTATATGCCAACAAACTAGACAACTTACATGAAATGGAAAAATTTCTGGAGACACACAAACAAGCTATACTGACTAAAAGAAATAGAAGATCTCAAGAAACCAGTCACAAGCAAAGAGATACAATCAGTCATCAAAAATCCTCCTACAAAAAATAGCCCGGGACCAGATGGCTTCATAGAGGAATTTTATTAAACATTCCACAAAGAACTAACACAAATCCTTCTTAAATTTTTCCAAAAAATTGAGGAATAAGGAATTCTACCTAACTCATTTTATGAAGCCAATATCATGTTTATACTAAAGATGTAAAGATGCTATATGAGAGGAAAACTACAGGCCAATCTTCCTAATGAACATAGATGCAAAAATTCTCAATAAAATGCTAGCAAATCGAATCCAACAATACATTAAAAGAATTATACACCACGATCAAGTGGGGTTTATACCAGGAATGCAAGGACGGTTTAACACAAAATTAATTAATGTAATATAGCACATTAACAAATCTAAAGGGAAAAATCACATGATTATCTTGATTGATGCTGAAAAAGCATTCAACAAAATTCAGCATCCTTTTCTGGTAATAACACTCCAAAACATAGGAATCAAAGGTAACTCCCTCAATATGATAAAGAGAATATATGAAAAACCAATAGTCAGCATCATACTCAATGGAGAGAGACTGAAAGCTTTCTCCCTAACATCAGGAACAAGACAAGGATGCCCACTGTCACCACTATTACTCAACATTGTACTAGAAGTTCTAACTAGAGCAATCAGGCAGGACAAAGAAATAAAAGGAATCTAAATTGGAAAGGAAAAAGTAAAACTCTCATTATTTGCAGGTAATATGATACTATACTTGAAAGATCCCAAGAAATCCACAGCAAAGTTACTTGAGATAATAAACAAATTCAGCAAGGTGGCAGGATATAAAATTAATGTGCAAAAATCAGTAACATTTCTATACACAAGCAATGACCTAGCTGAGGAGTCAGTTAAGGAAAAAAATCTATAGCAACTAAAAGAATCAAGCACTTAGGAATGAACTTTACTAGGGACATAAAGAATTTGTACACAGAAAACTACATACCATTGGTAAAATAAATTAAAGGAGTTCTAAATAGGTGGAAAGACATTCCCTATTCATAGATAGGAAATCTAAATACAGTTAGGATGTCAAGTTTCCCCAAATTGACCTACAGATTCAACATAATGCCAATCAAAATTCCAACAAGCTACTTTGAAGATTTGGAAAAGTTAATTACCAAATTTATCTGGAAGGGAAAGAGACCCCGGATAGCTAAAAGCATCCTAAAAAGAAGAACGAAGTGGGAGGATTAACATTCTCTGACTTTAAAAACTATTATAAAACTACAGTGGTCAAAACAGCATGGTACTGGCACAAAGATAGATGCATTGACCAATGGAATTGAATTGAGAATGCAGAAATAGACCACCAAAACTATGGTCAACTGATTTTTGACAAGGCCCCCAAATCCTCCGAACTGGGACAAAACAGTCTTTTCAATAATTCGGCATGGAAGAACTGAATATCCACAGCTAAAAGAATGAAAGAGTAACCCTAAATTACACCCTGCACAAAAAGTAACTCAAAGCAGATCAAACACCTAAATATAAGAACTAGTACATATAGCTTCTAGAACAAAATGAAGGGAAATATCTTCAAGACCTAGTAGCAGGAGGTAGTTTTCTAAACTTTATACCCAAAGTACAAGCAACAACAACAAAAAATAGATAAATGGGAACTCCTCAAAATCAAATGCTTCTGCATCTCAAAAGACTGTCAAAAAGGTGAAGAGGCAGCCAACTCAATGGGAGAAAATATTTGGAAATCACATATTGGACAAAGATTTGATTTCCTGTATATACAAAGAAATCATACAACTCAAGAAGAGATGAACAAACAACCTAATTATAAAATGGGGTAAAGATATGAATAGGTATTTTTCTGAAGAGCAAATACAGATGGCTCAAAAGCACATGAAAAGATACTTATTTTCATTGGCTATAAGGGAAATACAGATCAAGACTACAATGAAATACCACTTCACATCTACAAGAATGGCTGCTATTAAACAAGCAGGAAACTATAAATGTTGGAGAGGATGTGGAGAAACTGGGACACTTATGCACTGCTGGTGGGACTGTATAATGGTGCAGCCACTATGGAAGACTGTCTGGTGATTCCTTAGGAAACTAAATATTAAGTTGCCCTATGGCCCAGCAATCACACTACTTCGTATATATCCAGAAGAGCTGAAAGCAAGCACACAAACAGACATTTGCACACTCATGTTCATAGCAGCATTATTCAGAATCATCAAAAGATGGAAACAAACCACATGCCCATCAACAGGCAAGTGGATCAACAAAATTTGCATAGATATATGATGGACTATCATGCAGCAGTAAGACAAAATGATGTTCTGAAACATGACAAGATGGATGAGCCTTGTGAACATAATGCGAGTGAAATTAGGCAGACACAAAAGGATAGATTCTGTGTGATTCCATTTTTATGAACAGCATAAAGGTATAATCAGAGACTATACCTTCATAGTGAATATAGGGAACATAGAGATATATAGAAGCTAGAGATGGGTGAATGTTAGCTAATGAGGTTGAACTCTAACATAAGGGAATAGATAGGAGTGAAGGTGGTTCTCTAGTGGGTCTAGAAATAATATTACCATACTGAAGATTGAAAGGGGTTGTATAGACCTATGTGTCCCACTGATTCACACTAGAAATATGGATGAGTTCTCGTAAAAAATACTTCAAAGATATGATTATTGTATAAAGTGTGTTTAAGTTCAGGGTACAGGGAGAAAACTGCTATTGCATGCTGTGAACTATGTTCAAAGGAAAACCATCAGCAGTAACACAGCAACAGTAAATAATGGGGGGAGGGACAAGAGTTAAGAGGAAATTTAGATTCCCTATTTGGCAAGGATGGGTTTACTGATTTTCTTTCTCTTGGGAACAATGAAATTATCTAAAATTGAGAATGTTGATGGACTGTGGACTTTGGGCCCCCTACATGATGCCCTATGAATGCAGGTGGCTGAAGGATGCACTGATGGAGAAATAGATTGGTGAATACTTATAAACGATGGCTGTGCTACTACAAAAAGGAACAAGGTCGTGAAGCATGCAACGATGTGAATGAACATGTGGGACATTTGGTAAGACAAAATAAGCCAGAAACAAAAGAACAACAGTGGTATGGTCACCTTTAGAAAATGCTTATGAGAAAATAAGGGCCTAGATTGTAAGTTTATAGAGCAGACACATTAGGTCTGGAGTGGGAATTATTATTTCTGGATTTTGAGAGGCTGATATTTAGAAATAAGAGTGAAGCCGAACAGGTTGGGGTTAAAGTAATTCAGAACATAGGGGAAAGGAAGACAGTGTCTACATTTTAGAACCACACATACTCTTTGAGACAAATAGAAGAAAGCT
The DNA here is from genome assembly GCF_023851605.1 of Tamandua tetradactyla. Taxonomy (NCBI): domain Eukaryota; kingdom Metazoa; phylum Chordata; class Mammalia; order Pilosa; family Myrmecophagidae; genus Tamandua; species Tamandua tetradactyla. The sequence goes on from NC_135352.1 coordinate 32,609,769, forward strand.
TTATTTAGTCTGGAACTGAAATTTTTTGTAGTTCTAATCTAATTCAACCTATCTGTATAGCTCATTTGAACAATTGAAGCACAGGAAGCCCAGAATAAGAAAGAGGTCCTTTAATCCTGTATATATTATTGTAATGCCTGGATACATCCTAAAATATATTAAGCAGATAGTCAAAAAGTATTGGCAAAGTCCCCTGAGGGAGGGGAGAAAGAATATGGAACAATTAAACCTTACCATCAGGGAATCCCCGATACTGTGTCAAACTTTAGAGACACCCAAATCAATAGGCTATGTCCTCAATTATGAGGCTTACTCTTGTGAAATTTATGTAGGTAGTGGAGAAGCTCAGACTACCTGTAGGCATGCCTAAGAGTTACTTCTGGAGGACCTCTTTTGTCGCTCAGATGTGGCCTCACTCTCTCTAAGCCCAACTCTGAAAGTGAAATCATTGCCCTACCCGCTATATGGGGCATAACATCCAGGGGTGAAAGTCTCTCTGGTGACGTGGGAGATGATTCCCAGCAATGAATCCAGACCTGGCACCATGGGATCAACAATTCCATCCCAACCAACAAGGGGAAAAGAAATGTAACTAATAAAGTATCAGTGGCAGAGAGAGTTCAAGTCGAGTTGAGGCTACTCTAGAAGTTGCTGTTACATATGCTTCAGTTAGACCTTGCTACTTATCATAACCTACCAACCCCCAATCAGGACCATTCCAGCCAATCCTGATGAACACCTAAGGCAATATATAAGATTCCACAAAGGTTCCATGCACTAGAGTAACTTTCCAGAAACCTACAACTTCCAGATGGGTCCCTGGTCCAGATAAGTCCTGAAACCTGGGCCAGCCTCTTCAGAACATCAGATAGTTCCATCTCCCCTCCCCATATTACTGACAGACCCTTCCAAAGTGAATAATTTAGAATTGCCATAGCCCAAGCACCCCTAAAGAGAGGTATGGAAAGATCAAAGATTATGGTGGAGTTATACAGAGAAGATAGAATTTAACAAATGAATATGAATACTGAATCATTAAATTGATATCTAATTTAGTCTCCAGTATTTTAGAATGGCAGAAGGAAAAACCTAAAATTATAGAATTATAACCCATGTCAAACTCTGAAATATGTTCTACAACTAATCGTGCTGCTGTGCTTTGAAATTTATAGCTTTTTTGTATATATTTTTCCTTCTTTTTCACAAAAAAGAAGGAAAAAAGTCGATTGTGATGATAAAATAATATTTAAGCCCTTTAGCCTCCTATATTCTGGAGCAGCTAGAAGAAAAAATCTGAGAGGATCTTATGGTAGCCCATGACAAACTCTGGGATCTGTCCTATAACTACTTGTTGAAGAGTGCTTTGAAAACTATTGCTTTTCTATTTCTTTGCTTTGTGTAAATGTTCTACACAATAAAAAAGTAAAAATAAAAAAATACATATATATGTACTTCACTGATCCCATTAACCTAAGAACACACAAAGAATAGAACTATAAAATGTTGCTGGCAGTTATTCTTACTACCAAATTTTGTGAAATGTAATCACTCATTTTATAGATCTTTCTTCCCTCATATAAAGGGCATGAAGTGTGTTTCAATAACTGATAACTGTCCCTCAGCTCAACACATAGCTTTCTTCAAGGGGAGAACACATCTTCACCCTAACTGGTATTATATCTTTGATAGTTGATGCTGAATCTAGCTTCTTGACAGGTGTGGATTTTATAAGAAACAGATGTAAGGAAAGGGTTTTAAATTATTTGAGAGCAGGAGAGTCAGACAGTAAATCTAAAATACAAAATTAATTAGAAACTAATTCAGGAGGAGAATATGATTTTCTGATTTTATCACCATCTTCAAAGCAGCAAAGGGAAACAACAAGTGCAAATTCCATTTTAGTCATTATTTTCACTTAAAAATGGTTCTCCTTTTAAGAAATAGGGACTTGCACAACAAATAGTATAATAAGCTTCCAATTATCTGTTAAGGCAAGGAAGATGTAGTCGGGACAAAACAAAAGGACTATGCAAGGGCATTCATTTCTTTGTTCAGGCCTCATTAAAACAACCTTGCTTTACTGGCATCTGACAGGCAGGGAATGGTTTACCCTGCACTTGAATTCCTCTCTCCAGCCATCCAGGCCCAATCACCAGTTGATTCACCTGATTAAAGGGGAATCTTCCAGCAACTGAAAAATCAGCTAATCCCAATATCCCCAAGATGAAAGGCATTTAAAAGACATTTTTAGAACATATACAAAAATCTTTCTTTACCATAATACAGAATCGGTTTTATCATTTCTTTCCATGACAGCTTTTATAAATGCTTATCATTTTGGATTGTTGGCGCTAGAAATTTTTTAGTGTCTGTTTTGAGTTTAAAAAGACTAACAGCAGTCTGAGTAGAAATCATTCTTCATTGCCAAAATCACAAGTGTTATATCATAAAAAAAATAAATGTCAGAAGATTTATGATGAGAGTGGCTCTTTAAGAGATAAAAAGTGAATAAAGAACACCCACCCTTCTAATGTATACGCAGAAAAATATGGAATATTTTTATACACCATGAGTTATACTGGCAGGAACACTGTCAAGAAGTTCAGAATCAGAAAATATGCATGGTCTGTTGTGTTTTGCAGACCTGATGCTGTTGTTTTGTTTTGTTTTTTTTCCCTGTCAGACTTGAGTCTGTGTCCACATTGTAAGTATTCTCCAAGAACTAGCTGTAGACTCATCTCTTCTATGGAGGCTTCTTGGATTAAAGATGTGTCAAAACAATCTTCTCTTGCTTTGAAGCTTTCAGCAAATGTTTATCAAGGCCTTTATTGAGATATTTAATACTGATGCATACGTATTTCAGCCTTTTTTTTTCATTTCATTTTTAAATATGCTAAACCTAAAAAAATAAATGGTACATATTTTTTGTACTTTGATTCACACAATCTCAGGGCAGAATCTTCAAAGCCAGATTGACGTTTGGGATGGTATGTTTTTATTGCTAAATTAGATTGAATATATTCTTCTCTTTTCAAATGATACCTTTCCTTCTGGGCCCAGAACATTCTCATTCACTTGAAGAGCCTGCTCAGCTATGGCCTCTTTCTGAAACCTTCTCTTATTTCTGAGTGTAGGGCATCCACTGCCATCCCCACTTGTGTGACCGCAGTGCCGGGGTTACCTTTCAAAGATTGCGCTGATCTAAAGTGCACTGTCAGATAGCCTCTCCTGTCTCCCTCTGGCAGTAGCCACTGGGTTGTTCCAAAGCAGGATCATTTTCTTATTCTCCTCTGAATCCCCAGCATCCAGTACGATATTTTTAATAGAGGCAAATACTGTTAATCAGTCAAAAGTATCATTAAAACAGTGTTAGCCATGATGCAGACTATTATATAAGAGCATCTACATTTCTTTGTGAAATAGTTTAAAGACAGGGATAAATAAAAGGCATTAACAATCTCTTTTCCCTTTCATTTTTTTATTAGAGAGTTTGTGGATTTACAGAAAAATCACATATAAACATTATTCCTGTTAACCCTAAAGAACACCCAGGGCTGTATCTGAGATACTACAAAAGTTCCACACCCTAAGTTTACTTTTAAGGAACCTAAAACTTCCAGATGGGTTCCCAGGCCAGAGGAGTCCTGAAACAGAGAGGCTGCAGTCTCTCCAGGGGCATCAACCAGTTGCAGTCCCCTGTTCCATATTGTCAACACCACTTTACAACATAAAAAAATGTGAGAATGGGCATAACTGAAGTATCCCTAAAGGATATTTAGGGATATCCTAAGGATCAAAGGAAAAGGAGGAGTTATAACAGACAAGTTAGAATTTAACAAATGAGCATGACTAGTGAATCATTATATTGCTATTTCTTTATATAGCAATTATATATTATTGGAGAAATTATATATATTTCTCCAGCATCTTGGAGAAGCCATAAGGAAAAACCTGTACACTGTGGAACTGTAACCCATACCAAACTCTGAAATCTGTTCTATAACTGCTTGTTACGATATACTTTGAAATTGATTGCTTTTTTGCTTATATGTCATCTTTCACAATTAAAAATGTTAAAAAAAGAAAAATAATGCATTAAATATAGGTTTTTTTTTAATAGCATCCTAACACCTTGCATTAGTCTGTTACATTTGTTACAGGTGATGAAAGCACATTTTTACCGTTGTCCTATTAGCTACAGTCCATAGTTTACCTTAGGGGTCACTGTATTGTACAGTCCCATAGGTTTTTTCCTAATTTTTAATTTGAGTAGCATATATACAACCTAAAATTGCCCCTTTTAGCACATTGAGACATATAATTCAGTGGTGTTAATTACATTCAAAATGTTGTGCTACCATCACCATCACCCATGACCATAACTTTTCCATCATACCAAATAGGAGCTCTGTACAATTTATGCATTACCGTCCTATTGCTTACTACCACCCCATCCCCTGTAACCTAAGTTCTGGATTCAGTCTCTATGAGCTCGCTTATTCTAAGTATTTCATATCTGTGGGATTGTGCAATATTTGTCTTTTTGTGTCTGGCTTATTTCACACAACATGATGCCTTCAAGATTCAACCATGTATCGGAACGTCATTCTTTTTTATGGCTGATTAACATTTCCTTGTATGTTTCATATTTTGCTTATCTATTCATTGGTTGATGAACACTTGGATTGCTTCCACTTTTTGGCAATGGTGAACAGTACCACTATGAAAATAGGTGTGCAAATAAGTGTTCGAGTCCCTGTGGTCAGTTCTTTGAGGTATATACTAAGAAATGGTATTGCTGGGTCATGTGGTAATTCCGTACTTAACTTTCAGAGGAACTACCAAACTGTCATCCACAGTGGCTACCACCATTTTGCATTCTCTCCAACAATGAGATGTTCCTACTTCTAGACATCTTATCCAAACACTTTAATTTTTTTTTTAATAGTAGTCATTCTAGTGGGTGTGAAATGGTATCTTGTGGTTTTGATTTGCATGTCCCTTTTGTCTTTCTTCAGAAAAATATTCAATTTGGTTAATTTCAAAGGATATATGTTGCCAAGACTAGGGCAGTGGGACTGGAGTGAAAGAAACTGAAGAGGAAAGCTTCAGAAACAGAACAGAAGTTACTATTAGAACATTTTCCTTCATTAGTGACAACTTTTCAAATGTTTCTACTTAAAAATGCTCTAAACACGATCACAAAAAAATTTCACGCATTTAACCTTTGATCTTTACAAATGCACAATTCTCCCTCTATGTCAGACCACGGATAATTAACACCTAAAAAAATATCCGCATGACAAAGAAGGAGGTTTGTACTGAATTTATCCCTAAGATACAGAGAACACAGAAGGGTGCATTGTGATAATTAGTTATCTGTATTATGTCTTTGAGAATGAATGCTATTAAATAATAACTATTTTTTTAAAAAGATGACAGCAATGGATTTTAACAACTTTCAAAATTTGCTTATTCTACTGGGTTATTATGACATAAAAAAATCCTAAATTAAGCATATGATGGGAAATAAACTCTGTAGTTTGTCCAGGTTATTGTGATATTTCTACATGTGATTGAAGGATTACTGCAAACCCTGTTTGAAATAAACTTTAGAGCAGTAGTTCCCAAATTGTGATTCCCAGACCACTAGCGATAGCATTAACTTGGAATTTACTTGAAATGTACATTCTTCTGTCTCTTCAAGATCTACTGAACTAGGCACTCTGTAAATGAGGCCCAATACTCTGTGTTTTTGTTACCAAGATGAAGCATCACCCCTGAATTAATACTCATGAGAATTTCCACCTAACCTTTGTCTGAGTGATGCTTTCCTTTTAAACTAAGCGCAGGAAGCCAGGAACCAGGGGAGCAGCCCAAACGACCAAGCCGGGCACCTGTGCAGAAGTGCCAAGCGCAGAAAGGTGCAGAGAAAAACTATCTGAGCATGCCCAGGCCACGCCCCTCATCCCCTACCAAGAATCCCACTCACTTCGCTCTGGGGAAAAGGTGCCTTTCGGACCCAAGCCCACCCTTTTCCAGAGGGTGACATTTTAACAAGCCTTTCAGATGATTTTATGCACACTGAAGTTTAAGAACTGTTGTTTTAGTTATACTGAAATCTAGAAATCTGTAAGCAAATAGTCTAATTAGAAATTCAGAAAATAAATTAAAACAGGCATGCTTTAGTCTCTGAGGTAAATGTTTAATCATAGTATATTCTTCTCTCCCATCCCCCCCATCTCTATCTTTTTGTCTTTCCCCCCCACATTTGCCTGTGAGGTCTCCAAAGCCAGCGGCTCTGTAGTGTTTATTTCTTCATAGTTGGTATCTAAATCACATAACTATTATTTCCTGCAGAGATAACCCTGTTGACATTTATTTTGACTTCTGCAATCACATGTCATGGGTTTGAAAGATTCTTCAGTGGATGCCAAGTACATGTTTTCAGCTGAGCCCTCTCTCCTACTCTTCCACATTAGTGTAAGAGAATGCCTGCGGCACTAACTCGACCCCAAAAAGCATTAAGCTAAATGAAACACAGAAATCATGGAAAATCATAATCCACTCATCTCTACTTCCATCTATCTCTCAAGAGCTTTTATTTCAACTTTTTATTTACTTTTATGAGCTTTACTTTGGCCAGAAACTCTTTGCTATGACAAATATTTTGCACTTTTTTTTTAATTAAAAAATTAGGGATAAAGAAAAAAGTACACGGAAAAACCAAAATGGCTTTCTAAATCAGCCTCTTTATTAAAGGTGGAAACTAGATTTACTGCTGACTAATTTATATTTGTGTATATGTTAAATGGGCGGGCATAGGAGAAAACACACTTCCACAGGCTATCGGAATTTCTCTATACTATTATCTTTGGATGTTGTTTATAGTATGCTATTTTTGAATCTTACAATTTTCCTGATAAAAATGCAAATAAATTACTACATGGAAATACAGTATTTGGTCATTTATTCTCTCCTAATAATCAACACTATAATAAAAGTTTGACTTTATAATTTCTGCTCATATATAACATATGAATTATAAAGAGCATTGTTTTTAATTTTTAATAAGGTCCCAGGTTGATCACAAATTTAAGACAGAGAAATAATTTTTTAACAAACGTAAAATACTAAGTGGATAGACAATTTTCATAGCATGATTAATTTGTTAGGCTTATTTCGAATAGTAATATCATTAATACTTTTATTCTATTCATTTGGGGCTGTTAGCTAGAATTCATGACACTCTAATAAGTCCTTTCTTTTTTGACTCTTCCCCTTCCATTATTTGTCCCTGAGATAGTTGTTCCACAACTGATTTCTGAGTTCTGTCTCTTAAGATATTTGACAATTTTACTCATCATTGTCAGGTGACTCTCCTGTGATAGAGTCTGTCAGTGGAGAAAGAACTTAGATAACCTGTTTCATAGGTTAAAAGAAAACTGAGGCTAGAATTAATAACTAGAGACCCACCTTCAATGTAGAGCTTTCTCCACTATGCAACAAAATTCTATTCTTTTAATGAAATCATATAAAGTCATATAATTCAATAATGAATCTTCTTTTCTCTGCAGAGGCAGTTTTCAAATACTGGTTAAAAATCCAGACTCTAGTTTCAAACAGCCTTGGTTAGAATTCCAGTTCTGCAATTTACTTGTATTTTCTTTAGCAAGTCATGTAAATTCTCCAAGCCTCAGTTTTCTGAGGATAATAATAGTTTCCACCTCATAGTTTCTTATGAGGATTTGATGAAATGATATCTTTAAAGCACTTAACATAGTTCTTGACACTAAAAAGCACTCATCTGCTATTCTCTAGCATAAGTTCATGTGGGATTTTGGGTTCATCTAGAGAGATGTAGATGATGTGGTAGCCTGTCAACACAGAAGCTAAGTGGAATATAGTACCATTAGTTAAGCCATATGGCGTCATAAGAATGGAAGGCAAATTGTTTTTTAAAGTCCAGGTATGTCAGGCAAACTAAAAGCAATAGGCAAGAAGTGAACCAGGCCTGATTTGGTTTCTCATTCCAGTGTCAATTTGAATCACTGGTGCTGGGTGCCTGGAGCAGTAGGTTGTAAACGGTTTGCAGGCAGAAGCAAGGCACACAGGAAAGACTGCTAAGATAATTCTGGCATACTCATGAGAGAGAACATGCCCATGGGTACATCTCAAGATGGCCATGCAAATGAAAGACTAGCACCTGGAGATTTGTTTGTGCCTAGACAATTCTTAACAGGAGAAAACTCAATAAGTATCTGATAATTGGGATATTTCCATCATTATATAATACAGGGAAAGGTCCCAGATTTTATTAGCATGATTGAATCTAAGTTTGAAACTGAATTTACTATATTGGAAATCGAATTGTTTGCTGTTAAAATCATTATCGATACTAAAAAGCCACTTCCATTTGATTTACAGGAAAAAAATGATTAATGTAATTTTGTATATCCTTGTTTTCAGGTGAAACCAGTATCATTTACAACTCCAAAGGTATCCTTAAATGCACTTTGGTTGGCTCCAGTGGCAGGTACTTAGGGAGATTTCTTTGTGGGACAAATTTCTGATGAAAGCATTTGGACCATATCATGATAGGCTACCATGGAATCTAGGATCTATGAATGCATTAGTGAAGAATAAATAGTTGAAAAGGATAAAAATCTATCACATGGGCGACTGGAACCTATACCTAAGATAGATCATGTAAAATTTCCCCCTGTATGGGAAAGAATGGAAGATTTTCTTTTTTTTTTTTTCCTTTGGCATTAGGACTCAATGCAAATAAAGTTTGGTAGACACGTTAATTTAAGTTAGGTGACCCTTGAAAGCAAACTAAAAATATGGAAATATTCCCCTGAATTTCTACCATAGCCTGACACATCATTAGTAAAAATAGCAAAAGCAAATTTTTGATTAATGAGTAAGCTTATCACAAAAAATAAGCAGAAATTAAAAAAAAAAAACCCACAGCTACATCTGCAGCTATGAGAAAGTTTAAAAAAGTTTCTATACTCTTGAGAAGAAATACCTTTCTATTTTAGTAGATAATTTTATGACCATTTGTATATCATAAAAAATGGTACCAGGGATGAAAAACCCTTTGCCAAGGACACAATTCTTCTGAAATGTGGATTCGAAGAGAATGTTATTCACAGTGGAATCCTCAAGCTTTAAATACATCAGAAAGGCTTATGTTTCAAACTGTTCCAAGTTTCAGATTTTTAGCAAATACATTCAAGTGACTTATTTATAATCCAATGATACCAATAATTTCCTAAAAGTTTATGCTCAGAGTGATCTGTGCACACTCATCTCCCATTATTTATCTTAATTGGCTTCATCTCACACTGGCACTGTCATAGATCTGTTACCATAGAGATAGATTCAAGGTGCTAGGAGGAGGGCAAGTGTGTTTAATCTCTTAGCATCACTTTGGTAACATATCAGTACTATTAGAAAAGAATGAAATTAATCATGCTGACCAAATAACATATGACATTTCTGTATCTAAGGGGAAAAGTTAGTCTTGTATTTTTCGCTTACAAGCCTCACAGTAATTTGTGATGCTTGGCATAAAATTCTTTTCTTCTATAAGTAAAAGAAAACTCCAAGGAAAGACATTCTTTTCTAGAATTCAAATTCTACCAAAGCAAGCCCAAATCAATATTCCCTAAATTAATAAATGTTCAAAGTTCCTATGTTGCCAACTTCGTTATGAGTCATATTGAGTTTTCAAAAGCCTCGGAGATGACTTTGAATGAAAAGGGAGGGAGATAGAAACAGGTGGGATGACCCAAGGCAACCTTATACTTCCCAGACTCTGAGAGGGCAAACACAGAACCTGCAGGCTGTCAAGATTTGCACAGAAATATCCCGAGTGCAGGAAATGGCCTTACCAGTACACTCAGTATATAGAATGGTTTCAGTGTGTTTATGGAGTCAATGAAGGGATTGATACACAGATAGGTGAATGCCTGAACCTGCCCAGCCTGAAGGTGGGGTGCAGAAGCCTCAGTACCCAAGGAATTGCCCATCAGCTATAACCATAGGCATATAGAACAGTTTCTGTCTGTGACTGTGGGTAACAGAAATCCTGTCCCAGTTACTGAAACCTGACAAGTCCAGAATACCTTCCTGGCCTAAACAAAGGAACAATTCAAGGGACATGGGTTACAGACAATCTGGCTATGATCTACACAGATAAATCATCAGTTTGGCATTTTTTTGCACTGAAAACTATTACGAATAGACTTGAATAACAAAAAAAATAATTACTACTCCATGAATGACAGGGAAATTTTATTTCCTTTATTTACAAATTAGTGAGATAGAGCTCATTTTTAGCCTCACATACAAAAATCAACAGATTTGATATACTCCAAATTGGCCATTTTCCTTTGCGGATTATTTGGTCACTCCCTCCCCATTCGTTGTTATTTTCCCAGCTAGTTAGTCATGTGTAATGATGCTTTCACTGCAACAGTATTGACCACTTCTCTCAAGTGTGTAAAAAATAAGCGCCGCTGGTGATGGGCTGCGGGTGTATCTCCTTAAATCACTGTGATGGGATCACTACATTTGGCAACAATCAAATAAATACCCAGTTGGTTTTATTGTTTGCTAGAGCAAAGTAATATCTCTAAAAGAGTGCATACTGTAGTTAAGGCATTGAATGATGGGCTATAAAGCATGCATTGCCCATCATTTATTCCTGCTATATTTTGTGTTTCCTAGGGTTACTTATTTGATACATGGGATGGTTTGATGGTTAGTATTGATTCATTTGGTTTTAGCAGTAAAGTCATGAGATTGATAGAGCTAAGGTCTGAAAATTATGTTTTTTTGAACTTACATTTAAACTTCAAGCAGGGGGGATGTTCAAAGAAACATGGGAGCAATAACATGGGTCTTTTTCTTACAAATAGAGTGTATTTTGAAGGTGTCCTGCCTGAAGTTGTCACAATATGGAGCCTGGGAAGGGATTATTGGGTCATTGTATCACAGAACATGATAGCCGAGGAACCTGCTGTAGCAATTCCCTAACTCAGTTCTTGAGCAGTTTTCTAGGAGACTCTTTTGACATTGTTTCCAATTTTTTTCAAATTGAATAAAGCTACTAAAAATCCTCAAAGACTAGAACAAGCTGTCATGGGTTCAATTTAAAACAATATGTATTGGGATGTGAAAGCCAGGTCCTGGGCATGAGAACCTGCATGTACAGAAATCCTTTCCCTTGACTTCAGGGAAATCTCAACTATTGCAAGGAACCCTGTGGACTCCCTTGGAAGTTACTTACTACTTTGGGGCAGTTTTAATTCTCCTGATAACTCAAGCTTTGGGAATGGTTATTACTTACAATGTAGGAGAAACATCCAGAAGTTTTTGGAAACTTGATCTTATCTTCCCCACAACAGCATGGCTCTGTCATGGATCTCTACTTCATTGTACCTGTTCTCCTAACGGTGGCTCCTAAAGAAATGTATGATTCTTCATGTCCCGTTTCCAGACCTGAAACTGGTGGCTTGGAATGGATAATCCACTCATGTTGGTTACCAGATGGCTGTTTGCTACACCACAGACTGCCAGAGAATTTCTTTAATACACACTCCTGAGTCTTGTAGCCATGGTTTGCCTTCTTGTATTTAATCCAATGGTGTCCCTCATGGTCTGTATTATTGACACCTCCCCTGGGTTCATGTTCCACAGGTAGAGGTCAGATTACTTGCCAATCTCTAGGTACCTCTACACTACTTTCTCCAAATTCCAAACATAGTCCTAATTTTAAAATTATGCTCTTTAGTAGGCACCTAGGAGGAAACAATGCTTTATGCACTTAGTAATTGAATGGATATAGATATCTAAGCAGTCATGGACATGTCATTGAAATTCATGCTTTGGATTACTGGTGTATCAACAAAATTAATGTACTTTTATTATACATACAAGCTTAGACAACTCAAAATGCAATGTTTTAGAAATAAAAAGTGCAGGATCAACCATACATAGTACTAAGAGATAGTATGAGCTGTATCCATATATAAAATTGGAGAGGTTTGATGAGGTTGTTTCATAAAGAAGGGCAATGGAAAAATTAAAGACCTAAGCTGCTAAAGTGAAAATTTTAAACAGAAACCAATTCAAGTACTATGCTAATGTCCTACCAGGTTGGAGTGAAGCCATAATACAGTGATCAGTTGCCTACAAACAAAGCGTACATTAGGAGAGGAATAGTACCCTTTGAGGTCCACTGGCCCCTAGTAAGACTTAAAAGTTTCCCTGACTAGCAGTCATTCTTTACTTGCCCCAAGCCTTCTGCCTTGTTGGAGGGCCTGCCTGTGACTACAAAATTGGCTAAAAGTTGGAGTAGTCTCCCTGTCCTCTCTTAGCTGATTGGAATGCCTAGAGGAACTAGTGTCTACCATCAAGAATGCAGCAGAAAAAAATATCCTTTGAGATCCTAATCCTGTGTAATAATTGAATATGGGTTTTCTAGCCACAGTGGCATTGGTACTACAGATGACGGATTGGTTCCATGCAAACCAACATCATCAACTGAGATGCAAACTCAGCTCCTAAATGAAAGGTGATCTTCAGAGTACAGTAAGAATAATAGAGCTTTAGTCTATGTTTATTTCTCAGTACCATCATTTTTTTACTTTCTAGTTTTATGACTATTTTATAAAGTACCCAGTATCTATATAAAGTGCATGGTGGTTCCTCAGAAAACTAATTATCAAGTTGCCCTATGAACTAGCAATACCACTTCTCAGTATATACCCAGAAGAGCAGAAAGCAGCGACACAGACATTTGCACACCAATGTTCATAGCAGCAGTATTCACAATAGCCAAAAGATGGAAACAATCCAAGTGCCCATCACAGAGGAGTGAATAAACAAAATGTGATATATAACTATGTTTAAGTTTGAAAGTGGCCAGAATGCGATATACCTGAAACAACAGCTTTTTAAAAGGGGAATTTATTAAGTTGCAGATTTTCAGTTCTGAAGTTGTAAATGTCCAAATTAAGACAAGGCCATGAGAAGGTCCAATCTAAGGCATCCAGGGAATGACACCTTGGTTCAAGAAGGCCAATGGTGATCAGGGTTTCTCTCTCAACATGTAAGGCACACGGCAAACACGGCAATGTCTGCTAGCTTTCATGAAGCCCCCCACCCCTGCCCCAGGAGTGGTTTTCCTTCTCTGTCTTCAAAGTCTCTGGCTGTATGAGTTCTAAAGCTTTTTACAAAATGGTTTCCTCTTAAAGGGTTCCAGTAAGCAACCCCACCTTGAATGGGTGGAGACACACCTTTGTAGAAACCATCTAATCAAAGAGTACTGCCCACAAATGGGTGGGTCACATCTCCATGGAAACAACCCAAAAGCTCCCACCCACCAACATTGGATGAGGATTAAAGAACTTGGCTTTTCTGGGGTACACAACAGATTCAATCTAGTACAATGTATAATGGAATATTATACAGCAGGAAGACAAAATGAGGCCTTGAAGTCTATGACAACGTGGATGAACCTTGTGGACATAATGCTGAGTGAAATAAAACAGGACTAGATACTGCATGATTTCACTGGTATGACTCTGGAATGGTAAACTCAGAAGCTTACAATATAGTATATAGGGTACCTAGAGGTACCCAGACATTAGAAAAGGGGGAAAGCCTACCCAATGAGGTCGAAGAGATGTAAGAGAATAGACAGAAGTGGCTGTAGTTCATTAGTGGGGGGTTAAATAAAATGCATGTGAGAGATTTATCAATTAATAAATATGTTGGATGTGCATTTTTGAAATACTTTTACTAATTAAGTTACGGAAAGCTTGGTGACCACTATAGATAAATATATACATGTAGATAGATATTATGAGTCACATAGAGTTAACCAGCCCTTGTGATGTCCTGGAGAAACTCAGATACCATTTATTACATTGACTGAGGAAATACTATCTGTATATAAATCTTTAGAATTATGACTTATTATGAAATCCTGTTATGTGGCCAATGTATATATTAGGAACTCTCTCTTTGATGGTCTAATAAGGGAAATGTAAATTCTCACTAACAAATCCTGATTTCTGCTGCCTTTGTTATCTCAGATCAGCTTAACTTGTCATCAGCTGGCTAGTGGTTGGATCTATTACCTCTCTCTCCTAGAGCTAACTCATATATCATTTCAAAAGAGCCAGCCAGAAAATAGCAGACTGATTTCTAGTGAAGCCTCAAAATAATTATATCTCACATTTTCACAGCACCTTGCAGCTTGCAAAGCATTTCCATATCCTTTCTCTCATATAATATATTGCTTATAAGCCTCTGGCTTCCTGGGGTTTCTATGATTCAGATATTTCAGCAGTGACTTTCCACTGATGTTGTTGGGTGTTTTTGTATCTTGACATTCTCTATTTTACATTTTTGCAGGGTTATGACTGTCCTTTTTAATCTTAAACATCTTTCTGTCTGCACCTAGCACTACGCCCTGCACACAGGAGACAATGTATAGGTGTTGACAGTGACAGTTTGAGTCACCACACTACAATCAGCCTTGCCCTGTGCTAGAAGGCTTAATGTCTTTCTTGTGTAGGACTTTATTACTTTAAATACTTCCTAAAACCCCACAAACTTTTTTTCTGACTATTTCTTCCTCATTCCCCAACTCCCCATTTGCAATTTCCATTTTCTGAAACATGGACTTACTTTATACCAATATTTGTTTTTACCGTAATACTTCCCTTGCATCCACATGAACTACATTTTTGAATATGTTTATCTACAGTGTTGAGGTATAGTTAATTAAAAAGTTATTACATGGCGAAGCTAAGCCTACTTATAATTATGCCTATGAGTCACCCCCAGAGAAACTTATTCTGTGCTCAGATGTGGCCTCTCACTCTCTCTAAGCCAAATGCTGTCTTTGGGTTTGCTAAATGCTGTCAAAATGCAATACACCAGAAATGGGTTGGCTTGTAAAAAGGCAATTTGTGACGTTACAAGTTTATAGTTACCAGGCCACGAAAATTCCAAAAATTCACCCAGAGAAAGATGCCTTGACTGAAGAAAGGCCAATATCTATCACATGGGAAGGTAGCGTCTGCTGGTCCTTGTTCCTGGTTCTGTTGCTTCCAGCTTCTTATGCCAGTGGTTTCTTCTCTAAGCATCTGTGGGCCTTTACTTAGCTCCTCCAAGACACAACTCTGGGTTCTGCTTGCTTACCTCATAGGAAGGAAAACAGAGACATCTGCTGGGCCCTGCTCTCTAAATGTCCTTGTCTAGGCATCTGCTCTCTCTGTCAGCACTCCAATCATCTTCAAATGTCTCTACCTCTTTCAGCTCAGAAGCAACTGTGCTCCAAGCATCTGCATCTGAAGTTTATCCAAAATGTTCCCTCTTTTCAAGTACTCTAGTAAACTGATTAAGATCCACCTTGAATATGTGGAGTCACATCTCCATCTAATCAAAAAGCCATACCCACAGTTGAGTGTGTCACATCTCCATGGAAGCAATTTAATCAAAGGATCATGCCCACAATTAAGTGGGTCAATCTCCATGAAAACAATACAGTCAAAGTTTTCCACCCTAAACAATAGGTCTAGCCTCACAAGATTGGATCAGGATTAAAACATGGCTTTTCTGGGGTCCATAAGAGTTTCAAACTGGCACATCCTGCAAATAACTCATTACCCTGCTTCCTACATGGGACATAATTCCAAGGGGTTTAAGTCTCTATAGCAACATGGGACATGACTATCAGGATGAGCCTGGCCCTAGCATTATGGGATTAACTATGACTTCTTTACCAAAAGGGGGAAAATAAATGAAACAAAATAAAGTTTCAGTGACTAAGAGTTTTCAACTAGAGCTGAAAAGTCATTCTGGAGGTAACTCTTATGCAAGCTTCAACAAGTTGTCGCAAATTGCCACAGTATGCTAAACCCCAACCAGCAGTATTCCTGAAAACCCTAAATAATGCCCTGTGCATTATATAAGACTCTATTAAAGTTTTACTTAGTAAGTGTAGTTTTTCAGAAACTTAAAGCCTCCACATTGTTCCTAGACCTGATAAGCCTGGAAATACAGAGTTACCAATCTCTCCAAGAACATCAACTAGTTTCATTCCGCTACCCCACACTGTTGACACTCCTTTCCAGTATGAAGATGTTTGAATGGTCATCGCCCAGATATCCTAAAAATTGGGAGAATGATCAAATGAGGGGGAGGACTTGTAACTGAAAAGTTAGGATTTAACAAGTGATTTTGACTACTGATTGATTATATAGATGTTTCTTTTTAGTTTCCAGTGTATTAGAATAGCCAGAAGGAAAGAGCTGAAATTGTTGCATGTGTAATCCAGTAGCCTTGATCTTTGATATAGGCTATGATATAGGCTATAGCATAACTATATAGCTTTTCTCTTGCTATCATGTGATTGTAAGACCTTGTGACTGATATCGTCTTTATCCAGTATACAGGTAGATGAATAATAAAATGAAGACACACATGAGAAAGAATAGGTTGGGAATATGGGGAAAATACCCCTATGTAAACTACAGACAATAGTTAATAGTTCTACCTTAATAATGTTTCATCAATTGTAACAAATGCAATACTATGAAAAAAAAATAGAACTGCAAAAAAATACTATCATCAGTTGTAAAAAATTTTCCTCACCAATGCAAGTGAGGAACAGTTTGTTTCCCCACACTGCAATCAGCCTTGCCCTGTGCTAGATGACCTCACCGATTTCAAGTGTTGGTGGTGGGGTATTGTATAGGAATCCTGTACTTGATGCATGACTGCTCTGTAAACTTCTTTAATAATTTTTTTAATTAAATAAAGGGAGTTATTATAGAATGTGTAAGCCCATGGTTTATGTTGATAGTGAATTCTACTTGTCAGTAGTTATTTATTCATTCAAACAATAGTTATTGTCTAGTTGCACAGAATAAGCAAGCTAGCTGGTATAGGGACTATGTGGTTTGGGGTTATACTATAGAAAGGATATATCCAAGAGAAGATAGAATTAAATGTCATAAAAGACTCTTTTAATGTGTTTCCAAGTTCAAAGAAAGAAGGAGCACATTAAACTAATGCTGAAAAGTTTAATAATAATCAAAATGATTCATGAAGCTCCTACTGGTATAAAACAATTTATTAAAAATTAAATCAATAAAAATAATCAGTCTGTGCTTTATAAGTATATAATATTTTAATAAAAGCATTAAGGACATAAAGAGGAATGAGTATTAAATGCATATACAAATTAAATGTTAAAATTAGTAGCAGAGAAGTAAAAGTGATGAAAATTTAATATTTCCCGAACTGTCCCTCATTACTTATAAGTGATTTAGAGATAAGAATACTATAGACATCATAGCACAGTTGAGAATCATGAGGAAAAAATTGGGTAAAGTGGGATTCTATTTGAATGAAGCAGCCCTGGTACTTTGTGGAAGGAGATGTTAAGGCTTTGAAAATATTTGAATATTTTTATATTTAAAATAATTATAAAATGGCCCCTTTAGGCAACATATGGTTTCAACGTCCATAATCCATTCATTTACAGTGCTTCTGCTAAGACGTGTGGCAGACACATTCTCCATAGGAAAACATCCTGACAACATAGAGAATATTCGACAAAAAATTGCTTGCAAGCTTTCAACACTCTGTCTTAGACACTGACTTGAGGGATACAAATTATTTTCATTTTTATCACTCCCTCAACTACGCAACCACCATTTTTTAAAAGCCACTTGCTCAAAATTTAGGAGACTGAGATAATTATCCATTAGCACACGCTCCTATGTATTTTAACTATTTAACATATTTAACTATTTAATGTAAGATAATTAATCATAATATACAGGTATTTAACATTTTATAATTGAATAGAAATGCCTGTTATAGCTTCTAACCACAAGTGAGCCTTTTACCAATGAGTTTTCAAAAGTGTCCTGCAGCCACAAGTATTGTCTTTCACAACTGTGAAGAGGAAAAAAAAATTAAGTGCATGGAAATTGAAATGCTCTAGTATAGAATATTGATGCCTTTAGGGTACAGTAAAATTGGCCAAGAGTCTGTTCCTAAATAAATATTCATTGTTTTTACCCTAAAGGCACTTCCATCATATTTTACTAATAAGGATGTTGTTAGGAAGAAGCATTTTAAAGATTGGAGCCTAATGAAATAGCACTTTTATCTTTGGGTTCACTTGAAGAAGTGAGAGAAGAATTAAGAATGTGCATTTCCTAGAGGAATTGAAAAAGCCCCCCCCCACATGTCAAAACAAATAAATATATGCTAATTAGCTTATGGTTGAATTATAAGAAAGAATGTTGATGTTACTTTAAATGTGCTGGGGCTAAATCTAATTATAAAGTCCAGTATCCCCTTGAAATTTTATTTACTCAGTATGTAAATACTCTGTTTAAAATGCGATTATAAAGTTAATTCATAAAAGCTTTCTTGAAATTGTATGTTTGAAAAAAATATTTCAAATTAGTTGTCATTCTTTAAAAGCTTCTGAACTAATTGCACGTGAACTCCAGTTTTGTTTTATTCTATTTTCTGAAATCATAGAAATCAAATTGTAATATGTGGCTTTTTACCCAAATACTTTATTGTGTTTTATTTTGTTTACATAGAATGAAAAGGTTTTATTCCAAAATATTGTTACTGGATACATGACTAATGCAACATAATTTGCCTGTTCAGAGTTTTAATGAAATACATATAAAGAAAAAAGATAAAGACATTAATTGAGCAAATAGTTATTGCATTCCAAAAGCAATTATGGGGCTAGCACAATCCTAAATACTAGCTGAAATGAAATGCCACCCTCAAGAAGACTATTATCTAAATTAGAGATACAAGATATATGGGAGACATTATTTTCAGTTATGAAGAAATAAGTAATTAAGTGAAAAATTATTTATCCAACATTATCTGACATAAGGGTTCATAAAAGAGAAACATAATTAGGGAAAGCAGGGTAACCTTCCTAGAGGACAGGCCAAAATGATTAAGATGCATTTTAGCATCAATAAGTAAAGCACTCTTTCTAGAGCAGAAGGTCATGCTGTGGAGTAGTAGTGAAAATTTGGAAGGAGAAGCTAAGGCATTCAACCTAAGGCCTTTGGATAAAAAAATAATGGAAGGATTGTGAACAAGTGAAAAATAATTCTAGAGATTATTTTAGTAGGAGCGAAAAAAGATGGTATGGAGTAGATTGGTGCACTGAAGGCAAAATGGTTAGAAATGCGTTGCAGTATAGAGATATAAAATAATAAGTGTAGAATCCTGTGCAACATCTATTGATAAGGTATAATAGGCCAATCTTGCAGATGCTCCCCTCTAAGTGCAACCAGAGGCCAACAAGGACCGAGAAATACTCAAGCAGCTTTTTCGGCATCAGAATAAGGGCTCTCCACACCTTGATAAGCTCTGATCTCAACTTGCTTAGGAATTTAATCATCTTCCGAATTCCTCCGTGATTCACTATGACGTGAATATTTGTTCATTTGGTGTCTTATGGTTTCTGTAAAGAAATGTCTGGCTTTCTAGACACTGCAGTTTAGATTTATGTTTTCTTGAGAAACACTGTACACACCATGGCCGAATGCCCACCTTTTCTACAGGAGTGTTAAAGCATTTTTAGGGAGTAGTTCTACAAGTTAACCTCCGTGCTCAGTGACTGTGAAGACCTACCGATGGTGAAGAAGAGGTATGGTTAAAAAATAAATGTAGTTCTGTCCCTTGCAAAATAACCAATAGTAAATGGTTCTCAGAATCAATATACCATATTTCAAGGAAATCTTCCTCACAGATACCCGATATTGATTAAAATTAGCTTTATTTTAATATTATTTATCTTATCTATGTTAAAACTTAAAATTTTCCCTTAAACAACTAGAAAAAAAACAAGAAATAAAGTTATAAAGTCAATAGAATTCAAAATAACAAGCTTAAGCAATTATCACTGATCATGTTGTTCACATAAGAAATTAAACTGTCAATTGCAACAGACGGCATTTCTGAATCTTACAGTGGAGTTGTTTATTTTTTTTTTATGAATTCCACATAGCTGTTTATTATTTGCAATGAAATGCCTGAATTCTCCCAATAATCTTCTATATTCTAACTACAGTGAAACTTTGGTTAGCACAGTTTTCTGAGCTTCAATGACTTTAACTTACCATCAATGTGCTATTTAAATAATCTCTCTCTTAATTCTCTTATGATTTCTTATCAGTTGAAGCAGTACCATTCTAAATTGCATCCCACCACAGTATTATAAGGTGGTTATCAATCTCATGAACATTCACCAGCAACATTTTTAAAGGTAAGAATGGGATGAGAACTCACAGACACACATTTATCCAGGAAAGTATCATGGACTTCTGAAAGCAGGTACCGACCCAGCTGTTGGGGAAACAAAGTCTGAGAAGAAACTCTAGAACGTTGTACAGCAGAAGAAAGAGAGGTATTTTATTTACTTTGTTTTTGTTGTTGTTGTTGGTTATCTACTCTTTTTTTCCCCCGGAATGATTTTCTTCTACTCGAAGAGAGGTTGTAGTGATAGAGAAATATTGCCAAGACAATACCTTATATGAAAATTTTACCTTTTCCTTGTCAGGAGTCAGTCACTGCCTCCAAGTACAGATTTTCTTCAGTGAGAGCAGTTTTTATAAAACATTGCAGATTTTTATTTTATAAATCTATTTTTTTTCCTGAGCTGTTAGCCAAGATGTAGAAACATGCTGATAACTCTGGAGATAATGTTTGTATCAGCCAGGTCATTACTGTAGTTACAAACACAGTATTTGTAGTTGTGTGAAATTTACAATTCCACTTAACAATGAGAAAAGAAAACCAAAACAAAAAACTTGATCGCTTGTTTCATTTGCCATTCATTTTAGCTGCTTCGTGCTTTAAGAATATAAAATGAGTATTCACATGACTGAAACAATGGTAACATGGTAACACATATTGTGGACAGGGAAAGAAAAACATGAAAGGGACTCATTCAGCTCTTACATGAACGTGAAGTTGCTCAACGTCACCATTTGCTAATCCCATGGGTACCGGAGTGTGGTTCCTGGTTTTCTTCCCAAGTTCTTGGGTATGTTGGATTCTCTCCACTCCTCTGCTACTCCTTTAAGAAACCCTCTTCCCACCATGCTGCAATAATGAAATTTATCTCCTGCGTGGTCTCACTTTAGGAGAGCTACTGAGGGCCTTGTCTTAATAGGGTTTAGGTCATTTTGAAGACAGAGGTAGGCACATGGGGAACAAGCCAGAGGGTAAATGAAAGCCAAATAGGATAGAAAGTTCTGAGTTCAAGTGAACCTCAGGTCTTAACTCCATGGGGCACAAGAGGGGAGATGGAACAGAGGAGATATATCCAGGCGGATGCCCATTCTAGCAGATTCTCCTACCCAGCCCTGAACAGCCTTCTGGCAGTATGGCTTCCATAACTTAAGCTAGCCTGCTTTCTAGGCATAAAGGAATTCCTGTTTCTAATTAAGATAAGTGAGGTGAGGTTCATATGAGTACACAAAGCTTAGAAAGTACTCTGAGGATATCCTAGAGCTCAGAGATCCAGGGTTTCACATTTTCAAGTGCAGGACTTAAAAGTCCCTGCTGTACTGCTTGAGGGGCTATAGAGTCAATAGAGTCAAAGAATAATAAATAGATAGCATTGCTTTGAATGTAAGTCTTCAGCATTAATAATAAAATAATTTTCAGAAATGACTTGCATTCATTCACTCCTGGTAATTTATCCTGAGGAAATAATAGAGCAGGTACTCTAATAATGCTGAGGAAATAATAGAGCATGTGTGCTAATAATGCTGAACAACATGCAAGGATGTCCAAGATATACTGTTGAGCAAAATAAAGAGTGGGCAATAAAACGATTTATAAAGTACAGTATCAGTGCAGTGTCCCACCTAGAAATAGATGGCATACTCGAATTAGGATAGTTCTAAATGGTTTAATAAAAGAATCGTTTACCAAGGTGTAGGTAGAGTGTTTGGAAAACCCAAACAGTTCCAAAGTAGAACTCTTGCTGCACCTTCAATGGTAGAAACAAAGAAAAAAGAAACTCTAGGACCCAGAAGATGGGTATTTAGGGAAGGTCACTTGGAGAGGAACTCAGAGCTCAGATTAAGGAACACAAGCAGCTCTGGATGACTTTGCAAGGAGGGAGGCAGGGAAATACACCAAGTCTTAATATCCTTTCCTTCTTATCTTCTTGCAGCATTTACCACTGGCTGAACCCAAAGGAAACAAAAGGCAATGGAGGTCTCGGCATCTCTTCAGACAGAGAGCAGAATGGAAAGGATGTAACAGAGAGGGAACGGTAATATACCTGCACAAATGCAATCACATTTTTATGTAGACATAAAGGAAATTAGAAAGTCTAGAATAACACCTGGAAATACCTAACCACTTTAGGACAGCGATATGATTGGATTATGGTGGTGTTTTCCTTTAAATTTACCATAATACAATAGCTGCATTTGTTATTGTTTCTACAATGAACACTTCACTGTGGAAAGAGATGCTTACCTGTGTTCATTTTAGTCTATGATTCAAGGAAGATGTTTTTATACTGTTTGCATTTGTTCAAAAGAAAAAAAAAATTGGGGAGAATTCTGAGGGGAATAGGCAACATATTCACTCCCTTAAATCACTAACTAGGGTGGAAAGAGACAAATTTATATTTATTTCAAGGTAAATATGTGGCAATATGTAAGAAGCAGGGGAAAAATGTGGAAATTTTATTTGACATAAAATGAAACTCACATGCTATACACACACACAAATATATATCTAGGTTTGTGTGCTTTAAATATTCACCTAAAACAGTGATATGAACTTAGTTCTCATGCATATGCTAATGACCAAATTGCCCTTGGGGGAAAAAAATGTCAAAAGTTGGCAGGTATAAAGAAGCATACAGCTTGATTCGGAAATGAAAGTTAAGTATTGCGGCTCAAGAGAACTGGGTACAATGTTTTTCAGATTCCTTTATAGTTACTGAAAATGATTGGGAGTAATTTCAAAAAATAAAAGAGACATGCTTCTTTGCATCTGGCATAGAAACTAAAATATATTGATTTAAAGACAGTGTGCAAAAGAGAAAATTTTAGATGTAAAGAAAATAACTCTCTGGATAGCTCAGCTTCAAGGAAGAAAGTTTGATGATAAACTGAAATTCATTCCGAAAGGTTGAAATTGGGTTTGAGTGCTTCTCATACATTTGCAATCCTCCTAATAAATAAGGACTCCTCTCCAAGTTCTTCCCTTAAGCCAAGAAACAAATGGATAAACTAATTCACTGTGTGCCCGGTTTTAACCTTATTATGTGAATCTATCAAAATTATTACTGAATAATTGCTAAACATAAATAATGAAAAAATAAATAAAAACAAATAAACAAAAAAACCCCAAACATTTGTTTGGTTGGGAAAGAAATGTTTTTTATGGTAAGTGTATTTGAATGATTTTCACTCAAGTAAAGTAAGGCAAGCAGTTAGACATTTACATGCTTCTATCTGAAAGGACTGAGATGAAAGAAGGTATTTTCTGGAAGAACTAAAATTTAGGAGTCACTTTTTAGTAATAATAGAGAAAATCAACATAAAAATTGAAAAGAAAATAAACATACACCAAAGATTTCTCACTTTTTATTAAAGCTATAGGAGTAACATTTAAAAAGTTAATTAAACATTTCTCAGGGAACCCACTATCATTCTTTTCCTCTTCCTTATTAGAATTAGTTGCAAAATGTGGCATGCAGGGTCTTTTATTATTTTCTCAAGAACTTCATTAATGTCATATATAGATTCCATTATTTGGGCAGATAATTCTGTTTAAAACCGAATATCACATACATTATTTGTAAACTATTTTCATTTTTGGCTTTTTGTTATTAAAAAAAACCAAACTCCCTGTCAACACTCAGAGTATATCCTGGCAAATAGCCTGTGAGAGCCTGGCTTATTGAGGAGCTGAGTCACATTACCAAGTGCAGTATATTTTGTCTGGTTTTGTTCTTCCTCATATTTCCATCTGTATGAGTAAATCCATAGAAGAAAAATAGCATATAAATTGCTTTTACATGATAAAATAAGGTGCAGGCTATGCTTTGACTGGAATGGGTACAGAAGGCCTGAGTATTAATCCAGATTGGATCTTCTGATGTCAGCCAAGTTACCTCTTCAGGTACTTGATTAATAATACAAAAGGACTGACTCCTTCCAACCTTAAGAGCATTGTTTTGCTAAGGGAAAATAGTCATGACAAGTAAAACACTGTTCAAAATATAGATTAGTCTCAAAATTTTGCAAGAACTTAATATATATATAAGGGGATTAGAGATCAGCATAGAGAAGACACTGAAGAATAGACAGAGAAGGGAAATATGTTAAAGACCAAGGAAAAATAAATAAAAAATTTCAGAAGGGGCCTGGATGTCAATCTATGCTTAAAAATTATTTATTCTTCAGTAAAGGAGAGGAGGAGAAAGAAATGAGAGTCTGAATAAGTCCTATATGCATTTGGACAATTTCTAGTAAGTATGGAGAGGAAGCAAACCCTACTTTTTACAGTTTATAGGGAAACCTGGGAAAGATTTTTGGACCCGGATTATTCCCCATGCTAGAGAGACCATCATATTCCCTTGCAGTTAGGGTAAGCCTTTACAAAAGCTCATTAAAATGTATATACTACCTAGGAAGGCCACTGAACCATTATCAGCTATTTAACTATCCAATTACCTAGCAGCGTTTTTAAAGGAAGTGTTACAACAAGGAGATCATTTTCTAGATAAAGGAATAAAACCAGAACAGGATCCTCCTTCCAAACTTCAGTACAAAGAAAAGGAATAGGTCTCTGGGCAGCAAATAGTTTGAGGTGAGTCCACTGAGGAGAAAAGTATTTAAGATATAAAGAGCTACTAAAATGAGAGCGTGGAATGTGTTCACCGAATAGTTGTGGGTCAATCTCCGGGTACATACATGGATATCACCGACAGAATGAAGCATCCTAACACACAGTTTAGCAAGATACTTTGCCTGTATTTTCAAAACGCCCATATCTTACCAAGCAACTGCACCTAGGGAAAAGTTTACAGACCCCAAAGATGGAGGAAGAGGAGGAGCCTATCATAACATTTTATGTGTAACAGATGGAGCGATATGGAGTTTGTCTGAGGTTGTGAGATATTTGCAATGAGCCAAGAGCCAAGACTTGACAAAGCATCCTCAGCATCTCTACAGCGATCTTTCAATATAGGTAGAGGTATTGTTATACCCAGTTTAAAAAAGAAAAAAAAAAGGTCTCAGAGAGGGTAAGTAACTTGCCTGATATCATATGGATAGTAAGAGCTGGGACTGGGATTTCAAGTCAATTTAACTGAACCCAAAGCTCTTTTCTCTACAATGTTTGTTGAAACCATCCATCATTCCACTAGGGAGTTAAGAAATGATTAAAGCTTTTACTTGCACGTGTGTGTGTGTGTGCTATGTAGTCTGAAATTATGTCATTACCTGGATGTCATATATTAAATTCATCACAAGAAATTCATTGTTATTTTTTCACAGCCAACATACAGCATAACATGGCAAAATTTGTTAACTGTACTTTAAAAATACTCATCAATTATTTAACAGTTTTATGGGTCCCTATGTAAAAGTGCTTGCCTTTTAAAGTAACAGACAGTGTAGTTTTCATAATGTAAAGTGGCAGTAAAATGCATTTCTTTGCTGACTAAATAAGTTCGATATGATGATTAGTATGATGTACTCCAGACTACTATGCCAACATCACCAGATCACGGAAATACAGACCATTCAATAAGCAACTTAGTAGGCAAAAGAAAGAAATATAATTTATGAATTTGCTGGTGTTAACAACACAATTACACATAAAACTATTCTGTTATTACAACTGGAAGACCATGCATGCCACTTGTTACAGTATCCACAAGTAGATAGAACACAGTGATTTTACTCGACAAACAAATATAAAAAGTGAATCTTTGAACCTACAGCAGTGATAGAGAGAGATGTTAGCCATGGATCATGTTGAAGGGCTTCTTTTAAAGACACTACTGTGACTTTTTAGAGAATCAAAGACTCTATACAAGGTACACAGTAAAAAATAGCACCTTCATGTTTTGACTGCAAACCTGAATATTTGGGGAAAGATAGACTAAGAAATAAATCCATGATCTGTCATTTCTTGGTACATTATAAAGGATAGAACAAACTATACTTAAACATTGCTTCACTTTTAAACCTTCATAGAATTTTACACCTTTACATAGACTGTTAAAAGCTTTATTTTTAAACCTTCATAGAATTTCTTAACCATGTAAATACTAGACTGAGCTAGCAATAAAATTTAACTCATGGTTGAAACTAATATAGTCTTAAATTAAAATTGTGTTTGTATTCATGCAAAGAATATATAGACTTATTGATAAATAAGAGATCTTGAAGATAAAACCATTTCAAATATTCAAAATGTTAAGCCATTCTCCATTTCTAACCAAACAACAAAGGAAAACCAGTAATGAGGAAACTGGAGCTGTATGAAAAGATTGTTGCTGATAACTTCCATGAAAATTGTCTAAACTCATTCAGAACCAAAAACAAATGTGATCAAACTGCACTGTGTTCTTTGCATTTTTACTTCAAAAGATATTTCTTCCCCCAAATCACCAAGTTATTTAATTATTCTTACTAAAATAGAAAAATGTGCCACTCTGTCCTTTATACACAATGTCAGCACCATATAACGATAATCAATAATCTGAAGCTTAAGATAATTAATACCATATAGCCTTGCCTTTGAACAACACAGCTGTCATCCATGGGGCTTTAAAATTAATAGGCTCTTCAAAGCTATAAATCAGAATCCATGATCATTTTATATAATATTTTTTAAAAGGCACTTACCTTTTAAAAGGAAAACATACTTCTGACAGCAAATTGCCTGTTAAAATAAAACATATCATTTATTGATATCCAGTAAATAATATAAAGGATGATACACTGTCATACTTAGCACAATTACGGGACAACTTTATAAAACTTTCTCTGATCTCATTTTTTTTAATCCAAAATGAAAATCACCACCTTGGTTGCAATAATTAAATGCTTTTCTCTTCAATGCATGTGCACTGAAACCACAAAAGCTAATGAGTTTCATGTCTGAGAGCAGAAACAGAAATTACAAGGCACATTATCCAGGTCACGGGTATAGATTCAGCACATTCCATTTAATAACTATAATGAGAAGCACGTGGCCTAATGCCAATGCCAGAAATTTTAAGGGTTAGGTGTCATAGAGAATTTCCTTTCTATGTCATAAAACTAAAATACTACCAAGTAGAAGTTATTAATGTGAGATATACTCTTTTCAAATGGTACATTAGTTATCTGAGTTTCTTATATACTTTCCACCGAACTGCATTAAAGTCCGAGGGACATTTATTTACATTACTTCAAAAAATCACAGAGATGAAATAAAGTTGTGATTCTGTGCAGTATGCACCATGGATTCTTCCTGAAACAAACCAGCTTGAATCAAAGTACTAGTTAGTATTTATAAGAGGCAAAGGAGTGTGATACTGGAGATTAAGTAGGAAAAGCAGGAGCGATAGAAAAAGCTCCTTTGAGTGCACTTTCTTTCCCGTAGAAAGTGAATTTGTTTTCTCACAAGTGAAAGCCCACAAATATTAAGTATTATTTTCTTAGAAACTTTGTCTGCTTGCATAGTGACACTGCACAGATACATTTTTCGACTGTCTTGTCACAAATGCTGACGTTCAGCTGATGCTAGTTACAAAGAATTTTTAAACTGAGTATTGCTGTAGCCTCAAAACAAGAAAGATCGAAATGCTTGCAAAACTGGTAATATTTAGATACTAATTTGTAAACAGAGGTAGTCCTCGTTGTAAATTCATATGAGCTCACTTGAGCGTCAAATTGTCAGGACAGCAAAATTGCTTCTGGCTTAGTCCTGCTCAGAGATGAATGGAAGCCGGGTCTGGTCATTTCCTGGCTCCTGGGGTGGGGGGACGGACCATGCTTGTGGGCAGATTTTCCTTCAGTCCTGAAGCACCTCTGTGTCATGTTGCCCTCCTCTGTCCTAGGCAAATATCAGTCCCTCTGTGATGGGGTCCTCTCTGATGGGGCCCTCTTGCCATTTAAGCGCAAAACTGTTTAAGAGTAGATGTAATAATTAGTGCAAATATTCATGTATACACAGAGATGATTTCTAGATATCTCTTTGCACTAACTTGAATTGAAGCACCCAGGACCAAAATTTTTCTTCTCAAGTTTTAGTTCTGTTAATTCTTGTAAATAAATAGTTCATTTTTTCCACCTTCACCACTAGAGCTGCATTTCCACACTCTTTCATGACAGCTATCTCTTTACCTTCCTAAAGGAACTCTATACTTCTATCAGTGTCCATGAAACTAAGTCTAAGAACTCTATACTTCCATCAATGTCCATGAAACTAAGTCTAAGCCTAAGTCATTGTTTACAAAGATGCTAAAGTGCCCTTTTATATTTTAATAAGAAGCAGATATAATCAAGTTTCAGCCTCTTTTAGATATTTAAATATTTTTGTTGTTACTGTTCATAGAATGAATCTGAAAATCCTTGACATGGCCCCTAAGGCTTGTTCTCCCAAACCCCTGCTGAACTCGGATATACTTTCTTTCTACATTGCCTCTCTCACCACACTGCACACACATGGCTGTGGTGTTTTTTTGAAGCTGTAGGCACCCCAGAAAAACACAATTTTGAATCTATTCCATTCCTGTGGGGTAACCCCATTGTAAGTAGGATCTTTCAATGAATTTACTTCAGTGAAGGTGTGACCCATCTCAGTCAGGATGAGTCTTAATTCTCTTACTAGAGTCCTTCATAAGAGAATGAAATTCCAGCAAAGAGAGAGAAAGCCACAGGAAGAAAGAGGCTGGGCAATAACAGAACCAGAAGAGAAGGGAGAGACAAGGAGACGTGCCATGTGTCCCACCATGTGTCAGAGGAGTCAAAAATTGCCAGCAGCCAGTCCCAGAGCAGAGTTCAGGGAAAAAGCATCGACTTGATGAGGCCTTGATTCAGGCTTTCTTTTAGGCTCAAAACTATAAGCTAATAAATTTCCATTGTTTAAACGAACCCAATTTATGCATTTGCTTGAGCAGCCCAGGCAACTAAAACATTGTCCTTTTCCTGTTCCTAAAATTAGCCACCCTCCTTCTGGTCTCAAGCCCACACCTTCAGCAAATGCAAAAGTCTTAAAAACACTTCCCCTATCAAACTGTTATTTTTTTCCCCCTATCTCTCTAAATTTAATTGTATTTACATCTTACATTAATGGAACTTTGGGTTTGGTTTCTTTCACTTAGCATAAAGATATTTCTAAAAGTATTTATTATTTTTAAATTAGATAGGTTGGAGGTTTACAAAAAAGTCATGTAAAAATGACGTTCCTGTATATCTCCCTGTGGGTGACACTTTGCATTAGTGAGGTAACTTTGTTACAATTTTAAAAAGAATATTACAATATTACTATCTACAGCTTGCAGTTTATATTAGGCTTGGTTTTACCCATATACCATCCTATGAATACAACCTTGTAGTAATGTCAAACATTCATTATAATTCATGAAAGAAAATTCTTTTATTTGTACTGTCAACCATAGCCCATCATTCAGAACAGGATTCACTGTGTTATACAGTTCCATGTTTTATCTTCTAATTTTCTTTCTAGTAATATACATGACCCCAAACTTCCCCTTTCAACCACATTCACCTACATAACACAGTGCTGCTAATTATACTCACAACAAGGTGCTAGTATCACCACCACTATCCATTTCTAACCATTTACCATCAACCTAAATAGAAATTTTTCACAAATTAAGCATTAGCAACACTTTCTCTATCCCAATTTTAACTTCTGGTAACCTATATTCTAGATTCTAACTCTCCAAACTTGCTTATTATAATTAGCCATATCAGTGAGATCAGACAATAGTTGGCATTTTGTGTCTCTCTTATTTCACTCGACATAATATACTCAAAGTCCCTCCATGTTCTCACATGCATCAGTTCATTCCTTCTTAAAGCTGAATAATATTCCATCATAAGTATATACCACATTTTGTTTATCTGTTCATTGGTTGATGGACAGTTGGATTGTTGTAGCTTTTGGCAGTTGTTATTAATACTGCTATGAATATTGGTGAACAAATGTCTGATCAGGCCTCTGATTTCATTTCCTCTGAGTGTATACCCAGCAGCAGGATTGCCAGATCATATGGCAATTCTATACTTAGCCTCCTGAGGAAATGAAAAACTGTCTTCTACAGTGCGTGGATCATTTTACATCCCTGCCAGCAGTGAATGAGTGCTCCTGCTTCTCCACATCTTCTCCAGCATTTGTAATTTTCAATTTTTATAATGGTGGTCATTCTATTAGGTATGAAATGACATATCATTTTGTTTTGATTTGCATTTCCCTAATAGACAGTAATGTTGGCATGTTTTCATGTGCTTTTTAGCCATGTTTATTTTCTCTTTGAAAAATGTTCATGCAAGTCTTTTGCCCATTTTTAAATTTAGCTGTTTGTCTTTTTATTGTTGAGTTGTAGGATATTTTTATATATTCTGGTTACTATACCCTTATCATATATGTGTTTCCAAATATTTTTCCCATTGAATAGTTTACCTTTCCCTCTCTTGATAAAGTCCTTTGAATCACAAAGCTTTTAATTTTATCTATTTCTTTTTTTAAAATTTCTTCTTTTATTGCTTGTATTTTGTTTGTATCATTTAAGAAACTATTGCCTAACATACTTGAAGATGCTTCCCCAAATCTCTTCTAAGAGTTTTGTAGTCCTGGTACTTATGTTTAGGTTTCTGATCCATTTTGAGTTTTTTGTGTGCAGCATGTGAGATAGGGTCCTTCTTCATTCTTTTGCATTTGAATATTCAGTTCTCCTAGCACCATTTATGAAGAGATGATTCTGTCCCAGTTGGGTGGGTTGGCAATCTTATCAAATATCATTTAGCCACAGATGTGAGGGTCTATTTCTGAACTATCAATTCAATTCCATTGGTCAATATATCTATCTTTATGCCAGTACTATGTTGTTTTGACTAATGTAGCTCTGTAATATGCTTTAAACTCTGGAAGTATGAGTCCTCCAACTCAGTTCTTCTTTTGCAAGATATTTTTGACTATCAGGGCCCCTTACCCTTTCAAATAAATTTAATAGTTAGCTTTCCCACTTCTGCAAAGTAGGCAATTGAAAATTTGATTGGGATTGCATCGAATCTACAAATCAATTTGAGAAGAATTGACATCTTGATATACAGTCTTTCCATTCATGAATGTGGAATATCCTTCAATTTTTAAGGTTTCCTTTGATTTATTTTAGCAGTGCCTTGTAATTTTCTGCATACAAGTCTTTTACATCCTTGGTTAAATTTATTCTTATATATTTGATTCTTTTAATTGATATTGTAAATGGAATAGTTTTTCTTGATTTCCTACACAGACTGTTCATCACTAGTGTAAGAAACACTACTGAGTTTTACAGGTAGATCTTGTATCGGATCACGTTGCTGAACTTATTTATTAGCTCTTGCAGCTTTGCTGCAGATTTTTCAGTACTTTCCATGTATAGGATCATGTCATCTGCAAATAGTAAACGTTTACTCCTTCCTTTCCAATTGTGATGCCTTTTATTTTTTTCTTCCCAAACCACTTCAGTTAGAACTTCTAGAACAATGTTGAATGACAGTGGTGACAGTGGGCATCCTTGTCTTGTTTCTGATCCTTACAGGGAAAGCTTTCAGTCTTCCCCCATTGAGTAAGATATTAGCTGTGTCTTTCTTTTTTTTTTCATATATACTCTGTATTATGTCCAGGAAATTTCCTTTTACTCTTATATTTCAAAGTGTTTTTATTAAGAAATGATGCTGGATTTTGTGAAATTCCTATTCTACATCAATTGAGATGATCATGTAGTTTTCCCTTTTAATTGGTAAATATGGTATTTTACATTGATTTTCTTGTGTTGACACACTCTTGCGTACCTGAGGTACAATCTACTTGATCATAGTGTATAATTTTAATGTGTTTTAGTTTTGATGTACAAGTAATTTGCTGAGGATTTCTGTATCTATATTCATTAGAAAAATTGGGCTGTAATTTTCTTTTCATGTAGCATCTTTACCAGGCTTTGGTGGTAGGGTAATGGTCGCTTCATAGAATGAGTTATTAGTGTTCCCTCATCTTCAATTTTTGGAACTGTTTGAGAAGGACTATATTAATTCTTAGAATGATTGGTAGAATTCTCCCATGTAACCATCTGGTCCTGGGTTTTGCTTTGTTTTCTTTTAGGAAGTTTTTGATGACTGATTCCATTTCTTTAATTATAATCCAAATACTGAAGTCTTCTATTTCTCCCAGAGTCACTGTATGTCGTTCCTGTGTTTCTAGGAATTCATCTATTGCATCTAAATTGTTTAATTTGTTGGTATAGAGTTGTTCATAGTATCCTCTTATGATCCCTTGTATTTCTGTGGTGACAGTAGTAATATCTACCCTGTCATTTTGATTTTATTTATTTGCACCTTCTTTTCGTCTTTGTCAATCTAGCTAAAGGTTTGTCAGTTTTATTGATCCTCTCAGAGAACCAACTTTTCGTTTTGTCAATGCTCTCTATTGTTTTTTTATTCTCAATTTCATTTATTTCAGCTTTAATATTTGTTATTTCTTTCTTTCTGCTTGCTTTGGGATTAGTTTGTTCTTTCTGTAGTTCCTCCAGCTGTGCATCACTGTCGTTAATTTTAGCCCTTTCTTATTTGTTAATGTAGCCTTAGGGACGTACATTTCCCTCTCAGCAGTGCCTTTGCTGCATCCCATAAGTTTTGATATGTTGTGTTCTTATTCATTCATCTTGAGATATTTACTGATTTCTGTTTGACCCATTTATCGTTTGAAAGAGTGCTGTTTAACCTCCATGTATTCGTGAATTTTCCAATTCTCAGCCTGTTATTGATTTCCAGCTACCTTCCGTTATGGTAGGATAAGTTGCTTTATATAGTTTCAATCTTTTAAATTTATTGAGACTTGTTTTGTGACCCATCATGCGGTCTACTCTGGAGAATGAATGAACTATAAGCACTTAAGAAAAATGTATATCTTGCTGTTTGGGGTTTAATGTTCTGGATATGTTTATTAGGGCTAGTTAATTTATATTATTCAAGATCTGTTTCCTTATCCTCTTTTTAGATGTTCTATCTATTGATGAGAATGTTGTATTGACATCTCCTACTATTACTGTAGAGACGTCTATTTCTCCCTTCAGTTTTCCCAGTGTTTGCCACATGCATTTTGGGGTGCCATGGGTAGGTACATCAATATTTATGATTGTTATTTCTTCTTGATGGATTGCCCTCATTATTAATATACAGTGTCCTACTTTGTCTCTTAACAGTTTTGCATTTAAAGTTTATTTTGTCCAATATTAGTACAGCTACCCCAGCTCTTTGTTTTGTTACTGTTTGTATGGAATATCTCTTGCTAACCTTTCACCTGCAAGCTATTTGATTCCTTGGATATAACATGAGTTTCTTGAAGATGACATATGGATGGATCAAGACTTTTTGATGACTCTTGGAATCTGCTCTTTCTTTACCTGCCCAGCAGATGACGCTCGGCAACAAACTTTTCCCTGAAGCCCTAAGGGGCCCTGAATCTTTGAAAGTCCTCCACCATCATCCTTAGACGGGGTATGATTGAATCACTGGCCATGGTAATCCCTGAGTTGGGCAGGCTAAAACCATGGCTCAAAGCTGGGACCCACAATCCCAGTTGACAATCAAAAGCTGTGATTAAGACTCAGCTGTTTCCCGATTTCCCCCATGCCTTTCCTGTGGAAAGGGGGTTCCTCATCCCTCTCCAGGAAGAGCAGCCAGTCAGGAACTGGGCACAAGGAGGCTAGCATCCAGGGTGAGGAGTGACATCAGCTTAGGACTCCACTCACAGAGCTTTATTGGAACGTCCCAGCCTTCTCACCCTGTACGTCCCTGGATGCCATACAATTCTTCCCTGGCCTCCAGAGTCCCAGAAGGGTTGTTTCAGACAGTTTCTGCTTGTCCATTCTCTGTTTTTGGAGGAGGAGTGAGTACTGCAACTCCCTACTCCACTATCTTCCTTGGAAATTCCTCCTCTTGTTGGGCTCTTGACTTAACTTTTCTGTCTCAGACATTCATTCCTCAAAATTTCTTCCCTGTCAATTCTAAACTGGGAACTTTTTACTGTCTGGTGACAGTCGTTTGCCCAGCTTTCCCTTTACAAGCTTTGGAGGAAGAAGTTTTCATCCCTGCTTAGTTCCACAATGGATGGAGTCATCATAAAATGTATTGTCCGAACTGGGAGATTTCAGAGACTGAAAGAAGGTACGAAGCAGGCAGGATGCTAGGACAATAACTGTTATCCAGAACTGTTCTTAGAAAGCTGAAACACCTTCCCCTTACCCTGTGGAGGAAAAGTTAGTATTTAAACAGATAATAACAAACAAGGCTACCCAGCTTTAACTGAAGGGATAATATGCAAGCAGTTCATCAGCTTTACAAATCAGATGGTTATTCACATCGTCTATTAACAAAGTTAACGTATCAGAAACGTTCAGTGTTCTTTACCTGCACTAGGCAATCATAATTTTAAAATTTCCTAAACATCTCAAAGTAAAATCAAAACAGTATTCATCGAAGCTTTATGATTGTCAACAGGGTTCAAGAGCCCCAATCAAGGCCACCAACCAAATGATATCTGGGCTCCTTTGCTGGGTAAGCATGGGTCTGCTGTTTGCCAGCATCTTTATCAACGTCTCTCTGTGCCATGCACACATTCACATTTATGTTTGTCAGCTTTCCAGCCAAGGTTTACAGCTGACATTGACTTCTCCACCCAAAGACACCGTTAATGGCCCGGACATGTGAACAGTGGAAGAGAGATGGACATTCAGCACGTCTAAGAGCTTTTCACACCCTTGTAACCAGATCAACAGAAAGTCCTCTTTGAGAATACTTTCGTGTGAAGCATGATGGGGTGGACACTTCCCTTCAGAAGACCAGCTTTCAGATGAACTCTCCACAGTGATGGATAAATAAAGAAGACAGAACTGGGTATCTGGGCACTGGAATCCTGGAAATAGGCTACCTTGCCTTTAACTTAGTTACTACTCTGGTTAAGCTCATCATCTTTCGTGTGTGTGTGTGTGTGTGTGTGTGTGTGTGTCTGTGTGTGTATGAGAGAGTGGCATGTGCACTATCAGATCTGTGGGGTAATTTGTTGTTCTTTCATTGGAGGTTGAAGTAAAGGTGTGATTCTTAAAGAGTGAGTGGGATTTAACCAGCGTTGAATAGGAAAAGATGACAGACATGGGAGAGCCTGGCAGACAAGAATACTATCAGGTAGGTGACTTTGCAGAAATAGAGGGAGCCTCTGGAGGAAGACAAGACACAAGGCTGAAAGGTTTAGATAATTATTTTATGTTAAGGATGTTTCAACTTTTTATTGAAGGAATGCACAGAATTGTAAAATGGAAGCTTCATATTATTTTTCTGATACAGATCAACAGATATCCATATAGAGGAGAGTTACACTGGATGAAATAGGCCAGTTTGGAGACTTCTGCAGTAACCCTACCTTGAAATGGTGACAGTCTTAGCTGAGACAATGGTAATGGGGATGCAAAGGAAAGGAGAGATTCCTGAGGCATTTGAAAAACTTACTTTATAGATTGTGCTTGACCACCTGAGAACACAGGTTTATAAAATGCCTTTCAGATTTTTGGCTTGACTGACTAAAGCACCACTGCCAAATTACTGATGATAAGAGAAGTGGAGAATGAGGGAAGGTAAAAATGATGAGTTTGCTTTCAGATCATTGACGTCCAGCAAAAATTCAACAGACTAGCCACAACACTTTTCTATACATTACCCACATTTTAAAATCAAGTAAACTAACACTGAGAGATATTATAATCACATGCTTAAGGTTATATTGCTATTGTGTAGTATAGGAAGGATTTTATTTAAACTTCCTTGACTCCAAATAATGTTGCCTTTATAGAACTTGGCTATGAAGAAATCTTAATTTCTTCATCTGTAAAGCAATTGTAACATCTGTCCGTTTAATTACCTGAGGTGGATATTATAAAGATAAGATTTAGTAAATAAAGCAGTTATTTATGAAGTAAACATATTAGCTTTCCTTTGTGTAAGATCCTTCTGAAACATAATCATCAGCAGGCAACTTCCTTGTCAAAAAACAAAATGCAAATGGTGATGTGACCCTGCCCTATCATTCCACATTGATTCCACTTAATTAGGGGACCAAAAACCATGTCCACAGCTACACTGGTGGAGGACAGTGGATATTAAGCATGAAAAGCGACCAGATGGCTCTTAAAGTCAAGCCAGTTTCGTAGCAAGGCAGTTATCCTAATTTTTTTTCATTTCTCTCTATTTCTGACTGGCCTTTAATGTTCTTTTAATGTAGATTTTTTTTATTTGTTCATTTCATGGCTGTTATGTGAATTTGTTACTGCTGAATATTATGAACCTTAAGCTTTTTGTGAAAATTATCATGGCTCTTTGTAGTTATAGATAACAAATGTATTATTTTGGAAGAAAGGACAAGCGCAGGGAGTCGTTTGGTTTTATTTTATTTTTCAATTTTGTTCATATTGATTTATATGGTTTGCTAATCATCACCAAAGTCAAAAGATTATCTCAAATAAAAGCATGTCATATAATGTCTATTTTGTCCTTTGCTGAAACTGGACCACTATACTGCCAAAATACACTGTTAGAGTAATTTATTTTTCTGGATTCTACCCTCCCATATTCTACAGTGCAGAGCAATGTTAGTGTATTCATCTGAAATCTTATATTTTTACAGAGTACAAAAGTTAATTTGTCCTGCATATCAT
Source organism: Tamandua tetradactyla (assembly GCF_023851605.1). Lineage (NCBI taxonomy): Eukaryota > Metazoa > Chordata > Mammalia > Pilosa > Myrmecophagidae > Tamandua > Tamandua tetradactyla. The sequence goes on from NC_135352.1 coordinate 32,646,823, forward strand.
AAAGCAGAAATATTATTTATGACCAAAGTTAATGAAAGCTTAAGATACTTAATTGTGTGCTATATATAGCAATATCAGTTGTAGATTTTTTTTTTTTTTTTTCTCATGGGCAGGCACTGGGAATCAAACTCAGGTCTCTAGCATAGCAAGCAAGAACTCTGCCTGCTGAGCCACCGTGGCCCACCCTGCAAAACTTTTTTGAAGTTGCATTTAAATAGAAATTATTTTGTTACTTTACATGTATAAAGCCCTTCAAAACATCAGTTGCATAGTATTTATCAAAAGTGAAGCTAAACTAGGCTGACAAAGAAACAAAGAGAAAGGATATAAATAAATAAAATCAGAAATGGGAGAGAGGCATATAATTACCGACCCTGAAAAAATAAAGGAGATAACGACAGAGTACTATTAATAACTTTTATGCTAACAAAGTAGACAACTTAGACAAAATCAACAACTTCTAGAAAAGCATGAAAAACCAACACTGACTCAAGAAGAAATAGAAGACTTTGACAAATCGATTGCAAGAGATTGAACCAGTCATCAAAAAACTCCCAAAAAGAAAAGTCCAGGACCAGATGGCTTCACATGTGAATTCTACCCAGCAGCACATTAAAATAATTATACAACATAACTAAGTGAGTTTTACCCCAGGTATTGAAGGGTGGTTCAACCCAAGAAAATCAATTCCTATAATATGCCACATCAATAAATTAAAGAGGAAAAATTACATGCTCATTTTGATTAATGCAGAAAAGACTTCTGACAAAAGTTCAGCATCCGTTCTTGATGAAAACACTTCAGAGGATAGGAATCGAAGGAAACTTCCTCAACATGATAAAGGGAATATATGAAAAACCCATGGTTAACATCATACTCAACGGGGGAAGACTGAAAGCTTTCCCTCTAAGATCAGGAACAAAGCAGTGATACCCAGTGTCACTGTGTTATTCAACATTGTGCTGGAAGTTCTAGCTAGAGCAATAAGATAAAAAAAAAAGAAGAAGAAGAAATAAAAGGCATCAAAATTTTAAAAGAAGAAAAAAACTTTACTGTTTGCAAATGGCATGATCCTATATAGAGAAAATCCTGAAAAATCTACACTAAAGCTGCTAGAGTTAATAAGAGAACACAGTAAAGTGGCAGGATATAAGATCAACGTGCAAAAAACATTTGTGTTTCTATACACTAACAATGAGCAACTTGAGAAAGAAATCAAGAAAATACTTACATTTATAACAGGAACTAAAAGAATCAAATATTTAGGAACAAACTTAACCAAGGCCACAAAAGACCTATACACAGAAAACTATAAAACTTAGCTAAAAGAAATCAAGGAAGACCTAAATGATCGGAAGGACGTAGCAAGTTCATGGATTGGAAGACAAAATATAGTTAAGATGTCTATTCTGCCCAAATTAATTCATCTATAAATGAACTTACTTACAGAAGTAGAAATACCAATAATCAAATTAATTTGGAAAAGTAGGTAAAACTATTTTGAGAAAGAAAACTGAAATGGGAGATCTCCCTCTACCTGACCTTAAAACATACTGCAAAGCTACAGTAGTCAAAACAGCATGGCATTGGCATAATGTGTACGTTCTGCCCAGTGGAATCACACTGAATGTTCAGAGATGGATGCTCACATCTATGACCAATTAATATTTGATATTGTGATCAAGTACAATCAACTGGGACAGAGCAGTCTCTTCCACAAATTTTGCTTGGAGGACTGAACAGTCATACCCAAAAGAATGAAAGAGGACCCATGTCTTACACCTTATACAAAAATTAACTCAAAAGGAATAAAAACCCTAAACATTAGGGTTAAAAAACATAAAATGTTTAGAAGAAAAGGTAGGAAAATATCTTAAAGATCTTGTGATAGGCAGTGGTTTCCTAGACCACCACCAAAAGCACAAGCAATGAAAGAAAAACTAGATAAATGAGATTTCTTCAAAAATTGAACCCTTTTGTGCATCAAAGAGCTCTGTCAGGGAAGTAAAGTGGCAGCCAATGCAATGGGTGAGTTTATTTGGAAACCACATATCAGATGAGGTTTTAATATACAGAATCTATAAAGAAATCCTACAAATCAACAACAAAAAGATAAACAACCCAAATAAAAATGGGCAAGGACATGTACAGACACTTTTCTGAAGAGGATATACAAATGGCTCAAAAACATATGAAAGATGTTCAACGTCACTGGCTATTATGGGAATGCAAACCAAAATCATAATGAAATATCATCTCACAGCTATTAGAATGGCCATTATCAAAAAAAAAAAAAAAAAAACAAAACTACAAGTGCTGGAGAGTACATGGAGAAAGAGGCACACTTATTCCCTGTTGGTGAGAATGTAGAATGATGCAACTGCTCTGGAATACAGTTTGGCTGTTCTTTAGGAAGCTGAGCACAAAATTGCAATATAATTCAGCAATCCCATTGCTAGGCATGTATTTGGAGGAAATGAAGGCAAGGACATAAATTGACATTTGCATACCGATGTTTATAGTGGCATTATTCATGACTGTCAAGAGACAGAAACAGCCCAAATGCCCATCAGTGGATCAGCGGCTACAAAACCTGTGGCATATACATATGATGGAATATTACACAGTTAAACAAGACAGAATAAAGTCATGAATCATGTGACAATGTGGATGCACCTTGAAGACATTATACTGAGTGAAATTAGCCAGAAAAAAAGGACACATACTTTATGGTCTCACTAATATGAGCTAACATTAATAAATGAACTTTGAGAGTTAAAGTTGAGAACACAGGTTATCAGGAGATAGAGAGTGGGTGGAAATTGGGTGTTTGATGCTGAAGGAGTACAAATGTTTAACAAGACTGTAAAGATCCAGAAATGGGTAGCACAATACTATATGATGTTAGCACAATATTGTAAGTGCACCGAACAAAGCTGAATGCGAGTATGGCTGAGGGAGGGCTAGTGGCATGTACGATACCAGAAGGAAAGACAGAGGATAAAGACTGGGATGGAATAATTTAGTGATGCCTAGAGTGGACAATATGGTGATAAAGTGTACAAATATAAGAATGTTTTTGCATGAGGGAGAATAAATGAATGTCAACATTGTAGTGTTGAAAATGGGATGGTATATGGGAAAAATATAATCAATGCATACTAGGGTCTATAGTTAGCAGTAACATTGCAATATGCTTCAACTAAATGTAACAAAGGCAATATGCCAAAGCTAAATGTCAGTGATTGTGAATATGAGGGAGGGGTATGGGTTTCTTTGCAGAGGTAATTGAAATGTCCTCATAAAAAGTGTGGCGGTGAAGGCATAGCTATGTGATTATACTGGGAAATATTGTCTTTTTACTTAGGTTGGATTGTATTATGTGTGAATAAAGCTATTTAAAAATGAACAGAGATACAAGTGCTGTAGGAAATGTGGAGAGAGAGATGCAGCTATTCTGTTTGGTAGGGAAGTAGAGAGGTGCAGTCCCTTTGGAGGCAGTATAGGAGGTTAGGGGTGGGGTTGCCATATGATCATATATATGGTTATAATTAGGTGTATGATCTGGTAGATGCATGATCTTGCAATCCTATATTTGGGTGTATACTTTGAGGAACTGAGAGCAGGGACAAGAATGGACATTTGCACACTGGTGTTTATGGCAGCAGTGTTCATGATTTGTAGTGGATGGAGGTGACCTAAGGGTACATTAACTGAAGAATGGAAGGGACAACTGGTTTATTCACTATTGAGCAGCTTCAAGAAAGAAGGAAGTTGTGAGGCATGAACTAGGTGAACGAACCTTGATGAAAGTATGTTGAATGAAATAAGCCATAAATATTATGCCTCATGAACATGAACTAACTACAATTTGCAAACTCTGAGAACTGAATTTGAGAGCATAGGTTATCAGGTGAAGGGCTATTGTAAAGGGTCCTAGATTGTAAGCTCTTACAGCAGTCACATCTACTCCAGAGTTATAACTATTATTTCAAAACCATGAGATACCGAATTCTTTGCATATAACTTGGTTGTGCCCTGGAACTTTGGGTATTTGCGTGACAGCTGAGAATCAGAGCTAGAGTTCAAGTTCTGCAGCTATGAAAGTCCACATTATCCCATACAGCAACTGTTAAAAATACTGAAAAAGTGATCAGTCTTCAAATAGAGATATGAATGAAACTCATCTGGATAGGACTAAGGTAAACCAGAGTAAAGCATAAAGGATGATATTGACGGTATTTTAAGACTTCAACTTCTGTCTGAGACCAAAGGAAGGGATGTTTATTTGGTGCAAAATTTATATTTATGGTAGCATGCTACCTAATCTAACTTGTATGGTCCCCTTATTTGAACACCATAATTACATGGATCCTTGCACAGGAAGTGAAATCTTGGTTTGTAAGGGTTGGTGTGATGCCCTGAAACATCCCAGAATAATCTGGGCAGAAGATTAAAAATCATTTGCAAAGTCCCCTTGAGGGACTGAGGAAAAAGGTGGAATTACTAAACAGCCTTACCAGGTGAAGACCTGATATTCTTACAATCATTTGGGATTGCCAATTTGATGGGACAGGCCATTGATCTTGGGGGTTGCTCTTATGCAACTTATTCCTGCAAATGAGAAGTTAAGCCTGCCTATGATTACACCTAAGTCTCCCCCAGACAACTTCTTTTGTTTCTCAGATGTGGCCTCTCTCTACAAACCAACTCCACAGGTGATCTCATTGCCCTCCCTCCATGTGGGACATGACTTCAGGGGACAAGCATGGTCCTAGCATCGTGGGAGTGAGATAGCCATATTGACCCAAAGGGGGAAGAGAAATGAAACACAATAAAGTGTCAGTGGCTGAGAGATTTCAAATAGAGTCGAGAGGTCAGTTTGAAGGTTATTCCTATGCATTACATAAATATTCCTTTTCAGTTTTTAGTGTATTAGAACAGCTTGAAAGAAATACTTGAAGCTGTTGCACTATAATCCAGTAGCCTTGAATCTTGAAGATGATTTTATGACTATATCACTTCTATGGTGTGACTGCATGATTGTGAAAACTTTGTGACTGACTCTTTATTCAGTGTATGGATAGATGAGTAGAAAAAAAAAGAGATAGAAAATAAATGGATACTCAGGGGAAGGAGTAGCATGGGATATTTTGCCTGTAAAAATATAATTAAAAAAAGCAAGCCTCACCTGCTTAAAAAAAAGTGAATGGCTAGAAGTTAGAAGTCCTGACTTGAGAGTCATACTGCCTCTGTTTAAATGGCTACTCAATACTTACTACATTACAACCTTTGACAAGTTACTTCTTCTCTCTACACCAATATTTCCTTAAATGTAAAAGGAGGGCATAATAGTAACTATCTTATAAAGTTATTGTGAGGATTAATTGAATTACTACATGTTAAACACTAAGAATATTGCTGTGCATATAATTAGCCATTAGTAAATAATGTTAGCTTTTATAACTATTTGAGTGAATCCACTTTTCTACCATTTGCTATGGTAAATATAAAATAAGATTTATTATGTAAGCTTAGACTTTGCTAAATACAAAATGCCATGATGCCTCAATTATCCAGAACTCATTGGACAATCTGATAGTAAGAAAATATATGAGTAGCAAATAGATACTTAAATTCCATTTTAAAAATCTGAAGTATGTTGTCCATACAGAAAAGCTTCAGTTTTGCTTTTTCTTTTTAGGTCAAGTCACAAAGTCATGCAAAGATAATAATCTTTGCCTTTAAGCAATTTGTATCATCTCAGGTGGAACCACACTGCTATTTGCCAATGTTTTTACTCAACTTTAGAGTCTAGAGCTATTGCCCCTCTACTAAGCTCAAAAATCAGACTTTCTAAGGGCTCATGCCTCATGTCTATTTGTTCTAATTGTTTTCTAATTGTTGAATATCAATGAACTATTATTTATCTAGCATCATCTTAGGTGAGGTACAAGACTCTGCTGTCAAGAAGTCTTTGTTCTAGTGCTATGAAAAAGATAAACCAAACAAATGTACAAACAAAGCAGACATAAGTGCAATGAATCAAAGGAGGGTGTTAGAATAGTGCCAGTGGGAGGGCAAGATCATTTGGAATAGCCACAAAATACATCCAGAAGCTAGGACACTTGATCTCAGGTATGAATGAATGGCAAGAATCAGCCAACCTTTGAGGACCTGGGGTCCCAGCATTCAAGGAAGGACTGAAGGGAGAAGAAAATGGGATCTTGTGAGGAGACACAAAGTTGGGAATGAGGTCTTAGAGATGGGCATGGGATAAAATTTCAGCCTCGAGGGACACTTTCTAAATGCAAAGGGAAACCACTGAGTTTTTGGAAGAAGGAGCAATATAAACCAATTTATACTTTTAAAAGAATTCTTTGGCTGTTTTGTGGTGAACAGACAGCAGGAATCAAGGGTGGAAGCTGGGAGAGCAGTTTTGTGTGTGTGTGTGTGTGTGTGTGTGTGTGTGTGTGTGTGTGTGTGTGTGCATGGTAGCTACAAGGGAGATGGACAGACATGGATGATACCAGAATTTAGTTTGGAAAAGATTTGACTAGATGTTGTGATAGATTGGATGTATGGGTGAGAGAAAGATAGGAATTAAGAAAAACTCCTAGCTTTCAATTGAGACAAAATAGACTATGCTGCCATTTACTAAGATGGGATTAAGAGAGGATAAAACCATAATTGGGAGGAAAATAAAGATTTGTGTCTTAGCCATGTCATTTTGTTGTGTCATGTGCACATGTGTGCACTGCAGCATGTTTAGCATCATCGCTCAACATAGGGGGTGACAGTCACTCCCCACCCACCTGCGACAATCAAAAATGGCTCCACAAATTGTCAGTTGGCTGGAAGGAAAATTGCCCTGAGCTGAAAAACATTGGGTTGGAGAGTTACATTTACATATAAAAATAAAGATTGAATCTGAGTCTAGGGATATGGATGATCTTGCCTATGGAGAGAGAAAAATAGTAAAGCGTCCAGAAACGAAATCTGAGGAAGCCTAAAATTAGAAATGGAGGAAGAGGATCAGCAAAGAAGAAAATTAGGCAGGAATTAAACCTGATGAGTATGGTGGCTTAAAATCCTGGGGAACGAACTATTGTCTGCAGGAGCGAGCATATGTGATTCGTATGAATGAGTTTGATTAGGTAAATGAGGACAGAAAGTCAATTACTTCTAAATCTAGGTTTATAGAGAACAGGCCTAAAAGAGTCCTCAGACAGTTTAAAGTGAACATTTCAGTAATCTTAAATTATTTTAACAGAACATGTTGCTTGGTCAAGGGCCTGACAGTACAGGAAGTGGGTTATCAGCTCTTTTTCAATAAAATTAGCTTTGAGGCTTGATACCCAAGTGGTTCAGTGGAGATGAGATTGGATGCTACCCTTCCCGGCATGAATTTGCACTGGGATGGATGTACTTTCAGGGAGCAAAGCCTATGGACCCCACCTCCGAGTTTCCATCCTCTTTGCCACTGAATCTTAACGCTAAAAAACACCTTTGATATCTGAGCTGCTGCCAACTGAGGTGAGATCGCAGAAAAAAGCAAAGCATTCCTGAAAGTTAAGTTCTCATGAGAGTCTGAGGCAATAGACTGGCTTGATTCTACTCTGAGGACGAAAGACCAGAGACGAATTCCTTCCCAGACCTGGCACGTTCCTGATGTTGGGACATTTCTTGATAACCTCTGATCCTGTGCTCATCTGAGGAGGAGGTGCTCCATGACTGATTTGGACGAGCCACATTTCCAAAAGGTTGCAGCACCTGGGATTCAGCCAGATATTGTAGGGATTTCCTGGCTTAGTAGAAGATCAAGGAAGGCAAAGGACAGAGGGGTCCTTGAATCACCCCCCAAAAACCACAGTGATCTGAACAAAAACCTAGCCCAAGGGTACTAGGTGTCAGGTTTTATGTGACCAGGTGGTTTGGTGGCATTTGCAACTTAGCCAGCAGCAGTTGGCTAACTGGAGTTAGAGCTCCACTGCCACCAAAAGTAGTAGACGAGGCTCCTTTTTTTTTTAAAACATGGGCAGGCACCAGGAATCGAACCTGGGTCCTCTGGCATGGCAGGCAAGCATTCTTGCCTGCTGAGCCACCGTGGCCCACCCAGTGAGGCTCCTTTTGAGTTCCGACATGACTGATCTAGCTGCAATATTTGTGGTAATGGAACATAGACAAACAGATCTGTATATGCGGATGCTGGAGAGGACTGGGGGTGAGAGAGTATAGTGGCTGGAGAATTCAGTCACAAAGGGTTCTCATAAATTTTTATACATTTTTATCCCTTTAGGGTTAAATGTGCAGAATCAAGGCATATATGAACTTATAATTTTAATAGATACTGACATTCTATACTTTAAAACATTATAATAATATATAACCTCATTAATGAATTAATTAACACAGCTATCCCTAAATTTTCACCAGCTCTAGATGTGAAAACTCATTTACTTTTGGCAACTGTTGGGGAAAAAATAGTCTTATCACATTTTTTTCTAATTTGTATTTCATGTCCACTAGTGGAGGCAAACTTATTTTTACATATAGATTATTTGTATTTCCACTTTTAGAAATTGACTATGTATACTGTTTGCTTATTTTTCTGTTGGACTCTTGGCTTACCTCATATTTGTTTGTGGAAACTCTTTTCACAGTAGGGATAGTAATCTGTCAGATTTCAAAAGCTCATTCTATTTAATATGGGTATATTATCCAAAACAGTTTTCGTGTTCCCATGAATCATTGATGGTTGCCTGAGACCACCTCTCAAAAGACTGAAAACTCAGATGCCTTCCTTGTAAAAATTTGGAAGTGCAAGCCCTTTAAAAGACTAGTATTCCTGTTATTAAAACGGGGAGGTTCTGAATTATTAAGATCTAGCTATTAAAACAATTCATTATTTTTAGAACTGGATTGGCCAAGATATTAACAAGCCAATTACTTTAGGATCTAGCTTGTCTTTCCTTTGCTTCTTAAAGATAATTGGATCTTTACAGTTTCTTCATTCAAGGTAGATTTCTCGAATACAATCAGTTCCCTAGGATGCTATTATATGCTAAGGAAGAAAAAAATATAATCTGTGGCTAAATATATTTGGAAAATGCTTTTAAGTGAAGTGTTTTTATTGAGGGATTTCACAGTACTTTCAAATGCTAATGTTAGATAGGAGGCTCTGAGTGAAATTTGTATGAACAAAATTCCCACAATTATTGGCTATACTTTTGAGATTTGTTTTCAAAGTAAAATACCAAAGCTAGTATTCCATGAAATAAACTTTTCATAAATGCTGACAAGGGAATATCTACACACCACTTTGTAAATTAATGGCTTTTCTCATATTTGCCTTAGCTATGCCATCTTGTTACCACAAATCCTTCAGAAAAAAAAACAGCATGTCTGATATAAAATTACTAGTTGAACATTTTTTAAAAGATTACTGAACTCTATACAAGGGACATGAGTTGAGTTGCAAAACCTAAAGAAAGTTAGCGGTGGTAGAATGAAGTAAAAAACAAAAACAAAACAAAAAGCAACCAAAACCCAATTCATTGCTCTTTCCTTTCTTGTGCCATCACTCCATGAAAGGTATGAGAAGGGCTCAGTCTCTTACTCAAAGAATATATAAGTGGTATATGCAAAAAAAATGAGAACTTAACCATTTCTGAACAGGCTTATTAAGTAGGTAAAGCAAAAGCAAGGATAATATACTGTTTTAAAACCATTTTTAGTGTTATTTCTGCTTATATTTATCATGGATCTTTACTTACATTAAAGAATTTCTTATAAGACTTTTTATTTTTACAAATTTGCTTGCTATAATTTTTCAAGATCCACCTTGAGTTCCTCCATTGCTATAATATATTCTTCAATTTACTTTTATTGTTTCCCACTTAAACTCATTGTTTATCAAGAGACAAGGCAAAGTTACAAGGGAACAATATGGTTGAGAGAATTATTGTAAATCACTTGCACTGACATGCTTTGCATGTTGTTCATTGAATTAGCAGGTATTGATAAAATACAAATACATGATGCATAATTATACACACTTGGGTCCCTACCTCTGCCACTTTGCTGGTAGCTTTCAGTAATTACTGGTTCCTTCACTGTGCAGCAGATAGGAACATTTCTTCTAAAAAGGATTATGCATTGCCTATTAAAGTTATTGCCAGCATCTCAGAAACCGAAGTAAATGCTTTCACAAATAGCATTTCCAATGAATAATGCTGAAGCCAGACTTTTTCCTCCTATTGCAAGTGCCTCAAGTAGTTGGCGCCTTTCCCAAAGGCTACTTTGTAACTGCGAATATGACAACATGACAGTGATTCACAGATGCCAAAATATGACGAGCGGAGCAAATCTGTGTTCCAGATATGATAAGGTGAGAAAAGAGGAACTCTTGGCCTCAGGTGATTTCCATAAAGAACCTACATACAGCGGGGCTTGCTATCTATACCTGGCAGGCCCCAATTCTAATAACCTGACTGGGAGAGAAACACATCTCAAAATGCAAATGGATGAAAAAAAAATAAAACTGGGTTGCACAGTAACATCTTAAGCAGATTTGAGAGATGGGTATATGAAAGGCATGGCTCCAGCCTTGGAAAATACTTTTTGTTATACGCAACAAATATTGGGCTAGAACTGAGAAAAATACATCAAAGTTGTTAATGCTTTAAAAAATTTCTTCTACAATCCCCCAACCTTGTAAAAATACAATATTAAGTGAAATAACAGCTGGTTTCTTGCTTTTATCACAATTTTTGGAAATTTATTTCAAGTATACATGTGCTTCATAGTTTAGCAGCTACAGCTACATCACTGGGACAGAGAATAGATTGCGGGTATGCATCTTAGAAAGATCAACTATACATTCATATAAACTATTTCTCATTCTTGTACTACAGCATTCAGAAATAATGGAGGCACAAATTATATCAGGCTGTTGTTAGTTGTTGTATATATACATTTATGGTTGCCTGGTTCCCACTTTCTGACTTCTGGTTGGCAATTTAACACATGTGAGCTCATTTATGGTCAAATTTTATAGTTAATATCAATCTACTATCATTTTTTCTCTGTCAGATTCTGAATAGGCTTTTATTACTCATGTCATAACGTAGATGAATATTAGTGTAAAGACTGATAAGAAAATTAAAGGTGTTTCTCTCAGGCTATGAGTCTAAAAATGTTGTTCAGAATAAAATTTGTAAATAAGGAATAAAATCATCTTAACTTATTGGTATTCTTTATATGTACCTGCATACTTGAAGTAACAGTGATATTTTTGAAAATTATACAGTACACAGTCAAAGGAGTTTTAGCATAATTGTTTCTTGATGGATTTTCAAGAAGTGTTCTATGCTGGTTTTGTTGTTTTTGTTTTTTTTTTTACATGGGCAGGGACCGGGAATCGAATCCACATTGATTTTTATGCACACTATGGATAGAGAAGTTATTTACAGACTGTAAGCTCTCTGAGGGAAGGGACCTAGCACAGAGCCCAAAACAAAGAAGATGTTTAATAAATATTTGTGGAATGAATAAATCAATAAATACAGAAATGAAGTCAAATAAAAAAACAAGGCCTAATCAAAACATTTTATATAATACCTGAGCATAGCAATCAGTATACACTATAAAGTATATATGGCTTAACTGAGATGTTTTAAAAATACATCTATTTTGTTTTTTGGCAAAGAACTACTCAGAGTGTTTGTTTGTCATTTTTCCCCTCTTCAGGTCCAGTTGGTAGGGATATAGAACCAATCACTACATAGAAAGTATTGTTTGAAGAATACTTGAATCCTGAAATATAAAACAAGTCATTCACTGAAAAACCAGTCATAGTTCATAGTCATTCTATGAAAAAAAGACTTGTTCACTGTGTTGGTTTAAAAGGATGTATGCCCCTTAGAAAAGTCATGTTTTAATCAAAATCCCATCTCATAAAGGTAAAATAATCCCTATTCAATACTGTATGTTTGAAACTGTAATCAGATCATCTCCCTGGATGATATGATTTAGTAGAGAGTGGTTGTTAAACTGGATTAGGTGATGACATGTCTCCACCCATTTGGGTGGGTCTTGATTGGTTTATTGGAGTCCTATAAAAGAGGAAATGTGTTGGAGAATGAGATATTCAGAAAGAGCAGACCACAAAGCAGAGTCCACGAGCTAGTGACCTTTGGAGATGAAGAAGGAAAGCACCTCCTGGGGAGCTTCATGAAAGCAGAAGCCAGGAGAGAAAGCTAGCAGATGATTCTGTGTTCACCATGTGCCCTTTCACTTGAGAGAGAAACCGTGAACTTCACTGGTCTTCTTGAACCAAGATATCTTTCCCTGGGTGCCTTTGATTGGACATTTCTATAGACTTGTTTTCATTGGGACATTTTTTCGGTCTTAGAACTGTAAACTAGCAACTTATTAAATTCTCCTTTTTAAAAGCCACCCTGTCTCTGGTATATTGCATTCTGGCAGCTAGCAAACTAGAACATTCACCAACCCCTAACATGTCTTCTTCTCAGCTAATATGGCACCCAGAACTAACCCCTACAGTGAAATGTTCAGCACAGCCTTCACCCACACATGCGCTTACACGTTTCTGATGGTGAGTTTTTATTCCTATGGTTGAGTGCTTACTATGTTCTAAGCATGCCCCATATTCTGAACATGTGCATACTTATTGAAGTAGATGCTGCTATTACCTCCATTTTACATTTAAGAAAATAGAAGCTCCAAGGGGTAAGCAACTTACCCAAGAAAATGGTGGAACAGAGCATTTAATGAACAGGCAAAAGAAAAATAGTTCAATCCCTGAAAAAGAACACCCACCACTTGGCTAGACAATAGAAGGGCCATTGCAGTGAGCATGCTTTAACAATCAAGAGAAGATGCATTTAGAGAAAGACTAAGATACACAAAGACTGAAGAGTGTGAACTGGGTTTCTGGATTAGGAATGAAGAACAGATTCAAAGGCTATTTGGAAGAAGCCGGGAACAGCATGCTGAGGACTTAGTGAATTGTTAGAAGGTAGAGATAGATTAGTTTCCTAGGACAAGAAGGAGGTACATTTGATTGTGGACAGAAGAGAAAAACAAAGAGAAAAAGATTGGGTGGCTAGAAAAGTGATTTAGGTACATTTTTTTAGTCTGAGAGGAAGTGGTCAGTAGCCAGGGAGTGATTGATTTAGGAGACAGAAACCTAGGGAAAGAGGTGATTGAAATGTCTATAAATGAAAACTAAATCAGGAGAGCAAGTAGATTTTCATACTGTGTTCATAAAAAAAAGTATTGGTGTTGTCTGAAATCACTCCATAAAATTGTCTTTATGCACTCTACTCATAAACACTTATTAGGTAAAGCAGGACTACCAGAATTAATAGAAAATTTATTCAGTAATGTCTGGTGAGCACCAACAATGACACAGGCATTTTCACGGAGATAAGAGATGCAGACCCAGCCTCAGGAACATTGGTGTCCAATAGATAAGACAGGGAAGAATTGCTTCTATCCAGTGTGAACTCAGTGCTCTGAGACCATGAAGGAGAGAAGGTGTGTTAGTTAGTAACCTGCTGGAATGTGATACACCAGAACTAGAATGGCTGTTAAAAAGGAGAATTTAATAAGTTACAAGTTTACAGTTCTAAAGAAGTCAAAGTGTCCAAATTAAGGCACCCACAGAGGTTACCTTCACTCAAGAACGGCCGATGGGTCAGGAACACTCTGTCAGCTGGGAAGTCACGTGGCTGGTGTCTGCTGGTCCCTTGCTCCTGGGCTCTGTTGCTTTCAGCCTCTGTACCTGTGGGGGCTTCTCACATTCTGGAGCCAGCTTTCATCTTCTCTTGGCTCTCTCCAAGTTTTGCCTTGCTTAACATTTCATCACGATGTCTGCTGGGCTCCAAGCATCTTCAAATATCTGTTTGTGTTCTCTGAAGCAAGTGTTCTCCAAACATCTCTATCTGTTCTCTGTTCTCCAAGCATCTCTATCTGTTCTCTGTCAGCTCTAAGACTTCTGTCATTCCTGACTCTTTACAAAATGTTTCCTCTTTTAAAGGATTCCAGTAAACTAATTTAAGACCCACCTGGAATTAGTGGAGTCACATCTCAAACCAATCAAAAGGTCACACCCACAATCGGGCACACCACATCTCTGCGGAGATAATCCAATCAAACATTTCATGCTGCAGTGTTGAATCAAGATTAAAAGAAATGGTTACTCCCACAATATTGGATCAGGTTTAAAACATTTCTAGGGTACATAATACTTTCAAACTGGCACAAAAGGCTTCCAATAAAAACACTAGAAGTGGAATATTCAAGTTGGATTAAATAATTGAATAAATACACACACAAGTATTTGGGTATATGCATGTATAATGCAATAATACTGAGTTTCAGAAACAGTATTTCTCCAAAAATCATTGTACACTATTTGAAATCATGCTTGCTAAATGATGGAAAAATTAAAAAAAAAATTATGGTATAAGTTTGTTTCATTTTGAATATCTGTAGACATTGGTTTGCTGGATATTTTTTTTTCAAACAGAACTATTTAAAAATTATAAAATTCATGGTCATATTGATAAATACTTGACTTACACTATTATTTTTGAGAATCAAAATGACAAGGAGAGAATTTGAATATAGACAGAATGGTATTAAATGTCCACAGGGGCAAATGTTTTAGTAGATAAATTTAAAAAAGTAATAGCATAAACTACATGACATTTATTACTTGCAACATCTCTGAGTCTGGTGATATTATTAATGCCATTTTACAGATGAGGAAACTGAGGTACAGAGAACTTAAGAAACTGTCCACAAAAATATCAACAGTGGTACAAAATAGGCTGAATTCCTGCATTCTAAACACAAACCTGTAAAAAGCTTTTTAATCTCTACGGAATCATAATAACGGGATTAAAACATACAAAGCAATATTTGAATGTAATATGGGATCCCGGTTGGTATCATACTGAAACAGTTTTCTCTTTTTATTTTTTTAAGTTTGAGGTGATGATCCACATCAACATCTAAGATATGGACTTTTAACATTAATATGATAGATTTAATAATTTAATATAGCAAGGGGATATCACTAATATATGAAACTATTAATATTTAATATCCCAGTATAAGTTATTAAGCCAAAGTGGCCCAAAAGAAAAAAGAAAAATACAATTGTGGAATGAAGTCCATGTCCAAGTAATACTTCATGAAAGCCTTTTATATGATTGGACTGCAGCATAATTTGCAATTACACAGAGAGGTAGATTTTTCTCTGCTTCACTCTCCCTCCATAAAAGAATGTTTATATGAAATTGATATAAAGAGAATGTCTGAAACAGAAAACTTTGTACACTATTGGATATTCAAAACTTCCTAGGTGATATCTTTGTTAAATTTCCCCTTTAACTACTATGCTATAAATTTAATAAAAGTTGTCACAGTGAACAAATGCACAGAGGGAGAAATTAGTGTATCTGTAAGGGGAATAATTAGAAAACATATGTTGGGGCTGGATTAGAGTATCGTTGCGTGTCAGTATAAGGATTTTCTACCTTATTCAAGAAACAGTAGGCAGTCACTGAAGGTTTTTGAGCTGGCTGACATAGCCAATGTCATGTATCAGAAAGAAAAATCTGACAGCAGCACTTGGATCCTTTAGAAAAAAGAAAAACTGGAACCTGAGAGGTTATTTAGAAAACCCATTAAGTTGTATACAAAATAGTATATGAGGTCTGCCATTTTTGCTCAAAGTTAGATTTAATATATTTGTATTGTTTTGAAAATTAATCATTCAAAAAGTATGCTTAGTTGTCTCTCAATCACAGAGGTCATATGAGTATATGAATTAAAAAAGATGTATTAAGAATTAATTGAACAGAAACATATTTAGAAAAAGAACATGCCATAGAGGTTAAAAGAGAAAGAAGGAAAAGTTGTCAGAATCCCATGAAAACTTGCCTACTGCACTGAAAAATTACCCTCTAGTGAATTGCCTTCAAGCTGCATTTTCAGAAATTATATTCTAGTGGTGGTCAATTTTTCAACCCAAGGGGTGAGATTTTTCCCCATAAATTTGATTCCAAGTTGATATTTCTTATATATAATATGATCTAGGTATTCTCAGTTAAAAATAGCCAAGGTTGAAATGTCGCATAAATATATAGCATCATTGAACACATAAGGTGAGTTTTAGGTATTATGATGTTGAACCTAAGTGTGTTATTGGCCTACTTGCCACTCTTTCTTAGACAATTTCAACAATAAACAGTGAAGCACATTATTTTCAGCTCTCATTGTTAGAAGTTGCTATTCGTATTTCTGTCCTAACAGGAGAATGTGCTACCTAGTTCTGAAAGGAGACTGGACTACTTTTGACAATGATAAACCATACCTTAATAACAATGATGGTGACTGAATATGGGTAGATGGAGAAGATATGAATGATTATGCTTAGCTATATCCCAAATACATGCTTATTTCCTAAGAGCATAGTCCTAAATATTTCCTAAACCTTATCACTGTTTGTTTTGTTTCTTAACAGTTTGTAGAATTCAAATAGGCTGAAGCTAAAAACTAGCACACAGCTCTGCAGCATTGGAGCTCATCAAAATTGTGTATCAAGTAGTTACGACTTGATTTACAGTAAATGGATATCCCATAGCAGTCCACTCTCATCTCTCTAACTCAAGTCCTTGGGGCAGCCGATCATTCCACTGACTTCAATCATTCTTTCTCTGCCATGGAAGGAGATTCCATTTAAGTCTCCAATGTACATGTTTCACCCAAGCTTCTTTCTTTACAACTTAAAAGAGAACATTTAACTTGGCATTCTTTTGAACTCATACTTTTGTCCAGTATTAAATTCATTTTTCTTCCATAAATCGATTCATCCTCACCACAAACCACTATCCATTGGGGACACTGGTGATGCACTGTTTTCTCTGTTGGGAAATTTAGAGTCACCTGTGACATGGCTTTTTTTCATCACCTGTGTCTATGTCTCTATCTGCAAAGTATGTCTTTGCAGATTCTCTTTGATTTGCTCCATCCTTTCCATTTTAATGATGATTACTCTAATCTAAGTCTTCATCCTAAACACCAGATTAGAGCACAAGCTTTCTAGCTGTTTTCTCAGCCTTCAATCTCCCCTAACTATTCATCTCCCTTTACTGCCCCACAACTGGCCTTCCAAGAGCCCAGCTTTTATCATATGATTTCCTTGTTCAAGAATCTAATATTGCTGTCATTTCCCCTGCCTGGCTGTCACTGGAATCCATAAAGTATCCTCTTCCCCAGGAGAAGGGACAGATGTAGATCTTTAAGTATGTTATACCTGCTAAGTTTTCTGGTTAAAGGTACCTGCCTAACCAAAATTTTACTAAGTAGCTCTACCTCATTTATTAATTCTACCTGAAGTGTTTGTTAAGAATGGACACTTCCCATTTCTTATCAAGAGAAATATATAATATTTGTGTAGGTGAATATTTTCACCCAAGTATTTTAATACTTTTTAATAGTGTATGTGCTAACTTGAAACTGTTATATACCCCAGAAAAGCCTATGTTCCTTTCATCCTAATCCGGTCTTGTGGGAGCAGACCTACTGCTTGGGTGGGACATTTTGATTAGGTTGTTTCCATGGAGATGTGACCCACCAAACTGTGACCTTTTGATTAGATGGAGATGTGACCCTGCCTATTGGAGGTAGGGCTTAATCCCTTTACTGGAGCCATGTATGAAGAGAATAAATGACAGGAAACATAGAGAGAGCTCAGAGCTGACTCAGAGGGCAGAAAGATGAAACCAAGACACAAACATCTGGAGATGCAGAAGTTGCTGAGAGAGACAAAAAGCTGAGAGAAAAGGACAGCAGTGTCACCACGTACCTTCTCATGTGACAGAGAAACCCAGGCCTGTTCACCCTTTCTTGAGAGAAGGTATTCTCTTCTTGGTGCCTTAATTTGCATTTTCAAGGATTTAGTGTTGTAACTTGTAACTTAATCCTCTTTATACAAGCCAATCCATCAGTAAGTATATTGAATTCCAGCAGCTTTAGCAAATTGAAAACTATTTTGATACCAGAGCAGTAGGGTGCTATGTTTTATAAATACCAAACATGTTGGAATGGCTCTTTATGTGGATAATGGGAAGAGTCTAGAAGAGTTGTGCAGAGACAAATAGGAAAGGTATGGGTTTCTTTGAAGAGATTGTTGGTAGAAATATGGATGCTAAAATTTCTTCTAATATGTTCGTAGAAAGAAATGATGACTGTCTGGTTGCAAACTGGAAGAAAGGGGATCTTTGTTTTAAAATGGCAGAGAATTTGTCAAAATGAAGTCCTTGGATGGAAGGTAGAATTTGAAAGCAATAAACTTGTTTTCTAGCTAAGGAAATTTCCAAATTAAATGTGGATAATGCAGCCTGGCTTCTTCTTGCAGCGTATAGTAAAATGTAAAAGGAGAGTGATAAGAACTGAACTCTCAGGTGCACAGAAACCAGAAACTGATAATCTGGAAAAATCTGTACTTTTGGAAAGTGAGACCCCGGAGAATATTGTCCCATGTGAGGATTTAAGCAAACATGGAACCAGCCAGCCATTTCAGAAAAAGTCAGAATTGGAGATAGAGTTATCCATAAAGGATTTGTGGAAAGTCCTATTGTCTGATGTTTTTGACCCCTGTATGCTGCATGCCACATCAACAAATTTTTGTGAGTAAATGAAACCACTGCCAGTCTGGACTAAAAGGGACAGAAAGGGGCAAATTGAAGGGAAAACCATAAAAAAGGCAGAACCATGGAAATTAAGGTCTAGAGCCAGGAAATCTTGGGCCAGAAGAGTGGATTCACCAGGGCATGTGGAGAGGGCGAGCTTGAGCAGAAGTAGAGGGCAGACTCCATTGCTCAGGAAGATGCCTGCCTCAGAGAGAGTTTGCCTCAGAAAGGATGGAGCATATTCCCTGGGGGGTTGGGGAGAGCCTGGCCACCACCTGACTCTTCTGAAGGGGTTAAGCATGTGCTCTGGAGATAGCAAAGAGTCTGGATACCACCCAGATGTTTGAAGAGGGTGGGGCCAAGAACAAGGTGGTCTCCCCAATGTTCGGATATGTTGGAATCTCCTGCCAGTGTTTGGAAAGAGCAGCCTATTGTGAAAGCCTTTGGAATGGGTGGGACTGTCACTCTCTCAAGCCCCGAGGATAAGTGAATTTCAGACCTTAAAATCTAAGAGGGTTTGCCCTGCTGGTTTTTGGAAATATTTGGGTCCAGTGAAGCCTGTTTTCCATTCCATCTCTATGGAAATGGAACTGTTTTCCCTATGACTACCCCTCCTTTGTATATTGGCAACAGATGATTTGCTCTGAGTTTCATTGGCCCTCAGCCAGAGGAGAATTTTGCCTTAGGACAGACCATGTCTGTAACTGATTTTGATGAGACTTGGTACTATTTTTGAGGTAGTATTGTATTTATATTGTTACTGAAATGGTTTAAGGCTTTTTTTGATATTGTGATGGAATGAATATTTTGTTTATGCAAAGAACATGTCTTTTTGGAGTCCAGAGCATGGACTATGTATATCATATATACATATATATATGCATACATACACACTTATATATATGTATATATATTTACCATTTTAACTATTTTAAAATGGTATAATTTAAAAATATATAGTCAGTGGCATAATTACATTCACACTGATGCTCAATTGTCACCTCTATTTCCAATATTTTTCATTATCCAAACACAAGCTCTGTACCTATTAGGCAATAACTCCCAGTTCCTATCCCCCTGGACATTGGCAACCACTAAGCAACTACCTAGATATTTTATATCTATTTATTCTAGATATTTCATATAAATGGAGCTATACAATATATATTGTTTAATGTCTGGTTTATTTCATTTACATAATGTTTTCTAGGTCCATACATGTTGTGGCATGTATCAGAATTTCATTCCTTTTCTGTGACTCAATATTTCATTGAATACATATACCACATTTATTTATCCATTCATCTGTTGATTGACACATAGGTTGTTTCTACCTTTTGGCTAGTGTGAATAATGCTGCTGTGAACTTTGGTATAAAAGTATCTGTTTTCAGTTCTCTTGAGAATATAGCTAGGAGTGTAATTCCTGGGTCATATTGTAGTTCAATGCTTAACATTTTGAGGAATTGCTAAAATGTTTTTCAGCCATTTACTTTTCCTTTTCAATTGAAACATTTTAAAAACAGGATCTAAGTATTGATCTATTTTCAATCTCAATGTTTTATTTTCAATCAACTTTTTAAAGAAGGTAGAGCTAAGGGGTTCAGTACAAGCAGCAATTTAATTCATAAGCAGTGTACAAGTGTATATGTGGTATATGTACCATCCATATAATTTTTTATCAGCCATTAATAGTTTCTGTCCTCTGAAAGTGCTTTATACAGATTAGTAACAATAATCTTCATTAAGCATGTAATTAGAAGCCACTGTGCTCTGTGCTTTGTCTCTGGTAACTCATTTTGACCTCAACATAAATAACCAGGTATGTTTCCAGAGGTGAGGAATCTAGGCTTAAAGAAAATAGTTAACTTGCCAAAAAGCACAGATGGGTAAATTTGCAAACACGAATTTTAATGGAATCTGCTCTGACTTGAAAGCTTATGAATATAATCTCTGTGAGATACTGCCTGCTTTTGCTGTCAGTAGTATGATACTTATCACCCTCAATTACAGAAAATTAAATATGAACTCTCCCATTCCCTTGCTAGATGTGAACTTCTTGAGGAAAGGGACCCACCTGTCAATAAATAATGTTGAACTGATCTGAATATACTTTCGATACAGAACACCTATTAAAATAGGAGAGATATAATAGCTTTTAAGTTCAACATATTATATATTAAACAATATTTTATAAAAATATTATATTAAAGAATTTGTTTCAGGGAACATAAAAATTACATTTTGATAAGAGTTGTGATGGTAAATATTCTGTGTCAACTTGAGTAGGCTGTTGTACCCATTTATTCAATTAATACTTCATTTAGGAGTTGCTACAAAAGTACTTTGTAGATGTGATTAACATTTACAATCAGTTGACTTTATTTAAAGGGGATCATCCCTAATAATGTGGGTGGGCCTGATTTAATCAGTGAAAAGCATTAAGAGCAGAGCTGAGGTTTCCCCGAGGAGGCAGAGATTCTGCATGTGGTCAGCAGCATCTGCCCCTGCCTGCAGTTTCCAGACTGCTACCCTATCCTACAAAGTTCAGCCCAGCCAGCTCCCACATCAAGTGAGTCCATTTCCTCCAATAAATTTTAAAATGCATACACACAAATATTCATACACATGCACACACACACATACATATATTCCCTAGTGGTTCTATTTCTCTGGTGGAAACCTCACTGATACAAGAGCTGACCCTCGTTTTTTTCTCACTGAGAGGCAGTAGTCAAAGTACAGACTCTACTACACAGCCTTTTTTAGCTCTGTGACCTCGGGATAATTACTGGACTCTTTTTGAACCTCATTTTCTTTATGTGTAAAATGGGGATGATGATATTAAAATATTTACATGGGTTTCATATGAGGGTTAAATCACTTAATACATTAAAAAAACCCTCTTATGTTAGTGCTTAACATATTGTTAGCATTCAATAAATGGTACCTAATATACATATACCCAATATATAGCAGCACTTTTCAAACATTTTGGTCCGATATAGGCTACAATTTGATCTTTACATTAAAATCATTATGAATCCCAAAGAGCTTTTTTTTTACATGGATTTTAGGTACTGCATCTGCGATGTTAGAAATTAAAACTGCAATTTTTTTTTAATGTTGTATTAATTAAAAATAATATTAATAATCCATGCATGCTAACATAAATAACGATTCTTATGAAAAAACATATTTCCCCAAAACAAAAAAAAATTTGATGAGAAGAGTTCTGTTTTGTATTGTTTGTGAGATCAAAGCTTCTGTCTTCGGTATATTTTAAAATCATGCATCATACAGCCTATGGAAAACTCACTGTACACCGCAGAGTGTGAAAGGCGAGTTTTGTCTTAACGTTATTGTCATTGTAGTTTTGTAGATCTCCTGAAAGAAGAGCAAGGGCTCTTAGAGTCCCCAGACCCTATAATGAGAACTGGTGCTTTAAAGGAAAGCTTTTACAAGTGAGTTGATTCTCTACAAGTGGGTGAAATGGTAGAAGTTGAAAAATCTCCTATTTTTGAACACTCATGGTTACTGCCAAGTTCCGATTATTTACATATGTATCTAATTTTGAATTTTCCAACTGGTTTGGGACCATCATATTATTTTTTCCTAATGAAAGAAAAAATGCAGTTCTCTTTCCATTCAGACATAAAAATTCTGAAGTAAGCCACCATTTTCTCTAATCAGCTATGGTACCTTTCTGGAAAGTTACCTTTGTCCTGCTTTAAATTGTTCATGCTCATGGAACCAGCTTTGAAAGCATAGAATTTAGAACTAAATGGAAGAAAATCAGATTTCCATTTACCTAGTTTTCTTGGAAGCATTCTCAGGAGACATAAAAGCAGCATAAATGTGAGAAAAAAAAAAAAGATAAAAATCTTTCTGTATAATCTGTTGTTTAGATATTTGACTAATAGTGTTTTGAATGTTTTTGACTTAAAAAACTGATGACATGGAGTAAAATAGATTAAAAAAGTATCTTTCCCCTGGCAAAGAAATTGTTTCAGGGAATTAATTTTAAGTTATATTAACAAAAAATTAGAAAAGCACCTCTAACAAACTCAGGATGAATTTGCTTACTTTTCAACATTCTTTCATGGTTTTGCATGAAACAAGGAAAGTATATCTGATTTTCATTTGTCTAATGCTCAGACCTTCCCAAACAGGATTTAGCACAGTAGCAATAATAAGCTAATGATATATATTTTTATTACTATTTGCCAGGCACTGACACATTATGCACATTGACCAATTTTTTTTTCCCTCGTAACAGTCCTTGTTATGTAGATGCATTAACTGAAGAACAGAGAAATTAAGTAACTTGCCCTAGTCACAGATCATAAGTTTGGAGTCAAGATTTGATCCTCTAATTTAAGAACCTGTGCTCTTTACCACCACATCTTATTGCCGTACTCAGTAAGTATTGTTGTAAGCATGAATACATTGATACCATTTTTCTGAAAATTTTAATTTAAATTTGTTTTCTTTGTATAATTTAAAAAAAGAAAACAGTTAATTCGTTAGCAGAATATAATTAGAACTCACCAAGAAGAAAAAAGACAAAAATGGAATTCTAAAGGCTGTGTAACTAGTGGTTAAGTACATGAATTGAGGGCCCAAAAATAATGCTTTATTTCTAGTTCCATCAATCAGACAAGTTTATAAAACAACTTTACACACAAATTTCATTTAAAATGTCCCCAAATTTTCTCTTATTTCCTTTATATTGGTCAGTAAATAGATTGTAACCAGTCGTCTTAAACAGATGGGTGTTTCTAGTTGATTATAACTGAACAGGATTATTTATTCCTGTACCCATTTAAGTTTAGCAGTTTTGAATTAATTGCATTTTCTACAAAAAAAAAAGTCATCTTTTGTTCACTAGACAGCTCCACTTGATTCCTCACTGGAAGTCTTTTTTCAAAATTTCCACTGCTGAATTAATCATCTGCTCACCAACTCATCCCTCCTTCTCTATGCCAGTCCTTCAGAACGATGCCACCTTCAAAGAATTCGGCCCCCCAAGAAACCAGAGAGTCTTCTGAGAGAAGTTTCTACCACTGCAATCTCCCAATCGAATTAGCTGCCAACTCTTAAACTCTACCTGTTAAATAACTCTAAATATGTCACCCCTCCTGTTCCCCACCACCTTGATCTTATACTGCAGGTCTCATCATTTTCCCTGCATTACTCAAACAGCCTCAGTCTTCAGCCTGGCTTTCCTCCAAAACGTCTCCAGACTGAGGCTGCCTAGCACCAGAGACGTTGTCTCCAAATTACAATCTGATCATGTCTCCCCGCTGTTTAAAATCTTCCGTGACTTTCCATTTTCACACGAGAGAATTAAAACTGTTTAACAGCACATACAATGGCAAATTCAATCTGCTTCAGCCTACCTTTCCTCTCCTTTCTCAGACTTTTAAACTTTTCACTAGCCATACTGTAGCTCTTGGAAAGCACAATATATATCCCCACACATCACTGTTTTTTTTTTTTGCATGCGTAGAATTTTATTATCCAACTTCTTCACCCAACTCCTACTTACCCCCCCCCTTTTTTCTTTATTAGATACGTTGTATATTTACAGAACAACCATGCACCAAATACAGGATTCTCACATACCACCCCATCATTAACGCCTTGTACTGGTGTGGAACACTTGTTAGAATTGGTGAAAGTGCTTTTTTTTTCTTTTTTCTTTTTTTGCATGGGCAGACACTGGGAATCGAACCCGGGTCTCTGGCACAGCAGGCAAGGACTCTGCCACTGAGCCACTGTCACCTGCCCTGAATGTGCATTTTTAAAATAATTATACTTTTAACTACAGTCCATGGACTGATGTCACCGATATGAAATTAGAGTAAACAAACTCATAGGGTCAGACCCTATCTACCTTTTGAAACACATCTCTTCTCAGAAGCATTTTTTCTTTCTTTTTTAAATAAAGAATGCTACATGAATTTGCGTGTCATCCTTGCGCAGGGGCCAGGCTAATCTTCTCTGTGGCATTCCAATTTTAGTATATGTGCCGAAGAGAGCACTCAGAAGCATTTTTTAACCCTTCTGTCCCATTCTCTTTTTTCTGCCTGTAGGCTGATGTCAGGTGTCACAGACCCCTACCTGGTGGCGCTTACTTTGATATAGGGCTTATCACTCCCTTTACTTTGTCTCCTCTGTTGGATGGGAGTTAGTAGAAAATTCATCTTTGTACCCCCAGTGCCTACCACAGTATCTGGCACAGAGTAGGTGCTCAATAATTATGTTTAATGACAGCCAGCATAGAGAAAATTAAATTCACACTGCTTTCCTTTTTGTTATGTTTCAAGAAAGAAAATTAAATGTTGATATTGTATAGCTAGTGCTATGTTTTTACTAGCTTAACTAATGAGTCTAAATTTGAATTCTTAAGCTGATGAGAACAATAATTATTTGATTAAGAAATCAACCAGTTAATGAGGTTGATATTGGATGAATTTAAAAATATTACTCTTAAACCGTAGATCAATTACACTCAGATGAAAAATAATAAAGGAGCATCTCATTTCTGAGTTCAAAGGATCTTACTGGAATTGCTGATTTTTAGTGCAATGTCCTTCCCTCCCTCGAAAGCATTCTCAAGGATACATTCATCAATTAATCTTGAAAGGCAAGAGTTCCGGCATCGTTTAAAATGTTTGAAACAGCGTTTAGCGATGGATTTTAAAATTTGGCTGCAATAGTCGTATGGTTCTGTGAAAATCTCAACTCCTCGGTCCCTTCCTGAAACAGAAATAGCACTGTCTGGATTTAAGTTACAGTTCTGTGACCTCCTACCTGTTCAATTTGGGGCCAAGCTACTTAACCTCGCTGAACCTCAGTTTGTTCAGCTGTTAAATAGGGCCAGCTGTGGCCTTTAACATCTTAGGATGTTGTGAGACTGATCCAGGAGAAGGCATGAGTAGAACTCAATTCATTGCCAGCAGCCCAAAAGCTCCTTAAAGGGTTCTGTTTGCTTTTATCAGTATCAGCATCATTTTATTATAACTTTAATATTCTATTCAAAATTTATATTCCTTCAGAAAATATCCCACTGAGTTCCACTTTATTTATAACCTGCATGTGACTGGCAGCCCCTCTGAGCTACAGCATCATCAGCCATGTCTTAAGAGACATGGGAGTATTTTAGAGCATCTGGCTCTTTAAAACCAGCTGGGCTACATCATAAACCCTACCTCCTGTTGTCCAAATTTCCAAAGTCAGCATGATACTTATAGAGGATTCAAGGAGAAGACAATGCTGGCCCTGAATAAGCAATAACTTATGATTCTACCAGGTCACAAGTCGTTGTCTTGCTGAAGATAGTAAACTCTTGATTTAATGATAACTACTTTGCTTAAACTACCCTACCAAGACACCCAGAAATGAGTTCTGTATTTAATGCTGTTGTAGGAACACATGATTAGCAATGCCTGCATGATGAATGAGGTGACTTATCTGGAGAAGGACATGCAAATAGATTGGCTAGAGGCCAGAGTGGGATAATGATGAGGAGTACCTGCCAGGCGCGTTCCAACTAGGGTCAAATATGACCCTTGATTCCCAATAATTTGTAACAGAGTTAAAACAAGGCCTAAGACAACACTGGATAAAGGGAAGAGAGTTTGCTATTCCATAACTATTGGCACATCTCCTATGGTACATATCACATTTTTACTTCTATTAAATTATTTGTATAATTGTTTTATTACTTCTACTTGATTGTGAACTCCAAAAAAGCAGATTTTCTCCACAGTGTACACAAGGACCAACAAAGAGAATTTGGCAAAAGGGAGATTAATTAATTACCTTTTTAGAAAAAGTCCTCACTCTAATCTGTCTTTAAAATACAATGTTATATTCCGACATGTGCATTAGATATTAAACATTGAACAGAGTAGATATGAAAATCAGCCTGATAATCAAAATTGGTGGAACTGTTTGAATAATAAAAAAAAGATAATCACAATTTATATTTCATATTTAAGTAAGAGAAGGAAGAGTTTAAAAGTAACATCTGGGGCAATTGTCACCAGTGTTCAGCATTTAATCAGAGTAGGGGAATTCATCTCTTGAAAAGAATTTGGAGTTATAGCATCTCTAAGACACCACTCTAGATTTTTGGAGGGGACGGTATGAGGTGAAGATGAGAATAAAAGAGGCAAGATAGAAACTCACTTGCTGATTATTCACAGCAGGTTTAGGAGCATGTGTGAGAAACTATGTGTATCACATACCCTGTGTCTTTTTTTTTTTTTTTTTCTTTAATTGTAGCATCGATTGGCTGGGTGTCTCTAGAGAAGAAATGAAAGAAGAGTAAAATGTGTGAAAAAATGTAATGAGGTCTATAAAATCCCTGAAGACTAACTGGGCTTATAATCTAAATTAAATTAACAAGGCCTACACTCAATGAAGGATTCAATTAGGCAAGATCAAACCTTGTACTTTTTTTCAACAATTTAAGAAAGAGGGGCAAAAGTGTATTATGTCTGCAACACATGTAACTAAAATTAATTTATATTTCATGACAGGATTCCTAGGGACAGTAAAAATCTGACAACAGTAGATAATTAATCTGGAATTTCATAGACATTGTTTTTATGACTATACCTCAGTTCCTAATAGACATTTATCTGTATAGAAATATGGAACTAAATTATAAGTAATTTGTTCAGCTCAGGATAGGTAGATAAGGGAGCTGACCAATTGTTTTGCTTGGTTAATCACCTTTTTATGCTTCACTGCAAAGAATTAATGGAATTATATCCTTTTCAGAAGCATAAAATTGCCTTTCATTTTATTTCTTATTCACCATATAAGTGATAATCTCTAAAAATAGTAGGGGGCTTTTGCTCTGCTTAAAGGAACAAAGAATGCATATTCAGTCACAAGCGATTTTTAAAAAAATAAAATCCTCTATTCCAAATGTGATTTTAGTAAGCTATCCCAATTTGCAGTAATTTGTGAGGAAAGAAAATATTCCATCTCCTGCAAATAAAAAAAAAATAAGGAAGGTGGGCAGGAGGGAGGAAGGGAGGAAAGAAAGGAAGAAAAAGAAAAAAGAAACAAAAGGTAATATTTTAAAGTAGAGATTGATGATTGTTTAAGAAGAAAAGAAATAGTTTAAATTATCCAAAGAATAGGAAATTGTTAAAGATGGGGATTCATGTTATGTTTTTTATATATTAACTTTTAAAGTCAGGATCTCTGATTATTGTTTATTTAATTTAATTGAGCTAATTTACACAGCTACTTACATATTCAGTTAAAGCTCAAAGCAACTCAGAACTTTGATTACTGGCTTTCTACCTATAATAATTAAGAGCTCAATTCTTTCTACCTGTAATAATTAAGAGCTCAATTCTTTCTTCTGTACAAATCCCCAAATACAAAATTAAAAAGTAAAACAAAAAATGGACAATAAATGGAGACCAGTTTATGCTCTCTTCAAGCAGAAATTGAAAAACTGTTCACCAGGTATTGCTTAAAACTTTATGTACAAGTATAGGATTGGATTATATGGATTTTTATGTCTCTCCTGACATTGAGATTATTGAATTCTATGATTCTTTAGCCACTGAACAAAAACAATTTAAACGCTTTTATATAACATGGAATGGTATCTTTCAAACAATACGAATGATGATGTTACATTGCAACCTGGTTTTATGAAACAATATAAACCCCTTCCATGCGTGTAGTGTTATGACATTTTTCACTTCTTTATGGCAATTATAGTCTAATCCACTCTAAGTTATTCACGTTAAAAAATGAATAAATTATTTTATAACCCCATTAATGTTCTGTGAACTCAATGGTGTCTGAAGTCCATTTACAAAGGCAATATGTTCTCTATGTAAATGCAAAGATCTAGACAAGTCTAAATATAGGTCTCAGAAAATGAATTAAACTTTGATTCCAAATGCAACTTTCAGGTACTGTACAATGGGGCAACGTAAATGAGTTTAAAAAAAAAACATAAAAGCAATTTAAAGGAGTTTTGTTATTCTTTTTTGAATCTAATAAGCATTTATATAAGGCTTATTATATGTCAGGCACTGCCCTACGTACTTTCTGGATATCATTTCATTTAATTCCTCCACTGTTATGCGTTGATTTGTATCATCTACAAGGAAATGTTGAATTCCTAACCAGCACCTGTGAAGGTAACCTTATTTGAAAATATGGTCTTCGTAGTAGATACAAACTTAAGATGTGGTCAAATTGGATTAGAATGCACCCTAATCCAATGACCGGTACCCTTAAAAGAAGAGGAAATTTGGACAAAGGAATGCGAAAGACCCACAGGGAGGACAGGTGAAGAAGAAGTGAAGTACATGGTAGTGATGCATCTAGGAGTCAAGAAATGCCTCCAGGAGCCTCCGGAAGCAGGTAAAGGCAAAGGGAATATGCTTTCCTAGAGTTCTCAGAGGGAGCAGGGCACTGCCAATAGCTTGATTTCAGACATATAGCCTCCAGAACTGAGAGAATGCATTTATGTGGTTTTAAGCCACCCGGTTTGTGGTTTCTGTTGATGGTAGCCCAGAGAAACTACAATGTCTGCCCAATCTATGAAGTTTCCATTTCACAGGTGAGGAAACTGAGGTACAAAAGGTTTTTATCCAAAGAACTGTTTATCAATAGAGGCCAAGCACGTAAGTAGCAACAGGTGAATACTGAGGACTCAGTGGCAAAAGGACATCCAAACAAGGTAGGTCCAGGAAATCTAGACCCCGGTCGGGACAGAGTTAAATGGAGGAAAACATTAGTGGTGAATCACAGTATGAGTCAGGAATTTGTGGAGCCAGGCACATACAATGTTATTGGTACTGAGGGAAAGGGGTGTCAACAATGACGGCAATGTAGCCGTAAATGTCTTCTGCTGCTTTCAGGGTTTGGCCTGGGTGTCAGTAGATTGGGGTTTAACATGCTACTGTGTGACTTTGACAAGCTATTTACCTCTGATTCTTCACTTGCAAAGCAGCATTAGAATAACAACTTGTATGCTATTGAGGGGTTATAATGAGAAACTTTGGCAAAATGCCCAGAAAAGTATCTGGTACATAGGAAAACTATTATAGATGATATGCACTACGGTTATTAATTTTGTTTTCTTATTATTATGCATTTTTGTTGTTTGTGTTGTTTCCTCAAGCCTAGAGGAAGACTAGGGTCGAATTGTGAAATGGAACTAAAGCTACAGGGAAAAGTTCAGTGGCTTTAGTTTGAAAATAGAAGAATGGAAAAGAGATGATCTGCATGTATTTAGACCTTGCAGTGACTAACTTGAAGCTCAGTTGAGGAAATGTCTTTAAATTTTTATTTCACAACAATATTTGCTTCCATCTGTTTTCTGAGAATACTATAAAAAGTACTTGGCAAAGAAAGGTAAATATGTGATTACCACTCCCCAAAGAGAAAGAGGAAAAAAAAGGACTAAATTGTCTATTTAGCTAAACGTGTTGGTTTAATACTATGTAATGATATAAAGCCTGAGTATTTCTTTTCAGATTAATCAAATATTCCACAGTGCACATATTTCTAAAGAAATGTAAGGATTTGGCATTTATGCCTTGGAGGACGGTACAGTCCAGCAAATCATTTTGATTCCTTGCCTCTTATGACAATCCTCAAAGATGGGACCTGAAGATAGTGTACACTTTGATTAAAGCCATAAGGGTGAAAATAAAGTGAAAACAAGAAGATATATATTTGTTTAAATATTACTGCTTTTATTTCTTCACCAATGAACCAAATATTTGATTAGGAAATATGCCCATGTCTCATTCTAAGCAAAAATTAGTGGAAACAAATAACTAAGAAAAAAACAAGAGGCGATAACTTTGAAAACACAATTAAAATGTTCTGTGTTAGGCATGATATTAAAGGTAAATTATATTCTGGAACAATATTTTCAATAAATATACTAAATAGTTATTACATCCTTTATGTACAAATGCTAAGAGATAAAAAATTAAAAATCTAAATGCCCAAGATAAAAATTGGATAAAGGACATGAACAGATAATATGCAAATGAAGAAATTAAATGAATTAACAAGGTACCAATTTTCACCAAATTGGCATTAAAAAAATGTTGGAAAGAATCTGTGGTGCCCAAGTGAATGTAGGGAAACATACACACCCATACACATCCATACACTATGTGCTTTTCTGAAGTATAGTTAGCAATATATTTCAAAAACCTGTAAAATTCTGTAACAGTTAACAACAAAAGCCTTTGCTAGTTCATTCATTCCATTATTCAGTAATAATTAGACCCCTTTTCTATATTTTTTACAAAAGTTTGGAAACTAGTTTGTGGCTAAATTTTAAAAATTCATTAAATAAACAAATAGCACTTGTATATTATGGTTTCTATGGCTCACAAAAGTATACACTTTGATACATTCAAACAACTACACTATTCAGAAGTTAAATTCAGGTTTAACGTTGTTGAACACCTATGTCTTAAAAACACAAAAGGTTGTGCTTCTGCAATCACAGGGCTTGCTGCCCCTCCACCCTGGCACCAGAATAAATATGCAGAGAGAAGAACAGGCACACAGAGCAGTGAATAATAAATATTCCTTGTAGATCCCATAAATTTACATCATATGATTCCACTTATTTGAATTTTCTAGAAAAAGCAAAATCTATAAAAGACAGAAGCAGATTATCGACTGCCAGGGGCAGAAGGTAGGTGTGGGAATTAACTAAAATGGACACAACGGTGTTTTTTTTGAGTGGTAAGATACTCTAAACCGCAGTTGTGTTGATTACTGTATATATTGATTACAACTCACTGAACTGCAAACATAAAATGAATGCATTGTATGCTGTATCAATGCTATTTTAACAAAGCTATTTTTAAAAATGAACTTAATTTCTCTTTGCTATTTTATTGATATATTTACCTTATTTCTCTGATATTAGTCTCTGTTTTATAGTTATCAAGTGTTTGTTTTTATTGAATTGATCAAATTTTGGCTGGTTTAACAATGACACCTTAATCCACCCTACCCATGAATGACTGAAATCTGTAATATCTTCATATTTTTCCTGTAGATATCAATATCCTAGCAACACATACATCCTAATCATTGTACAAAACTATAATCATCTTATGATTTTGCTTCTTGCTGATCTACACATGAACACACCTTCCTCTCCCCCTGCCATGTTTGTATTGTATTGCAAAATCCAGATTATTATGGAGATAATATTAAACATCCCCATTCAGCAAGAGCAAAGTATGTTTGTCTATAGTCTTCCCTCATTCCCACTTTCTCCACATTTGTCGATGCATTCATCTTTCTCTCTGTTCTGACATCTCTCAGGTGGAGTTGGGGGAAAGGACCCACAGCTGATATTCACTCATCATCAGCTTTCTGCAGAAGGTCCCCCAAAATCAAATTCTTCAGGGACCACTCTTCATACTGAGCTATACATCTTCCCCTCACCACACACTTGGCAGCTAATATGTTATAATTTTCAAATTTATTTCTTATTTTATGTGTATGGCAACGTCTCAGAATGACTAAGTAGTAGTTCTTCAGTTCTAATTTTACATCCTATTTCTTTTTGTCACTTTTTACCACAGAGATCTCCTCTGCTCTAGGAAATGTTAATGGTGGCAATGATGTGTAAGGACAGAGATGATAGTGGTTACGTTTTTGTTTCAGGAAAGCTGTATATTTTCAACAAAGATATGGTGCAGAGATGAAATATACTTGAAAAACAAAACATGACTACCTTCAGAATTCTATCGTAGAAGAACCAAACAGTTAGAATAGAACTTTGACCCTATTCCAGCTCATCTAAACTTGAAACAACAAGACATTAACAGAAAAGCCTTGAGATTCTTGGCTGTCATCTTGTCTACTATGGGATGTCCCTGAGAAAAAGCGGATATACAGAGAGCTTACCAGTAAGGTATAAATTGGTACAAAAAAGTTTAGTGTCACACAAAGGACACTAAAATCTAAAGTCATTTATTCTCCATAAGATCTCCATTTCTGATTTGTCTTATGTACACAGGTAGATGCATAATATTCGTGTCAAAATAGAACATCTTCAGGGTGGTCCACAGTGGCTCAGCAGTCAGAGTTCTCGCCTGCCATGCCAGAGACCTGGAATTGATTCCCTGCGCCTGCCCATGCAAAAAACAAAACAAAACAAAACAAAAAAAACAGTATCTTCAAGAGGATAGTCTATTATTTATTTTGTTTTCAGTAGTTAAAGTCACTTATATGTGAGCGATGGGAGAAACTTGTTTGAAAAAGGGAAGTTATAAAACAGTATAACACATAGTTATAAATGGCTTAAATCACGACTAGATTGAGAGTAGGTTATTAGACCTCAAAATTCTAAGCATATGCCTGTGTCTTGTATTGTGTGTCCATGCCCGTCTTGTATTGGCAATGGCTTCTGCTGTAGGAGAAGGTTTGTGGTGGCAATCACCACCTCTGTTGTACCAAGGGGTGATAGAGCAAACTTTCCCTTTTATTTTAAACAAGTCGCAAACAAGTCACAATGCTGCTAAGGAATAGCCTATAGCTTAGGTGTACACGCACAGGCCACCATGCCTAGTAAGGCTCCTGATTTACTGTACTATTTTGTTCAAGTAGTCTCATATGAATTCTGTTACTGAGAAGGCTGCTTATATAGAAAGAAAGCAGACTATTTCTTTGTCCAGATAAAAGATCAGGAAATTTTATCTTTAGGAAGGTAGTGTAATGAACAGGGACTTAAGGAATGGCTTTATCAGAACCAAGCTTTCTTCTGAACACCAAAGGGATTTCCTTTTAAGGAAAATCTTTTTTTTTTAATGGAAATTTCTCCATTAGATATCGTTCTTTTTGTGCGTTCTTAGTAATTACATATATGTAAACATATAGACATAGATTTAGATACATACACACATACTTGAATTTTTAAAATTCAGAGAGCAAGTACATGCCAGAACCCT
Source organism: Tamandua tetradactyla (assembly GCF_023851605.1). Taxonomy (NCBI): domain Eukaryota; kingdom Metazoa; phylum Chordata; class Mammalia; order Pilosa; family Myrmecophagidae; genus Tamandua; species Tamandua tetradactyla. The sequence goes on from NC_135352.1 coordinate 32,680,543, forward strand.
GTATTACTGTACTATAAGGAAAAACCACAACAAAATAAAAAGCAGTTAACTAACCAACCAGGAAATTACCAAAAATCTTCAGGAAGTCATTCTGTTCTAGACATACGGTGACCATTCTGTCCTGGTTGGTCTGGGGATTTTCCTGGTTTTATCACTATACGTTCCAGGAAATCCCTCAGTCTCAGGCAAACAGACAGTTGGTCACATTATGGTTTGATTCCAGTCTTTAACAGAGATTTATGAGCCATTTTGAAAATGATGATGCCATCTTCAGATGTGAGGGGTGAGAGTCTAGAGGGGCAAGCTTTCCCAAATAGCACATGGCAGATGGCTTGTTGAAGGGGAAATATCTAGCAAAATATTCAGGTAATGTCTCTGCAGGGAGACCTAACTGGTACATGAAAGATAGTAAGAGTATATGACTCTCGGCAAGAGATATATTAGTACTTGTAACTCTCAATATTTCCATGATCTATGCAAAAGTATAAAAATAAATTCCATACAGGTTGGTATAGTAAAGGTACAAAGTGTACATCCCACTTAAGGCAGCAGTCCAAGAAGGGAGTTTGTTGGTCTATAGTAATTGTACGTCACCTCATGCTCTAATGTGTTACACGCGATGTATGTCTTGATTCCCTTAATTTGATTTTTTTTCTAGTTCACACACTAACACATATCTGATGGATCACTACTGATCATATATCCCATCAAGCTGGTTAAAATAAGTCTACTTAATAAACAGCTTATCCGAATGAATTATAAGTCAGGGAAAAACGTACCACCTTCAAAACACCAAGAAGTATGATGCAATTCCAGACAATTAAATGAATTAAATAAGGGCTGGATAGACCTGACAGTATAAGTCTATATCAAATGGTAGAAAACATTTTTGTGTCAAAACTATAGAAATTCAATTGCTGCTCTGGATATTTTAGTAGCATTCATATGTTCAAATGCACAGATGTTTGGATTCAACATGTAGACAAAACACCCTAATATCTGCCTGGATTGATTAATTTTTTTCAACTTTCTTTCAGATGTCTAGTACCATGTGGGCAGTCTAAATATTTGGCAGTTTGTCTAATGGTATCTTCAAAAAATAGAGAGAGAGAAAGAAAACTTTCTGGAAGAGATTTTTCTTAAAAAAGTTAGTGTTTCCAGTTTTGAGAATCTTCAATTACCAAAAGCATTTGTTTCCCTTTCTGTTTGAAAGAAATGAGTAAGAGGCTAATGCAGAACAATAAGTTATGCCAGGCTATCTATAAATCGATGTGAACAAATTTTAATTTGATTTTGAAACAAATAATGGTCAAATTAGGATCATGGATTTTGAATATATTTTTTTTTTTGCTATTTAAAGGCAAACTGCAGACTGTACTTTTCAACCTGTGCTCAACACTGTAAGCTGTAACCTTCAAAGAAGTGAGTTCTAGGACCAAATTTCCAGTTACTCTTCCATAGAGGGTAAGCCCTTAGCCACACCCATTCCCTATAATGGTTAGAATTGGACATCAAGGCTAGAACTTCAGGAACCAGTATTTTGTGGGCACTTTAAAATACTCATTGAATTGGCCTCAAATTAAATAAAATCAAGTATAGAATATCATATTCTATGACGTATTGTTAACATTATGTTCTCATATTTCTCATGATAAAATATGGTTTTACTTCAAAATGGAGGAAACACATCCTAAAAGGTATGATATCTTAAGGCCTTGCTTATCAACTCAATTTCATTATAAATGACTATCTTTGTTATCTGGACAGAGTTTCTTTTTGCCATAAAACATGGAATTGCCATTAGTCTTTTATACAGGGACCGTAGGCTTTTAAATCAGACAATCGAATGGATCATGGAATTAGTAATTTTCTCTACTCCAGTATGGTGCTTTTCGATACCCCTTGTCTTTCTAACTTCATGTTCTTCTTGTAGTTTTTAGTTTTTAAAATTACTTCTTCCAGTGATGAGATATTACAAAAGCAGAATGCTCCACCCTTATTTCCTTAATGCACATTTTGGGGGAAAAATGTTTTCCTCCCCTAGTTTAATCCAACTTCCTTTCACCTTTTCTTCCACTGATTTATGATTGGTTCTCACAGCTCCCAGCTGCAAAGGCAAGGCTGCCTGCCTGGAAATGCACTCAGATCACACTAAGAGAAAGAGAATGAACATTTGGTGAAAAAAACCTCCAGATTCTAGACAATGCCCTGAGCCTTATGTCTTTAATTATCTTTGAAATAGTTATCACAAAATCTGTTTTACCAAGGAAGAAACAGAAGCTCTGAGATGAGATATTAGGAACTCATTCAAAGGCATATAGTAAGTGTCAGTTCTGATATTCCAACTGAGATCTCTCTGATTTCAAGGACTTGCTCTTTTCATTGCACTTTTCTGATCCCCACACTAGAAATCCAAGTAAAGGCTTTAGATTGCAAAAATCGCTTAAGCCCTTTAGACCAAGGCCAGGTATTCCTGGAATTCTTGCCCTACTTCAATGACGCCCTGGAAATACAGGGAAACTCTGGTTCCCATCTCCTGTCTCTTGTGAATAAGCCATGTGATCTTGAACAAGTCATTTCCCCTTTCTCGTACTTACCTACACATCTCTAATAGAAAATAACTTGAAAAGAACTCTTCAATCATGAAAAGTCTATGATTAAATATATGGTACAATATTTTATTCCTATTCTACCACCAATTAATTCCAAGGTAGTATGTTAACAAAAAACATGTTGGTTGAATTATTTAATGTTTCTGTTTTGAATGCAAAAGATTCTAGTAGCTGGTATTTATATATTTGTTTAAAGTACTGTTACATGACTCACAGATAAGTGGCAATTTAAGAATATGTGTGAATATGTGTTAAAGATGCAAGGCCTCCCAGACAATGAATCATTGAAATGAAATATCAAGAGAGCAATTACATATCCACAAATTGTTAGGGATAGACACACATAAAAACAGAATTCTGAAATCATAACCATCAGAGTGTAATTCACATAGTTCTTTAAAGGCACACCCATGATGTAACATAGCCATGCCAATTTATAGTTAAATAAGATGGAGGGCCTGAGCATATTAAATTCACAAATAAAATCCTATTTACATGTTAATGTGAATGAAATAAATTCAGTAATTGTCATTACCTCTATTTATCTCTTGGAAGCAAACCGAATATGCTACTGGCCATGGTGAATATATTAACGACACAAAGCCCACTCAGACTTATCCTCCACCCAAAAGATGCTTCTAATATTTCTTATTTACTCTACTTTTATTTTAGTAAATGTGAAAATTTATGTTTTCAGAGAAAAATACACATTTCTGAAATCAAATTTAATTGTTTGATGTCTCCTGGTATGAAATGCTTATAACAATTTATTAAAGGAAACAGAAGAGAAAGGGAAAAACATACACAAATGTAAGCTCTGGGGCTGGGTAGGGAGTCCTAATAATTCATTATATTATTATAAACAAACAGATCAATGGCTAGAACTCTGTGATGAAGATGTGGGATAAATCAAGGATGAACCAATTCTCTATAATTGAAGTTCTTAAAATCACAAACAAACTAAATTCAGGCTTAGGTGTAATCATTTTTCTTTATCTTATAATTTCACATTAGGTAAGAATTTTATCTTTAGAGACACAAGAACTGTTTAATTATAATGACATATAATAGAACTTTCATTTTATGGAATGAGAAAAATATTATGTGCATATGTACTACTACTGTACATAAAACATTAAAACATAATTTCCATATTATAATTCATTACCATGCATAAATTAAAAATTAATACCATATAGTACAATATTTGAGCAAGCATTTAACAGAATATTGACAATTCTAGCCATAGTGTTCAGCATTTAAGCTAATTCTAATTAGAAGATGGAAAATAAATGTCCTGGTCAAAACGAAACATCTTTTCCTTTAATGCATGGCCCATTTGAGAGCAAGTGAAAGTTTTTAATATATAACTAAGCCCCTTGGAGATGAGGTGGATGGCTGGAGAAAAGTCAAAATTTGAGAGCTAGATGTGTTCTGATCTTTCTTAAACATATATCCTTGATAGATTTAAAGAGGCATCTAGCTCTTAATTAGTTTAATTAGTCAGGCACAAATTAAGCTATGCAAATAGCATCCTATCAAGGTTTAGGATAGGCAGAGGTCTAAGATACTCTTCATTTCTTTTGTTATCTTTATATCTCCAGTGTCATCAAAATTATCATCATCTTCAGCAGCCCAGCAGCAGCAGTATTATATTTATGAAACTCTTAGATCACAATGTTAGGAACAAAGGTAAGTTCACCAGAAGTATGTGCAGAACACCTAATGTTGAAATATAACTTTATACAAGACAGCATATGCTATTTACTGCTGGGAGCTGGCAGCATCAGGTAGTATGCGGTAATCTAACCGGCCATCATTCAGTGGCAACAAAGATAGAGTACAGCTTCTAAGGAGAGGAGACAGAAATATGAACAGCAGTTGCCCCTGCAAACCACAGCCACAGCTGCTACCCAGAAGACATACTACAAGTGAGCGTTCAATGAAAACTAGTTGATGTTAAATCACAGGGAAACGAGCTAAACCTTTTCATCTTTTGAAAGATATCCTGTTAAAGTCAGGATATCTGTATCCAACACCAAAGGCTCATGATGACTGCAATTTTATCATTAAAACATAAGCACAGTTATTTGCATTATGAGTTAATATAATTTTTTTCTCTTTTATACATTACGAGAGCATCCCAGGTTATTCTAATAGTTTGAATAATTTCCAGTCTGGTGGTTTGGAAATTACAGATAATTAAAAATAATTTTCCTCATTTATTTGGCAGATGCCAAAAAAAAATATCAAGACAGTACCATAACGTCTGTTGAAGATAATCATATCACATTCAGTATAAAACTCCTAGTTTTATTATAAAAATTTTATTAATTTTTAAGAAAAATAAGATCTTATACTTGATTGGTGTTAGGTGCTTTGTTTTTAACACACTTTCAATTTTGCACAAGACAATATTCCTGCCTTCATGGAAATTACATTCTAGAGGTCAAGAAAAGCAGTGAACAGTAAACCGGGAAATAGATAAATAGATATATAATTTTGACTGTTGACCAGTGGTATAAAAAATACACAGAGAATCAAGGTGAAAACAAAGAAAAATTGCTTTGTATGAATACTGGTCTAGAAAGACCTTTCAGACGAGATGATGTTTAGACAAAAATCTCAACAATGGAAAGGCACACAGTCATGTAAAGAGGCGTGGGAAAATCACTACAGGCACAGCAAAAAGCAAATTAAAAACACTTGAGCCAGGAAAGAGCTTCCTTTGGGAACTCTAGAATGGTTTAGCAGGATAATGTGGTTGGAGTATGGGAAGTGAGGATCGAGGGGCCCAAAATGAGGTTAGAAGAGGTAGACTAGGGACTCTGCAGAAACTAGGGTGTCAGACTGAATGCTGTTTCAGGTTTAGTAGGAAGCAAGGAAGGGAATTTAAGTAAAAAGGCAGCATAATCTGACACATATTTTTCAAAGATGAGTCTAGTTGCTGTATAGACGATTAAATTCAGGTAGGGTGGGGGGGATATAATTGAAACAGAAAGTCTGATTAGGAGGGTACTGTAGGGGTTTGGGCAAGAAATGATATTGACATAGACTGAGATGTCAGTAAAGATGAAGAAGAGTAGGGGGTGGAAGATTCATTTTGAAAATTTATTTTACCTGCTTACCTACCTACCTACTCACCTGCTGTGCTGGTTTGAAGCTATTATATACTCCAGAAAAGCTATGTCCTTTAATCCTCATTCACTATTGCTGGGTGGAATGTTTATCATTGTTTTCGTGGAGATATGGCCCACCCAATGTGGACGGTAACCTTTGATTAGACGGTTCCATAGAGATGTGTCTCCACCCATTCAAGGTGGGGTTGTTTCCTGGAGTGTTTTAAGAGGGAACCATTTTGGGAAAAGCTTTAGAGCCACCAGAAATGACAGAACCCTAGGAAAGCGGTTGAAGAAGCCTGGAGGGAGAGCTAGCAGACATAGTAATGTACGTTTTCAGCTGAGAGAAAAACCCTGAACATCATTGGCCTTTTTGAACCAAAGTGTCTTTCCCTGGATGCCTTTTATTTGAACATTTTTATAGCATTGTCTTAATTTGGACATTTTCATGGTCTTAGAACTGTAAACTTGCAACTTAATAAATTTTCCTTTTTAAAAGCCATTCCAGTTCTGGTATATCACATTCTGGCAGCTTGCAAACTAGAACACCTACCAACCTACTTATATTTGATGTAAAATATGGATTCCATTTACCATGATGGTGGAGAAGCCCATTTTGGGGGTCAAGATCAATTTGGGGCATGCTGTATTTGAGATGCCTACGAGACAAGTGCACTTGATTATAGATACACGTCTAAAAACAGGAAAAGAGGTCTGGGCTGGCATTATAATTTCAGAAAATGTGATCACGTCAGTGGTATTTACGGCCTTAGGCAAGGACAACAGCCAAGCAATAGTGTTTTGGATTGAATTGTGTCTCCCAAAAAGACAGTTTCAAAATCGAACTCCTGATCCTGTGAATATTAACTTAATTGTAAATAGGATTCTTGAAGATGTTCTTATTTGAAGGTTGGGCCCGAATTCAACGAATTCAATATGACTGGTGTCCTTTGAAGGACAGAAAATGTGGACGGAGAACAGAGACTAACAGAGAAACATCACATGACAGAAGGAGAGGTTGAGTACTTATGAGTATTTATGAGTACATAAATATCTGTTGTTAAAGCCAGTTAGTCTGTGGTACTTTGTCAAGCAGTACTAACAAACTAAGACAGGTAATACAGGTTACAACCAAGATATAAAGGCAAGCCAGGGTCCAAAGGATTTCAACCTGCAAAGAAAGGGCAGGGAGATGACAAAATAATGGAAGCCTCCAGAGAAGTCAAAAGGAAGATGTGGACCACAGGAGTACTTCAAGAAGGAGGGAATGGTAAAAATATTTGGAAATAGTTAGAAATCCGCTGGTAGATCTATGAAAATAAAGTCAGGGAACCCAGGACAGTGAAGAACACATTGCTGATCCTGTTGAGAGAACTCTAAGTGGATTGTTTGGGGTGGTTGGAGGAGTGAATGAAAAAGTAGATACAGTAGTCAGAAAAAAAGTAGAATATACTTTCAAGACAAGTAAGGGATGGATAACAAGGGAGAGAATTCCTTGATGAAGGTTGGGGAAATGAGTTCTAGATCTTTTGAAAGGAATTATAAGAGAAAGCAGATGGAAAAGACTGGTATAGATGCAAGTAAGTTCACAGCTGTGGTGATGCAACTGCGTGAACATTTGTTTCTCGTGGCTTCACTTCCTCCATGAAGTCTGTGAAAGGGCACTGTTGAGATGGTGGATGGCAGGCTTTACAAAAGATTTTGTGAGAGAAGATGAAATTGGTCATCTCAAAGTGCGGGAAGGTAAATTTGTAGAAAAATGTAACATGATTGCAAGGAAGTGTTGAACTTCCTCTTAATATTAGTGATGTATGAATTTAATGATATATGAAAATTAATCATTTTTTTTTCGTGTTTCTTCCTTCAGAAACATCAAGTGGCCTGTATTTTAGGCATGGAGAATTTGTTTTGGACACAACAAAGAAACTCTAGGGGTAATCTTGACATTTCCCTCAGTTTCACCAAATACCTGCTTACTCTTTTAAGCCTACCTGTTGCTTAGTACAGAAGTGTTATTTTTCTAATTATTTCTGTGTCTTTTTTTATATGTCTATTTCATCTCCTTCAGAGTTATTATGTATCAAGGAACTCAGACACTGTGCATAAAAATATCAATCAGCATATAATATGTAAATATATATATAGCCAGAATTCTACATAGACCTCACAAGTATTTCTATATGTTTAGCTCTAAAACTAATCAAGTGTGGGCACATCTGTGTGTTTGCATGTGTGTGATATTTTTCCTCTCCTTACCATCTCCTTATCTGCTGCCTTCAGAATGAAATTTTAACACACACTATCAAATACAAATTATTTATAATTCCCAGCTATAGCTTCTTTCAACATGATTCTTTACACAGCACAACAAATAACAAAAGAATGTTTACATGTTGTTTCATCATTTTCAGATGAAAACTTTTAGAATTATTTTTATTGGATGTTTTGTATTTACCTATTTACTCTGCAAAAAAAATGCTAAATATTTTTTCCTATTTAGTCTTAAATCATAGATATTTTCCTATGCCATCAGCATGTATTTTAAATACTATATCTAGTGTCTGCTTAGAATTAATTCCCATGAAATTATTATGATTAAGTTCACAATACACCAATTTAGGCTATAAATATATATATGTTTCTAATTATTTATTAGAGATATTAGAAATTATTTATTAGAAACATGTTTCTAATTATTTACTTTTATAAATAATGTTGTGATAAATATCCTTTTACATAAAAGTTTAAATTCATATCTGAATATTTCCTAGAACCTTAATTACCTGGACAAAAGATATAAGGACTGTAAACACATTAATAAATTAGTTTCAAAGTATTATACTAGATAACACTCCAATTAAAAGTACACAAGATTTTCTGTTTCTCCATACTATTTCATCTAGTATTAATATCATTTCAAAAACTTGCTACTAATTTCTTAGGATAAAATGACAAATAACATAAACATACCTATAACTTCATTCATCCATATTTCTGATTGAAGCGTAGGACAAATTCAACAAGGGCACAGCTTATGAATGATTTATTTATGTATGGTTCCAAATGCTTGGGTTAAGGCATTCAATAAATATCTCATATTTGAATGAAAGAATAAATACTTCTCCTGAATCTCAGATCTCTGCTTCTAATTACCTACCACGTATCTTCATGTGGTGAAACCACAGAAATCTCAAACTCAACATATCATAAATTGAGCTCATGCAACTTCCCCAACTTGATTATATCCATAAACGTCGTCCACATTCGAAAAGCTCAGAGTCGTTACTGAATTTCCTCCTTGCTCAAACTCTATATTCAATAACCTACAAAGTTGTATAGATTATGCTTCTTAAGTATTAACCCATTGGACCCTCTTTAAAATACAGCTAGTTCCTTAGTTCTGGTTTTCATCCTGGATTTTATAGCAACAGACTTCTAAATGGGCGGTCCACTGCAGACTTGATCTACAAAACTTCCCCATAAGCTCCATCACGGTTTATCAATAGCAGTGCTACTGACATCTTGGACTAGAAAATTCTCTGTCGCTGGGGCTATCCTGAGCATTGTAGGATACTTAGCAGTATCTCTGTCCTACCCACTCTATGCTGGCATCACATGCTCAGTTATGGCAACCAACAATATCCCCACATACTACCAAATACCTTGGGGGGAAGGAATGCAAAATCACTGCCCCCCTTCTACCTACTAGAAAACCACCGATCTAAACGATGGCTTAAAATTCCTAGTTGCCACCTAATTTCTTGGAAGCTAAAATCCAAATTTCTTATTGTGATACTAAAGTTCATTTGAAACTGACCCCATCCTGCCTTTTCTGGCTTCATTATTTGTAATATGTTCTATTTCCCTCATCTCTTCCACAATAAAATAGTAGAACATCTTGCTACCGCGAGAAAATATCATGTGTTCTATTTTAAAATGTAGCAGTCTTTTGTGCTGAAACTACCCTACCACCACCTCTTCTTCACATGGAAGATTCTTGCTCATTCTCAAGATGTGTATCACATGCCATCATTTCCATGATTCCTTTACTGGTGTGTGTGAGCTTCAATAGCTCTCTTCCAGCACTTGTTACTTCATTTTGTAACATTATTTATGTGTTCATTATTCCTTGAGAGCAAGAATCACTTCCCATTGATCTTTGTACATCAAAACTGGGCATTTATTGAACGCCATGGTGGGCATTCAATAAATGGTTAATGAATTTGAGTGTATTATTGATTGTTTTAGGTGTGCATACATTCATACCTCAGCACAGCTCAAGTTTGGCTTTTGTTTTATTAAGTGAATAGGTCTTACCTAATTTCACCTTATTCTACATACTGATACAATATTCCTTACATATTCCAGGGTATTCTTATATAATGTAAACATCTGCATTTTTCTGACACAATCTTTGCATTATATTACTCAAAGAAAATAACAATATGAAACAGCATATAAAAGTCACTTTCTATGTATTCATGATGTATAATTATGATATTCTTTCAATGGTCTCTGGTTTTATCACATCTCTAAATATCTCTCTATATAAGCCTGGATAATCAAGAGTTGGTGAAATTTCATTTTTGATTTGAGTAAATGTAGCACTTAGCTAGCTTATTTTCTTCTATTTAACTGTAAGAGACAGTTTAAGAGGAAACTGGAAAATGGATATAGCTTGAGAAACCCTGAAATATATTCCTGCCAACTATTCACAAAGAGTGGAAGGGATAATGATGAAGTGCCTCTAAAGCATATTGATGGCTTTCCTTGAAAAGGAAAGGAGATTGTTAGGAGCAGTGGGTTGGAGAAACATATATTAACTAAGGTTTCGTGAAAAAAGCCATCAGCCATTATCTGAGTTTGTGCAGAGGTCAACACAGTAACACAGGTGAGGCCATCTTTGAAGCATTTTTCCTCAAACACCATTAGCTGTTACTGTACACATTCTAAGGCAGGAGTTTAAAATACTCAATAAATATTAATAATTTATTAAACTGCCTACATTAGAGAAGTGAGAAGTGCTGTTATTTTCACATGATCAATAGAGAGACACGAGAAGATCTTAAATGACTTGATCATTATAGCAAAATCAAAAAGTAGGATTCATGTTTGATTAGACAACATTCAGCAATAGCTATTCCCTAGAAGCCAGTGGCTGGCCTTTAAGCTTTCTGCAGCAAGATTTGGACATAATAGGTAATATTCATATGGTGTCTAATAATGAAATGATATTCAAGAGAATGATTTTGGTGGCAGGAATTTTATCTTCTGCTTTCTCAGGAATTCTTCCACACAGAGCTCTCTAAATTGAGAATGTGCAATGAAAATACACGACTAACGACAGAACAAAATATCACCCATAACACTCTCCCTTACTTGCAATTAACATACTCAAAGCAGCATCATTTCCTCTGGTAGCAAGCACGTCAGGAATCAGAACTCTGAGTTCTAGGCCTGTGAAGCTACTAACTGCAGTACTTTGAATAGCCATTTTATGGAGATTATAGCCATTTTAAAGCCCAACTCCTCTTGCTTTAAAATTTTGGATCAAAAGCAAAAGTTATAAAACAGCAAAGAATAATAATTTTCACAAAAGAGAGAATTTATATATGCATTTAAATACCAAAACCTAGTAGGGTAAATGGAGCTAAATTTTACTGTTTAGATGCCACATAGTATAATGTTCTTCAGAGTATGATAGGTAGAATTGAAGCAGACAACTTTTAAAAAAGTAAATATAGCATAATATATGAATTTTGCAGAAACCATAGTCACCTCCTTCCAATGACAGAAGATGTAAAAATCAGAACTGTGAAAATTTTGACATGTATAACTATGAAAGAACCATTGAGCCTCCTTAATCCAAAAAGTATATTGGAATTGCATACAGGTAATGAAGAAATGTAAATGATAGAAAAGAAATGATGACATCATTCGGGTTTAATAGTGGAAAAAGAAACCAGCTTCTATGGGCCGAATCACCATTTCTCATTCACTATAATTGCAAATATTAGTTCTTGAATGCAGCAGAATGCAGATAGAAGAGAATGGTACTATGACAATGCAATAGACAAAGAAAGGTAATACTTTAAATAAAATTGCATGCATGTTTCCATTTGCATTGCAATTGAAATGGTAATTTGATGCTAAGCACAAAATTATTCTAGGTATAGAGTATATACTGAGAAATTTATAGTTCTGGTTGTAACTCAACAGGCTTTTGAAATTGTTACACAGAAAAGATGGGTACTTGAAATATGAAAGAAAACAAGAGGGTAGAAATGGAACATTATTATTTCACTTATATTTACATATACAGTTATTTCCCTAATTATTTTATTTCTAATTTTTAAGTAAGATTCCATTTACATTTTAAATTCTTTAAAAACTTTACCCTTTAAGAAAAGATAAAAAATCACCTTCTCTTTCTGATTTTCAAATGGAACACTGTATGTTTTCCTTATATTGCAGAATCAATTTAAGAATACCTTATCAATAAGTTCAAGTACTGAATATACATGTGTAATCAGTGGTTCTTGGCAATAGACGAAAGAGAGTTTTCAGTTTTCTAGTATCTTGAGAAGGAACCATACAAGATAAGGCAAAATATCAAGGGTAATTTTGCTGACTATTTTACAGAAGCTGCTCTAAGCAATTTTCCTCACTCTTTGAACAAGGAAAAGAAAAGTTGGCATTAAATATGTAATTGTATCCATACTTTATATCTGGAATTCACAAAGCACAGTATGTTAGAAGACTTGAGAGCCCATCATACTGTTTTCTCCAAATGGGCATTCTGAGCCATTCACTTGCACTGGGCAACTGAACCTACTCCTTAAATGAATTATGGACAGAATTTGGTCCATGCCTTTTAGAACTCCAATAACAGGAAAACTTTGAAGAGACTTTTGTATATTGTACCCAACAAAACAATCAAGCCAGCAAGCAAGCATCTCTGAACTTCATTGTTAGTGGTAGAATTATGTTGAATGATGATATCTAAAATGTTTGAAGCACCCACTGTGGGCCTAGGATTCTGCTAGGCACTTTCTATATATTATAAAGTGCAAAAATCATGTAAGTGAGGTGGGGTTACCACCTTCCATATATAGGAGACTTAGGCCCAATGAAGTTTGGTGGATGGCACAAGGTCACACAGGTTATTCAATCTTTCTGGACGCAGGATTCAGTGCAAGATTATCTGGTTCTAAAGCCATGCCCTTTCTACAGAGTTAACCCAATTATATTAACATTGCTGGAGAAGTCTATGGACACTTCATCTCTCAGCTTTGCCTTTCCCCAATGCACCCCACTCCCCACATGCCCTCCTTTCTATTGTGTCCAGACGTTTCAGTGTTTCCATTCCACAGCCCTAGGGAGATATTTGGTATAATGTAATGGCCTGACCATAGCTTACACCCCAGAAGGAACAGGCAGTCCCAGATTTTCAGTGTAAGAAGCTCAGTGGCAGGCCCCATACCCATTCAACACTCAAACACAACAGGGTCTTTCTTTTCCATCACAAAGGGGGATCCAAGCAGTAGACCTTTTTCAGAGACTGGCCAGAGTGAGATCTCTTTCTTCTGTACTCTTTGTGCTTCGTAAATAACAAAGCAGTTATTTGCTGAAAGGTTCTGTTGTGCATGAGCCTGTGTTCCCAAAACTCACCATACAGCAACTCTTCCACAAATGTATTTCTAAAATGTGGTGTTTGAAGAAGATTTAAGAGTTTCCAATGAGTAACAAACCAATTGCCATTATACATCTTTGGTTCCTAATAACTAAATGCTGTATGCTTTCTGCATTTCAATGAAATTGAAGTAAGAGATCATGATCAGTCATTATAGTAGGAATATACATAGCTTAGAGTTCATTAGTTTTTGCTTCTGAGCATTTGGGTAGCAAAATTTAAGCAAGATACCTGAACTTCTATTGTCAGAAAAAAACAGAATAGTTTGCTATCAATTACAAGGCTTGACATACGTGCCTGGACATCACCATCAACTTAATTATCTCTGCATTCCTCAAGGCACAGACTCAGTCAAAATTCACCATTTCCCTGATGCAACATCTGGAGGATCAAGTCAATATATTTTGTTTTCCTCTCCACACAAATTTCCAGTAACTAATGAATTGTATAAGATCCTAGTGTGGAGTTTGTTTGTAAGCAACCACCATATCCACCCATATAGCACAAAATAAAGAAGGGCCCTCACACTTCTTACTACTTATGGGCTACTTAAGTCATCAGAACCAGAGTATGTCTTGAACCATTTCCCACTGTTATCTATGCTCCTAGTTAGTAATATCACTTTCCAGGTACAAACCCAATTATCATCCAGATTTCCTGCACATATTCATGTTTCCAGATTCTAATCAAATATGTTTAGATTGTGATTCTTCCTTCCTGTTCTAGAGATGTATCTATGGAATGATCTGTGCATTGTCCATCAAACTAGAGCCAACATTCAGGACCGGCATGCTACACTCAGAGAATATATTCAAACTTAGTTTGTTCTGGCACACAATATTCCCTCCTCTTTCTAATATTATTAATTATCTAGTAATGAGTGAAAGAAAAATACTATTTTCAATTTGAGTTTTAATAAGATAGGTACGTTTTGTTTCTTTAAACATTTTAATAATTCTAACAGTTAGAAAAAAACAATGAATCAAAATATTTAATTAAATTTTCCAAGTAAATGTCAGTGGGGGTAAAGGGAGGGCATGTATCATTCATTCTTTCAACATTTATTAATAATTTATCATTTTTATCAGATATTATGTTGCTTTATTTATCAGTTAGCAATTTTTGTTAGGTTTTGGGTGAGTGAAATTTATTGAATTCAACTCAAATAGATTCAAATTAAAAAGATAACCCAGAATAATTAACCAAATAGTTTAGTGTTAACTGGCTTTAGGCATTTGGCTTAATTCAGAGTTCAAATGAGGGTGCCAATATACACATCTTTTAGTATTGTGTCCTGTATATGACATATTTTCCTCCAGAAATCGAAACTAGACTATGTTGCACAACCTCCCTTGCACTTGCAGGGGCCACGTACAGGATTGTACCCAACAGAATGTGTGCAGAACGAATGCCTGCCATTTCCAGGCATGGCTCATTTAAGTCCCTCAGACAGCATCTTCTGATCTCTCCCTTCCACTTATGCCAAGCTGATGTCAACCTTGGAATGCAGATTCTATATGGATCCTTCCACAACCTAGGTTCACAGAGGAAAGCACAATATCCCCAACCCAGATGAAATCATGTGGGTGAAAAATAAATTTCCATTACATTTAGCTGCAGGAATTTTAGTTATAAGTGTTATAGCAGGTAGCACTGTCTTAATCCCCTTGGATGTTACCTCAGTTTTGGAATGTTCTCCTTTCATGGTCATACAATGTCAGTTTATATTTCCCTTACAGACTTTTCTGCCACCAGAGTTCCTGAGCATTACTCGGCATATGCCAGTTATACACATTTTTGAGTTAATCACTATGAATTAACTAGTTTTCGTCCCTGGGCGTCACCCACGGAAACGAGGCAATAAGCTTCCATCAGGCATATGTGTGCTGGAGAGGGACACAGTCAGGAGGGGGTAGCTAATCAAGCAAAATCATGGTTATATTACCTATAGAGAGGGAATGGAATCTGAGTGGCAAAATTCAGCAAATGTTCACTACACTGGAGACACAAAGATGAGGAAAGCCATGTCTTATCTGTTATCCTTGATACACAACATATGGACTTCTAGTAACCAATATAAGCTGTGTCCCAACTAATCACTAAAAATATCTTATGGTCCAAAGGAGTTCTGAAAGGAAAAAGGTTTGCAACATTGCATTAATTCATTGTGGTGTAACTGTTGGACATATTCACAAATTCTTCTACATTTTTTCCTAGGCTACAATGTAGTAACTATTTTTTATTGCAAGTTTGTGTTTGTGTTTTTATATAATTATTTTCATCTTTTCAATTTGTGGTGGGCTGTAGAAATTTTGTATTTCCAAATTCTATCTTGATAGTGTTTTTTTTTTTTTACTTTTGAGTGATGGATTACGAGTAGCAAGGGTGAGAACATCTTTTCCCAGATGTCTTCATACTTGTAATTCTCTTAGAAAGGTCTAACAAATATGAACTCACAAAAAAGCAACTGCAAACAACAGCAAAACAAAATAAACAACAACAAAAAACTGAATCAGACCCACAAGTATATCATATACTCTAGCAGCTGCCTGTCAAACATAAAACATTATTTTCAATATGTGTTAAAAAGTAAAATAGTAGATAGTTGATTTTGAAAAACAAGTAGCACATCTGAAAAGAAAGAAAATTCTCAATGAAGGGGCTAAACATCAAATTAGGTGGAGCTAAAAAGAGAATCAACAAATTAGATGACTGATTTGAAAAAGAAAACAAAAAATATACAATAATGAAATATAAAGAAACAGAAAATATGAAAGAGCAGTTGAGATACCTAGAAAAGAATAGGATGAGGTATAACAGGTACCTATTTAGAATTCCAAGGACATGAAAGAGAATTATATAGACATATTGTTCAAATAGAAAATGAAGTTGAATATTTTCAAAGTGGATGGAAGTTATAAAATTTCATATTTAAGAAGCATGCCAATTCCAGTCAGTAAAAATGCAAATAAATTATAACTTCATTGCAATTTAAACTTCAGAAACCCAAAATCAAAGAGAAGAACTTAATAGTAGCCATAAAGAAAAGACAGACGACCCACAAAGTAACTATAATCATTCTGGTTGTTAACTTGTAAGCACCAATGATGAAGGCAGGAAAGCCTTGAAAATGGACACTTGAAAATGTTTAAAATTTAATGGAATTTAATGTAAAATATTAATGGATTTTAAAGCATGCGTTTTAAATACTGAAATAAAGATCTATGAATCTAGAAAGCATACCATGAAATCTTTCAAAAATGAGATTGAAAAATAAAATTTTAGGCAACATAACTGAAAGGATTTATCAGCAACTGGACTTTACTAAAGGAAGTTTTTAAAATGTGTCTGAGATAGAGAGAGGATTGGTGATCAAAGAAAATTGGTGAGCAGGATAAAGAAACCCCCAAGAAAGCAGGTCAAAACAAATTCAAATAAAATAAATACCACGATGAGTGAAATACAATTAATTCTCCATCAAAATGCAAACATTATCAAATTTCATATTAAAATCTATTTTTATACATTTTAAGATGTGTACATGACATATAAGTTTGATTAAAAAAAGGACTTAAGCATATTAATCATCTTTTAGGAGCAGGGATATATCCATAACCTGCTACGTTAAAAAAGGAGTTCTCAGGGCTGCCAATCTTATAGAAGTGTTTGGGTGGTAATGCATTTCCCCAACATTAAAGCAACAACAACAACAAGAAAAAAAAAAAAAAACTACTAACCAAAAGAAAGCCTTCTGGATACATTAATCTCAGACCAAAGCAACTGATGTAGCAAAAAATGTACTAGATGCAAAGGATATCAGTACATCATAATAAAATATTTGATGCTTTAAGAAGATATACACTACTTACATGCACCTAATAACTCATCTTGAAAATATATAAACTTCGATCTTTTTCTTTTTTTTGAAAAATGAGAGGTCCTCAAGGAGTCGTTTATATGCTTACCATCAGTTCAGCAGATTCTAACAAATGTCACGTACACCAAAAAAAAGGCAGCAAAGAAATAAATGATTTTAAAGATAAGTTTATCTACTGCAAATTAATAGAGCATTTCCCACAACGACTGAACAGCACATTTTTTTTTACAAGCATACATAGAAATACACCAAAATTATCCACAAACTGGCCATAAAGCAATTCTCAATAAATTTTCAAGAAATAGTATTATTTAGATAATGTTGTCTGTGATTTTTAAGTTAAAAATTGATAACAAAAATAACTTCAGAAACAAAAGCATTTGAAAATGTTAAAATACACTTTCAAGTATGCCATAAAATTAGAATGGAAAATATTTAATACTGTGTGATAATGGATATACTATATGTCCAAACAGGTTACTACTCAAGTGCTTTTCAATGGAAAATCCTTATTTTAGGCTTAAACACTGATACTAGAAAAGAAGATATACTGAAAATTGATAATCTAATTACCTCTTTATGACAGTAGAGAATGAAAAGTAAAATAAAACAAAATAAATTAGAAAGAAGGCAATAACAAAGGTAAGAACTAGACTTTTTGTGGAATTAAATATATATATATTAAATAAGGTTATTCTTTGAAAATATGAATAAAATTGATAAACCTCCAGTAAGACTGAACGAAAGGAAAAAAGAAGGAAATGGGGGTTAATATATACCTAAATATATATAGAGAGAGAGAATAAAATGATAAAAGAGAGTAATTTTTATGAACAATTATATGCCAATGAAAACATAGGCAAATGGATGAACTTATAGAAAAATAAACTTAATGAAACTGCCTCAAGGAGCAGTTAAAAACTAAATTGTCCTGTAACATTTAAGAAGTAAAATAAAAGAAAGAAAATGAATCATATTGGCCTATGGGATAAACAATCTAAAAATATCTAGTAAAGTTGAAAATGCACAGAAATCCCATTCCTTAGATTTACCCTAAAAAAATCCTTGCACACAAATTCATAGTAGCAACTAAAAATACTGTGAAATAGGTTAATGGATAAAGAAATTGTTAGAATCCTAGAGCGGACCCTATGGGTTCCTGGACCAGATAAGTCCTGAAATGCAGAGAGGCCAGCCTCTCCAGAATATCCACTACTCCCATCCCCTTCTCCCATATTATCGACAGCCCCCTCCAACATGAAAAGTTTAGAATGGGCATGAAAATTTCCCTAAAGAGTGGGAGAAAGATCAAAGGTGATTGTGGAGTTATATAGAGAAGGGCAAATTTAACAAATACGTATGAATGCTGAATCATTATGCTGATATTTCCTTTATTCTCCAGTATCTTATAGCAGCTAGAAATGAAATTGTGGAATTGCAACCCATACCAAACTGTGAAATCTTTCCCCAACTAACTGTTGCAATGTGCTTTGAAATTTCTCACTTTTTTGTATATATGTTATTTTTCACAAAGAGAAAAAAAATTGACTGTGATGATAAATATACAGCAACAGGATGATATTGTGAACTGCTGATTGTACACTGTGGATGATTACATGGTATGTGAATATATAATATATATATGTATCAGTAAAGAGTGGAATAATTGAAATCAGGGAACTTTAGCTGCACATATTAACATGAATGATCAAACAATTACTTGACCAATAAATGCAAGATAAAGAGGTGTAACATTTATGCAACGAAAAATTATAAGCCATATTTTGGTAGGTGAATGCATATATACTAAAACCACAAATAAAATTAAGGTAATAATGATCACAACATTTAGGCTACTTCTTGGGGACTTCAAAGGATGGAAACTGAGAGAATACCAGACCCTCAAATAGATGTTTTTAAAATATAAAATTGAAAATCATGTGTCCTATGAATTGCTATTTTCACCCCTAAGGACACACAGAAGTCTAAACTTATTACCACCAGTAAGCCTCCCATATAGGAACTGTGGAAACACCACTGCAGCCTCCTATTTTAAATTTCTTTTAGATTGCTAACAAAATATATAAAAGGAGACTGGACAACAGGAAAATGGTGGAAATGTACCAGCTAAAATGAAAATAATTGGAACTATTTACTGAAGGAAGCCATATTCAAAGTGATTTTTTTTTTCTTCGCATTTTACACTTTACTTGCTTTCTTTGTGCTGTTGTGGAGTACTTTCAGGGGTTAAGATGGCTCTGAGCAATATTTAAAAGTCGGTTGTCCGGGAAGTGGCAGATTACAAACCGGCAGGAGTAGGTTCTCAGAACTAGAGATAAAGCTATGAAAAGTCTCTTGAGGCATTTCCACTGCAGAGTTAGATAAGAGATGATTTTCTCTTATGCTTCAGTAAAATGTATTGTTGTACCAGGAGCAAGTGCGAGAAGAGAAAAGAGGGAGTATATATTCCCACAAATTAAATCTATGATGGATACTTAGCAATCGGCGAATCGTATTTTCCAAGTAGCTCTTGAATGTGAGGGAAGAGAGAATGTAAGGAAAGTAGGTCACCATTTTCAAAGACTTGTTAAGGTAAATCGGGAAGATCTTTTGGTCCTCCCTTTTTTTTTTTTTTTTTTTTTCCTTTCCTTTTTATTATTTGCTTGTTTAGAGGGGAGCAGGGGGGTGGCAAACATAAAAATAGAACTGATAAAAATATCTTCCTGAAAACAAGCAACACTTTCAGAAAATAAGAGTCAATAACTTCCCAGTGGTCTCAATAGTAAAAATCCCCCTCATAGTTACCTTCAACGAAAACTGTAGAAAAATATAATTCCAGTTTTCTTGGAAAAAAGAAGGTTCTTCTACAGAAATTTAACATAGTTTTTTTTTTTCTAATCATCTTACCTAGATAATATAATTTATTATTCTGAATAAGTAGATAGTTTAAAATTAATTTTTATTTACCCTTATAGTACTTTTAGTCATTTGGGAGTACTTATCATAAGTTGTGTAGCTTCTGATGATTTCCTTTGGGACTTTTGCTCTCAGCTTTGTAATCAGTGTTGGAAAGCTACATATTTTCCCTACTATGACAATCAAATTGTAACTGTATTTGGGATAAAGCGAATCTATTCTCCTAAGATTAGGCTTTGTTTCTCAGAGGTTAACCTGTTTTATTTTTATTTTCTGTTTACAAAGGATGGTTATACCTACTTCACAGTTGTGAATTGCGACTCAGATTTCTAAAGTATCTGATACTTGATTTTTAAAAAATGTTAACAGTGGGAAAGGGGGTCATGGCTTAGAGTTCTATCATCTCTTCCTGCTGTTGTCAGTGGTCGTCGTCTGCTAGCTGTTTCTTCTTTCTCTCTCTCTGTGCTGAATTCCTTCTGCCCATCCTCTGCAACTCTATATGTTGGACTTGCCCATTCACTTGTGCCTCTCTGTTTCTGCAAGTACAAAGTACAGACGTCCAGGTCCCCCATGGGAAAAAAAAAAATATATATATATATATTCTTCTTTTTTCTTTAGCAAAGGAGAAAATAAATTTTTATTCTTCTTGATTTCATGATGCTTTTCTTTCCTACTCTTTAACTGAAACTTAATGAAGCAAGTTATATAAAAGTTTTTGTATTGTGAATTATCTTAAACCACTTTGAGCCTTTGTATTGTGAATTATCTCAAAGCACTTTGAGTATGAATATATCTACTTTACTCTAAACCAGGGCTTGGCAATTTTTTTCTGTAAGGGCCCACATAGTTAATATTTTAGGATTTGCAGGCTGTGTTTGCTCTGTCACAACTATTCATCTCTGCTACTATAGCACAAACGCAGATATGAAAAACATGACCACGGGAGCATGACTGTGTTCCAATAAAACTTTATTTATGGGTGCAAATGTTTGAATTTCATATAATTTTTACATGTCACATAATATCTTCTTTTTTCCCTGTTTTCTTCCCCAAACCACTTAAAAATGTGAAAATCATTCTTAGCTCGTATGCCATATAAAACAGGTAATGGCCAATTTGGTCTGTAGTCCATGGTTTCAAATACTTGCTCTAATGTATAGTGCTTAAAACTCTGGATCATTTACCTTTTCCAGCAAAAAGTATACAGTGTGTTTGCAAACTATATTGTCCATTAAAAACAAAACAAACAAAAAATGCTTGTCACTGCACTATGTGTTCCTATTAGAGAATATAAGCAACTTTTCCCCCTAATATTCATATGTTACATCTTTTGGAAGAATAGCATTCTGTGTATGTTGAAGCACCTTTATGAACCAAGAAATCTTACGCCTCTGCTTGAATCTTTTAAGAATTTTTTTCCTAAGGTAGTAAGAATCAATTCTGCTATGTGATCAATACCAGAAAGACGTTATCTGCATGCGGATTTCCAACTGACTTCAAAGCATCCTTGGATTAAATCCATGGGGTACAAAATCAGAGGAGAATCAGTTTCACACTAACTCAGACACTCACTCAGTCACTATACAGCCAGTAAAATAGTCAGGATATAGAAAATAAATTAGAAATTAAATTCTCGGCTGCCAGTACATTATGGCAATATTTTTGCTTGCAGCAGGAGAATTGCACAATCTCCCTGCCTCAAGGTATCCATTTTTTCTCTCTAAATCACTAATGGGATTATTAATTTTATCTTTGACTTTATTAAATAAATTGCACCTTTAGAAATTAGTGCTTATCTTGATGAACTCTGCAACAAGGAAACCTATGAATAAATTAAATAGCTGAAGGTCACTTATAAAAGGAGGATGAGAAGGTAGTCCTCTTTTTCATAATTTTAATCATATACACAACCTTCCCCCCACCACCAAATGGCTTATATCATTTAATATTTTCTATATCCCTGAGAGCAGTCTAAACACTCACTTAGGAAAAACTAACACAGAGAACCGAAGATCTGCATTAATACTACTCAATGTCAGAAGTTCCAGCCTTCCCAGTATGAAAACGTGTGAACCATCCCTGAGCATGAAACGATCCCGGCAGGGTTCATTATAGACCCATTGCCTAGGCAGGAAGAAATGACAATAAAGGACTTTGAAAAGGAAAGATTTTTTAAAAGGGCAAGGGAAAAGGAAACATTCCCTATGCCACTGACTGCTCTAGTCATTTGATTGCCTGAATGGCATGTTTTTTTCTCATCCAGCCTTTTTTTCCCCACATTGCTTACTCACCTCAGAGTATCTTATCCCTTACATTCAAATGCTGAACCTCTACTTATGCTCAAAAGAGTTCAAATGTACTTTGATGACCTTCACAGGCAGCAAAGCACTCTCTACCTGGGCTCCTGTTCTGCCACGCACACATCAAATACTAAAGCCCTTGTCAGATGGTTGTAATGAATATTGCATGTATTGAACTCAAAACTTATTCCAGGCAAGAATCATTTCCAATTTATATATTGACATCTTTATCACCTCGAAGAGTATCTGACAAATAATAGGTGCTCAGTAATTCCTTAGTGAATGTGTGAATAAAATCAAGCAAACAAAGGAACAGAGATGGATCTAATAGAGCATTACCCATAACACTCAAAGCATCACTCAAAGTTTCTAATTTTGGCATCTTTATCTGAAGAAAGATGACTGGCAAGTTGATCAAGGGAGTAAAAAAGACAAATAATATGAAATGAATATTAACAATAGTTATTGAAATATTAGTAAAATATGAATGAATTAGTAATGACATGTACCTTTTCCTACCCCATGTATTGCTAAGCTTTTCATATATTTTACCTTGTTTACTTCACACTGGCATTTTGTCATGGGAATGGGGGTTTATATGAAAATTATTTGCTAGAACACTAAATAGCTGGAACTTTATTCTCTTCCCACCTACCGAAATTATTGCCCAGGGACCAGCAGCAAATACTCAAATATTCAAACTTCTGCCTGAGGAGGAAATTTTAAGTTCTGCGCAAGTTGTTCACTTCCTTCAGTCAGAATCTAGTTTTCTGGGAACAGACCAGATCACAGTATTTTGTAATAATTGTCAGAACTAAAAACTTTTCATCTTGCTCATCATCCAGAAGTACATTAGGAAGAAAAAAAGACAAAAAGCCAAGCAAGAAAAGGAAGTGATGATGACTCATTTTAGTATGATATTGAGCACTGGCTTATTCTTTGTAAATTGCATTTGTCAAAACCTGAGAACCTTTTTACATTTAGTTAAGTTATATAAATATGTCTTATCCCAGTTAATGAGAATGACATAAGAGAAACAATAAACCTTTTCCTCAATGATGAAGGTTTAAAATATGCCAGCAGATTTGATATTTTAAATTATTAAATGATATTTTCATCTAAAATAATGTTCACATTTTCATCATTGAAGAATCTTGCACTCTATCACGTCTGAGTCACTGAAGAATCTTACACTTTATCATGTTAATATTGAAATGCAAAATAACTTTTTTCACATATTGTAAAATAAAAACCTATTTCAATTTAAGGTAGGAAATCCATTTTTTGATGGCATTGTTACATTATATCATAATGACGCATTTGTTATGCACTGCAAAAGCCCATGATGGGCTCTGAATTGTGTGTCCCAGTTTGGGCATGTTCTTGGCATTTTAGTGACTGTGGATCCATAGTAAATAAGATCTCTTAGGCTGCTATTTCAGGTAAGGGGTGGCCCAACTAAATCAGGCTGGACTTTAATCTGGATTATTGGAGTTTCCTGGAGTCCTTTATTAAGTGAAAGTGGCAAAGAGGGAGAAGCCATGGAGAGCAGGTCCAGAAAAGAACAGTCCTTTTCTGTCCTTTGGACAGAACCTGAATAAAAACGTGGAAGACATTCTGTGCTTGTGAAGGAAAAACCCCGGACCGAGAATTGCTGGCAGCGTGTCTCAGAATGCACAGTCATCTTGGAGAAAGTAGAGCCTTACTCATGCCTTGATTTTGGACTTTTCCTATTCTCAAAACCATGAGCACCAACCAAACCTTTAGTTATCTGAAACTCGGTAGTTAGTATCGTCAGATATTATAAAGAACATTTGAGAGGCACACAGCATTTTTGTAGCTCAAATTTAGTGTAATTTCCCTAAATATTGCACAGTTAAGAATTTTTTGTTTTCAAAAGTGGATGACAGGTTAATCTATTGATCATTTCATTTGGAGCCATCAAGTGAATTGTTATGGACACGAAAACTATAAAACAATTCAGAATTAAGTTAGAAATTTGTGTATAGTTCATTATATCCAGTGCATATATCAGTTGAACAGATTTCAGTTTTAGTTAGTGTTATATTTAAACCATTTTGTCTAGTTCATGTTCATTTTAAAAAGTACAGTGAAAGAAATAACTATTGTATTCCCAGCTGCTGCTATTTCATAATAAGATGCATTTTATGTACATTAACAGTCCTGGTGAGAACAGATCCCAGCTACCCCTTTTAACATTTTTTAAGTATTAATTACTCCAGTTTAATTCCTGTTGTAGTGTACACTGGGCACTTTAAAAGGTAACATGTTCAAGTTCACGGTGAATATTTGCCACTCATTTATTGCAAGACCGTAAGTGAATTTCTGCCGTCATTTTAATTAACTAACTTACAATGCATCTAAGTTCATCATTATTGATGACTGTTTTTATAAGAATTCAAGAATTCCCTAATAACACCATACCTTGCAAAATGAGAAGTGACGTAGCACATGTATTAGTAATCATAAAGCTGGGATATCTTCTGATCTATTTTTAAAATGAAATTTTCCTTGTCCTTAATTAAAGACACACATGGAATTTGAGGCATTTCTTAGCTACTTACCATGTTACTATAAAAGACAAAAGTAATTTCTTTCTCATTCTTATCTTGATAGATATGCCAATAATTTTTAAAAAACTTATTTAATAGATAGCAGGAAATATTTTAAACATATACATAACCAAACAATTCAGTGATTCATATTGGTTAACATGTGTTGAGTATTTACTAACTGAGCTAAATTATTTACATATATATGGATACAAGTCATAATATTTTTGCCAGAAAGTGATACAAGAAAATAATTTAAAAAGTATTGAAAATAAATTAGCAAGAAGTATAGTTGATTTGGGAAATCTCCTCTGTCTAAATTAGGTTGTAAACTAGTCTTAACATGTCTGTAGTAGATTATCTAATATTCATGAGAGCCCATTCTAGTTTATTTGCTCATTTATTCACTCAACATATTAACTGGACTTCTACAGTGGGACAGGCACTGTTCTAGGCATTAGGGATATAGTGGTGAATAAAATCTGCAATATTCCTGTCCTCATGCAAACTTATGTTCTGGGGATCAGAGGTACAAAACAAACTCACAAATAAATAAATAGCATAGTACAGGTAATAAATGCTTTGGAAAATGCAAACCTCTCATATACAAATTTAGTATCTTCTATCATGGGGAGTCTGAGAACTAGCAAGACATGGAAATTAAAAAGATGAAGATAAGTTGAAAAGAAGTTTATTTTCTTTGAAAAAATACTGAAGTTTCAAAGACATTGACTACTACTTAATTCTCAGACTTCTTTGCATTTTTAAACCAAGTTTACCAATATATTTTCAAAATGAATGTAAAATAATAACCACTCTGAATTAAGGACCTATGTGATTCGGACTCTTTGGGAAACCTTCTTACGGATTGCATCACCAATACTAGCAATATTCTTGTAAGGTAGAAATTAATGTTTCCGCTATAGAGAGGAGAAAATTAAAATGACAAAAAGTTAAGTCACTTTCCCGAGGTAAACAAGTGGCAAACCTGAGATTTAAACCACATCTCTGCCTGATGTGAAATACACTACACCATCAACCCTGTTTTATTTTATTAGTCCTGATTCTTCCACCAATGAATTAGTGAAAATTTGTTAAGAAAAAAAAGAAAGTTTTTCTTCCTAACCAGAAAACTATAATATTGAAATTTCAGCTGAAAGTTCATATTTGCTAATATAAAGCCAGGAAGTATAAAGGATGAGAGAAAGCATGAGAAAGCATGAAAAACACCAAAATAAAATTAAAGAAAAAAACCCTCAAGAAGGAGAAGGTAAACATAAATAAGAAAATAGGTGGAAACTTTTAGCACTGATAGAAGACAGGGTCAAGAATCAACATTCCGATCTTGAAATGAGTAGATCTGCAAAATACAGAATTCAACAAACATGGATGAAATGAATACTGAAGACAAGAAATGAGAACCTAATCATAATCAGTTTCTGATGTATTTTTAATGATGCCCATCCCCTGTGTATTATCTAGCAATGATAAATAATGATATACATGCTTAAGAACTACATCCTGCCTGGCCTCACATTGTAGGAGGCACATGCGGCCACCCTACTGGACAACTGATAGACACGTCACAAGGACAATTTGAGCAGAAGCTTGCTGAAATGTCACCTTCTAACATCAGGAAGAGCCAACGTGCCTCCTGTACATGTGTCTCACATGCTTTCAGGCTATAACTTTTATATCGTTCATTCTATGTTCTGTTAGAAAAGCAGTAGAGTTTATCAGAAAATGTGAATTAAAAATGGAAAAAGGAGTCGTTTTTTTAATGTAATTTTTTGTTTCAACATGAGGAGATTAGGTTCCTGTACAGAATTAGTGAATGCACTTGGTTATAATTTTAGTGCACCTCATAAAGGAATTTCATTTAAATCATGTTGAATGCTTATGAAGAATGTGAAGGAATTAAATGAACATAGACCAAGAACACCTGAAAGAGCTTATTAAGAGGCCGAAGTGCTAAAAGAAATAGGGACATAATTGAAGAACTCTTAATGTGCAGTTTATGAGCACATTTTTTCTCCTAGGAAGGCCCAGAAAGCAGAAAAGTTGCCAACACAATTCCTTTACTTATGAAAAACGGAAAGGATCCAAATACATATTGGGCGATTAATACCTAATTTAATGATGACTATGACAAACATCAAAAAAAAAATTAAAAAGATCAAGTAGAACACATTTCATACCTTGTTAAAAGCAAATACAAAGTATTTCTTAAAAGTCATCAATTTTCTTTAAAATATTTCTGTATTTCCAGAACAAGACCATTCTTAAAACTGTCCTTGATGACTTCAATATTCAAGGAAGACGTTGAACATTTATTCATAATAATCTTTAAAGAGAACATGCACTGGGCTGCACGGGTGGTGCAGTGGTTAAAATGCCTGCTTTTCATGCGGGAGACCTGGGTTCAATTCCCAGACCATGCACTCCCCTAAAAAAGAAAAGAGTAAACAGAAAGTACGTCTTAGCTGTATGCAACATTAATTTACCTTTAGTTTAGGAACATATGGGGAATTTGCCATGAAATTTTTTTATTATATATTGCTTTAAAAACCTGGAAAATAGCTTGACCATCAGGATAAGTAATTGTGGTAAAACTATGTAATGAATTTAAATTATTTAGAAATATTAGAATAATATTCATATTGTCATCTACAAACAATGCAAACATAGCAAGGTACTTCTTATTTATAGGAGAAAATAACTTAAATCTTCTAGACAATTTAGATCTAGGGCTCTTGAGGTAATTTTTCATACTTAATCAATGGCTAACACATGCCTTAGTGATTACCTATGCCTTTAAAGGAGAGTTTGGGGTGAAAAGGTATATTATACATAAAATAGTCATTTTAATTCATACTTAAAGGGAGTGCTTATGAATTCTGCCTGTGCTTACAGCCACTGAAGATTAAAAGATACTTCACCATAACACAGAGTGAAACTAGCCAGAAACTAGTACTTTCTTTAAAGCCTCCCTCAACGCGTGGAGAAATCAGTTGTGCTTTTTGATTATTTTTCCTTGTTCTCCTCAACAAATTAGTATTTTCAAGAAAATTTTTTAAATTAAAGTTTGGAGAAATACAATAAACAAATTACCAACAGGTAAGCATTCTTTGCTAGGCTCGGCCACTGCCTTAATTACGTTGAAGAGCAGGTAGTTGGCACTGATAGGATATACACACTTAGGGGCAGTGAAGGGAATTTGCCAAAGCATATATTATTAAAGGTTTAAACAAACAAATACAAACAAAATACAGATTTGTTATGTATTGACAGACCAGGTTCTCTAATGGAGGCAAAGATGATAAAACCATGGTCCTTTTTTCTTGGTATTCAAGTAATAGTAGAGGAAGTCCCCAGACAATGAAATGGAATATTTATTAGAAGTACCAATTATTAAAGTTATTCCAAAGAATGCTCATTCAGCAGGTGTGATGCAGAAATTTGCAGAAACACTCATTGCTGAAAAGCATTCATGAAAGAACCTGTGCTTTCATGGACTTCTCTCTGACCCTCTAACCAGAAGTTTTCTCATAATGAGTTTGCCTGACTCCTAAAACACAAAAGTATTTTAAGTTGTGGTGAGATACAGCATTTCTTAGCTCCCTTTCTCTATGTTGTTCATTCTAAGAGAAGAGGACTTTTGTCTTCTGAATGTTACATATTCTGCAGGTTAAGAAGCTAGAAATATATTCAGGATTATATTTTCCATGTGTCCATTTATACAGCGCCCATTGTGAATCACTTATGTTTATCATTATATACTACCACAAATGTATCTAAGCCTTGTCCGAAGAAAAAAATAATTGTAAAATGTTGAAAGTACTAGTACCATGAGGAAGAACTATTTTCTTGAACTCTCTTACTTTTTTTGTGCAAACCTTAGAATCAAGAAGGAACAAATCCTCTTAATTTTTTCACAAAGTAGGCATAGGCAAATTGTTTCTGATTGCACAAACTAGAATCGCTGAATAGTTCACTTATCTAAACTACAACATTTTTCTCTTTGAGTTGTCTATATACTCAGAGGAATTATATTAATGTTCTTATTTTATAGTTCTAAACCACACATTATTTAGGAATAGTCTCTTAGAGATTTTTATTTATATACTAAATTAATGAAAATATTAGCTCTAGTTCTGTAAGCACAAAAAATACTCATATATAAAATCAGTTCTGGAAAGATGCATTCTTTACTTTTTTGTTTAGATTCATTTAACCAAAAACATTTTAGTGTATTTAGAACAATTGAAGTAAACTTTAAAGTATAAACTATATGATAATTAAAGAACAGCAGTAAAACAACAAGAATAGGTTTGTATTAACAAGGTAATCAGCTAATAAATCCATATATGATAATAGATTCTTATCTTGAAAAATACTCCTAACCTAAATGTTTTCCTCTGTGTCACTGCAATGCCAGATTCCTATTTACTGAGGTTTAACTAGACTGATTTGTTCTACCTTCAGACACAAGCAGAAAATGTCAGGTTCCCATATCAACAGACGACAAATAAATATCATCTTGTGTGCTGAGCACCCACCCACCCCCACCCGCATACACACATCATATCCAGAGTTGATGGGAGCATATATATATATATATATACAGAGGATAAATTTGGGAAAACACAGCCTCAAAACGATTGATTTCTCATGCTAATTGCAGTTCTCAGGTATCAAATTTTTCTTGGTCCAGACAGTTATGACAGAAGAGGTGTTACTTCCCTAATCAAGTTTGGCATGAGATTTGGCTGCGCTAGTAGATGATGTGGAAAAATATGGACCAGACATTTCATCCATAATTGATTACAAAACTAATGCATTATTCCAAACCCACAATTCTGGTCATAGCCTGTTTCTGTGGAACTATTTTTTCCTATTGCTGTTTTGCTTTTTATACAGCATTCCCATGGATTTCTAAAATTGCCTATAACTAAGACAAAGATCTCCTAAAGCAATTAGAGCAAATGAAGGAAAGAGTCCATGAATTTCCTTGAAATAGCAAATTCTATAAAATGCACACAAATAATCCATTCTGCATTTTGAGGGTTTCAAATATTAAAAAGAAGATCTGAAGGTTTACTGACCTATGTAAGTGATTCTTTTCTCTTTCATAAATATAAAATCACCAAATTTTGTAGAGTAATAGGTGAATGCAGTGCTGCATTTGGGAATGTGAAAAATAGCAAAAAGTTAAACTAAAATTTTAAAGGTGATGTTTGAATATACATGCATATTTATATTCTGTTGGATGAAATGCTACATATTCTAGTTATTGAACTTGACTTATAAAATAATTTAAAACTTTATACCCATAATTTAAACATATTTATGTTGCACATAATATAAAATCTTCATAATAACTCTAAGCAACCTAATATTTCTAAGATGTTTCTTATCATTCTAATCACAGGAGCCAACTATTCTCCCTTTTCATTAATCAAGGGGCCATGTGTTCAAATCCTCACCAGGGACTTATTGAAAGAACCAGTGGCTGATTGATGAAATGATGTAATACGAGCCTACATTTGCCTAGTTGTCTAAGTGTATACTTTTGGATTTTTCAGGGGAACTGGTGATTTTCATTTCTTCAACAACTATTGTCTAAGTGCAGACTATGTTCAAGGCACTTTCTTGGGAATAAAGCCAAACATACTGATCGACAGACTTGTAGAGAATTCAAAGTAATGCCATAATGCCTTCATTACAGGGTGTAGGGAATAGAAATAGAGTGTCCTAGGAAATGAAAGTTTCTGGAGGAAGGAGGACCCAATTGACACTTGAATGATGAGCATTAACAGCCAGGTATAGAGAAAGTATTTAGTGGAAATGAAAACTCCCAGGAGAGGAAGGAGCATTCGTAGATATCTGGCATCCAGAGATTATGTGACACGTATGTTGGGGGTGGGAGGGGAGTGGATAAAAGTGTATTAACCTGGCTGGATTAAACAATGGGCAGGGAGCAGTTAAACATAAGTTGGACATCAGCAATAATTACATCTTCACGGATGTGCAAGGCATTGAACTTCTTCCAATAAGCCAGGAAAGAGCAAGAGAGCGTCTTTTAGAGGATGATCGTGAAAATTAGATTGACACCCTCGCCATGTGCAGCAAAGGAAATGGGAATGAAGGAGAAGGCTAGAAATTGAGCAGCCCGGAAAGCACTGATCTGTAGTCACTGCAATTTCTGCTGAATCATTTGGTTCCATCAGATATCTCTCCAACCATTTACAAGGTTGGCAACTCTAATATGTTAAAAACAAGTTAACGTATTAGATTTCCATTTTCACATATTAAATTTCCATGTTATACTTTAAAATATTTTTGCAACTACTTTAACTCTGTGAAGTCTGATAGCACTTATTTCTTACAGTTTCTATGCTCTTTTACAAAAACTGTTTCTCCAATTTGAAGTATATTCTAGACATTGTGCTTCTTTTGTGCCTCTCATCCGGGATTATCTTCCTTCAGATAGCTAGATAGATGATAGATGATAGAGAGATACATAAAGATATAGAGACAGACAGACAGATAGATAGATATAGCTATTTAAGTGTATATATATATATATATATGTATAAATAGAGATATAGAAGTATAGATATACATATAAAACACAAGGATGTATTGACAGAAGAAAATTAGAAAAATAAAAAGTGCCTGATTACATTATTGTCTTGACATTCCCTGCCAAAATAGGTTTTAAAGGCCATACAGCAGCTCATTGTTATACTATATGAATATAATTTGTGGTACCCCTAGTTTTTAATCCAGGACCCTTTGCAGCAGGGTAGAAGCTTTTGGCACTGTTACTTTGCTGTTGCCATTAATATATTTAAAGAATTTTGAGGTGATGGTATTGGATCTGAAAAAAAGTATATCCAGGAAAGTTATATCAACAGCTCCAGCTATCATAACCTCAGGGTAGGCACCACGACTGAACATGACTTGTGAACAAACTTGTGTCATTCATTTTACGGACCGCAGCAGGCATTCGCATTTCTGTCTGTAGGCGCCTGTTCTCCATTTATTTGTTTCTTTCTCTATGTCCCCCTACATTTAGTTATGCTACAAAATTTCCAAAAGCATTTAATATACCTTGTAGAAATGTCTGCCACTCAAGAAGAAAAAATGTAAAATAGGGGAAGAAAACTGAGAAGAAAAACCGGTTGATTTGTGATGCTACAGTAACACAAAGTTATAGTCTATATGGGTCTATGTTTGAGAAGGTCTAAGCTCCCAGCCCTCTATTCTAGACATAGGTTTAGCCAATCCCTCTTCTCCTTGGGGATTATCAATTTCAGAAGTAAAATTATAAAACAATCTAGGTCACGAACTTTAAATTTCCTGACTTTAAGTTTACTATCACATTTTAGTGAATATATATATTTCAGGAGGTGACACTGATATTTTTAACCTATAAAATCAACAACTTAAATTGTTCTCAGTTTTCCAAGCCAGATGGTATTGTAACAATTTTTTTCAAATAAGACACAGTGAAGTAAAATCCGGGTCTTTCTGAGTGAAATTGCAAATGCAAACAATAGGAGGGCAAATTTGTTTTCTTTTTATCCTCAAGAAATATCTGAGAATAAGAAACACATTTTCTGAATTCTAAAAGGAGCATCAGGAACTGTCACAGTGTTAATCAGAAATGATTGCTAGATATAATTCTAGAGGATTTATGAAAATATAATAAATAAAACATTTTTCTTCTTCCTTTTTGAAAATGCGGAGTCAATGATTAGCATTGAAGGAAAAAAGAGTAATTTCTCTCCACCCTCACCCCTTCTCCATTCCCTATACTCTAAATGCTTTAGATATTTCAATAGGACATTTAACCCATGACATACTACAAGCAAATCATATATTACTTTCTTACTAGGTGAGAAATGTGCCTGGCACTATGGGTGATAGATATGTCTGTAAAGATATAAGAAAAGTACAAGAAAAGGACAAACAAGAATACAAATAAGAGTACAAGATAAAATTCAGACAGACCCTCTAAACGAGCACATGTGAAATACAGTGTTACAGGATTAAGAAGTGCTCGAAAAGGAAAGGCAGTTGACTTTGAGTGAGGTCATGAAGACTGGGTAGGATTTAGGTAGTCTGAGAAATGGCATGGAAGAAAACTTGGATCAAACCACAGCAATTAGGAAAAGGTGCTATGTATATGCCAATCATTGGGGAATCATTATGAAATTTTATAAGGGGATGTTGTGGGTTGAATTTTGTCACCCAAATAAGACACATTAAAGGCCTAACTGTCAATACCTCAGAATTTGACCTTATATGGATATAGATCAGATGTAGATGGAATTAGTCAAGATGCATGCATCCTGGAGTAGGGTGGGTGCTTAATCCAATACAAGTGGTGTCCTTGAGTGAAGGGAAGAAGAGACACAGATTCATAAAGGGAGAAGGTCATGCAATGCTGGAGGTGGAGACAGGAATGATGTAGCGCCCTGCCATGGAAAGCCAAGGATTTCCAGCAAACACCAGAAGCTAAAAAAGGCAAGGAAGGAATTTCCCTGCCATGTCCAAGGGGCTGGGCATGACCTTGCTGACACCTGAATTTTGGACGTCTGGTCTCCACAGCTGCGAGATTACAGAAATACATTCCTGTTGTTTAAGCACATGGTTTGTGGTAAGTTTTTGCAGCAGCCCAGGGAAACTTAGACGGGGGGTGGAAAGGTGGAAACGTGTTAAAATTGTCATGTAAAAGAGAAAATAAATATCTGAATTATGGTCTGAAACCTGGAGACAAAAGGAAGCGGCAGAAAATATTCAGGGGAAGATGTTTCATCAGTTTGACAAAGAATTCATTTTACTTTCAAACGTTCACAGAAGACATGTTGGTTTCCCCCATAAGTCTCCCTTTATGCAACTCATCATCTTTGTTATTAAGCAAAATGCTTTGCTGATATTTTTACACAAAATATTAGAAGTTTCAAGTTCATGCTAAAACATTCTATTGCTCCTAAAACCAATCAATCAATTACTCAAATGTGTGTTTATGTGTAACTAAATGATAGAAGACAATTTAGCGACATGGGAGATTGAATTTATTTGAAGGTATCACCTTTATTTCCTGATTGATATGTAAGTATTTATAATTAATAAATAGGAAAATACAGCAAATCATCTTCAAAGTCTCCGCAATCAAGTTACTAGACCGTCACAGAAATGTTGCAACGTAATCGTCTGCCATATATTACTAGAAACAAAATAGTAACATTTATCATGCCTATTTTATGCTAGGCCAAATGCATTGCCAGCACATCTCATTCAACTCTCAGCAGCCCTTTGAGTTAGTTATTATTGATACCCTCATTTTTTGAAATGAATCAAAACACTTAGATAACTTAAGTGAACTGCCCAAGGTCACTAAACTAGTAGAGGGTAGGCCCAGGATTTGAATTCAAATCAAGTTCCCATACAATAAGGATGTTATTATAGAGTTATGTGACTAAAACAGTACTCACACTACTTTAAAAAAAAAAGAAAAAGGAAAAGGATACTTTTTTTTTTCAATTAAAATCTTCTTCCTAAAACATCTGCTTGAGAATCTGGACAGTTAAGTATTATTTAATTCTATAGCTGTTTAGTGACCACTGGGAAATAAATAAAAATGTTACAAAATATCCAAATTCTCATCATAGACATAAGGGCATGTGTAGAAAAGACTATTAATGTTCTTCATTATTTAAAAGATTTCTATCATGCCTGTAATTTATAGAGTATTTATATTTTTATTGAAAAACAGTTGTATGCAAGATCAGAGCAAAAACTCTTCATGAAAATCAATTACCCCGATACAGCACAGTATACTCCAGCAGCCCCTTAGATTTTTGTCAGATTGATTCAAAATCTCTAATGCAAGCCAGTCCCCTGAAGTAGTACAGTCCTGGCAGTAATAGGTTGGTACTTCTGGAGCAACAAATTATCAGTCCATTTGTTTTTCATTTTGTTGATATATGCATCTTAATATCGCAAAGTATTATCCCTTATTGCTGTTCAATTGATAAGTGTGATGATTTGTTTAACCTAGAGAGTGAAAGATATTTAGTTTCTATTTTCCCACTTCAATCTGTCTTTTGTTTATGTTACTTTGAAAATTTCATCAAAGAGTTTTCAGAGAAACTTCCTCTCAGTGGAGCAAAAGATGCTCATTCAAAATCAAGGGTCTCATTAAATATCCCTAGTGATTTGGGATTTCTCACGAGGAAATGAATGCCCATGTTATGTGCACATTTCAGCAATTTTTAGACGCAACTATAAAGACATAGCAGATAAGCATAGGTTATTGCCATTTACTCTGCAATCTAAACCAAGGGTAAAAGCTCTGGGGAAAAGGTCAGAAGTATGCCACTTGTCATATGCATCAGAAGAGATGCACAGATTAACTTCTAACTCAGTTGAACTTTAATTTATGTACTGTCTAATTTTCCATCAGAAAAACAGTTCTGCCCCTGATTAATAAATTTCAAAAATGTGCACCAAGAGCGGTGTTAGATGATCAGAAACAAGAGCTGCGGCTAAAGATGCATTTGTCCAAGGTAGTCTGATGAGGTCAGAATTACACAGCTTCTTTTATTTATGACTGTGAGCCTATGTTGCCTCCAGGCACTTCCTAATGGAATTCAAGCTGCCAGAATAAATAACTGAAGGAGAAATAAAAGTATAAATTTATTTAATGCGCATAGTTAACCATAAGCAGTAGGTTATCACCAAATACTCTATACAAAACCTGGTTTTATTTTCGTTACCCAAACCTTGGGGAAACACCTATACTTTTAATGGTAATTGATAGTCTCAATTTTCAGTAGAAATTTAAGGCTTTTTTTTTTTTTTTTTGCTAAAATTATGTTCAAACTGTATGCTGGTTTAACATATAGGATAACATGTTCTAATAGCTGCAAAATTTAATTCATGATTTTTTTTTCCCTACCAGGTCTCTATTGTTTGTTTTCACTTTATTTCCTAGGTCACATATTCTTGGTAAGTTTTAAACAAGCCTCCAAAAAACTGCACAGTCAGAATCAAGAATCAAATTTAAATTTCAGGGTAACTCTTCTTCTACTCAGCTACCATCTTGTCAGTTGCTTTTTGATGGATTTTGCATGAGGGCCTGTTCACTAAATTGATGAAACAAAATAATGGTATCACAGGAGTACTTTTCAAAAACAGGTTGTAGCTACATCGACTCTTTGAGTGAATTTTTCTAAATAAACCTAGGTAAGTATATGAAAATATTTTTGGTGGTAACATTTTAAGCTGCTAGAAACAGGACTGTGTTGAGATCTCAGATTAATTAATTCAATCAAATCTAGCCAAGTCTATGAGTGACATTACAAATTTCAAAACAATATCAATGCAAATCCAGGAGGAGAGCAATTGGGCCAGGCAGTACCTTATAAGATAGTATTAGAACATAAATTGCTTTGAAAAATTGGAAGAGGGATCAGAAATAAATTTGGTCCTGCTCGGTTTATATAAACAGCAAAAGTCACTATGCAAATCCTGAAGGTAAATAAATAGAATGATGTCTCCCTCTTCGCTGAAAAGGCTTTAAGTTAATTCACAGTCTTAAATGGGATTTTAAATCCTTTCAACTCACCTTGTTTCACTCTTGGCTACTGTGAGGTACAAATACAGTGTAGAAAGTATATTTATTCACATCGGTCCTAACTCAGGGAGGCAAAATTATATTGCTCACCACAATCAATTTTTAAAACATTTATTATCAACACATGATAGTTGTTTGTTTACAAACCTTAAAAGTATCTAAAAACAGCAAGTTCTATCTCTTGAACTCATATACATAATTATAAACATAAATAATATACATAATTTTACTTTCAGGCTAAAAAAAAGCAACCATTTACTTCAGATAACTCACATCTCAATTTTTTTTGCAATGTGAAAATGCCAACATCAGGTCATTAAAGGCGTCACATTATTAATAACATAAACTCATTATCCGATGATCTATTTACCTGCTTGCTATAATGTTGAATCATGACAAATCACCAATATTAAAGCTTCTTTGCCTTACAAAAACAAATTTCATATGGTTCAACATAACATATTAGCTACCGCAAATCTTAATCAAACTCTACTTTTAAAGTTAAAAAAAAAAGTTTTAACAAAAGAAAGAAATGCTTTCTTGCAGTTACTACATGTATCTATCATTTGCCCCCATCAGTTTTTTTTTTTTTTTTGCATGGGCAATTTTTTTTTTTTTTTTTTTTTTTTTGCATGGGCAGGCACTGGGAATCGAACCTGGGTCTCCAGCATTGCAGGCGAGAACTCTGCCTGCTGAGCCCCCGTGGCCTACCCACCCCCCATCAGTTTTTGCCAAGAGCACTCTACTGCTCTTTAGACATGACAGATGGCTTCAATCTTGCCAAGGGAACCTTTGCATGTGGTTCCCAAAGCTTCAATAAGGGAGTAATGCCCCCACTAGATATGTCAAATTGCATTTTCTGGCATCCTCAATATATGGAATCCAAGTAACCTTCCATCAGGAAAATGCTCCTCTCCCATTCTCCTCTGGGTACCAAAGCAGTGGATTTGTTCAATGGGTACCAAAGCAGTAGCTTTTATATCTGAAAACTCTTGCAGGGTATCAGTGAAATGACAGCATCCATACTTGTTTCCTTTCATTTTATGTGTAGTTCTGTTTCCTGATGAATATTATGAGGGGATGGTGGCTGAGGTGAGAGACAGCCACCATGTCATCTGCCATAAGGAACTGTCTTCCAGGCATATGTGGGGATGCTTGAATCCTACAGTAAGTGCAAAGAAACCTCAAGCTGGGATGTGTGTGTCCGCGTGTGTGGGTGTGTTGTGAACACACTGCCCCAGCACCACCACACACACTAATCTATGATGCAGTATAATTCTACTAATATATATTTAACTTATTCAAGAAAAATGATTGTTTTAAAAAGAAAGAATGAAAATAATGGGGCTGTAAGGAAACCTACTTGATTATTTTTAAAGAAGATACATGGGTATACAAATTAATAGCATTTAAAGGTTACAATTTACTTTAATATCTTGCAAGTCATTACATTCCTTGTCAATGGCTATTTAATAAATGCAATCACCAAGGGCATTTGCCAGGGAGGGATGAGCTTCCTCAGAAGTGAAAATGTTTTAAGGTAATAAAGAAACAGCAAGGCTCTATTGCCATTTCCTTTCCTAAGTATAAGAAATAAACAATATTGATGTAAAAACCATTAGGATAATTAAATATGAACATAAGTAAACATTGGTTATCCTTTATCATAAACATGCCCTTATTCAATGGAAATTAGGTCTGAAGAATCGTTTAAAAGCTAATGAATCTCAGCTCCTTCTTTAGCGAGGTTTATCCTCTCTAAAATGATCCTGGGGCCACTGCTATGAGGAGTTAATTAAACCTTCTGGCCATAATAACATTGAGCCAGGCAGGGCAACAGTTTATTGTTCTCTCTGGTGAACACCTCATTTCAAAATTTTAATATATTTTTAAATATTTTGACACAACTATTTGCAAAAACAAATGCATCTTTGCTTACGTACTGTCCCAGTTTCACAATGGTAGGAAAATTATGTCATTTACGTCAGCAGTATACTCCTTTTTTAACTCCGAATGGCCTTATCGAGAGGGATGAAAAGATAGGCTCATGCGAGTTTCTTGGGCACAGCATCCTACGACAGTGAGAACTGTTAATGTATATAGTCACTCCGTAAAAACAATTCCTTGCCATACAAAATAAAGTAGCTGGAAGGATACTGTGATTTTTTGTTCATTAAGGTATAAAACTTGTTCCAGTTTTCTAAATAAAATGTCCTGCTACTACAGATCATAATTAGCCTGGTACTGAGGCTATCAGTCTTAATAAATACATAAATAACTAACATTAATTATATTAGTATTTTATGACGATTGTCACAAAGGGAATCAACAGGAACTTCTCCTTTATATGAATTTTCCATGACCTTGAATTTTATCTGTTAAAGTGGAATGTAATCCGCTTAGCATTTTCAAATACACCTAAGAACAAGTAAAACTGACTTAGTGAATTGAATACCTTCTTTTATTGGGTAATATTTTTCCAAAAGATCTTTAAAAATAGTTTCAGTCTTACAAGACACATCTGTATCTAAATGGAAAAATAACCACAGTTCTTGCATCCGAAAATATATAGAGACACTTAGAATTTCTGTTCTGAAATTAATAAATTCTGAGGAAAATCATGGAATTGTTCCAAATGTAATGGCAAGAATTATCATTATTAAAGTATTATTGGCACGATTGAAAAATTTAGAACATAAAAGTTCACTAATAGAAAATTGGTAAAATAAATTACAGTTCACTCAAATTAGGTGATATTATAGAGACATTTAAAATGAAGATGGAGAATAATAATTACTGATGTAAAAGATGGGTCAATATAGTTTAAACAAAAAGAGTGGGTTAAAACCTAAAACATAGAATAAGCCAATTTTATAAACACACAACAGCTGAAAGAAATCAGAGAAAAATTTTTATTCATGTGGAAGTGAAGACTCATTAAAATGTAAATAGTTGTTAGCCTGGGTGATAGGGTAGGGTTGGCTTTTTATTCCATTTCTGCATTTCACATCACTCTGGAAATAACGTAAAGCAATAAAGACTATTTTTATTTTGAAAGATGCAAAGAGGGCCCGCACATATCATTCCTAACACTCTCTATTACTGTATAAGATTATAGAAGATCATAAAGCGCCATTCCCAAGGCTTAATTGTCTCTATTTCTCAGAAAAATAAACTGAGTTATCACATTATTGTTATAGGAAATTAAGGCTTTACACATAGCTGAATGTTATCTTTTTAATCTTCTTTAAGTGAAAAAAGAAAAAAAATAATAACCTAGTACTAGAATTAAGTAAAGAAAGCTGGGCAGTGCTTAGGAAAAGGTATTTCCAAGAATGAGAGCTTGAATTGTAAAACAAAAATAACATCAACAAGGTTCATAAGGAAAGAGATAAGGTTAAAGATAGAAAGAATCCTGAGTGAAAGAGATAGCACATAACAAGAAATATTTAACATAAAAATAAAAATAACTTTTAAAAATTCCCTCTGACAACAGATTTACAACAAATGCAGAATATAAAGGAAAAGTAATATAGTCTGAAATGTTTTAAAGACTAATGTATGCTGTCAGTTGTCACAGTTAGTTTTTATCTGGTCATTGAAAATGTCTTTATGTACTGTTTCCTAACAAAGATGTGTTGAAAAATGTTGTTCAGTGCTGCTTAGAATATTTTTCCTCCCATTTTGGCTTTCTCTGTGGAACAGAACTAAAACAGCCAGAGCACGGATGTTTCAGGATTTTCTCTCCTCAATGATCAATTTAAATTGTCCCATGCTCAATTTAGCCATAATAAACCAATCCATCAAACTATACCTATCTAGTTGCAATGTTCAGACAGGTGATTTAAAAAAATCAAGTGGCATCTCAGCAACAGTTACCTTCCAATATATAAATAATACTGTAGCTGATCTAACAGCTCATTCACCTACCTGGTGAAATTTAAAATATTCAAAAATATTTCTTCCTGCTAACACATGCTTGGGACTTCGGCATGTTTCTCAAATATGTTCCTTTGGATATCCAATATCATTGTTCTAACATTAACCGACCTAAAAATTCATAAATTCCTTCACATATTGTTTTGTTTATTTTTTTTAAACGAACAAGCCTCCAGCCTCTCTGAAGTACTACAAGACATTATAAAGGGGGCATTAGAGACACAAATATATGAAACCCAGCAGGAAGGCTCAAAATGAAT
The DNA here is from genome assembly GCF_023851605.1 of Tamandua tetradactyla. Lineage (NCBI taxonomy): Eukaryota > Metazoa > Chordata > Mammalia > Pilosa > Myrmecophagidae > Tamandua > Tamandua tetradactyla. Next base: position 32,721,482 of record NC_135352.1, read on the forward strand.
GGGAGAGAGGGATATTTAACTAATTAAACAGAGCAAGTTTTGGTGAGACAAGTTGTAAGAAATGTGCACTAAGAACTCTTGGGAGGAAAAGCATAATAAAAAAGTGGAATTTCATCTGTCAAGTCTTTAACAGAAGGAGCCACAGTTCACATGTAAACCACAAGCAATGTAATAAGATTGCCTGATAAATACTGAGTGAAGGGATAAGATTTGAGAGAGGAAGATTAGCAGAGACGAGATTTCAAGAATAATTTTCTGAAGTTACTTTCCTTGAACCTATTTAAGAAGGATTTTAAATCTGTGTCTGTTTAATTTTCCTCTATTAGCTTCTCCCTTCCTTGTCATTTCAATGAACTAGATGACTCATAATAACTTTTCATAAGGAAAATAGGATGCTGAAAATCACTTTCTACAGGATATCAAAAACACCTATGGTAGTAACATATTAACGACCTTTCTTTCTGATCAAAAGTTTTTTTTAATCATAGAAATTATCACTGGCAGATCTGCCAGAGTCCTAATCTAATAATGAAACCAAGATTGGCATATTATGCATCTAGGGACAATTTTAAAACCCATGAATACATGATATATAAATTAAAGGCATTTTATTTCATTTCTCAGAATTATCAAAAGAAGAAAATATAATCAAAATGTATTTCTAATAGCCTTACAAGCAAAAGATTTTGAATGTATGGTTCATGCATTTATGCTTTATTAATAAGAACATCGCTTGAAACCTAAAATATTCATATCCAAAACTTTAACCCTAATTATTATATTTAAATTGAATATTTTCACAGGTAGCAAATAATGCCCTATAAATCAAATCTTCATTATTTTGCATATCACGGCTTTTAGCTTTTTCCAACATGTTGAAAACACAGCAATAGAAGTGACTCTAAAAATAAATGATGATGATCACTCAAGGGATACTAAGAAGATTAACTGCAATTTAAGATACGTTTTGGCAATTTTGCAAATTTAGCAGTCTACAAAAGTTTATCAAACTTTTGTCCACATTATCTTGAGTAGGCATGAATTGTACAGAATTATCCCATATTGTAATATGAACTCTGTATTTTGTTTATAGATGATGAATAAGTAAAAGAGGTTTAAATGACAGGTGTGATTACAAAAGCTGTCCTCCGTCATTACCGTGGGGCATAGTTTAGGGATGCGGAACAGAAGGAATTGGAGTTAGTTGTATCAGATCTGTAAGAAATAGTGAGGTTTTTCACTGAAATTCCTGGGTGAAAATTCAAAACAGAGAACAATTTACTCTTTGATAATGTCACACATAATTGTCAAGTTTCCTGTATTTTGAAACATCAGGAATGCTGCACTCCTGTGCCAGATGCTAGAGCCTCGCCCATCTCCTGATAATTCTTACTCTCTCACTTCTTTGCCTGCGAGTCTTTTGGGTTTTTTTTTTTTGGTGTTTGTTTGTACAGCGGGGAATTCCCTAAAAGAGATAATAGAGTTTCCCAAAAGCAAGTACTTTGTTATATATGACTTTTGATAGTCTGTACAGTGATTGTTGAAATACACACAACTGAATTGCCAAAGACTACTTCTTGGCTCTGCTGCTCAGCCAGCCAAACCATTCAGCACAAAATTTCTTCACCACTATCTTTTTCTAAATATCCACACTGCCTGCTGACCATGCCTGGAAAGAGCCATGTTTCTACTCCCATAAATTCTGTTCCTGTTCATCTCTGCAATGTCCTTTGAGCTTTTCTCTCTCTTTCCATCTTGTCCTCAACCACCATCACTACCAAATAGAACATTTGTAGCTATGGCAATGTTATGCATACTTCAAAGTCAGAATCTGAAATTATTTCTTTAGAGCTTTCCTCATGCTCTCCTCTTCAGACCAACTTCATTGCCCCATATCAGCGCTTCCAAAGCATTTTCTTTGTTTATTACGTTTGTTGCACCTGTATTTTACTTTGTTCTCTTTTGTCTATCACAAAATAGCATTACGAGAATTAAAGCAAATGAAATGATGCATATAAATACCATGGTTGAAACAGAGCAATGTTTTAATAACCAGAAAAAATTAGTTATTGTTTGCTTAAAATAATGACCACAAGATGAATATAGACGTGTGAATCCTTCCCCAAAACTAGCATTGCATTTTGCATATTAAATAATAGGCACTTAATGTGTAATTAAATCGATACCTATAACTTTATTCTCTAACCCTTGAAAATCAAGAGCAAATTTTCCTACCAGCAGCAAATTTATTTGTGAATCTTGAGGTTCAAAATCCCTTTCTTGGATTGATTACATATATTACCTGCATGAAATTTTACGTTTCAGTTGCATAAGCCCTAGTCTCTGTTTGATATTGCCTTTTATGGATAAATGAGTAAAACTTTGGCATGAAATTCCAGTTAGATAATAAAAGCAAGGCCTAGGTAGGAGAGACACAGAGGAGTTTAACACCATGAATCTTCCATCCTCTTACATTGCAGAGCATTTCTAATACAAGGCAGGCAGGATTATGGTTACTGAAAACATGAAGTCCTTACTAAATAGGCAGAGGAGGAGACGGCAGCAAAGCTGCACTCTGTGTAGAAGAGAATTTCATCACACGCTTTCAGTGCTGCAAAAATCTGGCTGTTCTTTAGATTTCTGGATAATTTCACTAGGCCTGATTTGGTATAAATGCAATGAAAACAAGGCTCTAGTAGACTCTCACCTCAGGCTCACATCTATCCCCATCTTGCAATAATAAACTCTGATAATTTGCATTACCTTGTAATAGTAGAATAGTAGATTATATGTTATTCAGCATTAAAATCTCTCATTGGAAGGAAATCTGAATTGGGTATGTGTAGGTCTTAATCTTCTTGCTGACAACCAAATAGAGAAAGTTTTCCTATTTTTGTTCCTATCTACATAATTATTCATCTAGCCAACTCCAAATAGTTTCTTTATACTTTCTTAAAATTAATGGTGATAATAATCATAGCTAAATAAGTCTTGGAAGACAAATATTTCTCTCAGTGAAGGCATAAGTCTATAAGTTAGTTGACCAGACAAAAACTTTGAATGATAGCCAATGAGAAGACAGAGGCAACAGAAAACTTTGGGTATCACAAAAAAAGCCTTAGAATTAAAAAAAAAAAATACCTATCAACAACTCTCTGATGGCCAAGGAAGGCCAGTGTACTCTGTTACATGTTGGCTAAAAGGTGGAGGGGACATCAGTGTCAAACTGGTTCTTTCCAAGTGTTTGTGTGAAGTGAAGGACAAGGGGAGTTGAAAAGAAAGGAGAAAATGATTCCCATGAATTTGTTATAAAAATGAGAGGGATGCTATGTAGCATAAAATCTGAAATAGTTCAAATGAATTTTAGCACCTTAAATGTTTAAATATCTAGAATGAGAAGCAGTTATAAATTATTCTAAAATATGAATTTGCTTGATACTTAGTGGGATGTGATGGTTTGAAGTTGTATGCACCCCAGAAAAGATCATGTTCTTAAAGCTAATGCATTCCTTTGGGTGTGGACCTGTTGTGGGTGGGAGCATTCAATTCAGTTATTTCAGCTGAGGGGTACCCCAGGACGGACCTTAATCCTCTTACTGGAGTCCTATATAAGAGAAGAAATTCAGAGAAGAATACAAGAAGCTCAAAGAGAAAAGCTAGAGAAACTGAGAGAAAGAGCCAGAGAAGCCAAGAGAAAAGGACACCCAGAAACAGAGAGGCAGACACGGAAGCCAGAAGCTGAAAGCAATGAAACCTGGGAGAGAAGAACCAGCAGACACAGTCGTGTGCCTTGCTATCTGACAGAGGAATCCAAAATCGCCAATAGCTGGTTGTGCTGGTTTGAAACTGTTATGTACCCCAGAAAAGCCATGCTATTTTTCCTAATGCAGTCTTGTGGGGGCAGACCCATCATTTAAAGTGGAAACTTTGATTAGATTATTTCCTTGGAGAGGTGTCATGGCCAATTGCGGGTGTGACCTTTTGATTAAATGGAGATGAGACTCTACTTATTTAAGGTGATGCTTAATTGGTTTACTGGAGTGTTTAAAAGAGGTCACGGAGAAAGAAAGAGTTCAGAGTCAACATAGACACAGACTATTTTGGAGTGCCAACAAAGACACTTGGATAGCCAACACAGAGAAAGCGGAGACACAGACATTTGGAAATGCAGGAGTGCCTGGAGACACCAAGAGTTGGGAGAGCCAACAGAAGCTAGACAGGAACCGGAGCCCAGCAGACATTGCCATGCGCCTTCCGTGAGATGCTAATCAAGCCAGAAACTGGAGAGATCCAAGGGAAGCTCATAGAAGAAATCCAAAATTGCCCCAGAGAAGCTAAGAGAGGACCAGCAGATGCTGGCCACATGTGTTCCCATTGACAGGGGAAACTCAGATGTCATTTGGCCTTTCTTCAGAATCAAGGTATCTTTCACTGGATGTCTTACTTTCGACATTGTTATGGCCTTCAGACCATAAACTTGTGCCATAATAAATCCCCCTTATAAAAGTCAATCCAGAGCAGGCCACAGTGGCTCAGCAGGAAGAGCTCTTGCCTGCCATACTGGAGAGCCAGGTTCGATTCCCAGTGACTGCCCATGCAAAAAACAAACAAACAAACAAAAATGCCAATCCATTTCTGGTATTTTGCATTCTGGTAGCATTAGCAAACTAAAACACCAGTGTTCAGGGAGAAAGCATTGCCTACTAATGTCTTGGTTTGGACATTTTCACAACCTAAGAACAATAAGCTTGTAAATTAGTAAGTTGCCATTGTAAAAGCTAGCCCATTTCTAGTGCATTGCATTTTGGAAACTGCAGCAAACTAAAACATGGGACTTTCATGGGATATTGATAATATAACTGACATGAGCTTCTATTTTCAAATGAAGTTACAGAGTAGTAGCTTTTCAACAGATTTATAAGGCTAAGCCTGTCTTAGATTTATTATCTTAAAATAATAAATTGATGCCAGTTATTATCTAGGCATGAAGAGTAGGTTTATGAGTGATATTTATCTTTTTCTCCATACATTTCTGAATATTCCAAGTTTTTACCATGAGGAAACTTAGGTTTTACCTTGAGAAAAGAGTTATTAAATGGAGGGGGCTGAATACACGCAATTAAAAATAAAGATTAGAAGAGAAGCAACTTCATTTCGTACCTGTGTTTCTATATTTTCTAATTTACCTTTATAATTTATCTTACAAAGTCTCCTTATAGTATTCCAGTAGATTATAACTCTATTGATAGTTATGCTGGTATTTTAAAGTCAAAGGTTCATTTTGTTTAGAATATGAGAAACTAGACAAGGTTCATTAGTGATTACATGCTGAACAGACTGTATTGAAGAGTCATCATCAAACAAGAAGTCCATGCAACCAGAGACCAACATTACCTGGTTACATGCACTTGGATTCCAGATACTGGATCTTTGGGACACAGAAAAGAAAAAAGAATACTTTCTGTGTCCTACTATCAATGGCTGTCAAAATTCTGTAATGCCACCTCATGCTTGAAAATGATCTCCCAACTATAGTTACTGAATTTGACTTTAAGTTTGAAGGAAAAATCAAATAACACTGTGGTTGCCCCTGTTCCATTCACGTCTCTCTAAACTGCAAATCATGGATCTCCACTTCTAAAGAGGTTAGTTATTTCTGACAGAAACACATGAAAGGGCCAGTGTGATCTGTGGCTTTTCTACACCAACTCTGGAGACTTTTTCCTCCTTGAGTATATAAATTCCTCATCTTTCTTTCGTTTGCATTTTGCAGTAAACAAAAAAAAAGGCTTTTTTGCAGTATTTACTGTGAAACTTTGGTCATGAAAAATGTTCAGAATTTGAGAAAAAATAATCAAGCACTTCCCACCTGGAATTCGGCAGTACTTTGCTGTGTTCAGTGACTTTATACACTCAGTTATTGACAGATACAAGTATATACTCACTTAGCATTTTAAAAAATGGAAGGAGAGACACCCAAATATAGAAGATTCTCTCGCTGCATTATGGTAATTTGACAAAATTTTCCGTATAAAATATGACTGTTAGATTCTAATTTAAGGCGAGTGAAATTAAGACTGGATACGGGTTCTTTATTTCAAAGGCCCAGCACAACATATCTCAAGGATTTTGCTGCTGCCTAGTTACTGGGGCAGGTGTGCTTTAGGAAACAAAGTGATAACCTTATGTTGCCATAGCTACACTTGTGTACCTTTAAAAGTACTGCAAAAATGAATTCCATTTTATCGGAGAGCAAAACACAAGAGACATTTGACTTGGAAATTTTAACTATAACTCCTCCCAAAACATGCATAACTTTTACTCATTTGCAGTTTTGCGATCTATTATCATAGCTGTCCCATTCATTTTATGCATATATTTATAAGACCACTGCTGCTCACACAGTACAAAAGGAATTGTCGCATGCTGGGGCATAATGAGAATTCATCACAATGAAAAGTTTCATGGTTTACATAAAATATATTTTTTTAATGGGGTTGGTTCTTCAATTTGGGAATATGCCAAATTCCTTGTAAGCACCTCTAAGCCAGAAAGTGGTCCCCCTTTCCCTTATGAAATGTTATGGAGCATGTACTGATCCTCTGTTGATTGTCATGGCCAAGCAAATTTGACAGCATGAAAGGGAAAAAGAGGATACTTCCTTTGTGAAAATAGCAAGGAGTTTCAACATTCAGTAGTTGTTCACACTAGAACCAAAAGGAATGGTTCACATGTAAATATTAATGCTGTTTTTAAAATTACTATCCTACTTCTAATATTTCAAAGTACTATCCTATGGGCCCATTGTCTGCTACCTTTTCCAATGTCTCATTTTCAAAATATTCCTTTAAATATTTCCTGCTGGTACTCTTAAGAGGCAGCATCATGTCATGTTTATGGGCACTGTGCCAGCTTGAAACTGTTATGTTCTTTAATCTTCATTCAATATTGCTGGGTGAGATCTTTTTGATAAAGTTGTTTCCATGGAGATGGGACCTACCCACTTGTGGGTGGGACCTTTTGATTAGGTGATTTCCATGGAGATGTGTCTGCCCCCATTCACAGTGGGGTTGCTTACTGGGGTCCTTGAAGAGGGAACCATTTTGGAAAAAGCTTCAGAGCCCACACAGACAGAGATGATTGGAAATGCAGAAAGAAGACACCCCCTGGGAAGCTGTCTTGGAAAGACCCCAGCAGACACCAGCCATGTGCCTTTCTAGCTGACAGTGATGTTCTGGACCCATTGGCCTTTCTTAAGTCAAGGTATCTTTTGCTGGATGCCTTAGTTTGGACATTTTAATGGCATTAGAACTGTAAAATGTAAACATAAAAATTTTCCTTTTTGGAAGCTGTTCCATTTTTGGAATATTGCATTCAGAAGTTTTAGCAAACCCAAACAAGCATAATCCCTATGTTTGAGACCTGGGCTTAAAGCCTGCCAATGCCGTTTATTAGCTGGCCTCCTTTCCTGAAATATTAAATGGGGTTATTCAAGGAATCTACTTCATGTATTGATTGTGAGTATTAAATGAGAACTCTATGGAAAGTGCTTACCCAGTACTTATTCTACTAAGTTCTCATTCAGCTTTCACTGTTGTTATTGGTGTTTTTGTTGGAACAAAATTAATAATGATGACAGCTGTGACACACTGAACTACGATAGCTGCTAAGTAGAATAAATTAATCTTATCTCTACCATTTGGACTATTAATAACCCAAATCTTGAATAAAATGCTTTGTTTTCAGATTTTAACAGTAACTCTCCAGCAAAGACATTGAATCCTTTAAAAACAAAACAAAACCAAACCAAAAAAGAAACCCAAATGCTATATGCCATTTTTCACTTACAGGTCTTTCCTATGACATTGACCCTGAGGATAATATCGCAGCAGAACAAATATTCTCAGAAATTCATCAACGTAGCAGAGATTTATTGAACTGGGGCGAAGTAGCAAATCAAAGATAATCTTTGCTCTATCAAAAACTCAAGTATCTTTTATATTAGCTCTACATTATGATGTAACATGCAATTAGTATTTAAAAAAATTAACGGATCGATTTTTGCAAGTCCTTTTCAAAGATCTCATAGTGAAACTAATTTCTCAGCTGTCATACATCAAAACAATCTCTCAATCCTGTTTTTCTTTTACCTTTGTCATATAAAAATCTGGTTTCTATCATGTTTACCAGCCTGTATGGGATTCATCCAATTCCATTTTGTCTACATCAGACTGTTTGACACCACAATCCAAAACATCATTTTCCATTTTTATTAGCTGGGTTTTGCCTTCCTTCATGCTTATTTAATATTTTTATTGTGCTGCCCAATCATCGTGATGTAAAGTGGACCGCTACAAATACACTTGCTTCATTCAAACGTTTTTCTTGTCTCTTCTTCCACCTGTGAGACATCAGTTAACTATTAACCTGAAAGTATCTACGTATGTAAAGATAATATATAAATCATCTTTATCTTTATTATGATAATGGCTAAACATCATAGGAAAACAGTCACGTGAAAACAAAATAAACCAAAAGAATTATGAATCAGGCTATTACATAAATCCCAGCATTCTGTGATTCAATGTCTAATAGGACGCAGAATATACAGAATATCCTCTGGAGTTTTAGTATAGTTAGAGACATAGACACCTTTCAACAGAGCTTTTCATGAATTCAAGAATATCTTCCATTGTATTTCAAACACTCTTCAAAACACTGCATAGCGTGCGCACACGCATAGAGAGAGGGGAACTGGAGATTTCACTTTGTTTATATGATCTTCCTAATATTAAAATTCAATCTTTCTTCTTATAATCCCAATAAAAAGACATTCTAAGATACCAACAGATGACATTGGGAGAGCAAAATATCAGAGAGCTTTTAAACTTTATCTTTCTATTTTCTTTTTTGAGCGAATAAATGAGGAAACAGCAGGCTCAACTCTGTCTTGACTATACCTGGTGGCAACAATGTCTGAGGTCTCTCTCTTTATTCCTAGAAAATGCTTATAAATGGTAAGTTAGCATCTTTGTTGTGTTGAAGTATAACTTTAGTGATCTAATGATTCATAGCAGTCCTTTCCACCCTTGCATGGTGGTTAAGAAGAGAAGCAGGGACAAAGTTGGGTTTAAATCTTAGTTCAGCTATTTAGTAGCTGTGTGATCCCGAGTACACTCATAGAAAAATAAATGGCATTTAATATACATTTAATTCCTAGTTATTATTCATATTAATCATATTAATTAACTCTGAAATTATTGCTGTAGACATGACCAAAAGACAAGGATGAGTTACATTGTGTGGCCCTGTTTGAGAAAATAAGAATATCAACATTTTGGGTGATTTTACAAAGCTCTGAATGGAACCTCTGCTTTTTTTCTTATGTTTCCCAATTTTTCTTCATATTCTTAATCTAAGAGTGAAAAAAGGACAGCAGCATACAATAGAATGTAACCAAGAGTGGTGAATAAATTAGTTAGCAGAAAATTAGAAATAAGAACTTAGAAATAAATTACTCAAATTCACAACATTTATAAAATTCATCAGATGTTCACCTAGAAATAACCAAAAACATACGCTGGACAATTCAGATGAGAGATGACTAAATTATTTCTTCGACTTTAAAAACTGTTGCCAATCACATTAAGATTTGAAAACAGTTTTAACAAGATACATCATTAGTATCTACATTACTAAATGAAATTAAATCATGCTTAAATTCTTTCAGCTAAAATTAGTTGTAAACAATGAGAAACTTTTTGACTTAAAAAATTATGAAAAAATATACACATAAATGTTCAAGGTAACTCCAATTACATATTTTTACTACAATGTGGTGTTGGAAATTATGAATCAATAGATTGTCCTGCATTTCCCTAATAATGAAATATAATGGCTTCAGTTTCATTATTATGATTTTGATAAAATTTGATGTGACTGCAGTTCCTTCATTAAAAGATTTCATTATACCTTCTGGAAGGTAATCATTCTTAGCTCAGAATATAGCTAGATGTCAAGTCAAAAGTGGGATGACCCACATTTGTTTATTGTTATGCCACAGATATAAATAGAGCATTTATATTTGATCGCATAGAAAACAAACTGTCATTATACATTTCTTTTTGTTTTGTCTGTTGGGGTTTGTAAAATTTTTCTGATTTGAGACATATGACTTGCTGTTTATTTTGGAGAATTAAAATATGCAAATGTATTAGTAAGATATGCATTCATAATTAAATTTTCTACCACAGTACAGTAATACAAATGTAGAAATATTACTTTCTAAATCTATGGGGATACATAATACAAAACTATAAATAAACCCTATTGAGGTATGGTTGAATAAAATTTTTACTGCTGATTCCTCCTATGCTTAATTATATGGTATAAAATGCAATTTTCCTCCAGGTACCAGATACTTTAAATGACAAGTTTTATTTTTATGGTACATTATAATATAATTTAGAATATGCTTTGATTATACATACAAAATTGAGTCACATATTCTTCTCATCAGTAAAGCTGATTTGTGTACACTTCTGTCCTGGCAACTGTCTGTCGAAAAGACTAGAATGTCAGCTAACATTTGATATGGCAACAGAAAACCCAAACAAAAAACATTTGGCACTGCACTCAAGTGAATGCATCTGATGAAACTTAAATTGCAATGGTATAACATTATCTAGTGATGGTAATATAAAGGAACTGCTACTAGGATCCAAATTTACCTTACAGATACCCCAAAAGTCAAGTGGTGTTACTAAAATTTGAGTCTAGGGTTGTTTCCACAGGAGGCAAGTGTATTCAAATGTCTATGCCATTTGCTTCAAGATGCCTTTTTCAGTAATGATCATTTATAAGGCTTGTAATGAAACACAAAGAGAGATGAACACATGGTTATGTGGGTGTGAGAAGCATAAATTTAAATTCTGGATCCTGGAATCAGTTTTTTGGAAAGGATTTCCATTCTCTGTCACCTCAGCATAGTTCCAAACATCTAATTACACTTCAGAAATTTAAGGGACAAGTTAAATAAAGGAAAGAACCAATCTTTTACTATCGCTGCCAAGATGCTAATTATTTCTAACAACGTGAAACACTTCCAACTATCTCACGAAAAGATCCTGATTTACTGGACAGGGGTGAGTTTGGGGTTTGGTGGTTCAATGAGGTCTTACTTAAAACCCATATTGTACCTATGACTCAGCTTCTGCTGAGCGCTTTCCTTGCTTGAGACTGATTTTAAGAATAGACTCTAAAGAATTAGCAGGGAAACTATCCTGGCTGCTTGGGGAAATAGTGAGAAATTGGCAGAGAATCAACTAGAAAATTCCATTCAGAGGAATGTTTGAAAGTAGAAACTCAAATATATCTGGGTCCTGGACTTTCCCAGATGTTCTAACATCCTCTTTGAACCTCTCTATTGTGGAAAGATTAAAGGACTAAACTCCCCACATACATTCTTTTTATTATGGTTACATGGCAACATATATGAGACTAAACATTTTGAAAAGCACACAGCAACTTTAGGACTGTCCAGCACAAACAGTGAATCTTAATGTAAACTACAGAATATAGTTAATAGTGCAATTATAATAATATCTTTTCATCAATTGTAACAGTTACCACACTAATGCAAGATGTGAGAAATGGTGGCGGGTTTATGAGACATCTGTAATTTCTTCATTGTCTTTCTGTAAACCTATAACTTCCTAATTAAAGTTATTTGAAAACAGAGCAATAAGAATTAATTACCTGCCACTGCATGCAAAAAGTATGGATAACTCTTAAAAATGCAATATTGAATGAACACAAAAAAGTACTAATTGTATGATTACTTTTGTATCAAGTTTAAAAACTGGCCAAACTTGTCTATGGCATTAGAATTCAGGACTGTGGTTATTCCTGAGGTGAGATGGAGGGAGAGGAAGGTAGAGTAAATGGGAAGAGCCCCTATATGCTGGTAATGCTTCTGTTTATTTTTTAATTGAAATGCTTAGCCATCGATGAGTTTGGTTTGCAAAAATTATTTAAACTTCACAATTATTTGTGTACATCTTTTATTTCATAATTGTTTACTTAAAACTGATTTGAGACAATCAGAGGACGTTACTTTATACCTCTATCGTACACAGTAACATTTACATTGTATATTTTGTTTGAAATAAACAGTATCAACCTGCTCAGAATAACCAGAACAATGTAATGACAATTAATAAAATCAGTGAGTAGTCCACTTGTATTTTTAAAGAAATTTGTAGTCATAAACCAGTTTTATTCCTGAAATAAAGTTCTGGTCTCATAGAGTTCAGATTTATTTCAAATTTTTTTAAAAAGGAAAACTATTTGTGGCATCTGAAAAGCTACTGAGTAATAAAATCAGTTTCTTCATTTAACTGCATTTACTATTTGCCAGGTATTGTGTCAAATGCTTTGTAAAAATCCTATTTGCCAAAGGAAAAAAAAGTATGCTTATTTGAGAAAAAAAGGGAAAACAAAACTCAGAAGGTTTAAGTATCTTCTCTGAGGTTCTAGTACCGGTTAAAAAAGAATGAGAGGTTTGTCTGACATAAAGTTCAATGTATTTTTTTCAGCCCCTCCACACTGGTGGCTCTCAAAGCCTAGTGTGGAATAGAGCCAGTTGAAGGGCATGTCAAAAGCATAGACCGCTGTAAGTCTCTCTCAGGCTTCTGATTCAGTAGCTCTGGGGTCCAGGAATTGACAGTGCTAACATATTTCCAGGCTGGGCTGCTGCTGCTAGTCCAGGTAGCACACTTTGCAGTGCATCATGCCACACCAAGCTGCAAGCAGCATCTCTCACTCACCTGCCAATATTCCTTATGGGGTTAGGATGTGGCATCTTTCAGGAGCCAGCCTCTATTCCTAGTTATCTAGCACAGTGTATGGAATATGGGAGACACTCAATTTTTTTTTTTTAATAAAGAGATGATTGAAGAATGGCTTTACAAGATATTCACCACAGCTCAGCTCCTCTTTGCACCAAATTAGGCATAAATTACCGAGGCAGAAACACCGAAGGTGAGGTCAACTTTCCCATATTACAGGTGATGGAGCTGAGTTTCAGAGAGTTTTAAGTGACTGCCTGAGGATCACAAAACTAAGCCAAAGGGCAGGCTGCCTCTTAGTATTTCCATTATTTAAAAGTAGAGAACATATTAAGATCAAGGGAAAGTATAGGCAAATTGGACAATTAACCGTTCATCTTAGTGTCTTAACTTTTTCATCAGACTGAGATGTGGAAAGTATAAGAATTTGAATTGGAATCCTCAGCATAGGTTTTCTGCCTATGATATGCTAGGCATGGAGAGGAGGGTGTGAAATTGCTAAAAGACAGTCCCTTCCATCAAAATTTTACCGTCTTGGTAGCGAGACAAAATTCACATTTGAATCATATAACGATAATAGGCAGCATAAATTGGAAGTAGCATGACAGGATAAGAGAGCTTATTTGGAGATGACAAAGTTCCATAGAAGAGGCGGAGTCTGAGCAAGGCTTCAAAATGGATTTGGACTATAGTTAAGTATACAATCATAACACTAACCTGTCTTCAACTGTTACAACTCTGGCACATTAGTGCAAACTGTTAAGGCTATGTAAAACTGTGTGATATGGAGGTAAATGGGGACCCTGTATTTTCTGCATGGCTTTTCTGTAAACCTACAATTTCTCTAATAATAAGTATATAAATATTCATACATGCAAATACATATACATAAAGGTTTTAGACCAGTAGAGGGAAGGGAGGCAGGGAGTTTAACAGCTCCATTTAGACACACGTCATAGCATATGAAAGACGTGAAAGCATGTCATCTGTAATGGGAGTAATAGGTGAATCTGTAGGGTCAAGTGGGATTCCTACACTGACAGTCTTTTGGAAATCTTAGAAATCACACAGTATTGTAGGGTCACTGTCGTTACTTGGACAGGTAAGTGGCACAGGAAAAGGAAGACTTACACTTTTTCTTTAATCTTCCTAGACCCACTCTTCCACCTCCATTGATAAAAATACAAATATGCTGATTAGATACTCTTGCACAAGCTAAGATTTCTAAATTCATCTGCCTGCATATGAAGAATGCATAGTGTCTTTGTAGCTATTGTCTCTACTCCTTCTCCTGGATTGCTCTTTCACCCTGTCCTCTTCCTACAGCCCAAGTTCTTTCACAGGAACTGCCTGGGTCTATGACCAAAAATATATTTTCTCTCTGGACTTTAAGTTGAAACTGCTGTCCCTGAAGTTACCTGAGCCTCCATTACAAGAGGACCCTTTGATTGTTCCTTGAAAACTCACTGAACTGTTTTTTTCCTCTATTCTTTGCATTTCATCCATGTTCAGCCATTGGCGTCTGTGATCCAGCTATCCCATCTGCTCCTGTTTTTAATAAATTTCTAGTACCCTAATTAGTTCAGCAGCCCTTCTCCTCTCAAGGAAGCCATTCTGACTCAGTTGTTTATTCTCAGACTTCTCTTATAAAAGTCTCCATTTTACTTAGAAAGCTTACATTTCACCATAGAGCACTCGGGTCTCTATAGTGACTCTTCATCTGCTGCACCCTGCCGTGGTTTGAATTCTTTTGTCTCCATTCTGACTTAATGTACTTTTTATTAATACATTTTATTTAATAGGATAACCCCTAAGATATTACATGCATAGCAACGACTTCATTATTGGTCTCCTCCAAACCAGAGATATTCTATACCCACATGTGGATTTTAGGGAATATTTATGGACTTCTTAAAATTTGATTTTATCAGAAATTAGTGGGACACCAGCAAATCAAATCTGACAGTGACTACACAAGAAGATCACCTAAACAGGTTGTTTTTTCTATAAGAGTCTATTAATCTATCTCACATTGCTAAATGCTTTCTGTCGATATTTGCTTATTCCAGTAACGCAGTTATTATTTATTGTCACAGACTGAAACACAAATCTATAAAATATGTCCAGTTACCTAGAATTACAATACCTAATGTATGTAGCTGACAGTCTCCCGTGAATGTACTGGATGTGTGTTAAAGGATTAAGGAGGTGAACAATCAAATAAATAGTTTGGGAAACACATATAAGTAGCTATGAGAATTTAACACAGAAAACAATGGATGACCAACAAGAGAGAAAAAAACAACAACTTTAGACACTCTGTATTAGAAATCCTAATTTAAATATGTTATACAGTGTTTCTCCTGTTACTTAAAAAAAAAAAATCAGTCCTTGACTATTAAGTGAATTCATCCGCAGAAAACTAAGTATAAAAACTGATCAAGCATTAATTGTTGGTGTGAAAGCATTATACATATTGATCAGATCTCTCTATTTCTGAAGGTTAGTAATTATTCCTATCAGTTTATGTTCATAGGTTTTTTAAACAAGAATTTATTAATATAATAAATGTTCAATGTTAGTAACCAATAATTATTATCAAAGAAATATTAATTAACCAGTGGCTTTATAAACCTCAAGGCAAATAAAATACTACTTCAGTAAAGAAAGTCTTTTTAAAAAGGTTTACAGCAATTCAATGTTTCAGAAAGTACAATTCTCCAAAACAACACAAAAATGGCTTTTAAATTGAAAGCAGTAGTCAATAAAATTTAAAACATAGTGCTTTCATTGTCTTTGAAAATACTCTCAACTGCTATGGTACTTACACAATTTTAAATTTCTGACTGTTAAACTACAATAAGATTTTCCCATATCAAAAATCCACTCGGAGAGACTTCTGGGGAAGACAGCAGAACAGGGAGCTCCCAAATTCACTCCTTGGTCCCAAACCGCCAGGACACAGGCAGGAACTGTCGGAAACAACAGTTTTGCCGCTCCAGAGCCCAAAAGAACCCTGCACAGCATCCAGGGAAGAGCAGAAGGAAGAGGCTGATAAACCGTGGCAAGGGACTGTGACTAGCTCCCTCGGTGTGACTCCTGCCAGGGCTCATTCCTCACTCACTTGGCAGGACACATCAGGACCCAGTCCCTGGCTAGCTGCCGCTGTCAAAAAGGGACAATAAAAAACTCTTTGCAAGAATAGGATGGGGCATGGCCGCACAGTGATCTGGGTCCCTGCCCTGAGCTACTGCTCTCAGCCCGCCACAGACAAGGGCAAGGCAGTGGCAGCCATTGTTTCAATCTCCTTACCACCCTCTCACCCCCACTCCTCACCCCTATAAAAAATGAGGGGGGGGGGGTGTGATGGAGATTTATTGACTCACTGCCTTCTTAGGCCTGCAGGGAAAACTTTGCTTAAGAGTGCCACCTGCTGGGAAGGCCAGTAAAACACAATTTTAGGCACTTGCCAAAGTGCATTTGGCATTTTTCCTGCTCCTACCCGAGCACACTTTGGAACCAGTCTGTGCCCCCTTCATGAGTCACTGCCCTGTTTTGGCTATTAAAAAATGAATTGGGAAAGTCCTTTCTGGGGTAACTGGTCTCCCAGAATTTACCCTTGAGGCAAAAACAGCTAGAGGCAGTGAAAGGAGTATTAAACAACTATAGAGGCAAAACAGAAGGAGAAAGAACAAAATCAAATTATTAAATTATTGAGACTTATTCTGTTATCCAACATTTGGTTTATCCTGGAGAACAATCCATGAGCACTCGATAAGGATATATATATCCTGCTGTTTTGGAGTACATTATTCTGTGTGTGTCTGTGAGGTCTAGTTCATTTATTATATTATTCAAACTCTGTTTCCTTTGTCTAGTTGTTCTATCAATTGATGAGGATGACGTATTAAAGTCTCTAGCTGTTAATGTAGAGACGTCTGTTTCTATCTTCAGCCTTGTCAGTGTTTGCATCATGCATTTTTGGGGTGCTGTGGTTAGGTATGTAAATATTTATGGTTGTTATTTCTTCTCACTGAATTGCCACATTACATAGTGTTCTTCTTTGTGTTATAACAGTCTGATATTCCCACAGTTACCCTAAATATGTTTGGTTACTCTTTCATGGGATACATTTTTTCAACCTTTCACTTTGAACCTATGTATGTCTTTGGGTATAAGGCGAATCTCTTGTAGAGAGCATATAATTGGATCATACCTTTTTAAATCCATTCTGCCAATTCATAGCTTTTGAATGGGGAGTTTAATCTATATAACACTGAACATTATTACTGTACAGGTGGTATTTAATTTAACCATTTTAACCTTTCAATTTTACGTGTCATTTCTTTTCTTTTTTGTCTTTCTGTCCTTTTAGTCAGCATAGTGATAATCTTCATTTCTGTACTCTTCTCCAAACTTCTCTCTCCTGTCTTTTCTTTTCCTTTTATACTACTCCCTTTAGTATTCTTTAAAAGTCCAGTCTTTCATTGATGAACGCTCTTGTTTTCTGTTTTATTGGACATTTTACACTCTCCCTCAATTTAAGGAGTGTTTCTGGATAAAGAATTTTTAAGGACAGTTTTTCTGGATATAGAATTTTGAGCTTGCACTTTTTCTCTTTCATACCTTAAATATATTATATCACTTCCTATTTGCCTTCAAGGTTTCTGATGATAAATCAGAACTTAGTCTTAAAACAGTTCTTTTGATGTGACCAGTTGCCTTTCTCTTGCTGCTTTATGATTTCTTTATGTTTGGCATTTGACCTTCTAATTAGGTGTCTTGGAGTAGATCTATTAGGATTTATTCAATTTGGAGTAAGTTGTGTTTCTTGGGCATGCATATTTATGTCTTTTCAAAACAGTTGGGAATTTTTTGGCCATTATCTCTTCAAATATTTTTTCTGCTCTTTCCCCCTCTTTTTTTTTTTTTCATATAATCGCTACATTAAAAAAGAAGAAAGAACTAAAATAAAATACTTAATTGTACAACTGGAGGAACTAGAAAAACTAATCCCAAAGCAAGCAGAAGTAAGCAAATAGCAACAATTAGAGCAGAAATAAATGAAATTGAGAATAAAAATAAACAATGGAGAGAATTAAAAAAACAAAAGCTGGTTATTTGAGCAGATCAATAATATCAACAAACCCTTAGCTATACTCAGAAAGGAAAAAATAGAGAAGTTCAAAAAATAAAATCATACTGGAGGGGGTCTTTACAATTGACCCCATGGTAGTAAAAACTATCATAAGGGATATTATGAACAACTATATGCAAAAAAATTAAACAACTTACATGAAATGGACAAATTCCTAGAAACACATGATCAAATTACACAGACTCTAGAAAAAATGGAAGACCTCAACAGACCAATTATAAGTAAAGCATTTGAATCATTCATCAAAGATCTCCCAACAAATAAAAGCCCAGGATCAGCTGATTTTATGGGTGAATTCAATTATGATTTCTAAAACAATTAATACCAATCCTGCTAAAACTCTTCCAAAAATTTGAAGAGGAGGTCACACCACATAACGCATTCATGAGCCCAACATCACCCAAATACAAAAGCCAGCTACAGATACTACAGGAAAAGAAAATTACAGACCAATTTTTCTGATGTATATAGATGACAAAAAAATCTTCATTCCACAAAATAGCTGCAAATAAAAACCATCAGTATATAAAAATAAATCATTCATGATGATTGTGCTGGTTTGAAATGGAATATGTACCCTAGAAAAGCCATGTACATATACATGGAATATTATTAAACTGTAAAAAGTAAGGAGACCCTAATGCAAGTGAACAACGTGAATGAAACTTGAGGGCATTATGTTGAGTGAAATAAGAGAGACATAAAGGACAAATATTGTATGAACTCACTGTTATGAAGGAATAATAAAGAGCAAGCTAGAGTACACATTATTAAGCAATAGATTGGGGTTATAGAATGGGGAGTTGATGCTTAACTTGTTCAGAATTTCAATTTTGGATGATGGTAAAGATTTGGCAATGGATGGTGGTGATAGTTGTACATTACTGAGTATTAGCACTGAACTACATAGTAACTGTGGGTATCCTAGTTTGTTAGCTGTCTAAATGCAGTATACCAGAAACAAATTGGCTTTTAAAAAGGGGAATTTAATAAGTTGCTAGTTTATAGTTCTAAGGCTGAGAAAATGTCCCAGTTAAAACAAGTCTATAGAAATGTCCAATCTAAGGCATCCAGGAAAAGACACCTTGGTTCAAGAAGGCCAGTGAAGTTCACGGTTTCTCTCTCAAGTGAGAAGGGACATGCTAAACAGGTTCATTATTTCTCATCTGGAAAGACATGTGGTGAACATGGCATCATCTGCTAGCCTTCTCTCCTGGCTTCCTTTCATGAAGCTTCCTGGGAGGCATTTTTCTTCTTCATTTCCAAAGGTCGCCGGCTGGTGGGCTCTGCTTCTCAAGGCTATGCCATTCTCTCAGAAATTTCCAGCTTTCTCCAGAATGTTTCCTCTTTTATAGGATTCCAGTAAATTAATCAAGACCCACCCAAATGGGTGGAGACACGTCTCCACCTAATCCCGTTTAATAACCTCTCTTGATTGAGTCACATCTCCAGGAAGATGATCTAATTACAGATTCAAACATACAGTACTGAATAGGGATTAGAAGAAATGGCTGCCTTTAAAAAATGGGATTAGGATTAAAACATGGCTTTTCTAAGATACATACATCCTTTCAAACCAGCACAGTGGGTAAAAGAGGAAACTTTGGTGTATGTATATATATATGTGTGTGTGTGTATACACACACACACACACACACATATTACAAGAATAAAAATTTTAAAGATAAAACATAGGACTGCACAGCACAGTGAACCCTATTGTAGATGATAGACTACAGTTCATAGCACACGTTTAAGAATGTTCTTTCATGGGTTATAACAAATGTGTGACAAGGTGGTGATAATAGTGTGGTACATGAGAAAAATACACCTCATATAAACAATGGAATACAGATAGAACTATTTTAATAATCTTTCATTAATTGGAAGAGGTAACTACTTTTTAAAAATAATAATTATAAAAACAGTGCTATCATCAATAGTAGCAAATGCTCTACACCAATGCGATATGTGGGTGGTAGAAGGGTTGTGCTGGTTTTAAATTGTTATGTACCTCTGAAAAGCCATGTCTTCTTTCCTAATCAAATCTTGCGGTGGGAGACCTATTGTCTGGGGTAGAAACTTTGATTGGACTGCTTCCATGGAAATGTGACACACCCAGTTGTTGGTGGGACTTTTGATTAGAAAGAGATGTGACCCCACCATTCAAGGTGGATCTTGATTAGATTATGGGGGTCCTTTAAAAGGGGAATATTTTGGAGGAAGCTTAGATGCTTGAAGAACAGTAGCTTCAGAGCTGACACAGAGACCTTTGGAGATGCAGAAAGAAAATGCTCCCCAGGAAGCTATTTGAAACCAGAACCCAAAGGACTAAGGGGATGCCAGCCACATGCCTTCCCAGCTGAACGAGGTGTTTTGACACCATTGGCCTTTCTTGAGTCAAGGAATCTCTCTCTGGATGCCTTAGTTATGGCTTTAGAACCGTAAACTTGTAACTTAATAAATTCCCTTTTTAAAAGCTAACCTATTTCCAGCATATTGCATTCTGGCAGCATTTAACAAACTAATACAGGGCTGTGAGGGAATCCTATATTTTACACATGATTGTCTCATAAACTAACAACTTCTCTAATAAAAAAAAAAAAACACTGGAGAGTTTTTCTCAATGTAGGATAACAACATATTTTTATTGTTTCTCTCTTATGTAACTGTTTATACATCTGCTAGCATCATACCTTTAGGGAAGTTTTATTTTAGAAAAAGTAAATGTTTGAAAATATTTCTTACATTGTATAGAACTTTTTCTAGCTATGGGCACATATATGGGAAACATTTTAACTGGTTAAAACGATTTAGATTCTATATTGTCATGTACACATAATGTGAGAAGCAGGAAAAATTTTATTTAAAGTTATGCTCAGGGGGAAAGTTTATTTCCCCCTGATATGACCCACTCTTCTATTGCTCTCCCCTACTCCTGTAAATGTGTAGCCCATAAAAGATGATACTACTAAAAAGGGATGGGGAAGCCTCTAATATTGTTTGCAATGAGGATTTAACAACATGGTTTCTGTTTATGTCTTCCCCAAGGCAATGAGCCTGTGCAGATGTTGTGGGAACCAACTTCCTACAGTGTTTGGAACACAAATCACTAACTTGTTACCAGTCTACTTTGGAAGTCAGAATACAAAACAGTTTAAATATGTTAACTTACATGCAGTCAAGCTTTCTCCACATTCATTTGAACTACTGAGAAGTCAGTACAAAATTCACAAAATTCCCAAGCCTTGGAGGGTTTCATTATTTTCTTACGAATATACCACTACATCTGAATACATTCTCCAGATATTTCTACAATTCAACAATCTGATAGGCCCATTCAGAGTAAGGGGGAAAAAAAACTGTTTGAATACAAAATTTTATTGGATAGGACCTGATATAAGATTTCATTGTCCAACTAATTACTCAGACAATGTGCTCTGAGCCATATACTAAACATTTTTAAAACTCCAGCATGGTTTTAATGACAGCCCATGTAGGCTAAATTCATTCATTTATTCAAAAATTTTTACGTGCTAACTATTTTCTCAACAACGTCCAAGGAATGTGAGTTTTCATCAGTGGAAAAATAAAACTCCAATATATTCTATGACTAGGAGAAAAACAGTAAACAAAATAAAATAAAATGTATAGAATATGAAATCGTGATGAACACAACAAAGATAAACCAAAGTGGAAAGTGAAATAGAGTGGGGAAGGGGTCATGGCATAAAACAGGGTTAATGAGACAGACCTTATCAAGATGGTAATATTTGAGACCAGCTCTTAATGGGGTAAGGGATAAGCCAAACGGATATCTGGGGGGGACAGGTATCAGGAACAGTATGGTCAAAATTCCTGAAAATGAGTAACAGCACTTTCCTTACATGTTATATAGCTTATTCAGACACTGAACATCAGATTTCTCAGCTTAGTATACCCCAGAGTAGTAATGGAGATTAAATTAGTAATGCCTGCAAAGAACATTGCCCAGAACCTGGAAAATTATGATAACTCATTGTATTTTAGCAATTGCCATAATATGATAATACCCTATAATTATTTTTGCTTTCAATCTTTTCCCAAGATATCATAAACATAAATGAACACTCATCAAGCAACTGAGATATCACTAGGGAAACCAAAGCATGAAGGACATATCCTGAACTCCAGAATTTCTATTCTGTGAAGAAGTTAAATTCACACAGTATCAGCATGCAAATAATCAGGAGGTGAGGCCAGTGTATTAAGAACTTGATAGAAGTAATATTCTCAATATTTACAGCTTGACCCTCAAACATGCCTGGTGGCAGTTTCAAATTTTAACACTGTTTCTTTATGGTATTATTAGGGCTGTAACCAATAACCCACCTTGCTTTACTTGACCACGTCATAGTTTATCTATAGAATCTGCCTAGTTATCACAGCTTTAAAATGTTGCTGGAGGATTTCTCCTTTGTTCACAGCAATTTCTTGTTGTCTATGTTTTTCTTATCTTACAATCACTGGTGATATAGATTCATCATGTCTAGAGAAATACAGGAGAGCTTAGAAATGCGCTAGCCATATCGTCAACTGGAGCTTGGTGGACAGATGTGGCTCAGTCATCTTTGTCTAGATTGCTTCATTTATGAAGAAAAAAATAAAAAGAATTCAAGTTAGTAGCACAAATACCAAGCCACCTTTCAAGGGTATTGACTTAACGTTGATTTGGGAGAGAATGATTACCAGAGGAAGAATGTAACATGGGACATTTTCCTCTTCCTTTAAAACCTGGTACCACAAAACAAATGTTTGAACTCTAATTTCACATAGGGATGCACACTGCTAAGATGAACTTGCTTTAAAAAAATAGTACTTTTAAAGGGAGAAAAGACAGTCTTCAGAGTTCTTAAGGTGAAGGGATAAGAATATGCACCCTGAAAAGACTTAAGAATAGCAAAATAATAAAGTAGTATTAGATGGCCCCCCTGTTTTGTAATGATTAACATATGTAAAAAAAAATCAGAAAGAGCCTTTCAAATTTATGCAGGATAGATAAAACTTTGCAGAATGCCCTGAAATCACGCATCATAAATAATAGTTGAAAGAGCCACATATTTATGCGTAGATCTTTGTGGGAACTGGGGCTCTGCCATGCTTATGAGCTTATGCTCAGTGTGCTTGGTTTGAAAGGATTAAATACCCCACAAAAGCCATGGTTTAATACTAATCCAATCTTCTAAAGGAGCCATTTCTCTTAAGCCCTATTCAGTACTATATGCTGGAAGCTTCATTAGATCATCTCTACTGAGCGGTGACTCACCCAATTGTGGGTATTAACCTTGGATTAGACTGAGATGTGACTCAACCCCATTCCAGGTGGGTCTCAATAGGTTTACTGGAATCCTTTAAAAGACGAAGATTTCGCAGAAAGTAGGAGAACAGCGAGAGAGCCACTGAGGCCAAGAGCCCATGCAGCCAGAGACTTTTGGAGATGAAGGAAAACACTCCTGGGGGAGTGTCATGAAACAAGAAACCTAGAAGAGAAAGCCAGCAGCCATTGCTATGTTTGCCATATGCCTTTCCAATTTACAGAAAAACCCTAAACTTCATCGGCCTTTCTTGAGTGAAGGCAACCTCTTGTTAATGCCTTAATTTGGGCATTTTCATGGCCTCAGAACTGTAAATTAGCAACTTAATAAATGCCCCTCTTTAAAAGCCATTCCATTTCTGGTATATTGCATTTCAGCAACTAGCAAACTAGAACACTTCATATGGACAAAATGTCGAACAAGTTTGTCAGTGTCCACCTAAATGAAAACCTGTTTCTGTTGATATATTGTAGCTAGATTAAAATTTTTATGGCAGAAAATTAGGCATCGTTCTCCCATTGCATATGTCATGGCAGAGGTGGGAATTTTTTTCCTCACCTGATTGATGTTTTCTTTCAGGTACAGACATATACATTTTCAGAGCATCCATAACTTCCTCTTGCCCTTTTACTCCAAGCTGAGGGAGCATGAGGAACTGTCAGATTGCTGAATTTGGGAAGAATGAACTGTATGACTGTGTGAGTTCCTCTGAGCCTAACTTTTGCTATTGTGGGCAATCTCCCTGCAGGCTCTTCCTTACCAATAACAAGGGACATGTTTTGGCCTTCATCTTTCACACTTCGTTTCATTTCTCAAATTGTTTGGAAGAGGCATGGGGAAGAGGGAGCTGGTATTTATGGTGCGCTTCCAGAGATGACAGCAATCCTCGACTTGCGTCTCTGGCTTACCAGCTATTGCCATTAACCAGAAGAGAAGATTGTTTTTTCCTTTTTTTTTTTTTTTGGCAGAAGTTTTTCCAAGGCAGAAGTGCCGCCTTAGTGCCACAGCATGCCCTGACATGACCATGGGCTTACCACAGTAAGAACGAGAACAGTGGTCTAGCTTTAATTGAGGGCTTACTCTATGCGAAGAGTTGTTTACAACGCTGCGTTTGTCGTAGGTCACTTAGTCTCCACAACAACCTTCTTATGGATGATGAAACAAACACAGAGATGATTTGTAAAGGTCAACTGGACAAATGGTAAATGGATTTGGACCCCAGCAGTCTTGTTCTAGAACAGCATCCTCAGTCGCTGTCTGTGCAACTAGAAGCAATTGACAGGAAAATAAATGTCATGTCAAGCTCTACATCTGAGCACTTGGAGCCAAGGTATAGCCACATCAAGCCGTTGGGGCAACGCTTCAAGGATGCCCTTGCCTAATGTAGTATCTTGCAACTTTCCCATCAAGTGAACTGATTTAACGGGAGGTTGAAAAATGATAGAGAACTTGATAATGAGTTTAAAATCCCGCCCCACCCATGCATGTGCTGCATCTTTATAAAGCACACAGGATAGGCTGGAGAATACTAAGATGACTTATTTTCTCATTAAAAGAACTAACACGCTGATTGATTGGAAAAGGCTCTTTAGACCATTCAGCTGAGTGAAACTGGGGAAATTTTCTGAGGCCTGGAAGAGAACATAATGGCCTTAATAGTCCAAAAAGGCAGGGCCACTTGTTAGGCAACTATTGTAAGCTATATGGCATTTAATATATAAAATCAAATACTTTCAACTGATGTGGCATCATACAGAAAGGTCCAGTTGTAATGGATGCCATAGGATTAAAAGTAATAATCAGATAGTTCAAAGTCACCAGAGACAGTACCTGACACTCAAAGTGATCTACACACACAAAAAATGCAATATGATTGTTTATTTTTATATTGAAACATGAAACATTTTTAAAAACGCATGCTATATTTATCTGCTAATTATTTGAGGTCAAGAATATACTAGAGAAATGGAAATATTATTACATAAATTCATGATATTTGAAAGAATTAGCATTTATTTCCTAGTTTATAAATGTTTTAGTGCTCCTGTGAAGTGCTAATGAGGCAATTTTTATAACCACAAAGGCTGAAGAATCCAAGTAGAAGAAATACACTTTGCCTGCATGAATGGTAAACCTGAGGTCACTATCTAGCAGTAAATTTATTATTCAGATATGCTAAGGTGCACGTCCAGCACACACTCTTCATTAATAACATGTGGAGAGCTAAGAAATGCAACTTGCTTTTATGGGAAATAAAAACAACTACAGGAAGGATCATATCTAAAATACTTGTCTGACAGGATACGCATTAGAAAATTTGGTCAACTGACTTTAAATTTATCTCCTAAGGAGAGTAAAGGGACTTAAAATTTAGGCATGCTCTTTGGAGCTTCTGAGTAAACTTTAAATTTAAGTACCCGGGCATTTTGGAAACTACACTGTTTTCTTCTCTTCCCCTCCCAGCTTAAATCAGAATGGAAAAGTAGTTCCTTTGGAACTCATCGCTCCCATGAGTTCTTTAAATTTTGGAATTCCAGTGAACGATATCTAAATAGAGATACTATGCTGCTTCTGAAATTATCAGCTGCCCGAAACAGCATTTGGTTTGAAATAAGAAATATGCTGAACCTAGAGCTCCTTGATTAAGTTGTCTGTTTCTGTGATTAAAAATTAGAACTGTCATTATATATTATTGATATATAATAAACAGTTCACAAAGAAAGCAAGCATATCAAATCTTTCAGTTACCTGGGATAAATCATAAAATAAAGGCACGTTTCTATCATTAAGATGTATCACAAAGATAGAGGTTTAATGTAGTTTGCATTTTTCATAGGAAGGATTGTGTAAATTAAAAATGATCTTTCATTCCTTTTGATAAGAAGAACTGCTTATAAAACCTGGCATTTTATTTTTTCTATATTGTTTGCTTACTATAAGGAACTGCTAAGTGAACATACCCAATCAGCTTTAGTCGGTAGTATTTGTTCACTAAAGACATGTTTTTGTTTCTTTTAACTGCCTACATTTAAGGTTAAGCTGTTTAATCAAGGTACCTGTTGCTGAATAGGAATGACTAATTGTGTTCTATTTTATTCTATTACACACAGCCTTAACTGAAATGCCAATCATCGGATCAAAGAAGGCAGTTCATCTTGAGAGGTATAATGATGCAGAATTAGTTCTAGTAAAAGCCTGAGTATTGTTCAAGATCTGATTCATACAGGTTCACTCTAGAAATAGATTAAAATTTGAAAATGACCTAAAAACACAATCATTCCAACTATACTATAAATGATAGTTTGAATAAATATAATGAAGTAAATATGATTGTCATATTTACTGTTTATTATTCAAATATCAGTTTCATATCACTATTTTCTGAAAGAGAAATTTTACAAATATTTATTCAGTATCCTTATAATAAAATTATGACTCAACTAAGATTGCCTTCAGGTTTACCAAAAGATGCAGATTCTTAAGTGAAGAGAAATTAATTGTAGCACAATCTTTAAACAGAACCTAATTGTATTGTATAGCTTAAAGTTTATTATCTATAACACTAATAATAATTTTAGGCAATAATTTCTCTTTTGTAGTATTTTTAAATCTATTTTCCTTTTTCTCAGATTCCTCTTATTAAAAGATGACAGAATATAAATGTGTTGAAAACAACAAAATTTTCCTTTAACACAATAAAAATGATTAATTTTAATAACTGTTGTTAATGGTTGTTTTCCTAAACTAAAATTCTATTGGATTTTATTTATGTAGTTTATTTTATAAACTTCAGTCTGTCTTAATATATTCCAAGCAATGCAACATACTGGAAATGAGAAATAGCACTTATATGCCAAGGATTAGAAAAATTAACTTTTTCAAAATATCCTCTTATTGGAAAACTTCTTTGATTAAAAAAGCCAGTTCCAATTTTCAATTAAATCAAAATGTATTAGGAATGTCATAGAAGTAACAGGGTGAAGAGCCAAAATAAAAGCATCGAAGAGAAGAGGCAGAGTTGAGAAAAGCTGTGAAAAAAACCCTGCATCCTGCAAAATTACATGTAACACACACACACACACACAATTACACTAGTGCAATGCATATATAAGATATGAGACAATCTGGGAAAATATTTACATAGTACCATTTAATCAACTGAAAATTCCCTCTTTAAAGCAGTTCCAAACCAGTATTTTCAAAAGAGATTTAAATGCCAGGCCTGCAGCTACTGTTGCCATTTATTATGATGTTGCCAGCAGCATCTTCACAATGCGAAATCTCATTGTTTTGTCTTCTTCTTGCTTCCACGGTCAGGGTTCATGTTAAAGATTTTCTTCTTTGATAAAAGATTAACCCATGCTTTAAAAAATATCTTCTATAGTGTTATTTCTTTGCCTAAAATTGTTTAATCACTTGCCATTAATGTCCACTAATAACTTTTAGGCTCTTTACTCAGTTTTAGACTCTTACCCAAGCAGTTTGCAGATATTAACTCATTTAACTCTTCAAACAATTTTGCAAAGAACATACTACTATATGTTATTTATGTGGTACCCGAGAGGATTCTAAAACAGGGATTGGTTAAGTGAATAGTCTGATATCAGCCGGCTGGGAAGCGATACGGCTTGGTTGAGCCTGAGCAGCCGATTGCAGAGACCCTCACAGGTTTATGCCCAGACTCCTTAGTCTGGCAATCATGGCCCTCCCTAGTTTGTCTCCACATTATCTTTCTGGTCCTATTTTCCATTATCCTCTGTATCAGCATTTCCCAAACTCATTTCAAGAGATGTTGATATTAGTCCTCCTTAAAGGCAGTTTCCAGAACCACATAGATATGGAGCACTCCTTGGAGAATAAAGGCTCTGAAAAGTTCTGCAGTTCTGCAGGTGTGCACTGCTACCAAACGTTACTCTCACTTATGTGCTCACAGAAAATCATTTTTTCATAGTGTGCCTCGTGGGAGCACAGTTCTTTGTGGAACGCTGATTGGGGGGGATGTTCTGCAAAATACAGTGCTCCCGATTGCTAGAGTAACTATTCCCCGACTATTATCTAGGCATTTTCACTTCTATACCTTTGCTCCCATTATTTCCATACCTAGAGTATTCCTACTCTTTCTCTTAATTAAAATTCAACATATCCTTCATGACTCACCTCAAAACTCCCCTGATCTCTGGCACTGCCCCTGATGATTTCTCCACCGTCATGCCTAGTGATGTGCGCCTGTTACACTCATTTAGTGCATACTTATGAGTATTCCCACTGTCATACTCCATACCCCTTACTTTGTTTAATTTCCTATCTGTGTATGTCTTCTCTAAGAACTATATGGCAATTCCTTGAAAATATCAGGCCTTAAATAACTTTGGGATCACAGGATATAATTCAATCATCTTGACTATTCAGCCATCATGAGAGAGAGAAAGATGCATTGTAGTGCCCCAAATATGATAATAATCACATTCAAATTCAATTAGCATGTTTTAAACTAGAACCATAGATATTTAGAGCTCAAAGGTGTATTAATTAACACATTAAAAATATTTCTGAAAATTGAACCCCGAAGAAGTTATTCTTATTTATTCTTTATATCAAAAATTCTCAATATTCCCCCAAAAAGGCAGAAAACAAAATAATTAAATCTAGGAAATGAAGAAATACATAAAGAAATGTGACAATTATAACCTTAACTATAATTCAGGAAACCTAAGAGCAGTGAAACACAAACCATTCTTCCTGACGGTCAGAGTGTAAAGGCTACATGACAGGTTACGTAGCTCTAGTCGTCTAATAAATGAAGCAAGACATTTTACAACAAAAAGAAAAAAGAAAGTTTATAAAATTAATGACATATCTCCTATGGGCCACATATAGTGTAAGGCAATTTAGTTATCATCTTACTTAAATTCCACAAATGCCCTATGAGATAAAAATTAGTCTCCCTTTTCCAGATTAAAAACAGTCTCAATGAGGTTAAAGAGCCGGCAAACATTGTCCTGGTTAGTAAAAGTCAAAGCCTATCATTGAACCCAAGTCCACCTTACTCCAAAGCCACTTAAAACGTTAATAGAAGGCGAATTGCAAGATGTTCAACACGTGGGATAAGACTGGATTAAGCAAAACAGCTTGGGTCTTAGTGCTTGAATTCTAAACCATCATCAGGAAAAAAAAAAAAAAAAGGGGAGGGGGGTGGGGTGAAACAAAGAGAAAATTAAGGTTTCCTGTCCTGCCAGGGTCTTAGGCCGAGTTGTCATTCATCTGTTTCTAATAGTAGACGACTTTAATATGACTCTTGGGGAAAATGAGATCTTCAGCAGACGACCTCCCAGTGGGTTTGCCAGGATAAATCATCTGCAATCGGTACCCCGAGCCAACTGAATCAGAAAACCAGTTGAACACAGTCCCTTACTGTTACCCATCTGGAGGGTGCACGGTGCCAAAAATAATGATTTAAGCTTTGGCATAATTTATATTTAGCCCTTTCTTTTCTGAGAGAAACTGGCAAAGAATTTACTTTGAATGTCAAAGTCAGTGCTGAAAAAGAATAGCTAAGATCATTATTATCAGCATAAGGAGGATGTTTCATTTCCTATTTGGTGTGGTAGGAGGATAATCATGCAGATAATCTAGAAGCCTTATGAATTAATACCACCTAGGTTAAAAAGGATATACATTCCACTGAAATGTGCTCTGCCGTACAGCCCACTTCCAATTTCTCTAATTCTCCAAAGGTACTTTCAATAACGTTGCCCTTTGCATGGTGCTTGTCAGCTTTTAAGAAGTTCCCCTTGACTAGTTATGTCTCTGCTTAGGCAGATAACAGCACAACAAGCTGTAGTTCTGCATAGTTTGAGAAGGGATTCCTGTCGGCAATAACGGTCATCAAAGAAGCAACTCCCCAATTCCCAGATGAGTTGCTTTATCTTTTATGTTCTAATATTTTGTATATATATATTTTCCTGGTGACTACCCTATGACACTCTTATTGTCTGTGTCGTATTCATTCCTTCAGTTAGACTGTGAGCGCCTTGAGTGTGGCAAGTCCACGTTACTCCTCTTTGTAACCCCAATTGTGCTTCAGGGCAAGCACAAGCACAGTCACCCCCAAAGCCTATTGAATAAATGAACAAATGAGCACTACAAAATACCCTGTTATTCTTAACAAGCTTCCCATTGAAATAGTTGTCTTTGGTGACCAACAGTAGAGAATGGGACCTAAATTTTACTTATGAGTCACAGAGGTTAGATCCAAAGGGCTTGGCCTAGATTTTAAACAAGAAAGCTGGCACAGAGCTTTGCAGAGGTACTTAGCAAAACAAAGGGCATATAATTTAGAACAGCATAGAATTACTCAAAGTTTAGACTGAGAGAGGACAGAAATGGGAAAAGAGGGTGAGAAGAGGCACGACACACAATCATATTTAAGATTTTTTCCAGTATTTCTTCACTATAATTTTTCTTGACTCTTACTCTCCGAATGATAACCAAATATGCAAGTAGAAAAATAACTTTCATCATCTAACATGTATAAAGACAAATTAAATAAATTGAAATATTTAGTTTAATACAGTTGAGGTGACCACCAAAAATTCAAAAACAAAAATCCTTTCATAGAAAACTCTACATACCACCATCTTCCCAACTGCTATCCCTATCCCATATTCCTGATTTCAGCAGCAATTCACAATATCAGATTAGAAAATACAAAGTGTGAAACCAGAGGGAAACCATAAGTACTGCAATGCTTCCTAACTGCTGTACATTCCAATAGAGTCAAGTGGTTGACTAGCTGTGAGTGATGAATCTCGGATCAATATAATACCATATACTTCAGGGAGAGGTTGCAATTACTGACTTGGAAAGCACTCTAGCAAAATTTCAATATTAAGTCAATGCTTTAAATGCCTCTACTTTGATCCATGTTATACCAGCTCAAATGAGGAAAGATATTTTAAGCTGATTCTTAAGACAGGTTAATGTGTATGTATGGGGCTTGCAACTATAAAAGATATAAAAACTGAGGAAGTAAGGCAGCCAGCTCTAAAACCACTTTTCATGAGGCAATATTTATAGCATACAAATGAAATGATGTAAAGCATCTGAGATTAACAAAGTGCTATTTTGTATTTTCATTTAAATCTAACCTGTGATGTGTAAAGGTACTGTAATTATACCCTTTAAAATTCTATTTATTGGATAATGTAAGGGAAATACATTATAAACCTTATTGTAGAAAACTGACTTCTAGGTAATATTGGGAGAAGTAATGCTAATGCAGACTCTCTCCCCTAAATAAGCAGTTCCCTTCCAGTTAGAGATTTGGGGACCAGATTATGCTGTTACATTGACAATCTGATGGGGATATCAGGATCAGGGTTTCCTAAAGAGTCACAAATAGCATAATCCCTCTTATTTTAAACTAACAATATAAATGCTTCAAGCCTTTGTATGCACTCTGCTCAGAAAATTGCTGAGATATCTTTTAGAAAGTTTTGTTTTCAGCAAAAATGTCAATGGCATTCTAACGAATGTCACGCTCAACCTTTTTTGCTCCTTTACAGATGGATTTTCTTAAAATTTTAAGTGAAAACAGAAGTGACTTGAGTCAGTGTTAATGTTGGTACTGACAAAGGCCAGGATGTCATGTGTTCAGTTTCCTAAGACCGAGAAATTAGCACTGATATTTCAGCTAAAGAAAATATGATGATTTGTAAAGAAGAAGAGAGTTTTCAAAATCAGGGCATTTTGACATAGGTAATATGTTGGGGGTGGGATAGAAACAAAAATGTGAAAAAAAAGAAAAAACTTGCCTATCTAAGTATTTGTTCATAAATGCAAGTTTGAGAAGTTGACACATGTTCATAAAAGTAGTTCTAGAACCTTTCTAAAACTCAGAAAGTATGTTTTTTAATATTTGAATATAATAAACTATGTGATCATTTTTAAATTAACTGAAGGTACACAATGTTGTGTAGAAACAACATGGGCTTTTGCTGAGATTCAGCTTAATATATCTCTTTACTTCACCGCTTATAAGCTACAGTAACTTTGGCAGATTGTTCAGTTTCTCTGAGCTTCTGTTTGTGCACTTACAAAGTGAAAATAACAATTCTTACTTCTAGGGATTCTGCGAGAATTAAATTGGTAACACATACAAATCACCCAACACGGTTCTCAGGGCACAGTTGGCTGTCAAAAATGTCATCTGAAACATTAATATTAAAAAGAGAAATAAAATCAGAAAAAAGGATAAAAGGGGAAATAAGATAATTTCTGTAGGGGAGAGAGAAAGCTTTTTGCTTATTATGTCAGGAGGTTGAAGCAAAAGGAAAATATAAACCATTTCATTAAAGTCCTGACAAATAATGATGTTTTTCTGAAAACAGCACCCTGGTTAATGCTGATCATATAAAGTACCAAGTAAAATGTGATTTAAGTTATAGAAAGTCTACTCTTTAATCTAGCTCTTTTCCAGAAAATCCAGACCAGGAAATATAGGCAAGCTTCCTTGTCAAGCTGGTGAATTGAGGAAAGTCAAAGGAGGATGTATGAATAAATTTGTAGTGGGTTTAGTGAATGTGCATGTCTGGGGTTTCTCAGAACAAGAAAACCTTTTCTGAGAAGATGAGAGATTTTGTGATCCCTGATGGTAGAGAAATAATCTGGGCTGATTCTACCGAAGTATCTATATAATACAGAGACTTCTGAACCTGGATAAGTTGGAGATTGACAGACAGGAAACAGGGAAAAGGGATTGCTGAATGAAATAAGCCTTTAATTTATGAGAGTATGTTGTTCAGGGAATAGTTAACTAATGGGGCAGACCACAGAATGGTGGGTGTGGTGAATGCAGGATGTGTCGAGGTGATAAGGGGCATTTGACCTGGCTAAATGGCCCATGATGGACTCTTACTGCATTGGTCTCATTATACTGCAGAAAGGGAGTCAATTTCTGCATCTTACTTCCAAAGTCAGGACCCATCATGTAAAAAATCCAGCATTTATAGACATAAAACAGAAAACACTTAATGTTTGGCGGAGCAAAATTACCACACCTGTCACTGGGAATTCACAGACCTGAAAGTTGCTTGCCTGATTAATGTAAAGAAAGCAATAAAACAGTAAGATAGTAATGAAATATCTTGTCATTAGAATACAATGCTATGCATATAACTGAAATGTGGTTTTAAAATAGCAATAATTTACTAGAAAGCCATGCTAATATAAAGCATTCCAATCAGAGAAAAGTTATCTTTTGTTTAAAGGAAAATTTTAGTTGTTGTTATCTTTAGGAAATAATCCTCTCTGGTTCAAACATTAATTTTTGGATTAGCCGGCTTTCATCCTACTTAGAGTTTTTCCACTGATTTCCCCTGTCTCATTTTTTAGTTTGGTTAGGTGAGTATATAAAGCGCAAGCAGATGAGGGGATTTTTAAAAAATGAGTATGGGGTGAAAATAAATAGAAGAGTGAATACTCTGTGTAATTTGGAGCAAATCCATTTTCCTAGTGTTTAAAACTTGAAATGTTAATTTTCTCTGTCGTTGTTAAATATTTACCCTGTAACTGAAAATGAAATTACTGAACAGAAAAGAATTAGATGAGTAAAGCAAACCAACTATGTGCAGAGCTCATCATTAGTCATTTGGAATCGATTTTAATATAGTGTTATATCAGAAAACACTTTTATACAATATGTGAATGCATATCAGGCCATTATTTTATCTCCATTACCAGAGGTAATGACCATCCATTCAATAGATATCATATTTGCACAATTCAACTTATATTAAAATGACTAATTAGCCTGATATTTAGGAAAATCCATTTCTTTAGAATTTATATGCCTTCTCACACATTAAAAAAATTATTTAAAGGTGCGTTATAGTAAAAAATATTTATATAACTAAGCAGCAGCGGGCAATAATAAATTTTTACCTCTGGCTTTTCATGTTGCTGATTTACATTTTGTTTTACACTGATGGTTAAAATATGGATATTTAATGGGTAAAATCAAATTACATATTTGAGGTCTGAGGTATAGTGTATGATATCTTTATAATGAATATCATGTCGAATTTTTATGTATTTGAAATTTCATTTCCAAAGGAAGTGAATATGTGTGGCAAAACTAGGGTGTATTATTGTTTATCTCATTCAAACAATACAGAGTATTTTTTTAAGCAATGCTTCTTTTATCAGGGTTATTACTTTAATTGTGCACCATTTAGCTTTTATGGATCGATTCATGGTAAACATTACCGACAAAGCTAACTATTTTAATTTCCTTAAAAAGCCCATCAAAAACAACTCAAAGTCCTGAAATAGTCACTGTCTCTTGTCTTTCCTCACTGGTAAATATGTGACTGCCTAACTTCTGAAAACCTCTAAGAAAGATTCAGGTATGAAAATGCTAAAGAACAAAATCATAAAAAATACACATTTTTAGATCACTATCTCATCTCACTGGAAAAAATAAACTAAAAAAATAAGATCTCAAAATGCATAAACTTGAATTATCTTCATTTTCAAAAACTATCTAACCCCTCAAAATGCGGCCTGCAAAGTATAAAATTAATACATTCAAGGGCAGGCCACAGTGGCTCAGCAGGCAGAGTTCTCGCCTGCCATGCCGAAGACCTGGTTTCAATTCCCGGTGCCTGCCCATGCAAAAAAAAATAATTCTTTTAAGGAAAACAAAGGGGGGGGCAATCCTGACAGTATTATTGAAAACAGAAAAATAGTTTTTTAAAAGCAGATAAGAGCATAATTAAAAAGACTTATGCTTTCTAAAAAGGAGCATTTAAAAAACATAGGAATATAACATTTTTATAAAAGAAGCTAGTACTAAGGAGCTGTATGTAAATGTGCAGACTTAAACTTTTATCGTTTAATTATATAACAAATAGAATGAGACGATCCCTTCCCTGATTGTAGGAGCTCTGGGAATGCTTTGACACAGTGAAATGAGGCATCTTACTGCTTGTGATTGATGGTGTTGACAGGGATGAAATCACAAACTTACAAAAAGATTTTAAGCAGAAAACTGAAGGAATAAAAAATTATTTATAGACCACCATTATGATGGTTTTATTTGTGTGAGATGTTCCAAGAGAATAATTTTATTCAATGCTTAAAAGAAAAGCAACTAGGACATTTAAAATAACACTAACATTATAAAGTTACTATACAAGTCTTCTGGAAAATCTTGTCCCCATGTCTTCTTTTAAAGTTCAAGAAACTATTTAATAATCTAGCATCATGTGCAGGAATATGTTAAGAGCTAAAGGAATCATTGGCAAAGGTGTTCTATGTTTAGATTCTACAGGTATTTAATTATCATGAACCAGAACTTCTTCTAAAGGGATCCAATGGCCTTTCCAAGATTTGGGAGGTGGGAGGAATAACGCCTTCTGTTTTCACTCACAGTCTTCTAGTCACTTTTCAGGCACCTCTTTCCACTACTCAATCTTGAGGGCCAGACTGTAAAAGTTGCCATTCTGAACTCTCGTGCCCACAACGTTAAACTTCTCTGGATGGTTACGAGGAAAGCTGGGAGACTGGGTTGATGAGCTTTCAACCAGGCATATATTGACCAATGTTGAGACACGAAGGATGATAATATGAAACCTGGCTCAAAGCTGCTTCCTTCAGTGACAGAAATTCAGCATCCATTAGTCAGATTTTGCCCTTTTGCTCTTAACTGCTCTTTTAAGAATAGTCACAACTTGCTTTGTAGAGACACTTGGCATTAAAACAGGGACCTTTTTTTTTTTCAGATGACTTTGTGTCTTGGCCTAGAAAGGGTTGTATCTCCTGATCCTGCACTAACTAGCCAACATCACTCGTGTCTGCCACCTGCACACACTAATGAAGCACAGACACACAGGCAGTACCCATACCAAAGCCAACTTGGCCCCCATTCAATGCCTTTGCTTCTTCCCTTCCCTCTTCCAGGGAAAGTCTTCCTTCAGATCTTCTCCCCACGGATTGTTCCTCACTTTTTAGGTCTCAGCTTAAATGTCACCTCCTCACAGATGCCTTCTCTGACCATCCATCTACTAAGCAGCTTCCTGTTCTTTCATTCTCTTTTGGGGTTCCAGTGTGTCCTTTTCACAGTAACAAGTGTTGATGCTTACTTTTTTATACTCTTATCTTTCTGACTTGAATGTGAGCTTCATGGGGAAGGAAACGCATTTGTTTTATTCACATGTAATGCCTAGAAACTATGCATTATACTAATATCAAGCACCTACATATTTACTATGCCCAGTGGGTAGCAGAGCTGTCATAATCTCTGGCCTCCAGCAGTGCACTAAGGAGGCTACAGGTATGAACAGGGCATCTAGCAAATAAATGGAACCTGGCAGAAGAGGTATTGAATGAATACACCTTTATCAATTGGATAAACACATTATTTCAATTTCAATATTTTCATTCAAATCAGCCATTACCAACACATTTCTTTAGTGAAAACTTAGTTACTTCCTCTGGAAAGATGAATGGATTTTTTTTTTTTCTTAAATATGTCCTGACTATATATTATGATCTATAATTTTAAGGTAAATTTATAAACAAGCAGAGGACACTGCAGCAGTTATGTAAGTCGATAGTTTTAAAGCTTTAATCAAAGCACAGGATTCTAGGTCTCCCCTCAGTAGTTTCTGCGGTGGGTGGGGCTGTTTTAACTTCTTAGTAGATGGTGAGGGTGAATGGGATTATTTCTAACTCTTCAATACTTTTGATGATGATTGCCAAGAACTTCAAAAATCACTGATACAAATAAAAAATTGTATATCTGAAAACAAATGCCATTTCTTGAGGTTTATTGTTGTGTTAATGAACATGCTTTACAGCTGGCCTCCATTCAACCCTATTCTCTTTTGCAATTTCATAGCAATTTTAATGCTATTAAGTATTTGAGTCACTCACCAGGAAAGGCAGTAGATTTTCTTTTGAGGGTAACTTCTAAAACTCAGTTGGCAACTGGTAAAGGATTTGAGAGGAAATTTCTAATGACTGAGAGACAAGATTTTCTACTGAACATTATTATATGTTAAATTGTTGATTACTACAGTTCTTGTGGTTTTAATCTCATCTTGCTGTTGATATTTTAATTTGGGTAACTTTGTAACTTTCCTTAAAGGTACCAAGGTTAACTTTGAACTCACATATGATTAACTTAACTAAGTGAAGATGGTTTTTCAACCTACAACTTTTTTAATGCTAAACATTTGTTCAACAAGTATGTATTGATCAGAAACCACATGCAACTTTGAAAAGTGTACCCCACAATTTTATTACCCTCAACTGGATTTAAACAGAATACAACTACGTATACACAAACAAATATTTCCAAAGACATGCTTCCAAGGAATATTTGTTAGGCGCCATATATGTGGCATAAATTATAGAGAGGACAAAGCAGAGGTATTCAGTGCATTAAGTAAGGGTAAAAGGAAGTAAACAAGTTGAATCCAATCCATGTCTTAAATAAATAACAGATTGAAGCAGGTGTATAGTGATGGCATTGTCATTTTCAACAGAGGAAGGGCAAACACAAAGGAACTGTAAGTAGGAGAATGCAATGGAGAAGGAATGGTTTAGATAGCCAGAAGTGTAGAATATACATGTATGAGTGAGAAAGATGAGGCTGGAAACAGAGATGGGGTTTACTTGAAGAAAACCATAATTGCCAGCAGAGAGAGATTAAAATGAGTATGCTAGGTAAGTGGGATTTGGAATAACTGGGAGATATATTTTGAAAGACAAGAGGGAAAAAAAGCTGTAGGAGAATATTCCAAGAAGTGGCTATTGCAATATTCTAGACAAGGATGTTCACTGTCAGAATTGAAAGGAAGGAATGGATGTAGGAGAACTGCTGAGATAAAATCAATTTACTGGTTAGCTGATTGAATTGTGAAGGAGAATAAGGATAATAAGGGTAAGATATTTTCAGTCTTGATAGCTATGTAGTATGGTATCATAATTTAAAATATGGAAGTAAACAAGTAAATCTCATTTGTAGAAAGAAGCAAAAAGTTTCAATTTTCATATTAAATTGTGAAGCTGACATTTGGAATTCCAAAACTTCATCTTGACAGAGAGAGAGATGAGAAGATGAGCAAGAACTGTAGAACCAAGTCATGTAAAGGGGAAAGCTGAATCCCTGGAGGTACCTGAGTTCTGAAAAGAACATTTAACTAGAGAAGGACACTGAGAAGAAGATTTTAAGGAATACCCCAAATTCTAAATATTAAATAAAATAATGCATGTAAAGTTCCCAGCAGTGTGCCCTTCAAAGCAAACCTGCAACATACACAAATCCACTTTCCTTCTCTAGCACTAGTATGTTCTAACAATGTGAGGTGAGAATCAAGAAGAGCGAATAGAGGGTGCCAATGAATCAAGGATGAAAGTTAGTTTGGCGGATAATGAAGAAAGACAAAGGAAATAAGTATTTATATTCAGGAGGACTAAATATATTGTGGAAGAAGAATATACAGAGTTTTGCCTGTCACATGGGGTTCTAAATTTGAGGCCTTGAAGGTGGTGCAGGTGTGAATGGAATGAGGTCAACGGGTAGAACATTGGAATTCTCCAGTGGGTGACTGGAGAACAGTGGAGATGGCAGGATTTGATGTTAAAGACCATGGAAGACTCTTGATTTCATGTGAGTCCTCTGTTTTAATTCATAAGCAGCAGAAAGCAATGACACATGTTCCTGAGCAAGATGGAAGCATGTTTTGAAGGTCAGCAGACAATAGGGTATTGAATATACAAAATGCTATAAAAAGCCAAAGTTTCAAAAAGTGGAAACTTTATGAAACAAGTTTGACTATGCAATGAATGGAATTTTCAGAGGCATTATGTAAAAAAAGTGAGATTTTCTCTCCAATCTCATGAAGATTTTAGAGGATTCAAGACAGACATGGAACTCTCAGGAGATGGCTAGAGGACTTATCCACCAGTAGGACAGAAGCAAAAGGAAACTGTCAATCTGAGGATCTTTTTTTCACAACAGAAGAGAGACTCCACAATGTAGTGACTGGTTTCCCTCCATCATTACAGATATACCATCTAAATCCACACTTGCCCCAGTTTCTAAGCTTAGAGTTGGATTCTGCTTTAGGAACATCTTCATGTCAGTGAATTTTCTGTAACTTATAGGTAGATCTCAAAATCTAACACTATCTGCTTACTCATCTACTGGCATCCAGTCCATGGATAATCTAATAATGCAGTCCATAAAGCATAGCAATGGTCCATCCAGCATGTCTCATGAAGAAAAGACAACATGGAACAATGAAGGGTGAAATAAAAGTTTAGGCAACAATGAGGAGGTTAATTTGGACTGCAGTGGTAGATACTCTTGGTTGGCAAGTTCATAAGCCAATCCCAGCATTTTTATCTCACGACTGCCTCCCTCCTATTCCAGATATAGGAAAAAGGAGATACCTTTGCTAGCCTTCCTCACAATTTAGGTAACCACGTGACCCAGTTCTCTTCAGTGAGACTTAAGAGAAAGCAAAATGGAGGATTTCTAGAAGATTTTTCTTCATTATTCAAAGAAGAGAGTACCTTTGAGAAAAGCTGTCTAGCCTCCCTTTTGCTAACTGCCACTGTCCTCCAACCATCACTTTCTGCTCTCAAATGTGGTAATGATGCCTGGAGATGCAGCTATCATATAATAACAAGGTACCACACATGGGAATGAAGAGCCAACAACTAACGATGGCTATTAGAAAGAGCCTGGAGACATATGATATTCTAAGAAGATGAAATGCTATTAATTACCTTCAGCAAAATTCTGTAGGAAAATTAAGCCCTAAGTGTTTAAGCCACTTAGTTGTGTGTACTTCTTTTTTGCTCCCCATTACTTGCAGCTAAATCATTCCTAATTGGCACAAATGACAAAAGAGTTGCTTGAAGCCTAGGACAGCAGCAGGAGGACACAGGAAGTGAGTGACAAGGCAAAGAACCCCGTGTTCTCAAAAGAGGTCTAAAGAAGAATCCCCCTTGTTAGTGGGAGTCATGATTGTACCCCAAACTTCTGGGTGGGCAGAGTTCTAATATGATAAAATTTATCATCTCTGGGCATGGGTGTGGCAAATTTCGTTTGCTATGTTTTCAATCTGAGGCCAGTGAACAGTTCAGTGATTTGGTGAAGAAATGTATCTCTCTACTGTTTGGTGCTTTTGCTCAATGTGTTTAACTTTTAAACATGCTGCTATCACAGTCAATTAAAAAAGTGAAGTTATTAGTAATGTTTTATTCGACTGGATCACAAAAGGACAAATGGATATCTTTTAAGTAATTAAGTCCATATATTCTTGTGTCAATTCTACTTCGACAATTCCTTAAAGAAATTCAAATAAGTTCTTTAAAACTACTAACATTTTAGCTCTTGAAGAGACACACTTCCTGTCTATTTTTCATGAAGAAGGAATTTATTAGAGTATCTAAAAATGAATATAAAAATATTGTTCATTAACTGCACTAGTACCTTGTTTCTTTCTTTCCCATTAAAATGTGCAGGACAATAAAAACCATATGATTTAGACTGGTTATTAAATGATATATCATTTGCTAATATTCAAAATTCATTTAAAATGACAGCATTAGTGGGCACAATGCATCTTTTGTCTATGTATTCTTTTAGTATCTTCAATGTAATATAAGTGTATTGAATACATTCAAGTAAGCATGATGGGAGAATTCCAGCTTTGTATAGAATTTGTCATTGGGGCTGAAACAACTTACAATCACTATCTAAGATAAAATAATGAATTTAAGTTCCTTTTTTTAAGAAACATTTGATTAAATGCTGTTGTATAGTCACTTTCCATAATGGAAGACTTGAGCTCTTCGGGTTTAAAGCATAAACTGATTGTGGTGATGGCAGACCCAAGGCCCTGGAGTCATCAATCTAATATTCTCAAGGGGATGTGAAGATACACAAAATGCTTCCTACCAATAAGGTTTAACCTTTAAATGTATTCTGAAATTGCCATAGGCAAATTTCAACACTAAGTGTAGGAGTCAAAAATAAATTATAATGAAGTTATATGCATTATTTTCCCCATAATGTAAACTTGTGACACATTTCCTATATAACAAATGATGGAAATGATGAGCTGCACAGGACACGGTGACTTCAGGGAAAAGAAAATGTGTTTTGAGTTTACACTTGATATAAGTCAATGAAACAAAATGTTGGATTAAGTGGCAATATTTCAACTTGAGAAACAATTTTAGTGATGAAATAGCTTTCAATTACTGTGTTTTAAGGTGCTTTAACATTAGTAAAATGTTAAATTTTACTAATTCCATTTTTATATGTGGATTTCTTATATATTGTAGTAACCAGTGACTCCCTATTACAGCAATATGCTTTCTGTAAGGGAAAAAAGAAATAAGACTTAAAGATGTGGTGA
The DNA here is from genome assembly GCF_023851605.1 of Tamandua tetradactyla. Lineage (NCBI taxonomy): Eukaryota > Metazoa > Chordata > Mammalia > Pilosa > Myrmecophagidae > Tamandua > Tamandua tetradactyla. The sequence goes on from NC_135352.1 coordinate 32,763,282, forward strand.
ATGAACTTCTAAGTACTCAGATGGGTACTTAGATACCCATCTGAGTGTTTTCTAGAAAGTGACACACATTCATTGACACTTCATTTCAAAGTAGAGACTATCACAATGATTTTCTTTTATAGGTGAGTATCAAATAATTCTTCTACTCCAATTTTAATTACCTTTGGTCTCTCAAGGCCATTTTATAAATGTACCCAGTATTGCACACAGGGATGTGATTCAGACTTTACTTCCCATGCTCAATATTACTGCAGGAAAAATGCACAAAACCACTTATATTGATATGAGATCTCAAGCCCAAGATTTCAGCTAAATAGAGCCACTTTTTTTTTTTGAAGTGCACATATAAGACATGCTATTTTGATTTTGGGATATCAGTTTAAATTGGTTGGCTTTGTGTTTAAAATGGTATGGGAAGCACAGAGAATTTTCTCAGAATAAGAGTTAAGATTGACATTTGGGAGGTTTTCTTTTTGAACAGAAATGAATATGGCAGCCTCTCTGCCCTGCAGTCATTCTGTCACACCGGTGTACTGAAGCATGGATTGTAAATGAAGCAGCACCCACTGTTCAGAGATCTCAGTTGGACCAAGTTGCAATATTTTAAAGAATGACAGCCTCAGCTTTAAAGACAAACTCACTAAACTTTCATTTTTAAGTTTTACTGTTTAGCTCAGCTCCCTTTTTATTAACTTCCTCAAATATTGATATATAAGTTAACACAGAAAAACCAACGCATCATTTCCATCTACCTGATTTCTATTCCCCCAAATCTCTACAAGTTCATTCACCACATCTTTAAGTCTTATTTCTTTTTTCCCTTACAGAAAGCATATTGCTGTAATAGGGAAAAGAGCTAGAAAGTTATGAAATGGGAAAATAAATACATAGGTGTTTTGGTAGCTATTAGTGGGAGAGGGAGTCACTGGTTACTACAATATATAAGAAAGCTACATATAAATATGGAAATTCAAAACCTGAGTTGTAAACATTGTTTAAAGTACATAATTAAAATGCCCTCCTTCCTTGTTTCTATTTGAGCTTTATTTCGGCTTCAAATGAGGTTATCGAGCCAAAAGACAAAATTTCTAGTTTACACAGAATATTTTTAAGGGATATTATAATAATAAAAGTAAATCTACTTTCAGTTGTGATTCAGTCTTTTTCTTTCACTTTAATCTGAGAAAGTATATATATATATATATATATATTTCCTAATACCATCATAGAAATCAACCTTTTTTATAGCTTAGATTTCATGTGTCATTGATTCTAAGATTTTGAGCTATTTAACAACATGAGACCAGGGGAGGGAAAAGGGGAAAACTACTGGAGGTGAAGGGTTAGGGTGGAGGATCTTCGGAAGTCCACGAGGGTAGGAACAGCAGCAGAGAGAGAGGATGTGACCAGTTGAGTTGAGAGGAATGTAACCCAAACCAAAGAATCAATTTCAGATTTATTATCTGGCTGGCTTTATGCTGAATCTTTAATTAAAGTCGTAATTTTTGAAGTTTAAAGTGACGTCTGAATATACTGTGCCAAATTTCGGTTTCCATTATGGCTCTAAGTCAAATGCTGCTTGTGTTCCTCATAATAAATATCCTGCAACAACACTGTTAAAGAACAAGCTGTGTGAGAGACAGAAACCGTGGTCTAGAAGGGCCTGTGAAGATGGCTGTCTGCATTACCCACCGCAAAGACAACTCCTAATTATTCTTACATGCAAAATTTCTTTTGCCAATGCTCCCTTATTTCTATAACATTCCTTACTATTTTCATTATATGTAATTCTTTCTTCTGTTTAACTCAAGTTCCTAATGCAGGAATTGCATTGATTTCCTCAAGACCTCCTAGTTTCAAGGGGGTTGTATAGGAAGTTCATTTTCTCTTAATAAACAGAAAGACCAAGAAAAGAAACAATGGGGAAGATACTTCTAAAAGGCTATATTTCATAGCTGAAAATTCTTTTTTTTTTTTTAAATCCTTTTAATAAGTAGATTACTAAGAAAACTCAAGGAATTCTTCAATGCGTGGCAGTGATGGGTTGGGTATGGTTATGCTGGAGGCATCTGGAATCAGATGGCTTAGCTGTGAGTCCTATTTACATATTTTGGTGATGTTAAGCAAATTATATATCCTAAGGCTCAGTTCTGTCATCTTTAAATTGGGGGAATCATTGCTACTTGCCTCATAAGTAGTTTACAACTATTCATTTAACAAATTTAGTAGCACGTGGCAGAGAAGTGCATAAAAAATAGTACAGTTTGTTGCAATTACCAGCACAGTGGATACTATACTATCAGTCAGCTATTCTTCCTGTTTGGTGGCTAGAGATTTAGATACTCTGGACTCCATTCATATAATTGATAACAAAGTTCATCTCCTCTTTTTACCCTGAAATGTATTATCAGGAATTAATCACAGATTAATCCTTAGTGTAAAATTACCTTTCATCATTTGAGAGTCCCTGTGAGCTTGGAAGGATAGGTTTTAGAAGAGTCTGATTCATTAGGTCAAATTTTGAAGGAGATCAAGTGTATATTTACTGATGTTTCACTTCCCTCTTTCTAGATTCAAAAGAATCTTTTCCAAGATCAGTGTGCCGGTTTGAAGCTATTATGTACCCCCAGAAAAGCCATGTCCTTTAATGCTCATTCAATATTTCTGGGTTGAATCTTTTGGATCGTTTTCATGGAGGTATGACCCACCCAATTGTGGGCAGTGACTTTTGATTAGATGGTTTCCATGGAAATGTGTCTCTACCCATTCAAGGTGGGGTTGCTTACTGGAGCCCTTTAAGAAGGAATCCTTTTGGTAAAAGCTTTAGAGCCACAGGAACCAACAGAGCCCACACAGCCAGAGACCTTTGGAGATGCAGAAAGAAAACACCCCTGAGGAAACTGTTGAAGAAGCCAGGAGAGAAAGCTAGCAGACACTGCCATGTGCCTTTCCAGCTGAGAGAGAAACCCCAACTATCATCAACCTTCTTGAGTCAAGGTATCATTCCCCAGATGGCTTAATTTGGACATTTTCATGGCCTTAGAACTGTAAACTTGCAACTTAGTAAATTCCCCTTTTTTAAAAGCACTCTGTTTCTGGTATATCACATTCTGGCAGCTTTGACTAACTAAAAAACCTGTTATGGAAAAACAGGCTTGAACTTTGAGTTGGATTATCTGGCTTCTAGAATCAGCTCTAAGTTAATTTTTTTTCTACTTTGGTAAATTGTTCAACCTTTCTCAATTTTTTCAACTCCAAAATTAAGCGCTGGGTTTGATGATGTTGAGCTTCTTTTCAGCTCTAGTAGATTATAGCTCTGTTTCATCAATAGGCACTTGGACTACCAGAGGAATTTCCCATTTTATATGAAATTTTCATTTTGATAAAGAAATGTAAATGTAACTGGTTGATGGTTCTTGGGATTCATTTTTAACAGGAGCTCTTGGGCAGATTCTATAACTTCCCTGTTACTCATAATTATCATAATCAGTCTAGTTTAAAGACTTAGTCTCAACTTGAGTTTAATTCCATCCCCTTCACTAGGTAGCCAAGCCTTAACCTGAAGATCAAGTGATCCAAAGTCAAGGAAGAATTTGGGTTTGATCTTTGATGCCCTCCTCCTACAGTTCCACTTAACGGTGGGAGACAAGAAGGTACCTTTGGTCTAGGATTGAGATAACTCTCCTCCACATTTCTTCTCAAAGATCACATCATATAATGTTGAGAGCTTACAGAGGAAATGAGGGTGGTAGAAATCTTTAGATGACCCTGGTAGTGGCCTTTGCTCTGTCTCGGTCTAGTTCCACCTTCTGCTGGTTGACTCTTTGACAATATGGCATCTTAAAGGTGCTAGACCTCTTTAGAATAAAAACAAAAATATTTTGAATAAGTCAAATCACAAAAAAGTATTAAATCATAACATGCATGAATTAGGAAAACTGTTCTCATGCACAAAAAAGGAATAAGGGAAATCTATAACATTTTTTGGTCCTGTAACAAGATCATTCAGCACTGAGACTCTGGGCCAATTGAGCAAAAAGAGAAAGATTAGATTTCTGATTGGGCGTGTACATATTTACCAGCAAAAAAAATGTCTGAAAAAAGGAATTTCTTATGGTTCTTTTCTTTGAAGATTAATCACAGGTTTATTATTAAAGGACACTTATTTGGCAAACAATATCAGATAAATGGCATGGTGACTTACATGAGGGGTCTACATTATTTCTAAGGGAAAAAATTAATCTTGTCAAATTGGACTAGTAATATTTAACTGATGTGATATTTAAATCTAAATTCCTATTTTTCTAAAGATTTGTTCAGTGTGATAAGTTATGAAGAGTATTGTTTTCAAAGTCACTTTCAAGAGAAAGAGTTATAAAAGTTTTCATTTTAATCTGTCCAAGAATATCAACATTTCTACACTTAATGTACAATTTAGAGCTCATAGTCACACAAAGAATAATACTGCTTGTGAATAGTTCTACTACTTTTATTTTATCTTAAATAATATCCAATTGCTGGGGCTCTGGTTGTGGAAATGTCTTAAAGTCAACATTTTCTCTTTTTTTTTTGAGCCATATTTAAGGATAAATTATCAATTGTCACTTATGGCTAGTCACTAAGTCTGTTTAGCTATGCTTATTTCAAAGAGTTAACTGGCAATAAAAAATAAGGAGCATAGTCAGTGTTTTCTATGGCCAAGTCTTTCAGTACCCAAGATGGCAAGGATGTGTTGGGGACTGGGGAGGGAGTGTTTGAGTTGACACACAGATATCTGATGTCATTGGGATTCTTTTTCTTTCCTTATTTACCATCTCCCCATGGGCAGCTGGCTACTCAATTACTTATCCTATATGTTTCCCCTCAAAACTAGGAAAGAAATTCCATAGTCTTATTTGAGTTCTATAGATGGAAAAGTTACACAGGAACTGTAGAAAACAACTTTTCCATTCTAAATTGGAATAAGAGACTCCTTCTTAATCCCAGAAAAACTCCACCAAACATTCAATATTTTAGAGTCATCTCAAAGTATGCCTTATGTATGGTGAATGCACTCAGCAAAGGAGATTACTTATTGTTTTACGGTCATTTCTTTGCTTAGATTCGGTCTTTAGTAAAAAATTGGAAGAAAACAATGAAATGTTAAGGTAAGCCTTCCAAGGGCTTTCAAACCACATTTAAATTTGCATTTGCTTTCAAACCTTCAACAATTATCAACAAAAATATGAATTGAGAAACCTTTCTGCCGTTTACATTTATAAAGCCAATTTCAGAGATTTTTCTAGGAAGAGTGCCCTCTGTTTACAGCTGAGTTGACAGTCTTGTCTCATATAGACATTTAGTGGGCAAAACATTCTGCACCTTAACAAGTCCCTAATGCAAACATAAAGAAGACTGATGTCTCAGCAATAACAATAGCACACCATTATGCTCTTTTTTAACACTTTTACCATGCATGATATTGACAGATAAGAGCTTTATGGCTTATAGCATGCTTTGTGGGGTTCATATTCCTCAAACTACCTGTCCCCTGGGATTTCACTACTTCTAAAAGGAAATATTAGACATTGTGGTAATAAGGACTTCTGTTTACTAGCTTGGTATCACAAACCTTTCAGAAACAGTATGCAATTTTCTTTTCAGAGCTATGTCAGTGTGTACTATATAGTTCATGGTGTCTCAAGTTGAACAGAAGTAATCTGTCAACAATATGACTGAGACTGCATAAATTGTTTCCTATAATATCTGCTATGCATATAAGCTCTACAGCCTTGCCTGCATTCACTGCATGCCTGTCGCTCATCTTCTCTAAATATATCTTGTCTCATTGCTTTGGAGATAGAGCTTTCCAGGTGATCCCAGCAGTATATGGGGCCAGTGCAGACACCTTTGATATCCGTAAATACAACGGTTTCTTTTAAAGTGTTGGGCCATCAGTGAGTCAGATGTAACCAGAAACTCTGTCTCAGAAAATAAATAAATAAAAGGAAAAACCTAGACCAAATTGAAGCTTATTTCACTTTAGGATTAAAAAAAATTGCCCCTATCAGGGGTGTGGCCAGTGATTTATGGCAGCTACTCCATGCTTTTGGGCCACACCCTTTAGGAAGTGAAAATTGATAATCAGTCTTTCTAAAAGAAAGCCATATACATGGAATAATATGGAAATCATGGAAAATTGCCAAACCAAAGCCAACAACAAAATTAAATTAAGAACAAAAATACATTTATTCTAACTCAATGTGGATTTTAAAATAGCTGATTTATTTCCCGAGATAAGAAATGTTTTCATATAATTAATAAAGATTTCAAAGTTGTTTGTATGATGCACTTTATTCATACCCCAACAGAGAAATAATTTGCTAGCCATATAATACATTAATTTGATAATGCTTGTTTTCCAGATATTCCAGATATTCATACAATATGGATATGCTTACACTTAAGGATAGGATAATAGCAATGGAGAGAAGTGATCATATAAATTAAAATATTGAGTTTGACAGTACTGTTACAGAGTAAAATTCAAATTTTGCAAAGTGCTCTGAGACTGTAAAGGAAAAGCATATAATTGTTACACTCTTAAATATAATAACACCACACTATTTTGTCCATCTGAATAAATTATGAGGAGCGATTTTATATTTTCCTAACATGAGTTCACATATCTTTAATACACTCTGTACCTATTAGGTACATATTTGATATCTATTTTCTGGAGCCTGTGTTTTTTCTGGATTATTTCCTGTACAATAATTTATGTTTGCAAATTTATCCCAACAGTATAACAATGGACACTAATTCATACAACATTTATTCCTCATTATTTATTGAGCATTTTCTTTGTGTCCAACCATTAAATAAACGGTTGATACAGAGATTGATGACGCTGCACCAGACTTCAAACAGCTCTGCGCATAATGTGTGTAGCTAGAATAGAAAACCAAGGGTAATCACACATTGTTAGAGATATGTTATGAGCATATGATAGGTCTGGAGTAGGTCACAACTCAGAAAGGTTAAAAGAGATAATAGAGTAAAAAGATAGAGAAAACTGAGCTGATATCTAAAGAACAACAATGTTGGATGGGCAAGTAAGTAGGAGAAAGGTATTCCTGGGCAACGTATGAAGAGCCGGAAGAGAAGGGTACATTTATTGAACTTTAGGTGTTTCAGTATGCCTCGAACTTTTACTACCTGTAGGGGAGACAGAGACCAGGGATTCATGATGCATAGACAATTTGCTAAGGAATTTAACTTCTGTCTTGAAGTCACCTGGAGGCCGATTGTAAGAAGGATTTTAAGTCAAGTAGTAACAATTTGTTTTGTGTTATAGAAAGACATCTTTCTATAGTGGGGAGGTTAGATTGGAGATAGTCATGACTGAAGATGGAGAGACATGTTAGGATGTTGTAATACAGAAAAGAAATCGTAATGACTAAACTACAACATCAACAGATATTTCAGAAGTAGAATTTATCACCAGGATGACTGAGCCATTTGTTTGTTTTTTTATTGTTTTGACGCTGAAGGAGATTAAAAAAAGGCTAATTATAAAATGACATTCTCGTTGCAAAATAATTCAGACAATTTAAAGGTTACAAATAGAAAATTAAAATTGGACAAAATCTTACGTCTTAATGTGATTTTATCTGTCCTTTGAGATTTTTTCCATTTTATTAAATAAACAGATTGTTTGATATTGTGTGCAAACATCATTTTCATCAATTAAAAAAAACTTAAACAAAAATAATTTAGTGGAAATTCAACATATTGCTATATTAGTATTGATAATATTTGTACCTAAATATTCTTGCTAATTCTCTTGCCTAATTTATCTACTTGGTTTAATACTATGCTGTAGGGTGTGCAATGCCTGGCAAACTAATTGCTCCTCAGATAAAACAAATTTTACAATGAGCAACAATTTATTCCCATATTAAGATGGAATAGTTTATCTTGGGCCAGATTAAAGAAGGTGAACTAACTGGAAATTATAGTATTTTAAAAAACTATTCTAATGCTCCAAATTTAAATTAAAGTTCGGAAGTTTCCTAATAACATGCTTATTAATGTTTATGAGATATGGGATTAAGATATATATTCATTAAAATATGCTTTTGATAATGCTAAATATTAATGGATTTATAGTAACAGATTGTTTCACAAAGAACTAATCAAAACTGGACTGAACTGGACAAAATTGAACAATATATCATGAATGGGAAATCAATTATGTAAGGTAAAGGCAGAACCAATGAAATACTTTAGAAAGAAATATGAAGTGAGTTTCAATTTAATGTGTAGTCAGGAATGATGATGAAACAATGGAAGTTACAAAGATGGTTTCCAGATTATATCAAGATAAAGAGTCAACTAGAATATAGGATGATCATGAAAGTAGATTTCCTTAATGGGCTGACAAAAGTATTCCTTTGAAGCCATGTGGTGGGAAATGAAATGAAATAGGTTTTATCTAAGTTTGAAATTAGACTGTTTCTCTCCCTTAACCCATGGAAACTATTCAGTTCACTTACTGTAATTCCACATTCATGAAACAATCTTTCTGAACTAAAATTGATTTTCCTTACTGGGAAGCAAGTGTGTAATATGAGTATGTTCAATCAGTTAATCAAAGAAAAATTTTGGACACAGAATTGACAAATAATAGAGTGAGAAATGGGAAGTGAACATTTGATATTGTGTGATATTTGAAATCAGTACAAAAATGTAAATTAATGCTATGTACAATATAGTCCTTTGTAAACTAGCTATAATACAAAAAAAAAAAACATTTTGGAGAATACAAACATGCACACACACATACACACACATATATATGACCATATTCCCATTCTATATCCATACATATCATTCAACAAAGGGAAAAAAGAAAATCTTCCATATAATGAAATTAAATTGGCTTTCTTTACATGAATGAGAAGTACATGAATTTGAGAGTTATGAACTGATTTCTATGGTTTGTCAGTGCCAGACAAGCTAGGATATCACAATCAATATAGTATGAAGCAGACTTTTTCTCTATTCCTTTATTTGACAGTATAACTGAGCAACTTCTCTGTGGCAGGAACTGTTCTAGGCTGGTAACAGGATAGAGAGCAAAATAGAAAAAGTCCTTGCACTTGTCTAACTTACATTCTAATGGGTAGAAACAAAAGGAAATTAGAGAGTGAACTCTGGAGATATCTGCAGGAAGTATAGTACAATCAAAGAGATCTGCAGGAGCAGATCTCCTGATGCAGGGGAATCCTTTGTCGTTTCTGGGAAGTACAGGGAAGGCAGCATGCAAGCAAGAGGTATGGATGAAGGGGATGAGATAAACTATATTGCAGAGATGAGGTCAAATATATTGCAAAGATATTGCCAAACAGTCTGAGACTGTGCCTATTCATGTTTTCTTGGCGTGCTCATCAACAGCATCCCCTTTTTTTCTATGAAGAGTGTCTTAGTTTGAATGATAAATTATATGGTCGCCCAAATAATAGTCATTATAAGGATTTAACTTTTACTCTGAGTGAAATCAGAAGCCATTGAAAGATCTGACCAGAGAAGTGAAAAATTTTAACTCAAATGTTAACAGAATCATTCTGCCTGGAGGATGGAACATACACTCCAGTAGCACAAGGGGAATAACAGAGAACACTTAAGGAGAGTATGGAAATAATCCAGGTAAAATCTTTGTGGTAGGTTGGGAAAGGTAATTTCTGTTGGATGTGGTGAGAAGTGGTAGGATTCTGGAAATAGTTTGAAGAATAGAAAAAAAAAAAAAACCAGGATTTCACTGATGGAGTGGATTGTTAGAGAGAGAAAGGAGTTTAGGGCGACTACAAGGGCTTCAGCTTGAGGACCAGGTGAGATAGAGAGCTACCTTTCACTAGGATGAAGGATAACCATGGATCAGATTTTGTGGGTGGGGGATGCTGGAAGTGTAATTTGCATATGCTATCTTTGAAATGTCTGTTATACAACTAAGTTCAATTGGACATATGAATCCAGTGTTCAGTGGGAGATCCAGATTGGAGATCTAAATTTAGAACATGGTACATAATGGTATGAGGCTAGGTAAGATCACCTAGGGGGTAAGTGTAAATGGACAAGGTTACAAGGAAAGTATACATCAGTGATAAGAAGTTGAGAAGGAGAGAAGAAGTCAGAAAAGGAAGCTGAAAATAAGCAAGAGAAGAAGAGAAGTGAGAACAATGGAGTACAAGGAGACTTTAAAAATAAAGTGCAACAGTGCCAAATAATACAAAGACACAGAATTAACCATTGAATTTAATTATGTTGAGGGCATTGGTGACCTCTGCTAATAATTTTGGTGGAGTTATTTCAAGAATTATTTCAAGGACTAGGAGACAGTAAGTACAGACAACTCTTAAGGAGGTTCCCCCCCCCTCATTAAACAGACATGTATTGAGAACTGCTGACACACAAATTGACGGAACCTTTAATGAGTTCTGAAGTAATTTGGCAGCATAGAAATGAAGCTATATCTGGAAAGGTAGGCTGGATCAAGAGATCATTTTTCACTTCAGATAGATATTATGACAGTATCTGTTATGAACGACCCAGTAGAGAAGGAATAATTGATGGATTATACGGAAGAGAGGCAACTGCTAGGGAGATATTCTTGGGTAGAAGAGAGGCATGAGCTCTAATGGAGATGGGTAAGCCTAAGTCTAGATAGAAAGGCAGAGTGTTGACATGTAGAACAGGAAGGTAGAAGAAAAGATGCAAGAAGTTGGCAATATGGTGATGGGACACATGAAAGTTCCTCTCTAATTGTTTTTCCTCTTAGTGACGTAGGAACCAAAGTCATCAGCTGATAGTGAAGATGGGGAAGGAGATTTTAGAGGTTAAGAGAAGAATATATGAAATTATTTAGGAGAGTGAGAGAGTGAAAAAGAACGAAATATAATAAGAGGTAAGAGAAACAGAACTTAGGAGTGTTTTGAATCTAGAGGTCACAAATTTAAAGACAAATCAGCCATGGTCAGCTGCATGGGCATTGCTAGAAATTATATTTAACCATATTTAGGATTTGATAGTGTTAATTCAAAGGAGGTATAGGAGACTAAAGGAATGGGTGCACATAAGAGAATTCCAGAAGTCACAGTAGAGGGTTTTTGATACTTTGGGAGGGAAGAAAGATCAAATGAGGGGACGGAGAAGGGGCCGATGAGTTCCAGGTGATGAAGGATGACCGAAAGGAGAGTACAGATTTGTGGTGACTGATTTTAGGCAGGGCTAAAAGTACATGCTGAGATCTGTCCTGGGACAGTAGTGGTCCTTCATGAAGTTGAGACAGAGAGAGCTTGGGCCGAGGCAGAAGTAGGGATGCTGTAAGGAAGGAAGAGGATTTGTGCCAAACCTTTGCCATTACTACATCTCACTTAAGTAAAGCAGCAGGAAGAGGTGATACTGAAGTGAAGGATCTTTATTCGCAGAAGATGGAGTAGCATCAGAAACACAGTGACAAGTGAAGACAGCAACATGACTTACTGCATTCTAGTAGTTCATACAATTAAATATTATGTAGTCTGGGGGTTTTCAAACTGTTTTAAGAAAGCTTAGAAAAAATGCAAAACTTTGTCAGAGCCACCCTGTGAGAGAAGTTGAAGAAAAATCATTCAGGACTGCGGGTCCTACATCTCTACTCCAACTAGGGTAGTTCTCACTATACCTGTCATAAAACAAATAATAAAGAGACGACGCATTTTTTGTTTAGTTTTGCTGTTAAAAACAAACACGTAAACAAACAAAAAATCCTTTGAATATCATTGACTTGCTCCGAATCACAGTTATTATATTCTTCCTTGAAATTACATTGCTAAAACTTGCAGAAGCCTAGATGACTCCCCATATATTTCCTTCCACAGCTCATGTTATTTCTATTACACTTGAATTCCTACTGTTACATTCCAATATTTGGCATTGGTTACCTTTTTTTTTACACTACATATATTAGTGTATCTGGCCAGAAGTTGTACATAAATTCATTTGAAATTTTCTAAGTTTGAGGTAGTTATTTTTTTTTTAAGTTAACTTTTGAAAGAAATCATTTTCTTAGGAGAATGAACAAAATCTTCCTGTTTTTCCTTAGAAATCTTTTTGGCATTGGAAGTTTTGTTTGAGTCCCAGGAAATGACACTAACAATTGATGTGACACTTCTTATTGGCCTCTAGGAGGTCATGAGCCCTGGAAGAAACCCTCAAGATCATTATGTGACACCCAATGAAAAGAAAAATCAGTAATGATAAGATTTGACCTTAGATTCAGGCTCTTGAGGATAGAACCTTGTAGTAATCATGGTATAATGCCACAGAAGATTGCTATACCAGACAAAGAAACACCAGGATCATTTTTCTTAAAATGTAAATGGTAAATATACCAATTCTTTTTAAGGTAAGCACCTTCAGGGTATCACAGTGAAGTCTGTGAAAGGAGGTGGTTGCTTAACAAGTCACTGGGGGAATATTTTGGAATTGAACCACTAACATCACAGCAACTCGACATAGTGTATATTTATATAAACACCTTGTCAAATGTAAGTATATTTTTCCCAGTAGACACAGTAGGAAATATATTTCATACCTTGGTCATTTCTAATAGAGAGAGTAAATAAATGGCTGCTGGGTTAAGAACTTGTAGAAAAGCTGCTGCACAGCACTGGGTCTTACAAAATAATGCTAACATCCTGAAGACAGAATGGATAGAAAATAAAATATAAATATAACAAAAGACCAGTAGGGAATTAGTGATAAAATCAGCAGGAAACCCACAGAGCTTCAAACAATAGTTCAACCAGCTGACTACTGATAAACACAGTAGAAAGGCCAAGGCACAGGGATAAAAAGCAGCAGGAAAAGGGAAAGCACCAGCAGGAAACAATGGAAGCTGCCAGGGGTCCATTGAAAAGTTAATTGAAGCCACAAGCTGAGAGCCCTGGAAGTCAGGGAGCAGACTCAAGAGGCAGATGGAGAACAGCAGCAAGAAGGAACTGATGCTCCAAGAATGAAAAGAAAGCAGACAGCAGAATGAATTAAGAAATATCGATCTGAGCCAAGTCTTGGGATAATTCTTGGCCATCTCCAAGGGCTACGGATGTAACTGGAACAGCAAGCAAACGATCAGGAAAAAAAAAAAAAAAAAAAAAAAGACAGCCACATGTTAGAGGTAGTGTAAAATATGCATTTGAATTATACCAAAAAACATTTGGAGTCTTTCCCATTGTGTATATATGTTAATGACCTATATAAATTTAAATCCACTTTAAAAACAAAGCCCAAAAACAAAAACCTAGCACATTTCTTTGTGCTCCTATAAATTAGCATTCAATTGAAAAAAAAAAAAAAGAATCAGTGATGGTATGACAGCCCATGTAATTAATGGACTAAGGACAATGAGGTTCTAAACTTTGTTAAAAGATATGAGACAGGTGAACTTTACAACTCATAGGTTCTTATAAGTAGCTGAATTTATACACAGGTTGCTCTTGCATTCCAAGCTATCTATGAATCACACTTGCTAGTACTACAAGTCAAAGCATAAAAGAGTTTGTTGATGCATGCTGAATGTGTTGAAAAAAAGGGTGACATTATAAAGCTATACCAAGCTTAACTCTCATTCCCTATCCCCACCTCATCCCCAGGAACTTATATTCTAGAGTCTGACTCTATTTGGGATCCTGGAAATGCTTTAGGAATGGATGGTGGTGATAGTAGCATAACATTGTGAATGCAATTAACAGCACTGACATATATATCTGGATATGATTAAAAGGGGAAATGTTAGATTGTATATATGGTAACAGAATAAAAAAAAAAATAATCCCTGGAACTACATTACACAAACATTGAGCGCTAAGTTAAACCATGTTCTTTTAGTTAGTGTACAATTATAAAAATGTGCTCTCATCAGTTGTAACAAATGCTCCACACCAGTTGTGGGGTGTTGGTGGTGAGGTGGGGTAGGAGAGACCAGTATTTCATGTATGATTGTTTGTATACCCACCACTTGTCTCAGAAAAAAAAAGCTATGCCAGGTTAGATACTACAAAATACTAGAGAGCCACACTTTTCCCTAAAACCAGGAAGAACAGTGGGCAAAATGGAGAATCTGGGCAAGTTGAGCCAGGGCCAAATAAGAGAGAACTTCCATTTCTCAAAGACTATATTTGAAAGAGAAGGAATCACAAAATATATTGAAGGATGTAGTACATGTGTCCCTCTCAGTGTTGAATATGTGGAACTGATTTATTTTTTAAAGTTTTAAAAAGAGTTTTACAGTTGTAGAGTTGTTTTGTTATGTTTTTTGCATGGGCAGGCACCAGGAAGTGAACCCAGTTCTCCAGAATGGCAGGTGAGAACTCTGCCACTGAGCCACCGTTGTCCACCCTACAGTTGTAGAGTTTTGCATGTTCTGATCAGCAAAGAGGAAACTTGCACTACTACAAAACAAATGTACTTGAAGATAATATAATTTCATTTCTTTTACAAAATAAAAAATAGAGATTATATGGAATTAGCATGAAGAAAGTCACTACAAAAACTTTCCCACTTTTGGGCTGTTTTAAATATGTATAACCTTGTATTTAGAGATAAGAACAAAATCAGTCAGGTCAGGATTAAGGTAATTCAGAATACAGTGGTAAGGAAGACATTGTCGGTATTGTAAAGCTTCACACCTACTCTTTGAGACCAAAGGAAGAAAGGTTTATTCTATCAAAAACCTAAATTTTCAGTGGCACATAATCTAACACAACCTGTCTGGATAGATGATTTAAACAAGCAAAACACAAGGAGCCCAGAATACTAATGACAGCCTTTAGTCCTGTATATATCCCAGAATATATCAAGCAGATAATCAAAAAGTATTGGCAAAGTCCCTTGAGGGATGGGAGAAACAATATGTAACTATTAAACTGTACCACTGGGGAAACCCTGGATACTGGGTCAAACATTAGGGACACCCAAATCAATAAGCCAAGCCCTGGATCTTGAGGCTTTTTCTCATGAAGCTTAGGTATGTAACTGAGAAGCTTAGCCTACCTATAGGTATGCCTAACAGTCACCTCCAGATGACCTCTTTTGTTGCTCAGACATAGCCTCTCTCTCTCTCTAAACCCAACCCTGCAGGTGAAACATTGCCATCCCCTCTATGTGGGACATGACATCCAGGAATGAAAGTCTCCCTGGCGGCATGGGAGATGATTCCCAGGGATGAGTATGGCCCTGGCACCATGAGATCAATAATGCCATCCTGACCAAAAGGGGGAAAAGAAATACAACAAATAAGGTTTCAGTGGTTGAGAGAGTTCAAGTAGAATCGAGAGGCTATTCTGGAGGTACTCTTATGTAAACTTCAGTTAGGCATTGCTATTATCATAACTTGCCAAACTCCAACCAAAACCATTCTTGCCACTCCTAAAGAACACCTAGGGCATTGTATAAGATTTTATAAAGTTTCCATGCACTTGGGTAACTTTCCAGAAACATACACCCTCCAGAAGGGTCCCTGGATCAGATCAGTCCTGAAATGCAGAGGGATCACCCTCTCCAAAACATCGACTAGTTCCATCCCCCGTTCCATATTAACAATAGCCCCTTTCAACAGGAAAAAGTTAGAATGAGCATAGCTCAAAAACCTCTAAAGAGTAAAGATCAAATGTGATGGTGAAGTTGTCAGAGAAGGTCAGGTTTAACAAATGAGTGTGAGGGCTGAATTATTATACTGATATTCTTTTAGTCTCTAGTGCCTTAGAGCAGCTAGAAATAAAAATCTAAAATTATGGAATAGTAACCCATATCAAATTCTAAAATCTGTTCTACAACTGATTGTTGCAATGTACTTTAAAATTCATTGGTTTTTCAAATATATGTTATTTTTCACAAAAAATAAAAAGAAAGGAGGAGGAAGAGTATAATTCAGAAGATAGGATTTAACAAATGAATATGACTGCTTAATCGATATGCTGATATTTCTTTTGGTCTCTAGTATCTTAGAACAGCTAGAAGAAAAAATGAAAAAAGCTGGAGTTGTAACCCATACCAAACTTTAAACTCTGTTGTCAAACTACTTGTTAAAATGTACTTGGAAATACTGATTTTTTTATATATATATGCTATTTTTCACAATAAAAAACAGTTAAAAATTTTCCTAGTTTTGTATTTTTAAATTTATCTATAAAAATTTTAACAAGTTCTCTCAAGATGCTTAGAGCAGATATACTTTTGGATAGTTTGATACATATGCTCAGAAATAAATTGCGTGTGATTTACATAGGATCTGATTTTGTAACTACATTTATATTAAGCTGCTTTGACTGAAACTTTAAAATAGCATGGAATAGGTCAGATACCAAAGAATGTGAATCAAGGACTCAAAGAATCATCCATTGTTAATTCTCCTATAATGTGCTAATTAGAACCTGACTCTTATGCTAGACAATGCCTGCATGCTTTCTAAAAAGTACCATTGATTGAACATTCAGAATTTGTTAAGAATTGTGATAGGCACATGTATACATAATATATGCATTCATATATGTGTGTAGTGTATGTGTGCAAATATATTGATATTTTATGTATATTGTATTTCTTCCGTAACGTAGGTATTAGTACCTCTATTTTATAAATGAGGAAATTGGGTATTAGAAAATAGACACAATGAATATGCCAGATGGCCATACGTTACGTCAAAACAATTACAGATTTTTGCAATGTACATGCAAGAAAATATGACTATCCTAGTGTGATATAAGCTATTTTCAGACTGACCCAAAAGTAAAATCCTAGACAATCAATCACCTGCATCATTATATACAAAGGGTGGGATGTTCACAGAAAGCTTAAGTATGTGTTATATCTTCCAAATTTTACACCCATGATCTTCTAGTCATTTCCTGAAGCAATGAGTTAGCATGATAGATTAATTAGGAAGAGAAATACAGGAAATGAATTATCTCTGATAATTATTAGCCATGTGAAATACTATAAGACAACTGAACCTCATGTCAAAGATCTATATTGAAATTACAGACCTATTTGAGAAAGTCAAATAATCTCCTTGAATCTCAATTTCTTCCTCCGCAAAATAAGGATAACAATACTGAACTATCTATCAGATAGCTGTTACGAGTTTCAGATAAGACTTTCCTGGCTAAAGCAATTTGAAAAACTGTAAGTTACTGTCTTCATGTAAAATTTAATATTTAATTACCATCGATATTCCCATTATCCTATATACATATTTGCAAATTCAACCTTTTAGTTTTTACTTGAAATATGTGGCAATATATTATAAAATGTTCATTGCATTGTATGCCAAGAGCATTTTAAGAAGGAGGAAAGCATCATGTGATGAATAAAAAGTAGCACTTATTTTTATTTCTATTTCTAACTTTTAAGAAATTGAGCAATGAACAACTTTTTAGAAAATACAAAAGCTTTTAAGCCTCCTGTGCTATAAATGCTGCTGGTAGGAATAGGCATTGAATATACAAAAGAAGAAAACATAGTGCGCAGTGCACTTAGCTCTCCTTAGAGTCTAATGGCCAATAGACATAAAAGCAACAAGAAAATTTACAATGCACATTTTCAAAATTCCTCAAATATATAATTATGCCATAAATGAAAAGTTAAAATAAATGAATATATAATAAAAGTGATAAAATAGACATTTCTTCCAGGATGTGGTAGAAACATAGACCTGCCCTTTTAAAACCAAAGTATGTTACATCATGTTTCTTGGAAAATGTTACAAAACACCTATGGATCAAGGGTCTTTTTGAAATAACTGTTACAGTTGTTAGCTATAAATTTCTACAAATATATCTGTCTCATTAAATTAAAAAAAATAATTTGTAATCAGCTATTCAGAAAATCATACTAAAAAGAATAATTGTTTTAAAATACAATATTGATGAATATGTTAAAAACGACTTCCCCATAATTTCAAACTTCCAAAAGTCAGGTTGGAATTGTAAGACAAAAACTCATGGTTTTGGGACTTTCAACAAGATGGCGGAGTAGCAGAGGCTGAGCTCGCCTTGGCTCCATGTAAGAATGAGAGACCAATAGAAAAATGACTGGGACAGGTGTTTCAGGGTGTGAGTGATCCTCTACCTTGCACAGGGAGGCCCTGGTTGAAAAATCAGAGCCATTGGGGTGGAGAGAATGGGGTAAACATGCTCAGTCCCGTCCCCACCTGTCCCTGCAGCTGGCTTAGGAAAATTGTCCCTTTGGCTTTGTAGCTGGGAGTTCCTGTAGTGAATTTGGACGATGACAGATGTGCTTATCCTTGCACAGAGTCCACTTGGTCAAGATACAGAGCTTGCTCCCCACCTTCCCCGGGGAGGAGGGGGAGATGTGAAATGTGTTGGTCCAATATCCACCAGCTAAAACACCCTTTTGTGTCCTGGTGCCACTCCTCTCCCTTCACAGAGGCCTGAAGACCAAAGGTATGTGTGAATGGAGAGGTGGGGCCGAGGAAGTCAGCCAAGCTAAGCAGCATGACTGGTCTGCAGAATTTCTGGACTTGCTGTGAGTGGGCGAAGCTGAGTCCTGTGACCTAGCATTATCCCAGGGGGGCATCTGGGGGCCACTAGATCCATCACAGAAGTCTCCATTGGCATGTGTGCTGCTCATGTCCCAGCCACAGTGTCAGCAGATTTCAGTGCCTGCCAGGGTTGGCAGCCCTGATTGGAGTCCCTTTGGGTTTTCACTTGAATCAACTAGCATCTGTGGTTGGAGTCAGGTGGGCCTAAGGGAGCTAAGAAGACTCAGAAGTGTTATCTGCTGAAGGCAAGGGGGAACTTCAGTCTGACAAACTGCCTATCTGCCTAGTTCTCAAAGCCCTAACTAGAATCTTAACTGCCCCTTCCCACCTTGAGATTAGGATCTCATAGGGAAAGACTGACAAAATCCAAAGGTCCCTTCAAAACAAGTACAAGTACATTCCAAATCTTAGACATGAGAAGGAAATAAATATGCAAAATAACCTTATTAAGACATTAAAATGTCCCATCCACAACAAAAGATCTTAACACATGTGAAGGACCAGGCAGATATGACTCAGCCAAATGACCAAATTAAATCACCCAAAGGGACTCAGAATTTGGAATGGCTGATTAAGTTTGTTCATGATGAGGCAAAAGACATCAAGAAAACACTAGAGGATCATAAAGAAGAATTTGAAAGAATAAATAGGAAAATATCAGACATCACAGAGATGAAAGAAATAAATTAAAGACTCATAACAGTAGATTTTAAGAGACAGAAGAAAGAATAAGTAAATTAGAGGACATGACAAATGAACCTGAACGTTCAAAAGAACAAATGGCAAGAAAGATGAAAAAATGCAACTTGAGCTCAGTGAAATGATAGACAACATGAAGTGTACAATATAAGAATTATTGGTGTGCAGATAGAGAAAAGAAGAGCCAAGTGATAGGAAGGCTAGTTGAAGATAAAATGGGGGGAAACTTTTCAACCCTTATAAAAGACATAAATACTCAAGCCAAACAAGTCCAATGAATACCAAATAAATCCAAATAGGCTTACTCTAAGACATATACTTTTCAGAATGTCAAACGTTGATATGAAGCAAAAAGTCATGAAAGCAGTAAGAGAAGAGAGATCTATTATATACAAGGGTGACTATATAAGTTCAGACTACTCAATAGGCACCATGGAGATGAGAAGGCAGTGGTATGATATATTTAAGATTCTGAACGAGAAAGACTTCCAACCAAGAATTCTTTATCCTGCCAAGTTGTCCTACAAAACTGAGGGAAGGATGAAAATCTTCACAGATAAACAATGGTTGTGAGAATTTGCCAGCAAAAGAACTGTCCTATAAGAAATATTAAAGGGAGCTCTGGCTTTCTAATTGATATTTTGAGAACATTTACAGTTTTGAAAGCTAATCAAATAGTATTTAACACTTATTATGTAGAATTGAAGAAACTCTGATATCTGGATTAATATATTTTTCCCTCATTTGTCTTAATTTTAAATTGGTTTATGAAACACTGTATAAATACAGGTGTTACAATGATTTCTTGGATACTTTATTTAAACATGCTTATAAATGTGCTAACTCAGATATCCATTTTTGGTGGTTCTAAGTGTATTTGAAAAA
The DNA here is from genome assembly GCF_023851605.1 of Tamandua tetradactyla. Taxonomy (NCBI): domain Eukaryota; kingdom Metazoa; phylum Chordata; class Mammalia; order Pilosa; family Myrmecophagidae; genus Tamandua; species Tamandua tetradactyla. The sequence goes on from NC_135352.1 coordinate 32,783,446, forward strand.
AAAGAAAAAAACAACTTATGGTTTTACACTGAAGAATCTATCTTTAGATGTGTCATTTTGAAAACAAACAAATAAAAGGGGTTGATTAAACCCTATTAAAAAACTGAATAGTTAGAATTTAATAATCAAAAAGTCATTTTATTGTCATTAATCAAGTGGAAATAGGGTTTTATAATTTAAAAGTCAATTATTTTGTGTCCTTTCAGTATTTTAATAATTATATACAATTTTTGAGCCATTTGAAAATTTGGACTTCATTTTCCTGACAATGAAATGCCATTAATTGTTAATGAACAACTGAGAACCAAAAACCCTTTGCTAGACATATAAAAGTAAGGTATATATATTAGCTCTGGACATATAAAAGTAATCATACTACGGATTCATGCTCTGGGATTGTAGAATATAGGCACTGGGGAAACACACACTTAAATAAGGGCTACAAGAGAAGACAGAAAGAAGTGTGACCGGCATTGAGGCCATTAGCAGGGAAAGCTGCGATGCCTTCCCGTGGATGGTAGCATTTTTACAAGAAGTTGTAGGTTGAAAAAGATTTCAGTAGGTAGAAAGGGTGGCTTCTATGATGCAAGTACACATCTAAGCTTAAAATTATTAAAAAAATTGAGAAGGGTGAGAGGAAATCTCAAATGATTTGAGAAAATACCGATTAAACAGAGGTATGATAATAAATGCCTTTTTGCAGGTGGGTTAAGGCTGGGATGCTTATCCCAACTCTCAAGTCGAGGCGCATAATTTACAGGGAGGGAGGGCCTTATGTAAAATGAAAATGCGGGTCCCTTTGGTCAAAAAGCTTGAAAAAGTATTCTTAAGTGTAAAATAAACACATTTTTTCATTTCTTCTGAAGTCTTTTTTTTTGCCATGCCATGGTGTTGTATTTGCTATTTAATGTCCGTTCCTTCGGGCATAAGATACTAGCTAGGTGAGTGCGGGCCCCCACTTCATGAACAGTGGCCAACACTGCTTGGGATCCCTCTCCCACCAGCCACTGGAGAAATGAACTTTGGTCTACCTCCCCTTCCCATGAACCTGCAGCTCCAATCCACGGCAAATGGCAAGCCAGATTTTGCAACCTGCATGAAGAGAACCTCCATAGGGTTGGACAAGAGCCTTTACCCCTACCCAGTTACATTCCAAGGCCCCAGCCCAACTGCTGCCAGCTCAGGGCAGGCACTACTGCTTCCATTTCCCACCCATGGGGCATGTGCCCGGCAATGATGCTCCCTGAGTCAGCACCGACCTCTAGCGGGGACAGAGGTGGCAGAGGTCTCTGGGCAAGAGGAAGGGATGGGGAAGCCAGGGATGCCAGGGGGTGGAGGACTGAGAACCTGTCCCCTAGAAGTAGGGAGGCAGATCACATGAGCTGAAGGTCCAAGCCCCAGGCCCATGCTCGATGACTTCATCAGGCTTCACTTAAAAAACACAAATTAAAAGATAAAACTATTGACTTTTTTTTTAAATATGGAACACCATGAATTTGTGTGTCATTCTCACACAGGGGCCATGCTAATCTTGCCTGTATCTGATTTTATTATATGTGCCACTGAAGCAAACACATTAAGACTTTAAAGACAGCGAGTGGAGTATTAAATCCATGTACAAGGTGTTTCTGAGGGTCATCTCTGTGCGAATGTACTAATTGTACACCCATGAAGCTGGTGTGGCCAACAGTGCTGATGTTAGATACCCAAATCCAAGCAGGCAGTAGTGTTAATGGGAGTAGAATCATGCAGAGAGAACAGAGTAAATCTGCAAGTTAATGTGTATATGATCTGATGGCCCATTTGATACATAACTTTAGGGCATTTTGACATGCAACAAGAGAATAGACAGGGCTAAGATTCTGGTTTGCATTACTAGGTGAACAATGAGGTTATTAACCAAGAAAGAGCCACAAAGAGAAATATGTGATGTTCATAAAAAAGGGAGGTACGAGATTTATTCTAAGACATGTTTGCTTTAAAATGGTACTGTATAGATACTGTCTTATATGAGAGATGCCCAGAATGCTAGAAGAAATATGATTGTGCCCTGATTAGATAAGGAAACATTTGAAAGTGATTTGCGAACCATTAATTGTGCCAACAGCAGTGAATGCAAAAGGATAGGTATAATGTACTCTTCTAGAAAATTGTGCCTGCCTAGGACAGGTTAACATCATAACCCAATTTAAAAAAAAGACACTATTATTCAGTACAGCTTCAGAACTAGAATATTTTACTCAGTGAAGCTTTAAACTCAACCCTTAATTACTTCAACAAATTAACAAATGAAAACAGATTGGGCCAAGACCCAATACAGAGCCCCTTTCTCCACAGGAAGTGATCCAAGGAAGGAGGACTCGTAAGAAGTAGCCAAGAGAAAAAGGGAATACTTTCTGACAAGGAAACAGATATAAAGAAAGCTTAAAAAAGCATATTTTGCTGGTTTGGCATATGAACCCAGTTAAGCAACTGGATAACTAATGAACTCACTTAGATGCGTTAGAATTTTCATAGATTTTTCTTTATTAATTTTTGAGGATCTGAAAAAAGTAGTAATAATTGAAGTTATAATTGACTCAATGACCGTAACTTCTAGAGGCACATCTTCATATCTACATATGAAGTATGAAATTGGAGATAACAATTTGCTCATGTGAAGGTCATAGTAATTTTGCCAAGACTTAACATTTTACCTGTACTCACACCATAAAATTGAACAACACTAAGTTCATAATCAGATAAATTAATTAATATAGGTACATCATCAGAAACATAATGGACTCAGAAAAAAAAAGTTACTTCACAAAAATATACACGCATATATATTTAATGTTTTGCTAATTGTTTATTGGAGAATATTAATAAAGATGAATGTACTTCATCAGATTTACATGTATATTAATATTTATGTAAATATGTATGTATATGGATATATATTTATATAATATGAGCATATATTTAACTTATAAGATGATAATTTTAAAAACTAGAGCATGAAGGTATGTTTGTCTGTTATATCTTTTAGTCACAGGTTAATTATTGAAACAAGGGCTGTGTAATAAAATAATGGGTAATCTATTGTGAATGTTCTCCCTTTTTAATAGCAGGATTTCTTCCATACAGTATGTGCCCTATAATTACTTCCTTCGAATGCAATACTTTAATGAAGACCAGTTTAATTAAATTAAATTTCTCCCTTGTGGTAACTCAATCAAAATGCATCATTCCCTCATTATAATGTTATCTGTAGGAGTCCAACATTATAAGTGCTATAAGGAGGGTTTATTTTAATGAGGGCAGCAATAATAAACTCCCTTTTAGTCAATTTACACAACACAGTATCGTAACAGAAAATTTCATATTAAGTTCACAGCATATGCATTTTAGTTCCTAATTAGAGTAGTATGTTTATGTTGCTTTATTAGAGATAATGCCATTCAAATAATTATCTTTTATTTGACTAATATTTATGATAAGCCTCTACTTAAACTAGTATAATTAAATTTACATAAATAATTAAAGAATTTCTTTCTAAGACAGTAGCTATCATAGTTGTAGGCTTGATTTAAAGATGCCTCATTTTTATTTCAAAGAGGCCTGGGTATCTTGCAACTGGAAAGAATCTCAACTTCAATTTAAGAGTCAAGTTGGGTTCAAAAAAAAAAAAGTTCAACGGACTCAGTAAACTAAGTAAAATAAGAGGAATTTAATCTACTAAATTATAGCAAATAGCATTGTGATTAAACATAACCACCTTTGTTTTGAGGTGATTGAAAACTTCCTACACCACAATAAATTATATGCATTTATGTCTTTTAGGTATACAGAAATAGAAAACATAAATAAACTTGTGTCTTCAAAGAAGGCATTCCTTTGACAAATAACACTTGACAACTATGACAATACTAATTTTTACTTTACTAAGCCAAAATCAAGCTGTACAATTATAATTAAGCTTCTAGACTTCTCTTGCAGACTTGTTTACAACCTGAAAACAATATAATGCAACAGAGAGAATTCTAGAATAAAGCTCTATTTCCATTTTACCAGGCTCTCTACCAAGGGAGCTCAGGCTCATCCTAGTTTCCTCCTTTCTCTCCATCCAGAATTTAACAGGCCACTGATCTCTATTTATCATACCACCTAAATGTCTCCAGAATTCATCCACTCCTTCCTCTCTATCCCCACTGCTATCTGTTAACTCTGGTAGATTGGGTTTTTGTAATGGCTCCTTGGTCTCTCTAACTTCAGACCTGGACCTTTCCAAACCATTTTTCATACTACCCTCAGTTACTTCTAGATCTCAGAGATGCCACAACTGTTTCATGCAAACTTTAGACTAAGCTAGAATAATATACACACATATCTTAGGCCCAGTGCTTTAGACGGCCTTGTTCTTTGCTTCCTCCAGTGACACCCCTTCCCATGTGCAAGGAGTCTGCAGGGTCAAGGGGATGTCCCTGGCCTGAGCTACCTCTGCTCCAAGACAATGCTTTGAGATTCCTGTCCCCAAACACCCCTGAGACAGCTTCTATAGCCTGTTTGAAACTCTTCCCAGGAAGGAACTTTGCCTTCTTCCTGCAGGCAAATTGCTGGTGTGATCCCTCAAAAACCTGAGAAATGGTCTACGGGCACCCCTTTCGGGAGCAGAAGGACAGAGCTTGGGACTGAGGAGAGAAGGGAACAGACCAGTGTTCTGGGCTCTCCTTGTACTGCAATGTTCTACTGTGGAATTCCAAAGATTCTAATTATGATCAAAGTGTGAATTTGATCTTGGCTGTTTTAGTTTGTAAGCTGTTGGAATGTTATATACCAGAAATGGAATGGCTTTTTAAAAGGGAATTTATTAAGTTCCAAGTTTACAGTTTAAAGGAAGTGAAAGTGTCCAAGTGAAGACACCAACAGGAGGTTACCATCACTCAAGGAAGGTCAATGGGTCAGGAAAACCGTCAGTTGGGTAGTCATGTGACTGGCATCTACTGGTCCTTGCAATTGGGCTCTTTTGCTTTCAGCCTCCATTCCTGTGGGGTTTCCTCTCTTTGCTTCTCCTGAGCTGGCCTTTATCTCTTGGCTTCCCTTGGCTCTCTCCAGGTTCAGGCTTGCTTAACATTTCACAGCGACATCTGCTGGGCTATAAGCATCTCCAAATATGTATGTCTCTGTTCTTCAAGGGTCAGCATCTGTGTCAGTTGTGCTCTCACCAAATGCTTCCTCTTTTAAAGGACACCAGTAAAGTAATCAAGACCCACCTGGAATGGGTGGAAGCACAATTCCATCTAATCTAAAGATCACATCCACAATTGGGCACTCACATCTCCATGGAGATATTCTAATGAGAAGTTTCTCCCTACAATATTGAATCAGGATTAAAAGACACAGCTGCCCCCACAAGATAGAATCAGAATTAAAACACAGTTTTCTGGGGTATATAATACTTTGAAATCAGCGCACTAGTCTTCCAAGTTATTATTAAAGACGTGTTTTTAAGTAGGAGGAGAGACAAATTTTATCTAACTGTAAGTTTTAAATTCCTGGAACTGTAGCATGCAAACCTCCAGCAGACTCTTTCTCAGGGCCCTGCAAAGATCATGATGACCCACCTGCAAGCCTTGCAGTATTTTCCACCTGCCTGGCATTCCCTCTTTTTTTCCAAGCAATCTGTCCATGAAGCTTTTCCTAATCCCATTTTCAGGAAGACTTCATGCTTTCCCTCTTTGTGTTCCCACTGTACATGTCATTTTTTAAAAGCATTATAATTATTTAGAGAAGAGCTAGGATCTAGTTCTAGAGTTAATTTACTTATTAGTTTGTGAAAATATTGGCAATCTTCAAACATGTATAAATTCATTTACTTTTTCATCTGTAAAATAATGTAGCTTAATTGGATAATAATATTAATTTTTTAAAAAAGTACTATAAACTAGACACTACCTTAAGTACTTTACATTATTAATTCAGTAATCCTAATGAGAAATCTGGGGCTTGGATAAAATTGATATGTCAATTATACAATGAAAATAGGGCCAAAAAGGTAAAGAATCTTACTCAAGATTACTAAGACTGATGCAATTTTGGCTAACCTTTCTTTTAAAAAAAACATAAACAAGTTTTTATTTGAAACCATTTCTTGTTTCTAATCAAAAAACTTATTTTCTTTCTTACTTAGCAATTATGGTAAAAGATAACAGATAAAAATGTTCTCTAGCATATTAACATTTGGAGAACCTTTACCATATTAATATTTTTAAAAGCTACTCATTGTGTCTTATTAAATTTATATAGCATCTTTACTATACAAAATCTACAAATCATTTTTTATATTGTTTCAGGAATGATTATTCAAAAGGAAAAATTTAATGGCTAAGACAGTTGATTCAGAATTTTACCTCTTCCTCAGTCTTTGATAAAGGAATCAATCACTCTATTGACATTTAAAATTTTATTTTCAAATATTAATTCTCCTTTCAACAATAGAGTCCTAAAGAAATTATATTCTTTGACATTAAAAAAAAGTCAATACAAGCCAACATACTGAGCACATCCAATAATGAAAATGGCAAATTCTATGACCAGCCTGAATCGAAAATATCTTGCAGTGCCTTCTGCCAGCTGAGCATTTTGCCACTAATCAGCCAGGAGGCAAGAGAGCCAGGAAGCTCTCTTGAAAGCTCTCTGAAAGTCTGTCAAACCAGAAAGAGTTAAGACTTGTAGAAAAGAAAAGAAAAAAAAAAAACATAATATAATCATTACTTTCATAAAGTATAGTTTACTTTTTAGGCTATAATCTTTTAGCAGGAAGTTTTTCATCAGTGTCAATAAAGTTACAGCCCAATGATTGAGTGCTTGCTTGTATGTAGCAATAAACTGCACAACAGAAACATCCGTACAACTTTCTTGTGGCCTTAAGAATGTTCAAGCTATGCGAGCTAACTCTATTGCAGAGTGTTAGCACTATTCACACTTTCAGGAACTACCAAACAATTAATGAATGAACACTTTTGATGAAATGGAGTATCGATTAGTGTCTCTTATAATAGACTTTTCAGTAAATAAAGAGAGAAATCTCACAGCCGCAGATATATGTACATTCTACTCATATGGAAGAGTAAATTTTAGGAATCAAGAAAGTTGTTGTTGGGATGTGGGATTTGTATTTGTAAGTACCATACACTGACATGGAGGTAACTAAGGAAAACATTCAGCTCTCAAATCATCTTGGGAAAAACAAATTCTGCACCAGTTTCTTTTCTTGTTGCTGATTTAACACCAAACATAGTGATATACATATTAAGGACATCTTGATATATAATATTCAGATTCTATCAGCACTGGTAGCACTCTAAAATTCCATTTTTTCTTGAAGAATAATCACTGTTCAGTTTCTATCTATGACTCTACGTATATTTAGGTACACGATTTCTGCAAACTTTCTTTTCTTTTCCTTACTCCTATAACCAAATGAACTGAATGAGGCTGTCTAGGTTTAGAAAAATACCTAAGTAGGCATGGTGAACTAGAAAGACAGACCTCGGCAGAATGGGATAGCTGGAGACAACACAAGAAGAAGCCAAGGATATTGTTCTGAATCATGAATGATTAGGAATTTAGAAGTGGGTGAAAGAACACAGATTTGAGTGTGGGGCAGTGGAGGTGAGAGGTAAGTATAGTGGCCAAAATCTTTACAGAAGAGAATTACTCCACGCTGATTTTTATTTTTTTTGTATGCTGTATGGCAGGGTTACATTTCATACTTTTTCCATGTGACTATCCCATTATTGCAGCACCATTTGCTGAATTTTGTTTGCTTATTTAGATTGTTTGTTTTGCTTGCTTGTTTATTTGGGGGGTGGGGGAAGGTAGAAGTGCATGGACCAGGAATCAAACAGGGTCTTCCACATGGAAGGTGAGAATTTTACCACTAAACTACTCTTGTACCCCCTCCACGTTGATTTTTAAGTCATTTATGTTGCAGAGGTGTCTCTTCTAAACTTTCAGGAAACTATACAATAAACACAAATGAGTCGTGCATTGATGGACATGTGTATGTGTGTGATTTAAGCAAAGGAGCTGAGATCCTCACTTCCTTTGATGTGTGGCTGAACAAAGGTACTGTATACACACAGACTGTGGTTCTATAACCAGAAGTAAAAAGCAGAAACAATCCATCTGAAACGGGAGCCCGACACTTGAAGTCACCACAACATAATAAGCATACTGGCATTTGCAGAAAACTCAGATTAGATTTTCCATCAGTCGTAAAGTTCAAATCAATTGTTATCTGGAATCATAAGACTAAGTATATGGAAATAGGTCTGGGTCTAAATTGCAAAAGTCCCTTAAGCTTTGGATTCCCTGTTTATGAAATGGCAATCATTGAATTCTTGATAGAATTTAATGAGATAAAATACGCTATTATTTACTAGTTGTCTGGTATATAACTAATGCTCAATAAATGTTTCAGATTTTGATTTGAAATGCTAGGAAGTTCATTTCCAGTAATAGAAGATATAACTTAATTTTTCCCAGGCAAACAAAAAAAATTCCCACTTGAAATTTGGCAGGAAAACATCCAAGAGCAAATGTTCTTAACCTGAATTCCATAGGCCCTTGGGTAGGGGTGAGGAAATGTAAACAAACTATGGGCAAGTTAAATTCTTCCCGAAATGGTAAATCTGTCTACCTGCAAAGGACCATCCTGCTTATGCACATCCCCACTTCCTCTCTTTCTCAATGACTAAAATAAGATCCATCTCTGTCATTCTTCAAGACTTGTGGATGATAATGATGATTTCCTTTGCTCCTTTCCTTTCCCTTGAGACATTTCTCATTAATGAATGTTCTCCCAGTTGCAATAGCCTGAATAAATGATCTCCTTCCTTATCTGGTGCATTTGTGTTTCACAGCTGCAAATTCTTTGCATATAATTCAGCCTTTACAAACTACTATCTGCTCTGTGCCAGGAAAAAGTATCCTATACCAGTAAGTCATTGAATAAATGGCACTTATTCCATTTTTATATGGAGAAAGTTGTGTCCTTTAAAATCAAAAGGAAAATACAGCAATGTTTGTTTCTTCCTGACCATGAGATTATGGTGTTAGTCTATTTCCCTTCTCAAGAGAAAACAAGCATTTTTTGAAAATGCTCATATAGCCTACTACACTGTACCCATTAGCCAAATGTGGCTATTTAAATTTAAGTTAATTTCAATGAAATAAATTATAAAAATTCAGGTCCTCAGTTCCTCTAGACAGACTTCAAGTACTCAGTAGCTATATATGGCTTGTGACTACCATATTGGAGGGTATAGAGATAGTGTAATTACATCATGGCAGAAAGCTCAATGAAAAAGGCTGGTTTGGAGCTACTGTTAGAGAAAACTACTATGTAACATATTATTCAAAAGGTACTAAAGAAAGAGAAATTACTTGTAGACAAGTCACCGGGCTCTACCTTTCCATTCCCACTTCTTAAGGAAATACAGTTTTCTGGGTTCTAGTTCTTCAGATTAGGAATTTATGATATGTGATCTCTTTAGACTCTAATACTCTTACTTAAAGTATGAATTGAGTTTTATGGTATTATTGGTGGCTGTGCTAAGTATTATAAAGAAAGTCAGAAATTTATAGGATGTTTTTCCTTCTCGCCATTGACTAAAATTTAGTGAGGTGTGTAAACAAAGCTAGCTATAATATGGGCAATTTCTCTGGTATTATAATACATTGTCAGAGAAATAGAATGAAAAAAATTCTCACTAGAGCAATATGGGGAGTCATTTTTGAAAGAAGTATTATATCACCTGGGACATGAAAGATAGGTAGAATTTTGCTGATGGAACTGGAAAGAAGACAGGTCACACTAAAAAAACATACCAAAGAAAAGGTGATGGGGAATTACAGATATACTCAGAAAAGGTCTGAAAGGTACCCCCAAAAAAGTAGATTGCTGGGGCTGGAAAACGATGCTTGTAGAAGCAATGGGTGTGTTCCATGAGAAATTGGTTAGCAGGTAGATTGGATTTAATCATAAGAGAACATCAAATTGCTTGGTAGGGTTTTTGGAATTATACCTTAGGCAATGGAAAGGTTGGTCTGTGAATTTGGAAAATAGCTTTGTCAATAGTTTGAATAATGGGTAAAGAGAAGAGATAATTAAAAAAGACTCAGTAGATGTCTTGTATCTAAGGTGTGAAAGTATATCAATAAATATAGATGGTAAGGTTGTTCTTCGAGCTAGAATTATTTCTGGAGTAGAAGTGACAGAATTGGAACATAATTGATAATGTAAAGGTTGGGACATCTTCAAGGATGGGACTCAAATTTCATTCCAAAGTGAAACTAGAATAAAATATATAATGTTTCTTAAGGAAAGGTAATGTTTACTGCCAAATAAGAATATATATATATTACTTGTGAAATTACACAAAATAGTTGAGACCCAAAATAATAATTAATGGTATCAATTTCAAATTCCCTTTACTTTTCCTCAATGCCTCAACTTAATTCAACCAACAATTACTGACTTGCCTTCTGTTGGTCTTCTCCTTTTCTCCTCAGTCACAAAAGATGAAAAATACAATGCTATGAACTTCAGAGAACTTACAATCCATTGCTGGAGAGAGGCATAAAAACCAATTGTTTTAATATGCTCTATTAAGTGCCAAGACGAAGCCAGGTCTAAGGTACATGGTCTAGTTTGCTAGCTGCTGGAATGCAACATGCCAGAGACGGATTGGCTTTTAATTAAAGGGGATTTGTTTCCTTAGTTCTTCAGAGGAAAGGCAGCTAACTTTCTTCTAACATTCTTCCTTACGTGGGAAGGCACAGGTCGATCTCTGCTGGCCTTCGCTTCAGGCCTCTGGATTCCAACAACTTTCCCCGGGGTGATTCTTTCTGCATCTCCAAAGGCTGAGCTGCGAGTGTCGAATGTCGAGTGTCGAGATAAGGTATGCTGAGCTGCTTGGGCTGTGCTACCTTGAGCTCTCTCATTTAAGTACCAGCCAATTAAATCAAACACCATTCATTACAGCAGGCACGCCCCTTAGCTGACTGCAGGTGTAATCAGCAACAGATGAGGTTCACGTACCATTGGCTCATGTCCACAGCAACAGAACTAGGTGCCTTCACCTGGTCAGGTTGACAACTGATTCTAACTGGCACTGATGAAATTCTTTAACATACTCTAGAACCTCAGAATTGGTTTTCTAGAGAAAGCAGGGCTTAAATCGCTAAGTGACTCTTAAAAATGGGTCAATACGCACCCTGTGAGAAGGAAGATTTGTAGGGAAGTCTTCACATATTCCAGTAATCAAAAAGCAACATTGACAAAGAACATAAGCAGCAAGAGCCAAACCATGTACATTGAGTGGTAGGAAATGACATTAAGGGACACATAAGTAGGGGGGCCTAGCCTTTATTTGTAAAACAGAACTGTTTTAATCGCTGATTATGAGCTGATTAACTTTAAATAGATCACTCTTGTTACAGTGTGGGGGATGGAAAGAATTTAGGGTAATATGGGGCTAGAGCAATGGTCTTATGAGAGTTAGCAATTATTGTTGGTTACTTATATTATGCTGCTTCAGTTCCTTTGAAATCTACTACTGGTCTTCAATGCACTACAGTACTACAGCCTTCATAAGTCAGTCACCTAGCTCTAGTGTATAAGTCTTAACTGTACCTTTTGAATTAAAATTGAACAAAATATGCAACAGTTCTTAATATTGGGAAAATAAAAAACACTCATTTGATTTTCACAGTTTTCTTACAACCTCAAGGCCCTTGTCTACAGCATTGGGTTGTGATCCATTTCTAACAAAGATCAGTTTATAATGTGTCCTTTTGGCAAGTTCTCCTTCTTTGTTTCAGCATTTCTTACTCGCTTGCCAATTTCTCTATAGACAGCCTCTAAGTTTGTCACTCACAGTGAGAATGTTAGAAATTTCTCTATAACCCAGTTGTGGTGGCTTAGCCTCGCCACTTTTTCCAACGTGATGCCATATCAGCACAAATCTATCTCCACAACACATTAACTAGATACAGAGATTTTCACCAAAGTTTTCATGGGGTAGCAGAGAGGAGGATTCGCTTATCTACACAGCAGAAATTTCCCCATAAGACATCTCTGATTTCCCTTTAAAGGTCATTTCTCTGCCCTGTTGCACCACTGTTCCACTCTCTCTGCTTTTACACAGACACTAAAAGCCATTTCTATTACCTAGGACTATGCAACATCTGCCTTTAGTTAGTACACACCACTCAGCAAAAAATAAAGTAGTTGACTAAATACTGTCCCAGACCATCTGCTATTCTTCAAGTATGTGCTTTAAGGAATCACCCACATAAAACAGGTCCTTCCTTGGGGAGAGGAGGATTCTGCTTCTAAGAAAATAAAAATCTCCCCAGATTGTAATAGGCACAGATTTTGTCCTTACTAAAAATTATTAGACAATTTAGTCTTTACCAAACAGACACCCTGCCCGATAAAAATATTGGCCAGAAGAAACATTCTTGTTTTGGATACTCAGATGCATGAAACTTCTTTTGAACTGTGAAACAACACAGTTTCTTCAACAGGCATATATATATACAAAGACATAGGAATAGAAATCAAGATAGAAATAGAGAGGGGGATGGATATATAATTACCAGCTGTGCTCTCAAGTTGCTTGGAAGCTCTTCAATTACACGCACGCTAACCAAGCCTCAAGTTTGATTTGTGTGTTTCATCAGGGAAATGCAAGAAAGTTATCTGTCACTTTTTTTAACCTCCTTCGGTTTTGTTTTTTATTTTGTCTTACGTAACGTACCTTACTCGCCTGACCTCATTTTTCAGACTATCTTAATCACTGACAATCTTCATGTACCTAGAATGTGCTTTCTCTGATTTCCAACCTAATTTTAATCAGTTTAGGGAAATAGATACTTGAATGTTTTGCTCAGCAGCAAATCTAAAATTTTAAATTGTACTATCTGCTAATTTTAATACTTATTCTCCCATTGAACATTTTGAAAATCTATTTTTGACATATTTTAATTTTCCTGTCTATGTAATAATTTTGAAATGTTGAAAGTAAATTTTTAAAATATAACAAATGATTGGATATAAAAAATAATAGTAATAAACTAGATAAGTCCTTGAAATCCATTTTAGGTTCTTCTAGTGGATGAAGATTCTAATGGTGATTGAAACTTTTCCAATTGAGAATTTTCTATATTTTGGCTTGTGTTTTAAAGAAATATGCTCATTTTAGATGTTGTATATTCAGACATGCATTTAATAAATGGATACCAAGGATACAAGGTACTTAGTTCAACTGGGTTCCAAAAAGCACACAAAATTGACTATAACTTGGCCTCAACTTCCAAGAAGCTTCCATATTAGTAAAGGCAAACCAAACATGTTTGTAGTCATGGCTAGTTAAACTGGATTGGTGAAGAGAAGGGAAGAAGGTTAGAGATAACCAAAATAAGGCTTCAAACAAGCCCATATAAACCCCATTTTTCTTTGTGGATTAACCTTGTTGAAATCTTACAGTAAGTGTGTGTTCAATGCAGTGGCCTTAACAGTTTATAAGTTCTAATGAAAGTCACCCGAATGCAGGAAGGACCCTCTTTCTTAGCAGGATCAGATTACCCAATTTCCATGTAAGTAAAACTACGGCCATAAGGATGGGGTATCAAGTCAGATATGTATCAATCCCATAGAGAATCAATACCTTTATGGAGAGTTGCCCATCAAACATACATAAAAAATGTAGCATACAACTGCATATACACACATATAGACACAAGTGTGTGTGTGTGTATGTTTGGTCACAGAAAGCATGTACGAATCATATGTAGGTTCAGTAAATTAAGACTTCAGTAATAATAAAACCCTGAGTTTTCACACCTCCATGGCTCTGTGCTTGCTGCCCCTGCCTTCTCTGACTGAGTGCAGGTCGAAAGCTCTGGAGTTCAATGTGAGGAGAATGCTAATGCCTGCCCCAATCCACAAGGATGGCCCAGGACACCCTGGGGAGAGAAAGAGTGGCCCTATCTTCAAAGTGACTAATGGCCCACCACAGGGCTTTCTAGAAGTTTAGGATTGCAGCCTTCCACCCCTCCCCCAAAGAAATGTCTACATGCGTGTCATGTTTTACTACAAAGGCTTGGTTTAGATAGCTTAGATGAATCTATACTGGATAAACTTTATGTTAGATAACATCTTGTAGTTGAAGAATGCTGTAATAAATACTTATAATTTGAAAAGGTTGCCTCTGGTCAGTTTTCACATGGTTTCTAAGGCAGTGGGGTGGCAGTGGTGGGATTTGCTATAGGTCTTAGACACCCACAGTGTTCACGAGGGTCCTGGGATCTGTTCACTAGTCCGCAGAGAGAAGCCACTAATGAGGCAGCTGCTGAATATTTTTGTTTAGCCTTGCCTTCAACTCCCACTGGAGAAAAGAGGTCAAACCTGAAGCAGAAGGCAATAAAGCAGGCAAGGCTTCTGGACCGCCAGTCACTGTGCACCCAGAGATTCTTTGCCAGCATTTACTTTTGTTTTGCTTTTCTCTGTCCCCAGGGGATTATGACTACCACTGCCAAGTGGTAGAATGCTCAGGAAGATGGGACCGGCCCAAATCCCTGCTGTGTTTTAATCATAATTAACATGCAAACCTTCTCATTTACCCTGGGTATCTAGAGACTGTAATCCCATAATACTTGGCAATATGAAATTGTTGGGCAAACAAAAGCAAATGAACAGGCAACACGCTGTGTTTGAGTCCCGTTAGGTTCCAGGCAGGGGGCCCCCGGCTCTTCGACTGTGGGACTTGTTAGCTGCATGACCGAGGATTATACCATTCCCTCTTCTGAAGTGATCAGGGTCTGCAACCCAACCGCCATAATAAGGGTCAGAGCCCTGACCTCTGCAAAGGCCCTCTTCCCCTCTGGGATGCCAGCCAATGGGAACCAGACCTAGGGTCTCTTAGTCATAGACTCTTAGCACTTTGTAATGATCACGGAAGGGGCTCTTGGAGAAAGTGGCATTTGACTCAAACTTTCATGACTGAGGAGGATTTCAAAGATCAGAAAGTGAGGAAAGGAAATTCCAGGACCAAGCACCTCAAGTGTTAAAGGCCTTAGAAGCTTTTTAAGAAGCAGAGAAGTAAATTCAGCATAAGTACTAGACCACTTTGAAAGCCAGGAAAGGATGTGAGGTTTCATTTGCATAGTTCTGTAAGAAAACTTATTGGCAGATGAGATCAAGGAATTCAAGAAGAAGCTAAAAGAGAATAGGACTTATTTGACTGAAACACTAAAATGATCAATAGAGGTAGGCATACATTAAAATATATGTCAAACACGTGAGTATTTTTCAATTACTCTCTAGAAATCTCTCTATATACAAAGTTATTAGAAACAAACCCACATCTAAAAAGCAGATCAATTTTCTGACATGACAGTTAATAAACTCACAGCTATTTGTGGGCTTATGCATACTAAAGCTGAGATAAGCAGATTTAGGTGATCCAAAAAGTGACCAATAGGCTGAACTTTCTACTTTTTCATTGGAATAACTTTTATATAGAATTTAATAACACTGAAAAAATCACCCATCCCTGCCCTAAAAGGAGAAAGAGATTGAAATACAAATATTAAGTCTTTATTGACGAAATAAGGTCTTGTAGTAATTCTTTAATTATACAGTATTAGAAAATACTGAAAGCAAACCAGATGCTCTTTTGTGAATGAAACAAAAAAGGCTGCATTAATAATATACTAAAATTTTTGTGGCTTTATTACCAAAATAGCCACAAAAAGTGCTCCTAAAGGGAATATTAATATAATTTCTGCCATATTTTTATCATTTCACCTTTTTTATGCATTTCATCTTAGAAGCTGCTAACTTTCTGCTCACTTTTCTTCTTTTCCTTTCAATTGTGTAACCTATGGCATTCCTAGGCCCATCTCTCCAAGACATTTTTTCCATCATTTAGGCTAAATTTAAAATGCCCACATTCATCTAGTGCACCTGTCCATAAATTATAGTCCACAGAGCCCAACGTGCCAGTCTGCACTTCATGTAGATACAGTTTCATGGCAACACAGTTGTTCACATGTTGTCTTTGGCTGCTTTTGTGCTACATGATAGAGATGAGTGGTTGCAAGCGGCCCTGAAGACCCATATTGGTTCCTTTGCAGGAAATGTGTGCTGACCTCTTACCTAATGTTCTAGTTTGTTAGCTGCCGGAAATACAACACACCAGAGACGGGTTGGCTTTTAATAAAAGGGGATTCATTTTGTTAGTTCTTCAGAGGAAAGGCAGCTAACTTTCATCGGAGGTTCTTTCTTACATGGGAAGGCACAGATGGTCTCTGCTGGCCTTCTCTCCAGGCCTCTGGGTTCCAGCAACTTTCCCAGGGGTGATTCCTTTCTGCATCTCCAAAGGCCTGGGCTGAGCTGCTTGGGCTGTGCTACGTTGTGCTCTCTCATTTAAGCAACAACCAATTAAGTCAAACGTCATTCATTGCAGCAGGCACGCCTCCTAGCCGACTGCAGATGTAATGAGCAATAGATGAGGTTTACATACCATTGGCTCATGTCTGCAGCAACAAAACTAGGTGCCTTCACCTGGCCAAACTGACATCTGAATCTATTTACCACACCTAATAAATTACATATTTATTTATTTATGAGTTTCTCTTTTAAGGGAGCCACCAAAAGCAGGAATTCTCATCTTTTCTCTAATTTAGCAACTTTGTTTTATTAATGTTATTAAAAAATCATTATCAAGTTCTTTTTGTTTTCTTTTTTTTTGGCATGGGCAGGCTCTGGGAATCAAACCCAGGTCTCTGGCATGGCAGGCGAGAACTCTGCTGTTGAGCCACCGTTTCACCAGCCATTGAGTTCATTTTAAGTATTGCTACTTTCTGCATTGTATAATGCTTTTGCTATCCATTAAATTCATGTAGGTTTCTCTATTATGTTAGAATACGTTTCATTATGGTAGAAAAGTATTTACCTTACTTTTTATAAATATAATTTTGTCTTTAGAACTTTTAGTGACCTAATTCTAAATTTTTAAAGTTTTTAATAAAGACATGCATTCACATCTTTTATAAAACTTCACAAGGTGGATATGGAAGCACAGTATCCTAACAAATACATTGGAGCAACTTTTACTGAACTCAGATTTCTTAAGAAATTATTGTATTTTTGTTGAAACCTCTTATCAAAGCCTTCTTAGAACTTCTAAGAGTATAAAACTCCCTAGAAAGAATCCAAGGCCATATATTTTATGCAAATCCCACTCCAGCTTCTCAGAGTAGAGAGTTATAAGCGTTACCATGTATTCATAAATAAAACTCATATCCAGAAGAATAACCAGCCTTAAAACTTATCTTAGAGTGTATAGTTTACAAAAGCATTCTCTTTATCCTTTCTACAGTGATGGATAAAAATTTCTATAATAACTAATTTTCTAGATTCTGAGAAAATACATATTTGATTCTCTAGTAAAACGTCAAGAGCAGAGAACATTAATTATTAACAACTTTAATAAAATTATGTTGCTGTGTAATCTTACCTCGTCTGGGTATGTGAAACTCTTTCTTTTTCTTTAAACCTTTTTTTCTTTTTTTTTTTTTTAACATGGGCAGTCACCAGGAATCGAACACCAGGTCCTCTGGCATGGCAGGTAAGCGTCCTTGCCTGCTGAGCCACCGTGGCCCACCCTCTCTTTCTTTAAACTTTTATGTTATCAACTGAAAGTTCATTGAGGGCAGCACAGAATACTTTTACTAGGTCCACTGCTATATTCTCATTGAAAAATAAAGTATTTGGCAAGTAATAGTTGCTCGAGGAATAGTTAGTAAATAAATAAACAAATGAGTTGATGGATAGATGGATGGACTGATGGATAG
This sequence comes from Tamandua tetradactyla, assembly GCF_023851605.1. Taxonomy (NCBI): domain Eukaryota; kingdom Metazoa; phylum Chordata; class Mammalia; order Pilosa; family Myrmecophagidae; genus Tamandua; species Tamandua tetradactyla. The sequence continues at coordinate 32,801,356 of NC_135352.1, forward strand.
ATGGATGTATTTATAGAACATATTTTCTTGTTTTATCATATCATTGGCATGGTTTCCATTGACTTATAAAGAACCAGCGGTGGCCACAGCACAGATGCAACTGACTAGATTTTCCCTTACTCAAATTTTTTTGAAATGAAAGAAAAAATGAAAGTTGATCTAGTGTCTCCGTTTTAAATTTATTCGGCTGTAAAATATGATTCTGCATTCCTAAATAGTTAATTTGATTAACTGTGACTTTTGTAATTACGCTGCTTAACCAACAATGCTGATTTGAAAATGAAAAAAAAAGTTTTATTATTCAACGAAGAAGTATCATTTACCCTAAGTGGATTTCATTACATTTCAAAATATTCATCATGTGTGGTAGTTTCAGTTTGCAGATAATTCATATCAGTGACTAAGAGCATGGATTCAGAAATCAGAATGAACTGTATTTGATTTTCTATTTTTTTATTATTTTGAATATAACATGTAGAAGTTGTTTAGCTCTCAGTGACTTTAGAGGGAAATAGTTCCTTATGGTGTAGTTATAAGGCTTATATGAGATAAGAAGAAGAAAGAAAATACAGATGGAAAAAAAGGTAGGAAGGAAAGAAGTAAAGAAGGCAAAAAACAAAGAAGGATAGAAGGAAGGGGAGAAGAGAGGAAGGAAGAACATAAAGGAACTCAAAAGAGGAAAGCAGCACCTAAAACAAAAGACAAATGATCTTAAAGTTAAAAAAAAAAAAAATCAGCCACTCTTATACTTCTTAACACTGAGGAAATGCAGTGGATGCCCAGAGCTTATTGTAATCAAGTCAACACTCAACATTAAAACAGAATATTGGGATTTTATGAGCTTAACACCTGTGGTTGTGGGGAGCCAAATCTGCTCCAAATGTTCCAAGACCAAAGAGTAAGATAATCAGTTTATTCTGTATATCTTAATTAAAAGGTGATTATTCTACATAATATAATTCTAAGTGAATCAGTAAAGACAATTCTAAAATGAAATATAAAATATTAATTATGCTAAGTAAAATTGACTTTTAAGTAGATAAAAAGCTGGTTCTTAGCCAGATGCCTCTGATTATAAGAAAGGGCATAAAGAAAATACTTGAGCTAATTAAAGAGATGCTCAGTAAGAAGATACACTTTTGAGAGATAAATATCTAGAGGTGAAAAGTGATCAATATGAATTGTATAGGAGCAATGAAGAAAAAAGCACGAAACCCAGAAAATAAAAACTCAGTGTAACAGCATGACCTAACATGAGTTACATAAAATTGAAATGAAAACAACAGAAGAAAAAGTACAAGGAAGCCAAGGTTGCAGATGAAAGGTAAATTGCTCAGAATATGAAGGCAAATAATTAGGTCCCTGATAGACATAATGCTTCTATAATGAGCCCTTTGAGAAATTTAAAGGAAACACCGAAAACAGATCTGGCTGGTTCACTAACTGAATTACTATTCCATAACATTTAGCTTTGACTGCAGTGGGAAAAGTGATTGAGAAATGAATTGCATGATGAAATTACAAATACACACACACACACACACACACACACACACATATACACTTAAATGAATAATGTGATAATGCCATAGCATTCAGGGAGGAGAATTATGTCATTTGTAATTAACCTAAGATGATATTCACCAATACAGATAATTTTCTTTCCAAGTATAGAAAAATTAAAAAGGATAAGATCTCTAATTGTATGCTCTTTTCACAATATGGTATATTAAACACTTAGGTAAAACAAATAAAGATTATAATGTGGTTCATTTCAGCAAAAACTAACTATAAAACTGGAGAAAATATATGAAGTCCCTGTGTATAGGTGTGGGTGACCTGCTTGCTATCCAGAGGGAACAGAAATAAAGAACTGAGTCTCATTATCACCAAAGTTTTCTTCTGGAGCTAATTTTTAACCTTGCCTTTCAGGCAGACAACCCCAAGGGGAGCACAGAGCCCTGAAATGAGGATGAGGGGATCAGAACGGGGCCTTCATAGGCTGATGGAATTTGCAGAGCCAAGTATTAGAGAGAAATGAGTTATGCACAGAAGAAACTCCAGAAATCTGCAGAGGGTTTCACTTGGCACAGTCTTCAGCCAGAAGCTAAACTACACATACGCAGATCCAGACTTCTAGTAGCCTGTCAAAACAAACAAAACAAAGCAAAACAAAACAAAAAAACAGCCACTGGGAAGCTGTGAGCTAAAAGTATTTAGAGCAAAATATGAACTCAAACAACAAATGAATGCTTGGATTGTTGACTTTCAAAATCAGTTAATGGCCGAGAAAAAAACAAAATTGAGGGACCTTGAATTTTTCCATATCTCTCTCCATCATCTAAACAGCAGATAAGTAAAGATGTGATAGTGCCTGCTACAAACACCACTATTTATTTATCTTTCGTTTTCTCCTCCCTTCCTCTGCCTCTTCTCTTTTCAGACATTCTCTGCAGCCTTATCATCACTTTTTCCTTCTCCCCTGTTGGTCCAGAAGCAAGATCTGTCAATGACCTCTAAAATGTGACTGAAAGGAGCTTTCTCATTCAAAGTTCATGTTAATTTATCCGTCTACATTTTTTATTGTATCTCTTTCCCTCATGTCTGTATGTTTTAAGAATTTTATCACTATTAGTTTCCCTAATTTTAATTATATTTCCCACCTTTATCCATCTTTCTAATAAAATTACATTTTATTTGAAATATAATTAGTAATTATTTTAGTCTGTCCTTAATATGTTTAATGATAGCCAACGGAAAAAACATTTAAAAAACAATTTTAATACTAACGTATAATAAAGTACAATAAATATACCAGATATTATGGTTATAAATATGATAAGCAACTAAAGAAAAATTAAATATTGGGATTTACAGTAAAAACATTTCAGAAAACACATCTTACCCTTTTTAAATTTTATCAATATATCATATCTAGCTATTTTTATTAATATCTTACAGGGACTTCAACTCTTCAGCATTTTTACTTTCTTTATATTCAACTCTAAGTACAGAAAACTTCTGTTGGTTCACTTGAGCTGCTTTTAAAGTTGGTATTAGTTAATTAATTCTGCAATATTTGAAGAGGTCTCATCGTTTACTGTTAGAAACAAAATAATATTGAGGACTCTGCTTCAAAAATGTGTTTGTTTGCTAGTTGGATTTCATATAGTATTTCCATTATTTCAAAAGCGTTTGGAAGTCAGAGAAGTTAAAAACTTGTATTTTTTTTTTTTTTTTAATCTTGCATCTGAGGAGATTATTGAGTTTCAAGTACGTAATTCTTAGGTTTTTCTTTAGCATCAAAAAAAAGCATATTGAAATGAAATAAAATAATGCTTTCGGGCGAGTGTATAGAAATATCCAAATGATCCACACGTTAAAAAATATAAGCCTATGTTAAAGGCTTTTCTTCTTGTGCTTTAAATTCTGAGAGCACTTTTGTAAAACCTATAACTTGTCTTTTTGTTTTTTTTTCCAGACACAATCAAGTTTGACTAGATTTGACCTCAATTCCTGTCCTTAAACACTCCGCCTGGACCACGCCCTATGCAAGTCCCTGCTCTGCTTTCTTACTCTTGTTCTCAGGGCTTTCATTCCTAGTACAACCTCGTCTGTTGTATAAACAGCCCACATTTTTCAGGCTTTCCCATGTCCATGCCCTTTGCTATGTCCTCCTACACTGACCCTCATTTGGCCAGGTCAGAAACACTTAGACTTGGGTGAAAAATAATAGGAAAACATGCATTTTATACCACAAATGGAGAGCTGCTCAACACAACAGCCTTTCTTAGATCTAGCTTTATAGCTCTGTAGTGAAGGCACAATGCTCAGAGATTATGACCGAGTCAATCTGGTTTTCTCAACACACTGTATTGGCACCCCAATTCTTAAATTTCGCTTCCGTTAGGTCGGGGGAATGGGGAACGCCATGTTGGGCGGAGCTGCGGCGGCTGTGTCGCCCCTCCCAACATGGCTTCTGGAACCGCCCCTTCCAGGCACCTGACTTCCGGAACGGATGAACCGCCCCTTCCGGACACCTGACTTCCGGAGACCTGCCTCTTCTAGAAGTCACCTGACCCCCTTGCTTAAAAACTGCCCACGCCATCATCCAGGCGCTGAGTCACCTCCTCCATCTTGGGTCTGGTGAGCTAATCCTGGGAGCGCAAGGATAAACCTGTCCCCTTTACATTTCCCGGTCTACCGTCCTTCTTTCTCACCGTTTCGCCTCCTAAACCTTTCATCTTCATTATTCCAACAGAATGGATCACTAAAATTCCTTACTTTCACTTTGTGATGAGTTCAGTGTTTTTCACTTAAGAATCCTGAATGGTGAGATGCCCAAACTCAGCTGTAGACCCTCCCCACCTGCTGTTTCTTCTAGAAAACCCATGAATCCTTCTTTTCATGGGTTATTCTAGAAGATGAATAGTGATTCCATCTGGTTTGGGGTAGGCAGTGGTGGCAACTGAGGCTTAAAACCTCTAGGAAGTTACAGAATATAAAGGAAACAGCGTGTGAGTTATTTTCCTCTTCTTTTGAATTCTGTGATCAGTGAGTATGGGATTCCCAGGAAAGCTGTGGAAGAAGAATCGAGTTGCAAAGTGGAAGAACTGGATTCACTTAAAGTAAGTGAGGAAAAGACAGCAGCTAGATTAAAACCCCCATCAAGGGCAAGACTAAATTCCTACTCAAGGGAGAAGAATATATGTCAGAGGATGACACAGAACCATCTTCAGCCTTTGGTCAGGAATATTCCTGCTGTCTGCAGTGGCTGTTAGATCTGGAAGGAGATTCATTGTGGTATTTCTGGAGAAAGAGATACTGGGAGGATAGCAGTTACAGATTCCCTATGGCACAACTAAGATGAATTATTTTCTAAAATATTTTGTTGGTGCTTGCAGATGTGAAGTGCTGAGCCTGACCCATTTGATATAGTTCCATAAGGACTCATACATCTTTCTCTTCTCTTTTCTTGCATGCCAGTTCTTATATGTGAAAATCATTCCCAAAACATCCTACGTTAGTCTGGAACTCATGAGCTATATTAACTCAGGTACATTAACTTGAATTGGTAATCTTGGCGATTAGTTGGTGTTTGGTAATATTGATACCAATGATAATGGTATACACCCAGATGAAGTTTTAGGAAATGGGAATTAAAGCTTGAGAAAGACAATTTCTACTAAGGCTTAATTAACTAAACTAGATAGATTCATGAGGTGTTTTTTTTTTTTTTAAACGCGTGTGATCTTAAGCATTTGATAGTTTACAGTAGCTGATTTCATAGAAGATTAAACTATAGAGTTAATCATAGTTTCTTTACATCTTAAAGCATGAGCTATTAGAATTGAGTTGTGGTTCAGCTGGAGTAAATATTGGCATATCAAATAAGTTACATACCTCCATAATTCTTCCTATATGTTCTAGAGATGCAAAGAACCACAGGTAACAATTAGGACTAAAAGCAGAAAAAGTTAACAGTTTGAAGACTTTGCATAAAATATTTTAATTATGGAAATGATCACAACCTTAGTACTCTAATAAAACAAACCCCAACCATTATCTAGGACTAAGGTGTCTATTGGCTAAATTACTACAAAAATATTTTTTTTTAAAGAAAAGAAAGAGCGATATGAAAAGAAAGACTATGTGCCTCAAAGTTCCAGCAGCAGAGTATTTTACCTTGAATAATATCTGCATCCTTTTAAAATTTTGGTTAATCACTTAGTGCTTCAACCAAGTCAGAGAAATTATTAACATTGTTTTTTGCCAGTGATTTGGAATATATTCCTTTTTCCCCTAACAAGCATGGTTAAAAAAAAATCTAATATCCTACATCTAACAGTTACTAATAAACACACAATTATTTCTCAGTTTAACTAAAGAGTGGGTCAATTACGTTATTCCATAATGTCATATAATTTTGAAGTAACAGAATTGCCCATTTAACTAATAATTGTTTTGCTAAAAAAACAATTTTGCAAAAACCTACAATTGCACTTTTATTGCAGTAGCACTATAGGGTTCTAATATTCTACTTAAATGAAGTCATAAAATGTTATACAGGGAAAAAAAACTCACATTCTTAAACCATGATATTACATGTGGTACACATTTTCCTGATTTTGCTATGCAGTTCAGATAGAATAATTACAATTATGATCAAGCGACTTGCTTTGTAGGGGAAAACACCAAACTGAGCATGCTAAACAGCTGGCCATGATCCAGCACTAGTTAGATTCCTTCAATCATGGCTGTAAAGCAGATTCTACTTAGAATAAGTGCCATTCTGAGACTTCTGTAGAAAAGAAATATCACCTAACTCCATGGATTAATTGTATTTTTTGATTATCAAAGTGTCCTTATAGCATCCTTATTTTTGGCTCCCCAAAAATATATGTCTGAGAAGGTAAAAAACGAAATACATAGAGACATTTACAAATTTATCAAATTGTTGTAATTAACAATAATAACTGATATTCTTTACATGTTTATTGTGTGAAATAAGAGCTTTACATGGATTAATTGATTTAATCCTCACAATTATTCTATGTGGAAGACAATTATCATCGTCTTGTAGATACAAAAACCAAGACACCAGAAGGTTCATTAACTTGCTGAAAGTTGCTCAGTGTTAGAGATGGAAGTGTGTCTTGCTAAAGCATACAGTCACGTCTGATACCCAGTCCTGCGAATGTGAATTTGTCCATAAATGGAACTGTGAAGGTGTTAGGAGATAAGGTGAGGCCAAACTGGGTTGGCGTGTGGCCTAACTAAGCAAGACCGATGTCCTAATAAGGAGAGGAAATTGGGACGTAGAGACAGAGTTAAATGGTTACCCCAAGGTAAGGAATTCCATGGATTGCTGGCCACCACCGGAGAGCAGGAAGGCAGGTGTGGGACAGATTCTACCCGTTAAGATGAAGCAAGGTCCTGCTAACACCTTGGTTAAAGATTTCTAGCCTTCAGAACCAGGAGGTGATAAATTTCTCTTGTTTGAGCCAATTAGTCCGCGGTCCTTTGGTACTGCAGCTCTGGCAAACCAAGATGCCAGTAGCAGCAGAGCCAGGATCTGGAACTCAAAATTCGAGTTCTGACTTCATCCAGTCGGTACGATATAATGGTAAACATACTGAAATTTGGAATCCCTAAGTTTAAATTCTAAACCAGGTAAGCAGCAAGAGCCAATTGTGAGACCCTGGAAAAATCACGTGAGCCTCTGTTGCCACAGCTATAAAATGCAGAAACTGTCTTCTTTCAGTACTAGAATTCCTTTATTTGCCCTGTGAAAGTTTCAGGCAAGGAATGATTTGCACAAATTTGAAAACAATTTCTTCTGGAAATTAATTCTCATTTGTTTCAGGAAAATATCTTACACTGGATGCAAATCCCAGATGCACATGGACCTCCATTTTTCTATCCCCAGTTTCAAGAAACATAGTTAAAATTTTCATTCTAATAAATTCATTTTTAATATTGTAACCCTCAAATATGTGACATCCTAAAATACTGTCAACTTGTTATGGTCACGGCCGAGGCCACTTCCTGATGCTGCCCCTGAACATCACTCGTTCCTGCCATAGACGTCGCCCAAAGTTAAACTAGGTCAAGGTAAATAAATTACTATTTTCTGCTCATCATGAAACCATTAACATCCAGACAGATGTGTTAAGGAAAGGACAAGCTTTTCACTTTGCCCCCTATCTCTTGGAAAATGTCTAGAGTTAAAATACATCACAACTATTTTTATAATTGGCAGAGAGAAATTGTACCTTTCATTGGAGGGAAAAGGAAACCCAACCACTTGGAGGTCTAAGGATTCTCACAGTCAAAAAGTTGAAATGGATATTGGAGTAGATATGTAAGAGGAAAAGGAACAAAACCAGAGTCATAAAATGGTTGGAGAAGTGCTTGGCTTTAATGAGAAATCTGGGTTTTCAGACTAGAATACCAAGCCTCTTTGATATGCAAATACACATAATTGTGTAATGTAAGAATTACTTCAAACCCATGAGCAAGTCTTTAACACATACACTTTGTTTTTTTTTATAATTTCTCCATCTAGTCTAATGATTTGCTCATTTAAGTTTACAAATGCAAATAAGGTCTTAATTATTCCTTCCAATTTTTTTAAGGTATAAACTATTTTCAATGCCAGCCTTTTATCTTCACAACCAAACTGATCACGTTTTTGTTCAACTCTCCAACCTTATTCAGTCAGGTTATGTAAATACTTTCAAAGCTGGTAAAAAACCTTGTTGGTTAGTTTGGTACATCTTCAACTACACTGGTCTTTTTAGCTCTTCATCTTAGGAATTTCTTTGCTCAGTTTTATTTGTTTGGATCCCTGGGCACTGGGCCCAGACTGGCTTAATTTATGTTTATGACTAAGTACAGATTCCCCAATGTTGTGTTTTCTGTAGGCATGCTATGAATTGTCATCATTATAATCTACACATAGATGTGAAAATTTGTACATAATTTCAAGTTTGGTCATTTTAATCCATTTATGATTAATACTCTGTTTATGGGACATTAAGACCTGTAATTATTTTCCAAGAGTTACTAAATAAAAATGTCTACTTTTTATTCAAACTTACAGCCTTCTCTGAGAAGCTCTGTTTGGAGATGAAAGGAGACTTTATTATTTTTAGTACTATTCAGCTAATAGAGTTCTGGCAGGCTGCATTTGATTTGATTACAGATTTGATTACAGATACTTTTTTTGCACCAAATATTATTAAAATTATAATCAACAATCGGGGTGCAAAATCATAGAGGTGAAATAAAATAAATTTCTTGATTTATAAATATTACCAGATACAATCACTGTTTTATACAACCAAAAAGATCCTATCCAACTAAATAAACTAGCTGTTGACATCATGCAGAGAAAATAGGCACACAATCCACCTATTGATTTTGTTGTTATATTCATAAAAACCTGCATTTAAAATATTTTGTAAAAGAAAGCAGTATCTTTCATTTTCTCTTGATTTCTGAGCTTAAGTCTTTTTTTTTTTAACTCCACATTTTCTAACCATAACTAAGTCTTCATCAGAGCAAGTCTTTTTGCCTCTAAGGATGCTATAGCACAAACATTTATAAAACTTATGAAACTCCAGGATATTTCATTGAATATGGCAATACAAATTACACAGGACATATTAGCAATAAAATGTTGTGAGTAGATTAATTTAAGACTTAAAATGTCGAAAAGAAATCTGGCACACAGAAACCATTGGTATAATTCTATTTCTCCATTACAAGAGATGATATATGGGCTAGCATAACTAGAATTCTATGAAGAAACTTTAAGATCCTCAAATAGGAATTATCTAAAGAAATGTAGGAAGGAAGAGAGCGTGGTCATTGAAATGTGTAGGTAAATTGAAATTTTACTTTTATCTGAATATTTCATTATTCTTACTTAGCAAACTTTGTTTTCTGCAAGAGAAGGTAAAGAATACAAGTAAAATTGATTGATTCAATTTATACTCCAACATTTAAGCTCAATATATTCATTCCTGGAAAATAGAGGAAGTTATACCATGCTCACAGGAAAAGCCCCACACCTCTCCCTGTTTTTGCTATTAATGAAATGTGTGCTTGAATTTATTAGTAAAGCTTGAGATTGGGTAAAATCCAATTTGCATGAGTCTGATTTGACAACCCAGACCTTTGTGTTAGTTCAAATGGGCATCTCTTAATAAAATCAAAATGCTCTATATTACAGTTTCTGTAGGAAAGCTTCTTTTTTTTTGCCTTCAGTACATTTTTATGGTAACAGCTGAGAAAAATAACTAGGAAAGTATTAAGAAGTACAACTTTGCATGATGGCAGGTAAATTCAGGTGTTTTTAAAGTTTAAGAATATACTTTTTTAAAACAATGATTTCAAAGACTAAAACCCTGGGTAATCTCCACTCAGTCTCTAAATTAAAGACATTAGTGAAGAAGGAGCAGAAATAGATTTAGAGTTAATATATTTATACTGAGAGGAGGGAAAAATGTAATAGGAATATCCCTAGTACCAGTCAAATTCTGAGGCATGCCCAAGTTATCATGCAGTATATTTAGAGCACTCCAATCATTCTCTGAACCCATAGTAATGTTCTTTTTAATCAAAGAGAGACTTTTGTTTTCAAGCCAATTCTGGAAGAAAGAATACATGCACTTCAATTGCCATTGTATATACCATTTGGATCTCACTTATAAAAGCCTAACATTGTGAATCTTCACAGACTTTTGATGAATATCCCATTAAGATAATGATTCAGTCAGCTGCAATATTGTTTATAATTTTGAAGTCTTTTAGGCTGTTAAGAAAGGGCAATAATTTTGTTTTATTTAAAAGAGCATAGTTCTGAAATAACTGAAGGATATTCCAGGAAAAGACAGCCCTATTTTTCTCTTTCATGTGTATTTTATTACACAAATTAGGTTTTATTAGTCTATTTTGCCAAATGGTTTCTTTAGAACAACTTACATTAATATAAAATGTCCTCTGGCTTCCTGTTCTTACTTCATATGTTTATCTGCACGCACAACTTTCCCTTATTTCTGATACGAAGGCAGGCAATGGACTACAGCTGAGGCAATGCTCCTTTGTGGTAGAACCTTGGCTAGAAAGATTTTGCAAGATCTTCTGAATGCCTCATTCTTTCTAGCCATACAATGGCTTGGATAGTTATGAAAAGAAGTTTTCTAAATTTCCTAAGCTTATTAACGTCGACAAAGCACAGTGTTCCCTTGTCCAAAAGTTTAAAAATTTAGTTTCCTTTACTATTTCACCAATGCTCTCAGTCTGTCATTGACAATAGATGCATGACAATTAATCCAATTTTGAGATAACTGAGAAGTGCACCCTGGTCACTGAAAGACACAATAGCTACATGAGATGAAATTGGTCTCATAATATGACAATATAAAAGCCTGACCACTCTTCTGGCACAGAAGTAAACAGCAGAAGTACTAGAGAAAAGAACTCATGCCTCTCCTTAAAACCCAGTATTGAATCTGTTAAAAAAAAATCAGCAAAGTTTTCTGTTTAATCTTTGAAATGTACCATCAAACTTAGACACCACCAAAAACTGAATGATTTGAGAAAAGTTCATGCAATACTATGAATCCTGAATATGATACCTGTAATTCTAAGAGATAATTTTGTAAAGTAGACTTAAGAGCTTCTTTAAATGGTTAAATAACTAATAACTGTACTGAAAAGCTTTATGATGCCTTTATCCCTTTTTCACACTGTAGAGTAACAGATTAACCAAGAGATTTAAAGCTACATCATGACTACCCACATACCATGTGAAATCTTGCATACTTTTGTACTCGTTGCTTTGCTTCACCACTCGGATCTCTCTTCAGGGATGAAGAACTGACACCCCCAGCTGCTGATTATGTTTCCAGGTAACAGCCCTCTTCCATCAGCCTTCTCAGCAGAAGACAGTTGGCTCTTCCAGGTCCCACGGCTTCCCCAGAAGTCAGTCTGCATCCAAGGATTGGTCAGTAAGGAATCACAAAGGCCCAGGTTTCCTCAGCCCCGGATGTAGAACAACTCTGAAGGGCTGTCCCACACTGAGCATGGTCTTTGGACCAGCTGAGGCCTTTTTAGGACCGCTGCACAGCCCAGCTGATACCTCTTCCCAATCCTGCTGCCTCCCTGCCCTCCATAGTGGATGTCCCATGAAAAACTTCCTGCAGCTAATTTCAGACTGCTTTCCAGGGAAGTTGTCTGGCAAAAATCTATCTGTGTTCTTATGAAATTGGTGGCATTAAAATCCTGATAGTTTGCATTCTACTTCATAGTCACCCATGTTACTGTAGGGTGACCCAAATTGGGGTGAACGATTGAAAGAGGGAGGATTTGCAGCATTTTCCAGGCAGCTTTCTAAAGACGTTTTCAAAACCATAGTAGCGAAGGGGTAAGATATGAAATATTCCCAGATGTCTGGTAGAAACTATAGTATGATGGCTGCGTAGTACATGTCAAATTTCATTAACTTTGAAAGGTAAAGGGTAACTTTATGAGAGGTAAGGAGATAATTTGAGAAATAAGATTTTTGATGGTGCAAGAACTAGGTGAAAAAAGTTGGTTTAGATTGGGCAACAAATGGGTAAAAACAATCACTTCTCGGTGCTCTGATTAAATCATTCCTGAGAAATCGTAATGAATGTACTGCTTGCATTATGTGGGTACATAAAAATACTAAGTGCATTAGGAGGTTCTGTGTGATCAAAACTGGGCGCAGAACACCCTAAATGATTGATGATTTCTTAAAAAAAAATCTGACAATTCAAGCTTGCTAGAAAGATGTTACGATATCATAAAATAGAAGACTCTTGAAAAAACTCTGCTAGCTGGAGGGGTCATGGTCAATAGCAAATGGCCGCAGGGGAGCTGATCCTAATGATGACTGGTATTGAAAAACCACTTAAAATAAAATGAGATATTCACCTTGCAGTTATTCACTTGCTAAAGTAGATTTATGAAGAGATTCTGAAAATACTTTATTCATGTATTCATTCATTCCTTAGCATGTGGTTAGTAGTAGTACGGTGTTGTAGAGGCTATAAACCAAATATAAGACAGTCTTAGTCCTCAAAGAGCATTTATTTGCATAATGAGAAATATGGTAATCATAATAACAACCTCAATAACTACTATAGCCACCATTTACTAAATGCCACCATTTGCCAGGCACTAGACTGTATGATTTATGTATATTACTTTAAATTCAAATCAACCTTAAGAAGTAGATGCCATTTACCCCGCTTAATAAATGATGAACTCCAGGAATGAAAGTAGATCTTTTGCCTAATATTTCCCTGATAATCAGTAGCAACATTGGAATTCGGAATTAAGTACATGTGACCCCAAATTCTAATTATTTTTGGCTGCTATTCCAAACTGACTCATGAAATGCATACAGAGAATTGCAAAGAAATTAACAATCTAATGTCAAGTAATCGATAAATTAATAAGCAGTCAAGGAGCTAAGAGAATCAGGGAGATTTTGAAGAAAGATTCAATAATTTCTTTTTCCCCTTTTTGTTAGAAAAGTCTCATATTCCTCTTTGAGAGAAGACTTGTTTTTATTTTGAGAAATGATTATATTGGCCTCTTTGGCTACGCAAATAAAACCAAGATGAAATTTTTGATTTAAGACATTCTGAAATGAAAATGTTCTTAAATACACAGTAAAAATCAAACTTCCTGGTTCTGAAAAATAATTGGTCCTAGAAGAATGTCTATGTATGTGCATACTATTTCCAAGAGAAAATTGGAATGGTGGATTGGATATTCACTGAAAGTCAGGGGCATATATTTTCACCTTATGCCATGGTGGAAGCTTCAAGTGTGTGGACAGGAAACACCGGAGTCCGCCCTGACAAACTGTGCTGTATCCTCATACATGCTGCTATTCAATATCAAATAAGCCATACTTTGGAAAACGTGCATTGTTTTGTTTGTTTGTTTTTTGTCAAATTATTTTTTGATTGTTTATCCTATAGGGGAAGAGAGAAAACTCAAAGCCAAATCTGTAAATAAGGAAATGAGCTTGAGGATATTTTTAGTCTGATCTGGAAGAGTTAGTTACCTTCCCTCACCCTCCCAGGCTCACGTGGAAATTAGGTCTAGAGGCAGGTGAGCTTGAATTCAGGGTAGGGAGCTAAGCCAACGTGCATGCTCTCAGGATGTTAGCCCCTTAAACATAGAAGTAGCCAAAGAAAAAGGTGAAATTTGGCAAATAGGGAGACTTTGTAGCAAGATGGGCCAGTAGACTCTGAGGCAGCATTATTCCCCTATAAGCTTTCAGCCTAGTCAATAGTTATTTGTTTAATAAATGCTGTGTAAATGGCAATGCCTTTATATTATAGTTTCAGTCATTATATTTTGGAGTACAGTTTTGCATATCAAATGATTAACATTTTCATCGTCAATATGCAAAAGGTCAAGTTTCTTTCCTACTATGTAGAAGCTTTAAGCAAGTGAGAGTTTTTAAGTTATCCCGAAGAGGAAAGCACGTCAGAATCTGCTAAGCTAGCAAAAAAATATGGCACAGATCACCAAAACTTAAAAAGAGACTAATTTTTTTTCTCTACAATATCCAAATTAGCTAAAGCCTATTCTAAGAAACTATTACACTCGGATAGATTATATATATATCTAAAACAATTCTAAACACCTATTACACTCGGATAGATTATATATCTAAAATAACTATAGATGCTAAGCCTTACAGCTAATTCCACAAGCTCATATCAACTAAACTAAGAACAAGACTGTAAAGATCTCATCTGGAAGCAATCAGTTTTGATACGGTTCTATGTGATATGGGAAAAGCCGGGACGCACCATGGATAAAATGCTAGACCGAGAGCCTCAGTTTTTTCCTTCCTCTTCAATAAAATAACAGATTGGTATGGTCTGATGACAGGCAAAGTCTTGTTTTATGATTTAAAAAGGTGAGATGCTTTTTAAATTTACCTCGGGGACCATAATTTCCAGCTCCATTATTGTTATAGCATAAACATGTCAGGGGAAATATGACAAAATTACAGAACCGATATTTGACATAACAATTTTTAAATAATTGATGCAATTATAATTATATAATTGAGTAAAAAAATTCAGATGGTTAGGACATACTTCCAATGTATTAAATTCAACATTATATTATCTCATCTATTAACAGTGAATAGTGCTGAATAAATTAATAATTACTTTAGTAAAATGAAGTGGTGCAAGTTATATTTATTGTCCTATTTTTTATTTGCATCCACATATAATTTTGCAATATACAAAACATTACCAAGAGCAATTTTTGATCACTTCACTATAAATGATAATAAACAATGAATGTTTTCTTGAGAAATTCCATAAATGACAATTCTAATAGTCTCAAAAATTTTATTCATTTTAAATTTGCTTAATGATGCCCTAAGAGAGAGCAATAACTTCGGGCCTGATAATAATTTCTGACTATTATATTTTCTGAAATTATGACACTGAAATGTTCATTAGCGATAATGCCAATTTTTAAAATAGAGTGGTTAAAATCATAGATGTTTACAGTATTGCATATTTTGTAAAACTTTATCTCGCTTGCTGTCCAGTTATTCTAATGAGATAAGATGAAACAGCTGCATTTAGTATATTATACAATATGTTTATGTTTCATGTATATATGTATGCTTTAGTATATCATATAATATGCTTCATTTTCTCTCAAACACCATCAAATAATTCAGTATTAGATGTTCCTACTAATTAGGGAGGTTTCTTTAACAATGGCCTTTACGACTTTATGTGTGTGTGTGTGTGTGTGTGTGTGTGCGTGTGTGTGTACATGGGCCGGGAATCAAATCCTGGTCTCTGGCATGGGCACGCAAGCATTCTACCATTGAACACCTCTGTACACTATTGGCCTTTACAGCTAACTATGTCCCTTTTAAAAAAGTCTTAAACTTATAGGTTAAAAACAAAAGTCATCTTCTCTCCAAATCTTACTTTGATCATTATTTCTCTCAATAGCATCACAGCATCCAATCTTTCCAGCTTGAATTCTTAGCCTCCTCTTTATTTTACCCTTTTTCCTTCTTTATGCATCTTTGCACATCCATTCAAGTAAATAGAATCGCAAATTATCTTCTTTCTTAAGTGTCCAAACAACAAAGTCTACCACTGTTGTAGATAGAATATATGCCCAGAAAACATGTTCTGAACTGAATATGCAGCCATATGGGTATGATGCTGGAGCCTTGATAAAGAGACTCTGGAAGTCCAAAAAGCAAGAAAGGAGAGCACATCACAATGTGAAGGGACAGCCAAGAAACCTTCAAGACTGCCAGCCAGCCAGCACCAGAATGCTACTGACCATCAGAGCAAGCCAGGCTTCTAGCCTCAAGAGATGATAAATTCCTGTTGCTTAAACTAAACCATTATGATATTTGTGATAGCAGCTGTTTGCAACCAAGACAACTTCTCAGCTTCTTTTTTAGCCAATTTGTTAAAGCTCTATGTGCCAGTTTGAAGCTATTATATACCCCAGAAAAGCCATGTCCTTTAATCCTCATTCAGTATTGCAGGGTGGAATCTTTCTGTTTCCACCCAATTGTGGATGGTAACTTTTGATTAGATGGTTTCCATGGAGATGTGTCTCCACCCATTCAAGGTTGGGGTGCTTACTGGAGCCTTTTAAGAGGGAACCATTTTTGAAAGAGCCACCAGAAGGACAGAGACAACAGAACAGATAGAATTCTAGGGAAGCCATTGAAGATTCCTGTAGAGAAAGCTAGCAGATGTCACCACGTGCCTTTCCAGATGACAGAGAAACCCTGAACACCACTAGCCTTTCTTGAGTGAAGGTAACCTCTTGTTGGTGCCTTAATTTGGACATTTCCACAGCCTTAGAGCTATAAACTTGCAACTTAATAAATTCCCCTTTTTAAAAGCCATTCTGATTCTTATATATTGCATTCTGGCAGCTTTCAAATAGAAGACTTTATATACCAATGCATTTCTCTCATTCATTAAATAGTTATGGGACACCAACAATATGACCAGATCAAAGTTTCACTGGCTCCACCACTGAGAAGTTATATGAACTTGAGGAAACAACTTAATATCTCTATAACACAATTTCCTCCTATATAAAACTGGGTTAATAGTTGTAAGCATTTCATTACGTTGTGAGAATCAAAGACGTGAATTCATGGAGAACGTTCTAAACACCAAGAAATGTACTGCTTCCTATTCATCTTCAACAGCATCATCGCCACATAGTCACACTTAACATTTTCTCTTACATTAAACATGCATTAATATTGCATTATACCTGCTGGATTTGCAGACTTATCAGATTTACCTCCTATCATTTAGAGTAGTGGCTTGTATTGTAGGTGCTCCATATGTTTGTCAAATGTAGTAATGCCAGCATGCTTTGCTGACAATTGAATCTTCAAGTGTTCTTATCTAGAAAATGAAAAGCTCTGCTACTTTTTTCATGTCCATTGTTGCTCGTTGAGACTCTACATAAAGAACACATTTATAAAGTAGAAAGAAATGATCCATTTAACAGTGGGTTAGATGGAAAAAGAAAGTGGCCAACTATTAGGTTGATAAGTGTGTATTTTTTGAAAAATCCTTATTTACAAAAGTTAGTTGTTTTCAGTGGTGTGTGTATATATTTTATGGTTGAGAACACAGTTGTGGCCCACAGTGTATAATTATATAGCACAACAAGGAAATGTTATCTAAGAGTCAAGTTTCCCTTTCCAGAGACCAATTGACCTTCAAGAGCTTGCAGCAAAATATTTTGAATTGTTTTCACCCAAACACAAACAGACCCACTCAAGCACTACACACACAGACTGCTACTCGATATGGAAAGGGAAATTCAGAGATGATGAGAGCATACAAAAATGAAGAATACATACAGCTATTTTTGTTCTTTTCCTGAGTGAAGTAATCTCGTAAATGCATTTGTAGCTGAAATAAAAATGATTTCGGGAGTTTTCACTATCTTGTATGTTTCATGCTAATGGTCATTCTCATTGAACGACTAATGATTTCGAAAATAAGCTGCTTTTTGACAACAGACATCCTAGAATGCAGCAATCACATATTTTCTATGACCTGAGTAATGATCATATATTTTTACAGTGATAGTACTCGGGAAATTGTCAGTTTTGATTCCCTACATAGTTAAAGAAGGCCAATTATTATCACCCTCAGTGAATTTTGATTATTGTGAATGGGAGATAAGATGAAAAACTAGGTTACCAAGGATGTTATATGAGGGAGTAAATAGTTTTGAGTAATGGGTATAACTGAGATAAATCTTTTTTTACTATTTCCCTCTGGATTGCTCTGCTTTTTTCATTTGTTTCATTGTATCTGATTTTATTTCAAACCCGGTCATTCTTTGATATATGTTAGAGCTGAGAATTACAAAATATATTGTTTGATAAATTAGATATTATGTCCTTTTTTAGAAACTCTTTTGTCATACGCAAATATTATAACTACCTGTACCCAAGAGGGACATGGAATAGACAGTTCACTTAATTTCTTTTATTGTTAAGAAAAAAAAATACAGGAGCTCAAGAAAGGAAATTCTTGTGGTGGTTTTATTGACTGTGACAGAAGCCTATTAGAAATCCTTTGTGTTATTCAGTCTCTGCTGCTATTAACACAGGCCAGAGCGAATCCCACAAGAGAAATTGTTTCAGTGGCAATGCGAAGCATTAATGGCAAATACAAATTAACCCATCTTTCCCTCCCCACACAAATGAGTCCTGACTTCCAACTTTTCTACTTTATTTGGGAAGAGAGGAGATGTTGATTACTTAGTTTATTTAGTCATGATATTTGTCTTGACTGCCAATCTCAGATAATCTTTTTAGGTTTTCTATTATTAAGCCCTTATACCCAAAATTTACATATGCAAATAATATATCTATCTAATAAATAGCATGCTATTTTTAATAATTCCAAAGCACTTTTACAAGTATTTGTTTGACATTGCTGTTTTTCTTATGTATTGCCATATTTTAGTAGATATTTTTAGATGTCATTTAAGTTGTTATCAAAATAGAATTGAAAGTTTTTCCTCACCTTTTGTAAGTATTATAAAATAAAAAATGCATTCTCTAATGAAAGCTGCTCTTACCAATGGTATGTAAAATTACATCCCTTTTTCTTCTCTGTTCTAATTCAGACACTGCCTCTCCCAGTTATACTCCACGCAACTTTTCCTCCTAGTTTGTTTTGCCTTTGTTATTTACCATATTGTAGTCTGTCCATCAGATGGGCTTGTCACTCCATCAGGTTGTAATGTCTTGTGATGGTCATTTATCCTTATGTACTAAATATTTCAGTGACAGGTACATAAAGCTTAATAATTTATTGAATTGAATAGAATAGAATGCAGTCTTTTCTTTAACTCCTTTTCTCCATTGTAAAGGTTTCTTCCTTTGGAAATGAAACTACAAAATACAGCATATTTAAGAAATTTCCGGACCATGTTTATTCTGAGTAAGCCTGATGACATGGCCATTTACTTTTAAAAGTTTTTAGTTTAACCTTTTTCTTTGAAAAAGTTTCCATACATCCATGAATACTCTGCCTTTTTGTATAATTCTTAATAAGGATATTCTCCCACATAATCTCAGTACAGTCATTTAATTCAAGAACTTTAACACCTGCGGTGAGCATGGGGACACATCAACCAGGCCCCCCTTTGTGGAAGGAAGGTTTGGCTGTCCCAACTGCTGGCAGTTCCATTAGCTGTCACCTGCTTCAGGGTTGGCTTCAGCTGCAGAGAGTAGTTTAGGGCCAGGGCAGTCCATGCTTCCTGAATGATCCTCATCCACTGATTCACCACAAAAGGGGTATAAAAGCCAAGCCACCTTGGCCAATGTG
Organism: Tamandua tetradactyla; assembly: GCF_023851605.1. NCBI lineage: Eukaryota > Metazoa > Chordata > Mammalia > Pilosa > Myrmecophagidae > Tamandua > Tamandua tetradactyla. The sequence goes on from NC_135352.1 coordinate 32,820,795, forward strand.
GGTCAAGGGTCAAGTCTGACCAGTTATATCGTTCCAGAACTCCCCGTGATATTGGCCAAGGTTTTCTGTTGAACTTGCATTAGAGCTTGACTTCTTTTCCACTCAATCGTACCACAAGCATTGATTCCTAATGAGTGCTCTGCCTACTTAATAAAGCTACTACCCTCCTCAGAGTTCACTTCCAAATGACCTAATCTGCACCAACACTGATAAAGCATTTTAAATTTAATCTACAATTCATATTCAAATTTTATCAATTTTTCTAGTGATATCTCTGATAGTATGTTTCCCCACAGTATAGGATTCAGTTCAGGGTCACATTTTAAATTTACTGTGGGTTGTCTTTAGTACCATCTAATCTTTCAGTCTGGAACATTCTCCCTGTCCTTGTCTTTCATGACGTTAGCATTTTTAAAAGATAGAGAATTTTATGGAATGTGCCTCAGTTCAGTTTTCTCTGGTATTTCTTCATGATTAGGTTAGGGATGGCCAGACGATTGGAAGCCTCATCAGTATATCTTTTGAATATCCCCTGCCAATGGTTGGTTTCCATTTAGCTCTGATTAAAAGAGCATCAAGGGAATATGCAGATGTTTTGGGACACCTAGCTTAGTTTTTGGTTCTTATTCTATATGAACATTGGAGATAATCACATGGAGAGCTCATAAAAAATTACTGCCCTTTTATGCATCTCAGTTTTCCATATCCTTTTTTTGTCCTAGATTTTGGACTCAGCAATTCAATTCAAGGTCACAAATTTGGCTTTGCTTCTAGAGAATGATTTTAGTTCCCATGAGCGTCCTCCGACTATTTGGCTTTACCTTCCAGGAGCCAAGTGAACTAGGAGATTACCTTGGGTTTGTGCTGGAAGGGAGATGATACCCTGAGGCTGTCATTGGGAGCAATAAGCATTTCACTCATTATTCATGACAAAATAATGTAAGCCATTATTACATCCAGAATTTCAGAGATTCATCTACTGTTATGCTTATGAGCTTTTATTTTCTTCTTCCAAAATACACAATGATGCAATGATTAGTTTGTTAGCTACAAACTATGAGCTTGTAAATTATGGGATTTATACACAGATTTGGCTTTGCACAGACTAGCTGAATGTCTGACCTTTGCTCTAGGTTTCTGGGCGGTAACCTCTGGATCCTTGGAATAGTATGACTGATAGGAGAGTCTTTGTTGGCCTGAAGGACTTGGGTCGTAATGGATTGCCTCAAAATATGAGTTAATTTAGGCTCTGGCCAAACCCTTACAGTCTTAGAGTAGAGGGTTTGGGCTTACATGATATCACTTGATTTGGAGACTGAGATTAACCATGTGAACAATCAATCATGCTTACACCGTGAAACCCCAATAAAAAATCCATTTGTTCAAGCTCAGGCAATGCTTAGCATGCGTTTTCACTCATTGATTGCAAGAGAGAAATATATCACGAGAGCAAAGGGAAAGGTCCACGGAAGCTCTGTGTTTGGAACCTTCCTTGATTCTGCCTTATGCTTCTCTTCCTTTGGCTGATTTTAATCTGTAACTTTTCCCTGTAATAAATTCTAACTATGAGTATAACCGCTTTCAGTGAGTACTGTGAGCTTTTCAAGAAAATCACTGAAACTGAGCAGGGTTTTGGGAACCCCTGACTTGAAGTTGTGACTGAATTGAGGGCAGTTTTGTTGAAGACTGTGTGTGCTCTAACTTTGTACATCTTTGTCTTCTAGGACTGGCATCCTTATGAGCAAAGGAAATTCAGACATGGCAGCAGAAGCCAATAGAGGAGACAGGAATCAGATTGCCATGTGACAGTGGCAGATACTGATTGTCAGCAAGCCACTACCAGAATGCTACAGATTTTGGAGAAAGCATGGCCTGCCAATACCTTGATTTTGGATTTGTAGCCTCCAAAGCCAGTCTGTGGTTTTGGTCATAGAGACCTGACAAGCTGAACAGTTTTGGTAAAAAGAATTGGGGTGCTGCTGTGAAATATATAAAAATGCAGAAGCATCTTTGGAATTGGCTAATGGGTATAGATTGAAAGAATTCTGAAGGGCTTGATAGAAAAATCTCAAATGACTTTAAAGAGATGATTGGTAAAGATAAATACCACAGGCTGATTTACATAACAGGAATTTTTATTGCTTTGTTCTTTTCCTTATTTTTGCTAAAATTCCCTAGACTTTTTTTTTTTACCCTAGCACCCCTAGAGTAATAATTTCTTGGATTTTCTACAAATAATTGAAGACATAAACCATGGGATTTCCACGGACGCCATGTCTTTCCAACATCCTGCCTATAGTCATGCTATTTCCTCTGCCAGAAATCTTCTTGACACTCCCCCTGGCATTCTGATTTTCATCTTTCAGGTTTCAGGTTACATGTCACATCCCATAAAGGTCTTTTCTTACGAGCCTATATAAAAGCAGGGACCCTCTGTAACTCTCTCTCAACATCCTTTCTAATTTTTCTTACCACTCAGTTTTTAAAATTTTCTATCATGCATTTCTGTTTTTCTCATTTTATACTGACCTCCCTCAATAGACTATAAGCTCTGGAAAGGTAGGGAATTTGTCTTTTTTGCTACACCTCTCTGCTTCACACCGTTTCCCCATATAGGTACTCAGTATAAAGTAGGAAAGCAGTAAACATTCTGAATGAAAAAGTCATTGAGACAATTACACTTTATTAAGGGTGATTTATCTTGTGGGAAAATAGCAATAAATTCTGCCCTTAAATTTTGACTTTTTAACTCTTGATAGGAAAGGAAAAGTAGAGAGCTTCCAAATGTAGTAGCTAGGATGTGTGCACACACTCTGTGGGAGAGAAGACTTGATGTCCATGAAATTTTTGTGCATAGCTTCCATATTGTAGACCCAGGGATTATATTTACCAACCTTCCTTTCAAATAGGAAGAACCATAGGATTTTCATTGATGGAATGTGAGTGGAAATGACTTTTTTTTTTTTGCATCTAGGCTTCGTTTCCCCAGTCTGCCAGCTGAAAGATATCAAGGACATTACGTCTTAGGGAAAGACATATCACAAGCTGTAACATGTTTAAGTCTTTGTTTGGTCACATAGAAGGCCCCCTGTCAGTCAGAAATACTTTAACTGTATAAATACCTGAGAAAGAAAAGAAACCATTTTATTGTATGTGTGTGTTAAGCAATTGAGATTTTGCCTTAATTGTTAGAGCAGCTGGAGATACACTAATTCACTTATACAGGCGCATATATTAGCATATGATATATACTTACATGAATAAAATATCTATTTTCTTTGAACTTGATTATTAACTAATCTAATTCAACCTATCACAAAAACACATAGCTGCAGTTAATCCTAAAAATTCATATCTGTGGTTAATTTTAGTTAGATTTAATTTAAAAATTAAATATTTGAATAAATGAACAATGCTATCCTTATCTTGAAATATGCAGTTATAATGGTACTCTTCACTCCATCTGTTAATTGTTGGTATTCTCCTACTAGTATATAATCTTCTCGGGGTGGGAACCTTTTTTTCATAGTTATGCCTTCAGTATCCAATCTGCTGCTTACTAAATGTTTACTGTCTGAATAAATAAAATTATTTCATTTCGCATAGAAGATATATTTTCAGCTACAGAATGATATGGTTACAATAATGCATATATTTAATAAGTCCTCACTGATTTCTACTTACAGAATAGTATACAAGCATGCATTTCTCTCTCTAATGTATGGCATTCTATATAGTCATTATATATAATGACTCAATAAACGTTGACAGATTGAATTACCTCTAAAAAAATTTTTTTAAAGCCTAATTAAAATAAACTCATTTTGTTATATTTGTAGTTGTTGGCCCTGTAGAGATTGATTTTGAAATTTTTTTAAAGGTTACACATTTTAAAGGTGTTGTTACTATTGTGATAATTTAAGTAGAAATAGAATAAACCTGTATCTAATTAGTGAGGGCAATTAAAAGAATATTGTCCTTACTTGTAGCTGGGCAGAGACTCCAGCATATTTTTTCTTTTTTTATTTTATTTAATAAATGAAATTTTTGAGAGAAGCAAGTGAATTCGGTTGGCAGATACTTCCACAGTTCAAACAATACTGATTATGTCTTCTTAGCTTGGAAGAGTTCTAGACACTGAAAATACTTAATATTTTGCCTGTGTATTTCTACTGCTACAATTATTCCATTTTGGTTTCATTTAAATTTCTCTTGGACAAATGAACTATACTCATAATTTCTGTTTAATAAAAATAAAATCCTCAGGCATTATAGTCATTTATTTAAAATTAAATAAATTAAGAATAGAAATCCTCTAAGGACTCCTCCCTCACACCCCCTACCCCCACGTTCCCTATTTATAACTGATTACACTTTTTACTAGTACATTGTCCCCCAGCTCACGTCTCATACTGACTATCCTTTAGAAACATACTTCTAATATCTGTTCTGGGAAGATATCCAGTAAACAGTGTGCCATGGCAAAACAAGTTTGGGAAACAATATGTTAAAATACGTTTAAATGAAATTCTACATTTAAGACAAAATATTTGTCCAACATCATTATACCTTATTTGAACACAAGATGTTTTTTATTAACGCTTATGAACATCTCAGGGGACAAATTTCATGTGGAATGTACTTTGAAAAAGGAAAACACTGTTCTAGTATCATGTTTTTTGAATCATTTGCTATTTAATACTTCTACCTAATTTTAGGAGTTTTATACTTAATGTGAATCTCTGCTTTATAGTGACAGGTTTTAAACATTAATCAGAATACTAATGTTCTTTTTTCACTGGCATTGCATGCTCAAATTTCATCTATCATCAAGTGCAATTATAACAGTTAGATATAAAATAGAAACCCCAGGCTTACAGTAATTTTATGGATGTTACATTTGTGATTTTACTATTTCCCCTTTATGATCTTCTGTTGTGATTAGAATTGTAAGTTTTATATCAAACCAAGAGCTCCCTGATGACTGATATAGTAACACTAATTCCACTAATTCCATCCTCCTCTGCTTTTTTTGTAGTTTGATATCTAACAACCTCCATTTTTCAACTTTTCCCCTTAGCTTCTGTGAAGCACTTCTTTTCCTTCATTCCACACTTGCCTAATATTTTAAACTCTTTACCTGAATCCTCTTCTTTTTTACTGTTCTGAAAACTGAGTCATCTTACATGCCCTTTCCTGGGTTTCGGGGAGGGCTAGAAGGTTCAAAACGGCTTCCCTTAAAAGGCTGGCAGGCGAGTGGGAGAGCAGGTGAGGCTATTTTTGGAGGGGTCCTCAGTTGTCCTCCATGTGGGTCTCTCTATGGACCTCTTTATGGTATGGTGGCTGGGTTCCAAGAAGAACATTCCAAACAGGAAGGCAGAGACTGAAGATATCTAAATGTCCTTCTCGGAAGAGACAAATGTCACTTATTCCACATCCTGTTGTTCAAAACAGGTCACAAGGCCAGTCCATATTTGCCAATCTCTTGCAAGCTTGGAGGCTCAGATCCTAGTAGGGTAAGTATGGGTTCCCTTGTTATCAGATTGCTCAGTAAGCAAAACTTCATCTCCCACTTCCTCTGCATTTTAAAAATGCATTCATTCATTCATTCTAGGCCATGTGGTTTAATCACACCTTATAACTTTGGATTCAAAAGGACATTGATCATAAGATAGTGTGTTTCCTCGATTGTGACAAGATGTGCTTATCTAGTGGTGAAGGGTTCACACTCTCAAATCAGTCAGATCTGGGTTTACTTCACTTCCCCAACCTTGTTTATTTGTGAGATAATGACACGAGAGGGTTGCTACAAGAATTAAATGAGATAATATGATTGAAAAATTTAGTAATTGAGAAATAAGTCTCTGGTGTCTAAAAATGTCTATTTAATTAATCTTAACTCTAAAGTACATGTGTTCAACTAAAGCATATATTGTTCCCTGGTATATGATGGGACATTTTATATGTTCTCAGGATATGAGCCCTATGTGTAAATTTTGAGAACAGCCTATTTTTCCTCAATTATCATCATTTTAAAATATACAAACCTTTATTAAGATAGCTAAATGTATGTAATGTAAACTATACTACAAACTGATTTTCTCTGTTGCTAGCATTTGAAGAATACTGACCAACATAACTTATCTACATAATGTGGATTGATGAAATTGATACATGGATTAATTAAAATGATCAAATAATTAACAACTAACTTCTGGAGATCAGTGCTTTAGCTAACACATTTTATTCTCAGTACTGTGGATTTAGTTTTGATTTATCCTAATGATTTAAATATTGGATCGAAAATCTTTTCCAAAAAGTGCCTATCTCTTTGTTCATAAATCTTAACCTTGGCCATGAAAAAATATATATATTTGCTTAAACTCATATCTAAAAAGAAAAGTTTTTATGGTATGAACCAAAGGGTGAGAGTCTTTCTTTTTTTTTCCTTTGTTGTAAGTAATTTGAGGAAAAAATACTGAGAGAAAAAAAAAACAGAGAATACATTGCTTCTCTCTGGACCTTTTCTAAATTTTACTCTGTGTTTTTGCTAATATGAAAAAGAGAACCAGTAATTATCAGTATGATAGCCATTGAAATTCCCTTCAGACTCTGCCATTATATATAGCTGGAGACTAGGTAATCAGAGGTGATTGCTTGTCATGGGGAACACTGTGAATATTTTCTCACTAATCAAAAGATGTGTCCTGGTGACATCATCAACATGGTGACATAAGACATCCTGTAGAAAAACCTCCTTTCAGAATCAGCAAATTAAAGAACAAATCCCATTTGATTAGAACGCTGGAGGACAATGGAGATTGGAGAAGGACTCCACAAATGCTGAATCAAAGAGAAATAAAAATAATCTCCAAGATCAGGTAGACACTTTGCTCCTGGACTCACAGGCTGGACTCCACCCTCACCTCGTCCCCATGCAGCTGGGGGGCACACAGAGGCAGCATGCTCGGGTCCCTCCTGCCATGGATGCAAACTATAGAGCTGCTCACAACAGTGACTTAGAATGTCATGCAAATCTAGGTACAGTGATCCGAGTCTGCAGAGACCCAGGGCAGAACCCAGTCCACCAATGAGGACTGCACAGCAAAGGAGCCCCGGGGGAGGGAGGGAGAGAAGAAAGGGAGAGATCACGGCAGAACTTGGCAAGAGGTGCACGCAGTCAGTCCAGCCTCTCTTTACTGAAATACCTAAATGCAAAATGGACATTCCTAGATTGACTCCCCTTTCTGGGTTGAAACCCACCCTGAGGATACTTTAATGGGGAAGAAATTGGAGGCAGAAAAGCCTTACAGAAAAACAGACAGAATGGAATGCAAAACTGAAAAGTGTAAGGAAAATGGGGCACTGAGTGAGGGAGAGAATTTGAACAAATCATAGGAGTTGGGGAGAAAATTCTGCACAAAAACAAACAAAATAGATATTTTCCTGAGGAGGAACCGAAGAAAGGAAATTTTCTCCTGGAGGTGAAACAGTTGAAAAAAAAGTTCAATCTTAAAAATTCAATATCCAAGGCGGGCCACAGTGGCTCAGTGGCAGAATTCTTGCCTACCATGCCAGAGACCAGGGCTCGAACCTGGTGCCTGCCCATGTAAAAGAAAAAAAAAAAAACAAAGTGAAAAAAATGTCCAATATCCAAGGCAAGAAGCAGATGAACAAGTCCTGAGAAATGTGAACAGTTAAACACAGGCTACACTAAAGATCCATTTTAAGTCAGACCAAATGTCAAAGAAGAGCCTTAACAGAACGACAGTCAACAATAAAACCCTAGAAAAGAAGGACTGACTGACCTTCAGAGTTAATACAGCAGAATAATCAGATGCCTTGACATCAGCAAAAAATTACAAGCCACACTAAGAAACAGGAAGATATGCCATAGTTAAGGGAAAAAAATAAAACTTCAGAGGAGACAAAGAACTTGGAACAATTACTTAAAGAATTTCAGACAAATCTCCTAAATCTATTCAAACAGATGAACAAAAATATGGATATAGAGCTAAAGGATATTAAGAGGACAGTGTGCAAGCATAAAAGAAGAATTTTAAAGTTGAAAAAGAAACAACAGAAATTATGGGGATGAAAGGCACAATAATGGAGATTGAAAATACACTAGAGGCATACAACAGCAGATGTGAAAAACACAAAAGAAAGAATCAGTATGCTAGAAATCAGGACAATTGCAATCACACTGTCAGAAGAACAGATAGACATAAGAATAGAAAAATCAGGCAGTCTTGGAGATTTCAGTGACAGCATGAAATGCCCAGACATACATGTCATGAGTATCCCGGAAGGAGAAGCTAAGGGAAGAGGGGCAGAAAGCATATTGAGGAAATCATGGCCAAAATACTACAGAACTCTTATAAAAGGCATAAATATACATAACAAAGAAGCTCAACATGCTCCGAATAGAATACACCCTAATAGAAGTACTCTTGAGACACATACTTATGAGAATGTCAGATGCCAAAGATAAGGAAAGAATTCTAAAAGCAGCAAGAGAAAAGTGATTCATTTCATTTAAGGAAACCTCAAGAAGATTAAGTATGGACTTCACCTCAGAAATCACGGAGGCAAGAAGGCAGTGGTATGATATATTTAATGAACAGAAAGGAGAAAAAAAACAACAAAAAAACTTCAGTTCAAAAATTATATATCTGGTCAAAGCGTCCTTCAAAAATGAGTGAAAGTTTAACATATTCATAGATAAACAGAAACTGAGAAAGTTCAACAAAAGTCCTGCCCTACAAGAATTACTAAAGGGAGTTCTGAAGGTTGAGAGGAAAAGAGAGGAAGAGTGGATTTGGGTATAGTGGAGAAATGAAGATCTTCAGTATAGGTAACTAAAAGGGGAAATGCAACACTCAATAGTACTGTGTCCTCCAAATCCAAAGATTGCCATTATGCGAAGCACCTTCTCTGACGAGAATGGAATGAAATGAGAAATCAATAAAAGACAGAAAAGTAGAAAATCCACAAATATATTGCAGTTAAATAACAAACTTTTAAACAATCAGTGGATCAAAGAAGAAATTACAAGGGAAATTAATACATGTGAAAAAAATGAGAACACCACATACAAAACTTAAGGGATGCAGCAAAGACAGTTCTGAGAGGAAAACATCCTTAAATACTTACATTAATAAAGAAGAAAGAGCTAAATTAAAAGACCTGGAAGAAATAGAAAAAGAAGAGCAAACTTAACCCAAAGCAAGCAGAAAGAAAGAGATAAAAATTAGAGCAGAAAGAAATGAAATTGAAAGTTATAAAATAGAGAGAATTATCAAAGCCAAGAGTTGAGGAGATAAGTGAAATTGACAAATCCTTAACTAGACTGACAAAGAAAAAGAGAGACAAGATGTAAATAAAAGAATCTGAAATGAAAGGAGGTTATTACTACTGATCCCACAGAGATGCCAACAAAGGAGACAACCTAGATGAAACATCCAAATTCCTAGAAGTACATGAACAAATTGCACTGCCTAGTAGAAATAGAGATATCAGCAGACTAATTACAATAAAGAGATTGAGTCAGACATCAAAAACCTTCCAACAAAGAAAGGCCCAGGACCAGATGGCTTCAGAGGTGAATTCTACCAAACATTTGAAGAAGAATTAATACCAAACCTGCTCAAACTCTTCCAAAAACCTGAACAGAGGGAGCATTCCCTAACTCATACTATGAGGACAACATCATCCCATTACCAAAGCCAAATAAGGTACTATAAGAAAACAGTATTAGAGACCAATTTCTCTTATGAATATAAATGCAAAAAAATCTGAACAAAAGACTTTCAAATCAAATCTAAGAGCTCATTAAAATAATTATACACCATAATCATATGGGTTTTATCCCAGGTATATAAACCTGGCTCAACATAAGAAAATCAACTGATATAATACCCAACAATAAAAAAATGAAGGGGAAAAAGCACATGATCACTTCAATTGTGCATAAAAGACATTTGACAAAATCCAGCATCCTTTCTTGATAAAACACTTAGCAAACTAGAAATAGAAGGAAACTTCATCAACATAATTAAATGCCATATATGAAAAACCCACAGCTAATGGTGAAATGACTAAAATCTTTCCCTTCAAGATCAGAAATAAGACAAGGATTCCCACTATCACCACTGCTATTCAACATTGTGATGGAAGTTGTAGCCAGAGTTAGGTAAGGAAAAGAAATAAAAGGCACCTAAATTGGAAAGGGAGAAATAAAACTTTCACAATTTACAGACAAGATGATCCTATCTATTGAAGGCTCTGAAAAATCTGCAACAAAGCTACTAGATAAAAAAAAAAAAAAAGAATTCAGCAAAGCAGTAGGATACAACATCACCATGCAAAAGTCAGTAGTGTTTCTATAGACTAGTAATTAAAAGAGTCAAATATCCGGGAATAAATTTAATCAAGGGTGTAGAGGACTTATACCAGAAAACTACAAAAGGTTGCCAAAGGAAATCGATGAAGATTTGATTAGAAATCAAATAGAAGGACATTCCATGCTCATGAATGGAAAAATTAAATACTGTTAAGATAGCAATTCTACCCCAAATTATTTACAGATTCATCACAATCCCAATTAAAATTCCAACAGCCTACTTTACAGAAATGAAAAAGCCAATTAACAAATTTGTTTGGGGTAAGTGACCCTGAACAGCCAAAAATTATCTTGAAGAGAATTAAAAAGATGAAAGACTCACAGTTCCTGACTTTATAGCTTATTACAAAACTCAGTGGTGGAAACAGCATGGCACTGACACAAAGTTAGACATAGAGACCAAGGGAATCATATTGAGAATTCAGAAATAAACCCTCATATCTAAGGCCAATTGATTTTTGACAAGGCTGCTAGATCCACTTAATTGGAAAAGAATAGTCTCTCCTGCAAATGATACTGGGAGTACTGGATATCCTTAAGAAAAAAAAAAAAAAAGAAAGAAAGAAAGAGGATGACAATTTCACACCCTATACAAAAAACTAACCCAAAGTAGATCAAAGATCTAAATGTAAGATCCAGAACTATAAAACTCCTAGAAAAAAATGTAGGGAGGCATTCTCAGGATATTGCATTAGGCAATGATTTCTTGAACTTTACACCCAAAGCACAAGCAACCAAAGAAGAAATAGATAAATGGGAACACTATTTCTTTTTTCTGAAGGCCTACAACTTCTCTAGTTAAAAATTTAAAATAATAGATAAAAAGGATGTTTCCTCATATGTTTTACTGAATCATTCTTAGCTTTTCTTTTTTACCAGGTAAATGCTCTAGCTGATTTTGTGATGCAATCTATTTTAGAGTTGGCTTCCTATAATAGCAATCAAGTATAATTTGCAGTTTTAGATCAAGAACTGCTTTCTGCAAAACGCCATCTTTCAAAAACAAGTTACAAAATATAAAACTTTTAACAAAGTACAATGACATAGAACTTAAAGGTTTTAAATAGACATGTGAAGTAATTTGGCCACTCAGCCCTTTGATATTTTTTGAGCTCACATAATCCTATTTTCAGGTATTATGTGATGGTCTAAGAAAAAAGCATAAATTAGAGATTATTCCTTTCTAGAGAGTCACAATCTAGTAGGAGAGACAGTGTGACAGACACACAAATGAATCAGTGGATCAAAGTTATTGTAGATATTTCCAAAAGAGTTATGTGTCAGGGGCTGTGGGAGCTCAGAAGAGAATGTCTAATATATACACATGTGTAATGTATACATGAATTGAAAGAAGACAAGGACAGGAATGTTTCCAGGTGGGGAAACTAACCTCTTGGCTTGGTATTTAAATAGAAGGTGGAATCCAAAGTCACTCCTAGACATGAGGTTCAGACCTTGGAGCCAAGGGAGACCAAGAGCAATAGCAAGGAGATGTGAAAGGTCGGGAAATAGGAAACACATATTTGCATATGACTGAAGTGAAATAAATATGGGGGTGGGTGGATGATACCCAGAATTTTAAGTCGTCTATTCTCTCCTAAATGGAAGGCTTGGAGTCATTCTTTAAATGACCCTTTTATTCAGTGTTTAACAAACAGGAGGACATTTTATCTGTATTCCGACATTGCCATTGCAAGACTTCTAGAAGAAGCGAGGCTCATCTTGGGCTCCTTTAAAACAAAGTGGCATGAATAAGATTAACAGTGTTCTTAGCCTGTGGGGAGAAACTGTATCATCATGTCTAAGATGAAATGAAACTGAGAAGAAAATTTGTATTTGTTTTTTCAGGTATGAGACCTTTTGAGTAGGAAAGTTTCGTGGAAAAGTAAATGGGTGAGACTGATTGACTGGAACTTAAATTTGAATCGAAATATCACCTCTGGAAAACTGTGGCAACTAGAAAACCATACAATTAACAGGGCCAAAATGTAGCCTTAATTCATCTCCAAAGAAAATTAAAATTATGCAAGTTTTTTGCAAAACTCCTCTCTTTCTACCACTCCCTTAAATTATCCAAGCCCCAAACTCCATTCTTAAAAATAGACTCCTCCTATAACGATGCTGATTACCTATTGAATTTCTTTCTAGTCTCAGAATCCTTTAAGTGAGAATCACAGATATTAGGTAAACTAAGGTTCATTTTTTCACCTGAGTATGATTATTTTTCAGTGGCAAAGAAAGTTCATGTTGAGAATGAATTTCTAAATACCTATCAGCTACTAAGAGAGGGCAGAAACCTCCTTTGTATTTGGTCTAGGCTGCTGTGATGTAGTAGAAAAACAAAGGTGAAATGGTAAAGAGTACGGTTTGAGTCTCAAAGAGCTGAAACCAGGCACTTTATATTTCTGAATCTCTCACTTAATCTCTTTCTCTTTTCATGGAGATGATAACGTGCATTTCAGTGGTATCAAGGGAAATACACCAATGGCGGACATGTGGATGTACAGGAGTAGTGATGCTGGAAAAAGAAGCAGAAAACAAAATTTGAAGACCATGCAATACTTATCTTTTTAGATTGAAAATCCTAAACTCATTATGTTCCAAAGAGTAAGAAATAGAAAGTCTATACTTCATCTGTGTAAAGAATGGCACAGTAAGGAAATGTAAATACGAAAGGAATGAAAACGGAATTTCTCTGGGTTTCTTATATCTTAAAAAGTTCAATAATATTTTATTTTTTAATGCTCCATAAAGAGATTCACTTCCATTGGCATTCTGCATATGTATAGATGGTTTTGAATGAATTATATGAATGGTTAAGAAATCCAACTTTGCTTATGTACTATCAGATCTCAAAGGTGGGCATCAGAAAAAGTATAAAATTTAAGAAAATTAATTTTAACTATTTAATTCCACAGTACAAAAAATGTGTAATTTAAACTAAGCATCAAAATTGATTTTATAATATTTCCAAAAGTTCCAAAAGGCAAAATGGGGTAACATAAAAATTAACCAAAGAGAAGTTAACTTTAAAAAGATAGAAAACTATTGTCAGTTATTTTAATTACTCATATTAATTTTAAAAGTTTATAAATGTATAATGTTCGTTTTAAATACATTTAGAATCAGGCAGAAGAACATGTATTTTCTCTTCATTTTTTCTGTTACTTTTTAAAAAGCAATATATAGTGATATTAGTATCATTCAGTTATATTTTATTTGCAAATTATTTCTGAATGACATTTATCATATATACTCTACTATATATATTCACATTATTGATGAGTTTAGAATTATCCTTTATTTGTATAAGTAATTATATCATAACTTATATTAATATAAAATACACAGTAAAGATTTAAGTTTAAATGATTTGATTTTATAAGGAGATCTGATTTCCTGATACCCATATTTGAAATTAGAAATCTTTTTAAAAAGGCCCCTATTTCAAAATCATTATATTTAACCCAAATTTAATGAATAATTTTAGGTCCTGATGTTTAACTATGTATCTTTACCCCCCTAACTCATATTCATTACTTAATACATCTGTCAATACTTGTGACTATATCATATTGCCACTGACGTTTTTTTTCACCTGCATAAATAACTCTAAAGCGTTCCTAAAACATTAAGTCAAGAATGTTGGCTAGATTTGAGATCATGTGATAATTGTAAATATGTAAATATTGGAAATATTTTTTCTTTAACTTTAAAGAAAAAAGGCAAAATTCTGTTTGGAGGTAGATGTTTTTATCATCCTACCATATTATAATTGCCTAACTTTACTTTTAAATATTCAAGGTAACTTATAGTTTGTGTGGATTGAACCATACTCTTGGAAGACAGCTCAGTTCTTTTAATGGGATATAGATTTTGATTTAAAATAAGAATTTCATATAACTCGCATTCTTAATTTTGTAAATTACACTGTTTTTGACTCTGGCAATTGGAAAAAAAATCTTCAAAATAATGTTGTTCCTAGAAATGGAAATATTTTCTTTTTTGTAGCCAAGTATAATATTCATACATTTTGCACTAATAATATGATCACCACAGGAAAGTGTGTCAAACTGTAAGCGTCATCAGGTTTCTTAACCATCAGATGATTTGAACTGCTGTTGCTTCCTTGTGTATGCAATTTTCAATCATTGCAACTTACATCACCCTCAACAGTCAGCGAAGCAGGGCCTTATTCCAGACTCACAGGCAGTTGTCTTCTCTACCACCAAGCTCACGCACTATCGTTGTAAAATATCTATCTCCAGTATTCAGGTTCAACAGCCCCACTGGGTATCAGGATAGAGCAATTATCTAGGGAAGACTGTTTCTCAGAGCTGAGACTCCTGGTCAGGAGAACCCAGACCTGCTCGCCTGTCTTTGTGTTTTTCTGTTCACCCTGATGAGATTATCGTCTAATTCATTCATATTGGCAGGGTTATTATTTCTCTTTTAAGTAAGGAACTGGAAGTTAGTGGCAAACATTCATTTGTTCTTCTATAGAATAAAGTTTGATTGAATAAAAACAAGATAGATATTAATTTCATTTTACATTGATTCATTTCTTTTGGCATGAGCCAAATACACATTGTAGTTGAGTTATGTGTGAACTTCAGTGAATTCTTTCATGTTACTAGTTTCTACTTCAAAGTGGTCATTTTAACCTCAGTTTGGGGCAGACAGGCTGGGAACAATAGGCAAGAAATTCTTTCAGATGGACTTTTTTCCCCTAATCAAAGTTCCCTTAAATTAATCTTTCTTACATATGTGTCAAATATCTATATCTGTATCTATAACTATATCTATGTCTAGATCTATTTGTACTTTTAATTCCTTTAGTTTACACTTTTAAGTATACTCTTTCAGGAATTTATCAGTTATAAATATCAAACTATTATCATTTATTTTTTTCCATACTAGTATTGCTTACCCCATTTTAAACTTGCAAAACTGGCAGCACATTTAATTTTTAAGTAAATTTCAAACTCCAACGTTGCATTCATTAATCAGTGATAATTTACACTAATATTAATTCATTGATCTTATCCTTCAGGCTCTGCCTCGCGGGTAATTTCATCCTTTCGAACATATTATTAGATACATTAAGCAGTGACATCCCATTCCAACAAATGAGCCTGGCTTGACTGCTGGAGAAACACCCAATTAATAATGAAATACAAAGTCATTTGTATAATTTTTCATATTGTAACATCTAATTTATTACAATCCTGGAACAAAACCACATGTAGCCATTTAAAGATGAATTATCAGAAAACGTACATTAGCATAATATTGATTAGATCAATTAAGATAAATCCGTAATTTTCATGTGTTTCTGTTTAAATATACGTTACATGAAAGTCCTTTCTTTTTTAGGTATATAGTAAACACGAAAAATGCTTTTGACATAAACCTACAATTTATTAATAGAATTCAGGGGATTTTACTTTTCACTTGTCTCAAATTACAGCCACTTAAAATTTACTTCATTCCTCTATTGCTAGGAATGTTTTTTACCCCTTGCTTTCATTTATTTCTCCATCTAATTACTTATAAATTAGTTGAAAAAATTAACCTCTAAGTTAACACCTAAGGTCACCACAGAAAAATAAAGTTTTTAAAATGCAGTTTCATCTTTTTTAAAAAAGAAATGAAATATTACTCCTCATAACAATAATAGCAAAACCAGCTTCTTACATGCATTATTTTCTTTCAGTCTACAAACAACTCTATAGGAACATAATGCGATTATATTTTGAGATATGGTGCATTTCTTTATATCCTGTCTTGTCTCAACCATTAATGCAGTAGCATTTATTTCCTCAACAAAGGGAGAGCTCACAGACAATGAGGAAGAAAAAAAAACATCTGAAATTCCAAATTTAGTCTTTCATATTACTAAAATCTGGACACTAGACATGATAAAACCTAGACCACAGACTCAATCAAGGAGCCACAGGCAGGGAGCAGAGCCAGAGGAAAAGCAAAGGCTGCACAGTGACCCTAGGGAGAGGAAAGCTAAGTGAATCCTCCATCTGCACAGAAGCCATACATCTGGCAGGCTCTGAGAAACCCCCATAGCATGAGGCAAGCATAGAAGACAAACCAGATTCCTCAGAAAAGATGTTCTGAGGCACCTCCAGAGATATGCCTAGCTCAGAGAGGTTTAAGAACAGCCCTAAGATTCCAGAATTCAGCCACCTGAAGCACCCTTCAGGGGAAGGAAGAAGCTGGTGCAGTAACTTTCATGCACTGATTGTCAAAGAACTGATGTACATAGCAATATCTCATCAAGTGCTATTGTGGACTCATTCATTCATTTGTTACCAAATTCACATTAAGCAACTATCTTATGTCAGGAGAGGATATTAGAAATGATAAAATAGACAAACTGATTTGCACTCATCCTTCCTTATAATTTTCCTAGGGAGCAAGCTCAACTCTAAGAATCAGATGCTGCTGAGTGGCCCAAGGAGTGGACTGTGGTGTTTACTGTGAACCTTGGACTAGATCTCTTCTTCAGAGCCAATGCCCTCAGCCCCCAGCTGCTAGAATGGCAGTCACTGCTGACTCAGGGCTGCAGCCCTCACTGGGAATAAGCCCCTTACAGAGAACTGCCTCAACCAGGATTACATTCCCTCCCATGGGCAGCCCTTGGCCAATGGTGCAGGGATACAAAGCCATTAGCTCCATAGCATCAATTCTGGAGAACCATGAAAGTCCATCCCGGCTCCAGAGTTCCCTGGAGATTTGGTCATAGTCATGATATGTTGCATGTCAACCTCTCCCTCTATCTAGCAGCCTTTCCCTCTTCCTTGCAAATGTATTTCCTGAGATAATTCCCCAAGGGCAGTTTCACTTGTGCATTCAACTCTCCATCTCACAGTCTGTTTTCAGGGAACCCCATCTCAGAAACGGGAATAAAAGGCAGAGTAAGTTTAGTCCTGGTAGTCCCACTCGGTGGTAGGTCCTCGAATATTGATGGAAGGAAGAGTGGGGTCTTGCCAAGAAAACATGTCTGGGCTCCCATTTAACTCCTGTTGATGGGAGAATGCAGTCTGTCAGAGAGGTCTACTCCAGTCTCTGGGAATTCTCCCCATCCCTGTCTAAGAGCCCACTCCAAGGACCTACTCTGATCTCCTCTTTCACAAGTGACCACCCTGTGCCCTCCAGAACTTAAATGTAGCTATGGCAGAAGGGAAGTGGTATGAATCCCTGATTCTTCTCATAGGAAGTTTCTAATATCTGAAGCAATGGAAGGTTAAATTAGACATTAATTTTTGTTATGGATGACAAAGAAACATATTTTTGGATATCTAATTTAGTGACTGAAATTTGTGCCAGTTATATAAAATAAATGCAATTTTGCTCATTATTTAAAGGGTGAAACTGGATTTTTGATATGCGTAACTTGCCCATGTCCATATTGATTAAGAGTGTTAGATAAAGATTTGAATCCATACCTACCAAATGTAAAACTTTTCATTCTGACCGCATCCTTATGTATTACCAAACAGCTCAAGGGATGACCCCGTCATCTAAAACTGTTTTTTAAAAGTGTTTTTTTTCTATTTATGATTTCCAGGGATTTTTAAAAATGTTAGCAACGTTTTCTCACATCACACATACTAAATTTTCTCTAATTGACAGAGAGCCATACGTTTTAAATTTAAACTTAGACATTTTCTTGCACCTATTGTTTTAAAAGATCTAGAACAGTAAGTAGAGTTAAGAAGTACAAGTATTTTTTGATAAATTTTTGTAAATTTTAGTATTTAAGGTATCAGACAAGCATTATTTGCTTTAAAATACCTGTTTACTTTATTATTTTCTGCTTTTCTGTAAGTGAAGTGTGTATCTATGTCTAATTTCTCCATTTTATCACCTAAAATGTTCTTCTTGAAAAAGTATATAGACAACTACTGGCCCATTAATATTTCTTCTTTAAAAATTCAATGTAAAAAGAGAAAAAAAAAGGTAATGGTTACTTACAAATTATTTTTGAACTTAAAAATTATTTTCAGAATTTCTTAAAGAGCAGGCTGAGAAAATTTTTCTATATATAGCCAAAAGATACACTACTTGAAAAACTTATGGACAGTTTCTAACTGTAAGAATTTTAGGATTTTCTTTTTTTAAGACACAAACAAACCCCACCAATACCTATCATACAGATAATATTTGTGCTTTCTAATGAAATATATTGGTGAATGGCATTTGTTTCTCTTTTATTAGTATCTGATATGAATCTTTAATTTCTTAATACAGTCTTTCAAAAAGTATTTATCACAAAATGTTCATGATTTTATCTTCTATCAATTTTTCCAAGGTTTATTAAGATGACCTCTTGAATGACAGCTTAACATTTTTTTATAGTTAATTATATATACAAAGAAAGCAATAATTTTCAAAGTATATTTCAAAACAAGTAGCTACAGAACAGATTTCAAAGTTTGGTGTGGGTTACCATTCCATAGCAAAATTTCAGGATTTTCCTTCTAGCTGCTCCAAAACGCTGGAGACTAAAATAAATATTGTTATAGTGATTCAGTAATCTTATTCATTTGTTAAATCTTATTAATCTCATGACATCTTTTTAAAAGTACAGAGGAAACTAGCTAGATACGTGACAAGGCTGTGAAATTGAAACCACTAATCATAATATGCGAATGTACAGAGGTCTATGGGGTGTGCATGTGCATGTGTGTATGTATTTATCTTCTTATTTGGCAAGAATGCTAAATATTATACAAAATACTGAATAATTTGTAGCACATTTACCACACTTCATTCAGTGTAAATTTTTGTATCTGTGGTTTGAAGAACTAAGTGATGAATTAACAACATTGCAGATGTTAAAGTTTGCAGTATCTTTCATGTACCATATATAAATTTATTTGTAAAATGTGATGCCCCACAGCATGTTTGAGCTTATTTTAATGCATAGCTTAGAATTTAAAATATATTTCCTTACTTATTATTGTGTTGGGTAGTCTAAGTTTAGATTTATTTCTAATTTATAAAAATATAAATTATTGAAAATGTTTGAAGAAAAGAGAAATTGATGGTCATGAAGGTTGGTTTTATACTAATATTAATGTAAGGTTAGGAAATGGTAAAACAAACAGCCATGAAATAAACAAGGTGTTTCGAGCAGCAAAAAAAAAGAAGAAGACAGCATGGCAACTTCGAATTATTATAATACTGTGGATTAACTTAGAACCTCATAGGAGGCAGAGAAGAGTAGAAGGGTCTGGTCAAGCTTGTGAACTACAGAAAATAAACCTTTCCACTATTTTTCCATTCTGGGATTTTTTTTTTTTTTTACTATTTTGTTTTAATTAGAGGAAGAGAGAAGGAGAGAGATGAGGAGAGGATGGTACCTGATTAAACACTGAAGGCAAGATACCTAAAGAGAACAGGAGCATTTAATGTTGAAAGCTCAAATATACACACATTCATAAATAAATCCTCTGAGTCCTGAAATAGATTGAAAACTTCTGTTTCCTCAGCTAATACACTCTGCAAGGGCTCTTCAAAGCATGGATTTCTAAAGTAATTTAAACATCTGAAACTTCTGAAATTGAAGGAAGAATTTAGGGTTATTAAATATTGAAAGTAACTGGCAGTCTGATGAGAGTAACAGAATTTTTAGAGCATCAAAAAAGAGGCAATTTAAGTGTAAGATCTACTTAAGTATGGTAGCACTCCTGTGGCCTTTCTGTGAAAGTTATAAAACTATCATATATAATTTGATCCAAAAAGAAATAGAAAATTGTCCCCTTTGGCATGAATAATTGGAACCTGAAGTGATGCTGAGATTTATTTAAATAATTTTAAGTTTTGCTTAAACAGAGACAAAACATTCAAAACAAATGTATAAGAAATATTTTGAAAGGCTCCATCCAAGTAACTCAACTTCAACATGCTACAAGCAAATATCAGAACAGATATGATCATCTGTCCATTTGGTTTTCCATTCCCATATATTCCATTTTAATAACTGTCACAGTTAACAAATCTAGAAAACTTGGAGCACTCTTTGGCTCTTTTGATTGTAAATCTCCTACAGAAAATCAATCCCATTATTCTATGGCTTCTTCCTTTGATATAAATCTCAGATCCCTCTGCTCTCACCATCCCCTATGCTACCGCTCTTATTCAGATTTCTCCCACCTATTATATTGGACGATTACAAAAAACTGAATTCTTGGCTTTGAGACAGTCATTGTTGCAATCTACATGTCATTATGAAATTTATTTTTTTGAAACACTGAAGGCCCAGGATTAATGTATAATAATAATCTTTTGCCCTAAGAGTACCATATTCACTGCATACTGTTTTGTGGAAAAGAAGATAAAAGTAAAAGACATTATACGATAATAGACTAAGATGGTGATAGATAGATAATAATATGATAAATGGGTAGATACAGATATAGGAATGCATGCACGGGTGAATGTGTGCATGTGCACAGAAATCAACTCAGAAAATCTGGATATTATTCAGAATACTTAACATTATAGTCACCATAATATTCCTTGTAGATCTTTAACCAATTTGAGAGAAATCATTGTGGACTCATACCTATGTCCCATCATACATGATAGCAAGATCTTATTCAGTCTGGGGAAAGAATTGAAATAATTAGTGAGAAATAAGGATTTGGATGAAATAATAAAATATACAGAGATACAAAAGAAATAGTGTATTATAAAGTGAAATAAAGGGAAATTTTCACACTTTTTTACTTT
The DNA here is from genome assembly GCF_023851605.1 of Tamandua tetradactyla. NCBI lineage: Eukaryota > Metazoa > Chordata > Mammalia > Pilosa > Myrmecophagidae > Tamandua > Tamandua tetradactyla. The sequence continues at coordinate 32,841,955 of NC_135352.1, forward strand.
TATAAAGTAATCTGTTATTAATCAGCCACATCAAAGAAAATAGAGTCCTGAAAGGTTATTTCGGTAGGCCACAGCAATTGACTTAGAAATAGAGCTCAAAGAGGGAAAGACAGTTTCAGCCCGAATCATACAGATCTTTTAAAATCTGTGGTATAAGCTACCTATGAAAATAGGGATTCCCATTTCAGAGATGATTACTTTCTTTTCCAAGTGATCAAGGATGTGTTAGAGAAGAAAGTCTTACTTGGACCAGGAAATAGATTATAAAGTGCCTTTTCAGTCTATTGGGTCCTTCAAAGGTTTTCTATTGTCTTTTTCTTTTTTCGTATGCTGTATGGTGGGGTCACACTTCATTGTTTACCCATGGAGTATCCCATTATTGCAACACTACTTGTGGAATTTTTGTTTGTTTGTTCATGTTTATTTTGCTTGTTTGTTTGTTTTTGGGAAAGTGCATAGACAGGGAATCGAACACAGGTCTCCCACATGGCAGGTGAGAATTCTTTCGCTGAACTACCCTTGCACCCCTATGTTGTCTGTTTTTGATCATCTCCAACACTGATGTCTAAAGGAAAAAATATTATTCTTTCTAACTGTCCTCAAGGACAAACGGGTTTTTCATTATACTCACATTTATTATCCTTTTAAGCTTAAGGCCATTATCCCTTTATACAAAGAGACCTTTGTATAAACCTTAAACATATTAAATATTTCTTCCTTCTCCCTTTTATGATGCACCATCTCAAGTATTTATATAATTATATCTGTATCAATCATCATGTCTTCTAGCCACACATATTAAATATCCTTAATTTTCTTTGTTAACTGTAGGCCTTTTTCCTTTGAACATTTCTACCAGCCTTGGCTGACTCCAATTTTTGAATATCTCTTTTATGTCAAAGAAGAGATAGTTTAAAGTAAATATTGAGAGCAGTAATTGAAAGGTATGTATTTTGTTCAAAAGACATAACTATTGCAGTTTTGCTTCGTATACAACTACCTAATTTTCAATAACATGAAAAAAATTTATATTAAACTGAATTTTGTCTTCCATTAGCATCAGAATAATTTAATAAGATTTGCTGTAATTTATAACTATACGCTAATTAACATTCATGTAGACCCTTAAGAAATCATTCATACCTACTATGTCACCAGAATGCTTTGCAAATCTCAATGGAATAAGTGGCTATGCAGCCAAAGTTTCCACCATAAAGTGACCCTCCACTTTTTTAGTCTATTTTCTTTTTTTTAAACAGCATTACAGCATTATAACAGCATTAGAGGATTGAATCTACTGATTTTACAAGATGAAGATATAAAGCAAAAGAAATAACAAATGAAGTCTCTTTGAAAGTGTACAAAAACTTTAAAGATACAGATGCTTTCCTCTCATATTCTCAAGCTAGTAAGAGTCAGAACTAAATATTACTTCAGAACACTATATGTATCAGACTTGATTTTCTTTTTAAGAAAAAAGGTATGGATAAAGTCATAAACTGTTAATTGTAAGTCATCTCCTCCTCTTTGGAACCACCACTGAAGTAAACTTTATTCCCTGTTTCCTAATAGGTCATTTACTCTCATGTCACCCACCCCTTTGATCATGTTTCCTCTCAATCTGGAAAAATCTTTTGTAAATTTCTGCTTCTTGAGACCTTCCAAGACCAGCTGAACTGCCTCCTTCTTTACCTTAAAACCTTTTTGTTCTTCCCAGTTAAGGCATTTCAATTTTATTTTGAAGGAGTTGAAAAATATTCCTGGCACAATGTTCATTTGACAGATACTTATGCATATTATTGCCTTCCTACAATGAGTAAAGCATTCTGTTACTTACAGGAAAAAAAAAAAAGGTGAAAAAAGTTGTATTTTCTCATGGTACTGATATTCTAGGGGTAGACTGTTACTTATTAAATAATTATTCAAAAACTCTGTAAGGATTAATAGTGGCAGACATTCAGGAGGACAAGGAGCCCACTCTGTGTCTCTCCACCACAGTTCCCATATGACAGTAGGTAGAAACGTGTCTGGACCCTGCTTCACTGTAAACTGGAAGCTACTTAAGAGCAGGGATCAGCTCTTCTGCTTCTTTATATTCCTCCTGATACCAGGGACAGATTCCACAGGAGGTACTTCAATAAGTGTGTTACATTGAATGCAGGCGTGCTCAATGGGGATTTCATTAACAGCGTCAAAACAGAGATTTCAGACCACCTGCATTGAAATATCTGTGTGCTTGTTAAAACGAGACCCCTCTGAGACATTCTGGATCAGAACCTTTGGGTAGAGACTGGGAATCTGTAATTTCAATTAGGTTCCCAGGTGATTTTCATGCACAGTATTATTTTGGGCATCACTGGAGCAGAAGATATGGAGCATATGGTTACAGAATAATTTTCTACTTGAAAAAAAAACCTTTATATTTAATACATTTAGTACACAAAGTATGAAAATAAAAGACTTTTTTTTGGTATTCCTGTGAATTACAGTTGAAGCTATTTGATGGACCAATTATATTATAAAATGTTTTCCCAAAGACTTCCGTGAGATTTTCTGTCATATGTCTGCAAGAAAAGGAGCAGACACTGTTATTTACCTATTGCACAGTCTCTCTTTCTTCTCATTAACAAATGCTGAATATTGTTCTGGGTGACAATGCATCCATGTGAAAGGACTGATCCCTCCTGGCTGGTTTGCAGGTAGAAATATTCGTGTGAACTGGCTGTGACCAAGGAGGTATAAGCAGAAATCATAAAGTAGGGTTTTGAAAGAAATTTCAATGGTATGCCTTTTTGTCCTTTCCTGTTGCCTTTACTTCCTGACTAGAATGTGAATATATCGCATAGTGTAAGTGTGAAAGACACTTACAGTGTTACAATGTGGAGTTAGGGGGATGAAAGGTGCATGGAATGTGTTGAAAATGTGGACTCCATGTAACAGTCCCAGATTGCTTATCTACAGACTTCTTGTCAGTAGAAACAAAAACACTGATTACATAAGCCACCATGATAGGATAGCATATTGTGTCCTTGCATTCTTAACTGGTAGCCACAAATTGAACCCTGTGATAGGAAAAATAACAGCCCTCCTAAATACATCCACACTCTAATCCCTGGAAACTGTGACTATGTCACATTAGATGGGAAAGGGGAATATTGATCTCAGCTAATCATTTTATCTTAAAATAAAAAGATGATTCTGGATTATCTGAGTCAACCCAATGCAGTCACACCGGACCTTAACTTTGGAAAAAGGAGGCAGAAAAGACAGCTGAAGATGGATACAGTGTCAGACTCGACCCGTCATTGCTGCCCACGAAGAGGGAGCAGAGGACCATGAGCCTAGGATGCAGGCAGCCTCTCGAAGCTGAAAGGAAACGGATTATTTCCTAAAACCTCTAGAAGGAATGCTGACCACTTGATTTTACCCAGAGAGACCCATTTCCAATCTCTGACTTCTATTTGATATATTTATGTCGTTTTATGCCACTCATCTTGTGGTATTTTACTATACAGCAACCCAAAGCTAATACAATACCCAATTAAGAAAAAAAAAAAAAACTAGCCTTATGACAATTCAAATTTTAAGAAGTTTTAAAGACACTAAATGATGTGTGTGTGTGTGTGTGTGTGTGTGTGTGTGTGTGTAGTTGTCGTTGGTGTTGGCATTGCAGGCTCTGGGAATCGAACCTGGGTCTCTGGCATGGCACGATAACTCTATCATTGAACCACCATCGCCCGCCTGATGTATATATTTTTTAATACTGTGTTCTGTGCGAATTCATATACACACATACAGAACTAAAAGGCTGTGAAACATAATCAATAAAGAACATTCTACTATACCATGAATATTGCTAGAAGAATGCAGGTTACCACTGTACAAGTGGTACTACATCCCCTTAGCGGAGATATAAATAATATAATTAAAATGTTGTATCAGTTAATTAGATATTGTTGACTCACTTCTGAATTGCAAACTGGAGTTGGGCAGTATAGCCTACGTTTCTCCAAAAAACAGATCCTAATTGCCAGCTTTATTAACACACAGTAGAGTTATCCAGAGGTTTCTATTCTCAGGATTGAATCTATGAAAACCACCCTCCACTTGGAAACTTGGTTGAACCCTCATCTTGTCACATAGGCTTGGCTCTCTTTCCTTCTGGTTATTTTGCATAATCTCAGAGAGTAATCAGTTATTATTAATATTGGTACGGTTTCTTTTTTTTCTTTTCTTGCCAGAAATATCAGCTTACCTACAATTTTCTCTACCCCAGCTCTCTCTGTTTGAACAGATGTACACAAATTTATACCTATACTTTGCAGACAGAAACAGACTTAAAAGAGGAAAGAGAACACCTGTATATGTCCAGGAGCTATGGCTACATTTTCTAGAATTCAAGTTGCATTAGATAAAACAATTACACTCACAAAACTGAGACAGACAAACTGCTGGTCACTGCCAACCTTTTGGTTTCAGGAACTGAACTCTGTCTTTGAGGATGCTGGATACAGAGGGAAAACTAGAGGTAACTGAATGTGAAACAATACACAAATGAACTCTTGATTTCACATGAAGAAAGAAAAATTTCAGTTTCAAATACGTATGCTTTAAATTATAAATAGGGAACATGAAACAAATATTCAAAAGCCAATTATTTAAATAGCTTATCAATTACTATCACCTGTGTTGCTTTTAGTCAGGGCTCACCACCACCTGCAAAATTAAATTAAGAGTTTTTGTTTTACCAGAGAGCCATTTATTTTCTCATAACCCGTGTATTTTAAAACTTTCTTAGGCTAATCTCTAAAATGTAGGTGCTAAAATCGATCATTCTACTCATAATGTAATGTAACTTTTGTCCGGAATTAATTTCAAAATGTCTTCTGTAACATAAAAATACATGATCATTAAAGAATCTAAGAGATTTTTAGTGATTATTGGAGTTATGAAGTTTTAAGTTTGGTTCATATATTTAGGCACAGAATAATTGATTATGTTATAACCTAAATAAAGTAGATTTGGCAAATCTAATTATTTCTAGACATTTACTATTTAAAGATGAGGGGAAACTTAAAAACCAAATGGACAAACCCTTTCATTGTAATGTTGAAAAAAATTGAGTCTGGGAGATTTAAGAGGGTCAAGGCCACTTAGCCAATCAGAATTATAGTCTTGTCTGGCTTCACTACAGGAATTTACAGGCCATCTTTTTTTCTCAAAGGCAGCTCTGCTTTTCTGATGTCATTTTCACTGATATATGTTCTAAGAAAAGAGAGTTGAAAATAAATTTATGCAACAAATAATTCACAAGAAGCACCAATTTAGATATATTCAGTGTAAATGACTTTTCGGAAAGGGCAAATACATATAGTGACAAATTTAAAGATTTTTTCTCTCACAATAAGACAATTCATCATAACAAATGAATAAATAAACAAGCATTCCAACAAGTATGTGTTCTAGTTTGCTAGCTGCCGGAATGCAATATACCAGAAATGGAATGACTTTTGAAAGGGGAATTTAATAAGTTGCCAGTTTACAGTTCTAAGGCCGAGAAAATGTCCCAATTAGAACCAGTCTATAGAAATGTCCAATCACAGGCATCCAGGGAAAGATACCTTGATTCAAGAAAGCTGATGAAGTTCGGGGTTTCTCTCTCAAGTGAGAAGGCACATGGCAAACACAGTCAGGGCTTCTCTCTCATCTGGAAGGGCACATGGCAAATACGGCGTCATCTGCTAGCTTTCTCTCCCAGCTTCTGGTTTCATGAAGCTCCCTGGGAGGTGTTTTTCTTCTTCATCTCCAAAGGTCGCTGGCTCATGGACTCTCTGCTTTCTGGTGCTGCAGCATTTTCTGCTTTCTGCGAATCTCCTTCATTCTCCAAAATGTTTCCTTTTTTATAGGACTCCAGAAACTTCTCAAGACCCATCCAAATGGGTGGAGACACGTCGTCACCTAATCGAGTTTAACAACCATCCTGATTAAATCACATCTCCTGGGAGATGATCTGATTACAGTTTCAAACATACAGTATTGAATATGGATTATTCTGCCTTTATGAAATGATATTTTGATTAAAAAATGGCTTTTCTAGGGTCCATACACCCTTTCAAACTAGCACACTATGCTTCTAGGTTCACACTATAGACGATGCCATATTTCTTTGATTGTGATGAAAACCAGTGCAATCACTTCTTAAACTACTTTGTTCTTTATTCAAATAAACTGGGCTGTCATTTATAACTTGTGCCATATTTTAAAATTCAGTATTACCCTCAGAAACAAAACAAACAAGAAGAGCAGAAATATATGGTATTTCCAAATATTGTAGGTTTCTTAAATTTAACATAAAGTCTAATCACTTATGACATTGGATCAGGTGTATCAGGGGATGGCCTATTCTTTTCTTTCTTTCCTTTTCTTTTTCTTTTCCGTACATGGTCTGGAAATCAAACTTGGATGCACTCGTGCAGTCCCTTCCTTTTCTAACAAATATATTTATAGCACTTGCTATGTGTCGATTATTTTTAGGGCTTCACAATCATAATTCATTTAATCCTCATAGCAACACTATGGAATTTATAATATTTTTATCTTTATCTTACAGATAAATTATGCAGATTCATATCCAGGCATTCTGTCCTCAAAATCCAAGTCCCTTGCCATTGTGTTGTATTACATCTTTGATGCAACTATATTGTTTTTAGATTAGATACCATTTGGCAAGGTAAACTTTAAGGTAGCATTGACACGTGCTTAAGCAAATCTGAAATCATTTGAAAATAGACAATAAACAGTTGTTTTTAATAATGAGGTAATGAATAGATTAGTCACAGCTAATTTTTACTATCATTATAAATATATATATTTCAATATGTTTTAAATTATGAAATCCTTTTTGGGGCAACTAAATTGTATTTCACAAAGGGAAACCATAACATTGGTATACAAATGTGGGCATAAAATAAGGTAGCACAATTAGGACGAGATTAGAATCCAAAAATATCTGACAGGCTACAATGATAAATGGAATAACAGAGGTAAATGTAATCTTCTGGACCACCTGTGTTAAAAAATCATTTGTATAAGACAGGAAAACCACTTAACAAACACACAAAACACTCTCTAAGAATTCTAGTTAACAGTTCAGTGTTGAATGAAATTTTGATAAAGAAAATAAACTACATAAATTAAATTAAAATTAAGCTACTTAGCAGGCAAAGTTTTCACCTGACATGTCAGAAACCCGGGTTCAATTCCCAGTGCCTGCCCATGCCAAAAAAAAAAAAAAAAAAAAAAAAAAAGAGAGAGAGAGAGAAATTAAGCTACTTAATAGAAATGTGTACCTACAATGATACACTACCTCCTGTTATTCCTTGAACAGGACCTTTGAGTTTGCTACTTCCTCTTCCTCAAATGCCCTTTCTAGACACCACTTGGCTTATTCACTCACATCAGTCATATCTGTATTTGAATATCTTGCTATTATAGAGATCTTTCCTTACTTTCCTATTAAAAGTGTCTCACTCTCTATTTCCTGTTTTATTTTTAATTACTATTAGGTTTTTACACTTATTTGTTTATTCTGTTATCATCCTTGTGCTGGTTTGAAAGGAAGCATAGCCCCTAAGAAAAGCCATGTTTTAATATAAGTCCCATTTCATAAAGGTAGAATAATCCCTATTCAATACTGTATATTTGAAACTGTAATGAGATCATCTCCCTGGTTGATGTGATTTAGTTAAGAATGGTTGTTAAACTGGATTAGGGGATGACATGTCTCCACCCATTTGAGTGGGTCTTGATTAGTTTCTGAAGTCCTATAAAAAGAGAATGAGAGATTCAGAGAGAGCAACACTACAAAGCAGAGAGTCCACCAGTCAGCGACCTTTGGAGATGAAGAAGGAAGACACCTCCCGGGGAGCTTCATGAAATAGGAAGCCAGGAGACAAAGCTAGCAGATGATGCCGTATTCGCCATGTGCCCTTCCAGCCGAGAGAGAAGCCCTGACTGTGTTCGCCATGTGCCGTCTCACTTGAGAGAGAAACCCTGAACTTCATCGGCCTTCATGAACCAAGGTATCTTTTCCCTGGATGCCTTTGATTGGACATTTCTATAGATTTGTTTTAATTGGGACATTTTCTCGGCCTTAGAACTGAAAACTAGAAACTCATTAAATTCCCCTTGTTAAAAGCCATTCCGTTTCTGTTATATTGCATTCCAGCAGCTAGCAAACTAGAACAATCCTCCTCCAAAAAACTAAGCTCCATGAGAGCAATGAACCTGTTTTGTTCAGTTCTTGGAATACTGATTCTGGCTCAGAGCTGGTACTTTATAAGTATATTGGATATATTAATGGCCCACTCAGTGTGGTTATGTTATGTTTGAGCTCCCAAATCATGCCACTGATTTAATACATGATAGATTTAAAAATAAATTAAAAAAATAATATTCTAAAAATATAATTAGCATTATGAAAAATGTAACAGAAATGTGACACGACCTGGAAGCAAACAGACAGAGGCACGGAGGAACATTTAACTTCTGCATTAATGGGAAAGAAACGCGTCCTCAGGTATGTGCGGAACTTCAGACAACAGGTAACATAGATTTTGGTAATGAAATGCAGCTCTGGAGGTTTAGCTGGGGGCAAGCATGAAACTCTAGACACAGATGCAAGAAGGGCTGAGCAAGGAAGAATTCAACTTAATTCTAGGCTTAATTCAAAGAATTCTAATTAGCCTACACACTGAATTTTCAAAACAAATAAGAAACCAAATGCTAAAAAAAGACACTGAAAAAATCAACAATTGGGAAGTGAGATCATTCCAAATTTTTTTAAAATGGCATTAAGTTGCAAACTTATTTTTGAAAAGTATTTTTAGGATTCTTAAGATTTACAGGACAGGAGCATACCTGTAAAAGATGCAAAGAAATAATGAAACAAAATAAATAATGAAACAAAAACAGGAAGAAATGAAGCAAGAACATGTAGATTAAAAATGAAAAAAGTGAGAGAGGATCAATCAGAAATCCTAAAAAGAAAAAAAATAGGTAATAATTAGGTGACCACTGAACCAGATTCCAAAGGAAGTGAAGTAATGAGCCAAGGATGTATTTTGAGAAAATATTTTTCAATAAGACCAGTAGTAAGAATGAATTTGGTATAGTTTAGGAACAGCAATAGGGCAGAGTAAATAAAGGAAAGAGTAGTAGAAGTCAGGAAAGAGGTATTTAGGAGGCTAAACATATAGTGTTGATTGAATGGCTTAAAGAAAATCTAATAGGAGTTCCATAAGAAGGCAATTGAAGAAATAGTGGACAAGCAATGATCAAAAAGAAAATAAGCAAGGATTTCTCTTTGTGAAGAAAGAACTAAGGCTTCCAATTAGAAATTCACTCTCACTACAAGTGGGATAAGTAAAAATAAATCCACATCTAAATCCTTCTAGATGAAACTATAGGATTATAAGATAAAGAGAAAATCTTCTGCATTAGCAGAGAGAAAATATAAACAGAATAAATGCTGATGAAAAACCAATAATTAAACAGACACAGATTATACTAGCACCAAAAACAATCAGAAGAAAATGGGAAATTGCATATTACTAAAGGAAAATAAATTTCAGTCTAGAACTCCAAGTTGAGCTAAACTATTACTCAAAAGCGAAGGCAAAATAAATACATTTTTCAGGCATACACAGATTAAGTGAGTTAACATACAAAGATCACCTCTGAAATATGTACTACAGAATATGCTTCAAAAAGAAGTAGACAAATACAGAAGGAATGTGTTCAGGCATATACAAATATATATAAATATATGTAGGTGATATAGATATAATATCACATATTTGGTAATTTAATCACTTTTGACATCAAAAGTTATAATAGCATTAAAAATGTTAGAAAAATAATAGAGAGGAATAACAAGAGAGATTAGAAAGATGGTTGAGAGCAGATGTACAGTGATAAAGCCCTCATCACATTCCATGAAGGGATAGAGATACCGAACAACTTGAGACATTTTTAGAAGAGAAAGAGCTTTTACTATAAGACCTAGTTTTACATAAAGAAGACTAAGTGGAAATAGCCATAAATCTGTGCCACAGACAGAATGTGAGCCGCAAGGAGAAAGGAAAAAAGTAAACATTAAAAAAAACTCTGACTCAAGATGAGTGTGCAAACAAAACCTCTATAATAGCAATCTACATTAGCATAGTGGAAACATTGGAGTAGGAAGTCCTGCATTTGATTCCTGGCATTCTGATACCTAGAATCAGAATTCTAATAGAATGGGAGAATTCTTAGTGAGCTTAGGCAATTTACACAACTTTTCTAAATTTTGTTGTCCCCATCTTTGAGCTGGAAATTGCCATGGAATTTTCCTTACAAGGTTACTGTGTTCATTAAATGAAATAATGCACATCAAAATAACAAACCACTTGTTAATGATCACTAAGTAGTAGGTTTTATGGTACTGCTTTAAGCAAAAATCTAAAAATACATTTATTGTTTCTTGCAAAAATAATCTGACAGATACCACTGAGTCAAAAAAACAGAGTGCTTAAAAAATAAGTTAGTAGGCCTGGGAATTACAGATGGAAACTTACAAACAATAAAGTAAAAAGAAATAATATGTATATTGGTAGAGAAAGAGAGTAGATATGTCAATGAGGTGTCTGAGAGAGAAGTAAAAGGAAGGCAGTACTAACTGCAGATATTATTTATATTTGATGAGTAAAAAGGATCTAAAAGCATGCCTTTGACCTAGTACACCTTGACTTTTGTTGTGTATAGAAGGAAATAACTATGTGACATGCTTTTCTAAATATTTTAAATTATTTTAATGTTATAGTTTCCAAGTGTTTCAGGTCAAAATAGATGTCCTGAGATCTAAATCAATTAATTTGTTGTTGAAAGTTTTCCTGCTTTTAGGTTGAATTTTCCTATACAAAGAAAATAAAAATGATTATGTGTGTTTCTTCTGGGCAGTCTTGTCAAATCAGCATTTATTTCAATTTTTAATGTAAAATAGCACAATTAGATATTTTAAACATTTGATATGTATTTCCAGTACAGACCAGATGGTGCAGGCATATTTTCCACTATTCCTCCCTCCTAACCACAACAATAAACCCTGGAAATAATGCAGGAGGACAAAGGGAGAGCTCTGAAAATAAAAAGGTAAATCCAGACTGGCTTGGTATCCCAGGACTGGAGGGATAAACCCAGTGGCAAGGCATTGTATTATCTTCTCAACCAACAGGAGAAGGTGACCTTGACCTGGTGTTTACCTCTATCCAACCTACCAGTAGAAGGCAGCCCCTCCAGTCGTCCTCTGGAATAAATGGGAGTTCTTCTGACAACTCCATGTAAACTCGACACAACTGACAAGGAAGGTCTATTGGGAACTGTGCCCATGAAAGTTGGCCAGGGAATGTACCCTCCTTCTGTATGTATTTGAAAGTGCTCTTTCATACGAAGAGATACTGGTAGGTAGCAGAGGGAGAAGAGGTCAGAGGAGCCAAGAGGGATCCTATCAGGCCAGGTAGACTGGCTGGGAAAGCTTCTCTGACCCTGTGAGCCTGAGATGCAACTCCCTGTCCTATAGACCCTGGGGCATAGAGGGATGGGTGGAGAAGGGCACCAGTAAGGAGACCCCACCACAAGTTCCCAGTGTAGGAAGTGCTGCCTCTCCCAAGCAATCAGGGGCTATCACATTACAAGTGCTGGACTAGGGAAGCATCTTTATCCCTGTGCCTAAGACCACCAACTCCCAGCAGGAAATACCAGAGAGGGCAGAGGAGAGCAGCAAGAGTGAACCAGATGCAATTAGCAGCCCATCTAGGAACTTCTTCATCCCCATGGACCTGAAACTCCTTTTTTCCACCAAAAGACAACCATAATCCAGCCTGGGAAACCCCTTTTGCTCATGATCCAGCATGAGCAGGGGCCAGTGCGAGATCCCAAAGTACAAGAGAAGCAAGCAGGTCAAAAACACTGCAAAGGCTCTGAAAATTAAACTATTACAGGCCACACCCACAAAAATAGGCTAGAACCTGTGTGCTAAGCAGGGTGTCTCTGTGCAAAAATAAAATATTTCAAAGATGTAGTGTCCTACCATAATATCCCAAATGTAGAGGAGACAATAAAAAAATCATCAATCAAAATAAGACCTAAAAAACCCCAATTTGAATACAAAAGATAAACAAAAGACACCATTGCTCACATAAATCAGATGTTGGAATTATTTGACAATGCTTTTAAAAGAGCCATCATAAAAATGCTTTAATGATCAGTTAAAATTCTCTGGAAACATAAAAATAGAACATCTCAGAAAAGAAATTAAAGTTTTAAAAAAGAACTAAGTGGAAATTATAGAACTGATAAATGCAATAACACATCAAAACTTGGCAGGATGGGCTCAATAGTAGAATGGAGATGACAGAGGAGAGACACAATGAATTTGAACAGAGTAATAGAGAAAATGGACTGGGACAATAATGAAAAATCCAGCATTTATACGATCAGTGTCCTAAAAAAAAGGAGAAAGACAGTAGGATTGAAAGAGTATTTGAAGAAATAATGGGTGAAAACATACAAATTTGGTGAAAGATGCACACCAACAGATTGAAAAGACTGAATAGGGTTAATCAATAGGATATCTCAAATAAGATAATCCCAAAGAAATTAATCCCAAGACACATCATAATTAAACTTCTGGCAATTAAAAACAAATTTTGAAAGCAACTAGAGTGAAATGGCTCATTCTTCATTTGTAGCATGAAGTTAAAGAGGTATGATATTATTCAAGGCTGAAAGAAAAGAATTGTCAGCCACAAATTATATATTCAGTGAAACTTTGCTTTAGTAACAAATGGGAAATAAAGGCACTCTTGGATGGAAAAAAAAAACATAAAAGAAGTTAGGTTGGCCGACTTACCCTTAAGATTGGCTGAGGGAGTAATTCAAACAGAAAGGAGGTGATGAAAGAAATAATTGTGGTATATCATGTGGAAGGAAGAAACAACAAAAAGAAAACAAACATGAGTGCATACAATAGGTTATTCATTTCCTCATGCTTTTTTTTTTTTTTTTTTTGGCATGGGCAGGCACCGAGAAAGGAACCTGGGTCTCCAGCATGGCAGGCAAGAATTCTGCCACTGAGCCACCATTGCACTGCACCCTCATGAATTTTACAAAGCATTTTTAATGACTGAAACTTTAACCCATCTGGGCTGGTTTGAAAGTATTATACCCCAGAAAAGCCATGTTCCTCTAATCCTGATTCAATATTGTAGGGTAAAAACCTTTGATTGGATTGTTTCCATAGAGAATGACCCACTCAATTATGGGTGTGACTGTTTAATTAGATTACCTTCATGGAATGTGGCATGCCCAATTGTGGGTATGGCCTTATGATTGGAAGGAGATGTGTATCTATCCATTCAAGGTGAGTCCTGATTAGTTTACTGGAGTTCTTTGAAAGAGGAGATGCTTGGAGAACAGTTGCTAGAGAGCTGACAGAGACACAGGTGTTTGGAAATGCAGAAACCCCAGGAGACATTAGGAGCTGAGATGGCAGAGGCTAAATAGTAACTAGAAGTGGCACTGACAATGCTTGGCATGCCAAAGGATATGCTTTGAGTGCTGAAGAGAGAACAGACACCTAGATATGGGGGTTTGTAAATGCAGAGCCCAGCAGACTTTGTCATGTGTCTTTCCATGACATGCTAGGCAAGTCAGGAGCCAGAAGGATCCAGAGGGTCTGAGAGAACTAGAAGCTGAAATAGAAGCTGAGAGAGGATGCAGATGCCAGCCTCATGGCTTCCTATGTGGCAGACATTGGTCATTCTTGAGACAAGGTATTTTTTTTTGGATGCCTTAGTTTAGACATTTTTATGGCATTTAGAACTGTAAACTTATAACTTAATAAATCCCCTTTATAAAAGCCATTCCATTTCTGGGAACGGTAGCATTAACAAACCAAAACACTATCCGATATTTAAGATAATAATATTTAAATGTGAGGAAGGTAAAGGAAACTAAATGGAAATATGGTTCCACATTCCACTAAAGGGGTAAAATGTTGTTAGTAATAGATTGTGATAGAACACATGCATATATTATAATACCCAGAGCAGCCACTACCGAAACTAGAGAAAGAGATAACCAAAACAGTACAAATAAATCTAGATGGAATCCTAAAACACTTAAGTAACCCAAAGGAAGGCATGAAAAGAGAAAGCGAAGAATGAGAGCCAGAGAAGGTAAATAGAGAACAAACGTTAAAATGGCAGGCTTAAATGACAATTGCCTTAAATGTATATAAACATACCAATAAAAGACAGAGATCAGCAGAATAAATAAAAAAATGACACAACTATATGCTGCATCTATGAAACTTACCTGAATGTCAAAATATGAAATTAAAATGATCATTAAAAATACATCATATAATCTTAATGAAAATAAAACCCACAGTGGCTATATTAATATCTTGTAAAGTAGACTTTAGAAACAGAAAATCACCGAGACACAGATGGACAGCACATAATGATATAAGATTCAGTTTATCAGGAAGCAATAAGAATCTTGGATGTGTATGCACCAATTAATTTGAAGCAAAAAGTGATAAGAGTTAGAAGGAGAAATTGACAAATCCACAATTATAGTTGGAGACTTCCTCCCACTCCTTGCAGCAACTGATAGCACTACTAGACAGAAAATCATAAAGGGTATACAAAATGGGAACAGCACCATCATTCAACAGGATTTAAATAGATTCACCAATAGCACAATCATTCAATGGGATCTAATTAGATGCAACAACAGTAGAATGCATTTTTTTTCAAGAACCCATGGAAGATTCATGATAGACATATTCTGAATCATCAAACACATATAGGAGCTGAAATCATATAGTGTGTGCTCTTTGATCATGTGGAATTAAACTAGAAATTAATAACAGAAAGGCGAGAGGAAAATCACTAAATGCATGCAAATTAAACGACCCATTTCTAAATAACCCATGGAGGAAAAAGGAAGTTTCAAGGGGAATTTAAAACACACAGAAGTAAATCAAAATGAAAATAAAATATGAAAATACATGGGACACAATTAAGGTAGTGTCAGGAGAGAAATCCATAGCATTAAATACCTATCTTAGAAAAGGACAAACGTTTCAAATCAATAATCTAAGTTTCTTTCTCCAGAAACTTGCAAAAGGAAAGAAAAAATGAATTCAAAGCAAGCAGAAGAAGGAAATAATAAATATAGGAGCAGAAATCAATGTAATTGAAAACAGGAATGTTAACAGAAAATCAATGGGGAAAAAAGCTGGCTCTTTGAAAAAAATCAATAGAATTGATAAACCTCTAGCAAGCAAGAGTGATATAAATAGAAAGAAAAGAGGCAAATGAAGGCATGAATGAAACAGGGGCTATCAGTACAGATCCTGCAGCCATTAAAAGGATAATAGGAAAAATTATGAACGAATTTATGCTTATAAATTCTAAGAAATGGGCCAATTCCTTGAAAATCACAAACCACCAAAACTCAGCCAAAATAAAATAAACTTAATAGTCTTACAACCATTAAAGACATTTAAACTGCAATTTTAAAGCTCCTAAAAAAGAAAACTGCAGGCCCGGATGGTTTTATAGGTGAAATCTACCAACATGCAAAGGAAAATTAATGTCAACTGTCAAAAAAATAGAAAAGGAGGGGAACTTCCCAATTCATTTTATGATGCCAGCATTGTACTGACACAAAAACCTGACACAGAGAGTACAAAAAAAAAAAAAAGAAAAGAAAAAGAAAAAGGAAGAAAGAATAGAGACTACATCAAACATTTCTCATGAACTTGTCATCAACAAAACATAAAATAAATCCCAAGGATTTATTCTAGGTTTGCAAAGCTAGTTCAACATTTGAGAATCAATTAATGTTATATACCACATCAATAAAGTAAAGAAAAATGTCATTAATTCATATCAATTGTCACATGGAAAGCATGCAAAAGCAACAAACACCCATTCATGATAAATACAGCAAGATTAGAAATAAAGGAGAATTATCTTGATAAAGAACATGTACAAAACATCTACAGCTTTATCATATATAAAGGTAAAAGACTGAATACTTTCTTCCTAAAATCCAGACCAAAGAAAGGATGTCTGCTATCACAACTCTTATTCAACAGAGTACTAGAAGCTCTAACCAGTTCATTAAGGCAAGTAATCATAATAATAAAGATAATAATAATAAAATGATAATTGTAATAATAATAAAAGTTATCCAAGTTGGGAAGAAATTAAACTTTCTGTTTGCAAGTGGTATGATTGTCTTCATAGAAAACCCCCGAACTCTACAATAATAAAAACCTTCAAAGAACTAATACATGAAATCAGAACGGTCACAATATACAAGTTCAACATGTGAAAACCAATCACATTTGTACACTAACAATGAACAAGTAGAAACTAAAATTAAAAGCACGATGTCATTTGCAATCACTTCAGAGAAATCGAAATGCTTAGGCATAGACTTAAAAAGACTTGTACAGGATCTGTTTGCTGAAATAAAAAAATAAAAGCATTGATGAATGAAATAAAAAAGGACCTAAATAAACGGAAAGATTTACTGTGTTCATCATAGAAGACTCAGCTCAGTAACAGTATCAATTCTCCTACAATTTATCCAGTTTTGATATAAATTTTCTCAAATACATAGACAAGTTTATTCTAAGATTTCTATGGAAAGGCAGAGGCTCTAAAATAGCTATGACAATCTTGACAAAGAATCATTCTACCTGACTGTTTTGATTTGCTAAAGCTGTTTGAAATGCAATATACCAGAAATGGACAGGCTTTGAATAAAGGGGATTTATGAGCTTACAAGTGTAGATGCTAAGGCCATAAAAATGTCCAAATTAAGGCATCCACAGCACGAAACCTTCTCGCTGATGAAAGGCTGTTGGGACTCTGGACTCCTGTCATATGGGAAGGCACAGGGCGATAAAATGCTCTCCTTCTCTTCTGGGTTTTATTGCTTCCAGCTTCTGGCTTTAGTGGCTTTCTCTCAGCTTCTGTGGGTCTGCCCTTGTCTCTCAGTTTCTCTGGCTCTCTTTCCATGAACTTCTCTGGCTCTTTTAGCCTCCATATGAGTTTCATACTCTTATAAAGGACACTGGTAGAAGGCTCAAGACCAACCTTGAGTAAGGTGGGTCCACATCTCAATTGAAAAAACCTAATCAAGTGGTCCCACCCATAATAGGTCTATACCCACAGGAATGGAATAAACGAACCTGGCCTTTTCTGGGGTACGTAAAAGCCTTCAAACTACCATACTGACTTGTTGCTTTCTCCGGAGCTAGAAAGACAAGATATTGTAAAACTGGTGTAGGGACTGACACACAGATCAATGGGGATAATCCATTGATAGAGAGAACTCAGAAGCAGACTAATACAAATATGCTCAACTGATTTTTGACAAAAATGTAAAAGCAATTCAATAAAGGAAAGACAGCCTTTTTGACAAATCTTGCTGTAGAAATTGGACACCAGTGGGCAAAAAACAAAAAATTCTACCTGTTTCACATATATAAAAATTAACTCAAAATGGATCATGGGCATAAGTGTAAAAATATAAAACACCAAAATTTCCAGAAATAAATCAGAGGAAATCTTTGGGAGTTAAAGGTTGGCAAAATTATCGTAGACTTGATAACAAAATCATGATCTGTAAAAGCAAAAATAAGTACATTGTATCTCATTAAAACTAAAGTTGTGCTCTGTGAAAGAACACATGAAAAGAGGGACAGCTAAAGTAGAACAGAGGAGAAAATATTTGCCAACCACATCCGACAAAGAACTAGTATCTGGAATACACAGCACTCTCAGAACTGAACAGTAGAAAAAATTAAAAATTCAACTGAAACATGGAAAAAATATGAAGAAATGTTTAACCAATGATGATCTACAGATGGCAAATAAGCACATAAAAAGTATTCAAAAAAAAAAGTGTTCAAAACAATTAGGCATTTTGGGAAATGAAAGTTGAAGCCACCATGAGCTATCAATATACACTAATCAGAATGGCTGATAATGATGACGATGGTGATGATAATAATAAACTCTGGCAAAGATACAGAAATCTGGATCACTCATATTGCTGGTGGGAACGCACAATGGTACACTCACTCTGGCAAACATATTGCCAGTTTGTATAAAACTAAGCATACAATTACCATACTACCCAGCAATTTGAATCTTAGGCATTTATCCCAGATAAATGAAAACATATTTCCACCCCCAAATTTGCAGAAGTATGTTCACATCATCTGACTGTAATAGCCAAAAACTGGAAAAAGCCAAGATGTCCCTCAATGGATGATGGTTAAACAAATGGTGATACATGCATATTGTGGATTATCATCAGCAATGAAAAGGAAAAAACTAGTGATACATGTAACAACTTGGACAAATCTCCAGGGAATTATGCTAAGAGGAAAAAAGTTAATCCCAAAAGTTTACATATTGCATTATTTAATTTATATAACATTTTTGAAATTTCTAAAGTTTAGAAATGCAAGAAATATTAGGAGTTGCTAAGGCTAGACATGGAGGGCGAGAGTGATGTGTTAACGACCCATGACAGATGGATATAAAAGGGCTACTTGGGGGATTCTTGTGGTAATGGAACTATTCAGTATCATGACTGTCATGGCAGATATATGAAACTGCTTATGAGATAAACTTGCACAGAAGCATATATACACACACAAATCTGCACTTTTAAGACTGGGAAAATCTAAATAAGATTGCGTAGAAGATTGAATCATGTCCCTTACAGAGTCATGTTCAAATCCTAACTCCAGTTTTGTAGGTATGGTGTCATTTTTGAATAACATCTGCAAAGAGCTTATTTAGAAGAGGCCAAACTGAATCAGGGTGATCCCTAATTCACGTGACTGTAATCATAAGCAGAGGAAATGTGGACTCATGAGTCAGTTAGGAGAGGCCAGAGAAAGAGAGAACACCATACGACAGAGGCGAAGATGCATCCATAAAACAAGGAATGCCAAGGATTCCTGGCATGCCATTATCAGAGCTCTGCAGATTTCAGAAGAAAGCATAGCCTGTTGCTACCTTAAAGTTGGATTTCCAAAATTAATTCCTCTTGTTTAAATTGACTGATTCCGTGGTATTTGTCATACCAGCCCTAGTAAAATAAAATGGGTTGTTCATCGCATCAATGTCAATTATATCCAATTATGATATAATTTTGTAAACTGCTACATTTGGGAAAACTGGGTAAAGATTACATGGGATCTTTCTGTATTGTTTCTTAAGATTGCATGTGAATCCATAATTATCTTACCAAATTTTCAATTAAAATTAAATGCAATAAAGCCAAGTTCATTTAGCCTGAGATGTCAACTTGAAGTAAGTGAAAGTATTGAACTATGTAGTATTAAAATACAGTATAGTGATTACCTGTTCATTCTATGAACTGAAACTAAAATAAAAAGTTTGACATATTGACATTTCTTAGAGATAATTTTATAAAATAGATTTGAAATATGTTCTACTTACATAAATCAATGATGCTTAGAAAGTATTCAAAATATTTTCTTAAAAAGAGAAAATATATACTTTGGAATCTTATATAAACAATGTTGACTAAACTCTTTCTGCCCCTTCCCACTTTCTTCACAGACCCTGATGATCAGTAAAGGTGAGCACAAAACACTATTGCTTTACTCTGGTTTAAAATAGAGGAAGTTTGGATAAACCGGATTCACATTAAACAAAGCTTATAATGGGTGAAATTTGTTTCTAGGTATTTCTTTTTTAGCTCTTCCTTATTTAGAATTTTTATTTTTATTTCATATAGTTTCCCTTCCTTTTTCTGGCATGCATGTTTAACATATAAACATATTTTACTTTGAGTGCCTCTTTTAGAACTTGTAATTTTAATGAAAATGTTTGAGTATCTGAATTTTCATATCACACACCATGTTTTATTATATACCACATAAAATGAGCTTAGTGACTTACTGGTAAATTTAAAATACTCCCTTAATGTGTCTTCTTAGTAATAATCAATATACTGGTATTTCCATACCTCTCCAATAATTTTTTAAAAGGGAAATCTCTATTTTATAAGCTATAATTTTTTATTTATATACATCTGCTATGGCAATCATTTACTTTCATGACAGAATTCAAGTTAGATATGTCAGGTTATGATTTAGTTTTTTTTCAATGCATCATTTATTTTACTTAAAGGCTGTGTTCCTATGATTAATCAGTTTTCTTTATTTTATCCTAACACATACTCACCACAGAAAAACATTTTAAATATAGTCATGAAGGAAAATATTAATGATTTTTCCTTATTGAACACCTATTAGATCATATGGGGTTAATAATAATTCTTTCTTTCCTAATAGGTTGATCAGTCACATATCAAAATATTCACTGTTACCTCTGTTTGGAGCAAAATGATCCTTCTTTTTATTATAATGCAAGGTCCAGAGATGGAAATTATTCTTCATGAATGATGACATATGATTGAAAGAGTAAAGATTTTCATTTAATTGCTAATCATAATATTTAATAAAAAAAAGGACATTTTTGGGGTCAGACAAATCCTAAGCATTCCGAAGTTGGTTATGGCAGAGAAAAGGCACTTCAAATGAGAAACAGGGATCAGGGCTACAGTCCCAGGATTGTGGGAATGCCACATACCAGGTATGCCTCCTTGAAAGTCACATTCCACCTGTCAGAGGGCAGACAGGAATTCTCTAAAGTTCCTTCCAGCTCTGAAGTCATAAATGAGTGATTGCAGTGATGTGGGTGATTTCATTTTAGAAAGAGAAAAGCAAGATAAAGTGAGAGAGAGAGAGAAGATTTAGGGATTGCTTTTTAAAATATGATTACCCATAATAGTGTAGGGAAATTGACATCAAGTGACAACATGAAATTACACGATGAAAATATACTTGGCAAGGTGGGATGTCTTAATTCAGCTTTTTGCTACAATGTGCCATATTCTGAAAAGTTATGCTTACCCTATTTTTGTGTTTAATGAGAAAAATTAAGTTCATTCGAGTAAATCCATTCTCTTTTAATCTTTTTTATTTTGGAACAAGGTGGCAAATTGTTTCTGATTTTTCATATTAAATAAAAATATATATGGATGTGATTAGAGTAGCACTGATATAAATATATATAAATACAAATAGCAACAAACATAAAAATAAGTTTTTATACAGGCGATCAGAAAGGGATAATAAAATGTTGACTAGATATTAGGATAATATATTAGGATAATATATTGATAATAAATGTACCATAAAGAAAAAATATATTTTTTGGTAAGATAATGATTTTAAGAATTCCCAAAGGTTATTAAAAGGACTATCAAATAATTGTTTATACATAGAAGAAAGAGTCGTTCGATTTACTAAGCAAACCCTAAATTGTATATGGCCATATACAGTTACAGTTTTCTTGCTTCATAGAGCAGTGGAGCAGTGCCTCTACTAAAAGAGTGCTTAGTTCTATGGTTTTTGCTGATTTTTCACGTCTGCCCATTGATATGGTCATAAACGTTTAGGCATATGGAATATGGGACCTTATTGCATATTATAAACGGTCACTTAACAAATTTGACAGATGGCACCACATCTGAATACTTTAACTAATAATAGGAGAATGAAAATCTTTAGTTCTCTCAAGGAAACTAAAAAATGTTACAAAAATATTCTTTGTATGCAACTTAGCAGTTGTTTTGCAAGTGTTTGTAATAATTTTAATGGTCAAATCAAATTAATTAAGAAAAAGTGTGAGAGATACTAAACTCAGAAAATATTACTATTAACACAGGTATGGATACAATACTAACTGCAGCACAGCTTTAATTAATTTAGTCCCTATTATATGCTAATTATCATGAATCTTCAAAACAGGATTAAGATTAAGGTCAGGTTACATAACACATCGATGGTAGATCTAGAATTTGAATTAATATAGTTTACTTCGAAACCTTTGAGCTTTCCCTACACTTGTCAGCCAGAAGGAGAGAAACCAAAAGAGATGTCAGCCCATTCCAATGCAGGCGGCAGGCCACGAGCCAAAAGCATGACTCACACAGCCTCTGATGAAGACATTTTGCTCACTTAGAGAAGAGACAGAACAAGGTCCTTTCACTGGTGGGCATCGGTTCTCCATAGCCAATGGGTCTCAACCCATGGCCAACAGAAGGACATAGTCTATGTGCAGCACCCCCTTTCTTCTGTCCATGCGTCCTAGTGGAAAACCCCATTTCTTCTGCACCAGGGATACTTAGGCCAATTGGGTGTGAGACGAATGGCATAAAACATGCTCACCAAAATCAGACTATGTCCACTGTGCAGATACATATGCTTGAGTTAGTAGGGAAAGGAATGTACCAACATCTGCCTATCTACTTGGGGTTGCCTGTTACCCCACCAGGCTGACACACTTGGCCCAAAATCAGAGGATGTACTTGTGGGTCTTAGCGAAAGGCAGCAGGCCACGCTAGGACTGTCCCTATAACAAAATACTCTTTCAACTTAAGAAATATATCTTTTTAAAAAGCGGAATTACTTTGCTGATTAAATTATTTGCATTTTAATTAGTCTGCACACCCCAAAGGTCTTTCTAGCCTTCTTGAGACCGCTCCTCCTTCTTCAACAACTCTCACCTGTATCCCCAAGCTCTGCTCTACTGAATATTTCCAATCAGGCTAAATGAGTACTCATATACCCAGTATTAAAACAGATCCATATTTTAAAGACAGTTATCTATTAACATCCCATATGTTGTCAGTTACTATACATTTCCCTACCATAGTTAACATAAATTCTGAAGAAAATTGTCTGCTTCATCTCTCCATTGCAGTGACACACTAGAATTCATTTTTCATTGTACTCTCAGGTACCTTTTACTTTCTCCTCTGCATCCCTACTGTTCAGGATAGTTATGACCTCCCTTTTACTAATTCTGTTGATTTTTCTATCAATGTATTCAATCTATCAACATTTCTTCATTCATTTGACTAACTTCCTCTTAAAATAGTCAATTGGATTTTGACAGACTGGGTTTTATTAATTTTCCTTGCTTCTCTCCTCCTGTTTTGGCATTTCCTCCTCCTATGCCGACTTCCATCGGAGGGTCTCATAGCTCAGTACTGAGGACTGTTCTCATCTCTATTCCGTTCTCTGCAAATACATACCACTTTATGATATACACTGGCACTTTTTCTATTATTAGAGAAGTTGTCGTTTTTACCCAAAAGATCATGTATACAATACAGAGTTCTCACACACCACTCACTCTATTATAACATTTTGCATTACTGTGGTATATTTATTATAATTGATGAAAGGATTTTTATAATTTTACCATTAACTATAGTCCATTGTTTATATTAGGATTCACTGTGTTGTACAGTCCTATGGTTTCATTTTTTTTTTCAAATTTTCTTCTGGTAATATTTATATAAACTAAATTTTCCCCTTTTCACCACATTCAAATATAATTCAATACTATGAATTAAATTCACAATATTGTGTTCCATCACTGCCACACCTTAACAAAACTTTTCCAGCACCCCAGATGAAAATGATATATAATATAAGCATTAACTCCATTCTCTACCCTCCTACAACCTCACCCAACCCAAGGTAAACTATATTCTAGTATCTAACTCTATGAATTTGCTTATTCTAGTTATTTCATATCAGTGAGATCATACAATATTTGTCCTTTCATGTCTGGCTTATTTCACTCAACATGATGTCTCCAAGGTTCATCCATGTTATTGTATATATCAGAACACACCACTCCATTTTACAGATGAATAATTTCCATTTTATGTACACACCACATACAGGCATATCCATTAATAGGGTGATGGAAGCAACTTGGGTTGCTTCCGTCTTTTGGAAGTTGAAATAATGAACATCAGTGTACAAACATCCCAATCCTTACTTTCAACTCTTTTAGGAGTATATGTACAAGTGAGATTGCCAGGCCATATAATAATTCCATATTTAATTTCTGACCATCTGCCAGACTGTTATTTCACAGAAACTGCACCATTTTACATTTCGCCCCCAAATGAATTACTGTCCCTGTTTCTTTACAACATCTCCAAAACTTGTAATTGTCCATTTTTTAAAATAGTAGCCATTCCAGTGGGTTTGAAATTATATCTCACTGTGGTTTGAGCCATGCTGTTGAGTATATTTTCATGTGCTTTGGGGCCATTTGTATATGCTCTTTGATGAAATGTCTATTCAAGTCCTTTGCCATTTTTAAATTGGGTCATTTGTCTTTTTCTTGTTGACATTTATGTGACTTCTTTATATAATCCGAAGTTCCCCAATTTCATTCTTTTTCAAGATGTTTTTGGCTATTCAGGGACTTACCCCTCAAAATAAATATGATAACTGACTTTTCCATTTCTGTAAAGTAGGCTGTTAAAATGGTGATTTGGATTGTGCTGAATCTGTAAATGAATTCAGGTAGAATTAACATCTTTTAATGACATTTAGTCTTTGGATCCATGAACACAGAATGTCTTTCAACTTATTCAGGTTCTATTTATTTTCTTTTAGCAATGTTTTGTAGTTTTCTGTGCAAAGTGCTTTATTCACATCCTTGGTTAAATTTACTTCTAGATATTTGATTATTTTAGTTGCTATTCTAAATTGAATTTTTTTCCTTCATTCCTCCTCAGATTGCTCATCACTACTGTATAGAAATACTAAAGATTTTTGTATTTTGACCTTGTATCCTGGCACTTTCCTGAACTTGGATATAAGCTTTAGCAGCTTTGTTGTAGATTTTTCAGGACTTTATAAGCATAGGATCATGTAATTTGTAAGCAATGAATTTTTTTTTTTCTTTTTTGCATGGTGCTTGCCCATTTACTTCTGCCATTTTACTTCTCCTTTTCCAATTCAGATGCTTCATTTCTGTGTCTTGCTTAACTTCTCTGACCAGAACAACTAGTGCAATCTTGAATAACGGTGGTGATAGTGGGAATCCTTGTTTCGTTCTAGACCTTAGAGGGAAAGCTTTCAGTCTTTCAACAGTGATTAGGATCTTAGAGGTGGATTTTTCATATATGCCCTTTGTCTTGGTGAGAAAGTTTCCTTCTACTCCTAGTTTTTATGAAGAAAGAATGCTGGACGTTGTCAAATATTTTTTCTGCAACAATCAAGATGACCATGTATTTTTTTTATCAAGTGGATAAAACCCACTTGATTGTGATGCATGATTATTTTAATGTGCTGTTGGATTTGATTTGCAATTATTTTGTTGAGGAATTTTGAATCTTTAGTCATTAGAGATATTGGATTGTCATTTTCCTTTCTGGTAGTATTTTTTTTCTGGTTTTGGCATTAGGGTGATGTTGGCCTCATAGAATGAGTGAGGGAGTACTTGATTCTCTCCATTTCTTTGGAAGAGTTTGACTAGAACTGATGTTAATTCTTCTTGGAATGATTGGTAGAATTCACCTGTGAAGCCATCTGGTGCTGGTCTTTTCTTTGGTGGGAGGATTTTGATGACTGATTCAATCTTTTTACTTGTGATTCATCTGTTGGAATCTTGTTTCTTCTAGAGTCCATTTAGGTTGTTTGTGTGTTTGTCCATTTCATATAAATTGTAAAACTTGTTATCCTACAGTTTTCATAGATCCTTTTATGATCCATTTTATTTCTGTGGGGTCAGTAGAATTCACTCACTCTTCTTTCTGATTTTGTTTGCATCTTCTCTCATTTTTCCTTTGTCACTCTAGCTAAGGATTTGTCATTTTTATTTATCTCTTCAAATAACCAACTTTTGGTTTCATTACTTTTCTTTATTGTTTTTTTATTCTCAATTTCATTTATTTCTGTACTAATATTTATTATTTCCTTTCTTATGCTTGTTTTGGATTAGTTTGCTATTCTTTTTTCTAATTCCTCCAGGTGTGCAGTTAGATTTTTTATTTTAGTTCTCTTTAAATATACACATTTAGGGCTATAAATTTCTCTCTCAGTACTGCCTTTGCTGCATCCCATAAGTTATTATATGTTGTGTTATAGTTTTCATTCATTTTGAGATATTTACTGATTTTGCCATGATATCTTCTTTGACTTATCGACTGATTTAAGAATGTGCTGTCTAACTTTCATATATACATGAGTTTTCCAGTTTCCACCTGTTAACTGATTTCCAACTTCATTTTATTATAATCAGAGAAATTGTTTTATACAACATCAATCTTTTAAAATAAATTAACATATTTTGTCATCCAACATGTGGTCCATCCTGGAGAATGATCCATGTGCACTTGAGAAGAATGCATATCCTGCTATTTTGGAGTGCCACATTCTGTATATGCTTGTTAGGTCTTGTTCATTTATTGAGTTATTCACCTTCTCTTTTTCTCGCTGATCCTTTGTCTAGATGTTCTAACTACTGATAAAATTGGTGCATTGAAGTCTCTATTATGATCAAGACATCTATTTCTCCCTTCAGTTTTGCCAGCATTTGCTTCATGCATTTTGGGGTAACATGGTTAGTTGTATAAATATTTATAACTGTCATTTCTTCCTGGTGGACTGCTTCTTTTATTAATATAAAGTGCTTTTCTTTGTCTCACAACAGTTTTTGTTTTTCTTAAAGTCTATTTTTCTCATCATATGCAGTGACCCACTTGCTTTTGGGGGTACTGTTTGCATGGAATACCTTTCTCTAATCTTTCACTTTCAATCTATTTGTGTCTTTGGGTTTTATGTGAGACTCTTGTAAACAGCCTATATTTGGCTAATACTTTTTTTATCCACTGCCAATCTGTGTCTTTTCATTAGGGATGTTAATCCATTAACATTCAATGTTATTACTATAAATCAGTACTTACTTCAGCCATATTATCCTTTGGATTTTGAATGTCTTCTCTTTTATTTTTTGGCCTCTCTTTTCATCTTTTTACTTACTCTTACTGATAATCTTAATTTCTATACCCTTCTCCAGGCCTCTCTCTCCCGTCTTTATTTAAATGGATAAATAAATCTCAGAAAAATAAATTAAATTTAATGTTCTTCTTATAAATCATCTGCTTTTGCTTGTTTCTCATTTGTTTGTAGTTATTCAAGCATCTTAAGTAATTACAAAGTATTAGAAGACTAGAAATAATTCCTAGCCACGGAAGTGGTTTTACAGCAGCATCAGCTCTGTAATCCCTCACAAGTTAACTTGCAAATCAGAAATATTATACACATGGCACACATGCTAGTGGTAAGTATATTGTTGCAATAATATCTATCTAATCACTGAGTTTTGAAGTGAGCAGGAAAAAGAAGAAAGATGAGTACCACTAAAGAAGGATCACCAGGTTACGGACACATGAAAGAACATAACCTCTTGATTGTAAATATAAACACTTTTCTCCTCAAGCAATAGCACAGCTGAAAAGCTACTAAATGAATAGTGCAAAAACTGTGGGTGGTTAAAGGTAATATACATCATACTACTGTGGTGGTTATTGGATTATAAGTTAGTTTATTTATTTAACTTTTTAGTGTGTCTATTAATCTATTTAATTTTGCTGCAAATATTTTGAATATATGAAAAAATGAGTCAGATTTAGAATGATAGGAAACAACTGCTATAAATGCCTGGTCAAGATTTATGGAGTAAGTCTGTTTCTTTAAAAAGAAGTGCCTACTGATAAATAAAGAATCTATAAACCGGCTTGTCCCAAATAATTTACAGAATGTATGCCACTAAGTATTTTGGATTCTGGATTTTTTTTTTTATCATGTGCCTAGTGTCCAGAAACAGTTTCAGTTCAGATTTCATAGATTTTGTTACAAGACGTTCACAAGTGTGTAAGCAGATGAGATTAATAAGTAAGAGTATATTAACAAAACTAAAACCACATATGTTTTAAACAAATAAGGATAAAATAAAAACATGAAAAAATATACATTACCAAGTAAGATGGTTAAGAAAATAAAGTCAGTAAAACCACATTGGCTGTTCTTTTTCTAAACTTCTATGGATGCAATACTGTTTAAATTTTAAGGGAGTAAGATTCCTATCAGTGTGTGCTTTTCTTTTTGAAATATAAATTCCTAAATATTAACACTAATGTGACCTCTTCCGAAACCTTGAAATTTATTTACATTTAACAATTTCCTTTTGAAAGAGGGAATATTGTAAGAATAGAGAACACATTAGTGCTGTCAACAGCAAGGGGCATTTTGAGGGGACAGACTACAAAGAAGTAAGAGGGGACTTCTGGGGATGATGAAGATGTTCTCTATCTTTATTGTAATAGTGGTTGCATGACTGTGTTCATTTGTTGGATTTCATTCAACTGTAAAGGGTGAATTTTGCTCCATGTAGATAATACCTTAGTAAACCTGGCAAAATATAATTATGTGAAACATCTAAAAGAATCAATTATAAACCCACATAAACATCTTTAAAATATCACTCACATTGTACATGCATAGAAAAATAAATTAATAAACCATGTCTATATTGCTTTTGACTATCATTTTCTCTAATCTATACATTATCTTACAGCACATACAAATGACTATATCAGGTGTAATGATGCCAATTACTAATTTTATATATGATAACAATAATTATCCACATGAAAACAATTACCTTTTTTTTTCTAATTTATGAGTGCATGGCTAAAGTCAAAATCAAGATTTATCTGATTTATAGCTACAAATAGTTGATAAAATTATGTTGTTATTTTTTTAGTATGAAAATGTAGAATATGTGTAATGAATAAAAATACCCTCTATGCCAATTATGACTACTTCTGAAAGGATACATTCACTCTTTAGATAAAAAATGAATATGCATTGATATTTTTTAAATAGTCTGATTTTATCTAAAAAAATCCAATCAATGTAACTAATTCAATGTTTAATCATAACCCAAATACATATTTTATATAACTGATTTCTTCCGAAGCCCGACATCTATCTCCCTCAGTTGCATAACAGCCTGCTTTATTCACTGGGTAGATAATCAAAGGGTATCATAGAGGAAGAGACCTAGATAAAACCCAAGGAAAAACGAGAGTTCTGGGGAAGATGGTGGAGTAAGGAACTCCAGGACTCAGACGTCCCATCAAACAACTAATAACAGGCAGTAATTGGACAAAATAAGTATTTTGAATTTACAGAGGCCAGAAGAACATTGAACAGCATCCGGAGGAAGAGGCTGATAAGTTATGGCAAAGAACTTAAACCGTTTTCTATGTGACACCCTGTGGCCATCTGCTGAGCCTTATTGCAGACCACTTCAGGACCCAGTTCCTGGCTAGCTGCAGGTGACAGAAAGGGACATAAAAACCCTCTTTCCAAAAAACAGAGGTGGGAATGGCCAATTGCTGACCATGGTTTTTTATTGGCAAGTTCAGATCACTGATTCCCAGTTCTGAGGCCAGGTATCAATTCAAGTCTCTCCAGACAAAGGCAGCTCAACAACTACTGTTTCAAAACTGCCCTGACAATAGCAGTGGCAGCCATTGTTTCTTAGACTTTATTCCCAAAGCATAATGCAGTCATTTATTCAACACTCCCCAGATCTGGGAGGAGATTTAAAGATGTAGCAGTACCTCAGGGTTGAGGAGGACAGTGAGCTGAAGTGCTGCATTTGGTGGCAGGCCAGGAAAGCTCAGCTTTGGGGAAACATCAGAGAAGCTTCTGATGCCCTCCAAAGGGCGTTCTGGAGCCAGCCTATGCCCTTTTGTGGTCCCTGCCCCTGTTTTGGCTGGGAAAGACAGTCTTAGGAAAGCCTTCTCATGGTTGACCCTTCAGTGCGAATTTGCCCATCAGGAAAATGCAGCATGAGACAATGAAAGCAATGAAAAAACTACAGAGGCCAATAGTCTGGGACAAAGGCCTGCCAGTGCCAAATGCCCAGAAGAGGTCAAAAGGCAGAAACTGGCAGAAAGGAAAACAAAGCATGACCCAACTGTGTGCTGTGTGTAAGAGATTCATCTTAAAGTCAGGGAAACAATTACCTGGAGGGTGAAAGGACTGTAACATATGTAACAAAGAGATCTGTGGTAGCTAAACTAATATCAGATAAAATAGACTTTAAGTTGAAAACAGTTTTGAGGGACAAAAATTGTTATTATATATGGATAAAGGGGAAAATTCAACATGAAGATGTAACAATTATAAATATATAAGCACCTAAGCAGAATCCAGAAATATATGAAGCATATACTGACAGATCTAATGGGAGATATTGACAGTTCTACATTAATAGTAGGAGACTTTAACACACCACTCTCAGTAATGGATAGAATATCTAGGCAGAAGATCAGTAGAGAAGTACAGGGTTTGAATGATACACTAAACCAACTAGACCAAACAGATACATATAGAACATTGCACCCAGTGAAAACAAAGTACACACTCTTCTTGCATGAACGTGGATCATTCTCCAGGATAGACTGTGTGTTGGGTCAAAAAACACGTCTCAATAAATTAAAAAATACTGAATTCATACAATGCATATTCTCTGACCAAAACGGAATGACCTAGAAATCAATAACAGAAGGAGGAATGGAAAATTCACAAATGTGTGTTCTAGTTTGCTAGCTGCTGGAATGCAATATACCAGAAACAGAATGGCTTTGAAAAAAGGGACTTTAATAAGTTCTAAGGCCGAGAAAATGTCCAAATTAAAACAAGTCTAAAGAAATGTACAATTAAAGGCATCCAGGGAAAGATACCTTGGTTCAAGAAGGCTGATGAAGTCCACAGTTTCTCTCTCATCTAGAAAGGCACATGGCGAACACAGTAGGGGTTTCGTTCTCACCTGGAGAACATGGTGAACATGGCATCATCCACTAGCTTTTTCTCCTGGCTTCCTGTTTCATGAAGCTCCCGGGGAGGCGTTTTCCTTCTTCATCTCCAAAGGTCACTGGCTGGTGGACTCTCTGCTTCTCATGGCTATGTCGTTCTGCTCTGCTCTCTCTGATCTCTCTCTTTCTCCAAAATGTTTCCCCTTTTTATAGGATTCGAGTAAAGTAATCAAGTCCCAGCTTGAGACACGCCTCCACCCAATCCAGCTTAACAACCACTCTAGACTGAGTTACATTTCCAGGGAGATGATCTAATTAAAGTTTCAAACATACGGTACCAAATAGGGCTTAGAAGAAATGCTGATTTTACAAAATGGGAATAGGATTAAAACTTGGCTTTTCAAGGGTCCCTACATCCTTTTAAACTGGCACAATGCTGAAAGTTAACAACATAATCTTTAACAACCAATGAGTTAAAAAGGAAATCAAAAGTGAAATTAGGGGCAGGCTGTGGTGGCTCAACAGGCAGAGTTCTTGCCTGCCATGCCCCAGACCCAGGTTCAATTCCTGGTGCCTGCCTATGAAAAAGAAAAAACAAAACAAACAAACAAAAAAAGTGAAATTAGGTAATTTGTTGAGGCGATTGGAAATGAAAGCATAACATACCAAAACTTATGTCATGCAGTGACGGCAGTGCTGAGAGGGAAATTTATAGCTCTGAATGCTTACATTAAAAAAGAAGAAAGATTTCAAATCAGAGACCTAACCTCAAAACTGGGAGAACTAGAAAAGAAGAGCAAGCTAAACCCAAAGTCAGCAGATGGAAGGAAATAATAAAGATTGGAGTGGACATGAATGAGATGGAAAACAAAAAAAAATAATAGAGGTAATCAACAAAACCAAAAGTTATTTCCTTGAAAAGATCAGTAAAACTAAAAATCTTGCAGGTAGGCAGACAAAGCAAACAAGAGAGGATATAAGTGAGGAAAATCAGTAATTAAAAGGTAGTCAGTATAATCAACTCTGCTGAAATAAAAAAGACTATAAGACATAACATGTGCATGTCAATAACTTGTGCATTAGATAACTTTGGTGAAATGGACAAATTCTTAGAAACATACAAACTATGCATGAACTCTGGAAGAAATAGAAAACCTCAACAAAATGATTACTCCTTTTATCCTTCCAAATGTATATGCTTCCCACTATACACAAAAATCAACTCTAAATGGATCAAAGAACTTACGTTAAGAGCTAGAACCAACAAAATCCTAGAAGAAAATGAAGGGAAGTTATCTTCAGGACCTTCTCTTAGGCAAGGGTTTTTTAGACTTTATTCCCAAACACAAGCAACAAATTAAAAAATAAAACAATAGATAAACAGGACCTCATCAAAATTGAAAACTTTCATTTCTCAAAGTAGTTTATCATGAAAGTAACATGACAACATACAGAATAGGAGAAAATATTTGGAAATCACATATCTGATAAAGGGCTAATATCCAGACTGTATAAAGAAATCCTTTAACTTAACAAAAATACAAATAACCCAATTAAGAAAATGTGCAAAAGATTTGAATATCCATCTCTCCAAAGAAAATATACAAATGGCCATCAAGCACGTGAAAAGACACTCATTGGCAATCAGGGAAATCAAATCAAAACCACAATGAGATGCCATTTCACATCCATTAGGATCACTGCTATTAAATAAATAGAAAATTACAAGTATCGGAGAGGATGCACAGAAATAGGCACATTCATTCATTGCTCAGAGTAATATAAAATGCAGCCACTGCTGAAGACTTCAAACTTTCACATGACCTGGCAATCCCACCACTAAGTATATAACTAAATGAATTGAAAGCAGGGACTTAAACATATTTTGCACACCAATACTGGCAGTTGCATTATTCACAATTGCCGAAAGATGCAAGCAACTCATGCCCATCAGCTGATGAATGGATAAACAAAATGTGGCATACAAACACAATGGAATATTATTCAGCCTTAAAAAAGTAATGAAGTCTGATGCATTTCAACAACATGGATGGATTTTGAAGACATCACGTTGAGTGAACTAGGCCAGGCACAAAAGACAGATACTGTATGGTCTCATTGTTTTCAAACATTCAGTATAAGCAAACTTGTAGAGTCAGAATCTAGAGTATAGATTGCCAGGGAATGGGGTGGGAATAGGAAATAGAAAGTTGAGGCTTAAAATGTACAAGGTTCCTGTTTGGAATGATGGAAATGTTTTGATAATGGATGGTGGTGATGGTAGCCCAAAATCGTGAATGCAATTAATGAATATAAATGAAATAAATAGCTGGATATGATTTAAAGGGAAAATGTTAGATTGTATATATGGCAAAAGAGTAAAATTTTTTTTTTATCCATGGAACTACACTAAACAACAGAGAAACCCTAAGTTAAAACTATGGACTTTAATAAATAAAGCAATTATATAAATGTGATATCACATATTGTAACAAATATCCACATTAGTGCCAGGTGACAGGATGGTATATAGGAGCCCTATATTTTATTCATGTTTGTTCTGTTCAACTTCTCTAATAAAAATAAGAATTCAATGCATTGCTTTCTCAGGAAGCTTATATTCTCGTATTGAAACAAGAGTTCCTTCTCTTAAAGAGCAGGTCATCTAATATTATTAAAATTCAAGGAGGGGGCGGGCCGCGGTGGCTCAGCGGGCAAGAGTGCTTGCCTGCCATGCCGGAGGACCCCGGTTCGATTCCCGGCCCCAGCCCATGTAAAAAACAAACAAACAAACAAAATATAATAAAACAAGAAAATGTTTAAAGATGTTTCCCTTTCTTCCTCCCTTCCTTCCTTCCATCCTTCCTTCCTTCTCTGTCTTTAAAAAAAAAAAAAAAAAATTCAAGGAGATATAAACCTTGGAAAGTCCAGAAAATAGAAAATTCAGAATCTATGTAATAAAAGCACATTTCAGAAACTTTATGAAGATTGAAGCAGACATATATAGGAGAGGTATTGGGACAATCTCTATCTTGCCAGTAATGAAAGAAGTGTCAGTAATGCTACTGAAGCATGCATGTCAAATTAGGGGATTGTGTACACCTGGGGAAATCATCTATAAGAAGAGAAAATTCAAAGATAAAATAATTCTATCAATATACGTAATGGATGGATTATAAAAGACTTAAGTAGAGCATGAAATCTTAGTATAACATATATATCTCATTTCACAGTTGCACAAGCAATGTAGCAGACTAGTAGACTTCGGTTAGTTCATCCCATTGCAGCATTGATTCACAATTCTTTATGAATTGACCCCTATTTTCCTTTAGAAAGCACCACATATTCACTTTCACTTTATATGATTCAGGTAGGCTGGGCACATCTTCCAGCTACAGGGGTGGGCACCTGACTCCATTATGGCTACTCGGCCTATTATTTCTCCCTTTTCATACTGGTAGGTGTCTCGGTTTCCTAGGGCAGCTGTGACAAAATACCACAAACTTGATGGCTTAAAATAACAGAAGTTCATTGTCTCACATTCTGGAGGTTAGGAGTCTGAAATCTAGGTGTCATCAGGGCCAAGCTTCCTCTGAAACTTGAGGAGGAGAATCCTTCCTAGCTTCTTGTGGCTTGCTGGCAAACTTTGGTCTTCCTTGGCTTTAGCAGTAACCCTTTGATTTCTCCCTCCAGAGT
Organism: Tamandua tetradactyla; assembly: GCF_023851605.1. NCBI lineage: Eukaryota > Metazoa > Chordata > Mammalia > Pilosa > Myrmecophagidae > Tamandua > Tamandua tetradactyla. The sequence goes on from NC_135352.1 coordinate 32,876,533, forward strand.
CACATGGAGTTCTCCACTCTTGTGTCCATCTGTCCCTGGGTCCAAATTTCCTTTTCTTTTATAAGGACACTAGTCATATTGGATTAGGGCACATTCTTAAATCATGTGGCCTCTTCTTAACCAATTACATCTCCAAAGACCTTTTCCCAAAAAGGTCACATTCAGGGGACTAATGCTTAGGACTTGAACATATCTTTTTGAGGAACACAATTCAATCCATAACAGTTGGCATAGGGATTTCCAAGTAGAACAGTTCTTTTATATGGTTTCAATCCTGAGATTCTTTTTATTACTATTATTATTATTGAGGGTGGAAAATGTCGCTTCCCATCATGCTTTAAATCGGTAACACCATCTGCAACTCCTATTGGCTGCTTTTGTGAGTTCCTTCCATGGAATAAACATGCAGGATAGGGGAGCTAAGGACTACAGAAAAAGAGAACATACACTGATGATACTGCTTGGCTACCCAGATACTGGTTATCAGGGTATCTCTGTTTATAGACTCTTCTGAGTGAATGAGAATTTTCTTTTTGTAAAGGCCAGGGTAAATTGACTGACTGCCCAATAAAATAATCCTTATTAATATAAATAATTAAGACACATAGTTCATTGTAAATTTTAATCATACAAAAATATATAATGTGGCTCTCCCCCAAATTAATACAACTCCTATCTTGGTTTCAAGTAAGAATATTCAAAGTGGCTTAAGCTATACAGGTTTTGATGATCTCATAATACAAGATGTACTGGTGGAGACATTTTCATACTTGGTACAACGAATCAAGAATATTAGAATGGAAACAGACTCTTTATTTTCATTCTATCCATCATCAGTGGAGTGATATTCATATCCTACCATAGTTTTGTATCCAAACCATAGTTGGTGGTTATAAGACGATTCTAATACTTCTCAAGTTCAAATCTTGACCTAATCAAATTCAGTTTATAAGTAAGGAGCAAATTCTTTTCCATGAGTTCACCTCAGTGGACTTCCCTAAACATTTCTTTGCCCAAAACTGAGTCTTGGGGCTATGATAAACTGAAAAAAAAAAAAAAAATGAAATTACCATTACTAACCTCCAACAATCATGGTGAAACACCCAGGGCTGGTGAAGGCTTAACTTGTTTTGTCTTTCCTACACACAGATGTTGAGGGGTTATAGAACAACAGAAGAATAAAAGAGAATGGACTGGCTTCTGTACTCAATAACATGTTAAGTAATGCACACTTTCACTCTGAGAAATACAAAGGTTTCTAATAAGTGGATCAATCCAAAGATTTAATTAACTTTTTTTAACTCCATCCTTCTTGGGCCCATGATGAGTAACCAGACAAGGGGAATGTGAAAAATTCAAACATTGGCAAGGTGGCTGTTCTGGAAGTCCTTTCAAAACCTCAGTTTCTTCCAGTACATGAAATTATTGCTTTTTCTGCTATTCTGGAAATCAAAGCTCAACCCTTTCTGCTCATGTATAATATTTCTGAAATAAAGTTATAAAGCTCTATTCACAAAAATAATTTAGGCAAAAATAATTAGCAGGAGAGAAAAAATTATAATAATACTGAAAAACAAAAGCAATTAGTATGAAACGCCAGCTTACAGAATCTAGGAGAATTCTCTCTAATTACAAGATTTATGGAAGCAATTTAAGTACCAGGTACATTCTGCTGCCTGAAATAAAGCATCCTTATCCACCAGCGTTATCCCCTCCCAACTCCCACCCCCACCACAGGCCCTTGTCTCCCTATTAAAAAGTAATATTTCACAAGTCTAAGGGTATGACTTCCAAACATTTTGGAGACACTGGTTTAGAGTTCAGCAAATGCTCATCCTGGCACCTGAGAACATTCATAAGCACCATAAAGCATCCTGTAGGGAAAACCTAATAAACTCTTTTCACCACCAATGTATATTGCTGGCATTATGCAAGGTTATTTTATTGGATACCAAAGATTAAAACTATTAGCTGTGCTTGGAGACAGGTTGTTTCAGCTATACAATGTTGAGAAAGAACGAAATAGAGAAAAAGAGAAGAGAGGAAAAAGGGAGGGAGAGAAGGATGGAGGGAGGAATGGAGCAAAGGACAGAGGGAAGGAAAGAGGGAGAGAGAGACAAGCCAACACAAAGTTGGAAAACATCAATAAGCATCTATTTTTCTATCTTCTATTGGAAGTTTAAAAAATCTAGATATAATCACCTGGAGAAAAGGACAAGTGATTGTATTCCCCATAGGTACTGCCACAGTCCTCATGTGCCCAATTTTAGTCAAACATGTAAACGGATGTACCCAATGGTTATATACATTCGCTGAACCTGATCCCTGCAAAGGAGTTGTTTGATATCATTTCTGAAAATAAGCTGTGCATTAAAACACTACTTATGGAGCTTATTAAAAATGCAAGCATTTAGCCCTACTTCAGATATTATAGTAATTAATTCTGGGGTCAATCCCCAGAATCTGTGTTGCTTCCATGCCCATCAGTTGATTTTGATTGGCTGTGGACCATATTTGGTAAATTCCGCTCGCTCTAAGGACTGTGCAAAAGGTCTGTGCTGAATGTTGAATCTTTTATAAACTGTGCTTTCTGCATTATGTCCAACAACTGCAAAATCAGGGCAAAAACTGAAGTTACTAGTAAGAAAATTATTCTATTATAGGAAAAGAATTGAGAGCATCTATCTGCCTTAATCCTGTTAGGATGAGTCTTTCGATAGTAGGAATTCTTCTGAAGAATGAAGAGCATGTACTACAATATAGCTAAAGTGATAGGCAGATGCAACTTACAACAATCAGTAGGCAATGAGGAATATACCCAAATATAAAAAGAAATGCAGCTTATGACTAAGCAGTGTGAAAATTAATATTAATACTTTAATATTAATCCAGGAGAAGGCTGGAATTTTGTTCAAGATTTCTAAAGACTAAGCTTGGTGGTTCTGATGTGATGGTAGTTTTAAGACCAGTTGAGTATATTTCCTGAGATTCAAGATCCTGTTCAAATATTTTGTACCCTTTCAGAAATCACCAAGTTACCACTTCTTCAGGTGACTTCAATGGAAACGAAATGCGATATATATACATATACAAACAAAATGCATGTATGTATGTGTGTGTGTGTGTGTGTATATATATATATACACAGATATATATATTATATATTATATATATATACATATATACACACACACACACACACACACACATATATATATATATATATATATATATATATATATATATAAACACACATGCCTGAATTTCAGCTTCAAAGGACATACTTGCCTGTCTGCCTGGACAAAGGACCCAATCTTTCCAACCAAACAAATTCGAGGTAAAGCAGCTCTTAGTTTTGAGAACTAGGTCAGGACTTACACAGTGTAACTCTAACAGATTTGGGAGATAGGCAGAACAACCTGTTCTCCCTAGCTGTGGGTCTGAACATATTCTGAAGCCTGAGGGTAGCTGCTGCTGGTATCTGGTAAACACTAAACATGCATGGCTCTCTCCTCATTCCAGCATGAATAAACAGAAAAACAAAAACATAGTATTAACAAGTATTTTGAAAAAAAAAAAACAGGACACAAACACTAAAATACTGCTCAGAGTGATTTTCTCTGAGTGACATCATTACAATTGATTTAGATTTTGTTTCCTTTGTGTCTCCTTTTATATTGGAAATTATCTGCAATGAAGAAGGGTTATATAGGAGAACATGAATTAATATTGGCTCAGTAATTACCATATTTCAGATTTAGGAAATAATTCTCTCCACCTATGTCCCCATTATAACAGAACACACAGTTTTTTATGATTTATCCTGAGTTGTTCAACTTTTGCCTACTGGTAATACAATTCTTTAAACTGTATTTTCACATTGACTTGATTATTACATAAAATAATAGATTATTTACTCAATGATTCAATTTAGTCATTTATACTAATATTTTTGTTGCTTTAATACGTTTTGAATTGGAAGCAGTTTATCGTATTCTTACAATACATTTCAGGTTCTGTTTAGACTAAGCATACAAAAATATTGAAGATTCCAGTGCTCAATTTGGGCAAGAAACAAAGGAATGCCTTTTACTTTACTTCTTGACTGCTGAATCACAGGAGAACGTAAAGGTTTGATCAGAATATTGCTACCAAAATGAATCTCTATGAGAATGCTTGGTAAGAAAGTAGTTTAGGAAAGATGCTCATAATGTAGAATTAATGGAAGACAATAAGTCTTTCATGTAGAATCCTTTATGTGTTTAAAAATTCGACATTATGCCTGATTTGCCCTTGATTTATCACTCACAATTTCTTTGGTTTCATCGTTGAGAACTGAGTTCATATTTCTATACTACACCATCTCAGGAGATGGACCAAATCCATCTTGCTCGTTATTACATATCCCTGTACACACCATTGTGCCAATGTAGATACTCAATAAAGGCTTGTTGGATAAATAAATAAAATAATAAATGATCCCAACACTAAAAACACTGGAAACTTTTAGTACTGTAGGCCTCCTGGTATTTTTATTTAAAAATGAATATTTGAAAGCATCTTACTGTTTGTTTCCTTTTAATTATTTTTTTCTGTATTTAGGATTGCATTTCAAGGTGTATGCTTGACTATGTTGATGCATTGCTGAGTTATATAGTTGATTACTGTATTAGTTAGGGTTCTCTAGAGAAACAGAATCAACAGGAAACACTCACAAATATAAAATTTATAAGTGTCTCACGTAACCATAGGAATGCAGAGTCCAAAACCCACAGGGCAGGCTGTGAAGCTGACGATTTCAATGGAGGGTCTGGATGAACTCCACAGGAGAGGCTGGCTGGCCAAAGCAGGAAGAGAGACTGTCTCTTCTGAATCCTCCTTAAAAGGCTTCCAGTGATTAGATTAAGCATCACTCATTGCGGAAGACACTCCCCTTGGCTGATTACAAATGGAATCAGCTGTGTGGGGATGCAGCTGATGTGATCATGATTTAATTCTATGAAATGTCCTCATTGCAACAGACAGGCCAGCACTTTCCCAACCAGACAAACGGGTACCACCTCTTGGCCAAGTTGACACATGAACCTGACCATGACAGTTACATTTAAAAAACTGGAACTCCTTTAGTGAAAATGACTATCACCAATCAGAATTTAAATTAATATTAATCCAAATGCATATCTGTGATGAAGTAGCAAAACTTAAGTTCCTAAACTAGAAAAAGAAAATTAATATATCTCCAGTGAAACTTATGACAGGCCTATTAGAGCTCTAAAACTTACCTAGTCACATATGGAGTTGGGGAGAGATTAATTGCATTCAAGTATTCCTAGATAATTCCTGAAATCACTTACCATCCGCACAGTAAACATATGCTATATTATGGGCCAATGTTGACCCTGAGACACCATTTTTTAATTCTTTGTAGAATTGAAACCAAAACCATACATACCAAAAAAATCCTAGTAAACAGTTCAGAATAAGGGATTGAATAAAATAGGTGAATCTATCTAAGCGTGACTTATTTTAGTACACACATCTGTACATCAAACATTTGCCTGTATGATTTTCATACTGCAAACATTTTCAAATCTTTGACCCTTGAGATTTCTGTACTGCTTAGCATGCAGCTAAACTGCATTGGAACAACATTTGCATATGTAGTATGATTTGGTAGACTAAACCCTGAGATGCTGCTCTCAAAAGAACAAGCTCTGTGTTTACTTGTGAATTTATAACTTCAGGTACCTTAAATATGAAAACGGTGAAAAATTCTCTTTGACAGTTTTATAAGAATAGTTTTCTGTTCATATGGCTGAATGATAAGTAAGTATAAAATCTTTGTTTTCATTGTTTCTGATCTTTGTGAAAGTTATCTAAAGGTATTGAACGATAAGCCACAATAAACAACCCTGAGGACTTACCATGTTTCAGAGAAATCTTCACTGTCTGCAGTTTTTCAGGTGGAAAGGATGGAGCAGAAGAGACTTGACAATCAGTTAGATATTTATAATTTAATTGTATATTTGTGTCTATAATCTTTAAAGTAAAATAACTCTTCTGGATACATACATGGATGCAAAGAAATGTAAGTCACAAGGAAATAAAACTTGAATTTGGGGAGAGTCACAAAATGCTCAAGAAATGTTGACTTAGTAGTATAATTTAAATTAGAAAAGCAAGGAGGCATTTCTACAAGAGTTCTGAAGCCTAAGACATTATTAGAGCATTGGTGATAGGGGAAGTTTTCAATAGGAGGCAACCTGGTACTAAAATATAAGAAGAATTGTAACAGAGAGAGAAGGGCTAGGCAGGGTGTATATTTTAAATGTGGGGACCAGTGGAACAGACTCTTGGAGATTTTAAATGCAGATGAGTTTTTGAGGAAATAGTAGGAGGGCTTGGCTATCGCAGTAATGCCTAAAGGCCTGCCATCATGGTCGCTTGGCTTACATTGTAAGAGCAAAGTAGAAGCAACCTATTTCTCTATTAATATACAAAGGTTCATTTCAGAAGTTTATGTCTTAGAAGCCATAGAAGATATGGGGAAGAATCTTGGCGATAGCCTGACAATGATCCCTCTCCATCAGTTTAGGGGTTGCACAGAAAAGGACCCCAATGGACAACATGGCCAAGGCATCTGTCTTGCAGAGTAGAGTGACACATAAAGGATAAAAAAGATGAAATGAACAGTCCTGATATATGGATCGACCTAGGAAGAGGCTTTTCTGACAGTCTAAGTATTTCAACCTGCTTGACCACGATGATAAGCAAAAACTGTTTCGGTAAGAAGAGTGAGAATTTCTACCTATTGCCAATGCTTTTCATTCTCCAACATCTTCAACAGCCAGATTTAAAGAATAACGATCCAGTTGAGTTGGGTGGCACATCAGGTGGTATGAATGAAGCCGTGATTTCATTACACAGTGGCTCTTTTGTAAAACTCTTTATGTCTGTACACATGTATCTATATTGTGGGGTGAAGTTAAGGATAAAACACAAGTTTTAAGTTCATTTCATAGTAGAAATTACTTGTGATAACTTCCAATTATTTTGGCTAAAGGATATGGTTTCTCCTACATCTATATTAAGGGGGTTTGGTCTACTCCTCAGTGGCCATGTAAGATGGTAGATTCTGTATTGATCAAGAGTTTGTAGGCCCAAGTTAGTCACGGCTATTGAGCTCTGTCTACAAAGCTAATTTTTTAAAGTTTTCTTATAAAAATAGCTATACTAACTACCGTTTATTATATGCTTAGGATATAGCAGGAAATATACTGCTTTATTAATTATTTTCTTCATTTGATTCATTAAGTGTTTTAATCCTTGAAAACATTCTATGAAATAGTTACTATTGTGCATGTATGTTTTAATAAAGAAACTGAGTAAGAGGTAGAGTGAATAATTTTCCCTGGTCACATATTCAGGATACATGGAGCAAAATTTTAAACCCAAAAGGTCATAATTGAGAGTCACTACCCTCAGTTAAAAAGCATATTAGCTCTTAGCCCAGATTTCAATGTTTTTTGACCAAGAGATCCATAGAATCATATAAATCAGCCACAGTTTTTATTGCTCATAAATGATACCATTAAATTTAAATTATATTTGGGAATGGGTGGGGTAGGGAAATGAGAGGCAAGAAATGTATAGATTCCTTTCTGAGATAGATATCTAATATTCATATGTACGAATTTTGATTTAATAAAGAACATTCCTAGATATTATCATCACTTTTGACCCAATTATGCCATATCGTTATACAAGTTTCTCCCTATGAATGTAATACTGTCTGCCTCTACATCTCTTCTGAATTTCATTTAAATGTGCAGAAGAGGATAACAGATCCTCTTAACTTATAGTTATAAACCTCTACTGAAAAAAATTCTGAGTGCTTTCTGAAAAATATTTCCACCTCTGACACTAACTTGCATTGGGAACTTGGAAAAAAACCACCCTTCAGTGGCCTCGGCTTTTCTAGCTGTAAAATTGTGATGGCCCATATGGTCCTTAAGATATCTTCTAGCTTTAAACCCATTACCTACAATATGCTTGAAACCCTTCAATATCTTCCCTTTACACTTAAGAAAAATGACTAAAATCTTTCACATGCTTTACGGAGCCCTGCACCATTTTGTAGGTATCCCCAGCCTGTGTTCTACTTTCTGGCTGCACATACATCCTTTCATTTCTTTGGAGGTAGGATACCATCCTAATACGGGAGCCCTGTGCGTGCTGTGCCCTCTGCCTGGAGAGCTCATCCCAGCCCTGCTCAGATAATGACCATGTTCCCTTCCATACTCTGTTCAAAAGTCCTTTAGGGAGCCTTCTCTGAACTCCTGTTATGTTCGCTCATAGTACCCTATACATCTCTTTTATAATATTTATAACACTAATATTTAGGCATTTAACATATCTGTCTCTTCAAATAGAATGTAAAAGGTCTGCTCTGTTCACTGATTAGTACTATGCTTTACACATAATAGGCACTCAAAAATATCTAGTGGATAATTGAATAAATGAATAAAAATGATTTAATGACTTAAAACATAAGAATTTTCCCAGCTTCCTTTATAAAGGCAATAATTCTTACAAAAGAAGTATTCCTGCTCATAATTTTCTCCATTTTATATCAAATAGAAGTAATTATCAAGAATGTTAATTTTATAACTATGGTGTTTCTAAAGAATCCTTTTAGGAGAGAAAGGAAAAATCTCCCTTAACTGCCCAAAGCACCTGTGCCTCCTACGATAACCAAGGAAAAGCATTGTTGCCTCTCAAGAAACATCTTCTTAGTGAAAACAAGCAAATGTTCATAAATGTAAAAAATTGTCATACTCTCAAAAGCTCTCATTTTAAAATATGTATTAAAAATGATGAGCACAATTAGCACCCAAATTAAGTAACTCCTTGTTGCAAAAAAAAAATAAAAAAGCAAAATGTAGGAATAGGAATAGTACAAGAGTTATTGTTAGAAGAAAAACCAGTATTATTTTCTATTCCTTACATGGTGCAGAGCTGAAGGCCATATGTTTCGCCCTCATACATGACAGAACTGGCAGCGCTTATCTCATTTGCACTTACATGTGAAAATCCACAGGACTCATATATTCATTTTGATGTCCGTGTTTGCAGTTTGCCAACGTGCAAATTAACCAAGGTCTAGTGTATGGAATTTCTGTCTCCTCCAAACCACATATATTTCTTTTCTGCATCATTACCAGCTGAATATGCGTAACATCGGATTTTCATTCCCCAGGAGCTCAGCATCACAGCCACACAGGGTGCTTTATCCAAGGACTCAGGACTCGATACCTGAGTCAACAGAAGCGTAAATAATGTCAGCATTGCTCACAGGTGGGCAAAAAGGACCCACCTTCCCCACCTGTCCACATTTTGATTGTTCCACAACTGTTACTACGCATGCATCCTTTCTTCAAAGCCACCAGAAATAAAGAAATCCTTTATTTCCACACTTTCTTCTCTTTGCTGTCAAGCCTTTTGTTACACACTTTTGACTATGATGTGCTTTTCCATGCAATGTACAATGAATTTTCTTTATTTTAAAATTAAGTATAGTGTAACCTAGCTTTCTCTCTTCCTCTGGCTCTTTCTTTCTTTCTCTCTTTCTTTCTCTCTTTCTTTCTTCTTCCTCTCTTTCTCTCTCTCTCTCTCTCTTTCTTTTTTTTTTTAAAGTGATTTTGGAAACTTCAGATGGTTTTCCCATTGGACACCATCAAGCCATATTTCCTACAGAATCCATTTTCACCAATAAAACATGCCATGTAAATCAGGAATGTTCAAAATATGAAGGAGAACTGAAGTAAAGCCAACAACAATCTTCAAAGCAAGCATACCTGCGCTGCCCGGGTTACTGTGTCTAGGGGAAAACAGACGACACGGCCTATGGCACACTATCAAAGTTTCATCAGGGCTTGTGCTATTTCAACTAAGATGAGGGAAGGCCACAAATTCCTTAACAGCTTTCATTATGGAATATGTCAAACTGATGTTGAACATTCCAAGCAAAGATCTGTGAGTAGTTTTGATATCAAGTCTGATTTCAAAATGGATAGGGGCCTCGAGTTCAATGGGTAAGAACTTGTCTGAGAGCATATATAGGGCAGAAACATAAAACTTCTTAGCTAACTAAGAAACAAAGTGCATTAAACTACTGATTGACGGTTCTATGAAAATGGCATATATGATTTAACCCAATTTGTGACACTGCATTTTTCTCATTATAAAAACCTGTCTAAAGAATACTCAAAAATTATTCTAGCTATGAGCAATGATAGGTGTTTGTTTGAAAATATATGGACCACAAATTCATGTCTTTTATCTATTTCATTAGAGTCCTATGCAAAAGGGTAAGTTGGAACTCATGAAATAGTTGTTTATAAACAAAAACAAAGCCTTTAGGCAATTTTTACAAATGACCTATCTCTTAATAAGTAGTTGTTGAAATTACTACTAATTTAGTGTAAGTGTTAGGAGAAGGATCTGTAGATTTTAAGATTTTATAAGGATTTTAATTGTTTCTGATATTTTAAAAAATATTTATAAAAATATTTATAAAAATATTTTAAAAAAGGACCATGTTAACACATCCCATTACTTTTTTTTTTTGGTATGCTGTATGGAGGGCCGCATTTTATTCTTTTTCCATGTGAGTATCCTGTTATTGCAGCACCATTTGTTGAATTTTTGTTTGGTTAGATTTTTGTTTGTTTCCTTGCTTGTTTGGGAAGTGCATGAGCCGGGAATCGAACCCGGGTCTCCTGCATGGCAGGCGAGAATTCCACCACTGAACTACCCTTGCACCCTCTTCCCATTACTATTTTGCAGTGCACCTTCTCTGCCAAGATATTTTTGCAAATCCGTGCAATCTTATATTTCCAAATACAAGGGTGCTCTTTACCTAACAATTATGTTCTTGGGGTCTTTAGAAGGAAAACTGTGAATTCATTAAATCATCATAGACCATTTTCTCCAGCTCTTTAAAAAATGCATTGGCCAGTATTGGCTGGTCTTTATATATAACAAAGACACAAGAATGTCATAAAATGGCAGAAAATGCTACAGACAGAACATGAGGCAAAACTTTCCATTTTGAATTATTGATTTTTTCTCTGATTTTATTATGAATGGTATTTTAAATATTTATCAATCTTCCATGTTCACAGTTGAAAATTTCTGATTATATCCAACCAAAAAATGTATCTCCATTTCCCCTAGGAAAGGTATGTATGCATGTACGTTTGTATGTGTCTGGCTGGCTGTCTGGTTTATCTATCTATCTATCTATCTATCTATCTATCTATCTATCTATCTATCTATCTAATCTATCAGATCTATCTTAATGGAGTATGAAAATGGGTTAGCAGGAACCCATATCTACCTCACAGAACTGGCTCACTTGTGAAGTTACCAGACCAACCCTGGTGAAAGTAAATATCAATCATATGTGTAGACACAAGAGAAGATGTATCATGGAGAATGAGTAAGAGCAGATTAATGGTCCTGATCACCAATCAATACTTTAAAGACAGGAAGACGTAAGACAAACAAAACCAGCAAATAAAGAACCTAGTGTCTGGAAATCTACATTTCACTAAATAGCAGTGGATTGGAGCAGCACATGTACAAGAAATCAAAATATCACTCATGAGACTGAATCGGGTGGGACTTATTGTAATCATTCTTAACTGCACAATTATATTTTTCACCAATGGGTAGATGAAGGTGGACTCTACTGCAAACTTCTGTGCCTTTGATTATATCCAAAATTGAAACCAGATATGGAGTGTAATTATGTCCCACCTAGTTAACTATAAACATATGCACTGTACTTTTCATGCCATAAAATTATTTACGTAAACACACACACATTTAGTTAGTTCTGTTTTATCTTTAGCGCAAATAATTTATAGTAGAGATTAATTAACTTTTAATGTTAAAATATTAATTACAAATTTCAGTCTGTAATTCAATTTATTTTAGTTAAGTTTGCATTTAATTTCATTTCCTCACGCAATTTGAAATGCTAGGTTTCTGTTATGTTAAAAAATTAAAGTATCCTCTTCCAACACTCAAATATAAAGAGGAAAAAAATAATTCCTCTTGCTGCTTTACCCAAGCCACCTAAAAAAGTCTTGCTGTTTTACGCCACAGAGTTCTGATCACATAAGTCTTAGGATGCAGGGCAGGAGTGGAAATCCAAGCCATGAGGTTAACTCATTGTGAATTTCAAACCATCAGATGAAGTTATATATTAGGCCAAACATTTCAACGGACAAATATTTCAAAATTCTACATGAGCGAATTTGGGATTATCCACTGTACTAATCCCCTTTATAATCATTTTTGAGGAATTAATTACACTTTAAGAGAGTTTTATTTTTTATATATCCTATGTATCAATGCCATAATAATTGTGCTAACAGCAGTTTCTCTTTAAAATATGTCATAAGTACAGATAAATGATATTGGCATTTAAAAAGAATAACATTCCTAGTTAGTAATTTTCTCACGTGTCTAAAAATTGTTTGATATCGACTTCATTAAAGGAGATATTTCATTGAACATGCTTTTTCATTTTGGAGGAGGTACAGGGGTGCAACATTTAGCCAAGTATCAAGGAAACCTAACCCACAAGCAAATCTAGCTTTAAAGTGTCTGAGAGTGAATTATCACTCAGTCCAATGCAAAATTTTGTCTTCTTATTTCACTAAAATGGTAAGCAAAAACCACAAGTGACCTAAGCATATTAGTTTAAATCACAAAGGCAGATATAATGTGCCTCAGCTATCCTTAACCAAATCCTAATAGATCTAGAACTCATTTTATCTTTTCTGTACATCAGTTGAATCTCATTTTGTATTTACTAGATGGAGGAATAATAGCCCATAAAAGTTTCATCAACTGTAAAAGGTGCTTTCGGTTTGAAATCTATTTTAAACGGAAAATATAATGTCTCTGTGATTAACTGGTCGGCAATAAACAGCCTGGAAATAAGAAAACAATATGACGTAATTGGATATATAGTAAATATCTGGGCAATAGGTAAAAAACCAAATTACATAGCGACATTTGCACAGGGCTTTCAGAGATTCTATTCTTGCCCTTTTTTTGTGCCTCATTTCTTAGGCTTGTGCACAATATGCTGATGCATTTCATTTCTGAGAACTTTCAAGACCTGTTCTTTAATCTCCAGATCACAGTCAAAAGCACACTTTGAAAAGTTGGGCGATAATGGAACCAGACAGCACTGTACCAATGGATCTGCTGAATGAATAATGAGCAGGCACAGTAACACTGCAAAGTTCTGCAATTCCAGGGAGCACATCTAAAGGACTAATACCATCTAGTCATTTTGCGTCTCATTTAAACACAAGAGTCTGTTTCTATCTTTAATCTTCTAATTTCAGGAAATTAGATGTAAAACTCTCCTCATTCATTTAAGGTACAGAATGATCAAAAGAATAGAAATTTTCATCACAAAGCTAATTGCATTGTCAAATGACCTCATACATAATGAATCATTAAAAATGATCTATTCTGTAATAATTGTATGCTGCTAAAGGTTAAAATAGCTTTAACATGTGGGGAAAGAATTGTAATTGAAATACATTCCAATTTTATATTGCTTTTGCCAACTATGAAATTACTGGATGATATTTGAGTTTTATAAACTTTATCTACTGAAAGGGCTTCTGTTTTACATGTTGAAAAAGAAAACCTGCCAAGACATAAACACTGTGATGAGCTGGATATGAAACAAAATCTTAGGATGCCATCAACATTGATCTCAGGTAATTAGCTCTTTCAGATCACTGATCTTTAATTATGGTTGCTCAATGAAAGTTATTTCACTCCTAAAGAATCAAAAATCAAGTAGTGAAAATCATGTTATTCCCTTCCTGTTTCTAAGAACAACTTCCCCATCAATTTTTTGTGAATTAAAAAAAAAAATCAGTTTTTCTAGGTCTGTATAAATTAGTATTAAATATAACATGTTCTGCTCACACTATTGTTGAGCTGTGATTCAGCCATTTTGCCATAAAGTACAGAAATAGGCATGGGTTCTAGAATGCAGGTATCATAGACAGGAATTAACCACAAACAGAACAAATACTAAGTTCACAACACCCCATAACATCGTGCTGACCTCTTCTGTGTAGGTGAAGCAAAACTAACGAAAATGCAAGGTTACTATAATGTATTGGATATTATGTTATCTAAGGCCATGAGGACAAAAAATGTTGGTAAATCATCAATTCTTTGTCACACAGAAATTGCCTAATAATAACATATTATCCAGTCAAAATGAGATTCAGTAACCATGAAAAGCCTACAATTGTAAGCATTTATTTTCCAATTGAAGTGAGTTCTTATAATGATAAAGTATGATTGCTGTTACTATTTTGCAGTGAAACAGAATGTAGATGGTGATTATGCTAATAACATGTTTTTTGATATTTAAGGCTAGTTCTATGTGTTTCTCATGCTTTTTCCCAAATATCAAGGTCATTCTATTAAGGGTGACCTTGAGCAATGAAGGAGCAGACAAAAGAAGAGGAAAACTGTTATACCTCGTGGATTGGGTGCTGACCCCGGCAAGTGTTAGCACTACAGGGGAGGACTGGTTCAGCCAGCAGTAGTCCCTAATATAAAAACTGTATCAAATAGCCAAGGAGAAGAAAAAGCTCACCTTCATGGGTCAGAGAAAAGCCCTCAAACTAAAGATTTTTAAAGGTGGAGAAAACTAAGTTTTACTAACAATTGAAAGATGTACCTAGATTAGAAAATGGTTGTATTCTCAAGCTGGTTAATGGGTTGTCCCAATTTTCAAAACAATTTTCCCACCAAAACAATGGTTAAAATAAGTTCACAGGATGTTCCACAAAACCCTATCTGAACTCGAACATAGGGTCTTTTGTGCCACAATTTTGAAATCAAAAGAAATGCCCTATTTAGAAAAAAAAATACGCAGGAAACATAAAAAAAAAAAATAGCTGTTGCTTAATTTCAATATGTTTAATGAGGGCAAAAGGCCATTACAATCTGGTCCTGTGTTCATACTTTGCTACCTTTTCTTCATTCTAGTTGTACCATGTCAACCTTATTCACACCTCCAGCTTTTCCTGACTTTATTATCTTGGTACATACCATTCCATCTACTTTAACTGTTCTCCACTTTTCACTTGGAAACTTTTCACCCATCTTCAAGAGTTGGATGCACTTGTCCTGCGAAGCAAAACTGAGTGTGGCACCACCCTCTGTGGCAACAGATATAATACACCATGATCTATGTTTTTACATGTTTCTCTCTTCCGTTAAACTGTGAGATGCTTTAGATAGAACATAATCTCACTGTTCTAGACATCTCGTGCATCTGTCTTAGTGCTTGGCAAGGAAAAGACATGCAATAAATGTTTGATGCTGGAAAAGAGAACAGAATGGGGGAAATATTTCAGAGAAGTACTGAGCTATATTTAGAAACAAGAGGACTTAAAATATGTATCTTGAGTGGATTGTGGTGATTTACTAGTTGAGCGCTGGGAAATAGATTAAAAATAAAGAAGGGGACCATGTGTTCTTCCCTAAAACTGAGGAAAAATGTCTTTTGACAATTTGTCAGAGGGGATATAAGGACAATAACAACCCAGGATAACAATGATGTGAGTAGAAACAGTTTATTTTGAAGTTTTTGGGAACTATAGTTATTGTTCATTTTATGCTACCATTATATAAGGAGCTCAAATCTGACACAGGTAGTGTACTTTTCCCAGAATTTAGTTAACAGCCATTGCCTAAAGAGGAAAGGAAAGAAAAAGTGAGTAAATATAATTTATTCTTCATTGTACAAATATGTACTGTATAGCCACTATGTGTGACACATTATAGAAAAGATTGTGGGAAGCCATCTTAATGAGAAACAGAAACTGAGCATGGGAGCTGGGATTCAAATGCCTTCACATAATTTTCTCCTTGTAAGAAGGGCAAGTAAATATCCATGTTCTACAATCTAATCAGGAAGACTTCTCTTTATAAGTCTTTTTTTTTTTTTTTTTTTGACATGGGCAAGCACCAGGAAATGAACCCGGGTCTCTGGCATGGCAGGTGAGAACTCTGCCTGCTGAGTCATGGTGGCCCACCCATAAGCCTTTCGAAAGCAATAAAAATGCATTTAAAATCTTAGTTGCAGAGGTTTAAGAAAAAAATATGATACAAAGTACTAATGTGAAACATTTAAAATGGTGGGAAAAGAGGGAATATGCAAAAACAAAGTAAAACAAGCTATTGAGTGAAGTTTAAAAATCTTATGAAAATGATTTATTAAGCAGAAGAAAATTATTTCAAAATCCAGCAAAGGGCTTAGCTCTGTCGTAAATTAGATGTAGAATCATGAATATACCAAAGGACCTGTCAACAAATGGATCAGTCTGAATAATGATCTATGTACAAGATGCCTTCTAGGCTAAGATTCTTACAAAAATGTTATACACTGAGTGGAGAAATTCATTTAGAAGAAAATGGAGAACAACTAATGGACTTGGAGATTAAGCTTTTTTTTTTTTAACCTGAAAAGGCAAAATTAAAAATGCTTATACATTAAATTGTAAAGGAAAAAAATGCCTCTGTTACAATGTTTTTAAAATGTGCATGGTGGTTGCCATAGGGGTGAAATAATTATCTGAAAAAGACCGATCACATTTAGAACTATTAGGTCCTAGTGTACTGAGATTGTGGAAATGTACGCAGGGATGGCTGTGTTAATAATTCATACTAAAGAAATGAAAGATGCTTTGGTTGAGACTTTTATTTATGAAAAATGGCAGAATGTGATAATATTACCTTCAAATTGGCAAGGAGAAGTTTATAGTTCTTTGAAAATACATAAATGATAAATAGAAGATTGAATAGGTTTTAAAAATACAGATAATACATCATTTATAGAAAGAGTAGATCATATTAATAGATTAAAGTGGATCTTCTCAGACATCCTAGACATTTCAGAATATTTTTTTTTGAGCAGGAAGATTCATAGCAATTGATATTCATTAATTCTAAGAAATGCATATTTAGCACCTACTACACGTCCGGAACTTCGAAGCTGGGGTTACAGAAGTGGAAAAAGAAAAAAGAAAGTATCTGCTCTTATATAGTTTGCATTTTAATGTACAGAGATTAAAAAGTTTTTTTAAAATAGGTTCATTAAAGCAGAGGCTAAGGCTACTGATAATTATGCCTAAGAGTCACCCCTGGAGAGCCTCTTTTGTTGTTCAGATGTGGCCTCTCTCTCTCTAAGTCAGCTTGGCAGGTGAATTCACTGCCCTCCCCGCCACATGGGACATGACTCCAAGGAGTATAAATCTCCCTGGCAGGACAGGACAGGACTCCCAGGGATGAGCCTGGACCCCGCATCATAGGAATGAGAAAGCCTTTTTGATCAAAAGAGGGAAGAGAGAAATGAGACAAAATAAAATCTCAGTGACAGAGATTTCAAGCAGAGTTGGGACGTTATCCTGGAGGTTATTTTTATGCATTATATAGAGATCCCTTTTTAGTTTATGGTGTTTTGGAGTGGTTGGAGGGAAATACCTGAAACTATTGAACTGTGTTCCAGCAGCCTTGGTTTTTGAAGAAGACTGAAGTTTTACAATGTGACTGTGTGATTGTGAAAATATTGTGTCTAATGCTCTTTTTATCCAGGGTATGGACAGATGAGTTAAAATAAAGGATAAAAAATAAGTAAATAATAGGTGGAGATAAAGGGTAAAACTTGAATAGATTGGCATGCTGTGGGTCAGTGAGAGGGATGGGATGTATGAGTTCTTTTTTAAAAAAAAAAAATCTAGCTTTCTGTTAACAGCTAATTAGGACAGTGAAATTGTCCTTGATGAAGTGTTATGGGTGTAATATGTTAATGTGTCAACCCCTACTTGTAATTTACTTATCTGTTAGTAGGGGCCTTCTAGAGACAAGGCCCTAAACCAAAGGCTGTCTCTAATAATAGATGTTTGAAAAGAGCATGTTTTTCCCCCTTCCTCAATTCATCCTCTAGGCCAGCCCAATCCTACTGGCCCCTTCTTATCTGACTAGTTTTCTTTTCAGATGAAAATGGTATTAGAGTTCTCCATAACAATGGAGAGAACTGAAGAAAGGTGCTAGGGACTCCAAAGAGACAACTCTAGGGAAAAGAGGCAAAGGAAACCTCAAAGTGCAATTCCAGGTCTCAGAACACCAGGTTCAATGGCTTCTCTATTCTGTTCAGATGATGTATTTGGGGTTACTTTAATTTAAAATAATAAGATACCCTTAAGTCCTCTCAAGGGCAGACCAATAAATAAACAGTTGTCTTAATCTAAAAAAAAAATTTTTTTTCTGGAGTAATGCAAATGTTCTAAGAGTGATGATGGTAAAGAATACACAACTATGTGATGATATTGTGAGCTACTGATTGTATAATATGGTTGGACTGTACGTGTGTAGGTATTTCTCATTAAAAATATATATAAAAAAAGAAAAGATTGACACAGATGTTTGGAAATGCAGAAGCCCCAGTAGATGCCAGAAGCTGAGAGAGCCAAAAGAAGCTAAATAGGAACCAGAAGTGACATAGACGCAGACATTTGAAGATGTTTGGAGTGACGAAGTAGATGCCTGCAGTGCCAGCGGAAAGAGTGGATGGCTAGACATGGACATTTGGAGGGGCAGAGCCCAGCAGCCATTGCCATGTGCCTCCCCATGCAGTGCTAAGCAAGCCAGAAGTCACGAGAATCCACAGGAGCCCAGAGAGCCATTTGAAATGAGAAGCTGGGAGAGGCTGCAGATGTCAGCCACATGCCTTCCCATGTGACAAACATAGGACTTTCTTGAGTCAAGTTATCTTAGTCTGGAAGCCTTAGTTTGGACATTTTATGGTCTCAGAAATCCCCTTTATAAAAGCTGAAAAATAAAAGAATAAACTTCATTTGAAAAGGAAAAAAAAATAGGGACATTGAATGGAATATTAGAGGGGAGTAATTAAGAGAGAATATAGCGTAGTACCATGACTGTGAATGCTGACTTTACAGCTACAGAAGCTGGGTTAGACTACAATATTTGCCACTTTCCAGATGTATGATTTTGGTTAAATTTTTTAAACTGTCTATGTCTCAGTCTCCTAATCTGTGAAATGGACACCATATAATTCCTACCTAATATCACTGCACTGAGAATTTAATAAATTAATACATGTTACTCACATAAAAGAGTGTCTGACACAGAGTAAGTCAGTCCTATATATAAGTACTGATAGTAGTGTTTTCTATAATTATCACAAAAATGTTCATTCTTGCATGTTATCCTATAAAATCAATATATTTCCATTCAAAACCCCAACAGGTATCTTTTGCCAAACTTGAAAATCTGATGCAGAAATTTGTTTGGATGAATAAGTTTTCCAATATTTAAGGCAAATTTGAAAGAGAAAAACAAGATGTGGGTGCCTGCCTTACGAGTTATAATGGTTTCTTTAAATAAAATTTAAGCTAGAGTATTTAAAGCAATAGCAACTGGCTCAGAATTAATTTTAAAAAGAAAAGAATAAAGAAAGATCCCCAAAAGATTCATAGTACATTAAACAGTAGCACTATAAGTCAGCAATGTAAGGATAAACTGTTCAATAAATAAAAATTAAATAAAATTTGTGATGCTTCATGCTGTGAATAAACCACAATTTCTTGCTGGATATAGAACTAAATATGTAAAAAAAAGAGCTGTAATATCAGTTGAAAAAATATTCATGATTTTGAAGTAAAACATTATCGTCAATACTATATAAATCACCAACTATAAAGGAAAAGACAACAAAAGTTTTCTGTATCAAAATAAAAGGCATATTATATCATCAACAATCAGAACTTTAAAAACAGAAACAATTTGGGGGAAGATACCTGCAATTACATAAAGAGGAAAGATTCAACTACAAAATGTATAATAACACATACAAATTAATTAGGAAAGAGATATATTGTAGTAGAAAAAAATGGGTGAAGAAACTTGAGTAAGTGGTGAAAAAAATAGAAAACAAATTCTCCCCACAAAGTGAATTACTATATGGAGCGAAGCTAGTAATGAACATACAGGAAGAAGCTAGCAATAAAGAACATGCAAATTTAAACAACAATAAGATGCCATTTCTCACTTACTAGATTGGCAGAATTTAAATGACCAAACATTTCAAATGATGTGGGAACATGGAAATTTCACACTGTGGGGAGGAAGTGCAAACTGTAAAAGCACAATGGAGACCATTGGTAGTCAATAGTAAAAATGAACTGGGTCTCCCTCCTGATTCCATTTTTAGATATATACCCTAATGCTATGCTGCTCTAAATGTGGTACACAGAAGTCTTTGCTGCCACATAAGGTGCCATATATATATATATCAGCTGTCACCAAACTCCTGGATTAGTTTAGTCAACTTTTTGCCATTTTAGGAATACTTCTGGGTGCAGTAAGAAGGAATATTAATATACATTTTGGTCTGAGTTCTTTATCTCATCAGTCTCTGTAGGTGACATGGCTCAAGTGAATTTCTCAAAATTTTGCACAAGGAGAGATACACGCTGATGTCAAGCAAAGCATTGTTTGTCATATTAAAAATTAGCAGCTAGATGGTTTTCAAAAGGAGAAACAATAAAATCAAGTGTAGCTTATCCACAAAAGGAAACACTAAATAAGAATCAGAAGAAATGAACAAAATATATGTATATTATAATTCTTAGATTTAGGTTGAAAAATTAATGCTGAATTAAACTAATAATTTTTAAAATGAAATAAAAAGCAATATAGATACAGGGTATATGGGTGGTTCAGTGGTAGAATGCTCGCTTTCCATGTAGGAGACCTGAGTTTGATTCCTGGACCATGCACCCCGAAAAAAAAAAAAAAAGTAATACACTTCACAACAGTGCTAAATTGTGTTGATGATGCTGACACGTATGGACACATTATTTTATAATGTTTTATATTATTTTATAATAATATATTTCTATTATTTTATATTAGACTGACAGGCTCTATGCTAAGCTCAGGATGATTGGTGTCCAAGATGAAGAAATGGGGTTGCGAATTTTGACTTTATTCTTAAAATAAATAGGATTCAAACATGAAAAATGTTAGCAATTTATGTTTTGTGTGGTGGGTGTTTGTTAGACTACTGTAGGGGGAAACAGTAGTTTGCGATGGGGTTCGGGATATTGAATCAGGAGCCACACTGCATGATTTGAATCCATACTCTACCATGTAGTAGTTGTGTGGCCATAGGAATATTACTTTAATTTGGGGTCTCAGTTTCCACATACCTAAAAAGGGATTATATTATTTATTCATTGGTAGATAGATTTTCAATAGGCCTAATAGACAGGTCTTGCAATCTTCTTTATAAATTTATGTCATCTTTCTTTCTTTTTACTTTTTAAGAGAAACCAGAGACAAAGAGAATAAGAGAGAGAGTTCTTTCAAAAATCAGCAACTGTTTAGAGCAGAAAAAACACTTTAAAAAGTAAAAACAGAATGGGAGATCAAATAATAGACCATCTATTTAAGAAATTTCCTATAAATTCAGAGGAAAAAGAAAAAAAATGATGAAAATGTTGTGTTCATAGCTACTAGGTATGTGAAGTAATTCAATGGAACTCAAACCTCATAAATTTGGTGTGACAAAGGAAGAAAACAAGAAATAGAAGAGAGGCAATCATAGATGGTATAAATAAAGACAACTTTAGTGGGCTGAAAAAAATCTGTGCTTGGCAAACTGAATGGGCTCATTATGCAAAAAGCAAAATAAATGTAAAGCGATCTACATCTGGACATATCTTGGGGAAAGCTTTGATGGAAGGAAAAATAAATGTTCCTACTAGCATATAAGCATAGCAAATAAACTATAAACTGTGCTAACAATAGAAAGACATACGTGGTCATCATGAAATGCTCTTTAGAAACGGAATTTTAAAAGTGTTTGAGAGAAAGATGTTTCTGACACTAATTTTATGGCCATCTAAACTACTAAAGTGAAAGATAAGAACAGTTGAAGGATATCTTCAGACACATAAAGTTTCAAAAACTACTTAAGGATATAATGACTTGGGAGAAATATAAAAGTTAAATCAGGAATGGGACAATGCAACAATAATCAGATTTCTTTCAGAATATGAGAATTATCCTCAGCCACACTGGTTGCTGCTATGTTGAGCTCTCTTCAAATACCTTAGGGAAAAAAATGGTTTGACCTTAGAATACTATTCCCTGTCAAACTATCAAAAAGAATGTGAATATTTTTGCACATGGGAAACAGAAAAGTGGGCCACCCAAAGGAAGATTTACAATGAAAGAAACTGATGAGTAGAGGAAAACTGAGGGACAAGACTTTAAACAATAATGATACTTTGAGGATGTGATATTTCCCAGATGATCCAACATAAACATCTGGGAGTCTTGAGTGAGAGCATGGAACCCATGCTGGGTTGGGGCTACAGAGAATAGAGATACCAGTAGAGACATTAGGAGAAAAACGTTTATGCATGTCTTAAATATTAGGAAACCATCTAAAGAGCTAAAAGTGAGGTACATAACTTCAATATAATAGACAAAATGAAACAAAGAAAACTGAATTAAACCCCCCTAAAATTAAACAACTCTACCAACAAGAAACCATGGTATATGGGAAGCAGAAAATGCAATGGCATGAATCCAAACAAAATAAATCCAAATAAAACTGAAGGAGTATTAACAAAGAATGGTAGGGTTGCATGAGCAGAGATGGAGAACTCTTCTAAGTGTATTTCTAAGTAAATTGTAATGTAGAATGACACATTTTTTGAATAATACAAAAGACTAATGATATATGGAGACATATGGGAAAGAGGGAAGGATAAAAGAACACTTATAATACCAGAGGCCAGTCTGTGGGGTGAATAATGGGAGTTAATGCTTAATTGGTACAGAATATTCTGGGTGGGGCAATGGAAGAGTTTTGGTAATGGGTGGTGATGGTGGTAGCACAATACTGTGAATGCAGGTAACACCACAGAATGGTATAATTGAAAGTGGTTTAAAGGGAATATTTTAGATTGCATATAGATTACCAGATTAAAATAAAATAAAAAAAAACCAAACCTTAGAACTATACAACACAGAGTGAACCCTAATTGTAAAATATGGACCATGGTTAATAATATAATTATAATAACATTGTTCCATCAGCTGTTCCATACTAATGGAATATTAATAATAGAGAAAATTGAGTGGGGGAGGTATGTGGAAATTTTGTACTTTATGCAGGATTTTTCTATAAACCTATAACTTCTCTAATAAAAAAATAGAAAATAAAAGAATACCTCTGGAAATGGAAGCTGGGCAAGAGGGGGAGTGAGGAGAAATGTGCATGGAGTGGTGACTCACTTTCATGCTTTATTCCATATACTCTGTGATGGTTGGGTTCTGGTCTCAACTTGGCCAAGTGATGATAACCAGTTGTTTGGTCAACGAAGCACTGGCCTGACCCTTGCTACAAGGATATTTTGTGACTAGCTGATAGACTGGAAGGCTGGCTTATTAAATCATCAGTCAATTGATTGCCTCTGTGGTGTATCACACCTGCAGTCAACCAAAGCGTGCTGCCCACAATGAGATGCTCCAATCAGATGAAGGCTTTTAAGGAAGAAGAGAGACTTTTTCACTGCTTCTTCAGCCAGCGAAACTCTCCTGTGGAATTCGTCCAGACCTTTCACTGGAGCTGCCAGCTTCACAGCCTGCCCTATGGATTTTGGACTCTTCCATTTCCATGATTGCATGAGACACCTTTATAAATCTCATATTTACAGATCTCTCCAATTGGTTCTGTTTCTCTAGAGAACCCTCACCAATCCACACTCCATATAAATTTTGCATGAGCCTTTTACATAGGAATGATCCCTTATGTTACTTGTATAATGAGAGCAGTGAGAGGAAACAATGAGAAAATTATCAAAAACTGAGCCCCCACAAAAGGCTTTGGTCCCAGAAGATTTTACAGATGATCTCCTGACAGTTTGTAAATTAAATTAATCCACATACAATAAAACCTGCTCTATTGTTTAGCAAAGAAAAAACCCTGATGCATATTCAAACAACTTTATGAAACCAAACAACTTTATGAAACCAGCAGTAGTGCTACATCAGATGCCAACAAGGAATGTAATTTAAAAAAAATTATTAATCTCAGTGGTAGAATGCTCTCCTGCTATGCAGGAGACCTGGGTTCAATTCCAGGACGATGCACCCCCCAAAACAATAACTACTAACCCTATAATCCTTCAAGTATACTGTACATGTCAAATTCACTTACCAATTAACTTGCCAAAATGTAAAATGTAAACAAAGCATTCAGCTGCATATCACAAGCATTCAATGAAGAAACATGAGAAGTGTCCATTTTGGCAAAATTGCTGTAATTCTTCAACAGGCAAATCAAAATGGTCATTGAAGAGGGGACTTGTTTTCTTCCCTAACTCTTCCCTAAATATCAGTTCTAAAACAAATAGGTGTTCCATCAGGTGTGTCAAACATGTGAGTTCCGCATTTCTACTTAATAAAATCAAATTAAAATGACAGTAAAGGGGGAGAGATGAATCTCAACAAAGAGGAACTGGGGAAGGAAATGCGAAGAGCAAGACAGTGTCTGGAAGATGAGGGATTAGTGGGTAACTTTCCTGAAGTAAGCAGAGGAAGGTATAGAATAGGAAACATGAACAGGAAGACAAAGGAGAGGAAGGAACATAAGGTGACAACTCTGAAGGAGGATGGCAATGACTGTGCAAGTCTCTAGTGCACTGAGAAACTGAACATATCCCCCAACCCCTGTGCCCCTTCCATACTCTGGTTTTCTCAAGGCCCAACGGCCATGTGTTTCCCCAGTGGCAAAAACAAGTTAAAATTTCTTTCCCCAAAGTGGACAAATAAACAAACAAACTATTCTGAGAATTGTAGAAAGGCTGGCTCGAGAAATGCTGCTCCAAAGCAGAGCCTTCCTCAATTTGGCATTTTCATCCCTAGAAAATAACGACTCATTTTCTAAAAACCTTCTTAATGGCAAGACGTTATTACCCATATAAAGCTCACATTTGTGTTGTTGTTGTTGTTGTTTTTTAATTTTCTTGTTCTATAGTATAAAGGAGCAAATGATCATCAAGCATTTGAGGAAGGATGCACAACAAAATGTTCAGGAAACATTGCACTTTATGAAATATATTGAGAAAAAGTTTCAGACACGTTTTTAGAATGTCAACACATTTCATGACAAGTCAAAATGAGAAACCTATTTAAAAGGCTGTATATTTAACCATCTCTCCTATTGGAATTATTTGTATAAGGAACACAGTACCTTAATGAACTGGAGATAGACACTAACTAAAAAAAAATAACTCACATAGAGCTTTATAGACTTTTCTATTATTTCCATTTACATTCTAACGATGGAATTTTATCTGATGAAAGTATAGACTGAAACAAGTGTTTCAGAAAATGAAAGTGTCTATCAAGAGGCGAAAATTTAAAAAGATTTACAAGCATTAGTCTAATTTAAACTTTAGAGAAAGTAATAAACTAGAAATGACATGATGTTTTTCTCAATTTAGTATTTCCATATAACTACTTTTAGCCTGAATGTAAAAAGTGAAAGAGACCTGGACACATAAAATGAAAAGCACAGGCAATCTTACATGTTAACAGGGATATAGCGCATTAAAAAGCCACGTGAAAAAGCTGGAGTAGAAAGGTGAAAGAGAAAGGAGAAGATATATGTAATTCCATGTGAAGGAAGAGTCGAGGACCAAGAGTTGCTGGGAGGCGGTTCCAGAATGCCACTCTTTGGGAAAAGGTACCACCTTGCTGATACTTCCATTTGAACTTCTCCCAGCCTCCAAACCATGGGTCAATAAATTCCCATTGTTTAAAGCAACCCATTGTATGGCATTTGTCTTAGCAGCTGGGAAGAGACTAGGACAGTGGTATATTTATACAAGGAATGCTATAAAATCATAAGAAAATGCTGTGCTAGGACTATATACACCTAACATGAGCAAATCCTGCAAACGTAATATGGAACGAAAGAATACAAACTCTATGATTCTTTCTAATAAAGTGTGAAGATCAACAAAACTAGAATATAATAAGGAGTAATATATTCTTAAGTTTGTAAATGTAGCATTTGAAATAAAATAAATTATCAAAAACACTCAGAATAGGGATTATGTTTTTTAGGAAGGAGAATAGGGCATTTGAGAAGGGCCCCCAGGGAACTTTTCCTATTCTAGCAATATGGGTTAGTGGTTGCATAGCTGTATACTCGAAAATATTTCATTAATCTATATATTTGTTTTATTCACTTTTATATGACATATTCAACAATAAACATTTATAAATAAAAACAAACTATATGATTTTTGTGTAAGTTATTTTTAAAGATATTATTTCTATTCTACAAGATCTGTTCATGAATAGGCCAATTCTTTTTCACAGATTCACTATTATAAAAGGAATCTAACTATGTTTCTGTATGGGATTTTAATTCCAAATGTCAAGTGAATATAAACAAGATAGTAGTGCTTAAATTTGTAAGAAGTTTTAGTTGGGAACATTAGTATGACAATCAAATTTCTAGATAAAATATATTTGCCTTTAAATCTTCATTTTAAAAATTTAAAACTAGTGAAAGATAGTTTAAAATTATTTAATATTACTTAAATTTATTTAAAGTAAACTTTGTATATCCACCCTTTCATTCATTCAACTATTCATTCATGCATTTAGTTATTCAAATAAATATTAACTGGAATATAAATTTTACTAGACCTTGTAATACAAGACTAAAAAGAGAGAATTCTTGCTTGCATGCACTTAGTCTGGTCAGGCAGATAGACACCCATATACCGAATAATATATGTAAAGGACGAGACTATGGGAACACTGAAATTAGGCTACCTAATATACCTTTAGAGGGCTAGAGAGAGAGAGAGAGATATTGATATTGTACTGAGTATGAATGTAATTTATCCAATTGGAGAATGGTTACTGAGGTCAGCAAAATTTAATCTCTGAGACAATCATTATACCACCATAAGATATTGCAAAATACATTTTAACAAACAGCTTGATGAATTATCATAAATGAATATCCTTTTGTTCTCATGAGCTCTAACAATATTTCAATGAAGATCATCAAAATCATCTAGAACCTGCTTTAGAAGTTACATATGATAAAGTTGATTATTTTAAAGAATATCCAATATATTATATCCACTAGCACCTCATTTTAAACAGAAATTAATATCTATCCAAACAGATGCAAGTACACAGTTATAAATCTTATGCAGGTAAACATTCATATCAAAAGCAATTTCAACCAGTTACAGAGAAGAAAAGAAGGTTAATAGAATGACTTCAAAAACTGAAATAAGCCTTTTACAAAAGCAATTCTATTTGACAATAATGACGCAACATTCTTTTTCTCTCAAGGGGAATTGCTTTGTTAGTGTTGTGGTTTTGAACTATATATATTCCAAGTAATCATGTTCTTAATACTGATCTATTCCTGTGTGTGAACCCATTTTAAGTAGGATCTTTTGACAAGGTTACTTCAGTTAAGCCATGAATCAGGACGGGTCTTAATCCTTTTATTGGAGTCCTTTATAAAAGAATAAAATTCAGACAAAGAGAGAAAGCCAGGGAAGTAAGGGTTTGAAAGCAACGAAACTCAGAAAAAAAGGGAGAGACCAGCAGGCACCACCCTGTGCCTTGCCACGTGACACAGGAGTCCAGAATTGCTGGCAGCTGGTCTTCAAGAAGAAAGTATCATGTTGATGATGCCTTGATTTGGACATTTCACAGCTTCAGAACTACAGCTATTACGTTCCCATAGCTAAAGCCAACACATTTCATGGTAATCTGCTTGAGCAGCTTAGCAAACTAAAATAGTTGGGAATGTTTTATTTCTTAGTTTCATTAGATTAAAAAATAATGTAGCTGAATTTAAGTTTTACAAGATATGATGAAATGACGGGTGTCTGTAGGAGGACACCAAGTATTCCTGGGTGCCTGAAAACAACATATGGAAAGACTGAGGAATCTGAGAATGTTTAACAAGGAGATAAGAAACCCATTTGAAGGGCTGTTTTGGTAGACGAAGATTTATTTCTTGGTTCCCACAGGGACAAAGTAAGCTTTATGAGTGTAAGATACATTGAGACTCATTCAATCATTGGTAACATTAGTAATTGTGAAATAGGTATTATCATCATAATTATTAAATGATCCTAAAAAAAGAATGGTCTGCCTAAAATAGTAGTGAAATCCTCACTAAATAAATAATTTAAGTATTGTTTAGAAAATTGTATGTGCACTATAATGAATAAAGGATTTTGCTGTTGAAGTAATATTGAGCTGCATGGACATGAAGTCTTCTTTAAATATTATGATCCCATGAATTTCATGATCTTAGAGACAGGGTTCAAATCTCACTTATAAAGGAACTACTAGAGTAATATACGTGGATTGATAAAATACCTTAAGGTTTGCCAAAGTAATTAAATAAATCCTAAACTAGTTTTAAATTTTTAAGATAATAAAGTATAGTCACATATAACCATTCAAGTTGCTTTTAGACCTGAAATTTTGTCTAGGACATATTTAAACTATAGACCGAAATCCACTTGTCTTATGGCCTTGATCTGAGTGGAGGGGTCTGAAGCTTAGGATTTCCACACCTAGGTTTAAGACATTAGAGAATTTAATTTGAAATATTTATTTGGTCGCACTTCTGCAAAATGGCGTTGTTATTTTGAGCAGCTTATTATTGCTTGAGCAGCTTAGGTTATTAGGTTATTAATAACCTTAGGTTATTAGACCTAACCTTAGCCCAAGATTAAATTTACCTCTAGTTTAAAGACAAATATTCTCAGAACCATGTATTAAGGGAATAATAACACATTTCCATTTTACTACAAAATTTTAGATCTCAAAATACGTTACTTTTCATAAAGAAGAAAACATAAAATGAAATGATTTCTCAGAAACAATTACTGGAATAGTACTACATTTCTCTTTTACCACAAAATTTTAGTTCTCAAAATAGGTTACATTTCATAAAGAAAAAAGTTTATGACATAAAACAATTTCTAGCCAGAAGAGCCATGGATATCTTTAATAATCAAGCTTCAAATATAACAAACTAAAATAGCTTTTTACTCGACACTTCAAAAGGGAATAACAGCAACCCAACACATTAACTGCCATATGTTTCAAATAAATTTTAGAGAAGTTCCCTTTGCCTAAGCAGATTTCTTTGTGATTTATTAGATAGAAGGAGTTTGAAAGTTAACTTCAATTGCCCTTGATAGATTCCAAATAAAGAATAGGCAATGTTCATACTTGGGGGACAAAAGAGAAAACTTAAAAAAAAAAAAACCTCTTAATGCCACGTTTCCAAATCTTAAAAGCTGAGATGCTCGGAAGGGAACTATATTAAATATACTTAGCATCTTGATTACTGTACTTAATGTCACACTATTTATTATTCATCATCTCCTGAAGTTTAGTCTGAGTTCTTACTTCAAGTACCGCAGTACTGGTACTTCAAGTACCTACAACAAAACCCACATAAGGTAGACAGTCAATAAGTATTTACTGAATAAATGGAAAACAATACAGGCAACATAACAGAAGAGAGAGATTACTATGAAGTATCACAGCGTGGTTGCCTAAAGAGGCAAGATAAAATGATAAAAGAATACTTAACTTGTGAGAAAAAATATATATACAACAGAGCAACCTATCTTGATTAAAAGCAAACAGACGAACGGAATGTGAGTCTTGCCTGGTGTGCGTTAGAAGAATCATACAGCAAAAGAGTTCTGGATGCAGCATCTTCCCTGTGAGTTTGAGATAAATAGTCTGAAGAACCCATCGGTCATAAACAGATTCCCCGCAGATGCAGCTCCTGTAAATCTCAGTTGTAGACCCCTCCCTTCGGTGTCCGCCTTCCGGAATGCAAATATGCAACTATGTAAAGTTACCGTGCTATAATTAGTTCCTGTGTGCACCTCACATATATTAGTTTATCAGATCAACTGGGCACTTAACAAGATCCCAGAGGGATAAGAATACAGCAGATAATTTGGATAGGTAGAGAACTGGGAAAAAAAATGCAGACGAGATAGGACTATGTGAAGCTGTAGAGTAGGCTAAGTTGGTCCTTTACCCAGAGCTGGGACCGTGTCTGAGAAGGAGGTTTGGGCAGCAAGCAACACGGAAGAATAAGGGGTGGGGACAATTGATTTCTAATCAGATCGGGGCAAGGAGGTGTTTCATTTCATTTCCGTACTTACACATCCATCAATGCACATATATCTTGGCTGAGTTTTTTAAAAAAGTAATATGTAGGGAAACTTTAATAATGTTCTTAGTATCATGTGGCAAATTTGAATTTTATTTATTTATCCTTCCGCGGGTAGAAAACTAGGGTTGGAAAGTTATCTGTTGCTCTAAGACATGAGTTAGAAAAATAAAATTGTCTTGCTAATTTCTAGTTATCTTTTGAAGTATGTTCTAACTTGATGTTAATGAAAACATAATTAATTCTCCCCTTGTTCCTAAAATATAATTTTAAATTTTATTTGTATTTTCATCAAATAAATACGTACTTTGATCAGTTGAATAGGACTTTGCTTCTATTAACATACAACTGCTTAAACGTAGCACACCTTTTCATCTGTCTGGTTCTTCTGGTGTTTATAATTATGTTTCTACATAACATGCTTAAATTGTTATTTTTTATTTCTCAACTTTACTCTATATAGGACATCATAGTATGAGAATGGAAGATTTAGCATTCTGATCTCTTACATCAGATACACACACACACACACACACACACACACACACACAAACACAAAAAGGCTTCCACTCTCCTCGGTCTCCCAATAGAGCTTTATCACAACTGTCATTTAAGCCAGTAAGTGTCATGATTTGATCCCTATAAGATATTATTCACAACTGAATCATGAAAAATATTTTGAGTTTTTTTTTTCTTTTTACACCTGTTTTTTATGGGGGGGGGGGTCCGCTAGTTAAAAAGTTCTAGATTTTTTTAATGCTTTGACTTACTTCTCATCATTAATTCCTCCCCGAAGCACTCTCACAAAATAGTTTCATATATTAGCAAAATCATGAAGCAATCTATCTGATCACTTTATATCATTATTTTGCTAATCCCATTACTTGCTTTAATAATAGTCTTCTATGTCTGATCTAGTTGCTTTTACATCATTTGAAAATTCCCCTCATATCACTTGAGACTTCCTAAATATCATCCTGAGAAATAATCACTTTCAGTTCCTCTTATGTTGAAGCACACTTTCCTAAACCTCATGTCTTCCTTTTCCTTTGTTTATAGCTAACTAACTAAATAATCAATGAATTCGTCAATTAATTCATGGATGAGAATATCTTCTTGTCATCTCTTGAGAGATTGGACAGGGAAAGTAACTTCTGAGAACTGGCATATGTGAAAAATATCTCTATTCTATTTTCACATGCAATAGTGTAGCACGTTGTAGAATTCTTGTGCCTTGAAAGTGCAGTGTCTTGTAAGTGTTAAGACATTTTCTCCACAATCATAGGCACCAATGCTGCTACTGAGAGATCTAGTAAATATTAGCTTGAGACCTGATCATTTGTATAGGATATATTTTTTCTCTAGAAACTTTGAAAATGTCCCCTCTGTGTCTCTTACTCTGACATGTCATAATAAATGTGCCATGGTAAGAGTACTTTCCATTCATATTACTAGGTATTTGGTGGTGAACATCATAAATCATAAAACTTGTGTTATAAAATTTTTTTGTATAATTTATTTGTTCATCTCTTTGAGCCTCCTCAACCTGGTTTTCTCTTCTTGGAATCATGTTGGAAGATTGGTGTTGGGGCTCCTGAACTGACACTTGAGCTTTCTTATATTTCTCTCTTGTTTTCTATATTTTTATTTTTATTATATTTTCTTGGAGAGTTCCACCTTTTTCCACTTTATTTTTTCTTTTTAAGATTACTAACATCATATTTTAAATTCCTAAGGGTTCTCTGTTATTTTCTGAACATTTCAAAAAATAACTTCCCATTTTTTCTTGCATTCAGTATCTACTGTTACAACCTTGAAAACAAACTTTATAGCTTTTTTCCCCTTATTTTACATTTCAGTCCACTTCTGCCTTTATCTCTTTTTCCTCTATCTATAGCCCATTTGTCTACTTGTCTGTTTTGATATTTATCTTTCACATTACAACAGTCCTCAAATGTATTTACTTAATCATAATGAAGAGTAAAAGGCACTTTAAACCAGTTGGAAGCACAGGTTTGGAGGTGGAGGGATATATAAACTGATGGGAATCCACCAAAGGAGGAATTTAGTAGAAGAAACTGAACTTATACAACATTAATTAGGCAAGAGAAGAAAGAAGTGTGGTAGAGTGGCAAGTTGAATTTAATTTTGAAAAGTTTTGTTAGGAATGTCTGAGAGAAATCTTGGCAAAGGCAGAAAAATGCTGGCAGTTGTAAATAAAGATTGGATGTAATTGATATAAAGGTAGTGTATTAGTCAGGGTTCTCTAAGGAAACAGAATCAACAGGAGGCACTCGCAAATATAAAATTTATAAAAGTGTCTCACGTGACTGCAGGAATGCTGACTCCAAAATCTGCAGGGCAGGCTGTGAAGCCAATGATTTCGATGGAGGGTCTGGACGAACTCCACAGGAGAGGCTCGCCAGCCAAAGGAGGAGGAGAGAGCCTGTCTCTTCTGAATCCTCCTTAAAAGGCTTCCTGTGATTAGACTGAGCATCACTCATTGCAGAAGACACTCCCCTTGGCTGATTACAAATGGAATCAGTTGTGGATGCAGCTGACGTGATCATGATCTAATTCTATGAAATGTCCTCATTGCAACAGACAGGCCAGCGCTTGCCCAACCAGACAAACAGGTACCACCACTTGGCCAAGTTGACACATGAACCTGACCGTGACAGGTGGTGTCTGCAAAAAGACAGTAGATGTAACTGTCAAGAGAGGCATATATATGGAAAAATGTCACTTCAGTCACTGAGCATAATCTGGACTAAAATTCAAAATGCAATTTAGAAATTTCTTTTCAGCTTGTAGGAATAGCTTCCATATATGCAACACAAGAACAGCCAGCAGAAAATAGACTTGTTTATGAAAGCTGTTATATTGTAATTATTCCTAAGTATCTACACTTGGAGTAGAAACAATCAAGTTAATTGGTTTGATAATAAAGATTTATTATCTTCAGCATTCTTATATTTGCCTAACTCATTAATAATATGTTCTAGACTATGCATAGAGCCCTTCATATCACAAAATTTCTCTTGTTAGATATAAAATTCTATTGAATAGTCATGAAGTCCTCCTGGAAATCACTGACAATTTTGCTATATATATATATATATATAGAATTATGAATTAAATTGTGATGTGTTCATTTATTGATTTATCTACCTATTTCTTCATATGTATATTTTTTTCCTTTGGCAAAGAAAAATAAAGTTTTATTTATGTCAATTAAAAGGTGTAATTATGCATTAAGCTATAGTATCATTGTCTTGATACTTTATAATTTTATCTTTGTATTATCCATGCCAACTTCTCATTATCAAGAAGATAAATCTGCTCACTTACCATGGTTGGAGGGACTGGAAGAAACTTGTGGGTACCAGTGTTTTACCCTTATGCATCCTCTGTCCATGGCAATTGAACAGTGTGAATAAAATCCAAGCAATTTTGTACTATACCGCCTTCATCATTCATTGTGGTGGTTAAAACAATAGCCAAAGTTAAGCATATTGACCATGGGGAAGGACCAGGAATCTGTTATCTGTGTGTGTGCCTATGTGTATCTATTAATAGTTGAGCTCTCTTGCCTAGAGTGAAAGCTGTGCATTATAGATATGTCTCTGAAATCCACATACAAATACCGTTTTTGCTGTATTTATTTTTAATTCATTTTTGTCCAATTTGATCCATTTTCTAAAATCTCTAAGGATAAAACCCTGAAAATATGATATCAGAAATGATAATGGACTCTCAGGGATCTATTTGAATCTTAAGTACAATAAAGCAGAAAGAGGATTTGGTAAGATGGTGAATTGAACACAAATATTTACTTTTTGGCTACCCATTCCAAATCTGCTTCTCTTGGGGCTCTTCTAGGGTCTTGGATATAGATAAGAGGAGGAGGTACTGAGGCTGAAATGCAATGGCCCTCTAAAGGGAACTCAATAGGCAGAGAGAAGTGGATCATTTAGAACAAAGAGAATAAGCAACTCATAAAATAGGGCTTCCTGAGACAAAAGAGAATTTGAACAGAAAATTAATACAGTTATTAAGATGATACAAGTATAGAAAAAATCTAAACAGAAACAATGACAGCAATATAACCATGATTTTCTAAATAATAAAATGGAAAGTAAGTCACATGGGGGTGTGTATGACATTTATTGTATTAGTTAGGGTTCACTAGAGAAACAGAATCAACAGGAAATTTCCATAAATATAAAATTTATAAAAGTGTTTCACGTAACTTGTGGGAACCCAGAATCCCAAATCCATAGGGCAGGCTGCAAAACTTTCGACTCTGATGGAGGGTCTGGACAAACTCCACATGAGAGGCTCACCAGCCAAAGCAGGAAGAGAGACTGTCTCTTCTGAATCCTCCTTGAAAGCTTCCATTGATTAGATTAAATGTCACTCATTAGAGAAGACACTCCCTTGGCTGATTGCAAATGGAATCAGCTGTGGATGCAGCCTACGTGATCATGATATAATTCTATGACATGTCCTTATAGCCACAAACAGGCCAGCGCTTGCCGAACCAGACAAACGGGCACCACCACCTGGCCAAGCTGACACATGAACCTGACCATGACATTTACTAAAAGTTCAAATGGAAGAAATACATTAAAGTATAGAAAAAAATATATAGGAGAAAGAAAGTCTTACAGAAAAACATAAAGTAATATAACCTGAAAATCTAATGTATGAACATTAGGCATTGCAGTAGGAGGGGAAGACACAAACCGAGGAGATGTGTTAATTACACACATCACAGGGGAAAATTTCCTGGGTTAAAGATAAATTTGAGTGTGGAGGTTGAATGAACTAGCCATCTTCCAGAGTGGATTTGTGAGAAATCCCGCCCCCCCCAGACTAATCCTCTGAAATATTCTGAATTGTAAGAATAGAGGGCAAAGATAAGCATCCAGGGAGAAAGCATAAGTTATCTATAAAATGGAAAGAATCACATGGGAGTTATATTTTGCTACATTTGAAGACAGATGGCAGTGCCTAGAATCCTATACTAGAATACAAAACTGAGCAAAATAACGATATTTAAAGATGTCGAATTTGTAATACAAACCACATAGGTATTCCATCTGAGAAAAGTAATAGAGAAGAGGGTAACCAAACAACAAATGTCCCAAATTTGAGCCCTCAAATGGATAAAATGAAGGAGAAATAATCAGAATGCCTGAGTCTTATCCCCCGCAAAACACACGCATATATATACACACATATGCTAGCACACACAATGAAGAAGATTATATAGCATAAATAGTGAATAAGTAATATGGAATCAGAGAGGTTATACAGCAAAGGAAATTCTAATAATGGATCAGAACACAATATATTACAGCATCCAAATAAACCTAGGTATTGCAGAAACTTTGGGGTAGAAGTAGATAAACATATTCCCATGGCTTCATTGGTAGAGACAGAGTGTAGAAAGGTGAGGGGCAGGAGGTAAGTAAGCATACTCTAATATTCTTTACTGGCTGAAGTTGGAGGTTGGGTGGGGTAGAAGTAAGAGGAAAGTAAAGCTTCGAGAATCAGTGAACATTTCTGGGTGTTTTCAAAAAGTAGTAGAGTAATACTTATTTCACTAAGGATTAAGAGAAAGGGAAGCTAGCAATGTACTATAATAAACAATGTATTAGAATTACAAGTTATCAAGGAGAAAGAAATGGATTGGACTGAACAATAACATGCCTAAGTAAAAAAATTAGAAAATAACAAAAGAGGAAAAAATCTAAACATATTAAGAAATAAAATAAGTAGGAAAGAATAAAACCATGCAATTCAGTTATTACACAAAAGCAAAAGATCAATTTCTCCCCTTAAATATCAGAGGCTATCATATTAGATTGAAATAAAAAAAAAAAACTAGTTATCTGTGGGCTTTTTGCAAGGAGCATACTTCAAAATAGTTATAAAGCATGGTTGGAAAATATAAATGCGTTTGAAAAGATAACATACAAATGCAAAAAAAAAGATACATACAAATGCAAGTAAGGGTTTCAGTGTTAATTTCATAAAATTACAATATAATATTAAAAGGACTAATTACCATAAGCAAAAAAACTTGAAGGACATAAGGAGACACAAGTGACAAGGATAATTTATCTCTAACAAGCTTATATTTCCAAACAACATGACATCTACATAACAGAATCTGAGAGAAAAAATAATTGTGGAAAATTTAAATGAATTTCTTTTGGAATTAAAAAGACCTAGTGCCCACAAAATATGAAGGATATGAAGAGAGGAACAGTGAGTGTGGTTTGAATTGCTAAAGCTGCTGGAATACAACATGCCAGAAATGGACTGCTTTTACAATGGAGATTCATTAGTTTATAAATCTACAGTTCTTAGGCCATAAATGTGTCCACATTAAGGCATCAACAAGATGACACCTGGACTCTGAAGCAAGGCTGTCAGCGTCTGGAACACCCCTGTCACATGGAAAGGCACATAGCTGCATCTGCTGGTCCTTCATTGCCCTCAGTTCTCAGTTCCAATGGCCTCCTCTCTGAGCTTCAGCGGGTCCTCTCTTAGCATTTCCAGGGTGTTTCTTTCTAAGCTCTCTCTCTGGGTATTTCTCTCCCTGCTCTCTCCTGATTTTCTTTTATCCTCTCATAAAGGACTCCAGTAAAGAATTAAGACCTACCTTGAATGGGGTGGGTCACATCTCAATTGAAACAACCTGATCAAAAGTCCGCTCCACAGTAGGTCTGCACCCATATGAGTGGATTAAAAGAACATGGCATTTTCTGAGGTACATAACAGCTGAAATAGAGTATAATCAGTAAATTTGACTTAATATATAAATATAGTACTCTACAGCTCTTGAGCGACATCTCTGCGTGTTTCCACGTATATTCTTTTGTCTATGGAATGTTTTTACAAACCATCACATAGTTGGTCACAAATGAAATGTTGCTTTCTTTAATAGGCTACAAAAAACAAACATCTCTACTTGGAAATTAAAAGAAAAAAGAAGACAATTTTAAATAGCTCTTGGATCAAAGGAAATCACTAACTATCAGGAACACAATGAAAAGAAAAAATAATGAACATAAAACCAACAAGACAGCTGTACAAAGAGCAACACCAGTTGCCTTTAATGTTTTCTGTATTAAAGAAGAAAGATGAAAAAGAAACTTTGTACCCAAAAGAAGGAATGAGAATATACAGAATATATCAAAATAAATAAAGATAGAAAAATTAATGAGTTTAAAACCTAAAATTAATGAAATAGAAAAGAAATGTAAATCCTCAAATGAATTTGTCTGATTAAAACTTTGCAATCCTGTTTAATAGGAGAATAAAAGAAGGGAAGAGGAGCAGAGAAATAAGTACAAGTAAGAGAGAGAATAAAGAAATAACGAGAAAACATGCACAGTGATGGCAACAGATTTGAAATCTTAGAAGAAATTATTTATTTCTTGAATGATTAACTCATGAAGAATTAGAACACTTCAGTAGTTCTACTACCAGAATGGAACCTACAAAAGAGATTAAATATGCACCATTGAAAAAGACAGTAAAAGCAGATGGGTTCACAGATGAGACTGATATAACCTTTAAAGGAGTCATAATTTCCATTTTACTTACAATACACCTGATCCTAGAAATAAAAGTTCATTTTATAATCCACCATAATTTTGATTTAAAAAATTGAGACCATTCTCCCTTATTAATGTAGAAACAAAATTTCTAATTAAAAGATGAGCACATGAAATGTCAAATGGATCAAACAATACATCATCAACTGGAGTTTATTTGGGACATTAAACCCAATTGCAGTTTATGATTTAATGTAATTCCCATTAGAATCACAACAGGTTTTTTGTTGCGGTAGCTTTTTTTTTAATTTTGTAAAATACTCTTAAAGTTTGTATGGAAGAACAAAATGTCAACAATAGCTGTGAAAATAGTTGTGTATGTGTTGGAGGTAGGGGTGAGGCATGAGTTTTCCATTATCGGGTTACAGACCAGGCTTTAAACCTATGGTAACCAAATCAATGCGGTATAGATATTGGAATAGATAAAAATAACAATGGGACAGAACGGAAGATTCATAAAGAGATCCCTAAATATTTAGCATATTATAAAATGGATGTTTCCATTCAGTGGGAAAGTAGGGATTATTTAATAAACTGATTGCAAAATCGATTACTCATGTGGAAAGAAATATAAAGAGAATTTAACTTTCACTGTACACAAGATTAAAAACCAGATGGATGACAAACTGAAATATAAAAACAAACCGATTAAACTTCTGCGAGAAATGATATCCCAAGGTACAATTTAAAAAAATGAAATATTACACAACAGCGAAAATACTGTTTAACTACATTCACTAAAATGAATACATTTCACAAACGGTACTGAACAAAGCATGCAGAACAATACACTGTGCATGAATCAATCTAATGGTCATGAGTAGGCAGATATAAACAATATATGTTCAGAAATGTGTTTATAAGTGTTAAACCTATAAAAGAAAAAGTAAAGGGATTATTGACACAAGATGCAAGATATTGATTATCTGTAAGGAGGGTAAGGATGGTGTGACTGGGAATAATTGCTGTACCCCTTAAGATTACATGCATAATATAAGGAAGGGCCGGGGAGAATTTCTTAATTAAGAATGGAAGCCCAGAAGTTGTAGTAGATATAAATGTAACCCCTTTTCATATAGCAAATGATGCAAAAGTCAAATGCAAAATATTACAATAAAATTGGAAAAAAAGAACATATTAAAATATACAAAGAAATAAATATATTCATAAAATACAAGTCTCTTCAAAGTGACCAATGTAGATAAATAATTTAATAGAAAAGTTGGAGAAAGGGCATGAATAAGCAATTTATTAAAAAGCAAATAAAAGTGATGAGCAAGTATATAAAAAGATGCTCAAGCAAATTAGCTGTTAGATAAAGGCAAATTAAAGTAAAATGGGATATCATGTTCATTAGCTGAAAAATAAATTAAGAAGAGCTAAGATTTATGCTGGCAAAGATGTTTGAGAAAAGGAGGTCTCATGCATTGCTAATGAAAATGTAAATTATTACAACCTTTGGAGAAGCAATTGGCGATTACTTCAAAAAATGTTTTCTTTGACTCAGCAATTCCATTGCTAGGAA
The DNA here is from genome assembly GCF_023851605.1 of Tamandua tetradactyla. Taxonomy (NCBI): domain Eukaryota; kingdom Metazoa; phylum Chordata; class Mammalia; order Pilosa; family Myrmecophagidae; genus Tamandua; species Tamandua tetradactyla. The sequence goes on from NC_135352.1 coordinate 32,916,113, forward strand.
CATATCCCATGAAAGTTAAAGCTTTATTATGTAAGACTGAACAAAATATTTATCTCAGCATTGTTTCTGATGACAAAAACTAGGGGCAAAAATGGATGTCTATGAAGGAAGGAATTTTTTATCTATGTAATGGAATATCCACATAATGGAATATCATGCAACCATTTAAACCCAAATGAGCCGTTTGACATAGAAGAATTTCCACCAGGTACGTATGAAAAATTTTTTTAAAAAGCAAAGCCATTTATATTATGATTCCCTCATTTTATATAACAATAATTTAAAAGCCTTATCTGTGAATAGTATAGAATATCTGCATATGATAAGAACAGCTTGGACAAAATTACACCAGATTGCATTGCAGCTTGTTAACATAGGTAATCTGCTGGTAGGTATGATTAATGTGGACATAAAATAAGGAGAGAAAAACAAAATATAAACAAACAAGCTGCACTAAAAAAATCATATGGTTGATCATATTCATGTTTTAATGTTCAAATTATAATGTGTTTATGATGGAATTAAAAATTACATCCAAAGAGAATGTCATATTTCTTAGTGAAAATAAATAATTTTCCCCTACTGTATACTAGAAATGAAAAAAAGAACTAAAATTGGATAATTTTAGAATTAATCCATTAATTTACAAAAGAAAATAGCAACAACAACAAGAAAAAACAAAATAAGGGATACAGTTTTTGAGGACTGAGAATGAAAAGAGGGATTTTTTTTTTGTGAGATCAGAAGGCATATTTCTTTCACTATACCTGTCCATAAAATTCTACTCCTATAAAAGTGTTCTGACATTTCACATGCTGGAATGATTCAATTGAAGCAGAGAGACAATATTAAGAGAAAAATGGCACACACACAAAATTCAGAAATAATTTATATCCATTACAGAGAAACTTTTCTCGAGATTCTGAAGGTAAGTAGCAGAAAATAATCTAATTGCAAACATTAAACATCATAATTATTTCTAATTAATGCAAACAAAGAATTGGTACTTTAGGATTTTTAGTTCTTATCCCAGCTGATCTCTGTTTTTTCAAAGCTGATGCTACTTCTTTACTGATTCATAGCACTTATCTATAAAGATTTATTAATTTGTTTTCATTGTCAAACCAATTTCTCTGAAAAAATACCCAGAAATAATATCATAACAGTATTTTTGTGGTTGGCTTCTTTCTCGGAATTTAGAAATACATTATTTAATTTTACAAATATTCAACAATGTAATAATTATTTCTGGTATAACCATAATATCTAATCTATTCCACATTTACCCCTTGTGTTGGTTTGAAAGGATGTATGGACCTTAGAAAAGCCATGTTTTAATCAAAATCCCATTTCATAAAGGTAGAATAATCCCTATTCAAATACTGTATGTTTGAAACTGTAATCAGATCATCTCCCTGGTGATGTAATTTAATCAAGAGTGGTTGTTAAATGGATTAGATGACGATATGTCTCCACCCATTTGGGTGGGTCTTGAGAAGTTTCTGGAGTCCTATAAAAGAGAAAACATTTTGGAGAATGAGAGTGATTCAGAGAGAGCCAGAGTAGAATGACATAGCCATGAGAGCCCACAAGCCAGCAACCTCCGGAGATGAAGAAGGAAAACGCCTCCCAGGGAGCTTCATGAAACAGGAAGCCAAGAGAAGATACTAGCAGATGATACCATGTGTGCCATGTGTCCTTTCAGATGAGAGAGAAACCCTGACTATGTTCACCATGTGTCTTTCCAGATGAGAGAGAAACTCTGACTGTGTTCGCTATGTGCCTTTCCACTTGAGAGAGAAACCCTGAACTTCATCGTCCTTCTTGAGCCAAGGTATCTTTTCCTGGATGCCTTTGATTGGACATTTCTATACACTTGTTGTAATTGGGACATTTTCTTGGCCTTAGAACTGTAAACTTGCAACTTATTAAATTCCCCTTTTTAAAAAGCCATCTGTTTCTGGTATATTGCATTCCGGCAGCTAGCAAACTAGAACACCGCTCATCCACGCACTGGAATAAAAATTGCAGTGCTTTTGGATTAATGTATTTATAATGTATTTATGTTAGAAAGAAAGTTAAAAGAAAGAGAGACCTGTAGGTTTAAGATGTGTTTATCCCTTCACATAAATATGAGTAATGGAAACATTTAGTAAAATTTTTTAGGTCTCAGAATTTTAATTATTTAAACTTGCTTTGATATAAACAATCTCTAATTTTGATTTCTTCAGAGGTATGCCTAAAACCTCTTATCATAAATGGCTTAACACTTTAACCCTTTCTGGATTAAACACTTTCATGCACTCCTAATTGAATCACATAGTTTGCATGTTCCTACTATATTTACTCTCTTGCCTAGACCTGTGGCCCTCTTGACCACTTTTTTTATAGAGAGCATATATGTAGCTGAATTACGGAAACCAATGCATTTCTTTCAGAAGTTTATAGTGATTTGTTTTGTTTTAAGTAGAAAACTAAAGCTTATCTCAGCGACCGTACAATTTGATGACTAGCAGCTTTGACTAAGTTCTCTGGATTTCAGGTCCCTCGTGTAAATGTATTTGGCATCCTCCAATCAGCTCCAGTTCTGCCTGCTGTATTTCTTAATGCTGCACTATAAGAATTCTCTTCTGCAAATAAGCATCATACTACATTTCTTTTTCTGTTCAGGTGTAAAGAAAAAGTAAATTGAACCTGAAGTATAAATAAGAGCTCATTCTTCCTTCTTCCCATAACCTACAAGAGTAAGTTCCAAGGTTGTGATGGATCTGAGCTATATAAGGGGGTGTCAGCACCCTGGCATGGTCCTCAGGTGCAAAGCGAATATTCTGGAAAGTTATTCTTTTGTTGGGACAGCACCATGGGCTTTTCACTAGAAACAAATTTTCAAACAGGGTACAGTCACCTCTGCACTGCCTTTTTAACAGGTTTAAAATTATGGTAGCTCAGACAACACAAAACTACTACCATTTTTACTTATAGCTATGTTATTGAGGATCATGTTTTTCAATGACTACCTTCCTATTTTGAATCATATGAAATCAATGTTCTAAACTTACTTGGCCTTGAAGCTGAGTAATTTTATATGGTACAATCTAATAAAATGAACACCAGAAAAATTAAGAATATTCTGCAAATTTAAGTTTCCATTCACTCTTTCCAATCCAAGTGTATTAGTTAGGGTTCTCTAGAGAAACAGAATCAACAGGGAACACTTGCAAATATAAAATTTATGAAAGTGTCTCATGTGACCGTAGGAACGCAGAGTCCAAACTCCACAGGGCAGGCTGTGAAGCCGATGACTCTGATGGATGGCCTGGATGAACTCCGCAGGAGAGGCTCACCAGCCAAAGCAGGAATGGAACCTGTCTCCTCTGAGTCCTCCTTAAAAGGCTTCCCATGATTAGATTTAGCATCACTAATTGCAGCAGACACTCCCCTTTGGCTGATTACAAATGGAATCAGCTGTGGATGTAGCTGACATGATCATGACCTAATCCTATGAAATGTCCTCATTGCAACAGACAGGCCAGAGCTTGCCCAATCAGATAAACAGGTACCACAGCTTGGCCAAGTTGACACCTGTCCCTAACCATGACACCAAGTTTCTACCATTCCTTGTTTCCCATTTCCTTCAAGTCGACCATTAGTTCCTACAAAACTTCACCACACCCTTCTTCTGATCACCATTTCATTTGAAATTTTATCAGTAGATCACAAAAATATATTTAACATTAATTTAACAAGAATATAAATATTTCAATCTCTTTCATATAAGGGTGCACTTTCTCATTAATTAATTTAGAAGCGGTTTTGTTGCTGAAACTGTGCTTTCCTCATATTTCATCATCCATTGCTGTCCTAACTACTACTATCTGTATCCAGTGGACACTTATAAAAGAATTTAAATGATAAATGATGGCTATATCTCCAGGAACCATAAAATAATATCTAATAGCTGTTTCTTGCCGTTAGTATAAAGTGGTTTAAAAGTTCTCCGTAAGTTTGGAGGCTTCTTTATGATCTTGACCAATCACGAGGGCCACGTGAATAATAATCATAAAATTCCTCACTCTAAATGGAGCATCTGTCTCCTACTTAAGAGGGCACAGAGGACATTCTCTGTAATGCCCAAAGGTTGCATCTTGACATCTGGCAGGTGGCTCTCTATCCATGTTTTGAGGCCAGAAGGTGACAGATGAGAGACTGTTAGACAGCAGTGCACTACCACCACTTTAAATCTATGTGCATGAAATGTTTTCTTGATGGGAATAACAAGAGCATCATGGAAATATAATAAACTCTTGCGATAAGCATATTGACCGGGCTATGAGATGATGCTTAAAACACGATTCTTTCAGTGTTTTGAAAAAAAAAAATGTTCTTTTTGAAATTGAAAATATGCAAGAAGTACATTTATAAAATAAGAAACTTTATGGATAAGACCTAACTGGCTTTTTTTTCCATTTTTTCAATGTTATCTATAGCAATACCAATGAAAACTAAAGCTATAGAATCCTAACATGAGTTCACTGAATGAATTCAGAACTCACACAATATGAGTTTCCGTATGGTATATTAAAAAGTGAACCATACTGAATTTTAACTACAGACTCTCATTCTTAATTGCAAATGAGATTACATATACTTTAGATGTTAAATTTTACCCTGAAACTGTTGCATTTTTTCCAATTTGCAGAATAATTACTCTATCTTTTATTCAAGGAAATGGAAGATTTTCTATTGCTTGAATATCATTTCCAGTAAGAAATACGCTCATGTTAGAAAATAATTTAAGGGACAATTAACATAAAATCCATTGGCTATAACCCTCCACTTTCCAAGAGAAGCCAACATGTACAGTAAACAGTATGCACAAATGAATGTATGGCTTTGTTGAGTCAGAGATTTCCATGTGCTGGGTTGACTTCTGGCTCAATCCTTTAACTCCACTCAGTCTATGTCAGTGACCCTTGGCAGTATGCAACTACTCAAGTTGCAAACAGACTGAAACCAATTTGTTTTCCTTATGTTTTTAAAGCCACTAGCCTGGTATGCTAATTAGAAATAAATCGCTTGACCCATAAAAGAAACGGCAGGAAACCTGAAATGAAGGCATTATCCAACACTTCATGCTCCTTAGTGATGCCATTTTAAATATTTCAGACAGCCTATAAATAATTAAAACCTCACCACAGCAAATTATGTCCTATTATGCAAATAAATAGCCTCCTCCCCGGTTTCATTAAAGATTCTAAATGACAAGCTGAGCAGTTTAAACATAGCAAGGTATTGCAGTGAGGCGAGAAATCTTTCAATATTTTTTTAATTGTTAGTGCCAAGTTTCATGTGGATTTTTACTCTAACACTTTAATTTGCATGAGCAAATAAACCTTTAATAAACCTTTTGTAAGTGGAGGAAATGCATCATTTAATTAAATTTGATTTGTTGTGAAACTATTGTGCCTCATGAATATTTAAGAACCACAAACTCTCTCTCTTTTACTGAAAAGAGTACAATACTAAGTAAAAAAGTGATTTTCAAGAAATTAACTGATGCCGTCTGAGGGATTAAGATAAATCAGTAAATGTATTGGATTAATTTTCAATACAACTGACAGACCTGCACATATATAAATACTGATGGCCTGCACATACTTACCTACTTCATGTCAAATATTATGCATAAATTTTAAACCAATAATATAAAAAGTAGGTTCAGTGTATGACTGTTTCCAATCTAATTTGTCAAAAACGTCCAGATACAGTTTCTGCTTTTTAAGATGTTTGCTTCTGGCTAAATTTACAGAACCCCAATGTTTACACTAGAGTATGTTTACTGTTTAACATTTAGTGGGAAAACCCCTATAGTTTAGTTTGTAAATGCTCAGACAGCATAGCCACAGAAGACAGAAATGAGCTCTAACATGCAAAAATAAGTATCTTTGCTCATAAATGATTAAAATATTACATTCCTCTGAAGCACACTCTCACATTTTTACTTCAATTAAAATATAATAAACATCAAAGAAAATATTTCTATAATTATTTTACTGATAATTATTAAATGAATGCCTATCACTTTGTAACAGTCCTAAGAGCACTATTTATAGTAATCATAAATGCATCTTATCTCACACTTAGAAAACAGAACTTTTATAAATACCCCTATATGTTGTTTACAACAATTAATGAAGGTCCTTTTGGGTTGGTAAGATATGTTATATGTGGTATGAAATTATGCTTATATAAAATCTGAATTAAAATTAGGTGAATTTATCTCCTCAAAAATTAAATCATATTGATAATATCATTATTTATTATAATAAATGTGAATATGAATAACACCACATTGCATGTTTAAAAATATTATGACATATATCAGAGTAATAGGTTGAAAATAATCAGTATCTTTTAGAAAAAAATTTTGACATGATCATAATTTTGGTAAATCCATACAGGCTCTCAGTACAGCCAATTAGTCAATGTAATGTTACTTGCTAAAGAAAAGGAATAGCTCAGTAATTTTTTTAAAAGTGTAACTTGAACTTTTCCAGTTTTTTCAAACTATCAAGCAGCACCCTTAATTCCAACAAACAAATTGCCAGTTATTTTGAGAAAATATACTCATTCCTCCGCAAATGCCACATTCATTCATTAAAACCTGCATTTACCTCTGATCCCACACATTTAATCTCTATCCAGGTCCCAGGGAATGAGATCTGCTCTCCAGAGACTGTCCCTCCGATAGGCTTTCACCCTATTTCCTCATTTTTCACATGGGAAATTCTTCCATCATAACAGACTTGGCTTTATTCTAGTTTCAACTTCCCTTTCTCTGCCAACTCTCTCTTCTCACCAGAATAAATGAATAAACAACCAAATTAATAAATTACCCCCATATAAGTGACTTAAAACAAACAAAACAACTCTTTTGATTCTCTGCTACCATCATCACATACTCCAATATATAAGTATCTGAAAAGAGTAATTTACATTAATATTTTCACTTTCTAAATTTCTGCTCTCTATCAATCCACTTCAGTCTAGCTTCTGCCCATGAATACAGCCATGGACAGTGCTTTCTCAGTGATTTCCTGTTTTATTACTTAATGTGCACCGTCCTTAAATTCTCTGTGGAATTGGATCATGTTAATTAACAGCCTTCAGAAAACCTCTTCCTTCGCTTCCATCCATGATCCTCTTCCCGTGACCTTCCTTCTTCTCTGACAGTTCTTTCTGTTTTCTTCACTGCTTATTCTTAGTTTGCATGTCCCTTTTCAGGATTCTATTCAGTCCTCTGACCTTCTAACTCCACTCTAAGGTGCTCTAATATACATATACTATATATAATATGTCTATATGCACATGTATATATGTGTGTATATCTGTAAATTATAATAATTAATGTGAGAATAATTTATATATAATCCCCACATTTATATCTTAATTTGCCTTCCTGTAAATTCCAAATGTCCAGTTGCCTTTCTGAACTCGACCTGGATAGTCCAAACATCCCTAAAGTGTCTTAATTTCACTCCCTATAGATCTCGAAAATCTGTCCTTTACTCGGTGTCCTCAAAATGGTTCTTATTTCAGGAGTCTCAGGATAGACAGAAGGATAAATGGATTGACAGACGGCTCAGGGGATACACAGAAAGAAATGTATCAATCCTTCAAGCCACCATCCTCTATAGTATCATCTAGTATAATGAAAACCCAAAGGATTTCTCCATTTCTATTCCATGTTTGCAGTTGCTGATAAGAATGCTATCTTACTTGGAAAATCCTTTCAGGATACCCTTCTATGTTAGATCTTTGTTTCCCCTCATGCATTGGATTAAAGTTCAAATTTCTCAGCATAGTATAGTATATAATCACTGTGATTGGATTCCACTGTTCTCTGGGTTTTCTTCTCCTCCCCACTCCATAACCCTGTCTCCTCTATTGACTTTCTGAGTTCCCAGCATCCTTAATTCATGCATAGGCACTACCCTTCCATCACCAGGAAAATTTCTCTAAAATTCTCAAATATTGAATTAATCACTACCTTCTCTGTTGTGCTTCTATGCCTTCTATACTCTCTATTCAAATATCCACCATAACATAATTATCAGTTTGAATCAATTATACTCCAACTAGACTGAGAATTTTTTATCTTTGTATCTTTAAGGTTTAGCATATATGTCATACTATGTCAAAAATCCTTATTAAGTGATCTTGAATTAAATTCATCTGATTATGCATGTTTAGTTATTCCAAAGCAGCAATGGAATGAATTTCATAGAGAGAGCAATACATGACAATGGAAAAAGTACTGGCATAAAAGATCTGGTTTTAAATTTGGAGTCTTCACATTTCCAGATTTCAACACATTATTTATCTTCATTGAAGTGCAGTTTGTTATCTAATCTGTATATTGGGGAAGTAACACTTCATAAAAACTTAAAAGTTATGTCTATAAAATCAGAAACATGGCCTGGAAATGAATTAGTAGGAAAATATGGCATATTGATATTATTTTAGATTATTTTATAGTGATCTCTCCCTAATATAATAATCCTTCCTTAATGGCTCATTGTTTAGAGTGCAAGAGTCTCTGATTTGGGTAAAATTTTGTGTCAATTAAAAGTAATCTATTCTAAAAAAAAGTAATCTATTCTTAGAGAATTGACACATTTCTCTACAGAACATCTTTGATCTCTTTACGATTGAGTTTATCCAGTTATTTCCATGTCCAAGGTTTTATGATGAGGACAATAAAATAAGCATAAATAGGTATAGGTACTTAGAGTAATTGGTGAAGGGAGTAGGAAGACAGGGCCTGAAGAATCTTAGAACTGCCAGGAGAGGTTGATCATACTTAAAAGATTACTGTAAAACCTTGAATGTCAATTATTGAACTGTTACAGTGACATATAAATATAAATAGCAATTGTTAATAGCCAAAACAATGCTGAAACTATGACAGTATTATTAATCATAAAATCTTATCATGTGCTAATATACGGAGAACATGCAATTTCATGTTTTGCTAAAAAGTACATGTTAAGGAAAATGATGTGAAAAAGAAATCCTATATGTCAGAATCCATCTCCTGGCCTAAGACTGAGTCTCAGACCAAAGGAAAGTTCTCATTTACAGGAATCCACAAAAACTACTTAAAATGCTTGTTTTTGGATTAAATAACTTAAACTTCCCATTTGCATGTGATCACAGTGTACCATAATGCTTGGCATATCACATATTGTAATGCACTTTGTTGCTGATGCTTGTTCATTGTCTTCCGTGGTTTGCTTTCATATTAAGCACTAGTTCTGTGACTTGGATATATGCTGTTTTAGTTTGGTAGCTGCCAGGATGCAACACACCACAGATGGATGGGCTTTTAATACAAGGGCATTTATTTCATTAAAAACGTGTAGTTCTCCAGAGGAAAGGCAGTTAACTTTCAACTGAGGTTCTTTCTTATGCAGGAATGCACAGGGTGATCTCTGCTGGCCTTCTCTCCAGGCCTTTGGGTTCCAAAAACTTTCCCCTGCATCTCCAAAGGCCTAGGCTGAGCTGTGAGTGCTGAGATGAGGCATGCTGAGCTGCTTGGGCTGTGCTCCACTGTGCTCGCTCATTTAAGCACCAGCCAATCAAATCAAACATCTCTCATTGCAGCAGGCATGCCTCCTAGCCGACTGGAGATGTAATCAGTGACAGATGAGCTTCATGTGCCATTGGCTGAGATCCATAGCAATAGAACTAGGCACCTTCACCTGGCCAAGTTGACACCTGAACCTAACTACCACATATGTATACTATTATTACATTTGATGGCTCTTCTTGTTCCTCAAGCTGGAAAATTAGTTAAGATAGTGCATCTGTTCTATAACCAAAACCTCAAATGACAATGGTTTTATAATTAAGGTTTTACATTGGCTGTGACAGCTACTTGCAGACAATTTGGGGGTTCAAGTACATATTTGTCATTCAGAGAAGCAGGTTTCTGCATCTGGCAATTCCATCTTCCTCGAGTTTTGACAGTTTAGATAGCGAGATAGAGAAAGAAATAGATGATAGAGAGAGAGAGAGATGATATAGATATATAGAGAGATGCTAGTCCTTTGATCTGCTGCTTCCAAATATTTTCACAATTTCTGTTACTCATCTTTTCACCCTCTTAACAGTGTCTTTCAGAGAGCAAATATTTTATATATTGGAATTCAATTTATCAATTTTCTTTTCATGGATCATGATTTTGGTGTTAAGTCTAAGAATACTTTCTCAAGCCTTGGATCCTATAGATTTTCACCTATGCTTTATTCTAAACATTTTATGATTTTATATCTTTTTTTTAAATCCATGACCCACTTTGGGTTAATTTTTGTATTTAAATACCATTTCCTTTTTCCTATGTATGTCCAATTGTTCCAGCGCGATTTGTTGAAATGGCTACCTTTCCTCCAGGGAGCTGCTTTTGCTCCTTTGTCAATAATCAGTAGAGCATACTTTGGGGTCTATTTCTAGGTTCTCTGTTCTGTTTCATTGGTCTCTCATCTCATCTCTCCACCAATAACACACCATCTTGGTGACTATAACAATATGCTGCCTTGAAATTGGGTACATGGATTTCATCCACCATATCAAAATCACTGCGGTTATTCTAGTGCCTATACCTTTCCATACAAATTTTAGAAAAGCCTTGCCTATCTGTACAAAAAATCTTGCTTGGATTTTGATTAGAATTACATCAAATCTGTATATCAATTTGAGAAGAACTGACATCTTTGCTATGTTGAGTCTCTTCATCAACATCTTTATAAGTGATCAGGTTTATTGGAACTTATTTGCTTTCCTTCATCAGTGTTGTATAGTTTCTAGCATAAGAATCCTGTGCATGTTCTGTCAGATTCACCCCAAAGTATTTCATTTTGATTTTAGCAACAGTAAATGATATTGCATGTTTAACTTCATTATCCAAATTTTCATTGCCAGTGTAGAGAAACACAATTAATTTTTGTGTTTTATCTAGTATGCTGTGACTTTGCTGAACTCACTTCCTAGTACTAGGAGCATTTTGTAGGTTCCTTGGGATTTTCTACATAGACGATCATGCCTTCTGCAAACAGGGACACTTTTATTTGGTAACGTTTTTGATCTGCATACCTTTTATTTCCTTTTCTTGCCTTATTGCACTGACTATAATTTCCAGCACCATGCGAGGAATGGTGAGAAAGGACCTTCTTGTCTTGTACTGATCATCACTGGAACGCATTCGGTGTCAAACCATTAGGCATGATTATTGCCATAAGTTTTTATAGAATTTCTTAGTCAAGATGAGGAAGTTCCTCACTAGCTTTCTGAGAGCGCTTATCATGAATGGGGGTCGAATTTGATCAGATGATTTATTGCATTGCTTGATATGATCATATGAAATTTCTTCTTTTATCTGTTCGTTTGATAGATTACTTTGTTTGATTTTCTAACATTAAATTAGCCTTGCATCCCTGGAATAGCAGGCACTTCATCATGGAGTATAATTCTTTTCATACACTACCGAATTCTATTTGCAAATATTTTGTTAAGGATTTTCTGAGTTATCTGCTCTGTAATTGTTTTGTTTCGTACTGCCTTTGTTTGGCTTTGGTTCATGATAATCATGAAATAAATTGGGAAGTGTTCCTTCCTTTTCTATTTTATGCAAGAGTTGTGCAAGAATTGGTGTTAATACTACTTTGAATATTTGGTAGAGTTCTATAATGAAATCATCTGGGCCTGAAGATTTCTTTTTTGGGAGTTATAATTACAAATTAACACCCTTAATAAAGGGCTATTCAAATTATCTATTTATATTGGATGAGTGGTGGGAGTTTGTCTTTTTCAAGTAGGTAGTCCATTTCATTTACGTGGACAAATTTATGGATATGAGTGTATTATTTTCACAATATGATTTTAATACCTGTGGGATCTGCAAAAAAAGGATTAAAATACTTTTTTAATCTTAATATTGAAAACTTATTTTTTTTCATTTTTCCTTGTCACATGTTTGTCAATTTTATTGATCTTTTCAAAGCATGAGCTCTTTGTTTTGTTAATTTTCTTTATTCATTTTCTGCTGTCAATTTTCTTGCTTTCAACTCTGAACTTGTATATATACATTTCTTTCTTCTGCTTGCTTAGTGTATACATTAGTCTTATTTTTCTATGTTGTTAATGTGGAAACATATTTTAATCATTTGTGGCTTTCCCTCTTCTGACATATCTATTGCTATCAACTTCCCTCTTAACACTGCATTAGCTGTGTCCCAAAAATTCTGATATTTTATTTTCCTTATCATTCAGTTTAATATATATTTAAAAATTTTTCTTTGAAACTTCCTCTTTGACCCATATATTATTTAGAAGCATGTTGTTTGGTTTCAATGTGTTTGGAGATTTACCTTTGACTGTTCTCAGTATTACTTATTTTCAACATAATTTATCACAATGTACTGGTATTGTTATATCACCAAAGAGAAGTATAAAAATTATACCTCCCTTTACTATCCATTACTCTCCCCACTTATTCTATATAATATCTACATTATTTCTTCCAAATGCGCTTATAACCTCATGAGATATTACTATAATTTTTGCTGTAACCATCAAATACAATCTAAAAACTTGTGAAGTAAAGGAATGCCTATTATATTTATGCAATTTTATGTTTGCATTCTTTTTCCTTCTTGTTTTACCAAGTTTCCTCCTTTTATTTTTTGCTTCTATTTAGAGGCTTCCTTTAGTCATTATTTTAAGATAGATCTGCTGATTAAAATTCTCTTAGTTTTCTTTCATCTGAGAATGTCTGAGTTTCTCTTTATCATTGAAGAATATTTTTGCAAGTTATAGGATTCTGTGTTTATGGTTCTTTTCTTTCAGCATATGAAAAATACTATGTCCCTTCTGGCCTCCATGGTTTCTCAACGAGAAATTCACTATCATTATGTTTTTCTCCTACAGGTCACTGGTAATTATTCTCTGATTGTTTTCAAGATTTAAACTTCTTTTTTTAATTTTCTACAAGATTTAATCTTAGTCTTCAGTTTCCAGAACTTTAATTATGATGTCTATTTGATGTGGATTTCTTTGGATTTATGTTATTTGTGATTTGCTCAGCTTTTGATTCTGTAGCTTTATATCACTTGCCAAATTTGGAAAATTTTCAATCATTATTTTCTCAAGTACTTTTTTCACCCCTACCCTCTTTCTCCTCTCCTTCCAGGACTCCCATCACACAAATATATTAGACCTTTTGTATAGTTCCAAATGATCTTGTTTGGTCCTCAAGCCTCTATTGATTTCTTTTTTTTCCATTTATTTTCTCTCTATTCAGATTGAGCAATTTCTAATATTTTCTAGTTCGTTGATTCTTTCCATTGATTCTTTCCTCTGTGTCTTCCAGTCTGCCGTTGAGCTTTTCTACTGAAACTTTTATACTGGTTATTGCAGTTTTTTGGTTTTCAAATTTCCATTTAATTCTTTATGTCTTCTACCTCTCAGCTGAGACTTTTTTTTTCTGAGACGTCTTATATTTTCATTTGTTTCAAGCATGTTAATAATTGCTGATTGAAGCACTTTCATCATGAGTACTTCAAGGTCTTCCCCAGATTATTGTACATCTCTGTCAGCTCAGTATTGGCATCTGTGCCAGTTTGAATCTGTTGTGTACCCCAGAAAAGCCAAGTTCTCTAATCCTCATTCAATATTGCTGTGAGAGAGATTTTGATTGTTGCCATGGAAATATGTCTCCACTCACTCAGGTGGGGTTGCTTAATGGAGCCCTTTAAGAGGGAACCATTTTTGGAAAAAGCTTTAAAATTCCCATACAGCAAAAGACTTTTGGAGATGAAGAAGGAAAACACACCTTAGAGAGCATTATGAAACAAGAAGCCTGAAGAGAAAGCCAGCAGATGTTACCATGTTTACCATGTGCCTTTCCAGTTGAGAGAGAATCCCTGAACATCATTGGACTCCTTGAACCAAGGCATCTTTGCCTGGTTGCCTTAGATTGGCCATTACAATAGTCTTGCTTTAATTTGAACATTTTCACCGCCTTAGAACATGTAAACTTGCAACTTAATAATTTCCCCTTTATCAAAGCCATTCCATTTCTAGTATATAGCATTCTGGAAGCTTGTAAACTATAGTAGCATCTATTGTCTATCTTGATAATTCATTCTTAGATCTTCCAATTTCTTGGTAGGATGAGTGATTTTCAATTCATTTTTTGTTATTTTATGGGATTCTTATTTAAACCTTCTGTTTTAGCTGACTTTAATTAATACATCTCTGAAAGAACATGTTCCACCTCATTATTTCCCACTTGGCCTCTAGTGGCACCCTAGTGTGTGCTGTGGGGGGTGGGGGGTTTCCCATTACTTCTGGGCAGGGGTGAGATTTCTGGTTCCTTCTGTGGAATACAAAGACAACAGTGTGGAAGTGACTTTGTTACTGCTATATGATGGTGAAAGTCCTGAAGTCCTGACTCTTAACTAGACCTTCTCAGATGCAAGTCCCTATGGAGAAGGGGAGGGTAACACTGTTACTTCAGGGTCAGTGTAAAAGCCCAGGATACAAATGAGTTGGAGAAGATGTGGAGAAGTTGGAACACTTATGTGCTGCTGGTGAGACTGTATAATGGTACAGCCATTGCAGAAGACAGTTCAGTGGTTCCTCAGAAAACTAATTATCGAGTTACCCTATAACCTGGTGTATTAGTTAGGGTTCTCTAGAGAAACAGAATCAACAGGGAACACTTGCAAATATAAAATTCATAAAAGTGTCTCATGTAACCACAGGAATGCAGAGTCCAAAATCCACAGGGCAAGCTGTGAAGCCAATTATTCCGATGGAGGGTCTGGATGAACTCCACAGGAGAGGCTCGATGGCTGAAGCAGGAAGAGAGACTGTCTCTTCTGAATCCTCCTTAAAAGACTTCCAGTGATTAGATTAAGCATCACTCATTGCAGAAGGCACTCCTCTTGGCTGATTACAAATGGAATGAGCTGTGGATGTAGCTGACATGATCATGATTTAATTCTATGAAATGTCCTCACTGCAACAGACAGGCCAGCACTTGCCCAACCAGACAAACAGGTACCACCACTTGGCCAAGCTGACATATGAACCTGACCATGACAGTCCACTAACTTGCCAATGTGGCAGCTATATATACCACCTTAAACCATATGTAATGTTTAAATAAAAAACAATAAAACACACATTTTTTCTTTCACATAACAATACTCAACTGTCCTGCATATAACTGGAAACACATTAAATCTCTCCAGAATAGGGTGCAAGTTCTAGAGTAATATTCATTCTTTTTTTTCTTTTTTTTAACATGGGCAGGCACCGGGAATCGAACCTGGGTTCTCTGGCATGGCAGGCAAGCATTCTTACCTGCTGAGCCACCGTGTCCCACCCAATATTCATTCTTAAACTTAGTATCTTACAACTTAAATAGTATAACATAAACGAAACAGCATTACAGTCCTCGTTTCTGTAACTGATCACATGGTTGAAGTTCATATTTATCACTATCTTCTTCTACTACCCATTCCATATACCCTTTCCCCTCAGCAAGCACTTCAGTTGGCTGTGGTTCTTTGCCTGGTGGGGTGACCCAAACCTTCATTCCTGAAGTTTCAGAGCCATTGGTAGTCCTGCCTGGATTGGGTTGTTGCAGTTTTCCATTGATTTCAATCACAGGGCATGGTGGTACTAAATGACGCACTAGGGGATCTCCTATATTCCAAGAAAACAATTCTTTACCTCCATTGTATAGTTGCAGGCCTACTTCCCCCTGATAGTCAGGTCAATCACTCCAGACAATAATGTAATCCCCTTCTTGGCTTGTTGATCCAGGGGCATAAGTAGCCCAAAGTGACCAGGTGGGAGCCTCAGATTCCAGTTTGATGGACTCATTGTTGTTTCTCCGGATGGAAGCACTCCCCCTTTTGGAACTAAAACCTGCAGATTAGCAGAGCTCAGGGTTGCAGGGACAGGAAGCAAAAATTTTCCTAGTGGATCACTAGGGGTAATAATGAGTGGTACCACACCCATTTCCACCCCTTGATTCCTGGACCCATGGATCCTGGATATGGGAGAAACAGCACCATGCAGCAGATGCTGATTCAAAGCATATACAGCTTCCTGGAGAACATTACCCCTGACCTTCAAGGTATTGCCACCTAGTTGGCACCATAATTGAGTTTTCAAAAGGCCATTCCACCATTCTATCAATCTAGCTGCTTCTGGATGATGGGGAACATGGTAAGACCAGAGAATTTCATAAGCATGTGCCCATTCCCACACTTCATTAGCTGTGAAATGTGTTCCTTGATCAGAAGGAATGCTATGTGGAATACCATGACGATGGATAAGGCATTCTGTAAGCCCACGGATGATAGTTTTGGCAGAAGCATTGCATGCAGGGGAAGCAAACCCATATCCAGAGTATTTGTCTATTCCAGTTAAAACAAATCACTGCCCCTTCCATGAAAGGAGAGGTCCATTGTAATCACCTGCCACCATGTAGCCAGCTGGTCACCGTGGGGAATGATGCCATATCAGGGGCTGAGTGTGGGTCTCTGCTGCTGGCAGATTGAACACTCAGCATTGGTTATAGCATAGTCAGCCTTGGTGAGTGGAAGTCTATGTTGCTGATGCCACGCATAACCTCCATCCCTACAACTATGACCACTTTGTTCATGAGCTCATTGGGCAATGACAAGAGTTGCTGGGGAAAGGGGCTGACTGGTATCCACAGAATGGGTCACATTATCCACTTGATTATTAAAACCTTCCTCTGCTGAAGTCACCCTCTGGTGCACATTCACATAGGACACAAATATGTTCATGTTTTTAGCCCACTCAGAAAGATCTTTCCACATACTTCTTCCCCAGAATTCTTTGTCACAAAATTTCCAATTGTGGTCTTTACAAGTTCCTGACCATCCAGCCAAATCATTAGCAACAGCCCATGAGTCAGTATACAAATGCACATCTGGCCAGTTCTCCTTCCAAGCAAAATGAACAACCAGGTGCACTGCCCACTGGGAGGATTTCCCCTCACCACTATCCTTCAAGGACACCCCAGAAAGGGATTGCAGTGCTGGAGCTGTCCGTTTTCAGGTGTACCTACATATCGTGCTGAACCATCTGTAAACTAGGCCCAAGTTTTCTCTTCCTCAGTCAATTCACTGTAAGGAACTCCCCAAGAGGCCATAGCTTTGGTCCAGGAAAGAGAAGGTAATGTGGCAGGAGTGGAAGCCATTGGGCATTTGGGCCACTTCCTCATGTAATTTACTTGTGCGTTCAGGATCTGCTCTCGCCTATCTCATATATACCATTTCCATTTTATGATAGAGTGCTGCTGCATATGCCCAACTTTATACTTTGGTGGGTCAGACAACACTCAGCTCATGATAGGCAACTCAGGTCTCAGGGTAACTTGGTGGCCCAGGGTTAAGCATTCAGTCTCTACTAAGGCCCATTAGCAAGCCAAAAGCTATTTCTCAAAAGGAGAGTAGTTATTTGCAGCAGATGGTAAGGCTCTGTTCCAAAATCCTAAGGGCCTGTATTGTGATTCCCCTATAGGGGCCTGCCAAAGGCTTCAAACAGCATCTCTATTTACCACTGATACTTCCAGCACCATTGAATCTGCTGGATCATATGGCACAAGTGGCAGAACAGCTTATACAGCAGCCTGGAAATGTCACAGAGCCTCCTTTTGTTCAGGTCACTCAAAATTATCATCTTTTCCGGTAACTCAATAAATGGGCTTGAGTAGCACACCCAATGAGGAATATGTTGTCGCCAAAATCCAAAGAGACCAACTAGGCATTGTACCTCTTTTTCAGTCATAGGAAGAGCCAGATGCAGCAACTTATCCTTCCCCTTAGAAGGGATATCTGAACATGGACCACACCACTGGACACCTAGAAATTTCACTGAGGTGGAAAGGCCCTGTATTTTTGTTGGATTTATCTCCCATCCTCCGACACACAAATGCCTTACTAATAAGTCTAGAGTAGTTGCTACTTCTTGCTCACTAGGTCCAATAAACATGATATTATCAATATAATGGACCAGTGTGATATCTTGTGGGAGGGAGAAACTGATCAAGTTCCCTGCGGACAAGATTATGACATAGGGCTGAAGAGCTGATATACTCCTGACAGTGAAAGTATATTGCTGACCTTGCCAGGTGAAAGCAAACTGTTTCTGGTGGTCCTTACTAATAGCTATTGAAAAAAAAGCATTTGCCAGATCAATCGCTGCATACCAGGTACCAGGGGATATATTGATTTGCTCAAGCAATGATACCACATCTAGAACAGCAGCTGCAATAGGAGTTACCACCTGGTTGAGCTTATGATAATCAACTGCCATCCTCCAAGACCCATCTGTTTTCTGCACAGGCCAAATAGGAGAGTTGAATGAGGGTGTAGTGGGAATCATCACCCCTGCATTCTTCAAGTCCTTAAGAGTGGCAGTAATCTCTGCAATCCCTCCAGGAATCCAGTATTGCTTCTGATTTACTATTTTGCTAGGCAGGGACAGTTCTCGTGGCTTCCACTTGGCCTTTCCCACCATAATAGCCCTCACTGCATGAGTTAGAGAGCCAATGTGGGGATTCCGCCAGTTGTTTGGCATGTCTATTCCAATTATACATTCTGGAATTGGGGAAATAACTACAGGATGGGTCCGGGGGCCCACTGGACCTACTGTAGACAGACCAGAGCTAAAACTCCATTGATCACCTGGCCTTCATAAGCCCCCATTCTGACTGGTGGACCAGAGTGATGTTTTGGGTCCCCTGGAATTAATGTCACTTCTGAACCAGTGTCTAATCATCCTCGAAATATCTGATCATTTCCTTTTCCCCAATGCACACTCTGGTAAAAGGCCATCAGTCTCCTTGGGGAAGACTTCAAGGAAGATTAACAGTACAAATTTGTGGCACTGTAACAGGTTCTCCCCCAAAGGGACCTGGCCTCCCCTTCATTCAACCGGCTCTGACTCTGTAAAGTGTCTGAAGTCTGGAAATTGATTAAGGGGCCATGACTCTGTGTTTTTGTAATTCAGGTTAGACTTCTGTTCACTTGACCTAGAAATCTTTTGTTTATACAGCTTAAACAAGAATTTAGTAGACTGCCCATCTATTCTATTCTAGGTTCCCCATGATTTCTAGTCAGTGCCACAAATCTCTGCAAGTCATATAATTTTGATGCCTCCTTTAAGTTTGCTGTCTATTATAGTAGCCATGTCTACACTGTTTTTTGGTAATTAAGTGCTGCCACCTGGTTTCTGCCAACTAGGGATTTGGTCATCACCATTGTGTTTTAAGATTCCAGCTCAGTGACAGCAGTTCCTACAGTAATATCTGACCTACAGAGAAGTGCAACCACAGAGCTCTTCAGGGATGATGGCGCTAGTCTCACAAATTTATTTCTCACTGTTTTGGTAAAAGGTGCATCCTCTGGACATTCCATGGGTGTAAGAGCAGGCTTTGCATGATAAATCCACTCTAACATTCCAATCTCTCTAAGCCTCTGAATCCCCTCATCTACATTATACCAGGGCAGTTCTGGCATTTCAACCTCAGGTAATGTCGGCCACCTTTTGATTCATGTTTCAACCAACCATCCAAACAAACTGTTAATACCTTTTCCAGCCCCTCAAGCTGTATCATTGAATGCAGAATCTCTGTTAAGTAGGCCTATATCAATAAATTCAGCCTGATCCAGCTTTATATTCCTCCCACCATTATCCCACACTCTTAAAATCCATTGCCACACATATTCGCCTGATTTCTGAGTATATAAATTGGAAAACTCACGCAGTTCTTTTGGAGTATAACATACCTCCTCATGTGTGATACTTTGTACCTCACCTTTAGGGGCCTGTTGGGACTTTAGTCTAGTTATAGGTTTGGAAAAAATGAGGAGTGGTGGGGGTGGGTCATGAAAAGAATTAGAAATATCTTCCAAGCCATTTGCTTCAGGGCATTCATTTGCAGTTTCATCTGGTGAAACAGGATTAATTACTCTAGAGCTAATCCCTTCAGGAGGAGGTGGGGTGGCCAACTCCTCAAGGCAGGCTGAAGGTGGAGTAGCTATGTCCTCAGGGCAGACTATTACAGGGTTATCTAGAGAAGACTCAGAATGACCTAGGTTTTCAACCTCACCCCAGACATCATTATCAATCCATATGTCACCATCCCATTTTTCAGGGTCCCACTCCTTTCCAATCAATGCCCTCACTTTAATGGCAGACACCATGCAACACTGATATTTCAGTTTATGTTGTAAAGTTGCTACTCTGACAATAAGATTCTGAGTCTGATTTTCAGAGATCTCAAGTCTAGTATTACAGGAAATAAGATTTTCCTTCAGGATACTCACAGAAACTTCTATCTGTCAGATGGTGCTTAAACTTCTCATTTGAAGGCTTAAGCCCATCCCTTTCATTCCTAATGTATCCAGTATATCTAACAACAACCAGCCAACATCTCTATACCTCTTATTTCCACAAAACTCTGGAAAGGTGTCAAAACATTATCCCCCAGAGCCTGGCTTCATACAAGTGAAGAATTAGGAGAATTTAATGGTGATATTTTGACTATCTCTTTTGTCAACTCACTCCATGGATTGGGAGTGTCATTCTGATTATGGGAATCAGAGTCCTTAGTGCCTTTGAGTCCAGTCAGAGTAGAAAACAATTCATAGAGACCCATTTTTAAGATTCTGTTTCTTAAGAACCACTCCTGGTACCAAGTTGTATTAGTTAGGGTTCTCTAGAGAAGCAGAATCAACAGGGAACACTCGCAAATATAAAATGTATAAAACTGTCTCACGTAACTGTGGGAACACAGAGTCCAAAATCTGTGGGGCAGGCTGTGAAGCCAAAGATTCCAATGGAGGGTCTGGACGAACTCCACAGGAGAGGCCTGCCAGCCAAAGCAGGAAGAGAGACTGTCTTCTGAATCCTCCTTAAAAGGCTTCCAGTGATTAGATTAAGCATCACTCATTGCAGAAGACACTCCCCTTGGCTGATTACAAATGGAATCAGCTGTGGATGCAGCTGACATGATCATGATTTAATTCTATGAAATGTCCTCATCACAACAGACAGGCCAGCACTTGGCCAAGTTGACACATGAACCTGACCATGACATCCAGCAATTCAACTATTCAGTATATACCCAGAAGCACTGGAAACGGTGACACAATAGACATTTGCACTGATGTTCATAGCCACATTATGCATAGTCGCCAAAAGATGGAAACAATCCAATGTCCATCAAAAGACGAGTGGATAAACAAAATGTGGTATATACAAATGATGGAATATTATGCAGCAGTAAGGTGAAATGAGGTTGTCAAGTATATGGTAACATGAATGAACCATGAGGACATAATATTGAGTGAAATAAGTCAGACACAAAAGGATAGATACAGTATGTGACTTATAAATATAGAATAGGGGACCTAGACATGGGTGAATGGTTAGTTAATGAGGCTGAACTTAACTGTAAGGGAATGGATAGAAGGGAAGGCAGTTCTTTCATGGGTTTCTAAGCAATATTGCCATATTGAAGGAGAACATGACTGAAAGGGGCTATATAGAGTCATGTATCCCATTGACTAGCACTACAAATATAAGTTTTTGTATGAGCTACTTCAAAGGTGTGGATTTTGTACAAAGTCAATAATAGAGGAGTATAGGGGGGAAATTCTATTGCGTGCTATGGTGTACCAGGGATAAATAATTGGGCAAGGGCAGGACAAGAGCTAAAGGGAGGTTTGGATTTTCTATTAGGTGAGAGTATGTTCATCAGTTGTTTGTTTTTTTTTTTTCTCTTGGGAGCAATGAAAATTGTCAAAAATTGAAAGTGTTGATTATTGTACAATTAAGTGAGACTAGCATGAGACACCGATTACTGACTTTGGACATTATGCATGATGGCCAATGGATGGAGGTGGCTGAATGATACATTTACTGAGAAGTAGAATGTTGTGCTGTGGCAAATACACAGGACTGAATACTGAGTGGCTACAGAAAGGAACAAAGCTGTGAGGCATGCAACGAGGTGAATGAACCTTGAGGGCATTATGTGGTAGAAAATAAGCCAGAAACAAAAGAACGAATGTTGTATGGTCTCTTTTAGAAAATACTTTTAAGAAAATTGGGGCCTAGACTGTAAGCTTTATGGTAGTCATATTTTAGTCCAGAGCTATAAATGTTATTTCTAGATT
Source organism: Tamandua tetradactyla (assembly GCF_023851605.1). NCBI lineage: Eukaryota > Metazoa > Chordata > Mammalia > Pilosa > Myrmecophagidae > Tamandua > Tamandua tetradactyla. Next base: position 32,938,405 of record NC_135352.1, read on the forward strand.
TTGAGGTGTTATACTATAAATGTATAGGTTAGTATTTCCCTGGAACTTTGGGTACCTTTGTGATACCTAAGACTCAAAGTTAGAGATCTGCAGCTTTGAAAGTCAACATTGTTACATACACCAATTGTTGAAAACAGCAAAAAGGAGATCAGGCTTCAGTAAGAGATAAGAACAAAGCTGTTCAAATCAGAAATAAGGTAAATCAGAATACAGGGATTAAAATGATATTGTCTGTATATTAGAACTTCACCTACTCTATGAGACCAAAGAGAGAGAGGTTTATTTTGCCCAAAACCTAAATTTTCTGTAGCTCATAATTTAACGCAATTTGTCTGGATAGCTCATTTAAAGAATCCAAACATGTGGAGCCCAGTGGAAATGAGGGCTTGTAATTCTATGTAGCTTAATGTCATACTCTGATTCATCCCAGAATACATTGGGCAGATAATTAAAACAATTTGACTAAGTCCCCTAGAGGAACAGGAGAAAAAATATGGAACTATCAAACTTTACCACTGGAGAAACCCCTGTGGTTGAGATACTATCTCAAACATTAGGGACTCCCAAGTCAGTAGGCCAAGGCCTTAATCTTGAGGCTTGCTCTTGTGGAGCTTATCTCTGTAGTGGAGAAGCTAAGCCTACCTGTAGTTATCCCTAAGAGTCACTTCCAGAAAACCTCTTTCATTGCTCAAATGTGGCCTCTCTCACACTAAGTCCAATTCTGTGAGTAAAAACATTACTCTCCCCGCTACGTGGGACATGACATCCAGGGAGAAAAGTCTCCCTGGTAACACGGAATGTGACTCCCAGGGACAAGCCTGGCCCAGGAACTGTGGGATCGACACCTTTCTGAACAAAAGGGGGAAATAAAATGCAACAAAATAAAGTATCAGTGGGTGAGAGAGTTAAAATAGATTTGAGAGGCTATTCTGGAGGCTACTCTTGTGCAAGCTTTAGTAAGATTTTCCAATTACCGCAGTTTGTCAAACCCCAATCAAAACCATTCCTGTTATCCCTAAAGGACATCTAGAGCTCTATCCGAGATTCTACAAAAGTTTCATGCACTACGATTATTTTCCAGAAACCTACAACAAATGGGCCTCTAAGCCAGATAAGTCCTGAAACCCAGAGGGACCAGCCTCTCCAAGAATATCAACTAATTCTGTCTCCCTATCCCATATTATCAACAGCCTCCAACATGAAAAAGTTGGAATGGGCATAGCACAAATATCCCTAGAGATTGGGAGAAGGATCAGAGCTGAAGGAGGAGCTATAACAGAGAAGATAAGATTTGACAAATGAGTATGGCTGTTGAATCATTATACTGATATCTCTTTTAGTCTCTAGTGTCTTGGAGCAGCTAGAAGAAAAATCCTGAAATTGTGGAACTGTAACCCATAACTCTAAAATCTGCTTTATAACCACTTGTTACAATGCTCTTTGAAATTTACTGCCTTTTTTATATTTGTTATATTTCACAGTAAAAAGCATTAAAAAAAAAAAAAGAAGAAGAAGAAGTCTAGGCTCCTAATGGGATGGGGATGGGTGAGAGTGTGGCTTATTACCAGCAATATAGGCTATTTGGCCTCCTCTGACACCAAATTTTCAGGGATGCTGAGCTATCTTCTCACAACCTTGAGAAAGCAGTTGTCTGGGCTTTCGCTCAGCCTTTACTGTTGTGGGTGTGGATGGGACCACTGCGTTTTCTGTAATGGTTGACTGGAGTTGATGAGTTTGTATCTAAAATATTTCATCTTGCAAGGCTGTGTCTTCCATGGTACTGTGGCTAAAGAGAGCAGACTTTTTTTGAGGGGACGTTTTTGTCTGTGCTCGGTGGTGTTTCCAGGTTTTCTGTTTCTTCAGCAGCAAGTCTTGCATAGATGATACCAAAAGAAAACCCAGGGAACTCACAACCATAGTATTCCTCAGATCCCAAGGCCCCAAGCTGATTTGCATTGTTCTTCCCAATTTCAGTTCGTTTTTTATTTAGTGTCCAGGATTTTTATTTGTACTAGCAAAGAAGAATAAGGGAAATACTCCATTTCAATTTTCTTAAAAGGGGAATTCCAATCATATTCATTTTAAAAATTAGATTGAGAGGCCTTACTCTAAAACAAATGCTAATTTGTATCATGACACCCCTAAAGAAACATGTACGTTTAGTGCTTGCGTATTCTGAATTATGTGTATCAGAGATACCTGATTTAGCTATGTTTGAATTATCCCTTAGCAAATGTCTTTGTGCTGAGAAATTAAATTTCCTACTCTCAAATATTCCTTGGGAAATTATTTAAAGGCTATTATCATTTAAATAAAAGGAATATGTTTTACTGAAAAATCTACAGCCATTTTGTTTATTTATTTTATCCTCCAGGTATTATATACAGTGATTATAAATCAAATGTATTTCCAATTAAGTTGTAAGATACATGGATAAGAAAACATATAAAGAATGATTTTATGCAAAAGAAATTTGAGTCATGCTTCCTTTGCTTAATGAATACACCATACTATGTATTATTCTATCCTATTTTTTAATGCACATTTGTATCGCACTTCTTATAGGCAAATCAAAAATCAGTTTACCACACCATTAGCTGGAAATATTCACATGTTTTTAGAATTGCCCTAAATTAATCAGCCATTCTAATTTTAGAGTTTTGCCTGACACTGCTAGATCCCTAGATTCAGTTACCTGTTGTTCATTGCTCTTGCTGGAAGCAAAATTTTATGCAGTCCTAAAAGAAAAGTAGTGAATGCAGACCTTGTAGATGAAGCCATCTCTAAGACTGATTTGGCTGTCCAGGAGTGAGGATCACAAAGTGAGGCCAGCTGCTATTGTCTAATGACCACTATAATCAAAGAGCACTTGACTATGCAGCATCTCAGTTCAGGGTCATTCCATCTGGGCCTGGGTTTTCTGGATAGAAAAACATACATCTCTTTCCACTTTCTATTATTTTTTAAACACATATTATCTCTTTTTTACCCTCTGCCAGTTCTTTTCTTCTGCATTTCAGTCTAGTTGCCTTATTTTTCCTTAGACATAAATCCATTCCATCCTAATTTTATTATACTTTAAAAATAAAGCCTTTCTCCAAGTTTGCTATTAGCTTATATGCTAAAACAAAATGGTCTGATACAATAATTGATGAAAATATTTCAATAACACTTTTAGTAGTCCACCTTCCAAAGATATGTAGTGAAAATTCATCCTGAAATCCCTAAAATACTATCTCGTTTCTGAAACCATGAAACAAATACATTTAGCACCATGAAGAGAGTATATCAGTATGCTTTTTATAAATGTATATTGATGCACATTCTTATACAAAGAAGAATGTGAAAAAAATCTATCTATATATAGTTGGTACCAGATTTTATATAAAAGTTTGGTACAATTTTTGTAGAGGTGCTTCAAACTTATTTCATGGAAAATTTAAAAATATACAAAGTACCGAGAATGGTATTATGAACCCCTATGTAAATATTACATTCAATATATGCTAATAATTCTATATGTATTGATATTTTGCCAATTTTTAATGGACAGCAGTTTTACAATCAAATAGTCTCAGGTGCTTTGTACTTAGAGTTTTTGCAGTTCAAAACATAAATTTTGTAAGAAATTACAAAGAAAATTTTATAGATTTTATACGTAGTATATCGTTCAATTTTACATCTGTGAAAAAAATTGGTAGACAATATACAATAAATACTTTCAATACATAAAATAGAAAATGTATAGCTATTACAAACATGTAATTTATAAAAACTGATGTAAGACAAATCGGTAAGCATGACTATACAAAATTCACATAAAGATGGTGAATAAAGCATGGGAAATGTATAACCTATTATTCAAATAAATTAAAATTAAAATAAGAGCAAGAATTTATTTTTCAGCTGTTCAATTTTCACATGTACAAATGAAAAAGGCAAAGTAGTCATAGTAAAAGGTAAAATTGTTCTTAATATACACACTTATAAATAATGCAAATATTGGATGAAATAGGCCCTCAAAATATTTTCTCTAATCTATTTTTTTCTCAGAACAAACAGTTCCTTCAAATAGTTCATAATATGATGAAATAATTCATATCCAGGGATACATCCAAAGGGCATAAAAAATTGGACAAAATTTTTATGTTCAAAGAGTTTTTAAATCAACCATCTTTATATTTGAAGAATTATAATTAATATATATGTGCATCCCCACCAATTTGAATCTATGTAAATAAGTTATAGTAAATGTCATGACAAGTTATCATCTGGCCATTGAAAAAATAAGATTTAGTGATATGAGAAAATAATTATCGTGTAATATTAAATTAAAAGTATGCAACTAACAAAATTGCTTATCTTCAGCAGATGAGGCAGGGATAATTTTTATTTTCTTCCATGCCCTTTCCTACAATGTTGAAATTCATTACAATGAAAAGATATAACTTATACAATAAACTAGAGAATAAAACAAATTATCCATTTTTGTTTCTATGGAGATAAATTCTTATAATGGCAGAACAAATTGAAGGATGAATGTACATCTTAATCTGAAGAAAGTATACTTCAATACATCAAGGAACTAATATGGAAGGGAGTGGTGGGAAGTAAGTACCAGGAATATGTAGTTGAATTTGAACTTGACTTAGAAGTCAGTTTTAGAAAAGGAGACAAAGGCACAGAAAAGGAATTCCCAATGAGTCATAACATTTTTGTGTGATAGAGAGTGGGTTTTCCGAGCAGACTCTTGAACTTGACTTGCCCTGAAGAGTCCCTGTTGTGGAGGTTTGATCTCTTCCTTGTAGGGCTCTTAGGCACCTGGCAGTGCCATAGCAGCAATCTATGGGGAGAGCTGCTGGAAGCCAAGCAAAGAGCATAAAAGCTAACAACACTTTGCCTAGCAAAGGATAACTCAATCAAAGAGAAGGGAAGAGCAGGGAATTTTTTTCTAGTACATTTTAGCTACAGGGGCAGGCTTAGAGAACAAAGTATTATTGCATAAAACAACAAATTGAGACCTGCTAGAATATCTTAAAAAATACATTTCTAATCATTTTCATGCCAAAATGTTGGAAAATGAAGAAGATGACAATTATAATGAAAGCATATTTGTTTAGAAAGTAATAGCTATCAGAATGTCTCATTTAAATCGGAAATAACTGATAGTATGACCTTGAGTTTTGAATCAAAATTTTGACTGAAAAATTTGCTTTCTACATATATTTGATTCACAATATATTTTATATAATTTAACTCTTCACATGTGTGTTTTCTTTACATGCAACTTCTACAGGAAAAAATTTATGTGTATTTTAATATTTTCCAGAATCTTTGATGTTAGGTGCATCTCAAATATGTTTATTAATATGATTTTATTCATTTTTACTTTGCATCTGTAAAGGGGGAAGAATTTAGATATCATTATTCTCATTGACCATATTAGGAAGCCAAAATTCCCAGTGGTAAAGGACAAGACAGCTGTAGGTAAGCCTGGGATTTTAAAGTATTTTTTAGTCATCAAAACCAATTTGGTATTAAGTAGATAATCGTCAATGTTCAGCTAAAATAATTTTAGCATAATCTTAAAGTTATAAAAAAGTTGCCATAGAATTCTTGCCTGCCATGCCAGAGACCTGGGTTCAGTTCCCGGTGCCTGCCCATGCAAAAAAAGTTGCCAGAAACTCTAATAAAATACACAGACATTCAAGATACCAAGGAGTACGTGGCATGACATTTATTATAACAGTCACTAAGAAAAGAAGATAGTTTTCACTCTCAAAATATTGATAATGCAGTTGTATTTGCAATCCCATCAGAGGAGGGAACATCTGTTGACACTTTGCCATCCCAGGGGAGAAAGCAAAGGACACTCAAACCTCATCTTGCCAGTGCCTTATTCATTCCTTGCCAAGGGAGAAAGGGGGATGTATCCCATTGACAAGATTGTGCTGAAGGTCAATTTCTAAAGCATAGACTTTCTTTCTGCCTTATCAGATGGTTGAAATTCCTCTCCCTGACCTTTCCTCAAAACTTCAAACCTGATCCTCTCAATCATCGAGGTTTTTTCTAAAAAAAAAAAAAGGTTTCCTGGCCTTTGGGCTTTCATGACTAAAAGACCCATCTCTCAGGTTTCTCTGTTCATTCAATGACCAGATTGTGAAATAGAGTCCCATTTTCCAGGCTGAGTGGACAAATATCTTTGTGACAGAACCTGCGTTCTCTCCAGACTGGTGTTGTCGGATAAAATAGAGATTACCCAGTTAAATCCGAATTTCACATAAAAATGAAAAACCTTTATATCAGTATCTCCCAAATCTTGCGAATGACATACTTACGCAAAGATGTTATTCATTGTTTATCTGAAATTCAAATTTAAGCAGGCTACATTTGTTAAATCTGCAGTCCTATAATAGGCAGGTTTTAAGACCTACATCTAAGTTAGGGGAGAAGAGAGGATCTAAGCTGGTTTTCTGTGACAGTGCATACAAGATAACCTAAATTTGGGGGACAACAAATCTGACTCTTTTAACCACCATATAACTTAGTTTATTCATCACCCTTTTTATCAATTCAGAGGAGAGGAAGGCAAAGTAATATGAATAATAATCACAATATTATGATGAATATTCATAATTTAAATATATTATCACAATTGCCCATTGTGGTAGTCATTTTAAGCACATTCTAGGAATGGAAAAACTAAGGCTTGAACATTTTATCTTTTCATAGCACAGAAAGCCAGGACTGCCAAAACTGGCTTCTTAAAGTTCTGCCCCAATTCAGAGGTTCTGTTCTTAATTGTCATGGTATGCTTACAAGAAATGTATATGTAAGAACATTAGAGGAAAGAAAAATTAAAAAAAAAATCCCTCTGTGTACAGAATATCTATTAAATATTCCTATTGTAAGTTGTCTCTTGATGTTGAAATGAATCAGCTCATATTGTCTGAGAATAAAATCCTACATATGAATTACTCTTCAAATTTAAAGGAGGTTAGCAAAGCATAAAGAGTGGTCAACATTTATCGATATTATAGTTTTCTTAAAAATCATCACTGAATCTTATTAAAATTGCAGATTTGTAGTCTCTATCCTCAAAGATTCTATTTCCATAGTCTAGGTTATACCAATGGATCTACATTTTCAGCAACCTCTGCAGCTGGTTTGACACAGAAGTGAATCCTTAACCATACTTTGAGAAACACTGAGTTAGTGAATGGCTCAATAAGCCAGCTTTGAATTCCAGAAATGTTACACTAAACATTAGTTAATTGGATACTTATTTTAAAGGGGTTGGATTTTCATTCAGATAAAAATCAATTCCATGTTGTTTATTAGTTGCTTCTATCAGATCAGAGGTTTCCAAACTTCTTTTGTGCATGAGAATTGCCTTAGAGCTTGTAGATTCTTGAGCTCCATGCCCAGAGATGCTAATTCAGTAGGTCTGAGGTATGGCACAAAAATTTCCATTTCAAACAAGCTTCCAGGTGATGCTGATGCTGTCAGTTGTGACACCACAGTTTTTATACCACTGTGTTAGTAGATACTGTTGAGACATGGCTACAAGATCATCACAAACCATTTTATCTGGTTTTCGACTTTGGATTCTTTTTATCATAAAAGACAGCACTTCACATCTATTAGTGAAGGGTCTTGGGTCAGCCCAGAACTAACCCACCCCAAGCCCAAAGTTATCTTGATAACTGAAGCTAGATCTAACCAAAATGGGCTCACCTGACATATGCAGTTGCTTAGACATTAACCTGTAAGGGACCTATAATTATAATACTAAAAATCGTGTCCATCATATTAGAGGTGCCACTTTCTTACATAACTTCTGTGACTAAGCATGTACTCAATTTGTGCATGCTCAATAGTTAGATCACCATTAATTTCATCATCAGGAGTCACTGTGCTCATTATCCTAAAACCCTCCCATCCCTTAATACTATAAAACTATCAGAATTACTGAAGTTCAGATCTTGGGGCTGATTAGCCATCTGATCTCCTGATCTGTGCCTAGCAATAAATTCTTTCTCTCTTTGAAACCCTGGTGTGCTGGTTTGAAAAGATTTATGAACCCTAGGATCATCTCTTAATCCTAATCCAATCTCGCGGAGGCAGCTGTTTCTTTTAAACCCTATTCAGCACTGTTGGCTGGAAAACTTGGTTAGATTATCCCCACAGAGATGTGGCACACCTAATTTTGGGTATTAACCTTTGATTAGATGGAGATGCGACACCACCCATTCCACATGGGTTGATTAGCTACTGGAATCCTTTAAAAGAAGCATTTTGGGGAAAGCTTGAGAATGACAACAGAGCACGCAAGAGCCAAGGGAACCATGAGAGCCTACACAGCCAGAGACCATTGGAATGAAGAAGGAAAAGGGACCTGGAGGAGCTTCATTTTATGAAAAGCGTGGAGAGAAAGCTAGCAGACATCACCACATTTGCCATGTGTCTTTGTTGTTGAGAAAGAAACCCTGAACTTCATCAGCCTTTCTTGAGTGAAGGTAACCTCTTATTGCTGCCTTAATTTGGACATTTTTATAGATTTGCTTTAATTTGGACATTTTCATTGCCTTAGAACTGTAAACTTACAATGTATTTAATTCCCCTTTTTAAAAAGCCATTCTGTTTCTGGTATATTGCATTCCAGCAGCTAGCAAACTAGAACACCTGGTATCTTAGATATTGGTCATTTGAGTGCATCAGGCAAAGAATCCACCACCTTTGTCCAGTAACACTGTCTGAATCAAGTGTTGCAAAAATCCAGAGTCCAGTAGAACACTGCATCTTCCAAGGAAAAGTGGGGAAAAGGATACTGTTAAGTTGTGGTAAATACCACTGAATTTCACACTCTGTGCAGTGGCTACCATCCCCCAACCCTTATGCTCAGCAGACACCAGTGGGTTCCTCACCCCAGCAACTACTGTAACATGCTAGTCCCAGGGTGGAATACAGAGACCTAGTATCCTAAGATCTGGGGGTGTAAGGACCTATCATTGATCACTACTTTAGTTCAGATACTTCAGCTCACCAGGAGCACAACTCTGAGGGTCGCCATTGTTCCAACCCACCTTTGGCTAAAGAGACAGCAGTGTCTTAAAACAGAACCCTTCCTCAAAACTACAAAAAGAAAACAGTTTAAAGTTTTAAAACTTGAATCGAGAAAACAGAACTTTAAAAAGCCATCAGAAAAGCTCATGGTGCCCCTATTGACCACTCTATCACTCCCTCCCCAGCACAGTGTAGAGCTGGCTTGCACTCCCATTATGGGTCTCTGGCCTTGTTCCAGCAGGGTTAAAACTGACCTAGGAAACTTCTCTCTCACCCTCTCTCCCACAGTGACAATTTGCCCTCTAGGCAAAAGCAGCTTGAGACAATTAAAGTGGTATAAGAAACAACTGGGTCAAACAGCCTGGGGAAATGGTTTACCCGCATTAAATCCAACAATAGTGGACCCTGGAAAGGAAGAACATCTACTTCACAGGGAGCAGAGGAGGCATTCAAATTCTTGTAAACAAGGGATACCCACAGGCCTACAGCCAGTACAAGCTTAGGAAAAGACATAGGCTCAGAAAATAACAGGGAGGATAATCTCTTTGGGCATCCTTCTTGTTAAGGAGCTAGAACTCAGGTAAGCAATGCCAACACAAAGCCAAATTGCCAAGACCGTGAAAGGCATTTTTTGAATTGGTTTGTAGGGTTTTGTTAGCTTCTGACACTCAAGAAAATCTCTGTCATATTACCAACCAGATACAGGCACAAAAAAGACAGCTCAGGAACTAAATCCCAGAGTTAACACTTAAAGATATTAAAATGTACAAGTATTACATAACAAAATATTATGAGGCAAGCAAAGAAACAGGAAATGGTGGTCCATCCAAAGGAAGAAGATAAAAATATAGAAAACATCAAAAAAGAAGACCAGATATTGGACATCCCAGGCAAAGATTTTTAAAAAAATTATCTTCAATATGCTCAAGGAAATAAAGAAACAAAAGTTGCACAATGCATACTATTTTCCCAGGGGCAGGGCCCCCTCCCCCGGGATATATAAATACCCAAGTCTCAGTTTAGGTGTCCCTCTTCTCCAACACAAAAGGACTGTGTGGAGCTGACATTCAACAACACTGAACCAGGCAGTTGACCCCCCTGGTGGATTGGTCATGATGAAACTCTTTCCCTATTTTTAGGTCCTTTGTGCTGTCATTTGCTGAAAGTTATGGTGTGCCTAAGCCTGTGCTCCCATATGTACCCTATCATGTAACAACTCACTAACACCCATGATAAACATCATATATAAAAACCCTACAACTAACAACATACTCAATGGTGAAACACTGAAAGCTTTCCCTCTAAGATTGGGAAGAAATATTGTACTGTAAGTTCTAGTCAGACATATGCAAGAAAAATAAAGAAAAGGCATCGAAACTGTTCAGGAAGAAGCGAAACTTTTCCTATTTGCAGATGACATGATCTTATACATAGAAAATCTCAAAAATTCTACAATGAAGCTACTTGAGCTAATAATCAATCAGTGCATGACAGGGTACAAGATCAACATACAAAAAACAGAAGTGTTTCCATACACTAGTAATGAAAAATCTGAAGAGAAAATTAAGAAAAATTCCATTTATAATAGAAACTAAAATAATCACGTAGCTGGAATAAATTAATCAAGTATGGAAAGTCCTTCATGTAGCAAACTCCAAAGTATTGCTGAAGAAATCAAAGAAGACATAAATAAATGCAAGTATATTACATGCTTATGATTTGAGAATTAAATATTGTTAAAATGTCAATTCTACCTAAAGCACTCTACATATTCAACACAATCCCCATCAAAATTCCAATAACCCTCTTTGCAGAAATGGAAAATCCAGTCATCAAAATTATATGGAATGTTAGTAAGGGCCTCCAAATGGCCAAAACCATCTTAAGAAAGAAAAACTAAATTGGAGTACTCACATTTCCAAACTTTAAAATTTACTCCAAAGCTCTATTGGCACAAGGACAGATATAACCAATGGAATTGAATTGAGAGTTGAGAAATACACCCTTGCATCCATGGCCAATTGATTATTGACAAGGATGCCAAGTCCAATAACTTGGGAAAGAATTGTCTCTCCAACAAAAGGTGCTGGAAAAACTGGATACCCACATGCAAACAGATAAAGGTGGACCCCTACTTCATTCAATATACAGGGTACAAAAATCAACCCAAAGTGTGTCAGAACTATAAAACTTCTAGGAGAAAACTTAAGGAAGCATCTCTAGTACATTGAGTTAAGCAGCAGTTTCTTAGATTTTACATCAAAGCACAAGCAATAAAAGAGAAAATAGATAAATAGTACCTCATCAAAATTATAAACTCTTGTGCATCAAAAGTCTTTATCAAGAAAGCAAAAAGGCAATCTACAAGAGAAAATATTTGGAAGCCACATATTTTTAAGGGGTTAATATCTAGAATATATTTTAAAATCCTACATGTCAACAACAAAAAGACAACCCAATTAAGAAATGGACAAAAGACTTTAATTGACATTTCTCCAAAGAAGATATACCAATGGTCAAACATGTGAAAAGATGATCAATATCATTAGCCATTAGGGAAATGTGACTCACAACCACAGTCATCTTTTCACATATACACTAGAATGAACACTGTTTAAAAAATTAAAAATTACATGTGTTGGAGAGGATGTTGAGAAATACGAACACTCATTGTTTGTGGTATTATAAAATGGGATAGAGACTGTGGAAGATACTTTGGTAGTTCCTCATAAATTACAGAATTACCATATGACTTGTTAATCCAAAATCTAGGTGTCTACCCAAAATAATTGAAAGCAAGGACTTGAAAAGTTATTTTCACACTGATGTTCATAGAGGCATTATTATAATTGCCAAAAGATGGAAGCAGCCCTAGAGTCTTTCAATATAAGAGTGCCTAAACAAAATATGGCAAATACATACAATAAAATATTGTTTAGCTGTGACATGAAAGGAAGTTCTGATACATACAATAGTATGAATGAACCTTGAAGATATTATAGTGAATGAAATAATCCAGACACAGAAGGAGAAATTTGTATGATCTCACTGATATGAAATAATTACAATAAGACAATTAACAAGTTCTGAAAGTAGCATGCATTTTATCAGGGACCAGGGTGTGGGTAGGGAATGGTTAATTCTTAATTGGTGCAGTTTCTGTTTAAAATGGTGAAAAAAATTTAATGTATAAGGTGATGGTAACAAACATTGTGAATGCAATTGACACCACTGTATTATATATTTGAACATGGTTATAAGGGGACATTTTAGGTGGTATATTGTTGCTGGGAAAAACACTGTACAATACAAATAGTGATCCCTAGCATAAGTTACGGACAATAGTTAATAGAAATAGTCTCTATGGACATGTCAAGTCAAAGTGGTATATTTCATACACAGATTTTAAGGAAAAGGTTTTAGACAAAAAAAAAACCTACAAATACAATACTTTCCAATTTATTCTGTATGTTTTAATCATTATTTTTCCAGTTAAATAATACCAAAGTTATATATATTTAAGAAAATACTCACCCATAGAATCCATCCCTTATGTAAACTTATCTACACTAAAATTTTAACACTATTTCAAGCCTCCCAATTAAGTCTGTAATAACAACTTGATTTGTCATAACCAAAAGTTGAAGAACAAAAGGGAAGTTGTGTTGCCATTGAAAAAGCAACATGTTCAAAGACTATCTTCAAAACCAACAAAAGAAATTTAAGTTTCAGTATAAGTAGGTTCCTTTTTTTTTTCTTTGCATGGGCAGGCACGAGGAATTGAACCCAGATCTCCAGCATGGCAGGCGAGAACTCTACCACCAAGCCACCATGGCCCTCCCTATAAATAGGTTCCTCTTTAAGCTTTTGCTTAGCATTCATGAAAACTTCATTCTTAGGAACATCAGGTTCATTATTATTATGAGCAGCTTATATTTTTGTTGCTGTTTATTGCTTTTCAAAGAGCAATTATACGCAGGGGAAAAATACTGCTCCATCCCACAGAAGGGACACAATTTAATAGTCAAATAGGTTCTCAGGCATTACAGGTACCATTAAATGTTAAATACACCAAAATGTGAAATGCTCACATATGTAATTAAATAGTTAATTGCACTTTTGCTGTAATAAGTTAATTTACATATCATGCGCTGTGCAAAAAATCATGTTTTCTTAGGTGATATTAACATGAGTTTACATACCAAAATCTCATTCAAAACTAATGACTGCTATTTATGGAAGAAGTGGGAGCACGGATTTTTGTTTCTTTTTTGCTTTTTTATTTTTTGCATTTTGATAGGTGGTTTACAAAATATATAATAGCTATCTGTATGTGAACTCACTAAGATAAGACAATAAAATTATTTCTAGTATAAAAGAAATAGGTTATCTAATAATGAAATTAGAAAACTTGGTAAATAATAGCTCTAGGAAATATTTCATAATCACTTTACTTATGCAATTAAAATAAAAAACAAAGGGTCAATATCATCTACTATCTAAGATTTTACATGATATGCAGACAGAGAAAATGAACCACTATTTATTTTCACCATATAATATAGTTTTTTTCGTTTTTTCACATGGGCAGGCACAGGGAATCAAACCCAGGTCCTCTGGCATAGCAGGCAAGCATTCTTGCCTGCTGAGCCACCGTGGCCCACCAATACAGTTTTCTTAAAATAGTAAATATGTAAGAATCTTTGAAGAATAACTTCTAAGTAGTTTGGGGGGAAACAAAGCATTTAAAAACAAAATAAGCAGTTAAATTGTTTTCATTTGAGAATTGAAGGAAAGTATGTATTTAACTAATTTTTCTGCCATTCATGAATTAATTTAGAAGGAATGTGATTGCTTCATTTTAGGGCTCCAAAGCATACATACTTTTTTGTAAAGCTATGTAGTAATAAAGTCAATAGCTTTTCATATATTCAAGTGATTAACAAACAAATAATATACTGTAAACTGATTTCATTTAGGTTTTCTGAAATCTGCAATGCTTATCAGAGAAACTATTTTGGTCAATTCTGGAGTATTAAAATCCATATATTGGATGAAACCAGAGGTTAGGTTTTGTTATAATATATTTTTATACACTATAATATAAATAACTTGCTCTCCTCCCATATGCAGTACCAAAAGTTCTTATACTATTGCAATGAAATTCTTCTGCATAAATTGTCTGCATATGTGCAAGGACCATATACACAGTAGGGTACCTTATCAGGAAGAGATCATAAATTCTAAGTATTTCAGAATTAAGTCTTTGCTATTTCCGTCTTCAGATGTTAATTTAAATATACAAATTTTATTGATGTAGTATGATATTTTCTGAAATCAACAATAATGACTACGGAATTAGCACTGTAAAATTCGGTAAGACGATTTACACTATTAAAGGAATTATGAAAGTTTGCAATCTTAAGTGTTCTTTCATTTGCTTCTACTGAGGTTTTCAGTTAACTTACAAGAAGTCACCCAAAAATATATAATATTTGGAAAAGATGTTTCATAATAAGCTTATCATATTAATCTGAATTAGTAATATGCTATTTCTCTACTTGAAACATGAATTTCTACATTAAATGCTTTTTCTGTTCTCAATATAATTTTGGCATTGAACTCATCATAAGATATACTCATAATTTGTATTATATTTGGATATTAAAGTAACATTTTTACAAAACACCATTTTTTGTGGACACAATTACTAATCCTTTCATCTAAGAGAGCAGAAATCATTTTAGAACAAAGAATGTGATTTCAAGTATCTAATGGAGCTTTAAAAATCTTTTTCAGCCTTTCTTTCTAACAAAACATATTCTGGCAGAAATTTCCTAATGCAAAGTGAATGTTGACTTTTTAAATTTATTTAAATGTTTGATCAGTTATTTTAAAGTCCTGAATCATCAGTTTTCTCTTACTATCTTATTTCTGCATAAATAATATTATCTTAATAGCTAAATATTTTTAAAAATGTTTCCTTTACAAGCAGTAGTGATATATTTCTGAATATTTACTTATATATACTAATGCATATTGAAACTTCACTATAATAGATAAGAGTTTAATATAAGCACTATTCATCCAAGGACATTTGTTTTTCAAACATTAAAATTATTTTACTAAACCATTCCAATTCTATATATTGGAATAAGATATTTAATGCCATTATGCTAAAAGTAAATAAAAACTTTGAATAGTAAGGTATCCAAAAGAATTAAAGAGAAGGTAGTGAAACTCAGGGAAGCATTCAAGATAATTTAAAAAATAAAAGAAATCTGGTTGTGGTAAAAATGTAGACATTATAATGTAGTACAGTTTGAGCCAGAGGATCCTAAACCAATATGACCTAAATAAATGTGAAATTTATTTTTCCTTGCACACTTAGGAAGAGCTCTTTCCCTTGCACACTTAGGAAGCCAGAAGGGGAAAAGAAAAATTTTAAATGACTAGGTTTTCTGAACACACAAAATTATTAATACATCATGAAGTATAAAGAATGTGTGGAAAAAAAAAAAAGAATTTGTGGAGCTAAACGGAGAATAGAAGACCCTAGGTAGTGAATGGCAAATGGATGAGTCTAAACTAAGTTAATAAAGTTACAAAAGTTTACCACAAACCTCCCCCATAGTGACATTTCTCAATATTTTTTTCCTTAGGATAGAATTAAAGAAGGGGATTTCTAGGGCAAAAATAAATGTTTATAAATTTATATAAAATACATGTGAATACTTATCATGGCAGATAATATGACTTCAATGGATCTATAACCTTTCATGTGTAACATTTTGAGTTTTCATCCCTGATACACCTGAGAGGTATAGGAATT
Source organism: Tamandua tetradactyla (assembly GCF_023851605.1). Lineage (NCBI taxonomy): Eukaryota > Metazoa > Chordata > Mammalia > Pilosa > Myrmecophagidae > Tamandua > Tamandua tetradactyla. The sequence goes on from NC_135352.1 coordinate 32,954,303, forward strand.
ATGTTTGCGTGCTTGTGTATGAATGCATAGATGAGAGTGAGAGTGAGAACAAGAGACAGAGGGAAAGAGAGAACCAAAGAGACAGAAATCATCATGTAATTGACAAGAAAACAGATATTGAATTGCAAGGTCAAAATCTGAACCCTAACTTTGAAACTCTGGGCCTCAATTTTGCTCCTCAAAATCCTCAAAATGATATGGTTGGACTATATGACTTCAGTGTTCATTTCTCACTCAAACCTACTCAATTTAAAAAATAATAATTTTATTGAGAAATGTCCACACATGTACAGTCCAACCATTAGTATATAATCAATGGCTCACAATATCATCACATAGATGTATTCTTCACTATGATCCTTAGAACATTTGCATCATTCCAGAAAAAGAAATAAAAAGAAAAAAAAAAAGAACCCATACATCCCAACCCCCTTATTCCTTCTCTCTTATTGATCCACAGTATTTCAATCTACCCAGGTTTTGCCCTTTATCTACCCAAAAGTTTATTTTTTTAATCTTTTTTTACTCATCTGTCCATACCTGTCACACAGTCACATTGTAAAGCTATATAGTTATACAGTCTTCTCCAAGAATCAAAGCTACTTGATCACAGCTCAACAGTTTCAGGTACTTCCCTCCAGCCATTCCAATATGCCATAAATTAAAAAGAGATATCTACATAATGCATAATAATAACCTCCAGGATAACCTCCTGACTCAGCCAAAGAGTTCATTTTGTCTCCTTTCTCTCTTCCCCCTTTTGGTTACAAAGGCTTTCTCACTTCCATGGTCCAGGGTCCTAGCTCATTCCTGGAAGTCATGTCCTCGGAGCAGGGAGGGCGGTGAGTTCACCTGCCAAGTTGGCTTAGCGTGAGTCTGCATCTGAGCAACAAAAGAGGCTCTATGGGGATGACTCTTAGGCATAATTATCAGTAGGCTAAGCCTCTTCATTGCAGGAATAAGCTTCATAGGAGCAAGTCCCAAGACTGAGGGCTCAATCTAATAAATTTGACATACTCAATTTTTAATCAGTGTTTGTCAAACTGAGAATCTACTAATGAAAATTTGTGGTTCTACTTTTACCTAAGATATATTTATTGTGGTTTTAAAATTTTTGTTGCCTATGAACATTATTGTTTTTTCAATTTGGAAGTTATATAGGTAATATTGTTGCTAATTAGACACTTAACAACAGTTTCTCCAGGACTTTACTTGTAAATATTCCCTAAAACTCTTCCTGAAGCTCATGGATCCATCTGGCTACTAGTCCCTCTAACTCTCATTCTCATGAAGGCCTTTGTAATGAGGAGTCCACATTACTGGTATAGAATTTACATCTTCCTGGCCTGTTTCATTCTTCAATCCAATGAAATTTGAATTTAACCTCCTCTCTTTCATTGCATTAACAGTGATCTAATTTCTAAGCAATGCAATTTCTCAACCCAATGAGTGACTTGGGGCCCATATCTTATGAACACATTTCATCTAACAGTGGTGGGGCAATGCAAGTGTTTCTTGAAACTATTATTTTGGATTGCAAAATATTTATCTTACATAACCTCTCTCTCTCTCTCTGTCTCACTCTGACTACTTCTTTTCTCTTTTGTGACTTCTTTCAATACTCCTACATATCTACATATCAGTGCTCCCAGGTCCACACCTTAACCATTCCCTCTGGCACTATACACTTTCACAAGTTTACCTACCTACAAGTTGAAAACCTATAAATCAGTTTATATAGCATGGCTTTCTTCTCCAATATTCATATTTTTTGTCCAACTGCATATAGGATATTTCATTTGGAAAACAGATGACCACCTCATATTTAACTAATCAATCCTCAAATCATTATCTTTTCTTTTCTAAAAACATTTTTTATTGTGGAATATAACATATATGCAGAAAAATGATAGATTTCAAAAGTACATGTTAAGAAGTAGTTATAGACCAAACTTCTAAGTATGGTATGGGTTACAGTTCCACGAATTCAGGTATCTCCTTCTAGCTGTTCTAATATCAATATAATTATATTTATATTATATAAATATATAATATAAAATAATATAATATATTTAATATATTAAATATATATAATATAAAAACTATATCAGTATTCATACTCATTTGATAAATCCTATCTTCTCTGTTACAACTCCTCCCTCTGATTTTATCCTTTTCCTTTTCCTGATCCTTAGGTATATTTGGTAATGGCCATTCTAACTTTTTCATGTTGAGAAAAGGTGGCAACATTATGGGATACAGGGATACAACTGGTTGATGTTCTTGGAAATACTGGTACCTCTGTGTTTCAGGGCTTGTCTGGCATAGGAACAATCTGGAGGTTTTAGGTTTCTGAAAAAAAGTGACGGACATTATTATAGAGTCTCAGATAGAGCCCGAGGTATTCTTTAACATTTTCAGAAATACTGTTGGTTGGGGCTCAGCGTACTTTCGCAATTTGCAATATCTAGCTGAAGATTGCATAAGGGTAAGCTCCAGAAAAGCCTCTCAACTCTACTTGAAATCTCTTAGCCACTGAAACCTTATTTTGTTACATTTCCTTTCCCTCTTTTGGTGATGAAGGCATTACCAATCCCATGTCTGGGCCAGGCTCATCCCTGGGAGTCAAGTCCCATGTATCCAAGGAGACTTTTATCCCTGGAAGTCCTGTCCCACATAGTGGGGAGGGTAATGGGTTTACATGCAGAGTTGGCTTAGAGAGAGAGAGGGAGAGAGAGAGAGAGAGAGGGAGGGAGGGAGGGAGGGAGGGAGGGAGGGAGGGAGGGAGGGAGGGAGGGAGGGAGGGAGAGAGAGAGAGAGAGAGAGAGAGAGAGAGAGAGAGAGAGAGAGAGAGAGAGAGAGAGAGAGAGAGAGAGAGAGAGAGAGAGAGAGAGAGAGACCACATATGATCAAAAAAAAGAGTTTCTCTGGAAGTGACTCTTGGACAAAATTATACGTAGGCTTAGTACCCCATTACAGAAATGAATTTCATAAGAGCAGCCTGAAGATCAAGGATGAGGCCTATTATCTTGGGAGTCCCTAATGCTTGAGAGACTATCAGGAATTTCCCAGGTGGGGAAGTTTAATAGATCCATATTTTTTTCTCCAGTCCTCAAGGGACTTTGGAAATATGTTTTTATTATCTGCCCAACATATTCCAGAGTGAATCAGGATGTTACATAAAGCTATACATAATTACAAGATTACTTCCACTGTTCTAGGCTCCATGAGTTTAGATTGTTTAAATGAACTGACAGGTTAAGTTAGATTATGTGCTACAGAAGATTTAAATTTCGTATAAAATAAGCATCTCCTCCTTTGGTCTCACACAGAAGGTGAAGTTTTAGAATACAGAAATTATCATCCTTTACCCTCTATTCTGATTTGCCTTAGTCTCAATCAGATCAGTTTCATTCATATTTCTAACTGAATTCTGACCTCCTTTTTTGGCTTCTTTAGCAGTTGCTTTGTGAAGTGATGCTGATTTTTAGAACTGCAAACTCTAACTCTGAGTCTTGGTTGTCACACAGGTACTCGATGTTTCAAGGAAATGCCAGATTATTCACATTTGGCACACCATCTCAATATTTAGGAATAACAATTAATATTCAGGAATAGATGTGATTGCTGTAGGAGCTTACAATCAAGGTACTAATTATATTAGAAGTATTTTTAAATGAGACCATACAGTGGTTGTCCTTTTATTTCTGGCTTATTTTGCTCAACATAATGTCCTAAGGGTTTAGTTACCTCATCGCATGCCTGATGATTTCATTCCATTGCACAGCCACAAATATCCCACTGCATGTATTCACCACAGTTCACCCTTCCAGCACTCTGCCAATGCATCCTTTCGCCACCTCCATCCATTCGCTATCATAAATAACGCTGACACAAATATCAGTGTGCAAACATTTATTTGAGTTGCTGCTCTCAGCTCCTCCTTCCTAGCAATGGGATTGACTCATCATATGGTACCCCTATATTTAGCCTCTGCGGATCACTATATTACTCCCAGAGAGGCTGCACCATTCTGAAACCTGACCTATATTGAATAAATGTACTTGGGCTCCACATTTTCTCTAGCATTTGAATCTTTCTGTTTGTTTGTTTATTTATTTATTTATTTATTTATTTATTTTGAGTCTGCAGGTTTTGTTGTCATGTATTTACATTGACTGCATTCTATCTACAGTAAACAATCAATGCCTTATAATATGCTCATTCAGCTGTATAAACATCATCATTCTTAATGTCAGACAATTTTCATAGCTACAAAGAGAAAAATGACAGATAGACACACCCACACCAAAAAGAAAACCCCAAAATCTCTTAGATTTTATCTCCCCCCTCCCCATTATGTCCTTAGCTCTTATCTCCCCCCTCCCCATTATGTCCCCTCATATTGTTGTGGTACCAATGAGGTATACCTGTTAAATATAGTCCATAGCATGCAATAGTTAGTTTTTCCCATGTACCCCTCTATTGTTAATTCTTTGTAAAAATATCATACCTTTGAAGTAGATCATGCAAGAACTTATTATATTTATAATGCTAATCAGTGAGATACATGGCTTTAAACCACCCCTTTCAATCATTATCACCTTCAGTACAGTGCTATTACTTACATTACCACTAACAAACTACAATCACCTCTATTCATTCCCATATCTTTCAGTTCAAATTTATTAACATTCCTGTACATATTAGGTAACTGCTTTTCTTTACTTTCTGTCTATCTGTAGGTCCCCTGTATTCTATATTTTTGTCCTTGGGTCTAAAATGAGTCTCCTATAAACAGCAAATAGATGGGTCCTGGTTTTTAATCCATTTTGCCAGTCTATGTCTTTTGATTGGGGAGTTTAATCCATTAATACTTAATGTTATTACTGAAAAGGAGTACTTTCTTCTACCATTTTGTCTTTTGCACTTTATATGTCATATCTATTTTTTTTTCCTTTTTTACTTTTACTGATAGTCTTCATTTCAACACTATTTTCAGGACCTCTTTTCTCTGCCTATTCCTATCTGTGTATAGTGCTCCCTTTAGTATTTCTTGCAGAGCTGGTCTCTTAGTCACAAATTTTTTCTGTGATTGTTTGCCTGAAATATTTTAATCTCCCACTGATTTTGGAAGGACAGTTTTCCTGGATATAGAAGTCTTGGTTGACAGTTTTTCTCTTTTAGAATATTAAATATATCATACTACTGCCTTCTATTCTCCATGGTTTCTTTTGAGAAATCCACACATAGTCTTATTGGGCTTCCCTTGTATGTGATGGATTATTTTTCTCTTTCTGCTTTCAAAATTCTCTCTTTCTCTTTGACATCTGATAATATGGTTAGTAAGTGTCTTGTAGTATGTCTCTGTGGATATATTCAGTTTGGGGTAGGCTGCCCTTCTTGGATTTGTAATTTTATGTCTTTCACAAAAGATGGGAAATTTTCATTGAATGTTTTCTGCATTAATCTTTCTCCTCCATTTTCCTTCTCTTATTATTCTGGGACACCCACAACACATATATTCATGCACTTCATGTTGTCATTGAATTCCCTGAGACCCTGCTCATATTTTTCCATTCTTTTCCTTATATTTTCTTTTGTGTGTCAGATTTCAAATATCCATTCCTCTAGTTCACTAATCTGTTCTTCTGCCTCTTTAAATCTATTGTTGTAGGTTTCCATTGATTTTCTCATCTTTTGTATTGTGCCTTTCATTCCATAAGTTTCGTAATTTGTTTTTTCAAACTTTTGAGTTCTTCTTTTTGTTCACCCAATGTCTTCTGTATATCCTCCTTCAATTCATTGGTCTGATTTTTGATGAGCTATTCCATGTCTGTTTGAACATCCTGAATTAGTTGTTTCAATTACTGTATCTCATTTGAAGTGTTGGTTTGTTCATTTGACTGGGCCATACCTTCAATTTTCTGAGTATGACTCACTATTTTCTGCTGGTGTCTAGGCATTTGATTTCCTTTTTTAGTTTATTCTGGAGGTTGTTTTCACTCTTTTACCTAGAATTTTCTGGCTGGATGGCTTTGCTCTCCATCTGTTCTTTGACATTCAGTTCAACTTATTCTAGATGTCTAGCATAGGTTCTGTTTAACTAATTGCAATTTTTCAGTTCTTGTTTTTCTGTTTCTTATTCTGCCTATATGGAGTTTTTTTTTTTTTAAGTAGGGTCTCTTTAGATATCAAGGACCCCAGTCATGTTTCCCAGATCAGACAGGCCCATGTCTCAAGAGGGAAGAGTCACCAGCATCAGTTTTCCCTGAGGGTGAGACTTAGTAGACTTTCCCATGAAGCCTCTAAACTCCGTGATTTTCCTATCTTTCCCAGCATGTGGCTTCCCATCAGCTTAAATTGATGTGGTGCTTCAGAAGATGCTCCCTGCTGGAGAAATGGTTGAGACAGAATTGATGTTGTAGGTTGGCTTTAATTGCTTCAGGTTTCCAATCCCTGGGGCCTGAATTCCTTGAAGGAGGGATTCCATTTGAGCTGGGCCCCACCTTTCTCTTGGAGCATATGCTTTTAGGGAATTAACCGCTTTTACCTGGCTAGTTACTTTGTCTCTTAGACAAACTTAATTTCACCATTGCCTGGGGCAGTGCTGGAAACTGAGAGTGATTCTAGTTCTAGCTTATGAGGTTTCAAGGAGTGGTAAAAAAAAGCAAAAAGAAAGAAAGAAAAGAAAAGCTTTTCAGAGTCAGAATCTTGCTCTTTAGGTTTGTCAATCAAGATTTAAACTGGGAAGTGGCTGTATGTATCTCCAGGTTCTTTGTGCCCACTTTTCTCTGGGTCCATCCTTGTCTGGCATTTTCTGCTGTCTAACTCAAAAAGCCTCTTTCTTTTTTCCCATCAGCCCTACCACTTTTCTGCCAGGGCAAAAACTCCTAGTATATTTAGTGATTCTTCTGGGCTTATCTGTACTGGGGGCCTATTTTCAGTAGTTGGTAATTGGTTAATTAATTCTGAAATTGGAGTTTGGTTGATATAAGCCCTTGCTGCTAGTAAAGTTTGTTTCCTTTCCCCTTGGGGAACCAGCCTGCAGTGCCTCTGTGGCTTGGGAGATTTACAATTGGTCCAGCTTGTCCAGACAGGTGTACAGTGTGTGTCAGGTCCCTGACGTAGCCCCAACAATTGTTTTGTACCATTCCTGGCTATTTACTAGCTCCTCTGGAGGATGAACTAAATTCCACACCTCACTATGCCACCATCTTCAAATCATTATCTTTTTCACAAAACCTCTTTTCTCCTCCTAAGTCGCTAAAGCCAAGACCTAATCATAATACCTTCTAAATTAGTCTTGTGTTTCTTCTATTTCCTTTCATTGATTCACTATTTCATATCATGTTCACTGAGTCCTACAAAGCTTTCCATAAGTTGACTCCTGCCCACGTCTCCAGGTTCATCTTTCATAATTCCTACTTATGACTTGCTATCCTCAACTACCTTTGTCTGTAGTGGAACTGTTTGCCATTCTTAGCTCACGTCCTTCACTCTGCCCTATCCATTTTATCTTCCCTCCACTTAGCATCTTTTTCTACTCTTATTCTTGGCATAAAGCTGATGTAATTTACAAGATCTTCTTTAAGCCATGGCTAGGATTTTGTGACTCTTCTTGATATTTCTTACATGTTTATCTGTTAGATTACTTATCTATCCTAATAAAATAGGAACAAAACTCTACCTTATCTGTCTTATTATCAGCAACTTTCATAAATTCCTAGGGCGTATTAGGGAATCAATACTTTCTTATTAAAGGATTATGAGCTGGGCAGATTTGGAAATGTGAAGAACTTTATTATTCCAATATTTCTGTCTGATATTTATTTTGATCCTCATGTTGCATGATGGAGGAAGTTTAATCATAATCAATTTCAGGTAAACTTGGTTAATTTCAAATTTAAATTTCATTAATGTAACAGTTTTCTGCTCCTCCTCTTCTACCTTGAAGTGACCGTTAACTACAATAGATTTTAACATGTTTTCTAGAGCTTATGCATAGATTCTAAAATGTTTTCTAGAGCTTATATAGATTAGTGGCATTGAGATTGCAGGTGGTTCATTTGCTCTCTCATCAAAACTGGCAATTTATAGTAGCATCCATTGATGTGCACATTGTTTTCTTTGGTCCTCAGTTTTATGGTACCCCTATGACAGAACCACTGAACTGCTCACATGTCCACATGTCCAGGAGTCCTCTCCTTCTTGACTTAATCTTGATGCACATTTATGCCTGCCAGCCCATTCTGTGCATCCTTCGAAGATCTGAAACAATTTTAGATGCTGTTCTATGGAAATTTTGGAAAGTGAGGGGCTATTCTAACCCTTCTCTTCTATATCATGATGCCATGATTTTTAATCTACTGCTTTCTCTCAGGGAAATGAGCATATGATTCATTTACCATGAATGAATTCTTCCCAAGAACCAAGGATGCAGGATGCTTTCTAAGGACACTAGTAGCCACTTGTTTATTCTCTGCTTCTAAACTAAATTTTCCTCTTTGGGGCAACAGATTTCTTTTGTGTAGTGGTACAATTTGGGTAAGAAATATAGAAATTGATTGAGGTGGGTAAAGCTAATATATAAATTTTATACGTGGCAATATCACCCCAATAAAAATGAATAAATGCCATGCATAATGACTCTTACAACAAAAATTAAATAACATACAATCATTTTACCCACATCAGATAGAATTACCTGTAGTAGTTTCTGTTGTCAATTTTTAATTTGCTTATACTTATATGCTAATATGTTCTTCACATTTCCTTTGAATCTTCAAACACTGTAACTGCACACAATTAGATGTGATAATAGATTTTTACCTGCTAGCTTGGAATATTTTAATTTTTTTTTTATTCTTCAAATCATAGCCTTAAGCTTGAAGAACTTATATCTGCTTCATGTGGGCTCAATTATCTAAACAGCAAATGATTTGTAAAGTATTTCACAAGACCTGAAGACAATTAATTTAGACTTTGTTCTTCAATCTAACAACTTTTCTTTCTCCTTTCTTCCTTCTTTCCTTCCTTCCCTTCCTTTCTTTTCCCCTCTTTCCCTTTTTTCCTTCCTTTCTTTTCCTTCTTTCTCTGTAACCCCCCCTTCTTTTCTTTCTTTCTAAGGAGGTATAGAATTTGTGTCTGTAAAAGTGATCCTATCCTTTTACATGTTGTTTTAGTTTGTTGAAGCTGCTGGAATGCCCTATACCAGAAATGGAACAGCTTTTAAAAAGGAGAATTTATTAAATTACAAGTTTACAGGCCTAAGTCCATGAAAATGTCCAATTAAGACACCAACAAGGGGTTACCTTCACTCAAGAAAGACTGATGCAATCACAGAAAGGCTAATGCAATCCAGAACAGCTCTGTCATCTGGGAAGTCATATAGCTGGCATCTGCTGGGGTCTTTGGGTTTGGGACACCTGGTTCAGTTGGGAAAGCACATGGATATGTCTGCTAGCTTTCTCTCCTCATTTCATAAGGCTTCTCCAGGGGTGCCTTCCTTCCTCATCTCCAGTGGTCCCTGGCTGTGTGGGCCCTGTTTGCTCTGAAGCTTTTTCCAAGATGGTTCCCTCTTAAAGGGCTCTAGTAAGCAACCTCACCTTGCATGGGTGGAGAAACACCTTCATGGGAAACATTTAATCAAAAGTTACCACCACAGTTGGGTGTGTCATGTCTCCATGGAAAAATATAAAAGATTCCACCCAGTGATACTGAAGGCGGATTAAAGAACTTGGCTTTACTGGTATGCACAACAGATTCAAACCAGCATACGTGACTTGACCTCCAGATATCAGTAACATGATTTCAATGATCAACTTGGGCCATTATATATCTACTAGTTCAAATATGTACTTTTATATCAGTTTATAAATGTGAGATTATACTGTAAACACAAGTTGGCATATTGGTGAGTTTGAAAAATCACATAGTATTTTAAGCATCTTATATTATACTATTGTAGGGTTGTGTAAAATTATGAGGTATGGGGTAAACATAATACTTTACTTCTTATTATTGGGCATTTAAGACCTTACAGCCATTAGTTAATTGTAAATCAACTGCAATGAACATTTCTAAACATGTACTATATGAGGTTCCTTCTGGCTCTGATTTTACTTTTTAATTAGGATAGATTCCAACAGTTAAATGGATCAATGGCAATGGAAATTTAAAGAATATGGAAACACTTTGCCAACATCAAATATTATATTCTTTAAAAATGTTTTTTCTATTTAGACAATTATATTTAAATAGGATTAAGCATCTTGGTAAAAAGGTAGAAGAAAATGTAGTGGAAAGAATGAAAAATTGAATTACAATAGATTCCCTGCTTCCTCCTACTCTTGATGAAATGGCAGGTCCTTGAGCCAAGAAAAATAATCTACATTAGATCCATTAAAAAATGTTTTATGAAGAATTTATACCAAAGGGAAGAATGTAGATGGTGAAAACAAAAATAGAATTACTCTAAAAATGGAGACTATTCTAATATTTATTATTAATGTGTAACATATACAGAAGATGATTTTATAGAGATCATGAATTGGCATTACATATATTGATAAATAATGTTATATTACAATTACTGAAACATGCTTTAATTCTAAGCTAAAATTGGATTATTTTATTTTCTTTCCTATTTTGCTTCCGAAAGAGATAGAATTTTTATCTCAGCTGAATTGAACTTGTGAATTGTTTCAGTGTAGGGTATACACAAGCTCTGCGTGTGATGTCTGTTAATTCTGTAAAAATAGATTTGAAGAATCTCTTGGTACATTCCAATCAAAGTTAGTGTGACAGTGCACCGTCTGGTAATAACAGAGGAAATGCAGACACGCACATGAATCTACTGCTAAATTTATGGAACCTACCAGATTTAGTTATATTCATAGTTGTATCCATATTCCAGTATTATAACTCACTAAAAAGGTGAATAAAAGAAGACAATGTAAGTTCTTCTGTTTTCAAATTCTGACTAAACAATATTTTTTGTACAAATCAAGTGATTCAATTAGAACATCTGGTCCACAAATAATCAAGATCACTTTTAATGGACCTACAAAATATTTAGTACTGATGCCTCCCCAAATTTACAAATTGATAACAGCTTAAGTGTGACCATAGGAGTTGACTTATATCTACACTGATAGAGCCCACTGATAGCCAAGAAGATTTGATGTTAGATAACTTGAACCTACTTCGCTATTTATATTCTTATATTCATTCTGAACAATTCTCCCCTCTCACAGCCCTTCCTCATATGCTTTTTCACCAAGTGTCAAGGAGGGTAAGAGAAGGTTTTCAGATGAGTCTTAGCAAGGGGTGCATATCCCAGAGCATTTGGGAGTATGGTTGAAGGAGAATAGACATGTGTATGTGAAATGCAGACAGTCCATTTTCAAGTAGCTAGCCTATCGTTCCAATTGGTGAGGGAAACAAAGTGACATGGTGCTTATTGGATGCTCAGGTTGTGTGTACTAAAGTGGGAGATGTGTATTCTAAGCTCCTTCCTGGCTTTTAGTTCTCTCTAGCCAGGGGCACTGAATTCTCCCTGCAAATATTGGTTGTTTTCCCCATGAGTAGTAAATAGCCCAGGCCTGGTAAACATTTAAAATTACCTTTCTCTTCTACTGGAATCCCCAAATAGTGGAAATCTGAGCAGTTAAGAATAGTCCCTCTTTTGCACGCTATTTGTTCTTCTAGGAATTGGGATTGAGATGGTAGGAGATAATGAAATTATTATTAGTTTGATCTGAAATTAACAAAACCACTGCTTTTAACTATATATTTTTTGAATATATATATATATATATATATATATATAGTTTAGCATTATAACTATAAATATGAAGAATACATTTAAATATAAATATATCATGATTAAGAGACTATTCTTTGATCCAAGATTTCCTCGATTCAAATCCCAGCTTTACCATTGCTGGCTATATGATCTTAGTATATCATGTAACCTCTTTGTCCTGGTCTCAGAAGTATTTCCTGGTATGTATGATGATAATGATCTCATGGAGTTTGTATAAGGATTAAATGAGTTAATATTCATAAAATACTTGGTAAATCTGGAAAGTTCTCAAAAATATGTTTTAGTACATGTCATTTCAATAGAAAAGAGTGCATGATATGTGTATATTTCAGCTGGGGCATGGCTCACATGTGTCACTTAGGATTTATCTGATTTGGAACAGCACCAAGGAATGGATGTCGGCAAAGATGTGGATAGCAGAGGAGTGGGGAGTGAATGCCATCAATTCTCAAACATCAAAAACAGTCTTCCTACTAATTATGTATAATTTCTACTAAATAACAAAACACTAGAATTGACTAAAATATAGAAATTACACATAAAATAGTCTACCACTTTACTAGGATATCTGTCTTGCAACTTCAGACATATATGCAGCAAAATCTTCCTTTGTTAAGGAAATATACAATTCATTTTCTCAAAATTCCAATCTTCATGTATGACTTCCCACAATGTTTTATATTTAAGCAATAATATCATGTTTTGGCTTTAAATGTCTGCAGTGTTTTCATTCACAAAATGGTAAGAATGATCCTGAGCAGCATTTCACACATTTGTCTATGGAATTCTAAGGCCCAGGTATTGTTAATTCATGTTTCACAAAAGGAAGATTTCCTATTATCACTTAAGTATTATTACTTCCTATTATCACCCCTTGGATATCTGATTGGTTAATGTTTACAATGAATCTCTAAGAGTTGAAAACAAAGTCAGTGTTTTTCAAGTTTATTAATGCTAATATAATTAATCATTGCCAGTATCCAGGTTTTTATTTCTAAAGAAGAGAGCAGTGTTCGGTGGTTTTGATTTTATCCACTTGCCATTGTGAAGACAATGTACTATAAATGATGGATGCTTAAGATTGTTTGGCCTGAATGTCAACTGGAGTTTTATGTCCATATGCTTACATTCACATTAATCCAGTCTCAAAAGTTATGTGAAAACAATCCTCAGAGCACATCATAGAGGATGTGGGTGTCCCAGTCTTCTACAACATTAACGAAAATAACAGGAGATGAAATGGGTTTATTAAGGCCATGGATGATAAAATGTTGGTGAAATCAGTGATGATATAAATCACCTAACACAATTCCTCAGATCAGTGTGTATCTTATTACACAACATTGGTCACTGATATTGGGAATCAATACCATTTCTTTATGTTACCAGAGAAAGTTATTGCCAATCAAGGACCTCACATTCAAACTCACTCTATTATCATGACCATATTCCATTATTACTATCAACAAATTGCTTTTCAAAGATCAACATGCCCCCAGTGTCTGGGACCTAGCTCTGACTATCCATGGCAAAAGCTTAGCAGCACCTTTCTTTTAGAATTCCTGTCCTTCGTGTCCTGATTTTACCTTTTCTGTTTTCTTAAATGTTCTGAGATTGCATGTTGTATGTGTTAATAGTCAACACAAATTTGTTTCCATTCCCCTCCCATCTTACTTCAGAGATCCTGAGAGTGACTGGACCTGCTGTGATTGTTGATTTGGAGATGACCCAACGCAGGTCAAGTTTATGACTCATGAGTCATGAGAAGTGTCTCATCCCCTGGATAGTAACAGGGAATAATGATAATCATAATTAAAATTCAAGAAGCACTAGCTATATGCCAGGCAACAGGTATTCTATTCATGTTGCATGAATGAACTTCTTTAATTCTTGCAATAACTTTAGTGTGAAATTCGGTGCTTACACAGATAAAACAGATGAGTGAACTGAAGCACAGAGGCATTGAATAAATGCCAAGGACACATGTGTAATCAATGGTTTAGGTCAGTGTTGAATCCAGGCAGTCTGGGCTCAGGGCCACACTCATGACCAGCACACTGTTGTCACTTTTTTGCGTGTGTCATCTTTTTCAACCATGAGAGTAGGAATCTTACTCAGAGAAGATCAAGCTGAAAAAAACCAAAGATAAATGGAGACCAAGCCCAAATTAAAGGGTGCCTGACGTCCATTCTAGCTCTGAACTTTTCAATTACAAAAGCCAATAAACCTTTTTCAGTGTTGAAGCCAGAGACTTCTGTCACTTGCAGCTGAAAGAAAGCATCTTGTCCGTTGCATTAGCTAGTGCCAGGAAGGCATAGTTTCTAAAGAACAAACCTTAAACTGCAAACTTGCTTGAGCAGGAAAGGGAGAATAGAGGACTCTGAGGACCTTGTTATTTTAGGGCAGGCATCTGTTAATTCTTGTTACATGTTAACAATTAATGATTTTCATCTAATTAGGATAATGGCATTCCCTCTGCCTCAGTGATTATTTCAGTAATGAGCCTAAAGCAGCCTTGGTCACTCAGGCATAGCTTTTCCTTGGCCTCAGTGATAGATTCAGAGATAGGCCAATTCAAGGAAAGATAGGGAGTTTTGTTTGAAATTGTGGAAGTGCTTGCCTCGCCCTCTCTTTCTTCATATAAATGAAGAACTATGAAGACCTGGTATCTGTTAGCCATTTAGGGGAAAAGAGATCTGGAAGTGAAGCCAAACTTAGAGAGGCATAAAACCAAGGAGAGAAACAAAGGAGGAGGCTTATTTCACCGCTCTTCCTCTGGCGCTTTCCATTGCATGACCCAATTAATTGCTTTTATTTTTTGTATGCTGTATGGTGGGGGGTTCACATTTCATTCTTTTTCTATGTGAGTATCCCATTATTGCAGCAACATTTGTTGAATTTTTGTTGTTTGTTTTTTCCTCTGTTTGTTTTGCTTGCTTGTTTTTGGAAGTGCATGGGCTAGGAATCAAACATGGCTGGTGAGAATTCTACCACTTAACTACCCTTGAACCCCCAATTAATTGCTTTTATTTTCTAAGTCACATAGAGATGGGTTCCATGTGACCGTCCAAAGCATCCTAAGTGATACAGTGTGACCTAAACTCCAGTTTCATAGGAAACATTTCTCTTAGGCACTCTTTCTTTTCCTCACCAGTTTCTTCTAATTTAATTTAATCCCTTTTCCTTCCCTTTCTGGTTTCGATTATTTATAAGCCCAACCTCCTATGCAAGTGGTCAAGATGACTGGGAATGAAACTGTGCATCGTGAGGCTGGAGAAGGAAAGTGTCAAGGAGGTACTAATCATGTAACTGGGCCCATGAAGGAATGTTCCAAGAGGTCAAGCCCCTATGTGCAATGCATATGAAAACTCTGGTTGCATCAATCCTGTTAACATCCATTGCCCATAGCAAATCACAGGCTAATACCAGAGTAAGTATGTTAGGAGCTACCCAAGGGTATGTTGGCTTGCGGTGTGGGTCCCTGGGGGTTACCAGTGGAACAGGATATTATGATGAAACCTTTTACATTGTCATTATTATCTCCACGTGTCTACTGAAGGCTCCTATCTAAATAACCTTCTCTGTCTTTGGTTGCATTCCCGAACTATGCCCTCCGCCCTTTTTTTTTTATCATACTCACTCAGAAGGAGTGAAGGCAATAGAATAGAGAAAAATTACCATTTTCTAATCCCCTCTTTGTATCTATCTGGTTTGAGTACACTTCTCTTCTTTATAACCAAATATCCCTAAACAAAACAATTGAGGAATATTTTTATAGAAATAAACATATTATTTGGGATTTGAGCCTATGTTAATTAGAATGTATTACTAGTCTTGTAGTACCTAAACTTATTGTTATACATGATCTATACCAAGTACTGTGCCAAGTGATTTCCCAGGAGCTCAATCATTGAATTTCATAATAAACTTTGTGACATATATACTCATTTTATTTCCTTTTACATTTAAAGAAACTGAGGCCCTGAAAGTATAAGTGACTCATAAATTCATACCAGTAGAAATTAGAACTCACGTGAAGGAAGATTAGGTGTGTAGTTTTCTAAAACTGAATTTACTAGAAAGGGAAATTTGTCTGAGATTGTTGACTAAGATTCTGTTTACCTCATCCATTACTAAAGCCTCTCCTTCAGCCCCCAAATAAAAAATGTGCACCAGTTCCTGGATATGAGGCGACAGGCAATTTCACTGAAAGCCTGAGTTGGCTCAGGTCATCTGGCTGGCTACCCAGGGGTGCACTTTCTCTCTATTTCTAAATCTATGTCTTGTGGAAATAGTGTATTCATCTAAAGATGGCCATCTCCTTGAGAGAAGGGCCCATTATTATCCCATCTCAGGGTTCAGTGGTGTGTTGGCACTCCTTCTTTAAGGCAATTTTAAAAACATAATTCTTAGGCAAAGTTGTCATGGTCACTTTCATCTTAGGAACAATTAAGATTATTTTTGTAAATGACTGTGCTCCCTCTCAGGGCTAGTAGATCAAGTCCCATTCTGCTGATCATTTGAGTCAAGCATCTCTAAATTGAGTAATCGAATAAAAAAGCAGACCAAGATTTGGGGCCAGGTGTACAGGATATGATTGGAAACACACTGAGATCAAGGAATGAGGTGAGGAAGCAGCAGAATCAGGAAGATAAATCAAAATAAAGAAAATGTGAACCATGTTGTCAATCCAAGTTCAGGATTGTAAAACATTTTAGCCAGGATCATTATCTCAAGTCAAGGACAGGGGATGTCAAAGGTATACAAGCTAAGGAGGTGAAGGATAGCGAATATAACATTAAAAAGACTGCAGTTAGTTCACTAGCAAGAATTTACAGGTCCAAGTGTAGTTTACTTTTGATCTGTTCCCTAGCCTTGTTTCCCACACAGCCAATACTTTCCTAGGTCAATTATTAAGGTTGGATTACTCCTTTAATACTTTGGCTGATGACATTTAAATGTTTATTCCCTCACCCACATTTTTGCTGTTTTGTTTTTTTTGCAGACGAATAACTGAATTACTTGGCTTTTATGACAAAAATATGATAGATATCTATAATAACCACTTTTTAATCTCAGCACTTGCATTTCTATAGCATTTAATTTAAAAAGATACACCATAGAGGGAAAAGAAGTGAAATTTGATTATTTGTACAAAGGAGCTAGAGCGATACCTTCAGAGTTGTATATCGTGAATGACCTCATTTACTTATACTTTTGCTTGAAACTAAAAGTTTACATAATACATTAAGACCATTTACACAGATACTTCTCACCTTATTTAGCATTCGAACATCCATAAGTATTACCAAAGAGATATGACTCATCTATATTTGTAATCCAATATTGTTTGTTTTAGGGAACTTGTTTTAAACAGAAGCATCTCTCCTATGGAGTTAGATTAATCAGGATGTTATTTTGTATTGCCTACAGCAGTGTGTTTAGTAATTGGATAATTTGTCTTCCCCATCACAATAATAGTGCATGGAAACAATACACTTGCCATGAAGAGTTTGTTTCTGCCTGAGCTCAGGGAAAATTTGACTACTTCTATCAGATTAACATCCATTTGAAAATAAATTATTCCTGTAATCATCAACAGAACCTAAAAGCCTGCTGGACCTTCCTGAGGGAGTATTATTGCAGCGGAAAGAAAGGGGAGTATGTACAGGGAGGGCTGCCGAGTCCTCTGAAGGGGATGATGACGGTGGACGTCTCTGCGATGCCTTTCCCTGCCTTCCTAATGGGGTGGGTGGATGGCAAGTATCATTCCGCCTGCAAATTGGGAAACAGTCCTACATCATCACGATGGTATTGGCATATGACTTAATGCTGCAAAATGGCATTGTAAAATGAAGATCACAGATTAATGTGCCACACAGGGATCTTACGAGAGGAAAAGAAAATACCAGGCAGTTTGCATTGCTTTGGGAAAGCATGTTATTTTCAACTCAGGAAAGTTGTATGTCTAGAGTTAACAGTTCAGGAAGTGTGGGTTTCTGCCATGGCCATTAATGGGCATAACTGATTGCTTCTGCCTCACTGGACAGGCCATTTTCAATCCATCTTTCCATAGGAATGTTTTTCACACAACACAACTCACACATACACATGCAATTTAATTCCTTCCTACTAATTTTTAACAAATATAATACTTCAACATAGTCCTTTTGACACATCGCGCTTTCAAAGGAAGAAATTCTAAGTTCTTTCCAAATTTAAGAGTGTCCGTTTCACAACCTGAGACTATAAACAACTATTGCCTTTTAAAATTCTAATGTTTTTTCTCTTAACTGCTGCAGGCTTTTTGGCTCTGCAGTGTCTCACTGAAAAATAAATGTGGAAAAGAAGACAATAAAGGCATCTCTACTTCAGTTTGTTCCCTTTGTCCCAGATTCACCACCTTCTATTCTCACTGGAGAAGGAGAGAGGAGGAACCACAATAAAGCAAAAATTATCTATATGAAACACAAAGAATGATATGACCCTTTGTCCAGTCAAAAGTCTGCCTGTTAATTTATCTTTTAGGATGTACAAAGATGCACTTCTTTGCTACTAGTAATCCTTTCCTTATCGATTTTGTACTGATAACTACTAACAATTAGAAATAGATAGAATACTTTCCTAGTATAGTAACTCCTATTGGAATTTTTAGCTATAGCACTTTATTATATAGGGCTGACATTTCCATGGTCTAGTCCTTTCAAAGAGAGAGAGCATATTCTCCTTTTCAAGGCAGAGAACCTATCATCTCAAATATTTTCCTTTTTAGACTTTATAATTATATATTCATAGTTATTTAGCTTAAACATAAGAGGTTAACATGATTAAATGGCTTTAAAATGGTTTTGTAAGCAGCTTTTCCAATGTCTACTCCATGTCCACACTGGAGTTCTTTTGAAGCATATTTTAGACCTTATCATTGCAATGGCCTTGTCATGGTCAGATTCATGTGTCAACTTGGCCAAGTGGTGGCACCTGTTTGTCTGGTTGGGCAAGTGCTGGCCTGTCTGTTGCGATGAAGACATTACATAGAATTAAATCATGATGTCAGCTGCATCCACTACTGATTCCATTTGTAATCAGCCAAAGCGGAGTATCTTCGGCAATGAGTGATGCTCAGTCTAATCACTGGAAGCCTTTTAAGGAGGATTCAGAAGAGACAGGCTCTCCTGCGGAGTTCGTCCAGACCCTCCATCGGAATCATTTGCTTCACAGCCTGCTCTGTGGATTTTGGACTCTGCACTCCCATGGTCATATGAGACACTTTTATAAATTTTATATTTGCAAGTGTTCCCTGTTGATTCTGTTTCTCTAGAGAATCCTAAGTAATACATCTTGGTACCAGAAGTGGGGTGGCTATGTACTCAGGGCAAACTATTACAGGCTTTTTCCCAGGCATGTCCTTTCCATAAATACAATGGATAGCTACAAATACACTTCCAATCAGTGGATCATACTATTATTTAGCATGCAGAAAATATTGTTTAGTTTTGTTGGGAACTAAGTGATTTCATTTTTTATAATCATGATTTTAATGAAGAAAGTAGAACCACTTGTCCTCACTCAGTAGTAGCAACTAAAGTTTATAGTTTAATGATTGTGCTGGTTTGAAAAGAAGCATGTCCCCTAAGAAAAGCCATGTTTTAATATAAGTCCCATTTCATAAAGGTAGAATCATTCCTATTCAATACTGTATATTTGAAACTGTAATGAGATCATCTCCCTGGTTGATGTGGTTTAGTCAAGAGTGGTTGTTAAACTGGATTAAGGGACGACATGTCTCCATCCATTTGGGTGGGTATTGATTGGTTTACCGGAGTCCTATAAAAGAGGAAACATTTTTGGAGAGAGAAATTCAGAGAGAGCAACACTACAAAGCAGAGAGTCCACCAGCCAGCGACCTTTGGAGATGAAGAAGGAAGACACCTCCCGGGGAGCTTCACGAAATAGGAAGCCAGGAAAGAAAGCTAGCAGATGACGCTGTATTCGCCATGTGCCCTTCCAGCCGAGAGAGAAGCCCTGACTGTGTTCGCCGTGTGCCATCTCGCTTGAGAGAGAGAAACCCTGAACTTCATCGGCCTTCTTGAACCAAGGTATCTTTTTCCCTGGATGCTTTGATTGGACTTTTCTATAGACTTGTTGTGATTGGGACATTTTCTCGGCCTTAGAACTGTAAACTAGAACTCATTAAATTCCCCTTGTTAAAAGCCATTCCGTTTCTGGTATTTCCATTCCAGCAGCTAGCAAACTAGAACAATGATCATGTGACTATGCTTATAATTACTTTTTGCTAATTCTAATATTGCATTTTAAGCTCACTACTGACCAACTCTTCCCTTCAAAATTTTTTTTTATTATTATATAAGAACTTGTGTCCATTGTAAATATTGTCTAGTCCTCCATAGTTGTCTTCGTGTTTTAAGCTGCACTCCTGTAAATCCTCAAGCATCATTCCTGCCTGTTTCCTGTAAATTATGCATATGATTCCTAAATCCAGCTCTCCAGTCAACAATGGTGTTTGCTGCCTTTTGTTTTGCTCTCTAGCCATAGAGTCATTTCAATCACATTTGCTTTTGATAAAGATCAACCCCATAAGTAAATTGAGTTTGTTTTTGGATTTTGTTTTGGAAACCATTTAATCATATAAATCGAGTTTTTAAATTTTTATTTAGCTTTCAAACCACAGACTTCTTTCAGGTTTCTAACTCTTTCTTTGTTCTTTACAGTCTGATCCAACAATCATTCTTGATAACATATTAAATGCAAGGCACACACTGTATCAGCACTTCAGAGGATAAACAGATGTAAAGATGTAATATCTAGAACATAAAATGCAGGATTTAAAGAGTTAAAAGATTTAAGATAAAACCAAGACTCTCACAGGTAATAGTTTCTGATTACCAATCATAAGTCAGGCACTGTGTTTGATAATTTACAGGTATAATCTTTAATCTTTATAAGGACTCTGAAAGAGTGGCAGTAGTTCCATTTTATAGTTGCAGGATCTAATGAGTAGGGAGGTCTTATAACTTACTAAGTCTATATGGTAACTGAATATTGGAGATGAACTTTGGGTTCGTTTATAGTTGACTAGAAACTCAAGCATCCCTTCTGATACTAAAATCTAGAATTCAATACTAACATCTAGAATTCAATAAATAATAGAAGTCCAGAGACTACAAAAAAAAGCTACAAATAATAGCAAGGACTAAAGCAACAGGATGAGAGTATAAGGAGAAGGCTATGGGGATGCAATGCAGGAGGAGCTTACTTCTATTTAGTGGGATAAAGAAAAATGTTTTGAAAAATTACTTTGGAAAATATGATGTAGGAGATAGGAGAGGGCAGGAGTGTAGTTGAAGAGTTGAGTCAATTACAATCCAAAAGAGAAGGGAAGATGTCTACATTTGAGCTTTATGGCTTTCCGGTTGTCCTTATACCCACTAGTGGCAGACTATAAACACGGGGTGATGATGCCTACTCCTTAAAGTGATTTTGAAAACAAAATGAGAAATCGTGCATTCGATGGTTAATAAGCTTAGTCGTCTTCTGCATTCTTACTTTTTGCTTATCAAATACTTCATATACCATTGGCTAAGGTCTGTTAAGGAAACTGACAGAAGATAAGGGTTAATTTTTGGAAAGAAAGTTGCTTTCCAAAGGGAAAATATTGTGGACCCAGGGTGAATATTTTATATTTTACTTTAATCTGATCAGCAGTATATATATATTTCAATGAGTTAACATTTTTATGATTTTATTCAAGGTAAAAGTAATGCTAAAATTGTTGTCATGCTTTCATAAAACCAGACTGTTCCCTGGTCATCAACAACATCTTCCCTTCTCTGTGGCTCTTCCCATCAAATACAAAAATACCACCATAGGGCAGTTGGACCCAAAATTGTCTTAATAAGTGGAAACATTAAGTATGCATTTCACAGTTTGAGATAGAAGGTTAAGTAGTGAGATGTAATTGGGATGATTATCCTGCCTTCAGTCCCCTCCTCCAGAGGCTTTATCTGCCCTTAGACTCTGCTGACCGGGCGAGCCTCTGCAGGACTTTTTCTTCCCATGAAGGGCCTCGGCACCAAGGCCTGCCTTCGTCTTCCACAACCGTCCTGGTCACAGGTGGTTGGTCCTGACAAAGAAAAACACTATGAACACAAATAATTGACCAATTACCTGGTCAGTACAAATCAGTCTTGTCCTAAGAGAAAGAGACTGTGGAGGGGGAGAAAGAGAGAAGGAACAGGAGGGAGGGAATGAAAGAGACAAAGAGAGAGAGAGAGATTATAAATTATAACTACTCTATGGCATGGACTGTCCCTTTAAGGGCTCTTTGATTCAGGGCTAGCCAAGCAGTAGAAATAGAATGAAAGAGAAAAGCAAAACACATGAGAAATAGGATTGCTCCTGAAAGAAAGATTGTGTTTCACAGAGGAATCTCCTTCAGTTCCTAAGAGGCTTTTCAGTAGCTCATTTCCTGGGTATGTGATATTACTTGTTGCCTGATACCTCCTTGAATTTAAATCCCCTCTACTCGAGTTTATTTTTTTGATTTTATGTTTCTTGCAACAGATGATTGTGGAATAAATTAGTAGTAAGATTCACATGACTTGTGTTATCTTCAGTTAACTGTTTAGAAAGTTTATGTAGTTGCCACCTAAGTTCACACAGCCGATTACATCATTCTTTATTTCTGATAGGAAAAAAAAAATGGTGGTACAGTAGCAGAAAAGCAAAGATAACCTGAGGGGAAAAATAACCCTGGGATAGAAGAAGTAGGGGGTACGTAGAATGCATAGGCCTGGAAATCAGGGACAGAGAAGAAAAATGCTTTGCAGACTGAACAGTTCAGGCAACAATTATCCTCTGGGAAGGATTAGAGAAACTGAAGTTCTTTATCACATTATATTTCTCATGATGTTGCAAATAAAGGCAACTCTGCTTTACATGACTTATTGAGAAACTTCACATTTTCAAAAAAGGTTATCTTTCTAAAACTCATTTCACCCCCCAAATGATTAATCCTTTCTGGCATCACTATTCTCAGTATATAGTATACAACCATCATTCATTTCTCTTCCTAACAGGACTCCCAATTCCTTTTGCAGTAATACTTCTCCTGTGTGAATTATTGGTGAAAAGTTGTTCCAGAAACCCCTTAGTACTATGGAAGTCATGGGAATCAGATCCTTTTTCTTCTGATGACACATGTAGGTGACCTCACCTTGGCCAAATGAATGCTCTCATCAGAAACTTTGAATTTTGACGATAGAGTAGAAAGATATTTATTATAAGGCAAATGGTGGTTGTAGAGACAGTAGTTGGCTATCCCAAGTGGGATATTCAGATTACAGAGTCCAGGCTTCTTCCTTTCTCTTTCTAGTCACTTGAGAACTCCCTCGAAGTTTACCATTCCTAAGTCTGTTCATGGGATCACCAATACCCTTACAATAAATTATTTTTGGCTTAGTTGGACCTAATTTGGTTTTTGTTTGCTACCACAAAACCGTATCCCCTCACATTTTTTACTAGAAGTCTTCCAAACCTTTCCCTAACAAGACTTTTTGGTGAGGTGTGTGGTATCGATTTTTAACACGACCTCATCAATTTACAAGATACTTGTTACCTAAATTGCACTGGCCAAAATCCTACAGGATGTGACTGACCTGGGACAGTTTTCTTCATCAAATATTCTTGAGGTATGCTGTGTCCCATTCTTTAGTTCATGTCTATTGATTACATTTACTATGCAATATTCCAATTAGTGAAGATTAGAGTGTCTCAGATTAAAATTGTGGACTTCCTCTTAATGAAACTGTACACTCATTTTATTGTCAAATTTGAGAATGTATCATTTGTTAAGTGCATGTTACTGGGATCAAAACATGAGGAACAGCAACCTCACCATCTTAAGCTCTACTTGCAGCAAATAAATGTCTGGAATCAAGTTGGATGAGTTTTATTGTGTACTGCTGCATATTGCCGCATGGTAGCAGTTGTTTTCAGAAAATTTGCCACTACATGGTAATGGTAATGTGTTTTAAGCCTCTACTTTGGTAAAATTTCACTCTCTTTAGAAGTACTATTTGTTAGTGCATTTGCCTTTACTTTTCAAAGAAAAAATCAGAAGTGGACATTTTGCACGGAAGACATGCTGATCTATAAGCATCAGGGTACCAAGCTTTGAAACCTAATTTTCCATCCTCATCACAGTGACTCAGCCTCTGGAGGATATTATCTCGTATAATCATTTTATGGCTTTAAAGTACATATGAACATCTCCAAATGGAAATACTTTCTACCTTCACTATACTACTTCTTGTAAAGTGTGTTCCCATCCAATGCCCTCACAGCAATAAGCCAATCAGAATTTTTTTCCCCTTAGACTAGACTTTTCACTAAGCCAATTTACAATTCAAATAATCTTCTTATTTTTAGTCCTCAGAGAAAAGGAGTGGATGATTAAACATTGCTGTATTGTTGGTTAACTATTGTGTAGATTTCCTTCTATTTCAAGGAGAACATTAGTTTCTCACTGATAACATAATCCTTTTATATTGCTTAATAACCTCATTAGGCATACCTATTAGTTATTAACCCTAATAGACAAATCTCCCCAGAGAACACATGCTATCTTTGCACTCCCCTATATACATGCAGCCAAAAATCTGGAAAAATTTTCTCTTGTCTCTGAAATAATATTCCAATAATTTTTTAAATGCACATATTAACTGTTTAAGTATCTAGGCTCAGCTTATTCTACAAATACTAGACTCTGTTTTCTGAGATATTTCCAGAGTTATCCATCTACTACTTCAGCCTACAATAGGCTTATTCACAATATTAAATATCTGTCTCCATGGAGTAAAGTATAAGATATACAACTTGGTATGAAAGAGAAGAGTTAATCCTCAGGCTACATTCATTTCTAATTTAGATGTTTTTGAATTTGAGCACACTTTTCCATTAAAACAATGCTATAATTTTCCACTAAATCAATAAGAACCAAAGTAGTCAATTTAATGCAACCTTTTTATCAAACACCTCCTAAGAACTGCAAACCATTAATTTAGGCAGCAGCAAACCATTATTACAGGCAGTAGTAATTTCCCACTGAATAGCATCCCTGCCTTTGAGAAGTCAGAGCCTAGAACATAAGCAGAACAGAACATGAGTCAGTTTTGAGTCCTGTTCTGTGCGCCAGGCCTCGTTGAGCATAGCTAGCGCCGGCTCAGAGTGAGTGGTGGGTGGTGAGCAGCTCATCACTGCGGCCTGTGGAACACATCTGAGATCATATTCTGCATCTGCCTCTCAGTGATCCTGGACAAATTAAGTTACTTTAAAACTAGTTTTGTTATCTCTAGCAAAGGTAAAATAATACCCTGCTTTGCATGGTTTGTGTGAGGATAGGCAGGGAAAAATTGGCAATATGGATACATAGTATATTGTTAATAAGTGACAACAGTGGGAAAATAAATTTCAAAAACCGAGTTACTGTTGAAAGTATTGGTTAATATAGAAAGATTTAGAATGATGTTTGAAGGCAGCCTCTAGGATATGCTGTAGAAATCACGCTCTGTTTTGTAGGTATGTGTGAGGGGAATAAACGAAGCACTGTTCTGTAGAAGGGAGGTGATGCAAATTACCTACTTGCTGTTATATTAAATATCTAATAAAGTCAGGACATAAGCACTTCTTAACCTAAAGATAAGGTTAAATTTAAATAGGGAAAGAAACTCTTGGAATAGAAAGGATATAGGTAGCATGTACAATTTGTGTTATCTTTGGCAAGGTTACCTCTACAACACTTTTTATCAAAATATATTTCTTAGAAAATGATATGTGTTAATGTAAAAAACATCTACCTAGATCTTGGAAATCTTGGGGATAACAAAGTTAAATATGTTTTAGTCCTACTAGCCTTCTGATGAGTTTAACACCAGAGAGGATAACTAGCCAGTGTTTACCAAACCCCTATGACCTAAGGGTCCTTTTTCCTTGCAGCATCCTACAGGTTTTTATGGACCATCCCGGTGGTTTCACCAGCCTTTTCTTTCCTACAGCTCCCCACTATAGTTCCGCAGAACTCATGTTGGGAAATGCAATTTTGTTGGTCTGGAGCATTGATGGTTGCCTAAAAAACAAGATACATTTGTGAATAAAATATTCTAATATTTTGCACCAAAATATTTCCCTAAACCAAGGCAGTTTCATTTTACATGACACGTGGTTATTGTGTTATAAAATTAGAATATATTCTAATTTTCTTAATAGCCATCCTATGATTATCTATGACTCAATTTCCTTTTACTTGGCAAGTGGTCAACCGTTAATCCATGAATTTTAAATTATATACATTTTGTTCTCTGAAAATCAGAGGTGCCTTGCAAATGATTTTCCAAACCAGCAGAATACACAACTAAACTATGTATTCTTTTAGAAAAGATCGATATTTTCCGCTTTAAAAAATTAAAAAAAAAAAAATCCTCTAAGGGGATAAACAAATGAGCAGATAAAATGAAATTAACTATTTTATTAATGCCATCAGAGGATATCTATTACAAAGTAGTCTACATTGGAAGTTGAGTCCTTATCAAATTAATTGACATAAAGAACAAGTAAATTATTAGATCATTCAACTTAATCTGGGCTAAGTATTGCTAAAATTGTTACACCGAATTATTATTTGGGCACTTTTAGCAGCAGTATATTTTTAGCACGTCTCCAGTGCCCTAGCTTACTTAACTTTATGTTGCAAACAAACAAACAGATATAGAAACTATGGTGAATTTTCTCGCATCAGTAAGTGAATAATGGGTACAGCTTTGCAGAAATATTGGTCTTTTCCAGTATCTTTTATATCATACCATATAAGGAAACAGATTTTTCTGTCATACTTGATAAGTCTGGCCCAGAAACATATAGAAATTAATCTTAGAAAATTGTCCCTTATTAATGTAATACTATACATATATACTATTTGAAATAGTCCCCTTATTTATACGATATATCACAGGGTTTTTCGATAGGAAGGGAGAAGAGATGAAAACTTGATCAAAGGGGCTCTGGTGTGAGGATATGCACAGGCGGCTGGTGCCTAAGGTGGCAGCAGTGCAGAGCAGGAGAAGGGGACAGCTTATGTAGGATGGTGAGCTGGGTTCCGGGTGGGGGGTGGGGGAGTGTTAAGGAAAGGCAGATGAATTTTCATTGTCTAGCTTGGGAGTGAGAAATCGGCAGGCTGAAAGGGAAGATATCACCACCAGGGCTGCAACTGCCGGAGGGCGGAGGGCTGATCAGGGGAGCGATTGCAGGGATGCAGCTTCCAGGGGGTGGAAGCAAGGCCAATCAGGGAACAGCAGCAGGTCGGGGCAGGCTTGGTTTTGCAAGGGGTTTCCTGGAAGTTATGGGTAGGCAGAGTTTCTTGGAATGTTTGCTAACGTTCAGTTACTTCATAGGGGAGTTTAGCCTAATATAAAATATATATATATATATATTTCTAATGTTCTAGTTCTTGTCAAATATTTTGATATTTTCTGGGAAGGCTACATTGACCTGAGTATAGGAAGATGTACTTCCTATATATAACTATTATATAGGTCATATTACACTTTGGTCGGTTTTAAATTATGCAGCATTATTTTTTTATTATTATTATTTTACCAGCACAGAATATAGATGGGATAACTTTGGCACAACAGTAGGAACTCTTTTTTTTTGTTAATCATTAGTTTCAAATTGTTTTTCTAAAAACTAAAGGTATCTATTACATAGATTGTCTCAATCTTTCCTCTTCTAAAGAGGCATGAATTAGAATAATAATGTCGAGGCAGAGAAGAAATTCTTCCCTGTCTAAGGTTAAGAACGTTAATTAACACCCTACAGAAACATTAAGATCCAGAGAAAGGCAGAATTCGGCTGCTCAAAAGATTATTATGCTGCAGGGATGCAAAGAAACCCAGCATCTTACAATAGTTTTAATTTTATTTTCCTTAGGTCTAATAGCAAAATAACATTCTAGATGTTTCCTTTTACAGGCGTTTCAGGAAAATATGTAAGCATTTAACTAAATGCCATGATGTGGACATATTCCACTGCTCTGTCTTTTCTTACTCATCCCATTAACTGAACAAACTTGCTTTACTCTATTTATACAGATATATTTGATTGTCTGAATTAGAACTTTTTAATTATACATAAAATACACTTTTGTTGAAGGGTCAGATGAATTATTCAGTCTTCCTGTGTCCTTGTTTCCTCAGGTAGGGACAATAACAATACCTACATCCTTGAACTACTGCAAGAGTAACACTCAATAATTGATAGTATCATCACAGAAACATTTCAAGCTTGTTCTTTTCAGAAATCATGTATTATTGTATATGTGTATATCCATAAGAAGAGGATTGAGGTGTTCTAACATTAAAATAATATCCCTGTTATTATAACCAGAAAGCATCAATGTCAGACAAATTATTACCTTTTTGTTATGTAATAAATATAATTCCATTAAATCAGTTAATTGTTTTTAATTCTTACCGGAAATAAATGTTATTTTTTTGTCACCCCCTCAATTTGAATGAATGAATAAATGAACCATTAGAATTTAACTAAGGATTTTGTGAATAAAATTACCTACTAGAAAGCTCAGGTTCGTTTTGATGCAATGGAATGCACTGCCTGTCTCACAGGTAGCAACCAGTGGTTTAACTGAGCCAAAGCGAAGGGGACATTTTGTCAGGGACAAAATATGTTATTTTATTAAATAAGTAGACAATCAAAATATAAAATTTTCTTTCTTCAACAGAGCCTGCTCTATGTAACTTAAATGTACATATTAATTAATCATAAAGTGAATATGGGTATAAGCAACACTTGGCCATTGACATGTATTTTATGTTTTCCAATAATCAGCATTAAATTCGTGGTTTGTCATGTTTCTGACATTGAATTTTAGCAGTTTGGAAATTAGTCTCTCTTATGCTGAGGAAACTTTCTAGCAAATGAACTCTAGGAAACTTTACAATTAGATGTCATCATGTTAGAAAACAAATATACTAAGTACATATATATCTTCCCAAATGTTTTATATCTATATATACAGTTTTGTATAAATAAATATATTTCACAACAATGCTTATAATATGAAATGACATATATATATAAGAATATATTCAGTGTTTTTTTGGTCACCCTCTCAATTTGAATGAATGAATAAACGAACCATTAGAATTTAACTAAGGATTTTGTGAATAAAATTACTTAGTAAAGAGCTCAGGTTTGTTTTGATGCAATGGAATGCACTGCCTGTCTCACAGGTAGCAAACAGTGGTTTAACTGAGCCAAAGCAAAGGGGACGTTTTGTCAGGGATATTTAACAATGGACAGTAATATGGTGCCTGGATGTCATCATTCAATTGACTAGCTTATCATGCTTTTTTTAAATGACAAAAAGGCAACTGTTTTCTTTATTCGATTTGTGAAAGGTTGCCAATATCCCACTTACGCTAATGAAATAAAAATATATTTTCCAATGCTAGACCCTTAAAAGCTAAATTTCCCTCCAGCTATTTTAATACTTATGCAAGTATTAAACATGCATTAATGTTTGTGACTGAAAGTCAGTAAGATGGATATTTTAGCAAATCAAGTAAATGAGAATTTACAAAGCTTAATTCATATTTAGGAGGACATCTTAACAATAGGTCCTACATATTTACAGAATGACGTTAGAATCCTAGTGCTTAGACTTTTTGTCTAATTTGATTCCAGGACTAATTGAAAGGGCAAGTTAATTAAATAAATGTAGATATAGGGTTATGTAATTTTATAAATACATATATATGTTTATAAAATATTTAAGTATATATCTTTATATGCTGATAGATAAATATTGAAAATATATATTTAATTAGGTATGTATATGCATATACATACATACATGTTTGTGTGTGCATTATTCCTCTCTAATAAAAATTCTTTATTTTTACTTAGTTAACCCTTCATCTTTCTTATCATTCCCAAACATAAATATGGTAGTTTTAGCTCAGAAAGAAGCAATTACTTTAAAAGTTATATGCAATAAAAGGACAGTGATTATTTTATAAGAAATAACTTAATAAATTATTTATAACTAGGAAATCCCATTTGTACGACCATATGTGAGCTGCCATTTGGATTCATTTGTTTATGAGAAAATTGCAGGTCATATGGTGATGATGTCTTTCTGGTTAACCTCAAATGAATGACAGAATCTCAGTGGTGAGATCTGCCTTTGTTTCTATTTCCACAGAGTGACTTTAGGTTGGCATTCCTGATTTAAGCACTGTCAGGGCTTGAATCTAAACTAGTTTTGGCTTTCTAGTCTCAACACTTTTACTTATGACAACAGTTCACCTATTTTATCATATTTCTCTTCATGCAAATAAGAAAAGTGATTTGTTTTCACTACTCTATTTATAATGAATAAAATATTTTTAAATGCTGATTTTGAGACTAAGGCGATAGGATTGACTCTGAACATGGGTTTAGATGTCATCAATTAAGAAGAAAGGCCATTAGGTATAAAGGGCTGACTTCCGTTTGCTCCCAGGCTCGCATATTGAGCATGGCTCCCTAATCACACATTAGTTCCCTAAGTCATAACACTTTTAATTTCAACTGAGCTATGCTTACAGAAATAAAGTTACACACTGAATATTCTGGAACTTGTATCCCATCTTAGATCCACATGCTGTCAGGGCAACCATGCTAGTGGTGATTTTGCGATCTATGTCAACTTGGCCAGGTGATGGTGCCCAGTTGTCTGGTCAGGCAAGCACTGGCCTGACCATTATTGCAAGGACATTTCATGGCTGGTTGATAAACCAGAGGGCTGGTTTATTAAATCATCAATCAGTTGACTGCAGCTGTGGCTGACTAAGGGCACCTCTTTGGCAAATGGTATATCTAATCAGCTGGATTTGAGACAATTAGTTGAAGGCTTTTAAGGGAGAAAAGAGAATTTTCACTGCTTCTTCAGCCAGAGAGCATGTCCTGTGGAGTTACTGAGACTCTTCATCAGAATTGCCAGTCTGGCAGCCTGCCCAACAGACTTTGGACTCTTACATTCCCATGGCTGCATGAGACACTTTTAGAAATGACGTATTTACAAAATTCTCCTGTTGGTTCTGTTTCTCTAGAGAACCCTGACTAATACACTACCTTTATTTATTTATTTATTTATTTTTTTTTTTTTTACACTACCTTTAGTCATAGAAGCAACATCCCTCTCTATTGAACTGCTTCACAGAATATTCTCTGAAACCCTTTGTGTGTAAGCATCAGATAATGCTTTAGGAACAATTAAATGAATATAATATAGACATTCAGAAGGAAATTTTGGACTGTCCTAGAAACTGGAACATAATAGCACATCATTCATTGAAAGATCAATGTGTAAAAAGTCAATCCATATATGTGACCTCTCAGAGTCAGTTTTCTTCAGTTCCACTCTATCCCCGTTATGTTTCATTGCTCCATACCCCATCACATATCTCCTCAAACTTTCTCAACATCACCCAAACTACACTAACTCTGATATCTTAAATGTTTACACTCCACCTTTGAAAGAAATGCTTACTTCATGTAGTCTTACCTTAACTATTTTTCACCCTTTGGGAGATCTCTGCTCTTTGGGTAACAGTTTTCTGTTGTCGTCTTACTGATCTAACAATATCTTACTCTCTCTACTTTCCTCCTATTCCATGCAAACATAACTCTCTACTACAAAGTTCAATTAAAATTTAGAATAGATATTTTAACTAATCTTCACAAAAAATAAAGCCACCATATTCTATGAGTTATCTTCTTTGCTTTCCACCATCTACCAAAGCACGAAATTGGGGGGTTATTCTTAACTGTTTTTCAACCTTAGTAATTTCTCAAAAATCATCTTCCCCTCCTTATTTAAAATAATTCCACTGTCACCCATAATATTCAAGATCAGCTCCAAACTGTTGAGTCTCATCTCATCTCTCACTTTTCCTTCCCATCATTCAACCCTACTAGTCTGTGTGTGATTTTCATATTGTATTCTCTCTCTCACTTTCACATACTTATAAATACTGCTTCTTTCCCTTGTGACCAGCTTCCCCCTCTTACTATTTTTTCGGGAGTCATTTGCACCAGGAAGTCTTCACTGATCTTCCCTCCAAATCCCATACAACATATAACTTATCACATAGTATTGCAATCATTTGCTTAATTCTGCTGTTTTCTTTCATGATTTCACACTTTTGAGAGAAGAGTCCACATCTTTGCATGCATGTCCTTGGCATTTAGTACAGTGCCTAATATATAAAATATTCAATAGAGGCTCATCACCAAAACTGGGTAGGAAACCTCACCACAGTAATCCTAAAACAGACCAAACATTTGTCATTGTCCTTTTCACTAGGATATGTAATATGCTTTGATCATCTTTCTAGCAGAGCTAGTGTGTCTGTTGACAGCTTTCTTTGGTATTTAGTGAAAAGTTTCTCTGAAAATATTGATTTTCATACAATCAATGTGTGTACTTAGGGGAGCTTTTTTTCAAGCCTGAAGTACTATTTGTATAGAAGAAAACAAGATATTTTATGGTTTTGAATCCATATGCAATCACTTGCAGTTCATTTGAGGGTCTGAGAGGTGTGTCTTTTATTTCCTTTACTTCCTTTTGTTTTGCTCTCTCACTGTTTATCTCAGTATCTGTCTTGAATTAGTTTACAGACCTGGTACTCTGGTTATCAAAATGGACGTAATTATTGTTCACCTTAAGGATATTATTATAGAAGAAATACTGCTAAGGAAAAAGTCCTGCCATATCAGTAAACACTTAGCCATATATAACATTCAAAGTCAATATTCAATTAAGGTAGCCCAGCTTTTTAGAAGATAGTATTACCCTAATTTTAAAAATATAAGTACATATCTGAATATGTAGAAATGATGCATCTATTTAATGGTTAAAAGCTTTCAAGCAGTAACTATATAACAATTATATTCTTTAACCACTATTTTAGTTAAGACTAGAATTTAGTTCCCCTACTTTAGCTAGTTCCCAGCTTTTGAACTTTCTTTGGCAACATGAAAAAGTAGAATACTTAATTGTAAACATCATTTTCATATTTTCCTATATGAAACCTGATAACACGTCTTGGGAAAATAATCCCTACATTGCATAGTATTTTGTTCCTTTATTTTAGGGAGTCTTTTCCTAACTTTACAATACAATTAAACAATTTGATAATAGTTACTAGTTACTTTATAATATGCTTTTCCTACCTAAAACAAGATGATCATGCATTTCAGGCATGGCCCAGTTCTACGCAGCTGATTATCAGCACCAGTAATTTGTGAGACTGGAACTGTCTGTATGCAGAAAGTCTGCTGCTTTCCTCCCTCCAGTGGTACTAGACACCCTTTACGGGCTCTCTGTCTTTCTACATCTATGTATGTAAACTCTTATGGTGTTTTTCACCCTATGAAAATATATATCTAATTACATAGGGTAAACAGTTATATTTCTTATAAGTTATAATTATCATAATAGTAATATCCATTTTAACTGGAAGAATTAAATCACTGAAGGAAAGGGGAAAACGAAAGGTTGCAGGACGGAAAGAAGAAATTTCCAAAGAAGAGATGAAAATTACTGTTCTCAGCCAAATTCATGGCCTGGAACTAAAGGTTGAGGCATATCAAAATGTTAAAAAAAAAAAAAAATCAACTGATAGGAGGCTGTACTAAATTTTTCCAATTCTGTCACTGGCAAATTCTGATTATTAAATTGCTCTATATGAAGGAATATTGCAAGAGAGCTTTGATTTTTTTCAGTTAACATTTTATTTAGTCAAAGAATCTTATAGCATTAGCCTAATGTCTTTTCAGGATTAGGTTTAGAGACTCAAGCTAATTTACATGAAAACTAAATTTAAAAGGTAAACGATGAGGATACCATTTATAGAACAGTGGATTTTATTTTCTCTTTATGTTTATAATGAAGTTAAGTGTGTCTCTGTAACATGTGGTTTATTGGGAGAAGAAACAGCCAATGCATTAGTGGATACATTTGCTTGAAATATTGATGTTGTTCAAAAATAGTTTTGTGCCGACAATATATTGAATAGGAAGCTACATTGCGTTCTCTAGTGTGATGCAGAATCACTTAACAAACTACTTAGTCCAGAGGAGGTGAAAGTGGGAATTTTCCAGGGAGGACAGAACAGGTGAAATGCGTCTTGTATAAAAGAATTTCCTCAAGAAATAGTAGTGTTAAATGTGCAAGGGCACTGTTACATAGGTTTCTTTTGTCCTTGCTTAAAATAGGATTTAAGCAAAAGTGCTTCACTTAAAGATTATCTAATAATGGTATGATTTGTGTGATGCCATTTGTAAACCTGAAAAAGTCTAAATAATTATTGTTTTAATTAAATGAGTGTTAACATTGCATACAAATACATTCTGAAGATAATCCCTGTAATCCAGTGAATCTATTCTGTAGAGCGAAAAATACGGAAGAAAAACCCTTTTAAAGAAATAACATTTCCAACCTGTACTGTAAAGAGTAACATTACGAAATAAAATATGCAAAGTAGAACTATTTGAAGGATGGCTAAAATGCTGACCTTCTACCGGTAATGATATTCATGTTGTTTTATGGTTGCCACTTAATGTAATAAGATGAGCATTGAATGGATGGCATTATTTCCATTTTTTGATAATGAGGCAGAAATATAGAGAATAAATAACTCTCCCATCGATACAGCAATTCATTTAGCAAATACGAATTTAGTGCCTACTATTTTCCAGGGCCTCAACAATGAATCACAAAGACATAGTTGCCTATTTAGAGCTTATATAGAATATATGCCTATGGTCATCCTGTAAATAGATATAATGCTGGCTATGATGTTCAGAATCCCTTATTTCTAGGCTAGGGTTTTGTATGCAGATTATGAAACTTCTTACAAATATAATATTTAAAAAATTCAGCAACAATGCAATTATTAATTGAAAAATTGTATCTAACAAATTAAACACATTTCATAAAACACTTAGAGTAAACATTGCATTTGTTTATTAATAATATTTAGGACTAGTTCATTTAATACAGTGAATAAAGAGTCTCTATTTGGAGTAAATGAGTTTTAATTTACTGAAGCTTCTAAAACAATTCTTTTTTTAACAACAGAAATCAGTTTAGGTGTAATAGGATAATTAACTGCTCAATTTTCTTTACCCTCACAGTAAATGTACTGATTAATCCTGATGCAGATTTATCCCAGTCTGACTCCAACACCTATAAGTCATTCAGCAAATATTTAATCAATATCTATTAGATGAGAGGGACCGTTCTGGATCCTTGAGATGAGATATATCAGTGAAAGAAACAGCCAAAGGCTCCCGTACTTGTGTAATTACATTCCAGAAAAGAAATAAGACCATAAGCAATAATTAAAATAAATAAGTAAATCTCATATATTAAAAAATATGATGAATTCTATAGAGGAAAACATACAGAGCAACATAAAGGAAATCAGGGGTGCAAGGCAGGGCTATAGGATTCAATTTTAAATAAATTTGTAGGGGGAAGGCATCATCCAGAAGATGATGTTTGAGAAAATACTCGAAGGGGGTGAGGTAAAAAGCCTTACAAAAATTTTTGAGAATGGTATGAAGGAGGAATCTCATTCCTCTTTTTTTTTAAATTCATATTTCTAATGAGTGGCCCTTACATCATTGATTCTCCCCTGAACTGCAATGACTATTGTTATACACCAATTTTCCATATAAAGGGTACTGAAAGCAAACCACTTTTCTTATTTCTAAACAGTCCTAGGTCTGTTGTATGGCTTGAGATTCCAATCACATAAAGTACTTGAAATGGTGTCTGGCATGTAATAATTAAACAATAAAAGTTTCCCGTGATTATTATGGTTTCTGTTTGTGATTTATGGAAGAAAAAGTTTTATTGTTTTTTTTTTTTAACTGATGCTACATTTAGCCACCTAACTAAACTCTCTTATTTTTTTCTAGAATTTTTCTGGAGATTCCACATTGAATTTTCTATGTAAGTCATCTTATTATCTGTGAATAATGACAGTTAGTTGTCTTCCTTTTCAATCTTTATATACAGTATTTATTTTGCTTCTCCTTATGGACTTAAGACTTTCTGAATAAGGCTGAATGACAGCAGTTGAAATTGTGCATCATCGTTTCATGTCCTTAAATTTTAGTCATAATTCTTGTAAAAACTATACAGCTAAATTTTCAGAACTAATCGAATCCACATAATTATCTTTAAATAAGACATTTAGTCAATTTACAATTAGGTTTACCAATATATTTTCTCTCCTGAACTGGAAATTACAAACTCAGTATATGTCTAACTATAGGTTTCTCCTGAAATTTTACAATGTATAATTTATGTAACAAACTCTACAATTAGTCAGTGTCTTTATGTCCTTCCAGAGAAACACTGGGATAAAAGTACATTGTAAATATAAGCATCCATTTCACTCACATATGACATTATTGTCCTGTACTTAAATACACAAGAGCATATAATTTGATATTACTGCTTCAATAAATACAGTGTTTGCTAAAAATATATAACAATATCTTGGCTCAACACTTTAGAGTTACATTAACAAAATTTGATCGGTGATTAATATATTTTTACAAAATCTGAACATATCTGATAACACCCTCATTCTTGAGAGATAGTTTGTTAAAGACACAATTTCAGGTTGACAACTTTTAAAAAAACTTCTTCATAAAGATATCATCCTACCTACTGAAGTTTAAGGTTTAATTGATGCTGCTGAGAAATACATTGCCAGTCTATTATATGTCGTGGACTGGAGACACATATCCCAGAAAAAATGCCCTTACTCTTAATCCTTTCCTGTTCATATGATCCTGCTATAAATAGGACTTTTTAGAGAAGTTATTTATAGTTAAGGTATGGCCAAATGAATCAGTTTGAGCTTTAATCCAGATCACTGGAGTCCTGTATAAGTAGAAGGAAATTCAGACCTAGAGGGAAAAAGTCATAGGAAACAAGCAGTTGGTTGTGGAACCCAGACGAGAAAGGAGACATTGCCTCCTACAACACCATGTGACAGGAAAGCCAAGGACCCAGGATGGCAGACAGAGGCTCAGAATGCCAGACTTTGCGGAGAAAGCACTGCCTCGCTGACACTTTGATTTTGGACTTGGAGCCTCAAAATCATGAGCCAATAAATTCCTGCTGCATCGTATTTGTTATACAGTCAAGAAACAAAAACACCACGGCTTTTCGAGCTTGTCTTTTCTTCCTGTTGTTTTTGCGATATTCTCTTTGTCCTTGATTGTCCTTAGTTTTACTCTGTGGTGTCTTATTCAGGATTTTTAAATACATTTGTCCCATTTAATATATATTGTGCTTCTATATCGGATGATTTTTTCTGGAAA
Source organism: Tamandua tetradactyla (assembly GCF_023851605.1). NCBI lineage: Eukaryota > Metazoa > Chordata > Mammalia > Pilosa > Myrmecophagidae > Tamandua > Tamandua tetradactyla. The sequence continues at coordinate 32,991,618 of NC_135352.1, forward strand.
CTTGCCAGTAATTTTGTGTTCCATTTTTATTTCTCCCATTCACTTTATTTTCTACTCTTAAATATTCAGTTTGACATTTACTAGATCATCTCATTCTACAATCCAAATTTCTTAAACTTTTTTTGTGTGTTTTTGGAGAATAGAAACTTCAGCTGTTTCATTCAGTTCACCTATCTCTTTTTTGTTGTGTCTTCTCAACTGTTTAATATACTCATTGACATTTTATTTTTGCTTTTTCCTTTTTTTATTGGGGGACGCATGGTCTAGGAATCAAACCTGGGTCTTTCGTATAGGAAGGTTAGCATTCTACCACTGAGCCACCTATGGACCCACTCATTGAGTTTTAACCTTTTTTTTTTTTTTTTTTAGTTTTTTTTGCAACAGGCAGGTACTGGGAATCGAACCCGGGTCTCTGGCATGGCAGGCGAGAATTCTGCCACTGAACCACGGTTATACCACCCCATTGAGTTTTAATTTTTAAAATTGTCATTTTCATCTCTAAAATTGCCACTTTTTTACCAGATCTTCCTGGCCATTTTTGGTAAGCTCTTACTCCTTGCTCAGTTTTTGTTCTATCTTTGATTTGCTTAAAAATCCCTATTTAATATTATTTTATGATAATTGCAAATCTATTATCTTTGCTTTCTCTCATTAATTAAGGATTTCTCTTGCCTCTTTGATAATTGTTTTGTCAGCTCATATTAACTTAAACTGCAAGAAATCTGAGGATTTAAGTTGTGAATGATTTCCTTCTGAGGGTATTTGTGTTAGACTTTCCTGGAATCCAGGACGCTACTTTTACCAGGGCGTCTTTGTCTCCTTCCAGGTTCCTGTTTTAATGTGAAAATTCAGTTTTTATTCTAATGCCTTACCCAGTCTTAAAGCCTATTCTCATATCACCGCTGCTCTCCTGAGTAAAGATCCCTTTCTTGTGCGTGCTTTCTCTCCACAGCTTCTTTAGTTTCAGCTTCTTGCTTTTATGTTTACTTTCTTTATCCATGTGGAGTTTCTTTAGTTTCTGTCTAGCAATGTACAAGAAAGCATTATTCAGGAAATAATTTGAATTTATCAGCTGCAACTTTCTGTTTGGACCAATTTATTGTCAGAATAAAAAACTCACTTAATAGTCAATATCACGAAGTACTTTTTTTTAAACATAGAAATACTTAAAAATAATAACTGCAGACAAGAGAAGCTCCTGATCCACCATTTCTCAATCAATTAAATATAAAGATAAAAAGGCATGGTGATCACTAAAGCAATAATTATTTCTTATTTTGAAATTTGTATATTTCACCTCAAAAACCATATCTAAAGTTTTTTAGAGAATTATAAATAAAATTTTGTTTATAATTGTTGAAGTTTGCCATCAGTATATCTGATAATATGAAAGTAATAACATTCCCCAATTCTTGAAAAAGACACGAATTTAGGTTTGAAATACCTGAAAGCTGATAATAAAATATTTTCCAACTCTCTACGCAAACAAATTTGGTATGGTTTCAGAATAAAATGTCCAATTATGATTTTTTAAAAACATTGTATATAATTATTTTGAAAAAAATATAGTCCAGGTGAGGCCTACAAATAGATTCATTGAGCAAATGACCAACAATCCTATTTAGAGGGTTCTTACTAGGTAGACAAGATTACAGGCACAGCAGAGTTCAAGCGTGTATAAATATTTTGCAAATAGAGATATATCACATATATATAAAAGTTTGTTGTTTGCACTTTTAAACATAACTAATGTTTTTTAAGAGAGAGTTTTTTTTCTCTTAAATTAATTCATTAATTAGCCTTGTTAGTCCCAGAAGTAAAGTTATGGTTTTTAATGTTTGAACTTTCTTGAATCAAGCATGTTTCCAAGGGGAAAAAAAAAATAGAAAGAATAAACTTCCTACTTGTGAAAATTTGTCTGTGAGTCTGTGTATGCAGATATATCAAATAGAAGAGTATGCTGCCATATGAATACATTTTGCTTAATTTAAAAAATAGTAATTTTGATAGCTTTTTTGTTAAACATGTATTCACAATCCTTGAATTCTGAAGTTTAAACATAGAAGTCTCATTTACATTTCTTTCAATGTGTGCAATTTTATAAACAGATTTTATATAAACAAATTTTATATTCAGTTGGAAAGAAATCAGATTATTTGGTATGGGAATTCTGCTGCATTACTTCTGTAACCTATGCATGGTATTATGACATATAATTCCTAATGATTAGGTACATGGCTAGTTCCCCCTAGAAGAATCCATTTTCCTTAAAGGTATATAGCTCATTCTTTGTTTCTAAACACACGGGCTTTCGCATACGATGTCTTACTAAATGCGTGTAACATGAAGGCATGGATGAATACATGAATTAAAATTTCCAAGTAATTATAGTCTCTAAAGGCAAAAACACTAGATCTGCATTTGGTGTCCACTAATGAGTTCTTTCTAAAGTTCATAAGAACTGCCTTTTCGGATGTAAAGTTAATAATATAAGAATTACTGATATGTTATATTGCAAGCTGAACTATATGTGTGTTTAAAGAATTCATGAATTACTTTAATTTATTCAGAAATTCAGTTTTTTAGTACAAATACTTTATTTGTTAGCATTTGCATGTCATGTCGAAATTTAATTGACTCCCACCTCCACGTGTTGCATAGTTCCAAATATCAGAACAAATCCAGCATTTGGACTGAGGAATTGAAGGATTATCCGTCTGTAGAGAGCCGCTTTCCGGGTTTGGCCTAGTGGACACGCTGCAGCCTGCTCTAGAGTTCCCCCCGCCCATCGAGTGAGCCAAGATGGCGCTCACATCCTGCTTCCGCAAATGACGCACACGCCCACCAACCCTATCTTCCAATCACCTCTGTATATGTGGCACTAACCTATTGGGTTTGGGCACAGTATATAAGAGGTTACCCAGACGGGGTGGGTGGAGACGACCCACAGGGAGCCGTGCCTGACGGCCGCATAGAGGTTGTTCCCCCGCGGGATATTTCGCCCGCGCGGAACCTGTAACAGAGAATGCAAGCTTAACTCCAGTAAAGGTCTGTGCTTACAACTGCTACGTGTCTTGGACCTGTGTTTCTCACCAGCGCGGATTTGTCTGCGTCTCTCTGTCTCTCCTCATTGTCTCACCCGCCGGCCGGGGGCTTGACGCTGAGCGAGAAGTCGCGGACATCCGTCAACATTAGGAAATAAGCCAAAGCAAAGCTATTGACTCAAACTTGAGCTCATCGTGAGTACCAATTTGACTCCTGAGATTTAGGGTACACCCTGTATCCCATTTTGATAACCAAATCCTTATCTTGACCACCTGCCTTTTAGGGCTAGGCATGTGTGTTTCTCTTGGTAAGCTCCTCTTCTGTCTTGGAACCCTGTCCCTGAACTCAAGCCTGTGACTGTGACCTCATCTGTTTCCTTAAGTGCACAGACCTGGTCCCTGCTCTTGTGGTTGCATGGAATTTGGAGTCAGACACACCTGATGGGGAATTCTGGTTTAGTTCTTCCCTAACTGCATTACTTTAGACCCATTTATTGAATTATGTTAGCTTCAAGTTTAATAACATTCAGCAGCTGTAAAAGACAACTACTATTATTATTAATTATAATGATAATAGCACTGCTTATAATATGCCAAGACCTGTTTTAAGCATTTTGCATGCATTAATAATTTCATTCTCTTGACAACATATTAAGGCAGGTATTCTCAGGAATATTGTAATTATCAAATGAGATAACCTATGTAACATGCTGGGAAAATAGTAAACATTCAACAATTCAATAAATTTTATTCTCTCTAAGTAAAACAATGAAATATATTAGATAAGTATCTAATCAGTTTGTTCACCTATACTTATTGAATTTTGAATCGTCAAAACTAGATACAGCTAAAAACATCTTGAGGAAAAAAAACGAAGCTGGAGGTCTCGCGCTGCCTGACTTTAAGGCATATTATGAAGCCACAGTGGTCAAAACAGCATGGTATTGGCATAAAGATAGATATATCGACCAATGGAATCGAATAGAGTGCTCAGATATAGACCCTCTCATCTATGGACATTTGATCTTTGATAAGGCAGTCAAGCCAACTCACCTGGGACAGAGCAGTCTCTTCAATAAATGGTGCCTAGAGAACTGGATATCCATATGCAAAAGAATGAAAGAAGACCCATCTCTCACACCCTATACAAAAGTTAACTCAAAATGGATCAAAGATCTAAACATTAGGTCTAAGACCATAAAACAGTTAGAGGAAAATGTTGGGAGATATCTTATGGATCTTACAACTGGAGGCGGTTTTATGGACCTTAAACCTAAAGCAAGAGCACTGAAGAAGGAAATAAATAAATGGGAACTCCTCAAAATTAAACACTTTTGTGCATCAAAGAACTTCATCAAGAAAGTAGAAAGACAGCCTTCACAATGGGAGACAATATTTGGAAATGATATATCAGATAAAGGTCTAGTATCCAGAATTTATAAAGAGATTGTTCATCTCAACAACAAAAAGACAGCCAACCCAATTACAAAATGGGAAAAAGACTTGAACAGACACCTCTCAGAAGAGGAAATACGGATGGCCAAGAGGCACATGAAGAGATGCTCAATGTCCCTGGCCATTAGAGAAATGCAAATCAAAACCACAATGAGATATCATCTCACACCCACCAGAATGGCCATTATCAACAAAACAGAAAATGACAAGTGCTGGAGAGGATGCGGAGAAAGAGGCACACTTATCCACTGTTGGTGGGAATGTCAAAGGGTGCAACCACTGTGGAAGGCAGTTTGGCGGTTCCTCAAAAAGCTGAATATAGAATTGCCATACGACCCAGCAATACCTTTGCTAGGTATCTACTCAAAGGACTTAAGGGCAAAGACACAAACGGACATTTGCACACCAATGTTTATAGCAGCATTATTTACAATTGCAAAGAGATGGAAACAGCCAAAATCTCCATCAACAGAAGAGTGGCTAAACAAACTGTGGTATATACATACGATGGAATATTATGCAGCTTTAAGACAAGATAAACTTATGAACCATGTAATAACATGGATGGACCTAGAGAATATTATGCTGAGTGAATCCAGCCAAAAACTAAAGGACAAATACTGTATGGTCCCACTGATGTGAACGGACATTCGAGAATAAACTTGAAATATGTCATTGGTAACAGAGTTCAGCAGGAGTTAGAAACAGGGTAAGACAATGGGTAATTGAAGCTGAAGGGATACAGACTGTGCAACAGGACTAGATACAAAAACTCAAAAATGGACAGCACAATAATACCTAATTGTAAAGTAATCATGTTAAAACACTGAATGAAGCTGCATCTGAGCTATAGGTTTTTGTTTTGTTTTGTTTTGTTTTGTTTTGATTTTACTATTATTACTTTTATTTTTTTCTCTATATTAACATTCTATATCTTTTTCGGTTATGTTGCTAGTTCTTCTAAACCAATGCAAATGTACTAAGAAATGATGATCATGCATCTATGTGATGATGTTAAGAATTAATGATTGCATGTGTAGAATGGTATGATCTCTAAATGTTGGGTTAATTTCTTTTTTTCCGTTAATTAAAAAAAAAAAAAAAAAGAAGGGATAATTGGAGATGAAGGGATACAGACTGTACAACGGGACTGGATATAAAAACTCAGAAATGGACAGCACAATACTACCCAATTGTAATGCAATTATGTTAAAACACTGAATGAAGCTGCATGTGAGGTATAGGTTTTTTGTTTTTGTTTTTTTTGTTTTTTTTCTTTCTATTATTGTTTTAATTCTTATTCTGTTGTCTTTTTATTTCTTTTTCTAAATCGATGCAAATGTACTAAGAAATGATGAATATGCAACTATGTGATGTTATTAAGAATTACTGATTGTACATGTAGATTGGAATGATTTCTAATTGTTTTGTTAATTCTTTTTTTAATTAATAAAAAAAAAAAAAAAACTAGATACAGCATTTATGAAAAAAAACTAAGCAGCCCTCCTTCATCTTTCCTTTTGAATCTCTTTCTCCCAGCAATTTTTTTTTACAAATATGTTGATGTTTCTTTATTTAAAGCAACAAACACTACAAAAAAGAACCCTCTTTAGCCACCCACCTTTCTTCCATCCTCACTTCATTCCTTACTTTCTTGACAATAAAACTTCTCAAAATATTTGTTCCCTTGCCACTTCTATTCTCTTCCATCAATTAATTCTATCCATGAATCTTGGTACTTTCTACAAGGGACAATTATAATTTCTTTTTTAAAAACTGTAATTGATTCTTCAAAAGCAGTATCTTTAAAATTTCATTTTCCTGACTGACTCTGTTATTCCACAAAACATGTGTTTCTGTGAGTCTAATCCCTTCGCTTTTAATCTTCCTTCCCTGGCCACATCTTAATCCCTTTCGCACGTCCCTAAATGAAGGTCTCTTAGTGCTCTCCTCCATCCTGCACGTCCTTTCTCCCAGATTTGCAGCTGCAATCCGTGTGAGTAAATTATCAGTCCCTTTCTTTCCTTCTTTCTTACTTTCTTTCTTTTGTTCTTTCTTTCCTTCTTTCTCTATCTCTTTCTTTCTATATATTTATATATCATATATATATATATACATATACACACATGTATATATATAATCTTTGGGACTTTTTGAAATTTTCAATTAAATGTTTTCCAGCTCCTCTGAATGAATATATTATATATCAGAGAACAAGGACCATATTCTAATCATAAACCTGTATATTTAAAATTAAATGAATTTGTTGCAGAATATAAACCACAGTGACTTGGGGATGATATACATTTTGAAAAACTTTTGTTTTTAAAAGTTTTTAAAATAATACTTACTATTCTTATGTTTCATTAAAACTACCAAATGCTTGCAATACAGTATGAAGGAAAGTTCTAGACTTAAAGAATGATTTTGTTTTGCAAGAACATATACTGCTGAAAAAAAAGATTATTTAGTATTCTTTTGCATAATGCTAGTATCTGCAAATTGGTTTGAAGAAAAGGATGACTGACTTGAAATTCAGCCTTTCTCCATAAAATAATTGGATATATAAAATACTGTGTATATATATGCGTGTGTGTTTATATATGTATATAACAGACATAGTCCTATTTCTTCACTTAGGATGTGATCATATGTTTAGTTTTGATATATCTTGAATATTTTAGATTAACTGAGATTCAGAACTGAGAACTATTGGTAATAAAGATCCCAGATACCAAAAAAGAAGTCTTAAACCATTGATATAAGACTTTCTAAGGGATTGACCCAGAGCTGGTTTTTCAACCTTTATCTCAGCATCTACCTAAAGCCTTTATAGAGAGAACATGGATAGTGAGAATTTATTGGAAAGTATTGTTAAAATGCTATATACTTCTCCCTCATAACTTAAGACAAATAAGCAACTTCAAATCAACAGCCCAGACATTTTGACATAGAGAATTCCAGGAAAAGCAAGAAACCTCTACTAAAGAGAGTGAAGCCTGAGTGTGTGTTACCTTGAGGTCCAAGGAAAAAAATGGTTCTGAATTATCTTGAAGGTGACACTGACAAGCTGATCTGACTCCACCAAACGGAGTCCGTATAGGAGACAGCATCTGAAACAGGAACTGAAAAGAGAGTCAAGAGTGCTCAGCTGGAGGTACATTGAACTCACTAGGAAAGGAAAATGGCGCTGGGAGCTCCCCATGGAAAATGTTAAGAGGGCTCCCCCAAACAGCCCCGTAGGACACAGTGACACATTTAGATTTCTATCACAGCAGGGGTGCCTATGCCAGATTACAAATGTCCCAATCACTTAGCTTTAAGAAACTCTCCTTTCTCTTTAAGAAACTTTCCCCCTTGAGTCTGGCTATAGGAGAAGTATGAAGGAACAATTCTTAATGAGGAAAGGAGTTAGAAAGAGAACACAGAACAGAGTGACTACCCACTTCTTTATGCAGGTTTCCAAGCCTGAGGTAGTTATTAAACTGGGGTAAGGAAAGAAACATTGAATTGAAAGAAAGATACATGTAATGAATCAAATAATAGTGAACTTTTTAACACCTGACAATGAAACTCTTTCAATAATTAAAGTAACCAGAAATGCTGTGGGATTTGTCATAGGTAATGCCTCAGTAAGAAAAAAGATCTACCATCATAGGTTTCAAAAGTGGTGGTGTGAAGAAATAATGAGTGTTTCATTATTTCACCCCAGTAACTCTAGCTTGCATTCAATAAAGATGTATACGAAAATGTGGCATGAAATGAAATTAGGATACTCTAAATAATAGTTGCTTCCTTGTCTTATCAATTAAATGTCTGGCAGGGCCATCTGGATGGTCCAGATTTGCTAGTAATCGTGAGGTACTTTATTTACATTCTGAGGGATGAGGCTGTGTTTAGTCAGATGGTATGAATTTTCTCTTGCTGGGGTAAATCTCTATGATGAGTCATGCCCGTAAGGAAGATGTTTCATCTGAGAACATCTCCAGGAGAGGCTTCTGACCACCTCTTGGAATCTTTGTCCAAAGACTTAAATGGATAGTACACAACGAACTCCCTATTACTGTACATTGAGCGGCTCTCAATACACTCACTCTTTTGTTTTATTTCCTATTTTCTCTCCAGAGTAATCTCCATTAAATATTCTCCAAGAAAACTATTCTTGCCAGTTAAAGACCATTGGACGATAATGCCTCAAATTCCCAGATATAAGAGTCCTCCTCTAATCTAATATTTTTTCGGCAATGGTGTCTGGTCCCATTTGAATTTTATCAATAACTTAATCACGATAAGTTGCCTATAAAATATGGAAATATCTGCATCAGATAATCATAGTGTATCACACCATTTGGAACAGTATCACATTCATGAAGAGGGATGACTTTCATGAGACAAACTGAAATTGGGTTGACGGGAACATTTATAAATAATAATTAGTTTGCTTCATTTTGACATAGAAAAAATCAATTTTTTTCTGCTTCAATGAGATTTTTCTTCAATTTTCCAAGCATAATTTAAAGGTATATCCACAAAGGCTTAGAAAATGTACTATTTCTAATAAAACTGGAATTATTAGAGTTAACACCTATATCTGTGTTTGTAAATACTTGGCATATTTCAGAAAAAAAAAATAGTGGCAACAAAACTCTGGAACTCTCAGAAAAATTTAACAGTGGCAGTAAAATTAACTTCCAGAGAATGAATCTAAGACCCTTCCTTTGCATGGTGTCAATTGAACCAAAGTATATGCCTGGATAGAAAATCTTTGGCATTTCCTCTTTCTAGGCTAAATCCTCCCGCCTGTCCCCTTACGCTGGATGTACGGGAATATACAAAAAGTGTGCCACTGGCTTAAAGACCACCTTGGGTCAAGTTTTGGCCACAAATATGGGGTGTGTCACCATTTTGGTGAAAAACTTATTCTCACATCCTTCTACAGTTGGTAAACTTGAAAAATGTAAAATATGGAACCAGGTCATTTAAGCATTCTCCACCATGTTCAGGCAGTAACTTAGATCAAGAAAAATGCAAAAACAACTGAAACTGCTTGCGTATTCTGAAAGGCATAGCTTTGAATTAAAGGCTGATAAGGAAATAGAATCGTAGAGATGTACAATTCTCAAAACGTGTCCAAATTGATTTTAACTGCAATATAATAAGAACAGCCGAAATTTATTCCATGTTTACTATGAATTACAGAGGGTTTTAAATACTTTTAAAGCACATTTAAATGATAATTTAATTGCCTAATTTGGGGGCTTTCCCTGGCTTCCTTTCAGAAATATTTCGTTGCTATAAGGAACAATTTCAGATGTGTTTGCCCTCAAATTTCTAATTGATATTAAGAGAAAGACATGCATGGACATACCTATATTTTAAGGCAGATTCTGGTGAGTCTTATGAGTAAAATGAGTGTAATGGGGCAAAATAAAAGGGCAAGTCACTGCTGGATGTATTAGGGAAGGTTCCCACAGATACTACCTGCTGGGCCTTAAAGGATAAATAGGATTTGGACTGTCAAATACTTGTACAAAAGCTTTCTAGAGGAGAGGACACCTTAAGGAAAACTGGCTGAGGACTCAAGAAAGTGCAATGCATGTACAAAGAAAGGTGAATATTTGGTACCAAGAGGAACATATTATTGTTTTTGAAGTTGAAGGTTAAAGCAAGAAAGATATATTGGGGTCAGAGCTTGGAGTGTCTTAAGTCACAGTGTATAAGGTGGACTTAATTTGATGCTGCATTTAGAGCCACTGGAGAGATGTGCAATGGACTTAGGAAAGGTGCTCAGCTGTGGCACACAGACTTGATTTGGACTAGAAATTGTCTGGAAATTGGATTATATTATTCTAGACTTGAGTCAAAAGTGACCTGGCTTCAGGAATGTTAAGGAAGAAGTAAATACTGTGTTAATTAATGCTTACTTATTTGTTGATGTTTTTAATGTGCTATTCATGCTTAGGAATAACATTATTATTTCTGTTATAAAATCCTGAGGCCCTTCACCATTTTTAGTAAATAACACCAAGTATTTAAAACCACATATACTTTTTGGAAAAGATATCTTCTTTAAATTCATATCTTCCCTTCTAGCTCTATGCCATATATATTTAGCATTTTCATTGAACATTTCTATATATTCTCATCCTTATATATGCAGCCAGAAAGCTATGTAATAGATTTGAATATATTAGAATATTTTAAAGGTACCATACTTTAACTCTGGAATAATTTTCTTGCACAATTTTAACAACAATCTGTGTAATTACAGTATCCTATTACATGAATAAAATCTTTATTTAAATAATACCTTATATATGATAAGCATATCATAGTATAATTTGTATGATTCCTTACAGATCATAGAATCTGAATGAATTACGAAAGGCTTTGTATTTTAACAAGGTTTCAAGAATTTAAAAAATAATTTCAAATTAAATCTAGTAATTTTCATATATGTGGATGGCAAGAAAATACAGGAAGGGGTCCCCATTATTTAAGGTATGATTTGGGAAGGTGTTCTACTCTGTAGTTTCTGGCAATCTAGGATTCTCTTTGCACCTTTTATGCCTAAAGTACAACTATAAGCCTTTCAAAATATTTGATTATAAAGAATATATAACCAAGGGGAATTGTTCCAATAGAAATGCAAAAATTTCCAGGAAGATGACATATTATATTATGAGTATAAAGTGTGTGTATTAATTTATTCATTAGATTGCAACCTGATGAATGAGTTTAACAAATGTTTATTTTGGGAGGAAAGCTCAGTGAAATATCAGTGAAATTCTGTAACCACCATCAAAAAGATGATTTTGTGAAACAATAGTCCCACATTACAGAACACAGTGGGTGCAGAAACATTTTGATCCTTTCGAGTGATTTCTTATGATTTTTCTTAATGTAGCATCATGTTCAACCTGATTATGTTTTTAGGAAGTATCAGCATTCTAAGCTTTTAAAATTGCTCTCTATACATGCACATGTGTCTGTCACACATGCTTATTTTGTCCCTCTAAATAACTAATTCTTATCTAAGTTCAGGGGATGTAGAACATGTCCAATTGGGGCCTGGATTCCAGGACTTTCTAGAAGTAAGCCTTCCTCTACAATTACTGAAATGAAGCTCTAACTCTGTTTTCCAAGAAGTTTTGCATTTTAAAATTGATGTGATGTGTTCTAGTTTGCTTGCTGCCAGAATGCAATATACCAGAAATGGAATGGCTTTTAACAAGGGGAATTTAATAAGTTGCAAGTTTACAGTTCTAAGGCCGAGAAAATGTCCCCATTACAACAAGTCTATAGTAATGTCCAATCAAAGGCATCCAGGGAAAGATACCTTGGTTCAAGAAGGCCGATGAAGTTCAGGGTTTCTCTCTCATCTGGGAAGGCACATGGTGAACACGGTCAGGGCTCCTCTCTCAGCTGGAAGGGCACATGGCAGACACGGCGTCATCTGCTAGCTTTCTCTCCTGGCTTCCTATTTCATGAAGCTCCCCGGAAGGCACTTTCCTTCTTCATCTCCAAAGGTTGCTGGCTCGTGGACTCTGCATCGTGGTGCTGCAGCATTCTCTGCTCTCTCTGAGTCTCTCATTCTCCAAAATGTTTCCTCTTTTATAGGACTTCAGAAACTAATCAAGACCCACTCAGATGGGTGGAGACATGTCATCCCCTAATCCAGTTTAACAACCATTCTTAACTAAATCTCATCAACCAGGGAGATGATCTCATTACAGTTTCAAATATACAGTATTGAATAGGGATTATTCTACCTTTATGAAATGGGACTTATATTAAAACATGGCTTTTCTTAGGGGACATGCTTCCTTTCAAACCAGCACATGATGATACAAAGTGAAGGCTAATATTAGATCTTTTTTATTCCTAGAATGTCAGACTGATCTTCCAATATGAGTCCATTAACACTTCTGATATTTACATTAAGTTTGCTTTTATGATTAGTTTGTTCTGTATGAAATAATCCTTTGATTTTATCCTTGCCTTTTTTCAATGGTTTCATTTATTTTATCTTTTTTTCCCAGACTATGTCAAATATATGTATTTTTAATACTGTGAAAAAAAAATGTCTCAAATATCTCAAAGGCTCCCTTGCTAAAACCTGGAAAGCTTCCAGAATGTGTAAGAATTAAGTAATGAAAAAGTACATCATCATTTTCAGAAAGTAGCCTTAAAAGCACTGTTGCATATTTTTAAAAAGTCTTGGCATCAGAGTGTTCAAAGTTAACATATATTTTGGGCTTTTAGAATTAATATTATGAATTTCACATATATCATCTTCATAATTACATATATAAATTATCTTAATATAATCTTGAAATGATCATGTTTAAAATAAACTACTATATAATGGTCGATTATTTTGTTGTAGGTACCTACCATTTAAATCAATGATGATAAATTAAACTACGAAAAAAATTCAAGAGACAGTTTGTGTTTAAAATCTTATTTCTCTGTGGCAATCATCTGTCTTCCGGCATATGAAAATTTGTAATTGTAGTTCTAGATATTTTAATGACTATTAAATCTAATCCCTATTAAATTTACTTGAGTCTTGCTATGATGCTTGTTATTGTTGATGCTGTTTATAGGACTAAATAGTGTAGCATAAGGGTCTTTGATTCTTTCCTCCCTGTGCCAGTTTAAAACAACGTACCCTAGAAAAGCCATGTTTTAATCCTAATCCCATTTTGTAAAGGCAGCTGTTTCTTCTAATCCTTGTTCAGTATTGTATGTTTGAAACTTTAATTAGATTATCTCCCTGGAGATGTGACTCAATCAAGAATGGTTGTTAAACTGGATTAGGCAGAGACGTGTCTCCACCCATTCAGGTGGGTCTTGATTAGTTTACTGGAATCCTATAAAAGAAGAAATATTTTGGAGTAAAGGGAGATTTGGAGAGAGCAGAGAATGACATACCCACAAGAAGTAGAGTTCACCACCCAGTGACCTTTGGAAATGAAGAATGAAAATGCCTCCCAGAGAGCTTCATTAAAGGAAACCAGGAGAAGAAGCTAGCAGTTGACACCATGTTTGTCACATGTCTTTCCAGATGAGAGAGAAACCCTGAATGTCATCGGCCTTCTTGAACCAAGGTATCTTTACCTGGATGCCTTAGATTGGACATTTCTATAGACTTGTTTAATTGGGACATTTTCTCAGCCTTAGAACTGTAAACTAGCAACTTATTAAATTTCCCTCTTTAAAAGCCGTCTTGTTTCTGGTATATTGCATTCTGGCAGCTAGCAAACTAAAACACTCCCCGTGTCTTTCTCTTTGGGGGTTGGGGCTTTAAAAATAGCTGAGAATGGCAGAATAGCTTATTAATGGCAGAATAAATTTTCATTATAAAGGAAGTAGAAAATGATAAATTAACATTATTAAACATCATTGCTTAATTGAGCTAGAATTCTTACAAGAGTAGAAACACTGGATTGTCCAGTAAAATTTGTGCCAAGATTATATATGCAATATTCACTTACTTTTTCTTCTGAGTGCCAAATTGGTATGGCCTATCTATTTGCATAAAATTTGGAAATTCTAAAAAATGTAAAAAAAAAATCACTCCCTCCCAAACTTATAAACAATCATGAGGTACTATTAACAAATTGATGTTTTATTCTCATGTTTTTGTTCATCTGCTTATTTTGTAAGAATTATTCTAATTTTTAAAATAACTAGTTTTTGGTATAACAGCTTCTTTCTACTGTTTTTTTTTTGTATTTCATTAATTGCTGCTCTTAAAACTATAATTTCAAATTTCTACAGGTATGATCTAATGTATTTTTCTGGAATCACATGATCATTGTCAATTATCTTTGTTAACTTACGCAACAGTCCTCTTGATTTACCTCTCTCACTTTCATTGCTTTCTGTAATGAAATCCAATCCTAATTTTGACTTTTTAAGTATCAGTGTCAGCCCAGGTTCCACCTGGAAACACAGGTCGTACTCGAATTAGGATGATCTGAGAAAGGTTCAGTAACAGACTATTTAAAAGTGATGCTGGGGAAGCCACCGTATCATGCAATATGACATGGCTGGCCAGAGGGGTGCTCAGGGAACAAAGAGCTGGGGCGATTTCATGAACATCCAAATATGTGCTACTCCTGGAGAACAGAGCAAAGTGGAAAGGAATGAAAAATGCTGGACAGTAACGTTGGACAAGCACATTATCTGAGCACCTAATTATCAGACCTGACATTACCTTCCCACCTCCTATAAACTGTAGTTCCAATTAACATCTGTCTTAAGCCTTCTATCTCCCAGGAGAGATCAGTATACCAATCCCTGCTCTCAAGACATGAACTTTTATTTCAATCCACCATTTGACAAAGAGCAATTTGGACATTACGTCAGCTAAGCTCCCCATCGTTTCCTCTGACAGCTTCTGGAACCAGAAAGCAGCAGGCGGAGGGGCTCTGTCAGGTTCACCTGACTTATATTATTTGGTCCCTGTGACAGAGCTTCACTATCATTTTTAATAATTTACCTATCATTGCAGTGGGTTTGGAGTATGGGAAGGGAGGAGATGTTCAAAGTATTACCGAAAGTAGTATAATCTTTAAAACAGGCACAGAACTCTTTTCACACATTGAAAAAAATTGGATTCATATTCTGTATGTATTTTTTCTACTTATAATAATTTATCACTTAAGTGGCACATCATTTTATTTATATTATTTATAATTTGGGGGAAGGGTCCTCTCTGCACGTTTCTGTAATCTTTCTAAATTTGGTCACACATATTTTTTCTTACAGTTGCTTCTAGCAAAATCATTTCCAGCAGTCTCCACCAAAATAACCATTTTTAGATTTTTCAAAAATACATACATACCATCTTAAGGAGAACTGACATCTTTTAAAAATACTTAATCTTCTTATCCAAAATTTTCACATGCTTTATTTATTTATTTATTTGGCATGAACAGGCACTGGAAAATGAACCCCACATATTTTCAATTTATTTAATTATATTACATTATTTTTACATAGACAGTATCCTGTGTATGTATATGTGTGTGTGCGTGGATAACGCCCCCCTCCAGGTACACTGCTAATAATAATAAATATAAAATTATTTAGCTTTATATTTCCTAGATATTTATTGTTCTCATTTAAGAGATGTTTAAATACTTTTGTGCTTATTTTATATCTGCACCAATGGTACATAATATTAATTTATTTAATGTTTTGTCAGTTTTCTTAGGACTTTAAATAGCTAATGATATTAACTGCCAAAATAATTATTTAATCTCCTTTCTATTTGCTTCGTCTCTTACTACAGTTTGTGTGCCTTATTTCATCTGCCATTTTCAGAAAGAAATACTATCACAGTGTTGACAGCAGGAGTCTTCCTATTTATGTTACTTTCAATGCTATACCTCTACTCTCAATTTATTGTGAAATACAGAGCGTATTTTCTTAATTGAGTTAGTGTTTTTTTCCTTGTTAGTTATTTTGCTTTTAAGTATTTACAGTTTTAAATTAGGAATGGATGATAAAAGATGATTTTAAATGATGAGACCTTGGCTTCATGATTATGAATTATCAAATTCACATTATATTAATAAATATACAATAACTAATAACTCTTGGATTTACATCATATTCCAGATGGCATTCTAAATTCTTGTTTAATCTTCATAAAAGTTCCATGTAGAGTGTGCAGTTATTATCCATGTGTAAAATAAGAGAACTGAGTCACAGAGTTCATAACTTTCCAAGGTGATAGAGAAGCTAAGTGCTAAAAGGGGATATGGCTTGTGATTACATAGGGATCCTGCCTTCTAAACACTTACACATGCATATGAAATTTTGTGGCTTAAAAAATGAATATATTATAAATAGGAAATTTAAAACTTAATTACTTCAATTCTTTATAAAATTAGAATTTGAAATCTAGTGATTCATTCTTTTCGTTACAGAAGGACTGTAAGTCAAAATCCTGAAATGTTAAAATTCATCAAGCCATCTTTTTTAAGAAGGCAGAACTTCAAGACATGAAGTAAGGCTAATTTCTTTTCTCTTTAAAGTAAAATCAATATTTAAACTGCTAAACGCTCACTGGCCAGATCCACCTTTGGAGAAATTTAAGTTTCTATGAAATTTCACCATGATTTGGTCTTCTGTCAATTCCTAATAAGTGCTTTGGGTACTGGACAAGTAAATCCTTTTAGAGAATTAAGGAGAAAACAAAATTTTGAAATTAAGAAAAACAGTTTGATTATTCTCAAAATATTTCTAAATAATTGATGGCAAAACTGCCTTACCAGCACGCTTGTCTCTCAAACCATATGAAGTCATCTGCATCAACTTGCTGACATTTCCAATACTTTAATTGGGATACCAACCCCTTATTATATTTTGCTTCAGGGATCCAATGGCACCTATAGAATATTTTAAATTGAACAGCCTTCAGACCAGTTTCTCTATTGTGCCTAAATGTTAATTGATGTATATACTTGTTTTAATTCTGAATTTTATGTTGGTGCTTTTCTCTTTTGTTCCTCTTTTTTTTTTCTCCTCATTTTAAGTTTTAAATGATTTCCCACATCATCCCATTAGAGGCTGGTTTCAGATATATCAAGTTTTAGGTACTGAATATTTAATGGTAGTTGAATAATAAAGGTGCTTAATTTGACAAAGATACAAGGAAGAATACATAACTGTTTAAGATTTTTTAGGTATAAATATCTCAGTAATCATAGGTGAGTTTTGCTTAACATAAATTAGGCAATATAATCTGTACCGTCAAAGAGTTTTGAAAGAATGATGATATTCCGGTGAAAGTTCTGAAAAGTGATTATGCTCTAATGGATGTACTAAGATTTCCTTATACAAGAAAATAGAATCTTGTTGGTAATATTGATGAGCCGTTAAAAGCTGGAGTTTTAGCTACAGTTATATATACAACTAAGGAAGCATGATTAGTTTAGCACTGCAAATTATGGTATTAAATGAATTTATAAAGTCAATGACTTTTAAATGCAAAATGTTTGCGTAGTATTACACTTTTACGTATTCACTTAAGAGTACTAATATAATAAACAGCCTCTTATAATAATTGTCAGTATTAGTTCTTTATATATACAAAGAAGGAAACATGCTTAATATCTCCTAAAAATATGCTAAAAAAAACCCAAAAAAACCCCAAAGAGCTTCCAAGTATAATTTGGAAGTTTCCCAGACATCTGAAACAGTCTCAGAATATCTTCCCCATAATATTTATTAATTATAAAGGGAAAAGATTAAATTTGCAATAGCGAACGCCTAATAATCTTCATGCCCCTATTATATTTTAAAGAGACAGAAACCCAAGCGAAACATTTTCATAATGCTAAAAACAAACCTAACTTAGACAAAAGTAAGTCATATAGCCATTTATTTATTTCCCTAATAATTATTTTTTCCTAAGAAATCCTTTGCTGTGAGTTAAGCCAAAATGAACTTGGTATGTGAGGAAAAAATGGTTAGAAAAGAAAAAGTTTAATACATTTTTAGGACATGTATTTTCATTACAGGTATATCAGAAGAGACATCTAAACAATTAATGTTCATAATGTCAAAAATGAATCAAAGGCATGAACAGAAAAACGGATGAATACATTGCTTCATATTCCCAAAGTGAAATCATATACAACAATGAAAAATGAACTATAGCTATAAGTAACAGCATTAATAAATCTGAGCAACAAAATATTGAGTGAAAAAAGTAAAAAAATTACAGGCATTATAATATTTTAATAAAGTTTAAAATCAAGAAAAAATTAAATAATCTGTCACAAGTAAATGAGTATCTGTGGAAATTATATTATAAAAAAGGAATAGGATAATAAACCCCAAATTCAAGACAGTAGTTAAGAGACCCAGGAAGAGAGAATAGGGCAGGAGCAGGCTGGTAAATATAAGTTATTGGTCAGGTACTAATTGAATTAAATTAAAAGGAGCCATAGATTGTCAAATGCTGAAAATATGTCAAGACCAAACACTTTGCACTTAACCAACTCCATGAATCTGAAATTTAAAAAGGGAAAAAAATATTGAGAAATTTGAAGGGAAAAACTGCAAACATATTCTGTTAGAAATGGAAATAGTCCAAGATGTTGAGACTTCATTGATGATAAGATGAACATGAATCTATAATGTTAGTTAAAAAAAAAACCAGACTATTACATTTCAAAGGGGAAATAAGCCTAATAAATCAGCTCCCCTGATAGCTTCATTTTCAACCCAGGAAAATGGAAGAGAGGCTAAATTAAGGCATGTCATTTTTCCCAAATTCACACAAGAGACTATTTAATGGCAGAAGAGCATATCTAGGATTTATGTGAAAATGTTTTGACTTCACACATCATTAGCCTGGATTTTTCTAAGAATGCTTTCCTGTAGCTTGGGGTTGCCACGTCACAAGTCTCAAAGTTCATCCCATACACATGGAAGGAAGTTCAATTTTCCTCTTTGCATTGTGTATTAGGTTAAAAGGAGAAATAAACTGAAACTTCAGTCCCCCAAAACAGGTAAGATGTGAGTAATGTCAACATTTGCTGAATATCAAAATTATTATTTAAAGATGCTCAAGAATATGATATGTAATTGATACATTATTTCTTGTCCTCAGTCTGAAACTCACGGGGCAGAGGCAGAGTCAAGGGCCCAGGGCACTGTCCTCTGTTATAATTTTTCCTGGCAAAGGGAAATCAGCAGGTTGAAAACTCCTGAATTGGGGAAAGACCCTAAAATCACAGTTTGATAAACTTGAACTAAGGTACTATATGTGTGCACAAGGCCCTCTGGGTAAAATGCATATATAACTAAGACATGGATTCTACCCTCAGCAAGAGCATACCCTCCACTTCATTAAGGGAGCTATAAACGTGTGTGTGTGCGCATGTGTGTATGCATGCATACAGGTAAATATATAATGAAAGAGAGAGAGTAAATGTCATAGGAGAAGCATGGAAATGCAAGCTATTTGTGTTGTGTCCAGAACAGGAAAAATCTGTACGCTCATTCTTTTTTGTTTGTTTGTTTAGGCAGGCACCAGGAATCGAACCCGGGCCTCTGGCATGGCAGGTGAGAAATCTGCCACTGAGCCACCGTTGCACCAGCCTGTATGATTATTCTTGAAAGAGACTTAAGTTGACTCTCTGTCAGTGATGGGACAAGAATAGCATGAGTAGAGGCACAAAAGGGCAAATGGCTCATAGCTATGAGCAAGAAGAAATGTAGTTTATCACCAGAACAAGAAGTTAAATTATACCATGAGTGCTATTTTGACTTGAATCTGCAGGCTTTAGAGAATATATGAGGTTTGAAAGGAAGCAAGTGACAAATAGATTTACACCTTATGATTAATGCTGTACAGATTGAAAAAGAGATAGACACTCTACAATAAAACAAAACAAATAAACATAAACCACTCAGCATATCTGTAGCGAACTTTCCAAACAGAATATATTCTCACTGTTCAAGATGAAGAAAAAAACTAACCTATTGACTCATTTCCCATTCTCTGACACATTTGAGTAGTTTAGTGTTGTCAGGTTGGTACAATCATTTATTCCTTTTCATGACCAGTATCGACGACAACTATTAACTGACATAAAAATAAGAATTGAGAGAAACACATGAAAAATCAACCAAACTTCCAGAAAGTGATACAAATTTATAAACATCATAAAATAAATGATGTTCAAACCTTTCAAAAACTGTGTTTTACATTTGAATGCAAGCTCATGTCATTACTATTGATCATTTAGAAATTACCCTAAGAAATCTTATAATTCTGAAAATAAAATATTCTCCCCAAGGAATGTTGTGTTTTTCTTTTTAGGAATAAAATGTGCTTTTTTTTAAATATCAAGTTTTAATTTTAATGGCCAGAAACTAGAAAAAAAAAAAAACAGGTATGTTTCACAAGGTGAATGGAAAGTCTAAATGTGATGAAATCATGCTCTGGGACACTAATTAGCAATAGAAAGAAAGCACTATCCTGACACATAAAGACACGAACACATATCAAACTCAAAGCCAATCAGAAAAGGCTACACACTGCATGATGAGGTTATATCTATTGCATTCTGAAAGAAGCAAAATTACAGATATTGTCAACAGATTTGCTGTTTCCAGGAATTTATGGTGGATGGGTAGAGGACTGATAAATTGAAGTATTTTGTACAATATTTAGTGGTGAATACTGTCACTATTAATTTCTAAAACCTGTAGGATTTTACAGCACAAAGAGTAATTTTTAATGAATGAAAATTAAAATACATCATATGAGGTAGATTAATTCAAATGCAACTTAAGTATCTAACTGAATTACACCTGTATAAAGCAAAATTACTACAAGTGGGAAGGGAAAATGTGAAGATGAAAGTAACTTTGAAGTAACTGAAATCTGTAAGACTATGAACAAAATTTAACCATGAATTATTAAGAACTCTGATAAACTTCTTCTCTATGGGGGTGTTGGTTAAAAATGATGAATCTGCTATGCAAGTATTTTAGAATTCAACAATCTACTCAACAGAAGATGGTGAGAGACATGTTTCTCACTTTTGGAGAGGGAAGTTAGAAATAAATCATGAAAGAAAGCTAGAATGATCAATTTGGTGATGTATTAGGGTTGGAGACGTGTATGAACTCAAGACTAGCTTAATGCAGTATTATTCCTATAGAAATATTTACAGGACTTAGGTGTACGCACTCACCTTGGTATAAGCACGTGAATTTCCTGGCACTACCAGATGAGAGGTCTGAGATACAAAGATGCTTCTGATGAGCTCCCAGATCTAAGATTTTTTTTTAAAAAGCAATTTTATGAGATATACTCACATACTATACAATTCATCCAACTAATGTTTTTTTTTAATATAATCACAGGGCTGTGCATTCCTCACCACAATCAATTTGAAAACATTTTGAATATACCAAAAAACCATACCCCTAGCAGTCACCGCTCAATCCTTCTCTTTCCCTAGCCCTACATAACAACTAATCTATTTCTGTTTCTATTGATTTAATAATGTTTAAAGAATACTGAAATATTACTAACTATAGTCCATAGTTTGAATTAGGTGTATTTTTCCCATAAACTACCCTTGTACTATTGAGTCCATTTGTTGTAGCTCATGAAAGAATACTCTCATGTTTGTACTATTCTCCACAGTCATCATTCACCACAGGGTGGATGTGCTTTTTTAAAAAATAAAACGTGCTTTTCTAAAAAATAAAAAAAATAGGTAACAAAATATTTTAACAATAAATCAAATTCCATTTCTACATGGCCAGTTTCTTCTTGAATGAAGGAGTGAATAAATGCATGAGTAAAGTGATGAATCGGTTAATTTTTTCATTTCTTCATATGGTGTTCATCGGACCTATTTACCGAACAAAATTCTAATATTTCAGTTCTGTGAAACAGCACATTCTGTTCCCTCAGTGTCACTGTCTTAGCCTCATCTCTAATAAGTGAAAAACCTTCTCTACCTTTGAAGACCAGATCAAAGAAATATCAGCCACTCTGTTTTATTGGGAATTAATAATTCCTTCTTTTGTACTACAATAGGATTTCATTCACATTACTGCCTTGAACTGTGGTTAATTGACAATACCTACATTTTTTATTAGATTGTAAATTATTTAAGCACAATAAAATGTCATATTAGCATTTGCTTCTCTATCAGCTACCATAGCAAAAACTTTCAGTGAACGAATATGTATATTCATTCATACATATATGGACACATACATATATATGAATACATGAAGTGGCATATATATAATGCATATATACATATATACAAATATGATTAACATTCCTATATATACCTATATACACAGGCATTCATTTATTACAAATACTAATAAAAACCAGGGAAAACATATATATTTGAGGTAAATATTGATGTGCAAAGTTGACTAAATGGAAGTTAGGTCCTCCCAGTTCTAAACTTTGATGACTATGAAGAAAAACTTCAGACATCAATGGGTTCTCGACTGAATATCAGAATCACTTTTAAAATGTTTTCAAAATTCAGATTTCCAGGACACTTTCTGGATACAATGATATAGTGTATCTGCAAAAATCCCATAGCCAGGATTTATGACCACTGCCATACAGGTGCAGACATACATATACATCTATGTGATATCTTATCAAATTTTCAATAATTTTACATTTAATATTCTAAGGGTATTATATAAACATTTCCCTCTGCATAAGTTCCAATTTATAAGATGCTTTAAAAAAGATCTTCTGCTGAAAGTAAAAGGAAGCATGCTTAATTATAATCTACACTTCTTTGTGGTTCTATCAAAGTTTCAGGGTCTGGATGCCATGGTGTGTTGAGTGTGCCTTAAAGAATTCATGGGCATAATTATCTTTCCTTTATTTTTATCTATATTTGTGCTCAAATAAGATGGGAAACCTTAGATGTATACATATGACTTAATTATTCAAAAAGGTAAATATCTATTTGCTGATTTCTGGCCAATATTTACTTCATGTTATGAACACATTCTTAGTAGTATAACAACATTTCAGTCTATCAGGTTTTCCCTTCATATTATTGGCATGTTGTGTTATGAATGATCTTATATATAAAAAATCTTATTTTTGAAATATTTGCTTAGTCCACTTAAATCAATACCATTTACCTCTTAACAAGAAAGTGATTATGTAAGTGATTTATATGGCTCATTACAAACATATGAATGCTCTTTTCCAAAGTTCGCACTATATGAAGAAGAAGACTTTTTCCATTACTGTACTTACCAGATGGAGGACCCTGTCAGAATTATTAAACTAGAGAGTTAAATACATGCATTCTGGCATAATTTTCCCCAGGTAGTCTCTTTTCTCATCTTTTCATTTTCTAATTTCCATTCCTTTCAGGTGGAAATCAGTTTGCTAAAAAAGATAATTGGTTGTGCTTTTCAACACTGAAGGGTTTGCCTCCGGTTGGTTGTCTCTTAAATTAAGACAATCAAAAACAATACTCAAACTTTTCTTTTCCCCTATCTCATCATTCGTAAATGTTCTTTCATGAGATTTCTTGTTAATCATTTTCTATGAAGCCCAAAGTTTCTCTTTCCTTGCATATCATTTTTATTTAATGTTTTTTCTTTTACTTCTTCCCTCTCTTCATACACCCCACTTCTTGAGTCTGAGTACAAAACTCAGAATTGCAGATAAGACTCTCCTCCTAAAGGGCAGGAAAACAATTTGGGGAAACAAAACCCTCTGATTGGGTGGGCAATGGTGGTGCAGTGGCAGGGTTCTTCCCTGCCATGCCAGAGACCCAGGTTTGATTCCTGGTGCCTGCCCATGTAAAGAAAAAAACCTCTGATCAACAGTTTCCTCATTTGTAATGGGATCTTCAAAAAGAATCGAATGCATTGCTCTCCAAGGACCCTTCCAGGATTATTGTGTTATGAATAATTATTTTTAGTACTTGCAGAATTAAAAAATTGTTCTTTGTAAGTGTAGATGCATTTCTCCAAATCTTTCTTCCATTAACACCTCTTTTTTCCTTTTGGCCTGTACAAATTACATTACGGTTTCTAGATCTTAGTAGTTTATTCTCATTCCTCAGACCCCTGCTTCTCTGCAACATGGAACGCCTCTATCCTCGTGCTTTGCACAGAAATGCAGATAACGTTGGGTCCCTTCTTGTGTAAAGGATGGAGCTATTAACGCATAAGTGAGGAAAGGCGGAGGAATTATAATTGAAGAGAGAGAAATATGATACTGGACTTCCCGAATTTGAGACTGGAACATCCGAGTAGAGACTGTTAATAAGCCGCCAGAAATAAAATCAAAGATCGTTCTTATGAGTAGATTAATTGGATAGCTCTCTAGGAAAGAGAGTCATCTTCCTTTTCTTTTGAGAATGCTATTACTATCAGATTTCTACCAGAAACTCAGGCCAAGCAGAGACATAAAGTGGGGATGGAAAATAAAGGTGGAAATTTCTGTGGTAAATCTACGAATGAATGTGTGGCAGATGAGGGATGCTAAAATTTTGGAAATGTAAGTGTATGATGACTGCTGTTTAGTGACAGGCAGATAC
The DNA here is from genome assembly GCF_023851605.1 of Tamandua tetradactyla. Taxonomy (NCBI): domain Eukaryota; kingdom Metazoa; phylum Chordata; class Mammalia; order Pilosa; family Myrmecophagidae; genus Tamandua; species Tamandua tetradactyla. The sequence continues at coordinate 33,016,213 of NC_135352.1, forward strand.
AGATGGCAGCTGGCAAGGCCCCTGCTTAGCAATTAAATTCTTTCAGTGCATGTGGAAAATCTAAGTCTCCAGTATGTGGTTCTGAGTGCAGATAGAAAAAATATTATCTGAGATCTTACAAAAAGATATTGAACACACTTTAGATTTATTAATTCTTTAACATATCCTATTCAAACTCATTTAAAAATGGAATACAAATTGAAATGATTCTACCATATCTTAATAAATTTAAATCTTGATGATGTCTCCACAATACATATTTTGCAATCTTTAAAAGATCTCAGGTTTGTTAATAAGGTAGATATATTAACTATTCTGGAGAGAAATTGGCCAAATATAATTAAAAAGACATGCTGTATGTAATAGTCTAACATCTTACATTTATATTTACAATGCAAATAGTCTCAATTTATGAGTATGGTGAGTTCTAAAATTTAATCTTAAAAGTTGCGTGAATTGTAATAAATTTTCCCTCAATTTTTTTACTGTGATCGTGCCATAAATGGCATTTAATCCATTTATTTACTCAACAAACATTTATAAAGTATTCTTTATAGATGCCAGGTGCTATATTAATGCTGAGGATGTAAAGAGGCACAAGACTGTTATGGCCTCTTGTATAGCATTTGTTCAGATAGTGTTTGTTAAAATATTATTGGTATTGTAATAAAATACCACAGTTATTTTTGCTATCTAACCACAAATAAAAATGCCTCCATAGATGTCCAAAGTTCCATTTTCAAACGCATAAAGACATTTCGTCCAAATCCAAACTCTGGCCAAAATTCACATGTCCAAGGTGATAATAACAGCACAGCTGGGTAATGGAAATTGAGACTCTGTTGGATTCTAGCTCTTTCAAGGTTAAGACCAGGAATGCAAATTAAATTTTGACATCCTATTAAAATATGATGATGTAGTACATTCCTTTTGGTCTATCTACTTAACTCACAGCGATCCCATTCTATGAAAAATGAGCTTCTCACTTACATGAGCGGGAATGGCACCTACGACCCCATGGCCAGATCCTCTAGCCATAAGTGATTTGATTAGGAATGAAAAAATGAATAAACTGCACAGAAAAGTCTAAGCAACTATACTCTGGGACAGTCAGGCAGTGTGTCAGAGAAACAGAAGTCTCTAGGACTTTGCTAAAAAAATGTTGTAATTCTGGATTCGTCAGACTCTCGTTAAATCTGCAGCATTTTTCAGTCCTTTGCTGCATCCTCTGTAAATGACAACTCAGGTCTTCGGTACCAGGCAAAATAATCATTATGGGTTTTTCTTTCCCTAGCAGTTAATCTGGCAACTCAGGCCATGGTGCAGTTGGTTGATTAGAATAAATACCTTGAACCTGACCTATTTATTAACATACTAAATATTTGTGAACCTTGAAATAAAGTGTAATTCATGTCCTACACCTTTGTGAGGGAATTTCTTAGGATTTTTTAATTTATTCAGTAGCGAAATATTTCCTATATTTATTTTCCTTTAAAAACCTAGTCCTGAACTATACGTTTGCACAAAGATTATAATTTCGTCATCATTATAGTTTCCACAATTTCCCTCTTACTTAGAGTAGTTATCCTAAGAACTACTACGGTTTGTTCTAGGTTACTCTCTACTCCCTTTTGCGAAAATAGCCCAATAGTGGTTCTTGTACTAGCGTACCGAAGAATCGTTCCCCAAGTAACAATTTAATCCAAATCGTGTTTTAGATACAAAATCACAGCAGAATCCCAAATCGTTACTAGAGTATGAGAGAAACACTTCTTGGCCTCTCTCTGGTCAATAGGAATGCCCATGTTTCATCCAAATAAAACATCAAGAATACAGTTAAATGCCAAAGGAAGACCCCATTTCATGACACACAGTAAAATGTCCCACAAGTCCTTTTCACCATGGGTCTCGATAGACTCCTCAAAGCCGGCACTATCCACCTCAAATCCCTCAATCTTTGCTCCCACGTTAAACCTTCATTCCAGTTTCTAGCATTCCATAAATCCAACTGGGCTGCAAATATAGTTCTTCACTTATTTCAGGAAAATTTTCCTCTATTTTAATCTCTGAATATTTTTACTATTTTCTTATCTGACCTCCGTATTTATCATCTTCTTGTGGTGCATGGATTTCTGTGTCCAGGCTACCGCCCCGGCCATTCAGACAATGAATTCTACCTCTCCCAGCCAGTCTGCATGCCTGGAAGAGGGCACATTTGCTGGTTTGCTTTTCTCCTGGCCAAAGCTCTCTGATAGTAGAATATAGGGTTGCTATTCCTCAGAGTTGATTCTATACAAGGTGCCTATTCAGTCCCTTATTCCCTTCTCTCTGAACTAGAGTGACTCACTGATCATTCTAAGAATTTCAACAGTGCACATTCTTTCCTCAGTATTGCCACAAAAGGTAAGACATTAGCATTATCTTCTAATGCCTATTTTGGGCTCTTTAAACCTAGTGTGGTTTTGCTAACATGATTCGTAAAATGCAACAGACAATGCTTGAAAGGCTTGTTAAGCAACAGTAATTGCACCCTTTACATGTTCTATTATGTCATTTGGATTAATTAAAATCGTGGTATGATGCAATTTGAGTTCACTTAAATGAAATCGGGAGTTGATTGTAATGGCACTGTATGTAACTGACTATACAAAAATCAGGCCTGGATTGAAATAAAGAATATTATTGCTTATAAATATCTTGAGATTAAGTCATTTAAAGGGATGGTTAGGCAGTGTCTGAATTGGGACGAGAATAACTTCATTCTGCCTGACAAGAGACTTTATACAAGTCACACAGCATCTCTGTACCACTAAATTTCCTCACCTGCAATGTATAAAGGATGCATTGCCTGGCCTTCCAGATTAATGCTCTGTAATTTGAATTGTTTATTGGATTTATGGGTTCATTAATTGTTATGCTAAAACCACTTGAATACACATATCTTGATGCTATACAAACTGCATGTAAGAATAGATAAATTTCAGAAGAGAAATATATCTCTGTTTTATTGGCATATTTCGATCTAATATTATTAATCATTTTAATGCCATTTTAGGTTTTGAGAGGTTTATAAACATGAAAGATCTAAATGCCAAAAAGCCCCTTTGCACATGATTTTGTTTGTTATAGTTTTCCTGAATATCTTAGAGTCTATAATTTATATTTTACTACTATGATGACTATTGCTGCTGCTATGAGTATTATCACTTTTCACATCAATATGGAGTTTTATATACATCAGAGTTATTTTTCCTCAGTGTAGCTCTGACTCCAGAAGAGGAAACAGGTATCGGTTTTTATTTATTTCGATTTAGTCTCACTTATACACACAGAACAAGACAACCAGGAGAAACAAGTGCAAAAATTGTTACTTTCTTTTCTGTTTGACTTCTTCAGAACAAATGCTGGAGAAGAGAGATCCTTGCCGAGAGCTCCATGGAGTTGATTTGGGGGAATCAAAACCAGCAATGCTCGATCAGGGGCTGATGGAGACTTACTGAGATTCTAATTTATAAAACTCAAGAAAGAGGAGGAGGAGGGGACCTACTAGAACAGGTGGCTTGGGTTCCTTTTACTTTTTTAAAATTTGATTTACTCTATTTTCATCTTCTGTTTTCTGCCTTTATCATTCAGCTAATATTTTAGTATTTGTACAGGTAATGAGACCTAAAGGCCAATTCTCAGTTTAACATCAATACGTTACCTGGAAATATGGATACTTAGGATAGATGTTCAGTCATTTTAGTTTTGCACTGATTCAGAGCAATGCTCAAACTACACGTTAGAGGAGGATTATTTGGGTCCAAAATTATTCAGCTAAGCAAAACAGGTTTTTATTCCTCAAATAATTTTGAGAACTGAAGTATCACTGTAAAATGGTGAGCTGATCTTATGGATAAAGGCACTGTCTTAAAATAACTAATATTTTTGTTAATGTAGTTTCTTCTAATGATGAAATGAGAGTGGTCTGAGTTTAAGCAACCACATTTCTGAGTTGAAAACTATGCATAACCACGGAATAGCTAGTGACTTGAAATGGGCACATAGGAGGCATCCAAAGAAAGTATAAACTTGTTTTACTGATGCAGTTTTTTTTCCTATTTTTTCCAAAAATCAACAAATTATTATCGCTGCCTCCCCAAAGTGAAAAGCCATAGTGCTAACTGTGTATTACTCTTTCACACCATCGTCATATGTGTTTCTATTTAAATAGTTTGATTCATTTATCTCGCCATTTCTAGACTTCCATTCTAAATAGTAATCTTGTTTCTACTGCTCATCAGATCTAATTCTGTGCACCTTTTAAAAGATGTGTTTTCAGTTGCTTTCAAAGCTCTCCTTGGGGGTTTTCTCAAACTAAAGAATTAACACTTGTTAACAATGCAAATGGAATTTTTGTTAGAACATGTGTTCAAACCACTTTATTTGATTTGTTTGATGGATTTATCTGTAATATTTTGTATCCTCTTTAGGATATAATTACTTTTGTATTAATTATAAGTTTCTTCTTTCTTACATCTAGTTTTGACATCAAACTAGCTTTCCTCACTTGTTACCCTGTTTTCTGTTTTCAAATAACTTCTCTCCTTGTACGCAAGTAGCTCTTCAATATAATAGCTGGGAAATAATGAGCATTTTCCTATATTGAATGTATTCATTTTCTGCTGTTACCTCTTCCTTTCCTTGCTTCTAAACTGCCTTTTCTTTCCTTTACATCTAGGCCTTTTAACTGTCCCATTATTCATACTTCTGTCTTCTCATCCAGTTCTCTCCCTCCAGTGACCTTTCTCTTTCCCCGTATAATGTATATTTCTCCAAACATTACGAACAACACAGACCCATTATCAACACAAAGAGATGCTATTATTTTTCTTTAATGTACGGCCCTTTCATCATCTGTTAACTATTTCATTTCTTTGAAGGCACTGTCAAAAATTTTGATAAAGAATGACTACATCCATATTGTATTTTTTCTTTCCTTTCAGATACTTCTTTGAATCAACTGCTTAAAGACAATATTTTGATTCAACTCAATGTAGCCTTTTAAGATACGGTAAAGTTCATCTTACACTGAAATCATTTATTATCAATTTTCAGTCTATTTAATATCTGCAATGCTGACATTTCTTAATATCTCCCTGCTTTCATAATAATGTCTTTTAGCTGCCAAATATTTTACGTGAAAGTATTCTGATAATCTTTTCAAAGTTCATCTGTAATAAAATATTAAGAAAATTATTTTAGTCTATTTTGAGTCTATTAAAACAATTAAAATACACTAATGAGAAAAATGTAGTTGGGTAAAGTAACATTTTTGTTTTATTATACTGAAGTGTAAACTATGTGGTAAATAAACTAATTAAACCTTTAAAGTCAACATTAATCATTGGCATTACCATTAGGAAAAAATACAATATTTCTCAGAACTAAATAAAATATCTTTAATATACTTAGGTTGGTACTTTAATTTTTGGTGTGGGGTTTGGTTTTATCTATGTAATGCAGTTATTTACAGGATTCACATATAGCTTTTTGTTGGAAAGTAGCAAAAATGAATTGCTTTTCGTTTCTTTTCATGAATCTTCACAATTAGCTATGGAAAGCCAACATCTAACTAACATTAGTTATCATATAGTTGTAAGTATTGTGAAATAAAGATATAGCTCTGCCCTTATTAAATTTGATTATATGTAGAATTGCATGTATCTGGTGAAGAATGGTCAACAAAATAAAAAGCTAGAGGCAAAAAACTTATCTTACTGATATTACATGTTTAACACTAGTGATTGGGTAGCCGCAATTACAAATTAGAAAATGGTTCTACTGAATTACAAAAGTATTCATATATTCACAAATATATTATTTAAAATATTAAATGACAGTGCTTATTTTTTATTAACATAGTCTTTTTCCTAAACAAAAACATTTTTCATTCAAAATAGTTCATAAAACTTCTTGTCTATAATCAAGTTAAAACTAGAGGAAATGACTTGCCTCCATCAGCTGGATGCCATTTTATTAAACTCACTTGAATATTCTATCTACATACTTCAATCTGCTATAAAATCCAATTTTATTATTCGAAATCTATAATCTTTGGTGAAATTAAATAAATTTATTTCAATAACGCTGAAGTGCTCTGTTATATAAATCAGCTAGACAAGATTTTATAAAAATGTGGGAAGGGGTGGAGTAAAGGAAATATTAGACATGGTCTGTATTTTGCTAACCTATTTTACTCTATTTGATACTAATCAGTTTCTCAATTTTATACCACAATTTTGATTAGGTAAATATTACACAGTAGAACGAAAATGTTTGCATTTTAATCTAGCATTTTTCTTCTGTATGAATGGTTTTATCTTGAATATGGTAAGAGAATGCCAATATTTTCAAATATTGAAATTGTAGAAATCCATTTATTTACCTTAAGGAAGGACAGTCAACATTCGCTTAAGAATTCTGAGAAAAGGTAAAGGGTAAAATATGTTAATATAATTAGTAAAGGAAGCTTTCTAGTTACAGTGCTTCAGAATAATCTTAAATCAATAATGCCATGAGATCAATAAAGAAGTCTCAGTAATTTTAACCAAAAGGACATTAATTCGGAGACGCAACCACGTACTCTGCCTGGCTCTCCTTCATACGCTCAATTAGATTTCTGATTATCTCCTCTGAGAAACCTACTGGGGCTATTGCCACTTCATCAGTAGAGCAGAGCAGATAGCACTAGATGATGAGCCAGATGCCGTGTTTATAACCACGGATTCACAGTTCACTATGTGTGCAACTCCAGGCATGGGACTGCAACTCTCTGAGGCCCAGCAGTATACTACCAGTCCCATCCCTCACCTGGGGCAGATCGGACTAATTGATACAGAAATGACTTGCATAATCCTCTTACACAGTAGCCCAAACAGCAAGATTCCATTAGTTGAAGGCAGCATTTAATTTTCCAACTATTGCTATCCTAAATTTGGATAATTTCTAAGGTCATTTCCATTTATCACATTCCAGGACTCTAAGTGGTCCAAAAGGATTAATTAATAGCTAGAGTTAATACCCAAAGAAACCCCAAGCCTTTTATGTTTGCTGGGGGCAGTAATTACTTTCTGTAGCAGAATGGTTCAAATATTAGGTTGAACCCAGTCTCCTGGAACATTCATCTATTCGTTTTTTTTTCAACTACCATTAAAATGGAAAGTGAGTAAATGTAATATTTGTCAAAAGTTCCAGTTAAATAAGTCACCTTCCACATAATATAATTTGGGGTTGGCAAAGTGTACCAACAATTTAAGTATGTATTTTGTTGGGATTCTGTTTCAGAAGTTTATCAAGAAGCACTATAATAAAGAAAAAGAGCAACAAACTTAGAATTCAAAGGTAAGGATTCACGTTGTTGATCACAGATACAATTTGTATAAATATTTTAATAAGAAAAATACCTTTAATCATCATCATCCTCACCATCATTAGCCAGCGAGAATGTACAATATCAAGGAGTACAAGAATGTGGTGTGTGTAGGTATACACATATACCTGTTTCTGTTTCTCATGTTTTTACTTTAGCTTTTTAAAATAACTAGAAGTAAATAGTGTATGTAAAATAACTGGAGAAAGAGAGCGTATGTAAGTTTAATTCCCTACTGTGGCTGCAAGTTTAAAGGATGCATGACTTTAAAATAACAACACTGAGAAATACGACACTCTTCAATATTTAAAATAGGACTCCTACAAATAGATATACAGTGAAAATAAGTTGTGGAGAAATAATAACTTTTCATGATAAGAACACTTGCTTTCTTGCCTTTAAAGAAAAATATGAAAGTTATTTGAGATTTAATTCTGATTGTTCTCTCCATGTCTCAATGCAACCCTTTCAGTTGTCTCTCCCTCAAGACAAAAAACAACAACAAAACACACTCCCATTTGATTATAGAACAGGATGTCTCAAAAATTCCCAAGAAATATTAATTTAGTTATGAAGAAATGAGAATCATATTATAAAAATGTTATGATAATATGATAATATGGCCTAATAGCATACTGATAGTTATAGCTTTGTTTGCTAAACCATCAATACTCCCGAAGTTTCACATATACTGACTTTTCTGGTCCTCTCCAAATCCTGTGACATAGATAGAATATGAATTAACATCCTCTTTTAAAATAAAAGGGAATAAGTGGAGAGACAGCAGAGAGTTTAATTGACTTGGCCAATGCTACAGACTCATCAGTGGCCCATGCTGAACTAAAAATCTTCCCTGTCTCCCTTCTTTCCTTCTGCATTTAATAAGGACTGTGTGATGCATAGAACAATGCAAACTTCAAGAAAATTATTGAATCTATTGCCTGCTTCTCTTTAGCAAGAGAAATAAGCCACCTGAAATGTAAGGTTTTAAGGGCCTAGCTCAGCAACAAACTAATCAGTATCAAATAAAAGAAACATGATCGAAATAGAAATCATAAACCTTGCTGGCTATGATGGGTTAAAAATGATATACCTAATATGAATATTAATTAGTGAGATATGTATGCATAGGAATATAATCTTATAAAAATGAGATAGATATGTTTACATGATAGGATCATATGGAAGTAAAAAAAAAAGATAAATCGACCATGTTTGGCACATTATCTATCTTATGAAAGTTAAAGCATGTACCACTAGCTAAGGTAAGAAAATGTTTAGCCCAGCATTATAAAATACAGATATATTTTTATATATTAGTTTTCAAAATCACTGCTTCTTTTCTAGCAGGTGTCTTTAATTTAGAATATGACTTTTTTCAATAAAGAAGCTCTTTGGAGGGAATAACACACCTTACTGAACAAAGTTATTTAAAATGATATCTGCTATTTGTCTTATTTTATATTGCCAGTTTCCACTGAGTGTTAATAAGTGCTTGCCACTGAAGAGGTTTACATTTAACATCTGTCACCAACATACAGCAACTGCACCCACAGGGAACTGTCAGAAAGATTGTTATTCTCCTTTGTAACACCCTGAATCTGCCTCACATCATTTACATAGAGATAGTTACAGCCATTCATCATTTCATTATGCTGACTGCTTCACTATTCTGATGTATAATGTCTCTTTAATGAGCCTCAAAAAATATAGTATTCCTTGATTTATGACTACTAAACTGAAAAATTATACAAATTGTCAAAAAGCCTTCATAATGCATTTTCATTTTTCTCCATATTACACTTGAACTTAACAGTGACTCATGAGTTTAGATCATGCATCTTTAACAAAAGAAAATGATCAAAATTTCACTTACCATGTTTTAATATCACTGAAGGTTTATGTGCATACCTGAAGCTTCATAGTGAAACTGCGCTGATACTAAAAAGTAGCAAACAAGAGATTGTGTACTGGACAACCACTCTCAATATCACTACAAGTTTGACAAGGCTTCTATACTTGTACTGAGGGTTATCATTATAATATTTAATTTCCATATTGCAAATAAATATTAAAAACCTTGATATCAGAGAGAACTTTAGCAACAAGGAAATCATCAAGAATGAGAAAAAAGAACAGAAGTAAATATGAAATATGAACATAAGCTCAGAACACAGTAGATGTGGCTTTCATTTACTTACTTATCACCTGCCCCTTTTGAGATGTCAGATCCAGAAATTGTCATCAACTTTGTCTCCTAGTCTCTTAAAAGCCATGCCATTGATGGTGATGAAATGCGTCCTTTTTATTAAGTAAAAGTCATTTACCCAAAGAAGCTGGTTGTGCCTTAAAACAGGCAACAGTTCCAAAGCGGTATAAACTGTTGATGTGCTGTCAGCATTTAGAAAAGTTGGAAGTTTTTGAATATAGTCTAAATCACATTAGAATGTACACTATATACAATTAAGAAGAAAGACTGATCTTGATTAACAAAAGACAACTCTTAAATCAGCATGAGTAAGGCATACAGAAATAGAACAAAATTTAGGAACTGGCATCCTTAGATTTTAGCTTCCCTTAGGTTTAGCTTCCTATCAACAAATCTGAAATTATTTGCGGCTTTCAATTGCTGAGAAGGACAGAAAAGCAAGCTAAATTTTTCATCAGAAAAAGAGTGGCATAAGTTAAATAAAAATAAGCACAAGACCGTTCTTATTTAGAAACAAATGACAAGATTGCATATAGAAATCCTAATAAAGACATATGTCATACACACAAATGCTGAGAAAATATCCATTTAAAATATATACACAGGAAAATTAGTTCTATTACTCAACATTACTTTTTATTCCCTAGCTTGTTTGGTACCTTTTTCACCAGGCTCTCTGTTACACTTGATTATATCTAAAAATGTGAACTCCTCTCACAGAGAAAGAATAATAACCAATGTTGAGAAAGAAAAAAGTAAAGAATGTGATTCTAGTTTTTCAGGTATTCTGAAATAGAAGAATTCTAAAAAAAATATTTAAAATATTTAAATCAATTTCGCATGACTCAAAAAAAATCGTCTAACTTTTTTTAGAGACTGCCTGGAAATGGTTTCACTAGACTTTATATATTAGAGCTGTTTTAGGAAAATTTTTTATTACCTAAAGGGTCATATGAGGTTGTAAGTTCTTGTGCTAAAGAAAAAATACACGTCATGTGTTACGTTTGAGTAATATTAAGATTGCCATTTCATCTACAGAAAACAAAATGTACCACAGTGTAGATCCAAAAATATTTCCAACCATCTTTGTATCTACCAGATGTTCATCTATATATTTAGACTAAATGGTCCTAAGTTTTTTATTAGTTTAGTTGTATTTTAAGATAAAAGGACAACTACTAAAATTGCCGAGATATCAAGGGATCATTTCAATGAACATCATGTTTCCAAACTTGCCTAAAGAGACATTGATCATTTCCCCGTTATTCCAGTCTCCAGAGACATGTTCATCTAAAGCCCTCAAAAACGAAGCCAACCGATTTAGTCTAAACAAAAATAATAGCAAACATTATAATGAGTTTTTACTGGAGACCATGTTTACATACATTAGAACATGTAATCCTCACAATAACTCCCATAGATTGATATATCTCATCTATATTTTAGAGATGAGGAAACTGAAGCTTGGACAGATTAACTGACATAGCGATCCAGTGATTCAGCAGGTCCTCAAGCCCATTTCACCCGACTTCAGAGCTTTGCTCTTTACCATTATGGTCACCGCCTCTGGTGTATCCCCATCTCTTAATTGTGGAAGGGACTGTACTTTCAGTCTTATTCCTTTTTCCGTGTATCTTCACCTTCTCCCATACTTGGTAGATACTAAGCTCCATCTCTCTCCCACTATATTAAAAAGGGGGAAAAAATCCAACTAACAAAATAACCAGAAAAAAAAAACAAAAATAAACCTTCCTTAAGCCCATCTTTTCTCCTAGATACTGTCAAATCACTCTCCGTACTTTCTCACCCAAACTGTTTCTGCTCCATTATCATCTACTCACTGCTCAATCCAGCACCACCTGGCTGCCCTCTGCCCCAACATTCTAATTCCGCTCTTGCTTAACATGACAAACTTGTGAACTCTGAGGTATCAGTTCCAAGGATTAGTTAAATTTCTCTCTCCTCTTTCTCTGACCTCTCATTAGATACCCATGCTCCCCGAGGTTCTACTTCTCTTCCAACTATTGATTCACATATTAATTCTCTGCTAACAATCCTTACATGGAAGTTGAATAGGCACCTCTGATGCAAGAATCCCAAAGCTAAACATACCTTTCCAACAAACCTGATCCTCCTTCTATGTGGTTTTCCTCAGCTCAAGGCATTATTCATCAAATCAAAATAGAGAAATATAGGAGATTTTTTTGTTTCCCTTTACCGAAGCTCCAAGTCACTCTACCACAATAAGCTCTTCTTATCTTGCTATTTCAATATCTGATCGTCTTGCCTCTACCCAGTCCTTGCCTACATCTTCATTATCTTTCACGTTGTTCAATGCTTAATTTATTTTGTTTTGAAAACACCAAACTGATTTATTCCACAGCCTTCAACATGCCTTTCCTCAGGCTTCTACCTTAAATGTCTTTCAATTCTAGCACCCCCCACCCCAATTCAAGTCCAGCATACACATGCACTCAAACATAGGTACACACACATACACACACACACACACACACACACTTTATATAATCACCTTGATCTTCCTTAAAGTGCTATAATGGCATCATTCTCTTGACCATTTCCCACGGGATTCTAGTGCCTCTTATCCATTCTCTCCTAACATTTAATGCATAGCTCTAACCTTCGGTTAAATAGAAGTAAATTGCATTGTTGAAGTGCCTGGCCTCTGGATTCAGTTTTACCACTTACCAGAAAGCAGATTACTTAACCTCTGTTGACCTTACTTAATCTTTGTTTGCTCATTCACAAAATGGAAGACAACCACACGTAATGAAGTAGGTGTGAAGATTAAGTAAAGCATTTTGAATAAGCCTGATGTGGTATTAAGTACTCTATAGTATTGTTATATTACTGTTGTCATAAAATTTGTATAAGAATTTTTATAATCATGTTTCCCCCTATGGAATCTCCTTGAGAATAAGGGTTTAACTTAGTGTCACCAGCACTTCACACCAAGCACAGAATAGGGACTTTACACACTTAATTGGATTGAATACAATTATGCAACACAGTATGCTAAATTCAAGACTAACTTTATAGGCTCTTACTCCCTGACTTAAACTCTTAGGGAAGTAGGAAGGTAAGATGATAACTAAGGAGACATGGAAAAGTAGAGAGAAAAAGCAAAGGAGAAAACATACTGGAAAACAGCATTTTGCTGTCCCTGTTCGACACTTGAGTGATTCTGTGATCCAGATCATGAGATCCTTAGATTAGAAGACATCTTAGATATTTTGTCTTATAATTAATTAATTTCAAAATGAATATATTGTGGACAAGGACATCTACATGACCTGAGGGTATAGTAAAATGCAGTAACAAGGTTATATTGACTCCCCTTTCTAAATCAAGAACATGTTTTTCCAATTTTAATAAACCTATATATGGTTCAGTGGTAGAATGCTCGCCTTCCATGCAAGAGACCTGGGTACAATTCTGGGACTATGCACCCCTCCAAGAAAATAATAAAATAAAGCTATAAATTTTGAAGTGTTGAGTTTGGAAATATACCAAATTCCAGAATTTCTTTGTTCTCCTTTGGGAGTTAATGCCTCAAATGACACTAACTCATACCTGTTGGCAGCACTCAAAATTCAATTGGCTGGAGAAAAACAGTATAACCTTAGGACAAAAAGGCAAATATATGTGTTTTGGTCACACAAATGTCAAACATTAATTTCTTCAAGTTTATCAATGAATCTGTTTCAAAGTGAAGGCTAAAGATTTAAGAATGTGTATCCCTCTATCATCATAGGTCTGAAAAAGAGTAAAAGAACACATTTTGGATTTAGTATTCTTTTAAAATCAACTTTAATTGGAGACTTCTAAGAACATGTGTGCACAAATAAGGGAAAGGAGGCCATGCATTTCCCAATGCCACGAATTCTTGGATGAGGAATGGACATCTTTCCAAAAGAACTGTTGTTAGCCTCAGAAAAGCTGGTGGACTTGTAAAATAAGGTAGGACCCTGATTATTCTCATCTCACAAAAAAGGAGAATGGCGAAGCTGAGAAGGGATGTAGGTCTGCCAAAACCCAGTGGAACACTTTCTACCATAGTGCATTTAGTTCTTACTCCACGAGACTAATTTCTGAGTCTAAAACAGATTTAAAATATAAAAAGGAAATCAAGAAATTCATCTTTGAGAGTATAATTCATCAAGAATTCAATCCCTGAGGCTTATTATTACTTCTTACACTTTTCCATATTATACTAAAATCTGTATTGCTTTGTAGTTCTCATTTTCTTCTGTCTAGGAGTCAGAATGTTAATATTTCATATTTTATGTTAAAGAAAAATATAAACACCAACTGGCATGAAGGTGAGACCTGTTCATACTTTATATATCTGTCAACTAAACCTCCTCTACTAGGGTATGCTTTCTAAAATGACAGTGGGGATAAAAGACAATTTCAACTGTAGCATGCCCAAGAATACTCATTATCTTCCCTTAGATCTTAATTATCATAAAACAATCTCAAAAAGAATGATAAAGGAAAAGTTAGCTAGTGTTTTTCCTCTATGCTTTTGCTAACAGATGAATATCTTTTCTAAGCTTGTAAATTATTATTCCTTTCATTAAAAAATATTATCAGGGCAGGCCATGGTGGCTCAACAGGCAAGAATGCTTGCCTGCCACGCCAGAGGACCCAGGTTTGATTCCTGGTGCCTGCCCATGTGAAAAAAAAAATATATATATATATATATTATCATTATATCATCATCATCACTGTCATCATAGGCATGCATGAAAAACACTACAGGGCGGGTCACGGTGGCTCAGTGGCAGAGTCCTTGCCTACTGGAGACCCAGGTTCGATTCCTGGTGCCTGCCCATAAAAAAACAAAAAACAAACAAACAAACAAACAAAAAACCACTACAAATGTTTTTCAGCATCAGATCCAAGGATACCAGTTACTGATTAAAAAGTGTGATTTATCATCTAATGGGCTATTCCGTTTTCAATGTTAAGTTTATGCATTTTAATTTTTTGATCCTAAGGTAAAAATATTCTTCTTTGTAAAAACCATCTAAGGTACTGTACAAATTATCTGCCAAATAAAACAAAGTTGAAATTTGCAAAAAAAACTAATATCAATAAATGTAAATAACTGTACTTAAGCGAAACCAAAAGAAGCAACTATTGAAAAAACATCACAATGAACATCACAATGAAATACCTTGTATATATAAAATCATGAGAGGGCTTGATAAATTTTGCTTAGTGCTTAAAAGAATTTCTTATACCAGGTTGTAGTCTTTGGTATAAATGAAGTTCCCTGTACTCATCCTTCTAATAGGATTATTAAGAACCATATCAATGCATATTGATAGATGCCAAAACAAGATGATTAAATCAAGAGGAGAAATTTATATACTGGAACATTATATTAAACACTTTATAAGTATTAAATAAACTGTATGGGTTCAAATATAACTTAGTATTATCAATAATCAATAAAAAGATTTTTGCTGTTTTGTTTTTATTTTTTTGGTCATGTGCAGGCTCTAGGATAAATATAAGTTAGTATTAAATGTTACTGAAAATGGTTTTGGAAAATCTGCATTCAACATTGTTCTGATAAATGACCTGGACACTTTAGGAGAAGATTAATAGTTTAAAAGTAATCACAAATTTCTTTCAGTCACAAGTCTGCAATAATATTAATAAAACTAATTTCACTTCATTCAAAATAGTCTAATTCAAAGAATATTTACTTTCATGGATATTTGTCTGTGACTCTAATCTAGAGATTATTTTACAGCACAAATATTAAATTTACTGCCTTTGAACTCCTTCTTGAGTAGAACAAGTAACACATATTTAATAAGTTTGAGTATGCCTTGAGTGCTAATTTGGCTTAAATCAATTCCATTATCCAGCCATATTGTGAGGAAATATCACTATGAGAAAATGAAAGTCTGACAGTAATAGGACTGAAGGAAACAAAATCATATGACTGCATCTGAAATTTCCACTTATCCTTTTAAAATATGAGTCAGATCTATTGCTCTGAGCTTTGAATTTACATAAAATATTATTTTAAAAAAATTATAAAATTTGAAATGGATACTCTAAGTCATAACTACATCATATAAAATAAAATACTTCTGGAATTATGAAGAAACTAATGAAATTTAAATCGCTTCCTTCACATGGACTTTTGCAAATTACATGTGCTCAGGTTTGGGAGAAAAAATGTTGTGTGTCACGGGATGGACAAAAGGAACTTTGAGCTTCTGAAAAATTTTTCTGGTTAATAAAACAAGAAACAGCATATTTGACTGTGTCCAGAGGTGGTACTCAAAATACGTCACCATCTACAGAGGTTGGGCTTGACCAATCAGAAGGCTGTGACGGTGGGCTCTGTCTGAACATCACCTGACCTATCTACCTAGATTCCAAAACCTAAAGAACCTTAGTGGTAAGGGAGCTTTATTTATAAATATAATCTGCTTGAATTTCCTTCACAGACTACAGGTTTTCCTCTGTAATTTATAGGACTATCAAAAATATTGTAACCTCAGAGATAATAAGCATTCTTCAGACTACTAGCGAAATGACTATCAAATTCAAACTCTTCACCAATCATCCTAACACTTACCCAGAATTACTGTCAAGTACTGTGGAATATTAAGTGGAAAATCTATTTCTTCATTTGTATGGCCAGATCAAGCCCTACGGTCAGTTCACGAGTGCTTTTTTCCTTTATGAATACAATAGTTTTGTATGATTAAACTGCAGATGCTGTGAGAAAGGATACTTGATATATTTATAAGGTATAGATTGTCCCTTCCATTAATTGAATTTGATGTTACAACCTTTGATATTTCTATAAATTTAAAAATCCCTGAGAAAAATCAGCAGCTTGCCTCATAAGTTTCTCACTCCATTGTTTTCTGATTCTACAACTCATAATATACTGATTATTCATAAAAAGACTATCATTCTTTCCAGTATAGTTTTTAAATTATTTCACATTCTCATCAGAAAGCTGTCACACTCTTAAATACACTCTGGCAAAGATCATCATGACCTGGTAAATAATTGTCATTTTTCCATCACTTAACTTTTGTTTATACCAAATATTTACTCTATGACCAAGTGATTCTATTTCCAGGACTATTTTTTTTTCTAGTTGCTATTCTCTTGTCAGCTAGTGCCTCAGAAGCTTGCAGTATTCGGCCTCTTACTACTACACATATACCATTTATTGGTTCTGTGAAAGTGCACCATATATGAAAATATTCTGTCAAAATATAAACATTCTAGTTACATTGAAAATACTTACAGTGATATACATCTATTAGCTAGCTTAATGCTCCATCCAGAATAAATATCATGTGAGAAGAATATCCAGAGATTATCTTTTCTCCTGTTCCAATTCACATGATCTCTGCATTCATTCTGAAAAATAAAAGTTTTAAACTTCTTACTATTAAATACAATGACAGAATTATCCCACAATTTCCGTGTAATGGGTACATCAAGAAAAAAAGTCATGCTTTCTTGGACACACTAAGTTTCCAAATACTGAATCAATACATTATGAATAATTTAAAAACTGAAATTCATTTACAAAACAAGAATCATAAGGGTCAGTGAAATTATGTTACCTTAAAATGTGCATCAAACAAAACCAATGTACTCTTTCTACTTCCCCGTAATATGAGAAATAAACCATCACATATTCATAGTTATCTAACCCACATATATTCCTACAGAGAACAACTATAATAAGGATGTTACTAAAGGCAGGATAAATGATTATCATAAAACTGACAGGGATCTTCTGGTAAATTAATTAGCTAATATTTAATATCAAAACAATCACAGAGAAGTCAATTGTATGCTTCTTTAACTACATTATCCACATTCAAAGTATATTTATAAAAATAATATATATTCATTCATAATGAATAATATACATTCATTACTATGCTACAAAAGAATATATAAATATTATGTTTATTAAAAGAATATACATATTGTGAGATGTTCATTAAAGAAAGTTTTTTAAGAACTGTCACAATTTTACAACAGACTGACCCAGGAATAGACAAACGTCTGGGGTATCTTCAGATTCACTCATCTCCCATGTGCAAAGCCAAAGGAAGACACCTTTGTATGAGTGAGACTTCTTCTGGCTTAGCTATCAGTTGAAATCAACCAACTTGTATTAACTGAAAGAACTTTCGATGGAAAGACTCTGTAAAGCTACTGACCTCTTTTCAACTGTTTGATTGGAAATAAACTTAGTATCTACTAATAAAAAGCCACAAAATTTCAAGATGCACTTGCTTTAGTTATAAACAAACAAAAACTATCACTGGCTTCCCTGAAAAGCCAGAATTAAATGCATTCATTTCACAGGAGTCCTGAAGATTTCACAAAGAATAATAGCAGGAAAACTCGTCCAGTTTAACACTCAACGTGAGAGGAGGCAACTTAAAGAAAAAGTTGATAAAAGACCTTCTTATCCAAAACAGAACCTCTAGCTTTCAACGCAATTACTAACTAGTGTTTATTCAGTCAGCAATAGTATCAGTTATTTATAATCCACATTCATTCTGATTGGCCCTTTCTGACTTTTAATATCACCTTGCCTCTAGAACATGACTTTTTTCCTTCCTAATCATATGATCAATAATCCTTTTTGTTCCATAACTTCACAGCAGCAGTTTCAATAATGAGAGTCATCAACATAAAAATTTTAAGGTAAAGCATGGATCACAAATTCAAGAACTATATTCAGGAATATTTTCCTCAGTTAAAAGTTTAATTTTACATTTTCTTCACTTTTTTATTCTATAAACTACATTAAATGTATATATCAGATCTCTCTTACCTGTCATAAATTTCTCATCCTCTCTAATCATGTCTAAATGTATGTTATTTTCCATTTCACTTTTAAGAAATATTTCATTAAGATTTGGGCAGTGATTGAAATTTTTCAAAATGGAAATTTGTAATTTCCATTGTGCTTTCACTTTAGTAGTTTTTTTAAATATTCTTTTGTCCCAGTATTTTCCCTTGGTCCCTGATTATATGATCTTCATTTCTTCCTGTTGCATTATAACCTCTTTAATGAACCTTGAATTTCTTCACTGCACTCTCATTTTCAGAACCAATATTTTGCTTTACCATTTATGAAATCATGAATTGTCAGACCAGATTTCTTGTATTTCTAGAGTAATTTATGATAAATGTTTTAAGTCTCTATTTTACTGGTGTGCCATACATACTTTTGTTGTAATTGCTTTTATTTTGAGGATTTAGAGTTTCTATGAATAGAATCCATGTTGTTTCTTTTTTTCTGATTGTTTAATTTGAATGGGGTCATTTATAAACTGACCTTGCACGTGCCATACGTGTGTGTGCATCTGCAAGAATTTATAATTTCAACTCAATGTCCTTGCCTTAAGCACTCTATCAAAAATACATACTTGTTTTGCAACTTGAGCATAACTTTAGCTTTATTTTGTCTTGTTTAATCCATGCAATCAGTATCAAGAAGAATCAATCCCTTTAAGTCAGATAGTAATTTAGTAATTATTTGTTGTTTTATTGAATGATTGAGTGAGTGAATGAATGAAACAATCAATGGATGACTTGGCTTTCTGCATTTAGATCTAGTAATAATGGCCCTTGTCCTCTCTCTTGTTCTGTGTAAACTCAGGCAGTTTTAACTGATATTGTAATTTGTAATTCTTCCCTGCTTGATAATTGAGGAGGTATGTGTTGGCTTTTAAAGTCATACTTATTTTATTCATTTCCAAAAATTCTGACATTCTATATTAGTAGGCAGTTTTACAAATCCCTGGTGGGTGAGTTGAGTGCTACTATTAATATTTGATCTGTCCAAGGATTCATTGTCAGAATCACTGGAAACCACTGACAATGCTATCAGACTGTTAATCAGGGTTGTTTGATAAAGGATATCTTTATTCAAAATTTGGTAAATATTACAATTTTCCCTGACCAATTTTGAGACAATATTTTCTTGCTGATATTATAGTCCACATTCAAAGTGATTAGATATTATTTCATAAGAGTGGAGCAGGATGCTGGCAGCAATATTTAGTCCTGTGTTCCAGCAGAAAAAAATTTTAAATCTATCAGGTTTCCACCTTTGGATTTCAGAAGTACAAACTTGTAACCAAACAAACAAAAAGAGGGTGGACGAGTGATGTTTCCATTCAGTACACAAATACTTTCCAGATTATCTCTCATTCATGCCAATGATGTGCGCTGACCTGTTATTTTAGGTTGTGGAAAATAATCAATGAAAGTCAGGTCTGTTTCACTCTTTGTAAATTAGGGCCTCATTCTGAGAACCTCCTTCAGTTCTTCGTGGGTTTTTACTTCTCCATTAGACTGGCTACTAACAGGACCTAAATGGTTCCTTGAATTCCTGTGTTCCCCATGTGCTGAGAAAGAATAAAGGTCTTGCAAGAATTTAAACTTCCCACATGGTCCATATTTGGAAAATTTGTTCAATGACACAAAAAGAGTAGGCTGTGCATGAATTATTTATAAATCAAACACCAAATCTCAAAACTCCCTCATGTTTCTTTAAATATTTTCTGCAGCTATTACTCAGGCTTTTTGCACAAGTAATGAAAGATAACAGTTGTTTATCACTAAACCCACATTGCCAATCCTTTCTCTAATTCATTCATTCAAATAAATACACTAATTTAAGATGACTTGCTTTGATTGGCTAATGTTTAGATTTGCTTGTTAGTTGTTTTTAAATGTCAACATTTATTTTATTTATGGACCTATATGATAGGCGTGGCTTAGTATCCATACTATATTAAGAAGTCTGCAATTTCTGAGAAAAATATTTTCTCATAGAATTTTAAAAAAATAGAAACGACTGTGCTATAATAAAGGAAATTCACAAGTCAGAAAAGAGGTCAAACTTCCAGACATATTTGCAAGTTGCCTGCTTGATTTTTCGACATAGGATATATATCACCTGCTTATAACAATGTTCTCAATGGTGTTTAAATTCCCAGAATATTCAACTAAAACAACTACATTTTGGATTCATTATGTTTGATAGGCATGTCTGGGAACCAAGCCACCACCTAAAACACAAATAATGGTCAGCAATGAATGCTGCTTTCTGACTTTCAATTTGGAATTTAGTATGCAGAAAATACTGCCGATTTCCCCTCAGTATCCACGTCCTAATTGAGAGTTATTGCTCCCTTGAAAAGTGTCCATGCCTCATTCTCACAAACTGAAACACAAAATAAGAGCCACTGAGCATTTGGCTAAGAGAGAACACAGCAATTTCACAAAGCTAATAACAATAATGACATTAAAAACAATATAATAGCAACTAACATGTATTAACTGGTCACTATATGTAAGGTTGTTTTACATGGATTTCCTTATTAATACATGAAATAAGAAGTAACATTATTATAATCTTCATAATGTAAATTTGGAAAGTGAGGCTAAGGAATGATAAGTAATTTTCTCAAACCAGTTTCATGACAAGGTTGATCTGACACCAGATGTTATGTTCTTTCCATTAAATAATGATATTTTGTCACTGAAATATTTATGGTAGAAAACAGCCTTTAAAAAATAATTCAGTAAGGCATGTTATGATATATAACATTACAAACAATGCTTCAATTTCTAAACCTATAATGCACTGATACATTATGAATTTTAACAAAATAAAAAATGCTGAATAAACTTGATAAGAACTGTGTCCTCTGAAATGTCATAATCATTAAATAATGAGGATATGAATGTCAACATGATAAAATGCTGATTTTCTGAATTGTCATTGTAGAATATACACAGGAAATAAAAATGAAATATTTTTCTGACTTTTGTAAACATAAATGTCATTCAAGTGTATCCTGCGTTTTGAGGTGTCTACAAACATGAAGGATATGATTATAAAATTCCTGATTTTCCAAGAATAAATGTCACACAAGATTTAAAAGAAAATTTTAGCATATAAAAATGTTTTCCAACTGAACAGCTTAGGCCAATCTTTTAAGTAAGGATGATTCCAACCAAACCTAACTCATTAATATTAAAAATAAATAATAATTAAGTCTTTAATCTAGCACAGTATTAACCCATATCAGGTGAGCTCAGATTTGTGAGATATCATATTTATTCTTTCAAAATAACCCAAGTTGAAGTCGAGAGGTGCAGCCCCTGGAGGGCAGTGTGGAGGCTAGGGGTGGGGTTGCCATATGATCCAGACATCCCGTAGTTAGGTGTATCCTTGGAGGAACTGAGAGCAGGGACAGGAATGGACATTTACACAGTGGCACTTATGGTGGCAGTGCTCACATTTTGCAGTGGTATGTCTGCTGAGGAATGGAAAGGAGAACTGTGGTGTATACATCCAATGGACTACTGAGTGGCAGCAACAAGGAAGGAAGTTGTGAGGCATGCAACTAGGTGAATGAACCTTGAGGCCAGTATGTTGAGTGAAATAAGCCAGAAACGAAAAGACAAATATTATAATGCCTCCCTAATATGGAGTAATTATAATGCACAAACTCTGAGAGCACAGGCTGTCAGGTGAAGACCTATTGTAAAGGTTGCTAGATTGTAAGCTCTTAGAGTAGTCGCATCTATTCCAGAGTGATAACTGTTATTTCTAAATTCTGAGATGCTAAACTCTTTGCGTGCAACATGGTTGTCCCCTGGAACTTTGCGTATTTGTGTGACAGCTGAGACTCAGAGCTGGTATTCTGCAGCTATGAAAGTCAGCATTACACCATACGACAACTGTGAAAAACACTGAAAAAGTGACCAGATTTCATAGGAGATGTGAATGAAGCTGATCTGGGTAGGACTATGATGAAGCAGGCAAAAGGGTAAAGGATGATATTGATCATATCCTAAAACTTCAACTTCTGTGTGAGACCAAAGGAAGAAATATTTATTTAGTGCAAATTTTTTTTTTTTTGATAACAGAGTCTCTAATTTAACTTGTATGGTCAGCTTGTTTGAACACCACAACTTAATGGAACCTTGAATAGGGAGTGAGATCTTGTTGGTTTGTACAGGTTGGTGTAATGCCCCGATATATCGCACAGTAATTTGGGCAGAAGATAAAACAGTATTTGCAAAGTCTTCTCTAGGTACTGGGGAAAAAGCTGGATATACTGAACTTCCCCACTTGGAAAAACCTGATATTCTCACAAGGTTTGAGGGCTGCCAATTTGATGGGCAAGGCCCTCAATCTTGAGGCTCGCCCCTATGAAATTTATTCCTGCAAAGGAGAGTCTAAGCCCACTTTTGATTATGCCTTAGAGTCACTTCCAGAGAACCTCTTTTGCTGCTCAGATGTGGCCTCTCTCTCTCTCTGCAATCTCTGCAGGCGAACTCACTGCCCTTACCCCCACTCTACTAGTGAAGAGTGCGTAGGCTGTTGCAGATTGAATTCTGAAAATTGTAAAAGTTCTAACATTGTTCTTTATATATTTTTACATTACTATCAACACAAAAATTAATATAGACTATATTTTAAAGTAAAGTTATTTCCAATTAAATTTACATGGGGAAAGTTTTGTTAGCTATTTTGTGGCTGTATTTCCTTGTTTGTACAGAAGAAAACCTTGGTTCACTTCTGACAAAACTCATACAATATGTCAATCAATGTAGCATTCACCAATGAACTTCAGATACTATAAAAGGAGAAACATTAAAATGTTGTCCTATTTCTGTAGGGTCAAATCAAGCTAATCGAGTAAGAAATTGAAAGCATATACAAACGATAACCTCAAGAGTTATATATAGCTTCCTCATTAAGAAGTTAGAAAGTTAATCATGACATAATTTATGAGAATTTTTCTTTTTTAAGTTCTTCTATGCTGGACTGAAGTTTTAATATCTAAGATTACATCTAATCTTTTTAGGTTAGCAATTGATAAAACAGTTGGAAAGGAGGGGGAAAAAACTTGACATTTGCAGTTTAATAATCCAAATAAGAACAAAGAGTTTATTTTCAAAGAATCAACCTGGAAAGACACAGCAGTGACAAGATTAAAAATGGGGGATAAAGGGCAAATTGACATTGGCCCAAAGTGATAAAGTTGTCAAAATGTGGAATTGGTTGAAAATGAATTATTTACAGTGAGAAGTGTCACAAATTATAGCCAGCAGTGCTTACTTGAAAAATTATAGGTTCACCTGAGGGAATAGAAATATCTTACCTTCTATGCTTAGGATTCTGAACCCTTCTATGACTTTTCATTCATCTGTAAAGTTAGGATATGAGTATGAAAATGGTACAGATAGCAATTATGGAATATTTTTTTGGGGGGATATTTTTCCATTTGTATAAAGATTTGCATCACCTGTATTGCATTTAGTGCCAAATATGTACAATCTGCAAAATTGGCCTGAACAATGTTTTAATATATTTTTGTGGCTTCAAGTGAATTGTCCCAAATAAGTCGTTAGAAAACTGAAGGTTTGTAAGCATTAATCCATGTAATGTTAACTTTTTCATTTTCTTTAGTGGAGCTTTATAAGATGTACTGCTAGTTGGATAGTTTTATCTAATTTTTCAAGAGTTTATCCTTAGAAATAAACAACAACAATAACAAAAAAACACTTTATTTCATTTCATTCTATGATATAAGCATTTATCTTTTAGCTATATTTTCACTTATATTATGTGTTTCTTTAATATTTAAGGAGCTTAACAAAATATTTTTCCATGTCAAAATTTAAAAAAAAAATTAAAAAGCACCTCATAATAGCAGTCAAGGAGTATTGTCATTTTTGTGATTTTTCACATAGATAAATTAACATTGTAAATGTCCTTTGTACATTAAAATGTGAAATAGGAAAATGAAAAATATTTATCTCAATCATTTAATGTAATTTCGCAATGCAGTACTCCAATAAGTATCTTACCTATTTTAAGTGTACCAAGAGAAAATTGGATAGTTCTCTTTCCTCTATTTGAGAAATCAGAGACATCATTGTACCTTTCAACCTAATAACACTTCTGCATAACTACAGAGCTCTAGCCCCTTTTAAAGCTAGTTATTGTTTTTAAAAGTTATTAGACATTACAGACTGATCATTATTTTTAATCATACAGATTATACTAGTTAGTATGACATTCAAATTTGGCTAACTTTTCTTTAAGTAAACTTTGCATCACTTTATAAATTGGCCCAACCAATAACTTGGAATATTAACTTTCTTCTGTTTCAAAATTTAACATTTTTATTTGTTTTGAACAACTGGGTTTTGACCAATTTTTAACTGATTCATTTGTTTCTTTAATGATGGTAGCTTGTCATAACAATAAAATGACAATAAGGTTAAAATGTTTATATTTCATTTTTTCTTTATTAGAGAATCTATGGGTTTACAGAACAATCATGCATAAAATGCAGGCTGATCACATAGCACCCTATTATTAACACCTTGCATAGGTGGGGAATGAGAAATTAAGGCTGAAAATGTTTATTTTTCTCATCCTTTAAATGCAAAAAAACAGCATCAGGCAAATAGTCATACAAAGGAATAAAATGCAGTAAATGTACATTTAAGGATCTCACATCTAATCAGAGAGAAGATGGGGAACTACTCATATGAAAAAAATATATGATTCATTTCTCTTGGGACCAGCTCAGACCAAGCATTGCACTCCCACGCAACAATCACAAGGCACCCATCAAGGTCACAGTACTGCCTACCACCAAACACGGGGGTTAGTTTTGACATGTTTTGGCACCACTTGACCCAGTGGTCCAAGCCCATCCTGATTCCTTCCTGAACATTTTTTTCTCTTGACCTGCAGAGCCACACTGTCTCTTAGTTCCCACTGCCTCACCCCTTCTACTCTTTTCTGTCACCTTTACTCACCCCTCCTCATCTTCAGTCAGAAGCCTTATCTTGGAGCACCCAAGAATACAGTTCTCAACTTCATCTACCCATTCACCCTCACTCTCTAGATCTGCTTTGTCCACTATGGTAACATAGTCATGACATGGCTATTTAAATGCAAATTTAAGTTAGTTCAGATAGAAAAAAATTATAAAGTATAGCCAGTTGGGCAAACAAACCCCTTTATATATGCTTACCTTTCTTTTAC
Organism: Tamandua tetradactyla; assembly: GCF_023851605.1. Lineage (NCBI taxonomy): Eukaryota > Metazoa > Chordata > Mammalia > Pilosa > Myrmecophagidae > Tamandua > Tamandua tetradactyla. Next base: position 33,041,965 of record NC_135352.1, read on the forward strand.
TCTCCACGCAAATCAAAATGATCAGCAATTTTGATAAATCCATCTAATGGTTTTTGCTCTCCTTTACAATGACCTTGTTGACTCACTTTATCTGGTGCCAATACTCTCCCTTCTCACACACACTGGTCCTTTTACTTGCTCTTGGCTTTCTCTAGTATTGCCCCCCACAAACCTCCCTCCACCCATCTTCATGTCTCACTCCTCAGCTCCCTTACTCTCTGTTCAGATATTCCTCTATCTCTGAAGATAACAATTACTGCAGAGGAAATAGGAACTTTCTTCTTCACACAGTTCTGTGATTCATACTTTGATGAAAGGAATTCCCTCCTGGCCTACCCTGACTTATACTTTGATAAATTTCAAGATATCCCCTCATGGATCACAAATAATCATTTTACTATTTTACAAATTCATGTTCACTTCACAAAAATGTAACTATCCTATTTTATTATGTGTCCTTTTTACTGACAAAATATACCATTCTATCACTCCAAGTTAATGCATTTTTATCTACATAATTCATTTTATAACAAAATAATGGTTTTGTGCTGGTCTATTCCATCATATTATGACACTGAGTTTGCTTCTGATTAAAGAGTAATAAAACAGCCCTGCAATGAACACACACACACACATACACACATATATATATATACTCTTTAAACATTGGTTCAATATTTTGTTCATTTCAAAGTCAAATCCAAGAAGTACAATTGATATGATAATGGTATAATCCATTCCAGTTTGGATAACATATTACGCGATTCAAACTTTCTAATCTAGTTGAAGACAGGAAATATTTCTTATTGTTTTAAATCATTACGAATCATTGCTATATCTTTGCTGAAATTTTTTGAGGATGGAATTTTCAGATGTTCCCCACTCCCATTAAAATTCATATCCCGAGCTGTTTCTATGCCTATGTTTTCTAAATAGCCGGATTTTTTGTTGTTGGGCTTTTTTTTCATTGCTTTGTAACAGCTGCTTGTACATTCATATCCAAACATTTTTGCATGCTATACACAGGCATAATTTTCATCTGTCTCTCAACTTCATGAAAAGCATATTTTTTTGCCATTCAGGAATTTAAATTATTAGTCAAATCCACTGATTTTTAAGTTTTGAATTTCTGACTTTTGCTAAAAGTAGAATCTCTTTTGGATATTTACCTGAATCACCTATGTATGTAGGCATGTGCTCTAGTTTGAAAGTAATACAAATGGAAAAAAAAATACATTAACTACTCTGGAATTAAGTTGAAAGTTAGGGACTCAACACTGTGTGTTCCTTGAACCATCTCCAGCCTCCTGAATGGCTAAAAAGTTTATTTGAAAAGTTGTATTTAATACAAATGAAATTGCTCTATGTGCTTGAGCCAATAACTTGATTTTCTATTTTTTTCAACTACACTGTCTCTGTATACCTATTTTCAGAATTTCCCTTACAATTTTTGAATGTTTATTTTCCAGACAAGTGGTTTTCTGTTGGCATGTGGATACTTAGGCTAATCATATCATAACCACATGATGGGTTAAGGGAAGACTCTGTAAATCCCACAAGCTCTTCAGAATTTCTGATATGCTATTTAATTCTTTGAAGTATTTTTAAGTAATTGACCTTCATCTCTTATGTGTGTGTGTGCAATTAACAATATGATCCAGATTTTCAAATTTACTAGAAAAGAGGAGTTCAAAGTTTCCTATCATTATAAAATTACAGTCTCGATCCATGGAATACCCCTTATCTCTTATAATATATTTTATTTAAAAACGAGATTTTCTAGCAGTTAATCAACTTGTTATTTCATTAATTCCTAATCTTAACACCACTGATCGCCTCTTCTGGATGGTATTCGGCTTTCTTTTTGTTTCACATTTATTAAATTCATTTATTCTTAATGGTGATGGTGCTAATTAGTAGAGGAATTTATTTTAGTGTAAGAATTCTCTCCTTTGTAGGCAACCTGTCTGGGAGTAGGGAAAATAATTTAATAAATATACGATTTATATTTGAAATTTATAAACATTATTTAATTATATGAAACAGAAAATAAAGCTCAACAAAATCTTAGTTGATGAAAGTTAGATGCAGAAGATATTGTGATTTCTTATTCACCACAGGAACATGGAATCAATAATTGTTGATGTTCAGATGTAGGCATCCCCTGGAATACTTTTTACTCAGAATCATATACAAAGTGACAAATCCCACTTGCTTAGAACTTTAGAGGATGACAGAGACTGGAGAAGGTCTCCATCAAGGCTGAATAAAAAAATAGTAGAATAATTTACAAGAGTAGAGCAAGAATCAGATGAAAAAGAGCAGAGAAAATCTGAACAGTTAAACATGAGCTACAATAAAGGTTTATGGTAAGTTAGACCAAGCATCAAATGCACCTTAATGCAAAGCAATTAACAATAAAAAGCTACCCCAGAGGGAGAACTTGACATTAATGGTAATTCATAAAGATAATCAGATGTCCAAACATGAGTAAAACATTACAAGCTAGACTAAAAAGCAGGAATGTATGGCTTAGTTAAGGGAATAAATTGAAATTTCAGAGGAGACTGAGGATTTGGAGTAACTAACCAAAGAAGTTCAAGGATATCTCCCAAATCAATTTGAGGAAATGAGGAAAATATTGATAAAGAGCTAGAGAATATTAAGAAGACAATGTGAGAACATAAACAAAAATTTGAAAGTGTAAAAAGAAGCATAGACATCAGAACGAAAGGCACAATAATAGAGATTAAAATACAGTAGAGCCATGTAACAGAATATTTGAACAGAAGAAAGACTCAATGAATCAGAAGATAAGACAATTGAAACCATACAGTCAAAAGAACAGATACAGAAAAAGAATAGCAAAAATTGAGCCATAGCTCAGGGATTTGAGTGACAGAAAGCAGTGCACAAATATATTTGTCATGGATGCTCCCAAAGGAGAAGAGAAGGGAAAAGGGGCAGAAAAAATCTTTGAGGAAATAATAGCTGGAAATTTTCCAACTCTTATGAAAGACATGAATATACAACATATTCCAAACACAAAAAAAATACTCAAAGACCTACTCAGAGACACATATAATCAGAATGTCAAATGCAAAGATGCAAAGAAAATTAAGAAAGCAGCAAGAGAAAAGCAATTTGTCACATAAAAGGAATCCTCAATCAGACTAAGTATAGATTTTTCATTAGAAACCACGGTGACAAGAAAGCAGTGGTATGATATATTTAAGGTACTGAGAAGGAAAAACTTCCAGCCAAGAACTATTTACCCAGCAAAATTGTCCCTCAAAAATGAGAGAGAACTTAAGATATTCACAGCTAAACAGAAACAGAGAGCCCATCAAGTAAAGATCTGTCCTACAAGAATCACTAAAGAGAGTTCTACAAGTTGAAAGGAAAAGACTGCAGAGTGGCTTGAAGTAGTGTGAAGAAATGAAGATCTTCAGTAAGGGTAACTAAAAGAGTAAAACCCAAACCCAACAGTATGTTATCCTCATTATACAATTCTACTTTTTAATTTCTATAAGAGTAAGAATACAATTGCATAAGAAAAAGGCATATTGCCTTATAATGGACATGCAAAATATAAAGTCATAAAGTGAGTCAAAAACAACACAAAGAGGCAAAACAGAAGGTTATGGGAGCAGAAAACATGTATGTTATTAAAGTTAAGTTGGTTTCTTTTCAAATTAGTTGGTTGTAGATGCAGTTTCTGATATAAACCCCAGTGTAAAAAAAAAAATTAAAAAAAAGCATTTCAAAATGTATACCAAGGCAAAACATGAGAGTCACCAGTCAGATACAGCACGGTATATCTGTATCTTTTCAACATATAGAAAAGAAGGGTGCAATAAAGGAAAAGAGAGGCAAAAAGAAAAAAAGTTATGGCATGTAAAACCAAAGGAAAAAAATGGCTGAAGTAAGTACTACCTTTACAGAAATAACACTGAATGTGAGTGGGTAAAATCCCGCAAACAAAAGATACAGATTGGAAGAATGTATAAGAAACCATGTTCCAACTATATATCGTTAACAAGAGACTCACCTTAGACCCAAAGACGTAAACGGGTTGGCAGTGAAAGTATGGAAAAAGATATTCCATGTGAAGTGTAACCAAGAATGAGTGGGGTTACTACCCTAATATCAAACAAGACAGCTTTTTAAAAAAAAAACTTTTTTAGTGTATAATATAACATATATACAAAGCAAAGCAAAGAAAGGAAAAGGCAATAGTTTTCAAAGCATTCTTCAACAAGTAGTTACAGGACAGATCCCAGAGTTTTTAACAGGCTACCATACGATCCTCTCAGATTTTTCATTCGAGCTGCTCCAGAATGTAAGAGGCTAGAAGGCATAAATATTTATCATCACAATCAACATTTTTTAACATGAAAAATAACATATACACATAAAAGTAATACATTTCAAAGCACAGCACCACAATTAGTTGTAGAAAAGATTTCAGAATTTGGCATAGGTTACAATTCCACAAGTTTAGGTTTTTACTTATAGCTGCTCTAAGATACTGAAATCTAAGAGATATCAATTTAATTATTCAGCAATCATATTCATTTGTTAAATCCTATCTTCTCTGTATAACTCCACCATAACCTTTGATCTTCCTATCCTTCTCCTTAGGGGTGTTTGGGCTATGGGTTATGGCCATTCTAACTTTTTCATGTTGGAAGGTTTGTCAATAATATGGAATAGAGAGATAGAATTATCTGATGTTCTGGAGAGACTGGGCTCTCTAGGTTTCAGAACATATCTGGTCCAGGTACCCATCTGGAGGTTGTAGGTTTCTGGAAACTAACTCTACTTGTGGAATCTTATATATTGCCCTAAGTGTTCTTTAAGATTGGCTGCAATGGTCTTGATTGGAGTTTGGCAAGGTATGATAGGAAGCAATGTCTAATGCATAAGAGCAACCTCCAGAGTAGCCTCTCGACTATTTGAACTCTCTCTGCCACTGATACTTTATTAGTTACACATCTTTTCCCCCTTTTGGTGAGGATGCAGTTGTTGATCCCACGGTGCCAGGGCTAGCGTCATCCTTGGGTGTCATCTCCCAGCCAGAGAGACTTTCACCCCTGGATGTCATGTCCCACATAGCGGAGAGGGCAATGATTTCACTTTCAGAGTTGGGCTTGGAGAGATTGAGGCCACTCTGAGCAATGAAAGGTCCTCCAGAAGTAACGTTTAGGAATACCTAAAGTAGGTAGGCTAAGCTTCCCTGCTACTACATAAGCTTCGCAAGAGTAAGCCTTGAGATCAAGGGCTTGGCCTATTGATTTGGGAGTCCCTAAAGTTTGAAAAAGTATCAGGGGAGTCCTTGATAGTAAAGTTTAATAGTTCCATATATTTTCTCCCATCCCTCAAGGGACTTTGCTGATACTTTTTGATTGTCTGCTTAATATGCTCTTGGATGTGTCCAGGCATTATGTTAAGCTATACAGGATTAAAGGACTTTTTTATTCTGGGGTCCCTGTGTTTCAGTTGTTCAAATGAGCTATCAGATAGATTGAGTTAAATTATGTGCTACAGAAAATTTAGGTTCAAGACCAAATAAACTTTCTACCTATGGTCTCAAAGAGTATGTGTGGTTCTAAAATATAGGCAATGTCTTCCTTATGCCTGTATTCTGAATTACTTTAACCTCAACCTGATTGGATTTGTTCTTATTTCTAAATATCAGGTCATCAAACAAGATAGATTTTAAGTCAAAAGCTATTATAAGAGACACAAGGTACACTGTATATTTTTAAAGGGGCAATCCACTCTGAAGAAATGACAATCATAAATATTTCTGCACCTAACCACAGCATCCCCAAATACAAGAAGCAAACATCAGCAAAATCAAAGGAAGAAATGCACACCTCTACAAAAATAGTTGGATATTTCAATATACTACTTTTATCAATGGACAGATCATCTAGACAGAAGATCAATAAGGAAACAGAAAAAGACGATAAATATATTAGATCTAACAAACACATATGAACATTGCACCCCAAAACCTCAAGATATACATTCTTCCCAAGTGCACGTGGATCATGTTCCAGGATAGACCACAGGTTGGATCTCAAAACAAGCAAAATAAATTTTAAAACTTATTAATTATACAGAGCATTTTCTCAGACCATAATGCAATGAAGCTGGAAATGAATAGCAGGCAGAGAACTTGAAAATCCATATATATGTGGATATTAAATAATGCACTCTTAAACAAGCAGGTGTGTCAAAGAAGAAATCGCTACAAAAATCAAATATCTTGAGATGAATGAAAACAAGAACATGACATATAAAAAAACTTATGTGATGCAGCAAAAGCAGTGCTGAGAGAAAAAGTTATAGCTCTAAATGCTTCATTAAAAAAAGAAGAAAGAGCTAAAATCAAGGCCATAATTACAAACCTTGAGCAATTAGAAAAAGAAGAGAAAAAAACAAAACAAACTCAAAGTAAATAGAAGGAAAGAAATAACAAAGATTACAGCAGAAATAAATTAAATTGAAAGTTAAGAAACAGAACAGAGAATTAAGAAAACAAAAACTTGATTCTTTGAAGAGATAGATAGAATTGACAAATCCTTAGTTAAAATAACAAAATAAAAAAGAGAAAATGCAAATAAATAAAATCAGAAATGAGAGGGGCAACATTACTACTGATGTGCAGGAATAAAAAGGATCATAAGAGGTTTAATATGAACAGCTGTATGTCAACAAATTAGATGACTCAGATTCCTAGAAACAGATGAACAACCTACCATGACTCTAGAAGAAACAGAAGATCTCAACAAACCAACTATAAGTAAAGGATTGAACCAGTTATCAAAAAACAAAGAAAAGCCAAAGACTAGATAGCTTCACAGTTGAATTCAACCATTCATTCCAAGTAAAATTAATATCAATCCTGCTCAAACTCTTCCAAAAACTGTAAAGGAGAGACAACTAGCTAACTCATTCTTTGAGGCCTAGATCACCCTAATAAAATGTCAGATAAAGATACTATAAGAAAAAATTGGAGACCGATCTCTCTTATAAATATACATGCAAAAATACTCAAATAAATGAAAGTTAAATCCAACAGCACATCATAAGAATTATACACCATGATCAACTGGGTTTTACACCAGGTAGGCAAGGATGGTTCAATATAAGAAAATCAATTAATGTAGTGCACCACATAAAGAAAATAAAGAGGGAAAAAAAAACACATCCATCTCAATTCATACAGAAAGGTCAATTGTTAAAATCCAATACCCTTTGCTGATAAAACCCCTTAAGAAATAGAAGTAGAAGGAAACACCTTCAACATGATAAAAGACATATATGGAAAAACCCACAACTACCATCATACTCAATGGTGAAAGTCTGAAGCTTTCCCTCTAAGATCAGGGACAAGACTGTTATTCAACATTGCATTGGAAGTTCAAGTCAGAGCAATTAGGAAAGAAAAAGATGTGAAGGGATCCAAATTTAAAAGTAATAATTAAAACTTTCACTATTTTCAAATGACATGATCCTATAGATAGAAAGTTCTAGAAAGTGTACAGCCAAGCTACTATAGCTATTAAACAAATTCAGCAAAGTGACAGAGTACAAGATCAATACACAAAAATCAGCAGTGTTTCTAAACACTAGTAAGGAGGAATCTGAAGAGAAAATCAAGATAAACTCTAATTACATTGCAATAGCATCCAAAAGAATCTAATATCTTGGAATAAAGTTAATGAAGCCTGTAAAGGACTTGCATGCAGAAAACTACTAAAATTTGCTAAAATAAATCAATGTGGACATAAACAAATACAAGGACACCCCTTGTTCCTAGAGTGGAAGTCTAAATATCATTAAGATTTCAAAGCTACCCAAAATGATTTATAGATTCAATGTAATCCCAATTAACATTCCAACAGCCTACTTTTCAGAAATGGCAATGCTAATTATCGAATTTATTTGTAGGGGTATAGGGCCCTGACTAGCCAAAAAAATCTTGAAAAAAAGAACAAAGCTGGAGGCCTCACACTTTCAGACTTAAAAGTTTATTACAAGGCTACAGTGATCAAAACAGCATGGTATTGGCACAAAGACAGATATATTGATCAATGGAATCAAGATGAGAATTCAGAAATAGACCCTCACACCTGTGCCTAATTGATTTTTGGCAAGGCTGCCAAGTCCACTCAATTGGGAACAAATAATCTTTTCAAAAGATGGTGCAGGGAGAACTGTATATTCATTTGTAAAAGAGTGAACGCAGACCTCTATCTCACACCAAACACGAAAATTAACGTAAAATGAAATAAAGACCTATGCATTTTACCAGGACTATAAAAGTCCTAGAAGAAAACCTAGGGAAGCATCTTCAGGATCCTGTTGTAAGCAGTGATTTCTTACACTTTACACTCGAAGTGCAAGCAACAAAAGAACAAAATAAATAAATGGGATCTCAGCAAAATTAAAAACTGGGGCATAAAAGGATTTTATCACAAAAGTAAAAAAACAACCTACTCAATGAGAGGAAATAGTTGGGAACAACATATTCAATTAAGGCTTAATATCCAGAATATTTAATGAAATTCTTTAACTCAACAATAAAAAAGACAAACAACCCAATTTAGGCAGAAGACTTGATTATACAAATGGCCAAAAAAAACAAAAAAACAAATATATGTAAAGATGGAACATTACTAAACATCACAAAAATGAGAGAAATGCAAATCGAAACCACAACAAGTTATCATTCACACACAATAGAATAGCTAATACTAAAAATTAAAACATACAATTAAAATTGTTGGAGAGGATTTGGAGAAATATGAACACTCATTCATTAGTACTGTGAATGTCAAATAGTGCAGCTGCTGTGGAATAAAGTTTGGCAGTTTCTCTGAAAGCTAAGTATAGAAATTACCATTTGACCTGGCAACTCCTCTGCTAGGTATACACCCAAAAGAATTGAAGGCAGGGATTTAGCCAGATATTCGCACACCAAAGTACAGCTAAAGGATGGTAGAAATGCAAGTGCCCATTATCTGATGCATAGAAAAACAAAATGTGGTATACACATACAATGGAATATTATTTGGCCGTAAAGAGGAACAAAGTCCTGTTACATGCACCAACATGGATAAATCTTGAAGACATGAATTACACTGAGTGAAATATGCCAGAAAGAAAAGGAGAAATATTGTATGCTTTCACTGATGTTAAATGATTTTAATAAGCAAACTCATAGAGTTAGAATTTAGAATATTGGTTATTAAAGACTGGTTTGGATGTAGATAATGGGAAGTTTGTTTTTAATTTGTTTAGAATTTCTATTTAGGTTGATTGTAAAGTTTTGGGAATGAATGGTGATTAAGGCAGCATACTATTGTGAGTGTAAATAATAGCACTGAGTGATATATGCAAATATGGTTTAAAAAGGAAATCTTAGGTCATATATACATTACTAGAATGAAAATTAAAAGATAAAAATTAGAACTGCATAACTCAGTGAACCCTGTTGTAAATGATAGACCAGAGTTAATAATACACATAAAAAAGTTCCTTATGAATTATAATCAATGTACCACACTAATACAAGGTGTTAATAATAGGATGATATATGGGAAAAAGTATACCTAGTGTAATCAAGAGGGATATGTTAATAGAACAGTTTTAATATTCTTTCATCAACTGTAACAAAGATACCACACTACTATAAACTGTCAACAACAGGGGGTATATGGGAATGCTGCAATTTTTACTTGATTTTTCTGTAAACCTACAACTTCTCTAATTAAGAAAATAAATAACTGTTGATGTTCATTAAAAGAGGGTATAGCCATAGATCTTGAGAAGCATTCCTTTAAAGCAATAATATTTTATTTTAATAGGTTTGAAGACTATAGTCCAAATTATATATATGTATAATCATATATAATGAATGACTAAACTGGAAATAACAAGAATAAATTATAAATCATGGTATAGTTTCAAGCACATATTGTGTTACATCAGATTCATTATAATTATCATTGTAATAACTGTGACTGACTATAAGATAAATAGGTTTTATTTAATGTAATTAACCAAAATCCTATAACAACAGCAATAAATAATTCTGTTTTACAACTATAAAGCGAATTAACACAAATACTACCCATTTACTTTCAAGGACATGTTCAAACAAATAAGAATCAAATTTGAGAATGTCAGAACTTACAGTATAACTATCTCATGTGTTTCTCAGTTGAAGTTTTTATTTTTTACACAGCTACAGATGACTAATTTATAGAAAACATGTTCTTGTGACTATAGCATAAATTAACTAATATATAATAATCCAAACATATTTTCTTAATTTATTTTTCTTCATTCTTACCGTGGCACTTCTCCAAATCTGCAAATCATATCCTATTATGGTTCTATTTGATTTTTGACCTTGGTCATATGATTTTTGCTTTGTTTTGTTTTGTTTTCATTTGATGGCTGCTGTCTATACTGTCATTTCATTTTGCCTTCATGAAAACAAAATACCTTGGTTGTATATAACATCACTATGAAAAGCTGAAATAGGAAATATTTATTTTGTGATGATCTTTAAGAAGGAAACATACAAAAAGGTCCATTAATGTCCTTTGACTTACAGTTCAAATAAATCAAAATGCTTTTTATAAGTATAATAGTTTAAAATGACTAAAATCATAGGGTGAACGGGTGGTTCAGTGGTTAGAACACCCGCCTTCCATGTGGGAGACCCGGGTTTGATTCCCAGACCATGCATCCCGCCCCCCAAAAAAATCATATCAAAAGGTTACCAAAGTTTATTTAAATTCTCAAATGTTTATTTTAAAAAGCAGAATACAAAATTGAATTTGTATGTATAATCAAACACATAGCAAGAATATATGTGAATAGGACAAGGACTAAAGGGACATGGTAATAAGAAAGTAATTGAACTACTAAAATAGTGGAAAATGAGTTGTGTTTCTATCATTATCATTATATCCTTTAATGTCAAAATGTTCTTTATACAAAAACAGAAATCTTGATAAAGTATCTCTACCAATAAATGCCCAAAACACTTTGTCTGTGGCTTTTAAACCTCTGAATTAGTAGATTATACTTCCAAATCCACGGAAGACATGCACAAGTACACACATTAGCACACACATTAAGTACACTCATGCACACTCACATAGCTTCTCACCTTACACCAACACAGATGTGCACAGACACCCACAGAGGAGGTTGGAGAAGAAAACTAAAAACACCAAATTGTTAGTTCAGATAGTATCATGCCTCTTTTATAGTTCAGATGTATTTTAAGCTGCTGCATACACCATTAAGCCTACAAAACAGACTTAATTAAGGCTATTTGAGTTAATTCCACCCTGCTGGATTTTGCATCTGTCCATGAGATCAAAACAATAGTTTCAGAGTAACTTTTACTGACAAAGAAGAGACATACATATATAAATGTATGTATATATCCCAATTTAAGTGTTGATTTATATATTTCAAATTAAGTATTCACAAAATAAGTAGGATTTTGTGTTTCTGGAAAGTATTATGTGAATAGCATTTATAAGCCTTGGAATTACTAACAAATTTTTCAATATTTATAAACATAATAAAAACCAAAGGTAAAAGTAATATGGACAACCCAGACTTTTTCTTAAAGTATGGCCGATTTCCTTTTAGTCCTAAACGGCTTCACCTCCTAAAAAAAAATCCATTTGATTTATTTTGTTAATAATGTCACTGTTGTCTTATTAGTTCGCACTGTGCTATGCTAACTCAAATTTCAATAATATGACTTGAACTTATTTCACAAATCAGTATCTACTTTGCACCTATCACTATGCTCATGATAAACTTTTAGTGGGAAGAAAAATGTGCGAATGATAAATAATTTCATAATTATTTATTGTTTCTCATGATTTTTATTTCTTCAAAATAAAGTACAAACCTCTTACATTCCAAAGAACATTCTTGAGACACAGAAACACACTGTTGCCATATAATATAATATTTCCTAACATACTTTATGTATTCTGAAACCTGACTGCAGGGAAAAAGTGATTGCACAATTATTTGATAATCAAAGTATCCACTCATTGTCACATATGTATTTGCAAAAAACTCAGCAAAGCTTTAATATCTTTAAGTAAAGGACAATGATTCCGGATGAAAGACTGTCAGCTGCATAGGGTGGGTCTTACTTGGAATATCATGGACTGTAAATACAGATACAATTCTACAACCAGTATTTCTTCACATTTTAGCATTCTTAAATTATGATCCAGCCTACAATGTATTTGAAATACACTTCCCAGCTAATTTCCCCACTACCCTGATTGTACCTTTTGCAGATACTGACATCTTAGAATTGAAGAAATAAGAGTAAATCTGTGGATGTCATAACGGCTGATGCTAGCAAAAATGAAAGCAATGTACTAATTCTATCATCACTAATTAACTTATTTTTAAGGAGTGTGTTGATTTAAAAGATAGTTTTTTCACTAAGAATAATGATACTAAAAATAATAACTATCATTTTTATTCTGGTCCTACTCATTTATGAATGACAGTTAAAGATTTTGAACACAATTATCTTGCAGACCAAAATATCCAAATAATAAAGCAATCGGCTTTGAATAACAAAACTGCTTTAAAGATGGACAACTTAAAAGGAACCCAGAACCTGCATATTAATCATTCTTCACTGTTTATATCCAAAATAGTAACATTGTTTATATTTACTTTCAAATTTGGGCTTAATGCGAAAAACATTTAGCTTATAAATATCTTAGATATGAATTACAAAATCAAAATATTTTATGGTCATCATCAGACCAGTTATACGAAGAAAAGTAATATTATTTTAAGAGTGATATGTCAGTTAGGTGGTAAAATTTACTTAAAAGAATAACCAAAGAAAAGTGATTCTTAAGCATGATTGTAAAATACATGGGGAAACATGCATAGTTGTGTCAATAAATGATACCACCTAGCACTTTCAAATAAGTAAATCATACAAAACTTCAATAACATAGGTCTATTTTATTCATATTTGTTACTAAAATACTTGTGCAATTAGAATGGTTTGCTATTTAGCTCCATGCAATGACTTGTTTAAACACATCAATATGGAGTAACAATCATTTGGATGAACTGGTTTTATTGGGTCACAATAAATCTATGTTCACTATTCATGATAGACTTTTATTTTTATACTTTCACTTTGCCTGGGCATTAGAAGCACATGGAAGGGATTTCTTCATGTGCTAGTGTTTCTTTACAGTATCTTAAACCTTTAAGTTTGAAAGACCAACACATATGAGAAATGTTTGTTAAATGAAAGCATCATTTTGCTATACTACCTAGAAAATTTCCCCACCATATACCCAGTCAACATAAATATTACTTTTTTTTGATTTTTTGGAACAGCAAAACAATTGCCCCCCAAGCTAAAAAGTGACCTGGCTGCCTTTGTGACCCAGCCCCTAAGCCTGTTTCTTCTTGTAATTCTTGTGGAATTGTACAAAGTGATACCCTGCCCATCAAGGCACCTTTTGGCCGTCTCATCATCTCTGCATTCCACACAATAGCCATGCAAGGTGACAATGGTCAGCTCTTTCAAATTCAGGAGACGTTTCTGCTCCCCTTCTTCCAAGGACAGAGACTCAACACAGGCTTTTGCTTTGACTATATTTTATCAAACACCTTTACTTTGACAGTAAAAACATACAATATGTCAAAGATGGGAATAAAAACATGAGATTTTCAGGCCCCATATCCTGTAGGGTGACTTGTGCTTTGTTCTCAAAAGTTCTAGTGCTTTCTGGAAGGTGTGAGAAGAAATACTTTTTTTTCCAAGGCAATATCAAAAGTTGTATTTACATTTTTTCTAAAGTGCATGTTTATCATCACTATCAATATAACTCATACTGTCTATCCAAGGCTAGTGCAGTGAAAAATAAATTAAAAGATACTAATCTTTCTAAATTGAGTGCTATAAAGTAGAAGCCACAGGGAAGTTAGAAAGAAATTATCTCTTTGTTCCAGAATATAGGCTACTAGTATTAGAAAAGACATCTTAAAGAGGAGGATAAAATAAACTAAATGACAAAACAATGTAGGGAGACACTAGATAAATAAGGACAAAATAAATTATATGTCCATAAAATTCAAAAGCAATAATGGGGTGAAATAATAGCTTATTTTAGTAACAAAGGGCTATTATTGAATACTATATTCAAACAATATTAATAGATGACTTGGAGCTCATAATTGTACATTAGGCATAGCTCCATTCTCTAGGTGTTTACTCTTCTAGGAAGGGTTCTTCACATTGACATATCAAATATGTACGCGCATACCTCCAATCTGAGTATGTTTGAAAATTATTGCATTTGTTAACATTGGGAGCATTCAAAAATAGGGCTCTAAAATTCTTTATAATCATACTAAATCTACAACATTCTCTTTTCATATATAACAAACTTTCCTCAACCTCGTCAGCTTTCATTATTAAAAAAATTCCTAAAGTTTGAAATTCTTTCTTGCCCTGATTAAAGCTCTGCCCAATCATACTCTTTAGCTAACTTCAACATATTATCTAGCAACCACAAAACTCTCGAAAGTACCTATATGCCTTTACCTGCTGTCTTTATGCATCTTGTAAAACGAACCCCTGATATGTTCAATTTTCTTGCAAATATTTATTATAAAATCATCATTTTATTCAAATCTTTAGCTTTCAGTAAATTACAAATGATAGACAATAGCAACAGCATCCAAAACATCCATAGCTACATTTTTACCCAATAATACTGTATTAGTTAGGATGCTCTAGAGAAACAGAATCAACAGGGAACACTCACAAATATAAAATTTATAAAAGTGTCTCCCGTGACCGCAGGAATGCAGAGTCCAAAATTTGCAGGGCAGGCTGTGAAGCTGACAATTCCGATGTAGGGTCTGGACGAACTCCACGGGAGAGGTTCGCCAGCCGAAGCAGGAAGTGGGCCTGTCTCTTTTGAATCCTCCTTAAAAGGCTTCCCGTGATTAGACTAACCATCACTCATTGATGAAGACACTCATTGGATGATTACAAATGGAATCAGCTGTGGATGCAGCTGATGTGATCATGATTTAATTCTATGAAATGTCCTCATTGCAACAGACAGGCCAGCACTTGCCCAACCAGACAAACAGGTACCACCACTTGGCCAAGTTGACACATGAACCTGACCATGGCAGTCCACCCCTTTTCAACTTGGCAGCTATACACATCATCTTAAACCATACCTAATTTCTAAATAGAAAACAATAAAACACACACTTTTTCTTTCACCTAACAATACTCAACTGCCCTGCATATAACTGGAAACACATTAAATTTCTCCAGAATAGGGTGCAAGTCCTTGGGTAATACTCATTCTTAAACTTGATACCTTACAACTTAAATAGTATAACAGGAACAACACAGCATTATAGTCCTCATTTCTGTAACTGATCACATGGTCGTAGTTCATATTTATCACTACCTTCTTCCACTACCCATTCCATGTTCCCTTTACCCTCAGTAAGCATTTCAGTTGGCTGTGGTTCTTTGCCTGGTGGTGTGACCCAAACCTTCATTCCTGAAGTTTCAGAGCCATTGGTAGTCCTGCCTGGATTAGGTTGTTGCAGTTTTCCATTGATTTTAATCACAGGGCATGGTAGTACTAAAAGATGCCCTAGGGGATCTCCTATATTCCAGGAAAACTTTTCTTTACCTCTATTGTGTAGTTACGGTCCTATTTTCCCCTTATAGTCGGGGTCAATCACCCTAGGCAATAATGTAATTCCCTTCTTGGCTTGTTGATCCAGGGGCATGAGTAACCCAAGGCGACCAGGTGGCAGTCTTAGATTCCAGTTCAATGACTCATTGTTGTTTCTCCTGGTGGAAGCACTTCTCCTTTTGGAACAAAAACCTGAAGACCAGCAGAGCTCAGGGTCGCAGGGACAGGAAGGAAAAATTTTCCTAGTGGATCACTAGGGGCAATAGTGAGTGGTGCCACTCCCATTTCCACTCCTTTGTTCCTGGACCCATGGATCCTGGCTATGGGAGAAACAGCACCATATAGCGGATGCTGATTCAGAGCATATACAGCCTCCTGGAGAACATTATCCCAACCCTTCAAAGTATTGCCACCTAGTTGGCACCATAATTGAGTTTTCAAAAGGCCGTTCCACCATTCTATCAATCCAGCTGCGTCTGTATGATGGGGAACATGGTAAGACCAGAGAATTCCATGAGCATGTGCCCATTCCTGCACTTCATTTTCTGTGAAGTGTGTTCCTTGATGAGAAGCAATGCTGTGTGGAATACCATGATGATGGATAAGGCATTCTGCAAGCCTAGGGATAGTAGTTTTGGCAGAAGCATTGCATGTAGGGAAAGCTACCCATATCCTGAGTATGTGTCTATTCCAGTTGGAACAAATCTCTGCCCCTTCCATGAAGGGAGTGGTCCAGTGTAATCAACATGC
The DNA here is from genome assembly GCF_023851605.1 of Tamandua tetradactyla. NCBI lineage: Eukaryota > Metazoa > Chordata > Mammalia > Pilosa > Myrmecophagidae > Tamandua > Tamandua tetradactyla. The sequence goes on from NC_135352.1 coordinate 33,058,497, forward strand.
CAGCATGTAGTTGGCTGGTCACCTTGGGGAATGGTGTCATATCAGGGGCTGAGTGTAGGTCTCTGCTGCTGGCAGATTGGGCACTCAGCAGTGGCTGTAGCCAGGTCAGCCTTGGTAAGTGGAAGTCCATGTTGCTGAGCTCATGCATAACCTCCACCCCTACCACAATGGCCACTTTGTTCATGAACCCATTGGGCAATGACAGGAGTTGCTAGGGAAAAGAGCTGACTGGCATCCACAGAATGGGTCATCTGATTCACTGTCATCCTCCAAGACCCATCTGTTTTCTGCACAGGTCAAATAGAAGAGTTGATTGGGGATTCAGTGGGAATCACCACCCCTGCATCCTTCAAGTTCTTAAGAGTGGCAGTGATCTCTGCAATCCCTCCAGGAATCCAGTATTGCTCCTGATTTACTATTTTGCTAGGTAGGGATAGTTCTAGTGGCTTCCACTTGGCCTTTCCCACCATAATAGCTCTCACTGCATGGGGATTCTGCCAGTTGCTCAGTATGTCTATTCCAATTATACATTCTGGAACTGGAGAAATAACTAAGAATGCATCCGGGGACCCACTGGACCCACTGTGACTCGAACCTGAGCTAAAACTCACATGGCTTCCATAAGCCCCAACTCTGACTGGTGGACTAGAATGACATTTTGGTTCCCCTGGAATTAATGTCACTTCTGAACCAGTGTCTAATAATCCCTGAAATATGTGATCATTTCCTTTTCCTCAATGCACAGTTAACCCTGGTAAAAGGCTGTCGGTCTCCTCGGGGAAGCCTTGGAAGAAAATTAACAGTAACAGGATCCTCCCCCAAAGGGACCTGGCCTCCCCTCCATTCAAGGAGCTCTGTGATTGGAAACTGTCTCAAGTCTGGAAGTTGATTAAGGGGCCGTGACTCTGTGTTTTTGTAATTCAGGTTAGATTTCTGTTCACTTGACCTAGAACTCTTTTGTTTATACAGCTCGAACAAGAATTTAGTAGACTGCCCTTCTATTGTATTTGTAGGTACCCAATGATTTACTAGCTAGCCAATGCCACAAATCTCTGTGAGTCATATAATTTTGACTCCTGCTTTGAGTTTGCTGTCTATTTAATAGCCATGTCTACCCTGTCTTTGTGATTAAGTGCTGCCACCTGGCTTCTGTCAATGCAGGATCCGGTCATCCCCATTGTGTTTAAGGATTCCAGCTCAGTGACAGCAGTTCCCATAGTAATATCTGACCTACAGAGAAGTGCAACCACAGAGCTCTTCAGGCATGATGGCATTAGTCTCACAAATTTATTTCTCACTGTTCTGGTAAAAGGTGCATCCTCTGGACATTCCTGGGGTGTAGAAGCAGGCTTTGCATGATAAATCCACTCTAACATTCCAATCTCTCTAAGCCTCTGGATCCCCTCATCTACATTATACCAGGGCAGTTCTGGCATTTCAACCTCAGGTAATGCTGGCCACCTTTTGATCCATGTTTCAACCAACCATCCAAACAAACTGTTAATACTTTTTCTAACCCCTCAAGCTATAACTTTGAATGCAGAATCTCTGCTTAGAGGGCCCATATCAATAAATTCAGCCTGATCCAGCCTTATATTCCTCCCACCATTATCCCACACCCTTAAAATCCATTGCCACACATATTCCCCTGATTTCTGTCTATATAAATTGGAAATCTCACACAGTTCTTTTGGAGTATAATGCACCTCCTCATGTGTGATACTTTGCACCTCACCTTTAGGGGCCTGTGGGACTTAGGTCTAGTTATAGATCTGGAAGAAATGAGGAGTGATAGGGGTGGGTCATGAAAAGAATTAGAAATATCTTCCAAGCAATTTGCTTCAGGGCCTTCATTTGCAGTTTCATTTGGTGAAACAGGATTAATCACTCTAGGCTAATCTCTTCAGTAGGAGGTTGGGTGGCCAACTCCTCAAGGCACGCTGGTGGGGTGGGGGTGGGGGGGCTGGGGGAGTGGCTATGTCCTCAGGGCAGACTATTACAGGGCTATCTATTGAAGACTCAGCATGACCTAGGGTTTCAACTTCACCCCCAACATCATATCAATCCATATGTCACCATCCCATTTTTCCGCGTCCCACTCCTTTCCAATCAATGCCTTCACTTCAACAGCAGACAACATGCAACATTGAGATTTCAGTTTACGTTGTAAAGTTGCTACTCTAACAATAAGATTCTGAGTCTGATTTTCAGAGTCTCAAGTCTACGGCTACAGGAAATAAGATGTTTCTTCAGGATACTCATAGAAATTTCTACATTTGTCAGACGGCGCTTAAGCTTCTCATTTGAAGCCTTAAGCCCATCTCTTTCACTCCTTAATATATCCAGTGTATCTAACAACAACCAACCAACACCTCTATACCTCTTATTTCCACAAAACTCCGTAAAGGTGCCAAAAACATTATCCTCCAGAGCCTGGCTTTGTACAAGCGAAGCATTAGGAGAATCGAATGGTGATATTTTGACTATCTCTTTTACCAACTCACTCCGTGGATTGGGAGTGTCATTCTGATTATGGGAATCAGAGTCCTTAGTGCCTTTGAGTCCAGTCAGAGTAGAAAATCATTCATAAAAACCCATTTTTAAGATTCTGTTTCTTAAGAACCACTCCTGGTACCAAGATGTATTAGTTAGGGTTCTCTAGAGAAACAGAATCAACAGGGAACACTTGTAAATATATCATTTATAAAAATACCTCATGTGACTGTGGGAATGCAGAGTCCAAAATCTGCTGGCAGGCTGTGAAGCTGACAATTCTGATGGAGGTTCTGGATGAGAATCCTCCTTAAAAGGCTTCCCGTCATTAGATTAACCATCACTCATTGCAGAAGACACTCCCCTTGGCTGATTACAAATGGAATCAGCTGTAGATGTAGCTGATGTGATCATGAATTAATTCTATGAAATGTCCTCATTGAAAGAGACAGGCCAGCACTTGCCCAACCAGACAAACAGGTACCACCACTTGGCCAAGTTGACACATGAACCGGACCATGACAAATACTAACAGAGAGCTAATATAATTTGGGCTTTGTGGGGTCAGAAACATTGTAAAATGCAAGTGAAACATGATCACTTCTCGATGAAACATGGCACAAGGCACATACTAATGATCAGGGGAGGAAATCAAATTGCTTTTTATAGGAACATGTGGAGTAAAGTTCATGGCATCCAAAGGGACAATCATTTTACACGGCAATCCTTCAAGCACACATACATACTTGTCTTCTCTCCTAACTTGGGAAGTGAGCAGTGGTTCTAGCAATGGCTCGTTAAAGAGTGTCACCACGGAAGGAGAAGGTTGCTGGGAACAGCCCATGAAGCTTTTGTTTCCTGGCAACCATGGAAAATAGGTGGAATGAGGTGGCAACAGTATGAAAGCATTTCAAATGTGACAGCACTCTTGCTCTGTCTCTTCCTTTTCACTCTATCAGGAAAGACTTTACAGATATACATAAACAGAGTACACCAGGGAGCCCTTGTTCACGAGGCTAATTGAGAGCTCCTGAGTGACACATGTGGAGTACTTGTTCCCAACTCAGACTGCTTCTATCTGATAGATTTATTTCCTGACAGCTGACAGAGTGCCCTAAGATACCTGACAATCCATGGTGTGGCAATATCAGTAGCTGCAGGATGAAGTTCTCTCAACTCTCCAAAAATCCAAGTCTTACTTTTACTTAAAAATGACTCTTCCAGTACTTTGAAAGATCTAAGTGGTTTATACTCACATCTTTTAGAAATTCAAACCACTCCTCCTTACCTTTAAGCATAAAATTTCCCTCAAAGCTGTGTCCCTTATATCTTTTTAACCTGCTGTTTTCTTTTGTGCTTGAGTCTGTTCCACTGAAATAAAGCTAATGTCAAACTAGGCAGTTCCCAGACAGAACTGTAATTCTAAGGCAATCTCCCAGTTTAGTTCAACTGACCCTATCAAAATATGGACTAGGCTACTTTGGTCAATGAATTCCTCTTACTTCTTCGCTTATCTGGAGATATGAAAAGGTATTCAGAACTAGGCGGTCTAATGCCTTTATTATAACGTATTAACAAATAAGCTAAAAGACAAATACGACATCCTAAAATATTTTAGAATGGCATTATTACATATTTCTAATATTTCCTTTACTCTAAATAAATCTAATTGCACTGCTGAATAGACCTAAATTTTATTTGCTATAGTCTTAGTGGAATTTGAAATAGTTGTGGTCATTCTACTTTCTTAAGGAAGCTTTTATGTAAATCACTTGCAGATTTTATTATTTAAAAATTTTTACATCCCTAGAAATACTATTGATAATACTCATAGCTAATTTCCTCTTTCCACTAGCTTTTAATGGTACCATTTTCAATAATTTAATGACATTAAAATACATATTGATGACATTAAATTTACATTCTTAACATTGTTTCATCAGCCAGAGAAAGCTCACATATGGATATACTGTATCTTAGGGAAAAATATAAAATTCCAAATTTAAAATATGATTTGAAAGCTATCTTGACAGGTCCATTCCTCTTACAGGGTGAGAATGCTGGGGCCCAGAGAAGGTCAGCAATTTTTCCAAGGCCACACTGGATGTCAGTGCACAAATTGAGGTTTCAATCTTAGTCTACTGGACTGCTCTTTTCCTGTTTTAAATATTTCGTCTACAAAAAGGGATCAGTGTCTAAGATTAAAACTGGAATAGCATATCTTTGAATATCTGATGAATAATAGTAAATGGAATTCCTATATTGCAGTTTGCTTAGAGAAAAACAAAAGCAAAAGGGACTTCTTACCCCAGAAACAACACTGCTAACATCAGTCAAATTGGTGGAGCCAGGACTCCTAGATTTTGTCTGATGTTTACTATATTAATTTGCCCGCAGTTTAGTTTTCTTTCATATATGTTTTACCTAGATTTTACCTGTCTGGAATTTTTCTATTCCTGACCATAAATTTCAATAGGTTCATTGATAATAAGTTTTAATGTTAACTTTTTCATACCTGTAAAAATAGAATCCTCATTAGACAAAACATGCACACAATCTTAATTAAAGTTATTGATGAAAATAATGAGTGACTCTGTCCCCAGCCTACCTTATTTAGGGTTTCACACAAGCCAGTTCATAGATAACACTTTGGAGATAGCCCTATAGTCAATAATATATTTGCTCTAAGGTTTATATTGCCTTGTAGGACACCAGGTCATTTAGTTGTGTTACAAATTTTAAATAGTCTCTAGCTTGTTCCCTCGTAGAGAGGATCTTGCTTTCTTAAAAAGTAAATGATAGTAACATTGAGTGGAAAACTAAAACAGGGATCCATCTACTTGTTATTCTGATGATTAGAAACAGGCAGTGTGAAGTTGAAAACAGGGACTTATAAATAAGGTGAAGATACCATGATATATGACATATCAGTGTTTCTTAATAAATCATGTCCTCTATTCTCTTTGAGAATAATATATAAAGGTCTTTATAATATATAAAAGAATAAATATTATGCTCAAAATTGAAAGTAAAATTGGACCTCAATTTTTGGCTTACTGATTTTATTGCATTAGATATCTATTTCTTTACATGGATAGAATTCATAATATCTTTAAAAGGAATTAGATAAAAATAAAGATCATTAGGTTTTTCTTTGACTTTTCATGCAATAATCATCTTTTCTAAAATGAAAATATTCTAAATTTGGCAAGTAAAACCAAAAAAAAAAACTGCAAATTTTTAATTCTGCACACAAATAATGCAGTTTGTTTTCTTGATAAAGAAACCGAAATGCTCAAATCTTAGACTTGGTCTTGAAAATAGATAGTCATCCCTGGGAGTCAAATTTAATACCTTTTTAGTATGAAAGTAATAGAGCTGGATAATTAATTGTTGTTCTTAATCTCATTTTCCAGAGACAACTATTAATAATATTTTGGTATATTATGACAGACTAGTCCCTAAGCATTGACAAACAGGTCTGTGTATATTTTCACATAGTTGCAGTTGGATTTTAAATAAAATGGGATTTTCAACAGTATTATAAACATCATTTGTTTCTTTTAACAATATCATCTGACCTTTTTTTGACTTTTCATGTTGATATGCAGCAGTAAAAAAAACTTGACTGTCTAATCCATGTAATTGTAATTAAAGCAAAACAAAAACAGAAGTGAAGTTAGTTCCCGCTGTTCACCTTGCTGGAACATCATAGCCTTTTGTAAGATGACAACAGGGGGCAGACCACAGTGGCTCAGCAGGCAGGAATGCTTGCCTGCGATGCCAGAGGACCTGGGTTCGATTTCCGGTGCCTGCCCATGTTAAAAAAAAAAAAAAAAAAAAGATGACAACAGGTCTCTGGCCTTCAAGTTGAAAGTCATGTGCTGCTCTTGTTTGCTAGCTGCTGGAATGCAACACACCAGAGATGGATTGGCTTTCAATAAAAGGGGATTTATTTAGTTAAAGTATAGTTCTTCAGAGGGAAAGCAGCTAACTTTCAACAGAGGTTCTTTCTTACATGGGAAGGCACAGGACAATCTCCGCTGGCCTTTTTTCCAGGCCTCTGAGTTCCAACAACTTTCCCCAGGGTGATTCCCTTCTGCATTTCCAAAGGCCTAGGCTCACCTGCAAGTGTTAAGATGAGGTATGCTGAGCTGCTTGGGCTGTGCTACATTGAGTCTCTCATTTAAGCACCAGCCAATTAAATCAAACTTCATTCACTGCAGCAGGCACGCCTCCTAGCCGACTGCAGATGTAATCAGCGACAGATGAGGTTCACATGCCATTGGCTCATGTCCACAACAATAGAACTAGGCACGTTCAGCTGGCCAAGTTGCCACCTGAATCTAATTACCACATGTGCCATTATTTTCTTTATCTCCACGTCAAGATTTTATTTTCAGCAAGTGTTCATTGTTTTCATGTCAGTAAGAGAAGGACTATGAGTTTACATTTCCTTTTTAAAGTCATTTAAAATTTTATATTCAGAATTGTTTATGATGTTTCCAGGTACCTGCAGAGTCTGCCTGATGAGCAAAGATCTATCAGTTAAAATCCTGGCCTCTATGCAGGCTTGGCTTTCTTGCACTGGGAAATTTGATCAGATGTTTGTTTCTCATTTCTTCTTCCACGGTAGCATTTGAAACAGAGGAGCTCATATTTGCAACATCATTATAATGATGACCACACAGCTTTATGCAAAGGTGATTTACTTTATTATTATGTTAAATGTATTCTCCTTACGTTGATCTAAAGATATGCTTTTATTTTTCTCTAAAAAAGGGGGAATTTTCCTGAAGTTCAAGCAAGTGCTCCAAAACATTTTCTTGAAAGCATTTAATATTATATTATACCTTCTTAGAAAAACACTTAAGAAGATACTGACATTAAGTATGTTTACAAATTACAGAGCAGTGGGGAAATACTTCTTTGAGAATTTTTTCAGAATCTGCTGACAATGAGGCTCACGTAATAATCACTGTTAAGAGCAGAGACTTCCTCTTTTATTTCTTTTATCAAATAACCAAAAGTGTATGTTATGTGGAACCTGAAATAGTTTCCAGTGCACATGACAATCTGAGATTTTCCTTTCAAATGATATTTTCCTATAAAAAATAGTGTCTTTTTCTTTTGAAGATAATCAATGGGCCCCATAGTTTTCAAAAAGTGCTCACCAAAATTTACTTTTCAGTGATGGCATCAGTATGCATAGAATTGATAGATATGAAGATATGATAATTCTTTCACTTACTTGTTGAAGGAAAATTGTGTAGTTTCGTCTTCTTTGATAGTCAAAATATTAGATGAAATGTCAGTGGTCCAGGATGGATGATATAGATTGAAGGAGGCAACTTTTCAAATTTCCTTTCTTTGTTTCAGAACCCCCTCTCTGGTGGAGGGTAAGCTGAATTATTTCCAGGGCACCAAAGAAACCAGGGTATTTAAAATAGCTTTGATTAAAAAAATGTTAAGGCAATAAGCCACTTTGTATGATGCACATATACTTAAGGATATGTATTTTGCTGTGGACAACTGACTTATTGAAATGATAAGGTTCTTGTCATTTCAGATCAGATATTCTTCTTGTAAGAAAGATCATTCCTTTCATGACATTTTTAATTAAACATTTTTACTTTGTGATAATTTTAGATTCACACTGACTTGTAAAAATAATGCAGATAGGTCCGGAGTACACATTATTTAGTTTCCCCCAATGGTAATATCTTCCCAAACTATAATGTAATATCACAATGAGGATATTGACACAAATACAGTCAAGATAGTGGACATTTCCATCACCATAGGCCCCCTCAGGCTCCCTTTGATAGCACTCCTATCTCCCTCTTCACCCCAACCCCATCCCTGGCCCCTACAACCACTAATCTAGTCTCCATTTCTAAAATTTTGTCGTTGCAAGAATGTTACATAAATGGAATCATCAGTAGGTAACTTTTTGCTGTTGGCTCTTTTAAACTCACACCAATGTCTGGGAGATTCATAGAAGCTGCTGTATGTTTCAATAGTTTGCCTTTTTTATTGTTGACTAGTACACCAGAGTATGGATATACCCTTAGTATTCTACCTATTCAACTGCTGAAGAACATTTGGGTTCTTTTTAGTTTGGGTCTTTGAGAAATAAAGCTGCTATGAAGATTCATGTACATAATTTTGTGTGATCAGTTTTCATGTCTCTGGGATAATGCTTTTTGTGTGATGGACACATGTCAGCTTCTCTTCCAGTTTAATTGGATTCATGTCTCCTTTGATATCACTTTTGCCATGTCAAGAAGGTGCATCTTTTGCATCCTATTTCATTCAGTAAAGAAAGTAAAAGCAGATTTATCACTGAGGATTCTTATGGCAAGCAAAGGATGCTGAATTTCCCTGAATCAGTGGAAGGGAATGCATTGATGGATTTTAGAGCAGCTGTCAAAATCTTCTGATGAAAACACAAGGCTCCCCAGAAGGGTAGGGACAGGTGCTCCTAGACAATATCCAGGACCATAGCAAAAATCTAAGGGAGGAAATGCGGCAAAGGTGCTACTCCTAAAAGCGTGGTGACAGTGGAATCTCCGCTTTACACAGCCGCCATCCTGAACCCAGGGCTCTGCTAACCATTGGACTTTGGGGACAGGGCCCTGCTTTTCTTATAAGCTAGGCTATGATAACACTGTCCGCAACTGCCAAACTGAAGTCCCCATTCCCACCAGTAATACATATGTATATCCCCTGTCCTACATGTCCCCAAGAAAGGCAAATCATGTTTGCTATGGCCTATGGCTCATTTCAGATTGACAAGTGGGTTTAAATTTAGATTTATTTTACCTGTAAAGGTATCTGTAGATTGAAGAAAAACACACTGAGCATATTATATGAAAATGTAATATATACTGTATAAAAATGAGTTCATTCTGCTTTTCATTTTTGGATACACTATATATATATACTCTGTACATATTATTAAACATATTTTAATTAAATAGCTATAGCTATTGACATTTGTACTTTTAACCTCATTTTTAATTGACTACTATTAATTATGAAAAACCGTAACAAAATCATCCACCAAGTCATTAAAATATTTTGAGAGTTTTCAAAATTGATTCATCCACCTGCCCTTTAGATTCCTTTTCCACTTATGTTCTTTGTGACTCCATGACCTTCCCCCCAATTATATGTTGCCTTTATATTTACAAAGGATGTTTACTCGGCCCACTGTTTGCACTTCCAGAACTCCCAGTAATTTCTGAATCTCTGCAATCTGGCTTCCGGCCATTTTCTGACCCTACCTCCCTATTAAAATCCTTCTACCACTTCTAAATGGAAAATTATTCTAATTTTTCTTGATATATCTGTATTATTTAACACGCTATTCATTCACCTCATAAAATAATCAACTCCTATGGCTTCTTAAATAATTCTCATTCCCATCTCCTCTTCTTGTCCTCAGACTAATTATTCCCAAGCATATTTTCTGTTTAACTTGTATTTCTTGAGTGCCACGGTACTCAAGGGCAGTTTAATTCCTACTTTTACCCTCTTTTGTTAGCAATTCTTCCTCAATCATCTCATTTACCCCATTTTCTCCGTTCTCACCTACTTACTAGTGACTCCTTCATAAATAAATAAATAAATACATAAATAAATAAATAGACAAATATATACCCAAGCCTCTTTAATGCCAACCATGATAACAAGAACTGTAATAAATAATTTAAGAACAGTAGCCACAACCACAAACACACCTGATTTGTCATGCTCTATCTACTTTTCATAAATTAATATACCCAATTTTCATGTGGACACTGTGTGGTACTGAAACTTTGTCCATTTGACAGATGAAGATGTTAAGGTTTAGAGAGATGATTAAGTATTTTACCCAAATTTACACTAAGCCATCTGGTTGAGATTTAAACTCAAGCCAAGCTGACTCCAGAACCATAGCTAAACTTGTATGTTGGACTCTAAAATTGTATTTCAAATTTACTGGATATATAAATGCCCCTCAGACACTTACAATTAAAACTAACATAGAAAATCTATTTCCTTCAAAATCTGTTCTTTCTGTTACATTTCTTAACGACACACCATTCCCTCAGTCACCTTAACCAAAACCTTAGGTTTATTTTAAATTCCTACCTCTGCCTCACCTCCCGCATCTAACTGATCTGCAATTCCAACTGATCTGCTATATATGTTCTCAGTCTCTTTCTACTCTCCATCTCTAATACCTCTCTCTTGCTCAAGGAGTCTAATCATTTCTCCAATGGAATACTGCAAGGCTTCCTAAAGTTGTCTGGCTCATTGTAATCTCTCTTATAATGTGGTCGATACATAATTTTAATGAAATACATATCTGATGATGCGTTGCCCACAGGACTAAATCAAATCTCCACTCATGCCTTCTCGCTCTGTCTCAGTTTTAGTTTCCTTGCCTGCTCAAGCAAATACCATGCAATTGGTTCACTCAAACAGAGGGAATTTATTGGCTCATGATTTTGAGGCTAGGAGAAATCCAGATCAAGGCATCATAAAAGCAATGCTTTCTCCCAGAAGACTGGCATTCTGGGGTTCGCTACTGACAATCTTTGTCCTTAGATTTTCCATCACATGGCAATGCACGTGGAGGTGCCTTCTCCTTCCTCTTTCTTCTGTCTAAATTTCCTTCTGCTTATAAAGGACTCCAGTAATAGGATAAGCCCCATTCTAATTTAGCTGGGCCATGCCTTAACTGAAAACCTCATCCAAAGTTCTCACTTAAAATAGATTGATACCCAGAGCAGTGGATTCAGTGTAAGAACAAGTTTTTCTGGGCTGCATAGTTCCAAACTACCATAGTTCTATGTTCTAACCATTTTGAAGTATATCCATGTTCCACAAAGGATGATTTTTCTCAGGTTCACCTGCGTTTTGTCCTTATTATTTCCTTGGCCAATGCCTTTTATATGCTACTTTCACTTCCTGTTCCTTCAAACTTCAGTTTAGTTTCACCCCCTTCAGAAAGCTTTTTCTGACCATACACTACTCTGAGGAACCACTCTCCTTTCTCCTACGCTCCTTTACCACCCTGAGAATTCTTTTATCATAGAGAAGCAACATGAGTTTTGATGCTAGACACCCTAGAATCCCATTTTCTCTATGGGAAGAATTTACTTAAGCCATCAGAACTAAAACTTCCATACCTCTTAAAGGATTAAACCAATAGCCATGTAAATATTCTGTTGTAAAGATATTGGTAATAAAAGTAGTCCCTGGCATTGTGTAAGTATTCCAAAATTTCTAGATATTATTATAATGGTATAATAAAGTACTACATAGAGTTATTTTACATTGCACCCACGACTACAATTGTAGCTTCTTACTACACAGTATTCTGCAGCCCATACCATGGTCATTTCATAACATTTTTTTTTATAAAAAATGAACAGTTTAAGGTTGAAGAAATCCATAAATCTGCTCTATAACTCTCTATTACTATCCCAAACTAGAGATAACTAACTTTTATTATAACCATATATCTTCATTCTTAAAACATGGAGACCTAAATATAAAGTTTTTTGAACATGATTGATACAAAGAAGCCAGCCATTCTATGATTTGTTCCAAAGAAAAAAAGGAGTAAGTACAAATACCATGGGTAGAGGAACCAGACCATTCAAGGAATTGAAGACAGCTAGCATAGCAGAAGAAAGCAAGCGCCAGAGAATGTGAAAACAAGCCAGCAAGTGTCTGCTGGGCATAATGGGCTAGATGAGGGCTTCAGGTTTAATCCAAGAGCAATGCTAGCTCTTAGAGGACTGAGAATAGACAGCAACTGATTTAATCCTCCATGGACAATCTGCTGTGAAAGGAGGGTAGTAGCAGAGACAACAGTGAAGAAGTTACTGCGGTAGTGGAGGAAAGTATTATTTTAGGAATAAACCATGCACATTGACAGTGCAAAGCTTTTTTCCAGGCTCTTGGACTCAAACTGCCAAGTTTTTGTCAGAATTTAAAATTTTCTATTCATTACTTCATTTGCCCACCAATATTTAACAAATACCTACTTGTGCCAGGCACTGTTTCAGGTACTAAATATACAGCAGCAAACATGATAGATTAAAAAAAAAAAAAGTGGTCTTAAGGAACTTTCATTTGAGTCAGAAGGGGTTTGGGAGATGGGCAATAAGCCAAATAAATTAGAATATTAAATAGTATATTTGACAATAAAAAGTTCTAGGGAGAAGGACAGGGAAAGCCACTTGCAAGGAGTGTTAGAATTTAAATAGGCTGAAGAAGGAAAGTCTCACTGAGGGGATGGAATTTGAATCAAGCCACGAAGTGATCTTGAGGAAAAACATGTGAGGTAACACAATTAGCAAGTGCCCTAGAAAATTGTTTCCTATTCTAAACCAGGTGTCTCTAGATGGCTCTGAAGTATAATTATTTCAGTTATTTTATGTCATGCTTCTATGGCTGAAAAGCATAGATCAATAAAACTGGGGAGCTCCAGCTCATACTTTACAATATCCTCAATTAACCTTTGCTCTCTCACACCAACACTTCTCTTTCCAGTACTCCATTCTTCCACTGTAACCTGGCTTTAAGAAGCCGCGGGTAATACAATGACAGTGGTGCAACCAGGAGTTAGGATTGATTCCCTCTGCATTGCTATGATGTAAAGTTCTATCACCACGTGCCTTCAGTAAATCAGTTTACACACACAAAGGCCTAGTGTGGCTTTCATCCTTAATTTTCTCTTTTTGTGCCATGGGTGCATGTGTGTGTGTGTATAAATCAGAAGAAGTGGTGAGAGCAAACTCCAGATCTGGATCCAAAGAGATTATAGGAAATGAAACAGTTTGAGAGGTCGATAGAATCACACACTGGCAATCAAACAAAACCAAGAGGAAAACATCCCTGAGACACACCATAAACAAGTCTACTCTCTTGGTCATTTAACTGTTTTCCGTGCTGGCAGAAGCCACTGCTCTACCAGGTACTGGTTATGTTTCACTGGGACCTATGCTGTCTGCCAAGCACTAGAGTTACTGAAGCAGTTGCCAAATATCCCCAGTCTTGTCCTTACACTGCTGCTGACCATGGCAGGTCCCTAGATGCATCACTGTCCCTACAAGATGCTGCTGCTCTCATTCTGAGATACCAGTCTAGACACTGCCATGTGCAGTGCACATTTACAGGGTGTGGCAGCTCTCCACCAGGGCTCACTACTAAATATCTAGCCATAGCAAGCCCCTGATCTCTTCTGCTCTTGGTGTCTTGATATTCTCATTGATGATCTGAGACATCATGTCTCAGTGGCTTTTATGTAAGTGTTGGAGAAAGTCCTGTTTTGTCCTTAGGATATTTGCATCCTAATATTTCATGAAGATTACTGAAAGAGCCATTTCAGTCTCAGTTGCAGTTGTCTTGTTTACTGTGAGTTTCAGATGAATTCAGTGGTGGCTGGTCCAGGAAATAAATACAAGGGTCAGCTGCCAAGCTGCATTTAGAATTGTAGCAATTTCTGATCATTAAAACCTCCTCCCTAAGATAAGCTCATTATGCATGAGACTTTATTTCTGCAGTCTGATATATTCTGTAATAGCTAAATCAGTATTCATGCAAATAATTTTCTTACTGGCTCATCCTATTCGTTTCCTAGACATTTCCAGATGTCTAACATAGACTCAAATTGGAATCCCTATTGCAGAGAAAATGGGGGAAAAAAAACTATATATTTAAATATATATTTGTTTCTGTGGAATTATGTGTATGTGTATATAGATAGATATGCATAGATAAAATTATGGCAGACCAAATGAAATTATCAATGTAAAAGCTTCTTAAACTATAAAGAAGATTATTAATAAACAACTGAGTGTTCAATTGTTTCCCTATTTTCTTTCTACCCTCCAGCTCAAGGATAACTGCTAAGGATGAAGGAAATATGTCACTAATTGAATTTGATTTTGGGGTACACACATCATTCTAATGGCCATTTTCCCCTCTCTACCTCATACCAACCATACAAAAGTATTCTCACTTTTGTAATTGAGCATTCACTTTTCATCTTTGCCCCAAGTTCCTGTTTTGTAATCTACTTCATCATCCTTCAGTCGCTTTCATATTCTTAGCATGGCACATGGAAAATACTATACTCTCAATAAAAGCCACTGGATGAATAAGATATTACTTAACACAAATAGAGGACTAGATAACTCAATTATAGTGGGAGTCCTCATTAATGAATGTGTGATCTATTCTTTGCTACAGCTGTCAGCTTTCCAACTTGAGCCATGGTATATGGGTTTTATTTGAACAGCAGCTCTATTTTATCATGTCCTCCAGATATTATAAAATGACACTGTGATTTTTATTGTATGATGATATGAGAAAAATGAAATAAAATGTCACTAATTTCTACTTCATTAAATTTGGGATTTGTGGTCATTTAACATGCCTCAGCCCAAAGGTTATCTTTAATAATATGATAAATGAATAGCTTAAAGTGTATATTTGGAGGCATATTAAAACTCTCAGAAAAGCACATTCATTGTTACATGCCAGCTGATGCTACAAATTATAAATAAAATTAGGTTCAATGCATCTACTTTGAAACATGCTAACAAATGAAACAAACAAAAAGTAAACTTACGGATTTCTTTTCAAAGTAGACTATCCCTGTTACCATACCAGACTTTCATTTACTTCTAATATTCCTTCACATGATCATAAAAATTATGAGTTAAATGTGGCATTAGAAATGGTAGAATATAAATCCTCATTTTGTAGATGTGGAAATTGAGGCAAAGTAATTTATTGACTTTCCTAATTGATGCGCCATATTGATGCATGAGCCTCGTCTTCCCAACTCAGAGTTCCTACGATCACATGATAATTCTCTCATTCTTTTATGTCTGTAAAGCAAATTAGTGCAGTCTTAATATGATTGCATGCCTTTGAAAAAAATAACTTTTGAGTCTCTATTTAATAAGTTATAAAATAAGGGGTTCAGCTGTTCAACTCTAAAATTGCACCAGGACATAAAAATAAATAATCTATGTTCCCTGAATGCCCAAAACATTTTGCTTATAGCTTCCTTAAGGAATACTACTTTTTATCATATAATACAGATACTGGGTTATAATAATATATCTCGAGCATGGTTATAATTAAGCTGAAGGCAAGTGTTCTATTGGTTACACAATTACTAAATATTTGTTAGAAATGATGCAAAGAGCACAAATCCTCCTTTGTTTTTGGATTTTTGTTTTATTAGTCAAACTTAGTTAAGAAAAAGTACTTTGATTTCAAATAAAAAATATTTTATTGTGTCACAGGAAAAGTGGATTTTTTTCTACCAATTGCTTATTTTTCACATTATCGTATATTGAACTTTTGGATTCAAGTAAAGAAATGAATGTCTTACAATATTTTTTTTTTACTTTTATTTCTTGCTATATCATCACTGTACCTATATATCCCAGTGACACCTCTCGTGGAAATATCAATGAAATTTTAGTCATACAATTAAATGTTTTGTTTGTTGATTTAGGCTTATTCTATAAGCACATAAATTAAATAAAACCAAATATATAAGCATGTATCAATGTCAGTTTGCTTATTTTTGGCTAGTTTACCATAGATTAAATTCTTTAAAAATTAAGATGTGAAAAAAGTGCTTAAAATCAAGATGCAAGAAAAATGTGTTTTAAAGATTTAGAAATCATATTCCTCAAAAGTTATGTGCATGGATTTAACTTGAGATCTGTCATACAACATAAATAGTATTTCTGTACTTTTGACAATTCAGCTATACTTACTATGAAATATTTACTCCCAGGTCATGAAACATTACTTATATTTTGATAAGATTCTAAAGAAAAATATTGATTTGTGATTACAGATTTTATCAAAATACTGTACCCATACAATTACTAATTTTGGAAGGAATATTTTTTGATTGGACAGAAAACCTTTCAAAACACCAGATTATTTTTTCTTCTTTTGTATTGAATTGTTTTCTGAATACAAGCTATGAGTTTGCACAAAAGATATTTAAAAGGTACAGGGAAAGATGGCAGCACAGTGAGGTGTGGAATTTAGTTTATCCTCCAGAGCAGCTCATAAATAGTTAGGAACGGTACAGAACTGCTGGGGGGAACATCTGGATGTACACACAGCATACACCAATCTGGACCATGTGGAACAGCTGGGACCCCACACAGAATTGTAAGTTCCCAAAGCTGCAGAGGCTGGTGCCTCTTCTCCATTGGCACAGTAGACTGGTTTCCCAAGGGGAAGGGTAACAGATTTTACTAGTAGCAAGGGCTTAGCTCAATCAAGCTCCAATTATGGAATTAATTAACAAACTTTGTCTTCTCTAAACAGGTCCCTAGTGAAGAGAAACCTGGAATAAGCACTAAAGGAACTACTTAAGAGGTTAGCCTGGAGATCATTCTTAAGTATCATATAGATATCCCTTTTCAGTTTATGGTGTATTGGAGTGGCTTGGAATTCCTTTAGAAGACAGAGGAGGCAGGGCTGATGTGGGAAAAAAAGCCAGCATCAGTTTTCCTTGAGGGTGAGATCTAGCAGGTTATCAAACTTTCCTATGAAGCCTCTAGACTCCATGCTTTAACTAATCTGCCCAGCATGTGGTGCTTGTCTGCCAACTATCATCTTAAATTGATGAATTGCCTTTAATTTCAGCAGATTCTCCCAGCCAAGTGATGGTTGAGACAGAGATGAGATAGTAGGCAGGCTTTGATTGCTTCTGTTTTCCAGTTCCTGGAAAAGGTACAATCAATGCAAGCTTGGGTCTGTAGTCAACAGTGGAATTGTAAAATGCTTCCAGTGAATGTAACAAAGACATTATGACAAAACTAAGCTTCAACAAGCAGGGATAATTGGGGAGCAGTATGGATTCTATGCAGATGAAAAGGAAGTGTCTTCATATAGAATATAGTGGCAAAGGCATGTCTATTATTATTAGGTTGGATTATATCATGTGTGAATAAAATTGTTTAAAAACGAACTGAGAGGGCAGTGCAATGGTGGCTCAGTGGCAGAATTCTTGCCTACCATGTCAGAGACCCGGGTTCGATTCCCAGTGCCTGCCCATGGAATAAACAAACAAACAAACAAAACACATGAACTGAGAAAAACAAGTGCTAGAGAAAATATGTAGAAAGAGATATATCTATTCACTGTTGGTAGGGAAGCTGAGAGGTGCAGCTCCTCTGGAAGACAGCATGGTGGTTCCAAGGTGGCTAGGAGTAGGGTTGCCATATGCTCTTAAAACCCTATTGCTAGCTGTATAACTGGAGGAATTGAGAGTGAGGACACAAATGGACATTCGCATACTGATGCTTATGGTGGTAGTGTTTGGGACTCCCAGTGAGTGGAGGTGGCCTAAGGGAACAATGACTGAGGAATGGAAGGGGAAGCTATGGTGTTTGCATACAATGAACTATTCAGAGCTACCAAGAGGCTGCAAGAAGGAGCATGCAACTAGGTGAATGAACCTTAAGAATAATAGTTTGAATAATATGTCAGAAACAAAAAAACATATTATCATGCCTCACTTACATGGATACTATAATTTACAAACTCATAGAACTGAGGTCAAGGGCATGGGTCATCAGGATGGGGCCTGTCATCAAGGTTCCTATATTGAAAGCTCTTACAGCAGTCACATATATTTAGGAATTGTAACTGATATTTTTAAATTCTGAGATACTGAGCGATTTTATATAACCTGGTCATTCCCCAAAAGTTTGATTATTTATGCAACACCTGAGTCTCAGAGTTAGAGCACCGAAGTTATGAAAGTCAACATTACCCCATTCAGCACCTGTTAAATAAAGCTTTAAAAGTGGTCAGACTTCGTATAGAGACATTAACAAAGCTGATCTGGATAGGACTAAGGTAAATCAGAATGCTGGGTAAAGGATGAAATAGACTATATATTCAAACTTCAACCTCTGTGTGAGACCCAAGGCAGAGATGTTTATTTGGTGCAAAATTTATAGTTTGGGTAGCACACTATCTAATTTAACCTGTATGGTCAGTTTTCTTGAACACCATAATTACATGGAATCTTGAATAGGGCATGAGAGCTTCTTGGTTTATACAGGTTAGTGTAATGCCCAAATATATCCCAGAGTAATTTGGACAAAGAACAAAAAAAGTATGTTTATACTTGTTTCAACTTCTCAAACTCTCACTAACAGTGGGGACAACCAATTCAATAAGCTGGGCCCTCAATCTCGCAGCTCACCCCATGAAGCTTATTCCTGCAAAGGAGAAGCTAAATCTACCGATAATTATGCCTAAGAGTCACCCCCAGAGAACCTCCTTGTTTCTCAGATGTGATGTCTCTAAACCAGCTTAGCAGATGAACTCACTACCCTCCCACCAACATGGAACATAACTTCATGTAAATCTCCTTGGCCGCCTGGGACTTAACTCCTGGGAATGAGCTGGGACCTGACTTCATGGGGTTGAGAAAGCCTTGCTGACCAGAAGGGGGAAGAGAGAAATGAGATAAAGTCTCAGTGGGTTAGAGATTTCAAACAGAGTTAAGAGGTTAGTCTGGAGGTCATTCTTATACATTATATAGATATCCCTTTTTAGTTAATGGTGTATTGGAGTGGCTGGAGGGAAGTACCTGAAGCTATTGAACTATGTTCCAGTAGCCTTGATTCTTGAGGAAGACTGCAGAACTACATATCTGTGTGACTGTGACAACCTTGTGTCCGATGCTCCTTTTATCCAGGGTATAGATAGATGATTTAAAAAAAAAATAAGGATAAAAAATAAATAAATAATAAGGGAAGTTAAAGGGTAAAAACTGGATAGCTTGAACTACTGTGGGTCAATGAGAGGGATGGGTAAGCGGTATGGGGTATATGAGTTCTTTTTTTCCTTTTATTTCTTAAAACTTTTGAACACAGTCATGGTGAAGAATACTCAGCTGTGTGATGATATTATGAGCCATTGATTGTATAATATGGTTCGACTTTGTGTGTGTGGATATTTCTCTGTAAAAAATTATTTTTAAAAAAAGATATTTTGAAAGAAATGAAGTCAAACAAATCAAGTACCTATGAAATTATGGCCTACTGACTGAAGCTTTCATACTTAAATTTAACTATCTTTGTAAAATTTTTATTTTGAAACACCTAAAACACTGACACCAATGAGAACACGCTAGAATTAAATTTCCCACACTGGTTAATGAGATGATTGAAATGGTATCAGGTTCAAGCTTCTGGATGGCAGATAAGATATGGGAGTTCTCATAGCTCTGATTTATTCTGTGTGTGTTTCTGGAAAAGGAAAAATGCTTTATTGAACTGTCTCCAGACATGAGTCTCTTTCACATTCTTTCTTATCTATAAAAGCCCTAAGAAAAAGAGTTTGAAGACATAGGTATTGAGTCTTCTAGCTGATATTTTAATCCTCTGCACATAAATAGTAGAATAGATAGGGTGATGAAAACTTTAATTTCTCTCAAAATAATCAAGTTGTTATAGAAATTTGGCTCTTCCTGTATATGAATACAATTTCTATACAAATTTGCATCAGCTGCAATAAAACTTAACTATTCTTGAATTAATTTTACAGTAATGCCTCAAAGCACTATTTTACTTTTGTTTTCTGATAATTTCTTTCTGCTTATTAGTATCTTAAAAATGGAAGAGGACATTAAAAAACATTGAAATCATACAATGTATAATCTACAATGGCAAAAGAAGGAAGATAGAAATCAATAATAGAGAGAGAAATGGAAATTCACAAATATGTGGAAATTAAGCAATGTACTCTTAGACAACCAGTCATTTAAAGGGAAATCAGAAGCAAAATTAGGAAATAGTTACAGATGAATAAAGATGAAAATACAACATACTGAAAATTATGTGGTGCAACAAAGGTAGTGCTAAGAGGGAAATAAAGCTCTGAATGCCTACATGAAAAAGAAGGAAGACTTCAAATGAAAGAACCTAACCTCAAAACCGAAAGAACTAGAAAGAGAAGGTAAAACAAAAGCCAAAGAAAGCAGAAGGAAAGAAACAACAAAGAACAGAAAGGAGAGAAATGAAATAGAAAAAAAAATGGCAACAATCCACCAACCAGAAATTTTTTTAAATGATCAATAAAAATGACAAAACTTTAGCTATACTGACACAAAAAGAGAAAGGATATGAATAACTAAATTAAAAAATGAAAAGAGGGACATTATTACAAATGCCTGCTGAAATAAGAAAGGACCTCAAGATTATACTATGAACAATAAATGCTAATAAATTAGTTAACCTAGATGAAATAGACTAATACTTAGAAATACCCACTTTTTCTCAAGAAGAAACAGAAAATATCAACAAATAAATTACAAATAAAGAACTTGAATCAGTCATCAAAAAAGGAAAACTGAGAACCAGATGGCATAACAGGAATTCTACAAAACATTCCAAGAAAACTTAACTCCAATTCTGCTCAAACTCTTCCTAAAACTAAATAGGAAGGAACATTCCCCAATTCATTCTATGAGACCAATATCACCTTAATACCAAAGCCGGATAAAAATACCAAACCACACAGGAAAGGAAAACTACAGACCAATATCTTTTATGAACATAGATGCCAAAATATTCAATAATACAGAAAGCCAAACCCAACAGCCTATTAAATGAATTACATGACTTGATCAAGTGGGATTTATCCCTGGTATGCAAGCTTCATTCAACATAAGAAAATCTATTAATGTAATACATCACATTAATAGAATGAAGAAAAAATACACAATATCAATTGATGCATGGGACATTTGAAAAAAATCCAGCAATCCATGACATAAACAATTGGAACACTAGAAAGGAATGTTCCTCAACATGATAAAGGGCATATCTAAAAAACTCACAGCTAAGATCCTATTATTATATAGTGAAAGCTTTCCCTCTAAGATCAGGAACAAAACAAAGATGCCCACTGTCACCACTGTCAATAAACATAGTATTGGAAGATCCAGTCAAATCAAGTAGACAAGAAAAAGAAATGAAAAGACATCCAAATTGGAAAGGAAGAAACAAAACTTTCCTTATTGGAAGATGATATGATACAGAAAATTTTGAAAAATCCATAACAAAGCTCTTAGAGCTAATCAATGAATTCAGTAAAGTGGTGGGATATGAGAGCAACACCCCAAATCAATAGTGTTTCTATACACAAGAAAGGAAAAAGAAATGAACAATCAGAAGAAGAAGTCAAGAAAAACTTCCTTTTACAATAGCAGCTAAAAGAATCAATTATCAGGCACTGGTGGCCCAGTGGCAGAGTCCTCACCTGCTATAACAGAGACCCGGGTTCGTTTCCCAGTGCCTGCCCGTGCCAAGAAAAAAAAAAAAAAGAATCGATTATCTAGGAATAAATCTATCCAAAGATGTAAAGTACTTGTATAAAAAAAACTAAAAGGATTGCTAAAAGAACACAGAAAAGACCTAAATAAATGGAAGAACATTCCACATACATGGATTTGAAGGCTAAATATTGATAAGATGTCAATACTACCGAAAGCCATTTATAGATTCAATGAAATCCCAATCAAGGTTTCAAAACTGTTCTTTGCAGAAGTGGAAAAGCCAATCATCAAATTTGTATGGAAGGGTAAGGGACCCTGAATAACTAAAGTCACCTTGAAAAAGAAGAATGAAGTTGAAGGACTGATTTCTTGGTCTTAAAACATATCACAAAGCCATAGTGATCAGAACAGCATGGTACTAACACAAGGGCAGACATACAGAACAATTGAATTGAATTGAGAGCTCAAAAATCAATCCTCACATTTATGGTTAATCGATTTTTGACAAGGTGGCAAAGATCACTCAATTGGAAAAGAACAGTCTCTTCACAAATTTTCAGATGTGCTGGGAAAACTGCATCTCCATTTGCAAAGAAAAGTAAGAGGAACCCTACCTCACACCATATAAAAACTAACTCAAATGGATCACAGACCTAAATGTATAGGTCAGAACAATCAAACTTCTAAGAGAAAACTAAGGAAGCATCTTCAGGACCTTGTGTCAAGCAAATGGTTCCTTAGACTTTACACCTCAAGTCCAAAGAGCAAAAAAATAGATAAATGGAACCTCATCAAAATTTAAAATCTTTGTACATAAAAGGACTTTATTATGAAAGTAAAACAAATACCTACACATCAGGAGAATGTACTTGGAAACCACATATCCAAAAATCCAGATTAAAATCCAGGTTATTTAAAGAAATCCTTCAACTTATTAACAAAAGGACAAAGAACCTAATTTTAAAAAGAGCAAAAGACTTGAATATACATCTCCCCAAAGAAGATACATAAATGGCCATGAAGCATATGAAAAGTTGCTCGACATCATTAGCTATCAAGAAAATGCAAATCAAAACCATAATGAGATGCCATTTCATAACCCCCTTCCCATTAATAAAAAGGAAAATAGCAAGTGTTGCAGAGGATGCAGAGAAATAGGCACACTTATTTGATGCTGAAAGCAATGTAAAATGCTGTGGTTGCTAAGTAAGAGGGTGTGGTGGTTCCTCAGAAAGCTAAATAAAGAATTGTCATATGACTGGCAATCCCACTACTGGTTATATACACAAAAGAACTGAAAGCAGAGACTTGAACAGATATTTTCACACTGATGCTCATAGCGGCATTATACACAATTGTCAAATGATGGAAGCAACCCAAGTGTCCATTCAACTGATGAATGGATAAACAAAATGGATATACATACAATGGAATGTTATTCAGCCATAAGAAGGAATGAAGTCCTGCTGCATGCAGCAACATGGATGAACCTTGAAAATATCATGTTGAATGAAATAAGCCAGACAGAAAAGGACAACTATCATATGATTTCACTGATTTGAAACATATTTCAGACTTGCTGGAACCAATCTCTTAAAAGAAATATCTCATATCGATCTATCTATCTACCGATCGATCGATGTGTTGATGCATCAGTCTACCCATCACCTATTAATATATGTATCATTCATCTACATACTTATATATTAAAATACAGACATAGATACCCTGTTGATTCCGTTTCTCTGGAGAACCCTGACTGACACACACTCTAATAGGGATATGTAGTTGGGAAGACTTAGAAAAGAGTGATAATTGGTTCTAAGAAGGTAGAAAGAACTTAAGTCAGTTAGCAAAAAACTAATTCTTTTGCTGGTGCCATTAGCAGAGTAATCATCTCAGATCAGAAAGGGAAAAAAAGGTTGTCACTTATAAAGACCCAGTACTCTATTTTTCTTTTTCTGCAGCCCTGTCCTCCATAGATCTCCCATCCTTTATTGTCTATAGATATCAAAGATGATGAGAGCCTGAGGTGTTACTGATGTACTTGTTTCAATTCACACAGACTAGGCACATAATTTATTATTATTTGAAATTAGCATTTGCTCAGAGTTTGTGTTGCTAATCTTATTGACACTTTTTAAAGAAGCATTTTCATATCCTCCAATTATACATTTCTTAATTGGGTTTTTAAAATTTTAAAGGTCTTTAATAATAAATTATCCACAGCATGTCTATTGCCCACCACAGATGCCATCTCGCCCAGTGCTGTTTCTAAAGTACTTTATAATTAATCACAAAATTAGCTGATTTTAAGGAACAGTTTTATTTTCATACATAGCCCATTATTTTACTTTCTCTATATATGCATGGTTCATGAAAAATACATGGTAGAATGCACAAGTGTAAAAAAAAAGTTATGTTGTAGGATAAATACAAAGTCTACATGTAATATTGAAATTAATCTGTGTAATGAACAAGCATATGTTCAAATATGCTTCCTTTCTCTTATCCCATCAATTCCTAACCCATTGCTCAAGACCCAACTCAAAATTCACTTTCTCCATGAAGTAATGCTTTTACTTGAGGGGTAATTAAATAGCATACTTGGAAAACAGTATTCTAGGATAAGACAATAAGAATAAAAACAATGTAGACTCTGACCTCAAGGGGCCAAGTCTTGATACAAAAGGATAATTTAAACAAGGTTACAAGTTCATTATTAGAAAAATGCACACGGTGGTATGGAAATAATGAAAATTGCCCCTTATTTTGCTCTGAAAGCATCAAGGAAAGTTTTCTGGAGGCTCTGATGCTATTAGTTAGAATGAGGAGGTATTTTCCAGGTGATAGACTGGCAGGGGACAGTGCATTTTATTTGAGCAAAGGGAGAGGAGAATAGGAGAAGGCTCTCCAAGTGGAGTGGCGGCGTGAACAAAGGCACACACATGAGTAATAGGCAGGTTGTAGGAGGAACTACAAGCAATCATATTGCCAGTGAAGAGAAGGAGAACGTGAATTAAGAAGAAGTGCAAGATGGAGATGCATGCTTTTGAAGTCTTAATCAGACATCTTGAAAATTATATTAAGGAGCCTGGGATTTAACTCATAAGCAGTGGAAACAAACAAACGCTTTGAAAAAGGGAGATCACCCTCACATTTGTGTTTTTCTTTTGCTTTGTTTCTTATTTGCTTTTTAAACACTGGAAACGGCTGACAGAATATATTTGAAAAATACAATTGTGTGGAAGTTTAGGATACTGCTGCACTATTTACACATAGGTATAATGATCTTGCAAAGAAGAGTATTTGGACAGGGTGAAGAGGTTTTTGGGAGGAATGCATGTTCGAGAAATAATAGGGAAGTAAAATGACAAGAAATGATGTTGTTTGGAACAGAGGGTGAAAGAGAAGTGAAAGATGACTTTCAGGCAGCTACACCATAATGATTAAACACGCTGCCTTACTAGGTGAGCACTTCAACTCTGTATTTGACAGTTTGACTTCGGCAAATTACTTAACATGTCTATGCCTAAGTTTCCAAAGCTATACAATGGAAATAGACGCCATCTACTTTATACACTTGTTAATATTAGTTGAACTATTTCATAGAAAGTACCAAGCACACTCTCACCCACCTACTATGAACTCAATAAATGTTAGCCAGTTGTCATAGTTAATACTGTCAAAGATTGTGTCTGGATGTTGATACCACTGACTGACAAATAGAAAATAGAGGGAGTTTTTAGTTTAGCAAAAAAAATGATGAGTTCAATTTTGGAAATGGCAGATGGCTGTGGAGGAATTCATCCATGCAGGAGATGCCCAAGATATCGAAATAGCAGCCTGATCCCAGGGAAACTATGATGATTAATAAGAGCAATAGGAAAGTAACAGAACTACTAAAAAAGGAGAATTAAAAGTCCTAAGGAGACAATAGAAATAATCAGAGAGGCAGCATTCTAAGTTGGAGAGGACCTTGTTAAATAAGCCTCAGGAATAAGGAGTTTGAAGAAGTGGGGAGAAAAATCGGAGATAAAAGTTAAATTAACTCCCTTCAAACAGCTGAAAATGTCCAGTGAATCTGACCAATAAGAGGGCGTTAGAACCCTACTAAAACAAATGTGTGAAGCCAGAAGAGAGCATATTGAGCAGGGGTCAAGGTTGATAGGCCGAAAGTGACTGGAAACTGCTCCCCCAAGAAATTCCATGGACATAGTGAGAACAGGCATGAAAGGAAAGAGCACTATTCAAGGGAAGTTTCTCCCATGTGCAGGTATGTAGAGGGGCCAATGCTAGTTGTGCCTCTGTGTGAATATTGCAGATTTGGAATTGTTTAGAGGAAAGAATTCATTGAAAAGAAGTGACTCAAGCATGACACAAGATAGAGAGGTTCTTTGAAGAACTAAATGAGGTTTGTACTAAAAGTATGAGTGGATGATTTGGCCTTGAACGTGAAGGAGAAGCCCTGCTCTCCAGAAACTGAGAGGAAAAAGCATAAGAAAGGTGTAGATGGACCTACCTTGCAAATAAGTTGGGAAACAGTGGAGTGAAGCAAGGTTAAAGAACCATGCCATATGCTTCAACTTTTCTCAATAAATGAGAATAAGTCATCGCCAAAGGTCAATGGATCTGAGTTTGAGAAAATTAGTGAAGGTATGATGAGATCACTGTAGGTAAAATGAGAGGGTGAGCCAAAGAAGGAAAGATAAATGGCTTCAGAGACATTGGCAAATGTCTTCCTGAAGCTGGAAACCATGAATGGATGATGCTATCTCAGTGGACCCTGTGTGATTTGTTTCAAATAGATTCTGGATCTCAGTGTAAGAATGTGAGTGAGTGTTGGAACTGATGACATAATGCCAGCTATGAGTTTGTAAGATATGGTTGCAAGAACATCAAAGATTTGGGTGAGAGAGTAGTTTTAATGATCAAATATGAAATTCCAGGCTGGTAGGGAACTAAAAGTCCTGGAGAGAGCTGATAGATTGGACTAAAATAAAGCAGTAAAAGGACTGGAGAGTTCAATAAGGTTGAGGATGAACTGCCCTTCTCCCTTCAAAGACATGATTCCTCGGCTCTGGTAGAGCATTTGCTGCACTTCACTATCATGCCTGCTGGGGCTGTCATCTCATCCAGACTGGGTACAGGGTAATGACCGCCCTGCAACTCTGTTCAGTCCAGGGGTATTCCTATTCTCTAAATCAGCCTAATCAATGTCCTTTCTGATAATTTTCTATCTGACTCTGGTGGAAAGTCTCCCTTTTTTTTTGAAAGGTCCTGGGAAAGCTCAGCTTCATGAGGGAATCAGTGTAACACTACAAGAGAAGCAGATGTGAGATAGAGAAGGAGAGAAGGATCAAGAGTGGAATGAGGGAAAAAGGGAGTGAAATTATGATATTAGGGTTTAATATGATCATTCTGGAAAAGGGACTAATCAAAACTGTCCCAAATTAAGAGGGATTAAATCAAGTGATGCAGAATTCCACCTCTACAGTTTTGTCAGCAAAACTGTCACTTTTCAGAAGCACTAAGTCTTTATCCATAGTTTAATAAAGTTAACTAAATGGAATTAAGTTAGGCAACCCTATATTTTTCAAACACTATGGTAAAATACATGAAGCAAGAGAGACAAGGAGCATTGTATCAACTCCCAGATTAAAAAAAAAAAAAACTTTTTCAGTTAAATAATTCCTTTAATTGCATTTTCTACATTACCTTGAAATTGTAAACAGTCATATTAAACTAAGCTCAAAGTGGTCAAGTTTGAAAGATCATCTATCTGGTCTTATTAAACTATGAATTAGAGTTTAGTAGAGCTTAAAATTTAGAGTAGCTTAAAGGGAAAATATAAAAATTCTTGCACTTTGTCATAACAAAAGCTACAAATGCATTTTGGAATAATCTTATATAGATCATTTTAGAAAAGTTCAATTTAGAAATTATAAGAATCAGTGGAATTGATAGCCAGTTCATCAAATGCCCATCTTTTAATAACTATTCATATATTTATCAAAAACTTATTATGGGCTAGTCAATCATTTACCTAACGTATTTATTCGTGTATACTACATGAAGATACATAAATAAAATGACACAGAAATTTCATTTTCCAAATTTATGGGCTATAAAATCATATTAAGATGTATTTGAAAAAAATTAATAGGGAGAAGAGCAATTATTTTAGAAGGATCATACTTTTAATTACACTTATCTAATAGTTCCACTGTATTTACATACTAAGACTGAAACCTAAGGTCGATTCCACAGATCACGCTCTTGCTAATTCCCTCAAGTCCTGCATAACCTGGTCTATACACCATCCCTTCTCAGCAAACTTTCCTTGGTTATCAAGTTTAATCCTTGTTCCTACAAGAGAGCTTCTGCTTTTAGTCTTAGGTGGACCTAAAGGAATCATTTTTCTTGAACTTGTCAAATATTTCTTTTATGAGATTGGTCAGATTTCCAGTATAGAAAGTGAAAAAGATAGAAAAATGTACCGAGGACTGAGCCCAACATCCAGATTTCAGGTGAAGAAGAGGATCAAGTTAGGAGATTTAGAAGGAGTGACCAATGAGATAGGGGGAAAGAAAATGGTCAAATGCCTGTCATGGGTCATTAAGAGGAGGCCTGGGAAATATCCTTTAGATTTAGCAATGTGGTGGCTGTTGACAAGAGCTTTATAGTTTTACTTCCTCGAACTGTATTTATTTTCATGTTTCTTCAGTGCAAAGGATGTTTCATCAAGTATACAGTTTCTATTGTTTACTGTTTGTTCTAAGAAGAAGCTGTTGTTTCAAAAACAAACTTCTGAGTAGCTAATTGATTGAAATGGTATTTTTATGTTGACACATTTTTGCTGCTATTAGCAGTTGTTTCTACAAAGTATTACAGAGCTGGTTTCATACATTGTTCATTCAAGGGCTAAGTTTATATCCGTTGGAAACAGCACAGAATGTTGCTCACTAAAATGAGCTTGGTATCTAATATTGATATTAGACTATGTTTACATGCAAAAGTTAAGGAAAATAAAAACCTTAAAGTTGGCAGGTATCCAGAGTTCATTACTCTTCAAAATGACAAAGGATTTGTAAACTTTGTCTTGATATCTCTTATTTTTGAAAAGTTTTATCCATTGTGATTATTTTGGTTTCTACTCCTATTATTCAATCTTTAAGTATTGGATGAGATGCTCTTTACTGCTATTTGCATTTTCTTACTTTTATTAAGAATGTGACAGTTGTCAAAAATGCACTAATATATAAATGGAGATTGAACATACTCACTTTTCAGCTTATAGACAACTTTACACAAGCTTGAAAATTTTCTCCAGTTGTTTAGTAAAAGTGAAAGAGAATGGGTTTTTTCTGCCAAGGGATATAACTTTTTCCATATATATAACAAGCATATTTGATGGAAAGTGCAGCGTAGTAAGTACCTTTTATGAAGAAAAATGTAATTTACAATGTTCAGTGAGAATATTACTGCTGATTTTCTTTTCCAAGACAGAGTATTCTTTGATTTATAAATTTTTTTTGACTCAAATGATGGTTTTTTTTACAGACCAATAAAATGGCTGGAACATTTTCACAAAAAAATGTAACTAAATCTAGGGGGAAAAAAAAACTTGAGTGGAGAGTTATGGAAAACTTGAATGAGGTGGGTAAAAGAGAAAATGAGAGCAGAGTAATCAATGACCATGGCTAAAAAGAACTCATGAGAGGGTTTTGTTGCAAAAAAAGGAACAAAAAAGTGAGTCAGTAGTTAGTGGGGGAGGAAGAGCCAAGGAAATATGTGCTTTTAATGGAAGAAATAACAGCTCAGCAGGTAGAAATGAGAAAGAAGAGAGGAAAATGTGATGAGGAGGTTGAAAGAGGACAGAATTTTGATGCCTTTGAGTAGTTGAGAGGAAATGAAATTTAGTGCAAATTGTTCTTGGTAAATGGATGGGGGAATGAATGAATGATCGAGAAGCCTTCATTTCACCATTAACAATTATTGAATTAGTATAAAATATTTTAAATGAACAAAATAAAATACTCAATGAAATCTGAGAAAATAGCCAAAGAAAATCACACTGGATCATACAAAAATTCAAGATTAATAAGTACTTAGTGAGCACCTACTATCAAATCTACAACATCTGGCAATGTAAAGAGGAGAGAAAAGTCTGACATATTTGCTGTCTTGAAGGTATGAAATACATAGCTAGGTGAAAATAGAGTATATGTAATTAACTAAGTAGGCTATGTTATTTAATATTTAAATTTTTTATTTTCTATACTTACTACTGATATAAAACATATAATTATTGCAGTTGCTTATTTTTTAATTCTGCTGTCACTTTTTCATTCAACTCAAAGACTGAGAATCAGTGTGACACTCTGTGACAAAGACAGATTGTCTTTCCTTAGGTAGTTTCACTTACATACCAGGTTTCAAACCACTCTTAATGTTCTAGTAAATTTTCTCTTTTTCCTTGCATTCTCCCTGGAAATCAGAATCAATCTCGTCAATATCCTATCACAAGGAATGGCCATTTGCTCTTCCAAGGTCATGTTCTGCCCAGAACATTAATTTTCCTTTAATTGTTGACTCCCTTTTCTGCTTTCCTAGCACAGCACTGTCTACATATCACTCTGTCCTCTTAACTTCCCCAATGGTTAAGAGCTCACTCAGGCTTCAGTGTCAGCCAGGTTCTCATGCCACTAACTGTAGGTGCATTGGTACATGTGTTAACTTCTTGTGCTTTAATGTCCTCAACTGTAAAAAGAAACTAATGATAAAAATATATTTCATAGGGTTTCTGTGAGGCTTAAATAAGTAAAAACATGTAAAGTATATGCCGTATGGCAAGTACTCACTAATTCTTAATCATGTTTATTTGATGCACTAAGTTTAAACTATGTCTCAGCTCCTGGGACATATACCTTCTATACAGTATTTCATTAAAACATGAGAACCACCTCAGGATTGCCTGGATTATACACAAGAAAGCTGAGAAATATATCCACATGGCAGAGCAAATGTGGGATTCAAAGCCAGGTCTACTTACAAGCGACTACACAAAGATTCAAAGATACATCATATAAGTATTTTGAGGCTTCATTGTACTATGGCACATTGTGGGCAATTCCTAAATTCTATTCAGGGCCCCTGTGGCCCTCAACTCTGAGCTTTAGGCTTACTTTCAAATATCTTCTTAAGGTTTTCACTTAATGCCCTGCTGGCCTATCGAGTAAAATACTTTGAAAACCAACATCATATTCCCTCTACCCATATCCCTCAATTCCCCAAAAAGAGTTCTATTCGCAATGATCCCTCCATTTCTATCTGTATCACCATTGTCCCCACAGAGATGATGTTGTGTCTTGTAAACCATTTTCAAAAAATGGAATGTTTAACTCAGAAAAAAAGATGTGGGATGTGCATGGAATCTGAAAACAGTGGTTTTGGCTATATGACAGAATCAATCAGTAAAAAAAAAAGTTGGTGTGGCAACTTCCAGTCATGTTTCAAGAAAAATGTCTTGCAGTAGAGGTTTAAAGACATAGAATATTTTCAAATATAGGTAGAGTTGAGCACTGAAACTTTAGGTATATAAGAACAAATGTAAAAATGTACAGTGAAGGCCAACTAAATGCCAGAGTGTGTGAAAGAAGCTTTTTCCAGTGTCATCTCCTTTAATACTAAAAACAACTTCGTGAACTATTCTTAGCCCCATTTTCAGACTAGGAAATTGAAACCGAAGTAACCTTATTCACAGAATGCCACACAGCCCTTAAAATAGTGTTTCAAAGAAAGCTTACCATGTGGAAAAACATTCTTAATATATTAGTAAGGGAAGAGTAGGAACCCAATTATGCAATTTTTAAAAATAGTGTACCTATTTGCATTTTAAAAACGGGAAAGCAAGACGGCAAACTGCTAAAAGCAACATTCTATAGAGGGGAGATTTTTGAAACTGGATTTTGGACATCAATACCATTCATATGACAGTGAATAAGAAAAGGGGAAGACAGATTGGTAGGTGGCATGAGAGGCACTATGCAGAAGGCACTGGGGAGAAAGCTACGATGTCGGAAGGGACATCTCCAAGAGGGCCAGCCCCAAATTCTAGGAGCACAGTCCCTAGGCATGAGAGAACAGGTGAAAGATGACAAGGATGAAGATATAGGAAGAAAAGATGTGTCCCAGAATTTGGGTAACGAATAACACAGAAAATGAGCTCATTTCTTCATGGTAGGCGACAGACTCTGCACCTAGAGAATCAACCATATATCTACTTAGATAATGCTATTGCTGTGTTTTGCCCATACAAATTACCTATACTACACTGAAAGGCCTTTCTTCTAATGAAAAGCCTACCTGGAACATAGATGTCAAATTCTAAAATATATACTATATCAAGGCATAAACAAATATTAGATTTTAAAATATTAAACAAAGCCTATACATGAGGAACCACATCAGTGTCTCAAAACACCTGGTTCATGCTCCCTCTTTCTCTGGCTTGTTCAGCTGATAAGGAGATTTTCCCCTTTTTGAATGGTTCTTATTTGTTTATCAGTCAAACTGTTAATGTTGGGTGGGTCACGGTGGCTCAGCAGGTAAGAATGCTTGCCTGCATGCCCGAGGACCTGGGTTCGATTCCCGGTGCCTGCCCATTTATAAAAAAAAAAAAAAAGATGTTAATGTTAATTACAGAGTGATTCTACTGCCTTACAAAGTGTGTGATTCCTATCCTTTCCCTTCAATGGGAAACTTAGGGCTCTATAGCATTTTTCTTTATTCCATTGCCTAGAGCTAGGAAAGTTAGGGCTCTACATCATTTTTCTTTATTCCATTGCCTAGAGCTTTTAATGTGGTGCCTTACATGTAGATCTTATTTGACAAGCATTTGTTAATTAATATGCTGAATTTCAGATTTAGTATATTGTGAACATATTTATGAATTTTAGTCACACAAGAATTCTTCATGAGCCATGCATAGAAATATTACCAGAAATAAGACTAGGCTATGGTCTCAACAAATTATTTCGATATAATTCACGTGTATGAATTTAAAATAAACCTTTACACTGATAATGTATGAGAGTTGAGATTTCCATATAATGAATCCAGGCAATTAAAGCTAATGTCCCCCCCTCCCCGTAACTGTAAGTCATTCACTTGTGCATATATAATATTCCATTGCTGTTCATTTATAATTAGGTTTTAAATACAAATATATATTTATATATATATATATATATATAAAATGAATAAGCATGGCAATAGAAAGAACATATAGGCCGTTATAATAATAGCTTTAATTATGGTATATGGGGGATATATCTAGCTCCACTTTTAAATTAAGAATATTTTTAACGGTTTTCCCATGTGACGAGCTGTCCTCACAACTTCTTTCTGCTTGTTGAAATCTTACCCCAGCAATAAGATTCATTTTACTCACAAGCACTATGATTACTTTAGCCTTTTATTCTTTCAGCCGTTAATACTTAAAACCCTTAGCAATAGTACTTTCATCAAATATTTATCAAATTATTAGAACACATTTTTCAAATAAATTATGTTACAAATGTCTCACTGTAAGTTAGTAATTTGTAAAAGGAAAGTATTTTCACTGTAATTTTAAATGGAATGAAGTAGATTCAGTGCCAAGGTTAAAATTTTACCAGCAACTAAGAGCAGGAAAGAAGCAAAAGAGAGGACAGAGTCATGTTTTCTGACTCCTAATTTAATGTTTCCTGCATTTACCAATGGGATCTTCAGACTCTTAAAATATATCATTTTTTAATCTTATATTATCATTAACATTTTCATCTAAATGTTTTATTTCTCTAACCAGATTAAGCAACCTCTGGAGATAAGACATTTCACGCATTTTCTACAGCTTAGAAAAGGAGCAAAGAGTAATCATTGAGAAATATTTATTATTTTTTATAAACTTGGTTATCATTTCCAAATATTTATTATGGCTCATAAATAGCAAAAACCTCCTCTTGTTCTATTGATAGATGTCAGATTCTAAAATATATACTATATCAAAGCATAGACAAAGATTAGATTTTTAAAAATTAAATAAAGCTCACATACATGAGGAAACATATCAGTCAGAGTCTCAAAATTGTCTCTATATTATCTTATTTGTTTGTTTAAAATATTGATTGTTAGGCTTTACTTCATATTATTCAATCAGAATATCAGAAACAGGGATTTTCTTAATAAAGTTCTATGGGGTCATTCTTAAGCCCAGGAACTTTGAAGGATACATCTTTACATGTTTATGGGTAGAAAATTTCACATAACCTTTTTTATTTGCTTCCTGAAATAACTAAAAGAAGCTAACACATGTAGACCATCCTTTCATTGCTTGGTTTTTCTTTTCAGAATTATATTTAACTTAGCATATTCTATTACAATGTGTAATTATAAAACTATATTTACGTGAGGAGATGTGGGCCTATTTGCATTTGTAACATCATTTTGTTTTCTTGGAATACAAAGGAAATACACCAATAGATACTGAATTTTACATTTTAATCAATTATGATTTGAATTACTATCTTTACAAATTTGGTAAGCCATTTTTAGCTTTAAAATATGTATGTCAGTTATCAGTGCATCTAAATTCATTGAGATTGAAGTATCAAGGCTATGGTAGTTAGATTCAGGTGTCAACTTGGCTAGGTGAAGGTGCCTAGTTCTATTGCTGTGGACATAAGCCAATGTCATATGAACCTCATCTGTTCCTGATTGCAGATCAGCTGGGAGGCATGCCTGCTGCAATGAATGACGTTTGATTTAATTGGCTAGTGCTTAAATGACAGACTCAGTGTAGCACAGCCAAAGCAGCTCGGCATACCTCATCTCAGCACTCATAGCTCAGCCCAGGCCTTTGGAGATGCAGAAAAAAATCACCCTGGGGAAAGTTGTTGGAACCCAGAGGCCTGGAGAGAAGGCCAGCAGAGATCACCCTGTGCCTTCCCATGTAGAAAAAGAACCTCAGTTGAAAGTTACCTGCCTTTCCTCTGAAGAACTAATGAAATAAATCCCCTTTTATTAAAAGCCAACCCATCTCTGATGTATTGTATTCTGGCAGCCAGCAAACTAGAACAAAGGCCAATACCAAGAATTGAAATACTTTTATGACTAAAATGCATCATATTCCTTTCACAAAAATAACTGAAAGGATAGTCTCTTTACCTTTTCACGATAATTAACCTTTGAGCAAACAATGTGTGCATTGATAATATAGCTCTGAATACAGTTTAAAAAGTTTATACGCAAAAAAAAGGTTATACGCATTCATAGATAAAGATTCAATACTTATTCACATAGCACTAACTTTACTAAGGCTATAAATAACAATTGTCTTTGGATGTTATATGCATGAAAAGACATTTTTCATAGGAACAGATATTACTATAAAGATCATTTAAAGAATATTATGTTTAAGAAAAAAGCGAACGAAAGGAAAGTATTCTCATTTTTTCTGGGCAGATATTATCACTTGGTGAATCACTGAAAAAATGATAGACCTTTACTCACTCAAAGTAAAATGCCAAATAATTTCTACCCAATTCCTCCTGCACTAGAATAGCACAATATTAATGCCTGCAGTTGGTGTTTTTTTCTCATTGCTGAGGCAGTGAAAAAGTATAAATGATTAAAAGACTAATCGATATCATCTGCATAATCAATAAGATCTAGAATACCAGAGCTTGCACTTTTTAGTATATATGTAAAGAGAAGAAGACTGAGAGAAGAAAAAGAACACAGAGACCCTGACCTTAGGTGTGCACCTTTCGAGGCATATGTTATGTAAAATGGCTTATTTGATTCATATCCAACACTTTGTTAATACACTAAGTTTTGAATTTTTATTATATATATATATATATAAAGGTAAAGTTACATGAGCATACAGTCTTCAGAGGTCAATTAATACAACATTTAAAATACTTTCTGGAATAAGTGATCAAGGGCAACAAATAAAAGAATGCAGTGTCCATGAATGTGTGATCCTAGCAATAGTGAGAAAACATTTATTTCAGTTTATTGTCTTTGCAAAAAATGTATACCTTTAGAGAATATTGGGGTTTGAATTAACTTCAAACCTGATAATCTACCCCATTGCTTCTGGTAAGATGGACCTAAGTAGCCTAGAAAAATGACTATTTATCCCATAAATAATGTTGGGAAAAAATGAAAGATAGCAAAGCATTTTGATAACAAAAGTACATTTATGCAAAACTAAAGTAACTCAATATGTGAGATAAGGGTTTATAATGGCTGTGTGCAACCCATAAGTTCTGAAGGATGAGGAAGCTCCTTCTGCTCCACCTAAATATATCATATTGCGTGTCCATTGCCTAAAATGACTATTCATTTCGTTCATGATCAGTCTTCAGTTAATCAATTGAAGTATCTTGTAATCAGTTATCCACATATAATTATAAGTTTTTTTTCCCCTGAATATATTCTCCAGTCTGGTATATATTTGAGTATATTCCTCTGAGAAAAAAAAAAGAGGATGCGATTAGAAAGGAATTGTACATGCTGTAATAATAGAGGATTCTGAGAATCATATTATAGGAGAAGGTTCTGAGAATAATAGTTCCCTTCATAAACTTCTTTCGTGAGGTCTCACACTCTATTCTCCAAGCGCTCATAATCTCCTGGAGAGGTTTAAATTTCTAGGTAAAATAAAAACAAGGTTGTTGAAGTGTTTTTGGTGCCCTTGATCCTTTCCTTTCACCTGGGAGAAGAACTTCGTGAGGGAGCCAGGACCACAGCTGCTGTAGGGTAGTGGGACCTCCTCTGAGTACAGCCACAAGCCTGATTACCATCGGGAAAAGGACTAAGCACTCCCATACAAGTTGGCAGTGCAAAATGGCTTTTCACCTGATGGTTCAGCCAGAGTCAGGACATAAGGCAGTACTTTGCATTCCTTTTAAATATCATAAAATATGTTTTAAAAAGCATTTTGGAAATATGATATGAGCTAATTAAATAGCTCATAACAGACATTTTGTAGCTGTTTGACCTTAGTTTTAAATACTGGAATATCATTTTTCCCACCCTATGTCTATTTATGCATAGGTATAAGTATACACACACACGTTATCTCAACCTCTTAGTGAAGAATTCCTTCCCATAGTCCTTAGTCTCCTCCACATGTAGCTATTTACTCTTCTCCTCATCTGTAACATTCTTACACTACGTTTAAAGACTCTCATACATATATGAATCAGCAAACCGTCATTAGAACTGAGGATTTGCCAGTTCTAATGATGTGAGAATGTGAGATGTGCAGTTCATTAGAAACCTGAGAAGTTATGCATTGTAGGAAGAATATAAACAAAGGAAAATACAAAATAGAGAGAAATATGTGAGACAAGGAAATAATTTAGGGGCCTTAAGAAAGAATAACTGAAATCCTGTACCTCTGACTGGAGACTGCCCAAAATTATTTTGAGGGTGATCTGTAGATTGTCAAGTCATTCATCTCCAACAAAGCTCTAGGATGACCAGGTGCATTGTCAATGAACACCAATATTTTTAAGTAATCCTTTCCTTCTGAGTATACATCTGAATAGTGGGCTTAAAATATTCCTTTAACCTTGTTGCAAACAGATGTGCTGTCATCCAGCTTGTTCCATTTACAGAATGCAGGCAGAGTACATTTAGCATAATTGTTAAGGGCCCTCAAATTTTCAGAATGGTAAATGAGTATTGGCTTCAACTGAAAGTCACCTGCTGCATTAGCTCCTAGCAAGAGAGTCAGCTGTCCTTTCAAGCTTTGAGAGCAGGCATTGCCTTCTCTCGGGCTATGGAAATCCTAGGTGGCATCTTCTTCCAATATAAGGTTGTTGTACTACATTGAAAGTCTGTTGTCTAGTGTAGCCACCTTCATGAATTCTCATACTAGGCTGTCTGGTCAACTTGCTGCAGCTGCTTCACCTTGTACTTCATGTTATGGAGATGGTTTCTTCCCTTTAAATCTCAAGAACCAATCTCAACCAGCTTCAAACACTTCTACAGCAGCTTCTTCAACACTCTTGGTTTTCATAACATTAAAGAAAGTTAGGAGCTTTCCCTGGAATAAGCTTTGTCTCAAGGGAATGTAGTGGCTGGATTGATTTTCTATCCAGATTCACTAAAAATTTCTCCATATCATCAATAAGGCTGTTTTCCTAACACTTTCAACTTCCTTCAAACAATTTTCCTTTGCATTCACAACTTGATTGTTTGGCACAAGAGGCTCAGCTTTCAGCCTATCTCAATTTTCAACATCCCTTCCTCACTAAGCTTGATCATTTTTAGCTTTTGAATTAAAATGGGAGATGTGCAACTTCCTTTCACATGAATACACACAGACCATTGTAGGCTTATTAATTGGCCTAATTTCATATCGTTGTATCTCAGGAAACAGGGATGCTTTGGGAGAGGAAGAAAGATGGGGACTGGATGTTGGTGAAGCAGTCAGAACACACTTGTCTATTGAATAAGTTCACCATCTTATATGGGTGTGGTACATAGTGTCTCCAAAGCAGATATAATAATAATGAAAAAGTTTGAAATATTGTGAGGATTACCAAAATGTGAGTCAGAGACATGAAGTGCATGCACGCTGTTGGAAAAATGGTGTCAATGGATACCCACAATGCAGTGTTGCCACAAACCTTCACTTGTAAAACAAGCAGTACCTGTGAAGTGCAATAAAGAAAGCACAAGAAAATGAGTTACGCCCATACATAATCTTAAGCAAGGGACATTGTCTGTATTTAAATAAATACTTATTGAAATGAATTCTCTTCTCGGTGACACATTTATGTTAATAAAATAAATAACAAGACTTTGCCTTGAAAAAAAGAAAATGCTATCACTTCAAGGGAAAGTTATGCCTGGGTTTTCTTTTTGTGTGTATGAATTTTTCTGTATTTTAAATGTATTGAGAATAGAAAGCTATGACATATGATGAGGGAAAAATATTTTTTATACAATATTTTAGGAAAATTTCTCCACAAAACCATAAGAATATATAAAAGTGAAGAACAGAAAACAAATCACTAAAAACAAAGTTAAATAAAAACTGTAGCAAAAGAATGCAACTTATAAGTTAAATATTTAGTAAGCAAGAGAAAACTTCAAAAACGATTTCAAAAACATTTTAAAATGATCCAAATATTTCTAGCATTTTAAAGATTGCTAATTCACCCTATTAACTGAATAAAATCACTGCAATTGTACACAAGCCAGGTGGTTCCAAATAACTGATAATGAACTCAGTGGGACAACATTAAAGCTTTCAGGCCTAAGGGCAAAATAAATTAGTTTAGTGAGAAGAAGCACATACTATTGTTAGGTCAAGGAAATTTTTGGACAATGTTTGCTCAGTCTTTTTTTTGGAAGTAGGGGAAGAAAATCCATTTTCATATTTAATATTAAGTTTCCCAATCAGATTTATTTTCAAATAATAGATAAAAATATGAGAGTAAGGAAAGTGTTTCAATCGTTAACTCTCATTCTCAAAGTATTATTAAATACCAATTAAAAATAAATTCATCCTCATAGCTCACCACCAAACACCTGGAAATGTACATATTCTTATTCTAAGGTAAGTTTCCCCAAAGTCACTGAATGTGCTAATCCCAGCTAATCAAAATCTCCCTGGAAGTGAATGCTTCTATTCTCAATGCTTGTACTCCAAGAAAAGCACAAGTTGATGAAACGCTCAGATTTTTAAGGGCAATATCATAACCACCCTTATGATTCAAGATGATTGCCTTCTTTTGCTCACTTTGCAACTTAGCTTTTGACCTATAAAGGAGGGAAAATGAAAGTCATTGAAAAGGGCCATCCTCAAATGGGAACAGAGACTATGACTATCTAGGGGTTCCATGAAACTTCATTCCACACAAGGTATTGAGAAATTGAAATTCAGGTTGATAAACAGAAGCATAATTTCCTTTTGAATTCTTCTCACAAATCCTTCCTTCCTCTTCTATGGTGGCTAGAAGAATGTTCTATGTATATATTTATTGTTTCAGTAACATCAATTGCTTTTTTCTCTTCAGTAAAATTGGAAGTTGGATTCAAAAAGAATTTGTAACATGATACCCTTCACATGTTTGGCCCCAGTTAAAATTTGTTGGAAGACTGAAGAAATAATCATTTCCAGGGAAAGAAAGTACATCTAACTATTTGTTCTGCAGTCATCATCATCATTAAAGAGTACTGAATACTTAATATATATTCTTACAGCAGTTGTTGCTACTATATGCAAGTGTCAATCATGGTTTGTAATATATACGACACAGAAGACTGAAATGATCTTCATACACACCTGAAAATGATAAAAAAAAAACTTATGTTACAAAATAATAAAATGAAAATAATTTTCTTATACCTCCCTAAGACACTACCTTACATTTTGCCATCTGAGCTTCTTAAAGGAGTTCTCCAAATGCTTCAAGAAATAATATTCCAAAATTTATGTACACATTTCTCAACATATGGTAGCTTTCATGAACCAAAACGTAGC
The DNA here is from genome assembly GCF_023851605.1 of Tamandua tetradactyla. Taxonomy (NCBI): domain Eukaryota; kingdom Metazoa; phylum Chordata; class Mammalia; order Pilosa; family Myrmecophagidae; genus Tamandua; species Tamandua tetradactyla. The sequence continues at coordinate 33,098,888 of NC_135352.1, forward strand.
AGAGAATGAAAAGGTCTGTTTTATGAGCCAGAACCTGACTTCAGCCACTGCTGGTATATCAACTTCACTCCAGTTACTTGATAATACAAGGCCACCATGGCGCCAATGGCCATTTCATGCTCAGTGAGCTTCATGCGGCCGGGAGAGCAGTCTATTTTTCCAAATGTCATCTTCAAAGTTACCACTTACACTCTCAAACTGCCTATATGATAGATAAGCCACTAGGATTTTCTAATGTTGAAAAAAGGACTGTAAGATGGAACAGTCACAGCACACACAACATTGTAGACGAAACTTGAGGACAGTACGTTGTGTGAAATTAGCCAGAAACAAAAGGATGATTACTGTATGGTCCCACTAATATGAACTCACTATAATGAGCAAACTCTGAGTTAAAGTTCAGAACACAGGTTATCAGGAGATAGAAAGTGAGGTAGAGATTGGACATTTGATGCTGAAGAGGTACAGAATGTTTAACAAGATTGATTGTAAAGATTCAGAAATGGATAGCACAATACTGTGTGATGGTAGCATAATATTGTAAGCATAACGAAAGAAAGTGAATGTCAGTATGGTTAAAAGAGAAAGGCTAGGGTCATGTATGATGCTACAAGGAAGGATAGAGGATAAAAATTGGGGCTGTATAATTTAGCAAACCTAGAATGGACAATGACGGAGACTAAATGTACAAATATAAGTTTTTACACGAAGGAGAATAAATGAATGTCACTATTGCAAGGTGTTAGAATGGGATAGTATATGGAAAAATACAATTAATGCAAACTATCTATAGTTAACAGTAACACTAATATTCTTACATTAATTCTAACAAAGGCGATATAACAAAGCTAAATGTCAATAAGAGGCAGATATAAAAGAGGGGTATGGGGTTTTTGCTTTTGCTGTTTCTCCTTTTCTTCTCTTCTTTCTTGGCAGAAGAAACAGAAATGTTCTCATACAGATTGTGGTGGTGAATGTAAAACTATGCAATTATACCAGGAGCCATTGATTATATACTTAGGATGAGTTGTATGGTGTGTGAATAAAATTGATTTAAAATAAACAGAAAGATACAATTGCTGGAGAAGATGTGGAGAGAGAGATGCACTCATTCACAGTTAGTAGGAAAGTAGAGTGGTTCAGCACCTCTCTGGAGAGTACTGCAGTGATTCCGCAGGAGGCTAAGCTTAGGGATGCTACATGATCCTGCAGCCTCTTTATGAGGTATATGCTTAGAAGAACTGAAAGCAAGGACAAGAATGGACATTTCACACTGATGTTTATGTCAGCATTAGTCATTATTGCCAATGGATGGAGGTGGCCTAAAGTTACACCAACAAATGAACGGAAGGGAAAACTGTGGGGTATACGTACAATGGGATACGGTACGGCTGCAGAAAGGAATGGAATTGTAAAACATGCAACTAGGTGAATGAAACTTGAGGACATTTAGTTGAGTGAAATAAACCAGAAACAAAAGGAAAAATATTGTATGGTCTCACTAATACACTCTAACTAAAATGAACAAATGCTGAGAATTGAATTTGAGAGCATAGGTTATCAGGGGATAAAAAGTGGTTAGGGATTGGTCAAGCAATGATTAAGGAGTATAGAACATTCAATAAGACTTATTGTAAAGCATCCTAGATTGCAAGCTCTTAGAGCAGTCACATTTATTTCTTAATTTTACTTGTTATTTTGAAATTCTGAGACACTCTACTCTTTGTGTATAGCCTGGTAGTTCCCTGGAACTTTAGGTATCTGTGTGACATCTGAGTTATAGTTAGGCAGCTCTGAAAGTCAGCATTACTCCATACAGGGACTATGAAAGAAGCTGAAAAAGAGATTAGACTTTAATTAGAGTTATGGATGTAGTGAATCTGGTTAGGACTAAACAAATCAGAATACAAGGTAAAGGATGACATTGTCTGTATTCTAAAACTTCAACTTTAGTGTGAGAACAAAGGAAGATATGTTTATTTTGTCCAAAATTTAAATTTTCTGTAGCTCACTATGTAATTTAAACTGTCTGACAGGTTTCTCTAAATAACTTAATTACATGGACTCAAGAATTGGGAATGTGATCTTGTTATTATAAAGTAATACCCTGATACATTTCAGAGTATTTGGGACAGAAAATAAAATGGTATTTGCGAAATCCCATTGAAGGACTGGCAGAAAATGTGGAACTATTAAACCTCCTCACCTGGGGAATTCCAGATATTCTCTCAAGCATTAGGAGCTCCCAATTTAATAAGACAAACCCTAGATCTTGAGGCTTGCCCTTATGAAACTTATTGCAGTAATGGTAACGCTAAGCCTATTTATAATTATGCTTAAGTGTCATCCCCACAGAACCTCTTTTGTTGTTCAGATGTCGCCTCTCTCTCTAAGCCAACTCTATAAATAGACTCCCTACCCTCCCTTCTAGGTGGCTAAGAGATTTCCAATCAAGTCAAGAGGTCATTCTGGAGGTTATTCTTAGGCAAGTTTCAGCCAGATATTGCAAATTGCCACAGTATGCCAAGGCCCAACCAACAGTATCCCTGAAAACCCTAAAGATGCCCTGGGCTCTATCTAAGACTCCATAAAAGTTTTACATATTAAGCTTAATTTTTCAGAATCTTAAGACCTCCAGATTGATCTTATGCCAGGTAAAGCTTAAAACCCAGAGGCACCAGTCTCTCCAGGCACATCAAGCAGTTTCATTCTTCTATACCACAAGATTGACATTTCTTTCTGGCATGAAGAAGTTAAAATGGCTATTGCTCACATATCCCTGAAGATTGAGAGAATGATTAAATGAGAGGGAGAAGGAGTAACTGATAAATTAGGATTTATCAATTACCTATATAATGAGTCATTATATAGATATTTCTTTTTAGTTTCCAGTGTTTTAGAATAGCCAGAAGGAAATGCCTGAAATTGTTGAACTGTAACCAGTAGCCTTGATCTTTCATAATGACTGCTTAACTCAGTCATTAAGCAATGACTACTTACAAAGCCTTTATCATGTGACTATGTGATTATGAAAATTTTGTGACTGACACCCCCTTTATCCAGTGTATGGGTAGATAAGTAATAAAATTAAGACATGCATGAAGTATATATATATAATTTAAAAATATATTAAAAAGTTAAAAAAGGAAATTGTATTTCCTTAAATAAAATATCATGCAATGTTTTAAAAAAATCAAAATGTATATTAACGGTGCAGCAACTGTTTATTATAATTATCTTAACTGTTTAGAAAAATGTAATGAAATGGCAAGATTTTCCTAAGATTTTTCTGAGCAGTTAAACATATTTGAAAAAGTTGATTTCCTATTGTTTAATATATTATTAAGTGAAATAAGAACATACTGATTTGAAATACAGTTTTTCTCCTTTTGTTGGTCAATGCTATGAAGTACAGTTATACAAAATTTCAGATGAAGTCCTAGTCACTACCATTTTGGGAACTGATTCCTGGATAATAATAATAATAATAATAATAATAATAATAATAATAATATATTGATTGAATTACAGGAGTATTGGAAAACAAAAACCTATATTTTGAAAAATATCTTAAATTCAGAATTGCCTGAAAGGAGACACTTGGCATACTGAGTCTTTTATTAACTTTGAACAATTTTCATTTAACTTTATGACTTTATGACAACCAATATTGTTTGTTATTTCTCTGAATTTAATTGCATTGAATAAATATGAATATTTTCTGCAGTATTATTTGGTATGAATGCAATTAAGAAAATATACTTTTGTGGGATGATTCAATAAAAATCAAGCTAAAAAGACTATCATTGATTATCCTAAAATATTATGTTTTATGCTCATTTATAAAAATAAATAGAAATAAATTAACAGAGAACTATAGAGAATAAATCAAATATAATACTACATCATATATTAATATATTATGTTTATATGAGAAAATGTGTTTTATTTTGCACTGAAAATGAGAATCAAGAACTTTCATGTTCCCATAATTTCCCCCCCTGACTTTATACTGAAATCAGATACAAGAAAAAGTTAATGGGACAAAAGAATATTAAAATAAGGAAAAAAAAGTTATAGCCAAAGGATGCAAACTTTGCCTTTAGTTATATAAGTTTCAGTTAAATGGACTAATTTTCCCAATTATCATTTTTTTTTCAACCAATAATGATGAGTATTCTAGTTTGCTAGCTGCCGGAATGCTACACACCAGAGATGGACTGGCTTTTAATAAAAGCGGATTTATTTTGTTAGTTCTTCAGAGGAAAGGTAGCTAATTTTCAACTGAGGTTCTTTCTTACATGGGAAGGTACAGGGTGATCTCTGCTGGCCTTCTCTCCAGGCCTCTGGGTTCCAACAGCTTTCCCCAGGGTGATTCCTTTCTGCATCTCCAAAGGCCTGGGCTGAACTGCGAATGCTGAGATGAGGTATGCTGAGCTGCTACATGGTGCTGTAGCATTCTCTGCTCTCTCTGAATCTCTCGTTCTCCAAAATGTTTCCTCTTTTATAGGACTCCAGTAAACCAATCAAGACCCACCCAAATGGGTGGAGACAAATCTCCCCTAATCCAATTTAACAACCACTCTCGATTGGGAGACATCTCCAGGGAGATGATCTAATTACAGATTCAAACATACAGTATTGAATAGGGATTATTCTGTCATTTTATGAAAGGGGATTTTGATTAAAACATGGCTTTTCTAGCATCCATACATCCTTTCAAACAAGCATAACAAGTTAAAAATTGTTATGGACAGAAGAGTTCCTGGTCACTGAATTTGGAGATAGTTGAAACTATTTTATATTTGCATTGTAAAATTCTGAATTGTGTGTTTCAAAGCTCCAATTATATTTATATTTTAGTTATAGTGGATAATCAATTATTGAATTAGTAAAATTTGAAGTTATCCCAATTTCCTAATATAAAATCACTATCAAATGTTTATTAAAATAATTTATAAAATACCAGAAATATAGAGACTAGATTTCAGTTCAAAAATCCAAATATGAAAGCAAGAACACCAGGGCCCAAGAAAACTTCCCAGGAGGCTCTTTTTCCCTCCTTTCCTTCTGTGCTTCAGCTAAGAGCTGATCAAGGCAATATCATCCCCATAGGTTTAATTTAGCTGGTTCTGATTTTCCCCAGCAATGCAACCCTGGAACCCAGTTTTATACAGCTAATAATATTTTTTACGTGAAAAATGTTAAACGGGAAGATTCGGCCCACTGAATTACACAGTATTAACTGACATAAACAAAGAATAGGCCACAAAATAATAGTCCCAATCTTGGCTTCACCATTTCCTAACTGTATTGACATTATTATGAACTTACCTGTAATAAGTTTCCTTACCTGTAATATAGACATAAAGATAGGCCTACTATGGGGTTGTTGTAAGTTTTGCAAAAGACAATACATTAAAAATACACTTGAAAGTAGTGAACTGTTAAACAGATGTCAAATTTCAGTATAATTATTACAGGTTCCTGAATTTGCAATGCTGCTATGACAAATATCACCCAGTTGGTTGGCTTAAACGACAGGAAGTTATTACCTTACAGGTTGGGAGCCAAAAGCCCAACATCAAGGTAATCGCAGTGCTTGCTTTCTCCTAGGGTCTGTAGAATACCTGCACTATGCTGTCACATGATGATCTCTCTCTTTCTCTCTTGGTGCCTGCTCCTCTGATTTCTGCTGACTTCTGGCCTCTTCCCGACTATGTCCAAATTTCCTTTGTTTACAAGGCTTCCAGTCATGGGGGCTAAGGCCCACTCTGAGTCAAATGGGTCTCATCTAAATAGGATCTTCTCAGATCTTATTCACAAATAAGTCCACATTTTGATTAACAGTAGCATCTTCAAAGGTCCTATTTACAAATGGTTCACATCCACAGGAATGCAAATTATGATTGGAACAAATATCTTTTGTGGTTATGATTCAATCCCTGACAAATCAATGCAAATCACAGCATGTTATCATTACTCTAATAATCCACCTATAGTAAAATATTAATGGCTGTTTAATTTTTTTTTCTTAACTTGTCTTCCATTCCCCCTCTGCATATACAACCTTTTCTGCTCTTATTCTTTGTCTCTTCGTCAACAGCTAACAGACTTAAGCGGGGTCCATGGAAGGTAAACTTAAAGCGGGCATCTGTGGAAGATGAGCTATGGCAGCCGTGGATTATTTCTGGGATTTAAGAATGAATAATTCCATATTTACATGTTTAGGCATCCAGACCTATATTTTAGTATTATTCTCAGAGCCAACTCTAACGTCATCCCAATTCATCATTCGAGATTAACAGAAACTATTAAGTAGATAAAGGTAGTGGGATGAACTCTGGGTCATTATTTACGTGGCATCAAATGCAAATAAAAAAATGAAGGTTATCATCTTAATGGTGAGACTGCATGTACTGTCTACTAGCACAGTGTTTGTCAGCAGATGGGTTACCGAAAAGGTGAGAAAATTCTCCATGGTTTACCGAATAGGCAGTATGATGGCCTCTCCCAAGGATGTCCACATTTGAGTCCTTGGAACCTCTGAATATGTTACTTATGTGGTAAAAGTGACTTTGCTGATGTGATTATGTCAAGGACTTTGAGATGAGAAGATTCACCTGGATTATCTGGAGGGGGAGCAATTACCTGGGTCCTTAAAAGTAAAGAACTTTTCCCAGTTGTCCTCAGAGGGAGGTAAGACTGCAGAAAAATGGTTCAAGATGCCACTTTGCAGCTTTCAAGGTGGAGCAAGGGGGGCTCAAATCTTGTGGGTCTCCTCTGGAAGCTAGACAAGGCAAGGACGCGGATTTTCTCCAGGATCTCCAGAAACAAATGCCACATGGCCCTGCCGACCCACTGATTTTACACAAGTGAGTCGTGTCTCCAACTACTACATAGCAGTTAGATAAAAAACTCCTGTGTTTATGTCACTAAGTTCTTGGTGATTTTTTACAACAGCAGTGGAAAATAAATACAGTCCAGACTGTTGGAAGAACTGTAAAATATTTCCATGTCCCTTTCCACGTAATGCCAGGAGCACTCCCTGGCTACTGCCACAATTAAAAAGTGCCCTCTTAGGTTTCCAATGACCCCGAGGGAGGACACCACCTGCCCCAACCTAGGACAGCTGCATTAATGAGCTTGCAATAAGAACTGACGATGGCATAATTAGACTCTAATGTAGAAATACAAATCTTTGATAAATCTTTTTTAAAAAAGTCACCTTTAATGCATTTTGTAAGCCTCATTTCCTATCAAAATAAAAGCCTGAGAGGTATCCATTTCAAACTATGTTGATTACATTTTCAGTGAAATTTGCAGAGCAATCAATTCTGTTTTAACTTTTTGCATAATACCAACTTGTCTGTACAACCATAAGGAAGCCATGGCTGGAAGGGAGTCCATTGGAGGCTAAAAGAAGGATATATATTTTTTTATTTTAAGTAAAGGTCAACAATATTTAAAACCTATTTGAAAATGTCTGTAACCCAACGGACTTGGTCATTAAAAGTCTAGGCAATTTTGAAATTGTTTTGATACTTGCTTCCATATATGAAATAAAGAAATGAAAGAGTTATTTTATTTTCCTGAGTAATTAAGGAAAGGATAGAACACTGTTAATTAGAGTGCCATAAGTGGCATTTTTAAGAAACAGTAAACAAAAATGTATATATATTTCAAATTTAAGGATAACTCATGTCAATATCTTCATATATTTCTCAAACAGCAAGAATTTTGGTTAACTCTAATAAGCAGATCTTAAATATTATAGTGTTCATTTATCACCAAACTAAAAAAAATTCAAAAAAGAAGAATGTTATGAAAATAGAAATAGTTTCTTGTTTTCTTAAGATACATATCTTATAAACAAGTATGAATACGGTATCTTAAAAATTAGTGATCACATCTTAACTGAAATAATACCACAGAAATAATTTAAAGTATGTATTAGTGTTTCAAATTTTTGAAAAAATTAAAATATCATTTTTAACTAAAGTTATGTTGTTAAGCCAGCGTGGTCTTGGGAGGCACTAAATATCTTGTTTTCCCTGCTTGTTATATCTGGAATTTTCCAGAATAAGTGTCACAAGTTCAGGAGATCCTTCACTGAAAAGTAAAACTAACAGAGCTAAGCAGAGAAAATTAAAATGATCTTACATGCTTTGTTTCAAACCTTGAGATAAACAAAATACTTTATGTGATAATCTACTTAAATATTTATAATTGTAACTATAAATAATAAATATATTATCTCATAAAAATACATATGCTTTTCACTCTTCACGAGAATAGACAACACGTTCTATTTTCTAAATAATTTATTCTCAATTAATCAGATAGAAATAAAGACAACCTCATAACCACTTTGCACTAAAAAATAAATAGTACTTAATCCACCTTTTGAAATATTCTTAATCAGCCTCAAGTAATAAATAGCTCAGGAAAGAAACACTATAATTTTATTTATTGCAATGCTTATTATGCAGTCAGATGGTTTTCATCACAGAGGTCTAATGTACTTTCATCTTCATGGAAAAATATGAAATGTCCTTTGAAATCAAACAGACTTTCCAAAGACATCAGTCGGCCCATTGTGAAAATATTACAGCTTTGTCATTTTCACCCAAGAGATTTCTGTCAGTCACCAGTCTGATGTCACTATGGAATTACAGCTAGAGTGCACTAGCAATGCCTGCTGTGTCCTTTGGGAAACACAGCTTTGCTGGTTGAACTTTATGATTTAGTCCCAAAGGCAGAAGAGCAAAGCTTTGAAAAACAGACAGGATACATTCTTCTTCTAAAATTCTAAAGAGACAAGATAGCATCTATTTGCAATTTTTTGGTGTATTAGAGATTAAATTGAATATTAAACAAATTTTTCTGGTCCATAATTAGTATTAGCTGTCGCTTTGAGTTTGATTCAACTAAAATAACATTGTTTCACAATGTTCAAAAGTAGCTTTTCATCTTCAGCATGCTTCTTTTTGCCTTATGAGCAATTATCAGTAAAACAATGACTCCATCTGTAAAGACGCAAGTAAAAGGAAGAAAGCTTTCCCTATGTACTTCATGAAGGTACCAAAGAACATTTTTAAGGCTATCTGTATTATTTCAAATTTTGTGATAATACATTAAAGCAAAAATCAACAAAAATAATCACTGGTTAAATCATTTTAGTGCTCCAGTTTTAAAGATAATATAAATACAGGTTTAGAAATTAAATTATTTGGGTGTGTCTAATGTCCTTTTTTTTTTTTCAAATAGGAGACATTATCTTGCATATTCCACTATTTCTTAGGAATGTATATTTTCACATGGAGCAATACACATTTTTTTCCTCCTGAACATAGCTGGATATTACATGTTTGAACACTAAAAGAACAAATTTGATTGTCTTTCTTCTTTTCTATTGTATTTCCCCTCCAGAACAGGCTCGGTCATTTAGAGAACAGTCTACCATATTGACTTGTAACCTTCTAAATTACTGCATTGCAATCCTTGGCCCTACATTATTTGCAAGGGAAAAGGAAATAGAATTGTTTCGAGTAGCTAGTTATATAAATCCAAAGAAGTAGACCTATTGGCACATGGTTATTTTGCCTCTAATGAACTGAGAAACACCTTGCTTCTTTTAAACTAATATTAAAGCTCAAAAAGGAATCCAAAAATATTTTTAAAGAAAATATTTAGAAATAACATAAAACAAAGAAGAGGGAGAAATTGTCTGATTATTTGGAAATGAAAACAAATCAAGTTCAAAGTATACATAAATCGCTTTCTATTTAATTGATAATAGAATGAACAGCTTTTATGCTCTCTAAAATTAATTGCATATACATTTACATTTTAGCCACAACTTTAATACCAAGTGAAAGAAAACAAATAATTAAAAAGCCAAATTTACAAATTGCCTCAGAAAATCGGACATTTTCTTTTTTCTTCATTCAAATACTAAGTGAAGGCAGAAGATAAAATGATCTGATTATTTTATCTGATTTTATATTTAACCATATCTAGTAGCTATAAGGTTTGGGGCTCAGAAGCTGAAAGTGTCCTTAGAAGTGAAGGTTCTGTTAATTTAGCAAAAAATCTATTTAGAGAGTATAATGAGAGACTTCCAAGGTTCAATAAGATGCTGCATTTTCAGAGAATGCCCGGGTTTGCAAGAGCATTTAAAAGAGCAGGAGGTGGGTGGGCCGCGGTGGCTCAGCGGGCAAAGTGCTTGCCTGCTATGCCGGAGGACCTCGGTTCGATTCCCGGCCCCAGCCCATGTAACAAAAACAAAGAAATAAAAAACAAGAAAATGTTTCCCTTTCTTCCTTCCTTCTCTCTGTCTTTCCTTTAAAAAAAAAAAGAGCAGGAGGTAATCGATGCTTCAGTCTTTTGAGAATTACACACTGAGGCGATTGAGATCTCTGAGGTTTGCCTGAGTTGGTTTTCTCCATACACAGATCTAAGTAACATACTGATTTGCAACCAGCAGTGTTGTATGGGTGTGTGTTACTTTAGCACACTAGTAGAACTGCTCATAGGTGCTGTTGATCTTCCACGTGGCATGATTTGTGTAGTGGCCCAAAGCCCTGACAGAACACAATATAGGCTCAACTCAGGCAGAATTCCTACTGTTACAGAGATGAGTTGTTTTGGAGCTAGGTCATCAATTCTAAAGTAACTTTAAAATCATGCATGCTTTAAGGGAGGGTTTTCCAGTAGCACATTAGCACAGATAAAGACAAAAATAAGAGATTAATGGTCTACAATATGCTGTTCAATGTGTTAAGCCACTAGCCATGGAGCATTTGAAATGCAGCTACTGCTGGAATAATAAAATGCACACCAGATTGAAGCCATAGTATGAAAAAAAAAGTCTGCAAATATCTCATTTATTGTGTCAAAATAATGTCATTATATTGATTACATAAAATGTTATTACAATTAATTTCATATTCTTTTGGTCCTTTCTAATGTAGTTAATAGGAAAAACAACAAAATTAAATATGCAGCTCACATTATATTTCTAATGGACAACAATGATATGTCAATTTGATGAGGAGATAGAGCTTAGGGAGAAAATGACAATGGGCCGAAAAGAGCAATTCAGGATACTACCAAAACTAGTGAACAAAAAGGAGCACTTTGGGGCTTGGTATGCATTGGTGCATAGTCATTCTACAGACACTTGAAGGTTTCGTTTTGTTCTGCTTATATGAATTGAACAGACAAATAGGAAACAACGTCAGACAAAGACATACCTTCTGCGTTTCGGGGAAATAGTTCTCAACCCTGGCTGCATGCTAAAATCCATCAGGGAAACTTTTGGAACTATCCATGCCTGGGCCCCACCCCTTAGTTTTTCATTTGAATAGTCCATGCAGAGGTCCAGTTATGGAACTTTTTAAAACAACTCCCTGAGTTACCCTAATGTAAAGCAAGAATTGTGAACCACCATTCATTAAAGGATTATGGGATTAATAAACCTACAGTCAAAGGGATCCGTGAAGAGAGCATGTAAAGTGAATTTACAAAAGCAGTCTCAAACCATAATTTTACCAAGGATATAAGAACAAGAATGGGATATTTATTTAATCTTATGAACCCAGTTGTTGTTCCTTGAGTGCTGTGTAGTTGAAAAGATTCAAAAGAAGCATCAGAATTTGTCAAGAAAAAGTACCATGATTGATGAGCAAGGTGTTCCCTAGGGAAATGGTGCTACCAATTTCAAGACTTTACCATCACTGGTCTATACATTCATTATCTAATTTCTGACTAATTTTATCCTCATTAATGGCAGTTCTAGTTGGAAAGAAATTTATAATTCGTCTTTATCTTTAATATCACCAAAGAGCTCTTTAAGATTCTTCCTTGATTCCTTTCCTCCCAATCTGTATACATAGCAACTTTGTAAAAAATATATCTTTATTGAGAAATATCCACACACATACAGTCTACAAAATTGTACAAGCAGTGACTCAAAATATCATCACATAGTTGTGTATTCTTCACCATGATTATTTTTAGAACATTTGCATCACTTTAAAAAAAAGAAATAAGTAGAAAAATGAACGCATATATCCCATACCACTAGTATTTAAACCTACCCATTTTATTTTACCCCTTATCCCCCTACTATTTATTTATTTTAATACATATTTATTTACTCTATTGTTTATACACTGGAAAAAAGGAGCATCAGCGACAAGGTTTTCACAATCACACAGTCACACTGTAAAAGCTATATAGTTATACAGTCTTCTTCAAGAATAAAGGCTACTGGAACACAGCTCAACAGTTTCAGGTACTTCCCTCTAGCCACTCCAATTCACCATAAACTAAAAAGGGATATCTATATAATGCATAAGAATAACCTCCAGGATACACTCTCAACTCTCTTTGAAATCTCTCAGCCACTGAGACTTTATTTTTTCTCATTTCCTCTTCCCCCATTTGGTCAAGAAGGCTTTCTCATTTCCATGATTCCAGGTCCTGGCTCATCCCTGGAGTCAGGTTCCAGGATGCGGGGAGATGTACAACCCTGGGAGTCATGCCACATGTAGAGGGGAAGGCAGTAAGTTCACCTGCCAAGCTGGCTTAGAGAGGGAGAGAAGCCACATCTCAGCAACAAAAGGTTCTCTAGGAGTGACTCTTAAGCATAATTATCAGTAGGCTTAGCTTCTCCTTTGCAGGAATAAGCTTCATAGGGGCAAGTTCCAAGATCGAGGTTTCAGCCTATTGAATTGGTTGTCTTTCTTGCTTGTGAGAATATCAGGAATTCTCCAGATGGGGAAGTTCCTCCTTCTTCCCCAGTTCCCTAAGGGGATTTTTCAACTACTTTTTTTAGTCTCTGTTCAAATTACTCTGGGATATATGGGGGTATCACACTAACCTGTACAGACCAACAAGATCTCACGCCCTATGCAAGATTCCATGTCATTATGGTGTTCAAGTAAATTGACCATATAAGTAACTGGCAATTTCTGATCATTTCACTTGTTGCTTACTTCATCCTTAGCAAGTGTTCTCCTAATGAACCAATCTAATGTAGTCAGGCAGTCACATGGTCACCTTGCCCTAATTTGGAACTATGCAGGGCTTGCCATTTTCATTCTATCTTGCACATATGTACAGAGGTCTCCACCACTAGAATATAAGGTCCATAAAATCAGGCAATTCCCTCTTTTGCTCACCACTATATCCATCCTACATAACTAAGAAAATACTGGCACAGCATAAATACTGTGAATAAAGATTTATTGAATAAATGGACAAATAAATAATACCTTATAAGATAACCTTGATTTTGAAGATCATGTTTTATTTGGAAGGAGGATAACTTCTTTAAAAAACCTTCTCTTAAATAATATAACTTTTTATTTATCTGAATCATTCTAAAGTGGATTATGCTTTCTGGTAGAGGAAAATCTTTAGAAGGGTTTTCCTGTTGTCAACCTCTAATTTATTGAGATCCCATATAAGTATATTTAGAGGCAAGTTGCAGTGATTTCAGGTGTTGATTTTTACACCTGGGATCATTGGCCTTCTAATACTTCTTCTTAAATGTCTGACTTTGAGCTACCTCTCTTATGAGTAAACATTTTCTTAGCATACGGGACCAGGCAATCAAAAGATTAAGTCAAAAGCTGATTTTTTTCAACTTCTTAACACTACAAATAAAATGCAGTGAGAGATAGCGATGCTGATATTGATAAAATCAGAAATTTTATATTGCCCTGATCCTCCTTACCGTGATTGCCCTGTAGGTATTTTAATTACAAACTATCAAACCCCAACTAATTCTTTCTGAATCCCAGTTGGCTTTTAACACAACAGGAAACATAAGTCATGTAGAAAATACAAGTTTTGTTAAGTGTTCTAGTTTACTAGCTGCTGGAATGCAATATACCAAAAACAGAATGGCTTCTAAAAAGGGGAATTTAATGAGTTGTTTGTTTACAGTTCTAAGGCCGAGAAAATGTCCCAATGAAAGCAAGTCTATAGAAATGTCCAAACAAAGGTATCCAGGGAAAGAAGCATTGGTTCAAGAAGGCTGATGAAGTTCAGGGTTCTTCTCTCATATAGAAGGACACATGGCGAACACGGTGTCATCTGCTAGCTTCTTCTCCTGGCTTCTTGTTTCATGAAGCTCCCCGGGAGACATTTTTCTTCTTCATTTCCAAAGGTCGCTGGCTGGTGAACTCTGCTTCTTGTGGCTGCATCGTTCTCTGCTCTCTCAGAATATCTCATTCTCCAAAATGTTTCCTCTTTTATTGGACTCCAGAAACTCATCAAGACCCACCCAAATGGGTGGAGACATGTCGTCACCTAATCCAGTTTAACAGCCACTCCTGATTAATCACATCTCCAGGGAAAATGATCTGATTACAGTTTCATACAGTATTGAATAGGGACTATTCTGCCTTTATGAAATGGGATTTAGATTAAAACATGGCTTTTCTAGGGGACATACATCCTTTCAAACCAGCACAGTAAGTCATAAGAAAAATTTTATTGTGCAATTGCTTTTAGATCCAATAGTCCATTTTGGGCTACTTTTTTTTCAATACTTTAAGAAATGTTTTGTCTACATTTAAAAATAGTATAAATATATTTTCTATAAAATATTTACAAATCTTTGTGTTCAGAATAATTATCTTAGAGTGACAAATCTATCATCCTAATTTTGTTATGAATTAACTTTTCAACACTTCATTGTCCTCTATCATTCTAAATAATTAGAATAGTCTTAATATTAAATTACTATATGTAAAGTTCTACATTTAAAAGAGAACAGAAGAGATTAACAATTAAGTGGTGAAAAATAGCCAGTACTGAGGTATCACTTCCATATTTTATTTTTCTGGGTAGTTTTTATAATAAATATACTTTACTTTAATGAAGGTGAATTGTAGAATTAGAATTAATAAAAATAACTTTGTTTAAAAAAATCAAAGAAATCCAATAACAGATGCAAATGTTTATATCAATTCCTATCACATAAGTGAACAAATATAAATACTTAACTTTAAGGTGACCTGTCTTGTATACTTTGAGTTTATCTGTTTTTGAATGAGTAATACATGATTCACTACCTTGTTGGATTTCAACTAGAGACAGGAAAGTATCAGAGAATGTCCCACAATAAAGCACCTTAATGTGATAATTGAACTACTAGATAAGATATATGACCTCCAAATGGAGTGATTATTGACTATGAGAAGCTTTCAATTCAGTACAAAATGACTTTGGATAAGAGGTCTCCAGAGTTACAGACAGAGGTTATGTTTTGGTTCTTTAAATAATGGTGAGAAAAAGGACACTGGAAGCAAATTTGTAGTATTTAATACAGCATACATAGGCAATGCTCCATTTTTTACCAAAACACATTTGAAATCCTTGCCTTTGAAAGGTATTAGTTTAAGTTGAAAAAAATGACATTAATAAACATATATATATATATATACACACACACTCACATGCAGTGCTGTCAAACAGAACTATGAGAAAGCAATCACATTTCTTACACAGAGTACTTGAAACTATTATGAATTGCAGGTTAAAGAGGGTTTCCTCACAAAACACTGAAATGCATTCTGAATTAAATATATCATCTATGAAAAAGATATATTTTTGCACACTATAAAAGTTTGTTTAAATATTTTTTGAAACAGTATCAAGGAGACCACATAAAGTACAGACAATACAAGAATACAATACTGCTGAGTTTAGAATGAGTTCTCCACGACAAAACCTGGCTGAAAGGAAATCATACAATAGAACACAGTTCATGGATTCTTTGTTGTAGTACCTTTACCAATGATACTCAGGCTAATCTGAAACTTGTTTCCTTTGTTACAGAATGTGCAATCTGAGACTTGTTCCCCCCTAAGGGGAAATTACTTGTTTACAAAGGTATTCTGGCTTCCTTCCATCCTAATTCTCCTAATTCTTTCTGAGCACAGAAGCCATAAATGATATCTCTGAGACCTCTTGAGATTGAGAACCTCAATTCTTATTTAGAAAATAGGGAGTGCTGGACTAAATGATTTCTCAGTTCCTTTAAGCCGTGAAATTTTGCCAGCAGAGTCAAGAGAATTTGATTAAGCACTTTTAGTCTTTTGGTTCATCTTTTATTGGTTGAAGGTGAGACCCAACCTCTAGCACTACTCCTCTATGTTCCTCCTTTTCAACCAGATTCAGAGCCTATTTGTTTCTTTAAATTAATTAGCATCCTTGCTCTTATGAGAAGCCAAGAAACAGGGTAAAGAAACAGCTCCGCTTTGGGTATTAAACAGTCGGAATCTTGGTAGCTAACTGTGGCCACTCTTCACATTCTTGTTATCAATTTTTACATCAAAAATCATTGTTCTAACACAAGTTAGAGTGACAAGATGAAACAATAAAAATTAAAAGATACAAATTATTTATGGATGTCTCAGTGGTTGACAACAGAAGAGATGCAAAGCAAATTTTTTGAGATAATGAAGATTTGCCTCTCTCAAGGATATTTTCATTTTAACCAGGGACCTTGCTTTCAGAATATGCTTCTTTCCTAATGGTAAATTTTTAAGTAAAAAGCATTGACCTGTGTGAAAGCTAATTTTTCATGAGATAAGTTCTTCAAATCTCCCCCTCACTTGCACTGCCTACTCATAAGGCTGAATGTGGCTGCCTCCCATTCTCTAGGACTATTAAAGACTTTTCTTGCCTGGAGTTCCCACATCTAAAAAATCTTTTCAGTAATTAGGCTTCTTCTTGGTCATATATACCTTTTGAAAACTCACAGACAAAGGGGGGAAATTAAAATTAATTGCGAACAATGGCCACACAGCAAAATTGCATTTAATGAAAATTAGGTACATTCATTGGAGAATTCAGACCACAATCAAGAGGTTTTATTTTCCCCAGGTAAAATCCTGAGGATTCTTGAAAAAAAATGAATACCTAATTGGAAAAAAATTAAATCTTAAGTAACACACACACGCACGCACACACATATATAACTAGGCTTCGGTACTTAATTCCCTATGGACAATGGGTACCTTTCTGCCGAATCACTCCAGAAATCAATAAAAGTTCACAGCAAACACTCTCAGGGGAAGGAAAAGCTTTACAATTATAGTCTTGATATTTATCTTCCTCTTAAAAGAAATTCAATGCATGTGATCATGGCTTAAATGAAGTGCAGTAAGTTGCTTGAAAGCCTGATGCTCACTGGATTGATGTTCCTTTTTAATTTTTAAACTCAGGTCCATATAGGTCCTCCTCCAGAAAGAAAAATATAGAATTCAAATGCTACATTAGATTGTCTCCAGCATTAAAGAGATTGCTATATCATGGCCTGAAAATTGTATCTGCAAATTACTTTTCACAAATTCCAGATGGTCAGCATTTGATATTGTATATAACGTTTCTTTTGACCTATTCCATGTTTACCAGTGACTTTATTTCTTTTGTAAGCCATATATCACTAAAAATAGCATAGCATCTATGGGCAATACAATGTAAGAATTTTTTTTTCTTAATCTTGTAATTTAATAGAATTTAAATGCAGATGACAGATAATTGGTCTGATCGAATGTCTCGAGTACCTAAGTGCTTACAACTGGGATTGTATAATAGGTAAGGCATCTAAAATTTGGTATATGAATGAATAAATATATTTTAAAGATTTCTCTGCTGTGTGTCACTGAATGTGGTACATGGCCTGCCTGCATTTGAATCATGAAGGATGATTATTTAAAAGGTCAATTTATTGCCTCCACTTAAATCTCTTTTGGGTCAGAATTTCTGAGCATGGATTTAAGATGTCTGTACCTTAAACATGCTGCTTGGGTAAATCTTGAAAAGTCTGTTTCCAAGAAAAAAGACAACAGACCTAATTAATCCACCAGTTGATGGTAATCTCATAAGCACAAGCTAGGTGACACTTGCTTAAAATTTCCCACCAAAGTACCAAGGTCCTTTCAAAATACAACCTCTTCTCTCTGCAGCCTTCCTTTTACTAGCCCTTAGACTCATCACTAACTATTGATGTCAAACCAAGTTCTGCTTCACTCTCTCAGCAGTGTATTTTGGACCATGCTGACTCCTTCACTGGCCTAAATTCTGATTCATTTGAAGCTGAGTTGACACCATCTAACACCCTTTTCCTAACAACACCCAAACCTCACCCCCACACCTACTTCAGAGTCAGGTGGAACGCTTGTCTAAATGATTTTTTGGTTAACATCTTTATTGAAAATATAATCTACATACCATTCTTCCATTTAAGGTGATACAACTTAAATTATGATTTTCAACACCCCAAAAAGAGACTCCATACACTTTGGCAGTCACTCCTCATTGAAATCCACAATCTCCAGCCCCAGTCCAGGAAACCTCTGTTCTACTTTTCCCTCTATAAATTTGTCTATTCTGGACATTTCATACAAATGCCAGTCACACATGATTCCATCAGAGCACTAACAACTGTATCTTAACTGGTGTAGTGTGGATTGTGCCCCCCAAAAGATGTATTCATCTCTTAACCCCGAGGCCAGTGAAATAGGTCCTACTTGGAAATAGCCTTTGATGATTTGATTAGTTAAGATTAAGACAAACTGGAGTAGGGTGAGCCCCTCTTAGAAGAGATGAGTCAGGCAGACAGATACCTAGAACATGGACTTGTAACAGCAGATGCAGAGATAGAAGGGCTGAAGCTGCAATCCAAGATTGCCAAGGACTGCCAGTAAACCACCAGAAGCTAAGAAGAGGCAAAGAAGGATTCTTCTCCACAGATTTCAGAGGGAACCTGTGAAGGACATCTTGATCTTGGACTTCTATCCTCCAGAACTGTGAAACAGTGAATTTCTGCTTTCAGCCACTGAGTTTGTAGAACTTCTTTACAAAACTAAGACAGTGCCTCTCTGACCAGATCACAGATAGTCTGAGTTTCCTGTATGCAGAACTGTGCCTGGTACATGACGAATAACCAATAAATGTGAGATACATTAAAAATATGGAAGATATTGGATTATAACTAAATTGGGGATAAGACGTTAAATTCACACAAAATGGGAGGACTTTGACAGAGAGGCTGCTACATTCCAATTACTCATAAGTAGTTTTTGATAGGAGAAGAAGAGTAGCTCATGAGATTTCCTGTGACATACAACTTACTACTGCTAGATCTTGGGGAAAAGGGCACATTTTTTTTTGCCCTTTTACCTTTTCTTTCAGTTCCTCTCCCAACTTCTATGTGCTCCCCTTGCTCCAGTGATACCGTGTCAACAAGTTTCCCAAACCCTTCTTCCCTTAGTATCCTAATGTTAAATAAAACAAATTGGCCACCTTCACTGGCATTGTTGGAAGTGACCTGTTTTTTGACAAGTGACAGGGATTTTTTAAAGTTACAAATGAAAGTTAGAACTTTCTTTGAAAAAAAATTTCAAGTTTTGTAACAACTGGAAAAAACTAGCTTTGGTCCAATAGAAATAGTCTATCAGAAACAGCCAAATATACTGTAATAAACCACCTGTGATCACTCCCTGCTTTGTAAGATCCTCCTTTATAAGGAACCTAAATGTCAACCAATTACTGTAAGTTTATCCTTTAGAAATTCCCTGTCTATAATTCATAGGCTAATATAATTTGCTAACAAGTTTGAGACTCCTACATTGGTTTGAGCTCTCCCTGCTTAAACAGTTGCTCTTTCAATAAACCCATTATGTTGATTATTATTGGTGACTCAGTTTGATTGAATAACTATGATTGAAAAATAACACTCTTGGTCTGATCAACATTTCTATTATCTGAGGGCCATTCACACCACAGTCGTGATTCTGAACACATAAATTCATAGAACTGGTTGAAAGATGAGATGCAGTATTGATCATTTAAAAAATTTATAAGCACAGGCTCTTAAAGGATCTTCACAAAGAAGCTTGTGCTGGTTTGAAAGAATCACGTACCCTAAGAAATGCCATGTTTTAATCCTGATCCAATTTTGTGTGAGTAGCTGTTTCTTTTAAACCCTATTCAGTACTGTATGCTGGAAACCTGATTAGATTATCTCCAAGGAGATGTGACTCACCCAATTGTGGGTATTAACCTTTCATTAGAGGGAGATGTGACTCCACCCATTCCAGGTGGGTCTTGATTAGTTTACTGGAAACCTTTAAAAGAAGAAGTATTTTGGAAAAGGCTTGAGATTCTGAGAGAGCAGAGCCTACAGAACAACGAGACCACGAGAGCCCACACAGCCAGAGCCCTTTGGAGATGAAGAAAGAAAACACTCCTGGGGGAATTTCATGAAACAAGATTCCTGGAGAGAAAGCTAGCAGACATGGCCAGGTGCCTTTCCAGTTGAGAGAGAAACTCTGAATGTCACTGGCCTTCTTAAGCCAAGGTCTCTTTTCCCAGATGCCTTAGATTGGACATTTTTTAGCCTTGCTTCAGTTGGGACATTTTAATGGCCTTAGAACTGTGGACTTGCAATTCAATAAATTTCCCCTTTTAAAAGCTGTTCTGTTTCTGATACATCATATTCCAACAGCTAGCAAACTAGAATCAAGTCTATGAAAAGCAATAATGAAATCACCCAAAATACCATAGCAGTTGGGCTATCACTGTTAGATTTTGTTGAGCACATATACAATACACCCGTACATACCTATATACATACATATGTATACATTTGCATTTTTCATGTCACAATATGCTGTGCAGAGTTTTTCATTTCAGTAAGAACAATTCTACAGCACCCACTATGCTGCATAGCATTCCATTGTTTGAATGTTACATCAGTCGACTAAACCACCCTCTTTTTCTAGACATAGAGGTTAGGTTATTTTCCCCTTTTTCCAACCTATTTTAAACAATGCAGAGAGGAATATTTATGTATAATTATCTCTGCACAGCTAGTTGGTTAGATTTCTAGAACTAAAACAGCTGTATCAAAGTATACGCAATTTTTATGTTTTGATCAGTATTGTGAAATTGCCCTGCAAAGAGACTGGACACCTTTATACTTGGAAAACCTAGCCAAGACTATGTGTTCATAATATTTTAACTACTTAACAGCATAACAGGCAAAAAGCAAAGCATGGCCTTTTGATGCTGCTTTCTCAAACGGTAAAATTAGGGATTTGTAAACCTTTATTGCAACTGATTATTACTTCTAATAATCTGGCCCTGTCTCCATGTCTGATCAATATTTTGCCCCGAATCCATATCCATATCTTATACTAGGGAGGCTAAGGCTCTAGCTGACACACATTTCCCAATAATTTAAAGTGTATAAATGGTAATGACCTATTTGTTTAAGGACTTATCCAAAGAGAAACATAATCACTCAATCTTATTTAGCTTTCTTCAATTCAGGCTTATTTGGATTTCCTCAATTATTAGTGAAGTCAAATGTATTTCCAAGTTTTATTGCTTCTTTCTATTACTACTTTCAAGTCTTATATCTATTTGCCTATAAGGATATTTTCCATTGGCTACTGATGTAGATTTTTCCACTCATGGTTAAATCCTGTTGTTATCATGTGTAAACATCCTACACATACATATGTCTATTTATTTCTGGTCCCATGATTCTGTTCCATTACCATACTAGTTTAAATGGTATAACTTCATAATGCATTTTCATTTCTACTAATGCATGACCCCTCCTTCAAAACTTCCCTATTCCTTCACTCATTTTACATACTTTTTTCAGAGGAACTTTAAAGCCACTTGAAAAAATGAAAAGAATATTAATAGGATTTTGCTATTTTAGGATTATAATAATATTATATATTATAATATATAACTATATTATAATATATAATATGTATTATAGGATTTTGCTATTTTGGAATTTACATTGAATGCAGTTTTGAGAATTGATATCTTTAATGCTTTAAATTTCCTAAAAGTAGCACAATGATCATTGAAGAAATAGAGGGAATACCAAGTGGTATTTAAATGGTTAGTATTTGAAAATTATTTTCTAAATACTTAACATCATTATGTGTGTTAATCATCACAGCAATGTCATAAATGAGATATTGTCACTTTGCAGATGGAGAAACTAAAGCATAGAAATTTTAAGTAACTTAGTGGGTCAAGAAGGAAGTAAGCACTGGAGTAGTTTATACTCAAACATTTTGAAAGCAGAGCCTCCATAGCAACAGTTCCATTACTTAGGTATGTCCCGCCTTTCAAATATTATTTTTCTCACATAGCTGCTAGACATCTTGTTGAATTTACATCCATACATTTTATGCATTTAGTTTGTTTCTAATTTTTACATCTGCTTTTTAAAATTAGTAATACTATCAATTTCTAAGTTTTTATTTTGGAATTGGCCAATTTACTGAATGCTCATGGTTTTTAATAATATTTTTGGTTACTCTGGGTTTCGAACAATAATTAGCATTTGAAAATAATAATAATGTGGCTTCCTTCTTTCCAATTTTACTATCCCTGGGTTAATTTTATTTTCTAATTCCTTTGCCTAACAATTACATAATAGTAATTAGTGTTACATTAGAAATGGACACTAACATTTATTTAATGTGTCTTTTTAATACTCACATAGACTTTTTTAATGTTGGTGGCATTGAGGATATTGATTTATAAAATAAATCAAGAAAATGTTCTCTACTCTCCACTTAAAATAGCATAGGCTTCTTGTTTACTTGAAGGAATTCAACAAAACATACCTCCAGTGATGGTGCTCTGTTTTCAGTATCTCAATATCAGTCTTATAATAGATGGCATATTTTATACCATCTATTGAGAAAATTCTTCTATGTTATAGCTTCTAAAATACTATCAACTTGATGCAGCTCTCCCTTTGCCATTCCTAATTTCATATTATTTCATCTTAGTTTTGTCACAGGCAAATGTTCTGCATTTTTATTTATTGATAACAAAGAATGAGTTCATGGATTTATTTTCAAATTCTACCATTCATTCTAATTCATTAATTTATCTTTAAATCTTTCTTCTATTTTCCTTTATTTTATTGTTGACATTTTTCAATTCTTTCAGCTAAATTATTCATTATTTTTGCTTTTTATTTAGTAATTAACTGACATTAGTTTCCTTTTAATTAGTTGGTCTACATCTATAGGTTTGCATGTAGCATTCTTTTCATTATCATTTTCTAAATAATCTGCAAATACAATTTCATCTACTTTGCTTAGTTATCTCCAAATTTGTTATGCTATTTTTAACCAGAGAATAATCCATTTTTCATAATTTGGTGCCTGTGGTTGTGTTTGTGTGTGGTGGCTAATTATATAGCAACAATTACTGGGATATATAGCTTGCTAGACAATAACTTTGTTTGCTTAAGTAATACAAAGTTTGCTACTCATCTAGTAGTTAATTTTTATGAATTCTTTCAGACCAACCACCCACACCATAATTTAATTATTTCTATTTAATCTTCCATAAACTGGATAAAGTGTGTTAAACTCAATTCTTCTCTTGTATTTTCTCACTTTTCCCATTCATACTAGGCAGTTTTGTGTTACATATTTCAATTCTATGTCATAAATTAAGTTACATTGAATGATATGATGTGGAGATGGTTATTTTCATTGTAGTTGTTAGGGGGAGGATTTTAGAGCATAATCAAAACCTGTTCTCTTGCTCTCCTTAATTACTTTCCAATTACGTAAATCACATAAAATTTTATATTTCACAGGCACATACAATCTGCATGTATGGAAATAAATTAAAACATATGCCCATGGGAATAAATTAAAATAGAGTCATTAAAAATTAAGCAAGGGAGCAATGACTACTTAAAATCATAAATC
Organism: Tamandua tetradactyla; assembly: GCF_023851605.1. NCBI lineage: Eukaryota > Metazoa > Chordata > Mammalia > Pilosa > Myrmecophagidae > Tamandua > Tamandua tetradactyla. Next base: position 33,122,686 of record NC_135352.1, read on the forward strand.
ACATACTGCGAAGTGCAGGATGTGTCTTGAATTAGCATGCACATTTTACTATAATAGCATCACGGCTCTACATCACTGAGTGATAAACAGGTTGAAGTATATCAAATTGAGTTCTCACACTTTATTTTTAAAGTATGGTTTAAACCATGATAGGTGGAGTCTAGGAAATATTTTAAAACCAAATTGCTTCTATTGAATAGTGCTGTGATATCAAAGGTTATGTTGGCAATGTTGGTTTACAACATTAATCTACAAATAATAAAAACTATTGTGCTAATTAGAGACTGTATTCTAAATTCACTAAGCTCAAGTCCACTGCAAGCTTCAGGTTCCCAATTTAAATAATTGTATCTATCTATCTATCTATCTATCTATCTATCTATCATATATTTTCCCAACTAACTACCTTCTATCACATTGATCTATAATCTATTTAACTAGCTATCCAGAAAGAATATGAAGAGAATGGGAACAGAGAGAGAAAGAGAGTCTTCTCATGCTAGAAATTAGGCCACAGTTGCAATGCCCCATATGACAGCTTATAAGTGGCTATGTAAATTTAAACTAAAAAAATAATAATAAAATGCTTTTCAACTGTTAAAATAAGTGGCTAGCAGCTACTGTTTTAGGGCTGCACAGGTAAAGAACATGTCCTAAATCACAGAAAGTTCTTTTAGACTGCACTGATGCAGATATTTCATCTCATTTATTCTTCAGAAGAATGTGGAAAAGTAATTCTTATTATGATTCTTCTCAGATAAGAAAATTGAAGTTCAGAGAAAATAAACAGCATATTCAAGTTCAGTACACTAGTAATTGACAAACCAAGGACTTTAACTCAGTTTCATCTGATTGTTGAGTTCCTGGTTTTCTACTTTCTAAGGAGAATTAATTGGAAGAAAGAAACCTTTAACTTCAGGAATGGCTGCAGTTAAGCTCCTGCCCTAAGCAGGTCAGAGCCTCAAAACTCTCACTAGAAGTGGCAATGACAGAATTTGCTCCAGGGCTATTTATCTTTATGGATAATTTGACCTACTTTACTTATCCCAAGGCTGCTGGTGTATCTTCTGCTAGATTCTCAAAACTGCGTTCAAGGTTCGTTACTAGTGTGTATGTTCTTCAGTTAAATTCATCTTGTGACTCAGATCTCCCCATTACCTTCTACCTCTAGCAAAGTTTTAGCAACCCTGAAATAAGGTAACATTTTTTGTAAGGGACCAGGTGTAAACTCTCAGTCTCGGCCTAACCTTTCAAGCTCTAACAAAATCACCCTTTTCCACTGCAGTCAGTAGAGTAGCATCCCCAAGACTCTAAGCTCCACTACCTGTGAAAGTGACCTTATTTCAAAAAAGAGGTTTTGCAGGTATAATTAAGTTTCTTGAAATGAGATCATCCTGGATTTAGGGTGGATGCAGAATTCAATGTCCGATGTGCATACCAGAAAAAGGGGCAAAAGATCTAGTCCACAAAAACAGAGAGGAAACAGGGCATGCGATAATGGAGGCAGAGATTGGTGTGCTATGTCTACAAGCCAAGGCACACCAAGGATTGTTGTCAGCAGAAGTTCGGAGAGAGGCACGGGACATAATATCTCCTTCAGAGCCTCCAAAAGAAGCAATCCTTCTGAAACCTTGATTTTGGACTTCTAGCCTCTGAAACCATGAAAGAATAGATTTTTGTTGTTGGAAGCCACCCATCTATGCTGATTTGGTTTGGCTCCCGTAGGTAGCTAGCACATCCATCAGCCTTCTCAGTGCTTTCATCACCTTCAAAGCAGTTCCTGTTCCTTCTACATCTCCCAATGACATAATCAAGAATTTCTTGTCATTAACTTCCCAGTTAACTAAAACAAGGATGGAAAACTTGGGTGAACACTGCAGAAAAATGTCAAAAATATATGAGTGCTTGGTTGTAGGAAAATTACAATGTCTTTAAAATTAGACTGAATGACTATGTTTAGTGCAATATTGTTTCCTTTTCTAAAGTTTTGAATGAGCTCCGAGACAAGAGAAGCCTACGAAGGCTTAATGATATAAGATATGTGAACATGTACTTTGATCAAACAATGCTAGAGAAATAAAAGAAGTTTAATATTACTGTCAAATAAATGAATGGTTCATTTAATATCACATAGACTTAATGGTATGCAAATGGATTATTATGCTGCTTGGTGATAAGTAAAATGATGCAGAATACAAAAAATTACATTTTCTTATTTTATATGTCCAAAGAAAATTACTTTGGATGATCTTGTCTTGTATTTCTCTAGCATCTGCAAAAAGTAATTTTAACAATTTTCCATATCATGAATCTTTTAATAGTCACTGCTTTCTCTAAACCATTTAGAAAACTCTCACAAACTCAAGCATTATGCTTTAATTTGTCCCAAATTCCTAATTCCTTGAACTGTGGCTGATTTCCTACCAAGATCTAATGCTGAGAAATATTTTTCTAGTTTTTTGTCAAGAAAAATAGGAAAAAGAGCATTTCGTCTCATAGTCATACGTTGAAGTATACATTATTTTAAGAGTATCACAGGTTTTTCTTTTAAGGAATTAAAGAGTAATCATGCTTTCCGTTCCAGGAAAGGAAGCAAAGGAGTTAAAGTGGGGTGGGGGAGGGGGAGATATAATCTGTAGTTCTGAAAGAGCCAGAGTTTTTCAGTTTTTGATGAGAAAGACACAATCTGAGCGACTATTTTATTTCTCATGGCTGCTTAGAAGAAAATGGTCAAAAGGCATTCAGGTCTTGTCCATTTTATTTATAATGCAATCTGTTATCATCTGGGTTTATTTTTCTTTGAAGTAGTCTGCAATAGGTAATAGAGTCAAAGGAAATGGTCCTGTTAATCATTTAGCATAATTTAAATTCATGCCATCGTGCAGTCCTTTTAGGTTCTCTGGTTAAGAGAGACCACGTATTCAGGTAAAAATTACTGGAAGGGGAAAAAAAAAAAAAAAAAAGAACCAGTAACCTAACTGCCTAAAGGGTAACCACAACCAACATATTCGCTTAGAGTTGTAATACACCAATCCACTCTTACCTGAGACTTACATCGGTACTTTGGCAACTTTTCACTGCTTGCTGACTCTATAAGAGAATAGCAGATAAACAGAATTCAATCTGCCATAAATGATGGAAAATCTGTCTGCTGTTCACAGTTCAGCTTTATACAGCGCGAAAGCTCTGTACCGAAGCCCTTTAAACCACCAATTTAAGTGTGCAATTTCTGGTGCATTGTCTGATTGCAGTTGGTAGAATATACTAATTCCTCTTTTCAGTTACATGTTTCACCTGCTTGAAAATCTACCAATAGGATATATATCTGACAGTCACCAACATTTCTAACAAAGTTATGGGTCCTGTTTTTCCACTGTACTTGGGAGTAGTGTGGGAGACATGGAATGCTAACTGAGGTATACTGTGTGGATTTTTTTTTGTAAAATCCGTTTGTACGAGAGGTTATGTTGCATTTGGTCTTGTATATGTATGTATTTACACACATGCACACGCATGCATGCCTGTGCTTCTTCACTTTGGTTAGAAGAAAACCCAAAGAGCAGCACAGCATGACTTATGAGGTATTAATATCATCTTCAATCACAAAAAATGTTTCACATACGTAGTCTGAAATATATTTGGAAATGAGACCTAAAGATTTTCATAAATCTTTAAAAAAAAAAAACCTAGGAGAGCATGTTTTACAGAACAGAGAAAAAGGAGCAATGAAAAAGAAATGCAATTTAAAAAATATGGCAGCAGGTAACCATGTAGGACCTCAAAATAAATAGCTTTAAGGCAATAAATAAGGGCAAAGAGAATTCATAAGTTCATTTAGTAAGCATTATTTAATACCTCTAAAACTTATTTAGTATTTAGGAGCATCCAGATAGATACACAGAAAGCATTTTTTTTTTCAGGGAATTTAAAGTGATTGGGAGAAAATATATAAGAAGAGAGCTAAATGACAATTAAAAATGGTTACATAGGGCAGTGCAACGTCGGCTCAGTGGCAAGAATTCTTGCTTGCTGAGCTGGAGACCCGGGTTCAATTTCCAGAGCCTACCCATGCAAAAAAAAAAGATTACATATATTTAGATTTACTAACTTAAGTTATGAGTGAATTTGAAGGGCCCTAAATATTGATCTGTAATATATATTGATAGAATTAATGTTCATGCAAGAATTAATGCACATGCATGTACACCCCAACTCACACATGCATATCATGTCTACAGCTGAAAATAAGGTGAAATAACGTAAGGAAATAACTGTAGATATATGTATAGCTATCAATGTGCCTATACGACAAACATTACGCAGTTAGCTATGAAACTGTTTACCTGAGGAAAACTAAAAGAATGTCAATTTGCAGGCTAATTTGAGCTTCAGCCCAAATAATTGACTCTCGTATTAAATATCACCACAAGCTAACTGACCCCAAATTCCTGCAACCTTGCAATTGGTGCAAGCTCCTAAATTACCAAAAGAAAAAGCTCGTTTTTATTCCCACACACTTTAATTTTTTCCCCAATTAAATTTAGAGTTGGAATGGTAAAATTTCGGTGTGAAAATGTTCTCTGAGCAATGTCGGAAGCCATGGATTATAGACGGGGAAACTGGAGCTAACAGGTAGGAAATTACATAAATCTCAGTAGAAGTCGAATCTCAGATTACGGCAACATTTAGAGTTAATGGCTATGATATTAAAATAGTAAAAGATTAATTTTTTTCAAACAGTTATTCACTTAAGAGTAGAGCAGTGGTGTGGAGGTCCCGATTATTTAAGAACATGCTAATCATAGTTATTGTGTTATATTAAGTATATTAAAATCAAAATCATCTAAACATATCTCCCGCTGCAGTAATTTTACTTCTGAGAATTTACCTTAAATATATACTTCTGATTGTCAACAAAGACACAGTAAAACTGTACATCCAGCTTTCTTTCTGATACAAAATTAAAGAAAAAGAAAAACAACGAAAAATGCAACCATAAGAGAATGCTCTTTAACTTGAATTAAATCCATACAATGAAACAATACACAGTGATTAAACTGATGCTGTGGAAGGTAGGAAGATATTTAGTGGTAAAGTTATTTTTAAATAAAACAAAATGCAAGAAAAATGTATCTGCTTTGATAAACATGTCACAGTTCACATACATAAAATGCATATGTCATATATGCATGTGAACACAGTATCACCCACATGTGATATCATATATCATATCGTGTGTGGTGGTAAGATTTGGATGCATCTTTCTTTTCCTTTGGGTTTTTCAATTTGTTTTCTCCCAAATTTCCATGTTGAGCATGTATTATGTTTGAGTTCCAAAATAAACACTCAACGATCTTTTTTTTTCTTTTTTGGCATAGGCAGGCACCAGGAATTGAATCCGTATTCTGGCATGGCAGGTGAAAACTCTGCCTGCTGAGCCACCATGGCCCGCCCCTAAATGATCTTTTGAAACTACATAAAGTAGAATACTTCTTCATGTTTTAAGGCCTTATTAATTACACTTATGAACTTATTTCAGACACCAGAAAAGGAACGATGCAAATGTGGTTTAATCACAGTCCTGTAATGGAATACTGAGCAGTTTCTTAAATGAATGAATGACTTCTAAAAGTATGAATATAGAGAAATCTTAAAAAACATAAAGATGAGTAAAAGAGAAAGTTGCAAGAAGATACATAGAGTGACTTCACAATGATTTTAAGAACTGAATTCAATTTCTAAACAAATCTTTAAAATTACATTCAACACAAAGATTAAGTCTGTCTTTTAATACTGAGCTTTGGGTTCTGAGAGTAAATAACTACAAGGCTCAGTAAATATCACTACCAGAATATTTCTGTTTGAAGTATTTTTCATTCGGATGGTGTTATTTCTCTCAACTTTTTTCATTCTTCCTGTTTTCTTCCCCTAGTAATTATATTTTCCTTACTTAACTGCCATTTGAATAAAAGGGGATATTCTTGTACGTCATGTTTTGCAATTGTAGTCTCTGAAAAGAAAGTTCTCGGTGATGTGGGGGTTTGCTGGCCTCTCCCAGGGATTGCTGAGGGACAGGTTGAGAGTTGGCACCAACTTGGAAAACTCGGCCCGACAGGCTTGGTTTCTTTACGAGTCAGTGTGGCCAAACTGTCTGGATTTGGGAATGATGATTCACACCAACAGTGCTCAAAATGAAATGAAATGAAATGTATAACCCAATACGTCAATGTATTAATTTATACTAGAAACACAACAGTCATCAGCCCAGATTGGACAGTGCCCTGCCCACCCCCAACCACAAGTTCTTTTCCTAAAGAAAATGTACAAGAGTAATCAGATTATCAGAAGGGTTGCCTGGCAAGCAGTGAATTAAGAATCTAATTAGAAATTAGAATTTCTTATATGACATGATGCTAATGCCACTGGACTACATGATCCTGCTGCTTAAAGCAAAACCCTAGCATCCACCGCCTGCCCTGGAGTGTTACCAAACTTTGCCTTTCGGTTTCTAGTGCTGTTTGTCCGTACATTTTCCATGCACTTTAGACAAATTTGCCTCATAGACGGAGTCAACATTGTCAATAAGATTAGAGCTGCTGCGTTGGGAATATATTCTTTGTGAGATTCTTTTTGTGTAGCTTTGGCCACATGGTATGCAGTGAATTCGAGTCATTATTTCTCAACTATCTGTTTGAACTCTGAGAGATTTCTAAGGTGTGCCAGTACACAAGCACACGTACAAGCATGCTTTTTCTTGATTGTACATTACTGGCAGTATTTAGTTAAAATTTTACACATTATACATATTTTAAACAAAAGGCCTCTGATATTAGTCATTAGAAAATATTTTAAAATTAGTTAAAACTAAAAAAAGAATAAAAATCAAAGTAATTAATTAAAACAAAAAATAGAATAAAATAAACATATCAACATATGATTAATAACACTGGAAACAACTTAAAAATGGATATACCATTTGTAATGTCTTTAATTAATAGCATATATGTATCAAACTCATCGTCTTTCAATGCTATTACCTTTGGATATGTCATACAATTTAAGATTTAGTTACTCATAATTTCACTGGGGAATATGGAAGGCCAACCTAGGATAACAGGAACTCTTACAGGAATTTAATAATTTGATTCTAGAGCTGCCGAATCACAAGACAATTCCAAATAAAAGCTAACCGAAATCAAATTATCAAGCTCCAGAATCAGGAAAAAGCTACAAATGTAATCATCATTTCATTATATTGTTAATTCAGATCTTTAAAAATCACTTCATCCAAACTTTAAAAATTGGAATCTTAAGCAGATAATTTATTATTTAACATTGTTAATTTCTTATGTTTGATTACTTATTTATGGACAATTATTACTAAAGCTGTTTTAGGGAGTGACTTCTGTTTCAAAGGTAGTTTATAATCTCAATTCTTCCCTGTTTTGTATTTTTCTCTCAAAAGAATTATAATTTTGGTCATTTGTGTAATCTGCATTGTTGGCACATGCACACTTTTATCCAAATGCATCAAAAACTAATTTTAAAAATGTTGTAGCCAAATTTTAAAACAGGAATAAACAGAGACAGTTGATTTTGTATAAAAAGATATTCGTGGAAATGAACATTCTAGCAGAGATATTAATTTATAAATCATTTTATGGAAATATCATGATATATGGCAATTGGGTCTAAGAACTTACCAAAGATCAGCACTAGGAATTTGAAAACTCAAGAATGTTACTATATTCAAGAATATTTTAATATTATTTTATACATTTAAATATAAGTAAGTCATTTCTCTCAAAATTTATAAAACCAGGTAGTGATATTTCTGTTTTTCATATAATTTTGTCAGTCCACGAATTTTTCATTTTCCTGGCATTTGTTTTTAAATATATATACCAACCATCACATTTTTGCTTACTTCTTTGTTCAAATTAACTATTGCTAACTCTTTAAAAGCCAAAAATGCTTAAAAAGAATATACGCATTACAAACATTACTGAGAATTACTGTTTTATTTAAGCTATTATTGTTACCTCTCTTAAAGACATAATAGAATATAAAGAGAAATGTCACCGACCCATAATGACATTAAAATTAACAAACTTTTCATTGGTTTGTTTCTCATATTTACCAAAAAAATTTTGAAGAAATATGTATCAAATTTGATTTATACATATTAAAAACAATATATTTTAAGACTGTTCATACTTTAGATTATTTTAATATGTATTTTTAATGAAATAGGCAATAACTGAAATATTTTCAACTGTTATTACTTTTAACAAATAAAATCATTAGGTTGCATGTAAAAGGGATGCGAAGGGTGTGAATAAGGAACTTCAGAATGATAAGAAGTTCTTGGACCAGTATTTTAGGAAACAATTATGGCTTAAAAAATGATACATACAAAATATTAATTTTAATATTTTTGAAACTTAATATCTGTATGTAATACACTTAAGAACCCAAGAGTTTTTGTGTTATTTAATTAGATCTTAAAAAGAAACTTACTTAATATAATAGATCTCTATATGCTAAGCAAAGTGAAAATACAATAATTAGATTTGTAAGACAAAGAAAAAAATGATGGCAGCCCAATATAAAATAAACATTCTTCAATTGTTTAACTCTTGAATAACCTTGTGCATAGTTCATCTTAAAATATCAGCAAATTGAATTGGTTTTTATTCAATGAGAAGAACAGATCAAAGCCAGGAAGGGACTAATATTTATTGAGCACTTAATTTGATATTTATTTTTAAAATAATTTTATTAGGCTTATGAATTCTTTTTAAATTTAGGTAGCTTTAAATACAGTTTGGAAGAAAAACTTAGAGCTGGGAGGTAAACTGGCATATTTATTTTCCAATACTATAAATTGTGCAATTTTTTACCACTATCCTGTCAGCATGCTCTCTTCCACTAATAGTTCGTATTAGTTAACAGAAATTTTTTAAGAAACACACCTAAAAAAGCCCATGTTTCTCTCTGTGATTTTATGTAGCAATAATAGTTCTGTTGTATAGCATTGGGATATTTGGCCATAGAAATACGATTTAGCAATCACCATAATACTCATCTAAGTATCATAAACTATGTACAAAGTGTAACATATGAATTATTTATAATACTATTTAATCATTAAAATAGTTGGACAGGATAAATATAGGCTTTCTTAATAATGTTGAAAAGTTACATTCCATATTTTAATAGTATCTAATTTCAGATGTTATTACTGAAAAAGAAGTGTGACTCAAAAACTGGTTTTGAAGTGGTGAAAAAATTAAGGGTTTAGCAAAATCAAAGTTGTGAATTATTGCAATAAGCTTATTTTCCTAGTCATTTTATTCAAATGGTAGGAGATTTTAGAGGGATGGAAAGAGATGTAATTAAACAGTATAAAGTATTTCACAAAAGAATTCACTATCTGTTATTAGAGGAAAACCATTATCTAGTTCATCTCTAATTTGAAATTTGGCGAAATGCGGATTGGTGTGTTTATTTGTGCTGTTATTCATTCTGTATATAATCGCAGCTTAAATCTAGCAATGTTTATCTTTCAAATAATAGAATTAATTCTTAAAAACTATATGAACTGCTCCCTTTTAGTTTTAGCAGATAACTATTAAAAACCAGTTCTAACTAACCATATAATGCTGAAAGTAAAATATTTTATTTTTAAAAATGTAATATGTATACGTTATTTAACCTTTAAATAATAACGGAGCTATAAGGTGGAATATATTATTTATGCAATCCATTAATGAATTTATATTGGTAAGCATAATTAGTTCGTATAAAATATGTCCAGGTTTGAAATAAAATGTTAAAATCAAATTTTTTCTTTTAGCAAATGGGAGTGAAAACTGGAGGCAACCATCACTCATGCACTTACTCTTCATCCTCACGCAATGGGGGCTAGTAAGTGGAAGTTTTCTTTCTGACAGTCTGGGGACACCAGTTTAGTGAATCCTATAGAACCAGAGAAGTCATTTTTTGATAGTCTATTTTGCATGATAATGTTGCAAACCTGATGGTAACACAAAGATCCCTGTCGTACAATAATGATGATAAACATTTATTACAAAAACCAGGAAAGATAGAAGGTTCCTAAACATACTGTAGCTTATTAAACATGGAAACTTGATTAGAACACTAATAGCATTTATAGTCATAATAAAATTGCTAACAAAGGAATAATAACACAAATTTCTGGGGTATATAAGAAATACTATCAACTTGATCTTTTTTTTTAAACTCAGTTATTTAGTCTTTCAAGTTGCCCACAGCATTACAGATGACTTTAGTTCAGGCAAAAAGTTCTGAGAATCAGCATACATTTCAAAACCTTCAAAACACTCACATGTAAAACAGAAAATTCTTTCCAGGATAGGAGTATTGTGAAGTAATGAAAATAATAAAACATATGCTTATGAGAATGCAGATGCCATTTAGATAATGGTTTTCCTCTAATAACAGATAGTGAATTCTTTTGTGAAATACTTTATACTGTTTAATTATATCTCTTTCCATTCCTCTAAAATCTCCTACCATTTGAATAAAATGACTAGGAAAATAAGCTTATTGCAATAATTCACAACTTTGATTTTGCTAAATCCTTAATTTTTTCACCACTTCAATACCAATTTTTGAGTCACGCATCTTTTTCAGTAATAACATCTAAAGTTAGAAACTATTAAAATATGGAATGTAACTTTTCAATATTATTAAGAAAGCCTATATTTATCCTGTCCAACTGTTTGAACGATTAAATAGTATTATAAATAATTCATATGTTACACTTTGTACATAGTTTATGATACTTAGATGAGTATTATGGTAATTGCTAAATCATATTTCTATGGCCAAATATCCCAATGCTATACAACAGAACTATTATTGCGACATAAAATCACAGAGAGGAAATCATTTGAAGAGCTTGGTGCTTCCGAAAGAGTTTTGGGTAATCAATGAAATAAACTCTACCTCTAAATAAAATGTACACTAAGTGTACTTTTGTCAAAAACGTAAATATGTAAACTAATTATAACTAAGCTACATTTTTGGTAGAGGAAATGCCTGTTGAAATGAACAGATTTCTTTAAATATAAAACCATATGCACACAATATATCAATGACACAAAATGATCAAATTAGAATAGTGCTCAAAGTTGGAAATATTATTTGGAACATATCTTGAGATCATGAATTCTTCTGAGAAATATTTCAAGATACGGTTTTAACCTCCATGCTTAATCAGAATAGTTCTTGTTTTCTTACATGACAATCATATATATATGATATATATATGTATATATACACACTACTTCAAAGTTTTCCCTCTAATTAAGGACTAAGAATGTCCCTCCCCCAAAATCCAAATATTCATGTGCCTTCTATAAATTATAAGTGAAAGTCATGTTCAGTCATATCTTACAAGAGAAATTAAACAGGATGTTAACAAGATAGAAATTAAAGGATAAAATATTTCATCTTTTCTTTGATCTTTACTGACTGATAAATATATTTTATGTTAGAAACTAATTTTAATAGAGAATAAATAAAACATTGTTTCTTCATAATCTTTTAGTACCTCTGCATGCTTTTTGAAAGCTTGATTCAGTTGAAATAAATTAAAGTCTCCACTCACTATCTAGATTTCATGTTATTGTAATAAAAATACCTAACATAGCTAGGATAACAACAATAAAGTCCTGAGGAAATAGAACAAAGATAAAATGATGCAGAAAGTGGATTAAAATCAGTATAGTAACAAATACAAATACTTGATGATTGCCAAGCTCCAACTATTATCTTCAAATTTAGGTTAAATATAGATATGATATTTAGCTGATACTTTGAGGAACCATTTTTGATCCTGTAGCTTTTAAAATAAGAGTAAGAACTTAAAGATGAAAGTATTTCAATAAAGTACTGGAAAATGCTTGTATCAATATAGCATGCAACAATTATCATTACCAAGAGTTCCTAATGCAAACTATTTATCTAGCCAGCTAGCTAGCTGTCATTCTATCTAATGCACCTCCCAAAAACTTCTATACAACTTCAGTAGAGTGTTTCATGATTCTGTCAGTCAAATAAACTTAACTCCAGAAGCTCACGAGTGTATGAGAGTATCAATCAAATTATTTTTTGTTTCAAATTATAATTTAGATAGGTTCTGCTTAAATAAGTAATATTTAATATATCAATTTTATATAAAAATTACATCGATTTTAACATCTCATTTAGAATGTGCATACAGCAAAACATATAAATATACCCACTTTCTCTGAAAATGTTTATACCACATAAGCAGTGACCCACACATACTCATTTCCAATCAATTCTAGATAATTTTTGTTTCAAGCTGATTTTTAAGTTGTAAATGTGGATTATTATCTTTGAGGATCTGGACATGTGTAATAGTGATAAGAAATCAGTAGATGTCTAGCTTTCATATTTTCAAACATTGGAATGTGGAAAAAAAAAAACTTTCAGCATCTTAGAATGAAATCCTTTTGTTTATGAATGTGTTAAGGAGTGTGGAATGGATAAATTTAGAAAAATCCATAAGCATTTCATTGATGTATTTACTGACAGGATAAAAACTGTTCCTACAGAAATATAATTAAACTATTTTACAGCACTGAGCATCCCTATTCTTCCTTAATATTATGTGAATGTAAAGGAAATGCAGTTTCAGAGTGCACAATCAATAGTAAAGACATAATCTGATGATTAAAAAGGTAATCACATTTATTTTCACTAAAATGTGCACTCCTTGTAAAGCATGTTTAACTCAAATTATTACCGGTACTACATTTTCCAAAAGCATCATGTCTGTCTCTAAGTTCTTTGGAATTCTTGGTGTATAGCTGTTACTTTTAAAGTTCTAAAAATGATAAGAAAATATGATCTGAATTGGGCTCTTCCAGACTAGTTAAACTCAATTCTGTGCCAGAGTAAAACTATAGCATAATACAATGAAAGGAGCAAGAGACTGGAGATGAAGAGAATAAGATTCTCAGAACAGCGCAAATACCAACCCCTGAAATTGCTGAAGGCTTTGTCACTGTCTGTACAATGGGCAGCCTATTTTTCTCTGTTAACTTTAAGGTCATTTTGGCAAATCTTGCCTGTAAAGTTTTTAAATTTACATAGGAAAGCAGATTATATACCCATGTTATTATTATTGTTACTTAAATTATCAATGTTCAGATAGGAACATGTAGATTTTGAAGATTTGTTGCTTTTTTATCTGAATGTATGATTAATGTGCTCAGGTCACATCAGTTCCAAAATCATTGCAATTCTTGGGAAGAAGGATCATCAGTTTACCAGAATCACTGAAAAGTTTCATCAACTTTTCTCCTTCAACTTCAGCTACAGCAGAGAAAAGCATTTTAATAAATTAGTACAGCTGCCTATTTTAAGTTTGCAAAACATAAGCCCAGTTGCATTCAAACTATTATAAAGGATTCAAACTTATGTTTACCCAGATATTTAAATACATATCATATACTCTTAAATTATAGCATAATTATTGTACTTGCATTACAGCAAAATACCTTGTTTTCCATAGTGCTGGCTACCACCCAGAGAGTATAATCCTATGGCAATTTGATATTCCTGACATGAATGAATCACAGTGTACTCTCCTCTGTACAAGGAACTATTTTTTTTATAATTGTTTTAGGAAAGAAATAAAAGTTTAAAGAATTGTAATTTCTACAGCTATACATCCCAATCCTATTTCAGTTTGCAGAAACAATTTCTCTTTCAAATGACAGAAAATCTGGTTTCTTTCCTGGAGTGAACTCCATATTCACTTTGAGTTTCATTGTGATTAAATCGGGATAAATGAGTTCTATGAAGGTTGTAGTACAGTTTTCCACTGCTCCATCTGCTGGATATGCCTACATCTCTGCACAAAGTGGTAACCTCTAAAAAGTAACGTAACTAATTCAGCAGGTGGCTTCAAAAGGCAGCAGCTTTAGCACGTTCTTTGGAAACTTACTTTTTAATTTTTGCTTCACTGAAGCGGACCTTCTATACTATAAAAATAATTAATTAAGAATCGTAATCATCATTAAAATACTAAGCCATAGAAGGTGCATTTCACAGAAGGTGATACATTAAAAACAAGAAGCTGGTAGGTTATTCACTGCAGGTTTGCACACCTCTCCAACGGTACGGATTTTGATAACATTTATCCGATAGGTTCTATGGCCGTTCCTTTACTCTAGAAATGGAAACCATACGCATGAAAGTTTTAAAGAGATTTTTAAAGCATGCCTGTCAGTAAGCACATAAGCATCACAAAAGGAAACAGTGCCTTTCCAAATACGATTTACCGACCGCTGGAGGAGCCCTTAGCTGTTCCCCACAGCGTCATTGCAGGCAGCTCCGGGGTCGCTCTCTTGGCCGAGGCAGCCCTACTTTTCTCCTTCTCCCAGTCAAAGACGGGACAGCGTGCAGCTGCCGCCACCCGCTGCCCGCCAGGTCGCTGTCACCGCCGCCGCAGCTGCCGCTTCAAAACCGGGGCTGCTACTGCAAAGAAAGGGTTACTCCTCTCTCGGAGTCAAGTGACTGCAAACTTCCCCTGCTTTTCATACACCTTTTTCTGCAAACTTGTACGTCCTTCTTTGCAGAAGGGCCAAGGAGAATCATTACAAGCATCACAGGGAACATCATCAGAAAGGGCACCCCGGAAGGTAAGACCTACGAATGACTCAGAAACGCGATCTTAATCCAGATGGGAAAACACCGCTGCCGGCGGATCCAACGCCCCCAGCCCCCACCCACCCACGCACCTGTCCCATCAGCAAACGCTGGTGCCCACGTTGGCTGCAGCTGCCACGGGCATGTATGTGCGGGGTGGAATTAAAGTTTGACAAATGATGGCCACTCGTGGAAGGGGAAGCCTCTCGGCAGCCCCGCAATTCACGGAATGTGCTAGGTAGAAGCCGTGCATGAAAGTGGCACATACCTGTCTGCGGTCGCCAAAGCGCAGGAGTTGGTGGAGGTGGCGGGGCGAGAGTCCAGCCCTGGCCGCGCGGGCTCCCTCCCGGGGTGCGCGGAGCCGCCGCCGCCGCCGCCGCCGCCGCCGAGCCTGGGCACCCGGCCGAGCCGACGGCCGCCGCGCCGAGGGCGCCGGGCAGTGCCACCCACTTGGCCGAGAGAAGTTGGGCAACCACGGCCCCGGCGACCGGCGAGAGCAACACGTTTAGTTTGAACTTTCCAGCTCCAGTCTCAGCAAATACACACTCACGCACACACACGCGCGCGCGCGCGCGCAAGGAGAACCGCTCAGAGGCGAGCGAACCGGCACCGGCGGCTCTCTGGTCGCGTCTTTCTCTCTCCCTCGCTCTTATTGGCGCGGAGGTTATTGTTTTATTTATTTATTTCCTCCTCCTCGCTCCCTCCTCCCCGCCCCTCCCCCCCCGCGCCCCCTCCCCCCTCCCTTCTCCTCCTCCTCTCGCTCCAGTCGCCGGGGCGGTCGCGGGCGCTCCAGCTGCAGCGTGGCGGGGCTGCGCGCGCCTGGCGGAGGCTGCGGCGGCCCAGGGCTGGTTCGCGCCGAGCGGGGGCGCGGGCGCCGCGGGAAGAGGGCAGAGCGTCCCCGGCGTGGCGGCCCGGGGGGTCGGGGTGGGGAACCCGGCAGCCACGGGGGTTGCTCGCAATGGCTAGGGTGCCGGGGGACGGCGGAGGCCAGGGGAAGACTCTCCCCGCCCCGGGGGCTGTGCCGCGCGCCGGCGACCGGCAGCTGGGCAAAGAGCAGCGCCGCGATCTGCCTTCCCCGCCGAGCAGCTGCGCGCCGGGACCCGCCAGCCCCCCGCCCCGGCCCGGTCGGCGGGAAGACTCACAGCCTTCTGCCCGCCACGACCCCCGCCCCCACCAAGCCTCCTTTCCGCGCTCCCGGTGGTTTCCCCTCTAAGCCTTCGGGGACCCTCAGAGGCGCGCCGCCACCGTTTAGCGGTGGAAGACGCGCGTTTGCATCCTTTAATGGTGGTGTAAGTGCCACGCAGTTAGGCGTCCTTCACTCCCCATCCTTCCATTGCCCACACTCCGTGCAAAGGTGCAGTCCGCCCCGGGTGTGGCACTGACCGCCGCGGTCGGGACGGGCTTAAGGCTTATCGCAGTGAACCAGGTATTTTCTAATCACAGCTTCCAGGCACAGTTTGGGGCGCCTACAAGATCGGGTGCGACAATGTCTTTTGCCGCTACTGTTTGTCGCCTGAACTGAGTTCTCAAATGGCAAATGGCCCCTTTAGTGCCGCCGTCTTTCAGTAATAGTCTCTACCTGGTTTCCAGCTCTGCAGGAGAGATGACCTTAAAACTGACCGCCCTCCCCCACCCAACTCACAACCTGAAGGCTGGGCTGAAGGGAGCCCAATTCCGAAACAAGAAAATCCTTCCTCCTCTTGCATCTTACTGACCCTACTTCCGAAAAGCTTCTCCAAGACAACCCCTTCCAGCTTCCCATTAGGTAAACCTGTTGTGTGGGTGTGGGTGTGCGTTTAATATTTGGTGGGGTTTTTTTGTTTGTTTGTTTGTTTGTTTGGCTTTCATGTTTTTTTAGAGGTTTAGAGGTTCGCGAATTTCTGGAAAACAATCAAAATGTCTAGTGAATCTAGAGTAGATCTAGAGAAATAAACACAGCCAGTAAACTAAGCATCATCTCGAAGGCTGGAATGTAAATCTCAGCCCTGGGCTTTGGAAATAGGGTCCATTCTTCTGCAATTCTCTTTCCAAAGCCCTAACAGTCTGGAGCTATTTCTTAAAGGTTCAAAGTAGAGACTCACTATGACACCTGCGCACGTATCATTATCTCTTGTATTTTCTTTATCTTTTTCCTTCCCTTTCTGTCCATAAATATTCTCCTATTTCTTTGAAATATTCATCTCTCAACATTTTAGATCTTCTTTCACAAATTCCGTGGTGAATTATTTGTGCAAATAGTTCTTAAAGGCTGACATTTTACATATTTCACGTTTTCATTGGTATCCCTAGTAAGCCGTCCGGAGGTGAGACAAGGAACAGGTGAGGTCTTTGAAATGGGAGCAGGTGGAGAGAAAAATCACCCCTTCAACGTTTTGAGGTTCTCCTGCCAGTTTTAACACACACTTGCCATTTTCAAGGAAGGCAAAGGGAATCCTGATATCTGGACAGCCAGCTCTTTCCTTACTCATGAATTGCCAGCTTATTGATGAGGGGGAAAAAAAAGTATTCATAGTTGAAATTAGGAACCCCCTACAAGATGGGGGAAATCCAGAGACAAGCCCAAGAAGGCAAAATGAGCATCAGGGCTGGTCAGTATCTTTGGGATGTGTGCCGGTGAGGTAGAAGATCTTAATTTAGAACCTGGAAAGACAACATGCGATTTTAAACCCAGAGCCTTGAAGCATGCATTTCCTTCTCTAGAATTCTCTTCTGCTTGAGAGGTAGCCAGCTTATAAATCTGAGGAACATCTGTCTGACATTGATGCTACAAGTATGTTTTGTATTCATTTTCCTCTGGATGTGTATATATATATTTTTTCTCATGGTCTAAACAACAGATTAAATAGCATTATTTTTCAAAAATTTGTTCAGGGAATGCAACTAACTGTTCCACTTGTACCTACACTTGCCCCCCCACCCTGTGCCGGCCCCCAATATCCTTTTCTTCTGCTCTCAATGTCCAGAGCAATCAGTGTTCACTGGCTATATTCACTATTACTAGGAAATCATAGTTTAGTGGTAAGGATGATCCTAACTCTGGATACTACGAACTTCATGATTCAAGATATAAAATGAAGAAAAGATTAAACCGCGAGTTGACATTTATCATCATAGTAAACAAATGAATCACTTAAAATGTCTATTAACTACAGCTTTATCTGTTTTAATGATTGTGTTTATGTTTGAATTCAAATTATAAGGCCTGACATATCAAAAATAAGAAATATGGGTAGGATGGATTAAAATTATGAAATATATATAAGTGGGGACACTTTTTAATTTGTTAAAAGTCACTGGATTGGAGGGAAAAATTGAAGCCAACACTATAGAGTTGTTAAAGAATAACAATATTTTAAGAGGTTACTTGGAGAAATACACAAATCCACTGTCTTTATATTGAATAGGAAAGAAAACTGCATTGAATTAATTGAATTTATTTGAAAATGCTCTTCAGTATTTCTTCCAATAATTTGGAAAAGGTGGATGAAAACAATAAAAAGGAGAAATCCAACCATGACAGAAGGAAGACAATGTGATTGAAGGTGGCCTTTTGAAAAGAAAGTGGGAAACAGAGAGAGAGTTATTGAAATCCCTTCACTCCCATCCCAAAACATCAAAAATTATAAGAAACCTTGTTTCTAAAGCTCTAAGTTTCAGCATTTTTGAAAATCCCTGATGAGCGGTACATCAAAGAAAACAGTGAACCCAAACCAATGATCCTCACTTTCAAGAAATCCACTTTTCCCACTTTTTTCCTTCTGGAAAACCTGAGTCTTAATTTTATTTGATGTGAAATTTTCAACCAAAGATTTTTTAGAAAAATTTTATGAATCCATGCTGGAAAATCACACCCTCACCTTACTCAGAAACTTATTTGCAACCAAAGATCTATTTCTCTGCCTGTGTGTATACATGTGTATGTATATGCGTACATAGTTTCAACGTCCAGCCTCACAAAATGCAGTATGCAATCATTTGAGTTACGTATATGGAAATTGAAACTCAAACATGAAACAATTATTTTAACCCTGTTGTAAACATATTGCAGTTTTATGTACTTAAGACTAATAATGCTAAACCATTTACGTGTTACACATACAACTGCCTAAAAGTTACTTTAAAATGTGCCCCTAATATTTTTAGAGTACTTCATGTCTTGGTTATCTCTTTTTCAGTATTTGCAATTCATTTTAATATTTAAAAAATCCACATAATGTTAAGTGCTCATTTTTTGGACACATAAAGCAAAGATTGTCTAACTGACTCCTAGGTTTAAATTTCCTACCCTCAAGTCATCTGTCAAAGTCGGAAATGATGGTTCCTCTTCCTCCAGTAGCAGCCATTCCTCTAACCCCAGCCTTTCCTCCTGCTCTGATTCTTTGTTCGGTACAGTCAGGACGCTGGAGCAGAGATCAGGGAAGCTTTGGGCATGCTCTTCAGTTATATCCCCAGTGAGGGAAAAAGAAGGGCAATGAATTAGCTGTTGGGCAATTTCATATTATAGCAATTCTGGGCATTGAGAAAGTTAATAATTTGCCAGAGGGGCTGGTGCCATTTCTCTTTGTCTGTACAATGACAACTAGAAGCTAAGTTCCAGTTATGAGTGCACTCAGTCCCGTGGATATGAGCCTCTGAGAATTGTCCATGGCGTTCACAGAGTGCCAGGACCCTCTTGCCTCACCTCCATTAGGCTTGTCCTTGATTTCTGCCTGTCTCACAAACTGCCCCCTCTAATTCCTTCTTATTGAGTTTCTTCCTGCCTTCTCAGGCCCCTTGGAACTGGTATTCGCTTCAACCATACCGTTCTCTACCAGCCTTCTACCTAGTTAACTCTCACGTATGTTAAATCTCCACAGAAAATCAAAAGGAGGGCAGCAAACACTTTATTTTTTCCTCATAGCTCCCTCTACCTATCCAGCAGAACATAAAGGACAACTTGTAATTTCATGCATCTGAGATATTTGATATATTTTCTCTGGCGTTGAACAGTAAAAGCCATGAAGGCAGAGACTGTAATTTTCTTTGCATCTTCAGCCTTTAACACGGTGCCTGATACCAAGTATTTGCCCAAAAGTGCATGTTTCTTAAATGACTATTTAAGATAGAAAACTAGATTAAATTCAGTATAGCCATATTCTGGATGGTAGAGAGCTGGTCAATTGAGGCACAGTAGGAGAAAAGAGACAAACTACTTAATTTTATCCAGATTGATTCTGCTGCTATTTTCCCTGGTATTTCCCAAAGATCTTAGGATATCTTTGAGGTAATTTATTATTTTATTGCAACTGTATAGTGATGAACTTTAGTTTTTGAAAATATTCAATGAGAATGAAATGGAAAAATCATGAAGGAAAAAGAACAAGTTATAGCATTTTGACATTCTGAAGTAAATCATTCTTGGTCGATTTTGTGAGATGTATTCTGTGTTTATACTTTACATTTGTCCTTATTAACAGAAATGTTCAGCTATTAATTTACTATGCTGTATTCCATACAAAGCTGGGATGACTTGGGGAAAATTCATGCCACTATTAATAAAATGTATATAACTTAGGATGAAAACACCAATTTAAATAAAATTTACAATATAATAAAAAAATGCTTTACTCTCCTTATAGTTCCACAAAATTTCTAAAGAAGGGAGAAATTAACATGGGCTTTCTGATTTCAAAACGTTCCTTGAAAGTGAAAGAATTTGAAAAGTGCCTTTAAAGATGAGAAATTTTGAGGTCAGTGGAAGAATGGACATTTAGAATGAGGTTAAGTTGCAAAAGGGTGAATTTCAAAGCTATGTAAATGGTCTATGAAAATACTGTCTCAAAAAGAAGAGAAACTTTGTGACCTCAATTTCCACTTGTCCTTTGACTTCTGCATTTTAAAATCTGATTTTGTGTGAATATTGTAGTTGGGGAATAATTTGGCATTGTGTAGGAGTGAAAGTCTGAAGTTTGTTTTAAGCCTTTGAAATGTCCTCTATTTTACCATTCAGTTAGTGGGATTTTTTTTTCACTGAAAACACCTAAAAGATGCTAAACTCTCAAATATAATTTACAAGCCAAAAACTTTGTGAATGTTCACACAAAGTTATTTAAGTTCATTGTTTTATTTTAGATATGGGTCGTATGGGTCGCTCAAAGGCATTTGAAAAGCTACACATAGCAAAATGCAATTTAAATATTATTTCTCTCTTATTTGGTTGATTTTCTATTTTATTTAGCAAAAAATAGAGTCAATTGCCACATGTTCTCTTTTGATGAGAGAGTGCTCAAAATGCTGTCCACTGGTCCCTGGCAAGAGCAGACCAATATTATTTCAAAATGCGAAATTCTCAAGGCTTTTGGGATAACCTTTTTAAATATTACATTTGATATTAATCTTTAAGGATCAAGGTTTAGAAGCCATGAACTGGAGGTGAGGAGCGAAATCAAATTCCATAAAGAACTGGAATATTGTAAATGGATTCCTGTAACTCAGACCCAAACTTAAGAGTTTTCACCTCTTAACTGAAGTACAATTTAACCTATTGTACAGTGGAACAAAACACAAGTAGAAGTGTAGGAATGAGAGCAGAGAGCAGATAAGGAAATTTTATTTTATATGTTCTGAAAAAAATAAACACTGCATTAACTCTATTTAGGAGCAGATCTACAGTGAGGCCAGTGAAGCTTTATTTCCAGGCAAGCGCTTAAGGAGAGTTGTCACCAGAATCTCAGTAATCAGGTTAGAGAATATTTTAATGCAGTTTCTTTTAATTAAAATTAATTCACAAACCATGACGAAAAAAATAGCTTAATATAAATGAAAGACAGTACATGTATAACTGACTTTTTCTTTGCCTTGCATCCTGTATGGCTTCTGACATTAATCTATGCATTTTCTTTACTACACGTTGTGAAACATAAGAAATCCTGGGGAACAAACACCTCTAATATCACAGTGAGAAGTCATAGAGGAAAGATTCTAACAGAGAGATTCTGCATTACGCAATGAGCAATACCTGATTACCCTAAGTGCGCGATTCTTTTTGGGTTTTCTGTATTTTCAAGAGAGAATATAAAACAAAATTCAGGTCTACACTTGCAGCTCTTTTCCTTGTGAACGTGATTATTCTTGTTACGTAGAAAATGGTCTTATTTCTTGAGGGGAATCAGAACTAGAAAGAGTGCCCCAGGGGAATTTCCCCAGGGGGTGTTAGACTACCATAGACCTCGGGCTGTAACGTCAGGGAAAACCTATTTTGCCGATACTGTTGTTAAAGCATTTTCTAACCCAGACAAATCATGCTGTCATATTATTTAGGGAAATCATAAGTCAGGAGGCTGTAAATGTTCTGAAAGCTCAGATAAAGTTTGAGATATTAATAAGTGTAATAGAGAATTAAACCTAAATTATTTCTTTCCAAGTATCAACATAGAGCAGTCTAAAGATTCCTTTTATCTTAACCGCCAGCGACTGTATGTAGATTTACCTTATTGAACAGAGCATACACAATTCTCATTGTTTTACAACTCTGTGGCTCTCTCTCTTTTTCTTTTTTTGTCAAACCAAAACTATAAACTAGATTAGTGTACATTTTCTCCTTTGTTGTGTTTCCCATTGTCAGACACTGAGACCTTCATTCTTAAAGGGTTGTATCAATGGTTGACTTTGTTTTGAAGCTTGTATTTAAGAAGGAATTTTTAAAGAATGACGTCCTTGGCTCTTAACATCTTCAGAAATCAGTCCTCAAAGCCCACTGCTCTCCTTGTCAATCTAGCGGACACTGCCTCGTAACAACAAACACCATGAAAGTTGCTGGTAAACTGCATTGAGTGAGAGCAGTTTACTTTCTCAATAGATGAGAGCAGAGGTGTTTTGTTTTTTTTCTAACAAAATGAAATTAAATTTCATAAAGCTATCTGAGTCTTTTAACTGTTTTTTTTTAAACACTCACAGTAAAATCTTTCATGTGAATTTCATTAAGCTTCAAGGTCATTTAAGAAGAAGATGGCAAACACATCAATGACAGAAGTGCTTTGCATTTCATGCAGATGTGTGCCTATCAAGAGGATACGTGTTAAGGCAGGAGACTCTCTCATTCACTTTCTTTTATTATTCTGTTATTGCTTTTATATTTGGAAACATATCTTAATGTATCACAGAAAAATATCTATGACATATTGTCTCACTTTGGCTCATAACTATGAGCGTATCTACTGTGCAATAAATATCTCAAGTCACTATGGTTATTTTTACTTTCAATGAATTAAGAGTAAGAAGGAGTCAGAGAGAATACGCTGTTATTCTTTTAACTAATTTTCAATTGAATCTGAATACCCAAGAATATCCCACTAACTTTGAGAGAGATAAAAGAATATATATGTATATATGTAAAAATATATATATTCTTGTAAATATATTTAAAATATATATTTGTTTTTAAATCCATGAAATACATATACTTGTTAGGTTAAGAGTTTATGATTTTACTTAGTATTTTTATATACTCTCATTTCATTAAAAAATGTTGCATCAAGGCTAAGGTTTATCTATCAATGTATTTTTATGCAGATATGTCAAGATACAGAATTTTTTACTACTTGTGAATTCCAGATATGAGATACTAGTAATCATTAATGATGAAAGGAGATTATCTTCAAGCAAGTACTAATTAATGTTGTCAATAAATTTGTAAATACTGTGCAATATTTGAGCTTGTTAATTTATATAACTTGCTGATGGTTGTGACTACCATACACAATTTTGAAAAAAATATTGCTAACGAAAGAAAATATCTCAATTGAAGTAAACGTAATTGTAATAACTAAAAATAATGAACAAAACAAAAAAGGTAATTTGTATGAGGTCATCTGGTATTTCTCAAAAATGTGATAGCCACAGTAGAGTCTTGATTGCTTTGAATTCTCTATAATAGCTCTTGCATAATTAATGAACTTTTGATTGAGTTTATCGGCATTGTTCTTCTTTCAACCTTTTTATTAATTTTCTGTGAAGTGTATTAGAATAGTTCCAACCTTAGTAAATAAAGTGTAGGAAGCATTAGTCCAAGCGATATAATTTTTAACTAAATTTATTCATTTGTGAAGCATAAATTGAGCTTGTACCTCGTGATAGAAATAGTTATTAGTATCATAATTTAGACTCTAAACTGAAATGGATGAGGATGCCTATGCAATGTTCATTGGCCAAATCATTGTTAACAATTTTTTTTTAAGTTTTGATAATCTAATAGGTAAAAATAATAGACATTTGAATTTAAAGTTATTTTATTATGAGTAAGTCTAGTCATTTTTTCATATTTTAAGATCCAATTGTAGTTCTTAGAGTGTGAGCTATCTTCTCATATCCATTGTCCATTTTTCAGTTGGGCTGTTGACTTTTTTTCTCAGTGATTTGTGGAAGCTCTTTGTATTTTAGACTTGAATTATTTTGGTTTCTTTTCATACCTAGTTTTTTTAATGAAATCAAATTTATCACTATTTTCTTTTGTAGCCATTCAATATTGTATCACATCTGGAAATATCCTCTCTATTTAACATTTTAATAATCCTTTCAAGATTTCTACTGCCATTTTCATAGGTTCCTTGCTTTTCTACTTTTAAATGTCTAGTTATCATTGTAGGAAGTATCATTATGGAGCCAACTTTCTTTTTTCTTCCCTAGGATTTCCCAATGATTTGACATGTAACTTGGATTCCCTTATGAATTCTGTTTATTTCTTAGAGGTTCAATTGATCTGACTTTCTTTTCATCTCCTAGTATTTCACAGTTTTAATTACATTTTTTCATTTTATTAATATCAGAATTGTTTGACTGCCTAAAACAAATGCTACTTCTCCTCTCTTTCAGTTTGCTAAAGCTGCCAGAGTGCAATATACCAGAAATGGATTGGCTTTTACCACGGGGACTTACTAGTTTAAAAATTTACAGTTCTAATGCCATGAAAATGTCCAAATTAAGGCATCAACAAGAGGATAACTTCATTTAAGAAAGTCCTGTTGTGTTCTGGTTCCTCTGTCAGCTGGGGAGGCACATGGCAATACCTGCTTGTCCCTTTCTCCCAGCTTCTCATTTCACACGACTCTCTCAGCCCCTGTTTCCAGTGGGTTTCTTTCTAAATTTCTGTGGGCCCTCACTTACCTTCTTTGGGACCTACTCTGGGTTTTCATCTCTTAGCGTAGTATCTCCAAATGCCTGGTTTCCCTCTCTCTGCTCTGTGTAGGTTTTTTCAAGGAATCCAGTAACTAATTAAGACCACCTTGAATGGGTTGGGTCACACCTGCACACCTCCATGGAAATGATACAATCAAAAGATCCCACCCACATTGTGTCGGTGCCCAGAAGATTAAAAGAGCATGGCTTTTCTGGGGTGAACAGTTTCAAACCAGCATGTACTCCAACCCCAAATTCAGGTTTTTGGATTTGCTTCTTCTGACCTCCAGAAGTGATACATAGCTAGAGGAAGTGAAGTCTGGGATATCTTTTGCATCTAAGAGAAAACTCATTTGGAGCTTCTTCTCCCAAGAGTTATTGGCCAGGTACATAGAGAAGCGAGTCAGAGATTGGAGCAACGATGGTAATTGGCTGATTCTTGGAAGAGCTCCTAAAACCAAGACTTTCATAACTCTAAGGAGAAGATCAGTCTTGGCCCCCTGCTACTGTGCTGAGTTTCTATTATTATCAATAGAACGAGAAGAATGATACCCATGGGCTGGTTACTTTATTGGTGTGAGGCTGAGCATGTACATAGAGGCCAGGTACAGAGCAAATTCCTCCTATTGTACCAGCCATGGACTGGTGAATGTCTTATCTTCTTCTATACCACCTTCTGTTGTCCATGTGACTCCTAATCCTTCATGTAAACTCAGATACACACCTGAGTGCCAGTATCTTGAAAAAAGAAAACAACAACCCAAAAATCACCTGTCTGAGTCTTGTACTAATTTCATATCGCTGCTTTAACAAATTACCACAAACTTAGTGGCTTAAAACAACATATATATATATTTTTTATTTACCATTTCTGAAATGGTTCTTACAGGCTAAAAATCAAGGTTTAAGCACAGATGCATCACTTTTGCAGATTCTAGGGTTGAATCAGTTTCCTTGCCTTTCCAACTAGAAAAGGCCTCACACAGTCTATGAGTTGTAACCTCTTCCTACATCTTTAAAGCCAGCGAGTAGTGCCTTCAGGTTTGTCTTCTTGACCTGTTGCCTCCACCGCATGTCCTTCTCTCTCCTGCATCCCTCTTATAAAGAATTTTGGGATTACCACAGGTCCACAAGGATAGTCCAGGATAATCTCCCCTTTCATGATCCTGAGATTAATCACATGTACAAAGTCCATTTTGGCATGGAAGATAATGTATTCATGGGGATCAGAAGGCTTCTGGGATTAGAAGGCTACCACAGAATCCAGCAGGCCAAGAAAGGAAGATCAGTCACAACAATTAAAGTGTTTCCTCATCAAATAGAGCTGCTGTAAGAGTGAGATGAAAACTGAAAAATAGGAGTACTTGAGAACTTAAAAATTTAAGTCAGGAGCAGCACACACACACACACACACACACACACACACACATTGTTACCATACAAACAGTTGTTTTGGTTTTCCAGCTGCTAAAACAAATGCCACACAATAGTTTGGCTTAACAACAGAAATGTATTGGCTCACAGTTGCAAAGGTTAGAAGACTTTCTTCCTCCCAGGGTTCATATCTCCTGACTAGCCGGTAGTCTTTGGGGTTCCTTGGCTTTTTCATCATATGACAATGGACATGGTAGCATCTTTTATCTTCTGTGTTCCACTGACAACCTCAGGCTACTTCCTTTGACTTCTTTTTTTGTGTCCGGTTGGCTCTGTTTATAAGGACTTCAGCCATATTGGATTAAGGACCAGCCTCATATAGTTTAGACACAACTTAGCTAATAACATCTTCAAAGGTTCTCTTTACAAATGTGTTCACACTGACAGGATCAGGGGTGAATGCTTAACATGACTTTTGTAGAGGATATGATTCAATCCCTAGTGATGACATAGGATGTTTGCTGGTAATGAATACCACATTTGGAATCAAAATCAGGGCCTGAAAGATCAAGAGCAGGAACAAATCTCAAGCAAAAATATAAGCTGAGGAAAATCCTGAAGGACAAGAAAGAGATTATAGGACAGATCCAGGAAGCCCATAATAAAAATGATAGGCACTCCAAAAAGATAAAGTGGAACAGATGGAAGAAAGGCAATAATTAAATAATAGGAGATAATTCATCTATTATGAAAAAAGACCTGCATCTGCAGACTGAGAGAGCTCACTGAGTTCCAGGCTGTATTGATGAAAAAAGACACACACTTGGCATATCCTGTAAACTTCCTGAATGATAAGGACAAAGAGAAAAATAACATAGGCACAGAGTGAAAGTACAAGTTTCTTATAATGGGAAAACAAACTAGCACATGGGGTTCTCCTGTGCAACATTGGAAACCAGGTAATTTAACCAGACAATACTGTGTCAGTCAAGGTATTCTTGTGTAGGAGACAAAGGAAAATTTTGAAACTATAAGAAAACCATTGAAGATACATTCAATGTGCCTTATTTGAGGAAAGTACTGAGAAAAGATTCTAAACTAAATGAGGCATTGACCTGGAACAGAAAATTCAAGATGGCAGGGAAGGAAGAAAAATAGTGTGAGCAGAACACTTATTGTATGTGCCAGGGACAAATGTGTACAATTATTTATGTATTTATTTATTTGCATGGGCAGGCACTGGGAACTGAACCTGGGTCTCCAGCATGGCAGGTGAGAACTCTGCCTGCTGAACCACCATGGCACCCTAAAATTTAGATTAGTGGACAATGAAAGACCATATAAGAATTTGTAATACAGTTGTAGAATAGGGGCTTTTGTATCAAAAGGGTTATAGTGTCTATGATATTCTATTAAGTACCACACAACCTAGCAAAACATATGAGTTTGGCAAAGCAGAGAGATGTCTAGGAGAATAGGTGCTTTCCCGAGTTATCGTTTCATGGGAGAGATTTAAGGAGAACAGAAAAGATCAGTGAAAGTTTTATATAAGTCTTATTTTGTTCGGTCAGGTAGAACTGTGGACAGCATAGAGAATCTTAGGGGAAAAAATAAATGGTATCTTGTTTTCAAGTAGGCTGAGTCATAGGTCTTAACCAAAACAGAGAGGGGAAAAAAAAGATCATACTGGAATAGGAAATCAGAGTTAGTAAATTAAGAAGGGGAAATTTGGTATTATTCACAGCTATAACAAATGAGCAATCATCAAAAAGTGATATTGGAAATTAACTTACTTGCCCCTACTTCTAAGTCTCTTTTCTACTCAATCTCTGATTCCTGGAAAGCCCAGGTCTCAGACCTTGGACTGCTTCTGTTTTTCATCCACATCACTCCTTTAAAGATATAAACTAATCTGATAGCTTCGAATACTATTTAAATGCTAATGACTTCCAAACTGGTGTCTCCAGCCAGGAACTTTCCTTAAAAAGTACAAACTTATATATCCAACTTTCTACTTGATCTATCTACTCGGATGTTTTATAAAAGATATCACAAACTCAGTATGCTTAAAACTGAACATTGAATAACCTGTATACACTCACCCTCAACCATCTACCACCGACACACACAAAACTCCTGCTCCGGAGTCCTTTTCAATATCTTCGCTGTTCCTGCCGCCTGCCTATCTCTCACTACTTCCACATGCCTGTAATCCTAGCCATCTTCAACTCTTACTTGGAATATTGCCACAGTCTAACTCATGCTTCCACTTTCACCTTTGCACCATATCAATCTAATACCAACATAATAGTTAGAGTGAGCCTATAAAATGTGGATCAGATATCACTTTTCTGGAATTGAAGCTTATATGGAAGTAGGTTTTTGTTTACACAAGTATTTTTTCCCAGTGATGGTTTCTCTAGAATAGTGGAGTGTATGATATGTTCCTAATAATTATTTGTGGAATGAGTTAATTAATGAAAAAATTGGAATTAAAGGAGTAAGTCAGGCCATACCAGCAAATGAAACAGATGTGGCAATGTACTCAAAGAGGAATTTAATGTTATATGTATTTAACAGGATAATGCTAGGCATTACAATGACAAATGGCAATGTAGTGATAAATTCATTGTAAATATGAACATATCAAACTACAGAGTAGGTAGGTACATAAATCATTAAGCAAAGATGAAGGCAAATGTAAGGAATGCATGATAAATTTAAGAATTCAATTTGGGAAAATAGTTCAATGTGCCACTCAAAAAATGAAATGAAAGACGTAAATTAAATAGCGATTAGTACTATTATAAGTTAAGAGTGCTGATTTGCCTGTAAATGAAAATCAAAGCAAAGGATGTGTCCACATTTTCTTCAAAATCTCTGAGACTAGAATTTTCTCTTCTATGCTTCACTTTCATTTACCTATCTTTCAAATTTCGAATGAAATACATTTGTGCAGAGACGCTTATTTTAATGATTATCCTACAGTAAGCTTTCATGACCTTATATTCATAGTATTTTCTTTGCTTTATATTGTTTAGCTTTATATATATAATTCTTGTAACTTAATGCATCCTATATTTTTATGAAAATTAAAAACAATCCCTGAAAAATTAAACTCTTTCCAAGTAACTTAACTATATCCCAAAGCAAAACTAAAGAATAGCTATTAGAATACAAAAATATTCAGCACCTATCAAGGTGAAATTCACACTACCTGGCATCTAACTAAAGATTGCCAAGAATGGAAAGAAACCAGAAAAATGACCAATAATTAAGAGACAAATGTATCAATCAAAATTTAGGATTGGGCAAAAAGAACATTAAACAGCTATTATAAATTTATTTCCCATGTTCAAAAGATAAAGTCATGGAAGATATAACAAAGACACAAATACAAATTATACACTGTCTGGGATGGGAAAATATCCTCGATAGAATTAACAGATATAATTAATATATGATAGAATTGCATATCATGTATTCAGGCCTCTGAATTCCAGGAACATGTGCCCATTCCTGTGCTTCATTTGTTGTGAAGTGGGTTTGTACAGTGTGTGTGTATATATATATATATATATATATATATATATATATATATATATATATATATATACATATATATGACATTATATTACAACAATAACATAAATACCAGGAAAGGAAATATAAGAATATCATTTTAAGGTTCTTATACTGTACAAGAATTGGTATACTATCTACTGAATATAAATTATGAAAAGTCTAATCTACCCGCTGCTGAGTGCCCAATCTGCCAGCAGCAGAGAGCAATACTTAATCCCTTATATGGCGCCATTCCCTGAGATGATCAACCTGCTACTTGCTGGCAGGTTGATTACACTGGAACATTTCCATCATGGATGGGGAAGTAATTTGTTCTAACTGGAATAGATCGATATATATATGCCAGATATGGATGAGCTTTCCCTATATACAAGACTTCTGGCCAAACTGTCATCCTTAGACATACAGAATGCTTTATCCATCTTCATGGTATTCCACAAAGCATTACTTCTGATCAACAAACCCACTTCACAACAAATGAAGTACAGGAATGGGCACATGCTCCTGGAATTCAGAGGTCTTACCATGTTCCCCCATCATGCTGAAGCAGCTGGAATGATGGAATGGTGGAATGGCCTTTTGAAGACTCAACTATGAATCCAACTAGATGATGACAATACTTTGCAGGGCTGCGGCAATATTCTCCAGGATCCTGTGTATGCTCTTTCTCCCATAGCTAGAATTCATGGTTTCAGCAATCAAGAGGTGGAAATGTAAGCGGCACTACTCTCCATTACCCCTAGTGATCCACTAGTGAAAAAAATGCATCCTGTCCCCATGACTTTATGCTTTCCTGATCTACAGGTCTTAATGCCCAAAGGAGGAGTGCTTCCACCAGGGGGCACAATGGTCCCATTGCACTGGAAATTAAGACTGCCACCTGGCCACCTTGGGCTTCTCTTGCCTTTGATTCTACAGTCATAGAAGAAAAGTGCTATATTGGTTGTGGTGAGTGATCCTGATTATCAAGGGAAAATGGGACTGATACTTTGCAAAGAAGGTAAAGAAGAGTTTTCTTGGATTTCAGAAGATCCTTCGGGCTTCTCTAAAATACTACTCTGCCCTGGAATCAATGAAAAACTGTAACAACACCATTGAGGAAGTACTAACAATGACCCAAACTCTTCAGGATTGAAAGTTTGGTTTACCCCTGCAGGCAGAAAAGCACAACCAGCTGAGGATAAAAACAATTATAGAAATGATAGTGGATGGAGTTGTAAATATGAGCTATGACTACGTGACCAGTTACAGAAATGAGGACTTTAATGACTGAATATTTCTTCCTTGTTTGATTATAAGGGTGCTTGTATATGTACATGTCATATGATGTAAGTTGTATTAGCTTCATGTTGTAGTATTTAATTTATATGATATCAAGTTTAAAATTGAATAGTACCCAAGGATTTTACACCCTATTCTGAGATTAGTTAGAGCATTTCCAGTTTTACTCAGTTGATTATTATCAGGTGAAAATATGAATCCTAGTGTTTTATTTAC
The DNA here is from genome assembly GCF_023851605.1 of Tamandua tetradactyla. Classification (NCBI taxonomy): domain Eukaryota; kingdom Metazoa; phylum Chordata; class Mammalia; order Pilosa; family Myrmecophagidae; genus Tamandua; species Tamandua tetradactyla. The sequence continues at coordinate 33,154,027 of NC_135352.1, forward strand.
AGACCAAGTATGGCTTAAGGAGATGTGTATGGTTGCTAAGTTGACGAAGGGTGAACGGTGATGGTTAAGTTCATATGTCAACTTGGCCAGGTTTTGGAACGCAGTTGTTTGATTAAGGAAGCACTGACATGATTGTTACTGAGAGGGAATTTTGTGGATTTATATCATGAGTAAATTGACGGCATCTGTGGCTGATTATGTCTACACTCAATTGAGGAGATTTTCTTCCACAATGCGAGAAGTCTCATTCAAACATTTGAAGGCTTTAAAACGAAAGGTGAAGATTTCAGCTGTCAAAAGAGAGCATTTCCATCTCTGCTTCAGACAGGCAGCTTCTCCAAGGAAATTCACTGAAAACCTTCATCTGAGTTCTCAGTGTGAGGCCTGCTCGATGAAATTGGGACTTGCCCATTCCCAAAGTCATGTGAACTAATTCTTATAAAAAGCTTATGATACTCACAGATACCTCTGTCAGTTTTGTCTTCCTAGGAACCCTAGCTAATAGAAACACCCATGAGTAATCTATTACCTACAAAATCTGTAGAAGGCAACTGGTCATTGTGCTTCTGTTTTGGTGATAGGAGGGCCCCAGTGCAACAGCTTATAATTAAACTTATACGGGATATGCTGACATGTCCCATAGCACTAGATGGCTAGAACTTTCACTGAGTTCGAAATTTCACTGAGTTTTTATTGGATTTATCTCCTAATCTCTGACATGCAAATGCCTTACCAATAAGTCTAGAAAAATTGCTACTTCTTGCTCAATAGGTCCAATGAGCAGGAGTCATTGTTATAATGGGCCAGCATGATTTCCTGTGAAAGGAAAAGGAATTCGGTTCCTTGCAGACAAGATTATGACAAAGGCCTGGAGAGTTGATTTATCCTTGAGGTAGGATAGTGAAGGTATATTGCTAATCATGTCAGCTGAAAACAGTTTCTAGTGGTCTTTATAAAGAGGTATACACAAAGTTATCTAGTTCAATAGTTGTATATCAGGTACCAAGGCTGGGCTGATTTGCTCAAACAATGATACCACATATAGTATGGATCCTACAAATGGAGCAATAACCTGGTTGCATTTTTGATAATCCACTGTCATACATCAACATCTGTTTACTCTCTGTGTAGGCCGCAGGAGAGTTGAATAGGGTTATGTTGGGAATTACCACCTGTCTGCGTGCTTCAGGTCCTAGAAGGTGACACTAATCACTCCCTTCAGGAATGCAGTCTTGCTTTTGGTTTACTATTTTACTAAGTAGAGACAATTCTAATGGCCTCATTTTGGTCTTTTCTTCCATAATAATCCTCACTTCCTAAGTCAGAGAATGAATTTGGGGATTTTGCCAGTTTCTGATTATGTCTATTCCAATACTACATTCCAGATCTGGGAGAACAATTATAGAATGGGTTCAGGGACCCACAAAACTCACTGCAAGGCAGATCTGAGCTTAAATTCCATTTATCAGCAGACCTCCTTAAGTCCCAACTCTGGCTTGTGGGACACACAAAATTTGGGGGGTTTCCTGGAATTAAAATAATTTCAGAGCCAGTTTTTAATAGTCCCTGAAATATCTGATTATATCCTTTTCCCCAATTCAGAGTTACCCCTGGTAAAAGACTGAGTCTCTTGGTGAAAGCTGGGAGGGAGATGAGCAGTATACAATTTTGGCAGTGTAGAAGTACCATTTTTCAATGGGACCCAGCCTTCCCTTCCTTCAGGAGGCTCTGTCTGTAAATTGTCTCAAGTCTGGAATTGATTGAAGGGCTGCTCCTCTCCATGTTTTTAATTCAAGGTAGACTTTTGTTCACGTGACATAGAAATTTTCTGCATATACGGATCAAGTAAGGATTTAGCATACTGCCTATCTGCTTTACTTCTAGGTACCCTATGATCAATAGGCCAACACCAGAGGTTACTGGTAGACAGACTATTCTGATTGCTGTTTTATCTCTACTTCCAATATGGTAGCTTATGCCCACAATTTCTTTGGCTATTAAGCCTATCATTTGTCTTCTGCCAACCTGGGATCATTCATCCCTATTGTGTTTAAAGATCCAATGTCAGTGTGTTGGTTTGAATCAATTGTGTAACCCAGAAATGGCCATATTATTTTAATCCATCCTGTAGAGGCAGACATATTGTGTGTGGGTTCTTTTGATTAGGTTGTTTCAATTGAGATGTGATGCAGCCCATTCAAGGTGGGTCTTAATCCTTTACTGGACTCCTTTATGAGAGGATAAAAGAAAAACCACACGAGCTTGGAGAGTGAAACACCTCAGAGATGCTAAGAGAGGATCCACAGACACTCAGAAAAAGCCATTAGGATCAGAAGGTGAAAGCAATGGAACCAGGAGCAAAGGACAAGCAGATGGCAGCCATGTACATTTCCTTGTGACAGAGGAACCAGCAGCCTTTCCTTAGGCAAGGTGTCCTCCTCTTGAAACCTTCATTTGGACATTTTCATGGCCTTAGAACTATAAATTTGTAAGCTAATAAATCCCCATTTCAAAAGCCAACGTATTTCATGATATTACATTCTGACAGCTTTAACAAACTGAAAATTATTTTGGTACCAGAAAAATTGGATATCCATTTTGCAAATACCAAAAATTGCTAGAATGGCTTTATAAATGGATAAGGGGAAGATTTGGAAGAGTTGTGAGGAGCTTGATAGAAAAGGCCTATACTCTTTAAAGAGACTGCTGGTAGAAATATGGATGCTAAAATTGAAAGGTACTTCCAATGAGGTTTAGACTGAAATGATGAATGTACTATTGCAAAGTGGAGGAAAGTTGATCCTTGTTTTAAAGTGGCAGAGAATTAGGGAAGATTCAGTGCTGTTGTTGGATGGAAAGGGGAATTTGAAAGCAACAAGCTTGGATATCTAGCTGAGGAAATTCCCAAACTAAATATGGAAAATGCAGCCTGCCTTCTCCTTACAGCTTTACTATAAGCTTAACCAACTCCATCCATTGCAAATCATGAATACTCCCACCACAAAAATGTGTGCAAATGTCCATTCATGTTCCCGCTTTCAAGTCTTCTAAGTGTATACCTAATAAAGAGATTGCAGGCTCATGTGGCAACACTATACTTAGCCTCCTGTGGAACCTCCACACTGACCTCCTGATGGGCTTCACCATTCTACTTCCCTACCAACAGTGAATAGGTAAATCTCTCTCTCCGATTTTCTTCTGCACTTGCATCTTTCTGTTTATTTTTAAACAGTTTTATTCCCACACCATGTACTCCATTCTTAGTAAACCATCAATGGCTCCCAGTCGAATCACATAGTTATGAATTCACCACCACAATCTATATGAGGACATTTCCATTTCTTCAGCAAAGAAAGAAGAAGGGTAAAAAAAATGAAGAATAAAAACCAAAAAGCAGAAACACCACCAAGAATCCCATACCTTTCCATTATATCTATTATTTATATTTAGTTTTGGCACATTGCCTTGTTATATTTAAAGAAATCATATTGCTATGTTACTTTTTTTCCTTTTTTTTTTTTACATGGGTAGGCATCAGGAATTGAACCCGGGTCTCTGGCATGGCAAGCTAGAACCCTGTCACTGAGCCACTGTGGCCCACCTGACAATGTTACTTTTAACTAAAATACATAACTAGTTTGCATTGATTGTATTTTTTTCAAATACATCCCATTTCATTCCATTTTCAACACCTTGTCTATTTACATTAATTTGTTCTCCCTCATTTAAAAACATTCTTTTATTTGTACATTTAATCAACATCATTTATCTCTTCAGGTTTTGCCAAGTTATAGAGTCCCAGTCTTTATCTTCTATCTTTCCTTCTGGTGTTATACATGGTCACAGCCCTCCTCTTTCAATGATACTCACACTCAGCCTTTTTCAGTGTACTTACAGTATTGTGCTACCATCAGATAGTTTGGTGCTACCCATTTCTGGATCTGTACACTCAGTCATGTCAAACATTATGTACTTCTTCAGCATCAAAGGCCCAATCTCTATCCTCTTTCTATCTCCTCTTCCTCTATGTTCTCAACTTCAATTTTCAAAGTTTGCTCATTAGTGTTAGTTCATATTAGTACAATATTTTTCCTTTTCTTTCTGGCTAATTTCACTCAACATAATGTCTTCAAGATTCATCCATGTTGTTGCATGCATCATGATTTTATTCTGACATCTCATATCTTATTTTTCTATCTTTTTAACCTTCCTGATGGTCTTCATTTCTATACTCTTCCACATACCTCTCTTTCCTGTCTTTTCCTATCTGCCTGTGGGTCTACCTTTAATATTTTTGTAGAGCTTGTCTCTTTTTCGCAAATTCTCTCAGTGCCTGTTTGTTTGAAAAAGTTTTAACCTCACCCTCACTTTTGAAGGGCAGTTTTGTCTGAGCTACTATTTTTGGTTAGCAGTTTTCTCTTTCAATATCTTAAATATACTGTACCCCTGCCTTCTCACCTCCATGATTTCTTCTGGAAGTCCCCATATAGTTTTAAAAAGCTTCCCTTGCATATGATGTATTACATTTCTCTTGCTGTTTCAGAATTCCCTCTTTGTCTTTGACATTTGATAATCTGATTAGTAAGTGTCTTGGAGTAAGTTTATTTGGATCTATTATGATTAAGGTATGCTGCTGTTCTTGAATCTATAATATTGTCTGTCATAAGAGTGGAGAAATTTTCAGTGATTATTTCCTCCATTTCTTTTTTTCTGCCCCTTTTCCCTTATCTTCTGCTTCTGGGACACCGTAACACATATATTTGTGCACTTCACGCTCTTATTCAATTCCCTGAGATCCTGCTCATATTTTTCCATATCTTTCCTTTTGTGTTCTTTTGCGTATAGAATTTCAGAAGTTCTGCCCTCTAGTTCACTAATCCTTTCTTCTGACTCTTCAAATCTGCTGTTGTAAATCCGTTGTGGTTTTCGTCTCTTCCATTAGCCATTCCTATAAGTTCTGCCAATTTGTTTTTCAAGCTTTTGAGTTTTTCTTTGTAATTGCCCAATGTCTTTATCTCCTTTATCTCTTTTACCCTATCACCTCTCAACTTATTGGTTTATTTTTTAATTGATTTAGTATGCTTGCTTGAACATCTTTAATCAGTTATTTCAACTCCTGTCCCTTGTTTAAAGTGTTAGCTTTCTGTCTAGGCCATATTTTTCCCAGTATGGCTCCCAAATTTTTGCTAGTGTCTAGGTATCTGATGTCCTTGATTAGTTTATTCTGGAGGTTGTTTTCAATTTTCTACCTAGGGTTTTCTCATTGGTTAGTTTTGTTCTCTATCTATTCTTTGGCATCCGGTCCGACTTATTCTAGACTTCTCACATAGCTTCTGTTGAACTGATTGGAATTTTTCAGCTCCTGTTTTTCTAGTTCTTACCTTGCCCATATAGAACCTTTTTTGAGAAGTGTTTTTCCAGATATGATTGACTCCAATCAGATTTTTCTGGGCATGGCAGGCCCAGGTCTCAGAAGGAGGGAATAATTAGTATCACAGTTCCCTAAGCATGAGACCCAAGAGGTTGTTTGACTTTCCTATGGAGCCTCTAGACTTTGTGCTTTTCCTATCCTGCCCAACAGATGGTGCTTGTCAGCCCTCAGCTCCCCACTGGTGTAAAGTGATGTGGAGTCTTTAATTTTCAGTGTGCTAGGGGGATGGTTGAAATTGAGGCTGAAGTGAAAGGCATGTTGAAGCTGTTTCTGATTCCCAGAACCTGGACTCTGAATTCTCTGAAGGAGAGCTGCCACTTGAGCTGGGCCCCACTTTGTTTTTCTTGGGGATGATATCTTTAGGAGATTATCTCCTTCACTTGATTTGCCACTTTGTCTCTCAGATCTATCTTAACTTCTCCCTTGCCTGGGTCACTGCTGATAATTGAAAATGACTGGGACTTTCTCTAATGAGCTACTTAGAATATTTTTTTAAAAAAGAAAAAAAGAGAGAGCAAGAGAAAATAAGATCCCTTTTCAGAGCCAGTTCCAAATCTCCAAGCTTTGCCAATCAAGAGATCAAGAGCCAGAGTTGGTATCTGGCTCTATGTGCCCCTTTTCTTGGGGCACAGCCCTTTTCCAGTATTCTAAGCTCTGCTGACTCTGAAAACCTATGGTTTTGTTTGTTTGTTTGTTTTCCTTCATCAACCCCATCTCCTCTCTGTTGGGAAAGACCTCAGGGTTACTATCTCACTTTCTCTAAGTTTATCTGTGCATGGAGCTTGTATTCAGCAGTCCAGGCTAGTTAATTATAACCACAATTGCTGCTTGGTTGTGCTTGCTCCAGCAGAGACTGCCTCTTTTTCTCCAACAGCCTCTCATGCCAGTGCAGAGGCTCCAGCCTCTGCAGTTTGCAGCTATATTTATAGCTCCTTGTTGTGATGTCAGCCCTTCCATGTATCCCAGACATTTGTATGATGGATGTCCTATCATGGAAGTTCCTGAAACAATTCTTCCAGTCAATTCCTGGCTAGTTACTAGCTGGTCTAGAGGACTAAGTAAATTCCACACCTCCTTATACCTAGGCCATATTCTTTTAATCCGCACCTGTGGAGGTAGACCTTTTGAAGGTGGGAGCTTTGATTAAGTTATTTAAATTTAGATGTGAACAGAAAACAAAAGAGAAGCCAAGAGACCTTAGATAGAGACAAACACCCCAGAAATGCTAAGAGAGGATGCACAGATGTTCAGCAAAAAAAATCCACTGGAATCAGAAGCTGAAAGCAATGGAACCAGGAGCGAAGGGCCAGTAGATGTCACCATGTTCCTTCCCATGTGACAGAGGAAACATGAAAAGCCAACCCATTTTTGGTATAATGCATTCTGGCAGTTTTAGCAAACTGAAACATTAATTGACAGCAATTCCCACAATAGCATCTGCTCTACAGAGAAGAGCAACCATGGAACTCTTCAGTGATGATGGACCTACTTTCACCAATTCATTCCTCATAGTTACAGAGATGTGTCCTCTGGATCACTGTCATGTAGGTGAACAGGCCTTACAAGGTAAATCCACTGAAACATTTCAATTTCTGAAAGTCCTTTGATTTCCTCATCTTCATTATATCAGGAGCTCTGGAATTTGCACTTCATTTAATGGAGGACATCTTTATTTCCATGCTTCAGCCAATCAATTGAACAAACTATCACAGCCCTTTAAAACCCCTTGAGCTACAACATTGAATCCAAAATCTCTGCTAACTGGGCCACTTTCAATAAATTCAGCTTCATCCAATTCTATTTTCTTCTCCCATTATTCCACACCCTTAATATCTGTTTCCACATACATTCCCCTGATTTCCATTTGTGTAAATTGGTAAAATCATGCAGTTTTTTTGGAGTATACCACACCTCCTCATGGAACATAATTTGTGCCTCACTTTACAGGTCTGTTAGGACTTCAGTCTAGTTATAGGCCTGTAAGAAAGAAGATATGTTATGGTGAAACATGGGAAGAATTGGCATTTTCCTGCAAATCCATACCTCAGGAAATTCCATTAGAGTTTCATCTATTTAAAGAAGGTTAGTCTCTTCAGATGGAGGTATGAGGTGTTTCCTCAGGGGATGAACTTACAAATTTATTAGGTATAGTAGGGTTACTTTCTCTAGATGGTGGCAGGATGGCTGATACTTGAGGGCACACTGCAGGCTGGGTAGCTAATTCCTTGGACCAGAGTGGAAGTCCAGAGGCTGATTCCTCAGGGAAGGGTGTTGCAAGTTTATCTGGTAAAAAGCAGTCATCAGAATCTAGAGTTTTAATGTCCCCACGGTTATTATCAGCCAATATATCCCCATTCCAATTTTCCAGATCCCTTTACTTCCTAATCAATGCCCTCACTATAATAGCAGATACCCTGTGATGTTGGGGATTTAATTCATGTTGTAATTCAGTTATGCACAGAATGACACTCTAGATCTGGTTTTTAGAATCCACAAGCCTGCAGCTACAAAAAAATAAGACTTTCCTTCAGGGAACCCCTAGAAATTTCATTCATTCTTGTGGTGCTGAGTTACCTTTACTGAGGTACACATATGGCTTTTCTTCTTAAGTATGTTTTTTGTTTGTTTTACAGATGAAATGAAAGTGTTCTCATATTGACTATGGAAGTGAATGCATAACTATATGATTATACTGAGCCACTGACAGTATAGTTAGGATGGATTTTAGTGACTTCAATTTTGAAAGAAGTTCTCCTGTGGTTAAAATGCTGTCAGACAACATCACATGCTATAGAGAAATCATTCATGAAAGGAAGAACTAATTGATATGACAGATTTGTTTGTTAAAATTTATTGCCACAGCCACCCCATCCTTTGGCGATCACCACCATGACCAGCCAGCAAGTTAAAGTTTCCAGCAGCAAAGAGATTACAACTCGCTGAAGATTTGGATGATGCTTACCTTTTTTTTTTTCTTAGCAATATAGTATTTTTTCATTAAGGTATGTAGATTGCTTTTTAGACATAATTCTTTTTTACACAATTAATAGACTATAGTATATTACAAACAAAAGTTTTATATGTATTGGGAACCCTAAAAGTTTGTGTGACTCTCTTTATTATGATATTTGCTTTATTGAGGTAGTCTGGAACAAAACCTGCAAATATCTCAGCTATATGCCTGTATTTTAATAGCTCAAACTTGATTCAATGCAAGTGTCCATCAACAAATGAATGGTTAAACAAATTGTGGTATAGTTGTACAATGTAATACTACTTGGCAATATAAAGGAGTATGGAGAAAAACAGGTATTGATACCAAATATCTAGATGAGTGAAAGTCTCTAAACACAAAAGAGAACATATTGTATAATTCCAATTTATGAAATTCTAAAAACTAATCTATAATGCCAGAAAGCAGATCAGTGTTTTACTGGCTAAGACAGAGAGGATAGTCCTGTGAAATGGAGATTACGAAGTGGTTATGAGAAAATTTGAGGAGTTTATGGATATATTCACTATCTTGATAACAAATGATGGTTTCACAGGCATTGCCATATGTCAAAATTATCAAATTGAACACTCTGAATATGTGAGTTTTATTGTTTCTCAGTTGTATGACAATAAAACTGGGGAAAACTGTATGTAGTTTTATCTTTTCTTCATATAACAGCCATTACTACTGAGAGACTGAAAGTAATTATTTTATCAAGCACAAGATTCTGTATTGATTCTAATATTTAGGGAAAATATCATCAAATGATGTAGATTTAAGAAGGTCAGCAGACAAAGTCAAACAGTTATAAGTAGTCACATATTCTACTTATAAAGTCTTCTCTTTCTTGTGATCCTTAACATCCAATTTTTCATATTTGTACTACAAAACAATTACATCAGCTATTAGGTATGTTACAATTCATGTAAACTAATAAGAGAAGGGAGCCATCATTAAATTCCTAAGAAGGAGCTTCTTGAAAATTTCCTAGCACATGGTAGACATTCAATAAATATTTTTGGAATGAATAAAGTAAGCATGCTTGCATTGAAGCTCCACCTTCTTTAAGGCAAGAAGCAAGAACAAAGATGACAACTTTCAGTAGGCTAGCAAGAAACAATGTTATATGCATAGCTCAAGCTCTACTTAAAATAGCGCCTCAGAGCTGAATACCAGAGGGAAAAAAAATCAGAGACTAGGTTGTCTCATTTTTGAGCAAAGTATCCAAAATGAACATAGCTTGCAAGTTGAAATGAAATCTACATAATTACTTGCTCTTAAGGATTCAGCTATATTTGACTCTATTTTTGCAAACTTTCTTGTAACTGCTATGGGCAGCATAAAAACTTTTATCATTTATGTGATAACATCAGTAAAGTATAGAATAACGTCTTTGTTTTCTGTTTCATAGCATCCATTTCATTCAGATTGGAATTAAAAAGAAATAACATGGTGCTCAAAGCATAATTATACCTTTCCCTTATTTATTTCATTGTATATTAACACTGTGATTCAAGTTGTACTTCAAAAGCCAATGCTTCTTCATTAATTTACAATATTTTTTTAATACCTATCCAGTGACAGGTGCTGTCCGAGATAATGAAGACACAGTGATAAAGCATAGTTAGTGCTTCATGGCATTTACTATCTGGCAGGAAAGACTAAAAGACTCCCAGGTGGTACAGGGTTTAGATCAAGAAGATAAATTTAGAGACTGTCAGGACAAGCCTCTTTGAGAAAGTGTTAGTTCAAATAAAAACTTCAACTCAAGTAGAACTTTATTAGGCACAGGAGTTGGAGATCAAGTTGCAGGAGAAGCAGAGACTGAGGCAGGACTGAAGGAGGCACATTGGAGAACTGGAATAATTAAGATGTGACTTAAATGTAGATAGAGAGGTGATTCCATGGAAAAATAGTCTTCTTTTAGTACAAAATTGTAATTCCCAGCAATTGTTGAGTATTTTTGACCTGCCCAACAGCATAAATTGCAATAAGTATCATTAAAGTGACTATCAATTTTACTGTACTACATATTAGGGCAACTTTCGTACTTCAGTAATAAATGTGTTATATGCATCACACTAATTCATATTCAAAGCCTGAGACTTATAGCACTTTGTTCAGTAGGGCCTGTGCTTTCAAGTGCTTCATTTCTTGATTATGAAATCTTTTTATACCATGAGCAAATGTATGTTATCCTTTTGCCAAAGTTATAGAACTTTCTAAAATTCCTAAGATGGTAGATGGCTGTGCTTCTCAGAATACCCAAAGTTATAGAATAAATATACATAAATTCCTGGGGAGGTTATTTTACTCTATAACAAGGTATTTAAACTATTTCATAGTAAAGTAAATTCCAATTCATTATGAAGTGGAATGTAGAATTTGTATACTCTTTTAAGAAAAAACATGAGCATTCAAAAAGATTGCATATGAACAGTGGATAATTTTAAATTTTATACCATGCCATTATATTCTCTCTCCAAAAAGTTTATAGGTAGTACTTTAGTGAAAAATTTGAGAATAGAAATTGATCATTTTAACTTGTCAATAATTCGTTCATTTGATAATTGTGTTTGATCATTCAGTAAACTCTATTCTACATGTTGAAATGCTCAGATATTTATAGGGTTTCATTGATGCATATCTAAATATTCCTCAAAGTACCTATCAAATGTAAACTATGCTTCTTTTTAAAACATACCACATATGGGCAGAATTATAAATATAAAATAATAATCTTTCGCAGACTGTCTCAAAGACAGTTATGGAGGCTTGCAACCTTCTCAGGTGGAAAATTGTCACAGAAAAATGCAAATGTAATGAAATGTGTTCACTTTGTTTTTACTATTGCATTATCCAGTGTATTTGCTTAAATGACAGGATAAAAGGATAAATATTTTAGCATTTTTTCTATTAATAATATAGATTAGTACAAAACTAATAATAAAATAACTAATTCTATATCTTTCAGAATAGTCCATTCTAATCTTTCTAATTCTCATCTATTATAATTCAAATTCACTGGCCCAATAATTCTTTTTATTTATTTATTTATTTATTTATTTATTTTTTATTAACGGAAAGAAAGAAAAAAAGAAAAAAAAAGAAATTAACACAACATTTAGAAATCATACCGTTCTACATATGCACTCAGTAATTCTTAACATCATCACATAGATGCATGATCATCGCTTCTTAGTCCATTTGCATCGGTTTAGAGGAACTAGCAACACAACAGAAAAAGATATAAAATGTTAATATAGAGAAAAGAAATAAAAGTAGTAATAATAGTAAAAAACAACAACAAAAAAAAACCCTATAGCTCAGATGCAGCTTCATTCAGTGTTTTAACATGATTACTTTACAATTAGGTATTATTGTGCTGTCCATTTTTGAGTTTTTGTATCTAGTCCTGTTGCACAGTCTGTATCCCTTCCGCTCCAATTACCCATTATCTTACCCTGTTTCTAACTCCTGCTGGACTCTGTTACCAATGACATATTTCAAGTTTATTCTCAAATGTCCGTTCACATCAGTGGGACCATACATCATCAAGAAAGTAGAAAGACAGCCTACACAATGGGAGATAATATTTGGAAATGACATATCAGATAAAGGTCCAGTATCCAGAATATATAAAGAGATTGTTCAACTCAACAACAAAAAGACAGCCAACCCAATTACAAAATGGGAAAAAGACTTGAACAGACACCTACCAGAAGAGGAAATACGGATGGCCAAGAGGCACATGAAGAAATGCTCAATGTCCCTGGCCATTAGAGAAATGCAAATCAAAACCACAATGAGATATCATCTCACACCCACCAGAATGGCCATTATCAACAAAACAGAAAATGACAAGTGCTGGAGAGGATGCGGAGAAAGAGGCACACTTATCCACTGTTGGTGGGAATGTCAAATGGTGCAACCACTGTGGAAGGCAGGTTGGCGGTTCCTCAAAAAGCTGAATATAGAATTGCCATACGACCCAGCAATACCATTGCTAGGTATCTACTCAAAGGACTTAAGGGCAAAGACACAAACGGACATTTGCACACCAATGTTTATAGCAGCGTTATTTACAATTGCAAAGAGATGGAAACAGCCAAAATGTCCATCAACAGAAGAATGGCTAAATAAACTGTGGTATATACATACGATGGAATATTATGCAGCTTTAAGACAAGATAAACTTATGAAGCATGTAATAACATGGATGGACCTAGAGAATATTATGCTGAGTGAGTCCAGCCAAAAACTAAAGGACAAATACTGTATGGTCCCAATAATTCTTAATATAAAATTACATTTGTTGTTGGTTTGTCTAGAGTGATTCCCCGATGAATCCCAGAATGATTTGTTCAGTGACTGGAAAAGTATTTGCAAGCCCCCTTCGGGGAATGGTGAGAGTGTGGAGAAATTCAACTTCCCCAAGTTGAATTCTTGATATTCTCACAAGCAGTGTGGACAACCAAAGCTATAGGCTGAGCCCCCAGTCTTGGGGTTTGTTCACATGAAACTTAACCCCACAAAAGATAGGTCAAGTCTACTTAAAATTGAGGCCTAAGAGTCACCCCCAAGAGAGCCTCTTTTGTTTGCTCAAGAGTCACCCCCAAGAGAGCCTCTTTTGTTGCTCAGATGTGGCCTCTCTCTCCAGCCAATATGATAAGCAGTCTCACCACCCTCCCCCTCTCTGCATGGGACATGACTTCCAGGGGTGTGGACCTTCCTGGCAATGTGGGACAAAGATCCTGGAATGAGCTGAGACTCAGCATCAAGGGACTGAGAAAAACCCTAGAATGAGCTGAGAATTAACATCAAGAGACTGAGAGAACCTTCTCGACCAAAAGGGAGAAGAGTAAAATGAGACAAAGTGTCAATGGCTGAGAGATTCCAAACAGAGTCGAGAGGTTATCCTGGAGGTTATTCTTATGCATTAAGTAGATATCACCTTGTTGTTCAAAATGTAGTGGAGAGGGCGGGCCGCGGTGGCTCAGCGGGCAAAGTGCTTGCCTGCCATGCCGGAGGACCTCGGTTCGATTCCCGGTCCCAGCCCATGTAAAAAACAAACGAACAAACAAAATACAATAAAACAAGAAAATGTTTAAAAATGTTTCCCTTCCTTCCTTCCTTCTCTCTGTCTTTCTTTCCCTTCCTCCCTCTCTAAAAAAAAAAAAAAAAAAAAAAAAAATGTAGTGGAGAGGCTGGAGGGAATTGCCTGAAAATGTAGTGCTGTGTTCCAGTAGCCATGTTTCTTTATGATGATTGAACAATGATATAGCTTTCACAATGAGACTCTGTGACTGTGAAAACCTTATGTCTGATGCTCCTTTTAGCTACTATATCAACAGAAGAGTAGAACATATGGAATAAAAATAAATAATAGGGGGAACAAATGTTAAAATAAATTCAGTTTGAAATAGTGGTAAATGAAAGCGAGGGGTAAGGTATATGGTATGTATAGGTTTTTTTTCTCTATTATCATTTTATTTCTTTTTCTGTTGTCTTTTTATTTCTTTTTCTAAATCAATGCAAATGTTCTAAGAAACGATGAATATGCAACTATGTGATGATATTAAGAATTACTGATTATATATGTAGAATGGAATGATTTCTAAATGTTTTGTTTGTTAATTTTTTTAATTAATAAAAAAAGTTTAAAAAATTACATTTGTTAAATATGTAGGAGCACCAAATATGTTGCGATTCTCAGATTGATTATGAGTTCATTGAGAGGGTTCTTTACTCAGTGTGATAAAACAAATATCATTCCTGAATGCCCTGTGCTATAAGTAGTCCTGCTACATTGGCTTGTTATAGTCTTTCTTTAAGTTTGTACTACTACAAGAGATTTCCTTGGACTTCATACATGGTCTTCCTTGTCCTAATTGTGTAATAGCAGCCATGCTTTCCCTTGGTTAATCGAGATAAATTACCCCACCCAGTACATTAGCACCCTTCTATTCTTGATCATTCAGTGCTAAGAGCTTCACATGGTGTGCTTGAACAGATACAATCTCAATGTCCCATACAAAGGTGCCATTGTATCTCTACTCATTGAAGCAGATATCCGTTGGAACTAGGGGAGAACAAAGTTGCAAAAAAAAGACATAATGGACTATAAGAGGCAGCATGAAATGAGACATTCCACTTTCACTGCTTGACTCACACAATTGAGCTGTTGAAGGAGCAGCATCTGGACATTGGTTCAGAGCATATGATGCATCCTGGAGTGTCCCTCATTCAGAGGGTGTTATTTCCTGGCTGTGCAATAATTGTGTCTTCCACAACCCACTCCAAAATTCTGCAATGCTGGCAGAGTCTGAAGGCAGTGATGTGAAGTAAAAGCAATGAGTTCTGTGGAGGCAGTGCATTTTGATTTCTATAAAATGAGCTCTCTGGTCAATGGTTTGTTTTGTGAGATAACAGGAATGTGAATAAGGCATTTTGTCAGTGTATAAAGACGGTATGCAGTGTACAGAGACACTCTTGCCATTAGAAAAGTAAAATCTTTATAAAGAAGTGCTCATTTTCAAAGAGAAAAAAATGCTGCCTTTCCAAGAGTGGAAAGAGATTAAGATAACTTTCTAGAAGCCTTTCCTCCACTGGGCAGGTGTTTATATGAGAGGCTAAGCATGGGCATCTACCATTTGCAGTTTAAGCCTTCAACAGCAGTGGTAGCTATAAGAGCTTGGATCAAAGGTAGTCCATCCATCTTGTTATCATTGGTGCCTCCACGGGCATTTTGCATATTTGAGATCTTACTAGGATGCTGAAGAAAGAGGCTGACAAGCAACCCCAAAATGAGTCTAAGTCTTTGTTATTTAGTAAAGCTGTGAACCACTGTTCATAATTACTGTTGATTCATATCTCTGGCCATTTCTCCATCCAGGCAAAAGAGAACAATAAAATGCTCAAAAGATCTAAGCCACTGGTAGGATTTACCTCAATAAACTTGAAAATGTCATGTTGAAAGAGAGAGAAATACACTTATGGCATTACAGAGTCTTAGAAATACTCTCTAATTCCTAGGAAAAGCAGATTTTAAAAGTTCAATAATGTATAGAAGATTTGAACGGCACAATTAACCAATTGACTTAATTGATGATCAAAGGTTGTTACTTTCAAAAACTGCAATTATTTATTATTTACAGTTTTGTATGGAATATTCACTTGAAGAAACCATATCTTGCCATAAAGCAAATCCTCCAAATTTTCAGCTGATTAAAATCTTACAAGGTATACTAATCAAAACCAATAGAATTAAATTATGCCAATAACAGAATGATAACTATAAAATCCCAATATTTTGAAAGTAAACAATGCATTAATCATAAGCACCTTTCAAAGAAGAAAATACAGTGACAATTACACAATATTTTGAATTAATGATTAAGAAAATATATCGCGATTTGTGTAACACAGCTAATGCAATGCTTAGAATTTTACAGTGTGGTATACACATAACCCTAAATAATAAAAACAATGATATAAACTACCAGTTAAAGGAGTTAAGAAAAAGTATAAAAAATGGGAAAAAAGAAAATTACATTCAAAGAATGTATATGTATTAAAGATAAGAATATCAATTATAGAAAAGAGCAAATGTCAGTACTCATTGGATAAAAGTTTTATCTAATGCTACAAAAGGAAACATAAAAGATAAGCCTGGAGCATCTTGTATGTCAGAAATTAAAGGAATTCTCAGAAAAACACCTACATTGATAAGAGTATATCAAAGGACACAGGAGCTAACTGAGAGAGGACTCAATGACCGAAGCAGCATTATTTGAACAACAAAATAAAGTAGTATTGGATCATAAATCAAAATATAAAATCAATATAAATGAGTCCATACAGAGAAAAACGTTGAATAAAGAAATGAAAGGAAGAGACAATTACCCCTTTTGGAAGAATTCCAACTAATTTGCATAGATACTGCATCCACAAAGAAAGGGGACATAATTCCCTACTCTTTAAGTGTTGGTTGCAATAATGACTCTTCAAAATATACTGTGGAAAGGGGGAGAAAATAATTTTACATTGAGAAACCTGATAACCATATCTCATTCAGGTGATCAACGTCAGTATCAACAGCTATGAATCCTGCTGATTGCAGTTATCCTTGATATGATGTGATGAAAGGGCATTTTACCTCTGTGGATATTCCCTCTAAAACCCATAACCCAAGTCTGATAATAAGAAAAACATCATGCATATTCCAGCAGATGGGAATCCTACAAAATACCTTACCGGTATTCTTCAAAACTATTGAGGTCATCAAAAAACACAGAAAGTCTGAAAAATTGACAGAGTAAAAGAAGCCTAAAGAGACATGACAAATAAATATAATGTGGAGTCCAGTGAAATCTGGGAATAGAAATGGGGCATTAGGAAAAATCTAAGGAAATCGGAATACACTATGGACTTTGGTTAATGATAATGTATCAATATTGGTTCATTAATAGTAACAAACATAGTCTAATAATTTAAGATGCAAACAATATATGTGCATGGTATTGATACCAAGTTGGTATCAATCTAGATAGTGTCGTTCAAATGTTAAATTTGAACGGATGACAATCGCAAGGAAAATAGATGAAAAATACATCCAGACAGAAGTAAGAAGACACGCAGTATGGCACGATGCAAAAAAACCAAACACATATAAAAGTAAGCTTTAATGGAATTGAGGAACACAAAAGGTATAAAACTTACAAAAGCTAGTGGCAAAATGGCAAAATGGCAAAAAAAAACACAACAACACTGTATTATCAGTAGTGACTTTTAATGTAAATGAATTAAACTCTTCAGTATTAAAAGCAGAGATTAACAGAATGGATTCTTAAAAAAAAACAGGACCCAACTATATACTGTCGCAGAAAACCCACCATTATGTCAAAGACACAAGCAGGTTGTAGGTAAAAGAATGGAAAAAAGCGTATCAAGCAAGTTGTAACCCAAAGAGAGCTGGGGTGACTATACTAATATCATATAAATAGACCTGAAATCAAAAATCATTACAAGGGACTAAGATGGTCATTATATACCGATAAAGGGAACAATTCATTAGGAATATATAACAATTATGAATATATGTGTACCTAACAACAGAGTCCTAAAATACACGAAGCCAAATACTGACAGATGTGAAGGGAGGAATTGCTGGTTTACATTAATAGAAGGCTTTAACCTACCACTCTCAATAATGGATAGAGCACCTAGCGAGTGGGTCAGTAAGGAATTGCAGGATTTGAATGATGTATGAAACCAGCTAGACCTGACAGATCTATACAGAACACTGCACCTAACAAAGATAGAACACACATTTTTCTCAAGTGCTCATAGATTATTCACCAGGACAGACTATATGTTCTATCACAAAAAAGTCTTGATTAGTTCTAACATACGGAAATCATACCATGTATACGCTTTATGTGGCATGAAACTAGAAATCAATAACAGTGAGAGAAATGGAAATATTCCCAAACACATGGAAATTAAACAATATAATCTTAACCAGTGAATTAAGGTGGAAATCTTTAGCAAAATTAGGAAATAATTTGAGGTGAATGAAAACAAAAATACAACATGCAAGACATTTGGGACACAGTGAAAGCTGCATGCTGAGAAAGAAATTCATAACTCTAAACGCTGACATTAAACAAGAGAAAAGGTGTCAAATCAAAGATCTAACTGCAAAACTGGGAGAACTAGCAAAAGAAGAGCAAATAAACCCAAAGTGAGCAGAAGAAAGGAAATAACAGAGATTAGAGCTAAGATAAATGAAAGAAAACAAAAAGAGAGAATCAGCAACACAAAAGTTAGCTATCAAGGAAATGCAAATCATAACCACAGTGAGATAATATTTCACAGCCATTAGAATGTCAGTTATTAAATATAATGGAAAATAACAAGTGTTGGAGAGGCTGTAGAGAAGTAGGAATACTCATTCTTTGTTGGTGGCAATGTAAAATGGTGCAGCTGCTGTAAAAGACTGTTTGGTGGTTCCTCTGAAAGGTAAGTAGACTATCATGTGACCCAACAATTAAAGTAGACACTTTTAACAGGTATTTGTACACTGAAGTTCAGAGTAGACTTACTCACAATTGGCAAAACATGGAAACAACCCAAGTGTCTACACTTTTGAATGGATAAACAAAATATGGTGTATACATACAATGGAATATTATTCAGCTGCAAAAAGGAACAAAGTCCTGATACATGTGATAACATGAATAGAACTTTAAGACATCTTGTTGAGTGAAATAATCCAGATGTAGGACAAATATTTCATAATCTCACTGTTTTTGAAAGAATTAGAATAAGAAAACTTATAGAGTCAGAATCTAGAATGTAGGCTTCCAGGAGATGGGTAAGACTAGGGAATAAGAAGGAAGACTAAAAATTACAGGGTTACTATTTGGTCTGATGGAAAAGTTTAGGTAATGGATGGGTAGTGATGGCAGTACAAGGACATCAATGCTGTTCACAACACTGCAATATATATCTGAATATGATTAAAAAGGGAAATGTTAGATTGTATATATGATGACAGAATAAAACTTTTTAAAAAGTTCCATAGAACTACACTACAGTGCAAACCCTGAGTTGAACTGTGAAACCTTAATAGTCCAATTATTAAAATGTGCTCATAAATTGTGGCAAATGTTCCACACCAACGCAGACAAGTAGTGGTGGTGTGGTATATAGGAATCCCGTATTTTACTTATGATTTTTCTGTAAACCCACAATTTCCCTAAAGTCCTATTTAAAAAATGTTAAAGAGATTGGGAAAGAAGGAATAAAACTGCCATTAGTCACAGTAAACATGAAGAAAATGAAAACGTGTCCAGACATAAATTACGAGACTTCATAAATGAATTTAGCATGAAAATGAAATTAACATATATTATTTTAATAGTTTTACAAGCAGTATATGAGAATTATCTAAAATAGCAAATAAATTCCTAAGAAATATATGTATGAATGGTTATAGATTAGAATGATCGTGGATTGGAAACCTAAGTATTCTTAAATACTAATTTTCCCAAATTAATCTCAGATTTTAGGCAAACCCCATTCAAAATCCAAGCTGTCGTGTGTGTGTGTGTGTGTGTGTGTGTGTGTGTGTGTGTGTCTTATGAATGATGAAGTTATTCTTAAGTTTATATGGAAATGTGAAAGTCCTAGAATAGCCTGAAAAACACGAAGAGGAACAAAGATAGAGGACATATATCACCAGATACCAAAATTTATTGGGGAGATAATTTTAGCAAAATGATAAGTAAATATCCCAAATGCAAGAGAATAGTGAGTCTGAAAGAGACCTACGTATACGCATTTCTTGATTTACAATTAGACACTTCAATGTAATGGAAGAAATTACGATTTTTAAATAAATGATATTGGGCTAATTGACTATTTCATACGGTATAGAAAATGAAAGTAGACCTGTTATTCATAAGACAGAAAAATAAATTCCAAGTGGATCTTAGACCTAAATGTGAAATGCAAAACAAATGCATTTCTAGATGGAAATTTAGGAGAATATCTTCATATTCTCTTGATGGGTCAAGATTTCTTAAACATAATATGAAAAAAAACTATATGAAAAGATGATGAATGTGATTTCTTTAAGACAAAGAATTTCTGTTCTTTGAAAAAAAAAGCTCTTAAGAGAGTTAGAAGACTAGTTGACCACCAGAAGGTATTTTCAATATATGCATTTCTGACAGGCTATTATATAATATATATACAGGATTTAAAATGAAGAAAAATAAAGCCTGATTTATGAAAAGAAATGGGCAAATTTCTTCAAAATGGCATAGCACAGAAGATATTCAAAGACAAATATCATTTAAAAAGTGATAACCACTGCTACTCAATGTGGAAATGCAAATCAGAACTACAAAGGTTTATCACTACATTTCCACCAGAATAACTATAATTAGGAGCACAGAAATCATGAAGTATACATGAAGATTAAAGAACTTGAATTTCTCATGCAGTGCTAGTGTAAGTTTAAATTTGTACAACCATATTAAAAAATTTTGGCAGTATCCATTAAAAATACATAAGCAGTCTATTTCTGCTACTAGTTGGAACACGGGAAACTGAAAAGAATGTCACTCACAGCCTAACAATGAAAAAGTAAGAGCAGAATAATCTACAAAACTCTAACTTTTCTTGAGCACCTGTGATAGCATAAGTAGGTTATAAGTTTCTTTATATGTTAAGTGACAAATATTATTTATAGGTGAATGATAGTAAGTTACATTTGTGTATCATAACATTAGAACAACACTATTTTTAAAAATAAAGATATAACTAAAAAGCCATTATTGAGAACAAAATGGAAATTTGAAATACTCTATCCAAAACAAGATGAGAAAAAGGTGGAGAAAAGGAATAAAGACAGGGCAAAACAAATAGGAAACAGCAATGTCACAGCTCTAAACCAATCTTATTAACATTTATTTTAAACAGTAATGTGCTAAACACCTTAATTAAAGACATTGATAGACTATAAAAAGAAGCATGACTCACTCATAGTTTGTCTACAGGAAACCCACTTTAATATAAAATCATAAATAAATCAAAACCAAATACGCTTATATTTTATGCCCCAATAACTCTGCTCCTAGTTTTGCCTCTAATAGAAACCCAACATTGAGAGACAAAATCAGAGACAAAGAATATGAATTGTCTGAGTCCACTTATAAAATGCTCAAGAGTAAGCAGAATTGGTCTATGGGGATAGAAGAAAATAAACAAGAACTTGATATTAAAAAAAGAAAACCCAAGAATAATTAGTACACAACTTAAAAATGAATTAGACTCTCAAAAGCATCTGTTGTATTTGATAAAATAAATTGTTGGGTTTATGTTGTAGAATAAATATCTAGTATTAGCAATGCAATTTATTCCAATAGAAAACTGGTGAGCAGAGATATGTCTTACAGTATTTTAAATAAAATAGTACTAATCAAATCAGTATGCTATTGACATAAACTTAGAAAAAGATCAGTGGAACAAATAGAATTCAGAAATAGATACCAAAATATATGAATTTTTGGTACTTGACAAATAAGCGATTTTAATTCTATGAGATGAAATATTGGCTAATTTAATATCTGGCTGGCACAGACATCAAAAATATCAAAAATGACTGTTTGAAAGAATGGATACAGGACTCAATCTCATAACATATATAAAAATATATTTCAGATGAATTAAAAATTACAATGTAAAATTAAAATATAAATAGAATAAATGTTGGAAAGTTTTAGAAGACTATGGAAATAACCTAGAAATCAGGGATTCTCTGGGCTATGATAGAAAAAATTTTAGTTCAAAGAAAAATATAGTAACATTTGTCATATAAAATGTAAAATTGTAGGGCAAAATATACTCTAAATATAGTAAAAACAAAGTACAGTATGAGGAAATATTTATAATGCATTTAATATATATGTTATGTATAACATTTATGTTGTGTCTACTATTCATTAGAGCTACCCTATTTTACAGTTTCAGTGTGTCTAAATTGCACTGTGGTTTATGGGAACCTCTGGAGGTGATTATGTGAACAGAAGCAGTTAGCACAGTGAGGCTTCCAGTTGTTTAGTAGGCAGCCTTATTACCAAGAGTTACTGCATGTTCATATGCAAAAGACAACCTAATAGAAATATTTTTGAAGGATCTTTAATAGACAACATACAGAATAGACAACATGCGGAATAGACAACCAAATTGCCACTAAAATCATACAAATATCATGAGACTTACTGGTAGAAAGTGTAAATAAAACAGTAGATTTTAATTTTAAATTAAAGACAATGAGATGAAATAAAATAGAAAACATCAAATAACTCATTCAAGACTAGCACCAACAGAAATAAAGAGTGAACAAACACATGCGTGCATAGCTGGTGCACAGTTGAATTTATATGACCTTTCATTGTAATATAATCTGGCAGTGCTTGTTTTTATTAAAAACAAATACCTCTATGACCCAGGAATAAAACTCCAAGAAATCTACAAATTTACTTACTGTTATTTATTTGTATGGAAAAAACTTGACTACAGAGTTCACTAAAACAAATGCTGCAATGAACCTCATTTGGGAAGGATAAATCTATGAATAAGCTAATGCACTTGTAGAAAAACTGTTGACAAAATTATGGAACCTTCATATCATGGAAATGTGTAACAGTTGCAAGGCTAAATTGAAAATAGATCAATTGCCTTGGGGAGATTTCTTGATAAAATTTTAAGTGAGAAAAGCAAGTTGCAGCCATGTGTGTATAAGCCCAATTTTAAAAACAGATCAAGAAAATGCCTATATATAGAATTTTGTTTGAATGTATGAACAATGAGAACATGTGGATGAGCGGAGAAAAGCAAGCGAAAACCTCCAAAAAAGAGTATGATAAAAAAGACCGTAACAAAAATACTATAATAAAAAAGTTGTTCAAGATAAAATAAGTGATCCCATAAATTCAAAATAATACATGCATTTATAATATCTTGCCTAAAAGTTATTGCTGGTTATTTCTGGATAATTGAAAACTTAAAGGGATTTTGATTTTCTTGGTGTTTTGCTATATTGTTTAAAGACTTTACAATAAGCATGAATTATTTATATAATCAGAAAGAAACAAGGAAACATTTTTTTCATTTAAAAAAAGTATGTAGCTCATGTAATAGGTAAATTTACATGATTCAGAATAAGTTAATCATTGTAAGGTCCCACACCTATGATTTCAAATCTGAGAGCTTCTTCATTAGATAATTCTCTACCTACAACACTAGCTGTTTGTCAATCTCTAATATGCTTCTCTGCTTTCAGGTGAGTATAAATGGGTCATATCACAGCGATTCCCATTTCTATAGCTTAGTGCCTCTCCCTACTTGCTTAGCAGGAACTACACCACGTATAATAAATGTTGTTGCTATGTGATCCTTTTGTGTTTGCTAATCTTTCTTTGGTTTCATTGAATACATTTGCTCTGCCAGTCCTGACGTCCTCCTACTGAACTCCGGTTTTCTTCTTTCTTTCATGCAGATAAAAACTTATTAATCTTTACATAGAATTATGCAATAGAGTCTTCTGCAATGATGGAAATGATTGTATCTTTGCTGGCCATATGGTAGTGACCAGCCGCAAGGAACTACCGTGCTCTTGAAATGTGGCTAGTACAAGTGAGGACAAATTTTTTATTTAATTGTGATTTATTCAAATTTAAATTTAGATAGTCACTTGTGGCTAGTGGCTATCATATTGGACAGTGCAGCTCTCAGTTGAATCCTGGGGCGAGTAGTAACATATGTTTTCCTTAAGCCACATCTTTCACTCCAACAGAACAAACAGGCTTTGCAGGTGTAGCTCTGCTGAGAGGCAGCCTCATTCCAATCATCTCGATCACTTCCAAGTCTTCTCTTCCCTTGTGGTTATTTGTTTCTTAATCCAGACTTTTCCACAATCCAGACTTTGTTCTGGAAGCTCTATCATGTTGAGATGTTTTTTCACCTAGACATCGTCATTATGGATTGAGTATGAGTTCTCTTTCAGCCTTAAACATTTTCAGAAAAAAGGCTTGTCTGCTGGAAGCATACTGGGAGGGAATGTTGCCTAATTTTCCCTGAGCCTCTTACTGACTCTTTATGAGTTAGACTCTCTAAAATGGGTCTTCTCTTCAGTGTCTCGTTCACCAGTAGAATGAAATCAGTTTCAGTAAAAGAATGGAGAAGGGAAGATTCATGTCAAAAAGGCACCTTCTGTCCTAAGGGAGGTGAATGGGCTTCTTTTCTAGGGGATCAGGAGATGTGTGTGCAGACGGTTGGGACAAGTGAGCAAGGAAATTTCTAAGGAACTCAAGGAGTTTTTCAACGAATTGGTTTTGAGAATGCATAGTCCCTTTTCATGCTAAACCATACTTCTATATACATTGCATGTTCAGAAAGTGGCCTCTGAAACCATCCAAAAGTGGAGAATTTGTTATTATAATGAGCAAGGGTAAAGTAAGGTCAGGGTTGGGAGCTGGTCCAGGTGTCATGGTCCAAGAAGGGGATGTCCCTAGCTGTGGCAAGGCAGGAACCTAAGGTTGGCATTGAGATAGGCTCTTGCTTTTTCATTGCCTGGGCATGTGTTGGTTCACCATAGGGCAAGGAGGTGATGGCTGCAGGAACTTGTGTTTTTAGTGACTTAGCTTATTTGCAGGTGTTGGCAGTTATATTTTTCTGAAAATAAGCACAACTCAAGCAAAGACAGAAGTTAGAAGTTTTTCTGAACAACTGTCTGGGTCAGACATCATCCTGGTGACAGAACCAGAGAGATCTATCCCTTCACCAGGCAAAATTGGATGCACACAAGAGCCCCAAGAGAGCTCCCTTGGGAGCCTCCAGTCATTTTTGAATCAGGGGAGTTTAAGTGTTTCTTCTCCCAAAGTCACCAGAAGTGGGAGCCACAGAGGAGTCATTAGCCTGGGATGGGTTTGCTATAGGAATGGGCATTACAACGTTGGCCCAGATTCATTTTCTGTGTCCCTTAGTCTTTCATATCCCAAAGGACAAGATAGTCCCCCCCCCCCCCAACCATATGCAGAGTTAGGCTTTCCTTAAGCATATGCTACATCCCAAATTCACAGTACATTCATTGTTCCCTATCTCCTCCTAGATACCTGGAAGCCACTTCTTTCACACCCACAAAACAGAACTTAATCACTATTCACTAAGATATGGGATGGGTGATATATGGAGCATAGTGCTTTAGTGAATGGATCCTGGAGTCAGACTACTTGAGAGTGAAGCTTAACTTTTCCACTTACTTCCTAAACCCTATTGTTTTAGTTTGCTAATGCTGTAGGAAATGCAATATAGCAAAAATGGGTTGGCTTTTATAAAGGGAATTTATTGTTACATGTTTACAATTCTAAGTCCATAAAAACGTCCAAACTAAGGCACCCAGAGAAAGATACCTTGACTCAAGAAAGAACCAATGAAATCCAGGTTTTCTCTGTCAGCTGAGAAGGCACATGACTACATCTGCTAGCTTCCTCTCTAGCTTCTCATTTCAAGCGGCTTTCCTGCAGTTGTTTTCTTTCTGTATCTCCAGAGGTCTCAACTCTGAAGCTTTTTCCAAAATGGTTCCTTCTTAAAGGTCTCCAGTGCCCCACCTTGAATGGTTGGAGACACATCTCCATGGAAACCACCTAAACAACAGGTCCCACCAACAATTGTGTGAGTCACAACTCCATGGAAACAGCTTAGTCAAAAAGATACCACCTAGCAATGTTGAATGAGGATTAAAGAACATGGCTTTTCTGGAGTACACAACAATTTCAAAGTAGCACACCCCTACTTGAGTAAATTTTCATCCTTTCTCTGTCTCCCTGCCCTCATCTTTAAATGAGGAATGATGATAGTATACAAACTTCATGAGGTTTTTGAAAAGTTTAGATAATATTTAAAACACATAACAATGCCTAGTGCTTTAAGCGCTGTATTAGTTCCCATCATTTTCTTTCTATCTTCTAAACATGGTTACTCTTTTTTTATTAATTAAAAAAAATTAACAACAAACAATACATTAAGATATCATTCCATTCTACATATACAATCAGTAATTCTTAATATCATCACATAGTTGCATATTCATCATTTCTTAGAACATTTGCATCAATTTAGAAGAAGAAATAAAGACAACAGAAAAAGAAATAAAATAACAGAGAAAAAAAAGATTATACATACCATACCCCTTACCCCTGGCTTTCATTTATGCTAGCATTTCAAACTAAATTTATTTTAACATTTGTTATCCCTATTATTTATTTTTATTCCATATGTTCTACTCTTCTGTTGATATAGTAGATAAAAGGAGCATCAGACACAAGGTTTTCACATTCACAGAGTCTCGTTGTGAAAGCTATATCATTGTTCAATCATCATTGAGAAACATGGCTACTGGAACACAGCTCTACATTTTCAGGCAGTTCCCTCCAGCCTCTCCACTACATTTTGAACAACAAGGTGATATCTATTTAATGTGTAAGAATAACCTCCAGGATAACCTCTCGACTCTCTTTGGAATCTCTCAGCCATTGACACTTTGCCTCATTTCACTCTTCCCCCTTTGGTGGAGAAGGTTCTCTTAATCCCTTGATGTTAATTCTCAGCTCATTCTAGGGTTTTTCTCAGTCCCTTGATGCTGAGTCTCAACTCATTCCAGGATCTCTGTCCCATGTTGCCAGGAAGGTCCACACCCCTGGGAGTCATGTCCCACGCAGAGAGGGGGAGGGTGGTGAGACTGCTCGTCATGTTGGCTGGAGAGAGAGGCCACATCTGAGCAACAAAAGAGATTCTCTTGGGGGTGACTCTTAGGCCCAAATTTTAAGTAGACTTGACCTATCCTTTGTGGGGTTAAGTTTCATATGAACAAACCTCAAGACTGGGGGCTCAGCCTATAGCTTTGGTTGTCCACACTGCTTGTGAGAATATCAAGAATTCAACTTGGGGAAGTTGAATTTCTCCACACTCTCACCATTCCCCGAAGGGGGCTTGCAAATACTTTTCCAGTCACTGAACAAATCATTCTGGGATTCATCAGGGAATCACTCTGGACAAGCCAACAACAAATGTAATTTTATATTAAGAATTATTGGGCCAGTGAATTTGAATTATAATAGATGAGGATTAGAATGGACTATTCTGAAAGATATAGAATTAGTTATTTTATTATTAGTTTTGTACTAATCTATATTATTAATAGAAAAAATGCTAAAATATTTATCCTTTTATCCTGTCATTTAAGCAAATACACTGGATAATGCAATAGTAAAAACAAAGTGAACACATTTCATTGCATTTTCATTTTTCTGTGACACTTTTCCACCTGAGAAGGTTGCAAGCACTCATAACTGTCTTTGAGACAGTCTGTGAAAGATTATTATTTTATATTTATAATTCTGCCCATATGTGGTATGTTTTAAAAAGAAGCATAGTTTACATTTGATAGGTACTTTGAGGAATATTTAGATATGCGTCAATGAAACCCTATAAATATCTGAGCATTTCAACATGTAGAATAGAGTTTACTGAATGATCAAACACAATTATCAAATGAACGAATTATTGACAAGTTAAAATGATCAATTTCTATTCTCAAATTTTTCACTAGAGTACTACCTTATAAACTTTATTGGAGAGAGAATATAATGGCATGGTATAAAATTTAAAATTATCCACTGTTCATATGCAATCTGTTGTCCCAAACAGAAAAGATTTCCGGGATAGGAGACTTTCAGTGTTAAAACTAGAACAATTTTTGGAAAATCAGAAGACTGTGACACCTGCAAGCATCTAACAGTATAGGGTTATCAGTTTGGATACCATGATTAAGATGGCTTCATGGACCTAGAATGGAACAAGATCCAAACTAAGGTCAAATTGATATGCTTCATAGATATTCAATAAGTGGATGTTAGCCCTTATGGTTTTCCAGACACTTCTTCTAAGAATATGTAATGTAAGTTTTGCCTGAATTGTATCAACTAGACACATATGGAACACTGAATATAAAATAATAAGAGTAAAATGTAAGCTGTTATATGATCTTTTGAAGTAGGAATTCCTATATGATAGCCTAAAAAGTTATTTTCCAGTATCTCGGGAGAATGTCTACTGAACTCCTGTACTATCACTAAAAACATCCTTAAGTCCTCTATGTCTCAGTCAATAAAAAAAAAAAAAATGGTTTGAATCCCTCACAAATCCAGGAGCAGCCCAAATTCTACAGAGTGGATGGACAGGCATAAAATAAACATGTGCCAAGAGAGCTCACCCTCTATCAAATGACTGTGATGCTTCCAGCACCGCAGATTTGGGTAGAAGAGATTGACTATGAAGTGACAAGAAATAGATTGAAACATCAGAGCCACACAGGGAATTTCTGCTACTGTAGCTGAGAATGCACAGACCTCTCCTTTTCACTGCTTACACGGCTCTTCAGCTGAGTATACTGCTCACCTCTGAAATGTGGGAGGGTTGTTGAGGAAGCACAACACAATATATAATGCCACCCATGGAATCACAGTGTCAGACTTATCCCACAGAGGTCCAGCCACTTCCTAGTGGATTAGCAAAAAGGGTCAGACTTATTCAAGTCCAAATCCTTTACCTCATGAAATATGTGGGATAAAGCACTTAATTCGTGCTTTCTGCTTAGGCTGGACATCAAGAGTCCTGCAGAGCTCTCTCAGTAACATCTCATAACTCACACAAAGAGAGATGCTTGATTTTCTTCCCTCTTTTCTCCCTTCCTGCCTCCACCCTTCCGTACCTCCCTTCCTTCCGTCCTTCCTTTTTCTTTGCTTCCTTCTTCCCTTTCTTCTTTTCTTTTCTTTGTTTAAATTCATATGTTTCATTTGCAAAGCACATATGCACATATTTCTAACAAGAAAATTAATCTGAAAGTGAATGCCATAACAGATGAGCTACTGACCATCATGCAACAAAGTAAGTGAAAGGAATCTGCTGGCCCTCGGAACCCACAGTGTCCAAGGAGGGTTGAAAAACCAGGATGTTGAATCTCTATATACTGTCAAAGAAATGCAACATAAATAGCAGTTTCCTAATAATGAGGAAAAACTTACACATAGATTCAAAACCCAAGTCATACAGTGAAAGGACAAAAGAAAAAAGGAAAGCGATCAATACGATCTGAAATAACCATTTTAATAGTAAGTTGCTGACTTTTATTGAACATTCTGTCCAAGACATCTGAGGATGAGGCAATGTTCCTATACAGCATCAGCCCTAATGGCAAGCAGGCACCATCTGCAATGCTCTTCTAATCCATTTGAACAAGGCAATTCCAAGTGGAAATACAAGGTTTTATAAGAATGAGAAAGGAAGGAGAATTTCATGGAATTGATTACTGGTGGACTTGTATGCATGGGTCAAAAAGTTTTAGTAATTCCTTTTAGAAGGTTTTTACATTTTCTGTGACTAAGGAGTTGGAGGTCACCTACTGAGAGTGATGAAAGTAGTAAGGTTTTTAGTGTTTGGGTACGTGGAGAAAGTACACAATAAATTTTGCAGAGAATATAAGTGGATTTTGATCAGTTAAATATCGGAAAATTTGTCAGTTTCTAAGTTTAAGTTCTGACGGGCTCTTTTCATTAGACCTAACATCTCCGCCAGGTTGTGGGAAGGCACACAATTGAGAGAGATGGAGTAGTGGAAGGTCAAATCATGGCCGCTTGGCACGTGTTCATGACTTCCCCTGAGAAGGAGGTAGGGGTAGGTGAGGTCTGGGTGATGGCCGCCTAACAGGTAGTAGTATGGGAGGTAGAAGAAATATTTTGCATTTCTGTAGAATTGAAAATGTTTGAAAAACTTCTGCTGAAACTTAGGATCCAACATTAAGAGTAATCCTTTACAATTAACTTACAACTGTAGGGACAATGGACAAACTCCTGGGGGATTTACCTATTTCTGAGGATTTGTGCTTACATTTAAAACATGAATGATATCCTTTTAGGAAAGATGTTGTCTGGGACCTCCTACGTATTTCTAGCTTGTAGAAGCCAGAGTCACCTAGCTGATCTGGCCCTTGAAGAAATGCGTTTACATTCCAGAAGGTTAGAGTGAGAACCCGGGATCATTTCTATGCCATCTCAAGGAACGAAGTTTGTTTCTGGTTTTTTTTTTTTTTCTTACTCTTTTAGAGAAAGTTTCAGCAGTTGCTGCTTTCTCCCTTCTTCATCTATGGTGCATCTGGCCACTCATGTTGGAGATGGTTCTGTCTGGCGTTCATCATGTTGCCATATTGTTAATTTACTTTATTATTTAAAATAAGATAATTATAGGAAATCTATCTGTGATCCAAAACACCAGGTTTGCATATTCAAGATAAAATTAATAAAGATTAAATTTAAATGCCAACAAAAGTGAAAGTATGGCTGTAGATAGCTATGACAATTGGGATGGAGGCTGCCCATCAGTTCCTAGTGAAGACAAACCAAAAAAGAGAAATGAGACTGGAGTCAAGGAAATAGAACAAAAGAAAGTCAAAATAGCATCAAGGTAAACTAGAAGTACGGAAGCAGGGCTAGAGAAGCATACTGAAGAAGGTGTCAAGAACTATAAAACACAATGGAGTAAGTTACAAGGATATGAAATATTAAACCTAAAGGACTGCAAGTAATGATGAAAATAATAACAAAAAAAAAGTTTTTTAATTTAGCCAGTATGTGCGAATGTGTCCCTCAGCATCAAAACCATGTAACTATATAGCTTTTATTATGTGACTATGTGATTATAAAAATCTTCTGGCTGGCACTCCTTTTATCAAGTGTATGGGTAGATGAGTAATAAAATAAAGACCAAAAAGAATAGTAGGGGGAGATAAGGGATATGGGATGCTTTGAGTGTTTTTTTTAAATTTTTATTTCTTGTTTTAGGAGTAATTAAAATATTCTAAAATTGATTATAGTGATGAATGCACAACTATTGGTGATACTGTAATTGATCGTATACTTTGGATGGATTATATGGTATGTGAATACATCTCAGTACAATTGCATTAAAAAAATATGACCAATTAACACTTCCAGAATGGCAGAGTAGGACCTCTGAAATTTGTCTCTCCATAAAAGAAACAAGATCACTGGAAAAGTTGTAAAAATAAACTTTTTCAGAAATCCTGAAATTAGCTAAAGTCATGAGATAATCCAAAGAGAAATGCTGATTCTTTGCAAATGTGTGCCATGTGGTGTTCCAACTGCCCAAATTCCCATCTGCTTCTCCCCAGCTCCACTATAGCCTTGAAAATTCAGAAGTCTCAGAACCATGGGGGCTGTGAAAATTATCAGCCTAACAGGTGCTAGAGGGGCACGAATGGGCTTGGAGCTCCTCAAAGCCTCATCCACAAAGAATTATCACTGTTATACCTGTCTGGTAGCTACTTGAAAAAGCCTTGTTCACACAGTTTGGCTTTCTTTGACTTGACTGAGAGCTCATTCAGTGAAGAAATTGCTACCCTGAAGGAATTTTTCAAAGTGGCAAATGATTAACATCACAACTACCCAGGCTCTCAGTACCAGTTGGAGGAAACAAGAAGCTGGCCAAATAATTTTAAAAAGAAATTTGGAGCGTAAGATGTCCACTTGGAAATTAAAAATGTCCAACAAATTCATGTTGATCTTGAAAGCTACTCATGTATGCAGGACTGTTGCATACCTCTGCTGGTTCTTAAGCTGTGCAAAAGCAGAAAACAGAGAGTAAAGCAGAATTGGAAACTGCTAGAGCATTGGAAGCATGAGCCAACACAACGGCACTGGATTAACTTGGTGACCACATGCAAAAAAATGAACTTGGACCGTTTCTCACACCATAGATAAAAAACAACTCTAAATGCACCATAGATAAAATTAAGAGTTAATCTGTACAATTCTTAGAAGAAATCATAAATAAATCTCTGCAATGATCCATTAGGTAAGTGTTTCTTAGATAGGAGACAAGGCATAAGCTACAAAAGCAAAAGAGAAATATATTGGACTTCAACAAAATTAAAAGTTTTTTTTTTTTTTTTACTTCAAGGGACAGCATCCAGAAAAGGGAAAAGTCCAAGAAATATGATGAAAAATTTGCAAATCACGTATCTGATAAGGATTTGCAATCAGAATATTTAAAGGATCCTTAAAACTCAACAGTGAAACACACCAAATTTATTTTAAGAAGATATTTGAATAGATATTTTTTCCAAGAAGATATACCAATACTCAAGGAGCATATAAAAAGATGTTCAATGTCACTAGCCTTTAGGAAAATACAAATCAAAACCACAATTAGATACCACTTCACACTCTTATGTTTAGCCAAAACTAAAAAGATGTACAATAACAAGTATTGACAAGGATTTGAAGAAATCGGAAGCCTCGCATTACCGGTGGGATTATAAAACGGTACAACCACTGTAGGAAATAGTCTGACAGTTCCTCAAAATGCCACAGCTAGAATCACCAGCTGATCCAGTAGTTCTATTCTTTGGTACATACTGCAAAGAAATGAAGACGTGTCACCACACAAAAAATTGTTCACGAATGGCCCCAAACTACTGGACATATTTTGTGGGAGACTCAAAAATTGTTCATAGCAGAATTATTCATAATAGCAGAAACGTGGAATACCCAAATGCCCATCAAGTGGTGAATGGAAACATAAAATGTGGTGTATTTATATGAGATATTACCTTGCAATGAAAAGATATTACTCCTGATACATGCTACAACATGAATTAGCCTTAAAACCATTATTCTAAGTGAAAGAGGCAAATCACCAAAGATTACATACTGTTTCATTCCATTTATAGACAGTAGGGAAATCAATATAGATAGGAAATCAATGGTTGTTCAGGGCTGGGAAGAGGGGAAATATGGAGTTAAGGCCTGGAGATACAGAGTTCCTTTTGGGGCTATTAAATGCTCTAAAATTATATTATGGTGATGATTGTACAAGCTATAAACCTAATAAAAAACAAGAAATTGTACACATTTATGATATAAGTATAGAATATATTCCTACTCAGGTAACATAAACTTGTAGCCCTCAAATGTGTACTAATGAAATACTACTGCCCTTGGTAATTTGGACACTCATTGTTTTCAAATTTCTTCTGTGTTGACAACTTTTTTGCCTAGTTTTCAATTCTGAACTTTGCCTTTATAACCTTTCTCCCGATGCCTCTGCCTTTATTTTTCTCAGCCTTCATTTGATTCTTCTATTTTCTAATTTTTGGCTTCTGCTTTTGGATTCTATATTTGATTTATTAGCTTCACCAAATTCTAATCACTACATAATATACCTGCTCTAATATTTTCTTTAGTATTTATTTTCTTGCCAGATATTTCATTTAGCCCTCTGGTAATAGGGATCTCTAATTTATGATGGTAGCTGTCACTCTTTTATTACTGTTTCCAAAAACACAATATTGATTGGGGAATATACATCCCAGTTGGTTGGGAAACAGTAGGGATACATATTTCACGCATATTGATGCCGTATATTTGAATTTAAAAGACACTGTTCACACCAGGTTTTTGGCACACAGTTTAAGGAATTTAAAGGTATTTCATCAAGGTCCATTTTTCTTACACAGATGCAAATCAGCGTTGACATCCGTATTGCAAATATGTAGGGAACCTGTATAAGTGATGATTATAATATCTTAAAATGGGAAGAAGGTAGCAGTTGTTTTCTATAATTTTGCATTCCACTTTGAGGATATTTAAAAAAACTGTTTTGGCTGGTCTTGATCCCTTATTTGACATCTTTGCAAAGATGGCTTATGTATTCCAGATATCCATTCATTTGCTGTGTGAAATGAAGAACCAACTGCCAGAGCAACGTGGGAAATAATGGCATTCGGGATTCTTTTCTGAGTTAGCATCCAAAATGAATGGCCCCAATCTACTGGACATACTTACTTTGTGTGAGACTCAACTCGGGACATTATTTCCTGCTCATTGCTACCCAAAGAACGACTTCTAAAGAGAAAGAAGTAAAAAGTAGCATTAACACCTTACCACAGTTGATGCCAACAGAGTAAGCATGCTGGGAGGTAGACTAGATGTACCTGTACATTGGTGTTCAAGAGACGTGCAAGTCCTCTTCTGGGCAACAGTATATCCATGGATGCCTGGATATAACAGGCTCTGTGGAAACAGGGGACTTATGAAGTTCAACCTTGAACCATCACTGGGCATGATTCTCCAGCATCCTGGCAAGGGTTCTATTTGCTAGCAAGTGTGCATGTATTTAGAGTTAATACAGAGTCTTGCCCCAATGATTTTGCAGTATTGGGTAGTGTCAGCTCTGAATGTTTTGCAATTCTTTAGCTCTGGGAAAATATGTGATGATCACCAACATTTTAAAATTGTTATTTGTTTCCTTGTTCCAGAGATGCAAAGGTTCAGGCAATCAAAAATACATAAAATTTCCTGTAAATTTCCAAGCACCCCATCTCTACTTTTTCAATCATATTGTTAAAATGATGACACACCATCTTAAAAAGTAGTGTTCTTCAGAAGTATGTCCAGACATCGATGATGTTGCCACTGAACGTGGTCTAAAAATCAGCCTGCCACTGTGCAAATACCAGGTCTGCACATAGTCATTGCATGGCAGCCAAATGTTTTACCTACCTATATCCCTATTTCCTCATCTGAAAAGAAAAATGAGGCTGGCAGAAAAAAATGTTCTTAACAGATAACTGTGGGGGCAAAATGAGTTAATGTAAAAAATATTGGCCTAGAATAAACAATAAATCATGATTATTTTGCATATTAGTAATGTCTTGGTTTCCACATGTGGTTTTTCAAGTCATGATTTGGGGTCATTTTTGACTATGATGTGAATCTTTCCCATCAGCTCTTTCCACATAGAACTGTCTGTGAAGGTTCTTGTTTAATTCTAGAGACCCTACCACTAGCTGCAATTTGTGAGTTATCCTGCACATCCCTAACAAGAAGAAAGGGGGAATGCACAATATTACGAGGTAGACGAAACGGGAGAGGTTATTCCATGTAGACATTTTATGTTGTGGACAGTTCTAAGATAAGGAAACACAAAGCATCTACCAGAGGGTGTTTATCTTGTGTTGACTCATGAATTTTGTCCAACCCAGGAAAGATTCTTAAAGAGCATAGAAGCATGTGCTGGAATAGGAGGAGGAATTTGTCTTTAGTGCTATTTTTATTGGCATAGAACTATGGTGCAGCCTTAAGTCACCTAATGAAATTTTAATAGAAACATAGAATAAAATGAAAGCTCCAAATAACTTAGACAATTTTAACCATTCTCTCAGTTCTACCCCTTTCAAATCACTTCCCCGCCCCCCCCCCACACACTATGCAACATATGAAAACATTCATTCACCTAGTGCATGTACCATCCCCCAAAAAACATTTATTCCCATGTGTCACCCACAGTCATTTCTAACTTGTATTTATGTGAGTATTTTATTTTGTTTGCTGAAAGCTGTGATGTTTAGAATCCACTGCAATTTCTGGTTCTGCATTTTTGATTCTGAACCTGCATGGTATCTGTTTCAAATTGAACCAAATAATGCCATGTTGAATTAGATATAACCTTCATACTTGACTCTCTCCTCAATCATTTGCATTCTCTAAATCAAGTTCAGCAGTCTTCTGATTAGTTGTAAGATACACTGCACTAATAAGATACACCTGTGGGCTCTTGCCCAGATGGTACAAATGAAAAACTAACTTAAAAAATAGATTAGGAAGAACTGATACATTATTGCCAATAAGTATCTATTAAAGGCAAACATCATATGAAATTTAGAAAATTAAACTGGCCCCTGCTTTAGGGGATTGATTAAATAATTCTTTGTAGGAATGTATAGATTTGGAATGCTTTTTAAATCTTATTTCATTAATATAATTACCATTTAAAATTAAGTTACATAGAGTATCTCAATTTGTTGCTCATGGGATATGATCTCTTTTAGTTTAAAATTACATTATACACAGGAAAGCTTCAAACTATCAGGTTAGCTTGTTTGGCAGATTGTTAGATTAATTCTCTAATTCACTGAAATATCTATTACAATTTTCACAAGAATTGACTGTAATGAATTAGAGAACTAATCTCAACAATTTATCACTCAAATGAGGTCATCACACTCAGAAGAATATTCAAGACTATCCGCCCGTTACTGACATTTTCTTTATATAAGAAAAGCATGTATTTTCCATGTTATGCCTTATATTTTAAATGTATTAAAAATAAAAAGTACAGCTCTAAGATAGAAATGACCCATAATCAAACTGCTATTAATTATTTGTATGAAGTAAAAATAATTTTGACGAATAGGTAATATGATACTTTGATACATTGCTAATAGAGAACAGTGGTATATCCACACTCTAAAATGTTAAGTATTTATTATAAAATAAGCAATTACCAACTAGACGTTTCCTTTTTACTGTGAATATATTTCAAGCAAAATAACAATAGTGCTAAGTGTTAATATAGTTTGACTAATGGTAGGAATGGTTCACTTAAGTTAATTGGCCTTTTAGATTCCCAAATATCACTGAAGTTTATATAGATAAACTGACCAGAATTGCTGTTGTGAATTCAAGAGATTTGGAGACAAATGTAAGGGTCTAAAATATAAAATGGAACTCTATCAAAACTTTCAAATTATGATGGAAAATGGTAAAAATAAACAACAATTTTTAAATAGGGCCTATCTTGATTTAAGCCAAAATATTGAAGCTCAAACCCAGTGTTTTGAAATCATCATTGAATCGTGATGATTGAATTGAGAGTCTAGCTTGCTGTGTTGATTTGCGTACAAGCTAATAAATTCTTTTCTCATGTTCTTTAAAGATGCGGCTTTCTACAAATTCTGACATGTGTGTGTGCACCTGAGGCTTTTTCTTGATAATATGTTACCCGAAGTCCTGTGCTATCTATCTTGTTTGTGTTATTGCTAGTACAAGTCTTTTTTATTCCTCCCGTACTTCACAGCCATTCACCCCACTCCACTGGGAAACAGTCTGCATGTGATGACCAGCCAGAGACAAGACTCTTATCACTGGAAACTGGCTTTGAAACTGCTCGCCTCTGTAACTTTAGACCTGCTTTGCTTCTATATGTACTGCATCATCTACCCATCAGAATATGCTTTATAGAGTCTGAAGTTAGATTCATGTTATTTATTCCAGTTATCCCTCATTCGGTGTGTTTTATTTCTTTGTAATTTATGATTTTTGATCATGGGATTCTCTTTGCTGAGATTTCATCTGTGAAGATGCTCTGAGTTCTGCATTGAAATATATCCCTCCTGAACACAGCATCCACCCACCCTTTTTCTCCTGTAAGTCCCCCAAATAAAATAACCCTAAATAATTTCAATTCATCTTGCAAACTCACAGATTATTAGGAGACACGTTTATCTTCCTTCACCTAAAGCGAAGTTTCAATTACAAAATTATCTGTTATTCTCCTTTAGGGTATTATTCTTCTGAGTTCAAATATTTGATAATGACATATTTCTTCATTGCTCCAGCTTTTTTTGCACAGATTTCCCATTGTCAGATCTTCCACTGACCACGGGCTTTGTTTCTTCTTCCTCCATGTAGCTGTTAAAATGAAGTTTTATGTTAGAACCTATCAGTATATATCTTCAGACTGTTGTTGCTGCAGAACTAGCTTACTTCTGTGAGGTCAGGTTTTATTTCCTCTTTGGTCCCTGTGGAATTCCTTTATTTTCTTGCCAGCTATCCATGGACTTTACTCGTTTTCTTAATTCTAATATATTTAGGTGTTTGGTTGCAGAGAGTAGGCAGACCTAATATAACTAATAATGTTATTGTGGGTACATAAGTTTCAAATCTATAAATTCAGATATTAAGGGAATATCCATATCCTATATCTGTATTTTCCTTTAAGAAAACTTAATCGTGACTATAATCCACCAGTCTCTCATCTTGATTGGTGAAAAACTCTATCCCAATCAGTAGTCAGGGGGACAGGAGAGGAAGTCTCTATCTCTATGTTGTGAAAGTTCTCTATCCGTTAGGAAGCACCAACGTTGTCAGAGAGGTCCCTTCAGCTGCCACTCATAATTCTCCCCTGGTCCCCACTAAGACTTTCATTTTCTTTATACACTAAATCTCTTCAGTTCTGGGGGCTCTGAGCTTTCAATGTCACTATTGAAGGCATAGGAATTATTGAATGGCAAAGATTTATTTTTCTTAGATGGACCATCAACTCAGAGATTTTTTCACTTTCTGAGAAAATGTCAAAACATGAGATCCTACGAATTTTTTGTTAAAATCCATCAGTGACTCTTTCAATTTACTTGGGCTCAAAGTCTCCTTCATCTAGTCTGTCTTTCAATACTGATAAATCACTCTGCCAACCCCTCCCAACCACTTATCCCCTAGTTTATTGTGACCCAGACATGCTACTCTATTTCTAAAGCATCCAAGCTCATTCTTACCATAAGACCTTTATACTTATTTAAAACACTGAATAAAATAATACAACTTTCTTAATTAATCACATATATAGCTAATATGTTGAAAACTATCTGGTAAGAGATATCAACTGATACCTTCACTCTTTGTTGAAAATATCAATGTTACCATAAATAGACACATATAGTATTTTTTATTCTGGATTTTGCATTCTATTATCTCAGTCCATCAGTGACTGACTTCATTTTAATGGAATTTAATAATTTTAGAGTTATACAAGATTCTTCTTGTCTTTAAAATGTTATATTTTATATTGGAGTATAAATTACATACAATACAGTGATTGACTTAACCATACAGCTCAAAATTTTACATCTTTGCACTCCTGTGAACATAATCTCATTCAAGATACAGAATATTTCTACCACCCTAAATATTCTAATATGGCTCTTCCTTGTCAATGTATCCTGCTCTAGTGGTTGCCACTATTGCATTTTCTTTCACTACAAAGAAATTTTGTCAGTTATTGAGCTTCGTATAAATGCAATCATACACTTTGTACTCTTTTGCATCTGGCTTTTAATTTTTTTCTCAACATAAAGAGTTTTCAATTTGATTCATGTGGTTGTATGTATAAGTGGTTCTTTTTTTATTTTTATAATGATGATATTGTGTGTCCCCTTTTGAATACAATGTGAATTATTTATCCGTTCTCCTACTGATGAACATTTGGGTTCTTACCAGCCTTGGGTTTTAAAAATACTTTCTATAAAAATTCTTATATTTCTCAGTTATGGACGTAGGTATTTATTATGTCTGGCTACATACCTAGGATTAAATTACTAGGTCATATTGTATAGATTAAGCTTTAGTAAATATTGCCAAATAGATTTTCAAAATGCTTGAACTAATTCAATTTTCCCCCTTAGTGTGTGAAAGTTTCTGTTGCTCTATATTCCTCACTAACACTTGATATTATTGTGATTGTGTGAATATTTTTTCCTATTTTGTTGGGAGTATGTTTGATTTTGTACATAAAAGAAACATCTTAGTTTTTTTTCTCTATCTTATCCCCTTATCATGTGACATAAGTTGCATTGTTCATATTATGCTATTTAAGTTATAGAATATCAAGTCTAAGAGTGAATGTTTACCAAGGATTTTCCCTGTGTTCTGAAGAGATTTAGTGCATTTCTGGTTGTACACAGGACAGTTGAGTGTTGTTAGCAGAAACAGGTCTATTATTGTGTTCTATTTAGAGATTAAGTATAGTTTAAGGTGATGTGTATAGCTGCAAGTTGACAAGGGGTGGACTGTGATGGTTAAATTCATGTATTAACTTGGCCAGATGATTTTGCCCAGATGTTGGTCAAGCAAGCACTAGCCTAACCATTACTGCAAGGATGTTTTGTGGCTGCTTAATAAACCAGAAGATTGGTTTATTAAATTATCAGTCAGTTGATTTCATCTATTGCTGATTACATCTATGATCAACTAAGAGGAGTGTCTTCTGCAATAGAGAATACCGTGGATTTAATCCATCAATTGACTTTCAAAGGAAAAGTGATGATTTCAGCAGTCATAAGAGAGAACGTTCATGTCTGCTGCAGTAGCCAGGCTCTCCTGCAGAATCCAAACACCTTCATCGCTGCTGCCAGCAGGCGGCCTATGGAATTTGGACTTGTGCATCCCCACAATTGTGTGAAAT
Source organism: Tamandua tetradactyla (assembly GCF_023851605.1). Classification (NCBI taxonomy): domain Eukaryota; kingdom Metazoa; phylum Chordata; class Mammalia; order Pilosa; family Myrmecophagidae; genus Tamandua; species Tamandua tetradactyla. The sequence continues at coordinate 33,194,181 of NC_135352.1, forward strand.
ACTTTTATAAAATCTTATATTTAGAGATATCTCCTGTTGGCTCTGGTTCCCCAGAGAACCCTCACTAATACAATGGTCAAATTAGTTTTCTGTTTGTTTGTTTTTTAATATTAGCTGTTCTGATAATTGTGCAGTAGCATCTAATCCAATTATTCTTAAATTTGCTTTTTTCTGGTGAGGAATAGTGATCAACATCTTTGCATATGCTATTTTGTCAATGGATGCTGTTTTTTGAAATGTCTGTTTACATTTTGCTTATTTAATTGGCTTGCCTTTTTTTTATCGATTTGAAAGAATTCTTAAAATATTCTGGGGCCAAGCCTTTTTTTCAACTATGTGCTTATTGCTTGCTTACTCTAGTTATAAATGAACTGAGTTAATAAAAAGAAGTTGATTTTAATGAAGTCTAATTTATACACTGTTTTTTATTGTTAATATACTGTGTGTCCTGTTTGAAAAAAAAAGAGAACATTGTTAATATTATGAAGTTAATCTGTTCACTTCTGGAAGTATTATCGTTTTACTCTTCACTTTCAGGAGTGCCAAATATTGGTAAGATGTGCAAGACTATGTAACTATTCAAAATATAGTTGCTCCTTGATGAGAGAATATTGTGCATTATTGTTCTTTTGAACTTAAACACTGAAACATAACTGACTTCAGCTAGTGAAATAGGAATGGAAACAACATTTGTTACTTTGCTTTGTGAACCATATGGCCTCTGTTGCGTCTATTCAATGTTATAACATGAAAACAGCCATAGGCAATGCATAAATGAATGAACATAGCTATGTTCCAATAAATCTTTATTTACTAAAACAGACTGTGAATCGTAATTTTTTGACCCCTGGTTTAATAGTCTAGTGGTAAGAAATGGGAAGTTGATATATAAAGCTTGGAAATGTCATCCAGTATTTGTAAATTGGCAAAACACCTGCAAAAATTGTTGTCTGCAATAAATTGAGAGCATCCCCCAAATTGAGGACATCAGCTTTAGGGAAGCTAGAATCCTGAGAAAGAGACTTAGAAAACAAAATGTATGTAGAAAATCTTGGCTGTCTTTGACTGCATTTAGCACGATATTATAATGCAAAGAAAGTGTCACAGCAGAATTCACCTATTTGCAAATAGATATGAAACCAAATGGAGAAATTTCACAAGTTTTCTACATTAAAGGTGTTGAATGGCCCTTTGCTTCTAGACTGCATCTAGTAGAAAACAGGATTGAAAGTGCTGTGTAACATAATCCTAGTAGAACTTTTTAGATGAGAGATGAAGTTTGGGGCACTTTCATTTATGAAAGAAAGCTTCAGGTGTCCTCGAGTTCTCTGCCATTACATTGAGAGAAGTAAGCATGGAGGAAAAACCAGAGTAAAACAAACAAAAATACGGGCATGAGAACAAGGAAAGCATTTTTTGATATGGTTACTTGTGCAAAAAATTGACTGAAAGCAAATAAAACCTAAACCTACTTATGTGCTGAGGGGATTTTATTGTCAAATAAACTATGAACCTGAATTCAAAAGGTCTGTGACTGTTACGAGTTTAAAACAGTTATTTGATCTCCAACAATCCACAGCCAAAAATCAGGCTATGAAAATGTTATGATCCTTAAAGAAGGAGTAACATAGTGGCTGACACACGTTCAGATGTGATCATGGAGACTAATGAATGAAGATAAATGCCTGTAAAGACCAATAAAATGACATGGGAAAAACAGACAAGAACGTTTTTCCTGAGGGAAGAATTAATGGCTATTCAGAGAATTTTTCTTACTCTTAGAAATGAAGGCATATTGTTGGTCTTTCATTCTCCTTTTACCAAGTGAAATTATTTCAGCCTTTTTTTTTTTTGGTGCCTCACAATTGGGTACTGGTTGTTGGTGGATGGGATGGAATTACATTCTCTATTAAGTCAATGAACTCTAGGATAAGAGTAGCAACAGCTCAATCTGTTAAAGATAACTATATCCTCCAGACATCTTGGTATTTGAGCTAAAAGTGTTGACAGGCTGCAATTGTGGTTGTCCTCTTTGGGAAAACAAGAGCGTATTTGTGTGGATCTTTCCACACAAATGAAAGAATGATTTGTTGATCAAGAATGAGGACAGTGTTAGAGGCAATGCTTTAAGTTCAACAAACCATTCAATTTTCATCTTAGGAACAGAGAACATTTCCCTAGCTCCCTATTGCAACTGGGTGAGGTCATACGATTAGTCTGTCCAAATGAATGTGGGCAAAAATGATGCAATACTTCAGCCTGGTCACTAAAATTTCCCACATAATCCCCCATAGTCACTTTATATGTATATATGACGTGTGTGTGTGTGTATGTGTGTGTGTGTGTGTGTGTGTGTCTGGACTGGGTGAATTCACAGGACTCAGCAGAATTGCCAGGAGGTTTTTGATAACACTGGAGTTACCTTCTTCAAGGATGTTGATATATTACCTGGCATTCACCATTAAGATTGCCTGAATAGGGCCATCTTCACTGGGTTTTGTGTATATGTGGAACTAATTTTATTTGCTAGTTTGGGGATTTTTATATTGCTAGTTACATCAGTAAGTGTGGTAGACAGGCATTGTGATGGCTCCATGATCCCCTTCTCCTTGAACAGTTTCCTCCCTTTCAGTTTAGGTGTGAGTTGTGAGCCACCTAAACAATAGAATATGGCAAAGGTGATGAGATGTCATTCTGGTGATTATGTTATATAAGGCTTTGTCTTGCTAGCCAATTCACTGCTCAAAGACCAGCTGGAAACGAAAAGAAGGAAGCATGTAGGAGAATCAAGTGGCCTCCAAACTATAACCCATAAAGAACTAGGGCCCTTAGTTCTACAACCATAAGGAAATGAGTTTTTCTAACCACTTGAGTGAGCTGGGATGAGGACACTTCCGCACTCAATTTACTAGATGAGAACTGAGGCCTTGATGACACCTGGATTGAAGACTTGCAGAGATCTCAGCTCAGCCATGCCCAGTACCTGACCATATAACAGTGTCAGTTATCTTAATGCTTATTAATTTCTTAACCAACAAAAGAAAATTAATGCATGTAGCCTGTCTTAACTAATACAAAATATAAGTGGAAAATTTCAGGAAATAAGACAGAAGGTGCAGGAAATTAGTTATATAAACATGTGAGAATGTTTTGAATTTCAAATGTGAGCATAGAGTGAACTATTCAATAAATGATTTGGGGAAAAATAAACATTGAGAGAAAACAATTATATTATATCTATACTTGATATTGTACAGAAAATTAACGAGGTAGATTAAATATCTAAATGCAAAAATATATATAAATATTTCAAATATGTGTATGTGTTAATAAATTCATATTCAATGTGGTAGACAATTCATAAAATAAATTTTTAGTATGTTATGAAGAGTAAAGGCTTCTCAGGAATACAAAAAAGAATTTACTCCTGACAATAACTCAAATTAAATATAAGTATATGCTTCTATTTTATTAATTTTTATTGTAAGAATTTCTTCTATTTTAACCTTTTGTTGTGAGATGGTTGTAGATTCACAGTCCACTGTAAAATAGAATATAAAGGGGTCATATATAGCCTTCACTCAGTTTCCCGAATGATAATATCTTACATAAACACAGCAAACATCACAAACAAGAAAATAAAGTTTATTCACTGTACTGACAGTATTCAGATTTTACCAGTTTGACATGCACTCATTGGTATGCATGTATTTAATTCTATACAATTTTATCACATGCGGAGATTGTGTGATCACTATGGAAGTCAAGATAAGAAAGAGTTCTAGAAAAGGATACTTTTATAACCACTCTCACTGCCCTTGCTCACCCAATCCCTACCTCCCAGAAACTTGTAATCTGCTCTTCATCTCATAATTTTGTCATTTCAAGAATATTATATCAGTAAGAATTACACATTATGTGACAATTTGAGATAGGCCTATTTTTACATGGCATAGTTTCCTTGAGATTCAGTCAAGTTGTTACATGTAACTATAGTTCACTAATTTTTGTTGCTAAGTACTCCATGATACAGAGTCTGTTTTAACCAGTTCGTTTTCCATTCATTCTTTGAAAAACATCTATCTATCCTTTCCAATGAAATGTCTTTGAATGTCTTTTGCCCATTTTCTAATCCTACTGGTTTTTGGATTTTTAATGGTTGAATTTTGAGAGTTATTTACATTTCTAGACATAAATCTTATGTCACATATGTGGTTTGGAAATATTTTTTTCCAGTCTTCAGATTCTCTTTTCATCTTTTTCACAAAGTTCTTCTCAGGTGGAAGTTCTACTTATGTTGATTAAATCATATCATCGATTCAGTAATTCTCCATTCTTCATGGTATCCTTTCTAGTGACCCTATCATTCGTTGACAATGGCTTGGCAAAGTCCCAAGTTATAAATGGGAATGTGTCTTTCTCTCTTTTCGGCTCCCTTAGTTTTTGTTTCATGTATTTTGAGGCTGTTGTTGGTGTTTACACATTTAAGGGTCATTGTGTCTTCCTGATAGATTGATCCTTTTATCATTACATCCCTCTTTGTCTCTTTCTTCAGAAGTCTACTCTATCCGATGTTAATAAATCCAGTCCCAATCTTTAAAAAAAATTGATCTTTGCATAGCATATCTTTTTCAATCCTTACTTTTAAACCACAGATGCCTTTTACTAGTAGTGAGTTTCTCATAGACAGCATAGAGTTCAGTTATGTTTTCTCAACATACTGGCAATCTCTTTCTTTCAATTGGTCTAGTTATACCATTTTTTAAGGTAATTATTGATATGTTAGGACTTAAGTCTGCTATTTTATTATTTTTTTTCTGCTTGTTCCTCTTTTACTCACTCCTCTGTTTTACTTTTCCTACCTTCCCATGAGTTACTTGAAAATTGTTTAGTTTTTCATCTTGATTTGTTCATGGTATTTTTTAACCTATCATCTTGGATAATTTTCTTAGTGGTTATTTTAGATATTAAAATACATATGTCACTTATCAGGGTATACCACTATCACCATTTTATACACTAGGTAAAATATGGAAGTCGGGCGGGCCGCGGTGGCTCAGCGGGCAAAGTGCTTGCCTGCTATGCCGGAGGACCTCGGTTCGATTCCCGGCCCCACCCCATGTAACAAAAACGGAGAAACAGAATACAATAAAACAAGAAAATGTTTAAAAATGTTTCCCTTTCCTCCTTCCTTCTTTCCTTCTATCCTTCCTTCCTTCTCTCTGTCTTTCCTTTAAAAAAAAAAAAAAAAAAAAAAAAAAAAAAAAATATGGAAGTCTATATACATTTACCTCCTTTAAATTTTCCCAATTTTAAATGGTGTTGTGCAAATTATTTTTTCTATCCATATTAAACACCATGTTAAATTGTTACAGTTATTTGCTTTAATCATCAAGTGTATTTTAAAAACTCATGAGATGAATGATAATCTATTATGTGTTACCCTTATTTTGCCTATTATGATGTATTTTTTTCTGAAGTCCTAAGCTGTGGTGGTTTGAAGCTGTTACGCACTTCAGAAAATGCCATCTTCTTTTCATCCACTCCTGTGGGTGCAGATCTATTGTGGGTGGGACTTTGGTATTAGGTTATTTCTATTGAGATGTGATGCAGCCCATTCCAGGAGGGTCTGAATCCTTTTACTGGAATTTTTAATGAGAGGATAAAAGATAGTAAAAGCTCAGAAGCAGAGAGAGAAAAAGCCTCCAGAGGAGCTGAGAAAGGGAGCTACTGAAGTCATAAGCTGAAAGCCACAGAAAACAAGGGAAGAAGAGCCAGCAATGCTGGCCATGCACCTTCCCAGGTGACAGAGATACCCCAGATGCTGACAGCCTTTCTTCAGAGAAGATATCCTCCTATTGATGTCTTATTTGGGCATTTTCATGACCAAACTAATTAAAGTTGTAAAGTTGCAAACTAATTAATCCCCTCTTTAAAAGCCAATTCATTTCCTGTATGTTGCATTTTGGCAGCATTAGCAAACCAAAACAGATTTTGGCACCAAGAAGTGGGGTGCTGCAATTTGCAAATACCAAAAATGATGGAATGGCTTTATATATGGATAAAGGGAAGATTCTGGAAGAACTGTGAGATGTTTGATAGAAAAGGACAACATTCATTTGAAGAGACAGTTGGTAGAAATATGGATGCTAAATGAGGCCTTAGACAGAAATGATGAATATGTCATTGCAAACCGGAAAAAATGTGATCCTTGATTTAAAGTGGCAGAGATTTTGGCAAAATTGAGTCCTGCTGTCAGGTGGAAGGCAGAATTTGAAAGTGATGAGCTTGAACTTTTAGCTGAAACAATTTTCAAATTATATTTGGAAAGTGTAGCTTGGTTTCTCCTTGCGGCTGATAGTAAAATGTGTGTGGAAAGGGATAAGCTGTGAACTGAACTCTTGGGTACAAAGAAATCAGAAAATGATAGTCTGGAAAATTCTGTGATTTCAGGAAATGAGTTCCCAGAGAACAGTGCCCTGTGTGAGGATTTAGCCAAATATGAAATAAGCTAGCCATTTCAGTACAAGCTTGGATTGGAAATGCAGCTATCCAGAAAAGATTGTAGAATGTCTGAAGGTGGGCTCTCCTGTGTGTAACATTCAAAAATGATGAGTCTTTTCTAGATCTATATGAACAGAACCACTGCCAGGCTGGGTCAAAAGGGACAGAAAAGGGACAGATTGAGGAAAAATGACTTTGAACGCAGAACCATGGAATCACAGATCTGGAGCCAAAAAATCTTGGGGCAGGAGAGTAGATCCACCCATTGCACATGGAAAGGTTGACCCAGAGTTTGCAGTAGGTGGACCTTCTTCCTGCTGCTCAGGAAGGAAGGGTGCTGCCACCCCAGGCTTCAGAAAGGGTGAAGCACATTCCCTGGGGATTGGGGAGAGTGTAGCCACCACCCAACTGGTTTGAGGAGATTGATCCTGTGCCCCAAAGATGGCAGAGTCCAGCTGCTGCCTAGATGCTTGAAGAGGGTGGAGCCGATAGCATGACCATCTCCTTCATGCTTGGAGATGTTGGAACTCTTACCTCAGTGTTTGAGATTGCAGGGCCTCTGCATAAGCCATGGATAGGGTGGGGCTGCTGCTTTATCAAACCCTGAGGACAAAGTGTCTTTCTATAGATGACTCTCAGATCTTAAAATCTAATGAAGAATGCTTTGCATATTTTTGGAACTGTATTGGTTTAGTGACCCTTGTTTTCCATCCAGTTTATCCCTATGGAAACAGTAACCATTACTCACTCCTTGTATATTGGATGCAGACTAATTTTCACAGGTCCACAGCCAGAGGGAAATTTCACCCCAGGACAAAACCTGTGAATAGTTTTGATGAGACTTTGTATTTAATATTGTTACTGAAATGACTTAAGCTTTTGTGATATTGTGGTGAAATGAATGCATTTTACATATGGAAAGCACATTCTTTTGGGTGTCCAGATGGTGGAGTGTGGTAGTTTTGAGCTGTTATATACTCCAGAAAGGGTCATGCTCTTTTAATCCCTTCCTGTCTGTGCAGACCTATTGTAGGCAGGGCCTTTCAGTTTATGTTATTTCAATTGAGACGTGACCCAGCTCATTAAAGGTGGGTCTGAATTTTTTACTAGAGTCCTTTATGACAGGACAAAAGACAGAAAAAGCCCCCAGAAGAGCTGAGATAGAAAGCCACTGAAATTAGAAGCTGAAAGCAACAAAACTTGGGAGAGAAGGACCAGCAGTTGCCAGCCATGTGCCTTCCCATTTCACAGAGATGTCCCAGATACTGTCACCCTGTCTTCACAGAAAATTTTGTCCCCTTGATGCCTTAATTTGGACATTTTCATGGCCTTAGAACTGTACACTTGTAAGCTAATAAATTCCATTGCAAATGCCAACCCATTTATGGTATATTGCATTCTGGCTGTTTTAACAAAGTGAAACACACACCTTCTGTTACTATTTCTTTTCTGTTTAGAGAACTTCCTTTAGTCATTCTTGGAGTGTACATGTGCTTATGAACATTTTTTTTGTTTTCTTTCACCTGAAAATATCTTTATCTCCTCTTCATTCCTGAAACATATTTTTTTCTGATTGTAGTTGAAAATTTTCCATCAGTATTTGAAAAATATTGTACCACTATCATCTGGCCTCCATGATTGCAGATGAGACTTTTCTTCCATTCAGTTGATTTTCTTCATGAGCAATGTGTTGTTACTCTCTGGATGTTTACAAGGTGTTTTTTATTGTTTTGTTTTGGTTTTGGATTATAGAAATTTAACTATAATATCTCTCGGTGTAGGTTTTTTTGTTACCCTATTTGGGGTTCACACTACCTTGTGACTATAGATTTAGATGTTTTCTAAAATTTGAGAAGGTTTCAGTCATCATATTTCAAAATATCCATTTTCCTTCTCTCCTTTTGAGACATCAATGATATAAATATTAGCTCTTTTGCAACTGTCTCCCAAGATTCTGTCCATTTTTTCTCTGGTTTTCAGATGAAGTAAATTCTATTGATCTGTCCACAAGTTTGCTGATCATAGCCTCTATCATGTCCACTCTACTTTGCTAGCCAGATAGAGAGATTTTTACTTTAGTTTTTGCATTTTTCAGTTCTATAATTTACTTTGTTATTTTTTACAACTCCTATTCTTTCATGAGATTTTCTATTTATTCCTTTGCATCAAGATAATTTATAATTACTTGGTGAAGCGTTTTTATTATAACCTCTTTAAAATCTCATCAGATAATGTCAGCATTGACCCATCTCAGTGATGGATTTTGGTTGATTAGATTTTCTCATTCGTATTATGATTCTCCCTGTATCTGAAATGACAGGTGATTGTCAGATGTATCTTAAATATTCTGGATATTTTATTATGGGTATGAAGATTATATTATAGGGCTCTGGGTTCAATTTAACCTTCTTTTTTTTTTCAGGCAGTCGCCTTATTGAGGTGTAGTAAAAGGGCTGACTGGGTATATATGTTCAGCTTCCTTATGGACCATACGGACACCACCTTTGCAAAAGTGGAGTGCTTTCTAATTTCTTGTTTCACAAAGATGGAGTGGGAGTTCACCTCTTCCTTTGGATTTCTTAACACTTCATTTTGAAAAGCCAGCACCAATCCCTGTCTTCAATTTGGGGTGTAAATTCATCTCCCCTCCGGGCCCTGCTACCATTGCAGAATGTGCTAGTTTTAGTGTTGTGTACCTCAGGAAAAAAACATGTTTTTAATCCTGATTTAATATTGTAGGGTAGGATCTTTTTGATTAAGTTGTTTCCATGGAGATGCGACTCACCCAGTTGTGGGTGGGACCTTTTGTTTAGGTGGTTTCCATGGAGATGTGTCTCCAGCCATTCAATGTAGGTCTTTATTCACTTAATGAAGTCTTTTAAGAGAAAACTCTTTTGAAAACAAAAGCTTCAGAGCTCACACTGATAGTGGTGTTTGGAGATGCAGAAAGGAAATGCCCCCGGGGAAGCCATTTGAAATGAGAACTTGGGAGATGAAAGATATATATGTAATTCAAAATATATCCCATACAGAACTTTGTTAAAAATGTTATAATGATATAAATCATAGCCAAGTACTTGCCCAGCTGGCAGAGAAACCCTGAACATCACTGGCCCTTTCTTGAGTCAAGTTATCTTTATCGGGATGCCTTAGTTTGGATATTTACAGCCATAGAACTATAAACTTGTAACTTAGTAAATTCCCTTTATAAAAGCCAACACGTTTCTGGTATATTGCCTTTCCGGCAGCATTAACAAACTAAAACACAGAAGTAGAAACTAAAATCTGACTACTCGTGCCACTGTGGTTCAGGTTGGGGATGGTAGTTCATCTCTCTGTTGTTTTGCATCCCTTTCAGTGGGGTGGAAAAGATAGAATGCAATTAACTCCGCTTTGCCTCACCTTATCCTGCCTTATTGATGCGTGGTGAAGGATGGAAGGAAAGGTACCAACTGAGCCCCACTGAGCCTGAGGAAGGGAGGAACAATGACTAATTTAATCTCACACCACCTTATCATTAAGTCTTGCGCTGTGTGAAGCAGAGGCTCAGGTTTCTGCCGGACCCTGTTTGGTTTCATCCTCGTGGGGGAAACAGAGCACTGACTGTGGGTAATGGATGAATGGAAGATGGATGATTTTAGACGTGATGTTTGAACAAGTATTGCCAAAAAAGTTTTTTCTTTGTCACACTTTTCTGGTCCTTTGGCTAGGTGCATCAGGAATTTTTGCAGCTATTTTTTATCTTTGCCTATCATTGGTTTTAGGGCAGAGGTTTCTGCAATGCCCTGCCTGTGCTCTGTAGGAGGCAATAAGGAAACCCAAGAAGTGCATCACTATGACTTCCTCAAGTCCCATGGCCCCTAGGTAGTCCTTTCCATTTGGAGTACTTGGGAGGATCATCGCCGTTCCATCTTCATAGCATCCTTTTGTTTTTTATATGCCAAATATCTGAGTATATACTTATCTCTCAATGCATCTTTTTCCCCCAAGGTTTATTTATGAGAAAAGTTTAGATCCTCAAATTAAATTGAACATTTTTAGCAAAGTTATATATAGGATATATCTTGAATTACATTCCAGAAACAAATAGAATATCAGACTCGCCTGGAGACATTTTTTAAAGCACATTTATGGTCAACAAGGGGATATGAATTTCAAATGTTGCTGGCACTTAGGAAGACATCTTAGTGGATGGACATTGTAAATGCAGTGATAGACATTTTTCTGAGCCTTATGTCAATGGATAAGAATCCTTCCTTTAAATCAAAATGTTTTTTATAAAGCTATGCAAAGAAAATTTGAGTGCTACAATTGGAAGTGCAAACAAAGTTCCAATTTATAAGTTTTGCAACAGTTCCATAGAGAATCTCCATTTGTTTTTCTTGTTTGTTTCTTTGTTTTTTATGAGCAGGCACTGGGAACCAAACCCAGGTCTCCAGCATGGCAGGCAAGAACACTGCCACTGAGCCACCATGGCCTGCCCTATATTTCTTCTTTTGAGTTGAATGTTAACTCACCTGAAGTTGCTGCCTCTACACCCAACTCATTGGTGCTATTAACCACTGCAAGGAGAGAACATGACTATTGAACACATCCCTACTCCTCTTGTCTTAGCTTTCTTCAGGCCACAAATTTCCACCTCAATTGGTCAGTTTTGGCTTTATCTAAGAAATTGCCATTTTATTGTAAATTTTTGCCATTTTATTGTAAATTATTTGCAATTTTTTTTCTGCAAGTTTATTTACTGCTGTGTGTTATTTGCCTTGCCAGATCATAAAGAGAATGTTTATGGTATAACATGCAAAGCATAAATTCTACTGAATACAAAATGAATTTAACAACCCCACATTATTTGTTTGATGATCAGGAAGCAAGGTTTTAAGCATTTTTACAACCAAACATATAGTTTGTTTCTTGCAAGGAAGTGATTTCTTGCATTTAGTAACGTTTTAGGAAATTGGCTGGGGATTTTGGTTGAGATGTATTTAGTTATAATTTTCCCATTTAAAATAATAGGGGCTAGGTAATTACACTATAGGCTTCTGGTAAATATTATCATGCATGCTGAATATTGGGTTCTTAGAAATAGGTCATTTACATTAAGTGGATCGTGACATAATGTGTTGCAACCCAGCACTGGATGAAATATTACAAACAAGATTTTAAGTACACAGCTGTGCTTGCACGTAAATAAGATCTTAAACCATATTGGGACTTTGCATACCTAGTTTAAAGGTGAAACTGTAGCTATGCTGGCCCTTGCATATGCTGTTTTTTGTTTGTTTTGGCATTCACCTTGATTAGAGTGAGCAGAAGCAAAGATCTTGGCTCCATATGGCAGAAAATGCTTGTTGTCTACCTAACATACTTTCCTCATTATTCTTAATTTTTGAACCCTGATTTTATTTGAATGACAGTGGACCCAACTAAAGACTAAATTTCCAGTCATTCTTTAAGAAAGCTGTAACAATGAAACGGGTTCTGACCAGGGAGGTTCAAATGTAAGTTATTGGATAAATATCCTGACAGAGTTCTAATGAGTAGTCAGCTGTTAGGAGCATATTTTCGCTTTCCTTCCAGGAAAGAGAACATATGCATGGATTAGCCATTTGCAATTAGGGAGCCTTAATAATGGATGCTTCATCTTTAAAAATGGTGTAGCATTAATACAGAAGGAAATGGAGTTCCTAACACTATGAAATCAACACATCTGTCCCAGACTAACTACTTTCAGAATTTCTTACATGAGAGAAAATTAATTTATTTCTTTGTGTAAACTACTGATTTTTTTTTCTGTTATATATCACTGAATTTACTCCTAACTGATATAAATCTGAGATTCTCTAAATAATTCTATGGTCTCCATAGTAGCACAATTAGTTAAAGATTGGGCTAGAACCAAACAACCTTTTTCAGCATGAGGATAAATGACAAAGAAATTTGCCTTATTCAAATGTGGCTTTGGCTGGGGACTTAAGAGTCTTTGAAGCACAGGCTTTCCCTCACTTGGGTCCACTGGTTCAGTGAAATCTCGGTGGTCATTTCTGACAAAACTCAGGTCAAGCAAACAACATAAAATGAAACTTTACAAAAATTTATTCACACACACAAAAAGAAAAACTGTAATTAAGTGGAAAATAAGAGTAGTTCAGAATGGGAGGTCGTCTATGCATATAATTAGAGATCCACAAAAACATTAGACAGCGGTGATTTTTGAAAACCAGTGACGTATATGATGTATATGAATCTTCAGATTGCGGAAGCACAATGTATCCCAGACAACATCCCAGCATACAGTAACCTCACACATGTCATTGTCAATTGATCATAGTCGTACAATAGAAATAGAGCATGGAAGCAGAAAGAAAAGACAATTGCCCTCACAGCTCAGTTTTAAACCACAATTTTGGAATCACGAAGGCAATGCAAAATTATTTGTCAATCTGCAACTAAAATACCAATCAAGCATAAGAATAACATAAGGGTATTTTCAGACAAAAAGGAACTTACTAAATTAAGTTTCAATGTATGAACTTCAAGAAAGAACATTGATATGAAAAGCCTATGAGGATCAATAAAGAATGAAGAGCAAATAAATTTATAAAGATCTGAGCAATAAAAAAACTAATAACTACATGAAGCAATATTATTTATATCTAGCTTTGAGGGTAAAACACATGGAAGGAAGTTAAATATTGAGCAATAATAACATACAAAATTTAACATGTGCGTAAAATAAGTTTTTAATATTCCAAGGCCCTCTTATTATGAGATAAATGGGTGGATGTATTAATTAATACTATAATTTTTTATGAAGTATGCATGGAAATTTTCATTTGTAAACACTTAGATGAGCATAATGTATTTAATTCAAATAGGTACTAGGATAAATGAAATGAATTTTAATTACATTTACAGGGAAAGAGAACAACATAATCATTGAAAAGTGGTAGTGAGTAGGTACAAAATAACAAAATTAATCCAGGTACACCAGGAATCACAGTGCATAAATATAAAATGAAAGCATCCATTAAACTACACTGGTAAAGAAAAAAAAATCAAGCTTTGTTTTTAAGAACCATCCTTAAAATTTAGCTTCACCAGAATGGATGAGGGAAGAAAGCTGATAGGTTAATAATATCCCAGGTTTCTGAAGCTAGTTTAACAATAGATGGTCAATTAAAGAAATTACCTACATTAACATATTAAAGGAAACCAAAATTGGTATCACAATTCAATGGATGCAGAAAAAAAAGATTTTGTTTATATTCAACAAAGGAGCTTACATTTTAAAGAATTATACAAACATTGACCGATTTTGGAAGGGTTTCTTAGAAATCATAAAACATTATCCCTCATTCAACAAACACTACCCTATGTGCAAGCATTGATAGGAGGAAACCTTTCTTTCACTGTGGAAATTGCCAGAGAATTAGATTCCATAAGCATCCCTTGATAACTCTTCCTAGCATTCATGCTTAAGCTGTGACGATACACAACACAAATAAATTGGCTCCTATTTGTTTAAGGAATAAACTACTGTACCTAGGTATGGGCATCAATATTTCATTTTAAAAAGGTTCACTAACAAAAAATAGTATTTCTACCTTTGAAGTTATGCCTTGATATCAAAACTTTTATTTTATAGGAATGGGGAGGATCATTCCTGAATGAGAACAACAACTGAAAATTTTGTTACTAGTATGGTTCTTACTAGTTTTGTTAGTAGCCTCATTGCTCACTGGCTCCCTGAAAGCCTGAATTTTGACAGGTCTTTATAACATTTATGAAGAAGAGAGAAATAATTCCTTCTCACTTTCCATCCCAAAATTTATCTTGCCATGTTTTACTATAATGGCAATTTTAGAGCATTCATCTCCTTGAATCAGAGAATGTCACTCAATTTTAACTGTTTTTGAATAGATATATCAAACAGTATTTTCTAACATTACCTGATTCCAGTTCTTTTCCTATTTTTTGCTAGTTCATTCATCCTTCTGTTTAATAAAAATCTGTGATTTATTTGTGTCTTAGTTAAATTATTGCTCTTCAGGAATGAAATTGAGACACTTGAAAGTCTGTTCTGCCAGTGAAAAGCTGACTCAAGTGCTTGTATTTATTTAACTTTAACATGCCCTACTAGTAAAAAAAGTGGAATTAAAGACTGAAAATGTTCTTGGATTTTAATTCCATTATTGACATAGCCAAATATGTACTATTGAGTTGTTTGTTCATGTCTTTGGTTTAATAAGGCTAGAGTTTTTATTTTTTTATTAATTTGTCTTTGAAAATTAAAAGAAAATTAAAATATTAATTGCTTTATTTTATTGGTTAAAACAACTCTCACTGTCAATTATTCCCTTTTTTGTTACATATTATCTTCTCATATTAATGTTTTAAATTTTCATCTTATCCCATGTAATTATTCTTGTATTTTTTGATAGCATTGGAATTTAAGATGTAATCTTTTCACAAACGTTGGATTAAAATTGGTTTGTTTTATCTTTTCATTTTTATATTAACATCCTAATAATCTGAAATTCATTTTTAAATACAGTATATTTGAACAGTTTGCATACATTTCTTTGTAAATTGCTAATTTATACTCTCAACATTATTTACTGAATAATTCCCCCACCTCTATTTTTTGAATTTTTTGCATGGGCCGGCACCAGGAAGTTAACCCAATTCCTCCCTTTTTAATTTCATATACTTCCTTTATAAATATTAAATGTACGTGTGATAAAAGTTACATAATTATTTTTCTGTGTTTTCCATTTTACTAGATGTCTATTGATGTTTTTACTCCCTGTGAAATATTATCCCTACTCCATTGTTTTCAAATGGAGCTGGTGATTATCCCACATTACGACCTTCTTTTTAATCAAAAATGTTTCCTCTGTTTCAGTCACTCGACAGCCTTTAAAGAAAAATATGTTTCAAGAATCAATATTTTTATTTTATTCTATCATGTGATATGTGTTTTATTAAGCTTTGTGTTTACAACCGAGAACAAGAAAGATAAAATCTGTCCTCTCATGTCCCTTGTCTTCTAGTAGGGAATCATTGAACAAGTATCAAGTTGATAAGCGAGAATAAAGGGGAAGTTAAATTGATTTGGGTGATTATTACAGAGGCGTCTTTATATACCAAAATAATCAGAAAAAATTGACCAGACGAAGTGCTTTTAAGTTGAAGTGTCAGAAGTGTTAACTCAATTGAATAAAGGAATATAGTGAAAATTAAACCATTAAAACTGTGTGATATAAATGGAAATTCATTTTAAAAAGCATTAATGGTCTTTGCTGGGGATTGAATCATGACCACCCAAAGACATTCAGGTCCTAATCCCTGCTTTTGTTTGTATGAACGCATTTTAAATAGACCTTTGAAGATTATATTGGTTAAGGTGAGCCCAAACTGAATGAAAGTGGACCTTAATCCAATATGGCTGAGGTCCTTATAAGAAAAGGAAATTGGGCACATGAGGAGATATGCTTCATGGAAGAAGCAAAAAGTCAGAAATCAACAGAACTAGAGGGAAAAGAACAAGATGCTGCCTGATGCATTGCCAACTCGTGGAAAAGCCAAAGATGACTCACTGACATCAGTCACAATTATCAGTGAGAGAACATTGTATTACTGGCCTTTCAATTTTGGACTTTCTCTTAGCCCCCAAATTGAGAGCTAATAAATTCCCATTTTATGGTATTTGTTTTAGCAGGTAGGAAACAAAGTCTTCACTGGAAAATAACAAATAGTACTATAAGCTTACCAGAAGTTTTGAAGAATTCCTTACACATAGCAAAACATATCAGAATGATAGAAAGATAAGCAAAGAAGCAGCCAGCCACAGGTCTAAAAATGCCCAAAGCATGATTATGGAAGTAAGAGTGATTACAGCAGTAGCTAGAAGATAATTGCCAGGATGATAACTGGAAACCTTGGTGCTTTCTACTTATGCTGATGACAGTGAGGTTTGTGCTCAAGTAGAAACAATACCTAGAAATAGAGGCAGGATAATGTTTCAATAGTTATAATTTGAAGCATTCCCAGCATCTATGGATGCATGAACAGCAAACCTCAAGTAAAATGATGAGCAGTAATTAAGAATTAAGAAGAAATTGAGGACACCTGACCATGAAATTAAATAACTCACCACACTCAACAAAAAGAGCCAAAATTAGAAAAGACAAAGTTATGAAAGGAAAAAAAAGAACATTTTAAAACAAAAATATAAATGACCAGGTTTAGAGGAAATTGCATAAATGATGGTGAGATAAAAAAGATGTAGACTAAAAGTAATAGACCATAAAGATATTTTAATAAAAAAACTCAAAAGTTGACTAATTATTAAAATGACTTTACTAGAAAGAGAAGTTAGTGAGCAGAAAAAATGAAACCAAATGTTTCTCCTAAAATAAAATGCAAAAATAACATAGGAAATTTAAAGGAAAATGGTTGGGAATCATGAAGGATAGTAACAGAAACTTTCAAACCTTTTAAATAGCATTGCAGAAATAATAAAGAACAAAGAAGGAAGGAAATAATAAAGTAAGAGGAATACTTATCAGAAATGAAAAAAAAGACATGGACATTAAATTGAGGAGTATATTCATTGAAGAAGTATGAATGAAGGGAACCTATTTCTAGTACCATCTTGATGAAATTTCAAAAAGCAAAGGTCAAATATAAAATTCTGAAAAATAGATGTGATGGGACAAAAATCACTTGTATCTGGTTTATTTACCTTCAATTTGCACCTGGACATTGATGATTTTTGCTATGGCTACTATGATATGCAGATAATATCTCTAAATTTTCAAGACCTAATTCACTTATGAATATGTTAAAATTCATGACAGAGGGGCTTTGCACATGTGATTAAGTTGGAGAGTTTCAGGGAAGGGAGAAATGGCAGAAAAAAATGAAATGTGAGGATAGAACCAGAAGTCAGAGAAAAGTGATTGCTGATTTTTAAGATGGGAACGTATGATGAACTAAGGAATGTGTTCAGCCTCTAGAAGAAGAGGAAGGCAAGAAATGGATTCTCCCCTATGGCCTCTAGGATAACAGCCCTGAAAACTTTATTTTAGCCTGCTGAGATTTCTGACAGTCATAGATATCAGATAATAAATCTGTATAGTTTAATACACTCTTTATAGCTATTTTCCATGGCAGGAATAGGAAACTAATGCAATAATTCAATATATGCCCCACTTTTGCCTTGAAAGAGCTGCATTCTTTCTTTGAAATGTTATTTATTGTGCTTACACGATAAGTCAACAAAATGGAGGGCAAGTGTGATGCTTAATTTCATGTGTCAACTTGGCTAAGTTATCATGTCCAGTTATCTGGTCAAGCAGTCACTAGCCTGATTATTACTGCGTGGGTATTCCATACATGGATTTAATCATTAGTTGGTTGATTGTATCTACAGCTGATTACATCTACATTCAAAAAAGAAATTGTGTCCAGCAATGAATGCAATCTCCTCATCCAGTTATTTGGAGTCCTTAAGACAAGAACTGAGGATTTCAATAGTCAAAAAGAATTTCTGTCTCTACTTCAGCCAGTCATCTTCTCCTGGGCAATTCAACATCACCATAGAGTTCCTAACTTACGTTCCACCCTAAGGAAACTGGATATGCCAATCCCCACGGTCATATTGATTCAAGAGCTCAACTGACCTGGGAGAATCTTCTGCACCACACAGGGCAGGCCTGGTTGCAAAATCTGAGGAACTGAGAGGCAGAGGATGGGAGCCTAACGTGGAAGCACTGAGCCCACAGGAGTGCACAGAAGGGAAGAGAGGTGCTAGAAAGTAAGCCAAGTGGCATTCCTTGAATGCACTACCCTCACCAGCACAGCCCATGACTTGTGACTCAACTCACACCCCATGCACTTGAACTCCATCACCCGTCCCACTCCCTGCACTCCAAGCGCCCCCACCCCACCAACCCCCAGCAAATGTACCGGCTCCCAGCCCCACCCCAAGTGCAGTCCAACCCACCTTTCCTGAATGCCTTTTGAACACTACCTCACCCTCCTTGTTCCCTGCAAGCTGTTGTCAGCACATAAAGGCTTCTGGTCCTTACTTCCATACCCAGGCTACTCCTGCCCACTGCTCCTAGTGTTGTACAACCTCACTCTGCCCTCCCTGAGTTCTGCACATCAGTTCATGGCACTCCTAGACCTGTGCATGTGCAGGGCCCTCAGTCATGCTTCCCGGCTCTGAGAAAGCACTGACCTGTGTAGCCAGATCACATCTGCCCCCAGCCCATGAAGAACTAATGTCGACCTGCTGACATAGCTCTGTGCATGCACACAAAGGGCCCTGCACTGTGGACCAGTGAACACCAGGGTTATGCCCCCTGGACTTTGCACCCACACAGCTGCATCCTCCCTGGCCGCTGGGCACCCATGTTCATAAGCACCATCATAACATCCCAAACCTGTGCCTATACCTGCACTGCAATGTATCACCACACTGCTGTGCCCCACCTTGTACCCTGCACCCTGCTACACATCCACCTTGCAAACCCAAGGCTTTAGACTACTGAAGGAAATCAACTCCCAAAGTAAGTCAATCAAGATATTTACATGCAATAAAAACAACAGAAGATCACTAAGCATATCACAATGCAGACAGATAGAACCCTGCCTAATGACCAAATTAAAGCAACAGAGGAGACACAGATATTAGAACAACTGATCAAAGATGTTCATATAACTCTGCTTAATAAAATAAGTGGGCTGGCAAATGACATAAAGGAGATCAAGAATACATAGAGGAGCATAAAGAGGAATTTAAAAGAATAAATAGAAAAATAGCAGATATCACAGAGAGTAAAGACACTGCCGACCAATTAAAAAACATACTAGGTTGGGGTTAAAGTGATTCAAAACATAAGCATAAGGAAGACATTGCCTATATTTTAGAACCACACATACTCTTTGAGACAAAAGGAAGAAAGGTTTATTTAGTCTGGATCCAAAATTCTCTGTAGCACATTATCTAACTCAACCTATCTGTATAGTTTATTTGAATAATTGAAACGCATGGCACACAGAATAAGAAAGAGTTCCTTTAATCCTGTATAGCTTAATGTAATGCTCGGATACATCCTAGAGTTTATTAAGCAGATAAGCATATTGGCAAACTCTCTTGAGGGATGGGAGAAAAATATATACAACTATAAAAACTTACCATCAGAGAATCACCTGATACTATGTCAAACTTTAGGGACACCCAAATCATAGTCCATGCCTTTGATCTTGAGGCTTATTCCTGTGATGCTTATGTAGGTAGAGGAAAAACTAAGTTTAGCTATAGGTATGCCTAAGAGTTACTTCTGGAGGGCCTCTTTTGTTGCTCAGATATGGCCTCACTCTCTCTAAGCCCAACTCTGAAAGTGAAATCTTTGCCCTCCCCCAAATGGGACATGACATCCAGAGGTGAAAGTCTCCCTGGTGGCATGGGACATGACTCCCAGGGATGAATCCCATCCTGGCAGTGTGGGATCAACAATTCCATCCTGACCAAAAGGGGGAAAAGGAGTGTAACTATTAAAGTATCAATGGCAGAGAGAGTTCAAATACAGTCGAGAGGCTACTCTGGAGGTTGCTCTTGCACAAGCTTCAGCTTCAGTTAGACATTGCTACCTATAAAACCTGCTTAAACTCCAACCAGGACTAATTCAGCCAGTCCTAAAGGGCACCTCAGGCAATATATAAGACTCCTCAAGGGTTCCATGCACTAGTGTAACTTTGCAGAATCCTACAACCTCCAGATGGGTCCCTGGACCAGATCAGTCTTGAAACCTAAAGGGCCCAACCTCTCCAGAACATCATAATTCCATCCCTCTTCCCCATATTAGTGATAGACACTTCCAACATGAAAAAGTTAGAATGGCCATACCCCTAAAGAGAGGAATAGAAAGATCAAAGGTGATGCCGGGATTATACAAAGATAGGAGTTAATGAATATGACTCCTGAATCATTAAATTGGTATCTATTTTAGTCTCCAGTATCTTAGAAGCTAGAAGTAAAAACCTAAAATTGTGAAATTATAGCCCATGTCAAACTCTGAAATATGTTCTACAACTAATTGTGGTGTTGCGCTTTGAAATTTATTGCTTTTTTTTTGTGTATATGCATTCTTGATGGGATTGCAGAGATTACGGTCACAAGAAAGAACTTGAAGGATACAGGTGTGGTTGTTCCCACCATATCACCATTCAACTCTCCTTTTGGATTGGGCAGAAGATAAGTAGATCTTGGTGGATTGCAGTATATCATTATAAATGTAATCACATGGCAACTCCAACTGAGCTGATGTGCCACATGTAGTATCATTGCTTAAGCAAATCAGCACATCCATAATACCTGGTGTGTAGCTATTGATCTGGTAAATGCATCTTTTTTGATACCTGTTAGTAAAGACCATGAGAATTAGTTTGCTTTCATCTGGCAAGGCCAGAAATATACCTTCACTCTCCTCATGGTGTATCAATTCTCCAGTTCTATGTTACCATCTAGACCCCAGAGATGTTAAAACGTTATCATTTTACTAAGCACCTCACTGGTGCATTAAATTAATGACATTATACTAGTTGGACCTAGCTAGCAAAAAGTAGTAACTTCTCTTGAATTACTGATAAGACTTTTGTATGACAGAAAGCGGGAATTAAATTCAATAAAAATTCAGGTGCCTTCCAACTCAGTGAAATTTCTAAGGATCTATCTAGTGGTTGGGCCATGTTCTAGTTTGCTAGCTGCTGGAATGCAATATACCAGAAACAGAATGGCTTTTAAAAAGGGGAATTTAATAAGTTGCTAGTTTATAGTTCTAAGGCGGAGAAATGTCCCAATCAAAACAAGTCTATAGAAATGTCCAATCTAAGGCATCCAGGGAAAGATACCTTGGTTCAAGAAATCTGATGGAGTTCAGGATTTCTCTCTCCAGTGGAAGGTTACATAGCAAATAATGTCGGTGTTGCTCTCTCATCTGGAAAGACACATGGTGGACACGGTGTCATCTGCTAGCTTCTTTTCCTGGCTTCCTGTTTCATGAAGTTCCCTGGGAGGCAGTTTCCTTCTTCATCTCCAAAGGTCCTGGCTGATGGACTGTGCTCCTCGTGGCTGTCATTCTGCTCTGCTCTCTCTGAAATTTCTCATTCTCCAAAATGTTTCCTCTTTTATAGGACTCCAGTAAACCAATCAAGACCCATCCAAATGCGTGGAGACACACCTCCCCTAATCCGGTTTAACAACCACTCTTGATTGGGTTACATCTCCAGGGAGATGATCTAATTACATGCAGTATTGAATAGGGATTATTCTGCCTTTACGAAATGAGATTTTGATTAAAACATGGCTTTTCAAGGGTACATATATCCTTTCAAATCAGTGCAGGCCATATAAAAATATTGCCTCTAAGTTTAAGTTGTAACTTCTTGCATATGGCTCCTTCTATAACCAAAACAGAGGCACGATGCATAGGTGGCTTCTATGGGCTTTGAAAGTATCATATTAGTCATTTTGATGTGCTACTCCATGTATTCACTAACTGACCCCAAACTTAATAGTCTTGAGTGTGGACCAGAAAAAAAAGTAGGGTCTGCAAGAGGCTTAAGCTCCTGACAAGCTTGGACCATGGTGCTTGATTCAATGGTGCTTAAAGTATTAATAGCAAATAAAGATACTGTGTGAAATATTTGGAATGTCCCTATAAAGTTATTACAGTGAATACCATTAAGACTTTGGAGGAAAACACTGCCTTCCACAAATGTATAATGCTAAAGCTTTTACACTATAATCACTGTGTGATTGTGAAAAACTTGTGTCTGATGTTCCTTTTATCCAAGGTATGGACAGGTGAAAAAATAAGGATAACATATAAATAAATAATAGAAGGTGATAAAGGGTAAAAAAATTAGGTAGATTGAAATACTGGTCAATGATAGGAAGGTTTAGAAGGTATGGGATATATGAACTTTTATTTTTATTTCTTTTTCTGCAGTGATGCAAATGTCCTAAAAATGATCATGGTGATGAATAAACAAATGTGTGATATTATTGTGAGCCATTGATCATACATCATGTATGGACAATATGTATGTAAAGATTTCCCAATAAACATAGTTTTAAAAAAAACACTGCCTTCCTCTGCAGATAGCTGTTCTTCTTTTGAGAAGCAGCTTTTTGGTCCACAGAGCCTTCATAGGCACCAAATTTTTAACCTTGGTTTACCAATTTACCATAAGGGTTGAGTTGTCCATAATGAACTCAGTGTTGTCTGACCCAGCAAGCCATAAGTTTGGTCATGCACAGTAGTACTGCATCATCAAATGGAAATGGTATATACAAGATCAGGCTCAAGCAAGCTCTGAAGGCACAAGTATGTCACACACAGAAGTGGCTCAGATGCTGGTGACCCACACTCCTGCTACATTACTTTTTCTTTTCCAGTCAGCTGACTGAGGGAAAAAAAACTCAGGCCTAGTTTACAGATAGTTCTGCATGATACACCAATATAACCCTGTAGTGTACAGTTGCAGTAATATTTCTCCTTCCTCAGATATCCATAAAAGACAACGGCAAAAAAAAAAAAAAAAAAGACAATGCCTAACGGACATCCTCTCAATGGGTAGAAATATGGGCAGTGCACCTGGTTGTTCATTTTTCTTGTAAAGGGAATGTCTTGAGATATGCTTATATACTCAATTCATGGGCTGTGGCCAGTGGTTTGACTGGATGGTCAGGGACTTGGAGGGGATATGATTAGAAAATTAGTGACAAAGAGGTTTGAGGTGATGTGAATTCTGAATGAATGAAAAGCATGAAGACATTTGTGCTCACTAGAGGTTGACCTCAGCAATGGAGTATTTTAATGATCAAGTAGTTAGATGACCTATTATTTGTATGCCAGCTGGGTTCTTTCCCCAGCCACTCCTGTCATAATTCAATGGACAATGTGGCCATGAGGTGGTGATGTGAAGTTACACATGAGCTTAGAAACACGGACTTCCCCATTCACCATGGTTATCTTGCTACAGTCACTGCTGAGTACCCAATCTTCCAGAAGCACAGAAAACACTAATTCTCCAATATGGCACCATTTCCTATGCAATCAGCCTACTATCTGGTGACAGTTTGGTTACATTGGACCACTTCCATCATGGTAGGAGCAACACTTTGCTCTTACTGCAATGGACATGTACTATGCATATAGATTTGGCATTCTGGAATGCAATTCTGCTGCCAAAATTACCATGTGTGGGTTTTTAGAATGCCTTATGCAGCATCTTGATATTCCACACATCATTGCTTCTGCTCAAGGACCCACTTCTCAGTAAAAGAAATGCAGGAATAGGAACGTGGTCATGATTCACTGTTTTTACCATGTTTCCCATCATCCTGAAGCAGGTGGGCTGAGAGAAGGGTGGAATGCTTTATGAAGACTCAGTTGTAGGACCAGCTGCATGGCAATATCTTCCAGGGCTGGGGCAATATTCTCCAGGAGGTTGTATATATTCTAAAGAAGCATTCCCTTTATGGTGTTGTTTCTCCTGTAGCTAGGATTCATATGCCTAGGAATCAAGAAGTAAAAAAATGGAAATTGTACCACTCAATATTGTCTCTAGTGATCCACTAACAAATTTTGCTTCTTATCCCTCAGAATTTATGCTCTCTTATTCTTCAGATCCTAGTTACAAATGGAGGAGTGTTTCCACCAGGAAACAGAAAATGATTTTATTAAACTAGCAATTAATACTGCCACATGACCACCTTGGGCTTCTCATGCCATTGAATCAACAAATGCAAAAGAATTACTGTACTGGCTTGGATGATCAAGGAGAAGAAATGAAAGTAAAGAAAAGTTTGCCTTGAAAACAGAAGATCTCTTAAGGGGTCTATTAGTACTACCATGGCCTGTAAGTAAAGTCAATGGAAAACTGTAACAACCTAATCTAGGCAGGACTACCAGTTACCCAGATGCTTCAGGAATGAGTTCTATAGTCGCCCCACCTAGCAAAGCACCACAACTAGTTGAAGTGCTTGCTGAGCGTAAAGGCAATATGGAATGAGTAGTGGAGGAAAGTGGTTACAAATGTGAGCTACCACCATGTGACCAATTGTAGAAATGTGGACTGTGATCATGATTAGTATTTCTTCCTTATTTTCTTCTGAATATATTTATGTATGTACATAAATAAATCTTTACCCTCTTCCCTATAATATCTCTTTATCATGCAGCCTAAATTCTATTAACCATATGGCACAATATTTAGGCTATAGCATATCATGTTTAAATTGTCAGTATTACCAAAGGACTTGCATCTTCTTCTGGGGAAAGGGTTAGTTTGTTTCCAGGATACCCAGGGCTGTTGAATTATGATAAGTGATAGTGTGATTTGGTTATGGCTTTTATTTAGGGATTAATACAGTTTAAGGAGCTGTGCATGAGAGCAAGATTGACAAGGGATGATCCATGATCCTTAATTTCATGTGTAAACTTGGCTAAATTATGGTGTCCAGTTGTTTAGTAAAGCAAGTACTGGCTTGATTGTTACTTAAGGGTATTTTGGTTGTTTAATTTATTTCTAAATTGATTGCATCTATGCCTGATTTAATCTACAACCAACAAAGGAAATGCCTTCAGCAATGACAATGGTCTCCTCTTCCAAGCAGTTAGAATCCTTGTAGGGTAAATTTAGGATTTTAGCTTACCAAAAGAAGAATTTCTATTCCTGCTTCAGCCAGACAGCTTCTCTTGGGAAATTCATCATCGCCTCCAGAGTTCCCACTTTGTGGCTTCTTCTGGAGATTTTAACGTCACCAACAAGTCCCCAGCTTGCAGCCTGCTTCACAGAACTCAGACTTGCCAATACCTATGGTTGTGTGTGCTAATTCTATGATTCCAGAAAATGCTGATGAATACAGCAACTAAAAGAAAATTTATATGATGGGCTAACAACAAATTTGAAAATATCCTATTTGGAGATTACTGAACTTCTTGAATCTTTGAACTAATTAAATTTGAGAACTTTTCCGTCATTATTTCTTCAATTTTTTTTCCAGCACCACACTTTCTTATCCCCATCTACAATTCCAATGATATGAATGTCATACATTTTGTTATTGTGCAGGTCCCTGAATGATTTTCCTCAAATTGTTTTTCAATCAGTTTTACAGACTGGATAATTTCTTTTTATCTGTTATCAACTTTGCTAACTCTGCTTTCTATTTTTTCCATTCTTTATTGTGCCAATTCTGTTTTTCATTTTGGTTAATGTGTTTTTCTGATATATAATTTCTAGATAGTTTTTCTTATCTTCTAGTTCTAAAGTGATGCTTTAAGTTCTTCCATTGGTTTCAGGAGTGCTTATGATTGCTTATTATAGCATAATTCCAACATCTTTGTCATTTTGGTGTTGATATCTCTTGATTGTCTTTTTCCTTGTGAGCTGAGATATTACTCGCTGTTCATATGCCTTTCAAATTTGGAATTTATCCTGGATATATTTGTTATTAGTTTATAAGGCTCCAATTCTTTTAAAAATAAAGTTGGGGCAAGATATAATATATCCATGTTCTATGGAGAATGTTGGTATTTGTGTTTTAACAGGGAATTGATGAGATTAAGTAGGCCATTTATTCCAATTCACCTCCCATGGTTTCAATGTCACATTAGGGTTCAATGCCTTCATAGTGCTATTTGGCTTTATCCCGTAAGCGTATGTGAGTTGGGTAGTGTTCTACTAGTTCTCTAAAAGTTTGGTATGATGAATAAAATCAGATCCAAACAGGTCAGCATGGGTTGAGCAGCACATTCTGCATCTACACCAGTGTTTGGAGCCACACAAGGGAAAACAGAAAGAGACAAAAGGCAACCGAAATTTGCTCCATCCTCTTGAGACACAACTTCATTGAAGGGAGAGGTAAGTTCCCCTCCTACAATATTTTGATCCTGAAGAATCCCATTGCCGTAGTTGCCAAGACCACAAGATGGAATTGAGGGAATAGAAATTATAAAGAGGAAAAGTACAGAAAGTTCTGCACTCTCTCAGAGCATTAGAGTTTCTTTCCCAATCCTTGAGCCACCAGAACTGGAGAAAATTTCCTGGTGTTCTCTCTGCATCATGGTGATCACCTATGGGTATTCAATACACTGTCATCAGGATAGTATATTCCAAAGGAAATACAAGTGGTAAATACAATCTTGGTTCAGTGATAGCTGGAATTCTCATCGTCTCTCCCAATTCCCCAATCTCTTGCTACAGGCTATTTTTCAGAGTCCTCCAATAGCTCATTTATGCATTCTGTTCAGGCTTTAAAGATACAATAACCAGAAGAGGAAGGGTAGAGTATAATTATTCTTATCAAGAATCAGAACCAGAGTTGCCATTGCTAATCCTTATTTACAGCTTCTTTGAAACCCAAAATCCTTTCAAACTGAAACAGGCAAGTCACAGCTTTAAAAAGATTATATTTGTGGTAGGAAGATGTTGAGTGTTGAGCCAAAAATGCACCTTGAATTGAAGTTTCTCTGGATTTGAACCAAAAGTATGGTTTTCCTACTACTGCCTGTCGGTTGGAACAACAGTACAGAGGGTCCGACCCCAATTAATCCTCAAACATAATGAATTTGCAGTGTTACCAGAAATACCAAGATATAGCAGGAAAGTCACACTTTAGATCTGTTCTGTCTTGGATATATTGGCATACTGGCAGAAAATACAATCTAGGGACTGTTAACATGTTTATAAAATTGAAAAATATCTGAAAAATAAATTTCAGGAATAGAATTTTACCTTGCCTCAACTTCCAATGATACATACCTTCATAAGAAATTGACTTATTTTGGAATGATGAGGTGAGTTACATAAAAGAAAATTCAGATTATTTCAAATCCTCTCTGCCAGTCTGAGAATTGCAGTCCTGGGCACATGGTTATGGCTAAAATATTTATATTGAATACCATTTGGAGATGCTGGACTAGGTTATATTAAACCCTTGTGATTTCTACAGGAACGTATGTCTCAGGATCCGGAGAGAAGCACTTTGAGTCGTGGTTAAAACATGGATAAGTTGGAGACTGATAGATGTGCAGGAGTCAAATATATAAAATGCATATGTCTGTATGTATACCTCTGTGTATGTGTGTGTATAAGTTTGGTGTGTATGTGTGAATGAATTCATAAAAGGAAGGGGGATGACAGTTTCCAAATAATGATTGGTGAGGAAAACAATTTGGCAGTGGAGTTCATAAAAAGAAATTAATAATGTTCATTGTTTTATTTTACTATATTATTTAATTATTTCCTATGAGATACAGTCATGTTTCAATATAAAATAAGAGTGTAAAGAGAAAACAATTTAAAAGTTAAATTCAGACTGGAAGTACGCTTCATTTTGTTTGCTTTTTTTTACAGTTTTTTTTCAAGTTATTTCATGCACATAAAATTTACAAAAAACATAGTTTATCATCTTTCTTTTTGGCATGTTTGTTTCCTATTTTACTAAAATGAAATCACAGCATATAGTTTATTCTACAAGCTTTTAAAATCACTTAATTATATCTCAGTGCTATACCTCCAGATGATAAGACATAGATGTAACTCATTCTGGAAGCTGATCCTCAAATTTCTACAATGATAGCACATTCAACGGATGTTGAAGTTGTTCCTTGCTAGATATATATGCACATAGATATCTTATTTACCTTTGACATTATCACATGAAAGTGTAATCAAGAAAAAGTATAACACATCTTTTTTATTCAAAATACTTTTAAAATATTTAAATAGTTGAAGAATAATACATTTACATAATTTTATTTCATATGTTACCACTGGTTTTATTTTTATTGTTCAATTTCTTATTTTGTACAGATTTTCTTCATATAGAAATGATCTTCCCTCAAAATAGTATCAACTGTATTACTGCTCTTTGTTAATTTATGTATATTTGCAATACATGATATTGGCCACTGATTATTACAAACAGAAGAGTTTAGCTTCTGAAATATGTTTGCACAAAACTATTAAAAATTAAGAGCATTTTCAATTTTGAATGTATGAAATTATAAAGTAAACCATTTAGCCTGCAAAAATTATTAAGAACAAAGCGGTTTTATTGAGTTTCCTTATCTTTTCCTAAGTTCCTTATTGAAAAAAATTAGTAATAGCTGTCTTGGCAATTTAAGGCTTTTGTTATCATAGTCTGTGGTGAGAAGGATGCACACAACATGATTTTCAAGGCACTAAGAAACCATGTGTTACAGTGGATCAGATCATGTTGCCTAGAATTGAAGTTAATATTGTTGGGCCTGATTGCTGCAACAGCTTTGTGGTCTAGTATGAAAAGCTAAGTCTTATGTAAAGTAAGACCAGATCACGAAACTGAATTTTATTCCTATTTGCATCAATATGTTCAGCAATATTAGGAATTTTTGCTCTGAAGGGAAGTCATATTTAATCTACATAGATCTATAGTTTTCTAACTTAGCAATACAACATAGTTACAACAAAATAAAACAAAGCAAATTTTCTCCAGACATTTATTTTCTCTCTCTTCTTTCTTTCTTTTTTTTTTTTGTGCATGTTCCAGAAATCGAACCAGGTCTCTTGCATGAAAGGTAAACATTCTACCACTGAACCACCTGTGCACCCTCTTCTCATTTTTGAGATAAAGAAAAAACCATTCATGTTTTTCTAACTCACAGCCTTGCTTTCAAGATGAAATAGTATTATGAAAAAAATAAAAAGTTATATATTTTAATAAAATGTTTGATTCAAAGATAACTAATACTTTTCTCTACATTAGAAATTAGAAGGGTGTGATATATCAATTTTAATTCAAATTGAAAATTTCAAAAGAGAAAAAAATGAGAAACTGTTGTGTATCTTCAAATATATATCTAATGTAAATGAAGAAATGAATTGGAGTCACTTCAGGTATCCAGAAAAAATGTTTCAAATAGCCAGAGAAAAGTTTAATGGATTTTGAGCTTTAGAGATACTGCATTTGCAGGGCTTCAGTTTGCTAAACCTGCTGTAATACAAAATGCCCAAGAAGTATTGGCTTTTATAAAGGGAATTTATTAAGTTACAAGTTTACAGTTCTATGGCCATAAAAATGTCCCAACTATCCAGTGAATGATACCTTGACTCAAGAAAGGCTGATGGCGTCTAAAAACCTCTGTCAGCTGGGAAACGCACCTGATTGACTTCTAATCGTCCTTTGTCATCTGGTTTCAGACAGCCTCCTGGGGGGTGTTTTCTTTCTGTATCTCCAAATGCCTCTGTCTGTATTTCAGCCCTGCAAGTATCTAGCTTCCTCTAAAATGTTTTCCCTTTTAAAGGACTCCAGTAAACTAATCAAGATCCACCTTGAATGGGCTGAGTCACATCTCCATCTAATCAAAAGGTCGCACCCACAACTATGTGTGTCACCTCTGCATAGAAACAATCCGGTCAAAGGTTTCCACCTTAAACAATAGGTCTGGCCCCACAAGATTGGATCAAGATTAGAACATGGCTTTTCTGGGGTACGTAATAGTTTCTAACTAGTACACTATGCAATTATGATCCCTATTCACGGCCATCTCATGTCATTCCTTTTCTTAACAATACTAAATTTCTACCATATTTTACTTAAAAATGCATTCAGATAAGCACAACCTGTCCAAACATATCATACTCTGAAGATTTGTTTGGGGGTCTCCAAGAGCATCCCATTTTTGTTAATTCGCAAGGAGGACTCATAGACCTGGCATATAATTGCATCCCATTGGCATGGGATGAAGTTGAGAGGAAACCGAAAGTGAGTGTCCAAGAGAAGTCTCCCAGTGGTATTACCCAAGACATTCTTAATTCCTCAGCAATGAGCTGGGACTCCTCCTGTGAAATGTCTACCAGGGAAGCTCGTTAGAGACTCTGTGTGCAGCTTTTTTAGCTGGGGCTGATCATGCAGGTACCCTCTACCTAGAACTTATTGAAATTTCAGACTCCTCAAAGGATAGCAAAGTTTCAGCAGAAAACATATTGTTTGCACAAATCACTTAGGCATAGTGTACTGCTCATCAGTTAGGTTAGTAGAAAATTCCCAAAGTTCGCATTCCCAGATGCCTGTCAAGGGAGAAACTTGCACCCAGGACTTTCTAAAAATAATAGTGTCAAACCTGCTATATTAATTCTTTCCTTGCACAGTATGATACAGCAATTCAATTCAATTTTCTGAGAACACATTAACTCAAAGTGCTGGTATTTAAATAACTTATCATTTTCAAAATATTTGGACAATATTACCAAGAAACTTGGTAAAAACAGAATTTACATGCACTTACAATTGAGAATAAATAGATTTAAATGGAATCAATAAGATGCATATAGAGTCCCACTAAAAGGAAAGAGATTTAACTTTTAGCATACATAATTATATTACATTAATTCACTAATATTTTTAGGACAATATACCGAACATCAATTTCTTTGCTCCATTTGAGAACTGAAAATATAGACAGTGACATTAAATTCTTTGTTTCCTTTTTTTTACGAACATTATTTGAAAGGATGTGACCAGTACACAAAGTTTTGTTCACTTATCAAAAGTCCATCCATAATTTAAACATTAACTAAACATCCAATGGAAGATTCCTGAAAGTCATTATCTACCTGGATATATTACATATACAGTAACCATGAAATCATTTGGGACTTAAATCTGTTTTGTTGGCTCTGCTAATTCTCAATGAGTGCAGTTTCTTCGTTGTTTGGCCTTATTTGATTGTGAGTTATAGGTGGTTAATCGTATTCCTTGGAAACTCAGGGGGCCAAGTGTGAGGATGATTTTCTGAGTGAGTGATTACATTTGCTCTGCCCAGAAACTAAATCTTCAGACTTGAGACCACAACTTTCCCCTGCCAAGTTCTGTGTCTGAGTCCCAGATTTAC
The DNA here is from genome assembly GCF_023851605.1 of Tamandua tetradactyla. Taxonomy (NCBI): domain Eukaryota; kingdom Metazoa; phylum Chordata; class Mammalia; order Pilosa; family Myrmecophagidae; genus Tamandua; species Tamandua tetradactyla. The sequence continues at coordinate 33,225,647 of NC_135352.1, forward strand.
ATTCTCCATTTGCAATCTCAAAAACAGCACTGATCTTTGTTTGTGCCAATGTAACCTGCCTCCATGTGTTTGCTTACTATTCTGCTTCAAGCTCATGCTTTTCTGATTTCCTTTCTCTCTCTTTTTCTCTTTCATGGTTTGTAGTGTTTTCCCTTATATACTGCAAGTCCAGAAATGAAGTATAAGTTTTATTTAACGCAGGATTTAGTTATCATGAGGCTTGCCTTTGAATTTAACCCACTCTATTGATAGAGGCAGTAGTCCCTACAAAACACTTTGATACTGTAAAATTCAGTGAACAGTGGCTAATCCCATATTATGGAAATAAAGCACAGAGAATATTACTATGGAAAATAACATTCATTTATCACCCCTGCATTCAGTAAGCATTTAGAGAATGTTTATCAGGAGCTCAGTATTGAAGGTGCAGTGAAGACTAAGTGAGTAGTCCCTATTCTTAGAACCAATGCTTAGTGAAGCAGATGGACTTGCAAATGAATGAATTATAATACAGTATCATGTATATAAAATTAGGAAAACAAAGAAACATGAGGCAGATGCAATGTTATATGTGCACCAAGCCCTCATAGTATTTATCCCTAAGCATTGTAAAAACTGTTCTTCCCAGACCCTTTGCAGTTAGCCAATGCCATGCGACTTTTCTGGCCAGTTAAATGTGAGTAGGTGGAGATGGGCTACTGTGAGGCTCAGGCTGGGAAAATCTGTGTATTTTTTCTAGTCTTTCTCCTCCACTGCAGTGGCGAATGTGGAAGCGTCCTGTGAGACCTCAGCACGAAGCGATCTGGGTTATTTAGTACCACAAAGTGGACCAGTGACCTGGGCCATAGCTTGGAGCCATAGTAGAATTCATGGAAGTAGGAAAGCCACTGGATTTGGAGGTTGTTTATTAAATGTAGTGTATCTTAGACTATCTTACTACTACAATACAGAAGTAGCATAGAGAACGGAATAGACTGTTTGGGAGAGACAAGAAGGGATTTGGGAGATCTTTGTTCAAAGGTAGATATGGAAAAGACATGTTCAAAGGTAAAGGCATGAGAGTGAAATTAAACGGATATTTAGGAAACTATAAATAATTGGAGGGACAGTTATTGTATATGCCAGAGAAGGAACGAAGTTTAAGAATTTGGGCTCAGTGAGCAGCATTCTACTATGATTTTTCAGTCAGGACTCTTGGTTGCAAGTAATATAAGCTGACACTTGCTTATTTAAGCAAAAAAGAAATAGTTTGGGGGCGGTGCGACGGTGGCTTAGTGGCAGAATTCTCACCTGCCATACCAGAGACCCAGGTTCGATTCCTGGTGCCTGCCCATGCCAAAAAAATAAAGAAAAAGAAATAGGTTGGATAAGATCTTGGGTAGATCACCACATATATAGCGAAACTAGAGAAACAAACAGGCAAAATGAATTCAAAAGATTCTGGTGAACAGGAACCACTTCCCAGGTTAGCTGATTTACAGTCAGGTACTTCCACCTCTCCTTGGCAGTTTTCACTGGACACTATCATTTCTGTCTGGATATTGTATGACTTCTGCCCTTGATAATAACTGCTTTGAGATGAATGATAAATTTTCATGTATTTATTAATTATCTGGTCAGGGTTCCAATCTTTTTCTAGGGCCATTTTATTCTCTAAATAGGAAAAGTGCCCACAGATTAGTTGCTACACTACAGGTTATGGTTTCCATAGGGAAAGCAGGTGTGGATATTGGGCAGATTAGAAAAAACATGTCTTCTAATAGGTCTTGCAAAATATGGCTTTGTCTCATCTCACTTCTTTCTGTATTCTCTACATGTCAAACATTTTGACTTTCCTTTAATTCTTCTAACAAGACTAACTTAAACCTACTCCTGCTGCTTTTCACTTACTATATTCCTTCTACAGAACCGCCTTCCCCTTATTTTTGCATTCATCTTTTCAATCATTCGGTCCTCTGTAAGGAAGTTTTCTTAGACATGCTACAGAATTTTGCCCACTCTCCTCTGATCATATATCATGCAACTCTTTTTATCAAATATAGCCTTTATTAATATTGAAATTTATATTACTCATTTTATGCGGTTACTTGTTGATTATCGTTCTCTCAGGAGGCTCCAAGACAGCAGATGCTTCTTTATGAACACAGGTTTCCCCAGGACATCGAGCAGCATGGACTCCATATTACATTCTGAATATACAACCATTGAATGAAATACTAGAAAGTTGCAAAGATATCTGACATTAAAGAGGTTTCTAATGTAATCTTTGTTAGGGATAATTTTCATGTCGGTGTCAAACTTCCAAGGACATTGGCCTCCCCATGTGGCCATAGGTCTGGGCAGGCAGAGAAAAGGTGATGAAGAAGGAGTAGGGACCATGAGAATGAGGGACATTGCCACAAGTAACTTACCTGTACAGTCAGGGGCTGCTCAATTTGGTATTGTATATATTACTTCCATTTGATAATTGAGTGCTCCTTTGGTCAGACAGCTTTATGGCTCAGTAGGTCAAACAATACCAAGTTCAGACTGAGCAGTTCAGGTCACAAAGTAACTTGGAGGCCTATGAGTACTTTTTTTTATCTTATTAAGGGCCAGTAGCAAGCCCAAAACTGTTTCTCAAAAATAGAAATATCCTCAGAGGATGGTAGGGCTTCGCTTGCACATCCTAAGGACATGTGCTATGGTTCACCTATTGGAGCCTGCCAGAGGCTCTAAATAATATCTCTATCTGACACAGGCCCTTCTAGTAACTCTGCATCTGCTGGATCATACGGTTCAAGAAGTAGAGAGGCTTGCATGATAGCCTGAAATTGTTGCAGAAATTTCTTCTCTTCTGGGCCTCACGTAAAATAAGTAGCTTTTTAGGTCACTTGAGTAGCACACCCAAATGAAGAATATGTTGCCTTTAAAATTCAAAGAAGACTACTAGGCATTGTGTCTCTATTTAGGTTGAAAGATCTGCCAGATGCAACAGCTTATCCTTCATTTTACAAAGATGTCTCAATATATCCTACACTACTAGATGCCTAGAAATTGTGCTCAGGTGAACAGGTCCTGAATTTTTGTCAGATTTATTCTCCACCTTCTGCCATGCAAATGTCTTACCCATATGTCTAGAGTAGTTGCTTTTTCTTGTTCAATATCGCATCATTCCATCAATATTCAGGACTCAGTGTGATGTATTGCAAAAGAGAAAGATAAGAATCCCTGTAGTCTAAATTTTGGCATAGAGCTGGGGAGTTGCTACACCCCTAAGGTAGGAGTGTAGAAGTGTATTGGTGGCCTTGACAGTTGAAAAACAACTGCTTCTGGTGGTCTTTATTAATAGCTATCCAGGAAAAAGTCTTTCTAAGTTCAAAAGCTACATACTGGTTATCAGGGAATGTATTAATCTACCCAAACAATGACACCACCTTGGAACTGCAGCTATAATTAGAGCCAGTTGAGTCTGTTATAATTCACTGTCATTTTCTAACATCTATCTGTTTTCTGCATAGGCCAAAAAGAGTTGAATGGGGGTGCAGTGGGAATCACTACCTCTGCAGCCTTTAAGTCTTTAAGGGTGGCACTAATCTTTGCAATCCATGAAGGACCGGGTATTGTTTTGGGATTACTACTAGATAGAGGCAATTATTATAGTTGCTTCCATTTGACCATTTCTACAACAATAGCATCACACCAGAGAACCAATATTGGAATTCTGCAAGTAGCAAACTATGTCTATTCCATATACACATTCCAAAACTTGAAAAATAAGCACAGGATGAATTTGGGGATCCTTTGGACTGACTGGGGGACAGAACTGAGCTGCTACTCCATTGATCTCCTGATATCCTTAAAGCCCATAAACTGACTGGTGGAAAACAGTAACATTTTGAATCTATTGGAATTATTGTCAATTTACAATGTCAAGTAGTCTCTGAAAAGTTTATAATTTCCTTTCCCCCAATATACAGTCAACCTGGACAAGACTATAAGTTCTTTTGAGGGAGAGAGGGAGGAAGAGTAACAGTATAATTTATTTATTTATTTGTTTGTTTTTACATTTTAAAGGATCCTTCTGCAAGGAGAATTGGCCTCATTCAAGGATTCTGAATCTGAATCTGTAAAGTGTCTCAAGTTTGGAAGAGGGGTTATGACTCTCTGTTTTGCTGATTCAAGATAAATTTCTTTTCACTTGCCTAGAATATTCCAACCTAAATAGATCACATAAGAATTTAGTAGACTGTCCATCTGTTTCACAGGTATCCCATGATGAATTAGTCAACATCATAGGTCAGGTTATTTTAATTATTACTTTGACTCTGCTATCCATTATGGTAACCATTCTCATCTTGTCTTAAGCAATTAACTCCTGTTATCCAGTCCCAGCAACCCTATGATTCAACTATTCCTATTGCATTCAAGGAAACCAGTTCAGTGGCAGCAGTTTCCACCATAATTCCTGATCTTCAGAGACCGGTGACCACAGAGATCTTCAGAGATGCTGGGGCTTCTCTCACAAATTTATTTCTCTTAGTTGTTTTGAAAAGTGTGTCCTCTGAAACCTCTTGGGGTGAGTGAGCACATCTTACTTAGTAAATCCACTCTAGCATTTCAATATTCCTAAGGTTGGCAGTGGGCTAGAAACTAAAAAGCAGTAAAAGTGATAGTCTTGAGGAAGAATCTCTACTTATTCTGGAACACTCAGTTATTTGCTCTTAAAGGCCTACAACTGATTAGAAAAGTTCACTCACATTATGAAAGTTCATCTCCTTTACATAAAGTCAACTGATTATAGATGCTAATAACATCTATAAAGCACTTCCACAGCAACATTTAGACCAATGGGACACCATAAATCAACCAACTTGACACACAAATTGACCATCATACCCCAAATCTCAACCCCCCATCCAGCACTGGGCAAACACAGATTGCTCTCAAATGAGTTGTACCCATTAGGATTACATCTGAGTCTCCCTTGCTCCTCATTCTTGCCACCACTTGGTAGTGACATTTTATATTTTGCCAATGTAATGAGGGTGAAAATGTATCTCATTAAAGTTTCATTTCTGTAATTAAACCCTAGGCTTTAGACTATTTTCATGGAGTTAATAGCCATCTGTATATCTGTTTCTGTGACTTGCCTGCTTGTGTCTTTTGATTTTTTTTCTTATTGATATTACAGGATTTATTTTTTAATTTCTATCTCATGTTTATAAAGAAATTCTCCTGTTATTTCTCTAATTTTTTTTAAGTTTTATTTTTAATGTCAAGGAGCTTAGTACACCTGGCTATGCTTTGTGTGTGTATAAAGTAGGGTCATATTATAATGTTTCATTCTGTAAATAATCCATTACCCCAAAACCATTTCTTTAGTAATCTATAACTTGATCCTTAATCATCATCCTACTATGGTATACATGGGATTCTGTTTTGGGACTCTATATTTTGTTATATCCAGGCTATTTGTCTATCTCTCTCTCAATGCCATAAATTGTATGTTACTATAATTTGTTAATAAATCTTGATTTTTTTAGGTCTAGTTCCCCATCTTCTGCTTTTAGTTTAGGAGTGCATTGGATCTGTTTTTTGCTAACATATATACAACAACAACAATAAAAATGTCATGTTGGGCAGGCTACAGTGGCTCAGCAGGCAGAGTTCTCGCCTGCCTTGCCTGAGGACTGGGTTCGTTTTCTGGCACCTACCCATGCAAAAAAAAAAAGGTTATGTCAGAATTTATCATGGAATAGCTCTGTATTGAATTTACGGACTTGTGGGAAATTTTAACTTCATGACAGCGAAATTAATATATATCTTAATTGTTTTTTCTTTAGTGACTAAATCAGTTTTATAATTTTTAAATAAATATCTTCATTGATATATTTTATATATGTATGTCTTTTACTGTTGCTGCTGTTTAAAATTCCATTTTGTACTAACGTCTCACTTTCATTATTGTTTGTTGAGAAATATGCTGTTGGTTTTATCATGATCTCACTGGGTAAACGATATATCTTTGGCTTCAAACTAGTATTTAAGGTTTTCTCTTTATCTTAGATTTTCAGCAGTATCAATCTGATATATTTGGAGGTGGGTATCTTTTCCTTCACTCAATTTGGGATTTATTGTGCTTCTTGAATCTCACAACTCAGGTTTTTCGTTCATAATTCTTACAAATTCTGAATCAATATTTCTTTCAATCCCTATTGTTTATCCATAATATTAATTTTTAGAGCTCCAGTAGTAAGTTAGTTATTCTTATTCTAAGCTCAATGACTCTTAACATCTTTCATATTTTCAATAATGCATTTCTTTGTTTTGCACCCAAGGTAATTTTTTCAGCTCTGTCTCAGAATTTAATAATTCTCTCTTGTTGAGTGAAATATGTTTTTTAATTCCATGATTACATTTCTCATTTGAGGAAATTCAATTTTGCTTCTCAAAAAAGAAAAGAAAATAGAACCTGATTATTGCTGAAGCCATCTTATGCTTCATTCAATTCATGTTATACATTTTTAAAAAATCTATGTTAACATTTTAGAAATACCTTTTACTGATCTGATCTATAGTAAATAATCTCATAGTCTGAGGTTTAGGGGAAGATAATGCTGCATTTATTCTGATGACTTTAAAACAAAAGGCTTTGTTTTCTTGCATATATTCTACTTTTGAGTGGATATTTTATACTCTACAGGACACTTTTGCAACTTCTGGTTTTGGATGAATCCTACTATAGAAATTTTTATTCATCTGTACCAAGATACATTGGACATCGCCAATGTGCAATTAATTTACATTAATGTCTAAGCTTAGAAGCATTTAAAACCATACAGGTAACATAACTTTTGAACCCCTTATCTAGATGTTAAGTGTGAAATATATTTACTCAATAGATTATTCATCAATTTTATGAGCAAGTATCATTATATTCTTATGAGGGACAGAGAGGTTGAGTAATATGCCCAGAATTACACAGGTCATAAATGATTGGATTGGAATATAATTATAGTCAGTCCGTTGCTGTGTTTTTCACTTTTAACTGTCATACTATTAATAATTAATAAAATATTCTAACCCACTGTTTCTGGATTATTTTCATATACATAGATATAATTAGTATGTGATTCTTACGAAAACAATACTTGTTTCGTTTTTGTGGAAAAATATATGGGTATATTTTCTCTCTTTCAATAAGTTCACCTATAAACACATCAAGTATCTTGCTTATAATTTGAAAATGAAAGTATCACTTGTGTAGTTTGTGTTTGCCTTCATCCACTCCCTTTTTGAAATTGGATACTTATACTGCTGTGATCTTCAGGGGTCTGTGAAGCAGGAAAATATCCTTACATTTCTTTAACTGAAGTTTTACTTTTTTCCATGATTTTTGCACTTCTTTAAATGATTTCCTGAGCACTTTTGTTTGATGTCAAGAAAGATTAATGCAGGCAGTCATACGATATGCTAAAATAATTATGCTTGTGTTACCAGGAGTGATAACATTTTCAATGCATAAAAATGCCATCTCAGTCTTGACTAGTTCTCCACTGTTCACAGTATACAAATACATGTAAAATTGAGAATACAGCATAGGTACAAACAGAAGTATAAACTATATAAATAAAATCAGAGATTTAGAGTTATGTCTACAGAAGATACAGCTGGAAAACCAGAGTCACACATTAGTAAGCTAAAGTGTCCTATGCTTCCACATTGTGCGCCGTGACTTAGGAGACCGTGTACCACCCGAGCAAACAGTAAAGCCTTTGCCAAAGGAGACAGGGCACTAGAGCCCAAGCCAAAGCCTATCGAGTTCTCTTCTTCAGTAACATCAGGAAGATGAAACGTAAAACAAAATTGATAGGAACTAACTCCACAAAAAAATAATGCTCAGTGTGTGCGTAAAGCTGAAAATGGAAAAAAAAAAGAAAAAGAAAAGACATTGCTCATAGAGAAAAAAGATAACACAGATTTACTGCATCAAATTACCTAAGTGGTTGTTGATGACATTTAGTTTCACCATTACATATAAAAGTTCATTAATATTCCTTACATACATAATGAGAATTTCCCCCTCTTTTTAGCATTGTAGAGTCAAGAAGAAAACAGAAGAGAAAAATTGTAAGAGTCTGCAAGTGTCACATGTTTAATACTGTCCATATTTCATTCATAAAAAATTAGTTCTTCTAGGCATAAACAATATCCTAACTGCACCTGAGTCATAGGGACCTTTAAAAAGATGAAATCTTTTTTCTATCAAAGATATTTTTAATTAGAACATTGAGACTATGTTCCTGGTATTTTGGTTTGGGGGCTTTGAAATTAAATACATGTCCAGTCAAATATGAAATAAGTGCTACTGTAATATAATAGGTCATATATATTTTTTAAACCAGGGGAAAATTTGCTTTACGCTATGCAATTTGAGTAATGCTGCGATTATTCATAAGGATGAGATAGGGAAGAAAATTTCAAATATAAATTGTCTTCAGATCAGTAATTTTGAATTGAAACAGTGAAGTTTAAGTTTATACATAATTTATTAATTCTAAAAATATTTATTAAACCCAAATATTATTTATGAAACAGTTAGATAAATAGATCTTGTCATTACCCTACAAAACAAAACAAAACAAAACAAAAAGCTCATAGGCAATTAGGTAGGGGAAGAGAAGAAAAAAGAATTTATAACAGAATATTTGTTTCTTGTCCTTGGGTGCTTTTATTTTGTGTATAATGATGCAATGGGCATATGCTTATCAAGTTTAAATACTGCCAGAGAGTCTTTTAAAAAACACAACACTTTTTATTGTGTTAGCATAAATACAGCTCAAAATTACTCATTTTACCTCTTTCAATTATACAATTCAGTAGTAATAATTGCAGTCAAAATATTGTGTTACCATCACTGCAATCCATCACTGAAACTTTTTCATCACCCCAGAGAAAAACTCAGTACTGTTAAGCCATAACTCCCACTCCCTGCCCTCCAAGTCCCTGGAGACTTGTACTCTACTATCTGTCTCTATGAATTTGCATATTCTAGGTGATCATATGAGTCAAGTTGTGCAATACTGTGTTATTTCACTAAATATAATGTCTTTCAGGTTCATACATGTCTGAACTTTATTCCTTTTCATGGCTGAGTAATATTCCATCGTATATGTATGGAACATTTTGCTTATCAAGTCATCTGTGGATGGACACTAGGTTGCTTCTTCCATTAGGCTATTATGAATAATGATGCTATTAACATCAGTGTAAAAACATCTACAGTAGCCTCTGCTTTCGGTTACTTTGGGTATATAACTAGGAGCGGCATTTCTGGGTTATATGCTAATTCTATGTTTAACATTCTGAGGAACTGCCAAATTGTTTAACACAGGATTTGCACCATTTTGCATTCTCACCAACAATTTAAAAGAGTTCTTAGTTCTATGCATCATTGCCAACACTTATTTTCTGTTTTAAAAAAATGGCCATCCTAATGGGTGTGAAGGGGTATCTCACTGTGGTTTTAATGGGCCTTTCCCTGATAACTAATGATATTGCACATCTTCTCATGTACTTATCAGCCATTTGCACAACTTCTTTGGATATAATAAAACATTATAGTTGCTATAATAAAGTTATAGGTAATATTATAAGGGAACCCAGAAAAACAATTGCATATTTGTGATCTCCTATTTTTCACTATTGTTTCAGTTTGCTAAAGCTGCTGGGATGCAATATACCAGAAATGGATTGGCTTTTATAAAGGGGATTTGTTTAGTTACAAGTTTACAGATTCTCAAAGGAAAGGCAGCTGACTTTTCCTCTGTCACAGGGGAGGCACACAATGATGTCTGCTGGCCTCCTCTCCTGGCTTCTGGTTTCAAGTGGTTCTGAGAGCTGAGCTGAGCTGTGCTGAGCTGCTTCTCTCTTCTAACTTCTCCTTTTAAGCCTCCAGCTGAAAAAAAAAAAGTCACTCTTTGTGGAAGCCGCTCCCCTTAACCCATGGCAGATGTAATCAGCCATAGAGAATTTCACATGCTGATGATTCACATCCACAGTAACAGAACACCTTGGTACCATCACCTGGCCAAGTTGACACCTGAACCTACTACAACTATTAAAACTTGCTTATTTTCTTCATAACACTTTTCAAAATATTTCATAAAATATTTATTTGTTCACTTGCCTTTCCTATTAGAGTTTAATCTACAGTGTTAATTCAACCAATTGTGGTTAAGCACAATAATGGATTATTACTCAGAGTAGTGGTGACCAGAGGAATGTTGGACACTAAGAGAACTTTCAGATAATCCCTGACTGATGAATGGAGACTTTCATGGCACAAATTATGGGAGAGTATCCCATGTAGTAGGTGTGCTGGTTTGAAACAGTTATGTACTCCAGAAAAGCCATGCTTTCTTAATCTGATTTGGTGAGAGCAGACTTACTGTGGGTGGAACCCTTTGATCAAATAATTTCCATGGAGAGGTGACCCCACCCATTCAACATGGGTCTTAATTAGTTTCCTGGAATTCTTCAGAGAGCTCAGAGAGAGAGAGAAGGAGTTCAGAGCCAATACACAGAGCAGAAGCCTAGACACAGACATTTAGAGATAGAAAAAGAAAGTTCCCGGCAGAATCCAGAAGGACCCACAGGAGCCATTTTGAAGCCAAATCTGCAGGGCCGGTTTGCCTTCCCAGGTGACAGGAACATCAGATGCCAGCTGCCTTTCCTCCGAGAAGGTGCCCTAATGTTGGTGCCTTAATTTGGCATTTTCATGGCCTTAGAATTGTAACTAAATAAATTCTCTTTATAAAAGACTACTTATTTCTGGTATATTATATTCTGACAGCATTAGCAAACTGAAACATTAACTAAAACTGTGGGAAGGCAGTAGGATAAGAAAGCAATGCAGTTTTTAGGGGACTGCAGTGTATCTGAAAGAGTTCAGAGATTTCATCACAAAAGATGCTGTAAGTCATGATTGTGAACTTAACTCATGATAAATTGGCCACCACTGAAGGGGTTCATGCAATGTGTGAGATGATTAACTTGATTTTTCAGAAAGAGTATTCCAGGGATTATGCTGAAGATGTTTATTAGAAATATGAGAATTTAAACATGTAGCCCCTGTTACACCATTAAAATTCTATCAAAAATATTTATTAAGAATTTCCAAATTGGACTCTTCCTGTATCTTTATATTCACCTCAAATTAATTAATGTTTAGTGATAATAGTAATAATAACAATAGCTAGCATTTGGCATGTTTTTATGTGCCAGGCATGGTTGTAGGTTGAGATAACTTTCATCATCACTATTCCCATTTTCAGATGAAGAAAGCAAAACACAAAAACATGGCCCAATGTCACAATGCTAGAAAATGTTGGTGGTAGGGTTTGAACCTTTGTCTCAGGGCTCACATGTATGTATGTATAAGCACTACGGTTAATTCCCTCTGTTTGTTGAGATGGTAAGAATTTTCTGTAAGCTGCATATGGCTTCACACCTTGGTGCTTCAACTTTTTCTCCACTTAACCTGGAATGTACTTTAAAAGGCTTCTGCCAGCAAGCGTTTCCCATCTCCACCAATCTCTATCATTCATCTTTCAAACACAGCTTGTGCAGCATTGACGTGAATATCATCTTGATCTCGATAGGACAGGCTAAGCATGTATTTACATTTTTTTGCGTCACTTATGTTAAAGTAGGGCTGTAAGATTGAGAAGAGAACACAGAGACATCATACATATGACAGGCCATGGGGACAACGAGAAAGAGAGAGAGAGCATGTTCAGCCCTCCGCTTTATCTCCTGCTGCTGCAGCCATTCAGTTCCATCTCCAATCAATTCTGTGGACAGCTTTATGACAAAACCACATTTTCCTGGAAAACAAAATGTTTCGACTAGCATGGGGTTCTTACTCTACTATAATGGAGAACTGTGGTACATGTTGTGAGAACATAAGAAGAGAAGACTAATTGCCTAGGGCAATTTTTTGAAGGATATGTGGAAAGAAAGATTCATACACACCTTGGCCATGTAAAATCCTAAAGGTATCTAACTAGCTTAGCTATTTACCATATGTTCTAGAGTTCAGAACATAATGGGACAAACCACTTGTAAATCAGCGGACAGCTGTGAGTTGTCTGACATTGGCGAAAGTAACCATTCTTGGTGCATTCATTGCTCATCTTTGGACAAAGAAAACCCTTGACCTTCTCCTCCAAAAGAAAGAATGTTTGTCATCAAATGAATGTGGAATTTGAAAGCATGAAAGTAAATGTATTCAAACGGGTCATGCATTTTTAATATCCAACTTTTGCTATTTGGTCCTGAAAGTAAACACGAGGTTATGGAATTAGAAGAAGAGTTATAGCAGTAACTGCATTGGTTTCCTAAACCCCATTCTTCTCCCGCAGGGTAATGTGATTAGAACCAAAAAGACTACATCAGTGGTATTGCTACCACAGGAGAGAAATCTTGAGCTTATGAATCTGATCGCTTATATAATAGTTACTACATAGCTTCCATCTTTCCTTCTGATTTTTCTAATGTGAGAGAATTCTCTCCAAGCAGAGAAAGGAAAGATCCCTAGTTTACAACTCTTTGAAATGTAAGGGCACAGCTTTGGGGAGATATATCTCTATGCATCTCTAGACTTCTCTATTTATTCAACTGCCCTTCAACTTCCCAGGCTTGTCATTTAACCCAGGTTTCCTGTAAGTTTTGCTCAGAAATCCCTGACCACGAAGAAACATAAATATTAATAGTTTCCCAACATCAGTGAGAGATTTTATATGGAATAGAGAACAGTCCAGTCCAGTACAGTACAGAATTATTTAAAGGTATGTTTTAACAAGCACAACCAAATTTAACCCAATTCCCCCTGTTTAAAACTACTTCTACAAATATTTACTACTGTGTGTCATTTCTTCGGATTGGTTTGAACATTGACTTGCCTCATGCTTCAAAGATTCAAATAAAAATGGCTAAGCTGTAATTAAATTTACTGATAATTTATTATGATTTTCATTGCTATTTGTGATACCTGGAATAAGTATATGTTCCTAGAAGCAGCGATGAGCAGAATGAAAAACAAAGATGATGATGTGGGAGCTAAATACACCCTGCAAATATTTAAGGCAATTTCCTATGCTAATCTATATAGGATATCATAAAACTTTGTATTGAGCAGCTATATATTCCACTGTGGTGTTAGGAAGTACTCAAATATTCTTCAATATGCCTGCAAAAGAAACAGGTCGAGAAATTTGAAAACACATTATAGTCCAGGATGGGCCATGGTTTCTTGTTAGCCATTAACATCTGTAGGATTATTTCTTGTTCTCACTTTTTTAAATTAAGGAACTGGACTTGATGGGATATATCAATTGTGAATTTATGTGGTTAGGCCAGAAGGGATTCTGTAGATGCATTAAATGAGACTTAAAACTATTTTCAACACAACAGACCACAATTGTCATTATACATATACATTTACCCATATGTACATATCATACATACACAAACATACACACACACACACACACACACACACACATATACCTTGATCAGGAAAAAAATACTGAAATGATGTAAGGATTTGGTAAGGTCCCAAAGCTAGAGTGTTAGTCTTTATTCATGTCCACATTACACATTTTATACAACAGTTAGCTTTGTTGCATTGATTTTGGTTTTTCAAATTATAACCAAAGGCTTTTATAATTAAACTTTTATTTACTCTTTCACATCTCTTGAATTATTTGTGAAGAATGAATACTGATGTTGACTCATCAGCAATATTCCACTTAAGCACACAAACAGGGACTTCCATGAACAAAATAAAATATTTGATATAACGATTTGAAGTTATGCATGTACATGTTAAAATTAAAATGTTAAAATGTTTTTATTAAGAGGTTTATTTAATAAATGTTAAATAATGATACCTTTGGATCCTAAAATAATTACATTGGTTCCAATTACAAAATTAAAAAGTTCTATATGTTTGATGGGAAACCATTATGGAGTCTTTCTTGTACGCTCATCCTCCCTAATATCTTTTTCTTAAACCTTTTTTATTGTATAATGTAACATACATACAAAACAAAGAAAAAAGCAATAGTTTTCAAAGCACTCTTTAACAAGTAGTTACAGAACAGATGTCAGAGTTTGTCATGGGCCATTATACCATCATCTCAGAATTTTCAATCTAGCTGTTCCAGAACATTGGAGGTTAGAAGGAATATACATATTTTTGTCATCACTTTTTTTCTTTTCTTTTGTGAAAAATAACATATATACTAAAAAAAAAATAGTTTCAAAGCACAGCACAACAACTAGTTGTAGAACAGATTTCAGAGTTTGGATTGGTTACAATTCCACAATTTTAGGATTTTACTCTTAGTTGCTCTAAAATACTGGAGACCAAAGGAAATATCAATACAATGATTCAGCAAACATACTCCTTTGTTAAACCCTACCTTCTTGGTATATCTTCAACAACACCTTTGATCTTTCTACTCCAATCTTTAGGGGCATTGTGGCTGTGGCCATTCTTAAATTTTTCATGTTGGAAGGGGCTGTCAATAACATGGAGCAGAGAGATGGGATGAGCTGATGTTCTGAAGAGACTGTGCCACCTAGGTTTCAGGACATATCAGGTCCAGGAATCCGTCTAGAGGTTGTAGGTTTCTGGAAAGTTACCTTAGTGCATGGAGACTTTGTAGACTCTTATATATTGCTCTAGGTCTTCTTTAGGATTGACTGGAATGGTTTTGGTTGGTGTTTGGCAAGTTATGATAGGTAGCAATGTTGCATAAGAGCAATCTCCAGAGTAGCCTCTTGGCTCTACTTGAACTCTCTCAGCCACTGATACGTTATTAGTTATACTTCTTTCTCCCTTTTTAGTCAGGATGGAATTGTTGATCCCATGGTACCAGGGCCGGATTTATCCCTGGGAGTCATCTCCCATGCCGCCAGGGAGACTTACACCCCTGGACGTCATGTCCCATGTAGAGGGAAGGACAATGATTTTACTTGCAGAGTTGGGCTTAAAGAGAGTGAGGCCACATTGGAGCAACAGAAGAGGTCCTCCAGAAGCAACTCTTAGGTATACCTGCAGGTAGGCTAAGTTTCTTTATTACCTACATAAGCTTCACAAGAGTAAACCTCAAGATCAAGGTCTTGGCCTATTGATTTGGGTGTCCATAATGTTTGACACAGCATCAGGGGATTCCCTGAAGTTAAAGTTTAACAGTTCCATATTTTTTCTCCCATCCCTAGGGACTTCATCAATACTTTTTGATTGTCTGCTTGATATAGTCTAGGATTATCCAGGCATTACATTAGGCTAGACAGGATTAAAGGCCCTCGTTCTTATTCTGGGTTCCCTGTGTTTCAGTTGTTCAATGAGCTATCCAGACAGGTAGAGTTAGATTATATGCTACAAAAAATTTAGGTCCCAGATAATATAAGCCTTTCTTACTTTGGTCTCAAAAAGTAGGCGTGGTTCTAAAATATAGTCAATGGTTTCCTTACCCCTGTGTTCTGAATTACTTTAATTCAAACCTGATCAACTTCATTCTTATCTCTGAATACGGGTTATAGATATATAAAATAGCTTCTCAAAATCCAGAAATAATAATTATCCTTTGGCCTACATGCCTGCTGCAAAAGCTTGAAATCTAGGCCCCTGTTTTCTTATAAATATTTTCTAAAGGACACCCCACAATAGTTGTTCTTTCATTTCTGGCTTATTTCTGCCTCCCAATTTGCTCCTTTTTCTACTAGCACAATATTCTGTCATATGTACACACCATCATTTGCCATCTACTTTTAGTCAGTGCATCCTTCAGCCACCTGCATTCATTAGGCCTCATGTATACGGCCCAAAGTCCACAGTCCATCAACGCTCTCAGTTTTAGATAATTCCATTGTTCCCAGGAGAATGATAACGAATAAACACACCCTCACCAAATAGGTAATTTAAACCTCTCCTCAATTCTTGTCCCTTGTCACATTATTTACCTCTGCTGTTGCTGTGGTACTGCTGATGCTTTCCTGTTAAACATAGCCCATAGCATGCAACAGCAGTTTTCCCCCTGCACCCGGGACTTTAACACTGTACACGAATCATAACTTTGAAGTAGTTCATGCAAGAACTAATTTATATTTCTAGTGTTAATCAGTGGGACACATAGGTCTATAAATCCTCTTTCAATCGTGTTCATGTTCAATATGGTAATATTACTTATAGACCCACTAGAGAACCACCTTCACTTCTATCTATTCCCTTAACATGTGAGTTCAACCTCATTAGCTAATTGTTCACCCATCTCTAGCTTCTATGTATCTCTAAGTCCCCTATATTCTGTATTATAAGCCTCTGATTTTACCTTTATCATGGTCATAGAAGTGGAGTCCTACGCACATGTCCTTTTGTGTCTGGCTTATTTCACTCAGCATTATATTCTCAAGCTCATTCATTCTTGTCATGTACTTCAGGATGTCATTTCATCTTATTGCTACATAATATTCCATCGTATGTATATACCACATTTTTTTTCCATATTTTTTCTCCCATCCCTAGGGACGGAGATGTTAATCCACTCATCTGTTGATGGGCATTTGGTTTGTTTTCATCCTCTGGCAATTGTGAATAATGTTGCTATGAACATCAGTGTGCAAATGTGTGTTTGTGTCACTGCTTTCAGTTCTTCTGGGTATTTACCAAGTAGTCCTATTGCTGGGTCATAAGGCAACTCAATATTTAGTTTCCTAAGGAACTGTCAAACTATCTTCCATATCAGCTGTACCATTATACAATTCCACCAGCATTGCATAAGAGTCCCAATTTCTCCACATCCTCTCCAACATTTACAGTTTCCTGCTTGTTTAATAGCAGCCATTCCTGTAGGTGTGAGGTGGTATCTCATTGTGGTCTTGATTTGAATTTCACTTATAGCTAATGAAAATGAGTATCTCTTCATGTGCTTTTGAGCCATCTGTATTTGTTCTTCAGAAAAATGCCTATTCATGTCTTTAGCCCATTTATCATTGGGTTGTTTGCTCTTTGATTGTTGAGTTGTATGATTTCTTTATGTATACAGGATAGCAAACCTTTGTCAGATCTGTGATTTCCAAATATTTTCTCCCATTGAGTTGGCTGCCTCTCCACCTTTTTTAAACAGTCTTTTGAGGTGCAGAAGCATTTGATTTTGAGGAGTTCCCATTTATCTATTTTTTCTTCTGTTACTTGTGCTTTCTGCGTTAAGTTTAGGAAGCTACCTCTTATTACTAGGTCTTGAAGGTGTTTCCTTACATTTTCATCTAGAAGCTTTATGGTGCTAATTTTTATTTTTAGGCATTTGATCCACTTTGAGTTAATTTTTTTATTTGGTGTAAAGTTAGGGTCCTCTTTCATTCTTTTGGCTATTGATATCCAGTTCATCCATGTCCATTTATTGAAAGGACTATTTTGTCTTGATTCAGTGGATTCGGGGGGACTCGTAAAATCAGTTGACCATGGATTTGGTGGTCTATTTCTGTATGCTCAATTCAGTTCCATTGGTCAATACTTCTATTTTTGTACAGTACCATGCTGTTTTGACCACTGTGGATTTATAATAAGTTTTGAAGTCAGGAAGTGTTAATCCTCCCATTTTGTTCTTCTTTTTTAGGATACTTTTAGCTATTCATAGTCTCTTTCCTTTCTAGATAAATTTGGTAACTAGATTTTCCAAGTCTTCAGAGTAGGGTGTTGGAATTTTGATTGGTGCTGCATTGAATCTGCCAATCAATTTGGGTAGAATTGACATCTTAACTATATTTAACCTTCCTATCCATGAGTAGGGAATGTCTTTTCACCTATTTAGATCTTTAATTTCTTTTAAGCATTGTTATATAGTTTTCTGTGTACAAGTCTTTTACATCCCTAGTTAAGTTCATTCCTAAGTGCTTATTTCTTTTAGTTGCTATTTTGGATGGAATTTTTTCCTTAACTAACTCCTCTCTTAGGTCATTGCTTGAGTATAGAAACATTACTGATTTTTGCACATTAATTTTATATCCTGCCACCTTGCTGAATTTATTTATTAGCTCAAGTAACTTTGTTATATATTTATCAGGACTTTCCAAGTATAGTATCATGTCATCTGCAAATAATGAAAATATTATTTCTTCCTTTCTAATTTGGATGCCATTTATTTCTTTGTCCTGCCTGATTGCTCTAGCTAGAACTTCTAGCAAAATGTTGAGTCATAGTGGTGACAGAAGGCATCTTTGTCTCATTCCTGATCTTAGGGGGAGAGCTTCTCCATCTCTCTCCATTTGGTATGATGCTGGCTATTGGTTTTTCATATATACCCTTTATCGTATTGAAGAAGCTACCTTTGATTCCCAGCTTTTGAAGCGTTTTTATGGAAAAGGATGTAGAATTTTGTCAAATTTTTTTTCAGTAGCAACCAAGATGATCATGTGATTTTTCCCTTTCAGTTTGTTAATGTGCTGTATTACCTTGATTTTCTTGAGTTGAACCATCCTTGTATTCCTGATATAGATCATATTTGGTCATTGGATATCTTTCTTTTTTCTTTTTCAGTGTATAATTCTTTTAATGTGTTGTTTGATTTGATTTGTAGTATTTTGTTGAGAATTTTTGCATCTATGTTCATTAGGGGGATTGGCCCGTAGTTTTGCTTTCTTATAGCATCTTTACCTGGCTTTTGTATTAAAATGATGCTAGCTTCATCAAATGAGTTAGGTAGTGTTCCTTTTCCTCAGTTTTTTTTTTTTTGAAAATGTTTGAGCATGGCTGGTGTTAGTTGTTTTTGAGATATTTGATAAATTTCCCTTGTGAAGCCATCTGGCCCTGGGCTTTTCTTTGTAGAAAGATTTTTGGTGACTGATTGAATCTCTTTATTTTGATTGGTTTGTTGAGATCTTTTATTTCTTCCTGAGTCAGTGTAGCTTGTTTGAGTGCTTCCAGGAATTTGTTCATTTAATCTAAGTCATCTAGTTTGTTGGCATACAGTTGTTCATAGTATCCTCTTAACATTTCCTTTGTTTCTTCAGGGCCTGTGATAATGCATTCCTTCTCATTTCTGATTTTGTTTCTTTGCATCCTCTCTCTTTTTCTCTTTGTCAGTCTTGCCAGTGGCCCATCAATTTTACTGATTTTCTGAATGAATTGACTTTTGGTTTTATTGATTCTTTCTATTGTTTTTTTATTCTCTCATTCATTTAACTCTGCTTTGATCTTTGTTCTCTTCTTCTATTTGCTTTGGGGTTAGTTTAATGTTCTTTCTCAAGTTCCTCCAGGTGAGCAGTTAAGGCCACAATTTTTGCTCTTTTTTATTTTTAAATACAGGTATTTAGGGCAATAAATTTCCCTCTGAGCACAGCCTTTGCCACATCCCATAAGTTCTGATATGTTGTATTCTCTTTTTTATTGCTCTCCAGATATCTACTGATTTCTGCAGCAATTTCTTCTTTCATCCACTGGTTGTTTAAGAATGTTATTTTATCTCCATTTATTTGTGGAGTTCTCATTTTTTGGTGGTCATTGATATCCAGCTTTGAATAATTTCAATATTTTTAAACTTATGAAGATCTATTTTGTGCTCCAGAATATGAGCTATCCTGGAGAATATTCCATGAGCACTACAGAAGAATGTGTATCCCGGTCTTTTGGGGTATTTTGCCTTATATAGTTCTGTCATATCCAATTCATTTATCAAGTTGTTTAATTTCTCTATTTCCTTATAGATCTTCTATCTGGTTGTTCTACCTGTAGAGGAGAGTGGTGTATCTAATGCTCCCTTCAGTTTTGCCAATGTTTGTCCTATGTGCTTTAGAGCTCTTTGATTGGGAGCATAAACATTTATGATTGTTATTTCTTCAAGGCGAATTGTCTCTTTAATTAATATATAGTGTCTTTCTTTGTCTCTCATGATGTCTTTATATTTATAGTCTATTTTGTCCAATATTAACATAGGAACTCCTGCTTTCTTTTGGTTACAACTTACATGGAAAATCTTTTTCCATCCTTTCACTTTCAATCTATTTGTATCCTTGTGTCTAAGATGAGTCTCTTGTAAGCAGCATATAGTTGGATTATATTTCTTAATCCATTCTGCCAATCATTATCTTTTAATTGGTAAGTATAGTCCATTATAATTCAAAGCTATTACTGAAAAGGTGTTCCTTGAATTCACCATTTTATCATTTGGATATTTGGATTTTATTTGTTGGAGCTGTAATTATTTTCCCTTTTTTTTTTAATCCTTTAAATTACCCTTACTGGCCCACTTCAGTTCTGTGCTCTCCTCCAGCCTTCCCACTCCTGTTTTTTTTCAACTTGCAGAACTCCCTTTAGTATTTCTCTTAAGGCTGGTCTCTTGACAAATCTTTCAGGATTTGTTTATCTGTGAAAATTTTCAAAGTTCTGAAGAACAATTTGGTTAGGTACAGAATTCTTGGTTGGAAGACTCTATTAGCTGGAGGCAAGTGTAGCCTGGGTATAAGGGTAAGCACCAGCAGCATTTATGCACTGGTAACCACTGCAGGGGTCAGGAACTGGGAGGTAGGGCTTGGCAGGAGCAGGACGAGACTCTGCTGGTACTGGAAAGGTGGGTTGTCTTCACTTGGAAAAGGGTCGTGGGATGGGTATTCGTGTGAGGGGTTGGTGCAGCGGGGATGCTTGGAGTGCGGGAATGGGAGCATGGGGTGAGTCTCCAGTTGCGGGGCTGTGCTAGTGAGGTTAGTGCCTTCAAGAAACACCACTTGGCTTACTTCCTGGTCCCTGTCTCCCCATCTTGCACTCTTGAGGGCTCCGGATTTCTGCGTTAGACTTTTTGTACCAACAGGATGATCTCCAGTTCTCTGCTTCTCAATTCCTCAGCTTTCGCAACCAGGGTCACCCTTTGTGGTGCAGAAGACTCTCCCAGGTCACTTACACCCTAGAATCACCACCTCAGTCACCCTCTAGTCCCTCCTTTAGCAGTTTCTTGAAGCAGAATTGAACTTGTTCTATCCTATTCTGCCATCTTCCCAGAACTCTCCCACCAATATCTTAATTGTGTAATGATTCTTTTGGTCTTCGCATAGTCAAATAGGATAATACAAACACTTTACGACAAGCTCAAGATTGTGCTCATACACACACACACACACACATACTTATACATCCAAATAGCAATAACATAAAAGTTACTTTTTTAAATACAAATTTAAATAGATTTTGCTTTCCTATGATATATGCTATTCTATGATTCAGGTGATTACCAATAGAAAAAAAACCAAAATGTGGTGAGCAGAATTCTGAGATGGCTCCAAGATCCCTGATCCCTGTCATACACAATCTGCATAACCCTTGGGAAGAGTGCATAAGATTGGTTTTACTCCTGTGGTTTGGTAATTTTTTATTCCACAATTCATTTTAAGAAAGGGAGGTTTTCCAGAACAAACCTGACATAATAGGTGAGTCACTTAAAAACAGTGTTTCGTTCTGCTGACTACTAAGAAGGAAGTATGAGAGGGAATCAACCAGAAGGAAAGTCTGCATTTATGGCTTTGTAGATAGAGAAGAGCATGTGGCAAGGACTAGAAAATACCCTTAAGAGCTGAGACTGGCCCCTGGCTGACAGGCAACAATGAAATGGGGACCTCAATCCTACAATCACAGAGAGCCCACTTCTTCCAAAGCCCTGTAGGATCTCAGAAGCAAATTCTTTCCTATAGCCTCCAGGATGGAACGCAGCTCTGCTGACACTTCAGTCTGTGAAACCCTGAGAAGATTGAACAAACCCATCCCTGTTTCTGACCTTCAAAATGCTGAGTCAGCAAATGAGTGTTTGAAGTTGTTATATCTGTGGTCATTTCTTATACAACAATAAGAAAATAATACAAAAAAAATCCAGAAAGAAAACTTGATTTTAAAAATGCTATAAAATTAATTTATTTTTTCACATGGTATACTGCGCAAAGTCGGTCAATCTAAAAATGAAAAAATAATGAGGTAGTAGAAAATCGTGCATCTCACTTAAGGTATTTTTCCAGGGTTATGTTTTTAAGTGGCATATTGTCTTTTAATCTACGAATATATTTTGGGTATTTATTTTTCAGAATTTTTATTTTTTAACTTTTCACTTCTAAGTATTTTAGAAAATTTCTACTGTCCTTAATTTTGTTTTGGAAAGTGTTGAGATTTAATGATTAGTAAAGAAAATTAGGAAATAAAATTTTAGGAAATAGCAACATTGTTTTTGACAGTATATTTTATAATATTCTACACATTTTGGTTATATAATAATTTATCTGAGACTAATCCTGTTTCAGTAAAAGAAAATAACTGTTATAGCTTCAAAATTTTATTTTTTTATCAATTACGTAATACTTATTATGTATCATACACTCTTCTAAGCATGTTACAATTATTAACTAATACAATTCAATATACATATATGTATATATACATTTAAAATTATGTTAACATGGAATCATGTGGAATATTTTCTGGCTTCGGTAATGATTTGATTCTTTCAATTAACTATTGGTATGTTTAATTTTTATCTTTTCTCCCTCATAAATATTCAAATGTTCCCTGTGAAACAAAGAATCAATACAGTTATGTGCCCTTTGTCTACATGGGCTAATTAAAAATGAGCCCTTGCTTCAACTGAAATTCTGTGATTTTATTGTATAGTGACCAGACAAGATCGACATATGAAATGAATATATTTTTAACTATTTAGTAAAATAATCAAACAGTGTTAGCTAATGAAATATTTCTGGGTTGTTCAAGAAGTTTCTCCAATTTTGCCTTATTCTTTTCCATATTTTGTTGATTTTCATTATTTGTTAGTTATTTTGTTAATTTCCATCATTTATCATTAGAACTCTAGAGTTAATGTATGTGAAATCTTTATAAGACCAAGGACATTTTCCTCATTGCCTAGTACCAAATAACATGAAGGCATTAAAATAATTACCGAAGAAATCAGATACACAAACAGGGTGCAGCATATCTATTAAGCAATAAAATAAAAAAAACAAAATAAGAATAAGAAATAAAAAAATAATTTTTCCTGAAAGGATGTTTTAGTTAAGAATTAATATTGCCTTTAACATGTAAGCTATTTAGTTTTTTTGTGTTACATCGAAATGATTACCATTTAAAATAGATGTCATTATTAAAACTTTTTTCTAATTTACTCACCTTTTTAAAATAAACCACCACAAGTATTTACTGATTATTGCCCAAATAGTAGACCAAATTCAAATTAATATTCAAATTAATCCCACACTGTATCTCCTATAAGTTCAAACAAACAAACGACAACCATGCACAAAAAACAACAACATGGAAAACATATAAAAATATTGTACCTAAACTTATATCTTCTTAAGAAGATATATGGGTTATATACTTGTTAGGCAATAGCAAGGGATTAACAGCACCGCATTTTCTGAAACCACTTAAACATTTTTAGCTTAGAAATTTAAATTCTATGGTGACTTAGCTAACTTCTTTTAGAAAAGATCCTCATGCATTTTTATGTGTGTCTATATCATTTAATATGCTATTCTTTATTTCAGCTGAGGTACTATTCAGAAACAAAAGAAGAAAAAAATACCACTGGGATATTTTGAAAATGTTCTCTGCCAAATACTATTTTGCTCTGGTGATATCTGTGACATTGCCATCAGTGGTTTGCTGTAACTTTATTTTAACTTTTGTTTTTTTATGTTATGATCTTGGGCATGAATAAGTTCATTAAAAATTTAATTGTTTATTATAATATAGCATCACTTTCCAGTTTGATATGAAAGCACAATATGTTGTGTGGATTTACTTAAAAAATTCTAGTAGTGGAAGCAGAAAAGGCAAGTTTAACATTAAGTATAACATTAAGTATAAGTATATGTTACATAAGTATAACATATACTTATATTGAAACAGAAGCTCCAGAAATGACATCAAGGGGACAATCATAAACATTGTATATGGAGAAAATAAACGATAGTTTTGTCATATTAAAATTTGGTTTTCTAACTCATTAAGTAAACATCACTTATACTTTGAAATCTGGTTGCTGATTTCAGTCCTATAGAGTTATGTGCTGTCACTTTACATACATTGCTGATAATATGCTCATGTCAACTTCCAATTCTTCCCTGCCCCAAACAGCAGTCATTCTAGAGCAGCCTTTGAATAATTCCATTGAAAAGAAAAAAAAAAAACTAAGTGGGTTATATTAAGATTGTTTCTACATTAGGTATCTTTTTTTTTTTTAATTTCAAGTTCATTATTTATTTTATGCTGAAAAATACAGAAACAAAATAATATCTACACATTTTATAATAAAGCAATGAAAAAGGCAAGACAAGTGATAATCAAAAGAAGGAAAATATAGGAATAGCATATAATTATTAACCTGGGAACTAGATAGGTCTTACAAGTCCTGTGCTACATTAGGTATCTTGATATACTGAAAGCTTTATTCTTATTTTAAATTCTGAGGCTATTTCAGTTTTGATCGTGCTATAACAAGTTACGTTGGCTTAGGACTATTCCTAGATTCAGTGAAATTTATACTTGTCTACTTTTTCACCATATAGGAAAAACAATAAAGTAAAAGCAGAATGGTTGTATCAAAGAAATAGCAATTATATATGAACTACAATATTCTGAAGTCTTCTACTTACATTGCAATGCCTCTATATTAACAGTACATAAACTCACTTGCATTTGAAATTTAAAGGATCTGCCCTTGAGATTCCATTATACTCATTATGCTTATGTCTACTTGCTGTCCTTGAATACAGCTAAGTCAACAAGGAAGAAAAGAAAGCTTCTCAAGCTATATATTTTTTAAAAGTTGGAATAAATGTATTATAAACAAAATATAAAATTTTATATTGTTTGAATGAAAGCTCTAATACTGTTCAATTCAAATTAAGACAAAGTTCTTGGAATCATCAGAAGTATATCATAATACCATCTTTCACATTAATTTAACAGTGAAGCCAATCAAACAAGGGAGAGGTCCATAGTTGGGCATATTAGGAGTTCTTAGGAATTGTGGCGATGATATAATAAATCATGTTATAATAAAAGAATGGACTTAAAATCAAATTTTGGAGAGGAACACTTTTGGATTATTGGTGATTAAATTAATGTTGATTTGTAAACTACTCTATATTCCAAATATCAGATAAAGGTCAAATAACAAAAATAGATACTTGTTATCATACATTGTATTTTGGGGGGCCGTATCAATACTCCTGGGATGTCAACTCTGGATATTTCTTGGCAGTTAAATAGAGATTCATTTCTAATATCCCATAATTCTATAACCAGTTGCCCAAAGTTTAAATGGAATATCTATTACTTCTATAATAAAAAATAAGCAATTAATAATACTTGTTAATGTTCAAATCATGTCATATTAAATATAGAGAATGTCTTAGTTTGCCAGAGATGCTATCCAAAATAATACAAATGGGTTTGTCTTAACAAGAGCAATTGACTGACTTATGGTTTTGAGACGAGAAGAAATCCACAATCAAGGTATAGTATAGGCAAGGCTTACTTTCACTCAGAGTGTGCAGCACCCTCGTGTTTACAGCCAGCAATCCTTGAGGTTCCCTGACTTGCATCTCTGCCTCCTATCGCACAGCCATCTCTGTCCCCTTCTGTTTGCTCTTCTGGTTTCCTCTGATGCGCAGCTTCCTGCTCTTTATATGCTTCTTTATCTCCTGGCTCCCTGTTTCTTCTCCTTCTGAGGTTTCCAGTAATATGGATTGTGGAATGAGTTGTTCCACAGTTGATCGTGGGAACCCAGGCTTAGGCACAACAAAGACTTTCAGCAAATGCCTGTTTTATTATTTATCCAGCACAAAGAGTCTAAAAGGGCAGGGAAAGGGATCCCATGAGCCCATCTCCTGGGGAGGACGACTGCTACAGTCAAGGCAGGTGGATGGCAGCTCCACCTGCTCCACATCCCCATAGACGGGGGGACAAACCTGTGCTATTTGAGGACAGGAAATTTATGCAACACAGGGGAAGGGATCGGCCACTAAAAGTTCCAGGGGTTGCTGGTTCCTGATTTCCAAGTTTAATGTACAGTCAGGTTGCTTCATTAGACCTAAGGTCTCCTCAGATCTGTGGAATTGAAACCTCTTGAAACATTTGCACATAACTGTAAAGGAGGGGGTAGGTGAGGGCTGGGAGATGGCAGCTAGGAAGTCTGTGGCTTCCCTAGTGTGGATTAAGACCCACTCTGATGCAGGTGCCTCAACTTAAAATAATTGTAACAACCTCAAATTTTCATATTTACAAATAAATTCATACTCACAGAAACACAAAATAAAATTTAGAACATATTCTTTGAGGTGTACATAATTCTATCTGTCACAGAGATCAAAGATAGAAAACTAGAGCCAGGGCTGGAGTAGTCGACTGGAATTCAACAGATCAATTTTCCATGTTGTCATGAATTTAATATGTTTTAATCAAATTACCTGTTTTCATATTGTAGTTTGACTATTATAATTTTTCATTTTTACAATAAATGTGGTAATATCTATATTCTTACCTTACAGCTTGTGACCTGTGTCTATACTGATCCCATAAGGTAAATTACCAATCTTTATGTCTAGATTAAAAAGTATATTTGTATTGTAGTTCTTTAACACATTGGGAAACTGATTTATAAACCTGCTTTTTAAATTTAGCATCATAAGCAAAGAAAAATTGGGTTGTGCTTATTGTTCTTAAAATTCTATTTTTATTTTTTATTTGATACTAGTAAAATAAAATTTATTATTGCTTTACTTATGATTTTAAGTGCATTAGTATCTATATGACTTGTCTATATATCTAATAGACTCCAGAACATTTTATTAATCTACGTAAAGTATACATATTGGCCTGTTGTTTTTGGTTTGCAAAAGTTGTTGCAATGCACTATACCAGAAACTGTTTGGTTTTTTCAATGGAGATTTATTAGCTTGCAAGTTCACAGCTCTAAGCCTATGAAAATGTCCAAATTAAGGCATCAAGAGAAAGAAACCTCTGAGGAAAGTCTGCTAGCATCGGGGGTTCCTCTGTCACATGGGAAAGCGCGTGGTGTCGTCTGATGGTCCTTTTCTCCTGGGTTCTGACTTCAATGACTCTCTCTTTCAGCTCCTGTGGGTCCTTTTTAGCATCTTTGGGGCATTTATCTCTAAGCTTTCTGGGCTTTTACTGTCTTTTATCCTCTCACAAAGGACTCCAGTGAAGAATTAAGACCTATCTTAAATGGACTGGGTCACAACTCAATTGCAATAGCCCGACCAAATAAGTTCTGCTCCCACAAGAGTGAATTAAAAGGACATGGTCTTTTCTGGGGTACCTAATAGATTCAACCCCAAACACTTATTTTATACCACACTTTATTTACAAATTTAAATTAGTCTTTTGGTTTTTATTTTTGGGTATTTTGATGTATACAAAATTTTAAGGACTTAAAACAACTGGACTGTGACTCATTTTCCTCTTCTTTTCTGTAGGCTATTCCCAAAGCAACTGACCCAGACTAATCTCCCTGAAAACATGCTAATAACTGGACTTTTGGGCAACTAGACTAATTATATTGCTATGAAAAGAGCCTTTATGTCTTGAACGCCTTGAGCAGGATATATGTGGGTTAGGATTGCTTTTGAAAAGCAAATCTAGACTCTTTGTGTTTAAGAAGAATTTTTCTTGCAAAATGTCATGTAAGCTTCAAATATAAGTTCTGTAACTAAAATTCTCTTTGTATGTGACATAACTGATGAATCTCCTTAGAAATCTCACCTATTACATTGGGGAAAAAAACAAAACAAAACAAAGCACATGTCCAATGTAGGAAGGAAAGACTTGGGGATTTGCCCTCAATACCTCAGTTTTCTTCCTTCTTCAAGTGTGCTTTGGTACACTTTATCAGAAAAAGCTAAAACTCGGCAAGGACTTTGATTCATGTAAATCTTGTTTGGTATTTTAAACATTTCTTTATGTAAACTGTATATACACATTTGTGTGCATACACATACATATTCACATATTCATATACCTCATGAGTTTCTTTTTTCTCAGAGATTTTTCTACCAAAAAAATCCTTTTAATATAGAACAAATACACATGTATTTCTATATTTATGCATATATTTCTATGCATATATAGTGTAATTTTATGCATGTATGAGTGCCTACTATGTGCTTAATCATACTGGATAACAAACTAGATCCTTTTAATCAAGTAAGTTATACTCTAATGTGTTCTACAGTTTGTGCTCTGAATGAATGACTATGAAGAGAAAAATTGACCTACATGGATACATAAAACAGAAAGCTAGAAATAGAATAGCTACATAGAAATATGTAGTTGTAAGGCACTGTGATTTTGGGGTTGATTATTCCTAGCCTAGACTAACTGATAAAGACATCAGTAGCAGCAATAGGGTTCTACTTTTTAAAGATTGGCATAGGGTCTGGCATTGGGCTTGGACAGGATAGAAGCACTATTTGAATGTTGGAAAACTGTCGAACCAGGCATTGTGGTGATGGGACATTTGGTAAAAGTGTCTCCTATGAAATTCAGAAGGTAGATAAGGCACAGACAATGGTCTGTGCCTTAAGCTGAAAAATGTTAGGGAAGAGAATGTTGGCTGCTGTTGGCTACCTTTGACAGGTATGAGCTTAGATAAGTTTAGACAAATAAGTCCTTCATAAATAGGATTCAAAGGGAAACCAATGAGTCTATTTTCTCAAACATGCAGGACTGAGATGTAACTGTTTCTTGTCTACTGAGAAGATGAACAGAAATGGAGAATAATTTCAGCCTTTCCGTAAGGTCTCAAACAAGGTTATCGCCATTGTTCTCTCTGTTAAAACTTTGATTAAGTTGGTACCACCTTTCAATTGGACAAAAGTGACTCAGAGAAAATAATCTAAGCAGTAGCTTTCATTATAAATTCAAAGTACCTGCCATTAAGATTAGAAAGAGAGGCTTGCCATAAATTAGTGACTGACGTTGGGTTCCAAATTTCTATGGGCAAGAAGTGAGCTTAATTCCCAAGGAGATACTTATCAATGGTGCTCTTCTTTGAAAGTGGCCAAGGAGGTTATTGAATAAAAGAACATCTAGATGGCAGTGGAAAGGCCCATGGAAGAGTGAACAAGGTTGCTACTACACTCTAGTGCAAATTTAGATCTGTTATTGGGCAGTGTCTGCTTTGCAACTTTCATTCTTCCCCTTTCTGAGTTGAAGAGTTTGTTGACATTATAATATACATTTTGTGTCTGTCTTTTACTTTTTGGTGTCCAGACAGACACAAGCTACACTGAGATATTGCATAGAAAATACCATGTGACACTGGACTTTAATTTTGATGCTAAAGCAGACTACTAGGCATATTTCCTGGGAAGGGAGCTGAGCATATTTGCATGTATGAGTGGGGAGGGAGTGAATTTTTGTTACTAAGAGGATAGCCTGTGCAAATTGTTCTGTTCTCAAAACATCTATCCCCTCCCTACTGTTGATTTCAAACTTAGTTACATGATTGTAGTAAGCTGAATAATGCCAATCCCCAGAGTTGCCTATGCCAAAATCCCCAGAGCCTGTGAATGTGTTACCTTACATAGCAAAAGGAATCTACAGATATGACTAAGTTAAGGATCTTGTGATGGGAAGATTCTCCTGGAGGACCCAATGCAATAACAAGGGCCCTTATGAGATGGAGGAGGAGGATGTAGAGTTGTGACATTAGAAACAGAAGTCAGAAAGAGAGAGAGATTTGAAGGTGTTACATTGTGGTCTTTAAAGAGCAGGGAGGTGTCACTAGCCAAAGGATGTAGGTAGCCTCTAGTAGTATTTGGAAGAAGAAAGGAAGCAGATGCTTCCCTAGAGCTCCCAGGGGAACATAACCATGCTGATACCTTGATTTTAGGACTTCCAATCTCTAGAACATAAAGTTTATAAATTTGCAAGATAATACCTGTGGATATTTGTTAACTGCAGTGATAAGAAACCAATGCAGTGACTTTCATTTCATCCTTGTGGAAACTCCATTTTCCTACCACATTGACATCATTCTTGACCATGTGACTTGCTCTGATTAGTGAAACATGATTAGGAGTGACATGCCACTTCCAATGAGAAGTTTCAAGAGCCATCAAATATTTCTACCATATTTTCTTTTCTTTCTGACACAAGAACAGCCATACCCCAAATATGTAAAACTTTATTGACCTGGGCTGCAAGGTGAAGGTGTGTGTAGTAGATCCATAACTTATTCACAATGTGAATAGAGCACATGAATGGGAGATAAATCATTGTTGTTGTAAGATACTTTAAAGTTATTGCTTAATTTTGACAGAATGGGAATCTTCTTCCAAAATTTCTGTCTTTCCATCCAGGATTTTTAAGTATCTCCATTTATTCAAGTCCTTTATTCCCTTAGAAGAGTTGCTTGAAGCGTTCATTATATGCTATAGACGTTTCTTGGAGTTTTATCTAGATAAATTATTATTACTCAGTAATGATTGGTTCATAAGAAAAAGGTAGTATGTGTATACCTTTATATATATATACTTTTATTTATGTTACTTGAAGCCTATAAGTGTACAAATAGATTATGAGTTTGTGTATTTCTTTAAATGTCTTTTTCTGTTGAGCCTGACTGTTTGGTGTAAAATGTCTGGGTAACACATACAATAGGTGTTGACCCCTTGCCTTATGAAAGATGATGTACTAAAGAGAACTGTGGCCGGGTGAAATTCTATTTCATTTTGAACTTTATACCAAGAGACCAACAGTGTTCTATTTATTCTTAATATTTATTAATTCCATAAATCTATGTCTAAGTATTGGGCTATTTTTAAAAAATCTCTCTGGTTTAGGATAAAACCTTATAGCTGAAGCTTTAGGATTTTCTCTGAATAAGGGATATTTTATTCATTTATTCTTTCCCCTACTTTTCTGTCTTCTAATTTTATCTCTGTTTGCTTCCAGTTTGCACTAGACACTATTCTAAATACTTTACATGTGCTGGTTTTTAATCTCCATTTCATAGATATGGAACTTTGAGCATCAGAGGCCAAGTGATTTCACCATGAGCAAAATGCAGAAGCTAACTCAGCGAAACTGACTGCAGCAGAGTCTTTGTCTTAATCACAATATTGCCCGTTAGGTAGCTCAGGGATTTTTGTCTCCTGTTCTCATATCTCTGCAATCCCCTTCCCTTGAGTGTGGGGTAGACATAGTGATCCACTTCTATTTATATTTTTAAAAGACTGTGAATGCCATCTTGTTTGTTTTTTCACCCCTTTGCTTGCTTGCTTTGGGGAAAGTCAGCTGTCATGTGAGTAGTCCTATGGAGATGTCCATGTGACAAAGGTCTGTGCCTGCCTATCGCCATGTGAGTGGGCTTAGAAGTAGATCATCACCTACTCAGGTTTTGATAGGACTGCAGCCCTCATCAGCAACTTAATTGCAGACTTTAGAGAGGATTTTCACCTGGGGACCCAGCCAATCCAAGTGCCGTTCCTTGAGCCACACAAACCATGAGATAATCTTTGTTGTTTCAAGCTGCTCAAATATAGGATGATTTTTTTATGAAGCAACTGATAAGCAACTTTGTATTTTGGAATATTACCCCATTGCCTTATAATAGTTAATTCACTAAAGAATATTGTGGCCAGGTGAAATGCTATTTCACTTTGAAGTTTATAGCAAGGGGCCAGTAGTATTCTGGGAACAGAAGGTTGCTGTTACAAATACCCAAATGTGGGAATGACTGGAACCAGAAATAGTAGGAAATTTAAAGGATTTTGAGAAGTATGTTAAGTATGATAGGTTGTTTTCAGCAGATTCCTAGTAGAAATTTAAACTTTGGGGATGTCTGTGATAGGCAAAACGGTAGTGAGGAATGAGGAATATTTTATTGGATAGTGAATAAAGGGGAATCCTTGGTATGTAGTTACAGAAAGCTGAGTAGAGTTATCCTCATAAATAGGATAGAAAGCATAAAATATGGGTTATCTAGTTAAGGAGAACAACATCATTTTAAAGTCAATGAAGGCTTTTGAAGTACAAAATAAATAGAAAAAATTAGACAAATAACAGAAAGTTAGATAGTAGAAATATTGTCAGTACCCCAATAATCACATACAATATAAATGGTCTAAATGTTCTTGTAAAAATGAATGACTTTTCCGTAAGAAAAGTTTGGGTATTGCGTGGTAGTGATGCTATCATATCAGTGTGGATGCAAGTAACAGCATTGAATTATATATTTGAATCTGGTTAAAAAGGTAAATTTTAGGTTGTTTGTATGTTATTAGAACAAAAAGTCTAAAAATATAATATCATAGGGCTGTACAGTACAGTGAAACCTAATGCAAACAACTGTCTATAGTTAATTGTACCATAATGGAGATGATCTTTCAATTATAACAAAAAAAAGTATTAATAATAGGGCAATATATGAGAACTCTCTATTTATGCATGCTTTTTTCTGTAAACCTACAACTTCTCCAATAAAAAAGGTAGATGATTATTAAAGTAAGATTTTAAAAATAATCAAATTCATTGCTACTTAGAAATCTACTTAAAGATAAAAATGTAGAAGTTGTAAAAAAGGAACAATAAAGAAAAAATAAAGTGAGCAAATACTAATCAAAAGAAAATTGGCATATCATTCAGAAGTAAATTTGAAGCCTAGTCCTTACCAGATATAATGAGCTTTGCTATGGATTGATAAAAGCTTATATTTATTAGGAAGATATCATTGTTTTCAAATGGTGTGCTCCTAATATTATATTTTGAGACACACAAAATAAAATATTATATAACTCAAAGGAGAACATGACAAACCCCATCCTTAATATTGTGACATTTTGACATATCTTTCTTGTGACAAAAAGAAACAAAAAGGTCAACAAGGATTTAAGATATTTTGAAAGCACAACTAGCAAGTTTGTTCTATATTTTTAAAAATATGATATCTAGAGAATAAATAAAAATGGAAATTAGGTAATGTACAGATGAAAAATGTTGGAGTAGGAAGTAGTACAGATTTCTCCCTCTACCAGAAAAATGAATGCATTATCTGAGCTAATGACTCATTGGAATTAACTAAATGGTAACCCAGGAATCAGATTGGATGTTTTTAACCACCATGTGAGTGTCAGACAAATACAGAAGTTGTTGAGTTTTCAAGTTTTCATAACAGAGAGCAAACATGAACCAGAAACCATCCTCCTATCTGCTGTGAAAAAGTCAGTAGCAATGGAAATGGAGACTTGGATTCTGAAAGCCAATGAATGGGAATAGTGCAAACAGAGAAAGCCTCATCCTCCCAAAACTTGGGGTTACAAATCAGGGTCAGTCTGGTGGTTGCTGAGGGAGTTGCACAGATGCTAGACTTGTTTGGTCCCCTCAGCAACAACAGATTCTGGCTTCCCATGGGAATTCCTGGGATAATTGGAGAGGTAGTGCACCTTTTGTTTTGCTTTGATTTATTATTTTTCTTTCTTCTTCACCTTGTTTTCTATCTGGAGGACCCCTAAGGATCCAGCCCTCAACAATCAAAACCTAGAAATTCCTGAGTAGTGGGAGGACTAGATATCCAGAATGAACACTATACAATACTAAAGTATGTTCAGTTCTCAACCAAAAAATTAAAAACATACAAGAAGACAGGAAAGTCTGGTCTAGACATAGGAACAAAATAAATTGATAGGAACTATTTCAGAGGAAGCCATCACTGGAATTGCTAATTAAAGAACTTCAACTCTCTTAAATGGGATCAATAAACCAAAGGCAAATATTGAAAAATAACTATAAGGAATCAGGAAAATAATAATGGGTAAAATGAAAATTTCACTTATGAGAAATAAGTGAAAAAAGAACTAAGAAATATGGGTCTGAAAAATACAATAACTGAAATGAATAAGTCAGCAGAGGGCTTCAACAACTAATGAGTGTAGACAGAAGAGAGGATCAGTGAATTTGAAGATGACAATTGAGTTTTCCATTCTGCAGAGCATATATAAAAAAGAATGAGAATAATGAACACATTATAATCATTTTAATGTGGTAAACGATTAAAAACAAGCAAATTTGAAGATGTGCCTGACACCATGAAGCACACCAACCTATGCATCATAGGTGTTTCAGAAGAAGAGAAAGGGGCAGAAAAACTATTTTAGGAAATAATGTTTCTTGCTCATAATATAATGTTCATAAAATAATGTTTATTATTTATCAGCAAAATCTATTGAAAAGCATGCATACACACATTCAAATATTCAACAAACTCCAAGCAGCATAAAATTAAAGACAGTTACACCCAGACACAACATAATTAAATTGTCAAACCTGGAGACAGAGAGAAGTTACTCATCATATACAAGGGCTCCACAATAAGATTAGTATGTTTTCTCATCAGAAACTATGGTTGTCAGAAGACCGTAGAGTAACATTGTAAATAAAAAAAACAAAACTGTTAACTAATATATATCCATCAAATCTGTCCTTCATAAATGATGGACAATTAGAACATTTCTGGATAAGGAAGGGCTGAAGTAGTTAATTGCTACTTGACCTGCTCTAGAAGAAATGCTAAAGGGTTCAGGTTGGAAGGAAAGGACAGAAGAGAGTAACTTGAAGCTATGTAAAGAAGGGAAGAGTTGCAGTATAAGTAACTAATGGATAAATCTATATGCCAATATAATTGTATTTTTCATCATAACACCACTTAGTTCTTTACATAGCTTAAAATATAAATGCATTAAAAAAATTCCCGGTGCCTACCGGTACCAAAAAAAAAAAAAATACAAATGCATAAAAAGCAATAATAAATATGTGTTATTGGCCTCATAATGTAATTTGTGTCAAGGACATCATAAAGGGGGGATGGAAGGATATAGCAACAAATCATGTGTAGGATATTGAAGTTAAGTTTATATCAGTAAAAACTACATTGTAATAATTTATAGCATTAGATATAATTCTCATGGTAACAACAAAGAAAATGTTTTTTAAAATTGCACAAAAGGAAATAAGAAACGATGCAAAGTGCTTCACTACAAAAGATCATCTGAATAAAAATGAAGTATTTTGTAATTGTCTTAAATACAAATGAGTTAAACTCTCTAATTAAAAAGCAGAGACCAGGAAGGACAATGGATGAGGAATAACCAGGAATTTCCTGAAAAATAAAGAACAAGTATTGCATAGTATTAAGATTATGTAACACTGTTGCAATAGTAAGCATACAAAATATGTTTAGAAAATATTGTGAGTCTATTTTCTACTCTCTGGGTGGGAAGAATTCTTAAATCAAGTGCAAAGGGCACAAATCATAAGGAGGGATATTGATTATATTATCTGTATTAAAATTAACAACTTCATAAAAAAAATACAACAACAACAACAATAAACATATATAGGGGGCTTGGGATGCAGTGAAATGGAATCTGTCATTATACACTACTGTTTTTGGAGAATGAGTCTGCCAATTATGTTGTAAAACAGTTTAGAAATCTCTAGTGAGGTTGAAACTATCACTGCATATCTTTTGATAAAATCCCTAAGGAAAATCCTTATATTTGGGCACTGGGAGCTAGGTAAAAAATATTCACACATGTACTGATCACAATAGACAAAATAAAAAACAGCAGTTCAAATTTCCTTTAATATAAGAGTGATAGAATGAATGATTAAATTATAAATTAGTCTTACGATATCATGATAAATAGCCATAAAAACTGAATGAACTAAAGCCAAATATATAGCTGATTCTCAAGATAGAGTATGAAATTTAAAAATTCAAATCACATAAAATATAAGATTCTCTTTAAATAAAATGCAAAACTGAAGTGAAAATTAGATATGTGGATGGAAGAATGGATGGACGGATGGATGATGGTTAAAGAGATAGATTAGTACAGAGCGTGGTAAATGATTAAAAACAAGCAAATGGGTAGGCTGTGGTGGCTCAGCAGGCAGAGTTCTGCCTGCCATGCTGAAGACCCAGGTTTGATTTTCGGTGTCTGCCCATGCAAAAATTTAAAAAAAAAAAAAAATGAGCAAAGAAGATTAATTGAAAATCCCTAGTTATAATTTTCCTTATGAGGGGAGAAAGAGGAATGACTCATGCTCAGAGATTTTCTAGGTACAGTTAATGTTCTATTTCTTAATCTAGGAGTAGACAACCTGGGAGCTCATTTAAAATTTGGTAAGTAACTTTAAACTGTGTATTTCTGTGTGTGCACACATGCACACAGACATGTACAATACATATTATCAATATTAAAACATTAAGTCTCAATTTATACTTTAAGTTTACACATAACATGCCTTTTATACTTTTCCAGATATGGTCTATGCACCAATACAATTTTTGCAGCCTTGAATGCCTAAAGTCTCTTTATTTAGCACTCATTTAAATGATGCTGTAAAATGCTTTACTTACAGCAATTTAGAGATACTGCTTCCTTTAGTTCTTGCATCCTGGGATGTCATTGAGGAGCCTGAAATCAATCATATACTCTTCCCTTTTATTTGTTCTATTTTTGTTTTCCTTCTGGGAACTTGTCACTGATATTCTTAAATTGTAATAGCATGTATTTAGTGCAAACTATTGCTTGGTGTTCCTTTTTAGAGTTTTACGAGCCAACCTTTTCATGATAAGTGATTTTAGACCTTTTTTTTTGCATGTGTCCAGCTTAGAATGCTCTCAGTTTTGCCCCAGTTGTGGTGCAGTCAGACTCTCTAGGCCGTGCTTGCATCTCACCCCGCGCCTGTTGTATCTCTCAGATTTTCCATCTTAGGGAAATAGCTTGTTACCTCCCTAGTGCTCCAGAAAGCAACCCTGCGGAGTTTGGATAATTGGATAATTGCTTTCTGTCCTTCAGAGAGCCAAGTCTGGATTAAGTTCTACGAGGTCCTCAGCATTCCCCCTAGGAATGAGCATCAGTTGCTCAATTAAAAAAAAAAATTCTGTGCACCCCAACTCATTCAGCACTTCACTGTTGCTTCCTGGGATTACCTGCACCCGAGTCTTCGTTTCAGTTACTACTTTGGGGAAAAGCAAACTATGAAATTTATACGATGTCATCCTTTACTTGTGGAATTCTATTCTTGATATTCTTTTTATTAATACTCCCTTCCATTCCTAATATTCTTATCTTTAAATTCTTACATTAGAGAGAAATTTTTCCTTCTAATTCTTTCCTTTTTATCTGCTATTATTTTCTATTTTCCTTCTAGATTTCCCTTTTAATATTTCTGGAAGAGTTTCTCACTTCAATTTTTCAACTCACTCTTTTTTTGCCTGTATTTCATGAAAATTTTAATTAAAAATTAGTTCTCAATAGGTGAAGTAAGGTCAGAATAATATAATGTG
Source organism: Tamandua tetradactyla (assembly GCF_023851605.1). Taxonomy (NCBI): domain Eukaryota; kingdom Metazoa; phylum Chordata; class Mammalia; order Pilosa; family Myrmecophagidae; genus Tamandua; species Tamandua tetradactyla. The sequence continues at coordinate 33,263,071 of NC_135352.1, forward strand.
TATTGTTAACATTGTATGAAAAATATTCATTTGTGAAAAGGAAAATGAATGATTTAATTTATTCTTTGTCAAAAAGAAAGCTATCATATCTCAATTTCCTAGATCACTTAAAAAATTAGAGATCCATAATCACCATAAATTTTTCCATATCTTCTATTATTGCAGAAATTTCAAAATTTTCTCCTATATTCCAATATGTTCTTCAAACACTCATAAGAACATTTCTGTCTCAATTTTAGTATTCCTCATTTAAACAAGTTGAAAATGCTTTCCTTTTGATTCTTATGTTGTTTGTTTTCTGGAATATTAAAAGAAAGACATTCTAAAAGTGTCACGTTTAAAACAACCTTTTTAGATAAGATTCCAGCTAAAATCATGATCTAATGATTGTTGATTTATATGTCAATTAACCCAAAACACTAACAATGCTTTAGTCATTTCATAAAGTGTATTACATTCATAATTTTGGTTATTTAAAAAATCATACTTTTTTGTGCTGTTAATTTCTAGGAACTATTTTTAAATATAATTATATAGTTCTCGTTTAAAGCACTGGAGAATTCATGAGGTGGAAAAAAGAAATAGTGAATCACCTATTTTTGCCCTATGACTTTGAACAAGTTTGCTTATGAATATTTGTCCTTAATGTGAATCTGAAACTGATTATATCAGCAGCTTTTGCCATAACCTCTGGCTTTCTCTATTTGTCATCTGAATTATGGAGATAATAATAACTTAACTTCTTCATGGGGGTAGTGAGAAATGAACTAAATTCTTGTTTATAAAATGAAGGAAAAATTCCATATTAATAAAACAAAAATATTAATTGTGTTATATATTTCTGTTAGAGATTCATATAGAAAGAATATCAAATTTACAAAAACCTTGAAATAAAATTCATGTGTGATAATTAACATTATGCTAAATTGCCTCCATATGTATTTCAACCATAAGCATTTCACTTAGTACATTAACCTTAATTTTTCAAACTTTTACATTAGATGATTTATTTATTAATTTGATTATCGCTCTTTGTGTGGTATAAAGCAAACAAAACATACCATCTATATATTTATAAATGTCACTATTTTGTGGTAAATTTTTATATAATGAAGTATACATCAGGTTCTTCTTTTCCTTATAGTTATATCTTGCTCTGTCGTCATATTTGTTTAAATGAATATTCAAATACTCAGCTCCATTGGCTAAAAGTAGCTTTCTTTTGATTGATTATCTCAACTCTGGGGGAAATTATTAAACATAAACTTGACACCCAATTTACAATTATTTCAGCGTATTACTTGAATAAAATTTCACATTGAATTAGTAATCATATTTAATTCAACTTTTTATCCATCATAGTACACTTGTACATGATAAGAAATCAATTTATTTCATTAAATAAACAAATCTATTGAAGCTTATGAGAAATATTAGGGTTTATGTTGCTCTACTGAGTTCAAAATAGGGCCTGATTTAATTGATACAAATAGCTAATTAAAGTAGTTCCAATTACATAAAAGCAGGTAGTACTTTGACAATTTAGTGCTACATAGCTCTCTCTTTAATTGCTTCTTTTACTGAATTTCGGAATGAAAGGTCAGTCTATAATATACTTCTACTTGATGTGAATTTTTGTGAAATATCTTAGTCTCTTAGACTTGAATATCTCCATTCTTACTGAAATCCTTCAAGGACATGTTTCAAAACTCTTACAAATCCCTGGTGAATTTCTTACAACTATATTATATATAATGGCAATTAAAATCAGATTAGAAAGACACAGCACATATTTACAGCTGTATTTACAGCATTCTGTAAAGATCATCTTGACATTTAACATTTAGAGGAAGTTGTGCATGGGATAAATGAAGTATATCATATATAACTATTTCTACTCTAAATCCCTTGTACTGTCCCTATTCATGAAATCTTTGGTCATAAGGGCAACTTTGTAGTTCAAATGCTCAAGAGATTTAGTTTAATATTCACATTTAAAGTGAGATTCTACTTATATTGCTGAGTTTTATATTAGTCATATGAAGGCCAACTTTTGTAACATGGCAAAGAAGAGATCAGATGGGATTTAAACTAAGAAATCCAGAATGCCCTGGTTTTTTATTTTCTCTTTTATCCATACAGATCTCACTATTTCATTACTATAAAGCCTCCACTCTGGTTTAAGCAAAGGTGAAAGTTTAAGTTTAGCTATGGGGAAGTGCACTTAGTTTGATTTAGATTCAGTTACAGTGCATGTTAAATATGAAAAATGAATGCAGTGATAATAATCTTTCGTTACTTGAAATTTTCCATGTAACTTAGGGAAATGCTTCTAAAAATGATTATCAAGGTCATTTCTATTGAAAACCTGCAACAATAATTTTTCTTCTTTATTTTTATGTTAAAAATGATTTTAATCTAAAAATAAACTTCCAAAAAAGGTGTTTCCCCCTATTTTGATAAATGTATTTATTTATTTTTCAGATATTTTTTCTTTCAAATCTGCCCCCTGAGGTTCATCCACTTATTCTATATTTGTCACAGAAAGTTCAAGTGTCCTTAGTGTTTGTGGAGACTTGACTCCATTTAAAGAGTTTAAAAGTTATAAAACAGAAATATTGCTTATTTCTCATAAAATAGCTCTTTATTTTTCTCCTTTAAAAACAACTTTATCTCAAAATATGATTTCCATTCTTGAAGTGGAACTAACTTAAAATAAGCAAATACTTTCAAATACTGGAAGTAAGTTTATGTGTTATCATTAAAGAATTAACAAGAACAATCTACTGACTGCCATGAAGGAAGTAAAAATGGATTATCTCAGAATCACTAGGTTGAAAAATACTATAATATTATTTAATAAAATCCCATGTTATATAATTACATACCTATGCCAAATGCTTAGAGAAGATAAATCTGTGTATTGTCATATTATACCTCCAGAAATTTTTAAGCATCGTGTTATAAATAAAATGATTCAATATCCAGGACACATCCCTTAACACATTCATCATTTATTGGTTACTGTAAAAGTTAGAAACTGATTCTGACTACCTTATGCAGAAAATGAATTTAGAAATATAAGATGTGGCTCCTGCAATCAATGAGAAAGCTGAAGAATCAGATTCTGAAATATTCACGAGGGCCAGAGAAAACAAGACACCGGGTAGCTCTACCACCAGACCTGGTAGTGTCCTGTCCTCCACTCCAGCGTGGCTGCCCAAGGAAACCTCAGGCCATTGCCTGTTTGGACCTCCTCCCTTTGACTTCATCATTGCATGTGCCTCCAGCTTGTGTCAGTGTGCTGTATGAGAAGGAGATACCTAATTTTGAAGACTTGCAACATCCTGTCATTGAGCAATTCTTACACTGTTGATTTCCCTCACATACTGACCAGTTTCCTCTCCAGCATAATATAATTTTATTTTACTTTATTTTTTGTATAGCACAAAGAAGTAGTAGATTTAGCAATATTATTTTGTAATGCTAGATGGCTAAAGAGAAGAACTATGCAATCATTCCTTCCCATCTTCAACATATTTGTAAATTATTATTAATTACATTATTAATGAATTGTTTAATTAATTAATTTAAAATAATTGCTAATTTTTAAATTTTGGTAAGTAAGAAATAAGAAAGGAGTGAGTGAGAAGCTTGCATTTAAATCTCTTTTGGTTTGGTAACCAGGCAGAGTAGAGGCTTTAAATTAAGGGAATAATGAGATCTGTGTGGATAAAAGAGATACCCTTCTTCTCTAGCCAGAACTTCTGGATTTTGTGCAGTGCCCAAGGAGTTCTGTGACTATGCATGAGGCAAATGGCAGTTTCAAGTGGCATCTAGCATCCACATTTGCTCAGACCCTTCGATTGTCAATATGAGCAATATGATCAAATATCCTTTTTGGAGTTTCAAACTGCTGCTTATTTCTGTACCTTTTACTTTGGAATTTCCTTAACTTTTTACTTTTCTCCTAACCTCTATATGTAGGCAAGAAAAATAAGAAGTTTAATAAGTGTATGAGTAAGTTTATACAATGACAGGAAACTTAACTACCTTATATTACAAAACTATTTGATATTTATTGGAATGCTACTAATATTTTTCTAGACTTTCCTAATATATTCTATATAAGTTCAGTCATGAATTTTTTTATAAATAAGAATATTCTCTCCCTTTTTCTAATGCTTTGTGAAGCTGCCTGAAATTTGTGCATATTTTTCTTTCCATGAAATCATACAAATAATATAGATTTATACTTCTCAGCTTCTCTAGCATATTTTTAAATTTCATTTCTCATAATTGCTACTTATACCAAGTAGGATCTTGAGAATGAGATTAACTGTCCAAAGAACTAACCTCATCATTCAACAGTATCCGAATAACCTTTGGCAGAAAGCAATCCACTCTACAATACTTGTTTGCGATTTTCCACCACATAGATTAAAATTTCTACAAGAGCAATGTGTCATACCACTATAGAAATAAGCACCTGGAGAGCACTTGTAACTTCAAATAAAAATCTATTGGCTTATCTAACCTTTCAAGGACAAAAACTTTTTTAATGACCTCTGCAGGAAAAAAAAAGTGTCTGACTCTTGAGGGAAGGAAAAAAAATCTACACCTCAGACCTTGGAGAAATATCTCATCTAGATTCAGAAGCAAGGCAGAGTCTGTTTCGCACTACAATAGTAAATTCATATGCCTTGACGATTAGGGCAATTTTTCCACTGTTCAGCATTCACTTCTGAAATGACCAATGCCATCTCTCCTCAATTGTCAGATAGTAATACTGCTTCAACCCTTAATACCCACAGATTATGTTTTAAGTTTGAAAAATAATTATATGACTAAGACGGACTTTTGGTGACAAGGTTTTTCAAAAAGAAGATCTGCATTTATTTTACAAAGATAAGCTTCTATATATTATTCCCTCCAAAGGACTGGCATGAAAGTTCAGTGACTTCTTTTTATACCGACTAGATTAATATACGTGTACGCTCTGCCCCCGACACAAAAAAGTATCAACACAAAAACCAAGAATAAGGTGTATCTTTAGACTTATGTTCCATTTTTTATTCACTGACTTCCTATACTATGTTAGGAAAAAGTGGAACTAGAGCCAAAATTTTGTTAGCTATAATATACTCTTCACCCACTTCAAGAATCACTTTTGAATTTCACCAAAACTTGAATGTGTATATTCCAGTCATTTAGAACTCTCATTATTTTTCTGACCCTGCCATGTCTTAGGGGATGTAAAAGTGTCTGGAAAAACATTCTGGGCATCCCAGAAAAGAAAATATGCTACCGATGCTACCGAAATCCCCATTCTCATAGGTACATAGTGTTTGGGCAATAGTGACAAGACATTTCTGATTGAGGATTCGTGTTTCTGCAGGTGATGAATAGAAAGTGTTATTTGGGATGATTATAATGGAAACTTGAAATCAGTGAAAGACAGGGCTTTAACTTTATTGGGAAAAGCGTATGATTTTGAGAATGTAGTCACATAAAGCCACCAAGAAGCTTTACTTGGTATTGGTCTTTGGTTTGAACTGGACTGATAAAAAACTGAAGGCAGAACTTGCTTTAGTGGCCTATTATATTAATTCAGGTAAATGAGAGTAGGAGCTTGGGAACAATTAGAAGAGAGACAATACATAAGCATTAAATTTTTAATTTACTCAAATTACAAAATGATTGAGTTTGGGTACTTCTGGATACCTGTAGTGAAAGTGAAAATGAGTTAAAGATAACTGTCCCCAAGTCCTGAGCCAAGATGTTTAAAGCAATGGTTACCCAACAGGAAATACCAAGTTAAAAATCCTGGATAGCAGAGGTCAGCGAACTTTTTCTATAAATAGCCAGATTATAAACATTTTAGACTTCGCTAAGTAAGGGCCTAAGATATCTGTTTTAACTACTCAACTCTGTTGTTGTAGCATGAAAATAGCCATACACTATATGTGAATGAGTAGACATGGCTGTGTTCCAATAAACTTTTATTTACAAAAACAACCAATGGATTGGATTTGACCCACAGGCCATAATTTGTTGACCTTGCTTTATAGTTAACCTTTTTATTTTATTATTATTATTATTATTTTGATTTGGGTGTCCCTAACGCTTGACACAGTATCAGGTGTTTTTTCCAGTGGTAAAGTTTAATAGTTCCATAGTTAACCATTTTTAACGAAATGTGGGGAAGTGATTTATTTTATAGGTATCCAGAGATATTTACTTGAAACTGACACCAAAGAAAAACAGGCTTACAATCAACAACTTAAAAGTACATTATAAAAGAAGCATATATTTTATTGTTCCTTTTATTAACACAGATCCTGACTTCTGGGAGAGCTCAGTGCATCACTCAGGGGAAGGAGGAACTTTGACCAAGTCAAGGCTAAGAACATTCTTGGAACAGTGAGAGACTGTGGAGCTTTCAGAAAGATAAAAGGAATCAAGGGCATTTGTGGCCTAATGACATTACTTCTCTGCAGGCATCTAATTGATTTCTCCCTATTTGCTCTCTTTAAATTTGCCTCTTCAATGAGGGCTTCTTGACTGTTGTCATAAAGCTATGCCGAAATGTATCTCACTAGCATAGACTTTTTACTCTGAGAAGGTTGAAGTTCTTTTTGGAGGATCTAGCCACAGCAGCTACCGATTTGGAGACTTCAATTGTGTCATATATTTGTAGATTAGGACAGCTCTACTGCATAATCTGTGCTCGCCTCTGTAATTTAGACGCCTGCAAGTCTGAGACCTACATTTCCCAACTCAGTGTTAGGCAGTCTGTCCTGAGGGAATTTCAGTATGAAGTCCTGGCAGGACGTTGAGGGTGAGAGATGTTATTCTGCTCTCCACCCCCCACCCCTCCCAGCCCTTCTGCTTTTGACTCTGCTGTCCCTAAAGTCCACAGTCTTCCCTGCCGCCTCAGTAGCTTTTAGGTACCAGAAAGGTGACCAGATTGAACAGATTTCATGGTTCTCTCTGTGGCAAATTACCCTTAGTCCATCCTTTTCAGAAGACCAGACCTCTCCTCAGATTTCTTATTACCTCTTTCCTAAGGCATCCACCCGACTTTCTCCCTATACATACCACTTGGCTTCTGGGATCTTGAACTCTGAGGCCTCTGGGTTGCATTCTATGATATTTGATACGTCCTTCCCATCTCTCAGGCCTGTAGAGCCACCAGATCCCCAACAAGGTATCGATTTCCTCATCCTTCCCACCACACATCTGTGATCAGGTCATATAATTCTTCTGATAATCACCCTTTGGTAGCTTTTGCCATTTTACCCGCAGGAAAGCCAAGACTCTCACAGTGGCTTCTATATGACTTTGTCCTCCTCCTCCTCTTGTAACATTTCAGACCTCATCTCACCTCTTATGATTTTCTCCCTTGCTCATACTACTCCAGCCCAATGGCTTTCTTAGCTGTTCCTCAAAGGTGCCAGTCACATGGTTGCCTCTGAGCCTTTCTCCGTATTCCCCCAATTGCTCTTGGTTTGTACTTCAGGATCACTCGTTCCCTTTATTCAAGTGTTGGATAAAGTGTCATTCTAAAAAGACCTATTCTGACCAATCTATTTATTATTCCCAACTCACCCCAGCACTCCATGGTCTCTTTTCCCTGATCTATAACTGGCTGTTGAAATTGATCATGTTCCAACCAACGAAACAATTCAGCAAAGTTAACTAAATGAATTGAAATTGCATCCAATTTATTAAATAGTTTGCAAAAATCAAGCCATCGAAATTCTAACATTCACTATGCGTCTAGTTGTCAAGATCGAATGCAGGTATCACCCTTCATGTATGTTCTTTCGACGATTTCAGTCACAACCAGGTTCCTAGGGAAAACCCTTGCACATATAAAAGAGAACTGTTCGAGAATGATTACAGCAGTACTCTTCATAAAACAAAAGCATGCAGAATGTAAATTAGGTGAACAGATGAATAAACTGTGGTAGACTTATTGAAAAATGCAAGTTCATATGGAAATCAGAATGATTCGATTTGTGAGTGAACATGGCATGTATAATATGGATAGATATCAGGAATATAACATATTCTAAAATGTTGAGGAATTTGATTGTTTAATGTTACAATTTTTTTCTTCAACTGCCATGCTCAACTGAGTGGAATTCTTAACTAATTCTTAAATACCTTCAGGACCACAAATCAGAGCATGTGTAAGGAAATGGACTTTCATACCTTCTAGGAAACAATACTTTGTTATGGAAAAAAAAAGCAAAACTGTTTCATTTGTGCAGAAAACAAGATTTTCTTAACTAAGGTCTCTAGCTGCTCAACGATCCCATCCATTTCTTTCACCCCAAATCAGAGACTATTTTCAACCAAGATAGAAGCTCAAGCCCCAAATGCCATGGTATTTGGACACAATAAACTTTTGTTTTAAGGACAAAGGACAAGAACTTGTGAAAAGTGTTCTCTTTTGACCTGCAGGTTTCTGGGTTGCACTGAGTCTTCCCTTGGTACCGGGTCCTCAATCACAATGCAGCCCATGTGTTGTTAAATAAAATTGATTGTGTGTGAGGATAGGTGTGGGTTTGATGGTCTAATATGTGGGGCTGTCTTAGTTAGTCTATTGGCAGTACTGCCTAAGTATAAATCCCCATATATCTGAGTGGCTTAGATCTTATAAATAGAATCATATCAGCAAAGGCTAGGATGAAGAAAGAATTCTTCTCCAGGGAATTTTTGTCTCATTACTTCCATAAAAATGAGGATGTATCCCAAAGAGCAAAGGGAACATTACATAGATTCAGGGTCTTATTTTATCCTATCCCAAAAGGGCCTGAAAACACACTTACCCAACTATGAACCCCACTGCAGCCCCACTTTTTTGTTTGGTGATCCCTGAAAGATTCTAAAAGTCTCTAAGTGATAGGACGCAGACTACCATTACTGCCCTCTCTGGAATGAGTAGTTTTATAGTGAAATTTGATGGAATAGAGAAAGTCCATGGTGATAATTATTCAAAATAAAAATAGCCTTAGATCATCCATAAGTTTTCTTTTAAAGAGCCTGGAGCTGAGCTGCATGACAGACTTTGGTTAACTTTGTGCACGAACCTGTTGGTAAGGTTAAATGAGAAGAATGCCATCTTCCTTAACATCATATGTTTTTCCACTTTTAATCCATGATTAAAGATTGAATTGAGACCATACATTCAATAAGGTAATTTAACTAATGTATCCTTTTCAGTCAATATAAGATTTTACATGAACTCATTGGTGCAATATTGCTTCAGGCACATTATATATATAACAAATCAGCTTTCTGAGAGCAATACTTTAATTTGTCCTAAAATTCCACTTTGTATTCTCCAATTAACTCTTCTGTTTGACCTCTACCTCAAGAGATGCAAGCAGAAAAGCCTTTAAGGCAATGGTTAATTGGATATACACTTTCTAAGTCAGAAGTTTGAAAGAAGTACTTTTATAACTAATTCTTAGGAAGTAGGCATCTATCTATATATAGCTAAGGTATGTACTCTATTCTCTGAGTTTCACATTATAAATAGCTGACCTTCTTTATGGCTTTCTTTTTTAAAGGCCGATTTTTAGAAATCATGCCATTCAATTAAGAAAAATTATTAATGTTTATCTTCCAGTTTACACCATGAATTCATATTACAGACACAAAGAGATGCTAGACAAATTGTTGTTAAATTCTTTAAGGTTTTATGACTGATGTTTTAAAAAATTTTTGGAATTAAGAAAAATGTTTATAGAATTATTAATTAGTATATTGATTTCATTGTGACAAAAATCTGGTTTAATATTTGTTAAAAATGATGACATAATAAATGCATACTTCGATGTAGCTCGTTTCAAACATAGCAATAATAAGCAAGATATTTTTTAAAAATTGATCTTATTCAGAAACAATGACTTCAGAGATCAGAAAAAGAAGGCATAATATAAAGCAACGATTGGGAATGAACATTGGACTTACTGAGTTATGAAAGTGGGAAGGGTGGTAAGTTTGACTCTGGAGGGATAAAGGATAATCAAAGGGCTCCATGTTAGATTTTGGACCAGAAATAATCTCAAAGTGTGAAGCCCAGATGTGGTTACATCAGCTCTCAGTAGCTGACAGTCACTGAATTCTGGGTTTTGAAGGAAGGATAATTACAGAGCTTACCAACAATTTTCGTCCATTACACTGACACAGTCTAGTACATATCAGGGTTCCATGAGGCTGGAAATACGTTGCATACCGTGAGAATACCTGCCTTGGATAAGGCATTCCGATAATCACTCCTTAGAGAATGTTTATACCCAAATTATACAGAAGCACTCTATATGTAGAAGGACAGTGTCTAAGTTTGCCCTCTGCTGTGATAAATACCACTTAATGGTATATAAAGGAGTAGAGGCAGAGGGATCCTCAGTGGAGATAAAGCATCCCCTTAGTTGCAGCTGAAATGGGAGTGATAAGAAGGAGTAGTCAGGGTATGATGCTTGAAATTTATATTATGGAGTGTTTTCCATTATTGCTGTCATCAATTGCACAAATTAAAAAATAATTTCAAGTTGGTAAATGAGTGCATTCAGGAGGAGGGAAGATGGAAAACCAGAGAGTAGCATTTTAAATTCAAACCAAAAAGAAAAAAACAGTAAACCTGACAGGTTATACGCATAAATGGTGGTTAACCTCATTACTAACCAGAAAAACGCACATTTAAGAAATGAAATGCCTCCCATTGGCAAAAATTTTTAATTTTATTTACCTCAATATGTGGTGACACAGTATTTCTCACACTGTTTGGAATATGAATTGGTCAATCACCTTGGAAAGCAATTTGGCAATACCTAGTGATCCTAAAGTAAAGCATAGCTACAATCCAGCAATTCCAATGCTGGGCAAAAACACAAATGGGGTATAATAACATATTCAATAACATTCATTCAATATTATTTGAATATGATATATGCCATAATATCTATCAACAAGAAACTAATAAAATTAATTGAGGTATTTCTACACAATGGATTAAGATAAAGCCTTGTAAAGGAATTACACCTAAAAATATTAACAATAATAAATCTCAAAAAAAGCATTTTTCAAAAACAATATATTCAGTACAATATTTCTTTAAGACCAAATTTTAAAAAATAACATACACAGTATTGGCTTGTTCACAGATGTGTATACAAATAGGAGTATAAAAATTATTTTCAACAAATGCATGATGAAAATTTCCTCGGGGAATGTATGCAATTGGAATGGCAAAATATATGGAGAAGCAGGGTCCATTTTATCTATACTATTTTGTTTCTTCAAAACATTTTAAAGAGATATTGAAGATAACCAGATTTACTATAACTGGTCTATGGGCAAAAAGTGAGAATAATTATCCTCTTACTTGCCTTTTTGGAAATATTTTGTAATGAAAAGAGAGAATGTTTGAAATATTAAGATTATTACCTGAATATAAATAAAGAATAGGTAATATTCATGGAGTGCCATGCCATCTAGCTGAACCATGTTAATCTATGAAATTCATATTATTGCATCAGCAAGAAGCATTTATATTGGTAGGAGGATAGTTATGTTATCACAAATGCAATGTGAAATTTGGCTTCTCAATTTATATAAAAACATTCAGGTACTTCACCTGGTTATATTTTTCCTTTCTCTATAGTATTCATTAGAATTCAGCAATACCATGCAACTAGTTATCCTCAATTGCTATAAAGTAGCTTCTTAAATGAGTACAATATTTTGAATAAAGAAAGTAGATTTTTTTCACAAGTATTTTCAGTTAAATATATTTGTGTCATTAAGACATTTTTATTTGCTAATTTTCAAGACTATCAAAAACATTCTTTAAGAGTAAGGTTCGACTTTCTGAAACATATGATGTCTATTTAAAAATAAATAAATATTTAAAAGATGAGGAGCTTGATTAATGTATTTGCAGAGATTTTGCACATGCTATGTGTTGTGATAAACTATTTCCAACTAATTTGTAAAAATACTACACTACAGCCCCTCTTCCATGCACTTTAGAGCCAGCAGGTGCTGTCTTAGTGGGAACCTGGCTGTTTTCCAGCTAGAAAAGTCTGATTTAGGAAACTCTGCACTGGCATGACCCCCTGTCCCAGAAATTGTCCTTCAGACAAAAGCAGCTTGAGACAAGGAAAGCGATATAAGAAACGATCGAGGCAGACAGCATGTGCAAAGGTCTTCCTGCTTTAAGACCTGCAGCAAAGTTACCTGGGAAAGAGGGAAGATCTGTTTCTTGGGGGGTTGAGAGAATGTTTGAATTCCTAAACAGGGGAGCTCTGATGGGGAGGACCAGACAAAGCAAAGCCAATTTACAAAAGCAATGAAAGGCATTACTTTTTTTTTCATTACTAGAAAAGTTGTGGGTTTACAGAACAATAATGCATAAAATACAGGATTCTCATATACCATCCCACCACCAGTAGCTTGCATTGGTGGAAGATATGTTACAATTGATAATGGTGTGTTTTCATAATTGTACTGTTATTTGAAGTCCATGGTATGATTTAGGCTTCACTGTGAAGTGTATTTCCATGATTTTTTTTAAATGTATACTATTACCATATATACAATCTAATTAATTTCCTCCTTTAATCACCTTCAGATATATAGAGATTCAGATTTTGCTTTTGCTTAGGTTGGTTTTGTAAGCTCCTGGCTCTTAAGAAATTATCATATCACCAACAGGTTGCAAACTAAAGAAACAGACATCTCAGAGAATAAATCCAAAAGTTAACATTACAAGTCAAGATTATAAGACCATGGAAGAAACAGAAAATGATGGCTCATTCAGAAGAAGAGGATAAAAATCCAAAAAACAACAGTGAAGAACACCAGATATTGGACATACTGGATAGAGAATTTTTTTTAAATAGTCTTGAATAAGCTCAAAGAAATGAAGGAAAAAAAAGAGAAATAACTGAAGAACATAATGAAAATAATGAATGGACAGTATGAGAATCTCAATAAAGAGATCAAAACTTTTAAAAGGAATCAGGCAGAATTCCTTGAGTTGAAGATCACAGTAACTGAAATGAAAAATTCCCAGGAGGGTTTCAACAGCAGTTTGGAGCTGGCAGAAGACAAATCCAAGGACTCAGAGAAAAAATTTACAATGAGTCAAGCTAAGAAGCAGAAAGAAAAAAAAGAATTATGAAAGTAAAAAATAGCCTGAGAGATCTCTAGGACAGCATCAAGCATACCAATATACGCATTATGGGGACCACAAAAGAAGAAAGAGAGAAAGGGAAATAAGACACATTCCAACAAATAATGATTGAAAACTTCCTGAACTTAACAAAAGATGTAAATATGCGTGTGTGCCCAAGGAGAATAGAGAACACCAGTGGATTAACTTGAAGAATAATATACCACATCACATTCTGATCGACCATTGAATGAAAAGGACAAAGCGAGAATTTTGAAAGCTGTGAGAGAAAAGCAAGATGTTACGTACAAGGGAGTTCCAATTAGATTAAATAAAGATTTCTCATCAGAAACCATAGAGGCAAGAACGCAATGGGTTCAAGTACTTCAAGTGTTGAAAGAAAATTGCCAGCCAACAATATTATAACTGATGATACTTTCTTTTACAAATGAGGGACAGATTGAGACATACACAGAAAAACAAAAGCTGAGGGAGTTCAGTAGACCTGTTCTACAGGCAATGCTAAAGGGAGTCTTCAAACTGAAAGGAAAGGAGACTAGAGAGTGGTTTTGAGTTACATAAAGGAACAAGGACCTCTGGTAAAGGTAATCATTTTAGTAATTATAAATGCCAGTACTATTGTATTGTATATGTGTGTGTGTGTGTGTGTATTTTTGTTTGTTTGTTTGTATATAACACCACCTCTTAGTTCCTGCAGGTGCTAAATGAAGATGCTTAAAAAGTAATGATAAATCTATGGCTTTAAATATACAGTGTACAAAAATGCAATTTATGACAAATACAAAAAACAAAAGGTTGAAGGATGGAGGGGTAAAATTTCCAGTGAATTTGTATGCAAATAAACTCAAGTTAGTATCAAATCAAATATGATTGCTATGTATTTAGTATATTAAATGTTAACTCCATGGAAACAACAAGGAAAATGTATTAAAAATATATCCAGACATTAATGAAAAGGGACTCCTTAAAGTATGATAAAAAATTAAATAAATATGAAAGTAAGCTTTGACAATAGAATTGGGGGACAAAAAAGGTATAAGTCTTATAAAGACTAAATAGCAAAAATCTTGCATTATCTGTCATGACTTTAAATGTAAATGGATTAAACTCTCTAATCAAAAGGCAGAGATTGGCAACATGGGTTAAAAAAACATGATTCAACTACATGCTGTCTACAAATGACTCACCTTAAAGGGAAGGACATAATTAGGTGGAACTTGAAAGCACAGAAAAAATATATCAAGCCAGTTATAACCAAATAGCTATGATAGCTATGCTAATATCCAATAAAATAGACTTTAAGTCAAAAACAGTTATGAAGGACTGAGACAGTCATTATATACAATGAAGGGGCCAACTCAATAAGAAGTAACAATTAAAAATATATGCATCTCAGAGCAGAGCCCCAAAATGCATGAAGCAAATACTTGAAGAATTAAAAGGATACTTTGACAGTTCTACATTCATAACCGGAAATTTTAATTCACCACTTTCAGACAGAAGATAAATAAGGAAATAGAAGACTTGAATGATAATTACTAACTAGATTTAACATCCACGTGTAGACCATGTTGCCCAACAACAGAAGACACATTTCTATAGAGTGCTCAAGGGTCATCTCAATTGATGCAGAAAAGGCATTTGGCAAAATCCAGCAACACATCTTGACAAAAACACTTAGAAAACTAGGAATTGAAGGAAATGTCCTCAACATGATAAAGGGCATACGCATAAACCACATCTAAAACATACTTAATGGTGAAAGGCTGATAACGTTCCTTCCAATGTCAGGAACAAAACAAAGATGCCCACAGTTCCCACTGTCATTCAACCTCACAATGGAAGTTCTAGCCAGAGCAATTGCTCTTCACTCTCTATATTATATAGCACCACTCACTACATTATATAGAATTCCTACCTTAAACAAACACAAATTCTTTACTCTGAACCCCTCTCTACCATACTATATAAAATAGAAAAAATCCTCATTTATAAATAAGGAATAGACCCAAGGAGATTAATTAATTGACAAGAAAATGGTCACAAAACATATTCCTTAATGTGGATAGAAATAAAAATCAGATTTCTGACCAAATCAGTAACTTTATCCAAAAGTCTGTTAATTGAAAAATATAACCAGGGAAGGAGCTATTTAGGTTCAAATCATCACTTGTACAAATACAGATGCAGTTAAACCAAATCTAACTTGGCTGTGGTTCTCAGTTACAACCTCCAAGAAGTTTAACTGAGTGTCCCTAAAAACAAAATTGGTGAATTTCTGAAACTCAAATCTGGCATATCATCACTGGTAGCAGATTCGAGATCATTGTATTTAACCATTAAGGAGTCAACATTCTTAGTAGTGGCTTTACATTTCTTCCACATAAACTGAAATACATGTAACTTTTGAACAAGGAAAATCAACTTCACTGGAATGATAAAGGTACATTTTTATTGTCTTCTTTGTCCCACCTTTTTATTTCTATTTTCTTTCAGGTCACAACATGAAAACAAAAAGATAGCCATTGTTAATTTTTGCATTATCATTCAAGTATTTTCCCATTTAATTAGAGCAAACTCTAACACATCCATTCATAAATGAAATGTATTTCTAAAGATTACAAAAAATATTGAATCCATTGCTTACTTTGTTAATACTGCCTTGAAAAATTGTTCTTAACCTGCTCTTTATTGTTAAAAATCTGTCCACAACTGTGCTCATGATTGTGGATACTGACATATGGAAACAATGAGCTTGGACTGAATAGTCTCATCACTGAAAAGTCTTAGTGATTAAAGCAGGCTGGCACCACTAGTTTCGTATTATCAACACAAAAAGTTAATTTTCAAATATAAAGATATCACTCAAGTATTTCCAGTCATTCATGAATATCTGTTTGATTACTCAACAAAAGAAAGAATTTAGAACTTTTACTAATTAAAAAATGTATAAAAGATACTTCACCATTGATGACAGTAGCTATTAATATTTCCATAATAAGAGACAGCTCTGTGTGTGAGGGTGTATGTGTACACAGTAACATTTAGGAAAAGCATATTGATATGATGCACATTTCTATCACAATTTTAAAAATGCTTCTTTTAATCTCTAAAACATTAATCAAAAGTGAAGATACCTTCAGTAACCAAAACAGCAGTGGGGAAATAAAGAGAAATGCATAGACTATTAAATCCTGCATTGACTTTATCTGTGTTAAAGTTGTCTTTAAATATAAAGATTTTTCTCCACCAGTGTATCCAGATTTTTTATTCTTAGAGAAGCTGTGTGTTTGTAGAACAATCATGCACAGAATACAGGGTTCCCATATACAATTTGCAGTGTTTGTAAGCCACTTATACCCCAGGCAAACATGTTCTAAATTCTAATCCATTTCTGTAGGTGTAAACCTATTGTAAGTAGGGCTTAGGGTGAGGCTACTTCAGTATATGTGCGACACACTTCATTTAGGATGGGACATACTCTTGTTACTGGAGTTCTTTATAAGTGGAATTAATACAGATAGATTGTTAGATAGATAGATACAGAGAGAGAGACAGACAGACAGAGACAGAGACAGAGGGACCATGGAAACAAGCTGAAATCCATGAAACCTGGAACAGAAGGGACAGACCAAGATATATCCCCATATGTGCCTTGACATGTGGCAGAGTAGCCAAGGATTGCCAGCAGCCAAGTTTTGGGAAGAAAGCCCAAACTTGAGGACGCCTTGATTTGGATCTTTGCCCAGCCTGAAATCGTAAGCTAATGCATTTCCATTGCTCAAGTCTAACCATCTCATAGTATTTGCTTTAAGCAGCCTGGAAATCTAAGTTCACCCTATTATTAACATATTATATTAGTGCGGATTATTTGTTAAAGCTGATTAAAGCACAGCTTTATAATTATACTATTAGCTGTAGTACACAGTTAAACTTAGGGTTCACTGTGTTGTGCAGTTCCATAGATTTCAAAAAATGTAGTCCTAATAACATCTATACAACTTAAAATTTCACATTGGACTGCTTACAAATGTATAATTCAGGGCTACTAATCGTATTGACAATGCTGTGTTACCATCACTGCTATCCATTACCAAGTCATTTCTATCATTCCAAATGGAAACTATGTACCTTTTAAGCTTTAACTCCCCATGCCCTACCACTATCCCATCCCCTGGTAACCTATATTCTAGTGTCTATGAGTTTGCTTATTCCAATTACTTCATATCAGTGAGATCATACAATATTTATCCTTTTGTTATCTGACTTATTTCACTCAATATGGTGTCCTCAAAGTTCATTTATGATGTCACATGTATCAGAACTTCATTCTTTCAATACTGAATGATATTCCAATTTATATATACACCGCATTGTCTTTATTCATTCATTAGTTGATAGATACTTGGGTTTCTTCCATCTTTTGGCAAATGTGAATAATGCTGCTAGGAACATTGGTATGGAAAATCTGTTCAAATCATTGATTTCAGTACTGTTGGGTATATAGCTAGAAGTGGGCTTGCTGGTAATTTTATACTAAAATTTCTGATGATTGTCAAACTATTATTTTTTTTAAATTTTATTGATAAAACCAAACAACATATAAACACAAACATTCTTAACATATGAACGTTCCATACTTGGTGTGCAATCATTGGCTCACAATATCATCACATAGTTTGTCAAAATATCTTAAACAGTTGCTTTACCATTTTATAGCCTTAGTGATAAAGATTGAGAGTTCCTTTTTATCCAAACCTCTCCAACATTTGTAACTTTCTGTTTTTTGACATGTAGCCACTCTGGGTATGAAATGGTCCCACATTGTGATTTAGATTTGCATTTCCATAACAGCTAACAATGCTGATCATCTTTTCATGTGCTTTTTGGCCATTTGTATATCTTCTTTGGAGAAATGCTTATTTAAGTATTCTGTCAAATTTTAAATTGTGTTATTCATATATTTATTGTTGATTTATAGAAATTTATTATGCATTCTTGATATTAAACTCATCAGATATGTGCCTTCTGATTATTTGCTTCTAACATTATGTTGCCTTTTTGTTTTCATGATAAATTCCTTTGAGGCACAAAAGTACTTATTTTTTATGAGATCTCATTTCGAAACCTTTGCCTAAACTGAACATCATGAAGATTTTTCCCTAAATATTCTTCTGGGCATTTTAGAGTTATACTTCTTATATTTTGGTCTTTGCTCCATTTTGCATGGATTTGTGTATATGGTGTGAAGTAGGGGCCCACTTTCATTCTTTTGCAGATGAAGTTTCAGTTTTCCCTTATCATTTGTTGAAGACACTACTCTATCCCAATTAAGTGAAATTTGCACCCTTGTTCAATATCAGTTGGCCATAAATATGATAGTTGATTTCTGAACTTTCAATGCTTTTCCTTTTTTCTCAGTGTCTGTCCTTATTCCATTACCAAACTGTTTTGATTATTGTGGTTTTGTAATATGTTTTAAGATCAGGAAGTGTGAGTATTCCAACTTCATTCTTCTTTTTTAAATATGGCTTTGGCTATTCAGGGCCACTTATCCTTCCACATAAATTTGATGATTGGTTTTTCAATTTGTACAAAGATGTGCTGAAGATTTGATTGGGATTGCACTGACTCTGTAAAACACTTTGGATAGAATGGACATCTTAACAATATTTAGTCTTCCAATCCATGAATACAGACTATCCTTCCATTTATTTAGGTCTTCTTTTACTTCTTTTAGCAGTATTATATAGTTTTTTATAAGTCATTTATTTATATGATTAGATTTATTCCTAGATATTTGATTCTTTTACTTGCTTTTGTAAACGGAATTATTTTCTCAATTTCTTCATCTGAATGTACATTTATGTGCCTATAAACACTAATGAGTTTTGGTCTTGTACCTCTTGTACACCTTTGCTGAATTCCTTTTGAGTTCTAGATTATTTGTTGTGGATTTTTCAGGATTATCTGTATATAGGATTTTGCCATCTGCAAATAAGAAATGTTTCACTTCTTCCTTTACAATTTGGATGCCTTTTACTTCTTTCTCTTGCTTAATTGCTCTGGCTAGAACTCTCAGGACAATGTTCAGTAACAGTGGTGGCAGTGGGCATCCTTGTCTTGTTACTGATCTTAGGAGGAAAGCTTTCAGTCCTTCACCACTAAGTATATTGACTGTGAGTTTTACTTACTTGGCTCATATCATTTTTTTTTTTTTAGTGCTTAGTCCGGGAATCAAACCTGGGTCTCCTGCATGGAAAGTGAGCATTCTATCGCTCAACTACCCATGTACCCCATTCCTCATACCATTTTGAGGAAGTTTCCTTTTAATCTTAGTGTTCTCAGTGTTTTTATCAAGAAGGGGTTCTGTATTTGTCAAATGACTTTTTCTGCATCAGTTGAGTTGATCATATGCTTTTTTTCCTTCATTCTGTTAATGTGATGTATGCATTGATTTTCTCATGTTGACCTTTGCATACCACTTGATCATGATGAATAAGTCTTTTAGTGTGCTGTTGCATTCTGTTTCCTAGCACTTTCTTAAGGATGTTTGCATCTATAATCATAAGGTATTTTGGTCCATAATTTTCTTTTCTTATGGTGTCATTATCTGGTTTGGTTTGAGGGTGATATTGGCTTCACTGAATGACTTAAAGAGTACTCTATCCTCTTCAATTTTGGAAAGAGTTTGAGCAGGATTTGTGTTAATTCTTTTATTGTATGGCAAAATCACCTTGTGAAGCTATCTGAACTGGGCTTTTTTCATTGGGAATTTTTAATATCGATTTTATCTTTTTACCAGTTATTGGTCTGTTGGATCATCTACTTCTTATTAAGTGTAGGTAGTTTGCTTGTTTCTTGAAATTTGTCCATTTCATCTTATTATCTAATTTATGAGCATACAGTTGTTCATAGCATCTTCTTATATTGCTTTTTATTTCAGTGGGGTCAATAGTAATATCTCCTCTGTCATTTGTGATTTTAGATATTTGTGTTCTTTCACTTTATTTCTGCCAACCTAGCTAAAAATTTTAAATTTTATTGATTTTTCCAAGAACTAGCTTTTTGATTTGTTGTTTCTCTTTATTGATTTTTTTATTCTCTACTTCTTTTACCTCTGCTCTAATCTCTCCTATCTCCTGCTTTATGCTTGCTTTGTGTTAAATTTGTTCTTATTCTACTAGATCATCTAGTTGTGAGGTTAGGCCTCTAATCAGAACTTTTTCTTCTTTTTTAATGCAAGCATTTAGAGCTATAAATTTTCTTTCAGTAGTGCTTTTGCTATATGCCATAATTTTATTTTTTTTCTGTTGTCATTTTCATTCACTTTAAGATATAACCCAATTTTCTTTGTAATTTCTCTTTTACCTATAGGTTGCTTAAAGGTTCATGGTTTTATTTCCAGATATTTGTGAAATTTCCCATTCTGCCTAAGTTATTGATTTCATTGTGTTTGGAGAAGATACAATGTATGAATTTGATGTTTATTAATTTATTGAAATTTATATTGTGACCTAATTTATACCTACCCTAGAAAATGATCCATGTGCACCAGAAAAGAATGTATATTCTGCTGCTGCTTGTTATGTGTTTTAATTATACATGTCTGTTAGTCTAGTTGGTTTAGAGTATCACTCAAGTCTTCTAATACCTTGTGGGTCTTCGGTCTAGATGTCCTATTCATTATTGAACGTTGTGTATCGAAGTCTCTTATTATTAATGAGGAACTTAATGCTTTTTCCACAAACTTGTGAGTAATTGACCCATATATTGGGGGTTTGCCATTAGGTGCATTCATATTTATAATTGTTATGGCTGCTTGAATAATTGACCCCACTGTCAGTAATATTGTCCTTTGTCCTTTGTGACACTTTTGATTGAAATTCTATTTTATCTGATATTAGTATAATTACACCAGCTAAACTTTGGTTACTGTTTGCATGGTATATTTTTCCTATCCTTTCAGTGTAAACCTACTGGTGTCTTTGGCTTTAATGTGAGTCCCCTGTAAACAGTATAAAGTTGGATCATTCCGCCAATCTCTGCCTTTCACTGGAAACTTTAATGTATTTACATTTATAGCAACTATTGATAATGCATGAATTTCTTCTGCCATTTTACAATTTGGTCTTTGTAGGTCTTATTCCTTTATATCCCTTAATTCTTCCACCATCACCCACTTTCATATTTGTTTTACTTTTTGTACTGTACCATTTTCAGAACTTTCTCATGTTTTTCTGAGTATTTAAAAAATTTTTTTATATTTAAAATTTTAAAAATTTGTAAATATAAGTTTCATAATCTAAAGTATAAGATACCAGGAGAAAAGGTAAGAATAGGAGATGGGAAGTAAGGCTAAAACTGTACAGGGTTACTATTCAGAATGATGGGAAATGTTTTGTTCATGGATGATGGTGATGGTATCACAACAATGTGATTATAATTAATAGCACTGAAATATACATATATATATATATATATATATATATATGAATGTCATTATACTATGCGTGGCTTATGTAACTCAGCATAATGTTCCCAAAGTTCATCCATGCTATTGCATGCATCAGGACTTCTTTCCTTTTTATGGCTGAATAATAATTCATTGTTTGTACATACCACATTTTGTTTATCCATTCATTAGTCATGCATACTTGCGTTGTTTCTATCCTTTAGTAATTGTGAATAATGCTGCTAGGACTACTGCTGTGAAAATATCTGTTCAAGTTCTTGCTTTCAATTCTTTTGGGTATATACCTAGTAGTGGGATTGCCCTCATATAGTAGTTCTATAATTAGCTTTCTGAGGAACTGCCAAACTGTCTTTCACACTGCCTGCACCATGTAACGCTGCCCCCAGAAAAGAATTAGTGTTCTTATTTCCACACATTTCCAATGCTTGTTGTTTAGTATTGTTCTTTATGTAAATAAACAGCAGTCATCCCAATGTGTGTGAAATGTTATCACCTTATAGTTTGGATTTGATTTCCCTTATGGCTAGATGTTGGACATCTCTATTGTGTTTTCTATTTGTAATCCTCTTTGAACAGATATCTATTCAAGTCTTTTGCCCTTCTATTAATTGGATTGTTGTATTTTTGTTCTTAAGTTGAAAGTTTAGCAAGACTGACAAAGAAAAAAGAGAGATGATGCAAATATCAGAATCGAAAATGAAAAGGGGGACATTACTACTGACCCTGCTGAAATAAATAAGACTGTGAGAGCATACTATGAACAATCATATGTAAATAAATTAGATAACCTAGGGGATGACAAATTCTTATAAATACACCCTTCTTCTCAAGAAAAAAAATATGATCTCGGCAAAGGAATTACAAGAAGAGATTGAAGCAGTAATCAAAATCACCCCCCAAATGAAAAACCCAGGATTAGGTGGCTTCACAGGGAATATTACCAAACATTTCAAAGAAGACTTAACTCCAATTACACTATAAACTCTTACAAAAATTTAACAGAAGGGAACATTCCCTAATTCATTCTATGAGTCCAATGTCACTCTCATAACAAAGCAGATAAAGATACTGCAAGAAAAGTAAACTACAAAGCCATATTTCATATGAACATAGAAAAGCCATATTTTATATGAACATAGATGCCAATTCCTTAACAAAACATTAGTAAACCAAATGCAACAGTATAGTAAAATAATTATAAACCATGATCAAATGAGATTTACCTTTGGTATGCAAAGTTCATTCAGTATAAGAAAATCAATTAATTTAATACACCACATTAACAGAACAGAGGGAAAAACGTGTGATCATCTTAATTCATGCAGAAAAGGCATTTGACAAAATCTAGCAAACCTTCATTATATAAGTACTTAGAACACTAAGAATAAAAGGAAATTTCTTCAACATAATAAAGGGCATATACAAAAACACCACTGCTCACACCCTACTTAATGGTGAAAGACTGACACCTTTCCCTCTAAGTACAGGAACAACACCAGGATGCCCATTGTTGCAACTCTTATTGAACATTATGCTGGAAGTTCTTGCCAGAACAAATAGACAAGAAAATAAAATGCATTGAAATTGGAAAGGAAGAAGTAAAACAGTATGCAGATGACATAATCCTATATACAGAAAATCCTGATAAATTCACAAGAAAGCTTCTACAGCTAATAAATGAATTCAACGAAGTGTTGAGGTACAAGATCACACCCAAAATCAGTAGTGTTTCTAGTCACATTCAATGAACAATCACAAATATGAAGAGAAAAAATCCATTATCAATAGCATCTAAAAGAATCAAATATCTAAGAATAAAAGTAACCAGTAGTGTAAAAGACTTGTATACCTTGTATACAGTAAACTCTGAACTGTTAAAAAATCATAGGAGACTGAAATAAAGGGAAGATTTATGTGTTCATGGATCGGAAGATAAAATATCATTGATGTCAGTCCTATCCAAAGCAATTTATAGATCCATTGCAATCCCAATTCAACTTCCAACAACCTTCTTAGAAGAAGTAGAAAAGATAATCCATTTGTACAGAAAAGTAAGGGACCCCAAATAGTTAACACCATCTTGATAAATAAGATTGTGTTTGAAGAACTCATACCTCCCAACCTTAAAACTTACTGTACAGCCAGTTATCAAAACGGCATGCTGCTGGCACAGGACAGCCAAATTGTCCAAAATATGGCACATCACAATTGCATTGAGATGTAAAAAATTAACTCCCATATTTGTGGCCAACTGGTTCTTGACAAGGGGGCAAAGACCACTCCATTGGGAAGGAATAATCTCATCAAAATGGTGCTAGAAAAGCTGGATCTCCATTTGCAAAAAATAAAGACATAGGACCCATAGCTCACACCTTATAAAAAATAAACTCAAAATAGATTGTAGACCTAAATATAAGAGCCAGAACTCTCAAACTCTTTAAGAAATGTAGGAAAACATCTTAAGTTCCTTATGTTAGACAATAGTTTCTTGAACTTTACACTCAATGCACAAGCAACAAAAGAACAAATATATAAATGGGATCTAATGAAAATGAAAAACTTTTGCACCTCTACTGATTTATCATGAAAGAAACAACTTACACACACACACAAAATATATAGGTTTTTCATATATTTTCTTTATGGTTACCAAAGAGCTTAAATTTCACATTCTAAACCTGTAACAATCATTTTATTTTATCCCAGCTTAACTTCAATAGCATACACAAATCTGTTCCCATGTTCCTGTCCCCTAATATGTTTTTAACATGTAAATTTAAGCTTTATGCATAGCATGTCCAAAATCATAGATTTATCATTACTTTTTTATGAATTTGCATGTTGAAACCTCTACAGTTCTTTGTTTATTCATGCCAGTTTGATCTCAGTCAAGCATAATTTCCTTTCAATCGGAAGAATTCTCATTAGCACAGCTTGTAAGGCAGTTTAGGTATTGATAAGTTCCCTCTGCCTTGCTTATTTGGGAACACCTTAATCTCCCCTCATTTTTAAAGTCTCACCATATGTACCACTCTTGGTTCATCACTTTTTTTTTTTAGCAGTTGAATTATTTGAACCCATGGTCTTCTTGCCGCCATGATTTCTGATGTGGAATCTTTACTTAACCAAACTGAGATTCCCTTCTTTGTACATAAAGTGAGGCTTTTTCCTTGCAGTATTCAGAGCTCTCTTCTTGTCTTCGCATTCCATCATCTGGCCACCTGCCTACTCATGGTCCTCCTCAAACTTACCCTATCTGGGGTTCACTGGACTTCTGGAATGTGTATTTTCACGTCTTTCATTACATTTTTTCAATTTTTTGCCATCACTTCCTTAAGTTTTCCTTTGGTCCCTGTCTCTCTTTCTTCACCTTCTAGGACTCTCATAGTGAATATATTAGCATATTTGATGGTTCCCCACATGCTTATTAGGTTCTGTTCACTTTTTGCTCATTTTTTTTCTTTTTGATCTGCAACCTAAATCATTTCAATTGTTTAACTTTGAGTTCATTGATTCTTTCTTCTTCCCGCTGTACTCTGCTGTTGAAGTCCTCTAGGGAATTTTTTATTTCATTTCCAGAATTTCTGTTTGGTTCCTTTTTAACATTTCTCTCTTATTATTCAGATTCACATATTATTCTTTTATCATTTCCCTATCCTCTTTGTGTTTTCCTTTATATTTTTGAGGATATTAAATATCATTTAATAACAAAGTCTTTGTCTGGTATATGACAATTCTGATCTACTTTGTTGCTATTTTCTGAGTTTTTATGTTGATTCTTTGGGTGGATCATCATTTCCTGTGCTTTGTTTGTCTTGTAATATTTTACTGCACACTCTATTTTAATATTTTTACATATTTACATGGGATTTGTCCATGAGCTGCCTCTTCCTTAAGTTTGTGTTTTCTAGTGGTATACAGAGATTTTCTTGAGTGCCTTGGGTTAGCCAAAGCAAACAGTCCAATGCAAAAAACACCCTTCACATTTTTGCAAGATGTCTCTGCATTGGTTATTGCTTCAGCATTTACTCCTATCAAGAAAATCAGTCTAAGAAAAAGCACAAGATTGTCTCTGTCTGCTTAAGGCTGTTTGCCAACTGCTTCTTCCTGCAGATGAAATCCAAAGAGTGCCAGACAGAGAGAAGAGTCCTGATTCAGTCTTTGAGGCTGCCACTGGATAGATCAGCACTGACATTCAGTCACCCCAGTATATGTGTAAGTTTGCTTGCTTTTTCCAGAGCAGGTCAGGGACACACATTGTGTGCACAGGCCAACTGCACACCCTACCAGGGACCAGTAAAGGGACTGCAAACTTCTACCAGTTTTTAAGATGCATTTTACTGATTTTGTACTTGCTCAGATCCTGCAACCTTGTAACTGTTTTCTGGAGTTTTAAGAAAATGGCTCTGCCAGCTTTTACTAGTTGTGCAAACATTCTGTGGGGGAACCTCCACTTTGTTTGACTGGAACCCCTGGAGATGACTACCAGCATTTATATTTTTTACAAACTTAGCTTGTACTGAAGCATTGCTCTCTATCTAATCTTTCATTTGAAAATATCCTTTAGCAAAGGCCTTGTCATTAAGGCCAATTGTATTTTCTGAGAATTGATTATATAAATCAGAAGTAAAATCAATTGTTTCAACATTTAATTTCAAATGGTCATAAATTATTTGGGATTTTAATCTAATGCAAATTAATGTATCTATATTGAGACTCTATAAAGGATGTAAAGTTAAAAAAAAGCTTAGCAGAATATAAAAAATTATTGAGCAATAAAATTGAATCTTGTAAGAAAATACAATTGCATGTACTGATGCATTTTTATTTTGTATTATTGTTATTTTTTAACATGGGCAGGCACTGGGAATTGAACCAGAGTCTCAGGCATGGTAGGCGAGAACTCTGCCATTGAGCCACCATCACACCTCCCTATACTGATGCATTTTTGCTTTAAATTATTTTATGAATTTTCTTGTCAAGACAGATTACACTTTTAAAAATTAATAGATTGTGTTGCCTATTATACTTTTATATTGTAGTCTCCCCATAAATAATAATAAGCACAAAACAAATATAAGATACAATGGAATAATGTACGCTCGGCTTGAATATAGAATGTTAGCACTCACTGCACTTTAACTTGTATTGACCACTGATCGATCATCTATAAATAAGGAAGGTTTAGTTTGATGAAATGCAAATTTACTTTTGTCTTCAAAATCCAACCATAAATATTTTGATGAATTCTTTATGAGTGAAATTATCATTTTTTCTCACCATACATCTGCTACCAAATATTGAAAGAAATGAGACCAATAAATCTTAAGCTTGCATATTTTTTCACACTGATGGTAAGAAATATAATCCTCATAGCTCCTTTATTTAAAATAATCATATAGGTATTGATTAATTCTAAAAAGTTTTCTTTACCCAATTTTGAAAAATAAAATCTAATTTGGTAGGGCATGTGGGAAGCTAGAGTCAATCAAAATTAGAGACCAGAAAGAAAAAACAATTTGAGTAATTAGTTTCTTTACAAGTCTTATAAAGGCAGAATTACCTGACAATATACCTGTAATTGAATTAAAAAGGGATTATTTGTCTTTTTCCTTTAGCCAAGTAAGAGAGAACACTTCTTATCTTTTTAGAATGATCCTTTGCTAAAATAAATTCTTCTCTCTTCTACATAATTACTGGCCAAACTCTTATCTCAGTTAAACCAAACTAACCTTCTACTCCATGATTGCAGCACAGAAGTTAGAAAATTGATGAAGAAAGTCCCACACCAGTATGGATTTTATGAATTTTAAACTCATTAACACAAATTTTAGATTGACAGTTATTGCTCAGCCAGACTATTATATTTTCCAGTAAAATTGTTTTCATATTCTCTTAGATTATTTTGTAAATTCTTCACTCTCCTCAAACTATTAACCACCACGCTAATCTTATTTCTCATCTATAACTTTGTCTTATTTCACTGAAAAAATAGAAATGAGCAGATGAGAATCCATACCACCAAATATTTGAAACATATTCATCTCTGCCTATAGTAGTTATCTTTCCACATCATACAACAGGGCTGCCCTGGTATTTAATGAACACCATCCAGCGTTCGTCATCTGAATTCTATCCACTGATGCCTACTCAACACCTTTGCTATAACAAAAATCTTTTCTCTTTTATAACTCATGAATTTACCCTCTGAATTTGGTATGCCAAACATGCAATAAAGTTCTAGCATATTCCATTGAATGTGTATGTGTAATTTCAATCATCATCATAATAAGGACATTTATTTTCTTATCTAAAAGTGTTATAAGTATATTTGAAAAATGCAGTGTGTCCATGATTTTATCCTCTACCTCACCATAAGATAGCCACAAAGGTTATATCTGCATCATCCATTCCTATTTTTTGTTTAGTTTTTTTAAATCCATATCCTATAGCAAAATTTCATAACTAATACAGAGAAATGTATGTCCCCTTTCTTAGTGTAAATTCATTTCTAGGAAGCAGTTTCTTTCTCAAAAACTGTATCTCTCACCTCCTATGCTTCTAGATGGGGATGTGAGAGGTTCTGTCTTGAATGTGTGGAAGTGATGAATGCAATTTAGGGTCAAGGAGATTAAAAGTGGATATCTCTTTCTATCAATATCTTCTCTCATCAACCAAATAGATAAAAACATATGAAATTGTAGGTTGTGGTGGATTCATAAAATAGAAGGCCTCTGGGTCTTTGAGTCACGATACAAACTGAAACTATGCACTCTACAAAAAACACACACTTTCCGAGAGTTTCATGTGTAAGAAGTGAAGTCTAAAATATTGGGTTTTGGGTATTGAGGACAGCAAAAAATTAAGCTAATATAAGTCTATATCCCTAAATAACTTGTTTATTTTTTAGAACTTGCTTGTTTTTGCACTTTATGAACATATTTGTAATATATTTCATTCTGTAACTTCATTTTGTCATTAAAATTATACCTTTTATATTCAGTACATTTATGAAAGGATCTATAATACATTAATTTTTTCTGCTGTATGGTATTCTATTATATAAATATGCTAATTTTATTTATTCACTTTACCTTTTGATTCCAATGGGAAGAAGAGATGTCTTTATGATGTTTAATGGTATAATTTTCCTATATTGTTCAGTAAAGTTATATAATTTTTTTCCCTAAAGGCCTTAACACTGTTTGCTAGATTTATACATAGATACATTTTTACTTGCTCTTACAGAAAATATTGTTATTGAGGAGATATTGAAACAAATGAGATAAATTTAGAAATTAAGAAAATAATTGTTGCCATGGTGTATTATTATTTTGTGCATTGACTATTATTTATCAACCAAGTTAGAACTCCAATTCTAATAATCTATATGGAAAATCTTTGTATTTCCTATGATACAATGATTCCACTTACATGTAAGTATAATTTTGTTTCATTCTTTTCAAGATTTTCTTAGCAAATTGCTTAGGATTTCTTAGGGAAGAAAGATGAACAGAAAAATAAATAGTTGAATTTACATTATCATGATATTAATAAATGAAGTCATGTTTAAGTACTAAGTATAATATTTGTTTTAAAATTTGCAATATAGATTTTACTAAGTAAATAGATAACCTCTATTTTTGGCTTGTCTTAAGGTATTATCAAAGGTGGATATTGACATTTATTAGCTTTTGTGGAATCTTTTAAAATGGTTATATTTTCCTTTTTAAGGTTTTAATGTGCCTGATTACAACATGTTATATTGAAATGTTAAACTTAACTTGCATTTTGTTATGACTCTAACTTTTATGGATATTTTTAATATTTAAATAGTTTTTCTTGCATATGCATGAAAGAGATTAGCCTGCAATGTTTATATATTATAATATCATCATCTGATTTGTACATCAAGGATATGTTAACCTCTCAACCTTTCCTGGAGAGGGTTCCTTCTTCAATCTGGAGAATAGATGACACAATATCAGAGTTTTCTGATACTTGAATGTGTGGTAGAACTTACCCATGAAATTGTTTGCGTCTGATGGCTTATTTGTGAAAATATTTCTTATTAGAGATTCGATTTTCTAATAATTACAGAATTCTGCTTCTGTTGCATTTGTCAGTTTGGGTGATGTAAATTTTTTTCATCTTAGCTTTTAAATTAGTCTTCATTAAATACCCTTTTAAAGATTTGGACCACTTTAGATTATTCCTTTTCAGACACTCTTATTTATTCCTCCTCCATGTCAAATACTTATCCTTTTACTCTTTCTATAGTTATGCTTTTTCAAGAATGCCATATATTTGGAATAATAACATTTGCAGCCTTTTCAGACTTTTTTTTACTTAGCAATATGCATTAACATTTCTTCAATGTCCTTCTGCAGCTTGATAATTCATTTATTTTTATCTCTTAGAAATAATACATTGTATGATGAATCACAGTTTATTTATCCATTAAATTATTGATAGACACTTTGGCTGCTTCAAGTTTTTGGCAATTATGTATAAAGTTGTGGTGAACATTCTCATGTAGGCTTTGGTTTGGACATAATTTTTCATCTCACTTGGGTAAATACCTAGGAAAATGATTGTTAGGTTGGAAAGTAAGAATATTTTTAGCTTTGCAGTAAACTTCCAAGTGTCTTCCAAAGTGGCTGTATTATTTTTATTAAAAAAAATTAATTAGAGAAGTTGTAGGTTTATAGAAAAATCATGCATAAAATACAGGATTCTCATATACCTCCCAACAACACTTGCAACTCTAAATTACAATTGATAATAGATCTTTTTTGTAATTCTACCATATTTTAACGACAGTTACATATGCTACAATTGATTAAATATTATTATATTTATGCTATTAACTATCATCCATAGTTTATACTTGGGTATTTTCCCCATATTCCCAAACTATTATTATTTTCATGCATGTCTTTATTTTACTTCTCATCTACCTATACACTGCAAGAAGGAAGTTTTTGCCCCAAGATTTTTAAAATCACATGGTCACTAGATGAAAGCTATATATTTATACAATCATCATCAATGTTCAAGGCTACTGACTTCCGGTAAGATGGCCAACTAGAATAGCTTGAGATTAGCCCTGCTTTGCGGAAAAGTTAGAGAAAGGACAGGAGGGCTACTGAGCGGGTGATTCCGGAGTGCAGCTGACCTGGGAGCGCCTTCTCCACCACGTGCGGGAGCCCGGGTTTGCAGAGTCCAAGGAACTCAAAGCAGAAAGCTGGAGCCTGGTGTGGAGGCGCAGAGTGGTGGAGCCCGCGGGAGAGCAATGACAGGTGCCCGGGACTAGGAAGTGAGCCAGGCCATGTTCTACCCTCATCAGCGCAGCCCCGCAACCGGCCACTCACCCCACACCCCATGCAACTTAATCCCCTCACCGGCTCCCCTTCCCCTCACTCCAGGCATCCCCACCCCACCAGCCCCCAGTGCACTACCTGCCCCACACCCCCACCCCAAGTGCAGCCCAACCCGCAACTCCTGCACCCCTCTGGAGCACTACCTCCCCTCCCTGTTCCCCGTAGGCTGTGGCCAGTGCATAAAGGTTGAGGGCACTAACCTCCATACTTAGGCTACCCCTGCCCCCACCCATAGTGTCGCACAGCCTCACCCGGCCCTTCCTGAGCTCTGCGTGTCCATTTATGGCCCTCCCACGCCCCGCATGTCCATGGGCACCCAATCATATAATTCACATTACAGCACATAACCTAACGTGTACATTAGAGCAGTCCTAGAACCGTGAATGCACACAGCCCTCAGCCTCACTTCCCATCTCTGAGAAAGTGCCAACCTGTGTACCTGGGTCGCATCTGCCTGCAATTCACAAAGGTGTTATACAGACCTGCTGCCACAGCTCTACACATGTGCACAAAGGGCCCCGTGCCTTAGATCAGTGCACACCAGGTTTACACACCCCAGACAGGTGCACCCACACAGCTATATCTTCTGTGGCTGCTGGGCGCATGCTCACAAGCATCAGTGTAACATCACCAATTTGTACCCATACCTGCCCTGAAACAAATCACCATACTGAGTGCTCCACCCTGTGTCCTGCTCCTTGCCATACAACCATCCTGCAAACACAAGGCCTTAAACTACTGAAAGAAATCAACTCCCAAAGTAAACCAATCAAGATGTTTACACACACAGGTGCATCCTCCCTGGCCCCCACTTTTAAAAGCCCCAGCATAACATCCCCAACCTGTGCCTATAACTGTGCTGCAATGCATCACTGCACTGTTGTGCCCTGCCATGTACCCTGCATCCTGCTACACATCCACCCTGCAAACACAAGGCTTTAGACTATGAAGGAAATCAACTCCCAAAGTAAGAGTAGTTGAGGATGTTCTAGTTTGCTAGCTGCCAGAATGCAATATACCAGAAACAGAATGGCTGTTAAAAAGGGGAATTTAATCAGATGCTAGTTTACAGTTCCATGAAAATGTCCCAATTAAAACGAGTCTATAGAAATGTCTAATCTAAGGCATCCAGGAAAAGATACCTTGGTTCAAGAAGACCAATGAAGTTCAGGGTTTCTCTCTCAAGTGAGAAGGCACATGGTGAACACAGTCAGAGATTCTCTCTCATCTAGAAAGGACATGGCAAACATGGCATCATCTGCTAGCTTCTTCTCCTGGCTTCCTGTTTCATGATGCTCCCCGGGAGATATTTCCTTCTTCATCTCCAAAGTTCTCTGGCTGGTAGAGTCTGCTTCATAGTTCTATGTCATTCTGCTCTGCTCTCTCTGAATCTCTTTCATTCTCCAAAATGTTTCCTCTTTCATAGGACTCCAGAAACTTATCAAGACCCACCCAAATGGGTGGGGACATGTCATCACCTAATCCAGTTTAACAACCTTGATTAAATCACATCTCCAGGGAGATGATCTGTTTATAGTTTCAAACATACAGTATTGAATAGGGATTAAACTACCTTTATGAAATGGGATTTTGATCAAAACATGGCTTTTCTAGGGGACATACATCCTTTCAAACCAGCAAAGGATATAATGGGGGAAAATTTCTCAATGTTCATAAAGGACTTAAATATACAAGTCAAAGAAAACCAAAGAACTCAAAACAGAATAAATCCAAATACCCTTCCCCAAGGCACACATTAATCAGTCTGTCAAATGTTGAAAAGAAGCAGAAAATTCTGAAAATGGCAAAAGAAAAACAATCTACTACACACAAGGGAAAGTCCTGAAAGAATTTGTTGACAAGAGACTGGTCCTACAAGAAATACTAAAAGAAATTTTGCTGACTGAAAAAAAAAAAAAAAAAAGACAGGGGAGGAAGGTCTGGAGGACCATTATATACCATTTCTGGTATATTGAATTCTGTGTTTAGTAAACCCAAACAGGAGCCATCTGGAGGATTGAAGTTTGTGAAAAAATAAACTGAATAAGTAACATTTTTATAGAGTCTTAGATAGACCCAAAGTATTCTTTAGGGTTTTCAGGAATACCATTGGTTGAGACTTGGGATACTGTGGCAATTTGCAATATCTGTCTGAAGCGTGCATGACACTAATCTCTAGAATGACCTCTCGACTGTATTTGAATTCTTTTAAGTCACTGAAACTGTATTTTGCTTCATTTCACTCACCATTTGGTCAAGAAGGCATTGCCAATCCAATAATGCCAAGACCAGGCTCATCCCTTGGAGTCATGTTCTGCATTTCCATGGAGATTTTAAAAACCTGGAAATCATGTCCATGTAGGGGGTAGGGTAGTGTGTTAATGGGAGTTTGGCTTAGAGAGAGAGCCCACATCTGAGCCACAAAAGTGGGTCTCTGGGGGTAACTCTTAGGCATAACTATAAGTAGACTTAGCTTTGTCATTACATAAGTATGTTTCATAAGGACAAGCCTCAAGATCAAGGGCTTGGCTATTTAAATTGGGAGTCCCTAATGCTTGAGAGAATATCAGGACTTCCCCAGGTGGAGAAGATAAATAGTTACTCATTTTCTCTCCATTCCCTCAAGGGACTGTGCAAGTACTTTTTATTTTCTATCCGAAATACTCTGAAATGTATCAGGGAATTACATAACCTGCACAAAATAACCAGACCTCCTCCATGTAATTAGGTTGTTTAAATAAACTGATGACTCAGGTTAAAATAGGTAGTGTACTACAGATAATTTAAATTTTGTACAAAATAAACATCTCTTCATTTGGTCTCCCACCAAAGTTGAAGTTTTAAAATACAGACATTATCATCTTTTACCCAGTATATTGATTTACCTTAGTCCTATATAGATCAGCTTCATTCATATTTCTAATTGAAGTCTGATGTTTTTTACAGCTTCTTTAGCAGTTGCTGTATGGAGTAATGCTGACTTTCAGAGCTGCAGAACTCTAACTTTGAGTGTCAGGCAATACACAAATACCGAAAGATCCAGGGAACTACCAGGTTTTACACAAAGAGCACACCATCTCAGAATTTAGAGAAAACAGTTAAAACTCAGGAATAGATGTACCTTTTGCAAGAGCTTAAAATCTAGGAACTGTACAATGAGCTCTGTTGAACATTCTGTACTTCTTAATCATTGATTACCCACTCTCTGCCCACTTTCTATCTCCTGATAAACTATAATCTTGTATTTGATTCTCAGAGATTGCTCATTACAGTTATATTTATTAGTGTGACCACTCAACATTTGTCCTTTCATTTCTGGCTTACTTCACTCTACATAATGTTCTCAAGTTTCATGCACCTTGTTGCATGTGTCACAACTTCATTCCTTTCTGCAGCCACACAAAACTCCATCATATATATACACCACAGTTCAACCTTCCACTCACCCATCAACATATCCTTGGGCCACTTCCATCCGTTGATAGTCTTGAATACTCCTGCCATAAGCACCATGTCTAGCCACGTCCCTGCTTTCAATTCTTTTGAGTATATACCTAGAAAATGGATTGAAGGATCGTATGGCAACCCTATGCTTAGCCTCTTGTGGAATTGCCACACTGCCCTCCAAAGGGATTGCACCTAACAAAAGTGAAATGAGTATATGTATCTCTCCACATCTGCTCCAGCACTTGTATCTTTTTGGTTTTTTTTTTTTTTTCAATATTATTGAGATACATCCACACACCACAAAGATCATCCAAAAGTATGTAGTCACTGGCTCATAATATATACATAAACCCCATGATTAATTTGAGAACATTTTCATTACTCTAGAACAGAAATAAGAATTTAAGAAACACCAGATCCTCCCATATCCATTATACCCACCTATTGTAGTAAATTGTTACTGTTGATTAAAGGATATTAAATTATTACTGTTAACTATAGTCCATAGTTTGCAATAACTATGTTTTTTTCCTAAATACCCCGCTATTATTTTTTTACCTTTGCAGTGATTCATGCAAGAACTTATTTAGATACATAACTTTAAAAAGTTATTTAGATACATAACTTTGAAAAACCACATTCAATCAAATTCACCT
Organism: Tamandua tetradactyla; assembly: GCF_023851605.1. Taxonomy (NCBI): domain Eukaryota; kingdom Metazoa; phylum Chordata; class Mammalia; order Pilosa; family Myrmecophagidae; genus Tamandua; species Tamandua tetradactyla. The sequence goes on from NC_135352.1 coordinate 33,298,246, forward strand.
AAAATATGTTACTAATACTTATAATTCCAAAAATTATCTACCACCACCTCGATTCATTCCCAAACATTTAAGTTCAACTTCATTAACAATTCTATACATATTATGCAACCACTTTTCCTTCTTTAGTTTCTATCTCTAGTTACCCTATATTCTACATTTTCTACTTAGTTCATATTAGTGAAATCATACAGTATCTGAATACTTCAATCCTTTTACTGCTGCATAATATTCCAGTATATGTATATACCACATTTTATCCACTCGTTTGCTGGCAGACTCTTGGATCATTTCCATCTGTTGGCAATCATAAATAATGCCGCTATGAACCTCAGTGTGCAAATGTCTTTTCACATCCCTGCTTTCAGATCTTCTAAAGAAGGATCCTCTTTCACTCCTCATATGTATTTCCAGTTTCCCAGCACCATTTATTGAAGAGAACATTCTGTTTAAGTTCAGTGAATTTTGGGAACTTGTCAAAAATCAAGGTACTGTAGATATGAAGGTATAATTTAAAACTCTCAATATTTGTATCTTTGTGTCAAAACCATACTGGTTTGGCCACTATTGCTTTAAAATAAGCTTTAATCAGGAAGTGTGAGTTTCTCCACTTTATTCCTCTTTTTCTTTAGTGTTTTTTGTTGTTGTTATTATTCAAGGCCCTTTTTCCTTCCAAATAAATTTAATAACTAAATTCTTCAAGTCTGCAAAAAGGTTGCTGGAATTTTTATTGGTATTTCATTGAATCTGTAGATCAATTTGGGTAGAATCTTAATGCATTTAGCCGTCCTATCCATGACTATGGATGTCTTTCCATCTATTTAGATTTTCTTTGAGCAATGTTTTGTAGTTTTCTGTATACAGGTCCTTTGTATTCCTGGTTAAGTTTAGTCCTAGGTAAACTTTTAGTTGCTATTGCAAATGGAATTTTTTCTTAATTGCCTCCTTGGTTACGCCCTTTCTAGAGTAGGAAACACTACTGAATTTTGCATATAGTCTTGTATCCCAACAAAGTGGCTGTACCATTCTGCATTCACACCAGTTAGAGAATGAGTGTTCCTCTTGTTGGGTTTTGGAAAGGATTTCTAGCTATTCTAATCTCATTTTTGTTTCAATTTGCAACTCCCTATTGACATATAATGTTCAGCATTATTTCATATGCTTATTTTCTACTTCTGTATTTTCTTTGGTGAATTTTCTATTGATGTATTTTGCCCAAAATTTAAAACATTTAAAAACATTATTGTTTTTTTTCTCTGCCTTGGAGTTTGGGAAATTTTTTTACATATCTTCAAGCTGATTGATTCTTTCTAAGCCTGTGTCCAGTATACTGGTGAGCCCATCAAAGATATTCCTCATGTTTTTATTTCCAGGATTTCCTTTTGATCCTCCCTTACAGTTTCCATTTCTCTGCTTACGATATCCATTTCTTCATTTATGCTGTCAATTCTTCCTCTAGAGCCCTTAACACATTATTCATAGTTATTTTAAATTCCAAGTCTGATCATTTGAAATCTCTTCCATATCTAAATCGAGTTCTGATGTTTCTTTTGTCTCTTCCGTGTTTAATTCTCGCAGTTTAGTGTGCTTTGTAATTTTTTGCTGTGAGTGAAACATGACGTATTGAATAATAGGAACTGGGGCAAAAAGCCTTTGTTGAGAGGTTTTATGTTTATCTGGGTAGAAACTAGGCTGTGCTGACTATTTGCTGTAGCTGTAGTTGTCAAAGACTTCAATTTTGTTTAGTGTCCTTGTTTTTGTCTTTCTTGGTTTCTTTGGTTTTCCCTAGAAATTCCTTTTTAAATGCTGTCAGTGTCATGCAGCTCTCTCAGACATAATCTACTGCTACTATACTGGAGCTCTGCTGATACGGTGGTAAAGTATTGGCAAGAAGGGGGCTATCATGTTGTGATTTAATCTCTATTTTTTAGTGGCTTGTGTCCTGGACTGTGACCTACAGAAGAATTTTCTTTGCCTTTCTCCCTCTTTTTTTTTTTTTTTTTTTGTCTCCTCGCAAGTGAAACTGGAAGGCAAGGCAGGACCTGAGCACTCGGATGCCCTTCCCCTACTTCAGACAAAGCTGTGTTGAGGTAGTAGCCCATGAGTGTAGTCCCTGCCATGCAGAACAGACTTCCCTGGACATATTCCCAAAGGGTTTGTTTCCCCTGTCTCCTACCAGAAGCATGAGGTTTTCTGCAGTCTTTACAGTGAAAAGTTGGTGGTAAGACTCTTATAGGTAAAATGTACTCACTATGGGGTTCCCTAGTTTTGGATCCCCGGGAGTTTTAACTCTTAAACTAACCCTCACCATTATAATTTTCTTTCTTTCAATTTATGTAGTTGTGTCCTCTTCAATTTTTAAATTAAAAGATAGGATGTTGAGGTCACTAATTATGAATTTATTTTCTTTTTTTATGCAAATTTCTTGTATCTTCCTCTATTGTCTGCTTTCTATTTTCTCACAATATTTGTTTAAACTCACTGTACGGTAGCCTTTTCAGTTTTTAATTTAATATTTTATATGATGCTTTTATTGAGGCATAATTTTATAAAGTAAAGTGGACAAGATTAAGTGCTCAGCTGATGAATATTTAGAATTATTGCAGATATCAAAATATGGCACACAGCTCTTATTCCAGCAGGCTCCCTTAAGTCCTTTCCTTGACTGTATGCCCTCTGCCCAAAGATAACCACTATTTATTTTACAAATTTATATCCAATAATATATGATATTTGCTCCTTATTGTCTGCCTTCTTTCTGTAAGTATTTGTCAATTTTCTCTAAATCATCATCATCACTAGGTATTATTCTCTTAAACATAATTTTGACATTCTGGTGGGACCTCAAATAAATTATGTTTAGTTACCTTTTTGTATAATTCTAAATATATTTAATTTTACTTTTGTATTTTTAAGTTAGCTATTTAATTTAAAAATTATCTTTTTAATTTAATTATTTTTAATTTCAAATGAGATGTGGTTTCTCTAAATATGTGATTGTTACTAATCGTTTCCATACAATACCAAGAAAAGTCAAATTCCTGACTTTTTGAATGTTTATATCATAGAATAGTGATCAATATAGTGCTAGCACTTTTGTTTTGATTTCTATTTTGTTTGATTCAATAAATACGTATTAATTTAATTTATACTTGCCGGGTGTGTAATATTTATAATTTATATAAAATTTCATGGTGGTGTGCTTTAGTTAAGTCTATTGTATTTAATATTTTGACTTAATTCTAACACCTTTTTCTGCCCTTCTATTTTTTAACTTTCTGTTTCTTTATTTGTCTAATTTTTGGATTGATTATCATGTCTCAACCCGTTTTTCACCCTCATGGTTTGCATGTGATTTTCTTTGTATTCTTTTTTTGTGGGTTATTTGGAGTGGTAAGAATCTGTCAGATGATATCTTTACTCGGTGCTTGCCCTGACCTTGTCCTGTTCTTGTTTTTTAGAGATGGTTTCACTGATTACAACACTCTAGGTTGAAACATATTTTCACTCAGCACATTAGTGATATAACAATTTTCTTTGCTTCTGTTCTTGCCCTTGAAAAGTTAGCTCTTAGGTTAATTGAAGTTCTGTTATAGGCAATTTCCCCCAACCCCAGCAGCTTTGAAGGCTTTCTCTTCATCTTTTTTGTTTGTTTGTTTGTTTTTTACATGGGCAGGCACCGGGAATCGAACCCAGGTCTTCTGGCATGGCAGACAAGCGTCCTTGCCTGCTGAGCCAACGTGGCCCACCCTTTCTCTTCATCTTTGATTTCACTATGCTTTGTCTAGGTGGGGGGTTTTCATTTTTCCTTCCTCCAATCCTTCTTTCTTTCTTTTCTTCCTTTTATTTCTTTTTTATCAATTTGATTAAATGGTATTCCTTCTAATATCATATCTTCATAATATTTGCATGCTAGAACAGCTTAGTTCTCTGATCCATTTTTCATATTTTCAAGAACCCTTCATTTCTCTTTCATATTAATATATGCTCATATTAATATATGCTCATAATATCTGAATATGATCATATTTCAATATCGAATAATTTTCATTTCTGAATTCATTGCTGGGCTAGTGCTTTTGTCTCTACTTTCTGCTGATCTCACTGTGGGGTCTTGTCTATTATTATTTTTAATTGTGAACATGGATTACTTGGAAATTTTTCCTGTAATAGCGTTGAAATCTGGATTGAAATTGAATTATGTAAAAGGATAATTTCTTTTGCTTCTGCCACTTGCCTCAGGACAATTTTAATACATAATACTTAAAATTATTTACTTATTTTTTGATATAAATGAATCAAAAAATTAAGATCTCAAACTGTTGTGGAGAATACCTTGTGAACATTAATTCTCAAAGGAGATGATTTTTTTCTTTCCTTCATACAGCACCAATATCACAACAGGGATGTTTTCAGAAAGATTCTAAGAAACAGTATTTAACATTTTAAATATATAAAGTCCTCATGAGATAAGAAGAAAAGAATTATGACATTCAAAAGGTAAAACGTAAGCAATTCCCCAGAAACTCAATACACACAAGAGTATTGACTTTTCTACTAGCAAAAAAATAGAAATCAATTCACAGAACAGGTTTTGTTTATTTATTGGTTTGTGTTGGTCCTGTCTGTGACTTTTTGTCTGAGGTTTTTCTATTTCTTCTCATTTATTTTTTTAAAAATAAATCAACTGGATAAAATTTCGTTTATTAACTAAAACCTCACAGAATTTAGCAGGTATGTATAAAAGAAATAGCCAATCAGTAGGAATTTTAGTCTTTATTAATTCCAAATATTGGAGCTTCATTTGCTTTGAATTTATAAAGATGCTTTTAATTTTTTCCCCTTAACTTATTTTCCTTTGAAACTTCTTTTTTTTTGTTTCCTGCATGGAGTTGGGACCCTTTCATTTTCTATTGGATCATTCATTACTATCAGAGGAAGTCTTCCTCAGTGACCCGGGAGTTATGTCTGTTGGTATTCGTGAGGTACTCGTTACCAGATGCAATGTGACTGGGCAACTGGAGATGCAACTGCATGCTGGTCAGGCCAATTCCTCTAGCCTAACATTCCCACCCTTTGTCTATCTATTTTTTCCTGTGCCTGTGCTTCTCCAGATAACCAAGAAATTATAGCATTTTAAGTTATTCCTCAAACTTACCTCTTGTCAGTTGACCAAACAGGTTAGTACTTTGCAGAGTGAGTTATGTGTAATCTGGCTATACTTGCGAACGTTCCAAAATGGGCATGGGTATACTTGGTTTAAAGGAAATCATTTCTCAGATACTCAACTGTCATGTATGCTATCTTCTAAATTTGATCTGCATTAGAATGTACATGTGGGTAAGGCATCAGATGGGTCTCCTTTAACAAATCCTAACTCCTTATGAACTTTCACCCTTAGTTTAGAACAAAACTCACCCTGCATCTTATTATGATAATTTTTCAGAGATATAGAAGTGAAACTAAGTAATAATTATAAGTATTGAGTATTGTGCCAATGAAAGATCTTAAAAAGGCACAATGAATTGTATCTTTGATAATCTTATTATAAGTTGCATTTCCAAAAGGCAATATTTTAATGTTTAATATAAAATGTATAATATTTTATGCACATGTATTGTTGTGGGGATGTAAAATGGTATTATCAACAAAATGTTTCAAGCCTAAAAATATGTCAAAGGTAAGATAAAATTTTACAAAGAATGTATAATGTCAGTATATTTTCAGATAAGTAAACTTCAGCACAGAGAAAGGCCTTAATGTTCCAAATACATAAATTTATTTTCAAAGGAAAGAAATATATATTAATAAAATAATAGAAAGTAAACAAAATATATGCACAGACATTTTATAGAAAAATAAATTAAAATAGAACTCATAAAAATGTCAATCACTTTCATAATAAGAGAAAGAAAAACTTAAAAATCCATTTGGGGTGGACCATGGTAGCTCAGTGGTAGAGTTCTCGCCTGCTATGCTAGAGACTCAGGCCAGATTCCCGGGCCTGCCCATGCAAAAAACAAAAAAAATAAAGTGCACTTGTATACCGTTTCTTACCCAACAGATTGCCAAAATCCAGGAGTATGACAACATACTTTTGGTGAGTGTGTTATATTGGATTATGTACACCAATTTAAACAAATTCTTATTTTTAATTCACATTATTGTGCGTGTGAACCCATTATGAATTAGATCTCTTGAAGTTATTATTTTTAATTAAGATTGGCCCAGCTGATTGAGGTTGGGCATTCATCCCTTATAAAGGCCTTATAAAGAGAAAACATTGTAAACAGAAGTCAAGAGAAAATTATGATGAGACGCTAGAAGCTGGAAGTTAATAGGATACAAAAGAGAAAGGAGAGGACAACCATGTGACTAGAGGTAGAAATATAAGCCAAGGCTCACTGACAGCCGGGGGAGAAAGCATTGCCTTGGTGAAGGCTCAGTTTTTCACTTCTCATAGACTCAAAACCAAGAGTTGATAAATTACTGTTGTTTAAGCCAATCCACTGTGTGGTATTGTCATCTCAGCCTAAATAAAAAGGTGAGGATGTCGGGCAGCGGGAACTCCTTTGCAGCGTTATTGGGTATGATGGTATAGCTCCTAAGTAGAAGAGCAAAATTCACATTGAAATATTACAACCTTTTTTTGAGGAACATTTGGAGATATCTACAAATGTTTCATTTGCATTTACTCTTTGACTCAGCAATTCCACTTCTGTAATTCTATTTTGAAGATTAACCTGCAAACATATAAAGATCTAGGCAAAGGACTTTGTTGCCTCACTAACTGTGATAGTAAAACACAAGGAACAGCCAAATGCCCATTATGGGCTGATTAAATAGATGGTGGCACATTACGTTGGAGTACATTATAGGGGAATGCAATGTAGTTTCAAAAAGTGATGGATACCTTTCCATATGTCTATGAAGTGAAGACTAGAATATAAGTTTTATCTATTTATCTATCTATCTGTCTATTTATCTATCTACCATCCATCTATTTTTCTATCTCTCCAACTATCTATAAGGAGTTATATATAATATGCTCCCAGTCTTCCTAGAAAGGAGAGGGTATGAAATATAATTTGCCTTCAGTGGAAGGAGGTAACTGGATGGAGAGGACAAATACATAAAATCAATACTGACAAATATAATTTTTCATACTTGCTTTGGTAACCAAAATGTTGTTTTACATAAGCAGAATGCAACACCAATGACATTTTTCATAAAAAATAAAGAGAAACAAAGAACCCAACTATATGTAGAAATGGTGGACTAATACTGAAAATAACCATTTCAGATAACTTAAATACACTCGAGTAAAGTGACATGATATCCACCAGAAGGATATACTGAAAAAAAAATTAAAAAAAACCAAATCTTAGCCTGATTTTAGTAATTATATTATTGCTAATACCTACTATATAAATTCTACTTAGAATGTAACAGAAGCAAGCAAAAATAGCCTTAAAAACTTGTTGCAGCAAGGAAAAATATGCCAGAGGAACTGGGAGCATCTCAGGAAAAGACAGTTGTAAAGTGCTTAATATGTGGTTTGGGCTTATGTTAAATTTTTTGAAGGATATCCAAGGGGAAAGAAAGAACAGAGACTATTAGAAAACTGAGACAAGTAATTGTTTATCTTGATACATTATATTTGAGAGCCTAAAGGAATATAGCTGGGCTAGGGCTAACATTGTTCATAAAAGAATAGTAACTCATATTATATGGGATATGGTGGTGCTGGGTCATTTGCGTGATGGTATAGGATCTTTGGTGAGACAACCTCTTGCTTCCAACTTGTTCTTCAAGTGGACAAGAGGACCCTGACTTGTTATTGTTAATATTCTCTGGAAATTGTTTGTGTTCAGGATGAAACCTCGTGGCCTGTTAGTTGCCAGCTGCCATCTGTTAATATCAGTGACTTCGTTTTCCCTCTCTTATTCTTCTCACTTTAACCAAGTGTGAAAGACTTACATGAAATAAGGCCAGAGGATATTAATCTGTGTGGTTTATACCTGCAAAATTCCTCAATTTTTGTGGTTCAGAGATTTTTTTCAGACAACACTGACCACAGTTGGAGTAAATATCAGTCCTTTAGTTTCTTTCATTGCAGGTTGAATATCCTGAAATAACAAAGCCTGTGCAGAAATGTTGGGAGACAATTCCCCATGGGTCTAGTGTTACTGCATGACTTATGAGAAGAGGCACTGACAGCTTGTGTTGCGTACTATCTTTTAAGTGATTATTGTAAAGCAAACTGTCTGGGAAGATAAAGGCAGTATTTACCTCTAGAGCAGTTGGCAGATTTGTTTCTTGTCCCAATATAATTAAGATAATACCTTTTTCCAAGGCAAAGTTTCAAAACATTTTCTTGCAGCCTCTTATAAAATTTCCTAAACTTGAGGTTTCTCAGCTGTGTCCAAACTATATGTGTAGCATCCATTTGGGTCCACCTCTGTGTGAATTTGGGATGCAAGGGGAACTGATGTAACATGACATTTTTGCTGCATTCTATGCCTTGAGTGACAAAGTTCCTTGTCTCTGACCCATCTGCTGGAACCCATGAAATTGTAGCAAGCTAACTGTTAGCTTACAGATGGGGTAAAATCTGAGGCATTTCATAGTTGTTGAAAAACTGCATTTAAAACTCAAGAAAAAAATATATGAATAAAAATACAAGAATAAAATGATCATTAGTTCTTGTCATAGGCTGTAAACCAAGGGACTAAGATACCAATTGCATGTCATGAAAGCAAAAATATATACCATAGTTCATCTGGATCAGTTGTAGTCATGGGCATTTCACTTAAACTATATATATAACAGCACCTTGACGAATACTTTTAGTTGATGTAGAAGTATTGTGAACCAAAAACTAGTATGTTAGTGGGTCACAGATATAATTGGGAAAATAAGAATCATTTATCATGACATAATTGAGTCAAAAAGTGGTCCCTTAAACTGTATCGGTTTTCTGAATGGACTTAAATAGCTTCTGTAAAGCATTCTAGAGTAAATGGAATGGATATGGAAGAATGAGTTGCCTAATATGTGCCCCCATTCTTAGAAATCTCCATTTTATAATAGTGAAGATTTGTATTTATACTGTAAGGAAAATAATCATTTTAAATGGGAACTATGGATGGAAATCCATATTCTGAAGTCTTTATCAGCACTAAATATTATCAGAGGTCATAAGACGGAGCAAAAAAATTCAGTAATCATTTAAATTCAGAGCAGTAGCTGTAAAATACACATCAAAGTTTTGCCCTTCTTTAAATGTCAGAACACATTAGGGAATTATAAGTAAAAGAATAAAGAAACATGAGAGAATATTAAAAATATCTTTAGGAGTTTGTTAAGGTTTGCCACAGAATAATAACAGATAAGATTAGTAGGAAAGCAGAAAGTTAAAGAAAAAAATGGAGCAGATATATCAGATAATTAATCTAGTTCCGTTGAACATTTGCTTGATGAAAAGATTCTAGTTATCTTTGTTTTTCCAAGGATCACATGCTTCAGGAGGAGTCTTAAGAATCCTCATCTTAATATCTAATATCTCACAAAGGAATGGAAAGCCAGTGGTGTATAGAAGAGACAAATGCCTTTTGATTGAGGAAGCATGAATCCAAGTGTCAACCTGCTGGAATTGTATTGCTATGCTAGTTGTTAACAGTTTCTGAGTTTGTTTCCATCGCCCCTGCACTTCTTCTGTGATGTCTTTACCAGAAACAATAAATTTCTTGATTTCAGGTCATGCATGGGTGGAATCTTAGTTTGCCAAGGCTGCTATGGCAAATACAACTCAGTTGTTGACTTATACCATAAGAGCGTATTGTCTCACAGTTTGGGAGGCTAGAAGCCCAACATCAAGGAGTTGGCAGAGTTTGCTTCCCCTGGACCTGTAGTGATCCAGCAATCCTCCATTATTTGGCGATTTCTCTATCCTTTGTGTCTATTCCAATGATTTCCACAGACTTGTGGCTTTTACTGACTTCTGGTTTCTTCCTGACTGACTGCAACTTAATTTCCTTGCTGAGAATGATTCTAGTCATGTGAATTAAGGCACACACTGATTCAACTTGGCCTCATCTAAATAGAATCTTAGATCTTTCTATTTACAAATGAGCCCACACCTTAACCTATAATAATGTCTCCAAAGGTCCTACTTACAAATGGGTTCACTCCCAAAGGAACACAGATCAAGGCTTGAACATGTCTTTCTTGAGGCACAAACCCCCAATAATAGACTTTAACTCGATTTATTAGGTAAAGTGTTTCTAAAGCCCCATTTTGCCAAATTTTGCATTTCTCCTGTGGACTTCTCAGTCTAAGCCTTTTCCATCTCAGGACTAGCTGCCTTCTTCTTTTATACTCTCATGCAATGATCTGAATTCATGTGCATGTTCCTCTAATTAGCAGAATTATACTGAGGACCATTACAAATTGCTGTGCAACTTTGCAACTAACCTTAAATCCAAAAATGTGTCTACTTATCTGCTTTCTATAATTGACATGAAGAACTTTCCAGACACAATTTAGAATCTGGTATTGCCTCCTTAAAAAAATGTTTTAGCTAATGTTAACGACAATTGTAAGAAATTTAAAGTATATCTGCTACGTATCCACACTTTCCTCCTCTTTGCATGTCTCTTTTCCTTTCCATTGCTCTCCTGGTGAGCTGGAGGAAATACCCCAATATTCCTTAAGAATGCAACCTCATTATAAAGGAAGATATTTACCTGGACTGGGTGCCTGAATTCTGGGACATGTTCCCATCTCTGGGTCTCTGTTGAGAATTTTCTAAACCCCAGGACTGAAAGGAAAAAGCTTTCTGAAGAATTCGATCTTGTCTTTGGTACAACTTCACTTTTCCTTACACTTCACTTTTCCCTTACCTCTAAAAATGTATCCATCTCTGGGTGGGTCCAGGGATGCAAAAACCTGGATGCAAATGGCCAGTGACATGACCGTGAAAAAGATTTGAAAGTTAATGAAACTTTAGGGAAAAAAAAATTTAAAAAGACACTCTTTTGGTATAGATACCTCCCAGTATTGTAAATGATAGAAATAATAAATAGTTATTACCTCCTTAATAACCGTAGAGAGACAAATTAAATTTATAAGACATTTTGTATGTTTCCTTGTCTTAAATTTCTTATTGCTAAAAGAGTTAGCCCAAGAAGGGAAAGGAGTTGAAAGTGTGACTTTTCAGGGTTTTTTTTTATTTTTTATTTTTAGCTATGACCTTGCTTACTAGCCTTTAAATTAAAAAAGAATAGGAGGGCATTCATTTTGTCGTGATTTAAATAGGCTGTACAATTTGGTTTACTAAAACAGAAGTTTGTAAATAGTATTAAAATAATATCTCATGTAATTTTTGAGATGATAGATACATAATTAGACAAATTAAATTGTTAATTACATTGATTTAAAGACAACTCTGTCTCCTCCATGGTTATACTTTATAAAAACAATAGCATTACAATATTCTAGTATGAGAAGAAGGTAAAATTGCTTATAATTAAACACCTTCTATATTAACTATATTGGTTTTATGAGTCAAGTGAGCTATAATTGCTTTCCTACCAAGTTTAAGATTTTAAAAATCGTAAAAGATTGTGATTAGCCATATGGAATAGCACTAAAGGCTATTTTAAAAGGATTTAAGCTTGTGAATTTTTATAATGATAATAAGAAACTGAAGTCATTAATTGACTTTAAAACCTTAGATGAATGTTAGAGCTAAATAAAATATAAATTTTGTATGTCTTTGCAATTTGTAAATAAGAATCAATACAAATCAGTAGTCATGAACCTAGCGTTTATTTGTTTTAATTTAGTTAGAAGGCTTTAGAGGATGTTGAAATGCCTTTAAATGTTATCGTAATTATGTTCATTTTTGCCAACTTAGAATTTAAGTAATATGAAATGTTTGCTCATGGAAAAAAAAAATTAAACAGCTGTTTTTTCTCTTCTCATTTTCTCTTGTGTTTGGAGAAAACAAATGCTAATTATTTTGGTTAAAAGTTGTGATTAATAGGAATGGTTGAAACTATTCATCTGTTATAGAAAGACAGGAATATCTTTAAAATTATTTGTCTATTGAGGAAATTTTCCTGGTTTATTATGATGGTAAATACAATATAATAGTGCCTTATTTATTTATTTGCGTGGGCAGGCACCGGGAATCAAACCAGGGTCTCCAGCATGGCAGGAGATAACTGCCTGCTGAGCTACTGTGGCCCGCCCAATAGTGCCTTATTTTAAACAATGCTAAAGTGAGTAATTTGATTAATTGTTGAACATTTTTAATTTATCACTTATATGTTGAATTTTCTATATTTCTATGTTATATATGCGAGCATGCGTGCGTACTCATAAATCTATATTATTAAGATTAGAAAAATTAAAAGGTGGCATATAAATCGTTGACTGCAAAATGCTTGTTGAAATGTATATTTTAAAAAGAAAATTATGATTTTGCTTGTATTTTTCTTAATTGGGTAAATAACTTTTTGCCCACATAGCAGTTTCTTTTTATCGTGTAAAAATCCATAACTTTCTGTACTTTTGGCATATATTTGAATGATTTTTAATGCCACATCCTTATTTTTTTAAGTTAAAATTTGCTACTAATCATTATTCATTATTACTGTGTATTTTAGAAGTACTGACTGTCACTATTTCTTTCCTTTTGATGTTTATGTCTTAAGTTTGTACCTTGTTTACTCTGAAAATTTGGTTTTCCTTTCCCAAATACAAACCCCAGATTCAGAATAATAAAACTCTTTTCTTATATTGTATGACTAAACCACCTTTTATGTTCCAAGAACTGCTACAAAGAAGCATAAAGTTCTGCTGCTCCACCTTGTAAAAGAAAATGAGGTAAAAAATAACTAGGTTTATTTGATGTACCTAAATTTTATTTAAGGTGAAACTATTTTAAGATTCTTTCTTCACCAAACTTAGACTAAACAACTGACAAATCAAAAGAGAAATTCTGTACTCTTTGTGTTACTTATGTATAAGTGCAATGTATTAATAGAAACATACTTCAATCATTGTGAATGTCTCAGCTTAAAAGCACAAAGCACTTTCTCCAAAAAGCTTATTTTATTTTCACGTTTCTAGGTTAAATATTCTTTCCAATTGGGATCAATCATAATATACTTTAAAGCCCTGGAGATTTCATAATATCCTTGTCTATTTTGCCTTCACGTATCAATATCCATTACTCTAACACCCTGAATTTAGCAAATGCTCTTCCTTTGTCTGAGGAAGGAACAATTCATGATTACTTAACCTCTTTCAGGAAATAAACTTTGGTATTTGGAGACTCCCTGGGATAATTTGAGTAACCAGACACACCAAGGGCAGCCACTCCCACTCCAAGAAATTCCAGAGCTATTTGTCAGATGATGCATATCAACCAGAGGTTTCATACAAAACAGAGTTTTGCAAAAAGGTTCTCTTTTTATAAAAGTACTATATAGGTTGGAGAGCAGAATGTCAAGTTCCTGGAACCAGATGCTTCTACTTAACAGTGCCATTAGTTACTGGTGAAATGGTTAAGGACCAACCCACCCAAAAATGGATCTGTAAGTCCTGTTTTATTATTATATCTGAGGGAGAAATTGAAAGATGCCTCTCAAGTGAGCTGATTAGGCACAATTTTATCTAGGCTAATATAGGTTTTGTTATGTGATGCAGACTCTTCTAGAATGCCTGGATTTATCACATGATTTCCAGGTATAGTAATTTGTGCATGCTTTTGACAAGCAAAGGGAATAAATATATAACTCTTAAAATAAATTGCATATAGTCCAGCCAAATGCGCTTTTAGTATAATTCTCTGTTATGCTTAATTAAGTTCCCCGAAGTGAGAATAAGAATTGACTTTTTAACCTCTTATTTACAAGAGCATCTGTAAAGTCCCTATTTCATTTTAATTTGTTTGCTTGTTTGGTTAGAGAAATCAACTATATGCCCTAGCACTCAAATGATCTCTTTTTATTCCACCTTCTGGAACTCCTGTACAATTTGTTTTGAATGTTCTCAATTTATTTCCCATATTCTAACATATTTTCCATGTTTGGGTGGTTATCCACATTATAGTTTGGAAGATTCACCAGTTCTATATTTCACCACATTAATTCTCTAGTTAACAGGATTCCATTATATAATAACCAAACTAATATTTTTATTATGTACTCTACTATTCTTTCTTTTTCATTTTAATAGTATTTTTCATTCTAAGATGTTTCAGCTCAGGGTTTTTAATACTGCCTTTTAAAAAGTTTTATTTTCTTTATTAGAGTAGTTGTGGGTTTACAGAAAAGTCACGCATAAAATACAGGATTCCAAGATTCCATCCCCTTATTAACACCTTGCATTTGCATCTTGAAATTGCCTCTGCACCTTCACATTCACAAGTTCCCTCATTCATTAAGCTCCAGCCCTGCTGGGCCTCTTTCATTTACTAAGGCTCCAAGCTTGTTCCCAAGTCACAGCTGTTTCAAATTTGCCAGTTTCTTTGCAGGGAATCTGTAGTCATGCAGGTGATTTTTCTAGCATTCATTCAGATTTCAACTTAAACATCACCCCAGAGAGGCCTTCGTTTTCTGCTCTATTATTCAAGCACACTAACCTCTTTGATTGTCTTTCTAGCCCTTATCTATATCTGAAACCATCTTCTTTATTTTCACATATTTCTAATATTATTATTTTGCCCCAAGGAACATCAAGAGAGCAGAGGACTTGCTTATATTGTTCATACTTGAATCTCTCAAGTCTAAATCACTGAGACATCATGCATCTGATAAATACCTTTGCAATGAAAGCATGGGAGAGAGAGAGTTAGAGGTAATGTGCCATAGCACTTCCACAGAATTTGAAAACTATGAGGTATATTTTGAAAAATTTGTATTTAAAACTAAAGCCAAGTTGTGCAGAGAATTGTTAAGAAAAAGGACAAATGAAAGAGAAATTTAAACCCAAGAAAGATTTCATGTTGGGTTTGAAATGTGCATTCTGCTCAAAATGTAATTATCAGACTGAGATAAGTTTAAACTGTAGTCAAAAGCAATTAGGTATTGATGGGTGAAATGCTGACTTCTATTTTGACCTTGATATATTTGTATCATTTAAGATTATCATTTATATTCAAATGTGAGAAACATATTGTTGTGATCTAAAATTCAAATAATTACACTGTCAAAATTCCTTTTACATTGATCTGCCCTTTAATTATACTGCCATGATTATATAAGCAATTGTCTTGCTACTCAGTGAGTAAATGCATTAACAAAAATAAATTTGGGATAAATTTAAGAATAATAGAGAAATAGTAAACTGTTTCCAACATTATATATATAATAGTACTGACTAAAAGTTGTATTCCATTATATATAAAATGGTACTGATTAAAATTGACTGAAAGTTGTAAGTATGACTATTTCCCTTTATCCTCCATTTTCTATATAATGGTGATAAAATTTTATCATAATAGTTTACCTAATTCTCAAGTTTTGAGACTTTTTTTTAGTGGAACGTTATTTCTACTTTGTGAAATTGAAAGGACATTACAGATTATTTTAGTGTAACAATTAAGTCCCATATCCCAATATTAACTTTTGTTCTATTGCCAAAATAATTTACACTTTCCTTGACTTGTCTGTCTACTAATTTTCAAAGTCAAGCACTATAAAGATAGAAATGGCCTTGTCATGAATACCTTTGAAAACAGCAGTGGCTTTCGATGCATTTATATTTACTTCACTGGTATCTGCCAGCCTGATTACAGATGCCAGTTTTTGCATTTTTAAGTATGTTTATTGTTACAATGGAATTAGTAACTTAGTATTTCATTATAAAAATCAATGAAGTTGCAAATAGTGGGAATCCATCTCCTGAACAAGTTAGGCCCCTCATCTTTCTCCTGTATGGTCGCAGATACCACAGGACTTTTCTGTGGAAGAGTCATCTCCTCAGCAAGTTCAATGCATCTTTCCCATCGATATTATAGTGGGTCAAAGATTGAAATATTATAAATACTATAAAAGGTGAAAGAGTTGTGCTTATTTGTATCCCTTTAGCAATGAACTTTATTTATCCTTGAGAAGTTTGTCGGACTTTAAGGTTGTACATTTCATGCCCATAAGGAGAAAAACACCCTGTCATTTACAGCCAAAAGACTATGAGTCATATATAGGCAGATATATAGAATAATCCGTTCTTCTATACATACTTATTATACATGTGTTTATGGAACTTTATCTATAGATATGAACATATACTGAAACACAAAAATGAATATATGTAAGTGTATCATGTGCAAAAGTAGATTCATTTGTGTAAGTATATACAATAAATACTTTTAAAATAAAGGGCTCTGGGTTAATTAAACATCCATATGGAAAAAATGAATCTTGACCCTTACTTCACATCATAAGCAAGGGATAACATAGAATAGATTATAGATTTAAGCATTGTATTTCTTAATATGAAGGCTAAACAATACAACCTCCAGAAGGAAACATAAAACAGCATTTATATGAACATGGGGCAGAGAAAATTCATTAAAGAAAAACATTACAACACTAAGGTTAAAAAAAAGCATTTTTTATAATTCTAAAAAGTAATTATTGGACTTGATTAAAATGAAGAACACTTAAGCCTCATAAGATATCATCAAGAAAGAAAGCCAGCCATCTAGTGGGGAAAAAAAAGTGTAAATATCTTATAAAGGACTCACATCTGTAATATAAAAAAAATACTCCTTTGAATAAATAAATAAACAAAAGAAAATAAAAAAAGATAAATGTCCAAAAACTTGAACAGGTACTTCATAAATGAGAATACACAAATTGTAAATAAACATGAAATTTGCTTAACTACATTCATCATCAGATAAATGCACATTAAAACCCAGTACCACACTCTCATATATTGTTGATGTGTGTAATTTGTTATACCCACTTTAGAAAACTATTTGGCACTATCTACTAAAGCTGAAAATACATACAGCCTGTGACCCAACCATTCTACTTTTAGATATATATGCAGTAGAAATATGCATATAAGTTTACCAAAAAGCATATGTAAGAGTGTTCAAAGAAGTACAGTTTATAAAATGTGTGCACCATAAACAGCCGAGGTGTCCATCCAGAAAGGAATGGATAAACAAATGTTGACATATTTATACAGTGAAATACCATACAGCAGTGCAAATAAACTAACTACAGCTATGTACATCATGTTAGAAAATAACCAAATATCATGTGAAAGAAATATGACACAAAGAGTTCATTTTCTATTATTACATTTCACAAAATTAAAACACAAGAATAAAAATAAAACTGTTGTATGATGGCAGAAGTTAGTTTGGGACAATGAGAAGACATGCCTGTGGTTTTGGTAAAATTCTACTAATTTGGGTGCTGGTTGCATGTTTTTGTTGTGAAAATTAGTCAAAATTAGACATAAATATTTAAAGGTATGTTTTATTTTAATAAAGATTTTTCTTAAAATCTGTACGTTTCGCTTGAATCAGTTGCTCACTGTACATATATAATAAGGTAGGTCCTGAGAGAGAAAAATCCTCTTTTTTATATCCCATCTGATGACAAAGGAAATTCACATTTAAAATCATGGCAGCACAGTGCTTGTGATGTTCATTTACCTGGTTAATTAAGAGTTGGCATCTTAGACGTTTGTTATTATAGACTTCTTGCTTCTCACACTGATTAGATGATATTCGTGACAGTTTGTTCAGACAGAAATGGATTTTTATTCATTCTGTTTCATCTTTTAAATTATTGGTCTTTTTCATTGCCTTTATTGTATTTTCTAATTATAACGAGAATAGGTACTTACTGTATATAATTTAGGAAGTATAGAGAAGTGCTCTAGTTTGCTAGCTGCCGGAATGCAACACACCAGAAACGGATTGGCTTTTAATAAAAGGGGATTTATTTTGTTGGTTCTTCAGAGGAAAGGCAGCTAACTTTCCACTGAGGTTCTTTCTTACGTGGAAGGCACAGGTCTCTGCTGGTCTTCTCTCCAGGCCCCTGGGTTCCAACAACTTTCCCCAGGGTGACTTCTTTCTGCATCTCCAAAGGCCTGGGCTGAGCTGCTAGTGCCGAGATGAGGAATGCCGAGCTGCTTAACTGTGCTATATTGTGTTCTCTCATTTAAGCACCAGCCAATTAAGTCAAACGTCACTCATTGCAGCAGACACGCCTCCTAGCTGACTGCAGATGTAATTAGCAACAGATGAGGTTCACATCCATTGGCTTATGTCCGCAGCAACAAGATTAGGTATGCTTACCTGGCCAAGTTGACAACTGAATCTAACTAACACAAGAAGTATTAACATAAGTACCATGTATTACTCTATTAAATCCATTTTACAATATAATGTTTGTATATAAAACATATATATATATATACACACGCAAACATAATATAGAGAGACTAATAAAAATGACGGCATACTTAAGGTATTTTTATGTAACCTGCTTTATTTCTTCTATTATATATTATATGTACTTCCCTACCATTAAACACTTTTCAAGTACTTTTGTCTCCTATTTATAATTCCCTCAACACAATATATTAGGAATTAAACAATTACCATTTTTGGATATTAGATTATTTCTACTACAAAATTTCCTCATTTTCTTCTTCCTTAAACTCCTTGCAGATTCATTTCCTTCTCCTCATCTTTTAAGGTTTGAATGCCCAATAATCACATGCTGCATTTCTTATCTTCTCCATTTATACCCATGCTTTGGAAATGGCATTCAGCCTCGGTTTTACACATTATTCGATGTAATTTGCTTCTCAATTTAAATTTTATTTTTTTACTTTTATTTTCACTACTAGCCGGGCAGGAGCTATTAAAATTAAAGGTCATTCTTGGAATATACATTACGGAAAAAGTCTGTGAATAGTAGTTACATTGTCATACCACCCCTCCCTTCTTTATGTATACCTGCACATCCACACACCTACACACCAACATGCACAGGAATACATAGCTGTACTTTTGTCTGGACTTTCTATTCTGCACCAAGCAATTCTCATTTTCTTTTACTATATTGTTTTACTCATTATACATTTACTATATTTTAACATGCAATGTGCCCATGTGCCTATACAGTTCTCAATTTTAAGAAGCTGGTTACAATTTTGTTAAAGTTACAAACTCATTTGCAGAGATTGCCTTTGCATCAGTTAGAGTAACACGAGGAAACAGATGGTACATTTCAAATAGGATGATTTGGAGAGTTTTTATGTATAAAGGATTATTTGCAAGGAGTGGATGCTGAGAAACGCCAGGTTTAAGACCCTGGCTATAGTAGCAGCAGGGCTCTACCAGAGCCAGGCCAAAACAAAGACACGAGCAGATACCAGGATTAGCAGAGCAGCCTGCTGTTTGCACCACCTTGAGAGAGGCATTGCATCCAGATGCAGCTCACGAGCAATCTGATGTGAAGATGCTGGGAAGGGCTGGGACAATACGTGGTCTGACCTCACTGTCCCTCCCCCTCCCGACACTGCCTTCCAGGACCCCTCATTGCCAACCCAACCAAGAGAGAAAGCACAAGGGAGCCCCACAAATTCCCGTCAGCTTCCTGAGGTAGAGGAAGTGGTGATGGTGGAAGGAGATCCTGAAAGGGCAAGCAGAAAGAAACCAGTATGGCCTTGTGTGAAATATAGTGAGTATCATTTGCCCAATATTATGAAGCTTTGCTCACCTAGGTTCTTATATCTTCTAGAAAAGTTTTGTAATGTTCATTTGCCTTTCTCCACCATTTTCTTATCAACTTACATCAATGTTGTTTGCATTTGTGGTATATTTGTGAATAGGATTATATGTGTTTTGCCTCATAATTAATGTTAAAAGGTATAATTAGAGGTATCATTAAAATTGATCCTGGACATTGTGAATCCGTACAGGAGATGTCTGCTTGACCTCATGTACTTGTCCAAATTTTGCACCAGAGACTTGTCCAAGCTTCAGTGTGCCCTTCCCTACCCTAAGCCATCACCTAACCCCATGCTGAGCATTACCCGAGAGAATGCAGTATTGCAATACTGCTAAACTCACAATGCGCTGGTGTCAGAAAGAGTCGCGCAACTGAACTGTTCTCACAAGACTCCCCAAGTGCC
Organism: Tamandua tetradactyla; assembly: GCF_023851605.1. Taxonomy (NCBI): domain Eukaryota; kingdom Metazoa; phylum Chordata; class Mammalia; order Pilosa; family Myrmecophagidae; genus Tamandua; species Tamandua tetradactyla. Next base: position 33,318,427 of record NC_135352.1, read on the forward strand.
CAGACCACGTCCATGAATTACTGTTCTTGGTAATTTTTCATTTCCTTACTCCTCTTCTCCCTCTGCCCTTTAAAAAATTCTTAGTTATCTTTGTGCTAATTGGAGTTGAGAACAGCTGGAGCTGCTGGTGGGTGCTCGCCTCTGCTGCAGCAGCCTGATAAGTCTATCTTGCCACCTTGACAACCATCTGGTGCTTTCATTTGACCACATCCTACTGAAGTCTCATATATATATGAGATTCCAATTTTTTTTGTTTAAAAGTTTTTTTTTCAGTTTATTATCCTTTGTTTTCTGTAGTAATAGTGTGCCTATTATTTTACTTGCCCAGAATCCATTCCCTCATTTTTCTCCTAAACTGATCTCCTCTTCTGGGCATTATTAAGGATGGCACATTACAGTTCCCCCATGACCTGGCCGTGGGGTTGGGTCATAGTCCAAGACACAGTGATGAGTCCAACAGGGCATTCAAATCCTCTGGATTTCTATATGACAGTGAGAACCTTTTCATTTCCTTCCCTATCACTGACTGGTGTGGTTGAGTTATATGTATGCATTCCTCTAATTCCTGTCCTCCACATGCAAAAACCTTGATGTCCTAAGAGACAGAGAACTCAACCACACAGAGAGAAAAATAGCTAAAACACAGAGCTGAAAATTTAAACAGATGAAAGAAGGGAGAAAAAGGAAAGAAGGGGAGAAAGAAGAAAGCAGAGTGACAGGAAGAATGTGCAATTTCAGGTGCCTGCTAGGTCTGAGCCTAGCTTTTTAATCTGTACTTTCAGTTTATATAAGCCAATGTATTTTCTTTTTGTTTAAACAAATTTGAGTTGGATTTTTCTTGCGTGTTCTCAGTAATAAAGAAACTGACACTCAGAAGCATGTTTTGCATAAGAATTTAAAATATGGATTAGCTGGTTTAAGCAATTTTGGAGGTGAGAATCTTTCTGTTCCTGGTTGGTTGGGCAGCTGACAATTAACTTTGCATGGAAGGGAAGCAGCTGAAAAATTGTTTGCTTGCTGACATTTTTGGAATTCAGAACAACTGCTGATCAGTGATCAAGCCCTAGAGGACCTAGAGTTAAGAGTTTGGGGGTTATTTTTTCACCAGTTTAGGCATTTAGCAAGGTTCTAATAGAAAGAGGCCAACTTTGGTCCGAGGTACTCTCTCTGGAGGCAGGAAATGTAAAGCAAACTAATCTATTGAATGAAATTTGCATCCTGTAAGAATGGAATTAGGAAAAAGAAGAAAAGAACAGCTGAGTGGCAAAATTCAAATTCCCTGCTTCATGCAAACTTTCACGGCAATAAATCAGACACATGAGAAATAAGCCTCATAGATGGCATTCGGGTCTGGTAAGACACAGCCCTCAGGGAAACCTGTTATCTCCAGTTCCTGCCTCTCCACCTTTCATAACCCACCTTATACCTGACAGTAGAGAAGTCCTTTTGCTGTGATGGAGCCTGAGGTAGATGGCATTTTAGTTTTATCTCACCCAGCTATTGTTTCATGTTTCCTGAAGGCAGAGAGCAGAACAGAAGGAGATGCTTTGGGGTCTTGAGGGGTGACTTGAGCCCTGAGACCCCTTGTAAAGAAAAATAAATTTTGAAAGCAGTTCAACTATCAGATTTTTAAAGTTTCCTAAAAATCAATTGAGAGGAGGTAGAGATTTTTTTTTCACAGATAAATCTTAAGTCAGTGGAGAGGGAACTGTATCAACAATTGTGAATTATTTATCAGTTGTTAGATACCTTTTTATTGTGATATACAGATACATGTGACATGTATCTGTATATCTATGCCAATATATCCTTATCTAGATAGACAGCTATCAAGGGTGAGAGTGAGAAAGAGAAAGAATGGAGAGCAGGAAGAAGAGAGAGTGAGTGCTCTGAAATTGCCTTACTTAAGATTCAAGTTGTATCAATGCTTAGACATTTTTAGATACTCAGGTTACTTTTTTTTAGTTTGTATCCCCCTAATCAGTGTGAGCTACTCAGTAGCAAAGAGTGTTAAAATGTAAAATTTCATAACACCTACAAATAATTATTTGCCTTCTTTTGATTAGTTACTTAACAGTAACTAATCCTTTCTCCTGTTACTTAACAGTAGCTAAATCTTTTAGAACAAATTGAAATACCAGTGGTAATGGTAAAAATTCTTCACTTGTCCCTCGCTTTAATTAGAGTAACAAGTTTTTCAGTGAGTTTTAGGAAGACTGTTTGGAGAAGGTATTTTCTCTTGTATTCAGTATCCTTCTTCTTCCATTGTGTGTGTATTTTATCATCTAAAACTCAGAAAAAAGATGTTGGATCTTTACCAAATGGCTTTTGAGCATTTAACATGACTTCACTATTATTGTCTTGATTTTTATTTAGACAATATCAAACCTATAAAACTTACAATTTTTATGATTTTTTTTTTTTTTTTTTTTAGCATGAGCAGGCACCGGCATGACAGGCAGGCTGCTGAGCCACCGTTACACCGCCCTTTTATGATTTTTAAAATAGTTATATTTGAGACATAAGTAAATCTGGAATGTGCAGATCGTTATCATGGCCTTTGTTGACAGCAAAGGGGGTTTACCGCCAAGTCGAGGACGGTTGTACTGAGCTGGAGCAGCACGCCTGGGAGCAGTGTGCGGATGAGGCCTGCTGGGTGGGGGGCAGTGTGGAGGTGGCTTATATGACTACTTAGGGCAGAGGGGGGTGAGGGGCAGAATACCTCTGGGCAAATGGTCGGTTAATCAGCAAGCCCAGGAGTGGGATGCTTGCACAAAATCTGGGCCATCTGGTGAATGTCAGTAATGCTCCATGGCCAGCTTCTACTTGTTTTTGTCACAGTGGCAGAGGTCTCTGTTGCCACTGCAAAGGATTATTGGTATGTCACCTCAGCTAGCTCCCTTCTGTTCTTCATAGTTTCCTGGGTAAAGCGGAAGCTTAAGCAAATAAAGATGATGAGTGTTGTCATTAAGCATTCCATTTTCACACCTGCAACTATTATTTCAAATGAGTATTATTTGTTTCTTAAATACCTCAAATAATTGAATCACACGAGCATCTAGAACTGCTGTTTTTGCTAATGTTTATAATTTTAAATAATAAATTGTTAAATTCTTATTTATTGGCTTTTCTGATTCATTTGACCCAATTGAACAATTTCTAGTTTTGTTTTATACACCGATTACTACAAAAATGTTTTAAAATTATTTGTAGTTTAATTATAACTTTGTCAACTTTCCAAAATATCTGTGTTTGTAATAGTATCAACTTTATTTTCCATTTTCTTTCTAACACTGGTTTGACATTTGACTGTACTGTTTTAATCATTTAAAGAACCTGGTTTGGAAGTTAGATATCAGTACTCCTAATTTTATTTTATATATTGTTTTAGTTTCTGCTAAAACTTTTATTAACCGCTTTGTAATACTTTCTTTTAGCTTTTTCCTGGTTGTAGTTTTAAAAGCTTGAGTTGGATTTTTCATTTCTTTTAATTCATTCTCCTTTCACACTTTAATAATTTTAAACTAATATAGATATCTAATAAAATAGATGCTCATATTACATACAACTATATGGATAATATTTTTCTTTAATTTCTAAATTTTTATGCCTTGTATTTCATTTTGATCTGAGACTTGGATAAGAGAGTATAACCTATTTTGATTTTACATCTTCTAACATACGTGTTTTCATTTTTGGTTTTGGTTGGTCATGCTAGTTATGATGGTAGCCATGCTGTTTTTCTGCTTTTGTTAATTTTTACATTTCCCTTTTGTTTTGTTCTATTTGCATGGTTGGTGAACACTCTGCACAATTGCTTTTAAGTTAATTCTATTAAGGCATATTTTATAGCCTAAAATACAGTGAATCTTCCATCAAGTGATTTAGAAAAACATGCATTCCAGGGATGAAATATGAAATATAACAGTTGTGGAATTAAGGTCTTTTAAACTTCATATCTGATTACCCTACATCATCTATGAGTAAGAAAACACTTTCTCATTTCTGTAATTTTTGAGAAATTTATTTTATTTTTAGAATTTTTTGTTTATTATGACATTGTACAATAGAAACATAAAATGTTTGTTTTATCTTGTGCATTTTATATGTCATCAATAAAAAATTAACTCCTTTTGTGGCTTTCTGTGCTTCATATTCATATTTTATTCTATTTATATATTCTATATATCTTTCTTTTTATTTGCATTTTCTTGGTGGCCTTTCAAGTCACTTATGGTTATTTTAACTCAGTGTCACACATTTTGAAATTCATTTCTTATCACTAATACATAGTTGGACCTTTTTTATCATTGTTATTGAACAAATTTTTGTGAAAATTTTGTATACAAATACAAGTAATTAAACTTCCAGTCCGAGATTGCCGATTGAGTATGACTACCCTAATCCCAAACTCACTAAATTTATCTAATATGCTGTAAAAGATAATATATAAACTAATGAATCCATAATAATGCCAGATCATATGATAGACACATGTGATGGAGGAAATTTTAGCTGACATTTCATTGAAATATAATGCAGAGCGGTGGATCTTCAACTTAAATCTTGTAAAATTAAAACTATCTTTAGGGAATAGAATTCTTTAGAGGTACAGAGAGACTTCAGCCTTGGCATCAATAGATTTACAAGAGCCAAAATAACCACAGAAAATCATTTGTCAGTTATGAAATGCATTCTTTAGAAAGTTCTTCTTCCCTATCTATGCAGAAAAGCTTGTTTTGAAAAGATTTGTATCCAGAATGAAATCCACAACGAGAATTCAAGACAAATTCACTAGGAAAGGGATGGAGACAGAGAAAGAGACAAAGAAAGAGTTTAATAACTTTAATGATTTGGTTATTGCTGGTACAATGCCAGCACTATGCTTAAGAGATTTACATAATGTGAAATCTCAGGGGTTAGGGGAAAGAAAAACAAGGAACAGATGTGAACATATAAACTTCTGCCAGTGGGACGCCATAATCAGAATAAATGCTTAAGTCACATATTGGCAAAACATACCTTTAACGTGAAATTGGATATAGGTTAATAACTGTAATTTAAAATGAATGTCTAACCCCCCATTATCCCCAAATAAAATAGAAGTAGGAACAGTGGGAATACAAATTGCCAATAAACTCATGATCATCAATAATCAGAATAATGGAAGGAAAACAATGTGCCATTTTCACCAAATACCATTGGCCACCTTTAAATGTTTGATTATATCTAGAATTTGTGATGATGTCAGGAACCAGAACTTTCTTAGTTTGGCTACAAGAAAATGAATTCCTGTTCTAGTTGCTATATTGAGTAAAATGGACATATTTTCCAGGGTGCATGGGTGGTTCAGTGGTAGAATACTCGCCTTTCATGCAGGAGATTTGGGTTTGAGTCCCAGACCATGCACCTCCCCCCTCAAAAAAAGAAAAAAAAATAAATGTACATATTTTCCAAACACAAATTGTTTTAATATTCTGGCAGAGGAAAAAGAAACAATTGGCATATTTACAGTCAAATCGAACTTTCTTAGTTTATTAATCCATAATCCAACCACCAGAGTGATAGTTTAAATGACTTTAAAAAATAAAGCACATCCAAGATAATTTTTAAATTTATTTATTTTTTAATCATTGTAGATCAAGATTCAGAATAGAAATATCTGGCAGAAATCAGGGCTGCTGATGGCACAGCCTGCTGAGACCTGACTGCAGTGATGTGGACAGATAGTTGAGAAGTAATTCTGAATCGGGACCAGGTAACCAAATCCAAAATACACAGGCTTCCTCATTTGGGTCAGGGACACACAGGTGATTGCTATATCCTTCTACTTTCTCTCCTTTTTCTCCCCATAAAACAAAGCCATGAAAATTGATTTATAGCCATGACTCATGTATTTGTTTCATAATATTTTACTTTTTTGTCTTTTTTTGTTTCATAATATTTTATAACCAGTATATGCCTTTGAGCTTCAGTGTCTACCTTTCTAAGTTGGGGTTTGTAATATCACCCACTCCCAGTTTTCATCTTAAGTGAATCAGATGCCAAGGAAGACTCTTACCCCAGGGTTCTTACGTAGTGGATATTGCAATCCACTTTATTGATTGTAATCATGAATCTGAATTGTAAACAGGAAAGCAATAAAGGGACTTTGTAGCTGCTTTTTGAATATTTTTTCATTTATTTGATGGATATTTAATACAGTCCCAGTTTTCATTCTTAAAACATTCGAAGAGGGATGCGTGTTTTTTAATCTTTTAGCATTTTATACCCCCATGAACACAGTTCCAATTCCAACAATATGCCAGACTGGAGATTCTGAAAAATATCTCCCACAATAAAATTTCTCAACATCTGAGGACATAAGAGAGCAATGGAACTCTTTCCTGCAGGGGTGGGAACTCTTTTCCTTGGGGGTGAGGGCACTACAAGGAAACCAAAAGTTAAGCTAGATGGTTAAGTACAGTTAAACTCTTCATATCAGTTGAATTATACCCGGATTGCTAATAGAGAACATTCAACTAAAGGTTGCTCAACAAGTCTGATCCAATAATTAAAACAACACTTTTTAAAATTTTTTTTATAAGATTAGTAGACTTTGAAAAAGATCCTAGATGATTAATTTTCCTCACAATTCTACATATTACAAAATCTAAACCCTTTGCTCTTTTTCAGCAACTCAAAAAGCATTATTCACCGTCTCTCAATGTTTTTTATTATTTGCCTGTTTTTCTTAAGCACAATAATTTTTGTAAGTTCCAGTACAAATAGTACACTATATGTTATGTTGTGGTTATAAATTGTTTCAAAATGAAAATGGTTGAAGCCACTCGCAAAAGATGGCTACACATTCATCTTTGGTTCATCTTTGGTTAACATAGCTGTTCTGCTCTTTAGGAGCCTTTGGCTGAAACAGCCGCCAACATCTCTATTTTAGTTGAGATGGAGCCTTGCCGGAAAGAAGAGGAATTTCCAGAGGGAGAGGATCTTATGCCAGCAATTAAATGTCCCAACCTGTAAGTGACAAATGTAAATTATGGTCGCAACTTTCTTGGCCGTGTTTAGTTATATGTTTCTCTCTAACCTCAAGGGAGCCATAAATACAATCTTCATGCATTTAAAAGGAAAAAACATGGAAAAAGCTGTCAAAAACACTACAATTATACACTTGGAAGGGTACCTGTCACAATATAGTCGCGTGATTATATTCCTGTTGATTCAATTGATCAGTTAACTAAATGTTTTGAACATCCTTATCTTCTATAAAATTCTCTCTGTTATAAAAAATGGCATACTTTGCAATGATATATAATATTACCAGTTAATATGCTTAGAATAATATGGAGATTGTTCTGAATCATTTTGCTAGATGGAAAAAAGCAACAATTCCATAGCAATTTCACATAACAATAGCATACATGTGAAGAACAAATTTACCACAACTGTGCTAACTCAAACCATTTAGGGCTATGCAGCTCATATTACTGGTAAGTTGAGGAGAGATTTTACAACTAATACTTGGAATAGAAGAACTTCATAATGAGTTTAAACTTACAATTATGAAATGTTGGTAAAATTTTTAAGCATCATTATTTAGGTTTGTTTAAAAATTTATCTCTAAATTAAATCCAATTTGCCTCATTTTGGCTCCCTTTCCTTCCACTTCAGTGTCATCAGTTAAACATTTTTTCTTCTCTTTAATGCAATAGAGTTGGAGTCTGAAAATCAAGATTATTGCTGTGCCCATCCTTTTGCATTTTAAAATGGTTTACCTCTTCTTTGACTTATAAGGCTCTTAGTGTAACAAAATATGAGAAAGCACTTTATAAACTGTAAACTATTCCTTTAAAATGAACTGTTTCAATTTAAATGCAAGTTTATGCTCCACTCCTAAAATACTTGAGACCTATTTCATAATAGATAACAATTCAACAACAGAAACTCAAAAACATGTTTTTGTAGAGCAAATCTCAACAAGTGAAGCTCAGAAACATTCTTCTTCTCATGTGAAAATACAAGTAAATTCTGGAATCAGATATGTGTCTTACTTTTGCATTTGGCTTTTTTTCTCAGTTTACTGCGTGTGTACTCTATATAGCTTTGCATAATATTATGTAGTGTTATTTTCAGAGTACATAACTAAAACTATGTAAGCCAGTGAAAAATAAATATTAAAACCTTAGTGGAAGTGGTTCATCTTACTGAAACAAAGCAAAAAAAGAGAGAGAGAGAGAGAGAGAGAAAATTCCCCAATTTTCCAAAAAGGAAAACCAGATATTTAAATATTGCACTTAAATGTTTTTAGATTGTGTCCTGGGTCTTTGACATCTCTAGCAAAATTTAACCTAATGAACAAGGAAAAGTAAAATCCAAGAATAAATTAGAAAGTGATACAATTTCCCTATAAAAACCCATATGAGTGGTTTCACTCAGTTTAAAACTTCAGAGTAAATGTTGTTTATGTTATTTTTCTCAGATACTCATATCTAAGAGTTAGCAAATAATATTGTTATCCAATAAATACACTCATTTCTAGTCTTTCTTAGTGATTCCACTGCTACGCCTTACTTGAGAAACTTTTGTCTCCTAGCTTATTGAGCTTATTAATGATCAAAAATCATTTAGGGTGGGCCTTGGTGGCTCAGCAGGTAGAGTTCTCACCTGCCATGCCCTAGACCCTGGTTCGATTCCCAGTGCGTGTCCATACAAAAAAAAAAAAACAAACAAACAAACAGTTAAATGGGCTCCTCACATGTAAACCAACCATTTAAACATCCTGATACTGCTACCTATTTTCACAAAGCTCAGTTGAAGTGCTTCTAAGATGGCAAGCAACTCAGGTCAAGATCACATCATATGTTGGGATTCAGCATCAAGGGATTGAGAAAAACTTCTCAACCAAAAGGGGAAAGAGAGAAATGAGACAAAACAAAGCGTCAGTGGCTGAGAGATTTCAAAATAGAACACTGCTCTAATACTGTGAGAGGCTGATTCTTTCTGAGATTCAGTTTCAGGGGAGACATAATTCTGAGTTTGCAGGAATAATTGAGGAAAAAAAAAACTCTAGTAAACTAGCTCTCACATTCAACACAAGGTGCCATTAGAAAATGTGAAGAATGTAAAGCACTGGGGATAACCTTAGTGACAATGAACCACAAACCAAGTCCAATTGTTGAGTAGCTTAACACAAAAGTATTTACTGTAGGCATTGTATAAGGAAATGCATTCCCATTTTCAAGAATAAAAACAGTGTACTTTAGACTCTGCTGTCCTACAAAACATATCCAATTTTCAAAAAACATTATGAAGCATAAGAAAAAGCAAGTAAATGCAACACACTAACAAAACAATCAATGGAACCAGGCTAGGAAAAGATGCAGATACTATTACCATCTCGTAGGAAATGTATAATAATCATAATTAATATGTAAATATCCTAATGGAGAAAAGATGAATAAACCAGAGTAGCAGAGAGTAATTTCAGCAGAGAGATGGAAACTCTAAGAATTAAATGGGAACACACTAAAAGAGACAACATCTGTAATGGACAGTTTTGGAGACAAGACAAAAGGAGGAAAGAAACAGTGAACTTAAATATAGGTTAGTAAAAATTATCCCACCTAAATCCAAAGAAAAAAGAGGTAGGATTAAAAAAAACACACACACACAAAAAGCAAAAGGCCAGAATAACTAAGTGTATGAGACAATAACAAATGTTCTATCATGCATATTATTTGAATTCAAGTGAAAGCTGAAAGAGGGTAGAATTAAGCAAAACAACAAAAAATAAAATGTGAAAGAGTTAGAAAAAAGTTGAAGATTTAAATTCAAATTTTTTCAAAATCACATTAAATGTCAAATATCTGAACACCAGTTAAATCCTGAGGTTGTGGGATGGGATATATGTTGGCTACAAGGATCCCATTTTAAGCATAAAAACAAAGAGGTTAGAAGTAAAAGAAAAGAATAAGATGCAAGATGTAAACATTATCATGAAGAAATCTATAGCAACTAGATTATACTACTAGATAGCTTGGATTTTAAAGTAAGGAATATCATCACTGATAAAAGTAGGATATTGCATAATGATAAATACATTAATTCTCCAATAAGACACAAACATCATAAACCAGGATGAAGTTTAACATGAACAGTATATTAGTATCACATGCTGTGATGACTGGGTTCTGGTGTCAGCTTGGCCAAGTGATGATGCCCAGTTGTCTGGTCAGCCAAGCACTGACCTAACCACTGCTGCAAGGATATTTCATGCCTGGTTGATAAACCGGAAGGCTGGTGTATTAAATCATCAGTCAGTTGACTACATCACATCTAAGATCAATTAAGGCATGTCTCCTGGAAAGAAGATAATCCAGTCAGTTGAATTTGATCTGACCAGTTGAAGACTTTTAAGGAAGAAGAGAGAATTTTCAGTGCTTCTTCAGCCTGAGAGCCTCTCCTGCAGAGTTTGTCAAGACCCTTCATTGGAGTTGCCAGTTTCACAGTCTGCCTTATGGATTTGGTTCTCATTCCCATGGTTGCATGAAATACCTTTATAAATCTCACATTTACAAATGTCTCCTGTTGGCTCTGTTTCTCTAGAGAACGCTAATACACATGCCCTTTGTTATAATAAATTGAGAAAGGCATATCCTTCCTTTATTCTACCTAACGAAAGTGCATAAACCCAGTCTATTGATGAAATAACAAAAATGAACTCAAATTATGGACATTTTCAAAAATAATTGACTAGGACTTAAGTATCATAAAGTCAAGGAAAATTTGAACTAGTGTCACGAATTGGAGGAGATTAAGACAATGTAAAAACTAAATGTAATGTGAAATCCTGGATCGGATGATTGAACCAAAAATGTACATTAATGGAAAAATTGGTCAAATGTTAATAAAGTCTGTATTCACTTAATAGCACTAAAAAATGATTGTAATAATACTCACTTAGCTGTGGTACATTTTCTCAGTTTTGATTAAGTAACATATAATGACAAAATCAGATGAAGAATGCTTGGAATCTCTATAATATTTTAGCAAATTTCCTAAACTCAAAAATTATTTTTATATAAGTAGATACATAGAGAGAGACAAACAAGTAAATAATTATACAAAAAGATTAAGGAACATAGATATCAAATGAGAATATATGATGGGCTTAATGGGCATGTGAAAAAATGATTTAAACAATGGTGAACACATTATATTGAAAGGAATAAAACTAAGGATTTTTTTTAGAAATTATAGAAACCTGTTCTTCATTATAAAGCAGAGATTGGTAAAATGGATGAAAAAAGTGATCCAACTGAATGTTATCTAAAAAAGACACACTTTAGATTCAAAACACAAATATACTGAAATTAAAATAATACAAAATAGACCCATGCAAATAGTAACAGAAAAGAGCTACTGTGGCTGTAATAACATTGGAAAAAACAGACTTCAAGGCCAAAATTATGAGAAATTAAAAAGTAAACTGTATGACAAAATGACACTTGCATTAAGAAGATATAAAAGTTACAAACATTTATGTATCTCAGAAGAAAACCTCAAACGACATAAAAAACTGAGAATTTAGGGTAGAAATAGTTCAACAGTAAACATGGGGGCTTCAATAAACACTTTCAATACTGGACAGACCAACTAGTCAGTTGGAAAGGAAATAGAAGATCTGAACAACATGATAAACAAGTTAGACCTAACAGATAACTATAGAACACCGTAACTAAAATAGCAGAATGCACATTCTTCTTAAGAGTGTATAGAACATATTCTAAGATAGACAACCTATTATGCCTAAATAAAGGGTGACAAATTTTAAAATATTGAAATGACACAAAATATAGGCTTTAACCTCAATGGACTATAATAAGAGATCAATTGTAGAAAGAAATTTGGAAAATTTATTAATATGTGGATATTAAACAACACACTCCTCAACATCAGTGTGTTAAAGATGAAATCACAAGGGAAATTAGGAACACTTTGAGATGAATAAAAACAAACACAAAATATCAAAAATTACATATGTGATGTAGTGAAAGAAGTGTTCTGAGGGAAATTTAGCATTGAAAATGCCTATGTAATAAAGAAGAAAGATCTCAAAACCTAACCTCCCACCACAAGTTTGAAAAATAAGAGCAAACTGCATCAGAGTAAGTGGAGAACAGGAAACAGTAAATATTGGAGTTGATAGCTATATCTAATTACCTGTCTAAAGAGAAAAATCACCAAAACCAAAAGCTCATTCTTTGAAAAGAACTACAATATTGATAAAATTTTAACTAGATTTCCAAGGAATAAAAAAGAGAGAAGACTCCAAACTGCAAAAATCAGAAATGAAATCAAGGATATTCCTACTGTCTTAACAGAAAGAAGAGGGAACATAAGAGAATACTATGATAACCTAGGTGAAGAAGAAAAATTACTAGAAAAACACAATGTACTAAACTGATTCAAGAAGAAACAGAAAAGAAAAATAAATCTATGATAATGAAGATATTGACATAGTAATCAAAAGACTGCTGACAAAGAAAAGCCAATGGCCTTCTTGAGGGAATTCTACCAATGTTTAAAGAACACCTTTCATTCCAAAAAATGGGAGGAACACTTCCTAACTCACTCAATGAGGCAGAATTACCTTGATAATAAAGCCAGACCAAGACATCATAAGAAAAGAAAATTAAAGACCAATATTCCTTATGAATAAAGATGCAAAAATCCTTGACAATATATGAATAAACTGACTTTTATTGGCATATAGATTATTTACACCATAACCACGTGGATTTTAACCCAGGATAGTAATATTGGTTCACCATATGAAAGTCAATCAATGAAATACACCATATGCATAAAATAAAGGAAACCCTGCCCCCCCCACACACTTTTTAATTGGTGCAGAAAAAGCATTTGACAAAATGTAAAATCTTTTCATGCTAAAAACACTCAAAAATCTAGGAATAGAAGGAAACTTCGTCTACCTGATAAAGGGCAAATATAAGAATCTATGAGGCTAAAATTGCCATAATAACAAAGATAGATAAAGATACCACACACACAAAAAGAAATTCCCACCAATACCTTTATGAATTATAAATGGAAAAACCTCAATAAAATATTAGCAAGCCAAATCCAATAGCGCATTAAAAGAATTATACACCATGATCAAATGGATTTCTCCTATGTATGCAAGGGTGGTTCAACACAAGAAAATAATTTTATGTTATACATCATCTTAATAGAATGAAGGAAAGAAAACACATAATCATCTCAATTGATGCATAAAAGGCATTTGACAAAATCCAGCACTCTTTCTTGATAAAAAATATTCAGAAAAGTGGGAATAGAAGGAAATTTCCTTAACATGATAAAGGGCATATATGAAAAACCCACAGCTAACATCACACCCAACTGTGAAAGTAAGAAATATTTCTAAAAAAGAAGAACAAGAAAATGATATCTTCTGTCATGACCGTTATTCAACATTTTGCTGGAAGTTCTAGATAGAACAAATAGGCAAGTAAAAGAGATAAAAGACATCCGATTTTCAAAGAAAGACGTAAACTATCCTATTTGTGTATGATATTATCCTATATAGAGATAAGCTATATATACACATATTCTAGAAAAAATATGCACAAAGCTACTAGATCTAAATGAATTCAGCAAAATGTCAGGGTCCAAGATCAACATGCCAAAATCACTATGTTTCTATACAATATAAATGAACAATCAGAAGGAGAAATCAAGAAAAAAAATTACGATAGTAAATTAAAGAATAACTATCTCAGGGTAAATTTAACCAAAGATATAAAGGAAATACACACAGAAAACTGAAATCATTGCTAAAAGAAATCGATAAATTAAAGAACATTCAATGTTTATGACCTTGAGGACTAATGCTATTATGATGTCAATTCTACCCAAACCACCTTACTGATTCAAAACAATCCCAGTCAAAATTCCAACAGCCTTCTTTGCATATGTGTAAAAGCCAATAATCACATTTATATGAAAGGCTAATGGGTTCCAAATAACCAAAACCTCATGCAAAATTAGAGCACAGTTGAATGACTCACTGTTCCCTATCTTAAACTTTATTATGAAGCTTCAGCAATCAAAACAGAATGTTTATGGCACAAAGACAGACATACAGACCAATGGAATCAAAATGACTATTCAGATACAAACCCTCACATCTATGATCAATTGTTTCTTTGACAAGGTTGCCAAATCCACACAATTACGAAAAAATATTCTCTTGAATTGGTACTGGAAAAACTGGATATCAAGATGCTGAAGTATAAAGGTGGATCCCTGCTTCACAGTATATAGAAAGTTTGACTCAAAGTGGATCAAAGACAAAACTCTAAGGCATCTAAAATAAAACATAGGTTATCATCTTTAGATCTTGTTAGCAATGGCTTCTTAGACCATACCAAAAACATAAGTAACAAAAACAGGTATAGATAAATGGGACCTTAAAATTATAAAGTTTCAGCCCTCAAAGGACTTTATCATGAAAGTAAAGCAACAACCTACACAATGGGAGAAAATATTTGGAAACCATATATCTGGTAAGTGATTAATATCTAGAATACATAAAGAAATCCTACACATCAACAAGAAAAAGACAAAAAGTCCAATTTAAAAGGACCTGAATAAACATTTCTCTAAAGAAGATACCAAATGACCAAAAAGCACATGAAAAGATCCTCTATATCATTAGTCATTAGGGAAATGCAAATCAAAACCACACTGGGAATGTGGAAATCTTTATACATGATTTTTCTGTCAGCCCATAATTTCTCAAATAAATAGATACATACATAAATAAACGGAATGAAACCACCAAATTTTGTTTTCAAAAAACCAACATTGAGATACTGTTTCATACCCATTAGGTTATCTACAATGTAAAAAGTGGAAAATAAAACACAGAGAAAATAAAACACTCATTCATTGTTGGTGGGAATGCAAAATGGTATAGCCACTGCAGAAGATTTTTTGGTGGTTCCTCAAAAAGTTAAATGCAGTATTAATGTATTACCTAGACACCCCACTTCAAGGTATATATCCCCCCAAATTGAAAGGATAGACTTGAGCATACATTTGCACAGTAATGTTCATTGGGGTGTTCTTCACATTTGCCAAGAATTGAAAGCAATCCAAACGTCCATCAACAGATGAATGAATAAGCAAAATGTGACAGACACATGCAATGGTTCATCACTCAATCACAAAAAAGAACGAAGTTCTGATATATGTATCAACATGGATAAACTTTGACGACATTATTTCTGATTGAAATAAGCAGTACACAAAAGGATATGTATTGTACATTCTCACTGAAATGAAATAATTAAAATGGGAAATTTCATAGTTCCAAAACAGAATACAGGTTTCCTAACTTAAATAATTGACTAGTTTATAGTATATGATAATAATATTGTTTCATCAATTGCAACAGTTATACCACCTTAATGCAAAATGTCAATAATCAGGAAAACTGTGGGTTTGTAGGTGGTACCTGGGAATCCTGTATATTCTGTATGATTTTTCTGTAAACCTACAACTTTTCTGATAAAAAACAAAACAAGCAACATGCTACTGGTATATGGACAGACAAAGAGATCAATGCCACAGAATTAAGAGTCTAGAAGCAAACCAATACATCTATTATCAATTACTATGCTATGAGATCCACTGAATTGTGTACTTTAAAACTTTAAAAATGATGAATTTTATATTATGTTTCTTTATACTGTGTGATTATTTCACTAGGAATAAATTTTTCAAACTTGCAATGTAGTATGTTTTCCTTAGACATTAGAATTCTCACGGATCACTAGATTCTAAGCATACTGTTTCATGCCTCCGGACCTTTACAAATTCTATTCATTTTGCCAACAATTAATTTCCTTAAAATTTTCATTACTTATTGAATTACTAATTACCCTTAAGATTCAGTTTAAATAAAATCTTACTTGAGATATTTTTCAGTTATTAATGATCATTTTATTCTAGGCTGTGACTCAACTGGGTAAACACTTCTTTAATAGAACTGTGCAATTATTTGTAATTATGTTTTGATACGTCTGCTTCTACTTTTCTAAAGTGAGGACAAAGAAAACATGAACCGAGCCTTATTCTTTTATAATTCTTGTTACATGTTATAGTCTTACATATATCAATCAATACATACATACTAATTACTTTTATTAATATAATTTGCTTCTTATAAATTACTTTGGAGCTTATTTAAAAGTATTGACTCAACTTATTTTTCTGTATCAATAATTTTAATTTTAGAAGTGACAATTTTTCCTCTTTTAAAATCTGTTAAAAGAGAAGATTCTTGCTCAAAATTGTTTCTATCAGAGAAAGTGTTGCTTGATCTTAATTGTGAATACAAAGTATTCTTTCTCAGTCTAACCCTCTTAAAAATCAATGTTCTCAAAGTGAAAAGGAAAAATATAAGAATACTAAATCCACACCCAGGAGCTTTAGATCCTTTCTCTTCATCAAACAATGGGAATTGGTGGAGAGGAACAGATTGAAATAACCAATGACATATTGCCCAGAAAATATGTAAGCAAATGTGTTTAGGGGGAGAAATCCTCTAAAGTGCTTGCTGAAGTGGTCTATGTATTTTCACTGAAGAGGGGAGTGAGAATACATTGATTTCTTCTTTAAAAGGTTCTTAATGAGTCATTGATTGAGACAGTTGCTGAGCAGATTTGTTTATATGTTCAGACAGTGTAGGTTTAAGCATAGATTCAGAAGAACTGCTTTTGAATGCTGATTTTATCACACAAATAATTTTGTTTAACAGTTTTAATTAAAGCAAACTTTATCTTTGGGCACTTAGGAACATTGAAAGAATCGCCATTTTCTATATTTCATTTTAATTTCTATAGTTCTTTGGCAAGTAATTATTCTCTAGCCATTGACGATGTTTCTTAAAAATTGCAAAATAATATTAAAGCTATTTTACCATTCTGACAGTCAATTCTTAAACATCACCTTTTCTATTATTTAGAATTTATTCCTCACCTTCAACAGTGCTATGTAATACATTTTATTATGGCTTCTACTTCATATTATTTCACTTACAGGAGATGCTCTGTTAATAAATTTGGTTTCCATGTAGCTATAAAACTTCGCTTACTAGTCAGTTGTTTAGAACTTTAAACATTCTTTTAATTGATTATAAAAAGTCGTTAAGAATTGTCACTCGATCCATTGGCTATATTTCCCAAAGTCTATTTAACCTATTGTGTATAATATTAGATTCTTAAAATGGATTTTTTTCAATTCTGGCAGCAAAATAATGTCACCACATGTATACTATACACTCTAGACTATATACTTTGTACAGTTAGTATATATATAGTGAAATTAAATAAAAATGTTTATGTTGGCCTTGTATATAATTTTGTAAAAGGACTAAATAAAAAGAATAGAAAAATTCATTTTACATTGGTTTAGAGAGACTGCCAGGAAATGTTGATGTTTACAGTATGACCAAAAACAGTAACAATGTTGGAGGCAGCAGTCCTTAAGATTAATGTCATATATATATGTCAAATATTATATCACTATAATTAAAGTTATAAATGTCATTATAAAGGCTTACTGTTAATATGTTCATCTCATCAACTCACCAGTTCCCTAACCAGTATAATTTTTTAAATATGATTTTCTTTATTAGAGAAGTTGTGGGTTCACAGAACAATCATGAGTAAAATACAGATTCCCATACACCACCCTACACCAACACCTGGCAGTGATGTGGAACATTTGTTAAAATTGGTGATAGCACTTTTTTTCCTTCTTCTATTTTTTTTTTAACTTTTTATTGTATAGTATAACATATATACAAAGCTAGGAAAGAAAAAAGCAATAGTTTTCAAAGCACTCTTCAACAAGCAGTTATAGGACAGATCCCAGAGTTTGTCATGGGCTACCATACCATCATCTCAGATTTTTCCTTCTAGCTGCCTCAGAATATCGGAGGCTAGAAGGAAGAAATACATATGTTTTTTAATCATCACAATAGACTTTTTTTTCTTGTTTGTGAAAAAGAACATATATACATAAAAGCAATGAATTCCAGAGCACGGTACAACAATTAAATTGTAGAATAGATCTCAGAATGTGGTATGGGTTACAATTCCTGGATTTTAGGTTTTTACTTCTAGCTACTCTAAGATACTGGAGACTAAAAGAAATACCAGTATAATGATTCAGCAATCATACTCATTTGTTAAACTCTGTCTTCTCTGTATAACTCCACCATCACCTTTGATCTTTCTATACCACTCTTTAGGGTTATTTGGCCATGCCCATTCTAAACTCTTAATGTTGGAAGAGGCTGTCAATAATATACATATTGTATATTATGTCCCCTTTAAGTCTCAGGACTTATCTGGTCCAGGGACCCATCTGGAGGTTGTTGGTTTCTGGAGAGCTACCCTATAGGGTGCATGGAACCTTTGTAAAATCTTCCTAACCAGTATAACTTTTGTTCTCTTTTGCTTCTTTTTCTTACAGATTGATGAATCATAAAAATAAAAAATAATTCTTTCCCATCTGAACACACTTTGGATGTCAGAGAGAAGAAAAACATTTCACATATTTTAATAGTACTTGCTTATATACTTCAGTTTTTGATAAGCATATCAGGAACTGTACTCATCTAAGTTTTGTAAGGAGGCATCACACCCTTATCTCTCTCCACTTACTGTGGAGTCAAATTTTAATTCCCATGGACAGATTGGATTGTTTTCTGTTGCCAGTGAACAGAGTCTGGTGAGGTGATGCATCAATCAGCGATCTTTGTTGCCAGCAACACAGAAAAGCAATCTAACAATAATTATTGATAATGCACACAATCTCTGAGAAGCCCAAGAATCACAAACCAAATAGCACTGCAGGGCTGTGAACACCACACTGCCTGCTGTCACCACAGAGCCATGCAGCTCAGCTGGGGCTCCACAACTACTGACCTGGACATGGAATTGTATTGCAGGAACCACTGTCATTGTTGTCACTGGAAACTAAATATCCCCATCAACATACCTGGCTTATAATCCAAAATTTGTCTTGGTGTATCTTATTTCTGAAGCCAAAAATCACCTGCTTGCACCCTAGCTTCAGAGGAGGCTAGGGAGGTGAGTATCTGACATCTATATTTGGTGGCAGAAACTAATAATATGGGAAATTCTCCCAACCATAAGAAAAGTTCAGAAGTGCAGTGTTACCCATGGAGTGAGTTGTTAAATGGCGGCAACAATGGGGCAAGCATAGCAGAGATTTTCAACAAATGACCACTTTATTATTTACACAGCACAAAGGGTCCAAAAGGGCAAGGGCAGAGTTCCACCTAGCAGGTCCCCTGAGGGGACAAACTGCTTCATTAGCCTTCGGATGTTAGCCCTGCTTCACCTTGGAGACAACAGAGAGGTAAGTATTGAAATACCCCAGGGGGAGGAAACCTCACCATTGAGCAAGAAGTATGTATCAAGCACAATTTGTGTAGAGTTCCTGCCGTAATAAGAATCTGTAACTGCTAGTTCCTGTTTTCAGTTTCAAGGTGCAGTCAGGCTATTCCATTAGACCTAATGTCTCCCTGGGGCTGCAGAATGGAAACATGATGAAATATCTGCACATAATCAAAAGAGAGGGGAAAGGAGGGATGAAGGAGGGGCTGGGAGATGGCCACTGAATGCGTCTCTGACTTCCCCAGCATTACGAAAGAATCAAAAGGAGTCAGAATATATTAATATTAATAATAAGACTAATAACACCTAAATATATAGAGAACTAAGATGTAAGTGGTGAAAACTGGTTAAGAATGATAGACGATGGTACTTATGGATATCACCTGAGGGTGGAGAATGACAGTAATTAAGTAAAGCTGGTAGTCCAAACTGAATCCTACACAGGTGTAGTGGATCGAATTGTGTTCCTCCAAAATATATGTCCAAGTCCCATATATTTTGGAACAGTCCCACTATTTAGAAAGTGTCTTTGCAGATATAATTAACTTAAGGATCTTGAGGTGAGCCCTAAATCCAATAACTGTTATTCTTATAAGGAAAAGGAGAGGGAAAATTGACAGATACATGGAAGAAGGCCATGCAAAAATAGAGGCAGAGATTAGATGCCACAAGAGAGGAGCTGACACTCGAAGCTGGAATAAGCAAGGAAAGATTCTCTCCTAGGGGCTTTGACAGAGCATGCTTCTGCAAACCTCTTGATTTTGGACTTCTGGTCCCCAGAACATTGAAAGAATAAATTTCTGTTGTTTCAAGCCAACAAGTTTTGGGGGATTTGCTGCATCAGCCAAAGAAAATTAATATAATCAGTTAAAAACAGGAAGGCATTGGCCTAAGTGGCTCTTCTCTAATATCTCTGGGCAGATATAAAAAAGAAAACTTTTACATTCCTGGCCTGTGTCTTGGCTAGAAAGCTGAAAATTCGAGTTGCTCAGGATATGCTTCCACTGTGAGTTGTTTAGTTAATGCACAATAAAGAACTTGGCTGGTCTTTTTCCTAGTTCCTGGGAGATGTCCTCTAATCTGTGGAATTCACAGTAATAGGAGCTTCTTTTTTATTCCTAGTGAACCTAGGACCACACTGATAGATCATATATTAAGATGATGATTCAGGATGGGGCATGTATCACTGGCAGGTGGACTTACAGAGGGTGAACGGCTGGCCACTCCAGAAAAGACCAACCATGTAAATAGGGGATTGGAGCTTTGAGTCATAGCATATCAACCTTAACTGCCTTCCATTAAAAGGATGGTACTGAAGTTTGGTTCAACCATGTGGGCAGAGATTCCACTAATCATGTCTACATAAAAAAAAAACCATAACGTTCTTATGAGATTTTATGATTGAGAAGATTCCTCACTGTGCTGGTGAAGTGAAGCTTTCTGACTCCACATGGAGAGGACCTAGAAGCTTCTGTTTGAGGCTCTCCTAGATATCTCTTTAGGTCTCACTTCCATCGGCTCCCACTTATTTGCATCCTTTTACTATAATTAAACTATAATCATAGTGCTTTCAGTGAATTTTGTCAGTTGTTCTGGCAAATTATTGAATTCAAAGGGGTGGTGGGAAACCCTCAATCTGTAGCCAATTGGTCTGAAGTGGGTGGCCTGGGCTAGTTCCTTTGTCTTTACCCTGGGGAATCTGGCCTAACTCCATGTACTTAGATCAGAATTGAATGGAATTTAGTTGCTGTTAGAAACTTTTGAAGTTACTGCAGTTTTGCATTCTTTATACTTGGTGTGAGAAATTATTGAACTTATTGTAGTTTATACTTTGATTATATAATTTCTAGCAAGATTATAATTTTGTAAACCTATTTTACACAAACATTAAAAAGTTTTGTGAAGCCTTATAATGAAGCAGATGATTTTTAAAATAAGCTAATTGATAATTTTGAAATGTAGATATTTATTGATATTTTAGAATTCAAACTTTTTAGATGATTCCAAAAGAAATAAGGAAAATAAGAAAAGGAAAAATGAGTAAACCTAAAGAGTGAAACAACTGGAATGCACTTATTTCTATGAATGTTTATGTAGTATATTTAATTTACAATGTTTTCAATTTAAATTTGCATGGCATGTATTGAATATAAAGAATTAACTTGAGTTCTACTGACAAGTATGCAAATATGCAAACAAAAAAGAGTGCGAGAAACTAAAAAAAGGAAAGGAAGACTCATAATCTTGATGGGATGCCAATTATTTTAATCATCTTGACTCTTACATTAGATATATTAATATTAAAGTTACATTCACTCTGTGATAATTTGGTAGCATTTGTAGGTTGGTTTGGAAGAGATACCCAAGGAATGAAATGCAGTTTGGACATGAGCAATAATTTGACTGTGCAAAGTTTGCCCTGAGTAGGGATACATACAGAGATGGAAAGATTGGGATGAAACAAAGAAATATTGTACAGAAAGTATCTGAAGGACAGGAAAATTACAAAACGAAATAAGAAAAGAAAATTGTGAAAGGTTGATGATTCCCTAGCTTGGCTGATTAGAAGAACGACCATGTGATTGACAGAGGTGGTAATGTAGACAAAGTGAGAAAGATTATTTGAGCTCTTACTAAACGACTCTCTTTGACAGAACCTACTAAGGAATAGCAGAACATTTAAAAGTTTAAGCATCTTTTCCCCTGGCCTCTATGATAGCATTCCCAAAACAAGTCAATAATGTCAGTTCTCATTTAAATTGATTATGCAAGTATTTGTGATGAGAGGATTTGTGAAGTATTCACAGGCAGTGTTTCTGCCAGCACCTCCAAAAAGTGACTGTTTTCTTTATGGTTGAGGAGAATAAAAACTTTCCCTTGGAAGGGATGGAAAGAGATGTCATTTCTCATTTTGTGCTTTAATTTCAAAAGTCTCTAAGAAGTCAAGGCTGGAAGATTTGAAAGTACATATCTATTACATGATGGAAGAGATTTCTTTTCCTCTCCCACATTTTATATTCAATGCCATGATAAAATCCTTCAGGATCTGCATGGAAAAAAGCAGATTCTGGAGAGAAAGCAAGAATTTTAAGATGGTAGTGCAGGTGTAGGATTTTTATGGGAAGAGGAGAGAATAACGTTTTCATGATATACTGAAGATAGGAGAGCAAAGAACGCATTTTCTAATTCTTGTCTGAACTAGAACTATAACTAGTTCAGATAATCATAGTGGAGAACTATGACTACTTGAGGTCTCAAAGGGCAAATGAGAATAGTGTACCCAGATTTAAGAATCTGTAGTTTATCATGGGGAAGGGAATATCCAAAAGTTTCTGTACCCTTGGGAGAAGCAGAATTTAGCTAAAAGTATTAGAGATGTTTCCCTACAGGGATTTTCAGAGTTGATGAGTTGTTACTAATTCAAGACTCAGTTTTAATATTATTTTCTCCCAAAACGTTAACCACCCCTGTGAGCACTCATGGTAACTCATACCTTATATTGTAGATATTATGTATAATATACCCTATTAAATTGTAAAGTTTTGACAAGTATAGTTTCAGTTCCTTGGTGAAACAGTCCTAATATATGAAATTTCACAGACAATGAATACAGGTCATTGTATTCTGTTGCTTAAAGTAGTGCATGCTCATTTCTGATGCCAATCAGTGAAGTCCTTCTATGAATCTCAATCTACAGAAATCCTTTGGAATTTCTCCCCAATTTCCACTGACATTTTTGAGTAATGGAGCTCGCTTTAGTTACTGTCCTATTATTCATTCTTTCTCCCCACCAAAGAATACTTCCTCTCTATCCAATCCAAGCACATTCTTTAAGATTTAGAGCACATTTTATGTCACTCAGGAATCATTTCCTAAATAGTCTCAACCAGAGTCTCTCCAACTTGGCAACATTATTTCGGGTTGGATAATTCCTTGTGGAGGGGGGTGATGGTGGTAGGGAGGACTGTCTTGTGCACTGTAGGATGCTTAAGAGCAGCCCTAGCCTCTGTCCGCTAAATGCCAGTAGCTGTCTCAAGTCTCAAGTTGTTATACCAAAAATGTTTCTTCATGGGAAATCTCTGTTCTAATTAGCAAAATTCTTGTGAGATTAAAAATAAAGTTCACTGTCTTTACATAGCTCTTAACATTTGACAAGATATTGTATATAGATTAATAGATTATCTCAATTATTCCTTACTGTAGTACCATGTATTATCAAATCCTTACAGATGAGAGAATTGAGGACATAACGACTCAGTAGATGGCTAGTCTAGACCTCTCTCTACCATTGAAGAGTACACAGTGTTTGAACAACTCACTTCTTGTTTCATCATAATCTACTTTGTGAAATATCTTCTTTTGTTCTTAAATTCTTGGATTAAAATTTTCGTTGGGTGGGTACATTTTGTTTCTTTGAATTGATGGTATTTGGGGAAGAAAAGATGTATTGATTACACAAAAATTACTAGACATCTCAGCAGAAATATAATCTGCAATCATTTAATATTAAAGAAGAAGAAAATAGTCTTTTATCCACACCTAGCAGAGTTCTTCACATATAGTAACTCCTCATGTATCTATTGAAGTACTTGAAGAGTTCTGATGAGCAATTTTAGGGAACCCATGGGAATTAAACAATATTTTTTCTTTGTCAGCAGTTACTTGTTAGTTTTTTCTCTTGGAGTACATTTTCCTCTGCTTCCTCATTCTCAATGACTTCTTGATATCTCTGTGACCCAACAGATGCCTTCAGAATTCCCTGTTAAAATTCTCCACCCACTCTTGCTTACACTGAGTTTTTGTGCTTCACAAAATTTATTTTTGTCTGAAAAACACTAAATCATTCATTTTGTAAGAATAACTATATTCAGAATTTGAAAGTGTAAGTGATCAGTTACTATGAGGGGTAATTGATAGGTTAATCATTTGATAGTTATAGGGACATTTGAGATGTTAAAGAGAACCTGTTTTGAACCAAAGCAATAAATTATCATTCCTAAATTGCAGAAAATATAAACAACCTTGGCAATATATTTTATTAGGAAAATACAAATTATATAAAAAAGGAAAAATGTTACTCAACTGAATAATTTTGTGGTAGAAACATTGAAAAAGAATAAAGGAAAAGATGAGATGTATGAATGTGAGAAGGAAGTGGATTTAATGACAGAGATGATACTGAATTTTTAGCCACAATGACCATGAAAAGCATAGTATTAGATAAAATAGGCTTTAATAATTAATTTACTTTGAAACACATTCAAACTTGATTTTTAAACTGTAACAAGATCACTTTATATGTAATAAAAGGGCGTGTATGAAAAGTAGGGAGATATTGAGAAGAGTGTTCCCAAACACGTAACTACAGAAATGTCTAATATATGATATAAATATAATAAAACATGTGAGCAGGGGAATATAACAATGGAAAAATCATAATTTTCCATTATTTAAAGAGTTTCAATCCTGCAAGAAAGAATGAAGGATTAAATGAGCTAAATTACACTTATGAGAATTCACTGAGAATATTTTAAAGTTAAACAATCTATTTCTTTCAAAAATTGTTTCTGAATCTATTTAATTTCTGAGAGAAGAGGACTTTATTATGTTGTGTTACTTATAAGAACCAGAGTATATTCTAAGATGATTGATTGCAGCTGGATTTGAGAGCAATTCTCATTTTCCCCATTTCAGAGTCCATGCTAAATCTAGGAAATAGGCACAATAGTTCATAGCAGAATATTCATCAACATAGACCGACACAGAGTTTGATGAAATATCAGGGGATTTATTCAACTTCATCTCATTGAAGAAAATGCTGTTGAATATGTCATTTGTTAAGAATTGACCTATGCTGATTGTTCTGAAACATTATGAGGATTCTGTGGCCATTTCTTTACATCCAAACATAGAAATGAAGAACTGTAAGAATAAATTAGTGAAATGATGGAATTTCAGGGGGTATTTTAGTTGAGGTTTAGAAAGTAACCATGGGAAGACCTAAAATGGGTCAGGCTGCTGAAAAGTCATAACATGACTAAGCAGATCTTACGTGCTCATACAATAGGTTTTTTGATAGTATTATCTACATTTTTTTAAAATATTTCATGGTAGTCAATATAATATTAAAATACATATAACCCTATTTACTTGAGTAATATTTCCTACTGTCAGAAATATTTAGTACTAAATATACTTTATTATGTTGTGTTTCATATGGGTACGGGAAACTGCTCAAATATTGAGAAAATCACTTTCATAAGTTTCATGGCTGGAATGTGGTTAAACACTCATGTTATAATTACAAAAAATGAAAAACATATACCCTAAGCTTTATTATCAAGAGGTCATTTCCCCCAAAGCACTACTGCTTAACTCACTTGAAATTTGGACAAAATGTAAAGAGTGAGTCACACCAAACAATCTTTTACTAATAGAATGTGCAAGATGCCCTCAGTGGCCTTTTGTATTTCTGATTTCTATACCTCTATGAATTCACTTTAGTGTATCAAAACTCTCAAAGGTAATGCAGTGATAAGTCAATAGAAACTATAATGAAAATGGAGTACTTTTTTATCATCTATTTAAGAGAAAATCTTTCTGAGGTGATTATGCTAAAGAATACATGAGTATTCAATGCATTTAATATAACTAGTGCTTCCCTTCCTTATGTCAAAGGTTTAGGCAGTACAATTTTAGACACTTCCTCATTCCCTCTCCCCTCATATGCCATTTTAAATTGGTTCCCTGGATGTTGCTCAGGAACTCTGAACATTTTAAAGAGGTTATTCAACACAGTTCTTGAAGTTAACAGTTTGTAATTTTGAGGTCAAAATTGTATGCATTTTAAAGCACACCATTCTTATTTATAAAGCAGGACTCAATATGAGGATCGGAAGACAATTCTGCTCCATCTGCATATGTCAAGAATGAATATTGCTTTGATATAAATATTTGGAGATTCAAACAGATTACTTTAATTTATAATGCATATCTTGTAAACCTGCTGTAGTTTGCTTAGATGGTTACTTGTAAATTAAAACAAACAAAAAGTAGGAAAAAATAAATAAGAATTCTAATAGTATATATGGCAAAACTTTGATGAATATTTTTCCCAAAACTTACACGCTAAGAGGGCTTTGTCACAACAACCAAAAAATAGTTCGATAAAACTTTGATGCATTTCCTAAAAAATAATAATATTTTATAAGTTTAGTCGAGCAATTTTTAAAAAGCTATTTTCTGAGTTTACAGAATGCCTTCTTGCTTTCTACGCTATAAACCACAATAAGAACAATACCTAGCAGAGTGGTTGAAATTTTGGAAATACTTAATATGCTTTGTAATATAAATGAAAAAATGTCTGAATAAGGATTAAATATACAAATATGAATAAAAATGAAATATAAAATTTGCATATATCAGCAAATTTTTATATGATCTATTGCTATATGCAAATGTATTTACTATTAAAATTGTATTCTATAAGAATTGTTCTTTGTTATAACATCTGAGTGACTGGTCATAAATACTTAATTTATTATATGGTACAGCAAATTTATTTGGAAATAAGTGCAGGGATAAGACAGAAAGTGATTCAAAATTCACCTTGACAGCTGACTGGCTGTGTTTCTGTGGGTAAGTTATATAAGATTCAGCACCTTTATGTATAAAAAAAGATATAATGTTAGTTTCTACCTTCCTGATTTTTGTGCAGATTCAACTATAAAATCAATTATGTGAAATAAAGCTTATCACATTGTCTGACACATAGAAACCCACAAAAGCTGATATATTATTATTGTATTTTTTTACTATTTTTTGTTTCAGCGTCAAAATGTTCTTATTACCTTATTATTTATTGATGATTGGCTTATTATATATTTTAAATTTAGAAAACGGTCATTTTTATTCTTCTTATATAAAGCTATATCATGCAATATCACTGATTAATTGCATTAAAACAAAAATAAAGTTTTATATCCACCAGTATTTAAATGAAATCAATAGTATTTATTATATATAAATACTTCAAACTTGTGGAAAGTAAATAATATATTTAATGACTTTTAGTATTTTGCCAATGTTTACATATTTCTTGTAAACTGTTCTGTAGATACAAGTATAAGATGTCCTTGGAAAAATATATAAATGCAAATTCTTTAAGGATGCCGTGGTTTGTGATATCTGGCTTTCCCCAAATCATACTTCTATATTCTTAATATATGTTTCTCAGAAAGTTATGAATTTATTTTTTTACCTACATTGTAAATTAGAGATTTGCAGGCCAAACATTTAGCATGAGGAACATATAAGCTTCTACTCTGACAATCTGTGAATTCTTCAAAGCTAGGTAGAAAATCTGTTAGAACTAAAATGAGCGTTACCCCCTTTTCCTGACTTCCTCAGTGGAGAAGATTCAGTTGCAAGCTATGCTTCATGAACATTGTTATAAAACCTGTTATTGGCATTTATGAACGACTTGGATTTTATTATTATTACTCTAATAGAGTTGTTGCAACTGATCTTTTGATAAATCCTTTAATAATTTTCAGATGGGAAAAAACTATACAATCTGTTAAACTTCATTTTAAAGTTTGCTTTGAATTATTTAATAACATAGTCATAAGAGCTAGTCACATGCTTGCATCTAAACTTGTTCCTAGGAACGGAAGGCCTAATAATCTGATACCACCTCTAAATATTTTTATTTAAATGCATATTCAAAATTATTTGCAAGAAAAACCAAGCAATGCAGAGGGAAGGGCAGTGTAGGGCCAGTGGAATCAGTATTCTCTTATAACCTTTTGTCCCTAGGGATCTCACTTTTGCCCTAAATTTGCTTATCCCATAAAACCGCAATAAAAGCTTGCACTTTCTTGGACATACCTAAATATCCAGTATTTTCCTGGTGGCTAAACAAAACATTCATTCCTTTTTAGCTTAGACAATAGAGTGTATGTTAAAAAGTGTCTGATGAGCAGGAAGCCTGACACTTCAGAAACCACCCTGAGATACAATTTTATAAATACAGTTATTTATAAAGCAAATACTATGAAATAGATCCGACTAAATAATGATAGTTTATTCACTCATGGTTTTGAGGTTGTCCAAATCAAGGCATCATCAAGGTTTATTTTCTTCCTGAAGATTGGTTGCTGGTGATCGTGCACCCTTTTTCTTCACTCAAGGCACATGGTGGCATCTGCTGGTCCAGGTTTCATTGATTTCAGCTTCTTGCTTCTCTAGTTTCTCTTTCTCTGTCTGAATTTCATGCTGTTATAAAGGGCTCTAGTAATAGGAGTAAGACCCATCTTGGTTGAGGTGGGACGTGCCATAACTGAAGTAGCCTCATCAAAATGTCCTACCTACAGTAGGTTCACATCAGAGGAATGGAGTAACTTGAAGAACATGTTTTTCTGGGGTACATACAGTTTTAAACAATTAAAGTGTCCAAGAGATGCATTATTGTCCTTTATAGATTGGCATTGAGAAACCTGCCCAGTTGTTCTCTGCCTGGACCTTATCATAAAGAAGAGATAGATAAGATTTGTTCTATATGTAGATGACACTAATTTATGGTTATTATCAGAAGTGATGATGAAAATCCTATGCTTTGCCTGGTATTAGAGAAGAGATAAGTATTTTGTATAATTTTAGCCTTACGAATGTTAATCCAAATTTACATTACAATCTATTGGCATAGAAATGGATTAGTACTCAAGCATGCAGACAGTGAAGTATAGAAAACTGGATAATTTGGGGATATATTTTGGATAAGAAATCATTTGACTGACTGATTCATGTGGGATGTAAACAGGAAAGAAAGTACATTATTAAGTCTTAGGTTCTTGAGTCAGCTACAGTGTGAAAATGCTACTATTTTCTGAAATGACTGAGAATTTAAAGGTGGCTGCAGAGAAAAAAAACCCAGAACTGGTTTGGGGACATGCTGAGTTTTTTTTTTTTTTTTTTTTTTTAAGGAAAGACAGAGAGAAGGAAGGAAGGATAGAAGGAAGGAAGGAAGGAAGAAAGGGAAACATTTTTAAACATTTTCTTGTATTCTGTTTCTCCGTTTTTGTTACATGGGCTGGGGCCGGGAATCGAACCGAGGTCCTCCGGCATAGCAGGCAAGCACTTTGCCCGCTGAGCCACCGCGGCCCGCCCCATGCTGAGTTTTATGTCAACATTTCAACATGAGGCAATCACTCAGGGTTCTTCAGAGAAACAGAATCAAGAGTATATTTATCATTAGTTCATACAATTCATATGGGGGAGATGTGGATTTGTCTGGCAAGTCAGAAATCCAAAGGGTAAGCTGACTGAATTTGTTCTGGGATCTCCTCAGTTTTTGCTCTGAAGGTCTTCCTTCAGTGGATTGGTGAAGATCTCCCACATTATCAAGGGCAATCTCCTTTAGTCAAAGTCGACTGACTAATACCTTACAGTAATATCTGAACTAGCGTTATAATAAATAATTGTTTACCATAGCTTAGCTAAATTGACACATAAAATTAATCATCACAACATCAAAGAAGAAAAATCAGCTAGTTTATTGGATACACAAGTGAAGAGTATAATAGTGTACCCTATCTGACAGTCATCAACATTTAGAGGTTATAAATGGGGAGGTTGTGTGCTCTTTGGTTTTGACACATAGTTCAATATAGTAGGTGGGGAGGGTGAATATTTGAAAAATGCAACCAATAGATATCTCAAAGGGCAACATTGAAGGTGAAGTGAATTAAGTGAATTAAATATTTATTTTTATGATCAGTTGAAGATGAGAATTTCTGTATTTATCCTTATTGGCAAGAGTGGACCTTGGCCAACTGGTTTATCTGCCATTCTCCGCCTTCCATTCTTAATTCTGGGTGACCTCCTGGCATTCTGATGCCCATTTTCCAGACAAGTGTCTCTTTCCACAGCTATAACCCTGGAGAGGCCTTATGTTGCTTCCTTCTCTTTCCCATTTTTGGTCTATGATTTGGCCAACTCCATAAGAGAAAGCAATAAATAGATGAATGATTGGATCTTTAAATCTGACACGTTTTTTCCTATTTGTTCCAAAATAATTTCTGAATTAACATTTGAATACTACAAGAACAGTTTAATTTAAATTATGAGTAAAAATAGCCTAATTAGAATCTCCCTCCCCTCAAAGGTTTCTAGAGACAGATAACAGGAACTGATTGATTTGTGGTATCGCTACTGTTCTAGATACTGTAAGCATCATTCTTAGAATAAGCTAATATAGCTGACAGTGGTCTAATATTATATTCTCAGCCACAGCATTTGCGCTTTACTGTGTTAGATGTCATTGGAGAACAAAATAAGAAGTACATAAAATTTCTTAGTAGAGGTTAAGAATTTTATCATTTTTAGTTCTACTTAAGTACAAGCATTGCAGGTATCTCTTTCATTTCACTATTAGCCCGCAGGGTGTCAAAAAATCGAACAAAACCCCTTATACAAAGCTTGCCACCTTTCCCCCAGCAGCTCCAAGAATCTATTCTCAAGGAATATCAAAGGTGAACCATAAGTGGCTGTTAATAGAGGTTCATCACTCCTTAGCAAAACATAAAGCTATAACAGCTCCTTTGCTAAGTCAAATTCTGATATTCTCTCCATTAAGTCTTGGCTTTTCTCTCAAGCAGCAATTCTATTGCCCCTCCACTATACTTGGCAATCGATCAATGATGGCTCATTTATTTTCAAAGTGGTAAAGGCTTCTCTTTCCTTAACTGCTCCCAACTCTTTTCTGTCCCCCCAACTCCTACAAGCACATTCAATATCCCCACTCTCTTCTTTTCAAGCCTCCATGAGTGTGGCACAAAAGGTTATTTGACTTCTATTCTTGTCATTTTTCTTTTCTTATGCAATATTTTAATTTCCATGTCCTATTTAGGGCTTCCCTTTTGATTTTACAAATTCAATTTGAAAGACATAAAAACAAAACCAACATTTTTTTTTTCACTATGCTTCCTCTAAAACAAACCTAATTCTCCTCAACGTAATGGGCTTATATTGAACTGGCCACAAACAAGCCATATACGAATAAAAGTGGGAGATGGTCACAGATATGATCATTTGGAGTTATCTTGGTCCATAAAATAGTGTTTACTATTCACTACGCTGGTTCGAAATTGTTATTTACCTCAAAAAGCCATGTTCTTCTAATCCATTATTGTGGGCACAGACCTATTATGGGCTAAACATTTTAAGTTGTTTCTATGGAGATATGACTCAGCCTATTCAAGGTGGGTCTTAATCCTTTACTGGAGTCTTTTAAGAGAGCTCAGAGGAGAGAGAGGACTCTGAGACAGAAATGCCCTGGGGGGAACCAGCAAGGACACACAAAGCCCAGAAACATTTTGGAGCTAAGGCACGCATTGCCATATGCTTTTCCATGTGACAGAGGAACCGTGGATGCCACTGGCCTTTTCTTCAGAGTCAAGGTATCTTTTTCTGGATGTCTTATTTAGACACTTTCATATCCTTAGAGCTATAAATTTGTAGCCTAATAATCCCTTTTGTGAAAACCAATCCATTTTGGTATATTGCATTCCAGCAGCTTTAGTAAGTCAAAACAATCAATGATACCACTCTTCTTCCTTATGAGGACCCACAGGAAAAGTAACTTTTGGACCTAAGAACCGGTGTTAAAAATGTAATGCTACTTATAAGAATTTAATACAGAGAATCACCCTTTGGCTGCCAAAAATATCAGGGCCAAATATATGGCTTATTTGTATAGATGGCAGGTTTCATATATGTTATAAAAGAAATGGGGGCAGTGTTTGATAAATGTTATTAAAAGGAATCCTACTGGGGGGGTGTCTGGCTCAATTGGTCTGAGTCTTACTTTTGAATGTAGAGCTACTTTATATTGCTTTATTCTAGCTCCTAATCTCCATGTACATAGGAAATGAAAAATATCCATTCAGCATTACAATATAACAACTTTATATGTATTATCTTAATAACTGATTAGTGATCCATTCTGCAGCTATGCCATGAATTAACAGCACTTTCTTCTGCTTTTGGCCTTTGAAGTTATTCCCAACATTTTGTTGTGTTCCTATACTATAGCCCTTTCCCTAGTAAATCTCTTGTTCAGAGGTTAATAATTTGTAGGTGCTGAGCCATATTGCCAAAATATTTTCCAAAAGGTTTACTGTCTACTTGCAGATCTACAACCAAGAATAAATACTTGTTGGCCTATAATGTAATGATTCATGACTATAGATATTTTTAATTCTTTCTTATGTGATGTTGAAAGTATGTGCATTTTTTTAACTATTGATTTTTTTAAATTAACCAAGCCGAAATAATCCCTATATTAAATCACTTGCTATATTGAGCCTATTAAAAAATCAAGACCAAATATAAAATACAAGTTTTAAAACTAGTATATAGATTTGGCTAAGGAAAAATACAAAATGAAATGAAACAAATTATATTATTTCTCTAGTTTTAGATACTGACATAAAATCTCTGTATTTTATCTAGTCCCATAATGTTAAAAAAAAAAAAATCTAGAGATTTCTGTTAAGGGTTTCATATAGAAAAACTTCTATGCTTCTTGGGAAATTTTCTATTTCTTAAATATGAAGGTCACGTTTAACATGGACTAAAAATTACTCATTTATTTTAAAATGTCAACCCTATTTGACATTTTTGGAAAATATTTCAAATAGTCCCTGATTCCACTGAAAGAAATGAAAGCCAGTAAGAATGAACAGAAGGAAATTGAAAAAAAAATTTAGTAGTAAAAGTTCCCTAACCCTAAAGGCTTTCTCTAGAAAAGGTAAGTAAAACAGACATTTCAGCTACAGACATATTTTACTGGGTTACAATGAGAATCTAGCAGTAGAGTCATTGTCAATGAGAAAGGGAAAAAATAGATAAGCATCTTTATTCTTCTATTTTGAGTAGACCTATCTGTAGCTCTGATGCCTTGTCTTTTATTCTTTGGCTTCAGCCATTATATGGATCCTATCAAGTCTTAGTTTTATCTCTTTCTGAAATTGCTTGATTTCATTTGGATCATATCTTAGGAGATGTATATGGGAGTCATTGGTTGATTAGAATAACAAAGAACATTCTGAGGCAAGGCTGAGTAGAATTAGCTACAGAGTTCTATGTATAAAGGCACAAAAATGTGTAAGAGCCCTGGCAGTAAGTTGATAAGAAAATCTGCTAGAGGGAAAGAAGATTTGATACAGTGGCAATCAGTATGTCCTCATTTTTATTGAGTGCCTTTTTTATAAGAAAGAAAAGAAATCTGTGGAATTTGTCAGGCTGATGTGGGAGAAAGTGAAGGTGGCTAAACATTTAAAGGGTTCATCCCTTTAAAGTCTTTTTGAAACAAAGAGCTTGCACAGACAATTTAGGGAAATCATAATTAATCACCACTTCTGTTTCCTTTTACCATTTTTTTTGGATGTTAATATTATTTTTGGTGTTCAATTGGATCCATTTTTGGTGACATTTTATTCATTTTTAATTGCATAGACATTTTAATGTTTATTCAGAAACATTTCATTTTATTCTTCATATTATTTTTGTAAAGCATAAAAAAAATAATGAATCAGAAACCCTTTCTAAACAGAATGAAAAGCATTTTTCATTTAAAGGCAGATGTACCTGATATTAAAAGGAAGGCTTAATAGACCTAAAAGGTATTTTCTTTGTTGATGCCCATCATCCAATCAGTAAGTTTTTATCTCTGAATCCCGTATTTAACTTCAAGAAAACAAAATTACTTTTGAATAGATTTTCATATATCAAAGACTTCAATAAAATAGAAGCTTCATAAAGATATACCAGTGGATGAAAAGGGAACAGATCATGATTAAAATATCATTTTAAGTTACCTGTAGGAGAGATTAAACCACATTAATGATTATCATCTTAGAAGTTTTCAAAGACAGCAAAAAGGAAAAAGAAAAAAAAAGAGAAAACTCCCAAAGAGAAAGTTAATATTAAATTTTTTTACTTAGATGAAATGGAATCCATAGGAAATAATTAAATGCTTTCATTGAATAGCATGCTTTTTTATAAACCATAGAAGAACACGATGAACAGAAGAGTTATCAGAATACAGTTATTTGCACTGATACCTGCAATAAAGCTGAAATAATTAATTCAAATAAAGTATACTTTAGAGCAAACTCATTACATCTGCTATTTTAACAACTAACAT
Organism: Tamandua tetradactyla; assembly: GCF_023851605.1. Classification (NCBI taxonomy): domain Eukaryota; kingdom Metazoa; phylum Chordata; class Mammalia; order Pilosa; family Myrmecophagidae; genus Tamandua; species Tamandua tetradactyla. The sequence goes on from NC_135352.1 coordinate 33,353,152, forward strand.
GCATTGCTTATGTTGTGATGTATTGATTATTTTAATTTGTTCTTTTCTTGGCAGGGATATGATATGAAATCCACAGGAAAGAAAGAAACAATAGTATGTCTCAAGGAGGTCCAAAGTGCCACGTGGCTTCAGGGGAGCCCGAAGATCTGCAAATCAGGCCCGAGCAATGAAAAGGACTGTGCTAAAACCCTCAGCCTTTTATCTACAGGAACTAGGTAACAAGAAATGTAGAATAAAAATAAATAGAATCAGGCAACCTAATTTTGTATCTCTAGCTTATCTACACCTAAATAATGTGCAACTGAGTTTTTTTTTGGTTTACTGTATGGCGAGCTCATGTTTCATTATTTTTCCATGTGACTATTCCCTTATTGCGACACCGTTTGTTGAATTTTTGTTTGTTTGCTTTTTGTTTGTTTGTTTTGCTTGTTTTGGGGGCAGTGCATGGACCTGAAATCGAACTCAGGTCTCCGTCATGGCAGGTAAGAATTCTATCACTCTTGCACCCCCAACTATCCTTGCACACCCCTGCCTCAATCACCTTTTAAAGAACAGACTTACTTCTGCTTTACACACGAGCGAGATAAGTTCTTAAGTAAAAGTTCTATAACATAGGTGATAGATATTAAACTGCAAGGTTACAATCTAAAGAGGAAAGCATATGAATACATGGGTAGCAGCTGCAGATCATTATATAAAGGTGTATTTGTTTTCTTTTGTTTGAGAAAGAGCTGGTGATATTTTCTTACAGATATAGTATTATTTCATTGAAATTATTCAATTAAAGAATATTCCATTTCTCAACAATGGATCTGTGTTTTTAAATTGATATATTCTAAGAATAAAGTTGTATGCATAATAGTTCCCATATTTATTGATGTGTCTTTATGTGAAATTAAAATATTTAAGCCTTGGTTTAATTTCTGATTAAATCCTTTGGCATAAATTCTGCCATAAATTTTGCTTTCAGTTTTTCAGGACCCAGATGTTAGCAAAAAAGAACAATAAGCTTTAATCTTTAACTTCTTGCATGTAACTCCTAGGCTCTCAGTTCACAAAATTCCTTTTCAATAAAATCTCTGACAGACCCCAAATTAGCATCTAGGTTCTGTCACAGGTATTTTAGTTCTCCAGTTATATTACAGATCCATATTCAAATTCTTGAGCTTAATTTCAGCTCTAAGTGTTATTCTATTAGTTATTGAGATCTTGGTCAGGATGGACTTTTATCTATTTTTTCTGAGTCCCTAGGATTACAACTACAAGATTTATCCTTATATTTTTTATATGCCTTTGTCTTACGGAACTCAAAATCTACTTTACAGTTCAGAATTTTCAGAAATGCATAAATTTCATCATGGAATATTGAAGCCTAGATTTTCTGTCTCCATCATGCTTTTTCTATGCTGATACTTACACAAATTGACTTTCTCCTATGAAGAATCAATTCGACACTCCTTAGAATATGCCACAGGATTGGCTGGTGTAAACCGTTTTGTAAAATCTTAATCTCTGTCAATTGAATCTCTGTAATTTTATCTCCTGGGCTGGGGCACTCTTGGGACTTACACAAATAGAATTGGATGAGAAGCTATTATATAATAAATAACTTATTCAAAAGGGACTACTAGTCCATCTTGATATTCTTTAATATTCCAGATATCCTTCTTTGGAAAAAGTGAAAGCCACACCAGAACACTTACAATATTCTGTACTCACTGTCTTATTTGGAACTATGAAATGGTCCCAAATTTAATTCAAACTCTGAAATACATTAAATGTCATTGAAAGTCAGTCACAAATGCCTCATTCAAAGCATTTGGTAAATTTGAAAATATGTTACAAATATTAGTCCTTATAATCCTATGCCCATGCCACAGTTTTTTACACATAAGATGGTGTGCTGGTTTAAGTGTTGTTTGCCCCAGAAGAGCCATGTTTCTTTTATTCCTGATTCAATATTATGGGGTAGAAATTTTGATAGGATTATGTGGAGATGTGACACACCCAATCGTGGGTGTGGTCTTTTGATTAGATGGCGGTTTGACTCTACCCATTTAAGGTGGGTTCTGATTAGTTTACTGGAACCCTTTAAAAAGAGAGAAATTTTGGAGAAAGCACAGTTGCATGAGAGCTGACAGAGACACAGGCATTTGGAGATCCTTAGAGCACTGACAAATATAGCTCAAATGTTGAGCAAGGACTCACTGAAATAGCCAGAACCTGAAGAGAAGAAATCTTCAGCCCTAGGAGAAACTAAGCTGAGAGATGAAACCCAGAATTTTGCCCTGGGGTAGCTAAGTTAGGACCACTGGAAAGAAGGACCCAGTAGACGTCAGCCAGGTGATTTCCCATGTGAAAGGGATCAGCTTTCTTTAGTCAAAGTATCATTCCCTGGATGCCTTAGTTTGGACATTTTTAAGGTCTTAGAGCTGTGGACTTATAACTTAACAAACTTCCGTTTTTAAAAGATTTTCCACTTCTGGTATATTGCATTCTGGCAGCATTTAATAAACTAATGCAGATAGTCAGAAAGTCTGATGATGGTTGGTAGGGTAAATATTAAATGGTGTTTGGAAAGGCTTCTGCCGTAACTTTCTGCTTTATATTCAAAGTTCTCAATTGTTTCACTTTTTGTAATACTTACAGCAAGTATTTAACTCCAGGAGGCTTTTTATTTTTGTTCCTAACTAGTAACAATAGTGTAACTACATGTATGAATTTATAATCTGCAAAGCGATTTTGAATATACTGTCTTATTTGGTGAACCCTCCAAATCTGTGAGCTCTAATAAATCATAAAAAGTGGCTGAGACCATGACAAACGCCAGGATCAGTCCTGTAACCACCTGTTGAGTGCTTTGAAGACTATTGGTTTTTATTTCTTTGCTTTGTATATATGTTATACTATATTATTAAAAAAAAAAGTGGCTGAGAGAAGTTAATTTTCATCCCAAACCGTATGACTGATGTATGACATAGGGATTTTTACCGAGCTTTCATAGTATAAGAACTGCTACTATGAGTAATCATGACCTCTCTGGAGTTTTCAGAGTCACAAAGACATAGAGATATTTTTACATTCAAACATTTAGGCTTTATTCCCTAACTGGCCTAGAATGATCCATTGAGCAAGGTACCAGGTCCTTCTTTTCTTATTCATCTCCTCACATGCAACACAAAAGTTCATATTGGCGTAACCAATATTTTGCTCAGTGATGTAACCAATTGGTTCCAGACCTATTTATGTTATCAAATCACCAACGAAAATAACAAGCCATTCTTTACTTCAAGTTCTAATGGCCCCAAACCTTCTATCAGTGGTTAAGAAACTGGTTTTTCCAGGGATCTGCCGTGCAGATTAACGCAGCTTCCCATCACCCGGGCAGACATCTTGACTTTGCTATAAATTCATGGGCCGTATCCGCAGTAATTTAAGGCTTTTCTCCTTTGAACTTTTATATGTTCACTTGCCTTTTTGTTCACTTGTTCTTAACAATTCAACCTGTTTTTCTTCCTTCAACATGGATGAACACTGAAGACATTATGTTGAATGAAACAAGTCAGACACAAAATGACACATATTGCATGCTTTCTCTCATTATGAAATACTTAGAATAAGCAATTCATACAGACAGAATACAAACAGAATGGAGGTTACTGGGGGCTGAGGGAGGGAAGGATAGGGAGTTACTGCTTGATGGTAGAATCTGTTTGGGATGATGAAAATGTTCTAGAAATAGATAATGGTGGGTGAGGTTATACATCATTGTCAATAAGCTTACAGTCACAGAATTGTAAACTTAAAAATGATTTTTATGTTATATATAATCTACCACAATAAAAGGTATATAATTCAAAAATTAGCATTACTTATTATCCCTAAACTTCTATCAGTTAGGCACTTTCCACTTATATGTACTTTATCTTTACGCTGGCTTATATCCTTGAGGTAAAATTCAATATCCTTCTGTATCTTGTTTTATTTCACCAAGCAATCCATAACATATTAAGCTAACTTAAATCTTTTACAAAAAACTATATAATATGAATCAATTAAGAAATGTGTATAGAGTCCCCTGTTTTTCAGACATTGATATATTTTAAAAAACTAAGTTAATCATGCTGATTCTATAACTTTTTCATCATAATTTTATAATTGTTTACCTAATTCTTACTCTATCTCATCTTAAGTAGAGCATTGTTAGCTAGTTATTGGGTAACATAGGGAAAAATGCATCAAAATAAAAAAATTCACAATATTGCTTGATAAGGTATTTGTCTTCTTAAATGACAACATCAATTTTAAAAGGCATAAGTAAAAGGTTTGGTATAATTATCGAAAAACAGTCATACATGCCGGAGACCCAGGTTCGATTCCTGGTGCCTGCCTATGCAAAACAACAACAACAATGACAAAGAAACCCAAAACAGTCATAAATAACCAGTGTCCTATGTGATTATTTGTGTTAAATTTACTACGATTTACATCATAAGGTAGTTTATGGATTTTCCTTTTGCATCCTGTAAAAACAGTTTGCCTGAGATCCTAGTCTACCTATTTTTCACTTCTGTTAAGGAATTTATTTTTAAATGATACAGCAAGATGGAGCAAATACTTTCATATAAGTATAATAAGTGACATTGGTTTCTCTCTACCCCCTGCCACTGGCTCAGATACCCATGAATCCAATTATTTAAGATGCCCTGAGGAAAAGGAAGCTTTTGAATAACTTCGAGTGATTTCTTTGCTTCAGAAAACACACCTTTACTTTTCTAAATACTTAAACCATGCTATTCCTTTAACCTTTAAAACCTTATAAAGCTGAATTATCTCAGGTTCTAAGCCTCTTTGATTTTATAAATTCAAAGGAAAAGATTTATTAGTGCCCAGTAGTAAAGAAAATTTTGTCGTTGATTTAGAAGGTTAGAAAAGTTTTTTACTTAGAGCTTAGAGGCTCTCTGTGTACTGCTTTAACATTTATGGGCATTAAGAAATAAGATATTCAAGTAACTGTTAATGTTTCCATGACATTCTATGTAAAAGGGAAATCAGGGCACAAATTCTAATTTGATTATATTTAATCTATTTTAATTCAAATATACTATCATTTTGTCAATTAAAAAAAATGATTTACTCGGAATCCAGAGATTGGCTTTGTAAACAGACTGAAATTTATTTTACTTGAGATAAAATAATTCTGATCTTTATACAGTTTTAGTAATTCAGTTTCCACCACATAAAATGAAGAGATTGATGGTACTTAACTCATGGTGGTATGAGATTTCAATGTACTATTATAAATGCATGCAGAAAAATGCTCTAAGTAGATTTAATTTCTCAGTTAGGCTATCGGCATCATATCTGCTTTATCACCTTTCCTATTTTTCATTGTCTAATAGGGTTAAAAGAAAGAGTAGGAAAAATAATTAAGAGATAAACTGAAACTCCTGCCTACATATGTGCTTATTCTATTTTTTTTTTCCTCTGAACTCCACTTGTTTCTTAGTTATGTCTGGAGAGGCATCTAATATGTTGGGATTTTAAGAGAAGCCAATTCATCACAGTCCCAGTGAAAGGTTCTCTGGACCCTGTCCTTCACAGATATATTAGGACAGTGACTCTGATGAGATCAATACCTCCTCCCTTTTGATAATCACGAATTCCAGAAAAGTCTCAAGATTCAAGGGACTAAGAATATATGAACTGTCACACATGCTAGCAAGTCCATCTAATTTATAGTGACATTTCCTTGTAGGATTTATCAGTGATAGATTTTTTTCTTATGCTTGATAAGCTTTGTCTCTTCATACCCCCAGTTAGTGTTCGAAACTATGATATATAGTCCTCATCATACATTGGATTGTTAATTTACTCATGTACTTATTTATTCACTTGCCCATTCATTAAATAAACATTATTTAGCACAGGCACTAAGGATGGAATTATATGCAAAATATATAGTACTTGCTCTCATGCTTTACCAAATGTGGAAAAGAAATATTAAAATAAGTATAGGAATAAATTAAAAACTAGGAAATAAGAAATTACTATGAAAAATTGTAAAAAATTTTGAAGTAATCTAATGGAAAGACCTAATTTGGAAATGAGGCCAGGGAGCACTGAAACCACGCTATTGGGACTAGCTAGCCAAACAGATATGGATGGGAGAGTAATCCTTGACTGACTAAGGAATAAAACACGTGGAGGGTTTCCATGTAGAGAAGTGAATTGCTTTTGGTAAATAGAAAACACTGTGGTAAAAAAGAACAAGGGGGAGAATGGTGGATTATAAAATTGGTGCGCTAAGCCCTGGTCCATCCCAAATCTGACAGCAAATGATCCTAATTCTTATTTCATGGATATAATAGTAATTGTCTAGTATGTAATCCTTCAACTCCCTTTCATGCATATGAATTCTTTCCTATTATTATTTTACCTCTGATTTAAAGCATAAAGCACCTCCTTTTCTGTTCAAGCTTTAATCATTCTCTTTGGATACGTCTTTTCTTTCCTTGGGATTGTCTTTAATCAGCCCCTTATCTCAGTTTTCTTTCTTCAACGTTTTCTATTTAATAGGCTTCTTTCCCTATCTTTAAAAAAAGAAGATTGTAAAAGGCACTGACTTATTTACATGTGTGACATCGTGAATGTCAGAATATCTGGCTAAAACTTTTCAGATATTAAGACTCAAAGCAGCACTAAAATTGTTAACCAGAACAACCAGTAGTAAAGTGGAGCTGGCTGTTAATGCCTTGCAAAAACCCACGTATGCTCACAACTTCCCAAAACTCCTTCAGTGATCTCATGCTGATAGCTTGAAATAGAAGGTCTCATGTTGGAAGTAGGTATAGCACAGAAATTAGCAGAAAATACAAATCAAGACTTTTTTCTCTCAGAGTGGTTGTGTTAAATACTCAGTAATATACCACTGAGTACAATATAACATTTTCCCAACATCAAAACAACTCAAAATGTCTAAGGAAACAACACGGGCCATTACCTCATTCAATTAGTTTTTTACTTTAATTATGTCCTTTTATATATATTAGTGACGTGAAGCCTTTTTATCTTCATTTTTTAATATCTCACTTACTTTTGAGGTGCATTGTTGATTCATTCCCCATTGTACAGTCTATGTCATAATCCTCTCATCGCAATATTCTGGAAGATCTTGCTATAACAGTATTCATTGAAATATGTATGTATATAATTATATATTCATGTATAACATATTGATAGAAATTTAGTGGCTCATATTTGAAGGCTTTGCAAAAAAATATGGGGTATAACAAATTAGTTGAGAACTATTGACCTTGGCATTTACCCCTTCTGCTTAACCATACTAATGTTCTTTCCTTTCCAAGTTAAACTTTCTGAACAACTCATCCATACTCATGTTACTATATAGTTACATATTCTTTCTTAATCAACAAGATTAAGCTTTTTCTCACTTCTAGACCTAGCACTGACTCTGAAATTTTTATTTCCAATGTATGTCTCTTACCGCTTACTCCTATTCTTTCAATTACTTATGCATGTGTTTTCACTGTCAACCATTGAGACTTCAAAACCATTTATCTACAATTTTGTAATAATCCATGAGTTTCCTTTGGTTTCACTTAATTCCACTTTTACCTCAGGATCTCCCATTTTTTGCAAAACACACCAGTAGACACTATTGCATATATATATACTATCAGTTCTATTACCAAAAAATCTCCTGGTGTCAGGCATAAAATTATGAGTGTCATTTTTCTCTGAATACACAGGAAAACTGTATTTCTTAGGCATTTACTTACTGGATTCATATAGGACCATAAGTCTGAATTCTGGTCAATAGAATATGGATGGAAGTGATTTTGCCTTTTCCAGGCCTGACTTCTAAGTATCTTAAACAAATTTTATCCTCTGGTAGAATAGAAATACTTCATGTGGCCAGAGCCCCACAATGAAGCATCCTAGAATTTTTAGTTATAGCTTGTCAAAGTCACCCAAGGTCCTCATCTGAACCATAATATTTATTGCAAAATAAGGTAAAAGTAAAGTGAAAAATGAACCTTCACTGTTACGAGACACTCAGGTTGGGGTTCTGTTCATTATGGCAGCTAGTGTTTATTTATGCTGATTAATACAGAAGTTGCTATTTAAAAAGGTACTGCTAAACAAAATTAAATTTTATGATATTGGCTTAGCCACAGGGTGACTGGCAGTGAGGATATTGCAGGTATTTCAGACTGAATATGGGGGTGGTTGGTGTAAAATATTTGATGAAACTACCTCCCTTGTACTGTAGGAGACAGTCCATATACCTACTAAGCCAGCATTTGTGTGGTAGAGATAAGACGATAGAACTTAAAAAGTGTGTTGATGGGTTGGTTCTTATTGGCTCTATCTGAAAAGAAAGAGATGAGCTGAGGGAAGATTGAGACACTTAAAAGCAAAAACATAAGAGGATAGTGAGTGAGTCCAGAAATTCAGAGACTTGCAGGATTGAAAAAGCTGACAGATGATAAGTTCCAAACAACAAGAGTCGTGATTTAAAGGAGATTTTAGTAGCTAGGGCTCAGGAAAACTTTTCAGTAAAATAAACAACTCAGGCTAAAGGGCAGGTTCAGAATGAAATCTTTTCCCCTGTACTTCCATGTGGGCTCAGAATAGTTATCATTAACTTTGAGAGAAAGGCATGGGGGTGAGGAAGCAAAATAAATGAGGCTTGAGAAAAGTGTCTGGGAAAGAACAGTGTGGGTGATTACTAGCACATAGAAATGAATGAAATGAAATAAATCAGATGCCTACTGTATTCCTGAAGAAATTACGTTGACAAGGAAACCACTGTTCTGAACTCAAAAAGCCTTTGGTGATTAAAGGCTAGAAACTACCCTTGCTTTCTACCCCTCTCCCTGGTTCAAGTAGAAATTGAGTTTTGAAAGCTGTGAACTCCTGAGGACAGCATATTTTTCAGTACCCGATTTCAGGTGTGACCCTGTGAAAACGCAGGGCAAATTCAAGGACTCCTCCTGCCTCCACTATGGGAAGGAACGCTTGGGAGAGACCTTGGGGCATGTTCAGAGGAAACCCAAGTAGAAGCAGAAGCCTGAAAATTCACTTGAGACTTTTTCTGAAGACATAGACTTTAGTTGTATGAGCCACGGATATTTGGAAGTCATTTATTAGAGTAGAGCAGTACAATTAGTTGATGATGTGCTGGACTATTGAGATCCCCTCTTCAAGACCAAGGGGAATAGTTCCCTCAATTTCCAGGACTACTGGCTGCTGAGAGCTCATATCTGTATCCCTCTCTATAAATTGATCTCTACCCGAGGGAGCCACATTACCCAAGGCTAAGCCATATCCATCAGACAGACTGTTTTCCCATGCATTGGTAAAATTTTCAATCCCCTTGCTTCAGTTTGGGGCAACTACAAAGTGCCATTCATCTCCTGAGTGCCCCATGAATTTGGCTGAGATATCTGAGCAACTGCGACACAGTTCAACTTCTACTTCTGCCCATTCCTGCTTCCTGACTTCCTTAGAGTTGTTGTTCACAAGTGCAATTCCAAAAACTATTTGAATGCAAAATTTATCCCAGAGTCTCCTTCCAAGCCAGACCTAAGACAATAGCTCATGATTTCTTACTCTAACCTACTTAGTTCCTTGTTTGTTTGATACATATCTCAAATTCACTGGCTCCTTGCCATGTCCATCATGGCCACATTAGTCCACACCACCATCATCTCTTAGAGAACTGCACAAGCCTTTTAACTGGTCTCCTTTTGTCCATTCTTTCCCATTTGGAGGTCACAAAAACAAAGTCTTTACTATTCCTGCTGGTTCAGCAGGAGAGTAGAAAGAGCTCCTTTTCCCAGGAGCAATAATGAATCACCTTATCAACCTTGGACTGCCAACCTCCAGACTTTATATATTCTGACAAAATAAATCTTTACTTCAAGTCACTTAGGTGAAGGTTTCCCATTACTCGTAGTCAAATGAAATCATCACAATCTCTCTTGAGATACAAACTAGTGTATTCAATATTGTACTTGACAACTCAGCTTGGGTAATCATAACATCTGATAACCAAGATATTCCTTATTTATCTCATTTTGTATTTCCTCTATCCCTAAATATCCTATTTCCCTTCTTGACCTGCATTTCTTCACAACTGATGTTGACTCTGGTGCCATACCAGACTGATAAAACTCCCTTGATTCCTATATTCAATTGGTAACTGTATCATCTTGGATAAATCTGTTATTTGTCACCTGCTTTCCGTATACATTCCATTGTCCTCCTTCAGGCTCTCAACATATCTCTCATATGCAATTGAATTTGTCTCTTATGTCCACTATGTATTCATATATGCTTCATTGAAAATCTACCACCCACCTATTAGAAAAAGGAACTTTTTATAAAAACACCAATTTTGAGTGTTACCTCCCAGCATAATATACTTGGTGGTTGCTAATTTCTTTTCAGAGCATGCAAACAGGGGCTTAATGACTTTCACGAACTGTTTTAACAAATTTTCTAAATTTTGCTTTTGTCACTGTGCCCTTTGACCATCCACATAAGCAGTTACTTGTTTCGCCTAAAATCCAACAAGTAATTCCATGCCTCCATGCATGTTCACCACTGCTTTGGGTTCCCTTTATCTTTTTTTTCTGAGTATACTGTTGTTCATTATTAATCTTTCAAGAACTATACAATTTATAACTTCTATGTAACATTTATTGAGCCTTCATACCTTCCCTTCGATAGACACAGTTGCTTCCTCCTGTGTATCAGTATTGTGTCTTTTATAAAAATATGTATCAGCTTCCTACTGTTTGAAGGACTCACCCAAGTTATCTGGGGTACTCTTTCATACATAAAGTCAACTGATTTAGGACTTTAATCACATCTACAGAATACTTTCACAGAGAAACTTAGTTTAGTCATTGATTGAATACCTGGTCACAACAGCGTAGCTGAGTTGACACATAAAAATGACCACACACCTCTTGGGGTAAAAAATCATGACTTTACATCTCAGTGTAATTCCAACTCCTGGCATAGTGCCTAGGATTTGTTTATAAGAGAACATATCTGCTGGGTAGCTACCAGAAATTTGATCAGAATTAATTCAACAATACCCTGCCCCCATGCAGCTCTTTTTTTCTCTTACTTATATAGGTACTGAGGTATGCCCTAGAAAAGATAAAAAGATCAAAGCCTGTCTACCATTGAAGCTCAAGAATATACAACACCACCTGATAGATTGCAGGTCAGGATGTTGGAAAATGCAATGTGTTTCCAAAGTATGACTCAATATAAGGAAAAGGGAATATAGACCACCAACCCAGACTCAAGTTCCAAGTCCTAAGGGTTCAAAAGATCTTGTGATTCAGCATTTATTTAGATGGTTGATAAGAAAACTCATCATGATATGGTCATGCTGCTTGCACAGACAAATCATAGGAAATAGTAGCCTTTGTTGAAGGGATGCCGATTGGCCCACCCATTCTCAGAACTTAAAATAGAAAGAAGTAATTAGGTCCTGCTTCCCTGAAAAGTCATTATTACAAAGGTGATTCAACCATATTGTGTAGTAAGCAGAGAGGCAGTCAAGTGATAAATCTTTTCAGAATGTAAATACAAGGTGCTAAGTGAATATATAGAAAGGGATTTGAAAATTTTCAGGGTAGATAAAATCTCCTAAGTGACATCTGTTGAGCATGGAAAGAAGGAAAGGTAGGCATGGGTGACAGTTAAGGGTGTTGCAAGAAGATGTTCTAGATGGTACCAAGCCCTAGAGTTGAGATCAGGTGTAGAAATTACTAAGAAATTAAACAATGGGTATGAATGGATTTTGAGACCAAACCAGAGAGTGGTGGAAAAGGAGCTAGAGAGATGGTCAACAAGAAAACATGCGTGGATGTGCAGACTGTTAGAATTGATGGACTTTCTTCTAAAGGCAATGGCAAACTGTTATAGGATTTCAGATGAAAGTCTAAGATAATCACATTGTCCTTTACCCAGAACATTCTGGTACATTGTGGACACTGAATTGTATAAAGAAAATGGTTATAATGATGGATAAGGCTAGAGTGAAAACAGAGGGAAAGTGTGAGAGAGATTTAAAAGGCAATATCAACAAGAATGTGGGAGCAAGGAGGAGAGAAGCATATTGAAAATTCCCCTGTTCTGGCTTGGATATTTGTGTGGATGGTGATTCAATTTAAAGATATTAGGTAAACAAGGAATGGAGTATGTTGCATGCCAGTTTTGAAGATGTCGCTCTCAAATATTTGAATCTAAATGCAGCTGTTAATAACTACTGGATATACTAGTCTATAGTCAAGCAGAGAGGTCTGAATTTGAAATACTGATTTAAGTAATCCATATATAGAACATTGTGAAAAAATGGGGAGGTCTCTGTGGGCAAAAAAGGTGAGAGAAAATAGAAGAGAGATAAAAATATGATGAAGAAATGGCATAAGATGGAGCCAAGGAACAATGATATCTAATAATCAAGTGGGTAAATAATGGCAAAGGAGACTAAGAGGAATGAACAGAAAGAGAAATTATTTCTTTTTAGTCAAAAAGTTAGGTAAATTAAGTCAACTATTGGAGTATATAATTGGTAAAATGCCTGCTGTATTTAGTAATATGAAAGACTATAGCTTTAGTGGGAGCAGTTTTCCCACAGATGTGGAATGTTAAATAATGAGCAGGAGATGAGTAAGCCAAACCATACAAGCTAGAATATATGTTCAATAAATTGGCAGCTTGCAAAGGATGTTGGGTGGATTGGAAGAGAAATGGTTGTATTTGTGTGTGTGTGTGTGCTGGTGTATAAATGAGGGAAGAATTTTTGCAGGAATGTTGAGTCCTCGTTATTTAACTGTGGTGAATTTCATAAGAATTTTATCACTCATTGATGTGTTCCTCAGTAACTGAAGTAGTCCACCATGTCCCACCCCAGCTGAGAAAATTCTAGGAAAAATGTTCTCCTTATGTTGCACTATGGAGGGTAGCTGCACAACCAAGGGACAGCAATAGGGAAATAACAAGATCATAATGTAAGCACATCTGGAACTTTATTAAGTATTTGGATAGCAGTAATGTGTAACAGAATGGACATTTTTCAGCTAAGAGCATGAAGATTATGATTTCATTAAAATATAATTTTAATTAAATATATAATTAAATCCCACAAGGAATAAAGACTAGCTTGAAAGACACAAAGTAGGTGTTCAATGAATAATTGTTGAATGGAAGGATTCTTTGATACATTAAGCGATCACTCACTCTACAGCATTTCCTTTCTTCACACAGATAGTATAGAAATCAAATTGAAAAAAAAAATGATCAGAATAAATTAGTTTGAGTTGCTGGAAAGGGCAAACATTTAAAATCCAGAATTACAGGCTTTTTTGGAGCAATGTCATAAGAACAGCTTTTCAATATCAGAAAAGCTGATTTAAAGTAGAACAATGTTGTTTCAGTTTAATTATAAAATTAGAAATGAAGCTGATACCAGAATACATTAGGTAGTCAATGTCATCTTCCAGGCCAATCATTTTTAGGCTTGGACAGTGCCGGTTTTTATTTATATAGTAGATACTTGATTTTATCTATTCAGGTAAATAAGAGTTAAAATAGCAAGAGTGTGGATTTGGCCCCACTAAGATAATTAGTGTAATCTGTTATGTATGAAATCTGGGTTGGCAGGGCTTAGATTTTAATAATGCCTGTGATACCAAATCAACAATTTGTCATTATGGCTGCAAAATGCACAGATGGACAAATACTCATTTTGAAATTTATTTGTTTTTCCAGAAGAATCCATTGGGATTATTTTACTTTTATTTGAATATTCAGAGTCACAATAAAAGCTAATGATGGAATTTTTGCATTTAAACATGGTACATCCTTTTCTTATATCTCATTATAATGAACTTTTTACAAAAATTGTGTCATTATCTATATTTCTGTGATTTTAGTCTTACATTGGGAGGGCATTATAAAAGCACAGATAAAAGGCTGGCACTATATGCAACCATAACATCCTCATAAATATAGACATATATTTAAAATTAATATATGTCTATATTAATACATATACTTCATATATATGAAACACATAACGTATCTGTAGTGCATAGTTTATTGTATATATTATATTTATATAATTTATACCAATAGTAGTATAAATATACAACTTTCCAGATAGATAATAATGCGTGACAGTTATAACTTTACAAATAAATATGAGCTGTTAGTGTTAAGAGGTCCATATTAAATATAGTTGCAAAATTATCTGCCTTTAGAAAAATAACTACATTGTACATGTTATTTTTTGGTATATACTATCTGTAATATATAACCAATCAAGTATATTATCAGGTATATAAATGAAACCAAAACCTTTGTTTCAGAAATCCTTGTGTGGACGTCTCTCACTAGAAGAAGCTAGGAAAGGAGGAGGAGTATATTTCCGGGAAACATAACTATCCACATAATAGGCTATAGCTCACATAACCCATGGCTTTGGCAGTATATACATGACATATTTTTTTACTGCCACACTATGGATAAGGTAAATTAAGGAGTCTTTCTTTCTCTTTCTCTACTCATATGCCTTCATTTATATATATGTAATCTGATGGATGTTTGTATATGAAAATATCGTCGTGAGTATTGTTAAATAAAAAATGCAGCATCCTACAAAGGAAGACAGAAAAAAAAAAGTCCAAAATATGTTGTTTAGGCCACTGTCCTCTCTCTAAGCATGAAGTCATGAATTATTTCAAATAGAAACATATACTTTTAAAACAACTACAAAAGGAAGTCCACACTTTCTCTATATAATAAAGTCCTCTCTACCAGAATGGTATTATAAAATAAGACAGTTTCTGCTTCAGTTGAAGGTAGTGCCCTTTTGATATTTAAATAAGGAAAGATGGAAGGAAGGAATGAAGAGAAAGAAGGACAGAGGAGAGGAGAGGGAGAGGGGACATGAAGAAAGAGAGGAAGGAGAGCAGTAGGAAAGTGGTGGTGGGGAAAGAATGAAATAGAGAAAGAATCTGCCCCCCCCCCCAATACCCTGTGGTTAACTCGTGGGAAAAAAACCCCAAGCCATTGCAGGCCTCATCCTACAGGTTAAAATGAAAACCTTTTGGGTCTCAGGGGCTGTAGCAATATCATTTGTTGAAAATTGAAAATTACAGTCTACTTCTGCATAATAGATAATATAATGTTAGGTAAGGGGCTATTGTTTTAGTTGCAAAAGCTGCCAGAACACAAGATCCCAGTAATGGAACAACTTCTAAAAAGGGAATTTATTGCTTTACAAGTTTACAGTTCTAAGGCCATGAAAATGTACAAATTAGGGCACCAACAAAAGGCTAGCTTTATTCAAGGAAGGCAGAACACCTCTGTCAGCTGGGAAGGCAGATGGCGACATCTGCAAGATTTTTTTCCCAGTTTCTCATTTCATAAGTCTTCCCAAGGGGCATTTTTCTTCTGCAACTCAAAGGTCTTTGGCTGTGTGGACTTTGAAGCTTTTTCTAAAATGGTTCCCTCTTTAAAGTCTTCAGTAAGCAGCCCACCATGGAAGGATGGAGACACATGTTCGTAGAAGCCACCTAATCAAAAGGTCCTACCCACAATTTGGTGGGTCAAATCTCCATGCAAACAACTTAGTTAAAAAGATCCTACCCAATAATATTACATGATAATTAAAGAACCCGGTTTTTCTAGGGTACACAAGAGCTTCAAATCCGTACAGATAACAAATCATTCATTAAAGTGTCATCTGTTATGGATGGGTGGGTGGCAGGAAACTAACAAGACAAGTGTGGAACCCAAATCTAGATGGGGAAAACAGGAAACTTTTCTGAAACATGTCTGACACCTGAAAATACTGTTCAGGTCCCTGACTATCATTTCATATGCCACAATTATATGAAATTGAGAGATACAAACCTGGATTAAGATTTCCTAGCTGAAGTTACTTCAGGGACAATCTCTATCTCAGAATTCTCCAAGGACTAACTTACCTTTCCTGAATACCTACCAATGAGCCCCAAAAAAGTAGTTGGTTTTATCATATAATTCTTAGTTATCTACATACCTCGATACCAGTAAATAAGCAAGAGTCCTAAGAGATCAAGTTCTTTCTGTTCTTTGGTTCATCTTTATTTTGTTCTCTAGCAAAATGTATGACTTGGACAAAGAGGGATAATCATTTAAAATAAATGTCTTCATTTTAGTCATGGAGTTCAAAAACACATTGTGAAGCTAGAAGTTTTGCTGAGTCACCACATTATCAAATCACATGCTAGAGTCAAGGAAAAGGGTTATTATCTTTTGTTCTCCAGAGATTCACTTCTCTGTACATATTTGGAGAGGGTTTCCTCCAATGTTCTCTTGGGCCTCTCTTTGAAGGTTGTGAGATGGTATTAGAAGATAGAGGTTGGTGCTATGCTATGAAGCCCCTACTCCTTCAGCTGGTCTTGGGATGCAAATGGTTCTCATCAATTCCTTCTTCCACAGTCCACCCTAAGTTCCTCTTACCCACAGCTATCAGCTCCGTTGGTCTTGGTTGCTTAGTTATAGTATGCACAAAATTCATTCCTAAGGGTACTTGTTTCTTGGTAATCATGGTCTTCTAAAGCCAGGTTTGTTGTAGATGTCAGTTCTAGTTTGCTAGCTACTGGAATGCAAAATACCAGAAACAGAACAGCTTTTAAAAAGGGGAATTTAATAAGTTGCAAGTTAACAGTTTTTAAGCCGTGGAAATGTCCCAATTTAAACAAGTCTATAGAAATGCCCAATCTAAGGCATCCACGGAAAGATACCTTGGTTCAAGAAGGCCCATGAAGTTCAGGGTTTCTCCCTCAAGTGGAAAGGTACATGGTGAACACAGTCAGGGTTTCTTTCTTGACTGGAAGGGCACATGGCGAACACTGTGTCATCTGCTATCTTTCTCTCTTGGCTCCCTGTTTCATGAAGCTCTCCGGGAGGCATTTTCCTTCTTCATCTTCAAACGTCGTCGGCTGGTGGGCTCTCTGCTTCTCTTGGCTATGTCATTCTGCTCTCTCAGAATCTCCCGTTTTCTCCAAAATGTTTCCTCTTTTATAGGATTCCCATAATCTAATCAAATGAAATCCAGTTTAGCAGCCACTCTTGATTGAGTCACATCTCCAGGAGGTGATCTAATTATAGTCTCAAACATACAGCATGGAATAGGGATTAGAAGAAACAGCTGCCTTTACAAAATGGGATTAGCATGAAAACATGGCTTTTCTAGGTTACATACATCCTTTCAAATCAGCACAATGTCCATTCAGTTACATTTGGTCAAAAATACACCAGAGGACATCCATATGAATCAAAATGGGCTTCAAACATATTTCTCCTTTCCCACATTTTGTAAAGTCACGCCTACTTCCTCCTGCTTATCAGGATCAATTCATGGCCAAGATGGATATTCCTCAGCTCAGTTGCTGATTCCGGGGCAAAAGAATCCCAAATGCTCAAGTGACAGCCATAGTTTATGGTTTAATGAAACTTATGCTGCAAACCCTGGCGCAAGCACACTGCCTCTGATGATCATGGCTTCTAACCCTGTGGAGCTGGAGTCATGGGGAAAAACAGTATAATATCCCCCAGTGGGTATTTGAGTGTGATGGTAAGTGAAGTTACTCCTGTTTCTATTCCTTGATCCATGAAAGATAGAAGTCCACAATGAAGGTGTTAGCCATGGTTTCTCCTAGGGCTGGCAGAGTTCTGGTGATGGCAGTCCTCCATTACACAGTGATCACACTTTCCTCCCTGGAAAAGACAGAAGTCCCTCCTCTGACTTCTGTTTTCTTCTACTTCTGGTTATACCTTCTTCGACATCTGGATCCTTGCTTCTCCTGCCTAGTCATTTGCATCTCTGCATTTCCTCTCCTTAAAAGAACATCTGTCACATGGATTAAGGCCCACTCTGATTCAATTTGATCTCACCTAAATTGGACCTTTGGAGGTCTTATTCACAAATGGGTCCATTGTTAAATAATATGATGTTCAAAGATCCTACTCACCTGAGACGAAACAGTCTCTTCAATAAATGGTGCCTAGAGAACTGGATATCCACATGCAAAAGAATGAAAGAGGACCTATATCTCATACCCTATACAACAATTAACTCAAAATAGATCAAAGATCTAAACATTAGATCTAAGACCACAAAATTTTTAGAAGAAAATATAGGGAAATATCTTATAAATCTTGTAATAGGAGGTGGTTTCCTAGACCTTACACCCAAAGCATGAGCATTGAAGAAAGAAAGAAAGAAATGGGAATGCCTCAAAATTAAACACTATTGTGTATCAAAGAACTTTGTCAAAAAAGTAAAAAGACAGCCTGCACAATGGGAGATAATATTTGGAAATGATATATCAGATAAAGGTCTAGTATCCAGAATATATAAAGACATTGTTCAACTCAAAAACAAAAAGACAGACAACCCAATTACAAAATGAGCAAAACACATGAACAGACACTTCTCAGAAGGGGAAATGCAAAGAAAAAAAATCCTACTTAAGGATGGGTTCGTACTTATAGAAATACAGATTAAGATTTGAGCATGAATTTGTGAGATACAATATTCAATTCCAAAAAGCATAGAATTATCCATTGTGTAAGATGTTGTCCTATAATTCAGAACATCTGATTCCAGCTGTCTCACTGCAGCTTGCCATGAATTCCACACTGCACCAATCCCCATCACTAAAAATTTGAACACCATATGTTCTGTGAGATCATATAGTGCAAAAAGTAGGATGAGTTGCAATGGAGCCCTAACCTTCTATGGAGACACTTTCCACTCTGATACCCTAATAAGTGTGTCAACTTTCCATGACGCTTTTTATATAGGTCAGGGCAGTATTCTTAGATGAGAAATGACTTTGTGTTTTCTCTTTTGTTTCCCACTCATTCATTTTGTTCTCAATGTTTAACAACAACAAGATACTTTATATACTGCCTTTGTTTGGAGACCTTGAGTAGTTTTCTTTTATCATTATAAAACCAAGATAATTTTAAATATTTTTAGGAGGAATATCTTTATGTGAGGATAATTATTCTAAAAAACGATTTCTAGATAGTTTCCACTTTTGTTGTTTAAATAAATTTCTTTCTTGAGGAAACATTGATGGGATGAAAATCTTAAAAAGCAACACACAAGTCAGGTAAAAACGAAGCAGCATTTTCAAGAGACTCAAGGAAAGAAAATATAAGCCAAATAATTTCTAACTAGACAAGCTCTCCTTAAAGTATTCATACTTAAAAAAAAACCTTTTGGAATGTGCAAAAATAACTAAGGAAGTAATGCACACATAGAAATTTCCTGAAGAAATCCGAAGGAAGTGAGCTTCATCTAATCAAAAGACATTTGGGAAAATTTCAGTCAAAGGAATTAAACACATTCAATTGTGAAGACTAAACCAATGGTGAGAACTTGGAAGGAGGAATTGCATGACACATTGTATGTTCTGACAATGTGGAAAACTGTACACCTTAAGAAAAAGGAAAAGCAGGGAAAGAGAATGGGGAAAGTACATTAGGGTCACTGACTGTTAATCATGATAAGTGTGAGTCAAAGTTACCATTTAAAATTGACAAACTGGGTGGGCCATGATGGCTCAGCAGGGAGAGTTCTCACCTGCCATGCCAGAGGACCCAGGTTCGATTCCCAGTGCCTGCCATGTTAGAAAAAAAAAAAAGACAAACTAACTCATCAAATGTTAGGTTAAAAAAAGAATCACTATGAAAGCAGTAAATACAAATATACTTACTAGAAATAAAATAAACATCCAAAGTAATTTTTAAACTATAGACAAATACTTAAAATCTTCACAAATTAAAAAATATGTATATTACACATACACAATAATAGTCCATAATTAAAACACAAAACAATATGACAGAGTTGAAGCCAAAAATATTGGTAAAATCAATAAATTAATAAGTTTAACTCCTATTAAAGAGTTTAGGAAAAGAGGCTTATTAAGCGAAACCAACTCTCAAGTGACACATCTTAAATACAATGATTCAAAAAGACTAACAGGAGGGGAATGGGCAAAGATATACCAGGCAAATTAAATAATAAAAAAGCAGAAGTTGAGATCCTTATATCTGGCAAAGTATGGTTCAGGTCAAAAGTATTAAATTAGGAAAAAAAATATTTCATGCATAATTTTAAAAACACTGTTTAAAATGATTGCATAACAATATGATTTCTGTACTTCCCTTAAGTTTTCTTCCTTCTTTTCTCCCACTGCCATGTCCTCAAGGAGCATCCTTTCTATCTGCTTCTCCCTCAGAAGATGTACGTCACTGGGACTGTTACCTCAGTTCCCTCATTTCAAGCCCCTTCCTTGTAATCAGAATTGTGAACTACCTGTCCCAGACCTGTATTGAATACCTTGATGCTTATTTGTTGAACTCAGGGGGTCTAATTTTCTCTTTGCTTTGCCAGGTCATATGTTTTCTTCTTTTCTTTTCCATGGCATCTCTTAAATCTTCCTTGCCCTGCTCTACACATCAAAAGATTTAAATTAGCAGTGAGAACTCTGTTGGAATTTAGAATTTATTTCTCTATTTACAGATCATTTGAACTTTTGGTGTTTCCTGTCACCTAGTAATCTTAAAGCCATGAATCATACGGTTTCATTTGAATTCTTTGTTGAATTTATGGTGTTTTGGGAGAGTATAAGAAGTTTGGATTCAAGTGGGTACTAGTATCTTCTAGACCTGATGCTGATTATTTTCAAATTGCCTTGCTTGGAATACTTACCTTTGAATGAGTCCTCTTTTCCTATGTTTTTGGCACTATTTTGGCCTTAGAATTTTTCTTATTTATTGAGTTAGACTCTTCCTATATTAAAGGTATTGATCCCTTGTTTGAATGTGCTGTTATAAGTGTATTTTCAGAATTTATTCTTTCCTATTTTAATTGTCTAAACTCTGAATCAGTTCTTAATTATTAAATAACATTTAATAGCAATCTCTGGGAAGCTATTTTTGCAAGAAAACATGGCTATGATTAAAGTATATTTATTATGTCCAAGGATTATTGGGAGATACCTCAAAGACAGAAGATGTGTGTTGCCTATCTGACTATCAACAGTTCCTAACTTTTCTCTCATATATAGGGATTGAGAATGTATTGCAAAATTTATATGGCATTGCAAAATTTTAGAACATTTTTTATGTCACCACAGCTGTGCAGTTATTTCCCTGTTTATTGAAGGTCCTCAAGAATAAAGGAAAAATGAAGAGATGTATTTACCACTTGGCAGGAAACTGATGATCTTGACAATGCATAATATTTAGTTGTAATGAGAGCAAGTTATTTGCTAGGCTGACATTTTCCTTAAGTGACTAATAGAAATTCATTGTGTTAACAATCCTCGCATTGCTTACTGTTTCAGGGTACCACTTTGAGGCTTGGTTAACTTTAAGGAAAATCACTTATATAGAGGCAAAATAAATGTATATATATATTTTGCACCCCCCCAAAATATCTTCCTTTGTAATGATGAATGCACAGCTCTATGATGATGCCGTGAACCACCGATTGCACACTTTGGATGATTGTATCTCAATAAACAAGGAAGCAAAATAAAAAAAAAAAAACAGCTGGGAGAAGGGAGTGACATTTGAAGAGCAGGACACTTCACTTCCTCTCCAATCTCAACTCGTGGGAAGAACCTTTGCCTATGGCTCTTTAGTCCCTCGTGAGCTCTTTCGGTCCTCATGCTCTTCCATTCTCGTGCTTTCTCTCAAATGGGAGCACACACCACATGCATTAGGGATAATAAAACCTATGTTTTTAACCACATTTCAGCAAATCTGATAAGTAATTCCATATGCCTGGATTAAAGCCATATGTTGCAAAAAATTTAAGTCAAAATATTAGATCAAAGGGAAGACAATTCTGTACGGACAACAAAAACCACAGCAACAGTAAATGTAACAATAATGATAATATTTTCCAATATCTATTTCTATTAGTCTTTTTCTTATATTATTTCATTAATAAAATAATAATGATAATAATAGACTCTGCTTTGGTAAATGTTTGGACTACCCTATCAGTGATAGATGAGCAAGCTTAGCTAATGAGCTCCAGACGTCTACTAAAATAGGATGATCTAAGGAATATGGGGTCTTTCTCATATACAGGGAAGCTCTGAAAAGGAAACTGCAGCATACTTTGAAGTTTCCCAAGCACCTTCCCAAGATCTCCTTGGGCACACTCTGCTTCCAGTGGTAACACCAGGCTGGACATGTGCATACAGCAATTTTGCAAGCATGCTGATTTAAGTATCCTATTTTAGCAGGTGCCCATGAAATCTTCAAGTTAATTCTCTTGGCAATCCATTCAACTGATTCCAATAAGGAGTGACGAGAGAGGCCCCCAGTGGCCTCTTTCCAGGAGGGAGGCAGGAGTGAAGTGACAGGTGGTAGAAAGTATTAGTCAAGTATAGGCCAACAGGACCCAAAGTTTATATGTTTGTGTATGTGTATATATAATTTTTAAAAGCGTTATTGAGATATTAATTCATATACCATACAATTCAACATTTACAGCTTCAAGTTCAGTGGCCTTTAGCATATTCACAGAGCTATGCATGTATCATCACAATAAATTTTAGAATATTTTCACTAATTCCAGAAGAAACTCCATTACCTTTAACTGTCACTCCCAATCCCTACCTCCCACTAAACCCTAGACAACTATCGATCTATTTTCTGTTTCTATAAATTTGTCTATTCTTGATGTTTCATATAAATGAAATCATAGAGTATGTGATCCTTTATTACCCGCTTCTTTCACTTAGGATGTTTTCAGAGTTCACCCATGTGGTAGCATGTATCATTATGTAACTTACTTTTATTGCTAACTAATATTCCATTGGATGGATTTATCATGTTCTATATAAACATTCATCAGTTAGTAGATATTTGGTCTGTTTCCATTTTTTGGCTGTTAGGAATAATGCTTCATGAACATTTGTGTACAAGTTTTTGGGTGAGCTTATGTTTTCAGTTCTCTTGGTTATATAGCTAGGAGAATTGTCAGATCATATGCTAACTCTATATTTAACCATTCCTGGAAATGCCTGGTTGTTTCCAAAGCAGTCGCACTATTTTACATTCTCATCAGCAGTGTAGGGGGTTCTAATTCCTCCATATTCTCACCAACATGTAAGATATCTGTCTTTTGATTCTAGCCATTCCAGTGGGTATGCAGTGATATCACAATATGGTTTCGATTTGTATTTCCTTGATGACTAATAAGTGTGTGTACAATTTTATATGACTGCATAGCTGTGTGGATATTATATATGCCTTCCTTTACTGCCATCTTTATTTTTCTTTTTTCCTTTTTCTTATGGCTCCACCATTTCCTTGTCTTTGCCCGCTGTCCATGCTGCCCATCTTGCCTTGAGTAAGGTAATCCAAATTTATCCAAGCATGCATCCTTCCATATATATTATCTGATAGTATAATTATATAAGAAGCATATAAAATACATATTTGTTTCATATTCATATACAAGCATACATGATTTGTCATATCATGCATATTTTTCTTATATCACATTCTTCACTAAATTACTCCTAATATAATAAACCTTTCCAAGTAAGTGGTATCAGTTCATTATTTTAGTCACTTCATGATGTTCTAAAGTTGAAATTTACCATAATTTTCTCAGCCTTTGCTTTACTCCTGAATGTTAGAAAGCTTTTCATTCTTTTCTTTGAACAGTACAATAATCATCATCCTATGAGGCTTTATTCCAATGGGTTGGATGCCAAAAAAATTGCATGATTGAATCCAAGGGTCTAGCTATTTTTAATTATACTAGATATTACCTGTTTTCCAAAAAGCCTACACAGCCTTGCATATTTCCATTAGCAGTACATGAAGGTATCTTTGCCACATATCTCAATAGCAGTAGACGTTGTAACTCTTTATAGTCTCCATAAGCTTTATGGCTGTATTGAGAGATTTCCTGGTAACTTTAATTAGCAATTTCCAGACAACTAATGGATTTGATCCACTCATGATATGTTTTACTATCCTTGAGAATTTTGGTCCTCAGTGATAAACCTATTAAAATCCTCTTATTCTTTTTTCACTGTTGTTTTTGCCAATTTTTCTCATCAATGTGGATTAACTCATTTATATATGTAATAAATGTAACCACTGTTGACATATGTTTTATAATATTTTTCTATGTCTGTCATTGGTCTATTGATTGTTTTAATGTATACTTTTTCAAAAAATATTTTGTTTCATATAATAAAATGTTCAAATCTTTTCATAGTTAAGTTGGATATATAATGTTGTAGATATTATTTCAAAATTGTAAGTTTAAAAAAATTAAGTTCTTAATCTACCGGGAATTATTTTTGAATATGGTAAAAGATAGTGCATTTTTATTTTCTTGCAAATTGAATGCCAATTTTTCCAATACCATTTAAGAACCCATATTAATGGACACAATTTCAGTTCCTATAGGAACTGAATACATACATACATATATATATATATATATATATATATATGTATGTAAATACATGTTCCTGTTTGGTCCATCATGTCTAGTCCTATAAGAATAGCACATCAATTTGAATTTATAATATTAAATTTAATGTATTTGTTTATATAGCATGTTCTAAAATCAAGTAAAGAAAGTTCCCCTATATTGCTCTTTATTCATACATTTCTTAGCTCCTTTTAAGTATTTAGTTTTTAACATAAAGTTTCAGATAATTTTATCCATTAAAAAATCCCTATTGAGATTCTAATTGAAATTGGATTACATTTCTACATTAATTTGAGAGGAACTGACATTTTGATTATTTTAAGACTTTTCATCAAAGAGCACATTAATTCTTTTCCATTTGTTCAGAAATTTTATGACCTTCAATGTTTTATAGTCTTCTTCAAATAGCTCCTTAGCCTTCCTACTAAATTTACCCAGAAGTATTTTATATTTTTGCAACTATTATAATTGAAGAAGTTTTTTTCATATTTCTAAGCTTGTGCATGATATATACCTGCCTATTGCCTGATTGATAGACAGGTAAATGTAGCTATACATCTGTGTTGGTTTAAAACTGTATGTACCCTAAAAAATCCACTCCTGCGGGTTTAAACCTATTGTAAGTAGGGACATTTGATAAGGTTACTTCAGTTAATATCTTCATCCTTTTACTGGCATCCTTCATATATGGGATAAATATGGAGATAAAGACATGTAAGCAAGAAGGTGAAAGGAACTAAACCCAGAAAAGAAGGGAGAGACCAGGGGATGCCACCACGTTTCTTGCCATGTGACAGAATAGTACAGGACCGCTGGTAGCCAGTCTTCAGGAAGAAAGCATTACCTTGATGATGCCTTGATTTAGACATTTTCCCAGTTTCAAAAACATAATTTTCTAAACCAATAAATTCCCACTGTTAAAAGCCAACTTATTTTATGGTATCTGCTTTCAGCAGCCTAGCACACTAAAGCAGATTTGAAATATAGTGCTGCTATTGCAAATATCAAAAAAAAAAAAAGTTAGAAAGGCTTTGTGTACTGGTAATGAGTAGAGATCAGAAGAATTTTGAGCTGTTCAATAGAAAAGGTTTAGATAGCTTTGAAGAGCCTGGTGGAAATATGCATGTGAAAGGTACTTCTAATGAGGCCTTAGATTGAAATTATGAATATATTATCACAAACAGTAAGAATGATGACTCTTGTTTTAAGTGGCAGAGAACTTGGGAAAATTGAATTCTGATATTGGATGGAAGGTGGAATTTGAAAATGATGAGCTTGGGTATTTAGCTTAAGAGATTTCCAAACTAAATGTGGGAAATGCTGCCTGGTTTCTTTTTATAGCATATAGTAAAATTTGAGAAGAAAGGGATAAGCTAAGAATTAAAATCTTGGAATTTTAAGAATTTAAGCTAAGAATTTAAGCTAAGAATTAAAATCTTCTCAAAGAAACCAGAAATTGATGGTTTGGAAAATCCAAACCAAAATTCAGAAATTCCTAAGAATGAGTTCCCAGAAAATAGAACTCCATTTGGAGATTCAACTGAACATGGAACCAGTCAACATTTCAGTGCAAGTCAGGATTGGAAATGCAGTTATCTTGAATGGATTTGTGGAAAGTTCTACCATCTAAGGATTTGGAAGCCCCTATACTACATGCTAAATTAACACGTTCTTTTGCAAGATCTGTATGAATGGACCCATTGTCAGCCTGGACTAAAAGTAACAAAAAAATGGACAGATTAAAGGGAAAGTGGATTCAAAGACAGAATACGGAAACTGAGGTCTAGACTTCATATGTCCAGAGGACCACTCATATGTGTAGAAAAGATGAGTATGCCACAGCACTTGAAAAGGACAGGCCTTCTGCCTGGTATTCAGAAAAAGTGTTCCACCACAGTTTTCTCAAATGCCTGGGGATCAATGGAGAGCTTGGCCAACACACTAATGTTTGACAAAGGTGGAGCTGAGAGCCTGGCTGTCATCCCAATGATGTTGGAGCCTTCATCCCAGTGTTTGGGAAGAGCATGGTTCTTGTGCTGGCCCTTGGAAAGCGTGGATCGACTGCTCCATTGGGCCCAGAAGACAAACCATGGCTCCATCGATGACTCTCCGATTTGAAATCTAATGGATTATACCCTAGAAGTTTTCAGAATTGTTTGAAACCCTTCCAATTTCTCTCTTTGAGAATGGAAATGTTTATCCTATGACTGTCTGTCCTTTGCATATTGGAAGCAGATAATTTCTTCTCTGTTTCATAGGTCCACATCAGGAGGGGAATTGTGCCTTGGTCATACCACACCTATAAGTGATTTTAATGAGATTTTGTACTTAGTATTGCTACTGAAATGACTTAAAACTTTGGGATATTGTGATAGAATGAATGTACTTTGCATATGGAAAGAAAATGCCTTTGTGGGGGTCCAGAGGGTGGAGTGTGGTGGTTTGAAACCCACCCCAGAAAATCATATTCTTAAAACTAATCCATTCCTGTAAGTAGGGCATTAGGAAACTTCAGTAAAGATGCGGCACAGGGTATGTCTTAATCTTCTTGCTGGGGTCCTTTATAAATTGGATGAATATGAAGAAAGAAAGCCACAAAAGTAAAAATATGCAAGCGAGGAAGCCTGGAAGAGAAGGGAGGGACCAGCAGATGCCACCATGTGCAGAGGTCCAGAATTATTGGCAGCCAGTCTTTAAGAAGAGAGCATTACCTTGATTGTTAATTTTATGACCTCAATCTTTAAGTTTGTAGGCTAATAAATTTCCATTGTTAAAAGCCAAACTATTTTATGGTATCTTCTTTTGGCAGCCTAGCAACCTAAAAAATGTTCTTAAGTAATTTACTCAGGGCTTCAAGGTGAGAAAATTACCCTAGGAACATTGCAGAAACTGAAACCAGCTAAGACAACTGTAGATTGAATGATGAATATCAATTAAATAACTATTTTCTTCTTCTTTCTCCCTACATTCAGCAGACAAAGTTTATTTTACATCAGTTATATGGATCTCTGTTATAATGCCACTAAGTTTCATTTATTGTTTGTTAAAACAAACATCATATGATGCGTTGACTTAACAACAGGAATTTTTCTTGTTATTTTGTTTTGTTTTGTTTTTTGGGGAAGGTGCATGGTCTGGGAATCAAATCCAGTTTTCCAGCATAGAAGGCAACCATTCTACCACTGAGCCACCCACGCACCAGATAACAGCAGGATTTTATTGGCTCATGGTTTCAGAGGCTTGAACACTTGCTTCATCATGGGGTAGTATCTTCTGATTGGTGGGCAATCTTTGGGGTTTTTCAACTTTTCCATTACATAACAATGCCCATGGCAGCATCTTCTCTTTTCCCTTCCAGATTCTGTTGATTTCCAGCTTCTGGCTGCTCCCAGTGGATTCTCTTTCTGTGTCTAATTTCCTTTGTTGTAAGGACTTCAGCTATACTGGATTAAGGCATATCATTCAACTCGGGCACATCTTAAGTAATAATGTCTTCTAAATTCCTATTTATAAATGGGTTCATACCCACAAGACCAGAGGTTGGGACCTGAAATGTGTTTTGTGAGGGACATGGTTTAACTCAAACAGTCATTATTTTTAGTTTGTCTGGTTGTTTGCAATATCATTACCTAGCATGAAATGCTAAATCAAACTTGAAAAAGATAAAATTTGGTAAAGAAAAGGAAACAATTAATGGACTTGACTTAGTAGAAATGCACATCTCTTAGTTGCATATAAAGTCTCCAGAAATAATGAATTGATATTAAATTTCGGCAAAGAGAATTTGGAATTGCTTAGTTTTTTTCATGAAGAGAACTCATTATTCAGTCATTTACTGAATCAATCATTTAGGCAACAAATAATTATTGAACACCTATATATATAAGACAAAAGTCCTCGTTTTCTTGGAACACTAATTCTAGCACATTTTTGAGGGGGAACCATGTAATGAGCAAAATAAATAAAGTTTAGTGATGATAAGTGCTAAGGAGAAAAATAAAGCACAGTAGAGGATTGGGATGTAAAGGTAGTAGAGGAAGAAGGTCTCTACTAGAGATGTCTAGGAAAGTCTCACTTAGAAGTTGCCATTTGAGTGGAATATCTGAAAGCCGCAAGAGATTAAACCATTCTGACTATTTGAGGGAGAAAATTCCAAGCAGGGAAAACAGAAAGCTAAAACTATGATACTGTGTTTGAATATATGTTCACACTATTTATTAATTCCATTTGTTTTTCTGTAAAGCGTATTTACCTTTTAAAGGAATAACCTGCGATGATTGCTGACAGATGCTTTGACACTGGCTTCCCTTAAAAGGTTTCACCTTCTCTTCAGAGATTACTTTAGGAAATTTATTGTCAGTTACTTGTTTATTCTAACTATATTAGAATTGGTGTCTGGTGAAGACTAAATCTTAACCTTTATGAAGCTGGCTGACAGATATTTAAATGCTGCTATAGTTTTATGTCCCTAGAGGTGGGGGGGGGGGGAGGTCAATGTGCATTTGGCAGAGTTCTTTTCATTTGGGGAAAATCTCTATTCGGTGCCCCTAAGTTACACAAATATGAAACCAGTAGCCTCATTGACCTTGAGGAAAATCTGAGGTCACCAGTAACCAGAATTCAGTAATTCAAATTGGGATTATTAACAGAACTAAGTCTCTGAAACATTGGAGATTTATTTTCCTCTCATAAATCTGAATTTAAGGTGCACAATGACTAAAATACATTGGTTTTTATTGGCATATGTACATACGTTTTGTTTAGCACTTGATTCCAGGACTTTGGGAGACCAGGCCAAGTCAGCCGGACATATTGGTCTGTGATAGAATGCTCCTCTCATGGTGGAGGATCAAATGGGCCAAGGAAATGGCAGAGCTCAGAGCAAGGCTGCCTCTACAGGACTGACCATTTTGTGATCCATTTTGTTTCAGTTAAGAGATCTTAACTGAGCATGGCTACAGCTCTATCATTCACATTTGACAGCTGCTGGTTGGAAGAATACCAGCTGAGTATTCAGAAGATCATTCAGATCCCTCCTTGCCACAGGCCTACTGTGATCTGAAAACCACAATTCAATTACATGCCCTCTGAGCATTCTCCTGTGGGCCAACCCTTCAGCAATGGACCACGAGGTCCAGTTAGGACATGGGCGATGCCCTATGGCATAGTGAGGATCCGTAATGATGGATGTCCTGGTCCAGTCTGATGGGCATGAGGGGTACCAGAAAGGCTGTGTTTCTTAGCAACAACTGCTCATTGGCATAGCAATATAATATGTTATGGGAACAATGTTCATTTTTCCACTTTTTCATCCTAAGAATTACTTTTCATGAATCATGCCTGTTATTGTCCTTTCTCTCTTCTCATAGGTTTATCCAGGTATTTTCCCCCTGTACTTCAAATCATCTTTCCAAGCTCTGTTATCAGATTGCCAAATTTCCTGAAAGTCTCATCTTCTGTGATATAGAGAGAAATTCTTGTTAATTGCCTATCATTTTATTTTTATAAACCATGGACCAAAAAACCAAATACTGCCTCCAATACTTATCTTCCTGGCCCATGCTCCTAATACTGCCTTTTCTTCTATAGTCTCACAGTTTAAGACAAGAGTTAAAATTTTTTCCTCCCTGACCCCCACACTTCAAAATTTATCTGATTTCGCAACTCATTTCCAAGTGAAACAACCTTCAAATCCTTCTGATCCCACAAAGAACAAATTGTCTTACATGTAGATTTATCTGGAAATGAGCCATTTTAGACTATCTCCAAATCAATATTTGCACTAATTCTGGAAATACGAACATTAAATTTGAAATACAAATAATTTAAATATGAATAAATTTGAAACAAAGATGAAGTACAACTATTAGAAATGTGAAGAATAAACTTGAAATACAGTTTCACTTTAAGTTGGTTCTTAAAATTATTTTCTACTGTTCAAAACTATTCTGACTCTAAAATGAAAGTGGCAATGGAGGTACACTGATTTTTTTCCACTTTTGTCATAACTTCCCCTTATAATGTTTCCCTATTTCCTTTCTGTTTACATTCTTTCGCACTTGGGGAAAAGGATGCATTTCATAAAGAACACCTTTTTGCAAGTCTATGTTCTCTGAATATCTTGGAATGGAAGCTCCTTGGAGGAAGGACCTGAATCTTTTACATGTTAAAAACCTGACACAAGATGAGCCCTAAATAAATGTTAAAACATCATTAAACCAAGCACTTCAGTCATTTTCTGTTTTGAACAAGTGGACAGGGAGGTGGTGACAGCTGGAGGTGTCAATACCGTTGGGTACCTTTGTCAAACTATAGCCCGAGGCCCGTTCTGTTGAAGAGCACTAGAAAATATTACATGTACTGACAGGTGTCTTAAACAAGAAAGGATGGAAAATGAAGGAAAGTACTTATGGGAAAATACATTTGAAAAATAGTTTGTGAGAAAGAGAAGAAAAATACCATACAGTGGAAAATATATTTTTTAAAACTTCTGTGAAAGGTAAACAAAGCAGTTTTAACTTTTGGTACTTTTCTTTCTTTTTCTGAACAAAGAGTACACCACTGGCAAAATGAAGCAGAATGGAATCTGCTGCCTTGAACTACTGACACGAACTGGTCAAGATTATTGGCTATCAGGACAAAAAGAATTCCTAAAATACTGAAAGCATTAATATTGAGAGCCGTTTAGGTATATGAAATGTACATACTTCCTGAGGTATTACAGATGTGAGCAGTATGAGGAAATTCTTGTTTACAAAAATTAAATTAGGGGAGAAAGAAAACATGGCCTCTGTAATTGATTTATCGGTTACAGGGCTAATCTAGCAGAGATTGGTGAGTGGAGAGAGTCAGTAATGGAGCAATTGGTGTTTATGTGTGGGTGGGAGGAAAGCCATAAACATTTTTTGCCGGCATATACATTTCTTTGCCGGCATATACATTTCTTTGCAATATTTCTCTTGGTTATTTTTTCCCACAATATTACAAATTAAATAAACTGGGTTCTCCCATAAAAATCAAATACACAACCAAGACATGAGAATAATTTAGGCCAATAGCTTTAAAATCTAGAGCATAATATATTAACTGACATTGAATGCACCTAAGTATCTAAGTTGAAGCAGGTGCAGCCCTTCTCTAATGCTGCATACTGAGACAGCTCTATCCACCATTAGTAAAATGGATTTTCATTGCTTTGCTCTTGCAAAAGACAATAATTTATTTGTTAATTAAGAGTAAGGCTCAGAACCACTGGCTAAGTGTGTTTTATACATACATACATACATACATACATACATACATACATACATACATACATGTGTATTTGTGTATAACTAAAAACACAACGTTTTTCTAATAATATCCAAAATTGAATTTTAAGAAAACAGGGAATATTTTTGTATTAAGAAGGGGCTTGTTTATTAAGAATCTGATATACCTCTTTACTTAAGACAGTTCTTAATGCTTGTGGCCCTACTGATATTTCTTATTGTTTAAGGCCTCCCTAATGGAAAAGCCAGAAGAGGGTATGCCTTGATAATGTGTTCAGTGAGAATTTTAAAATGTGTACGCACATTTTGAGCTAGAACAAAATCATATCTGATTACAGTCTGCAAATCTTCATATTCTGAATTCAATTTTGCCACCAAATAAGCGTTAGGTCCTTGTGTAAATGCAGATTTTAATGTATGTATTCCCTGTGGAGTAACAACCAATCTGGTATCAACAGGAAAAGGTAATGAGAAGTGTAATTACCTAATATAAATGAGCTCTGTAGTGGCTGTTTTCCATTTGAAAATACCACCTGTTTCTATTAGCAATTGCAGACTTCCACGTTCTGATGCGCTGTCCAGAACTGAGAACATAGAAGGCACCTGACTGTAAACTTTGGAACTATGCTTGTTTCCAACTAGATACAAACACAACAAAGATGATGTGAATTAAAGTTAAAGGGTGAAAATTAATCTTAGCTAGTAACGGGAAACGCATAATTTTATTCAGCACTAGGTATTTTGTTAAATAGAAAGTCAAGTTTATAATGTAACTTAAAAGGAGGGATAAAATATGGTGCTGTGAAGCCATATGGTTAATAAGTACACTTGAGAGTTTTATAAATTTCCTTTCTCAAATTAAACTAGAATGCATATTCTTTGAGTTCTATACATTTTGTGGCAGTTTGATTTTCCTCCTTGCACTTGCAAAAAGGAAAATTCTTTCATCATACCTGGTAACATACAGATAGCAGCTACAATTGACAAGTAAGTTGAAGGTACCTTTGAAATTAAGAAAAAAAGAAAAAAATATATATATATATATATAAATTTTTTGTGACTTTTTTTTCTGTGAATTAGTTGAGCAACAATGATTTGTCATTCCTTGAGAACAGCAAAATTATTGTTTTACAATTTAGGGGTCAGAGTAAATATCTGTAATTCTTTAATATATTTTTATGGAGACAGGAACATAGAACATAGAAAAGTCAAATGTATCACTGAATATACAATTTGATGTGAATAAACTAATTAACATTCATGGAGTTATATACATTTGTAATGTGGGGCATTTCCTGTGGCTATGCTTTGCTAGTCTCCTAACATTAAAATTCAACAAAGTAAATTGAGCACAATAGCAATAGCAAAATTTCACAGTTCAATTAGGTATCCGTTTATACATTTAGCTTGTCTGTGCTCTGAAGAAACAGTTTAGAAAAGGCCATATCACATAGTGTTTTATGTTTTAAATAAATCTGATTAGAATTGGAAAAAATGAGTTAACTTTTTAGTAATAACTTTAGAATAATAACATGCTACCTCTAAAAGTTGACTATGAAAAGGTTATAAAGTTTGCTCTGATGACATATTACTTTGGTGTGGTCCCAATCCAGTTTATGCTCAATAGAAATGTCATCTGCCTCATGGTACCATTTCTCAGATATGCTCATTTACTAGGAAGCTATTGAACGTCTGAAAAAATAATTAATTTTGTTGACCTATCCCCTACCTACACTTTGAATCACATCTCCTTCTCTTTTCACCTCAATCATCAGGACTGTGAAATCAGTCTTCCTCTTAGCCTTTAAGCCATACGACATTTTAACAATAATAAAAGCAATCGAAACAATATTCCTCTTCAGCTATCACCGTATAGTTCTCCCCCATTTTTCGGCAACTGTCTTAGTTTCTCAGCTGTGAAAACAGATAATATACAATGGGTTGGCTTAAACAATAGGGATATATTGGCTCACAATTTTGAGGCTAGGAGAAGTTCCAAAATAGAGGCATTAGCAAACCAATGCTTTCTCCCCAAAGATGTGGCATTCCATGGCTGGCTGCTAGAGATCCCTGGTCCTTGGGTTTTCTGTCACAGGCAATGCCCTCTTCTTTCTCTTTTGGATTTCATTGACAGCCAGCTTCTGCTCCACACAGCTTTCATCTTCATAAAGCCTCCAATAATAGGATTAAGGCCCAACTTCATTTGGATGGGTCACACTTTAGTAAAAAATAACATCTTCAAGAGGTCTTATTATACCTGGGTTCATAACTCCAAGTATGGATTGAGAACATTTTTCTGGGATATGTAACACAATCCACTACACTCATTTTTTCAAAAGAGTTGTCTGTAGTCACTATAAATGCATGCTTATCTACCACTCCCTCTTCACTCCTCAACTCAATCAGTCTTCCCTCCCCTGGGGATTTTCTCCAATAATATTTTTTGTTAAGGTGGACAGTGACTTTGAGACTATGAAATTCAATGAACATTTTTCAATACTTTTACCTGAAGTCTTAAAATCATTAAAATATGTTGACAGCTTCATCTGTTTTGAAGCACTTACTATCACACCTGCTCCTTTTCTTCCTATGTCTTTATGCGTCATCCTTTTCTTTCTCTTTTGCATACTTATCATTTCCTACTGATGATTAAATTTTAGACGTTTTCAGTTCTACATTATTTCTTGCGTTAATCAAAATTATTTCTATAATTAACCTCATATGTATATTGATTTTTATTTCTCATCTTTTATATGTTGACTCTCAACTTTATGTATGAATTCTGGAATTCTCTCATGAGCTCCAGATGTCTATAACATTTTATTTGAATTATGTTTCCATGATACAACTCAAACTGAACTTTTGCTATACTCATATCTTTCTCTCCAAGCCAAGACTACATCCAATATTCTTAATAATGAACAATACCACAACGAGTTACACTGTCCAAGTCAGATACATAAATTATAACTGACACTGCTATCTCTCTCTCTGTCATTGATTGTTTTTAGGTTCTAAATATACCTCTAAAACATTTACTATTTTCTTAGTTTAAGCTATTTTCATCTTCACATGGACAAGAAAAATCCCCTGCTGTCCCTGTATGTATTCTGATTAAAAATGGAAAAAATGAATTAACTTTAGTAACTCTACAACACTTCCAATTCCTTGTACATATTATTACTAGATTGACACTTTCAAAACACATATTTGATAATAACATTCTTCAATGGCCTCCTGTAGTTCATATAATAAAAAACAAAATTCCCATCAAGGTATTCCTGATTCATATTTCCTAACTCTGACACTCCATCCTCCTTTACTCTCAGTTTCTGGTCTCAACTCAAATTAGCTTTCTACCAATTTCTTTTTTTTTTTTTTTTTGTCCCTCTAAAAGATCAAAGAATGGGGGTTTGGGCTTCAATGAAAGAAAAATATAATTTCAAATTCTCTAATTCACTAAAATCTTTAAGTCTTTATCCCTGGCCTCCTTCAAGATCATCAGCCCCTAGTCATTTTGTCGGCTATTAACCCCATTATAATTGATCCTAAGAATGAGACCTAAATACTGCTGCTTCTTTTGTCTAGTGATATTTCTGACTACTCTTTTAACTCGTTAACTGCCCTTTCTGTAAATCTCATAGGCGATATTCTATTAGGAGCTCTTCCCAGAAATCCCACATTATTCACGCAAGGAGAAAAATCAATCTAGACCATTTTATTTTGTAATATATCCTCAATGCATTTACCTCAGTTTGAAGTTTTACATGCATTATTGTGGTAATTTTATTTGTATCTATCTCCCACACTAAGTGGGTAGATATATTGAGAAAAAGACTTATATCAGATTTTGTATCCCTAGAGTCTAGCACAAATCATTGCATGTAGTTGGTGCTTAATAAATATTTGTTTAGTGAATAATTGAATGAATCAATAAACTAATTCATTACTAAGAGCAGGTGTCTGAGACTGATAATTAATCATTTATTTCTCTTCTTTAGATTTTGAACCAGTTGACAAAAATGTGCACAAGGAGAATAATAAGGATCAAATAATCTGTTAAAAAAAGCTAGATTCTGGAATGAGACTTTGTCCTAGAGTTTGAAACATTCATCTACTAATTCTATAGTTGAAATTCCCTCAAATCATGGATACTGCAAATAGATAAACACAAGAGAGTTAAAATATTCAATTCCTCTGTCTTTGCAATTATTTTGTACCACTCAGTTTTTATTGATATGACCATGATATTAAAAATCCTCAGTATATAGATGTCATCTTGGGAGGAAAGACTAACTTAACTGATCAAGTTTACAGTTAACATTTATTTATTCAGAAATGGTTACAATTATTATTATTTTGTTTTTACAGAATAGGCATTCAATATAAAAATAAGTTGTGTCATGTATTTTCTTTTTATATTCAAGTTTTTATCATCCAAGATTGGTGTTACAAATATTGAACTCCATACTAGAGATGATATTGACTTTATAACACAGGGTACTTTCACCTGTGGTCAGCATAGGAAATGATGCAGGCAAACAGGTTAATTTCCTTTCTTCATAGAAACACCCTATCAGGAACATAAGCTTGATAGTGATGGTATAAATAAACCCAACTCTGTTTTTTCCATCATTAATTTGTAGGAATGCATGTGGTCCTTATAGTACTGCATGACACAACACTTAAAAAGTCTTAGGATGAGAGGTAGGGCAAGACGACGTCGTAGGAGAGGCAGAGTAAGATGGCACAGTAGGTAGGTGTAGAGTTGAGTTAGTCCTCTAGAGTACCTAGTACATAGTGAAGGACTGTCTGGAAAAACTGTTTGGGAGACCCCCATGACCAGACACACATTGTACACCAGTCTGGAATGGGGGGAAGGGCCAAGGCCATAGTATGGAACAGTAAACTGAGCCCCTGAACTTGGAGACTGATGCCCCTCCCCTACGGGCACAGCAGGCTGCTGAAGACACTCCTCAGTAGTAAAAAAGAAGCAGACTCTATTAGGAGCAAGGGAAAGTATCTCAACCAAGTTCCAATTGTAGTTTATTTTTGGGGTGGGCGGGTGGGGGGAAGGTGTTTGGTCCAGGCATTATTGAGCCTGGGTTTCCCGCATGGAAGACGAGCATTCTACCACTGAAACACCCGTGCACCCTGCAATTGCATTTTAATTAACTAAGTCAGTCAGCTGAATACCTGGCAAAGAGAGGGGGAAAAAGGGGGAAAAAAAAGGAGGTTTCTGGAATTGGCCAAGCTCAGTATACTGGAAAGGGCTGTGCCCCTTTATGGAGCCAGGTACCAACTTCAGCTTCTGAACTAGCGAAAGCTGGGGACTGTGAACTGGCTCTGAAAGAGATTTTATTTCATTTTCTCTCACTCTCTCTTCTTCTCTTTCCCTTCTATTTCATTAGAGAAAGCCTTAGACATGTTCACTTGTCAGTGCTAACCCAGGAAAGAGTGGAGTTAAAACTGAGAAGTCAAGTAATTCCCTTAAGGATAAATCTTCCTCAAGAAAAGAGAGGCATCGCCCAGCTCAAGTGGTGGCCTTCCTTCAGAGAAGTCAGACCACAGGGGCTGGGAATCTGAAACAGCTTAAGTTTGCCTTCCACATCAGCCTCTGCCTCAGTTATGCTCCTGGTAGGCTGAGAATTAAATAAACCTAACCACTTTATACTGGTGGGCAGATGCAATTTGACAAATGCCACCTGCTGGGCACGATAGGAAAAGCACAGAGTCTAAAAGGCTGCAAGGGAAAACCAAACCACCTCTCTTCCTCAGAGAAGCCAGTAACTGATTGCATCCTCCCCCAGCGACCTGGGCCTGCCTTGTCTGTGAAAATTCGATTGGGGTCTATCCTATCAGGGTAGACCCTCCTCAATAAAGGGTTCCATAAAGGCAGGGCAAGAACCAGAAAACAAGAATTGAAAAATTCTGAACAGTTAATTAGAAGTTATGCTAGATGTCTAGAACAAATTGAACTGAACACTAAAAAACAAAGCCACCCTACAAGAAAACCCGAGGAAAAAGAGTGAAAACAATGACCAGAATAAACTAATGAAAGCAATTAGATGTTGAGACACCCGAATGAATTTACGGGTCATACAAGGTGAGTTGAACAACTTATGAAGTTCAATCAAACATGCTAAATCAAGTTAAATATCAAATCAGTGAGTTGAGGGAAGATATGGCAAAAGGGAAGAAGGATATATAGAAGACGTTGGGTGACCTAAAGAAGAGCTTGAAAAAGCAAATGGCAGAATTTGTGGGAATGAAAGTCACAATAGAACAGATGAAAAACAAAATGGAGAATTACAACCGCAGATTTGAAGAGGCAGAAGAAAGGATCAGTGAACTAGAGGACAGGATATCTGAAATCCTACATAGAAAAGAACAGACAGAGAAAAAGAATGGAAAAATTTATCAGGGTCTCAGGGAATTAAATGACAAGATGAAGCATGTGAATATACATGTTATGGGTGTCCCAGAAGGAGAAGAAAAGGGAAATGGGCAGAAAGAATAGTGCAGGGAATTATCACTGACAGTTTCCCATCTCTTATGAGAGACATAAAATGATAAATTCAAGAGATGCGACATATCCCAAACAGAAAAGATCCACATGGACCCATTCCAAGACGCTTACTAATCAAACTGGAAAATGTTAAAGACAAAGGGAAAATTCTGAAAGCAGCAAGAGGAAAGTGATCACATATAAGGGAAGCTCAATGAGACTATACAAAGATTTCTCAGCAGAAATCACGGAGTCAGAAGCCAAGGGTATGATATATTTAAGATTCTGAGAGAAAAAAAAACTGCCAACCATGAGTTCTACATTTAATGAAACTGTCCTTCAAAAATGAGGGAGAGGGCAGTGCAACAGTGGCTCAGTAGCAGAATTCTTGACTGCCTGCCGTACTGGAGATTTGGGTTCAATTCCCAGTGCCTGCCCATGCAAAAAAAAAAAAATGAGGGAGAGCTTAAAATATTTTCAGATGGTTACTGAGAGTGTTTGTGACTAAGAGACCAGCTCTAAAAGAAATACTAAAGGGAGCACTACAAGTAGATAGGAAAAGACAGAAGAGAGAGGTCTGGAAGAATATAGAAATGAAGACTATCAATAAGGGTAAGGAGAGAAAAAAATGACATAAAATCCAAAAGACAAAATGGTAGAGGAAAATACTGCCTTTACTGTAATAATACTATATGTTAATGTATTAAACTCCCCAAACAAAAGACATAGACTGACAGAATGAATAAACAGGATCCACCTATATGCTGTCTACAAGACACTCAATTTAGACCCAAGGACAAAAATAGACTGCAAGTGAAAGGTTCAAAAAAGATTCTTCACACAAACAACAATTAGAAAAGACCTGGGGTAACTATACTAATGCCAGAAAAAATAGAATTCAAATGTAAAACAATTAAAAGCAAAGCAGGACTCTATGTCTTAATAAAAGTAAAAATTCTTTAAGAAAACATAACAATCATAACTATTTATGCACCAATCCAGAGTTCCCCCAAAAAACATGAGGCACACACTGACAACACTGAAGGGAGAAGTAGACCTCTCTACAATAATAGTGGGAGACTTTAATATACCACTCTCATCAATGGATAGAACATGTAAAGAGAGGATCAATAAGGAAGCAGAGATTTTGAAAATGCCATAAATGAACTAGACTCAACAGACATTTACAGAGTATTACCCCCTCACAACAGCAGGACACACATTTTTCTCAAGTACTCATGGTTCATTCTCTAGCATAGATCACATGTTGGGTCCAAAGCAAGTCTCAATAAATTTTAAAAAGCTGAAATTATACAAACCATTTTCTCACATCGTAATGGAATGAAGTTGGAAATCAATAACAGGCAACAGGCAAGGAAATTCACAAATATACGGAGGCTAAAGAATACACTCTTAAACAACCAGGGGGTCAAGGAAGAAATTGCAAGATAAATCAGTAAATATCTTGGGACAAATCAAAATGAAAACACAACATATCACCACTTACAGGATGCAGCAAAGGCAGTGCTGAGACAGAAATGTATTACCTTAAATATATTAAAAAAGAGGAAATAGCAAAAATGAAGGAGTTAATGGTACACCTGGAGGAACTAGGGCAAGAAGAGCAGACTAACCCCAAAGCAGACAGACAGAAAGAAATAACAAAGATTAGAGCAGAGATAAATGAAATAGAGAACATGAGAAAAATAGAAAGAATTAAAAAAATTAGAAGTTGGTTCTTTCAGAAAGTCAATAAAATGGATTGACCCTTAGCTAGGATGACTAAAAGTGAGAGAGGATGCAAATAAATGAACTCTAAAATGGGAGAGGGGCCATGAGTACTGACCCTGCAGAAATAAAGGAGATAATGAAGGGATATTATGAGCATCTATATGCTAATATACTGGACAATGTAGACAAAATGGATAACTTCCTAGAAAAGCATGAACAACCAACATTGACTTGAGAAAAAGTAGACAACCTTAACAAACCAATCACAGGTAGAGAGTGAATCAGCCAACAAGAAGCTCCCCCACGAAAAAACTCTATGACCAGTTGGTTCCTCATGTGAGTTCTACCAGGCATTCAAGAAAGAATTAGTACCAATCCTGCTGAATCCTGGTAAAACCTTCAACCTTTCCCATTTTGAAGAGCTAGGAAAGCCTCCTAGCTGATTCTATGAAGCCAACATCATCCCAATACTGAAGCCAGACAAAGATGCTACAAGAAAAGAAAAGTAGAGGCCAATCTCTTTAATGAATATAGATGGAAAAATCTCTAACAAATACTGGTAAATCAAATCCAGCAGCACATTAAAAGAATTATACACCATGACCAAGTGGGATTTATTCCAGCTATGCAAGTCTGGTTCAGCACAAGAAAATCAATTAATGTAATATAGCATACCAATAAATCAAAGCAGAAAAAGCAAATAATTATCTCAATTGATGCAGAAAAGTCATTTGACAAAATTCAATGTCCTTTCTTGAGGACAACATTTAAAGGATAGGAATAGAAGGGAACTTTGTGAACATGATAAAGGGGATATATGAAAAACCTACAGCTATCATCATACTCAATGGAAAAAGACTGAATATTTCCCTCTAAGATCAGGAACAAGACAAGGATGCCCACTGTCACCACTGTTATTCAACATAGTGCTGGAAATTCTAGCTGGTGATGGGTCATGGTTTCCTAGATCTTATACCCAAAGCACAAGCAATGAAAATATAAATAGATAAATAGGATCACCTCAAAATTAAACACTGTGCATCAAAAGACTTTGTCAGGAAAGTAAAAAGGTAGGCTTTGCAATGGGAGACAATATTTGGGAACCACATATCAGATAAGGGTTTAACATCCAGAATATATGAAGAGATTCTACAACTCAACAAACAAAAGACAAGCGACCTGATATAAAAATGAGCAAAATACATGGACACCATTTTTCTGAAGAGAAAATACAAACGGTTCAAAAAACATATGAAAACTGGTCAACCTCACTGGCTATAAGGCAAAAGTGAATCAAAACCAAAATGAGACATCTCACACCTACTCCAATGGCCATTGTAAAAAAATCAGAGAGCTACAGGTGCTGGAAAGAATATGGAGAAATAGGCACATTTATTCACTGTTGTTGGGAGTGTAGAATTGTGCAACCATTCTGGAATGCAGTTTGGCAGTTTCTCAGAAAGCTAAGTATAGAATTGCCATATGAGCAGCAATCCCATTACTACATATATATTCAGAGGAACTGAGGGCAAGTACACAAATGGACATTTGTACATCTATGTTTATAGTAGCGTTATTTAAAATTGCCAAGAAATGGAAACAACCAACATGTCCATCAATGGATGAGTGACAAAACAAACTGTGGTATATACTTACAATGAAATATTATGCAGCTGAAAGACAGAATAAAATCATGAAGTATGTATTAACATGGATGACCCTTGAGGACATTATGCTGAGTGAAATTAGCCAGAATCAAAAGTACAGTCTCACTAATATGAACTAGCATTAACGAGCAAACTTAAAGAATTAAAATTGAGAACACAGGTTAAGAGGATATAGAAAGAGGTCAGTGATTGGGCATTTGGTACTGATGGAGTACAGAATGTTCAACAGAACTGATGTAAAGGTCCAGAAATGGATAAAACAATACTATCTGATGGTATCACAACACTGTAAGTGCACTGAAGAAGGCTGAATGTGAGTATGTTTGAGGGAAGAGGGCTGGG
Source organism: Tamandua tetradactyla (assembly GCF_023851605.1). Lineage (NCBI taxonomy): Eukaryota > Metazoa > Chordata > Mammalia > Pilosa > Myrmecophagidae > Tamandua > Tamandua tetradactyla. The sequence continues at coordinate 33,395,269 of NC_135352.1, forward strand.
GCAGGTATGACACCAGAAGGAAAGAGAGAGGATAAAGACTGATGATATAAATTATGAATACCTAGAGTGAACAATGATGGTGATGACATATACAGATATAAGAATATTTTTGCATGAGGGAGAACAGATAAATATCAATATTGCAAGGTGTTGAAATAGGGAAGGTATACAGAAAAATACAAACAATGCATATTAGGGCCTATAGCTCATGCTATCATTGTAATATGCTTCCATGGAATGTTACAATGACAATATATGAAAGCTAAAAGTCAATAAGTGGGGGATACCGGGCAAGGGTATGGGTTTCTTTGAGGAAAAAATTTGAATGTCCCCATATAGATTTTTTTTAACTTTTTTAATTGTATAGTATAACATATACATGAAGCAAAGAAATAAAAATGCAATAGTTTTCAAAGCACTCTCCAACAAGTAGTTACAGGACAGATCCCGGAGTTTGTCATGGGCTACCATTTGATCTCTTATTTTTCTTTCTAGCTGTTCCAGAATAGAGGAGGCTAGAGGGCTTAAATATTTTTTATCATCACAATCGATATTTTTCCTTGCTTTTTGTCAAAAATAATATATATACAAAAAAGCTATAAATTTCAAAGCACTACAATTAGTTGTAGAACATATTTCAGAGTTTGGCATGGGTTACAATTTCACAATTTTAGGTTTTTACTTCTAGATTCTATAAAATACTGAAGATTAAAAGAGATATCAATTTAATGATTAAGTATTTATATTCGTTTGTTAAATCCTATCCTCTCTAACTCCACCATCACTGATCTTTCCATCCCTCTCTTTACAGGTGTTTGGGCTATGGCAATTCTAAATTTTTCATTTTGGAAGGGTCTGTCACTAATATGGGGTAGGAAGATGGAACTATCTGATGTTCTGGAGAGGCTGGGCCCTCTAGGTTTCAGGACTTATTTAGGTTTTGGGACTCATCTGGAGGTTGTAGGTTTCTGGAAAGTTACTCTAACTCATGGAACCCTTGTGGTATCTTATATATTGCCCCAGGTGTTCTTTAGCATTGACTGGAATGGTCCTGGTTGGGGGTTGGCAGTTTATGATAGGTAGCAACTAACTAACTTAAACTTGCATAAGAGCAACCACCAAAATAGCCTCTCAACTCTATTTGAACTCTCTCTGCCACTGATACCTTATTAATTACACTTCTTCTCCCCCTTTTGGTCAGGAGAGAATTGTTGATCATACAGTGTCAGGTCTGGTTTATCACTGGGAGTCATTTCCCAGGTTGCGAGGGTGACTTTCACCCCTGGATGTCATGTCCCACGTAGGGGGAGGACAATGATTTCACTTGCAGAGTTGGGCTTAGAGAGAATGAGGCCACATCTGATCAACAATGGAGGTCCCCCAGAAGTAATTCTTAGGCATGACTATAGGTAGTATAGCTTCTCTCCTACCTACGTAAGCTTCGCAAGAGTAAGCCTCCTGATTGAGGGCATGGCCTATTGTTTGGGAGTCCCTGAAGTTTGACACAGTATCAGGGGATTCCCTGATGGTAAGGTTTGATTGTTCCATATTTTTCTCCCATACATCAGGGGACTTTGCCAATACTTTTTGGTTATCTGCCTAATATACTCTAGGATATATCCAGGCATTACAATAATCTATGCAGGATTAAAGGACCTCTTTCTTATTCTGTGCTCCCTGTGTTTAAGTTGTTCAAATAAGCTATATGGATAGGTTGAATTTGATTATGCACTGCAGAAAATTTCAGTTCCAGACCAAATAAAACTTTCTTTCATTGGTCTCAAAGAGTATGTGTGGTTCTAAAATATAGACACTGTCTTCCTTACCCTTATGTTCTGAATTACTTTAACCCCAACCTGTTCGGCTTCATTCTTATCTCTAAATATGATGTTATATATTTAAAACAACCTCTCAAAACCCAGAAATAGTAATCACTACTCTGGAATTAATGTGTCTGCTCTAAAAGTTTGCAATCTAGGCCCCTGTTTTCTTATAAGCATTTTCTAAAGGTGACCATACCATTCGTGTTCCTTTGTTTCTGGTTTATTTTGTCTCACCAAACGTCCCACATGTTCATTCACATCAATGCATGCCTCATGACTTTATTCCTTTTTATAGCAGCACAACTTTCATTCATGAGTATAAACCAACAGTTCACCTATCTACTTCTCTCTCAGTGCATCCTTCAGCCATCTGCATTCATTTGGGCACCATGTAGAGGGCCCAACATCTATAGTCCATCAACATTCTCAATTTTAGATAATTTCATTGTTCCCAAGAGAAAGAAAACCAATTAACACATCCATGCCAAATAAGAAATGTAAACCTCCCTTACTTTTTGCCCCCCCCCCCCATTATTTACCTCTGCTATTGCTTGTGGTAGTGCTCATGATTTCCTTTTGAACATAGCTCATAGCAATTTTCTCCTGTACCTTGGACTTAAGCACTCTTTATACAAGAATAATATCTTTGAAGTAATTATTGTGAGAACAAATTCATATTTCTAGTGTTAATCAGTGGGACAAGTAGGTCTATAAAACCCCTTTCAATCTTGTTCAACTTCAATATGGTAATATTACTTAAAGACCCACTAGAGAACCACCTTCACTCCTATCTATTCCCTTACATTGGAGTTCAACTTCATAAGCTAACAGTTCACCCATCTCTAGCTTCTGTGCATCTCTAAATCCCCTATATTCTGTATGATAAACCTCTGATTATACCTTTACACTGGTCATAAAAGTGGAATCATACAGTATCTATTTTGTATATGGCTAACTCCACTCAGTATTTTGTCCTCAAGGATCATCTATCTTGTACTGTGCTTCAGATCATCATTTTGTCTTACTACTGCATAATATTCCATCATATATATATATACCAAATTTTGTTGATCCACTCATCTGTGGATGAGCATTTGGTTTGTTTCCATATTTTGGTGATTGTGTATAATGCTGCTATGAACATCAGTGTGCAAATATCTGTATATGTCATTGTTTTCAGCTCTTCTGGGTATATACCAAGTAGTGCTATTACTGGGTCATAAGGCAGCTCGATATTTAGCTTCCTAAGGAACCACCAAACAGTCTTCCATAGTGACTGCACCATTTTACATTCTCACCAGCAATGCATAAGTGTCCAAGTTTCTCCACATCCTCTCCAAACTTTATAGTTTCCTGTTTGTTTAATAGCAGCTGTTCTTATAGGTATGAGATGGTATCTCATTGTAGTTTCTATCTGTATTTCCCTTATAGCCAACTAAAATGAGCACCTCTTCATGTGCTTTTGAGCCATCTGTATTTGCTCTTCAGAAAAATGTCTATTTATATCTTTAGCCCATTTTGTAATTGGGTTGTTTGCTCTTTTGTTGTTGAGTTGTATGATTTCTTTGTTTATACAGGAAATCAAACCTTTCCAAATATTTTCTCCCATTGAAATGGCTGCCTCTTCAACTTTTTGACGAAGTCTTTTGAAGTGCAGAAGCATTTGATTTTAAGGAGAGCCCATTCATCTATTTCTTCTTTTTGCTTGTGATTTGGGTGTAAAGTTTAGGAACCTACCTCCAATTACTAGGTCTTGAAGCTACCCCCTATTACCAGGTCTTGAAGATGTTTCCCTACATTTTATTCTAGAAGCTCTATGGCGGTAGCTCTTATATTTAGATCTTTGATCCACTTTGAGTTAATTTTTGTGTAGGGTGTAAGATAGGAGTCCTCTTTCATTCTTTTGGCTATTGATATCCAGTTCTTCCATGTCCAATTATTGAAAACACTATATTGTCCCAATTCAGAGGATTTGGGGGCCTTGTCAAATATCAGTTGACCATAGATTTGGTGGTCAATTTCTACACTCTAGATTCAATTCCATTGGTCATGCTTCTATCTTTGTGTCAGTACCATGCTGTTTTGACCACTGTGACCTTATAATAGGTTTTAAAGTCAAGGAGTATTAATCCTCCCATTTTGTTCTTCTTTTTTAGGATGCTTTTAGCTATTCAAGGTCTCTTTCTCTTGCAGATAAATTTGGTAGTTAGCTTTTTCAAATCTTCAAAGTAGGTTGTTGGAATTTTGATTTGCACTGTGTTGAATCTGTAGATCAGTTTGGGGAGAATTGACATCTTAACTATATTTAGTCTTCAAATCCATGAAGAGGGAATGTCTTTCTACGTATTAGATCTCCTTTGATTTCTTTTAGCAATGCTATGTAGTTTTCTGTGTACAAGTTCTTTATGTCCCTACTTAAATTCGTTTATAAGTACTTGATTCTTTTAGTTGCTGTTGTAAATGGATTTTTTCCCCTTAACTGACTCCTCAGCTAGGTTATTGCTTGTGTATAGAAAGTTACTGACCTTTGCACATTAATTTTGTATCCTGCCACTTTGCTAAATTTGTTTATTAGCCCCATATAGGTTTTTTTTTTCTTCCTAATTTTTTATTGTTGGTGCACAAGTAAAAAAATCATACAGAGTATATTCTTGGACCATTCTGGAATCAAATCACTAATCAATAACAGAATGATGACAGAAAAAGCTCCAAGCATTTGGACATTATAACACAGTTGCAAATAATCAATTGGTTAAGTAGGTACTCACAAAGAAAATACAAAATACAAAGAATTGAATGAAAACAAAGTACAACATATCAAAATTTGTGGGATGATATGCTGCACTGAGAAAGAAATTCATAACACTGAGCACATGTATTAAGAAGAGTGAAAGTATCAAATTGATATTCTAAGCTCCCATGTCAGGAATTTAGAAAAAGAAGAACAAAATAAACTCAAGCAAGCAAAGTGAAGAAAATTTTAAAAAGAAGAACAGAAATCAATAAAATTGAAAACAAATACAATAGAGATAATGAAATGAAAATGATAAAGCATTATGAAAGGAAATAAATCCCTGATTAAATATAGAAATACCATATTTAACAATGGGCACAAATTATAGAGAAGTCACTTTAATCCAAAGAATTCAAATTAGTATAATAAATTTGGAATCATAATTTTTAGAAAATGATATTGACTCTCAAGTTCACATCAAAGAGACATTTTAAAAAGGGAAAAAAGAACCACAAGGGGAAATATGGAAAATTGATGTACCAAAACCTTCTCTAAAGGTTTTTGTTGGAAAAAAACAATATTAATTGATCATGGGATAAAAAGACTACAAAATAATTCTTTGCATTTGTGGAAGCATAGCATACCATAAAACTAACATTCAAAGAAATTGTAAAGTGATGATTTAACAAGTGGTTTGTGGAGAATACTTTATCCACTTAAAATTTATTAACTTCTGCATTCAGGAAAAAGTAAAAATATATTATTAAGCTTAAATTAAAAATACAAGAGGTAGGTGGGCCACAGTGGCTCAGTAGGCAGAGTTCTTGTCTGCCAGGTCAGAGATCCCGGGCTTGATTCCTGATATTTTCCCATGCAAAAAAAAAAAAAAAATACAGGAAAGTCAGAAGAAAACATGTGTATAAGATATTTTACCCAAATATGAGTATTTATAGTAACTGGCAAATGATTAGAGAAAATAGGGAATGTACAATGGAGGATGGTCTAAATAGTTCTAAGCTGTGAAATGCATTTTGTGGGTTAGAGACATGGCTGAAAAAATAAAGGACATGCTTATCATATTTAATGATGCAAGAAATGGCTAGATTCATAGCATAATCCTTGAGGATAGCCATTAATCTGAGATAATATTCCTGTTTGTGAGCCTTCTTTGTTGATGGTAGTGAATGCAGGGATTCTTAAAAAGAGAGGTGAGAAAGCCTTGAGAAATGAAGAGGTAAAACAATATTGTTTGTTTTGAAATATCTGTAAAATTAAGATGGTTTATTGTTCAAAAATCTAAAAATGTGGTAGAAATTTATGAGATTAATCCTCAGAATGTCTATTTCCCCTGGAACCTATTTTGCTTCTTAAATAAGAGTCCTTATCAGGTCTTATCAGAGTATTATAACACTTTGGGACATATGCAGCTGGTAATTCAGCACAGGAAGCCAAGTTGGAGAAGATCTCTATGGCCACTATGATCCTTTCCACAGTACTGTGATAGATAAGGAAGAAGGTGAGACAGATACTACTGGACACCATTATGCTGAATGTCAGGACTCTGACTTTGTCAAAGGTATCAGGTAGGTTCCTGGCCAGGTGAGCTAAAGAATAGCTCAACATGGCCAAGGAGCCCAAGTATCCCAGGACACTGGACAAGGCAGTCACCAAAGCCTTATATATCACTCAATAATGAGGTTTCTGGACTTCGAGTGTGCGTCATTGTCAATGAAAGGGGAGAGTTTCCCAGCCAGATTTCTGAGATAATCACTTGGATTAGAAAGGAGATGAGAATGACAGAGTTGAAAATTCCTGGTGCTAGCAACATCCCCATGGTTTTTCTGTGATTCATGGCATTGAACACCACAATCATGGTGATGGTTTTGACCGATAAAGTGGAAATAGCCACAGCAAACCCAACTTCAAAAGTAATTTGACGATCGCATTAGGATAGCTGTGTGAGGATGGCTAATGACGGTTGGGCTGTGATAGGATGACTAATGATGGGTAAAGAGAAGAGGAAGCACAAGAGGAGGGAAATGACCAGGACGTAGCTGAGAGTTACTGGCCTTGACAATGGGTATGTATCTGCACTTCAGAAAGATCCACAGAACCACAGCTATGACAATAGAAAAGTAAAGAGCTGTGCAGGCTAGAGACATACCCAATAAATCCCCAAAGTCCAGGGAAAGTCCACCCTTTAGGGGGCAATGATTTCTCTCACTATTTGGAAACTCTTCAGCTAGATATTAGGCACATTGTTCTGTATCTTTATCACTGGTATTTATTTCTCCATGCTGCTTTGAACCACTATCAAATGTCCTTTCATTTCAGTCTAAACAGCTCCCCTTAGCATTGATTCAAGGGCAGATTTAGTGATGATAAAATCCCTCAACTTTTGTTTATTAGACAATGTCTTAATTTCTCCCTCAATTTTGAAAAAGAATCTCGACAGGTGTAAAATTTTTGGCTGTCAGTTGTTTCCTTTCAGCATTTTTCAATCCACTGCCTTCTTGCTTCCATGGTTTCTGATGAGAAATAAGCATGCAATCTAATTGAGACTCCCTTGTATGTAACACGTTGCTTTTCTCTTGCAGCTTTCAAAACTTTCTCCTTGTCCTTTGTATTCAATATTGTAATCAATGCATGACAGGGTATGTTTTTCTTCCTTTATCCTGTTACATGCTCTCTGAACTTGTTAGATGTGCATAGTCAATCTTTTGCTAAGTTGGAGACATTCTCTCTCATTAGTTCTTTGGCTATTCCTTCTGTCCCTGTCTCTCTTCTGGAACACCCATAATGCATATTCACTGCACATGATGGTGTGCCATAGCTGTCATAGGCTATTTGCCCTTTTAATTCTTTTTTTTATTTTTTATTTTTTAGCATTTTTTTATTAATTAAAGAAAAAAAGAAATTAACACAACATTTAGAAATCATTTCATTCTACATATGCAATCAGTAATTCTTAACATCATCACATAGATGCATGATCATCATATCTTAGTACATTTGCATCGATTTAGGAAAAGAACTAGCAAAACAACAGAAAAAGATATAGAATGTTAATATAGAGAAAAAAATAAAAATAATAATAATAGTAAAAAAAAGACACCAACAAACAAACAAACAGACGATCAAAAACAAACAAAAAAACCTATAGCTCAGATGCAGCTTCATTCAGTGTTTTAACATAATTACATTACAATTAGGTATTATTGTGCTGTCCATTTTTGAGTTTTTGTATCTAGTCCTGTTGCACATCTGTATCCCTTCAGCTCCAATTACCCATTATCTTACCCTGTTTCTAACTCCTGCTGGTCTCTGTTACCAATGACATATTCCAAGTTTATTCTCGAATGTCGGTTCACATCAGTGGGACCATACAGTATTTGTCCTTTAGTTTTTGGCTAGACTCACTCAGTATAATGTTCTCTAGGTCCATCCATGTTATTATATGCTTCATAAGTTTATTCTGTCTTAAAGCTGCATAATATTCCATCGTATGTATATACCACAGTTAGTTTAGCCACTCGTCTGTTGATGGACATTTTGGCTGTTTCCATCTCTTTGCAATTGTAAATAATGCTACTATAAACATTGGTGTGCAAATGTCCGTTTGTGTCTTTACCCTTCAGTCCTTTGAGCAGATACCTAGCAATGGTATTGCTGGGTCCTATGGCAATTCTATATTCAGTTTTTTGAGGAACCGCCAAACTGCCTTCCACAGTGTTTGCACCATTTGACATTCCCACCAAGAGTGGATAAGTGTGCCTCTTTCTCCGCATCCTCTCCAGCACTTGTCATTTTCTGTTTTGTTGATAATGGCCATTCTGGTGGGTGTGAGATGATATCTCATTGTGGTTTTGATTTGCATTTCTCTAATGGCCAGGGACATTGAGCATCTCTTCATGTACCTTTTGGCCATTTGTATTGCCTCTTCTGAGAGGTGTCTGTTCAAGTCTTTTTCCCATTTTGTAATTGGGTTGGCTGTCTTTTTGTTGTTGAGTTGAACAATCTCTTTATAAATTATGGATACTAGACCTTTATCTGATATGTTGTTTCCAAATATTGTCTCCAATTGTGTAGGCTGTCTTTCTACTTTCTTGATGAAGTTCTTTGATGCACAAAAGTGTTTAATTTTGAGGAGCTCCCATTTATTTCTTTCTTTCTTCAGTGCTCTTGCTTTAGGTTTAAGGTCCATAAAACCGCCTCCAATTGTAAGTTTCATAAGATATCTCCCTACATTTTCCTCTAACTGTTTTATGGTCTTAGACCTAATGTTTAGATCTTTGATCCATTTTGAGTTAACTTTTGTATAGGGTGTGAGATACGGGTCTTCTTTCATTCTTTTGCATATGGATATCCAGTTCTCTAGGCACCATTTATTGAAGAGACTGTTCTGTCCCAGGTGAGTTGGCTTGACTACCTTATCAAAGATCAAATGTCCATAGATGAGAGGGTCTATATCTGAGCACTCTATTCAATTCCATTGGTCGATATATCTATCTTTATGCCAATACCATGCTGTTTTGACCACTGTGGCTTCATAATATGTCTTAAAGTCTGGCAGCGTGAGACCTCCAACTTCGTTTTTTTTCCCTCAAGATACTTTTAGCAATTCAGGGCACCCTGCCCTTCCAGATAAATTTGCTTATTGGTTTTTCTATTTCTGAAAAGTAAATTGTTGGGATTTTGATTGGCATTGTGTTGAATCTGTAAATCAATTTAGGTAGGATTGACATCTTAACTATATTTAGTCTTCCAATCCATGAACACGGTATGCCCTTCCATCTATTTAGGTCTTCTGTGATTTCTTTTAACAGTTTTTTGTAGTTTTCTTTGTATAGGTTTTTTTGTCTCTTTAGTTAAATTTATTCCTAGGTATTTTATTCTTTTAGTTGCGATTGTAAATGGGATTCGTTTCTTGATTTCCCCCTCAGCTTGTTCATTGCTAGTGTATAGAAATGCTACAGATTTTTGAATGTTGATCATGTAACCTGCTACTTTGCTGTACTCATTTATTAGCTCTAGTAGTTTTGTTGTGGATTTTTCCGGGTTTTCGACGTATAGTATCATATCGTCTGCAAACAGTGATAGTTTTACTTCTTCCTTTCCAATTTTGATGCCTTGTATTTCTTTTTCTTGTCTAATTGCTCTGGCTAGAACCTCCAACACGATGTTGAATAATAGTGGTGATAATGAACATCGTTGTCTTGTTCCTGATCTTAGGGGGAAAGTTTTCAATTTTTCCCCATTGAGGATGATATTAGCTGTGGGTTTTTCATATATTCCCTCTATCATTTTAAGGAAGTTCCATTGAATTCCTATCTTTTGAAGTGTTTTCAACAGGAAAGGATGTTGAATCTTGTCAAATGCCTTCTCTGCATCAATTGAGATGATCATGTGATTTTTCTGCTTTGATTTGTTGATATGGTGTATTACATTAATTGATTTTCTTATGTCGAACCATCCTTGCATACCTGGGATGAATCCTACTTGGTCATTATGTATGATTCTTTTAATGTGTTGTTGGATTCAAATTGCTAGAATTTTGGTGAGCATTTTTGCATCTATATTCATTAGAGAGATTGGCCTGTAGTTTTCTTTTTTTGCAATATCTTTGCCTGGTTTTGGTATGAGGGTGATGTTGGCTTCATAGAATGAATTAGGTAGCTTTCCCTCCGCTTCAATTTTTTTGAAGAGTTTGAGGAGAGTTGGTACTAATTCTTTCTGGAATGTTTGATAAAATTCACATGTGAAGCCATCTGGTCCTGGACTTTTCTTTTTAGGAAGCTTTGGAATGACTGATTCAATTTCTTTATTTGTGATTGGTTTGTTGAGGTCATCTATTTCTTCTTGAGTCAAAGTTGGTTGTTCATGTCTTTCCAGGAACCCGTCCATTTCTTCAAAATTGTTGTATTTATTAGTGCAATGTTGTTCATAGTATCCTGTTATTACCTCCTTTATTTCTGTGAGGTCAGTGGTTATGTCTCCTCTTCCATTTCTGATCTTATTTATTTGCATGCTCTCTCTTCTTCTTTTTGTCAATCTTGCTAAGGGCCCATCAATCTTGTTGATTTTCTCATAGAACCAACTTCTGGTCTTATTGATTTTCTCTATTGTTTTCATGTTTTCAATTTCATTTATTTCTGCTCTAATCTTTGTTATTTCTTTCCTTTAGCTTGCTTTGGGGTTAGTTTGCTGTTCTTTCTCCAGTTCTTCCAAGTGGACAGTTAATTCCTGAATTTTTGCCTTTTCTTCTTTTCTGATATAGGCATTTAGGGCAATAAATTTCCCTTTTAGCGCTGCCTTTGCTGCGTCCCATAGGTTTTGATATGTTGTGTTTTCCTTTTCATTCGCCTTGAGGTATTTACTAATTTCTCTTGCAATTTCTTCTTTGACCCAGTCGTGTAAGAGTGTGTTGTTGAGCCTCCACATATTTTCTGGCACTCCGTCTATTATTGATTTCCAACTCCATTCCTTTATGATCCGAGAAAGTGTTGTGTATGATTTCAATCTGTTTAAATTTGTTAAGACTTGTTTTGTGACCCAGCATATGGTCTATCTTTGAGAATGATCCATGAGCACTTGAGAAAAAGGTGTATCCTGCTGCTGTGGGATGTAATGTCCTATAAATGTCTGTTAAGTCTAGCTCATTCATAGTAAAATTCAGATTCTCTATTTCTTTATTGATTCTCTGTCTAGATGTTCTGTCCATTGATGAGAGTGGTGAATTGAAGTCTCCAACTATTATGGTATATGTGTCTATTTCCCTTTTCAGTGTTTGCAGTGTATTCCTCACGTATTTTGGGGCATTCTGGTTTGGTGCATAAATATTTATGATTGTTATGTCTTCTTGTTTAATTGTTCCTTTTATTAGTACATAGTGTCCTTCTTTGTCTCTTTTAACTGTTTTACATTTGAAGTCTAATTTGTTGGATATTAGTATAGCTACTCCTGCTCTTTTCTGGTTGTTATTTGCATGAAATATCTTTTCCCAACCTTTCACTTTCAACCTATGTTTATCTTTGGGTCTAAGATGTGTTTCCTGTAGACAGCATATAGAAGGATCCTGTTTTTTAATCCATTCTGCCAGTCTATGTCTTTTGATTGGGGAATTCAGTCCATTAACATTTAGTGTTATTACTGTTTGGATAATATTTTCCTCTACCATTTTGCCTTTTGTATTATATATATCATATCTGATTTTCCTTTTTTCTACACTCTTCTCCATACCTCTCTGTTCTGTCTTTTTGTATCTGATTCTAGTGCTCTCTTTAGTATTTCTTGCAGAGCTGGTCTCTTGGTCACAAATTCTCTCAGTGACTTTTTGTCTGAGAATATTTTAATTTCTCCCTCATTTTTGAAGGATAATTTTGCTGGATATAGGAGTCTTGGTTGGCAGTTTTTCTCTTTTAGTAATTTAAATATATCATCCCACTGTCTTCTAGCTTCCATGGTTTCTGCTGAGAAATCTACACATAGTCTTATTGGGTTTCCCTTGTATGTGATGGATTGTTTTTCTCTTGCTGCTTTCAAGATCCTCTCTTTCTCTTTGACCTCTGACATTCTAACTAGTAAGTGTCTTGGAGAATGCCTATTTGGGTCTATTCTCTTTGGGGTGTGCTGTACTTCTTGGATCTGTAATTTTAAGTCTTTCATAAGAGTTGGGAAATTTTCAGTGAAAATTTCTTCCATTAGTTTTTCTCCTCCTTTTCCCTTCTCTTCTCCTTCTGGGACACCCACAACACGTATATTTGTGCGCTTCATATTGTCATTCAGTTCTCTGATCCCCTGTTCAAATTTTTCCATTCTTTTCCCTATAGTTTCTGTTTCTTTTGGAATTCAGATGTTCCATCCTCCAATTCACTAATTCTAGCTTCTGTCTCTTTAAATCTACCATTGTAGGTATCCATTGTTTTTTCCAGCTTTTCTACTTTGTCCTTCACTCCCGTAAGTTCTGTGATTTGTTTTTTCAGTTTTTCTATTTATTCTTTTTGTTCAGCCCATGTCTTCTTCATGTCCTCCCTCAATTTATTGATTTGGTTTTTGAAGAGGTTTTCCATTTCCATTCGTATATTCAGCATTAGTTGTCTCAGCTCCTGTATCTCATTTGAACTATTGGTTTGTTCCTTTGACTGGGCCATATTTTCAATTTTTTGATCATGATCCGTTATCTTCTGCTGGTGTCTGGGCATTTAATCAGATTTCCCTGGGTTTAAGACCCCGCAGGTTGAAAGATTTTTCTGTGAAATCTCTGGGCTCTGTTTTTCTTATACTGCCCAGTAGGTGGTGCTCGTGGCGCTCATCTGTCTGCGGGTCCCACCAGTAAAAGATGCTGTGGCCCCTTTAACTTTGGAAAACTCTCTCTGTAGGGGGGGGTCGCCAGCCTAAGCGGCTTGGAGGAGTGCCAATCCGAATCTCCCAGCTGGCCCGGGGATCCGCGCGCGGGGAGGGTAGACGGCCTCCGCGGCTTGGGGGAACGTCTGTCCAAATTTCCCAGCCGGCCCGGGGTGCCAAGCGTGGCAGGGAGGTGCAAGCCGCCACGGCTTGGGGAAGTGTCTATCCACCGTTCCCAGCCGGACCGGGAAGCCACGTGTTTGGAAGGGGCCCTGGACGCTGTTCTCCGCGGCTTGGGGATCTCCGATCCAATTCTCCCAGCTGGCCCGGGGGGCCGTGCGTGGGGGGGTCGCCAGCCGCCGCAGCTTGAGGGGACCGCCTGCCCAATTCTCCCAGCTGGCCCGGGAAGGAGGGTGGGAGGGGCTCCGGCCGCCTGCCACCCCGGCCCGGGGAAGCCCACGCCCCTTGGCGATCTCACCGGAGCGGGTTCTCCCAGCCAGTCAGCCATTCCAGAATGGGGTACGCTGTCTTCTTGGTCTCTGTCGTGGCTCCGGGAGCTGTTCTGAATCGTTTCTACTTCTCTAGTAGCCGTTCTGGAGGAGGAACTAAGACCCACGCATCTTACTAAGCCGCCATCTTCTCCGGATGTCCCCTGCCCTTTTAATTTTTATCTTTTCTTTCTGCATCTCAGCTTGACTCATTTCAGCTGTTTTGTCTTCAAGTTTACAGGTGATTTCTTTTGCCAGCTCCATTCTGCTCTCAAAGCCCTTGGACATTTTTCATTCCAGTTATTGTGGTCTTCAACTCTAGGAATACTGTTTGGTTCCTTCTAAATTTTCTATCTCTTTACTTTCATTCTCACATTGTTCATTAATTGTTTTCCTGAAATCTTTTAGTTCTTCCTCTGTACTGTCCTTCATTTCCTTGATCCTTTTTAAGATGATTTTTTAAAGAATTTGTTCAGTATTTGAGCATTCTTGTCTTCGTCATTGGTGTTTTCTGTATATTTATTCTCTTCCTTTGGATGAACCATAATTTCTTTTTTCTTCAACTGTCTTATACTCTTTTGTTTCACAATTTTGGTGTCTTTCAAAGCAGGAGAGGCCTCAGAGGGACATTGAGCTGTCCAGTATTGCAAGGACAACATCATGTACAACTTCAGTAGGTTTGCCTGATAAAACTCCCACAGCCGCTTCTTCTGCAGGTTTGCTGGGTGGTCCAACGGCGAGTCCACATTGGCGGTGACCAGCAGGACAGCGGCGCCCCTACGGCCGCTCGGCCTGCCCCATTTCTTTGGCGCTGCCTGGCCGGTCTCGGAGGCAGCCGCGAGGCATCAGCCGCTCCTGGGGACGGCTCCGCGGCGCATCATGGTGGACGGATGGCTGGGGCCCGAGCAGCCGGTGAGGAGCTGTTAGATTCCTCCCCATATAGGTTTTGTTGGTAAAGGCATGGCTATGTCATTATACCAGGACCCGCTGGTTTTTTTCTTAAATTTTTACTTACTTGGATTGTATGACATGAGAATAAAACTGTTTAAAAATGAACAGAGAGGTATAAGTGCTGGGGGAAGGTGGAGACAGATGTACCTATTCACTGTGGTAGAGAAGTAGAGTGGTGCAAGCTCTTTGAAGGGCAATGTGGTGGTTCCATGGGAGGCCTGGGCTGGGGTCACCATATGACCTGGCAACCCCATAGTAGGTGCATATTTGGAGGAGCTGAGAGTGGGATAGGAATAAACATTTGCACACTGATATTTGTTGTGGCAGTGTTCCAGTTTTGCCATGGATGGAGGTGGTCTAATGGTACGTGGACTGAGGAATGGAAGGGGTAACTGTGATGTTTACATAATGGACTACTGAGCAACTGCAAGAAGGAATGGAGCATGAAACATGCAAGGAGTTGAACGGACCTTGAGGAAAGTTTGTTGAGCAAATAAGGCAGAAATGAAGACAGCTATTATAATGCCTTTCTAATATGAACTAACTATAATAAACTCTGAGAATGAATTTGAGAGCATAGTTTATCAGGTTAAAGCCTATTGTAAAGGTTCCTGGATTGTAAGCTCTTTCAGAAGCTGTAACTAGTCTGGAGTTGTAACTGTTATTTTTAAATTCTGAGATGCTGAGCTCTTTATGTATAACCTGGTTGTTCCCTGCAACTTCGGGTATCTGTGTGACACCTGAAACTCAGAGAGTTCTGCAGGTGTAAAAAGTTAGAGTTACCCCATACAACTATTGTCAAAAATACTGAAAAAGTGATCAGACTTCAATTAGAGATATGAATGAAATGTATCTGGTTAAGACTAAGGTACATCACAATAAATAGTAAAGGATGATATTGACTGTATCTTAAAACTTCAACTTCTGTAGGAGACCAAAAGAAGAGATATTTATTTGATGCAAAATTTACATTTTTGGTAGCACCCTAGTTAATTTAACTTGCATGATCAGCTTCTTCAAACAACATAATCACATGGGACATTGAATACGGAGTGAGATCTTGTTGGTTTGTACAAGTTGTATGATACCCTGGTATATCCCAGAGTAATCTGGACAGAGGATAAAAATGTATCTACAAAGTCCTCTTGAGGAACCTGGGGAAAATGTGGGAATATTAAACTTTCCCACCTGGGGGGGTTCCTGATATTCTCACCAGTTTTGGGGACTGCCACTTTGACTGTCCAGGCCTTCAATCTTGGGGCTTGCACTTATGTAACTTATTCCTACAGAGGAGAAGCCAAGACTACTTATGATTATGCCTAAGAGTCACCCCCAGCGAACCTCTTTTTTTTTTTCTCAGATGTGGCCTCTGTCTCTAAGCCAGCTCTGCAAATAAACTCACTACCTGACCTGACTCTTGGGGTGTAAATCTCTCTGGCAACATGGGACATAATTCCCAGGGATGAGCCTGGCCCTGGCAATGTGGGAGTGAGATAGCCTTCTTGACCAAAAAGGGGAATAAAAATGAAACAAAATAAAGTTTCAGTGGGTGAGAGATTTCAAATAGAGTCAAAAAGTCACTTTGGAAATTATTCTTATGCAGTATATAGATATCCCTTTTCACTTTTTGGTGTATTATAGTAGCTTGAGGGAAATGCCTGAAACTGTTGAATTGTAATCCAATAGCCTTGATTCTTGATGATGACTGAATAACTACTATCGAGCTTTTGATGTGTATCTGCGTGATCTTGAAAACCTTGTGACTGACTTTCTCTTTATCCAGTATATGGAGAGATGAGCAAAAAAAAACACATATATAAAATAAATAAACAATAGGAGGTATTGGATGTTTTGGCTGTTCTTTTTTACTTTTATTTTATTGTTATTTTTATGTTTTTAAGTAATGAAAAATGTTCAAAACTTGATTGTGATGAGGAGTGCACACAGCTATATGATGATATTGTGAACCACTGATTGTTCACTTTGGCTGATTATATGGTTTGTGAATATATATCTCAATAAAAACGTCTTTTGATGAATTGAATATTTAATCAAAGACTATAGAAACTTCTTTCTTATAGTGCAAAATAAGAACTGAAATCAAGAAAGCACTAACCAGCATTTTTAAAATAACTAAATATCGTGTGACCAAGAAACAAACAACACACACAAACACACACACACACTAATCTGTTAAGCATTATACATGTATTATTTGTTTCTTACTGACCTTTTAAGTTAAAGAAAATGATATTGAGAAAATCAATATGAAAGGAAAGTGGCAAGGCCACTAATGTTGATTACATCTAACCTAAGAGGGACTTTTAAGAAGTCATTAGTTAAGGAGTCAGCAAGTCTGCTTTCTTAGTCAGATTTACCTATCTGATATTTTAACATTCTAGTTAGCTAAGCAATTGACTACAAGGACACTGATGGCAAATCAGAAAAGGTTCAATTTACAGAATAAAGATCTTACCAGGGGATATAGTGTAGCCTGGCATCTATGTATATCTTTTCCATCATACACATTCATATATAAATCTATAGCTTTATTTTAGTAAACCACAATTCTATAGAAGTAAGCATATTTCTGGGAATAGCATGAAGTAGTTATTCTCTCCTAGGTAAAATTCGCTTATATATATGAGAGGGATAAAGGAAATTATCTACCCTAAATGCATTACAAAATAATCTAAATTAAATTTGTATTCTGGAAATATTAAAGAACTGAGGCACTTTTACCTATAATTTCCTTTGCAATATATATGTAAATTTTTAATTTTGTCTAAGTGAGAGAATGGTTAGTTAGAAATATGAAATTGTAGACTCAAAATATTTCTCATATTTTGGAAAATGTTATTGAGCTTAGGTAATGGAAGAATCATTTTAGATTCACTATAATCCTCTTGAAGATTTAGTCAATTTGGGAGTCTGCAATTTCCCTTCAAGTAAATGTATTTTAGACATCTACTTCTAGTCTCCTTCATGTTGCTTCTCAGATGCATTTTAAATTACTGAGATATAACCCAGGACTCATGGATATGTTCGGTTTTCTCCAGCTCATGAAAATTGCTAAGACCATGAAACCATATTCTTTTTAATTCATCCTTAACAGGCGATGGAGTTACTATAAGAGCACATCTCCAAGATACCTTGGGTCATAATAATTCCCAAGCACACATTTATCTGAATAGTATTTCAAAATATAGATACTCATCAAAATATTGATCAGTAGAAACCGAGCTTCAAATTTGTGAAACAAAGGATTTTTTCTGGTCCATGGTAATTAAATATTTGTATGCTTTATTTTCAATTGTGGTAAAATGAATGAGACATGTAATTTAGAAATTCTCAGCATTAGCTTCCTGAGTTATTGTGTGTACCACACAGACAGGATTCAACTGGATTTATATATGTGTGTGTGTATATATATATATATAGTTTTATAAAGTTGCTATGAAGACTGAATTAGCAAATACTGAACCACTAATCCCAGAGGAAATACATGATCAAGTTTTTGTGAGCTCCAGTCATAATATTTTGTCAATTGGTCAATACATAACCATGTGCAAGGCATATCACAGCCTTCTTGTGTTTAGGAACATTAGCCAGTCCTTCACCTTTATGCTTGGGGGCCATTTAAAAAAGTGAAATCATCCAAAAAAAAAAAAAAAGAACAAAAATGTGAAAAACATGGCACTAGTGATACAGTGAAAAGAACACTTGCTTATAGTGTGAGTTGAAACAAGAAGGCAGCATGTCACGTTCTTCAAACTCAACTGGGAAATTACACATTGGGGCACTCAGATTTTCACCACTCTGCACGTGTCTACAAATGACCATGTAAGTGCTATGAGTTTTGCTTTAGGAATTAAAAATACATTTTAACAAGCAGCCAAATTTGCAAATACAAAATCTTGAATAATAAGGATCTGCCGTATATGAATTTGTTTCACCAGGATTTATTCTTGGGCAATTATAATAGCTGGTTAAGCAGTCAATACACAGCTGTTGACTTCTCATCTGATACTGGAGATTGAAAGGTAGGCAATAGGGAGAAAAAAATGCAAGATGGGGGAGAGCAAGAACACAAGTTAGCACTCAGGAAAATGGACTGAATCCGCATCAATTCTTTTTGCCATGCACTTTGGTGGCATGAGTGTCCTGGAGAAGCTGGTGAGTTCATCATGGAGGTGCACATGCACAGCTTGCCCAGGAGTCAGGGAAGCAAAGGAGGGTCGGGGAAGATGGAACAGTTTCAGACCCAGCTGCTGCCAGTGAGGTGAGCTCACAGATCAGCAACGTGTATGAACAACAAAATGACTGTTAACTTCCATCCTCCAAATCATCACAAGAATCTCTCATGTGACGCATCCCAACTAGAAGCATACAGGAAAGGGAAATCTGTAAAATGTAAGCTTAGCCAAGTTGATATATTACAATGTCCTCACAGTCTATCCTTTATCACCTTGATACCACATACTTCTCCTTCAACCACACTTAACTTACAGAAAGACAATAACAAACTCATACTTCTGTTGAATATGGAACAGTTATCCTGCATTCAATGAAGAACATGTTCATCCTTCCCAGAAGAGGATGCAAACTGCCATTTTTGTCTTTGGATGATGTTCATTCTTCTTCTAGTTGAATTGCATTCCCCCTTTAATACCCTATAACGTAATGAGATATAATATTAATTACTATCAATAAATCTTATTTTATTTTATTTTATTTTTTTTACATGGGCAGGCACCGGAAATCGAACTCGGGTCCTCGGGCATGGCAGGCAAGCACTCTTACCTGCTGAGCCACCGTGGCCCACCCAATTCTTATTTTAGATGATAAGGAGATAAAGTGGAATAAAGTAAAGTAAAATATTGGGCATATATATATACATATATATACATATATGCATACATATACAAATATATTCATATCAAAATAAGGAAGAATTACTCATAACTATTACAGTCCCCATTTCTGAAACTGATTACAAACTCTTAGCTGAGATGAAGAACCACCTTCTTCCACTACTTATTCCAAGTCACATTGTCATTTCTGGAGGAACCTGGCCACTGGCAATAGAGTATATGGAATACTAAATGGCATTCTAGAGGACCTTCTGCCTGGTAGATGTGCCTTTTCTTACTTTCATTGTGCATTAGAAACCCAATATCCGTGGATATTCAGGATCAGTCACCCCAGCCAGAACAGTAGCCCCTTCATTTCCTGTTGATTCACTTGCATGAAGAGCCCAAAAGGACCAGGTAGCAGCCTCAACTTCTACTTCAATGTAATTGTTTTGCGTCTCCTCCTGGAAGCATTTCCCTCTTTGGACAGAAAAGCTCTAGGACAGAAAAGCCTAAAGTCATGGTGACAATTAGCATAACATTTGCTAATGGATAATTAAGGACAATAGTGAGGTAATTCACTCTCATTTTTATCCTTTGATTCAGAGACAGAAGAACCCTGGCTGTGGTAGAAATATCACCGGGTATTGTATGCTATATATATATAAATATGCTGATTTTGAGCATATATCACATCCTGAAGGACACATACATGATGCTGGAACCAGTCTTCAATGGACCATTCTACTCTTCTATCCAGCCAGCTACTTGAGGATCAGGGAGAATGTTGCAAGATAGGTGAATTTCATTAGCTTTGGCTCATTACCATATTTAATTTTCTGTGAAATGCTGTCTGGAATACCATGATGGTGAACAAAGTATTATATAATCCAGAGTTGGCAGTTTTAGTAGAAACACTGTGGGCAGGTGAGGAGATGTCATATCCGGAATAAGTGCCCACTCCAGTAAGAAATAAACACAGCTATTTCATTAAGAGAAGCAGTCTAATGTAACCAACCTGCCAGGAGGTAGTCGGTTTGTCCCTCTGTGGGACATATTGGGGGCTCAGGATTAGTTCTTACTGTTCGAGAATGGGTACTTAAAAAAAAGCAGTAGCTCTAGCTAGATGCGCCTTGGTGAATGAAAGTCCATGCTGTTGAACCCATACATAGCCTCCGTCTCTGCCTCTATGGCTATTTTCCTTTTTTTCAATTTTCATGTGCAGGTTTCAGAAATTGAACCCAGGTCTTCAGCTCGGAAGGCGAGAACTCTTGCCATGAGCCACCATTGCACTGCCCCCATTATGGCTATTTTCTTCCTACACCCTTTGTACAATGACAGAAGTGGTTGGGGAAAAACGCTGACTGGAATCCATTAAATGAGCTATCCTGTCCACTTAATTATTACAATCTTTCTCTATGGAGGGTGTGCAGAGCACAAATATGTTTTACACACTGTGTCCATTCAGGGATCATAACTCTTCCCTTGACTTCCTTTTTTACCAGTTTTCAATTATACTTTTTCCAATCCCTGACCATATAATCAAAACATTAGCCATGCCTCTTGAATTGTAGATTTATACATCTGTCCATCTCTGCTTTCAGGCCAAATGATCAACCAGGTTCACTGCTCAAAGTTCTGCCTTCTAGGAAGATTTTGCCTAACCTTTGTTTATAAGTGAAATTCTGGAGTGTTTGTTTATAAGTGAAATTCTGGAGTGCTACAGCTGCCTACTTTTGTGTGGTGCCTGCTTATCTTGGAGATGCATCTATAAACCAAGCTTAAGTATTTTTCTTCCTCAATTGACTGATCATATACAACCCTTCATGAGGATAGAATTGTGCTTTGAGAGAGAGAAAGTTGTGTAGCTGTAGCAGAGACCATAGGCACCTTACTATCTTACTCTCTTAACTCTCATATTTGTGTCTTTGGGGCCTGCCAGAATTAGAACTCACACATACCACTTCTATTTGACAACACAGTCCTCCTGTGCATGCCCAAATGTTTACCATGCAGCATTTACTTATTGAAATGCCCAATCCATGATCTCCATATCAAGTCACATGGTAATTTGATGCCCTATGTTCACACATTCAATCCCTATTATGTCCCAGTAAGAAGCCACTTATCTTTCCAATCAGCATATGAGTACTAATCCACAAAGCATGGCATTTCTTTTTTCCCAAACCCTTAGAATTTCCACCATGATTCCTCAAAAACTACAAACAATATCCTTATGCTCCACTGACACTTCTTACAAACAATCTTCTGGGTCATATTGTCCAATAGGTAGAGAAGCCTGCATAGCAGCTTAAACCTGTTCTTGAGTATTCTCTGTTCTGGACCCCACTGAAATCTGAAAACTGGCAGATTTTTGGGTCACTCAGTAAACGGGTCAGTAAAACCTATTTAAATGATGTATATGTTGTCTCCAAATTGCAAAGACACTCCAAATTCCAAAGAGACTCACTTATGATAGCATTGTACCTCTGTCTTAAAAGTAGAAAGGGACAGATGCAGCAGTTTATCTTTTACTTTGGAAGGGATATCTCAACATAACCCAGATTACTGGACCTCTTGAAATTTAACCAATGGTTTTGGCCCCAGTATTTTTCTAGGCTTTATTTCCCATTCTTTAGCATGCAGTTATCTTGCCAATGCATCTAGAGTAATTGCTATTTCTTGCTCAACAGGTCCCATCAGTCTAACACCATCAATTTAATAGACCAGTTTGCCATACTGTGAAATGGAAAGTCAGTCGAGATGCCTCCAGAATAGAATATGACATAGAGCTGGAGAGTTGATATGTCCCCAAGGCAGGATAGTGCAGATGTACTGCTGGAAGCAAACTGCTTCCAATGGTCTTTATTAATAGACATAAAATAAAAACATTCACAGATTATTAGCTGAATGTCAAGTGCCAAAAGACATGTTGATTTGCTCAAACAATAAAACCATATCTGGTACAGTAGCTGCATTTGGAGTAATTACATGATAAAAAACTTTGTAATAATCCACGGTCATTCTCTAAGATCCATCTGCATTCTGCAAAAGCTAAATAGGTAAGTTGAAAGGGGATATGATAGGAATTGCCACCCTGCATTTTTTGAAGTCCTTTGAGGGTGACACCAATCTTTGCAATCCCACCAGGAATGTGGTATGACTTTTGGTTTGCTATTTTCACAGGTAGAAGTAATTCAAGGGGATTTCATTGGCCTTTTCTTCCATAATAGCCCACACTCCATGAGGCCATAGGACCCATGTGGGGATTATGAGTATATCTATTTCAATTATGCATTCCAGAATTAAGGAAATAATCAAAAGTTAAGGAATCACTGGGTTCACTGTGAGATGGATATGAATTCAAACTCCATTTGTTCCCTGACCTTCCTAAGCCTTTGTTCTAATTGGTAAACTACTGTGATGTTTTCCTCCAAGAATTGGTATCGACTCGGAGCCAGCTGCCAGCAAATTTTGTAAATTTTTATACCGTTATTCTTTGCGTTTTGCCCAATGCAGTCATCCTCGTAAATGGCTCCCTTTGGGAAAAGCTGGGAAGAAGATTAACAGTATAAATAGTTGACAGCGTAAGAGTCTTCTTCAAGATGACTCAGGCTCTACTCCATTGAGGGGATTTTGGGTCTGTGAAGTGACTCAAATCTGGGAATTGATTGAAGGGCATTAACTGTCTGTTTGGGTGCTTTGAGTCAAACATCTAATCATGAGACCTGGCATCTTTCAGTTAATACAAATCAAGAAAGATTTTAGTAGACTGTCCATCTCTTTGAATTCTATGAACATTATGCTTAACTAGTCAAGCCAAAGATTCCTGTTAGTCAGATTATTCTCATGGCCCTCTGGAACTCTCCCAATGTACATAAAGAGGTCTTTGATGATAAATCCACTGTAGAATTCCAGTCTCCCTGTGATAGACATAATCCTAAATGCTTTACTACCAGTGGCCCTCAACCTTTTATAATCTACTCCCTTTGCTTGTGAAGTGAAACTGGGAATATGTTTATGACACCACCTGTGATTATAAAATTTTATATGGCAAAAGGATTTTGCAAATGTAATCAAGTTTGCAAATCAGTTAATTTTGAGTTTGTCGAAAGGGAGTTTTTTCTTGGTGGACCTGATATAATCAAATAGGCTCCTTAAACGAAGACTGTGATCTCCTGCTAGACTGAGAAAAGTAAAGCAAAAAACAAAACAAAAGAAAAACAGAACAAAAACAACCGTGTTGTCAAACTGCCTATGGAGAAGGGTGGCCTTCAGGAACTGAGAGAAATTGCCATCTGATGCCTAGCAAAAAAATGGGGACTGCAGTCATACAACCACAAGGAATGGAACAACTCAACTATCTGAATGAGTTCTGAATGAAGAGCAGAACCCTGCCAAGCACTTGACTTTAATCTGGTAAAATCTTGATCCGAGGACTCCGCTAAACAATACCTGGGCTACTGATCTATGGACATTGTCAGAGAAGACATTTGTTCTGTTTTAAATTTCCAAGTTTTTGGTAAATCATTATGGCAGCAATAGAAAATCAATATACTCCCTGACCTTTGAATACATTTTTCAACAGTGTACCAACGGAGTGAATAAGACGAGTCCATGCTCAAGGGGAAAAGATTGCACCAGGTTGTGGACAGAAGGAGGCAGGGATTACAAGGAGATATTCTCAGAGATTGCCTATCATATTGTACACAAATACATAAATTAATTTATAACAAGAAATTTGAAGAGGTAAATTTTATCATCTCATTGCATAAGGAAAAAAAAACGGTTGCCTGTGCCATTTTTAAAGTTTCTCAAAAAATGAAGTCCTAAATTTAATTCACTTGAAAACTTACACTGCAGATTATTTTTAATAACATTTATTTCTGTGTAAAACATGATTCTTTTAAGCAATCTTGACTCCTGTAGGTTTTTTAAAAGAGATAATCAACGGATAAAATTCAACTTATACAACATGACTTGAAGACAAATATTTAAGTTCAGGAAACATGGCTACCCATATATTCACAAATTTCTTAAAATGGAACTAGTGTTTTCTGGAAAGATGTTTTTCATGAAGAAATCTTAGTATAGTTCTAGAAGTTTTAGCTCAGCTTCTATCTGAGCCAAAGTCTTTGTCATATACGCTTATCGTGTCAATTAAAAGAGTATTTTTAGTAGTTATTTGTTCTGCTAGGAACCCACTGAGATTTAGGTTTGCTCGTTTGAGGGTATTTTAAAAATCAACTGTAAAAACATAAAATGTAGTTTTGGCTTTATTAATATCACAGCTCCAAAATTTAATTTTGTTTTGTAAACTCATAGTATTAGCTACTGAATTATCATAACTTGCTCCTCCATCTCTGACAAAATAAAGAATTTAAGAAATAGCTACATCCTCTGGTTAGTAAAATGGAAAAACAAATTAATTTAAAGCAAGTTGCAATTTTATAAAATCAAAATTGGTTAGATGATAATACATCTCCTATTTGAAAGGAGAAAAGGTAGTGATAGAACTCTTCATTTAATTATGTGGCTTATTTGCAAGACTTCTTATGGTAATTCTGAAATTGGTCCAAAACATGCTTTTCAGGTTACATTATCAAACATTGATTGACAATAAAACCAAATATATCCATGACTCCAATAATGATCAGCAACTTCTAATTTAGAACTTCATTTTCTTCCATAGAATCTTTATTTCTTTGGCTTTGGCAATAACTTTCTTCCCTTTTTCTTATTTCTTCCCCTACCTCTCTGTTGTATCTTTGTTTAAAAATCTTCCGGGGTCTCCATTACAGAGAAATTCTCCATCAATCCCTTGAGGGGCCAATCTATACTTTAAAGAAAGCCCCAATGTGGTTCTGATGCTGCTTTTTAAAAACATTGATAAAATAAATATGCTTTGAAGTAATGTAGCCCTGTCATTATGTGTCATCTATATGCCTCATCTCCTCTCATTATCCCCTCCCCATTCTCTACTGTCCATCCTGGGAGACTGTCCATGAGGAGGTTTCTTCCCCTTTTCTTTTGAACTCTTTGTGATATGTAAGTGACAAGGAAATTATTTGCTCCTTCTGCACTCTTTATTCTGGCAATAAAGGGGCCATTTGTTGAAACTTTCTGTTGTACACAGAATCTGTATCCCTCAATGCTCTGTTGTAGAAACTCGCTCTACAGTGAACTCCCAGTTAGCTGACATATTTTAAACTCCATGAGAGTGAAGATTGTTTTAGCTTTTGCTCATCATTTTATTTCCAAGGCTAAGTACAGAGCCAGGTATGCA
Organism: Tamandua tetradactyla; assembly: GCF_023851605.1. Lineage (NCBI taxonomy): Eukaryota > Metazoa > Chordata > Mammalia > Pilosa > Myrmecophagidae > Tamandua > Tamandua tetradactyla. The sequence continues at coordinate 33,420,747 of NC_135352.1, forward strand.
GTAAGTGCTCAGTAAATGACTGTAGATTGAATCAAAGTATTAACATGGAGTATATAAGAAAAACCTTCATCAGAACTAATGTTTGCAGTACTTATATTTCTATAAGCAGAGAATTTTCATGAACTCTCATAAATATACAGAAATTCCTTAATATTTCTGTAATTCTCCTGATACATTGCATTTTAAATAATTCCAGAACCCAAAAATGATTAGCAACTATATAGTATGACAATTTCTTGCATTTTTTCTGTGTAGTTAAGAATGTTTCCACATACCAGTTAAATCTTTGAATACAGCATAAAAGACACTGTAGAAGTTTGTTTGTTAATATAATATTAAACAACAAGATCTCCAGAATGTTACCTTGCTAAGTTAATTTATTGTGGTATGAACATTAAAATAGTTCCTTAGAGGATAATTTAAGGAAAAGCCTGATGTACATAAATGCCAATTTCAAGAAATAACGCTATCATTTTAAACTGCAGGATGTTCTACTTTGTCTTTGAGAGCCAATTGGCTTAAGATCTTCCAACATCTAAGAAAAATAGCATCCTCACCTATTTGAATTAAGTGAAATTTGACTGTATATCCTGTCCTGTCTTCTATTTTCAAAGATGGTGATCTTGAGAGTGATTGTGTCTTTGAGCATAATTAAAATATCTGATAGATACTCAGACATTTTTTTCTATGTTCTTTTGCTAAGATATGTACCATAAGGCTGTGGCTTGCATCTGCCATACCTCGGCACCCATGCTGTCATGTGCTGTCCTTGTGCTTCTCTTTCTTTATATGTCCCATTGTTTGCAGGCACTCACCTCTGTCTTTGTCTGTTTTTCTTTATCCACATTTGGGACATTTACTTCTTTTCTCCCTTTGCTTGCTAACTTACACTTCCCTCATGCCACCTTCCCTGTTTTATCTGGACTACCTTAGATACCACTGCAGAATGCTCCCAGAGTCACTTTCCACATTATATATTTGCTTTCAGGACCAATATTTTTTTTCATAAAGTGCATGTCTTTCAAATGTACATATAGACCCTTATTGTATTATCAACATTTATATATGAAAATGAAAAAATCATTGGTCATAGCTAAATTTCTTATAACAAAATCTTCATAAGTTGAGCTCTCTGACATGGGGCTTAGAGGATGGTGAGAAATGTAGGCAAGGAGTTCCTGTTTTTGAACATATGATGATTTCCACGTTGGGTCATGTTCTCTGTTACATTCTTTATATGCAGTATCTTCGAGCAATCTCGTGAAAGAAATTATGATTCTCTATATTAGCAAATATTTACAAACTGTAAGGCACTGTATAAATGTGAGAACCACTAGAATATAAAATTTTGACTGTGAGAACTGTTTCTTTTTCAATAAAGTGTAATCAATGCACAACACAATCTTAAAACACAGTAGATAATAAACATTTAATAAAAAAAGAAGAAGAAAGGAATGATTTTTAATGGGTGATTTTTCATTATGTGAATGAACTTAAGTCCTTGCTCAAAAAACTTCAATAAACCTTCTCTAGATATTGATTTATGAACTGAAGCACTTGGCCTGAATACTTGTATAATATACATCTATATATATTAAAATCCAGCATGGAGAAAATGTGTTCTTTGAATATAAGAATAATCAATGAAATTATTTTAATAAAACATTAATGATATTAACATATTTAACTATTTAAGTAACCTTATAATTATTAATTTTAACAGTTAGAGCATACAGGTTAGTCTATTCAAACACCATAATTACATTGAATCTTGAATGGGGAGTTACATCTTGTTGGTTCCCACAAGTTAGTATGATGCTCCAAAACATTCCAGCATAATCTGGGCAGAAAACAATAATAAAACAAAGTGTTCGCAAAATCCCCTTGAAAGATTGGGGAAATATTAAACTTCCCCACCTGGGGAAGACCTGATATTCTCACAAGCATCAGGAGCGGACAATTTCGTGGGCCAGGCCCTCAATCTTGGGGTTTGCCTGTATGAAATTCATGCTTATAAAGGAGAAGCTAAGCCTATTTAGGATTATGCCTAAGAAGAACCCCCAGAGAACCTCTTTTGTTGCTCAGATGTGGTCTTTTTCTCCAAGCCAACTCTGTAGATGAACTCACTGCCCTCCTCCCTATGTGGGGCATGACTCCCAGAGGTGTATATCTCCCTGTCAATGTAGGACATGACTCCAGGGGCCAAGCTTGACACTGGCATTATAGAATTGAGAAAGACTTATTGACCAAAAGGGGTAACAGAAATGGATCAAAATAAAGTTTCAATGACTAAAAGATTTCAAATAGAGTCAAGAGGTCTTTCTGAAGCTTATTCTTATGTATTATATAGATATTTCTTTTTTAGTTTTTAATGCATTCAAATAACTAAAAGGAAATACCTGAAACTGTTAAACTATGATCCAGTAGGCTTGTTTCTTGAAGAGGATTGTATAACTATATAGCTTTCATAGTGTGACAGTGTGATGCGAAAACCTTGTGAATGACTCTCCCTTTATCCAGTGTATGGAAGGAAGAGTAAGAAAATAAAGACCAAGAAGAAATAAAGAATAAGAGGGGATAAGGGGTTTGGGATGTTTTGGGTGTTCTTTTGTATTTGTGTTTATATTTTTTGGGAGTGATGAAAATGTTCAAAAATTGATTATGGCAATGAATGCACGACTATATGATGAGAGTGTAGACCACTGACTGTATACTTTGGATGATTATATAGCATGCGAATATAGCTCAATAAAATTGCAAAAAAAATAGATCATTTAAATCACTTCAGTCATCCAGTATTTGAATCAATATAACCAAGAAAAGTGAGGAGGGAAGTATCCAGGGGGTCAGCAAGTCAGTGTTTAATCACTTTAACGCTTATCTGGAAAAAAATCATGTTAACAAAAACTCTTAACGTTCTATTCTTCCAGCCTTATAATTAAGCATTCTACTATTTATAGAAAAAATGTTATAAATGCCTTGAATAAACTCAGAAGCTTAAAAAAACCAAAGCTTAAATCATGTATTTTATCTTCCATACATTAAACTTATATATATGTGTGTATTATAGTCACACGATTTAATTTCTCTGTCTCCTATTCGATCATCCTTATGTAAAATCTATGTTACGATATTTATTGAAAACTGACACTGCAGTCACTTTTGTTTGCATCTTGTTCAAATAATCTGACTGATGATTGATGTTTGCATACACTTCTGTATTTTCACTGAGCAAGATAAAGTGAGATACCTGTAGATCTACATTGTTCTCTCTTAATTAATGCATTTGGGTGGAAATGTATAGCTTTAAAACTAGCAGAATTCCTTTACTGAAATCAGTTTTTTCTGTTATTCAAACTGATTCTCTCTTATCACTTGCCAAAATATTCTTTTTTCTGAAATTTTCCCTAAATGCATCAGTTTTAAGAAAATAAAATAATTTCTATCACAGATGAAGTATAACATTTTTTCTACTTTATTCTTCATAATTTAGTTTTCCCATTGCTTTGATCTGTGAATGCTAATGAGAATAGCTCTGACAATGATTTTTCAAGTTGCTCATTTTAATCTAATCATGCTGGAGGGCCGTAATAGAATAACATGATCTTTAAATATCAAAATATTTCAATAAAAGCCTTAGAGCAGAATTGGTCACGATTCGTTATTGTGAATATCTTTATTGTAAGTTAGTGCTTTTCCTATATAAAAATTATGGAAAAATATTTACATAAAGGTATTTTAAGTTACTCTTCTATTTCAGAAGACATTATATTCAATCAAGAAGTCTTAATTGAAGAAGACTAATTTCTCTTTTAGGGTTCCTGAAATTGTAATAAAACTACTCTGCCCTATGAGGTAATTTACAGGATGGTTGTATTCCTTTATGCAAACTCAAGAATGGAAAAGCATGCAGAGGACAAATTAGTAAGTTTTGAAACCTAATAGAATATTTTGTTGAAATTTCGGTAAGAATGGAAGTTGACATTTTTATGTTTGCTATTTCCTTGATTTTTGTTGCAAAGTTTCTTTTATTTCTTTCCACAATGCCATGAGAAAATTGAGAGTTTGTTGAGTGTATCTTAATGTATTTCTTTGCCTGGCATTGGTGTAAAATTATGTAAATTATTTAAGGACTGGACTGGTTGCCATGCCCAAAAGTAGATATATTGTTATAAAAGGACAGAATGATTGTTCCTGCCACCACATGTACAGATCTAGTTGTTTCAAGTTCCATTGGCTTTTAAGTGAAAGACGCACTTGCTCGTCATTATGATTAAAAATACCCCCTTTGACTCTCGTTGGGTAATTCATAGACCATCTGGGAACCACATCTGGAGGAAGAAGGCTTGACAGAGTTTTTTGAAAAGCAAGTAAATATTTTGAGACTGTTTTCAGAAAATTTCAAAGTTTCATTTTTTACAAATGTAAAACAAACAAAATGAAACAAAAACTTAGAGTTTCTCGGGTATTATCCGAAGTTTTTTTGGGTGATGATGCTCAAACCTAGCTAGTTATCCAAGGATATGTGAAAGGACAGCTTTATTAGATCAAAAACCCTAGAGGACAGGGGGAGGAGGGCGAATGAGGCTGCAAGCGTGGGGGGGCTGTCTTCTTCAACCCAGGCTCCTACAAGGAGGGGAGCAGAAGAGTACTGCTGTCTTCTTGTGACCCAGGAGGGGAGGGTAGAATTTTCCCACAGATGCTGGGGACTGGAAGTTTCAAACTCTATAGCACGAAAGGCGGAAGTCACAGGGGCCATTTGGAGAAGCTGAGAGCAGCTTCCGATCATCTAACTTATGGGAGCACACGCCCTGCTAATAAATCATATGGCACAAAATGTAGAAGCAGCAGGCAGGGACCTTTCAGAAGAAGAGAGGACAGGAGTCTTTATTATTCCAAACCATACAGAAGAGAAGGCCTTGCTAATTGTTTTTATGCCCAGGGTAGGGTTAACCTGGGTGTTCACTTAAAAGAAAAACTTATAACAAGGCCAGGTTTGATGATGAGGCACAAATATAATTTCTTTTGTCATTACACTAAGTCTGAGCTCAGACAACTATTTATTGTATTACTGGATCATCTGTTCTAAATTCAAAGATGATGAGTTCGCTAGTTTCTATGTATGTGTGCGAGTGCATATATTTGAAGCCTCAAGAATGAAATCCCCTATTCTAATTCATAATAAGTAGTAAATATGAGGCAGTCATATTGCTAGATTGAGGTTTCAATTACATAAATGTAATTCCTTTAAAGTGAACTGTTGATGAGTTTTAATAGTTGTATACTGTTGTGAAAATAGCACTAAAATCAAGATATAAAACATTTCTATCATCTACGCAGTTCCTTTGTGTCTCTTTTCAGTCAATCCCCAGTACAATCCCACACCCCCACTGTTCTGCTTTCTATCACTGTAGTTTCACTTATTCAAGAGTTCAGAAATACTATTGCAGGTATCAGTAGGTCATTCCTTTTTGTTGTTGAGTATTATTTTATATTTTGGATGAACCAAAATTTATTTATCCATTCAAAAGTTGAAGAAATGTGAGTGTTTCTACGTTTGGGTTGTCTGGAAAATGCTACAGCATTGAGGAACAAGTCTTTGCGTGGAAATATGATTTTATTTGTCTTGGCTAAATATCTCAGAGTGGAATTTCTGAGTCATGTGGTTAGTGTAAATTTAACTTACACGAAAATCATGCCAAATAATTTTCAGAGTGATTGTACTATTCTGTATAAGCACTAGAAATGTGCAACCCCAGTTGCTCTGCATTTTCATCAGCCTTCTTTTAATTGCATCCATTCTGGTGGATTTGTAGTGGTGTTCCTTTTGGTATCAATTTATATTTCCTTGATGTCTTGTAATGTTGAGCATCTTTTCATATGCTTAATGGTCATCCTTATAGCTTCCTTAATGAAGTGTCCAAATAGTGTGCCTAATTTTTATCATCTTGACTATCTTCCTGTTATTGAGTTCTAGCCATTATATATTCTGGATGCAAGTTCCTTTCAGATAAATGGATTTTCAATATTTTCTACAGTGTATCACTTGAATCCTCATTTTCAAAAAGTCTGTATCTTTCAGGGAGCTTACCTTTTTAATTTCAGGAATTCAATTTCATTGATGTGTTTCTCCTTGAGGGTTTGTCATTTTTTGTGTACTATTTAAGAAATTTTTGCCTAACTCAAGATTACAATTTTCCCCTTTAATTCTTCCATCATCTTTATTGAATTACCTTGGCATATTTGTCAAAAATCTATGGACTACTTCTTGGTTCTCCATTTTTTTCCATGAATGGTTATGTTTATCTTTCCACAAATATCATTTTCTTGAAATCAGATGGTGCTAAGCCTCCAGACTTCTTTAAGAAGAAATGCTCTAATTATTCTAAGTACTTTGGTTTTGTAATGTATATTTTATAAAAGCATATCATTTAAAACATTGATGAGATGTTTATTGGGATTACATTGAATTCATACACCAATTTGGAGAGATTTACTATCATAACATTAAAGAGTTGTGTAACTGATGAACATGGTATAAATCCCAATTTACTTGTCTTCTTTAATTTCTTTCAGTAATGACTTATACTTTTCAGTGAACAATTCTTGCATGTTTTTTTATTAAATTCATTTCTAAGCTTTTTACATATTGATGTGTTTGCAAATGGAGATTTTTAAAAATTTTATTTCCCAGGTGTGCATGCTTAGTATTTAGAAATTGGTTTTCTCATTTGATCCTGTTACATTTACTTGGAGTTCTTTTAGCTTATGTATTGATTCATTAGAATGGTCTGTATACACAAGTATGTTTTCTGAAAATTAATATAGTTTTTCCATCTTATTTTCCAATCCATATATTTTTTTCTCATTGCACTTGTTAGGACCTCTTGTATGTTGTTGAAAACAAGTGATGAGGATAAATATTACTGCCACGTACGGTATGTTTGAAAACAGTCTATCTTTTATTATTAAATATATAGCTATCTGTAGTTGTTTTGTAGATGCCCTTCATCAGTTTGTGGAAGTTCTCTCAATTTAATTTTGTCATTAAATATACTGTGAATAAGCACTGAGTTTACCAAATGCTTTTTCTGCATTTGTTAAAATGATCAAATGCTATCTCTTTTTCAGGCTTATATGGTGCACTACTCTGCTTGATTGTTGGATGTTAAACCAAGCTTTCACTCCTATAATTAACTCACTTTGATTATGGAGTATTGTCATTTTTACACATTTTTGGGGGACTGAATTAGCTAATATTCTGTTAAGGACTCTTGCTTCTACGTTCATGGGATTTATTGGTCTATATTTTTTCATTCATTGTACACATCTACTTGTGATATCAGTGTGAAACCTCATAAAATGAATTGGAAAGCATTCCCGTCTTCTTTACTTTCTCAAAGAGTTTGAGTAGAATTGGTACTTTTTCATCTTTAAATCTTTGATCAAATTCACCAGTGAAACCATCTGGCCTTGGAAATTTCTTTGTGGTAATATTTTAAATTAAAGATTCAATTTAAAAAGTCTATGCTATCAACTATAGATTTTCATAATATTATTTTATTATCCTTTTAAAGTCTACATGATCTGTATTAATATCCCTCATTCATTTCTGACATGAGCAATCTGTGCCTCTCCTCCTTTTTCTTGATCATTTTTGCTAAATAACTTTTCCATTTTATTGATCTTTTCCAAATTAAAACAGCTTTTATTTTTATGGACTTTCTCTAGTATTTGCATACTATTTATTTCATTGTTTTGCACTTATCCTTATTATTTTCTTCCTCCTATTTAAGTTTAAGTTGTTCTTATTTGTTTGGTTTTTATGGTAGAAACATAGATCTTTGATTTGAGTTATTTTATTTACTTTTAAATATGAGCATTTAAGGATTAAAATTTCCTTTTAAACAATGAAGGTATTCTGAAAGTTTATGTTATCTATTCATTATATTTCAATTAAACTTTTTCTCTAACTTTTGAAAATAATTTCCTCTTTGAGTCATAGATTATTTAGAAATATGTTGTCTAATGTCCTAACATTTGGGGTTTTCCTACTCATTGTGGAAGGATGAGTCCTTGCTCAATTTTGACAATAGTTATTTTTGCAGCACTTTTCTACATCTCAAAGTCATATGGCAAAAGTGAATCTGTTTTCCACAGTGTGCCAGTCTGAAAGGATTTATGCACCCTAGAAAAGCCATATTTTAATCCTAATCAATTTTGTGAGAGCAACAGTTTCTTCTAATACCTATTCAGTACAGCAGGTTGGAAAGTGGATCAGGTTATCTCTACAGAGGTGTGACTCAATCAGAGTCCCTCTTCAGAACCAGGAGACACCTGACGAGCCATGACAGTATGACAAGACAATCACAGAGTCCACCAGCCAGAGACCTTTGGAGATAAAGAAGGAAAAAGCCTCCTGGGGAGCTTCATGGAGCAAGAGGTCCAGAGAGAAGGCTAGCTCTCTCCAGAGAACATTGTCGTATTCGCCATGTGCCTCCCCAGTTGAGAAACGCTGAACTCTTTCTTGAGTGAAGGTAATCTCTTGACAGCGCCTTGGTTTGGACACTTTTACAGACTTGCTTTAATTTGGATGTTTTCATGGCCTTAGAACTATAAACTTGTATCTTATTAAATTCCCCTTTTTAAAAGCCATTCCATTTCTGATCGAATGCATTCTGGCAGCTAGCAAACTAGAACACATGGTGTATTTGTTCAGCACACTTCGTTGTAAGTGACAGATACTTGATCCCTATTAGCTTAGGCCAAAGGATATCTCGTAATGAAGTTAATGGAATTTTTGTAAAACAGCTAAACTTTTGGAGTGCTCTCTCTCTCTGTCCCTCTTCTCTCCCTCTCTCAACACAATCTGAGGCATTCATCAGGAAACAAGTCTATTGATGTGCCCAGGTCTTCACATCTTCCTATTCCTGCTCAATAAGATGGCACAACTTTTGATCCTATTCCAGTCTGAACAATTTCTTGTTGTGATTCTGCTGTGTCTCAGGCTTAAGCTTGTCTCACTCTATACACATCTCCTATGAAACTCTAATTTTAACCACATTAACAGGATCGTGCAGGACGAACTTAGCCACTGAGACTCTGATTTCTATGGTCCTTTCTCAGGAGATGGGATCATTTTGCCCTAGGCAGCAACAACATAATTTATCTATTACGCATAGATATTGTGCGTTTTTTTAAAACTCTAAATTCATTTGCAACTTCTCGAAAACTACCTGTGAGCCACAGCTCGCTTATTAGTCTAATTAAGCAAAAGAAAAAGGGAGTACAATTTATTTAATGATATTTTATAATGACATTTGTATAGTATTTTCTCTTGAAATCTATCTAAATTCATTCCTCCATATGACAAGCTGACCTAGATTTTTGCTTTTCTCTCAGTTCAACCAAGTATTCCTGCCTATTATATAAGACATTTTCAAATTGGTTAAAGACTTTAAAGAGAAATGCCCAAATTTAGTGCTAAATATCTAAAAATGAAAAAAATGAAGCTTATATTGATAACATTATTCTTTATCTAAAATACGTCATTTATCCCAGCATAACCTGATTAAGTAAGTCTGTCTTTTTTACATAAGCATATGTATTTCAGAATATATTAGCCCTGGCTAAAATTTTTTATCCTGAAATTGTTTATTTATTGGTGCCCCTAGTATGCTTTTCTTTTTCCCAGAAATTTACCACTGGTGTTTTCTATCTTAATATTTGCATCAAAAGTTATACTGATTTTAATTGCTGTGCAGTTTGTTTTCATTATTTTTGTCAATTCTGCAAGTTCTCTATCCACGAAACTGTCTGGTGTAGGAAAGGCTCTGCATTCTTCTAGTTATACTTACAATTTGCATTATTTTCATTGCTTAGTTATTTATTTTAGTCATTTAAACATAACAGTAATTATATACATTCATTGAATGTAATTTTATTTAGTAAATATGGATTTACTAATAAGATTGCTCATTTGAAACAGGCTATGATAGTCAGATTTTTTCTTACAAATTTTAATGTTTTAAAACTGCCTGTAATTTCTTTCCATGTGGATAACAAACTAGAGGAAGCCCACACTATGAATCCAGATATAAATGTAGTAAAATTTTCAGGTTTATAATTGTTAAAAGATTTTAAATCTGTTCTTAGCATTCAGTTTTATTAATGATTAAAAAGAATAATTTCCCTCAACAGAGCCAGATAAATTGTTGTACCATTACATAATAATAATAACAACAATAATAATAAAATACCAAATCCTAAAAATAAATAATCAATAGTGTATTTTCAGAATATCTCAAAGCAAAGGATTGTAAGACTCTAGGAAAAATTAATATCTTTTTTCATCCACTTTGCTTCAGTTTTACGTACACGACATGCCACGAAATCAAAATGCTACTCTCAGAGCTTCCTGTTTGCTAAACTGTTTGTGTGGTGGGACTTATTGCTCTAAATAAAACCACCTGAGTTTAAAAGGAAATAATTCCTTTCCTTTTGCTCGTTTGTAATTCCTTTATCTGTGCTTTCATTTTGCTCTTGTCTAAAAAAGTCTAAAAATAGCATTTTGACTTATGATTCACACACATATCAGCAACTGATTTTTATCTAGATTGTAGGTTATACCCATGCTAACTGCAAATTGATGGGTGTTTCTCTAAGCTAAGTATTTAATTTAGACTTGAGGCTCTGACCCTAATCTAAAACATCTTACATGGTCAGTCATCTGAATATGCTTATGATTTGGTTTCCTCCTGGGTCCTTAATGACTCTTCCTCACATATAGATCAACTTTACACTTGATCAAACATTAACTGACATTTGGGAGGGCAATTTTCTTTCTATGATTGCTTCATTTCAGTGCCACATTTTGCAATCTAAAAGTTAGGCATATATAGATATACCAAAGATGCATATGAAGTTAGTGAAAATATTCATTTTTGTGTTTTACTTAATTTGTTCTTGTCTGTTTACGATATGCTATTTTCCTGGATTCTTGTGGCAGAGATGTGGATACAACTATGATAATTATGATTGCTAAATCTTTCTAGAGTTGATGGGAGAGAGTTCATTAAAACATCTCTTTTACTTAATCAAAATGAATTTTGAATTATGGTACAGCCTGCTTATATGTAATTACAATCTCTTAATGACTTCCAATTGATTTTTGTTATGACTACCATAATTAGAGACCACCTTATTAATTTATTTCACTAAATAAGTAAAACTGAGCATGAAAAGTGTCAGAATACTGCAGCGCTCCATGTGAAAGCACTACATATTTATAGGAACAAAAACAAAGAATCATTATAATTCAGAAGTATATGAGACTGTAAAGTCATCTGATAAAACCCTACCAGTTCACAAATAGAAAATGCGAGCCTGGATAATTTACATGTCCCCAAACACAACAACGAACCAAGGAATAGAATCCAGCATATCTAATCCTTTCTACTATAATCAGCTCTTCCCAGCCATATACATGAAAGTACAATTTGATTTGAGAAGTTTGTTTAGATGGTTCATCATTTATCATTTTATGTTCCTGTTGTAAAATGTACATGGTAGTGGAGTGATAGGTGGATTGTGACATCTGGCAACAATTATGTCTTTGGAATTTCATCCTCTCTAATGAATCCAGGTGATCCTGAAGTTGTGTGTCACTTTTGAGCACATATGATGTTTGACTGACTCATCCTTGCATCATTGTAATGTAGTGTTTTTGTTTGTAAAAGCTGCCAGTGTGTAATATACCAGAAAAGGAATTTTTTTTCCCTAGGGGTCGCTTTTTAAAATCAGAATTTATTAAATTGCAAGTTTACAGTTCTAAGGCTATGTAAATATCTAAACTAAGGCATCCAGGTAACAATACCTTGATTCAAGAAAGGCCAAAGGTCCAGAACACCTGTGTCAGGTGGAAAGACACATGGCGACATCTGCAAGCTTTCTCTCCTGGCTTCTCCTTTCATAAAGATTCCCTAGGGGTGCTCTCCTTCGTCATCTGCAAAGGTCTCTGGCTGTGTGGGCTCTGTAGCTTTTTCCAAAATGATTCCCTCTTAAAAGACAACCCCACCTTGAATGGATGGAGACACATCTCCATGGAAACCATCTAATCAAAAGTTAACACCTACATTTAGGTGGGTCACATCTCCATGGAAACGACATAAGTATCCTACTCAGCAATATTGAATGAGGATTAAGTGCAAATAGCTTCAAACTCACATATGGAAAACTTGGTTTATTAAACATATGTTCTGTAATAAACCCAAAATTGATTTCAGTTGCAATATTTTCCAAATATTTCAAATTTGACTAACCCACTGTTCTGAAAAATATTAGAGTGTGAATTGATCTCAAATTTTGCATTTTAACTATCATGTCAGTCTTTGAATAACTGATGTCATGTATTTAATCTGAGTATCAGATTAAATCAGAATATCCCATTTTGGATGATAACCTTTAAAAAATTATGTGATTACAAATATTTATTGCCATATATTCTTGTCGAGGGCCAATTTTCCAGGTGTTCTCAAATCCCATTCTCCAGACCAGCATCACCTGGGAACTTGTTAGAAATGTTAATTCTCTGGCCCCAGCCTAGATCTCCTGATGAGCAATTTGTGCTTTAACAAGCCACTAGGGCATTTTTGATGCACTCTAAAGTTTAAGAAACACTGTTTTAAACTAACTTTAAAATAAGGTAAATGACTTTCCCCAAAAAATTTTCATAAGTAATGAAAATTTTATACTGCTAATTAGTATAATAGGTTAAAAATATTATCATGTAGATGTTTACAATTTGAGTTTCAAAACATTCTAAGCTGAAGGAAATGCCCCATATAAATCAGATTAAAAATAAATCACAAGACTGCATATACAAATTTTGTTAAGTAGAGTTGGCAATGCTGTTTTGAAAATTTTTATAAATTCTGTCATTTCAGCATAAAATGTGAGTATCCAAAGGGTTACAATTATTAGATAAGACTGTGTTAAGTACCCCAACCTAGAAAAAAGTGACGTACCTCTCCAATGTTGTACAAGTAACAATATTATCAACACGGTTCTCTAAAACAATTTCCCTCTAAATATAGCAGTAATAGAGCTATGCCAAGTCTTACACAGTGCCCACTCCCATATAACTTATTTCACATACACACTCAATATTTTCTAAGTATTTAAATATAAATGAAGTGGTATTCATTCATCAAATAGGTTTCCTATGATAAACTGGCTCTATCCTGTTAGTCGTCGCACGTATTAGCATGTTAAAGTCTCCAGGACTGCCATAGTCCAGAAATCTGTTTAATTTTAATATCAGACTTATCCAGTGGCTTTATTATAAATAGCTTCTCAAGTAAGTCATTCTAGCATTTCATACAATTAGTACTGTGGAGAAAATATTTTTTGTCTCTCTGAACTTTATTAAAAGTCATAAATAATTGGAGGCAATCATAAATGATCATAAATAAGCAATAATAAATAAGGGGATGTCTCCATTATAGCAGCTACTGATCTGTGTAAGAAGAACAAAAATTTCCTGATGCAAATTGTCCCTTTGTTAAAAGAATAAAGGTAGCTTCATTTCATCATGAGAGATAGTAATGCAGAGTGGTTAATGGCTTGGATTATTCTCTCAGCTCTCACCCCAGCAGCTGTGTAACCTTGTGCTTGTCATTTATCATCTCTGTTCTTTAGCTAGTTCAGCCATTAAATGTGAATAACCTTCATACCAAACTCATAAGGCTTTTATGAGTTTTAAGGAATTTCTGGCACAAAGAAACAGAATCCTGACATGTAGTAGGAGTGGATGCATGGAAACTGTTATTATTATGATTGGTCTGACTACATTTATTTACAGGCCTACAAACCCCTATTTTAGAGGAATATTTCTTTGGGCGAGTTAACGTTTATGTATTTTAAATACTTTATCATCTTTACTTATACCTTAAGTTCACAAAAAAAGAAACAAAGAATAATATGGTATGATTTCTTTTTCTGTGGTTTTTTTTTTAATTCTGATGGAACTACTGCCTATTCTTGTCAGAAGTTGTAATAAAGGAAGGCATTTTATTAGCTGTTAGTACAGAATACTATGAGATTAACATTAAGAAAAAGGGAAACAGGAAATTCCAGGTAATAAATAATTAAATACTGTTAGAAACCTGATGTTAGACCTTAAGTATTAGTAGTACAATAAATTACAATGCATTTATCTGTAATATGAAAAACTGAAATGAGTCATCTTAATAAACCTTAGTGATCTTAAAAATTTGGGGGTTACGAATTCTTGGAGTCCCTCCTGAGCTTACCTCTGAAACTCTTTGCCACGGCCATGCATGACAGGTGAGTTTCAGTGGGACTGAAGGTTAGGAATAATCTGACAAGGAAGGTGAAAGTTCTCCAATGTACTGGAAAAACAGTTGTAGCACGGGATGTCACTGTAAAAAAAAAGATAAGTAAAGGGAAAATGAAATATTTTTATTGTTTGCTGTTTACATTTTCCTTAAAGTTAAGAATTCATCCTAAATAGAATATTTCCTCAAGCATGGCCTCCAAATAGGGAATAATAATATTGAAATATGAGCAACAAAACTCTTGCCTCAGTACATTAATCTTTTTTGGAAACTAATCAGACTATTATAAAATTGCAGCATTGTTTTTTATATTTGGTAAGAGCATGGATACTTAGATACCCAAGTATAAAAAACTATTCTGTCAAATGACTGTGCATATTTCTTCACAGATTGTGTCCATCTTTTCTGTTACATTGAGTAGAACTATTCTTTTCTTAATTTACATATGTCTAAACATGGAAAATGCATAAATGAATACTTGAATTCTTAAGTATGTCAGTATAAATGAGCAGTTATGACTTTCATTAGACTGTTCTAGATAAAACCTAGAGTATTCTTATGTGCACTTTGTATGTTTGTAGTATGGACTGATCCAAGGAAATTGAAATTGCAAAAGGAAGAGTTACGGTTTTGCCCTATTTGGCATCTTTTAAATTACCTGCAAGCAAATAAAAGAAAAAAGAGAGAGAAAATAGTCAATGGAGAGTACCTAAGTTATTCATATAAACCTTATTATTTCTATTGATTTGATAACTTGTAAATCTCATTTTCCACTCTGTGAAGTGATAATGCTCCTGGCCATGAGCTCTTTTATTTCAGAACTAATTTGAGATGTTTCAATCACCTCTGAAAGTTGCAAAATAATCCACATGCTGATCTCCCAGAAGGAATTTCATAATGCATATGTGCTTTATTTTGTAAGTACAAACAGAATGTGAAAAGATCACGCTACTTCTCTTCCCGGAAACCTAAACTACACCTACCATGTGAAATGCAGCTTTTATTTTGCTGGAGTCTCTCAGAGGTGCAGCTGCTGGTTGGCATAGCCATTAAGTAGGTTCAAGTTGAGAATGGAAGGTTAACAGTGGTCTGTGTAATAGAAATGTAGACAAAGGATAATCCCGGTTTCCAGCTTTCAAGGGATTCACCGGCAGTAGCTGACTGTGAGCTCTCGGTATTAAATCTAATAAAGTCCTCTGGCAGAACGATGGTGGGGTTTTTGCCTTTGAGAAATGGCTCTGTGGTTTGCAGCGTTTGGAGACAGAAATAGGTGCACTGTTAAAGATTTTCAGTTTTAAGGAAACCTGAGCTGAAATCAAGATTTTTGATAATTTTATGGCTCTGGTTTTTATAAATGAATCGACATTTCCAGAATGAATGAAAATACTATTATGGCACTGCTTCCTCCAAGTCAGAAACTGATACAGACACTGACATGTAATTCTGCAACTGCACTTCATCCAATCAACCTTCTTTTCCCGAACTTAATTTTCTCTTAGGCTAACAGTGTCATCACAGGAGGTATCTCTGATTTAAGTGCCACTAATCACTTTGGATTTAATTTGAATATAGAGGAGAATATTAGTCTGAGAAGAAGAATTCTGGAATGTGAAAAGGCTTAAAGGTGCAATTAATTTGAAAAGTTCTAGTTTCACTTTGCTTTTTCATGTTTCCCTTCATATATGTCCTTTCGATCATCTGTAGGGAGTTAGTAACCTGTATATTTTCCAGAGTAATAGAGTTTTCATTGAATTTACACTCACTTTATCTAGAACGAGCAAAATTGATGTGATAAACTCCTTGACAAGGGCTTAAAATGTTCATTATAATTTCCTGCATTTGAAATCTTAACTTTTCATGAAGAATGTGCCTTAGATGGTCTTTTTTTCTTATCTAATTATTTTCTGTAAAGAAGAGCAACCTGAGACCAATGAGGAAGATAGCATAGTATCAGCATAACTGCAAGTTTATAGAATAAAAAAAATTAGGCATAAGCAATAAATAAACAAATAAAAGCCTACGAGTAGCGAAAGCACATTTTATCATCACTACTACTCAGCACAAACCACCGCCACCACTGCCATCTGTGGGTAAGTCTCATCAATGCTGGCTTTACTTTAAATTCCAAGACTCCCTTTACTTCAAAACATTTATGAAATATAATTGATAACTTAGTGCTTCTTTAAGAAGTGCTAGATTTAGATTCAGGGAACTTTTAAAATTTGCCTTCAATCATTCAAAGACTGGAGCAAAATGAATCTGTCATAACCCCTCTAAAGTAAAGGAGAGTAAAAGTTTGATTTTTCATTAGCAAATATGATCACATCAGTAAGAAAAGTCATGGGGAAAAGAAAGGAAAATAAAAGACACACAGGGAAATGGAAATGGTAAGGGTGTACTGGAAAATATCTAGGTATAGAGTAAATCACGTTTGTACTATTTTACATTAGAGCCATTTTATGAGCTGAGTGCATGTGCCACTGCCATAAGCATATATAAATACATACATATGCAATCCTCTCTAGTCATGTTTTCCTTCACGCTAAATCCACCCAGAGTAAGTGTTCTATAACATCTTCAACTCTGCTGAGAGAGGAATTGGATGTTTTGCAATAGGTAAAATATTTGGATTCTCTAATAAGAGATGTGCATTGTAGAGAATAGGTATGAACAGGTGTGGGAGTGCATTGAATCCTTTTAAAGGAGAATGCAGGGGAGCACAAGAGAAGTTCAGTGGTAGAATTCTCTCCTGCCATGCAGGAGACCCCTGGGTTAGATTTCTAGCCAATGCATTTCCCCAAACAAACAAAAACCAACAAAAAAACAAACAAAAAAAAAAACAAACAAACAAAAAATTCAACAAATGTTCCTGCAATAAGGCGATATTCACATGGAAAAAGAATGAAATGTGACCCTGCCATACAGCATGCAAAAAAAAAAAGAGAATGCACTTATTTTGCTATACCTATTTCTAATTTCTCACACAAAGTACATTAAAACAGAGCAGATAAAAGTAGGAGAGAACAAATAAGAAAGAATAACTTAAAATGAGACAAATTACTGTACTGCTTACTCCTTCCATTGGGATGGTGATATCAGACCAGATATACTGTAAGTCTGAGTCAGAAAATTGCTGGTTTGTAGTTCTGGTTTCACATCTGGCAAGGAGCTTGCATAAATATTCCCTAGAGATAGCATATGGTCTTTGAAGACCTAGATACTGTTGAAATTAATTAAATTTATATGACATCTGGATAAGCAGAAATGTCATGACAGCACTAAATGGTCTTATTATGCTTGCTACATTATGAAGATAGTACAAAAGGATAAACACCAAATGCACTTTGAAAGCTTAATCGGTGGCATTGTCCACATTAGCTCTTCAACTGTGCCATGTCTTCATTGCCCTTTTCAAGTTCTCCTAATCTGACACATTTTCTTTTGGAGCATGTTCTAACAAGGTCAGGTCACCTTTCTAATAGAAGCAGAGAAAAATGTTTATGACCCTATACAGCAGTGCAATTTAGGCTTCTCATCCAAAATTCTTCTCAAGATTATTTTGCTGTTTAATTGTTTTTAAAAGAGTAAAGAAAATGTTCCCATCCCAAAATAAACAAAGGTCAAAGAAAGAAGTGCCAGTGAAATGGAAGGACCATTGACTGGATTGAATTCTTGAAGGTCAAAAAGTGAAAGCTTGGTCCTTCTATTTTTTTCTTTAACTCTCTTTTCTCCTTGCAGACTACAACTATTTGCAATAAAATAACCCCTCTACACTATTATTTAGCAAGTGTTAAGAGGGTCTATTTGAGGTTCCTGTGCAGGGTGGGGGCTGGAAGAGGGAAGAAATGTTTGTGGATGTAAATGCTTTAGGGAATGTAGAGGTCTTTGAATAATTATAATAACTTGTTGAAATTGCAGAACCTTCAGACTGCATTTAGCTTATCAAACATTCTGAGACCTACCTCCTATTGCACCAATAGCAGTTTATCTTAGTCTAAGATAATATACAAAATTAGTTTAACAAGGAACCTTTCTTTAGGGGAAAAAAAAATCTCGTGTGTACCTTTGTGGATAAGTGATCAGTTTGACTCTAATTTAGGCAATTCTAGACTAAGAATAAAATTTTTTCTGCATGAATATCTGTATTACTTAGGGTTCTCTAGAGAAACAGAATCAACAGGGAACACTAGTGGAAATGCAGAGTCCAAAATCCTCAGAGCAGGCTGTGAAACTGATGATTTCGATGGAAGGTCTGGACGAACTCCACAGGAGAGGCTCACCAGCCAAAACAGGAAGAGCCTGTCTCTTCTGAATCCTCCTTATTAGGCTTTCAGTGATTACATTAAGCATCACTCATTGAAGAAGTCACGCCCCTTTGGCTGATTACAAATGGAATCAGCTGTGGATGCCGCTGACATGATCATGATTTAATTCTATGAAATGCCCTCATCCCAACAGGCAAGCCAGTTCTTGCCCAACCACCACTTGGCCAAGTTGACACATGAACCTGACCATGACAATATCTGACAAAAGTATTAATGGAAAGGGAAATTGAAAGATTAAATAGTTCCCCAAATTGTCTTTAGCTGCAGAAGATAAATTTCTATAATGCCTTTAAATATTTTGGGCTTAAGAATGAATTTCAAAATTTCAAAATTTAAGATGCTGATGAACTCAGTAAAGAATTTAAAATATTATTATTTAGAAAACACTAGATATCAATTTCTCTTTTAAAATGTAAGCAGTTTTAAGTCTTAACATATTTAACAAAATTACTTCTGAAGTCAAAACTGATCACATTTTATATTTAATGCAGAGTAAAATTAGTTTTAAAATGATGGTCCTATATTAGTCCATTTAAAGGGGAAAAATCTAAAAGTCATATAGTTACGTCAAGTTCTGTGCTTGCCACATGGAGTTTAAAGATGGAAACTGGGGAGATGTTAGTGACGTTACCTGAGGTGCAGGTAGGCATTACGTTAAGAAGCAACATGGTAAGTGTTCACCTCCCAGGTCAGTTCTAGGTGTCACTGAAGTGAGGGAGTGGGGGAGGAAAGATGGACTCACAGACACTCCAGGGACGGAAGCTTAGGAGGCCCCTTGAAGCACCTGAAGGTTGGCCTTAGAGTGCAGCAGTGACAACAGAAGAAGAAAGATGGCCCCCAGAAAAGACATCTTGGGATAAATATCCATATTTTCATTAATATTTTACTTTGATCTGAATTCCATCAAAAGATAAACTCGAAATATTGGAAGTCGTGGACAAATGGATTGGTTTGCCCCAAAAGCATTAACAGAAGTGGTATTCAAGTTTCCAAATAAAACACTAATCCAGGAATTGTCCCAGTGATATAATTGGTGTAACTTTTACCGGACAAAGGCTATGGATTCTTTTGTCCAATGCACTCAAATGACCAATTCCTGAGATACCGGGTTTTCAAGGAGAGGAAGAGTTTCTTACTAGGCACATAGTAGGAGAGCAGATGGCATATTGGCCCAAAATCTGTCTCCCAAACTGCAGGGATTCTGATAGTTCTATTAGAGGAAAGGATGGACAGGGTTTAAGATAATGAGCACAGTGGCCCCAGATGATGTAATTAGAGGTAATCTGATTACCGAGCATGCGCAGATTGATTTGTCACAGAATGTATGTAAGAAAATGTCAGGATGAGGTATAGGTGACTTGTAGGTGAAAGTCTAAGCCACTGCACATGTCAGACAGGCCCACTTTGGTTAGATCCAGTCTCAGTTCTCAAGACAACTCTGGATTTGGGGTGGGTTAGTTCTGGGCTGTTCCAAGACTCTTCATTAGTAAACATTAGGGAATGTCTTTAGTGATTACAAGACTCTAAAGTTGAAAAACTGAATAACTGAGTACAAATGGGGTCAGTCACAAAGTTTTTACAAGCACAAGGGCAGGAGATAAAGGCTATACAATTATCATCAGATATCAATGCAGATGGATTACAATTTAGAGATTTCAAGTATTTCCCTCTATCTCCTCCAACATACCAGAAAGCAAAAAGGAATATCTGTATAATGGTATAGCAATCAGAATCACCCCTTAAATCCTTATTTCTCATTCACATAACTGGAGAGCAAGAAGACAGCAAATACATACCCCAAGGTTATATATATTTGTATATAGTTGTCTGGCAATGGCATGGTTTTCTATTCTTAGGCATGCCAATGGTCTGAAGTTATTTTTCACTAAAGGACAAACCAGTCAAGTCATGCAAAATCCACTTTGTTCACCCTTGCATTCCCCTGTACTCTTCATAATGGACAAAAATGGGGCATCATATTTATAGAGATAATGATGTTTCCATTCATCAAATGTTTTGTTTTCTGGATTCCTGCAGCAACAGCAAGTCAGGAGCAAAGTAACCTTACCCTGCTTCCATATGAAGACTCAGTTCAGTACCTCCTGAATGGCTGGTATTTGTTCTCCCCAACCCCTAATACATACAGCCATGGACCCATCTCCCCTAATGCACACCCCAGAGATGGATCACCTAAGATCCCTGGTCCGGAGAGCCCTCAAAGAGACTGCTTGTTTTGCTTCACTTCATGTTCTAGTTTGCTAACTGCTGGAATGTGATATCCCAGATATGGGAGGGGAATTTATTAAGTTGCAAATTTACAGTTCTAAGGCCATGAAAATGTGTCAGTTAAAGCAAGTCTATAAAAATGTCCAAATTAAGACACCAGTAAGAGGTTACCTTCACTCAAGAAAGGCCGATGAAGTTCAGGGTTTCTCTTTCCACTGGAAAGGCACACGGCAAACTTGGGGACATATGATAGTTATCTCTCCAGGTTTCTTGTTTCATGAAACTCCCCTGGGGACAAATTCCTTTTTCATTTCCAAAGCTCTCTGGCTGCATGGGCTCTGGTAGTTTTTGTGGCTCTGTCGCTTCTCTCTAAAATACTTCCTCTTTTAAAGGATTCCAGTAAACTACTCAAGGCCCACCTGGAATAGGTGGAGTCACATCTCTCTCTAATCAAAGGATAATACCCACAATTGGGTGAGTCGCATCTCCATGGAGATAATCTAATCAAGTTTCCACCATATAGTATTGAATAGGGTTTAAAAGAAAGGTTGCTCCCACAAGATTGGATCAGTATTAAAACATAGCTTCTCTAGGGTATGTAATCCCTTAAAACCAGCACACCTCACTTTTTCTTTGTTCAATGGAAGATTTTTGCCATCAGTGTCTGTTGTTGCTCTAGATGTTATCACTTAATTCTGTCCAAACTGCTAGTAATCTCTTCATTTTTCTATTCTCTTTCTCCTTTGTCTTTCCTCACTTGGCTTTTTTTATTTTTTACTTTTGTTTTCTGCTATGCTTATTAGAAAACTGTGAAAATTCTTTCCCATTTTTATAGACTTCATAAGCCTATAATTGACTTCTTTCCCTTCTCTGAGAAATACCAGCAAATCACAATGTATTACTTATAATCTTTAAAGTTTGGAATAGGTTCTTTCTTTCTTTCTCCTTTTATTGCTGAACATCCTGGAGCTAATGTGTGTGTGGGAGTGAAGAGGGGGTAGTATATAGAGTAGGGGTGTCTGAGACCTTCTGGAAAGCTGATCTCCTTGAACTAAGATTTTACTATTTTTACGTAGTAGCTAGCAAACCTTTGGTGCTTATTATTTTAAAATTTGGCAAATGTTAAAAATTTAAATTGATTAATGATTTTAGAAAAATCTGCCTCTATATGTGACAACCATTTTTTTTCTATTATATTTCTGTTCATTTGTTGGAGTACTATTTTTCTGGGTGCATAATAGGATTGGAGATTTATATTCATTCCATGGGATTTAGAGTCTTAAGTTCTTCACATCTATCCTCGTCATCACCAACCTTAAGCCTTCCAGAAATTTGAAGTTATTAGCATCCACATAAATAATTCAATTGCATGTCTGTAATTTAGAAGTTCTACCAAATACATCACATGATATCAATTTTTGAATTTGTTCCTCTGGAAATAACTCAACTTTTCCATTTAAATATATTTTGGCTTTTAATAGGATGGATGGAACTACTATTTAAAGAAAATGCTATCTGTTTAATCTATGAATATATTAGGAATGGCTTGAACCTTACATAATAGCAGTTCTAATTGTAAGCACATATATATATTAACCATGGAATCTCTGAAACCCAGAAATAAGGAGTTAATTGCAAACTAAACTGCCTAGGGGGAAAAGTAGTGGCTCTGAAATTGTTTTTAAATCAATATATATTGCACTTAGATTACAAATAAGTGCTGAGGTGAGATACTTCTCTAGATGATCAGGTGAGACTTGGCAGGAAGCGGAGGCAGCTCTTGGTGAGTGCTCTGTGTATAGCCAGACCTCTATTCTTAACTAACACATTTAAACTCAGTGTAAGTTGATGAGTATATTCCCTGTGTACCCTGCCTGAAAATATTTTCTCTTGGATTTGACTACACATTTTTTGCTTCATTTTGTTTTGCTTTTGTTGCTATGCTGTTTGTGTTAAGTTGAAAAATTTCACAGAGTACAGACAGGTTCTTAATAGTCTTTTTTGCATTGCATCAAAATAAGGTGATTGTTGCATGAATGTTTCTGCAGAATGATTTTGAGATATTTTAAGTAGGTGAACATTTTTAGAAGCATCAAATATTCTAAGATTAAAAAAGAGTAGGTCTCTATCACTATAAAATTCATTGGACCAATTAAAACATAATATTTCTGGGAGAGGGTTTGAAGTTTCTTGGTGTCATAATTTTGAATCAACAGACTTGTTTACAGGATGTTTACTAGATGCAATATATTTAAACAAAATATTTTTTCCTAATCTTTTTCATAATCCAAAAAACTTAATTCAAGTCTTAGGACTACCAGTACGGAATCCCATCTACAATGAAATAATTATGTTTATTTGATATGAAGAAACTTCATAAATGGTTAATAATTACACTTTCAATCTTTCGCCAAATAAAGTGAAGAAGACCACTCAGGCTATAATTTCTGGAACTGTGAAAACACTCTGACAGAGCACTTTTTCCCATCCTTCCTTTCCGTTGCCTTCACTGCTGACAGTTTTGTCCTCTTCACGGAAGCAAACATTAATTCTTTGGGGAGGGGGAAGCTAGAGGCACATTCTGACTCTGGTGGGCTTACCAGGTTAGTCCTGCTTAGTCCTGACTTTTAGCAGGTGCCAAACAGGTGCTTTTTAATGTACCTCAAGCACACCAGGCTGAGAACAACAGAGTTGTTAAGCACATGAATTTCAGAGACTTAATCTGAGGGGCATTAAAGGCAGAAATAAACTTCTAATTGAGGCTTGCAATCTTGTTTCCTGGAGGCATGTGTGCAGAGAATGAACTAACTCAGAGGTCTCCAGGAGTGCCTGTTATGTGCCAAACTGCTAGACTTAGCGTTTTCACGTGCATATATTCTCATTCAATTGTCAGAACAGTGCAGTGAAGCATACTATCTAGGTAGAAATCAAGGCTCGAGAAGTTAAGCAACTTGCACAAAGCCATGCCCTCGACAAGAAGAGGCCTTGAGTAGAAGCAAGATTTGCATCCAGATGTTCCGACAGAAACTAACGTGTCTGCTACTTCCCTGCAATGCAATGGGCGCCAACCGGACATTCAGAGATCCGTGGGGATGGAGAATTTCTGTCTTTGGTGGGAGGCACCTGGTCTAATGGAGAAAACAGTGGGCTGAAATTCTGTCTTAGGAACATTGTTTCCAGTTCAGAACTTATTTGCCCTGCACGCAAGTTATTTGATCTGTTAATTCTAGGTTTCTCCCTCTAAAAATAACGATAACGATATTTCAAACGATCGCCTAGAGATGTCGTGAATATTAATGTAATAATCATGGTCATACGTCATTTTGAGTTACCCCAGAAAAGTTCTGACTGGTCAATAAATCCACATATTCTATTTTTATCTTCCGACAGAGCTCCCGCCCTCCCCCTCCACACTTACTCCCGTTTTCCAAGAACATATGAAAAACTGGCAGAAGGCGATGTGCTAAGGCACATGATCTCAGTAATGATGGCATGAATCTTACTTTCAGTTTTGATGAGCATTCTGCTTTGCCCGAAGCCTGATTTCCTTTTTATAATTTACAGTGGATATGAGACCAACTGACTGTTTATTAATAATTTCTTTATAAAATCATAGCTGGGACCCTCCATCGATTTAAATTTCCATGCCAGTATGTAGAATTTATGTGATCTTCATTAATACTTTGCCAAATGAATTTTAACGCTATCGATCTTATGCTGTCTTTACTTTCAGGAGACTTTAGGCACTAGCAACCTTAAAATTAGAAACTAATATAGAAATTTCCAATCATGTGAACTTCTATATTTCAGATAAGAAGAAAGTTTCAACAGCTAAAAAATGGCAAAGAGGAAAAATCACGAAGAACAGTGTAGCAAAGCAAACATCATCTACTTTTACACCTAGGTATGTTTCCTTGTTTCCATGTAACCACATAATCAATCTCGTAGCTTCAATTTTCTCATTTGCTAAAATGGACAACCTCTGTCGCTGGGGAGTGGGGTGGGAAGTAAGTAAGATAAGTATGTAATACTCAAATGCAAGTTACTGATTTTAAATCAGGTTTATTTCTTTAATTAAATTTTAACGTTTGGTTCACCTTTACTCTTTGAACATCAGTAATCAGCAGTCAGTTCTGCTAGGGAAGCATATTCATAATTAAAGTGATTGTTTTGTTTATATCATTCAAAGTGGAAGCACAAAATTCCTGGATATCATCTTTTCCCAGTTATTTTTCAAATTCAGAGTCTAACAATACAAATCCAGATAATAAGCTAACAGTAATTTAATTTAAATTATTCTGAGATATCATATTATCTGTTACCCTAAAATACACACAATTGTTCTTACTTTTAGAGTAAATTGAAGGTAAGTTTCTACATCCTCATTACTCTTTAAGTGTATAAATTTACATCATGGCTAAAATGATTCTATGTTCAAAACTATATTTTGAGATTAACCTTATAAATACAGCATATCTGATTTAGATGAAGACCAAATAGGAAAAGGATAGGAAAACATATTTTCCTATGCTTTATTTGTCGTATTCAGAGAAAAAGCAATAGCATTTTAATTGGATGTTTCCTTGTCAGAACAAAGTAGAGATAAAGATACATTCATTCATTCATCTAAATCGGTTTCAATTTATTAGAGCAGGTGCCATACAATTGTATTAAACAACTTATGATTAATAAGAAATAATGTTTCATATTGTTTTGTGTAACTCTACATTTGTTTTTGTTTCTTTGCTGGAACGTGGGGAAGTAAGATTAAACAAACAGATTATATGGGTGGGGTGGGCAGAAATGCTTTCCTAATTGATTTAAGGCTGTACTGTGTGTTTAGTTATCTAGATATGGAAATTATGAATCCAAATTTAAAGTGAACTTTTTTAAAAAGGAATAAAATTAAGAAAATATTGTTTTCTACTTTCTTTGTTGGATAGCTGGAAGTCATTTTTGATATTTTGTTATTCTTGGTATACTGACTAGATCTCCATAGACTAGTTCAAATTAGATTCAGTTTTGTTCTTACTTGCAGAGATAAGTGAACAGATACAAATACTGAGAGTTTGGAAACTTTTATTCAGTGAATGCCATTATTCTTTTAGAGAGCATATTTCTTAAATGATATAAACCAGACACATGGACCGGGTGTTACTGTGTTTAAAATATGTCATTCTCTGATCTCTTAATATAAGATGCGTAACATTAAATCGTATGTAAATCCCGGTACAAAGATGCTTTTCTGTTCTTTCATCACCTTACATTTTGTTGCTGGGGGATTGCAAAAACAGGAAGAAATCAATTAAGACTAGTTTTCAGCAATGTAAATTCCTGGAGAGCAAGGTTTATGTCTTATAAATTCTCTATGAATCATAAAGCATAAAATTCAGAGTTGGTGTGGATTTTCTTTGTTAATTATGAACATCTGAAATCTGAGAATAAAGTATAGTTTTATAAAATATGATAGTGCTTACTCAAACATTATGAAGAAAAAAATGGAAAATTCAAGATAAATGGAAAGATGATAACAAGGAAGAGAAAGAGTTTATTTTGATCACCTATCAACCTTTTGGATTATAAGAAAATGCATTACTATAGAACATTCTTAAGGTTTTTGAGATCGAGGAAGAAAAGTAAGACAATGTACTTATATTAGGTGTCAGCTGAAGGTCATTTTAACTGTACTAATTTAGTAATAAAACTAGATAAAAAGAATTTTCCATTTCTTACTGAGTTACAATATATGCACAGGAGATACAATTAGATATGGTTGGAGATCCTGTTTGGACACCTTCTTAATTATCTTCAATAAAAATGAAATTTCAGAAATGAAATTAATTCAACAAATCAATTGATAATGACTAATTAATTAATGTCAGTTATCATTTATAAAGCAGTATGAAGATGGAACATGCTATGAGTGTTAAATAGTATTATTAAGATTATAATGATGAAGAATGTGGATTGCAAATCTGGCATGGTTAATGTTTTAAAGAGCCATTAATATTACGGACATTATAAAAGATGGCATTGTATTTAGTGAGAAATGGACAGTTATGATTCTAGAGGTTTCTTTTTGTTTTCTTATATGATCATAGGTGTCTATTTAATTCCTTCTTTTGCTTCATTTCAAATATCAGTCAGTTAATCAAAAAGTATTTACAAAACTCCTAACAAGTACCAGCTACTGTTCTGTGCCCTGGAACATTAGCATTGAACAAAATAAGCGAAATCCCTGCCTTCAAGGAACTTATAGTCCGGCGGAAGAAGCAAAACTAAAGACATAAACACATAAACAAGAATTTCAGAGATTAATAAATGCTATGGAGAAATAAACTATAAAGTGACAGAGTGTATTTGGTGGTTGGGTAAAGCTCTGTTTTGTCTGGGTAATCAGGGAAGTTCTGAGCTTTTCTAGATGTTTGCCCTTAGGCCTGAAATAAGAAGGAGGCAACCAAGCAGCCAAAGAAGGAACGAATGTGAAAGCCTAAGTCATAAACAAACTTGGTGAGTTCAAGAAAAAAATATATATCAAATGCGGTGTAGCTAGAATGCTGTAGAGGAGGAGTAGAAAATGAAAGCAGAGATGTGGGCTAGGGATTAGTACTGTACTGTGATGGTGATGGAGCATCCTTGAAAGGCTGATTAGGAGGGAGTTGACTTTTCTGATGTTTACTCTGGTGGCTAGTGGACAATGTGTTCTGAAAGGGCTAACTTAGAAAAAGAAGAACCAGTTAAGAGGTTTTATTTGTTTGTTTTTTCCGACAAATTTATTGAGATTTTTATATCTCATTAAATTGACACATTTCAAATGTAGAAGTCAACGATTTTTAGTAATTTTACCCAGTGGTGGAACCACACTATAAATTAGTTTCAGAGCATTTTCAATCCTCCCCCCAACCCCCAATATCCCTCATGGCCATTTATAGCTAATTTCCATTCTCACCCCTGCCCCAGGCAACCACTGATCTACTTTCTGTCCCTATAAATTTGCCTTTTGTGGACACTTCACAGAAATGGACTCATTTTCTATGTTGTCTGAGAGCTGATAGCTGTATAGACCAGGATATTGGCACTAGTAGTGATGAGAAGTGGTCTGGTTTATAATTTGTTTGGGAGAACTGATAGGACTTTTTGTTGAAATTGAGTCTGTGGGAAATGAAAGAGCAAATAAAATGATCCTTTTTTTTAATATGCATGATTTGGTGGATGGTGATGAAAAATCTTCAGGGAGAATAATCTATGCATTTCTTTTTGTCATGTAATATTTCAGATTTTCATTAGATATGAGAGTGAAGATGCAAAGTAGGTGGTTGGGTATAGTTGATCTAAGTCATAGAGGACAGATAGACATGCACTAGCTCACCTGGTGAAAAGACAGAGACAGAAAGGGAGAGTGAGTAAGTGAGAGAGCAGAATATAGGACATAGCCTCTGTACTTTAAAATCTGGCTTACATGATTTGTGGAGCCAAAAGTACAATGAAAGTGTGGGTCTGCTTGTTCACAAATTAAGAACTAAAGCAACAAAGCTTTAAATCAAGCATAGTTTCCTTGTACGTGTGAGGCCTTGTGCAGCCGTACAAATTGCACATGCATGAAGCATCCCCCTAGGGTCTGGAGAAAGGAAAGAAGATATCAAAGGAAACTGTGTTTAAAGAGATCCCCAAATTGAAGATTTTAAGGAGAGAATGAATATTCACCATGTCCAATGCTGCTGAAAGTAAAACAGGATGAATTTTGAGATTTGATCACTAGCTATGGGGAATTTAAGTCATTTGTAACCTCTGTAAAAACTTTTATTTTTAACAGGAAGGAAGAGAACCTGTTTGGAACAGTTTGACAAGACAATGAAATTGACAAAATGGAGATAATCAGGTAGATTGTAACATCTTGCTTTATAAGGGTCAACATATTACTCTTTTCTTATCATTTCCCAATGCCATTCTTACCAAATCAGATTCTTTGTTCTCTTGACTCACTCTGGAAATCTCTATCAAATATATCTTCTGAAAATGAAATATTTCATGCACTCCCCATAGGCAAAAGCTTTTCTTTTTGAGATAAATTCTGTATATCCAGCCAAAGATGTAACTGATCCCACTTATTTGCGACTATTTGATCTTCACAAATCCCTAGACTTCTGTCCCTGGCACTGGGATTTCCAAGACCTCCTTCAGTCTCGACAATTTGCTAAAGGATCACAAGACATGGAAAGAGCTGTCATGCTCACAGTTAGGATTTATTACCGTGAAAAGATACAGATGAGAAGTGTTGTCAACCAGAGAAGCTCACCTGAGCCTTGTGGCCCAGGGATTAACGGGGGTCAGTTATGTAGGCATGCAGTACCCGTGTGACTGACCTTAGCTCCTTAGATGCCAACCCTCCAGAGAAAAGATAGGTGTTCACCATAAATCATTTTGTTAGCATGAGCTACCTGATCAAACTGGTACTGCATGGCCCAAAGCCTCAGACCTACAGAACATTCACCCTAAATCACATTGCTGGCATAAAGTAACTGACCAAACTGGAACTACATGACCCAAGGCTTCAGACATAAAAACATATTCTTATTGGGCACCATATTCCAAGGCTCATAACTCAGCTTCGAGGAGGCAGCCAAGAGCCAGTCCAGAAGAGAGACTTTTCTGGAGAACATGCAATCCTGCTGCACTAATCCATTCTGCCCCATAACCGAAAAGGAATTTCCTTACATCTAAATTGCTGGGGTAAGTTGGAACCATAGGGAGGGCTTTATGAACTGAGGGAGACAACTTGTAATTAGTATGTACCATCATATGTCAAGTGTTGGGCCATGTGTAATAAATGTGTGATCTCTTTAATTTTCACTACAACCTTCCACGTTGGTTCTGATTCATTTATTCATTTACTTAAAAAACTTAGCATCACTTAACAAATATATATTGAAGGGCTACTGAAAGCAGGATACTCCTAGTCAATATCTAGAAAGATTTTGTGAATCCTTAGTTACAACCATGGTTCAAACAGTGAGTGAACCTACCCAAAATTCATAACTGAGACAATTCAATTCAATTCAACAAATGTTTCTTAAATACTTAGTATATACTTTGCTGAGGTCATTCAAGTTTATACCCTGTATACATATGGTTTCTCTAACAATAGAATAATAGTAAAAGAGATAGCATTCTTTGACAATTAATTTTCCATACTTGATTTCCCTAGCAATTTAATGTCACATCCATATTTATTTTGTGTTTTTCAATTTGCTGACTAAATTGTATCCATGATTGCTATAAAAGTATTTAGAAAATACAGACAGATGTTTAAGATAAAATTAAAAATAAAACAAATATCACCAGTAATCATACCCAATCTTAAAATTTATGACTACTTTGTCTCTCATTCTGTACATGGTTGCAATCTTCCCTCTTAGCAATATGTCATGGGATCTCTATATGGTGATAGTGAGATATTAGGCAGCCATTTCTATATAGAGTGCATAAACTGTCATATTTCTATTTGCTACTTAGAATGTTGACAATATGCCAGGCATTATTACATACAATACTTTACATTCATATCTCAGTTAATCCTTAAGAGCTCATTGAGATATTTGCTTTTATTTCCATTGTACAGATGAAGCTCTGAGGATACAAGTGTTCAAGTACTATACCCAAGGTTGTTTAACTAGAAGCCGTGGTTCTAAGTTTTATACCCAGGTCACTCCTATTCTAAAGTCATGAACTATATTATTCTTTAATTATTTAGGTATTTCATGTATCTTTAATAATATGTTCTGCATCTAGAGAATATATTCTGTTGCCTGTGTTTCTTTACCCCTCAATACCTAATAGACTGCTAAGCACGTTTTTTACTAATTAAATTCTTGATTAATTTAATTGAATTTACCGTACAGTCTTTGCTACTTCATCATTAATTTATTTCTGCTATTGATTTGAACTCTTGGTAAAAATATGCATGATCTCCATTGATAAAAACATTAAGATTTATGATTTATATGGCTTAGTCAAGATATCACTTTAATAAAACACTTCCGGTTTATATAATCAAATGTGGAGTTTATTATAATTAGTTTTTTCCCAAAATACACTTCTAAAATCTAATGTAGGCTATATTCTAGATTCTGACTCTGTGAATTTGCTTATTCTAATTGTTTTAAATTAGTGAGATCATACATTAATTGGTGATGGTAGCACAACATTGGGGATGCAATTAACAGCCTTGAAATATATATCTGAATATTATTAAAAGGGGGAAATGTTAGATTATATATGTGGTAGCAGAATAAAAAGTTTTTAAAATCCATGGAACTACAGTATGTGAACATTTAGCCCTAAGTTAGACCACAGACTTTAATTAATAGTACAGTTGTAAAAATGTGCTATTGCCAATTGTAACAGATGATTCATAGTAAACCAGTGATGGTGGAGGGTAGGAATCCTGTATTTTATGCATGATTATTTGTAAACCCACAAGTTCCCTGATAAAAATTATTGCCTATTAAAAAATAAAAGATAAAATCGCTGATTAGTGTTTATGCTATTTGTCAAGTGATGACAAAAACAAAAGTATGTATCGAATAAATATAGACGTGCACATTTTCTTTTGGAACTTAGTGGGTAATAAATGAAAGAAATCATTGCAGCATAAATGCCATCTCTACCTTATCCCAGTCACCTTTGTCTGTGTGAGCCTTCAAGCCATAGCCTCTTTGTGCACTTGTTCCTGCAGTGACACTTGTAAAAATCCTTTTCTTCTAACACCTCTTTACTGTATACCTTGTTGAAATTTCATTTCATTTGGACATATATTTTGATGTGGCACAAAACTGTTAAATGGGCCATTAAGTACCAAGACAACAATAATTCAGAAGCAAGTGATTATCAAAGGACAAGTAAGGAAGTGTTGGCTTTTGGAAACAGTGAGTATGTTTGTTCTGATGTTCCTAGATAATCAGAAAAATAACACCAGAGAAAAATAAAATCTAGAAAATCTCAGCAAATGATTCTTACTTTTAAATTTCTTGTAATTAATATATATATACTGGCTGAAATTAATTTTGAACTAAATGTGTAATAAGTTATTGTTTCATCTGAAATGTGTATTAATTTGAAATGTTTACAGATTATTAATGCTAAGAAGAGTGAAAAGGGAATTTTTGCTTAAAAAAAGAGTTCAAGATCTTTTTTTTTTTTTTTTTTTTTGCATGGGTAGGCATAGGGAATCGAACTCAGGTCTCCAGCTTGGCAGGCGAGAATTCTGCCTGCTGAACCCCTGTGGCCTGCCCTCAAGATCTTTTATACCAAGCACTGTACAAGCAAAATAGTCCTACCCTAAGAAGAGGTGAGTATGGCTGATTGGATTTTCATACTCATTTAAGGGTATTTAAGTGTATGTAGCAGATATTTAAATCTCTGAAAATCATTGAAAGGCATAAGACAATTACTCTACAAATTCTGTGATTTAGCATGTTTAGCCTCATAAATTGTCTCTTTTGCTCTTCATCTCAATTGGTCTGAATTGGTAGGTTTTATATACAGAAGCATGCAAATGTAAGGGATAGCTGACATCTAGAAAGCTAGAGCAAATCTCTATCAGAGAAGAGAAGTTTTGAGCAAAGAGCATATGCAAAATTAGGTAGCAAAGATAGTTTTAGAAAATGTCAGGTGGAACAAATGGAAGACTATACAATGAAATTTCTGTGACTATGATGATCACAATCTATTTCTAAAGCAGTCTGTTTCTATTATTAAAATACTGATATGATTCCAAGGTGAAGCAGAATTAATTGCAAAATTTAGAACAAAGACAGTCAAAAGTAATTTGAATTAAAGGCTTACATGGAAATTTTCCTGATAAAGAAACGATTAAAAATCACTACTGCACATTGATTATGTTATTGCATTAATAACCAGATAATACTTAATTTGAAATATATACAGATTATCATTTTTTCTCCCTCAGGTTTCATTATAAACACAAGACAAACTAAATAGAATTATACCTTCTTGTTCAGATGCCCAAATATATTCTGTAAAATTCGAAAACTTCCAAATTAATCTTATTCTTGCAGGCATACAGAAGAAGAATGTTCAATAATTTAAGACAGTATGGGTGATATTACATTTCAATAATATGAGAGGGAAGGGTATTGTGATAATGTTGATAACTAGAATGAATTCAATCAACTAGTAGAGCATGATCAACTGTGGTGTCTACATTAATTGAAACAGTTTTATAGTAAAATAAAAATAATGTAGTTAATGTAGAAAATGGGTGTGATATTCTCAAGGAAAGTTATATAGAACCACCAAGTATATTGGTCTGAAAACCAATCAGGTCAAAACAATCATAGACCAACATTATTTTGCTCACTCAATATCTAACATGCATTTCCCTCATTATAATTGTTCTTGAATAAATACAGCAATAATATTAAAATATTGGCCTGTGATTATTTAATTCTGTTTTTACTTGTGTGGCTTTCCAATTATCCTACAGAGTGCTTAATTTTTTCATATCTATGGAGGTATATAAATAGACGGATAGATATTTAGATGTGAATATAATAATTAATGAATATATATGTTATTAATTTCCTATGTATAGATGGTTCAGATACATAATTGATTACAATTTTTTTTAAGTTAAACCATAAAAACTTAACATTATGGGTCTATGAAAAAGTTGTTTTATTTATTTGTGGTAAAAGACATTTATTTTTCATACAAGCTTGAAATACTGTGGGAAAGTAAAATATGAATAGAAGTTTTCCAAACTAGTTGTTTTTTTCCACAGCGTTTTCAAAAGATAATAGCACTGGGGTGGAAGTCTGTTTTCGTTACTCAGTTGCTTAAACAAAAACCATACAGTGGAATGCTGTGCCGGATTGAAACTGTCATGTACCCCAGAAAAGTCATGTTCTTTAACTCTGATTCAGTATTGCTGGGTGGGATCTTTTGATTAAGTTGTTTCCATGGAGATGACATTTTGATTAGGTGATTTCCATAGAGATATGTCTCTACCTATTCAAGCTATGGTTGCTTACCATTTTGGTAAAAGCTTCAGAGCTGATACAGATAAAAGACCTTTGAAGATGAAGAAAGAATATGTTCCCAGGGAAGTTCTCATGAACAGAGAAGCCTGGAGAGAAAGCTAGCAGATGTCACCATGTGCTTTCCCAGCTGACAGAGGTATTCTGGACCCATTGGCTTTTCTTGACTTAAAGTACCTTTCACTGGATGGATTAGTTTGGACATATTACGACCTTAGAATTATAAACTTGCAACTTAATAAATTCCGTTTTTAAAAACTGTTCCATTTCTGGTATATTGCATCCTGGCAGCTTTAACAAACCAAAACAGATGACTTAAACCATGATAATATATTGTCTTAGGGTTTTGAGGTTAGAAGTCCAAAATCAAGACATCAGCACAGTAATACTTTCTTTCTGAAGACTGTGGCGTTCTGGGTCTGGCCACCAGTGATTTTTAGGGTTCCTTGACTTTTCTGTTACATGGCAATGAACAAGGTGGCATATTCTCCTTTTTCTTCTGGGTTCCATTGACTTCCTGCTTCTGGCTTCCCTTCTGTCTGACTCTCACCCTGCTTATAAAGGATTCTAGTATTCCAAATGAAAGCCCAACCTGACTCAGTTGGGCCACATTTTAAACGAATGTTATATCTTGAAGACATCTTATTTACCATGGGGCCACACAAACCGGGATGAGGACCAAGAAGAAGGATGTGTCTGTGGTGGTTTGAAACAGTATGTACACCAGAAAATCGTGTTCTTAAAGGTAATCCATTCCTGTTGTAAGTGGTGCCTTATGATTAGGATATTTCAGGAAGGCTTGGCCCAGGGTGGGTCTTAATCTTCTTATTGGAGTCCTTTATAAATGGGGTGGAGAGAGAGAGAGAGAGAGAGAGAGAGAGAGAGAGAGAGAGAGAGAGAGAGAGAGAGAGAGAGAGAGAGAGAGAGAGAAAGAGAGAGAATGGAACAAGAAGCTGAAAGTAATGAAACCCAGAAGAAGAGAACGGTGATGCTAGCAGCCACATCCTTGCCATGTGGCAGAAGAATCCAGGATCCTGGCAGCCAGGCTTCAGGAAGAAAACATTGTCTTGATGAAGCCTTAATTTGGACATGTACATGGCCTCAAAACTGTAAGCTTGTAAACTAATCAACTCCCATTGTTAAAAGCAAACCCACCTCATTATATATTGCTTTTAGGATCCTAGCAAATTAAAACTATCCCCAACCTAGGGGGCACAATTAAATCCACCACAAGGACACTTTTAAGAGCTTGTGAGCTTTTAAAAGTGTGGAGACCAAGGGTATACTCAGATTATACTAACACTGTAAATCTCATTTGTGATTTCTGAATATTCATATACTTTGGTGTTGAAAGCCAAGTGGCTAAAATTAAAATTTACAAAAGTGTATTTCTCTTCAACATACATTCAGTAACAAAATATAATGCTTACCTCATCCCTGGGGAATGTATGCCTCGAGCCCAGCACTCTTTCCTACACCCTAGATTCTGTGTTTAACTGCCTGACTGACATTGCTATTTGGATGCCTAATAGATATCTAATAAGCATCTCGAACTTAATATTTTTTTTCCCGAAATCTGTCTTTCTGCCATTTCCATCGAGTTAAGATCAACTCTACCTTTCTTGTGCTTAGATCAACCTATATAGATTTCCTCAACTCTTCTCTTTCTCCCAAACAACATATCTAATCCATCAGTAAATCCTTTGGGGTCAGTAAATTTTCAGATATATATCAAAACTCAGCCACTTTTATCAACTCCACAGCTACCAACTTGATCCATCATCTTTTTTGTTCCACCAGGTTTTATCTCTTGGCCTCTTCAGTGAGGCAAGAACATCCAAAATGAAAGTGTTAAGACTTAAATCATGTTGTATTTTTCATTAGTGAAAATTATGCAAGGGCTTTTAAGTAGTTAGGTTCAGGTATCAACTTGGCAGGTGATGGTGCCCAGTTGTTTTGCTGCTGTGGATTTAAATCATCAGCATGTGAAATTCATCCATGGCTGATTATATCTGTGGTCAGCTAAGGGAAGTGCCTTCCACAATTAGTGAGGTTTAATTTATTTAGCTGGAGACTTCAAAAAGAGAGCTCAGAAGAGAGCTCATTACAGCCCAGTAAAACCCAGCACAATGCAGCTCAGAACTCAGAGCCTGCTCAGACCCAGAGGTTTGGAGATGTAGAAAGGACATGGCCCGGGAAAGTCGTCTGAACCCACAAGACTGGAGAGAAAGCCTAGCAGATATCACCACGTGCCTTCCCAAATTAGTAAATTTGTAACTAAATAAATCCCCTTTATAAAACCATTTCATTTCTGATAGAGTGCATTCTGGCAGCCTTAGCAAAATAAAACAGCTTTCTAGTTTGCTCAACTCAAAACCAAAGTGTTTCTAGGGCTCATATGATCCTTTAAAACTTACCTCCATTGTCATCACCCATTGTTGCTATGTGAAATCAGGATTCCATTTTGAACAACAAAAAAATAATTTAATAAACTAAATCAAGAAGATAATCTAGATGATAAAAAATATCAAGTAAATAATATAGCCATATAAATATTCAAACCAAATTGTCATAATACAAATAGCTACAAGCAAATATAGTTGTGTATAATACTTGTATTTTACATAAGGAAGGAAGCTGTTATGATATGATATTGATGGAGCTTACTACCAACAAACCAAACATGTATCTTAGAGATATACAGTTTATTGTTAATAGCACTTATTTCCCTCAAGAGGTAAGTAAATAACCATGAGTTGTGTTTCTTTTCACCCGCATGAAATGTTACACAACATGGTGGATAGATGAGAGAATTTGGAATAGCTGATTTTTTCAAAAAACTTTATATATGCTAATTCATGTTAATGTAGTTTATATTGATTCATTTCTTTCATGTTATTTCTTTAATTTGATTCTTTTGTAAGACTCTATTAATAAGGTATTTAATTCTGAAGTGCTATTTACAATCATGATGTAGCTTTATTGAGGTGATGACAGTTGCTCTATTACTATGAAGAAAAATAAAATTCCTCATGACTGTGTTGGGGCATTAAACAAAACTGTATTTTCACAATACATTTAGACATACATGTGTATATATGTTGCACATTCTGTAGATTTACTTTATTTCCTCTTGTATACTATTTCTGAATAGATTTAGTAGGAAGGAATAAAATATCTCACAAGGCTATGAGGATGAGTAAAATAAAAATCTTAGCATACTTGACTATCCATTAATTTACTGTCTTCCTGGTCTAGAAATGTGTATACTGTCCAACATTTATTTTCTAGAAATTGTGTTGGCATATAGATTTAATCAAAGGGTATTCTGCTGGCTACCATTTTAAACTTAGAATGGGGCATTTACAAAAATGCAGGGCAAAAATAAAAAGTTAATAATGATTATCTACGAAGAATAGAATGGATCAAAACAATGAAACCCTAGTCCATAGGGAGTATTTCTTTGTAGCAAAGAGAGGAAGAGAAAAATTGAGGGAGAAAAAGATGGCTAGAAAAAAGAGAAGAGAAAGCTACTTAAGCCTGTGGGATTTCTTCTGAGAGGCTATTATTATTTGTATTGATTTTAGTTTGCAAGCTCTCTTTCCCTCTCTCTGCTGGCCCACTATGTAATCCATAAATAATAAATAGAGTAGCAGTGAGTCATTCTTTATACTGGTAGCGTCCCAGTGTTCACAACACATTAGTCCACAGACAGAGCATCACATCATCTCTGTCATTAAACGCACTTCATTGTAGAAGGAAGACTCTAGAACTGTTAAACCCTTTATTGACCCCGAGGTTCTAAGTAAACAGGCTGAGTACTGCAGCAGGAAAGGGTTCTTACTTGCCACCTGTGTCAGCTTTTATTATTACTTTTGTTTTAATTCATATACCTTTTTTGCCCTTAAAGCCTCAACTTGAGTAGTGAATGTTGAATGCAAAAGCTATTGTTATGTCATTTAACAGATTGCTACCTATGACCTCTTTCTGGGTATTTTTTTATGGGAATCATGAAATTGTCTCCAAGTCATATAATTTTGTTTGCTATTTATCATATAAATTTGTGAGAAATGGAAAACTTCAGATTGTAATCAAGTAAGTCAATGAGTAGTTTATAGGACCAATGAAGAAAGGAATGAAATAACTAATTTCAGCTGAAGGACTCTTCATATATTGGCATAAATAAAGGCAATGGGGAATTAATAATAAGTCAGTGAGTAATATGATCTCAGGGAGCTTCAGTACTTCAGAGAACTGGAAAGGCATATTGTATATTACACATGTGAGGATCTTTCTCATTTTATAGAGGACCCACATCACTTTTATGATTATTTTTTAAAACTTTTTCTGATAGGATAGTAAACATCCAGAAAAGTATGAAATTCAAAAATGTGCAGCCCACAAGCCAGTACTCATATAACACCCCTGATATCAGCATCTCCAAAGCCATCTGTAGTCCCCACCCAGACACTTTCTACCACAAAGGCAACTATCAAAGCTGACTTCTTAGTATTTGCACTTTGTCTGGCATCCTGTGTGTAGACTAGTTTGGTATTCCTCATTTCCATATAGTTATTAGATTGCGTAAACAGACTTCAATTTATTTTTGTTTTCTACTGTTGATTGACGGCAGGGTTATTTCACATTTTGGGCTATAATATAGATTGCTGTTATTAACAATTTTGCACATGCTCCTGGTAAACATATACATGCTGGGTGATAGGTTATGTGTATATGCAGTTTAGTAGATATTGTCAAATGCTTTGGCAAATATACCAATTTTTACACTCTCCCAACAGTTTATGAGCATTCCATTTTCATTTTATCTATTCTGGAGAAGGTAGTGCTAACATATTTGGGTTTGAATTGGTATTGCTGTGATGACTAATGGATTTCCAGGTTCTACAGATCCTTCGTACATGGTCAGCTTCTGGGAGAATGACAGACATCCTGGATCATGCAGATCACTTGTACGGTAGATTGAGTTATGTATCTCAATTCAGACAAGATTTTGCTCTCAGTCTTCATTCCTTTGGGTGTGAATCCATTATAAATAGGATATCTTGAATATGTTATTTTAGTCAGAATTTAGCTGAATGGAATGAGGTTGGGTCTTAATCCAGGGGGACTAGAGAGTCCTTCATAAGCAGAAGAAATTCAGACCTAACCAGTGAAGGCCACAGGGGAAGGTTGGAACTCAGTGGGCTCTGGAAGAGAAAGGATTACAGTGACCAGAATATTACAGGCTTTGTGAAGAAAGCACTGCTTTGCTGATGCCTCAATTTGGATTTCTCCTAGCCTCAAAGCCATGAGTCAATCAATTCCCATTGTTTAAGCCAACACATTGTGTTGTATTACTCATAGCAGCCTGGAAAGTTAAGCGACATTCTAAGCCAGGGTATGAATACAACTTAAGTAAATGTGCAGGACATATTCAAAACATGCATTTTCCAAAGTATCTGTTATAAAATAAATCAAATTTAATAAAATTATTGGTTGATGGTAGTAACTTATCTTCTTAAAATTAGGCAAGCAGTTAAAATACAATTTAAACAAAATATACTTGTTGAGAAGTATCATTCCCGTGAACACCTTTAATTTTGTCTATGTATAGGCATCCTGGGCTTTATCTTCCTGAGCTTCTACTTCAGATGGATACTTTATTTTCTTTCATAATATTAAATTCTTTTCATTTTCTCTCTGACTTTGACAGCTTCTTTTCTAATTTTTCTCTTTCCTGCACTTAAATATCAGTACTTCTCAATACTTCACCTTTGGTTCAGTTTTTTCACACTTTTTTCTTTAAAATTCCTTCTATTTATATATCTGTCTGTATCTTTAATCCTGATGTCACCTTCAAGATTCTAGAATCATAAATTTCCAACACCTTATAATCTATTCATGCCTGATTGCCTTGCCAACAACTCAGATTCATGATAACCACAATCTTTTTCACTACATGTGTTCCCATCAAGAATTCACAATTCTTAGTAAATAGTACAACCAATTGTCTAGTCCTCTATGTCCCACATTTTCTAGCCATTCATGCTGAGCATTTTATCTTTGCCTTCTATCACTTCCTAGCCCATCACATCCATTCTATTTCAAGTCTCATAGATTCACTATCCTCTCTCCTTTATGTTATACTCTCATTCTCCCTATATTTATCCTGAAACTGCAGGGGGTGCAAAGAAAAGAGATGGTGTTTAAAATAAATAACCAATCTTCTGAGTGCTTAGAGTAGAGAGTTGGAGATTCTGCTACCTATTACTAATAAATCTATGACATTTAATGGAATACTACAGAATTTGTTGAATCTCAATAGGTCTAGAGGTCAACATTCAGGTCTCATCAAGAATCTCACTTGAAAAAGATACAGCAAAAAGGACAGGTGAAAGAAAAGTTGAAAAATAATGGAAGAGTATCCTAAGATCAAGCAGGGTGACCTAAGTATATTTAATATCGATAGGGAAATTCTCATGATGACGAGAAAAGGTATCTCCAAAGCAGAAAATAATAGTTACAACAACAGTAACAACAACTATGATGATAAGGCCAAAATTAAAGATTATATAATGTGCTATAGAATTCAAAAATAAGTCAATGTAAGTCTCAGACAAATACTGATTCAGACTGGTGTAAATTGCATAAGGCCCTTATATTCTATTTACCTAATTCGTTATAGCAACTTTTTTTTATAGGTACTGCTGGAAGCTGCACAGAAAAACATTGAGAAAATATGTACCTACAAGAAACTTGATACCCAGGAGGATAAATGAACTCTTGAGGTCAAGCATAGTTCTAGAATTCCATGAATGTGTGAATATTTTATTTATGTCTCTGTGCGTTGCTTCCTGAACTTATATAAGAATGATTTATTTTCCTTTTTCGGAAGTTGGAACCGAGAGAAGGTTAAGTGAATTTACCACAATGTAAAGGCAGATCAATAACAGAATTCTGAGTGGAGTTCTAGAATCTCTAGTAAATTACTAGTGTTTGAAATTGTTGGTGGCATTTTAGAAAATTTCAAATATGAGTGGCCCTACTCATATTGTATTAGACTGATATAATATTAAAATAAAATAGTTTCGTTATTAAAACAATTATTAGATTCCTTTTATTTTTTGTAAGTGGATAAAATATTCTAAAGAATAGTACCTAGTAATATGCATTTTAATTGTAACATTTTGACCTCAGGAATTATTACTTGATCAATATTTATTGAGTTTCTATTATTTGCACAATGGTATGTGTGACCCTGTGAGTGTGAGGATTATGAAGAGATATTGTAGTATAGTACTTAAGAGCACAGGTTTTAGACTCTAACTGGCTGGTCAGAATCCTTAGCTTGCCACTTTGTTTCTGTAAAGATGGACACGTTTTTACTTTCTTTTCTCATGTATGAAATGGAGATGATGATAGCACTTACCTTGTTAGGTTACTATGGGTATTACATTAATTTGCATATTTTGAAATAATCAGAACAGTACCTGACATGGAATTATTGCGCAATAAATATCAGTTGTAAGAAATAAGATGCCACGTAGTAAATGAATATGGTGTAAGAGATCACATAAACTGGGCTATGATCTAATATTACCATGCTTATCTCAAGAGGATTACCTGTAGTTTTTGAACATGCTTTGAAAATCCCTTTAGGCTGTAGAAACAATTGAGAGGAAAGGAATGCTGAGAAGAGAGAGATTAGGCAGTAAGAGGTAGGAATGTCAGCTGTTTCAAAAAAGACATGCAGACCCCCAACCAGGACCATTCCACCCAATCCTAAAGAACACCTAGGGCAATATGTAAAATTCCACAAGGGTTCCATGCACTGGAGTAACTTTCCAGAAATCTCTGGATGGGTCCCTGTTCCAGATAAGTCCTGAAACCTAGCCCAGCCTCTCCAGAACATCAGATAATTCCATCTCCCTTTCCCGTGTTAGTGATAGACCCTTCCAATATCAAAAACTTAGAATTGCCATAGCCCAGACACCCCTAAAGACAGGGATGGAAAGATCAAAGGTGACGGTGGAGTTATACAGAGAAGATAGGATTTAAAAACTGAATATGAATGCTGAATCATTAAATTGATACCTCTTTTAGTCTCCAGTATTTTAGAGTAGCTAGAAGTAAAAACCTAAAATTGTGGAACTGTAATCCATGTCAAAATCTGAACTATGTTCTACAACTAATTGTGGTACTGTGCTTTGAAATTTGCAGCTTTTTTGTATATATGTTATTTTTCACAAAAAATAAAGAAGGATAAAAAGTCAATTGTAATGGCAAAAAATATTTAAGCTCTCTAGCCTCCTATATTCTGGAGCAGCTAGAAGGAAAAATCTGAGAGGATCGTATAGTAGCCCATGACAAATTCTGGGATCTGTCCTGTAACTACTTATTGAAGAGTGCTTTGAAAACTATTGCTTTTTTCTTTCTTTGCTTTGTATATATGTTATACTATACAATAAAAAAAAAAGTTAAGAAAAAGACATGCGGAACCCATACATGCATACATCAGCAAGTGAGTCTAGTTGGTTGTCTTCACCACTTTTCTACTTCACCTCCTGCCAGATATGCCCTGGTTGCTGTGTCACAAGAGACCCTTGATCCCAGTTCCCTTACATCACAGGAGACCATCGATGACAGAGAGAGTTCTTGGAAGGAGAACATGGATGACTGACCAACTTATAGTGAGTTACAACACTGTCAACATGTGTTCTCATAATGCCATAAAGCAGCATTTGTAGTTT
Organism: Tamandua tetradactyla; assembly: GCF_023851605.1. NCBI lineage: Eukaryota > Metazoa > Chordata > Mammalia > Pilosa > Myrmecophagidae > Tamandua > Tamandua tetradactyla. The sequence goes on from NC_135352.1 coordinate 33,463,463, forward strand.
CAAAGTACCAAGGAAAATGAAGTGTTGGCTCACTACCTCTTAGCTAACAGCATTCATTTCTTTCTCCTGCAAGCAGGTTTTCATAAATAACAAAGTCTTAATTTAAATGTGCATCTGTGGTCCTTCTTGCTGTAACAATTAGGCATAGTCTCAGTACCACTGAGGTTCTGTAGGATGAGTGCCAACAACATCATACAGTTGTGTAACTTTTCAGTTTCTTCTTTTTCCTACTTTCTGCTTCATGAGACTGCAATGGCTGGCACAGAACCTAAAAAGCAATCGCTTTATAATACAAAGTTGTTTCAGATAGGAAACATAAAATGGGCTTGTCTGTCTCTCAGTCTATCAAGTTTCTGTGTCACCACTCCTCTTTTTCTTAACTCCTTTGTCTCTTTTTAAATGAAAACAAGATTTTTTTTTAAATGATGGGCCTTTCCTTAGATGGAGACATCTATTTCTATTTTGTTTTTTTCTAGAAATAGACCGTTATGATTTCTGGTCTATAACATTATAATTGGAATAGCAGAAATGACCTCAAATTGTGTTTTCTCCTAGTGGATTCTGAGGATATTTTTGCTGAGATGTATAAGAAAAATACATAAAAACTTCCATTCTAAAGCCACAGGACAGCATGGTATGTATATAAAGATGAGGCTTGCTACAAAAGTACTTACTCTCTGTAATACAAGATAGAGAACCTCAAGAGAAAACTGGAGAAGGTTTTTAAGGGGTAAAAATCCCTTAAAATTGTTCAATCCCCATTGCTTCCTATGAGTTTGGGTTATGAGATTCAACCCTGACTTTTGTACCTTCCTGGAAGCTAAAGAAACTACCTATTAGCTTTTACCGCTCCTCTGCTTCCAGAGTAACTGAAGACACCCCTTAAAGCCATTCTTAAAATTATTTTACACAAGCATATGTTTCCCACTTTGGAAGATGCCATGAACCTCTCTATATGGACCTCTTTATAACTCTGCACTATCATCAAATTTCCTGATCCTTAGATGTACCCATGTTAGAGAAAATAGGTATCTAGGCAACTTGTTAAAAGAAATTCAGTACTTCAGAGGAAGCTGTCAGACCAGTATAACTGGACTAATATCCTTCACTGAGATATATTCAGTGATATACAAATCACTAAAAACAAGCTCTCAACTTCCCATACTTTAAAGTTTAGCAAAAGATAAAAATGAAGTAACAGTTTCCCCAAGTAAGCCTAAACTTGCAAAAAAGTGAGCATAGAAGTATTACTTCCAGTTAAAATGGAGGATCCCAGTTTAGCAAAAGATACAGAGTAGATTCTAATATGTGACATTGAATAAGAAAATCAGCTTTAATATTTTGTGTGGCTTTGTTTACACTTAAGAATATATCTTCTTTAAAAAAAAAAAGAGTTCTGTGACACATCCAGAGACTGTTGAATAAAGATGATGCTTTGGGCATTTGCTGTCCAGTTGTGAAGGAGTCCCCTCTGTGAGCTGTATCTTCCTCCCCTTTGCAACCAGAAACTTGGAAAAAATATAGGAAATACCAGTTTTCAGTCATTGGGCAGCAGGCAGTGCAGGATTGTAGTCCTTGAGAGAAGTGAGACAAGGATGAACTCTGGTGGCACTGCTCTCTGCCTTGAGGACAATTTGCAGGCTTCATGGCAGGATGGAGAAACCCAAAAAGAGCTCAGCCATTTCTTTTTATTGAAGGGACTAAAGTTGCTGTTCAAAGAGGTTAAGACAATTGGGATTTTGGTGTAAGAGAACTTGGGAAGAAGGATTGCAGGGGAATAGAGGAAAAGTTACAGAAATTAAACTCTTCTTTGAGTTTAGTTGTCGTATGCCCAGGATTAAATGCCATAAAGTCAAGCTAGAAAAACTGTTGGGGAAAGACTGACTTCTGGGCAGCTGTAAACCAAACTCCCAGATGTACACATGGCTTTGAACCTTTAGTGTCCTGAACAGCTAGAATGGAGAAAATCTGCTGAAAACCAGGGTGCCGATTAAGACTACAGAGGGCTGCCACTTAAGCAGTGAGACTAAAATGGCCAATCCATTTTATGGGACTATTATGACTTGGCCAGCCAAGTCCCAAACAGTGGCTGGTCTGGAATGCTCCCCAACCCCCACCAAAAGAAAACAACAACTCTTCAAAAGAAGTCCAGAAGAGGTTAAACTGATCTGCAAATAGCTGAACTGTCTGCCAGAACAGAGTCCAAAAGATTTAAAAGAATGAAGCAAAACCTAGTGCCTACCAGCTAAGTGTTAGCAATGCTCATCATCTAAGTTATAACTGCTCAGTATGCTAAAAAGCATGAAAGTGTGATCCATTACCAGGAGAAAAACTAGCCAATTGGAAAAAAAAAAACTCAGAAATGGCAGGAATGATGGAAATAGTAGTCAAAGACTTTAAAAGAGATATTAAATAATATTTTTCTAATGAAATTTTCCTAAATGGGATTAACAGCAGATTAGACCCCCAAAGATGAAATTACAACTGAACTTGAAAGCACAATAGAAAATATCTGATATACAGAGAGACAAAAGAGTGAAAGAAAGAAAAGAAAGCAAATCTCAAATGACTTGTGGAACAATAATGCACATCTAATTGAGGTCTTAGGAAAGGGCGGGGGCAGGAAATGTATTTGAAGAAATCATGCCTGAAAATACTTCAAATTTGATGAAAACCATAAACCTAGAGATCTTAAGAACATTACAAACTAGGAGCAATACAAAAATAAAGAATAATACACCAAGTCCTATCATAATTAAAATGTCAAAAATAGGTGATAAAGCAGTCAAGAAAACACATAAATACACTCATGCAACATGTACAGAGGAGAGCTTTAAATATAGCTGAGCAATAAAAACCACTATTCTAGCATAACTAAAAAAGTGAAGAAAACTATTCTTCTGTAATTTGTCATTAAATTATTCTAATGTTGAGAATATTTTAAACTTTCAGAAGGTGATTGAAACATTACATAAACGCAACAAAGTTTTAGCATTTTCTCTTACATTTTTTTCTTTTCTTTCTTTCTTTCTTTTTTTTTTTGCATGAGCAGGCACCAGGAATTGAACCCGGGTCTCCGGCATGGTAAGCGAGAACTCTGGCACTGAGCCACCATTGCATATACTTTGTGGGAAGTTTTTATGGTGATTGAAAAATATCTAAATAGTGACATGGGAATATTTAGTTTGCATCTAAGGATATGAATGTCTGTGCTAGAATAATACTAATTAAAGCTTTAGTAAATTAATGCAAACATGCGATTTTTTTTTTTCCTTTTTTGTTGCATGGGCTGGGAATTGAACCCAGGTCTTCCACATGGAAGGCAAGCATTCTGCCACTGAACTAACCTAAACATGCTATTTTAAATGTAATGTATTGCAACTGAACTGTGCTCTCCTTATAAAAACAGGTGTCATTTAGGAATGAATTTTGATAAAAGGCAGATCAGCTAAATATTTTCAGAATCTCTTAACAAGTCTGTCAGAAACTTTGTAAAATCTAAACGTGTGATATTTGCAACATTTTTCTAACAGTGTTACACTGATTTAATTGCACCATAGTTATATATACATTTATTTTGATAACACTTGGAAATTACCTTGGAAATCTGTTTTTATATTCAAATAGTTCTCCATCAAGTTTGACTCTAACTTAAAAATAACAATGCTACATAACCATGTATACAAAGCAACAAATGAGCTTCTCAGACACATCTTAAAATATATTTTCATATTGTATTGCTCAAGACAGGCTAGTTTATGTTGCCGTTAACAAACAACCTAAAATTATAGGGATCTGAACAAAGACTGACTTCTTGCACTTGCTTCATATCTATCATAAGTGGTAACAATCAGGCATCCAGGCAGCTTACAACTTGGGACTCCAGCGGATGCAGACGTACCCATACTGAAGGCTGCCCATCACCATGCCAAAGGGAAAGGAGACTCTGTAGGTGGGTCTCACATCACCACATAAGTGCCCTGTTTCAGAAGCCATCTACATTATTCTCGCTTGCAGTTCAGTGACAGCTTCCAGGGGGTAGGAGGTACCAAGCGGTCACAAGCTGGAAACATTTGACAAACAGCATCAGAGCCCACTAGATCATAGAATCCAGTGAACAAGGCTCTTCCTTAAAACACTTCTTATGGATTAATTGCAATTGTTCTTCATTCAAACTGATCTATGCCAATTTTGTCTCACAAAAATATTAAATTTGGGATATAATGTTAACAATCAATACATTTAAGCAAGAATATTTTTTACCCTTCGACTTTATTAAAAAAGTGGTCTCACATGGAATTGTTCCATACACAGGAATATGTTTAATCAAGCAAGCCAACTAATAGTAACAATAAGATAGTAATTAATAATAATAATAATGATTTAACTTCTTCCATAAGTGTGATAAAATCCATGTCTTTATGAGTATTCTGACTTTTTCCATAAAATTTCGTTCAAGTTAAATTCAAAGAAGAAAAAAGAAAAGGCGATTGTGATGATAAAAAAGTATTTAAGCCCTCTAGCCTCCTACACTCTGGAGCAGCTAGAAGGAAAAACATGAGAGGATCGTATGGTAACCCATGACAAACTCTGGATCTACCCTGTAACCACTTTTGGAAGAGTGCTTTGAAAACTACTGCTTTTTTATTTCTTTGTTTTGTATCTATGCTATACTATACAATAAAAAAAGTTAAAAAAAATCATTTAAGTTAAACTCAACAATATTCTAGGTTCAAGATCCAAGTAACTTTATAGTCATCAAGAAGTAATGAAAATCTTTCAATTTGGGAAATAAGTGTAGGAATATTATGACCAGACAAAGCCAAGAAGAAAATGTAGGGTAAATGGGCATCCTACAGGACTGGGTTCCTCTGCAAATTGCTGCCTTCAGTGAGCTTTAGGAACAGCTGCAGTAATTCTGTCATGCAAATATGAACAAGCTGGGAGTTCACATCTGAATTAGTATCTTCCACATTAAAGTGACACGATTCCTTATTTAAGAATTGGTAATACTATAATTTGTATTACAAAAACATGTGTTGCAGGAGAATAAACAGCTCTAATTTAAGCAAAACCATCTGGTGTTAATCAGAGATAAAGAGTGCTGGTGTGCTTGTAGCAGTCACCTCTGAAGCCTTTTTTCAAGCAGCTAACCCTTCCTCGGGTTTGAATTCTCAGTTATAAAAACTAACTGAATCATGGTTTATTTTAAATTAATCAACGCGATCCTAGTATTACAGTTGTCTTTGCTAAAATATTTTGAAATAAATTGCAGTCCAATCAAGTTTGAACACAAGTTCTCAGTCATACTAACGGGTATCCCTTAAATTTATATCCTGCGAATCTAGTATATACATAAAAGTGCATGCTATATATACTAAGTGAAGAAAGGCAGTATATGTTTAAAAGAAAACAAGCTTGAGCTCAGAAAAGGAGAATGTGGTGGCTTGAAGTTATGCACCCCAGAAAAACACATTCTTAATTTGAATCCATTCCTGGGAGGCTTAACCCGTTGTAATTGGACCTTTGAAAATGTTATGTTCCCTTAAAGTGCGGCCAACTGAATCAGATCGGACTTAAATCTAGACAAGTGGAGTTCTTCAAAAGAAGAAGGAATTTTGGACAGAGGAGAAGGTCACAGAACGCGCTGGAAGTCCATGGAACCCAAGGCAGTAGGTGGAAGACCTCACCGTGCGGATTGCCATGTGACAGAAAAATCAAGGACCCAAGGACTGTCAGCAGCGAGCTGCAGAATCTGACAGACCTTGGGGAGAAAGCAGTGCCTCGGTGGCCTCAATTTTGGACTTCTAACCTCAAAAAAAAAAAATCCAATTATACGGTATTTGTTCTTGTAACCAGGAAAGTAAAAAAGAGATAGAAAGATTTTTAAGATTTTTAAATAAAGATTGGATTAAATAGCAGAAACTTTCAAATGAAAGGACACAAGTGGATTCCTACCTTCCTAAAATTCACTGGAACTCATGTTAGGTTCTTCCACTGTGCAGATCAATTGTTTCGTAAATCACGCACAAAGGTACTCCACTGCTGCTGCAACCACTGGCCCTAGCAGATAATTTAGGGCTGAAAAAACCCAGGACTGATTGCTGCCTCTTCCTATAGGGGCTATATATAGACTCAATACAAAGACTATTTGACCCAAAGAATTTGACCTTGTTGGAATGCCAGTATCATCAATTAGAAAAGGAATTGAAACATATATAAGTTAAAAATTTATTTAGCAACACAGAATGAGTGATTTCAGACAAAGTAATTTGGTCATACAGTCTTCATAGGATGTATTACAATAGTATTAAGTACTTTAAAAGAACATAAATAATGTGCCTTACTTTTTGGTATTAATATGGTTGTTTTTAGCAATGTTTATGCTCAAACACAGCAAACGTGATTACGGTTATTTTGTTAAAAGTCACTATGACAAAAGGAAGTTCAATTACAGAATAAAGACATTAAGTTTAAAGTAAAGTGTAATCAAAATTAGCATACCATTTAAAATAAAATGTGTCCTTTCCGAATGTAATTTATTGAAATGACAGAAAGAAGTAATGGCAGGTTTAGTAAACAAACCTGATATAGAATCTTAGTGAATATATTGTAGTGTCTAATATCAATTTTCAACCTTGGAAAAATGGTCAGTTGAGGCTTTGGCAACATTTTCTCAGGCCAAAAGAAAAGGAAAATTTCAAAGATTAATGAACTCATATAAAAAACACAGAGAAATTAATTTAACTGGGCTCCTAGTGAACAAAGCTGTAAAAATGTGAGCCCCAAAAATGTGAATAATCACTTTTCATCACAATAAATCGACTTAATGAAAAGTCATAAATTCATTTTAATACCTATAAAAGTCAAGTTACAGTACTATATAATTAAGAAGGTAATGATATTTTTATTGAAACATATTTATGTTTGTGTCCCATTTAGTGTATCAGTAATGTATGGAAATTAGTCTAACTTTAAATTACATAATTTATGAAGCATTTTATGATTCGAGAGTGGATGTTGAAAGACATAAATAATGACCATAAATCAGACAACCATGTGAAACACCAAAAACTCAATTGCTATAATTTGAATATCTCTGATATTTTATGGTATTAATATGAGAATATTCAAGTTTCTTTCAACATCTAAAGTCTTTAAAGTAGATGGATGATATTATTTATGAACTTTAGTATACCAATAAATTAAAAAAGTATTTAGAGTTAGAATAGGAGATAAATGTCTATTAAATATATTCATGATGAAAATGAAAATTCTATTCAGTGATCAATATGGATGGGAACATTTGTAAATTTGGATAAAACAATTACCTTATTTTTATGCCTTTAGAATCCATAGTTATGGGCTATATGAACCATGTGACTAATTTTTTGTATTATGAAATAAATATATATATATTTGATATTCATGTAATGTTTAAGATTGTTTGACCTAGTTAAAATGACAGTTCTTTGGCTCTATTATCAAAAATAGAATTAAATAATATTTTAGAGAAACAGTCTTAAGTAAAATATTACCAAGCATTTGTTTATTATTGGAGCCAAAATATCTTCAGAGATACCACCTTTACGAATAAAGATTTATGAATTTATAAAAATTACTTAGTAATCTAGCTTTTCCATATTGCTCGTTCCCTCATTAATGAACTAAATAAATATTCCACATAGGATTAATTTATCTTTATGGGAGGGTTATGTTTTCAACTTTATGAAAATCATCTTTGATCATTCTTGGAGGTCCTATTAAGATGTCCAAGAGCACTCACTTGCCAAAGCAGGTGAGCTTAATGGTCTCAGGTATACTTGTATGTATGTATATGTGTATCTGTCTGTTTGTCTATCTATCTAGCTATCTTTTCCCGTAATTAAACTCAAGAAGTAGTAGATTTTTACTTCCATTGACCCTATATTTCCCTTTTGCTTTTCATTCTGAGTCTACTGTTTTTGTTTCTGTTTCTGACATTTGCCGAAGTTTGCTTTTAGTCTAGCTTGTTCATGACCATAACTTATTTTCTTTTGGTGGCAACAATGCTTGAGAATCTGGTTTTATTTTCTGACTATTAATAGAAGAAAACAAGAACAATTGCAATCTTATAGGCAGAAGGACATATAGAGAAAAGAACAGGAAAAATTGTGCAGCATCTGCAGGATTTGAGTGACAGCATAAAGTACACAAAAATATGCATCATGGATGTCCCAGAAGGAGAATGGAAGGGAAAAGGGGCAGAAAGAATATTTCAGGAAATAAAGGACAAAAATTTCCCAACTCTTGTGAAAGATGTAAATACACATGTTCAAGAAGTGCAATGTACTCCAAACAGAATAAATCTTAATGGACCTACTCTGAGACAAATACTAATCAGAATCCCATATGCCAAAGATAAAGAAAGAATACTGAAAGTAGCAACAGAAATGTGATACAAAGGGAACAAAATAAGGTTAAATGCTGATTTCACATCAGAAACCATGGAGGCAAAAAGGCAGTGGTATTAGGTATTTAAGCTAGTGAAAGAGAAATACTGACAATTAGGAATTCTTCATCTGGCATAACTGTCCTTCAAATATGAAGGAGAGCTTAAAATGCTCACAGATAAACCAAAATTCTGAGAGTTCATCAATAAGCAACCAGCCATACAAAAAATACTAAAGGGAGTTCTGCAGACTGAAAGGAAAAGACAGGAGAAAGAAGATTCAAAGAAAGTGTAAAAATGAAGATCATCAGTAAGGGTCACCAAAAGGGTAAAGAGAGAAATAAAAATAAGATATACCATATCTACAGCAGAAGATAAATGATTGGAATGAATATTGCCTATATAGTAATATCCCCATTCAAAAGATGCAGATTGGAAGAATGGATTAAAAAGAATGACCCATTTATCTCATGTCTACAAGAGACTCAATTCCGCTAAGGACACAAATAGGTTGAAAATGAATATTTGGAAAAAGTTATTTCACATAAACTGTAACCAAAATAGAGCTGGAGTAGCTATACTAACTCAAAAAAGAGCTGGAGTAGATAGAAGAGAGTTTAAACACAAATGGTAATAAGAGACAAAGACAAAGATGAATGAAATGAGAACACATCATATAAAAATGTAAGGGACTCAGTAAAGGCAGTGCTAAGAGGGAAACGAATAATCCCAAATGCCTACATTAAAAAAGAGGAAAGATCTACAATTAAAGACCTAATTTCACACCTGGAGAAATTAGAAAAAGAATAGCAAGCTAATCCGAAAGCAAGCAGAAGGAAAGAAATAAAAATCAGAACAGAAATATATGAAATTGAGAACAAAAAACAATAAAATCGACAAAAACAAAAGTTGTTTCATTCAGAAGAGCAAGAAAATTGACAAACTCTTAGCTAGCTGAGAAAGAAAGAGTGAGAAGATGCAAAGATAAAATCAGAAAAGAGAAGGGGACATTACCACTGATTCCAGAGAAATAAAAAGAATCATAAGAGGATACTATGAACAGATGTATGAGAACAAATTAAACAAATAACATGAAATGGACGAATTCCTAGAACAGCATAAACAACTTACAGTGACTTTAGAAGAAACAGAAGATTGCAACTGACCAATTACAAGTAAATAGATTGAATCAATTTTCAAAAAATGCCTAAAAGAAAAGCCAAGGGCCAGATGGCTTCACTGGTGAATTCTACCAATTTTCCAAGAAACATTAATACCAATCCTGCTCAGATGCTTCCAAAAAGATGAAGGGGAGGGAACACTACCTAACTCACTGTATGAAGCCAAAACCACCTAATACCAAATCTATATAGAGATACTACAAGGAAAGAAAATAACAGACAGATTTCTCTAATGAATATAGATACAAAAATCCTCAACAAAATATGCACCAGTCAAATCCAAGAGCACATTAAAAGAATTATAACAGCATGATCAAATCAATCTTATCTAATGCATGCAGTGGTGGTTCAACACAAGAAAATTAATGAATGCACCACAATACATCAACAAATCAAAGGGGGAAAAAGCTACATGAGAATCTCTCTTAATGCAGAAAAGGCATTTGACAAACCCAGCACCCATTCTTCAAAAGATAGGAATGGAAGGAAACTGAAAACCCATAGCTGACTTCATACTCAATGGTGAAAGACTGAAAATTTTTACTCTAAGAACTGGAACAAGACCAGGATACCCAATGTACCGTTACTCAACATTGTGCTAGAATTTCCAGCTAGAGCAGTCAGTAAAGAAAAATAAATAAAAGGCCTCTACGTTGGATAGGAAGTAAAACCTTCCCTATTTGCTGATGACATCATCCTATATATAGAAAATCCCTAAAAGTTTATAACAAAGCTACTAGAGCTAATAAAGAAGTTCAACAAACTGATGGAATACAAGAGCAACATGCGCAAATCAGTAGTGTTTCTATACACTATTAACGAACAATCTGAACAGGATATCAAGAAAAAACTCTATTTACAAAAACAACAAAAGAATCAAATATCTAGGAATAAATTCAACTAAGGATGCAAAGGACTTGTATACAGAAAACCGCAAAATATTGCTAAAAGAAATCAAAGAAGACCTAAATAAAAGGTAGGACATTCTGTGTTCATGTATTCATGAGTATCATTAAGATGTCAATTTTCTACTAAAATTGATTTATAGATTCAATGCAATCCGAATCAAAATTCCAACAGCTTACTTTGCAGAAATGGAAAAGCCAACTATCAATTTAAATGGAAGGTTAAAGGTGCCAGATAGCCAAAGCATTTTTAAAAATAAGAAAGAAGTTGAAGAACTCACATTTCCTGACTTTAATGTATATTACAAAGCTACAGTAATCAAAATAGCATGGCACTGGAGTAAAGATAGATACGTCACGTATATGGTCAATAGAATTTTGATTACGCTCTCAAGTCCACCCAACTAGGATAGATAGTCTCTTCAACAAATCTGGGGGGCAACTGGATATCCGTATCCAAAAGAAGGAAAGAGGATCCCTACCTCACAAATTATACAAAAGTTAACTCAGAGTGGATCAAAGACTTAAATATGTAAGCCAGAACCATAAAGCTCCTAGAAGAAAATGAAATGTAGGGAAGCATTTCCAGGACAACGTGGTAGGTGATGATTTCTATTTTTATAGCCAAAGCACAAGCAAATAAAGGAAAAAAATAGATGAATAAGGTCTCATCTAAATTGAGTATTTGTGCCTCAAATTACTTTTTGAAGAAAGTGAAAATGCTACCTCCTCAATGGGAAAAAATATTTGGAAACCACATATCTGATGAGGATTTAATACCCAGAATATATAAAGAAATCCTACAACTGAACAATAAAAAGACAAACAACTCAATTCAAAATTATGCAAAATACCCAGATAGACATTTTTCCAAAGAGGAAATAGAAATTGCTAAAAATCACACTAAAAAGATTCTCAAAACTATGAGTTCTCATTTAACATATTTTAGAATGGCTTATTTAAAAAAAACAGAAAACTATAAATGTTGGAGAGGATGTGGACAATTAGGATGAGTCATTTACTGCTGGTGGAGAGGTAAAATGGTGCAGCCACTGTGGAAGACAGTTTGGCCATTCTTCAGGAAGCTACATGTAGAATTGCCATATGATTTGGCAATCCTACTACTAGGTCTATACTGGGAAGAACTGAAAGCAGGGATGTGAAAGTCATTTGCACACCAGTGTTCGTAGTAGCATTATTCACAATTGTCAAAAGATGGAAGCAATCCAACTGTTCATCAACCAATGAATGAATAAACAAAATGTGGTATGCACATATGATGGAATATCATTTAGCTGTAAGAAGGAATAAAATCCTGATACATGAAAAAATGGATTAGCCTTGAGGGCATTATGTTGAGTGAAATAAGCCAGACACAAATGGACAAATATTTTACATCACTAATATGATCCAATCATAATAAGCAAACTCATATATAGCTAAAACACCAGAAAATAGAATGAAAGCAGAAATAAGGAAATGATAATTTGTGCAGAATGCTTAATTAGGTTTATCGTAAATATTTGGAGATGATCAGAGGTGATGATAGCACATTATTGTGAATGTAATTAGCAGGGCTGAATTATGAGTGTGAATGTGCTTGAAAGGGGAGGTTTATTGTCATGAGTGTCATTAGAAGGAAAACAAGAAGAGAAAACGTGGAATTGTATAGTATAGTGAACCTTTTTGTGGATGATGTCTGTCGTTAATAGTACATGTACAAGAATTTTCTTTTATGAACTGAGAAAAGATATATTACTATTAAAAGGTGTTAATAATAGTGTGGTTTATGAAAAAATACAACTAATGCAAACTATAGACTTCGGTTACTAACATTTTAATATTTTTCATCAGTTCTAACATAGTTATAACATCAATATGTGTCAGTAGTAAAGGATATAAGAAGTATAGGGTTTTTCTTTTTAGAATAAGGAAGAATGTTCTAAAATTGATTGTGTTGCTGAATACACAACTCTGCACATACTGCGAGCCATAAGTTGTACACTTTGGATGGATGTGTGTGGTACGTAAATATATCTCAATAAAACTGTTTTAAAAGAGTCCCACCCTGATAGGACTAGGCCATACCTTAAATGAAGTAATCTTATCAAATTTCCTGCTTACAATGAGTTCATACCCACAGGAATAGACTGGATTTAAGAATATGTTTTTCTGTGGCACATACAACGTCAAACCACCACAGAAGCAAGTAGGCATATCACTTATATACATATACACATACAGAACATAGGGAAATACAAATACCCCTAGAAAACCTTTAAAACCTGAAAGTTTTAATTTTTAAAACGTATTAGATATTGAAGGGCAGAAAAATATTCTCATGAAAACTGTCAGCTCAAAGGCAGTTTATGAAAGATTATATAATTAAAATAAATCCTTGGGAAACATCTGTGATTTTATCTGAGTGTTTTATGATGTAAAAATTTTAAACTTATTATACTGATTTCCTGAGCAAATAAGCCAATATTAGTTCCACACAATCAAGATTAAGAGTAATGTGACTTTGTATTTAATTAAATCTGAATTATGATTCAGAAAAATTTTCACCATCAAGAGTAATTATGTTGTGTAATGTGGCACCTTAAATATAACTTGCAAGATCTTTACATAAATTTTGGACGTTGTACTAATATTGTATGCAATTAAATGATGAACAAAATTTGGATATCTGGATACTTTTTAAAGTATAACTGAATACTAAAACATTGGTCCTTAAGCATTTAAATATCTATCTATATATACATATAAATATGGACACATATATGTTCATATATATAAACTTTATATGCTTTTATGAAATTGCTATACTCTATACTGTTATTTTGGTTTATTTTAATGAATATTTTTTCCCTTCTGTTGCCTCTTTACATGTTGTGAGTGGGTTCTGTATGGTTGTAGGTTATTTTATCTGTGCATTAAGCTTTGCTGTTCTCCTAAAATAGTTCAGTATAGAAACAGACCTCATTTACCAACCTCCAGGAAAAATAACAATTATTTTGGTAAAAATTAAAATTTATATGAGCTATTTAGACCACATTAAGACAAGGGCTGCTTAATGTAGCTTAACCTGTGTATGCTAGGTAAAGAATGTTTATTTTCATGGTAAAAAAGTAGTTTTATTTTTAAAAAAAGTGTCTTGTATTAATGTGAAAGAAGACAGTGAAAGCACAATTTGAATCATTATAGAAAGATGTAGAAGGCTTGCAGATAGCTAGGAACTTTATTTGACTTGATTTATAATAGTGACAATTAGTCTGAAAAATTTAGAAGATTGTTCTAAAATTTTAGCAAATTTGCCCATGTTTGATTGGCTTCTTAAAAAATGTGTTAATATTTTGGTAAAGTTTCTCAGTTTGATGGACTTGTTCATTAAAGGAAAAATTATTGAAATCTATAATAGTATAATGGTAAATTCTGTCTTTCCATTAAAATGATAATTTGGTTTTGGAGTCTTCAATTTGCTCATAAGATGAGGTAGTAAAAGTTATTTTTCCCTTTTCTGTAGTTTTTTCAATTAACTGAGGTTTTGTATCATATTAGAATAGCATTCTGTGCTTAATACTGAATATTTTGTATATTTGATTACTTAAAATAATCAAGCAAACGATTGTCACTTATGAATGAACTAAGATTTCTCATGATCATGTCATTTTCTATATTTACATTTTTAAATAATATACCATAATCATAAGTCTCAATTGTAGGTAGCAAGTTACAACCTTTCATAATTTTCAAAAAACATTTTCTATAACTTTAATAACATTAACTATTCTGTTGTCTTCTTTTTTTAAAATTTTTTTATTAATTAAAGAAAAAAAAAGAAATTAACACATTTAGAAATCATTCCATTCTACATATGCAATCAGTAATTCTTAACATCATCACATAGATGCATGATCATCATTTCTTAGTACATTTGCATCGATTTAGGAAAAGAACTAGCAAAACAACAGAAAAAGATATAGAATGTTAATATAGAGAAAAAAATAATAATAATAATAATAGTAAAAAAAAAAGGAAAAAGAAAAAAAAAAGACAAACAAACAAACAGACAGACAAAAAAAAACCTATAGCTCAGATGCAGCTTCATTCAGTGTTTTAACATGATTACTTTACAATTAGGTATTATTGTGCTGTCCATTTTTGAGTTTTTGTATCTAGTCCTGTTGCACAGTCTGTATCCCTTCAGCTCCAATTACCCATTTTCTTACCCTATTTCTAACTCCTGCTGGACTCTGTTACCAATGACATATTCCAAGTTTATTCTCAAATGTCGGTTCACATCAGTGGGACCATACAGTATTTGTCCTTAAGTTTTTGGCTAGACTCACTCAGCATAATGTTCTATTCTGTTGTCTTCTTAATAGTTAAATTAAAAAAAACAAGTTAAGATATTTTTATTTAAACTATCTTTAAGATTTCCAAGAGAGCATCTGGGAGAACAAATACATTTTTTCTTACATTATTAAAAAGATGAATTTTAGAAATAATTATAAATTATTTTTAAAATATTTTTTGGCATGCTCCACTTAGCTAAAAAATGGGCTCCATGAAGAATTGTCATATTAAAAAGTTTCATCCTTCTCTAGATTAATTTTATACAACTAAAATATTATTAAAACAAATATGCTACAGAGGTTGTACACTTTAGAAGAATGCTCTAAACCTTTAGTAATACCCTTCCAGCTTATATACAGTCTCTTTTGTACCTTAAGGTAAAATAGAAATTAAGTCCTTTTAAATTTTAGTTAATGCTGCCCCTGTGAGAAAGTGTTTTTATTCTTCTCTGGCACTACAAGGAAAGTATAGGACTCTGCGCAATCTCCCAAATGTCAGATTGTGCCAAGAGACAGGGTCAGCAATTGCAGAACTTATTTCAATTCAAATGCAGAAGACTTCATGAAAGCAGACTGCAGCTCCATTAACTAGTGGATGAGGAATCAATTAAGTTGGAAAGAAATGATGCAGAAAATCTAATTGTGTTTTTTATACTGATATTATTTTGAATTTTTTTTCCTTTTTTTTAGGAAAGACGTTCTTTCTTTGGTTAGATATTCATTAAATGGTATTATATCCTCTGTATCCCTTAGCATGCAGAAACAAATTCTCTTAGTGAATTTTCTCATTTTAGATATTGTAGTTATTTAAATCGGCCAACAAGAATCAACTCTCCCTTTTAAAACTTTAATAAATCAACTGTACAGAAAGTGTTTACATTTTCTGTAGTGCCATGTTTGGAGGAAGATTTTATTGAATCAGGTATGATAAACACATTTTTAAGGAGCAGGGGTTGTATTTTATGTCTGGAACCAATGTCTGCAAAGCCCTCTTAGAGAAATGAACTGATGACCATTCTAGCTTAACAGTTTCCAAACCTTGCATATAATAAAACAAGTAAACACATAAAATCACCTCTCAGCAGCTCAGCTATGTTACAAGACAAGGACCATAGATTCTTTTATCCAACTCGTTCAATAACCAATTCCTGAGACACCGGCATTTCAAAGAAAGAGTTTATTACTAAATGCATAGTAGGAGAGCAGATGGCCTAGTGGCCCAAAATCGGTTTCCCTGAACTGCAAAAATTCAGATAGTTTTAATGGAGAAAAGATGGGCAGGGGTTAGGATAATGAGCGAAGTGGCCCCAGATGATGTAATTAGAGGTGATTTAATTACTGAGCATGTGCAGATGGATGACATGCTCAGTCACAGAACATGTATAAGAAAATGGCGGAATGAGGTATAGGTGACTCGTAGGTTAAAGTCTAATCTACTGTGCATGTCAGGCGGGCCCACTTTGGTTAGATCCAGTCTTGGTTATCAAGATGACTTTGGACTTGGGGTGGGTTAGTTCTGGGCTGACCCAAGACCCTTCCTTAATAAACATTAGGGGCTGTCTTTAGTGATTACAAGACTCTAAAGTTGAAAAACTGGGTAACTGGGTACAAATGAAGGTTAGTCGCAAGGTTTTTACAATTGCAGGGGCAGAAATGAGGGCTATACAATCATCATCAGAGATCAAGGCAACTGTATTTCCCTCTGTCTGCAACAATATACCAGAAAGCAAAAAAGAATATTTATGCAATGATTCGGTAGTCAAAATCACCCCTTAAACCCTGATTTCTTGGTTAAGAGTTATGTAGCAGATTTTGGAAAAAGCCGTTTATTTGCATTCATTAATATGGAAGACAAAACTTGTGGAAATGAATTTCTAGGATTTGATGTCTTAGGAGTGGAATAAAGATCAAATAAAGTAGCAGTAGCAATTAACACTACTACTACTACTAAATCATCCCCACAGTACAAAAGCATAGGAAAATAAAATCCTAGTTTCCGTTCAAAACCTCAAAATATAAATTAGGTTTTTGATTCTAGTAGTTGTGATGATTAAGTTCAGGTGTTAAAACTTGGCTAGGTTATAGTGTCTAGTTGTTTGGTCAAGGAAGAAACTAGCCTGATTGTTATCGTGAGGATATTTCATGGATTTAAATAATCAGTAAATTGATTGCGTGTAGCCTGATCGCTTCTACTATAAAATAAGGAGATTGCCTTTAACAATGAGAGAAGCCCCAACCAGTCGGTTGAAGACTTTAAAAGGAGAACTGGTGACTTGGGTAGTCAGAAGGAAGAATTCCCATCTCTTTTTCAGCCACCCGCTTCTCCTAGGGAATTTACTGAAAACATTCATTGGAGTTTTCTGCTTATTTCCTGCTCTATGGAATTCAGAATTGTCCATTCCAACAGTTGTGTGAGCCAATTCCTATAATAAATTCTGCAAATAAATATATATACATGTAAATACATGACCTAACCTGTTTCCCTGGAGAACCCTGACTCACTAGAGTGCAGTAGTCATTTAACTGTTTGACACTAAATTTGCGGATCACAATATGTGTTGTTTCTAGTAGTACCTTCTGCTGCACATATGTAAGTAACTCAGAGCAAAGCACAGTGAAACAAGGCCCTTTTATAATAAAAAAAAATCTCTGAAGATTACTTGACATCATTAGGAGTGGAAGACTATTTAAAAAATCTGAACCTTGGAAATAGACAAATGGATGAACATGTTGTTTAATGTCTAACTCCCTCATCTTTTCTTCCTCAAATGACCAGCCCTTTCTCTATGCTGTCGCATCTGTCTGCAAGCACCATCCACAGTCAGCATACAACGATTGTGTGTGGTCCAGTGTGTGGTCCAACAAACTTTGTGTTAAACTCACTAGTGAGCTAGCCCCAAGAATCATGCCAAATAATATATACAGAGCAATTCATAAAAGGGGCACCTCTGATGGAGTCACACAGGGAAGTGGTAAATATTCCACTAATCCCATCCCTACCAGAAATGCTCTTAGCATCCCTCTGTCACATGACAGTCCCATACGCATTCTGCTGACCCTTGAACATAGAAAAGTTCAAAGTGCCAAAAACAGACCCCTGGCATTTCCTCCTGATGCTAAGCTATGCCAGTATATTTGTTCCATGTAAAAATGTGTAAATGAACATTTGTAACTTCATAGGACTTAATGAGACTGCTGAATTCAGGTGCTCACCCGAATTATATTATTATAATAGACTATGCATGATAATATATTTTATATTATATAAGGTTCACCTGGGCTTATATGTACCTCCCCATTTCTTCCTGTATGTTGATGATAAGAAATTAAAGTCTTAATTTCAAGTTTTGGACTGAGGTATTTTGTTTTTGTTTTTTTCTCAGAATCGTCAAATTCTTCATAGCTGTTCAATTTTTGCTTGGCATGTTTTGTTTTGTTTTTAATTCTCCATTCTCCCCATCTACTCTGGAGATCGGTTGTAATTTTACCCAGGATCGTAGCATTGGATGAAAGGCCTTAAAACAGATACTAAAATAGCCTAATTCAGCCATTTGTAACAACCCCAACTACCACGCATTCTATTCAGTATTTGTTTCATTCTACTAGTAAGTCCTTTGAGGTCAGACACCATGTATTCCATTATTTTTATATCTCATGGGCTGCCTAACTTAAAGATTGGCATACACTAGGCAAATGCAATGCATACAATCGATGAATAATTGATTGATTCTGATGCTCTAATACATATCCATATTTGCTTCCGGGAAGTAGCTTAGTTGTTCAAGGATCAAGTTCTAGAATGAATAATTAATCATTTATCAAATGCCTCCTAAAGGCAAGGTCAAATGTGATAGAAAGGATGAAGGCCATTAGGAGATTGTTGATATGCTCACTAATCCATTTCAGAAGTGTCAGTTTGCATTTGTTCGTGGTTAGTCAATGAGGCATTGCAGATTGCAGCTTTATCAGAAGATGCACTTTTCAACACCTCATGAATAGAGACTAGATAGGAACAGAGGCCCAGCAAACACCATACAAAGTGACATCTTCCTCCTCTGATATCCCGGGGCATCTTTTCTTGTTACTTATCTATTTAAGGTGATTTAGAAAGTTCCCACCTGTAGCAAGGGCTGCTGGTGGCCTCCCAAAACCTATGCTCCTCTTCTTTTATGATAATAGGAATTTTAGCTGAGTTCAGAGATGACCTGAACAAGGCAATATTTTTTGTTCCACCTTTGCAGTCAGTTTTGTCTCTATGCTAAAAACAGAGATGCAAATGAAGTAAGCGTCTTAATTGTGCTCTTAAATGTAAGAAGTGTTCTCTTCCTTTTCCCTTTCCCTCTTTCTGCTGACTAAAATGCAGACCTGGTGGTTGTGATACCTCCAATAATAACTTTAAAAGAAACCTCATGGAATAATGCAGCAGTAAGGTAGAAGGTGACTGGTCTCTGGATAAATTTTGAAACAGAGCCTCCATACCAACCTTGCATCTATTATCTGCAGAGTATTTCATGAAAACAAAATCAATCTGACTTCCTGAAAAAAAAAAAAAAAAAACAGCAACAGCAAAATGTGTATTTCGTATAAGCTGGTATTGATTTGATGTCTTTTATAAGCAGCCAGACTCATACTCTTAATGAATTATTGGACACATAGATTTTAAGACCATCAAGGACAGGGCATGAATCCAGTGATTATTTCTGACCAGTAAGAGGTGACTTTAATGATTGACCCCTGGATTTCTCATATTCAAATATCTAATGACAATGTAATTCGAGAAAAAAATAAATGTTGCATGATAGCTGTCGTGGCTTGGGGCTGTGTGTGCCCCCAGAGAAACATGTTCTTGAACTTAATCCATTGCTATGGGTTCCTTCAGTTAAGGTTTGGCCCAAGATGAGTCTTAATCCTATTACTGGAGTTGAATATAAGCAGAATGAAACTCAGACAGGGAGAGAGGAAGTCCTAAAGGAAGCAGCCAGAAGCTGATTATCATCAGAATCCAGCAGAGAAGGGATCGACCAGGAGAGGCCACCGTATGTGCTGCCGTGTCACAGAGGATCCCAGGACCAAGGGTCACCAGCAGCCAGTTCCAGAAAGCCACAGTATCTGGGGAGAAAACGATGCCTTGATTTGGACATTTTCCTAACCTAAAAAATACGAGCCATTAAATTCCCATTGTTAAGTCAGTTCATTGCATGGCATTTGCTTGAGCAGCCAAGGAAATTAAAACAGCAGATTTTCCTATTAAAAATGACTCAACATCTAGCTCTCTCAATCTAAAACATGAGAGACCCTTTATAAACTGTATCATGAAACTCATAAAATTCATAAAACTCTGAGATTTATTGTTTCTAGCACAATGAAATGGAATCTTATTTATTCATGTAGCACTTGCTGCTTTCAATTTATGTAAATTTCTTTTACCCTTACCTCATGAGCAATTTGTTTTCATTTTGGATAAGGATCTAAGGATAGATCCTTTGTTGGGAGCTTGATGAATCAGGCAGGTATATCAGAAGCAAATCTGTAGTTCTAGAAACTGCACAACATAATTGGCTAAAATGAATCCACTAGATGCATGCCACTTCAGAGATCAAATCTACCCCCTCCTGTGTGCTGCTCGGTGGAACTGAATGCTACAAGAAGATAGTTCCAGAATGTGGCCACCTGACCAAAAATGCATTCAAGTTATTTCTTCCTCTGTTCCAGTTGGTTGGTTTGCTCAGTTCACTGCTTTCTAAGTCTGTTCAGAAAAAGAAAGGAAAAGCATTTTCTGAATGTAATTAAAGCCATATCATAGCACGGTGGCTTTGACTATTTAAAAAAAAATTACTAGTTCCAGATCATTTTAAACTTTTTTTTTCAGTCACCATGATTTAAAAACAAGTCTACAAGTCATTTCACTAACAGGCTGGATCATAAATTTATTTCTAATGTCTTTATGACCCCAGAAAGCAGAGATGAATTGAGCTGGCTTAATTGGCTGAAGCACTGTTGAAATGTAATATGGGTGATTTAATCAGCCTATGGCACTAATGGAGTTAAGTACTTTGTCCACTAGGAAACAGTATGATCTTTCACTGAGTTTTAAAGTGTATGCTTATTGCTATATAGAAGGCACTTTCTTTTGTATTTTGCACGTGGCCTTAAGGGCAGATTAAAGGGGAAAACAACAGTTTAGAGAGCATACACTTAAAAAATGGAACAATGGCAGTTTTCTAATCAACTGTGCAATATTGGGGAAATAATTGAATTGCATTCTATCCTTTGTTGCAGGATACTTTCTGTGCCAGTCTATTTCCATTTATCCTAAGCCAACTGCTGTTGGTCACCAAATTGAGTCCATTTTGCATCAGTTTCTTTTAATAGCATATTTAAGCTATTCCTTGGAGAGTGTAAATAGGAGGTAGGGAAAAGACAAAAAATAAAACAAAATAAGTCGTAGCAATTGGTTATCATACCTGAAGTTGGGGCAGGATATTTTCATTTTCAAGAGGCAATATTGTATGGTGGTTTAGAGCATGATCTCTAAAATTAGACTGCTCCAGACACCCCCTGTCAGTTCATTTCCTAACTGTGTTTGCTTTGGGCAAGTTACTTAACCTTGGAATATTATTAGATCTGAGATGGAGTTTCCAACATCATTTAAACAGCAGTATGTGAGCTGCAGTGCCTTTATTGCTTGATTGAACATTCTCACTTTTCACAGCATCATGTCCCAGCCCCCACAGCTGACCAGAAGTAGCAAACCTGATCCGATGTGGCCCATCTCCAAGGCGGACACACCAAAAATAGACTACTTTCAAAAGTTTTTTTCTTCTTAAAGTCCATCTGAGACAGTTGATTCAAATAAATTACCTCCCTCAGCAATTAGAGTTGGGGAAAAATATAAACCAAAACATTTCTCTCACCATCATAGTGGACCAGTTATTTCTGATTTTTTTTTTGTACATAAACCAAAATACCGATTAGCTAATCTGTTGCATCCCTAATTTTAAAGCGATATAATCATAACTATATCCTGCAGAAAAATTCCTATACAAAGACTTCTTTACCTTTTTTTCCTTCAAATTTTGTAACCCTAAAAAAAAGTTAATAAATTTCTTATATATATAGTTCATTAATATATAAATAAGTTAATTTAAAATATGCTTAAAATTAACTATCAAGAAAATCCAGAAAATTGCACTTAATATAATTGTAAAACAAACTATTCTCTTACCACTTTGCATGTATTATTGACTTTTGAGAGAAAACTAAGAAGTTATCAAGTTTTAAATGAAAAACGATGACATTCTGGCTAAGATAGGCCTGGCAATTCTACTCAGTGGACCTGCTGTTTGTGCCAAGTTTGCAGATGCTGGTAGAGACTCAGCAGAGCTGGAGCTCTGTGATTAGTTGGCATATCTGGTCCTGGTGAGGCGTGGATGGGAGTACATTTCACCCTTCATCTTACACTTTTCACAACTTGAAATTCAAATTTGCCGAACTTTCTGGCACTCTTCTTTCTTGTTTTTCTTTATTAGAGAAGCTGTAGGTTTACAGAATAATCATGCGTACAACACAGGCTTCCCATATACCTCCCTATTATTAACAATTTGCAGTGGTGTGGAACATTTGTTATAAGTGATGATAGCACATTTTTATAATTGTACTGTTAACTATAATCCAGGTATTAGAGTAGAGATCACTGTTTATGTAGTGTATTTCCATAGACTTTATGTT
Organism: Tamandua tetradactyla; assembly: GCF_023851605.1. Taxonomy (NCBI): domain Eukaryota; kingdom Metazoa; phylum Chordata; class Mammalia; order Pilosa; family Myrmecophagidae; genus Tamandua; species Tamandua tetradactyla. Next base: position 33,486,066 of record NC_135352.1, read on the forward strand.
GTAGTTTTTATTCTGTTACCCTCTGTACAAACTGACATTTCCCCTTTTAATCACAGAAAGGTATGTATTTCAGTGCTGTTCATTATGTTCAGATATTGTACAACCATCACCACCATCCATTACTAAAGCATCATCATCATTTCAAATAGGAATCCCGTACATTTTAAACCTTAACTTCTCATTCCTTATCCCCATGCCATCTCCTGATGACCTATTGTGCTGGTTTGAAGGGAGGTATGCCCCCTAAGAAAGCCATGTTTTAATATAAATCCCATTTCATAAAGGTAGAATAATCTCTATTCAATACTGTATGTTTGAAACTGTGATTGGATCATCTCCCTGGTTGATGTGATTTAGTTAAGAATGATTGTTAAACTGGATTGGGGGATGACATGTCTCCACCCATTTGAGTGGGTCTTGATTAGTTTCTGAAGTCCTATAAAAGAGGAAACATTTTGGAGAATGAGAGATAGAGAGAGAGCAGAGAATGCTGCAGCACCATGAAGCAGAGAGTCCACCAGCCAGTGACCTTTGGAGATGAAGAAGGAAAACGCCTCCCGGATTGCTTCATGAAATAGGAAGCCAGGAGAGAAAGCTAGCAGATGATGCCATATTCGCCATGTGCCCTTCCAGCTGAGAGAAGCCCTGACTGTGTTCGTCACATGCCTTCTCACTTGAGAGAAACCCTGAACTTCATCAGCCTTCTTGAACCAAGGTATGTTTCCCTGGATGCCTTTGATTGGACATTTCTATAGACTTGTTTTAATTGGGACATTTTCTTGGTCTTAGAACTATAAACTAGCAACTCATTAAATTTCCCTTGTTAAAAGCTGTTCTGTTTCTGTTATATCGCATTCCGGCAGCTAGCAAACTAGAACACCTATATTCTAGATTCTGACTCTATGAGTCTGTTTATTCTGATTTTTTTCACGTTAGCAAAATTATACAGCATTTGTCATTATTTGTCAGGCTTATTTCACTCGAGATGATGTCTTCAAGGTCCATCTAAAGGTCCCATGTATCAGAACTTCAATCTTTTCGTGGCTGAATAAAATTCCATTGTATGTATATGACACATTTTAGTTATCCATTCATCAGTTGATGGACACTTGGGTTGCTTCCATCTTTTGTCAATTGTGAATAATGTTGCGATGAACATCAGTGTACAAATACCTATTTTAGTCCCTGTTTTCAATTTTTGGGGTTATATATGGTGAAATTAACAGGTCATAAAATAATTAATTCTATACTTAACTTTCTGAGGAAGTGCCAAACTGTCTTCCACAGAGTTTATACCGTATTACATTGTCCCCAATAATGAATCAATGTTTCTATTTCTCCACATCCTCTCCAAGTACTTTTTATTTATTTATTTATTTATTTTGCACAAGCAGGCATCAGAAATAGAACCCAGGTCTCTGGCATGGCAGGCAAGAACTCTGTCTGCTGAGCCACCATGGCCCAACCTCCAAATACTTTTAATTTTCCATGTTTTTAAAAGTAGCCATTCTAGTGGATGTTAAATGTTATCTCATTGTGGCTTTGATTTTTATTTCCTTGATGGTTAATGATGAGCATCTTCTCATGTGCTTCCTGGTCATTTATATATCTTCTTTGGAGAGATGTCTACACAAGTGTTCTACCCACTTTTGTACTGGGTTTCTTCTCTTTCAGTTGTTACATTGAAGGATGTCATATATATTCTGGATATTAAACCATTATTGAATATGTGATTTCCAAACATTTTGTCCCATTGGGTAGGTTGTCATTTTATTTTCATGACAAATTCTTTTGAGGTGCAAAATTTTTCATTTTGATGAACTCCCATTTATCTGTTTATTTTCTTTTACTTTGTTTGTGCTTTGTTGTACTACATAAAAAAAATCATGGCTTGACAATGCCCTGAAGATGCTTCCCTATATTTTTTCTAGGAATTTGACATTCATATATGTAGGTCTTTGATCCATTTTGAGTAGATTTTTGTGTAAATTAAAAGAATGAGGTGGAGGTTGTCCTCCTCTCTCTCTCTCTTTCTCTCTATTGTTTATTTTTTGCAATTGATGACCCAGTTTTCCAAGCATCATTTGTTGAAAACCATCTTTCCCAATTGAGTGATCTCTACCCCCTTGCAAAAAACTAGCTGGTCTTAAATGTGAGGGTCATCTCTCAGTTCAATTCCATTGGTTGATAAGTCTGTTTTTGTGCCAGTACCATGCCATTTTGATTACTGTGCCTTTTCATAAAATTTTAAGAACAGAATCTGTGAGTTGTTCAACTTCATTCTTCTTTTTAAAGATGGTTTTAGCTATCCAGGGTGCCTTACCCTTCCATATAAATTTGATGATTGGCTTTTCAATTTCTGCAAAGAAAGTTGGTGGAATTTTTACTGGGATTGAATTTATACCCAATGGCTTTTGGTAGGATTGGCATCTTAATGATGATTAATCTTCTAATCCCTGAACAAAGAATGCTCTTCCATTTATTTAAGTCTTCTTTGATTCCTTGTAACCATGTCTTGAGGTTTGCTGTGCATAAGCCTTTACATCCTTGGTTAGATTTATTACTAGTCATTTGATTTTTAAATTGCTATTGTGAATGATTTCTTTTCCTGATTTCTTCCTCTGATTGTTCATTGCTTGTGTACATAAACAGTACTGATTTTTGGGTTTTGATTTTGTCCCTGCCATTTTGATGATTTCATTTGTAAGCTCTGGGAGCTTTAGTGTAGATTTTTCAGGATTTTTTGTACATAGGGTCATGCTATCTTCAAATAGGGCAAATTTTACTTATTTTTGAAGTTGGGGGAATTTATTTTCTTGCCTATTTATTCTCACAGGAACTTCAGGTATTATGTTGAATAATAGTGATGACAGTGGGCATGTTTGTTTTGTTCCTGATCTTAGAGGGAAAACTTTCATTCTTTCACCATTAAGTAGACGATTAGTTGTGGGCTTTTTAATATGCCTTTTATTGTGTTAACTTTTCTTCTACTCCTAGTGCTCTAAGTGTTGTTCATCAGGAAGCATTGTTGGATTTTGTCAAATTTCTTTTCTGAGATGCTCCTATGCTTTTTCTTCCCATCATTGTATTAATGTGATATATTGCATTAATTACTTTTCTTATGTTGGACCAACCTTGCAAACCATGGATAAATTCCACTTGTTTATTGTGTATAATTCTTTCAAAATGCTGTTGGATTCACTTTGCTAGTATTTTGATGAGAATTTTTGCATCTATACTGGTAAGAAATAATGTTCTGTTATTTACTTTGCCCATGATACGTTTATCTGGCTTTATTATGAGGGTTATCTTAGCCTCACAGAATGAATTATGAAATATTTCTTGCTCTTCAAATTCTGGAAGAGTTTGAGAAGGATTGTTGTGATGTCTTCCCTGAAGGTTTTGGAGAATTCACCTATAAAGCCAACTAGTCCCGGGCTTTCTTCAGTTGGAAGGAAATCTCTTCAATCTCTTCACTAATTTGATTTGTTAAGATTTTTTATTTCTCCTTGAGTTAGTGTATATAGTTTCTGTGATTCTGAGACTTTGCCCATTTCATCTAGATTATCTAATTTGTTGGCATATAGTTGTTCATAGTATCCTTCTATAGACCTTTACATTTCAGTATGTTGGGTAATGAAGCCCTCTACTTTTTCATTCCTGTTTTTTATGTGTATCCTCTGATTTTTTTTTCTTTGTCAGTCTAGCTAAAGTTTTGTCAATTTTATTGATCTTTTCACAGAACCAACTTGAGATTTTGCTTGTAACCTTTATTTTTTTTTTCTACTTAACTCTTCAGTAACTTTTCCATTTCCTTCCTTCTTCCTTTGGGTTTATTTTTCTTTTTCTAGATCCTCCTATTTTGAGGTTAGATCTCTGTTTTGAAGTCTTTCTTTTTTTAATGTAAGCATTCATATGTATAAACATCCCTCTCAGCATTGTCTTTACTGCAACTCACAAGTTTTGGTATGTTGCATATTCATTTTAATTCCCCTAAAAATGTTTCCTAATTTTCTTTATGATTTTCTCTTTAACATATTGATTTTCTAAGAGTAAGTTCTTTAATTTTCCCATTTTTGTTAATTTTCCATTCCTCCCCCATTACTGATTTTTAGCTAATTCTCTTGTGGTCAGAGAACATACATGATTTCAATATTTTTAAGTTCATTGAGAAGTGTTTTGTGACCTAGCGTCTGGTCTATCTTGGGGAATGACCCATGTGCACTCAAGAAGATTCTGTTTTGTTGGGTGAAGGTTTCTATATATGTCTGTTTGGTCTAGATGGTTTAGAGTATCATTAGAGTCTTGTATTCCTTATTGACCTTTGGCTAGATGTTCTATCCATTATTGAAAGTGATGTACTAAAATATCACACTAGTAATGTAGAATCATCAATTTCTCCCTTCAAGCCTGTATTTCTTTCACGTACTATGGGGTTCTGCTGTTAGGTGCATATATATTTATGGTTGTTCCATCTTCTTGTTGAATTGTCCCTTTTCTCAGTATATTATGGCGATCTTTGTCCCATGTAACTGGTTTTGAGCATGAAGTCAATTTTATATGATATTAGTATACCTATCTCTGCTCTTTTTTTGTTACTACTTGTGTGGTATGTATTTTTCCATCCTTTCACTTTCAGTCAACTTGGATCCTTGTATTTGAGGTGAGATTCTTGCAGATGCCCTACAGTTGGTTCATACTTTAAAAAATATTCTGTCAATCTCTGAATTTTGACTAGTGAGTTTAATTCATTAACATTAGAGCCATGACAAATAATGCAAGAATTGCTTCTGCCTTTTTGCTACTTAGTCTTTGTATGTCTTATATGTCTTTTGGCCCCTCAATTCTTCCATTGATGCCTTATTACATTTCTTATTTGGACCCTACTGAATGCCTTCTCTTACCTATCTGGATATATTCTTTATCTGATTTCCTTATAGTTACCATTGGGTTAAATTTAACATCTTAAATATAAACAGTTATAGCTGATTTGATATCAACTTGGTTTCAATAGTGTACACATACACTCCTCTGTTCCCCCACCTTTTTGTGTGTGTGTTTTCTGTATTTTTATGCTTTTCCTTTGGATGGCCCATCTTTGTTTTACTTGTACTTTTTTCTTGCACACTCAAATATTAACCTTAGGATTTATTCCCCAAAATGTTTTCTTATGATTTTGTAGCCAGCTGATGATGACATGTTTTCTTGAGCTCTAGCCCCCCTATCAGGTCTGTCGAAAGCAATTGCTGTGTGTAGGGTTTTCCCTGTCTTTCTCAGCCTGTGTCTTGTCCTGAGCTTTCCAGAATTCCCCTGTTTACCAGAGTTTGGTGATATCTTTTTGTTATTCAGGAGACTTGACCTCCATCTCCCATTTGTTGGAAACAGGTAGACCTTTGTCCTAGACTGTCTGCTTGTATGTCTTTTTATACTCTTTTCTATGTCTCAATCTGCTTTTGTCTGGAGGGCAAATTCTGGGAGCAGGGGCACACCACACAGGACTTTCCTAAGTCAGTCTTTCCCTGATGAAACTGGGCCAGGGACCCACAAAGGGGGTGCACGCTGTCCCCCAAGTTCCCTGGGGAGGGGTTCACATAGAACACTGAGAGTTTCTCAGCTCCTCAAAGTTGAGCCCTTCTGGTCTGCCCAGCAAATGCAGCTCTTAAACCGCTCCCCACAACCCTGAGGAAGCTTAGCTTCTTTAAGTCTCATCCACCATGGCCATGGTGTAATTGCTGTTTTTCTGGCAGTGGTGCCAGCTGAGCCCTGATATAGGTTCGTTTGTCTCAAAACTAAAAGAATTTAGAGATGAGAGGGCCAGTAAAAAAAAAAAAAATGCTGTTAAGTTTATCCAAAAGAGAGAGTATGTGATAAAGAGCTTAGCGTGGATGTGCCCAGGGGAGGCATAGGCAGAGTGGGGTGGATTCTGCTTGTTTAAAGTTTTATTGGGAGCAGGTTTTCATAGTAACCTTTGAGTAGCAGGTGCCTTCTTTGTTCTAGGAGGAGACGCCTGGCAGAATTCATGGTTTATTGTCATATACCTAAAATTTGTTTTGGGCAAATGGTTAACAATCTTTATGATCTTATGCTTCCTATTATTAATTAGGAATTTGTTTGGGGCCCATAATTTTATAAGCTTTCATGGTTTTGGGAGGTTTGAAAATTTCTGTCCCAGGAAGTTTGCAGCTACATTAGTTTTTTTGGAGCTGGGTAAGAGAGAGACAAGGGACTTGCAGCTGTTGGACTTGCAAGGGACTTGCAACTCTTTCAGGGTTGAAGAGGAAACCATAGACTTGCTATTGCCTTATTTTATCCTGCTTCAATGGACTGGTTCAAACACTGGCTGCCCTAGGAGCCAGGCTGCCCAGGATCTGAAGCTGCTAATCCAAAGCTGTGATCAGTGATCAGCCTCATCCTGGTCTTGGAGAAGAGGATTTTTAATCCCTTTTTGTCACCACAGAGCTGGCCAGAGGCCGGACCCCCTTGCAGCCTGCTGCGAGAGTGGGTGATGGGTGCTGGGAGCCAACGTGCAGAGAGAGTGATTTACTGTCATTTAACAAAACTCATCAGCCTCTTCTTCCTGCTCGTCCTTGGATGCCGTCTGGTGTTCTTTTGACCTCCAGAGTTTCAAACTGTTTGTTTAAAGAAGTTCTGCATTGTTTCGTAGTTGCTCTGGCGGGAGGACTGAATCCTGAGGCTCACCACTCTGCCATCTCCCTTTGCTGAATGTCTTCTTCAAACCCAAAATCTCAAATGCATGCTCACTCCCCCAAAAAAAGGCAGTAGTTAAAAAGGTTTTAAACACCAGTTATACATATTCCTTTCCTTTCCTTCTATATAAAATTGCTTTTGTTTGAAAACATATTTTAGCCTGGGGTCAGGGAAATTTATAGTTATATATATGCAAATGCAATTAAATTTGAGAGGAGAATCCAAAATAGGTGATATAGGAGGTAAACTTGGGGAGAGCATAGAAAAATTGTAGAAAAATAATTTGAATACAGAAAAATTATAAGTTAACATGTATGTGGGAGTTAGAGAGGGATGGAGACTGAATAAACAGCTTGGTTTAAGTGAACTATATAGTGTGTATCATTTTGTTGTCACTTCATGAAAAATGCCATTAGCTTCATTTGGGTATTTTTATTGTTCCTCTAATTTTAGCGATGTTTGGTCACTTTGTGCTTTTCAGTCAGCACCATTTTCCTACTGTGGTCATTCTTGTGCATACAGTAAACTTTGGTGATAAAATTTATTTTATTTATGCATGATAATAGATGATAAAATTTATTTTATTTATTAATATGTATTATCTCATTGAATTCTGATAACACTATAACTTAAGTATTATAATTTACATTTTTTGGTAGGAAACAGACTTTGAGAAGTTGATTGACTTGGAAATGTAACAACTCTAATAGAAAATCAGAATGCAAATCAAGAACTATAGTTTTCTCTGATGTCTAAACTTTTAACTGCTGTGTTAATTGCCTATGTACACAGTCTCAGTGAAAAAGAGACTCGTCTTCTTCCAACAATAAATAGTATGTAAATATCAAAGGCAGAGTAGTTGGATGATTTTGAAAATACTCTGTTTTCATATCTTATATCATTCAATACATGCATGCATATAGTAGGTGTTTTCCCCTATTCAGGGAAAGATGTCCTAATCCATTCGACAAATGCTGCTCATAATGGTGAGTTAGATTGTTTTTCTTTAACAAATTATAGAAATATTTAAAATCCTAGGTTAAAAACTAAGATTTTATTAAAAATAAGGATATAGCATATACTCATAGGTGTTGTAACGGTTAATTGCATGAGTCAATTTGGTTGGATTATGGTATCTAATTGCCATAATAGGCAAACACTTGCCTGATTATTAATTTGATTTTTTGAGTCGATTTGGCTGGATTATGGTATCTAATTGCCATAATAGGCAAACACTTGCCTGATTATTAATTTGATTTTTTGAAGATAGATTTTCATCTATAATAAGTTGATTGCATCTCTGTTGATTGTATCTACAGTCAATGAAGGAGACTGCTACTGGCAATACTGTGGGTTTACTTATGCCTCAACTTCATTCAGCCAACTTTTCCTGAGGAGTTTGGAATCAACTTCGGCATCACCTTTTAATGGAACCTGTGTTGAATTTCTCTAAAGAACCCTGATGAATTCATGCATATTTTTGCACACAAAGCACTACCAAAGAACACACCATGTTTGCCAAAGAGGTTAATGTCAGAAACAAAGTTTTATCTTTTTTTTAATGTGTCAATTTTCTTTTCTATTAGACTTATTCTTCCAAGTTACTTCTGAGATTGCTATTGAGTTTACAAGAATTAAATACCTACATTCTTATGCAAGAATGTGAATTTTCTTTTTTCCCTATCAAAATCAAAAGCACTACTTTCATGATGTTTCCAAAGGAAATTATTCTGAATGGTGAGATAGTTTTGAAAGTCATTTGGCTCAACTCATCTGAACATTTATTAGAGATTTACAGCTTAGCAAGCACTCTACACAGTTTTGGAAATCTCCATGATTACTAATCTGAGTAGGAAAAATGTATTATCCTTTTTTTTTTCTTCAAAATTACATTAGTGGTTTTTTGGATTGAGCAGTGAATTATGAGCCTGGATGTTAGCCCTATCTTGGACTCTAATTTGCTATGTAGCTTATTACAAATAATTTAACCTCAGCTCCTCAGTCTCATTTGTAACGTATGGGGATTAGATTTAATAACCTTTTAGGTAATTTCTAATTAAAAAAATGTAGTGATTGCATAAAATAATTGGTAAGATCGTTTCTTCAAGTTTTAGGAAGCAATTTCTATTTGGTTATTTTTAGAGCAATTATTAAAGCTGATGCAGAAAGAATCTACATCTTATTTTACAAAAGTATCTAAAACACATGAACACTTCAGTAGTAAATGCCAGGTTTAGTTACTATGTTCATTTTTACAATAAAGAAAATGCTTCATTATGTCAACTCAGTTTAAATTTAGTATAGTTAGGTAAACATTATGCTTCTTTCCAAACTAATTCTGATTGATTTTTATATGGAAACTATTGACGAAAGTAGTGAAATCAACAATTATTTGATTCCCCTCCTAATTAAATGTATTTGATTTATATGAAATGTATGTAATAAGAATAATCAATACACAATATTAACTGTCTTGTGCTCATTGGGTTATGTACTGTTATTAAAATGGAATGAAACAAAGTTAATATTTGAAAAATTATATACCTTTCTTTCCCCACTTCAAGTTGCATCTAAATAGAATTAGAAGTTAAATATTCAGAACATTCGAATAAGATGTATAGATACTTTTAAGGAAGTGCTTTTATTTTTCAGAGAAGATATTAAACTCCATACAAAGAAATGAGGTAGCAAAGTATAATTTCCCAACGTACGTGATTCAGAACCTTACAGGACAATGGCGCATGCCTTAAATATAATGGTGTGCCAGGTTATCTTTTTTCCCATATTTCCTATAGTTATTTATAGCATGTGGACATTATACTTTTTGTATTTTACTTTCAATCACTCATATTGAAGAATAAAAAGAAGCACATTTTTCCTTTGCTTTTCTATTTTAGGTAATAACTCCTTCCATTTCAAAATATGGTAATAATAAGGTCTTCATTTTGCTCTCTGTTTATAATAAAGTAATTGAGGCTTGTGGGAAAAGCTTTGCTAACACTCACAGTATAAAAAAATTATATCCAACTTATGCACAAAACCCATTCCAAGAATACAATACAGCTAGCATTTTCACATTTTGTGTTTATCTATCTCGCTTTTTCATTAGCAATTATCATAAAACCATTCTCTCATTTTTCTGAAATTTTTATAAATATGATTTCAAGGACTACATAACCACAGAGAATATGCAATATAAATCACTTAACCATTCACCTCATTTGGACTTTGACATTGTTTTTAATGGCTTCCAATTATATATGGAGTGCAAATGAACATTTCTTTATACAAACTATTTTGTGTTTGCGATTTTTTTTTTCTTTTTCTCTTGCTTGGGCAGGCACCAGGAATCGAACCTAGGTCACCAGCATGGCAGGTGAGAACTCTGTCTACTGAGCTACTGTGCCCACCCTATGATAATTCTTTAAAGATAAATTTAGAAATAGAATAACAAGGTCACACGATATGACTTTAAGTATATACATACACATGTGACTTTTCAAATATGCCTTGCTAACATCGCATGGTCCATAAAGCTCCCTAGTAAGCAATACCTTTATCATTTTAAAGAACTGGTTAATTTTGACGGGCATAAAATGGAATTTCATTGTTTTCATTTGAATTTCTACAAGTAGTAGTTAAGCAAAACCTTTTCAGTATTTAGTCTTTGTTTAAATTCTCTCTATTTTGAATTATATTTTGGTCTTTGCTTAGTTTCTTTGGAAATACTGGTGTTTATTTATTTTCATTCTGGGGTCGTTATTTGTTAAGGATATGAATCTTTTATAATATTTGCTGTAACTTTTTCCATTATATATATTTTTTAATTTTCTTTTCTTTTTTTTTTTTTTTTATTTTGGCATGGTCTGGTACTGGAAATCGAACCCGGGTCTCTGGCATGGCAGGCAAGGACTCTGCAACCACCATTACCTGCTTTAATTTTATTATTTAGAGCAGTTAAGGATTTTTAAAAATCTTTCTGCAGTAGAAAAATCAGTCCTTTGTTTTTTTTTTCCGTCATTCATTCTATGTTTAGTAGTTATTATATATCCAGTAATAAATATTCACATATTTCTATTAGCTTCACTATTCCATTATAATTAATATGGCTTTTGATATACAATGAAAATACAAAGTGAGTACATTTTAGCTCAAATAACTAAGTGGCCTATTTTTAAAGCATTACAATTTATTAAGTAGATTCTAAAGGCCACCACAGCTCGTAAAATAGTTTTCTGATTTACAAACTTATGAGCTCTTTAAATCCTTTTCATTATCAAATCAATAATGTAAACATGTCAGCCATGTGTAATCTGTTACACGCTCAAATAATAAGAAACTCCAAATTTTCGTGGCTTAGTACAAAAGGTTTTTTTTCTCATTCATGCTGCATGTACATCTCAGATTTGCTGAGAGCCACTGTTCTGTGTTGTCTAAATTCTTGGAAGTCAGTTGAAAAACAGCCACGATTTGGACTATTGTAGAAGGGAAGGGAAGGGTGGCAGAGTGAAATAAGGTATTACAAATATACAAGCATGCTTAAACTTCCCATTTGCAAGAGATGCATGCCAACTGTTTTCACATTTCATTCACAAATCAAATGGGCTCACTTAATTTCAAGGTAGGGTCTCACTTACCTTGAAGGTAAAAGGAAAGGCAAGCCTCACATTTGCTCAGGAAAAGAATTGGAAATTTTCAATCGGGCACTAATGACTATTATAATTTGACTTTGTTGTCACAAAATATTCAGTATAATCTTTTTCCTAACTGCTGAACCCACTCACATCCTCTTCATCACAATCAGTCCACAATTTTTATTTGGGCATTTGGTCCAGCTCAAAGATAAGGAATTTGAGTGATTAATATTTCCATCATCCACACTGCATGTGACTCCTTTCATCTTGAAATCTATGAACTGAAAAAACAGTAATTAGATGAATACACATTCAATATAAAGTGGGGTAGCCAGAGCGGATACAGTTCGCACTTGTGCTGGCAAAGATGCAGTGAGGGCAAGAGACATCAGTCCCTGACTCATACCAATCCTCACACCCCACTGGACACTGTTGGAACAGTCTCTTACCTGAGGGTGAATAATATTTTTCAATTACATCACAGATTTTGTTCTGAAAGTTCTCGCAGGTTTATCATTTTTAATGCCCTTGACTCTCTACTTACTCTTTACATGCATTATTTTCTTTGCCCATGTTCAGTGGGCCTTAGAGAATATATCCTCTCTCAGGGTTACTTTCTGACCATTGAAGGCTAGATGCTCAAAGTCTTTTGAATTCTTCAGCAGTTAGAAGCATCCTTAGATATGGTTTGAGGTTAATTAATTAATTTACCGTCTTAGTGTGCCAGGCTACTATCTCAAATACCACACAATGGGTAGGCTTAAATGACAAGTATGTATTGCTCACAGTTTGGAGGCCAGAAATTCAAAATCAGGCATTGAGAAGGCCATACTTTCTCTCCAAAGTCTGTGGAGTTCTGGTGATGGCTTATTGCAATACTGGGGTTCCTTGGTTTACATCATTGTCTCTTATCACATGGGATCCCTAATTCCTTGTGTCTGCTCTTATGGTTTCCACTGACTTCCAGCTTCTGGCATCTTCCTTGGTGATCGTTTCTGACTCACTGCATCCAAATTTCTTTGGCTTATAATTGAGTCCAGTAATACTAAACACTACCTTGAATCAGCTGGGCCACACCATCGCTAAAAATAACATATTAAAAAAGTCCTATGTACAAGCATGATTAAGAACATGTCTTTTTAGGGGGTAAATAATTCAATTGGCCACAATTCTACCACAGTGCATTTCCATAAAAATTTACTTGGATACTTATATATTTTATTCTATTGCTCTTCATATTCAAAAGTCAATCCAAAGTTATCTCTAGACATCATACTGCAATTTACTACAAATATTGTTGTCCTTTCTCTATGCTTTTTATAATGACTTAGTTGAAGGCACCATGGCTTTATCACACTCAGAACTGCAAACACTATATTGAATGTTTTACCAAAGTTATTTCTTAAATTCAAGGAATTTTCTGGGTGTCACAACCCTAAGTGGGTCTGTGCTTTGAAATGTCTTGATTGAGGTATTTAAACAAGAGTTTTGACAACTATAGTACTGATTTTATTTTTTGCCAAAAAACAGTTTTTAATTGACCTTGACACTCAAGGGTCTTCTCAGTTTTTTCATTTAACATTTGAGTTTGAGGAGCATTTACCCCTTCGAACCCTGAAAGTTCCCAAATGTATTTACTTTCTTCTCTTTTATCCCTGTTATTAAACCAACACTTTTCCTGGGTTGTCTACTTTTATTCTGCATTATCCAAATGCAGCCTTCTTAATAAATACATAGATTAACATTCTACTTTGTAACCTCTTCCCCTAGAGCTACAAATTCATTAGGTACATGGTCTCCTTTCCAAGTCAATAAAATCAATTATCTACCAAGTCCTTTGCCATTGAGTAATCTGGGTCATCACCATTCTATCTTGCAATATCTGTTTCTTCCCTGCTTTCCAACAGACTGCTAAGATGATTTCACTTTTCAAATGATTTGTTATGGCAGCATCTCATTACCAGCACCAGTAAAGATAGTATTGGTTTATGCTGTAACAATAAGCACACCATGACAAAGGTTTATTTCTTGCTCATGCATTATGTACAACTTGGGTTAGCTGGGGCTTGCATTCTACTCCATGCCTCCCTCCAGATCTCAGAGTGATGGAGAAGCCTCATCTACAGAATTGCAAGGCATGTTAGAAGAAGACAAGACTTTGACAAATTCCTCCCTAGCTCTTAAATCCTCTATATGGAGGGAGTGCACACCACTTCTGGTCACGGTACAAGGACCAAAGTGAGTCGTATAGTCAGGTGACTCCAAGAGAGTAGAAAAGAAAAATTCCATGACTATAGTCTTCGAGGAGAAATTGAATGACTATCAAAAAAAAGCATTTTAATAATTAATGGCTTTAGGTCATTCTTACAGCTTTGCATTGTCCTGTATTTCGCACCATCCACTAATATTCAAGGTTAAGTGAATTATCTGATATCCATGAAAAGTTTCAATAAATTGGGGTGGGGGGTGATGCTTAGCAATTTTATAACTCAGATTAAGATAGAACATTGAAAGCATATTTGAAGGGTATTTCTGACTATATAGATTGCTATTTATTAAATGTAAGTGGACACTGATTATATAGATATTTTACAATTAGGAAAATTTTCGTCTTTTGTTATACTGATTATGAATATTAAAACAATACTACATAACAATTAGAAAACAATACCTTCACTAGTGTTCAACTCCGGTTTTATGCATAATGAACTCCAACTCCTTGTTTAGTTTTAGTGCTTCTGTGCTCTTCCCTTGTCTACATGTTCTATTGGGAAGTTCCCAAGCCATAAAACCAAACAGTAATGCTCTCATCGAATATAGCAGTCACCCTATGTTTCCTGTATGTCCTGCAATGTTCTGCATCCAGCTGTGCTACTCTTTCAGGGTAAGATGGAAGGACACAATTAGGCTCTTAAAAAATTCTTTAAACTCAAGCCATTCCCTCTGGGTGACAGATTATTCACAGGAAGAACAGTTTATGTACATCTCCTGTTTCATTCGTGTATATAGGAGCAGCGTCCAATGGAACCATTTGACATATTCTCTTAAAAAGGGCACCGGGGACCTTTTGTAACCCTGCCTAAAGTACCACATCTATAGTCAGTAAAACATTTTATTACTTATCCTGATGCATGGGTGCACTGAGGCTCTGTGCCCAGCATTATTTAGTATTATTTCCATACGTTCATAGGCACATAGTTTAATGGGCATTATGATATATGGTTAAGTAGCCTAGGTGACATCTGATACTAATCTTTGAGTCAATAAAGGCAACAGCGTTTTAAGAAAAGAATGAGCAAACCCTTGCTGTAGGAGTAAGAAAGAGAACACTATAAAAGATTTAAAAGCAAGGTGCACATTTTCTAGTCAGAAGCCATTCACTACAGCAATAAAATCTATTCTCAACCCTATTGTAAAGATTCGTCTATGGACTGTAGTGCAGCAATTTGTTAAGGCACATGGCATAATATTATCATTTAAGGATGATTTTCCAAGCCAGGTATTTTGAATAGTGCAAAAGATATAAATTTAAAAGTGACTATTAATAATGAGGAACAAAAATACCTCGGCCATATCATTGTTTTTCACAGAGAACTTTCTCCTGATCAACCACAGGATTAAGTGAGCATAAAGACCCTCATTAATTCATCTCTATCTACATGACCACCCATATTTTCTTCTATTGTGAATGGCAGGTTTCCCAATTTTTAATTTTTCAGCTTCTTAGGATCCACATTAGCCACCTAAATGGTTTTATCAGACCTCTAGTAAAAAAGCAAAAGCAACCTCTGAAAAATATTTTTTACCCATTCTTAACTGGGATACTAAAGTTTCTTTTTTCATAATTTTTATTCTAAATTACTTTATTTCTCCTATATTCCTTGTATTCTTTATTTTTTTAAATTTTGACTTTACTTGCTTTTGCAAACTATTCTAACATAGATAATTCAGTGAGAGAACTCCTAAAATGTAAAAATATTATTTTGAAGTAAAGCTAATGAATCATTGTTTCTCAGTTTTTCACTCATGAAAATTTTCATTTAAAAAGTTAAAATATGGAAAAGACTTAGTGTTTCTGTGCAAAACCGATTACCACACATTTTAAAAATGAAATCAAATCAAACAACAAAAGCCACAACAAACAACTGAGGTCCTGCACAGTAGTTTTCAGAATGACTTACATGAGACAGAAAGTGGAAACCAAATATTAATGAGAACATGGAGGAACCAGAATTTTCATACACTTCTGGTGACAATATTAAATCACTTGAGAAAAAGTTCTGTTAGTTTCCTAGAGAAGTAAAGATATATTTATGACACAGAAATTCCTATCTTTGATATTTGTTCAAAATAAATTTTAAAAATGTGCACATATGCTCAAAAAACTTGTACAGAAATGTTCAAAGAAACTTTAGTCACAATAACTAGAAACTGGAAACTGCCCAGCTGTCCATAAATATCTGAAAGGATCAATAGACTGCAGTGTAGACTTCCAAAAGAACACTACTCAGCAATTATGCTATAGATACATTCCTCAATATGATGAAATTCAACATTATGCTGTGTGAAAAGAGAAGTACACAAAAGAGTACTTATTGCATGATTTCATCTGTATGAATGGAACAGGTAAACCTAATCTATGAAGTGATAGAAAAATTCAGGAAGAGAGGATCTCCTTGGGCATTGGCATAATGGTAGCATTTTAGTAGGATAAGGCAAGGTAAAACGTTCTGAGCTGATGATCATATTTTATATCTTTTTAACAATGGTGTATGCATTTGCCAAAATCCAGCAATGCACACTTAATATTTGTACAGTTCATTGTACATAAAGTTTTCATGAAAAGAAAGTAACCATAAATAAATATGAATTCTAGCTAATGTAAAGAATGCTGAAGTATTTGCTGAAAATATATAGATTTCTGAATACTTTTTTTTTTTTTTTTTTTTTTTTTTTTGGCATGGGCAGGCACCAGGAATCAAATCTGGGTCTCCGGCATGGCAGGCGAGAGCTCTGCCACTGCGCCACCACTGCTTGCCCTATAATTTACTTTTAATGCATCAACAGCAAGATGGATGCATGGATATATGCTGAATCATGTAACACATGCACCGTGTGTGTAATGGCAGACTCTGAGTAGTGAGTATATTGTTCCTCACTGTAAAATTGTTTCAACTTTCTGGTGTGATTAAAACTGGCCATTACCTTAAACAATAACTAAAAAAAAACCTGGCATAGAAAAGAGGAGTCTGTTAAATTCAGGTTGCATTTTTAAGGGAATGATTCAACATCAATTATTTACTGATAAGAAAGGAAAGGAAATAGAGTGAATTGGGGTGAATGAAGTGATTTAGCAAGTCATACAAGTCATACAGTCAACATAGCAAGTTACTGTATGACTTGCTATGTGTGACTTGCTGTATGCTATGTATGACTTGCTGTATGACTGTACACTGTGTGACCTTTTCCTGAACAGCGAGAAATAAAAAGTTTTCATTTTTTCCCATAATGGAATGAAAAACTGAATAGGGGAAACTGCTTCAACATATAGTTTCTTAACTAGAAGCCGTCAGTAGAAAGGCCACTTTAAAACTTTGCTAGTTTTACAGGAAGTCAGTTCTCCATCTGGAGTGAAATTTACAAGGAATTAGTGATTCATGCCTACTAACATGAGAAATGTTCCACAAACATTTGGCTGTATCTCTGTGAAGTTTCTTAATCAGTTAGGTTTGCTTATATGGAAACTCATAGCTATTATAATTTGATGTCACGTGCCACTAATTTTTAATGAAAATAAACATTAAGAGCATCTACCTACTAATAATGCATTCTTAATGATTTCATAATAGTTTAACTACAGGTGTTTACTATTTGAGTGTCTATGATGTACTAATAAAACACCTGTAGATTTTATATACAGAAACTACCATGGAATTTAGCTTTTGCACTTTTAATCATTAGCATGTCACTTAATTTTGCTTTTCAGTGTTTGCCTTAAATACCTGATTTTAAAAGTTATTGAAAAGTTTTACTTATTATAAGGTAAGTCAATAGGTTCAGACAAACTGTTAGGGATTCCTTTGTTGGGAAAAGATGGTAAGAACTGGCTTTATAAAGGTCATAAACATTGGAGATACAGGTGTTGCTTTTGGAGCTATTAAACTGTTTTGAAAATCAACTTCCATGCTTAAATCCAACAAAGTTTGTGCCACATTATGGAAAGACTTCCTCAAAGTATTGTTTGTGTCACTTGAAGAAGAAATAAGTGATCAAAGCTCTGTTTTCTTGTCTCTTGTAGGATGAAACAAACTTTTTCAGCATGGTTTATATTTAATTCCTTAATGTTATAAGCTGAATTAGTTAGGGCATATATGAAAAATAATTTAAACTAAACCAATATTGTATCATTATTGATAAACTACTTTACTTTGTCATGAAAAGAAACTTTTTCTCCTAAAAATAGAAAGCAAGGAAATAAGGTCTAAATATTTGATTAGCTCATCGAACACATTTGCTGTCTATCTTTAATTCTTACTTAAAGATGCATAATAGGTCTCCCATCGTCAGCTGAAAAGATTGCTCTCTGTTAACATATGACTAGACTTCAGTATGGAGAATGACCTTGAGCAAACCTAAAAGATCACTTGCTTTATTACTATGGGGTTCAGGCAAAGCCTTTCAGAAGAGAATGCTTTTCGAGGTCCAGAGATTATTTCCAAACTTGTTTGTTCGATATGGAGCATTACTTATGATAATAACATCCCCAAAGTTTAAAGGAGAAAAGCTGAGTTTTTGAAATGGTTATATAAGCATAATGAAATATTCCCAAGTATTGGAGAATGGTAAAGAATACTATTTTCCCTTTGTTCAATTGCTATGAATGCAGCAGAAGAAATAATATTTTGTGTATCAAAATTATTTAGTGCAACAAAAAAAATTACTATTGGTGAATGGTATCTGCTAACAGCTGAAAAGGTGCTTTTCTACTCAAGTCCAATTACAGTTGTTTTGAGTATGCAATAGGTAGTATAATTTTTAATGATATTCTTGTGTATCTCACAAGTCTGATTAGTCACGTTCTCAGTTGCCAAGCAACACTTTAAAATATTTCAACAATTTTTAGTCCTTTGATCTCATAAAATAACACCCTATCTCCTTTAATATTATCATTCTGGCAAAAATTCAGGTTTAGATCACATTATTCTGTCATTGGCTAAATCACATTATTGACGGGCAAGAATAAAGAAAAAAAAATCCTCTTATGGCAAATCAAATGTCAGATTGATACACCTTAAATATTTTACACTTGTTTTCCAAAATTCATAATTTAGGTATTTAGATTTAAGCATATCTAATAATACAGCTTCCTGCATTCAAAGCATTATCAGTGCATTTCTCTTGCTACCCAAACAGAAGGTTTTCAGGTATATGAAATAATGAATATGCCATCTTTTTTTTTCTGGGCATTAATCCAATGACCAGATGGTTAGCAAAGTCCAAGTAGATTTCTGATTGCTATTACAATCAATTCCTAATTAGGATTCTTTAATTGGGGCACGACCAAAAAAACTATATACCTCCAATTAGAAAGCAACAAAAAACATACTACATTCATCTATCGAATTTTGATTAATTCAATTACTATTCACCAACTAATAGGTTGTGAATGACATTGTATTACTATATTCAATCTTTAATAAACCGTAAAGAGAGAATCCCCATTTTACATTTTAAAAAACTGAACCTCAGAATTTTTTAGTGATTAGCCCAAAGTCAGGCAATTAACATGTAATAAAACTGGAACTAATCCTACGCCAGCTCCAAATCTTAAACCTGTTTCCTTCAGCTTCACCGCAACCCAATTCTTCTTGCATGCATTGAACTATGGGTTCTCCTCCTTCCTCTATGTTAAAATCTTTTTCTCATTGTCAGTATTTCTGCCTTCCCCTTCCTGTTCTGTGCATGCTGACATACCTGATTCATTTTCTCTTTTGAACTGCTGTCTTCTGATTTGGTCTACTAGTATTTTGCAGAGGCCTGGCTCTCACCAAGTTTTGTTCTGTTCAATTAGCCATTTAAACTATTTTTAAAGTTCATATATCCCTTTGCATATTTTTACCTTGACACCTGAAATTTGTTCATAATTTAAATGGTTTAAATATATATTAATGCCTTAAAGACTGACAAATTGTAAATATTAACACTTAAAAACCAAACAGTACATCACCATTTTAAATACATCCACTGGGTTGGACGTATAACAGATTTTTGATACTATCATTCATTCAAAGACATACATGAACAAGAGCTTCTTGAAGAGTCAGAAATTTAAAATTTCTTATAATTCTTCCTCACTATTTCCATTTCACTCCCTCCACAGAATTTTGTCACCATGAAATACATTTATATGTTCAAGCATCTTTTACTGATCACACTTTTCTGAACCAAAATATATATATATATATCTAAATTGTATACATTTTAAAAATATCCTATGATGATAAGTTTTAAATGCCTTTTCTTTATTAGTAATGCATCTATTAAAAAGATGTAAGGTCTGATTTTTCTTTTAAAATTAATGCTTATATCTACTTATGAATAATACTTATTGTTTGAAAAAGATCACTTATATTCTTTTTTATTTTTCATAAACATAAGTGCTGAGAATTATTTTTCATTTAAATACTCAAAAATGGAAGGAGTTTTTGTAACAATACAATGAAGCTGTTTGAAACCCTCCAAAGTTATATACAAAACAATCACACGGGTGGGCCACGGTGGCTCAGCAGGCAAGAATGCTTGCCTGCCATGCCAGAGGACCTGGGTTCGATTCCCAGTGCCTGCCCATGTTAAAAAACAACAACAACAACAAAAAAAAAAACACAAAACAATCACATGAGAATCTATGATCAAAATTATTTTTAAACATCTGCCAACTGAAAACTCAATTAAATCCTCACTTATCTTTTTAAAAATTAGATTTTTCTTCCAGTTGGAAAATGGAAATTTTCCAAATGGAAACCAATTGGTTTGCAAAAGAGTATATTATTCAGTTTTTAAAGTCCTTCATTTTTTCAAGCCCAACAGAAATATTTTTGAATTGTCTTTTTGTTAGATATGAACAGAATTTTTTAACCCCAAAGCAATGCATTATATTGCAAGATGGTTGTGAGATCTATATTTTTCTTGTAAAGTGTGATCAGGCCGTTTTGAAAAGGGGACTGAAGAGGAGATCAAGAGAGATTAATAGAGATCTTAATTTGTGCAGGATTTATGATAATGTTGAATTTAAATGTTTGTAAATGGATAGAAGTGATGGCAGAACATTATAGTGAGTGCAATTAATAGCAATAATATGTAGATGTAATTGTGGGTGAAAGGGAAAGTTTAGGGTCATAGATGTCACTAGAAGGAAAAGCAGTGATGAGACGTGGGACTATACAACATAGTGAACCCTCTGTGGGTGAAAATGTTCTAGAATTGGTTACAGTGGAAGCAGTCTGGGAACATAATAGAAGACATTGATTGTGCCCTTTAGGTGGATTGTAAGGTATGTGAATTTATCACAATAAAACTGTCTTTTTTTAGGGCAGGCAATGGTGGCTCAGTGGCAGAATTCTCGCCTGCCATGACTGAGATCCAGGTTGAATTCCCCGAACCTGCCTGTGCAAAAAAAAAAAAAAAAAAAGGGATCTAGGGATCTAAAACAGAGCAATTTAATAAAATCATATATGCAGAAGTTGAGAATTGAGAATTCCCTGAAACTATTTGATTCAAAGTACCCCTCTGAAATCTTGGTACTGAAGCAGTAGGTATACTCTATTTTGAAGGTCTTATTCTAAACCTTTAGCTCCATTTAGTTGCAGATTCCTTACAACTAATAAGATGGAGGTAATTTTTATTCATGAAACCCTGCCACTGCTGTAGGAGGCAGATTGACATGCAGGAAGATTCACTTCTCCTTCTCCATTCCCCAAGCAAAACAAACATCATTCTCTTTCACATTCACTTTTGACCTTGAAATCATGCTTTCTTTTATGTATTAACTTGATGAAGAGTGAAATGCCATGTTTCATGCTTTACATCCAACGATATACAGGTATGCCTTTATCATAGATTGTGAAAACTGGTGCACTTTTAGACTGTAGTGGCTGAAATTGAGACAGGATTTATTACCTTCTACCTTTCCTTTGGAATTCAGACAAATTAACAATGGAGATAGGCGAAGTTTCATCAGCTTTGCAATGGTCAGATCCTAATCAATGTTTGCTAAATCTCAAAAGAGTCGTAATAATTAATAGTTTCATGAAGAAGAATGGATCATGCACAGAGAGAAAGAAAAGAAATCTCAACAGGTACAGTCCTACTGCATACCCAAGAGTCCAGTGAGAAGGAGGGAATGCACTTTTTACTAAAAAGAATTAAGAAAAACTTTGTAAGAAACTCAAAATTATTTCAATTGTTCCTCAACTATCCTTATCCCCATTATTTCCTCTTTTTGAACAAGGTGTTCAACTTGTACACATATCTACTCAAGAGATACAATTCCCAAAAGTGACTAAATTTTTTAATGCATGCTTGGTGATCTATAATCAGCAAGTGTCTCCTGTGAGCATTTGGCATTTCTCCAGGGGTTTTTTTTTTTTTTTTTCACTTGGGGATTTTCACAGAGAACATCCTGTCATGAATAATATATCCTTTTGCTAATAATATATCTTTATTAGACCAGTAGACCCACCCCACATTACTGACTAAAAAAAAATCAGAATTTTGAAGAAGGAGCAAATATTTCAGTTTAATTGTTTATTATATAAGAGAAACATATTTAAAAATTTGTGATACTGTGATAAGAACAGAAATGAATAGAAGTGCTCTGTTTTACATGTAAACAACAGTCTCTTTGCAGACTTCTCAGAAGATGAATGCTTAGGAGAAAAAAGAGGCTATAATATACTATTAAAATTAAAAGAAAGAGGAATCATCTAGGAAAAAGTCACATGGAGAATAAATAGAAGGCAAAAATTAGGAAAAAAACAATACAACAAAACAAATAAACAAGTAAATATTCACAACCAATGATTTAAGAAATTTGGGGGAATTTAAAATGTTTTCTCTGAAAATTGCACTCTTGCCTCCAAACTTTATGTATGCTGTTCCTGCTTTCTGCAGCGCCCTTTTTCCCTTGCCCAACCTTCTTTATTTGATTACTCTTAGTTAACTTTCAAATGTCCCGTAAGCCATCACATTTTACAGACACATTTCTAAAGAACCCAGATTGTGTTGCTTAACCAGATGCTAGTCCATTTCAACGTAATCACTTTGTTGTAGAGAACAACACAATGTGGCCGCCTCTACCCCTCTGCACTCCTCCTCTCGCATAGTAAAGTTCTTGAGTCTGGAAATAGTTATTTGTTTACTGTATTACCCCAAGTATGTAGCACAGTATGAAGAATATTAACTTAAATGATACATATAGTGAACAATAGGCCGTCTTCTAGATATTAAACGAAGCGATCAATAATCCCACATGGAGACTATATTGTTGAGGGCAAAGGCAGAAAATAAACCTAACATGTAAGTAAATTACATGGAAACGAAACTAGCCTTCTTTTATATTCACAATTACAATTTATAATTCTAAACTACTTTATAAAATACAAAAGTAATCTAAATTCCTAGTACATATGAAAGAAATAATCAAATCTTTCTGACATACTACAAGAGGATATAAATATACTTATACAATTAACACAATAGCAATTAGGGCGGGCCATGGTGGCTCAGCAGGTAGAGTTCTCACCTGCCGTACCAGAGACCCGTTGCCTGTCCATGCAAAAAACAAAATCAATAACAATTAAAGCACCGACTGGATATTTTAACCTATTTGATCAAGTGATTCCAAATTTCATTTGAAATAGTATAACACAGATATTTTATTTTAAATGCAATTTTACTGAGATATATTCACATACCATATAATCATTGAAAGTGTGCAGAGGTTCACACTATCATCAGATAGTTGTGCATTTCTCATCACCACTGATTTTTGGACATTTTCATTACTTCCTCAAATTAAAAATAAGAATAAAAATAAAAGTAAAAAAGAACACCCCAAATATTCCACATCTCCTGTCCCCCTACTTATTTATTTTTTGTCTTTTTTTCCTACCCATCTGTCCATACATGATTAAAGAGAGAGTCCGACACAAGGTTTTCACAATCACACTGTCACATTGTAAAAACTATATAGTTATACAGTGGTCTTCAAGAATCAAGGCTACTGGATTAATGTTAACAATTTCAGGCATTTCCCTATTGCTCCAACAACAGAAAAACTGAAAAAGGATATCTGCATAATGTATAAGAATAGCCTCCACAGTGACCACTTGACTCTACTTGAAATTGCTCGGCTACTGAAACTTTATTTTGCTTCATTTCTCTTTCCTTTTTTGGTCAGTAAATTTTTCTCAATCCCCCAATGCCAATGCCAGGCTCACCCCTGGGAATCCTGTCCCACATTGTCAGGGAAAATCACAGAGTTCACCTGCTTAGAGAGAGAGGCCACATCTGAGCAGCAAAAGAAGTTCTCTTGGGGTGACTCTTAGGCATAATCATAAGTAGGCTTAGTTTCTCCTTTGCAGGAATAAGTTTCCTAAGGGCAAGCCCCCAAGATCGAGGGCCTGGCCCATCAAATTGGCAGTTCCCAATGACTGCAAGAACATCAGGTCTTCCTCAGGTGAGGAAGTTTAATATTTACACCTTTTCCTCAGTCCCTCAATGGGACTTTGCAAATAATTTTTTATCTTCTCTCCAGATTACTCTGGAATGTATCAAGGCATCACACTAACCTGTATGAATCAATAAGATCTCATGCCTTGTGCAAAGGTACCTGGATAGATCTTAAGAAATATATTGTTGAGAAATAAAACGTGAAAAATAAAATATAAGTCATAGCACAGTTACCTTTAAATGAGCTAAAAATAGTATTGGAAGCCTCCCTCTCCACTTTTCAAGGATATGTCTAAATCTGAAGGTATATAATATGCTTATTAGAATGGGAGACTTCAGGTGGGGGGGTGGAGAACAAAGGGAAAAGTGATTAAAAATATAAGTGACATGTCTTGTACCAAAGATGATCAGATGTTATGGACTGAGGAAATGGGGAGCTAACCCTGGACGCTGGAGGAGATGCAAAGTGAGTGCATCCAAGAGAGTGATACACAAAAAACACTGATTTGGCATGCATTCTATCAGATAGCAGTATTTAATAAAGTTAAAATGACTAAATCTTCCCAATCTTCTCAAAGAATAGAGAGTGGAAGCGATGAGATAACACAGAAATAACCCCTATTATATAAAAGATGACAGAACCGTATTAAAACAACAACTACCCCCACCCCACCCCACCTCCAGCACACACTTCATTTTATCTCATTGGATTTGAAAGCCTAATCATTTTTTCTTCCTGACTCATTTCAATAAAAATATAATCTGAGAAACTTCCTGATGAGTAATATAAAATACAAAGATTTTTTACATGCATGCTTTCAGAGTAACTTTTTTTCTCTCTTAGGCAAAATTGGTCTGTTGAAGACAGAAGTTGAGACTCATAAGTGAGAAAAGAACAGGTGTAGGGACTGAATAAAAGGAGTAGGAGGTTTAAACCTAGCAAAAAAGGGAAAAGGCACCTGTAATTCTTAAAGAACCAGCAGCCAGGAGGAGAGCCACAGAAGGATAAGCTGTCTTCTCATGTATATTCAATGCTGGCTGCTGCAACAAAGAAAATCAAGTATCTCAGCAGTTTAATACCAGGGGAATTTACTTTTCTTTTGTGTCACAGTTCAATATTATCCAGGAGTTCTTTATGCCTCAGTTGTCCAATGTGATAGTCATTGTGGCTACTCAGTATGTGAAATGCATCGAGTCCAAATTGGATTTTGAAAAATTAGTATAGAAAAACTACCCTGCCAAAATATCCTAATAATTTCATATTTACAACACATTAAAGTGATAATATTGTGCACATATTCAGTTAAATACAATATATTGTTAAAGTCATTTCACCTGTTTATTTTGCTTCTGTGGGTGACTATTAAATATTTAAAATTACATTTGTGGCCCGCATTATTATACTTCCATGGGGCAGCGCTGCTCTAGGGGGTCTTTTTCCTAAGCAGTGACTCAAGGTTTGGGGCTTCCTCAGTGTTTATTATTTCATCAAATTTCCCTGCTGGATCTCCTCCATCTGCAGAGTAAGTAAGGAAAGAGAGTGAGCCAGGTACCTTCTGGCAGAGTTTAGGAACTTGGCCCAAATGTGCTTATCTATATATATCTACATCTATCTATATCCATCCATCCATCCATCCATCCACCTATCTATCTATCTATCTATCTATCTATCTATCTATCTATCTATCTATCATCTATCTATCTATCTATCTATCTATCTATCTATCTATCTATCTATATCTATCTATCTGTCTGTCTGTCTGTCTATCTACCTTCTTATCTAGATATATAGCATTACTGCCCACATTCCATTGGTTAGAACTGGTAATGTAAAAAAATGCGTAGAAGAAGGCAAGAGAATGCAAACTCTCTGTGCAACTGAAGACTGAAAATGGAATTGTTGAGCATTTGTTCATTTTATGCTGCAGAAGAAACATATGAAGGGTGAGGAAATAAAGTCATAATCACTAAATTGTGCTCGGGGATTTGGTTAATTTGTAAACTCTCTGGGAATGAAATCAGTTGTAATTCACACTGAATTAAGTTTCTTATGGTTTAAAGATAAATGTTAAAGATGAAAGATTCATAAAAATAAATGTATGTATTTTTGATTTCTGGTTCACGGCAAATTTATTAGACATTGAAAGGAAGGAAAATAACATGAAGAAAAATTTTGAATTAGTTACATTATATAACACAGGAATGTATTACTAAATACCTACAATTTATCATAAATAAAATTTAAAGTCAAATATTCTCATCAAAATGCTAGCAAACTCAAGCCAACAGCACATTAAAATAATTATACACCATACTCAGGTGGGATTTATAATTTGCATGCAAGCTTGATTCAACATAAGAAAAGCAAATAATGAAATACACCACATTAACACAATTCAGAGAAACACACACACACACACACACACACAAGATCATTTCAATTGATGCAGAAAAGGTATTTGACAAGATCCAGCATCCTTTCTTGACAAAAAACACTTGAATACTATTTATAGAAGGAAAGTTCTTCAACACAATAAAGGGCATTTATGAAAAGCTATGGATTTTCCTATGGAAAATCCTATTTCATATGAAAGCCTGAAAACTTGCCATTTAAGGTCAGGAACAAGTCAAGAATTCTTATTGTCAACGCTGTGATTCAACATTGTACTGGAATTTCTTGCGAGTGCACCTAGTCAAGAAAAAGAAATTAAAGGCATCTAAATTGGATAAAAATAAATAAAACTTCCCCTATTTGCAAGTGATATGCTCCTATAAACAGAAAATCTTGAAAAATCCACAACAGAGCTCCTAGAGCTAAGAAATGAATTCAGCAAAGTGACAAAGACAAGATCAAGACCCCAAAATCAGTAGTGCTTATGTTCACAAGCAATGAACAATCAGAATAAGAAATTAAGAAAAATATTCAATTCCCAATAGCAACTGAAAGAGTCAAAATCTAAGAAATAAATCTAACCAAGGATGTAAAGGATTTGTACACAGAAAACTATAAACCATCACTAAAACAAATTGAAGAAGACCTACGTAAATGGAAAGACATTCTGTGTTCATGGATTGGAAGACTATATATCAAGATGTCAATTCTACCCAAAGGAATATATGGATTCAATGTAATTCCAATAAAAATTCCATCAACTTTCTTTGCAGAAATTGGAAAGCCAATCATCAAATTTATAAGGAAGGGTACATGGTTCCAAATAGCTACAGCCACCTTGAGAAAGAAAAACGAAGTTGGAGGGCTCACACTTCCTCATCTTAAAACTTCCTACAGTAGTGGGTCCACAGAAGGCTAAATATAGGGTCACCATATGATTATGCAATCCCATTACTGGAATATACTTGAAAGAACTGAAAGCAGGGACTCCCAATAGACATTTGCATACTTATGTTTATCGTGAAATTTTTCATGATCATCAATGGATAGAAGTGGCTTGAAGGGTGCATAGACTGAGAATCAGAAGGGCAAAAAGTGATACATACCTATGATGGAATATTGTACAGCTACTGAAAGGAATGAAGTCATAAGGCATGAACCATGAGGACATTATGTTGAGCAAAATAATCCAGAAGCAAAAGGGCTAACATTTTATGGTCTCTTTTAAGAAATACTTCTAAGAAAAGTGGGGTCTAATTTGTAAGCTCTTACAGCAGTCACAATTTTTCTTGAGCTTTCAGAGTGCTATACATATGTATTACCTGGTATTTTACTGGAACTTTGGGTACCTGTGTGGCACCTAAGATGCAGAGTTGAACTTCTGCAGCTCTGAAAGTCAGCACTTCTACATACAATAACTGTTAAAGAAACCAAAAAAAAAAAAAAAAAAAAGAGATCAAGCTTCAATTGTATGAGAGATAAGTATGAAACTGATCTGGTTGAGACTAAGGTAAATCAGAATACAAGGTAAAGGATAATATTGTCGCTATTTTAGAACCTCACCTACTGTATGAAACCAAAAGAAAAGAGGTTTATTTTGTCCAAAACCTAAATTTCTTGTAGCATAAAATCTAATTTAACCTGTCTGGCCAGTTCTATTAAACACCTTAAATACATGGAGCCGAGAATTGGGAACAAGGTCTTGCAATTCCGTATAGCTTAATGTAATAACCAAATACATTCCAGAGTATGTTGGGCAGACATTTAAAAAGCATTGGCAAAGTCCCTTGAGGGACTGGAAATATAAATATGGAGCTATTAAAGTTTCCCACCTGGAAAATCCCTGATACTCTCTCAAACATTAGGGATTTCCAAGTTAATAGGCCAAGTCCTTGATCTTGATGCTTGCTTTTATGAAAGTTATTTCTGTAGTGAAGAAGCTAAGCCTAACTATAATTAAGCCTGAGAGTTACTTCCAGAGAACATTGTTTTGTTTCTCAGATGTGACTTCTCTCTCTAAGCTCAACTCTGCAAGGAAAATCATTACCCTCCCTGCTACATGGGATATGACAACCAGGGTGAAAATCTCCCTGGCAATTTGGGATATGATTTCCAGGGATGAGCCTGGCCCTGGCACCATGGGTTGACAATTCCCTCCTGACCAAAAAGGAGGAAAGAAATGTAACAAAATAAGTTATCAATGGCTAAGATATTTCCAATAGTGTCAAGAGGCTATTTTGGAAGCTACTCTAATGCAAGATTCAGCTAGATATTGCTGATTGCCATGGCATATCAAGCCCCCAGCAAAGAGTATTTCTAAAAATCCTAAAGAATATCCAGTGCTCTATCTGAGACTCCATGAAAGTTTCACTCACTAAGTTTATTTTTCAGAAACCTATAATCTTCAGATGATTCCTAGGCCAGATAAACCCTGAAATCCAGAGTTACCAGTCTCTCCAAGAACCCCAAGCAGTTGCACACCTCTACACCATAATATTGATTCCCTTTTCAACATTAAGAAGTTAGAATTGTCATTGTCCAAATATCTTAAAGATTGGAAAAGGGATTAAAGTAGAAGTAGGAGTTGTAACAGAGAAGAAAGGATTTAACAAATGAGTATGAGTATTTAATAATTACATTGATATTTATTTTTAGTCTCCACTGGCTTAGAGCAGCTAGAAGGAACTACCTAAAATGGTGGAACTAAAACCTACACCATAATTGAAATTTGTTCTATTACTAGTTGTTAAAATGTACTTTGAAATTTATCACTTTTTGTGTATATGTTATATTTCACAATTAAAATGTGTTAAAAAATTAAGAAAAAGAAAACTTACTAAGTCACTGTAATCAAAATGGCATGGTCTTAGCACAAGGGCAGACCTATTGACCAATGGAATTTAATTGAGAGCTCCAAAATCAATCCTAACTTTATGGCCAACTAATTTTTCTCAACGGGGAAAAACCACTTGATTGGGAAAGAAAAGCCTTCCAAAAATGGTGCTGGGACACCTGGATCACCATTTTCAAACAAAGGAAAGAAGATTGCTTCCTCACACTTCAAAAATCAACTCAAAATGGATCCCAGACCTGGATATAAGAACCAGAACTAACCAAGCCATTTAGCAACCTCAGGATCTTGTGTTAGGCAATGGTTTCAAATATTTCATATCTAAGGTACAAGCATCAAGTGAAAAAATAAATGAATGGGAGTTCATAAAATTAAAAACATTAATGATAATCAAAGGATTTTGTCATAAAAGTAAAATGACAACCTACACAATGGGAGAAAATTTTGGGGAATCACATATCCAATAAGGGTTTAACAACCAGAATATATAAAGAATTTGTTCAACTTAACAATAAAAAGACAAATATCCTGATAAAAAAAAATGGACAAAACACTTGAATAGACATCTCCCCAAAGAAGAGATACAAATGGACAGAAAGCACATGAAATAATGTTCAACATCGTTAGGTATCAGGGACATGCGAATCAAGATCATAATGAGATTCCATTTCATGCCCATTTGAATGATTGCTACCAAAAAAAAAAAAAAAGAAAAGAAAACAGAAAATTACAAGTTTTGGAGAGGATGCAGAGAAATAGTGACACTCATTCATTGCTTGAGGCAATATTGAATAGGGCAGCTAAAGCTAAGTATGGAACTACTATATGATTGACACTCTCACTTGTAGGTATATACCCAAAAGAACTGAAAAGAGAGACTGAAACACCTATTTGCAGTCCTATGTACACGGCCATATTTTTCACAATTCCCCAAAACTGAAGCAAACTCCATGTTCACTAACTGATGAATAGATAAAATAAAATGTGGCGTATACATAGAATGGAATACTGTTCAGTCACAAAAAAGGAATGAAGTCCTGATACATGCAACAACCTGGATTAACCTTGAGGACCTAAGGTTGAGTGAAGTAAGCCAGAAATAAAAGGACAAACATTGTATGATCGCCTTGATTTGAAATCATTAGAACAAGCAAATTTATAGAGTCAGAATCTAGAATAAAGCTTACCTGGGGATGGTCTGGGGATAGGGAATGGAAAGTTAAGGCTTAAAATGTACAAGGTTCCTATGAGGAGTGATAGAAATGTTCTGGTAATGGATAGTGGTGATTTTAGCACAACATTGTGAACATAATTAACAACACTGAATATATATTTGAATATAATTAAAAGGGTGTGCTGGTTTGAAACTTTTGTGTAACCCAGTAAAGCCATGTTTTTTAATCCTCATTCAATATTGTTGGGTGGGATTTTTTTACTAAATTGTTTCCATGGAGATGTGCTGCACCCAACTGTAGGAAGGACTTTTTTTTTGTATGCTTTTTGGTGGGGGTCACATTGCATTCTTTTTCCATGTGGAGTATCCTATTATTGCAACACAATTTGTTGAATTTTTTTTGATTGGTTTTCTGTTTTGGGGAAGTATATGAGCTGGGAATTGAACCTGAATCTCCTGCGTGGCAGACAAGAATTCTTCCACAGAACTATTCATGCATTCCCAGGTGGGACTTTTTGATTAGGTGGTTTCCATGGAGATGTGTCTCCATCCGTTGAAGGTAGGGTTGCTTACTGTGGTCCTTTAAGAAGGAACCATTTTGAAAAAGCTTTAGAGCCCACATAGCCAGAGACATTGGGATATGGAGAAAGAAAATGTCCTTGGGGAAGCTCTTTGAAATCCAAAGCCAAAGATCCCAGCAGATTCCAGTCGCATGCCTTCCCAGCTGACAGAGGTGCTTTGGACCCATTGGCCTTTCTTGAGTCAAGGTATCTTTACCTAGATATCTTAGTTTGGACATTTTTATAGTTAGAACTGTAAACTTGCAACTTACTAAATTGCTTTCTTAAAAGCCATTCTATTTCTGGTATATTGCATTCTAGCATCTTTAGCAACCCAATAAAAAGGGCAAATGTTAGATTGTTCTTATAGTAACAGAATAAAAGAAAAAAAAAAACATGGACCTACACTACACAAAAAGTGCACCTACATTAAAACAAAGAGGATAGTTAATAACACAATTATAAAAATGTGCTATCATCGATTTTAACAAACGTTTCACCCCAATGTAAAGTGTTTATAATAGGGTAATATATGCAAACTCCATATTTTATGCATGATCACTATTTACACCCACAACTTCTTTAATAAAGAAAGAAAATAAAGAACTCATTGGTTCAGAAAATATCCAATGAAATATGTTTCTTTTTTTGTTTTCCTCTTTTCTGTCTTTTCTGGTAGGTCCCACTTTTCCAGGGTAGAGTAGAAGGAAAGAGGATATTATTATTAGTTTCCACTCCATACAATCTTTTTATTACTTTTATTTTATTTTAAATTGGGACCCAATCTCATAAATTTGTCACAACCCTAAAGATCAGTATTTGGAAAGAGATTCTTCTTTATAGTGCAGAAAGACTCAAATGGAGGAGAAGATATGAAGTTTCTATGGTCTCATCCTTGGCTTATGCTGTATTTAGTAATTAATTTTAATTTACCTTTTATCCAAATATTTGAAATTAAATTATAAAATGATATCACTGATAGTATGTGCACACAGAATTACTCATCTTAAAAGAGATAATTGGAGAAACTTTAGATATAAAAAGTATATCTCCTAGATCATATTTCATATATTTGTGAAAAAACAGCAATGAATGAGACAATGCAAGCAAAGCCACAGCCTTTGAGTTTTTTCTTGGTACTTTCATCTAAACTCTATTTTTATGAACACTGATACTATTACTTAACTTTTAGGATCATTAGCTGTAGGGTTAGAATCCAATTTTCAAAGCCCTTTAAAAAATACAGAAATTTATCTTAATGTTGAATTATCTCAACTGTTAAATCCTAATTTAAAATATCAGCACATGCAATCAAATTAATATCAGGAGTTAGAAACAGGGTAAGATAATGGGTAATTGGAGCTGAAGGGATACAGACTGTGCAACAGGACTAGATACAAAAGCTCAAAAATGGACAGCACAATAATACCTAAGTGTAATGTAACTATGTTGGAACACTGAATGAAGCTGCACCTGAAATATAGTTTTTTGTTTGTTTGTATCTTTTGTTTTTGTTTTTTTCTTTTTCCTTTATATGTATATATTTTTTTATTAGTATTATTATTTTAATTCTCTTCTCTATATTAACATTCTATATCTTTTTCTGGTGTTTTGCTAGTTCTTTTCCTAAATCGATGCAAATGTACTAAGAAATGATGATCATACATCTATGTGATGATACTAAGAATTACTGAGTGCATGTGTAGAATGGAATGATTTCTAAATGTTGTGTTAATTTCTTTTCTTTTTTTTGATTAATAAAAAAAATTAAAAAAAATTAATATCAGGACCATGAGAGACTTTTAAACTTGATTAAAAATCTTAAGTGGAGTAATTTTGATAGGTTCATAATTTTACCACAGCAGTTAAGTTCTATAAGAACCGACTCATTAAATTAGCAATTAAATTTTGATGTATGCATTTTAGTTGCAAACATTTTCACATTTTTTTAGAGGGTTCCCAATGCACTTATAAATATTTTTCAGTTTTGTTGGTTGTCTTTCAGAGGGTTTTACTTTCATATAAAGCAAATAGAACTGAGTAAGTAACTGACAGAAAGTACTGAATCAAATTCCAAAATTCTTACATAAATTAAAATATTCATCTCATACTTTCTATCCCCTGCTACTAATTTTTCATTCCAGGTTGACTATAGGATCACAGATAAGAAGAAAAACAAGGTCACTTATTCAAGTTATCTTTGTATAGGATCCAATAATCTCCCCCAAATATAGGTTATACTTTTACAAATCCAAAAAGTTGACCAGGGATTTAATATCCTGTTTGAATATAGTTGGACACGAAATTTACTCTTAAGTGCCTGAGGTTTTACTGGATGTTTTCTGCTCATAAGTTCACTAAGCATTTAACTTCTGTTAATTACTTATTTTTAATTGGTAATTCTTGAGATTGTCATTTTGCATGCCCAAATGATAACTGCACTCAAATAGGGGTACTGTCACTGATTATCACAAACCCAAGACTTTCTACTATCTCAGGACCAGCTGCTGGTCCCCCCAGATCAGGGAGCGACAACACTTCAAGCTGTTTTTCAGCAGGGTTTAAGTCAATCCCCCATGAGGGACTGGATTTAATCACAACATTACACAATTTACTCATTCACAATGCATAATTCAATGGTTTTTAGGATATTCACAAATTGCATAATGCCAATACATTCTCCAACATGGATGAAATTTAAAACCGTTATGCTAAGTGAAACTCAGTCAAAAAACACACGTAATTCATGATTTCATGTATTTGAAATGTCCAGAATACACAAATCTAGAGATAGAGAGGGAATTAGAAGTTGCCCTAGGCTGAAGGGTTCAGGATGCTAATCTGTACACTCATTCTTTTGGAAGTGATGAAAATGGTCTAAAATTAGATTGTGGGGACGGAGGGGTTTTATTTTGAACAATTTTCATTTGAGCCTGTATTTTCTCTTCTTCATTTGTCCTTTATTTTATTCCCTTGGAGAAGAAGCCAGCTTCTGTTTCCCCAGACCTGCCTGACTCTCTCCTACTCTCTAATCTTTCGGCCAAGATCGTCTTGGCTCTATCTGGGCTGTGCACATGGAGAGGCAGGGCACTTAGAGCTTGCCTGGGGCCCCAACATCTGGCTGAATTTTTATCACAACTCCCAGCAAAAGGTCATTTCTGTCATCTGTTCTCTTCTCAGGATATCAACAGCCACAGCTCCTGATACTTAGATAACTATTAAGACATCATTATTTTCACTGATTAATATTGTCCATTTAAGAACCTCCCATGTTTTAGTTAAAGAAACCATGAGGAGCAGCCTCTAGTCCACTCCCCTGCTGATACACAGGCATTTTACACTCAACTTGCCCTTTTCTTTCATATTTCAGAGACCACAGAAGGTGGTTCATCTCCAGCCAGAATCTCAGAATGTGAACTTATTTAGAAATATATTTTTTAATTAGAGAAGTTGTACTTTTGCAGAAAAATTCTGCATAAAACACAAAGTTCTTACATACCACCCTTTTATTAGCACCTTGTTCAAGGGCAGCACATTTGTTGCATTTCATGAAAGAACTTTTTTTTATTAAAGAGGTTGTGAATTTATGGAACAATCATGCATAAAATGTAGGATTCTCACATACCAGCCTATTATTAATATCTTACATCGGTGTGAAATATTTGTTACAATTGATAGCACATTTTTATAATTGTACTATTAACTATAGCCCATCATGTACAATAGGCATAAGTGTTTGTATTTTACAGTCCTATTTTTTAGTTTTTAAATTTTTATTCCAGTAACATCCATACAACATAAAATTTCCCCTTTTGAGCAAACTCAACTGTATAATTCAATGCTGTTAAATATGTTCGCAGAATTGTGCTATCATTACCACCATCCATTACTAAAACATTTCCATCAAGCCATGTAGAAACTATACAATTTAAGCACTGAACCCCCACTCTCTCCCCCACCCCACGCCCTGGTAACCTGTTTTTTAGTTTCCAATTCTATATTATAATTCCAATTCTGATTCTGATATTATAATTATTTCACATCAGTGAGATTGTACAATGGTTGTGCTTTTGTGTCTGGCTTATTTCACCAACATAGTGTCTTCAGGCTTCATCCATATTAGCAGATGTACCAGAACTTCAATACTTCTTATGGCTGAATAAAATTCCATTGTGTTATATACCATATTTTATGTATCCATCTATTGGCTGATGGACACTGGGGTTGCTTCCATTTCCTGGCAATTGTGAATAATGCTGCTATCACCATCAGTGCTCAAATATCTGTTCAAGTCCTTGCTTTCAATGCTTTTGGTTATATATCTAAAAGTGAGATCATTAGATCATAAGATAATTTCATACCTAACTCTATGAGGAAGTGCCAAACTTTCTTCCTCAGAGTCTGCACTATATTACATTGCCACAAAAAATGAATGACTATTCCTGTTGATCTACATCTTCTCCCACACTTGTAATTTTCTGTCTTTTACAAAGCAGCCATTTTAGTGGGCATGAAATGTTATCTCATTGTGGTTTTGACTTGGATTTTCCTCATGGCTGATGATGTTGACCCTCTTTTCATGCGTTTTCTGGCCATTTGTATATTTTTTCTGGAGAGATGTCTATTCAAGTGTTTTGTGCATTTTTTAAATTAGATTGTTCGTCTTTTTGTTGTTAAGTTGAAAGTTTTTGTCACATATTCTGATTAAACTCTTATTGGATATGTGGTTTCCAAATATTTTCTACCATTGTGCAGTTTGTTGTTTTACTTTTATGATAAAATCCTTTGAGTCTCAGTGCCAACCTATGAAAAAAAAATCCTTTCAGTCACAAACGTTTTTAATTTTCATGAGTTCCCATTTATCTACCACTTTATTTCTTTTGTTGCTTGTGTTTTGGGTGTAAAGTCTTAGAAGGTTCACAAAGTCTTCAATGTGCTTTCTTGGTTTTCTTCTAGGTGTTTTATAATTCTCTTTCTTATATTTAGGTCTCTGATCCATTTTGAGCTGTTTTTTATATGGTGAAGTAGATGACCACCTTCATTCTTTTGCATATGGACATGCAGTTTTCCCAGTATCATTTGTTGAAAAGACTATTCTTTCCCCATTGAGTGAACTTGGTGCATTTGTCAGAATTCAGTTGGCTATAATCATCAGAGTTGATTTTTAAATTTTCAGTTCAATTCCACTGCTGTTTGTCATTGTGCCAGTACATTGCTGTTTTGATTTCTGTGGTTTTGTGATAAGTTCAATGCAGGGAGGTGTAAGGTCTCCAACTTCATTCTTTATCATGATGGCTTTTGTTATTTTGGGTCCCTTACTCTTCCACATAAATATGATGACTGGCTTTTCTGTTTCTGCAAAGAAAGTTTTTGGAAATTAGATTGGTATTGCATTGACCGTGTAAGGTGCTTTAGGTAGAATTGGTGTCTTACCAATATTTAGTCTTCAATCCATGAACATGGAAATTCTTCCACCTATTTAGGTCTTCTTTGGATTTTCATCAATGATTTGTAGTTTGCTGGGTGCAAGAGTTTCCATGCTTGGTTAGATTTAGTCCTAGATATTTTATTCTTTATCATTATTATAAATGGAACTTTTTTCTTGGTTACTTCTTCAGATTGTTCGTTGCTGATATTCACTACTACTGTTCATTTTTTGCATGTTGATCTTGTACCCTGTCACTGCTGAATTTATTAGTTCCAGTGGATTTTCATGATTTCTGTATAAAAGATCATTGCCATCTACAAATACAGAAAGTTTCATTTCTTCCCATCCAATTTGGATGCAATTTATTTCTTTATCTTGCTTAATTGCTCTGCCTGGAAATTTCAGTACAACATTGAACAATAGTAGTGCCAATGGGCATCCTTGTCTTGTTCTTGATCTTAGAAGTTAAGCTTTCAGCTCTTCACCACTAAGTGTGATGTTAATTTTAGAGTCACCTTTCCAGTGTTCATATCCACATATACGGAAATTGATTGAAGTTTGTATTGCAATTTAACTGATTAGAATTTGAGAATTTATATTATAAAATATTGAAAGTTATGCATGTAAATATGGTTTGTCTTGACAAGCACTGGGTTTTGTCTTTCATTTAAGTGAAGACAATTTTCTCCAAAATAGCCATGCACATCTTTTGTTAAACTGTCTTGGGTACTTTAGCACTTTGTTTGCTAATGCATATACAAATATTTAAACTGCATTTATAATTTTATTTCTTATTTAGAGGAATTAAAATAAATTTTCTAAATTGATTTGATATTCAGCAATTTTAGAGAACTAATTTTCTTGATTCATCTGTGGATTTTCCCAGATTTTCTAGGGAGTCTTATTAGTTGAAAATTGAGTAATTTATTTCTCCTTTTCAAAAATGTACCTTTTTTATTACAACACTATCTAGTACTGACAATACAAATATCAATTTAAAACAATAATAGTGAGCATCCTTGATTCAGGCTTGATTTTTAAAGATAGAATTGAGAAAATATTTAATGGTATTAATAAATATTCATGATTTTTATATATAAATGACAGTTATAAAATAATAGAATCTGATCCTGATTAGTTTTAAAATGTGCTTGTATTATCCAACTATATATACATTATGCTTATTTAAATGTAAATGAAATATAATCCTGTATCAATCTCATCTGTTCAAATGAATGTTACAAAGGACTTGTGTGCATGTGTTTCTCTATATGTGTTGGATCTACAGTGGATCCATAGTCTAAAGCCAATGTCATAAATGCCACATATCCCTAAAGCTTTATTCTGGAATACCCTTGTAGGTTATGTTAAGATGCTATCAAACATTTTCTGTCATAAAAATCCCATGCCCACCCTGATTAAATGAATCAAAGAGAGACAGAGACAGAAACAGAAAGAGAGAGACAGAGAGAGAACTTAGGGAGAGTAATTGAAATGCTGTTACATTTCTCTCCTCTACCCACTTTCTATACTCCATGGAGTATGACTGATTTTAAATTATTTTATCTTACTTCCTATGCTTATATGCATTCTTTTCTATGAGATGGTTACTTAGAAAGTTTCTGATATGTAAAGCTCTAAAGTAGGCGTTTGACATCCTACATCTGTTAGTGATTCTTAATTACAAGTCAATAGACAGAGCTTCAAAAGAAATGTATGAAAAGCTCAAGACAAAGGGCTTGATGTCTAGGGTTCTAGAAGAAGAAAACAGGCAGAAGTTTGGTGGCACATGCTTGGCTGAGAACCCAAGAAGGGGAGATGGCTATAATGGGAGTGTGTTATACTTCCAATAAGAACAGGGCCAAAAAGAACATGTTGGGGAAAAAAATTCAAATATTTTGAGTGTAATCTGGGCCAATTTTATCTTTTAAAAGATTCTTCCCAGTGGATCCATTCAGGTAAGTAAAGGGACCTTGTGGTAGAGACTTGTTTATCGACCAAAATGTGTTTCTACTTTTTTATTTTGAAACAGTTGCTTGGAAGTAGCTACCCAAACAAAGTCTTCAGTTTTTGTCCCCTTTGCATCTTTGTGTGGCCAGGAGACATCTTAGCAATGGGAAACAATAAGAATTAGTGTCACTAGAAGACCCTGGAGTTTAAGAGACAGGAGCCTTATCCAACCTCTCTTTCCCACCCTTCCAGCTGAATGTAGAGCTTTCTGAGGCCCTGAGCCACATGATTTAAGGAACATGACCTTCTGAGCCATCACATGGAAGAATCACTCATCAACTAGAAATACCGGATTATTACATAAGCAAGAAATGAACTTTGTGGTGCAAAGCCACTGAAACTTTGAAGCAATATTTATACAGTAGCTATAATTTCCTAGTAGATACAGGTGTTTCAGAAGGTTGTATACCCTGGAAACCTAGGATCTGAGAGAGCATACTGGAACTGTATAATGTGGGAAAGAATGTCAAATAGTCCTTATGAAAAGATGCCTAATAATACTCCATTTGCCAACCAGAGTATAAGAACCAGGAGCTAGTAAGTTGAAGAATCAGTGGAGCAAGAAACAAGAAGAGCTAAAATTCCTTACCAAGGTAACAACTCTGGGTGTATTAGTTTCTGATGGCTGCTCTAACAAATTGCCACAATCTTAGTGGCTTTAAACAGCACATACTTCTTTCCTCACAGCTGTTGCAGTTTTCATTACTTTTTGTCTGATTATATTTTTAGCCCATGAAATATAGCTGGCACAACTTTGGCTGTTGATGAATATTTGTTGAATGAATTATCAGCTGGACTTGATTTTTTAATACTTAAGAATAATTGGAAGGGCTCTGAAATCTGTTCATGATTTCATGAGTTGGCAACATTGGGAAAATTCTCTTTTTTTCTCTTTCCATATTTTTGATAAATTTCAATATACAAATATTTTTTCATAATTTAAAAATATACTCAAAAGATATATGAAACCAAATGATTAATATTTTATAATAAAATTAATGTATTTACAATATTCATAGTGCAGCAGAAAACACAGATACT
This sequence comes from Tamandua tetradactyla, assembly GCF_023851605.1. Lineage (NCBI taxonomy): Eukaryota > Metazoa > Chordata > Mammalia > Pilosa > Myrmecophagidae > Tamandua > Tamandua tetradactyla. The sequence continues at coordinate 33,525,593 of NC_135352.1, forward strand.
TAAACAGAAATTGATGGTGTGAATACAAGCAGAGACATTTTTCTAAGGATAGTACAATAATTCAAAGGCTTTAGTTTCCATATTTTTTTGTGGGAAACATATTTACTTTTATGTGTCAATTTCAATCACACTGATGTGGTCTATGAAATCTTTGCTATTCTTAAAGCAATTAAGTCTTACAAATTCATCTGATTTTTTGTATGTTAAAGCACTATTTTCATTTCTTTTGCATATTCAAAAACTTGATATCTGATCTTGCTTCCAACCTACTTTCAAAATCTGTTTACTATTTTCCTCAAAGTATTTTTAAAAGCTTTATTTATGTCTTTTTCTTTTTTCCCAAAGAATAATTTCCACTGGCAAGACAAAGAGTTCATAGTTCTAAAAGTAACTCCACTTGCATTTTCAATCTTATTGTCATTTAGAAAATGAAACTTTGAATTTACTTTATAATGTTTATTTTCTCTGTTACTTCTCATCCTTAATATTTTCTAGAGACTGTATTTTCACTATAATAAAAAAGGAACTGGAATAATACCTTTATTTTTGACCCATATGATGAGCCAGAGTGTTAGGTCTGAGATGCCTTCCTCTCTTCTCTGCCCCCAATAAGTAGATAAAGATTTCTTACATATCTTCTATGGCCATCTTCTTTTGAGGCTATGAGGATAAAAAGAGAATAAGCATGCCTAAAAAAATATTGCTGTTATTATCTTTCCTTAAGAAAGAAGATTGTAGAGACATGTTAAAAAGGCAATAAATCAGAGGGAAATATAAATGAAATCTTGTCATAACATTGTGATAAAACATATTCTGCTCTCTTGATTATAAGTAAAATGTGAGGGTATCCCTTTTCTAACCAATGTGTAAGTTGTGGTCTTACACCCTGCATGCCTGGCACATGCAAGCAAAGAAAATAAAAGGGTGCCTTTGGTTAGAAGAGGGGAATTCATTTAGTTACCATTGTCATGAAATGCAATGAGCTATGCTTCATGCAGATATTTTAAACTCCATTATTTATCCCATTAAACTTGTGATCAAAATAGAGTCCTATGTTTACAGGAACATGCGACCAAAATAGAGTCGTATGTTCCCAAGCACCTGTACATTATTAGATTTAGTAAATACTGAATTATTGATTAACCACTTGAAATGGCTAGAAAGTAGAATATAGAAAAGAGAGATACATTTATCAAATCAATAAATATCCCACCTTGCAAGAGGAAAGAAAAAATACTCCACCTATGGGAGAACCTTACATTGACGTCAACAAAGAAGAATATATATTTCCTTGCCTTTTAGGCACATTCAAATATGGCTCTTTTCCTTTTCTAAATTCTGGGATTCTATCAAAATGTGCAGTAAGATTGGCTAAGGTGGACTTTGGGCAAACAGTTTTACTCTGTCCAGGTGCATTCAGCTAAGTATATTCTTCCATCATAAAATCATATCCCTAACTGACCATCCAAGCTCCTCCAGTTCAAAAAAAATTATTCTTGATTGTTTCTCCCATGTTAATATTTCTATTTCTCTGAAATATCATAGCAACTTAGCCTGCATTATACAATCTACCATGAAATTATATTTTGTCATGCATTATGTCCTACTATTTCACATTTGCCCATCTCTTTTGATTTAATTGTTCTGGAGGATAGTGTAGCTTTTATTATTTTGCTTTCCTAAGCACCTGAACATTATTAGATTTGGTAAATACTGAATTATCAGTTGACCAGTTGAAATGGCTACAAGGTGGAATACAGAATAGAGAGATACATACAGATACAGACACGCACACATACACACTGCAGGGGCTCCAGATATGTCATCATTTTGCCTAGTATTTCTTAATTATCTAACGAAATCATTTTGTGCTCATTTATTTTCTCTATGCCTAAGATCATTTCCTAATATCATATTAGATGTTACTGAGCATGGAGATTGTCTGCTACTGTGAAAGGGCTGAGTCGTTGGATCAGGTGTGTTTGCCTGTGATTGAAACTACACCTCTGTATAAGTATCTGAGGCCCAAGTTTGCTATAGTTAGGCTAAGATGAGCTTGGGGAAAGGAAATTAGAGGTGATCTCCAGTGTGCCTCTTCCTCACAACTACACATGTTATTGTCAACCTTTGCTTCTTAGATATTGACCAGTTCCTTCTGAATGAGCTTCCACAGAATAATTTTCAAAAAGGGCAACTTAAATTTACTCAAAGGAGCACATTAAGGATAATAGGTCTAAGCTATAGGCCAACTTTCATCTTAATGAAATGTATTATTTTTGTTTAATTCTATATTTTGTAGCAAACTTGTAGGCATAAAATTAAGAGGGTAAGATAGTAGGGCCTTTAATATTGCTGAATTATGAATTCAAAATATTAAAAGTAAATTGGAATCAGCAAGGGAGATAGGTAGAAAACTCTGAATTTGCCTTAGTTTCTTAAGCAGGATATGTCATTATTCCAAACTAAGCAGGCTTGAATGGCCAGAGATTTACATAATAATTTTATTTTCCTGTCTTTTTAATTCCTCACTTACACTTCAGAAATCCTCTATCAGTTTCTTCAGGTTTCATCGCTCAAGACCAGGTTCAGCCTTCTGTGAGCACACTCATAGGAAGTTAAGGGATGAAGACGCCCCCCTATCTAGGCTAAAGTTTACAAAACTTAGAATGCGCATGGTATGATGGCATGATAGAGGGAGGCCTACATCACAGCTGTTTTGCAAATAACCGTTACAAAAGGGAGCAAAGTACCTGACTAAAATAAACTTCAATAAGCTCTGTCTGTCCTTTATTATGTGCACTATTTTTCAGAATTCAGTAGGCAAATAAATGAAACCAGGGGTCATGGAAGGGGCAGGTAAGGAAGCATTAGTACTACTCCCACATTGATTGTCACTCTATTTGCTAGGATCTGTCAAGTTGTATATAACCCTGTGGAAGATTTTATTGGTTTCATCATTCTAATCTCTATACAATGTAATTGGCTGTTTTGGTTTGCTAAAGATTCTAGAATGCAGTACACCATTATATATTGTTTGAATTAAAGCATCATCAAGAGGATACCTTCACCCAAGAAAGCCTGATTGCGTCCAGGATTTCTCTGTCACATTGGAAAGGCACATGGTGACATCTGCTGGTCCTTCTCTCCTGGGCTGTTTTCCAAACTGACTCAGCTCCTGTGGGTCTTACTGGCTGCTCCTGGGACATTTTCCTCTGTAAGTGTCTGTGAGTTCTCTCTTAGCTTCTCTAGGCAAACTCTGGAGAATCCACCATTATCATCAAGCTCCCTTCTTGCCTCCTGCCCTTTGGAATTTTGTCTTGCCAATCTCCACAGTCCATGAGACAATTATTATAAGTCACTTAATATTTACATATATATAGATACATATCTTCTGTCGGTTCTGTTTCTGGGAGAATCCAGACAACACAGATGGTTGAAAGTAGAAATAAGAAAATACATTACACAAAAGCAGACAATAAATTAATATGAAGCAGGACTATTGGGAAACCCAGGCTTTCTTAATTTGGGCATTTTTATTCAGCAGCCGCTGATTGTGGCTGTATGTGAATACAGACCCAGCGAAGATAAATATTCTGATTTCATTTCATTTAATTTTTTGTGAAACTGTGACCCAAAACACAATTAAGGAGAAATCTATAGTGAGCACCTACAGAACCACCTGCTATCTCCTTGGAAGGATTAACAAGTACCTTTGCAATTGCTACCTGCCATCTCCCTGATGTTTTTTTACTCGGCCCATGCGACTTTTGTTTCTTTATGTGTCTTTTTCTGTCACATTTTATATTAATCCTGTATTTTGTTAATTTGATTAATTGCCTCTATTAGCTTTTGTTATAGCTTTTAATTTTGTTCTAATGCTGGTTACAATAGTATTGCAAAATATATATTTAACTTATTACAGTTTATCTGTGAATAATATTTTTGCCACATCCCAGATAATTCACAAAGAGGCATAATTCTTTAACTGCATTTAATCTCCTCCTGCTTTCTTTAACCTCCTCCTGCCTTCTTTTTTTCACCCTTATATATTTTACTCTATGTAAATTATAAACACAAGACACAATTTGATTGTTCTTATTGCTTTAAAAATTATTACTCATACTAATTTTATTTAACTATATATTTGCAATTTCAGATGATGTTCATTCCTTGTTATCTGCTTCCTTGTAGGATTGTTTTTCTTTAGCCAAACTAATCACTTTAAGTTTTTGTTATAATTGGGTCTGTTGCTGATAATGTCTCTAAAATTTTGCTTCTAATAACTTCTCAATTCTTATTTAGTTCTAAAAGACATTTTCACTGAGTATTGAATTCAATATTGAACTTTTTTCTTTTTCTTTTGGTATTTTAAAGATTCTATTTGTTCTATCCATTTCGATAATTTCTGCTTAAAGCTTTACTCTCCTTGGTGTTGGTTCTCAGATAATTTCTTTTTAGCAGTTTTACTACAAAATACCTAGGTGAAGATTTATTATACATGTCCTGCTAGGGGGTTAATGAATTTCTTTAGTTAGTGGGTAGACATTTTTCATCATGTTTACAGACTTTTCTTCAATTATTGCTTCTGTTTAATTATCATTCTCCTATATTCCTAGGATTTCATATGCGTATGAATGTGTATATATATATGTATCTGATTCTCTCAATTTGTCTGATATATAAATTTATCTAATATAATATATAATACAATGTAAATTAGAAAAATTGACTTTCTAAAATAATATATATAGAGAACAAATGTATAATAAATTGATTCTCTAAAATGAATACATTCTAATTTTTCTATTATTTTCAATTTTTTCCTTCCCAAGATTTAGTTTGAAATTTTCAAAGTTAAACTATCTTCAGGTTTTCTAATCCTGTCTCAGCCTGGCTCAAATTGCTGTTAAACCCATCTACTGTGTTCCTAATTTCTGGGAGTATTTTACAGTTCTAGAGTACTTGTTGGATTGTTTTTTGTATAGGCGCTAATTTTCTGTTGTTAATACTTCCTTCCATTCTTTTTATATGTCATTTCCTTTATTTTATTTATATATCAGTTATACTTGTTTAGAAATCTTTGCCTGCACACTCTATTTCAGAAACATATCTCAATCTGTCATTATTTATTGTTTTAGCATTAGATTATTGATCAACTTTTCTTATTACCTTGGTTGTCTAGTAACTTTTTATTTAGGTGGCATATTGCAGCTGATACTCTGCATACTGCCTCAAGTTTCTAAATTTCCTCTAAATAATGCCATATTCTGTTTGATGGGGCAGCCAATTAATGTTGGCTCTCTTTGATCTTATTGAACTTTGGATGCACACTTTGTTCAGGCATGTTTATTTCAACTTCTTTTCACTCCTAGAGGACAGCACTTGCTCTCAGGGCAGAGACCTTGCTCTCAGGCTCTGTCCTTTCAAACAAATGCCTGAGCTACTCTCAAAGCTCTTTCTATTCTGGCTGGTCCAGAATTCTAATATCTCCTTAGCCTGTGAAAATTTTGAAATATCTGTTCATTTGTTAGCTTGCTGTATAAGTCAGGGTTCTCTAAAGAAATAGAACTAGAAAGAGATATCTGTGAATGTTAGACTTATTAGAGTCTCTGTGCTGGTTTGAAAGGATGTATGTCCCCTATAAAAGCTATGTTTTAATCTAAATCTCATTTTGCAAAGGCAGAATAATCCTTATTCAATACTGTATGTTTGAAACTGTAATCAGATCATCTCCCTGGAGATGTGATTTAATCATGAATGGTTGTTAAGCTGGATTAGGTGATGACATATCTCCACCCATTTGGGTGGGTTTTGATAAGTTTCTGGAGTCCTATAAAAGAGCAAACATTTTGGAGAATGAAGGAGATTCAGAGAGAACAGAGAATGCTGCAGCACCACAAAGCAGAGAGTTCACGAGCCAGCGACCTTTGAAGATGAAGAAGGAAAATGCCTCCCGGAGAGCTTCATGAAACCAGAAGCCAGGAGAGAACGCTCTCAGATGATGTCATGTTTGCCATCTGCCCTTCCAGCTGAGAGAGAAGCCCTGACTGTGGTCACCATGTGCCTTCTCACTTGAGAGAGAGGCCCTGAACTTCACCAGCCTTCTTGAATCAAAGTATCTTTCCCTGGATGCCTTTGATTGGACATTCCTATAGACTTGCTTTAATGGGGACATTTTCTCAGCCTTAGGACTGTAAACTAGCAACTTATTAAATTCCCCTTTTTAAAAGCCATTCAATTTCTAATATATTGCATTCTGGCAGCTAGCAAACTAGAACAGTCTCTTACAAACGTGGGGATGCAAGAGTCCAAATTTCATAGGGTAAGCTGCAAGGTTTGTAGTTCCGATGAAGGGTCTTAGGCACATTCCAAACAAGAGGCTCACTGGCTGAAGTAGCAGTGAAAATTCTCTCTTCTCCTTTAAAAGTCTTCAACTGATTGGATCAAATGCTGATTATATTCTCTCATTTGTGGAAGACACACCCTTAGTTAATTGTAGATGTAATCAGCAACAGAGGCAATCAATTGACTAATGATTTAATAAACCAGCTTCTGTTTATAAGACAGCCACAAAATATTCTTACAGCAACAGTTAGGCCAGTGCTTGCCTGACCAGACAACTGGGCACCATCACCTAGCCAAATTGACACCTGAACCCCATCATCCCTCCCAGGAGATATTCTCTGCCAGACTTCCAGGAATCTCACTCTGCATTTGGTAGTGTTTGGAAAGAATAGAGAGTGATTAAAGGAGATATCTGGAGTTCGTTGTCTATAACTCCTTCTCTCCAGTTCCCTGACCCCTCAGTTTCTTTCTCCTTGGTAGCTTAATCTCTGATTCCTGCTTATTCATGCAAAATTGAAACTCTATCCTGGTACTCCAATCCCTTGCACAGTGCTTTGCAAAATAACGCCAGGGTCAAATCAGTGAATGTGGGGCTCATTTGGTTTATTTCAAACTCTTCACTACTCATCAAAATCACTGCTCTGAAATCAGCCCATGTATAAGTTTTAATGTTGTTTATGAGAGAGGCTGACTCTGTTAACTATTATTCCTTTATACTATCATATCAGAAACCTAATATTGTTTGAATGGAATATTTGACCCATCTGCATTCATTCCAGGCTATTACTCAAATATGTGTATTTAAATATGCCAAACATTAGTGCTTTTCCATTTCTTTTTTTGGTGAAATCTTTAGTGACTACCAGGAGATGAAGAATGATGCTATTTTTATTTGGATTACAGAAGAAATGTATCTACAGCAAAAAAAAAAAAAAATGCTTTTTGATATATATGACCCAAATACCCCACGGCATTACAGGCATCAGTAACAAGAAAACAAGAACAGCATCATATGGAGTCTCCGGCAATTTCTAGTAGGACAGTCTCAATGAGGATGCCTCAGTTTCTCAAGTAAGCCATTTACTTCACAGCAGAAATCTATAAGCCACTCACAAAGCAGCTCCTGGCAAAACAGCTCTTGGCTGGAGTAAGAGAGAGCATCTGACCATGCGACATTAAGTGACCATGTGGTCAGAATCGCCCATTATAAGCTGAGTAGAACCAAGACCACCAAGTAAGGAGGGTGAGTGCATCTGATGGCAATTCATATGAGATGGAGGTGGTAAATTCAGGATTGAGCCTGAGTAGGCCCAGAGGGCACTCCTAAATTGCAAAATCACATAGTTCCTACTAGCATGTCTTTAACACCTTTTCCCTGATATCACTTAGTTTATATCTGTAACCTCATGGAAGATTTCCTTTGCTCAATTGAAGGGAAAAGCCAGAGCATGTCGGATCCGCTTGGTATGTTCATGCAAGTCAAAACTGGACAGTTATCAGAGGACAGACCAATTGAAACATGACCTTCTAAGATGGCAGTGAGGTGATAGTGCAAATGGTCATTAACATTGTATGAAGAGAGAATTGGCTCAAGACAAAGATACACATAAACCCAGGAAAATTAAGCATCTAGAACAATAAAATTATTAGCACTTTATTCCGTCAGTTAACAATTTCATGCAAAGGTAGTGAAAGAAAACCAAGCAAATGCTTTAAAAGTAAAGGTGATGTGTGTTCTCTTGCAAAATCATGAAATGTTTTTAGATATTCATAAGCATTATGGCCTATGCAACAAAAATTAATCCCACCAGTGACTTTGATTTCCATTTTTTCCAGATTTTCAAGAGTGTTTGGAGTAGCCATTAGTGAACTACAGAGAAATCTGTATGCCTGCTAAGACTATTTTTTAGGTTTCAGGGTATACCAAGTTCAATCAGCAATGGCTGTCAGATTAAATTCAGATAACATTTAGTGTGTATGATCATTGGTATTTCCCTTGTCCTTTTTGCAGTGAGGCTTAATTGGGTTCATGACCTCAGCAGAGGAGAAATGCCGATAGTTGTGCCCAATGGACATTTAAGTTCCAGACATTGTCTTCCTGTGGCAACGGTGCTGCACTATACATATTAAAAGGAGCCTGATAAACTGAAGAATGGACTAAAATGCATAATTAAAACACTGAGTGAAGTATGCTGTTAAATTTGTTTGGTATTTTAGGACACCGGCATTTTTTTTTTTCACAGCAATAGTGGCAATAAATTGAAGCATAAAGAGGGAAAATACAAATTTACTTTGCATTAAGGTTTTGAAAATAAAAATTTATCGATCTCATAAATTGAAGTTTTCTTTTATTTTAACATTTTAATTCCATTTATTTATGCCCATGGTGTCAGTGATCTTAGCTTTATATGTGGTATAAGGAAAAAAATAGAACATGTCTACCTGTGTCAAGAGAACTCTGAGTTGCCTGTCTTCATGAAAAATAATAGACTATAAAAAATTACTAAGATGTTAAGAAAAAGCAAAGTACAAAAATAGCGGCAGTATGTGACATAATTCACATAGAGAAAAGCTTAAGGTTGCCATAAATTTCTTCACAAAAGGAAAATAAAAAATAAGATGGATAAAAGCCATTCAAGGCAAGATGGAGGGAAAAAAGAACTGTAGGTAAGCTGTCACTTAAATAATGGCAAAACCAATTAAATATCTTCCTGCATCTAAACTCCCACTTTACGAAACGAAGAGATTGAGGTTGACATTTTCTGAAAATGTCTTATCTTCAAAGAGCTACATGTTGATAAGCCTTCTAATTAACTTGGATATTAAATACCAATGATTCATTATAATTTCAGCAGTTATTTTTTTTTAAAGGAATGTCATTTCCTGTCCAGAGAGTGCCTTTATATACCCCTTACTGAAAGTTGAAGGAGGAGAAAGTAAATATAGATCCTTGCAGAGACACAGTGTGAACCAAGAGCTTAGCGCCAGAGAAATGATCTTGGAAAAATGTGATAAATTTTAGTATTATAAAAATCTCCACTTGAGAGTGACAGGAAATTGAAACAAAGTATATAGAAAAAAGTGAAGTCTTTAAAGACCCATTTATAAATGTCACAGTATCAAGGAAACCTATTTCTAAAAAGAGACTTTCAATTCATTTTGGTCTTAGGTGTCAGTGACAAGTGACACGGGTCAATCCTTAGTCAATGACAAAAGGCAAACAAGTGGCAAATATTTATAAATATACTAAACTCCTCATAGAAGGTCATATAAACACCAAGTATTTTTTACCTCTACCCAGAATGCTATAATTGCTTATTAGTCATCCTGACCTTCATCTTTAATAGCAGTAGCAGAACCTGTGTGGTTGTTTTCCTTGGAGCAGTTATTCCAAAACTTGTAGCAAACATTGCATTCAGTAAACTGCTTATGCCCTAGATAAAGGGATTCAAAAAGACATGCTTCTGTGATAAGTATTTAGACATTTTGAATGGCATCTTTAATTTTAGCGGATAATAATTCTGTCTCTACTAAAACATTTCGAGGAAGCTTTAACATGTAATTCCAGCAAAAGTCATGGAGGACTATTTTTCTTTTTGTTTTCTCTTAACAAGAATATATTTTCATTGTAATAAACTTCAGAAACAACGATAATGATAAAAAAAGATAATATTTATCAAAAAGCTCATTATCCAGAGATAATACAGTTAGCATTTTGGTGAAAAGTGTGTTGCTTATTTTCACTTAACACATACAACTAAGATGGTTTAAAGTCAGCATTATGCTGTACACACTACTGGGGAATCTTCTGTCTTTTTACTTAATGATATACAGTAGATTTATTTTTCAAGGTTCTCTGATTAACATAATGGTCAAATATGATATAAAAACTGGATATTTATTGACACAAAAAATTGTTCATCTTTTCCTAGCTGATCTTTTGGCCACTGAAATGCTTTGAGATATGTACTGTTGACATTAATTCAAGTCCTGTCATCTTGCTTTCTGTGTAGATAATTCCCTAGTTAAAACTAAAAACTTAAGGAAAAGGAGAATTTAAAACTCTACCATAATTTGTTTGTAATCACCAAAGCATGAATTTTATGGGTTCACAGTAATTATTTTATCATGAATGAAAACTGGAAGGAGCTAAAGACTAGAAAACACCAGGGGTGTGGGTAAAGTTTCTTCAAAGAGCAATGTTGCCTTGGCGTGGAATTTTGATATTTATTTGGAGAAAATCTAAATCTATATCTCAGTTCCCTATGATCTCTAACTATGATCAATAGCAAAAAAAAAAGTCCAGTTCCCTATAGATCACTATGCATATGTTACCTTTGATGTATTAAATAGCCGAAGACTTTTTTGCTTTATCCATATATTGTTCAATTAGCATGATATGTTTTAACTAGAATTTCATAAATCCTTAAATGCCAAGAATCTAATGGATTACTTACAACTTTTGGAGGTGGTCACATGAAATGGAATTTGCACTAATTCTCTTGAAATGGGACAGTAGGAAAAATTAATGTTATTTTTCCCAGGTGGATCAAAATATCACAAAGTGGAGGACTCAAAACAGTAGAGATGTATTGGCTAATGGTTCTGGAGGCTAGACATCTGAAATCCAAATTTTGGTAGGACCTCACTCTCTCTGCAGTGGGGAAGGGGAGGAATCCTTCCCCACTGCCTGGATCCTTGCAGTGGCTGGTAATTTCTGGTGTTTCATGGCACCAAGCTGCTTTATCCTAACCTTTGCCTTTGTCTTAAGAAAGTGTCTCTTTTCTCTGTCTGTGTCTCTTCTTTTCTTATAAGGACACCAGTCACCTTGGGTTAGGGTCTACTCTAGTCTAGTAAAACTCATTTGAACAGATGAGCAGCAAATAGGGCTGCAAAAGCCCTATTTGCAAATAAAGTCAGAGCTACTAGGGGTTCAGACTTCAGCATATCTTCTATGGGGTCAACGATTCAGTCCAGATCACCTTGTTTACTTTATTCTCTACGATTTTCTTTCTAAGCAACAGAAACTTTCCAGAAAGTAACTGCTGTAGCTTTAGCTTTGATATGGCAACTTGATTGTGATTCACAAATTCTTAAATGACATTGTTTTTATTAGAGTCAGCGAATAAATAATATTTAAGTCTTCCCATTTCACTTTGCAGACAACTTTTTGACCAGTATAACAGCTAAACACTAGATGAAATTATCACTGTAGTGTTAAAGATGTAATGATAGCAATCATGAATATATTACTGTAAGATGCTTTTATGAAATATGAGGAGTTTTCTGTCTAACATATTTATACTTAGCCCCAGAGGTTTCATGTTGTGGTAGTAGCCTAGAGAATTTGTTTTACTCAGCTTGAATTTGGATGGTTATCTGAAAGTGTAATTTTAGATTACATTTTTATATTCTTTTGACAAAGTGCAATGTAGATGAGGCAAAAATAATGTTGGAATTCTAAGATCATCTCTTTTTTTTTGTAGTAAGTTCATGATAGATTTTATAGAGAAAAAAGTAACTATTCCATGGAAAACCCCTTTTTCAGTATATGGTTTTTCTAAGAATATCTGAAGTGTATTGTGATTCTTTCGGTTCCTCTAGAAGCAGAGGCCACTATAAACTATTGCTTCATGCTTATGAAATGGTTTGAAAACATTTAATATAGCTTTCATATTTCATTTAACAATGTTAGGTCTGTTGTGCGGGCCACAGTGACTCAGTAGGCAGAGTTCTCACCTGCCATGCTGGAGACCCGGGTTCGATTCCCAGTACCTGTCCATGCAAGAAAAAAAAGAAAAAAAAAAGTAAGGTCTTGTCCATGTTGACAAGAATTGGTTATTAAAGTCAATTAAGAAGAAATAGAATTTTAAAAATTGATTGGGCTTTATGCACGTGATGAGTTAACTCTCTCAAGATAAGTCTAGATTTCGATTTATTTATTCCCTTTAAAGTCATAAGCACCCTCATTGTTTTTCTTGTTTATAAAGGCAAATGACAGAATCTAGGGTCCCTTTATCCCCAGCCTTTGTTATTAATTTAATGAGCTAGGCTCCAATTGGATCAGTTTTTTGTGTCCTCACCTAAGCATTTGGGCCAAATAAGCCACAAAGATCACAATTCTTGTGTGACATCCCTGCAGCAGACGTCTCCCTATTAACATAAACTTTGCAAGTCAACAATATTTGTCAAGTACCGCTATATGCAAAACACTGTTATTCATTATGGTGAGAGGCAGAGGAATTAGAAAATATGGCTTTTATACTTTCAGGAGTTTGAAATCCGTGCTTAAACAAATTTCCCCTCTCACACAATGCCATGGAGAGTATGAAATTCTACATCCTTTGTTTTCCTTTCTTGAATCAGTGGCGCATGCAAATGTTTAAAATCAAATGATACAGAAAAACTTAGAATGAACAAACTTGTCCTTTCTCCCTTTCCCTGACTAGTCAAAGAGGCAGCCATCTTCAACCATATATATTTTCATTCTTCTAATGGTTAACTAGTATATTGATATTTTGAATTAACAGCTGTAGACATTATCCATTTATAGGTTTGATAAATATTTTGATTTAAATAATTTATTTAACATCATCAATCCTCTCTTCTTCCATTTTCAGACATTTTTATTTGTCAATTCTTCATTTCCTAAACATTACTTTATCATTTTAAATAAGACTCTTATTTTTCTATTATTGAATTCCTCACTAGGTGTGTTAATGAAATTCATTTGTCAACTTGGCCAGGGGAGCATACCTAGTCTTGTTGCTGCGGACATGAGCCAACGGTACGCGAACCTCATCTGTTGCCAATTACATCTGCAATCGGCTAGGAGGCGTGTCTGCTGCAATGAGTGACGTTTGACTTAATTGGCTGGTGCTTAAATGAGAGAATGCAATGTAGCACAGCCTAAGCAGCTCAGCATTCCTCATCTCAGCACTAGCAGCTCAGCCCAGACCTTTGGAGATGTAGAAAGAAGTCACCCTGGGGAAAGTTGTTGGAACCCAGGGGCCTGGAGAGAAGACCAGCAGAGACCATCTTGTGCCTTCCACGTAAGAAAGAACCTCAGTGGAAAGTTAGCTGCCTTTCCTCTGAAGAACCAACAAAATAAATCCCCTTTTATTAAAAGCCAATCCGTCTCTGGTGTGTTGCATTCCGGCAGCTAGCAAACTAGAACACTAGGTAACATAAAGATCTCTTGTTTTCTTTTCTCAGCTTCACCTCCCCAACCACCTTCCAAATCCTCTCACCTAGTTTTTTATAATTTTTAATTTTTACATTTTCAAGATTCAGATCTTTACATTCTGTTATGTAGCCCAAATTAGAATATCCAAAACTTGAAACTAGCTTAATGGCAGAATTTGAATATTAATAAATATCAATAATGTAGTAAATTATTACCTATTGCAGAATATCTGTCTGTGCAGTGCCATTGACTCTATACCATGATCTGCTGGAGAACACTGCTCTTGTTGTTAGAGTTAAATGCATTTATAGTTTTACAAAACCCCTTGCTCAAATCACACCATGTTTTAATTTGCTTCTTTCTATCTGAATCATAACTTCATCACTCAGATTTTGTTTTGCCTTCTTTATAAAACCACTAAGATCTTTCAGGCTTTTACTCTGTATTTTAAATGGAAGTCCATCTTTCTTCTTAAAAACGGCTTCTCGGTCCAAAGGTGTTTCTCTTCTAATGTATGTCAAATAATTCCTCAATCATGAGCAGAATTTCATTTTCTAATTCTTAAAAGTGAAATTTCTGGCATATGCATCTTCAAGTTGCTAGATAACAATAGTGTTTGAATATACTTGAAACAACATAAACTGCTCAGAATTACGTGAATACTCCAATTTTGTCTCTAACTCCTTAATATTTGTCAGTATGGTGAAGGTGAGAAAGCAAATGTAAGCTGTGGTTTAAATCTATATCCCCCTGGTTATTAAAGGGGTTGGGTTCTAACTCATATAGAGACACACCTCAGAGACATGGTGAGTTTCGTTCTAGACCACCATAATAAAGCAAGTCATGTGAAATTTTGGGTTTCCCAGTGCATATAAAAGTTATGTCTACATTGTACTGTAGTCTACTAGGAGTTCAATAGCCTTATGGTTAGAAAAACTATGTATATACTTAATTAAAAGTACTTTTTTATTAAAATAAATGCTAACCATTTTCTTAGCCTTCAGCCAGTCATAGCTATTTTGCTAGTGGAAGGTCTTGCCTCAATGCTGATGGCTGCTGACCAATTGGAGTGACGGTGCTGAAAGCTGGGATAGCTGAGACAATTTCTCAAAATAAAACAACAGTGAAGTTTGCTGTATCGATTGACTCTTCCTTTCATGGAATATATCTTTGTAGCATGTACTGCCGTTTGATAGCGTTTTACCCATCATAGAGCTTATTTCAAAATTGGATTCAATCCTCTCAAATCCTGTGGCTGTTTTATCAAATACATTATGTAATATTATAAATCCTTTGCTATCAATTCAGTAGAGTTCAGAGCATCTTCAACAGGAGTAGATTCCCACTCAAGAAGCCACTTTCTTTGCTCATCCATAAGGAGCACCTCCTTATCATTGAAGTTTTGTCATCAGCTTGCATCAATTCTGACATCGTCAGGCTCACTTCTAATTTTCCTTTAGCTTGCTATTTCCATCACAACCGCTGTTCCTTCCTCTGTTGAAGTCTTGAACCACTCAAAGTTATCCTGAAGGTTGGAATTAAGTCTTACAAACTTCTGTTAATATTGGTATTTGGACTTTCTCCCATGAATCACAAATGATCTTAATGACATCTAGAATGGTGAATCCTTTCCAGAAGGTTTTCAATGGACTTTTCTCAGGTGCATGAGAGGAATCACTAGAGCAGTTATAGCCCTATGAAGTGTATTTCTTAAATAATGAAACTAGAACGCTGAAATGACTCCCTGATCCATGGCCTGTAGAACAGACGTTGTGTAACCAGGCAGGAAAACAACATTCATCTCTTTGTACTTCTACATTAGAGCTCTTGGGTGATCAACTGCATTGTCAATGAGCATGTTTTCTTTTAAATATAAATTTCCTGCCATATTGTCTCTCATTCCTCTGTTTCTAGGACTTCAATTATATATTTTTTAGAACTTTCGATATTGCCTCACAGGTACCTTAGATTCTGTTCAATTTTAGGCCTCTTCCCTCCATTTTTCAGAAATGATTACTTTTATTGATCTACATTCAAATTCAAAACTTTTATGTTGCCATTTCCATTCTTCTATTTAGTGTATCAAATAAGCTATTTAAAATTTCAAACATTACGTGTTATTTCTAAAATTTAGGATTTTATTTTTTTTATAGTTTTTATCCCTTTGGTAATATTTCTTATTGCAAGCAAAACACACAAACGCCAACAGACACAACTTTGCGTATCATCTTTGTTAATTCTAACCCTTAGTAAAGTTGTAGTTCATCATTGTTGATTGCTTTTCTCTTGAGACTGGGCTAAATACATTTTCATCTAAGACATTTTAATGATATTCTATGGTAATACTCGACTCCATTGCATTAATCTGAAAAAATGTAATTTTTGTGTTGTTTTGTTTTCAGGGGTGATTATCTTGATTGCCTTCAAACTCTTCAAACTCTGTCTCTTGGATTATCAATCAATTCTCACGTAAGTTATCTTATCCTTAGTTGGAGTCTTTCACACTCTAGCATATTTCAATAATTTGCAAGGGATAACAGCAGAGCTTTTTAAGATATTGTATGAATCCTTTTCTCTAACTGTCTCCTTCTCAGTTTTCCCACCACGCTTTTCAGCAGCTATAACTGCCCCAAATTTTGTTCTCTGAGTGTTTTTGTTCTCGGAGTCTTTTCAGGCTGGAATGACTGTGGGTTCCCTCCTAGAGTCTGCCTCACCATATATAGCACCAGCTTTGATTTGTATCTTGGCTAAAAGTTATAAAAACAGATGATACAGGCTGAATAGCCCTTTCTTCCAATCCTAAGCTCTTTCTAAAATTTGCCTATCTAATGCATCTATCAAGGTCATTGCCACTCCCCTCCCTTTTAAATTTTTTTAGTTTATGCATTTCATTTAGTGTTTAAAGTTGTTAGACATGGGTGTGTCATTTCTAATATGGGCTTTCTCAACAACATAGGAAGGTGTACATCTCTTTCTTCTGGAATCAGTGTTTATTAATTTTATCATTTAAGAAATGTCCATTTCATCAAAGTTTTCAGATTTGTTAACCCAAATCTTGGTGTGTTTTTTTTTTTTTTTGCTGTTTTAATAGCATTGCATTAATATTTTAAAATCTCTGCTACAACCGCATTTTTGTCTCTTCAACGTTGTTATAATTCTTTATTTTTTTGACTTTTTAAAATCTAGTTTAATAGGTATTTTCTTCACTTAATCTTTAAAAATAATCTGATTTTGACTTTTCTAATTTTCTCCATTTTATTTTTTCTCTTTCATTTAGTTTGCCTATTTATATTATTTCATTTCTACCAATAATTTTGTTTATTGTGTATTTCCAATTTGTACATTTCTTTTTGTTTATAGATGTAGTAACTTTTAACAGCCACCCTCAAGAAGGATTTGATTAATGTTGTTCCCATATATGAAGGTTAGCTAAAAACAAACTTTAAACCACTGCATTTATACGTTAAAGTATTGGGGTTTTCATTTTTTGATAATTTCTTATTTTGTGGGAAAATTGTGAAGATAGTACATAGAGTTATCATATAATCCACACCTTTTATCCCCTACTAGTTATATCTTATATCAGTATGGTATATTTGTCACAATTAGTACATTATTATTAACTAAAGCCCATACCTTATTTGGATTTCCTTAGTTTTTCACTATAAATAATTTTTTTCTTTTTCTGATCCAGTATCCCATCCAGGATACCACATTATATTTAGTTCTTCTGTCTTCTTAGTGTACACTTGGCTGGGGCAGTTTCTTAGACCTTCCTTGGGTTTGATAACCTTGATTATTTTGTAGAATGCCCCTCAATTGGGATTTCAGTTATGCTTTTCTGCACGATTAAATCGGTGTTATGGGTTTCTTGGAGGCAGACCATGAAACTAACCTGCCAATCACATCACATCTGACCAAGGGCTAGCTAGCAAGATGAATGATCTGTGTTGATGTTAATTTTCATCATCTCCCTAACTGAAGTGGTATTTGTCCCCTTTCTCCGCTCTAACTTTACTTATATTTTCCCCTTACTATACTCTTTCAATAGATGTCACAATACACAGACCACACCTAGGAAGAAGGGATTTATGTTTAAGTTCCTTGAGAGCAAAATATCTGCATCAGTTATTTAGAATTCTTCTATTCTCCCCTGTTTATTTTTCCTATCATTTATTTATATTAGTGTGCACCTCATGGATATTTATTTTCTACTTTGGGTTATAATCCAATACTATTTTAACTATTTGTTTGTTTTCTCAAACTGTTCCAGCTTTGGCCATTGAAAGTTGTTTTTAACTTTGTTCTGCTTTTTGGCATTTCCTTATTTTCTGCCACTAAAAGATTATCCTGGTTCGTCCTGCATATTTCCAGCCCTAACCAGAGATTCAGCCATTTTTCCAAAAAGTCCTGATTCATTCCAGAATGATAGTATTAGAAACTGAGATGTGCTCATTTTTGCTTTCAGGATCTCTCAGCTGACAGAGCATGTGTACACAACCCACGTATATACACATATCTATAAATATTTCTGTATGGAATGATCGGTATTTTTATTAAGAGATAGGCTTCAGTTCATGCAGATGTCTCCAAATCTAATTCATTACTGCATGGATTTTAGCCCCATCTAGCCTCTTCCACTTCATTATCGTTAACCTTCTTTTTCTACAGTGAGAGACTTGGCTCCCACCATCTTAATTAGTTACAATTAATTAAAATCAATTTACTTAATTGTTACCTACTCTATTTTTAACTCAGCTTCTTGAGTGAGATAATTGCCTCTTAATTTTCAGACTTTCTTCTAGTTAGCTTAAGAATTTCAACTCTAAATTTTGTTCTAAATATCTCCTTATTTGTGTATTCACTTCATAATATTTCAAATTTCAGGTTAATGTGTTTGAGCCAGGAATTATTTTGGAATGTGAATTTAATTTCCATTATGTGACGTGATTGCTGTTCTCTGTTCAAATTAAGTTTTACTGTATTTATACAGAAAGTTCTATAGATTCAAGATTCTTTAAATATGCTGAGATTTGCTCTGTGAAATTTTTGTATGTGTTGTTTTTGTGCTTGAAGCCTGTTTAGTAAACAGTTAAATCAATCACAAATTTTGCTTAAACCTTTTTTGAAATAGGCTGTATTTCCTTTTTTCAATTATTTAAGGACTTATGCTAAATATTTTTCAATATGATTTATTTTTATTTTTTATAATATGATTTTAAATGTGTAAATTCATTTTTCATTTTATATATTTTAAACATATTTAACTATATTATAGTTGCATGCCTTTTTGGATTATTAGAACTTTATAGAATATATTTTACTTATTTCATGTAGCTGTTATCTTTATAACTAATTAGGATTTATTATTTTTTGCCAAAAATCTTATTTTTTGGTATTAATATAACCACATTTCCAAATAATCAATGGACCAAGAAAAATACGAAGGAAATTAAAAATTATTTATTGTTGGGTAATATTGAATAATTCATATACCAACACCATTTGCTATTTTTAATTAATCTGCTCTATCAAAGTTTTCCATCTTTCCATTTCCAATCTTTGCTAATTTGTAGGTGAGTCTCTGTAAACAGTATATAGCTTTTTCTTTATTATCCCATCTGAAAACAATTTTTTTTTCAATTTCATAAGTATATCGTAATTACTGATATGTTTGGAATTTATATTCTTGTCTTAATTTGTACTTTCCCCATGCTTTTATTTTTCCTACTTTTTGTTTTACTCTTTTTTTCTGCCTGTCACTGAGGACTTAAGCATGTTTTTCTTATACACATTTTTTTTGCTTACTTTTGAAACAAAGTCTAAATTTCTGTCCAGATAATAAATTTATCTTAAAATGCATTTATTCAAGTAATTTCTCCCACTTACACGTTGCTATTTTTAGTATGCCAATTCTACCTTGTTATACTCTATATACAGTTTTATTGTTATTGCTAAAAAAGTTAGTTCAGGCCTTAGTTTGTACCTTTTTATCTCCTTGCTTTTCCATGCTGCATTTTGAGTAATTTTGTTAGATCTTCTAAATCACAAATTTTTGATTTTTAAAAATCAAATCAAGTTTTAATTTTAAAAGAATACTTTTAATAACTTATCAGTATTGCTAATCCATTACTAAATACATCTTTATTTTTTTAGTGTTGGTTTTCTTTCGGTTCATTTTCCCATTTAATTGCAGAAATGGGTCAGTAATTTTAACAGCAATTGATGCCTGTTGTAATGATCAGAAAGAGAGAGGTGCTCTGGAGGCAGAAAAATGGAATAGCCCACTTACTGCAAGGCGTGGGAAAATGCTCCACGTGAGGAATCATCTGAGATAGACTTTGATTATTGACCCTTATTGTTAATATTATAAATGGTCATAATTTGTCAATCAATATTATTAATTGACTGTAAAAAATAATGGGACTGAAAGCTATGTAAGATCATTTACTTCCTGGACCATACAACCCCCCCCCCAAAAAAAAGCTATGTAAGATTAAATCAAATATTAAGTAAAGCAAATAATTGCTCGATTTCACTGACATTATTGTTGATTACAATATCCTTGGATAGACTATGCTGCAAATATATAGGGATTCTTCATGTTATTACTGACTTGATAACTTGCAAAATAAGGAGCATTAAAATAAATTGATGCAATGAGAACAATTGAAGCAATTTAATTTAGAAATATACCAACAAAAAGATACCGATGAAACATTATTTAAAGAAAGCTTTAGATATTTCCATAGGTACAACTATGAAATTTATAAGTAGAACATTTCCTACAGTACATATATGGGGAAAATTGATGTAGATATTTTCCAAGATGATCACAATACTCCAAAATATTTATCATTATCCATACAAAACAATTAACAATAAAAATATTAAGTATGCCTTATTAATGATTTACTTTTGCAGCTCATAATTAAACCTAGCACTTCTCATATTTAAGCAAAAATTTTCACCTGAAACAATATTTTTCTCATTAAAGTTAATATCTTGACTACATTCATTTATTTTTCATCCACACTTCTCAATCAAATGCATGCAATTTTTATCTGTTCAATTTTCAACAGCTATGTTACAATTTTAATTTAAAATCTATTTTAACATTATGCTCAGAAAAAAGTTTCACATAATTTTTCTTTCTAAAACTATGCAATATTTATTGGGGAGAATGGGTAGGTATTTTAAACTTGCTTTCTTACGTTTTAATATTACTCATTTGAAATAATTGTTTAGTGTTTCTTAAGGATACACTTGGATATACATATACATAAATTAAAATATTATGTGAAAATAAGTATAACAGAATAAGTCAATTTAAGTGTTCTATGCTTATATGATATTCCCTTAAGGTTAAATGAATTGCTGAAGCCATTTGCATTATATCAGAAGCTTAGAGAATTTACACAATATTCAAACTCATTGTTTGAGACAAAAATTTTATGACATAATAAAACACTAGGTATTCTTTCAATGGAGGCAAGTATTAATAGAACTAAGTATATGATTAGTTATCCTTTATTTTTTTAAATAATTATTTCAAAATAATAATTGATTAATTAATATAGTTAGTAGAAATTATGGAAAGCAAATTCTGGAATAGAAAGAACTATACTTCAAAGCCAGTTTTCTGTTTTATTTACCCTGGAATGTAAGTACAATTGCATTTAACTCTGTTTTGGAAAAGCTCTACTAACAAGATTTATTAATGTCAATGAAAAACAGTCCACATTTAAAATGTGATAGCATTTCAAACTTCAGATAATTTGTGCACATAAATTCTCCATTCTTTTCTTTTTTTTATTTTTATTTTTTATTTTTAAAATTTTTATTAATAAAACCAATCAGCATACAATATGAACATTCTTTTTTGTCAGTCACATGTATATTCATCATCGTGATCATTTCTTAGAACATTTGCATCAATTCAGAAAAAGAATAAAAACAAAACAGAAAAAAATTCATATATACCATACCCCTTTCATTGATCACTAGTATTTCAATCTACCAAATTTATTTTAATATTTGTTCCCCCCATTATTTATTTATTTTTAATCCATATGTTTTACTCATCTGTCCATAAAGTAGATAAAAGAAGCACCAGTCACAAGGTTGTCACAATCACTCGGTCACATTGTGAAAGCTGTATCGCATTAAATAGGTATCACCTGTTAAGTTAAAGCATAACAGAGAGGCTGGAGGTAACTGCCTGAAAATGCAGAGTTGTGTTCCAGGAACCATGTTTCTCCATTATTTTCAAATTCATAATTATAAATCCATAAGAATTTTCCCATACAATGCATAAGATGTTAATGCTAGAAGTTTATTTACCAAACAACTTTAATGTCAAAACTCAGTTCTTAGGCCAAAATTGTTAAATATTCATCAAATATTATCTTTATGATAAATATAATTATTTTAATATAACATACTTGATATATTCAATGTAATTGTGTGTATAAATTCCTTTAATGAATACTTATTCATGAACGAAATGAAAATAATTTAACTCAATGAATAACACTTAAAGTCAATATTGTTTTAACCTTTTCCCACAGTAAACAAACAATTTGCTTATACAACCTTTAACTAACATATAAAAGTGTTGGGATTATAAAGCTCATCACTTCAGTTTAAATAGCAGTCGTTGCTTCATATAAGAGAAGTGTAACTTTTCACGATAGTATACGAGGGTATACTAAAAAAAATTTTATATTTTACCCCATTATATGCTTCTCAAATGTAGTATTCATGATAGAAAATGTTTGACACTATAGTAATATAATTCTTGTTATGTTTCTTTATAGTATTCCCAAAAGCAGAGGTGGGTTTAATAGCAAATATGTGATCTAGATAAAATCATTAAAAATAAGAATGGCAAAATACTGCGACAGATCTTTAAGCAAGATTGGTCATATTTTAATAACATTTTCAAATACTTAACAAAAGAAGACTCTTTAAATTGATGTTTCTACAAGAGTTAGAGGTGACAATGGTATTATGGGTCAGAATCCTTTTACCTTATAAGTAATCATCTCGTCCTACCATCCACATTGAAAGTTGTTGAGAGAGCTTTGTATATGTGACTAGGAATCATTAGCTGTCACTGAATCTCTCTTTTTGTATTTTTAAAATTTTCTTATCATGTGTGACAGTTTTGAAACGGAGTTTTATTTAAAAAGTAGTACCCAATGGCAGTGGGTCTAGGAAATAGAATTTGCTGAAACAGATACACAAAGCAGCAACCTTCCAAAACAAATTATGTGTTTAGCTGAGATGAGAGGGGAGAAACAGGTTCAATTGAAAAGTTATTGAGTTAATTAGTGCTTTCCATGGTACATTTAAATAAAATAAACCAGTGTGCTCTACTTTCATTCTGTAAGGGAACCTGTTAAGCGTTTATATCACAGATTGTGAGGCTGCAATCAATTTTATGAAGAAACTTCTATGTATGGTATATTAAATGCAGTCAGAAAGTAAAAGTTACATTTCTGCAGAGATTTTCCAGTTTGGAATATGTAAAAACGGCAATAGCCAGCTTAATTTGGTGCATAAATACTTTGCACTTAACTAAATACTCAAGAAGTGATATTTAATCAAATACACCAGAAGCCAAAACCCTTCAAACATAAAAAGAAAGAAAAAGAGAAGGAAGATATTTTTGCAGCTGGATAGGTTTAAGCTTTTGTCTATTTAGCTTACTGTGTAACTTTAGCCCAGGAGTTGGCAAACAATGGTCCATGTGTGAAATTTAACCTGCCGTTTGTTTCTGTTAATAAAATTCTGTTGGAACGCAGCCACACCCATTTGTCTATAGCTGCTTTCACACCATACCAACAGAGCTGAGGATGCTTAAACTAATTGTCATCAGCCCTATCCAGAAAACATTTGCTGGCCCCTGTCCTAACTTAATTACCCAATAGTACTTTTTATTTTAAATTGCAGCCATGTTTGTCTTCTATCTCTCTAAGTGTTAGAGTGTTTTTAATGGATAAGGGGCTGATGGTTAAAATAATAAGCAGTAAGATTAAAATTCCAATTTTTGTGTAGAAAAGACTGCCTGAATTCACTAAACTCAATTCTTCATTTACTTATTCAGTACTTAATAGATATATAATACAAAAAGGAATCAAAATAATTCTAATAACTTTAAAGTTTCCAATCTGAATACAGTATGCATGATACACTGCGAGGGTAAAAATGACATTTCACTGTATTTATGTAAAGTATTAAAAAATAAGTCTCCCAAGGAAAGGTGAAAAAATTCTTTCCAGAAAATCATAGGTTTGCCAAAAGTTGTTTGTATTTAAATAATCAAACGTTTGCCTGTTTTTAAATGCAATTTTATTGAGATATATTCACATATCATATAATCATCCAAAGTGTGCAATCAATGGTTCATGGTGTCATCATATAGTTGTGCATTTATCACCACAATCAATTTTTAAACATTTTCATTACTCCAAAAAAAGAATAATAATAGAAATGAACACCCAAAACCTCCAATTCTCCTTGTCTCTCCTATTATTCATTTACCTTTTGTGTGTATTATTTTACTAATCTGTTCATACACTGGAGAAAGTATCAGTGACAAGGTTTTCACAATCGATCAGTCACACTGTGGAAGCCCTGTAGTTATACAGTCATCTTCAAGAATCAAAGCTAATGGATTACAGTTGGACAGTTGCAGGTATTTCCTTCTAGCTCTTCTATTACACAAAAAACTAAAGAGCTGTATCTATACAATGCATAAGAATACCTCCAGAATGGCTTTTCAACTCTATTTGAAATATCTTAGCCACTGAAACTTTATTTTGTTTCATCTCTAGCTTTCCCCTTTTGGTCAAGAAGGCTTTCTTAATCACATGATGTCAGCGCCAGGTGCATCCTGGGAGTCTGTCGCTGTTGCCAGGGAGATTTACACCCCTGGAGGTCATGTCCCATGTAGGGGAGAGGAGTTTGCCAGTTTTTGCTTATTTATATGTTTGATAACATGCCTACTGTATGCAACATGCATGCTATAATGCTTAAATCATAAAATCTCTTTAAATACCACAGTATTTGTGTGAAGGGCTTGAATTGTTTGCTAGAGTGCTTTAAAAGGAGAAAGAAACATTTTGGAGAAAACACAGATGCAGATACTTGGAGAACAGTTGCTCAGAGCCGATAGAAACTTGGATATTTGGAGATGCTTGGAGTGCCAACAGAGAGAGCAGATGTCTATACACAGGCAGAGCCTAGCAGACATCACTGTGTGCCTTCCCACGAGATCAAGCCAGAACCCAGAATTGTGCCCTGGAGGAGCTAAGTGAATGCCCACAGATGCTCAGAGATGAAATGACTGACATCAGAGGCTGGAAACAACAGAACCAGGAACAAGGACCAGCAGGCATCAGCCATATGTCTTCCCAGCTGACAGAGGTGTTTTGAACTACATCAGCCTTTCTTGAGTGGAGGTAACCTCTTGTTAGTGCCTTGATTTGGACGTTTTCATGGCCTTAGAAGAGCAAACTTGCAACTTATTAAATTCCCTTTTTAAAAGCTGTTCCATTTCTGGTTTATTGTTTTCCAGCATCATTAGCAAACTAAAACAGAGTTCTTGGGACTATGGGAGGCAAACCACATATTTTCCTCCCACATTCTCTATAAGAACAGTCCTCATCTTCTATGGGGCTCAGAAAATCTCAAGTGGAAAAGTGCTATTAGATCTGTAAGAAAGGGAAACCTCTGCTACATCGCCACCTGTGTCAGATTTTCATTGCATATTGGGCATTTGGGAAGCTTCCCATGTTATATTTGGGGCCATATTTAGGGGCAGGCTTATGAAGAAATACTTATGTAGTATTGAAAAGTATGTAATCAAAAACTACTCTCTTCCACCAGAAATTCTATTGAACACATTATGCATAATCTCTGAAATTGTGCATTAGAACAATGTTTCTTTTTCTCTGATAAAATTCAGAAAACCTTATGCCAGAGAAAACACACCAAATCATATTAGCTGCTTAGTCTCCATTGTCAAAGAGCAAAAGGGATTGCTTCCTGGAAGTCTATTATGGGGTCTGTGAAACTAAAGATACGGTATAAAATTGTAAAGGTACAATGTAAGCACATAAAATTGGTGAGGATAAATGACTAGGTAAAGCTGAGGTTGTTGGCAAGAAATATAAAAAATAATCATTTATCAAGTGCCTATTATATGCTTCTGAAAGATACATGTAATTTATTATTAAAAAGTCAACCTTCATATTTATAAAACAGACAATGATAGAACATTTCTTAACTTGCTAAGTTGGGCTGGCAAGACCCTGATACAAAATATGGCACAGGTATCGCAGGAAAATAAAGAGGCTGGTATCACTCATGAAATACAGGTACAGAAATCTTAAACGCAACACCAAAAATATATGAAAGGAAGAAAGAAAGGAAGAAGGTAAGAAATAAACATCTATGAGACTGATGACAAGAACGAAGTTCATTCTAGGCTCAGACAGAGTTATCCTGCTCCTGGCATTATCTGAAACATAACAACCTCAACAGGCACAATTCCAAGGCTATAAATAAGTCTGTGAAACTGCTACAACCTCCGATGGCCATTATAAAACATCTTCACCTAACAAAAACAGTCAATTTTTCCTGCAAATGCTTACTCACACTTGTCATGTCCTCTCTCCAGTCACTTGCCTCAGATCGAGTACTTGTCTTGTATCTCATGATGGAAAAATGGGGACCGTATTTCCACAGTTCACAGACTGTGTGGGCCTGGAATTCCAGGTGTTAGCTATAACCTTGAAAATAAGCAACGTTTTTCATGTTGTTAAGGGATAGAACAAGAGAAGAAAGATGATAAAATAAGAAGTTGAAAAACAAGAGCCCAAAAGAAAAACAAATGAATTAAGTGCTTTATAAAAGATGTCCTAATTATTCTCCTGCATTTGAGGACTAGAGGGGAAAAACTTAATAACTCAACTAAAAGTATGAAATCTAGCTATCCTAAAGGGAACATCTAGTTAATAAAATTTTAGGCTGGTTTTATAACATTTGAGTGAGGTGGCAGGAAATCTCGAATAACATATGATTTTCAGGAAGCTAGTGATACTTAAACTTCATTGGAACTCATCTGCCTAGGTCCTTTCCAAAGATCGAGAAGGAGTCCCAACAACATATTCACATGGCCATGTGCTTACAAAATTTTCAAAAGAAAGGTATTTTATCCGTAATTTATTGTGAGTGTTGCCTCTTTCCACTTTGATTTTCCTTCCTCTGGAAGGCTTTGCAAATGCCATGTGGACATTTTTTTAAGAACCCATTAGGGGGCGGGCCACGGTGGCTCAGCAGGTAGAGTTCTCGCCTGCCATGCCAGAGACCTGGGTTCGTGTCCCGGTGCCTGCCCATGAAAAAAAAAAAGAACCCATTAGGAAGAAGTTGAATTGGGAATACATTTAGTGTGGGCTTATTGGAATATATTTATGGACTTTAAGATAGCTTTTAGGTATGGTCAAGCTAGTATTAGCTGTTACAGCTAGGGCTCAAATGTATCTCAGATTCCTCCTACCCACTATGCTATCTCATCCAGCCCATGGCTCAGAGATTTAAGACCAAAGACCATATTTCTATATAGTCATGTACTGTAGCATCTGAGCTAGAAGTCTGAGGAGTGAAGAGAAATTGAGTTTGGTCAATAAACTAATTTGTGGAAAATTCTACTGATTATCAATTATGGAATACTGAAAACATGCAAAAAATACTTCTCACACCTGCCTAATCAAAAGGGACAATTTTCTCACATCAGATATAAACTTGATAATGAAGCATATATAGTTATAAGGGCCACATACATTTTTGATGGTATGGTGCTAAATAGAATTTATAGGAATTCTATTTGGAGACTCAAACTAGTAGAGGTGAGTTAATTTGTGTGTGAAATTACACATTTCAAAAACAAAAAGAGCTTTCAAAAACAAACAAAAAAATAAATTAAAATTACTATGCTAGAAGAAAGACTAAAATAATTTGTCATATTTTGAAGATGCCTAATTTGCTGGTATTTCATTTTAAATAAATATTCACTTTCGTACGTAAAATTAGGTCACTCTTCAACAATCATTTACTAAAAATCTACTATCTGCAAAAATTGTACTAAGTAGATGTAGCTGGGAACAGGTCCTTGTCCTCTTTAAAAGTAGAGAAGGCGAGCCCAACATTGACTAACTGATGCAGCAGTTTAATACAGTGCTATAATGAGGAAATTCAGAGGGCTTTGAGCCCATTTGAAAGTACCTGTAGACCTATTTGCCAAGAATGAGAAGGTGGTCAGGGAAACATTTTCTTAAGGAAGTAAATTTGATCTAATCTCTACAGCACGAGTAGGGATTTTGTCGGTAAATGTTTGGATAGTGAAGAGCAGAGAGGTCCAGGCAAAATGATAGCATAATCTATGACTCTAAAGCAGGAAGGTCCATGATATGTCTAAGAAATTGAAGGAAAGGGCAGTACATAGCAAACAGCTGCAGGTAGGGTGGTCAGTGGCACATCACGTGGGGTCACATTATCCTCTGTCTCCTTTGTTATATCTTAAAATGCATAGAGAAACTAATTTTATTGACTTATACTTTAACATATACAGAGTCTATAGACTACAAACATGATTCAACAAATTCATAAAGAGGAATTTAACAGTATTCATGGAAAAATATGATCTATCATTTATAACAAAGTGGGAAAATTCAGAGGAGCTAGCTGATTGCATTTCAGATAACTGTTGACACATTACATACAATAGATTTGAAAAATAAAATTACAAATCTGGAAAATGGCTGGTAATAAAATGAATGCTAATACCAGTTATGACTTCATTTTCTAAAATTTCAAAAAATATGTATTTCTCTTGAAAGGCCCTAAAGTAGATTTTAAAATTGGAAAGAATTTGTATTCTTATATAGAGTAACTCAACATAATAGAGATGTCAGTACTCACAGATAAGTTTTAAATTTAATGTAACTCTCCCCCAAAATACCCATAAGCTCCTGTAAGGAGCAGGAACAGTTGATAATGAGGTTCATATGGAAAAACAAGCAAGCAAACAAACGTGCCAAAATAGCCAAGAAATTATTGAGGGGATAAAGAAAAAGCTATGAGGAGAAACTAGCTGTTTTAATAATGTTTTAATATACAAAGATGTTTTAATATATAAAGCAGCAGGAGACCTGGGTTTGATTCCTGGTCCATGCGCTTCCCAAAAAACAAAGCGAACAAGCAAAACAAACAAACACAAATATAACAAATGCTGCTGTAATAATGGGATACTCATAAAGAAAAAATAATGAGATGTGACCCCACCATACAGCATACAAAAAACATATATATATCAGATATTAGATACTATATATTTGTATATAATATTATAATTAAATTCATAAAAGTGATGCATTAATTAGAATTTATTAACAAAATTAACATATTTTTGTGTTTTTACATAAAACTTTTTATACTGGCACATTAATAGACAACTACACAAGTCTAATAAAATAGTATAGCTATAGACTTAATTATAATGGAATCAGTATCTAAGTAAGAAATCATATAAATGCCTGATTCACAGGTGAGCTCTTTGCTGGGACAACTGGACAACCATTTGATAATGTATACTATTAGATTCAATTCTCATAATATGTACAAGAATAAACTCAAAGTAAATCTGAGATTTAAATGTTTAAAAAAAAGAAAGAAATCTTTTTCAACTAGAAGAAAACATGAAGGTATTTCTCTATAAGTTGATTATAGGATTTTTTTTAGTATAATATAGTTTAGGTAAAATAAAAGATTGATAAATTTAACTAGGAAAAGTAAACATTCCCTTGGATTAAAAAAAGTACAACATTGTAAACATAGTCAAAAGGTACCTGAAAAACTGGAAGATAAAAAGGCTTGACGTCCCAATATATAAAAGCATTCTTTAAATCTGATATTTTAAAAAATTAAAAGCGCTACAGAAAAATGGGCAAAGTACATCCACAGAAAATCCACAAAAACATTATAAAAATGTCACTTAGACATAGTAAAATATGTCCAACCTTACAAACAATTAGAAAAGTAAGTACAAATTAAAATTGCTTTTTCATATCATTTATTAGCTAACAGAAATGCAAAAATTAAAACAAAAGTATGAAGCACTTTCTGTTAGGCTACGGGAAAATAAGCACTTACATCCATTGCTATGGGAATGTATATCGATACAACCCTCTTGGCAATTTTTAACAGACTATGTATATTTTATTTTTTAACCAACCATTTCACTACTGGGGATTTATCCTCAAGACATACCGCCAGTGATACAAAAAAATACACACATTCAAGGCTATTCATTGCAACATGGTTTGTGATTGCAAAAAGTTGGAAACAGCTTAAATATGCACATGTAGGAGAGTGCTTGAATGGACTCTAGAACTTTCATGCAATGTACTTACTACCTTTCAGCTCTATAGAGAATGAATAAGAGCTCCACCTACATGTATATAGACTTAATAGTTTTGTCTGTTTAAAGAGCCCACAAACAATGGCGTTAAGTAGCAGTGAGGACACATAGTGCTCAGATCTTGGTTTCTAAATACATTCCCCAAAGAAAGGAAACAGCTGCAGAGCCTTGTGGAGAAATATCGAATTCCTGGTCTGGGAATAATGGTGGAATGTTAAAAGACAGAGGAGTCAGCTGGTAGGAATTTATAGACCAAACCTAAGCTAGTTTGAACATCCATATAAACAATGATAATAACAGATTGTAACCTACTGAATTAACCAAGAATCCAGGAGTTCATACTTAGATAAACTAATTTTTAAATGTGTAAATAAATCAAGGAGGAGAGAAATCTTTTCTTCATGGTAGAATGCCAACTAAAAATATAGAAGGAATCATAAAATTGGAAAATCACCATTAGATCAACATCACAGCGATAATTGTTTCAGGCGAAAACCATCTGCATGATAAAACAGTGGGTGAAATTTTGATGAGAAACGGTTTATTTGCATGGTCTCAAAGTATCTCCCCATGAGACATTTATTAATTGCAGAGAGAAAACAGAAACTTTACAGTCAACCTCATCTTAAAAGGAAAGAAAGCATCAGGCACTTGTGCTACAATGCACTGAGAAGAATGCAACATTAATTTTGTGGTCTTCTGCCAAAAACCCATAATGAAATCATGAGGAAACATCAGGAAATCCAAATTGAAGATATTCAACAAAAGAATAGGCCTGTTTGCTTAAGAAAATGTCAAAGGCATGAAAGACAAAGAAGACTGAGGAACTTCCAGATTAAAGGACAAAAATAATCTTTCTGTCAAATGTACTGCTGGGATGAATCCTGGAACAGGAAGAAATACTTTTACCATCATGGTCATAATGGATATTATTGGGATAATTGGTACGATATGAAAAGTTACACAGATTAGAAGATAATATTTTATTAACAGTAATTTTCTGATTTTGGTAATTATACTATAGTTAAGCAAGAAAATTTCCTTGCCTTTGAAAAGTGTTTAAAGCTAAAGGGACATATCTTCAGTAACTTACTTTCATGTGTATCAAAGAAATTTTATATATATATATATATATCATAAAATTATGTATATAGAGAGATATGAACATTTGAGAAATCTAAAAGAAATGAAATATCATGAAAAGTCTTTGCACTATTCTTACAAATACTTTTAAGTCTGAAATTATGTCAGAGTGAAAAATTTTAAAAAAAGTGCTATATATTTATATCTATCAAATTACCTTTAGATAGTAAGATTTAGATATGAAGATACTGAAATTGAATTATTGTTAAGTGAAGATTTAAAGTAAGTAATATTCTGTGGGCTTTTAAATATTTCTTACTTATAAATTAGAGAAGTTACAGATGGAATAAACTTTCAATTATTTAATATTTTTTAAGAAATTGCCTTTGTCATCAGCTCTCTGGGAACACTAGAATAATTAAATTCTCACTAGTTAAATGTGTTAAATAATTAAAGTTGTCAAAATCGCCAACGTGCATGAATCCTGAGGCTATTCACATAAACAAAGCCAAGCAAAATATATTGAGTCACTTTAAGGTCATCTTTAGAATTTTTGAATTAAAGAACAATGACATGTAAAACCATATAAAACATCTAATATGGAACTTAGGTAACATTTACAGGAGCTTTCAGTTTAGAATGGAAATATAACAAATAAAGTGGCTTTATTATTCAATTTTTTTTCCAAATGGCATCCTCTAATTACCAACCTTATCACTCCTCTATTTTTGCATAAATAAAAGGAAAAAGGCATATTCTGTAGTAGAAAATGTCATGCTAAGTGAGAAATCTACCCAGTGTGCAGCATTCTCTTTTAAAAAGGGAATGTGCTGGTTTGAAACTGTCGTGTACCCCAGAAAAGCCATGTTCTTTAATCCTCATTCAATAGTGATGAGTGGGATCTTTTTTATTATTTCCATGGAGATGGGACCTACTCAATTGTAGGCGGTACCTTGGATTAGTTTCCATGGAGATGTGCCTCCACCCATTCAAGGTAGGGTTGCTTGCTGGAACCCTTTAAGAGGGAACAATTTTGGCAAAAGCTTCAGTGCTGACACAGCCCAAGTAGCCAGAGATTTTTGGCTATGCAGAAAGAAAGCACCCCCAGGGAAGACTTACGAAATGAGGAGAGAAAACCAGCAGACATCGCCATGTGCCTTCCTAGCTGAGAGAGGTGTCCACAAGCCAGAGACCTCAGCAGATGCTAGTCAGGTGTCTTGCAAGCCACAGAGGTGTTCCAGTGGTATCAGCCTTTCTTCAGTGAAGGTAACCTCTTTTGGTGTGTTAATTTGGACATTTTAATGGCCTTAGAACAGTAAACTTGCAACTTTTTAAATTTCCTTTTTAAAAGCCATTCCATTACTGGTATATTGCGTTCTGGCAGCTTTAACAAACTAAAACAGATTTAGGTACCAGATGTGGGGTGCTGCTGTATTTTACAAACACCAAATATGTTGGAACAGCTTTTTAAATGGATAAGTGGAAGAATTTTGGAAGTGTTGCTTGGTACTGGGAGTGATTCTTGAGAAACAGAATCTTAAAAATGGGCTTTTATAATTGGTCTTCTACTCTAATTAGATTCAAGGGCACTGATGTCTATTTCCAAAAATCAAGACAGCACTGATAGTCCATAGCATGAATTGTCAATAGAAACAGGCAAAATATCACCATTTGATTCTTCTAATTGTACGTTTATATGAGGCAAAGCTCTAAAAGACAGTGTTTTTGACAGATTAACAGAATTTTGTGGAGTTAAAAGATATAATGGTGTTGGCTGGTTGTTCCTAGACAGGTTGAATACAGTTATCAAAGAAAGGGATGAGCTGAAGGCTTCAAATTTGCAGCTTCAGCACTGTATAAAAAATGCGAAAGAGCCAGCCCGCCCTCCTCTCCCTCTTTGTCCGCCGGCCCGGCGCGGTGCTCACGCCCCGCCAGCCAGCCCGCCCTCCTCTCCCTCTTCCCCCTTCTGCTCCGGCGGCACTCCATCCGCCATCTTATCCTTCCCTTTCGCCTCCTGCTCAGGCGGCTCTCCAACCACCACCGTGCCCTCTTCCGCCTTCACCGGCTCCTCCGCCACCGTCCTCGACAGCCTTGCCACCCTCACCTTTCCTCCTCCAGAACAGCTACTGTGGGAGTGGAGACAATACAGAGCAGCTCCCGGAGCCACGACAGAGATCAAAGGGACGGCGTTCCCCATCCTGGAACGGCTGACTGTCTGGGAGAACCAGTTCCGGTGAAATCGCCGAGGGGTGCGGGCTTTTCCGGGTGGGACGGCAAGCGGCCGGAGTCCCTCCCTTCCTCCTTCCCAGGCCAGCTGGCAGAATTGGGCAGGTGGTCCCCTCGGGCCACGGCGGCTGGTGCCCCCACCACGCAAGGCCCTCCGGACCAACTGAGAGAGTTGGGTCGGAAATCACCAGACTGCGGAGAACGGTGACCGGGGGTTCCCTTCCAAACACGTGACTCCCCGGTCCGGCTGGGAACAGTGCACTCTCCCGGGCTGTGGCAGCGGGTGCCCTCCCGCCACGCTTGGCGCCCCGGGCCGACTAGGAAATTCGGTCGGGTGCTCTCCCGGGCTGCGGCGGCCGGCGACCCTCCCTGCGGTCGGACCCCAAGGCCGGCTGGCATTCTTCCAAGCCGCTTCGGCTGCCGAACCACCCCCAGGTGAGAGTTTTCCAAAGTTAAAGGACCCACAGCAACTTTTACTGGTGGAACCCATAGAGAAACGTGTGCCACGAGCGCCACCTATTGGGCAGGATAAGAAAAACAGAACCCAGAGATTTCACAGATAAATCTTTCAACCTGTTGGGTCCAACACCCAGGGAAATCTGACTAAATGCCCAGACGCCAGCAGAAGATAACGGATCACGCTCAGAAAATTGAAAATATGGCCCAGCCAAAGGAACAAACCCATAGTTCAAATGAGATACAGGAGCTGAAACAACTAATGCTGAATATACGGACAGAAATGGAAAACCTTTTCAAAAACGAAATTGATAAATTGAGGGAGGACATGAAGAAGACATGGGCTGAACAAAAAGAAGAAATAGAAAAACTGAAAAAACAAATCACAGAGCTTATGGAAGTGAAGGATAAAGTAGAAAAGATGGAAAAAACAATGGATATCTACAATGACAGATTTAAAGAAACAGAAGATAGAATTAGTGATTTGGAGGATGGAACATCTGAACACCAAAAAGAAACAGAAACTATCCAGAAAAGAATGGAAAATATTGAACAGGGGATCAGGGAACACAAGGACAATATGAACCACACAAATATATGTGTTGTGGGTGTCCCAGAAGGAGAAGAGAAGGGAAAAGGAGGAGAAAAACTAATGGAAGAAATTATCACTGAAAATTTCCCAACTCTTATGAAAGACCTAAAATTACAGATCCAAGAAGTGCACTGCACCCCAAAGAGATTAGACCCAAATAGGTGTTCTCCAAGACACTTACTAGTTAGAATGTCAGAGGTCAAAGAGAAAGAGAGGATCTTGAAAGCATCGAGAGAGAAGCAATCCATCACATACAAGGGAAACCCAATAAGACTATGTGTAGATTTCTCAGCAGAAACCATGGAAGCTAGAAGACAGTGGGATGATATGTTTAAGTTACTAAAAGAGAAAAACTGCCAACCAAGACTCCTATATCCGGAAAATTGTCCTTCAAAAATGAGAGAGAAATTAAAACATTCTCAGACAAAAAGTCACTGAGAGAATTTGTGACCAAGAGACCAGCTCTGCAAGAAATACTAAAGGGAGCACTAGAGTCAGATACGAAAAGACAGAAGAGAGAGGTATGGAGAAGAGTGTAGAAAGAAGGAAAGTCAGCTATGATATATATATTGCAAAAGACAAAATGGTAGAGGAAAATATTATCCAAACAATAATAACACTAAATGTTAATGGACTGAATTCCCCAATCAAAAGACATAGAATGGCAGAATGGATTAAAAAACAGGATCCTTCTATATGCTGTCTACAGGAAACACATCTTAGACCCAAAGATAAACATAGGTTGAAAGTGAAAGGGTGGGAAAAGATATTTCATGCAAATAACAACCAGAAAATAGCAGGAGTGGCTATACTAATATCCAACAAGTTAGACTTCAAATGTAAAACAGTTAAAAGAGACAAAGAAGGACACTATAAACTAATAAAATGAACAATTAAACAAGAAGACATAACAATCATAAATATTTACACACCGAACCAGAATGCCCCAAAATACGTGAGGAATACACTGCAAACACTGAAAAGGGAAATAGACACAAATACCATAATAGTTGGAGACTTCAATTCCCCACTCTCATCAATGGACAGAACATCTAGACAGAGGATCAATAAAGAAATAGAGAATCTGAATATTACTATAAAGGAGCTAGACTTAACAGACATTTATAGGACATTAAATCCCACAACAGCAGGATACACCTTTTTCTCAAGTGCTCATGGATCATTCTCAAAGATAGACCATATGCTGGGTCGCAAAGCAAGTCTTAACAAATTTAAAAAGATTGAAATCATACACAACACTTTCTTGGATCATAAAGGAATGAAGTTGGAAATCAATAATAGGCGGAATGCCAGAAAATTCACAA
Source organism: Tamandua tetradactyla (assembly GCF_023851605.1). NCBI lineage: Eukaryota > Metazoa > Chordata > Mammalia > Pilosa > Myrmecophagidae > Tamandua > Tamandua tetradactyla. The sequence goes on from NC_135352.1 coordinate 33,561,292, forward strand.
ATACGTGGAGGCTCAACAACACACTCTTAAACAATGAGTGGGTCAAAGAAGAAATTTCAAGAGAAATTAGTAAATACCTCGAGGCAAATGAAAATGAAAACACAACATATCAAAACTTATGGGATGCAGCAAAGGCAGTGCTAAGAGGGAAATTTATTGCCCTAAATGCCTATATCAGAAAAGAAGAAAAGGGAAAAATGCAGGAATTAACTGTCCACTTGGAAGAACTGGAGAAAGAACAGCAAACTAATCCCAAAGCAAGCAAAAGGAAAGAAATAACAAAGATTAGAGCAGAAATAAATGAAATTGAAAACATGAAAACAATAGAGAAAATCAATAAGACCAGAAGTTGGTTCTATGAGAAAATCAATAAGATTGATGGGCCCTTAGCAAGATTGACAAAAAGAAGAAGAGAGAGGATGCAAATAAATAAGATCAGAAATGGAAGAGGAGACATAACTACTGACCTCACAGAAATAAAGGAGGTAATAACAGGATACTATGAACAACTTTACGCTAATAAATACAACAATTTAGATGAAATGGACGGGTTCCTGGAAAGACATGAACAACCAACTTTGACTCAAGAAGACATAGATGACCTCAACAAACCAATCACAAGTAAAGAAATTGAATTAGTCATTCAAAAGCTTCCTAAAAAGAAAAGTCCAGGACCAGACGGCTTCACATGTGAATTCTACCAAACATTCCAGAAAGAATTAGTACCAACTCTCCTCAAACCCTTCAAAAAAATTGAAGTGGAGGGAAAACTACCTAATTCATTTTACGAAGCCAACATCACCCTTATACCAAAACCAGGCAAAGATATTACAAAAAAAGAAAACTACAGACCAATCTCTCTAATGAATATAGATGCAAAAATCCTCAATAAAATTCTAGCAAATCGTATCCAACACACATTAAAAGAATTATACATCATGACCAAGTAGGATTCATTCCAGGTATGCAAGGATGGTTCAACATAAGAAAATCAATTAATGTAATACACCATATCAACAAATCAAAGCAGAAAAATCACATGATCATCTCAATTGATGCAGAGAAGGCATTTGACAAGATTCAACATCCTTTCCTGTTGAAAACACTTCAAAAGATAGGAATACAAGGGAATTTCCTTAAAATGATAGAGGGAATATATGAAAAACCCACAGCTAATATCATCCTCAATGGGGAAAAATTGAAAACTTTCCCCCTAAGATCAGGAACAAGACAAGGATGTCCACTATCACCACTATTATTCAACATTGTGTTGGAGGTTCTTGCCAGAGCAATTAGACAAGAAAAAGAAATACAAGGCATCAAAATTGGAAAGGAAGAAGTAAAACTATCACTGTTTGCAGACGATATGATACTATATGTCGAAAACCCGGAAAAATCCACAACAAAACTACTAGAGCTAATAAATGAGTACAGCAAAGTAGCAGGTTACAAGATCAACATTCAAAAATCTGTAACATTTCTATACACTAGTAATGAACAAGCCAAGGGGGAAATCAAGAAACGAATCCCATTTACAATTGCAACTAAAAGAATAAAATACCTAGGAATAAATTTAACTAAAGAGACAAAAAACCTATACAAAGAAAACTACAAAAAACTGCTAAAAGAAATCACAGAAGACCTAAATAGATGGAAGGGCATACTGTGTTCATGGATTGGATGACTAAATATAGTTAAGATGTCAATCCTACCTAAATTGATCTACAGATTCAATGCAATACCAATCAAAATCCCAACAACTTATTTTTCAGAAATAGAAAAACCAATAAGCAAATTTATCTGGAAGGGCAGGGTGTCCCAAATTGCAGAAAACATCTTGAGGAAAAAAAATGAAGCTGGAGGTCTCGCGCTACCGGACTTTAAGGCATATTATGAAGCCACAGTGGTCAAAACAGCATGGTATTGGCATAAAGATAGATATATCGACCAATGGAATCGAATAGAGTGCTCAGATATAGACCCTCTCATCTATGGACATTTGATCTTTGATAAGGCAGTCAAGCCAACTCACATGGGACAGAACAGTCTCTTCAATAAATGGTGCCTAGAGAACTGGATATCCATATGCAAAAGAGTGAAAGAAGACCCATATCTCACACCCTATACAAAAGTTAATTCAAAATGGATCAAAGATCTAAACATTAGGTCTAAGACCGTAAAACAGTTAGAGGAAAATGTTGGGAGATATCTTACGAAACTTACAATTGGAGGCGGTTTTATGGACCTTAAACCTAAAGCAAGAGCACTGAAGAAGGAAATAAATAATTGTGAGCTCCTCAAAATTAAACATTTTTGTGCATCAAAGAACTTCATCAAGAAAGTAGAAAGACAGCCTACACAATGGGAGATAATATTTGGAAATGACATATCAGATAAAGGTCTAGTATCCAGAATTTATAAAGAGATTGTTCAACTCAACAACAAAAACACAGCCAACCCAATTACAAAATGGGAAAAAGACTTGAACAGACACCTACCAGAAGAGGAAATACAAATGGCCAAAAGGCACATGAAGAGATGCTCAGTGTCCCTGGCCATTAGAGAAATGCAAATCAAAACCACAATGAGATATGATCTCACACCCACCAGAATGGCCATTATCAACAAAACAGAAAATGACAAGTGCTGGAGAAGATGCAGAGAAAGAGGCACACTTATCCACTGTTGGTGGGAATGTCAAAGGGTGCAACCACTGTGGAAGGCAGTTTGGCGGTTCCTCAAAAAGCTGAATATAGAATTGCCATACGACCCAGCAATACCATTGCTGGGTATCTACTCAAAGGACTTAAGGGCAAAGACACAAATGGACATTTGCACACCAATGTTTATAGCAGCGTTATTTACAATTGCAAAGAGATGGAAACAGCCAAAATGTCCATCAACAGACGAGTGGCTAAACAAACTGTGGTATATACATACGATGGAATATTATGCAGCTTTAAGACAGGATAAACTTATGAAGCATGTAATAACATGGATGGACCTAGAGAACATTATGCTGAGTGAGTCTAGCCAAAAACTAAAGGACAAATACTGTATGGTCCCACTGATGTGAATGGACATTCGAGAATAAACTTGGAATATGTCATTGGTAACAGAGTCCAGCAGGAGGTAGAAACAGGGTAAGATAATGGGTAATTGGAGCTGAAGAGATACAGACTGTGCAACAGGACTAGATACAGAAACTCAAAAATGGACAGCACAATAATACCTAATTGTCAAGTAATCATGTTAAAACACTGAATGAAGCTGCATCTGAGCTATAGGTTTAGTTTGTTTGTTTGTTTGTTTGTTTGTTTTTTTAACTATTATTATTACTTTTATTTCTTTTCTCTATATTAACATTCTATATCTTTGTCTGGTGTGTCGCTAGTTCTTCTGGACCGATGCAAATGTACTGAGAAACGATGATCATGCATCTATGTGATGATGTTGGGAATTGCTGATTGCATGTGTATAATGGTGTGATTTCTAGATGTTGGGTTAATTTCTTTTTTTTTTTCTGTTAATTAATAAAAAAAAAAAAATGCGAAAGCTTCTATGGGTACCCTGAAGGAAAATTGGATTTCTCAGATTAATATCTCTGAAAATCAGTCCCAGGATCTCATTGTCAGAGTAGCAGAGTTACAATGTAAACTGAAATCTCAACCTTGCAGGGTGTCTGCTGTTAAAATTAAGGCATTGATTGTAAAGGAGTGGGATCCTAAAAATTGGGATAGGGATATGTGGACTGAACATGATGGCTGTGGGGATATTGAAACCCTAGATTCTACTGAGTTTTTTTCTAGACAAACCTGTAATGGTTTGCTCTGAGGACACAGCCACCCCATTTCAAGCCTGTCCTGAGGGAAAAAAAAAAAAAAACTACCAGAGCTTCAGCCTGCCTTGAGGAAATGATTTAATGAATTCCAGTTCACTCTGAGGAGTCTGCCATCCAACCTCCAACTGAAGGGATTAACCCTTCAGTGCCTGAGAGACATGTAACCACCTCCCCTGGAGAAAGAACACATGCTCCTCTGTCTGGAGAGATTAGTCACGCTGCACCAGATGAAACTGCAAAGGAATGCCTGGATATAATTGGTTTGAAAGACACTTCTAATTATTTTCATGACCCACCCCTACCACCCTTCTTTGCTTCCAAACTTATAGCTAGACTAAAGTTTCAACAGTCACCAAAGTGTAAGGTACAAAGTGTTACTCATGAGGAGGTACAACATACTCCAAAAGAACTGCATGAGTTTTCTGATTTATATAGACAGAAATCAGGGAAATATGTGTGGGAGTGGATATTAAGGATGTGGGATAATGATAGAAGGGCTACAAAGCTAGATCAGGCTGAATTTATTGATATGGGCCCACTAAAGATAAGTTCTGGATTAAATGTTCTAGCTCAAGGAGTTGGAAAAGACATTAACAGCTTGTTTGGATGGTTGGCTAAAACATGGATCAAAAGGGCACTGACATTACTTGAGGTTGAAATGCCAGAAATGCCCTGATATAATGCAGATGTGGGGATTCAAAGGCTTAGAGAAACTGGGATGGTAGAGCGGTTTTATACTAGAAGGCCTGCTCCCACACCCCAGGAATTTCCAGAGGACACATATTTTACCAGAACTGTGAGAAATGAATCTAGCCCCACCATCTCTGAAGAATTCTGCAGTTGCCCTTTTCTTAAGGCCAGATATTACTGTGGGAACTGCTGTCACTGAGCTGGAATCCTTATACACAGTGGTGATGATTGGATCTTGAGTTGGCAGAAGCCAGGTATTGACACTTAATTGCCAAAAGACAAGGTAGGCATGGCTATCATAATGGACAGCAGACTCAAAGCAAGTGCCAAAATCCTCTGACTTGGCATGGGGTACCTATAATTACAAAAGATGGGCAATCTATATTCTTGTTTGAGCTATAGAAGCAGAAGGGTTCTAGGTCAAGTGAACAGATGTCTAACTTGGATTACAAAACAGAGACTCATGGCCTCTTATCAGTTCCCAGATGTGAGAGAGTTTATAGACCCTGAATGAGGAGAAGTTCAGGTACCCTTGGGAAAGGATGCTGTTACACTGCTACAAATGTATATTTATAAGACCTACAGCCTTAAACCAGGGTAACTGTACTTGGGGAATAAGAAATGGTCAGATATTTTGGGGATTCCCAGGGACTGGTTCAGAAGTGACATTGATTCCAGGGGACAGAAAACATCACTCTGATCCACCAGTCAGAGTGGGGGCTTATGGAGGCCAGGTGCCCAGGTCCGTCTCACAGTGGGTTCAGTGAGTTCCTGGACCCGTTCTGTAGTCATTTTCCTCATTCCAGAATGCATAATTGGAATAGATATACTGAGCCAACATTTGTTCTCTGACTCATGGAGTGAGTGTAGTGGAAGCTACTAGTGCAGCCCTACATAGGAAAAGAGCAAATCAAAAGCAATACCAGATTCCTGAAGGGTCTTCAGAGATTAGTGCCACTCTTAAGGACTTAAAGAATGCAGGTGTGGTGATTCCTACCACATCCCCATGTAATTCTCCTATTTGGCCCATGCAGAAAACAGATGAGTCTTGGATGATGACAGTGCATTATTGTAAACTCAACTAGGTGATGACTCCAATTGCGACTGCTGTTCTGGATGTGGTTTTATTACTTGAGTAAATCAGCACATCTCCTGATCACTTGTTTACAGCTGTAAAGCTGACAAATACTTTTTCTCAATAGCTGTTTGTAAGGACCACGAGAAACAGTTTGCTTTCAGATGACAATGCCAGCAATATATTTTCACAGTCCTTCCTCAGGGGTGTATCAAGTCTCTAGCCCTATGTCACAAGGTTGTCTGCAAGGATCTAATATTTCTCCCTCCCACAAGACATCACACTGGTCCTTCATATTGATGAGTCATGTTGATTGGACCTAGTGAGCAAGAAGTAGCAACTACTCTAGCCTTATTGGTCAGGCATTTGCATGTCAGAGGATGGGAGATAAATCCACCAAAATTACAGGGGCCGTTCACCTCATTGAAATTTTTAGGTGTCCAGTGGTGTGAGGCATGCCAAGATATCCCTCCTAAGGTGAAGGAGAAGCTGTTGCATCTAGCCCCTCTTACAACCCAAAAAGAGGCATAACACTTAGTTGGCCTCTTTGGATTTTGGAGACATCTTCCTCATTTGGGTGTGCTACTCTAGTCCATTTGCTAAGTGACTAGAAAAGCAGGTCATTTTGAATGAGGTTCTGAAGAAGAGGAGGCTCTGAGTGGTCAGGGCTGTTCAATTGTGCTGGAAGTGTCAGTGGCAAATAGAGATGCTGTCTGGATCCTTTTACAGGCCCCTGTAGGAAAAGCATAATGCGGGTCCTTAGTATTTTGGAGTAAGGCCTTGCCAGCCTCTGCAGATAACTACTCTCCTTTTAAGAAACAGCTTTAGGCCTGCTACTTGGCCCTAATAGAGATTGACTGCATAACCATGGGACATGAAGTTACCTCGAGACCTGAATTGCTTATTATGAGCTGGATCTTGTCTGACCCACCCAGCCATAAATTTGGGCATACACAGAAGCACTCCATCATAATACAAGATAAGGTCAGAGCAAATCCTCAAGGCACAAGTAAGTTACATGCCCAAACGCCCATGGCCCTTATTTCTGCCACTACCTTCTCTTTCCCAACGCAGAGCTATGGCCTCCTGGGGAGTTCCTTATAGTCATTTGACTGAGAAAGAGAAAACTTGGGCTTGGTTTACTGATGGTTCTGCATGATATGCAGGTACCACCCGAAAGTGGGCATCTGTAGCACTACAACCCCTTTCCAGGATGCCCCTGAAGGACAGTGGTAAGAAGACATCCTCCCAGTGGGTGGAACTTTGATCACTGCCCCTGATTGTTCATTTTGCTTAGGAGAACTAGCAGGAGTTGTATTTGTATACTGACACATGGGTTGTTGTCAAAAGTTTGGCTGGGTGGTCAGGGACTTAGAAAGCGTATGATTGGAAGATCGGTATCAAAGAGGTCTGGGGAAGAGGTTTGTGGATAGACCTTTCTGAGTGGGCAAAAAACATGAAGATATTTGTGTCCCATGTGAATGGGTACCAGAGGGGGACTTCAGCAGAGGGCAGTTTTAATAACCAAGAGGATAAGTTGACTCATTCTGTGGTTACTGGTCAGCCTCTTTTCCCAGCAACACCTTCCATTGTCTGTCACATGAACAAAGTGATCATCATGGTAAGGATGGTGGTTATGCATGGAGTCAGCAACATGGATATCCACTCACCAAGGCCAACCTGGCTACAACCATTGCTGAGTGCCCAATCTGCCAGGAGCAGAGACCAACCTCAGTCCTTGATATGGCACCATTCTGTGGGGTGATCAGCCTGTTACATGGTGACAGGACATTGGACATTGGACAACTTCCATAATGGAAGGGGCAATAATTTGTTCTAATTGAATACATACATGCTCAAGATAAGGGTTTGCCTTTCCTGCATGCAGTACTTCTGCCAAAACTACCATCCATAGAATTACAGATTGTCTTTACTCTCATGCTATCCCACACAACATTGCTTCTGATCAATAAACCCACTCTACAGCAAATGAAGTGTGGGAACGGGGCATGTGCTCATGGAATTCTCTGGTCATACCATGTTCCCCATCATCCTGAAGCAGTTGGATTGATAGAATAGTGGAATGGGTTTTTGAAGACCGAATTACAGTGCTAAGTAAGAGACAATACCTTGCAGGGCGGAGGCAGTTTTCCCCAGGAGACTGTGCGTGCTCCGAATCAGCATTCAGTATGTGTTGCTGCTTCTCCTCTAGCCAGGATTCATGGGTCCAGGAATCAAGGGGTGAAAATGGGAATGGCACCACTAACTTTTACCGCTAATGATCCACTAGAATTTTTGCTTCCTCTCCCTGCAATCGTGAGCTCTGTTGGCCTTCTGGTTTTAGTTTCAGAAGGAAGAGTGCTTCCACCTGAAGACCAACAATGTTTCCACTGAACTGGAAGCTAAGACTGTCATCTGGTCACTTTGATTCATTCCCCTGGATCAACAGGCAAAGTAGGGGATTACTTTACTGGCTTGGGTGATTGAAACCTCAACTATCAAGGGGAAATAGGATTGCAACTACACAATGTAGGTTAAAAAGTCAGGTGTTTTCCTGGAATACAGGAGATCTCCTAAGGCATCTCTTAGTACTAACATGCCCTGTGATTAAAGTCAATGGAAAACTGCAACAACCCAATTCAGACAGGACTGAAACATCACCTTTCCAGGTAAAGAACCATTGGCCAGCAGAGGTGCTTGTTCAAGGTAAAGGGAACATGAATGTGTAGTGGAAGAAGGTAGTGATAAATATGACTACATGACCAGTTATAGATGTAAGGACTCTAATAGTATGAATATTTTTCCTTGCTTTGTAATTAGTATCTATGTATTTGTACATAAAGCAAATATCTTCATTTTTCTCTCTATTTTTCCCCTCTATCACAAGACATAGTTGTATTGTTCACGTTGTAGTATTTAAGTTATAGTATAACAAGTTTAAAAGTGAATATTATCCAAGGACTGGTACCCTATTCTGGAGAGAATTAGTGCATTTCTGATTGTATGCAGGACAGTTGAGTAGTGTTAGGCAAAAAAAATGTGTCAGTTATTGTTTAGTATTTAGAGATTATGTTTGGTTTAAGGTGATGTGTATAGCTGTCACATTGACAAGGGGTGAAATGTGATGGTTGTGTTTATGTGTCAGTTTGGTTGGTGATGGTGCTCAGTTGTCTGGCCAAGCAAGCACTGACCTATATGTTGCTGTGAGATATTTTCATGGACATAAATAATGAGCACAATGGTTGCATCTATGACTGATTATATCTACAGTCGGCTAAGAGGAGTGTCTTCTGCAATGAGTGACACTTAATCTAATCACCTGGCAGATTTTAAGGGGAATACAGAAGAGAGAATCTCTCTTTACACTTGAGTCAGCCAGCCTCTCTTGGGGAGTTCATTGATGACCTTCATTGGTGGTACCAGTTCCCAGTATGCCCTACAGATTTTGGACTCTTACATCCCCACAGTTGTGTGAGATAGCTTTATACATTTTGTATTTACAGATATCTCTTGTTGGTTCTGTTTATCTAGAGTATCCTGACTAATATAGCTTGGTACCAGAAGTGGGGTTCTGCTGTGGTTTGCAAATACCAAACATATTACAATGGCTTTTTTAAATGCATAAGGGGGAAATTTTGAATTGTTGTGAGAAGTTGATAGAGAAGACCTAGAATGCTTTGAAGAGACTGTTGGTAGAAATGTTGACTCTAAAGATACCACTGACAAGGCCTTAGAAAGAAATGTTGCACATGTTATTGCAAATTGGAAGAAATGCATTTCTTGTTTAAAGTTACAGAAAATTTAGCAAAATTGACAACTGGTTTTGGATGGAAGGCAGATTGTAAAAGTCATGAACTTGGATATTTAGCAGAAAAGATTTCAAAATTAAATGTCGAAAGTGCAGTCTGGTTTCTCTTTGCAGTTTATAGTGTAATGTGACAAGGAAGAGATAAGCTGAGAACTGAACTCTTGGGTACAAAGAATCCAGAAATTGATAGTCTAGAAACTATGTGCTTCCAGAAAGTGAAACCCCAGAGAACAGTGTCCCAGGTGAGAATCTGACTAAACATGGAAGCAGCCAGTCATTAAAGAACAAACGATGCATTGAGATGGAGTTATCCAGAAAGGATGTGTGGAAAGTACTTTTATCTGATGTTATGATCCCAGCATACTACATAGAAAACCAGCAAGAGTATTGTAGGATCTTTATATAAAGAACCACTGCTAGTCTGGACTAAAAGGGGGAAAAAAGAAACAGACTAAAGGAAAAGCCACTTCAAAGGCAGAATAAGGAAGCTAAGTTCTGAAGCTAAGAAGACTCAGGCCAGGAGAGCAGGCCCAACCATGCACCTGGAGAGGGTTAGTTTGCCCTGAAGGCAGAGGGCAGTATTTTCAGAGCCAGATCCTAGAGTTTGTCAAGAGATACCATACCATCACCTCAGATTTTCTGTTAGAAGCTGCTCCAGAACATAGGCGGCTAGAAGGAATAAGTATGTTTTTATCATCACAATTAACTTTTTTTTCTTTTTTGTTAAAAATGACATATATACAAAAAGCAATAAATTTCAAAGCACAGCACAAGAATTAGTTGTAGAACAGATTTCAGAGTTTGGTATGGGTTATAATTCCACAATTTTAGTTTATTACTTCTAGCTGCTCTAAGATACAGGAGAATAAAAGAAACATCAATTCAGTGATCCAGCAATCATATTCATTTGTTAAGCCCTACCTTCTCAGTATAACTCCAATGTTACCTTTGATTCTTCTAACTCACTCTTTAGGGGTATTTGGACTAAGGCCATTCTAATTTTTTTCATGTTGGAAGGGGCTGCCAATAATATGGGATAGGAATATGGAAGTAGCTAGTGTTCTGGTGAGGCTGGACCCTCTAGTTTCAGGGTTTATCTGGTCCAAGGACCCATCTGGATGTTGTAGGTTTCTGGAAAGTTACTCTAGTGCATGGAACTTCTGTAGGATCTTTTACATTGCCCTAGGTGTTCTTTAGGATTGGCTGGAATGGTCCTGGTTGGTGTTGTGGCAAGTTATGATAGGCAGCAAGGTCTAACTGAAGCTTGCATAAGATTGACCACCAGAGTAGCCTCTCAACTCTATTTGAATTCTCTTAACCACTGATACTTTATTAGTTACACTTCTTTTCCCTGTTTTGGTCAGGATGGAATTGTTGATCCCACAGTGCCAGAGCTGGATCTATCCCCAGGAGTCATCTCCCACAGTTTCAGGGAGACTTTCACCCCTGAATGTCATGTCCCACATAGGGGGGAGGGCAATATTTTCATTTACAGAGTTCGGCTTAGAGAGAGTGAGGCTATATCTGAGCAACAAAAGAGGTCCTCCAGAAGTAATTCATAGGTATACCTATAGGGAAACTAGGCTTCTCCACTACCTACATAAGCTTCACATGAGTAAGCCTCAAGGTCAAGGGCTTGACCTCTTGATTTGTGTGTCCCTAATGTTTGACATAATATCAAGGGATTCTAGGTGGGTTCTTTTTTGTTTCCATGGAGATGTGACCCACCCAATTGTGGGTGGTAATATTTGATTAGATTGTTCCAGTTGAAATACGTCTCTATCCATTCAAGGTGTGATTGCTTACAGGAGACTTTTCTGAGGGAACCATTTTGGCAAATGCTTTGGTGCTAACAGAGCCCACACAGCCACAGATCTTTGGACATGCAGAAGGAAAATTCCCCCAGGGAAGCCTTATAATATGAGGAGAGAAAACTAGCAGACATTGTCATGCGAATTCCTAACTGAGAGAGGTATGCAGAAGCCAGAGAGCCCAGCTAATGCCAGCCACGTGCCTGGCAGAGATGTTCTGGATGGTAACAGCTTTTCTTGAGTGAAAGTAACCTCTTTTTGGTGCCTCAATTTGGACATTTTCATGGCCCTAGAACTGTAAACTTGCAATTTAGTAAATTCCCTTTTTAAAAGTCATTCCGTTACTGGTATATTGCATTCTGGCAGCTTTAACATACAACACAGGAGATTCGTTAAAATAAAGACTCTGGATCTGAAGGATTATAAAATATTTTAATTAAAAAATAGTTATTTTGCTCCTTAGATAAAGAGCAGACAAAAACAGCAATGTCGGCTTTTGTATGCAGTGCTATGCTAAGTACAGTCCCCATCTAGATAGCATTATAAGTTCTTTCTCTACCTCAAATGTATAGCAACAGCAAACAGAGAATAAAAACTTGCATTCAAAAGCTAAAACTTTACATGAACCAGAAACAGAAAAAAAAAAACTGGAAAAATACTAGAAAAATAAAATGAGTGAAGATAGATCTGCAGGCCTCCTCTGGAAATAGAGAGGACCATACCTGGCCTGGGGCTTCAAGTCCTGAGAGACAATGAATTCTTAAATCAGCCCATATGACACGGAGCCAGACACACTGCTTGAAATGAAGATTCGTTGCAGGATCTCCCTGCCCTTGAAAGGAGGATGACAAGGGCTATTACTAAGCCCAATGTGTAACTGGGGCTCATGCAAAATCATTTACCTGCAACTGTAGGAGGGAGCCACCTAAAGACCTCTTTCTTGTGAGGCAGCTGTGATAACCCCTGATTCCACAAGATTGCACACAGTCAGTGGAAGGACTGAAATATAGGTCAGGTTTGGAGAGTCTTTGAGGTCACATGGAAGAAACAAAAATATATAACTAAAGCAGAGAGAGAAAATTCACTCCATCCAAGTGTGCAAACCAAAATTCCAAAATATATGTGCAGAACTTGAAAAGTTAGCCAGTAAACTTGGTATGAGGATATAAATCTACCAAGGAAAAGAGTAAAGTGATAGAAAAACGATTGTTTAAAATTAATGTTCAGGATTTTCAAAAGGTAAGTGAAAACCACATTTATAAAATTAAATTATTAAACTAAAAAAGCGAACAGATGTAGACATGAAAAAATAACATATTAGAAATGTTTAAAATGAAAACTTACATCATGAAATAACTTGAATGACCTAAATAGACGAAATACACTCAAGGCTGCACACAGTGAAAGAGAGGAAGGGAATGGAAGGTGAAGAACTGGAGTCAAGGTGATAAAATAATATTTTAGTAGGTATCAGATACTAAACAAGTAGCAGTTGAATAAGCTAACTCATTTTAGTTAGTGATAGGAGCAATGAAGAAAATAATTTTGGACAATGCAATGAAAAATGGGATTGTGGCCAGTTTAAAATTGCTGGTCAGGGAGCACCTCTCTAAAGCAAAAACATTTGAGTTTAAACTTTAAAAAGGTATAACCAATTAGGTAAATATCTAGGGAGAGGTAATAACTATACTTTCACTCTATTCGGTTTTGGAAGGCTCAGGCAAGGGCTGAATGACTTAAAATCCCTACAATCAGCATGGCTATTTTGTTTTTCTCATCTCACACTTGTTCCCCTGTGACATAATGATTATTTCTTACCATTTATTGGCCACTTCGTGTCCTTCTGCTCCTTTGTCCTTCCGATTTCCAAACAGTGCACAAAATTACATTTTGATAATGTAATAGGCAAAACCAAACTAACTTGCATAAAGATCAACCTTACTATTTGGTTTTATTAATACTCTACTCTGAGGAAGTAGATAGAAGTAATTTTTCTGTTTATGTACCTAGACTCAGGAATAAAACTTATAGAATTCACTTCCCAATTTTTTCTCATATAAAAAATTCATACATCCCCTAAAATATTAAGCAGATTTCAATGGAAAAATACTGTTCACTAGTAGCATCAAAAAACATTCAAGCAATTAAAGTGTTGCAAGCAGCTTTTTTACATGACTATTCAACTTTCAAACTAACACCATAAAAATACAAATTTACCCTGGTGAAGACTGCAAACAGAACAAACGCAGCTGCAAAGTAACAAAGATGTTTATCTGGGGTCTTAGAATTGCAAATCAGGGAACAGAGATTCAGGTAGCAATCCAAATCCTGTCCAGTCTGGCCATTTCTGGGCAAGAGTTTTTACAGAAAAAGGTCAGTTAAATTGTTTGTGGTTGGTGAATATATGGGGTACTCAATTGTCCTTCAGGTTAGATAGGTTACTGAGTTTTTTATCTTGTTGTTTGCTTAGGTGCTGGGATGCCCTTAGGGTTTTGAAGAACATTGTTACCTGAGGTTTTGCTTCTTTGGAAGTTTTTGATATCTGGCTGATATTTTCTAAAATTAACCTTCAGAATGACTACCTGACTCCGTTTTAAATCTCTTACCTATAGTACCTCTATTTTGTTTTATATCTTTTTACAGTAGCCTCAGAAACATTCAAACAATTCAAGTGCTCCAAGCTGCTTTTAAAAATGACCACTAACCTTTCAAGCTAACAATATAAAAATACTAATACTTCACCCTGGGTAGAGAGTGCTGTATAGGGATGAAATGATTTCCCAGGCTCAGAAGACTAATCAGTTGTGTGTTGTCAGCCCAACTGTGGCAGTGAGGAGAGAGAGAGAGAGAGAATATGGTTCAAAGGAAACAGGTGGAAAATGCCTGTCAAAGGCTATTTCGTGTTGTGAAAAATCTCATAAATTTTCTGGAACAAAAGTCATTTACCCCTGAGTAGCAGATGCTCCTGATGTCCAGCCTTCAACTTAATTTGAAAAAGCAGAACAGAGCAAAGAGAGTGGGATATTTGCAGGTGGTGGTGCATCCCCCTGACCTTTAACTCCTGCAGGTGCCATTTCAGGAAATAAGACTGTGCTCCTACAACCGAGAAATTAGGAGCGAAGGGAGGATTATACTTGCTGAATCATTACATAGATATTCCTTTTTTGCTTTCTGGTAATATTGGAATAGATAGAGGGAAATACCTGAAATTTCTGAACTGCAATCCAACTGTCTGGATCTCTGATAATGATCGTATAGCCTTTATTTTGTGTCCTTGTGACTGACCCTCACTTATACCCATTTTATCTGCTTTTTGACTTTGGAGTCTTGTGATCATTAAAGACGGCCCCTAATGTTTATTAATGAAGGGTCTTGGGCCAGCCAAGATATAACCCACCCCAAGTCTGAAATTATTTTGATACCCGAAGCTGCATCTAATCAAAATGTGCCTTTCGGCTGTGCATAGTAGCTTAGACTTTAGCCTGCAAGTCACCTATATCTCATTATAATACTAAGCATCACACTATCATCATATCAAGGCCGCCAATTTTTACATTTCCTCTGTGACTAAGCATGTAATCAATTTATACACGCTCATAATTCGATCACCTCGAATTACATCATCTGGGGCCACTGTGCTCATTATTCTAAAACCTGCCCATCCTTTAATACTGTAAAACTATTAATATTACTGCAGTTTGGGGAGACAGATTTCAGACTGCTTGGTCATCTGCTCTCCTACTCTATGCCTAGTAATAAACTCTTTCTCTCTTTGAAACCTAGGTATCTCACGGATTTGTCATTGAGCACATCTGGCAAAGAATCTACCGTCTTTGTTTGGTAACATTCCAAAAACTAATAATCAATATAAAATTCTTTGACTATATCTGTAATTATTTAGGCATTAACTATTGTCTTTTTTTTTTCAGTTAGGAATAAATTGAAACCTATCAAATTGCCATACAATTATGGCATATTTAATAACTTATTTAAAACATATGAATAACAAACTTCTAAAATTGTGAATGCTAATCACATAACAGAAATGTGTTCAAAACAGCGGCATACACCCCCATAAATTATTTCAAAGTGAACGTTCATAAAGACCACCTTGAAGCTTACCTCTTGCTCCATCCAATCACCATCCGCTCCCTCTTTCCCAAAGGCATCCATCGTCATGATTTTTAGGGTAATCACTTACTTGCACAGCTGTACAGTTTTGCCAGGTAGGTAATCACCCACAAACGGAATAGCTTAGTTTTAAAGTTTGTATAAACATGCTTGTACTATGAATAATTCCTTAAGCTCAATATTCTGTTTGGTGGTTTCTTCTGTGTTTTTATGGTAATGTTGCTGTTAAATTCTCATCGTTGTGTAGTATTCAAATGTATTAATGTTTAAACCACAATCATTTAAACAGCCTCCTTCTGATAGACATCTGCAGGGTTGCAGTTATCAGCAATTACTATTTATTTGTCAATAGAAGTGCATGTAAATGAAATACATGTTCACACATTTCTGCTGGGCGTATATGTAGGACTAGAAACTTTGGTCACAAAAATGTGCATCCTCAATTTCACTAGACAACGCCAGACCCTTCTGTAAAGAGGCCTGAAGAATTTATACTTCAGGTTATGAGGTTTCAATTTATTCCCCATTCTAATATTTGTTCATATGAATCTTTCAATTTTAACCAATATGGTGAATTACTGGGATCAAATTGAGGTTTTTGTTTATATTTTCAGATTAAGAGTGCTATTGAATGCAGTGTAAACATAGGGTAAACTTGCAGCTAGTGTATGTTATTCTAGCCTTTTCCTCCAAGGATGTCTGGAACTATGATCCTCATCTTTGGCCAAGATCAGGGCAGAAATACCAGCTAGTGATTTATAATTTATTGTTTAATGTTTAAACTTCTCTGAAAGCGTTCTACACCAGTGTGAATTCAATGTCCATTGACAAGGTATAGATGGACATTTTGCATATGATTTATGTGATCGTGCACTCTCGCTTTAGCTATATGACCAATGGCATATAAAGACCCATTGGTAGATTCACTACCCTGGTGGTAAACAATGCAAACATAAAGCACGTCTTGTGAGCCTGAGAAAGAACCAGACGTCCGTGATGCTTGCCTGTGTTTTCTTATTTTAGCTGTATCATATCTATCTATAGTAAAGCATTATATGTGTATAACATGTGAGAAACCTCAGTTATCTGATCCTGTGTATTAGTTCTAAACAATGTCATATATTTTAAGGACCATTTGCATAAACTCTATTATGAAAACCTTGTTCAACTCTCTAGCTTGTTTTCTATCAGACTTTCCATGTTTTACACTTTGAATTCTTCATAATTTATGCATATGGGTATGTTTATGAAAGTTACACAAATCTATACTTGATTTTTCATGCTATTAATAGTATCCTTGAATGAAAGAAAGTAACTAATATATATATATAATTTTTAGTAGTCAGAATTCCCAGATGGGGCCCTAAGATTTCTGCCCTTTGTTGTCCATGACCGGCATAATTATCAGGACTAGAAGCTACAGTGGCCACAGCTAAGAGGCAAGAAGGAAATAGGACTTTGGTATTAAAACCACAAGGACCTTAAATCTGCCACAACCACAGCAGCTCAGAAGACTCAAGTTCCAGATGAGAATGCAGCCCAGTTGACACTTTGTTTTTAAACTTGAGTGGTCCTAAACAGGGAATCCAGCCAGGCTGTACCTTGAATTCTGAACCACAAACTGGGAGCTAAGAAATAGGCATTGTATTAAGTTGCTCAGTGTTTGGTAATTCGTTTCACAGTGTTAGAACCCTGATACGTGGTTCAATTTATCAATCATTTTCTTTATGATTTTTACATTTTGTTTTTTATGTAAAAGAAACTCCCTACATCAAAGTCAAGACGAAGATAACAATCTATATATTTCATGGTGATAAATCACTTTGTTTTCACATTTACATCTAGCATCCAAAGTATTCTCAAATAGTATGGTTTCTAAACTAAAAAATTCAAAATTCTATAGATAATATTTAATTCTTAATAAATTAGTTTGGTAAGGTTGCTAGAGTTGTCATTTAGAATGACATAAAAATTACCTACTCCAGAAGTAAATCTAATAAAAGATAGGCAATTTCTTTATGCAGAAAACTATAAATCACCATGGAGAGAAGTGAGAACAAAGTAAAAACAGCAAAGTCCATATACATCATTGGAATGCCAATAATATTACAAACATTGCAAACCTAATAAAAATTGCAATGGTTAATTGTTAATGCAAATTATTTTATTTTGGAACTTGACTGATAATAAACTTTATGTGGAATATACAAGTTCCAAGCTTAGACAAGACACCATTATAGAAAAATTCCATGGAATGTGTTCATCAGACAAAACCTTGTATGGAGATCATCCATATAATGATGAGAGTGGTTCACTTCAAGTCTTAAAAGCTAATAAAAGTGACCAAATGTTAGTTACTTTGTATTATCAAGATGCACTGGACATTCTCAATAATATCAGTTATATAATATTCCTGTTTCTCAGAAAAATTACCCCCATGAATCCCCTTCTTGTTATACCCCTGGCCTTATTATGAAATGTGATCATTAAGATAGTACAGTAATGGCACAAAGATAGAAAAATGCACAATAGAGTCAAATAAAAAGTCCAGAGCAGACTCACGGGACATAAGTACATGATGTATTTATGACATAGATTTCCCTGTCAAACAGTGGTAAAAGAATGCTCTTTTCAATAAATGGTGCTAAGTAACCATGGAAAAAATAATAAATTTTGACCTTTATTTTACTTTACAATAGACTGAAAAAAAATTCAATCTGAGATGGACTGGGTATCAAATTAGTGGCAAACATTTTTCTATTAAATAGGTGCTTTCCTGGCACATTTAAGCTTTTTTTACTTTATTTTTAAAAGCTATTAACCTATGCTATTTCCCCTTCACATCACAAATCTTTTGTTTAAAATGTCTTTATCACTGAAATTTTTGTGATCTTTTGTGGCTTGAGGTATATAAACTTCAGTGATGTGCAATTTTGCACCATTCCGTTCCCAACCCTTCTAAGTGACCTTCTGTAATTTGAAGACTAGACAGCTATGAACACTGAGAAGTTGAGAAGATGGACAAGACCATTGGGCAAGTAAATGAAAAAGAAGCTTTAAAAGGTACTGTGCTGGTTTGAAAGGATGTATGTCCCCTAGAAAAGCCATGTTTTAATCTAAATCCCATTTGATAAAGACAGAATAATCCCTATTCAATACTGTTTGAAACTGTAATCAGAGCATCTCCCCGGGAGATGTGATTTAATCGAGTGGTTGTTAAAGTGAATTAGGTGATGACGTGACTACACCCATTTGGGTGGGTCTCGATAAGTTTCTGTAGTCCTATAAAAGAGGAAAGATTTTGGAGAATGAAGGAGATTAAGAGAGAGCAGAGGAGAATGACATAGCCACGAGAAGCAGAGTCCACCAGCCAGTGACCTTTGGAGATGAAGAAGGAAAATGCCTCCCAGGGAGCTTTATGAAACAGGAAGCCAGGAGAGGAAGTTAGCAAATGATGCCGTGTTTGCTATGTGCCCTTCCAGATGAGAGAGGAACCCTGACTGTGTTCACCATGTGCCCTTCCAGCCAAGAGAGAAACTGTGACTATGTTCGCCATGTACCTTCTCGAAACCCTGAACTTCCTCAGCCTTTTAAACCAAGGTATTTTTGCCTAGATGCCTTTGATTGGACATTTCTGTAGACTTGTAATTGGGACATTTTTCTCAGCCATGGAACTATAAACTAGCAACTTATTAAATTCCCCTTTTTAAAAGCCATTACATTTCTATTATATTGTATTCCAGCAGCTAGCAAACTAGAATGGGTACCATATGTAAGTGAATTTCTCTTTTGTATAAATGGAGATAGAAGAATTATACTGAGTGTGTTGGTGAAAAATCAGGCTTGGCATTCCTGTCACATGCCACTTCTTGAACTTTTTTCTCCATCTCTCCCAAATACTTATATGTAAACTTTAGGTTAGAAGTATTTTGGGACATATAGTTAAGCCTTCCTTCTCAAATTAAAATTTTGGAGATGCTAAAAGTTTATTTGGTGACACCAGATGTTTTAGAATGTTTTAAACTAACAGTCTGTAATTAAACAAAACAAAACAAAGCAAAAGAACAAATTAATGCCCTGCTTTTTGTTTTTTGTTTGTTTGTTTTTTGCTTGGGCAAGACACCGGGAATCGAACCCAGGTTTGAGAATTCTGCCACTAAGAGACCATCGCATCTCCCAATGTCCTGCTTTTTAAAAACAAAACTTGGATTATGTTTAAGAATAAGCCTATGTAAGAACAGGGCAATGACTTTCAAAAATGTGCTAACTTGATTGTTTTCTCTATTGTTCAGTGTACACTAAAGAAAAGATACAGTTAGCCAAATAATTAAGCATTAGAAAGAAACGAAGGCATTTTGCAATAATTTTGAAATTGCAAATATAGACAACTGAAAAGATTATAAAGTTTTTCACTAATTGCCATAATTTCACAATCTTTATGAACAAAGTTAAATGGAAAACTAAGGTAATAATATGAATAATCAAGTAAAAAAAATCAGTGTTTTATTTTAGATGTCTTGAGATCATATGGTTATTAAAGAGGTCCTTACATAAGTTCTGAATAAACTTCCTCTAATATCCACATAACTGTACTAGAATCTATTGTGTTTATATATCAGAACATAGAACACTGATTCTCTTATATTTAAGGTACGGTTATTGCATTGTATTTCTACATTTTCAGGGTATTAGGATATAAATCAGGATTTAGAGAGCATGCTGATAGTTCACTGGCAGTAGGTACTTACTAAGTGGAAATTATTTTTAATTTTCAATAAAGTGCTTCTAATTTCACTTCTTCAGGAGTGAAAACACCATTTCTTTTTCTTTTGTGTAGATATCGTCTTTATTTATTATATCATCTTCTTGACAAGGTCGAATCTGAATATGGAAATGAAGAGTGCAATAGAAAATAAGACAATATAAAACCAGTAAAATAAGAAAGACTTTTATTTGACATTGGCCATATACACCAAATTTATACCTACTTAAGAGTACAGTATCAACACTTTTTATATTCTTTGAATGCTGAGCTAAATATTCCTATAATTGAGTTGATATATACTTAAAGATTTGGTTCATAAACCAACATAAAAATGAGTTGTTTTCTTATTATTATATGAACAATGTGAAGAGTGAGCTTCACATATTTTGAAGGCTGCAGAGTGAAATTGTTATCAATATATTATCAAATGACCCTTTTCCTCTTCTTATAATTACTTTATTAAAAATGGGAATATAGGAATCTGTTTTTAATAAATTAATTTATACAGGATAAATACTGTTTTGGGTATAATTACAAATTATTTCATAATGATTTTTAAACGTACAGAACTTCTACATCAATTTAATATTGGCAGATACCAAGCATTCCTTTAACACTGGAAAATTCAGAAGTAATCAAAGTCAATTCAGAAGTAATAAATATGCTAAATCAATGCAATGTCAAACCAAATAGATGATCCTTAACTTTTTGCCAAAATTTAAAACTATTGTAGTTTTTTTCATGGGAATAAAATTGTTTAAATTAGCTAGTTTGTTAATTTGTACAGTCGCTTCTCTAGATGCTGAGGTCTTCATTTGGTTAGATACTGGGTTGATATGAACTGAATATACTTAACCAGTTTAGTGAAATGAGAAAGTAAGACAACTACAACATCAACTTGTTTGTCAGGCATCACCCAAACAAAAGGAGTTATTATATTTTAAGATATATTTTGTTATATCACTTTATAGCTCTTAGAAGAAAACAACATCCATGTAAAACCCACAGATTTTAATCTGTGAAAGTGAACATTTTTTAGGTATTTTATAACCTTGATAACTTCATGGCAAAAAAGAAAGTTGTCTTTGGAGACTTAATGCCTTGAGCAGTCTTTTTTGATGATTCTTCATCAAAACAAATTTCTACATTCAAAATTCTTTACACTCTGCATCTGCTTAATTCATATTGTTCTCTTCAGCTTTCATTTTGACAAGGAAAAATATTTTTCTTTTATTTTCTAAAAAATGAGAAAAATATGAATATTTTCCTATTTTGCATTTCTAATATCTTATTAAAACATCCTAAAAGACACTTAAATATGCATTTTCCAGTGCATGTAAACAACTGTATCTCGGCTGTATCAATAATACCACCTAATTCACCTTAACCAAATTCAAAATCTGTTAATATTCTTATCATCATTTTTCAATGCTTTATTGATTAACAAATGTGTGCTTTCAGGATTACTTTAACATTGTTGTAATAAATGTAGTCTCAAGACGTTTTTCTATACCTTTTCTATATCTTGGTTTTCATGCCAAGAAAGCAATCAGCTTTTAGAAAAGGAGAAAATGGAGGAAGATATCATACAAATAGAGAGTTAAAAAAAAAAGAAAATTTACAAGTTTTGCTTTATAAAGTTTCACTG
This sequence comes from Tamandua tetradactyla, assembly GCF_023851605.1. Lineage (NCBI taxonomy): Eukaryota > Metazoa > Chordata > Mammalia > Pilosa > Myrmecophagidae > Tamandua > Tamandua tetradactyla. Next base: position 33,583,061 of record NC_135352.1, read on the forward strand.
TACAGTCTATTAGCCCTTAAGTAATCTTTGCAAAACAACAATGCAATTATGACAAAAGCACAAAAATAATTTCTTCCTGTACTTCTTGAAGAAACATAAAAAGTTTGGCACTGTTCAATCACATCATAAAAAGGCATGTTTGAGGTTGAGTGCCTATTTATATACATGGAAGTTCTGTTAGGATTTCTTGGATGTTTATTCACAGGTACTCAGAAGAGACTGACAATGTAAATACTACTGAGGACTTTGCAGTATCTTTATTCTTGTTTCAGGAAAAGTTTTACATGTAAATACATATGAAATATATCAAATATAATTACGCATAAATAAATGGCTCTAGATATTTAACTAGAGAGAAAGACAAAGGCTTTGTGCTAACACCCACTCCATCCTATAACAGTACCTTCAGGGTTAACAGAATGGTGAGAGAATTCCACAGTTGTATTTTTAGATAGTGTAGTTTGGAAAAAATAGGAAATGTTACTCTATTATTTTCCTAATAATTTTAAGGTGTGTGATTTAATGTGACTTACAACACTTTAATAGGCATGGAATATTTGGGGTCATAAAAATTTATTTTACAAATGACAAATTCCATTAAAGAAATGCATAAGGTAAATTTATATGCTTTTCAAGCATTTAGAAATTCATCTCAAATACATTTATTTCCATCTTTTGACTTGAAGAAAAACTGATTCAAAGTATGAGTTTTCAGGCTTCCTCTATTTTTAGATATGGATGTTCAAGAATGAAAGATCATTCCTAAAATATCATTACCATGTTATAACTATATTTGATTTAATAGTATATCAGGTAATTTTTTTGCATACAGTTTTTATGAACATCTTTTAAATAAAAAATATATGATTGGGTTTGTATCTGCTGGGTACAATCAATCAGTTTAATCAATCACAAGACATTTTTAAAAAGATACAATGTATCCATTTATCCAAAAATAATCTTGAAACTTTGTTCAGTTTTAAAAATTAAAGATTTTATTTCTAAGAATATAAGTTCTGTCTCTTTTACTGTCACTATGGATGATATACCAGACTCATATATAATACAACCTCACCATTTTTATCACAATTTTTGTATTCTGTTCAAAGACATTCCTCCAACAATATCCCCTGCAGTCTATATTGATTTTCCCCTTTCTAGGTTATATTTCTATCAAAATAGAAACAGAAATTCCTATTTTTACTGGACACACTCCTGTAGCTATTATCCTATTTCTCTTCCAGCATTTGCATCAAAATTCCTTTAAAGAATTGCATGACCTCAATGTCTTGAAATTCTCTCTCTATAAATTCCCTCTAAACAGGATTTTATTAATCTTTATATACTCACCAGCCTCTATATATTCACTGTTTTTTGTTATAATCACCAAGTTCTAAAATCATTGTAACAGCAAATGTTAATTTTAAAGTTCTAGTAAATTTAGAGTCTTCAACTTATTTCATTGATTCCTGTGCCTGAACTGGCTATCAGCCAGCAAGAGTTGATTGGCATATGCCAACCCAACTCCATGTTCAGTGTTGTTATGGCTGAAAAATTGCTCCCTAAAAGATATGTTGAAGTTCGACCCCAGTACCTATGTATGTGACCTTTTTTTTTTTTTTGAAATAAACTCTGCAGATGTTTCTAAGTTTAAATGAAGTCATACTTACATTAGGGTGGCTTAATCCAACATGACTAGTGTCAAAAGAAGAGGAGACATGGACAGATGACACAGAGAGGCAAGTGTTGTGTGAAAATGGATGCACAGTGTGGAGCGTTGCATCTACACATCAAGGACTGCCAAAGATTTCTGGCCAATACCAGCAGCTAGGAAAGGAAAAGAAGAATGCACCTCTACAGATTTTGAGGCAACGTGGCCCTACTAACACCTTAACTTCAGTCCTCTAACCTCCAGAACTGTGATGCAATGCATTTTTATTGTTTTAAGCTACCTTAATTGTGGTACTTTGTTACTGCAGCCTTAACAAAGGAAGACAAGAGATATTTTGTTTTCCAGGACACAGCACATCCCATGAGTATCTTCTTCTCATTTTTTTCTGCCAATACCTACTCAACTGCTTTAGTATGTTCAAAACCGTGAACCACAACAGGACATTAAAGCTGTCTGGAAGCCATTTCAAATTACCCAGATAATTTACCTGATCCTTTTATATGGACATGTCTAGAGCTGTTCTTGAGTCTATTTTCTCTTTACATTAGTTTCCCTTAATGAAATCATCTAGTGTCATGTCTTGAATTATCTTTTCCTGATCTATTTGCTAATGATTTCCATGTTTGGAACATATTGAGTTTGAGATGCTTGAAGAACTTCCAATTATAGCTATTGAATTGGCAGTTGCTTATAACAATTTCTGTTTAAGAGAAGATTTTGACGTTTTCTCCCCTAGATAATTATTTCATACTCTCCTTTCCTGAAATTTTAAATACCACCCTTCCATCTTAATTCTCAACTGTTCACCTATTTTATTTATACAATGGAAACAACGGTAATAAACTTGTAAAAGTTCCTTCTCTTATGTCTAACCAGTCTATGTGCGTGAGCAGTATTGGTGGAGAAAAGGATTTAATCAGTACTGGGATTGTTCTCATAGTTTATGAAAAGAGAAAGATACAAGCAGGGGAAATAAAGAATTGTACAAGGAGTAGAAATAATGATGTATCATAGCACGAAAGACTTTGGAAAAAAAGGAGAAAGAATGATAATGCACAGTGAAAAAGTAGTAGGATCTAGGTAGTACTTTGAGAAGTTAAAGAATAACTTATATCAGCATAATAGAAGGAATGAACTGGAAAAATAAGTAGTGGTGGCTGAAAATTGGGATGCTTGAGCTGATACAATCTAGGAATTTCAATGACTGGTAATAACAGTTAACACATGGTCATGGGGGCGGAAAGCTGAGGTGGTTTGGAGGACAAGATCCTTAGTAAAGATAAAGCCCAAAACTGTGAAGGTAGGATATTAAGAGAGTTACTTAACAAATACAGAAGTCATTATAGATTATTGGCAAGAATTTGTAGCTAGTGATCCTGGGTTAAAATCTTCAAGGAATTAGTGGAAAGGCCTGTGGATTTGTAGAGGAGTTAGACAAGAGAGTAGCAGGTGGTATAATTGGGTGGCATGGATTTGATGTAAGGGAGGGTTTAGGGAGTGGGGAGGGAAATGCTTTGGGAAAAGCAATGAAGGACTGAGAAGAGACCTACTCTACCTCCAGGCCACACTTGCCAGGCATAGAGGAGAAAACAGCCACTACTCAGGGGAATTGCAAAGAAGTGATCCTCAGGGAGAGTACAGATTCTGTTAGAGAAGGAAAGTGAAGGAAAAGTCAGAGAAAGGGTTGAAATATGGGGTATTTTCCTGGCCTCTGGCTGTGTGCTATGCAGCCAAAATGAAAGGTTTGGGCAGTGGGGAAGATCTAGAAGTAATATTCATAATGCTCCTGAAGTGATGGAAGTCCAAAGTTCCCCGGGCCAACTTGGCTTACTGTAGTGGTGGAGGTGTATTCTGAATGTTTCACGCAGAATCTGATGCCTGGGCTCCAAGAGGGGACTGTGACCAGAGTAGGGGTTGTGTTTTAAAAATCATGAACAGCTTTCAGCCTCAATATTTACCTCTGAAAACCTCGAAGTGCATTCTGCATGAGCAGGAACCCCTCACATACAGAATACTCCTGTCTTTTTGATACTTCACTCCTGATGGAGGCTAAGTTAAAACCAAACAAATTCTTTGGAGCGCACATGGACTTCTGTGTCTCCCTCTTTATTCCTGCCTTCAGTTCTATAAAAGAGAACCTGAACCTAATATGAAAGTTGTTTTTTTTGACATGGGCAGGCACCAGGGATCGAGCTTGAGTCTCTGGCATGGCAAGCAAGAACTCTGCCACTGAGCTACCGTCGCCCACCCAATCTGAAAGGTTTTTAATCAAATATGTACAGTCTGTTCTGATGCAGTATGATATCCCTAAAAAAGGCTCACCCTGGGAGAAAGAAAAATGATGTTTCATGGATGAAAATTCATACTAGAACAAAACAGGCTGAACATCAGCCTTGGCTGTTGGGGATAAGGAATGCCAGTTTTTCTATGTAAAGTGTGAAGCTATACCCAAATATCTTTTGACACAAACTCTCATTAACTTTTCTCACCTTTTCCTGAGCCTTTTTTTTTAGATAAGTGAAGGGGGAGGTTTTTGCTAAATGGAGGAACTGAGACAATTAGGGTAAATCCGGAGCTTCTATTTTGAGAAGAACTTCTGAAAATGTGGATCAAGAGAAGTATGAGAAATTTTCCTACTGGCTAGAAAAGGAGAAGAAAACTGGGCATGAGTGGTCTGCATCAAGAGGGCACTGGTAACTGTAGCTCTGCAGGGGCATAGAATGGAACTGCACGGGTGGCCAGAAATATCATACGTGGTGGATCAAGCTACCATGAAGGGGCTGGGGAGTGAAGTCATCAAGGGAATGAAAGAAAAGCAAGGTGGAGGGGCTGTAGAGGTGGGCTCCTGGTTCTACATATGATGATGCAGATTGAGAGACTTTTTTTTTTTTACATGGGCAGGCACCGGGAATCGAACCTGGGTCCTCGGGCTTGGCAGGCAAGCATTCTTACCTGCTGAGCCACTGTGGCCCACCCTGATTGAGAGACTTTTAACAGGACTAAATCAGAGGGGAATCACTGGGGAAAATCAGACCATTTGATTGGTGGGGGCTCTGAGTGCTGAGGCTCTGAATTGGTATGAACTGTAAGTGTGACATGCATGCTCTCCTGAAAGCCCAGTCAGGGAAAGTATTTCTTGACAATAAAAAAAAGAAACAGAGACATATTTGCTATCCTAAACCACAGTCTAATTGAAGAATTTAAAGTCTAACATATTAGGGAGAACTAATGAACTGGTGACTTAAAATAGCACACATATTAAAGTACATCTAATATTGAAATTAGCTAGATTATCTCATCGTTAGATATTGTTACTAACTAATGTTTTGGAAAATCAGAATATCAGTGAATTGGAGCTACCTTTCTCTAATTATATCTCTCTTTGCATTTATACAAGGCCTTTCTTTTGAAATTTTTTCTATAATCTGTATTACAGAAGTATAGGTTATATGTTTCCTATTTGACCCAATTGAGGAATGCTCTTCTGATCCTTGTGAATCTGGGTCAACCAGTCTACTAATTAGTATAATAAATAGTGTTAAATTTGTCCCATTGAGAAACAAGCCAACTTTTTATCAACTAACTTACATCTAGATCCACTTATTTTCTTGGTCCTGCTTCCGCAAATTATTTTCCTTCTTTCTCAATATAAGGTATTAATGAACTAAATACACATTATGGGAAAAAAGAAAGCTCGCATACACATTTAAGTAAGCTAGGTTGGAACAACAAATAGACTCAAAACACCAAAGTAATTTATTTTTTGCTCACATAACACTCCTAGGAGATTGTTCGAGTTCAGGGGGTAGGTTTTTTTTCCATGTGATCTTTCAGTGACCCAGATTTTTTCATCCATATGGATCCATCATCTCCTAGGGACTCATTATTGAATGCTTTCAAAAGGCAAAGTGGAAAAAAGCTTGGACAGGCACTCCTGCATCTTAAAACCATAGCCTAGGAAAAGCGTCTATCATGCTGCTCATAATCGTTTGGCAAGAATTAATCATATGATCACACCAAACTACAAGGGATATGAGATGCATAGCTCCTACCTGGGCAGCCACTTCCCAGCTACTCTTCTGTTTAGTACCAAAGGTGAAAATGTAATTTGGTGGATCAACAAGTCATACTCCTTCCCTCTGATCTTAAAAAAATCTGCCTATACGTTTCTTCCCACATATAGAACACAATTGTTTTCCAAAGAAAAAAGTCCAATGTTCTATCCAGTAACAAGACCTCTAGCTGATGTATATACAACCCTGTTGAATCTTGACATGTCTCCATATGTTCTTGCAACTTATCAACCAAAAATACAAGTTATTTGGTAGCACACTGATTAGTTATATAGTTCACCTATTACTTATTGCATACATCAGAGTCAGACAGTGGATCCTGCGAAAGGAATAAAAGATATTTTAAGCTATGAGATTAGGGAAGCAACTGATCTGCCTTTGGTAGCATGAGGGCCTGAGGTTTAACAATATTTTAATGTGGCAAATGCTTGGATCCAGCCCAATTTTCTCAGCTTATCATTTTTGCGAAAAGGAACATCATCTCATTTCCTGGAGTGATCTGGACCTTGCTGTTATATGACAAGGAAGGCCATTGGCTCTATCTCCATCTGAATATGCCTCTCATATTGAGAGCATAGTCTGTCTCTTGGTGTAAGCAGGAAGCTGGAGTGTAAGCCTGTGGTTGCAGGCTGTGTGGCGTAATTGATGGTGACCTGATTTACAGCATAGGGACTCCACCAGAATTGATGGCCTTAAGCTCTTGGCTGTATCCAGCTTTCATGGAACTTTATAGGAGATTTCGTTACAGAAAATCTGTTATCCTTCACTTCTCAAGTGTATAGAGCAGGGGTTCATTATAGTAGACATCACATGATTGCTTCCCAGAAAATGAGAAAACTTACTAGAATAGGTGCTGTACAGTAATAGTTACTCTATTTTAAGACTTTGGGAATTTCTGACAGACATGTCACTCAAAGACACTGACAACAATTATATTTTTTATTTATTTTAATTTTTTATTTTTTTTGCATGGGAAGGTACTGGGAATTGAACCCGGGTCTCTGGCATGGCAGGCAAGAACTCTGTTGAGCCACTGTGGCCCACCCAAAAGTTATTTTAATGTGAGTAATGTACTCTATACAATAATATATAGGCTCAAGTTTATAGAAATAATTCACACATTTAAAAAAAATTGAATCTTAAAATTAATGCAAATAAAGCTTTTCTGAAACAGTTGTTTTAGGGTGAGACCAAAGAAGTTTTTGTTTATATTATGAAATTCAAGGTCTGTCATTTTATAAAATGTGGGCATTAAGTCAGTAAATGCCTAAGCTAGTTGTCAATACTTTTTATTCTTTGCTGAGTTATTGCTGGCTATATGAAAAATGAAACAAAAAAAATTAGCTAAACATGAAATTATTGAATAATCTGTTAAGCCTTTAACGCTTGTTTTCAGAATCACCTATTCTCATATATATTTGTCTTCTTTGCGTCTTCCTTCATGCTAGAGAGCATCAAATGAGGAATGAAGAAATACACTAGATGAAAAAAGAAAACAGAGGAAAAATTCGAATTTTGTAATAATATGTAGGGTGTGAACTAGCCACAAATTTATTGTCTTGGTCAGGTAAGACATAAGAATTTACTAGATATATAACTTGTCTTTTATAAATAATGAACTAGGGCCAAAATAAGAAGATATTTTTAATTAGTATGTATAAGTATATATTATCTCTCTCTATAAAATCAAATATATATTCTATTTATAATTGGAATATATATATGTAAATTAGATATTGTTAGCAATAAAAAAGTAAAAAAATTGAAAGTTATGTTTCCTGATTTATTCATACAAGTCTATGTTTGATGTAAATATGAATCTTGTTTAGTTTTTGTTTATGAATAATAAAATGGTAATTCTTTCAAGTGACTGAGTAAAGAATAATTTTCTACGTAATTTTCTATGCATAAATCTTTGTCTCCTTTGTTTGAGTGAATTATATTTTATGTAAAAAAATTCACAATTACTACATAAACGTATTCCACTTTTTTACCTTAAATACTTTACCAAAATATAATTTTCAAAAATTCAGAATCAGTGAGAGGCTATGTCTCAACACATTTGTAGATTTGTTGATTTTGTAGGCAGAGCTCCAGAAGCAATTAACCTGAGCTATTTTAAGACTATTTAGAAAACATCAATTAGACTAAGTTTGAAGGAAATCAATAGACTTTTTATTCTATTAGTTATTAAATCAGTTCACATTTGGTAGAATTCAATTACATTGATTGGATTTTATTGACATAATTAATAAGATTTTATTAAACTCCAAATTCGTGCTTAATGTCGTTTGTTTTTTATTTCCATTTACTCTTTAGTACTTGAGTATTTTATTTATCAGATTTTACTGAAAATATTGATTAGTTATCATGTTTTCCCTTATTATATGCTGTGTGTGACAATAGAGGCAAAATGGCAATGGGTTAGAGAAATAAACTCCCAGGTGCCTGAGGGATCTGATACACAATTGGAGTGCAGTGTGCTCCTGACCTTTAATTTTTATCAGATTGCCTCTGTTCTAAGGTTAAGCCTAAGATGTGGCACTGAGGGAGACTGGTGAGTTATTAAACATAAAAGATGTCGGAGGATAAGAAACAAGTCTTTCTCAATTGTAGAAATATTTAATATAATTTTTCCTATGAGTTTACTAAGTACGCATTTGTGATTTTTCTGATTTGAATTGTTTATTAAACTAATAAATTGTTTCACTAACATATGGGCTGTGCAAACTGAACTTTCTGTAGTTCATGATTGCAAAGCACATACTTGATTTGCTTTAGTGAGAAGTAAACCTAAGTTCATAGAACATGACAGGGAGAAAATAGAACTTATTTTATTTTAGACTACATAAAGTTTATTTTTATTATGTTGACGATATTGTTTCATAGGCCATATCATATGTATACTTGAGATATTTACCAGTTTTTGTTTGTTTGTTCTATTGCTTTAAAAATGTTAACTGTGAAATTTTAGCCATGCAGTTAGGGAAAACCTCCCAGATATATGAAAGAATGGAATTGGATTATTCTGGATAAATTTAAGGGTGACCTGGACTTTTTTCAGTTGTTGATTTTTATTAGTTTTGAATCCTTTCCTAGTATTCACTGGAGATATTTCTTCTTCTCTAGATGTTTGCTTTGTTATCATTTGTATGTTTTAAGTATACTAAGACACTCAAATGGAAATATCAAGTAGACAATTAATCAGAATTGACCTGATTTATGTAATTCGGTTGCCAGTAAGATTAGGTGTTTAATTTCCTTAAGAATACCCAGATTCAACCTGGAGGAAGTTAGTTCTAAAATTGATTCATCCACGTTTTGTTTTGCTAGATAGGTATAATGAAAAGACACAGAGGCAGAGTGGTTAAGTTATTAGCAAGAGATGAGCTAAAGTAGAATATGTAATCCAAGCTTGACAAGGGTAGATGGAAAAATAAAAGAAGTTTAATAAATGAGGAAATGTGTTCTTCCTTTTATTTACCTTTCCAATTGGCTTCCTTCTTTTAAGTAGAGTGATAATATCCAATGTTTTCAATAACTGTTTAACAGAAATATCATATATTTCATTGGTTCTTGACTGGATGATTGATTGATGATAAATGAAAAGATTGGTCTTGTCATTTTCAAAGCTGTATTTAACAGTATGATAATAATTCACAGCAGAGTGAATTATTACTATGGCAGCAGAGTTAGGACAATGCATAGAAAGCAAAACATGAATGCAATGAGGCAAGATAATGCTGATGCTTGCTTATTTTTTTAAAGCCCTTAATTCCTGCATGTTGCTGTGATTTATTTTCTAGACCTATGCTTTAATTAAATGGTGAGCATCAGGATATTTGGCTAGAACAGTAGATCCTGTGAGTCAGTTGAGCTGGATGTTATTTGGAAAAAGCCATCAGAATGATTATGAACATAAAATAAAATGCAGTGAAGGTTTTAAAATATCTCCATAATACTCATGTGGTTTTCATTTCTGTATAAATAAATTATCTTTGTCCTGTATATACTTGCTTTGTGTGTGAAAATAATATATATACAAATAAAGCAATACATTTCAAAGCCCGCCACCACAGTAAGTTATAGGGTAAATTTCAGCGTTTGGTATCATTTACTAGCTGCTCCAAGATACTGGAGGCTAAAAAAAATCAATATATCGATTCAGCAGGTATACTCATTTATTGAATCCTATCTTCTCTGTTATAACTCCACTTTCTCCTTTAATCTTTTTCTCAATCTTTAGGGGTATATGAGCTATGCCGTTTCTAACTTTTTCACATTGGAAAGGGTTGTCAATAACATGGGATGGAACAAGTTGATGTTCTGGAAAGTTTAGTCCCTTCAGCTTTCAGGATTTATCTGGTCAAGGAACCCATCTGGAAAACACCTAGGTTTCTGGAAAGTAATCTCCATGGGCATGGAAACGTTGTAAATTGTCAGGTAGAGCCCTAAGTGTTCTTTAGGTTTGGCAAGGATAATTTGGATAGGGATTTGGCAAGCCATATTAAATAGCAATATCTAGCTCAAGCTTGTGTAAGAGTAGCTTCCAGAATAGCCAATTGACTTTATTTGAACTCTTTCAGCCACTGATACCATTTTTTGTTGCATTTCTTTTCCCCCTTTTAGTCAGGAAGGCATTGTCAATCCCATAATCCCAGGGCCAAGTTTATCCATAGGAGTCATATCCTACGTTGCCAGGGAGACTTTTGCCCTTGAATATCATGTCCCATGTACAGGGGTAGGGTAATGGTTTTACTTGCAGAGTTGGGCTTCGAAAGAGAGAGAAGCCACATCTGAACCGCAAAAGAGGTCCTCTAGAAGTAACTCTTAGGCGTAATAACAGGTAGGCTCAGCTTCTTCGCTCATAAATAAGCTTCACAAGAGCAAGCCTCAAGATCAAGGGCTTGGCCTATTGACCTGGGAGCCCCTAATATTTGAGGCATTAACAGGGGTTTCCTCAGTGGTAAAGCTTAATATTTCATATTTTTTATTCTATTCCTCAAGAGACTTTACCAATACTTTTAATTATTTGCTCAACATCCTCTGGGATATATCTCAGTATTACATTAAGCCATTCAGAATTACAAGCCCTCATTTCCATTCTGGGCTAGTAAAGGGCAAGGAAGTTTAGTTGAGAAGATAATGGGAGAAAACTTCCCAACCCTCATAAAAGACATAAATATGCAAGTCAAAGAAGCCCAACAAACCCCAAGTAGAATAACTCTAAATAGGTCTACTCCAAGAAACACATTAATAGGTCTGTCAAATGTTGGAGAGAACCAGAAAATTCTGAAAGCCACAAGAGGAAAGTGATCTACTGTATACAAGGGAAACCATGTAAGACTATTTCAGTCTACTCAACAGACACCATGGAGGTGAGAATGCAGTGGTCTGATACATTTCACATGCTGAAGAGAAAGACATCCAGACAAGAATTCTGTCCTCAAATTATCCTTCAAAAGTGAGGGAGAAAAAAAATACACAAACATTTTAAAAAGTGAGGGAGAAATCAAAATTCAAAGACAGGTAAAACATGGGAGAATTCGTTAACAAGAGACTGGCCCTACATGAAATTCTAAAGGGAGTACTGTCAGCCAAAAAAAAAAAGACAGGACCAGGAGGTCTGAAGGAGGACACAGAACTGAAGAATACCTACATGTATTATCATTATTTTTTGCATGTGCAAACACTGGGAACGGAACCCAGGTCTCTGGCATGGCAGGCAAGAACTCTGCCTGCTGAGCCACTGTGGCCCACCTTATATGTATTTTTTATATTGCATAAGCACTTCCTTAATGGAGGTAGGTTATAATATGTACTGGAATTTCTCACTAAATACATTTTTTTCTCCCTGTCATTTTCTATGACCTTAGATTTTGTTGTTCACTAAAACGTGATTGTAAAAATGAAGCTTAAATATTATCTTATTGCTGCTACTTTCTCATTTTATGAACTCTTTGCCAAATTTTCAGAACTACCTGAAAATAAATGCATTCATATCATCATTGTATTCATGTGTGAAATTCATCTGATTGGAAAAATAATGAATCTAGGGTCAAACCCAGGATAATGTTAATTTCACAGCTCATATCTTATGAGCGTCCTTTTACCCTTGGGCTGCATCAATTGCAATTCTATTCACATAGAAGCAATTACTTAAAACACACCAGGATACTATGAAACGTGGTTCTTAATATGATCTATAGATCATGAAGACCCCAGTACTTGCTGAGTGGTAGGCAGTTTTGGCTTAATTCATAGCCCTGCTAGGAAAGCTTAGAGAATCATTATTATTATGTGGTCCTATTGTGCACTATAGATAAACACTCTAGCCAAACTATATTTCATTTTTTAAATAATCCACATTTATAGTGTTGACTATATCACAATGATAATGAACTCATATGTTAAAAATATATAAATAAATGACATTTAATATTTTCCTACCATATGTTAGGTTTTGTGTCACAATTTATGCATTGTTACCATTTAATTCTTGAATCCAACTACACACAATTCTTATGAAAAATCATTTTGTTAGTATTCTTGTTTTCCTTTACAGAGGAGGAAATTGAATCTTAGGTAGGTTAAATTACTTGCCCAAGATTTCATGATTAGAAATCACAAGACCAGGATAGTCATTTAATTGTAGTAAATGCAGTCTTTTGATTGAGACTATCTGTGTTTAAATTCTCTCTCTGCATTGTGAAACCTGTGGTAAGTGGCTCAATTTATCTGAGATCCAGTTTCCTTATTTGTAAAAGCAAACAATTATACTATAGTGTACTTACCTTATAGGATTGCTATGAGAGATGAATGACGTAATATATGTAAACACTTAGCACATGCATTACAATTAGAAAATGTCACAACATAGTTGTGTTTTTCTTTTAAGTTTTTCACAGACTATGGCAAACTCTCAGTGTCCTACTTAGAATGGATTCACACCCATAGGAATGGATTATGTTACGTACATGTTAAGAACCACCTCACTGACCTGAACTTATTTCTTGAGGATTAACTAGTAATTAAAGAATTGCTATGATACTTAATCCAACATTACTAGGTGTTTTCAATTGTATGGTTCCTAGTTCTGAAGTCTGTAAGGAACACTTGGACTGTGTAAAAAATACGCCATGAACTCACTTCTCATTCATACATTGGTCTAAGTTACATTCCATAGCCGCTTTCCATACATTTCCAGTCACCCTGAATCCTAAAGATATTCTGATACTCCAGAGGTCTTTTCAGCCGAAAGTTCTTTGCAGCACTTAGCTGGTCACTACTGCTCCTTCAGTAGTTTCTTCGTGGTTCTGGTTGTGGTGAACCCCAGTTTCCTAACAGCCATTTCCCTTTTTCAAAGGTTTAAGTATACAGAACATCAATGTCTTCAAAAACGTGTTTCAGATTCTACCTCAGTATCTCCAAGTTTGACTTCCTAAACACATTCAATTCAAATTGTCTAATGTTCTCAAGCACTAATCATGCTGGTCCAGTTGCTGCATTATTCTGTTTGCAGTGGAGAAGTAAGATATATCTATTTCTTGTTTATTTTATTTCACTATTAAATCTGACTCATAAGCAAAGAAATCGGCTCACGTGAATGTGAGGGCTGGCAAGTCTTCACGCTGTAGGGCAGGCTGCAAGCTAGAAACTCTGATAAAGGTGACGCCAAAGTCCTTCTAAATTCCCCAGGGTAAGCTGGCTGGCTGTAATTCCAGCAAAAGCCAATGCTGAAGTTGAGTATGAGTTTTTCTGACCTCTGAAATCTTGAATTCTAGCTTTTAAATCCAATAATTGGATGAGGAAACTGCACATTGTTGAGGGCAATCTTCTTTGCTGATTTATAATCAACTGATTACAAATGTAAATTCTAACTACAAAATGTGTTCACAGTAACAAGCAGATCAGTCCCTGACCAAATAACTGGACATCATAACCTAGACAGATTAGCATATGAAATTAACCCTCTCATCCCCTTTCTACATACAGATCAGGCCACTGAAAACCTATCTCTGGTGAGAACACTGACTCATTAACTTAACCTTGGCAACTAGGAAGAATTAAACATTGATCTCTAAATCTCTGTTTTAGAACTGAAAGTCCTATAGCCCAGTAGATTTGTTAGTCCTGAGAAAGCCAGACAAACTGTATAATGTTCTCTGGTGATTGACCAAATGGTTTTCCCCCAGAGGAGAGGCTCTGGTCTGCATCCACATAACAAGGGCTGGTAGAAGTAGCATTTGTGTTAATTTTTGTTTTTTTTTCCTCCAGAAGTAGCATTTGAAGCGAGCCAGATAGCAATAGAAAGTTGGACATCTGAATTGTGCATTCAACTTCTTTCCATTCATCATTTGTAATTTTTGTAGCTATAAGAAAAAAAAAAGCATATTTCTCATGCAATTTAAAGATAAATCATATTACTTATATAAATGGTCTAAAGTATTAAGATATGCAGAACTAAATATTTGCATAATTATAGCTATACATACCCATCTAACACTTGGCATACATATTATATTATTCTCATTTTTTAATAAAATGCATAATGGGTTTACATCTTGTCATTTCTTTTATCATTAGACTGTGTGTGCATGCACTCATATGGGTGTGTGAGGGAAAAAATTTAAAACAAGAAATCTCTCAATGATCTTTTGCAGAAAGCAAGTGAAAGAACTGAAGTTCTTCTAGCATGGAAGGACAGAATGGTTTCTGGTGGCCTTTCATCAATAACTGCTAAAATCTCAACTCAGAGAAAATAAAAGCTTAATCATTATCAGCTCAATGTTAACATACTTCAATGATTTTTTGCAGAAAGTCCTCTGGAAAGTGACCACAATCTGGTTTATTCAATTTTAAACATGTGGTAATTAAAAAGAGGTAATTCTTAAATTTAAACTGATCTATAAGAGGCTTAAATTTAAATTTTATGTTTATAAAGGAATAGGCAGACCTTTCTGCCAAGAATGTCTATTAGTGCTATGAGAAAGTGCCACTGGCGACAACGTTATTTCCCCTCCAGAACGCAAGTCATGATTCTTAAAGCCCCACTCACAAAATACGTTTGTAAAAATTTACATATTCAGACTATAGATGTGGTCAACAAATTTCTAAGCCTTCAAAGGACACCCTGAAGTGGTAAGCTACTTCCTCAGGAGAGTTCTTTACCTTCACTAGTACGATGTATTTGCATGAAAAGAACTTTCATCATAGAATCAATTTTTTTTCTGAAACTAGTTTTGGAAAAAATAATTCAAATATTCTTGCAAGCCAAGGTTCAGCCAATTTTTATGTATCAATTATATTTGAAATGCTTTACTATAGAGAAACCTTTAAAGTTCTCAGGCTTGTGACAAAATGAGTAAAATTACAAGTATGGTTGTAAATTTGGCACATTTTTGTTTATAGTTTAAATATTAGTTTTATCCACTTGATATTACACCTGACTAATCTTTTTATGTTTTAGATGCTATTTTAAATTTCTGATTTAGCTACATAAATATTAAATGACAGTCTGTTTTAATCCTCTCATCACAAGAAAGTACTTACGTCTTATTGGAATTAATCTTACCAAAATCATATATCAGTTCTGATTCTTTCTTTTGTGTAGCATGGAAAACCCAAAGAGTTAAAAATGTGAAATGTTTATTAATTCCAAGGTTTTCTGGGTAAGACAGTTTGAGCAGCATTTTATTTTAGTGAATGTCATCAAGTGGATATGTTTCCTTCTGTCATTCTCTACTCCATCTACTCCATTAGAAGCCTGTGCCTTATCTCATTCTTGGTGGCAAGTCGGTTGTAGCAGTTTACTTCACATGTTCCTTTTGTCAAAATTAAAGTAAATATCCTTGCTGAAGCAAATTATTGTTAAGAAAAATGAAGTCTGATGATTGGCTTACACAAATAAGATGAGCCTCTGAATCTTGGGGAGAAAGGAAAGCAAGTGAAAAAACTGAAGTTCTTGTAGCATGGAAGGACAGAATGGCTTTTGGTAGCCTTTCAGCAATAACTGCTAAAATCTCAATTCAGAGAAAATAAAAGCTTAGTCATTATCAGCTCAATGTTAACATACTTTTACTGCCAAACTTTAATCATATTCAACATTTTAGCATTTCTAGTTCTTACAAATTGTTTCTGATTCATAAAACATTTTGAACCAAAGATATCCAAAACCTGAACATATGCCCTCTGATCTCTCCTTTTATCAAAATCAACTTAATTATAACAGTATGCTGGAGGAAATCCCTAACCTGAGGCTCTCCGCTCTTTTTTCCCTCATTTCCCAAAATGAGGTGACCATAATGATAATTTTTCAAAATGTCTTATAGAGAACTGCATTAGATGACTCAGTCTGTCCTCACAAGTACATCTCTTAATCCCTGCTGGTTTTCACTATAAGTTGGATATCTCTTCCTTTCCAATTAAATTCCATTCTTACATTAAGTACCATTTCAGACCTGGGGGCAGGGGCTAAAATCTCCAAGTAAGCAATGAGAATGAATCCTTTCCCACAGAGCTCTGTCAGCCCTGTATTTATCTATCCTTCTGGGAAATGAGTGCAGTGAATGTTTTGGAGTGAGAAGATAGCAATTCAAATCCTAGAATGCCACTTACCAGTTGGGTTACCTTGAAGAAGTCAATTAACTTTCTCGAGTTTCATATTTCTCATTAATAAAATGTGGATATCAGAAAGCATAAGATCCTTACTATTACTATTATGAAATCATACTGTGATACTATTCAATTATATTTGAATGCATATATGATACTATTAATTGATACATGATTTTATAATCATGCCAAACTTTTATTACTTTTAATAGAAGTCTCATTATGCTAAGCCATTGCATACTTTTGGGTGATAATTTCCTTGGACAATATGGTGAAAACTAAGTATCTCCTTCCGATAGCAATGAACATAAACAAATACAACACTTTGCATATTTTATGACTTTGTAAATGTAAAAAAAAATGTAGATTAAAATATAATTGTAACACTAATACTTATTCTTTAAAGGTAAAATTGCATCAAATAATGCCAGACTTTATCATGAATATTTTGAAATAAATTGTCACAATATTTTCTTTTCCCTATATTCTTTTTTTTTTTTTTTTTGCATGGGCAGGCACTGGGAATGGAACACGGGTCTCTGGCATGACAGGTGAGCTTTTCCCTATATTCTTGATACTAAAGTTGATTTGGTTAAGGCTGCATTTTGAATGTTGTCCCTATTAGTAAGGAAATTATTATGAAT
Source organism: Tamandua tetradactyla (assembly GCF_023851605.1). Taxonomy (NCBI): domain Eukaryota; kingdom Metazoa; phylum Chordata; class Mammalia; order Pilosa; family Myrmecophagidae; genus Tamandua; species Tamandua tetradactyla. The sequence goes on from NC_135352.1 coordinate 33,600,064, forward strand.
CCACATCTCAATTCTAAGTCATCAGAGGGAATTATTTTAAAGTCTCCTTTGATTTCAACTGTCTGGAGAAAAATCGTGTTACTGAGATGCACAGATATCTCAAGACTTGGGTAGTGACCATTTCCACCTTGCAAAAGGGCTTTGTCTACCTTTGCAAAGTTTGCATAACTTAGCTTTCTGTCTTGTCTTCCAAAATGGCAGCCTGCAAGAAGAGCACAAGGTCCTCTTAATAGTATTCATAACGGGGACCTTAGAGTCTTTAAAAGGAAAGATGTGTCCCATAAATGTGGTCACAAGTACAAGACAGTGAAACATGCAGGCAAAAAAAAAATTCTTCTCTCTTGAATTATTTTGAATTTGAGTGTTCTTTCTTCCACAAAACAATGAACATTTATACCCAAAGCTAAATTTGAAGGCATTCTATATTCAAAAGTTGCTGACGATCTATAGAGTAGACATGAATATTATGTATTTTCCTGTGCTTCCTTCAGAGACTTCTCTTTAATCAAGGTTTTTCATGACCCCGATTCTGAAATTGAGATTTTCAGGTCCATAGGCAAAACTCATTTCGGTCTCATTAACAGAGGCTTTGATGCCAATGGATATTCATATAGAAAATCATGAGTCACGAGGACATCTGGAGCTGGAGTTTTCTTTCATGTAGCAAAATTAGATGTGATCCACAGCACCACATTTTCCTTCTGAGCTCAATGTGAGAAGATTTTTCTTCCACCCAAAGTTTTACTTAGAAAAGAGATGACTCAGGGTTTCGAATATATTAACAGCCTTTCCAGTTTCCAAAAGTGCATCATAAAGTAGAAATTCTCCTTTAATACTCAACATGACCTTAAATAGAGGCTGAAAAATCATGTTACTGAGATGCATCAGAACTTTTGTGCAGGTGCAAACTGAAAGGAAATGGCAAAGCTGAGAAGTCTACCATGACCTATTAAAAAATGTCAAAGAAAAAATACTGATTCCGAAGTTATGACACCATTTGACAGAGCTAGTACTTACATTCCCTTCCTCTACTTAGATATGTGAAATAGCACAGGCATTTCCAGGATATATAAATTTACCAACCACGCTCCAATTTTAAGTGACTTCTTTGATTTGCCATTCAATTGGCAAATCTGAAGGGTAGTTCACATCAAAGTTTTTGGCTAGAACACCAGCCTTCTCAAATGTGACCATTTTCTTCCGGAAAAGTTTTACATTTTCCTTTAGATTTGCTGGCTTCCTGCATGCATGTCACTCAAATAGTACCATAGCTTTTGTCTTTAAACAATTTCGTGTGATTTCTGGTATTTTCTCCCAATAATATTTTTCAGTATTCACTAGGTCCAAAAAACACAATGTTATATGCCTATAATCATATTTGGTGGGTTCATTTTCTTCAAATTTTATCAAATGGGCACTGTTACAGATATTCTGACAAAAACAATGACTTCTCTGATAATGGTAAATAGAGTTGAAATTTATCCTATAATTTTTTATTGAAATAAAACCTTTATTATATTATCTTCCTATTTTAAAAGTAAATTTTTACAGGAACAGGAAGGAAATTTGAGAGTGAAAACCAACAAAAAAACCCACCCTGTTAGTTCACTGCCCCAATTGAGTATATTGTTAGATCATGGACTAAATGGAGTATATATGTTGGTGTATATTTGGAATCTGGTTGATTACTTATTTGTTGTGTATAATTGGGCAAGGCACTTAACTTTCCCAAGGTAATTTCCTCAAATATAAGATGAATATGATTATGCCTAAGTTTTACAAAAAAATATATATATTATTATGTTTACTTCATAGCTTATATTCCAGTTATAGGCTAAGGTGCACCACAAAAAAGCTGTTTCTTCTTATGTACTAACTTATTTATTCCTCTATAGTCCCTGATCTTTGAGGATAGGGCCTGAAAACTTTGACATAGCCCAGTAATTGAATATTTCATTTGCTAAGATAGGTTTTGAATTGATTCACGTTTTCACAACACTTTTTAGTGCCCTTATATTTTTGAAGCATAGCTACTCTTCTGATTTATTTCTAGATTCCATATCTGATCACCATCTTCTTATTTACTTACCTAATCTTAACAATTAGATAAGTATAGACCTTCAAATTTGGCTTTTAATGAATGTTAAACATGTTGGTTGAATATGTAATATAGACCATAGCTCTTACTCAATATTCAGGTCCCTGGATTTAATCTTTCATTCCTAATTTGTCTCTATTCAGAGCTCTGTCTAAACCTTTCTCAGCAAATGGGTCCTGTGATGCTAAGTAGGAACATTTCCACAGGCTCTGATTATTTAATGCAAAATTCTTCTTCCATTTTGTTCCCAAATCTTTCAGTATTTTATTGTACAGTAAACTTAAAAATTTTCAGAAAAGTTTTCAAACGATCATATCACCATTTATTCTTTTTGTTTTACATACCTTGTTTGTTTCACAATGAATAATAACTTTTATTCATCTATGAAAATTGTTCGGTGTTAACCACTATATCTATCCAAATATTGGATTTGAACTGGAAAATATTATTTTTCTACATGAGTTTATCAAAATGGTATATCACCATGTTCTCCTTTTGCATCACATGTTGCCAAGATTTCTGTGGCTACTCACGAAAGAAAACACTGCTTTCCCTTAAATAAGAGGTGCATGAGTGACTGAACAGTTTATTTTCATACTCAGAAATCTGCTTCAAAAAGAGTGCACAAATAAAAATAAGGACAAGAGTCAATGATAGGCAAAAAAGAAAGGAACAGAATGTACTATTTGTTAAATTATTTTCTGGTGTTATCAGGACACCAGGAAGCCTGTGAAATCAAAAAGAAAGTGTTTGGTTTTTCAATGGACAAGTATGTCCCAACCCCTTAACTCCAAAAATGAAAGAAAAAAAAAGTATTTTTCATCAACTGAGATACATTTAGATGTGAGCAGCGGATGCTGTAGTGTGTTATCCCAATACCACTTCTCTACCTCCACCATCCCTTTTCAGGATTGAAGCATACGTTTCCTCAGAAGCTGGGAGATGAACTGCTGAGTTTCATTGCTCTTTCTTCCCACCATTGACCATGGCTAAAAGGTCTGGACAGGGTGACATTCCACTCCCTGTGGTGGTCTGTGTCCAGTGACTGGATTTGGAAGGGCATAAAGATCTAATGACCATACCTTAAATAGGAACTTTCTTTAAATACTGTAGCTCCTGAACTACTTAAGCAAATTTCTTTAACAGAACTATTAAGAACTACTTAAGCTTTTCTTATGACCCAATGTCAGGCTAACCTCTCCCCCCTCAATCTGCTTTCTTCCTCTTGGAACAGGAATTGATCCTGAGAGCCTTCAGAATAAACTTTCAACATATAACTCTACATCTCAGTGTTTTTTCCCAATGAATTTGACATGCAGGAACACAGGTATCAAATTTACAGAAATGTAATGAAATTTTCTGCCTCATTTTGCTATATGAAAGTTTTCAAATATCTTATGGGCTTATATAGGCTAATCATAATAAGTACGTTTATTTTGTAGTCAAGATAATTATGAGCAAATAAGCCGCTTTGTAGAAATTGAGGTAGATTTAATCATAAGATCAAATTTAATTGTTTTTTTCTGATTATTGGACCATAATAGGAGATAAAGATTATACCATAATTTGAAAGCTATAATGATATGACTCCATAGAACTAAGCAACAATTTCTTGTTCTTTGAAATTACATTATGCACTCTAATTCATTAAAGGACAGCTAACTTTGAGGTCGGGAGAGGAAAAAAAAAGTATGATATAATAATAAACAAAGATCATTCCTAGACATAAAGTAGACTTGAATTTGAGGTACTGGATCAACAACATGGCATTGCGATGGGAAATTATTAAGCAAAACAGATATTTACTAAACAAGTATAAAACAGCCCTTAGTTTATCAATGTCATTTTAGCCCTGTCTAGCACTCTTGTTTTACTTATTAATTTGGGTTTTGGGGAACACACCCATTTGATTAAATAAGGTATGGTTTTCCTGCTGTAATGATAGCCAATGGACATCTAGGTACAGAAAAGACTCAGAATTGGAGTGGCTGCTCTTGCAATGGAATTTCCAATGACAGGAAACAGCTTCAACATCTGAATTCAGGGTCCCCTGGAAAAGGGCACATCCGGATAGAAAGGTGCATGACAACATGTATCTCAGAACTTTTATGCTATAAGCTTCACATATAAGATTTATAAAAGATGATAAGTATACCTCCATCACATCACAATTATATGCAATTAAGGTGTTTATTTGATGAAGTATAATTTGTATAATAAATAGAGAGACTCTCTAAATTAGAGCAAAACAGGTTGTTAATCATTAAAAATCCAATGCAATAACAAAGTCAAGTATTTGAAGGAAGTTATCTTAGGGGAAAATGAACTGATATTTCATACTTTAAAAGCCAATTATAACTAACATGAAATAGCTTGATGAATCCTTCTGGATTGGATATACTTTTATAAGAAATAAAAATCCTGTGCCTGGAAATATTTTACAGCGATACTTTAATTTTGATTCATGATAGACATCAGTATGCTTTAAGCAGTGTATGTATAAGGGTAACTACTTCAAAAAGGAGAAATCTAAGTCTAATTTGCACTTGAGAAGAGACACATGAAGGGTTTCAGTCAATACAGAGGAATTCATTGTATTTCTGCGTTAAGTATTTGATATACTCTTCTGGCAGTTTAGTCACATACCTAATTTGCATGAAGAGTTTTTCTTAAATGTCAGAAGTGAGATATGACAATAAGAATTCACTTTGATTAACATGTTCAAAATTTTGCTTGACCTTAAATGAAGAGATGCAATAATAATTCACTTCAAAAACATGGATTTGGCCTTTATAAATTAAAACAACAACAAAAAACCCATACTGACAATTAAGATCAGGGTGCCTTTCTTAGTACTTATAGAGACAGTGTGGAAATATATATTTTTACCATCTTTCAGATATTTTCTTACACTGCCATTACTAAAATTCATTATTCAAGGTAGATTATTCCTTTTATTTTAAACGCCTTTACAATTCAGGGAATTAAAAAAAACTATTTCCTATAAATAAGATAAAATGAAAGAGGCAATTCTCGGGTATTCATGATAATTTGCTTGATAATATTTGCTTTAAAGAAAAACTACAACATAATGAAGTTACCCTGTAACTTCAGTTATACAAGACATGCCTCCTGGCACATCCATACACAAACATCTGTTGTTTTGTGTATGAATGTATAAATACCCTTCCATAAATTTATACCATGATTATTGACAGCTCCACTGGTTTTTATCGGAGTGGGAGGTCATTACATGAGAGACTTTGCTCATAGTCAGATTTTGATAAGAATCTTTGTTTGATAAAAGCCTTGTTATACCATGTGAACATTTGTATTCAGTTAACTTAGAAAAAGCCCAGCAAATGTTTTAATATTTCTATACGCAGAGAATATAAGGTCATCTGGAGATATGTAAAGTTATTTAATAAGATTTAAATTTGCTTAATAATTGAGCATACAGATTAACACGCCATTATTCATGACTCCATTTCCATCAATAAATGCATGTCCCCTTGCCTCATGTTTTCCACATGCCCAACTAGTTTAAATGAATTGGCAATTCATTTAATTGAATTATTAATAATAAATAATATTACCTAATTATTTAAAAATAACCTTTCCTGTTGCTTTATGATTTTACATTGGCTTTATAAAATTCAATTACAATAAACTATTTGGGACACAGTTGCCAACTCTTCCTATGAGCAATCTAGAAAGTGAACAGAAAGGAAGAAAACTCTGCCATCATTCCTCATATCTTTTTCCATTGATTATGTTCTGCATGGTACCCACTGCAGATATGCATAGGAGGGCAAAAAACACTCAGAAAGGACTGTGTATAAGCTACTGCATCTGTTTTTAGTCACTATAGTTTGTCTATCCAATGGCTGAATGATAAAGTGCCTCTCCCATCAACACCTTGCCTCACTCTCTCTGCACAATGAAAATCATGATCTATTCTTGTATCCCTCAAGTTTTCTTAATACTAGGTTAATTGGTCTCAGTGATTCCTTATCTTAGTAAAACTAAAACTTTGAAAAGACTTCAAGTCCATGGAAACAAGCTCTTTAAAGACAGTGAAGAAAATAAAAATACTATGTTAATAAATGAGAAAAGCACACGCTATTTAACTATATACATAGGCTTCCTCCACTCACCTTATTACAATATCATAATTTTCAAATAAAAGACCTACTTTAGATCCTCCTTCACCCATTATACATTTCTCCATCATCATTAAATCACTAGTCATCTTTTTTTTTAAAAATAAGTACTTTTATTGAGATTTCTTCATGCATCATACAAACCATTCAAAGAATACAGGCAGTCGCATGGTTGTGTAATCATCATCATGATTATTTTTTAGCTAATTCACATTATCACATTATCATCACATAGCTGTGTATTCATTACCCTGGTCATTTTTAGAACTTCTGTATTGCTCCAGAAAAATAAATAAAAAGGAAAAAGAAAAAACCTAAACATCCCATACCTCTTATACCTCCCTTTGATTGGTCACTAGTATTGCAATCTACCTAATTTTAAGACTTACAATAAAGATAGTTTGACTGAGACAGTGTAGCATTGTCAGAGATTAATAGATATTTATATTAATATATAAATAGACATATAATATATATATATAAATATATAAATATAAATATCTATTAATCTCTGACAATGCTACACTGTCTTAGTCAAACTATCTTTATTGTAAGTCTTAAAATAAAGACTCTTTGTATGGGCAAAACAAAATGTCCAGACATAGATCAATACAAACATGAGCAACTGACTTTATTTTCAGTATAGTTATACAATCATTATCAACAATTAGGGTTACTGGATTACAGTTCAGCAACTTCAGCTATTTCCTTCTGGCTATTCTCAAATACTAGACTCCAAAAAGAAATATCTCTATACTGAGGCAATAGTCATAGTCATGTTTTAAATCCTAATTTCTCAGTTACACTCCTCCCTCTCAATTGATCTTTCAATCTTCAGGGATATCTGGGCAATGAGCAATTTAACTTTTCCATGCCAGAAATGGGTGCTAAACTTCTGGGGTAGAGGAATGAGGCTGGTTGATGCTCTTGGAGAGACTAGGGCCTCAGTGTTTTAGGACCTATCTGGCCTAGGATCCCTCTGGAGGCTTTAAGTTTCTGAGAAAATAAACTTAACTAAACATCTTTTAAGCCTCTTTTCAATTACTACTTCCTTTGAGGAATTTTTCATTCACAAAAGGCTGTTACTGAAAACATGTCTTATGCCCATATTTAGTGGGAGAGCCGAGAAGAAGCAGCACCTGCCCACCCTTCAATTAGGGCAAACATTAAGAAATTATAAAGTAGGGTGAGAATTAGAGGGCTGTGGTGTCATAGATGCTTAGGGAAAGGCTGACTTCAAAAAATTGCGCAGAGGAGTCAAGCAAGACAAGAATTTATGGTGGGTAACTCACAAAGCTGTGATTTTGAATTTAGCTCTTACTAGTATAATGGTAATTTTATGGTTTAATGCACTGGATGACACACAAGATTCCATTTGAGGAAAGGTTCCCCTGAATTAAAACAAAACACAATTTTTTTTTTTTTCAAACAACCATAGGTAGAATGACTATTGCAAAAGAAGTCATAAGATTGGGGTTGTGACACCAATCTTAACTAACTTGCTATTTGAATTTGCATTTCAACCGTATAATGTAGAATTTTAAATAGACTGGCCTTAGGTGTCTTATGCTCATAACATAACATGTTTGATTACATTAGAAGCAGCATAACAGCAGTTAATTGCACACTTTTGAGATGGGCTGCTGAATTAAATACTTTGTTTTTCGATTTGGATAATTTGCTTAAATCTATGTGTGATTTGATTTTTTCATATATATAATGAAATGATGCAAACAAAAGGACCATTTCACAAGCTTTTTGTGAGAATTAATATAAAGGAATATTTGAAATATTCTGACTTACTAGGTGATACATGAAAGTTTGTAATAAATCATGGCCTTATCTAATTCCATCTCAATAGAATGGTAGCAACAAACACCAAAGCCAGAGGATGAAGGAGTGAAGAAGCTTTAGTAATATTCTTTCTGTGAATATAAGCCAAACCACAGTGACACTTCCATATCTGAACCTGATAATAGAAATTCTTGGTTGGAAGAGAACTATAAAGTCTGATGCAAAGCAAGCCAGCCTGGTGTTACTTTATAATTATCCCCACCAAGTACGTATTCAACATACTTGAACATGGACGATGAGAGCTAAATTATTTCCTAAGAATTAAAATGCATTCACAAACAGATTATTGAATTATCTAGAACAAGAAGAATGGACTCATGAAGTATTATTATTCCTCAAGCCACTCTCTTTTAAGTCTAATATATTGGATTTCTGGTCCTAGAGAAAAAATAGGGCAGAAGGCAAAGCTTCCCAATCACTCCCAGTGTCATTTTCAAAAATTAACCCCATGAAGCCTAGTGTGAAGCACTATTCCAAATGAAAATTCTCTCCTCCCTCACAGCTGTCTGACAGGCCAATGTTCACATATCCACAGAGGTAAAGGGAGTTCATAACTAACTTTCTAAAGAAATACCCCCTTACCCAAATCCTACTCATTTTCCTGCCTTTTCTATGTATTGGCCATGGAGAGTTATAGCGTTTCATCCCTGAACTGACCTGTGTTCTCACTTAACAATCTAGCCCTTATAAGTACAATATGATGGTACCTAACACCTAGTATTCTCGGATTATGGATTAGCAATTACTGAGACAAACAAAAAAGTCCCATTTAATTTCCTAATGTACTTCTCTGGCTAGCTCCATAGGTGAAAAATAAAAATCAACCTGAAATCTGCTTAATGCCGCCAAGAGTTTCACAAGGTATATCATTACATACTAATTCCAGAGATGTTTGTTATAGTTACAAAGTGCAAAAACATTCCATTACTTCATAAGATTGGGGAATTCCGGGTTGAACAATATTAAATACATTTATTTTCAGCAGGACCTCTCATATTATTTACTATACAAGTATGTTGTAAATTTCAGAGACTTTGAAATTATGTGTTATCCAAAATCACTTGGCTAGAACATTTTAGAAGTAATATTGATGGTAGAGTTCCATGATACACCAGATGGCAAGAAAAAAAAGGATATATAAATTAATTCGTATTCATCTTTTTTCACTCTTTGTGACCATGAAACTTTCAATTCAAACTTTTCAATGGCAGAGCTTCAACTGAAGAATTATGTTATATCCATTTTTAACTCTCTTCTTTGGTCCATTTCTCATTTGAAATATTGAATCAATTAACACAAAGCATCATATTATTTATTGAATGAAATACAGAGATTACAATATGTCAGGAGTAATTTAGCCAGTGTAGAGTAATGTAATATTATCACTTATCTAATTCTATAAAGATTATTATATATTTTATATGTAATTATGTATTATATATATATAATTATATTCCATTAATATGCAATTCATGAATTACGCAATTATATTTTAATAATTATATATATTATGTATATATATATGCATAATATATATATATGTTTTAGCTTAGTATAAGCCCTTTTCCTGGTTAACTCTTGATAAGCCTACTGCCAAACCCTAACTCTTTTCTAGACATCGGCTACCAATCATGCCTTCTTTTTCTTATTGGAGTACCATGCTTATGTCTACTGCTTTGACTTGGAAACTGCTTTAGGAACTTGCCAAAAGCAGAGTTAAACTCCTTTCATAGAAGAAAAACACTATGTGGCAGAATTTTAGTGAACCAAGTTAGGTCACCTCACATATCCTACTCAATTTACTTAAGTGATAGTTCATTCACGTATGATTTTTTATCGTAATTACATTTAACATTTTTTTAAGTCTGTGAACTATATATTTTAACTTCATAATTTCAAATCTTATAGTAAATACCAAATTCACACTTTACTGTATAAATACATGTATTAGTCTGCCAAGATTACTATGATAAATACCACATATTGACTGGCTTCAATTATAGGAATTTCTTGTCTCTTGGAATTGGAGGCTATAAGTCCAACATCAAGGTCTTGCTTTCTGCCAGAGTCTGTACCATACTGGGTATTCTCTGTGTCATGAGATAATTTTTCTCTTCTAGTTGCCCCTGCAGTTTCTACTGACTGGCTTCTCTGACTGATTGTGTATGAATTTTCTCTGCCTTCAAAGGACTCCAGTGGTTTGTATGCTGTGTGAATATATCGCAATAAAATTGCATTTTAATAAAGCCTATGGCAAACAGAAACTAAATTAGTGGTTTCCTAAGGTGAGGGTAAATGGGGGAGTTGGAGGGTGATGACTAAGTTGTATGGGATTTCTTTGGGGAGTAATGAAAACATTTTAAATTTATTGTGGTGATAGATGCACAACTCTATGAACATATTAAAAGTCACAGAAATTGTGTACTTTAAATGGGTGAATTGTACAGTACGTGAATCATATCTCAATAAAGCTATTTTTGTTTTTTTAAAAAAGGGGCTGCAGTCTAATGGATTAAGGCCCGTCCTGATTCAATATGACCTCATCTAAATAGTATCCTCAAAGTTCCCTCACAAATGAGTCCAGCCCTTAACTCATAATAACATCTTCCAAGGTCTTATTTACAAATGGATTCACACCCACAGGAAGACAGATTAAGACTAGAGCATGTCTTTATGGGGGATATGACTCAATCCCCAATATTGGACAAATGAACACATTTTAATCTCAATATAATTTGACCAATTAGCAAATACAAATGATGAATGGTACCTTTAAAGACACATGATAAATTTAATTGTACATGTAGAAAACTGCTTAAGTTTAGGCTTTGAACAAATGGTTAGAGGGAGAATATAAAGCTAAGGCTTCAGAGGCTGTTTAAGGTATTATTGTTATTTTTAAATATATAGCTGTATTAATAGCACTGCATTAAGGACCCAAGGGTATCCATCAACTACATTAATCAACAGTGTCCCTAATTTTAAGTATTTGCACAGACAGTGGTTATACAAGTTCAATTATTTATGGCAGGTAAAACAAGATTTAATATGCTTGAAAACATCAGAATTAATAATAGATAGGTTCTCTTAATCTGCTTGGGAGGTGTTCTTAGTTTTTGTAATAAACCATTTACCACATTCTGTAGCTTTATCTGTTTGGATTATAAGTGAGGAAAGGATGAGAACATATATTTAATTTTTGTGTGCAGGTAGAATCTTAAAAAGGACAATGTTAACTCCTATTAACAAAAGTCTCTGAATTGTAATGAGTTGTTTGTGTGTATCTGAAATGTTTGCAAATGAATTCATATAATGTAGAGCCATTTTTATGATTTACAATATACTCTTTCTTCAATATTTTATGAATTTTCACCAATATAAGCTTTTAAAATCATCATAATGATCTAAATGATGAGATGCATTTCTTTAAAATAATATAGATTTTTAAGATAACTATATAAAAGAAGATCTTCAGAAAGTGAATTGTTGGTGATTAAAATTAAAGTTTTATTATAATATATATTGAGATCTATTCCTCTGGAATAAGAACTATTATCATACTTATTTATTTTGTATAATTCCTTAGTCTTTCACTTTTCCATCTAGTTTTAACTTATTATGTAAAATTATACTCAAGTACGCAATCATCTTCAAAGTCATCTAATTCATTTCAAATCAAAATCTATATTCTGCAGTTTTATACTGTCAGAATTGTGTGATATGTCCATAATGGATGATTACAACTGAAACTATGGAATAAATGCAAAAAATCAATAAGAACTCTGAAAAATAAATAAGAGTAGGTGGATTGAATCTAAAAAATTAGATTCCTTAATAATGTACATAAATCTAAACCAATCTCAGGCTCACCTATGAGGTATATGTAAATGGGGAATACCCATTGTGACATAGCAAAATTCTGAATAAGTGAGATTGAAACCAGCACTCAGAGAATAGAAAATCAAACTTGTTGTCTGTAACCAGCTGGGATGATAATATCCCCAAAACAAACTAACCCTCTCCAGAGGATTATAACAGGACTTGAAATACAAACATGATCTTCAAAATATCACTGTTAAAATCCAAAATATTCAACTTTCAAAGAATGATGAAATGTGACTAATTTTCAAGGAAAATGAATACCAACAAATTCCAATCTCAGAATGACCTAGAGACATCTGGAGGGCCAAGATAATGACATACGACACTCCAGTTGTAGTTCCCACATGGAATCTTTGAACAGCCAGCAAAAATGAGAAGAGCCATCTTCCTCAAATCTCCAGAAAACGATTATAGGTTGAATTGACTGGGCAAAAGGAAAATCAAGAAAATGCAGCGATAAAAATGGCAGGAGAAGCTTGTGGTATATGTGCTGGCTCCTCTCTAGGACAGTGTATTGCTACCTTGGATTTCCATTGAGGGTCCCTGGCCCTATTCCAGAGGGAGTAGAGTAACCCCTTTGTGTGCAATGTGGTCCTGGATGCTAGTGTCCGTCTAGAAGGAGGCATCCTAAAAGACTGAACCAGGAAACTCCTCTCTGGCTCACCCTCTAAGAACTTGCCCAGCAGGCAGAAGCAGATTGCTGGCAACTGCAGCAATAAGAAACAAATCAAAGCATCTGGTGGCAAAGGATTAAGAGCTTTAAGACATTCAATAGAGTACCAGAAAGGGGTGAAAATCTACTTCATATGAAGTAGAAAGGGCATTTGGATTCCTGTAAATGAGGGAATTTCTAAGACCACAAGTTGGCACAGGGCCAGGAGAAGACACAGGCTCAGAGAAGACTGATATTCTTGACAGGAGGGCTCAACTCTGAAATATTTGAAAGCACCAGGCAATGCAAAACCAATTGAAAGTCTATGAAACATGTGTTTGCATCAGTGCATTAGTTTGTTTGTTTTGGTTTGTTTATGGAACTTAGAGATTTCTTTGTAATACCACTGGCTGGATACAGACTTAGAGTACAGACAGCTTGGGGTCTAAGCTCCAGAGGAAACAAATTAAAATATTTAAAAGTACCATGTACAGCTAGAAATTATAAGACAAAGAACAAAACAAGAAACAATGATGTATGAATTTTTATATTGATCCATTCAAAGGAACAAGATACAAATTCAGAAATCATTAATAAAGAGGAACAGACTTTGAACATAAAAGCAAAATATATTTTTAAAAACTGTTCTGTAGGGGTGCATTCAGTGGTAGAAATCTCACTCGCCATGTGGGAGACCAGGTTCAATTCCCAGCTCATGAACTTCCCAAACAAAGAAACTAACAAAACCAACCAACAAGCAAACAAAAAATTTAACAAGTTTTATCCATAGTATTAGAAAAGGAAAAGGAATTAAGACATCACATTTGAAAGGAAGAACTAAAACTTTCCCTACTTCCAATACTCACATGAAAAAGAATGAAGTATGTTCCCTGCCATAAAGCATACAAAAACAAAACAAAACAAAACAAAACCTGGTCTTTAATATGCTCAAGAAAATAAAGGAAATTGCAAAGAATTAAATGATAAGAGGAACACAGTGAATGAACATATGAGAATCACAACAAAGAGATATAGACTTTAAGTAAGGAGCTGTTCTAGTTTGCTTTGCTAGCTGCCAGAATGTAATATACCAAGAACAGAATGATTTTTAAAAAGAGGAATTTAATAAGTTGCTGGTTTACAGATCTAAGACTGAGAAAATGTCCCAATTAAAACCAGTCTATAGAAATGTCCAATCTAAGGCATCCAGGGAAAGATTCAAGAAGGCCGATGAAGTCCGAGATTTCTCTCTTAAGCGAGAGGGCACATGGTGAACACAACCAAGAATTTTCTGTCATCTGGAAAGTCACATGGTGAATACGGAGTCATCTGCTAGCCTTCTCTCCTGGCTTCCCCTTTCCTGAAGCTCCCTGGGAGGCATTTTCCTTCTTCATCTCCAAAGGTCGCTGGCTGGTGGACTCTCTGCTTCTCGTGCCTATGTCATTCTCTGCTGTCTCAGAATCTCCTTTCTCCAAAATGTTTCCTCTTTTATGGGATTCCAGTAAATTAATCAAGACCCACCTGGAATGGATGGAGACATTTCATCACCTAATCCAGCTTAACAACCACTCTTGATTGAATTAAATCTCAGGAAGATGATCTGATTAAAGTTTGAAACACACAGTACTGAATAGGGATTAGAAGAAATGGCTGCCTTTACAAAATGGGTTGAGGATTAAAACATGGCTTTTCGAGGGTACATACATCCTTTCAAACCAGCACAGATAAAAATACTGTATTTAAAGACCTCCAAAACTTAGATGAAAAAATTTCCATAGTGTTTCAACAGCAGATTGGAACTGAGAGAATACAGAATCAGTGTACTCAAAGATAGGCTATTGAAATGATTTGTGCTGAGAAGCAGAAGGAAAAAAAAAAGGAAATAACAAAGAGATCTTAAGAGACCCACATGACAACCACCAAACATGTCAATAAATGCACTATGGGATTTCAAAAGGAGAAAAAAGAGTGAAAAGGGTACAAGGACTATTCAAAGAAATAATGGCTGAAAACTTCCCAAATTATGCAAATGATGTGAATAATCACATAGAAGAAATGCAATGAGCATGAAAAAGGATAAACACAAAGAGATATATATGAAGACACATAGTAGTCAAATGGGAAAATTAATTAAAAGAATTATATACTGCAATTAAGTAGTATTTACCCCAGGTATACAAAGATAGTTGAAAAGAAAATCTATTATGTAATATACCACATTAATAAAAAGAAGGGGAAAATCACGTGATCATTTGACTGATACAGAAAAGGCATTTGAAAAAACACAGGACCACTTCTTGATAAAACAATCAGAAAGCTCTAAATAGAAGGAGACTTCCTCACCACAATGAAGGGCATATATGAAAAATCCACAGCTAATATGGTACTCAGTGATGAAAGTCTGAAAGTTATCTCACTAAATCCAGAACCAAAACAAGGGTATCCTTGTCTCCACTGCTATTAAACATAAACATTTTATTGTAAGTTCTAGCCATAAAAATGGACCCCTGCCTTACACTATTAAAAAAAAAAAAAGTCAGAATGAATCAAAGACCTAAATATAAGAATGAGAACTATAAAAGTTCTAGAAAAAAACAAAGGGAAGCACTTCAGAACTTTGGGGTAGGCAATGGTTTCTCAAACTTTACACCCACAGCATGAGCAATAAAAGGAAAATTAGATAAATGATCAAAATGTGGGACTCAGAGGACTTTGTCATGAAAGTACAGTCAATGCAGAGAACGGGAGAAAATATTTGGAAGGCAGATGTCTGGTAAAGGTTTAATATCTAGAATACATAAAGAAATCCTACAAACTCAGTGAGAAAAATAAAACAACCTAATTGTAAATGAGCAAAATACTTGAAAAGACATTTCTCCAAAAAAGATACACACATGGCCAGAAAGTATATGAAAATATGTTCAACATCATTAGACATTAGGTAACTGAAAATCAAAACCACAATGAGATGCCTCTTAGAACATCCCCTTATAAAAAAAAAAAAAGAAAATTACAACTTTTGGAAGGATGCAGATAAATAGGAGCCCTTATTCATTGTTAGTCAGAGTATACAGTAGTGCAGCTGCTATGGAAGACAGTTTGATAGTTCTCAGAAAGTTAAACATAGAATTACCGTATGATCCAGCAACCCCAATTCTAGGCATCTCCTAGTAAGAATTGGAAGCAAAGACTTGAACAGATATTTGCACACTATATTGTGCGCAAATATCTATTCATAGCGGTATTATTTCCAATTGTAAAAAGATGGAAGCAAACCAAGTTGCTTATGAACTGATGAATGGATAAACAAAATATGATATGCCCATAGAATGGAATATTATTCAGCCATAAAAATAATTGGAGCTCTGATCCATGTGACTGCATGGCTGAACACTGAAGATATCATGTCGACTGAAATAGCCAGACACAAAAAGGCCAATATTGTTTGATCTTACTCATATGAAATGCTTAGAACAAGCAAATTTGTAATGTCAGAAAGAAGAATACAGATTGCCACGGGTCTGGGTTGAGGTAGGGAGTGGAGATTTGATGCTTGATTGGGACTAAGTTTCCATTTGTGGTGACAGAAAACTTTTGCTAATGAATGCTTGTGATGTAACATGTTATGAGCGCAATTTGCACCACTGAAATGTTAAAATTCAGTATTTTAGGATGTATGACTATTACTAGTGTAAAAAATTTTAAAAGATTGGACTTTACAACACAATGAAAATTGGTTTAAACTATGGTCCATAATTAATAGTATACTATTATTAATATCGTCTCAACAATTGTACCAAATATAACATTCTATTATTATTCCCTAATAATAGCGAATACTGTGTGTCTGAGGAAGATGTATATTCTCTAAGTGATTTTTCTGTGAACAACTTCTCTATTAAAAATTTAATTAATTAAAAATGTTCTGCATGTGGAAATTATTAGATGAAGATTTTAAAACATCTATTATGACTATTTTTCATAATGATGTGGGAAACTATTAAATTTAAGGGTGGGTATAAGCTAACAAATTTGAAGATCAAAAAGAAAAAGATTAAAATAATGAATAGTGAGGGTGCAAGGGTAGTTCAGTGGTAGAATTTTTGCCTTCCATGCATGAGACCCAGGTTTGATTCCCGGTCCATGCAGTTTCCAAAAATCAAACAGACAAGCACAACAAACAAAAAACAAATACACAAACAAAAATCAGCAAATGATACTGCAATAATGGAATACTCACATGGAAAAGTAATGAAATGTGACCCCACTATACAACATACAAAAAATAAAATAAAATAATGAATAGTGTCCCAAAGACCTGTTGAACAATACGAAGCAATATAATATACTTATCATGAAGGTACTAGATGTAGAGTACAAAGGGGCAGAAAAAAATTGCCCAAATGATAGCTACAACCTTCCAATTTAGAAAGAAAAAGGGAAGATAAACTCAAAGTAAATGAGTCTAGGCCCATCATAACAAAAATGTCACTAACAAAAAATAGGAGGAAGTCTTGAAAGTAGACAGAGAAATACAGCAATTCATAATCACAAGGAAGTTTACATGAATAAATGGAAATGTCTTTCAACAAATTATGGAAGCCAGTAGACAGTGAACTATATTGAAAAAAAGAGCACCGTCAGATTTCTATTTTCAGCAAAATCACATTTCAAAAATAAAGGCAATATAAAGATAATATCAGTAAAACAAACCTAGGAAAATTTGTTGTCAGATGACTGACTCTAAAAGAAAACTTTATGCTGAAGGGAAATTATAATAGTGGGAGATTTAGTTCTTTGGGCATGAAGAAATAACTGAATGGTAAAACCTGAGTAAACAAAAAGACTAATTTTTCCTCTCAGTTTCTTCAAAAATGATTGTTGAAATTAAATATTAAAAAACCAATAGTATTTCTTTGGTGGGGTTTTTAGTGTGTACAAACAAAATACATATTATATCTTTGAAAAAAATAGCATTGGGTTTGTGAATGGAACTTCATAGTTGCAATGCTTCTAATATTTTTAAAGTAGGAAAGATAATATTAAAGTAGGAAATGAAAGTTTAGTTATGTATATTACTCTATGAAAGCACTGCTACAAAATAATACAAAGAAATATAACCAAAAAGTCAATAGTTAAATCAGAGTGCAAAATGAATATTTAAATAATTGTAAAGAAGGCAGGAAAGGGGGGACAGAAGAATGAAAATGAAAAAGACAAGGTGAAAACAAATGAATGAGCTAAATCTAACATACAAATAATTACTTTAAATGTAAAGGGACAAGGGACTTCTGG
Organism: Tamandua tetradactyla; assembly: GCF_023851605.1. Classification (NCBI taxonomy): domain Eukaryota; kingdom Metazoa; phylum Chordata; class Mammalia; order Pilosa; family Myrmecophagidae; genus Tamandua; species Tamandua tetradactyla. The sequence goes on from NC_135352.1 coordinate 33,618,008, forward strand.
TTCCAGTTAAGATGAGGGAAGCACCACTAAGCAAAAGTAAACACTACTGAAATAAACGTAAAAATAAAGATTCACAACAGAAAAATAGAAGGTCTAAAAAAATAATCAAATGGAGATTTGAGCATAAAACAATATTACTGATAAAATTCTTCAAATTACAGAAGCGAATCAATGAACTTGAAGAAAGATCAATAGGAATTACACAACCGGAATAATAAACAGAGTAAAAGAAAACCATAAATGAAGGGAAATGTAGTATAATATCAAAGGTCTTATATTCATGCCGTGCAAGTCTCAAAAGACTTTCCTGAGATTGCTGCAGGAAAACTGTTTAATAAAATACTGACTAGACTTTCAAACTTGTGGGAAAGATATACATTGATATATTCAAGAGATGGCAAAAATAAAAAAGGATCAATTTAACCAAACATGCCGAGGCCCAACAAAATTAAATTGCTGAAAACCAAACAGAAATAATCCTGAAAACAGGGAAAAATGGCATATTACATATAAGGAAACAACAATTTGATTCACTGAGTATTTATCACAGAAAGCATGAAGGTCCTAAGACGTTGGAATAATATTTTTTAAAAGATGGTTCAAACTAGCTGTCTTAAACAAGTTATTCTGCTGAAGTAGTTATTCAATGAGCACCTATATTCTTCAGAAATGAGGGCAAAATAAAGACATTAGAAGAACCACTCCAAAAGAAATGATAAAGGAAGTTTTTCAGGCCAGGAGGGAATGATAGTAGAGGGAAATACAAAACTTTAGGGATGAAAAAAACAATAAAAATAGTAAATAAATGGAAAGATAAAATAGACTGTTTTTGAAGGCAAAACTTTAACAGCACCTGGTGGCATTTTCAGTGTATTTGGTATGGTATATATGGCACCTAAAAAACAAGGTGGAGACAAGAAAAGGTAGATGTATGCTGTAAAATATTTATATCTTATTTAAACTTGGAAATGTTAACTGTAAGTCCTCTGTGAAAAGTTAAACATGTACCCAGCAAACAATAGAACAACTACAAAAAATGCAAGCTAGTAACACAACAGATACATTAACATGTGCTCAAAAATTATTTCAATAATACAAAAGAGTAAAAGGTGAAACTAAGGAATGAAACACAGTTGAGAAAAACAGAAAATAAGAGAATAAAATGATAGCCCTTAACCCAGCCATATAAATAAATTAAATATATTAGGCTTAATTCCTGAATTAAAAGACACAGATTACTCCTGACTTTCACTTCTGAGAAGATGAAGTGGATGCAATTATCCCTATTCTTCTCCTAAGTACAACTCAAAATCAGGACATTGCACATAAAACAAACACAAGAAGATTCTGGAAGTGGGAAGAAGAAAGAAGGTTGGCTAGGAAACTTGGGATCTAAGAAATTGATACAACATTTTCCAAATGCTGAAAGAAAAGAATTGTCAGTCAAGAATTCTATATCCAGTGAAAATCATCTGCAGAATAATGTGGATTTCAAGAGATTCTCATATGAAAGAAAACTAAAAAAAATTTGTCAGCGGCTGACTGATCTAAGTAAATGGCTAAGGGAAGTTCTCTAAACAGAAAGGGAACGATAAAAAGAGAAATCTTGGAAGCTAAGGAAGAAAGAGCAAAGCAAGCACAAATAAGCGTAACCACAACAGATTTTCCTTCTTTCTTAAGCTTACTAATGTATGATTGATGATTAGAACAGAAAGTTTTAATGCTATCTGATGTGGTTAAAAATGTGTGTAGAGGAAATATTTACGATATTTTTATAGTAGAGGGAGAGTCTCTGGATATAATGGCAGAGAAGGCTTCTACTCTTCATATAAGCCATTATACCACTACACTGCATTATGTCTATACCATGCATAGAACAACAACTGAGATGCTGTGCAAAGAGATCCACTCCAAAACACTATAGATAAATAAAAATAAAATTCTAAAGGATGTTTAATTAACCCACAAGAAGGCATGGTAAAATCCAGAGAAAGAGAAAACAGAACACAGAAAAAAAGTTAAATGGCTGACGTTAAGTCCTACCCATCAATTATCACATTAAGTGTAAAATGTCTAAATATACCAGCTAAAAAATAGAAAGTGGCAACAGGGATTATAAAACATTAAACAGCAAATGCTATCTGCAAGAAATTTTCTTCAAATATAATATATGCCGATTTAAGGTGAAGAGATGGAAATATTTATACCATGAAAACTCAACCGAAAGAAAGCAGGAGTGCCAGGTGGTGCGATGGGGGTTCAGTGGCAGAATTCTTGCCTTCCATGCCAGCAACCCAGGTTTGAGTCCTGGAGCCTGCCCATTCCAAAAAAAAAAAAAAAAAAAAAAACAGGAACGTTTTGCTAATATTAAGGTAAATTTTGCAACAAAGAAAATTACCAGAGACCAAGAGATGTACTATCTCTTGAGATGTACTATTGAGGAAACTCAATCCACTAAAATGGCACAACAGTCCTGAAAACATTTGTATGGAAGAAACAGGGTTGCAAATTACATAAAGCCAAAACTAATAGAACTGAAATAAAAAATAGTCAAGTCCATACCTGAGAACCACTAGGCATAAAATCAACAAGACTGTAGAAGAATTCAACAACACAGTTAACAAACAGGATCTAATTGAATCTATAGATGTCAACCACCCAGCTACAGTGGAATACATTCTTTTCAAGGGCTTAAATAACTTGTATCAAAACAGCCTATATCAAGGGCCATAAAACAAACAAACAAAAAATTCTAAAGATAGTTTAAAATCAGATGTATTTTCTGATAACAGTGGACTCAAATTAGAAATTTATAGTGGAATGCAAATGGGAAAATCTTGAAATACTAGAAAATAAATGATAACTTTAAAAATAATGCATGCATCAAAGAGAAAGATTCATGGAAAATAGAAATGCATGGAAAATAGAAAATAAAAAAAACTGACATATTAAAATATGTATGCCACAGTTAAAGCACTGCTTTGAGGAAATATTATTGCACTAAATTTATACATTTAGAAGAGAATTCTCAAGTAAGGAAACTCAAGGTCCTCCTTCAAAACTTAAAGTAAAATGAATGCGAAATAAAGAAGAAGGAAGAAAATAATCCATATAAGAGACAAAATCAATGAAATTAAAAATAGAAAAACAATAGGGTAAAGCAATGGAACAAATACTTGGTTCTTCGCAATAAAATCAATAAATACGAGAAAGCTCTAGGAAGACTGATGAAAAAAAGAAGCTAAAAATTTAGAATATCAAGAAGGAAGCAGGATATAAATAAATGACCCAAAGACATTTTAATATATATTAAGAGACTGCTACCACAAATCTCCACAAAATCCTTGAGAAAATATTCACATATAGAATTCAAAATATATCCAATGAATTATACAGTCTGACCAAATGGAGTTTATTACAAAGATATTTGGTTGGTTTAGTATTTGAAAATCCATGTAAGCCACCCTGTTAATAGACAGAAGAGTAAAAATCATACAAACATACCAATCTATATAGAAAAAGTATTTGAAAAAATTCAATACCCATGCATGATAAAAAATTCTTAGGTAAAACAGGAATAGAGGGAACTTAATAAAATTGACAGAACATTCACAAAATTCCTAAAGTTAACATCATATTTAATGGTGATACATTGACTGTGTTCCACTAAAACCGGGAGCAGGAGAAGGATACCTGCACTCCCCACTCGTATTCAGCTTAGCACTGGAAGTTCTAGGTGGCACTAAAACAAGAAATGGAAATGAAAGGCACACAGATCAGTAAGGAAGAAATTAAAATGTACCTATTTGCAGAGGACATTAGTGTCTATGGAAAAAAAAAAAACAAGATAGCCACCAAAAATTATATAAGAATAAATGAGTTCAGCAAGATTACAGAATAGATGATAACTATGCAAAATCAATTGTGTTTTCACACACAGCAATGAACATGTGAATAACTAAATTTTCAAAACTTCATTACCATTGTAAACGCAGATTTATTGGGATGTATTCACACACCATACAAACCATGTGAAGTGCACTAATCTAAAATTTTATCACGGAGTTGTATGCACAACTATGTGATGATACTGTGAGCCAGTGATTGCATTAATATTTTAAATTGCTCAAAGAATTGAAATGATTGTGTGTAAATCTAACATAATTTATACAGAGCTTTTGTGCTGAAAACTACAAAATGCCGGTGAAGGAACAGTCTAAATAGTTAAAGAGTAACAGAGAGTTCAAGAACTGGAAGACTAAACATAGCAAACATGTCAATTCTCCACAAATTGATGGGAAAGTTTAATGGAATTCCTAACAAAATCTCACCCATAATATTTATAGAATATTTGTATAAGCATAGTATAAAATTCATAGGAAAACTAAATCATCTAGAATAGTTAAAGACATTTTGAAAAATAAGAATAAATTTTGAGGAACCAGTCTCCCCAACAAGTCTTATTAAATAATGCAGTCATCAAGACTGTGTGGTTTTGATGGAGGAGGGAGAAATACATAGATCAACAGCGTGAATTAGAGACCCCAGAAATAGACCCACACAAAATACTGTGATTTATTTATGACAAAAGTAGAAATGCAGTTCATCAGAGGAAGAAAAGGCTTTTCAATAAATGATGCTGATATATAGGCAACAAAGAAAAAAAAGAAAAATTAACAAAGAATCAAAACTAAGTCTCATACATTACACAAATATTAATTTGAAATGGCTCTCTTCTGTATAAACTATAAAACTTTTGCAAAGATAAAGCACATGAGAAAAACTTCAGGATCTAGGTTTAGGCAAGGGATTTTAGTTTTGACACTAAAATTACTGTCCATAAGGGACAAATTGACAAATTAAATCACATCACTGGATAGAAAAAGCTATCACTACATACCACAAACAATAAAGGATACTAGTGGAACATTACCAAAAACTCTATATACCTAAATTAGACAGCTTAAAGGAAATATAGTAATTTCTTGCAAGACAAATTAAAAGTAAACATTCACATATAAATAAATAACCTCAATCGTACAATATGTATTAAAGAAATTGACTGATAACTACAGCTTTTTCACAAGAGAAAATTCCAATCCTAAATGATTTCATTGAACTGAATTCTACCAAGAATTTATAAAAGAAAAACAATTCTATCCATTTTCTTCCAGGAAATAGAAGAGAAGGAAGTACTTCTCAATTCATTTTATAAAGCAATAATTGTCTTGATGTCAAATACAGATAAAACAGTAAAAGAACAGTGCCATTCATGAATATAGAACACAAGGCCTCAAAAAATATTAGCAAACAGTTTCCATCAGGAAATAAGAAGAATATCAGTTAGGCTTTACGATCTGAGTGCAAGACTGGTTCAACGTTAGAAAATAATTCAAAATAATCAAAAATATCAAGTGACTAAAGAAAATAATGTGATCAATATCAGAAGATACAATATACAGAAAAAGTGTTTGATGGAATTCCACCTATATTCATAATAAAAACTCTTAGCAAAGTAGGAATTAAAGGCAGCTTTCTTAACCTGAAAAAGGGTAACTACAAAATCGGAATTGGCTAAGAGACTGCTTAATGATGAAAGACTAGAAGGCTTTCATTTAAGATTGATAATGAGGTAAGAAACATAAAACTACCTTACCATTCATCATTCTCCTGCTTAGATATTTACCCAAGGGAGATATTTACATATGTGCAAACAAAAACCCAAAAAAGACTGTTTATAGTAGCTTTATACATAATTTTTTTTAAAAAAGTAAAACAACCCAGCTGTCTTTCAACTGATGAACAGATAACCAAATTGTGGTATTCATATGATGGAATACAACTCAGCAGTTCAGAGGAGAAAATTACAGATATAACAACATGAGTAACCTCAATTGCTGTATGATAAGTGAAAGAAACAAGGTTCAGCATGCTATATGTGGTATGATTAAATATATATGGCATCCCAGCAAGGAAAACTAACCCCAGTTGTAGAAAGTTTATCAGTGTTTGCCAGGAGCTGGAAGTTGGGAAAGTGCTCATGTAAATCAATTGCAAAGTTAAATGGAGCAATCAACAAGACCACACAATGTTACCCTCTCTTTGACAAGATTTCAAGTTTGAGGGGAAGGTTCCCCCCAAACACTCTTATGTTCAATAATTCTCTAAAAAATGCACAATACTCACTGAAAGCCATTAAACTCATGTTGATGGTCTATTACAGCTAAGAGTTAATCAAAGGAAGAGATGTATGGGGTACAGTATAGGGTGAGATAGGGATTGGGGGTACAAATGTGGAGTTCCAGGTATATCTTACAATTTTGCATGTCAGGAATTCTATTTGGGCTCTGCTGGGTGAATCTTTTGCTCTGTATCATTTTGATTGGCGTCACTAAGGATCTAGCTGATGGCTGTTCTGCAGGGACAAAGGCACATGTCCTCAGGCCTCTCTCACATGCCTGTGTGCTGTTGGGGATAGCTGGAAGGATGGACTTTTCGGGACCCCTCTCACCATGAGGTTCTCTACAGAGGCTCTCCAGCAGGATAATCCAACTTCTTACATGGTGGCTCAGTGACCTGAGACAGTAACACAGAAGCTCCAGGTTTTCTTAAGGATTGGTACGGGAAATGGAGAAACATCACTTTTTTGTCCAAGCAGTCACAATTTTCATTTCAGATTCAAGGAGAGGTGGAATCAGTTACAAATTTTAAAAGCAAGTGAGTCAAGGAAACCGCAGGTATTGTAATCCATCATTAAATTGAGGCTAAATATTTCATTATAATATTTGCCTTTAGAAACTGACCATAATCCTGAAAGGAAGAGAAAATGTGGGATGTAAATGAATACATATTGAAGGAAAAGGGAAAAAAGCAATTCTTTTATCATTATATAAAAATTAAGCAGTATAATTATAAGGAAAGCATAAGCTTGAATAAACCAAAATAACTGGAAATTAAACATTGTATTTCCAAAATTATTACACTTTTTCTCATTAAAATAACATGAAGAAGCTGCTCCCAAAATTACTTGAATTTTAATGCTCATTGTTCCTTTCATCCAAAATACTTTGTGATATGCATTTAAATATCTGTTGTGATTATTGTGACATCCTTGGTTTTTCAAATCCTTAGACAGAATACATGCATGAGATGCAATGGAAAACTACCAGATTTTCCCTTTACCCTTTTCCACATTTGGTGTTGGCATTTGATTTCAGAGCAGAAATTCATATATTTGCTTCAAAAATATTTTTCTCTTTTTCCTTAACATTAAAGTGAAAATACGTATTTATTCCTCTCTTAAACTTTAAACCTATTGCCTGCCTTTGTTGACAGATTTATATAGTTTTTAGAGGGGAAGAAAAAATGAAATTAAACTTTGCTAAGTCACATGCCCACTCTTATACTGAGCCTGTATTCTTATGCCATAAACATGGCACTTGCAGGATTGACTATAACATGGGACACTGAGTAATGATTTCAGAGATTTAGTAGCACAGCTTCTGTTGGCATTAATGAGACAATCACTGCCAATTCCTGTGGTAGCGTGCTTAAAACATACTGTTCTATATCTAAAGCACTGTCCTTTTCATTCAAAATGGAAGCAAATGAATAGTTGCTGCTCCATAAAGCTTAATATTCAGTAAGGTAGTCCCAGGTCTGTTTCAGACTCTACTTCCAAGGTGATCTCTGGGAATTGTTGATTGAATAACTATGGAATGTTGTACATAATTTTTACTGATAAGAGAAAAGTCAATGTGGCATCAGTACAAAGATACCAGAGTTTTAAGTTGTTTTAAAACATTTCATTTTTAAGTAGCCATAAATATTCATTACATATTTTTCCAAATGATTTTCTGGTATAGAATTTTTCCTTTTATCTGTCAACTCCAGGATCAACAAATTTGGTGTGTTTTTGCATTATTCTTTTAAAACAGTGAAATTGAGAAAGGCTAATGACACTTTTATTAAGCCTGACATAACAGCCTTTGGTGGCAATTGAATTTTCTCCATAGTTCTTGTCTAAGCTGATATTATAATATGGCAATATTTCAGAAAACTAAAGGAATCATTATTTTCCTAGTAAAGGACATAATGTATTTAATGCTTATCTCCTAAATGTACAGATATATTATTCCTTTGCATGTAGAATTGTCCTTGATTGATTCTTTGAGGGCATGTCCCATGCATTGTTTTAGCCTGAAGGTATATAAAGTCACTGCATACATTGAACTGACATTCTATTGTGGGTAGAATGAAAAAACAAACACACAATCTATATCAGGTAAGGATAATTGTAACAGAAAAATTAGCATGGTGAGAAAGAACTAGAATGATGATGGCGTTCTCTGAAGGAAGCGTTATATGAACAAAGGGCAGAAGGAAGTGAGGGAAAAATCATGGACAAATCTAAAGTAACTGCACCCTAGGTAGAGAAGAAAGTAGGTAAAATCCCTGTGAAGCATGACTTTAAGGAAGGCCATTGAGAATTAAGTAAAGGGAGACACGTGGAGATTGATAGGACATGGATTTAGAAAGATAGAAAGGTGTATCATTTAGCTATTTATTGCACACGATCACTCTAAAATTTTAATAACCAAAAATAACAGTTTTTTATTATTCACAAGTTGTGGTACTAGATTAACCAAACCTGGCAGGACTTGATTATACACTGCTATTTCCTGGTAAGTTAACTGAGTTCTAACTGCTTTTAGGATGGCCTCAATAGGGATGGTTGTCTCCATTCCATGGGAATTTTCAATGATACAGAAGATTAGCCCTAGCTCATTCCTATGACAGAGACAGAGATTTCATTCCCCAACAGAATTTTTGAGCAATTAGCAAAAACTGGCAGAGCTATCTTCCTCAAAAATTTAGAAAACAGCTAAAGGGATGCAGTAACTGGGTGAGTGCTGAATTAAGAAAGCACACCTTTCAAAGTGGTAGGAGAAACCCATGGCATTCTTGACGCCTCTCTCTCCCCAGTGCAATGTAAAGCAAAGCTGTGTTCCCATCATTGATCCCTGGCCCTGATCTGGAGGAAGCAAAGTAACCCTTATGCACATACTGGGATGCCTATAGATCCATGTCCACCTAACTGTTGGCAGCTTAAAAGACTGAACCAAGAAACTTGTGTCTGGCTTGCTTTACAAGAACTTGCATAGCTGGCAGAAACAACTTGCTAAAAACTAAAGCAACATAAGCAATTAAGTCAAAGCAGACTGGGGCAGAGAATTAAAGGCCTTAAGATATACAATTATTTCCAGGAGAGGATGAAAATTTATTTCATAAGGAGTAGAGGAAGTCTTCAAACTCCTATAAACTTTAAAATGGGTGTTTTAGTTTGCTAGCTCCTGGAAAAGGAATGGCTTTTTTAAAGGGGAAATTTAATAAGTTGCTAGTTTACAGTTCTAAGGCTGAGAAAATGTCTCAATTAGAGCAAGGCTATAGAAATGTCCAATCTAAGGCATCCAGGGAAAGACACCTCCTTTCAAGAAGGCCAATGAAATTCAGGGTTTCTCCTTCAACAGGAAAGGCACATGGCAAACATGGCGATGTCTGCTAGCTTTGTCTTCAGGCTTCTTGTTTCATGAAGCTTCCCTGGGGGTGTTTTCTTTCTTCATCTCCAAAGATCTCTGGTTGCATGGACTCTGGCTGTCATCATTCTCAAGCTTTTTCCAAAATGCTCCCTCTTTTAAAGGAGTCCGGTAAACTAATCAAGACTCACCTGGAATGGGTGGAGTCACATCTCCCTCTAATCCAAGGTTAATACCCACAACTGGGTGAGTTACATATCCATGGAGATATCCTAATGGAGTTTCCAACCTACACTATTGAATAGGGATTAAAAAGAAATGGTTGCTCCCACAAAATTAATTAGGATTAAAACACGGCTTTTCTAGGATACATAAATCCTTTCAAACCTGCACACAGGGGAATTCCAAAATCCACAAGCTCATATCCAGAAAAGGACACCAGATCAGAAAAGACAGAAATGATACAGTGCTTTCACAATAGTGTTTCTATATACTGGTAATGAATAATCTCAAGAGGAAAGCAAGAAACCAATTCCATTTATAACAGCAACTGAGAGAATCAAACATACAGGAGGAAATTTAACTGAATATGTAAAGGACTTATACATGAAAAATTATAAAGCATTGTTGAAATAAAGTAAAGAAGACCCAAATAAGTAGAAGAACATTCTGTGTTCATGGATTGGAGACTAAATATTGTTAAGATGTCAATTCTACCCAAAGAATTTTCAGATTCTTTGCAATCTCAATCAAAATTACAATAGCTTTCTTTGCAGAAGTGGAAAAGCCAATCATTAAATACATGTGCAAGGGGAAGGGGTTCCAAAAAGGCAAAACCATCTTAAAAGGAAGAATGAAGTTGAAAGACTCAATTCCCAATTTTAAAATTCATTGCAAAGCTCTAGCAATCAAAACAACACAATATTGGCACAAGGAGACACTTATGGATCAATGGAATTCAATTGAGAGTTCAGAAGTAAATCCTTACATCTATGCCAACTGATTTTTGATGAGTGCCAAGTCCACACAACGGGGCAAGAATAGTCTCTGTTAGTCAATGGTTTCTTAGACTTTATACAAAAAAGAATGAAAAACAAAAGAAAAATAAAACACAGTGGACTTCATCAAAATTAAAAAAATATATGCACCAAAGAACTTTATCAAGAAAGTGAAAAGTCAATGTGCAGAATAAAAGAAGATATTTGGAAATCATATTATTGATGAGTTTAATATGAAGACTATATATATAGAGCTCCTACAACTCAACAACAACAACAACAACAACAACAAAAAAAAAACAAACAACCCAATCAAGAAATAAGCAAAAGACTTGAATAGATATTTCTCCAAAGAAGAGATATAAAAACCTATAAGGACATAAAAAATAACTCAAAATCATTAGCTATGAGGGAAATCCATATTAAAACCACAATGAGATGCCATTTCACACCCATGAGTTATTCTCATGGGTGAATAACATGAGTTATTCTCATGGGTGTGACAAGTTTTGGAGAGGATGCTCAGAAACATGAACCCCCCCTTCATTATTGGTGAGAATGTAAACTGCTGCAGTTAATTTGGAAGACAGTTTGATAATTTCACGTGATACAGCAATCCTGCTTCTAGCTATAAGCGAAAATATTGAAGTCAGAGACTCGAATAGATATTTGCACTCTGATATGTGTAGTGGTATTATTCACAATTACCAAAAGGTGGAAGCCACCCACATGCCCATCAACATATGAACGGATAAGCAAATGTGGTATATCTATACAATGGAACATTAAAAAGGGATTAAATTCTGATGCACGCTACGACGTAGATGAACCTTGGAGAGAAGACACCATGCTGAGTGAAACATGCCAGAGAACCAAAGACAGATATTGTATGATTTCACATATATGAAATAATTAGAATGTGCAAATTCACAAAATCAGTAACTAGAATACAGATTATGAGGGAGCTGGGGGGGATGGACATAGGCGATAATGCTTACTTGTTACGGAGTCTCTGTGGGGACTGATGAAAAAGATGTGGTAATGGATGGCGATGATGATGGCACAATATTGGGAATGCAATTAACTCCACTGAATTGTGTAATTGAAAGTCTGTAAAATGGAAAATTCTTGGTTGCATGTATGTTTACCAGAATAAACTGTAAAAACAAATAGAATTCTATAACGCAAAGAGTGCATCCCAATATAAACAATGGACTATAGTTAATAATATAAATATAATAACATTGCTTCATTGATTGTAACAAAAGTACCTGTGGTGGATGGAATCATGTCCCTCATAAAGACATGTTTCGGTCCCAACCCTTACTCCTGTGGGTGTGAATCCATTTACAAATGGTTATCAGTAGAGGTATGCCCAAAATGAATGAGGGTGGGCCTTGAGCCACTTTGTCTGAAATCCTTCTAAGCAAAGGGCTTTGGGTATGAAAAAGGAGCAACAGGGAGGAGCCGGAAGCTGGAAGAGAAAAGAAGGCTCAGAAAAGACCCCGGAAGAAAGAGGAGAAGATGGTGACCTGTGTATTGCCATGTGACAGAAAAGTCAAGGAACCCCAAAGATTGCTGGACAAGCAGAAGATACTGACTCTGGTAGGAACCAAAGCTTCCAGCCTCTGAAATCATGAGCCCATAAATACCCGTTGACTTCCTGTTGTTAAAACAACCCATCATATAGAGAAAAAAATAAAAATAAAAAATAAAAAACATATATATAAAAAAAACAGAACAAACAAACAAAAAAAGAAGAAAAAAAAACTATAGCTCAGATGCAGCTTCATTCAGTGTTTTAACATAATTACATTGCAGTTAGGTAGTATTGTGCTGTCCATTTTTGAGTTTTTGTATCTAGTCCTGTTGCCAGTCTGTATCCCTTCAGCTCCAATTACCCATTATCTTACCCTATTTCTAACTCCTGCTGGTCTCTGTTACCAATGACATATTCCAAGTTTATTCTCTAATGTCGGTTCACATCAGTGGGACCATACAGTATTTGTCCTTTAGTTTTTGGCTGGTCTCACTCAGCATAATGTTCTCTATTTTTTCTCTATATTATCATTTTATTTCTTTTTCTGTTGTCTTGCTATTTCTTTTTCTAAATCGATGCAAATGTACTAAGAAATGATGATCATACATCTATGCGATGATATTAAGAATTACTGATTGCATATGTAGAATGGAATGATTTCTAAATGTTGTTAGTTAATTTTTTTAATTAATAAAGAAAGAATAAAAAAAGGACAATAAAAAAAGAAATAAAACGAACGCAGGAGAGAAAAATAAAAAGATTATACCTTCCATATCCCATACCCCTCGCTTTCACTGATCCCTAGCATTTCAAACTAAATTTGTTCCACCTATTATTTACTTTTACTCCATATGTTCTTCTCCTTTGTTGACAAGATAGCTAAAAGGAGCATCAGACACAAGGTGGTCACAATCACACAGTCACATTGTGAAAGCTCTATCATCACACAATCATCTTCCTGAAGCATGGCCCCTGGAACACAGCTCTGCATTTTCAGGCACTTCCCTCCAGCCTCTCCAGTGAGTTCTGCCAGTCATTGTCTTTGGTGGCACCCAGGGGCCTCCCCTTACTGGGCCGACTCAGCAGGTGAACTCACTGCTCCCCTTCTGCCATGGAGGACCAGCCCCCAAGGGTTGCACATCACCCTGGAAACATGGGACAGAACTCACAGGCCCAGCCAGTACCCAGCATCAAGGGAATGAAAAAGCCTGCTTGACCCAAAGGGGAAGAGAGAAATGAGACAAGAGAAGGATTCCGTGGCCAAGAGGGTTCAAGGAATCCTGATGTTATCCTGCTGGTGAGTCATAGGCATTCTGGGGACATCCAATTTTCCTTCACGGGGGAGTGGAGTGGATGAAGTGTTTTACCTGAAACTGTTGAGCCCTGTTCCCCAAGCCCTGACTCTCGACGAAGATCATGGAAAGATTCAGCCTTGACAATGGGACCGTGCTTTTGGGAAATCCGTTTTTTTTTTGTTTTTTTTTTCTGCTGCACCTTTCCTCCAGGGTATGAAAACGGTGTGGAGAAAAAATCAATACATAACAGAGAGCAGGAAGGATATAATGCGGGTTGTGTATTTATGTATGCATGTGGTGAATGAGAAGGAGGGAGGGAGGGTATGGCTTGTGCGAATTCTTTTCTTCCTGTGAAGAGAAAAAAAAAAAAAGACAACCCATCATACAGTATTTATTTTGGTAGAGGGAAGAACTAATACAGTGCCACACTAATGCAAACTGTTGTTAATAGTGGAAGTATGTGTGTAGGAGGTATATGGGAACTCAGAACTACGTGCACGATTTTTCTGTAAACCTACAACTGTTTTAATAAAAAAGAAAAATGACAAGGTTTCTATCACAGTAGAACTAACAGCCTAATGCAGGAGAGAACTCCACTAAATAATGTGAACAGATAAATGCAGATTCAAATAAGTGCTATAAAATGTTGATTTACACCATTAGGCTTCCTATTTTACAAAATTTCAGTTAACAGAGGATTTATAAATTTATGTGTAATGATTCCTATTTATATATATCTGATAGAAAGTTGAACAAAATGCAGATGTATTTTATCAAACTTTATGTGTTAGAGGTAGCATAAAATATTTTCTTTGAAAAGAGGCTGGAGATGGGGTAAGGAAGAATGGGAGAGTACCACCTAGAAAAGTTGGTAAGGAAAATTTAAAATTCCCTTTTCAGATAGTTTCTCATCTTTCTTCAGATATATTTATAGTGAAAAATAAGAGCAAAACAGGATTGGACTATTAGATTTATCAATTTAAATTATTTATATTATATTTAAGTGTCATGATGCAGTTGAAATAATGTATTCCTTGAATAAGAAAAAATATCCATTTACTTATTTAAATGTGAGAAATATGAGTATAAATATGATGCATAGCTTTAGTATTTTATTATGGTAGATGATTATGCTTAATTATACATATCAGAAAAAAGAATACTGAATATTGAGAGCACATGCAAATATGCTAACAAACAAATTCATTCACATCACATATTAATTAGAAATAAATATTTGAGTATATGTTTTATTGATAAACCATGTGACACATTACATTACCAATTTTTAAAGATTAATATCTAAATCATTTCATTAAGCATTTAAGATACTGCAATAACTATTCCAAAGATTTTTTGTGAAACTTTTTTATTTCCATAAAAATCACATTAATTGGAGAAATAAGATAGAAAAAAATGTTGAGTTATAGTGCATCTTTTCTGTGTTATAATGTTTGAATGCAGGAGAAAAAATGTTATGAATAATGTATTTAATTTGAGGTTATTAAGCTCAGGTAAGAAATCTTAAGCAAGAAGTAATTGTAGACCACTGAACCTGTGAAGAAGTAAATTAATTTGCCTTCCTCTGTCCACCTATTTAAAGAAAACACTAGTATTGGATGAAAATACCTCATGCAAATATCTTAAATTTAAATCAAGAAATCAAGATAGATTCAGCGTTACGTTAAAAAAAGATATGTATGGCTTTTAGGATTATCTGTTTTTAATATGGGTTTTAGTGGAATACTTATTTTATTTTTTTCTTATCTGTTTTTGATCCAGGTTTAAATGTGTGATTTCAAGAAATTACAAGTTTCATGTTAAATAGTAAATACTCATTTTTAATGTAAATTGCATGAAATAGCACTTCATTCCCATCTTCACTACTTAGCTAGAATCCTTAACAAATCTTTTAATCTCTTTAAGTTTATTTTGCTTTTTTAAGCTAGAACATGGGATATGCTTTTCTTCCCCACTTAGGCACAGGGTTCTTTTGCAGATTATTCTGTCTTCATAAAATGGAAAGTGAATCACTAGAAAAACATAAATTATTATTAAGTGCTATCTCCATATGTGTAGCTATATATAAAAAAACATGCTGGGTGATAAAATGGCAATTTGTTTTAGTTTGCGTTTATCCAGGGAGGTATCAGCAGGGGTGATGAGAGTGACAATGGCAAGGTATTGGTGTGTGTGAGGATGAACAGCATAAAAATAAGTTGGATATATTTTTAGGGTATTTCTCTATGGTAAATGTGATGACAGTTTCACATGGAGGCTTTTGGAATTTCATTACATGTGCAAATCCCAAATTACAGATCTTCTTGTTAGAAAGAATCTGATCTCAACAGAAACTGGAGTGTTCTAAGATGGAGTGAAAAAGGGATATTTAAAACATAATTATGTATTTTTCTTTATTTGTGGGAGATACTGGTCTAAAATGGTAACTTATAAGTCTGCGTATGACAAATGAATTGGTTTCTCAGAGTCTTTGCTATGTGTCTACAGACTGAACACCTATTTTCATTATTTTGAGAGTTTGGGGGAAGGAAGAGGTCACTCAGTCAAGGTATCCCTGGTTGTGGAAGCAAGCAGTGTTCTGTTTTGTGGTCTGGATTTTCTCCACTTGTATCGCCCTCCCCAGGAACATTCTCCAAATTACTCTTAAAATGGAGATACCAATCATTCAGTCACTTGCTTGAGGACAGGGGAGAGAAAAATGAACTAAGTGGCCCAGCTTTTTATGATGGTAATTACATTAATTAGCACCCTTACTGTGTCATATTCTACCACTTACTTGAAGCAAGTTCATTTTCACATTGGCCCTTCTCTCAGAGACTATAAAGACTCCTAGAGTGGGTACCTAAACTTGTTAAATGAGAAAAGAAAATGTTCCATTCAGGATAAGGATTATTGCTCTTGTTTCCAAAAATCCCATTGTCTGAATTTCTTATTATTACACACATTGTCACGATTTTTTCCTTTGTATCTGTATTAGTTTGTTAAAGCTGCTGGAATGCAATATACTACAAATGAAACAGCATTTAAAAAGGGAATTTATTAAGTGGCAGGTTTACAATTCTAAGGACATCAAAAATGTCCAAATTTAGGCATCGTGTGAAAGATAACTTGATTCAAGAAATGCAAATGGCTGTGGAGTTTCTCTGTCAGCTGGTAAGGCAGGTAGCAATGTCTGCTAGTTTTCTCTCCAGCACTGTTAAAATGGTTTCCTGGGGGCATCTTCTTTCTGCATCTCCAAACATCTCTGGCTGTGTGGGCTCTGAAGCTTTTCCAAATGGTTCTCTCCTAAAGGACTCCAGTAAACGACCACACCTTGAATGAGTGAAAACACATCTCTCCATGGAAACCACCTAATCAAAAGGTCCCAACCACAACTGGGTGGTCTATATCTCCATGGAAATGACTTAATCAAAAGATCCCACCCAACAATATTGTATCAGGATTAAAAAACATGGCTTTCTTACAGTACACAAGTTTCAAACGGCATAGTATCATTTTGCTTAGATGCAGACTCATCAAGACTGAAATGATCATATAGGAAGAAATAACCAAGGATCAAAGATGCATTATATATACATATATAATGCATCTTTGATCCTGAAATGCAGATGCAGAAAGAAATATATATATATATATATATATATATATATATATATATATATATATATATATTTTTTTTTTTTTTTTTTTTTGCATGGGCAGGCACTGGAATCAAACCCAGGTCTCCGGCATGGCAGGTGAGAACTCTGCCACTGAGCCACCGTGGCCCGCCCGATGCATAATATTTTGATAACAATATTCAAAACATTAGAGGTCAACAAATAAAAATTATTGAAATCAGAAAATATATTCAAATTTACAACTTGTCTCTTTCTTTCTACAAAACCAGACTTGTCATACAGACTAAAATGGCCACTATTAAAAATTCAGAAAATAAAGAGTGTTGGAGAGGGCATAGAGAAATAGGAATACTTGTTCATTTTCAGTGGGAATGTAAAATGCTGCAGCCACTTTGAAAAACAGTCTGGCAGTTGCGCAGAAAGTTAAGTAGAGATTGCCATGTGACACAGCAATCTTACTTCTAAGTATACAACCAAAAGCACTGAAAACAGGGACTCTAATATTTTCACACTGATATTCATAGCAGCATTATTCACATTTGTCAAAAGATGGAAGCAACCCAAGCGTCCTTCAACTGATGAATGGATAAACAAAATGTAGTATATATTTACAATGGAGTATTATTTAGTCATGAAAAGGAATGAAGTTCTGACACATGCATGAACCTAGAAAACATCATATTGAGTGAAATAGGCGAGCAGCAGAAGGGTAAATATTGTATGATCTCAGTGATATGAAATAATTAGAGTAAGCAAATTCATAGAGTCAAATACTAGAATGTGGAAGGTAGGGTGGGGTAAGGAATGAGGAGTTAATTGGTGAAGAATTTCCTGTTGGGTTGATGTAAATGTTTTGATAATGGGTGGAAGTGGTGATAGTAGCACATCATTGTGGATAGAGTTAACACCACTGAATTATATATTTAATTATAGGTAAAAGAGGACATTTTAGGTTATATATATGTTACTAGAATAAAAAAATGTTTAAAACCCATAGAACTGTACGACAAACAATAAACTCTAAAGTAAACTATGGACTATAAATAAAATTAGAATAGTATTTTTCATCAATTGTAACAAAGTTACCACATTAATCCTAGCCTTAACTGTGTGTGAGGGGTGTTATAGGGACTCTATATTATCTGGATGATTTTTCTGTAAACCTACAATTTCTCTAATAAAAAAAGATTTGTGATACTCACAATAACATTTCCAAGAATTTAGCTCCTGGGATACTAGGATGGCTTAATGGTATTTGATATGGCAAGATTTGGGGCATATGCTTAGGATTGTAAATCCCTTCTTGGCTAAGCCTGAAACTGAAGGGAAAACAAAAATGAGAAGAGATAACATAGGTTAATAGGAAGAGCATTTAACAAATGAAAATGTGAATCGGTATCATTATTAAAGTAAATTCCAAACCTGCAAATTAATTGTTTTGCAAAATGAAAGAACAATTTTGCCATAGAAATAAAGATATGCGTTATGTGTAGTTTCTCAAATAATCCCCATATTTATTTCACTTATAATGCATTTTATTATAATATTTTAAACATTTTTAAATCGATCCATGATGAGGCATGCTTCTGTTATGTAGTATAAGAACAGATTGAAAGAAATTTAAAACTTCTAAGAACATAGTTTGTAAAGGGTGCTATGTTTCAGCTTTGTTTCTTTTTAATCCATAATAATTTTGACCAAAATAGTAAAGGTTTTCCCAGTTCAAATAATTATAACAATATCTGGATAAAATGTTTTTCAGCAACTTTGTATATTAAAAACAAAATCAGTAAAAATTCTATTTTTTGATGATTGAATGCAATTTCTGGAACGGAAACTATTATTGTTTTACCATAAAGCCAACTTGGAAGCAACAGACACACACACATGTATAATTAAATAAAATAAATTAGATTCTTATAAAACATTCCTTTTTCATTACTAAAGTTCTGTGAAAAGTTTTGGGCAAATATACATAAAACTGCTGTAAACACCTGTGTACAATTTTTCTGAACGTAAGCTTCCATTTCTCTTGGGCAAATGCCTAGAGGTGAGATTGTTCAGTCAAAACCTAAAAGCAATCCAAATATTCTTCAAGAATGAATGTCTAGAAACAATTTGGCACATCCACATCAGTCTCAGGCAAGAAACTTGGGCTGATAAATCTTCATTAATAAGGATGCTACTGAAAATGCATGCATCGTCAGGAGTACTCATGGTCCACAGCTGGACGTCACTGGTTCCTTGTCACCAATGCTTATGTCAGCCATGGTCTCCGAACAACTGGAAAATTTGCTGAAACAATCCAAAGTTATGACCAGAGTTGGCGACATAGTTCCTCTCTCTTCTTTCACAACTGTCATCAGTAGTATTGCAACGTTGACAATTGATAAACAATACTGATTGATTCTCTTTATTCCATTTTCTCATTTACTTAATGGTAATGGAGAGTGTGTTGACAAGCAGCACTGTCCCTCAGTAGGATAGCATGAGAGCCTTCACCATTCCAGGGCCTTCCATCATTCAGGGCTCGTCATGCCCTTGACGTTTTCCCAGGGCTCACAATTTCCAGATTTTGTCATATTCCATGGCTTCCCACATCCTCACGCACTACTCAGAAAGAGCAATGATCTAAGGCCCACAGACATGAGCTACAACCCTAGCTTGCTGAAATTAGTCTTAGTTCTGCACATTCAGGGAGAGGGTAGAAAAGAGTCAATCCCGAAAGCTTGTCAATGAATCACCCTCAATCCGAGCCAGTTTTCTATTTCACTCCAGTGCCCTGAAGTTACACAAATTTGGGTAAGAGTAAAACTAAAAATGAAAGGATTCTGATCACAGAAAATGTAAGGATGTTGCCAAGAGAATTTACTCCAATTTTCAATGAAATAGAATATCTAAAACCATGATAAGCTTAAGTAATTTTAAAAGAAATATAAGAAATAATATGCCTTTTTATTGTAGAAGGAGTTTGAGCGAGAGAAAGGGAGAAAAATGGGGGGTGGGGTGGAGAGAAGAGAACAAAATCTGCAAAATTCAGTTAAGAAATCCAATCAGGAAGAAAAAGCATAATTAAAGAGATAGAGGCAGAGTCCTTAGTAGAAATAAGATTGAAGAGCTATGGAAGCAAAATGAGAATCAACCTAATACTGCCATGCAGTAATGAACAATTTAGAAAAAAGGGACAATGTTTAATGTGTTTAAAATAAAACTAATGGGATAGAAGAAATAACTGATGTGATCATATTCAAAGCAAGGATAAAAGATAATTTGATTGCAGCCATTAGAGGAAACATGATAGGTATGAGAGCCTGAAAAGACACTTCAAATTTTCCTGAAGGAGAGAACCGAAAAAAAAATAGCCTCAAAAATCTACTTAGTGTAAACAAGAAGCATATCGATAAAATAAATGTCACCAGGAAAAATTGCTATAGACTATTGAACTTGAGGCATGTTATTTTTGTTACTGGCAGGAAGAATGACAAACTAATATAGACATATATAAAAAGCAGCTCATTACAACTGGGAAATTCAGGCTGACTTCAGATATCACAACATTCAAAGCTTGAAGACAATATTCAAAAATTTGAAGGAAAGCAAATATTATCCACATGTATTCCCCTAAAACTGTCATTCATTAGACAACAGACACATATTCTCAAACATTAAGTACCTTAAAAATACTACACCTATGATGATTATACTTACAAATATTATATTATATAAATATGATGATTATACTTATAAAGAACAGTATGTAAATATTATAAATCCTGAAAAAAACCATATGTATCATAAAGTATAACAACAAATAGGAAAAGAGATGGGAGACAAAGTATAAGGTTCCTTTCACCTCATATTCGTACTCAGTAGCGTGAATTCAGGCACTCTGTGCAAAATTATACAGTTAGAAATAACTGCTCTAGGATTTTTATGATTATCACCATAATTCTTTCAATGATAGAAGTGTAATTCAAAATTTAATTGATAGAACTCATGGCAAACAGACATATATCTAAAATTAAGCCATTAGTTTCAGTTAACTTAATTTTCACTTATTTATTTATTTTTTGTATGGGCAGGCACCAAGAATCAAACCTGGGTCTCCAGCTTGGCAGGTGAGAACTCTGCCTGCTAAGCCACCTTGGCCTGCCCTCAGTTAACTTAATTTTATTAAGCTTTATATCTCTAATGTTTTTAAATATTGAAGGGTATGATTATCCACTTAAAACTAGTTTTTCTTTCTACCTCCTATCTATTCACTTTTCCTATTTTTATAGAGAAAAGTTGAAATGATATTCACCATATGCTCTTTATCCTAGATGATGGAATTTGAGTTGATTTGTTGTCTTCCCCCTTTCTTTTTCTCTTTACTTGAATGTTTATAATGTCATTCTACTATTGAGTAACAATTAAGTCATTGTTCTCAATTTAATAATAATGTGAATAAGCAAGCATTAGAATGTTTGACTTCTAAGCCACTAAATAGATAAAATGTCTAAATAAATAAACTTTGATAAACCCAACGTAGGGGAGAAAAAACAGTCAGTAAAAGAGCTTAATGAATAGAAAACATACATTAAGACATATAAAAGATTTAAGCTCATTATTTACATGAAATATAAATGGTGAAATGCCTGTAATTAAAAGACAAAGATTTCCAAATTGGCCAAAAAAAAAAAAAATCTAAAGGCCAATAATAACATAATATGCAACTAATAGTACCACTCCAATAAAAAAATAAGTTGATGTGATAAAGCATATTGATATTAAGCAAAATTACCCAAAATAAAAAAGGTGAAATAAAATAACATCAGACAATTTAGAATCCAAGGTGAAAAGCAATGCTTGCCAAGAGTTATGGTTCATATTGATATAATCTATAGTATACCAAGAACACATACCATTTGAGAACAATCAAAATACAAAAAGGTTTTAACATGTCAGCTGTCAATATGAGGGAATTTTACAATCCTGTCTCAGAAATCAATAATAAATACACATGTATGGAAATGTAGACAATATAGATTTAAAGTGTTGACAGTACTGATTTTAAAATTGTAGAGTATTTTGGAAGCTATAACAAATAATTTCAAATATGCATGTCATATTTGGATATATTTTCTAGATGGTGTGCCATTAACAAATCTCTAAAATTATAAAAGGTAGACATGCTGCAGACCACATTCTCATACAGCAATCAAATAAAATTAGAAAATGAGAAAAGCAAAAGCACATATATTTGCTTGTAAATTTTGTACAATTATAGGAATTAAGGCAGTGTTAAAACAGATACTAAGAACCTTAGTTCTTATATATATAAGGTGAGGGCACAACAAATATATACATTGGTGATATGACCAAACCTGAAAGAAAAAGGAAAAAACAAAAAAACACCCTGTAAAATCTCGGATGCATGGGTTACAATGTAAGAAAGACTGAAATAAATGAAAGTCGAAAATGTTACAATTGAAGAAGCGTTCTTTTTATAAGTTTAAACAATTTAGTTATATATTTAAATATAGGTGCATACATATTCAGTTATATTGAAGGAATACAAATGGATGCAATAGAATTATATAAAAAGAAAGGCAAGGGGATAATGAATATGGCATTCAGGCTGGAGTGAGTGAGGGATTGGAATGGTATGTTATGACTACTTATAAGTTATTGTCACAGACATAGCTTTGCTTTGGGTAATAGATTTGTCAGTGCTAAATACATCACCATTAGTAGCAGTAGTGGTATCTTACTTTTAATCAAGATATAACCCAGCGTAGGAAAATATTCAGTGTATTAACCTTAGAACTTGATCATTTTTTGCATTATGTACATGCACATGAACCACCGCTCAGATCAAGGAAAGGAAGATTTCCCAGATCAGGGAAGCTTCCTTATGCCTGAAAATGTTATTTTCCTTTCTCCTCTAAGGCAGACATCATCCTTGGAGTGCTGCATTGCACCAGGACAACCAACAGGAGTTGGAGTTTAGACTCAGTCTACCCTTGACTTGTTACTATTCCTTGGATAGGGATCCTCCGGGAATTTTAATTGGCAAGTCTTTGACCTCTGTGTTAGATTCTGTTTGGTCTTTTGGAGTTTTGAGTCTAGCTCTGTGGATTCCCACTCTGTGAAGCTTCAAAATGACTTAAGTGGGAGATCAGAAATGCCTTTATTCATTTTATGGCATTCCTTCTAATCATAAACTTGTAAAATATAATTATGCTTATTTATATCAGTACCCTGTAAGTTTCCAACCATGAATTGAAAGAATTATAACCAGACACTTCCCAATTACATATCTTATTTGATGCCAGGGTAGAAAGATGTTTAATCGCTAAGCAACAAGTACATGTTAATGAAGATCTCTAAATGTATAAGTACAGTATATGACAGCTCAGTTCTAAAACATCATTTCTGCATATAGATCTTGTAGTGACAGGGCATTTTCTGAATTAGCTTTCTAATTTACTTGTATTTGAATTGTGTAAGAGTTGATGAGGAAATTTTTGGTGACAGTTTTTTCAGATTAGTTCACTACATATCAATGTATGGCTGCTTTGCTGAATGAGTTTGGGCAACTTTATTCTTTCCATGAGGGAAATCTGATTACCTGACACTTGTGGGAACAAGTTCACACCAAGCTTTTAATACACTGAAACTATGAAAGCATATTTATTCATCATGATTATAACATTAAATTATGTCTTTCAGAAAAGCAGAATATTTTCTTTCAAATAAATAGAGTTTCAACTCTAAGCTGGTAGGTTAATGGATGATTTATTTTCACACAATGTGGTTAAATATTGTTTGATGGCTTTCATTTATTAAAATATCCAGATGAATTAGTGCAGTATGCTATGGCTTACCTGAGTATTTTTAATTATACGCTGGTAGTTTATTGGAGTTATGGAGATGAGGACATTCGATTTTCACTTTGTAATAATCTATACTCAACATTGAAGATGATCAAATAGCTCTCATCAAATCTTTTTTAGACAGAACACACGATTCTTATATTACTCTTATATTACAGAAAATGGGGCTGTTGATGCCATTTCTTTTTTTGTAATAAGTTGCACATGAATCTGTCTTACTTTAAGAACTTCCCTGCATAAGCCTACTGTACAGTAACCCTGCTATTCTTATGTTAGGTCTCCAACACACCTGCATCTATGTTCCTAGGTCAAGTATACAATTGGGTGAGAAAATAATAGCAGGTGTTAGCATAAAAAGAAAAATATTAAGAAGTCTGGTAACATAATTATATTTTAAAATAATGAGTAGAGTGGAGTTCATCAATATCAATTTCAATACTCAAACTGTGCAATGCAAATGTCTTACTATTTTTAAGAATTATATATAAACAAAAGATTGAATTATACTGTAAACTATTTGATCCAGAAAACTAATTATCTTTTTTTATGCTAGCCTCCAATTTTTCTTTTGTTTTGAAATTCTTCAAAAACAAAGAAACAAACAAAATATGAAAGAATAAGAAAAATATCATATTTCAGGTTAGGAGTTCTGAAAGCTACTGCAAGAAACCCTCTGGGCACCTGTAAGCCAATACATGCTTCTCTTCTGTATTTCGATCATACATCATCATGCCTTCTCCTTAACCTCCAACTCCACCCAACTCATTTGGGTGGAGGAGTGCTCTGCCAGAAGTGAATACACAGAGAAGAGTTCTTTTTCCCATGTTGCTAAATTCCAGGTTTTTCTCATGCTTTAAGAACACAGTAGCACTCTGCGCTCTGGGTTTTTTTAAAGCTTCCAACTTCCACTCTCCAACCGCTGTGTCGTTTCCATAGATGAAGGGAATGAAATTCTTCCTAGTTCAATAAGACTTAGGAAGAATTAGTCCAACTGCTTGTTCATATATGTATTCCTGCCATGGGAAATAGGAAGAGATCTAAAATATCTATGCTATATAAATGTCATGAATTCATGAATTGAAACATGCAATTGTATCTGTGTACAATGATCAGAAATTGAGTACACATTGTAAAATTATACAAAATTACATTGTGAGAATTTAAAGTAGAATTGCTGGGTTCATTTTGTAGGAGTTTTGATCTTTGAGATGAAAATGTCACATAGGTTTGAAGCCCTAACTTTAGCAACATTCTTCCTTGGCATTATCCCCTACGACATTAATTGTTCTTCCAGTGCTTTGTTTAATTTCTCGGGGGGTTGTTATGCTGCGTGTCATCTGTCTTCCTGAGGTTCTGTCAGTGATCTATGAGGCAACTGATTGCTCTTGTCAGCCTACCTTAAAAGCCCAATGAAAATGAACACCTCTGAAACTGAGCTCAAGCAACACTGGCTTCTGATGTGTTCATTTTCATGCCCCTCTTTGGCTACACTCTATTACTTTCATCTTATGTGCTATTTTATAATGTGACCTTAGTCATAAAAAAAAAAACCCTACTTGAATTTTAAGTGGTAGCTGAGAGAAAGCAATGTTGTGAAAAAGAAGGGAAAAAAAAGGAAAATAGGTTTTCATTTTAAGGCATTGCTTGTTATATGCAAGTGTTAATCATAGCTGGAATGAGAATTTCAGATCTCAACAACATAATGCAGCAGTACCCCTGAGTTTTTCGTGAGGGAAATGTGTTTTTTTATTTTATAGAAAGCATAACGTCTTTGATAACCTTGTTTTTCTTTGTTGTATAAAATATGAATTTATATATTTTTATTCAGTTTCTTGTTGATTTGGCTGACTATACTGTTATGGGGTTTTACATGAAATGAATACATGATATTAAGAACTTTGTTGGTCTATAAAAAGGTGCATATGAGAACATATGTTCAAAACGTTTCTGTCGACTTCCTGAATTTTTAAAGGACTTGCTACCAACTGATATGTGTGTTAAAATTTGAAAATTTTTCTCTTAATTATGCTCATTTTTGCATTAAGTGTATATGCAGACAACACTTGCTTCAAAAATTGCAGGAAATTAAAATGGCTGTAGAGTAATTTATTTAAAAGATATGTGTATTTTCTCTTTCTATTTTCCTCTCTAGTATTCTACAAGTTATGGTCATTTTCAGGCTTCATTCCTTCAGGAATTTTTTTTTTTTTTTTTTTTTGGCAGGGCAGAGCGCAGGTGCAATCCAAAGTCAAGGCTTTTCTTCTATTAAGAAAAAATAGCCAAATTCCATTGAGCTAATGAAGCCATTAAAAGGAGGGCAGAGGGAGAAGCTCTTTGAGGTCAAGGAGATGGCTAGGTATTGTAATTCAAGAGTCTAGAAAAAGGAGAGACTTCCAAGATCTGGCTCTGCTCCCTGGTAGAGCTGGGAGGAAGCAGGACATTTAGTGGAAATGGAGGTAAGGAGCACCCAACCTCATGCTACAGCTCAGTGCCCTGACTGGCATGGAGGAGATGGGAAGGCACCATTGCTGGCAGGGAAGACCAGAGGGTCTCTCTTGCTAACTGGGAGCCAAAAACGGTGGGATGTAGAAGGCAAAATCTGAGCTTTGACTCTGAATTAAGTGTATCTAGAGAAACTAATGAAATTTGGTATTTCTCATACTTAACTTTTGAGATCGTGTATTTCCTTAGCTGCTATCAAAATAGAGATAGATATAGATATGGTGGGGAGAAAGGGAGAGAAATAGTTTATGCTCAGATATTATTTCTATACCATTTTTCATCACAAGAACATGTCAAATCAATTTAAGCAAATTATCCAAAGTGCCTTAGAGGCTCTGAAAATGCAATGCAATAAATTCCACAATTTAGTAGCTTTTGTAATTGTTAACTAACATTTAAATGTTTCCTTTTTAAGTATTAATGGGAGAAAACATGGGGTTAGTAATTAATTTTTCAGAGAGAATTTGTTGTTATCATAAAAAGTCCTTGAGATAAGACTAAAAGGAACGTTGAGAAGGAAGCTTGTCTAGTTTCTCTGATACAGCTACCTTATTATTCCTGATATGGATCACTTTAGTTATAAGAGCTATTATTCTATTGTCACTTTCCTCTAGAGTACATTCCCTTACCTGACCTCAGACTCGGCACCATAATGTGAAATTTGTATAGAATATATTATTGAGTCAATAGAGTTTTGTTTTGTTTTGCTTGTTTGGATTTGGTTTGTATTCTATGTGTCAATCCACAAGGAAGTGTTACACAAATTATAGTAATTTCCTGGCATAGGTAAATTCTGTTCTGCTCTCCAGTCACCTTGCTATGCTATTATTTCATCTCCATTAACTCTGGTAGAAGATGCAAGCCAAGTTTTATTGCTATATCCGTAAGTGACATTCTGCATTTCTGTCATTCCATCTTTCTAGGAATATTTCATGCTAACAGCTGTATCTAAAAATTCTACATTACTCTTCACTACGCTTTACTCAATCTTCACGAACTTAACTGAAAATAAAACAGCATTACGCCTGTAGCAAGTTTAGGGCAAAGTAGGATATGACTGTGGGCTGATGTGGAAAAATGATCTCAAACTTAGGTTCACACAGTGGTTGTCAGCCTGAGGTTCACATAGTGGTCATCAGCCTGAACACAACCTGGAGCTCATCAGAAGGGTTGGTTTAATCTTAGAAAGTAAATCCAGCATAAGGGATCAGGAAAGAAAATTCTTGTGAACAGGAAAATGTGGAGAGACGGTTACCAACGGAGTGGAGCTTATACACACTTAGAAATACAGTGGGTGATGTCACAATCAACCTTTATTTCATGTGTCTTTTATGATATTCCTCACACTCTCAGATCAGTGTCAAGTTACCTGCTGGCATGAGATCCATTACAATAACACCAGCATGTACTTAAAACGTTACCAGTGGCTATGACTCTAAGATCCTCCACAATGTTAGGGTGTAAGTCCAGTTTTGGCAAGAACCTAGGGATATCAAAATACTATAAAACCCTTTCTGGGGTTTTCCCAAGATAGCATATGTAAATGCATATGGAGCAATAAGAGTAGATATCTAAAAATCACTTGTTGTAATAAATAAAGAGCCATTTATTCCAATTAATAAGAAGGCTTGACAAATCTGATAAAACCTCCATTCAGGGCTCCTTAGTAAGAAATATATTAGAGGCAGAGAGGGGGATAAGTGGGGGGAGGGTACGTGCTAAGAGCTGTCTCCTCTCCCCACCTGCATGGAATAACAGAAAGAAAATAACTGTGCTGCATTTAAAAACTAGACCTTGCTTATGTCTGAATCAGGAAGGTCAAGACTAAGATTATCCATAGTGGCCATGGGCTAAACTAAAAAAATGTTTTGAGATCAGATCATTAGATAAGTAATTGTTCCTCCTGAGGGAAGTAACTGCACTTCCCCAGTGGGGAGTGGGTGGTAAGAAGAGTTGGGTTTCTCCTTGCCTTCTATTTAGAGATTAGGTAACACAGGAGACACAATATACCCTTCAAGATTTAAACAAAATTAAACATAAGTAAAATGCTTGGTTCATTAAGGGCAACAAATAAATTAGGAATGTCCAGGACTATACAAAATTGAATGAGTCAATGCATCGGTCTGTGTATTGTACATTGTTTGTTAAAATTTTGTAGAGAAGGGTGAGGATGGATTCCTCCTGGACCCAAGAAAAGAAGCACAAGACATAGTCAAAGGCAGGGACCTTTGAAGCGCTATTTATGTAAGTGGTGGGAAGGTCCATGAACCTCAATGTCTGGTGGCAGTCATGTCTCCCCTGTGAATCAATGCACATTTGTAATCAGATTCGATGCTTACCTCACACTCTCTTGATTCTTTTCAATCTGTTTTTCCAAAGTAAGAGAATATTTCCCCATATATCTTTTTTTCCATTTTCACATTCTCCTCCTTTAAAATATTTTCATTTTGTGTTTTGCCTACAATATGGGGATAAATGGAAACATATTGTCCAGCTGATTTTCGTAATTTTCATGTTAGAGAAAAATGTTTGTCTGTAATTAGATACTAATCTTGTTTCATTTTTATTCTACCAGCAACTGATATACATGCAGAGCCTACAAGGTTTAAGATTAGCCTTTGAACTGTGTAAACATTACAAAGGTCTTCTCAGCATTGTGTATTCATTTTCTAATGCTGCAGCAACAAATTGCCATGAACTTAGTGGTTCAACAATGCAAATGCATTATCTTACAGTTCTGAAGCTCAGAAGTCTGAAACGGATTTCAGTGGGCCAAAAATCTATGTTTGGAGGGTTGTAGTCCTTCTGGAAGCTGTAGGGGAGAATCATTTCCTTGCCTTTTCCAAAGCTTCTAGAGGCCACCCACATTCTTTACTGGTACCCCTCTTCCTCTATTTTCAAAACCGGCAATGGTAGGTGTCATGGTTAGGGGCAGGTGTCAACTTGGCCAAGTTGTGGTACCTGTTCATCTGATTGGGCAAGCGCTGGCCTGTCTGTTGCAATGAGGACATTTCATAGAATTAGGTCATGATCACGTCAGCTACATCCACAGCTGATTCCATTTGTAATCAGCCAAAGGGGAGTGTCTTCTGCAATTAGTGATGCTAAATCCAATCATGGGAAGCCTTTTAAGGAGGACTCAGAGGAGACAGGTTCCATTCCTGCTTTGGCTGGTGAGCCTCTCCTGTGGAGTTCATCCAGGCCATCCATTGGAGTCACTGGCTTCGCAGCCTGCCCTGTGGATTTTGGACTCTGTGTTCCTACGGTCACGTGAGACACTTTCATAAATTTTATATTTGCAAGTGTTCCCTGTTGATTCTGTTTCTCTAGAGAACCCTAACTAATACAGTAGGTTCTTCTAATGCTGCTGTCCCTCTGGTTCTTTCTCTTCTCTTTCCTTCTTCTATTCAGAAGGCGTTTTAAGGTTATAGGGAGCCCACCTGGATAGCACAGGATAATCCCCATGTATTAAGGTCATCTGACTAGCTACCTCAGTTCTGCTTTATAATGTAATATTCACAGGTTCTGGGGATTAAGTCCTTGAATATCTTTTACTTTTTTTATGGGGGTGGGCAGGGAAAGGCATTATTCTACCCAACATGTGTAGGGAACAATGCAACAATATGCAAACCTAATATGGTAGCAATGAATTAGTAGGCAGTATCATTCGCTCCAATGAAAAAATTTCACTTACGATATTACGTGTTGGTGAAGGAAAAGAAAGGATGTAAAAGAGTAGAGGATGAACGATAGAGTGAAACACATAGGGTCAGACAGAGAGAAAGGAGTAAAAGATCAAACCTGAAAAGCGATGGTGATTGTGAATATAATTGACAGCACTGAATTATATATTTGAATGTGGTTAAAAGTATTAGGCTATACACATATTACTAGAACACAGATTTTAAAAATCCATGTACAACACAAACTGTGAACCCTAAATTAAACCATGGACTATAGTTAATAGAACAATTATAAAAGTGGGATTTCATCAGTTTTATCAAATGTTCCACACTGATGCAAGGGCCACACCTGATAATAGGGCCATGTATGGGAACCATGTGTTTTATTCATGATTGTTCTGTAAACTCACAACTTCTCTAATTAAAACAAAACAAGATAAGAACAAATGAAATCAAAGGGAGAACTATCTCTGAGTAGAGAATGTAAAACACCAGTAGGTGATAGTAAGTGTGGGGTCACTGGCATAAGAGGGGATTGTGTTGAAAATGCAGAAATCCAGAATCCATCCCAGACCCACTGAATAAAACCTTGCATTCTAATAACATTAGATGTTATCAGATGGTTCATTTACAATTTGAAACTCTGGCCTATAGAGCAATACTGCTCTCACTTAACTTCCCTAAACCTTAATCACCCCATCTGTAAAATATGCTTGTTAATTCTCTATTTATGCATTGGTGATAGGACTAAATGTAACAATCCACGCAAAATGCTTGTAACACCCAGCAAGTGTTAATGAGTCATATTACTACCTCTTCTGTGGAGAAACCATGATGTATCTCAAGTGGGACGAATCCAGGGATGGGGAGTTTTGGATTTCTGTTCAGACTGCCTTCTAGCTATGGGCCTTTGGCAAATGGAATTCCCGTTCTGAGCCTGTGCTATCTTAAGTGTTAAAATGGAGATATTGGGCTGTGTGACAGTGGCTCAGTGGCAGAGTTCTCACCTGCCATGCTGGAGACCCGGGTTTGATTCTCAGTGCCTGCCCATGCAAAAAAATAAAAAAATAAAAAAAAAAGGAGATATTAACACATGTGAGAGTATTGTTGCAAAAGAACTTTTTAAAGCACTTAAAATGATAAATAGCAATATAAATGCAAGCCATTATTATTATCCCTTATTCTTAGTGAAAGCTACTAGGTTCTAATCTGTTTCCTATCAGATTGACCCTTATTTAGCTGGGTCAAATGACATGTTAATATAATTTTAAATTAAGAAAAGCACAGGGTCTTACCCCAAACCGTGTTGATATTCTCTGTGAATCACAGAAGAATCTGCACAGAACCAGGACATATTGAAAGCAAATTTGGAGCACTTTCGTAGGGCAGATTCAAAACATTTGGCTCATAATTTTAAAAATCCTCAATAGATAGAATTTCTTCCAACAGATAAAGATATAATCAATTTATGTCTTTTCATACATGAGAGGAGATGACCTTCATAACTTACTTGCAGCTTCATTTCTCATTACTTATGAGTCATTCAATAAGTGATAGCAATAAATTATATTCTTCAACTGCCCTTTGTTATGTACTCCCACTGTAAATGGGTATTTTTCATTGTCTTGACACGCTTGTAACAATAATGTGTTTTCAAGCTATAAATATTGATAGGGCAAAGATGTGTGTATTTGCACTTCGAATATTTGATAAGTTTCACAAGCGCCTACAGAATGAACATTAGCAGTTTTAGGGAGATTTACTTATCCCCCAATGGCAGCTTATGCTGCAGAGGTTTAAAAGGTACCCTTTATTAGACAGGCTGTTCCCATTAAACAATTACTTAACTTTGACTGATATTTAACTATATTTGAACTTTATCCTGAATATTAATAATCAAAGGAAAGCCTACAGGTACCACACATGTTATTTAAATCCCTTGAGTGAATAAAATGTTCATTAATTTAACCGTGAACAATATAAAAGTAATTTTTATTTAAAATGATCTCCTCATCAGTTTATATTTATCTGATTTTTTAAACACATTATAAAGTTAGACATGTTATCCTACTGCAGAAAGCTCTGGTCATGCAGTGTTTGCAGGAAAGGGGCAGGTTAGGGGTAGAGGAGAAGGGATGGAGGGAAAGAAGTGGAGCAGGAAGATTTCAGGTTGGATCAATTTAGAATAAACACTACCTTCCTATAATTTTGTCTAAAAAATGAAAATTTGTAAGCTTCTGTCTGTTAATATCATTTAAATGGCTTAAGAGGGAATCTTATTAAAAAGTAGGTGCAAGATCAGGTTGAACCCTGCTCCAAGGGACAGCTAGAGGAGAGATGGAAGGGTGACTGAGGCGGTGATTCCGGGTGTAAGTGACCTGGGAGAGTCTTCCGCACCACCTAAGGTGGCCCTGGTTGCAAAGCTGAGGAACTGAGAAGCAGAGAACAGGAGACCATCTGGCTGCTGTGAACAGCCGAAGGAGGAAGTAAGGAGCCCTCAGGAGTGCAACAGGTAGCGGTCAGAGACTAGGAATTTCGCCAAGCCATGATCCTTGAATGGCTATCTGCAACTTATCCCACACGCCACACACCTGAACCCCATCATCTGCCCCCACACCCCAGGCTCCAAGCACCCTGGCCCCGACACCTCCTCTTGGAGTATCCGCCCCACACCCCCACCCCAAGTGAAGCCCGCCCCGCAACTTGAAGCCCAACCCACCTCTCCTGTGCAAGAACAGTCTGGCCCCGCCCTTCCCCTCCCGGGCCCTACTTCTCCGTCCCTACCTCCAGTGCCCACCTCCCAGCTCCTGCCCCCTGCAGGCTTTCCCCAGTGCATAAAATTACCTCCATACCCAGGCTACACCCAACCCCAGCCCATTCAATCCTGCAGCAACACCTGGCCACCCTGGAGCTCTGCGCACAGGTACATCAGTTGAAGGCACACCCAGATCCGTGCATGCGCAGAGCCCCCAGTCATGCCCCTCAGCTCCAGGAAAGCAATGACTTGCTCAAGCGGGACACACCTACACCCAGACCACGCAGACAAAAGGCCGACCCTCTGCCCATAGCTAGAGCAACGCACACCAGTGCCCTCCCCCAGACCCGTGCACCTGCATAGGCACATCCTTCTATGCGACTGGGCACCCATGCTCACAGGCACCTGTTTTTCTTCCCCAACCTGCACCCACGCCTGAACTGCTAAGCATCGGCGCACTGCTGTGCCCCGTGTCCTGCTTCCTGCTCACATCTGTCCTGCAAACACAAGGCTTTAGATGACTGAAAGAAATCAGCTTCCAAAGTAAACCAGTCAAGATATTTACATGCTTCAATAGCGACAGAAGACAACTGATTTCTAATACTCAAAACAGCAAATGGAAAAATTAGAATTGGATCTCAGGGAAATGATGGACAAAACTAAGCATATCATGATACAGACAGATATAGCCCAGTCTAATGACCACATTTAAATACCAGAGGAGACACAGACATTGGAAAACTAATTAAAGCTCTTCATATAACGATTAAATAAAATAAATGGGATGGCTAATGACATAAAGGAGGTAAGAAGACACTAGAATATGAAAGAATAAATAGAAAAGTAGTAGATATCACAGAGAGTGAAGATACTGTAGACCACATAAAAAACATACTAGAGACACACAACAGCAGATTTGGAAGAGGCAGAAGAAAGAATAAGTGAACTAGAGGATAGGACAACTGATTTCGAACATTCAAAACAGCAAATGGAAAAATTAGAATTGGATCTCAGGGAAATGACGGACAAAACAAAGTGCCCAGATAGGAGAATCTTTGGTGTCCCAGAAGGAGAAGAGAAGATAAACTTGAAAACTTGATAAATGGGCTAGGAAGAGTAGTTGAGGCTATAATGGGGAAAACTTCCCAACCCTTATGTGTTGGTTTGAAAGGAAGTATGCCCCTTAAGAAAAGCCATGTTTTAATATAAATCCCATTTCATAAAGGTAGAATAATCTCTATTCAATACTGTATGTTTGAAACTGTGATGAGATCATCTCCCTGGATGATGTGATTTAACCAAGAGTGGTTGTTAAACTGGATTAAGGGATGACATGTCTCCACAAATTTGGGTGGGTCTTGATTAGTTTCTGAAGTCCTATAAAAGAGGAAACATTTTGGAGAAAGAGATTCAGAGAAATTCAGAGAGAGCAACACTATGAAGCAGAGAGTCCACCAGCCAGCGACCTTTGGAGATGAAGAAGGAAAACACCTCCTGGGGAGCTTCATGAAACAGGAAGCCAGGAGAGCGAGCTAGCAGATGGCGCCGTATTCGCCATGTGCCCTTCCAGCTGAGAGAGAAGCCCTGACTGTGTTCGCCATGTGCCATCTCACTTGAGAGAGAAACCCTGAACTTCATTGGCCTTCTTGAACCAAGGTATCTTTCCCTGGATGACTCAGATTGGACATTTCTATAGACTTGTTTTAATTGGGACATTTTCTCGACCTTATAACTGTAGACTAGCAACTCATTAAATTCCCCTTTTAAAAAGCCATTCCATTTCTGGTATATTGCACTCTGGCAGCTAGCAAACTAGAACACCTTATAAAGGACATAATCAAAGAAGTTCAACTAACTCTAAATAGAATAAATCCAAATAGGCCTTCCCCAAGACACATACTAATCACCCTATCAAATGTTGAGGAGAAATGTTGTCCTTCAAAACTGAGGGAGCAATTAAAACTTTCACAGACAAACAAATCCTGAAAGAATTTGTCAACAAGAAACTAGCCCTATAAGCAATATTAAAGGGAATTCTGCCAGTTGGAAAAAAAAAAAAGGAGAGAGAGGTCTGGAGGAGGGCACAGAATTGAAGAGTACCAGTAAGGGTCACTTAAAGGACAAAAAGAGAAAGAGGGAAAATAATATATAGATCTGACAAATAAAATCTGAAAGATAAGATGATAGATTCAAGAAACCTGTTTTCAGTAATTACTTTGAATGCTAACGAACTGAATTCACCGATTAAAACATACAGATTGGCAGAATGGATTAAGAAACAAAATCCAGCTATATGCTGGTTATGAAAGACTCATTTTAGACACAAGGATGCAAATAGATTGAAAGTGAAAGGATGGGAAAAGATGTTCCACACAAGTTGTAACCAAAAGAAACTAGGAATAGCAATACTAATATCGGGCAAAATAGACTTTAAATGTACAGACGTCCTTAGAGTCAAAGAGGGAAACTATATTAATTAAATTCACCAAGAAGAAATAACAATCATAAATGTTTACGCCCCCATTCAAAGAGCTCCAAAGTATATGAGACAGACATTGGCAAAACTGAAGGGAGTGATAGATGTGTCAACAATAATAGTTAAAGACTTCAATACAGCACTCTCCTCTGTAGATAGAACAACCAAAAAGAAGATCAAAAAGGAAATAGAGAAGTTAAATAACTTGATAAATAAATTAGAACTAATAGTCAAATATAGGTCATTGCACCCCAAAACACCAAGACACATATTCTTCTCTAGTGTTCATGGAACATTCTTCAGAATAAATCATATGCTGGGACACACAGCAGGTCTTTATAAATTAAAAACATTGAAATCATCCATACCATGCTTATCAGTAACACGGCATAATAAAGAATATTCAACCTTCCCTAAATCCAAATATCCAATTATTAATTTTTTCTTTTTTGACTTTAATATTAATTATCTATTGCTTAAATTCTTATTAAAACTTTCTGACCTGCTTCCTGAGTATCCTTTGTCACAGCCAGGTCAATTACCCATTTTTACTTGGAAGTATGTTAAATATATTGCCGACAATCCCTGAACACTCATATATTTCAATTGATAATCTTTCATCTCAGGATTGAGATAAAAAACAAACAAAACTATCCTTTAATGGCTTGAAAAAACAGTAGAAGCACAACTTTCTTTTGATAAATTTTTCATTTGGGGGCTTGGGCAATTTTTCATCTTTCTAATATATTCTCCTTTTTATTACACTTATCTCCCTTCTCTCATTTACTCTTGTAGTTAAACAAAAGAGAGAGAGAGGGAGAAATGTTGATTGAATTTTCAGTACCTAATTGAACTCACCTTTGCCCTCTAAATTTCGCAGTTTTCTGGAAGGATACTTAAACCATAGTCAGTCCATCTAGTTGTCTGTATATTAAAAAATCTCCCCCTAAATAAGTACGCTCTTAAAACCTGCATACCTTGAACATTTTTAAACTGGCCTCCTACAGAATTACTATTCATACATTGCAATTTCAACCTATATTGAGAAACATTAAAAGAGTTAGTGCTCTGAAGTTGGCTGCTTTAATTATTGCAAATATTTTGTTCACTATAAAGTGTCACCCTGCCCAGCTTCCCGGTGGTTCATTATTTCAGAACTTTCCCTCAGCTTCAATATCATTTCCTGAGTTGTTATACATTTGCCATTTAAATGCTATAAAAAAATCTTTCTGACTTAGAGTTGATTGCTGGTATACAAAATCAAATTTGGGGGTTAATGTCTAGTTACATATATAAATCTTCATTTCAAACTCAATACAATGTAATCTTATTTCTTCTCAATATATTTTTTACCCACAATTTTCCTTTTCTTATATTAACTATGTTTTCTTTAGAACATTCTATGCATATTTTCTCCTTAACCTCAATCAATTTTTCTGTAAAGGCAGAAATGTGTATATATATATATATATAATCATCCAGAGTATTTAGGGTGTAAAGTCTAAATGGATTGATTGATTAATCTAATCTAATCTAATTTTTATTTATTTACTAAATAAGCATTTTGGAAATATTCTTTCTGACAGTGTGCTGGTTTGAAAGGAAGTATGCCCCCTAGAAAAGCCATGCTTTAATCAAAATTCCATTTCATAAAAGTAGAATAATCCCTATTCAATACTGTATGTTTGAAACTGTGATCAGATCATCTCCCTGGACGATGTGATTTAGTCAAGAGTGGTTGCTAAACTGGATTAGGTGATGCTATGTCTCCACCCATTTGGGTGGGTCTTGATTGGTTTATTAGAGTACTGTAAAAGAGGAAACATTTTGGAGAATGGGAGATTCAGAGAGAGCAGAGAATCCTGCAGCACCATGAAACAGAGAGCCCACCAGCCAGCGACCTTTGGAGATGAAGAAGTAAAATGCCTCCCAGGGAGCTTCATGAAACAGGAAGCCAGGAGAGAAAGCTAGCAGATGACGCCGTGTTCGCCATGTGCCCCTCCAGGTAGGAGAGAAGATCTGATTGTGTTTGCCATGTGCCATTCCACTTTTGAGAGAGAAGCCCTGAACGTCATCGGCCTTCTTGAACCAAGGTATCTTTCCCTGTATGCCTTTGACTGGACATTTCTATAGACTTGTTTTAATTGGACATTTTCTCGGCCTTAGAACTGTAAACTAGCAATTTATTAAATTTTCCTTTTTAAATGCCATTCTGTTTCTGGTATTTTGCACTCTGGCAGCTAGCAAACTAGAACAGACAGCATTATATAATCTAAGAATTATGGGGAATACAAAAATATCTCAAGTAAGGATTATTTAGAAAGAGCTGAAGACTGCTTGTTGAATGTGGAAAAAGAATTTTATCACTTCTTTTCAGCGGAGCTTTGCTTGGCAGATTTTATTTACTGTCCCTAGAAAACTGATACGTGATTTATTTAACTGGAAGAAGTGGAATTATTAACAGCTGTATTTAAGAAACCTGATACTGAGGCATAATTCTAATGTAAACATTATTTTAGGCTCTGTTTATGGAGGCATAGGGTAGACTTGAATCTAATAAGGAGATCAATTCTGTAATCAAAGTAGGTCTTTCCCTTCTTCTTTAACTGCATTGTCTGCTGAGAGCATGCTCCAGAAAAGCAGCTGCTCTGTACACAGGACTTTATTTTAATGCTGTCAAAAATTAAATTTGAGAGTTTTAAGGCATTCTTTCTAAAAATGGTACCTTGTGGATAAAGACGGAAAATTTTAATTTCTGCTGAAAGTTTTTGTTTTGTTTATTTCCCCTCTCAAAGTCAGGAATGGTTGTCTAGAGGTCTACAAAGCTGGCTCTGAGGTTCGATTTCACAACTGTTACTGACATGGGGAACAAAAAATATGTCCCAGTGAAGGTCTTGAGTGATAGGATTGGGCTTCAGGAAGGATGACTCATTCTCAGCTTGAGGAAGATGCTGGGAGTAGGCTGTTAAGGTTTCAAAAGTCTGGACCTTCCCTATTCTTATCTCTCAATCCTGGCTTCAGCTATGAAGAAATGGAAAGATTAGATACCTAAGCAGCTTAAAGGGCAAGATCCTGATTTGGGTCCCTGAGTCTTTGATAACTATTGGGAACTAATAGGGGTAGGCCTGGCCGAGATATTAAATTAAAGTAACTCTAACCCTGTATTTGTTTAGTTACTAAGTCATAGCAATTGTTCTCCCTGAATACCTCTAAATCCACCTTTCCCTCTCCATTCCCACTGACATTATAGTAAGTTATCAATTATATATATATATTTTTTTTACTTAATTAAGGCAAGAATTACCTCATTCAAGGCTGTTGCAGTAGGGGAGTTGTCAGAATTATAGCTAATTATTTTAAAATCTAGCTTTGCATTATTTGTTTTATTTGGCTATTTTATTGATTACTATAATTATAATTACATGCCTGCCTGCATTTAAACCTACCATCTTGTCTACATTTACACATCAGATTTTAACTGATGGTTAGGTTAAATCAGTTTTCTGATTTAACTGAAATGGTTTTCTAACCGGGTTCCTTGCCTTAACTCCTCTTGATTTTTCTAGTTTATTCTTCTACTGCATTCAGAGTGATCTAAAAGAACTTTTTATCATTTTACCCTTAGCTCTGAGGCTTTCTTTTAAGTCTCATCATAGCTTTTCACAAAGCAGGAAAGATTTTTTTTTTTTAGTCTGAGCCTTGTCTTCCTGCCCAGCTCCATTGGAAGGTAACTACAGGAACTCAGATTGTAAATTTGCCACTTTTAGGTCCAGCTGTAAGCACTGAGGAAACAAGCCTATAGGTAATTAGTTAGAGCTCATTTAAACTTGTCAACACTTAAGTTGAAGTGTTGACTTTTTCACAGATCAATATCCTATGAGTCAGAGAGTGGCCAAATGGGCAAATGTTGTTTTGCTGCAAAGGGAATACATGCTCATAACATGATACGCAATAAAAATGTAAGATTGGACTTACTGGAGAAAAAACCTCTTAAACAGAGGCATGCAAAGTGCACACAATTCATTGAGATATCCTTATTTCACATAGATTTGTGCTCAGGCTGTGCCTGACTGCTGCACACCAGTGGCCAATGGCTATAGGTGAGAGGATCTGCCACAGTTCTCTATGTGCAGGCAGAAATGCAGAGATTTTCTGTGGGACTATATTACAATGGAAGCTCCGAATTCCAAGAGATCAGACCTTGTTTGCTGAAACATTCAGGATGAGCATCAGCCTTTGTTCCTTTAGACTAATTTAGGTCTGCTATCTCTACTAAGCTACTGGAAAGGCACAGAAATGAACTTTAGGACCATCCTGATCAGTCTCTCCTCAATTATCCACCAGCACAAGGTGAATTAAAGATTTTCCCAAGTAAGATATTCTCAAAACAATAGAATTTAACATATTCAGAACAGTGTGAGTTTCCTCAAGCTTGATCTAAAAGTTCAAAATTGTTACTGCTTAAACTCTTAGTTGAGATAAGCATAAAACTTCTCATAGTGTTATTTGATTTTCTTTATAATTAGTCATCACTAATTAAAAGCTGACTTTTGGCACCTCACTCTGCTTCATTTTTTATCTCTTTTTTGTATTTTTCACTCATTTTTTTATTATATGAATATGTTTCAATGCTAGTATTTCATATGATCACTTAATTTTATTTAGTACCAGCAGTTTTACACTTGCTTCAGAACAATTACAATTATGCCAATTCAAATGACCTTTCCTTGAGAGATCATATGTTAAATTCAATATGTTTGACTGACAATTTGGTTTCTATATCATACTTTACAATATATCGGATTTCATCTCTGATTTCTCAAAAACTAAAAGGTTCTGTTTCCTTTGCAGCCATTTGCATCTTATTAATATAGTCTTTGTAAAATCCATTGCTATGGTGATAGAAGTTCTGCATTGAAAAGAAACTTTTAAAATTCCAGCACAGCATGTCATCTATTTACGGCTCTATGATGATGTTGCTATCTTATCATTCTAATCTTTTTTTTATCATTTCTAGATAGAGACAAGTGTACCTTTTACTTTCACCTTTGCTGGGACTACCCTAAACAACAGATTCCATAATGAATTGTGTTGATTGTTCCTGATGTGAGTTGTAATTGTGCAGGGCAGTTTTAGAAATGAGTCTGTCATGTCATGTTTGCACCTTTGACAAACTGACCCACTTTTACAAATGCTTTCAAATCTATGGTTGAGTTAATGACCTAAATCCCTGTTTTGATGGGTTCAGTGCATTTGACATCTTTCTCATAGGAGCATGGAGTGTGATAGCGGGACATTATTCATAACTGCCTACCCTTACCAGGAATTTAATTGAAGCATGGTTTGCAAATGAGACAAGAAATCAACCAAAGAATTCATTCCCCTCTTAAGACGTATTCATGAAAGATTAACTGTAAAGTTTATTCCAAAATACAATTTAGCACACATAAATTTATCTTAGGAGCAAATTATTTACAAATTAAAATGCATCCAAACACTTTAACTATGTTTAAATTGTAGGAGATCTGGGCATGTTGGGATGCTACTGATTTTATCACTATAATGTCATATGAATCTTTAGCATACAGAATTACAATGAATGTGCTGGTTCAGGAATTAAAATCTCCTTAAATAGTCATTCACATGACAGACTGGAGCAATTTGTGCATAGTAACAATGGTGCATGGATAACAAGAGTGTCTCATCCATTTCCACTGAGAGTCATCTTCCATTATAATCATCCTAATGAAAAAATCACAGTGGTTGAAGGGAACTGCAATTGGTATACTGCTAAAAAAATAAAAAGAAATGAACACTAAAAAACATCATTAAAGTCGCATTAAGGAACTGATTGAAATTGACCTGAAAAGGAATAATCATGGAATTGTCATTACTACCCTTTCTTATAGCTTAGAGTCCAGGTGTTACACAATTCTCATGTCAGTGGGTGTCTGTATTCTAATATCGTTGCAGGGTACTGTGTGTAGAGATCAGAATGACAGATGTAATGATTCTAGTAACTCTCAGTGTTGTCAGTCTGGGTCTAATCTCTACCATAGAATCTATTCTCCATGTAAAGTTTCCATCCATGCATGGCAAGCTACTTGAAGGAATTGAGCAAAACCACAAATCATGCTATTGTTGGTTGTATCGACATGCTCTTTTCTTTTCTTTCAGATTTTCACATAGAAGCTGGCTGTTTTTAACCTATTCAAACACATCTTCAAGTGATTTCTCTTCCTGATCCTTTAAATATTTTTTTTTCTGCACTTAAAAATCTCAAAATAAAAGAAACTGTGCCCAAACTGAAGAGAAGAAATCAGAAGGAGAGATTTTACTGAGATTGATGCCCAGAGAAAGAGTGTAAATCAATACAGGGGGTGGAATTGGTTTGTTATAACATCAGCCCACCGTGCTAGCAGCTGAAAGAATGATGCGAGTGTGGATGTAGAAGGCTCAAACCAGGAAAGGCTGACGATGCTGCAGTGAGAGAATATGTTGACAGCCAGGCTCATTGACTCCCACTTCCCCCCTGATCCTTGAATAACAGACTCAGTATTGAACTGCCACACTTAGCAGGTAACAAATCGAATCTAACTCATCTGCAAGTAAAATAGACTCACAAAATTAGCCAATCTGATGATGTTCTTTCCAAGTTTATTACTGTAGTATATTTAAAACCTGATATTGATTGTTAGAATTTGAAGGTGATATTTCTCCTGGGATTCTTTGTTTGGGCAGAGGGAGAGGTGGGGATAAATTGTGCCAAGTTAATAAGCTGCAGCATATTTAACATAAGTACAATGGCTGATCTTTTCATGTATTATGATTACTGAATGAAAATTTAAAATATTCAACAATTCTGCCAAGTAGGCTTAGAGCACAAACACAGTGGCGTTGGTGTACCATTTTGGTACTAACCTTCTTTTCTTTAATCACGTATTGGACAAACCTTGGGACTTCAGTGTGCTCTTCAGACCCTTTAAAAAAAAAAAAAACTAAAGATTTTGTTAGAAAGTTTCTTTCCTTACAACCTCTTCGACGTTTTTGTTCATTAGTAAACTGTCTCCTTTGCATAAAACTACAATTCCACCTTCATTTGATACGATTGAGTGGTGTATAGCCTTGCAATGAGCAAACGATGCCAATGTATAGCAGACAAACAAGCAAATGCATGTTATAGAAAATTGGAAAATGCTTGCATATAAAATCAAGGATCTTGACATGAATCCAGTAAGAGATCCAGAAATTGGAATGCTTGTCTGTCCTCCAAAGTATATGATTTCTTTTTTTTGTTCTGCTATTTGGATGTTTATTTCTAACTTTGTGCAGACGATTACTAGGCTGCCGGTCACGGACATGACCACTGCTGTGAAGCAGCCGGGGATTTTAGAACTCTTCCGTACAATCTTGGTGTCCATCCAGGTCATCGGTCCCTGTTGATTTTAGGGAGTGGCATGCTTTATATTTTCACTGGCCAAGGTCATCCGTTGAATGAGGTAATAAACTGATAAACAGTGAGGCAAAGTCATTGTAAGCAAATTAAAGATATAGCTTCATTCATAAAGTAAAAGCAACAACTGTTCCTCATTGGAAGTTTTATTTTTTTTTTATTTTATTTTTTTATTAACGGAAAAAAAAAGAAATTAACACAACATTTAGAAATCATATCATTCTACATATGCAATCAGTAATTCTTAACATCATCACATAGATGCATGATCATCGTTTCTTAGTACATTTGCATCGGTTTAGAGGAACTAGCAACACAACAGAAAAAGATATAGAATGTTAATATAGAGAAAAGAGGGCGGGCCGCGGTGGCTCAGTGGGCAAGAGTGCTTGCCTGCCGTGCCGGAGGACCCCGGTTCGATTCCCGGCCCCAGCCCATGTAAAAAACAAACAAACAAACAAAATATAATAAAACAAGAAAATGTTTAAAAATGTTTCCCTTTCTTCCTCCCTTCCATCCTTCCTTCTTTCTCTGTCTTTCCTTCCCTTCCTTCCTCTTAAAAAAAAAAAAAATATAGAGAGAAAAGAAATAAAAGTAGTAATAATAGTAAAAAAAAAAAAAAAAAAAAACCCTGTAGCTCAGATGCAGCTTCTTAATGGTGAAATAATGCGAATTATGTAGAAGAAATATCTGTGGCTATGAATCATATGTCATTATATGAAAATTGTCTGATTCTTTAAAAAGCATATTCCACTTCTTTTCATTGCTTGCTAATGTATGTCTAATAAAATCATACTGATAATCATATTCATTTATTAACTATTCACCAGCAATAAATCCTGTGTCCTCTGTCCTGTTACCTCAGAGCTCATCTTTGGCTTCTACAGGGAAGTTATTTTGTGATGATGTGAAGGGATATGTGCCCGGTGCTTATGCGTGTCACAATTTAACTACTTTCAAGGGATGTTTTATATTGTATCTTGTCCAGGGAAGAAAGCAAAATGGAATTTGACAGAGTTCAAGAAAACAGAAATCTTCTCATTGTCATTAAACTGGACTAACACTTTATCTAGGATTACTTTCATTTGACATTTTTTTCCTATTTCCTTATGAAATAAATATGTAAAATTTTCATAGTTCTCTTTTTGGT
Source organism: Tamandua tetradactyla (assembly GCF_023851605.1). Lineage (NCBI taxonomy): Eukaryota > Metazoa > Chordata > Mammalia > Pilosa > Myrmecophagidae > Tamandua > Tamandua tetradactyla. The sequence goes on from NC_135352.1 coordinate 33,661,915, forward strand.
ATCACTTTTCTAATATTTTGGTTTTAAGTCCATCTTACTCTGGCCCCTCAGTCAAGTACTTACAGTTTGGTGCAATACTTGCATGCATTAAGAAAGTTTATTTGGAAGAAAATGCATTGAAACTGAGCTCACAGGGAAAGAGCATGGCCAGTCAGGGCTTTTGAAGTCTTTACTTTTGTCACATTTCTTCCACTGCCAAATGGTGGGTCCTTGGGTAAAGTTCTCAAATTATCTGTGCCCTTTTTGTTCATTTTAAAAATTAAAGCATTGAGCCAAGTGATTAATAGAATTCCTCCAAACTCAAAATAATTGTAATGTTTGGTTTGGGATAAATAAATCTTTTGTTCTGAAACCTATGAGATAAGTGGTAAGTTTATTGTACATAGATTTTTAAAATCATGGTTATATATATATATATGTATATATGATACACATATATATACCTATACATTGAATATATTATTATTTTTTAAAGAATTTACAAAGTTAATGACCATTATGAAATATACCAATTGTTTGAACGAACATACTACCTCTCCACACCTGTATCATTTTTGATAAACATGTTAAAATGTTTATTTTTTGTTTTAGACTGTGCCCACATTTGTCATTTAAAAATTTAGTGTTTTCCCTTTTGATTAAACTTGCCATGGTTTTCTTTATTTCCCTTTCTTTGTTCTTACCTATTCTTTCATCTTATCTCTATATTTTATCCATTCCCCACAGTCTTTCCCTATCTATGATTTGTTTTTTAAAAATCGAGATAACCTAAGGGCATAAATCCTTTCATTTCTATATTTTGCATATTTTGTTGGCTATAGAAAGAATCTTGGGGTTTTAGCACTGACGGAAACCTTGGGAAGTTAACTCATCTATTTTTGAGTGTGCCATTTGGCCACTGTATCAGTATCTCACTGCCTGTCAATTTTCCAAATTGTGTAAAATGTATAGCAGAGCTTCAAGCCTGGCCCAATTCACCTAAGGGAAATCATTCCCTGGTATCACTTGCCAACCCAGTCCAATATTAAATAAACCATATTTATTATTAAATAAACTGAATTTATTATATTGTGTTGTGTTCATAGTAAGTTATTAAAATATACGGAGGTTCTATGGATACTATTTGCAATTGAGTGAAAGTTTGCTTTTATGAAGACTTCTACTATTGTTCTGCAATTACTTTTCCTATACAATTTTTCCTTCATTATTTAGCAAGCAAATAACTATTTCCTGAGCAAGAAATGAGGCATAAGTTTAAGGATGATCCTTAAGGCAAGGTATGGTATCTAAAGAATGATCACCATTCCATTAGTCCTTTTTCTAGCCATGTGGCAACCTAGAGGAAAAAAAAAAAATCAGAGGAATGTCTCACTGACCTAACTCTAGAGCTCTAAAAGGATGTGAGTATCATATATAAGTATGTTATCTTACAAGTGTAGTACATTTCAGAGCTTACAAAGCTCTTTCAGGTATCCACAAATACGTAAACCAGTGTAAAAGAAAAACACAAAAACTTGTATTTTCTATAAAACAATGATGTGAATTTATGCTTATTAATGAGTATCAGAGTAAGAGTAGAACCTACAGTTCTCATTTCTATCAATGCTTTTACTACCATGCCAGGCAATCACATATTGGCTTATCACAAAGGAAGTAGAGGAAATGAGATATGAAGGAATAAAAATACTGCTGTAAAAATCATGGCGAATGGATTCCAACTTTGTTTTTCCATAATTATGCCATGTAAGAAACAGCAAATAAAATGTTTTGATCTTTTTCTTTTTTTTTTTTTTTTTACTGGGCAGTTGCGTATTCACTTAAGAGTAGTCATGTTAGAGCTATTTTTCTTAAATTTGATTATTCACCGAATAATTAAATTTGGACAGTTTTAATTTTAGAGAAACTCATTATAGAATTTCTATACAGTGACTTTGCCTCACTGCAATTTGCTTAATATATACTTATTCCAACATGTAAACCAGGAGTTGTGTTACTGCATGCACGGTCCATAGTTCTTTGAACCACACTGACTCAGAAATTAAATGCTCAATGAAGCTGTTTCATCGCAATTACTTTTAAAAGAGAATCTGACCCGTACTTGTTTATATTTCTAAGACATAGGAAATCACCAAGAAACTTGCATTTTCAACTCTTTTGCTCACCCAAAGCATTCACTACTGAAACAAAACTTGAAGAGACTTACTGAAAGGACAATATTCGATTAAATTTTTAGTCATGGCAAAGAGACAATTTGGGGACCTGAAAAAGGAAACAAAACTTCAGGATGATGATATTAAAAATAAGTAATATTCAAAGAAACAATATTGAAGAAGATGCAAACATGGCCGGCACAAGGAAGGCATTTCAGTGTTTTTCAACTAGTACTCAAAGCTTGCCACTGTCAAAGTTCAGTTAGAGGTGAAGCTGCCAGCACAGAAGCTGCAGCCTTCCCTGCTCAACAGTGTCCTTGATGGGTAGTGAACCTCTAGGCTGACAGACACAAATGCGGGGCCAGAGGCAATGCCTTTGCCTTATTACCACTTCAATAGCCTACTCTGCAGGAATTAATTTGCAGTTTGAACCTGAGGCTTTTCCCCTTTGGCCACAAAGGCCCATCTTCTCTTTTCTGATCCTTGACTTTCACACTGTAAATTTCATTTCGTGAAAGGGTTGTGCCAAGTGATACCCTTGATGGGCTGACTGCTCCTCTACCTCCTGATAAATCAACAGTGTGTGCTGCTCTGGGGCAATCTCTAATTTAATACACAGAAATGCACGTTTATGGAGTGTCACTGAGCGTGATGGCTGTGGCCGAGCCCTTCTTGGAATCAAATATCTTATTTCTCCCCAGGAATGCCAAAGGCATTAAAACACAGACATATACACACACAACTTAACTGACTGTCTTGGAAAGACCTAGCTTGGCAAGTAATACAAAAACACATCTCTTGCAGCAACCATTTTTGATTTTGTTGTTCACTTTTTCTCAGGTGGCAATCTATCAACAAAATAAGTGCCAAATGATTTTCATTATCTAGATATTTCCAATTATTAAAGTATTTTATCCTGGCCACGTTTGAAAGTCTCCTTCACATGTTCACAGTGGGGAATTGACATTCTATTATCTTCACTGAAGTCTTTCATATTAAGTAAAGCAATAGCAAGTTTAATAATAATTATACAATTAATAATAAAATTTGAAACTAACTACCTAGTTGTCATACAGAATGACAGGCAAATGGAAACCCTCAATAGATTTTAGCAATCCATGCAAAAAACAACTTGATAATTATGTAAAAATAAAGGGTCTTTTGTAACTATTTGGTCAGAAATATTTGGTTTTAAATTTTCTCCATTCAGTACTTTTGTCTTTTGCTTTAGGTTTTCTTATTTCAGAACTACCTTTCCCCATTCTTCTGTTAACTAGAAAACATTAAGACCCAACTCTGAGATGCTTTTCAGGCCACTTGCTCAGAGATTTGACTCTTCTCCTTTATTGCCCAGTGAGACTTGACCTTTTTCTTTTATTATCCGTAATTCCCCATACATATCCCTGACTTACAAAATAATGCATTCTCTTGCTCTAATCCATTCACACCCCTTTCTTTCCTTACTACTCTTAGTACTCTTAATAGTAAGGCTCCTTTTCTGATTTCTCTCTTCTTCTCAAATGCTAAATTAGTTAGAATGAAACATAATACAGAGATGAAGGACTAGATCCTAATCCCATCTCTTATTAGCTGTGTAGCCTTAGGTAGATTACCTAATTTCTTGCTGTTTTCTCTCTAAAAATAAGCCTATGTATTGCAGTGTTGTCTTACTATATACTAACAGGTCCTCACCAAATTTTTCAACTCAGAAATGATTGGAAAGTGGATTGTACTTGTTTCTTTTAGTAACTAAATAATTTATTTAGAGAATATCCGTTAGTACTCAACATACTAAATTGATGTTGAAAATAATATATACAGTTCATTTGTTAACTAAATTAAATAAAAATGAATTGACAGCTATTACTCTAAATATTGACCAAGTAAACAAACCAATATTTGAATCATAAAAAAGAGTCAATTTTCCAATTACTATAACCAATATCCACTGGTGGACATTATAGGTGAATATCTATATAATATAGTAAAACCTTAACCATGCAGAGTTTTAGGAATAATAGTGTAACCGAGAGATTAGAATTTAAGGAATGATTTTGATTACTGAATCTTACATATATATTCCTTTTTACTTTCTGGTATATTGGAGTAGAGAGAGGGGAATAAGTAATGTATCTAAATTGTAATCTGGCTGTTTTGGTCTCTGATAACCAAAACAGACCCATATGCCATGCACAGTAGCTTAGATTTTGACCTACAAGTCACCTAGACCTCATTATAGTACTAAAAACCACACCCATCATCATATAAGGCCACCATTTTCTTACATACCTTCTGTGACTAAGCATGTAATCAGCCTGTGCATGCTCAGTTATTAGAGCACCTATGATTACATCAGTTGGGGCCACTGTGCTCATTATTCTAAACACTGCCCATCTTTTTTTTTTTTTTTTAAAGGAAAGACAGAGAGAAGGAAGGAAGGATAGAAGGAAGGAAGGGAGGAAGAAAGGGAAACATCTTTTAAACATTTTCTTGTTTTATTGTATTTTGTTTCTCCGTTTTTGTTACATGGGCTGGGGCCGGGAATCGAACCGAGGTCCTCCGGCATAGCAGGCAAGCACTTTGCCCGCTGAGCCACCGCGGCCCGCCCTAAACACTGCCCATCTTTTAATTCTATAAAACTATCGGAGTTACTGCAGTTCGGGGAGACAGATTTTGGATCGATAGGCCATCTGACCTCCTGCTACGTATTTAGTACTAAATTATTTTTCTCTTTGAAACCATGGTGTCTCGGGAATTGTTCATTTGAGCAAATCTGGCAAATAATCCACTGTCTGTGTCTGGTAACAATAGATTACTACAAATTGGGAATTCCTTTCTGGCCTTCTCATCCCCTCCCTAACCCAAGTCCTTTTCAGAAGTAATGAAACAGCTCCAGAGCTCTTAGCAGTAAGTCCAGTGGTAAAGATGATTTAGGAGTTAGAAATCCTGAAGCAAAGATTATTCTAGACTGGTGATCACACTCCTCTCTATACGTGTACAGTGATTTACAGCTTATCTGAGGTCCTGCAGAAATATTATTCGGAATGAGCCTTTTCCCAGGAAAAGCAAAGTGTCTATTAAAACCAGCCAGAAGTTAACAGAAAGGGAAACAAGACAAACAAGGGAGAAGCATAAGAAAAGTAGTAAACACAATTAAAAGGTGCTACAGATTAAGTGAGTTTTGAATGTTCTAAAAGCAGAAAATAAAGCTGGTTGTTAAGAGAAAGGACAGAGGAGAGCTCTGGTGGGCAAATAATACTTAAGCTGCTCTTAATATCAAGGGACATAAGTAAATTCTTTTACCATAAAAAACAACTGGTCATAGATATCTGCAGAAGATAAATAGATGCTCGGATATCATTCATGGCCATTCACGTATCAATCATGGTGATACAGACTCACTATCAGTATTCAATGTGCTGTGTGGCTTAGAGAACACTTCCACAACAATTATCTCATTTTATATTAATGGTAACAATGGAAGGGTATAAATTTAGGCTTATTAGAATCATTTTATAAATGGAAAACTAATCTTCACTTATTTGGAATGGTTTGCCTAGTTTACATATGGAGGGCAAAGATTTTGTTTGCATCTACTAATTTCATAAAATATTCCTTGCAAAAAAATTTTCAAAAATTTTCCTTGACACTAGTGAACAATATTAGCTCCTCTAAAACTAATAGAGGACTTAATTTGTAATTGGCAAATTGCCAAAATTCATCCACAGAAAGTTCCTAGTTTGTGTTATTCAAACCTGGTCAACAATCATGACGCAATTGGGCAGATTTGGGGTAACACACCAGCTCTTCCTAAATGTACATCTTTTCAGTACTGTGCAGAATATATTTGGTTCAGATGTGGTTAACTTAAATAATATGTCAAATAGGGCAAGCTCCCAAACAGACCAGCGAGAACTAGCAGTTATGTTTTGGGGTCAAAAGGAAGTTAATCTCTTTTGTGGTCATAAACTTCTATTACTGCTGATATACAAACATTTTGAGTAGAAAAATATTTTCATTTACTGCCATTGCCAGAATGTAAAAGAATAAACTCTTTTACATTGCACTTACTTCAGAACTACATGTTAAAAACCAAGGACTGGCCAATGGTGGTGCAGTGGGAAAGTAGAGACCTGGGTTCGATTTCCGGTGCCTACCCATGCAAAAAAAAAAAAAAGGTTTGGCATTTCCTTTTTGATTTCTATTTTATTTTGGTCTTTGAGAAATATTTTAATAGATATTAAACTCTTGTTCTTAAGATACTGCAGGCCTGAGGGCCTTCATTCCTTCATTTCTTCCATCCTTCCTTCTCTCTATTCCTTCCTTCTAACCCTCTTTCTTATGGTCTCATTTTCTTTCTTTCTTTTTTTTGAGAATTTTACATCTATTATAAAATATAACAATATAAAAGGAATGTAATAATATCAAAGAGATAAAATTGGAATGAGCAGCCTTAGTTAATTAATCTCTATCTCAGTTTCCTCAATTTCCTATAAAATGGAGCTAATATATATCTATTTCTTTTACTTTTGACAAGCAGATAAGATAATATTTGTGGAAACATTCCATAAATTCCAATGCAGTGTGTGACTTTTAAATAATATTAGAACCAATGATGTTATTTTAGAAAAAATGAACATGGCTCACTCTCCTATTTTTGGTCCAAAAAGATAAAATTATAATGTTGGAAAGAATTTCCAGTAGTTAAGTTCGAGTTATGTCTCTGCCTCTGACCAGTCTCTGAACACCTTGATTTCGACACTCCAACTGTGGTGCTTAGGAATCCCTGGGTTAGACTCTTGCATTTAGAGCAACTGTCAAAATGGACAATAGTTTGAATGAAGGAAATAGAAGCATTAAAATATTGTATTGCTAACAAGAGATTTGTTAAACTGTAAGTTTACTTTGTACAGTTAAAATAACATTTTGTCTTCTATGATCTTTCTATATAGGGTCTCTTTTCTTTGTTTTCTTTTTAGTTTCTTACCACACATTCCTTACTCTTTGGTCATTCTATCACTTTTATTTATTTTCTTTTCCTCATAGATTATACCCAGGAATTTCTTAAAACATACCCCAATGTTTCCAAATCCATGTCCAGTCTTGTAAATTGAAAAACCTGAGATGTTGGGTCAACTTTAAATCTGTTAAATCATGAATATAGAGATTATACTGGTAGATGCACACACATTGACATTTGTTTTTTCATGTAATAATGATAGAATAGGCTGAGAATGCCTGGTTAGACTGTTTTTTTTTTTCTTTTTTGCATGGGCAGGCACCAGGAACTGAACCCAGGTCTCTGGCATGGTTGGTGAGATACTCTGCCACGGAGTCACCATTGTCCTCGCAGGTTAGACTTTCTGATGAACCAGTGATACATGCTTTTGATTTCCATTTTGACTCAAGAAAAAACATATCTATGACTGTCTAGCATAGAATTTATTTACAAAGCAACTGGTATATTGTGTTAGAACTTGTATCACTATGGATTGATATGATCATAAAATAAATTAGATATATTTTTAAACTTCCTTCCACTCTCACCCCAAATATCCAAAGGCAACTCTTTGGACTTGAAGCATTCTGGATGATGAATTACTCTTTTAGCCCTTTAAAAGCCAGTCTATTTTAATAGTGAACTCAATTTTTATACTCTGTGTCTTTTGGGACAAACAATGTTAACCACTTGGTATAGAATACTATTTGATATGCATTTGACATCCACAGTTTTTCATGGATCCAACAAACTGTTACTGCATCCTGGGTCTGTTCACTTGCCAGCTGCTCCTCCTGCTTGAAATACTCAGCAGTTGAGGAGGGAATGTTCACAGCCAACCTCTGGCGGATTGCAGCTGTGATCTGTGAGCTCATTGTTCTCCTCTGTGAAGCCGGTTATGGCCTTCACACTATGCCTATTAATTAGAACATATGAGCACTTACTGGCACTTTATGAGGAATGGAACAATAGATATTGAATATTAAACACAGGACTGCAATGATATGCTGTAGTGCTGAAGTACTGAAAGGACAGACACGAGAAAAACATTTCAGCTGTGATTTGAAAGAAACAGAAAGGAGATTTTCTAAAGCATTATAAGGCAAACATACATAAAGGAAAGGAGGTGTAATTTTGAGAGGAGCAAAGAATGAAATTAATTTCCATAATGGAATCAAGGGCTGCAAACAGTAAACATTATTATTAGAAATATGTGACTTGGTTTGTAATCCTAATGGATCCAGAATACAATATGCATTTATAATGTGATTGGCAAGTTTGGGAAGGCCTTGACAGGAAGTCTTTCTGTACATTTTGTAGCAATAAAACATTGCTCAAACTTTGAAGTGCATATGATTTTAGTGCAGAGCAGCAAAAAAAATACAATGTACAGTTAATACAGCAAAGGTGGTAGAACTGTATCGTAAATGCATAGTTTATGTATAGCAATTTATCCAGAGCCTTACAGAAGTCTATTGGGTAGAAGAAATTGAGTTTTGATAAATACAGTGTTATTTGAACCCAGAGGTTTAATCCGAGCTTTAACAGTGGCCTAGCAGGCCATGAAATATTTATATTGTTTTTCTAACTATATATATTATTTACTGAACAGTCTATAAAGTATTCACATTGTTTTTCTAAATACAGTATACATTATTTACATTCCACTGTATTTTTTCGTGATTCAGGTAGAATAGAATGCTTGGAAATTATTGCATCTGAAGAAGTAACTAGAAATTGGAATGTGAGTGGGTCAAAAAATCAGAATCTCCCTGTTTCATTTTGTTAATGCTGCTAGAAATGCTATATACCAGAAATGGTTTAATTTTCATAAAGAGGATTTATTAAATTACAGGTTTACAGTTCTAAAGCCATAAAATGTCCAAACTAAGGTATCCAGAGAAAGATAACTTGACTCAACAAAGGGCAGATAATGTTCACAGTTTGTCAGCTAGAAAGGCCCATGGTGACATCTCCTAGCTTTCTCTCTTGGCTGCTCACTTTAGATGGCTCCCTGAGGGCGTTTCCTTTCTGCATCTCCAGATGTCTCTGTCTGTGTCAGCTCTGAAGATTTTTTCCAACTGGTTGCCTCTTAGAGGACTCCACCTTAAACAGGCGGAGACACATCTCCATGGAACCCACCTGATCAAAAGGTCCCATTCACAATTGGGTGAGTCACATCTCCACGGAAGCAACTTAATCAAAAAGATCTAACCCTACTGAAATATGTTCTTCAACTAATTGCCGTGCTGTGCTTTGAATTTTATCACTTTTTAGCATATATGTTATTTGGCATAAAAGAGAAAAAAACAGTAGATTGTGATGATAAAATAAAATATTTATTCCTTCTACCTTCCTATATTCTGGAGCAGCTAGAAGGAAAAATCTGATAGGATCATATGGTAGTCCACGACAAACTCTAGGATCTGTCCTGTAACTACTTGTTGAAGAGCGCTTTGAAACTATTGCTCTTTTCTTTCTTTGCTTTGTGCATATGTTATATTATGCAACAAAAAGGTTAAAAAAAAAGATCCCACACTGAACAGTAGTTCTGACCCCAACAATAATTATGTGGCAAAAGTTGTGATTTAATAACATGTTTGCATATGAGCACATACTTAACATACAGACAAGCATGCAATGCAGTTACAAAATGCATACCATACAATTTTAAAAACATTTTTAAAAGAATGTTCTGTAAATAATGACTAGTTCTTGTGTTTTATGAAATGCTGCAATTTGATAGTCCCCAGGATTACAGTGTTTTTTGAATCCCTGCAACTAAATCAGCACCTTTAAGCTTAAAATAATACTTTGAAAATATCTTCTGAAGTGAGAAATTGTGAGCCTTGACTAATTTAGAACAAAACCATATAGCCAGATTGCTCTAGGCCTCTCTCTTTCTGTAAAGAGAGAGGGTCAGGAAAAAATGTTTCATTTAAATGCACTCACAAGAGTGAGATTGAAACCACTGATGTACATGCAAAAGAATTCATCCATATTAGTCATCAGAGGAAGGAACAATATAACCACTATAACTGATTAATAAAAGTCACTTTATTATAATAAAATCATTTTATACAAAATCATTTTATATAAAGTCATTTTATCAATCATTATAAGTGATTAATAAAAGTACACCTTTTTTAATTTCAAAGTCAAAATTGTGTAAACTCTAAGGACAAATAAAATCCTTCAGTGAAATGGCTTAATTTTTTATAGCATGTACATTGTTTTGTTTTAGTCATGTATTTGGACAAACAATATATTCCAGTTCAATTTTTAAGATTATATAATACTATTCTGATAACTATTTGTACCTACCTATAATAAGGCAATATGACTAAAAAACAAAGAGCATGTGTCTAGAGCTCTTTGCTTCACATGTACTTAGTTTTCTATATGTCATTCATGTATTTGGAATTTTTCTCTTTTCTCTCCTTTATAGATAGGGTGAGAAATAGACTTTGCATGTATTTCTTTCAGATCTGTCCGTGTCACAGCAGTTATTTGGCACTTCTTTCTGAACTCCAGTCACCCCAGTAACTCATGTCAGAAACTGACGTCTATTCTTTTGAAAGCCAATGACATGATGGTATGAGATGAGCCTCCCTTCCTTCTAAACCTAGTCCCATTAGTGTTCCTAAAATTACAACTCCAGAATAGAAAACTTTAGGTAAATATCTTTGCTATACAGTTGAGGCAACTGTAAAATGGAGTTATGACAAAGAAGAGGAATGCTGAAAAACTAGCTCAATCAGACATTTCTCCAACTTCCAATCAGAAGAAGCTAAAAGCCTGTGCCCTACCTATGGACATGGACCAGGCGGGGCTGCTCACCAGCTCCTCATCTAGATCCAGGCAAATCACTCAACACCCCACTCAACCTTAGGCCTGAGGCAGAATTAATAGCAGCTTTCTTTGGATTAGTGGCATGATTCATAATAGAATACAGATTGTAGGAGAACATGGGAAAGAGTGATCATAACTTAATTTGCTTAGGATTCATCTAATACTTTTTTAAGTAAACATGCAGAATCCCAGGCCTCACAAGAGAGAAAACAGACTGTATAGATTTAATATATGACTCTGGTATAGTTGATTTGGGTTGCAGCCTAGAATCTGCATGTTTTACAAGCACCGCTGATAATTCTAATGCAGGTGGGCCAAGGGCCAGAAACTCCAGGAAACGCATCTCTGAAGTTATGAACATTAAACAAGAAGTTACAACCTACAAAAGTAATCTGCGATTCTGAAAACTACTGCCAGCTGAGATCAGCCAAATCGTTTTTTGTGCCCTAAAAGGCCAATAAATACAAGGCGGATCAGGAATTGATCTAGGAACAAAAATGCTAGGACACTGCCTACCACAGAACAGGAGGACATATGCACATCCATTCTCTTTGCAGTACTGATCAATGTTCCTCGAAAAGCTCTAACAGACCTGGAAAAATGAAATCAAAGAGAGGCAAATAAAAAAATGAAAAAAAGAATTTGGAATAAAAATAAACTAAAACTTAAAGAAAAGGTAGTTTTAGAGTAGAGGGAAGGAAGGAGGATATGATTAATATTTTGAAGGTTTTGAAGGTTGCTGCATGATGATTATAAGCTTACCTGCTTAGAGTTTACAATTTACACAGTAAATAGCAAATTGGTATAATTTTTTTGTGTGTGAAATATGTCTATCTGATATAATATCCAGAAAACATACCCTGAGATTGAGACTGATGCCAGCCACTCTGAAGTATATAGGTACAATGAGTAGAGATAACCAAAAAGAAGTTTTATGACAATAACATTATTATTGTCATTATTAATATTAGCAAAATTGAAGAACATAGTGGTAAAAAGTTGTAAACTAAGAGTCACTACTCTAATCTCTCGTGAATAATATGAGCAAACTGTAATATTGAACGGTATAGTGTCTGCCCCAAGGATAAGAATGGATTTCCAGAGAAATATTTATGTATCCACTCTGATTTTCTAAATTGCTGTTCATCTGACAAACCAAGCATCTAATATTTATTTTTCATCTATAAAATCTGGATCCAATACTAGTGAAATAGTAATAAAATGGTCTAAGACCACTTCATATAACAGATTGCCTTTTTCTTTTGTAGATATGTAGATAAACAATAATACAACGATGCTGCCCTTGAAACAAACAAGCTTCTAACTCCTTATTTTTGGAATTGCCTTTAGAATCTTGGGGCCACTTTTTTTACAGGTCACAATATTGTTAGATCTTGGGACATTTGGGTTGGTAGGGAAAATTCATGTGTATTAGCGCCTTTATTTTTTATCCATCCTTCATCTTTTTTATCCATCCTTCATCTTTTTTATCCATCCTTCACCTTTCCAGGTTTACTGAAGTTGGGTTCATTTATAGAAACCCCCTTTTTATAATATTATTAGAATCTATATCTTCTTTCTTCTTTCTCATGCCTCCAACTGCTGACAGCTGACTTTAGGTTGTTTTCAGGCTATTTATGCTCATCATCATCATCATATTTAGCATTTCCTATGTCTTCAACAAGGACTTCACATAGTTCATCTTACATACTTTTTTCAATAGCCTTATGAGTTAAGAATTATTGTCTTCATTTCATAAAGCAGGGACCTCAAGTTTAGAGAGTAAAACATATTTGATTAAGGTCACATAGATGTTGGGCGTAGGAGATAACATTTGAAATAAAAAAGTTAAATCATAACACTGTGAATGTAATTACCAGCACTGAAATATATATCTGAATGTGATAAAAAGAGGAAATGTTGATTGTATATATGGTAACCTACATATTTTTAAAAAAATCCATGGAACTATACTACACAAATGATGAACCCTAAATTAAATCATGGATTATAGTTAATAGAACAATTATAAAAATATGCTCTCATCAATTGTAGCAAATGTTCCACACCAATCAAATGAGCTCCTGCTCTTTAGTTGAAAATAACCCTATGGACAGGTAATAGAGCCCTTGAGTATTGCCCCCTCCTTGATTCTAAGCAATTCCCTAAAGTAGAGTTTCACTTTTCTGCCTTAGTTCTTGAAGCTCTGTATTAGAGTATGATGTCTCAGTCACTCTTTGCCAGTCAACTTTTCTAAAATATTCTTTCAAATTGCTGCTGTCTAAAGACTACTTTCACAATATTGGTTCCACAATATTGGTTCCCTCAATAACAGTTTATGTTATTGTCATAAACTGCAAAGGTAGTTTAGTGGTAGAATTCTCGCCTGCCATGCTGGAGATTCAGGTTCAGTTCCCAGCCCATGCACTTCCCAAAGAAACAAATAAAAGAAACCAACAAAAACAAACAAACAAACAAATAAATTTAACAAATGGTGCTGCGATAACGGGATACTTACATGAAAAAGAATGAAATGTGACCCTGCCAAACAGCATACAAAAGATAAAGTTAAACTTTGCAACCAAAACAATTTTTCCAAACCCTATTCGAAGATGGTGAGTTTCTGCTGTCCCAATTTATACTTCCCAATGGAGATTTTTTAAAAATTCAATAAGAAAATCTGAACCACTTTCTAACAGTAAGCTTGCAAACTTCGATAAAAATGGACAGCACTTACAAGAAAATTATAATTTAGCAATCATTAGTCAAAAATAATTTGAAAACTGGAAAAAAAAATATGAAAAACAAAAATTAAATCAGCCCAGACACCCACTTCTTGTTTGGATAATACAGTGAATTCTTTTTCCTTTTCACTTCTTTAATTGTTTAATGTGCATATGTGGCATCGTGGGATTGCTCTCTCTACTCTTTCAGTTCTTTTATGTATGAAAAAATATCGTTGTTGAACGTTACCTGGTACATACTTGTCTTTGGAGAAGGAAGTTATTATTGTTTTACACATCAATCTGGTCCACCTTAATGACATCAAATCGATGGATAATATTTATATATATAATTCTAAGATTTCTAAGAGTCTTTATTCTGCTAAATCTCTTTTGTGATATTCCAGTGCTTGTTGCATTTAACTAAGTACACTTCATCTTATTATCTCCTTGTTTTTGGATTACTTATTGACAGCACCCAGAATAATATATATGATTTATTTGGGAAATGCTCAGATAGACCTTTCCCATGTATCGGTTTCTCAAATATATTTTGTATCACACTACACCAGTAGAATTCACTGCAAAAGAAAAGTTTAGAGTCAACTAACAGTATATAACATATCCTGCTTTAGAAATTTACAATGCATATCTCTATAGTTAATACTATGGCATACCTCCAGCAAAGAAACCTGCTTGATTGGTTTAAACTCACCTACTGCTTTCTGACCATGAGCTCCCCATTCATTTTGCATATTTATTTTGAATACCCTCTATGCTATATTATTTGGAAATACCGTTATTTTAAAAGATATTCAACACACAGGAGGTCTGGCATTGTGGTAGGGGACAGAACTAGTTGGCCAGTCACCTTTCCCTGGGACCCACAAATACATCCTGTGCTCAGGACCGGGTGAGTCAGTCTGATAGGATGAAGTATAATCCCTTAGTAGATAAGAGACTGCCAATACATTCCTTCCTCCATTTTCCCGAGCATATGACAATATTCACTGGAGACAGGCTGATTCTGAGGACATATTTGATATCCAACTCATACCTTGACTTATCTTTCTCTGGTGTGAAGGGAGCAGGCTTTCTCTACTAGATTACACAAATGCAATTGAGGGGATGATGCTTGTAGAATATCTCCCTGCATTGGCCACAGGTTTAGACCCACTGGCCATGGAAAACCAACATCCACTAGTGAAGGTCACCTTGCTCTCTCCCTTCTTTATATGAGTAAAACATCTTTCAGTTACAGCCTGTGTGAGTCATGCCAAACCTGTTTGAGTGACATCTCTTTCCATGACTTTCTTTCTGCCAAATTGGCATCCTTTAATGAGGCTTTATCTATTGTGCTGGTTTAAAGGATTATGTGCCCTAGAAAAGCCATGTTTTAATCCTGATCCATCTTTTAATTCCTATTCAGCACTGCAGGTTGGAAATTTGATTAGATTATCTCCACTGAGATGTGGAACATCCATTGTGGGTGCTAACTTTGATTAGAGGGAGATGCGACTCCACCCATTCCAGGTGGATCTTGGATTAGTTTACTGAAAGCCTTTAAAAGAAGAAGCATTTTGGAAAGAAACTTCAGAGCCCATGCAGTCAGAAACCTCTGGAGATGAGGAAAGAAAATGCCCCTGGAGGAGCTTCAAGAAACGAGAAGTCTGGAGAGAAAGCTAACAGACATCACCATGTTTACCATGTGCCCTTCCAGTTGAGAGAAAAACCCTGAACCTCATCGGCCTTTCTTGAGTGAAAGTAACCTCTTGTTGATGCCTTAATTTGGACATTAAGACTTGTTTAAATTTGGACATTTTCATGGCCTTAAAACTTTAAACTTGTAAGTCGATAAATTCACCCTTTTAAAAGCCCCGGTGTTCCTGGTATATTGCGTTCTGGTAGCTAGCAAGCTAGAACATCTACTAATGGGTCTCCTTTCATTTTTCACTTCATTTCATTAGAATATTAGATAGAGATCTCAAATCATACAACTAGTCCTAAATAAATAATATTTGTATAATATGTTTCACTTCTTTATTGCCTAAGGAGCCATTTAAAAAGACATTCTTAAAAATATCATGTGGAATATTAAGAATGTTCGTTTCCAGACATGCATATCTTGAACATAGTTATTGATATTTTTATTACATTTTCTTGTGCTTTGGCTTTTTGCTAAGAATAACTGGTCTTGTGGAAAGATAATTTTCTTTTTACAAACTTTAGTAACTTTCTTCTGAGGAGACACCCCAAACCTAAAAGTAATAAGATACAAAGGCTTTGGAAAGCCCTGAAAGTTTGTTCTCAGTCTGATGCAAATTCACAGATAGATTCTTCAGCTTGAAACAATCTCTGCTTTTGGCAGTACAGTCACTTTTAATGCTTAGATAAAGCGGTGACCAACGAAACTGTTCCCCACAGTAATAGAGCTGGAGTTACAGGCACCATATGCCACCTGGGGTGCTTCGACCAAACAGCTGTGCAGAAGCTGAATTTTCAGTGAGGGAAAAGTTGCACATGAGTAACTACACATCACACCCACCATTTACACCATCATGATGCTGAGCACGGATATGTTTTCACATACTATCATTCTCTGCAGCTCTCCTTTTCAAATGCTGTTGTTCTTGACCTTGATAATCTTTACAAATAACTATCACAATGTAAATGATCCCCATATTTCATTAGCAAGAAAATGCTGCTTATCAAGGTAGCTAAACAAACTTTTATTATATTTAAACCAATTTGTGTCAGTGCCAGACCCACCCCTGGTCTTTGGGAGTACTTGGACAGCTGCCTGGCTGTAAAGCAAGCTTATGTATATCATTGATTCTCAAATGGGCAAAAAATGTGCAGATTTTGCTTAGAACCAAAGGTTTGTCAAGAGAAATGGTGTCTGTGAGGAAAAGACTGCACAAATAGCCTCTTAGCAGTCAGAAGTATTATGTACCCAGAGGAAACTATAAGCGTTTTTTACAGATGCTAGATAAGCTTGCCAAGGAACCATATGCTGCTACTGGAAGAATATTTTCGCAGTTTGGCATCTGGATCCTGGAATTACCATTCAATAGGGAAAAAGAGAGGCATTTCAAGATGAGGCATAAGACAATGTCCACACTGCACCAAAATCCAAGTTGTAGAAAGGTGAATTTAAAATGCAATTTTAATAAAGAATAAATTTAATCAATTTCTATGACTATTGTTCACAAGTTTTAAGTGAATACAAACTATATGTGCTATGGAGACAAGGCAGCTAAATTAGAGGAACTGATATCATAAAGCACCAGTAGTGGAAACTTTAATTAATTAATTAATTTGCTTAAGGCAGTCTGATAAAACAAAGACTGCAAAATGGAGAGATTGAGCAAATTAGAGGATCAAATTCCCTATTGACTTTACTGCTTTCCTTTGATTCTTTCTATTCTTCATCCTGTTTCTCTAATGCAGAATGAACTGAATCAAAAAATATTTTTTCATTTGGTTTATGGAACCCAGGTTGTCTGCTAAGAAATGCAGCCTATCAGGTCCTCTTTTCTAAACTGTACTAGAAACTGTGGTGCATATTTTGGAATGACATTTCAGGACAAAAGAAATAATAAAGTCAAGTGAGAGGGAATAAGTTTAGGCTGCTTTTGAGAGACAATGTGTGATATAAAATCTCCATAATTATTTGAATTTGAAATCAATAGACACATTCAAACTGACAAAAACCAACAAAACGAAACAAAAAATTTGCACTGTGAATGTAATTTAGTCAAATTATATTGGTCTAAATGTCTCCATTTAAAAGAGAATGCTAGAGTGTATGCGATTTTGAAGGAAGCACACATAGACATCCTGGAATTTATTATAATTTTCACCTTTTGACTATTGTACTCTGGTGGCTAATTAATACCACTTAAAATTTTCTGTCTAAGTTGTATTCGCTAGTCAGTCATAGGTCAGTATATCTGCTTGAAACAGCTGAAACAGTTTCATGTGAAGATGCCTTGGGATAATGCATGGAAAGGCTCAGACCCTTCCTTATCCTTTACCATATCCCTACTTTAGAAACTGATCCCATGTTTTTTAATTACATCAGAGCTTGTCACTATAATAATGAGTTCTCCATCTGCATTTGGTTTCAAATTCAAATAGATAATGGAGGTTAGAGTAGGTTAAATTTTTCTCAGGCGATGTTTACATGTTGCCCAAACAGCTCATCCTTTCTGTCAATTTAGTAAAGCAAAATGAACAGACAAACAAGCAAAAACCCAGCTAAATAATTTATTTGTGGTCAGGTGGCCATCGGTTGACAGAATTTCCCGCCTCTAAACAGTTTACTATTATGGACAACATAATTAAATCAAGCAGCTTGATTCAATGAACTCTCTCCCTTTCTTTTCTCTCATACCCTCCATCTACCTTTTTCATATCTGGTTATAAATGCAGGTAATGAATTGCAAAGCACTTTATAATTTTCACCATGTATTCACATATATTATACCATGATAGCTTTAAGTGACTGATAAGGCAGGCTTTGGGGTCCCCATTGTGCAGACTAAAAAGACTGACCCAGATGAAAGAAAGTGGACTTAACAAGGTCACTTAACTAGAAGCAGAACACGGATCACCTGATTTCTATTCCTAACAATTAACACATCCTACGTCCACGCACATTCCCACTCCCCCTTTAATTTTATCCTTTAAATAAGTCTGCACAACTCTGTCCAGAGTGGAGCATTTAGTCAGATTTTCAATTGTTCAGGTAGTATTGAATATCATGTTGAATTTAGTCTTTTAACTCGAATCATCAGTTTTTTAAAAATCGTATTAGTATAATATGCTTAATTTAATAAAAGTCTGGCTTTCTTGGCAGTCTTCATGCCAGATTTTTCTTGATAAAATAATTGCATAAACTAGTTTTTTACATCCCTGGAGGTTTATTGTTTAAGGATATCATATGATACTTAAAACTCTAAACAACTTTACAGGTAGACATCATTATGGCTAAATCATTTATAAGAGTTAATATCTTTAAAAAAATTGTTTAATACTTACACAGTAAGTAGGATAATGTGAAATCAGGAAAACGAACAAATAATGGATAAGTACAAAAACCTATAGAATACATTTAATAGATATATCCTAGCATGACTATAATTTCTCCCATAAAGATTTTTACTACAAGAACTAGGCATTTACTCATCCTACTTTCAAATTTTTTGTCTGTTCACACTCCACATTTTATGAGAGTGAACACGTGTGGGCAGAAGTTGGTGAATTTTGCTCAACTTTGTAGCTTATATTAGAAACCTGGGTGTAGATACCTAAGGTTGCTTGTTATTATTATTGTTTTCATTTTATTTTTTTTTGAGACTATATTGACAAAATGCCCCCTAACCACTTAGTTTAGAGTATTTTTCTAACCTTAGAGCAGAACAAAAGTTTGTGTCTGAGGCACAAAGAGAGTTTCACTATTGAAACAGGGTTTCAGTTTTATTATTTTCGTCTGTCACTTAGTATTTCTTTTTACAGCATACAACTAGGCAATATATCTCTAGGTTATAAGCAATGACTTTATGTTTATCCTATAAGTTCAGTAATTTCTGTCACTAAGAGTAAGTAAAAAAAATTGCCTTCGTCACACAAACATGTATTATATTATTTATATATAAAAAATACATGCTGTGGGCCATCCATGTTTTATGTATGTGGCCAGAGGCTGTGAAGGAAAATATTCACTAAAAGTGATGTAAAAATGTGAATAGTTGGTGTAATACTATTAGCTGCATAATACTTGCTTCGATTCCTTGGTTTGAGAAGTTTGGCTTTCATAATAGTACAATACATCTTTATCCTCAGAATTAAAACTCAGGAATGCTGACATATAAAAGGAAGCAAAATACAAACTCTGATTTATCACCAATACTCTTAATATTTTCTTGTAATATTACAATTAACATCCCTGAAGAAAGGGTACCATCATCTTTCTTTGTTATAGACATTTGGGACGTGAAGTCTGCTTGGAAATTTACCTGTCAAAAGAAGGCAGCTATGACTCCTCCCTATAGCTTTCCTTAAAAATCAGTTTTTAGAAAAATGTTAAATGCATTAACCTTGTTCTGATCTTGGGCACATAGCTGTAAAGCCATTCTCAGGCAATGATAATTGAAAGGTATGAATTTTTATACAGATTTAGCTATAAAAGTATTTTACCTGAGGCAAAGCCAAGGGCTAAACCTGAGCCACACATCCAGCTACAGAACTGTGGGCTGACTCTGTTTCCTCAGCTCAGCGATCTATAAATGAACCAAAGCTTCATGATTCAGTTCTTAGTATAATTTATATGTCTCTTTGCCCCTTCATTTTTATTTATTTTGCATAGGGTGCTGAAAGTTGGGGTTGTTTCTAAATTTCAGTTTTAAGGCAGGGATAAATATAAGATGATGCTATCTTGATCTTTTGTAGAAGATTTCATTTTACACATCAACTCTGTAATGTTGATTTGCTAGTAACACACAACATGGCGAAATACCATTCATGTGGAAAGAGATTGTATCTGTCTTAGGTACTGTTAAGATAACCAATAGAGTATAGATCAATTATATTTTGCAAATCTATTGCTTTTCTTCTTTAAAGGAAAATGTATATGCAACAGAAGGATCACAAATATTCCAGAGCATTTTGTTTGTAGTTTGATTTATTGAATGCCAGGGGTATTTACCTACCAAGACAATTATAGCTAATGCCTGTTGTGTTTCATTCACATATTCGATGGACAGGATGCAAAGGCAGATTTCAGAAAAATAAAGCTGTCCCTGCCAAATAACTCTCGAAAGGGTAATGCCATTGACAAAACCCACAAGAGGATTCCTGTTTTTAATAAGATTTTGATTCAGGAACCATTAATAACTTTTTATAGATTATAAAAATATTCTCTGCTGAAATTTTGCTCCTTGGAGACTCAATCACATCACATAAGAGGTATATTTACTGGGATAGATAAATCCAATATGTTTCCTCTTCAAAATAAACAAAGCTGCTATCTCCTTGCCTACGTTCTTTATAACTATTTTTTCTGTTTAAATCCAAAGGCATTTTTGCAGTAACCTTAATATTTAAATTATTCTTATAAAAATAAATAACTTGTGTTTCACATATTGCTTTGAATAGTAATTAGCATAGACAGATTTATATTCAGTTTGGCATAGACCAATTTATAGCCAATTTAAAATTAAAACTGTAACCTTCCAAATTATTTTCCATTAAAGAAAGCCTATAAAATCTCTATAGAATTATTGAAAAATCAAATTCTATTGAAATGACACTGAATCACAAATTAGTAATAACCACAACATCTTCAAATGGAAGTTATATTTTTGTTACTTGTATCAGAGGATAAATTTAGTGTTGATGCTTCAAAAACAATAAAAACCTTATTTTGGTAAAAATGATAATATCATTGAATTAAGTAATACACTGGGCAACTTATTTCACATACATTCCCTATATCTATTTATGGAGAGAATGGCATATGATGTTTGTTTCTGTTCAAAACCTTTGGGATCTGTTTTAATTATGGCTCTGTGAATAATCAAATGAAACTCCTCAAAGTAACCAGGAAAGGATTTAGGGAGGCCAGGTGAGAAGAAGACTGAAAAAGGGAAAGCAGAGCTTAGCAGAGACATGGAACCATGGAGGGTACAGTAAGAATCAGGTCGCCCAGGCTCCATTTCTTCCAAAACTGGACCTGATACTTCATTGACTACATTTTTTTATTGTCCTAAGTTTATTAGTAAACTAATATTGAAAGACTTTGTCAAATCCCAGAGCTGATACTCCATATTTTAGTCCAACTGATATTGCTGTCTCCATGGAATTCCTGCACTAATGAAATTATTTATAGTCTATATTCAGTTTAAAATATCATGTTGTCTTAAGACAAACTTTTCCTTAAAAAAGAAATTATTTTATGCATTTTCATTCAAAGGTTGGAACTTCCACTGAAGAGATGAACTAATCAAGCCAATTATTTAAATCAGAGAGTTCTGTAGAAGTGACACAGATTTGTCTGCACTCTAATTAATCTCCATGACTTAACAGTGGCACCATTGGAAACATTGGTTTCCGTTGGTCCACAAAAGCTATTACCAGGAATAATCCTTGAGAGCGCCATGATGGGATGAATTATGCTACTTATTTTCCACATCAGAGGTATTTAGTTCAAGCTGTATGACTGGAAGGCACTTGAAGCTGGGTAAGCAGTCTTGGTGCTGCATTCAATCATGCATTTTCTTTTCTTTTTAGTATATGATTGTGGTGAACAGAGAGAAGTATCATCACTGGGCAAGACATGCTGGTAACTAAAGGTCTTACGCTGAGTTTGTTTTCTAATCATGATAGCTGAATCAGTCTGTTTCTTATGTAAGGATGGTAAACTTCAAAAACAAGGCACAATAAAAGCTAGAAGACTAGAAATAATTGAAGGGTTACTAGACCAAATGTTGACTCTACCAATAAAGGAATAATGTTTTATAGATTAGAGAACTTGAATTTGTTTGAAGATCCAATGAATATACCTTGTCCGGATATATCTCTTTAAGAAGATAGATGCCGTGTGATGAGGCATCACTGGAGCTCTTTTATGTCAGCAAAGCAGCTGATAGTAGACGTATACAGCCTGGACTTTTTGACATTTAAAAATGGGTCGAAAAATGTACCAACAAGCCATTAAAACCTCACCTTATACAATTATAAAATAATATACTTGCTAGCCTATCTCTCCCCATCATTTTGGTTCTGCCGAATTCTGCTATTTTGCCTCAGGAATGGAGTAGAGTAAGTATTGGAATTTGAATCATTGTAATTTTGTTTTATTTGCTATAAGTCATTTGATATAAAATCCTGAACTGAGTTGAGATGAAGCTATTTCTATTTTATGTTTCCCACTTGGTATGAATACCTATACATTACTCTGCAGAACCCTCACAAATTTGATTACAAGATATTGCTCTGCTTGCTGGGATATAATAAGTATTAAAGGGCACATATTCTAAAGTATAAAGGAATGTAGCTCCAAATCACTTAAGGCCCAAGGGTGTTAGAAGAAAAAAAGGATTTTAAATCTTTTCAAAGACAAAATCATTGTCAATAATTCGCTAGTTGTTCTCTTTATTTTTCTCTCTAAATGTCTTTTCAGTTTGTCTAGGATTTTTTTCCCATGCTCTTCCATGGAGTGGGAAAATACAATGGCATTTCTCAGATTTTATATAAATACGCTTAAATTGTTAAGACCAGTATGAGAAAAGAAGGGAAATGTTCATTTTCATTCTGCTTTTACCTTGCAAAATAAAAAAAAAAAAAAACCTTCCATCAAAAGACTCAAGCAAACTCTGCCCTTCAGATATTTCTGACCCAGAGACTTCACATCACACTAACTCCGCAACATTGACTAGACACATAAGCCTCATCCATCTCCTTTCCTTTCCCCTCATAAGATTTTTCTGACACTGTTTCCCCTTTTGGGTGGCCCCATTTACTGATGCCACTAGAAAATCTCATGCTATGAGGGATTCATCTTCCCATGGAACTTGTCAAGTGTCATCCCAATAAACAGTTTGCTACTGCCTTCTACTGTTGAAATCTTTTTCTTGGCCAGCTCCCTACAGTTCCAAAGAAGTAACCCACAGATTTTGCAGGGGAGTGGCAAGCCATAAGAACAGAGAGCCCTGAGGCTTGTCCCCAAGTAACTGACTTTTAGAAAAGAGTGTGTGGAGGTTCAAGGTGAAGAATGTTCAGGAAGAGTGGTAATCAATTTTAAAAGGCTGGTTTTTCCATGAGATTAAGAAATAAACCTTTGGCCAGTTAGTTTATCTGACAGAACTAAAGAAAGAGTTAGTTGGGAAGAACTTTGGTAGGGTCAGAACAAATCCCAAAAATGGTCATTCAAAGGGGTCTAAATTTAGTGGAAAGAATGTGCAGTAATTGTTGCAGGGCATTGTCAGAAACGATGTGACAATCAGTAGGCAATTTGTGGAACTTCATGAGGTGTGATAACAGCAGAGGTGAACTGCTTAACTAATAAATTAGATAAAGACACACTCACGCAGGCCTTTCTAAAACAACTGTTATCATAAAATTGACTGTGTGCATATCCAAGGTTGAGCCCTCAAAGGAGTGACATCAGAAGCTTCACATTACAGCGAAAATAGGGTTCAGTGAAATAGTCCAGACAAATTAATAAACAAACAAGTAAGCAAAAAACCACAAGCACAAATGATAGCAAGGAATCAGTATCCAGCATTACTATATTATGTTATCCAAAATATCCAGTTTTCATCAAAAAATTACTAGGTATGCAAAGAAAGGAGAAAGTTTGGTCAATACACAGGACAAAGGAAGCAACAATAACTGCCCCTGAGAGGTCCCAGATATTTAACTTAATAGATAAATGTTTCAAAGCAGCTATCATAAATATGTTCAAAGTACTAAATGAAGCCATATTTAGGAGTGTAAAGGTTTGCAGAAAATGTTTCATCAAACTGAGAATACCAATAAAGAGTTAGAAATTTTTTAAATGACCATATGGAATTTCTGAAGTTGAAAATGAAATAATAGAGGAGAACAAGAGTAAATTTAAATTGGCAGAAGAAAGATTCAATGCACTTGCAAATAGATTGAAAGAGAAAATTAAATGAAAAGAACAGAGAGGAAAAACAGAAAAGGACTTGGAGAAATGCAGGACAACAGTAAGCACATTAACATCTGCCTTATTGTAGCATGAGAAAGTACAGAGGAAAAGAGCAGAAAAAATATTCGAAGAAATGACCAAAAACTTCACAAATTCTAATGCACAACTTTAACTTATGCATCCAAGATGCTTAACAAATTCCAACCAGAATAAACATAAAGAGAAAGAGGTCCAGACACATAAAAAAAAAAAAATGTCTAACATATGCATTGAAGTGGTGAGGAAAAATGACACATCATGCACAAGGGAAGCCAAATAAGAAAATCTACTGACTTCTCATCAGAAATTATAGAGGCCAAAAGACAGTGGAATAACATATTCAAAGTAATAAAACAAGCAAACAAAAAACTGTCAAACAAGGATCTAATAGCAAAACCAACTTTCAAAAGTGGAAGAAATATAAAGATATTACTAGATAAACAAATACTAGATGAATTTGTTGTTAGCAGACTTGTCTTACAAGAAATACTAAAAGAAGTTCTTCAGGCTGAAAATAAAAGATTCCAGGCAATAATACTAATTCACACAATAAAACTAAGAGCACTAGCAGGATAATAATGAAATTATAATAGACAGTATGATTGTATATAGCTTTTCTTTTCTTCTCTCAATTTAATTAAAAAATGTATAAAACAGCACATATATAATGGCATTATTGGGTCAATACCATATGCAAATACAATCTATTTTACAATAATATGTCAAAATAATCCCCAGGAAGAAAAAAGAGGTCCAAGAGCAGAAAATATAAAGGTTATGTAATAAATTCTATTAACATATACTTGCTCTCCTGTCTTCATCTCAGCTATTATTGGGTGTCAAATTATATGAAGTAACAATTAATGATTAAAACAACATATTTTGGCTTTTTAACATATATAGATGTAAAATATATAATAACAATAGCAAAACAAAAGGAAAGATATAATAAAACTATACAGGAGTAAAATTTCTATCCCTCACTAAAATTGAATTAGCATAAATCAAAGCAGATTTTGATAAGCTCAGATGCATATGATGCACCTTAAGACAACCACAAAGGAAGAAAAACTATACATATATCGTATCTATGTGCATATTTGTATGTGTGTGGGCATACAGTAAAAATACACTAAGGAATAAAATATTAAGCTCAAGAATATTAACTGAATGAGAAAAAAAGGGGAAAAGAAATAGATGAACAAAAAAGATTTGAGATTCATAAAATCTAACATAATATGGCAAATTAAATACAACTGTATCAATAATAACATTAAATGTGAATAGATTTAAAAAAAAACAATAGCAATACAGAGATTATCAGACCAGATAAAAAATGAAAATTCCAGTGATATGCTGTCTATGGAACACACACTTTAGACTCAAAGATGGAAATCAGTTGAAAATAAGACATTGGAAAGGTACAGCTCATGGAAATAACAGCCATAGAAAAACTGACTCCACTAACATCAAACAAAATAGATTTTAAAACATCAAATGTTACTAGAAATAGAGATGATAATATTTATAATAAGAGAGTCAACTGATTAATATGAAGTAGTAATTATGAATATATCTGCAATGTAAAACAAAGCCACAAAATAAGCAAAGCAAAATCTGGCAAATTTGAGGAGAAAAATAAATGAAAATTGGCAGAATTGAAGGGGAAAATAGACATTTTGACAATATTAGTTGGGTACTTTGATATCCCACTTTCAATAGTACAGAGAACAACTAGAGAATAAATCGATGAGGAAACAGAAGACTTTAACAAGATAATAAACCTAACAGTCATCTACAGAATATTTGGCCAAGCAGGAGCAGAACACACACACAGGGTATTCTCTAAGATACATAAAATGTTGGGTCATAAAGCAAGCCTAAATAAATATAAAATGAATGGAACCATAGAAAGTATGTCTTCTACAGCAAAATGACATTAGAAATCAATAATAAACATTTGGTAAATCCACAAAAGTAAAAACAAAAAGGAAAGAAACTTCACTTTTAAGTAGCCTATGGTGAAATAAGAAACCTCAAAAGAAATTAGAAAATACTTTGATACAGATGAATATGAAAACAAAACAAACCAAAACTCATACGATATAGCAGAAAGAGTGCTTCGAGGAAAATACATAGCTGTAAATACAAGAAAGACCATAAATCAATAACTTAAATGTCCATCTAAAGAAACTGAAAGAAAAAAGCCAACTAAACCTGAAGTAGGAAAAAAATATAAGATTAGTCCCAAAAAAGAATGAAACATAAAACAAAAGAAAAATCAACAAAACCAAAACTTGGCTCTCTGAAAAACTGAATAATTGATAAACTTATAATTATACCGACCACAAAATAAACAGAGAAGATTCAAATAACTAATATTAGTAATGAAAGAGATTATCACCTTTCATTATCACCTGTAGCCTTACAGAAATAAAAAAATAATGATAAAGGAACATTTCAAATAGTGGAATACTGACAAAATATGTACATTAGATACAAATGAGAAAATTTCCAGGAAAGACACATACCAAAATTGACTTAAAAGGATAGATAATCTGAGTAGACTTATAAAAATCTGTTATTAACTATTTAAAACTTCCCATGAAAAAAGCCTATTCCTCGATGGCTTCACTAGTGGATTCTCCTGAACATATAAAAAAATTAATATAAGTTCTCCAAACTTCCTTAAAAAGTGTAAGACGAAGGGACACTTCCTGACACATTACATGAAACCAGTACTATCCTGATTCTAAAACCAAACAAAGACATCATAAGAAAAGAAACTTCTGATGAAAATCTCTTATGAATATAGACCCAAAATAATTCAACAAAATATGGGAGCACAGAATCCAACAACATATAAAAGGAATACAAACTATGATCACGTTTGTTTTATACCCGGAATGAAAGATGAGTTTAATATCCAAAATCAATTAATATTATAAAATATCAATAGAACAAAGAGGAAAAAATATGATTATTTCAAGAGATGCAGAAAAAACATTTGACAAAATTCTACATTGTTTAATGGAAAAAAGCACTCAACAAATTAGGAATAAAAGCGAATTTCCCCAATCTGAGCAACTTCATAGCTAAAGTCATACATAACCATGAATTGCTGAATGTTTCCCCCCTAAGATCAGTGATAAGACAAGCACGTTCACACACACACTATTTTATTCAACATTGTACTGGAGGTTTCAGCAAGGCTAGGTAGGGGAGAAAATGAAATAAAAGCTTTCAGATGTGAAAGGATACGACATGATCTTGTATATAAAATCCTAAGGAATCCACTGAAAACCATTAAAACTAATAAAATAATTCACAATTATGGTGGATGCAAGGTCAATATAAACATCAAATATTTCTATACATTAATAATGAACAATTTCAAAATAGTTTAAGATAAAAATCCATGTATCATAACATCAAAACAGGTAAAATATAAAGGAACAAGTTTAATATAAGAAGTACAAAGTTTACGATCTGAAAACTACAAAATATCATAGATTAGAAAAAAGTTAAAGTTGAACAAAATAATGGCAAGACATCCCATGTTTATGTATCTGAAGATTTACCAATGTTAAGATAGTAATATTCCCCCAAATCAAAACCCTAGAAGATTTCTTCGTAGGAATGGAAAAGCTGATTCTAAATTTTTAGTGGAAAAACAAGGGGTGAAATATTGCCAAAATATTTTGAAAAAAATGAATGAGGTTGGAGGACTAATAATTACTACAATGCTACAGGAATAAAGACAGTGCGACACTGGCATAAGGACAGATATACAAGTTAGTGGAATAGAATTTAGAATCCAGAAATAAATCATCACATTTATGGTCAAATGAATTTCAACAAGGATGTCAAGATAATTCAAAGGCGAAAGAATAATCTTTTTAGAAAATGGTGCTGAGACAACTGTATATCTACAATCAAAGGAATGAATTTGCATCACATTGCAAAAATTAACTCAATGAATCAAAAATCTAAATGCTATGTGTGAAAATGAAACTTTTTAGAACATAGGGGTAAATTTTCATAACCTTAAATTTAGCAAAATATATTTAGATATGACACCTAATACATAAGCCACAAAAGAAAAAAGTTGCATTGGACTTTATAAAAATTAAAGACCTTGTGCGTCAAGGGTCAGCATCAAGAACATGAAAGGACAACTCAGACTGGGAGAAAATATTTCCAAATCACATATCTCACAGTTGTTTGTATCTAGAATATGTAAAATATCTTCTCAATTTGAGAATAAAAAGACAAATAAACTATTAAAAACTGGCAAAGGATCTGAAAAGACATTACTCTCAGAAACTATTGTAAGTGGTCACTAAGCACATACCAAGATTCTCAACAACACTAGTCTTTAGGAGAATACAAAAGAAAACCACTAGAATGACTATGGATTAAAAAGAAAGGGTTTGATGAAGGTGTGCAGAACTTTGAAACGTCATACATTGCTGGAGGGAATGTGAATTATGTTGTCATTTTGCAGGACAGTCTGGTAGCTATTCAAAAGGCTAAAGAGAGCTATCCCATGACCCATCAATACCACTACTAGGGATACATCAGAAAGAAAGGAAAACATTACATCCACACACAAAAAACTTGCACACGACTGTTCATAACAGCATTATTCATAATAACCAAAAAGTGGAAACTGGGTAAATATCCATGAACTGATGATTACATAGTTAAAATGTGATATATCCTAGTGTTTACCTAGTTTGCAGGGTTTAGGTGATGTGAGAAGTGACTGCTAATATATAAGGGGTGTTTTGGGGGTGATGTATATGCTCTGAAATTGACCATGGCAATGTTTGCAAAACTCCATGAATATACTAAAAACAAACAAAAACATTGAATTACAAACTTTAATGGGTGAAGTTTATAGTGTGGAAATTATGTCTTAATAAAATTGATATTAAATGGTAAAAATTAAAAAGGGAAAATATTGCACATGGTGAAAAACACGCTTAGCAAGTCCAACAGATCATCTATTCTGCTAAAGCATATTCCCACTGGGGACTCTAAGATTAAGGGGAGTTATTAGGAGATGCACTGCCTTCCTTCCTGCCTGTTTCTTTTGTCACATAGGTATTTGTGTCATTAGCTATCCGGACACTTATTCTAACCTCATGTTCCACCTACAAATGTCTGTGTCTGTGCTTACATGTGGTCAACTCTGGTGCCATGGTCCTTAGGGAATGCTATTTAGGGATAGTCTGCTGAAGGGGAAGCTCAGCAGTCATGATATGCTGATGTGAATAAACCATGAATAACTGATATAACAATCTGTTCAATATTAAACATGTTAATTTTTTGAAACATGAAATGAACAGTTCACTGGGCACACAAGAAATGCAGATTCCTTTAAAACTTGATTCACAATTTAAAAGATTGAGAGAGGTATTTAATATAAAAATACTGAGTATATGCATTAGTGTACTGTGAATATTTTTAGTTACTTTCAGTTCATCAGTTTCACTATCTAACCGCAAAAATACCATTTTGAGGGAATTTGTTTAAATGTATTTTTATTGACATATCTTTATATACCATACAATCCATTCAAAATATGCAATCATGGTTTACATTATTATCACTTAGTTGTGTCTTCATCACCATGATCATTTTTAGAACGTTGGCATTATTCCAGAAAAAAAAAGAAAGAAAAGAAATCCCCCATATATTCCATACCCCTTACCCTTCCCTCTTAGTGAGCACTAATACTGCACTCTACCCAATTTAAGACTTACAATAGAGGTAGGTTAACTAAGCAGTGTGGTATTGACACACACACACACACATATATGCATATGTGTATATATATATATACATTTTACATATAAATTATATATATATAAATTGTTGGACAAAACAAACATGCAGATGTAGATCCATACAAACATATCAACTGACGTTTTTTTTACAATATACTTATACAATCATTATCAAAGATCAGGGCTACTGGATTACAGTTCAACAAGTTCAGGTATTTCCTCCTGGCTATTCTCAAACACTAGACTCTAAAAGGAAACATCTATATAATGAGTCAGTATAAATCCTAATTCCATTTGTTAAATCCTAATTTCTCAGTCACACCTCCTCCCTCTGATTTGCTCGTTCTCCCAATCTTCAGGGATAACTGGACAATGACCATGGCCATGGTGACTTCCTCCTGCTGGAAATGGGTGTTTTTCTTATGGTGTAGAGGAATGAAACTGGTTGTTGCTCTTGGAGAGACAGGTGCCTCCAGGTTTCAAGACTTACCTGGCCTAGGATCAATCTGGATGCCTTATGTTTCTGAGAAAATAAACTTACTAAGAAAAACTTCTGTAGAGACTTAGATAGAGCCCAGGGCACTACCTAGAGTTTCCAGGTGTACTTTTAGTTGGGGCATGGCATGTCATGGTAGTTTGAAATATTTGGCTAAAGCTGGCATAAAAGTAACTCCCAGAATGAACTTTCAACTCCATTTAAAATTTCTTAGCCACTGAAACCCAATTTTGTTACATTTCTTATTTTCTATTTTCGTCATTCTCAATCCCACCATGCCCGGGTCAAGCTCATCCCTGGGAGTTATGTCCCACATAGCGGAGAGGGTAGTTAGTTTATTTGCAGAGTTGGTAATAAGCAACAACAAAAAGGTGCAACAAAAGAGGTGCTCTGGGATAACTCTTAGGCATAACTGGAAGTAGCTTAGTTTCTTCCTTGCAGGAATAAGTTTTATAAGGGCAGGCCACAAGATCAAGGGTGTGGCTTATTAATTTAGGAGTCCCTGATGCTACAGAGAGTATCAGGGCTGCCCAAGGTGGCAAGGGTTAGTATTCTACATTTTTCCCTAGTCCCAAAATGGGCCTTTGAAAATATATGTATTTTTAATTTTCTGTCCAAAATATTCTGGGTTGTATCAGAGTATTATCTTAACATTTTCAGAATAACAAGATCTCATTCCTTATCCTAGGTTCTAAGTAATTATGTTATTTAAATAAACTGAACATAAAGGATATATTAGAAAGCATGCTAGTGAAAATGTAAATTTTGTACCAAATAAACCTCTCTTCCTTTTGAGGGAATTTTAAAGTAAGGACAGCTTAAGAAAACAATAATGTAAAGTATGAGTTGTAACAAAGAACTGAGATGACAGTGCTATCAGCATACTTTGAGGGATAAAACTAAGATTATGGCTATACCCATAAAAGTAGTGACATTAAGAAGAGAAAGGGAAATATTATAAATATTTTCTTAATTTCTAAGTTAAAGAAACAATAAAGTTAAATTAAGATTTATTGATAGAAGTAGACTGCTATTATTTCAATAATAGTCTGTAAATTCTAAAGTTGCTGTTATCATTTATATGTATTTCTTGTTTCATATCTTGACCTTGGATAAATTGCCTCTACTCTTTTTTATCATAACGTCATCTTTAATAAAATTTTAATAACTTTTACCCCATAAAATTACGCTAAAAATTTCCTTTGAGTGAAAATAAAAATCTTTTCAGTCTGTTTATACCTGATGCCAAAATAACAGATTGATTGATTTGGCTATGTAATAAAATACCTGTCAATTCAATAAAAATGATAAATATTGCTATTTTAACTTGTCACCATTGCAAGTTAATTGCTTTTCTCCCCACTTTTTAAATAGTCATGATGAAAGAGAGCACTTGGAATGCAGTATAGTTTATACATACTCCATAGCTGCATACACATTTTATGTCTTTAAGTCTTTTAAGACTATGAATGGCTAATTGCAATAAAATATCAACTATGTTGTGACTTTTACCCTTTTATTCATATTTCAATTCTTAGATCAATTGATTGCTTACTAAAGACATTACCTTTTGTTTTCTTGCCTGAGTTAATTGAGAACATGACTGTTATAGGCAGATTAACGTCCTCCCCAAAATGCTCATGCCCTAATCTCCAGAACCTGTAAATACATTGTTACATGGCAAGGGGAATATAAACGTTCAGATAAGATTAAGATCTTTCATCAACTGACTTTAAACTGATGAGCTTATCCTGGGTCACGCAGGTAAGCATGATGCAGTCATAAGGTTCTTAAGATGGGAAAGAGAAACTCAGAAGTCAGTGTGGCCAGAGAGATATTTGAAGATGCTAACCCAGGAATACATGGGGCCTCTCTCGAAGGAGAAAAGACAAGGAAATTGTATCCCCTGGGAGCCTCCAGCAGTAATGAAAATCTGCTGACATTTTGGTTTTAGCACTCTGAGACCCATTTTAGATTTTTGATCTCCAGAATTACGAGAAATTAGTTTGTATAGTTTTAAGTCACAAAATTTTGGTATTTTGTTACAGCACAATAGGCAACTAATACAATATCTACACATAAAAAGTGGTTTTGCATATATATATATTCTTTCATTCATAAAAATAATTCTTGAACATCTACTTATTTTCCAGATCTATTTTTAGGACTTGAGATATATCCGTAAACAAAGATGCCTACATTCATGGAGGCAAATTTCTGCAAAGGTATCAGAAAATAAACAGGAGATCTGTATTTATTTTTTTATCTATCCATCTATCTTTATATATATATACATAAGTAGAGAAAGGCAGATACTTTGTTAAACATATTTATACACATTCTGAACATCTTCACTTTCCTCTTAATTTGTTCAACTTTCAGAAACATTTATTGACTACTAATTATTTTTGACACCTACTATGCACTTGTTTTATTGTAAGTGCTACGGCTAAAACAATGGAAAAAATAACAACATTCCTTCCCTCATGGCAGTAACCTTCTAGTGAAATAAACATGTAAACAAATGAATAAACAAAATGATTTGATAGTGAAAAGTACAATTGACAAATAGCAACCAGATATAATAACAAGGCTAATAATAGAATAATCAGTGACAGTCTCTTGATGGAAATGATATTTGTAAAAGGACCAAACTGTCATGAGCTTCTCTTCCCACACTCCGTGTTTCTCTTTTTCCTCCCCCCCTCTCTATCTTTTTCTCTTGCAGCTTTGGACTGAGGTCTGGTTCCAGTCTCTGGGATGATAAGGGAATAAGGTTGCTAAAACTCAAATAGAACCCATTGTCTTAGGAAATAAAGAAGGAGCCTCTGTGACTTAGATAATGAAGTACAATCCCTGGACAGTAGTATGCTGAAGAATGAGATATCTTAATTCTGTGTGTGAACTTTCAAAAGTCTCACTCTAACTCCCATACTGTGTATGCAAAAGCAAACAAGCAAACAAAGCCTAACACAGGTTTGGAATATTATTGAGATTTGAATCATCATCCATAGAAAGCTAGACAAACCTTATCATATAATCTCACTCTATTGATTGCCTGCTAAAATGAAACATCAACATTCTCCAGAGGATTATAACAGAACCCAGACAAATTATGGCATAGCATTCAAAATGCCTAGGGCACAACTCAAAATTAGTAGACAGCAAATAAACAGGAAAGTATAACCCTTTTCAAGAGAAAGACTATGAGCATATTCCAATCTTAAAATGACCTAAAGGTTGGAATGATCGAAGACTTTGAAGCAGCTCTTATAGCTATTCTTTGTGTGGTAAGAAAAACAGACTTCCAATGAATAAAATGTTAGAGAATATTTGCAGAAAAACAGAAACTATAAAAATAAATTAAACAGATATTTCAGAACTGAGAGAAAAACAATATCTGACATTTTTAAAGTTTACTAGATGGGCTTTATTGCAAAATAGAGATGCAGAGGGAAGAATTGGTGAACTTCAAGACAGATCAATAGGAAGTATCTTATCTGAAGAACAATGAGGAAAAACATTGTTAAAAAGAGTCAGAAGCACGTGGTATAATGTCAAAAGGTCTGACATTCTTATTATTAGAGGCCAACAATAAGAGATGAAAGAGATTGGGACATACGTGTGTATAAGTGTGTGTGGGGGGTTATAGTTTATTTTATGATATCTTTACTGCAATTTAATTCTATGAACAGAGAGACACACACACACACACATATACACTTGAAGAAAAGTGAATATAACCTTCACAAATTTGGTAACAAGTAATTTATTTATTTGTGGAGCTCAGCAAACTAAAAATGGAATATGATGATTCAAGTAACAGTGGATACTTCATCAGAAACGCTGGAAATTCAGAAGAAGTTTTAATGTTCTGAAACAAAATTTTGTCAAACCAAATTCTATACCCACTTAAAAGATCCTATACAAATATTAAGCATAAAGATGTTTTCAGATGAGGGAAAAAATAAGAGAATTTGATCCCAATAGCACCTGTACTTTGGAGAAATACTAATGGAAGTTGTCTGGCTAAAGGAAAATGACCCCAAAGGAAGAACTCAATATTCTGGAATATTTTGAGAACATTCAAAATTCAAAATGAAAAATATTTGTGTCTATATAAAAATGACATTTTCCTCTTAAGTTCTACTAGTGTATTTTGCTATTTAAAGCAAAAATAATAGACTATGTCTGCTGGTAACCATGACATAAAAGGGAGTGGTATGTGTGAAGGAATCAATTTTTTTTTATTTTTTACATGTTTCATGAAGTAGACCAATATTCTATACGTTAGGTATATAAATTGTAATTTCTAGAGTAATCACTATACACAAATACAGAGATACATAGCAAAATCCAATATATAAATTAAAAGTGAAATATTAAAAGATCGATAGATAATAAAATGGAAAAAGTGAAAGAGGAACAAAAATTTTCATGCATAAAATTAAAATAATAGAAGTAAATCTAAACCTATACTGCATTAAATGATAATGGTATAAATGCAAAGAAAAGACTTATAGAGTGGCTTAAAAGGGGTGCCTCAAACACCTATATGCCTACAGTGGACAACAATAAATATAAATACACAATTATGTTGTTAATAAATACATGAGTATATATAGTTGTGTGTGTGTGTATATATATATATAATGAAAATACTAAGCATAAGCAGGCTATTATTGCTGCATCATTAGCAGAATAAAACGTTCTTCATTTCAAAGTCTTACCTATGATAAAGAGGGACATGACATTAACAAGGATTGTCATGACATTAACAAGGATAATCATCAGGTAAACATAACAAATATGAATGAAAGACGTGGTAATGCTGTAAGTCTTTGGAAGGTTTTAGGCAGAATAGCAATGTTATATCATTGAACCTTAAAAAATACCATTCTACATTCTTCCTACTAGCAGATAACAAGATACAGAGACCAAAGAGAAGAATACCAATTATGAGAGAATGATAGCAGTCAAGGGAATAATTTATCTTGCTATTATAATGGTAGCATCGAAGAAAGAGGAAGTGGTTACATTTGGTACGTAGGTGGAAACAATTCTCATAGAATTTGATGATATATTGAGCATGGAGTGTGAGAGAAAAGGAGGAAATCTAGGGTAATTCCCTATAGCTTTGTCTCAAGTTACTAGGAGGATAACTCTTTTTGATATCTAACAGGGATTAAAAAGGATGTGCCTATTCTAGAAGCAATTAGGATTTCAACTTTTAACGTATTGATTTTGAAATGCTAAGTAAATACTCATGTTGATATATGTAATTAAATATATATAAAGTTTGTACTAAAAGTCATATCAGGGTGGTATACGGGAAATTAAATATATATATGCATTTAAATTTGTTTTGTCATTAATTATTACATATTAGCATAAAGCTCTACTTCATTATTTGCATATTTTTATTGTTTGTGTAGTATTTTGTTATGGAGTCTCCATAGTTTACTTAACTTTCTACCTACTAATAGACATTTATATTATCCCTAAAATATGGTATTTTATACAATGTTACAATTAATCTTTGTTTAATTGTCAATTAATTTTAAATTAAATTGGCATTTAATAAAATTAATTTTATTAAATTGGCATTTAATAAAAATGCCGTTTATTGTCATTTTCCACACAACAGCATATTTTTATGATAAATTTACAAGTTGACTTAATGTGTCTTATACATTTACATTTTATAAATGCTCCTTCATAAAATTGATCACCCTGAGAATGTTTATATATGTTCACAATTGCCTTACTTCCTCCATAATAAAGGGAGCTGTTTTCATTTGTTAAAACAGACAAAATGCAATATACCAGCAATGGACTAGTTTTTAACAATGGGGACATATTAGCTTACAAATTTCCAGTTCTGAGGCTGTGAAAATGTCCAGATCAAGTCATCAATACATGAGCTCTGCAGACAGCCTCCCAGAACCTGGGACTCCTCTGCCACGTGGGGAAGGCTCACAGCCAGTCTGCTGGTCCTTCTCGCCAGGTTTCAGTGATTTGGGCTTCTGCCTCAGTGGCTTCCTCTCTCAGCTACCCTGGGGCTTTTTCTTTGAGCTTCTCTTAATTTCATCTCTTAGTTTCTCTATGTGTTTTATCTTCTTCTAAAGGATCATATTAAGTGGATTAAGGTGCACCCTGGGGCAGGTCTCAACAGAAATAACCTTCATCAGAGGTCCCACCTACAACAGGTCCACTCTCACAGCAGCAAATGAAAAGAACATGGACTTTTCTGGAGCCATAGCAGCGTCAAACTACCACAGGGGCACATAGCCATATATCTCATACGTCAAAAATATTACTCTCAAGGCATTGAAACCAGTAATAAAATATTAGTGGTGCCAAACAATTGGATGGCATATGCATCCATAATGTTTTCACATTTTTCAGTCACTATCTTTGTAGGAAACAGATACCCCCCAAAATCTGGGTAATTAAGGAAAAATTAGCGAAGGAATATTTGCAAATTACTGTCAGGATTTAGGGAAGCAAATGAGAAGTGGTTCATTTTCATCTACTAATTTTTGTGAACAAGTTTTCAAAGACTTTATAATATCCTGATTCCACCTATTCTGCTCTTTCCCCTTCGAGACCCTCTATGTTATGTGTATTAGTTAGGGTTCTCAAGAGAAACAGAATCAACAGGGAACACTTGCAAATATAAAATTTATGAAAGTGTCTCACGTGACCGTAGGAACGCTGAGTCCAAAATCCACAGGGCAGGCTGCGAAGCCGATGGCTCCAATGGATGGCCTGGATGAACTCCACAGGAGAGGCTCACCAGCCAAAGCAGGAATGCCACCTGTCTCCTCTGAGTCCTCCTTAAAAGGCTTCCCATGATTACATTTAGCATCACTAATTGCAGAAGACACACCCTTTGGCTGATTACAAATGGAATCAGCTGTGGATGTAGCCAACGTGATCATGATCTAATCCTATGAAATGTCCTCATTGCAACAGACAGGCCAGCGCTTGCCCAAGCAGATAAACAGGTACCACAACTTGGCCAAGTTGACACCTGTCCCTAACCATGACAGTCCACCCCTTGTCAACTTGGCACCTATATATATATATATATCACCTTAGACCATACTTAATTTCCAAATGAAAACAAATAAGCACGCATTTTTTTCTTTTACCTGACAATACTCAACTGTCCTGCATATAACTGGAAACACATAAGATCTCTCCAGAATAGGGTGCAAATCCTTGGGCAACATTCATTCTTAAACTTGATATCTTACAACTTAAATAGTATTACATGAACGAAACAGCATTACAGTCCTCGTTTCTGTAACTGATCACGTGGTCGAAGTTCATATTTATCACTACCTTCTTCCACTACCCATTCCATGTTCCCTTTCCCCTCAGCAAGCACTTCAACTGGCCGTGGTTCTTTGCCTGGTGGGGTGACCCAAACCTTCATTCCTGAAGTTTCAGAGCCATTAGTAGTCCTGCCTGGATTGTGTTGTTGCAATTTTCCATTGATTTTAATCACAGGGCATGGTAGTACTAATAGACGCCCCAGGGGATCTCCTATATTCCAAGAAAACTCTTCTTTACCTCCATTATGTAGTTGCAGTCCTACTTCCTTCTGATAGTCAGGGTCAATTACCCCAGACAATAATGTAATCCCCTTCTTCGTGTGTTGATCCAGAGGCATAAGTAGCCCAAAGTGACCAGGTGGCAATCTTAACTTCCAGTTCAGTGGTATCACTGTTGTTTCTCCTGGAGGAAGCACACCCCATTTTGGAACTAACACCTGTAGACCAGCCGAACTCAGGGTAGCAGGGAAATGAAGCAAAAATTTTCCTAGTGGATCACTAGGGGTAATAGTGAGTGGCACCACACCCATTTCCACCCCTTGGTTCCTGGACCCATGGCTCCTGGCTATGGGAGAAACAGCACCATATAGCGGACGCTGATTCAGAGCATACACAGCTTCCTGGAGAACATTACCCCAGCCTTTCAAGTTTTTGCCACCTAGTTGGCACCGTAATTGAGTTTTCAAAAGGCCATTCCACCATTCTATCAATCCAGCTGCTTCTGGATGATGGGGAACATGGTAAGACCAGAGAATTCAATGAGCACGTGCCCATTCCCACAATTGATTTTCTGTGAAGTGTGTTCCTTGATCCGAAGCAATGCTATGCGGAATACCATGATGATGGATAAGGCATTCTGTAAGCCCACGGATGGTAGTTTTGGTAGAAGCATTGCGTGCAGGGAAAGCAAACCCATATCCAGAGTATGTGTCTATTCCAGTTAGAACAAATCGCTGCCCCTTCCATGAAGGGAGTGGTCCAATGTAATCAACCTGCCACCATGTAGCTGGCTGGTCACCTTGGGGAATGGTGCCATATCGGGGGCTGAGTGTGGGTCTCTGCTGTTGGCAGATTGGGCACTCAGCAGTGGCTGTAGCCAGGTCAGCCTTGGTGAGTGGAAGTCCATGATGCTGAACCCATGCATAACCTCCATCCCTACCACCATGACCACTTTGTTCATGAGCCCATTGGGCAATAACAAGAGTTGCTGGGGAAAGAGGCTGACTGGTATCCATAGAACGGGTCATCTTATCCGCTTGATTATTAAAATCTTCCTCTGCTGAAGTCACCCTCTGGTGTGCATTCACATGGGACACAAATATCTTCATGTTTTTAGCCCACTCAGAAAGGTCTATCCACATACTTCTTCCCCAGACCTCTTTGTCACCAATTTTCCAATTATGGTCTTTCCAAGTCTCTGACCACCCAGCCAAATCATTAGCAACAGTCCATGAGTCAGTATACAAATGCAACTCTGGCCAGTTTTCCTTCCAAGCAAAATGAACAACTAGGGGCACTGCTCGAAGTTCTGCCCACTGGGAGGATTTCCCCTCACCACTGTCCTTCAAGGACACCCCAGAAAGGGGTTGTAATGCTGCAGCTGTCCACTTTCAGGTGGTACTTGCATATCGTGCTGAACCATCTGTAAACCAGGCCCGAGTTTTCTCCTCCTCAGTCAATTCACTGTAAGGAACTCCCCAAGAGGCCATAGCTCTGGTCTGGGAAAGAGAAGGTAATGTGGCAGCAGGAGTGGAAACCATGGGCATTTGTGCCACTTCTTCATGTAACTTACTTCATGTAACTTCTTCAGGACCTGCTCTGGCTCTATCTCGTATATACCATTTCCATTTTACAATTGAGTGCTGCTGTGCATGCCCAACTTTATGGCTTGGTGGGTCAGACAACACCCAACTCATGATAGGCAACTCAGGTCTCATGGTAACTTGGTGGCCCATGGTTAAGCGTTCAGTCTCTACTAAGGCCCAGTAGCAGACCAAAAGCTGTTTCTCAAAAGGAGAGTAGTTATCTGCAGCGGATGGTAAGGCTTTGCTCCAAAATCCTAAGGGTCTGCGTTGTGATTCTCCTATAGGGGCCTGCTAAAGGCTCCAGACAGCACCTCTATTTGCCACTGACACTTCCAGCACCATTGGATCTGCTGTATCATATGGCCCAAGTGGCAGAGCAGCTTGTGCAGCAGCCTGGACCTGTCGCAGAGCCTCCTCTTGTTCAGGTCCCCAATCAAAATTAGCAGCTTTTCTGGTAACTCGATAAATGGGCCAGAGTAGCACACCCAAATGAGGAATATGTTGTCGCCAAAATCCAAAAAGACCAACTAAGCGTTGTGCCTCTTTTTTGGTCGTGGGAGGGGCCAGATGCAACAATTTATCCTTCACCTTAGAAGGGATATCTCGACATGCCCCACACCACTGGACACCTAGAAATTTTACTGAGGTGGAAGGCCCCTGTATTTTTGTTGGATTTATCTCCCATCCTCTGACACGCAAATGCCTTACCAGTAAATCTAGAGTAGTTGCTAATTCTTGCTCACTAGGTCCAATCAACATGATATCATCAATATAATGGACCAGTGTGATGTCTTGTGGAAGGCAGAAACGATCAAGGTCTCTGCGAACAAGATTATGACATAGGGCTGGAGAGTTGATATACCCCTGAGGTAGGACAGCGAAAGTATATTGCTGACCTTGCCAGCTGAACCTCAGTGGAAAGTTAGCTGCCTTTCCTCTGAAGAACCAACAAAATAAATCCCCTTTTATTAAAAGCCAATCTGTCTCTGGTGTTTTGCACTCTGGCAGTTAGCAAACTAGAACAGATTTGGTACCGGAGAGTGAGGTGCTACTGCAGTTTGCAAATACCAGACCTATTAGAACGGTGTTTTGGATGGCTAAGGGGAAGACTTTGGAGGAACTGTGAAGAGATTGATGGGGAAGTCCTGGAGGGCTTGAAGAGACTGTTGGTGTAAATGGAACCACTGCCAATCTTGGCAAAGGAGGACACAAAAGGCAAAAATTGGAGTTTGCAGAGTGAGGACCATGAAAGCTCGGGTCTGAAGCCAAGAAACCTGGGCCAGGAGAGTGGACCCACCCATATACATGGAGAGGGTGAGTTTACCCTGAAGGGCAAGGATGAGTCTCCCCTCTCATTGCAGTGGAAGAGTTGTGCAGCCTCAGGCCTTGGAGAAGGCAGAGCACGCTCCTTAGGGGACTGGGAGAGCCTGGCTGCCACCATGTGGAGGGGTTGAGCGTGTGCCCCAGAAATGGCAGAGAGCCCAGGGGTGGCCCTGATGCCTGGAGAGAGTGGAGCCCAGAGGTGGTCTCCTCGATGCTCCCCGAGGTTGATTTGGAAAGAGGTGGGCCACTGCATAGGCCCTTGGAAGGGGTGGGACTGCCACTTCCTATAGTCGAAGGATGAATGACTTTCAGACTTTGAAATCCCATGGCGCTTGCCCTGCAGGTTTTATATCTGTGTTTCTTCCAATTTCTCCCTATGGAAATGAAAATCTGTATCCTGTGAATATCCTCCTTTGCTTATTGGCACCGGACTTGTTTTGAGATTCACAGGTCCACAGCAAGAAAATTTTTTACATCTGTGTAAGGGGATGCTTGAAGTTGCTAAGTTGACAAGGGGTGGACATGTGTTAGTTGGATTCAGTTGTCAACTTGGCCAGGTGAGCATACCTAGTCTTGTTGCTGTGGACATAAGCCAACAGTACGTGAACCTCATCTGTTGCCAATTACATCTTCAGTCAGCTAGGAGGCGAGTCTGCTGCAATGAGTGATGTTTGACTTAATTGGCTGGTGCTTAAATGAGAGAACACAATGTAGCACAGCCTAAGCAGCTAGGCATTCCTCATCTCAGTACTAGCAGCTCAGTCCAGGCCTTTGGAGATGCAGAAAGAAGTCACCCCGGGGAAAGTTGTTCGAACCCAGGGGCCTGGAGAGAAGACCAGCAGAGACCATCTTGTGCCTTCCACGTAAGAAAGAACCTCAGTGGAAAGTTAGCTGCCTTTCCTCTGAAGAACCAACAAAATAAATCCCCTTTTATTAAAAGCCAATCCGTCTCTGGTGTGTTGCATTCCTTCAGCTAGCAAACTAGAACAATATGGAATCTATCCTCTCTGATTTCCACCATCAATTTTACATTCCAGATGCCATTTCCTTTTTTTGTGTGTTTGTGTGTGTGTTGGGGGGTGCATGGTCTGGGAATCCAACCCAGGTCTCCTGCATGAAAGACGAGCATTCCATCACTACCCATGCACCCCATTCCAGATGCTATTTCATTTCAAGCTAACCAGCTGTATTTACTGTTCTGGAGACTTCAGCTTTTCAGTAGCTGTTGGTGATATGCGGGAGGGAAATGCAGGAGTCATGGAAATCATCCTGAGAGTTTTGTTAAACTACTGCTGCCATCAATGCTCAAATCTACTAGCAAACTTGAAATAGTATTTTGAACTTTTCCTTGGGTCATTTTGATACACGCCTTTCCATGATCTTTGCCTCAACAATATGTTAAGTGTCAACTTCTCATTACTTCTCTAAACTGAATGCTTTTCTTTAATTTTGTTGTATGTTTGCTTTTTCTCCAAGATACAGTTTTGGAAGTACTTCAGGAAGTTTTGCTTAATTTGTCTGTCACAGCTAAATTCACACCTGCCATCTCAGCAGTTAACCAAATCATGCTTTCAAATATGCATTGACTATTTCGTGACCCAGCATTTAACTCATTTTTTCCACAATGAAACTTACCCTTGTTTGCAAAAAAATATGTTTATGTAAATAATTCTTCATTTCACTCAGTGGCAGAACTGGCCTCCTGTTTTCATGTGTTTCCTTCATTTTCCAGAACCACTGGAAGGGACTTCATTTCCACCCAAGATGCAGTCGCTAGTACCAGACTTGCTTTCCAATCCTAAATAATAAGGACAATGTGTTTCATATGTGAAGCAATTATTTTCGGGCATAAGAAAATAGACATATCAGGACTGTAATGCCAGAGAAGAACAATAACAGCAAAAATGTTATTGAATTGCCTGGAAGCTGTGTCCAGACCATGGTGCAGCAAAGGAAAATCCAAACAGAGCAAAACAATCACATAGAACTGAGGAAACAGAGATAAGTGTTTGGGAGACTAAGCTGATGCTGGAAGCAGAGGTTTGCACTGAATCTGGACTGTGCCACTTAACGGGAATTATGACCTCAAGCAAGTAACTTAATCCCATATGCCTCAGTTTTTCATTTATAAAATGTGGCTGAAAATAGTCACTGTGGCGGTTGCATGTATTAATTAGGTTAAGTGCATATATATTAACTGGCAGATAGAAACGCTAGGTATTGTCTAACATTATTACATTGAAGCTGAGTGGTTAAATATATTTCCCCAAGTAACACAGTTATTAAGTGGTAAAATTTCCTTGCAGATCATGGTCTGTTTCCTTCCAAATACTGTTCCCATTCCATTCACCATTATATCTGATTGTGAATGGAAAC
Source organism: Tamandua tetradactyla (assembly GCF_023851605.1). Lineage (NCBI taxonomy): Eukaryota > Metazoa > Chordata > Mammalia > Pilosa > Myrmecophagidae > Tamandua > Tamandua tetradactyla. The sequence continues at coordinate 33,705,491 of NC_135352.1, forward strand.
TTTCTGCTTGTATTGTTTTTCAAGCCTGGCTTCCAATCGCTTGTCATAGTATGCTCCCTTTCACGGAAAGGAAATGGTTTTCTAGTAAAATTGCAACAAAACTCCCACCTTCATTCAAAGCCTGATCCATACTGGAGCAGATTTCCAAAATTACAAAGCTTAATTTTCAGGTTCCTTCACTGGACAGGGTCCTTCCAAGGCTGGCTGTGGACTTTCCCTGTTCATAATCTACATTTTTTTTTTCTTAAAGAGCCCACTGCTCAATTTTATAACCTTCGATATTCCCAAAGTCTGTATAGCAGGTAGTGAGTACTATTATAAGAGATCTGATTAGAGGCTGGTGATTATGGTGTATTCATAGACTTACTACTACTTAAGAGCTTCAGCCCCAATGCAGGCCAATCACCCAAGGTTATATCAGGTTGTCACCTGATGAAACTTTGCTCTTTCTCTATGTACGTCACTGATTCTTTAAAAAATCTGCAGCCATTTATGGGTGGCTTGCCGTGTGTACGAGTGTCCTTGGCACCAGCAGATGCACGTATGATTATAAGTAATCAGGATATACTCAAAGGCAAATAAAAGATGACAATTACATGATATATTCACCAGTGAAGGTATTTTCAGGTAACAGTAAGAGCACAGGAGAAAGCGTGCTTACATTTCATTAATGGTGACATAGTAGGATGTGCAGAAGTAGGAAGAGCATCCAAATGGAAGCTTGAGCTGGTGAGAAAACAGAGTGACCTTTTGGTTAAAGGATTTGGCAATGTGACGAGGTGAAGAGCTGGCGGAGAAAGCAAGCACTCCCAATCTCGTTCACTTTGGCGTTATTGGGGCACTGAACTGTGCTTGTGTAAACTGTTGCCAAGATAACTCTCTGCAGCAGCTAGAGATTGTGGACAGTGTCTTGGTTTCTTTGGACTTCCATAGCAGAATATGACCAAGTAGGTGGCTTCAATAAAAGAAAAAGTTTATTGTTTCCCAGTTCTGGTGCTAGAAGGCCAAAATCGGGCAGTGTGAGGACACTTCCTCTGAAGTCTACAGAGAAGACTCTGTTCCATGCCTCTCTCCTGGCTTCTGGAGGTGGCTCTCGGGTAAGCCCTGGTGTTCTCTGCCTCAGATATCACAGGATGTTTTCTGCTCTTTCTGTTTCTGTCAATTCTCTCCTCTTATAACAAGACCAGTCATTTTGGATTAACGACCCATTTGCACCAGTATGACCTCATTTTAACCTGCCTAACTCAATCTATAATGACCCTATTTCTATATGAAATCATATCATGAGGTACTGGGGATTAGAATGTGAACATACGATTTTTTGGAGGAGAGCGTTCAACCCATAGCAGACATGTCTCTGGTTTAAGCAGCGCCTCATTCTGTTTGGAGTCAGTCTGGAGGCCTGTTCAGGATGGAGTCTGTGGGTAAGTAGCAGGAAAGAGAAGTTTAGGGCCACCCATGCTCCTGGGACTGGAAGATATGGCCCCTCCCCCATCAACGGGAACCCAGGGAGTGGAAATCCTGGGCATGGACACTTGTATGCCTACCATTCCTAGCAGGTGTGATATCCCAGGTGCAGCCAATGTGGCCCTCATGGGTTAGGGCACTCCCAGTTGGGCCCCCAGACAGGCTCTGGGGAGCAGCTGCCTCCCTGACCACTACCTGAACTGCCTTATCTTGGATTCCCTCCAAAGGGCATGCCGCAGCTTCCAAAGTCTTCTCTTCTGATATCCCATGGGTCACCCAGATCCTATGGAACCCAGGGATATGCAAGTACCTCCTCCACTCCTGCTGCCTCATCGATCCACTGGCTCTCCACACCCCACCCTGTGGCTGCAGTAGTGAACCCTCCTTCCACTGAGACCCACAACCCAGCCTCCAGCTCCTCTTTGCTTGCACTTCAGGAACTGCCACCTCAGTAAATTCTCATTCTCCTCCCTCTTGCAATATCCTCCCAATATCCTTTTGATCTCTTGGACCAATCAGAGTTTCTATTTTAAAAAAAGATATGTATTTTTTTTTCAAAGGAGGTGTTTTGTTTTTTGCCTTTTGTTGGTTCCGAATGTTTTGCAAATGCAGAGAGAAAATAAAACTAAACTCTGTTGTTTTAAGTTTCTACCAACTAGTTTTGATAGCTCTTTTCTTTTCTATAAATTGTATGAAGTTTGTTTCTCTTGTCCTTAGTAACGATACATAAATGTGACAATATTTGATCTAAGGACCAGAAAATCCCTGTCAATGTTTAAGCTTTTTTCTTAAATTGTTTTTGACAAAATTCAATTATTATTCAGATTATTTTTATACAGTACACTATAAATTTCCCCAAAATGGACATTTCCTTTGTAGTCGTATTTTACTGATGGGAGTGATTGCCTTTTACCTTATCAGCTGGATGATACAATTAATCTATATAGCTTTGGAAACATTAAGGGGGGTGGAATACATAGTTTTTATTCTCAACAAAATGATAAAAGATACATAGTAAATAAATGCTGAGTTATTTTATAATTTAACAGTAAGTTGAACTTATTTAAAAATATATGTATATACATAAATGTCTATATAAATGAGCTACATAATAACTGGAAATTAATTCATTATGAATAAAAAGTAATTTTTTCTAGTCCAAATTCTAAATACTATCTTTCTAAGTTTATCTTTTCATGAAATGCACCAAATAAAAGGATACTTTCACTTTCTTTGTAATGAGATGATACTTTTTTCTTCTTATTTTATTCTATTTTCTATTATTTTTCATCTTTATTTTATAGAAAATTGCTAGTAATTTCTCTCCTTCATGTCTTCCTCAAATGAAAATTCTTAAATTGTATATTGCAAGACTTATTTACTGAATGGAATTTAACATCGAACGATGGAAACAGTGTAGTCCGATAGATGATATAGATATAGTTATATATTCTCCCACATATTTATGCAACTTATTGTGTTTCATCTCAGAACACACTGATGACATTTTCTTTCCATTAAGGAATTAGAAATTACTATTATTTCACTCAACATGATGTCCTCAAAGGCCATCCATATTGTAGCATGTGTAAGAACTTAATTTCTTTTTATATCTGAATAATATTCTATTGTACATATGGAATGATATACATTCCATTAGTTAATATACATATATACTAATGTATGTATGTATATATATACATATACTAATGGGCACTTGGGTTGCCTCCATGTTTTTGGCAATTGTGACTAATGCTGTTATAAAGTTGGATGCCCTACCTCACACTGTATACAAAAAATTAACTCTAAATGGAGCCAGGATCTAAACATATCATCTAAAACCATAAAATTCTTTGAATTAAACATAGCAAGAAACCTTCGAAACTTTGGATTTGGCAGTGCTTTCTTAGATATGACATGAAAAGCATGACCCACAAAAGAAAATAAAAAGATAAAATGAACTTCATCAAAATCAAAACAAACAAACTTTTGTACATAAAAGGAACTTTCAAGAAAGTGAAAATACAATTTGCAGAATGGGAGAAAATAACTGTGAACCATATATCTGATAACGGTTAAATATACATAATATGTGAAGAACTGGTATAACTCAACAGCAAAAAGACAAATAACCCTATTTTGAAAAAATGGGTTAAGGTCTAAAGGGAAATTTCTCCAAAGAAGATATTCAAATAGTCAATAACCACTGAGGGAAAGAGGGCCAAGAGGAAATGAAAATCAAATCTATAATGAGATAGCACTTTACTTCACACCTACTAGGATAGCTTTATTAAAAAAGAAAGGAGGGGGGATTTGGAGAATTTGGAACCCTTATGCATTTGTGGCGGAATTTTAAGATGGTCTGGTCACTGTGAAAATCAGCTTGGCTGTTTCTCAGACAGTTGAACGTAGAATTACCATATGACCCAGCAATCCCACTTCTTGGTAAACATCCCAAAGCATTGAGAATGGGGACTTGAACAGATGTAAGAATTGGATTTTCACCTATGAAAACACTTCAAAGAATGAGGAGCTATGCCTGGGAGTTAGTTCAATAATACCCTGTTTGGTACTTAATCATACATAATTCAAGCATTTGTTCATAACCTAGCAATAAGAGGTGTAAAAACATTTAAAATATTCATATCAGGAAAATCAACTGTCATTGACCTTGAAAGGCAAAATCTGAAAAATGGGTGTGGAAAATTCACTGCATATTGATAGTCTTGTCCCTAATATGGTTCCAGAAGGAACTATACTCTGCTCAATAGAAGTGCAGAAGAAAACTCAGACTGATTGGTTTTCAGTGTTATAATATTTATGTAGTTTGTAATTTCAGACAGTGAAATAACTTACAGAAAAAATAAATGCCAAGATAGATAAATTAAGTCCTTCTTTGTCTTTGTTCATGGAATATTATAACTTCTTAAATAGGGTATAGGCTGCATTGAGACTTTCTTTTATGTATGTACTAAGACCCTTTAGTACTTTTGACAAGTGAATTATCAAAAGGATTTAAAAATATATTTTTAATAGACATCATATGTATTGAGTGAAACATCACCCAAACTAATGCTCTTTTAATGTGATGCTTGGGAGTACATGATTGTTCTTTGTGTAAATCTGACATCCAAAAGAGGGAGTAAAACATCTGTTTATACTTGTAATAAAGGTGATTTCTGGGAATTGTTTGCTGAATATCTCCACAACAAGTTATGTATCATTTTTATTGATGATCTGGGAGGTGTCATTTATGAAGCTTAGGTATATCATTTTCTTATTGGGAAAATATAAATCTGCTTGAATCATGGGGAAAAATACTTTAACAGAGAAATAAATAGAATCAGTAGAAGCACATGAAATGATCCCAAGAATATTTTCAAAAAGTAAAAATGATTTTTTGTTTCATCTATTCAAATATAAAAATTTAGCTCTTCTCAGGGTGTAAAGTAACTCCATTAACATGTAAGATACCAGAGTGCCATTTAGCTATCAAAGTGACTGAACTAAGATAAAATGTCTACTGTTTCCTCATTTGTTCTGTGATCTATGCTAGTTTGTGGTGTGAACAACTAGTTAAAAAATGGTAATTAAATTAGAATGCAATCATATCTTATTATTGAAAGTATTATTTCAAGTTTAAAAATAAAACTTTGAAAAAAACATTTTATTGATATAGATTTATTGCTTTAATGATATTAGAAATGTTAGAATCTTGATTGTGATGGTGGATCATGAGTCCACACAGATGATAAAATTGTATAGAACTTAATGCACCATGTGCATGTGAACAAATGAGTATAATTAAAGAAATTTAAGTTCAGTAGGTTAAATTATTGTCAATATATCTATTGCAATACTGTGATATAATTTTGCAAACTGTTACCATTGGACGAAACTGGGAAAAATGTACAAGGGATAACTTTGCTTTATTTCTTAAAACTGAATTAGAGTCTACAATTATCTCAATATTAAAAACAATGCTGATGGATGACAGTCCAGTAATATTTTTTAAGTAATCTTTACATAACGATAATTTGAGTTTTTCTGAATTGCTTTACTTTTTTTTTTTTTTGCATGGGTAGACATCGGGAATCAAACCTGGGTCTCTGGCATGGCAGACATGAATTGTTTTACTTTTTGTGGCTATCATATAAATATAACGATCATAGCTTCATTTATATTGATATTGACTATAGTTTCATAAATCCAAGGCCCTGAAACTTTTTGAGATTTTTTTGATATTTACATTTGAAACGTGAATATAGTCTTGAGACTAGAAAAATCTGATGTTAACGCACTAGAGTATTGGAAATTGTACAGTTCCAACATAAAACATTTTTACTGTTGGGCACTATTCAGTAGTTTGAAGATGAAACTGGAATTCATTCTGGAATCTCAAGGGTAAATGGTGCTCTAATAGTCTCTTATAATTGCACTTTCGCTTTTTGAGTTATACTTCCCTTAAACTCATAATCTCAGATATGGAAATCAATGAGCCAAAGTTTCCCAGTGGTTAAAGTTCTCTGCAAGCAGGATTAACTCTTTCAGTCTAACAAAACATTACTTTTTTGAACCGCTCCTAAGGGTCTTAAAATTAATTTTTGTTTGGTTAATTAAGACATTTAAACAAGGAAATGCTTCCTGAATGCAGCTAATGGGTCCAGATGTTATTTCTTAGTTCACTGTTTCAAAGGATATGCAAATTATATTGTACAGAAAATATGCTTAATTCATATATTCAATAAATTTTTGATAGTTCTCTGTATATAAGCCCTGTGCATACCAACTTAAAAGTATTTTGCATAGATTGTATTTGTGATAGCAAGAATGCAACTTCTTCATTTTTAAATAAATAATCTGGGGATATGCTGTAAAGGTCAGTGCAACTAAATATCATAGCAGTAGGAATCTTTACTACCATTTTACCCAAATCTGTGATTATATTATATATTATTGCTTATATAATTTTATTTAAAAAAGATCTTATAATTTCTTATATTATTTGAGATACTACATCAAGAAAAATCAGTTGTTGTGTGACCTCCTTTTACAATAAAAAAGTGGCATGATTAATATGTTATATTTTAATGAGATTTTAATACTGTTGTAAAATTTGGATGGAAGTGTCCATTTTTAATTAAATTGTAATCAAGATTCTCAAAAGAACTCATAAATAATTCTTAGTAGCAAAGGTGCTGCTGACACATTTGTGAACAGGTGTTCCATTTGATTACACATATTAGTTAGGTAAAAAATATCCCAAGCTTCTTTAATAGTTTTGCAATTTCACAATGTGCTACATGCTCAAAAACTAATTCTGACTTCAAAGCCTCAGGCCTGGATGACTCTGTGCATCCCAAGTAGAACTCTCTCCTGCCCTTACGGGTTGTTTTCAGAGTTTGTTATTTGTTTATTTGTTTTCCTAGTCTTGTCTAATATCTACCAGCTATAGCTAATGGACATCTTTCTAACCTCTCTATTCTGTACTATTAATCTAAGATTTAAAAATTCAAATACATGTGATTGCTATATTTAAAAACATAGTAATATGTAAAATAAATAGTATTATTGTATGGAATGAATGTTATTAAATTATCATGTTAAAAGTATTTACTACTTTTTTGTTTTGTTTTGTTTGTTTGTACGCTGTATGGCAGGGGCCACATTTCAATCTTTTTCCATGTGAGTATCCCCTTATTGCAGCACCATTTGCTGAATTTTCTGTTTGGCTTCCATGTTTGTTTGTTTGGGAAGTGCATGGGTCAGGAATTGAACCTGGGTCTCCCGTATGGCAGGTGAGAATTCTACCACTGAACTGCCCCCCTGTACCCTCTATACTACTTTATATGCTCACATAAGATCATTGGGTCTAACAAAATTCAGACATCTGAATGTGATAGAATTTTGTTTTTCTAACTAGTGAATTTACTTCTGCATTCTATATGTGGTTAGTTTTATTTTGATTATCTTCCTCTACTTTCTGCAGTAATCTAAAATTAATTTTTTCTGGACCCATGTCTCTGGGGAACTGCTTGTCATCTGATAAAAGAGAAAGAAATTAACATTTGTTGAAAGCCTGCTATGTGTTAGGTATTTTGGTGTGCCATTTTATCACTAATGTGGCTTTGAAAAACAGACACTCGTTACTCTTTCCATGTGAAGAAGCTGAAGCTCAAGGATATTGAGTAATTTATTCTGATTCACAGGTCAGTCATTCAAAAAATGAAAATTTAAATTCCTGCTTGTCTGATTCTAGAGAACAGTATCTTTCCATAATATTTTCTTGGGAATAGTATATATTTATCTTAAATTCCAAATTATCCCAATCAACCTTCTAGGATAGGCTGGCATTAGTATCCTCAGGATAAGAATATGATGGGTTATTCAGGACAGGCCTGTAGTTATCAGCCTGTCGAGATGCTTTTCATTTGATGGTCCTGCTTTTAATTTTGTATACTGGCATATATTTGCAAAAATATTACAAAACCAATACACAGAACTCCAATATACCCCCACCCATATGCTCAGATTATCAATTTTTAATAAATTGCTTCCTTTTCCGTATCATTCTATCCCTCTCTCTGTCATTCTCTTTCTCTCTCTCCCTCTCCCCCCCCCTTCTATCCCCCTCCCTAGCTGAATATTTGAGGGTAGGTTGCTTACCTTATGTTCATTGAACACTTAATACTTGCATCTACATTTCCTAAGAACAAGGATATAAAGTTATATAATCACATAATTACCGTTAGTAGTTCAAGAAATTTAAGAGTCTATATTTCATTTTCCCTTTGTCCCAATAATGTTCTTCTGCCTTTTTCTCCTCCGTTATTAGATCCAGCCCAGAATCATGTACTGAATTTAACCGCTGTTTTCTCAGTCTCTCTGTTTTTTTTAAATTTTGGGAATATAAAATTTCCCATCTCACAAAGCTGCTCTACTCTCACCATCATCCTATACCAACACTTTTCCAACACAACAAAGAGAAACCCTGAACCCATTATGCATTAACGCTTTATTCCACTCCCCACACCTGGAAACTATACTCAATTTTAGTCTCCTTGAAATTGCATATTCCAGTTATTGCATATGAGTCTAATCATACAACATCTGCCCTTTTCTCTCTGACGCATTTCACTCAACATGATGTCTTCAGGGTCCAACCATGTTATAGAATGCATCAGGACCTCATTACTTTTGTGGCAGAGCAGCGCTCCATTGCATGCTGTACATACAAAATATACCACACTTTGCTTTTCTGATCATCTGTTCAGGGACAGTTGGGTTCTTTTCACTTTTTGGCTGTTCGGAATAATACTGCTGACATTTGATGGCAGATATCTGTTCTAGTGCTTGCTTTCAGTTCTGTGGGGGGTATATCTAGAAGTGGGTTTGCCAGGCCATGTTGTTCTATATTTACATTTTGAGGAAATGCCAAACTGTTTTTCACAGCAGTTTCACAATTTTACTTCCCCACCAACCATGTACTATGTTTCCTATTTCTTGGCATCCCCACCAACACTGATAATATGTTTTTTTTTTATTAATAGACAAATTGATTAATGTATGATGACATCTCATTATAATTGTAATTTAAAATTCCCTAATGGGTAGTGATGCTGAGCATCTTTTCATATGATTATTGACCTTTTGTATATCTTCTTTGAAAAAAATGTCTCCTCAAATTCTTTGCCTATTTTGTAATCCAATCACTTACCTTTTTGCTGTTCATTTATATGAGTTCTTTGTATATTTTTCATATTAAATAGTTCTTTGTATGTTCTGCATATATATAATTTCCAAGTCTTTCACACTTTCTTGATGCACAAAATTGTTAAATTTGATGACATCTAATTTTTCTGTTTACTTTGCCTTTATGGCTCATGCTGTTAGTTTCATGTCTAAGAATTCATGTTCTAATACAAGCTCCTGAAGATGTTTTCTTCAATGAATTTTAGTTTTAGTCACTATATTTATATCTTTGGTCAATTTCAACTTAATTTGTGTATATGGTGTGAGGTACGATTCCACTTTCATTCTTCTGCATATGAAATCCAGATTTCATAGCACCATTTGTTTAAAATAACATTCTTTCCCCCACTGAGTAGACTTAGCACCCTTCTCAAAAATCAAAAATATATAATATGTGGGTTTATTTCTGAACTCTCAAATCAGGTCTATTGGTTTAAATATCAGTCCTTGTGCCAGGACCACACTCTTTTTATTACTATAGCTTTGCAATTAGTTTTAAAATCAGGAAATGTAAATTCTCCAATTTTGTTCTTCTTTAACAAGAAGGGTTTTTGCTTTCCCTACCATATACATTTGATAATTCGTTCATCCATTACTGCAAGAAAGATTGTTTAAATCACTTTAGGTAATATTATTATCTTAATGATACTGTCTACCAATTCATGAGCACAGAATAACATAATACTTTTTCCATTTATTTAGGTCTTCTTTAATTTCCTTCAGTAATGGTTCATAGTTTCCCATGTGCAAGTCTTTACATCTTTGGGAATAAGAAGGTACATATGGCAAGTTAAAGGGTACAGGAATGAGGCTTTAGAAGGGGCTTGAGGGTGGGCCACAGTGGCTCAGAAGGCAAGGACGCTTGCCTGCCATGCCAGAGGACCTGGGGTTCGATTCCCAGTGCCTGCCCATGTAAAAAAAAAAAAAAAAGAAGAAGAGGCTTGATAGGTAGAGTTGTCATGTCAGCCTGGTTATTTCCTTGAGAAATGTTAGTATTATTTTTTGATGGCCAGGGCCATGGATAATTGTTGTCAAAAGCAAGACGTTTAAGAGATTGAGCACTTCTTGGCAGTGTTTAATTGAGAGAAAGCCTTGCTCTTTCTACACTGCTGCTTGAGCATGCAGGACCAGGAAGACACAGATTTTTCCCTTTTCTTAGTTCTAGAGCTCAAGTGAGGGGCAATTAGTTCTATTTAGCTAAAAAAAGTCTCCAGAGGGTAGGGCCTTGATTTCACTCTAGTTTAGCTGAATATCAAATACTATGCTTGCTTTGTTTTTGATTAATTAAAATACTATTAGAGAGAAAAATATTTGACCAACAACCACAGAGGTTTTGTCTTGTTTTACTTTTATACATTTACTAGGTTTAGGTTAATTAACAGGTAGAACATAGTTTGTATACTTGCCTTGTTTGACTTTTAAAGTTCTTTTGTTGAAGATGAAGTTCTGATAGATAACTAATCACATGCGCTTTTAGAGAAGCTTTACGATAAAGTAGTGTAGTTGATGAATAAACTTTATTATTATACAGGTAAGTATTAAGATACAACATGAATAATAAGAAAATTAAGTTCTTAGGAATTTTTGCAATTTCTAAATATATGAGAAATTTTAGTTTGCTAGTATTTTTTTGAGGACTTGGCATGTATTTTTTATAAGGAATGTTGGTCTATAATTTTCTTCTCTTGTGATATCACCATCTGGTTTGATATTAGAGTGATGACATTAACTTTGTATATTTTCACAGAATTTACTTATATACATCATCATTCCTTGGAAAAAAAATTTTTGCAGACAATAAGCAATCATACTATTTTAAGAAGTAATTTTAAAAGGTTGAAAAAAATGGAGAAATGATAATCTCTATATCTATATATTTAGTGATTGAACCTACATTTTTCTATAAATTAAAATTACAGGATGTTTGAAAATAATAACAAATTTTTATTGAATACTTACTTTATTTCATGCACCATGAAAAGTGGTTTGTATGCATTGACTCCAACTTGAAGCACAGAATATGATTATGTCACCTATGTAATTTTGCACTGCTAGTACTGGCAGAGTTGTATTCAGACCCAAACAGTCCAGGATCAGAGCACATGACTCTTCTAATAATTATTATTGATCATGGCTTGCTACTGAAAAACTTACTTTGTGTCAAATACTGTTTCAAGCTTTCTTTCTAATTCATGAAATTCTTGCAACTATGCTACAAAATATATTCTGTTGTCATCAGGTTCAAGTTCAGGAAATCAAACCTTACGCAAAGGAAATCATTTGAAGATAACACAAATGATGGACAGTGGTTGAAGTCAGATGCAAACCCGGATTATTTGAGTCATTTTTCGGAGGAATTTGATATCATAAATTCTGTAAATTGGTCTGAAACCACTCAACACTCCTACTACTTTTCTTGTTCAGTTTATTTTCCATGTAACTCTCAGTTCCTTCTGGTATTTTTCCTCAGCAGTTTGATTAATCCCTAACCTTCCTTACTCTTTTTTTTTTTTATCCTTTTTAAAAACGCCTTCCTTGGTGAATTCATCTGCTTTCATTGACATAAACATGCTAATGCCTTCTAGCATACATATTTGAACCTGAAATTTGGACAGGATTCCCCAATACTTTCTGTGCATCTCTATTTGAATTTCCTAAAATACATCTTAATGTCTAATGTCTATATTCATAATTAGGCCTTCCCTACGTAAATATGCTCCTGCTTTCACTGACTTAGAGAATGAAAATATTCCATATCCAATTGACCCAGGCAGAATCAGCATGATATTTGACTCTTCCCTTGATTGTACCCCAATCACCTTGGTCTACTCAAACACTGTGGCTTTGTCAATTTTACCTCTTTTTTTTTCATTGTCCTGACCTTAAGACACAAACTTTTTAGTATGGATAATAAGACCCAGTATGTTCTCAACTTTGTTTTTCTTTCCAGATGTGTGTCCACTATTGCCAGGGTTTGGCATTTGCGTGAGGACAGTGAGGTACTTAATTCAGGTGAGACATTTAAGAGGTTATCAAAACTCTTTCTAATGGAGATAATTAACAGTTTAATGCAATAATTAAAAAAATAAAAATCAGTGCAAAATAAAACCTGATAGGAAGTGCAAGAATAGTTTAGTGGTAGAATTCTCCCCTGTCATGCGGAAGACCTGGGTTTGATTTCCAACCCATGCACTTGCCAAAAAGACAAACAAACAAGCAAAACAAACAAAATACGCAAAAAATTCAACATACTGTACTACAATAATGGGATACTTATATGGAAAAATAATGAAATGTGACCCCACTATATAGCATAAAAAAATCTGATGAAAAGATGTTGAATTTTAAAGAAAGACAGACACAAGTAGGGACAGGAATAGGATAAGGAGGTGTGGGTGATTTCAGAAAAAAGACTGCCATTGGAAAAAGCATTTCAAATATTTACAATTTTTTCCATGTTATTTGTTGAAAGTTTGCTACTCTGACTTTAGAATTAGAAAAATGCATTTCAGAGCTTAGCAATTTGAAAATTACAGGATACATTTAAAAGGTAAGCAAGGTGCTAGGAATACACTCTGAAGAACTGAAAGCAGGGACATTAATAGACATTTGCACACTGATGTTTATGGTGGCACTGCTCACAATAGCCAATGGATGGAGGTGACCAAACGGTGAGCTGTGGTATACACATATGATGGAATATTATGCAGCTAAAGAAATAAATTTAGTCATGAGGCATACAGTGAGATGAATGAAAATTGAGGACATTATGTGCGCAAAATAAGCCACACATGAAAGGACAAATAGTGTATATTCTCATTTAGAAAATGCTTATGAGATAATTAGAGCCTAGATTTTAAGTTCATATAGCAGTTACATTTATTCTTGAGTTTTAAGCTGTATTTCTAAATTCTGAGATGCTGTGTTCTTTGTGTATAACTTGGTAGTTCCTTGGGTCAATGGGTGCTTGTGTGACACCTAAGACTCAGAATTAGAGTCCTGCAGCTCTGAAAGTCAGCATCACTCCATACAGCAACTGTTAAAGAAGCTTTAAGAGAGAAATTACTTCAATTAAAGATACGGATGAAGCTGATCTGGTGTGGCTAAGAAAATTCAGAATATAGGGTAAAAGATGATGTTGTCTGTATTTAAACTTCAACTTCTGTGTGAGACCAAAGGAAGAGATGTATATTTTGTATGAAATTTAAATTTTCTGTAGCATACTATCTGACTTAACCTGTCTGTCCAGTTTATTTAAACAACCTAAATGCATGAAGTATAGAACAGTGAATGAAATCTGGTGATTCTGTATAGCTTAATGTAAAACCCCAATATATTCCAGAGCATTTTGGGTAGAGAATAAAAATAAGTATTTGCACAGTTCTGAGGAACTGGGGAAAAATTGTGGTACCATTAAACTTTACCTGGTAAATTTTTAACATTCTCTCAAGCATTGGGTACTCCCAATCTAATAAACCAAGCCCTTGATCCTGATGCTTGCCCTTATGAAACTTATTTCTGTAATGGTGAAGCTAAGCTTATGACTGAGTCACCTCTAGAGAACCTCTTTTGTTGCTCAGTTGTGACCTTTACCTTTAAGCTAACACTGCAAATAAACTGACTACCCTCCCCTTTCTGTAGGACATGACTCCCATGGGTATAATATTTTCTGGCAATGTGGGACATGACTCTCAGGAATGGGCCTGGCCTGGCCCCATGGAATTGAGAATGCCTCCATGACCAAAAGGGGGAAAGAATGTAACAAAATAAGGTTTCAGTGGCTAAAAATAGAGTCAAGAGGTCATTCTGAAATTTACTCTTATGCAAGTTTCAGCGAGTTAATACAAACTTCCATGGTTTTCCAAATGGTATGCCAAGCCCCAACCAACAGTATTTCTAAAAACTCCAAGGAAACCCAGGGCTCTATAGGAGTCTATAAAAGTTTTACTTATTAAGTTCAGTTTTCAGAAATTTAAAACCTCCAAAATGTTCCTATGCTAGATAAGCCCTGAAACTTAAAATTACGTCTCTCCCAGAAAATCAACCTGTGGAATTACCCTACCCCATGATGATGACACCTCCTTTTTTGTTTTTATGTATTTTTATTAAGATATCTTCACACGCCATATAGTCCATCCAAAGTATACAATCAATGGTTAACAATATCATCACATAGTTGTATATTCATCACCATGATCATTTTTGGAACATTTACATTACTCCAGAAAATGAAATTCAAAGAAAAAAATAAAACCCCAAACATCCCATAACCCTAACCTTTCCTCTTATTGAACACCACTATTGCAATCTACCTAATTTTAAGACTTACAATAGAGATAGTTTAACTAAGACAGTGTAGTATTGACAGATATATATTAGCACAACAAAATAAAACATCCAGAAGCACACCCATAAAATCACAGGTGACTATTTTTTTTTCATTTTGCAATATAGTTATACAATCATTATCAAAGGTCAGTCTACTAGATTACAGTTCAACAATTTCAGATATTTCCTTTAGACTATTCTAAAACACTAAACTCTATAAAGAAATACCTATATAATGTGTGAGGTCACAGCCATTTGTTAAATCTGAATTTCCAAGTTAGGATGAGAGGACAAAACGTCATTCCTTAGATGACTTACATCATTTCGTTGAAGATTTCATGAGATGAAACCTATTGGACAATGCCCTGCAGTGTTTTGTAATTGTTTGGGGCACATGACCCCTCTTCCTTCCAATTTTTCCCTGTGGGAAAGGTAATGTTTATCCTATGCCTCTCCTTTTTTGTACATTGGGAGCAGGTAACTTTTTCTCTAGGTTTCACCAGTTCACAAATGGAGGGGAATTGTGCCCCAGCACAAACCATACCCATAACCAGTGTTGGTGAGACTTTGCACTTAGCATTATTATTGAAATGACGTAAGTCTTTTGAGATGTTGTGATGAAATTAATGCACTATACATGCAGAAAGAAAATGTCTTTTGGGGGTCTAGAGAGTGGACTGTGATGGCTTGCAGTTGTATGTACTCCAGATAAAAGATGATATTCTTAAATACAATCCATTCCTGTGGGTGTAAACCAACTATAATGCAATGAAAAAGGAGAGTATTCAAAATCTGGAAGAGAAAACAAGATGTTATATACCAGATAGTACCAATTACATTAAGTTCTAGTTTCTCATCAGAAATCATGAAGGTAAGAAGACAGTGATTTTCAATACTTAAGGTGTTGAGGGAAAAGTATTTCCAATCAAAATTTTTACATCTGACAATATTTTTCTTTAAAAAATGAGAATAATAAGACATTTACATAAACAAAGAATGAAGGGGTTCATCACCAAAAGAATTGCCCAGCAAACACTGCTACAGGGAATTCTTCAGACTGAGGAAATGACACTAGGCAGTAGATAAAATAAGTACAAATAAATAAAAACCTCTAGTAATGCGAAAGTGTGGGTAATCATAAATGTCACTGATATTGTATTGTGTTTTTTGGAATATATTTCTTACATATGCTAAAGTGGAAATACCTAAAAAGTAATGATAAATCTATAGTTTTTGACATTCAACGTAGAAAGGTATGCTTTGTAACATACAAAAAAAGGTGAGGAACTGAATGGTTTAGCAACAGTGCACATGCATGCTATTCAGGTTATATTGGTATGAAATACAAATGCAACCTCATAGTAACCACAAAGAAAATGTATGAAAAATATGCCCAGAAAGAAAGGAGAAGTGACTTAATGTGGCACAATATAAATAATCAAATAAATATAAACATATAAATTAATAGAAGATTTTAAGATCAAAAAGGTAGATGATTTATAAAGACTAAATAGCAAAAACAAAATAAAGTCCTGCAACAGCAGTAGTTACTATAAAAGTAAATGGATTAAACTCTCCAGTCTAAAGGCAAATGTTGACAAAATGAATAAAAATGCCTGACTCAACTATATACTATCTGTAAGATGCCAACCTGAAATTCAAAGACTTAAGTAGACTGAAAATGAAAGAATGGAAAAAAAAAAATACCATGCAAGTAGTAATCAAAAGAGAGCTGAGGTAGCTATACAAAGAACAGTTAAAATAGACTTGAAGAAAAACATATACCAATAAAGGGGTCAATTCGGTGAGAAGATGTAACAATTGTGAGTATGTGTGCACTTAACAGAAGAGCCCAAAATATATAAAGCAAATATTGACAAATTTGAAGGGAGAAATACTTGCATCTACATTAATGAAAAGAGACTTTAATACAACACTTTCAATAATGAATAGAATATCTAGACAGAAAATTAACATGGAAATATAAGACTGGAATGATGCTCTAAACCCTCTAGACCTAACAGACACACATAGAACACTTCACTCAGAGCCACACAACACACATTCCACTTTAGTGCACATGGATCATTCTCCAGTATAGACTATATGCTAAGTAAAAAACAATTCTCAATAAATCCAGAAATATTGAAATCATACAATTTATCTTTCAGGCTGCAATGGAATGGACAAATTTCTAGAAACACACAGCCATATACACTGATTCAAGAAGTTAGCAGATCACAACTAACCAATAACTAATTTAGAGATTGAATCAGTAATCAAAACCTCCTACAAAAGAAAATCTGGAACCAGATGGCATCACAGGGGAATTTACCAAACAAACAGTCCAAGAAGAATTAACACCAATCATGCTCAAATTCTTATAAAATTTGAAGAGAAGGGAATGCTTCCTAACTCATCCTATGTACCCAACAGGACCCTGATGCTAAAGCCAAGTAAAGATAGCACAGAAAAGAAAATTAGAGGCCAATATCTCTTAGGAAAATATATGCAGAAATACTCAACAAAATCCTAACAAACCAGGTCCAACAGTATATTAAGAGAATTATACATCTTGATCAGGTGAGATTTATCCCAGGTATACCAGGGCAGTTCAACATAACAGAAACAATATAATACATCAGTTTAACAAACATAACCAACTCAATTGAACCAGTAGAGGCTTCTGACAAAATTAAGCATCCTTTTTTGATAAAAACACATAGATAACTAAAAATAGAAGGATGTTCCCTCAACATGATAAAGGATATATATGACAACCCCACCACTTTCATCATATTATGAACAATGGAAAACTTACCCTCTTAGACAAGGAAAAACATGGATATCCACTGTCATTACAGTGACTCGATATTGTAATGGAAATTGGAGCTAGAGTAATTAGTTAAAAATTAATAAAAGAGGGACGTCTTCCACTCACCCCTGAGGGTTGTCTCCTGAGTCGTTTCTTCGTGACTGTGTGCTGTGTGCTTGACTCAGTATGGCCTCTTAACCCCCACCATCAGCTAACCAATAAGTGGCACCCAATGTGGGGCCCTTCAGAGGTTCTCCGTGATAGCCACCCCCTTCGGTGGTTCTCCGTGATAGCTGTCCCCTTCAGTGGTTCTCAGTGACAGCCACCCACCTTCTCACTATAAGAAGTAAAAGATGGGACTTCCGGGTCAAGATGGCGGCTTAACAACATGCGCGTTCTAGTTCATCCTCCAGAACAACTACTAAATAACCAGAGACAGTACAGAACAGCTCCTGGGGCCACGTTCTGTGATCAGACACACAGCATACCCCAGTCTGGACCAGCTGGACCGGCTGTGAGCACCCCCCAGAACCGTGAGTTCCCAAAGCTGTGGTGGCCAGCACCCCTCCCCACAGGCTGCTTCCCAGAGGGGAGAGGAAAGGACTTTACCAGCAGCAGGGACTGGGCACAATCAAATGCCAATTGTGGAACTAATTAACAAATTCTGACTACTAAAAATAGGCCCCCAGCGCAGGTGAAACCTGATCAAAACAGAGGTTGCTCATTTTAGTCCTGGTGCCAAGGGGGCAGGACTGATGGAAAAAGGGGGAAAAAAAAGAAGGAAACAGAGGTTTTTGTGGCTATGTATCTACAAAGGCTTGACTGCCTCTGGATACAGTGGCAGGACTTTTCAGGCTGCAACTGCCCCAGGCATAGGCAAAAGTGTGCTCTTTTAGGGGCTTGTCTAGAGCCTGTGCCTTCCCCAGGGGAGAGGTGAAGCCCAACTCAGGTGGAATCCCTCCATCAAGGAATTCAGACCCCAGGGCTTGGTAATTTGAAGCCATTAAAACCAGCCTACAACCTCTCCTCTGTCTCTGCCACACCCCCAGCAGGGAGAGTCTGCCAAAGTTAAAGGTACCGCATCATCTTATGCTGGTGGGACCTGCAGGCAGACAAGCACCACACACAAGGCAGGATAAGAAAAACAGAGTCCAGAGACTTCACAGGAAAGTCTTTCAACCTGCTGGGTCTCACATTCAGGGAAAACTGACACAGGTAATTCCTTCCCCCCAAAAGGAGGCCAGCTTAGTCCGGGAAAACCCAGCTGGAGTCTGTAATACCTATGTAGACCCTCCTAAGGGTAGGGAGGGAAAAGGCACCTTATAAGCAGAACAAGAAACAAGAAAATAAGAACTGCAAAATTCTCCTCTGTTAAACAAAACTTAAGCTAAAAGTCCAGATAAAGCTGAACGGAATGTCAAAGAACAGATAGACAACAAATTCATCCAGCAAGAAAACCCTAGATAAAAGAAGTGAAAGCAAACTCCAGAATAAACTAATTAAGGGAATTAAATGCCTAGACACCAGCAAAAAATAACAAATCACACTAGGAAAATTGAAGATATGGCCCAGTCAAAGGAACAAACCAACAATTCAAATGACATACAGGAGCTGAAACAATTAATGCAGAATGTACGAACAGACATGGAAAACCTCATCAAAAACCAAACCAATGAATTGAGGGAGGATATAAAGAAGGCAAGGAAAGAACACAAAATAATAAAAAGACAACAGAAAAAGAAATAAAACGATAATAGAGAAAAAAAAGTTATACATACCATACCCCTTACCCCTTGCTTTCATTTAGCACTAGCATTTCAAACTAAATTTATTTTAACATTTGTTCCCCCTATTATTTGTTTTTATTCCATATGTTCTACTCTTTTGTTGATATGGTAGATAAAAGGAGCATCAGACACAAGGTTTTCACATTCACAGAGTCACATTGTGAAAGCTATATCATTGTTCAGTCTCATCAAGAAACATGGCTACTGGAACACAGCTCTACATTTTCAGGCAGTACCCTCCAGCCTCTCCACTACATCTTAAACAACAAGGTGATATCTACTTAATGCATAAGAATAACCTCCAGGATAACCTCTCGACTCTGTTTGGAATCTCTCAGCCATTGACATTTAGTCTCATTTCACTCTTCCCCCTTTGGTCGAGAAGGTTCTCTCAATCCCTTGATGTTAATTCTCAGCTCATTCTAGGGTTTTTCTCAGTCCCTTGATGCTGAGTCTCAGCTCATTCCAGGATCTCTGTCCCACATTTCCAGGGAGGTCCACACCCATGGGAGTCATGTCCCATGCAAAGAGGGGGAGGGTGGTGAGACAGCTCGTCATGTTGGCTGGAGGGAGAGGCCACATCTGAGCAACAAAAGAGGCTCTCTTGGGGGTGACTCTTGAGCAAACAAAAGAGGCTCTCTTGGGGGTGACTCTTAGGCCTAAATTTTAAGTAGACTTGACCTATCCTTTGTGGGGTTAAGTTTCATGTGAACAAACCCCAAGACTGGGGGCTCAGCCTGTAGCTTTGGTTGTCCACACTGCTTGTGAGAATATCAACAATTCGACTTGGGGAAGTTGAATTTCTCCCCACTCTCACCATTTCCCAAAGGGGGCTTGCAAATACTTTTCCACTCATTGATCGAATCACCCTGGGATTCATTGGGGCATCACTCTGGACAAACAAACAAAATCTTATGTCCTACCTGAGATTCCAAGTACTTACGACGTTCAATCAAACTATCTACATAAGTTATATTAGGAAATGCTCTAGTCAAAATATAAATTTTGTAACAAACATTTTTTGCTTTAGTCTTACACATAAGGTGACATTTAAAAATATTAATTACCATCTATTTTCAGCACCCTGCAATAATGACATTCCTTTATTCTTCCTCATGCAAAAACATTTTTAAAATTTGTACATTGTACATTTCACTATTGTTATACACTCTAGGCATTCCTAGATAATACCATCTCAATCTTTAACATCTATCTTTCTTTCTGATTTCATTTATGTCCCCAGCCCTCCTCCCTCTATCATTCTCACATGCAGCTTCATTCAGTGTTTTAACATAATTATATTACAGTTATGTAGTATTGTGCTGTCCATTTCTGAGTTTTTTTATCCAGTCCTGTTGCACAGTCTGTATCCCTTCAGCTCCAATTACCCAATATCTTACCCTATTTCTATCTCCTGATGATCTCTGTTACCAATGACATATTCCAAGTTTATTCACTAATGTCAGTTCATATCAATGAGACCGTACAATATTTGTCCTTTAGTTTTTGGCTTGTCTCACTCAGCATAATGTTCTCAAGTCTTTTGATTGGAGAGTTCAATCCATTAACATTTAGTGTTATTACTGTATGGATAGTACTTTCTTCTACCATTTTGCCTTTTGTATTTTATATGTCATATCTAATTTTCCTTCTTTCTACACTCTTCTCCACACCTCTCTCTTCTGTCTTTTCATATCTGTCTCTAGTGCTGCCTTTAGTATTTCTTACAGAGATGGTCTCCGGGTCACAAATTCTCTCAGTGAGTTTTTTGTCTAAAAATGTTTTAATTTCTCCCTCATTTTTTGAAGGACAATTTTGCTGGGTAAGGGAATTCTTGGTTGGCAGTTTTTTCTCTTTTAGTAATTTAAATATATCATCCCACTGTCTTCTCGTCTCCATGGTTTCTGCTGAGAAATCTATACATAGTCTTATTGGATTTCCCTTGTATGTGATGGATTGCTTTTCTCTTGCTGCTTTCATGATCCTCTCTTTCTCTTTGACCTCTGACATTCTGACTAGTAAGTGTCTTGGAGAATGTCTATTTGGATCTATTCTCTTTGGGGTGTGTTGCACTTCTTGGATCTGTAATTTTAGGTCTTTCATAAGAGTTGGGAAATTTTCAGTGATAATTTCTTCCATTAGTTTTTCTCCTCCTTTTCCCTTCTCTTCTCCTTCCAGGACACCCACAACAGGTATATTTGTGTGCTTCATATTGTCATTCAATTCCCTGAGTCCTTGCTCATATTTTTCCATTCTTTTCCCTAGAGTTTCTGTTTCTTTTTGGATTTCAGATGCTCTGTCCTCCAGTTCACTAATCCTAACCTCTGTCTCTTGAAATCTACCATTGTAGATTTCCATTGCTTTTTTCATCTCTTCTACTGTACCTTTCATTCCCATAAGTTCTATGATTTGTTTTTTCGGACTTTCCATTTCTTCTTTTTGTTCATTCCTTGCCTTCTTCATATCCTCCCTCAATTCATTCACTTGGTTTTTGATGAGGTTTTGCATGACTGTTTGTATATTCTGAATTAATTGTTTCAGCTCCTGTATCTCATTTGAACTATTGATTTCTTCTTTCGACTGGGCCATATCTTCAATTTTCCTGGTGTGATTTGTTATTTTTTGCTGGTGTCTAGACATTTAATTACCTTAATTAGTTTATTCAGATGATTGCTTTCACTTATCTTACTTAGGGTTTTCTTGCTAGATAAGTTTATTGTCTATCTATTTTTTGACCTTCAGTTTAGCTTTTTCTGGACCTCTAGCTTAGGTTTTGTTTAATAGAGGATAATTTTTCAGTTCTGGTTCTTTTGTTTCTTGCCCTGCTTGTAAGGTGCCTTTCCATCCCCACCCTTAGGAGGGTCTACATAGGTAATATAGACTCCAGCTAGGTTTTCCCAGACTAAACTGGACTCCTATCAGGGGGAAGGAGTCACCTGCATCAGTTTTCCCTGAGGGTGAGACCCAGCAGGTTAAAAGACTTTCTTGTGAAGTCTCTGCACTCTGTTTTTCTTATCCTGCCCAGTATGTGGCGCTTGTTTGCCTGTGGGTCCCACCAGCAAAAGATGTTTTGGCACCTTTAAGTTTGGAAGGCTCTCCCTGCTGGGGGCGTGGTGGAGACAGAGGAGAGGTTGTAGGCTGGTTTTAATGGCTTCAAGTTGCTGAGTCCTGGGTTCTGAATTCCTTGAGAGAGGGATTCCACCTGAGTTGGGCTTCACCCTTCCCCTGGAAAAGGCACAGGCAGGAGACAGCCCTGAAAGCAGTCAGTTTCTGCCTATGCCTTGGGCAGTTGCAGCCTGAGTAGTTCCACCGCTGAATCCAGAGGCAGCCAAGCCTCCATAGAGACAGCCACAAAAACCTCCATTTCATCCCCTTTTCTCTTTTCCAATTAGCCCAATAAGCGATCTTTGCCTTAACCAGTTTCACCTGATTGGGAGCCTATTTTTAGTAGTCAGAATTTGTTAATTAATGCCACAATTGGTGTTTGGTTGGACTCAGTCCCTGCTACTGTTAGAGTGTCTTTCCCTCTGGGAAGTCGCCTGTGGGGGAGGGGTGCCGGCCACCACCTGCTGCGGCTTGGGGAACTCACGGTTCAGGGGGGACTCGCAGCTGGTCCAGCTGGTCCAGACTGGGGTATGCTGTGTGTCCAGTCACTGTCGTGTCTCTGGGAGCTGTTCTGTACTGTTTCTGGTTATTTAGTAGTTGTTCTGGAGGACGAACTAAAACGCGCACCTTGCTAAGCTGCCATCTTGGCCCCTCCTCCCCCCTACACTTTTTAATAGTTTTATAATCATATTTCTTGATCCATTTTGAGTTAATTTTTGTGTATTGTATAGGATAAGTGTCCTCTTTCATTTTTTTGCATATGGATATCCACTTCTCCCAGCTCCATTGTTGGAGAGACTATTTTTGCCATTTGAGTAGACCTGGCAGCCTTGTCAAAAATCAACTGCCACAGATATGAGCATCTATTATCTGAACTTTCAATTCGATACCATTTTTCAATATATCTATCATTGTTTCAATACCATGTTGCTTTGACCACTGTAGTACTACAATATGCTTTAAAGTCAAGAAGTGTGAGTTCTCCAACTTTGTTCTTCGTTTTCAAAATATTTTTGACTATTCAGGGCCCCTTACCCTTCCAAATAAGTTTGTTAATTGGCTTTTCCATTTCTAAGAATGTGGGGTACTGTTATTTTTATTTGAATTGCATTGCATCTGTAAATCATTTCTGGTAGAACCAACATTTTAGTGATATTTGATCTTCCAATTCATGGACATGGAATGTTCTTCTATTTATTTATATATTCTTTGATTGGTTTAAGAAATGTCTTTTAGTTTCTGCGTACAAGTCCTTTACATCTTGGTTAAGTTTATTCTGAGGAATTTGATTTTTTTGTTGCTAGTGAAAGTGGATATTCTTGATTTTGTCCTCAGATTGCTCATTAGTAGTGTATAGAAACACTACTGATTTTTGTTTTTTTTGACTTGTACCCTGCCACTTTGTTGAATTCACTTGTTAAATACAAAAGGGCAAATACCATATGATTTCACTGATAATAACTAGAAAAAACAGACTATTAGAATCAAGAACTAGAATATTGGTTATGAGGGAACCAGATAGAGATAAGGAATAGTGAGTTAATGCTTACATTATATAGAATTTCTATTTAGAATGGGAGAGTGGAAAAGGTTTGATAATGGATGATGGCTTTGGAAACAAAATAAGGTGCACGTAACAGCAATGAAATGTATATTTGAATGTAATTAAAAAGGGAAATTTTGGCTTGTATAGATATTACCAAAAAATTTAAAATAAAAATCCATAGGGCTGTACAAGATAAACAGTGAACCCTAAAGCAAATCATGGTCTATAGTTAATAGCACAATTGCAAAAAAGAAAAAATATTCATCCATTGCAATAAATATACTGCACTAATGCAAGGAGTTAACAATAGGGTGATATTTGCTAACTCTGTGTTTTATGCCTGATTTTTATGTAAAATGATATCTCTAATTAAAAAAATAACAATAGAAACTGCCATTTGCTTCTTATAAACATTGGACTGAATATTCCTCCTCATAAGCACATTTTGCCTTATCTAGCACTTTTCTTATTTCTAAAGCCATATTATACATATATTTAAATATTTTAAACCTTCTTTAGAAGCATTTTTTTTGATGGGAAAATAGACAGCAAACTATCATAAATGCCCTTAGAGATAAATACATGGTTAAGAGCATATTGGTGGTAAGTATTATAACTTGAAGAAGGACTCTATTGTCAAATGATGTCTTACTTGGCTCATAATGTGCACTAGACTTAGAAAATTTCTAATCAATAATGGACTTTATAAAGAAAAGGATTATATTCAGTATTATCTATTTTTGATAGTTCTGTCAAATTCACTATTTTATGGCTTTATGTTTCTGCATCATTTTCCATACAATCTTGCTAGTATATTTCAACAACATTTTTATATCCAGTTCCCCATTCTTAAATAAAATAAACATTTCCCCATAATAGAAACATCATCTACCAGAAGGATAAAACCGAATGACTAAAATCATTTTAAATACAACTATATCCTTTATTTTCAACAACCATGCATCTGAAATGAAGGATCTTGCAGACCATTAAGTTCCATGCAGTTTCTCTGAATCAGCACAAAATCTTCAGCACAGGTGTTTTTGTAATTATGATGCATTGGGAAAATTCTGCATGCTCAATGGCCCTCAGATTCGCACTTCCACCTCATCAGTCACATGTCAGTTTAACTCCACCCTGTGCCCTAAATCTCCAGTGTCATTAAGAAGCTGCAAACTTCAGAGGGCAGATTTGCAGCTGTGATTGTATAATACAGAACATTTCCTGAAAAATGTATGAGTATGAGTTTTTTCCTAATATTTCCTCTATAGCAATCTGCCAGAACCATAACCATCTAGACATATTTATTATTCACATTTGTAAAAGAGGCTTTCATTGCTCTTTGTGATATGATGTTCTCTTGTTATTTCATAAATACCCCATTGATATTCTTTCTGCGAGGAGATGCTCTAACCTCAGCAACACAGCTGCTTCTTTCCAACAAAATTTGTATTTTCAGTCATAGAGACAACTTCACCTTGATATATCTGTAGTCTTGGCATACTCCTGGAGTTGCTAATCAAAACCAGAGAGCCTATATTTACTCAAGGAGTGATTAATATTCTTTGCCAAAGAGTGAATCCTTGGGTAATCATGCAAATCTCAAAAAATATATTTTAGAGAGAAATATTGTAGTACTTGGAATCACTGGACTTCATAAAGAAAGAACAAATATATATGAAATATTTAGCACTTTTGACTCTTTTTTTCTGAAGTGCAGTAGTATTTACAGCCCATTTTGCTCCTGGTAGCTTACATAATCTTGTTTTATTATTTATTTTTTTCACATATACTCCAATGCTTTGTTCTTCATTTATTCTCTCATTCTTTTTTATTTTCCTCCTTCATCCTTCTTTCCTTCCTTCCTTCTCCCTTTCTTCCTTCTTTCTTACTTCCATGCATTCATGTATTAACATTTCTTGAAAATCCTTAATGAGCCAGGCACTTTGCATAGAGCGATTAGCTCATAACATATTTTTTTCCATAAGAACTTTGTATCTTTATGCTTCCTCCAGGTTTACTGATATTATTTTAAGTTACTCTGCTGATCCTAATACATTTGCGACCCCTGAAAAAATATACACAAGTGTAGAAATCTGGAATATGGGAATAACAGCTCACTACTGATGTCTGCTATCTAAAACATGTACTTTCAGTAAGAAACTTGTATTTGAATTAAAACTTTCAGCTTGAGGCAGTTATTTCCATGATATATAGTAATATGTGAAGTTTATTTTCTATTACTTTTTTAATTTGGGGTTTTATTTTTGGGAAGGGAGTCACGTGATCTAAGAGTAGCTTTGACAGTGAGAATTAGCTGTAACCAAAAATAAAAATACTCTATTTAAAACAAATACCAACCTGTCCTAATTCACCTTTGGCAGCATCCAGCTACATAATCCTCATATGCATTTTTGTAAATTTTCTCAAAAGGTAAGAAGAGTAATACTTAAGTGGTAAATGAAGTTGTATTGCCATTGAGTAGGAAAAATAAGAAAACATTATTTCCAAGGAAAAGCAATGTTCTTCATTGTTCATATGTTCTTATTTTTAGTGAAATCCTGCCTTTTTTAGATTAAAATATTGGTAGAATTAGATAGAGCAATGACTTCTTCACATGTATAATGGAAACAGGGGGAAAAAAAGTCTTTGTTTGGGACAAAGGCTGTAGAATATTGATTTACATGGAAGTGTTTTATGAAGGTCTACCTGAATGAATTCCCTATTTTATTGCATTTAACTTTTAGATAAAATCATTTAACCTTTAGATGAAAGCATTTACCAGAGTCATTGCTGTGCCTGAATTGCATTAAAATGGACACAACAATTTTTGCTGTATTTTGTCATCAGGACAAATATGAAAATGGTATCAAAACAGTTGAAAATATTAAGAATTTTTTGTTTTATCATCAGCCAAATCTTATACTCAGTACTTTATGTACCTCATTTTGTTGAATCCTCTTAATAAATGTAGCCGATAGAGTTTTTAATCATCTTTTAATATGTACCAGGACTCAGATTTAGAGTTAGATATTTTCCCACATAATTTCCTTCATTGGCATTTCTGTGAGAAATCCTTGAATGCCTATAGCACCAAGATTATACGTATTTCTCCTAGGAAATGGTATGTGCTATTAATTCAATATTTGTATAAAAGATTCAATTTTGTTGTCATAGTTGTTATTAAAATGATCGGAACCAACATTTTAGTCGTTCTGGAATAAGTGTGCATATTATTCAAGAATATATGCTTCACCTCATTTCGTTCTCCATTTCAACAGGTTTTCTCTCAAGCTTATTTTGCTCCATATTTTAATGTGATCTATTTCTAAAACATTAAACTAAATGCAAACACAGACAGTTGGTTTCAGTAAATGTGGGAGGGTCATTGTCAGTATGCTACACAGGTTCTATAAGGATCCTATTTATTTAAAATAATGAATTATAAATATTTGATTTATAAGGGTATTCTTTAAACTATGGAATTAGAGATTTACTACGTACCATTTGGCTGACTACATTGGCTGTAGTAAAATTGCACCAATTAATCCTCTCAATGTGAAAATGGAACTTACGCAAAATGGGTATTCAAAATATTTATGACATTGACCATATTAGCCAATATGGATAGCTTGTTGATTTTCAACCAGTTTTCTACAATCTCAATAAGTGGAGTTTTAATTTGTTTTTTGTTTGTTTGTTTGTTTGTTTTTTGCATGGGCAAGCACCAGGAATCCAACCCTAGTCTCCCGCAAGGCAGGCGAGAATTCTGCCTGCTGAGCCACCATGGCCTGCCCTGCCCTAGCTTGTTTTTGACAACATTTTTCTTTGAGATTAAGAATTGGGCTCTGGTATGGCTCACTTGGCCTGAGATAACTTGTATAGCTAGTATTACTTTCTGGATTTTAGCTAAATTTGGCTAGGTGCAGATCTGAATGTGAGTTCTATTTTTCACTTTATAATTTCCTTAATGAATGCCACATTTTTCAAATAGTTACAATAATAAAAGTTTTGTATGAATTATATTTTCATTATTGTAATTTGATATGGTAGATTCTTCTAAAATAAAAAGATTTTGCAATGTAAATCTTGTTCTGCAATTTTTTTAGTTTTGTAAATTTTAATTTTCAGAGATCCAGTTTATTTTTGTCAGATACATCTGGATTGTAATGCCTGTCATTTGAAAGGGGGCTAAGGAAAAGGTAGCTCTCAGAAACAATACCAACTCTCGAAGAAATTTTGTATATGAGATAGTATCTTTTGTTTTTATTTATTTATTTTTTTACACGGGCAGGCACCGGGAATTGAACCTGGGTCTCCAGCATGGCAGGCAAGAATTCTGCCACTGAGCCACCGTAGTATCACCCGAGATAATATTCTTAAAAGAGAACACATAGTAAATGAAATAAAACATTCATGAAGAGTTTATTTTCTAAAGAAGCGTTGAGCTAAAGAATTTTACCAGGAAGTAAGAGTATTATTTCTTTTTCTTGTCACTGGAAGTTCTACTAAATGAATAGTAGCGGTCATTTACTACATTAAAGTCAAACAAATTCCACAGCTTCCATCATTTTTATGTTCTGGTTCAAATGTAAAAGGAGAGATGTATAAAGGAACAAGGTCAATAATAATTAATATGAGAAACTTGTATACAAAAATCTGATACAAGTTTTGTTTGCTTGATTTGGCACGGGCAGGCTCCGCTAAGCGAACCGGTCTCCAGCATGGCAGGTGAGAACTCTGCCACATAGCCACCATCACACTGGCCTGATAAAGTGTTCTTACAGTCACATATATGTTAATAAGATCATCAGATTTGGTTCTCTAGAGAAACAGAATCAACAGGGAACAGTCGCAAATATAACATTTATAAAGGTGCCTCCCGTGACCACGGAAACTCAGAGTCCAAAATCCGCAGGGCAGGCTGTGAAGGCAATGATTCCGACGGAGGGTCTAGACGAACTCCACAGGAGAAGCTCCCTGGCCAAAGCAGGAAGAGTCTGTCTCTTCTGAATCCTTCTTAAAAGGCTTGCTGTGTTTAGATTAAGCATCACTCATTGCAGAAGACACGCCCCTTGGTTGATTACAAATGAAATCAGCTGTGGATGCAGCTGACATGATCATGATTTAATTCTATGAAATATCCTCACCAGGACAGACAGGCCAGCACTTGCCCAACCAGACAAACAGGTACCACCACTTGTCCAAGTTGACACATGAAGCTGACCATGACAAACAATATGACATATTTGTTATTATCTATTAGAAATATTTTATGGGATGAAGTTAGGAGATAATTATCTAGCTACAAGGTATTCTTTAATCTCAGGTATAAATCATTTTTTAAAGTTTGCTTCTTTGGTGGGACGTGGAAACCACCTGAAGTCATGGGCCATAGCAGTGTTGAAAACATAATCCACTTAGGAACATTGGTTTTGTGATATTAGTACAACCGTTACTATAATCAGCAAAACATAAACAACGCAAAGTTGATACCATTTACTGTTATTTCTACTAAGTTTAAAATACATTGTTAATTTTATTCTTATCACATGTCCATGATGGACTTATTAGGATCCCAAAAAGATGGACAGAATAATTAAATTTCTGGAAGTTTAAGTAATTTTTTCAAAGTAATAGAACTAAACACCTTTGAAAGCCAAGATTTGAATTCTGTTCTGGCTTTGAAGTCTATACATCTAATCAATATAAATATTTGCTTTAATTACAAAACCGTGTATCTCTAAGGAAAAATTGTTATAACACAAACAAGTTATAGGAGATAATCTATTTTATTTGGTTATAGAAGTTAATTTTAATTCTCTTATTTTTGCTATTAGTTTTTTATCTGCTCATCATTCTTGATGTTATAATAAAAGTAGTACTAAAATGAAGATCAGGCATAATTTGGAAAGTATCTGTTTAATTGTATCCTTAAGCATGTAAACGTAATGGTGTAATTTATATCTGAAGTGCAATGGTACAGAATGGGAAATACAAATTTATCAACTAACATTTGATAGGCATTGGGTAAACCATTTAACCTACCGTCTTAGCACACCCTACTGTATTTCTGTTTACATTTCGGCATTCTCTAGTAGATAAATCCCACAGATGCAGGGATTTGGTTTTACTTACTAATTTTTAACTCCAGAACAATGCTTAGTCATTTGTTAATACAGCATAAATGCTTATTAATGGAAATGAAGGACTATATCATTCACACAAAATAATTCCATAAACATTAAAGATACATTTATTATTGAAATTATGTAAAAACAGAGGCTTTTTTAAACAAATTATTTGAAGTCATGGGTTATTG
The DNA here is from genome assembly GCF_023851605.1 of Tamandua tetradactyla. NCBI lineage: Eukaryota > Metazoa > Chordata > Mammalia > Pilosa > Myrmecophagidae > Tamandua > Tamandua tetradactyla. Next base: position 33,735,613 of record NC_135352.1, read on the forward strand.
ATTTTGAGAACATTGAGCTGAAGTATTCTACCAGGAAGAAATAGAACTTGCTTTCATTATTCCTGGAAGCTCTATTTATGGAATGGAATCAGTCATTTTCTACCTACAAACTTACTATATGAACTATACAGACATGCGGAACATGTAAATATTTTATAGTCCAAGTCTATTTTAAGGCAGTTAGAAATTCAGAATACATTTTTCCACTAAATAATGAATTCTGTTTAGGTTCCTGGGAAACTCCACAAAAGCTAATTGTCACAATGTACCTGGAATGTGGTATTACGTAATGTGTTTTAAGTAGGCCAGTGCTTGAAGCAGAGGAAATCTTGATTCCATTTTGGTACCAAACAAGCCAACAAGAGAGAAATCCCTTTTGCTCCTAATTATCAAGAACAAAGAACACATTTTTTTTTGATCAGTATAGGTTTGTGGAAGCACAGAACCATATAAAATACAGGTGGTTTTCATTTTGCATGGGTGGTTTAGCCTGTAAAAATTGCCATCAGGCTGAAACCATGTAAAGTGATAGTAACAATCAGTGGCATAAAACAAAATTGTTCCGTAACCTTCACATTTTTAAAAATATATGTATAAAAATCTATTACTTCCATTATAACTGTACAAAAATTGAAAAATAAAAAAAACTATGTTATTTAGTACACTGTGATTTAAACTTTTAGGAAAACTGAGAATTAAAGGTTTATATTTCTTGGAAAATTATTATCAAGAGTACTTTGAGCTGTGCTTTTTTTTTTTTCACATTATATAGCTTGTGAAAAGGAATGAACATATTTCTATGCTTGGCAAAATGTCCCACTTTTCCAAGTCTAGATCAGCTTCCAATATTTTATTCTTTACACTTTGGATGCCATGAACTATTTCTAAGTGTTTCTTTAGTGTGAGGGCTTTTGACAGTTTCACCTACTCTGGGACATTTTGTCTTTTTCGTTACAACCATTCTCATTTACCTATGTAAGTTTACTTTCACTGTGTTACCCTGGCTACTATCTAGTACCTAATACAATGGCAGTGTCAACGTTCCTGGGGGGGCAGCTGTTTCTTCTCCAATTCCATTTCATTTTGATTACAGTTTCACTTCCATCATTATCATTGGTTGTTTCTTATTGCACTTCCATCTCTCTTGGTCAATTCCTTTTCTTGATTGTCCATTTTTGTGAAATATCAGGTGGATTTATCACTGGCAGACAAGGCAACGCAACTACATGCTTTGCTGCTTGTGGGTCAACTTAATAGCAAGCGCACAGTAATAAATGACCAACAGACTTAGAAACAAGTGATGGGACTGTTCATTTATCATAATGTGCACCTGTTATTTATGAGGTGTTTTGTGGACTAAAGAGCTAATGGTGAAGTTTGCACTGCCTGCACTTTCTAACAGTTCATATAGCATGGTAACTGAAATTTGGAGCATGTTCTTGTGGCAGTGATGGTATTTAAGTACATCATCAAAAGTGAAATTAATGCATATCAGGACTTTGCAAAACCAAGGACTGCCTGAAATTATTACTTGAATATATGAAAGCTACTGATTTTATATGTCAATTTTATATCCTGTTCCTTTATTGTCCTTGTTTATTTTTTGTATTAAGTTTTTTTCCTAGGTACTCTTGGGTTTTCCAAATAGTTATTATATTATCTGCATATAGAGTGGTTCAGATTTTAGGCATAAATATATTCTATTGTCTAATTATGCAACTTGGTTCTTTCAATTGTATGTCAAACAGTAGAAAAAGTGTACATCCTTTGCTTGTCTCTATTTTAGCAAAGATATATAGAGTTTTTCTCTATTAAAAAAGATATTTGAAATATATGATCTGCTAAGAAAACATCCATCAATTCTATTATATTTTATTATTAGTATTATCATTTATCAGGAATGACTGGTGTAATTTATCAAGCACCCTTTAGCAAGTAAGATAAACATAAGGCTTCTTTCCTTAGACATTTTTTTGTGAGTTATAGTAAAGACTAATATAATAAAAAGCATCCTTGAACTTCTGGAAAAATTAACATTTTGCCATGATGTCTTATTTCTTTACATAATAAGAAATTATTTTTGTCTAATACTTATTTCAAATTTTTACTTTGACATATTTAAGAGAAAATGTCATTTTTTAAATGTGTAGGTGTGATTACTTTCAGGTTTAGAGATTCATGTTATAAATCATGTAATGCATATTTTCTTTTTTATTATTCAACAGTTTAGTTTTCATGTGCTCTTCAAAGATGTGATAGCATTTATCTTGAATCTCTGGGCCTGGCATTTTCAGAAAGTTTTGTAAAAAACATTTCCTATGTCTTCTATGGCCAAAGTTCTACAGATTAGATACTAAAAGATGATTTATGTTAAAAAAAAATAGCAGGCTAATTGCTAAATGATTTACCTACAAAATTTATAACATACAAAAGTCTATATATTTTTCCTGTTATCTGCTATCCCGGAAATCCTCCTTGGAACTCTAAAAAAATCTATTATTAAAAGGTTTGTGGTAATCATGAAACAAAGCAAATAGTTGAACTTCAAGAATATTTCATTCTTTATGAAAACTTTGGGAATTATATCGTGATTTTAAAGCATATTGTTTTTACATATAAGTCTATCCAAATTTGTCTTTTTTTATGAAATGTAAAAATCAATGAGCATGTGCACTTAACATGCATTCTTTGCATTATGAAACGTTTCAAAATGTCACGATTTTGAAAAAATATTGTAGATAGCTGATTCTCAACTGTAAACAGGAAATTTGTAACTTTTGAGCAGGTAGATATAACTTTCAATGTAGACATGTTCAACATTTTGCTTTTAATATATTCAATTAATTCAGGCAATATAAAATCATTCAGAAAATAACATATATAAAATTTATTTTGATGTGTTATAGAGATGTCAGGTATGACTTAGCTCTTTTTATGTACCATAAAAAACTCCTTAATACATTTTCTATTGTCTAATTATGCAACTTAATTTTTTTGATAGAAAATATAAAATACAGTAGAAGGTGAACGTTTTGTAAGAAAAGATACCTGGCATTGAGGGAAATCATAGGATACAGATATCACATTTATTTTGGGTGACAAGGAAATTTTCTAGAGAATTTTTATTTCAATTTTTCCAGAAATGTTTGTTTATAAATCATAGTATATAAACACAAACAATGTGCAATTGATTTAAGTGTAGTTATGTCACGTTTTCGACTTCCACTTTTACATCTAGCGTAGGGTCTCAAACATGCTCAGCAGAAAGCCAGAGATAACAATCACTCACACACGAATCACAAAGATCCTTATCAAGTCTGACATTGTTTTTGTGCTTTTTGTTTTTTTAATACGAAAAATTATAAATTTATAGAGAAACTATACAGAAAGTGCAGAATTCCCCTATAAGCCCCATATATGTTTTTCCCTATTATGAACTCTGCATTAGTGTAGTACTTCTATGATAATCGATGAAACAATATAACTATACTGTCAACTATAGCCCTGTTTACATTTGGGTTCACCGCTTGTGTGGAACAGATCTATATTTGTTTTTAAATTTTTATTCTGGTAACTTAAATACAACCCTTAATTTCCCTTTATAACCACTTTCAAATACACAATTCAGTGGTGATAACATTCAGTGTTTTGTCACCATCACCACCATCCATTACCAAAACCTTTCCAACACCCTAATTAGAAACTTTATTAATTAAGCATTAATATCCCATTTCCCACCCCCACCCTAATTCCTGGTAAACATTAGGCTAGTTTCAGATTCTATTAGCTTGCATATTCTAATTATTTTATATAAATCCCATTACACAATATGCGCCCTTTTGTATCTGACTTATTTCACTCAACATATGTCTTTATTACTAAGGAATTATCATTTTAGTTTTATGAAGATAAAATTTTTTAGACTTCTATCTGTGATGAATACATTGAGAATGGGTTAAATTTTTCATCTTCAAAATTATATGTTCAGAATTTCAAAGATGATGATTTTTCTATGAAATTTTCTCAGTGAAGAAGTCCATACTTGATACAGCCAATAAAAAATCAATGAAACTGAGACTGTTATATGTGCACTGGGGTACTCTCCTCACATATTTCCCATGAGAGCAAAGCGTATGTCAAATGTATCATGTTGTATCGGAATGTGTCTTTGTTTGGTTTGATAACTGTAGGGGAGGAGTATATGTGACATTTTATATACTTTGTGTTAAAAAATGTGCATTAAATGGATGAATGTATGAATAAGTAACTGTAATTTATCACCACTATATTCAGGAGGAAACTGAAAAGTCTGGCCAACATAATCGTTGTGACATTTTAACATTATTTTCAAATATGTTTTCTTCCCACAATGTGGTTTCAGGGCCATTGTATGGCGCATAAAACAAATCTTTTACAGAAGAAATGGTATGAAGAGTATTCAGGTGACTTCTATGCTTTATTCATAGATAACAAGATTTGGCCCAAGTAGTGGACTTAAAGTTTCCAAAGCAAGCATTCCCTCACAATAATTGGTGTTCCTTCCCAAACCAAGCCCATACAGCACCCCAGAAGGGGGCAGCTGCTGGACTGAAAAACACACCAGCTCCCGAAGCAGACATGGATCTGTTGAGACTTACATCAGAAGTTTACCAGTGATGGCCAGCCGGACATTTAGCTCTCCACAAATGGAACAGAAATGCAGGAAACAGTATACAATTTCAGGAGAAAGACATTCCACACAGCCGGAGGATAGCAGGTCCCTAGGATAATCATTAAAGTGTCTTAAGACCTGATATTTCACTAAGGTTAGTGTTTAAGGCCAAGATACAAGCAATGCTGATTTTTACATCCATAATTACATTCTTTCCCCACATGGGAGATTGTTTACTTTCTCAATCTTTGCATTATGCTAAAGCATGTCTATTATGGACTTTTAGAAGGGCCCCTGGCACCGGGGCCTTCTGCTTACAGTAACTTGTGGCCTCAGTATTTTCCAATGTGCATTGGGAGTTGTCAGCCACAGGACATCAGCCCACATAGTGCCTGACTGGTCTGCCCTTTCTTACAGTGAGGTTCTGTCATGGAAGCATTATTGGTGTTTAACCTAATATACCATCATCCATGATAAAGGTGCTCAGAGATTTTTGCACAAGGTTAATAAGCACACATAAATTGTCCTATAGTATTAGCCCACCCTACTGTTGATATTGACAGTGCCTGTCATGGTTAGGGACACGTGTCAACTTGGCCAAGTTGTGGTACCTGTTTATCTGATTGGGCAAGCGCTGGCCTGTCTGTTTCAATGAGGACATTTCATAGGATTAGGTCATGATCACGTCAGCTACATCCACAGCTGACTCCATTTGTAATCAGCCAAAGGGGAGTGTCTTCTGCAATTAGTGATGCTAAATCTAATCATGGGAAGCCTTTTAAGGACGACTCAGAGGAGACAGGTTTCATTCCTGCTTTGGCTGGTGAGCCTCTCCTGTGGAGTTCATCCAGGCCATCCATTGGAGTCATCGGCTTCGCAGCCTGCCCTGTGGATTTTGGACTCTGCATTCCTGCGGTCACATGAGACACTTTCATAAATTTTATATTTGCAAGTGTTCCCTGTTGATTCTGTTTCTCTAGAGAACCCTAACTAATACAGTGCCAAACATTGCTGGTAAGAATGATTGTATTCCTTAATGTCATTCTGTATTTATAATCCAGGTGGGTTGTCCTGCATTGTTTTGGAGAAACATAACTATTGTTAAAAACTTAATCCCCACTGCTATTTATCCTGGGACACCCTATACAAAATTGTGTGTTATATTTGCGCAAAATTGCACCGAAACACCTGCAGCTACTCAAAAGGAGGTGTCTTTTGGAATCTCCCTAAGTGAACTTCTTGACTGCTATATAGATCATATTTTAAATGTGCTCATTCAAAAATATTCTTTAAATCTGGCAAAAATCAGCCCAGCCTGCTTTTTGCTCTTTTCATTTTTCACAATAAAGACAAATGGAAACTTTGTGTAATTTATGTAGACAACATTTTCCTACCAGTATAAAAAAACAATACTTCCTGCAGTGTGAAAATTCAGGTGATTCAACTTTTAAAAAAGATTAGTCAAAGAAGTGATTTCTAAAGATATGAAATAAGAAAAATAAAACAGAGAAAGTTAACGTGAAAAAATATCATAGTATCATCTGTGACCATGTGTGCTATACTTTAAGGGCACATTACCTGTAAAAGTAATGAGGGCCAGCACTCCTAGCCAAAGCGTCCTGCAGGGCTGACACTATGTGTCACTTAAAAGTATGATGCAACCCTATCCAGGGGATTTCCACAGTCAGAATCACCTCAGTACAGCTGTAATTCACAGAAACATCTAAACAAGGCTTACCTTCATAAAAACAGCTTGAACTCCCTCTGTGAAAGAAACACCTGGTAAATGACCTGGACTAAATGCAGTATAAGAGAGAGAGAGAGATTCCCCAAACTTCGCGAATGGTCTCAGGTTAGAGACTCTCCAGCCAGGTAGGTTGTGTGACCCCTTCGTATTGGTCTGCTCCTCCTATTACTTTCATAAAATCGTTGCTTAAATAAATTTCCTTGAGCATCAGATGGTGGCTGGGACTCATCTTTAACTCAGAAGGAACCAAGGGGAGGGTGTGATCGCTGGGGAGCCTGCTACCCAAGTCGCTCGAACAGGAGGACACTGGGACTGCTGTGGTTAGTACCGTTAAGGCTCTTCTCCACGAGACACCTGCTCACTTTACTTCAGTGTCCTGTAACCTTTTTTCTTAAGCTAATATCCTTGCTGCGATTCTGGTGGGCTTGTTTAGCAGCTGCCACAGTGCAGCAGCTGATGGCCAGGTTTTATTGTCTTAAGTTGTATTTCCTTGTAACCATTATTTCTAAATGCAATCCCCGGAAAATTCTGCTGGGTGCGCGACAGGACACATTTGCTGAAAGCACTGGAAAGGTAACAAGGTAGAATTCAAACTATTCTACTTTCCCACCCCAGGACAGTAAAGAATTGCATGGCAAAAATGACTCAAAACAGTCAATGAATAATGCTGATAGAACCAATATGTTACTATAATACCTGGAATTCATTTTTTCAAGAAATCTTATAGTCATAAAAATTGTATATTATTTAAAATTTTTCTCAAAATATTTTTCCTGAAATAATGTTGGGTATTAATTTGGGGAACATTCATTAGGAAAATATGTAAATTTCATTTGAAAATTTTTATAAATAGTGTAAGTGTACCCATTTTTAATGAAAGGAATTCCTAGAGGGAAGGAGTTGGTTCCTCAGATTGAAACTACCAGATCCCTGTAACTTGTGGAGTTCACTTGCAGTTTAGAGACCCATTGTCAGCTTTCTGAGATCAGAAATTCCATTTTATCTGTGACCTTGTATTTAATAAACTGTATCTATGTCTATGTCTATATCTATCTATATGTATATGTCATAACATCACATTTAATTTCTAATAGAGGTATAAATTTTATGGGTCAAGAGTACCCCTTCGAGGCATCAAAGTGGCTGAGTGGCCAAATCAGAAAACAAAAGATAATTAGACGATATGGCACAGTACTAGGAGTAACACAGATTTGATAAACACTTAATTTAGGCCATGGAGAAAGATAATAAATCATCCTGTATGCCAAGTGCAGAATTCCCTTGTTTTCTAAAGTACTCGTATCTTTCCTATATAGTGCTATGTAAACCTAGCATAGGTTTTGGCAACGAGCTCCACTTTCTAGAATCCACAAAGAAATGTCTCTATGTAATGAGATTTTTTTTGTGCAGTTATTTTAATATTAATAAATCAGCTATAGTTTTTTTCACATGTGTCAGCCATCAGAAAATATGCTAAGTTGTTTATTGTGCTGGCATGCTTCTTGAATTCCTTTGCTAGACGTTAACACCTACACCACAAAGTCTTGATATGTTCTATTTCTATGTTCTAGGGTCAACTTTTTCCAGCACCATTTTCCTAGGCAACAAGTATAAATTATATCAGCCTAACCAACTACATTTTATAATTCAGATGGTTTATAGACATTACGCCTGTGTTTTTCATAGTTTTACATGTTAGGTGGGAATGTGGAGTAAACTTATACTACGTTATTTTAAAAAACAAATGAATAAAAGTCTTTCAGTGACAGCATTCTATAATTCATTGAGCTAGAGAATGGAATGGTTACAAGGAATGTAGCCCCTTCATAATGTTATTTTTAAGTTTCTTTCATGATGGGTAAAGATTTTTTCCCCTAAGCTCTTAAAATTGGACTGGCCTTGTGGCATGCTTTGGCCTCTTGAAAGTGTATTAATTCTAAGCTTAGGCTATCCTTTTAGAAATTTTCCCAGTTATCATGAGAAAAATTCTGGTCTAGACTGCTAGATGATGAATTACGTGTGGCCCAATTAACCCTCGTTCTGTTAATGGAGCTCTGTTGACATCAGCGTCCAGCTCCACTTCAGGCTGAGTTTCTCGTCTCAAGAAAGAAATCAGGGACAAGAGAACAAGTAGTAGCAAGCATACTGAAAGGCCAGTACATGCAAAAGGAAAGGAGGTAATGTGGGAGTGCCCAAGAGAAGAGATGTGCCAGATTGATCTATATTCAGGTTTTTATTTGCTGTTTAGTTGCTATGCTTTAGGATAAAGCTAAGGGTGGAAATTTCTATTATCCTCTCTTTGCCTACTCTTTCCTTTCTCTCTCCACCTGGCTATCTCAGCTATTTCTAAGAAGTAGGGTTTGGTCCCCCTCTTGTTTAGCCCTCCTATCTCGTTCTCCATTTGGTTATCTTGGCTGTAGCTTAATGCTGACCCATGCCTTCATTCAGACTGACCCATGTTCTGGCCAGATCAAAGTGAGCTATTCTAGCCTGCCTCAATTTCACCAGCTAACAGCCAAACAACCCCAGAAACAGAGTGGACAACCTGACTGGCTGCTCTCTTCAGATAAGTGAATGAATTAGCTGAAGACCCAAGAACAGTTCAGTCAAATCCAGCTCAAAATTGCTGACTCACAGAATCATGAGCTAAGTAAATGGTAGATTGTTTTTAGCCACTAAGTTTTGGGGTAGCTTGTTATGCAGCAAAGGCTAACTAACGTGAGCCAAGTACTTGCCCGTAAGGAAACCTATGATAAGACTCAAGTTGTTTGTAGTGTATTTTAAAATCAGATCCAATTCAGAAATTAAAAATACCACATACTATCTAAAATTGCTGCTAATAAAGCAATTATGAAGGATATACATTTTGCCCTCATTTAGAGGAGGGACATTAACTAAGCATATTATGAAAGTCTAAATATAAGGAAGGTACATGCTTGCCTCTACCTTAAAGGGACACACCTTGAAAAATGGAAGAGAGTAGAGGTGGTAGAAATATAGGATCAGGGGCTCAAATGAATAGACATTTATGGGAAAACACATAAACTACTATAACATAGTTCACATTAGATTATTTAGAAAATGAATAAGCAATATGTAAGTAAGGGTAGAAGGTGCCAAGTTCTCAAAAAGACTGGTCATTTAATCATTCCACTCTAGCATTATTTTATGTTAATGAACATTTAAAAAGCAACAACAAAAAAGAATTTTCATTCAGGAGAATTGCATACAAAATTTCCCCAGGTTATGGGTAAAATGTATCAAAGTGGTAAAGATTAGAGGAAGAAAGATGATTTAGAATTCTCACCATATTCTTGGAGTTGGAATCCTGAGCAAAATGTGGGCAATGTATGAAAAGGAAAGGATGACATACCTATCCATTAAGAAAAAAAAAAAGATGGGACCTGGTTGGTGATGAATATATTTTAACTCCGGAAGCATGGTTGAATTTTGCCACTATGTTAAACCTGGTAACATTTGGAGAGACTCCTGGTTTTCTTTAAAAATTTTAGTTTTGGATTTTACTTATTCTTAGGTTAAAGTGTTGGCAGAATATCTGAGTGAGAACAAGCTACAGAGAGGAAACCATACTTGACTATTCACATTTGCAACTGTGGTGGTTTGGAGCTCTGTATCCAAGAAAAACATGTTCTTAATCCATTCCTATTAAGTAGGAATGGGTTACCCATTGTAAGTAGGACTCTTGATAAGGTTACTTCAGTTAAGTTATGGTCAAACTCAATCAGGAGTTTAGACCTTTAATACTTTTAGTCCTTTATGAGCAGAATGAACTTTAGACAAAGAGAGAGAGCCACAGAGGGAGAAGCCATGGCTGACAGTCAGCAGATCCCAGAAGAGTAGGGGGTGGCCAGGAGCAGCCGCTATGTGATAGAGGAACCCAGGACCAAGGATTGTTGGCAGCCAGCCCCAGAACACTATCTTGGGGAAGAAAGCATCGCATTGATGGTGCCTTGATATGAGCTTCTCCTAGCCTTAAAAACATGAGCCACAAATTGTCACTGTTTAAGCTAACCCACTGCATGATATTTGCTTTTGGCAAAGACCAAATTAAAACAGCAAGTCTTTGCTTCAACTGCTTCTGTAACCCTCAGGCAATCAAACTTCAGGTGGTTGAAGGTAAAAATGCTACAGATGAGTTCATATTGACATTGCCACCAGAATTTAGTTCTCCTCTGCTCATATGTGCACATTCAAATAATTTGATGCCCTAAAGTAGTCAGGCATATTTCCCTACTAGCATTGTTCATAAGAATCCTAAGTATCCTGCAATAAATTTACATATGCTTCCAATCAAAAAGGTAGCTCCATCAAAAATCAACATGAACTTTTATAGAGGGGACATACTGAAAGCAACTAAGTATTTTGCATGTTTCTCAAAATTGGCAGTGATTTGGGTTTCTTATTTTACCCAATCTGTAATATGACTACCTTTCTTTAAAAAATTCCTTTTTGGAGCTCTCCAATATTAATTTGAGTATATGATAAGCAATACTATCCTAAACAATTTCAATCAAGTTTGGTAAAAATAAACAAACAAAAAACAGCTAATAAATCCATGTACTATGTAGTAACAAGCATTCTAGTAGAATCCTAATTTGTCAACATCAGTACATCTAAAAAACGTTTATTGCGACCTAACACTTAGGGTCATATTTTAGGTCTTATTATTTTGTATTTTATCTTTTTTTCAAAAGTAACGAATGATGAACAAAAAGACATACAGGAAGATCAGAGAAAACAGTCATCTTATTCAAATACACTGACTGTTTTTTTTAAAAAGAAAATTGTTGGACACTAAAATTATGTTCTGTGATTTCCATCTGGTGTAATTATCTTCAGAAACAAAAGTTGAAGCTATAAGAGAAGTGGAGATTTCCAAGTGGAAAAGAGAACAGAAAACTGCATATATATATATATATATATATATATATATATATATATATATATATATATGGATCTGAAATGAGAAGTATTAGTGAAGGAGAAAGATAAATTGTTGGTTTATAAATAGAATATGTTTCCAATGATTATAGTATTGTGGATCTGGAACTATATTATACATTTTAAGATACAGGTGTTCATATTATTAAAGCTTTCTTTGTTCACAGTTTTCATGATTTAGAACTTAGAATTTAGGAAAATGCACCAGTGTTTATTACAAAAACTCATTAGTGTAAAAGCACATGCATATACCGTATTAAAATACAATCAAACAAACTCAGATATACGTTAGATACACATTTTATGATGGTTTAGAATTTCTTTTTTAATTGCAAAGACCCAGAGGGATACCATTAAGTTGAATCACAAGTTGAATAAACATCACGTGTGTCAGTTATACATAATGGATGGCTTCTGTTTTTCACATTTAATGTATAAAGATAAGTTTTAAAATGCTCTAGAATATTATCAGCTCATGTCATTTGTTATTACTAGGACTGAATTCTTTGCCATGACCCACACACACTGCATGCTTTCAAAGAAAGACATTTCATAGCAAGTCATTTATCCTGTGTTTTTAATATGGGCTAATCTCTAAAAGAAGGCTGAATTTATGGTTAATAATCTATGCATAAAGCTTTTTAATTGTGACTGTTACTGTTCTAAAGAAAGAGGAAATAAAAATCGAACTGTAAAAATCAAAACAACTATAGATTTTGAGTTAAATCAGACATATTCATCATCGTATCCTAAATAACATAAAAGTATTCTGATGGATATTCATGAACATGCTTTTAAAACAAGTGATTTTCTCTAGAATTGATGGGAGTGTGTAGAAATACAATCAAATATTTTTTCCCTCTGTTGAAGACGCATATGCTTCTCACAGTTTCTTTTTACTGGCTCATGAAAATGAGAGTATAGATGTGATCTTATCTCCTCCTAAGATGTACAAGTTTTGAGGGGGCAATAGGATATGAAAAATGGAAAGTAAGTTGGTGATCAAGTAAATTTTGCTATTTTGGCAACAAATATCTGATTATGAGTTTTATTATCTTTTATATTATATCTCTGGCAAGTTTACTGGGGATCAAGGAAGCAGAAGTCATAATGAAATGTTTAAAAATACATGGGAAATTGTAAGTGTTGTTTTTATGGGTATGGGATAAAGAAAATAATGGTACTCATACCTTGAAAGGATACCTGTGCCTATCCACAGTGGTGAAAAGAAATATTGTTGTGTCCATAATAAGATATGAATAATAGTTCAATTTTAATTGTCAAGCCACAGATTACCAACCAGTTTTTTTTTTTAATTGGTTTGATCTCTGTTTTCTCAAACAAACAGGTTTTAAAAACCAAGAAACATATCAGGACTGCGTGAGCCTGTGGTTTAATATTCCTGTTATTTTTACATTGTTGTTTTGTATCAACATCTCACTGCCAAAGTCACACAGTGCATTGGGGTCATTAAGCTTACCATTTACATAATTTCAAAAAAAATCTGGAAAATAGCTTCTGTTTCTATGTGTCTTTGGCAAAATGAACCTGGATAATATGTGGTATATAATGCCAATAACATTTTGGAGCTGGAGTCACATCAAGACCATTAAACATCTTTCATAAAAAGGGGAAAAAACCTGATTGTCTACCCTTTCTTTCTGTGCTGTAGCTTTCCGAACTTGACTTTCAGAGATGCCAACTTGGATGTGAAAACATACAGCTGAATGTTCCTTTATTACAAAAGTCTCCAACATGTGTTGAAATTTGGCTGAATTAGAAGCCTAAATGTGCCTACAGTTAAACATCTTGAGCCCTTTTTAAACTGAGCTCCTGGCATTTAATTTTAATGACTCTATCACGGGCCAACGTTTAGTCAAGGACTGTAGAAACTTAAATTTGTCAACATTCTGCAATTCCATATTCCCACACATTTTATTCATTAGTTTACTGGTTGTTTCATTCATTTTTCTAAGCCTATAAATGCCAAAAGGACATAGGGGTAGTTCTGTGAGGTTACGTTACCATTTCTCTTATGATTAGACATATTTGTTCTAGACATATTTGTTCTAGAATAGAAACTAATCCTAACAGCTGTCTTTTAACACAAAATCATTATTTGTCTCTAGGGGGTAATTTACTGTGAAAGACTAGGCTTTTCCATGATTCAAACTTTGAAGTCAACCCCTTACTCTCCAGTAACCATACTTTGGTAAAAAAAAGGCATCACGATTATAGTGAGGGATATTTTACAGTAATATTTAAATCAAATATTTGTTTAGCCTTAAATATAATAATATCTTATTTGTATTTTATATGTGATGTGTCCTCAACTATATAGAAAAGTTCTTTGAGGATGAGCCTTTGTTTTTTATCACACATGTAGTATTGAACACGCTATGACCACACACTGCTCAAAGCATATTTCCTTGTTAGTTGAGCATTCAAGTAGTCTTTTACGGCATAAAACCATTATGTTTCTGTATTTCAAAAAGGAAAAATAACTACAAATTATAAATCTGTAACTAGTTTTGTAGGGTCATAATAGCTATGCAATATGTAAGGGCAAAGCGTTATTCCCTCCTGTAGTTAGCATTGTAAACATACTAGCCATGCAAAAACAGATTCAAATATTTGCTTTGTCTTTCACAGAATATATTGGATTTCTGAAGAAACCAGTTGGCAGTGGAGCATGTAATAATATTATTGAAATGAGCAAAAATAGTGTCAAAACAAACCGGGATTCAAAAACATTTCAATTTAAATTATAAATTAATCCTTAACCAGGATAAATTTGTATAAATAGCTTAAAGGTTTTTAAGTCTCAGTCATGCCTCTCATTTTTTTTGAGGAAATTTAGGAAAGATATAATAATTGAAAAAGTATTATTTGTGCTCTAAAAGTGTTTCTTTTATCCTTCTTGGAGAAAAATCATAGATCTATGAGCAGTAGTTTAAAAAACAAATCACTTAGAATTAAGTAAGATGGGCTACAGAAAAGTACTAATATATTTGAGACAGTGAAATAGTATTGAATATTTGACTTCATCTAAATGTAACACAGAATATTCTCAGTAGTTGAGAAAAATTTGCTATAGGAAAAAAAGATTTCTTAAATAATTCAACTTAAATCAAGGAGCAACACTTACAAGAAATAGCAAAAAATGGCTTGGATGTTTTCCCCAGAAAAGAAACCAAAAATTGTAAAGAAATTTCACCTTTTATTTTATGGTTATTTTGCAACAATGAAATGCTAACTCGAAAATTACTCATGTGGAGATGTATCGGACAATTGTACGAAAGCTGTATGATTGCACAATATGGCATATTTAAATTCATATTTGAGTATCAGCATGACCGTAGGATTGCAATTTTTGAAAAAACATTTGAGAGTTTTATCAATGTTCCAAGTGTTTATCTTCATCTTTGATATATATATTTTTATACACACTATCTTTTTTTTCTTCAATTGTTAATTGGTCTCATTCTGCCAGAAATTCATTTGCCAATGGTTTTTAGTGTAATTTTATCAGTTTTTATTGCTTTCATTGTCCTTATGGGCCAAAATAAATAATTTCAACTCAAAATTTTTATTTGAAATATATTGATATATGTCCCATTGCCAGAACAGCACATCAAAGATGCTAGGATTAAGTGTAATGTTTGAATTATTTTGAATGTTTGAATCATAACTAACTTCATTAATTCATTAGAGGAGCTGTCTTGTTAAGGCAACATATTTTTCCCTCCATAAACTTCAAACTTGTTCATGTAGGAAACTATATAACCACATAAAATGCATGTTCAAATAATGTATAATAAAGAACCATTATACTAACAAATTGTAACTGAGAAACAAGTTTTAACTAGGAACCTAAAAGCACTGGGAAATTGATTCAAGATTAATGTAAACTGTACTGAGGATGTGAGAAGATTGAGATGTCATCAGATTAAGACAGAAGTGAGATTTTTTACCAATATGCACATGATTGTTTCAGTACAGTATAAAATTTCTACTGAAATCTGAAATCTTGGCATTTTTGGAATACGTCCTCAGCCACAGCATATTTTGCTTATTAAAATATGTTTCTGCTCATTTTAAAATTTATTTGAAATGAAAATAAATTAAAACAGAGACAGTTAGTTAACAAATATTTATGGAAGGCTTACCCTGAACAAACCACTCTCATCGGTCAAATATATACTTTTTTTGCAAAAAATAAAAAATGGACGATATACTTATGGGAACCAAGAACAGCGAGCTCTCATTCCAATGCTGGTTTTATTTTATTTGCAACCTCTGTCCAATTTCTCCTGTGGTTTCCCATCTGTCCATCAAGATGGACCCTATCTCTACCAACACGCCATATGTCTCTAACCTCATGTCGTGTTAATGCCTCCCTCCTTTACACCCCTTGAGTCACAGAACCTTCTGGCTCTTCTGAATAAACAGGCATGCTCTTTCCTCGGGGAGGCAATTCATCACTGCATGCTGCTTCCTATGCCTGAAATATTCTTCTCCCATAATATGCAGATGGCTAACTCAGCCATCTTCAATTTCTACCAACATGTCATCTTCTCATTGACTTTGCAACCTGATCTCCTTATTAATTTAATTCTGCCATGCTTATTCCTTTCCCCCAGGCCCACCTTATTTTTCTCCACAGTACATTTTAATCTTCAGCATACTATAGCTTTTATTTTCTCATTGTCCGTTGTCCTTAACTAGAACATAAGCTCCTTGAGGACAGTGATGTTGTCTCTTTTGTTCACTGATGTAACCACAGCCATTATGATGGTGTCTGGCCTGGAATAAGAGGTGCTCTGTGAAGAAAGGTGGAATGAATTAAATAATTTAATTCCATAGTTACTCTCAGAATCACTTTAACTCAGTAACTAAATTAATAACCCTCACCAGGAGCTTACAAAATTGAGAGAAGCTTTGAATTTTTTTGTTTCTGATCTGTTTGAAATAAAGGTAAAAAATGGCTGTTTAAAATTTGGACTCATGTCATGTTTTGTCTTTTCAGGAACTTAGCAGAGCAGATTTGGGAGTGGCTGTCTACAGGATCCCATGACAGCAGATGGGTGGTTGGTAAGCATGCAGATAGGGGGATGATCACAGAAATCTGCTCGCATCATCAGTCTTAATACTCCATCCCCTTGTAGTTTGCTGTTTTCAGTCCTGGGCTTCCTCTTGGAAATCGACCCAGGAAGTGGTGTTAATGTGCTCTAGGTATACGCAGAGATTTGCACATATTAAATGAGTTATCACTTGATTTAGCTGATGAGGTGGCTCAGTACAGTGGCAGAGGCAGCAGTTAGCTGTTGCATAGATGACAAAGATCACAGGGAAGCATATACGCCATTTGTATAGATTGAGAAAGCAGTGTCGAGCTGCAGCTTCCTGACAAAGAGAAGGGTAGGTGATGAGTGCTGATATTGCTCCTATGTGGTTTATGTATATCATAACATAGAAAACTAAAATAGGATATTAATAACTCTTAAATACAAAATTGTATATGCTATAGAAAGATCAATGCCTGTGCATACTTAACCCCTAATTACTGCATATTAGACAAGATGGATGCCCTTTATAATTAAGGGAATTAACAAGCAATTTGCAACCGAGGGAACCTAAACAAGATATTTGCATAATTCTTTAAGGCTGATTGTACACAAAAGTAGGCCAGAGAAATATTGGAAGGATCCATTGAAAATTTAAAGCATGCAATTACAGCATAATTATCTGGGAGGCAACAATAGGAGAGTGACAGCCTGTTGGAGGAATCTTGAAACGGGCAGATGAAGACTGCTTCCCTCCTTCCAGGAGACTAGAATTTTCTCTCCCACTGTGGTCCTTATTAGCTACATTCCACTTTGGGAAATAGAGGTATTGTAGTTTACCTATACCGGTTTACTAGCACTATCTGTAAAATAGAAATAGTTAGATGGTCTGTCTGCATTAAAGAGGTATTAGAATTAAAACAATTCAACATATGTTTTATATATATCCTTGCACTGACTCTGAGATCCCTACTTTTCAGTACTGGCTCTGTCGCTTATTTAGTGTGTAGACCTGAAGCCTCATAGAACTCCCTCTCCTGAAGATACTATTACTGCTAAGTCCCTCAGAAGGTTATGTGAGGATGAAGAAAGATACAGTATTTACACACTTAGAGAGTGCCGGGCACATTTTAATTATGTTATAATTAAACATGCTATGTCAAACATGTTAACTACTTTGGTTATTTGTATTGTGTTGAATATTTATATTTGGTAGTCCCTTACCTATTGTTTTGTATATACAGATACATGTTATTTTTATTTCATATTAATGAATGCATGACACTAATTTTTAATTACTATTAATGCAATTGAAAATATATGGCTAGAATATTAGAGTAAGGACAGCTGATACACCACTATCTTAGTTATCCTTTGGCTGCTCACCCGGATCTATTCTCCATGTTCCTTTCCCCTATTTCCTCACCTGGCTTCTGGTGGATTTGGTAGCACTAACATTTCAGAGACTGGGGTTTGAATTTACTATCCCTATAGCTGCATTCCACTAAGACAAAAGCTAACTCTGAGCAGACCCTACTCAGGTTCTCATGTCTCGCTGGGCTTTGGTAATATTATTTATTCTTTTCACCTTTTCAGCCCCAGAGGTACTAATAATTTCACAGGCTTGCAGTTTCTTAGGTCCATGCCTCAACCACATTTGCTTGATCTTTCAATCCCTCCCATGATCCTGTAAGTAGTCCATTCATAAAATTACTTTTGTTGGAACCATCTGAAGTAAATTCCATTTTCTGTAAGATTCCGACTGACAGTGCTCTCTTCTAGAAGTGGCCCTCAGGAGATTTTGGAACCATATATGGATGACACTGATAACCTTTAGTGAGCAGAGTTATCATATTCATTCAATTTATCCTTACTCTGAGATGGAAAGGAAAACTTTTGGAGATCAAACGCCTGTCTATTAGACTGCTATAGTGGCAGTTGTTATTATAAATATTGTGAGTCAGACAAACCACTTCTGACTGCACTGGAGATCTTACAAAACAAAAAACAACAAAAAATAATAGCAAGATTTTCTTGAATCCCAACTCATACTGAGGTATGAGAAGAGAGCAGAAAACTACTGAGTTAATCTTGAAAATAATCCTTTATATTGCATATATTTATAGCCAGATGCGACTGAAGATAAAACCTAAAATCTTTTTTAGGGATCTCAATAATTACAAGGTGAATTAAAGACAAGACCTCACGATTCTTATCTTTAAGTTACTGTATGACTTTAGAAAGAAGTGGAGGCTTGAGACTTGAATACTTGGAAACACTTTTATATAAAATATCTCTTTAGCAGCCCAATATCCCTGAAACTTCATCACTGGAAATGGCTGTCTATTCTCTGCTGTTTGAGGATCATATGAAGGCTTTCAACAACTTCACTTTAAGCAGTTGCCTCCTTCCTTCAAAGTCATTATGTACCATTCTTTCCCTACCAGGATAATTAAATTATACAGAAAATTATTTGAGTGACTATTTTGTCAAGATTCCAAGAGATTATATATAATTAATACCATTGTCAATACGTAGGCAATAAATTAATTCATTTACATACAACAAACTCCTTAAGGTATTGGAGCTTAGTATTCTCTTCAAACTCCCTCGTTCTGAAGTACTGACTCTTGATCGAAGCCTGGAGGGAAAACTCCAAGATTTTTTCTGGGAGTAAATAGTGTATATACCAAATGAATTGCAAGGTGGTGCTACTTTTTATCAACAAGAATCATGACAGCATGTGTGGAATGAATTCTAAAGATATTAAACCGAAAAAGATGCAATTTAAAGTTGGACTGAGTCCATTTATTGATATAGTTGTATTCATCCAGTATTTCCTTGAAGCCTACTTTCAATAAGATTCAGATACTAGAATTTCCTTGACTTAGGTAAAGGAATCAATATCAAGTTTAGGGAAATTGTAATATTGGAATAAATTTATTATGTGCACCTTGCTCACCCATTCTATAAAATATAATGTTCCAGAGAAGCAAAGAACACTCTATTGTTATATAAAATGTATCCAGGAAAGCTCTGATTTCAATGACATAATCATCTGAAACAAGACGGGTGCAGGCATAGTGAGAGGACACAGGGATAGATGAGCAATGATCATGTTTGACACACAGAAACCTGCTAAAGTGGGAAATTGATCACATCATTTCTAAGACTGAACTAGATGCGCAGCCTACCATAGTACTTTCTTACACTTTTTTTTTGTTGTTCAGACTGCACATTGAACTTCTTGTTATATTAGAAGCAAACTTTTTGGTTAGGCATTTATCAAGGTTCATATTATATGCTATCAAATGTATTCTATTTTAATACTAGAGAAGTTTTAGGTTTATAGATAATCATGAAGAAAATACAGAGTTCCTAATTACCATCCCCTCAACATTAGTGTAGCACGATTGTTATAATTGATGGAACAATATTATTATAATTGTTAATTGTTAATAATACTATTTAAATATAGTCCCTTGTGTACATTAGGGTTCACTGTTTGTTTGTACTTCTTATGTTTAATTTTTTTTCTTCTAGTAATACATATGCAATCTGTAATTGCCTCTTTCAGCCACATTCAAATATATAATTAAGTGCTATTAATTATGTTCACAAGTTGTGCTACCATCACCACTATCCATTACCAAAAGTTTTCCATCACCCCAAATAGAAACTTTGGACAATTTATGCATTAACTCCCCATTCTTTAACCTTAGATGGGCCCCTGGCAACCTATAGTCTAAGTTACTATGTTAGTAAGATCACACAATATTTGTCCTTTTGTGTCTGGCTTATTTTACTCAACATATCTTCAAGTCTTATCCATGTTTTTGCATGTATCAGAACTTCATTTATTTTTACGGCTGAATAATATTCCAATGTGTGTATAAACCACATTTTGTTTATCCATTCATCAGTTGACAGACGCTTGGGTTGATTCCTTCTTTTGGCAATTGTGAATAATGCAGCTATGAAATCAGTGTGCAAATATCTGTTCAAGTCCCTGCTTTTAATTCTTATGGGAATATACTTAGAAGTGAAATTTTCCAGGTCATACGGTAATTCTATACTCAAAATGCTGATGAACCCTCAAACTCTCTTCTACAGTGGTTGTACCATTTGATATTCCCACCAATGAATGAGTATTCTTCTTTCTCCATACCTTCTCCAGCATTTTTTATTTTGTAACTTTTACTTTTTTTTTTTTAAATAGACATTCTAATGGTAGGACTTTGTAATTCATTGTGGTTTTGATTTCCATTTCCCTAATGGCTAATGACAGTGAACATCTTCTCATGTGCTTTATGGGCGTTTGCTTATCTTCTTTGGTGAAATGTCTATTTAAAATTTTGCCCAATTTTTAACTAGGTTGTTTGCCTTTTTAAATGTTGAGTTGTAGGATTACTTTATACATTTTGGATTTTATACTCTTATTGGATATGTTTTTTTGAAATGTTTCTCCCATTATATAGACTGTCTTCACTTTCATGAAAAAGTTCTTTGATGCAAAAAGTTTTTAATTTTGGTGAAGTCTAATTTATCTAATTTTTATTTTGTTTCTTGTGCATTAGGTGTAAAGTCTAAGAAACCATTGCTTAGCACAAGATAACTGAAGATGCTTCCTTCTGTATTCTTCTAAGAGTTTTATAGTTCTGGTACTTATATTTATGTCTTTTACAAATTTTGTATATGGTGTGAGGTAGGAGTCCATCTTCATGCTTTTGCATATGAAGAGCCATTTGTCCCAGGACTAATTGTTGAAGTGACTATTCTTTCCCAATTGATGGACATGGCACACTTGTTAAAAAATCAGTTGTCCATAGGTGCGAGTGTTGATTTCTGAACACTCAGTTTGATTCCACTGGTCTAGATGTATGTCACTGTGCCAATACCCTGCTGTTTTATTTTTCTTTGTCCACATGTCTCATGTTGTGCCAATTCCATGCTGTTTTTATTTGTTTTTTTCATGGGTAGGCACCAGGAATCAAACCCAGGTCTCCAGCATGCCAGGCAAGAACTCTGCCTGTTGAGCCACAATGGCCCATCCTCCATACTGCTTTGTTTACTGTTGTTTTGCAATATATTTTAAGATCAGAACATGTGAGTCCTCCAACTTTGTTCTTTTTCCAGATAATTTTGGCTACTCAGTTCCCCTACAATTCCATATACATTTGATGTTTGTCTTCGTCATTTCTGCAAAGAAGGCTGTAGGAATTTTTATTGGGATGGCATTAAATCTGTAAATCACTTTTTGTCAAATTGGCATTTTCATGCAATTTATTCTTCCAGTCCATTAATAATTTAAGTCTTTGATTTTTTTTGGCGTGTTTTGTAATTTGCTATACATAAGTCCATTCTATCCTTGCTTTGATTTATTCCTAGATATTTCATTCTTTTAGTTTTATCATCAATGATCTTTTCTCTTGATTTCTTCTTCAGATTTTTTATCACAGGTATAAAAAAATCAGTACTTTTTTTGGTTTTGAGTACCTCAACACTTTGCTGAAGTCTTTTGTTAGTTCGAGTACTGTTTTGGACTTTTCAGGATTTTCTGTATATAGGATTGTGTCATCTGTAAATAGGGAGATTTTTACTTATTCTGTTCAAATAAAATGACTTTAATTTATTTTCCTTTCCTAATACTATGGCTAGAACTTCCAATACACTGTTAAATAATAGCAGTGACTGAAGTCATTCCTGCCTTATTTCTGGTTTTAAAGGGAAAGTTTTCAGTGTTTCAGTATTGAGTTTGATGCCATTGGTAAGTTTTTCATATATGCCCTTTGTTATTAAGGAAGTTTCCTACTCATCATAGTTTTCTAAGTTTTTTTTTCAAGAAGAGCTGCTGGATTTTGCCAATAACTTTTCTCCTTCAATTGAGATGATCATGTAGTATTTTCCTTCATTCTGTTAAAGGGATATATTAATTGATTTTCTTATGTTGAACTACCTAATCTAACTGGGATAAATTCCTTTTGATCATGGTGTATATTTCTTTTACTATGCTGTTGGTTTCAGTTTGCCAGAGTTTTATTGAGGACTTTAGTATCTATATTCAGAATGGATATTGGTCTGTAATTTTTTTTCTTGTAGTATCTTTGTCTGACTTTCATATGGCTTGATACTCATAGCATATGCATGATGTATGCCCTCTTTAATTTTTTGGAGAATTTGAGCAGGATTGGTGCCAATTTTTCTTGGAATGTTTGGTAATATCACCATGTGAAGCCATCAAGTCCTGGGTCTTTCTTTTCCGGGAGGTTTTGATTACAGATTCAATTTCTTAATTACTAATTCGTCAGTTGAAACCATCTTTTTCTTCTTGAGACACTGTCCTTATCCATTAGAGGAATCACTATTTATGGCAGCTGTGAAATTTACTTCTTAAATAATAAGACTTCACAGTCAAAATTACTCCCTGATCCATGGGCTACAGAATGGATGTTGCATTAACAAGCATGAAAATAATATTCACTTCACTGTACATCTTCATCAGAGCTTTTGAGTGATCAGCTGCACAGTTTATGAGCAGTAATATCTTGAAAGTGTTTTTTTCTGAGTTGTAGATCTCAAAAGTGGGCTTAAAATATTCAGTAAACTGTGTTGCAAACAGACATCCTGTCATGCAGGCTTTGTTGTTTAATTTATAGAACAAAGGCAGAGTAGATTTAATATAATTCTTAAGGACCCTAGGATTTTCAGAATGGTAAATGAGTACTGGCTTCCACTTAAAGTCACTAGCTGCATTTGTCCCTAACAAGAGAGTCAGCCTGTCCTTTGAAGCTTTGAAGCTGGGCATTGCCTTCTCTCTAGCTATAAAAGTCCTGAAGGTAGTATTCTTCCAATAGAATTTTATTTTATCTACATTGAAAATCTGTTCTATAGTGTAACTACCTTGATCAGTTCTCTTAGCTAGCTCTTTTGGATAACTTGCTGCAGTTTCTACATCAGCACTTGCTGCTTTACTTTGTCGTGGACGTGTCTTCTTTTCTTAAACATCATGAAACAACCTTTACGGGCTTCAAATTTTTCTTCTGCACCTTCTTTATTTCTTTGAAGTTTCATAGAATGGAAGAGAGTTAGACTTTCCTTTGGACGAGGCTTTAGCTTTAGGGGATGTTACAGCTGGTTTGATCTTCTATCCAGACTGTCAAACCTTTCTCCATATCATCAATAATTGTTTTTTTTCTTATCATTCTTGTGTTCACTAGAATAGCATTGTTTATTTCTGTCATGAACTTTTCCTTTGCATTCACAACTTTGCAAAATATTTAGTGCAAAAGGCCAAGCTTTCAGCTTATCTCAATTTTTGGCATGCCTTCTCATTAAGCTTAATCATTTCTAGCTTTCGATTTATAGTTGGAAATATGTGACTCTTCCTTTTACTTGAACACTTAGATACCATTGCAGGGTTATCAACTGGCCTTCTTACAATACTGGTGTGTCTCTGGAAATAAGGAAGCATGAGCAGAGGGAGAGAGATGGGGTTATGACTGGTCATCTTATGTAAGTGTAGTTCATGGCACCCCAAAATAATTACAACAGTAACATCAAAGATCACTGATATCAGTTCACCATATCTGATATAATAATAATAAATACTTTAAATATTGCACTAATTACCAAAATGTAACACAGAGACACAAAGTAAGAAGGTGCTATTGGTAATATGGTGGGAATAGATTGTGATTGACACCTTTAACAACTAGCAGAATCCCCTCAATGGCTTCTTGACCAACCAGGGACTACTACTATAGTAGCAAATGTGAAGTAAAAATCTGTGGGACTGCTATTTCCCCAACTCCCACAGCCAAATAGTGAAACATTACAAGCTTGCATTTCTAGAAGAATTGCAAAGGTCAATGCCATATTCAAGCCTTGAAATTATTTTTAACTGAATGAAGTGAGTATTCCAAAAGCAGCTGTCTGTTCAGATTTTGTAATAGTATAGGAATAAATCAACATAGATTATACTACCCAGGATACAAATCTTGAGGAGGCAAATGCGTCCTTCTGAATTCCAATTTGAAAGAACAAACAGAAGCAGTTCATATTAGCCTGTCAGGAAAATCAGTAAACCTTCCTTATCTTTCCTCTAGACTATGTCAACTCATTGTAATAATGTGGTCTTCATGGATCTTGCTCACCTTAATATCATACAGAACATCACAGAAGATCAATACAATGAAGGCCTCATATTGATCAAATCTAGTGAGTAGGAAATTTAAAGTACCCGAATTGCTTTATTAAGATGCATTTATGCAGGGGATGGGAGATAAATTCCATGATAATTTAGGGTCTGCCATATTGTTTCTAGAGATCTAATGTCTTGTGTTTTGGTGTGGTAGCATTTTCAAAATTAAAGACAAATTGCTGCATCTCACACTACTGCCAACATTCTGGTGTGCCTTTTTGCATGTTCTGAGCTAACCATCTACTACTTCTCTGTAAGGTTGACAGTTTTGAGCAAAACCCTGAGTAAGAGAGATCTCTACAGAAGAAGTAGGTGGTAGTGCAAACTGCCCTATCTTTTGGCTTTTTGATGTAGCAGATTCCATAATACTTGAAGTGTCTGGGATGGAAACGAGTGACAAACGCACCCCAACAGAAGAAACATATTGTAGACCCCTAGGGATTTAAATAGGGTCATCTTTTCTTCCTTATTAAAACAAAACTATGTAGCCTGAGGTGCTGATCGTGAACTGATTATTATCTGATCTACCCAACCATAAAATCATAAGTGTGCAGTATCCCTTCCATATTAAATAGAAAGTGTGCATTTAAGGGCCCAAGCAGATTCATAAAGCATCTATAGATTAAATGAACCTGTTTTGTAGGTTCCCATGGTGTCTTCCTGAGCTGCTTTTCCACTTCTTCCTAACTCCAGGCATAAGACACTATAGGAAGTTCCCGATGGCCAATGAAAACAGGAAGAAAAAGCAGACCATATTTACAGATGGGGCTGGACAATACCAAGTAGAAGAATATGGATATTTCAACAACGGATGAACTCTGTGCATTTTCCATATTTGCCCACTATGTTTGAGGGAGGGATTGCATGAGGTATAGATGAATATTGATTAATTGGCATTTGTTAATGGACTGGAAAATTGACCTGAAAAGTGTAAAGAATAATATTGTGGCCAATAATAGTCTGGGGTACTGTTATATGGATGGATTTATTAGAATGAACTTTGAGTGAGAATACATGTACATATACCATGTGAATATCCCAAAAAGGGCATTCATCCTCAAACAGTCCCACTCCCCAAAAAAGTCGTGCAATAATTAAGAGGACAAGATGAACCATTCTGTGTTTGAATCTTCCTTCAGCCACCCTGATGCAGGCTTAAGGCAGTCATATACAAGTATACCTGGTGTCAGAAGTGAAGGAAATGGATTCGAGTGACAGGAATTCTGTTATCAATACTGATATTCCTACCACTCATTCTGAGTTCCAACTTTGCCAACATTACAGAACAATATTTTTTCCCTTAATTAGTGGTACTCGCTGACAGATTGATTGCATTGGACCCTTCCATTATGGAGAAGCAATGCTTTAAACTCCCTCATAATAATAGAATTTATTAAGATTATTAATTTGCATTCTCTGCTTTCAATGCTTCTGTCCATACAACCATCTGTGAAGTGGAGAATTCTTATTTCACCATTATAGTATCCCACACACTATCCCCCTACTTAAAGTAAAGTACTGGGGAATAATCCTATTCCTGTGAAATTCAGCAGTTTATCATACACTTAATTATCTAGAAGTAGATGGACTCATAGAATGGTTGAATGGACTGTTGACAGATCAATTTCAATTCAAGGTAGAATCATGAAGTTTGGTACTGTAGAAAAATAAATGTATGGATGTGTGTATGTATAGTGTATATTTATAGATTACCTCACATATATTGTGTACAAAAATATACATATATATTATTTTTGTATGAACTGTGGGTGTGTTCTTAATCAGTGTTCAAAATCTTTGACTTTAAAATCATGATTTTTTTCACTATTTAAAAATACGCAAAGCATAAATTTAAAAAATATATGTATCTATAATGGGTACACTGGTGTTTCAGTGGTAGAATGCTCACCTTCTGTGCAGGAGACCATGTTCGATTCCCGGGCCATGCACCCAAAATATATATATGTTTTTTTCAACTAACAAAGCTTCTGCGCTCTTGTCATAACATATATAATAATTCAGATTTGTATAAAGAAAATGTTGTAATTAGAGACACCCCCCTCATACATAAATATATAAATAAATACATATTTCAATATTTTTTAAACTGAGGCCAATATGTGCTGATATTATCCCCAGAGCTAGATTATGTAGGTCCTAGAATTAAGAGATGGAAGTGGGTATGTGTCCATTCAGTACATACGTAAAAACTCAGAAGATTTTTACTTTTCATATTGCACTTCTTTTTCAGTGGACCTGGACATTCCATGTCCCAAGGGTGGAATAATTCTAGCATTCTGTACAGAATGATTCTAATTACATTGGTAAGCACTATTGTTTCCTTGGTCATTGTGGGCTCTCCAGGGCACTGACACAATAGATAAAGAAGAGCCACTATAGTATCTGGCTTGGTTAATTACCTATTTACTAAATGGAAATGAGAACTCCTCCTACACAATGGAATCTGTACAAGCTACGGTTCTCTAGAGAAACAGAATCAGCAGACGAGATCTATAAATGTAAAATTTATAAAAATGTCTCAAGTAACCATGAAGATGGACTCCAAGTTCTGTAGGGCAGGCGGCAAGCTGGCAGCTCCAGTGAAGGTCCTCAATGAACTCTCAGGAAAGGCTGGCTGGCTGAAGCAGGAAGACTGATTGTCTCTTCTGAATCCTCCTTAAAAGCCTTCCAGTGATTAGAGAAAGCTCCACTCATTGCAGAAGACACTTCCCTTAGCTGATCACAAATGCAATCACTTGTGGATGCAGCAAATGTGGTCATGATTTAAGTCCATGAAATGTCCTCATAGCAACAGACAGTCCAATGCTTGCCTGAGCATACAACTGAGCACCATTACCTGGCCAAGTTGACATATGAACCTGACTATGACAGAACCCAACGGGATCTGCTACAAAAACTTCTTACTCAAATATTCAGTAATAGAGGTCAATGAAAAATTGTGACAACTCAATAAAGGCAGGATCATTAAACATTCAGATTTTGGGAGAAAGTAATGTTGGGTCCTCCCATTAAAATTAAACACCCTGAGTAGTCAACGTGCCAAGAGTACATAGGGGGATCTAAAATGGGTGATGGAGGAGTTAAAGTTATCAATTTCTACTTCTTGAGTAAAGAAGCAGAGATTTTAGGTACAAGTTATTCTCTGTTTGTACAGTGCCACACTCCACTTTAGCTCCTTTATCACCTTTGTTATTCTGTGCCAAGGAGACTGAGCTCCAAGCACTACATCACTCAGGCTCCCTGACTGGCTACTTATGCTATACTTTCATAATGACAGACACTGGCAGATCTGAACTGGGAGGTGAAGTAGAGTCAGTTCTCTTTTACTCTTCTCACTTCTTTTGCTATGGGCCCTGGCAATTGTTATGCCCCTTCAAGACCATGCTTGCTGGTTGTCCTCCATTGCTCCTGGTCTCACTGAGATTTTAGCAACCTGATTTTCTTCTTTTGTCCCTTTTATTTATTTCTTTATTTCGGCATGGGCAGGCTCCAGAATTTGAACCAGGTCTCCAGCATGGCTGGCGAGAGTTTTGCCACCGAGCAACCATTGCACCGCTCCTCTTTTGTCCCTTTTGACTAAGGGAAATGCAAAATACAGCGGCTTACTGCTCTAGCTAGGCTGGGTGCATCATTATTCCTTGTTTGTTTCCTTAACTTTGCCCATCAACGTCTAAGTAATTTCTTCATTTGACTATCTGGGTTGAATTAATATACCTGCCTGAGACCATGACTGACAAAAACCTTATTTTTCTACCATGTTTTTATTTTGTAAGTGCCATAGTATCATGTTAGGTATTCAGCACAACCATGTCTTGAGTCTTTCATACTTATTTATTTCTTTATTTTTTAACATGAATAGGCACCAGGACTCGAACCCAAGTCTCTGGCATGGCAGGCAAAAATGCTGCCTGCTGAAACACTGTGGCCTGCCCAAGATTTTTGTACATTTTTGATGATCTTATTTTAGTATGAATTCCTCTGTTTGCAGGTCTATAGATATTCCTCTGTGAACTAATTAAATTTCCTCCAGGTAACATGTGCCAAGCACTTTATTTTGTATGCTAGAATTCCACCCATTTTATGTTATTTTGTGGTTTTTCAGTATAACCATGTATGAAAAGCAGTGGTGGTGATTCTCTTTTTAATAATTTGTTACATGAAGAGAGGACAGTACGGCTATTAGCACAAAGGTTCTGAGTGCGTTCTGTGACCTGCCCCAAAATAAGCTGCAATGTTGATTAAATCTTTAGCTTGCTGCATCCCACCCCAAACTTTTTGAGTCAGAATCTCTGGGGATAATGAAAGAAAACTGAATTTTTTTAAAGTGGTCAGTATCATAGAATTTTATGTTTTAAGAACTGAGTTATGTTCATTTGATAATTTTCCACCTGCTCTGACAAATGAGCAATAAATTCAGAAGTTAAAATATAGAAATGAGATGTTATAAATTACTAAAATATTAAATAAAGTCTGCTTTAGGAAATGAAGTATGTGTGTATACTTTATGAAAAACCTTTATTTTTCCTCATTGAATTATAATTGTATTTGGGGGAGAAGAAATCTCATGATTGAATAATAACTGCATTTGGAAGAGAAGAAACACTTTATTTCAAATGGTGAATGCCACTTGAACCCATAGGATGACAAGAATACATAAAAATACACTGAAGAGGCATCACATTTTTATTGCCATATGTTTTAAAACAATTACAAGAGCATAAAATACATCTGGGAACTTGTCTCAATTAGAAGTCTTGCTCCTCAGAGAAAATGGTAATTTAGAAAGTAGGAGTCTTGTAAACTGAGAAGATTCACATGATTTATTAATGTCCATTATTTCACAAAAAGAAAATAAATCTTTAGGATCTTTACTTGCTTGAAAACTGACATATTTCCAGGAGTAAAACCATGATTTTTTAAAACAGAATTACGTGCTAAAGTGAATGATTAACTTGCTTCCTGTAACAAAACCAAGATTATATTGACACCAAGCATTTCATTCTATCTCTGCTAAATCTGAGCCTCCTGGTCATTCTGCTCTCAAAACCAAATAGTAATGCTTTTTTTTATTTCCTCTAATCTCTACCTATTTATATCCGTCTGTCTATCTATCTATTTATCTACCTACCCTTCCATCCATCTATTGGTTGTTGCTGTGTTAGGTGGTCCTACTACTAGAAATTGAATCATTTTATAATATATAATAAGAAAAGCAATCGGTTTAGTACATCAGTTAGTATAAAGCACCAATCCAGGGGGAAAAATGGTCCCAAACTATTTTTATCATTATGGACTAACAATATCTCTATTTAAAAAAGTAAAAATATATATAGGACTGTTTGAAAAGTTTCCCAATGGCCATGCTATTTCAGAATCTATGCTAGAATCCAGCAATAGCAATAGCTGTAAGCAAAAAACAGGTGGGACTATATTTCAACAAATCTTGAGAAATCATCTGTCCATCTTGTTCCCCCAAAATAGAACTTGGTTAAACTATATATATGGATGAACCTAAACTGTTTTGTTTAAAAAACAAAGATCCTAGGGAAGAGTTTGTGACTCACTTTTTCACCATTCATAGACAAACAAACCCCAAATCCTGTCCATCCTACCTACCATTTTGTTCCCAGTATCTCTATACTAGCCCAGTCACCATTATTTCTTGAGTTGAACCATTTTAATAGTTTCACAACTGATTTCTTCCATTAGCGAGAGCTTCTGCATAATCTACTCTCTACTGTAGCCAGAATATTTTTTAATGTAAATAACTCCTACTTCAAAATCTCTTTTATTTCCTCTTATTACCCCAACGATCAAGAGTAAACTCCTACTTAGGGAAAATACCATTTTACTTAATCTACTTTAACCTTTCCAGCCATAGTCCATCTCACTCTTTACCCTCAAGCCATACTGGACTTCATTCTTACTTCACAGTCTTTACACAAATTTTTCCCTTAGTCTGGAGAACTCTAACTTATTTTTCAAGTCTGAGCTTAAATGTCATTTCCTGCAGCAAGTTTCCCTGACCTTCAGTCTTGGATAACATTTCTTGAATATATGCTATTGTAGCATCTTGAAATTTTTAAACTTAACTTTCAGGGTGATGCCTGATGCTTAAAAATCCTTACTGAGCTATTCCATGAGCACCAGAGCACAGCGAGCTCTTTCTGTTACTTTGTCTCTTGCATTCAATTCAATATACAAGCTCTAGTTACTACTAATTCTTTTGAATCATCAAAGATTTCATCAGTTCCTCTGTGAAAGCTATCATGGAATTATGATGTTGTGAAGACTCAGTGTTTGATGAAAATTTATGTAAGAACTAGCCATATGAAAATACTTTTGTTTTACAGTAGATTTGGAAAGTCTGATTTATAGTAAAATATACAGAGTGTTATTCAATGTCTTTTATATAAAGATCTACTAAATCATTTATTTTAGGATTGAGAGTGCAGAGAAGTGGTTCTCTCCTCGCACTATTTCTTTTATTGTCAAGGCTATTTTGCCCTAATTGTCAGAAGCTTAGGAACTCTTGACATTAAGAAGTAATAGCTTTTCTTTGCCAAGATTCTCTGGCACAGTTAAAAGTTTTTCTTCTCTCTTTGCCTTCATTTATTATGGAATTGTTCTTTCGAATCTGTGTCATGTATCGTACTCAAATTCAGATCCTTTTTAGAACCAAAGCAGAGCATAAATAATAAATTAAGAGCAGTTGAACACCTACTCCAGGTTTAAGCAACTCCTCCAGCACTCATCTCTAACATGTGACTATCTTCTTTGGAGGTCATCCCTTAATCTAAGAACTGGAATGGGAGACGTAAGGAAAGATCTCAGGTTTTCCAATGTTATTACAATTTATGAAAAATAGTAAATGCAGGTATTTCTGCTCACCTGATATGAGGTTGCTGTAAAACTGTACATACTGCAGAGTCAGACACTAAAAATTTCAAGGCCAAAGGAAAAAAAATGGCCTGATGTAGAGCGCATAAAGCCTGTGTAATCAGAGAATGAACAAAAATAATAAAAATTTGAACTAGTGCTGTTCAAAAGACATGATAAAATCCTGAAGAATAAAAGAATGAAACCTTCAAATATCTGACTTAACTTCAGAAATAATCAGAAAGTAGCTTTATGGAAGAGGATTTCAGGAAGGATAGAGGCTGTTGATAATGAAGACAGTGAAATTTACAAAGTTCGTGGAGAATTTTCTAATAAACTTTCCCAAGACAAATCACTGGGCTGGACTGAGGCGAAGAGGAAGATTCTGTGCAAATTAGCATCATGAAATACTATCTTCCCATGCAAATTACTCAGCTTAGCTCTGTTGGTCCGATGTTAATTCATGGCCAAAAAATATGTTAATGTGCTAGGAAAAATTGTATATCATTCAGTGCAACTTCTTAGTCCAACCTCATTTCCATATTTACCAAACTCTCAAGTCCTATGTTTCATTACCGAAACATGTTTGGAAACAGGCAGAACAGGTTGCATTTGATATTTGCTCTTTGGAACTGATAAATAGTAAGTACTCTTTCTCAAGCCGAAATAACCAGACAAATCATCTGGAGATCTCATTAAACGGCAAATTCAGATTCAGTTTGTCTGGGAGTTGTTTGAGACTGCATTTCTAATAAGCTCCTAGGTAATGCATATGATGTTGGCACACCAAGCATACTTTGAGTAGTAAGAGTCTAGAGCAGCACTGCTAACATAAAAATCATGTAAACCACGTATACAATTTATAATTCTCTTCTAACCACATTAAAAATAAATGGTAAAATTAATTTTACTAACATATTTTAACTCAGTATTTCAAAATAGTATCACCTCAACATGGAATAATACAAAAGTCTTAAAGAGATATTTTGCATTCTTATTTATGTAAAATATATGTATTTGAATTACAATTTTCAACAGAAACATTTGATATATACTTGAATTTGATAAAGTGTACAGTTGAAAAAAAAGATTCACAAATGTAGTGGCTCCAAACATGCAAAAAGTCTTCTGAAAATTGAATTATCAGTTTTTAAAAATTAAAGTTCAGTTAGTTAAAATTTAATAAAATTAAAAACTTCATTGCTTGGTTGCCCCATTTCAAGTGTTCATGCTACATGTAGCTAGTGTCTACCATATTGGAAGACACATATAGAATACTGTAACAGGATATTTTATGCAAATAGTAGAAATAAAACATCCAGATTCTCTTTCAGTAAATATCGTTTGGATGTCTAATACATGCCAGATATTGTTGGCTGTATCAGCTTGAGAAACAAAAAGGGAAGAAATTAATTTTAGAGATAGAAGCATGTCTTAGAAAACCCAACAGCAGGAATTCAACATGGTTACCCTGATTAGAACTTGGTAATATAAACTAAAAAGAAATACATTTTCATTTTCTCACCCTCAATTTAATTGCTACAGGAAAATATGTGTCTCCTCTCTGCATCTACATTGTGTGAAAAATGCTTATCCCCGAGCTCCTTAGATACACAATATATTATTAATTTACCTATGGTCATTCAGCTCCAAGCCCAACTTTCTCTTATCTATGACACTGTGTAGCTGGTGCCTGCAAATCCTTACTTGCTAAGTGGAACTAGGTTTTTGTCTAAATATTACAGGGAGACAGAAAGGCAAGGGGATAGGAAAAGGCACTTTTAAATTTTTCATACCTGTCATTTTCATTATGGCAAAGGAGGGCAGGTTCAGCTTTACCTTATGGATTCTTTGGTCATGAGATTTAATAGAAATGCCCCCAATAGGTGCTCACATGTGCTAGGGGCACCATTCTCCACTCTTGTTGGAGAAGCAGGCACATGATGCCCTCCATGAAGGTGTGAGATTCTCTGAGCTCCTCTCTTCTAGTAACCCTATCACTTCACTTTTGTCCATGGTGGTTGTCTCAGGTTTAACTCAGGCCTCTGTGTGTATAGTTCTTTCCTAGTTACTAAAATCAGAGTTAGCTCAGCTCTACAGATGGTATCTGGTTTATGCAACTGATAATATCTAAGTTATCTTAGGGTTTCCTTTTCTGAATTGTTGACTTTCCAATATATGAATAACCAAACTGTCCTTTTAAATATCCTCCATTCAAAATACATAGCATGTTTTCTAATTTACTGAGTGACCTTGGCTGATATATATGCTACATGCAAAACAACCACTGTCATCCCTCAATTAAAATTCCAAATGGCAGGAGAAAGAATCCACCTGGTCTGTATTTTGTCGAGTCCATTCTTGATTAATGAACTATAGCAAAAGGAATAGGTTCATGCATTTAAGGTAATGGCTGCTGGGAACACATCTGTGACGTAGTTTGAGAGAAATGGTTCCCAGAGAAGGCAAAATGACGGGATAGCTCAGGGTATTTCTATGTAAAGTATTATCATAAATCCAGAGCCTTATATATATATGAACATATTAATTTGATAGCCTTAATTCACTTGACTATCCATCCAGTTAATTAAACAAATTTAGCAACCATTACCTACTGGAATACTTTGCTCTAGTTAGTATCCCCATTTTTACTGCATGGTCATCCTCATTAAAAAAAAAATAAAACTTTACTGCATGTCTTCTGACAACATAAAATCCTGGTACCTTTCTATGTAAATAAAATATTGCTTAATGTACTTCCCCCTTCAGCTAGTACCATATTTCTTTTTGTGTCTACAGAAAGATTCTTCAAATGAGTTTGCTGTACAAATCATATGTAACTTCTTTCCTCATATTTGCCATGGAACCCACAACAAACACTAATTCATGCCCCAGCTCCATTAAGAAACTGCTCCTGTGAAACCAACAATGACCTTCATACTGCTAATGCTAATGGACTGGGACCACCACCCCTCGCCCCAAATTCCCTCTGGAACTTTTGAATATCATCTTATTTGGAAATAGGTGTTTGCAGAATAATCAAGTTAAGATGAGGTCATACTGAATTATGGTGAGCTCTAAGTCCAAATACTGCTGTCCTTACATGGATGAAGATATTTGGCAATAGACACACACACAGAGAAGAAGGGTATGCACAAATACAGGCAAAAAATGGAGAGATGCAGGTACAAGCCAAGGAATGTCAAGAATTAATGTAAAGACCAGAAGCTAGGAGAAGGCAAAGAAAGATTATTCACTAGCACTGGAGGGTAAAGGTTCTGCCAACATCTTGATTTCAGATTTCTAGGCTCTGGATGGAACTAGGAGAGAACAAATTTCTGTCATTTAAGGCTACCAGTGTGTGGTGATTTGTTATGGGGACATAGGAAACTATGACTGTTAAACCCACAGCCTATTCTCTTTCTTTGTTTTGGCTTTTACAAAGGAGAATTTATTATGTTGCAAGGTTACAGTTCTAAAACCATGAAAATGTCAAAATTAAAGCAAGGCTATAGAAATGTCCAATCTAAGGCATCCAGGGTAAGATACCTTGGTTCAAGAAGGCTGATGATGTTCAGGATTTCTCTCTCAACTGGGAAGGCACATGGCGCACATGGTGATGCCTGCTAGCTTTCTCTCCAGGCTTCTTGTTTCATGAAGCTCCCCTGGGGACATTTTCCTTCTTCATCTCCAAAGGTCTCTGGCTGGATGGGCTCTAGATCTCTTTCTCAGCATTATGCCCACATTTGATAACATCTTCTTATTGAAACACTCTCTTCATGTGGCTTAAAAACCACTACATTCTCTGGCTTTGCCTTTTCCTTTATTTTCTCATTGTTTCCCTGACATCTAAATACTGGCATTCATCAAGATTTAGTTTTGATACTGCTTCTCCCCCTATACTGACTCTGTAATTTCATCAATTCTCAAAGTTTAAACTAGGATGACAGGTCCACGTCTCTATCTTCAGCCCAAAACTCTTCCCTGAAATCCAAACATATATATCTAACCAAACTTTGACATCTCCACATGAATGTCTAACAGATATGTCAAACTTACAAAGTTAAAAAAAAAACTTCCAAAAAACCCACAAACTAAAAAAATATATATATCCACTATTTGGCCCCAAACCTGTCTTACTCCATTACAGTCTTCCTCATTTTGATTAACACCAACTACATTTTGAATTGCTCAGCATAAAATCTTAAATGCAGTCCCAATTCCTCTTTATCTTTTAGACATCACATCCAAGCTAATCAAATTCTGTTTGCCCTCTTATCAAAATATATGCAGAAATTAACCATTTGTTTCCACCTCTACTGCCTTAATCCAAGCCAATGAGTTCTTAACTAGTTTATTTCGTGAGCCTCCTATATGGTCTCTTTGTTTTGTCCTTTAACTCCCACAGTTCATTTTTAGCATCATACACATAAGGATCCTTTATTTTTTAATTGTTAACATGCTCTGTGAATAGTAACTCATTTATCATTTATCATATTCTTATGAAGTAGATACAATTACCATCTCTGGTTTACCTATGAAAAAGTGGAGTCTTAATAAGGCTAAGTAGCATATCCAAGGTCCTGTGGTTGATTACTGTTAGAGATTAGAGTAAAGGCTACGTCATCTCCTTCCAGAGTCCATTCTCTTAACCATTATGCTATATTACATCACCTATTTCAACATAAATAAGAACATGGAACTCTTCTACACAAAACCCTTACATGAGTTTCCATCGTTATTCAGATTCAAAGCCAAATCCCTTAATGGAATTTAAATCACTAATCCCGTAATATAAGAAATGACATGATTCTCTGATCATCTCTGACTCCTTTTCCTATTGCTTATTCCTCACTGGCACCTGCAGCTACACTGATCTCCTTGAAGATCTTAGAATGCATGAGATGCACTCTGTTTTCAGGGCCTTGCAACTTGTTGTTCTTTCTGTCTGGAGGATATTCCCACAAATGTCCAAATGCTCATTCTCTTCTATCTGACCAACATTGGACATCATCTCCTCAGAGAGACCTTCTCTTATCAGTCCATCTAAAATCTCCCACTCTCAACTCTCTGTTCTCCTTCACTCATTTAACTTTCTCTTTGACTATTTCCTAACACATGATATTTCATGCCCTCATATTATTTTTTTGTCTTTCTCCACCTCCCATAGATCAGAATGCAAGTTTCATGAAGGAGGAAAATGTATTGGCTTTTCTAATTGCTATATTTCCAGTGCCTGATGAATAATTGGCACTCAATCATTTATTGAATGAATAAAAAAACTTTTCCAAAAGAAACTGGAGTTTATTTAATGGACACCTATCACTTAAAAGTATCAAATCAGTTTTTCATTATGGATCTGGCTCCCCAATTTGTGTTGGATTAGGAGTAAGAAGAGACAAAGAAAAGAGGATGCTGTATCTTTAATCATGAAATCTTGGAACGAGCCAGCTTGGAGTTTCAGGGGAGATCATATACAGACAAAACGAAACACAATTTTATCTTTAATTTAATGTTTAGCTAAGAAGTTAAGAGGGGAAAAATTCCAATGGAAATTGACAAGGACCTAATTTACCTGCTTTCCCATTTCTCTAAAGTACTTATGAGTAATCATTCTACAAAAGGAGTAAGAGGGGAAAAGAATAATCGGGGCCGTTCAGCTAAAA
The DNA here is from genome assembly GCF_023851605.1 of Tamandua tetradactyla. NCBI lineage: Eukaryota > Metazoa > Chordata > Mammalia > Pilosa > Myrmecophagidae > Tamandua > Tamandua tetradactyla. The sequence goes on from NC_135352.1 coordinate 33,772,805, forward strand.
GGAGAGAGTTCTTGAGGTTAGCTCTCAGACTTAGAATTTAGTAGGGTGCTTCTATGAAAGGGAAAGAGAGTTTTGACCAATTTGGTGGTTATCACAATCCAAGAAGAAACTTTTTATTTTGTTTAAGCTAAACATTAAAGATAAACACATTCAGAAAAATAAAAATAAAGAAATGACACACCATAATAATTATGAGAGCAGAATGCCATTATATTCCATTAACATGTAGTAGCAGGTAACTAGTTCATAAATGGATTTTCTAAATTTTGGCAACCATCCACACATGGATGAAAAATAAATGAGACAACATAATATAAGAACAAACAAACAAAAAGGCAAAAAAACAAGTTACTTATTCAATAAGCCAGTATAGTTAAACTCGCTGGGATAAGTAAACATGCTCAATGTTTTTTGGAAGTTTATAGCAACAATTTAAGGGCTGGAATAACAACACATTTATAGTTTCCCATACAACTAACAGATGTGCAATCATGCCAAAGTTGTATATTTTTACTTTAAACAGTAATAAGTTTAGTTCTTTTTCTCCCTTAAAGTAAAAAATAAAATAAATTCCTTTGCCAAAATTTTCTTGCACTTTCAAGTGTAATGTGCTGCAGCTACCATTAATGTGTTTTCTATCACAACCGAGGCACCCAAAATATAATGAAGGTGTTTAAATAGCTAGACAGATGTATATTCAATATTTCTGAAAGGATGTGTCTGGCACACAGTTTTCATTTTCTCTTTGGGTTTTGAGGAATTTAATTTTGCAGGTCAGTATAGAAGTATCTAAAGTATGTTTTATATTATATAAATAAGGTTGTCATTAATTCAGTGAAATAAGAAAAAGGGATTCAAAACTGAATTGCCTCTGATGTAGTTGACCATTTCTAGGGCAGACTCTCATAGCATCAAAGAATATAAGAACACAACAATCTTCCATAAACCAACCAAGAACATTCTTCATTCTGTGGAGATGGCATGTTTGACAGCTGTTGGTGCTATAAGGTCTATGGAAGGATTGTCTGCAAGTTTGAAAGCATACAAATATTGGATGGCAAAGAAGCTGCCAAAGCAAAAGGCAATTCTTATCGTTGTGCAGAATAAAAAAGAAAAGAAGAAACATATATATTTTTAACTAGGCCTTTTTAACAGAAATTTGGAAATATATGTGGACTTAAACGTACTAAAAATGTTATGGGGGGTGCACGGGTGGTTCAGAGGCAGAATGCTCAATTTCAGGTCAGAGACCCAGGTTCGATTCCCAGACCATGCACCCCCTCAACAAAAATCATGTTATGGGATCTAAGAATATTTAACATTTCTAAGTGATACTTAAAAGTTTAGTTGTTAAAGAAAGCAAACGATGTTTTTGGTGGACTTTTTTCCTAATATTTTATAATTACGTAACATTTTATATTGCTGATATATTCTACTTTCAAAGACATATTATTTTTGCTATTTTCTTGGAAATCTTCAGAAAAACAAGCTTCCAGAATTCTGAGAGTTGACAGGTAAAGGGCAGGGGTCAGAGGAGGCAATTTTTGAATGTTAAATATCTTATCTGAAAAGCTTAATAAATAAGACTTTTGAGAATACTTTCTTTTTTGTCTAACCCAGTTGAAATACCCTTGCTTTCAGGGCAAATAATATTATACAGGTTTTGTTTTAATACTTTAGAATACTTATGTGGTTATTCAGGCTTTTTGCCCACCCTCTCAACCCCTTCCCCCACTAATGAGGTAGGGGGAAGGAGAGAGAGAAAGAGAGAAAGAGAGAGATTTGTAAATAACACTTGGGTTTGCCCATTGGTCTGAATGACAGCCACTATTAGAAAAGTGAATGATGATTTTTCTTATAGATAATGGATCTGTAAAACTTTAGCTTATTTTTATAGTGCAGAGCTGGCACCTGCAACATGCTTCAAGATGGTTTCATTTGGGTGGCTGATTGGGGATAGAATGGTTTCACGATATTTCGCATAATAGTCACCCTCATGTATTTAACAATAGAGAATAGTATTCATTCTCAAAACTTTCCAATTGGATATTCCACACACTTTTGTGCATAATCTGTAGTATGATCTCAACATCTCACTCACCTAACATCTACACATCTAAGGGTTTTAAAAAAGGTAACAAAGTAATTGCTTAGAAGACAATTTTTCAAAAATAGGAAGATGAACTCAGAGTAAAGAAGTTACATTTAAGAAGTCTGATTTTAAAAGATACACCACATTTTGTTTCGTTACTTTGCTACATAAATCATTTCCACTTCAATAAGCAAAAAATAAAAAGAAATTTTAAGAATCAGATTACAGAAACACTAATTTGACCAAATACTTATAGCATGCATACAATATCTTTAAGTTTTTTAAAATAAAACACTTAGTCTTCTTAACATTCTAAATCTCTTAATTATGTATAGTTCCCAAATAAATGCATTATTTGTTAAAAGGAATTGTTTGTTATTTTTATTTTAGTGCTCTATAGAGAAAGCACATCTCTAATAATGACAGGAGACCAAGGAAACTTAATTTCCTTAATAATAAAGCAAAGCAATTTTCTCACTCGCATAAATATACACATAGAGGTCTCTATTTCCAATTTTTTGTCTGTATGTAGTTTCCATGTCTTTTCAAGAACTATTGGGTTGTCCAGAGAGAAATCTATTTTGGTAAAACAAACAAATAAATTGTTATGCAAATGCAGTTGAAAATAATATTGCTTTAGCAAAGGGGGGTACACAATTTGCATATTTGTTAGATTTACCTTATTTGAAAGAAAATGATTTATTGGTAATCATTTAATTTTTACCAACTTTAGTTCCAAACTTATCCTATTTCCTCAGAATTAAAAAAAATATTTCTTCTAAAGTGAGATGCTGCAATCATATGCTTATAAAGTGATAATGTGGTTATATTTGAACAGAGATTTTTTTCTTTTTATTAGGTTTGACCCTATCTCCATTGTGCCAGTGATTCCTATGTTAATAATCAGATGCTTAACTTAAAACACTATGAATTACAATTTTAAGTGTAGTACTATTTCATAATCGAGGGTTAAACTATTTGTCGACCTCTATGTGTATTTTTATTTGTAATATTTTGTTTGTTTTGTGAAGTAAGCAAGGTCTTTGAAGGATCTCTGAGGTGACTTTCTAAAGTGCTTTTTGGAACATGGATAGTAGCAAAAGTACTATATAACTAGAATTTGCAGAAATTGCTTTCTTTAAAAAGTGGAGATGAGAAATATATTTATTCAGAGCGTAGGGATATTGCTTATAGCTTATTAGGCTGCTAAGAAATATCTTTGTTGCTTTTATTAAAATAACATAAAAACAGTAGATGAATATACGCCATTCCCTTAAGTCATCATTTTATATAAAAATGTCTTCTAGCATTAAAGTTCAGTCACAAATCTGTGAGAGTTAACCCATATGTATAATGCAAAATAAGAAAACTGTTTCCCTTCTTGCATATTTGCATTGGTAGAACCTGTTGTCTATCTGAAATAGCTATTTTGTGTAAATCATATGTAAATATCGGAACTCACCCATCAGTGATTTTTTTGAGTGGAATTTTAAGATTATAAAATTTGTACTGATAGATAAAAAAATCTAACTTTCAAAGGTTCATAGCAAACAATATTAGATCATTTACATCTCAAACTTTAAATGTATATTATATATCTATTTAGCTACAAATAAACATATCTTTATACTATGTTTAATCATTTTGCTTATATCGGTATGACGTAGTTATAGAATATATAAGTGTAAAATATCAAGATGCAACTGAAAATGTCAGCCCAATTTATAGGGAGTGCTATATAAGCGATACAGTCAAACTTTTGCTAACCTAGAGTTTTTTTTTTATTTTTTCCTGTAGTTTGTTAGTTTGTTTTTGCATGGGCAATCATTGAGAATCGAACCCAGGTCTCCAGCATGGCAGGCAAGAACTATGCCATTGAGCCATCCTTGTACCACTCTAACCTAGAGTTTTAAATGAAATTTTTTCTATAACATCCCCATATTTTTGAGACACATATTTGATCTTTATGTACATAGAAAATATAGAGTTCTTATTAGACAGCTCTTCATCAAGGAAAGATATCAGTCACTTAGATACCCTTGGTAGTTTCCTTCTAATTCTTTCATGCTTGCTTTTATAAGACCCTGATAAGCTTCCTTTAGTTCCTCTAACACATGGGCATGTGTAGTTAGAAAACCCATCTTTGTAACTGATCCAGTCTCCACTATAGAAAAAAATGATTGATAGTCACTCCCTGTTATTGTATTCTATTTGGAAATTAAGTATGTTTAAAGGTTATGTGTACAGCTTTGAGTTGACAAGGGTTGAACTGTGACAATTAGGTTCTTGTGTCAATCTGTGATGATGCCCAGTTGTCTGGTCAGGCAAGTGCTGGCCAAACATTGCTGCAAGGATATTTCATGACTGGTTGATAATCCCAAAGACTGGTGTATCAATCATCAGTCAGTTGATTGCATCTGTGGCTGATTACATCTGTGAGTAACTAAGGCATGCCTCCCACAAGGAGATAATCCAATCATTTGAAGGTTTTTGAAGAAGGAGAGAGACTCTCACTGCTTCTTCAGCCAGCGAGCCTCTCCTGTGGGGTTCGCTCAGACCCTTCATCGAAGTGTCAGCTTCACAGCCTGACTTATGGATTTTGGACTTTTCCATTTCCACGGTTGCATGAGACACCTTTATAAATCTCATATTTACAGATCTCTCCTGTGGTTTCGTTTCTCTAAAGAATCCTGACTAACACTTACCCTAAACTTGCAGTTAGGAAATGAAAGAAATTATAACTCTTCGAAGACAGAGTGGTTTAGAGGTTTCAGCCTTGAACTGGGATCTGAACAACTGAGGCCAGTTCCAACCTCCATTGATATTAGGTGTTTCCTATTCTGCAAAAATGAGTCTAAATCTATTTATCCTACATGCTAAATGTGATAGTTTACTGAGTAATCAAGGGTGTGTGGAAACCCTGTACTTCTTCCACATCCATACAACTTCAGTACTTATTTCTTTACTTCATTCTTTTTTCTTTTCATGTAAATTGAGGGCAGAATGGCAGCATTTATGTGGATAAGTCAAGGAAAAACTTAAATGCAACCTAACATCTTTCTTCTGTTGCTGAGTCTGTCTTGATTTAAGAATGTGAATTAATTAATCCATTTTCAAGGGATAAAAAGAGAAGCACGACAAAAATCATAGAGCATTTTATATATCTAGGGATCAAAAATAAATAATCATGATTTTTCTGGTTTCTTGGTATATATACACACACATACAAACATAGATGGAAGGATAGATAGAAAGATTTTGATACTTGTCTTTTTATATGGCAGTTCTATTAATAATCATTTAGGTATAATGATTCATATACCTACTATACCAGGCTCTGGGAGGTGGCGTAGGGCTGATCATCCGTAGTCCCCACTTCCATGGTCTTAATTCTAGTGCAGAGGACAGACAAGAAACAAAGTGTAATGAAAGCTTTGTTGAGGGGAATGATTGGAGCTGAACGACAGGAAGTTGTTGCACATGGGAAAACTTAAGGAACAGAATTAGGGTAGGGGAACAAGGACCCTAAAACAAGAGTCTTATGTGTTATGAAAGAAAGAAAGAAGGCTAGTAGCTAGCACACAGTTAGAAAGGGACAATGTTATGAGAGGAATTCAGAAAGGTAGAGTGGGTTAGTACCTCCCAATCTTTTTCATATTATGACAAAAATAGTAACTGATCATATGTATTTGGTCTCCTCGGATAGATAGAGAAAATCACTCATGTCTGAGTTGATCCACCCCTGGGTTTTGACAGTCCTGGGGCCTGGGTACCATAGAATATTCCTGGTTATCCCCAAAATATCCACCACAGTGACGGTATCTCAAGCAGATTGGGTTGAAAGTTCTGGAGGAAACCATGGGAATAAGTTTTAACGCTGCTGTAAATAAAGCATTCCTGCAGGCCAATGCTTAAATATGGCATGACCATTTGGACATAGGTTAAATATAATTCTTTATTGATTTGTTAACTTCCAAATGGCAACAGGCCAGCTACTGAATATGAAGGAGTATCTAGAATGAGAAGTAGCAGTAATTCATTTATTCAATCATAAAATGTCATGGAATCTCCCAAAAAGGCCTTGCTTGGGTACTTAGCTTTGAACATATATTTTACACTCTTTGGTGCCTTTCTCTTTACCATTTCCCCTTCATGCTGAGGCTGTTTACCATGGTCAGAATCATGATATATTTTACCATCCACCCTTCCCCTCTCCTTTCCACTTATCTCCATTCCTAGTGCCTTTGATTCTCTAAATATTTTCAGAATGTATGGCATTGTCAGTGTATGCAACCAACAAGGGACTGCATGATTTTCCTTAAAAAGCTAACTTCTACTTGTCTGTTAAAACTTTATTTGATGTTAATGAGAAACTAAGGATATGTTTTCCAGAACTGAGCTTAGAACATTTCAATTACAAAATTCTATTTACATTCTAGGACTTTCCAGACGTGTTTCCAAATCAGAGTGCAGGTGTTTCAGGGTTCTTCTACTTAGGGTCAGCTTTTTTGCAGACTGGTTACTTTATTTTTAAGAGAAAAGTCCCCTTTTGTTGAATTATGTTTTGTGGCAATAATTCAAATTCACTGGCTGTTTTGCAAGATGGATGTTATACAAAGCAGAAGAAAAAGACAAATTTTAACAGAATATCTTCTGTGCCTGCTACATTATTTGCATTGTTCTTCTGAAAACCTCTTTACTGAAGCGAATCCGCCTTAAGAAGATTCATTCTATACTAGCATAGGTTTAACTCCAGGTGGCTTTCCTTTGATTACAATGAATTTTGGAAAATTTCTCTCATCAGCCCTTTGATCTATAAATTCTGGACTGTGAAGTTTCTGGTGGCAGATTCTTGTGGACGACCCAGAAACAAGCACATCTGTAGCAGTTAAAAGGATGTGTTTGCTTCCTCAGATGAGGGGGAAAAATAACTTTAACTTTCAAATGAAATTTATGATATTGGGGGTTGAGAAAAACGGTATCAGCGAAGTAACAGGTAGTTTTGCTCCTGCACTGTGCTTCTGTAAATGAAGGAATAATCGCAGTTGGTCTACCGAGGCCCTACATTTCAGAACAACATTTTTACTAAGATTTGTCTGGAAAAGATTATGCCTAATCTCTTATTTCCAGAGATTTCAATTGATTCGCTTCTGTGTCCGAGATTGGACTACACAATTTCTCAAGATATGACCTTTACTTATCTCTTACACGTTTCTTCTCTTGCAATTTATGCCCTTTCAAACCATTTGTTTGGAAAGCCTCAATCATTTTTTTTTTTTACGCTGACTCTCTCTCTCTCTCAGGCATAATTATTGTCAAATGGTAATGTTTTAGGTATCTCTGTTCTCAAGAGAACTAGTTGATATAAAATATCCATGGCTTGTCATTTATTAATTGTCAATCCTAATATAGTACCTGAAACAGAGTAGGAATTGAAATATTTAATTTTTTATTGATTTAAACTGAGTCAAATATTTGGCTCCAAATATAGGTGAAAGGTAGTGTCATATTCTATTCTATCATTTACTTCAGTGTACAAAAACTTTCAATTTCCTCCTCATTTCTAACGTACCAACTAAAAACAACAACAGTGGTGCGACATCCTGATGCTGAGAAAATGTGCATATTCATTGTCAGTGTATCAGAACAGTAGCAAACAAATTGAAATTATTTGAATGCCTCTTCCTTTTAAGACGTCAAAAGAAGAAGATAATCTGCCTCAGTGGATCAACTCTTTATAAATCTAATGACCTTAAAGTCAGGAAGTTTCTTTTTTTTTTCTTGAATAAATACCCTTCTATTGCAGTGTGTATGGGTGATGAGAAGCATTTTTTTAAGTATTCAATAGCATATGTAGAATTACTACTCTCCACAAAGAATTATTTAAACTGAACTGAACTAAAAAACTTTCTTGGCTAGCAGTTTACTTAAAATGGAAATAAGTAAATATGAAAACAATAATTTGTAATCATATTTGTGAAGAATGACAACATAAAAACAAGCATTTCACAACACATAGTTACAGTTATCAGGAAAGTTCATTGTGCTGTATCATATGGAAACAAAAGGAAGGAGGTAAAGCTCATGGGAAAGAACTACAATCTGGAGCAATTTAATACCTACACCCAAGAAGAACTGCATAAAGGAAATGTTGGAGGAGGGATATTGGAAGGAAAGAAATGTTGACAGTAAGTTTTTGGTTGAAGATGTGTCTAAAATCTGACCTAGAATAATTAATAAAACCATGAGTTCTAGAAATTAAGGGAGAATCCTGAGATTTTATAGACAAGAACATGTAACAACTGTCATGCTATTTTCTTTTTTCCACTTACACAACTTTACCATTATCATGGTTATATGTTACCATTTACTTCATACCTCACAAGTTTCAGAAGGTGTATTAGCACTTTACATACGTAGTCATATTTGATATTCACAACAATACTACAATTGGGCTTTAATTCCCATATTCTGCATGGGCAATTGAATCTTAGGTAGATATTTTGTCTAAGAGCAGAGAGCTAGGGAGTGGTAGATGATTCTGATTCTGGTTCCTGAACCCATAGACTTAAACACATGTTTCTAAGATAATTTCAAATTATTCATTAATTTATTAATTTATTCAGGAAAATTTGACTAAGTGCCTATTGATAGAAGGTACTAGGGAGAAAAAACTGTTCTTGAGTAGCTCAAGGGTATTAGTCATTTCAATATAAAGCAATAACACCTACAAATGCTGGTTGCTAAAGCAAGAACTGAACATTAAAACTGTCAGGATTTGGGAGAGGGGAACCTATGAAGTAATGAAGTAGCATGAATTCTGTGATTATTAAGGGATTTGAACAAACGTAATGTTTGGATAGCATATTTTGTCAAAATAGACCTTGGTTGTTATCTTTTTTCATTCTTGCTCCAAATGAACTTTTTGTGTAAAGAGTGCTTCACAACTTTCCAAGCTTTCCAGATTTACTAATTTATTGAACCTTCTCATTCACCTATTAAGCTTGTAAAATGTACCCCATTTTATAGAAGAGGAGATTGAAGTTTTGAGAATTTAGGTGACATAGCTGGTAAATATCTGAGCTAGAATTTGTTCTCAGTTCTTCCAGTTTTAAGTTTATTGTTCTTTCAACTAAACCACTGCTTCTCAAATGTCTGTTCTGAAGTGTCCCTTAAAGCAGAGGGCAATGTCTGTGCATATGCCTGGCAAGTCTGGGCAGAGAGCCTGAAGCAACCCTGAAAACACAAAGTTCCTTTGAAATCTTCTGTTCTATATAAAGCATGAAAATGAATGACTCTGCTGTTTTTATATGCACATGCAAGCAAAAAAAAACCTTTTAAAACTGCACACATTCAAAACTTTTTCACCTTTTGTTAAATTTGATTCTCAGGGAAGTAGCCACATTTCTCCTCTGACATCTAAAACCTAAAACTGGCCATCAGGTACTTCTATTTTGGGTTGTAGAAAATGCACAATTACACTATGCTAGAAAATTATTTCTGATTTTTTAGGTAAATTATGCAGTTTACTACAATAATAAATATTTTAATTTATTTTATTGTAGAAGTTGTTTGGAGTTCTGGGTCTCTCAAATTCGTTTACTTGAAAGATTAGGGCTGATATTGTAATTGAGTCTATTTTATTCAAAAAATTAAAGGAAATCAAGTTATTTACTCCAAAATCATGGATGGATCTTACTGAGTACATATTGAGTACATTGTCCAATTATAGCTATCTGTGGTGATAAAACAGAGGCACTGAGAAGTGAGATACTAATTTAGGTCATAAACTTCCTGTATTATGTATTGCTCATGTTTCCCTACTTTTTAATGCTGCCTAGCTTTACTATGATTTCATAATAGAATTGTAAATTTTCTTTCTCTCTCTTTCTAATATAGGAGTACTTAATATTAAAACTTTATTTACTTATTTATTAGTTTTGGATCTCAGGTACATAGTATCAGATTAATCATATTCTTAATTTCATGGTACACAATTAACTCATTTAAATCGCTCCCCTTTATTGCTTGATTGTCTTTTATCTTCTTCTCCTTATACACTATTTTGTACTTATTCTAATTGTGTTTGGCATAAATCTTTTTCTTTTTCCTTTTGTTTTTCATTCAATTTGAATGCATTGTTTAGGCTGCAGATCTCAATTTGTTGCTTGCATTTTCCACTCAGCAGTTCGAAGATCTAGCCACATTGCTTTGTGTATCTACAACTATTGCTTCAAACAGCTGTCCAGTATTCTATAATGTGGAACCATAAGAGTTACTTATATAATCTCCCAGTGATGAGCTCCAAAATTGCCCTAAACTCTTCAACAAAATTGCAGCACTCATCCTAGAGACAGTACAAATTCTGGATCTATGTGAGATGGTGCATGTGCGTTTATGCATGTATGTTTATGCAGGAGAGCAATTTCTAGACCAAAGTACTGACAGACTGCTTTTCACAATAGTTGAAGTCACACTTCTATTAGCCAAACACAACAACTTCTTTATAACCTGCATTCCTGCCCTATATACAAGTTTCTAAATTTTGACAGTCTAATCAGTATAAAGTGATATCTCATTGTTTTAATTTATCTTATATTGATCACCTTTGAATTTGAATATCTTTAATAGCTTTTGTTTTTGTTTCTTAGTTGTCCTTCTTACACTGTTTTGATATTCTTCATCCATTTTATTAGGGTTCCTATCTTCTAATAATTTGTGGTAATTCTACTATGTTAATTAATTCCCTCTTTCATCCATTCATTAAACAAATACTCATTCAATGCCTACAATGTGCCAGACTTAAACTCAAGGGATGTATGTTTTCTTGGTTATTTGTTTCATGGAAACTGGGAAAGGGGGTCAAACCAGGACCTTTTCAAACACAGGTCAGAGGGCTGACAGGGATACTGCTTTAAATATAGGCACGTCTCAAGCCTTTGACTTTTGGCAGAAAGAGGTGGGTACAAAAGGTGTTGATGCCAGTGATATTACTTGCCAGAGTGTGCAGTATTTGACCTCTTTAATCCTAAATTCTATATCTAAATTGCATTTCCAAGGAAGAAAAGAAAGTCTCACTTGATATCTAAAGCATTGATTTTTTCTCTTCCATTTTTGAAATGTCAACTGGAAGTAATGTCTCATTTGTGTTTGTTGTTTTCATTTTCTGTAGCTTTCTATATGAAACAATTGTCTAATAAAATTATGCCTTTAAAAGTGCATGCCGAAAGCTAAGATGGTGGACTATTCGTTCCCAAACTGTAGCTTTGCATATTCTCCCTCCTTCTGGCTCAGTCGGTGTGAGATGAGCCTTCACAGTGCTCAGAAAGCGATTTTGAAGCAAGTGGCCAATTAACCACAAATAGAAGTGAATCCTAGGTGCGCATATCAGTGTTGTTAAATTTGAATAAATATCTTTCTGATCCTACTTCAATAAATTGGTCACACTCATTGTTTCAATTCTGATAATTAAAGAAACTAAGATTCATGAATATACTTGGTATGGAGAGCCAAATTATTCTTACATATTTTGATCGGTTGTTCTATAAGTACATTATAAATACCTTGCCATTTCTTGACAGTAGAAAATTTAGACTTAAGTTTTCAATTACATTTTGGAAATTAGAATACCAAATCTCTGCCAAAACACATTGTTATTTTTACAAAAAAGCCTGAATTCTTTCTCCTTCTATATTTTCCATGGTACCAGAAAATTAAGTAGTTTTCTTTTTTTATTCTGCATTTCTGACTTCCCCTTGGCAGCCAGTATATAACTTATTCTATGAATTCTTTTTGTAGGCTTGTCTGACATGTCTGAATTGCAATAAGACACACTACCACTAGAAAAAATGAAAAAAAAATTGAAAAAACTTGAATTCCTAGAACAAAAAATATATATATTGAATTTTAATTTGCTGGTTTCCATAAGGATGGAATGGAATTTCAAGACTTGAATTTCTCTTCTGCTTCATTCACTGGCTTTTTGGCAGACAACCAGCTAAGAGTTTTCATGCTGAGAAATGGATTGCTGAGAAAGATTTATTGCTATTTTGGTTCTTCACATAAAAACAACTTTGATTTACTGAACTTTGAAACTGAAGTGTCAAAACTGACATATTTTAGACAGACAACTTTTTTCATTAAGCAGCATTTTAGTTTTCAGCCAAATGCAACAAATGAGAAAAGGTAAATGTGTTGCTTAAGGAATAATGTGTCATCTTACAGAATGCTAAGTGTGCAAAGTGTTTTCTTGTAAATTACTTCTATTGATTTATCAAATACACGGAAGGATCCTAAATCCATTAAAAAGAACTGGGATGTCAGTGCTAAGTAATAGTTAAACAAGTATAAATAATAAAAATAAGTGCTGTTTAAGGGAGAAGTATGCTCTTGAGGCTTGGCTGTCACTAATATGCCTAAGTGATAGTGCAATCATTTCACAATGCATCTATGTAAATAGGCAAAAAATAGCTTTGCTTTCTTATTTTTTTCTCATCTAACTTAATATCGACAATGGACTTATTATAATGCTAACATGCCTGAAAACAGTATCGCTTACATTTTCTGGCATGAGTAATTTTTTTCAGAAGGCAACTGAGAATTAGACCATTACTTGAAGCAAGTAAATCTGGTTTATTGGTGTTCAGCTGGTCTCTACATTTTCTATCATATTGTTTCATCTACGCAATTAACCAAATGTCAAGTATCATCATGATAGAAAAGGCCAGTGGGAAACCATCCAAATGATTATATGACTTAGACTATAATTCTGGTTGGTTTATGCATTCTTGTGAATGATGAACATTTGTTAGAACAGGTGATATCTCTCCTATAGGATATCAAGGCTCAGCATTCAGGAATCTTCTTTGACATGGTAGCTGAAATACAACTTTTGCACTTAGAAGGTAAAGTGGATATTCTTTTGCTTATTGTTGATAATTGTTTTAATAAAATAAAACAATTTATAGGAAAAACATTTTGCTTGCCAAATGAAATATGATTTATGACTCTAAAGATGCCAGATGCATCTAGGGCTAGACTGTGAATTACTTATTCGTTGTTTGCCTACACAGCATGTTTTTCCACCTCTCCTTTAGTTTCCTGGCTGCTAAACAAATACAATGGGCTGGCTTGACAGGGGAATATATTGGCTCCAGATTTCAGAGGCTGCAAGGCATACATCCTCCTAGGGTCTGCATCTTCTAGCTAGGCGGCAAATTTTTGAAATTCCTTGGCTTTACCTTCACATGGTGGCATCTTCTTCTTTCTCTTCTGGGTTCCATTGACATTCATCTTCTAGGTTCTCTTCATGGCGTTTCTCTTTCCTCTACTAATACAGACTCTGGCTATACTGTACTCAATCATGGTGGGCCTTAACTAATAACAACCTTCAAAGGTCCTATTTACCAATGTGTTCACATCCACAGGACCAGTTGTTGGGCCTGAACATACCTTTTGTGGGGGACACGATTCATGATTCAATCCCCAACAACCTCCATCTAATAACAATATATTGATTTTTCTCTCACTCTCAGGCCTTGCTGGCTCTTTCCTTGGTTCCAGGCATGGATTTCGGACCCATTCTTGTCCAATCAGAGCTTCACTTGTCACAAACTGCAATGATTGGTACAAGAAAGATTACATGATCCAGGAAAAGTTTATTCCAACAGTTTTGTTACAACTTAGAGATGAGAGAGTGTATGCAATAACAGCTGAGGGCTAACTGGAAGGGAGAGGCCTTCTATGAAAGAAGCACTTGGAGATGAAAGCAAAACTGAAAGAACAGAAGTCTTTTTGACTTGTCTTATCTTTTGAATCTAACCATGCTTGAAATTAATGATACTTCTGACTTTTTAGTTACTTGTCAATATATTCTCTTTTTTAAGAGCGTGCTGTCTATCGTTTGCAGCAAAAGGAATTGTAATTAATACCGTTTACTTACTTAATAGACACAGATAAATTTGAGAAATCTAATCCATTAACCTTTAAGTGACTTTTTCCTGCTGAAAACATTTGCTAATGCTGGACAACTATGCAACCATCTTACTACGAAGATCATTGCTCTCAAGGAGTTGAAGTGCATTTAGTTTTGGCATTTTATAATGCCATTTAAATGGGAGCATTTATTTATACTTTAGAATCACAATATGTTTATGTGCTCTTGATATGTAAATATTAGCCATAATTAGAACTGCTTAGGTTAACTCTGTGAAGCCATGTGATGATCATATGATATAGAAATTATTGTACTTAGAAAACATTTAAGTTTTTTTCCTTTTTGTTTATAAGCCATCATTTAAGAGAAATTGATATTCCACTGGGAAGTAGCATGTTTGTATTTGTTTGTCTTTTCTGATTTTTTTAATTGTACTGTTTTTTGGATTTGACTATCTTTGCTTCCATTCCTGGGAAGCTCTTCTGCAAAGCCTGTTTACTCCAAGAGCGTGAATTTCAGCATCTCACATGTTTTTTAGTAGAACTCATACATTTTTTTGGTTGAAATAGCAACCATTTAGCCAAATATATCCCTTGGCCATTTAAATGAAGTTGGTTTGCCCAAGCAACAGAGTGCTAGAAGCTTATAAACTCCTGGTGGGAAATAGCTGTCTAGCTGCCTATTTCTAATGTTAACACTGCTTAAAAATTAGATCTCTCATTTCAGTCTGACAATTTTTATTTTTCTTTTCTCTTCATCTGTTTTTCTTTTCTTTCCTTTATTCCTTTTCTTTTCTTTTTTCTTTTGGCTGTCACTCCTCCTTGATTTCCAACTGTTTAATACCTAGATTCTTGATATGTGATACTGGGTAATTTTTCCTGATAATCTAATGAGCTAGTGCCCAATTCTGTAAATTATGCCAATATTTCAGTTTTGCACTTCTAATTTTTATTTCAATCACACACTGTGCTTCAGCTCTGCTTCTGTGGACTCCCAAGAGTTTTAGGCAATAATCCACTCTTGGCTTCTACAGTGAGAATGAGACAGCTCTGATCTCTGTCATGGTGACTACAGTTAATGTTGAGTTTGTTTAGGGAGAACGGTTCCATCATTATCAATTGCAAGCAGACTACATGTTGAAGAGGTACCAGACAAGATAAAAAGAATCCTTCTCTTCTAGTGATATATTCACTTGGCTCGCAATCAGAAGGAGGCTCCTCTCAATCTATTTCTACTTTTGTGGAGAGCTCAGAGTTTAAACTATTTCACAACTGTCAAGAAATGAACACTCAATAGATTTCTACATGTGGATGTGAAAAAAAAGCTATTATTTGATGAACATGTGTGTGATAGCATTGCAAGGCATTAAGTATGGAAGTGAAGAATATCATTGCTGATTCTTGCTTAGAAACATAAACTGGATATTAGTGCACACATAGTTAATAAAACTCATCTTTTCTTCTCAAAACCATGGCTAATGGTTCAGTGCACTATTATAAACAGGGATATATTCAGGGATGATCTTCAAACATTCTCCCAAACAACTCCTCATTTCTTATTGAGCTATATTCTGGCATGTTCAGAATCTGTGCCTCACACAAACATTTCCTATCTACTTGTTGTTTTACTGTTCTTCTTAGGTTTTACTGAAATGATTTTAGAAATAATCATAGAAATACATAGGTATTTTGACTGACATTCTTCAGCTTTCTTAGAGTGCTTATTATCTGAATGATTTATTGACTAAAACATGAAATATCCCTGTATAAAGTACGTAACTTCCACATCTCAATTTCAGATAATCTTTTTTCTGGGCAAAAGTGCTTCTGAGGTTTTACAAAAGAACATGCTTCTTTTGTTTCCAACTTCCATTTGCATAATAGGAAATGCAGCATTTATTGAAAAATTGTCTTTTACAAACTTCCCTGATCAAATTGATCAGGTCAGACATAAATGAAAAATGTGTTTTTCTAAGCCTTTCTTCATTAAAATTCATCTGCCATTTTCATAAGTATTTGCAAGGAATTGTTTGCATATGATAACTCAAATTTATTTGGACCAAATTGTTGTACTAAATTGCATTATTACTTAATATGTAAAATTTGGACTCAGTTATTTCTATGCATTAACTCTGCTCTCACTTTTCTTCTTCCAGTTTAAAGTGCAAATAGCATTATAACTAGAGTTTTATAATTGAAAACAATATTTTCTATATTTTAATGCATTAGGGATAGCTGATTGAATGTGGCTGTCCAAAACTAATGATCTGAATATTGAAATTGTGAAGTTTATTACCTAGTAAAGATTTTTCTAATTTCCCTTAACCTTATGTATTTGGAAGGCCATGATACAATTTTAATATTAAGATAAGGAAAAATTATATTATATACATTAATTATTGATCAAATAATCCAACTCACTATGCTTTGGGTTTGAATCCTAGCCTCAATACTTCCTTCCTGCATAAATTTGAGCCATTTCTTCGTCCTTTCTAAATCATAGTCAAACCAAATAAAAAATCTGGAAAAGTATGTCTATAACATGTTTGCTTTCACAAATGAATTGTATGACGAATTAAAAGTTCTTAGAATATTATCCATCATGCTATAAGTATTTAAGACATTTTAACTAATTATGCCAATAATTACAATGTAACATAAGACCTCTTAGTATAGATGTGTCCCAACTGCTATGTCAGCCCCAGGTATGACATGTAGGTTGACTACCGGGACAGAAAAGTTTCTAACAAAATCTGATGCCTGAATTTTGAAGGGTTGGACCTCCTAACACACAATAAAATCACATTTCTGAATATATTCTTAGTACCCATTCCTAGAATTGCTACTTCAGAGTATACTGAACTTCCAGAGGTGTTCCATATGTATCCTTAAACTTCTCTCCTGGATGAATTTATCAAGACACTATCACATATAATAAATTAGACAAATTAAGGATTACTTTTCTTTTTTTTTGTTCTTTCACATAGAAGGCAGCAGGGATCAAACCTGGGTCTCCAGCATGGCAGGTGAGAACTCTGCCTGCTGAGCCACCTTGGCCCGCCCATTAAGGATTTCTTTTAATGGTAAAAAAGAATGCTTTAATACATGGTAGAAGTGGAATTGTTACAATTTGGGAGAAATTATATTCGCAATGTTCATCAAAAATCTTAAATTATTTTATACTTTGGATCTGGCTATTCTACTTATGGGATTTTTCCCTAAAGTTAGAAAAATCAAAGGAAAGTTGTATAATTCAGAAATCTTATTAGATATTATAAAAACAGAGCCATAATATGCAGTAATAAAGAAAGAGTCAGATAAATTGGCATACATGATTTGAACAGACTTAGGGTTATGTCAAACATATTTATGAAATATTTTATTCATATCTGAAATTTATATTATAGCAACAAAAGAAGAATTAACAATATAAAAGTATACAAAGCACTATATGCATGCATAGGAGAACAGAAATTAATCAAATATTTATACTGTTTATTTATTTTTAAAGTAATATGACATGGGTTGTTATATAGGTAGATTGTACTTAAATGAATATTTTTATTTCTATGAATTCTCCAAGAAGCATGTATTAGTCTTACAGAATGTAAAAATGTTTATGCAATAACATTTTAGTTAGTTTGTTGAACTTTTGGTTTGTGGTTTTCTTTATATATATATATATTTTGTTTGTTTGCTCCTTAAATGTTTTTAAAGGCCAAAATTTCCCTGAGAAATTTCCTGTGAAAATTAATGTAAAAGTATTGACACTATCATAATACTATCATTGCTTCTCTTCCATATGAGGTAAACAAAATGTTATAAATCATCTAATATCCTTGTCTTATTTTGAGCAAATACTAGATATCGAAATCATGTTATTAGATGAGATCCCCTAGGAGGGGCGTAGAGATGGATGAGCAAGTCCTGGGACAGATTCCAAATTACTCTATATATCAGAGGTAAAACAAAGAAAAAAATAGTACCAGAATCTTACAATGAGGATCAAGATAAAAGAAATCAGGAGAGATGAAAACTGATGTTAACTTTTACTCAAGATAATAAAATATTTGGGGAAGGTTAATTATATCAAAGCATGCTAAACTAAAGTGAGGTCAGAGGATTGACTTAGCATAGCATGATGTAGGTCATTGCTAACTTTATTCCATGCTTTTTTTTTTTTTGGCATGAGCAGTCTCTGGGAATCGAACCTAGGTTTCAGGCACAACAGGCTGGAACTCTGCCGCTGAGCCACCGGTGCACCACCCTGTCATTGGTAACTTTAATAAAAAAAAATCCAGTGGGATTATGGGAACCAATGGATGAGTGAACTGAGCTGAGGAAAAAATTGAAATTTCACAACATAGAATCAATTAGCCATGGATGATTCCTGGAATTATTGTGACAAAACATGAATAAAATGATAGTTGGAAAATAAATAGATATGAGAGTGCAATACTATTCTATTATAATCCATTTATTCTGAATTTAAAAGCATGAAATATTATGACATGTCTTTATGCCCATCCAATGATCTATTAACAAGAAGCAACCTGATAAGGAAAGTGATAGATGGGATAATGGCAAGATGGAAGTTCTTGAGTAAGTAAGAACAGATAACATCCAAAGCACAAATGGTGAGGATGCCTTAGGCAGGCCCAAGGATACTTCTTCCATTGTGTTGTAAAACAAGGCAGGATATAGGGTATAAATGTACTTAGGCTGGCGGCTTTAGTGATAGGACTTTCTTTTCAGACTCAATCTAATTTCATCATAAAGGCTTTAGGAAAAATTTTCAGGTACATAAATGTGGATAGAATCTAAGGAAGGAGGAGATATGTGACATATTTGTCTCAGGTAGGGCTGTGAATGTATTTGACAAGCACAGGGTATGCTGTCAGTGTGTAAACCCCATTTAAGAACCATTTAAAAATTGTGGTCATATTTTTCCTGTGAAGTCAACCAAACTAGCTGCACCATTGTCTTTAGCAAAAGTGAGCTATCTGGGTGCAGGAATGGGATGGAAGGACATTTAAGCTAAAAAAAAACAACATAACAGAGAGAAAAGAGGATGAGGAAGTTTGGGGAGTAGGTGGTTGAAAGACATTGGTTACAATATAAGAATGTGAAATAGAAGGGATGAGGTGCATAGAAAAAGTGAAAAGGAGGTAGAAGCACTAGATGAGAAATTACTCTGAGGTTGAAGAAGTGGAGTAAGAATATGGAAGTCAGAGAGCTGGAAGAAAAAGAACTTGTGATAAGAGAGTGAGATGTTGGGAATTAAGATTTCAACCAGTTTGCAGATATTGGTAAAGATGACTTATGGACTAAAAGTAATTATTTCCTTTCTGCTATGTGTCAAGCACTACCCTAGTCACCAGACATATCAGGAATCAAAACCGAAAACCCCTGCCTTCATGGAGCTTACCCTATAGGGAAGTGAAATGTGAGTGTCATAATAAATATACGATGGACTAATACAAATTAGTAAAATATATGTTATATTAGAAGGCTACACATACTCATAGAAAAACAAATCAAGAGATTTCTACTTCCAACTAAAATGGGATAATGGGCCAGATTTATCCTCCCAACTTGAATGGTCACAATAAACAGTTAAAATAAATGAAAATAATAATTTGTGAGATGCTGGACATCAAAAAGTGAAGGAAAATGATCTCTAAGAAATGAAAAATAAATGAGTGTCCCCTAAGGTCACCCCAGTTAAATGCTTGAGAGAGTATCTGTGCTAGTCTGAAAGTGTTGTGTACCACAGAAAAGCCATGTCCTTTAATCCTCAATCAATATTGTAGGGTGGAAACCTTTGATTGGATTGCTTCCATGGAGATTGACCCGCTCAATTGTGAGGGTGAGCTTTTGACTAGATGGAGATGTGACTCCACCCATTCAGAGTAGGTCTGGATTAGTTTACTAGAGTACTTTAAAAGGGGAAACACTTTGGAAAAAACCTCAGGTGCAAATGCTTGGAGAACAGTTGCTTCAGAGCCAACATGAGACCCAGCTATTTGGAAATCTAGAAAGTAAATACCTCCAGGAAAACAGTTTGAAACAAGAAGCCAAAGATCGCAGCAGGCTTCCCAGCTGACAGAGGTGTTCTGGACCCATCAGCCTTTCTTGAGTCAAAGTATCTTTTTCTGGATGCCTTAGTTTGAACGTTTTTTCAGTTACAGAACCATAAACTTTAAACTTAATAAGTTACCTTATAAATGCCAACCTATTTCTGGTATGGCGCATCCCAGCAACATTAACCAAGTAAAATGATATCCAAGCCATAGAGCAGAGGGGAAGAACTGAGTGGAGTTCAGAAGACTCCCCAAGTTGAGGAGAAGAGGTAAGAGTTTGTGAGAACAAAGTGGCTAGAGTGTGCAAGACAAAATATCAGTGAGGAGAGAGCTGCAGAAAGTGAGATCTCAGAAATTTAGAGAAATTTGAGGCTTCCCCTCAAGTAGTCAGTTGAGTAGAGATCAGTGCAGGTGTATGCAGAAACTGAAGACCTGAAGAAGGGACATCATAAAAGATTAAAGATAGCCATGCTTGGAACCCTCAGAGGTGTGGAAATAGTGCCTGTTCACAGCAGCCTGACTAAAAGACCTCAATGGAGCATAATAAGATTTATCCTCAGGAGTAGAGAATAATTAACCCTAGACTGAGCACTGCTCAGGATCCGCCTAGAAAATTTGTAAAGCAATGTCTGAAAGGGTCAAAGCATTTCCAATGCAACGATGTTCCAGAATAAAGTTGAAAAATATTTATAGGAATATGTCAACACCAACCAAAATAAATTCATCATGTTCAGCATTCAATAACAACTTATGAGACATGCAAAAAAAAAGCAAGAATATATGACCCATAGTGAGAGTATCAATTAATCTATTAATCAATGGAAAACAACCCAGAACTGACACAGAATTTGAATTAGTAGAGAGGGACATTAAAGCAGTTGTTATAATTATATATTCCATATATTAAGAAACTTTAAAAGTTAAGTTGGGAAGTTGAAGTTATAAAATAGATCTCAAATCAAAATTCTAGAGATGAGAACTGCAATGTTTTCTTTCTTCTCTTTAGCTTCCCTTTTTGGGTTAATTGATTATATTTATACGTACATTTTATCTTCTGTTTTGACTTATTTGCTGTATTTCTGTATTGTGTTATATTAGTGAATGGTTTAGGGTTTATAAGCTTACTAACTATACCTCTTAGCACTATGTTTTGTATTAGTTGTTATAGTAATTAACATAGACATTCTTAATCTTTTAGTGTATTAAATATACAATCATATTACTGTGTAAAATGTAAGAATCTTGTAACCACACATGCTTATTGCTCTGCTCCTTGCCATTATTTATGCTATTTATATCCTCCATTTCTATATGCATACCAAATTTGTTATATAAGTTTTGTTATAAACCCACAATTGCAATTTTTGTTTTAAACTGTTACATACATTTTTAAGATTTTATTTTATAACTGTATATGCATTCAAAAGCACTCCTTTGTGAAAATCCAACTCTCTATTTCTCCTTTCAGTTTGTTGAACTTTCTTTAGTTTTCCTGGTGGTGCAGTGGCTCTGATCACAAATTCTGCTTTGCTTATTCGTCATTATTAAATGTATTTTTCTTTAATATGAAATTCTGAGTTGACTTTTTCCCCCTTTTTGAACATTAATGATGTTTTTCCCGTTTTTTGGCCTCCATTGCTTAAGGTAAGTCAGCTTTCATGCCCTATGGTATTCATCCGTATGTGATATGTCATGTTTCTCTGGATAAATTTTCCCTTTATTATTTTTCAACATTTTAAACATACTGTACCTAACTGTATTTTTCTTTGTATTTATCCTTTTATTTTCAGTTAGCTTCTTGAATTTGTAAATTTATACCTCTTAGCAAATTTGGGAAACTTTCGACCTTTATTTATTCAAATATTTTTCTACTTTATCTCTCACTCCTCTCCTTCTAAGACAGCAATTGGGCACATACATTAGAACATTAAATTTTTCCCATAGCTTAAGGAAGAGGACCAGCTCATTTTTTTTCCCAATATTTTTTCTCTTTTTTCTTCATCTTGGATTGTTTCTATTTCTCTAACTTCAAGTTACCGATTGAATATTTTACTATAGATATTCCATTTATGTTATAAGGTATTTATGTTGAAATCATCCATGTATTCATTCATCATGACTATATTTCATTTTTTGTTCTTGGATAGTTAAAACAGCTGCTTTAAAACACATTCCTACTAATTTCAACTTCTGATTAATCTTGGTGTTGGTTTCCATTCATTGTTTTTCCTCTTTAGTATAGGTAATAATTCCTTGTTTGCTCTTTCTACAATTTTGGACTTTATCCTGATATTTGGGAATAATACTTTTCAGAGACACTAGATTCTATTTTATTTATCTGGATAGTGTTGGTTTTTTAATTCTTTTTTTCCCCCCAGGAAATTGGCTTGCCTTCAATGACAAAACCCATCTCTTCTTGGGGGCAGTGGCTGAAATTTACTGTCAGTTCTTTACTCTTTAGCTGTATTGGTTGGAGTCTGCCTTGAGTATGTGTAGTTCAGGAGTCATGGTCAGAATTTCAAATCCTATTTCTGTGCCTTTCTCTATTCTAGAATTTATGCCATCATATTCTGGCTTCTCTGGTGGACCTCTACTCTAGCTCCTGTTTCTTAAAGCCCATAATACTATGAGTTTCTACATACATGTTAGTTACTCTGGCTAGAACAGACAGGGGTCTGCTTTCAGGCTAAGAGCTACAAATATAGCACAGTCATCAAGTGTGTTTCCTTTTCCCCAAGGATCTATTTTACTCCAATTGCTGCCAGTTATAAATTCCCCTCTGATGGAATAAGGTAAGTTTGTTGCTGCTATTATTTTTCTGCCCACAGTTTATATGTGCTATCAGTTGGAAGGTTGGTTTTATCTGAGTTACACTGCAAGTATACAAACCCAGTGAATTTTTGAAATTTAACATTAAAAAAATACTTTCAAGTAAAATAAAGTGGTTGCACTGGGTATTGTTATTAGGAATTCCTTTCTGAGAGAGGATTTTCCAGAAGATGAAAAGAAATTACTTGCAGAGGCTTAAGAGAAAATGGAACAATGGATTGCATCCCACAGAATTACAGATAAGCAAAACCTGGTGATAAACCCTTTTCAGTAAGTAGAAATAGTTTATCGGACTGGATAAACATACCATACTAATCAATGTATATCTGAGCCCCACATGTTAAGACTTCCCTTTAAGGTGGTGGAAAAGGATGCTCAAATAAACCCCCATAAATACCACCTTCTCTAAAATTTCTAATAGTATGCTTGTTCATTAAACTTAATTTTATATTTTAATCTGTAGATTCCTTTAGATGTTTTGAATTTACAATCATTAATTTGTAAATATTGACAATTTTCTCATTTCCCAATTATTAAGTCTTTCAGTTCTTGTTTTGTCATTTGGGATTGACCTTTCCATACAAGATTTGACAAACTGTACCTACCCCTCAAGTCAAATCTGGCATGGCATTTGTATTTGTAAATAAAGCTTTCTTAGAGCATTGCCAGGCCAATTCGTTTATATATTGTCTATGACCATTTCTATAGTACAAAGGCATAGTTGAGAAGTTGTCACAGAGAATTTATGACCTGAAAAGACTAAAATATTTACTTTCTGGTATTTCGTTTTAAAAAATCCATCACCTATTTTAGTAAAATGTTGAATAGAAGTTGATTTCAGGCAAATAGATAGAGATGTCGGAGGTAAAGCTTTTACAAATCACTTTCTTAGTTTTGCCTTAGTTTTCTGCACATATACTTTATCTTTAGACATACCCCTCTATTTCTTGTTTCCTAGGAGACAATATCAAAGAATGTGTTGAATTTGTTACAACTGCACTTTTTAAAATCTCTTGAGAATATCAATTGATATTTCCCCTTGTATTTGTTATTCAATGTCACAGGGCAGGTCCCTGAAGGTATTGATTTTGAGATAGACATTTGCATGCAGGGTATTTGGAAGGAAATATTCTCAGGATGAAATTTTCTAGGAAAATAAAGGAAGCAGGATTGAGCAGAAGTAGAATTTGAGCTATAATATAATGATAAGAAAGTTAAGGACACCACATGGGAAGCTGTGGAGTTGTTATCGTTTTACAGAGTTTTCCTGTACTGAGGCAGAAGTGGCATGGGATACAGGAGGCTCTCAGTAGGGAAGGAGCAGAGGAAATTCAGGGAAAATGGTGGAGTAAGAAGTTCTGGGATTCAGTTCCTCCAACAGAACAACTCTTAAGTAGGTAAGAATAGCCAGAATCAATTATTTCAGAACTCCAAAGTTCGGTGCAAAACCCAGGGGAAAGAGGGAGGAAAAGCGTGGTAAGCTGTGGTTAATAACAGGAAATTGCATTGTCCATGGGGGACTACCATTCTCCATCCCCTGTATTGTAGCTAGCAATGAGTCACTCAAATCTGGCCCCTGATGTAACAAGCTGGTGATAGGTGAGGCATAAAGACCTAGCTCCCCAAGAGCTGGGGGTGTATAGTCCCATTGCTGATCAGTGTTTTTGATTAGTTACTTCATCTTGGGCACAGGTGACATGAAGGTCACCTGCTCACTGCAACAATATAGCAAAGCTGTCTCTGTGGAAATAGGAAACTGATGTCCTGAAAAGATGAACCTGTTCCAAAGCTGCTTGAGTCTGGGGCAGAAGGAGGCCTTGGGAAACGTGTAGCTTTTGACTCATCAGGGCACAGGGAAGCAGATGGTTCAGCCCCTGCTTCCTCCTCTCTGTTTTTTAGTTACACTTTTGTTACTTTCTTTACCACACAGCCCTACAGAATAAACAGTGCTGAGCCTCTTGGAGTCCTTGAGTCTCCGGCAGAGCTCAGAGTCCCACCTGGTCCCAGCTTTAACTATATCTTTGTCTCTTGTCTTTCTTTCTTAATTCCCCATCACTTCCTTTCAGTCTGGACCCTGAGCCATGCTAGTTGAGGCAATTTCAGATTGCTGGGAGCTCCTGTTTAAACACATCATGGGAAAATATGGTGGAAGAGACTTAAAACATTATGTTTCTTGTTTTAGTTTGCTAAGGCTACCAGAATGCAATACACCAGAGAGCACTGGCTTTTATAAAAGGGATTTATTTAGTTACAAATATACACTTCCTCAAAGGAAAGGCAGCTGGCTTTCCTCTGGGTTTCTCTATCACATGAGTAGGCACATGCCAATGTCTGCTGGTCTTTTCTGGCTTCTGGGTTCAAATGGCTTTTCCCGAAGGAATTCTTTTCTGCATCTCCAAACATCTTGGTTTGTGTTGGCTCTGAGCTCTGAGTTGAGTTGGGTTGGGCTGCTCTGAGCTGTACTTAACTCTTCTGTTTTCTCCTTTTTTAAAACTCAAGCTATTAAAATAATGATCACTCATTGCAGAAGGCACTCCCCTGAGCCAACCACAGATGTTATCAGACAGAGATGAATTTGACATGCTGATGATTTATATCCACAGTGACAGAACAACCGTGCACCATCATCTGGCCAAGTTGACACTTGAATCTTACTACTACACTTCTTCAGTGCTGCAAAGAACACTTGAATGTCACCTACTAGGCAGATGCTAAGTCAAGAAAATGCAGTTTTAGGGGACTGTGAGAGAAGCTCCTGGCACCTTTCCAGACCCCTCTCATCCCCTTCTCAGGGAAATTTGGAGTTGGCCAGCATTGCATTTGAGAGTCCCTGGCCTTGTTCTAAGTGGGACAGACTGACTTCAGAAATCCTCTCTGCTATGAACCTTCCTGCCAACCCCCCCCCCCCATTTTATCTTTGCTCAAAGCAAAATCAATTTGAGACAGTGAAAGAAGACTAAGAAACAATTGAATCGGGTGCCTCAGCAAAGGTCTACCTGCTTTAAGTCTTACTAAGGAAGATCTAGGAGAGGAAGAATGCAATGCCCGTTTACTGAGGAGTAGAGGATATATTCAAGTTCCTGTAAACAATGGAAATACTAAGGCCACTAAAAAGTACAAGGACAAAACAAAGGCTCAGAAATGTAAAGGAGAATCCTGAACTTTGCATTTGCCTTGGGCTGAACCCTGAAAGACCCCACCAGACAAGACAAAGTCAATTTTCAAATACTGTCAAGGGTGTTTTGTTTTGTTTTTGCTTAAGCTTGTTTTGGTTTTGTTACCACCTGGCACTCAAGAAAATGTCTGTGTTAGTACTAGCTGGATATAAACTGAAGAAACAGACAGCTGATGGACTCAATCCCATAGTTAACAATTTAAAATATGTGAATGTACAGTGTGTAATAAAAGATTATAAAACCAAGAAAGAAACCAGAAAGGGTGGTCCATTCAAAGGAAGAAGGTAGAACTGAAAAAACAACAGCGAAGAAGTTCCAACTGTTGATATATTGGACAATATGCTCAAGGAGAGGAAGAGCAATAATTGATAGCAATAAAGGATATCAGGAAAACAATGAATGAGCAATATGAGAGTATCAATAAAGAAATTGAAAAAGAACCAAACAGAACTACCAGAGATGAAAATTGCAATAATGGAAATGAAATATTCCTTTGAGGAGCTAGCAGATTGGAGTTTGCAGAAGAAAGAATCTATCAACTTGAAGACAAGACAACTGAAATGAGTCAGACAGAGGAACAGAAAGAAAAATAGTATATAAATTGAAAGTAGCCTAAGAAAACTGTGGGGCACTATTAAGTATACCAGCATGTGCATAATGAGAGTCCCAGAAGGATAAGAAAAGGTGAAAGGAGCAGAAGGAATACTCCAAGAAATAATGACAGAAAACCTCCCAAATTTTGCATTAGACATGAATATGCACATCCAGGAAGCCCAGAGAACACTAAATATAATAAACTTGAATAAAAATGCACCTTGAAACATAATGATCAAACTGTCAATACAAAGAACATGGAGAGAGTTTTGAAAGCTGCAAGAAAAAATGAATGTTATATACAAGGGAGTCCTAATTAGATTAAGTTCTAGTTTTGCAGTTCCAGAGTAAGTTGGACCAAATGTCAAATAAAAGACTTCCACAAAGCCAATCAACAATGAAACCCTAGATAGACAAGGACACACTGAACTTCAGAGTTAACACATCAAGATAATCAGAATACCAGTCATCAGCAAAAAAAAAATTATAAGCTATATTTAAAAAAACAGGAAATGGTGGCTCAGTCAAGGAAACATTAAAACTTCAAAGGAGACACAGAATTTGAAACAACAAATCAAAGAAATTCAAACAAATACCCTAAATAAATTAATATAATAAGGCAATGTGTGAGCATAACAAAGAATTCTAAAGTTTAAAAAGAAACATAATGGAAAGGATGGAGTTGAAAAACACAATAATGGCAATTAAAAACCTATTACAGTATTCAAATAGCAGATTTGAAAAATATGAAAGAAATGTTGAACTAGAAGACAGGACAATTGCAGTTATACAGTCAGAAGAACAAATGAAGAAAAGAACAGAAAAAATTAAGCAGTCTCTGGGATTTGAGTGACAGCAGGAAACAACAGCCTGGCACATATCATGAGTGTTCTAAAAAAAGATGAGATGGGACTAGAGGCAGAAGTCATATTTGAGGAAACAATGGCGGAAGACTACCTAATTCTTATGAAAGGCATAAATATACATGTCAAAGAAGTGCAGCATACTTGAAACAGAATAAACCCAAACAGAATAAAGAGGAAAACTGCCAGCCCAAAATTCTTATCTGATATATAGTTATTCTCTACAGAAAGGGGTAGAGTATAAAATATTCACAGATAAACAGAAACTGAGAGAACTCGTCAACAAGAGACCTGCCTTCCAGGAGTTCTGAAGGTTGAAAGGAAGACTGGAGAGTGTCTTGAAGTAATATGAACAAATGAAGTGTAACCTAAGTAAGGGTAATTAAAAGGGTAAATGCAAAACCCAATAGTACTGTATCCTCAATATACAACTCTGCTCTTTAAATTCCCATAAAAGTCAGAGTGTAATTGTACCAAATATAGGGTAAGGATATTTCCCTGATCAAGCAGTAAAGTGAGATAAGAAAACATTATAAAGAAAGGAAAGAGAGGGATAAGGGAACAGAGCACGAGTATGCCATTTAAGCTAAGTTTGTATATTTAAAAGTAGTAGGTAACAGATATAGGCTGCATAATATAAACCCAAGGGTAACCACAAAGAAATCATTTTAAAAATATACCAGTACAAATGAGAAAAGGATCAGTCAGATACATCACAAAAGATCAAGTATACAAAAAAGGAGGTTGCAATAAAGGAAAAGAGAACCAGAAAAAAAGATATGACATAAAAACCAAAGTACAAATGATGGAAGTAAGTTCTGCCTTTACAGTAATAGTACTGATTGTTAATGGATTATACTCCCCAATCAAGACTCAGCTTGGCAGAATAGATTAAAAGTAACATGGTCCAACTACATGTTGTTTACAAGAGACTTACCTTAGACCCCAAAACATAAATATTTTGAAAGTGAAAGTCTGGAAGATATATCCTATGCAAATAATATCCAAAAAACAGAACCGGGCTAGTACACTAATAGTGGACAAAAGAGACCTTATGTCAAAAACTGTCATAAGAAACAAAGAAGGAGACTATATATTAATAAAAGGGGCACTTCACCAAGGCAAAATATCAATCATAAATATTTCTGAACCTAACACCAGTGCCTCAAAGTACATGAGGCAAAAACTAACAAAACTAAAGGAAGAAGTAGACACCTCTGTAATAATATTTGATGACTTCAGTACAACACTGTCATCAATGGACAGAACATCTAAACAGGAGATAATAAGGAAACAGAGAGTTTGAAGAATCCGATAAATGAACCAGACCTGACAGATATTTACTGAACTTGGCAACCCCAAGCTAAAGCATGTGTATTCTTCTCAAGTGCACATGGGTAAGTCTTCAGGATAGACCACATGTTGACTCAAAAAGCAAATCTATACAATTTTAAAAGATTGAAATTATACAAAACACCATCTCTGACCATCATGGAAATGAAACTGGAAATCAGTAACAGGCAGAGAACTGGTAAATCCAAAATACAATGAAGTTAAATAATACATTCTTAAAAAATCAGTGGGTCAAAGAGTAAATTGCAAAGGAAATAAGTAAATATTTCAAGATGAGTGAAAATGGGAACACATCATAGCAAAACTTATAGGATGCAGTGAAGGCAGGGCTGAGAGGGAAACTTATAGCCCTAAACAGTTACACTGAGAAAAGGAGAACATCTAAAAGGAAAGACCTAACTGAACACCTGGAGGAGAAGAATAGCAAACTGACCTCAGAGCAACAGAAGAAAAGAAATGACAAAGATTAGAGCAGAAAAAAATAAATTGAGAATAAAAAGCCACAGAATCAAAACCAAGAGCTGTTTCTTTGAAAAGATCAATAAAATTAACAAACACTTAGCTAGACTGACAAAGAAAAAGAGAGAAAGCACAATTAAATAAAATCAGAAATAAGAGGGGGGACTGATGCCACAGAAATAAAGAGGATCATGAGAGGATAATATGAACAATTGTATGCCAACAAATTAGACAACCTAGCTGAAATGGAAAAATTCCTAGAAACACACAAACAACCTACACTGACTCTAGAAGAACAATTATAATTAAATAGATTGAATCAGTCATCAAATACTTCCCAACAAAGAAAAGCCAAGGAGCAGTTGGTTTCCAAGGTGAATTCTACTAAACATTCCAAGAATTAAATAAATACTGCTCAAACTCTTTTAAAAAATTGAAGAGAAGGGAACCCTACCTGATTTAGTCTATGAGACCAATATCAAACTTATACCAAAGCCAGATAAAAATATTACAAGATAAATAAAATCACAAGAAAAGAAAAGTACAGATCAATTTCTCTTATGAATATAAATGCAAAAATCCTCAACAAAGCACCTGAAAAGCAAATCCAACAATGCATTAATAGAATTATACACCATGATCAATGGGTTTTATCATGGTGATGGAAGGGTGGTTCAATATAAGAAAATCAGTTAAGGTAATACATCACATTAACAAAATTTAGAGATAAACCACATGATCATCTCTATTGATTCAAGAAAGGCATTATACAAAATCCAGTGTCTTTTCTTGATAAAACTACTTAGAAAAATAAGGATGGAAGGAAACTTCCTCAATGTAATAAAGGCCATATATGAAAAGCCCACAGCTAACATCATATTCAATGGTGATAAACTGAAAGCTTTTCCTGTAAGATCTGAAACAAGACAGAGATACCCATTGTCACCACTGTTATTCAACATTGTACTGGAAGCTCTAGCCAAAGCAATTAGAAAAGAAAAAGAAATTTATCCAAAATGGAAAGGAAAAAGTAAAATTTTCACTATTTTTAGACACTATGATCCAATATATAGAAAGTCCCAAGAAATGTACAACAAAGCTACTAAAGCTAATAAACAAATTGTAGGATTCTGCACCAAAGGCAACCTGAAGACACACCAAGTAACCTGAAGACACACCTCAGGGTTCATTCAAACAACATGTGGGTAAAGATACAGTATTCCTGCCCTATCTGCCAGAAGTTCACTAATGCTGTAGTTTTGCACACCGTGGTGTTGCATGCCATAGTATTGCAACAACATATTCAAATGTACATGGGCAGTCAGATTGCTAACATCCCCCTGCCGGAGAGTCCCTGGGACCTTACGGGTAAGGAGCCGGTGATGTTCGGTGAAGATGGCAGCAGAAGTGTGATTTGCCATTATGACGTCATTGAAGACTTTGACATAGACAAGTCAGCTCCCAGAAAGCCCTCAGTAGCTCCACAAAGGTCCCCACACCTCTTCCCAGCGCCCACTCGGCATCACCAGCCCTGAGGTTCACCTTGATGGCGTCCCTGGATGTCCCCGAGAAAAGGGAGCGAGCCCCTCCTGGCCTGCAGCAGCAGAGCAGCCAAGCAAATGGTTCAGTGGAGAGTGACGGCATGACCAACGATTTGTCCTCAGCGACAGGACACCAGGAGTCTAAGGGTAAAAGCCCAGAAATCCTGGAAACCATGTAGGCACTCGCTCCGGCCAATAGCCAAGCAGAAAGCATCAAGTCCAAGTCCCGATGCTGGAAGTAAAGCAGAGAGTACTGAGAACAGCCGCCCTGAGAGGGCAGGTCGAAGCAGACTCCCATCAACATTTATCCGAGCGCAACCAACCTATATCAAAGTCGAATTTCCTGGCACTTTTGTTGGATGCTCAGCCCAGACCCCAGGCACGATGCCTTTGTTAGTGGCCAAGCCAAGACAAATAGCACGGCTGCATGCCCCGCGGGAAGAGCATCTGCCACGCTCTGCAGATGCACGAGCGGACTCACACTGGAGAGAAGCCTCCTGTGTGCAACATATGTGGGTGACCTTTTTCCTCCAAAAGCAGCTTGAAGGCCCATTACATGACACACAGGGTGATAACTTGGCACGCCGTGGCAGGAATCCAGCCATTGAGGATAGCATGGCTCTGCTAGCTACGGATGGAAAGAGGGTCTCCGAAACGTTCCCCAAAGACAGCCAACGTGGACCGCTGGCGTGGAACGAGTACACCGCCGCGCACAACGGAGGCCTGGCCCTAAAGACCAAGATCTCGGTGGTCCAGGGCGGCGGTGGCAGCCCTGCGCTCCTGGTGCCCCGGGGTCAGCGCCGTTGTGAAGAACGCCACCGTCTGCGAGGTGGGTGGCTCCCAGGCAGGTGCCGCCGACGTTGTTCCCAAACACGGTTCCATCGCTTCCTGGGAGAAAACAAGATTGCGGCCAGCTAAGCAGGAGGGAGAATTCCTGATGGATGAAGAAGTGCAGGCAAAATGAAATCTCTAGGAGCCCTACGTTTTTTGTTTGTTTGTTTTTAGGAACCCACCTGTCTTCTTTCTTTGTTTCCTTACTGATGTGCAAATGATGGTTAGGGTTTATGGTTGTGATCACAAACTCAGGCTGCCCTACAGTCAAGATGTCACTATGCCGCTTTGCAAAAATAAAACAAAACAAAAAACACCAGAAAAAAAGAGAGAGAGAGAGAAAAAACAGAACCACAACAAATACGAACTAGTTTTTCTTTTTTTCATTTTAGAAAAGGGCAGGTCTTGCAAAATAGCTCTGTTACTTGCGACAAACTGTACATAGAAACTTGTACAACCTACATGAACTATTTCCAAAGATTGTCACCTCTTTAAGGGTGGAACAATTTGAGTTTATTGCACCAACAGTGGAACATACAATTACTTAACCGGGTGAGGGGGGCAGGAGGTGGGGGAAGCTGGCAGTATACTCTATCTTTACATGGCAGCTGTTAATGCAGGTGAATGGACAAGGTCTGTTGCCTATTTAAGGACCTGTTTTGTATGCCCACAGCCGCCACAACCCCACATCCATTTTTGTTTTTGTTTTTGAATGTATTTTTCTTTTAAACTAAGGTTGTAAAATTACAAAATTCTTTAACCTTAGAACCATAAATAAGTAGAATGCCCTCAAATGGACTTGTTTTAGTCCTTAGGGAATCAATGTGTGCATTGCTGCTTATTTAAATACAGTTCGGTTGGACCCCAAGAGTGCCAGTGTACCCCCTTGCTTTCCAGATGTCTTCATCTTCCTGAACAACACAAGTGGGGGCAGATGCTCCCACCTGAGCAGGCAGGGGATCTCAGGTGACTTAATTTTGCTTACTGATACCTATTCTGTGGAAGAAATGAGTTTTCACCCTTGAGAAGAAAGTCTTATGGAATGGCGTATTTCTTATTACAGGTTCACATTACTAATTTTTAAAAGTTTCCTTGGTGACTAATGCCAAGTCATTATGAAGACTTTTTTTTTTTTTTTCTGAGTATTTCATGAAGGCTATGAAATTGGAACAGGCAAGTCTTGAGTGTGAAAGCTTTAGTTTATCTACTTCATTTTTTTTTATTTTTGTCACCATAGTTTCTATTTTCCTATTATGATAGCTGAACTGCTCCTAGACCCTGTCCTAAACCTGAGTTGATGAAATGATGGGAGCGGCTGGATATTCGGGGTCTTTCTGTAATTTTTTTTAAATCCCCTTTTGCACATGTAATAAGCAAATGATGAGACATTGCTCTGATGGTTTAACAAGTAGAGAAAAAGAAATACCCTACCTTCTGGGGCAGAGCAGTCTTTCCCCTCTATGTGGAAGGCTTGTAAATTGAAATGTGGATCAAGACTGTAACCCAAAGTTTTTCTCTTAGTTATTGCACCTGACTTTTTTTAGGATACCCACAATATATATTTGTATGTGTTTGTGTGTGTGTGTGTGTGTGTGTATTTATACTGCCAAGTTGTGCTTTTCCTTCTGGAATGATAAGCGAATGCAATAATAGTACTTGCTTACACTATGAAGTGGAAACTGTTACAGAGAACACACCCGCAGCATTATCATGCTCAAGCTAATCAAGCCTTGAGAGCGTTTGATCTATGGAGAAATCCTTGTAGTTTTACCTGTTGATACTTTCTGACTGTGGAAGACTAAATTTGAAAAATTTCAAAAATTTTGAATCCAATAATTTTCTCAGAATGATGGTATGCATAGCCATCCATTAGGAATTAAGATGGAAGTGGATATGTAGGAGGCTTGATGAGAGGAGAAAGTGTATGAAATAGTAATATAGAAAATTAAGAGAATGTATATTGGATTAAATATTATTATTATATGCTACAGTATTATTTGTGTTAGTAATTATTTGTATTATTTAGGGTTCTCTTGAGAAACAGAATCAACAGGGAACACTTGCAAATATAAAATTTATAAAAGTGTCTCACATGACCATGGGAATGCACGGGAGTCCAAAATCCGCAGGGCAGGCTGTGAAGCCAACGACTCTGATGGAGGGTCTGGACCAACTCCACAGGAGAGGCTTGCCAGCCAAAGCAGGAAGAGAGCCTGTCTCTTCTGAATCCTCCTTAAAAGGCTTCCAGTGATTAGATTGAGCATAACTCATTAAAGAAGACACTCATTGGCTGATTACAAATGGAATTAGCTGTGGATGCAGCTGATGTGATCATGATTTAATTCTATGAAATGTCCTCATTGCAACAGACAGGCCAGCACTTGTCCAACCAACCAAACAGTTACCACCACTTGGCCAAGTTGACACATGAACCTGACCATGACACCATCCACTAAGAATGAAGATGAAAGTGGATGTGTAGGAGGCTTGATGAGAGGAGAAAGTGTAAGCAATAGTAATCTAGGAAATTAGGAGAATATATGTATTGGATTAAGTATTATTATTATTTGCTACAGTATTAATTATGGCCCAATTGAATGTAATAGTAATATAAATCACCCATGTGAGCTCTGGGGTCATTAATTTAAATGGAGAATTATTGAAATTGCTCTCATATATGTTCACTATTTAGTGCTGGGTTTGATACCATAGTAATATGATCATTTACACATATTTTGAATAAGACGTACTCAAATTGTGGAACATTGATCCAGAGTATTTAATACAATATGTACTGAAAGTGCACACCTTGTTCTAACTACATCTTTGCGCTAAGCAAAATATGAATTCCAGAGAAATTTGAATATTACCTGAATATGAAATCTGACCATCTCTTCCTTAATTTACTGATTAATTATTAAACAATTGGTTAATTCTGGCTTCTATATTCATGGCAATATTCTGGCATTAATTTTAATATTTTAAAACTTCAAATCATCATTCCATCATTTCTTTCTATCAGAAGAGTAAAATTTAGTGGGATGTGAAACCTTGAAGCAGATAAGTACAAATGCAAGGCAATTCTTTTTAAGTGCCAGGATATATAGCCTTGACTGTGGTAAGCAATAAACAAATATTTTCAAAGTGAAAAAAATGATAAATTCCCAAAATGTTGACTCCTTTGAAAGGATATGCTCACATGGAAATTTAAGTCAGAGATTGTTAACATGTTAATCTTTACAATTTAAGGCATTTATTGCTAGCTAAATATTTTGCCTGTAAATACTACTTACACTCACCAAGTTTGTTAGAATGTTATGAATATTTGGGCAATGGGTACAGATTGAGTTTATAAATGTCATTATATTCATTTAGATTTGAAATAAATTTGAAGGGATTTTGAGCTGAATTATCTAAAAATGGGGAACTTTGGTACAGAGCTTTTTTTCTGAGTTTAAAGCAAGTTTGCCTGTGTATGTAAAACTTCATGATAATATTTCAAGATATTTTAAGGAAAAAATGGACTATAATTTGTAATTTATTTCTCTCTGAGTTGCTCTGCCAATCTCTTTAAATTCTAGTATAGCTGAGACAGTATAATAACTCCCGTACAGAGTTGTTTTGAAAACTTCCTTGTGATGTGACAAGTCCAAAGTAAATAACGGAAGGACACCCTTCATACTAGATGCCAGAGAGATTTGTTTCTCCATAATAAATGCCATAATTTCATGGAGGACATATAACGGAGGCCCAGCACCTTTGTGTAATACTGCATTGTAGTTCTTTAGAAAGATTGGCAACTGATTAAGAAGACGTTGTCTACTCTGAGCAAATCTTTCAAGGGAATTGTTTTTTTATCCTCAATTTTGTTTTTATATAGCTCACTTATCCGTCCATATGAAACTAAGAATTGTTAAAGGAGAAGGCATCATGTTGCAGTGCAATCGGTGGCAACTCGAAATTCAAACTCAACCACTTACTTATGAAATTATTTAGTCTCACTTCAATTGGTATCCTTATCTAAGACTCTATGGTAAAATTTTAGCCTGTGAAATAATTTAATCTCTCATAGCTTCGGTTTTCACATATGAAATGGAGATAACAAAAAATGACTGTTAGACGTGGTCTGAGAGTTAAATGATTAAAGGTTTGTGAAGTATCCAGAATATGCCTGGCACATCGTATCTGATAAATAAATATTGTCTCCTGTTCCTTGTTTCTTAAGGTATAAGGCAAGGTGTAGGGTCAGTACGAAACTGATTAGCTAACGTGTACCACCAGGCTAACTGGTATATATAGCTATAACTGGATAACTACTTACCAATCTGCATGTGACTCAAAATTACTTACAGAATTTTTTTTTAATTACATGACTAGATGTCTGTGATGTCATCGAGATGCCAGCTCAGAAACCTCAAAAAGTGTTTGGGATTACAATCAGTGATCAGCTCCAAGTAGTGAAAACCCCTGGTGTTGATTTAATGGAGAGTTTAAAAGAGCTACTACTGCTTATTATTATTACTGTTACTATTTACTATTTGCAAAGCATCTCACTTTATCCCCAAAACAATCTTAAAGGAGAAAGTATTGCTTTTCTCCCTGTTTTTCAGGTAAGGAAACAGAGTTGAGAGGAGTTAAATAATTCTCCTCACATTTACAGTTAATAATTGGTTGCATCAGGATTGGCTCCAGAAGCTGTGAGTATAACACGTGTACTAGACACTCAGATTATATAATAGACAGTAATATAAGAAGTATATTAAGAATACGTGTTCAACGGGGCAGAAACTCTGGAATGGACATTGGTTTAATATTTTCCTCAGCAGAAATAATACCACTCTTCAGAGGAGAATTCATCTGATCTAAGAGGCATGTACTCACCCTCCAATAAAACTATGTGAAATGCTTCCTTCTCTTCCTTCGGATATATTTTCAGTCTTTCTACACACATTGTATTCCAGGTATTCATCTTTTATTTTCATATCCGAGGTTTTGCCTTTTTGCACGAAGTAGTTCCTTCCAGGTAAATTCCTGCATTGTTGGTTTCTTGTAGCCCTAAGTTTCTGACTCTTCGATCATCTCATTGTCATCCTACTTTATCACCAAAAGAGACTGTGTTACTGGTTACTAATCATTTGTGAAAGTAACTTACCTCAAATTGCTAAATCCAGTGGGTTGTTTAAATTCTCATCTTACTTAAATTTTCTGCAACATTACCTGGTTTCATTTTCTTTGAACTCTATCTTGCATAGATTTCTTAAATATCTCTCCCTTCCTCATAAATCTGTGGTTTCCAGATGTCTGCAACTTATTGCCTACTGAGCAACCCATCTCACATGGCCTCAGAGTTTATTTCATACCTGGTTTTATGATTATCCCACTTAATCCTCTCTATATCATTAAACACATTGACCACCTATGCAGATGTACAATTTACAAAGCTTAGAGTCCTACTAATGTCTCTCATTCCAAGGTACAGTTTATCACAATTTTACACCACTATTTTGGATTCTCTTATTTTCAACTTCACTTGTGCTTGACACAAAGTAGTTGCTTAATACATATTTATTAGAAAATGAATAAGTGAATGAACAATTTTAATAGGCTATTGAGAGGACATTGTTGAATTTATATGAAATAAAGGAGTTATTGCAGAGGAAGTGATTAATCTTTCTTTTAATGGTTTTCAGGAAAGTCAAATAAGGACATGGAATTTTTGGTCAAACACTCCATGCTGGAGGTAGAACATTTTTGTGTAGGAGGGTAGAAGAAATGCATTTTCCATAATACCGCGATAGACATATTTTCAAGGAGCATAATACTGAGTTTATTACTAAATATATTGCATTTTCAGAATAGTTCGAGAGGAAAAAAAACTGATTCTGTATGCAAATGCAAGACAATTTAATTTTCTTCTTGAACAAATAAAGAGAAATTCTTAACCTGCACAACTTTAAACTGAATATAGAAAAATAAATGTTTATCATTTTTGCCCTCCATTGATTGTGTATTGCACAGAGGGTTCACATTATTGTAAAAATATTTACCATCTCTGTCTATGCATCTGTTGAACATCTTTTGTGTCTGTGAAGTCTGTTTATTTAATGTGTGATGCCAGCTTCCAGTTAACATTTATTGAGTGGATGAGTCTGTTATTCTCACTGCCTGTGTTCCCCGAGATAACACGATAGGTCATTAATGATGAATTTTTAGTTATTCAAGGAATCATTTAGTTGAATTCTACACAAATATATTCTAAAAGTGATATCTATTGCTTCTTTCTTTCCTATCCCTCTCTTCCTCTCACACACACTTATACACCTGTGCACACTCATAGGCCCACCACAATTCATATTTCATTTGAAAGAAGTTTATTAAAATATTTGATATTTGAAAATTCCTGCCACAAATCCATTGTTAGTGTTTTATATTCCTTCTTCTAAAGCACATGTATTTTAATTCTTAATCATATAGAAAATTTTAGAGGAGTCTTTCAATATTACTTTTCTCTTTCATCAACATAAAAATCAGAATTTTAGTCTCTGTTACACCCTTAGAGCTTTTTCTTTTTTTCTGTATTTTTCATTTGTAGGACTTGAGATGTGGATACCTCTGAACAACTTGGGTAAGAGTGGATCTAATGATTTTTTTACACAATTAGAGATCCTTAAAAAAATCTTCTTGGATCATCACACTCCCTTTCTTGTCTTTAGAAGGTTACTTCATACTTGTGTCTTTCAGATACTATTTATTCATTTAACATTACTTGTAAAGTAGTGACCCTGGGCAAGGTGCTAGGTTTGTTGCTGGGGATACAATATGGAAAAATTCATGAAGTTTTTATTTCTGTGGAGATGATTGTCTAGCAGGCATATATTAAATAACTCTAAAAGCAACTGTGAAATTAGAATTAATATCAATGCAATGAAAGAGAAGCACATGGCTTTTTATGAGAACTTAATCATGCACTCAGCACACATTTATCATACGCCTTCTGTGTGCCAGGCATGGCTATGTTCTGTGATTGCAGAAGTGAACCAAAAATTGCACTCTAATGGGGACAATAAAGTGGTTAGATAGAGCAGAAAGGGTTCTCCTTGGGAAGAAATGATTACTAAGACTTGAGTCACCTGTTGATAAGGGTAGGGTTGGGAGAGACAGTATTATAGACAAAATAATATTTTCATAGACTCAGTGATAAGAGTGAGCAAAATGCCTAGAGCATGGAAAATAAAGGATATAGTGTTTGAAGTTGCAGGCAGAGAGATAGGTAAAAGTCAGACTATGCAAGATCTTAAATAGCACATTAAAGATATTTATATTTATCCTTTAAAGCAATGTAAAATCATGTATTTCAAATATTACACAACTTAAAAATATTTCTGCCTTGAAATGAGATTGGTGAGAGTAAAAGGATAAGAAAAGAAACTATTTAGCAGAATACAGTAATCAATCATGAGAGAGATGAGGGTGGTTTGGATAAGGATGTTGGTATTGTAATTGAGAGAACTATAGGGATTTGCAAGATATTTAGGTGAAAATAATGGCAGAATTTGAAGGGTATTTGGGTGCAAAGATGAGAGAGATGATGCCGAGATAGATCCTAAAGTTTTAGGCTTTAAAATTAACTGAGAAAAGGAATGCCAGTAAAAGACTTATTCGGATGGACAGATGGCAGGGAATCAGACTTCCATTGCCTGTAAAAGTGAAGTTTGAGGGGCTTTTGCATATTTAATTTGCATCATTAAATTGATAGTTAGCTCTACAGGCCTGAAATTTAGAGCAGTTCTGTGGGCTGAAAATATAATAAGCTGTCCTTCTACAGGTGGCATTTGTAACTGCAAGTGTAAATAAATGAAAGTGATTATTTAGTAAGAGGAGAAGACAGCTAATGGTTTAGGGCTCAAACTCAAATAAATTTGCACATATAATGGCCAGATAGAAGAAGAAAAGATGTTAAAAGAGACAAAGAAGCAGCAGCTAAAGATTTAGGAGTGAACAGAAGCAGTTTTGAGCTATGATAGTCAAATGGATAGTGATTGATGAAAATGGGACTGGTCAACAATGTTTAATGATACTGAACAATCAAGGAAAATGAGGCCTGAAAAATGTCAATGAATTTGACAAGGAAATCTATAGTGATTTTACTAAAGGGTGTTTTGGGGGATTTTCATAACTGCTTATCACTTCCAAAAGAAGCTACAAGAAATAAAACAAAATGTCTCCTGATTATACTAATTACTTTTTTTTGCTATGGAAGTACAGTTTTGGAAAGAATATATATATGTATATATGTATATATATATGTATATATATATGTATATATACGTATATATATGTATATATGTATATATACATCAGAATATTTATTGTTAATGAAAGAGCTTGCTTGCATAGAATTTTAGTGATATGGTTCATTTTCTATACAACTATGTCAAAATATTAACAAAAATCACAATTTATTTACATAGAGTTCCCATTATGAGAATCACCTAGATCAGAGCTACTCAAAATGCTATTTCCCTCTTTGAGAAATTTTGCCATGAAGAAAATATCAGTTGAGCTAAATGGTGTATATTCAGACAGTCTTAAGTGATTTGTCTTCTGACAGAAGCAATTTATCCTTTCATGGACTGATAATGAACCTTTCATACACTGGCAGTTGGATTGTGGACTATAGCTTGAATAGCGTTGATTTAAAAAATGTTAAAAACTGGGGTGAGGCAAGATGGTGGCATAGGGAGCTAGGGAATTTAGTTAGTCCTCTAGAGCAGCTCATAAATAGCCAGGAACTATCTAGAATAATGGTTTGGGGGGCATCCGTGACCAGACATATATCATACACCAGGCTGGAATGAGTGGAGCGGCTGAGATCATGGCACAGAATTGTAAGTAAAGCCCCCAAACTCCAGAGGCTGGTGCCCCTCCCCCATCGGCATGCCAGACTCAGTTGGAGACACTACCCTGTGGGAAAAAAGAAGAGGTCTCTGCTGGAAGCGAGGGAGGGCAGCGCAGCCAACATCCAGTTGTTTTTTATGAACAAATTTGGGCTGCTGAATACAAGTGCTAAGCACTGATAAAACATGCAGAAAAGGAATTATGGGGCTTCTCCTGACAAAGAAGAGGCAGGGCTGATTGGGGAAAAAAAAGAAGTTTGGAGTTGGCTGAACACTTAGAATACTGTAAAAGAGTTGTATCCCCAAAAATGGGGACATAGAGCCAACTACAGAATCCAGCTCTTGATAGGTGAAATTTGAAGGTAGGCAACCAGCTCTGAAAAGGGCTTGTGTTTTCATGTTTTTCTTTCCTAAACTATTCTAAATAGCTCACTAGAGACGGTCTCAGCCATTTTCAATTGTCAGGCTTGACCCAGACAAGGGCAAAGTTAAGATAGTTCTGAGAGGTAAAAGTCAAGTAAAGGAGATAATTCCGTAAAAGGCTTATTTTCACCAAGAAAAGTAGGGCAGAGCCTTGCTCGAGTGGTGGCTCTCCTTCAGAAAATTCAGACCCCAGGTCTATGACCTAAGCCCTCTTTCCAT
Organism: Tamandua tetradactyla; assembly: GCF_023851605.1. Classification (NCBI taxonomy): domain Eukaryota; kingdom Metazoa; phylum Chordata; class Mammalia; order Pilosa; family Myrmecophagidae; genus Tamandua; species Tamandua tetradactyla. The sequence continues at coordinate 33,814,099 of NC_135352.1, forward strand.
TTCAGCTTCTGTCTCAAACATGCCCCTGGCAGGTACAAGGTCTGCTTAGAATTAAAGGTACCAAAATACTTTACACCACTGGGGAGCTGCAGGCTGACAGGCACCATCTGCGGGGAAGGATAGGAAAAGTACAGGGAACAGACGCTTCACAAGGATATCTGACAGCCTGCTGGGTTTCATCCTCAGGGTAACTTGATACTGATTAAACACTCCTCCTGAAACCTGGGCCTGTCTTATCTGGGAAAATCTTATCGGGGCCAAGCAAAACTAGGGACAGCCTCCTCCTCCTCAAAAAAAAAAAAAAAAAAGAATTTTCATTTAGGCAGGGCAATAACCAAAAAAACAAGAGCTGAGAATTCTGATCAGTTAAATAGAAGCTATGCTATAGGTGTAGAATAACTTGAACTGAACTCCAAAGGAGAGATCAGAAAGAAGCCAATCCACAAGAAACCCTAAGCAAAAGAATGAAAGTGACTTCTAGGATAATTAATCAAGGAAATAAATATGGAGCTTTTGGTGTGACCATGTGATTGTGAAAACCTTGTGACTGGCGCTGCTTTTATCCACTGTACGGACAGGGGAGTAAGAAAATAAAGACAAAAATAAGTAAATAATAAGGGGGTGGAGTGTGGGTTGTTTTGTGTGTTCTTTCTTACTTTTATTTTTGTTTCTACTCTTATTATTCTTTGTTTTTTTGGAGTGATGGAAATGTTCGAAGACCAATTGTGATGATTAATGCACAGCTGTATGATGATACTGTGAACCATTTATTGTACACTTTGGATAATTATATGGTATCTGAATAGATAATATATATCAATAAAATTGCATTAAAAACTATAGATGCCTGGGCCCTATCCCTACTTAATGAAAATTTCTATGAATAGGCATGATGTGTGTGTGTGTGTGTGTGTGTGTGTGTGTGCGCACGTGCATGGTCCAGGAGTCGAACCAAGGTCTCCCACATAGAAGGCAAGCATTCTAGCACTGAACCATCTGTGCACCCCACGAATAAGCACAATTTTATAAAAATGTTTAATTCTAATGTTCAAATGTGTTTTGGAAGCACTGATCTGAAGACTTTTAATTTGCTTTGCTTAGTTATGGAGATAAATTAGAATTGAAGGGAAATCAGTGAATATCATAGTTATTGTTACCTTATACTTATATATCTACTGCATGAAGTGGGCGTGTAGTGTTAAATCAATAATTACTACCCCTGCCTGATATTAATCTCTAGCTTCATAAATTCTGAGACTAAACATGATTTCAGTGTTCATGCATTCCTTAAAAGTACAGGTTACTGAGCATCTGTTATACAATTTCAATTGACTACAAATTTTGATCTGAGCTTCCAGTAATCAACATGAGCAAAAAGACAGATATTTACATTGGGTATATTATTAGAGACAATGTTATATAGAATCAGCACTAAATGCTATGCACAAAGCGATGGATAAGAATGATACATGTACCTTAAGAGTTTATAATGTAGTAGGGGAAATGTTCAAGTAGAAATAAAATATAATGAAGTATGTCCTATTCCAAAGATTCTAATTAGATTTCTTGGTAGAAGAAGGCAAAAGTAACTGTTCTCTGGATCAGTAGAATCAAATAAAACACTTCTAAAAAGGTGATGGTTGAAATATGTCATAAGTTTTGAATAGAAATTTTCAAGATGGAGAAAGGGAGTGAATATATCACAAAGAGGTGAAATACTATATAATAAAGCATGGGACAGGAAATGTTATGGACTTTTCTGAGATTGAAAGTCAGAACTGCGGTAATTGAGCATAGAAAATGAAAGCGATGAGGCAAAAGAATGAGGCAAATTATAAACATGTTGAAAGACATGCCAAATGTTTGTATATGGGTATGTAGTCATGAATATATATATGTTGATTTATGTGCTACCTTATTCTAAATATTATTAAAGCATCACAAAATGATGGATCATATTAAGAAAAATAGATATGATTAGAACTATCTTATATGTTTAGAAAATCAGACAAAAACAAAAATACAGGCTTGAAAATACAATCAAAGAAGTGATATTTGAAGAAAAAACACCAAAACATGTACTAAGATGGCATACCTACTTGCCAGGTGACTAAAAAATTCTTTCAATTTTTTAAAGCATTCCTTCAATAACTGCTGAAATAGAAATGCATTTACCTGGTTTTAATTGTATTTAAAGCTAAAAAGCAGACCTTGATTATTAAAATTTCAGTTATAGCATTATCATCCCACCAGTTGGATGATGGTATCATCTTGTCATCTTTAATTCTTATTTCTTTCTCATACCTCACACTAGATCTACCCAATAAATTTTGTCTTTTCTACCTCCAAAATACATCATAAAAATGTATTTTATCCATATCCACTGCCGCCATTCCATTCCATGCTACAAAAAATCTACCAATACGTGGTAGTGAGAATTCTAAGATGGCTTGTGTCATGGTCAGCTTCATGTGTCAACTTGGCTTAATGGTGGTACCTGTTTATCTGGTTGGGCAAGTGCTGGCTTATCTGTTGCAATGAGGACATTTCGCAGAATTAGATCATGATCATGTTATGCATCTACAGCTGATTCCATTCATAATCAGCCAAGGGGAGTGTCTTCGGAAGTTTGTGATGCTCAGTCTAATCACTGGAAGCCTTTTAAGGTGGATTCAGAAGAGACAGGCTCTCTTCCTTCCTGCTTTGGCTAGTGAACCTCTCCTGTGGAGTTCGTCCAGATCCCCCCCCCCCCCCCATCAGAATCATCAGCTTCATATCCTGCCTGGCAGATTTTGGGATCAACATTTCCACAATCATGTGAGACACTTTTATAAATTTTATATTTGCAAGTGTTCTCTGTTGATTCTGTTTCTCTGGAGAACCCTAACTAATGCATCTTGGTAGAAAGAGTGGTTCTTAAGAAACAGAATCTTAAAAATGGGTTTTTATGAATGGTTTTCTACTCTGACTGGACTGAAAGGCACTAAGGACTCTGATTCCCATAATCAGAATGACAGTCCCAATCCATGGAGTGAGTTGGCAAAAGAGATAGTCAAAATATCACCATTTGATTCTCCTAATGCTTCTCTTGTACGAAGCCAGGCTCTGGGGGATAATGTTTTTGACACCTTTACACAGTTTTGTGGAAATAAGGTATAGAGATGTTGGCTGGTTGTGGTTAGATACACTGGATACATTAAGGAGTGAAAGGGATGGGCTTAAGGCTTCAAACGAGAAGCTTAAGCGCCATCTGACAGATGTATACATTTCTATGAGTATCCTGAAGGAAAATCTTATTTCCTATAGACGTAGACTTGAGATCTCTGAAAATTAGTCTCAGAATCTTATTGTTCTGAAATCTAACGTAAACTGAAATCTCAATGTTGCATGGTGTCTGCCATTAAGTGAGGTCATAGATTGGAAAGGAGTGGGACCCTGAAAAATAGTATGGTGACATATGGGTTGATAATGATATCAGGGGTGAGGTTGAAACACTTGGTCATGCTGAGTCTTCTCTAGATAACCCTGTAATAGTTTGCCCTGAGTACATAGCTGCCCCACCTTCAGCCTGCCTTGAAGAATTGGCCACCCAACCTCCTCCTGAAGGGATTAGCCCTAGAGGGATTAATCCTGTTTCACCAGATGAAACTGCAAATGAAGACCCTGAAGCAAATGGCTTGGAAGATATTTCTAATTCTTTTCATGACCCACCCCACCACCCTTAATTTCTTTCACACCTATAATTAGACTAAAGTCCTAATAGGCTTCTAAAGGTAAGATAAAAAGTATCACACATGAGGAGGTATCTTATACTCCAAAAGAACTGTGTGAGTTTTCCAATTTATATAGACAAAAATCAGGGGAATATGTGTGGCAATGGATTTTAAGGGTGTGGGATAATGGTGAGAGGACTATAAGGCTGGATCAGGCTGAATTTAATGACATGGGCCCTCTAAGCAGAGATTCTGCATTCAATGTTATAGCTTGAGGGGTTAGAAAAGATATTAACAGTTTGTTTGGATGGTTGGTTGAAACATGGATCATAAGGTGGTTGATATTACCTGAGGTTGAAATGCCAGAACTGCCCTGGTATAATGTAGATAAGGGAATCCAGAGGCTTAAAGAGTTTGGAATGCTAGAGTAGATTTATCATGCAAAGCCTGCCCTTACACCTCAGGAATGTCCAGAGGATGCACCTTTTACCAGAACAGGAAGAAATAAATTTGTGAGACTAGCACCAGCATTCCTGAATAGTTGCACTTCTCTGTAGGTCAGATATTACTATAGGAACTACTGTCACTGAGCTGGACTCCTTAAACACAATAGGGATGATGGGATCCTGTCTTGGCTGAAGCCAGGTAGCAGCACTTAATTGCCAAAGACAGGGTAGATGTGGCTATTATAATAGACAGCAAACTCAAAGCAGGAGTCAAAATTATATGACTCACAGAGATTTGTGGTATTGGTTAGTAAATCATGGGGTACTTAGAAATACAATAGAAGGGCATTCTACTAAATTCTTGTTTGAGATGTATAAACAAAAGAGTTCTAGGTCAGTGAACAGAAGTCTAATCCGAATTACAAAAACACAGAGTCACAGCCCCTTAATCAATTTCAGATTTGAGACAGTTTCCAGACCCAGAGCCCCTTGGATGAAGGGGAGGCCAGGTCCCTTTGGGGGAGAACCCTGTTACACTGCCACAAATTTATACTGTTAATCTTCCCCCAAGCCTTTCCCAAGGAGACCAACAGCCTTTTACCAGGGTAACTGTGCACTGGGGAAAAGGAAATGATCAGATATTTCAGGGATTATTAGACACGGGTTCAGAAGTGACATTAATTCCAGGGGACGCAAAACATCACTCTGGTCCACCAGTCAGAGTGGGGGCTAATGGAGGCCAGGTGATCAATGGAGTCTTAGCTCAGGTCCATCTCACAGTGGGTTCAGGACCCATTCTGTAGTTATTTCCCCAGTTCCAGAATGTCTAATTGGTATAGACATACTGAGCAACTGGAAGAATCCCCACATTGGCTCTCGAATTCATGCAGTGAGGGCCATTATGGTGGGAAAGGCCAAGTGGAAGCCACTAGAACTGCCCCTACCTAGAAAATAGTAAGTCAGAAGCAATACCAGTTTCCTAGAGGGATTGCAGAGATTACTGTCACTCTTAAGGACTTGAAGGATTTAAGGGTGGTGATTCACACCACAGCCCCATTCAACTCTCCTATTTGGCCTGTGCAGAAAATAGATGGGTCTTGGAGGATGACAGTGGATTATCATAAGCTCAGCCAGGTGGTAACTCCAATTGCAGCTGTTGTTGCAAATGTGGTATCATTGCTTGAGAAAATCAGTACATCCACTGGTACCTGGTATGCAGCTATTGATCTGGCAAATGCTTTTTTCTCAATAGCTATTAGTAAGGACCGCCAGAAACAGTTTGCTTTCAGCTGGCAAGGTCAGCAATATACTTTCACGGTCGTATCTCGGGGTATATCAACTCTCCAGCCCTATATCATAATCTTGTCCACAGGGATCTTGATCGTTTCTTCCTCCCACAAGATATCACACTGGTCCATTATATTGATGATATAGTGTTGATTGGACCTAGTGAGCAAGAAGTAGTAACTACTCTAGACTTACTGGTAAGGCATTTGTGTGTCAGAGGATGGGAAATAAATCCAACAAAAATACAGGGGCCTTCCACCTCAGTGAAATTTCTAAGTGTCCAGTGGTATGGGGCATTTGGAAATATCCCTTCAAATGTGAAGGATAAGTTGATGCATCTGGCCCCTCCTATGACCAAAAAAGAGGCACAACACCTAGCTGGTCTCTTTGGATTTTGGCAACAACATATTCTTCATTTGTGTGTACTACTCCGGCCCATTTATTGAGTGACCAGAAAAGCTGCTAATTTTGAGTGGGGACCTGAACAAGAGGAGGTTCTGCGACAGGTTCAGGCTGCTGTTCAAGCTGCTCTGCCACTTGGGCCATATGATCCAGCAGATCCAATGGTGCTGGAAGTGTCAGTGGCAAATATAGATGCTGTCTGGAGCCTTTGGCAGGCCCCTATAGGAGAATCACAATGCAGACGCTTAGGATTTTGGAGCAAAGTCTTACCATCTGCTGCAGATAACTACTTCCCTTTTGAGAAACAGCTTTTGGCCTGCTACTGGGCCTTAGTAGAAACTTAACCGTAGGCTACCAAGTTATCATGATACCTGAGTTGCCTATCATGAGCTGGGTGGTGTCTGACCCTCCAAGCCATAAAGTTGGGCGTGTGCAGCAGCACTCTATTGTAAAATGGAAATGATATGTACAAGATAGGGCCAGAGCAGGTCCTGAAGGCACAAGTAAGTTACATGAAGAAGTGGCCCAAATGCCCATGGTCTCTACTCCTGCCACATTACCTTCTCTTTCCCAAACCAGAGCTATGGCCTCTTGGGGAATTCCTTACAGTGAATTGACTGAAGAAGAGAAAACTCAGGCCTGGTTTACAGATGGTTCAGCACCATATGCAGGTACCTCCCAAAAGTTGACAGCTACAGCACTACCACCCATTTCTGGGGTGTCCTGGAAGGACAGTGGTGAGAAGATATTCTGCCAGTGGGCAGAACTTTGAGCAGTACACCTGGTTGTTCATTTTGATTGGAGGGAAAACTGGCCAGAGGTGTGTTTGTATACTTACCATTGGGCTGTTGCTAATGGTTTGGCCAGATTATCAAAGACTTAGAAAGACCATAATTGGAAAATTGGTGACAAAGAGGTTTGGGGAAGAAATATGTGGATAGACCTTTCTGAGTGGGCTAAAAACATGAATATTCATGTCCCATGTGAATGCACACCAGAGGGTAACTTCAGCAGAGGAAGGTTTTAATAATCAACCCATTCTGTGGATACCAGACAGCCTCTTTCCCTAGCAACTCTTGTCATTTCCCAAAGGGCTCATGAACAAAATGGTTGTGGTGGTAGGGATGGAGGTTATGCATAAGCTCAGCAACATGGACTTCCACTCACCAAGGCTGACTTGACTACAGCCACTACTGAGTGCCCAATTTGCCAGCAGCAGAGACCTACACTGAACCCCTGATATGGCACAATTCCCCGAGGTGACCAGCCAGCTACATGGTGGCAAGTTGATTACACTGGACCACTCCCTTCATGGAAAGGGCAGTGATATGTTCTAACTGGAATAGACACATACTCTGGATATGTGTTTGCTTTCCCTGCATGCAATGCTTCTGCCAAAACTACCATCTGAGGGCTTGCAGAGTGCCTTATCCATCGTCATGGTATTCCACATAGCATTGCTTCTGATCAAGGAACATACTTCACAGGAAATGAAGTGCAGGGATAGGCACATGCTCATGGAATTCTCTGGTCTTACAATGTTTCCCATCATCCAGAAGCAGCCAGATTGATAGAACCATGGAATGGCCCTTTTAAAACTCAATTGTGGTGCCAATAGGTAGCAATACCTTGAAAGCCTAGGGTACTGTTCTCTAGGAAGTTGTATATGCTCTGAATCAGCATCCGCTGTATGGTGCTGTTTCTCCCATAACCAGGATTCATGGGTCCAGAAACCAAGGGATGGAAATCGGAGTGGCTCCACTCACTATTACCCCTAGTGATCCACTAGGAAAATTTTTGCTTCCTGTCTCTGCAACCTGAGCTCTGCTGGTCTACAGGTTTTTGTTCCAAAAGGGGGAGTGCTTCCACCAGGAGAAACAACAATGATTCCATTGAACTGGAAACTAAGGCTGCCACCTGGTCACTTTGAGTAACTCATGCCCCTGGATCAACAAGCCAAGAATGGGATTACATTATTGTCTGGGGTGATTGACCCTGACTATCAGGGGAAAATAGGACTGCAATTATACAATGGAAGTAAAGAAGAGCTTTCTTGGAATATAGGAGATCCCCTAGGGCGTCTTTTAGTACTATAATGCCCTGTGATTAAAATCAATGGAAAACTGCTACAACCCAATCCAGGCAGTGCTACCAATGGCTCTGAAACATCAGGAATGAAGGTTTGGGTCACCCCACCAGGCAAAGAACCACAGCCAGCTGAAGTGCTTGCTGAGGGTCAAGGGAACATGGAATGGGTAGTGGAAGAAGGCAGTGATAAATATGAACTATGACTACGTGATCAGTTACAAAAGCGAGGACAGTGATGCTGTTCTGTTCCTGTTACACTATTTAAGTTGTAAGGTATCAAGTTTAAGAATGAATAGTACTCAAGGATTTGTGCCCTATTATGGGGAGATTTAATGTGTTTCCAGTTATATGCAGGACAGTTGAGTATTGTTAGGTGAAAGAAAAAAAATGTGCATTTTAATTTAGAAATTAGTTATAGTTTAAGGTGATATATATAGCTGCCAAGTTGATAAGGGGTGGACTGTCATGGTCAGCTTCATGTGTCAATTTGGCCACGTGGTGGTACCTATTTGTCTGGCTGGACAAGTGCTGGCCTGTCTGTTGTAATGAGGACATTTCATAGAATTAAATCATGATCACATCAGCTACATCCACAGCTGATTCCATTTGTAATCAGCCAAGGCGAGTGTCTTCTGCAATGAGTGATGCTCAGTTTAATCACTGGAAGCTTTTTAAGGAGGATTCAGAAGAGACAGCTTCTCCTGTGGAGTTCATCCAGACCCTGCATCGGAATCATCAGCTTCACATCCTGCCCTGTGGATTTTGGACTCTGCGTTTCCACTGTCACGTGAGACACTTTTATAAATTTTATATTTGCAAGTGTTCCCTGTTGATTCTGTTTCTCTAAAGAACCCTAACTAATACAGCTTGCAAGATGTTACCACTTAATTTAAAATCTCTATATGATAATATAATAATGTAATGACTGAAATAACTACATTTATGATTTTTATAGCCTATAATCTCCTCCCCTTAAGAGTGGGCCTGGCATTTGAATATGATGAGATGTCACTACTGTGATTTATTCATATTGTATGGCAATACTAAAAGGATTTTGAAGATTAATTAAAATCTGCAATTGGTTGACTTTGCATTATCTCTTGTTTGTTATTTTTGTTTTTGGCATGGGCAGGGACCAGGAATCAAACCTAGGATCTGGCATGGCAGGCAAGAATTCTGCCACTGAGCCACCATCACATTGCCCAGTTGAGTTTGACTTAATCAAAAGAAAGATTTTCCAGGAGACCTTGAGGTAATCAGATGACCCCTTTAAAAATGCATCTAGATGTAAGAAACAAGCCACAGAGAAACTCTCCTGATACCCTTGAAGAAACAAATTACCATGTTGTGAAGAGGGCCATGTGGCAGAGAACGACAGCCAGCCTCCAGCACCAGAGGGTCTCAGTCGCACAATCACAAGACAGAATTCTGTTAAGAACCATTGTGCTTAGAGGAGGAACTAAGCCTCAAATCAGATCACAGCCACAGCCAACAGCTTGACAGCACCTTTGTGAGACCCTAAGCTGTGCCCTAACCATGGAACTTGGCCATAATCAATATATGTGCTTTAAACAGTTGAGTTGGTGGTTATTTGTTACACAGCAACTAAAAACACTGATACAGATTTTGGTACATGGAAGTAGGGTACAGTAATAACAAATACCTAAACTGTCAGCTCAGCATTGGAACCAGGCAGTGGGCAGAGGTAGAAAGGATGTGGAGAAGCATGAAAGAAAATGTCAGTCACTTTAGAAACAGCCTAAACCATCCCCATCTGACTATTAGTTATAATTAAGATTTTAAGAATACTGCTAGTGGAGGCTCAGAGGAACATGAGGAACTCTATTGGAGAAGGGAGGAAGAGGGATTCTTGTTATATGCTGGAAGAAACCTTAGGGAAAATATGTCCTGCAGTATACGGAAAGCACAATTTGTAAATGATGAATTTGCATATATAGTCAAGGAGATTCCCAGAGAAATGTTGAGGTTGCTAATTGGTTTCTCTTTCTGCTTACAGTAACATGTTAGAGGAGAGGGATAAATTGAAGGGAGAATTGTAAAAGGAAAAGGAATCAGAAGTGATAATTTTGAAAATTTTCTTCCATTCTAGATAGCATTGGTGCTAAAAGTCAGTAATGTCTGCCAAAAATGTGGCCTAAAGACAGGCTGCACAATCATTTGTCAAAATCTCAGATTGATAAAAACAAGTCTGAGTAGTCAATCAGAGAAAAAACCCTTTCAGGATTGAACATTCCTTACAGATCTTCTCAACCAAATCAGAGGGCCTTTATGAAGCTTAATTATATTGTCCTTCAGTCATTTCAGCAGAAGGCCAAAATAGAGAAAAAAAATTATCTTAAAAATATCTGCAAATGTGACATTTGTCTAATTGAGTCGAGAGTCCCAGAGGAATCTACACCATATTCACAAAATTTTTGACAATTTTATTTATAGGATGGTAATAGACTGAGAGAATACGAAACAAAAAGAGGCTTTAAGACCTACAGAATTATACTGTCAGGGAGCAGGATGATGCAACAACTCAACTGCAGAGGTACACTGCCTTTCATGAAAAAGAAAGCATGACTCCAAAAGCAGAACCAAGATCCCACAGGACTGTGTCAAGAGCTACAGAGGCCTTGATACCTAATCAAGGTAAATCAGCACTTTTCCACTGGATTTCAGAAGTGATCTGGACCAGTGACTCCTTTTCACCTATCACTCCCCACCCTTTGAAGTGGAATATCTGTAAGTGTTATCTTATGCCTGCCTTCCATTGTTAGATGGGAGTGTAAAGGGCAGGTAACTTGTTTCTTTAGTTCTACAGGTCCAAGATAGTGAAAGAATGTGCCCTGGATTCTGTATTTATGGGTTACACTTAAAGAGCTTCATCCACACCTAATTTAGGTGGTGAGAATTTGCAGTTTGAGCTGATGATGTAATGAAGAGAGTCTTTTGGGAATCTTCATTTATTGGAGGGAAGTGGATCATTAGAACCAGAGGAAGGACTGTAGTAGGTGAAATTCTAAAATGGCCCACAAGAATTGAGTCCCCTGTTATGCAGGTCTTTTATGATCCCTTCCAAGTTAATTTGGAGAGAAACCATGAATATGATGGTATTTTACACCCATGGTTATGTTCTATTATAGCAATGGTAAGGTAATTTTGCTGATGCAATTTTGGTCACTCATCAGTTGATTATGAGTTAATCAAAAGGGAGATTATTTTTGGTAGGCTTTACCTAATCAGTTAAGCACTTCAAAGGGGATGTAGAGGAATTCTCTCTTCTACTGTCTTTGAAAAAGGAAACTGGCATAACCTCTAACAGCTGCAAGGAAATTAATTCTGCCAACAAATATGTGAGATTGAAAGAGGAACTCAAGCCTCAGATGAAATTCCAGCTCCAGATGGTATTTTATTGTTTCCTTATGAGAACCTGAACAGAGAATCCAGCTAAGGCATGCTCTGACTTCTGACCCCTGAGAACTGTGAGATAATAAACATGACACTTTAATCCTCTAGGTTTGAGTTAATTTGTCATGCAGCAATAGATAACTAATAAATGGCAGAATACTATCACTTATTTACTATTTTTCCCAATGAAGTGATTGAATCTCTCCCACTCTCTTTTCAGTAAAGGGCCATTATTACCTTGAAAACAAAATGTAGATTAGCTTTCACTCAGATTGAAAACCCTTCACTGGATTTACACTGAACTGCAAATAAATCCTTCCTGAAAGAAAAACCTACAACTGCCATTGTATTCTGGTTTCCTAGGATCTATCTAAATTTAGCCTCACCTACATTCTCTCTCCTTCAGTGCTTCAAATACAAGTTACTTCCCTTTGGTTTTTTAATGGCAGCTGCTTTCCAAAGAAGAGCAGTCACACATGCTATTTCCTCTGTCAAGAATGTCTTTCTTAGTGCTTTGTTATGATCTTTTTGCTAATCTTCCAATCCCGTTTCTCTGTGTATTGTCACCTTTTAGAGAACATCCTTACCACTGTGTGTAACTAGACATGCCTGCAAAATAAAAAGAAGCCACTTTTATCCTGTTTACCTCCTTGACATTACATGGAAAATGTTGTTGGTATCACTCATTGGATTTGCTTTATTGCCTGTCTCTCACTACACTGTAACCATGGATCTTTTCTTTTTTATTTACAATTATAAAATGCATGAAATATGTTTTAATTGAATGAAATAGACTTTTCAAAGCAAACACCATGCTTCTTTGTACTGAAATAAGAGGAAAATGTTGTCTGTGGACTTTCATAGAACAGAGATTGCTCACTGAAGTAAACTACATTCTCAAAACTATGCTGAGAGTAACTGTAGAATCACACGCTTCTGCTAATGCCATTTAATATAGGCTGATGGTTTTATGGCAAACTTCAGTTCTGTAAAATAGATAGCCTTCTACAATGAAGCCATAATTAATATGATTCTATGTATGTGTTTCTGATGAGGAATTTAATCAAACACAGTTTTTTTAAAAATCGTTTTTCATTTAAATGATAATATATAGTCAGCATAAAATCTTTACTATCATTTCTTTCATCTGATATTTTGGCAAGCATTGAGTTCCAGAAGAAAATCAAGTTCTTATATATTGATCATTAAGGGTACAGCATCTTGATTTATAAATTAGTGATGTTGTTGGCATTTTAAAATGGAAACTCAAAAACATTCCTGCTGGACTCATCTCTATCAAAAAATGGATCAAAAGGTATTTATAATCAATGTCATATTTGTCATTAAAAAAGTAATTTGATGGGGGCCCATGTACGGGGAATTTTTGTTTTAAAAAGTGTACAGCAATATATTCATATAAGTAAATAACCATGTGTCTCATTTGTGTGTTAAAAATGAAAAAACTCGAAAATCTATTAAAATGTATGTATGTGAGTCATATTGGGGATTTAATCATTTTCCCACCAAAGTATGTTCAGGTCTTAACCCTTGGTCCTCTGGGTAGGAACCCATTTGTAAACAGGACCTTTGCAGATGTTGTGAGTTGATATGTGCTCCACCTGAATGCAGCTAGGCCTTAACTCATATGGCTGAAATCTTTATAGGCAAAGGAAATTAGATGCAGAAGGAGGAAGTCACAGGAAGCAGAAGATAAAAGTCAAGAAACCCAGAAGAGAAAGTAAAAGACACCACCATGTACATTATCATGTGACAGAAAAGCCAAGGCTCAAAAATCACTGCAACCAGCTTGGAATGCCCCAGTCCTTGGGGAAAAAGCATCATCTTGTTGATACCTAGATATTGGAATTCTTCTAACCTCAAAACCATGAAACTATGAATTTCTATTCTTTAAACCTAGCCATTATAAGGAATTTATTTTAGCTGCTTGGAAATTGAAACAAATAATATGTGTTTCTGTATGAATTCAGAAAAACAGACATAAGACGAGAAAAAAACATACAGGTTCCTATTAATTCCAGTACTCAGAATTAACCACCAATATATATGTAGCTTTTAAAGTCTTTCAAAAGGACTAGTTTTTGTTTTAAAGTAACACATGCTAATTAAATTTAAAAAAAAACCTGAAGTTAGTTCAGTGTATGAAATCAAGGAAGCGGATTTCAATCTCAAAATTAAGCCAATGGTCTGCACATATGCACATTTTAATAAAACTCTGACCCATCACATTCAATTGAGCAATATTATTTATTTATAAATTAATTGCATATATTTCTCTGCCAATTACGTTGTGAATATAGTAAATGTTTCACAAAAGATTAAAGTTTTAAAAAAATAGCTTAAAGATATAATAAGATACATCTACATAAATGTTTAGCTTATTTACAAAATCCTTTTTTACTTTAAAATGCTTTGTATCTGTTTTGGATACTTGGCTTTAAAAGGCCAGGGCATCATAATGCCTTCACATCAACATCAGCTTATAACTCAAGGCATAATGTGTTCTAGACAAATGTGAAGTGAGTTGCTAAGTGGTACAATGTGGAAACACACCCTCACAGCAAAGACCTTCAGCAAATGGCCACTTAATTATTTACGCAGCACAAAGGGTTCTAAAGAATAGGGGAAGCGATCCAATTGTAGCTTGTCGAATGCCTGCTTCTTAGGTCAGGGTGGGTGCCTGCTCTGCTTCACCTCAGAAAGGAGAGACAAATCTGTGCTGCCCAAGGGTGGGGAATTTACACAATCTGGGGTTAGGGAGCCCTGCACTGAGAGTTTCGTCCTGATAAGCAGTCCAAACTTCTTGTTCCGAGTTTCAGGTTTAAGGTAACATCAGCCCACCCCATTAGACCTAACTACACCCACCTATACACATACACATACAGGTTGTGGAATGGAAACGTATTAAATATTTGCACATAACATAAAGGGAAGGGCACAAGCAAAGGCTGGGTGATGGTTGCTAGTTATGTTCCTGACTTTCCCAGCAGGCAATCCTCGGGCCTCTTGATCAGGCAAGCCTACTCCTCCTCATTAGCTTCTAGTAATAACAGAAGCCGTTTCCCACCAAGTGCTTGAAGGCAGAGGGCGGTCAGGTCTCCAGCCCATGCCTCTCAACAATGTTGACAGTGAAGGTTTGGGAAAATCAGCGGCCGCAGTACATAAGGAGGGTCCCACCTTTGCATCCCATTGTTCCAAGAAGGTGACAAGGCCTGTAGAGAGGAATGGTTGCATCTCTGCCCCTCAACCCTGCAGGAGCCAACTGCAGAGGTTCCATATGGAATTTGCTGCCAGTGGGGTTGATGTTAGATTTTAATCACTTCCTGTTTCACATCCCTGAGATACTACTCAATGTAAAACAGGAGATGTTAGCAATAACACATATGCTTCCTTGGGCTAAAAGGAAGTCTAAGGCAATGGAATTATCAAACACTGCTTTGATTAGTCTAATTCTTATTCTGAGCTTAAGGGTTTGTACTAGGGGCTCAGCAATGTCAGCCAAGGTGGTTGTACATCATGTGATCATTAGTATTTACCCTCAGTCAGGGCAATAATGATCTGCTGAAAGAGGAGAATCCAGAATCATGAATTCCTCCAAGCAAATTATGCTCTCCTTGAGATAATGAATTGGAAACATGACTGAGCCATTAGCCAGTTTCATTGCGTCAGGAGATGTTGCATCCTGGCAGATTGTCCATGAGTATCAAAAAAGGTTCACAGCCAATGGTTGTGTCATTATTGTTTTCACAGGCTATAAATTAAGGACTTCCTAATGTTAGTTAAAACATGATGCAGGTATACATAATAATGTATCAGTGACTGAGAGAGTTCAAATAGAGGCTAAAGGCTACTCTTATGTTAGCTTCAGCTGGAGTCAGCTAATTACCTTGGTTTGCTAAACCCCAACCAAAACCATTCCTGTCAATCCTAAAAAACACCTAGAGCTTTATCTGAGAGTCTACAAAAATTTCACACACAAATTATTTTTTCAGAAACCTACAACCTCCAAATGGTTATCAGGCTGGATAAGTCCTGAAATCCATAGAGACTAGCCTCTCCAAGAACATCAACTATTTCCACCTCCTATCACATATTATCAACACCTCTTTTCAACAAGAAAAAGTTAGAATGGGCATCACCCAAATACCACTAAGGATTGGGAGAAGGATCAAAGGAGAAGGAGGAGTTATAGCAGAGAAGATAGTACTTAACAAATGAGTTTGATTGCTGAATTATTATATTGATATTTCCTTCAGTCTCCAGTGTCTTGGAGCAGCTAGAAGGAAAAACCTAAAATTGTGCAACTGTAACCAATACCAAACTCTGAAATCTGTTCGGTAACTACTTACAATGCACTTTAAAATGTATTGCTTTTTCATACATGTGTTATATTTCACAATAAAAAATGAAAAACATGAGGCAGGACAAATTGTTTCTTTAGGTGTCAATCTGGATATGGCAAAGAGGGGAGAGGAAGCAAGGGGTCAGATGACAGATATAGCAGTTGGTTATATTCCAAGTTGTTGCAATTGTCTGGGTCAGTTGGATGAAGGTATTTTCCTTCCAAGTTGCTGCTCTGCCAAAATCTGTAGAAAACTGGAAGTGGTGGGGAGCAGTAATTATTTCTAACAGGGTGGATGTGCAACCATCTCCCGTTGGAGACATTTTCCTTGCCCTATGTACGACAGCATCTTTATTCCTCAAAGGCCAGTCAATCTGTCTGCTCCTTGCTTTGAACTATAACATCACTTCTTTCCCATTGATCTGAGTGCCTTTCCTGTGATTTCTGGCCCACTTCTACTCCTTTCTGATAGATGGAAGTTGTCAGGACTCCCTGAAGTTATTCCTAAGGGGACTGATGGCCCAACCAGGAGGAGGTGTCACCCCCAACTTCCAGAATGCATAAGCCCCACAGTTCCACCCCACTGGATTGTCACCCACGTGTGTTAAGTAGTTCTAGATCTGTTTCCATCATCCCTCCCCTCCACCAGGTGGTCCTAACGTCCTACCATCCTAGAAATCATGTGAGAGCTTTAATGTGGTGAAAAGCAGGATGATCTCTGGACAGTCTGAAAAGACAGTCTCAAGTGGTATATCCTTCGTCCCCCATTCAGGGTTAATCCTCTTCTTGATTGGTGTAAGGATGGATGTACAGCAAAGTCTGGGTTCCTCCCCAACTCTTGTCCTCTCCCTATTCTAGAAAGTGGATAAGGCCATTTTACCCTTCTAGAGAATGCTGATTTCAGCTTCCAGACGTCCCAAGTAAGATGGACAGTCCATCCTGTAAGAGAATTGACAGGAATAGATGCAGACACTCTTTTTCTAGGTGGCCATTAAAGTTTTCCACAATGTTAGCAGCCTGGGGTTGGTGGGGGACCTGGATGGTCCATCTAATTCTGTGGATCTGGGGCCATTGTTGAGTGCATGTGCAGTGAAGTGTGATCATTGGTTAGAGGAGATGTCGTCTGGGTACCTGAAGGACTGGCAGAGCCGTTTGTCCAAAATTATCCTATGAATGGAAAAGAAGTGCAAGGTCATAACATGAAAAGGTGTCCACCACATCCAAGATGTAGGACTTACCTTAGAATGGTGTAGAGGGCTGATATTGTCCACTTGTCAAGACATTCTGGCACAGTGCCTCTGGGAATAGATCCTGAATGCCCATTTCAGGCTCTGGCTTGTAGTTGACATCTCTCACATTAGTAAATGGCAGATTGGCCTTCTTTTAATAAAAAAGATACTCTGTATTCGGGCGAATCCATAATTTCATGGTGTCAGAATTTCCATGTCAATTTCAGGGGTAGATCTACCATACTGTGGAAACAACCATGACAAATTCAGCTATTTCACAGATGTCGTTGAAGGTTAGTACATTGTCCTCACCCTCTGGACAGAGCTCATTGCTTCCTCTCTCCCAGGGAGATTTCTAGCTTCATCAAGGGCAAAATGTATCTCCTTGCAGCTTTTATTGGCTGGGTCGTTCTCATGAAGTTCCTCATGATGTGGTCCCTTTTTATATGCATTAACGTGAGTAACAGATGGTGCCTTTCCATACCAGCAATTGTTTCCAAGTTACTTTCTTACGTTCCCTACACTGGGAACTTCATTAATATGATCAACTTGCAAGACATTGGTAATAGCCCTTGAGTCAGTAAACAGGTGAACAAAGGTGCTCGGGTCTATTCCAGGGCTAAAAGAATTCATCGCAATTCAGCCCACTGTGTACTTTTACAGTGCCAGAGAAGGTATATACAATGCCTGAGGCAAGGGAAACAGCTGCCCAATAGATACCAGATGGCTTCAGCTTGGCCGATCCACTAGTGAACCAGCCCTGAGCATCTGGTGGGGAATCATTGGGTCAGGATCCTCAAAATGCCAATGCAGGATGCAAGGACCCTCACTGGTGTTGCAATAGGATCATTGTTGAGGCACTTCTGGCACATGCTCATGTAATGTGTCACTCCTTGTGGGACCACCCAGGTAAGCGCAATCCTGAATGCATCACTTCCATTTGATGATACTCTGTTATTGAGCACTGCCTGGGTGACTGTTATAATTATCCAGAACCCAGGACATGATGGGGATTTTTGGCCTTAGGAACACCTGAGAACACTTGATGTTCTTTTCTGTTTCTGCCAAAATCCAACAGCAAGCCAGAAGTTGCTTTTCAAAGATGGAGTAACACTGGGTTGTGTCTTGGGACATCCTGGCCCAAAACCCAAGGGTCTAGAATTTATTTTGTTTCCTCATTTTGTCAGAGGGACAGTTGTGATGGGTGGCAGAATTCGGTGACTTGAATGGAGATCCAGTATCTAAAATCCTAGGGACAGGGCAACAGAAGCTTCCAGGTTTTCTTCCTATAAGTCCTCCTCCTCCTTTGTTCTCCAGTGGAAAGTACTGCTTTTAATATCACCAGATATAAGGGTGCCATGAGAATACCAAGATGAGGAATATGCTGGTTCCGATATGCAAATAAGTCAATAAACTGCTGGGCCTCCTCATCTATGGTCAGCTGCACTCCACTTGCCTTTTTCACTGGACACTCTGGGCTATTATTGACAGAAATAATAAAGTGAAGGACAACCACAGATGGAAGCTCTTTATGAGTTCATTAATATTCCTTTTCCCACAAGGGAGGTATTATTGGGGCTGTTGGACGATATGGTGAGGAAATGGGAGGACTAGGAGTGCATGGTCCATCATTTGTACAGCTATAATGGACTGAATTTGTTGGTATGTGAGAGCATATCCCTGCAGCCATCACTGGGATATGTGATGGTTCAGGATATAAATCGCTATAATAAATTCCCTGGTTGGAAACATGACCACAGGGGCAGTGGGACCAAGGGACTAACCCACAAGCTAGTCATCATCTCCCTCTCCCATACTCATGTGGAATGCCCAAACCCTCCTATCTGTGTCTCCTGGAATGATGGTGATCTGGGTGCCTGTATCCAAAAATATCATAAAAGTTTATACACTGGCCCCAAATTGCATGCAGACTGGAGTGTATGGCTTTTGGACCTTGGGTGTGGGTACAGTTCTTGACTCCACCCTTAGGCCAGTCTCAGTTTAGTAAAGTTTGGGTAAAGTGCTTCTTCTTGGGGGACAGATTTCTCATGAGGGCCAAAGGGAGAGTCAGGAGACCTTCAAATCTTCACCATCTTCTACTGCCCATGTCTGGGGATTGTAGGGAGGGGCTTGGATAGAGACAGATTTTCCTTGTGAAGCCCATGGTCCCCCTTCTAGTTTATATTTTCTTCCGAAGTCCTCCATTG
Organism: Tamandua tetradactyla; assembly: GCF_023851605.1. Taxonomy (NCBI): domain Eukaryota; kingdom Metazoa; phylum Chordata; class Mammalia; order Pilosa; family Myrmecophagidae; genus Tamandua; species Tamandua tetradactyla. The sequence continues at coordinate 33,833,245 of NC_135352.1, forward strand.
GCAATCCTCTTATCTATGGTTTCCTACAAGTCCTTACTCTAGTAGCTACAAGAACATGGCTTAATAAGCGGGGATACTGAGAGAAAGGGGTGGCTCCCTACCCATCTTCTGGGTCTCAGGACTCAAGGGATTAAGAGGTGGCAGTAAGTTTGCCTCCTTTGTTAGTTAACATGATATCTGCCCTCCCAATCCCGTACCCCCAAGCAGAGAGAGTACTATAAACCTACTCAATTGTATCTCGCAGAAGAAGCCCTGGAGTAAAGAGAAGAAGGAGCTTGTCACTCTGCTCAGGAGGTGTATATCTAATCAATTATCAATGTCTTGCTACAAAATTGGAATCTGAGGAGGGGCTAAATCTTTCTAGTGGGGTAGAATATCCACTACACCCTTCCATGGAATGGAAACACATGTCAACAAACAGTTGTCAACATGTAACCATGGCTTCCTTCTCATTATTCAAAGTCTTAGTTAGAATTTGGGGGGAGGCACCTAGCATGGGATATGCTCATCTGACTCTGAAGCATCCCGTCAAACAAAGGCTGTGGCTGCAGAGTGCCTGCTGCTATGCCATCAGATGCTCTCTCCCTACCCCAGTGACTACTTCTCGATTAGCTAAAACTGACAAGGAGTTTTTCAGAGGGCAGGATTGAACACAAGACATCCATGACTTCTCCATTCAGCCAGGTTCATCAGAGTGGAAGTTGTGCCTTCAGAATAAGTCAGGAAAGCCATGAGAGGAAATCGCCTCGAAACTTCTAGCCATACTTGTCTTTCATATCCTAGATCACCTCCATTAGAGCTCATAATTTTGTTTTCAATTCTGAGTTCCCATCTTCAGTTCTTTTTGTCTCCTGAATAATGCCCAGCCTTATATTAACCTGAAGATCACTCTGGGTGGCTTGAGTGTAATTTTGCCTGTTTCCTTAATGAAAACATTGATATAAGAGGCCAGAAATTGGGGAAGTCTATACCAAGCATACTCTAATCCCCAATTTCATTGATCTCAGCATGGAACTACCATTCATTGGTGGATTCTCTCTTTTTGTGTGTGTGTGTGCAATGCTTTTATTGACAAATCTTCATACACATGCATTCCAAACATGGTGTAAAATCAATGACTCACAATATCATCATATAGTTGAGTATTCATCACCGTGACCATATTTTAGAACATTTGCATCATTCCAGAAAAAGAAATTTAAAAAAAGAGAAAAAACTCATACATCCCATATCCCTTATCCCTCCCTCTCATTGACCATTAATATTTAGTATATCTCCCTAATTTATTTTGCCCCTTATCCCCCCTATTATTTTTTTATTTTTTTATCATGGGAGGATTATTAAAGTCTCATGTAAAGTTATCCTTCCCCCAGAGGATGGAAACAGCATGCTCTAAGCCCATTCCCCAGCTATGGGTCAGTATCTACCCAGGCTGGCAGGATGACAGCAGCCCCTCAGTTTAGCCCACAAAGCTGTGAATCCTTTGCTGCCCAAAGCACTCCTGTACAAAAACAATGTAAGACTGATGAAAAGAATTACCAAAAATTAACTCGCTCCATACGTCCCCATTTACCCTGCTCACTGTGTCAAATTTTTATGGAGTGAGTTGCTACATGTAACAGTCTCGTACAACAGTCTTCAGCAAATCTTGCTTTATTACTTCTACAACACAAAGGGACCAAATGATCAGGGAAGGAGACTACATCATGGCTGGTCCCCAGAGGGGGCCAACAGATCAGATCAGGGATAACAGTTTCAAATGTCCCCTTTGTATTGGATATGAGGGACACTTATACTGCCGCAAAGGTTGGGCTTATATACACCCTGGGGAGTGGGGACCTGGTGTGCTCATATCTGTAGGAGGCAACTACTCAGGTCAGGTCTGGTGGAAGGCAGCCCCATCCAAATTGCTTCACATTGGAGAGGGGGGACAAATCTGTGCTGCAAAGGTGGGGTTTTTACACAACCCAGGGAGCATGAACCCTGCCACTGAGAGTTCCTTTCCTGATAAGCACCTGGAACTGTTTCAGGTTTAAGGTATGCTCAAGCATCTCAATTAGAATCAATACCCACCTACCCCAATCTGTGGAATGGAAACACATTGAAACATCTGCACACAATAGAAAAGGAAAGGAGGGGAGGAGAGGGCCAGGAGATGGTTGCTAAGTGTGTCCATTACTTCTCCGCACCAAGATTTGTCTTTAATAATGAAAATATTTAAATCTGCATTTCATACAGACTTTTTGAAATGTTTAATGATTTAGCAGGCATTCTTTCAAATCTGTTAGTTTTGTAGGGCATCTTTAACAAATTACTACAAACTCAGGGCATAAAATAAGAGAAATTTATTATTTCACAGTTCTGGAAGCCAGATGTCTGAAATCGAGGTGTCAGCAAATCCATGCTATCTCTGAAATCTCTAGGGGAAGATCTCTTCTTGCTTCTTTATAGATTCTATGTTGGTAGCTGGCAATACTTGGCATTCTATGGCTTGTAGATGCATAATTCCAGAAATCCATCCCCACATGGTATTTACCTTGTGTATCTATCTCTGTGCCTCTTTCACTTCCTATAAAGACACCAATTATATTGGATTAAGGGTCCACCCTACTCCAATATGACTTCATCTTAGCTAGTTACATCTGCAACGATTGTATTTTCAAATAAGGTCATATTCTGAGGTACTGGAGGTTAGCACTTCAGCATTTTTTTTTTTTTTTTTTTTTTGCATGGACAGGTACCAGGAATGGAACCCAGGTCTCTGGCATGGCAGGCAAGAACTCTGCCCCTGAGCCACTGTGGCCCATCCCAACATATCTTTTTGGGAGGACATAATTGAACTCGTAACATGCTATAATTTCATTATTATATTTTTTTACTTGATAATTTAGCAAATGAGGGCATTTTTATGAATAGAATAATTAGTCACCCATTGCACTACATTGTTAGTATCTTCACTTTGCCTGTCTTATGTAAGATTATTAAGCCATTTGACAATTTTGTGATAGTTTAGCTAAACTAGGTAATATAATCCTCATATCTATTTAAACTTTAATACCTTGATATCTGCTAAGAAAACCTAGAATGAAGGTGCCATCGTCATTTACTGTGCAGGAAGCATGGCCATCTGCAAAAGACCAGGTGTAGACATCTGCTTCATTTACATATTATGTGTTAATTTATATTTTATTCAAGTTCTCTTTTATCTAAAATTATTAATATAAACGAATGTTCTGCAATCCAATGAAACAGAGCATGCAGAACTTGGAGGGGTGTGACATTAGGTGGGCCCATAGCCTCCAAATGAGAGTAAAATTAATATTGCTTAGATGACAACTCGGTGCATGCATTTTAAAGTGGAAACTTCTGGCATACTATCCCAGACATCCTTAACTGGCCCCCTATTGTGTGCATTATTGACAGCTACTAAAATTGCTACAGGTAATTATGATGCAAGGGCTCATTTGATCACAACTTGAGAAGTATTGCTACAGTACAGTTGAGAAAAAATATTGTTCATAGGAATGATTTTATTAGTTCTTCATTTTAGATGGATTTCATTGATGATAATGCTAAGAATGGTTTGAAGATCACTCTCGGAGAGTGAATGGCTGATTAGGAAGTGACAGCCATAGAAAAGGAAGTGAAAAATGATGAGCCCTTGGATTATGGGAGTTACTCCTGTGTTGCAAGAAGTGTGATATATATGGTATTTATGGGGACAATAATATAAACTTATGGCAAATTAATGTTAAATGCAGGCAAAGGGCGGGGCACGGTGGCTCAGCAGGCAGAGTTCTCTCCTGCCATGCCGGAGACGCGGGTTTGGTTCCGGGTGCCTGCCCGTGCAAAAAAAAAAAAAAAAAAGGTAGGCAAAATTGTCAAGACTGACTTCTATGTTTCAAGTATAGGTTAAGGCACAAATGCTCTAATCCACCAACAAAATTGATAAGAAAAGAAAAAAAATTGTATATTTTAAGGGAAAATAATGAGATTACTAAATCAGAATGAGAAGGAGAAAAGGTTTAAAAATGTAATCATAAGTAAATCCAGCATTCAGTGGAGTGGGACATGTGGAAGAAATCTTGCATGAGAGCATGAGAAATATTTTTTCAGGTTCTAAGCAAAATCATTAGATTCTAAAAATTAAAACTGGGAAAATAGTATATTGGATGCCAGTGAAGGAGATTTTAATAGGTAGTATACGGTAATGAGTTACAAATGCTGCTGAAGGATTAAGCTGAATCCAAGTCAGTTATTAAGACTGGAATTTAGGATGATTTCTGTGATTTCAATGTAATTAAATGACGGTATTGAAAGCCAGATTATCCTGGGTTGAAGGAAAGAGAAGAGGGGAAGTGAAGAAGTGAAAGTAATGAATGTAACTTTACTCTTTCAAGTATCTTGACTAGCAAGGGAAGGTGGGGAGTAGATTTTAGTTTTTTGGTTTTTGTTTTTTTATTTGTTTTTGCTAGCAGGAAAGATTCAGGTTATAAAAAGTAGTAACATAGCATATGTTTATGTTCCCTTATAGAAGGGAAGCAGTGGAGTGAAGATGTGGTTGGAAATATAAAAGTGTGACAGACAAAATTTAATACATTTAGGACTCCAAATTAGACCTGCTCTGTATGTCTCTAAAGTGACTGCTTCTTGAGGCTCTGAGAAATAACTGTCAGAGAGAGGGAGTATTGGGAGACAAGGCGGGGGGTATGTTTGGGACCAGATTTGAACGGGGAATGTTAGGTTAAATCTTGTATAAAATTGTCAGTGAGTGACAGACAGTCATTGAGTCTCTTTTAAAATATCAGTAAAAATATCAGATAAGTTTGTATAGATGCTGAACTGGAAAAAGAGAAGAGAGGAGAAAACCTTTGCACCATTTTGACATGATATCTCCAATGCATAATATTTCACTGTCTCTAATTCTGTAAGAAAAGTTTATGGTGAGAAGACAAACAGTTCATTTACACAAATCCTTGGGGATTTATATTAATGAGCTTTGTAATATTTCTAAGCTAGGAATTAGTTGAAGCCTAGCAGAGTGAGAATGAGATAGATACACTAAGATGATACAGCTAGCTCAAAATTGATGGGTATGAATTGACAGTTTTCAACAGTTAATCTGGTCTGATTTCTACCTTTTCACTCTTTTGCTCTAGAAGGAGAGGTCTAGGGAAGAAGTAAGGCATGATGGCTATCAGAACTGACTATTGTCAGAGGTGTCAGGACAAAAATAAGTCTGCTTTTGTGGATAAATTCCATTAGGTTGATACAGAGATATATAGAGTATGTAGGAAAAATATTGGGAAGATAAATGTCTCAGAATTAAGAACAGCTACAGTGGTAGAAGTTTCTGCAGTGATGAAAGATAGTATAAACAAAAAGGGTGTATGAGTATGATTACTGTATATGTGTTTTGTTAAAGGATCTAGCTTCATCCTCAAACATCGACTGGTTGTTACAATTCAAACCTTCTACATCTCTTCAAAGAGACATAGGCCAGTTTGGAAAATAAAAGAAAAAGAGGAGACAAATAGCAAGCCACCATACATAGTGCCCTAAGAGGTAGCCAGGCAATGGGAGAGACCTGTCTAGATCCTGGCAAGTCAGAAAGCTTACCCACTGGCTGGACAAAGTTCAAGCAAAAAAGCCAGCTCAGAACTAACTATCCTGTCAGGTCTGAAGTAAGCTCAGTGTACTAGGGCTGTGATTTTATTCCCACCGCCACTAAAGTGAGTGTTTATACCAATTCTTTCTTTTTGAAATTTTGCACAGATATCTTCAATTAATTTCCTATGCTGAATAACATAGCACGTCCTTCTGCACTCTTTTTTTATACAAGAACTACTAGACATTACAAGAGCCTACAGACCTGTACAGTGACATTTCAGCTGCCACCATCAGCCTGAATGCACAACCACCCTTTCCTATTCTCACAAGCAAGACACTGGCTCTCTTGAGCAGAGAAAGGTGATGAGACTGTTCTTTAAAAGTCCACTTTCACCTAGGCTAATACCACCCCAAAGAGGTAAACCTGCACTTGGAATCCATGAGTGAATGGATTTTGTAAAAATGTTTTATAAACCTTTCAAGTCTCATTTCCCTATTCATATCCATTTCTGGTGATCGGGATCAAGAATCCAGGCTGACACCCCAGGATAAATTGCCCCGCTTTTTTTAAATTCAAGAGCTGACAGGACCTATATAACAAACAGGACAATCTCAAGATTTTTGTTTTTGTTTTTGATGGCATCATTAACTTTTTGGTATGGTTTTGATCTGAATTTGTTCATAAAATATGTACTTTTGCTTAACAGAATATAAAAAGGGTAGCTATTGCTCCATAATTAAATACTTAAAGAAAAAATAGGCTTCTTCAATATGAAAAGAGACAAAAATAGGAGATTCTTTCAATTGTTCAAAATATTCATGGGAAAGAGGGGAAATAACTGAGTAATGTACATTCTACTATGGCTTCTCAGATTATATATTGCAAAGGAGCAAAGGAGAAACAATTATCAATATATAACTTCAAGCAAATTAAAGCAAATATTGTTGCAATCTGAGACCACAATAAGGATACAAAAGGCAAATGATGCCCATAAGCTAGTCATTTGAAAGAGTTATGATATGGAACTCTTACCTCATAATTGTTCCAGCCACCAGTTCTGTTATTTCATAACTAGTCATATGTAGTTAAAAATGGGTGCCATACTTCATAGGCTAATACATTATTAATATACCACTATGTAACTTCATTCAAGTATGGTGTTACTCTCAAAATTTTCTTTCTTAAGGATTTTATTTTTGACATTCAGGAAATTGAGTGAGCTATCTAGATAAGTACAATATTTGCCAGAGAAATTTCAAGACTAGAGGCTAATACATTATGTGAAATTCAAGGTTAAAAAAAGATCTTAGCATTCAAGCAACTTAGTAGGATCATAACATCTCTGTTTAATATCACTTGGCTAGAGTTTGGTATCAGTACCAGAAAACCACTTTATCACCCAGAAAATCATTGAGATGTTGCCCTCTAATTCTTTGTTGCTATTGACAAGTTGCATAACCTACTGGAATTAATCTTGTATTGCCTATTTTTTGTGTGGATCACAGAATTATCAGTCTGGAACTGAAGTCAGTGTTTGTAATAATGCTGGACGACATTTATGGTTTTATTATTCGACTTCAACATCCAATTTAACCAATATCAGTAGTGGAGTTAAGACAAGGTAGATTTGCCTTGCTTTCCCTCTCTTCTCTTCATTTCATTCCCTTTCCTTCCTTCCTTCCTTCCTTCCTTCCTTCCTTCCTTCCTTCCTTCCTTCCTTCCTTCCTTCCTTCCTTCCTTCCTTCCTTCCTTCCTTCCTTCCTTCTTTCCTTCCTTCCTTCCTTCCCTCCCTCCCTCCCTCCTCCTTCTTCCTTCCTTCCTTCCTTCCTTCCTTCCTTCCTTCCTTCCTTCCACTCTCTCTCAATCTCTCTCTATCATTCAATAGAAAGTTGAGTGATAAAACTGCCCAATGCAATCACACTACATTTCACTCTGCAGAATCACAAAAATGGCAAATGGCAGATACCAATATATATTATCTTAGAGCTAGCTAAACCAGCTATCCAAGGGATTTTTAAAATGTTATGTATTTAAACTCATTTTTTAATCCAGCAAACCTTGTATATCATCTAGATAAATATTTTATATTGAGATATACAGAAGTATTTGAGAAAATGTCATTTACCTGGGCTAGGCAGCTGGAGTCAAAAGCCATAGATTTTTATTTTTAAAATAAAAAGCTAAAAAGAGTTACTGTATATTATAACAGTATGCAAGATGATGTTTTGAAAGATCAGGCTGTTATAGAAGCATCAGCCACAGCAGAGATTATTGACATACTTCAAACCTGACATTTGATAAATTATTAGGCTCTGGTACGGAAGGGAAGTGCTGTCAAATGTCATGCATTAAACATAAATAAACTGATTTTCATGATGTAATAGTCAAGCTTAAAGGTGGGGAAGTCAACGTGCAATGATGTAGTTTAAGAGTCTTTCCAAGCAAGAAAATATGGGTTGCTGATGTGATCTCAGAGGTCACAGGTTATATGAGCTGAACTTTACTGAAAACCGGATGACAGAGACAGGTAAAATCATTTTCAGCAATGTGCAACACCATTTCAATGACTTATTCTCCATTAGCAGGCAATGCAAATTATGTTCCTTACTCATAGGGTAAAAATGAGTCTTGTTCTGATGATCTATACATCTTTCCTCAAGGAATAGAAAAGTCAACAATCTTCTGCTGTGTTAAAACATTTCATTCAATTTTCTGAGATATAACATTTTGAAAATGTTTTGAATCACATATATGCAATTATAACATATTCATATTTCAACACTGGTTCTAGAGGACAAAAACTACAGCAATTTAATGAAAATTTCATTAATAAAAGAGAAACAATATAGATATGTTGTGCACATTTGAGATTTATCTGTTGATACATGGACTCACCAAAATGCTTTCCTAGCATAATAATTTATTCTGCAAGTCTAGTGAATATTACATTCGTTAGCTATTTCAAAAATTTTTTTTTGGAAAATCAAAGGCATATGAATAAACCTGTGATTTCACAGAAATTATTTTATTCTTCCTAAAGTGCTCTGTTCAAATATATGTCTGAAGATGATACCATTACTAAACCTGGGATACATTTTACAGCCTTAAAATAAGTTTCCATTGTAATTTGGGGAGGAAAATCAACCTAAATAAATTTCCATATTAAACTTAAAAGTGAAGATGTAAAAAGATGATACATTTAAATCTCTTGTGGACCAGTAGGTATTTTGAAGTGTGCGTTCCATCTTAAATTACAGAAAATCATTTCTATCTAATTTTGAGGAAATTAACATTAAAACTTAAGATAAAGGGGAAAAGTCTACCAATTATTTAGTACCACAGGCTTTCCCGGTAAGTGATCTAGAATTCAATTGGCTCACAAATAATCTAGTCTCTAAATCAAAGCCAGATACAGATTGAAAAATGTGGATGATATAAGGACTGTCACATTTTGAAACAGTGTCTTGACAAACAAGGATCACAACTACTAATATTTTAAATGAGAGCCAGTTGCCACTACTGATAGCTCAGCTTCCAGTGAGCAGTGTAAAAGAAGCTGTAAATTGTGGAGAGTAATAAAATGCTGTCATAAAGGATCATCAAAACAAGTCAACCGTTAAAAGTAAAAGAGAAAAACAACACAACAAAATAATTGAATATGATGTAGGTTTTACAAAAAGTTTTTTTTTAACACCAGGACTTGAACCCGGGCCTCCGGCATGGCAGGAGAGAGAACTCTACCACTGAACCACCGTGGCCCACCCTCCAAAAAGATTTTTAGAACTTCAGACACACACATATACACATACAACTTTTTTTTCTCTCAGAATCAGATAATGGCGTACTTATGTCAAAATCTTTAACTTTTAGAATTGGATAAAAATAAATTCATCATTAAGCAGTTTAATTGGAGAATTCAGAACAATAAAGAGGAATTCAGGAATGATGATGAAACAAAAGAGAATAATTAGAGAAAATAGCAATAATTCCATATACTATGCAGAATTTTTATATATAAATATTAGTAGGATTCACGTAAATTAATCTTCGTACAATATTTATGTTGTTGTGGCTTTACATTGTTTTTTTCTTTTTCAGGTAAGAAAGATATCACTATACTAATTTTGTTTCTTTTTAATTCAACAATAAGGTAGACTTGATGGTTGCATAAATCATTGTATGACAGGTTTTCATACTTTCATTATGTCTGCAGTAATTATTACTTCTTTCAGAATCAAAAATATATCTTTAATATTTATAGAGAAAGCAAGCTAATACTGTGCTATCAACATTTATTTCAGACTGCATGTTTTATTGAATGCCTCTCATAAGATTTCATCACTATAATGATATTTCTAGTACAGCAATCTAAACTTCAGACTCATTTCTCTATTTGTCCAAATTGTCAATATCTATATTTCATGGAAGGCATTTGTACAAATTTACAAGGACTCCTTTCTTCATGGAGTGTTGGATTTTGGTCTTGGAATGGTTGTGTTTTCTATGAAGAGTATTAAAAGTCTGGTGAATTAGACAAATCCTAATTCTGATTTAGGATTTAGACAGGTCAGTGTAGACGGGTACAGAATGTGGACGATAATTTAGGTATTGCAATTTAGTTGCTCTGAAAAGCAGATGCTGAGACAGAGTTAGGAGTACAGAGTTTATTGGGGAGAGCTACCGGTGAAAGGGAAAGAAAGACAGTAGGATTGGACAAGGGCAACCATCAGACCTGATGTGTATCTACCAAGTCCTCTCCCAGCCTAACAAGGAAACCCAGGGCAAAGACTGCTCCAAGCCGATTTCCTTTTGCGGGATGATAATGGCGAGGCCCTTGGTAATGGTTGGGCCCTTGTATGACTGTCTTCCTGAAGACTCTCTAAGATCCACTCTTTGCCCTGTTTTTATGGGAGGCTGCCCCTCCCTCCCCCAAAAGTGTGTGAGCTTGGTTGGAAATCTGGGGTGATAAAGACAGTTATCTAGTTCTATTCCTTATAGCTGAATTGCAAGTCCTTTCTTGAACTGGCAGCCTAGTGGCACATCTCTGTGTCTGTGATAGTCCACTTCTTGCATCATGTAGATTCACTTCTGTACACAGTGCAGGCCGCAGTTACTCCAAGGCTCTTATGGCTTCTCTTCTTGAGGAGAACCTTAGGTGCAGGAGGTGTGTAAGAGTAAGATGTACTAGAAAGCTGGTTACTGCAATTGGTCCCAGGGTTGCAATTGGTACTTATCATTTACCTTCTCCACTTACTATCTTTAGTTTCTCATGCCTTCAGTTGTCACCACTGCTGGTCTCAGTGGCTTAACTGATATATAGGTTTAAACTCCTAGTTCTGAGTTCCTAAGCCCTTAGTAACTGTACCCGTCTCAGGCTAGGGTTGGTATCCTTGTCCGTTCAGTCATAATTGGATGAATCGGTACCAAGAGGCACCTATATGGTTTATCTGTGTCCACGTATACCACTGCATGCCCTAATTGTGAAACAGCAATCCTACCTCTTCCTTATACGAGGGTTAAATAACCCCTGAGAAGATGGTGATTTATTTTTGTTACTGGTGAGCAGACGCAAGGAGCCAAGGTGCCAGGTGAAAGCCATAAATGTCCAGTGGAACCCTTATTGAATCCTCTAGTGATAGAGAGTCTTCTTTCTGCATTAAAACCTCTACCTCTGAAGAGCCTAGAATTGTCGGGGTGGATTCACAGCGTTTTCCGATGAATCACTGGGTGTGATGGCAAGTGGCACTGTTCCTGTTTACCCATTTGGTCTTCGAAGTCATGTATTCTTCCTTTTGGAGACACATGTCATATGAAAGTGTCTGATTCAATATGCAGGTGGGATCCTAGATAATGTCAACCCAAGCTCTCATAATATTGCCTTTTAGTTGGCCTTTGGCAGGCTATTCCCATGCTTTATCACACTGGAAGCTACGGATGTGAGCCTGGTAATGATGCATGATAGAATATATCAATAAAATAGGAATGCAAGTAAAGAAGGATTAGGAAGAAAATTTGCTCACCGTAAGGGCCCACATGTTTCTGTAACTAAGGTTTAAATATGGCCCTGAGCTTTGTGAAAGCCAGGTCAAAATTACAAATGGCACACAACAATAATTTTAATCAAGTAAGAAGGCAAATGGCAAACTCTCAAGGATGATGACATTTTAATCTGGCACTCTATTTTAAACTATATGTGTTATATATTAACGTATAAAGAGGAAATCTATTAATGGAATGATGAATTATCTTCCCTGAAAATATTTGACAAAGAATGGTTTTAGTATAAGAAATTTTTACAACCTCAGATAAAAATGGGGACCAGCTATGCCCTTAGAGTGTTTCTGTTGAAAATTATTAACTACTTAATTTAGGTTGATATCATTTCCTGAAGGAATGGTGTGCAAATTTTCTGTATTACTGACAGGTAAGTCATATGTTTTCAAATCTAAACACCCAGGGTTTGGATTTAGATCCTATTGAAAGTTAAGGAGTTTGCTAAAAATGTCTTCCACTAAAATAAAGGGAGATGAGGCAGACAAAACCAGTATTCTCCACCAGCAAGTATCTTGTATGTGGACAGAAATATGCTCATGCAAGACAATTCTCAATGGCAAAGGAGATTTGGCCTAGAATGATTTTCAAATGAGACTTTATTTGCAATTTGTTTCAACTAATATTATTATTATTAGGTCCTTTGTGGTATATTTCAAGCAATATAGTTGAATAGTATCTTCAGAAGAGCCAAAGTTCTTAATTTTGATAAACTCCATTTATCAATTTTTTAATTTATAGGTCGAACTTTTGGTATAATAGCTAATAAATTTTTGCCTAAAACAAGACTTTCTTCTAGAACTTATATTTTTGGTTTTTCATTTATGACATTTACCCATTTTGAATGAACTTTTCTATATGCTGTGGGGTTGGGGTTGAAAGTTTTTAAAATTTGATTTGTTATTTTAATTTTTAAATTTGATATCCAATTCTCCAGCAGCATTTGTTGAAAGAACTTTTCTGTCTTCACTGAAATCCCTTCATACCTTTGTCAACAATCAGTTGTCTCTGCAATCGCTATTCTCTATAGATCTATTTGTCTACCTGAATGCCAGTATCACAGGGTCATGACTGCTGTAACTTTAAAATAAGTCTTAAAATCAGGCGGAATGTATCCTATTACTTACCATTGTGCTATATCCTTTGCATTTCATTTTAAATTCGTGAATCAGCTTGTCAACTTCTACAAAAAACTTGCTGGAATTTTGATTGGGATTGTATTAAATCAGTGTTTGGCAGTTTCCAATACCTGTGTCTTACACATTTTGACAGTTTTATCAATAAATGTTTCATATTTTTGCTGTTATTTTAAATGGCAGTGCATTTTGAACTTCAATTTCTGGTTTTGCATTGTTAGTATATAGAAATATAATTGAATTTTCATACTGACCTTGTTTCTGCAACCTTGTTAAACTCACTTATTAGTTTCAATATTTATGTTCATTAATCCATTTTATTTGCTACGTAGATGATCTTGTAAATAGAGTTTTAATTAATTTCCAATTTGCATATTTTTGAAGTGTATCTTTCTTGCCTCCTTGAACTTATTGGTACCTTTATACAGTATTAAATGGTTTTAAATAGAAGTGTTGAGAGTGCACAAACTTTTGTTTTTCCTGAATTTAGGAGGAAAAAATTTAGTCTTTCACCCTTAAGTCTGGGATTTTCTTGTATGTTCTTTAATAAGTTGAAAAGATTCCTTTCCATGTCCATCTTGGTTAGAATTTTTTTTGTTAGGAATGGAATTTGGATCTTTTACAAAACTCTTTGTTCTGTTTTGTTTGCATTTTTTTTATTAGAGAAGATGTGGGTTTACAGAACAACTATGCATAAAATATAGGATTCCCATGTACCACCCTACCATCAAGACCTTGCCTAGACAATGTGGAATATTTGTTGCAATTGATGACAGCACATTTTTAAATTAGTGCACCATTGATTAAAATTTATGCTTTAATTTAGGGTTCACAGTAGTGTAGCTGCATGGATTTTCTTTTTGCAATATTTATTCCGTTACCCTATATACAATCTAACATTTCCCTTCTTTATCATATTCAGGAATTTATTGCAGTGCTCTTATTTACATTCCCAGTGCTATGTTGCCATCACCACCATCCATTACCAAACTATTACCATTATTCCAAATAGGAACTCAGTACATTTTGATCTTTAACTTCCAATTCCATCTCCACCTTGTCCCCTGGTAACCTATATTCTAGATTCTGACTACATGATTTTGCTTATTTTAAATGTTTCAAAATAGTGAGATCATACCAATATTTATGCTTTTGTGTCTGACTTCTATCACTCAACATGATGTCTTCAAGATTCACCCATTTTGTCACGTGTTTCAAGACTTCATTCCTTTTCTACGGTTTAATAACATTCCACATTTATATATATCACATTCAAGTTATCCATTCATTGATTGATGGACACTGGTGTTATTCTCAGATTTTGATAATAGTGAATAGTTCTACTATGAGCATCTGTGTGCAAATATCTGGTCAAGTCCCTACTTTCAATTCTTTCTCCCATTATATAAGTTGTCATTTCACTTTCATAATAAGGCCTTTACAGGAAAATTAGTTCAAATTTTGATGAGGTCCCATTCACCTATTATTTTTAAAATATTTTTACTGAAAAATCTTCACACACATATAGTCCATATATAGTATATAATCAGTGTCTCATAATGTCATCATATAGTTCCATATTCATCACCGTGATCATATTTTTAGAACATTTGCATCACTCCAGTAAAAGCAGAAAAAAGAAGAAAAAACATCATACATCCATACGCTTATCCTCCCTCTTACTGACCACTAGTATTTCAAACTACCCAATTTATTCTACTCCTTTTCCCCTTTATTATTTATTTATTTTTAATCCATATTTTTTTACTCATCTATCCATCCTTAGATAAAAGGAGCACAAGGTTTCCACAGTTGCATAGTCACATCGCAAAAGCCGTATCATTGCACAGTCGTCTTCAAGAATCAAAGCCCCCAGAACACAGCACAACAGTTTCAGGTACTTCTCTCCAGCCACTCCAAACATATCATAAACTAAAATGAAATATCTGTATAATGCATAAGAATAAACTCTAGGATAGCCTCTCGACTCTGTTTAAAATCTCTCAACCACTGAAATCTTATTTTGTCTCATTTCTCTCTTCCTCATGTTGGTCAAAAAGGCTTTCTCAGTCCCATGATGCCAGGTTCCAGTGAATCCCAGGAGTTCTGTTTCACATTGCCAGGGAGACTTTCACCTCTGAGAGTCATATCCCAGGTAGGGGCAGGGAGAGCAGTGAGGTCACCTGCGAGATGGCTGAGAGAGAGAGAGACTCCATCTGAGCAAAAAAAAGTTTCTCTGGAGGTGTCTCTTAGGCGTACCCTATCCTTTGCAGGAATAAGTTTCATGGGGGTGAATCCCAAGATCAAAGGCTCAGCCTATTGATTTGTTTGTCCTCACTGCTTGTGAGAATGTCAGAAACTCTCGAAATGAGGGAGTTGAATATTTCCTCCTTTCTTCCAAGTTCCTCAAGGGGACTTTGGAAATACTTCTTTATTCACTGCCTAAATTATTCTGGGATCTATCAGGGCATCATACTAACCTGGACAAACCAACAAGATCTCATGCCCTATTCAAAATTCCATGTACTTACGGTGTTCAAATAAATTGACCATATGAGTAATATTATGCAATGCTCTACTCAAATATAAATTTTACACCAAACAAACATCTCTCCCTTTGGTCCCACACATTAGCTGGAGTTTTAAAATATGGATGAGATCATCCTTTACCTTGTATTCTAATCTACACATGTCCTATCCAGATCAGCTTCATTCTTACCTCTAGTCGAAGTCCAATCTCTTTTTCAATTTTTTAAGCTGTCACTGTGTGGGGTACTGCTGACTTTCACAGCTTCAGAGCTCTAACTCTGAGTTTCAGGTGTCTCATAAATAACCGGAATTTCTGGGAATGACAAGGTTATATACAAACTGCTCAGTATCTCAGAATTTAGAAATAATAGTTACAATTCTTAAATATATGTGATTGCTGTAAAAGCTTGCAGTCTATAGGACCCTTTGCAATAGGCCCCAACCTATAACCCATTCTCTCGACTTTATTTCACTGATATTTTTATGTTGTAGTTGGTCCATATGAATGAGGCATGGTAATATTTTTCTTTTTGTTTCTGACATTATATTCAACATTCAGTCCTTAAGTTTCATTCACCTAGTAGCATGCTTCACAACTTCATTCCTTCTTGGGGCTGCTCAGTAGTCCATTTTATATATATATATATACTTCACTTCCTCTTCAGTTTCTCAGTTGTACCTTTAGGCCACCTCCTTCCATTACGAATGGTGAACACTGCCACCATAAATATGGTGTGCAAATGTCCATTCATGTCCCCACATTTAGTTCCTCCAGGTTTATACTGAGCAACAGGGTTGCAGGATCATATGGCAACCCCACCCGTAGCCTCCGGTGGAAACACCACACTGCCCTCCAAGAGTCTTCACCTCTCAGTTTCCGTACAGACAGTGAATATGTATATCTCTTTCTCCACATTTTCTCTAGCACTTGTTCCTCTGTTCATTTTCAAATAGTTTTATTCACACATCATACAATTCAGCCTAAGTAAATAGACATGTCTTTGCCACAATAATCTATATGAAGACATTTCCTTTTCTTCCACAAATAATCCATAGCTATTTCCCATGCCCCCACCTATTGACATTTAGTTTTGGCATAATACCTTTGTTACATTCAGTAGAAGCATATTACATTGTTACTATTGACTATAGACCCAGGTTGCATTAATTGTACTTTTTCCTGTATACCATCCATTTTCAACACCCCGCAATGTTGACATTCATTTGTTTTCCCTCATACAGAAACATTTCTTTATTTGTAAATTTAATCACCATCAGTGTTCAGTCTAAAAATTCCTAAGTTATACCATCTTTATTCCTCTGTGTTTCCTTCTGGTTTCACACGTGCCCCAGCCCTTGTCCCTCTATCATACTCACATTCAGCTTCATTCAGTGTACTTATATTATTGTGCTACAATCAGGTAGTACTGTGCTATTCATTTCTGAATTTTCATGATCAGTCCCGTTGCATAATCTCCATTCCTTCAGCACCAAATGCCCAATCTCCACCCTATTTCTATCTCCTGATAACCTGTGTTCTTCAATTCTCAAAGTTCACTCATTAATGTTAGTTCATATTAATGAGACCATATAGTATCTATCCTTTTGTTTCTGGCTAATTTCACTCAGCATAATATCCTCAAGTTTCATCTGTGTTGTTACATGCTACAAGACTTTATTTTGTCTTACAGATGCATAATATTCCATTGTCTGTATATACTACAGCTTGTTTAGCCACTTATCTGTTGATTGGCTATCATAAATAATGATGCTATAAACATCAGTGTGCATATATTCACTTGTGCCCTTGCCTAAAGTTCCTATGAATATATAACAAGTAATGGGATTGCAGGATCATATTGCAATTCTATACTTAATATATAGAACCACCAAACTGCTTTCCAGAACAGTTGTACCATTATACATTCCCATCAACAGTGGATAAGTATGTCTCTTTCTCCACATCCACTTGGCCCTAGTCATTTTCTATTTTTTTGATAATGGTCATCCCAGTGGGTGTCAGATGATATCTCATTGTGCTTTTGATTTGCATTTCCCTAATAGCCAATGGAGTTGAACATCTTTTCATGTACCTTTTAGCCATTTGTATTTCCTCTTCTGAGAAGTATCTGTTCGTGCCTTTTGCCCATTTTTGAATTGGGTTATTTGTCTTTTTGTTGCTGAGTTGAAGAATCTCTTTTTATAGTCTGGATACCAAACCCTTATCTGATATGTGCTTTCCAATTTTATGTCCCATTGCGCAAACTGCCTTTTTACTTTCCTGACAAAGTTCTTTGATGCACAAAAGTGTTTAATTTTGAGGAGATCCCATTTATTTATTTATTTATTTATTTATTCAGTGTTTTGTGTTTTGGGTGTAAGGTCTAGAAAATTGACTCTTATTACAAGATTTATAAGGTATTTTCTACATTTTCTTCAAAAGTTTTATTGTCTTAGCTCAAATGTTTGGGTCTTTGATCCATTTTGAGTTAATTTTTTATACAGGGTATGAGATATGAGTCCTCTTTCATTCTTTTGCATATGGATGTCTAGTTTTTCAAACATCATATACTGAAGAAGCTGCTCAGTTCCAGGTTCTGGCATGACCATCTTATCAAAGATCAGTTGTTCACAGATGAGAGGGTCTATTTTTGATTGCTCAATTTGATTCCATTGGTCATTGTATCTATGTTTATGCCAGTACCATGCTGTTTTGATAACTGTAGCTTCATAATATGCTTTAAAGTTTGGTGAGACTTTATTTTCTTTCTCAAGATATTTTTAACTATTCAGGGCAAACTGTCCTTCCAAATAAATTTGGTTATTGTTTTTTTTAAATGAAAACTAAGTTGTTATGATTTGAATTGGTATTGCAGTGAATCTATAAATCAAGTTAGGTAGAATCAACTTCTTAACTCTATTCAGTCTTCCAATCCATGCACACAGTATGTCTTTCCATTTACTTAGGTTTTCCATGATTTTTAAAACAATTTGTTGTAGTTTTCTGTGTATATGTCTTTTGTATCCTTAGTTAAATTTATTCCTATATATTTGATTATTTTGTTTGCTATTGTTAATGGAATTTTTTTTCTTGATTTCCTCCTCAGATTCCTCATCACTAGTGTAAAGAAAAACAACTGATTTTGGGGTGTTGATCTTGTAACCTGCCACTTTGCTGTACTCATTTATTAGCTCTAGTAGTTTTGCTGTAGAGTTTTCAGGATTTTGGACATATAACATGTTATCTGCAAACAGTAGGAGTTTTATTTCTTCCTTTCCAATTTGAACGTCTTTTACTTCCTTTTCTTAGTTAATTGCTCTGGTTAGAACTTTCAGCACAATATTGAATAACAATGGTGACAATGGGGATCCTTGTCTTTTTCTTGATTTTAAAGGGAAAGCTTTCAGTCTTTCCCCATTGACGGTGCTGTTATCTATGGGATTTTCATATATTCCCTTAATCACATCGAGGAAGTTCCCTTCTATTCATTTCCTTTGTATGTTTTTATCAAGAAAATATGTTGAATTTTGTCTGCCTTTCTGCATCAATTGAAATGATCATGTGGTTTTTTCTCTTTGATTTGTTGATAGGGTGTATTACATTACTTGATATTTTTGTGTTGAATCACTTGAATAACTGGAATAAGTCCCACGTGGTCGTGTTGTATAATTCTTTTAATGTGCTGCTGGATACAATTTACAAGTATTTTGTTGAGGAGTTTTGCATTTACATTCATTGAAGAGATTGGTGTGTAATTTTATTTTCCTGTAGTGTCTTTGTCTGGCTTTGGTATTAGAGTGATGTTGGCTTCATAGAATTAGGTAGCTTTCCCTCCTCTTCAAATTTTTTGAAGAGTATGAGCAAGACTGGTACTAATTCTTTCTTGAATGCTCTTTGGAATTCACATGTGAAGCCATCTAGTCCTGGACTTTTCTTTTTTGAGAGACTTCTTGGTGACTGATTCAGTTTCTCTACTTGTGATGGGTCTGTTGAGGTTGTCTATTTCTTATCGAGTCAATGTTGGTTGTTCGTTCCTTTCTAGGAAGTTGTTCATTTCATCTACATTGTCTAGTTTATTAGCATATAGTTGCTCTTAGTATCCTCTCATTATCTTCTTTATTTTTGTGGGTCAGTGGCTATGTCTCCTCTTCAATTTCTTATTTTATTTATTTGCATTTTCCCTCTTTATTTATCAACCTATTAAGGATCCATTAATTTTATGACATTTTCAAAGAACCAGCTTCCAGTTTTGTTGATTTTCTTGCTTATTTTCATGTCCTCGGTTTTATTTATTTCTGCTCTAAGCTTGTTTTTTCTTTCATTCTGTTTGCTTTGGGGTTCATTTGCTGTTATTTCTTTAGTTCATCTGACTGAATAGTTAATTCCTTGTGTTTATTCTTTCTTCTTTTTAGTATCAGAATTTAAGGCAATGAATTTCCTTCTCAGCATTGCCTTCATTGCATATCATAAAATTTTATATGTTGTGATTCCATATCCATTTGTCTTGAGATATTTACTGTTTTCTCTTGTAATTTCTTCCTTGACTCACAGATTGTTTAAGAGTGTGTTGTTTGGCCTCCATATATTTGTGAATTTTCTGGCCCTCTGCCTATTATTGATTTCCAGCTTCATTCCATTATGATCTAAGAAAATGTTTTGTATGATTTCAATCATTTTAAATTTATTGAGACTTGTTTTGTAACTCAGCATATGGTCTGTCCTTGAGAATAATCCATGAGCGTTTGAGAAAAATGTGTATCCTGTTTTTGTTGGGTGTAATGCTTAGTAAATACCTGCTAAGTCTTGTTCATTTATTGTATTATTCAAAGTCTCTATTTTCTTATTGATCCTCTGTCTTGATGTTCTATCCATCGATAAGCATGGGGAATTGAAGTCACCAACCATTATGGTAGTGGCATCTACCTCTTCCTTCACTGTTGTATTTGTCTCACGTGTTTTTAAGAACTGTGGCTTGGTGCATAAATATTTAGGATTGTTATCCCTTTTGTTGAATTGTTCCTTTTTCCTTTTATTAATACATACTTTACTTCTTTGTCTCTTTTAATCATTTTACATTTGAAGTCTAACTTGTCAGATATTAGTATAGCTACTCCTGCTCTTTTGTGATTGTTGCTTGCATGAAATATCTTTGCCCAACCTTTTACCTTCAACCAATTTTTGTCCTTGGGTCTAAAAGGAGTCCCCTATAGAGAGCATATAGATGGGGACTTTTTTTTTGTTAACCTATATGCCACTCTATATCTTTTAATTGGGGGGTTTAATCCAGTAACATTTAATATTCTTAGTGTAAAGACAATACATTCTTCTAGCATTTTGTCTTTTGGATTTTATATGTCACACCCAATTTTTTTTTTCTTTTTTTTACCTTTACTGATATAGTCTTCATTTCTACACTCTTCTCCAGACCTCTCTCTTCTTCCTTTTCCTATCTGCCTGTAGTGCACCATTTAGTATTTCTTGCAGAGCCAGTCTCTTATTCACAAATTCGCTCAGGTATTCTTTGTCTGAAAATATGCTGGGTATATAATTCTTGGTTGGCAGTTTTTCTCCTTTAGAATTTTAAATATATTTTACCATTGCCTTCTTACCCTCATGGTTTCTGCTGAGAAAGCCACACATAGTGGATTATTGAGCTTCCCTTATATGTGATGGATTTCTTTTCACTTGTTGTTTATAAAAGTCCTACTTTGTCTTTGACATTGACAATCTGATTCGTAAATGCCTTAGAGTATGTCTATTTGGATCTATTCTGTTTGGGGCATACTGCAATTCTAGGATCTCTAATTCTATGTCTTTCATAAGAGATGGGAAATTTTCAGTGAATATATCCTTCATTCGTCATTCTCCTCCCTTTCCCTTCTCTTCTTCTTCTGGGACACCCTCAACATGTATATTCATAAACTTCATGTTATCATTCAATTCCTTGAGACCCTGCTCATATTTTTCCATTATTTTCCCTATATTTTCTTTTGTGTGTCAGCTTTCAGAAGTCTAGTCCTCTGGTTCACTAATCCTTTCTTCTGTCTCTTCAAATCTATTGTATTTTTCCATTTTTTTCATCTCTTTTATTGTGCCTGTCATTTCCATAAGTTCTGTGATTTGCTTCTTCAAACTTTCAAGTTATTTTTTTTTTGTTAGCCAAATGACTTCTTTATATCCTCCCTCAATTCATTGATTTGATTTTTGATAAGATCTTCCATGTCTGTTCTAATATCCTGAATTAGTTGTTTCAACCCCTGCATCTTATTTGAAGTGTTTGTTTGTTCCTTTGACTGGGTCATATCTTTGATTTTCCTAGTATGACTGGTTATTTTTTGCTATCATCTAGCCATTCAGTTTCCCTGATTAGTTCATTCTGGAAGTTGTTTTCACTCTTTTACCTAGGGTTTCCTTCCTGGATGGCTTTCTTTTCTATCTGTCCTTTGACATCCATTTCAACGTTTTCCAGACCTCTAGCACAGGTTCTATTTAACTGATCAAATTTTTTCAGTTGTTGTTTTTCTGTTTCTTATCCTGCCTTTATGGTGCCTTTTTTCTTTTTTTCTTTTGAGGAGGGTCTCCTCAGATATTATAAACCCCAGTCAGATATTCCCAGACCAGACAGACACATGTCTCAGGAGTCAAAAGTAGCCAGCATCTGTGTTCCCTGAGGATGAGAATCAGCAGGTTCTTATGAAGCCTCTAGACTGTATTTTAATATCCTGTCCAGCATGTGGTCCTTATCTACTGGAGGCTTCTCACCAGCTTAAAGTGGTACAGTACCTTTCATTTCAACAGACTCCAGCTGCCAGGGCCATGGTTGAGATAGAGGTGGGGTAGTAGGATGGTTTCTGCTTTCCAGTCCTAGAACCTGAATTCTTAGAAAGATTAATTCCACTTGAGCTGGGCCTTGCCCCCTTTTTCTTGGGAAAGATACAACCATCAGGGAATTAACTCCTTTCATCTGGCTAGTTTTTTAGTCTCTCAGACAAGCAAAATTTCACCCTTGCCTGTGGCAGTGCTGGAGACTGAGAAGCCTTGCAGTTGTAGCTATTTAGCTGTGAAGAAGAAAATTATGCTCAGTGTAAAATCCAACCTCAAAATGTTATGTACTGTATATTATTCCATGTGTATAACCTTCTTGAAATGATGACAAGATCAAAATGGATAACAGATAAATAGCTCCCAGGGTTGAGTGAGGGCAAGTGGAAAGAGGGGTGGGCTATAAAATGGTAACATGTGGAATCCTTGTGGTGATAAACATATCCTGTATCTTGTCCTCATTAATGTCACATGCTGGTTTTTATATTATCCTATAGTTTGGAAAGATGATACTGTTATGCAAAACTGGATAAACAGTATTACTTCTTTTAACTGTATGTGTATCTACAATTATCACAAAAGAAAAGTTTAAAGAAATGTTTTTCTTAATACATTCATTTTATTCTACTTGTAGTTGAACCAAAAATGCTTTATTAGAATCTCTTGTATTCTTCACATGTGAATTACAAAAATATGCTTAGGTTCATTTAAAAAGTGATTGTTATTCCTTTTATGTAATTAATGGATCATCTCAGATTTAGATCTTGAATATTACCCAAGTGTATGTCTTAGTTTACAAGGTAAAAGTAAAATAATGTTTTAATTATTGATCTGGAGTTTTTATTTATTTGTTTGTGTTTTAATGATAAGACAAAACAAGTGATTTTTTTTTTTTTACAACTTTTGCTTTTTTGGTTAGCATGGATATTTGGAAAATGACAAACAGTTATTTATAAATAACTTTTTTATGAAATGTGTTCATCCAAAAAACCAAACTTTTTCTCTGAGACTTTTGATCCCCCAGGAAAAAACATTTACATGACTAGTTTCCAAATAGAAGACTTTTT
Source organism: Tamandua tetradactyla (assembly GCF_023851605.1). Classification (NCBI taxonomy): domain Eukaryota; kingdom Metazoa; phylum Chordata; class Mammalia; order Pilosa; family Myrmecophagidae; genus Tamandua; species Tamandua tetradactyla. The sequence goes on from NC_135352.1 coordinate 33,856,462, forward strand.
TTTGAAATTGTGCATTAATACAATGATTGGGATGTGGTGAAATAGGTAGTCAAGATGAATTCTGCTAATAGTGCCAGTTTAACTTGTAAGGAAAGACAAGGATGGCCGTGGTTTTCATATAACCAGTTCTGTCACAGTAGTAAGATATTAATGTCAGAAATAGTTATAGTTATGGAGCGGAGGAACATATGTTGAAAACTTCATTTCTATGCAGGCATCTCTGGGCTTTACTTGCTATTATTTTCATTTCGTATAATGCAAACATGGTGTGATTAATGTTTATTTAAGGATTGTTTTTAGAAGTCTATTATTTGACTTTGGATTTCTGTAATGTGGCTGTATTGTCAAGCTTCTATATATAGCATATAAAACACGCTCATTAACATATTGGAGAATGCGATTAATGTGCTTTTAGAAATGGTGTTACAGGCCTCCTCACAAAGCTGCCTCTCGTAATATTTTGCTCTAATCACGAACCCTAAAACCCAGGCTCTGGAAAAATGTCTGACCACATCAGCTCACTAGGGGGTTTGACTATAGTGAATTCAGAATTGATACTTGAACTTGAGGTTATTAGGAATGATTTTTATGGAGGCCCTAAATTCTATGGATTATACAATCTAAAGCATTGTCTTTCAAATTTCTGCTGCAAAGCATTTTCTTTCAGACCATAAATGAGTTGTACCAGGGTAACCACCGATAATTGTTTTTACACTTATCCTTCTAATTATGTCTGAATTCTTCAGGTCTTAAATCATTATTTCCTTTTTTTTTTTTTTTTAAGATATGGTGATCCAGAAAATGATAATCATCATTTTATAGTAAAATTAAGACTAACATTATCTTAGATAGTCATTTCCTATATTTTATATTGCTTGTTTCTTTTTTGGTATCATCAAACTTCTGCTTTGCCAGAATGTTGCTATCATTATTTATTTTAGACTTACTTGCATTTTATCACCTGAGAAAATCCAAAGCTATAAATGTGTTTTACTTCACATGTTCTACTTTTCCTCACACTGCAGCACTAGAGGATTGTATCAGGTATGTCGCCTTACCCCCAGATCTGTAAAGAGATGAAGGTTGTGGCTTGCCAAACAATGTTCTGACAAGTCAGAATCTGAGATGAGATGCAAACACCTTGGCAGTTGTGGTGAAATCGAGGCCTAGATAGCATTTCAATTTTGTGGCTGGGGCAGTCACTCTTAGTCATGTACAAATGAATCATTGCAATAAAGCTTTTTAGAAATAAAACAGCTAAAACAGACATATGAAGAGAGTTACTAACAGAGAGTAGAGCATGAAAGAAACATACATGTTTTCACTATCACTGAGTTATTGAGACACACTACTTAATTTCAAGACCCATATTTCATGAGACATGAAAAGACCTGGACAATCTAATGAAGATATATTAAAATGGATAACAATATGGCAAATAGGATTTGGACATATAGCTTAAAAGGATGATTTAGTTGGTGGTAGGGGGTGGGTAGATGTGATGGGTTTTATTGGTTGTCGTTTTATCCTTAAAGTATGTGAAGAGTTATTCTGGAAACTAGGTATTTGGTATTTCTGTTGATGATACTACAGGAGAAAATGGGATTTAAGCCATGTGGTTTATGTTTGATGTAAGGAAAGCAGGAGTGGCTAGGAAAGGCAGTTAAAAGGTTGCCATCAATGAAAGTTATGGGTTGGAAGACATTCTCTGTAATTATTATATATATGGCAACATTCAGTAATATTAGATTGAATAAATGGAATTTAGTTCCCTTTACTGATTCTTTTACATAGATTTTATGAGGATATCTCCTTTTCAAATCTGCTTACCAACCTACATCATGGAGAATGAACTGCTCTTATTGCTCTAGCATAGAAGTTTCAAGATGAATGAAATATGTGATATTTCTGTAAAATTCAACATATTTAGAGATCTTAACTTGTTCCTGGATTGGATCATTTCTAATACTAACACCAACTATTGTGGCCATCCAGGAGAGAAGATATGGACCCCACTAAAAACACGGTTGTGGTGTTGAGACTGATATTTCCATACATATATACCAAAAGCATATGAAATTATTTATCAATTCATGAGGCTTTCTGGGAACAGCAGAACAGGCTTTCTAAGCTGGGCTGAAAATGTCAGCAGAAAACAAGAAATGACTTGAGGTTTTTAAAACGATTAGGCAGTGGGGCCAGGAGATGTCTCTGTGCATGAGTGGGCACAGTCTTTAGTGGTTTGAACCTTTCAGCATCACCAAAGAAGGGTGCACTGGCTTTTCTTACCAGCCTGCACAAATGTGGGGCAAAGGAAGGGATGAGGCTTAAATATTATCATCACACATCCAAAAATAGAGTCAGTCTTCTTATTAACCCATTCCAATCACCTCTGCTTCCTTATTGGCTTCTAGTTCTCCTGCTCTACAACTGATTCTTGCTAGGATTATTCCTCTCCAAGGCCACTTGCACTAAATCTTCCTTGGGAATGCTGGACTTGGATATTTCTCCGAATGCCCATCATACTAACTTTTGCATGCTCTCCTTTGTCTCTGTGATAGGCCATAATGCAGTTCACCAAATATTTCTGGAGATCTACCTTCGAGATACATAGCAGGTATACATTCTGACCCTATTGTAGATGAGTGAGGCCGAGTGACTAGCTTTGGATAGTGGGTTGTGAGCAGAAACCATTCGTGTCCCTTCTAGATCATGCATCTAATTACCAGTGTTAAACCAGGGTGGCACTTTTTCCACCCTGGCATGGTAACTCAGAACTTGTGAAATGTGTGCTCGATGGCAGCTGGTGCAGTCCTGAGTTCCTAGATGAGAAAAGCATTTCCATGAACTCTTGACAGACATATAGTGTGAGAAAGGTATCAATCTTTGTTGTTTTAACCTAGGGAGCTTTGGGGTGTTTGTTATATTGCCCAACCAGAATGAAACTCTGCATTATTTCTTATTAACTCCTAAACTCTCTACCAACTCTTTTCTGTTCTGTATGTGCACTCCAGAGTTTGGAAATCTGACACCATTGCATGATAAAAGCTTCCCATGGATGTTAGAGAGCACAATGGACACAGCTCATCCTACTCTTTTGCCAGGGAGGAATTGGGAAACTCATAGGGACCAGAGAGCTGAATAAATTTGAATACTACTGAAAATTTGAATGACACTGAAGGTGACGTATCTGAGTCTCACATTCAATAGCAGTATGATACTATCATTAACCAAAATTTTAAAAAAAGAGAAAGAAATATTCAGACATATTGAAAATCAAGGGAACTTTTTTACCCTATTTACGTGTTTACATTACTTCTTTAAATTAATCTATTGACTGTTAATTCTGTCCATTCATTAACTTAAATAATTAAGTGTATTCTATGTAGCAAATACTGACTCTGGTGCCAGGTGTAGGACATTAGATAAAACAGATAACATATCTATTCTCATGAAGCAATTGCAGTCAATTAAAAGCAAATAATGCTATCTGAGATCATAATCTTGCATTCTAATCCAGGATCCACCATATCTGAGCTTTGAGCACATATCTACTCCTTTATGCCATAATTTATTCTTCCTTCAAATGGGGATAATATGCAATAATATTGGCAGCCCTGCCTCATAGAACTTATCTGATGATGCTTTAATATATGAAAACCTCTTGGATCCATCCCTGAGATATAATAAATGCCCAATAAGTGTCAGTAGTGATGATGATGAGTCCATAAATGTATAATATTATTTCAGCTTTAAAGGAAAAATTGAAGAAGTGCAAAAGTACATTTTAGATAGGACAGTCAGAAAATTTCTGACTTTTAGGTAATATTTAGATAGGGATCTGAATATTTTTGAAGATAAGCCCTGTTCTTTGGTGAATAACATTTCAGGCAAGGAAGCTACCCAGGGCTTAGTGTATACATTGAATATTTGTGGAGAGCAAGAGGGCTAGTTTGGCTAATGCAGAACACAATGAGAGGACAGTAACGTAGGAAATAAAATCTATGAGCTAACCAGGGAAGATAGTCAAGATGAGGACAACAAATTTAACTTATAAGATGATTTAAAAGTAAAACTGATGGCATACAAGTGTTTAAGATCTATTTTTGAAGTCAAACTTGTGTAACACTTTCTGAGGAGAAGAGAAGATTAGAAATAATAACTCACTACATCAAAAAAATCTCAACATGTTGTATATTTTCCACATTCACAAGGTACTCAGAGCTCAAAGAATAGACACTAGCCATATGTGACCATTAAGCCCTTTAGGTATGGTTAATAAAGCTGAGGAAATAAGTTTTTATTTATTTTATTTAAATTATTTTAACCTAAATTCAAATAACCATACATGGCTAGCTGCTCCTATCTTGGACAGCTCTGCTTTAGGCCTCGGAAGTCTGCAGCAAGCAATTCCCTCCATGGTAAAGGGCAGGAAACTGGCATGGGGACTCTTGGTAAACTGCCATTTATTTAGTGTTTGGAATTGCTTTGTAAGTGATACTGCCAAAGCCTTCCAGAAGCCAGCTACGGCCTCATTGCATTTTTCTTCAACTTTGAAAATATCTCAATCCAAAAGGTCCCAGTGGAATGTTTCCTGGTGCTTCTGTGTCACTCAACATGACAATATTGACCAGTTTGTGTGTTCAATTTCTTCTCAGATGCCTGGCTAAATGAACTGTTTTTATTTTTTTGTTTTTTTTCCATCTGAAATTGCCCCTACTGACTACAGGAAATTATAGCAATTTTGATTCTTCACATTTTATCAAAAACTGGTTTTGAAACTACTCACCTAAGATGTTTCTTAAATTACATATCGACTAATCTCTTCCTATGGTTATTTAATTTGAAGGAACTATTTGCAAATTTTTTAAATATTATACTGTGACTTACAACTTTGAAAGGAAAGAAGATGTGGAATACAATAATGTTTGCATGCATCATAATTATGGTTTAGGGAAATTAAACTAGAGAAATTGGTTTATCACAGACATGCAATGCATTGTGAAAAATAAATAAAACCTTTCCATTATCTAGTATGCTATTTTAGATTCCACTAATGGTATATGTCTTTCCTTTTCTGTTTTATGTCACATGTAATTGAGCAATGATAGATTACATTTGACATTTTGGTTCTGCTTGCCATGTTTTCTGCTTTGGGTAGAGAATAAAAAGTAGCCACTAGTCCTTTGCTACATAAAACTTTGTAAAACACCGGCCTACTGACAGGCTCATTAGTCACTGTGTGAGGGAAAAGCCATATTTCTATACTTGACATGCAAAGTAAATCAGTGCTTTCCTAAATGCCAGCCGTGTTCCAGTAACAAAAAATAAGACACGGAAATTCATGCTAGAGGCATTTGAATGAACATAGATGCACACAAACACGCACACACACACACACATCTACAATGTACTAAACTGGAGAAAACATGACCATTAACTTCTTAGTGCCTAGAACTTGTTGGACCTATGGAAAAATGACAATTTTAAAAATATTTTTCTACTGATTTTGCTAATAAAACTCTAAGAATTCTAAGAAAAAATACTTTAGGTTGAAGTTTCTTCAATTAACTTATCATTGGAATGAACTAAACCAAAAAAAATGTTTGATGTATATTTAAGTGCAAAAATCTTTACTGGTTCATTGTATCATAATCATCAGATGGTATATGTAACATTTCTAGGTACTAGTTGTTAAAATTGAGCAAACATTGCGGAGAGGTGTATGTTGATGTAGAAATGAAAAGCCCTTCTTTAACAAGCCTGTGAGCGGTACTGGGAGTTTTCAACATCTTCCAGTAAGGGAGCTAAGATAAAGAGGCTGCAGGAGCCCATTATTCTATAGTTGAACCAATCCATGCAAATGATTTACTTGTTTGGTCTATTTCTGGAACCTCATGGGGCGAAACATCTTTCTCACCAAATTAAAGCAAGGTTCAAACAAAACAAAACTATTTAAGGTCAAGGAACACAGTATGCTTTTAAACATATGCGTTGCGGAATAATGGCTCAATGAAATGTCACAGTGGCCTAGAAGAGGTACTATAGATTTAAAGATGGCCCTTATAATAGTAGAGAATATAGGTTTTTCCCTCATATAAAATGTTTGAAAAGGAGAATGTGCTTGTTCATGCCTATACATCTAAGCATTAAACATAAAAAATGCATACAACTGAAATATGCCTATATGTTAATTATAGAATAATGTAACAATCAAAATTATTTCAATTTTCTTTTTTGTAAATAATGGAACTGTGTTTTGTCAGTTTCCTAAATACGCTATATTACATATATGGTATATATAATAGATGGCTTGGATTCTGTTAAAAGAGGATAGATTTATTTGTTTCATATCCTACTATAAAAAAAAAAAACACCCCCAAAAAAAATACCAACAAACCCAACTTTGCTTCTAAATTGTCTCTGAAACAATGCATTATGTTTTTTTTCTTTTCTTTTCTTTTTGGGATGGGCAGGCTCTGGGAATTGAACCCGGGTCTCTGGCTTGGCAGATGAGAATTCTGCCACAGAACCACCATCGCACTGCCCAATACATTATCTTTTCACAGTTTTAAAATATATTTTCTATCACTACAATCACGTTAAATTTGAAATTTCAGTAATTCATATAGTACCTAACTGAGTTTTGCCTTTCCCAGAGAGCAAGGTTTGGGAGCTCATTTTATGGAAGAACGAAAAAGGGTTTTAGAATCAGATACAAATTTGAACATTGTGCACTTCCTTAATTTGTTACATAACATCAGAAGTAACCAAATCTCTCTAAAACTCAGTATATGTGCATTTTAAATAGGATTAATTATACCATCTTGTAGGATTTCCAAAGATTTAATGGCCATGAAGTTCCTGGCTCAAAGTTGATACTGTTAATGCTAGCTTATTTACTTTTTCTCTGCAAATATTGCAGGTATAAAACACCCAAATAAATTTACAATCATTATCAAGTGCTCTTGATTTCCTTCCTCTTTTTGTTTCCCATCTGATTTATCTTTCAGTTCATTTACATCCTAAGGGCCCACTTAAATAGAATGGAAACATCCATTTGCTGTTTATAATGTACGAGTATAACCAGGAAAGGAATCTGCTGGTACATCTCAGGAATGACAAATAATACCGCTCTGGGAGGTGGGGAATACTACGGGCAAGAATAGAAAAGAGAACATGTGCCCACATTTAAACTTCCAAAGAGGAGAATTAGTTTATATTTGTCTAATAAATGCACAAATACAAAAAAAAATGACTCGTATATACATAGCTGAATACTGCAAATGTTATTGTTGACACTAGATTCACTAAAGACTCACCTTTGTCAATAAACAAATTGGATTAAATAGTTAATTGCAAATTCCTCCTATATGATGGATAAATTATACTTGCTTCATTGTTTCTCTGACTTTATAAAGACTGTAGTTATCGTGATGGTAATAGTAAAAGCAAACAATTCCATTTCAATTATAGTTTTCAATGTTAAAGTTAACCTTTCATTAATCACTATTTTCTTAATGTTTGGTTTCATTTAGAACTTCTGCTAATGTAAATTGGATGCCTCAGTCATCCAAAATCTTCGTATTATCCCTCTTTTATGCATTGTTTCACATAAGCCCAACTCCCCCCATACATATTTGCCAATACTACCTAGATCTCGAAATCATTATATTTTCTTTAGTTATCCATTAAGACTTGCTCTCAATTCTTAAACTAAGGATTCTTTTAATCATTATGGTATCTTATTACTATCGATCCTTGATATTAAAATGGATATTGTCACCCTGCCCCAAAACACGAATACAATCCTTTCACCTTGTCATTCAATGAGGAATCAATAGTGCAAAGTTGTTGTATTTTCTAAATATTTGAGATAAATAGATGCCTATTATAGCCCACAGCATAAAGAAATTTAATATCAAATCCTAGCCATCATTGCTCCTAAACTCATTAGAATTCATCCCCACTGGCTCTTTGTCCCATCAGGACCAATTCTGCCACTTATTGCCACACTCTTCTTTCAAGATGTTCTCTTCCTTTCCTTTCCTTTAGACCCAGAGGCCCATTCTCTTTAAAAATTCCTGTTACTTTATCAAGTTGAAGAGCTTAATTCATTTTTATTTCAATTTTTCCATGCAGTGTAGATGGGAAGCTGTGACTTTTAAAGACAAAAAAATCATTAAAAATATGTTCTTAAACATATGAGTAAATTTTCCTAAGAGATAAATTATAAAAGTTCAAAATAAAAATCAATGTCAATTTCCCTTCTAGTAATAAAAAAGAATAAACCAACAGAGAGTTTTCATAAATATCAATTGATTTTATCCCCATAGCAAATAAATGAAACAGACAAAACACACTTGGCCATCTCCTGTTAACAGATAGTAAAACTGAGGCATAGCAAGGCTAAACAACTTTTCTAAAATTAGATAAGGGTAACCAAGTTTTTCATTCCTATCTAGGTCTTTTTTTATTGTATCACTTAAGTATAATTCAGTTTTCTAATGAAAGCAATTAGGGTTGGAGTCTCAGTTGCTATGCTATGCTTCATTACGCCCACTAACATAAACACCTGTCAGTACAGATAATACCAATGTACAGAGGTTGAGATAAGAGGTGGTTTCTGTTAGAGAAGCTAATAGTTGTTCCTAAGTCAAGATCCATTTCTTACCTTCTAAGTGTTTGAGGATTTGTCATAGTTTTATTCATTTTGGCTTAAGCTATTTTTATGATAACCACAGACACCTGAGAAATGTGAGGAATATCTGCTGCATTGAATTTTTGAAAGTGTATATGAATGCCTGATAGATTTCTAACATTCATTGAATCATACCCATTCCCTTTGGAAATGATTATGTGGATTTTGTCTTTTATTCTATTAATATGGCCTATTATATTGATAAATTTCTCGATGTTAAGCCAACCTTGATTTCTTGGTATAAATACTACTTAGTCATGTTATATAATGGTGTATAATCATTCTATTATTTTGCCTGGATTTGGTTTGCCATCATTTTGTTCAAGATTTTTCCATTTATATTCATAAGGGGAACTGGTCTGGAATAATGTCTTTTTCTGGTTTTGGATTCATGTTAATAATATTCTCATAGAATGATTTAGAAAGTTTTCCTTCCTGTGCTATTTTTTGGAAGAGCTTGTAAAGAGATATAAATTCTTCTTAATGCATTTAAAAGAAATCACCAGTGATGCATTCTGGGACTGGGCTTTTTTGTGAGATCTTAAAAAAATTACTAATTCAATATCTTTATTTGTTATAGGTCAATTCAGATTTTCTATATCTCCCTGCGTCAGTTTTGTCAGTGTGTGTCTTTTCAGGAAATTTGTTCATCTAATGTATCTAATCTACAGATATTCAGTTGTTAATAGTATGTGATTATTATTTTTATTCCATAAGGCAAAAAATGATGTCCCTTCCTTATTCCAGATTTTGGTAACTTGAATCCCTCTTCTTTATTCTTGCTTAGTCTAGCTGAAGATTTGTCATTTGCTGATCTTCTCAAAGGAAACATCTTTTAGTTTTTGTTGATTTCTCTATGATTTTTCTATTCTCTGTTTCATTTCATTCCTCTTACTTTTATTATTTCTTTCCTTTTGCTTACTTTGGATTTAATTTGGCCTTGTTTCTTTTGTTAGAAGGTTTATTATTAATTTGAGATCTTTTTTTAATATAGGTGTTCACAGTTCTTTCATTATATTGTGGTGAAAGAATATACTCTCTATAATCATAGTCCTTTTAAATTTCTTAAGGCTAGTTTTCTGGCTTACCATATGTCAAATATGGTGAATGTCTCATGTGTAGCAAGAAGAATGTTTATTCTGCTGCTCATAGACAGGATTGCATACATATCTTCCTGATAAATTTACCCTCTTGTTATCATAGTGTTTTATTCTTATAGTAAATAATTTTTCCTGAAGGTTATTGTGGCTGGTATTAGTTTAGCCACTCTGCCTCTAATGGTTATTGTTTCCATTGTATATATTCTTACAACTTTTTACTTTCAAGTCATTTGTTTCTTTGAATCTAAAGTAGGTCTCTTGAAGGCAACATATAGTTGGGTCATGACTTCTAATCCTTTCTCAATCCCTTTTTACTGGGATGTTTAACCCATTTACATTTAATATTATTACTGATAAAGGAGGATTTACTTCTACTATTTTGATGTTTCTACATGTAATATGTCTTCTTTTTTACTCTACATTCCACTACTGCCTCCTTCTGTGCTAACTAGATCTTTCCTAGGGTGTCATTTTAAGTCTCTTGTTTTTCTTAATATATTTTTAAGTTATTTTCTTACTGGTTTCCCTAGAAATTATTAACTTTTAAAAAACATGTTCAACTTAATGTCAACAATTTCAATAGTATTTTAAAAACTTCGCTCTAATGTACTACCATGCTGCCCTATGCACACTATTCTTGTCATACGAGTTATATGAAGAAAGATAACAGCCCATCACCACACTTTTATAATTATTGCCTTTTCCAGGTCTCTTTTTATGTAAACATTAGAAAAAAATCGATATTAAAAAGTACCTTTATTTTGTCTTATATTTCTCTACATAATTACCTTTACCAATGGTCTTTATTTTTTACTGTGGATCTGAATTACTAAATCTAGTATTGATTCTTGTCAATATGAACTATCTTTAGTATTTCTGGGCAGGTCAGTTTATGATGACTCCTCCCAGGTTTTCTTTTGCTTCTGTCAAGATTGTCTCTATGTCTTTAACTATCAATAATTTGACTGCAATAGGTCACAGTTTAGATAACTTTGAATGCATTCCACATGGAGTTCACTGACCTTCTCGAAAATGTGGATTCATCTTTGTCCTAAGTTTTGGAAAGGTTTTGGTCATTATTTCTTCAAATATTTGTTCTACCATTTCTCTTTCTCTTCTCTTTTTTGGGGTTTCCATTATGTGCATATCATTCTGCTTGATGCTGGCACAAAATACTGTTCGTTTTGTTTATTCTTTCATCTTTCTATTGCTAAGACTGTGTGAACTTTGTTTGCTGATTCTTACCCTCCCAGCTAACTCAAATCCAGTTTTGGAGTCCCTTTAGTGAATTTTCATTTCAGTTATTCCACTTTACAACTCCAGATTTTCTATTTTTTTAATATAATTTATATCCCTTTATTGAAATTCTACTTGATAAGACATCATTCGCATATTTGTCTTTACTTCCTTGAATACAGTTTCCTTTTGGTCTTTGAACCTCTATAAAATAGTTCATTAAAATTATTTGCCTAATATATCCAAAATCAGGGACGTTTCCTGTTGGTTTCTTCCCCTCTGTGGCACACCTTCCTATTTATTTGAATATCTTTCAATTTTCTTAAACTTTAGATAATACAACACAACAATTTTGTTATTACAATCTCCCTTCTACCCCACAGGTTGATGCTATTGTTCACTGTTGTTTTTGTTTCTTTGTTGGTGCTTTTCTTTTAATGATTTTCACAGGCTACATCTATAAATTCTGCGTTCCTTGCAATGCATGGCCACTGAGTTTTCTGTTAGTTTTTTTTTTTTTTTTTTTAATTTTTGTTTTATTTTGAAGACTGGTTCCCTATGGGTCACTCCTAGCTCAATATAGATTTTGTGCTCAATCAATGATCAGTCAGAAGGTTTTCTTAAACACTTTGTCTGTATCTCTTCTGCCTTTTTCTATGGGAGCTATATAAGAAGTCACACCTTCAACAGGCCATTTGTCAGACAGCTTTAGCTTTCGCTTCCTGCTTGTATGAGACCTCTCAGTAGCCCAGAGGAGAATGGTGGAGACCTTCTCCTTTTTGTTATTTCCTGGGCATGTGCACAGCCTTGTAAATGAATGAAATCTTTTGGTTTCCCCAGGGATATATAGGAATTTTTCACAGTTCTTTCAGGTTATCTAGTTCTCCAGGATTTACTTCTAAATCCCTAGACTCTTGTTTGGCCCAACCGAAATCACAGCCTCAGTCAGGTCTGATGTCAGCAGATCTGCTGTTGTTTATGGGCATGCCCTAGGGTTAGGACATTTTCCTCTGAGCTGAGCTAGGGGTCAAATAAAATTGCCACAACACCTTGGGAATAGAGATGTTTCAGTCGCTGCAATTTGTAAGTATTACAAAGTATTGATTATGCTCTGAGTTGGGATGGTGCTTTTAACAGAGCTCTATAAGCAGTCAGTCCACTCCAGTGGCTATTAAGGCTGCTGGCTTGTCAGTGCTCCTGGGTCTCTGGGCTGAGAAGGAAGGGGCAAGCTACGCATTAAGAATATCATGGAACCCACCCTGTTAGGAAGGATGTGCAGTTTCTCTTAATCATTTTTCATTTGTTCTGTGGCTTTGAATAACTCCCAGAGCTCTGAAATGTTTGACTTTAATTGTTTTGCCAATATTTTCACTCTTTTTTGGGAGAGTGAATTTACTGAAATCCTCATTCTGCCATTTTGGAAGTTGATCCCCATCCATTCCCCTTTTATGTTCTTCAGTTAAAGGGTGACCCATTCTTGCCATAATTTCAGTCGCCCATTGCCATACCTCCTACAGTTTATGGCTCTCCTTAGTTTCATCCCACTTCGTTAGCTCTCATGCCCTATGTCCTCTTCCTTTTTGTCATTACATTTTACCTCTTTCCCCTGCAACTTATTTATTTCTTTGTTTCCACCATTATCACTTGCAATTCAAGTAAGGCAAATGACTGCATCATCATGCTTTTATTTCTGGACATCTCAGTGATGATATACCTTTATGCTTCCTTATTAAATGGGATAAGGGCATGGAGAGGAACAGTTTTAAGACTCAGATTCAAGATCGATTTCTTAAGAATGTCTTTTTAAGAATGTCTTGTTTGTCCTTTTTATTTCCTGTCTAAATTGAATGGTTTGTATATTCCTAATAGTACTTTTTAATTACAGCACAATCATCTGTTTAAGCATTTATTTTCCCTCACTAAGAAGTGATATCGTGGGAAGTAGCTTTGTTTTATTCATCTTAGTATTCCTTCTCTCTGTAACTGGAGTGAATTAGGTGTTCAATAACTGTGTGCTGAAATGGGTCATTACTCTGTTGTCATTGTTATTTTAGAAAGAAATGCTCTCCAACTTGATGTAAAATTTAACCTTCTTTATATTTTGACCCAATACATCAATATTTAATTTTAACTTGCAGATCATTGACTAAAATATGATCAGTGCATGTCTATTTGATGAGAAAGAGCAACATGTACACACTTTCATACATTCTTGAGGAGTTTGATAATAAGCTTTATTAATATTGATGTTGAGTACACTTTAAATCTACTCATTTTTTTAAAAAAAAATAAGGGAAATTAGTAGAAAACTTTATTCTAATGGAAATACTTAGGTAGCTTATCTTATGTGCTCCTATAATATCTCAGCATGCATTAAATTTGGGGGTTACTTTTTACAGAAAGTCTTTCCTGAAAGCTCAGAATCCAGTATGAGGCTTCTGTGCTTTCTCCTCCAGCACCAGGCTTCTTTGTTTCATATTTAGCAAAATAAAAGATGATTGTTCTTCTTTGCCCACCTACTAGGATATAGGTTTCTATTATGATGGATAGTAATATAGAATAATAATATCGTGCATTCAATGCCATCTATTCCTCTATCCAATGATTTTCATATATTAGAGCATTTCCTTAATTCAACCCTGCCAGGCAGGTTCCATTTTCAAAATGCAATACATGAAAGACACAGAGAATAAGCATCTGATCCAAGGTCACATTAAGAGCATTATGAAGCCAGCTTCCTCCCACCTAAGCCTGAGTTTTTCTTGCTCTCAGTGGTTCTTCAACTTGCCTGTCCATCAGAATCAGCCGAAGAAACTTAGAAAATCAGAAACCAGTCAAATCTGATTTCTGTATTTCACTCTGACATAATGAAAAAGAGCTTCTAAAATAAACTTCAAACTCCTTAGGCTTGATAATTTATTATTTACCTGATTTTCCATGTTCATCTCCTCCTAAGTCCTAACTTCTACCTTAAAAATTTCAGATTCCTTGCAGTGTCCTAAAAATCTGGGACCTCAATTTTTATTATTTTGTATGTTTTGTACATTGTGTGGAATATCTCTACATAGTCTGTTCTCCTGGTTAATTTTTATTTCATTTTCTTCATCTTATTCAACATATCCCAGAATGTCTTGTATATATGCATAACTAATAAATAAATGTGTATATATTATATACTAATGCAAATATATATATATGTATACACATCTATATATGGATATGCACAAATACATTTCTATACATACTACTATACCTATATGTCATATGTACAGACTTATATTTGCGTTTCTTTCCCTAGACTCCACATTTCTTATATCATCATTATCTAGCACAGTTCCTGGCCTGTAGGAGGCATCAATTAATATTTTGTATTCATGGATTAATGGAACAACAATGTCAATGAATGTTTAAATATTTTAACATTCTAATAGCATGAATCAATTCTTCTTCAATACCTTGACACAGAACACCAATATCAACTCATCTTGAATTTTGCTGCCAATGCAATTCACCAAAGTAAAAATTCATGACCATGCTTTACCATTCTCTATGATTTTTATTCTCCAAAATGATTTCTCTGAAGATTGCACAGATTTAAACTTGATATGAATAATCAATCTCATTTTCTCATTGGGTACAGTGTTCAGGTTTTAGTGTTGCTGTAGGATTATGAAAGCAGAGAAGCTAGACTGGATTTCAAATAAGCTCAACTATAAATTCAGTGTGGTTCCATGTTTCAGGGTCTTTTTGCATAATTTACATTCTTTTTCTGTCATGTGAAAATTTTCCTACATTAAGAAATAGAGAAAACATGAGTTTTATAATTGTTGATACTCTGATAATTTCATGTAGGTATGCTCAAAATTTGTTCCAGATGAATGGATTTATAGTGGTGTGTGCTGTTTACACTGATAATGTTTATATTTTTATGTACAATATATCAGCAGAACTCTTTTATCTGGGATAGTCTTTTCCCTTCCTAAAAGGAACAAACACTTTTTATAAATGAATGCTTTTTGGATTATGTTCAGGACCGAGCTATTTTCAGAAAATTACCCCAATTTTGGCTGACATCCAGGGGTACTGACATATTGTAATGACATTGTTGAACATGGCTACCCATATTTTTTCATGATCAACACTTTGACCTCTATTTAAATGTCTTGAATAACATTCTGCTACATTATCTTACAGAAATAGTGGTTTTGAAGCTTCCAAAACTTATTGTGCTTTTTTCTCTGTGTTTGCTCACAGCAGTTTTAACACTGTAATATATAAATCATTTTTTCAATCACCACTCAAGATAGTAGATTTATTTTCCTAATTTCCTTTATTTTGTTCTTTCTTACTATGATTTTTTTTTTTTGAGGTAGATCCTACCTTCAGACTTCTTTCTGTATGCATGGTGTTCAAATTTTCATGGCACAGTTACTGTTAAAACTCTTTATATATATATATATATATATATATATATATATATATATATATATATATATATATATATATATATATATATATATATATATATATATATATATATATATATATATATATATATATACTTTAAAGGAATAATGTATACATAAACTGCCTTAGCATTAGTCATAGTCC
Source organism: Tamandua tetradactyla (assembly GCF_023851605.1). Taxonomy (NCBI): domain Eukaryota; kingdom Metazoa; phylum Chordata; class Mammalia; order Pilosa; family Myrmecophagidae; genus Tamandua; species Tamandua tetradactyla. The sequence continues at coordinate 33,872,110 of NC_135352.1, forward strand.
CAAACTTGCACAATTCTATAAACTGCTCCTTCTCTAAAAGCTTCCTAAAAATAGAAGAGAGGATATCATGGATTGGCAGAAGGTCTCAAATTTTAAGGTGCATAAGAGTTAATTGGGTAATATTATAGTTTAGAGCTGTATGTATTCCAGAAAAGAAATTCTTGAACTTAATCTATTCTTGTGGGTATGAAGCTATTGTAAGACCTCTTGATGAGATTACTTCTGTTAAGGTGCGGTTCACCTAAGTCAGGGTAGAGTCTTAATTTTGCTACTGAGTCCTTTTATAGGCAGAATGAAGCTCAGACTCAGAGAGAAAGCCATGGCAACCAAGAAGCTGAAATTCACCTGAACCCAGCAGAGAAACGAGAAGCCATGAAAGGGAGCCAACCACAGAACACCAGTGTCCAGGAAGAAAGGAAGAAAGAATTTTCTTGATTTGGACTTATCTCAGCCTCAAAATCATGAGCTAATAAATCCCCATGGTTTAAGTTGACCTATTGCAAGGTATTTGCTTGAACCACCCAGGAAACTAAAATGGGTAGTTTTCTGAAAAATTAGACTACTAGGACCTGCCCCCAGAGACTTTGTTTTTGAACTTCTGGCAATGGTGCCAGTGACTTATAATTTTAATTAGGACACCAGGTATATCAGTTACAGGGGATCTGAGTTGATCCACTGTCTTGCACAAATTATAGTACTTCACACATATTTAGTGTAAATTCCTATTAATTTGTTGAGATCTTCCATCAGTCAGTATTTGAGACCAGAGATTGTCTTTTACATTTTTGCATCTCAGGACCTTCCTTCTAACATGGCTAAAATATTTTGCTGAATTGATAAATGCATAGTGAAACAAATCTTTTTTTTTCACCCCAAGATGATTTTCTATCTATGCAGTTATGCACAATTTGTTTCACATAGTCACTGAACTTATGTTGCATGTGTGAAATCAGGTGTTCCAAAAGATTTTTATTCTGGAACTTTCTGATCTTGTGCTTTTAAATCTCTATGTATTCACTCATGTAATTTGACTTACATTTTATTCAAGAGTTGATGCCTCATAGCGATTTCAAAATTAGCCTTAAAAAAAAACCAACTTTTTTTTTGTCACTTTCCTGCTGCCTGCTTCACTAACTGATGTCAACATTTGTAGAGCTAAGACTTGCCCATATCTCAAATAGGAGGAAAGATGATCCTAAAATGCAATACCCAGATATGCATCTCTGAATATCACATTATGCTTGGCATTCTTAGGCAACTCTTTCTTTCATTTAGAAATCATTTTGGACTTAGGTATGTTGCTTAAGTCAGTTTTGGATAAATAAAATACTTTATGGACATAATATTGTTGTGGATTAAAATTGATAGGAGAGTCTTCCATTCTCAGAAAGTTCTAAATGTGGAAACATTCTCTATCTTGTACAAGAATAACAAATGGCTCCCTGCACATAGATGTTTAGAGAAAGCTCTTCCTAAAAAAATGTCATTGTGTTCCTATGTTCTCTGGAGCAAAGGGAGTAGTACTTAAATTCCCTCTCCTTTCTCATGGACATAATATGTTCATCTTGGAAGCCACAGAAGACTCTAAGAAAACAGAAGGTAAAGGAGAGAATAATAGACGAGATAAAGAGCTAAAGTGAAACCAGCCACAAGAAGTCTTCATACAGTACGGATGAGAATATAAATCAAATGGTAAAGAACTAGTTTCCCTATCAGGGTAAGCAGAGTGTAAAACAGGTTTGCTAAAATCTGAAAAGGATGCCAAATAATGCCTGGAAGGTGGCTTCATCCCAAAGGAATATATTATGCATACCCAGCCAAAAGTCAGGCAAGGATTTTTGATTTGCAACCCATAGGTCTCTTCTTCTATCTCTTGTCCTCTCTCTCGCTACTATTATTATTATTATTATTATTTTATTTTTTGTTATTATCATTATCATTATTATCATGATGATGATGATGATGTCACTCATTTGACTCATCTATTCTCTCTTTATCATATTTCAAATCAGAGAAAGCGGTTCTTTCAACCTGGAATAAACCTGACTTTATTAGTCCTTAACTAACAGGTGATAAGATTTGAAAAGTGAAAATTCTTTCTAAAGTACTCAAGATAAAATGTTAAGGCATTCAGGCAGTAAAATGCCAAGAATAATTATTGCATTCCATTCGTAAGGTATTCCTGAATATACTAATCCATTAAAAATAATAAAAAAAATCTGGAAAAATTTTTCAAGGTTAGATAAGGAAAAAAGTAAATAATTTCTATTTAAAATATATACTGATGCTATGGATTCTAGTAAACAGAAATTTAGTAACTGTTGTGTGAGATATAAACAATAATATTTGAGAAAAATAGTTACTTTGACTCCATGTGCTATTATAAAAAATTATTTCATGGCATTTATTACAAAATTAATTAAGTAATTAACTACATAATTGTTTCATGATGCCACCTCCATCCTTAAATCCTTAAATTACTTAGGTACACATTTTGTATTTGGTTAGTTGCTACTTAGTTTCCAACAACCAACTGGATCCTTATTCATACAAGTTTCTCAACCAATAGTTACTAAATGATTGAATGAAAGAACACAGAATATTTATGTAATCTGTTATGGTACATTTTATCTAAGTTAATAATATGCTCATAGAGAATGTAACATGTAAAGCCATTAATACTTCCATATAGGGCAATGTAAATCCTGCTGTTTATCTTTGAATATAGTTGCCTAAGAAAAATAAACTCTATCAAATGGAGACAAATTGAATAACTAAAGTTGAAAAATTATAAAGATGTAAATAGCTATCTGAAATGCTGGAATATTCTTTTACACAAGGAATATAAGTATTGTGAAAAATCACGCACAGCTTATAGTGAACAAATTTAGTAAAATAAAAAGCAAATGTTCACCTTGTAATCCAGAAAAGGTAGTATTCAAATGCTGTATCATAGAAATTAGAGGATGTTGAGGTAGAGCAAATATAACATTTGAAATATGTCTGGGAAGAAGGTAGTTTATGGAAAATTATTCCAATAATTAAATGAGTGAATTCTCAGCTGAGGGTTTATTCTCATTAAGTCTTAATCAAAATGGATAGTTGTTTCCGGCCAGAGAAGATAATATAAAACTCATAATAATCTATTATGAAACCTCTTTGACAAATTGATGAATGAATATTATCAATTCAAGTAGTAATTAAGGTCAGGCCCTGTACAAGGAAACTTTAAATACCCTGAAATTTTAATATGCATGTGACAGTTTGAGGTTTTTATAATCTAGCAAAGATCCAAACATTTACCTGGTACAACTAATAAATAATTGCTCAGATTAAAATATTATGAAATAACAAAATACATTTATAAGAACCATGCTAGAGGAGGAACTTATTTTCTCCCTGTAGAAAATATTTTTAATATGTTGTTGTTTAGAAGTGCTAGTAAAAGGATATGCAAATAAAAGGGAACCGTATTACAGAGTTGCACCATTCAGTTAATTAATAAAATGTAGTTTTTAACTTTTGTGGTGTTTGTGCAGCTTGTCAGGTTTTTGTAATTTTAATTTAGTTTTTTTCTCATTTTAAGGAAGCATTCATCTTCATACGTACTTAGCATTATTTTTCTTAAAGCATGTCCTAAATTCTGCAAGCTTCTTTATCAAAATACTTGCAAATTTCGATTATTGCATACAAGAGGGTGGGGTAAGATGGCGACATAAGAAGGTGTGGAATTTAGTTTGTCCTTTAGGATAGCTAGTAATTAGCCAGGAACTGTCTGGAACAACTTTTGGGGGGACTTCAGTGACCAGACACACAACTTACAGTGGTCTGGAACTGGTAGAAAGGGCAAGATCACTGTGCAGAACTGTAAGTAAAGTCTCGCAAACTGTGGAGGCTGGCACCCTTTCCCCACTGGCAAGTCAAGCTGCTTCAGAGTCACTTCCCCATGGGGAAAAGAAGCAATCTCTACTAGAAGCAAGGGAAGGTAGCTCAACCAAGCTCCAATTGCAAATTTAATTAACAAAGTTGGACTGCTGAATACAAGCTCTGAGCACAGACAAATCCAGAGCAAGCAGAAAAGAAACTAGAGGCTCCTCCCTGGCAGAGAGGAGGTGGGGCTGATGGAAAAAAAAGATACAAAGTCTTTTGGAGTCTGGTGAGCTCAGAATATTGGAACCCAGGAGGCTAGGGACCAGCTATGAAGAGGATTTTATTTTTACTTTTTTTTTTTTTTTTTTTTAACTTTTCAGCACCCTACTAAACAAAGCCTCAGGCATTTTCAGTTTTCAGCACTGACTTATGTAAGGATGGAAATGAGGTATGTCTGGGAGACAAAGCAACTAGTCAGGTGAAGGAGACAAAGCAACTAGTCAGGTGAAGGAGACAATTTCCCAAAGAAAAGGGGGAGCAGGGGCCAGCACAAATGGTGACTCTCATTCGGAGAATTCAGACCCCAGGGCCTGGAAAACAGAAGTTTAAACAGAACTTCTGCCTCAGCTTCTGTCTGAACCACACCCCTGGCAGGATCTACTGACTCACATTTTACCACCATCAACCTCAGTGACTCTGCTCCAACACATCAGCCTCTTTTCTGTTCCTCTTTCTCACAATATTCATATGGATGGCTACCCACTATTATTCCTATCATATATTTAATAGCTTTTCCATAGAGATGCTTTCTAAACCAGAAGCAGCTTGCTGGGGGAGGGATGGACATGCCCAGCGGCCGTTTCCCAGCCCATGCTTTCTTTCCCCTTTCTGTATGTGTGCAGATGTGTCAATGGAAGGCCAGACTGCACCTTGAACCCTAAACCGGGAACAAGCAGCCCCAGCTGCTAATCAGGGAGCGCTGCACACAGCTGGCTTGCCACGCGCTTTTTTTTTTCAGTGACAGGGCACCGTACCCGCTAAATACCATTCTCAGGCAGGACAGGCGTCTCTCCCCTCCAACAATAAGCGGGGTGTGCGAAGCTGCCGTGCACCCACTCTTCCCCAAACAACTGGGCTCTCCGAGATGCACCAAAGAACAACTCACTCCACGTGGCCAAACAGTCATACCTCGTCCCATCACATCCCCAGCCTCTGTATTTGTTTGCTTACTTTCTCTTTGGGGTACTATCTGTTTCCCGCACTAATTGTTCAGCTCCTCAAAATCACAGATATTTTCTATTCTCATTTATCACTATGTAGCCAATAGAGCAAAAGTCAGGCACATCTCTGCTTACTAAATACTTATTTAATGAATTAATTATTGTCTTCTTAATTTTTAGACCATCATTGAAAAAGCGGGTCATTTCTTTCCATATATTCAGTCTGTTTTGCATGTCCACTATCATATAGCCTTAGGATTATTCATTTAGACCTACCACATTTATGTTATTTTTTAAATTTCCTTACGTGTTTTATTACTTTTGTGAACGGTATTTGTTTCTTTTCTTTCTTTGTCTTTCTTTCTTTCTTTTGGTCAGTATTTAATGCTAGGATATGTGAATGAATATATGATAGAGCAATTTAATTTTGTCAAAGTTGTTTAATCATCTTAACTCTCTCAATTTCCTCACAGAAAATGAATTTAATAATAGCAACCATCTCATGCATTTTGTATGCGTAAGAATCAGATAATGCAGTGTGCATAATATGTTTAGTCCGCCGTTAACTTTTTCTTCCGTGCATTCTATCCTCTTGACTGAGCATGACCTAGTCAGGGGAAAGCAAGAGCTCAGGAGAACAATGAATTTTAGCAAGGTCGTAGTAATCCAAGGCTAACTATAGAAGTTGCGATACCGAGAGAAGGAAATCGAGTGTCTGCATTTCCCGGATATCCCTTCATAATGCAACAGAGCCCTGTGGAAGGGCAGAATCTGTGTAGATTCTTACAAAATTGATGTATTTACACTACTTCCTACCAACTGAAAGATGGATACAATATGTCTTCAGAAGAGAGAACTTCCCAAGTGCTTTCTTTTAATTTACATTACCAACCTTCTACCTATTGTATATTTTTCTTTCTTCAGAAACCCTCTTAATTTCACTAGAGAATTTAGACATTCCTCTGAAGTGCGAATATTACATGCAAAATCCACATACAAATTCCCAATACAGGGTAAAGTCTCAAAAGATGTTATCTATTACTATCTGACAGCTTTAGAAATATCAAGCCACTTCTTTGCATGCAATAATTAGACTGTAATATGCAATATACCTGCTTTAGATATGTTCCTAGGACGTTTTGGCAATAAAAGTGATTTAACACACTAAAAGGAAGAATAGGCCAATGGAACTAGTCTGGCAATTATTAATCACAGATTTGTAAAATTGTTCTTCCCATGAAACAGCTAGATAATATAGTAATTTATAGAGAGGGGATTAGACACATAAGCAGCATGAACAAAATGTTAGTATGTTGTTCTCAAATGTTTTAAATTTGACAAATGATTCTTAGAGTGAATTCATTATAAATCTATTCTTATAAGTTTAGAAGTTTATAAAGAGAATTTTTAATAAGCAAGAAATACCTTTAAGCTCTTTAACTTGTCTGTATTAATTAAGAAAATTGGCTGCAAAGCAATACATTAAAGCAATTCTTCATGTGTTTCACGAAACAATTTTACCTACATAGTTTATCTTTGTAAAATGAATGTAGACATTTTCCCTTACTCCTGCAATTACCATACTTGAATATACTCACAAAACATCTTGCACGTTTGGCTAGTGCATTTCACAGTCTCACTATTCTGTTGCTTAAGGCTTTGATTTACTGAGTAAGGAAACATTTCTTAGATATTTTTTTAGAAATTAATATGATATCACCGGGAGTGATTCACCTGGTGACCTTCTACAGTCACATTTTAGGCCAGTGTGGGACTGGCCCAAGAGAGAAATAAATGGGTGAAGTGACATTTTAATTCAAAAGATTTCCTGACATTATGGCATATTGATTGTTTCCTTAAAATCTTTTTAAAGTCAACCAAAATTAGAATTATGTTAAATCTAAATTAGATAGAAGATTTGGTAAAGTTATATCATTTCACACCATCACTTGTCCCAATAAGAAAAAAAGGAAAAATAAATGTACTCTGAGACCATTATCCTCTTTCTCCTGTAACATCATGCTATGAATGGTGTCACTCTAGCGCCGTTCTGCTTCCCCACATTTGCTCACTGGCGGTTAGGAATTCTGTGATCTTTAAGGCTCCTATTACATAATTAATCAAAGGTTTTGAACCTGAAGGTACATGAGAGATTGTATTCTGAAATGTCATTATATGCACTCCAGCATTGGCCAAACAATATTCTGAATAGATTTATTAAATTTGTAAAAAAATAAATACATAAATGAAAGAAAAGGAGAAAAGAAGTGGAAGAAAGGGGGGAAAACAACTTTTGCTCAATTAAATATTATATGACCATTAAAGATTCATTTTAATTGACCACTATTAAGAAAAGCTTAGGAATTATGCTTAAATTTCTTAAAATAATATTTAATAGATTTTTCTGTCAATATTCTGAGAATTGTCATTCTTTTATGATTAAAGTGAATAACAATGCCAAAAAATGTAGTGGTAATTTTAATGTACATGCCTGAAATTAAATGACATTTTTGGAATTCTGAAGAGGTTGGGTGTTATGAATAATGCATAATCTTTCATGCCAGAAGAGTTCTGGCACAGTCATTCTAACACCTTGGAAATTCAATGCTAACCTTTACTCTGTACATGCTGATAGTGTAGCTTTGAAAAAATGGGAAATTGCAAAGCAAATGCCATTCCAACCTCAAAGTCCTCTTAGAGTGTGTCTGAAGGCTGACCAGTAATAGACATGATCCCCTGCTCAGACCACTACCAAGGGAATACTTTGATTCCATTGCCCCAATTAAGTTTAATTAAGTTGTAGTGAAGGGCAGGCCACAGTGGCTCAGCAGGCAAGAATGCTTGCCTGCTATACCAGAGGACCTGGGTTTGATTCCCGGTGCCTGCTCATGTTTAAAAAAAAAAAATGGTAGTGAAAACTGTTCCTGAAGCCATGATATGGAGACAGGAAACATTATCACTTCAGAGTTGGGAAGGGCAGAAATAGATAAGGAAACTAACAACTTCCTTTTGTTTCTCTTGACTCTCTCTCCTTCTTTCTCATTTCCTCATTCATTATACATTCAACTGCTCTTATTTTTTAATGAATTTTTGAAGATTAAATCATTTCTGTTGAAATACAAAAACCTATCATCAAACTCCAAAAGCACTTAATGTACTGATGAGAGAACTTTCTGATTATTCCATTTACAGAAATATCAAAGTATAGGGAGAAAATGGTATAATATAATCGGAAATACGTTGATATAGAAATTACAATAATTTATAAAAATAAATTTATAAAATAAAATTGAATTTTCCCATAGTCTTATTTCTACAGTGAATCTTCTCAAGATATTCATTCTGTATGTATTATAATACGCCAGTTCATTTTTACAGTCAGAGCCACCTAAAAGAGAACAGAAACAAATATATCATCTTTAGAACCTGAAATGTTAAAACTTAATTCTGCCCCATTGCAGCTTTTAAAGTATAAATCAATAGTAGAGTATAAGGTAGGGAGATCTTTGGTTCCATTTACAAGAAAAAATTCTGGACACACATTACTGAACTGATGTTCCTCTGTGGTTTTCTCTTTTTAGCAGCTCATTCTATTATTTCTCCTTTTATATAATTTGTTTCTTTTCTATGATAAAATATTTTACTAATTTTCTGGCATATTTGTACCATAAAGGCTATATATTTGAAAGGATGGACATATAGTCATGGTCCTAATAAAAATTTGAGTTTTGTTTTGAATCCCATTTGGTCCATTTGCAGGCATTCAGAACAATTGCTATTTCATCTTATAGTTAGTCTTCTCATGCACAGCTGACACCTTGTTATTATCCAATGCAGACGTCTTTTACCGATCCAGAAATAATCCTGACTTGGTGAATAGCTGCCTCCCACCACATATTTTTAAAAATTGTACAATAAATGCCCTCACATGCCTGATACATGCTGCATAGTAGCACTCTGAAAATGAATACTGATTTAATGGGCATTCTATTTGTGTGTTTTCAATTTTACTCTATTTCTTGTGATTAGTTCAGCATAGCCTATGGCACTAAGGAGAAAATTCTCTCTCTCTCAATCTCTCTCTCTCTCTCTCTCTTTATCTTTATCTCTTTTTCTGGTAGCTAAAGTCGGAAGGAAATTTAACTTTTTTACTATAGTATTTTATAACTTGCTGTTACTTCCCAACTTAAATAACACATTCTACCCCTTCCAGCAAATACCTTAATGAGTAAACATCTTAGTTTTCACTTTGTTATAGCTTGTTTTTAGATTTAAAAAAATGAACAAAAAACAGAAGCCACAGTTTGGTGGTGTCATATTACTACACATAGATGCACTTCTCACACACATGTTCACATGGTATAGTGTTAAATACCATAAATTAAGAAAAACTAAATATCTAAACATGTAAAAGTCTGTCATTTTATTTTAGTGTCCAAATAGAACTCTTGATTTTTTCAAATGACATGTAAGAGTCATTCTTTGACAAGAAGTTACAACATCTTAAATCATTGATTATAATATGTTTATTTTGACCTTGTAAAAAATAAGTATTTGCTTTTTATTCGCTCGAAATCCATTGATTTGAAAATATTTCATTAAAAACTTGCAAAATGGAGAAAAAACGAATTGATGTTTACATAGGACAATAACCACATAGATTCATTCTTCACCTGTTGCCCATCTCATCTGAGAAAACACCTGGAGTGTTGTTATTTTTTATTTGTGGGTTTGAGATAGATGTGAGGAAAAATGCCTCCTCTGTTTGCTGCACCTCTCTCTCTGTGTCTTTGGGAGAAGAAAGGGTTTGATCCAGTTTTGAAGGTTTCCTTTTTCATTCTCACTTAAGGAAATGGCATTTAATGGCATTTGTATGTTTCTAATTTACCTGCAAAACAAGTTTTTACATTAAGTGACTTAAGAGTGTCTCTGTAATGCTAAAATTTATGGCTTTTTTTTTTTTTTTAGATGTTTTTAAGCTCAGGCTCATCTCATTTTGAGGGGCTGCATATTGAAAGAAAGTGAACTGTTCTATCAGTGCTCCATTCCCCCAATATATAAATCTATCCAGTTGGCTTATAATAGCTGAGTATCACTTACCATGCATTCATTTATTCAGCAACCAAGTTTAGAAACATTTTGTATATGCCAGGCATTGTTCTGAGCGACCAGGATGCAAAGTCAAAAGGAACATCATCACATACTCCAGGGACTCATAGCCTAGAGTGAAATAAAGAAAATAAACCAGTGGCTGCAATTCAGTGTGATACGAATTATAACTGTATGCTGTGGTAACTCAGAAATGGGGCAGCTGGTTCCTTTTGCTTTTTGATACAGTTATTAAATCCCCCTGGTGAAAACACCAAAGATCCCTTGGGAAGTTAACCTATTAAACTTTCATCAACTCTTAGTAACTCAGCAAAAGTAGTTTCACTGAACACATGGAGACATGGTTTGGGGAGTGTTGATAAGAGAGATGAATGTGAATATGTCATGGGCCCCAAATATGGGGACAAACAAGAGGAGAAATGTCCAGGGAAAACATATCAAGGAAATCCTGGTGTTTGGTTGGTGGGGGTAGTAGAAGTAGCAAATGCTGGAAGGGCATATTAAAAATGTGTGGGAAAAACACTTAATGTATTTTGGCCTAGGACTCTTTCATGCTTATAAAATTTGCATGAGAAGATTTATTCTTGAAAAAAGCAAGGAGTCCACATGCTTTACTGTTTATACAAGAGAAGAGCTGCCTGCGCAATGGGATCAGATTTCTTGCCTGCACTGTAAAGAGCTGTGACCTCTAAGAGCTGCTGCATTGGGGCCTTCATTGGACCAGGTACAGCTAGTGGCTCCTAATGAGTTCTGTCAGATGTGTAAAGGTGATGTTAAAACAGGTGGGCATCCATTCATGTTCCATCTAAAGAAAGGGGGGTGTTGCACTGTCATTTTTATGTAATAAAATACTTTTTTTAAAACTGGTAACAATGGAGAGTGCAAAGCTCCTAAAGCACCTGGACCAAGAAGGAGAGAGAAGGCTATAGATTTCTAGGCATAAAAATACCAAGAAAGTAAAAGGGGGATGCAAACACTGAACCAAGAATTTTCTGCAGCTCATACTTGGAAGCACGTGAGTTACATGGCTATCTAATGGTAAATTCAGAGTAGACACATTTTCTGATCTGCAGTGACTATACCTTTTGAGACCATAAATAAACCCCTATGATCAGAACCCTGACAATTTTCTAGCAAAAAGGCACAAATAAACAGCCCCAAATAAAGGAAAAACTGAAGACTTTATTTTGCAAAGGAAACATAAAACAACCTCTCTGTTTATCACCTTTTAAAAGTAGTCTTCATTAATCAAGCCAAACATTCTCTGAATGCTGCTAAAATGAACTCTGGCAAACCTCTAAAAGGAGTTTACTTATGTTCTAGAGAAATGGTTCCCCAAAAGGAGATTTTAGAAATTCATTAAAGAGCCCAAAGTATCATCTGTCAAATTTTCTATTGTGTACGATGTTTGAAGCAGTCCAGTCTGAGATCATGTAGTTTTAAATATAAGAATAATAATAAAAATTGTCCAGGAAGCAGGATGGACTAGAAGCTTGCACCAAGTTGGAATCAGTGGGCTGTGCCCTTGGTAAAAACTCTCTTGTTTAGGTATGCTATTCCTTCCTTGGGACTCAAGAGTTCTTAAAGCTGGATTTTATTGTTTTGGAAAACAAACAAGTGAAAAAAATTGCCCCGGAACAAATTTTAGCATTTAAAGCTATTGTCAGCTCCTTCTGTTTGGTTGGTTGGCTTAACACTGATCTGGTATATCTGATATTTGATTTTGCTAAAAAATTCATTCACACATTAATTTTGAATGATGGCCTTAATGAGAATCAAGTCCACTATTTATTGCTTACTCACTCTGTACACAACACAATACTAAACATGTGATGACATTTTTCTAATCTTCACAACAAGCATGCAAGGTATTATTATCCCAATTTAACATTAGACAAAACTGAAGTTCTCAGAAGTTTTGAAATCTACTGAAGTTAAACTGCTGTCAAGGACACAATTTCCATAGACTTTTGGCAACTTCTGAAGTCTAGATGTTTTAGACTGTACTGTTATATTTTTATATATATTCACTTGCCTTGAGTACTTGTTAAACTTTGTGAAGTAGGTATTCTTATGTTTATTTCAGATGTGAAACTGAGGTAAGAGAGTTTTTACAAAATGCCAGGTATACTTAGCTAGTGAAGAGCAGGGATTGTATTGGAACTCGAGTTTGTTTCTCTGAAATTTATGTTCAGTTCAATATACTGTGTATCCTCTTAAAAATAAGTATTTCAGTGGAATGCTTGCCTTACATGTGGGAGACCTGAGTTTATTCCCAGACCATACACTCCCCCCAAAATAAATAATATGTAAATAAATAAATGAATAAATAAATAAATAAATAAATAAGTAAATATGATAACTGAAATAAGTGAAGTTTTAGGAGTTGTTCAGACAGGACAAATTTGAATGGAATATTGACTATCTAGTTAGGATTGCTTTTTCCTTTTTGATCTCTGGATGACCTACTCATGTATCTTTCTGAAGAGAGAGCAGATATGATTTATTCTGCCTACACCAATCATCATTGGTTCACTTGTGCATTCCATCTGAGGGTCTCCTCTTTAGGTAATAGAGATATGATGGTTGTTCCTCCAAAGGGAAGGCTCAGTCACTGACATTTCCCAAGCACTGATTTAGCTCAGTCATCACTCGCTGAGTATGGACTCCCAGAAATAAATACACAAAGAATTTCAGCCCCAATTGTCTTCGTGGTTTTCAAGCAGGGTGACAGAGAGAAGCACTGATTTCATAATACAAAAATGTTCAGCCTGAAGTAGGTATGCAGACCTTTACTTTGAGATAAAGAGTTCATCTATATTGTTCCTGGAAATGTACTGATTTTTTTCATCTATTTGTCCAACAGTGCACAAGTAAATCAGCTGTGTGTTTGTGTGTGTGTGTGTGTGTGTGTGTGTGTGTGTGTGTATGAAGTGTTAATGATTTGAACTTGTAGATTTTGTGGTCTAAGTATGCTCATCATGGACAATTTCAAGCAACTAACGTGAAGTCACTGAACATGGCATTGGAAAGGAATATACTCAATTGCCTCTTATGACTTGCAGGAGCCTTTAGGAGTCTGTAAGACCTGGCTCCAGAATTTGACCCCCAAATTATTAACCTCTAAGATTTCCTGTGCTGTCTTTTCCACACAATATGACTTGATAATGCACAAGAAAGAAATAATCCAAATGCTCTAGGAAGAAGAGTGATGCCAAGATTACTAAGGGTACTAAGACCTTAGATTGTAGAGAGAAGGAAATCCTTTAGGATAATGGGCATTTGGGTTGAATAGTATTTATGGAGTTTGAGTAGATTGGTGAGGGCTACTTGTCTAGCACTGAGTAAGCAAGTGCTAGAAAATTTCAGTAACCGAGTAAGTGGGTATTGAAATTATGCTTTCATTAGTGGCAATAATAGCAAGAGGAGAATTTTAGCGGTAATGGTGTTACTGATGATAGTAGTAGAAAACCTGCTATGTTCCAGACATTATGTTATGTGCTTTGCAAAATACAATTTAGGTCTAAAAAGCACATTTTAAGGGAGACTAGGAGATAGTTTATAATAGTCAAAAATACTGATTCAAAGAAGTCATGTAATTTTTCCAAAGTCATACAATTTATGCATGGCAGAACCAAGATTTGCATACTTTTGTGTCTTATTCAAAGGCTGTAATCTTAGCCACCATAGGCTATAGCCTTTTTCTGTTGTCTAATTTCTTTATTATCAATATCTTCAACTTTGGAAGATAAGTCAGTGTCTTTTTTTCTCCATTGATGCCTGCCCTGTTAAAGTCTACTCCTAATATTGATTCTTTGTGTATAGGTGCTGTGACAGTTTGAAAGGATTTATGCACCCTAGTAAAGCCATGTTTTAATCCTAATCAGTTTTGTGGGAGCAACTCTTTCTTCTAATCCCTATTCGGTACTCCAGGTTGGAAATTCGATTAGGTTATCTGCATGGAGATGGGACAACCAATTGTGGGTATTAAACTTGATTAGATGGAGCTGTCTCCCCTCCCATTCTATGTAGGTCTTGATTAGTTTACTGGAATCCTATAAAAGAGGAGACATTTTGGAGACAGTTCCTTTTGAGGAGGAGTAGAGAGCTGCAGAGTCACGACAGAATGACGAGAGAGCCACAGGGTCCACCAGTCAGCGACCTTTGGAGACAAAGAAGGCCACTGGGGGGCTTCGCGAAGCAAGAAGCCTGGAGAGGAAGCTAGCAGATGGCGCTGCGTTCCCCGTGAGCCCGCCCAGTTGAGAGAGAAACCCGGAAACTCATCGATCTCTGGAACGAAGGTATCTTTCTCTGGATGCCTTAGATCAGATCGGACATCTCCATGGACTTGCCTTAATTTGGACATTTCCATGGCCTAAAATCGAAACTAGCAACTTATTAAATTCCCCTTCCGAAAAGCCATTCCATTTCTGGTATATCCGCATTCCGGCAGCTAGCAAACTAGGACAGGTGCATAATGAAAATAAAATAAAACAAAACATAAAACAAAAAAACATGGGCTCAGAGTCGAGAGTGGGTGAGAGAATGAGCTGTACTCTCCATAAAAGGCTCAAGAAAAATGGAATGGAAAAATAAAGAATGGTAGTACTTTGGTTTGCCATTTTAATGACTTAAATGCTTCTTTTATCTCTTGATGATTTTTTTTTTTCTATTACAGCAGCAGGTTGCAAGGTATGAAAATACTGAGAATTAGATGTTTCAGGGAATGTTTAGTTTTTTAGTTTTTTACATTTTCAGAATCTTGATATATCTCTGGAAAATTATGAATACACATGTATCTTTCAAAATTTTCCAGTAAGTCTTTATTGTAGATATATATTTATCTCAAAACTTTTAAACCAGTTATGCTTCTTCATAATATAGTCCTTTTGCTATTTTCTTAAAGACAATTTTTAGTTTTTTTTCAAGTAAATGTAAATTTTGATTTGTCCTTTTCCTCACACTTTGATATGTTGTTTGAATTCTATGTACTTTGAGATAACATATATATATGTTCTCTCTCTCTATGTATATATATATATAGAACTGCACTGTTGGCTTTATTTGTGACTTATAAATTATTCACCAAATTTTCTTTTCCAGGTTGGTCTTTGATGGTGCTACACAGTGAATAACTTAGATGAAATTTTATGGTAGAAGGAATGATTTTCTTTCTCATGAATTTGATATAGAAAGCTTTAAAGATGTGGTTTTATCTTTTCAGAATGTGCTTTGACCCCATGATATGTGGCATAGAATTATGAAGACACAGAGGTAATGCTGACATCTTTCCTTGAAAGTTGCTTTGGTTTGTTTTACTTTTTCAGATTTTATGGAATAAAAGCAAGAGACTTCTAAAATAATATTATAGTTTTGTTATCCAAAGGAAAAAGTTATCAAATTTTAAATATCCCATAATAGAATTTTAACCAATTTTCTTCTAAACATAATCAATTAAAAAAATAAGTCATGGTTTGTATATTTGCTTTGTGCGTGTATGTACGTCCGTTAATATAAACCACTATAAAGCAAAAGTAATAGAGGTATCATTAGCAAGCTTAATTTTCAAATTGATTCTTTTAGTTTTTTTATCTCTTCTGGGGATTATTTCCAAAGTGCCCATTGTACCTTCTGTGACACAAGTTTTCATGTTTTTTTAAATGTGAGCTCTAACCATCTTATGTGACTGCCACTAATGTCACTTTGGAAATCTTTTCCTGAGTATTTACTATTTTATCAAAATACCTATATGTGGTTACATGTAGGCAGTACGAATTTATGAGTTATTAATAGAATGGAGACAGCATTGATTCTTTCCAATTTTTCTTTCTTCAAATAAATAGCAAACTTGTTTAAATTCTTTATTATCTTGACAAGTTTGTATGTTTCAATGTGTTAGATTACGTGATAATTTATAGTATACACACCCTAAAATTACCTCTAAGCATTGGGCAAGTATGCATCGCAAAAGAGATGAGAATTGCTGAAGTGACCATTTTGCAAGAATGGTCTCAAGGTTATGGATTAGATACCGTTTCATGAAAGGGTGTAGGCTTAATATCTGCAGGACACTAATTATTGATAACTAGCAGAAGGAAACAATCATCCAAGATTTACAACAGGAAATTATGGCAGTGAACAAATCTTAAAGTAAGTAATACCCCTGAGAACAAGTCCCCAGCAAATAAGCAGAATTAGCTATCAGTGTGACTTGGAAAAACATAAAGATTCTAGAAAAGCCACAAAGGGCTTGAATTTAACTGCAAGTACGGACACCAAGGTAATTATTTCAGGGACCTGTAGGGTGTAGGCTAAGTTTGTCTTTTACCTCAGGTTGTCACCAATTATGTATGCTACAAATGCAAGGTAGCCTCTTTGCTAAAAGATAAATTAAAATGCTCCAGGAATCTTTTTATGTGCTGAGGTTTTAAACGACTAAAAGGATAAATGGTGTCAAGTATGAATAAGAGAAAATAAAGCTAGAAAGAAAAAAATGTCAAGGAGAGACAATACCAGTGAAAATATGGTGAGAGAAAGAAAAATTCTTAAAGGAAGTAAGAACAAAATAGAAACTACGCATTTGAATTCATGAGCAGAGACAAAGCCTTTCCAATAGAGTGAACCAAAAAAATTGGAACAGGAATTAGAAGTCCAAGTTCCATTAACTAAAAAATATACATCACAAATATGAACAAGTGCATGGGTTCTTTTTGTTGACTAATCTTTATTCATACATTCACTCCTTTATTCTATTAATGTATTTTATTAATTGAATCAATGTATTATTAAATGAATGATTGAATTGTTGTATTAATTGAATTAATTGAAGACATTATCTCCAATGTCTCCAATTGAAGACATTATCTCCAATGTCTTCTCTATTGAGGAATACTGAATTTTTATTTGTTTGTTTGCTTGTTTTTTGGGTGCATGGTCTAGAAATCGAACCTGGGTCTCTCACATGGAAGGCGAGCATTCTATCACTGAACCACCTGTGCAACCAGGAATATGGAGTTTTGATTTGTAGATATGACAAGTGGCATGCTCTATTGGGGAAAATTATGCAGGCAGCCTAAGAGGGACACCAACTTTAATAGAACTGCAGACATTTCACTACTTCTGCTGATCTAAAGTATCTCTAGGGATTATTATAATTCTGTGTAGCAAAATTCTAGGATTATAGGCACAGTAGGCGCTTTAATCTCTTCTTGTAGTTTAAGGTAGAAACTTTGGAAAAGTAAATAGGCTAGAGGAATTGAATATTTCTGGAGTTGGAGTGTGGGTGAAGACTTTTAATAGTAGCAAAGCTTACTCTTGAAAAGAAAAAGAAAAAAAATAACAGAACGGGTGGAAGGGTCACTGCAGTATAAACCATTGTCTTAAGAGTAATGTTAAGGAGGAAGAAACATAAGCAAATAAATTTTTGAAACTGGATATAGTAGAAGTTAGATATATTAAATGGAATAGAAATGATTCTGATGTTACTCAAGAATTTTAAGGAGGGGATAATAGGAATAAGTTCTAAGGTTAGTATTTGTGAAGTTAGATATGAATACACACATGCACACATTAACTTCAATAAGACATACCATGCATTTTTATGTAAAAAAGTGAAAAAAATATATACTTTTATATTTGAGTCTCATGATTGCAGTGGACAATGAAAGAAAATAACTTGTTCAAAAATCTGAGAAGATAAAAGAACAAGGAGTAGTAGCAAACTATAAGTGGAATTTATAGAACAAAGGATTAGGATTAAGTGGCCATCAGTTGCTTTAGTAAAATTTTTAAAAGTATCTTTTTTTATGGAAGTAAAATCATAGATACTTTTAGTTAAGAAGTGTCTTTAGTTAAGGAGCGTCATTTCTAATATTGATTATAAGATTTTTTAACAATATAATAATGTCAAAACACTTCTGTATTGGTTTTCTAAATCTGAAATAATGCAATATACCAGAAATAGAATGGTTTTTAAAAGGGAATTTATTAAGTTGGAATTTACAATTATAAGGCTGTGAAAATGTCCCAAATAGGGCACCACCAAGAAGTTGCCTTCACTCAAGAAAAGCTGATGTAATCCAGAGCACCTGTGTCAGCCAGGAAGGCACCTGGCTGGCACCTGCTGGTCTCTCGCTCTTGGGTGACATTGCTTTTAGCCTCTGTTTCCTTTGGGGATTCCTTCCTCGGTTTCTCTGGGATTTCATTTCATCTCTTGACTTCCATTGGCTTTCTCCAGGTTCTGGCTTGTTTAGCATCACATGCAAAGGCACATGGTGACATCTCCTAGGCTTTGCATTTTCAAATATCTGGGTCTCATGTGGGCTCTTCCAGCTCTCCAAGCATCCCCAAACATCCATATCTCTGTGAGTTCTGAAACAACTGTTCTCTAAACATCTGCATCTGAAGTTTCTCCAAAATGTTTTCCCTTTTAAAGGACTCTAGTAAACTAACTAAGACCTGCTTTGAATAGGTGGAGTCACGTCTCCATCTAATCAGAGTCCACACCTGCAATTTGGAATGTCACATCTCCATGGAAGTAATCTAACGAAAATGTCACACCCAGCTGTGGATGTCACATCTACATGGTAACAATCCAATCAAAGTTTCCCACCCTAAGCAATAGGTCTTGCCCCACAAGAACAGGTCAGGATTAAAACATGGCCTTTCTGGTGTATGTAATAGCTTCAAACAGACACAGCTTTTCTCCAGGCACTTCTAGAAAGTCTAAATCTAATAAATAACAGCAAAAGATAAATTGTATAGTTATTTTCCTACACATATTGAAGTTGCAATGAATATAATTTAATTTGGATTAGCATGTAGAGTTGGTATTTAGTGGTGTGAGTAATCTGAGATGCTTTTTAGTATCTAAATTCTAATTCTACTTTTTCTAAATATTAGTGAAGAGTGTAAATAGCAGTGTGTGTTCCAATCAGTCCCATATCAATAGGGCTATACTGGTAGTCAAGAAAGGAGCGGTCACTGGCATCGCAGAGGTATGACATAAGTATGAAATCATAAGCATGGAGGGCCATGTGAGCATGTAACCAGTGCAACTATCTGGGCAAATGGAAATCTTGGAAGACCTTGGTGTGTGCAGGCTGCTGAATAGCCAAGGAATGGAATTGAAGGTGACATCCAACTCATTTTCTCCAATCCGGTCCATCATTCTAGGAGGGGGCATCCTTGGCTCATAGGAAGCAGTGACTTGCAATTTTCCCACAAGGTGTGTCTTTCTGTTTCCAGTCATATGAAAGCATCATACATGATAGATATGGCACAGAAACTATTTATCTACAAAGCTTCTATTATCTGCTAAGGAAAAATCTATTTTCGACAAGATTGGATTACGTAGGTTGCTAAAAAGTTTCATGGATATAAGAAATTGTTTAAGAAGACTAAATTCCCAAGTGTGCTATAATTGATGGAAAAACAGTGAGGACCAAGAAAATATTTCCCCAAATACATAATAAGAAACAAAAAGAAAATGAAAAAAACGTATTAGGTGTGGAGGTAATATATTTATGCTAACAGGTAAAGCAGAAACCTCAATTTTTCAATTTATTTTTATACTAATTTTCTTCACTCATATGAATTTCCAACATCAATATTTATGATATAAAGAGATCATTGAAACCCCAGATATGTTCTGAGAGAGTAAAAATAACTTAGCCGCTTTAAATACGTTTAAGAGGTTCTGAGCAGACAAATCAAATATAGAAGCCTTTGGCTTCTATAGCAAAGATCAATGTTTCATTGTTGATATACTTTGTGAAATTAAAGGAAAATAATGTACAATAAGCAAATGTTGCCATGTTTATTAAGGAGGATAATAGTAGATTGTGGAAACTATGTATCAGAAAATTTGATGTTGATTCCAATGCAAGTCATAGAAAGATTACAGGATAAAGCTAAAAAGTGGAGCTCTGTAGACAGAAGCCAGGTTTAATCTCTGGCTCTTCGGTGGATAATTCTGCATCTTTGCAAATACTAAATATCTTTTCTAAACTTTTCTTCCTTATCTGTAAAATGGGTATAGTTGTAGTTCTACCCGATAAGGTTGCTTAGAAGATTAAAAATACTAATATCAAGGTATTACTCAGAATATAAAAACACTAAAATGATTATTTTGTTCAAGTCCATACACATAATGCATGCTGATTCTACAACATTTGACAGGACTTTTTATAGCAGAGAAAATGAAAGTGTCCTAGATGCATGGAAGTATTTGTAGATGACAAAATAAAGTACATAAGTAGTAATAATCAAAGGTAGCTCATAGATTTTTCCAATATGTGCTTTGATCATGCTGTAAGTAGTATTTTAATCAGCAACTTGAACTTAAAAAATGTCATGCTAATCAAAATTAAAAATGATTAAAGGTTAAAAACCATGGTTAATGCAGTAAAAAAAAGAATTGAGAGTTTTAAATAGCTCATAAAATAAAAATGGTCAAAACTAAATAAAAATTTTTATAGCTGGGCGGGCAATGGTGTCTCAGTGGCGAAGTTCTCCCCTGCCATGCTGGAAACCTCGGTTCAATTCCTGGTGCCCATCCATGCAAAAATGAAAAAAAATTGTTATAGCTGTAAATAAGAATTCCTTTATTTAATTAAAAATAATTCATTAAACCATAAAAGGACAACAAGTGATCTCTTTAAATATAGTAATTAATGGGGGGAAACAGCTTAGAGGCATTTGGTGATCCACAAGCTCAGCATAATTTAACAAAATATGGTCTAAAATAGCTTATGCAATGAGAGATAATACAAAGGGAATCATAAAATTTATAATATTTTGTTAGAAAAGACAGTATTTCAATAACTCCTCTGATAGGCAATACAGTGAATAAACCACCTAGTACAATGTCTGGCATGGATTAAACACCTGATAAACATGAATTTCCTTCATTTACTTTGTGAAATTAGTAAATGTTCATTTTGTCTGCGTTTAGAGAGTGAGTCTTAACTAATGAGGTACCATAATATCAGAGACAAAGAAATGTAGTTTGACAGAGTAAAGTGATTTACACACAGTTGTGATTTATTTATTATTATTATTATTTTTTGCATGGGCCGGCCCACGGGAATCAAACCCGAGTCTCTGGCATGGCAGATGAGAACTCTGCCACTGAGCACCGTTGCCTGCCCACAAAGTTGTGATTTTTAAGGGAAGGTAATATGATAATTTGCCAGAGCATATCCACATTTTTGATGGGTTTTGCAGAGGAGATGTGAACTTCTATGTTTCTATGATTATCAGGAGAGGGCATGGATTAAATTTAAACACTGTCTTTCTAGGAAGCAACACTAGAGCACCTTTGTTAGGATTTGGAGGGGAAACATTTTAATAATACACATGATTTTTACTATTTCACAACATCAATGCAGAATGCGATGCCATAAAAATAGGGACTATCATGTAATACAGCTCAGACAGTTACAAGAGTAGATGGCTAGCAGTTGCAGGTCTTGGGAATAGAATGATATGGTAGGCCTGAGGTTGTCATATATAAACTTTAATGTCCTTACTACTTCAAACACATCTGGGAAAAATTCCAGGTAAAAGAAACAATATAGATATTTAGAAGTACTTTGAGTGCCATTTATAATAACATTAATAAGCATACATACTCACATACTAAAAGGATAACAATAGGAATGTAAAATAAGAATTATTTTACTCTCTATATAAATGGGGAATCTAAAGATTAATGAGAGTGCTATCTGCTGCAGATAACACACCTAGAAGTGGGAAATGGAAAAGACAAGTCACTATGATCCAAAGACTCTCAAATTTCTAGCAACCAAAGCACTGGCTACACCAATGTATTTATTATCTTCTTTAGTAGAACATGAGATTGTTATTAAAATATAGAGTTTATTAATGATGCTCCACCAACCATGGACTTAATTAAACAAAAAAATATTTTACCTTTAAGATCAGTAACTGAAGAGTGTCCCAAATGGTGCCAGGGAAAGTTCCCCTCATTCTTACCTGCCTTATTGGGATCTGAGATTCATAATTCTGGTGCTTCTCTAGATATTGAGAGTATCACACTCCATATTAATTTCCCATAATAGAAGTTAATATTTTTGTAGATTTAAATGTCATACATTCTTCCAAAGGTAAAATAATTTCATCCTGCAAAGTCATTTAAAAGCTTAATTATAAATATGGTTATGTTCATTTTCCTGATTGTTTGCCCTTTTAAAACATATGTATTTCCAACTAAGAGAGAAATATCAGTCATGATTATTCAAGTTAGTCACTGTTAAATATTGAAATTTAGTAAAAAAATCTCAACTATTATATGAGACAAGATAGTGTAAAGATGTTAATTTAATATCGATGTCTTTATAGCCCCACAGGCACAATATCAGTGGACAGACTAGAAAAAGATAGGAGTTATGTTTCTATCTGTATGTGCCATTATATGCTCTTAAAATCATCTCCAGCCAAAATTAAATAGAAATGAGCAATAAAAGTTACAATATGTGCTTGATATGATATGATGTGATATGGTATATGTGATACGGCATGAAATGATATTTACCTGGTCTACAAAGCAAACGCATGGTTTTGTAAACTGAAAACTATTTATTGCATAAAGATAGAACTATAAAGAGCTGCTTCCTAAGAATGATAAATAATCATGGTAAATTTATCTACTGGGTTATGGAGGTTATAAATAGCCTTTTCTTTCTTGGGTTTCTTGGTTGCGAAAATAAAATATAATTGGTAAGAAACAAAACCCCCAAGCCTCTGTGGTTGTTTGGAACATTATATTCCAGAAGAACATGTTCTTAAACTTAATTCATTCCTGCGGGTGTGAACCCATTTTAAGTAGGCCCTCTGGATGAAGTTATATCAGATAAAGAATAGCTCAAGATGAGCCTTAATCTTGTTACTGAAGGTCTTATAGGGAAGTTCACAGAAAGAGAATAAAGCTGCAAAGTAAGTAGTGAGAAGCTGAAAGTCAATGGAACCTGGAAGAGAAGGGAGCAGCCAAGAGAGGTCACCATGTGCATTGCCATGGGATAAAGAAGGCCTGGACCAATTGGTTCCAGCAGCCAGCCTAAAATACTAGTCTTCAGGAAGAACCGTTGACATAAACTCATCTTAACTTCAAAACTGGGAGCCAATATGTTCCCATTGTTTAAGCCAATTCATTGCATGGTATTTCCTTTAGCAATGAGGAAACTAAAACAGACTCTAACCCACCTGGATATGGAGTCCATGCATCCAAGTGAAGCATGAGTATTTGATCCTAGGAATTAATATAAAATTGGTCCCTAAATAGAAAAAAAAAGAAATTTAGGCTTGCTTAGCAACCAGGTGTCTATAACTCAGTAAGAAAAGTTCTAAGGAAAGAATCATTGGAAACATTACCTAAAATACATTTCAAAGAGATAAACATGCTAAAATATAAAGCAAGAAAGAACATAATAGAATTAAGAATGGCTATGTGTTAAATCTCTAAGGAGAAAATAAAAGATGGGACAAACAATATTCAAAGTGATTTTGTTGGTAATTTTCCAGGATACGTGCGATTTTGACACTTCAACAAATGTTGAGCCATAAAAATAAAGATACGTCAAGACAGAAATATATTTTAAAGAAATAGCAAAACAGTAAAAGAAAAGGAAACCTCAACTGAACAAAACTTCAAACCAACAATTTTTTTTTTAAGTAAGATTACTTCAAGGCAAGAACATTTAGGCTTTGCCATGCAGAACAGACCTCACTGTCAAAAATAAGAGCTGAAGCCTGTGAAATTAATATCGTCAAAGTACAGAGAAAGCATAATTGACCCAGAGTCTTATATCCAGCTAAAGTATCACTGAATAAGGAGGGTGAAAACTGACTACTGTGGGGGTGGGGGACAGAAAAAAACTGGAGAATGTATTGAAGGCTACATGAAGGAAATAAATAAACAACAAAAAATGATAAACTTTCATTTTTTGTTCCGCCTTCCTCAAAATATTTTCCAAAAGAAGAAAACTAGAAATTGCAACTCAAAGGGAAAGACAGAGATTAAAGAAGGAAATATTCCTGAATTCATTTACTCTATAGAGCCATATCTTCAAATTATACAAAACAAACATTGGCAAAATTAAAAAGAAAAATGGGCAAATCTCCTTAGTTGAGGATTTCAAAAAAAGGAAATATATCAAATACATAGAAAAAGAATATTTAAAAATTGAAAAACATAATGAATAAATTTTACATGATAAACATATATATAAATCCATATCACAAAGTAGACAATAAGCATTCCTTTAAAATATACATGTAACTGAAAACAAATTGATATTCACAAAGCAAATCTTAAATACTAAAGAATTAATGCTTATTGACCACATATCTGGTCCAAATACTGTTCAATTAAACATCAATAGTGTAGACATACTCCATCCAAAAATGTAAACATTGAAAGCTTAAAAACACAACCCCAATTAGTTCATGGATCAAAGCAATTACTGTATTTGGAATCATTGAATATGTTTATTTGGAAGCAATGAAAATAACAAGGCCATGGTTTTATTTCTATGCACGGAAACATTATAAGATTTTCACTGGAATAATTGCTATTATCTGATTGCTTTATGAAATTAATTAATTCATTAATTTTTCTCTTAAAATAAGTGTTCCATATTACACAGTGCATAAAATCATTAATTTGGTTAATGTCTTTAAAAGGGCAAGAAAATTTGAATTTAAAATTTATTTTTGCATTTTCAGGCAGTGTGATGGTGGCTCAGCAGGCAACTACCATGCTGAAGACCCAGGTTCAATTCCCAGTGCCTACCTATGCAAAAAAAAAAAAAAATTGCTTTTTCTATCACTATTTTTTGGATAGATATCATAATCAAACATTTCCAGTTAAAGTGCCAAGTATAAATTAAGTTAAAAGCTAAGGTAGAGTGATATCAGTGAAATTGTGCTTCAAATATTCTCCATTTCATAAAAGCAAGAAGAAAATTAGGAAAAACTGTAAAAATCAAAGGTTTCAAAACTCTTGAAATTAACCAAATGCTTAAAAATCTCTAGGGACCATTTATTCAAGTTAAATGTTAGAATTTATGTAAGAACAGTGAGTTTTGTGGTGTTTCAACTTACTCTATTATCATCTCTAGCTCTCGAGCCCCACCATAGCCTTACAAATATATAGTCAGCACATCTGTCATCCACAGAAAAGAGAAAGATGGGGCTGGAGCACCTTTAAACACTAAGTTTCAGAGAATTGGCATGATTTGACTTGTCTTATGGTTCCCTGGAGGACTCCATTTTCAAAGTTGTCCATATTTTATCTGACATAGGGCTTGTTCAGTACAAAGGCATCCATTTTCCCAAGATATTTGTGGAAAAAAAATTACAGGAAAAATAATTTGCGGCTACCTAATGTAAGTATATAAACCTTGGAGTTAAGAATAGACTAACTAAAAACCTTAAAATTAAAATCTGAGGGATGAAAACATAGAGACTTTGAAAAGCACCAATATATCCCTAAAATTACAGATGTTTACACTCTCGTGCAGGGCTGTGTTCATGCCCAAGAAAAACCTGAGATGACCCTAATCTCTGAACTCCATCTGACTCAATTAGGAAGTGAAGGCTAAAGTACAGTTGTAAACTACCTAGAGGAAAGCAAGAAGACTTATTGGTTCAAGGAATATAAGGGAATCTCTGTGCAATGAATAGATGACCACTAAGCTTTGCTGGCAATACATGACAAAACACAGACTTTAAAGAATTAGTATAGGAAAGTCACTAAACAAACAAATTCAAAAACATCAAACAGCAACAACATTGAACCCCATGGAGTGGCAAGGATCTGATTTCCTAAGTTTATACATCATGTTAATTGAAATGCCCAGTTTTCAACCACAAAACATTACAAGACATACAAAAGAAAAACAGAAAATTATTTCTTACATATAAGAAAATAAACAATGAAAAAAAGGGTCTCTGAGCAGTGCAGCTGTTGGGCTTATAAGACAAAGACTTTAAAGTTTAGTATTGTAAATATATTTCGAGAATGAAAGTAAATCATTTTTAAAGAATCTAAGAAAGTATGAAAGTATGTCACATCAAATAGAATCCCAATAAAGAGATATAAATGATTTAAAAGAACCACATCAAAATTTTGTAATTAAGTCAAATAAACGAAATGAAAATTCTCTAAAGGAGTCAGTAGCATATCTGAGTATGCAGAAGAAAGAATCAGCAAGCTTGGAAATATGCCAATTGGGATAACAAAATCTGAAAAACAGAAAGAGGATAAAAGAAAATGACCAAAGCCTGAGAGACCTATGGAACACCACCAAGCATATCAACATACTCATATACAAAAGGGAAAAGAGAAAGGGCCATAAAAATGTTTGAGAAAAAAAATTGTCAAAAATTTCCCAAATTGATGAAAAATATGACTCTATACATCAAAGACACTCTGTGAAATCGAAGCAGGATAAATTCAAATAGATGCACCTATAGGTACATTATAATCAAACTGTTGAAGGACTAAGAAAATTTTTTTTGAAAACAACAAGAAAGAAGCAATTATTGCATACAAGGGATACTTAATAAGATTAACAGCTAATTTCTCATTAGAAATCATGGAGACAGAAGTCAAAGGGATGACATTTTCGAAATGTTGAAACAAAAATAAAACAAAGTTCTCAATCAATAAGTCTATATTCAGGAAAAGTATTCTTGAAAAAGGGAAGAAAACTTAAGACATACCCCAAATCCAAAATTTAGAAAATCCATTGCTAGCATAACTCAGTTACGGGAAGTTTAAAAGGGAGTATTACTAGTGAAATAGCATTAGATAGCAACTGGCATCACATGAAGGAATAAAGAGCACTGGTATATGTGACTGTATAGGTGAATAAAGCACAATATAAATATTTTTGGTTTATAAATCTTTCTTTAACTTATCTGACATAAAAAGGAACAATTGCATAAAGCAATATTTATCAATCTAATTGCTTGGAATGTAGTATATAAAGATGTCCTTTGCATGACAATATCAACACAAAGGAAGGGTTAAGGAATGGATCTATGAAGGAGCAATATTTTTATATATTATTGAATTTAAGTTGGCAATGACCAAAGTATATTAAGATAGCAGCTGTAATCCCCGAGGCAAACATTAAGAAAATAACTTGAAAATTAATAGCAAAATAAATGTTGAGACTTAAAATGGTATACTATATACTATATAATACTTACTTAACACAAGAAGGGTAGAACAGAGAAACAGAGCAAAAAGATAACATGAGACATATTGAAAATAAATATCCAACAAACACCTTCTCAGTGAATCCTACATATCAGTACATACTATCAACAGGAAGCACACTTTAGATTTGAGGATACACACTGGTGGAAAACAAAAGTATGGCAAGATACATACCATATAAACATTAACCATCAGAATAGCTGATGTGGCTTTACTAATAGACAAAACAGAGGTTCAAGAAAACATAAGTAGTATAGATAAAGAAGAAAATTTCATAAGTATAAAAGAATCAATCCATCAAGAAGATATAGCAATTAGAAACATACATGCACCAATAAAAAGTGCCCCAAAATAAGTAGTCACAGAATTCAAGGGAGGAATAGAAAATTCAAAACTCATATCCGTAGATTTCAATATCACACTTTCAATAATGGATAGAACAAAAGAACAGATCTATCCAGGAATAGAAGTCCTTAAAGCTAATGCAAGCCAACCAGACCACGCAGACATTTATAGCACACGCTGCCCTACAGCAGCAGAACACACATGCTTCTCAAATGCACATGGAACATTCTTTAGGAAAGACTACGTGGTAGACCGTAAAACAAAACTCAACGTATTTAATAGGAAAGAAATAATCCAAGGCATATTCTCCATCAACAAGGAAATTGAATTCGAAATCAATAACAGAAACTTTGAAAAATCAGAAATATTTGGAAATTATTGCCTTTAAAATATTGCCCTGGAGGCAAGGCAAGATAGGAGGTGTGGAATTTAGTTAGCTCTCTAGAGAAGCTAGTGAATAGCCAGGAACTGTCTGAAACAACTGGGGGACATCTGTGATAGGACACACATCATACACCAGTCTGTAATAGGTGGAAGGGCCAAGATCACAGCATAAAACTGTAAGTAAAACCCTCAAACTGTAGAGGTTGGCACTCCTTCCCCACTGGCGTGACAGACTATTGGAAATACTTGTCCATAGGAAAGAGAAGCTAGGAGAGAAGGAAGGAGCTCAATTTAGCTCCAATTGCAGTTCTAACTAGCCAATTTGGACTGCTGAATGCAAGCAGTGAGTACAGACAAACTCATAGAAAGCAGGAAAGTGATGCTGAAGTTTCTCATGGCAGAGAAGAGGAGGGGCTGATGAGGATAAAACAGGAAAAAAAAAATAGGGTTTTGGAGTCAGTTCAGCGAAGAATAAATGAAATGGCCGGGGCAACAGACCTGGTACAAGTGCCAGCTCTTGACTGGTAAACCATGGGAGTTAGGGACTGGTTTGAAAAGGAATTTTATTTTTATTTTATTTTTGTTTTTAGTTTATTATTTTAGTTTATTTTCTCTCTCTCTCTCAAAGTGTTCTAAGCAGTTCATCAGGGAAAGGCTGAGGCATTTTCAAATGTCAGTGTTGACCCAGGTAAGGGAGGTGTTAAGGTAGGTCTGAGAAACAAAGTTAAGTGAAGGAGATAATTAACTAAAGGGCATATTTTGCCCAAGTAGGGGGAGGGCAGCTCCAGCTGCAGTCTCCTTCAGAGAATTCAGATAGTGGGTTAGGAATCACAAACAGCCTAAACTTTCTTTCTAGATCAGCCTCTGTCTCAACCATGCCCCTGGCAGCAAGAAGGCCTGCTGAGAATTGAAATCACCAGTCAACTTTATGCTGCCAGGGAACTGCAGGTTGACAAGTACCTCCTGCTGAGAAGGATAGGAAAAGCACAGAGTCTACAGGCTCCATAGTGAAGTCAGACAACCTCCAGGATCTTGTCCTCAGGGAATCTTGCTACTGAATACACTCTTCTGAGACCTGAGGCTACCTTGTCTGAGAAAATGTGATTAGGGTCAATTCAATCTGGAGAGACCCCCCCACACACACACATAAAAACATTCCATACAATCAGGCCAAGAACTAGAAAAACAAGAGATGAAAAATTCTGATCTGTTAAAGAGAAGCTATGTGAGAGATCAAGAATAAGCTGAACTGAATGCCAAAGAAGAGATAGAGAACCAAGCCAACCAACAAGAAAACTCTTTTTCCTAGGTAAAAGAGTGAAAATGACAACCATAATAAACTAATCAGGGAAATCAAATACCTAAACACCAGCAAAAATTATGAGTAATATTAGAACAAATGAAGATATGGCCCAGTAAAAGGAAAAAAAAAATAACACTTTCAAAGAAATAAAGTGTTGAAACAACTAATTACGATGTTCAAACAAGCATGTTAAATCAATTAAAAAATCAAATCAGTAAGTTGAGGGAAGATATGGCAAAAGAGATGAAGAATATAAACACGACATTGGGTTACCATAAAGAAGTTAAAAGCTTGAAAAAACAAATAGCAGAATGAAAGGCACATTAGAAAAGATGAAAAAAACAGTGGAGGTTTACAAGGGCAGATTTGAATAGGCAGAAGAAAGGATTAGTGATTTGGTGTCTATTAAACTGAAATCCTCTACAAGAAAAACAAAAACAGAAGGAAAAAGTATGGAAAAATATGATCAGGGTCCCAGGGAATTGAATGACAACATGCAGCATACAAATATGCATGTTATGGGTGTTCGAGAAGGAGAACAAAAGGGGAAAAGGTGCAGAAAGAATAATGGAAGAATTATTCACAGAAAACTTCCCATCTCTTATGAAAGACGTAAAATACAGATCAAGAAGTGCAGCATACACCACAGGGATAGATCTACACAGACCTACTCCAAGACACGTATTACCCAGATTGTCAAATGTCAAAGACAAAGAGACTTCTGAAAGCAGCAGGAGAAAAGTGATCTATATATTCAAAGGGAGCACAGTAAAACTACATGTGGATTTCCCAGTAGAAACCACAGAGGCTGAAGGCAGTGATATGATATAATTAAGATAATGAAAAAGAAGAATTGACAACAAATACTTCTATACCCAGTAAAACTGCCTTTTAAAAATGAGGGGGAGTTTAAATATTTTCAAACAGACCCTGAAAGTGTCTGTGAACAAGAGATATGCTCTACAAGAATTTCTAAAGGAAGCATGACAGGCAAATAGGAAAAGTCAGGGAAGAGAGGTCTGGAGAAGAGTGCAGAAATGAAGACTATCAGTAAGGGTAAAGAAAAAGAAATAGTAGATATTTCTTTAGATATATCTAAGAAATAGTAGATATCAATAGATATATGATATATCCGAATAAATTAATGATGCATGTAACAACATGGATGAACCTTGAAGATACTATCTTGAGGCAAATTAGCCAGAAACAAGAGGACAAATACTGCATGGTTTTACTAAAATGAGCTAATATTAATGAATGAACTTTAAGAGTTAAAGTTGAGAACACAGGATATTAGGAAAAAGAAAGTGGGTAGAAATTGGGCATTTGATGCTGAATGAGTACAGAATATTCAACAGGATTGATTATAAAAATCCAGAAGTGGATAGCACAATATTATGTGATAGTAGCACAATATTTTAAATACATTGGATAAAACTGAGTGTGAGTATGGTTGAAATAAAAACGAAGTCCAAGGGCAGGTATAAGACCACAAGGAAAGATAGAGGATAGAGACTTGGAACTCTACAACTCAGCAAAACCTAGAATTTTCATGTGAGGGAGAATGTATCAATGTCAATGGTGCAAGGTGTTGAAAACACAAGGGTATGTGGAAAAAATGCAATCATTGCAAACTAGGGTTTAGAGTTATCAATGACATTGTAATAAGCTCCCATTAAATGTAGCAAAAGCAATATACCAAAGCTAAATGTCAAAAAGAGGGGAAAATAAGGGAGGAATATAGGATTCTTGCTTGTGTTGTTGTTTCTCCTTTTTATTTTATTATTTGTGTTTTCTTCTTTCCTTGCAGAAGAAATGGAAATGTCCTCATATAGATTGTGCTGGTGAATGCATAACTATGTGATTGTACTAGGAATCACTGGTTATTTGCTTAGGATGGATTGTACGGTATGTGAACTAAACTGTTTAAAAATAAAAAAGGAAGATACAAGTGCTGGAGAAGTTGTAAAGAGAGAGATGTACCTATTCACTGTTCGTAGGAATTAGAATGATGCAACCTCTCTCTCTGGAGGGCACTGGGTTGGTTCCACAGGAGGCCAAGTATACATTTGGCACATAATCCCGCAACTCGGTTATTAAGTATGTACATGGAAGAACTGAAAGCAGGAACATGAATGGACATTTACACCTGGTGTTTACCATGGTAGCATTCAAACTGGAAATGGGTTGAGATGGCCTAAAGCTCTGTTGACTAAGAAACAGAAGGCGAACTGTGGTATATACATACAGTGAAATACTGAGTGGCTGAAAGAAGGAATGAAGTTATGAGGCATGTCACTAGGTGAATGAACCTTAAGGGAAGTATGTGAAATAAGTCAGAAATGAAAAGACAGATTCTGATGGTCTATACAGGTTGTGTGGTGCTTTGATACATCCCAGAGTGATCTGGGCAGAAAATTAAAAATATGTATACATTTTCAAAGTCCCACTGGGACAGTGGTAGAAAAAGTGGAAATATTAAACTTCTTTTCCTGGAGAATTACTGATATTCTTACATGTATTGTTGATATCTATTAATAGGCCAAGTCTTCACTCTTAGGCCTTGCCATTATGAAACTTATTCCTGCAAAAGAGAGGTTAAGACTACTTATAATTATGCCTAAAAGTCACCCCACCCCAGAGAACCTCTTTTGTTGCTAAGATGTGGCCTCTCTCTCTAAGCCAACTCACCAGGTGAATTCACTCACCCCCCATCCCCTGCTTCATGGAAGATGACTCCTAGAGGTGAAAATCCCCCTGGCAACACAGGACATGACTCCTGGGAATGAGCTCGGCCCTGACATCATGGGAGTGAGAAAGACTTCTTGACCAAAATGGGAAAGAGAAATGAAACAAAATGACGTTTCTGTGGCTGAGAGATTTCAAGTAGACTGAGGAGGTCATTCTGAAAGCAATTCTTATGTATTACATAGATATCCTCTTTCAGTTTTTGGTGTATTGAAATAGCTAGAGGGGAACACCTGAAACCGTTCTGTATATTATATATATACAGATGAATGTTTAACTATAGAGCTTTCACAGTGTGATTCTATGATTGCGAGAACCTTGTGACTGACACTCCCTTTATCCAGGGTATGGACTGATGAGTAAGAAAATAAATACAAAAAAAAAAAAAAAAAAGAATAATAAGTGGGTGGGGGGATGGGATGTTTTGGTTATTCTCTTTTGTTTTAGTTTTACTTTTATTTTTTTCAGAGTAATTAAGATGTTAAAAAATCTGTTGTGATGATGCATGCCCAATTATGTGATGTTGATATTGTTGAAAGTCCCAGGTTGGAAAGGAGACACAAAGAGAGAGAGAGACAGGGCACCGGCAGTGGGGGACGGAAGGTTTATTAGCAGAGGAGCAGCAGGGAGTGTTGACCCAAGAATTCAACTCTCCCCTGCCTGGATTTGAGCAGGAGTTTTTAAGAGATTTGGGGGTACAGTTAGACGGGTTTCTCACAGGTGAGTGCTTGGGAGTTTGGGGAACTTCTATTGGTGAAAACACTGCTTTAGTTCTGCAAGATTGTAACTGCAGGAGGGGAAGCTTTTGGGCAAGGGAGTTGTATCAAAAGAATGCTGCAAGTTGTAACTGCGTTAGGACGAATGTTTGTGCACAAGGAATTATCACCAGATGGGGGCCTGAGAGTCTCCAAATGTTGATTTTCTGCAGTGATTATCTTCATACTTGTTTGTCTCCTCAGTTCACCTTTCACAACGGTGAACAATTTTATCTTTATAAAATTGCATAAAAGTTACCGTTGGAGCTCACTAAATAATATCATGTTCCTAATTAAACAACAAATAAAAAGAATCACAAAGAAAATTAGAATATACATGGAGATGACTAAAAACAAAACAGAACATACTGAAACCACGCAATGCAACAAAAGCAGTGCTAACAGAAAATTAATCTTCTCATATCAGTAACCTACACTTTCACCTTATAAAATGAACGAGAATTGCAAACTAAATGAAGAGATCAATAAAATCAAGAGTAAAAAAAGCAAAAAAAGAAATTTAACATATCCAAATGTTGGTTCTTTGAAAAGAGCAACATTATTGATGGGACTTTAGATACAGTGAGAAAAAAACGAGTGAAGACAAACAACGAAAATCAGTAATGAAAGGAGTGCGGCATTTCTACTAAGTTTACAGAACTAAAAATGGATTATAAGGAAACACAATGAAAAATTGTACAGTGACATGTTATATAACCTAAATGAAATGGATAAATTCCTACACAGACACAACTACAGAAACTGATTCAAGAAGAAATAGAAAGTCTGAATTGAACTGTACCAAGTAAAGAGATTGAATTATTAATCAAAAATTTTCTGCAGTGAAAACCCCAGGAGCAAATATACTTTGACCAAACATTTAAAGAAGAATTACTATCAATCCTTCACCAACTCTTCCAAAATAGGAAGAGAATCATTTCCCAAATCATTCTAGAAGCCAGTATTGCCGTGATACCACACCAGACAAAGATATCACTAGGAAGCCAGTATTGCTGTGATACCACACCAGACAAAGATCTGCCCAATCTTGCAGTGTCTATTCAACAATCTATTGAAAGTTTTAGCTTTGGCAATCAGGCAGAAAAACTAAACAGCCATTCAGACTGGAAAAGAAAATGTAAATATATTTCTATTTGCACATGATATCTACTGATTTAATACAATCATATGAAAATGCTGACTGCCTTTTTGTGCAAAAATTAACAAGCTGATTATAAATTCATATGAAATAGCAAGAGACCCAGATGTGCTAAAACAATCTTGAAAAAGAAAAACAAATCAGCATACTCATACTTCTTGATTTCAAAGTTTCCTACAAAGCTATAGTAATCAAGACAGTGTTGTACTCAGACAAGGATAGACATGGAGAGCAATGAAATAGAACTGAGAGTCTAAAAATAAACTCATATGTATGTGGTCAACTGATTTTTGACAAGGATGCCAAGACAATTCAATGGGGGAAAGAATAGTCTTTTCAACAAATGTTGCTGGGAAAACTAAATAACTACGTGCAAAAAAATAAAGAATAAAGTTGGGTGCTTGTTTCACATCACATACAATCATTAACTCAATATGGGTCATAGACATAAATACAAGAGCTAAAACCATAACATTCTTACAAAAAAAGCATAGTCACTCTTCAGAAGTTTGGCTGACATAGTAATATCATAGCAAGAACACCAAAAAAGAAAAGCTGCATTAATTGAACTTCATCCAAATTAAAAATGTGCTTCAAACACCTTCACATAAGTGAAAAGATAAGCCCATGGGGGATTATATTTGCAAAACATACAATTTGCAAACCATATAATTTATAAGGGAGTGGTATCCAGGATATATAAAGAAAACTAATAATTCATGAATAAAAACAACTTAATTAAAAATGAGAAAATATTTGAATAGACATTTCTCTAAATAGATAAATGGCCAATAAACACCGGAAACAATGTTCAACATCATTAGTCAATTGGGAAATGCAAATCAAAATCACAATGAGATACCACTTCAGAACTACTCAGATGGCTATAAAAATGCAACAACCACCAAACAGAATGTAAAAACCACTGATGAGAATGTGGAGAGAAGAAACTTTTATACGTTTTTAGTGGGAATATAAAATTGTGCGGCTGCTGTGGGAAATAGTTAAATGAGTCTTAAAAAGTTTAACGTAGGGTTTTCATATGACCCAGCAATTATGCTGTTTATGGAGTGGGTGTGTAATTTACGATAATTGAAACATATGTTCACATAAACCCTTTCCACCTATTTTTGCAGGAGCTTTGTTCATAATAGTCAAGAAGTGCGAAAAACATAAATGTCCATGAACTGATAAAAAAAAATAAAAAAACAGGGCAAATGCATACAATGAAATATGATTCAGACATAAAAAGGAATGAATCTTACATTTTGCTAAGTGAAAGAAGTCAGACAAAAAGTCCACATATTTGTAATTCCCATTTATATAAAATGTCCTGAATAGGCAAGTTCACAGAGACAGAAAGTAGTTTAGTGATTGCCAGTTACTGCAGGGATAGGGGAATGGGGGAGGTCTCCCAAGAGTATGGAGTTCTTTTAGGTTGAAGAAAATGTTCTAGAACTAGATAGTAATGATGGATGCATAACTTTTGAATATACTGAAAAATCACTGAATGGTATGCTTTATTAGGGTGAATTTTTTTGGGGGGGTGGATTTTCTTATATGAACATTATAACAATGTGAAAAGTGAAGGATAAGCTTTAGGAGTCTATCCATGTATATGAAGGGATTTGAGTAATAATTTGTGAATATTTTGCTTATTAATTAGTTATTGTTTATTATATGTAATCCTATCTTTCTAGGGAAATTTTATTCTTACTCTCATTAATTTCAAATTAACTTTGAAGCTGCACAGTATATTTCTCAAAAATATTGATTGCCACTCTCTTTCATTTGATTTATTTCCTTCACATCCCATAAAAATCATGGATATGTGTGTGCATTCATATTCATATTTACATATGCACATATCTCATTTGGTACATTTATTACACTATCAATATGTTAGATGGTCTACCTAAAATGTGTTGTTTCTGAAATTAACACTAATTTAACTGAAAAATTTGAAGAGTTCAGGATTGCAAAAGCATACATTTATGATTGAAATATGAGATGTTCATATAAAGATGACTGAATTATTTATGTTATTTTTTGTAACTTTACTTACTTTAAGTGCTTTTAAGTAAAATTTTTCTTGCAAGATTTTTTGACTGAATTTATTTACAATTAATTTTGGTCATAAATAGAAGGGTGATAACATTTTCAGTAAAGTACATTTGGATGTAGGAGAGATGTATCAATATGAAGAAACAAAGTACACTACTGTGCTTCCTTCTGAATGTTCAAATTATTGCATGGGTCCAATAGGTGTTTGAAATTTTTTTGCAACAATTTTACAAAAACTAAAGGAATAAAATATACAAATAATCTCAATTACACAATCACTTTTTTGTGGTGTTAGACAACCAATCAATTTAATAAAACTCGTTATGTATATTTGTTTGTCAATATAACTGTAGGGTTTTTCAGACAGTGAGTTCATAGTCACCTAATTTTCCTTGCTCTTTTTAGCACCTACTTCCAATTGCCACATAATAGGCATTCAATAAATATGTATTAATGAATTAATGTGATAAAAACTGAATATAAAGTTTCATAAATTTAATAATCATAATACTAAAGAATAACAATATGGTCTCTAAAGAGTACCTAAATAGATCTTAAAACAAATATATAGCCAAAAACTATAAAGGTCCAATATTGCCATTCATATTAATGTTTTAAGCTCATTTTGTCTGTTTATTTTTGTTTTTCAGATATTTGGGCATGGGAAGGAGACTCCTAAGTAACCTGACATATATTTTGAATATTCAACAAAGAATATAATCTGGAAGGAAAATTGTATCTTCATATAAATAGCAAATAGATTCAAGGAGTGTCTAGCCAGTATCCTTTTAAAGAAAGAAAAAAAAGTAAAATGAGGCAAAAACAAAAAACATTAAAAATGGCTTTTCTTAATCTGACATCAGTTAAAATTCAAAGTGTCCATAAATCTGTAAAATTATGCATTCCTATAACATTCCAGCAAGTTGCCCTGCTTGTTTTTTCCTAACCTTCTTTGTTTCTGATATTAATTCTTCTGGAAATTAAACTTTAACTTTTCATTACCTCTTTGAAAGACAATCTGTAATGAATGCCAGACCCAGGGTCACTAGTTGAATTACAGAACTGACTCAAGTAAAAACAGTGGCTCAGCACAGTAAATTTGGACAAAGATTAAGCATCTAGCCTGTATATAAATGAGCGAGATACAGTATAATGCTAGAAGGCAAGGTCTTTGGCATGTAGCAATAGCCTAAGAGGTGCCAGTCTCGTAGCACAAATCATGAGAGAAGAAGGAAAGGTGGATGTCAAGTCGTTGACTCAGGGAAGTTCAGGCTTTGATAAATTTTGTTTCAGGAGATGGTAAAAAATCATTACCTCTCTCTGAGGCACATTATGGATATCCTAGTGTATTTAAATGAGTTCATTGTTGATAAATTGTTGCACATGTAATTCTACAGAGTATTAAAAATACATAATGCAATATTTAAATATAATTAAATAAGACGGTAATTTTTAAGGGACTTACATCCCTTCTAAATATTCCCTCCGTAAATATTGGGCATGTATACATGTGTATAAGTGCATATACAGATACATATGCAGGTATGCATGCACACATAGACATGCACACCCACATACAGATATAACTTAGGGTCAGACCAGAGACATGACTTCTGGAACGAACATAAGGGTCCAACACTGATTTCTCCATGGTGATTGAGGAAGGAAACTTAAAGGAACTTGTGGGTGACCCAGACAGAGTAAGTTATAAGTATGAAAGTGATTAGTTTCTATGTTTAGCCAATAATACAACTTTTGAAATATGCTTTACAAATTTTACCCAACTATTTGGAGCAGATCAGCAGAATGAAAACTACATAATTACTGGATAAATAGATTTGTAGACTATTTCACTTGTTTCTTGTGAAAAATGAAAAATTACGTATTTTTGAAGGTGAGATGTATTGCCCATGCTTTTTTCCTTGCTGTTATTTGTAGCTATATTATGATTATCTCTTTATATTTACCCTGTTCTTCCTTTCCATAATGATATTAGTGACCCCAATGATGAATAATATTACATTACATTTTCTAGTATTCAGTTTTATAGTTGTATCATAATTTCAGCAATCCCATTTTTCGTTAAAAAGCCCTTCCTGTAAATTTGGCAACTACTCAATAATAATGATTGTCAATTTTCAGAATTTGTCTGTACTGTAAAAATAAACATAACATTCTTAATGCTTCATTAAAAATGTACTTTAAGAAGTTGT
Organism: Tamandua tetradactyla; assembly: GCF_023851605.1. Taxonomy (NCBI): domain Eukaryota; kingdom Metazoa; phylum Chordata; class Mammalia; order Pilosa; family Myrmecophagidae; genus Tamandua; species Tamandua tetradactyla. The sequence continues at coordinate 33,910,528 of NC_135352.1, forward strand.
TCTTAAGCTTTAGTTTGAATCCTAATCAACCAGAGGGTTTATTAAAAAGTGAGTTGCTGGTATGTCCTCCAGACTTTCTGATTCAGTAGGTCCTGGCGAGAGTTTGAGAATTTGCATTTCTAACAAATTTTCAGGAGATGATAATTCCTGGTCTAGGAACTCCACATTTGAAAACCAAAGTTTTGAGAAACACTGTTTATATATTTGAAGTCAGTAAAATCAAAAATTATTTGAGACCTTATTATCCTTTCTACACAGAGCTCCATTTTCGCTTCTTGCCTGTGACTCATGTTTTAGTCTCAATAAACATGCTTATTGCTTACACAGGTCTTTCAGCTGGTAGCAGGACCACTCGAATGTATTTGAATGGCATTGTGACAGCTTACAATTTGATTGCATTGTTCAGAAGAGACCTTTGGGTTAAGTGGACAGCCTGTTAACACATCAAGGGCACAACCTTGTATGGTGAGAACCTCCTTTCCAACAAGATTCAAATACAAATCAGCTGCCAACTTTCTCATTTCTTTGCAAAACTTCAGTAGCCAATCTTTATTGCAGGGAGAAGCTTTTAGTTCCAAATTGCAATTTTCGAGCTGTCAATGGAGAAGTAAACTTTGCTGGCATTTGGGGATTGTAGTAAAATAGATTGTGCTTCTTGTTTGTTATATTAGCATTACCCTGGTTTTTGTGTTTGTAAAATGGTGATATAAATAATTCACTCAAAAGAAACAGGCAAGAAGCATTTAACATTTTGTAAGGGTCAGGAGACATACGAGTCATTGGGGATAAATGATATGTAAGGATCTTCTCAGAGTTTAGGGCCTATGCCAACAGTCTTGCCTCCCTAATTTAAAGTCAGATTTAGCATCTATGTTGATCGCACAGCTTGGATGTAATAGTTTTCACTCTCTTTTGGAAGTACATATAAAAATGCCAGAAACTTTAAAATTTGATGGACTTACCCTGAAAATTCCAAATTTCTTTATTTCACCTGACTTCTCAACAACTTTCATTGATATAATATTAGAAGATAATCAGAAAGAAAAGAAAACATCATTCTTAATCGCTACACCTATTTAATACTGAAACAGTCTCGATAGGCATTACATCTGACTTGAAGAATGAAGTGAATGGATAGAGTCACACAAGGTAAGTCAGAGAGGTATTTAGTTTGGCTCTGCAAATCTGGAGTTCAGATTGACAGAGTCTGTTAAAGATATTGTCTCCAATTACAAAAGACGATTGTATGCATGAATAAATCATACTAATCTTTTTAGACAGACATAGCAGTAAAATCTGCACTGATATTTTATTCAACCCTCCTCCCCCGAGTTGGTTGTTAATCTTATGACAGTTAGGTCAAATAGGTGGACAGTGAACTTCTAAGCATGACTGTGTCAGGGAAATGGTTTTCCTTGGCTAAATATTCCAATGCAAAAGACTTGCTTGGATTTTCTGGCTGCTTGCTCAAGAACAAAGAAGGTACTGGAGTCCTAGGGCTTGGCATCATAAAGAGGAAACACCTAAAAAAAACCTTTCTGATCAATGTCTGCACAATCCTAGAGATGGCAATGGTGGAGACTTAATAAGAAGCATGCAGCCATTGCAACTTGCTCCATAAATGTCCAAGACTAAACTGGTTCATAGGCACGAATAAGAGGCCTTTCTTAGCTTTTTTGCTACATCATAAGTGGTGAAAATACAGCCACAGAAACCATCCCATACCTACCACCCCAACTCAATGTTCATCACCCTTCACACATTCTTGCATACATTATGTATGCATTTTTTCTTTTTATGGCAATCATATGAACACCAGATTCTGAGGTTATCTTTATGAACTGGCAGCAGGAGAGAAGGAATTGTGATCAATTAAAATAGGAAATATAAATGAAACAGATTTTAGGAAGAAGATGAGTTCATGTTTGGACTTTTCATTAAGTATCGAAGTGGAGATTTCCAGGAGACATTTATCTGTATGTAAGTTGAGCATGGGAAAGAGGTCTGATTGAAGTATGAGTTTTAGAATTGAATGTAGCTTTGAGGCATTTATCACCATGGGAAACAATGAACTCAATATAACAGTGAGTGTAAAAGAATGAAAAAGCAGTCATTGGAATCAGTATATTTCAATATTAGTAAAATCAGGGAACAGGAGTGTTGAGGATTGACTCCCACACCCCACAAAATACATGTTCAAATCTTAATCCATTTTTCTATGGGTGTACATTTGAAAATAGGACCTTTTGAAGATGTTATTTTTAGTTATGGTATGGCCAAATTGAGTAAGAGTGTGCTTAAACTGTATGCCTAGAAGCCATATCAAGCAGGAAATTTAGAACAGTCAGTCAGAAGTCTGATGTCAGAAGCCAAAAGCAAGAGACTGTGAGGTTATAAAGGACTGCCATCAAAGAATGTTACCAACTCCAGGAGAAAGCATGGCCCTGGTGACATCATGATTTTGGGCTTCTAGCTTCCAAACTGTGGCCAATAAGTTTTTTTTTAATCAACATTCATGGCATGAGTTGGCAATAGAGATACTCAAAATATCACCATTTGATTCTGTTGATTATACATTTGTATGAGAGTTAACTGAGATTTGTGGAGTTAAGAGATACAATGTTGTTGACTTGTTCTTAGATATGCTGGAAATAATTAAAAGAGAACAGGATGAGCTGGCTTCAAATTTGCAACTTAAACATTCTATGAAATATGTAAATGTTTCTATGTGTGTCCTGAAAGAAAATATTATTTCCTGTGGTCACAGATTTGAAATCTCTGAAAACCAGACCTAGAGTCTCATTGTGCAAGTAGCACTTTTACAACATAAACTAAAATCTCAACCTTGCAGGATATCTGGGGTTAAAATAAAGGTATTGGTTGGAAAAGAATGGGATCCTGAAAATTGGAATGAGGACATATGGGTTGACATTGATGTCCGTGGGAACAGCAGAACCCTGGATTCTGCTGATTCGTTGTTAGACAAACCTCTAATAGTTTGCCCTGAGGAAACAGACCCCACTCCTACTTCCAGCCTGCACTGAGGAAACAGTCACCCAATCTCCAGCCTGCCTTGAAGAAATAGCTTCCTGACATCCAGTCTGCCATGAGGAGTCTGCCTTCTATCTCCATCTAAAGAGATTAATCCTCAGTGCCTGCTGAACCTGTAACCACCTCCCCAGGGGACACAGCTCTCACTTCTCTGTCTGGAGACAGATAGGCATGGCTATCATAATGGAAAGCTGACTCAAAGTAGCAGTCAAAATAATCTGACTTTCAGAGACATATGGTATTGACTAGTGAGATGATGGGGTCTTTAGAAGTAAAATAGAAGGGCAGATTACTGACTTCACATTTGATCTCCATAAGCAGAAGAAATCTAGATCAAATGAACAAAAATCTAACTTAGATTACAAAGACAGGAACTCACAGCCCCTTAATCAATTTTCAGCCTTGAGAGAGTTCACAGATCCCAAGCCCCTTGAATGAGGGGAAGGCAAGGTATTCTTGAGGTTAAGTCTTCTTGGAAGGTTTGGTAGAATTCCTCTGTGAATTCGTCTGGTCCTGGGCTTCACTTTGGTGGGAAGATTTTGAGTATTAAGTCAGTTTCTTTGCTAATAATTAGTTTTTTGAGATCTTCTAATTTTTCTTGAGTCAATGGAAATAGTTTGGGTGTTTCTAAGAATTTTTTCATTTCGTCTAGGTTAACCAATTTATTGATGTACAGTTACTTTTTCATTGTACCCACTAATAGTCCTTTATATTTCTGTGCTGATGGTAATAATGTCCCCTTTTCATTTCTGATTTTTAGTTAATTGAATCCTATCTTTTTTCTTTGTCAATTTAGCTAAAAGCTTGCTGATTTTATTGATGTTTTCAGAGAATCATTTTCTGGTTTTCTTGATTGTTTCTTGTTCTTTTTTTGTTGTTTGTTTGTTTTCTATTTCATTTATCTCCACTCAATCTCTGTTATTTCATTCCTTCTGCTCATGTTGGGTTTAGTTTGTTCTGTTTTTCCTAGTTATTCCAGTTTTGAGTTTATATCCCTGATTTGAAGTCTTTTTTCATTTTAATATGATTTTTGAGGGCTATAAATTTCCCTCTCAATAATGTCTTCTCTGAAATATATACATTTTGGTATTTTGTATTTTCATTTTCATTCACCTTAACCTATTTCCTAATTTTGCTTCTGTTTTCCTCTTGAGTCTTTTGGTAGTTTAAAAGTATGTTGTTTAGTTTCCACATATTTGTGAATTTTCCATTTCTCCATCCGTTATTCATTTCTAGCTTCAGTCCTTTGTGATCAGAGAATGCACATTACATGATTACAATATTTTTCGAATTTATTGAGACTTGTTTTGTGACTGAGTATATGGTCTATCCTCAAGAATGGTCCCTGGGCACTCAAGAAGTATGTGTCTTCTGTTTTTATTGTATACCAGAAATAGGTTGGCTTTTATGATGAAGATTTATTAACTTACAATTTACAAAAAATGTCAAAATTAAGACATCAACAGTATGATACCTGGACTATGAAGAAAGATTACTAGCCTCTGGGACACCTCTCTCACATGGAAGACACATGGCTGACATCTGCTGATCCTTTTCTCTTGAGATTCACTGGTTTCAGATTCTACCTTCAGTGGCTTTCTCTGATTCTGTGGATCCTTGCTTCCTTCTTCTGGGGCTTTTCTCTCTAAGCTTTCTCTAAACTTCTCTGGGTACTTCTCTCTGAGCTGTCTGGGTTTTTCTGTCTTGTATTCTCTCAAAAAGTAGTCCAGTATAAAAGATTAGGACCCACCTTGAATTGAGCGGGTCACATCTCAATTGAAATGACCTAATCAAAAAATTCCACCTACATGAAGTCTGCACCCACAGGAATGGATTAAAAGAACGTGACATTTTCTAGAGTACATAACATCTTCAAAATAGCATGAATATAACTTTAGTTTTTACTGCCTCATTGAGCTTCTGACTAGATGTTCCATCAATTATCAATGGTGGTATATTATAGTCTCCTAATATTAATGTAGAAGCATCAATTTATCCCTTCAAAACTGTCAGTACTTCATACATTTTGGTGCATTTAACGATGCTAAATGGAGCTCTTCATAATTAACAATTAAAATTGTTACATTTTTATGTTGATGTGCCCTCTTTATCAGCATATAATGACTATTTTAGTCTCTCATAACTGTTTTTGACTTAATGTCTATTTTATCTGGTATTTGTATAGCCACCCCAGCCCTATATTGGTTAATAACTTGCACAGTTTATATTTTTTCCCATCATTTCACCCTGACCTATTTGTATCTTTGAATTGAAGGTGCATCTCTTGCAGAGAGAAATTGTTGGGCCATATCTTGTTATCCATTCCACCAATCTCTGCCCTTTGAAAATAGAGATCAACCCCCTTACATTTAAAGTCACTACTGATAATGCAGGACCTTCCCCTACTATTTTCCTTTTTAGTCTTTGTATGTCATATCTTTTTGGTCCCTCACTTCTGTTAATGCCTACCTTTATATTTATTTCATTTTTTGTGTGTTGTACCGTATTAAGTGCCTTCTCTTTTCTATCTGAATACATTTTTTCAACTGTTTTCTTGACGACTAACATAGGGTTGAAATTTAACATCCTGAACATGCAACAATAATAGTTGATTTGATACCAGTTTAACTTCAATAACATTGCACGTATACTCTTCTTATACCCTTCTGCTCCAACATCCTTTTTTTTGTGCTTCTTAGAACATATATCTTTGGATAGCATATGCCCAAGAACATATATCTATCACTGCTTTTTATGCTTTGCAGATTAGCATCTGTAGGAATAAGTGTACTTACATACCAAACAAACACTACAATAGTACTGTCATAATCACCCAAATGATTACCTTTATTGCAAGTCTTTATTTATGTATGCTGCTTTGAACTATTGTCTGGCACCCTCTCCTTTCAGTATGAACAGCTCCCTTTAGCATTGCTTGTGGGCAGGTTTACTGGTGATGAAGACCTCTGCTTTTGTTTGTCTGAGAATATCTTAATCTCTCCTCATTTTGGAAATAGCCTTACCAAATATAGAATTCTTGGCTGGCAGTTGTTTTCTTTCAGCACTTTAATTATTTCAATTTGCTGCCTTTTGTCCCCATTGTTTTTCATGATAAAGTGGCATGCAATCTAATTAGGACTCCCTTGTACATAACTTGCTGCTTTTCTCTTGCAGATTTCAGAAATCTTCTCTTTTTGTCCTTCACATCCAGTAGTGTGATCATATATGACAAGGTGTATTTTTCTTCAGGTTTATCCTGTTTGGTGTAATCTGACCTTCTTATATGTGCATATTTATGTCATTTGCTAAGCTTGTGAAATTCTCTGTCATTATTTCTTTGAATATTCCTTTATCTCTTTCTTCTCCATATGGAACTCCCATAATGCATATGTTACTGTGCTAATGATGTTCCAGAGGATTCACAGGCATTTTTTTTTGCTTTTAATATTTATATATATATTTCCAATCCTCAATAGAAAGACATGTCATATCTTCTAGTTCACTGATTCTATCTTCCACCTGTTCCAGTCTATTCTTGAAACCCTCCTGAGAATTATTCATTTTGTATGTTGTGGTCTTCAAATCCAGTACTTCTGTTTGGTTCCTTTTAAAAATTCTCCATCTTTACTAAAATTCTCATATTGCTCACTCATTACTTTCTTGATACTCTTTAGTTCTTTCTCTGTCATTTCCTTCATCTACTTAAGCAGTTTTAAGGTGATTTTTTTTAAAGGTTTAGTTCAGTACAGCCACATACTCATTTCTTTGTTGATATTTTCTCTACTTTGACTTCTTCCTTTGGATGGGCCATCATTTCCTGTTTCCTTGTTTGTCTTGCACTCTTCTTATGCACTGTGCATTTTAATATTTTAAGATATTAACTCTAGGATTTATTCAATGAGATATCCCCTTCTTGGTTTTGTAACTAGCTGACTGTAAGACAGATTTTCTTGAGCTTTGATTAACTTATCAGGAAGGTCTACCCAAAGACAACGCAGTGTACAGGGTCTTCTCTGCCTTTCTGGGTCTTGGTCTTATCATGAGCTTGCTTGTTACTTGTTTTGGAGATCCCCTGTTTATAGGAGTCAGATTACCCTCTCTGATCCCCAGGAGACAGGCTTCCTTCTCTTGTGTATTTGAAGCTGGCAGGCCTTTTTCTCAGAAAGGTTACCGCTATAGTTTTTTACACTGTTTTCATTGTCTCAAGCTGATTTTGCCTGGAAGACAAATTCTGAGAGAAGGGACACACTGGAGAACACTTTCCCAAGTCAGTCTTTCCAAGCCAGAACAAGGCTAGGGGCCCATGAATGGGATGCAAACCAGCTCCAACTTGTCCAACTTGGAGAATCAAGAAGACCACCAAAATCTCTCTGATGGCTCCTCAGAGCTGAGCTCTCCTGTCCTGCCCAGCAAATGCAGCCTTTCCAAGAACTGTTCACTATAGCCCTAAGGAAGTATAGCATCTGTAAGTTTCCATCCCACTGCCCCATGTGGAGAGGGTTGAAACAATAGCTGCCCTCAGAGCTGGGCACCAGTGGATCTGGATCTGAATTTGCTAATCAAAAGCCACTGTCAGTGATTGGCCGCACCCATGGTTGTTTTTTGGAAAGAGGAATTTTATGCCCTTTTAGTCAGCAGTGAAATCGATAACCTGGACCCCACAGCAGCCTGCTAAGGACAGGGGGATGGGCGCTGGTCACAGAAGTATGGAGAAAGCAATTCATTGTTCTTTAGCATGATTTATCAGCCTCTTCTTCCTGCTCATCTCTGGATGCTGTAACAGTGTCTTCTGGCTTCTGGAGTTTTAAAATATTGGTTTCATCATTCCCTGTCTGTTTAATAGTTGTTTTGGGGAAAAGACTGAGTCCTGGAACTCTGTATTCCACCTTCTTCCCACAATCCTTCAATATGTTATGTAGTTTGTTATGTTTATTGCTTATGATATGTTTATTTACTATTATATGTGTTTCCTCAAAAGTGAAAGCATCAGGAGAGAAAAAAAAAAGGAATTTTTGTTTCTATACATTAGTATGTCTGCCCTTACTGCCCAATACAATTTCTGTTACTAAGTGTATCTCAATAAAAATTTGCTGAAATTTCAAATACATAGAAAAGTCATTGAATTTTTCATACTGTGAGACTCATTTCAATCACATTTTTTCAGAGTTTGGGGTTAATAGCAATGGTGACATTGGGTGGTAATCTCTAGGAAATTGCTAGTCAAAGTGACAGCTGCTGTGCTAGTGGTAGAAAAATCTTCTGGGATGGGGGCAGGGTGGAAAGGTTCGCAGTCTAAAGTCTACTACTCTCAAATGATCAACTTTTTAAAATCGTTCTAGATTCATATTTCAGTGACGAGTCCAGTATACTATAAATATCATTACATCACTTGAAAAAAAAAAACAAGCAGAAAACTTTATTGGTAAAACAAACAACAGAAGAATAAAAAACGTACAGGGGTAAAATCTGTAAAAAGAACCAGTACTGATACCGTGGCAGGTTATATGAGCTCTTATCCATTCCTTGAAATGGAGAAAAGACCTTTCTTGTGAAACTTTTATGAGTACACAAGAAAATATGAGCAAAGCAGAAAGAAGAATGCTTGATTCAGAGTTCATATTTGATAAATAGCAATTCTATTTCATTCCTTTGTTTCCTCGAAAGTAGCAAGTATCTAAAAGTGTCATTTTATATAACAGAAACATAATATTTTACTATCACCTTTAATCACTTTTTGTTATATAGGCCCCTTGTTGTTTCCTACGCTACATCCCCACTCTTTCTCAGCTCCAGTTCATGATTCAATATCTTCTCTTCAGAGAAAATTTTTTTGCGAACAACGCACACCCCAACCTACCCACACACACTCACCCCATACACTTGATATTATATTACCCTCTGTGTACAAGGGTATGATGGTTTGAAGCTATGTGTACCCCCATAAAACCATGTTCTTAAGATTAATCCACTCCTGGGGGCATGGACTTATTGTAAGTAAAATCTTTTGGTGAGTAGGACCATAAATTGATATGTGGCTTACCTAATTCAGGGTAGATCTTCATCTTTTTACTGGAATTCTTTATAAGAGGATAAGAGGCAAATGGAAGATACCAAAAAATGCTCCAGAGAAGCTAAGAGATGAAAGTCAGGGAGCACACAGAGAAGCTAAAAAGGATTTAGCTAGAGAAGCTGAGCGACACGGTCACACACAGAAGCTCAGAGAGGAAGCTACTAAAGCCAGAATCTGGAAGCAACGAAATCTTGGAGAAAAGAGAGGGATCCAGCAGACATTACCATGTACATGGCCATGTGACAGAGAAGTTGAGGCTCACTGGTGGCCAGTTTCAAGGAGAGCATATCATCCTGTTGGACAATTTCACAGTCTCAGAACTGGAACCTTTTGAGTTAATAAATCCTCATTATAAAAGCCTGTCCATTTCTGATATATTGCATTTTGTCAACTTTAGCAAACAAAAACAAAGGGTAGTGCATATATTTATTTATCATTCCACTTAAAACAATACTTTGCACAGAATTGGCCATGATTGAATAACTGTCAAAATTTAATTACACCAATGTGTTTATGAGGAAATCAAAATTTTTCATGTTACTTTCTTTTAGTTCAGTAAAATCAGATTATCTCAATGTATAACTCCTTAGATGTTATCTCAGAGAAGGATAAGGTACTAACTAATCAATAATGGGTTAAACAATGATATGGAAGCTGGGAATAATTAATGTAACTTTTAATACTATTTACTTGGTCTGTATCTTTCCATATATTGTGGAATGACTCTAAGTAGTAATGCAATCAAAACTTTTGACTCATTCACTAAGTGTTGTGCAATATTCTATGAACAAAGTGTGAGAGATTGATTCATATATCCCAATTTAGACATGTTTTCATCATAATCTGCAGTCCTGTAAGTGTGAACCCATTGTAAATAGAATCTCTCGAAGATGTTATTTTAAATTCTGTGACCCAAGTGAATGAAGTTAGATCTTTATCTGGATTACCAGAGCTCTTTTAAAAAGAAAGAAACCAGAGTTAAAGAAGGCCACAGGGAGATGATAGAAGTCAGAAGGAATTCAGAAGAGAAAGAAGAGTATATTATCATATGATGGGAAAGCAAAGGAATCCAAAGCTTGCTGGCCAGCCAGAATGCTACCTACTTTGGGAAGATGTAATAGTACTAGTCAAGGCCTTTCATTGGACTTCTGGCCTCTGAAAAGGTAAGTCAATAAATTCCTATATTTAAAGACAACACATGCTATGGCATTTGTCATAGCAGCCTGCCATACTAAGACAAAATCAGAAATAAAAGTACGTGTGTTTCTAAATCATGACTACTAATTGCAACTAATTGAATTACTTTAAAAAGTACTAGGATATACTTATTATAAATTCAGAATCCTGAGTACTATCCCTGATTTACAAAATCAGGGCCTCTGAATATAGGGCAAAGGGAGTGATGTGGGAAACAAATTCCTGTGATATTTCATTTGCATAATGAAGTTGAGAAACTGTGCTAAGAGAATTGAACAAATATATTCTGAGAGAATTCATCTTGTTAGAAGAAATACAAATACCTCAAAGTTCTTTGCTTAAATGTATGACTGGGGATCAGTTTTCAGAGTTAAGTGCTGAAGAACTGAATTAGTGCTTGTATCCAATAATATATTTTTAGAGGAAAACAATAACAGAATCCAAAACATTTTTTCGTGTTTGTTTTGGCAACTTTTCAAATTCATTTGATGTTAATTAATGTGACGCTTCTTAAAAAGTCAAAAAGTATTAATGTGCTTCATAGTTTTCCTTTCAATTCTTCAAAGTAATCTTTCTCTATGATGCTTAATTTTCACGTACTCTACAAAGAACAAGGAGAATTCTAAAAATATTAGAATTCTGTTTCTAAAGATCATCAGGTATGAAAGAACCTGCCAACCTTAAAATTCTATTTGGAACTCAAATAATTCCATCTGTTTGGGACACTTTCTGAATACTCTTTCCTTGACTAATTTGTTATAAAACTCACATTTCATAAATAAATATTGACTGCTTCTTCATATTCAGTATGGTAGATTCATAATGTTTCTCATCAAGAATTCCCTGATGTTTAGTCTAATAACTACCAAGGAATAAATAAGATTTTTGGGTCAGACCTTGCTCTGAGTGTATCTATCTTGACTTCTCCAGTTTTCTGTATTTATTTTAACAGTATACTAAAGAACTTCATTTCTTTTTTAATAATATATGTAAAGTTGAAATGATATTTTACTTAACATTTTGATTTCACTTTTCTCCCTTTTAGAAAACCAATAATCTCTTGATCCATTAAAAGTACAATATAAAGCAATGTCTAGCCCAATATACCTATGGAATAGTTACAAATGCTTGCCAATTTTGTTAAAATTCATCAAATTATATAATTGTGATTTTTTCAGTTATACATATATGGTATATGTTAAATTAGTTGCCTGCTTGTGATAATAATCAGAGTCTCATTAATGATGAACATTTCCAAGAATAATGGTTTACTAATTATTTTTTCTAAAGTTGCTAATTTATCAATAACCATGTTGCTAATCTGAAATAGTTTTGACAAGTTAAATCATATGTAAAAGCTTTCTGTTTTCTTATTTTAAAATAACAAAAAAACCCTATTAATTCTGCTTTTAAAGATAGTTCCGGCTTCAATTATGGTGTATATTAATACCATCCTCCATTTAAAATTTAACATCACATTTATAATTACATAATACCAGGTCTGATAGAGCACTAAAAGCTAAAATATATACCTGTATATAGAAATCAGGCAGCTCTCAGTTATTTTGATATTAAAATACCCTTATGTTGACATCAGTTAAAATAAAACTCATTTGAGAGCTCCCTTTAAATGGTCTGCTAGATGCCTACAATCTACTGACTTTATTTGTATACATATTTTGTCTATGTCATTTATTTCCAATTTTCTTACTCTCCTTGACAAGCTTTGACAAATTGCTCCTTTTCACTTAGAATAAGCAATCTGATGAAAAAAAATTCTGTATTGCTGAATTAGGCATACTTTCATGCAAGATTAATTGTAATTATTGTCATCAAATATATCTGACGAATAAAAGGGCTGGCTCTCTGAATTTAATGAGGATATTGTTCCAATCCCTATTGTGAGTCATCATGTATTCAATTTCCGTTTAAAAAATTTCCGTTTAAAAATATACCATGCTTACTTTTTTTGCTGTCTCTGTGTTTGCTAGAATAAGTCATTTATTTTTGAAATTAACAAATTTACAGTGGTAGAATTTGAGAATGTTTTCTGTATAAACAAATGTGTGTAAAGGTAAATGAGTTATAACCATGTGTGTACAAAATAATGTTCTGTCCCAAACCACAAACCTGAAGTCACTTCTCTGTGGGAGGTATTTTCCTAAGAAAAGCATTGCATGTCAGTACAAATCAGGCCAGTTCTCACCAAGCAGGTATTAACCTATAGGAACCTTGCAGGCACCAGAATATTTCAAATGAGTTCTGTGTGCGTGAGTGTGCGTGTGTGCATATGCGTGCGTTTATGTGCTCTGTTTCTGTATATGAGCCCAAGTAGAAAGAAAAACATTTCCTTTCCCGTACTTCAGTTTTCTGAATAAGCTGGGTTCTCGTGGTAGTGATGATTGTTTTTTTTTTCTTTGGTGCATTTTATTTTTCTCTGGGGGAAATTATAAGGAATATATTGGTAGATTCGTCATAACAATCTACTTTCCATAGTTCTCTTTCTATTATCTTTTTTTCCCAAGACTTTTTTCTTGGGAAATATTCACATATCATAAATACAAAGAAGTATTTGACTTCTATACTATAATATTTGACTACAGTTACTGACTTTTCTATATTTGTGTTCAGTGGGGAGGTTATTATTAGAGGATAGGTCTTAAAAGAAATGAGGATAAAATAAAATAAGTGGGGAGGTAGAGAGCAAACTCTCCTGTCAAGTGTTTGTTGGGCCGGGGACACTGTATTTACTTACTGTACTGGGATGAAATGTATTTGTTTTGCAATGCTGCTGTAACAAATTATCACCAATGTAGCAGCCTAAATCAACAAAGATTTTCTCTTTCATTTCTGGGGGTCACAGGTCTGCAATGGGTCTCAGCCGGCTAAAATCAAGATTTTTGGCAGGTCTGTGTTCATTTAGGGAAATTCTAGATGAGAATCCATTTCCTCACCTTTTGCAGCTCCTAGAGATTATCTGCTTTCCTAGGCTTTGATCCATTTCTTCTTCAAAAACAGGAAAGGCTTGTCAAATCTTTTCTATGACATTGCACTGACTCCAGTGATGCTTCCATCTACAACATTTAAAGGAATCTTCTCATAACATTGGGCTCACTTGGATAATGCAGATTAATTTCTGCTTCTTAAAGTCTGGTGATTAGCAAGCTTAATTTCATCTGCAGCCTTAATTCCTCTTTGCCATGTAACATAATATAGTCACAGATTCTTGGAATTAAAACATGACCTACTTAGGGGGTGTCATGGTCAGGTTCATGTGTCAACTTGGCCAAGTTGTGGTACCCGTTTGTCCGGTTGGGCAAGTGCTGGTCTGTCTGTTGCAATGAGGACATTTCATAGAATTAGATCATGATCACGTCAGCTGCATCCACAGCTGATTCCATTTGTAATCAGCCAAAGGGGAGTGTCTTCTGCAATGAGTGATGCTTAATCTAATCACTGAAAGCCTTATAAGGAGGATTCAGAAGAGACAGGCTCTATTCCTGCTTCCGCTGGTGAGCGTCTCCTGTGAATTTCGTCCAGACCCTCCTTCCCAGTCGTCGGCTTCACAGCCTACCAACACTGCGGATTTTGGACTCTGCCGTTCCCACGGTCACGTGAGACGCTTTTATAAATTTTATATTTGCGAGTGTTCCCTGTTGATTCTGTTTCTCTAGAGAACCCTAACTAATACAGGGGGCCATGATTCTATCTACCACACCCTTTCAGCAAACTTCTTTCCCTCTAGATGTAGTCTTACTGCATACTAAAGAATAGGTTAGCCGTATTAGATTTATGCTTTGATGACTTAGGCTTAGTCGTGCCAAACTTGTGTATGGAAATTTGCTTATCTTCTCATTCTCCACCAATAAATGTTCTTTTTATTTTCTGGGAAAACGAAACTCCTACAAATAAACCCTGGAAACTTAACATAACAAATATTGGGGGGAACTTAAAAGAGGGTCTAGCTAAATTCCTGAGAAATATAACTCCAGGTCTCACATCAAAGAGCTTGAACCTTAATCCGCTTCTTCCAGCCTATGTATCCATTACACATTCTCATGGAAATTGCCATTATTAAATGCGAATCTGATTGTGTCCTATCTCATTTTACCATTTGTTCTATGTCTAAAATGAGTACCACAGATTTTAAACTTCTTTGTCTCAAACCCATTCTCCAGTCTACTACACTATTTGCATTTCTTCAACATGTCATGATTTTCCAAGTTTTGTTTATTTTACCATTTATATACCCTCTTTCTTCAAAAGAATCTAATTAACCACGGAATTCTTCTTTCTAATCAACCGTCCACCAAATTTATGACTCCCCAAAAAATAGTCAAAATAATGTTAAACATAACAATGTTAATGATGATGATGCAATAATGATAATAAACGCAGACCTTTAAGTGGTGCTTAATTGGTGTCAAGCACTATTCCAAGCACATGACATAATCAATCATTTACTTTTTACAATACTGTGACATATACTGTTAATATTCTCCTTTTATAGATGAGTAAATGGAGGCACAGAGAGTTTCAGCCACTATTTCTAGAACACACTACAAATTGGTAGATTTGGGTCTTAAATCCAGGCACGAATGACCCAGAGTCTTGGCAATGAATTATAATGCTCAGCTGACAAATTTCTATTGTGGCTCTGCAGTTGTATTTCTATCTAATTTTACCTTGACTCATTTATTTCTCATGCAGTGATCTCTCTTATTTGGAATAAGTTTGCTCTCTCTCTCAGTGTGTTGCTTTCCCATTAAGCCCATAGGAGGTACTTAAAAGAACTAAATTTTTAAAAGCCACTTTATTCACTTATTTTCATAAAAGAGTAAGTAAACTCTTTATGACCTTTACAAGTATATTTTAACCCACTTTAAGAGTAAACAAATGCATGGGGTGGGAGAATCTGGGATAATGTTGACCATTACTGTAGCTAGTGGACAAATATCTAAGAGTAGATAATTAAAAGTGTGGCTGCCACATGTCTTTTCCAGAACAGATATCATGTTCACTAGATTTCTATGTTTACAGCTGAGCAAATATACTATAAATAGAATATGTTACTACACCTGACATGAAAATTCTTACTAAAAGACATAAACACTAAAAATTATTTTCAATGAAAATTTTCTTGGGATGTATTGTCCCCTCCTTATCATTTAGTGGCTTCGGCCTCTGGGACAGCACACAAATCTCCTTCATGTTCAGATGGCTGCTTAATAGAGAGCCTTTAAAATTCATGATTTTAAAAATTATTGTAATTTTACTTAAATTTATCACACATTATGTACATTTCAATTAATTCTTTATGTAGCATTATTTTATTTGATAGCCGAAGTCTCTCTTTATTAATAAATAAAATTTTAGCTGTAGAATTTTTTCAAGTTTTAAGCTATTTATCTGCTTTAATTTACGAATGATCCAACTTTTTAAAAAGGATCTCAGAGCAATTCACTAAATTGTGCAAAAATTCCCAACATCCCATGCCACATAGAAAGACAGAGAATGTACAATTGCTCAATTTAAGGACCAAATGTACATTTTCATTACTTCAGGTAATAATGAGTGAAAATCCGTTGTTTCATGGGATATAATGCATTAAATATTAAAAACCTTGAAGCTATTTGAGAGATCATGACCTGTAGCTTTGTAATGATAGCTAGATTCAAGGCACTTCTTTTTACAGAAAAAGAGTCTATTTTCAGGCAGATTTTATAACATTTAGTAATCATAAGGTCAAATTATACAGAAAGACAGGCATACATTTAAAAGACGAATAAGAGCAGCTTTCATGGATTCATACCCAAGCTTTTAAGTATTAGAATTTGATTAAACAAAGACAAATTTCTAATAGTATTCCATTTGGGAAAAACATGTTCCAGAAATTCAATTTTGGGTATTTATTAGCAAACTTCACTCTAAAATTATTTATACATATAAATATATAATTCAGCATAAAATTAATGTTATAGTATTCTATTAAGATAATTAGAAGAAGCCTGAATGTTTTGTATAATGTTTAGTATCTAGTCCATTGTCTCCCAGTGTGTTCCTCAGACTGGTTGCATTCCGCAAACATTTTTCAGTTAAAAAATATTTATTGGAAAAGTTTTATTTTACTGACCAATCATACATAAGATACAGGATTCCTGTTCATCACCCCAAAACCAATACATTGTGTTGGTGGGAGACATTTGTTAACAACTGGTAACACTTTTTATTTATACTAATTTTTTAACACTAGTTACATTTGTTACAACTAATGAAAAATTATTAAAGTAGTAGTAGTTAATAAGTACTATTAATAAAATAGTACTTTTAACTACAATACCCCTTTTTATAATAGGGGTATTTTTACATACACCACCCTATTTTTAATGCCTTGCATTAGTATCACAAATATGTCATGATTCATGAAAGATTATTATACTATAAGCTATAATCCATCATCTACAATAGAGTTTGTTGTGTTATATAGTCTTATGCTTTATTTTTTAATATTAATTCTAGTAACATATATGATCTAAAGTTACCCCTTTTAGATACTTATATCTCTATATATGGGATAAACCATGCAAATGTAAATTGAAATTGAATAATTCTTTTGTACAATGCTAAGGGGATTTAATTAACTGTATTAATGCTATGTTTATCTATGTTTTGTGCTCATGCTAAGTCTTTAATTCCTGGTGAAGCTTAAAGTCAGTAATTAGCATGGCCAGAGATCATGAAAAAGTATAGGTAAAAGATTGAACTAATTTTGTATGACTTTGATGTTTTATAATTTTTGCTTCTACATTTGTTTCATACAGAACATTTTTAGCTAGAAGATGAATTTCACTAAAACCCAGATCCAAATTCTTTATAGCCCAAGGCTATGTCATTTAGGTCTTTATTATTTATAGTGTGGAATTCTTGTTTTTTTACTTGAATATAAGTATCTGTGTGCATGTGCATGTGTGTGTGAATGCATGTGTTTGCCAAAATACTTATTTAATACAATATGACAATTGGTCTATAGTAGAAACTATGAGACTTAAAAATACTCCTTCCAATAGCTTTCCCTTTTTTTTGACTTATTATAGGAATTCTTTGATTAATTAAAAACGAGTTAATGTAGAGAAGAAGGCAATTGAAAGAAGGTAAAATCAGATGTAAAAAAAATTTAGGAAAAATTATTACATAAGAGGGAATTTAAGAGGAATTGTTCAATAATATAAGACAAATAGCGACCAATAAAACATTATGAGCATCTCAAAAGTCACATCAAGGTATGCTCAAAAATCATTAAGTGGTGGGGGAAGGTAAAATGGGAAAATGGGGACATACCAGCTATCATTTCAACTTATTTAATTACAGATATAATATCTCCAAGTATAAATATCTCCATGACATATAGAACTTTTAATTAGGCTATCAATCAGTACTTTTTAATTACTATTTTCCAGTACTCTTAAGGACCAAAAACAAATGGAATATGAATGAGTTTCTAATACACATAATAAGTACAGGACTTCTTTAAAAGTAGAAAGATGGACCACAGAGTGTTGGTTCTAGTTGCTTAATGGTAATTTGAGAAGGAGAAATGAATATAAAGATCACACAAATGAGAAGAAGGAAGGAGGTTGGTGCCAAAGGTGTGTGTATTTGCCTGGTGGGTGATAAATACGGTTTTGAGTAAAAGGAAATGTTTTCATGTAACTGAAGTCTATGAAATTAATGTTCACAGTGATTTTGTTTTAAGAAATGCATTGCTTTTTTGGTTACTTACAGTTTCAGAGTTGTTAACTTCAAATAGTTTAAACTTGCCAAGCAATTTTCATTTATTTTGGCATCTAAATATACAAACCTTTGCTTTGATTTAAATTTCAATATCAAAGAATCACAGAATGCAATTTTCTTTTTTTAATTTCTGTTTCTGGCTTTATGCTGTGTTACAATCTTTAATTGAGCCTCCTGCTGAAAACAACTAACAATGCTTAATAAGATTAAAAAATAAAGTATCATTTAAAAAATGCATTGTGTAGATGGAATAGCTAATTGCTGGTGCCCTGCCCATACCCCCTGAGCTCTCACCTTCCCAGCCTGTACCTTTGGTATGCTATAGCATAACCTGCAGCTCTCCACCTCTGCTTTCATTTAACAAGGGAGGCTTGTTTCATTTAACAAGGGAAGTGCCAGAAATAAAATATCCCCTGGAGACACCCTCAGCTAATGACAGCTGATGGTCGACTATTGGAGGCTGAATAATTCAGGTTCCTTTTCCCTCAAGAAGGTGGAAAAATTTGGAGACCTATTCCTACCACTTCTAGGGTTTTTTAAGGAGATTGAACCTCATCTGTCCACTGTGGAAACTAGCTTGACAGTACAAAACTCCATTTATTGTTTTCTTTTTCTTCCTTAACTCACTTTTCTATTGTTGTTTCTTGTGATCCAAATAAACTATATGAATTAAAACTTTTTCTCTGTCTTCTTTCGGGAAATCCAAACAGACAGCTGGTAACTAAAGCAATGCAATCCACTGACTGACACCCTGTACATAGTGGAGAGGTGCTATGCTGCCAGGAACAAATATTCCAGCACCAGGTTTCAATTTTGCCAAATTCTCTGCCACCTAAAAAAAAACCACTGCCTTCCTTCCAATTTGTGAAGACTTTCCTTTAAGTCCTCAATGGAAGTATATGTAGAGTCCACATTTCTACCAAGAGTCTCTTCAAAGCATTCTAGGCCTTCTTTGTTAAGCTCCTCACAATTCTTCCAGAATTATCCCCTTAGCCATTTAAAAACCATTCCGACATGTTTGGTATTCACAAACAGAGCAGCACCTTTCTCCTCTGGTACCAAAATCTGTTTTAGTTTGCTAATGCTGCTGGAATGAAATACCTCAGAAATCGATGAGCTTTATAAAGTTAGTTACAAACTCACTAATTTAGGAAGACACAAAGTGACCTCTGCCAGTCCTGTTTCCTGGCTTCCGGGTTCAGCTTTCCCTGAGGTGTTTTCCCTGCATCTCCAAATATCTGGGTCTACGTAGGCTCTGCGTGTTGAGATGTGCTGAGCTGCTGAACTCCGCCTAACTGTGCTGAGCTGCTGCCCTCCTCTGACTTCTCTTAAGCCTCCAGTTGATCAAGTTAAAAGGTCACTCATTGCAGAAGTCACGCTCCTTAGTCAACCACAGATGAGCTCAGCCATAGTTGAATTTCACATGCTGCTGATTTAAGTCCACAGCAACACAACAACTGGACACCATCACCTGGCCAAGTTGACACCTGAACCTAACTACAACATTCCTAATATGTAATATAAATAAATATATCATTTTGGGTGAAACAAAGGTGGGTCCTGACTGAAATGGGGAATCACTGTATTTCTAGCAATATTTTAACCCCAACCCCATTCCCAGGCCCCTACAAAAGAGCACAAGGACTCATCGTTAACTTGCAAACTGGGTGATTGGCCGTTTTCTTTTCTCATCACTAATTATTTCCCTATTCTGTTTATGCTGAAGGATAATAATTTGACCACCCAGCTTCTATTCTGCCCCCTATGAATCCATCCCCTACACTCTATACTACACATTCTTTACACTTATCCTATCATGCCCTTTGAAAACAATAAATTGCCTCTTAACCTCCCCTGAATTAAACCTCTTATGAGCTTTGTATGACACAAAAATCCAAACCCTATAGAACGTTTCAAAGCATTACCTTGTTTATCACCGAGGATGACTTCCGTCCTCGTCTTCTACATTCTTTATATTTGTCTAAATGGCCAAACCTATTTCTCTTTAGAGCAACATACTTGCTAATACCTCTGTTTGGAAAAATATCCACCTCAGGTTTGGAGGGCTTGCTCCTTATGGGCTTTTCTTTCTCAGCTCAAATGCCATTTTCTCCAACTTATCTACCCACCCCCTTCAATGTTACATAATCCAGTTTTATTTTCTTTCCTTCGCAGGATTTTAAACGGTTTGAAATTGTCTTATTTTTGTGAGTATTTTCTCCTGTGGTATCTGTGTCTCCTACCATGACTATAAAATCTATGGGATCAGTTCAGTCAGATCAGTGCTGAAATATAGTGTTCAAAACTATCTTTTGAATAAATGAATCAGTGAACTAATGCTGGACGTTAGAATCACAGTCTTGAAATTAATTAAAGTAGATCAGCTGACTCAGTATCCATAATACTGATAAAAGTAAATATCTGCTTTCATAGGTTTTAAAGTTAAAATCTTATCTACATTGGGTACAAGGGTAGTTCATGATAGAATTCTCCCCTGCCAAGCAGGAGACATTGTTCGATTCCCAGTCCATACACTTTCCAAACAACAGAAAAGCAAAGGAATAAACAAAGAAAAAAAGCAAATAAACAAAAAATTCAACAAATGATGCTGCGATAAGGGGATACTCTCATGGAAAAAGAATGAAATATGACCCCGCCACATAGCATACAAAAACAAACAAAACAGTCTTATCTTACACAGCTGGCAACAACAAACTAAGAAAGAACCACAATCACAACAATAAACTCTCTCCCATTTCTGGGGAGCATCTCCTCCATTAAGCCTTTCATGTGTTCATGCTCTTACTTCTCATGTGCCAACAAGGTAGGGTTATCAGCCCCATTATTATACCTGATTTAAAGTTTCTTAGATTGAAGTCCAGGTGCTTAGAATAGTTCTCAAAAGAACTAGCTGTAAGAGGTAAAAATTTAATCACTGAACTCTCTGAGTCACCTCTTTCTTCTCCAAGTAATTCCCAAACCCTGTGGCATTTCTACTATGATGTCATGCTTCTACTCAGCATCTTCTCCAAACTCAAACTGAGAATAAATACCTGTTAGTACTTATATATTATATTTTATAAATATAATTATTAGTTAAGAAATATTTACAAATGATACTTATATATCAGTTGTTAGCAAATAATAAATATTCTCATAACCTTTTTCTAAGTGAAAGGCAATATGACAAGGGTAGAATATCAGTCATTTCCTCTTATTTACCCATTAACTCTGATAGTGGAGAATGAAGACGGAGTGTTAATCCTCTTTAATTTATACCTTAAGCTTTACTTTAAGGAAGAAAAGAACATAAAAATTGACTTCCGTTTTTGCTGCAATAGGAAAAAAAAATTTAAAAACAACTGGAAATCAAACTTAACTATCCATTGATAGAAGCATTTTTATTTTTTTCTGAACCAAAACAAGTAATTGCATATTATCAAAATATAAAAATAATATAGTACTGTTCACCAATGAAAATGAGAGTCGCAATTCATTTATTGGATAAATATACTCAGTATTGACACCATAGGGATTCAGATCAAATAGGGGACTATGTAATGATCTTTCTTTGATTACTATGAGATCTCATGGAATTTGGCTGCTTATGACAAAATCAGTTTACTCCTTAACAGAAGGTTGCTGTACTAGTTTGAAAGTGTTGTGTACCCCCAGAAAAGCCATGTCTTTTAATTCTGATTGAAAATTCTAGATTGGAAATCCTTTTGATTAGATTATTTCCATGGAGACGTGGCACTCCCAGTTGTGGGTGTGCCCTTTTGACTAGATTATCTCCATCAAGATGTGCCGTACCCAATTGTGATCACGGTCTTTCAATTAGATGGAGATGTGACTCTGCCCATTTAAGGTGGGTCTCGATTAGTTTACTGGAATCCTTTGAAAGAGAAGAGACAGTCAACATGAGACCTAGATGTTTGGAGATGCGGATGCTTAGAAAACAGTTGCTGCAGAGCTAACAGAGACACAGACACGTAGAGATGCGTGGAGTGCTGACAGAGAAAGCAGATGCCTAGATATGGACACATGTCACCATGTGCCTTTCCATGAGATGCTATGCAAGGCAGAACCTGAAGAGAGCTGAGGGAATCCAAGCAATGAAAGCCAGCCCAGAGAAGCAAACTGAGGAATCCTTGCAGGAACAGAGGCTGAAAGTAATGCAGCCCAGGAGCAAGGGACCAGCAGATGCCAGCCATGTGACTCCCCTGCTAACAAAGGTGTTTCAGACCCTATCAACCTTTCTTGAGTGAAGGTAACCTCTTGTTGGTGTCTTAATTTGGACATTCTCACAGCCTTAGAATTGTAAAGTTGTAATGTAAAAATTTCCTTTATAAAAGCTGTCCCATTTCTGGTATATTGCATTCCAGCAGCTTAACAAACTAATACAGATGCCAAGACATGGCTAGTGACATGTATTCTCCAGAGATTTTCTTCAGAAAACACTTCCTTTGGCTGTTTGTGTTTGGTCTCTTGTCCAACATTTGGCTGTAGAATTAACATTTTACAAACAAATGGTTTGTCTTAGGTTATCAAGACAATTGTTGGATGTGAGGCTGCCTCATTGAACCTGTTGGCAAGAAGTGCCATGGGGTTTGTTTATTTCCTTCCTGCTACTATGAGTGAAAGACCTAAGGTTAAAAAAAAAAGGTACCCACAAGATCACCATGGAAATTGTATTTTTTTCTTCAAGAAGCTATCAAGAACCTGTTCTTGCATTTATATTTGTTGTTGTCACAATTATAATGCAAACTATTTCCTTTCCTGGCAGCAGGACTCAGGGAAAAAAGGAGATACCAGAAATAAATAAATAGCAGGTAGTTATTGTCGTAAGGAATCTGCCTGCAGAAACACCTTTAAGAGCTATACCCATCTGACTCCCTTACTGCCCGGAGGGACTTCCAGCTTGCTATGCCTTTATCTTTATGTTTTCACTATTATATTAGTCTTTCTCTCAAGTCATGAGAAATCTTTATTCCTCCAAACAGAGATTATTCTCCTCTATATGATTTATGTCGCCAGAGTGATTTTAGAACAATTCACGCCATTAATCTTACTATGAGACACAGAGATACTTAAATTAATAACCATTTCCTTGATTTAGTAACTTCATTGTAACAAAAGTGAAAAATTCCTTGAAAATCCAGAAGTTGTATGTGATGAAAGAAATGAGTATTTAGCATTTTTTTTAAAGATACAAGTATTTTCAGAAGTCCGAAAAGCCTATTTTAATATGTTCCGTCTGGACTGAAAAAGGTTGATGCAGTTCTCCCACCATGGTATTACAGATAATTGGGATATCGCAAAACCATTGTTTTGCACACTGGCTAGAGGTAGCTGGGTTAAAGAGAATAAAGCTACAAAGTAATCCTCCAATATGTCCTTGAAATTTAGGTATAAGCTAATATTTACTAATAGATCTGTGTATATGTGTGTGCGTGTATGGCTATATATGTCCACATTAAGGTCATTTGAATAAACACTTAATTTTCAGAAAAAATCTGATTGGTGATTGAATTATGGCTTTAAAGTTTTTTCGTTTATCACTAGTTATGACAAAGCTATAACCCAAATGGCTTCCCATCAAGAACCTGAAACAGCACAATATATCTGATGACAGCTACTGGGATTTCAGACATAGGGCTTGGAAGAAGCTAATTCTATTATGTCCCAGCCCTATGTTTATTCTGGCAAATACAGCAGAAGTTTATAATAATTATGACTGATGTATCCAATTGCAAAATAGAACC
This sequence comes from Tamandua tetradactyla, assembly GCF_023851605.1. NCBI lineage: Eukaryota > Metazoa > Chordata > Mammalia > Pilosa > Myrmecophagidae > Tamandua > Tamandua tetradactyla. The sequence goes on from NC_135352.1 coordinate 33,934,402, forward strand.
TCTCCCAAGTATAATGTTTCCAGCACATGCTATCACATCCTTGCCTCCACATTAAATACATCTACAAAGCCTAGAAGTATGCTGAACTATATTTACATTCAAGTATTGAATTAAAATATATCCACTGTTTTTCTCTGTAAATGGATACTTTCCCATTAATTCCTCTAATTTTTCTTCTGTTTCCACAACCTAAACTTTTTTACAACTCACCCAAGCACACTCTTTCACCTTTTCCCAACCATACACACTAGATACATTTGCTACTTACATATATGCAACACACACATGTACACGCACACACACTCACAATTCAGAATACTGGATGTAGAGTATACATTGTATTCCTTATCTTCTAGGTCTTGTGTAATTTTTCCTCTTGTTTATTTACTACTGAAAACTTAACCTTAATACTGTTATGAATATGTATTACTAAATATTTGTATAGGATTATTAGAAATATATGACTTTTATTCACTTTTTATTTGGAGAAAACACTACTCATAACATACTCCTATTTGGCCAAATATGTTTGATCCCTTCTAAAATTGTTTTCATTTAACTATGCTTAAGCATGATGCAGCATTTTGATTTTGGAATATTATAATAAATGACTCCCAACTTCTATATTAAATTGGTGATATACTAGGCATGCATATTATGCCTTTTCCAAATATCTGCTAAAAGATGCCTAGTGTTGTGCAACCTAACATAACCAGAAGAACCTAATAATAGGAGTGCCAAAATCTCTGCTAAGTACCTGCATGCATTTTCTAGTAAAAAAATTCACAACAAAAGCTCACACAAAAAAGGAGTAAATTGAAGATCAGAGCAGGTCGGTATTGGCACAAAGGCATATAGTAAATATGTTCAGAATTCAGCCAGGAGCCTAGGTCTGTGCCACTCTAAATCTTGTTCTCTTTACTACACCATAATGCTTCTTTGAAGAAGTCAGTAAAGCCTCTGGTTTATATTTCTTTTTAATTCATGGGGAGGGATTGAGTGGCACATTCTTGCATTCCATATCCATTTTGTTGACTTCGCTGCTTTACCAAAGAAAGAAAGAAAAGGCATTTGTTAATTCTCACTTTCTAAATTGAGTTCTAAGAAGGATTCACTTAATGACAAGAAAACTCAATAGCTATTATTCAAATGTCATGCAGTTTGAGTGTAATCTTGATTGTAGGTGAGAAACACGGAAGAATATTTTATTATACTTTAACTCCTTTCTAATCCTCAACCTTGAAGAAGAGAGCTGATACAGTACAGACGGAATGTGTATTTTGTGTATTTTGGGGGGTTGGGGGGGCTGAGATACTAAAATGTATCCTACTCAAAGAAAATTGTCTCTGACTCCATGATTAAGTTAGATGGCCTGACAGAAGAGGAAGACATAGGAACTTTCCCAGAAAATTTGCATTGCAAATTGACAAATTTGAAGTAAGCATATTTCCATCCAACTGATTTTGAAGTTTCATTCTAAGAAGGAGGAAGCAGACATGATCATTGAAAGCAGTGAGCAAGTGATAAGACTTTCGGCGACCATAAAAATACAGACAAAAAGAAAGAGGAGGGGGGGAGAGGAAACAAGGTGCAATAAATCAAAATTGTTTACATAAAATTGCCCACCCCCAAAAAAATTTGCTCACAAAATTTAGGCACAATGAAGGAATAATAACCATAATTAGAAATAGCAGGATATGTATAAGTCCAAGGATCAAGGAGAAGTTAGTGGGCTATAATCACTCTGGCATTATTAAAATTATTTACACCCCTTGATGCTTTTGGGGGAGGAAAAGTGTTAAAAGTGCAGTTAGTGCCTCTGGGAATTCCCATTTTCTGCAGAAAATGTTTTACTAATGGGACAAATTATTACTCCAGTTAAGAGACTAAAATTCACAACTCAAAGAAGTTTCACACTGGTAAAAAGCATAACACTTGCTGTGATTACTATTTTAAAGTGAAATACAGAAGGCAAGAATGAATGTTGGAAAAGAAGTGCATTTTAAAATTCTATAGTCTTAAACTAATTCCATAAAACCAGATTACCCTTTAGAAATATAGGATTGGGAAGGCTGAAGATTATTTACGAACTGAGATTCAATGTTTTTCTTTCTGCTACAAATAAAAGAAATTATAAAATAATAATCAGAATTTATTGATCCTTGGTATTGGTAAACAACTTAGATTTCACTAATAATTTGATTATAAAAGCTAAAGCACTCACACAACGAGAGTGAATGACTACAGTAGAGCAAAGGAAACAAAGCATTAATGAAATAGAGGCAAACAGTAGCATTGAGGTAAAAAATAACACTTATGTTGTGAATTTAAATGGGCCAACTTTCCCAATTAGAAAACCCGAAATTCTCAAAGTTGGTTTAGAAAATCCAGCAATCAGTGAGAAATAAAACAAGAGCAAACAATAAGTGGTATTAAAACTCACATGGTAAAATTACAAAGAAAATCTAATGGAGGGAAAAGATTACTTTTTGTTCATGTAGAGAAGCAATTCTAGTAAAGATCTTGAAATAAGATGTCTTTATGTATATATACATATATAATTTATAATAATCTGATTTAAAGAAATCAGATTAAATCAGATGAAAACGTAAAAAAATAAATCTAACTAGAAATTTTCTGTACATGCTTTTGATTTTCATAACCTATTTTATCAATTTCAATTTGGAAAAATTTTAAAGTAGAGACGCAAAGATAAAACTATCCTGAAAATATGTAAGACGTTTTAACATTCAGAGTACTGCAAAATGTAAGTTACAAAGTAAAAGCCACATTTCCTCAATCTAGCATCTCTAACCAAACATAACCACTATATTATCAAGAATATGCAGCTTATTATATTAAAATATTAACATTTACTTATGCATGCATTTATTTATTTATTTATTTATTTACTTTAATCTTTTAAAAAAGATACACTTTTTTAAAAACCTATTCAAACCTATCCCTTTGAATAGGGTTCTATCTGAATATTTGGTTTTCAATTACTAGTAATTAATTTTTTCTAATTGATTTATTTTCTTATTTGAAATAATCACATTATGATTTTTAATTAGTTTAATGCCCAGAAATTATCTACCATCCCTAGAATATTCACTCTGCACTCTCTCTCTCTCTCTGCAGTTTTTTATATTTGTATTAAATAGTGAAACTTTCTTCACAGTTTCACTAAGGGACTTTAAAATCTCTCTCTGGATACACTGTTCATACACTGCCATAATGAGACCTGTGTAGCCTTGATTGCAGAGAAGACCTGGCTCTCTTTTGTATTCTTTCCTTTTACACTGAGTTTTTTTTCTTCCAAACTCTTCATTTCCAGAGGGAAGTAGAAAAATCAATTCAGGAAATTTTATGGCATATGTCATTATGTCAGAGTAAAGATTATTCTGCAAACAAGCAAACGAAAAGACATATTACTCAATTGGGTATTATAATTTTCTTTCACAGCACAGCAGCCAGTGATACAAATTGACTTTTACCTCATGGAACCGAAAAGTAACCACTCTCAAAAAGTTGGATTTCAGCATTAAACGATGGTGGTTGTCATAGTAGTTACAATATGGGAAACCTCTTAGCACTGGCTCTTCTATCATTAAACTTTAAAGGTTTTCATTCATTTGGGTTCTATTCCAAACAATTTAAAAAGTCACATAATTATATGCAACCAAAGATAGATCTAAGATTTATTGAAAGTACAACAGGAGATGATAGTTCTCTAAGAAACATTAGGCTCTCAGAAGAAATCTTTCTGATTAGAAATGGATTTGTACTATGATGATTTTTAAAAGAAAATCATTGATAGGGTATATTACTCTTTTTATGCTCTGTCACAGAGCTGGTTGGGATTATTTCTCTAGAGATTAATGTTGAATATGAAAATATATCCTGTTATAAATATTTTATCTCGGAATAGATAGCTATTAATTCCAACCAAAGCATCTGGATAAATGCGTTGCAAGAAAATATAGGAAAAATACAAACAAGAAATGTGAAAAATAGACTAGTTTATGAAAATTTTGAAAGCTGCTGAGGGAGGGATTGTAATAAATACCATGCACAAGCGAAATGATAGAAAGCGATTTCTGATCTCTTGCCCTTTGTTGACAGAAAGTAAACATATAGTCTGCAGAGAGAGCTAATTAATTCCTTTTTTCTTTTTCTCTAATGATAATAGAGCATGATGATTGGACCAGCATGTTAAAATTCTTTCCATCTTCAAATTAATTCTCTCTGTCCTTATGCTAGATTATCACTTAGCAATCTACAAGCAATTTATCCCCATATTTTCTATTGTAGTAAAAATGCCAATATAACAAACTTCAAAGAAATATCTGAAACAGAAGTTCCCAAACTTTCTTGGTCCATGATGTCCCTAGGGTCATTTTAATTTTTCAAAGCATCCCTAAATCAAATAAATGTTGAACTATTACATTTATTAAGTGTGAAATCTTAACAGCAACAGTTTTCGCACAGTGTCCAACAGGATGTACCTGTGTTTCCTTCAAAAATTGAAATATCCTATAGTGTTTAATTTTTACCCATAGTGTCCCTTTAGTTACTGCATCATTCCAGCATTCCAGTTTGGAAACCAAGGGTTTAAAGTACTTTTTGTTTGTGAATTTTATTTAAAATTTGCTTGAAAAAAGTCAAGTTTTGAAATTTATATTATCAACTTATTATTTTATTTTTAGATTAGTTCTTAAAAGTCTTATTTGTTTTACATACCAGAAGCAGGGCAAAGAGAGGTAATGTTCACTTCCCTTTAATTCTCTCAGGTAATACACATTCAAATATACGTTATCAAGTAATTTATATATACACACTTCATACAATAATTATATTGGTATTATTATTTTATAGGGTATATTCCCTATATTTGCATGTATGACATGTAAAGCACAAATAAATATTATTGAAGAAAGGGAACATTAGCAAAACCTATAGAATTAAACAACTTTCCTTTTTTATACAGAGAAACTTTTCCATATTTATAATAAAGGCAATGGGAAATAAATTGCATATAACAAAAAACTTCCTATAGCAATATTATATTTATCATTCAACCTGAGTGAAACCTCAACACTGATATTTAATTCGTTTAAAAAATTCAGATGTACTTGATTTCTATTCTATTGTCAAGATCATAGAATACAATATGGAGATTCTTTTTGTCATATTTTAATGCCTTATTGTCAATGTGGTACTAATTTTTATGTCTGGTACATACTACACGTATTTCCTGCTTCAGATCAAATGTGAAATTCATGGGCGGGGCAATGGATAAGTGTCGATGTATTTACATCTCAGTGACAATATTACTGAGAATTGTTGAATTTTGAAGGTTTAAAATCCTAAATGAGTGAAATATTAGCAGAGGTATTGAGATATGTAGAAAAAATAGACAAATAGAAAAAAGTGGTAGAGAATATTATATTTTGTTTGTGAAAGTGAATGAAATCAATGTCAATAGGTACCATACTGGAAAGTTTGAGTACAACAGGTATTTTTTTCCCTAAATACTTGATGTAATTCACTTTGAAGCCATCTAGGAGGAATTTTTCTTTGTAGAATTTTTTTTTTTGCATGGGCAGGCACGGGGAAATGGTCTCCGGCATGGCAGGCGAGAATTCTGCCACTAAGCCACCGTGACCTGCCCTGTGGGAGGGTTTTAACATCTGGCTGCTTAGGATATTGATTTTTTATTGGATACGATTTTGTAATTTTTGCCTTTCAAAGACTTTGCTTCATCTAAGATATCAAATGCATTTATCTAAAGTTGTTTATAATATTGTTTTGTTATCCTTCCTATATGTATAGCTAGCAATGCTCTCTTTGTCTCTCATTTTTGATATTGGTGATTTCTATGTGTTCTAAATTTTCTCTATCAGTGTAAATAGATGTTTATTAATTTTATTGGTTTTCCCAAAGAATGAACTGCTGGTTTCATTGATTTTCTCCATTGATATGTTATCTCTTTCACTGCTTTCCACCTACATTTTTATTATTTCTTTTCTTATGTTTATTTTGTGTGTAGTTTACTCATTTTTTTCCTAATTTCAATAAGGAGTATTTTGAGGCACTTGATTGTAGACATTTTCTTCTTTTTTATTATGGATTTTAGTACTACAAATTTTCTTTTTAGTGCTGCTTCAGCTGCATCCCACAGATTCTGGTATGTTGTTTGCCATTTTCATTGAACTCACTATACTTTCTAATTTTTATTTCTTTATCTTTTAGCTTCTTTTTAATCTACTTTTTTATTTAAAATGTTAATTAATTTCCATATATTTTTTGTTTACTAGATAAGCTTTAGTTATTGCTTTCTAAATTAACTCCTTGTAGTTAGAAAACATATTTTGCATATTTGGGAATCATTTTTAATTTACTGAGACTTGTTTTATGAAACACAGTATGATTTACCTTAGTAATTGCTCTAAGTGCAATTGAAAAGAATGCATAATCTGCAATTTCTGCTTTGAGTGCTCTATAAATGTCAATTAGATCAAATTAGGTAGTGCTGTTCAAGTTAATTATTACCTTCATGATCCTCTGTTGTTCCATCTATTTTACAGAAAGTGGAATAGAAATATCCCACTAATTGTGGATTTTTCTATTTCCCTTGGAAGTTCTAGCAGATTTTGCTTAATGTGTTTTGAAGCTCGGTTATTAGCTGCATATACATTTAGCATAGTAATGCACTCTTGATGAATTGGGCAGTATATTATTAGAAAATGATATTTTCTAGTTCTGGTACTATTCTTTGCTCTAAAATGTCTATGCCTGTGTTGATAAAGCAATATTATTGCAGTGAAGAGCCATAGTGGAATTTTCCTCTGCTTCTATAGCAACATCTATTTCTCTCTGTCTCCCAAAGAAAGTCTGGAAGTATTAGGAAGTTTGGAAACAAAGTTTAATTGTACCCATCACAGACAGAATAAGGAATTGCGTGAGATTTTTTGCTATATATGAGAATAAGCACAGTATTAGACCTTGTCATGGCTGCAGGGCTAAAAGTAACTGCATTGCTGAATCCAAAAATGTGGATGCAGTAGCAAGTATTGCACACACACACACACACACACACACACACACACACACAATGATCTTCCCTCCAATACTGTATATTTCCCTCAAAAAAAAAAGAATTTAGGTGCTATTTCTGTGAAATTTTAGGTGGTTTGACCTTATAAGTTTTTAAATGCAAAATTAAAGAACTCAACAGTCTATCATTGTTGTGTCCCCCTTGTAGGCTTCTTGCTTAACTTTCTCCACTTTAAACACAGATTTGATAGTAACTATATCTGCGTCTGTATGTATATGCACGTGCCATATTTACCTACATTTTCCATATTTGGGTGTCTACATGAGTTCACTTGAAAATTAATCATATGTTTTCAAAAGATTCTAAACAGTTTTCTTTCATTTTTACACAAAAAGTCATTACAACTAAGAATGTCTATTTTTTTTTTTTTTAGTAATTTACTTTAAATCTGATAACTAGCTATTCAGTCCTGCATTTGATGACAATATCTGCTCAAACTTGGTTAAAATAAGAAGAACACTGGTCTGGGGATCAGGGTTTTTTATTGCAATTTCGGTTTAGTTATTAACATGACTGCTACTGTGAGGCTGTGGACAACTCACTCAATCCAGACATGATTCTTCCAATAGGAAAAACATGTATTGATTAGGTGATTTTTAGGGTTTCCTTTCACCACAGCTTTCTATGGTTACCTGGTGCTTTAACCCAAACCATTTTCTTGCATTGTGGGATGCCTATTAAATATAATTAACACAAAGAACATGTTAAATAAAAATAGAATTGGATTTAATTATTTAATTGTGACTGCACAGGGGGGAAAACTACTTTGAAAAATATTTTTTTATCCTCTTTTAGAAGGCTAAAATTAAGCAACGCTTGACAGTCTTTGTCAGTACTTAAAACTAGATTTCTGGCTGAATAGAAGTAATTTTTCTCTGTTCAATCTATACCCCCAAACATGAGCTGAAAATGCAGGTAGGTTGTTGATGGATAGTGTGAGTTTTTTATTTGTAAATTTGCCACCCTATCTTCTGCTATATCAGACTCAGAGGGTGGAAAAACTAGAATGCTTAACCATAGAAAGCTTACATGTAAATGTGTAGGGTACTAGTCCATGAAAACCTATGGCATGTGTGTCTTGCTCTAATTTTACAACTATCCCAAGAAAAAAGTAAGCCTAAGAGTATTTGAGCCTATCAACTTAGAACATGGTGTTTCCACTAGTACTTAAAAAATAAAACAGCATTTTTCTTTTATTAACTGATATAAAATTAGTTATATTCAAGTTTTTTCAAAGCATACATTACAGCAAACCACTAATATAAGTGGAAACGTGCACATATATTTCTCATGTGATATTTATGGTTATCTGGATTTGAATACTTAAATACATTTTTGAGGAAATTTGCTAATATTTTATTCCAAAACCATTTTTGAATGCATAAAAATTTCCACACCAAGTAAAAATTTTACATTACTATTATTACGTTTACATGGAATCAAAAGTCTAGAACCAATCAGATGAGAATTTATAGCTTACTATCTATTGTATGTTGCATGACATGTGTAATCTACCCAAGAATGAGTACCGATATATTATTTTCTGTGAAAGAAAGAATTTCTATGGTTGACTCTCAAACTTCGATATACATAAGAAACACGTGCGCCTTGCTTCTGGGGGTGTGGCCCTGGAACTACCATTTATATCAATCACCTGGGTATTCAGACAATACTTAGAAAACTATGACTTTCTTAACACCTGAATTCATTCTAAAATCGTGTTGAAGAACGTAGTCTTTGTGCAATTTTTTCTTTGGTCACATATGCAGTTTCATTCTGTCTGTTTAGAGAAAGTTAGAGAATTCCTGAAACAGGAAACAGAGAATAACAACCCAATAACTTTTGGGGTACAATGTGGAATTGCAATTTTTTTTGAGTGTGCCCAGATAAACAGAGGTCACTATAAAATGTGCGGAAGGGGCAGCTCTTGACCGCTTGGTGGCAAGAACGCATCAGAAATGTAGTAAGTGGAGGGAGCAAAAATACATTTTGGTTTTTCCTTTGTGTTGAATGAGAGATTTTATCTCCAGTCGATTAATCATTCCCACCTACATATGAAACATTCTGATCTTAGGGAAGCATCATCTATTTCCTATTTTCTAGTTGGTATCCAAACATTTACTTAATTGCAACTTGCTTCAGTTTTCCAATGGAAAAAAAGTTAATAATTTATTTTTAGAGGATTTGTAGTTAGACTACAAGAAGCATAACGTAAGATAATAATAGACACCTTTTCTCCTTTTGCATCGTGCCTTCTTACCTGTTGTCTTTAGCATTCGACATCTCTCTGTGACCTATGCATTTAGATTTCATTGAGTACTTTGCTGGGAACAGTGCTTGCTACTTCTCAGCAAATTGGAATGAAATCAGGAGGAAGAAAACTCAAAGCTCATGGGAGGTGGCCTCTTCCTTCTTAGTATTAGTGTCACCTTCTATTTTTGGGGCAGGCCGGAAATGGATAACACTGGGATATTGATATATTTTTTAATATCTAAAGACAATTCAGAAAATTTTAACTCCAAACATTTATTCAGATGTAGATCCTTTTCCAAAATGCTAACTCTTTTATCAAGGTCATGGCATTTTGACCAAGAAAAAAGAAACCTGCATAAAAATCTCCTTTTCTTCTTTTGAGATCAGGTTTTGAAATTCAGAATAAGTGAAGAGTCATATCTCAGGTTTGAAATAATATTTAAACTTATAAATGATGTCTCTTTTCCCTCTAAGAACTGCAAAAGCCCATGAATCCTTGGAATATTTTTGTCTAATAAGAAGCAAATATTACTAATCTTCATTTTCTATGGTTGTAGAAACAGAGGTTAAGGATACTTGTCTGAGGTCATTTCACAGCTGAAGAGAACTGGGAATAAAATTTATGACTTCTGCTAAACTCATTTGGCATTAGATTTGTGCTTTTCAAATTATCTACAAGCCTAATACTAACTAAAGAAATAGTTCAAAACTTTATGAAATTTTAGATTCATTGTCTTATTGATTATTTATATAAATTTCCCTGCTACTTATATAGATTTAGGGATACATTTTTAAAAACATTTCAGAGATAACAAATAACTATTATACATTCTCAGTATTCTTGAATAGATTAATTGGCACTAAGGACACAAAACTTGATTTCTTTATCTTGGATTAATGATTTTCTATTTTTGTTTCAGTTTTCAGCATCACCTTACTTTTGCACATAAAGTAGATAAAAAAGTTAAATATACTTTTATCTCTTGCTAATGAGATATAATCATGTTTATCATTATAAGTAAAAATAAGTAAAAAATGCATATTGAACATTTTCTCACCCACTAATAGCATGTTAATTAGTGAGTAAAATTCATTTTTATTACTATTTTCTTTTGAATTGAACTTTTAAACAGAATTTTGTCTAATTTTCATACCTTTGAGGAAATGGCTAGATACTGTTTTGGTTTGCTAATGCTGCTGGAAAACCAACTCACAAATGGGTTGGCTTTCATAAGGGGAATTTATTAAGTTACAAGTCTACAGTTCTAAGGCCATAAAAATGTCCAAACAAAGGCATCCAGGGAAAGATACATTGACTCAAGAGAGGCTGATGTCTGTCGCATGGAAAAGCACGTGGCTGGTGTCTGCTGATCTTTCTTCCAGATCCCGCTGCTTCCAGTTTCGGATGCCAGTGGTTTCCTCTCTCTTCATCTGTGAGGCTTCACTTCGCTCCTCTAGGACAGAACTCTGGGTTCTGGCTTGCTTAGCACCTCATGGGAAGGCACATGGTGATGCCTGCTGGGCTCCCACATGTTCATGTCTAAGGGTCTACTCTCTCTGTGGGCATTCCAAGCATCTACAAATATGTGCATCTGTTGGCTCTGAAGTTTCTCAAAAATGTTTCCCCTTTTAAAGAACTCCAGTAGCCTATTCAAGCCCCACCTTGAATGGGCAGAGTCACATCTCCTCCTAATCAAAAGGTCACAACTGGATGGGCCAACCTCCATGGCAGCAATCCAATCAAAATGTCCCACCTTAAACAACAGGTCTGCCCCCACAAGACTGGATTAGGAAAGAAAACATGGTTTTTCTGGGTATATAACAATTTCAAACCAGCACAGATACCTATAAAGAAACTTGTGTTTCATTTTAACTTCCAGCGATACATGTGTATTATATTTGTGTGTGAATTTAATTACTTAAGAATACTTATATTCTCTCTCTCAAATGACTGTCTTTAAACATGTATAACCTATGATATAGAAGTTCCTATTTTACAATTAAGAAATCTGCATGAATTTTAGACTAATGCCAGAGAGTTTTCTGTCTCCAACTGAGATATTTATATAACATTAATTTATATCATGTTAATAAAATGAGCTCACCATAAAGTAAGTTTAATCATAATACACCACTGATTTAGAGTGAGATGGGGGGGTCAGTAATATTTTAGTTGTCAATGACCACTTAAATTATTTTATTTAATTATCTTATATGCTAAAGGTATTAAAACATGAAAGCATTTTTATTTTAAAAGTATATCATATTTCTATTATTCATATTTGTGTTACTGTTATGTACTCATTACAAAGATACTACAGCCTTCTCATTTTAAGGTTCAAAGGGCATCAAAGGGCAGTCAGTTGCACTCTTGAATTTACCATTGCTATTTTTATAATGCCAAAAGTACCTATGTCAAATTCTGTAACCTTGATATTACAATCAGTGTCATATCATCTTGCATTAAAGTACCAGATGTCGTCGATTTGCAGTTTACATATTTAAATAATATACTAATCTAAAATACCTCCTCATTAGAATTATAAAGAAAATATGTTTCCCTAGCTTATCTCAGTGGAATGATAAAAAGGAACTGGCAAGTTATTACAAAGATTATGAAAGCATTTTAACTAAAATTGGCCATTATTAAAATATTCCTAGATTTTATAGTTAAAATATTGGAAAGCCAACATTAATATTTTGTACTAATTGCACAAACTTGGAAAAAAAATATGCCTTGTAAATTTGCTCTCCAAATTCCAAAAGGACATGCTGTAAGAGAAGCATGCTATAAGCAAAAATAAAATGTTTTCAGTTGCCAAACTAAAATCAAGGTGACAAACACCCTTGCAACTTGTTCACATTGTTTCACTCTTTTATCGTTTGCCCATTTGGATTCCCTTGGTTGATGGATCTCTCTGTGTTTATTAAGACCATAATGAAGAACAAGCTATTATGCAAGGTATTCTGCAAATAAAGAGTTGAGAAAGATGCATTTGGGGAAAGGATTGGGTATATGCTATCTTCAGCCAGGATGTGTCACCTCCTAATTTAGACATGGATTTCCCTTTTGTAGTATCAATAGTCCTTGTTAATTTTAGATTGAATTACTGCTGAAAAGTAAATTATGGAAAGCTGACATATATTTTTGTTGCACTCTTTCCCAACTATAACACATAATGTGCACGCACACATTCAAAACTATGGACCGCCCCACTACGAAATATGGCCACACATATTCATATATATATATATATATATATATATATATATATATATATATATATATATATATATGCACGTACATGCCCACACACAGACCACCGCTGAGCTATGCAAATCTCAAAAGGTTAACCTTTTGTTAACCTGCTTTCTTTTAGCTTGTCAGAGCTACTGAACAGACTCAACACTGTGGAGCCAGCTGCTTTCCAGAATGGACGACGTTGTCCATCGCTTAGTGACAGAACTGGTTTGCTGAGGAGGCTTGGGGCCAGGTGATTGTCCTAGTCTCTGTGGGATGGGTGATCCGACCGGAGGGCGTTACCTCTGAGAACAGCTTCTTAGTTGGCTGCACTGCAGAACTGCCTCAGCTAGCCTGTCATTTTCTGCAGATTGCCTGAGCAATTTAGAGGGGCCTGAAAGTTTTTTATTGGCCATCCCCGAAAGCCTGGTAAATGTGAGGTCTGGAGTAGCAGCATGTCATCACTAACAAAGAGTAAACTTTCCAGTGATAGTGGAATGATTTTCAGTGCCTTCTTATCACTCCTTTCCATTTCATTGTCAAGAAATTGCGGACTGTAAAGCGCCAATAGAATGTTATAGTCTGACAGTGTTCCATTTCCCCCAGGAATTTAGAGCCATAAATTTAAGTGGGTGACAGGCTGTGGTGGTTTGGAACTATGTACCTCAGAAAAATATGTTCTTAAACTTAGTCCATCCCTGTAGGGGTGAAATCTCATAAATAGGACCTTTGGATATGGTTACTTCAGTCAAGGGTCACCCAACTGAATCAGGATGAGTCAATCTCATCTTTGGCATTCTTTATAAGCATAATGAAATTCACACTGAGGAAGAAAGCCAGAAGCTGTACATTAGCAGAACCAAGAAGAGAAGGGAAAAGCCAGGAGATGCTGCCATGTGCCATGCGATAGAAAACCTGGGGACCAGGGATCCCCCACATCCAGCCTCAGAAATGCCATGGTTGGCTGGGAGAGAGCCTCACCTGGAGCTGTCTTAATTTCAGACTTCTCTTAGTCCCCAAATCATGAGCCAATAAGTTCCCATTGCTTAAGCCCAGCCACTACAGGGTAGTTGCTTTAGCAACAAGAAAACTAAAATGCAGAGCAGCTCAGTTTGCTAAACAGTAACCTCACAAGATATAACTGATACCTTTCTCTTTGTAAAGATCTAAGATTCAAGTCCTGCTCTATTTTTTCCTTCCCAAAATGATGCGTGAGATTCTAAAGTGCCAACCCCTTTATGGATGCTGGGCTTGCTAAATTGTTGGAGCTAGTAACTAATGTGCTGCTTAGTTGTCTATAGCGTTTCTTTCTCAATATTTGGTACTACAAGTAATTGCCTTGGGGAGATTCAGGCATACTGGATTTATTACTATATGGAAAAGAGCAAAATACTAACTGGCTATGATGTTGAAGAGATATGTTGCTGGAAAGCTGGAGCTGTAGGCAGATCCCTGTGTCCATAACCATTTTAAAAGGAGTCCATCAGTATGAGGAAAATAATTGTATGGGGTAAAGAGATATATTTTTTATTTTTAATGAAATTTTGAATTCATATGAAGAATTACTTTTAAGTTTGCACAACTACAATATTTTTCTTTAGTAGCTCTCTAAAGTACTCTAATACTACTGTGTCATTTCTCTACCCTTATTTTTACCTAGTTATGAACTCTGGCGCACTTATTAGTTGGTGACAAAATCTGTTCCTTTGAGCTAAATGATGGTATCTTCATTTTAGAGGTATACAATAATTTGTACACAGCCACTGAAGAGAAAATTTAAAAATGGTACTGTGCATAAGGAGATGTTTTCCTAAAGAAGAAAAATGGAGTAAAGGAATTTAATACAAAAATTTAAAAAATATTATGAAATGCCGAATAGTTTCCTTGATCATGGTCCAAAAAGAGCATTCTTGAAAGTAATAGAGCAGGGTACACACAAATTAAATCTGTGACAAATTTCAACTAAAATTACTAATTAAACTATGTCTCAGCTCATAAAAATAGTTTCGAAAGTTTGGGTCAAAAATAAAGAAATTAAGGAAGATTAAAGTAATAAATCAAAATTAAAGAGCTGCCCTCAAAAAAGAAGTTACATAGTAATTATCTTTGTTCATTTGGTAATTATCATTCTATTCTATGCCTTCTCCTTCTACATTGTTAGGATGGAGATTCATTTCTCTTGAATCTACATTCATGGCTGTATTTATAGCCAACTGTTAAGGCTCCATGCTTCTGAGGTTTTATATTTTTATTGATGCCTAATTAATCCATATCCATTGGCACGAACACGGTTTTGCAATGCAGTTGTTTTATTACTTGTTTTATTAAGAGAACCAGAGAGAATTCAGAGTTCATAAGCCTTCCTTCTATTCTCCATTATGGGGAAAATATATTTGTATCCCTTGATTGTAATAATCTAGTATTTTTAATTCTGGATTTTTTTCCTTTTTTATTAGCTCTCAAAATGTGTTACCCCTATACAGTGCATGCGTGTCTTTTTGTTGCACAGATAGAAGGGTTTTGAAGCAAATTAACTCCTTTCTCCATTAGAAGAACTAAACCCAGTAGAACAGTTTTTGGTGAGCAGGCAGAAAAATTATGTTTTAAGGAGTAACTCTTTGACATATGTTAATACTGGCATCGCAGATGACTGACACCTTCCATAATTTGGTACAGTTAATTAAAATTAAAAATTGATGATTGCATTGGTCAGCAAGTATATGTCTTTACACCTAAAGAACAATAAATACTTGAGGTGTGAGTCACACCTCCTCATACCCCAAAACACGCACTACAAAAATTCATATTTAACTTTGCCTTAAGTGTATTAGCAATTCATAGGATTTGTAGACTTCATTAACTTCTCATAGCACTTTAGGCAAATCAGGAAGCTCCTTTTAGGATATAAAATAAATTTTTATAAGTGAAACACAAAAAACTCTGCATCATGCTTATAATCCACCTCCTTCTCTGCTTCATTTTGCTTCAATGGCTCTACCACCAGCTCATGTACTACTTATTTTCTATTACATTTTGTTTATCATCTCTCTTTTTGAACTGGAATATGTACTCATTGAGGGTTTTGTCTGTTTTATTCACTACTCTAACTTCAGTACATAAGACAGTACCTGGCACACAGTAGAATCTTAGTAAAATTTAAATGAGAATGAGTAAATGAATGGTTCTGTTCCTCTTTTCCTTCTACTTGGATATTGTAGCAAGTGTTATGACTACTTTCAATTAGTGCTCTGGTAAATGATTCAATTAGTATTTAATTGCATTAATTCTGCAAAACTAACAGATGTTTTATGTGATTAAAAGTTTCGTAAAAGTAGAGTCCCTTTCTCAAGGGACTATGACATATTTTATCAAGGTACCTCAGATACACGACAGGAAATGACATGGGCCACATGTGATTGTAGAAAATAATTTAAAAAAAAAGAATTGAGAAGATACCAAAAGGCACCTAAGGCACAGAATACCAATCCCTACTAATATTTTTGCTTTTAAGTAAATAGTAATTTATATAGGGCCTTACATTGACCAAGGGGAAATATTCAATACCCCTATTTCCTATTTCTCCTGTTTTTCCTCGGCTGATTATGCAGTGAGTCGCTCACTAATCCTCTCACATTGTTAAACATAAATTTTTCTCTCAGTGGTCTGTTACTTTCTCACCAATATGTAAGAGTGGACTTGTGTACAATCCCTACATTGTTTTTTGGAAACACAGTCTCCATGCTCAAATTGCTGGAAAAGCTCCTTTTTCTTTTGGGGATGTTGTTTATAAGTTGATATCCTTTAATTCTATGTAGCTGCTGGAGGGTGCAGCAGTGAAATTACACAGAGAGTCATAGAGTATCGTCATAACTGAAAATAGGACACATGAGGTTCCGGTTTGGGGCCTGAAAGTGAGTCATTGTAGTGTGTTGGCAACACTATGAAGGGATATTGTACTAGCGTTAGAGTTGCACTGGGTACCAGAGCTCAGTGGGCTAATATTCAACCCCATCCTGTCAGCATTTTTCTTTTTTTTTCTATTTATTTGTCATTGATTTGTAAGGGTTATATACAAATGGGTGATATTATCTATTTTTTGTTTTTATAAGTGTTTAGCATTTATATAAAGTTGAAAAATGCCAAGTTTTAAGTTTTATTTAAATGTTACTTTTTCTTCTCTTTACCAACTAAATTAACTTAGAGAATTTGCTGAGCAACAACAATATGCCAGGCACCGGGTACTGCATTCCACCTGGATGGTCTCAGATAGAAAAGATAAAACTGAAACTAGTAATGCAAATGCTGATGTGAAGTTTAAACTGAGTATGTGAGTTGGAATGACTGGAGAACTAGTCTCGATATGCGTATTCTGTCAGAAAATGCCTTTTGGTGGGTGACTTATTTATGGCAAGACCTGAATCCAAGGACCAGTCAGCCTTGTGAGGATGTAGGAATGGCTTTCTGGCCAGGAAAAATGCTATGAGCATGGAGCTATCGAGTGGAAGTGGTCGGAGATTATTTAGGGAGAGAGACAAAGTCTACGTCATCTAGAGCATTGTGGTTTCGGATTTTTTTCCAAGTGTGAGACTAGAGAATTTTACAGTCTCTTCTTGCTATAGGTCTATGATATTGTGGCCACAGTTGGAGTTTATCAATTAATCTAATCTCAAAGTCTTCTTTATTTGGGGCAAGGAGTTGGTTCTGAATAAAGTCTTGTATGTCAATATACCTTGAGATGTCAACCTAGAAGAGAACTTTAATTTACAAGTTATCCATGCCCTTAAGATCGCAGAATGAAAAACCTAAAAAAAAATTAACTCCTGAATAGAGAATGAGTTCAAATATCACAAGGTCAGGTAGGCTTCACTGGTCTTATCTGATATTACTCCAAAAGATGTTACAGTGAGAAGGGTAGTTTAGTTTACATACTATCTGGTGACACATTCGTGGAGCTGGGCATTTAGGCATCACTTAATCATCTTCTGAGACTCCTAAGAAGATTCATGCTAGACCAGCCTCTCGTGAATACATTACCTTGGGAAGTCTTGGGCAGCAATCCCTATTATTACTGTCCATAAAATTACTGGCGGGACTGTAGCAGCTTGAGCTCAGTAGGAACACTCATCTAATTTCTAAAATGCCTAATTTAGAATTAAAAAATAAAAACGACAACAGATAATGAAAAACCCACCTCTACTACACGCAGAATGCAGTAATTTTCCAATGACTGAATCACAGATCAGAGTTTTCGTAATTTGGAGGTGATGGTTTCTGTGAATTTTATTCATAATCACAACATTTATTTCTCATTTCACATATCAGTCTGACAAAAAGTGTTTCACTGTGAACTTGTAACATATCAATTTCTTTTGTTTTCTTTTCACAAATTTTTATAAAATTTTCAGATATTATAATAGCAATCTAAGTCCCATCTATCTTTTTGTAACAAAGGAAGATGTTACAGAAAATGAAACTGACAAGTTTTAAGAAAACTTCATATTGGCAAGGTAAACGAACCAGAGAGGTAAATAAGGAAAGATGGAGGGGATAGCAGTAACCACTAACCAGGGTGAATGAATGATATATGAAGGCTGACGTGTTGGTCCACATATACTTTACTTTAGACTCCACCAAATTTTAGGCTGGAGTGAAATGAAATGACGCCTGTAAAAAATATTAATGTGGTAGCTATCATAATAGTAAAGTATCAAAAACTGATGTTTATTAGGCTTTTCAGCATTCAGACCTCTATCATGCCTGAAGTGTAACGTGTTTGCACATTGTAATGTGAACTTCAATTAATAAATTATGGAAAAGGAGATTACAAAGCATTAATGCGTAGCCATCTCCACATTGTTCACTGTTATTTAAAATGCGTTGCTCTAAGGATCTAAAGTCCCACTTCAAGTACTTTGTTTTTATTTGAGATATGGATTTCTCCTTCATAATCTTGTTCTTGAAGTCCATATCAAATTTTTTTTTGTTTTTTTAAATGTATATTACTTTAGGTATAGATTTGCATATAAATGGAAAGAAAAACAGAACTTCTCTGAAAGAGAAATCTCCAGCCATAATTTAATGTTTATCTTCCTGTATTCTTTTTAAGCCCAGACAAATTGAAACAACAATTCTTTCTTAATAGTACATTATAAAACCTCTTAAAGGGATTCATGACAAGAGCTTAGCTAATCTAAATTCATTTGTATTTGAGCAAATGAAACATAATCAGATGGTCTGCTCTGCTCTTTGTAAATTATGGGAATCAAACGTGTGTTTTCAGATATAAAGTATATTTTTGACCTAAATATGACTATTCTAGTTCTCCTTTAAATACAGGTCCTTAGGTGAAAAGTAATAAATTTAGATGTGTTTTCTGTCCTTTTAATTAGTAAATTCTTATATTCCAAGGTAGGGAATCTAATTTTTTCTAATCATTTTGATTTACAAGTGAAGACACTTAACTCTAAAATACAATTATCTTTCAAATTGAAGTATATGCAACCCCTGACTCCTCTTTTGCTCTAGAAAAATGCATTTGAATAACTATATTTGCATGATTGACAGAAACTGGTAAAGGAAAAGAGAATTCGTTTGAGAGACATGATTAAGCCTCCCTGAGAGATTGCCATATGATTTCAAAGCAAATCTGTAAATCACATCTGCCTGCCTAGTTTAGATGCGTTCCAGCCACAATTAACAATGCTTCAAGTCCTGCCTCCTGTTATAGTCGAAAGAAAAAAATGTTTTGCTGCCAGAATTAACTGGGGATGATTCCTGTTTTTTTTTTTTTTTTTTTAACTTTCTGCTTGTGTAATTGGGTTAGATTAGTTCTCCTGTTACAATTCAGTTTTACTTACAAGTGAAAATGGAGATGATAACTTAAGGTTGCAGCATCCTTAAAAGACTCAGGACAATCTAGCATGTATCCATGTACAATAAAAGTTTTTCTCATTTTGATTCCTTTATTTCCTGACTTTTTCCCATGCTTAAGTCTACTTTCTGTACTTTTGTCTCAATACTGGGATAATACTGCACCTACACATTAAGTATTTTTCCTTCTCAATCCTGAACCTATTTTCATATTCTTGACTTCGGAATATAAAGCTTTCTTCAACCCCATTGCCTAAGTAAGAGCTAAGAGTTCTCTCTGATGCCATTTTGGCTCCCTAATGCTACCCTCCCACCCCAATATCTGTCACTCAGGGGTTCCAAAAATTGTGTCAGTTCAACAATTTTAATACCTTTCAAATCTTTTTCTTCTTGCCATCTTGTCTGCTCCCTTTCCTTTCTAGCATCATTCTCTTCCTTCCACCCTTCCTTCCTTTCTTCCTTCCTCCTTCCTTCCCTTCCTATTTCTTCCTCTTTTTCTTTCTTTCTCTCTTTCATTTGGCCTCTATATATCCAATCTTGGCAACTTCACTTTGAATTCCTCCCCTGTCACAAAAGTAATTTTTGAAGTACAGTATTGATTATCAAATTAAAATCAAGTTCACAGTGAAAAACTTTTTGTCATGTTGATTCACAAAATGAGAAATAATCTTTTAATTATGATTTAAATTCACAGAAACCATCACCTCCAAATTATGAAAACTCTGATCTCTGATTTAGTCATAGGAAAATAACTGCATTCTGCTATGTAGTAGTGTTTGTGTTTATTGTTGTTTATTTTTAAAATTCTGCTAAGCATTTTAGATATTGATGAGTCTTCCTATTGAGCTCAAGGATTTCCAATCTCCGAGTAGTTTTAGGAATAGTAGTAGAATCGCTGTCCAAAATTCCCTAGAAAATATATTCAAGAGAGAGACTACATGGTGAAATGGTTGTATCAGTGTTGGAGGTTTAATATATACACTGACATTTTCTTTCAAACTGTAATATTAATTTACTTTAAATGACAAGAGATTAAAGAAGCATGTTTGCTATAGAAATAGCATGCACTATAACTGTGGCCCTACTTTTGTTGAATTATAATAGCATTGCCCATTCTGATTTAATTTGCAAGTAACTTGTTGTGCTATCCCTCTCTAGAGAGTGGGCTTAAAAAGGGGAGGGGGGAATTGGGTGCAATTTATGAGATAAGATAATTAAGGAAAATTTCCAGTGAGTATGATGTGTTAAACATAAGAAACGTGAGTAAGGTAAGAGAACATATTTTGACAGTTGGAATAGATTTTACAGAGTATCCATTTCATTCCCCCAACATTATGAATCTGGACCTTAAAGTTCAAAGGAGACAAGGTTTCTGTCTCAAGGGACATCAAGTTTTAGCCACAAGCTTATGTTACGATTCCCCAGTTTTTGAAATCCTTGTCATCTGCTTAAAAATGTTGTTCTCTCATTGACAGCATTTCACATAAGAGATGAAGATGAATACTTTCAGAATATTTATTTTAAAGCATTTTCTCAACTGACATATTTTCAGCATGTAGAACATAAAATGTTAGAACTTTTTAAAAACTCTGTTATGGATAAAACTGTGCCCCTCCTCTCCCCACCCAGAAAAAAAACAAAAGATAGGTTCTAATTCCAAATACCTATGAAAGTGATCATATTTGGAAAGATGATCTTTCCAGAGCTATTCAAATTAGGATGAGGTCTCATTGAATTGGAGTGGGTCATAATCCAACACAACTGGTGTCCTTATGAGAAGAGGAGGAGGCTACCCCATGACACTGGAGCTTGAGACTGAAGGGTTATAGTCATAAGTCAAAGAATTCCAAAGATTACTAGAGACCACCAGAATCTAGGAAGAGAAAAGTAAGGTTCTTCCTCAGAGCCTTCCACGGGAGCATGTCCTGCCAACATCTTGATGTTGGACCTGTAGCCTCCATAAATGTGAGGTAATAAATTTCTGTTTGCAAGCAATCATGTTTTTGATGCTTTGTTATGGCAGCCCTATATAGTCCCATGGGCACTTCTACTATCAAAGATTATATGAAGAGAAAGAGAAAAGTAGGTAGATGCATTGGAAATGGATTTCTTCTTCTTAAAAAGGCTAAACACACTAAAAAATGTGTTCCTTCTCCTATGTTCTAAGTACAAATTAATTATGATTTTCATTACTATTCAACTAAAAGTAAATATGTAATACATTTTATATTAGTTTTATCATTGTTTTAGATCATCATGGATTTATTTAGTTTTATTTTATTGTGTGTTTAGCTATAAACTAGGGGAAAAATACATAGTTAGGCCATACAATGTTGGCTGTTTATATCATTAGCTTTGTATTAGCTTTTTTATTGTGGTTGTTATTTCAATTGAACTGTAATGTTTCCTGAAAGTTCCCCGATAACCCCATAAAAAAATAATCACTGAAATTCATAATTATTCATTCTAAAAAAATAAATCAGGAAGAAGAAAAGCTACTGAAGTTGCTGTATATTCAATCAATTTCAGAACTTCTGTGCATGAGCACAATTACAACGAAACGACACTCATTTGTTTAACTCTCTCATTATCTCCTTTTCCTTGTCTTAGATGTAGATGAGAAAAGAAATGTGCTACTTAATTAATAAAGACTTCATAAATGATTTTATTAATTTCTTTTAATAATTAAAAATTTTAAATGTTATCTAATATTTATTCATATGCACATAAAATGTTATAAAACTCATAACAAATTTGAAATTTGTAAAAGAAATAACATAAAATTTGTTTAATCTGATCCATCTTGATCATGACATTTTATTAAGGCATTGAATTGGGGGAACTTCCACTCAGTTGGGACAAAGCAAAAGGTATATGCTTGTTCCTGGGAGAATATAGTATGAAATTTAAGGACGATAGCAACTTTCTAAGTCCTGGAATATCGGGGAAACCCTTTTGGGCTGCAATGCGTGAACAGTGAAGAGCCATCAAAATGTTTAGGTAGGAATAGCAAAAGTAACATTTGTGGTGCAAGAAGATACATCCGGCTCTTCTGTTGACTATGGATTGGCAGAGGTGAATCTGGGAGTAGGAATTCTAGTAGGAGAAGACTGTCGTATTCCTGGATGGAAGAAACATGGACTCAGATGAGAATCGTACCATTTGGATTGACACTTATAATAATGTGAAGGGAGATTGGGATGGCAATCATTTACATTTTTGATATGTTCTCATTAATAATTTTAGTAATTTATCAAGCACATGCATTTAGGGAACTTATTTAATCTTGTTATACGTTAGTTCCCTTATCTGTAAAACAATGACAATAAAAGCATCTATTTCATAGGTTTGTTATGAATATCAAATGAACTAAGGCATATATAGTAATTTTAAGTGTTTCTTAGCATACATTAAGTGCAAATGCATACTGGAGATGATATAATTGATGGCAGTGATGATGACAGTGATAAGAAATCATAGGCAAGATTTGCAAACACTAACTAGAAATGGAAAATTGATGAAAAAGAAGATTCAAATATGACTTTAAGGTTTAAAATGATATATGTCTTTTGTGTATATATGCAGAGAGAGAGAAGGAAGAAAAATGATTAAGGGAAATGACTGTTTTTTATGAATTGCATGATGCAGGTACTTGAAATTCTCCAATGTAAAATAGAAAGTAATATTTAAAAATTAGTAGGTAGAAAATGAAAAACGAAAAAAAAATTAGTGGGTCGAGTTAGTATCAATGGTAATAAGTGTTATTTGAATATGACTGAGTGGGTATCAGATCAGTAGTTTAGGGTTGTAGACACAGATTTAAGAGACATGTAGCTGTTCATATGAATGAAATAGTGAAATTGCGAGGAGAAATATAATCATGAAGTTTAACATATATATGGGGATAGGTGAACAGTAATACAATGTCAGGACATTGCAGTGGAGGAAATGAGTGAAAGAAGAAAGTCTTCCAAAGGAGATGGCGATGCAGCAATCAGAAGACTAAAAACTCCTAGGATAGCAAAGGGATATGAAGGCCAAAAGAATAAGTCTTTTAAGGCTTTAATCAATATTTTACAGCATACTAAAGGATGTGCATTATTCAGTGGAAATTACCACAAAACTATTGACATCAAAATATCTCTAAATGAGTAATTTACTTCTATATACTTACAAACAATGGAAACCAGAAGCTCAGCAGCTAGACTAGCATTGGTATTTGCTACTCAAGAACTGTGGTAGTTTGAAGCATGTACCCCAGAAAAAAACCCATTGTATTAGTTAGGGTTCTCTAGAGAAACAGAATCAACAGGGAACACTTGCAAATATAAAATTTATAAAAGTGTCTCACGTGACCGCAGGAACACAGAGTCCAAAATCCAAGGGCAGGCTGTGAAGCCGACGACTCCGATGGATGGCCTGGATGAACTCCACAGGAGAGGCTCACCAGCCAAAGCAGGAATGAAACCTGTCTCCTCTGAGTCCTCCTTAAAAGGCTTCCCATGATTAGATTTAGCATCACTAATTGCAGAAGACACTCCCCTTTGGCTGATTACAAATGGAATCAGCTGTGGATGCAGCTGACGTGATCATGACCTAATCCCATGAAATGTCCTCATTGCAACAGGCCAGCGCTTGCCCAATCAGATAAACAAGTACCACAAATTGGCCAAGTTGACATGTGTCCCTAACCATAACACCCATGTTCTGAATTTTAATTCCATTCCTACGAGCATGAACCCAAGGTAAATAGGACCCTGTGAAAATGTTACTTTTAGTTTTGGTGTGGCCAACTGAATCAGGATGGGTCTTCATCCTACTACTGATGAATATTCATTTTATTCATCCGAATAAAATGAAACCCACAAGAAGGAGCCAGAACTGTGGGGAAAGTCATTAATTCACCCAGAAGCCATCTCCCAACCCTTAGCTACCTGTCTCCTTTTCCATGCCATGCAGCTGTTTTAATATGTTTCCATTCTGCAGCCCAGTGTAGATGGTGGGTCTAATGGAAAGACCTGATCACAGCTTCAACATGAAATCCAGGAACAAGATGCCACAGCTGCTTATCAGAGCAGGAACTCTCAGGGGCAGTGCACCATCACCCCCCTGGGTTGTATAGATACCCCATCCTCAGGCAGATTTTTCTCTCATCTCCATTGCAAAGAGGGGTATGTTGAGCTGCCACTCACTAACCTTATCCAGAACAACTGGGTTCCCTGGGACACCAGTCCCGATTGGTCCTCTTTCCCTGCTCCTTTGGACTCTCCGTGCTCTGTAAGTAATAAAGCAGTCATTTGCTGAAAGTTTCTATTGTGTCTGAGCCTATGTTGCCATGATGTGCCATACAGACCATAGAGTAACTCACTCCGCACAAGCTGGAAATCAAGGCAAGCTAAAAGAAGAAGGAGAGACTATGCGATGGGAAAGCCAAGGAACGCAAGGATTTCCCGCCAGCCAGATCACTACCAACATCATTAAGAAGCAAACCTTCCAGTCTCCAAAAATGTGAAATTATAAATTCCCACCTTTAAGCCAACTAAATGCATAGTATTCGATTTAACAGCCTGGAAACTAAGAAAAGTTTTATTAGTGAATTTGAAATTTTAACTTATTATCAAGACCATATGCAAACCATTTTAACTAAAATTGCAAGTACCAGAAGTCAAAATCAAACCATCTTATATTGCAGTTACTAAAACCCCAATTAAATCATTGAGTCAAATCATACTTAAGTAAATGGCCTGGGTATCCCTTCAGGACAGCTAAGATTCTATATGTTCACTTAATCTCCATTTAACAACTCCAGCAGAAAGACATCATCTTACTTCAAATATCCATATTTCATACCTAATATGACAACTGCCATAAAACATTGTGGCTTAAAACAACAGGGAATTTATTCTATTTTACAATTTTGTAGGTTGTAAATTTGGACAGAGATTGCCTGGACAATTCTACTAACCCAAGTGGTTTTAGTGGGGATTAGTTGGTAATATTCAATTAACTTTTGGGTTGGTCTGGATAACTAAAGATCTGCTGCTTTTATTTAAGTAGCTAGACAACTCAGTTCAGATGAAACTGGAGGGCTTATACATGACATATCTATATAGTTTCGACTGCCTCAAAGAATGGCAGTCCCATCCTTACTTGTATGGGGAACAGGTGATTCGGCAACAGAGCCGAAAGAAAGGGGAAAGAAAAGATGTGCAGAATAAGAAAAAATAAATACATTTATGTTTTATAAGCATTTAAAAAATAAAAATAAATATAAATCTGTGCAGCCTGAGGATGGGGGTATCTATACAAGCCAGGAGGAGGGGGCAGCGCCACTGAAAGTTCCTTCTCTGATAAGCAGCTGTGGCAACTAGTTCCTGGATTTCAGGTTTGAGCTGTGATCAAATGTATCATCTATAAATAGATTTTCTAAAAATCAATCTTCTCCTTAAATTATTTGGCAAGTATATACCACAGTCTTTGCTTACCAACCTTGTCAAAGAAATATGCTATTTTTTTTTACTTCTGATAGTCCATGTAATAATGTTACCTAAAATTGGAAAAAAAAAGAAATAAAGTTTCCCCTCTACTTTAAAAGATAATGGGATTACATTTAGCTATGTGACAATAACAACCAAAAAAACCCACAACAGTTCTAGCAACTTTTTGTAAAAATGCTTTTAAAGTAAAGGCAATACTAACCTATTTGATTACAAGTTTCACTGTTGCACATGACTGACCATCCAATGAAAACTATTTCACAAGAACTAAGAATTAATGAGAATGAAATGGAAATACAGTAGTTATGAAGAAAGTGGCACTGTGGAATTGACATTTATAACGGATTAGCAGCTAATTTTTCCGCTTCTATATGTTACTCTAATAAGATTTGTCAGACTACTGTTCAATTTATCTTTCTGCACATTTTTCTTACAGAGGATGGATCGCTGCATATTTGAGAATCAAATTCTCAAATAACATGAAGAAGAGACTTGCTGCCTGCAATAGATGCATATAACATAATGGCATCTGTGTGATTATTACTGTGGTATCTATACCCTACTTTTCTTTTATTAAAAGTTTTTTTTACAATCAGGTCTAGACTACCAGTTAAATTGCCATAGTCTTTTTGTTGGTAGTTCATGTGTAAAGCACAAAGTGTTTCCTCTGCTTTCTCTTCTTTTCTCACCGTTTTCCTTCTTTCTCTTCTTTTTTCATCTTTATTTGTCACCGCTACACTTCTCCCTCTTCCTCTCGCATAAGACTTTGTGCCACCCCTCCTTCTATTTCTGTATCACTTGCTTTGTTTTCATCCATTTTGTATCTCTTGTTTATACTGCTCCATTTATTCCAAAACAGAAAAGAGCCTAACACTTTATTTAATAGAAAATAATAGCTGTTTATCGATTCAATGTCCATATAAGAGGCAGGCCAAGTAAGTCAAGTTTACTGGGTCTGCACCTAAAGCCTAGATGATTCAGAAACATTTCAGGCATTCAGGTTTCAGACTTCAAGAGCAATAAGTCTTCCGCCCTGGGCCAATTGATTATTGTTGGTCAATTTTCACCAAGGTTTATGATTTGACGTGCCACTGTATCTAGGTTTTGGTTTAAATATCTAGTCCTCTCAATTTCTGTACCCCCCCAAATAAACAGGCCACGCTGACCATCTATCAGGAAACACCACACTCTCTCTGCTAGTGAAATAATCCCTGCCTATCATTCTGCAACAAACAGATATGGGCACAAGATGTCAAATTTTCAGCTAGTGCAAACACATTAATTCTAGGTTCCTATAAATAGTACTTGAATGTATAATGTTAACTGAAACTTGCTCTCTGGACTTAGCCTTTGTGCCCTGGGATAGAAATTCATCAGGCAAAACCCCACAATGATAGGAACAAATGGAGAAAAACTTGTGTTATCAATTTCATGTTTTCACTAATTTTATTTATAATTTTAGTGCACATATATTGAATAAAAATTGTATGGGTCTATGTAAATTAAAATAAAATAAAATTTATATTTATAAATAAATACACATATATAAATATAGTCCTACTGTAAACTAAAATCATGTTTCTATTTTATAAAATAGAAACCAATCATTGTTCATGATTTATGAAATTTATTTGGCACTGATAAGTAGGCTTTCATATTAAGCAATTCACTTAGCAAAATTATTTATTTTAAAATGCTCATTCTCACTAGATGTGTAACATTTTTTAAAAAGCTAAATTTATTATACGTTTAGCATATTTATACTGCATCTTATTCCAGGCAAGTTTTAAGTTGTATTACATTTACTAAAATGAGATAAAATAAAGTGGACAGTATGTGGATGACATAGTTAAGAAAAAAGACAAATGACTCTAGGAATAAGTAAAGTCTTTCCAACATATTTGCTAGCTGTGAGTTGTATTAAAGGAAATGTAAAAGAGAGAGAGAGAGAGACAGAGAGATGGAGAGAGATTGAGAGAAGAGAGGGTATTTTACAGTGCTTTAATAGAAAACAAGCCTAGTATATCAAATAACTCATCTATTTTTGATACTAAGTCCAAATGTTATTATAGTGAGGTGTTTTTTAAAAATATGCCTGTAACTTATTAAAGAAATGAAGGTAATGGGTTTTGTTTGTAACCATATCCCTCTATGCAGACCAACATCTCACAGTTTAGTATACAGTTCATACAGAAGATCAAATTCAAACCTCCCAAATTTGTCACTCTCTCTTTCAAGGTGTGGAGTCAGTGAGTTTAGAATATCATCTTAACATTTTTGATGACAAAACTGGATAAGCCCTTTCCCCAGGAAAACGCACAAATTCCAACCACGCAGAATTTTGCAAACACTTTTTCTTAGTTCCCCTGAATCCCAGGCTGAATACTCATGATTAAGAGCAATGGGTTCCGATGATTGCAATTATCATAATCAACTGGGAACACTTTTTAAAAAATACAAATTTTCCATCTGTTGTCCAAGACATCCTGAATCAGAGTAATCTTGAATATGTAGAGTGATGGGGGAATGACAAGAGAGACTGGGAATTTCTATTTTTAACAGTGCTAGGTGAATATCATGCTTAACCAGAATTGGAAATTACTAGGAGAGAAGGGGCTGTTATTCTTCAGACCGTACTTCCTATAAAAGTAATTAGGTCTAGAACAAAAGATAAAAACAAGAAAACCAAATATAATTTGTGAAACAAGAAAGAAAACAATAGGTCAATTTTATTCAGCTTTTAATATATGCTACATAATGTCCTATGTCTAGATGTAGGTTATTTCATTCATTTCTCAATCAAAAATACACAACTAAACATATTACCACATCCTTTAACTGTTACATATAAGAAAACTAATGTTTAGAGAGGCCACGTGTTCACAGTCTCATAGAAAGTAACTTGGAGACATAATTCAACTTCAGAAGGTCTAACTCTAGAGCTTCTACTCTTTACCACTGAGCTGGATGAAGCTGTAAGTAAAAGTTATCACCGTGATGCAGAAGATAATTAAACATTTGTGGTGAATCACATTTCTCTGGAATGGAAATCCCTACCGGAACAAGGCAGTCCCTTGAAGACTTGGAGGATTGTTTTTCACTGGTAATGCCAATTACCTTTAAAGACAAGTTTCAGACAACCTTCTGGAAAACAGACATCTGAGTGTCTTTGGATCTGCATAAGCTTTTATTTTCCTGACTCTGAGAATCTTTCCTGACAAAGCCTTACAATGTGGCCAGTGCTTTTCAATAGCTCAAATAGCATGAAAGATTTTCTTTTTTTTTTTTGGCATGGGCAGGCACCAAGATTCAAACTCAGGTCTCTGGCATGGCAGACATGAACTCTGCCTGCTGAGCCACCGTGGACCTCCTGTAATACTTTTATTAGAGAATAAAAACTATGATTATATTTCATAGCCAACTGTGTTGTCAGATTCTTTACCTTGATTCTCTGTTGGATAAAGGAATTTAAGTCTACATTTATTGTGTTCTTAAGGTCACTAGACAGAAGGAGATAAGTAGAAAAAAAATCACAAAGATGTCTTTATGTAAGTTTTTATAAAGGTCACCTGAAATAGAAATTTGTCAATTAATTTTCTGCCACTACTCTTCTTTTCTTTTCATTCCTGAGAAATACTTAATATAGGATTACATCCCCAATCATAGTAGGTAAAATCGTCATAAGGCAGCTTTACGTTACTGAGTAGAACGCTCTGATTGTCAGGGTAATGGAGAAGGTCTATACATGAATTATTCAAAAGCTTGTATAATCAGTACAGCATTCAAATTAAGCCCCAGAATGTGCAAATTAGGTAATTATTCATAAAAATTACTAACATTTTAATTTTTCAGAGCTCAATGTGACATTTTGCATAGCTTAGCTTAAATATAGCATAGAACACTGCAATTAGAGTCACAGTTCCATACATAAGTATTGGAAGTTTGGATGAGTGCTTGTAAGTCTATAAGTAATATAGTACAAATTTTTATAAGGTATTAATACAATTACTGTCAATTCTATAAATGTAATCATGTGTCTGATCACTCAAACTTGTCAATCATAATGAAAAGATATCTTGAATCCTGAACTTAAAACATTTGAGATTCTCAGTCACGGGAAATTTACTCCTTTGAAGAATACAGCGGGTTTCCAACAAGATACCATCTCATCTACCACACCGATAAAAGACTCACACACAAACATCCTTGTATACAGCGTATGCTAAGTAGTCAATTTTTTTAAATGACCGGTTTTATTCACCTTAAAAATATCATTATATACTGTTTTCAGGGGTTTAGTAAATAAGTAATGAGGGGTTAAATGAGTTCAGTAATAATAAAAATGGTAAGGAGGAGTCATAGTTGGATGATAAAAATAACTACCTGGGTGTGATTTTATGGGAGAGGGATATATTAACAGTAATAACAGAATTGGCCTAGGCTGATTATAATGCAACTGAATAGCTTAAGGAAGTCAAAAAATTGACCAAATTGTGGGTAGAAGTGTAGTCCTTGCAAAAGAAAACATGTTCAATTTTGCACAAAGCTCGAGATATATGTGGGAATTTCCCATGGAGGTGATCCCCTGCAAGCTTTTGGTATGCTATATCATGATTAGGCATAGATAACCAAAAGTTGTAGCAGATGATGTGTGGCACTGGATGGGAGATCCCATAGAGAAGTAGGGTATAAGAAAACAATCACAACAAAAATCCTCTAAGGTAATCACCATGCAAGGGTGAACAAAGAAGAGACTGTGATATAGAGGGAAACAAGTATTTGAAACAGGAGAAAAAGAAAGAAGTTATTATACTGATAAAAAAGAGGGAAGGATGAAAATTCTGGTTTTCTTTTGTTGCTATTACAAATTATCAGAAACATGGTAGCTTAAAACAACAGAAATTGATCATCTTACACTTCCATAGGTCAAAAGCCCAAAAGGTCTCACTGGGTTAAAATTAAGCTGTTGGCAGGGTGGTGTCCCTTTCTGCCGTAAATATGTTTGCTTGCATTTTCCAGCTTCTAGAATCTACCCACATCCTTTGGTTCATGGCTCCTTTCCTCCATCTTAAAAGCCAACAAATATGGTGTCTTTTCTAACATTCTCCCATAACCATATCTCCCTTTGTCCACAACTGGAAAAGATTCTCAATTTTAGGAATCAAGTGATTAGATTGGACCCACCAGGATAGTTTAGGATAATCTCCCAATCTCAGTGACCTTAGCTTAATCACACATACAAAGACCCTTTTGCCATTTAAGTCACCACATTCCAAGATTCAGGGATTAGGATGTCTTTGGAGTGGTCATTTTTCTGCCTACCACAGTGAGATTCAAGAAGTATGTTCAAAAATGCAAATTTACAACAGGCAGGTTTCATGGGCAATATTATCAAATGTTACACAGAAGTCAGATATTGAAATGTCTGCGATTTTTTAAAATTTTTCAAAAATGCCATATTTGGTGGTTTGAAGCTACATGTACCCCAGAAAAACATGTTTTTAAAGCTTATCCTTTTGTGTGTGTGTGGGTGTAGGTAGGATCTTTTGATGAGAACACTTCAGTTAAGGTGTGTCCCACCTAAATCAAGATGGGTCATATTTCTATTAATAGAGTTCTTTATGAGGGACTGAAAAGGCAGAGAAAAGGAAAACATAGGAAGAAAGAAACTGAAAGACAACCTGAAAGAGAAGAAAGTGACCAGGACACGTCACTATGTGGTTTGCTATCTGAGAAAGGAACCAAAGGTCCCCGGCAGCCAGACCCAAAAAGGGGAGAAAGCACATGCTGATACTGCCTTGATTTGGCCCTCTTCTTGGTCTCAAAGCCGTGAGTAAATATATTCCCATTGTTTATCCTGACCCATTTTATGATATTTGCTTATACAGTCTAAGAAATTAAAACACTGTATTAGTCAATTCCCCATGTCCTCCAATCATGAGGGAGATTGAATTAAGTACGGAGTTCAGGATATCTAAGTAAATCAGGGGTCATTAGCATAGTAAAGAGATTATTTTCCAAACATAGAACTTGCTCTCTTGGTTAAGGATAGTTAAAAAAAAAATCCCAAAGCCAATCAGTAAGGGGAAAAGAAGCAAAACAAAAAATATATAAATATTGAAAGTAAAATTTAAATTATGCAATATTTAAAATTATTCCTGAAATTCCAGAATCCTACCAGCTGCTGCCACCCTGACATTAAATTTCAGTGGGGACTCAAGCCCAGTACTGCTTCACATCGGAGCTCTAGCTGCAGAAAGGGGCACAGATTTCACAGATGAAATGGACTAGACATTCTTGTGGATTTGTGGTCTCAAGCACCAAGAAATAGCTCAGAATGCAAACTCTGATACTGACCAACAATAGGCAAATCACTGGGCATGAGAAGAGACTAATTACCCTTTCAAGAACTAACATGACACATAGGTAGTTAAATGCTGAGAAACCAAATCTTCAAAATTATCTTCTTCAACGATCCTTAGGAACCCAAACAATGTATTAACCATTCGTTGTTCTCTCAAAGTTTTATTTTTCGTTTTCCTTTTTCTTTACTTACTTTTAAAATAAATATGACTGGGAGAAGTAAGGCAATAGGCTATTTAAGCTGAAAGACAATGGACATTTCATTCTTGGGTCCAGTTCAGGCATGGTCATCCAAAGGGACCATGAAAAACACACCAAGTAGAAAATTATTACAAGGTGGAGGATCACATTCGATTATGGCAATTTCACAATTTGTTCTGGAACCACACTATAGAGGAAAAGGATTAAATTTTGATACAAATAAGCCCAGAAATGAATCTCCAATCATACAGTATTGTTCTGTGTAATCTTAGCCAAGATTAAATTTCAGTCTCTATTGGTCATCTATAAATGGATATAATAGTACCAATCTTGAAACAGTGATGAGAAATTAGAGAAAATGAATGAGCATGCATGTGGCAGTGCCTGTTGCGTAGCAGATATTCTAAGACAGCATGTGGTGTTAACAGTGGTAGAAGTATTAGAATATTTTGACTTATTCTTAATTGTTGGCTGAAGAAATATGCTCATTATAAGTATGTCTATTGCTTATTCACCTAAACAATGAAATTCAATTTATTTTATGGGATATGAGAAAATTGAAACAGTGTAGGTATAAAATAAGATTCTTTTAGTTTATGAATCTTGTATATTAATTCACAGTATGTTTTCTTTGGGACTATTCATGCCATATAAGTATATAGTAGATGGAAAGTCTCCTGTAATTCTAATTAGGTACTCTCAGACAAATACTTCAATTTCTTTTATTTAAAATTAAGATACTGCAATGGGTTAAATTCTTGAAAGAACTTACATAATAAATGTTGATGATTTCATTAATGCTCGTGTAATATAAAAATATAATTATATTTCGTTTTCTTCTGAAGATTTAACTTGGCAGTGGAAAAGATTTCCCAGCTAAAATGTGAGATTAAAATAATTAAAACAGCCCATAAAATCTAATGATTTTTTTAAAGTCTATTTTTAAAGTATATGACTTAAACTATAATTTTCCTTTAAAAGTCATTGCCATCATAGCTAATTTGAATTTTCTGACAACATCTAACAGTTGGCAAGACGTTTTTTCAGAAAAGTTAAAGATGTGAGTAAACCATGATTACATTCCAGATGCAACTAAAATAGGCAGTGTTCATAAATGCCTGTACATTTTAAAATTTGTTGATGTATAAATGACTAAGCCTACTTTCCCAATCCCACTTAAGCAAAATGTTAATATACCAATCTAAGAAAAGCTTAACACACGAAAGATGATATTTGGTGCCAAGGCCAGGCTGAATGTTTAATAATTAAAAGAGCTGTAAATGAAATATTTGTGCAGCGTGATGAAGAAGAAATGTCTGGATGTAGAATGGCGTGCAATGCGGCAGTCATCGGCAGACCCTGACTTACTGAGAGACCTGGAGCAAGGTAAACTTGCCTTTCTCAATTTCCTTAGCAGCAAAATAAATGCTAAAAAATCTGCTTGCCATGATTTCTGAACTAACTTTTGTGAAAGTAGTTTTTAGATCTGGTTATCGGGCAAATGCAAAATATAACATTTTTAAAATTCTTTCTTGTTCAGGAAATAAGGGAAGGAACTTTTACATAAAAAGAAACTTTTAAAATATGACTTACATTCAGATAGACTTGATATTATTCTATGCTGTACCACTTATTAGATGAGTGACCTTGGGCAAGTCTCTTACACTCTTAGAATCTCATTCATATGATTTGTACAATGAATATAATCCTATCTGTTTCATAAGTTTTTGGGAGCACTTGAAATATTTGTTTATGAGGCAAGAATCATAACACATTGTAAAGGGTAGGTATCTCATGAACCTTAATCTTCATTCCCTTGCTATGTCCAATTTGTGAACGAAATGCATTCTCTTTTATGCATATTAACAATCTTCATTATCAAAATTCAAATAACAGTTTGAAACTGTAAGAAAAAATATTGCTCTGAGAAAAGCAGGACAAGACTAATGAAACTTTACTCTCTCATGGTGTGTTTGAAAATTCTTCCTCACACTTTTTTTTCTTCCTTGATTTCGTCTTTTATGAGAGAAAGATAACCATAAATACAGCAATAAGAAGTGACCATTTTATCTGAGGACAAAGGGAAAGATTCCTTCCTTCTTTGATTTTTTCTAGATGTTCTCCAATATAAAGCGAAGGAGAAAAGAAAATCTATATTGAATTTCAAAGGCAGTTTTGATTCGTTTAATTACTTATTTAAGTCCTGGGTGGTACACATACAAATTACCCATTGGATAATTTCAAAGTCAGATACAAGGCAGATATATACACAAACATAAGGTATGTATTATACAACTCATTTCATGCACAATAGTCCTAATAATTCCTAATAAGATCATGCCTCGTAATCAGCTCTGCATAGCTCTCTTACCAGCTTAAAGTCCCTTGTATCTTGTTAAAAATAATTCTATCAAATTCTCTTTATTTTCACATTGTGAGTGCTGCTAATGCCAGCCTACTTCTGTGATATCATGGAATCTTTTCTTATCAATAGACATGTTAAAAATCTTAACATACAATAGTAAATAACTCTCCTAGGCTTTACAAAATTCTGTACTCATAATGAAACATGACCCAGATATGACTGTATAAAAAAAGAACTCCTAATGGGCGATTTATGAAACCTCAATGAAACAAATTTCATGAAATAACTCAGTATTTCCTATTAATCACAAGTTAACCTATGACAGAAATGTCTCTACAAAACCTTCTCAATCAGTGCACCTGGGCACTCTAAGAATAGCTTGTCTTCTTAGAAGGTGGGATAAACTAGGTCAGTTGGGAGGGGCACTTTAGAGGCAGGTAATACCATTACTGGGCTAGGTTTGCTATCATGCATTGACATCTGTGACTGTCTGGGAAGCACTAGGAGAGGCAGTGCAATTTTCTGTGAAAAAAGTAAAATGAGAAGTCACTGAAACTCTAGGGCACTGTCTTATTTTATATGGACAAAAGCTTATATTCCCTTAACATTTATATTACTTCTGAAGTTTGAGGCATTTCATATTTGCCTTGAGAAAATATCAAAATAAGTCTGTGACTGATACAATAATAGATAAAATCCGACTCTACTAATCTGACTCTATGAAATAAAAATATTTGGAGAATAAATTAACATGGTCATTATGAAATACTTCTTAGGTACTATCTTCAGTTAGTGCATGCATAGTTTTAGAGCCACTGCTGCAGAATTAGAAATCACAGTACTAAAATGTCACTCCCCTGGACTTTATACAATCTATTATTGGAAGGATCATGCCACAAGTATAAGCAGAATATTTAAAATACCCATGGTCTTAATAGACTGATGGAAGAAGACATGACATAGAAAAGTTAAGGACATTTTGAGGGGAAGGAGTGCCAAAATGAGAAATGGGAGTGAAATAATATATGGGAAAGCCATTCATTCATTAACCCAACAAACATTTATAGTTTATTAGGTACAGAAGATACTATGAATTTCAATTTAAATATAGTTCTCTCTGTGTAATTTAGAGAAAAAAAGACAAATAATAAATCTCAAGAATGTATGATGGTGATGAATGCTAAGATAATGAAATAGAGGGCATCATAGGAACAAGGTCAGGAGAACCTGCATTTGGTAAGGAAGGGCTTCTCAGAAGCAGTGACAACTAGTAACTAAATGGATAAATGAATAGTAGTCATATATGGAGAGTGTGAATGTAGAGGACGTTTCCAGGAACAGTGAGAAAATGCAATATTGAAAGAAATGATTTCCAAAGACTTTCAGCACGGCAAAGACAGGAATGCAAATGGAGTGTGGTGAAAGAAGCCAGAGAGGAAGGTAGGGCCTAGATCGTGAAAGATCCCATATGCCAAGTCAGGGAAAGTTTATGAGCTCATTATACCCGTAGTAAACCATTGTCCAGTTTCAAGTATGGATACGTCATTTCCTCATTTGTGTTTTGAAGAACTACACTAATGGCAGCTTTCAGAATGCATTGAAAGGTGCCAAGACAGGTTAAAAAAGAAACCAGTTAGTGGGGGATGATTGTTTATTAGATGAGAAAGAGGAAATAGTAAGGGAGATAATTTTTCAAAAAATAATACTACAGAGGTGGATGCAGCAGGACTGGTGGTGAATTGGGTGGGGATGGAGCCATTGCTGAATCCTTCTGTCTGCCCTGGACACCTGAGAGCAAGATGTCTCTTACATAACTGGGGAATTAATAATGGAACAACTAGTTTCAGGGAAAAGCTAATGAGCTCACTTGTGGACAGGATGAGTTGAACCATATGTGAGATACCCAAGTGTGGGCATAGGTAGTTAGCTATGTAAGGAAAGAGTATAGAGCTGGAAGTCATCAGCTTATGAATCTACTTAATTACTTGGGAATGAATTCAATCCACAAGAGTAATTGTGTAATTGTGAAGAGAATGGTGTCTAAGAAATAATCTTAAAGTAAACTAAGGTTTACTGGAAAGGAATAAAAATGCAAAGGTGGAATGAAAACCAAAAGCATGTGATGTCATGTCTGCCATTGTGCATTTTAATAAGAGGAAGGACTTAGCTGTTCTGTCTGCTTGCAAACGATCTAGATAATGCCTGAAAGTCATTGGTATTGATAACTAATGATGCTGATAACTTTCCTGAAAGGAAGTTTTAATAGGGTGATAAAAGTTGAGGCCACTGCAGAGGGTAACAGTTTGTGTTGAATTAACTAAAGCTAAAAAGTTTGGTTGTGAGATATGGGTTATGGGCATAATTCCCTGGGAGACAGACTTGGAGGAAGCATTTAACAGGATGTTTATTAGGGAATGCTCTCGTATCAACACCTGTGGAATGAAGGAGGGACACAGAATTGAGCAAAAACAGAAGTGAAGCTTTGATGCAGTATTGATTATATCTTTGGCAAACCACATGAGAAACTCTGGAGCATAAATGATCCATTATCATGACAAAATACTGGACCTTCATGCCCCTGCTAAATAACTCATTGGTTGTCACTTGTGTCAGGAAGAGAGCGCCCTTTCCCAATCTTTGAATGGTGGCCAGCAGCTACTCCAGCAACTGTGTGGTCTTTCTTTGAAGGGGGCTCTGTGTAGCAAATCATTGTATCATCAGAACCCAGCCATCTGGGCTATTTCGATCCACTTCTAAGGGGTCAACTCATTCAGGATTCTGGTGGGCCTCTTGACCTTGGAGAAACGTCAAAATCGAGGTTTAGTGAGACAAACTACAATCTCTACTGCATCAGCTGATATTTCAAACACAGCTAAATTTCATCTTCATTTCTATTACTCATTCCAGATTCTTCCAGTCTTTGACTGATATCTCTACCAGTCTTCATGACTTATGGTGGTAGTATGACCCAGAACCTTATATATCTAGGCACTGATCCCCATGCTCTTCCTCGGACAAGGCTTCTGCACCTATCAATTTGCAATGAAAGTGGACAGGAATACCAGGAGCTGTCCAAATGAATCACGTATTCTTTCCCCCTCTAATTGTGAATTAGTGGTCCTATCCCCACAAAGATGATGAATTATTTTCTTGCCTACTGGTAACTGGTCACAAGGGCCCAAGTGGCAGTCATGGCTTATAACTTAATGGGTCATTTGCTATGTTCCCTGGAGGAAGTGTTCACCCTTTTAGGACCAAAACATCTTACCCTGCAGAGCTCAGCATTGCAGATATGGTAAACATAAATTAAATTTTCCCAGAAGCTGATTGAGGATGAAAGTTAATAAAAACATTCCCATTTCCCCCATTTGTTCCTTGGGACGGAATCATACGAAGTTCAGGGATTCAATGTACATATTGAATTATGTGTATAAAGCCTCATCTTCATAAAATATTTCTTCAAAGATCATCATTTAACTGTACTTCAGAAGCCATGTCCAGACCTCTATCAGCCTGGAAATTTGGGGACCATGTTCCTATTTTCACAGATCTTTTGCAATAAGGTGGTTTTTTGCTCTGATGCAATGCTGTCTGAGAACCTATGCCAGTAGGCTAAATATTGGGGAAATTTTCAGATGGTGGTGTTAACTACACCTGGAGAGGAAAGACAAACCACTTCCCAGAATATGTATTTACTCCTAGCAGAAGGAATTACTGGCCCTTCCAGGGTAGAAGGAGTACAATGTAGTCAACAAGCCACCAAATGGTGGAATGGTCTTCTAGGAGGATTAAGCCAAATGACGGGCTCAGCCTTGTTCTCTGTTTCTGGTAGGTTGGACATTCAGATTTTTGAAAGAAAGTCTCACAAGAAATAAAATTCTTAGTTGGTAGTTATTTTTCTCTCAGTAATTTAAATATTTCAACCCACTGCCTTCTGGCACCCATGGTTTCTGATGAGAAGTCACCACTTACTTTTATTGGGACTCCCTGGTACATAACACATTGATTTTCCCTTGTATCTTTCAGAATTTTCTCCTTATCCTTGGCATTCAACAGTTTGACTACTGTGTGCCCAGGTGTGGTTTTCTTTCAGCTTATCCTGTTTGGGGTTTGTTGGACTTCTTGAATGTGCATATTAATGGCTTTCATTAGATTTGGGAAATTGTATGTCATTATTTTTATGATTATTCCATCTTTCTCTATCTCTTTCTTGTCTTGGGGCACCCGTAATCTGTATATTAGCATGCTTGATGGTATTCCATGGGTCGTGTACAGTATGCTCACTTTTTAAAATTCTTTTTCCTTTCTGATTCCCAACCCGAGTAATTCTAATGGTCTTCTTTCTTTGAGTTTACTCATTTTTTTCTTCTTCCAACTACAATTTGCTGTTGAAATCCTCTAGATAATTTTTATTTCAGTTATTGTGGTCTTCAATCTGAATATTTCCTTTTAATTCCTTTTTAAAATTTCTATCACTTCATTGAGTTCTTGTACTTAGTGTCCCTTCATTGTTTTCCTGATATGTTTTATTTCCCTCTCCATGTTTTCCTTTATCTCCTTGAGTATATTGAAGATCATTCTAAAAAATATTTTTCTGGCATGTCCAAGTCTGATTCATCATTTATGATTTCTGGATTTTTATCTTCTTCCTTTACATGACCATCATTCCTTGTATCTTTGTCTTGTAATCTTTTGTTGAAAGCTGCATATTTTAATATTTTAAATACTATCTCTGGTATTTGTCCCTAAGCCATTTGTTCCTTAAGTTTGTATGCAACTTGTGATTTGAGAGAAATTTCTTAGAGTGCCAGGTGCTCACAAAAACAAATAAACCAATGCCAAAAAAAAAAAAAAAAAAAAAAAACTCCTTCATGGTCTTTGCAAATTGGCTTTTAGTTGGCTTGCTTCTTCATACTATCAAAACAATTAGCCTTATGTGAAGTTGAAGTTCTGGGTCTTCTCCATCTTCCTTGAGCCTGTGTCTTCTCCTGGGATTTGGTCACACTCGGTCTTTGGGACTCTTCTATTTAAAGGAATCTGAATGTCCCCTCTACTCACGAAGAAAAAGAGTCCCCTTATCTCAAATTCTCTATTATATGTCTTAAAGCTAGTAACCCTTTGCTGCAGGCTGCTTTGACTTTCTTACACTGCTTTGACTCTTCTCAAGCTGCTTCTACCTGTAGCCTAAGTACTTGAGAGGGTGAGCCAGTGATGAGTTTCCTAGTTCAGTCTTTCAAGATACCATCCAGTTGATTGATAACAAATACAGGAACCCCAGTATACAGGTAGGGGTTACTCTGCTTGCTCTGGGATAGGTAAGGACCCAAAATGAAAGTGCAGTCTGGCTCCACATTGTGCCAAGCAAGAGTAAGACAAGGCCTGTCATGGTCAGGGACACGTGTCAACTCGGCCAAGTTGTGGTACCTGTTTATCTGGTTGGGCAAGTGCTGGCCTGTCTGTTGCAATGAGGACATTTCATAGAATTAGATCATGATCACGTCAGCTGCATTCACAGCTGATTCCATTTGTAATCAGCCAAAGGGAGTGTCTTCTATAATGAGTGATGCTTAATCTAATCACGGAATGCCTTTTAAGGAGGATTCAGAGGAGACAGGGTCCATTCCTGCTTCAGCTGGTGAGCCTCTCCTGTGGAGTTCATTCAGACACCCTCCATAGAAGTCGTCAGCTTCACAGCCTGCCCTGCAGATTTTGGACTCTGCATTTCCACGGTCACGTGAGACAATTTTATGAATTTTATATTTGCAAGTGTTCCCTGTTGATTCTGTTTCTCTAGAGAACCCTAATACAGGGCTCAATGTCAATAAGTGTCTACCATTCTTAAAGCTGTGTTTTCTTGATTTGGCCCTCACCCAGTTACTGCAACCCTTTAAATATTTTCCAGAGTTTTGAGAAAGATGTCTCTGCCATTTTTTGATACTTATTAAAAAATTCTGTGGGGAAGCATTTCCCTGGAGCATCTTACTCTGCCATCTTGGTTAACCAGAAGCCACTTCTCATCAAAGTTTATTTTTTAAATGAAGAAACATGTATAGAGTACTCATACTTTTGTAAATGCAAGGCGTTCTTATCCAATGACTCATTTTCTTTCAGAAGAAAAGGCAAGATTGTAAACAGAGTGAAAGGATTCAAAGTATTGATGGAAGGGAAGATGTTTTGAAACAGAACCTGTAGAGACTAGGAAATATAAAACTAAGGAAACAGCAACAAGGATTCTGTTAAGACTGGCAAAAATGAACTCACTTTGGCACCAATTATCTGACTGTGTGATTATATTCAACAGTACTCAACATCTGGAAACAAGTATGGAGAGTTTGGATAACTGACTGTACATTGAAGTAAGGAAGTTTAGGGCACTACTAAGAGAGCAATTAATTCATTTATTAGTAAAAAAGTGTATGTAGTAATTATCTGAATTTTTGGGATTTAAAATAATTAGATTTTCTTTGTGTGTAGTTAATATAATCTCAAACCATCTAAGGAATGAAAATCATATCACTCAGTTAGTAATTTTGGTTTATGTATTCAAAAGCAAAATAGGTATATTATTAGTTCTGAAGCAAAACTGATCTTCTGTTTTTATTCTCAAGAAATGGCCCAATAGACTGAAAATCCTGTTTGCCACGGCAAGCTAGAATTTGAATATTGAAAGGAAAATCAATGAACATTAACTAAGTATCTTCAATATGTGAAGTGTATGTGAATTTTTTTCATATATATATATATATATGAAATATATATATATACATACATGATGAAACAGTAGTCTAAGGACATAGGATATAGAATAAATAAAAATTTTATTGCATTTTTTGCAACATGGATTTTAGTTTGTTTTCTTTTTGGATACTTTCAGATTTACCAATAGAGATAAAACAGTCATTTTAAACACCTGATTTCTTCCTAAAACTTAAAATATTCCTCTTCAAAGAAAAATCCCCTTCCTTTTTTAGATATATATTGTATATACACTGTGTTGGCAAGACCAGCATATTTTAGGATGTGTTGTTCATAAAAAGAGATAGGCTCTAATATATATTGGAAAATTAAATGCAGTAAGTTGCTGGCTAATAGTAAAGATCAATCCACTGATTATTTTATTCATTAAAAATTATAACCGCTAATAATATCTGAGATTTAAAATAAAAGTATTATGAATAAATAACAGACAGAAAATGAAAAAAATATTGCAAGTGTTTTCACTAATTTCAAAGCATATTGTGCAATAGAAATTAAATTTGAAATGACAGCTAGCTATGAATTGTAACAGATCTGTTGATGATGTGATTAGGCAATGATTTGCAAAAAAAACCATTAGGACATAAAATACTGTTGAAAAAATCACTTTTTCTAAATATTTGATATATTTTAAATACATACAAATAGGTGCACTCCATGTTCATTTTCAGGTTTTAGTTTACACTATCTTAAATGGGCTTGTTTTTGTTGCTTTTTTAATATTTTAAAATTTTGCTTATTTACTTCTAATTCTATAACCTGCAAAAGAATATTATGCCAGCCACCAACTAAAAAATTATATAATACTAAACTCCGTTATTCTGCAAAGCAATTATTATATGGCTGAAAATTGGAACATTTTATACTTTGTGTCATCTCTTTATTTTGGCCATTAGAAAATTTTAGTAGTTCTATACAGGAGAAAATTGCTTCATTTAAAAGAATATAAATTAGACTGCTGAATAAAGAAATCAAGGCAGGTATTCTGAACTTACTAACTTGTCTTCTAAAAGCTACCAGTGGTTCTTTGGATACAGTGGAACATACTTTAACTTCTTTTAACTTTTTTTCCTGGCTATAAATTAGTCAAGAAAATTATGAATTCTGTGAAAGCAGGATAAGTATTTGGTTATTTTTCTAAAGTATCTCCCACATCTA
This sequence comes from Tamandua tetradactyla, assembly GCF_023851605.1. Lineage (NCBI taxonomy): Eukaryota > Metazoa > Chordata > Mammalia > Pilosa > Myrmecophagidae > Tamandua > Tamandua tetradactyla. The sequence goes on from NC_135352.1 coordinate 33,977,226, forward strand.
CTAGTGCATATGACAGATAGTGGGTGGCAAATAGTTTTTAAATGAAATAATAAATGGATAGAAAGTTACACTATTGATGGTAATTAAAGGGAAGGACATTTAAGCAAGGCTTACAGCAGGAAAATATGCAAGGAAGTGGAGTGCTTGGGATGTGTATTGAGATGATAAAGTGACTCTTGATAAGAAACTAATGGATTCTATTAAAGGAAAAATGGGAAATTAACTTCATTCATTCATTTAGCCTTGAAGGACTTTGAGTCTTAGAGAAATTAAACATTGTGCCCAAGGGCATAGAATGATTAAGTGGTAAAATAAGGATTGTCACATTCTGAGCTCTTGATATAACCGGCCAGTGGGGAGAAATGGTAATCAGGAAAACTAGTTGCTCTCTCTGATTCTCTCACTAGTTATTTATGGCTTCAGGCAGGTTAGTCATTTCCTCTTGCCTTTCTTTCTTCCTATCACCAACGGGGTAAAAGGGATCTGACTTGTCTCCTGCCCAGGATTGAGTGAAACCTAAGAATCACAGCAGTTTATAAGGACTATATTATACCTGTTGATATCATTGCTATTACTGTCATTGCTGAAATCCACTCCCAAATAATAGTTTAGTGGTATTTTAAATACTGTAAGGGTTATATGACTCCCCCTGGCTCTTGGGGATTGAATCATTCCCCCCCAGAAAAGGAATGTTCAGCTTACAATCCCTGTTCCTGGGTCTGCAACCATTTGTCAATAGGTCTTTTGAAGATGTTATTAGTAAAATAGTGCCATAATTGAGTCTTCAAATAGTCCGTTCTATTTTTCTAGAAGGCCAATTTTTCAAGGATGTGTTGGTTACAATGCAATGTTTGTTAATATTTGATATGCATGATGCTATTGCTTCAGTTTTTCTATGTCATATGAGATCTTTACTCACAGACAATATTGTTTGGGATTATTGTAGAGGTAAATTGGAATTTCTTAGTCTTCAGATCACATGTTTCTGGGAGAAGAACATAAACAGTGAAGGCAAATATGCATCAGGAATAAGTGATTATTTTAGTGAGGACAAATTGCTCTCTCCTACATAGGGAAAATGTGTCAATGAAATCAGATCTGTCGTTAGATTATTGATGAATATCCCTGGTAAAATGGTGTTATGTTGGAAGTCAGCTTACTTCTGTTATTGGCTTATGAGGTAAAGCATTAAGGGAAAGTATATTAGCTCTGGATTGAAGAGTCCACATTTTTATCCCGTATTTAACTTTCATTCTTGTCAAAGCAGCTCCTTAGTATATGAATTCTTTAATAAGCACTGGCGTGATTGGAGAAGGAGGATAACTGGCAATAACAGGAGGGTTTGCTTTTTACTACTTAATTATTTAGACCCCTCTATAAAGCGTGCTGCTTGGTAAGAATTTACATGTAACATAATTATTCTGAGTCTGGCCTTTTATGAAATGTTAGTCCACACATAGCTTGCTTATGACTCCTTTTCACCAGACTTCTAACTTCATCCTTTAAAATTTCTGATCATTTAGTCAAACTGTTAGTTACCGACAAAGAGTCAACTCACTTCTATATCTCAGAATTTCTATCCCAACTTAAAGTGGACCACCAGATATTCTGTCTATTGGAAGTGCTTTTCTTCTAGACAGAACCTCTCTTATATGAGATTATAATTTTAAGCCATCGTGTTTCCCCTAGCACATGTATATTTTTGGAACCATTTGTAAAGCAGTTTCAAGCTGTACCTTCCTTATTCAACTAGGTTTGAGGAACCACCCAGGAGCTTATTTCTATGAGCTTAAGGAGAAGAGTCAGTGTAGCAGGAGGAGATGTTGGATAGTATCAGACAAATGCTTATGTAACTTACTTGTTCCTTCACGGATATCCCAAGATCAGTCTCTTCATTTCTACAGTTATGCTTTGTACCCACTTGATTGGAGAATACTGATATCTAACCTTCTTCTTATTGATACAGTATGAAAGGCACATCACTTTGTTTTTCATTGGGGAGGAGAAATCATAGCGATCACTTTACTCCTACTATTTCATCAGTGTTGCAGGACCCTGGAATTTTATAGGTATATGTCCCACCTTCTAGGATACATTTGCTTAAAAAGCATGTAGTATCCTTCTTTTCCCTGACTGTAGTATCCCATTCATGGTTGCAATGCCCATTAGCATGTTGGCATCTCAAGAAATAGCCCAACAGAAGGTGAGTGTTCCTACTGGGAAATAAAAATGAAAATCCAAGAAGTTGATGTAAATCTGGCATAAGATCCTGAACCTGCCCTGCTGTCCCTGCCAGGTGAAAGCTGTTACTAGTATTTTCTGTTTTCTCTGTTTTGATTTTTTAATTTGGTGAAGTAGATTTAAAAAAAAAACAAAACACTTTTTTTTTATCTCTCCAAAGTAATTGCTTCATATTAAGTGCCAGGATCTATGTTAATTTGCTCGAACATCTGGAAATACAATTGCATTTGGAGTTATATTTTAAAGTGTTTTATCAAATTTGCCAGGATGTGGCATCATATGCTATATCCTAAATGACTTTTTCACTGTTCGATCAATTATGTAAATAGGAATGTGATCATTATTGCCACTCCTGTACCTTTCAATTATTTTATAGCATTTTCCTCTAAGATTGGGAATAAGGCAAGGAAGACTTCTCTCACCACATTTCATTGGAAGTCCTAAGTTAGACCTCTACTCCCCCACCCCACATAAAAAGAAGGAAAAATCAAACATACAGAATGTGAGGTAAGACATCAGCATGTATTTTTCCTCAGATTACTTGATTGTTTCTGTGAAAAATCCAGTGACTCAAAGGGAAAAGATAATTTTAGAACTTGTAAGTGAGCATAGCAAATTTGCAGCATAAATCAATTTCTTTTTCTTTGGATAGACAGTGAAAAATTGAAATTAATAGACTATTTGTAAATATCACCAAACACACTAAAGAAATACTAAGGTATATATAAAACAAAATATGTACAGAAATTTTATGCTGAAAATTACAAAGCTCTAATGAAAGAACTCAAAGAAGATTCAAGCAACGATGGATATTCCATGATTAAGGATTGAAAGACTCAGTGTTTTAGACAGAATAATGATCCCCAAACTTAATAGATCTTAATTTCTAGAATCTATGAAATTTATCTCTTGTGGAAAAAGGGCCTTTAAAGATATGATTAAGGGCGGGCCGCGGTGGCTCAGCGGGCAAAGTGCTTGCCTGCTATGCCGGAGGACCTCGGTTCGATTCCCGGCCCCAGCCCATGTAACAAAAACGGAGAAACAGAATACAATAAAACAAGAAAATGTTTAAAAATGTTTCCCTTCCTTCCTTCCTTCCTTCCTTCTATCCTTCCTTCCTTCTCTCTGTCTTTCCTTTAAAAAAAAAAAAAAAAAAAAAAGATATGATTAAGTTAAGACTCTTGAAATGAGATCTGGGTGGGTTGGAATGCAATCACGAGTATCTTTACACGGGGGACATAAAGGGAGATTTGACTACGAAGAGAAGAGATGAAGACTATGTGACAGAGCAGATGGAAGCAGTCAGAAGATGCTACTCTTCTGGTTTTGAAGATGGATGAAGGGTTTCTGAGGCAATAAACGAAAAGAATACAGTTAAAGAGCTGGGAAAAAACCAAAGAGATTCCTCCCTAGAGCATCCATAGTGCTCATGACCCTTACAAAATATTGATTTGGGCCCCATAAGACTCATTCTTTCCTTCTCTCCTGTAGAACTGTAAGGGAATAAATTTCTGTTTTCAGCTACTAAATTTGTGGTAATTTATTAGAGTAGCCAAAAGAAATTCATATGTTCAACACGGTTATGATTGCAATTTTTCCCAAATTGACCCATATTTTTAATGCAATTCAAACCAAAATCCCCCATAATTCTTTCTTGTGTATCAACAAACTGACTGCAAAGCTTTTATGGAAAGGAAAAAGACCCAAAATAGCTTAATTAATGCTGAAGAAAAAGAATAATGTTGAAGAACTTTTGTACAATTTTAAGGATTAGTATAAAGCTACCGTCATCAAGAAAGTGTGGTATTGGTTAAATAATAGGTACAAAGATCCACGGAAAAGATTCACGAACCCAGAAATACACCCACCCACACATATAGTCAAGTAATCTTAGACAAAGAATAGACAATTAAGTGGAGCAAAGAGACTCTTCCTACAAATTGTGCCGGAACAGTTGGACTTCCATACTGAAAAAAAAAAATAATAACCTGGACACACACTTTATACCTTTCACAAAAATTAAAGCATAAAGTAAAACTGTAAAAATTGTAGAAGAAAATCTGAGTATCTTGAGTTTGGCAGATAGTTTTTATATACAATACGAAAACACAGTTCATGAAATAAACAATAATAATAAGTGAAATATTATTAAAATTAAAAACCTCTGCCCAGTAAAAATCATTATTAAGAGAATAGAAAGACAATTCATAAAGTGGGAGAAATGTAAAACACATATATCCAAAACATACAAAGCTGTTCTTAAATACAACATAAGGAAACAACCATCACAATTAATAAATGGGGCAAAATATATGATCAGAGATGTCACCAAAGAAAATATACAGATGACAAGCACATGGAAAAAAGTTTCAATGTCATTCATCACTAAATTGATTTAACATTAATTATATTATCATTAAATTAATTAAAATAAGAATTTGATACCATACATATTAGAATGGCTAAAATAAAAAAAATTGAAAAATTAGCTAGCAAGAGCTTGGAGCAGTAGGAACTGTCCTTCACTGCTCTTGGGAATGCAAAATGATGGTATGTGGAATACAGTTGGACATTTTCTTACAGAGCCAAACTTAGGTTTGCCATATGACCCAGCCATCATATTCTTATACATTTACCCAAAGATATTGAAAACCTGTGTCCTTGCAGAAATCTACAAACCAATGTTTACACTTTATTCATGATTCCCAAATTAAGAAGCTATCAAGATGTACTTCAATAGGTGAATGGATAAACAAAAAGTGTACATACATATGATGGAATATTTTTCAGCCATTAAAGAAAGGTTTTCAAGTTACAAAAAGATATGCATGAATGCACATGCTAAGGAGTCAGTTTGAAAATGACAAATACTGTTTGAATCCAATTACATGATATTCTGGAAAAAGTGAAATGATGGAGACAGTAAAAATATCAGCCGTTACTGAGGATTTGGGGGGAAAGTGGAGAGAGGTTGAACTAGGCAAACATCAAGGAATTCTTAGGGCAGTAGGACTATTCTGAATGATTCTATAATTTTGGATAGTGACACTAGGTATTTGTCAAACACATTAAATTTTATAGAATAAACACTGAAGCTTAATTTATATTAGTTAGGAAAAAAGCCCCCTTAAGAGGTACAGGGAGATTGAAACAATCTCACTGAAAAGAGTAAGGGAAAAAACTACTGACTTAAGGAACTTCAAAGATGAGCATAAATTTTACATTTATACACCAAAAAAACTGTGCACAGACATCGTACTCTAGCTGAGAAAACTGTATATCATGGATATGTGGACTGACAATTTTGATAATACTATACATATAGACTGGAATTGAACAATTAAGTAAGTGGAGAACAGATGTTGGAAGCCAAGTGTCTCGCTGTTGGAGTGGGAAATACAGATAAGCAAAGGGAAGAGACAAGAATGAGCCCTGTGTTAATGGATTAAAGTTGAAGGCATCAGTATTAACTCATGATTAGCTTAATACATGAACAGATGGTTATTTAGAAATATTTATGGATATGTGTATATATAGGGCAAACATCCAGGTATAAACATCTTTGCTCTGTCAGCTGACAGCCTAAAAGCATCAACCCCTAGTAACAACAAATATATCTAGTACTCAGATACTCATTTCTAATGTTGTTTTCCATTATGAGAAAGAGGGTTTCTTGATGAAATGTATGGTTCTAAAATGAATATGAATGAACCTGGAGCATCTGCAATTTAAGATATTAAGGAAGTAATTAAGGGAAAATATAAACAAAAAGTCATATTGATGGGGGCATGCCATAGGGGCACACGAGCCAAATGAAAAAGTTCCAATGGCCAATGTTAGAACATTTTGAGTAACAAAATAAATAAAATAGGTTCGTATTATAGCTCAAAGTGTAAAATATATATCTATGAAGTAATACCGATATAAATAAATAAATAAATAATTGGGGGAGAGAGGCAGATCTCCTATGTGAAAGAAATCCAAATAATTTATGTATATATTCTTCCCTAATGTCTCAAATATTTTATTCAAAAAATTGTTTTTCTTAGAACGTGCTGATGCAGGGGTATATGCCTGTGCAGTCCCTAACAAAATTATGCCTGGTGTATGAAGTAATTTCTGGTAGTCAGAAATTATTCCATTGATATATTTGACAGAATAGTATGGACCTCGTGGTACTTATTCTGACTGAGGAGTAATTGTCATTTTATAAACAATTTATTCTCATTTATGATTGCAAGGTAATATGTAATATATAAAATAGAAATATCTGGGAGATTTAGACATTATTATAGAACTATAGTAGCTAATTATTTCCTATGGAGAACATTCTTTTCAGAACAATTCAGTTAATAGCAGTAGTGGAACCAAAATAGAATACGCTTATAAGCTTGCCTTCCAAAATTTTGACACCACTATTAAAAGGGCTTCAGTAGATTGCAGTAAAACTTAATGATCTGAAGTGCTTGCATTTAATAACAATGAAAGTGATTGAAATATGGAGAAATAAGCTCCAATTTTATTTGGGACTGGGACCTACTATGTTCTTCTGAAAATAAGTAGAATAAAAGAATCTGTGAATAAATAAAATGGCAAACTTCAAATATCAGTTATTTCTTTACTTTTAGAAACAGTTATGTACGTAACTACATTAGGAATGCAAATATGAGAGGGTGGGATTCTTTCCAAGCATTTGATAACCGTGAAAAGATTAGCTAAAGAGCAATAAAAATAATAATTACTATTAATGAATAATTTAGTTAGGATAAATGAAGCCTATTTTACCATATTTTATAGAACATGGCAATCATGAAATAACTATTTGATAGAGAAAAAAAATTAAAAAGTATACAAAGTGACACGAACTAATCAAAATAATTTGTCTGCCATTAGTCTCATCAGATTTCTCTTCATCCTACTTAAATAACCTAAAAATATTTAGGATCATGGTGAATCCATTCTATTGAATAATATAAACCCCTCATTCCAAAAGAGATCACAAACATATTTCAAATGTATAAGGAAATATAAATAGTGTGTAGTTATCAAAATATGATGTTTTCTCTCTGTTCACAAAACTGTTGTATTCAATTTTTAAATTTCATACCAGCTTCTTTTATAGCTTCCTTGGCACTCAAAGCCAAAGATATTATTTGATGGAGAACTATAATAATTCTCCCATTTGTTATGCGCATAGAAGGGGGTTTCCACGGCCTCAGTGTGACACCTAAAGTGCTGATTACGGCTGTGAGATCCCACAGAGGAGGAACCAGATGACCTATCTGAAGTAACCTCTGCAATTAGGAAATCTACAGAGATCAATTAAGGTCTGATTATAAATGAGAAAAGAGATACTCGCATAGCTCTTCTCTCTTGGCTGCCCAGAATTGAACTTGAGAAAGATTACTTTAGATAGGAACCAATGACCTGCAAAAATGTACTTGAGGCTAAAACTGCCTTGACTGGTCATGATAATCTTTTAAGCAATAACCTCTTTAATTTAGCCCCCTATCGAGAATCGCATTGGCTCACATATCTGAAACACTGCTAGGAAAATGATTCAGTATATTAAAAATCAATTCCTTCTGAAAAGAAAAGAGGAGCAAAGAAAAAGTGACATGTAAAAGAGGTGGACATAATGGTGTTTTGATTTTGTTAATAAACGAAAAATGAGCTGGATACTTCTAAAATTGTTATAATGATTTATCATAGCTACAGAACAACATTTTTTTGCTTGTTATTTTCTTTATTTAAGAAAATAAGATGCATTCAAAACAGTCTATCTGTGAACAATTTTAGACACTAGTTAGTGCCTTTACAGATTAGAACATAGTTCTGTAGTGGCTCATGATTTAATGCTATATTCATAAGTGAATTATTTACATCTTCAAAGTATCTTGATTACTGGGAGAATTTAATTCATGACTAGAGAAAGTTTACCTGCACAAAGCCTGCTGTGCTATTGCATTGTTTTCTTTCTCATTCCAATTTATATTTTCATGACTTCAGAAATATGATATGTATCCTGGCACATGGGAAAGAAGGAGAATATTTTCATCAGCTACAATTGGCAAACTCATTTCATACTGAATAGAAAGGAATGGGGTGCTCCACCTTTCAAACCTGTGGTGAAAATTTCATGGGTAGATTGTATTGAACTACTACATCAGCATATACCTAGGGGTGATCCAAGCAATGCAGAGACAAGGGCATTAACCCATTCCTGACAAATCTCTCACTTGACAAATCCTTTCTTGACAGATCACAAAACCTTGTCTTGATTGACTTTACTCGGTTGTATGCATTTGTCACATTCATTGTGTCTATATGGTAATTTAGCTTTGTGGAAGAAAAAAAAACTGCCCACATTTTTTCCTAGTATATCTATCATCTATCTATCTATCTATCTATCTATCTATCTATCTATCTATCTATCTATCTATCCATCTATCTATCCATCTATCTATCCATCTATCTATCTATCTATCTATCTCCTTAGGATTATATATATGTATGTATGTATAAGGATACATTTATATATTTAGGATTTTAGCTAAAAAAAATCATCTGGCTGATATGGGAGTTAGGTAGATAAAGGGCAGTGGACTTTATCAATTGAATGTGAACAACTTACCTTTTAGGAATAAACCAAAATAGATGCTACCACCTTCTGGAAGTTAATAGAACATCTTTTCTTCCTTAGAATGGCTGAAATTGTTGATAAATATGTTGGAACATTTCATGATCACACCCTAATGCTACCATACATTCATTCCTTAACTCCCTCCCTCTTCAACAGTATTTTCCAGTACTAACAGAAATGGATCACTTTTATCACAGAATACACATTTAAATAAATCTAAATTTTTAAATGTATGAGTTTCTACCTCTGATATTTATATGTCATGGGTAAAGATAAATGCTAACCAATGTCTGACTTAGGGAAGAAAAGAGAATAAAATTATTAGCTATATATACTTTGTATGTCCCTTCCAAATTTTTCAAAATTTTAATTGATCAGCTCTGACTTTAAGTGTACAATGATCATATTAATTCCATATTAAGAATAAGGTGAAACAAAGTTTAATAGTATAACTTGTATCGGAGATATCAGAAAACAATTACAGAATTGAAAGCAAAGTTTAAACCAAATTAAAAATAAATTAAATATTTATCAGTCTAAAATGTAACCCACTTAGGTGCCTTGTTATCTAATTATTTTTATCAAAACTAGTGATAGCTATCTTCATTATTTTTTATTATATAAACATTATGAAGAGTTGGGTTCCATGAATACTGAATGTGATTAAAAAGAAGTTTCTCTCTCTGTGCTATTCATTATAAATCACTTAGCACATATGAAAGTGAAACATATCACTTTCACTATATTGTTAATCATCCTTGCCATAACTTTGGAAAATTTACAAGTACCCATAATTAATTAACCCCACCTTCTCAGTTAATACATGGCTATAAAATTGCAGAAAATATAAGGAAAGGACAATACAAAAAAATAAAACACCTTGCATATAATACTAGTAGTGTGGCTATATCTATTCATTCATCTAATGAACTACATAAGAAAAAGTCACTGGCATCCATTAATACGTAGGTTTTCAAGTGCATGGAATATGAAAATTGAGGAACCAGTATTGTACACTAGATTGCGTTTTGAAATTATATTTTACAATATTGTAAAATTTCATCACTATCAAAGTTGTGATAAAAATCTGCCAATTAAGATAGCTCTATCAAGAATTTTGAAATTAATAGTAAAAGCATATTATATTTAAGCTGATTCTTAAGAAAATAAAATACTCCACTGTGTGTGCTTTATATGGTTAATGATCATGAAGAACACATTCCAGAGAGATGGAGATGCCAGATGGAGTAAGCATAGTAGGCAAAAGATGAACGAGCACTTTATAACTATGGTAGTGGTCTCTAAAAGCCCTCCTCTCTTAAAACTAGAAGCACTATGCTTACCTTTGTACCTATCTCTGTCGATCACATTTTTTTTAAATTAATTGGATTAATATCTTTGGCACACAGATATTTTGTCAGTTTATTTAAAAAAAATAAATTTGAAGAACTTGTGTCACCTTGGGGAAAGGAGTAGTCATTTATTGAGTGCCTCCTTGTATCAACACTGCATTAGTTGTTTTATATATGATATTTCATGTGATTTTACCAAGTTGTCATTTAGTAAAATTGCCTTGGAGATTGACTCATGTCCCCCACAAAAGGCTTGTTCAAGTCCCAGTACCTGGTCTTGTGGGTTTGAACCCATTGGTGAACAGGAACTTTGAAGATATTACTAGAGTTAAGGTGTGCTCAAACTGAATGACGATGACCTTTAATCCAGTGCAGCTGAAGTCCTGATAGGGAAAGGAAATTGGACAAGTAGAAGCCGTGGGCAGCAGCCAGAAGTAGGAAGTCAACAAAATCCAAAAGCCAGAAGGAAAAGGGGGAGATATGGTAGAAAAGTCACAAAGCCACAAAGATTGCCAGTCAGCCAGAAGATAAGGAAACAAACCTTCTAGACTTTGAAGCCCTGAGCCAGTAAGTTCATGTTTTAAAGCGAACCCACTGTGTAGTATTTAACAGCTGGAAACTAAATCAAATTGCATCAGTTTACTATGTTTTAAGAAAGAAAACAGTTACAGAAATTCCATAATTTACTAAAATAAGCATAGCTAGTTAGTGCGAACTCAAATATATCTGACACCAAAATATTCTCTTTAATTTTATATAATTACTAATATATAATAGTAATATAGAACAATAACATCGTATTTCTTCAGTTCACTTTAGGTTGTGAGCACTGAATCTATATATGATCTTGCTTGCTTCATACTTGCAAAATATTCTGGCAAGAAATTAACATTTTTAGAGTTGATTCTAGCCAGTAGTATTTATTGAATGCTTATTGTGGTCAGGCACTGTTTGTATGACTTTACAAGCACCAGTTTATTTGATTGGCATAAAACCCTTATGAAATAAATAATTGAATTTGGATTTGGACCTAAGCAACATGAAGTCTTCAGAGCAGAACTCCTGGCCAACGAAATGTGCTACAAAGCTTCTGGCATGAGAGCGTGCGCCACTATTGCAGAGTTCTTGTGGGAGGTGCTAATGGTGTATGTAGCTGCCCTCACCCACCCCTTTCCAGCCATATGACAGCTGATATCGAAACCTTGTGTGAAAGCAGGTGATTAGGCAGTGGCAGTAGAGGCAGAAATTTCTTTGAACAAAGGACAAGGCCTGGAGAACCAGTGAATTAGGGTATGGATGCATTACAGAGTTAATTCAGTAATCTTATAGGAAGTATGATTTTTATAAGCAAAAATAAATGTTGGGTACAAAAAGAAAAGTGTATTTTATATACACACGCACATGAACATAAAGGTTTTCAAGAAATACAGAGCAACATTTTCATGCTGAGGGACTCAATTTAATCAGAGTAAGAATTCAGTAAAGAAACAGGTTTAGTGACATATTTTACTGAAGAAAGAATTAGGGATCTGGAAGAAATGACATTCAAGTAAAACCAAAAGACAATAAAATAGTATTGTCACAATGGTGAGAGCTGAGTAGAGGGTAAACAAAATTTAAATGCTTTAAGACTTCTGCATTATTTGGAAAGTCCTAATTTATTTTAGACTTTAATAAGTTAAGAATCATGTCATCACCTCTAGAGTCACAAATAAGTTATACTATAAAATGCATCTAGCAAGCTATAAAGGGAAATAATTAGATAATTATTTAATTAATGAGAAAATAAAGAGAAAGGACATTATAACAAGTGGAACATAAAGGAAGCAAATAGTAAAGATGGTAAATTACAAACCAAATATATCAATAGTTTAATTACATGCGGTGGAATAAAATCTTCAATTACAAGGCAAAAATGATCAGAATGAATATTAAACAAAAATCATAAACTACATACAAGAAAGATACCTAAAATACAAAGCTATAGAAAGGTTGAAAGCATAGAATAGGCACATTCATCCTATAACTTTGCATGCCATTAGCATGTTAAATGTTTCACAATCTCTTATCTGAAATTCAGATATCCAAAATTATTAGGGTACCAGAAGTTCAATCGTCAGTTTTCTTTACACCCCTAGAAGTGAGTATTCATATTGCACTATGGAGACATAAATGTATTTGTTTATTCAATGCTGACTCCCTCCCTAAAGGAAAGGTTACATAATATACAAGATGAAACAAATTGCATTTTCATTCACAAGTAGTTACTCTGTCTTCCCCCTCTTAAAGTGGTGCAAATTTCTGCAGGATTGTTGTAGAGCCTGGCCATGTGAGCAGAGGACACATAACCAATCTCTGAACAGTTGTGTTAAATACAACTATCGGTTTGGGTCAGTCTCAATCTCCTTTGTACTTCCACTCCAGAAAAGAGAACCAGATGGGCTAGATACGCTGTTCTTTCAGCCTGGATCCTGAAATAAAAAGACCTGTAAGCTCTTTCAGCTGACACCTACCACCTTCCTGTGATGTGAGGGAGAAATAAATGCTTATTGCTGATAAATTCTGTGTTCTTTGGGTTGTTCGTTAATGCAAACGTGGGCTAACAAAAAGTATACATACTGCGGTTTATTCTAAAACCTGTAATATTCTCAGTTTGTCAAACACTAGCTCCAAATGTTTTAGGTAAGACACTATGTTTCGTCATGTCAATCAACTTAGCCTTGATACTTAAAGAGCCCCTACAACTAGGTCTCAGGGTTCCCATCTTTGATGACAGGAACACTGTGCTAATGTTTGTAAAAGTCCCTATAATTAAGTTCCCTAGACCCAGCTGAGGTAATATCGGTACCGTTATTTTTAACCACTCAGAGCTGTGCAGATCTTTCTGCAAAAGGGAGGATTGGTCAACTTGAACAGTAAACAGATTTCCAGGCCTTGATCAAAGGCTCCCTGACCAAATGTCTACCCCTATGTATCTTAGTTGCATTTACCAAACCAAATAGGAAACTAGATTGCACCCCTACATTTTTTATTGCCACTGCTAAAATTGAATTGCACTCCTTAACTTTTCTCATTTCCTGAAGAATCCATAAATGCCATCTCCCTGATTTTCCTTAGTTCCTCCCCAATTCTCTTCAGAGAGAGAAACCTCCATTTTAATGCCATCATAGTAAATAATATATAGAAACCTAGTTCTAGTCCTTGGAGTTGTTCAGGGAAGCAAGTCTTAGAACTCGAGGTCCCTGTCTCCACTGGTTATGACATTACTTTCTTTCGTGGATAAATCAGTGGGCCAAGTCATTTTCACTGCATCAGGCAAGAACCCAAAGACATGTAGGGACGTCTTCAGTACAAGTATCTAAGCTGTGTGATGAAACATTGGGGAAGGTCTTGGGTTTCAATATATAGGCTTAGATACATCCATTTTGGAAGTTTACATAAGAGATGTGAAAAAATATGGGAAGGAATTACATTTTCCATATACAGAAGAAATTTCTTTCCTACTTTTCATTTATAAACAGCTTCCTTTGCTTGCCTTTCTGCCCAGACTTTCCCCAGCTATCTGTCCCAATACTCCCAGGCAAAAGGAATAACTTATCTAATTTGCCATAATCAGACATCAATTTTGCTGTTAGCTGGTAAGAGGAATTATTGTTTTAAAAGACATGAGCTCATGGTTTATGCTCGCTTCCTTTTCTTCCTCTTCTATTAAATTTTTAAATACATTGACTTACAGTCAATTTCAAATAAATCGACTTACTGTTCTTAGAACAGGTCCAATCCTGCATCTCTCCATCTGTTTCTTATTCATGCCTGAAAACTGCTTATTGTAATAGGTTTCTGAGCAGAGAAGAAGGTGGTAAGATTCCAGCTTTAACACCTGGGAGTAGAAGGAAGCCCATTTAGGCCATAAGTATCCATTTTCCCACTGAGTTTATCATTACCGTTTCAATTGGGATACTTAATACTCATATAGCTAAATAATAAATTGTTATTTATTCCACAATTGATGAACCCTGCAAAGAGAAAGACAATGGCCAGGCATCATTCAGGCACTTCTCGATATATATGCAAAATATCACCAAATATATTAAATCTCCATTTCAATACCATCCAAGCAAGACAGACATTAATAAGATGCACCACACAACATGAGGAACAATGAAGGAAATATTAGGTCCTGTAGAGCTAGAAAACAGGAAGGAATCAACAGTTTATAAATTAACTTGATGTTGTCAATAATAAATTATGTGAGTAAGTTCATAAGATATTTGGAAGGATAGGATGTTATGGTCAGGAAATGGGTTTTTTTATTAGATATTTTGCACTGTTAGCTTTTGATGGTGTACACAGTATGGCAAACGGCATGAATGGTTGAATCACAGAACTATCAAAGACACTATCAAAGACAGTAGAATATAGAAGTTCCTCAGTTTAAAAGCAAAAACTGGGATGGAGTGAAAAAGATTCAAATGTGCTTGCTGAATACGAAAAGAGAAAACAAACTTTTTTGTTACCAGATATAGGGATTTAGAAGAAAGCAACCACAGATAGTTTTGGAACATGATAGAATCAGAGTCCTTCATTTGAGATTCTTAGGGAGATCTAGGTTTTAATAAAGGCAAATGTTTGGATTGCAGGTTTAGAAAAGGGGTTAATAGCATATGATAATTTGCTTATAAAGGATAATTAGCCCTAAAGGCTTTTGTGCAATAATTTCAGAGGTAATTTGACAGTAGAAGAGTAAGTTAAGGGAGAATTTAGCTTGAATGATATTCTGTGTATATATACATCATTTTATACTATATAAACTTCAAAAATGTCTTCTTAAACATATACTTATAGAAGTTTTATTTTAAAGTGTATGTTTAAAGATGTCATTAAACATGCACTTAAGCTACTTTTCTAATAATGTATTTGAAATCCTGACATATTAGAATATTACCCAACATTACCCAACATTACCCTACAAGCACCTAGACTTAGGTTTTGCATTAATTTTTTGCTTATTTTTTAGGAAGGCAAACTATATTTGTTTTTGTCGAACCAATTCTGTTCTCCAATATTCTTCAATGTTCTCTGATTGAACTCATCAATAACATTTGCAAGATCCTATATTATCCCTTTCTCTCATAATGCCTCTGTTTATCTTGGGCATCATTTATATCATACACATATTTGCTCTAATTTTTCTCTTTCACTGATCAGTTTCATTAAAGATGGACAGCAGACCTAGGTTGGATTCCTGGAGCCTGTCCATGCCAAAAAAAAAGATGGAAAGCAAAGTAAGTGCTGGTTGCCCAATTCTCTGTATATTGTGCATTATACTCCAAACGGCTTTAAAAATACTTTTTAAAAATTATTTTTATTGAAATATTTCATAGTTTTTACTTTGTTTTGGCTTCTGTCATTCTTTCAGACTATTATTAAGATTTTACATGCTCTCTTGTCTTCATTCTTTATTATGCATTGATTCTTTCACCTTTCAGGCTGGAAAGTGGAACGCAAGGAAGGGAATGCCAGTGGCGAGTCCCTGCTCGAAGCCCTGGACACCATACTTTCCTGTGATTTTACAGAGCCTTTAAAATAGTGAAGTGGTCAAGGTTTCCTATACTATTAAAACCAGTGCCTTGCTGACAACAGTGCCAGCTGAGTCAGGTTCCAGGTTTGGGGATCTTACTGCTAAAAGAATTTAGGGAAACAAAAGGGCTGGTAGGAATAAGTAGTAAAGTTTATCAAAGAGAAAGAGACAGAGTACACATTAAATAAGTTAATGTGGACATGCCAAATAGAGGGACACACATTGAGTGGAGTGGGTTAGCTTGTTTTATAGGAAAGTTTTACTGGTGGCAGGTTTCCATAGTAAACTTTGAGTACCAGGTGTCTTCTCTGAGCAGATTTCCATACTGACCTTTGGACATTAGGGACTTACATGGTTTGTATTAACTATGTGCTTCCAGGGCTAGATTTGTTTTAGGAACAGATAACTTTTGATGCTTCTGGCATTCCCATCATGTATCCAAAGTTTGTCTTTGGGTGATGCTTAACAATCTTGACAACCCCAGGCTTTTTGTATCAACTAAGAGTTTACTTTGGGTCCATGATTTTACCAGCTTTTATGGTTTGGAAGAGTTTCAATGGCTTTCGGAGGTTTAGAGGCTTTAGGGGACATTTTTGCCCCATGAAGTTTGCAGCTGAAGTTTGCAGTTTGCATGAATTTCTTTGGAGCAAGATAAGAAACAAGGGACTTGGAGTTGTCCATTAACTCTTAAGAGGTCCATAGAAAACCAGGCACCTGCAATTGTCCTATTCTATTCTGTTTTACATTTTTCCCCTTTTTTGGAGGATATCTCATCACGATCATATATGAAAAGGGTAAAATTATTTCTCATTTAAAAAAAATTAAGACAACAGGTCCATGCCTCCCTGCATTCTAAAATCTGACAACATCCTTTCTAAAAGACTGTACTTGGCTGGTATAATGTCTTACAATAGTAAGTATTTTAGTGTGGTATTTCAGAATGAAGACTCTGGAGCCTGAATTTGATCTCTTCTATTGATTGCTGGGGTTTTCATTTAGTGT
The DNA here is from genome assembly GCF_023851605.1 of Tamandua tetradactyla. Taxonomy (NCBI): domain Eukaryota; kingdom Metazoa; phylum Chordata; class Mammalia; order Pilosa; family Myrmecophagidae; genus Tamandua; species Tamandua tetradactyla. Next base: position 33,994,045 of record NC_135352.1, read on the forward strand.
GAAAGCAGTTAATTTTTATTAAGTTCCAGAAACTATTTTATCCTTGATAAAATGGGGATAACAATGTATACCTCACTGACTGTTGGAAACGAGTTTCTGAAAAAAAGATTAACCATAATATGCCTGGCTTATCACAAGTGTGTAATTAATCTCTGATGTTATTTTAATATAAATAAATGTTTTCTCTTTTAAAAACACATATGTAGGGGTGGTGCAATGGTGGCTCAGTGGCAGAATTCTTGTCTATGATGCTGGTGATCTGGGTTCAATTCCCAGTGCCTGCACATGCAAAAAAATAAAAATAAAAAAATAACCACGTGCAGGTGCAAGGGTAGTTCATTGGTAGAATTCTTACCTGCCATGTGGGAGACCCAGCTTCAATTCCTGGCCCATGCACTACCCAAAAACAAGAAAACAAAGGAACAAAAATTCAACAAACGGTGCTGCAATAATGGGATACTTATATGGAAAAAAAATGAAATGTGATCCCCCTCATACAGCATACAAAAAAGAAAAAGTGCAAGTATAATTTTTCTTCATGTAATTATAGAGTGCTTTAGTTTAATGATTTTTATTTTATTTGTTAATAATCTCTCAGCACTTAGTAGTTTAGATAAAATTGTTTTATTTTTAACATCCTCATATTAGAATTTGTCGATGGTTGCTTTTTATTTCTATTTCTGTTTCTTAGTGCATTCCCTACTCCTTCATTCCTTCCTTCTTTCTTTCCTTCCTTTTCCCCTTATCTTTATGTCGATGCTTAATGTTCTTAGTTTTCTTAACCCTCCAGCCTTATTTTGTTGAGCTACAGATATTTTCTTTTCTCCTTTTCACATCATTCACATAATTCCAGAGGCACTTCCACTATTTTTGTCCTAATAGCGTCTTTATTCATTTTAAGAGTTTACTGTATATGGGACAAATCTCTTAAAATATTATGCCTGGAAGGCAAATTTCAGTTGAATGGGGCTAGCAATGTTTTAGTGGAATGACACATAACCGGAGGTCACAATCACAGGCTGTGCTGATTAATCCACAGACAACCTCAAAGATTCATCTGTGAACATGATTCTATACAGTTAGGACAGAAAGTTGTCACTATGAAGCTAATATCTTCATTGTCCTATTTTTCCAACTTTCTATTCTTTGTAAATATTTCTGGAATTTTCTTCATTTTTGTTGAGTAATAAAACAATTCTATTTTTGTCTTTTCTTTATGCAATAGAAATGTTTATTTGAAGTAAATTTTTAAAATGTAAATAAACAAAATGCAACCCTTATTAAAATCAGAAATCAGAGTGGATGAGAAAATATGAATTATTCTAGGTTATATTATTCTACTAAACATTTATAAATGTTTAGTAGATCAGCAGGAGCCTTGTCCATTTTAGAATTTTTGTATCATACTATAAATTTGGTGGGTTTGCCATTGTGAGGAACAGAAGACTGGAGAATAATGGGCAGCTTATAAATGCTTCTCTCACAGGCTTTTGGCCAGAAATCATTGCCTGGCTCACCCACATGACCATAAGAAGCTGGGAATTTATGAAAACCCTTTGATATTTGATGACCGGGAAATATCTGGGCCAGGAACATCTTTATCAGAGTGAGAAGACTTCCTATTAATGTTTGCTAAAAGATATTTTTCAAGGTAAGTGCTGAATGGTATTATAAGGTGTTCATCCACCCTTGAATTCTATTTAGATGATCATATTAGTATTTATCCATTTTTTTTCTGTTAATGTGGTGAACTGAATTAACTGATTTAACAGTGATAAGCCCTCCTTTCATCCCTTGGTTATAACAGATTATTTATTTATTTTTTATTTTTGTATGCTCTATGGTGGGGTTCCATTTCATTCTTTTTCCATGTGATTATCCCATTGTTGCAGCATCATTTGTTCAACCATTTGTTGAACTTTTGGTTTGCTTGTTTTTGTTGGTTTCTTTGTTTGTTTGTTTGAGAAGTGCATGGGCCGGGAATTGAACCTGGGTCTCCCGTATGGCAGGTGAGAATTCTACCACTGAACTAACCCCATTATTTTTTAATATATCAATGGATACGATTTTATAATATTTTGTTCAGGATGTTTGCATTGATCTGGATGAGAGATAAATCTGTAATTTCAAATCTTTTTTACACCCTTGTTAAATTTTAAAATCAAATTTATGTTGACTCACTATAAGATGTGCAATATTTCTTCTTTTTTCTAGTCTCTGGAAGAGTTTATATAACATCAGTGTTACTCCTTCTTTAAATATGAAGGAACTAACTGATTAAGTTACATGGGCTTGGATTTCTTTGTTCAATGTCAAATGTATTTTTAAAAATAAATAGAAGATCATTATTTCTATTTTTTGTTTTAAAAATGTGACTTAATAAAAGTAGTTACCAATTTCTTCTAAATGTAAGCTTGTTGCAGTAAAGTTGTACTCAATATGCTTTTTACCATTTTTGAAATGTCTGTAGAGCTTAGTGCTCCATTTGTTGTTCTTGATTTTGGTATCATGTATATTTTCACTCATTTTGTTATTGATTAATCCTTTTATGTGTTTTCCCCATATATTTTATTAATCTTTTTCATCAGTGATTTCCCTTATTGTACATTAATTTTCTAGCTAATTAATTTTTGTCTTGTACTTATTTGCTTTCTTCTCATTCATTAGGTTTATCTACTTTTCCCTAGTAGATCATTGTTTCTTAGCCATTGTTTTGAACTAATATTAGCATTTAACTCAATATTTATTAATTTAGAAATTTCCCCTGTAACCTACAAGGATTCAAACAGCGTAAATCCATTTTCAAACAGTTCAAAATTCTGTCCAATTACTCTTTTGATTATTTTCTGTCATTTCTTGGATTAAATATGAATGGTAAAATTTTGAAGTAATAAATATTTAACAACAAATTTAAAAATCAAATGAAACTAATCATCCACAATTATGTCTAACAATAATTTTAAAATATATTTATAATTTTGCATCTAAGAATACCTAATATTGCTTAATCTTTCTTATAAAATTTTGCATAAAGATAGCTGACATTTTATATGCCTATTTTTTTGTGATTATTATACAAATGCAAAGCAAGTTTGAAAGATAATTTCTTTATGAGGAAATTAAAATCCAAACTTATTCTTGGATTATTTTGCATTCAGTTATAAGAATTCATTAAAGAATAAAATTTGAAATAAACATAATGAAAAATAGAATTAAAAAATTATAATAAGCAAAGCTAACAGTTAAGTAAGTCACACCCCTCCCTGTTGTATATAAGATCCCTTCTGCTTTAGGTAAATTAACACTTTAATGTATAATTATTTATTCTGTTTTTGTCTATTTCTCTAGCAAACTATGTACTTAGACACAAAATTTACATTATAATTGAGAGAATAAAGATTATTTGTGATTCAAATCACTTGGTGATTCACATGATTCTTTAGGTGAAACATTGAAAAATCAATAACTTTACCAAAGTCATGACCCAGAGACTTAGGAAAGAATGCTTCTCTCATCCCAGGACTTTCTAGACTTTCAAACTTATCTAATGGAACTCAAGGGAGCTATTTATGAAAAAAAAACTATTGTAAAGTTCACCAGAGACATTGGCAACCCAAAATGACTGAGGGTGGGCCACAGTGGCTAAGCCGGCAAAGTTCTCACCTACCATGATGGAGACCTGGGTTCAATTCCTGATGCCTCCCCATGTAAAAAAAAAACAAAACAAAAAAAATCCATAATTTAGAATTATTACAAGATTATAGAACATTCACTTTTCCATAAACCCTAACAACACACCAGCAGGGCTACAGTTTAATAATCATGGAGCTATAAGACACAGACTCTCTCTAAGAAGGATTATTTGGGGAAGACCAAAGTCAATAGAGCAGATAAAAACAAGGACACTAGGAGAATTTGAGCTCCTGATTCCCATAAAAACAGCAAATATTAAGTAAAGTCCAATTCCTAGCCAGATTAACATGTCACACACTAGAGTCCTATAATTCAGTAGCTATCACAACATAACATACCCCCTTCAAGATATAACAAAAATCAAATAAAAATATTTGATGAGACAAAGGTTAAGACAAGAAACAGACTTTGATTTGATAGAGTTTTGGTGTTATCAGACATGGAATTTAAATAAACTATCATTAGTATGTTAAAGACTCCAGCACAAAAACAGATGGTTAATCTAAGCCATAAAATGGAAATTCTAAGAAAAATCAATAAGAAATACTAGAAATAAAAACACTGTAAAATACATGAAAAATGGCTGGGATGATTTCAGAGGTAGATATGACACTGCTGAGAAAAGAGTGAGCTTGAATATAGATCAACAAAAACTTTCCAAACTGAAATGACTAGAGGAAAAAAAGAATAAAAAATCCAGAGCATTGCATCCAAGACCTGTAGAACAATTTCTAAACATGTGAAATATGTGTAATTAGAACACCAGAAGGAGATGAGAATACAGCAGCAAATATTTGAAATATAAATGCTTGAGAATTTTTTAAAACTAGAAACAAAACCACAGATCCAGGAAGCTCAGAGAACACTGAGTAAGATAAATATCAAATAATCTACACCTATGCATCTTGTATTCAAAATGCAGAAAAACAAATACAAGGAGAAAATCTTGGTGATGAACTTTAAAATAAAACATCAAAAGCATAATTCATGAAAGAAAAAGAAGTGACATTTCATTTGTTAAAATTAAATGCTGGGGAAAGGAGGGGCAAAATGCCAGTGTAGGGAGGAATGAAATGTATTTTGTCATCTAGAGCAACCAGTAAGTAGCCAGAAATTTTCTGGAACACCTAGTTGAGGGACATCTGTGACTAAATACATATGTCCACTGGTCTGGAACAGGTGGAAGGGCCGAGAACACACCACAGAACTAAGAACCCCCCCCCCCAAATCTGAAGGCTGGCAATTCTCCCCCACTGGCACATCAGGCTCAGTCAGGAGCACTTTCCAGTGGGAAAAAGGAAAGGTCTCTGCTGGAAGTAAAGGAAGGCAGCACAGTCAAGCTCCAGTTGTGCTTTTAATTAAAAATTTGGTCAGCTGAATACAGCTCCAAGCAAAGATAAACAGAGGAAGGAGGGAAGAAATCCTGAGGTTTCTTTTGATAAAACATGAGGTAGGGCTGGTGGGAAAAAAAAAAACAAAAAAAACCACAAAGACTTTTGGAGTTGACTCAGCTCAGAGTACTGGAAAAGATGGTGCCCAAAGCCTATAGTGTGAGGTACTAACTATAGCTCTTGGCAGGGAAACTTGTGGGCGACTGGCTTTGGAAAGGGATTTTTTTTATAAACTATTCTATGTAGCTCATTAGAGAAAGCCTCAGCATTTTCATTTGCCAGTGCTGTTCTAGGGGAAGGAAGATTTATGATAGCTCTGAGAGTCAAATTAACAAATTAAGTGAAGGAGATAATTTCCTAAATGGCTTGTTTTTCCCAGGAAAAGTGGATGGAGATCTCAGACCTCAGAGGCTAATTATTAAGTCTATCTTCTATCTTAGCCTCTGATTCCACCCATGACCATAGCAGCTAAAGGGTAAACTCAGAATTAAAGGCAGCATTTCAGTTTATACCAGTGGAGAGCTACCAACTGACAAGTACCACCTGGGAAGGAAAGAAAATGCACAGAGTCTAGAGGCTTCACAAGAATCTCTAAGAACTTGTTGGATCACATCCCCAGAGAAATTTGATATGGCTTACACCCCTCTCCTGAGACCTGATCCCATCTTGTCCAGAAAAATATGAATGGGGTTGATAAAATCTGAGAATAGAATCCTAAAAAAAAAAAAAAAAACAAGCGTAGCATCTAGGCAGGGCAAGTACCAGGAAAACAAGATTTGAAAAACTCTGAACAGTTAACAAGAAGTTATGCTAGAGGTCTAGAATAAGTTGAACACCAAATAAATAAATAAATAAATAAATACAGCACAAAGCCAACCAATAAGAAAACCCTAGGTAAAAGTGTGAAAATGACCTCCAGAATAAACTAATCAAGAAAATCAGATGCTGAGACAGCAGAAAACAAAACAAAGCAAACAAAAAACAAACCATGAATCATACTAGGAAAAATGAAGATATGGTCCTGTCAAAGGAGCAACAATTCAAATGAGATATAAGAGTTTAAACAACTATTGAATTTTCATCAAACATGCTAAATCAAGTCAAAAATCAAATCAACTTGTTGAGGGAAGAGATGGCAAAAGAGAAGACAATATAAAGGAGACACTGGGTAACCATAAAGAAGAGCTCAAAAGCTTGTAAAAAAAAAAAACAATTGCAGAACTTATGGGAATGAAAGGTATAATAGAAGAGATGAAAAACACAATGAAGACCTACAGCAGCTAATTTGAATAGGCAGAAGAAAGGATTGGTGAGCTAGAGGGCAGGACATCTAACATCCTTCACCCAAAAGAACAAATAGAGAGGAGAATTGAAAAATATGAGCAAAGTCTCAGGGATTTAAATGACATCATAAAGCACTTGAACAGTCATGTTCTGGCTGTCTCAGAAGGAGCAGAGAAGGAAAAAGAGAAGAAAGAATCATGGAGGAAATAATCACTGAAAATTTCCCAACTCTATTGAAGGACATAAAGGTATAGGTCCAAGAGTTGCAGGGTACACCAAACAGAAAAGATACACCTAGATCTACTCCAAGATACTTACTAATCATATTGTTAAATGCCAAAGATGAAGAGAGAATTTTGCTATCACCTACAGATATATTATATTTACCTACCAGATAATCATCCAAATTGTACATTCGGGTTCAGAGAATCATCATATACCTTTGTATTCATCATCACAGTCAGGTTTTGAACATTTTAACTACTCCCCCCAAAATAAGAATAGAGTATATAAAATAACCTCTCTGAAGAGGCACACAGAAAATGGTGTAAGCTTAACAAACTTTGGATATGAGTGGAGTCTGTAGGCCTAAATGCAAAAGACACTGTACATAAGCACTATACTGTAGTTGATGAAATTGCTACACATGATATTATTGGTTAACCTCTCCCAAACTATTGAAATTGAAGATATAAAATATGATTAAATATGGGACTCATGTTTCCCATTGTTGAAGTGAAACATTACATGCTTGCAAGGGAAGGAGGTTAGAATGAGCCATGTGGTACTTTATTAGAGTTGGAGATTTCAGTATGCTTTGCTTTTATAGGTACAGATGTTTACCTATGGACAAATTTATAGATTATTTTATGTGTAAAGGTTGATATACATGCATATATTTCTTTGCTCCATCAGTTTAGAATGCTTAGCAACATTGTAACTCCAGTATAGTGAGTATTTCTAATATCACTCTCCAAAAAAGGAATCAGAAAGGAGATTTTTGGAGAAATTGCTGATTCTAGTTCAGAGCAGGAGATATGCAGGATGAGTCTGGAACAACTAAGGAAAGTGGTAAAATAATTGATGAGGGTAATTAAAGGGATACAAGGGCCAAATGAAGGAGTTTCCAATGGTCAGAGCTGGAAGTATTTGAGCAAAAAGAAAAAAATTTTTTTAAAAATTGTATTTTAACACAAAGTTTAAAATAAGTACCCATGAACCCATACTGACATAAATAATTATTACGTAAATAAATTGGGGACTCACTTCTTAATACAGAAGAATTCCAAATATATATGTAGATGCATTGTATGGAAGGATGTGGGGCATAGCTCCTCACTCTTAGATTGTACTATGTGCATAGCGATTTCCTTCCAAAAAATACAATACGGAAATGGAGGAAAATAAATAGGAAACTTTCAGTGGATAAACCTGACTGCACTCTCTAAAATAAGTGATAAAGGTTAATATCAATATCCATGAGCACATGCCCCTGATGTGTTGAGAATGGCACTGTATATCTATGGCTTTCCTCCCCAAAACACATACCCCACTCTAATCATTAAAAAAATCACCAGACAATTGGGCGGGCCGCGGTGGCTCAGCGGGCAAGAGTGCTTGCCTGCCGTGCCGGAGGACCCCGGTTCGATTCCCGGCCCCAGGCCATGTAAAAAACAAACAAACAAACAAAATATAATAAAAACAAGAAAATGTTTCCCTTCCTTCCTTCCATCTTTCCTTCCTTTCCTCCCTCTCTCTTTAAAAAAAAAAAAAAAAAAAAAAATCACCAGACAAATTCCAATTGAGGGGCATTTAACAAAAACTTGCCATGTAATTGCTAAAACTGTCAAGATCATCTAAATCAGGGAAAGTCTGAGAAACTAAGAAGAACCAAAAGAAACAAGGTGATTAAAAGCAATGCTTTATTTTGTATGGGATCCTGGAACAGAAAAAGGATATTAGAGGAAAATGAAAAAATCTGTATAAAGTATAGGCTTTTATTAATAATAATGTGTCAACATTGGTTCATTATTTGCGGCAATATACCATACTACTATAAGAAATTAATAATACGGGAAACTGGATGTGGGTATACGGGAACTTTTTTTTACTTTCTTTGCAATAATTCTGTAAATTTAAAACCAATCTAAAGTAAAAGGTCTACTATAACACTTTTTAAATATACTGATGGAAAAAGTGATGTTTAAGTGACATTACTAGCAATAAGTACGCTTTTTTCAAAACTGTTAATTTTTTATCGTAACATAGTATAACCTTTTCAGTGAAAAATTTAAGAAATAGAAAAAATAGTTTATATATATATGTAAAACCATATTTCTATGAACAGCAGTAAGACTACTTTTTCTAATAAATGTTTATAACTCAGATTTTAGTATCTTCGTGTTCCTCAATTTCTGAGGTATGCTGCACTACACTTTCCTGCTACATTTTAAGTCCATTTTTTTCCAAAATTGCACTAGAATTATTCTGGGAACTGCAGCTTCGATTTCATTTTCCCCAAGGATTCATGGGGAGGAGGTATTCTGGTTGCAATTTTTTTTTTTAATGGATACTTCTCTAAGTCCTGTTTTGCCTTGCACATATACTTTTCCCATATTGTTTCAGTGTTAGGAACACTATCCCAATTTTTCCTTTTCCCAAAATACAACTCATGTATGAACCCACAGGTAGAAGTACATCACTATAAATCATAACTACCAACTTAAAATTAAATACTTTATATTCCTATTTATATAAGTTCACTGTTTTCTCATTAATACAATTTGGACTCTCTTAATTTCTCTCCTCTGGGTCTTCCTTTCTCTGCCTTATTACATTTACTCTAACCTCTTTAATTCATGCTACATTCTCATGCAGAACAATTTAGCTATAGTTAATCAAACCACAGTCATTACATCCAAACACAGAGGTCTTTGCCTTCATAATTGAACCCACTCTGGAGAAGGTGATATCCTAACTGAAAACCAATGTAAAAGTGGGTTGTCAGGGACGAGAAAGAGGGTCCCAGGAAGAGAGATTTCCACTATTTTTATGATGATTTATCTAAAATAGAATGAGAAAAAAATGGTTCTGTTTAAGTGTAGAATAGAAGGAAACTGGATTAGAGTGTTGAGAAATAACTAGATCTGGAATGGCCTTGGAAGACTAGTTAAGAATTGTGAACTTGATCCTTGTGTCAATAAGAAGACACTGGGGGTATTCACTCAAGAGTGTGATGTGACAGTATTTGCTCTTTAAAAATACTCTTTGGCTCTGATGAAGAGAATATTTTAGAGTGCGTTAAGATTAGCTATCCAGGAAACAGAAGGTAATTCAAACAATTCAAACTAGAAATGATGATGGCCTCAATAAAGAGAGTGATAGAGGGACTGAGAGAAGTGGACATTTAAAGAACGTCTAAGAAGATAATCCACAGATAACATCCTGATTAGTTGACTATGTGCTATAAAGTAGTTCAGAATTGATCCTTATTGAGTTTTTACTAGAGAGAACAATTTTGTGCTCAGAGACAGACAAATTTGTTTGTCTTCTGTTTTGTTAAATGAACTTCACAATGTAATGAGCAAAGGTAAAGAATCAGTTTAAAGATAGAAAAGAAATCCCATTTAGGACACGTTGAATTTGAAGTTGTATATATACGGGCCTGGAGTTTATGAGAGATATGTAGATTAGAGATGCATATTTTGGATTCTTTAGTAAACACAAACAAACTCACAACAATAGATCACTTACAAGTATAGACAAAAGAGAGTGTAAGGCAATACACTAAGGTACCAAAGCAGGTAGAGATAGAAATCAAGAAAGCTTATATACTGAAAAAAAATAAGCCCTAGATTGTTACTTCACCGAAGATAATGGCATTTTTTCTTGTTAAGAAATATTTGTGGGAATTTGAGTCAAAGAGACTTTATTAAGAATTGATAATGATGTGAACAATGGATGTAATTTAAACATGTATTAGGTGCTAATGGGAGAAGTGTAATAGAGATAATGGTAATTAACAAAAATACCTTGTTGTGGTGGCGTCGTGATTTTGATCTAGTAGTTTGCTCTAAGATTTTTTTTTCTATTTTCTTTAATTTTATAAGGACAGAAGATGAGATCATATTCAATGTTGAACAGTGGAGTCAGTAGAGTGGAAAAAGGCAGAAAGAATGAAGCAAGTGAAGTCCCTGGAGGATTAGGAGGTGGTGAAATGCAGAGCACATGGGCAGGTGTAGCCTTAGATGAATAACAAAAGATAAAATGAGAGAAAAATTGCAGATTCAAGTATCTTGAACATTTTTTTCAGAAGACATTGAGGATATTTATATGTTAGCTTTTAATTTTAATATGAACTAGGAGGTATGATACCTCAGATAAGAACGAAAACGGAGGCTGTGAAGTAGTCAGTTTGAGAAGAAATAAAATTTGAAATTGTTTCTATAGAGAATATGAGGATTACTAGCAAAACAGTGTCCTAGTTTGAAAATGTTGAACACCAAAGAAATGCCATGTCTTTAATCCTGATTCAATATTGAAGGGTGGAAACCTTTGATTAGATTTTTCCATGGAGATTGACCCACTTGATTATGAGTGTGACCTTTAGGTTACGCCACAGAGATGTGACTCACCCAACTGTGGGTGTGGACTTTTGATTAGATGGAGGTATGACTGCCCTCAAGATGGGTCTTGATTAGTTTATCAGAGTCCTTTAAAGGGGGAGATATTTTGGAGAAGACACAGTTACTTCAGAGCCAACAGAGAGAGATGCACACATTTGGAGATGCTTGGAGTGCTGACAGACAGAGCAGATGCTTAGACTTGGACATTTGGAGATGCAGAGCCCAGCAGACATCACCATGTGCCTTTCCATGAGATGCTAAGCAAGCCAGAAGCCAGAGTTGTGTCCTGGAGGAAGTAAGTGAAGGCCCACAGACACTTAGAGAGGAAACCACTGGCATCAGAAGCTGGTAGCAGTGGAACTTGCAACAAAGACCAGCAGATGCCAGCCATGTGCCTTCCCATGTGACAGACATTGGCTGTCTTGAGTCAAGGTATCTTTTCCTGGAAGCCTTAGTTTGAATATCTTTATGGAGTTAGAACTGTGAACTTACAGCATGAATTCCCTTTATAAAAGCCAGCCCATTTCTGATATGTTGCATTCTGTAGCATTTAACAAACTAATGCAAAGAGCATAGAGTTTTTATTTTGAAATTTGTGTCTGAATGCAAAAACCAACATCTTTGAGCCTGATGTCATTCTGAAAATACTAGGGTTAATATTTTCTATTTTCTAACCCTATTATTCTAAGGAAGAAAGGTGAATGATATTAGATAGGCAGCAAACAGAACTTCTCACAGTTCTTTTATCATATATTAAATTACTCTATTTAAATTTCTATATCTAGGATTTTATATTGATTGCCTTAAGTTTAATTCTGCATTTTGTATGATGTCCAGTTTTATAGTAAATTAATTGATATAGGTTTACCTTGTTACAGAAATAATAATAGTAGCTTACTTAAATATAATAATGATACTAAAATCAAATATAGTTAAAAACAAGGGAATGAGGAAAAGAGAATTTTAAATGAGCATAAAAAAGACACCATGAAACAAGAAGCGTATTTAATCACTAGTTTGTATGTCAATTTCCTGTAAGCCAGTGTTCTGTGGTGCCCTGTCTCCAGGGACAAGTGGAAATGGAGCTCATCCCTAGTCTTGTGGGCCAGGAGGACAGTGAGAAGGTGGATCTTGAGTAGGCACAGTACGCATGCTCCCTGCCACCTGCACTGTTTGTCCTCCCCAAAACTCAAGAACAGAAAAAGTACTACCCATTTCAGTGCCTTCTCAAATCCTCGATGGTTCTTACTAAATTTCCTCAGGGTCCAGAAAGCACTGTGTTCTAAGTTCTTCCTTCATGGCCCCTAAACTTTCTCTCTTCTCATTTATTTACATTTTAATAAATTGCACCATTTTCTACTCCATTAACAATGCTGGAATCCTGATTGTTTTCATAGACTCCAGGTTCTTTTTTTTCTCAATTTCTTAACCACACTTTCTCATGGTCCAAGTGGCTACTATTCTTGTTGATTTTTCTATTAAGAAAAATGTAAAAACTCTCCCTTAACATCAATCTGTACATTTATTACCACAGTTCTGCCATTCTTTTCTTCTCCAGTCTTGCACATATAGTTTCCTTCTCTCTAGTCTTTTGTCATCGCTGATCAATTCTTTGTAAAGGGAAATATTACTAGTACACGAAATCACAAATAGAGAAACCTAAAACAAAAAAGAGTGGCAACCAAAATCCCTCCAGTAAAAGACCCCTCTTAAGATGCACACATTTACTGTTTTTGCATTAATACACCTCTCATCCCAAACATCTATATAGCCACTATAGATACAAATATTGCATTATTTCTGTTTTAGTTGAATTGAAAATAAATGTTATTTAAATAATGTAATACCTCATCAGATCATGTATTTGGGTACCCATTATTTTTATGCAAAACTCTATTTTGGTCCCACAATACCAGGAACTCTCACATTTCTGTAAAACAAACAAACAAAACTCTATTTTAGTAAGCAGTCTCCTAATTAATTATCATCATATTTATTTCATCCACTTCATATATGCCTTACATTAAAATGCTTTATATAATGAAATTTCAGTGGACATTCAAACTTTTATCAATATCACACTTTTTTTTAATAAGAGGGATTTAGAGTGATGAAAATCTCCATGATGTGAGCTGGAATGACCTATGACTTCTACTCAAGTCATTACTTCTCTTAGCTAAGTATTTCCTTTATTCCTATCAGTGTAGCACTGGTTCATTTTTCTATCCAGGTTATTTTTATTTAGTGCTTAAATTGGGAAGAAAAATACATTTGGTCCTCTTCCACAATAGAATGAAAAATAATGTGAAAAACATTTATAAAATGAGTCATACAAATAAATTTAAGACAACTTATGTTTCTACTTACACTGGTTTAAAATGTATAATTTTAAATGTTAATGTTTCTACAATCATCCTTTTTGCCAGAAGATATAAAATGGTAGATAGATGATAGTATAATATTTTAGGATATGATATTTTTATCTTTAAACATTGTGTGATTTTTCCCCATTTTCAATAATGAGTTTATCATTATCATCTGATAATGATTATCATCTGATACCATTTATCATCTGAAATTAATGATTAAATTGCTCCAAAAACAAAAAAAATAACTGTTCATGGATAACTACAGACCATCTTTTTCTTCTTTTTAACGGAGAGGTACCATAAAATCTACTACAATCCACCATTATCTACCAATTGCTTTACATATTAAAATTTGCGTAAAATAAATAAATGAAATAAATTGTATTGAGCATATTTTATATAATTGCCAATGAGGAATGTCATGGGCAATAGAAAGCATGCAGTTGTAGTAGTTACTTCTTTGTGTGTATATGTATGTCTGATTATAAATGCCTATCTCTTTGAAGCATTAAGATCTTTCAGTTTTTGGTGCTTCATTATAACAGATTTTCTTTTCTGTAGAGTTGTTTGTTAAACTTTCAATTAATTGTTTTACTCTCCAAAATGGATCGTATGTTACTTCTACAATTTGAGTTCATAGAAGGCTTTTATAGACAACACAGATTATACACTTAAAGTAAAAAACAGTGGTAGCAACATTGACAACATCAATTCTCTATTCTAAATTGTTCATTTATACTGACAACACTGGTTTACTTTTGAATGTAAATCATGTCTTATAGAGTACATAGTAAAACGAGCACAGGAATATGTACATTAGACCATGTTTATAAAAGACAATTTTATATTTGAAATTGCTAATACAAACATGCATGAGGTTTTTATATTCCTCACATTCTAATATGGTTGATATTTACAGTGACTCATGTATGTTGATACCGATCAGATCAGTAATTGATAAAGATCCTTTTTATAGAAATAGAGACTTTATTCAATTGGTTGAATAGAATATCATGATTGTGGATTTTGTTTGTTTTTACATTATTTTAAAATAAACTTAGCAAAAGTGGAATAATAACTTCTGGAAAATGATCACTTACTGTCAATTTATTTTGTGGTGTGTAGCAAGTTTATTTCTATTTTGCCATGCTCTCTAGGTATTAAATAGCACATCTGCTACCTAAATATTTTCGTTGAAGTGCTTCAGAAATTGAAATTGTTTCTACTTGTGGACATTAAAATATCACCTGCTTTTGGTTAGTTAATTGAACTAGTAATTATTCTTGAACATGTGGGTTGGTTGTTTTCTGCCTGAAATAATTATCCAATGACGTTTACACTAGGGCTATCAGTAGGAAGCTAACAATTGGGGTGTTGGTAAAAAGAATGCACACAGCACTTCTATCTCTGCTGCCAGATGGAGAAGCAGATGGGTGTGTAATACATGCAAAACTAACTACATGAACTCAAATCTTCTTAGAACCCATTATCAACAAGGTCAAGTTTTTGAAAATCAAATCTTTCCAACCAACAGATTACTAAAAAACAGCTGCGGACAAATTTCTGTTTAAAATTCTATATTGTTTTCTGCAAATCATCTTTTGAACCAAATAGTACATGTTGCCTGTTAAAAAAATGTGTGGTAATGGTAACCTTTATAAATGTATATGAATAAACAGTTTGTTATGGGAAAACAGGCTACTTCTTGATGTTTCATCTCTACATCTTTCCCAGAAGTAAAGACCTAATTTAATTTTGGTAACATTTTCTCTCTATAGTGTGGTTGAAAGAGATTTTAATTTGATGCCAGGCTTACATTTATTCTGTGTCTATGTGTTTGTGTATGTACATATTTATCTGTCTGTTTATCTAGTATCTGTTTATATAAATGTATATTTTGTTGTAATTTTTGTGCAATGTTGCCCTACACATAGAGCTTCTAATTCTCCAATACATTTAATGTATGCATAGAGACTTAATCTTCATTATATAAAGGAAATACTATTTTTATAAAAAAGATTTAATGCTAACATTACTCAAACCACAGCATACTTATTTTGCATAAAACCTAATTATCTTCAGATTTTCCACAGCTGTTATATAGTTTCTAAGGAAAATAAAATTAAGAAATTACTATAGAAGAACATGTTCACTAACCTAAGAAGAAAATAATCATGCGACTCTGAAAATAGTTATTTATATTTATAGTAATACCTGCTAACATATTTTCTATAGTTGTTACATTATTGCTTTATTTAAGTGTTACTATTATGCAGTTTTTTGTCTTTTAAGCATATAAAGGATTTAGTTGTTTAAAACTTAATTTACTAAATTGTAAAGGGGTTAGGGAAATAATGGAAAGCAATTGAAGTTGCTACAATAAATTCATATAACGAACATAAAACAATAAATCAAATAGTAAGTGAATACGTGCTTGCTAGAAAAAGTTATGTGAAAAAGTGATTTTACACACTTGCGCATAATGAAATTATCAAATAAATCAATAAAGCTTATGAAATATCTTGGCTTTATTTTTGCATCTGTGACCCATTGACTCTACTGCCAAATAGAAGCCACTTTACTGTAAAGAGCCTTAATGAATACCTTCAAAATCATTGAGAGTTATACTCAAGGAAAATTTACAACAGATTTGTGGAATTATTTGTTAATCAAATCACACTATTTCAAAATGACACTAAATGTATAAGCAGTACATTATAACTTGGGCATGCAAGCAGAAATCTTATTTTATATTTAGACAAAATCTTAATGTTAAAAAATTAATGAGCTCTGGCATGTGTTGTACACATACAAGTGAAAAATGCTTAATAAATTTTTATTCTGTTTATCATTAAAAATTCAAAGCTCAGGGTTTCTGTTTCTGTTCTAATATATGAAGAGTTTGGAAGTCATCACACACATCCTATAGGACAAATTGTCATTCAGCGACTTTACTTCGACCCACCAAAGAAATACGTTTACAAGGCCAGGCTCTTCTTACAATCTTGAAGGCCACTGGAGCTATAATCTGGTAGGAACACCATAAGGGTAATTTTGATTAATTGCTGGATGATGTGTGTGATCTAGCATGAATGTGGGAAATTCTTGGACACTGCAGTCTTGGGGAAGTCCCCCACATTTCATGGGTTTTACACCCTCCATGAGTTTCTCAAAATGAAGATCTGGGAAGCAGCACTCATTGCTTTAGCAATAGGAGGGGGAGAATTATGCTGGTGAAATATGCCCAGAATCTTTGACAAGAAAGACAGACTCTTTATGGGAAAATATTTTACCACAAGCTTATTCCAGCTGCCAAAGTGTATTCCTCCCACAACAGGCTTCTACAGCCATCTTTTCTCACCAACTGGGGTTGAGAAGGGAAGCGACATGAGAAAAATATTTGTGAAGGTCACAGTTTATAGAAAGAGGCCCACTAAAGACAATAAGATTGAACCATAAGAGTATATATTCCTCAGGCCATACTTACACATCACATGAGTAAAGAACCAGCATGATAACAGGGGTAAGACCTGGAAGAACCAGACCCCATCTGAAGAAAGAGTATGGAGGGCAAGTCCAAAATCAAGAGTAGAAAGCAAACCAGACATTAGAGGAATCTGAGATCCAAGGCACCTATAAGGTACGGCAATCAAAGAACTAAGCCCAGCCCTTAGCCAGATTCACAGAAATCACACTAGAGATCTAGTTACCTGAATTCCTACTAACCAATACAATAAGCCTGGCTGACAGCAAAAAAAAATAAATAAATAAAAAAATAATAATAATAATGCAATGCATGCCAAAAGGCAAGGAAAAATACAGTCTGAAGAGACAAGGTATGCATCAGAACCAGACTTGGATGACATAGACATTAGAATTATCATACTGGGAACTAAAAGCAAATATTATTTTATCAAGGACTCTAATAATAAAAAGTGGATAACAGGCAAAGACAGGTCAAGAATAGTCAAAGAAAGGTGGAAATTCTAAGATACAAAAGGAACATTAGAAATAAAACACATTGCAACAAAAATGAAGGATGCCTTTGATGAACTCACAAGCAAATGTGACACTGCAGAGGTGATAATATTGAGTTTGATGATTGGTTAATAGAAATTTTCCAATCTGGAATACAAATACTAAAACAAAAACAGAAAGTGATTAGTAGTAATTAAGATAGTGTGGTAATGGAAAAAGCATAGGCAAATAAATTAATGGGACAAAATAGAAAGCATGTTTGCACAAATATGGGTCTTTCACAAAGGAGCACAGGTAATTCAATCAAGAAAGGATAGACTTTTCAACATATGATGCTGGAAAAATTGTGTATCCAGATGCAAAAACTTTAAAAAGTGGGTTTAGAAACAGACTTCACATAAGGATAAGCCAAAAATATACTATAAACATAATGTAAAGTGCAAAGCTGCAAAATATTATAAAGAAAATATAGGCAGAAACTATATGATATTGGATTTATAAATCCATTTTCAAATATAACAACAACCTGATCCATGAATAAAAAAATAGAAATGTTAAACATTATTAAAATTTAAAATAATAATTTTGAAAAAACACTGATGAGAGAATGAAAAGTTCAGTCATAGATTGGGATAAAATATTTTCAAACATATATCTGATAAAATATTTAAAGCTAAAATAGGCCAACATGCCAACATGCTTAAACTGAACAATAAGAAAACAAACAGCCTAATTAAGAAAAAAAAAAAAAACAGGAAAAGTTTTAACCAGATATCACAAGGAAGATATACCAACAGCAAATAAGTATTTGAAAATACGCTCAATATCATTTGTCATTAGGAAATTTTTAATTAAAACTTCATTGTCATATGGCAATATATGTATTTGAATGGCTAATATCTCCATACTCATACCAACTTTTCAAGAGTTGTGGAGCAACTGGTGTAAATGCAAAATTATACAGTCACTTTAGAACACAGTTTCTTCAGATTCTTACAAATCTGAACATTGTCTAAATCATACAATCCAGCAATGATAGCCCTAGATATTTATTCTACTAATACGAAACTTATGTCTCTGCAAAAACCTCTTATAAATGTTTAAAGCAGCTTTATTCATAACACCCAAAACTGAAAGCAACCAACATAGTCTTCGATATGTAATTGAATAAACAAACTGTGTTAAACCTATTCATGGAATAGTATTCTGAGTTAAAAAGAAAAGAGCATCAAACCAGGAAAATCCATAGATGAATTTAAATTTATATTGCCAAATGAAAGAAACCAGTATGAAAGAAGTATATTACTGCACGTCTCCAATCATACAACAATTAACAAAATTATAGAGATGGTAAACAGATAAGTGGTGGCCAGAATTTCAGTGAAGATGGGCAGGTTGAATAGATACAGAACAAGGAAATTTTGGGGGGCTGGGGGATTGAAAATAGGTCTGTGATACTGAATGATTAATAAAATACATTAAACATTTTTCAAAACCTATAGAATTTTACTTCACAAATAGCAAACTTTAGAATGTGCAAATCATTTAAAACTAATTTAAAAGGTCAAGGATCATGGGATGAAATGCATAAAATTACAAAATAATCTAATTATATCAAAAATGGATTAAAACAAATCTCACCTAAAGGGATCAGGCCATAAAGTGCAGTAAGAGGCAGATCAAAGTAACTTTGGCTGTGAAAGGACCCTCAATGAAAAAGGACCTGCAAATGAACACTATAATCTAGCTTAGACTGTTAACTCCCATGAAGGTGTACAGTAACAATTCTGAAGCCACATTCTGGATTTTAACATTAATTAAATGGATGACAGATGTTGGGAGAGAGATTTCTCATTGTTGGAACTGGAGGTAACAGAGAAGGCAGGTGAAAATTTTAAATGACGCATGTGGTGTTTGGATTAGAGCTGGAGACATTGGGATGAACTCATGCTTTATTTCTTATAGATGTTATTTTATTGAGGTATATTCACACACCATATATTCTATCTAAAGTACACAATCAATGGCCCACAGTATCATCATATAGTTGTACATTTATAATGACAATGAATTTTGGAATATTGTAATTTACTCCGAATAAAAAGAAACAAAAATACAAAAGAAAGCCAAAATATCATACACCTTATCCGTCCCTCCATTTTTTAATAGTTTTATTCACACACTAAGCAATCCATCCTAAGTGTACAATGTCTCTTGGTATGAGCATATAGTTATGCATTCACCATAGTCAGTATGAGAACATTCTCATTTCTTCCAAAGAAAAACTCCCATAACCCTTATATCCCTTTATTATTGACATTTAGCTTTGGTATAGGGATTTTGTTACCATTAATGCAAGAATATTGCAATGTTGCTGTTAACTATAGACCTTAGTTTACATTAATAGAGATGTACATTTGTTCTAGTTTTCTAATATTTTTACAATTAACCACCTTTGTTGTCCATTCTAGATTTCACTAAGCTATACAATCCCAGGTTTTATCCTCTAGCTTTCCTTCTGGTGACATATATGACTCTAGCCTTCTTCTTTCTACATACTCATACATGGTTTTGTTAATTACACTTAACAGTGATGTGCTACCAACACACAGTATTGTGCTATCCATTTCAGAACCTTTACAATCAACCTGATTGAACATTCTGTACTCCTTTAGCATTGATTGCTCTATCTCTGTCTCTTTCTATCTCCTTATAACATATGCTTACAATTATCTCAGAGTTTTCTCATTAAAATTTGTTCATATAAATGTGTTATACTAATATTTATCCTTTCATTTCTGGCTTATTTTGTTCAACGTAATGTCTTCAAGTTTCTTCCACATCATTGCATGCCTCATGATTTCATTCCATTCTGCAGCCATGCAATATTCCATCCTATGTACACAGCACAGCTCATCCTTCCACTCTTCAGTGAGGACCCTTGAGCCCATCCATCCATCAGCAATTTGTGAATAATGTCACCATATATAGTGGTGTCTATTTGTCTCTCTGTCTTTGATTCTTCTGAGTACATACTTAGTAATGGGATTGCTAGATAATATGGCAATTGTATACTTAGCTTCCTGAGGAACTGCCATGTTGCCCACCAGAAGAACTGCCCAATTTTTCTTCCTTAGCATCAGGGAATAGTCATAGCTCTTTCCCCACATCTCCTCCAGTTGTAGGTTTCTATTTATTTTTAACAGTTTTATTAACATGCCATACAATGCATCCTAAGGGTGCAATCAATGGCCCTTGGTATAATCACATAGTTATGCATTCACCACTACATTCTTATTTCTTCCAAAAAGAAAGAAGAAAAAAACCCATTTCTCTCCATTATATCCCCCTCTTATTTGTATTTAGCTTTGGTATATTGGCCGTGTTACAATTAATGAAGACTATTACACTATTACTGTTAACTATAGACCTTATTTTGCTTTAATTGTACTTTCCTGGACACCATCCCTTTTATAAACACCTTGTGAAAGTGACACACATTTGTTCTCACTCATATAAAAACTTTTTTATATTTGTACAATTAACCACCATCATTGCCCACTCTTGGTCTCACTAAGCTATACTGTCCCAGTTTTTACCTTCTAAGCATGATTTCTTAATATAGATGCAAATAGTTACTTATAGAAATACTTAGAGATACATCCAAATATGTGATGTAATAGGTATGCATATGATTCCTTGCTTTGTTAGCTGAGAGGGCATAGAAGGAAAGCCTTACCAACTAGCAATGATCATGCCCAGCACTCAGATCTTGGTTTCTAATACCACTCAACAATAGAATGAACCAAGACTCCTTGGAAAAAAGACTGATTCTAGGGCTGAGCAATATGTAAACCTGATAAGCCTGGAGCATCTAATAGAGTCAGGAATTAAAATATGCTATTAATAAAAAATGCAGACACCTGTTTGACCAAGATGACAGGAAAAGATGCTCCACAGTGCTGACCCTCAAAAAAGAAAAACTTTGAACAACAAGCAACAAGTGGCAGAGTTATCTTGCTCAAAACTCTGTAAAGAGTTAAAGAGTTTCAGGACTTAGCCAAGGCCAAATCAAGAAAAAGCAGCTTGAAAAATGGTAGGTAAACCTCCTGGTACATTTGCAAGTCCCACCACCTTTCTTTGGTGCAGTTGGAGCCAGTCTGAGCTCCCGTTTTGGATCTCTTTCCCTGTTTTGGAGAGAATAGAGTAATCCATATACGCATATGTTGGTGCCTGTATACCAGTATAAATCCATGGGGAAGAGGCTTTAGAGACTAAACCAGGAAACACGTCTCTGGCTTGCCCTCCCAGTATTTTTCCTGAAAGTAGAGAAGTGGCCTGCAGACAGTTAAATCGGTGTAATAAATTATTAAGTCAAACTGGCCTGATGCATACACTAACTGTATTAAGTCAAAGAGAAGAGCACAGAAGAACTCATAGATGGAGGTGACACTCAATTTCAAAGGGAGAAGAGGAGGCATTTAAATTCTTGTAAACAAGGAAATTCTTAAGACACGAGCCCAGAGAAATTAGCTGACTCCATGCAGGCTCAAATAAGACAGCGATGACACTGCACTTCAGATTTATCTCAAGCTGATCTTCTCTATTAAGCTATAAGAGATATCACCAGCCTAAGCACAGCCTATTTGCAAAGACTGTAAAAAGTGATTTTTTTTTTTTTTTGCTTTGGTGTGTTTGTTCTTGTTAACTACTGGCAGTCAAATTTCTGTAATATTTCTATCTGGATACAAACTTAAGGAATAGACTTCTCAGGGACTAAATTGCAGAGGTAATATTTAACAATATTAAAATGAACAGTGTGCAACAAAAAAATACACGACAAGCAAAGAAACAGGAAATGATGATCCACCCAAAGAAACAAGAAAAACATCCAGAAACCATCAATGAAGGGGACCAGATTTTGGACTTATAAAAAAATAACCTAAAAACTGACCCTTAATATGCTTAAAAAGACACAGAAAAATGCAGAAAAATAACTAAAGAATATGAGTAAAAGGATGAATGTGCAATATGGAAATCTCAATAAAAAGATAGAAAATTAAAAAAGAAACCAAAGAGAAATGATGGAATTGAAGGCCACAGTAACTGTAATAAAAAAAACAAAAAAACAAGAAGCAACTTATGTAAAGGGAGCCTTATGATGATTTAAGTGCTAAATTCTCAAAAGAATCCATGGAGGGAGTGGGATGAAATAGTTAAAGAGCTGAAGGGAAAAAAAAATTGTCAATGATGACTTACAACTGATGAAACTATCTCAAAGCCGAGGGAGAGATTAAGGTATTCTCAGATAGAACATAGCTGACAGAGTTCATTAACACTATATCAGCCCTACAAGCAATGCTTGTAGGTTCTTCAGATTGAAAGAAAAGGGGACCTGACAGTGCATCAAAGCAGCATTAATAGTTAAGGACGAGTTCTCCTAGTAAGTAAGTAGCCAGGAATGATACAGAAGAACTGCGGGGGTATTTCAGTGACCAAAAGACACAGTGCACACCAGTTTGGGCCAGGTGGAACGGCTGAGATGCTACACAGAATTGTAAGTTCCCAAGCTTTAGAGGCTGGCACCACTGCACCATGGGCATGGTAGGCTGGTTCCCTGAGGGGAGAGGAAAAGACTTTACTAGCAGCAAGAGTTTAGCTCAACCAAGTTCCAATTGTGGAATTAATTAGGTAATTAATTCATCGAGCACAGATAAACCAGGAGTAAGCACTAAAGGAACTAAGAGCTTTTTCTCCAGCAGAGTTGGGGGGGGGGCGGGCGGGGACTGCTGGAGCCTTTCTAATGAGACAGCACAAAATACTGGAAAAGGGCTGGCCCCCAAGAAAAGGGAGCAGCAATACAGCCTGGAAATACGTAGAGCCACATACCAACTCAAGCTTTTGATTGACAAACCCAAGAAGCTGGGGTCTGGTTCTGGTTTTTGCTTTTTATTTACTCCTTAAACAGTTTGCTAGATAGAATTGGAAGCACTCTCAGATTTCAGCACTGCCCTAGGCAAAGGCGGAATTAAGCTTGTCTAAGAGACAAAGTAACTAGTCAGATGAAAGAGGTTAAACACCGAAAGGGTGTAAATTGGGCAGTGTCAGTATCCTGTATTCTGTTTTTCAGTACTGTGTTAGTTATTCTGGATCTTTTGCCATTTCATATAAACCATAGAATTATTTTGTCAACAGCCACAAAAACATATGCTGAAATTTTATTTGGGATTGCATTAAATCTATAGATCATATTTGAATAATCGACATCTTAAAATATTGATTTTTCCTATCCATGAATGTGGACTATCTCTCCATTTATTTTGACCCTCTTTTATCAGTCTTATAGTTTTCCTCATATAGATACTGCACAATTTTTTTTCAGATTTATATATATATTTCTCTTTTTTTGGTGCTAATGTAAATGGTGTATTTTAAATTTCAAATTCCAATTGTTCATTGCTGATAAATAGATAAGTAACTGATTTTTGTATATGAACCTTATATTTTGCAACCTGGCTATAACAGTCTGTACATCCAGAGTATTTGTTGACATATTTTAAAAACATTGTTGAGATATATTTCACATATATCAAAATTCATTATTTTAAAATATGCAGTTAAGTGGTATACATAGCATACAGAATTGTGAAAGCATCACCTCTATTAATTGTAGAATGCTCTCTTTACCCCACGATAAACCCCATAGCAATTATCCATCCCTCTCCATTTCACCCCAGCTTTCCTCACTCATGGAAACTATAGTCTTCCTTAGGTCTCTATGAATATATCTGTACTGAACATGTCATGTAAATAGACTCATACAATATGTGAAATTGCTGGGTATTAGGGTAAGTCTATGTTTAACATTTTGAGGAACTGACAAAATGTTTTCCAATGCGGCTTTACCGTTTTATAATCCCACTTATAACATAGGGTGATTCCAATTCCGCTGTTATCTCCACCCCTGTTTTTGTTGGTCTTTTCTCATTATAATCCTTCTGTTGTGCATGCAGTGGTACCACACTGTGATTTTGATTTGCACTTTCTTAACGACTAATTAAGTTGCACGTCTTTTCATGTACTTATTGCCAATTTGGATATCTTTTCTGAAGAAAAGGCTATTCAACTATTTTTGTCTGTTTTAACTGTGCTATTTGTCTTTTAAATGTTGAGTTGTGATTTTTGTATTTCTAGATACATGCTCCTTAGATTTGCTACTTTAGTCTCCTGTGTGTATTGTTTGTTCACTTTCTTAATGGTGTTCTTTGAAAGCACAAAAGTTTTTAATTTTTAATGCATTAATTTTAATCCATTTTAACTGATGAAATCCAATTAATCCATTTCTCCTTTTGTCATTCAAGCTTCTGGTGATTTATCTGGAAACTAATGCCTAATCCAAAGTTACAAATATTTATTCATATGTTTTCTTTTAAGAGTATTGTAGTTTTAGCTCTTGCAGTTATGTTACAGTCTATTTTGATTTAATTTTTGTATTTAGTGTTAGGGAAGAATTAAACTCAGCTTTGCATGTGAGTCCCTAGTTTTCTGATCACCATTTGTTGAAGACTATTCTTTCCTCAGTTGAAGTGTTTTTGCATCTGTCTTAGTTTTTCAGGCTGCCATGAAAAGTACCACAAAATAGATTGGTTTAAAAGATGGGATTTATTTTCTCATGCTTTCAAAAGGTAGAAGGCTTGCTTCGTCCTGAGGTCAGCATTATTCTGATGTTAGCGTGCCATAATCTTTGAGATTCCTTGGCTTCCTTACAACAAATTGATGTCCTATCCTTTTTCTTTCTAATTTCCATTGATGTCTTGGTTCTCCCCATAGCTTTCTCCAAGTATATTTGAATGTCTTCTGTTTATAAAGGACTTAAGCAATCTGGACTAACTTATTCAGTTGGGTCACACCTTAACTAAAAATATCATCTTCAGAAGCTCTTATTTATAAGATGGTCACACCCACAGGATCATAGATTTAGATTAAGAACATACCTAAATTGGAGTATGTAATTCTATCTACCACAGAAACCTTGCCAAAAATCAATTAACCAAAAATGTAAGTGACTATTTCTACACTCTCAGCTTTATTCCATTGATCTATATGTCTTTTTTTTAGGCCAGTGCTATATTGTTGTGATTGTGGTTACTTTGCAATAAGTTATGAGGTCAAGAATTGTGATTCTTCCAAATTTGTTGTTCTCTTCCCAGATTGTTTCTGCTATTCTGGGCACCCTGCCTTTTCTTATGAATTTTAGAATGATGTCAATTTCTTTAAAAAGTGAACTAAATTTTTATAGGGATTGCTTTGAATCTACGGATTAATATGGGGAGTACCACATGTTAATATCAATTTTTCCAATCTATGAAAAAAATTGATTTTTTTTACTTATTTGTCTTCTTTAATTTCTTTTCATGAAATTTTATAATTTTCAGAGTACATTTCTTGAGCATTTCTGTTAAATTTATTCCTCAGTATTTTATTCTTTCTGATGCTATTATATGTGGAATTATTTTCTTACTTTTATTTTGTGTCTGTTCTTTCTACTGTGTGGAAATTCAATTGATTTTTGTATATTGATCTTGTACCCTGCAGAATTGCTAAACTTGTTTATTGTCTCTAAAATTGTGTGTGTGTGTGTGTGTGTGTGTGTGTGTGTGTATGTATATTCCTTAGAATTATCTATATACAAGATCATGTCATCTGTCCTAGTTTGCTAGCTGCTGGAATGCAATATACCAGAAACTGAATGGCTTTTTAAAAAGGGGAATTTAATAAGTTGCTAATTTATAGTTCTAAGGCCAAGAAAATGTCCCAATTAAAACAAGTCTATAGAAGTGTCCAATTTAAGGCATCCGGGGAAAGATACCTTAGTTCAGGAAGGCCGATGAAGTTCAGGGTTTCTCTCTCAGCTGCAAGGACACATGGCAAACATGGCGGCATCTGCCGACTTTCTCGTGGCTCTACCAAAAGGGACTCTCTCCAAAATGTTTCCTCTTTTAAAGGATTCCAGCAAGCAACTCCACCTTCAGTGGGTGGAGACACACCTCCATGGAAATGATATAATCAAAAGTTACCACCCACAATTGGGTGGGTCACATCTTCATGGAAATAATCAAAATGCTCCCACCCAGCAATACTGAATGATGATTAAAGGGCATGGCTTTTCTGGGGTCCACCACTGATTCAAACTGGCACATCATCCATTATTAGAGATAGTTTTACTTGTTCCTTTCTAATTCAGATGTTTTAAATATCTTTTTCTTCCTCAAATGTCCCAGCTAGAGCCTCCAGTACATTATCAAGTAGAAGAGAACAGTGTATTTTAGCAAATGGATTACATTTTACTTGTATATATGACAAAACCTACATTTTATTAACTGGGAAGGAGAAATGCCCATTAATCCTAATTTAGTTTGAGAAATTCATAAAAACCACCACTGAGTTTTCATCCTTTGATTATTCTATGAGACACAACAGAAAGCAATACAATACTGGCTTTGCACAGTGAAGTGTATGATAAAAAGGAAATATCATGTTAAAACAAGTTTTTAAATTAAGTTGAGGATAAAATAAAAATATTTATGATAATGCTCATGTAAGTAATGAGTGTATGCATTACTTCAAGTAGCCTTGCTCATGTACCTTATAAGTGAATTAAGTACCTTCTATAGCTTTAAATTTACTTCATTATGGCCAATATATCACAACTTTAAATACCAAGAATAATATATCAGGATTTTGTAGAAAGGCTGACAGGTATTAGATGGAGGTAAATTCCCAAAAGTTTGATACTTTCTCTATAATGGATGATTTTCTTAAGTAATGGATAAAGTTGTTATTTTTCCTCCACTTGCCCATCCATATTCCACTTGTTATGATAACCAAACCTGGATTTATCCACTTACTCTAAATCAATGCATGTGTTTGGAATGGAGTTGATTCAGCCTGGAAATGCGCATATGATCCGGGCCCAGCTACAGTAGTATATCCCCTTACTCTCAAATTGCAATGATTTTGGAGTTTTTGGTAGTCACCATAAAACAAATTCTTTTTATTTCTATACTTAGAGGCAGGAATACACAAATCAGTAAACAATAACAGATTTCTGGCAACTCTGGGAAAGAGTTGACCTGAGAATGCAATCAAATATTTATTAAGAATTGAATACCTGGTCATTCTCAAGTGAAATCTTGCTATGGACCCAAAACTGTAAGTTTTAGCTTCTTTTTTTTACAAAAAATGAAGTATGAGTTAACATTTTTCATAAATGAAGATATCAAATATAAAACTGAAATGTGCTGATGAAAGATTATTTTATTCATTTTTTAAATTTATTGAACTCCTATTTTATGTCAGCTAGTCTTTTAAACGCTGTAGATATAAGAACAAATAAGATAAAGGCCTTAATATCATGGAATTTCTTTCTCATAGGGAAGTTAGACAAAAAAATCACATATAAATATGTCAGACTTTTAAGTGGTAAATGCAGCAGAGAATAAATAGAGTAAGGGGCTAGAAGATGAAGGAGGATGCTATTTAGAATAAAATTGTTTGGAATATTTTCTCTGAAAAGGTAACACTTGAGTAGTGATTTGAAAGAGTAAGGAAAAGCCATGCAAATACCATGGGGAAGCAAATCACAGGCAGAGAAAAGAGCAAATGTAACAAACTAATTATAAATACCAGTGTCCATCTCATTAATAAGAAACAATAAAGCATTTGGAATATTATTTAACAATTTTAAATGTATTTTTGTTAAAATTGTAATGAATATTTTAAAGTACCTAGAAGAATGGCTCATATGTGTGACAGAAAAACACTAACTCAGAAAGTACAAGTTGAAATTTTAGACCCTGCGATATCTTCTGCACCACTGGTATTCATCTCCTATTCAGAAGAAAACGGAAGTTACATCGCTCCTGGAAGTGTGGGGGGGTTTGGTTGAGGGAGGGTGAGTTGGAACATCACCTATTAGCTAGTTTACATTTTCTTGTAATTGTATCATTATTATATATTTGATTTAGAATCTGATGTATATGTTTTCTTTACTCAATACTTTATTATTTAATGCATTTCATACTATTATAATCAATATAGTTACACAAATATACAAGCTTTATATATTTTTCCAATTTAAAATATAACTTTGCATTTCACTGACATAATTTACTAAAAATGCTTCATAATAAATCTTGAGTGAAATAAAAAATACATATTTATGCTTGAATTAATACATAGACAGATATCTTCTATAGATGCACCATTAAACCTAAGGTTCAATCTTACTCTTCTTCCCAGATGTAGCTGCTGTACTGCTATAGAGGGTAAGTATACATACAGACTACTTTCTATGCATTTAAAAGCAGATAGCATATTATGCATATTTTTGCATTAATGTTTACTTAAATATCCTTGATGTCTTTCTATGTCAATATATTTTTCCACATCACTCATTTTAAAAATTGCATGTTTCCAATACTTCAAATTTTTTTTATCGAAATTTATGGGCAGAAACACCCCTTTTATCATATAATTGCATATCTTTGCATTCTTTATTTAAGAAAGATATTTTCTATTTTTTTTTCCAGTATGGCCTAAGTGATTCTTTAACATTTAATCAGACCTTACACTCATCTGCTCAAAATAATTCATTGCTTCTTACTTCACACAGAGTAAAATCCAATACACTGAATGTAGCTTCCAGAATCCTGTGTGGTCTGCTGCCACTTTGCTTTCTCTCCTCTTTCTCTACCTTTCTGCAACACTGAGCTCTTCCCAGTTCAAGCTCAGTCTGCTCTACATGTTCTGATGTTCTTGGAGCTCCTTCATCACACCAGGCACCCTGGGGTGTGCCCCTTGGGGAATATGTTCTGGCTGAACTTCTGTCTGGAGATATCTTCCTTTTAGAAAATATTCTCCCAGATAGCACATAACACATTCTGCTAATTCCTTCCCTGACGGTCTGCTGTGTGATATTACTGTAGCGTTTCTTGCCATCTTCTTTATCTGCCTCATTTTTCTAGATGGAACTTATCTTCACGTGGCATATTATAAATTTCCTTGTAAATGCTTTTATTTTCTTCTTGACACTCAGGGGAGAATGTAAGCTCCTTGAGAGCAGGCTGCTTGTGTGTTTTCTCCTCGCTGTATCTCTAGCAATGATAAACTATTAGGATCAGAAGACATTTTTCTTGAATGAATAACATTATAGCAATTTTTCACTTGCTGATTTCCCTTTGCACATTTTATTGTGGCATTTCATAAGTATGGCATCGCTCTATATTTCAAAATGTCCTGAGTAAGGCCAAGTTTTCACTATTTACTTAATTTATTTACTCAAAGGAAAAAATGTAATCATTAAAGTTAGAAATCCTTATGAATGACATTGATGCTGGTTCAGATCTAGTATGTATTTCTAAGCTGTTGTATATTGGAAACAACTACAGGAGATAATAAAGCAAATCCTTGGGACAAATGGAAGAGGAACGATTAACATAAATTACAATTCCCGACTCTAAAGGTCCTTAACCTTTCATCTCCAGTGTATAGAGAAAAGGAAGCACTAAGATATAAGGCCAGAAATGCCTCCTGGAATTAGAGAAGCTGAGGAGACATTTAACAGCTCTTTCTATATTTGGCCAAAATGTTATTGGTTTAGAGGTCTCATGAGTGCACGTTTGATATAAATTCAATTACTGTTTAACTTAATTTATGATGGTGACTTTCTGTAACATTGTCTACATTGAAAAAAATTCTAAATTAAGGAATGGAAGCTTAAAATTTATAAAGTATCATGTCATTTGGAAACATTGAGTGCCCTTATTTCTCAATACCTCATATATCAAATGATAGATTTAAGAAGATATATGTTTGTTTGCTTGCCAAGATTTAAAATATATTTTGACTACTCTGACACTCTAAATTTTCTATTAAGACAACTCATGAAGTTTATTTCAGAACTGCCACTGGTCACTAATTTTTAGACAATACAACATTTTATCAATTTTGGCATACACATATTTTTTTTACATCTTTAACCTCTGTGAAATTAAGATAAGTCTAAAAATGGATGGCATGTCATTATTTAATAGGCAATGTGTTTTTCTTTCTCATGGTATACGTAAAATGATACATATTAAAAATCCAGGAAATGCATTTGTGGCTTATTAGACTTTGCTTTATATTTTATATGAAATATGCTCATTTTCCCAATATAATTAAAGAAATAATAGAAGAGGATATAAAAATTAAAATATAGTGATTAATATAACTTCATATTTATTGTTTTAAATATATTTAAGGAGATTATTAATTTTATAATGCATTTTATGATAATCCTAGGGAAAACAACTTAGAACAATGCTTGAAATTAGATGTAAATTTTGAGAACGTATATACTGAGTAGTCTGAAAATACATGAAAGTTATGCACATATTGTATATTTTCATATTAAAATGGTATTAATTGACATTAGGGATACATATATCATTATCATCACCTAATGCACCTGAATGCATAATAGGAAGTCCAAGATTGCCCAAATTCTGCTTGCATTAATCATACTGTTGGGTAAGCTCTATAAAGGAAATGTATGTAACAAAGAATGTAGAGTAAAGGCAACTGTACTGGTTTGAAACTTTTATGTATCCCAGATAAGCAATGTTCTGCTAATCCAGTTTTGTGGGTGCAGACCTATTGTGGGCAAGGCATTCTGATTAGGTTGTTTCTATGGAGACATGACTCAGCCTGTTTAAGATGGATTTTAATTAGCTTACTGCAGTCCTTTAAGAGGGGAACATTTTGGAGAAGGCTTAGACACAGACATGTGGAAATGCTTGGAGAGCCAAAATAGTAACCCACTTGAATCAGAAACTGAAAGCAACCCGACACAGGAGCAAAGGCCCAGGAGATGCCTTCCCTGCTCACAGAGAAACCCTAGACATAATTGGCTTTCTTGAGTGAAGGATCCCTCTTATTGATGCCTTAATTTGGACATTTTTATGACCTTTGAACTGTAAACTTGTAACTTAATAAAACCTCTTTGAAAAAGTCGATATATTTCTGGTATTCTGCATTCTGGCAGCATTAGCAAATGTAACACCAAGTACACTTCATTGTTTCTAGTGTGGTTTGAGCATCCACTTTAGGAAACAATTTAAATAATTAGGCTGTATTTCTTAAATGCTTAGGGCCAAGGAGCTTCAAATGAAGAGTCAATGTGGCTTTTATAATACATGAAACCTCTGAAAGTCCAAAAGTGAGTACCAGAATTTATCAGTCTTAAATAGAAGCGCCATCCAGATGGTGCCACCCGAAGCATCATACCAGGCGGGGATGCATCCTGGGAGGCAGGGACACTTTTGGCCAGAAATGAGAGAGTGTAGAAACACATAAGAGCTGTTTTAGAATCTAAAATAAATGAATAAGCAATTAATTTTTAAAAAATCACACCCATTTTAGGTTTGCTAATCTCTTTAAGTTCATCCCATGAATAGGCCTAATTGAATCAATTTTAGTAGTAGCTTTTCTTTGAAAACGAACCAAGAAAGAGTAAATCTTTAATCTTAAACCCACTGAGAGGCAGTGAGTAAAGAGATGTTTTTGGAAAGTATCATGTATAGGCCAACATAAGGAAAAGTTTTTAACTCCAGTTTTTACATTATATTTTCCTTTAAAAGTCAATGCACATAGACTGTAGGGAATTTAGAATATAGATAAAAAGTAATGTATAATTATCCTTAAATTAACCAGTCATAAAACAGTTTTATTAAGATTTTAAAATATGCTCTGCTCAATTTAAAGTATTAAATTGGAGGCTTTCACTGAGGCACTGATGTGAAACAGATAAAAAATTCCAAAAGCCCATACCAAAATGCATATTTTCAAAGGACATTTCTGCAAATCACTGACAGAACTCTTAAAAATCTCTCATTTACGCTGAGAATAAGAAAACCTTTTCAACATAGTATATGCAAGCAAATGTTCCCAGTATATAAAAAAAAAATAAATGCCACTATATTACCAGCCAAATTAATTCATTCTTGCATCATGTAACTTGCTTCTATCCCCTCTTAAAAAGAGCAAGGAGGAGGACAAAGAAAAAAAAAAAAAGGAAGATCGTTTTACTTCCTTTCTCTACTGAAAGTTCTTGTAGGCAGGAGGCTCCATTTAGAGAAAGAAAAGCGTTTGCAATTTTTAAGGGAGTTGGATTTTGGCAACATATTATTAAATGGTACTGAAAATCCAAATTCTGAATTAAAACTACTTTGTCACTTAAAATAACCTAAGATAATTTTTAGTATTATCTTATATTCTCCACAGACAATTGATTTCTATTATCATCACTTTTAATGTTTTCTTATTTTATAGTTTTAAATATATTTTTAAAAGTAAATTGTACTATATATTTAAATATATTTTCTCAAATTATTAAATAAACATTGCTTTTGTATGGTTTTGACATAGGTATCTTTTGATCTTGAATTTATTCTGAGATGAGGAATAAATGGGTCCTGACTCTGCTTTCTCTACAGGTATAGTAAGCGATATTTCTAATATTAAGTTTAGCTTCAACTACCATGATAGCTTTATTTTTTTAAACTGCCCCATAAGTGGAAGGAGATTAAATATTAGTATGTTTTGCAGAATGTTTGTGCCAACACCAAGTGTATTAGTCATGGTTATCTGGGAAACAGAATGGACAGAAGATTTCTGTAATTATGAGAATTTTATAAGGAGTGTCTCATGTGACTGTGAGGAGGCAAAAGACCAAATTCCTTAGGGCAGGCCAAAAGCTGAAAACTCTCATAAAGGATTTTGATTAATTCTCCAGGAAAAGCTGACTGGCTGAAATAGAGATGGAAATTCTGTCTTCTGATTGCTGAAATCATCACTCTTTTAAAGCTTTCAACTGATTGGATGAGACTTCTCTCATTGTTGAAGGCAATTTCTTCAGTTGATTGTAGATGTAATCAGCCATGGTTGTAATCAACTTACTGATTATTTAAGTCCACAAAATATCCTCACAGTAACAATCAGGGCAGTGCTTCCTTGAACAAACACTTGATACCAAAACCTGGCCAAGTTGACACATGAAATTAATCATCACACCAAATATTTCTCACCTCTTCAGGACTGTACTTGTGTCCAGAGCAACAAGAAGTTGCTTGCTTTGTAGGGCAATATGTTTTTAGGAATTGTCTTAGATTTCCAAGCTGCTGTAACAAAGCACCACAGAGTTTTTGAGTTAAAGCAACCTGAATTTATTATCCCACCATTTTGGATGCCACAAGTCTGAAATCAAGGTTTCAGCAAAGTCTTGCATACTCCTCTGAATTTTGCATCATTCTGGTGATAGCTTCCTGGCAGTCAATCTCTACCTCTGTCACATTCGGCATGTCTCTTTCTCTGAATCAACTGTGTCTTTTATTTATTGTGTCCAAATTTTATCTGCTTCTGAAGACTGCAGTTATATTGGATTAGATCACACCATAATCCAGTCTGGCCTTATCTTAATTGTAACATCTTCAAAGATCCTATTAACCAATGAGTTCACATTCACAGGGCTGGGGGTTATGATTTAAACATGTGTTTTATGGGAAATAATTCCATCTCTGACAGGGACTATATATGCTGTGCAAAAGAGCTAACCTGATCACAAGCTTTTTAGGTCCAAGCATGGTTCTAATCACTTAAAAATACTACTTGTTTCATCTAAAGCAAACTTCTTGTTGACCAATATGATAGTATAATATGCTTCAGGGTTCTATACTCCCACAAAATCTTTGAAGAACCAGCAACTACTGGCAAAAGCATCTTGCTCAGGTCTGGGAAACAATTAAAGGGTTGCAATAACTGGAAAAGTTACAAATTAAAAAAATAGTGCTTGGGGGTTACACAGGTGATTCGGTGGTAGAATGTTTGCCTTCCATGTGGGAGACCAGTGTTCAATTCCTGAAACATGCAACAACAACAACAAAAATACTGCTTAAAAATGGAAAGAGAAGCTCATGCCACCATTACTGGCCCCTCATTTACCACTGGCACATGTGGTGGAAACCTGTGCACTCACTGTGGCTACCAGGCCCTGCGCCCCAGAGCAAGAAGAGTACACAACACACATCCTATGGTGCCTGCTTGTCAGTGCCAGTCTTTGGGTGGCATATTGAAGAACTGAACAAGGACACTCCTCTTTATTTCACCCATCCAGAACTTGCCCTGCAGGCAGCAGGAATGTGCAGACAGCTAAAGCAGTGTAAGAAACAATCATATCAAAGTGGCTTTGGGCAAAAGGTCACTGAAGTGAAGATATAAGAGAGCACCCAGTAAGGGAATCTCTATTTAGTGTGGAATAGAGGAAGCATCTGTACTGCTGTCAATAATGGGCTCTTAAACAAAGAGACCATGAAGATAGCAAAAGGAAAACTTAGATAATATCTTGAGGCAAA
The DNA here is from genome assembly GCF_023851605.1 of Tamandua tetradactyla. Classification (NCBI taxonomy): domain Eukaryota; kingdom Metazoa; phylum Chordata; class Mammalia; order Pilosa; family Myrmecophagidae; genus Tamandua; species Tamandua tetradactyla. The sequence goes on from NC_135352.1 coordinate 34,028,835, forward strand.
AAAATACACAACATACCTATACATCTAATACAGAAAAAGAATGAGAAGGAAATTTGTAGTTTTACATACTTACATTATAAAAAATAGAAGAAAGATCAAATGAGACCTAACCTCACAAAAAAGAAGAAAGATAAAACAAGAAACTTGACTTCACACATGGAAAAACTAGAAAAAGATTATAAAACTAATCCCAGTGTGAACAGAGGAAGGAAACAATAAAGATTAGAACAGAAATAAGTGAAATAGAGAACAAAAAGCAATAGAGAGGGTCAATGAAATCAAAAGCAGATTCTTTGAGAAGCTAAAAAAAATCAGCAGACATTTAGCTAGACCGACAAAGAAGGAAAAAAGAATACAAAAAATAACTAAAATCAGAAATAGAAGGTGGGGACGGGGGCATTGCTACAAAACCCACAGAAATAAAAAGGACTGTGAGAGGATACCAAGAACAATTGCATGCCAATAAAATTAGATAACTAGGCAGTAATTACCTAATAAATATCTAATTTATCTAATAAAATTTAATAACAGTGTACCGCAGGAACACTGGGTCCTCGACAGAACAGAAACATTCAACAAATGACTTTTTTACTACTTAAGTAGCATGTCCTGAAGGGCTAATGAGCTCTCTGTAACTTACACAACACAAAGAGTCTAAAAGAGCAGGAGAAGTGGTTTCATCGTGGCCAGTCTCCTGTGGTGGCTGAAAACTGCTTCGGGTCGGGGTCAGCGCTTGGCAGGTCTGCACGCCCCAGTTCATGCCAGAGAAGAGAGATAAATCTATACTGTTGAATGCGGCTTCTGTAGCAGGAGGGTCCCTTGGAAGGAGACCTACCATCTTCTCTCAGTTGTGGAATGGAAACAGCACAACAGGAGAGGAGACAGGTGGCGGGCAAAGACTGGGGAAGGGGGGGCATTTAGCATGTTTCCATGTCGACAGCAAATGACCTAGATATAATGAACGAATTCTTAGAAATAAACAAACCATCTACACTGACTCAAGAAGAAATACAAGATTTCAACAGACCAAAAGCAATTAAGAGATTGAATCAGTATTCAAAAACCGCTTTAAAAAGAAAAGTCTAGGGTGGGCCATGGTGGCTCAGCAGGCACAGTTCTCGCCTGCCATGCCAGAGACTCAGGTTTGATTCCCAGTGTCTGCACATGAAAATAAATAAATAAATAAAAGTCAAGCTTTTCCATAAAATTGAAGAGGAAGAACGCATCCTAAATCATTCTATGAGGCCAGAATCACCCTGGAACCAAAGACTCATAAAGATGTCACAAGAAAAGGAAATTACTATCAAATATCTCTTATGAATATATATGCAAAACTCCTCAAGAAAACCAGTAAACTGAATCCAAAAGTACAATTAAAAATTATACACCCTGATAAAGTGAAATTTATCCTAAATGTTCAGAGGTGATTCAACATAAGAAAATAAATTAATGTAACACACCCCATTAGTAGAAGGAATAAGAAATTGACACAACGATCTCAATTGACATAGAAAACCATTTTAAATTTTTGAAATTTTTTTTCTTTATTAGAGAAGTTGTGGGTTTACAGAACAATCACGCATAAAATGTAGGACTCCCCTATAACGCACCCTTGTTAACAACCTGCATTGAGTGAAACATTTGTTATAATCAATGAAAGCACACTTTTACAATTGTATGATTAGCTACAGTCCATGATTTAACTTAAGGTTCACTGTTTGTGAAAAGCAGTTCAATGGATTAATTCAAGGAGATATTTGATAAATATAGAAACCCTTCTTGATAAAGATACTCTGAATACTCAAAAATAGAAGGAAATGTCTTCATTATCATAGAGTTTTTTAAAAAAAGCCCACAGCTAATATCATACCCAATGGGGAAAGGCCGGGCGCTTTCCCCCTAAGATCAGGAACAAGAACATGATACCCCATCACCAACCTTATTTACTAGTGTACTCAAGGTTTTAGCCTGAGTAATTACACAAGAAAAAGAAATAAAGAGCATCCAAATTGGCAAGGAAATAGTAAAACGTTCCTTATTTCTTGATGATATGATCTATATATAGGAAGAAAATCCTGCAAAATCCACGAGCAAGCTATTAGAGTTAATAAACAAACTCAGCAAAGTGATGGAGCACAAACTAGCATGCAAAAACAAGAACTGTTTCTATATCCCAGAATCTGAAGTGGAAATCAAGAGAAAAATTGATTTGGAAAAGATGTGAAAAAACAGGAACACTCACTGTTGGTGGGAATGTAAAATGGTTCGACCAATGTTAAAAAATAAAAAAAAAAAACAGTTTTGTGATTATTCAGGAGATTGAATACAGACTTTTTGACCCAGCATCCTACTTCTGGGTATATATCCAAAAGAACTGGAAGTTGGGGCTCAAACAAATATTTATGCATCAATGATCTTAGCAGCATCAGTTAAAATTGACAAAATATGAAGGCAATCCAAGTATCCACCAACAGATGAATGGATAAACAAAATGTAGTATATACACAAATGAAATATTATTTAGTCTTTAGAACGAGTGAGGTCTGATACATGCCATAACATGGATAGACCTTTAAGACATCAAGTCGAATGGAATAAGCCAGACACAAAAAGATAATCGCTGTATGAACTCACTGATAAGACATAGCAATACATGCGAAGTTATAGTCAAGAATTAGAATACAGGTTACCAGGGGCCGGAGTTGGGATAAAGAATGGGGAGTTAATGCTTAATTGGTTCGCAGTTTCTGTTTGGGGTGATGGAAAGGTTTTAGTAATGGGTGGAGGCAATGGTAACAGGACATTGTGAATGCAATTAACAACACTGAATTGTTTATTCGAAACTGGTTAAAATGGGAAATTTTAGATTGTATGTATGTTTCACAAATGAAGATTTTTTAAAAAAACAAACTGAAAGTGTACAATACAGTGGACCCAACTATAAACTATGGACTGCAGTTAATAGTATAATTGTAATAATATTGTTTCATCCGTTATAGCAAAGTTACCATGTATTTTTGCGATAGTTTCCATCATCCTATCTACTGCCCTGTCTTATAGCAGAATGTTTTGAAAGATCAGAAGCATGAAAAATTTTTGCTTTCATAAAGCTCAGTTGGCAACTTTCAAAGGATGTAGGTGGGTTTGTGCCAATAGGAAGGAAAGCTGATAAATGGACAAGTGTAAACATGAAGAAACAAAGAGTTCAGTGAAGACAGAAAAGACGGTGGCTTTGCAATCAAGAAAAAGTGATGGAGATGAAACATCATGAAGGAACAGAACAGAGAGTGAATGGAGCCTGAGGAAGGGGTCTGTGATAATTTTGATGTTCTGGCTTTCAAAAAATCACTTTATCTCTAACTTTGTTTAATTGACAAAAATAATTGTAGATGGAATAAATTAGGAAAATTATATATATATTCCCCAATATGTCAGTATATCAACTCAGAAGGTAAAGGCAGGCCCCGGGCGCGCGCATGTGCCCTCGCGTGAGTCGCCCGCGTGAGCCGCCCGCGTGTTTTCCCTTGGGGTTCGGATGGCCATGAAAATTCAGGATCCGTTTCTCGGAAAACACAAAAATGAAAAAAAGTACAAAACAAACAAACAAGAAACATAAAATCACCTGATTCTGGGTGTGAGATACTGGGACAAGAAACTTATTATTTTATAGTCAAGCACCAGCGACTTTGTTCAACCAGGGGAATCCTGAAAAGCCAGTTGTCTCATGGGTCTTAAAGAGCCGACAAATAACCCTCACAGCTATCAACTCTCATTTTCCAAACTGCCACGGAATTTTGTAGGTTCAACATTCTGTCATTTCTGAGAACGGATCACCTTCCAAAACATTCCACTTGCCCTTTGAATAGTAGCAGCAAGGCAAACCATTTCTCCAGAACAAGTTTCCTCAGCGCCTAGTGCAAGGTATCTGGCAGAAAGAGAGGAGTCCAAGTCCAGGAATTAGAACAAGACCATTTCAGAGCTTTAAACTGGACTCCTCCTCTGCTGGTAGCAGCCGGCAGCTTTACCCGATTCTCTTGAACCTTAAGAGACACCAAGGAGTTTCTACCAGACCCTGGGTTCCCAGTGCCGATTCCGACACTGTGAAGAGGCCCTTGGCAGTGACACTGTGTGCTCATTATGGAGAGAGGGGAAATGTTTAGATCCACTTTGCAGATTTAGACACATGGAAATGCAGGTAGAATTACTCAGCATCATCATTTTTCTTAAAAGTACCACCCTTCAATAATATTGAACTATGCTTTTACAGCACTATAGAGAAATGATTATTTCCCCGTATTTAATTTCTGGTTGAACTTAAATTCTTAGAAGAATGGCAAATATTTGATTTCTGGCTAAACTTGAATTCTTAGAATTTGGGGAAATGTGTTTCAGGAACATACATTGCATCTTTCAAAGAACTGTGCCAAGAAACACGGTGAGCCAGGATGCAGACATTATCTTAAGTCAGTAATTACAATTGTTTTGTCATAGTATTTTCTTCTGTTGAGGCACATTGTGTTTATTGTAAACATGATATCTCATCATTACATTTCTCCCACCCCCTTTGTCTAGCAAAACTGCAGCATTTCATGTTTCTGGGAAACTCAACCTCTTGGTTGTGTGAAGATCAGTTGTATCTTTTATCACAGCAAACCTCGAAATATCAATGGACTATTTTTGCCACCAAGTAGCAGTGAGTATATTTTTTGAATAACATGGATATAGCATATTATAATCTGGTTCCAGAGTAGCAGCACAGACTGACATAATAAATAAAATAAAGCAAGGCGAGTATTGCAGTTTTGTAGCCGGTAGATTATTGGGGATGATTCCATAATCATGAGAATGGACCATTAAAGAGTGAATATTGATGTAAACAAGAGGAAGTTAAAAAAAAAAAGAGGGTAAAGGCAGCTCCAAAGCTAGAATTTGGTAAGAAACAAACAACTTCATATGTGTCACAAAGCCTGTACCAAACAGTTACTTTGCTCCAAAAGTCACTATTCATATCCGAGCATCTGAGAATTTCCTCTGTGGATGGGCTCAAAGAGATCTGAGGCTCTTGAAAATGAAAAAGAATTGTACCTATCTTTGCATCTATGTACTTCTCTGGGAAGAGGTTCCATAGTTTGTGTTAGAGTTTCAAAGGGAGCTCAGGCACAATAAAGATTGTAAACCTCAGAACTAGTGTTGGAGACTCATGGACAAGATGAGCAGCCACCTCTCAGCCCTGGCCTACCACTCTCTTTCTCCCTTCTTGCATGATTGCTTGCAGATGTCTCAATATATGTCTATTTCACATTCCAAAGGAGATGTTGGGTTTAATGGAATGGCTTGGCTGTACCTTAAACACAAACCTGTGAACAAGCTGCTCCAGCTGCTTCCCAGGGTAGAAACTCTACACAAAGTTCACTTGACCATGTGGTTTTGGTTTGTAAGAATGTCCTACACTCTGCAGCACATTCGTCCCTTTTCTTCAATGTGAAGTGGGGCATGTGGAGCACTCAAACACCAGCTGACCCAACCATGGCCTGGGCAGTTGATCTCCTCAGTGGGCCAGCCATGATGGTAGCGCTTCCTCAGCACTTTTGGACACTTTGTGCTGTGTGAGTAATAAAGAATTGATTTGTCCCAAGTGTTTGTTGTGCCTGAACCTGTGCTTCTACAATAAAACTCACACTACACCTAGACTCTCAATGTAAGTGTGTTACTCTTATAAACCATGACACAGCAGTCAGACTGCAGATTCTATGGAGAGACCCCCACAGTTGAATGCACAACTGTGCCACCTGCTTTCTTTTCAACCTGGAGCTAGTTCTTTATTGTCTGTGTCCCCTGAATAGAAAGAGGCAACACTGATCACCAAACTTCACACACACACAAACAAACAAACAAATAAAACCACACTAGAATCACAAGAGTGCATATTGATAGGTCTCATCCTAAAATAATTTTGATTCTTTACAACTGTGCTTGGGTCACAGAATTGTTTACCTAATTAGGGGCTCTAGGTATGAACCATGCGGGTGGCCTATGGATCACTATAAGAAGCACTGCCCTCAATTGCTCTACTTTTCCCCTCTGGTTCATACAGGCTTCCTGGTTATCTCTGTTATGTGTGCTTGGATTTTTTTTTCCTGTGTGGAAAGTTTTCCTAATTTTAATGAGTTCTCAGATTTTTCGTGACCGGAGATTATTCTCTGGCTGCGATTATGATTTATTCTTATTTTTATTTTTAAAATATTTTTATTGAGAAATATCCATATGTACATTCCGTATGGTAAGCAATCAGTGGCTCCCAATATAATCACATATTTGTGTATTCATCACCATGGTCATTTTAAGAACATTTTCATCATCCCAGAAAAAGAAATAAAAAGGAAAAAAACCTCATGCATCTCATACCTCTTACCCCTCCCTCTCATTGACCACTAGTATTTCAATCTACCATTTTGTTACCCTTTACCTCCCAATTATTTATTTATTTTTATCCTTATTTTTTACTCATCCGCCCATACCTTGGATAAAAAGAGCATCATCAGACACAAGGTTTTCACAATCACACATTGTAAAAGCTGTACAGCTATATTATTATGTTTAACATCAAGGCTACTGGGACACAGCTCAACAATTTCAGATCCTTCCCCCCAACGATTCAAATACACCATAAATTAAAAAGGGATATTTATATGTTATATTTAAGAATAACCTCCAGGATAACTTCTCAATTCTGTTTGAAATCTCTCAACCTCAGAAACTTTATTTTGCCTCATTTCTCTCTTCTCCCCTTTATTAAGAAGCCTTTCTCAATCTCATGATGCCTGGTCCCAGCTCATCCCATGAGTCCTGACTCACATTGCCAGGAAGATTTATACCCCTGGGAGTCATGTCCTATGTAGGGGAGAGGGCAGTGAGTTCACCTGCTGAGTCATCTTAGAGAGAGAGGCCACATCTGAGCAACAAAAGAGGTTCTCTGGGGGTGATTCTTAGGCATAATTATAAGTAGAGTCAACCCCCAAGATTGAGGATTCAGCTTATTTAATTGGTTGTCCCCACTGCAAGAATATCAGGAATTCCCCAAATAGGAAGGTTTAATATTACCTCCTTTCTCCCCAATCCCCCAAGGGGACTTTGCAAATACCTTTATTCTCTGCCCAAATTACTCTGGGGCATATTTAGGCATCACACTAAACTGTACAAACCATCAAGATCTCGTGCTCTATTCAAGATTGCATGTAATTATGGGTTCAAGTAAACTGACAACACAATTAAATTAGATAATGTGTTATGCAAAATATAAATTTTGCACCAAATAAAGATCTTTCCCTTTAGTCTCACACAGAAGTCGAAGTTTTAAAATATGGGCCATATCACCCTTACCTCGTATTCTGATTCATCTTAGCTGTATCCAGATCAGCTTCATATTTCTAGTCAAAATCTGGTCATTTTTTCAACTTTTTAAATAGTAGATGTATGGGGCTCTAACTCTGAATTGCAGGTGTCACATAAATACCCAAAGTTTCAAGGACCAACAGGGTTATATACAAATAGCTCAGTATCTCAGAATTTAGAAATAACAGTTACAACTCCTGCATATATATGTGACTGCTACGACCTAGGACCCTTTACAATAGACCCTTATCTGATAACTGATGTTCTCACCTTCAGTTCTCCGAGTTGGTATATTACAGTTAATTAATATGAGTGAGGCATAATAGTTGTCTTTTTGCTTCTGACATATTATGCAACACACTCTCCTTAAAGTTCATTCACCTCATTGTATGCCTCATATCTTCATCCCTTCTTGCAGTTGCCCAATAGTCCATTGCATGTAAACACCACAGCTCCCCCTTGCTTTCCTCAGTCTTTGTACACTTAGACCACCTCCACCCATTGTGAATCATGAACACTACCACCAGCAACACCAGTGTGCAAATGTCTATGCATGTCTACACTCTCAGCACCTCCAGGAATATACTTGTAATGGGGTTGCAGGATCATATGGCTACTCCTAGCCTCCTGTGGAACCACCACACTGCTCTCCGGAGTAACTGCACCTCAGTTTCCCAACCAACAGTGAATAGGTACATCTCTTTGTCCACATTCTCTCTAGCACTTGTTTCTCTCTGTTCATTTTACAACTGTTTTATTTGTTGTGCTTGGATTTATGAATCCAACAGATCATGCACAAATTACCTGTAGGCTGTACAATAGAGAAGTAGAGAAAATGATTCCTTTCTTTCAAGAGGGCTAGTTTGTCAACCCTGCCCTGAAAGGAAAAAAAAGTTCATCTTTCTATCAATAACTGACCAATAAAACCAGTCTAAATAAAATCACTTCTGCTATAATTTGGAGGTCCTCATTTTCCCACTTGGCTTTATCTTCAACCCACATCATAGGACATTTGCCCCACGGTATCCAAGAGAAGACCGTGTCATACAAAGTCACATGGTACAACATTTCCTGCTTCCCAAGGACATATCTCAGAAGGTACCAAAAACTATAGATAAATAAGGAACAACTCTAGTAAGGGCCAAGAAACAACTTTGTAAAGATACTGCATCACCCTAAAATAGTAAATTTTATTTGTCATCTTGAAGCTACAGCATTGGAGAAATGTATAAACACTTAAGAAAAGCATTATAAAATATTTTTGTGTGTTTGTTGTACATTTTATTGATTTATAACATCAATTCATGAAGAAAACTTCCCATATGTTGTGATTATAATATTATTAGTACATTCAAATTCACCAAAAGTGTTGTTCCATCATAGGAAAAAGTGAAAACTCCAATATTACTTTAACTATTTCAGTGTCATAATAAACATATTTGCATATTTAATGGATTATGAATAAAAAGATATCTAAGATGCTTTGATGTTTCAATATAATGTGGATTCTTTAAAAATTAAATTCCCATCTTCTGTGTAGGTAAATATTTTGACGCTGTGTAATTTTTCCATCATAAAGAAAGGAATTCAGAAACATATTGCTTGGCATCTCATTCCAATGAGAAATTCATGCAAAAGTAATATTTTAACAGCAGGCTGGAAGGAAGACTCATTGCCTTGTCAAGTGCCAGTTACAAAATTAGACACAGCCTTAAAGGGAATAAATGGGGGATTAAAATGTTTTTGAAGCTGCTCATTTGTCTAAACTTTATTAAAATTTCCACAAAAGGGTAATGATGTTGATATATATATTGTCATATAAATAGAACAAAAACAAATTGAACTGAAGAATGACACATTACTTCTGCTTAAAAATTAACAATACTGATGACCAGTGCTAACTGAACAGTATTTAGATAAATGCAGCAAATAATGTACCCCTATTTGGTTTACTTCAAACCAAAACGTAGGGTGGTAAGTCTTAGAAAAACACATGAAAATTTAAAACTCTACCAATGTGAGTTGTCATGAGCAAATTACTACTTCATCTTAAATCAAATTTAAAATATTGCTTTACTTATTTTCAACATGCATTTTAATGTATCTTTACCTCAGTGATTAAATTAGACTATGCTTTATGAATGATTGCATCATTTTGTTTCTAGTTATTTTGATGTCACAATCCATTCTTCTTACAGAAATATGCATTCATAGGGTCTTATATAGTCCGTGGGCTGTTAATTATCTACAGACACATGGATATAGCTAGCTAAACTTGCTTTAGTCAACTTTGTAAATTGAATAATGCTCACTTTTCATTTCTCTTTATAATTCATGTTTTCTAGTCTGAATATGTTTTCTTCTATAAGTATATCCTTTTAGTCATGAACAAATGACCAGACAGTGCATACAGACTGCTAGACTGGCTAGGGCACCACCTGTTTGACAGGCTTCTGGACAGAGGAGTGGTAAGTGGCTCTGCAGGCCTCCAGGTGCCCATTGCCTTCCTAGCCCACAAAGAATCATCTGAGGGACATTTAAGCATCATCTTTATGGAAGCACAATCCTCTTCTTGGATGATCAGGAGTTGCGCCATCCCAATATCACACGGCAATGCCTTGGCACAAGCATTAATTTACAAACCAAAGGTTCATTGTTGGAATAAAGCCATCACCTATCCTGCTCCTGTCTGGGTTTGAGGACCAAGTCTAACAATTGCATCTGCACTATATGAGTTGGCTGCTTGGTTTGCTACTTCAGCACTCACAGTAGAGGATCCAGCTTCACCGCTGACATGCCCAATCTTGTGTCTGAGGTTAAAACACTGGGAGTAATTTTTTGACGTTGGTCAGTTTTCAGGGAACTTGGTGGGTGACCAAATCCATTTTGGGGGGATTCAACCTATGAGGATCAGATTTAGACTAATTAAATTTTACCTCCATGATTGAAAAATTATTTGCATTAAAAGGATGAAAAATAAATTAACTAAAGAGCAAAGAAAATATGACCATCTTCAAATTTTAAAGTTTTTAAAAATTATAACAACTATAATTTAATATGTCTGATTTTAAATTAAATTAGGGTGTAAACTATATATAAATATTCATCATATATTTGAGAGGGAAAAAACTCGGAAATTATTATAACTATGGAAATGGAGTACTATTATAAAAATTACAGGTTGAACAAATAAACTTTCCAAAACACCCACAATCAAATACCACCCTCAGAGTTTCAGTTTTGCTTTGTTTAAATAAAGAGAAAAAATTAATTGTACAAAAATAAATACATGGATTGTAATATTCTTCAACCACAGTCTCCAAACGATACCCCTAAGTTAGAAACCATCAAGCCATCACTCCTTAAGATTTCTAGTTTTGTTTAATTTGAATATTGCCTCTATAATTCTGTTTTTGTTTCTTTGGGTGCATGGTCCGGGAATCAAACCTGTGTCTTCCACATGAAAGGCAGGCATTCTAACCATTGAACTACCTGTGAACCCACTACCTCTATAATTCTATCAAATAGAATTAAAATGCAATATATCAATTTTAGAGTACACATCCCATTTTTCTATTCAAGAGTAAATCCAGAGACACAGGCTCTGAAGGTCTACACTCTCTGTGCGTACACATCTTATTTTTTTTCACCCCTTAATTTTTAAGTAAAATAACAATAGTTCATACCTTATAAGTTTGCTGTGAGGGTTAGTTAAATTAATATGCATAAAGTATTCAGAATTGTGTATAATATATAATAGTCATATAATGTTGCCATTGTGTGAATTGAAAAATATAAATCACTTACTCAATTCCTATCTCTCTTATCTCCCTCCTAGTCTAAATTTTTGTTAATTTGTGGTTATTCTTTGAATTATCTTTAGCCTTTAAAATAGAAAAAATCAATTTTTGTTCCATCAGATCTAGATTGATTTGATTATCTTTGTTGCTTCTTCAATCCCAAATATAAGGATATTAGCGTAGCTCTATTTCCTACCACCCTTGATTTATTTATGCTCTATCATTATCAAGGTTTATAACATTTGTAATCTATATTGCATGTATAATAATGTATAATGCTTTGTCTAAAGGTTGATTTGACTCTATATATTGAAAAACATTAAATTATATTTAAGAGAAGGTAAAAATTATTGAATGTTTACTTTGCATGAGATAAATTATCTCGATTTATGGTCAACCAACTCTGTAAGGAAAGTTTTATGCTTAAAACCTTAGATTATAACTGAAGTTTTTCTTTAAAATCTTACTGCATAAATAAGAAAACAGGTATTAAACAATTTTAGAAACTTCCTATGGTTTAACCACAAATAAATAGAGGAAATTCATATTTAGCAAATTGTTGCCAGAGCCTGTGTTTTAACAGTCTGTTACGATGTCTATAAAATATAGTTATAAATCAATATTATGACAATGTAATTATCATTTAGGGTATTATGATGGACTCTTAAATAAGAAACGATAAACCTTTATCTTTAAACCACCTGAAGGTGAACATACAATCAGATTCAATGCATTCTTTTTCTTACAATTCATCAATTGCTCAAAACCATATCATATATGAGATTTCCGTATAATAACACATTAACATACTTGTACATTATTGTGCTCTTCCTGGAGTCCCTAGTTAATAGTTTTTGTACATAGAAGAGTCCTATGAAAATATTACAGTTGCTTTATTGTGTTTTGTTCATTGGAAACTACTTTCTATTTGATCAAAGGGATAAATTGAACTTTCAGTCTTCGAAATGGTATAAATTGAATTATATTAACTTTGTTAATGAGACATTCTCTCATGGACCTCTTTTGCCTTCCTTTTACTTAGAATATTTTTTTACATTATGTAAATTTGGATATTGTTATTGTCTAAATTAAAGTGACCTCAAATAAGAGTGACTTGAAAAATATAGGAGTTTATTTCTCACCTAAATGTAGGGCGGTCCTTGGTTGAAAAGGCAACCTCTGTCATCCTTCTCAACTCATGACTTCTCTCTCATGGTTCAATAAAGCCACTCCAACTCTCTCTATCACATCTATACTTCTGCAGCAAGAAGGAAGAAATGGGAAAGGCAGGAGATTGGGAAAGAAGTGGGGAAGAATGGGGTTCCCTTTATTTTAATAAAAGAACCTAGACAACTCTTACATTTATGTTGTTATGGTCAGAACCTTGATACAAAACCATACCTAAGTCAAGAGAGACAGGGAAATCTTGTCTTTAGTTGGGCGACCAATGATCAACTAAGCACTCTTTTTTCATTGTAAAATGAGAGATTAGGGCACAGCTAGTTTTCTCTGGTACAGTTTCTTCTCTTATAAAGCCAAAAATAGCATTCATATCTTTCTATTCAGATGAAGTATCCACAAAGTCCTAACACATTGCATCATCTGCCTCAAGGTCCAGGGTTTCTGACTGATGTGTGTCCTTCTCTTTCAGCATTGCTGTAGTTCCCTGTAGTCTGGCCACATATAAAATAAGATTGAAAAAAAGAAAGAAGCAGCAGCAGATTATTGCATACCCACTTTCCACCTACGCAAGTTTGGTTTGGTTGGAATGGGATAATTACAAATACAACTTATTTGAAGATGGGAAAAATGAGAGAAAACAAAAAAGCAAATGAATGCTGAAACAGCTGGTCTACAGCTATTATCATGTCTTACTTGGTTAGAATTATGAAGACTGCCCAGGCAATGAGGTAAATTCCCTGGTGAACGCATTTGTCAGCCCTATTTGTTCTGTGGGAGGAATTCCTTTTTCTATTATTTTCTGTTGACCTTGCTTTGTTCCCTAAGAGATCCTTCCTTTTCTCTTACCCTCTCTACCCTTTCTGTGATACACAGAGAATTTGTGGCTAAACTTTAGCTGGTACGGTTTGGGGTAGAACAGTCACAGGTTTCTTCAGGCGAACGTTGGTCTCTAACAATATATTTCTGGAAAAAAAAAAGCATAGGTTTACAATCTATTTACTTTTTGTCAATTTCCCTTGTAAAGGACTGGTCAAAGAGTCCATCTGGGATAGAGATTAAACCTAAGTATTGTTTCCTGCTATTTACTTTTTATTACGTCCATCAATATCTTTCTCACAGGAAACAAAAAATACAATCAACAAGTGGCAAGTTAGGTAGTTGTTTTGGTCTCATTCCTTGTAGATGATCTATTTTTATTGGAATTTTGAAAATTTTTGTCTATTTGCCTAGATCAGAAGAATCGGTATATATTTTCATTAAAAGATGATTCCTTCTGCAATAATAGTAAATTATTCTAAATGGACAATGTGTAATGGATGGAGCTTATTGGTTTTGTTCTCAGTCTTTTAGTTTTCATAGGTTATTTACACCTTCCTAGTCTTTGTCAATATATTTATATTCAAAAAACAAATGATATCACAGATGTATTATGTATTTTTACATTTTTATTGTACTATATTGGGATTTTGAGGAGAAAAATATGTTCTCAATCCATCCCCATTAATTCCTCAACACATACACAAATATAATGAAAAATTAGAGCTTTTCAAATGAGAACATTTACCAGGATTATTTCCCAACTCCCAAATTATTTAGGGAGACATACATATTTTGATAATATAAATATCGCTTTCTTTTCAGATATAATAAATAAAAATATAATTGAGTTATAAACCACTTTTTAATTTTCTGCCCCTTCTCAAATATTTAATACTGCAATAACATATTTCCTATCCCAAAGTTATCCAGTATTAGTGCTCTGTGTCAAAATTGTTGTGTACCACAGAAAAGCCATGTTCATTAATCCTGATTCAATATTGTTGGGTGGGATTTTTTGATTAAGTTATTTCCATGGAGGTGTGAATCACCCAATTGTCGGTGGGAACTTATGGGTTTTCATGAAGACAGGTCTCCACTCATTCAAGGTGGGTTGGTTACTGGAGGTCTTTAAGAAGGAATCATTTTGGAAAAAGCTTCAGAGCTGACACAGACACAGACATTTGGAGGTACAGAAAGAAAATGCCCTGGAGAAGCTGTTTGAAATGAGAAACCAGGAGAGAAAGCTAGCAGATGTCACCATGTGCCTTTGTAGTTGACAAACCCTGAACCTCATCTGCCTTTTCTTGAGTCAAGTTATCTCTCTCTGGATGCCCTAGTTTGGACATTTTTTAAGGCCTTAAAACTGCAAACTTGTAACTTAATAAATTCTATTTATAAAAACCAACCCAGGACTTCCGGAGAAGATGGCGGCTTAGTAAGACGCGCGGGTCTTAGTTCCTCCTCCAGAAAAGCAACTAAAGAAACAGAAACAATACAAAACAGCTCCCGGAGTCACGACAGAGACCAAAAAAGACAGCGTACCCCATTCTGGAACGGCTGAACGGGTAGGGAGAATCCACTGCTGTGAGATACCCGAGGGGTGCACGTTTTCCCGGCTGGGGTGGCTGGCGTCTGGGGTCCCCTCCACGCACATGGCTCCCCGGTCTGACTGGGAACATTGGATAGCGGGGCCCTCCCGTCACGCTTGGCGTCTCGGGCCAGCTGGGCAATTTGGACCGGCACTCCCCCAAGCCACGGCCAGCGACCCCCGCCTCCACGCGCGCGGTTTCCTGGGCCGACTGCCCCGCAGACAAACGACCGCCACGAGCGCCACCTACTGGGCAGGAAAAGAAAAACAGAGCCCAGAGATTCCACAGAAAAACCTTTCAACCAGCTGGGTCCCACACCCAGGGAGATCTGATCAAATGCCCAGACACCAGCAGAAAATAATGGATGACGCTCGGAAAATTGAAGATATGGCCCAATCAAAGGAACAAACCAATAGTTCAAATGAGATACAGGAGCTGAGACAACTAATGCTGAATATACGAACAGAAATGGAAAAACTCTTCAAAAACCAAATCAATAAATTGAGGGAGGACATGAAGAAGATATGGGCTGAACAAAAAGAAGAAATAGAAAATCTGAAAAAACAAATCACAGAACTTGTGGGAGTGAAGGACAAAGAAGAAAAAATGGAAAAAACAGTGGATACCTACAATGGTAGATCTAAAGAGACAGAAGCTACAATTAGTGAACTGGAGGATGGAACAACTGAATTCCAAAAAGAAACAGAAACTATAGGGAAAAGAATGGAAAAACTTGAGCAGGGAATCAGGGAACTGAATGACAATATGAAGCGCACAAATATACGTGTTGTGGGTGTCCCAGAAGGAGAAGAGAAGGGAAAAGGAGGAGAAAAACTAATGGAAGAAATTATCACTGAAAATTTCCCAACTCTTATGAAAGACCTAAATATACAGATCCAAGAAGTGCAGCGCACCCCAAAGAGAATAGACCCAAATAGGCGTTCTCCAAGACATTTACTAGTTAGAATGTCAGAGGTCAAAGAGAAAGAGAGGATCTTGAAAGCAGCAAGAGAAAAACAATCTGTCACATACAAGGGAAACCCAATAAGACTATGTGTAGATTTCTCAGCAGAAACCATGGAAGCTAGAAGACAGTGGGATGATATATTTAAATCACTAAAAGAGAAAAACTGCCAACCAAGACTCCTATATCCAGCAAAATTGTCCTTCAAAAATGAAGGAGAAATTAAAACATTTATAGACAAAAAGTCACTGAGAGAATTTGTGACCAAGAGACCAGCTCTGCAAGAAATACTAAAGGGAGCACTAGAGTCAGATACGAAAAGACAGAAGAGAGAGGTATGGAGTAAAGTGTAGAAAGAAGGAAAATCAGATATGATATATATAATACAAAAGCCAAAATGGTAGAGGAAAATATTATCCAAACAGTAATAACACTAAAAGTTAATGGACTGAATTTCCCAATCAAAAGACATAGAATGGCAGAATGGATTCAGCTTTAAGACAAGATAAACTTATGAACCATGTAATAACATGGATGGACCTAGAGAATATTATGCTGAGTGAATCCAGCCAAAAACTAAAGGACAAATACTGTATGGTCCCACTGATGTGAACGGACATTCGAGAATAAACTTGAAATATGTCATTGGTAACAGAGTTCAGCAGGAGTTAGAAACAGGGTAAGACAATGGGTAATTGAAGCTGAAGGGATACAGACTGTGCAACAGGACTAGATACAAAAACTCAAAAATGGACAGCACAATAATACCTAATTGTAAAGTAATCATGTTAAAACACTGAATGAAGCTGCATCTGAGCTATAGGTTTTTGTTTTGTTTTGTGTTGTTTTGTTTTGATTTTACTATTATTACTTTTATTTTTTTCTCTATATTAACATTCTATATCTTTTTCGGTTATGTTGCTAGTTCTTCTAAACCAATGCAAATGTACTAAGAAATGATGATCATGCATCTGTGTGATGATGTTAAGAATTAATGATTGCATGTGTAGAATGGTATGATCTCTAAATGTTGGGTTAATTTCTTTTTTTCCGTTAATTAAAAAAAAAAAAAAAAAGAGAAGGGATAATTGGAGATGAAGGGATACAGACTGTACAACGGGACTGGATATAAAAACTCAGAAATGGACAGCACAATACTACCCAATTGTAATGCAATTATATTAAAACACTGAATGAAGCTGCATGTGAGGTATAGGTTTTTTGTTTTTGTTTTTTTTGTTTTTTTTTCTTTCTATTATTGTTTTAATTCTTATTCTGTTGTCTTTTTATTTCTTTTTCTAAATTGATGCAAATGTACTAAGAAATGATGAATATGCAACTATGTGATGTTATTAAGAATTACTGATTGTACATGTAGATTGGAATGATTTCTAATTGTTTTGTTAATTCTTTTTTTTAATTAATAAAAAAAAAAAAAAAAAAAAAACCAACCCATTTCTGGTGTATTGCATTTCCAGCAGCATTAACAAACTAAAACAGATCCTCTCTGAGAATTTTTTAAAATGCAGCAAAGTTACGTGATTGGCTAGATATATCAGAGTGCCTTTCATGAGTATAAAAGTATGAGAAGCAGGGTGTGCTTTATATTTAAGTAACCATTGTTTGGAGCCATGTTTTTCAGTTTTAACAGATACTAGAATCTTCTAGCTGATGGATTTATGTTAATAAACTGCTGGACTTTGGGATTGCTGCTTTGGCTGTTTAAAACTACAGAACAACTAAGCTGTGGAGCAGTGGAGAAGACAATATGTGTGCCTTGAAAATGTGATTAACTGTTTATATTAAAATATCACTTGCCACATTTTTAATAATCAATCTATTATATAATTTTATTGATGAATGCTTAAAATATCTTTTGTGTATTTCCTTATAACACACACATATATACTATGTGTGTGTTATAATGTAATTAGATAAAATCATGTAATTTTTAGTTTATCTTGATGATGTACTCATAGTTTTCTTCAAAGATCTTTAAGAATGGTGGAAAATATAGGAGAAACTCAAATGATATTCTTCTTTGGTTTGATATTTGACATAAATCAAATCATGTATTTCCCTAAAATACTAGACATGGCTGATGAATGGGACAGATTGATTTAAATGCTGAAGCTTCTTCCAAGTATATATTACCCCATTAAACTTTTAATTTATTGTGCAATTATCAGTTCAGAATTTATCTGAAAATTTTATCATTTTATACTTTATATAATCCATTTGGGATAAAAATTCTATATCTTTCTTACAAGTTTGTATAATTATATAGTAGTATCTCATTAACATTTTATTTCAATAAAAAATGCTGAACAATATAAATGAACATATGAGATAACCTAAGAGTTTTCTAAAATATATCTCATCTTTATCTCTTTAGCAAACAAATATTATTATAGGATACATTTTACAATGACTCAAAGTTCTGATTATAAATGTCAATTATTCATATTTTATATATTTAAAGTCTTAGTAAGATATGTAGAATTATTTGCCAAAGTGTTCACTTCTATACATTCAGAAAGATTCTATTGAAGAAGAATTTTAAAGGTCACTAATTGTTTTCCAGGGTCATTATGTGTTTTCCACTTTTCCTTTCCAGGGTTAGTCACAATCTATGAATAAGACTGCTCCATTAGGAAATAATCATCATTCCTGTCATATACTATGCCTGTCTACCCCAAGCCTGCCTGTTTTTAAATGCAATGGTCCATCTAACCAATTTGGACTTACAAATATCACCTTTTTTATTGGGCCTATTTTTTTTGTTTGTTTTTTATGCACTTTTAAGTTAAACTTTTTGTATGTGGCCTTTTTTTTTCTCTGGCTTGGCATATTTAGGCATAGGAGCTTCAAAGAAATTAATAAGACTTCCAACTTCAAAGAAATTAATAAGACTTCAGATGTAGAAATCTGAACAGGTACAATACCCTCTCTAACAACAATAAAATCACAAATTTTATCAACTATGGAATCATAAATTTGAACTTATAATTATATCAACTATGAAATCAATTATAAGAGCATGGGAGAAAAAATTGCCAGCTACCGTACAAGTGAATAGGAAAATATCATTATTTTTTCCAATAATTATTAAAGGCTAAGTGACAACTAACAGAGGCATCTAGTATCACTGACAGCTGCAGACAGAAGATGAGTTTTTTGCACGCACTGTCTGTACTCCAGTGGGTCCTCATGAGAAAGACGTTGAGCATGGCAGGGAGCTGGAGAAAGGCTCACTTGGTTATGCAGGCTTGGAAGAGGGCAAAGCCTGATACAGAGAAAAAGCACAAAACCCTATCCGCGATATCTTCCTGATAGAAAAAAAAGTATTACTCTAGGGAGGAAAGCTGCAAAACATACTCTTTTCATGTAATAAAAACAAATAACTGAAAGTGGATTGAACAGCTATATGTAAAAGTTATAATGATAAAACTTCTAAAGAAGACATTAGAAAAGAGCTTTGTGACCTTAGAGGATGCAGAGATTTCTTAGATGTGATACTAAAAGCATTCACACACACACACACAAAATAAATATCAGATTTTATCAAAATTAAAACCTCTGGCTTCTCAATAAATCATCATTAAGGGAAAGAAAGGATACACCACAAAAAGGGAGAAAATATCAGCAAATCACATGCGTGATAAAAGATATGTTTGGAATGTATACAGAACTTTTACAAATAAATAAAAGAAGACAAGTCAACTTAAAATACGCAAACTATTTGAAAAGAAAATTCACTAAAGAAGATATATGGATGGCAAATACTCATGCAAATATGTTTAACATCATTAGTCCTTAGCAAAATGCAAATAAAACCCACAATCAGCACTACATAGCTATTCGAGTGGCTTAAGAGCAGCGAGGATGAGAAGTAAATGGCACTGAAACAGTGCAAACAGTTACTTAATGCAAACAGGCTGTTACTTAAAAATTCAAAGACATACTTAACTTTGCCCCACCAATTTGACTCCTGGGTACTTACCTAAGAGAATTTAAAATCATGTTGACACCAAAATTTACAAACGAGTTTTTGTGGCTCTGCTAACGATTGTCAAAATCTAGAAACTACTCAAATACTCTTGAGCTGATGAATGGATAAGCGCTGCGGAACTTCCATGCAATGAAATACTACTTAGTGGCGTAAAGAACAAACTACTAATATATGCAACAACATGAATGAAACTCAAGTGCTTCAGTCTATTTGAAATTACATATTGAATCCATATAGAAATAAGTATAGGTACTTTTTTTATTGTCAGAAAACTGACCTGTTTTAACAGGTACTGGTGGCAGGTGAGAGTGGTTGATATGAAGGGATACAAACGAATTTTGATGGAATTATGATTGTGGTTTTGATTATAGAACTCAGAGACAAGACAAGGTGAGGCAAGAAATTTTAAGGAGACATTCATTTTTTGAGAATAGCAAGAAAAAAAAACAGATAAAAAATGAAATTGTAACTTGCCTTAATTCAGTGATATAAGTGAAGTAAAGGATAATCCAGTAAACTGAAATCTAAAGGAACACCTACTCAAACTTTGCTCCTTATGTGCCTCCCTTGCCTCATCCTACTCCTGGTCCTTAGAAGACCCATGTTTTTGTTAAAATTCATAGAAACATAAACTAAAAAGCATAAATCCTACTATCAATTACGCCACTATAAAAAATAGAAAAAAAAACATTTGAGGCAAGCATACTCCTCCCTGAATGGCAATTTATCATCATGGGTCTATGCAATTCCTCTTTTTGTAATATTTAAAAAATAATTATGGGGTGCACGGGTAGTTCAGTGGTAGAATTCTCACCTGGCACACAGGAGACCTGGGTTCAATTCCTGGTCCATGGACTTCCCCTAAAACAAATCAAACAAGCAAAACAATCAGAAAACAAGAAAAATTAGACAAATGCTGCAATAATGGAGTAGTCACATGAAAAAATAATTTAAATTGACCCTGTCATACAGCATAAAAATAAAAAATTAATTAAGAAATTATTATCAGTAAAATTGACTATATTTTCCATTTACAATTTTATGGATTTTAGGACACATATATCTCACGGAACTACCACAACAGTGGAGCAGAACAAAAAAGTCTCTCGTGGAACCAATTATTTATTCTCAATTCTATAGTTGATTTTTCAGGAATACTACGTAAATGGAACTATAAAAAATGTAACTTTTTAGGACTGGCTTATTTCCAAATGCTTTTGATATTCATCCTAAATTGTTATTTACTGCTTAGTGGTATTCCATTGTTTAACAGTACCATAGTGTATTGATTCACCAATTGAAGGAAACTGCCACTCCCAATATTTATTTAGCAATTATGAATAAAATTGCTATAAACATTGCATACAATTTTTTGTGGGAACATAACTTTTCATTTCTTTGGGGTAAATTCCCACGACTGGAATTTCTGGACCTTATGGTAAATATATGTTTACATTTCTAAGAAACAGCTCAACACTTCTCTACAGTGCTTGTAAAAATTTGCATTCCTTTTAAATGTTTTCAGGCTCCAGTTTTCTAGATTTCTTTCTAGCACTTGGTATTATCAATTCTTTTTATTTTAGCTGTTTAATAAGTGTGTAATGGTATCACATTGTGGTTTAAATTTGCATTCCTTGAATACAAATTTATTCAATGATGTGGAACACTTTTCATATGCTTATTTGCCCTCATTTGGTGAAGGGCATGTTCAAGTCTTTTTGCATTTTGACTCTTTATATTCTTATTTATGAATTGTAACAATTCTTTTGATTCACTGCATGCAAGCTGTTTATCAGATATATGATTTTCAGATACTTTTTCTTATTCTGCAGTTTATCTTTTCATGCTGTTAACAATGCTTTTCGCAGATCAAACACTTCTAAATTCACCTTATCAATTTCTTCTCTTATGAGTCATACAATTGATGTCATGCCTAAATACTCTTCACCTACTCCATGTCATGAAGATTTTTCTTCTAAAACTTTTAGAATTTTACATTTGAAATTTAGATCAATAATCCATTTTAATGTTGAGTTTCATTTTCATTTTGCATATACCTTTAATGTTCCATTAACATTTTCTGAGTGGGCAATAATTTTTACCTTGACTTGCCTATGCACATTTCTAAAAATTAATTGAACTTGTTTGTGTGGTTCTATTTCTGGCTTGCTATGTTGTCCCATTGATCTATGTGCCTATTCTGTTCTTAATTAAGGTAAGTTTATAGTAATTCTTAAAATCTGGAATTGTGATTCCTTAATTTTTTCTCCTTTCCCCTAACTTTGTTTTCTTTTTCAAAATTGGTTTGACTATACTAGTTCCTGTGCATTTACATATAACTACTGGAATTTCTTTGTCTATGTCTGTTTAAAAATCCTGCTAGGAACTTGAATGTAACTGGATTAGAATATAGACACTTTGAAAAATAAAGATATGCAGACCAAGCAGGGATTGTACAGAACCAAACTAGGAATATCAGAAATGAAGAAAGAAAGCAAATGAATGAATAGATGGGTAAATGTAATAGATATTTTTGTCCTTTTGAGTTTTTAAAAATAGATTTGATATTTGAAGCAAAAAAATGTTCTATTGTTTGATGAGGGTCTCAATATATGTAGCTGTAATAATGTCTATGGTAGATCAAGTATGAAGAAGGTTGTAGCACAAAAGGATATTCAATGTAAGAAATTTTCTGAATATCAACACAGTGCTAAATATTTATTTTAAATAGATAATGAAAAGTTAACTAAATATATTTTATTTCATAAAGAATCACTAAAAATAAACAAAACTCTTTGGTATAAATAGATAAGATAGAACTGAATACTAAGAAAAATAGTGCAAACACAAAGGAAGACAGGAAAGAGGAAAGAGAAATTTTATGCAAGGTGGAAAGTTTTATGTATATCAGTAAAAGTGATACAATATTTTAAGTTGATTACAAAAAAGTTGAGTATTTTTATTTCATAGATAAATCACTGAAAAATATAGTAAAGATACATAAAACTGAATGCTAAAAAGTAGTACAAATACAAAAGAGGAAAAAGAAATTATAAACAGAGGAAATAAAGAAAATAAATTAAAAACATGACAAATCAAAATTCAAATATATCAATATTTACATTAAATATTTATGCTCTATCTACAACATTTACAAAATGTAGATTACATAATGGATTAAAAAGAAACATGACCAACTCCACGATGTCTACAAGAATTTCACTTCATGTATGTCATACATATTGGTCAAAATTAAAGGACAGAAAAGGTAAACATGCAAGCATTAATCAAAAGAAAATGAGTATCTACATTACCCCCTTTTAGTTCTCTCATTTTTGTTTTGTTTTGTTTTGCTTCATGTATTTTCAAGCCTCTTTTTCAATGCTGCACATTTAGGATTGTTACATCTTCTTAGGAGTTGACTTTTTTATGATTATGTGTATTGATTCTGACCGCTACATAGTGTGTATTTGATTTACTTAATCTTAAGTGATAGGCACAGTGGTTGTCCTGAGACCTGTTACCACAAACAGTATTGTAATGAAATCAATAGTGTATACTGAACCAGAAAATACTAAATACACAATGCATGGCTTAAGCATATATCCATACTGCATTTAATATTAACTGTGCTCTTAGGAACAGCCATATAGTTCATATTTCTATTAGCAGAGCATCAGAGTTCCTTTTTTCCTATGCCTTCACTAACATTTAGATCATTATGCATAGTTGCTGTGATTTGCATGTTTATGGTAATTACTGAGTTTCATCATCTATTCATGCTCTCATAAGATATTAGGGTTTATCCTCTGGGAACTATCTATTCATGCCTTTTTTTGTCTATCGCATTTCCTGTTTTTCTTTGATTGCAAAATATCTTTTTGCTCTATGAAACTGTTGGTTTTTGCATTGCAAATATTCATATTCTCTAACTTACATATTAATTTCTAGAGTGTCCTTCTTTGAACGGAATTCTATCATTTGAAGCCACAGGTATCATTTTGTAAGCTTATAATTTGTATTTTTAAAATTGTATTTAAAGGTTTGATTCCCAGGGCCTGCCCAGGCAAAAAAAAAAAAAAAAAAATCATATTTAAGAATCCTTTCTTCTACCTAGCAAAATGGAAAAGAGCTGGAATTCAGTATGGTTACTCACAAAGCCAGAATGCTTTTGGTAACTGGGATAGGTAGAAATATTGCATTCAGGGGTAGTGTTAGACTGAATTTATAATAATATGCAAAACAATATGTGGCATAACAATATGTTTTTCATCCAGATGATGATCAACAAGGTTATTGCAAGAGGGTTTTTATGAGCATGATTTTAGAACAAGTCTTCAATTTAACCAAAGAAATTGATTTGGGAACTTGTGGTTATTCTGCTTTGCCCAACTTTGACTGCTATGAGTCACTAAAACCACAGGAATAAAAAAAAAGTAGAAGGGAATAAAACAAAAATAGTGGCATGGAGAATGGAAGCAATGACTAAAACCAATGCAAATATTCTGGCAGCTAGAAGAGAAAAACAAGTAAATAGCTTTACATATTTTGGGTGGATCAATATTAATTAAGACTTAAAGTTAATAAATCAAAGTAACTAATAGTCCACATGAACTTGACTATTTTCATAGATGTTGTCTAATGCTGATGAATTCAGGGAGGAGGTAGAGGATATATCTTGGAACTATTTCCTAAGGAAGGAAAGGCATTTTGAGTTCATCCAGCATTAATTTATTTATTAGTAATTGCTGGAGGTTGGAATGAAGAATTATATCGATATGCAGGGAAGGATTTCTTTAGCATGTAAGGGGACCTTAAGTTGAGATCAAGTCACAAATTCTTGGAATTCTAACTTCTGGAGAACAATTCACATTAATTCTGGATATGGGACAAGGGATTCATGGAAACAGTGAAGTGTTGAGAAATATGTTGTCAAAAGGCAATAGCTGAAGGTCAATATAAAAATTTCCCACATCGGTTCTATTTTCAGGCATTTTGTATTTTTATTCTACCAGCTAAACGTGTGGTTGGTGTATTAGGAGTAAATTGGTAGTCAGGTATGTAAAACTCCATAAAAGCTAGAGTTGTATCCACTTGATATCCTCTTGATTTAGATATGTATTGATTGAAAATCATAAAGAATATCTAAAAAATAAGGACTTCAATTTTTTAAAAAATATGCAAAAGATGTACTGATTCTCTTTGGCTTTTTGCTTAGTACTCCTAAATGTTTCTATAGTGCCTAACATTGTAACTGGGGTTAAGGAAGTTAGTCACCTGGGGGAGCAGGTTGTAATGAACTTGATCTTCATTTCCATCCCCTTGGAGAAGAAAGTCAGGGCATTCGTGGTTATATTGCAAGAAACATAGTGTAATTTCATGAGCCACCACACAGCTGTGTGGATTTTCCTTTTATATAACTTAATAAAGAGGTCTGGCTATCATAACAGACACCTGTACTGGCACTCATTATATTAACAATTTAATGTTAGTAGGTCTAGAAGGAGATGTTACAGAGGGAGCACATTCTCCTTTGAGAATATAGTGCAACAAATGACATGCCAAGTTTGACTGATCACCTCAGACAAAAGATAGGGAATAGTTCAACAAGTGAAATCCCAGGAATATTTTAGATTAGAACTAAGTAGAATATGACACTTATGGTAAAATATTGGCTGCTTTTCCTAAAATTACCCAGGGTGAATAGAAAGAAAACATAGACACTAAAGTAATTGTTTGGCTTTCAGTAGGACTTTATTTAATATTTTAGTGCACTTTTGGGGTCCTATTATGTACACAACATTGTGCCTTAAAAGGCAGATTTGCAACAGCAGTTGATGACCAAGATGCAAAAGATCAATGAAAATTTACGAAATATGATTTTGGGAACTCTCATTACACACTACAATCCGTTTGCTGATATATGTAATCCAACCCAGCTGAGCATATCTCGCAATAGTCTATGTTTCAGGTTATTCTGTATAAATGAACTCCATGCTGTCAGTGCATGGTGATCTAAAAATGCATAGTATTATAATAGCACTGGTTTATAAATTCTAAGCATGAACTTGGGCCAAGTTTACTGATTTAGCAATTTGTACTCGGAAGACATGGCTTTGTATTAATCAGAGAGGTAATTAAAAATTAACAGCTGAGTGAAACAGTAGCCTTTGAAGTATTTTTTTTCTTCAGGGCTCTGGTATAATGTTGGGAAATTGTATTACATGATGCAGAGGCTTTGTAAATTGGACAGACAACAGAAGCTGTTTAGCCAATGGGCTTGTATACAATGTCATAATTGATTTTTGAATAGTCAAGGGAAAATTGTGGTGATGAATCCACAACTCTGTGATTATACTGAGAGCCATTGCTTGTATACTTTGGATGGATTGTATGGTATGAGAATATATCTCAATAAAATTACTTTAAAAAATAGTTACTGTCCCCAGAGCATTGACCACTTTGGAAAAGTATTTATTTCTTTTTTTCTAGTTGGACTCAAAGCAACTGGACACAGCTGCAGTAATGCCTCCTGGGAGGTAGATCCTCCTGCAGGGCTGTTATGCCTCTCTAAGAAATTAGAAAGGAAACTTGACTCATTTCTGCCTGAACAAATGATCTTATCCAAATTCTCCTTAATTTGTTGTTGACACTCTAAGAAAGACATGGTATCACCCCAGGCAATATATTCTAAGGCAACTTTCCAGAATATTCAGGTATTCCAAGTACATCAGCCTGGGTTGCCAGTGAAGACAGCATTCTTTCAAAAATTTGGGAATGATAAGAGCTCACAAGTGCAGACACCACAGATATTTTTGAGCAAGGATTTGCCGGCCCCATCTTTCTCATCAGTTGAAATACTGAAACAGGAAATGGTTCAAGTTCCAAATTGATATCTGTTCCCATCAGCTGGTCTTGTCCTACGAACACTTAATTAACCTTTGAATTCAGTAAAAGAAAATGTTTCCCAAACTATAAATTCATTTAAAACATAAATGCACATGAATAAGCATGGCCAAATAATAAGCCTGTCACTGCCAATTGGGCTCATTAGCCCAAAGCACACAGAAGTCAGTGCTATGACACCAGGATTTTGAGAAGAGAAAGTGTGTGTGTGTGGTCCATCAGTGAGGAGACTGGAAGTAAAGCCTCAGATCAGTCTCCCCAAACAGAAAGGAGCCTGGGGTTTTACACTGCCTGGGGAAGGTGGGCTAAAAGGCATAGCTAAGTATGGGGTGAGAAAATGTGAGGGCTGAGATATTATTTTTGAAAAGGTATGGTTCTCCAGTTTGATTCATCTTGGGTCAACTTATTGTTCCACTGTTGAGGAATAGTTTTCTGTTGAAAATCACTGGGAACATATTTCAGTGAGTCGAGTATGCCGTTATCATTAATTACCATGTTTATTTCTGGGTGGTGATGGTTATACCTCAGTCAGGATTCACAGAACATAATATGGCAACAAACTAAACCATATTTCTTTGACATTAAATATTTTTGAATACAAGTTTAAAACATGTTTGGCAAGTTTGGAAATTCTATTGGCAATCTCAATAAAATGTCCTTAAGGTCTTCTCCTAAATTGTAGGCTTTATGAGTTAGGTTTGCTGCTTAACAAATCATGCCAGAACATAACTGCCTAAAACAACCAACCAAAACAAAAACATTTTTTCTTCCATGAATCTAAAATTTTCACAAGGCTTGAGGTGCACAATTTGTTTTTACACAAAGCGATGTGCTATGATGCTGCAGTTGAGGGTACGAGGATTCACTATCACGAGAACTCAATCACAAAACTGCCAAGTTAATGTTTAATGTCAGCTGGAAACTTAGCTGGGTCTTTGAGCTGATGGACTTAGTTCTTCATGGTTTCTCTCTATGGATGCTTGGGCTTCCTTCCGTCTTGGAGTTGGGCTCCAAGAGCAAACATCCCAAAAGAAGAAAGAGGAAGTTGCATCCTCTAGCCTAGGAAGTCACATAGTGTCACATTTTTTGTTATCACAAACCCACCAAGAGTCAAGAAGAGGGAGCACAGACCACATCCCTAAATAAGAAAACTGTGAAGGTAGCTTTCTTCAACAGCATGTGGGATAGGAGTGTCACTGTGGTCATTTTAGTAGAATACAATGTATCACATTAGCTCTCTCTTTTTTTCCACCTGAGTCAGATGGACTGTGGTGCCAGCAGACATCTGGGTACAATTGAAAATGTGGGCTCTGGTCACTGCTGAGAGAACTGGTGAGTGGCTCTCTCCCCAGGGCTTAGTGTGCATGTATAAATCAGAATTAGTAATGCCCAGAGAGAGTATTAGAAGATGACTTGGGGAAAGCGACTGATCACAGGTCTGTAAATCCCCTGGAGCAAGGTCCACAAAGTTATTTCATGAATGTGATTCTCATAATTTTAGCCACATACAAGATGAAAAAACAAAACAAAACTGGATGAGTGGGCTCAGGTTTACTTGTCCCTGAGGTTGAGAAAATAAAAGAAGACCTGAAAATCAGGAGTCTTCTTTAGTTGCCTGAACAGAGAACTTTTAGCTATTTCTGTACCACCAACCCATGGAGAGTATGAGTGTCTACTTTGCTTTCTGCTGCATGAAAGATGTTCTTATAGCTATGCCTGAGACCCCAATAAGCTGACAAAGAAAAAAAATCATATAAATCTCAGCAGGCAGAGAGAGATCACTCACGCTCCATGAATAGAGCTTCCAGAAAAGCTAGAAGACAAGCTACATGAAATAAACTAGAATACACAGACACACGTACATAAACATACACTGCATAAACATATGCACATGTATGTATATAAATGTATATACACATACACACACATATATATTTATCTATCAATGCATATGTTTATATGAACATGGAAAAATATGTTATGAAAGACAACTGTTCGAGAAGTCACCACTTCCTAGTGACCATCTCCCAGCCCAGCACAGCCTACCTGCCTCCTTTCCTTTGAGTACAGATATTTAGATAAGTTTCCATTTCACAGCCCTGGGAGAGACATTAAGTTTAATGGAATGCCCTGGCCTTATTTTGAACCCCAAATGCAGACCAAGGAGCCAGAGATGCTTCTCAGGGTGGGAAATCTGCACAAAGGGTGCTTGACACATGGGATTTGCAATGGCAGGACCCCTCCCCCTGTGGTGCACATAACGGCTCTCAGGCTTTACAGGTGTCCTATCCTCTCTGGCCTGAAGTGGGGCATGGGGAGATTCCACACCCCCACTGACCAGAGGAGTTGACATCCCCAAGGGTCTGGCCACAATGGAATTTCTTCCTCTGCTTTTTTTGGTCCTTGTGTGTTAATATAAATAATAAGGTGGCCATTTTCTAAAAAGTATCTGCTGTGCCTGAGCCTGTGTTCCCATTATGCTTCCTATAGCACCTTGTTCCGCAGAGGCTTGGGGTGGGAAAAAAGGTTGAAGTAAGTTGACAGAAGAGCTAAAGAAAGAAGAAAAAATATTGCACTTAAATGCAATATGATATCTCTATGGATAAGGCCAATTTTAAGAAATTAAAACAAACATATTAAAATTATTTAAGGAAACAAATATTAGACTCCAAGATAATATTACAAAGATAGACCTAAATCTGGCATTACTTGACAGTATCTTTAATAGATAGGCTACTACAATAAGTATTGAAAAAGGAAGTGCACAAATTGTTAAAGGTTCTCAACGATATGGCTAATCTTGGAACAAGTAAGAAAGCATTAAGCTCTACATTAGATAACAATGAGATGTAAAGTGAACACAATTGCAAAAAAAGTATTCCTGGTCATCCTTTGGCAGGTATGGTGTATGTTTAAATTTAAAGATGAATTACACATAATTTACTATACTGCAAAAAAATCTTCCTATTTTGTTGAACTTTTCTGTGATGAGTAGTGACTATCAATAATATACTACCTAGGGGATGAAAAATGATACATACACTAAATCTATCCCTTTAACGTAAAGGGGTATATTGAGAAAGGGAACAAGGTCAGCTTCTCAAAATTAAATCATGCTATGGAACAAATTTGAAAGACATGGAATATTTCTATTATTGATTAATGTGTAGCTGAAAACTATGTTTTAGAGGATTAGTGGAAACAAGAAACAAATGTGAATGAATTTAAGAGAAAATGAGAAGAGAGGTTTTTTGCAAAGGGGAGAAAAATAGGGTGGTAGCTGTTGGAAGAAATGGTGCCAAGTAGATTTTTGTTATTTTTTTGTTTTGTTTGTTGATTTTGCAAAAGGAAACTAAGTTTGCTTATGATAAGCAAGCAATACAAAATGTAAAATCAGTAACAGAGAGTGGAAAACGTATAGAACAATATACTTTAACAGAAAGAGGATGGGATCTAGACCATAAGTAATGGTTGGCTTAGTGTAAGAACTTTGGGATTTCATTAAAATTACAGTTAGGAAGGCAAAGAATGTGGATGCAGATTTTGGTAGGTGGGTAGAAATGGTGGTGGGAGTGTAGAGAGGTTCTTCCCTAATGTTTCCATCACTTCAGCAAACAGGCAATCAAGGACATCCCTTGTGACCAGGGAGACAGAAGGAGATTTAGAGGTTGGGAGAGAGAAGAAGTAAAAGAGTAATCTACAGAAGAGGAGAGTGAATGGGCAAGAAAAATATGCTGGACAGCCAAAAAAACCACTTGAGATTTGTCAACATGAGAGAGGCCAAGCCGATGTACCCATGCAGGTGGAATGGTAGACAGTTGGGTTTAATAAAGACAAACAAACAAACAAAATGATGTCGTATGCAGGTGAATTTAAACAATAAGAGAAAAGCAGAAGAGCCAAAAGGATGCATAAAATAAGGACAAGAGAGAGGATTTAAAATAAGTGAGGAGCAGTGAAAACATAGGAATCTTTGACGCTTCTATGGAGAAGAAGGATTGTTGGAGCCTGAGTTCTAGAGGAGGTGATTTCAAATGATAGGAGGTAGTGGTCAGACAACAGGACGCACAAAATTGAGACAATGAAGAATTTGCAAGTATTGCAAAGACAAGGTCTGTGTGGCTTGTTTAGGGTGGATGAAGAATAAGAAAATAAGAAGAGGACTCAAGGAAGTGAGAAGCTCAGGTATTGGAAGGATCATATATATGCATACCAAAACCACAAGGAACTAAGACAAGGTTACTTATAAAGATAGAGACAATGAACTAGGAATTGAAGTCCTCCAAAAATAAGGTGAAAGACACAAGTATTGGGAAATAACAGCAATAAAGTTTCATAGTTGATAATATAAAGAGTTGATAAGAATTTTAAGGCTGGGAATTGGGGGGAAGTGGGAGAGAGAATGATCTCAAATTCATAAAGAGGAGCAAGAAAGAACACTGTCCTATATCTAGAGCTGTGGTTCAAGTTCATTGTAGGAGGAGAGTGGGAGGACGTCACCACCTGGGAAGACTGTGAAGAAACATTAACCTTCCCGGGAGCGCCCAGGTTATCTGAATGATGGAGATGAGGTAATATTGAGAGAAAAAGATAGATTTCACAGATGGTGGGCCACACGTTTTAGAAGACATCGTAGAAAGAATGGAGGAATGGGGAAGAAAGGCCAAAGTGATGAGCATAAGAAAGGAAAGATTAGATCTTTTTTTTTTTTTTTAGATTAGAATACAGGAATGGGGTGTAATGAAAGTCTTAGCATCCTGTGCTGATCTAGATACTCAGGATGAGAGGGTATAATGTAATCAGTCCCAGTGTATTTGAAGCAAATAATAATGACAAACCTGAGAATATTGGAAGGCAGGAAGTGTGTATGTCTGGGACTCATATGCAACTCATGCTGGTGGAAGCCAAGAAGCAAGTAAAGTGGATTTGGGGCAGAAAGAAAACAGCAAGTACTGCAAGGTCTAGGACCCTTGATGTTTTAGTTTGCTAGCTGCTGGAATGCAAGATACCAGAAACAGAATGGCTTTTAAGAGGGAAATTCATTAAGTTGCAAGTCCACAGTTCTAAGGCCGTGAAAATATCCCAACTAACACAAGGCTATAGAAATGTCCAATCTAAGGCAGCCTGGGAAAGACACCTTGGTTTAAGAAGGCCAGTGATGTTCAGGGTTTCTATCTCAACTGGAAAGGCACATGGCTTCTTGTTTCATAAAGCTCCCCTAGGGTGTTTTCCTTCTTCATCTCCAAAAGCCTCTGGCTGCATGAACTCTGTTGCTGTTTCCAAAATGGTTCTCTCTTAAAGGGCTCCAGTAAGCAACCCCACCTTGAATGGATGGAGACACACATCCATGGAAATGATTTAATTAAAAGTTACCTCCCTAATTGGGTGGGGCACATCTCCCTGGGAACAATAAAATAACTCCCAGGAAACAATATTGAAGGAGGATTAAAGGACGTGGCTTTTCTGGGGTCCACCAGAGATTCAAACCAGAACACTTGACATGTTCAAGATAAAACAAGAATGCTAGGAAGGATGGATATAAGTAAGAAAAGCTCAAAAAAGTGACTGAAGTCTAAATGATGTGGAAACCAGGATGCCCTAGAATGACTTGGATTTAATTCAGAATGAGATGAAGTACCTTTGGGGAGTTGAGCAGAGGAAAAATTTTATCTTACTTCTACTTCGAAAGACTAATGTAAGATTTGTATACAGAGATCAGTTAGATAAATATCCAAGTATGCAAAGAGAATAGCTTAGGAAAGGGTATAAGTGGTGAAGGTATTGAGAATTATAAGATTTAACATATATTTTGAAATGAGAGTCAAATAGATTTACTGTTGGAATGGATATGCACTTGAGGGACCAAAAGAGTCAGAAAATTTAAGATCTTTGGGCTTAGCAACCGGTAACTGAATTTCTATTTATTGAGATGGGAAAAAACAGGTGGAGAAGTTTTTTTCTCTGTGGGGAGCAGTCAGGTTTCTGTATTCATATTGTAATTTAGATGTCTGTTAGATAAGCAGAGGTAGGATTGAATGGGAAGGTGAGTTTTCATGAGTCTGGAGTTCAAGGAATAGTCAGAATTTGTGATTTAAATTAAATTAATATTTTATTTCTTCCTTTAACATTTTTCTTTAAAATAACAAAGCTATATGACCAGTGTAACTTAATTAAATTCCCAACTTTTTTCTTTTTATTAAAGATATGAATAACACATTTTTCAACTGTCTCCCAGTTGCTTTCAACTTCATATTTGATAGAAATTTTACCTTTTCGTTTATATCTATTAATTTTTCTTTCATAGTTTCTCTATCTCTGAACATCTGCAGTTTTCCCTTGGGAAAACTGTCCCATTTCATTTTCCCACATCAAACTTCTGAATTTTAAACCTTTACTGTGCTATCTTATTGTACTGCCCTCTCATATCACTCTGAAGTTAAAATTTATATCCATGTTAATTACTTGATCTGTTGTTTTCTACACTAAGCTTCTTTTTATTTTTTATTTTGTTTGTTGAGTTGGATCTCTCACTTCTATTGGATTGCCTTTTTTAAAAGTTTTGCTGATTCTCGGTTTGCTCTCATATTTTTAGTTAAAAGTTTCCATTGGCCTGCTTTATGAATACAATTGCAACTTACTATACCATGCCTAGGGTGATGGTGAGGAGAGATGGAATATAGTACCGAAAATGTATGCCTGTGACTGGCCTTCTGAGTGATACTTTTCTTTGAGCCTAGTGTCTCCTGCACGGGGTTCTTTGTCTTCTGTCCAGTGGGCTCACACTCTGCTCATTTCTTCTGCAAATGCTTCTATTGCTTATTGTTTGGTATAAAGAGGTGAGGGGTTAGCGAGCTGATTTAGCTTGGCTGTTCCTCCAAACAGTCATTCCAGGGCTTTTTCCTTGTCTCCAAATTTGTGAGATATTAGCTCAGAGCAGCTTTCACAGCAAATAGGGCTACTCCAAAAGAAGGGAACTCATCCAGAGTTTAGCACCAATCTTCTTAATATGTGCTGGCTATTCTTCCGAGCATTTTTTTATGGAATAAACATTTCCTACCCACATGAGCTCTATGAAATACATCATATTATTATCCTCAGTTTGCAGATGAGGATAATATTAAAGGGAGTTAAGTAATTTTACCAAGGTCATGGTATAAAGGAGTTGAGCAGGGCTCAAATCCCAAACATCCTAGCTTTAGGGCCCATACAATAATCTACCATGTTTTATTGCTGAGGCTCAATAAGCGAATGTTTTCTTTTTCTTTTCTAATCTGAATGTTATTCATTTGCCGCTTTGGGTCTTCCATCTGAGAATGAATCCTCTTTTCCCCAACTATCTTATCCTAATGACGTTCTAGGTTGTTTGGGCTCTTGGGAATTTTTAGAGAAGAATCATGGTTAAAATATATCTACGATTACCATCTGCTTTCATCATTTAAAGTCTAGATGCAACACTGAAGCATTTAAAACCTTCAACACTGCTCATTATAGCTGTTTTCATTGTTATTTTTTGTTTGAATATGAAAATATTCCAGAGCAAATCCGAATTCCCTTAAATTATATAGAATGTTGTATTTGTGTCGACATTGTGTGTTTTTCCTGTGGAACTAGTCCATAGATTTCACTAGATTTTAAAAATGACTGTACACTCAAAAAAAGTTGTGTGGGATAAAACATGCCCCTACATATACATATCTCATTACACTTTTATTTCCTAAACAAAATTATGAGAATAAACAATGCATATAGGCCTACCTAAGTAAATGAAAAGTAAATATTTCCGATTGAGTTAACACTTAAGAAATACACCATTGGAAATGGTGACAAAAAGAGATCAGAGAAGGCACAAAAATACTAAAGCATAAATCTTTTTTTATGCAAATACATAGGAGTACGAAAAAAAATTCTCATTTCTCATGAAATAGAGCATTATTTACAAACTACATAAAACACACACAACAGCTCTAACAGTAGTAAATATGCATTATTAGTCTAAATCAAACCATAACTAATGAAACTCTGGGAAGGATTTCGTTTATACTGAGGCTAGGTGTCTTGCAAATGAAAAGCTATTTAAGTGCTAAAATCAATCGACTATATAATAGCATGTTTTCTGATGGGAATAATGCACAAAAGATGCCTGGAAGTTGTTTTTTACAATGGCTAAATGAGATTCCACCTCTGGTTATTATCAACCCATACACTTATTATTATAAACCACTTCAGTTTTATTTTATTATATTGATTTGCCTTAGCACCCAAGACAGTTTATACTCCTACAAAATTCAGAAAACATTGATTTACTTAAATTATTCAATGCTTTACTGTATGGCTATTATGTCATTTAACATTTTAGTTAAATCAATACAACTTTTTTTAATTGCATGTAACATACCTAATGTATTTAGCTGGAATCATTAATTTGCACTATGTTGATGACATTTTCATATATCAAGTAGTTTAAAACAATAAAGTAGCATATGTGGGGAAAAAGTACTAGGATATGAAGTAAGTAATTTAAACTGGTTGGAATATACAACATTGAAGAATATTAACTTTATAGTAATTCTATTTCTCAAACAGCTGAAAAGTATTCTGCTCTCTTCTTTGGGCATTATAAATGTATTTTTCTCTTTTGTACACTAGACAATTATAATACATGGGATGTTAAATAAGCTCAGTGTAGTGTTTTCTAATTTGAGAAATCTGTTGTAGAAAATTTTGACTAAAAGGTAAAGGAACCATTGTAAATGTGAGGAAATACATCTTTCAGAAGATAATTTACTATGATTGCATATGAGAAGAGATTGGGAAATTTACTTCTTGAAAAGATGTAAATGAAGTTATACAGCAACAACATGATTAAAAATGCTACATCAATTTGCTAATATTGTCTTCTTTTTGATCATTCTGAAAAGAGTTATTGTGAATATGGGGTTCATTCTCCCACCTAGAAAATAGGCCTCAGCTGGGCAGCGATTTATGCTTGTTTTAATAATTTTTCTATATATATGACATGCAAAATATTTATGATATAAAATGGGTGCTCAGTATATATTTGTTGAATGGCTAAGCAATAAAAATAATCATTTTTCTTCTCTCTTTGATATAATTAGGCTACCGGAACAAGCTATTTCATGTCTCTATATTTTTGTTTCCTGCTACATTACATAATACTGAATGAACAAAACAGATGCAACGTAAATAAAAAAAGTCAAGTTTAGCTGGACACAGTGACTGAATTATATTGAAGCTGAATTTGGATCCAGAATAACTACTGTCAACGTATTGCCTATACATTATGGAATAAAAGGAAATATAGTAGAACTCTATGAAGAGAATAACAGTCACACAAAGCTATGACAACCAGAAGGCAGCAAGGGAACACCATCACTATTTTGGAGAATTACTTTGCATAAACATATGAATTATTGTGTTCCATTCGACTTTTTTTTTTATCAATTCTGTCTGATGCTATCAAGAATTAGAAAATTTTACGCGCGGCCCCCCGGACCAATTGAGAGAATTGGATTGGAAATCCCCAGGCTGCGGAGAACGGTGACGGGTGGGGGAGGCCCCTTCCAAACCTGTGACTCCCCGGGAACGTGCACTCTCCCGGGCGGGCCGCTTACGCTGGCGCCCTCCCGCCACGCTTGTCGCCCCGGGCCAACTAGGAAATTCGGATGGGCGCTTTCCCGGGCTGCTGTGGCCAGCAACCCTCCCTGCGTTCGGACCCCGGGCCGGCTCGCACTCTTCCAAGCCGCTTCGGCTAGCGAACCTCCCGGAAGGAGAGAGTTTTCCAAAGTTAAAGGTCCCACAGCACCTTTTACTGGTGGGACCCGCAGACAAACGTGTGCCACAAGCGCCACCTACTGGGCAGGTTAAGAAAAACAGAACCCAGAGATTTCACAGAAAAATCTTCCAAACTTTTGGATCCAATACCCAGGGAAATCTGTCCAAATGCGCAGACACCAACAGAAGATAACGGATCACACTCAAATAATTGAAAACATGGCCCAGTCAAAGGAACAAACCAATAGTTCAAATGAGATACAGGAGCTGAGACAACTAATGCTGAATATACGAACAGAAATGGAAAACCTCTTCAAAATCGAAATCGATAAATTGAGGGAGGACATGAAGAAGGCATGGGCTGAACATAAAGAAGAAATAGAAAAACTGAAAAAACAAATCACAGAACTTATGGAAGTGAAGGACAAAGTAGAAAAGATAGAAAAAACAATGGATACCTACAATGATAGATTCAAAGAGACAGAAGATAGAATTAGTGATTTGGAGGATGGAACATCTGAATTCCAAAAACAAACAGAAACTATCGGGAAAAGAATGGAAAAATTTGAACAGGGTATCAGGGAACTCAAGGACAATATGAACCGCACAAATATACGTGTTGTGGGTGTCCCAGAAGGAGAAGAGAAGGGAAAAGGAGGAGAAAAACTAATGGAAGAAATTTTCACTGAAAATTTCCCAACTCTTATGAAAGACCTAAAACTACAGATCCAAGAAGTTCAGCGCACCCCAAGAGATTAGACCCAAATAGGCGTTCTCCAAGACACTTACTAGTTAGAACGTCAGAGGTCAAAGAGAAAGAGAGGATCTTGAAAGCAGCAAGAGAAAAACAATCCATCACATACAAGGGAAACCCAATAAGACTATGTGTAGATTTCTCAGCAGAAACCATGGAGGCTAGAAGACAGTGGGATGATATATTTAAATTACTAAAAGAGAAAAACTGCCAACCAATACTCCTATATCCAGCAAAATTGTCCTTCAAAAATGAGGGAGAAATTAAAACATTCTCAGACAAAAAGTCACTGAGAGAATTTGTGACCAAGAGACCAGCTCTGCAAGAAATACTAAAGGGAGCACTAGAGTCAGAACCGAAAAGACAGAAGAGAGAGGTATGGAGAAGAGTGTAGAAAGAGGGAAAGTCAGATATGATATATATAATACAAAATGCAAAATGGTAGAGGAAAATATTATCCAAACAGTAATAACACTAAATGTTAGTGGAATGAATTCCCTAATCAAAAAACATAGAATGGCAGAATGGATTAAAAAACAGGATCCTTCTATATGCTGTCTACAGGAAACACACCTTAGACCCAAAGATAAACATAGGTTGAAAGTGAAAGGTTGGGAAAAGATATTTCATGCAAACAACAACCAGAAAAGAGCAGGAGTGGCTATACTAATATCCAACAAGTTAGACTTCAAATGTAAAACAGTTAAAAGAGACAAAGAAGGACACTATATACTAATAAAAGGAACAATTAAACAAGAAGACATAACAATCATAAATATTTACGCACCGAACCAGAATGCCCCAAAATACGTGAGGAATACACTGCAAACACTGAAAAGGGAAATAGACACAAATACCATAATAGTTGGAGACTTCAATTTCCCACTCTCATCAATGGACAGAACATCTAGACAGAGGATCAATAAAGAAATAGAGAATCTGAATATTACTATAAAGGAGCTAGACTTAACAGACATTTATAGGACATTACATCCCACAACAGCAGGATACACCTTTTTCTCAAGTGCTCATGGATCATTCTCAAAGATAGACCATATGCTGGGTCACAAAGCAAGTCTTAACAAATTTAAAAAGATTGAAATCATACACAACACTTTCTCAGATCATAAAGGAATGAAGTTGGAAATCAATAATAGGCGGAATGCCAGAAAATTCACAAATACGTGGAGGCTCAACAACACACTCTTAAACAACGAGTGGGTCAAAGAAGAAATTGCAAGAGAAATTAGTAAATACCTCGAGGCAAATGAAAATGAAAACACAACATATCAAAACTGATGGGATGCAGCAAAGGCAGTGCTAAGAGGGAAATTTATTGCCCTAAATGCCTATATCAGAAAAGAAGAAAAGGCAAAAATGCAGGAATTAACTGTTCACTTGGAAGAACTGGAGAAAGAACAGCAAACTAATCCCAAAGCAAGCAAAAGGAAAGAAATAACAAAGATTAGAGCACAAATAAATGAAATTGAAAACATGAAAACAATAGAGAAAATCAATAAGACCAGAAGTTGGTTCTATGAGAAAATCAATAAGATTGATGGGCCCTTGTCAAGATTGAGAAAAAGAAGAAGAGAGAGGATGCAAATAAATAAGATCAGAAATGAAAGAGGAGACATAACTACTGACCTCACAGAAATAAAGGAGGTAATAACAGGATACTATGAACAACTTTACGCTAATAAATACAACAATTTAGATGAAATGGACGGGTTCCTGGAAAGACATGAACAACCAACTTTGACGCAAGAAGACATAGATGACCTCAACAAACCAATCACAAGTAAAGAAATTGAATTAGTCATTCAAAAGCTTCCTAAAAAGAAAAGTCCAGGACCAGATGGCTTCACATGTGAATTCTACCAAACTTTCCAGAAAGAATTAGTACCAATTCTCCTAAAACTCTTCAAAAAAATCGAATTGGAGGGAAAACTACCTAATTCATTCTATGAAGCCAACATCACCCTCATACCAAAACCAGGCAAAGATATTACAAAAAAAGAAAACTACAGACCAATCTCTCTAATGAATATAGATGCAAAAATCCTTAATAAAATTCTAGCAAATCGTATCCAACAACACATTAAAAGAATTATACATCATGACCAAGTAGGATTCATCCCAGGTATGCAAGGATGGTTCAACATAAGAAAATCAATTAATGTAATACACCATATCAACAAATCAAAGCAGAAAAATCACATGATCATCTCAATTGATGCAGAGAAGGCATTTGACAAGATTCAACATCCTTTCCTGTTGAAAACACTTCAAAAGATAGGAATACAAGGGAACTTCCTTAAAATGATAGAGGGAATATATGAAAAACCCACAGCTAATATCATCCTCAATGGGGAAAAATTGAAAACTTTCCCCCTAAGATCAGGAACAAGACAAGGATGTCCACTATCACCACTATTATTCAACATTGTGTTGGAGGTTCTAGCCAGAGCAATTAGACAAGAAAAAGAAATACAAGGCATCAAAATTGGAAAGGAAGAAGTAAAACTATCACTGTTTGCAGACGATATGATACTATACGTCGAAAACCCGGAAAAATCCACAACAAAACTACTAGAGTAATAAATGAGTACAGCAAAGTAGCAGGTTACAAGATCAACATTCAAAAATCTGTAGCATTTCTATACACTAGTAATGAACAAGCTGAGGGGGAAATCAAGAAATGAATCCCATTTACAATTGCAACTAAAAGAATAAAATACCTAGGAATAAATTTAACTAAAGAGACAAAAAACCTATACAAAGAAAACTACAAAAAACTGTTAAAAGAAATCACAGAAGACCTAAATAGATGGAAGGGCATACCGTGTTCATGGATTGGAAGACTAAATATAGTTAAGATGTCAATCCTACCTAAATTGATTTACAGATTCAATGCAATACCAATTAAAATCCCAACAACTTATTTTTCAGAAATAGAAAAACCAATAAGCAAATTTATCTGGAAGGGCAGGGTGCCCCGAATTGCTAAAAACATCTTGAGGAAAAAAAACGAAGCTGGAGGTCTCGCGCTGCCTGACTTTAAGGCATATTATGAAGCCACAGTGGTCAAAACAGCATGGTATTGGCATAAAGATAGATATATCGACCAATGGAATCAAATAGAGTGCTCAGATATAGACCCTCTCATCTATGGACATTTGATCTTTGATAAGGCAGTCAAGCCAACTCACCTGGGACAGAGCAGTCTCTTCAATAAATGGTGCCTAGAGAACTGGATATCCATATGCAAAAGAATGAAAGAAGACCCATCTCTCACACCCTATACAAAAGTTAACTAAAATGGATCAAAGATCTAAACATTAGGTCTAAGACCATAAAACAGTTAGAGGAAAATGTTGGGAGATATCTTATGGATCTTACAACTGGAGGCGGTTTTATGGACCTTAAACCTAAAGCAGGAACACTGAAGAAGGAAATAAATAAATGGGAGCTCCTCAAAATTAAACACTTTTGTGCATCAAAGAACTTCATCAAGAAAGTAGAAAGACAGCCTACACAATGGGAGACAATATTTGGAAATGATATATCAGATAAAGGTCTAGTATCCAGAATTTATAAAGAGATTGTTCATCTCAACAACAAAAAGACAGCCAACCCAATTACAAAATGGGAAAAAGACTTGAACAGACACCTATCAGAAGAGGAAATACAAATGGCTAAAAAGCACATGAAGAGATGCTCAATGTCCCTGGCCATTAGAGAAATGCAAATCAAAACCACAATGAGATATCATTTCACACCCACCAGAATGGCCATTATCAACAAAACAGAAAATGACAAGTGCTGGAGAGGATGCGGAGAAAGAGGCACACTTATCCACTGTTGGTGGGAATGTCAAATGGTGCAACCACTGTGGAAGGCAGTTTGGCGGTTCCTCAAAAAGCTGAATATAGAATTGCCATACGACCCAGCAATACCATTGCTGGGTATCTACTCAAAGGACTTAAGGGCAAAGACACAAACGGACATTTGCACACCAATGTTTATAGCAGCATTATTTGCAATTGCAAAGAGATGGAAACAGCCGAAATCTCCATCAACAGAAGAGTGGCTAAACAAACTGTGGTATATACATACGATGGAATACTATGCAGCTTTAAGACAGGATAAACTTATGAAGCATGTAATAACATGGATGGATCTAGAGAACATTATGCTGAGTGAGTCTAGCCAAAAACTAAAGGACAAATACTGTATGGTCCCACTGATGTGAACAGACATTCGAGAATAAATTTGGAATATGTCCTTGGTAACAGAGTCCAGCAGGAGGTAGAAACAGGGTAAGATAATAGGCAATTGGAGTTGAAGGGATACAGACGGTGTAACAGGACTAGATACAAAAACTCAAAAATGGACAGCACAATAATACCTAATTGTAAAGTAATCATGTTAAAACACTGAATGAAGCTGCATCTGAGCTATAGGTTTTTGTTTTGTTTTGTTTTGTTTTGTTTTGATTTTACTATTATTATTTTTATTTTTTTCTCTATATTAACATTCTATATCTTTTTTGGTTATGTTGCTAGTTCTTCTAAACCGATGCAAATGTACTAAGAAATGATGATCATGCATCTATGTGACGATGTTAAGAATTACTGATTGCATATGTAGAATGGTATGATTTCTAAATGTTGGGTTAATTTCTTTTTTTCCGTTAATTAAAAAAAAAAAGAGAAGGGGTAATTGGAGCTGAAGGGATACAGACTGTACAACGGGACTGGATATAAAAACTCAGAAATGAACAGCACAATACTACCCAATTGTAATGCAATTATGTTAAAACACTGAATGAAGCTGCATGTGAGGTATAGGGTTTTTTTTCTTTCTATTATTGTTTTAATTCTTCTTCTGTTGTCTTTTTATTTCTTTTTCTAAATAGATGCAAATGTACTAAGAAATGATGAATATGCAACTATGTGATGTTATTAAGAATTACTGATTGTACATGTAGAATGGAATGATTTCTAATTGTTTTGTTAATTCTTTTTTTAATTAATAAAAAAAAAAGAATTAGAAAATTTTTACTATTACCTAGTTTAGATACAGAAATATTGTACCTGCAATGGATTTAAGTTTGATGTATGAGTGTGTTGTTTTAAATAACATAATTATTCTTCACTGATATATAAACCACTATATATGAGGTATCTATGATGAACCAGAAACAGTTTCAGGAAATTTTTTGCAGCTGAAGATCTTTAAATCTGGTAGGGAAACTAAACAATTCAGTAAGAACCTCTTTTCACAAAACCATGTGAAAGGGATAGGTCACAGAAAAAATGTGGTATGGGAGTAAGGCTGCACCAGTTTTCAAAATCTTATGTTAATGAAGAAACACTTTTCTCTCAATCTGTTGTGAAGCAATATTTTTGAAAAATCTAACAGATAAAGGTGAAATTCCAGAAAAAATAAATAAATTTAAAACATATGAAATGTAACAATGTAGCAAATTGTAAAATTCATAAAATTTTACACAAAAGTGCACTAAAATAAAACAAACAGAAAAGTTTACATGTCAAGAGAATTACTATTGCACGTTTTACATTGTGTCATCACACATCATAAGTAAATGAAAATTAATGAATTAAATAAAAATTCCCACAGAACATCTTAAGTATGTTTTAAACACATCTACCCATATTTGAAATTTTTTTATTTGGTAAATGTGCTTTCTAACTGCTTAATTTATCAAATCTAGCCTGGATCATGATGTCATCAATTCCAGGAGCTAATGTGGGTGTTTTGGTTTGCAAGTTGCTGGAATGAGATACACCAGAACTGAAATGGCTTTTAAAAAAGGGAATTTAATAT
Organism: Tamandua tetradactyla; assembly: GCF_023851605.1. Taxonomy (NCBI): domain Eukaryota; kingdom Metazoa; phylum Chordata; class Mammalia; order Pilosa; family Myrmecophagidae; genus Tamandua; species Tamandua tetradactyla. The sequence continues at coordinate 34,071,898 of NC_135352.1, forward strand.
GTTACAAGTTTACAGCTCTTAGCCTATAAAAATGTCCAAGCTAAGGAATCCAAGGAAAGATACCTTAAGTCAGGGAAGGTCAACGATCAGGACCACTTCTGTCAGCTGGGTAGTCACGTCACCAGCATCTGCTGGTATCTTAAATCCTGAGCTCCATTGCTTTCAGCCTCTGTTCCGGTGGCCTCTGGGGCTGGTTTTCATCTCTTGGGCTGGTTTTCAACTCTTGGCTTCCCGTGGCTCTCTCCAGGTTCTGGCTTGCTTAACATCTCATAGCAACATCTGCTGGGCCCCAAGCATTTCCAAACATCCGTGTCTCTGTTCTCCACTGTCTGCATTTATGTCAGCTCTGCTCTGAAGTTTCTGTCAGCTCTGAGGCTCTGCTGTTTCTGACTCTCTGCAAAATGTTTCCTCTTTTCAAGGATTCCAGTAAACTAATCAAAACCCACCTAGAAGGATGGAGTCACATCTCCATCTAATCAAAGTGTCACATCCACGATTGATCATGTCACACCTCCATGGAGATATTTGAATCAAATTTTCTGACCCACAGTATTGCATTAGAGTTAAAAGGAACAACTGCCCCTACAAGATTGAGACAGGAGTAAAACATTGCTCTCTGGGTGTGGGGCCTGAGAAATTGTTTATTATAAACAGCCTGCTAACATGGCTGTCATGAGTACATCCGGGTCTGAAGTTCCAGGGAAATATGCTGCAGCATAAATTACGTACCAATGATGAAACATATGTGTATCCAATCATAGATCCCATGAATGATGTTACCTGTTGGTAAAGTGCCACTTTTGTGTAATTTAGCCTATGAAGGGACTATTGCCCTGTAAGCATCAGAGCAGAACAGAGGGAATGATTAAAGATGACCACTCTACCAGCAGCTCCTCATGTTTTCTAGCACTTTGCCACAGGACCAGAGCAACCGCTGCATGAAAGGAGACCTGACAATCGGCCTTGTTAGCAGGATGAACGGTGAGTGGCCCCTCTGCCCTGGAGGAAGCTGGGCCAGATGGGATGTGGTCCTCCACAAGTTTGTGGCATCTCATAGTGGCTGGTTGCTACTGGGGTCTCCTCCTGAGTCTTGGGATCATGTGAATTCCACCTCACAGGAGACTGCCAAGGCTTTCAGGGACTTTGACGCTGGTATCCAGGTTTCCCAGCATGGTGTAGTTCGGAAAGTGTCTTGGTTTTTCTCGACTGTTTTGTGAGAGCAACGTAGGGAGGATTTAGCAGCACAAGCACAGCTCCAGAGACTGCAAGAGAAGCAAGATGAACTGAAAGGAAGAGGAAGTGGCAGTTTGGGGGACACCTGAAGCAGAGGGAGTTGGGAGTGAGTTGGCATCTTCATAAGGCAGCTGCTCTCCCGTTGTTTCATGCCCTCCCCACTGTAAAACAGTAGGTTCAGTGTGACCAGCCCTTGGCTCCATGGGGTGGCCTAGTAGGCCCCCCTCAGGTCTGCGGACAGATGGCATACATGGTATATACCCCAGAGGAACTCCGAAATCTTACCCAACCGGTAGAGTAGAAGCCTGGTGAAATACTCCCGGCATGGCTGTGGTGCCTGTGAGGTGATGGGACTGACAGCCTGGAACTCTGAGAAAACGAAATGGCACAGTTAGGGAAAGTAAAGGTGTGCAAACAGGAGAAGGAAATGCACCAGTCAAGCAAGGGGTAGAGCTGCCATCTGAATAAAAGCTGCCCTGTGAGTGGAAAAGGGCTGGCAAAGCTGGGGGTCCACCAAGGTATCGAGGTTGCAAATGTAGGTGATTTAATAACCACAGGGGTGAATCCAGAGACAATTGATCAACAGCCTGATGAAGTGTTACTGGCTTTGTGGAGACATTTGTCCCAGGAATGATGATTCACTAAGCTAAAAGGGAAAAAGCAGACTGAACCCTCATGTGGCATTTTCCACTCACGTGGCTGGGATGATGTGGACTTGATTGACTGATGCACTGTCCGAAAAGCCTGGTGGGTGCGAGAACAGAGGAACTGAAAGCTTGTGGCCAGGACCAGTTTGCAAATGGACATTTGTGGTACTGCCACAGAGCAACTGCAAGTGATAGAGGCAACCCCACCTCCACAAGATGGCAGGGGGTTTGGGGTCCAGAATTGGGCCAAAGACCTGGCCAGGATTGGACAAAGGTCTACCCAAGATTGGGCCAAAGGTGTGGCCAGGATTGAGTCAAAGTTGTAGATATGCAATGCACACAGCATGCCCCATGTAGACTGCAAGCTGCAGAAATGATTCAAAAGTAAATGGCCTCCTAAAAGAGAAGCTCTGGCTTTTAGCCCTGGGGGAGCCAACATTGAAGGAGTAGGCTACCTTGATTGGATACTGATGTTCACTTATTAAATGACCAGCTTCAGTGTACAAGCTACTTCCCTATAGGCTTGGTAAAAAGGGGATAAGACTTGCCCTTGCACATACAAATGGAAGGAAATGATGTGTTGAAAAAACCCAGTGGTGGGAAAGAGAGTTACTATAGCCAGCCCTCCGCATGTTGTACAACCAGGAATCTCAGATGAATGGATATAGCCGTGGAAAATACCAACAAAAGTCCCTTCCTGAGCAGTATGGTTTTTGCCCTGGGGAGATGGTGTCATCAAAGGTTTGCAGGTGCAAACTTGGGTTAAGGGGTGGAGAGCTCCTGTACATGTGTCCCTTCCTGAGAACAGAGAAGGTTCTTTTCTTTGAGGAACTTATGCCTTGCATCCTGATTATGCTGGCATGGGCCAAAGGGCTCCCATGGCAGCTCACTTCATTCTTATTGTGGCTTATGAGCCCAAGACTGTCTGTGGGATAAAACATCCCCCTAAAATGCAGGTCATTTAAAGGATGGAGTTTGGGGCCTAAAAAATTGCTTATTATAAAAGGCTTGCTAAGATGGCCACCATAAGTGCATCCAGGACTGAAGTTCTAGGGGAGCATGATGGAGCATAACTTTTGCAAACAATGATGTAACATAGATGTATCCCATCGATGATGTCACCTATTGGTAAAGTTCCACCTTTATGTTATTTAGCATATAAGGGACTACTGCTCTGTAAGCATCAGAGCAGAGCTGAGCAGAGGGAATGATTGAAGATGATCACTCTACTAGCAGCTCCTTGTGCTTTCTTTCAACTTGCTACCAGACCAGAGTGACTGTTCCTTGAACCAGGACCTGACACTGGGGTACATAATATCTTCAAATCAGCACAGCATGTCTAAATCAATTCTTTTAGTGTTTTAAAATCACTCAAGATGGAGTCTCAGAGATGCGTGTTGACAAGAGTGGAAAAGAGATTATAAAGCAAGTTCAACAAGTTCAATATATTAATTTTTAATTTGTTTCCAAATGAACAAATTATTGCTATAGTTTTGAAATACGTACATCCAAAACATTATACTCTGAAGATGCTGTATTTCAATGATCTCTTTTGATAAAATAAATTAATTCAGATCTATGAATCTTCTATGCATGAATATATTTTAATGGGAAATAAAAATTAAAATATAATATCAAATTTATAGGGGATTGGTGATAATTTTCAACTATGTGCATTATCATGACCTAGTTTACTAATTGTTGGAACATAAGTCACTGTAAATTATGGGTCATGTCATAACAATCCTTAGAAATTATTTTTCCAAACCTCTAAATTTCTTTTTGTTCCCTTCAATCTCATTTGACACGGAGACGTGTTTTATTCTCTCTCTTAATTTTCATGATTAAGATAATTAAAAATACCATATGTATGAGGCATATCATCAAATTTATCCAATTCACATCTTTAAAGATGTTGGATCAAACTGGTTTCTCATCTTGTAGGAAAGGAGTTTGTTCTATAGTTCAGCCATTATCAAGTAAACTTTTATCCTTGAAAAACATCATACTTTATCATGATAGAGCTTCTGTTTGCAATCAGTTATATTATTGCTTAATAGAGCATGTCATGGTTAGGTTCATGTGTGAACTTGGCCAAGTGGTGGTACCTGTTTTTCTGGTTGGGCAAATGTTGACCTGTCTGTTGCTATGAGGACATTTCATAGAATTAAACCATGATCACATCAGCTGCATCCACAGCTGATTCGATTTGTAATCAGCCAAGGGGCGTGTCTTCTGTAATGAGTGATGCTTAATCTAATCACTGGAATCCTTTTAAGGATTCAGAAGAGACAGGCTGTCTCCCTGCTTCGACCAGCCAGCCAGTCCTGTGGAGTTTGTCCAGATCCACCATAGGAATAGTCGGCTTCACAGACTGCCCTGCGGATTTTGGACTCTGCATTCCCAAATTCATGTGAGATACTTTTATAAATTTTGTATTTGTGAGTGTTTCTTGTTGATTCTGTTTCTCTAGAGAACCCTAACTGATACAGAGCATAATTCAAATTTGGTATGTGAGATGTAATATATTTATAATTTTAATATATCACTAAACAGTTCTTTAGCTTATATGGCTTTTGTTTTATAGCAAACTTCTCAATAAGAAAGTGGTTTGTTGATTTACATTCTGATCCAACAGGCTTAATTTGGTGGAAGCTTCTGCCTTAAAACACATTCCTAAAAATGCCTTAAATTCCAATTCACATCTAATCCCTTAAAGTTTTATATACTTTAGAGCTAGTTATGTTTTTTTGGCAATGACTCTAAAAAATATTCCTTATTTCTTATTGCCATTGATGAAATAATATCTATACTGGATGATCCCATAACAATATCTTGCATTTGTCAAGTTATAATAAAATTAATCTGATCATTTTGTCTTTTCAATGTGTTGGTCTTTTACGACATTAACCAATTCCTGTCAAAATTGAGTGTGGTGTCATTGGAAAGTGTAATGTGAGCTTCTTTCTTAACAACAGATTTACCTCACATTTCTATGAACATCTTTGATGCTGTTTTTCATTAATATCATGGCAAATGTATATGCTCTATATTGGTTTGTCTTGGGGAAGCAAAATGCTACTTAATAGAAGACCCAAAAGCACAAATGTTTATATGTAAATTATTATACATTAGCTTCTGTCAACTTTTTCATTCAGTAGTCTTTCAAATAATTATTTTGCCTTGAATTTATGTTTTTAATATTTTGCTGTAAATGCTGCTTGGGCTCTAATTGTTTCATTGCTTCATTAGACAGTAAATCTCTACAAATAGCACACTGGAATTCATACTTCAACAGCAGCTTTGAATTCAAATTGAACTCAATACTCAAAGGGAATATGGACAATTTTTTTACCCTTCTTCTTCAGAATTCTTTCCATCATTATTATTTGATGTAGTACTACCGTCATATTGAGAAAAGTTATGTCTTCTCTTCAGAAAAACAAATTCTAGTGAAATTCCACCATCTCTTAATTGGGGTTAAAATATATATTTAATTGTCCTAATTTAGTTAATAATATTAACTGATTAATTTTTAAAGATTTGATTAAAAATAAACAATTTAAAAATAGTATTTATTGAAAAGCAAAATGATTTAAGAGAATAACACCCATTCTTTTAATTCTATCCTAGCATTATATCAGAAAGTGTGAAACTCCAGCTTAGTAGTTTGCTAAACCTGCTAGAATGCAACACACCAGAGATGGAAATGGCTTTCAATAAGAGTATTTATTTAGTTAAAAATTTATAATTCTTCAGAAGAAAGGCAGCTTTCATCTGACGTTCTGTTACATGGGAAGGCACGGGGCGATGTCTGCTCACCTTCTCTCCTATCTTTTGAGTTCCAACAGTTTTCTCTGAGGTGATTCCTTTCTGTATCTCCAAATGTCTTGGCACAAGTGCTGAGATGAGGTATGTTGAGCTGCTTGGGCTGTGCTCTGTTGTGCTCTCTTCTAACCACTCTCTTTTAAGCCTCCAGGTAATTAAAGTAAAGATCACTCGTTGCGGAAGGCACTCCCCTTAGCTGACTGTAGATGCAATCTGCCATAGATGAATTTCATGTACTAATAATTCAAGTCCTCAGCGACAGAACTAGGCACCTCATCTGGCCAAGTTGACATCTGAACCTAACTACCATGCCAGCGAAATTTGTTTATTTTGATGGATTTGAATAGGGCTATGGTTCTCATTCTGAGGGGGAAAATACAAACATAAAGTTTTCAAAGATATCTATTCAAAATGTTGTCTTCACGACTTAAGATGGGTGTCCTAGCTAGAGACATATTCTACAGGCAATATTTGAACATTAAGCTCAATCTAAGTTGTTGAAATATATGAACACTAGAATTATCATTGTAACTTTTTGCAATATTAGCTCCTTACAATTTATGCAACATTAGCTCCTTACAATTTATGCAACATAAAAGCAATTTCATTCCTCCATTCATTCAGTCAAGTTATTCCCACTTCACATCTTTCGTTTATGCCTGTACCCAGGTTTCACACAATCTACCCCTATTCCTACTCCTTCCCAGGGTAATAGCCACTTATATTTTATATATTAGTTTGCACAATTTGTAAGTGAGGCATAATCAAAATTTAGTAAACCCCATTTTCTCTCAAAGCACCAGATCACATATTTACTGCAATTTTTCCAATGTCAAATTATGTACCCATTGTGTGATTTTTTTTTTTTTTCCGCACGGGCAGGCACCGGGAATTGAACCTGGGTCTCCGGCATGGTGGGCGAGAACTCTGCCTGAGGAGCCACCATGGCCCGCCCCATTGTGTGTTATTTATAGTCTCCAATACAGTCAGGGACTATGTCTCATTCAACATTATATATCCAGTTTTTAACAAGCGCAGTGGGCGCATAAGAGGTCTTTAAAGATTACTTGTTGAATGAATAGCTTGATAGCATTATCTATGTTTTCATGGATTAAAATATAACTAAATGTTTTTTGTACTCTCCATTGATTCCATTCTACTCAGTCTCTCACTTGGATTATTTAAATAGCTTAATTACTGGTATTTGCTTGTAGTTGACCCATTAGAATCAATTTCATTTACAAGAATCAAAGTGGTCCTTTTAAAAAGGAAGTCCAATTAAATCACTCCTCTGAAAACTTTCCATTGCGTGTAATCAAAATGAAATGATTAACAAGATTTACAAGGCCATCCATAAATAGACCAGCGCCTCATTCTCAGAAATCAGTGGCTGTCACGTTCTTACTAGCTCACTATATGGCATGCACATAGGTTTTCTACAGCAAGTCAAGGTTATTTCTGCAATAGGGCCAGCACTGGTTAATGTGAAGGCTGAACTTCCAGAATTCAGAGTATAAAATAACTCAGTGGCTTATACCAGACAGAAATTCATTTCTCTCCCATGTAACAGATTGAAGAAGGCCAAAGCTCCTCCCATCTTGCTGCTTTGACAGCTTCTAGGGTTTGGTCCTGGTTTGCATAGCTTAAGATGAGCACCATATGTGCATTCTTACCCTCTGGAAGAAGAAAACAGAAAATCAGTGAAAAATAACTCTCTTTTTAAGGGATAAACAATAAATTATACTTATCCCATCGGTTGCTCAATTCACAGGAACATGCCTAGTGGTCTAGGAATGTAGTCTGTGGCAGGGTAGACATGAGTCCAGCCTAATCTTAGAGTAGGAGGTTTAGTTTTTATGAAAAGAAAAAAAAGGACAAAAAAATGGAAAGTAGGAGAAAATAGCTGGCTCTGTTACAGGGATTTCCATTCGCTGTTTTCTTTGTCCGCAATGCTTGGTCCCTAGATCTTAAACACTGGTTCCTACTTGTCATTCAGGTTTTAAGTCAAATTTCATCCCCTCAGACATGCTTACTCTAATGACTGAATGCATGTGGCTTCCACCATTACCCTCTATCCCATTATCTCATCTTTGTTTCATAGCATTAATCTTTACATGAAGATACCTTGTCGATTAGTTTCCTTTTTCCTATACTATGTCTGGAGGTCCGGCTCTCTTTTGCATCCCACCAAAATGAATGCAAGGAACACTCATAAAAGCAGGACTTGTGCCTATGCAATGCTTCTTAGAGCTATAAAAATGGTATATAGAATTTTTTTTTAAGTATGGAATGAGTAGATACTGTGATTCTGAAACAATTTTGTATCCTGATATGAAGAAAATAGTCTATTTTATCTTTCTCTTCCATTGTTCTGTTGGCATGAGTCATAGAAGAACATCATGGTAACTAAATGCATAAAATAATATACTGATGCAACACTTTGAATCAGAAATAATCAAGTCTTTTGCTTTAAAGACATTTTCACTTTTGTACACATATATGACCGAACCAACTCTTTAGTAAAGAACTATGATTCATGGCAATACATTATCCTAGTTTTCTCAACACATTTCTGTACAGTAAGACTAATTATCTAAGGAAATGCTACTTAAAAGAAATCTCCCAAAATGAACTCGGGATTTTTGTGAGATTCACGCTGCTTTTAGCAATAGAACAGCCATTGTGATAAACATATGCAATGATATCTGTAATAGTACAGCTATATTTGGAGATTGATGGCTGCAGTAAGAACTGAAGCTTAGACCAATAGAAAATTAGAAGAGCACTTCAGATAACAGAGTAGTCCATGAAATTTCTAGAAGTAGAATTGCCTTGCCTAATGTAGCCTCAGATGATCAAGGAGAATCAGTCGTTGACATGTTTGAGATCATTTTTCTTTCAAATGTCTTTTTCAAACATACAGCTGCTTATGTTCTGTCAACTTCCCAATTTGCAAATTTTAGATTTAATCTTAAAATATAGTATCTCAACAGCACTATCTTCCTTGTTTCTGGTTAGCTTTTTATACTTCTATTTGTGAAGGTCAAAATGAACATTAATTAATTTAATTTGTGTTACCATTATCTCTAAATAATTGGATTTGTTATGATCCTATTACAAGATCTCCTTACATAAGATAATCTCATTAACAGGGCCTTGAGATGTCACTTTAGATCCATTCGGAAACAGAGACAGACATAAACTCATTATGTAATGCACTCTTCATTCCTAAACTGATGAGGTTTTGCATAAAGCTAATGTTTGAAAGCACTATGCCTTTTATGTAATATTTTTAGAAAGGATAAACAAAAGTCTTTTCTAAGAGAAAAAGTATGAAAAGAGAGAAGGAAGGAAGAGATAAGGAAGAAACGAAGGGGAAAGCAAAGAAAGACTGGAAAAGTGAAAAGGTGTGAATTTATTCCTTAGTCACATTATATAATTAAAGCAGTATGTTTCAAAAGTTATAGAAACATTTGTACATGCTTTCCTTAACCTCATACAGTTAGTGATGATGACACAATGCTTTTAAATATTTCAAGACAGAGAAATATAAATGCATACTTTTATTTCTTTCAAGCCTAGTTACATACCTTCAAGGGACATTATGTGAAATTTGCATTTGTTATTTGGACGTCAGATAGAAATTATCAATGGGTTACATCTATTGAACATATTGGGTGGGGAAATGTAAGGTCCTGTCTCACTTTCATGACCTCTTCTAACTAAACTTTTGGAATAAATTTATTATTTGAGTGTATCTGAGAGTGAGCAGGGCTCAGAGAACCAGAAAGCAAAGCTTCCTTAATTTCTTAATATCAGACTAATGTTGACCCAAACTGAGATGCTAGAAGTTATACTATAATGATATGAAAGGAAAATTTCTTGAAATCAATATCCGGCTTCTCCTTCCAAATGGATGAAGAAACTGTTTAAATTGACTTGTCTTGGGAAATTCGTGAAACTGAAAACAGGAACTGAAAGGATATGGGCACTTTATATTTTATTTTCATTTAATATATAAGGTGGTTTTTAAATAAAAATGACAGTTCTATAAGGCATAATTTAAGAATAGCAGTTTCTGCCCTACTTATCCACATCTCTGATTTCCACTTCTCAGAGGCAAACAAATGCAACTCAAGCTGCTTCTTCTGGCATAAACCAGCATATTCCTAAATATTTGTATAGCCTTCACTACCATGTCTATGAGTTTCCATTTTAAGAAGCAATTGACTGCCTGTGATGGAAGATGAGAATGTCGTCTTCTTAATGAATATCTTATCACAGACTCAACTCAATACCACTGCATCTCTGTTCCCAATTCAATATTCAATGGTTACCTTATTATGATTATAAATATTATTTAGAGCTGACTTCCATTGTTTATTATGATTGTATTCCCTATTTGTAATGACATTTTCTTTTTTCTGGAGTCAATAATTATTTAATTTGCGTGTATATATTTTCCTTCTCCTTGTCTTCAGTTTGCCAGAGTTGTTGTGTCAAATACCAAACAATGAGTTGCCTTAAACAAAAAATTTAATAGCTTCACAGTTTTAGAAGTCCGGACTCCTAAATCAGGCTTCAGGAAAGATCAAACTTTCTCTAGGAATGTGTAGCATTTAATTGCGGGTTCATAGCCTTCTTTGGGGTTCCTTGACCTGCATCTTTGCCTCCATCACATGACATTATCCTTAATCTCTTGTGGCAAATTTCCTCTCTTTATAAAGCCTCCATAATATGGATTAAGACCCACCCTGATTCAATTTGGCCTTGCTTTAACTAACAAAAACATCCCCAAAAGGCCTTGTCCACAGCTAGGTTCACACTCACAGTGACGCAGATTATGATCATGTCTCTTTCTGGGGTTCATGTTATCATGTACCACATTGCCTATCAGGGATTAACCCCAAACTTTCTGAGAAAGCTGTGGAATTCCTCTCAATATGCCCAAATACTTTATTGGGTAAGCTATCAATTCTATTAATAAATTTGACTTGTTTTTCCTGAAACACTGTGTCTTCATCTTTTAAGTTGGATTGGTTTCATTCTAGACCTACTATATAGCTGTTGTCATGGAATTTGTTTTCATTGTGGTGCTGAAAAGTTTTGGTGTCCCTTTCCCACATCAAATGCTGTTTCCTGACTCCTATGTATCTTTTTTTTTCATAATTAATCGTTACCATTTTTTGAAATACCTTCTCCAGTAGCATTCTAAAAAACAATGAATGAGAGGTGAACATCTTGAGACTTTGTTATTCTTAAGTGGTCTTCCCTATAACTTTAAAATTGATTGATAGTTTAGATAGCCATGAGACTCTAGGTTGTAATTTATTCCTTTCCAAAATCAACTCATTTATTTGCCATTAGTTCTGCAACAGTGACTACTATTTGCTTCTAATATATATCTGCATCATTTCCCTTTTTTTCCATTGCCGTGGTAGTGTGTTTATCAAAAAGACACCAACAATGTGTCATTATTAGATTAGGATGCTATAGTGATACCCTAAATAACTGTGGGTTTTATTAGATAGCAATATTTCCCAAAGGTATCTGTCTAAATATAACAGTCTATGTCTGACATGATAGCTCTATAGTAGAAGAATTGCAGGTAGTCCTGTCTTATATATCTGCCATTTTCAACATATAGCTTCCATGCTGTTATCCATGATAGGATGCTTCAGCCACTTGTGTGCATGTCAACCAGCAGGAAAAACAGAAGAGAAAGTGGGGGTTGGGTTTCCTTCCCTTTAGCATTGGTTACACATATGAGGAGGTTACACATGACCGTTTAGCAATGGTTATACATATGAGGGACTACATATATCTATGTAATAAAATCCTTCCTATCTCATTGTCCAAAATACCTTCATTTGGCTCTGCTGCTTTCTGAATGCCCCTTTTGCATAGTGTCCTATTATTATCTTTCAAAAATTAATTTACATTTTATGCTTCTTGATTTTATAGATTTACTTCATTTTTTTTATTGGTTGCCTTTTTCTTCTAGGTTCTTTTTGCTGTTGTTGGTTTTGGCAGATGTTTGGTGATCTTTGGCTAGCCATTTACAAGTAATCTCTAGGCACTAAAGTGGCAAATGGAAGCACTTTGTGACTGGGTCTCACAGACTAAAGAACATCATCAATAGGTGACGAGTGAGGGACCCTCTAAGGCATTGGGGAACTCCTGAAACCTCATCTGTAAGTCTATTTTTTGTCTGCCCAGAAAAAATAAATCCCAGAAAATTTGTCTAAGGAAGAGAACACCAAGTTGTTATCACGCCTTTTGCAGACTTACATTAATCCTTAGTTTCTCTCCTGTGTTTAGTTCTTTGAATCTAAAGTCTTATTGATTCAGCCTTCTTAGAGAGCATATCACCTCTCTTCTCTTGGAGAGGGAGAGAGACGTATTTCTCGGACCAAAAGCTAGGGGAAGAAATCAGAAGACTTCAATCCCATGTTCTCATTCTTGTCATTCCTACTGAGCCTTCGTAAGTACTTGTCGCCTCCAAGACTCAGCTAATTATTATTGGTTTTCTGTGGAGTGAATTAGCAAGCTTATTATTGACTTTATATCATTGAAGATTATCTTTCTCTGCTGTGCTCAGCGAGTTGCGACTTTCGATCCACTTTCCATATTTCAAATTTGTTGAAATGCTGTATCTGGACTTGTCACTTTTTTCAATTTTTTCTGTCTTTGTTGATGTACAATTAAGATTTTTTATTTCCTTGAATGTTTTATTAGTGGATTTAGACACAGGATAAAAGACGTGGTCAATGCTGTATCTGCAAGGGATAGTTCTTTAAGCTACTTCTCGAGAGCCCTAGAGGGTAAACAAAAGGAATATTTTCCCCATTAAGTAGCAACAGAAAGGAATAGAGATGCATGATTTCCAAAGAGGACCCTTGCCTGTGGTCTACTTTCCAGTGAGCTGACAAAACTGCTGAGATGAGATCTGAGTAGGTGCGTGGTGAAGCTGAATGCTGGGTACTCGAACTCTCATCCTCAGCAAGAATCCTTCAGGCAGGGAACAAAACAAAGGAGGCTGAGGACTTAGACAATGAAGGCATTTGCAGTGAAGGTGATAGCAAAACAAAGGAGGCCAACCTCTGATTTAAAGACTCCTAGGTGGAGGGAGGAGCCACCTGAAACAGTGATCATGTTCTATGTCTTTGCTGAGAAAGTTAAACTGGACATTACTTAGACAAACAAATATTTCATAAAGGACTAGCTATTGTCAAAGCTGCCAAAGATCTTACCTTTAATAAGTGACAAGACTAATAACACTTCCCATTTTTTTAAGTTACCAAGTTTGTCCTAAAAATGCTTTACTTGTCACTTTACTTGAAACAGCATTAATCTGAAATTAATATGGTGACAAAGACTCATGAGAATTTGTTTACTCTTTCTAAATTGTCTTAATCTATTTTTAAGAAATAGTCTCTTTTTAAAATTATGTTAATGGGAAAATTGTAATTATTATTAAAATTTATAATTATATTAATAGGAAAAAAGCATTACGCTAAATATACTGCCCTAAATGGCAGGTTACATAAGAATATATTTGATATGTTATTTTCGTATCACTGCTGTGACAAATTACCAAAGACTTGGTGATTTAAAATGATGCAAATTTATAAATCTTACAATTCTGGAGATCAGATATCAAAAATGAGTCAGCAGGCCTGCGTATTTCTGAATGAGAATCCGTTCCTTTGATCTTTCCAGCTTTTAGAGGCCACCCCTTCCTTGCCTTACTCTGACCTCTCCTTACTCTGACCTCTCCTTACCCTGACCTCCCCTTACTCTGAACTCTCCTTACTCTGACTTCTCCTTCAGAACTCACATATCCTTCTTTGACCCTTACCCTTCCTTCATATTTTAAAACCCTTGTGATTATATATTGGGCCTACCTAAATAATCCAGAATAATCTTCTCATTTTGAGATTCTCGATATAATCTGCAAAATCCCTTCTGTCACGGAAGGTAAGATATTCAAATTCCCTTTTGCCACAGAAGGTTCCAGAGGTTAAAATATGATCATCTTTAGGGCTGTTTTCTGTCTACCACACTTGGAATCAAGAAATTACCTCTAATGTTTAGGACGACTTCATAAGATAATGTAATTACTTGATAGATTCCAATATTTAGCATGTTCTAATATACACATGTGTAGCTATCTGTACTTCACTCTAAATAGTAAAAATATAATTTACATCACACATTTCTGCTTTAATGACAATTGATTGAAATGCATTATTCCTCAGAATATATGGTTTAATACTACTATAGAAAAACAGTATTCAGAAAGGTCTTTTAAGATTTTTAAAATCTATGTGTTAGTAGAAATGACACTGCTTGGAGAAGATTTGCACTTCCTTTAAGATAAAATACCAAACATGCTCTTTTTATATGTTTTGTCTTAAAGTAGTTTATAGATTGAGAATGAATTCTAATGTTAGCTGTATTCTTACAACAAGAAATACATTTGGATTTATTCAGCTGATTTTCTGCATCTTTTATCAATCAGTTACAAATAACTGGAACACAGTTATTTGAGGAAAGCAACCATTGAAATATTAGATATTTGTGGAATTTGAGCAGTCAAGATAGCAGAAAAGATTTAACATTGAACGTGTGTCGATTAATTGCTCAAGGTTTGATAGTTCAATCCTATACTCAATGAGACTTCTAAATCAACTGAATATGCCAACCACGTATCTAACTATTTTTTGAGTGTGGAATTTCAAATATTTGGTCACCTTTTTAGACCGTTTTGTTTAGGAAAATATGCTCAGAATGCAATTAAGACACACTTTGAGGTACTGCAAGGCGCATACCAGGAGCAATGTTAAAACAGAAAATGCCAGAGTTGCTTACTTTTGTGTTGTTAAACAAGTACTTTGTGTAAGTAAAAAAAAAAAAAAAAAAACTCATGTTAGTCTTGCAACATCTCACTCCTGTGGTTCGTTAACTTCTCAAACTTTTATATACAGGGTTCCTCTCAAAACTAAAACACAGGCATCTTCCTCATCCTTGAGCTTCTGAGTTTCTGCTCTTTCCTACTTATCTCTGCCAAGCTGCCCAAAAGAGCAATCTGCTGTTTCAGTCCCCAATCAGACTACAATAACTACCTTCAAATTCTAACTTCGTTATTCCCCTGAAGTTTGTCACTAAAGTGAACTCTATTCTTTTCAGAACAAATGGATACTTTAAGTCTATGTTGATTATAAACAGTTTTGTTAAAATATCTCTTCAAGCTATCCTCCATTTTCCTTTTTCTCCTTTGCCTTTCTGTTTCCTTCATTTTAGGCTTTTAGGGTCCCTTGTAGATAGCAGAATTTCAAGATGTCCTCCCAAAGATGTGTAAGCCTAAACCTGTGAATAGGATGAGATACCAGTCTCGCGATTATATCCTGTTAGATGCCAAATTGACCTAAATATAGGTAGAGAATTTGGAAAGTCTGAACTAATCATATGAGCTCTTTGAAAACCAAAGTTTTTCCTCTGGCTTTGGCAGAGGGAAAGTCAGAGGATTTGACTTGTTGGTTGCACGAAGCTGGAGGCGGCCTTGGGATGCAGAATGCAGGTGGCCTCTAGAGAAAGGGACGGTAGCTCCCAGTTAAGCCAGTGAAGAAATGGGACTTCAGTCCTATAACCTCAAGGAACTGAGTTTTTGCAAGAACTGGATTGAGCTTGAAAGAGGATCCCAAATTCCAGAAGAGAACATAGTCAATGACACCTTCATTTCAACCTAAAAAAAGAGAATCCAGTGGTACCATGTTGGACCATGCTGAACTTTTGACCTATAGCTATGAGCTAAAAATGTGTGCTGTTTTAAGCCACTAAATTTGTGGTAACTTATCATGCAGCAATTGAAAACTAATGTACACCCTTTAAATGTAGATATTCTTGTCTACTTATATTTTTTTAATATATTCAGTTCATAGATAATCTTATATGTTTCATTCCTTAAAAAAATCCTGAATATTCATAGCATCAAATCTATACCTCTAGGTTTTGAACACCAGGTTTTATACTGATTTCCCATTATATGTCTACATTTGGCTATCCCAGAGATGACACATTCTCAACTTAAACTCAATTGTCTTAAACTATTCACAGGATGAGATAAACCAAAGTATAAAATAATATCCTGGAGTCCATATGATATCAAAGAATGATTGGATTAATAAACAGGAGAGACGAGACAACTCTGTGCAGAAGTCCAAATATTTTATGCAGTTTCTCCGACCTCAGGGAGGTGGTGCATAATTCCTCCACTCTCTAGAAACATTCTTTTTTTCACTGTTATCAGTGTTCTTTGTCAACATCGGTTTAAGCAGACCTCCAGGAGATGATAGAATAGGGATACTGTATATTGAAACTTATGCTGGCTGAAATTTTCCAAAGTTTATAAAAGCCATGAAATTTCATATTCAAGCATTCCAAACTTATATTATCTAATGACACTGTAGAACAATCAAGTCAACAAAAACCTTAAAAGTGTCTGGAAAGAAAAGACATATCTACAGAAGAATGGTAGGCACTTTCATAAGCATAGGGCACTCTTGAGAACAGAAACAAAAAAGATAGGAATTTACAAAAAATGCTAACTTCTAGAATTGTTAGCTACTTATAGAAATGTCATGGAAATTTTCTAAGACAGAGGAAAATATTTTTTTTAGATCTCATTCTTGTAGTAATAGATTTGAATATTGGTAAACCTCAATGATGAAAGCTTAAAAGTTTACACTGTTCCTTAGATTTTTCTCCTGCATCCTGGCGAAGACATTATGTCAAAACAGACATACCAAAGCATGCATGCATGCATACTCCACATATTTGAGTTTTTGATGCTTATCTCTGTGAAGGTATGTATTTGAATCTTTTTACATGTGAATGCGTTTGTACATATCTAAGAAATTGAAATGACTAACACCGTGAAAAGTCAAGCAATTTGCCAAGTTGCTTGATTTATTCCCAGAGTACCTTAATGCCCTGGAAGAAGACATCCTAACTGGGTAATTACAAAATCTGTGATGCTCTAGGAGATACTATTAAATTACCTTATCTATGTTTAATATTAGCAATCATCTAATCTCTCATATACATATATTGATATATTTTATTTAATGTATGTGAATTAAATCATATTCACTCTGATTTAAATAAAATATCTGATAGGATTTTATATTTCTAGGAAATAATTCATGATATATCAATTAAAAAAATCTCTTAGTACCAATTGAAGTTGAATTTTGTTCTATTTGCATCTGCACCAATTTCTGATTATTTAGAAAATCATATTAATTTTATCATTTTTTAAAACATGTAAAATACAATTGTTTATAAAAGCTTATTTTTACAAATTTCAGACATTTTGAATATCACTAAATTGAAATTTGATATGCAGACATATATACACCTGTCACCTACATTATTAACAATATATTTGTTTTTATTACAGAGATTCATTGTCAACAGCCAAAAAAAAAATAGATCCTGATACTCGCAACATTATGATTTACATAAAGAAAATATAAAAATACTCAAATTTATGTGTACATTGCCTTTAGTTCTTTTCACCCGATGGGGTGGTTAGCAATACAAAAAAATGTTCTCTCAGACACATTATGTTTGTAATTTCAGGATTTTATGTACTCAGAACTTTCCAAATAATATAATCTTGTTCAAAACATCTCTTAGAAACCCATTTGCTCTCATGAGAGACTTTTAAATTAACAGTCACATCTGTGCTATTACACTAAATTTTTGCTAAGCTAGCAACAATTTAAAACACATTATTGCATTACGGAAAATAATTAATAAATCTCAGTGAACTTTTTTGGTGTTTCCAGTCCTGTACCTCTAGGATTGAGGCTTAAAATACTTAATTTTTTTGGTAATGATGTTGTTACACATTTAATAGTATAATATTGTGAGCACCTTTCAATTGTAAATGACCTCTTTAAATTATTGAAGGTTACCTGAGTAAATTTAATTAGAAGTCTGTTTCAAATCTATGTAAAGTAATAGTGATACTAGAGGAAGCAATTTCCCAAATAACCAATCAATCAATAGCTTAATATTAAAATAAAACATTAAATTAAACGAGGAAAGCCTAAAATA
The DNA here is from genome assembly GCF_023851605.1 of Tamandua tetradactyla. Taxonomy (NCBI): domain Eukaryota; kingdom Metazoa; phylum Chordata; class Mammalia; order Pilosa; family Myrmecophagidae; genus Tamandua; species Tamandua tetradactyla. The sequence continues at coordinate 34,089,732 of NC_135352.1, forward strand.
ACTTGGGAGGGATGGGGGTTACTTGTAAATTGAGATATATTATTTGTTATCACTATATTAACCTTATCTCACTTCTCTATGCAACATCTGTGCTGATTTGAAATGCCATGTACCCTAGAAAAGCCATATCATTTTTCCTAATCCAATCTCATTGAGGCAACCCTATTGCTTAGGGTTGGACCTTTTGATTAGGTGATTTTCACGATGATTCCTCTCTGCCCATTCAAGGTAGGTCTTATTCTCTTACTGAAGTCTTTTAAGAGGGAACCATTCAGAAAAAGCTCAGAGCTGATACAGACAAAGACATTTGGAGATACAGAAAGAAAACGCCCCAAGGAAGCTGTTTGAAATTGGAAGCCAGGAGAGAAAAGTAACAGATGTCACCATGTGCCTTCCCAGCTGACAGAGAAACCCTGAATGTCATCATCCTTTCCTTGAGTTAGGGTAACTTTCTCAGATGCCTTAGTTTGGACATTTTAATGACCATAGAACTGTAAATTTGTATCTTAATAAATTCATTTTATAAAAGTCAAACTAAAACAGATTTTGGTACCAGAAAAATGGGGTGTGGCAATGTGCAAATACCAAAAATGCCAGGACAGCTTTTTAAATGGATAAAGGGAAGATTATGAAAATATAGTGTGGAGCATTAAAGAAAAGGCCTATAAGGCTTTGAAGAGACTGTTAGTAAAAATATGGATGCTAAAGGTGCTTAGAAATGATAAAATAGTGTTATTGCAAACTGGAAGGAAGGCTATCTTGTTTTAAAATGGCAGAGAATTTTGCAAAATCAAATGCTGATATTGAATGGAACACAGAATTCGAGAGTGATGAACTTGGATATTTAGCAGAAGAGATATACAAACTGAATGTGGAAAATGTAGCATAGTTTATCTTTGCATACTATAGTAAAATGTGACAGGAAAGAGATAAGCTCAGAACTGAACTATTGGTTCCACAGAAAACAGAAATTGATGGTTTGGAACATCCTGGGCTTCCAGAAAGAGACACCCAGAGAATAGTGTCACACATGACGATTTAATCAAACATGGAATCAGTGAGTCATTTCAGAAAAAGCCATTATTGGAAAAAAAGTGTGCTGGTTTGGAACTGCTGTGTACCTCAGAAAATTTAAGCTCTTTAATCCTCATTCAGTATTATTGGATGGGTTCTGTTTGATTGCTTTTTTGCAGACATGACCCTCTCAAGTATGGGTGATAAGTTTTGATTAGATGGTTTCCATGGAGGTGTGTTTCCAGCCATTCAAGGTGGGGTTGTTTACTGCAGGCCTTTAAGAGGGAACGATTTTGAAAAAAAAAAAAAAGGTTGGTGCTGACAGATCCCACACAGCCAAAGAGCTTTGAAGATACAAAAGGAAAATGTCCGCAGGGCAACCTTATGAAATGAGGAGAGAAAGCTAACAGAAGTCGCCTGTGACTTCTTAGCTGAGTTAGGTGTTCAGAAGCCAGAGACCCCAACAGACACTATCCACATGCCTTCGCAGCTGACAAAAATGTTCTGGACAGCATCAACTTTTCTTGTTGGTGCCTTAATTTGGACATTTTCACAGCCTTAGAAATGTAAACTTGCAACTTAATCAATTCCCTTTTTAAAGGCCATTCTATTTAGTGTATATGGCATTCTGGTAGTTTTACCAAACTAAAATGTGGAGTTATCCAGAAAGAATTTATGGAAGGACCTATTGTCTCATGTGAATGACCCATGTACACTGCATGGAAAACCGACAAGTTTCTTGAGAGACTTATATGAATGGAACCACTGCTTGTCTTGACTAAAAAGGACAGAAAAGGGACAAATTGAAGAAAAAAAATGTTTCAAAAGCAGAACCATGAGGTTAATGTCTGAAGCCCAGAAATCTTGGACCGGGAGAGTGGACTCACCTATCTATAAGGAAAACGTGAGTTCACCTTGAAGACAGAGAGCAGGGAGAACAGTGCTGCCACCTGGGACCTCAGAGAAGGTGGAGCACATTGCCTGGTGATTGGGAAGAGACTTAGTGCCAACCAGTTGTTCTGAGGGGGTTGTGCCTCAGAGATGGCTGAGAGCCCAGGTGCTGTTCTGATACCTGTAAAGGGTGGAGACAATAAAAAGGTGGTCTCATCCAAGCCCCTCAATGTTCTAATCCTCATCTCAGTGTTTGGAGAGAACAGAGACACCATGTAAGTCCTTAGAATGTAACTACCATTCTATCAAGTCCCAAGAAAAAGCGACTCTCAGATTTTTAAATTAATGGAGTTTGCCCTGTTGGTTTTAGGAACTGTTTGGGTTCAGTAACTCTGGTGTTCCTTCTAGTTTTGCCCTGTGGAAATGGGAATATTTATCCTATGACTGTCTCTCCTTTGTATAGTGGCAGCAGATAAACTTATTATGAGTTTTAAAGGTCCAAAGCCAGAGGAGAATTTTTCCCTTGGACAGACCATGCCTGCAATTGACTTTGGTGAGATTTTGTACTTTTTCTAACTTTGTATTGCATGTGATTTATCACTGAATGGTTTAACTTTTAAGATATTGTAACGAAATGAATGTATTTCATATACAGAAAGAACATGTCTTCTTGGGTGCCAGGGGGTGGAATTTGATGGTTTAAAACTGTTATGTAGCACAGAGAAGCCAGCTTCTTTTTCCTAATCCAATCTTATGGAGGCAGACCTATTGTTTAGGGTGGGAATTTTTGATTAGGTGGTTTTCTTGAAGATTTTTCTCCATCTGTTCAAGATGAGTCTTTTTTATTTCTTTTCTTTTTTTTTTTTTTAATGTTTTTAGCATGGGCAGACACTGAGAAACGAACCTGGTTCTCCAGCATGGCAGGCAAGAACTCTGCCTGCTGAGCCACCATGGCCCTCAGGGTGATTCTTATTCCATTTACTAATGTCCTTTAAAAGGGAAACCTTTTGCAAAAAAAAACAGCGATGTCAAAGATAGTGATGTTTGGAGGTGCAGAAAGAAATAACCCTCCGGAAAACATCTGAAACAAGAACTGGAAGAGAAAGCTAGCAGAGGTCACAATGTGCATTCCCAGCTGACAGAGAAACTCCAAATATCATTTGACCTATCTTGAGTCAAGGTGGCTTTCTCTGGATGTCTTAGTTTGGACATTTTTATGGTCTTAGAATTAGAAACTTGTAATTTAGTAAATTTCCTTTATAAAAGCTAATCCATTTCTGGTATATTGTATTTCCAGCAATATTAACAAACTAAAACACATCTTTCTTTAAAAAAAATCATCACTAGCCTAAATATGTGCAGCTTTAACTGGTAACATAAGATCAAATGTCTGCTGTACCTTCTTCATTCTCCAGTTTTCCCTATTCTTAATTTTGCTTCCATCTTAATAAATGATTTTCTAACCATCAATGGTTAGAAATAATGACTGAAATTTTTGCATATTGTTATTTCATCTTTAAATTGGAGTTCAAAAGCAAACTCATGGATTAATACCTAATATCTATAATAAAATATTTTTGAAATAAGGCAAATATGGACTCAGTATTTATCCATTAATTTTTTTATTTATACTTTTTATAAATAGGTATATTTTGTAGTTATCAAATATGATACATCAGAAATATAATGTGCTTCCTAAGGAACAAATTAATATTAGCTCATAGAAGAAGAAATGGAATCATTTGTACAAAGTAGAAAACAGTTTAATGTAATGTTAAATATTTAAAAAAACATTTCATGGCAAAATGTTGAAGCTAATTCTGACACTGAACTTTAAATTACATGCAAATCCAAGAATTAATTACAATTGATTTTATGGAACAGTAAAGCAAAACTTTTTAAACTGTTTTTTTCAGTATATTTTGAATAATACAATTTAATTTTCTTTGATAACAATGGAGGCCAGGAAAAGCTGATTTAACTCTGTAATTAAGCCACTTAACCTCTTTTGTATTAAATATTTAAAATGTCAGCCATCTCTGACAGCTTAATGATTTACATGAAAATTTGATGCATGATCTGAAGATGTTATATCTACCCAAGAAAGAAAAGGGATCCTTGATGGTGGTTGTACCATTTAAAAGGAAGAATATTTGAACATTTGTTGTTTTTAATGAAAGATATGATTTTTTTTTGTTTTTGCTTGGGCAGGGATATGTAATAGAACCAGGGTTTCTGGCATGGCAGGTGAGAACTCTGCCTGCTGAGCCACCATGGCCCGCCGGTTTGATATTTCTAGCTGATACCATTTAATTCATTCTATAGAAAGAAAATTAACATTTTACCAAAGAGCATGAGTTCATTGATTTAGGCTTGTGACTTCCTTTTTTATTTGTGGAATAACTCCTTTTAAATTACCCTTTCTCTTTATGCATTCATTCAATGAACCTAAACAATGTTTTATTGTGTCTAGACATACATTACAAATTTTCATTGGGATGAATTATGCAAAATCATGTCTCTCCTCTTACAGAATTGCAAATATTCATATGGATCATATAATTGAGGTTGGAACTATGAATGCATCTTATTTTTAAAATGAAACAGATAAGAGTGACCCAAGCCAGAAAAGATGGGATTAGCCTTAAATTTAAAAGGCAAAAGTAAAAAACCAAAAACAGGAAAATAGGAACAGCACATCTCCCCAAGTTAGCAAAGAAATAAGAAAGTTCTTTTCAAAGCAGATAATGACTTGAGCAAGTGTGAAAGGCATAGAAAACTGAAGCTATCAATACACTTTTTACAAAGCTGACGAAGGAACTGGAAAATTGCAGAATGATTACTGATGATGGAGTCCCTGAATCTTCAGTGACACCCATTGGCAAAGCTGTGTGTTATATCAGAATAGAACTCAGCAATATGGGTAAGAGAGAAGTGAACGAGTATATAGGACTAAGGATATAAGGGATTGGGGTATAAGGCATTGTACACTGTAGTTTTATAATCAAGAATGAGACTGGAATGATAAACTCTATCGTCCAGATTGGGCAAAGAAAAAAAAAACATCAAACAATAAATGGTGTTGTCAAATGAGAAGAAAATAATTATTTTACATTTTTTTTTCCTTTTTTTTTTCACATGGGCAGGCATTGGGAATCAAACCCGTGTCTCCAGCATGGCAGTTGAGAATGCTGCCACTGAGCCACTGTAGACTGCCCAGAAAACAATTATTTTAAAGTCATGGGTATAACAATATGGCTCAGAAGTACAACTGGTGAAAATAAAGGCTTTAATGAAATGGGGTGATAAAAATTAGAGAACAGGACTATGACATTTAAAAATCTAAAGAACACTTTTAGGTACAACTGTGAGAGTGGTTAGATGTGAAGGTCATTATAGTTTAACTCAGATGGAGACAAACTATAAACCTCCCTCAGTTTCCCTATCTAACAGACAATTAAATAATATGACTGGTGGAAGTATCATCGGGAGTAAATGATAACAAATAAGCAATAGATACTGTGCACATTTGTATAAAATATTTTCCAAAACAACAGTCCCTTTCCAATACCTACTGTGCATTGAATTTCTACATATGTTTGCTGAGTTAGCTTTGTTCTCCTTTTACAAATGCAAATCAATAACAATCCTGCCTCACATTTTGTATTCGTGGCCAAACAAGATATCATAAAGCTTAAAAGATTTTCTGAAAGCTGTCTTTTGGTCTCTGGGGACCCGACCCATAGTCGTATTTTTAAATGATTTTACTTATGCAGTACACCTTCTCTAGGCACGTCAGATTGCCTCTTTACATTAGGCTCACATTCCTTGTTTCATTTCTTTAGTTTCTAGCAAGCATGTAAGAAGGGGCTTCTTCCCAGCGTTCTTTGCGAAGACTGCCTGCATTGCAAACAATCTATCAAGAAAAGAAAAAGTAACGTTTAAGAGTTTCCCTTTATCTGCATCAGTAATTTCACATCTAGAAGCGAAGTTTTTATTTTCTTTTAGCTTGCTCAAGTGTTCCTTTTTTTCCGATTACATTTTTCATTAAAACGACCTCTGTTTCTCCACGTGGAGTCAAACTAGAACTAATTATTGACTGATTTCTCCATCATTAACTTTGAGTCTCTTGTTTGTTGCTCAGCCATTTGTAGATATATTAATTACAGAATCTTTTATTTCACATACTTTTTCTGGTCGTTGTTTTAGCAGCCCTTACGTCTTCCTGAAAAACACAGGACCTGCGTATGGGAAAGTTACCAACCAGATGCATAAAACTGCTTCTGTAAAAATAAGACGGAAAGGCAAATGCATGCTTAAATTATAATAGAACCTTGATCTGCTGTTGTTTAACCCTTCTACAATAGGTGTTTCGGTGTCAAATCAAGCCTCTCTCCATTCTGAAACAGCATGAGAGTTTCAAAACATTATGAGGCTCTTTAACTCTTTCAGCTCACTGGGGTTCAGTTAAAGTTTGTGCTTTAATGTATAAGAACTAAGGAATAAGAAATAATATGAACTTCTGATGGCTCTTTGATATTAATTACATTTGCATTCCTGCAGTGTGCTCTGTGTTGTAATTAAGTTGCAACTAAGCGTACTGAACAGTACCCCGGGGATATAAAAGTGTTACCTTTGGAAGACACCTCATTGGTGGTCAGAAAGCAACTATGACCCTGTGAAAATTGGATCATTATATTGACCCCTGCTTTGCCAATTCTTTCTCTCACTGATTTTCTATTAGATAACTACATTTACTGCTAAGTACTATGGGTATATAAATATATACTAGCTTTTTAATTCTGTTGGATAGTATTAGACATATCAGATGTTCCTGTGGTAATTTCTTTGACTCACCAGGCACCCAATTAGCTCTGTAGGACGCAGGACTATAATATTACAAACAAGGCATTTGTGTATTTCAGTATTAAGTTATTTTTCTCATAATTCAATGAAAGGGATGTTGATGATAAGTTATAATAAGGGAACTTTCCTTCTGCAGCATTTCCTTTTCAACTCTAATTCGTTTTATTTTTCTTCCTTTGATTTAACATTGAAGGTGACTCATTAGGGAAAGCACAAAGATATTAATGTCAAGTTTTAAGTGATGTAAAGAACACTGTCAAAGATACATATCAAATAACTCTAATTAAAATCATGGACCTAGGGAGGCATTTTAGAAGATGGTAATCTTTAAGCTTGAAATACTAGAAGGGATCCATAAGTAGAGCCAAATATTATTTCTTCTCAGCATACATGTCATGAAGCAAATGGAAAATACTTTATATTGTATTAAAATATTTATGTTCAAAAATTTTTATTTTAACACTGAGGTTGCCTTAATTTATGTTCTTTAATAATTATTTCTAAAGAAACAAAATCTTCATTTAAGTACTATGGGATTTTGATAGCATTTATTTGTTGACTCCAGCATGAAGGGAAAACCATTCATTAAAGTATATGCACTAATTTTGATTTCTAGGGGAAATTCCTGAAATTTTAGGTCCATTTTGAGTTATTTTTGTATTTAAAAGTATATTTTGAGTTAAGGTTCACTCTTTATACTTATGAATATTCTGAATTTTCCAGAGTCATTTATTGAAAAGAATATCCTCTCTACACTGAAATGCTTTCACAACTTTGTCAAAAGTCAGTTGGCCAAACTTATGTGTATCTATTTCTGTATTCTCTATTGTGTTTTATTGATTTAGATGCCTGCCCCTTCACACCGGCTTGACGATTATTTTTATGTAATTCTTAAAATCAAATTGTGTGACTCTTACAAACATATTATTCTTGTACATAATCATTTTTAGTATGAAAATTACTTCATCTTTCCAAATAAGTTTTTGAAGCAGTTTGACTAAACTACAAAAATACTTGGCCAAAAATTTTTAAAGGAGTCTCATCTTGGAAAAATTGATATTTTGTCTATGTTATGACTTTCAATCCATAGCATAGTTTTGTTTTCCAGAATTATTATTATTATTTTTTCTCGGGTAGGCACCAGGAATCGAACCTGGGTCTCCGGCATGGCTGGCAGGCGAGAACTCTGCCTGCTAAGCCACCGCGGCCAGCTCGTCAGACTTGTTTTTAATTAACAATTTTTAATATTCACCATGCAGTTTATGTAAATGTTTCATTAGATTTACACATGCTCATTTAATTTGTTGTACTAACTGTAAGTGGTGTTCTGCTTTTAATTTTTGTTGTAATTGTTCCTTGTTAGTACACAGAAATAAACTTGGCTTTATTCTCCTCATATCCTTGGACAAACTTGCTAAATTCACTTATTTGTTCTAGAAGTGTTTTCATTTTAGGTTTCTTTTTTTAGTTCAAGAGTCCTTGAGGCTTTCTACATAGAAAATCATGTCACCTGCTACTAAAAACAATGTTGTTTCTTCCTTTCTAATTGCATGACTTTTATTTCATTTTTTGCTGTTGCTAGGTCTTCCAGTACTACATTAAATAGCAGTGCTGAGAGCATTGACTTTGTTTCCAACTTGGGGGAAAGCACTCATTGTTTCAAATTAAATACGATGTTCAATCTTTCCTTTTCCTTTAATTTTCTGTCTATTTTGTTATAAACCACTTGGAAAGAATCATCATGGGTTTGTCTGTTTGTCTTTTAGTTCTATAAGTGTTTCCTTCATGTATTTTGAAGCAAAGTTATTAGGTTCATAAACATTTAGCTTTGCTCTGTTCTGATGAATTGAATCTTCATCAATATTAAATAATCCTCTTAATTTCTGAAATATATTTTCTCTAACATTTTCATCATCTTACATCAAGATAGACACTCCACCTTCTTTTTGATTAGTGTTAGCATGGCGTATTTTTCATTCTTTTTAAACTTACTTCTGCTTTATATATTTGCATGTGTGCTTTACATTTTAAGTGAGTTTATGTTAGATAGCATATAGTTGAGTCCTACTTTTTATCCAGTCTGACAATCTCTGCCTCGTAACAGGGATGTGAGAGGGTTTAAAGCTATGTGTAACCCAGAAAAAAATATCTTCTCAAATTGAATCCATTCTTGTGGGTGTAAGCCCATTGAAAGCATTTGATGAGGCTATTTCAATTAAGATGTGAACCACCTCAGTCAGGATGTGTTTTAAATATATTACTGAAATCCTTATAAGAAAACGGTGTTCAGACAAAGAGTGAGAAATCCATAGAAGGAAATAGCTGAACTGAAGGAAACCCAGATGAGAAGCGAGAAACCAGGAAATTCACAGAGGAGCCAAGGATCACTGGCAGCCAGTCTTTGGAAGAAAGAATTCCCTTGATAAGTCTTTGATTTGGACATTTGCCTGACCTCAAAACCATGAGCCAATAAATTCCCATTATTTAACCTGATGTATTTTATGGTATTTTCTTTGAGCAGCCTAATAGGCTAAACAGGGGATTTGTTCCTTTCCATTTAATTTGATTATTGGTATGGTTGGGTTTACATCTGTATTTTTTGCTGTATTTGTCTTTTTTTTTCCTTTCTCCCATCTTGACTTGCCCTTTCTACATTTTCTTCCTACTTTTGGATTAATTCAGGAGCTTTATTGTTTTTCTATTTTCTTTGGTTGGTTTATTGGTGTAATTGTATACGTGTGATTGCTTTGGAATGTCTAACATGTACTTTTACTTTATCATAGTATACCTACAGGTAATACTATATACCTTTCATATAGACCTTTAGCTTATGGTAACATACCTTCAAATAATATTATATTACTTCATTTATAGTATAAGGATTTTAAAATGAATATTTCCATTTCCACCCTCCTGGATTTTTGTGCTTTTATTTATATGCCTTTTATTTCCATATTATAACCCCCCAAATATATTATTCTTAATTTGTCATAAGCAGTCAATTATCTTCTAAGGACATGTAAACAATAAAAATAATATTTGCCTACATTTTACAATTTCCAGTGTTCTTCATTTCTTGGTTATGATCCAGCTTTCCATCTGTTCAAAGTATTTCTGTTAACATTGCTGGAATGTAAGTCTGTAACTGATGAGGACTTGCAGCTTTTGCATTCCTGAGATAGCCTTTTTTTTTTTTCTTGCCTTTGTTTTTGAAAGCTCTTTTCACTGAGCATGGAATTCTGGGTTGAAAATGTTCTTTGTCATCCCACCAAATATGCTGCTTTCTTGTATTTTGGTTACCTAGTTTTCAAGGAAGTAATTGTTGCCAACCTTATACCTGTCCTTGCATACATAATGTGTCTTTGCTTCTCTAACTACTTTTAAGTTGTTCGCTGAATTCCTAAATTTGAGCAAATTAAAGATGCTGAGACTTTTTGTAATTTTCTTTGTTTCTTCTGCTTGAATTTTTTGATGTTCTTGGAAATTTGAATTTATAATTTTCATCTAATTTGGAAAATGTTGCCATTATTTCTTCATTTTATCTGTGCTCCATCCCTTCAACTTTTTTTTTTTTCTGTGCTTCACCACTGTCCCCAAGCAATAAGCCTAGGCAATCATAAATCTCATTCTTTATTTCCTCTCTCTGAGAGTTCACTGCCCTGCACAGCTAGATAAACTGTCTGAAAGCGATCAATTTATATATCATGTCCAGATTTTGACTTGTTTTTGGCAGGAGCTAAATGTGGCCTCTTTTATTCCAAAATGGCCAGAAATAGAAGGGTCTTCTGGTCCCCATTTATTCTTTTTTTTTTTTGAAAGTTTTCTTTGCATTTTATGATGTTTTTTAGCAAACATTTTACTTTGAAACTTTGAGGTTATGTTATATCTACTTATGAAACAATGGTTTTATAAGCATTTAATTGACTTTTAATAACTTTAATTGCGGTAAAATATACATAAATAAAAACCATTTTAACCATTTTAAGTGGACAATTCTTGGACACTAAGTATATTGACAATACTGTGTAACTTTCTCCATTACCTATTTCCAAACTATTTCCATCATCCCAAACCAAAACTCATAATCATTGAACAATATCACTCCATTCCCTTATTCCTCCAGTCTGGTAAACACAATTTTTTCTCTCTGTCTTTATGAACTTGCTTATTCTAAGTATGAAAAAGGAATCTTACAATAATTGTCATTTTTGTGCTTGGCTTATTTCACTCCAAATAGTGTCCTCAAGGCCCTTCCGTGTTGCAGCGTTTAGCAGCACTTTACTTCTTTTTATGACTGAATAATAGTCCGTAGGATGGATGCAACACTTTGTTATCCATTCATCCGTTGATGGACATCCGGGTTGCTTCCACCCTCTGGCTATTGTGAATAACGCTGGTATGCACACTGGTGTACAAATATATGTCAGAGTGCCTGTTTCCCTTTCTTTTGGGTTGTACCTAGGAGTGGCATGGCAGGGGTATCTTGTAAATCTATGTTTAACTTTCTGAAGAAACACCAAATTATTTACCACAATGGTGCCCCATTTTACATTCCCATCAACAATGTAGGTGGACTCCTATTTCTCCACATCCTTTCCAACACTTACATTTAGTTTGTTCTTTTCTTTTTTTTTAGTAATGCCATCCTAGTGGGTATAAAGAAGTACATCATTGTAGTTTTAATTCGCATTTGATTAATGGCTAATGATGTTGAAAATGTTTTCATATAATTATTGGCCACTTGAATATTTTCTTTAGAGAAATGTCTAGTAAATGATTGACCCATTTTTTTAATTGGGTTGTTTTTCTTTTCCTTGATGAGTTGTAGTTCTTCATATATTCTGGGTATTGCATGTTTATCAGAGAGATGGATTAGAAGTCTTTTCTCTGATTTTGACTTTTCCACTTTCTTGATAATGTATTTTAATGCACACAAGTTTTTAATTTTGATGAAGTTCAAATTATCTATTTTTTTGTTTTGTTGCTTGTGCTTTGGGTATAAAATCTAGAATCCCTGCTTTTATTCTTAGAGATTTATTTTGAAAGTTTTCTTTCAAGATTTATATGATGCCTATTGTTTCATTCATTTTTATCATTCTTATTTGCTGACCATCTAGTACAAAAAATAATTGATCCTAAAGCTTCTGCTAATGATATGAAAACACAGTCAACTTTAAATTTTTGTCTTGTTTCCTCACCAACATCTAAATGGTAAAGTATTCCAAACTTTGTCATTGACCCTTTTCTCTGCTCCATATACACTCTCTAGAGGATGTTTAGAGGATCTAGTTTTTGTAACTTTAAAATGGCACCTGACAATATCATCAAATTTACAGTTCCAGGATATTCTTTCTCATGAGCTCTTCAGACGCATATGTACATCTGTCTTCATAACATCTTCAATTGAATATTAAGTACAGACTTCAAACTTCATTTTAAAAAAAGAATAAATAACTATAGATTCTATATTCCATTTCCCCACAACTTTTCCCCTCTAGATTCTCCATCTTGATAAGTAGTAATAGTATTCATGCAGCTATTTGCATGGGAGCAGGTGGGGAAAGGGGTCATAATTTTCTTACCCACTTTTTCCTCCAACCTGAAGACATTTCTGTTCTACCTCTGAGTTATATTATGTATCTGGCCACTTTTTATTCCATATACCACTACAGTGGTCTTCTAATGGACTATATCAAAAATTTTTATGTTAGTTTGCATTGTTTTGCCTACTTTCACCTTTCCTTCCTGATTTGCTTTTTCTTACTAGCAACTAAACATGCCACGCTTTTTTCTTCAACAAGCCCCCTCACATTTGGTGATTACTTACAATGAATTACATTATACTCCTGAAAACTTGTTCAACCCCTTTTCCTTAAGCCTTCTCAATTTCAGTACAACTGAATTCATTTCACTTCTTCAAATATTTTGAGCCATCTGAATTAGACCCTTCATGCCAGTGCTCTCTTAACTGCCTGAGGGTGCTTTCCTGCTGTTTTCATGTGAATGTTTTGGTTGAAATCTTCTCCTCATCAGTATCCACTGGATTGATAAATTCACACTGATCTCAGTTTGAAAATATAACACATTTCATTTTTAAGGAGGAGAGAGACTATCATTTTGGATATAGAAATTTAAGATAAGAAGGCAAAGGAATAAATTATTCTTGGTTCTCCATTTATCTTCTTTCTTTATCATGTTAATATCTTTAAGTCCTTTAATCAGAAAAATGAAAGTTGTTTTAGTAGATAATAAAATGCAATCATTTGCAACCAATTCAGTAAATCCAACAAGTAAAAATTCCTAATCACACATTCTACAGAGAATGAAAATTTTACATTTTACCTATGAAATGAAATAACCCACATTAATCTACTTTGAATAATAAATAAGCAATCAAACTACTTAATAAAATATAGAAACTTCTCCATAGTGGTTTGTCTATAAATAAGTACTGTGAAATGATTTTAATTTTTTATTATGAAAATTTCACTTATGTAAATTAATATCAAGTAAAATGACACATTATGTGTCCATCACACAGTAATTATCAACTCATGTCTAAATTTGTTTTATCTATATCTTAGCTACTATTATATCTTTTTCATTTGTATTAATATGTATCCCTAAAAGATAATAATTCTTTAAAAAAATATATCCACAATGTCATTATCATACCTGCATTTTAAATATGTTATACCATAGAGTAATATAGTCACTGTTCAGCTCTCCCAATTGTCTCAAAAATTCCATTTCTTTTTTCATTTTGTTTTCTTGAATTAAAATCCAAAGGAATTAAACCTACCATAAGTGGTTGATATGTAATTATCCACATGCACTCATACACACACACACAGAATACGTTTTTTTTTTCAAGGTTCTCCTCCATCTCTATTTTTATTCACAATCAATTAGTTGAAAAACCATGTTATTTTTCTTGTATACATTCATTTAATCTGGATTTTGTTGGTTATAGCATCATACTACTGGCTAATCATTTTCTCTGACATTAATATTTTTGAAATAGGTAGTTTGGATCTAGTAGTTTCATCAGATTCAAGTTTCACAATTTGGACATACTTACTTCATAAGTGTCATTATATTTTCTATCTGTTGTCTCTTCTACAGTGATAGCAGTTGTGATGATTAATGCCTATATCCCTTTTTCCAAGATAGGGTTACTAAAATAAATTTAATATTGCTTGAGAATAGTGGATGATGTTTCATTGAAAATCTTGGAGAATTCTTTCAAAAGCATCAGTAATTCAAAAAATATTTTAATTCAGCTCCGGTAGAATTATTATTAATTTTGAATAAAAATGAATGGCAATTTATCTAACATTCACTTTAAATCAATAATATTACATACATATCCTATTTCAACAACTGCTTCCAATAAATGTATTTCATTTGGAAACATGCTATTCTATATGAATATGTATTATAAAACTGGGTTGATTTAGAAAACCCAACTGAGGCAATATTTTGGAGATTATCAGTGTTGTAGATCTTTTATGTCTATGAATTTAATATGCTATTAAAATAAATTTAAAATATTTGCCTATTATATAAACAGAAATTGTCCTCAAATTATTTGGGGTCATTTTAATAAATCCAACACTATTATGATTCACTTAATGTCATGGAAAATGTTACACGTTTTTTTTCATGCTATACCTTTTAAAACTGAAGAAATCCTTTGAGAAAACGTAGATCAAACCCCACAATCTTCTGAAGGGAATGCTTTAAATTGCTATTTTTCCACATTTTTGTTTCAGTTAATTATTGAGCTAACACAAAGGCTTCTATATTTCTGCACTAAGCAAAATTGTGAGCAATATATATCTGCCACACATCTTAATGTTTTTGATGCAGAGCAGCTCTTCCTTCTTCTTTTCCAGGCCCTTGTTCTACTTTAATATACAGTATACTCTCTCTCTTGGTTTCCTAAGCTGTGAAGACAAAAAATATAAATAAGTTGACTTAATAAGAGGAACTTATTGGCTCATGGTTTCAGGGACTTGAAGCTTGCTACTTGCCATGTGTTCTAGTTTGCTAGCTGCTGGAATGCAATGCACCAGAAATGGAAGGCCTTTTAAAAAAGGGGAATTTAGTAAGTTCTAGTTTACAGTTGTAAGGCCAAGAAAATGTCCCAATTAAAACAAGTCTATAGAAATCTCCAGTCAAAGGCATCCATCCAGGGAAAGAGACATTGGTTTAAGAAGGCCGATGAAGTTCAGGGTTTCTCGCTCAAATGAGAAGGCACATGGTAAGCACCACCATGGCTTCTCTCTTGTCTGGAAGGGCACGTGGCAAGGGAGACGTCATCTGCTGACTTTCTCTCCTGGCTTCCTGTTTCATGAAGCTCCCAGGAGGCATTTTCCTTCTTCATCTCCAAAGGTCATTAACTTGTGGGCTCTCTGCTTCTCGTGGCTATGTTATTCTTCTCTGCTCTCTCTGAATCTCCCATTCTCCAAAATGTTTCCTTTTTCATAGGACTTCAGAAACTAATCAAGACCCACCCATATGGGTGGAGACATGCTACCTGATCCAGTTTAACAACCACTCTTAATTAAATCATATCTTCGGGAGATGATCTAATTACAGTTTCAAACATCCCATACTGAATAGGGATTAGAAGAAACAGCTGCCTTTACAAAATGGGATTAGGATTAAAACATGGCTTTTCTAGGGGACACACATCCTTTCGAACCAGCATACCATGGTCAGCAGCGTTCTGTCTGGCCATTCACCTTGGGTTCCTTGGCCTTTCCTTCACATGGAAATGTCCTCTCCTTTCCATTCTGGGTTGAATTCCAGTTTCTGGCCTCTTCCACATGGCTTTCTCTTCAGTAATAGGTTTAAGACTCATCCTGATTCATTTCTCTCCACCTCAAATAAAAATAACCTCTCCAAAAAGTTCTATTTACAATTAATTCACCACAAAATGTGGGTTAAGATTGAGAGCATATATATTTTTTGAGCTACATAACTCAACCTGTCACATTCATTCTACACTAATACATCTTGTATTTTTTCTTTCTATTTTCATCCATGTTGATATTATTCACTCATAATTCAATATATCTGCCAAAATATGTTCAAGTTTACATTCTTTAATACCTAGTGTATATAGTCTAATCAAAATAAGGCAACTACTACTATATTTGTCTTTATACTTCATTTATCTTACTATGTGAATGAACAAATTTTATTATGCAAGTTTCTGTAAAAATGAAATTTATTACAAATCTCCATGAAATAATGCATACATTTATTTTATTTTAAATTGAAATCTATAACTTAAAACTTTTAAACACATAATAGCCTTTTACCTTAATTTTTACATTTAGCAGATGTAAGGTTTCATGCAAATAGTAAGGCAGTGGAATTTTCAACAGGAATATGTATTTGTTTAACTATGTAATTTCCCAGTTACTGACAACAATTTAAGCAGCAGTCATTAATCCTGACTCATATATAGGGATATATTATAGTCAGCCTTATGGGCAGTAAATGATACAGGTTAATAATGTGTGTTTTACTAAAGAATCTGATTTGTCTCTTCTAGAAAGTATCCCTGGTTGTGCAAATAGGAGAAGTTTCTAGGAAAGTCCCTCAATCATAACAACTCTCTCTGCATCTTGAGAACCTACTGATGTGTATTATAACACACTATATATTGTAATGGACACCCCCAGATACAGAGATCTCCCAGGCTACCCATGAGCCTGAGACACTGATGGCTCCTCCCAGACTTCTCCTTATTTGTTTTTTTTGCATGGACAGGCACCGGGAATCAAACCCGGGTCTCCAGTATGACAGGCAAGAACTCTGCCTGCTGAGCCACCATGGCCTGCCCTCCTCCCTGACTTTTAAAAGGGCTGGAATGGCAATCATCCAGCCTTAGAGAGACCTGTCCCTTACGGACACATTAAGGAACACTGAGCACCACGTGCAGAGTTGCATCCAGTGGTATGGATTTCTGGCTTGGCCCACTGGCAAGTCTCAGGTTTTTATATAAAACAAACCTGTCTGTGCTGATACATTTGGATAAAAATAAGCTCTTTACCCAACCATGTGGTTAAGCATGTGGGTGCTCATGAGAAAGGCCTCTGAGCTGACAAAGGGAGCATTGCCAATTAGCAGACTGTACTTGTCAGCTAAACAAGGAGACTAAATGTTTCTCCACCCCAGAGCAAGGAGATATCTGATGACCTACTGCTAGATCCAAGAGAGAATGGCCCTTGGAAGTTCAAACACAATCCTCAATCAGGCCTAAACAGGCTCTGCCACTGCCATCAGCAGTCACTGAAACAGGATGGAAAATCCGCCCTTCCCATCAGACCCTGGCCAAGGCAATAGCACTGCCAGGAACAGCTCCCTCAAACCGCGGGCCAGGGTATGCTTGGCAGATAGATCACATTTGGCTTCTCATTCCAACCAGAGTGTTCTGCTGGATCCGAACTACAATGGACGCTTTCTCTGGTTTTGGCCTAGGCATTGCTCTGCAGTCCATTGGCTCTGTCACTCCATCCAGGCTCTACAGAGCTACATCAGTTTCCTATATGGGTTCTCTGAACATGTTGTATCTGAAAGCAGCCTCAGATTTGCAGACTCAACAATGGGGCATTCAATAGGCTCCTTTGTTCCTTATCACTGCCAAGCCACAGATGTGGTTGCGTATTTTAAAAGACAATTAAAGACAGGCTTAACTGGGTAGTGGGGGGGGACAAGATGACCCCAACCTGGAATCTGCATCTCAATCTAGCACCTGGCCTTCAACATAGCAATTCTTAAAGAGTTAATTTTCATGTGTGCCTCAATTTAACCAAGCTCCCTGTCCCTTCCATCAGTTACACATCCTTCTCGTAAACCCTGCAAGTTCCCTGTATCTTCTTGTAGCTTTTCCTAAAGATACAAATCGAGAAAAGATCAGGATGGTTATTAAACAGAAAGGAGCATAACAGAAAGAAAATAATTAAGCAGAAGGAAAATAACTTCCTTCTCCATTTATCCCTCATAGAACTTGTCTACAAGGACCAATAAAATCATAACCATCAATGTGAAGGTTCTAGTTGATAGCATGTTAGAAATAATAAGCAACATGTTAGAAATCATTCAAGATTCAGCAAACTCCAAATTAAATTAATATAAATGTATTTATAAAAAGTAATTATTTTTCAAGAGGCTTGGACATGACAAAATTTGTCTTCTTTTATTTTAAAAATACAATAAAATACAAATAAATAGTTAAAACAGTTCATTTTCCACCATTAAAAATAAATAAATAAATAAATAAATATATATATATATATATATATATATACAATCTTGAAGAATTACTCTAAGTTATCTCTTGTTATCAATACAGTGTCTATAATTCTAGCATATTTTCTAGGCCATTACATGTATATTTATAGAGATATAATGTGTTTGATTGAATTATGTGCCTAATTTCAACCTAAAATTTTATTTTACTGTTTTTTTTTTATGGACGTGCACCAGGAATCATGCCGAAAACTCTGCCTGCTGAGTCACCATGGCCCACCCTATTTTAAATTTTTCGAGAAAGTTATAGGTTTATGGAAACATAATGCCAAAAATTAGAGTTCCCATATACCCACCCCCATTTTACATTAGTGTTGTACTTTTGTTACAATTGATGAGAAAATATATTATAACTGCATGGCTAACTATAGTCCAAAGTTTACATTAGGGTTCATTGTTTCTTAATCTTAATCTGTATTCTTGTGTGAACCTACTATAAATCAGACCTCACAAAGATTTTGTTAAATTGTGGCCAACTGAAGCAGGGTGAGCCTTATCTTGAGTGATTGGTGACCGTATAAAGAGAAGAAACCATCAGCCAAGGTCAAAGGAGGCCACAGGGAGAAGTCAGACATCAACAGGAACCCAGAAGAGAAAGGAAGGTACATAACCTTGTGTTTTGGTTTGGCAATACTGCCAGAAGGCAGTATTGCAGTATTGCAATATACCAGAAATGCAGAAGACAGAAATTTTAAGTGCTGAATTTGGATATTCAGCTGAGAAGATTTTCAAGCTAAGTGTGGCCTGTTTTTTATATGCCTATATATGTTTATATATGCCTATAGTCAAATGACAGGAATGAGATAAACTATGGATTGAACTGTTAAACACCCAAACACCTCTGATTGATGATTTGGAAAATTTTAGGAAATCCCAATCTATGCAGACACCATACTCTGAGATGAGGGCCAGAAGTGACTCTAAGAGGACTTCCCTGAGCTGTCAAGAAAGAAGCCTCAAGAGAACTTGGCTCTATGCAAGGGTTTGGGTGAGCAGCCCTTTGCTAAACACAATTAATGTAGGACTCACTGATCCAGTCAGATATCCCAGAGAAAGCTTGGAATGGAAATGTCATTATCCATCAAGAATCTATAGAAAATCCCTAGTCTGATGGTCTGGACCCCCTTGAGCTACATTCATAGCTACAAGATTGTTGTTGTTTTGATAATTCCATGTGGACTGAGGCAAAGTTAGCCTGGAAAAAAGAGAAAGAGAGAGGATCAATAGAAGGAAAACTGATTTCAATGTAGAATCATGGAAGCTAAGGTCTGGACCAAAGAGAACTCCTTGGGACAAGAGTGCCCAAACATGTGTGGAAAGGTAAGTTATCTTCTCCAATGGGTTAGAAGGTACAAGGCTCACAGCCTGATGACTAGGAAGAGTTTGACCACTGCCCTGATATTAGGAGAAGATGAGTCATGCACTCCAGTTTTGGAGTTGAGAAAGGCTACCACTCCGGTGCTCAGAGAGGGTGGGACCTACCCCAGTATTCAAACAGAGCATCTGGCCACTGAACAAGGTGGGCTTTAATCTGCATTTCTAGATGCCTTATAAAGAGGAGAAACCAGTAGCCATGGTTAGAGAAGGCCACAGGAAGAAGGGAGAAAGCCATGGGGTCCTGTAAAAGGAAGGCGAGGACATAGCCACATGATAAGAAAGCCAATGAAACTCAAGTAATGCCAGCATCCAGCCCCAGAATGCTACAGTCTTCAGGGAAAAGCAAGCATTGCTGGTACTGTCAAAACTGTGAGGCAGTATATTCCCATTGTTTAAGTCAACTTATTGTGGTGTCTTTGTTTTAGCAGCCTGACATACTAAGACAGTGCTTAACAGAAAATCATAGAGTAACTTAGGTGTTGTTTATGCATCTTGCTATTTACCCCTTAAGATCAAAACTTGGAAATACTTCCACAACAGATCATATAAATATACTCAATTATTTTAACTGTGATATAAAATCTATAATGTTGATATACCATAATTGATTTAAATATTCACCTACTAATAAATATTTGACTGTTTCTAATCCTTATCATAATTATGCCATAAATCTCTTGGTTATATTTTCCAAGAAAATATTGCTGGGTTAAAATGTTTACAGAATAAGCTCCGGGTTAATATGTTGGCATAATAAATAGTGCAACCATTTGGTATTTTGACAAATCTGAATGGTAAAAAAGAATAATTAATCTTACTTTACATTATCTGTATTAGTGAGATGATATTTTTATGTGTTCATTTGACACTGGTATCTTTGTGAAATGTGCCTTCACACATTTCCTTGAATTTTGTTTTTTGTTGTTGTTGTTGTTGTTGTTATTATTATTATTATTATTATTATAGGTCTTTCAAAATTTCTATTTTGGAAATAAGATTTTTGTCATATTTGTGGCAAACATTTTCACTGATACAATTGTTTTATAGTGTCTTAAAAGTTTTTATTTATTTAAATTTACTTATTTTCTTTTTATTGATCCTCATTTACTGTTTACTAAAAATTCAGTGAAATTTTAAAACACACTCTATAGTTTCTATAATTGTATTACTTTTATTGCTACTATTGACATTTTTATCATTATTACTATTATATATTTTTAACACCATGCATAATTTGTTTTGAGTGAGTTACAATTCACATTATATGACATCTAATGGGTATGGTGTCTAAAATCTCCATTCTGTTTTATGAACTATTACTATGTTCTTGGAAAACAACATAGCATATTTTTTAGTAAATCTGGTTTTAGCTTTTATCTTTATTTCTTGTCCTTGTATGCTTTGTTTTTCAATTAAAACAAAAGTTGTAGCTGTCTACTCTTTCAAATGAATTATAGAATGAATTTGCTAACTTCTATAAAATCTTTTTGGTTGTGTTAATTATTTTTGATTTCTTGGGGATTAATTTGCATACTTTTTCTAGCAAATGTTTTCATTTGGAAACATATCTTACTATTTTCAAAATATTTTATTTCTGTGATTTATTTCAAATTTTTATGCATAGGCAATAAATGCTTTATCTAAAGACAATGAATTGCATGACTGTTGCACCTTTTACTTTAAGTATATTTCTAGGTAGTATATAGTTGCCATGCAATTGGGAAACATCTTTTACAAGTCTTTCTAATTCTTGGTTTCTTATGGTAGGAAAAATATATACTTTTAAATGTTTGTATTTTATGCCATTTCCTTGCTGAATTATTTTATTAACACTAATTTCTTTTGGAACTTCTGGATAAACAGCTATGCCACTTATTATTGACGGTATTTTCTTTCCTTATTCAAAATTAATATCAAATATTTATTTCTCATTTTACTACATTTTCTCAGTTTAATTAAACTATAGTTTAATGTTAAACAATAGCATTAACATAGTAATAAGTGGTTTCCTAACGATGTATGCATGCATTCATGAGTTAAAGTATGTACTTGATTCAATTTGCTAATTTTCCTTTGGGCTTTTATTTACATTTATATAGCTTGAGTTTGTGAGTATGTGTGTGTTGTAGACGTGTGTGTGTGTGTGACTGCATATGCTACTCTTTGTCTATTTGGTTTGGGGGTTTTCTTAGTTTGCCAGGGAGGCTACAGAACAGACCACAGATTGGTTTGTTTAGATGATAGGATTTATTGTCTCACAGTTTTGGAGGCTAGAAATTGAAAATCAAGATGTCAGCAGGATCACGTTTTCTCTAAAGTCTATGGTATTATGGTGGTGAATTGCGAGCAACCCACAACTCAACACTACCTCCATCATATGATCATCTGTCACTTTTTGTCTCCTACTATGTTCAAATTTCCTCTGCACCCAAGGATACTAGTTATACTGGATTAAGACCAAATGTGATTCAGTTTGATCTTACATTAGTTGATAATTTAAGATCCTATTTAAAAATGGGTTCACATCCTAATCAGGCTTAGGACTTGAATAGAACTTTGTGGGAGGGAACTTACAACAGGGTTTTTAATAGACTTATGGCTTGAGTTGGAAAAATATTAATACTTTTACACCCTGAAAAGGCTTTATATAATATGGATATCAGAAGTGACTTGTGGTTTGATGGAACTGCACCTTCAATCTTTTCTAACTTCTTCAGTTACTAGTCAATTCAGGTTTTACCTCTTCTTTTTCTCCCCCATCTCTGAATTCTTTTATTAGAAAAGAAATTAATCATATTAAGAATACAAAGGAAATTAGTAGAATCTTGCAATTCTAGTACACAATATTAAATTATATGAGAGGAGATTATTAAATTTTCAGAGTGGAGAAAGTAAAAAGAAAATAATAATTGAGAATCTTTTAGGACAGTGTTTCTCAAATGTAGCTGCTTCCACAGACATATTCTTGGGGGAGAGAACCTCAAAATTTCCATGATAACCTTTTAATTTTGCATTTAATTTTGATGATAATCCAAATCAAAGTAACACACACTCATTCAGGATTTTTCGACAAACATCTTACGTAAGAATATTGCCCCATGTTCTAGTTTGCTAGCTGCCAGAATGTAATATACCAGAATGGAATGGCTTTTAAAAAGGGGAATTTAATAAGTTGCTAGTTTATAGTTCTAAGGCTGAGAAAATGCCCCAATTACAACAAATCTATAGAAATGTCCAATTTAAGGCATCCAGGGAAAGATACCTTGGTTCAAGAAGGCTGATGAAGTTCACGGTTTTTCTCTCAAGTGGAAGGGCACATGGCAAACAGAGTTTCTCTCTCATCTGGAAAGGCACATGGTGAACACGGTCAGGATTCCTCTCTCCTCTGGAAGGACAGAGCGAACACAGCATCTTCTGCTAGCTTCTCCTGGCTTCCTGTTTCATGAAACTCCCTGGGAGGCATTTTCCTTCTTTCTCTCCAAAGGTTGCTGGCTGGTGGACTCTGCTTCTCATGGCTATGTTGTTCTGCTCCGCTCTCTATGAATCTTTTTATTTTTCCAAAATGTTTCCTCTTTTATAGGACTTGAGAAACTTATCAAGACCCTACCAAATGGATGGAAAGACACCTCCAGCTAATCCAGTTTAAGAACCACTCTTGATTAAATCACACCTCCAGAGAGATGATCTGATTACAGTTTCAAACATACAGTATTGAATAGGGATTATTCTGCCTTTATAAAATGGGATTTTGATTAAAACATGGCTTTTCTAGGACCTATACCTACTTTCAAACCAGCACACCCCATGACTGCAGCATCTGCCCTGGTGCTTCCGATCTTATGGCTACAAGTGAGAACAGTATTTAACTTTTCATACAGTTTCTCAACTTGAGTCCTCAGATGTTTCATGGAATTGTTTAACATCTCCCATGAGAATTCTAAATAACATGGAATAAGCTGGGGTAAAGATGGCTAAGAGGGATATGCATGTACTATGAAAAAATCACATTTAAGAAGCTATTGATTTCCTAATGCAAATTCTAGAAAGTTAAGCTCAGCAAGATAATTTTGTCTGATGGGCAGTATCAAAGACAAAATACAGATTCAGCCTGGAGGGTCTGGAATAAACATGTGGTTGAGAAATACAGATTTAAAAGTAGAAGAATGCTGGCACATAGAGAACAGTAAGAAAAACATGTCAAAGAGAAAGAACTTCTTTTGGGTCAGTGGATGAATCCTACACCAGAACTTGTCAGTCTTTTTGAACCCAAAAGGCCAATCCAGAAGAAACCCAAGATGTTCCATCAACTTTTTGGTCCCTGTGGCCTGGGAAATCTTTACCTACTTTTTAACACTAAATCAAAAGAAGAACAAAGTCTCCCCCCACCCCTACCTCCAATACCAATATTATTATTTTTATTATTAATTTTGATTAATGCATTTGAAGATTTAAGTAAATAGCTGCTGTAGTTGGGTTTGAATGGCCCGGATCCATCCACCAAGTGCTGTCATCGTTGGTGAAGCCATCCAGTTCTCAGCGAGGACATCACTGGGGTCCGCGCTATAATTATTTTATAGCTTCAGTTTGCTCTAGCTGGGTCCCCAGTTCCCCACCTTTTTGCATCAGATCATCCACCTATGCAATCTTTTCCAGTAAAGACGTTAGGTACCGTTCTTGCCCCTGTGAGCTGTTGGAAATAATCTTGAGTCTCATTTCTGTCACTGGTGGATGTGATGTCCACAAATTCCAGAAGTCTTTGTTTGGAGGCATTTGAAAGAGGATCTCCTGAGTCCTTTTGCAGTAGGGGCAGGTGGGTTGATGAACACAACCACCTTTCCAGGTTGGATTTGGCTATTTACAAATACCTAACTCATGCTGACAAACAGATGCCTTCACAGGAGGAGTCCTCAATTGTAGATATTGCTCCAGGACTAAAACCTCTTCTTGTATCATTTTCGATAATTCATATTTTATTAGAAAGCTTCCCAATTGATTCAGTTAAAAATTCACTGCTATGAAACTTTAAACTATATTATTTAATAATATCTTTATATGACAATATATGCTATACAATTATATCCCATATCTTTTCGTCATGCTCATTTCATTCATCATATTTTTTCTTTGTCTGCTTCTTTTTTATGTTCATTTATGTGGTTTCTTTATTTTACTTTATTTCAGTTAACTTTGTATGCATTTTCATTTTCTTTTTATTTAAATGCATGGTTTATTGTTTTGTTGTGTTTTATGAATTCCAATAAATTTATTTGAGAAGAATTTCCCTTTGGTCACCACCTATGCCATTCATAGTGTTTGATATGTAATGTTTTACATATCACAGGTGTTTGATATGTAATGTTTTCTAGGAATGTCATTTAAAAATTGATTAATTTTCTATTTGCCTACTTAACACACATATCAGAAATTTAAAAACAATAATTTTAAGTAATATATATGTTTTGTTTCTATTTTGTTATCAATTTTAATTCCTTTATTGTGTCAAAAGATATTATGCATATTACTTCTGAATTTATGAACTTGTTGACATTTTTTATGGCTAAAAAACTTGTCTGATTTTTATCAAAAATTTTTTGTGGATTTGAAAAGTGTGTGTATTCTCAATCTGTATATGCAGAGTTCAACTATATTTATCAGACCATGCTTATTTCAAATCTTTTAGTGTGAGTAATCACCTTTTGGTTGATTATTTTTTATTGTCATGCTATTTCCTGCTGTAGATAAGGGAATAAACCCTTGGCCAAATATAAACCAACTAAGCAGAGAAGAAATTTTCAGACTAAGCACCTGTGTGTGGTTCTAAAGGGAAAGTATGCATCACCCAGCATTTAAGGCTCATGGCTGAAAGTCTCTACACTCCTCTCATCTTATTGTTTCTGTTTTTCCACTGAAATACCCATCTATTTATGCATGTGGTTCACCTTTTCCACTAGAGCCTTTTGTGTATGTTTTACAATTTTTAAATTTTGTGCTTGATAGTTCCAATATCTGGGTCATACCTGTCTAGTTTTGTGATTTCTTTCTTTTGAGAGGATGTTGAATTTCAAGTTTCTTTGCATGTTTTGTAACTTTTAGTGAAAAACCTTACAAAACATCAGAGATTGAGAGAGATGACATTTATGCCTGGAAATAGGCACACCGCAGTTTTTTTTTTTTTTTTTTTTTTTTGCTAGACCTTTATTGTGGAACAGTGAGTCAGTCTACTCAGAAACTGACTGACCTTGGGTTTAGTTGTTGCTATGTTTACTTAAACTGTAGCACAGGTTTCAGATTCCTCTCCCCTTATCTTGTGCTTAGGGTGGGGGCTGGTTTGCAGGGATTTACTCAATGCTTGTCCCACCATGAATTTTAGGTAATCTTCTTGGGCTTCTGGCTCAGAAGTGTCTCTCATGATCTTGAACCTTTCTAAGAGTAGATTGATCTTGTTACTCAGTGCTTCCTAGCCTGAGGATGAGGGTAAGGATGAGCGTGAGATAAATTTTCTGTTGCCTTGATTCAGCTTCAGACATAGACAGGCTCTGAGTACCTGGGTCTTGGGGGTGGGGCTTTCTCAGCGACCCAATTTTCCTGGTGAATAAACAGTAGAGCAGAATGCCTAGAAGCCTGAAATTCTGTCTGTTTTACTTGACATTATTTTTCTTAATAGATTTCTGAGGTTATTATAGGCAGGGGAAAGTGTGTAAATAAGAGATAAAATGCCAACTATGTGATCATCCAATTCACTAATGCAGAGCTATAAGAAAACTGGGTTGGAACTTTGATTATGAGCCATAATAAGCCTCAGAGGTCACAACTTACTCATACAACTGCAGTGAAGAATGACTTCATCGTGGATTTTTGCCTTAATCATATTGCTCCAGTTGTTTTGGAATAAACGAGTTGATTACTACTCTGATTATCAATTTTTTCAGTTGTGAAGACTCTTAGAAAAAGGTAAAAGAAATTACTAAGATATACATTACAGTTATTTTCCCCATTACTTCATATGCTTTTCTAAACATATTTCCTCATGCTTTCAAACTCATCCTTATCCCTCTCAACACTAGAGGATAACATTGCTTCCTATCACACAGAGGGTTTTTGGCATGTAGCCCATTGATTTATCAGCTCATATATCATTTATCTGAATGCATATCCAACCTGACTTTGTTTTGCCTTAGCAAGAGGGGCACTTTTTTCTATGCAAAGCAAATTCATGCTTCTGTGCTGTGGAGCTCGACCCTTCCTGTCATTTTAGGAAAGTAGATACATCAATCTTCTAGTATCTCTTCTGTGTATCTTCTTCTTTGCAATTGGTTTCTTTTCCTGAGCATATAAGTGTTTTTAAGGTTTTAACACCTTAAAATAATAATTCTGCCATGACCCCTAACTTTTTTCTTTTTATAATAAGGCTTTAAAAAGAGAAAACTCTACTCTCAGTCCACATTTTTACTTCCCATTCATTGCTTAACCCATTTTAGTCTGGTTGCTATTTGCAACTTTCCATTGAAACTTCTCTCGCTAAGTTTATCAATGATTTTACTGTCAAATCCATAGAGTACTCTTTAGTCCCTATCTTTTTAAACTCTTAAGTGGCATTTGACACAAATGATCTTGATCTCTCTTTTTTCCTTAAAATCCTCTGTGTGGAAAAAAAAAAATCCTCTGTGTGTTTTACGAAGATTTTATGTTGGCTCGAACAGGCATCAGGCTATACCTGCATTCAAAAATGCTCAAGGTAAAATCCAATTCAGCCATGATATATGAAATAGAACTTTGTGAGCTCAATTCTCAAGTTAACCGTGCAGTGAAGTAAATTCAAAATCATTATCTGAAGTTAATTTTGACTGCCCTGCCTGAGGGAGTTCCGAAAGCCTGAATCTGAACATTGGTGGAATATTCTTCAATTCAGATGCTTTCACAAAGGGATATTAGTCCTTCCTCTACTCAATATGTGTGCCATGAGTGTCAAATAATAGTTCTCAAGCAAATCTTTGCAAAGAAGTATAATATTGTATTCAACCTGTCTGGAGATTTATCAAACTCTCACACTGGAAAAATACTGAGAGAATATTGGTTAAAAGATGTGAAAACTATCCTCTAGTATAGATATGCTATTGTACCACACACTGGCCCTCCCAAATAAGAGATCTATGCATGTATATCACATTGCCTTAATACTGTATAAACTTGTTTCATGTGGATGAGACAATGTATTAGTACGATTGAAAACATTTACTTTCTGGTGAGATATCTCTGGGTCTGAATCCAGTTAAACCAATTCTGAATTATGCAGAAAGTCATTTCATCTTACTCAGCCTGAAAGATAAGATAACACTAGCTTGTATAATGCAAACTTCAACTTCAGGAAACAACCACTGTAGTTATATTCATTACAGTAGCACATCCTGCTCTGGTTAATCTAATAGGATTCTTAATATTACCACTAAAATTTAGATTCTGAATCCTGGAAGTCTGAGCATTTTATCACAGTGTTACACATGAAGATTTATCATAATACCAAAGGCCCAGTCTGCTATTAGTCAGCAAACTATGTGCAATAATTTTTTCACTGTCTCAGGAATACATAATATCTTTTTCTCCTATGCAACTACTGTATTCTATACATTATATATAGTTTGTTTTAATATTAGCCACTCAATATTTTATAAAAAATGTGTGTGTGTGCATCTCTCATGCTCACTGGCTCCAGATGTGAAATTTGGGGGGACGATATTTTTTGTTCTGTGGGATTTTTGAATTTTAGGGCCATTAACTAATACAACACAGGCAACTAGAAATCATTGCAAAAATGAGTTTTGTATGTATATATAAATAAATGATAAAATACAGTACCTAATGGCATTTTTTTGGAGCTCTGTCTTATTTATAAGAAAGATATCCGATACAAATTTATCCTAAAATCCTGAACTCCTTTGAAATATGAGTTGATTTTGAAAAGATCAATTTCAGTAAGGATGTATATGGATTTCTCAAATATGATTTTAAACCTACCGGTAAAAGAACTGAATAGATGAAGTATAGTGTAATAGCAACACAAGTAAAAACGATTTCAGATACTTTATGCTTAAAAATATTTTACAGAATCTCTATGTCCAGGAAAATAAAGTAGACATATTTTCCCTATACCTTCCACTAAGTACGAAGAAAACCCCTTGACGCTATGTCTAAAACACATATAAGAAGATCCTGAAAGGTGGAGAGAAGAAATAGACCAGACAGGGAACTCGGGGCCAAAACAACTGCATGATGGTGAGTTCCCTGGGTTTTCTTTATGTCTCACATAACACAGAGTTAGAGCTGATGAAGAGGGCAATAGGCCTTGCTAAATACAGACCAAAAAATGTCCTATCCAAAGCATTCAGTCTTGCACCAAAGACCACGAAAAGCAAAGGCCAGTAAGAAAGACAAATTTTAGACAATAACCAATCTATTCCAGACAAACACACAGAAATCCTGTGACCTTAGGCTCACCCATGCCAGCAAAGGCCCCATGGGTAGATTACAATCCTATGCTAGTCAGAGTATAAGGAGGTGCTCCAACCACAAGCCAATGTGTTGGAGAAGGCTGAATAGAGACACAGAACTTCCATCTCCAGAAGGGGCAGGAAGGCCTCCCCAAGGAAAATGTCTTGACCAGAGTGAGGAGCTCAGACGTCCCCCCTAGCTAACAGCAATGCTCTATATCCCACCCTTATCCCAGATGTGGTGCTTATAGGGGAAACAATTTGAGTAACACAGATTTCTTATCAGAGACTATGGAAGCCAGAATTAAGTATGTCAAAATTTTTGAAGACTTGAAAAAAAATAGATCCTGTCCATTCAGAATCCTTATTCAGAAAAAAAAATATCCTTTAGAAACGAAAGCAAAGCAAAGACATTCTCAGAAAATGTACATAATAAAATAATTTGTTGGGAAGAGAACTACTTTTAGCATGGCTGAAGGAAGTTCTCCAAATGGAAAGGACCCAATAAAAGAAGGACTCTGGGAATGTCTAGAAGAAAAAACATATTAAGCAAAACTATAGGTAAATACAATAGATTTCCCTTATTCTCTTGAAAGGAAAATTATGTTTGACATTATAACACTGATATTGATATAAACAGAGATAGAGGAAATAATCAAGCCAATTATTGGAAACAGTAAAGGGACATAAAACATATAAAGCCACTAAACTACTCATGAACTGGTAAAAAGTTGATGTCAACAGACTGATAGAGCAATAGCTAAAAAACGTTTAAAAGACATACACTCAACAATACTATAGATAAATCAAAATGGATTTTTAAAAATATTCAAGTAATTTTCAAGAAGCAAGAAAAAGAGAACAAAGAAATAAAACACAGAGCCAGAGACAACAAATAGAAAACGTAGTTCAAATGACAAACCAGAGTCTTCAAACATCAATAATGCCATAAAAATAAATGTTCTAAATTAAATCTATTAAAAGGCACAAATGGGCACAGTGGTTTTAAATCATATGACACAAATTTATGCTATCTGAAAAAATTCACTTTAAAGATATATCAGGGAAATATGAATCAAAAGAAAGTTTGAGTAGCTATATTAATATCAGATAATGTAGACTTTAGTATAAAGAAATTTACCTTTGCCAGAGAAGGACGTATGATAATGATAATGTGTTAATCACAATGCTAAGTATGTATACATTCTTTAAAAAGAGCTGCAAAATATATGAAGCAAAGACTGATAGAATATTAAGGAGAAATAGAAATTATAGTTGGAAACTTGAATACTACTCTCCTAACTGCTAAAATCAGCAAAGATAGAGAAGATCTCAACAAACTTTTAATTACCAGGACATAGATGATATTTATAGAGAATATGTTCTCTAATATGTATCTCAGAATATATATTGTTTTCAAATGCCTGTGAATTGTATGGAAAAACTATATCCAGGCCACGGCAAAAAAAAAAAGGAAAATCCCTAGGAATCTATGAATAAACTCCTGAAATGATATGAGTTCAGCAAAGTCACAGGCTGCAAAATAAACTTATGAGATCAATTATATATCTATATGTTGGCAAGGAACATAATGTCACAGCAATTAAAAATACAGTATCATTTACAATCACTCAAAATAAAAATCTTAGGTATAAGTTTAATAAAACATGTATAAGTCTTTTACAATGAAATGTGAGAAAAAGCTGATGATAGTAAGAAGGCAGATTTGAATAAGTGGAGAGACACATCTTTCTCATGGTTTGGAACACTCAACTTAGTAATAATTAGTAAAGATGTTAATTCTCCTGAAACTGAATAAAGGTTAATTCTCCCGAAACTGAATAAAGGTTTAAATCAGTTCTTATAAAATTCCCAGCAAGATTTTTGTGAGATATAAACACGGTAATTCTAAGATTAATATGGAAGTCAAAGGAAATAGAATAACTAAAAACATTTTCGAAAAAGTAGAATAGGGTGAGTGGAATCATGCTACTTGATTTTATTATTTATCATATAGCTACAGTAATCAAGATTGTGTGATGTCGACATAAAGCTAGATACACAGATTAATTGAATATAATTGAGAGTCATAGAAAGTCCAGTTAAACATGCCCAAATGATTTTATACAAAGATACAAAAGAATTCAGTATATAAAGTTAACCTTTGCAGCAAAGGGTTCTTGGGCAATGGCACATCCAAAGACAAAGGAGAAGGGGCAGGAGGAGGGGTGGATGAGAATGAGATAAAGATGAATGGAGAGGAGAAAGAAGAGGAGGAGGAGGAGAATAAGAATAAGGAGAGTTTTAACCTAAGTGTTACATCTTACATAAAATTAACTCAAAATGGACTTGAACTTAAATGTAAAATAGAAAACTATAAAACGTCCTATTGAAAAATAGAAAGAAATATTTAGAATCTGGGGCTAAGCAGAAAGCTCTTTGCCTTGGTACCAAAAGCACGGCATATAAAAGGAAAAAATAATAAATAAGAATGCAACAAAATTAAAAACTTGTGCTTCATGAAAGAACCGTAAGGAGTGCAAATTGAAGCTATGAAGTGGGAAAAATATTTTTAAGGACATATCAAATGAAGAAATATTATTTTGAACATATTAAGAACCCCCAAAACTCCTTAGTGAAAAAACACAATTCAAATATGAATTGGGGAAAAGGTATGAATAGACATTTTACCCATAAACATGTAAATATATAGCCAATATATTAGCCGTTAGAGAGCTGAACATTAAAACTACACTAAGATAATTCTACATATCTATCACAATGATTATAATAAAATAAAATAATAGTGGCAGTAAATGCCAGCACAGATACTTTGCAGATGGGAATGTAAAGTGGTATCCATTCTGCAAAACATTTAGCAGTTTCTTTTTTATACAATTTGATAAAGTATATACTTACATTTCATATCACCATTCAAAGTATACAATGGCTCACAGTATCATCATATAGGCATGCATTCATCATCACAATCGATCTTTGAACATTTTCATTGCCCCCAAAATAAAAATAAGAATAAAAATTTTAAAAGTACACCCAAAACATTCCATACCCCTATAGCCCTTATTATTTATATATATTTTTGTCTGTATTTTCTTACTCATGTGAGGTTTTCACAATCATATAATCAACTTTAAAAAGCTATATAGTTATACAATCATCTTCAAGAATGAAGACTTTTGGATACAGTTCAACAGTATCAGAGTTTTCCCTTTAGCCACTCCGATATACCATAAACTGAAAAAGGGATATGTATATACTTCATAAGAGTACCCTCCAGAATGACCTCTATACTCTATTTGAAATCTCTCAGCTACAAAAACATTTTATTTCATTTTCCTTCCTCCTTTGGTCAAGAAGTCTCCCTCAATCCCTTGATGCCAGGGCCATGCTCATCCCTGGGAGCCATGTCCCACGTTGCCAGGAACATTTACCGGCACTAGGAATCACGTCCTATGTAGGGGCACAGAGCAGTGAGTTTAAGTGCAGATTTTGCTTAGAAAGAGAGATCACATCTGAGCCACAAAAGAGATTCTCTGGGGGTGATTTTTAGGTATAGATATAAGTTGGCTTAACTTCTCCTTTGCAGGAATGAGTTTCATAGGGGCAAGTCCCAAGATCAAGGACTTGCCCCATCAATTTGGCAGTCCCCAGTGCTTGTGAGAATGTCAGGTAATTCATTATGGCCACAGAGACTTCAGTGGCCGCACATGACAAAGAATATAAAATTTACAAATTCATTTCAGAAAAACCACTAAATAAGCAAACAAAAACAACATATAAAAACAATAGCAAGGTGGGCCATGGTGGCTCAGCAGGCAGAGTTCTCACCTGCTATGCCGAAGACCCAGGTTCGATTCCCAGTGCCTGCTCATGCAAATAAATAAATAAATAACCCTGGGTGAAGAGCGAGAGTCTGATTTCCAGAATTGCCAATTATATTATAAAAATGCCAAGTGTCAAATAAAAATTACAAGGCATGCAAGAAAACAAGAAAATATGACCCATACACAGTGCAAAAAAAAGTTGTTCAGGTTTGAAAGTATTCCTGCACCCTAGAAAAGCCATATTTTAATCCTGATCAATCTTGTGGGAGCAGCCATTTCTTCTAATCCTTATTCAGTACTATAGGTTGGAAACTTGGTTAGGTTGTCTCCATGGAGATGTGACTCACCCACTTGTGGGTATTAACCTATCACTAGTGGGAGATGTGACTCCACCTATTCCAGGTGGGTCTTGATTAGTTTACTGGAATCCTTTAAAAGAGGAGAAGCTTGAGAACAAGGGGAGAGCAAAGAGCAGGGTCACATAAATGGTGAGAGCCAGAGCTCATGAAACCAGAGGTCTTTGGAGATGAGGAAAGACCCCTGGGAGAGCTTCATGAAACAAGAAGCCTGGAGAGAAAGCTAACAGACATCACCAGGTTCACCATATGCCTTTCCAGTTAAGAGAGAAACCCTGAATGCCATTGGTCTTTTTGAACCAAGGCATCTTTCCCTGGATGCCTTAGATTGAGCATTTCTATAGAATGGCTTTAATTTGGACATTTCCATCACCTTAGAATTGTTAACTAGTAACTCATTAAATTCCCCTTTTTAAAAGTTGTTCCAAAAAATAAATTAAAAATTTTAAAAAGCTGTTCTGTTTCTGTTATACTGCATTCCAGCAGCTAGCAAACTAGAATAAAGCATTACATAAAAATTGTCCCTGAGGGAGACAAGATATTGGGCTTACTAGGCAAAGAATTTAAACCTCCTCTTTTAAATATGCCTAAAGAACAAAGGAACAGTGCCTAAAGAACTAAAATAATATATGAGAACAGTTTCTCACCAAATATAGATATTAATGAAAATGAACAAATACTTTTTTAAAAGTTGCAAACATTAAATCTGAGAAGAAAGGCATGATTGCTGAAATTAAAAATTCACTATAATAGCTCAATCAAAGTCAATAAAGTTGAAGACATGCTAATTGTGAAACATAAAGAATGAAGAAAATGTGAAAAGTCTGATAGATTTACAGGATGCCATCATACATATAAGCACACACATAATGGGAACCCCAGAAAGAGAGTAAAATGAGACAGGTGCAGAGAGTATAGTTGAATAATTAATGGCACAGCAAATTTGAGGAAAAACATTAATCTGCACATCCAAGAAACTCAATAAGCTCTAGGTAGAATAAGCTTAATAGGACCCAAACTTACACACCTCTGAATCAGACTGTTAAAACACAAAAAAAGAAAATCATGAAGACAGCAAGAAAGAAATCACTCACCAGTTACAAAGTGACCTCAATAATGTTAATACTTCATTTCGTATCAGTAACAACAGGGACCAGATTCAGTGGGTTGACATATTCAAAGCTCTGAAAGAAAAAAGAATGTCAACCAAGATTTCATAGCCAGTAAAACCATCTTTATAAAGGATGAAAAATTAAGACGTTCCAAGATAAAAAATGAAAGACTAAGAAAACCTATCACTAGCATACCTGTCCTAAAGTAAATACTAAACCTTCAGAATAAAATGAAAAGACATTAGTCAGTAACCAGGGTCCATATGAAGAAATAAATAGCACTGGTAAAGCTATTATATAGATAAATATAAAAGCAAATATAACTATTTTGTTTATGAATATTTTTGTCTTATTGGCTTAAAAACAACTGCATAAACCGTGCAATGTGAAAATAGTTTATGTGACAATAAAAGCACAAAGGAGAGGAAGTGAAGGAGTCATATTAAAGCAAAGTTTTGTATGCTATTGAAATTCAATTAGTATGAATCCTAATTAAAAGAGTATTAATTAAGAATAATTAAATGATCAATTCTTCTTTTAAAGCCTTCAACTGGTAGGAAAAGGATTCTGTCATTGTTAGAGGCAATCTTTTAGTTGATTGCAGATATAATCAGCCATTGATGCAATCAACTTAAAATGCTTTAAATCAACAAAATAGCATCACAGTACACATCAGGACAGTGGCATGACCAAATAACTGGATGCCATAACCTAGCCACGTTGAGTAGGTTCATCATCATACTCCAGAACAGACCATAAGTAAAGTCACAAAATGCATCTCAATAAGTTTAAAAAGATTGCAATCATACAGAGTATCTTCCCCAACCAAAAGGAATGAAATAGGAAATTAGAAATGGTAGGAAAACTGGAAAATTCACAAACACATGGAAATTAAACTATACATATTAAATAGCCAATTGGCCAAAAAGAAATAACAAGGTAAATTAAAACATACATGGAGAATGAATGAAAATAAAAATACAAAATACCAAAACTTATGGGATATAATGAACAGAGCACTCACAAGAGAAATTTAAGTCGGTAAATATTTACATTAAAAAATTATCTCATATACACCCAACAAATTTAGAACAGGGGCTCAGAGAGGGATGTTCATAGCAGCATTATTTACAATTTTCAAAACATAAAAGTAACCCAGTTGTCTATCCACCAATAAGTGGGTAAGTGAAATGTTGTGTAGACATACAATGGACTATCAGTCAGCCATCAAAAGGGATGAGATTCTTGTACATGCAGCAACATAGACGAACCTTGAAGGCATCATGATGAGTGAAACAAATCAAACCCAAAAGGACAAGTATGATCTCACTGATATGAAACAATTAGAATAAGCGAACTCATTGAGCCAGAATCTAGAATATAGGTTGCCAGGAGACAGAATGTAGATAAGGCATAGGAAGTTGAGGCTTTAAGTACACAGAGTTCCAGTATGAAATGATGGAAGGGTTTTGGTATTGCAGGGTGATGATGGCAGCCCAACAATGTGAACGTAATTAAGAGAACGAAAATATATTTCTGAGTGTTTATAAAAGGAGACAGGTTATGTTCTATAATGTAAATTTAAAAATGCATGAAACTGCACTACATAAACAGTAACCTTAAGTTACAACATGGACAAAAGTTAATAGTTCAACTATAAAAATAATCTTTTATTAATTATAATAAATGTACCACACCAATGCAAGTCAATATTAGCGGGGTATACGAAATCCTGTATTTTATTCATGATTTTTCTATAAACACAACTTCTCCAATAAAAAAGTTATTAAAAAATCTCAAATCAACAACCTAATTTTATAACCTAAGGAAATAAGAGATGTAATGCAGACGAGCAGAAGAAAGGAAATTTTATAGACGGAGATAAATTAAATAGAAAATGGAAAACCGATACAAAAAATCCATGAAAGCAGAAACTGATTCTTTGAATGGATCAACAATATTGAAAAAACTTTTAATGAGAGAACCTAAAAATAAATGAGAGGATTCAAATTTCTAAAACCACAAATTGAAGTGGACACTTCACTACTGAATTTATGACAATAAAAATGAATATAAGAGAATAATATGAACAATCGTATGAGAACTAGTTAGAAGACCTAGATGGCATAGACATACGTGCAGAAACACAGAAACTGCAAGGCTGACTGAGGAAGACATACAAAATCGAAATTCACTAACAACATGTAAAGAAATGTAATCAGCGATCAAAACCTTTTGAAGAAAAGTACAAGAATTGTTGGCTTCTCTAGTATATTCTATCAAACTGAAGTAAGGAATTAAAACTAACACTTATCGGGGGGCATGGGTAGTTCAGCGGTAGAATGCTCGCCTGCTATGCAGGAGACCCGGGTTCAATTCACGGCCCACGAGAAAACTATGAGTTCCCAGATTCTTCAAAAATAGAAGAGGAGGGCATGCACTTCCCTCATTCATTTTATAGGAACAGTGTTACCCTGATACCTAAGCCAGATTAAGACATCACAGGAAAAGGAAACTAAAGACCAATATCCCTTAAAAGTATATGTGCAGTAAAGCCACAACAAAATGCTAGCAAGCTGAATCCAGGCACATATTTGAAGGATTATACACCATGACTGTTCTAGTTTGCTAGCTGCTGGAATGCAATATACCAGAAATGGAATTTTAAAAGGGGAATTTAATAAATTGCTAGTTTACAGTTCTAAGGCTGTGAAATTGTTCAAATTAAAACAAGTCTGTAGAAATTTCCAATCTAAAACATCGAGGGAAAGATACCTTGGTTCAAGAAGACTGATGGTGTTCAATGTTTCTCTCTCAGCTGGAAGGGTTCATGGCAAACATGGCGATGTCTGCTAACTTTCTCTCCAGGCCTCTTGCTTCATGAAGCTCCCTGGGAGGTGTTTTCCTTCTTCATCTCCAAAGGACCTTGGTGGTTGGACTCTAAGGTTCTTTCATCCTTCTGTCATGGCTCTGTGCTCTCTTCTCATTCTCAGAAGTGACTCTCTCCAAAATGTCTCCTCTTTTATAGGATTCCAGAAAACTAATCAAGACCCATGTAGACTAGGTGGAGATAACCTAATCAAGTTTCCAACCTATAGTACTGAATAGGGAATGGAAGAAACTGTTGCTCCCACAAGATTAAAGTATGGCTTTTCTAGGGTACATAAATTCTTTCACATGGACGCAATGACCAATTTGGATTTAACCCAGATGTATGTAAGAGATAGGCAACATTTAAAAAATAATCTATTTAATATATCACAGTAATAGAATGGAGGCAACAATTAATACATGATCACAGTATTGATGCAAATGTAACAGGTGACAAAATCCAATACTTTTTTGTGATAAGAAGGAAAACATATAAGCTAGGCATTATAAGGGAAAATTCTTAATATCGTAGAGGCCATTTATGAAACCCACGGGTAATTTCATAGTCAATGGTGAAAGACCAGAAGCATCCCCAAGATCCGGAACAAGAAAACAGATGTCCACTCTCACAACCGCCAGTTCACATACCAATGTAAGTCCCAGCAGAACTGTTAGTCAAGAAATATAAAACGTTTCCAACTGGAAAAGGAAGAAATATGAATATCTATTCACAGGTGACATGATCTTACATAGAAAACATTCTAAAGAGTCCACCAAAATACTGTCAGATTAATAATATTAAACAGTATTAATTGTATTCACTAACAAATACGTGAGCTTGGCCAAGTTGCAGGATACAATATCCACACACAAGAATCCATTGTATTAGATAAACTAGCAAAGAAAAATTAAAAAAAGGAAATTAGGAAATCTATTCAGTTTATATGAATAACAAAAAGAATAAATTTCTTAGGAATAAATTTAAAGAAAGGCATATAAATTTGGATACTCAAAACTAGAAAATATAATTAAATGAAATTAAAGAAATTCTAAATAAATGAAAAGATATTATATGCCATGGATTGGAAAAACATACTTTTAAGATGGTAATATTCATAAAGTTTTGAAAATTTTGAATAATGCTGCTATGAACATCAGTGCACCAATTTCTGCTCAAGTCCCTGCTTTCAATTCTTTAGGTACGTATGAGGCAATTTTCTTTAATGTACATATTTAGAGACTTAAATTTCCCTTGTGAGTGCTGTGGTCACTATATCCCATAAATTTGGGTATTTTATACTTTCATTTTCACTCATCTCAAGGTATATTTTAATTTGCCTTACTATTTCTTGTAGACCAATTGGCTATATATTATGTTCAGTTTAATTTCCACATATTTGTGAATTTTCCAATTTTCTACCATTTCTGATTTCTGGTTTATTCCTTTACGGTTGGAGAAGATACTCTGCATGATTTCAATCTTTTTAAATGTATTGAGATGTATTTTGTGGCTTTACCGACGGACTGTCCTGGCGTGTGATGATTAACCTCCACAGCTTGGCTAGGCTATGGAGTCCAGCAGTTTAGTACTGAGACATGTTCCAACATGGCTGTTCCTCAAAAACATGAGTCAAAGAAGCCAATCACATGAGATTCCATTTCTTTGAAACTTTAAGGAGAAGTAAATCCATAGACAAGGAAAGAAGATTGGTGGTTGCCAGCAGCCAGAGGGGGAGGACAGGATGTGGAGAACGGGGGCGGATGCATAATTAACAGGGGCTGGACTTTGGAGGTGATAAAAAATGTTTTGGAACTTGATAGAGGTAACGGTTACACAACATTGTGAAGATACTAAATGATGCTCAATTGTGGCCTTTACAATGGTTAATTTTATTTTAGGTAACTTCCATTTCAATAAGAAGAAAAAGAATAAATTGAAAACTTGGACTGCACCAAAATTAAATTAAATATGCCTGCTCTTTGAAAGATGCTACTACCAATATTTAAAGAAAAGCCATATATTAAAGAAGAAAATATTTATAAATCATAAAATCCTATCTCTGAAAGGACATATTCCTAGAATATATAAAGAACTCTCAGACCTCAATAATAAAAACTCTACCATATTTAATAAATAGGCTGTCAATTTGACTAGACAATTTAGCATAGACTTTACATCTGTAAATTAAGGTGGCCATTTAATAATTGTTTTAAAATTCTGTTTTCTAAATGAATGAAATGCTTCAAAGTAAATGAATAAAGGAAAATATCAGGGTAGATATTTTCTTAGAATATAATTGGGTCCTGCAGGTATCTGTTACTTGAGGTGAACTAAGTAGTCTAACAATCAAAGGAACATGTAGAAAAGGCAACAATTTTATCTACATAACACCAATTTATATTCTATAATAAAATTAAAATAATACATAATAGAAATGGGTATAGATAGATCAATTGAAAGATCTAGAGGTTATTAAATAAGGGATATTCCCCTGTTCACCTAATAATGGAGGAGAGAGAGATGTGTCCCAATTCACTGTATCTACCTGCAAATGAGCAAGAAGCATCCCTTATAGTCAGGTCTCCATGTGATACAGAAACTCTGCTACTCAGAGAAACCAGGCGAGTTGTAGTTGGTAATGGCAAAGGAAGTGTGTTCAGGAGGCAGTCTTCATAAAATCCCTACTATGTTTATACTATTAATTTCTAATGTAACCTTATCAGCATGATAAAAAATTTTGGAATTTTTTTGGAGACATCTTCATAGACTAGTCCATGGGCAATTTTTGTAAATTTCTATGTGTTGCTAAAATAAATGTATACCATCAATTTATTGGATATAGAGATTTACTTATTATGTCAAGGTTGTTAAATGTATTTTCCAAATTTTCTATATATTTTTTATTATTAAAATATTTGTTATTGGCTAAAGCCAATCGGTTCTCGTAGAAGGGAAAGAGAGGCACATGGTATACACTTTTAAAAAATTAAATCATTTTACAAGTTAAAACTAAAGTGTTCTAATCTTTAGTGATTTTTAAAAATGCATGTAAAACTTTATCTTCTAACAAGCTTTCATTTGCACAAGTAGATGGGAAAACTACAGACGCAGACCAGATGAGGCTGCATTCAACTTTTAATTAAGGCCTCAATTGTCAGTCACCAAGGAGATATTTTCCAGTTAAAAGTTAAAAGCATAACATATCATGTATACTTTTGCAAATTATTTTTCCATTTGATCTATGAGTAGTTATAAGAGTGATGAAATCTATTATGATTGTGGAAGTGTCAGTTTCTTCTTTTAATAATTTTGGGTTTTGCTTCATATATATTCATACGATATTATGACTGCCACATTTACGTGTATATTGTTCATTTTATCACTAACCCCTTGGGGAAATTTCTTTCCTCTGTTAATGTTGTCAAACTTAATATCTATTAAAACTAACATTAATATGGCAGTACCAACTTTATTTTGGTTGATATTTACTAGATATATCTGTTTCCATTCCTTTATTTGCAACATTTCTGTTTAATATTTGTTTCTTTTAAACTTCGAAGAACAAGAATGATTTTTACTGCTTCTCAGTTTTGTTAATTCTCATTTTAGCAGGGGAGGTTAAACATTCATTATGATTAGTAAGGTAGTTGGAATTATCTTGGTGTAACATTTGTTTTTTACTCAATATACTCTTTCTTTCTCATCTTCTCCTGGTTGAAGCTAACTACTTTACTAGTCTTTGTCATATTCTCTTATTGAAGTTAACTCCTTCACTAATTCTTTCAGTGAGGTCTCATGTGATGAAATTTCTAATTCTTTGAAAATATGTTTATATATCATCTAAATTACTTAGTCTGCTAATATCAGAAATCCATAATAAGAAATGTAAGCTCATAAAATACATATTTTTAATGAGATATTTACTTACCACAAAATTGAGTTTTTAAAGTGTTATTTGTGGTTTCAATGTTTCTCTGGCTTTAAGTGTATTCACACATTTGTGCAATAATCACCATCAAATCCAGAAAATTTTCTTCAACCTCCGAATAATAACATATCTATTAACAGTCACTATTCATTCCCTCTATCTGTGGTAATCATTAATCTAACTTCTGTCCATATGGATTTCCCTACTCTGGAGATTTTATAGAAATGAAATAATAAAAAATGTGGCCTTTTGTCTCTTTCACTTAATATGACATTTTCAAGTTTCATCCATATTATGGCATGTATCAGTGCTTCATTCCTCTTTCTGGTAAGGTGAAACTTCATTGCATGAATACATATTTTACTTTTTTTTTAACATGGGCAGGCACCAGGAATCGAACCCGGGTCCTCTGGCATGGCAGGCAAGCACTCTTGCGTGCTGAGCCACTGTGGCCCAATACGTATTTTATTTAACCATTTCGTTGAGAGTTTTTCCACTTTTTTAGCTATTATGAGTAATGCTACGATGGCATTCACTTACATATATTCTTTTTTTTTTGTAGCCTATATGGTGGGGTCACATTTCATTATCTCTCCATGTGAGTATCCTGTTATTGCAGCACCATTTGTTGAGTTTTGTTTGTTTGTTTTGCTTGTTTATCGTTTTCTGGAAAGTGCATTGACCAGGAATCAAACCTGGGTTTCCCACATGGCAGGTAAGAATTCTACCACTGAATTGCCCTTACAGCCCACCCCCCCGCATGCACATTTTTGTAGATATATTTTTAAAATTAGTTTTGGTACATTACTAGTTGTGGAATTGCTTGGTCATATGATAACTTTGCATTTAGCTTTTTGATGAGCTGACTATTTTTTCGAGGAATTCACAAGTTATTATATAAAGTGGTCACATCATTAAAAAATGCCATCTGCAGTGTATGAAAGTTTTTTCTCCATATCATTATAGATACAGAATATCTATCTCTTCAATTACATCAAGTGATAGAGGGTATCTATCTCTTCAATTACAGCCATCCTAATGGGAGTAGAGTGGTATCTCATTCTGGATTTGATTTGCATTACTCTAAGAACTGATGATGTTGAGTACCTTTTCATGGGCTTATTGATCATTTATAAATCTTCTTTGGATAAATGCCCATTTAAATCATTTGTTCATTCTAAAACTTTTTATCTGTCTACTTATTTTAGGATTGTAAGGGTGCTTTATATATTCTAGCCACTAGACCTATATCACATATAAAAGTAGCAATTTTTTTTCCAAATCTGCATGGTATCTTTTCACTTTCTTGATAGTGCTTTTAAGCACAAATGTTGGTGTTTTATTTTGATGAAGTCCAATTAATCAATTTTTTCTCTTTTGGTGAATATGCTTTTGCTGTCTTATCTAAACAATGACTGCATAATTGGAAGTCCAAACATTTGTGCCTACATTTCCTTCTGAGATTTTATTTACATTTATTTTTTTAAGTTACTTGTATGTTCATTTTGAGTTAATTTTGTTATATGATGTGAAGTAGGGGTTGAAAGTCATTTTTCTGTATGGGAATATCCAGAAATAATAGCATTAATTGTTGAAAATATTTTTCATTACCCATTAAATTTCTTGCCACCATTTAAAAAAATAAGTTTATTATAAATGCATGTTTAGTTCTTGGTTCTCAATTCTATTCCATTGATCTATATGTTTATTTAATGTCAATGCCAGACTATCTTATTTGCTATAGCTTTGTAGCAATTTTGAAATCAGAAAGTATGGGCCTAAAACTTTGATTTTCTTCTAAAATCTAAAGATTAGAATCTAAAGATTGCTTTGGCCCTTTTGGATGCCTTGCATTTCATATGAATTTTGGGATCATCTTGTCAATTTCTTTGAAATCATAGCTGGGATTTGGGGAGACATTGCACTGAATTAGTAGATCAATTTGGAGAGTATTGCCAATATTAAGTCTTCCTATTAACCAACTCAGAATATCTGTTTATCAGGTCTACTTTTAACTTCTTTCAGTAACAGGTTGCAATTTTGAACACACAAGTCTTACTTCTTTTGTTAACTTTGTTCCTAAGTGTTTTGCCCTTTTAATATCATTGGAAACGGAATTCTTGCAAATGTAATTTTATTTTTGTTTAGTTCATTGTTAGTGGATAGAAACACAATTGATTTTTGTATATTAATTGTGTATGTCGGAACTATTTGTTAGCTATTACTTATGTTTATGATTTTCTATGTAAGACATTATGTCATTGCTGAATAAAAATAGCTTAACTTCTCTTTCAATATGGGGGTATTTTGTTTTGTTCATTCCTATTTACCTTGACTAGCAGCTGCACTACAAACTATGATAAGAAGGAACATACTTGTTTTTTTTACCAGGACTATTTTTTGAAAAGACCATCATTTCTCCACTGAACTGGGTTTGCTGATTCAAAGATCACTTGTGTATAAATTTGTGGGTCTACTTATGGACCCTTTATTCTGTCCCTCTTGTCTATTTATCCATCCTGATACCAATATCAATCTGTGATGATTACTGTTGATTTATAATACATATTGAAATCAGATTGCACAAGTCCTTCCATTTGATTTTTCTTCAAAGCCCTTTTGGAAATTCTATGTGTTTTGCATTTCCATATAAATTTTAAAATCTGATTGTCAAATTTAACACAAAAAAGCCTGCTGATATTTTAATTAGGATTGTGTTGAATATACAAATCAGTTTGGGGAGAACTGACATCTTAACAATATTGAGTCTGCCAACCCATGAACGCTATAAAGCTTCTCATGTGATTATGTCCTTTAATTTCACTCATTATTGTTTGTAGTTTTCATCGTGTGGATCTTTCACATCTTCAGTTAAGAGAAATTTTAAATTGCATTGATTATTTTTATTTCAATTTCTGATTGTTCCCTGTTAGTATAAACAAATAAATTTTTTACATTGATTTTTGTACTCTATAACATTTTATACTTACATATTTTAGCTCTCATAGATTTTCTTTAATGATTTAGAAAGAAACAAAATAAGGCAGATAAGAAGAAAATGTGTTCTCTGTATATTTAAGTCTTGTATCCATAAATCTGCAAACCCACATAAAGTATGCATGCAATGATAATAGTGTTTAAGAGGTAGGAAGCTATGCTGAGAAAAGATTATAAATTCTCTCTATGGAAATGTCGGGGAAATTTTCACAAAGAAATTACTGCTTGTATAAGATTCTCGAATGAACAGAAGTTCACCAGATGCCACAGTCTGGGGAGAACATTTTAGAGTGTGTGACCAGCTCAACATATTCAATACCTTGGTTTGTTTGGAAATTGTAAGCAGGTTTGGAATAATTGAAGTTTGCAGTACAAAATAGAGAAGGGATGAAATACTAAATTAGAGAAGCAGAAGTAATTAGTCATAGACTGATTAATTAATTATTGCTGCGGGGTGTGCATGGTCGGAGAATCGAACCCAGGTCCCCCGCCTGAAAGACGAGCATTCTACCACTGAACTACCCCAGGTTAGCTTACTTATAAAAGGAGGAATTATGATTGGATTTGTGTTTTGGTTTGATCCCACTTTCAGTAGCATGAAGAATTGATGTGATAAAGTAAAATACATTGAGCAGAAAGATTATTTATGAAATATTTGTAACATTGTTTGAGTTCTAGAGATTAAGATGAGAACCAGCCTAAATTAAATGTTGACAGGGAGATTGAATAGGTGTGAAGACATTTGAGAGATTTTAAAGAGCTAAATTAATTGGACTTAGAACTA
The DNA here is from genome assembly GCF_023851605.1 of Tamandua tetradactyla. Taxonomy (NCBI): domain Eukaryota; kingdom Metazoa; phylum Chordata; class Mammalia; order Pilosa; family Myrmecophagidae; genus Tamandua; species Tamandua tetradactyla. The sequence goes on from NC_135352.1 coordinate 34,134,587, forward strand.
GTTGACTAGGGACGTTGAAGGGGAAAAGTGGAGACCTACAACATTGATTAACTATGTGTTTTCATGATAGGATGCAAGTGGATAGGGTTATGGAAGTTAGAGAAACAAAAGTTAAGAAAGGTTTGAATCAGGGAGGGGAATTGAGACCAAGAAATTGGAAATGATGAGTTCAGTTTTTGTTATATTGAATTTGTGTTATAATAGAAGCATCCAAAAAAACAGTCTTGCAAATATTCTCTGAGGTTCAGAACTAGAGATCTGAATGTGCTGATTAATTTCATATCTATCATCCCTATGCGTTTCTAAGCTTTCTGAGGAAAAGGAATCTTTGAAATCCAAAGTGAGTAAAATATAGTAAGTTCGCATCACTTCTTCCTCAATCAATGAAGTAACTTAAAATGAACTGAAGATCCCTGAACTTTTGTAACATTCCTATATATTCCATGTTGTACGATATGGAAAGGTTAAAGTTTTCCATTACAAAGAATGCTTAGGTTTATGTTAACGTATTTGAGTGAGGTATTCAGAATTTTCCAGTTGTACTCATAAATGCAGATCCAAGGGAAAATTTTAAACCCTGTTATTTTGAATCATTCACAGTAGATTGACATGTAACCTCTCACTTGAAAAAAAAAAGACTCATCCAACCTTTTAACAAATTAAAACTGATGTAGTTTTTTATACAAGAAGAAGGAAACTAAACTTCCAAGATTTTCATTCAAATTCAACTGGCACAAGACCTGAAATCAATATATTGCAATTATTGGAGCACCCATCTTTTCTATTTGGGTTACATTCTTAGAAAGTTCATTTTTTTTTCATTTCTTTTGATATTAACTAATAGTATTGCCAGAAATCGACCATCATGGTTAATGCATTAGTACACTGAAATCTCCAATATTACTCTTAATACAAATAGTTTGTATTATCTTATACAATCACTTTTTTGACATGAACTAAATTACTTAATATAGTGGTGACAAAAACTGCTAAATGAAAGCCATCATTACATTCAGCTAGAAAGAAATTTATTTAACTGGTCACGATTCTGACTGAAATAACTGCACTAAATTTGTTAATAGGTCCGTGAATTTTTATGGGAAACAATTTTTAACTGTTCCACTGACAGTTCAACATTTGTAAGACTAGCTCTAGTTCTACCATCATTTCACTGCATGAATTTCAAATATACATTTGGCAAGCAACAGGAAATTACTTTATCTACAGTGTCTACTCTGAAATATAATTTAGGACATGCTGTTTATTCTTCTGTTTTTAATAGCATCTACTGAGCAATCACTTTTATTGAGAATCCAAACAACAGGAATTTATTTCATGCTCTATAATTTTATGAGAAACAAGTGATAAGATTTGTTTCAAGGCTAACACAAAGACTGAATTCATAAGAATAACTTGAAGACTATGGTCCGTATAAATGCTATATTAATAATGATGCATTCCTTACAAAGACACTGTATGTAAATAGAAAAAAGGTGATTATTATTGACTGAGCCATCAGAAGAAGTTAGCTCTGGAGCTTAACTCCCTGGATTTAAATCATTATTTAATGTTGCAGATCATTGTAGTTTATCCATGGAAAAATTGGAATGTATCCGTATGCATGTTAATTCTCAGTTCATTAGAAATATTTATTTATTTATATAAAATAAACTTATGAAGAGCTGACTATTATTATCACCATTATACAGATGAAGAAACTGACATGCTCAGTGGTTGCAAAACATGCCCAATTCCAACAGCTGGTAAGTGTTGAAACTGTGTTATCAGACTGAGTCCCCACAAGTACCTAGGCTCTTTAGTTCATTGTATAGATGTTCAAAATGTATTGTTTTAGAAGCATAAAGTGGTTGATCTAGCACTCCCACAGGATTCACTGAATGGAAAGTAATATCTGTATTTTAAGATAATATAATCTTTTTTTTTTTTTTACAGGAATCGAACCCGGGTCCTCTGGCATGGTAGGCAAGCATTCTTGCTTGCTGAGCCACCGTGGCCCACCCTAAGGTAATATAATCTTAATTGAAAGTTGCAACTATCATTTATTTTCCCGGAAGATATCAGCAAAATAAGGTTTGGACTCTTGAATTGATTATAAATTGAATGCTGAATTACATTAGAAAGCATGCTATAGAAAATACTGTACAGTTCTATATGGCCATTATTGTTATTATTCTTTGGGTAAAACAGTGATGTTAAAAAAACAGTAATTTCGCACTTTTTTTTTTAATCTTCTTTTATTAGAATGTCAGTTTTAGATTCATTGCATCCATGCGGTATATCTGCTCTTCACTATTTGCCAAAAATGTCATTTATTATTTCTACTTATCATTTTCCATTAGGTTCCTTCAAAACTTTAAGTCTCCTAGATATGCAAAGAATGGGTTGTACTAGAATTATACTGGATGGCATCCTTGGTTGTACAAAGAGTCATTTTCAGTGGCCAGCAGAAGCATTGATTATGTTAATTCGGTCTGCACTCTGTGGTCATCCAGTGAGTCTTAACACATCTATTTTTATTTATTTGCTTGTTTTACTGCTTTACAGACGTTTTGAATAATGAAATTGCTCATGTTTCATCCTCCAATAGGTAAACGGAAGTTCTGTAGCAAAATACTTCCCTATAGCAAGTTGAAAGTTGTATTCAAAAGCAAGAATGCATTTTGTGTGCTTTTCTCACACCTGGATTAAATGCATTTCTTTTCATTTCTTTTGGCTTTTATTATATATCGTTGATATCTATCTATCAATTGTATCTATCTATGTAGCTACCATCTATCCCTCTCTATCTATCATAGTAATAATTTATATAATTTGTACGTAGTGAAGAGTGATATCTACATTAATACATATAACAAATAAAAGCAGACAGAAAGCATGGAATACTTTTCAGGCCTTCTAAAAAGTTGCAGTTTCAGAGACAGAGCCCATGAAAGCCTAATCAAAAATAGATATTATAAGAATTGGCCTTCCATAGGCCCATCAATCATGATACATTCAGTCTTACTTACTAAATGCTTTTAAGAGTTTTATTATAGATATTTATGGTCAAGGATGAAAGAGATCTGCGAATTTGGAACACAGAATTTAGAGCAGTATTTATAATTCTGTTAAAGAAGGGTTTGCATGATCGAAATGTTGTTCTCATGGAGTGACAAGAATGAAAGCTGCCAATCAACTCTTAAAAGAAGATAAACAAGTGAGTCTTATAAATATAAGCTACTACATTTGAGGATCCTAGCAGGTAGTAACTCATTAAATGAGAGATATAGATCTGTTGTGATGTAAAAGGCACAGGGCAGCCTCCCTCAAAAAGGGACTCAAAGCTTAGGTTTTGCTGTTATTATTATTGCTTGTTCATTTGTTTGTCTTGCATGATAGGATACTTCCGTATCCTATTGCTTTGGCTCTGTAAATAGTAATCCTTGATAGGGACAAAAGCATTTATCTTCTATTTGTAAACACTAGATTGGAATCTAACATACCATAAAGAAAAGCACACAATTCATAAGTGGACTGGGGAATGAATTTTCACCAAGTGAAGTATGCATGTGACCAGCACTTTAGATAAAGAAACAAATCATCAACAGAACTACAGAAGCTTCTTTGCCATTTTCTGTCACTAAACTCTGCAAGAATAACAATTATTCTGACTTCTAGCACCAAAGATGAATTTTGCCAGTTTTTGAGTTTTACATAAATGAAATAATGCAGCATGCGCTCTTTACCTTTTGTTTCTTTAATTCAACATTTAGAAACTGTGACGTATCCATATTAGTTTGAATGTAGTTATAGATCATTCATTCTCAACATCTGCGATAGAACTTCCTGCAGCATTATCAATATTTACACTGTCATATTTTCACTGTAAAATACAGTACTCATGAGTCACAAATGGATGCTGAGCACTTGGGATATACCTAAGTGTAAACGAGAGACAAAAATATTTAATTTAATTTTTATTTAAACTAATTTAAATTTAAAATCAAACAATCATATGTGTGGCTACTGGTTACTTCACTGACATCATAATATAGAACATAATCTTGTGAGAATATGCCGCAATGTGACAGCACATTCTTCTGTGGAAATACATTTGAGTGGTTGTATATTTACACTGTAATAAATGGTGTTTTTATGCAATATCTTTTAAATATCTTTGTGAGCATACCTATATATTTCTACTGGGCAATTATGTAGGAGAAAACTTTTGCAAGTTTCAAATTTAACAGATACAATGCAAAATGTCTCTTCAGACTGGCCACACCAAATTACCCTCTTAACACCAGCATGCAAGTGTCTTAGTGTCTCATACTCTCATTAATGGTATTGCCTGTTTCTTTCATATTGGTAGATATATAATACAGAATTATAATTTTAATTTCCATTTTTCTGCTTATTAAAGAAAGAGAGAATATTTTCATGTTTTTACTGGCCATCTGTGTTTTCAGTCTTGTAAAACAACCATTAGCCTTTTGGTCATTTTTCTATTTAGTTGTCTGCTATTTTCTTATTGATTTGTTGGGAAATTCCATATTCTGTATATAGCACCTTTGCTAAATATATGTATTGCAATACATTTTTCTATTCTGCAGCTTTCCTTTTAAATATTTTAAGGGAGACATGATAAAAAGATTTCTTATTTTGAATGTACTCATTTATTTTTTCCTTTTTCACTAGAAATTTGGATTTCCCCTAATAAGCAATGACTACCCCAAGCTCATGAAGATAATCTCATATATATATATATATATATTCCAACACCTTTATTGTTTTGCTGTTTGCATTTAGGGTGATTATGCATCTGGGATTGATGTTTGTGTGTGGTATTTTTTCCATATAGAAAGCTAATTGCCCCAATGATATTGTTCAATTCTTGCATATCTTAAAATCAGAATTTATCCTTCCAACTTTCTTTTCATTCTTATAAATTTATTTGTTCTTCTTCAACTCATTCTCTTTTATAACAAGCTCTGAGGGGAAAACAAGAAAAAGACTTAGTCAATTACTCAAATGGGAAAACCCCAAACTGATCGATGGTGGAAGTCTTCATTATTTAAGGGAAATCTCAGATTAAAAATATGAGGCCATGCCAAATCTTGTAATACTATTAACTACTGGAATATATATAAAGGTTTATAGTCTTAGAGTATCTATGAGATTAGAATTTGGGGGTGGGCAGAAGTTCCAATATATTTCTACTAGAAATACTAGCATTATAGAGTACATTTTAATTTCAATTTTATTAAAATTCAAAAGGAAAATTTAAAGCTGTTATACCCATGATTAGTAACATAAAATAACTGAATGGGATCAACTGAAAAATCTTAGAATTCATAAGTTATTTCAATGACTTATTGGATATAAAATACATATATACAAATCAGTAACTTTCCCATACTATCAGTAAAATCAGTTATGATGTTTCACAATTAAAATATTTTTCTAGTGGTTCAAAGCAAAGAAAATGTTTGATAACTATTTCAAAGAAACTAAAGAAAGATATTCAAGCTTTACAAGCATATATTAATAAAAATTTACTAAAAATGCTAAAAGACACACTGATATTTTATGAACATATTTCATTTTAAATAGTTTTCAATTCTGTCCTAATTGATGGATAAACTTAATAAAAAATACCAACATATTTACTTGTAATAGAATAAATGTAATTGGCACATTTGAATTCATTAATAGAAGTAAATTAAAGAAAATATAGATCTATTTTCATTTGTATGGTCTCTGAAACACTATAGCATTGAAAACAACTTAAAATCATAGATAAATATAGTACTAGTCTTTCTAAAGCCATCATTAGCTGGGTTTGGCTTTAAAACAAGGATATTACAAGAAAGAAAAAATATAGGAGAATCTTACTCATAAATTTAGATGTAAAAACCCCAAATGATATATTAATGACTTAAATAGACTACATTCTGTCCCCTCCTCTCCTCCTTTTCTTTTCCCTCCCCTCTCTTCCCTTCCCCCTCCTCTCATCTTCTGGTCTCTCCTCTCCTCTCTTTTCTCTCTCTACCCCTTCCTCACACCTATATAATAAGACATAAGTTTTTTTATTCTAGTACTGAAAAGATACTTTAACGTTTAAAAATCAAATGGCAAAAATTATCAAGGAAATATTAGCAAGTCAAGTAGAACAATTTACATACACACACACAATTGGAATTTATTAATATATACCACACACAATTGGAATTGATTACAGGTATGCAAAGCAGATTAAGAATTCAAAACTAAGTAAATGTAATCCACTATATCAACAGGCTAAAGGAGTGTGTTCATCTGAATTGAAAAATCATTTGAAAGAATCCATTTATGATAAAAGTCTCAGCAAGTTAAGAATAGAAGGGAATTGACTACTTACTTGACTGATAAAGGACACATGCAAAATACACACCTAATAAAAATAATGGTGAAATACTGAATTATTTTACCTTAATATCAGATAAAAGGCAAGTATCCCCATTATTACCCCTCTTAGTCAATGAAGTACTGGAAGTCCTAACTAGCTTAATTAGCAAAAGAAATAATAACAATTCAATATGAGGCTTTTTGTGTCTAGGTACTTTCACTTACCATAATACTTTCAAGGTTCATCAATGCTGTAGTATGTACTAGTACCATATTCCCTCAATAGATAAAAAATATTCCTCCCTGTGAATACAGTATATCTGCCTAATCACTCATCAGTATGGGTACCTAGGTTCCCTCAACTCTCTAGACATTAGGAAGAATGCTTCATGAAAATGTATGTACAAGACCCTCATGTACATATATGCCCCAACTCTCCAGGGTTTGTACTCAAGAGTGGAACTAATAAGTCATATGATAACATCACATGCAATGTTTTGAGAAACTGTGAAAATTCTCTCCAAAAACCACTGCTGCATTCCAAATTAAAATCCGAAAAGCATGAGGGCACCGATCTTTACATCTCCCTGCCAACATCAATCACTGTCGATCCTGTTTACTATAGACATCTTAATTTGTGGCATAGTATTTTGGCTTTGATTTGGATTTCCTTAATGAATAATGATGTTGAGTATCTTTTCATGGGTTTCTTCATCATTTGTATAGCTTCTTAGGAAAAATGTCTTTCCCATCTTTCAATTGATTTTTTTTTCTTTTAGAGAAGTTGCGATTTATATAACTATCATGTATAAATTATAGGATTCCCATAAACTATGCTATTATTAACACCTTGCATTGGGGTGGAGCATTTATTACCATTAATGAAAGCATATTTTTAGACTTGCACTGTTAACTATAGCCCAAGGTTTAATTCATGGCTAATTCTTTGTGTTATGCAGGTCTATGGATTTCAATGATTTTTTTATTCTTTTAATAAATATGCAATTTATATTATATAACAATAATAAAAATGAGTGAATTGTGCATTCATTTGAAGAAACTAGATAAACAAACTAAACCTAAAGAATGTAGAAGAAATATTAAATATACAAAATGTTAAATATGCAAAATGTTAAATAGAGAATGATATAACAAAGGCATTTGTCTTTGAAAGTCTTAAAACACTAATTAAAGGAAAAATCCCTGGCAGGTATGATTATAAAATAAAACAAAGACAAGATAAAAGAAAATAAAATAATAATTAGAAAAGCTTTCCCTTCTAATCAAAAAAATTAGTGTGTTCGTGTGTGAGAGAGAGGAAAAAAAAACATTTGAATGAAAAATAAAGCAATTTGATACTGCTAAACAAAATGATACTGAGGGACTCTTATGAACAATTTTATTTCAATAATTTGAAAAGTTAGGTTACGTTTATAAATTCCCCCCAAATGTTTAACTTAATAAATTTGACTCACTAGGAAGTAGCAGTCCCTAGTAATTTAACAAACAAAAAATTAAATTAGAAATTCAAATTGTAGTAACATCCACCTGCACACCCCTTCCCCCAAAAAAAGAATACCTCAAGGCTTAAACAATTTCCCTAATGAGTTATGTTTTCAAGGATAAATAAATCCAAATTTACAAAATATACTCCTGAGAATGCACAAAAAGGAAACAGTTCCAGCCTATTTTATCTCAGGGTTAAACAGAGACAGAGAGGTGTGTGTGCACAGACAGAATTTGCCCCCCCCCCCCGCCCCCATACCATGGTTCTCTGCTTTCTGTAACATCTACTTTTTTCATACGTCTGACCAGAAAAATAAGGTTTCTCTCAGCGATTTACTCACCTATGTTGCCAGCACCTAGTCTATCCGCAAACATGGCCCAATCTTGAACTAAACACACGAGAGGAACATAAAATGGAAAACCGATTCCATGCTGGTCTCTTCATGTTTCATATCCTCTCCCTAATCAGACTCTTGTTTATTTTTCTAAGTTCACGGATACTATTTGGCCTCCTTCTTCCTTCCCTCCCTTCATCTCCTTATTTCTTTCCTTCTTCCTTCCTTTTGGAAATTTGCCCAGAGTTTTAGTAGGACAGATGCTAAACAGGCATGCTATACTGGGTATTGTTTCATTAAAAAAAATGGGTGAGCCATTTTGTTTTATTTGGTGTTACTTGAAAGCATGCCTAGAATATCCCTATTCAGTCTTAAGATTCAAGAAAATCTCAGTCAAAAATCACAGCAAACTAATTTGTATATATTGGCAAACTGATTCTAAAGTTTTTAAGGAGAGGCAAAAAATCTCTGTTAGGCAGTAGAATAGTGGAGAAGAAACACAAGGTTGAGGATTGTGCTTTCCGACTTCAAGACTTTTATAGAGCTACAGTAACCAAGACAATGCGATATTGGCAACAAGAAAGCACGCAGACCAATTGAATGAAAAAAAAAAAGCCTAGAAATAGATCCATAGAGCTACGGTCATCTCTGCCTGATAAAGGAACAAAGGTAATTCAATAGAGAAAGGATAGTCTTTTCAGCAAGTGGCGATTAAACAAATGGAATTCTATATATAAAAGAATGAACCTAGGTAAATCTTTACGTCTTTCAAAAATTAACTCTAAACCAATCGTAGACCTAACCTGAAGTACAAAACTTTAAAACTTCTTAAAGTAAACACAGGAAAAACTGCATGATCTTGGTTTTGTGATGTGTTTTTGAGTAGAATACCAATAGGGCTACCTCTGAAAAAAAAAATGAAATTTTCAACCTTAGAAAAGATTAAAAATTCTGCTCCATGAAAAATACTATTAAGAGAATGAGTATTCAGGCCACAGATGACAAAAGTATTTGTGAAACACATAACTTATAAAAGGCATTAAAAAATAACTTAAGAACTTTTCAAACTGAGCAATAAGAAAACAAATAACTCAATTAAAATAGGCAAAGAATATGAACAGACCCTTTACATAGAGATGGCAAATAATGATATGAAAAGTTCCTTAATATTATTTGTAATAAGATAATTGCAAAATGTTCAACAGCGAGAAACCACTACATATCTATTAAAATGGCTAAAATTATAAAAATAAAAACTGAAAATACCAGTTGCTGGTGAGGAAGTTTAGCAAAAGGAATCCTAATTGATAGCTCTTGAGAATGCAGAATGGTACAGGTACTTGGAAATTTCTTAGGAAACTAAACATAGTTGTATCATACAATTCAGTTATCAGACTCTGAGGTATTTGTCCAGTATATTCGAAAACTAACCTACACAAAACCAGCATGTGAATATTTATAGCAGCTGAATTCATACTCGCCTAAACAGGGAGCAACCAAGACATCCTTCAATAGGCAAATTGATAAATGTATTGTAGAATATCCGGGCAATAGGACATTATTTAGGGATACATAGAATTGAACTATCAAACCACAAAAATATGTACATGAATGTAAATGCAAGTTACCAGCTGAAATGAGCCAGTCTTGAAAGATTATATGCCGAATGATTCCAATTACATAGTACCCTGAGAAAGGCAAACTAAAGAGATCTTAAAAAATCAATGATTGCCAGGTGTGTTAGTCAGGGTTCTCTAGAGAAACAGAACCAACAGGAGAGATCTGTACATAGGACATTTATAAAAGTGTCTCACACAACCTTGGAAATGGAAGAATCTAAAATCCAATGAAGTGTCTGGACAGATTCCAAAAGACCAGGGGATTGAAGAAATATGGGAGTGTTGGATAAGGGAAGGACTGTGGTTATTTTAGGGCACTAAAATTATTCTATATGATACTGTCATGGTGGACACATGTCAGTATGTATTTGTCAAAACTCAAAGAACTTTACAGCACAAGTAGAAGAGTTTACGGATGCGCAGATATTCATGTGCTAATGCACTTACCTATATCTTCTTGCTTTATTGGCTGAGAGAACCTAGACATTCTAATAGTCAGAAGCACCCCTAAGCACCCAGATCTTGATTTCCAATAACATTCTCCAATAAAAGGAACCAGGGCTCGTTGGAGAAATGGCTTATTCTAGGACCATAGCAGGAGATATCCAAGATTAAGCCTGAAATTTATAGTACCAACAAGTAAGGAGGTTCTCAAAAAATCTTGTCGAAAATATGTCAAAGGGTCACAGGGATCAATTGAACGAACTCCCAATGGTTAAAGACGGAAAAATTTGAACAAGAAAATAAATCGGGTAGTACTGGATTATGGCCTAAAGTATAGAATAAATAAAGATATATATACATATATGTGTGTGTGTGTATATATATGTGTGTGTGTATATATATATATATATATATATATATATATATATATATATATGAGCCCATCCTCATATAAACAAGCTAATAAAGTTATTTAGTTAATAGGGGAAATGAATCTCCCAAGCAGAAAAATTTCAAATAATCTATATAGATACTCCAGCCTCAAGGAGCATAGTGATATTCTTTCAAAGGGTAAAGTACATAAAGAAGAAAAAGTCTTGACTTTAATTGAAGAAACCTGACAGTCCTTACCTCAACCAGGAGACTAAGATTAACATCAACAGACATTAGTCATGTTGATTTAAGTCCTTTGATATGTGATGAAAATACCACTTACCTCTGAGGCCTTCCTTCCCACCTAATACATAACCCTAGGGTAATTACGAGAAAAAAAAATCAGAGAAATCAGATCAAATTAAAGGATAGTTTACAAAATACCTGACTAGTACTCCTTAAAACTGTTATGGTCATGAAAAACAAGGCAAGTCTGAGAAACGATTAGAGCTAACAGGAGCCTACTGAGACAAAACATATAAATATAATGTGATATCTGGATGGGATCCTGAAGCATTAAAAGAATATTAGGCAAAAACTAAGGAATTCTGAGGAAAATATATAACTTAGTTAACAATAATGTATCATTGTTTGTTAATTGTAACAAATACACCATGCTAATGTAAGATATTAATAATAGAGGAATATGGGTGTAGGGTATTTACAAATAGTCTCTACTATTGTGATTTTTTCTTGATCTAACTCTGCTTTAAAATAAAAAAAGTTTACTATAAAAAATGATTTAAGGTGCACTTTTTGCTTTTCTATTTTTTTCATTTTTGAGGCCTCTGCTTTGAAATTTTAATAAACAACATTAAAATACTCTGTTATGTATTGCTCAATCTTAGGTAACATGAAAATTGAAGTTTTCATATTTAAACATGTGTTTCCCTCAAAATGCAATATAAAGAGATCACTAAATAGGGTGGGCCATGGTGGCTCAGCAAGCAGAGTTCTCGCCTGCCATGCCAGAAGACCTGGGTTCGATTCCTGGCGCCTGCCCATGTGGGGAAAAAAAAAAAGATCACTAAATACTCAAAAGTGCTTTTAGTAAGTAGATTGTGAAAAAGATTAAAAGGAATGTAGATTGCTAAAGTGCCTCACTGCACTGATATCCATGACTGACTTACTGTGACGAACAATAAATAAGAATTTTTTAAAGACTTCAATGTGACAGCAACTAGTTTTCTTGCCCCATTCATCCACAGGCAAAGTATAAAGAAAAAAAAATCGCTTTCTAAATTCGATACAATAGTTTGATTTCAACATCATCAAGGTCAATGGAATCTTGACCCATCTGATGCATTTGTACTGGTTGCATAGCTTTTCTAGAGTAAATATAACTTACCATCTATCAAGTTTGCTTTTTAAAGTTCAAGTTGAATGTTTATATTTCTAGTTCAACCTTTATATGTTCTGCTGGTTCTTCTCTTTGCCATATCCCTTGCAGTCTTTCTATGTACCTAAATCTAAGATTACCCTGGTTAAGATTTCTTAGTGAAATGAGAGAGAAAGAGGAAGGAAGGAAGGAAGGAAGGAAAGAAGGAAGGAAGGAAGGAAGGAAGGAAGGAAGGAAGGAAGGAAGGAAGGAAGGAAGGAAGGAAGGAAGGAAGGAAGGAAGGAAGGAAGGAAAAGAAAATAGAAAGAAAGAAGGAAAGTAAGAAAAAAATTAAGGATAGTAGCTATACATGTGCACTGGACTTTCACGTATAAATTAGAGCAGATGTTTATTTTAATTAGAATTCTACTTGATAACAAATTTAATGATAGGTTTCCATATGTGTAAGAATGGGCAATTTGATGTTTTTGTAGAGCAATGATTTCAAGGGAATTATGTGATTTTTTTTCTATATGAATTTTTAAATGGATTGCTTCACAGTGCAAAAGTAGAATAATGAAAATAACAATTTGCACAGATGAAAAATAAAAATGAACGATTACAGCAAAGAGATTTTAGCTTTAAAAAAATTTGGGCGCTCTAGATATCTGTTTTTAAATATTCAATCCATTTGATAAGCCCTTTAAATATTACTTATTCACAATTTCTTTCAATAAAGTGTTCTATTGAACTTGTTCCTTCAATGTTTCTGATTCTCGTACTTCTAGTTAAACCAAACGATCCTGCAATTTGACATACCAAAGTCTTCTTCTATATTTTTAAGTGCAAAATAAGATAGAGTTCATCTGTACTTGCACATTAATGAATGGATATTACCATATTTGAGATGAAAAACTTCCCTCTTCTTCAATAAATTGACTTTTTTCTTTGTCAATATCAATATAAGTTCTTCACAAAGTTCATTTGAAGATAACGTATGTTGACATAATTACTGGAATTTAAAAGTGGGAATTTCAGACATATTAAAGGAGAATAGAAAATGATAGAGGCTAACAGGAGAGAGAATTTGGTTATCCCATGGCATCCTTCAGCACATTAATAGAACCCGTCATTTATTTGGATATTGCTCCTCTGGTACTTGGTATGTCCAAAGAATGAAATGCTGGGATTAAAGAAGCATTGTGGTAGAATTCTGCACCAAGTCAGCCAAAATATCCTATTCCCTTAGATCTGAATTTTGGTTCAGGAAAGGGCATATGATCTTCAGATTTATTTTAATATACTGATAAAAAGGATGGAGTTTTCCTTTAATTATTATTGACAATTAAATATATTTATCCTAGATAATATAATTTTTCCCTGCCGTTGTGTAGACACATCCCACATAAGAATGGAGTCCACATCCAAATTTTTGTAAGCACACTCAATTCATATGCCTAAATACATATTTCAATGTATCTATCAGGCTTTGCCTAAACCTATTATAGCTTGACCTTCCCAGTTAGATTTTGACCATGTGTCCCTTGGATTTCTATTTCTTTAATTGAAAGACAACTGCTTCATATATAAAAGCACGCAAGCAATGACTTTCTTGAACAATGCTTCCTTTTTTGTTTTCTGGCTAACATTGTATCTAGCAGTCTGTGAAAATTAGCCTACATAAATTTGGGCAAAGGGGACTAAAATGCTTCTGATTAAAATGGCATTATAAAGCAACCCGCTAAATACTAAACCAGCTTAAGATTTCTAGGAAACCACAATTACTAGAGCTGTTTCTTCCAAGCGTGTTTCAGTAAGGTGATTCTGTATTGGGGAAATGAAAACATTGAAAAACCTGAAGTATTAAAAAAACTTTCCTCTCAAAGTATATAAATATTCTCCTTTGAGTCCTTTTATATTGGAAAAATACTAATTGGTCTTTGTGGGAATACAATTAAGGAATTAAAATGTGCACTTGCCAAATCAGTAAAATCTAAATAGGCAGAGTTGAAGAATTTTGCCATTAATCTGTATTTAGCCCCATTTGTCATCCAATAGAGTTATGACCCAATTATTTCAATGTCAGGTTTTAATGTTATACTTTTTTGGCAGAGAATTTTTACTTTCTTTCACCTGGTGCACTTCTAAATTTCACAATTGGAAAACAGCACTTACTAAGTTATAATTATGTTCAATTGATATGTATGAATGCTTTTCTTCCTATCAAAGGAAAAAACATTGAAATTAATTTTAGTAGATGACATGCAAATCTAATACAAAAATAAGACTTTTAGTCTTGAAATTTTGGTATATTTAGCTTTGTGAATATTCCAGTGAATTAAATAATTAATGTGATATATAAATTGGAAAATGTAGTGTCCTGGCTTGTTTCTAATCAGAAATAGAGATGTGCCAACTTGTCACAACTCCTCTGTACAAAGTATACTATAGTTCTTCACACCCTTTTGAGTTCATATCAATCATTTGAAAATAGCATTTTTTTCCTCAGAGTGAGCTGTCACTATCAATTTGAATAGTGGCTGTTAAACTGGAATTCATCCAAATTCTAAGCAAGCCGTTTGCTTTGTTATATCACAAAGCAATGACTTACAAATCCATATTTTTCCCACAGTTCTAAAGCAAATATGATAATATATTTAAAGACAATAGTAATAATTTGAGACTTTTTAATTCAAAAGTCTATTTAAGTTTTTGTCATTTTTGTGGGGTTTTTGTTTCAATTTCCAATTATCTCCTACAAGCTTTCCTCCTTGGTACACAAGAATTTTGATTTAAAGTTACTTTTGCTCTGATTTTATGTGATCACTAAACTGCAAACAGATCTTTCTGTTGCCTAATTTCTGTTTCTATTATAAGCTGTAAAACAAACTAGATGCTTGTTAGGTTTCCTTGGCTGCTGAAGCAAATACCATGCAAAGAGTTGGCTTAAATAATGGGAATTTACTGGCTCTTAATTTTGAGGCTAGGAAAATTCCAAATCAAAGAATCATCAAGGTGGTTTTCCTCCTGGAAGATGTGGTATCCTGAGGCTGGCTGCTGGGGATCCTTTGTCTTTCGGTTTGGCAGCGCCTGTGGTCTCTCTCTTCTCTTCCAGATTCCATTGATTTCAACTTCTGACTGCTCCCACTGTGGCTTTCTATCTGTCTGAATTTCATTTTGTTCATAAAGGATTCCAGTAATAGGATTAAGACCATCCTGATTGAATTGGACCACATGGCAACTGAAGTAACCTCATCAAAAAGCTCTCCTTGCAATGGGTTTATACCCACAGGAATGAATCACATTGAAGAACATTTTTGTGTATGTGTGTGTGAGATACATACAGTCCCAAACTTTCACAATGCTATACAGTAAAGATGATATTCAAAGTTAAATAATATTTTTCAAGTGTGTTTTTCTCTTTTGTAGCATATTTGTCATACCTGGCATCTCATAAAGCCCCACAATTAGGAGATGTTATTTCTATGGTTATTTGTCCCTAAGTGTCACACAGTTTGCTGCACTGGATTGAAAATACAAAATAGGCTGTGCTTTTCCCCTAAAGGAAAAACATCTGTTGTCCCCTTCCTCATAGGATTTTGCTTCCACTTAATCCCACATTAATAATTTTTAGAAGAAAAATACAGAGTTTATTTTATCACTCACAGACATTTCAATATGTATAACATATTCGTATTAGTTAATATTTATAGTTAGTTCAAATGAATATTATGAACTTCTATAAAAGATATGTTCATAGAAGATTATTATGTTATATGCAAAGAAAATGCACAGAAGACATGTTTAACAATTCATGGAAAAGTTGATACTCAATACCAGAGAGTCATTATTGATATAGTATAAATTCTAGAGTGGGGTAATTCATTTTGAGTCTTGAATCAGCCTAACTAACCATGCTATCTTGGACTCATCATGTTATTTATCTCTGCACACATCACCTGACAATATCTCTGAAGACATTTTCATTAGACAATGGGGATAAAACATTAAGCTGCCTATAACTCAGGGAAGCAGTAGAGGTAAAACAGTGCAATGAACACAAAATAAATCATCACGGTATTTAATGTAGCATTGCTCTTGACCAAGGAACCCACTTCATGGCAAATGAGGTATGGGAATGGGCACATACTCATGGAATTCACTGGTCTTACCATGTCCCCCATCATCCTGAAGAAGCTGGATGTAAAAAGAGTGGAATGTCCTTTTGAAGACTCAGTTACAATGTTAACTGGTATATTAGTGAGGGTTCTCTGGGAAAACAGAACCAACAGGAGATATCTATAAATATGAGGTTTGATAAAGGTGTCCAGAATCAAGGGGTGAAATGGAAATGGTGTTATTCACTATTACCCCTACTGATACACTAGGACAATTTTTACTTCCTGTCTCTACAACTTTAACTCTCATGGCCCACAGGTCTCAGTTTCAAAAGGTAGAAGAGATGCAAGAATTATTCCACTGAGCTGGACATTAATACTGCCATCAGCAACTTTGGGCTTTTCATGCCTCTGAATCAACAGGCAAGGAAGGGGATTACTGTACTGGCTGGGGTGACTGACCCTGATTATCAAGGGGAAATTAGACTGGTATTACACAGTGGAGCTCAAGAAGAGTTTGCCTGGAATACAAGACATGTCTTAGGGCATCTCCTAATATGTACGTGCCCTGTCATTAACAGCAATGGAAAACTGCAAAAACTCAAAGAACTGCTAATGGCCAAGAAACTTCTGGAATGAAGGTTTGGGTCACCCTGCCAGACAAAGAGGTGCTTGCTGTGGGTAAAGGGAATATTGAATGGGTACTGGAAGAAGTTACTTATAAATTTGAGCTACAGTCATGTGACCAGTTACAGAAATGATGACTGTAAATGTTATGCATATTTCTTCCTTGTTTTGTAATGAATATCTTTGCTTTACTACCTATCTTATCCTGTATCATATAATATAATTTGTATTAACTTTATTTCATAGTATTTAAATGTATAGGATATCAAGTTTAAACATGAATTACCCAAGCACTTGAACCATCTTCTTTGAAAGAGTGTTTCCAGATGTATGCAAGGGGGTTGAATTATCTTAGGTGAAAATATGACTTTTATTTGTTTGTTTTTAAAGTTTAATTATGGTTTTAGGAGATGTGTATGAGTTCCACTTTGACAAGGGGTGAACTGTGATGGTTAAGTTGATGTGTCAACTTGGCTAGGTTATGCTGTCCAGTTGTTTGACCAAGGAAGCCGTGGGCGGATTGCTATTAGGAAAATATTTTATAGATTTAAATCATTAGTACGTTGATTGCATCTATGGCTGATTACATCTACAATCAACTAAGGAGAGTGACTTCAACAATGAGAAAAGTCCTATCCAATCATTTGCAAGCCTTAAAGGGAGACCTGATGATTTCTGAAGTCAGATGAAAGATTTTCCATTGTTACTTCAACCAGCCAGCTTCTCCTGAAGATTTCATCAAAAAGCTTCATCAGTCTGTGGTCTGTCCTATGTAATTTGGATTTGCCTATCTGCACAATCATATGAGCCAATTCCTATACTAGGTATCTCCTGTCAGTTTTGTTTCCCTAGAGGACCCTGACTAATACACTGCTTTAGCCAGAAAACTGAGCTGAGATGTAGCCTACAGCTATACCAACTTCCTGAAATGCTAGGAGACAAGCCTTCTCATTGCACCAGCATTCATTTGTCTAGTCACCTTCAGCATCCAAACTGCTGCTATTGAAATAATTCAAATGGAAACAAAAGCACACTGTCCCTGCCATGTCTTACTCAAATTTCAGCTTCATTATCAAATTAAAGACTTGCAGTTTTAGGTTACTAAGTCAGCTCAGCTTTATGCAACCTTAGATGTTAGAAATATGATGATACATGTGCAGCAGGCCTAGAGATCAATCTGACCACATTGCAATAGAATGTTGGAGACTTCAGAAAAGATTTCAACAAGAAAACTGCAAAACCAGTATATTACTTGATGATTATTTGATGTATTGTGCTATTTGGAACAATATTTTGTTTACCATTCGATATAATGTATAAAGTTTTTAGAATAAAAATTAACAGTATATTCACAAAAACATGCAGATGTGAAAAAGAAAGAATCAGTTATTGACCTCATGTTATAAAACTTTTAAAAAAGGGATCATGCTTTCTGGAATAATGAAAATGTCCTAAATTTGATCGATGGGCTGTATGTAAAACCATGCGATGATACTGTGTACCAGTGGCTGTATGCTTAGGAAGATTTCTATGCTGTGTGAATATTTTTCAATAGAATCACATTTAAAAAAGAATTGTGGTCACAATATATGCTTTATTTATGATTAAACAAATAAAATTTGTATATAAACCAAAATATTATGTATCACTTTTTCATTTATTTTTCGTTTTTTGACATGTGCAGGCTCCAGAAATGCAACCTGGTTCTCCCCAATGGCAGGCAAGAATTCTGCCACTGCTGAGTGACCCCTGCATTGCCCTTGTATCATTTATTTTTAAAGTCATACATTGATGGAGGATGAGAACTAATGGAATTTAAAAAATCCTTTGGCACTATAGCAGTAATTATTTAGGTAATCTTTATAACTGATCAGTCTGTATAGAGGGCAGAAAGAAGTATGAAAAATGCTCTGGGCATTCCATGAGAGTGTGATATCTGTTTTTATGCTATATCGAATTTCTATCAGCTCACTCAGTAATTGGTTGAAAAGATCTGCAGTTTGGGACATTGAAGACACTATACAGCATAACAGAAAGCATTTTTATAAAAGGCTTTATTAAAGGCAAAGGATATAGTATTGAGGAAGAAAGAAAACACAAGTAGGCATTGGGGCTCAGGAGACTTACAAGGACGGTCTCCCAAGTTATTTTCTTAGTCAAACAGGGCTGTGATTAATTTCTGGAGTATGACATGTGCAAGAAATATTGGTATTAGGAAAGTTCCAGTGAAATTTTTCAGTAGTCACTTCCTTTCTCTCAGGTCAAGCCAGGATGTCCAATGGATAGCACCAGGTAAATAACAATCTAGTCCTGAGTGTCATTATGGAAGGTTTGAACTCTAAACTACACATTAAAAATCATCAGTTAGCACATTCATATTTATCTCATCAAGAGTCAGTCCCACACTTCCAGCCACCCCTGGAGTTTAACACAAAGCTTTGACAATTCAGCTAAAATAACTGTCTCACACAATGACACATAGTAGGAACCTAGTAAATATTTGTTAAATGCCTGCAGTAGTGTAGAGCCTAAGCAATCAGAAAATATAAGCCCAGAAAGATAAAGCACATACTTTGAAGCAAATACTTGATTTAAAAGCAGATGAATTGAAATGAGGAAGAACAAACTCCATTGAAATAATCTAGGAGTCTGTGGTCATAATTACCATAAATGGGAGGGAAGCCAGTCTACTAATGCGGTAATTCGTTCCCGATACCAACAGTTGTTTGTTGAGAGGTTACTTTGTGCCACACACAGTACTTCCCCTGCTCTTTCATTGTTTTCATAGAATATTCATCTAGAGGGTTTAGCCTGATCTAAATCTCTTAAATAGAGCGAGCTTTCTGAAGCCCAAGTTTCTTGAAACAACTTTGTATTGACACATCCAAATAACTCATTACTTCAAGAGTGTTTTATTTGGATCCCAGTGAGACCCATCTTAGGAGAAGAATTTCAATCACTGGGACATAAACTGTGAGGAATCAAATTGTTCATACAAATATAGCCAATGGTACGATGGTGTTATTTTAGAACTGTGATTACCACTTGGGTGGCTCAACCCAAATGAAGCTAGCCAAGATTGCCTAGATTCACAGATAATCTCTAGTCAGTGCATAGAAAATGTCAAATTTTGCCTTAAGATAAATTCCCAGAACTAATAAACATTTTCTGGAGCAGAACTTACAGGTCAGTCAGCAGGGCCCACCTGCCAGAGTGTTACTGATATACTTAATAAAGAATGGCCTAGAACGCACATTATCTATGAATATTTTACTTCCTTCTTTAGTCACAAGATAAGTCTTATTATGAAAATATTTAATATATTAAAGTGGGTTTGTTACCTAAGCATAGCATATTTCCAAAATTTAACACTATGGTGCATCCCAAATGTTTTGTGGATGCAATACTTTAACGATATTGCTGTTTCAACTCTGACATTCTAGAGGTCACGTTTCATCTTATTAAAATGTTCTAATAGTTGAAATCTGAAGATTTTGTATGATTTTTCTGATGTTTCAGTTTGCTGGTTCTTTTTTATAATCATAATATCCCACCCAAACACAAGAAACAAAGCCCAAACTAATAACTTGTTGATAAACAGGTCAAGTAAAATGTGGAGCCGGATTATAGTTAGGAAAATGAAAAATAAGATTTTTCAGCTAGTCTAAATTATCCCAAAGAGCACAAAATTAAAACTAGAGAAACATATTACATGAACAATTGACCACACATTAAACTAAGAAAGCACCACGTTATCACATTGTTATTTAACAGCTTCTTTCAATTTTCTCCACCCCACCTCCAAACAGAAAATAGAAACTTAAGTTGAAAAACAGGATTCAGTTATCAGTTTACATTATATCCAAAATTCTATCTTAATGAGATAGTGTTATCATGGAGTTTACTGCATTTTTTGTTTGTTTGTTTGTTTGTTTGTTTGTTTTTACATGGACAGGCACCAGGAGTCTAACCCAGGTCTCTGGTACGGCAGGCAAGAATTCTGCCACTGAGCCACCATCATACCACCCATTTTACTGCATTTTTAAGTTGTTTTCTACTAATAATTAATAAAGAGAAGACTGGTGTAACCGTAAATGTCATAACAGAAAAATATTTCACTTTAGTGTTTCTATGTTTTTTTTATTTACCATCTAATGCACATATTCTCGAACACTTTTTGTCATAAGATGACTTTTGATTCATGATAATGAATTTGAGCATTGCCTATTTTATTTTAATTGAAGATTTAAAATTTATCAATACACTCGGGTCCTATATTGACTTAATATCTCTCCTTTCTAATTCAACTTTATAATTTATCAGTTGTTATAACCATAAAAATTAGCATAAAGAAACCCATTCAATTGTTCTCACAGGTTTTGTCTTCTGGGAGAATTAAAATCCAAACCTCAAAATGTTCTTGTGGAACAGTGCAATTCTGTGCAATTTTACGAGTTCTGCAACTGTATCATTGATGGCAGTTGAATGAAATTTTCTGAAGTGATGCAGATTTACATTAAATAGTTTCAATTATATACTCAGGTAAAAAAGAAATATCCCTTTTTATTTCTACCCTCCATAGAGTGTATGCATTGTTTTCAGAATGGATATTTTGTCTTCTTATTTATAGTTACATTTCCAAATATGTGTTATTTAATATAGGAAGAATAGAAAAATAAGAACTTAAACTACCCTACGTTTTTCTGAAAACTATTTTTTATGGCCATTTAAAGCTCTTTAATGACTAGTTTTCTTCTCTCCCTGCCAATTATTCCCCCAAGCCACAGATGTCAGTTTCTACTCATCTGCTGCTCTATTTCTTACTGACACCCTGCAGATCGCATGGTTAGAATTCCAGCTTGAATTGCATCATTTGACCAAGAAAGGAGTTTTAAAATCTGCTGCCTCTTCCTTTGGTTTCTCTTTACCTCACTCCCACGAGTTTTTATGCTTTTGAATATTTTTATTTCAATTTTTTTTTAAGTTGGGCACTTACAGTATATGTAGGCCTTTATTTTGGTTTTGACAATTCTCAAATTATAAAATGGTTCCCTTTGAGCAATAATTTATATTAAGGAATTGTATATGACAAAGTTTTTCAATGCAAGTCAACTATATAGTTGTTTAACATCTATAGTTAACAACTATATAGTTGTTAAGCATCTATATAGATGTTTAAAGCAATGGACACAATGCTTTTGTAAAAACATTAAAAGGGGTCATTTATTTAAATATATTTCAGTGGCATTTGGCTTATAATAATCAAGTTAATATTAATTTTCAAATATTATTTTAATGGTTTAACTACTGCTTTTTTGATTAATCAAAATCTAAGAAAAAATATTCTCAACATTCTGAAATACTTTAATCAGTTGATGATTTTTTTACAATATTGCAGAAATATTTAATTCTTACAAAAAAGTTAATGGCATGAAATTGTCCTCATTTACACAAGGGTTTGACTTTGTATAGTATGCAATTTTAAACCTATTTCCACATCTTCCTTATGTACTATCTTCCATCTTTGCTAACATCATATTTCAACAACTTGAGGAAATCAATACTATCATCTTCATCTCAAGTCTATTTCCAAGAAAATACTTATAATTCATTCATATTAGAGTCAGGATTTTAGTATGTGTGTTTTTATATCACCTGTGATTTTGTTTAATACCCACTCTACGTCTCCACCCAAAGGAACATCGAATCAGAAATTCTGGGATAGGTCCAAAAATGTTTAAGTACTGAAGACACATTGTAATTCTGATTTGAGTTCTTTGAGCTAATTTTAAAAACTTTATATAAAGAAATAGATAACTAACTGCAGCATGAGATATCTCCCCACCCACAACATTTTTTCCTTAATGATAGTATTTGTTATTTGTTATTATTTTCATTTACTAACGAATGGAGGGGAAAAAAACTGAGGAAGAAAGGAAACCGTTTTTCTAGTAAATCCTTAAATTTTATCACATAATTACATTTGCATCATCTCTATATCCTGTGCCAGTAATGTCCACAAATCATTTTATATAAAAATGGTCATGAACTATGAATTAAAACAATTCCCAAGAAAGTTTGCAAAATACTATGCTCTTTATAGGCACAAGTTTTGCAGTCTGTTTACCTGGGACCACATTCCGGTTCTTCAATGTACTCAATAACTTAAGCTCTCTGAGTCTGAGCTTCCCAATCTATAAAATTATTTAAAAAGCAGTCAGTGTTTCATAAAGCAATTGTGAAGATGAAATGCATTAAAGCATCTAATGCATTTAAAATAGTGCCTCATATCTCATATCTGACTTAGTAAAGGCTAGTTCTGCATACCGATTATTTTTGGTGATGCCAATTATTATTTAATAAATTTGTTTTATTTGAAGTAAGATAACACTGAAATATGTTGATATCTTTGTGCTGTTTTCATAATAAAGGTTTATGCAAAACTTTCCTTTGATTTTAAAATATACTAACGAAGTTTTTTTGATGCTTACAAGCAAATCTATCTTTGTTATTTTTGTGAGTCCCAGGTAGTACATAGAGATAGAATAATAGCATGCTTTGGGGACATAAACAATCTGAAAGATCCCTTACCCATACTTTGACTCACAAAAACTCTAGGAAATGAATCATATACTAGATATACGCAAAATTAGATATTCCATTAAATTCCTGCTATGCTTTAATGGCTTCAAAAGTTTAAAGATGTTGTATGTGATTAGGGAACTATAATGTATTATGATTTAATTCCATGCAATTATTTCACCTTTAAGCTTTGTCAAATCACATTTTTTCCATTGTGTATTTACATAAAATAGTGTCTTCTTAACTTGATCCATACCAAGATTCAATATATAATTTAAATCATTTTGGCATTTGTCTTTAGTGATATCATTTAAATCTTGTTATACCATATAGTCTTTGGTACAGATGGCTGAAAGAATGAATGGTCCATGTGGAGCATTTTAGTTTTCTGGTCACTGCTCTGTCATGTACAATCCCTGGGGCACATGTGCCTCCTTTATTTTGTTTCTGGCAGCCTTGTGTAAATTGGAGTGTTCCTATTCTCATCTGCTCATTCCTTTACTGTCATAACAATCCCATTTTGTATTGGGAATTGGTCTTCTCTGAGGCTTAAATATTGTTTTATGTTCTTTATGGTTTATATATTCTAAATGAAAACTAAGATTTATGATGCCCTAGAGAGACCACTTGGTTTCAGTCCTTCAAAGAAAAATGTTACATTAAAGACAGTGCTGGTAACCCTGCAGTGTATTAGAACATTTCATGAAATATTAACTATGCTTGAAAGAGAGACAACAGCATGCTTAGTTATGGAGCTGACAATTATTGTATGTATTATTGTGATATTATGAATATTCACAACATTTCTTAAATTACTTTATGGTTTTCTAAGACAGTGTTCAATGTGAGACCTTCCCTAGAACTAAACACACCCTTTTTCACAGAAGTTCCTAAAGTATTCTCTTTGTATCACTACACAGAAAGTGCTTGAATAACCTTAAGGGAATTCATCTGTTTCTTGTAGAAGAATCTGTCTTTTATTTCAACTTAGCTTTTTGGTTTAAATTGGAAACATTAATAAATTTCACTGGATGCCATATAAATTATATTTCCATCCAAACAAAAGCAACCACTATTTCCAAGCTTTGTTTACAAAAGATTATTTTTAAATTATTTTCCCCAAACTAAAAATAGCATAGCTCATGAAACAGCTTATACGAAGACCATGTATTTAAGGTAGCAAATACAATGCTGCTATTTTAATCATTAGTTGTGATTCAGTCTCTATTTTCTTTCTCCTTTTCTTTTCTAAGACTAAAGTCAGATGATATTAGGATCAAATACCCTAACCTTGGACTATGACATTTCACGAGATTTCTTTTTGAGACAATATAAGTACTCCTTCCTGGTTTGCACACTTCCTTTACTCACAAAAATTCTTTGGCGAAAGTCATTTATGATCTTCAATTTGCTATCACAATAATTTTCCCATATCTACTTTTATATGAGAACCATTTGATTTAGTTGATTGGATTTCTCCTCAAGAGACTGTTGCTTCCTTAAATTCTGTGACTCAGCATTCCTGTTGTCAGTTGCCAACAAGGAACCATACCTTTTCTTTTTTTGCTAACCGAATTTCAATTTTATACTGATATTATGCAAATTTTTTTAACTTAGAGTTTCTACAACCCTTAGTCAATATGAGGGGTCCTGGATTGCCTAAAATAATCTAACTGATGAAGAGGAAAGGAAGAATGGAAATTGGGGACAGCTACAGCTGCTAACCCTAACAACAGATGCATGATGTTTTTTGTGTGTGTTCTTTTTGGGAGAGGGGGTGATGCAGTCAGTGTAACATGCCCAGGGTGCCATAGATCCACAGAATACTTTTCAATTTTTAATTAATGTTTTTAGTAGTTTTATTAAGATATATTCACACATCACACAACCTTACAAAGTATAAAATAAATGGCACACAGTATCATCACATAGTTGTGCATTCATCACCACAATCAAATTTGGAATATTTTAATTATTCAAAAAAATCCTATACCCTATATCCCCCACTATTATTAGCCCTGCACATAGATGTAGTACATTGGTTATTGTTGATAAAAGACTATACAATATTATTGTTAGCTGTAGTACATAATTTTCAATAAGTGCAATTTTTCCCATGTGCCATTCTATTACTAACTCCTTGTAATAGTGACATACATTTTGTTCTATTTCATAAAAGATCATTTTTATATTTGTACTATTAATCACTGTCATCATCCACCACAAGGTTCATTGTGTTGTGTATCCCATCTTTTATCCTCTAGCTTTCTTTCCAAACATACTTGACTCTAAACCTTCCCTTTTGACCACAATCATATACATAATTCTGTGTTGTTAATTACACCAATCATATTGTGATACCATCACCTCTAGCCATTTCAAACATTTAAACTCAATTTAAAAATTCTGTACTCAAGCATTCTGTACACATGGATGAACCTTGAAAATACTATATTGAGTGAAATAAGTCAGACACAAAAGGACAAATATTGCATGATCTCTCTTATATGAACTAATTATGGTATGGGAACTGATAGTGATGAAATATAGAATACAGGTTATCAGGAGATAGAATGAGGCTCTAGAATGGACAGTGGCTGCTTTGCACGTGCAGAATTTTTAACTAGATTGAATTTAAATGTTTGGAAATGGATAGAGGTGTTGGTAGCTCAATATGGTGAGTGTAATTAACAGCACTGAATTACATATGCGATTATGGTTGAGAGAGGGAAGTTTAGAGTGCATCATATTGATTTATAACTGTAAAATGATTTGACATGTGGAAAATACCAACAGTTATCTTAATATACATCTAAAAGGATAATGTCTTGTCCTTCATTTAGTGGGGCATTTAAGTACAGGTCCACAGGAATGACAAAATACTATGTATCCACAGTTATCTCACAATTATAGTTGGGGATATCAACACTTTTCTCTTAGCAACTGATAAAAGTACTAGGCAGAAAATCAGCAAAGATATAGAAGATTTGAATAACCTAATAGAAGGCAGGTTCCAATTGAACTTTATAGAACACTCCTCCCAAAGAGGGCAGGATACACATTTTTAAGGGTTGTGGAACATTCTCCAAGATAGACTACATCCTGGGATGAAAAAACAAATGTCAAGTTATTGAAACAATACAGAAAATCTTCTTTTACCATAATGGACTCAAACTTGAAACAATTAGAGAAAGGCAACAAAAAAATATCTAAACGTGGGAATTAAAACAACACATTTTAAATATCCCATAGATAAAAGAAGAAATCCAAAAGTAAATTTAAGTACACATCCACACACAACTGAATGAAAATGAAAATACAACATTTAAAAATATGTAGGATGACTCTACAGCTCTACTGAGAGGGAAATTCATAGCAGTCACTTATCCTCTTTCTCTCTTCTCCTTTGGCTACAAACTATGGATTACATTTCAAAAGACTTTCCTTTACCTTTTTCTACATATAGAAGCTGAAGTCTCTTTTGCCAGCCTCTCAGTCTCCCTTCCATCTAGGACCTGTCATGTGACCTAGCTCTGTTAATGACAGGTAAGTACAAGTCCTTGGTGAAGCTCTCAGCCAAGATGATGATAAAGACAATCTGAATTGGCCCATGGAATTGTGTTATTTGTACTTTTGTACTGTTGTCTTTCTCCATTCTTGCTAACTGTAATGCAGATTTGATGTGGTAAGGAGCTATAGGTATGTTACAGTCATGATAATAAGAGCCATACACTAACCAGAGTAGACGGGAAAAGAAAGGAACCCAGAGTAAGATTGCTTGGGCCTCATTTTAAGTCATAAAAAAGTACCACAGGGTGGGCCACAGTGGCTCAGCAGCCAGAATTATTGCCTGCCATGCTGAAGACCCAGGTTGGCTTCCCAGTGCCTGTCCATGCCAAAAAACAAAAACAAAAACAAAAGCAAACGAACAAACAAAGAATATATACAGAGAACATCTTGTTGGATCATCATGGTTGGATTTCGATTTGTGGTTGCTTCACACATAAATCGCGGAAAATATCTGTTTATCTAGAGAGTGTAAAAATAATTTTTCTGTACATCAGTTGTATAATTTTAGTGATTCCTTGTTGTTTTCACCAAAAATAACAAACCAATCAAAGCAAACAAACAGAACCACAATGCACCGTCAATAAAAATCAACAACAAAACCGAGCCAGCCATTAGAGACTTTCCTAAACGTGGTGATGATGGTGATAATTGTGATAACAACAAAGGAGGTGAGAAAATCAAAGCAAGTTATTGACTGCTTACTTTGCATCAAGCACTGTTCTAAGCACTAATAGGTATTATTATATTTAAACTTCCAAATAAGCAAATGATTTAAAGTTGTCATTTCCCTATTTTCTAGATGACACAGTTGAGCTTTGAGTTAAATTATTTTTTCAACATATGACAGCAGAGGAGCATCAGTTATGGAATTCCAACTTGGGTCTGTTTGCCTCTAGAGCTGTGTCTTAACATCAGTTATTCTATCTGCATTATAGTTACTCAGAAGTATGAAATGATACTTGTTACGGTTTCGTTAGAATTTCTCTGAGGTATCCAGAGTTGTAGTATGTCATTACATATATTCAGCCTTGCACAAAATATGGAAAACATCATAGCATTAATATTTCATGGAAGGTAGCATACTTATCCAGCTGTGTAAATATGAATGCAGGTCAAAGATCATACGCATTTTGAACTCATAAACATTATTTCTTTACAATGTTTGTAATGGTCACTAGACAATTTTTAAATTTACACGATTTTTTTTTCTCTCTTAATTCATATTATTGATCAAAGAGGAACAACACTAAAAAGGATACTAAAGAAACTCAGGTGGCTAAGTAGAGATCTCATAGCTTAGGAATGTGTTCCATCTTAAAAGACTGAACAAAAGATTATGTGAGTTTCACACTCTATTTTATTCCAAACTCTCACTTTTTATTAGTTTAGCTTTATTTAATCAATTCTCTTTAGGCATGATTATTTGAATTATTTATCATTAAAAGCTCTATAATTAAAATTATTTTAGTGTGTGATTTTTGCTCTCTTTTTATTCTTCCTACCTACACACGGAAAGGATAGCAGTCAAATTATGTAATTCATTTACTTTTTAATTTAGCTATTATAACATATATTCCTTTGAATTAACATATTGCAAAAGCGTCAGATGCAGGTAAGTCTTTATCTGGTTTTAGTAGAAAACATTTTAATGGTTTAATACTCCTTATGATTCAATTTATATTATAAAGCAATTATAGGCATTTTCATTTGGTAGGCAACAGAGAGTAATTCTTTCATTTGACTAAGTTGTTTCCTATTACTTTTTGTACTCTCTTGATAGTAATCAATTCTTTAATGCTTTCTAGATTTCTAGTGAACTATTGCTACATTTAGATGCAATACAAAATCAATAACAGATAATATACCAATTAGATACAGCAGCTTGAAAGCTGTTTTGCCTACAGGTGTCATGTACAAATATTACGTGGATATGTGTTGGAAAGATCAGGAAATTATGGTAATTTCAGCAATAAATTTGCATGTATATTTGAAAGCATATTCATAAATATGAAAAAAAAACCTGGAAGAGCAGATAAGGTAAGATTTTTATGCACATGAAGGGCTTTTGTTCTTTGAAAAACTGCCTAATTAAGATACTGCAATATATTCTGTATGCTCACTTTCTCCATGAGACTTTCTTTCATGAATCACATTCAAATGGCTTATTGAACTGAAACAAAGCTAAGCAACACACTGTCTGATTCTGTTACCATAACCACAGTTGTGTCTGCTCGGCCTGGTTCTCATTCTGTGTTCCTGTTCATCTTTCCTTCTTTATTCATTTTTAAAGATATTGGTAGAGGACACATAATCAATGGGTATCAACAGCGTTACAATTCTTAGTAAATATACTGAGGTCAGTTCATAAATCCAGGAAATTCACATGAGAGCAATATAAAACACAACTCTGGTATATTATATCATGGGATATAACACTTTACTTTATCATGGAGTATCAAGTAACCAGCTTGAAAAGTTTGAAACTTTAAAAAATATTTCTTTTTCTTTTTATTTTTTTTCAAATTTTTGTATGCTGTATAGTGGGGGGGGGTCACATTTCATTCTTTTTCCATGTGAATATCCTGTTATTGTAGAACCATTTATTGATATTGTGGGGGGAGGGGTGACGCAGTGCATGGACTGGGAATTGAACCCAGGTCTCCCGCATGGAAGGCAAGAATTCTACCACTGAACTACCCTTGCACGCCTTCTGTTTATTTTTTAATTCTTCTATTCAAAGTCGTGTTACAGCTTTATCAATATTAGACACACTTCAAAATTCAAATGTCTAGAAAATGATTGTAGGTTTAATGAATTCACAAAAGCAGGCTCTTTGTGATTATGTGACCAGGCATGGTGTATTAGTTAAGGTCCTCTAGAGAAACAGAATCAACAGGGAACACTCGCTAATATAAAATTTATAAAATTATCTCACATGACAGTGGGAACTCAGAGTCCAAAATCCACAGAGCAAGCTGGGAAGCTGACGATTCTGATGGAGGGTCTGGACAAACTCCACACGAGAGCCTGTCTTTTCAGAATCCTCCTTAAAAGGCTTCCAGTGACTAGATTGAGCATCACTCATTGCAGAAGACACTCCCTTTGGCTGATTACAAATGGAATCAGCTGAGGATGCAGCTGACGTGATCATGATTTAATTCTATGAAATGTCCTCATTGCAACAGACAGGTCAGCACTTGCCCAACCAGACAAACAGGTATCACCACTTGGCCAAGTTGACACATGAAGCTGACCATGACAGTCCACCCCTTGTCAACCTGGCAGTTATACATATCACCTTAAACCACAAAAAAAATTAAAACACACATTTTTTTTTCACCTAACAATATTCAACTGCCCTGCACATTACTGGAAACACATTAACTCTCTCCTGAATAGTGTGCAAGTCCCTGGGTAATACTCATTCTTAAACTTGATATCTTACAACTTAAATAGTATAACAGGAACAAAACAGCATCACAGTCCTCATTTCTGTAACTGATCACGTGGTCGAAGTTCATATTTATCACTAGCTTCTTCCGTTACCCATTCCATGTTCTCTTTACTCTCAGCAAGCACTTCAGCTGGCCGTGGTTCTTTACCTGGTGGGGTGACCCAGACCTTCATTCCTGAAATTTCAGACCCACTGTTAGCCCTGCCTGGATTGGGCTGTTGCAGTTTTCCATTGATTTTAATCACAGGGCATGGTAATATTAAAAGATGCCCTAGTGATCCCCTATATTCCAAGAAAACTCTTCTTTACCTCCATTGTGTACTTGCAGTCTTATTTCTCCCTGATAATCAGGGTCAATCACCCTAGACAATAATGCAATTCCTTTCTTTGCTTGCTGATCCAGGGACATGAGTAGCCCAAAGTGACCAGGTGGCGATCTTAGATTCCAGTTCAGTGGAATCATTGTTGTTTCTCCTAGTGGAAGCACTCCCAATTTTGGAACTAAAATCTGTAGACCAGCAGAGATCAGGATCACAGGGATAGCAAACAAAAATTTTCCTAGTGGTAAAAGTGAATGGTAGCACTCCCATTTCATCCCTTGGTTCCTGGGCCTATGGATCCTGGCTATGGGAGAAAGAGCACCATGCAGCGGACAATTATTCAGAGCATATACAGCTTCCTGGAGAACATTAACCCAGTCTTTCAAGGTATTGCTACCTAGTTGGCACCATAATTGAGTTTTCGAAAAGCCTTCCACCTTTCTAACAATGCAGTTGCTTCTGGGTGATGGGGAACATGGTAAGAGCAGAGAATTCCATGAGCATTTGCCCATTCCCACACTTCATTTGCTGTGAAGTGTGTTCCTTGATCTGAAGCAATATTGTGTGGAATACCATGATGATGGATAAGGCATTCTGTAAGCCCACAGATGGTAGTTTTGGCGGAAGCATTGCATGCATGGAAACCAAACCCATATCCAGAGTTTGTGTCTATTCCAGTTAGAACAAATTGCTGCCCCTTCCATGAAGGGAGTGGTCCAATGTAATCAACCTGCCACCATGTAGCTGGCTGGTCACATCGGGGAATGGTGCCATATTGGGGGCTGAGTGTGGGTCTCTGCTGCTGGCAGATTGGGCATTCAGCAGTGACTGTAGCCAGGTCAGTCTTGGTGAGTGGTAGTCCATGTTGCTGAGCCCATGCATAACCTCCATCCCTACCACCATGACCATTTTGTTCATGAGCCCATTGGGCAATGACAAGAGTTGCTGGGGAAAGAGGCTGACTGGTATCCACAGAACAGGTCATCTTATCCACTTGATTATTAAAACCTTCATCTGCTGAAATCACCTTCTGGTGTGTATTCACATGGAACACAAATATCTTCATGTTTTTAGTCCACTCAGAAAGGTCTATTCACATACTTCTTCCCCAGACTTCTTTGTCACCAACTTCCCAAATATGGACTTTCCAAGTCCCTGACCATCCAGCCAAACCATTAGCAACAGCCCATGAGTCAATATACAAATGCACCTCTGGCCAGTTTTCCTTCCAAGCAAAATGAACAACCAGGTGCCCTGATCAAAGTTATGCCCACTGGGAGGATTTCCACTCACCACTGTCCTTCAAGGACACCCCACAAAGGGCTTGTAGTGCTGCAGCTGTCTACTTCCAGGTGGTATCTGCATATCATCCTGAACCATCTGTAAAGCAGGCCTGAGTTTTCTCTTTCTCAGTCAATTCAGTGTAAGGAACTCCCCATGAGGTCATAGGTCTCGTCTGGGGAAGAGAAGGTAATGTGGGAGGAGTGGAGATGATGGGCATTTAGGCCACTTCTTCATGTAACTTATATGTGCCTTCAGGACCTGCTCTGGCCCTCTCTCATATATACCATTTCCATTTTACAATAGAGTGCCGCTGTGCAAGCCCAACTTTATGACTTGGTGGGTCAGACAACAGCCAGCTCATGATAGGCAACTCAGGTCTCATGGTAACTTGGTGGCCTGTGGTTAAGTGTTTGTCTATACTAAAGCCCAGTAGCAGGCCAAAAGCTGTTTCTCAAAAAAGAGTAGTTATCTGCAGCAGATGCTAAGGCTTTGCTCCAAAATCCTAAGGGTCTGTGCTGTGATTCTCCCATAAGGGCCTGCCAAAGGCTCCAGACAGCGTCTCTATTTGCCACTGACACTTCCATCACCATTGGATCTGCTGGATCATATGGTCCAAGTGACAGAGCAGCTTGTACAGCAGCCTGGACCTGTCACAGAGCCTCCTCTTTTCAGGTCCCCACTCAAAATTAGCAGTTTTTTCTAATAACTCGATAAATGGGCCAGAGTAGCACACCCAAATGAGGAATATGTTATCGCCAAAATCCAAAGAGGCCAACTAGGCATTGTGCCTCTTATTTGGTCATAGGAGGGGCCAGATGCAGTAACTTATCCTTCACCTTAGAAGGGACATCTCCACATGCCCCACACCACTGGACACCTAGAAATTTCACTGAGGTAGAAGGCCCCTGTATTTTTGATGGATTTATCTCCCATCCCCTGTCATGCAAATGCCTTACCAGTAAGTCTAGAGTAGTTGCTACTTCTTGCTCACTAGGTTCAATCAACGTGATATCATCAATATACTGTATCAGTGTGGTGTCTTGTAGGAGGGAGAAATGGTCAAGTTCCCTGCAGACAAGTTTATGACATAGGGCTGGAGAGTTGATATACCCCTGAGGTAGGACAGTGAAAGTATACTGCTGACCTTGCCAGCTGAAAGCAAACTGTTTCTGGTGGTCCTTACCAACAGCTACTGAGAAAAAAACATTTGCCAGATCAATAGCTGCATACCAGGTACCAGGGAATGTATTGATTTGCTCAAGCAATGATACCACAACTGGAACAGCAGCTGCAATTGGAGTTACCACCTGGTTGAGCTTATGATAATCCACTGTCATCTTCTAAGACCCATCTGTTTTCTGCATAGGCCAAATAGGAGAGTTAAATGGGGATGCAGTGGGAATCAGCACTCCTGCATCCTTCAAGTCCTTAAGAGTGGCAGTAATCTCTGCAATCCCTCCAGGAATCTGGTATTGCTTCTGATTTACTATTTTGCTTGGTAGAGGCAGTTCTGGTGGCTCCCACTTGGCCTTTCCCACCATAATAGCCCTCACTGCATGAGTTAGAGACCCAATATGGGGACTCTACCAGTTGCTCAGTATGTCTATACCAATTATACATTCTGGAACTGGGGAAATAACTATAGAATGAGTCTGGGGACTGACTGGACACACTGTGAGACAGATCTGAACTAAAACTCCATTGATCACCTGGCCTCCATAAACCCCCACTCTGAATGGTGAACCAGAGTGATATTTTTGGTTCCCTTAGAATTAATGTCACTTCTGAGCCAGTGTCTAATAATACACGAAATATCTGATCATTTCTTTTTCTCCAGTGCACAGTTATCCTTGTAAAAGGCCATTAGTCTTCTTGGGGAAGACTTGGGGGAAGATTAACAGTATAAATTTGTGACAGTGTAACAGGGTTCCCCCCAAAGGGACCTGGCCTCCCCTTCATTCAATAGACTCTGGGTCTCTAAACTGTCTCAAGTCTGGAAATTTATTAAGGGGCTGTGACTCTGTGTTTTTGTAATTCAGGTTAGACTTCTGTTCCCTTGACCTAGAACTCTTTCATTTATACAGCTCGAACAGGAATTTAGTAGACTGACCTTCAATTGTATTTCTTGATACTCCATGATTTACTAGCCAATGCTAAAAATCTCTTCTAGCCATATTATTTTGACTCCTGCTTTAAGTTTGTTGTCTATTATAATAGCCACCTCCACCCTGTCTTTGGCAATTAAGTGCTGCCACCTGGATTGTGCTAACTCGGGATCCAATCATCTCCATTGTGTTTCAGGATGCCAGCTCTGTGACAGCAGTTCCTACAGTAATATCTGGCCTATAGAGAAGTGCAACTACAGAGCTCTTCAGGGATGATGGCACTAGTCTCACAAATTTATTTCTCACTGTGCTATTAAAAGGTGCATCCTCCGGACATTCCTGGGATGTAAGAGCAGGCTTTGCATGATAAATCCACTCTAACATACCAATGTCTCTAAACCTCTGGATCCCCACATCTACATTATACCAGGGCAGTTCTGGCATTTCAACCTCAGATAATGTCAGCCACCTTTTAATCCATGTGTCAACCAACCATCCAAACAAACTGTTAATACCTTTTCTAACCCCTCGTGCTACAACATTGAAAGCAGAATCTCTGCTTAGTGGCCCCATATCAATAAATTCAACCTGATCCAGCCTTATAGTCCTCCCATCATTATCCCACACCCTTAAAATCCATTGCCACACATATTCCCCTGATTTCTGTCTGTACAAATTGGAAAGCTCACACAGTTCTTGTGGAGTGTAACTCACCTCCTCATGTGTGATACTTTTCACCTCATGTTTAGGGGCCTTTTGGGACTTTAGTCTAGTTGTATGTCTGGAAGAAATGAGGGTTGGTGGGGGTGGGTCATGAAAAGAATTAGAAATATCTTCCAAGCCATTTGTTTCAGGGTCTTCGTTTGCAGTTTCATCTGGTGAAACAGGATTAATCACTCTATGGCTAATCCCTTCATGAGGAGGTTGGGTGGCCAATTCCTAAATTGGCCGAACTGGAAGTGGGGTGGCCATATCCTCAGGGCAAACTATTACAGGGTTATCTAGAGAAGACTTAGCATGACCTAGGGTTTCAATCTCACCCCTGACATCATTATCAATCCACATGTCACCATCCCATTTTTCAAGGTCCCACTCCTTTCCAATCAATGCCCTTATTTTAATGGAAGACACCATGCAAGATTGAGATTTCAGTTTATGTTTTAAAGTTGCTACTCTAACAATAAGATTCTGAGTCTGATTTTCAGAGATCTCAAGTCTACGGCTACAGGAAATAAGATTTTCCTTCAGGATACTCATAGAAACTTCTATATCTGTCAGATGGCACTTAAGTTTCTCATTTAAAGCCTTAAGCTCATCCCTTTCACTCCTTAATGTAGCCAGTGTATCTAACAACAACCAGCCAACATATCTATACCTCTTATTTCCACAAAACTCTGTAAAGGTGTCAAAACATTATCCCCCAGAGCTGGCTTCCTACAAGCGAAGCATTAGGAGAATCAGAGTGTGATATTTTGACTATCTCTTTTGCCAACTTACTCCATGGATTGGGAGTGTCATTCTGATTATGGGAATCAGAGTCCTTAGAGCCTTTGAGTCCAGTCAGAGTAGAAAATAATTCAGAAAAACCCATTTTTAAGATTCTGTTTCTTAAGAACCAGTCCTGGTGCAAGCGTTCTCTAGAGGACCAGAATCAACAAGGATCACTCGCATACATAAAATTTGTAAAAGTGTATCACGTGACCGTGGGAACTCAGAGTCCAAAATCTGAAGGGCAGGCTGTGAAGCTGATGATTCCAATGGAGGGTATGGACGAACTCCACAGAAGAGGCTCACCAGCCAAAACAGGAAGAGCCTGTCTCTTCTGAATCCTCCTTAAAAGGCTTCCAATGATTAGACTGAGCATCACTCATTAAAGAAGACACCCCCTTTGGCTGATTACAAATGGAATCAGCTGCATCTGCTGATCATGATTTAATTCTATGAAATGTCCTCATTGCACCAGACAGGCCAGCATTTGTCCAACCAGACAAACGGGTACCATCACTTGGCCAAGTTGACCCATGAATCTGATCATGACACTTGGTGATATTTCTTAAAGGTATGTTGTTATGTTGTTATATCTACCACATGATATATATATATATATATATATATATATATATATATATTTCAGATATACATTTATTTATTCGCTTTTTTATTATTACCAAATATATTAAATCTGAAATGAATGCTCACTGAAAATTTAACTCCTTTAAGTTTATTTTCACTTTATTTCATGTCTCAAGATCATTTTATTTTTTCTTCTTTGAATTATGAAATCTATAGACAGAAACAATTGAAAAAAATGAAAAAGCAAGCTGATGTGAGTTCATATTATTTATAAAGTGTTTTGCTTTTAAATCTAGATTGATCAGATAGATTTATTGTCTTTATTTCTGTTTTATGAAAGTTCACAAATCTACAGGTCACAGTTTTATACAGATGAATATATTATAGTGTCAATTTAACATTCAGAGAAGAATATGCATTAGTTAAAATAACATTATTAACCTACTCTTATTAAATTTAAGTTGGAAATTTGGTTGCTAAGATTTGATGATGAGATTATTAGGAGTTCCATGTGATGAAAGGGTAATATATAAATAAAATGATATGTATATATGAAAAATGTTAAGAGTGAGAAATGCTATTAAGAGGTACAAGGAAATCAAAATAGAAGGAAAAGAGAGTATTTAGAAAAAGCAAATAAAAAGAAAAAATAGTGGCAGTTAGAGAGACCTGGTGTAGTCTTTCTAACAGGAACTTTAATTTAGTATTGAATGACCCTGAACTTTAGATAAAGAATGAATTTGGATACAGTAGAATTTGAAAAAATGGTCAAAACTTTGAGGACCATGTAAAGGAAGTGGTGAGAATATCAACATCTTTATCAGCAGCAGGAGCAACAGCATCAAAGATGGAAAAAAGTGGCAGCATGGATGAAGGAACGTCTTAAAAGAATTTTTTTTTTACTGTGTAATATGTGAAATAAACACCCTCTTCTTCAACTATGAAATTTTTAGTAAAGTATACATAGTTCACCAATGTTCTTCATTTAAGGAGGATTTTAAGGTAGGTAGAACTCAAAGACATGAGGTGTTGGTTTCTGTGTCATGTAAGATGCAACACAATGTTAGGTGAAAAAAATGGAAGAAAAAAAAATTAAGCTGGCATTAGAGTTCACCAAGAATATATTGTTTTAGAAGTTACTGACCTATTTATTTTTATTGAGACTTAGTTTGGAAAATAAAACCCTAGTCTAAGGAGATGATTCACAAATAAGATTAATAATTCTGCATGTAATTCTTCCCTTAGAAATCAT
This sequence comes from Tamandua tetradactyla, assembly GCF_023851605.1. Classification (NCBI taxonomy): domain Eukaryota; kingdom Metazoa; phylum Chordata; class Mammalia; order Pilosa; family Myrmecophagidae; genus Tamandua; species Tamandua tetradactyla. The sequence continues at coordinate 34,172,013 of NC_135352.1, forward strand.
TTTTCTAATACACTGTAGACTTAGTGCTTCATGGAAATTGCTTTGGGAAGAGTGGCTTCATCACCAAAAATGAAGACCTGTGAAAAGGAAACCAGTTATGTAAAAATGAAATCTATAATTAATTAATTAAAATATTTTATTTCCTAACCAGGTAAAAATGGCTAGGTCATAGGGAAGTATATTATCTGCAATGTTCTCATTCCTGAGAATAAACACCCAGTAAAAGCTTTGCTTTTAGTTTTTGAGTTCATTTATTTAGTATTATTAGTCAAGTCAGGGCAGGGTGATTATAAATAAACCCTAAAAACTTAGGGTTCTGACACAAGAAAAACATTCATACATACATTTACTAATTTGATTATATGAGCTGTTTATATGCATTGCATATATACTATTGTGGTAAATTGAATTATGTACTGAAAGAAAAGACATGCTCTTAATCTTAATTTTTATTCATGTGGGTGTCAAACCTTTTGTAAATAAGATCTTTTGAAGATGCTATGACTAGTTAAGTTGCAGCCAAATTGAATAAGAGTAGGTCTAAATCTCTATTACTGGAGAGTTTACAAGAGAGGAAATTCAGATGCAGTTAGTCCGTAAAAAATAGAAACCAGAAGAAGCAAGAGATAGAAAATCAAGAAGTCAGAGAAAGCAAGACAGCATGGTGGAAGCAGAGATGCAAACCCAGGAATCCAAGGACAATGGCAAATCAGCACCAGGTGCTACAGACTTTGAGGAGAAAAGGTGGTCTGTGAGAACTTGATGCTGAATTTCTTGAATACAATTGATTGTATGGGATTTGTCATAATAGCTCTAGCAAAGTGAAAGTTTATATATGAATGCTCTTGTGCTCTCTCTTGCTCCCTCTTTCTCTCTCTCTGTGTGTGTATGTATGTAAACATGTACATTTAATAGTTTGGTGAAGGTTGATTGACTCTCCTGCATGTCATGGCATGTCATGGTATTCCTGTAATTCAGGCTACTTGTGTTTTCTAACTTCATTTCCTACCCCCGCAGTCGAGAGAATGTAGAAAACATATTTATACATTACCGTCTTGGATCACAAAAAGCAAATATGCTGTCTAATTTCCATAGGCAAGAATTGGCGAGAATTATTTATGTGACTCCACCTAAACATACAAGGACAGGGAAATGCACATTACTGGAGATTTAACCATGTCCTCAATGAAACATGTCCAAGTCTTAACATTGTGGCTTGCGGGTCTGAACTCGTTTGTAAATAGGATCTTCAAAATCCTAATAAAATGAGGTTAGAGACAAGGAGGTTGGGCCTTCATTCAATATGATGGTACATCTGGGGAGGAAGGTAGGAGCTACTGAGGAGACAGGAGGATGATGATTACAAGGTGACAGAGGCAGAGATTGATTACCGGTAAACTACCACTAGGACACGATGGAATTTGAAGAAAGCATTGCCTGCTGCCACCTTCATTTTGTACTTCTAGTCTCCAAAAATGTGAGACAATACATTCTGGAATTTAAAGTCAACTAGTCCGTAGAATTTCTTGTAGTAGCACTGGCAAACTAAGACACACATGCATTTTTCAGTAAGCCTGACGCTACTGCAAAATGTTGTTCTTATCCCATAGATTTTTGCAATACTGCTAGGGCAAGAAATCTACTTTTGATGATAGTTTAGGTGGTTATGAAACAAATTCATCATTTCATCACTATTTTGAAGGTTGAAAAATCCTTTTTTTAACCATACTTTAATGTTCATTTTTTTAACCAAATTTTCACGTTTCTGAACAATTCACTACAATATGTAAAATAAATTGTGAAGAGACAGTCAAGTGAATGAAATCAATACCTTCAAGGTAGAAATGGGAAATGAAGCATGTTGAAATTCTGTAATTATAGATAGGGCAAATCTCATTACTTCTGGAGGATTTTTTAGGCTGTGAACACAGAATCATTTAATGTTATGCAATAATGTAAAGAAAGTTTCAAACTTGTTAGAGGTTGATAATTGTTATGTACTAATATTTATTGTTTAAACTTTAATCAGCAAACATTGTTTTGAGCTGCGACTACAGCCAAAGCATAAATTATAAATGGGAATCAAAAGACCAAACTGACATATTCCTCAAATATGGGAATTTACTTTCTACTCAGGAAGACAGACACATATTTGAACTCTGCTGTATATATAACTTGCTGTTATAATTAATGTATGGATTCAAAAGGGAAAATAGAGGTCAAGATTATTTCTGATCAAAGGAGCTGAGAAAATTTCCTGGAAGGAAGTTCTCATTAAGTTTTGATTAGAATATGGTTAAGCAGACAATTAAATGAAGATGATGCCTAGAGAAAACAACCATGGGCAAATACACAAGGAGGGGAATTTTCAGATGGTATTAACTTTGTTTAACTGGAACATGTAGGGGGTATAATGAAAATTGATAATAATAGTAGGTGGCTCATTGAATGTTTATTCTGTGTCAGGCATCCTTAACAATTCAGATATGTTAATTTTATAAAACCTGTGAAATATCATATATTACTATTCTTATTTTATAAATGACTAAATTGAGAGATTTGGTAATTTTACCAAGTTTATGTAGCTGGTGCTGATTTTCAAATCCAGGCTACATAGGTGGTAGAACAGAAAAATATGAAAGAACCTGATTTATGTAAACAAATTTGAAGGCCAGGATAAAAATGGTACTTTTTACTTTGTTCAGCACATGTTGGCCTCATTTTAGGTTCAAATGATCAGAACTACTTTCTACAAAAAACAAACAAACCAAAAAAGAAGTTAACCCCAATATATAGAACACACCGGAGAAGGTAAAGGTCAAAGTTGGGTCAACGTTACTCAGGTCTGAATCAATGACAGTATGAATTAGGAGAGTGCTAGTGAAATCAATGGGGTAGTGAAAAACAAGACTGCATGTAGTAGACTCAAACACAACTTAGAAATATAGCGCCAACAGCTATCTAAAGACAATGAAAGTAACTTTGAAATATCAAGCACAGGTCACAGTGGAAATTGTGGTAAAATTTAAATTTCAAGTTAAGTTATGGGATTTATGTAGGTGAAAATAACATTTAAGAAAGGAAGAGAGAAACTGCCAAACTGCCTTCCACAGTGGTTGCACCATTTGACATTCCCACCAACAGTGGATAAGTGTGCCTGTTTCTCCGCATCCTCTCCAGCACTTGTCATTTTCTGTTTTGTTGATAATGGCCATTCTGGTGGGTGTGAGATGATATCTCATTGTGGTTTTGATTTGCATTTCTCTAATGGCCAGGGACATTGAGCATCTCTTCATGTGCCTTTTGGCCATTTGTATTTCCTCTTCTGAGAGGTGTCTGTTCAAGTCTTTTCCCCATTTTGTAATTGGGTTGGCTGGCTTTTTGTTGTTGAGTTGGACAATCTCTTTATAAATTCTGGATACTAGACCTTTATCTGATATGTCGTTTCCAAATATTGTCTCCCATTGTGTAGGCTGTCTTTCTACTTCGCCATATGACCCAGCAATACCATTGCTAGGTATCTACTCAAAGGACTTAAGGGCAAAGACACAAATGGACATTTGCACACCAATGTTTATAGCAGCGTTATTTACAATTGCAAAGAGATGGAAACAGCCAAAATGTCCATCAACAGACGAGTGGCTAAACAAACTGCGGTATATACATACGATGGAATATTATGCAGCTTTAAGACAGAATAACTTATAAAGCATGTAATAACATGGATGGACCTAGAGAACATTATGCTGAGTGAGTCTAGCCAAAAACTAAAGGACAAATACTGTATGGTCCCACTGATGTGAACCGACATTCGAGAATAAACTTGGAATATGTCATTGGTAACAGAGACCAATAGGACTTAGAAACAGGGTAAGATAATGGGTAATTGGAGCTGAAGGGATACAGACTGTGCAATAGGACTAGATACAAAAACTCAAAAATGGACAGCACAATAATACCTAATTGAAAAGTAATCATGTTAAAACACTGAATGAAGCTGCATCTGAGCTATAGGTTTTTTTTTTGTCTGTTTGTTTGTTTGTTTGTGTCTTTTTTTTACTATTATTATTATTTTTATTTTTTTCTCTATATTAACATTCTATATCTTTTTCTGTTGTTTTGCCAGTTCTTTTCCTAAATCGATGCAAATGTACTAAGAAATGATGATCATGCATCTATGTGATGATAAGAATTACTGATTGCATATGTAGAATTGAATGATTTCTAAATGTTGTGTCAATTTCTTTTTTTTCTTTAATTAATAAAAAAAATTAAAAAAAAGAAAAAAGAAAGGAAGAGAGAGCAGAATGAAGGGAAAGAATAAATGAAAATTTGAGTAAAATAATTTAAATGGGGTATTTAGCAGAACATCTAAATATAAATTACTAGAAGCCATTTAGAATCACAGAAAAGTAACTTTTAAGATACATTCATCCAGATTGACTTTAATTTCCTGGAATATGTTTGGCTCGATTATTTGAATGACTTACCCAGCTTTAAAAAAAAATTAAAACTCCAGATAAGCTTTTTTTTTCCATGTTTAGATGTTAAAAAGTCAGTAAGGGATTATCACAACCAAATGCAGAGGCAGAAAGACCTGAGCAGGATAAGCAGAGAAATAAAAGCACTTTTTCCCTTTGGGCATTTTCAAATTGAGACAAACCTGTTGATTCTGAGACCCTTTCTTTTAAGGAGTACAAGAATCAAAGCCCATCTCCGTGTCCACCCAGGATGAGAAGTTTGCAAGGACATCTGCCCACAGGTGACAGCCTCAGGGTGAAGGTTATGCCAGAGGTCTATGATCTCATCTTTCAAAGGGTGTGGAAATCTTTAGCAGTTTTTTCACATTAGCCATGTACTCATATACCAGCCTATGCATTAGGTTAACTCCAATAAAGCAATTGTGATTGGAGAATTTGTGGTGTGTATGAAGAAGAGAAAGTAGTCTAAAATTTAAGATACATAAATGAAAAGAAGTAAAATACCTTGCATTTGTATAATGACTGAGATTCATTTAAAATGTGTTCATCAAAATTTCATTTGATTTTCACACTATTTTCCATAGTAGGGTATTTTACAAAGTTGATTACTAAGTTACAGTGCCGTTCATTCATACACCCAAGGGTTTAACATTAGAAAGCATATGTCCTGTGAGACGAAGCAATATATTTTGACTCCAAATTGATCAGTCCTTCAATTAAACATGTAATCCTGGAGGAAAAGAATTGGAAATTTGGGATAGGAAGAAGAATGTTTATCAAGTGAGTAAAATGTTTGCTGAGATATAAAATACTCAGTATATTGGATTAGAATGGAAAACAGACCTTAACCAAGATGCATTATTCTCTCCAAACAAGTCAGGTCCTATGTAGAAATATCAATGGCTCTAACTCCTGGTAAGTAACAAATTTTTCAAGTCCTGTTGCTAGAAGCTAAAGCAGCTATCACACGTCTGCCAAGGGTACCATCCTTGTTGTTAAACATAAGGAAAATCTAAAGGTGCATTTGTTAAAGCAAAATATTTAACTTTAGAAAGACAGCAAGAACAAAGGAAAAAAGAATGACATAGGAAACTGTAATTTCAGAATAATGTATTTCAAAAAAAGAGAGTTCTGAATCTGATTTGTCAAATTTTAGACAGAGTTTTATTTTTTAAATCCTGCCATTAAAAAAAAATTGTATTAGACAAGTTATGGTATTACAGAACAATCATGCATAAAATACAGGATTCCCTACACCTCCCCACACCAACGCTTACATTGATGAGGAAAATTTGTCACATTTGATGATAGCACTATTTTTTTATAATTCTACTACTGGTTTACAGCAGTTGTATTTGTTATGAGTGATGAAAGATTATTATAGTACCACTACTAACTATTGTCCATCATTTACATAAAAGTTTTTCCCAATATTCCCAACTTATTATGACTACTATTTCATGCTTGTCTTTATTACCCATCTACCCATACACTGGATAAAGCGGGTGTCAGCCACAAGGTTTCTATAATCACTGATCACTGGATAAAGTGGGTGTCAGCCACAAGGTTTCTATAATCACTGATCACAAGGTGAAAACCACCTAAGTGAGCAATCATTAACAAAGATGGAGGCTACTGGATTACAGTTCAACAATTGCAGGTATTTCCTTTTGGCTTTGCTAATACTCTGGAACCTAAAAAGAAATGTCTATGCAATGAGTCAGGACTCATAGTCATTTGTCAAATCCTAATTTCTCAATTATATCTCCCCCAACTCCTTGGATCATTCTCTAAATCCTGGGGAATATCTGGGCAAAGACAGTGCTAACTATTTGTGCTGAAAAAGAGGTGTTGACAATTTGAAGTAGAAGGCTGGAACTTGATGCTGTTGGAGAAACTGGTACTTCTGGACTTCAGGACTTATCTGGCAAACCTGGAGGTTTAAGTTTCTATTAAAAATAAATTTAATAGATAAAACTTCTATAGAGCCTTAGATAGACTCCCGCATTTTCTTTAGTGATTTCATGAAAACTGTTGGTTGGGGCTTGGTATACAGTGGTAGTTTCCAGTATCTAGCTGAAGATTGCATAAGACTAACCTTCAGAATGACCTCTCAACTCTCTTTGAAGTATCTTAGCCACTGAAACCTTATTTCATTTTATTTCTTTTTTCCCTTTTGGCCTAGAAAGCATTGTCGATCCCATGATGCCAGGTCCAGTATTATCCCTGGAATCCATGTCCCACATTGCCAGGGAGATCAAATCCACTGGAAGTCATGTCTTATGTAGAGGGGAGAGTAGTGAGTTTACTTGCAGAGTTTGCTTAGAGAGAGAGGCCTCATCTGAGCAACAAATGAGGTTCTCAGAGGGTGACTTTCAGGTATAATTTTAAGAAGATGTAGCTTTACACTTACAGAAATAAGTTTCATCAGGGCAAGTCTCAGATTGAGGGCTTCACTTATTAAATCTAGAGTCCCTAACACTTGAAAGACTATGAGGAATTCCCTAGGTAGGATGTTTAATAGTTTCACATTTTTTATCCAGACCTAAAGCGATTTTGCAAATACTTTTTAAATTTTCAGCCCCCAAAACTCAGGAATCTATCAGGGTATTATAATAATCTGTACTGAATAACAAGCTCTCCTTCCCTATTCTAGGTTCTATGTAATTACATTAAAACAAAACTGAGCAGACAGGTTAAGTTAGATAGAGTGTGACAGAAAAATTAAATTTTGGACAAAATAAACATCTCTTCCTTTGATCTTATCCAGAAGTTGAAGTTTTAATTCTCTATTCTGATTTACCTTAGTCCTAACAAGATCAGCTTCATTTTGAAGCCTGCTCTCTTTTTCATCAGTGTCCAAGTGTCTGTTTGTGTCCCTGCTTCCTATTCTTCAGAGTATATACTTAGTAATGGGGATGCTGAATCATTTAACAATTCTACACTTTGCTTCACGAGGAACCATCAAACTGCCTTCCAAAGTGGCTGCACTATTTAACGTTCCCACCAACAGTGAATAATAAATGTACATATTTATTATTCACATCCTCTCCAGAAATTGTAGATTTCTGACTTTTTTTTATAATGGCCATTTTGTTAATTGTGAGATAATATCTCATCCTGGTTTTGATTTACAGTTCCCGAGTAGCTAGTAAAGTTGAGCATCTATTCATATGCTTTTGAGCCATTTGTATTTCCTCTTTGGAAAAGTGTCTAACCATGCTTTTTGCACATTTTTAAGTTGGATTGTTTGTCTTTTTGTTGTTGAGCTGTAGGATCACTTTATATATTCCAGATATTAAATCCTTATCTGATATATGGATTCCAAATATTGTCACCCATTGAATAGGCTGACTGTTTTCTTTCCTGACGAAGTCCTTTGATGCATAAAGTATTCCATTTTTATCTATTTCTGCTTTCATTTCTTGTGCATTTGGTGTAAGGTGAAGAAATCCAACTCCTACCACAAGACCTTCAAGATATTTGGCTACATCTTCTTCTAAACATTGTATGGCCTTAGCTCTAATGTTTAAACTTTGTTTATTTTGAGTTAATTTATGTGTAAGGTGTAGATAGGGGATGTCTTTCATTATTTTGGATATGGATATCTGGTTATCCAAGCACCAGATTTTGAAGAGACTTCTTTGTCTCAGTTTAGTGGACTTGGCAGCCTTATCCAAAATAAATTGTCTGTCGATGTGATGATGTATTTCTGAACTCTCAATTCAATTCTATTGTTGGGTATATTTAGCTTTATGTCAGTACCACACTGTTTTGACCACTGTAACTTAATAATAAGCCTTAAAATAAGGTAGTGTGAGACCTCCCACTTCCTTTTTCTTTCCCAAGATATTTTTAGCTATTTGAGCAGTTCTATACTTAACTTCCTAAGGACCACCAAACTGTCTTCAAGTACCCTTCCAAATAAATTTGGTTATTGGTTTTCTATTTCTGCAAAGTAAGTTACTGGGATTTTAATTTGTATCACATTGAATCTATAAATCAACTTTGGTAGAATTGAAATCTTAACTACATTTACTCTTCCAATCCATGAACACAGTATGCCCTTCCATTTAGGTCTTACATGATTTCTTTCAGCAATTTCTTGTAGGGTTCTGTGTCGATGTCTTTCATGTCCTTGGCTAAAATTTTTCTTAAATATTTTATTCTTTTGGTTGCTATTGTAAATGAATTTTTTTCTTGATTTCCTCAATCTTGATTCTCAGATTGTTCCATACTAGTGTACAGAAACACTCTCATTTTTTTTATCTTATATCAGGCCCATTTGCTATATGGATTTATCAGATTTAATATCTTTATTGTAAATTTTTGGGGATTTTTTACATGTGCAATCATGTCATCTGCAAACAGCAAAAGTTTTCATTTTTCATATCCGGTTTGAATGCCCTTTATTTCTTTTTCTTGCCTAATTGCTCTAGGTGTAACTTCCAGCAAAATGTTGAACAACAATGTTGACAGTGGACATCATTGCTTTTTCCCAGATCTTAGAGGGAAAGCTTTCAGTCTTTGCCCAGTGAGTAGGATGTTAGCTGTGGGCTTTTCCCTTTATCATCTTGAGGAAGTTTCCTTCTATTCCTGTCCTTTGAAGGATTTTCAACAAGAAAGAATGCTGAATTTGTCGAATACCTTTTGCACATCTATTGCAAAGATCAAGTGATTTTCCACTTTTGGTTTACTGATTTGGTGTATTACATTCATTGATTTTCTTATGCTGAACCATCCTTGCATACCTGAGATAAAACCCACTTGGTCTTGGTATGTAATTATTTTCATGGGCTATGGTATTTGATTTGCACATTTATTTTTGAAGATTCATGTATCTATATTTATTAACAAATTGGTCAATAACTTTCTTTTCATGTAGTATCCTTGTCTGACTGTGGTATTAAAGTGATATTGGCTTCATAGAATCAGTACATAGCTTTCCCTACTCTTCACTTTTCATGAAGAGTTTGAGCATGATTGGTTCTATTTCTTCCTTGAATGCTTGGTAGAATTCACATGTGAAATTATCTGGTCCTGGAGTTTTTCTAAAGAGCATTTTTGATAACCAATTCAATCTCTTTACTTGTGATTGCTTTGTTGAGGCTTTCTATTTCTTCGTGAGTCAATGGTTGCTCATACTTTTCTGAGAAATTGTCTATGTCATCTAAGCTGTCTAGTTTGCTAGAATATGGTTGTTCATAGTATCCTCTCCTTAGCTCCTCTGTTTCTGCAAGTTCGATAGTTAAGTCTCACTTCCCATTTCTGATTTTATTTATCTGCATCCTCTCTGCTTTTATCTTTGTCAGCTCATCAATGTTATTGATTTTCTCAAATATCAACTTCTACTTTTGTTGATTCTCCTTATTGCTTTCACTTATTTTTCTTCTAATCTTTGTTATTTCTTTCCTTCTGTTTGCTTTGGAGCTAGATTGCTGTTCTTTCTCTAGTACCTTCAGGTGTGCAGTTATGTTCTTGATTTTTGCACTTCGCTCTTTTTAAATAGAGGCATTTAGGGCAATATATTTCCCTCTCAGTACTGTCTTCACTACATCCCACAAGTTTTTATATGTTGAGTTCTCACTTTCCTTTGCCTTGAGATATATACTGATTTATCTTGTACTTTCTTCCTTGACTCACTGATTGTTGAAGAGTGTGATGTTTAGCCTCCATATTTTGTGAATTTTCCAGCCCTCTGCTTGTTATTGACCCCCATCTTCATTCTACTATAAGCTGAGAAAATGGTATGTATAATTTCAGTGTTTTAAAAATTTATGGAGACCTTCTTTATGACCCAACATGTGATCTACGCTAGAAAATGATGCATGAGCATTTGAGCAAAGTGTATTTCCTGCTGTTGTGGGTGGCAAGGTTCTGTAAATGTCTATTAAGTTTAATATATTTATTATTCAAGATGTCTGTTTCTTTACTGCTCTTCTGACTGGATGTGCTATCCATTGATAAGAGTAGTCAATTGAAGTCTCCAATGATTATTGTAGATGTGTCTATTTCTTCCTTCAGTGTATACCCCATGTATTGTCAGTGTATACCCCATGTATTTTTGGACACTCTGGCTCGGTGCATAATTATTTATGATGATTATTTCTTCTTGATTAATTGTTGCTTTTATTAATGCATAGTAATCTGCTTTGTCTCTTTTTATTGCTTTACATTTGAAATCTAATTTTTCTGATATTAGTATGCATTCCCCCCACTCTTTTCTGGTTGGTGTTTGTGTGAAATATCTTTTTCTAATCTTTCACTTCCAAGATATTTTTTTATTTTTGTCCTTGGATGAATCTCTTGTATTCAGCATATTATTAGATTCTGTTTTTTTTTTTTAACATCTGTTCTGCTAGTCTATGTCTTTTGATTGAAGAGTTTAATCCATTAATATTTAATGATATTACTGTAAAGGCAGTATTTCTTCCACCATTTCACCATTGGATTTTATATGTCATATTTTTTCTCTCTCTTTTTACCCATTAGTTATTCTTTCTGATATTCTTCATTTCTACACTCTTCTCTAAAGCTCTCTCTCTCCCTGTCTTTTTCTATCTGCATGTAGCACTCCCTTTATATTTCCTGTAGTGCAAGTCTCTTCTTCATGAAATATTTCAGTGTGTGTTTATCTGTAAATATTTTACCGCCCCCCCCCCCTTTTTTTTGCATGGGCAGGCACTGGGAATCAAATCTGGGTCTCCGGATCCCCCTCATTTTTGAAGGATAGTTGTGCTGGATGCAGAACGCTTGGTTGGCAGCTTTTCTTTTTCTTTATCTTAAATATATCATACTCTTGCCTTCTGACCCCCATAGTTTCTGCTGAAAAAGCTAAACATAGTCTTATCAAATTTTCCTTGCATTTGATGGGTTGCTTTTTTTCTTGCTGCTTTCAGAATTCTCTCTTTATTTTTGGCATTTGATGATCTGATTATTAAGTGTCTTTGAATATATATTCTGTTTGGGGTATGTGCTGGTTTGAAAGGATGTATGTATCCTAGAAAAGCCATGTTTTAATCCTAATCCTATTTTGTAAAGGTAGCCATTTCTTCTAATAAACTGTAATCAGATCTTCTCAATGAAGATGTCATTTAATCAAGATTGGTTATTAAACTGGATTAGGTAGAGGCATGTCTCCACTCATTTCAGTGGGTGTTGATTAGTTTACTGGAATCCTATAAAAGAGAAGACATTTTGTGGAAAGTGAGAGTTTCTGAGAGAGCAGAATGATGCAGTCACAAGAAGCAGAGTCTACCAGCAAATGACCTTTGGAGATGAAAAAAGAAAATGCCTCCCGGGGAGCTTCATGAAACAGGAAGCTAGGAGAGAAAGCTAGTAGATGATACCATGTTCACCATATGCCTTTCCAGATGAGAGATTAACCCTAACATGTTTTCCACATGCCTTCTCACTTGAGAGAGAAACCCTGAACTTCAATCGGCCTCTTTGAACCAAGATATCTTTCCCTGGATGCCTTAGATTGGACATTTCTATAGCGTTGTTTTAATTGAGACATTTTCTTGGCCTTAGAACTTTAAACTAGTAACTTATTAAATCCCCCCTTTTAAAAACCATTCTGTTTCTAGTATATTGCATTCCAGCAGCTAGCAAACCAGAACAGGGTACATGTATTTGTTGGAGCTGTGATTTTATGTATTTTGCAAGCATTGGGAAATTTCAACTGATTTCTTCCTCCATTATTCTTTCTGCCCCTTTTCCCTTCTCTTCTTCTTCTGGGACACCCATGGCACATATTTTCACATGCTTCATGATGTCATTCAATTACCTGAGACCTTGCTTTTATTTTTCCATTATTTTCTCTCTTCTTTTTTGCGTGGGATTTTAGATGTCATCTTCTCTACCTCACTAATTCTTCTGCTTCTTCAAATCTGCTTGTATGTCTCCATTGTGTTTTCATCTGTGCTATTGTGACTTTCATTACAACAAGTTCTGCTTTTTTTTGCAAGCTTCCAAATTCTACTTTATTGTCAACCTGTGTCTCTATTTTATCCTTCATCTCTTTTGCCACATTATCCTTCAACTCAATTTGATTTAGAAGATTTTAAAAGTTTTAGTTTTTTGTTCCTTAAACTGGACCATATTTTTGTGCTTCATAGTGAGTTTTTGCTGGTGTCTAGGTATCTGATTTTCTTGATTAGCTTATTCTGGAGGTTGTTTTCTCTCTTTTACCTAAAGTTGTTTTGTTGGTTGGCTTTGTTCTCTATTTGTTCTTAGACATTCAGTTCAACTTATTCTAGACATCTAGAATAGTTTCTTTTTAATTGATTAAAACTTTCAGCTCTTTTTTTTTCTGATCATTGCCCTGCCTATATGGAAGCTTTTTGAGAAAAAAAGTTTTTTTTTATGTAGCTGTTTTACCACAGGTAAAATATTCTTCTTCTCTCTTCCTCCTCACAGCATGTTAATCTGCTATTTGTTTTCTGTTGTTTTGATTGTTTGTTTGTTTTTTGCCTCTATATATTGTTGTTTGCCTCTATTTGTTTTTAACACCCTTTTCATTACCTCTAGCAACTTTTACCTAGTGGTCTGGCTCTAAGAGGAGAGGCCCACAGATAAGATCAACTCTAGCCAGGTTTTCACAGAGAGGACATGTCCAGAACTCATGATTGAGGTGTAATCAGCATCAAGCTTCCCTGGGAATGAGATCCAGCAGTGTGTCAATCTTTATGGTGAAGTGTCTCAATCCTGTGCTTTTCCTGTCTTGCCCAGAAAATGGTGCCTGTCAGTTCTCTGCTTCCCCGGGGATAATGTGGCACTGGGCCTTTAATTCTCAGCAGACACTGATTCAGCCAGGAAAATAGTTGAGACAGAGGCAGAAGCTGAATTTGGGCATAGCCTGCTTCTGTTTTCCAGATTCTGGGGTCTAAATTATCTAAAAGACAATCACCTTCTGTGCTGAAACTTACCCTTTGTTCTGGTTTGAAATGGTATATGTACCCTGGAAAAGCCTTCTTTCAATCGTAATCCCATTTTGTAAAAGCAGCCATTTCTTCTAATCCCTATTCAGCATTGTATATTTGAAACTGTAATTAGATCATCTCCTTAGAGATGTGATGTAATCGAGAGTGGTTGTTAAACTGGATTAAGTGATGACATGTCTCCACCCATTCAGGTGGGTCTTGATTAGTTTCTGAAGCCCCATGAAAGAGGAAATATTTTGGAGAATAAGAGATTCAGAAAGAGCAATACAGAACGACATAGCCACGAGAAGCAGAGTAAACCAGCCAGCGACTTTGGGAGATGAAGAAGGAAAATGTCTCCCAGGGAGCTTCATGAAACAGGAAGCCAGGAGAAGAAACTAGCAGATGATGCCGTGTTCACCATGTGCCCTTCCATATGAGAGAGAAACCCTGACCATGTTCACCATGTGCCTTTCCAGATAAGGAAGAAACTCTGACTGTATTCTCCATGTGCCTTCTCACTTGAGAGAGAAACCCCAAACTTCATCAGCCTTCTTGAACCAAGGTATCTTTCTCTGGATACCTTAGATTGGACATTTCTATAGACTTGTTTTAATTGGGACATTTTCTCAGCCTTGTAACTGCAAACTAACAACTGATTAAATTCCCCTTTTTGAAAGTCATTCCGTTTCTGGTATATTGCATTCCAGCAACTAGAAAACTAGAACACCCCTCTTCTTTTATTCATGAGTGGGGTGGGATGCAGCTGATCTTCAGCTACCCTATTCCCTATAGGGCTGGAAATGTTACAGGACTCTCAAGCAGTCCACCTCCTTTCCCTCCCCTCCCCCCATTCCCTGCCAGGGGTGTGTTTGAGAAAGTCTGGATTCTGTTATTTTTGGGTTGAAACAGTTGCTTCTTTTAGACAGGCTGTACTGTACTTTTTGTAGGTTGAAACTGCTGTGATATTTTAGCAGGAAGAAGGCAGGTTGATGAAAATAATAATAACAAAATAATAGTGGGACAGAAATCCTGGAATGAGCAAAGACTCAGCATCAAGGGATTGAGAAAGCCCCTAGAATGAGCTGAGACTCAGCATCAGGGGATTAAGAAAACTTTTTCGGCCAACAGGGGAAAGAGTGAAATGAGACAAAATAAAGTGTTAATGGTGGATAGATTCCAAACAGAGTCGAGAGGTTACCCTGGAGGTTATTCTTATGCCTTAAACAGATACCACCTTGTTAGTCAAGATGTAGTGGAGAGGATGGAAGGAACTGCTTGAAAATGTGGAGTTGTGTTCCAGTAGCCATGTTTCTTGAAGATGATTGTATAATGCTACAGCTTTCACACTGTGACTATGTGATTCTGAAAACTTTGTGTCTGATGCTCTTTTTATCTATCTTATCAACAGATGAGTAAAACATATGGAATAAAGATGAAGAATAAGAGGGAAAAAAAATAATAGTAATGAAAGACCCTTCTTGGACCTAAATTCTCTGAGTGAGAGCCATCACTTGAGTTGTGCCCTGGTCCCTACCCATTCTTGGGGAAGATATGCTCTTTAAGGAACCATCTCCTCCACCTGATTAGTTATTTTTTTCTTCAGCCCTACTTCCATTCTTGCCTAGGGTAAAGCTGAAAACAGAGTATGTCTGCTGCTTTCTTTAGTAGGCTGCTTAAAAACAAAAACAAAAACAAAAAAAGAACAAAGGAAGAAAAATCTCTTCCCAGAGTTGGTCCCCAGCTCCTCTTTTTTGCCATTCAAGAACCAGACTTTGATACCTGTCTCAAGTGTCCCTTCTCTTAAGGTGTAACCTTTTTCCAGTTTTCTGAGCTCAACCAACTCCAGGAGACTCTGTTTCTTTTATTATTATTATTTTTATCATCAGCTTTGCCTTCTCCCTTTTGGAAGTTGGGCTGATAAAGATAGCCCAGTTTATTTCTTGTTTGCAGTTGTATCATTATTGGTGCTTGGAGCTGGGTTCAGCAATCCTAATTTGTTAATCAAAGACACAATTGTACCATGATTGAACTCCCCTTTCCTTGCTCCTAGTAGGAAGGGCTCCTGTTTTCCACTGGAGAGAGATTGAGTCAGCCTGTTCTGCCACTGGGAGAGGGGCACCAGCTCCACCGTGTGAAAGAATTTACTCACAGTAATGTGCTCTGATTTTTTACTCTTAGCCCTTCAAATTGTTCCTGCATGGTGTATGACATGCATCTGGTCTCTGTAGTCCTTCAAACAGAGATTCCAGACAGTTCCTGGCTATTGACTAGCTTCCTTGGAGGATGAACTAAATCCTACACCTCCCTAAGCCACTGTTTTGATCTTTGAGATTTTTTTCTTTTTTATGAAATTACTTGGTTCCATACTCAAAACTTTATCTCATTATTTCCTCTCCTCCCTCCAAATGACCATTGCTTTAGTTTGCTGAAACTGATAAAATGTAATGGTTTGGCTTTCAACAATGGGCATATATTAGCTTATAAATTTGCAATATTGAGGCCATGAAAATGTGCAAATTAAGGCATCATCTTTCCTGAAGACTGGCTACCTGTGATCCTCCGCTCCTGCATCAGACGGCCAAGCAATAGTAATATCTCCTGGTCTGTCCCTTTTCTCTGAGTTTCACTACTTCCAGCCCTGGTTTCAATGGCTTCCTCCCAGTTTTCTGGGTGTCCTCTCTTTTAGCTTCTCTCTCTCTACAGTTTCTTTGAGTCCTTTGTTCTGTGTCTTCTCTCTGTCTTTTATCATCTTTTAAATGATTCCAATAAGAAGATTAAGACCCACCTTGAATGAGGCAGGTCACATCTCAATATAAGTAATCTAATCAAAAGGTCCCACCTGCAATAGTTCTACATGCCTAGAAATGGATTAAATTTAAGAATGTGATTTTTTTATGGGGTATATAACAGATTCAGTCCATCACTATATATATATATATATATATATATATATATATATATATATATATATATATATATAGTAATCCATTTTATGTGAGTAATGGAAATATCTAAGCAATTAATTTGGACTTTAAGAGTATATGTAATCTAATGCCCAACTTCTCTAATAAAGAAAAAAAAAATTGCCAAAATGTGAATATGTGTAATAAAGCTATTTGATAACAATAAAGATTAAAGCAGAGATAAATTAATGTGAAAACAAATGAACAATAGAAGGAATCAATAAAACCAAAAGTTGGTTCATTGAGAAAATGAATGAAATTGGTGGGCCACTAGTAAGACTGACAAAGAAAAGAAGAGAGGATGCAAATAAACAAAATAAGAAATGAGGAGGGGTACATTACCACCGACCCTGAGGAAATAAAAGAAATCATAAGAGGATACTATGAACAAGTATATGCCAACAAACTAGACAACTTAGATGAAATGGATAAATTCCTGGAGACACGCAAACAAACTACACTGATTCAGGAAGAAATAGAGGATCTCAACACACCAATCACAAGTAAAGAGATTCAATCGCAAACAAACTACACTGATTCAGGAAGAAATAGAGGATCTCAACACACCAATCACAAGTAAAGAGATTCAATCGGTCATCAAAAATTTTCCTACAAAGAAAAGCCCAGAACCAGATCGCTTCACAGTGAAATTTGATCCAACATTCCATAAAGAACTATCACCAATCCTACTCAAACTTTTCCAAAACACTGAGGAAAAAGTAACTCTACCTAACTCATTTTATGAAGCTAATATCATTTTAATACCAAAACCAGGTAAAGATGCTATAAGAAAGGAAAACTACAGACCGATCTCCCTAATGAACAAAGATTCGAAACTTCTCACTAAAATATTAGCAAATTGAATTTAACAGCACATTAAAAGGATAATACACCATGACCAAGTGGGGTTTATACCAGGAATGCAAGGAAGGTTCAAAACAAGAAATCAATTAATGTAATACAGCTCATCAGCAAATCGAAAGGGAAAAATCAAGTGATCATCCTGCTTGATGCTGATAAAGCATTCGACAAAATTCAGCATCCTTTTCTGATAAAAACACTCCAAAACATAGAAATCAAAGGTAACTACTTCAATAAGATAAAGGTTATGTATGAAAAGCCAATAGCATAGTACTCAATGGAGAGAGACTGAAAGCCTTCCCCCTAAGATCAGGTACAAGACAAGGATGCCCACACTCTCCACTTTTATTTAACATTGTGCTAGAAGTTCTAGCTAGAGCAATCAGGCAGGACAAAGAAATAAAAGGCATCCAAATTGGAAAGGAAGGATTAAAACTCTCATTATTTTCAGATGATATGATACTATATTTGGAAGATACTGAGAAATCTACTGCAAAATTACTTGAGCTAATAAATTCAGCAAGGTGGTGGGGTATAAAATGAATGTACAAAAATCAGTAACATTTCCATACACAAGCAATGACCTAGCTGAAGAGTCAGTTAAGGAAATATCCCATTCAAAATAGCAACTAAAAGAATCAAGTACTTAGAAATGAACTTAACTAGGGATGTAAAGGAATTGTACATGGAAAGCTACATAACATTGCTAAAAGAAATCAAAGGAGATCTAAATAAGTGGAAAGATACTCCCTACTCATGGATAAGAAGGCTAACTACAGTTAATATGTCAATTCTTCACAAACTGATAGACATTATCAACACAGAACCAATCAAAATTCCAACAACCTACTTTGAAGACTTGGAAAAACTGACTATCAATTTCATCTGGAAGGTAAAGAGACCCCAAAATAGCTAAAAGCATCCTATAAAAGGAGAATGAAGTGGGAGGGTTAATATTCCCTGACTTTAAAACCTATTATAAAGCCACAGTGGTCAAAAGTGCATGGTACTTGCACAAAGACAGAAGCATTGACCATTGGAATCAAATCAAGAGTACAGAAATAGACCAGAAAATCTATGGTCAATCGATCTATGACAAGGCCCCCAAATCCTCTGAACTGGGACAAAATAGTCTTTTCAATAACTGGGCATGGAAAAACTGGATATCAATAACCAAGAGAATGAAAGAGGACCCCTATCTTACACCCTAAACAAAAATTAACCCAGAGTGGATCAAACATCTAAATATAAGAACTAGCACCATAAAGCTTCTAGAAGAAAATGTAGGGAAACATCTTCAAGACCTAGTAATAGGAGGTAGCTTCCTAAATTTACACCCAAAGCAAAAGCAACAAAATAAAAAATAGAAAATGGGAACTCCTCAAAATCAAATGCTTCTGCACCTGAAAAGACTTTGTCAAAAAGGTGAAGAGGCAGCCAACTCAATGGGAGAAAATATGTGGAAATCACATATCGGACAAATATTGATTTCCTCTATGTACAAATAAATCATACAACTCAATGACAAAAGAAAAAACAACCTAATTATAAAATGGGCTAAAAATATGAATAGGCATTTTTCTGAAGAGCAAATACATATGCTTCAAAAGCACATGAGGAGATACTCATTTTCACTGCCTATAAGGGAAATGCAGATCAAGACTATAATGGAATACCACTTCACAGCTATAAGAATGGCTGCTACTAAGCAAACAGGGAACTATAAATGTTGGAGAGGATGTGGAGAAACTGGTTCACTTAGGCACTGCTGGTGGGCATGTATAATGGTGCAGCTACTATGGAAAACTGTTTGGCGCTTCCTTATGAACATAATAACGAATTGCCCTATGACCCAGCAACAGCACTACTTAGTATATACCCAGAAGAGCTGAAAGCAGTGACACAAACAGACCTCTGCACACCAATGTTCACAGCAGCATTATTCACAATCATCCAAAGATGGAAATAAACCAAATGCCCGTCAAAAGATGACTGAATCAACAAAACATGGAATATACATACGACAGAATATTATGCAGCAGTAAGACAAAATAACGTCCTAAATCACATCACAAGATGGATGAGCCTTGAGGGCATAATACTGAGTGAAATTGTCTAGACACAAAAGGATAGATACTGTATGATTCCACTTTTATGACCAGTATAAAGGTATAATCAGAGACTTATAATACAGAATATAGGGGACTTCGAGATACATAGAAGCTAAAGATGGGTGAACTGTTAGCTAATGAGGTGGAACTCTAATATAAGGGAATAGAGAAGAGTGAAGATGGTTCTCCAGTGGGTCTAAAAGTAATATTACCACAATGAAGAAGAACAAGATTGAAAGGGGTTGTATTGGCCTATGTGTCCCACTGATTAACACTAGAAATATGAATTAGTTCTCGCAAGAATTACCTCAAAGATAAGATTCTTGTACAAAGAGTGTGTAAGTCCAGGGTACAGGGGAAAAACTATTATTGCATGCTATGAGCTATCTTCAAAAGGAAACCATCACCACTACCATAGTAACAGCAGAAGTAAACAATGAGGAGAGGGGCAAGAGTTAAGAGGAGGTTTAGATTTCCTATTTGGCAAGGGTGTGTTTACTGGTTTTCTTTCTCTTGGGCACAATGAAATTATCTAAAATTGACAATGTTGATGGACTGTGGACTTTGGGCCTTCTACATGATGCCCAATGAATGCAGGTGGCTGAATGATGCACTGATAGAGAAGTAGGTTGATGAACGTTGGTGCATACTGATGAACGAAGTTTGTGCTGCTACAAAAAGAAACAAAGTAATGAGGCATGCAATGATGTGAATGAACACATGGAACATTTGGTGAGACAAAATAAACCAGAAACAAAAGAACAAGAATGGTATGGTGACCTTTAGAAAATGCTTATAAGAAAACAGAGGTCTTGATAATAAGCTTTTAGAGCAGACACTGGAGTGGTGATTATTATTTCTGGATTTTGAGGGGCCGTTTTACATATATACCCTGATACGTAGAGCTAAGAACGAAGCTGAACAGGTTGGGGTTAAAGTAATTCAGAACATAGAGATAAGTAAGATAATGTCTGTATTTTAGAACCACACATACTCTTTGAGATCAATGGAAGAAAGGTTTATTTGTTCTGGAACTGAAACTTTCTATATTATATAATCTAATTCAACCTATCTGTATGGCTCATTTGAACAACTGAAACGCAGGTAGCCCAGAATAAAAGAGGTCCTTTGATCCTGTGTAGATTATTGTTAATGTCTGGATACATCCAATGTATATTAAGCAGATAATCAAAAAGTATTGATAAAGTCCCCTGAGGGAGGGGCGAAAGAATATGGAACTATTAACCTTACTATCAGGAAATCCCTTGATACTGACTGTGTCAAACTTAAGAGACACCCAAATCAACAGGCCATACCCCCAATCAGTAGGGTTACTCTTGTGAAGCTTATATAGGTAGTGGAGAAGCTTAGACTCCTTATAGGCATGCCTAAGATTCACCTCCAGAGGACCTCTTTTGTTGCTCAAATGTGGCCTCACAGTCTCTCTAAGCCCAACTCTGCAAGAGAAATCTCAGCCCTCCCCCTATGTGGGACATGACATCCAGGGATGTAAATCTCCCTGAGATGTGGGAGAAGATTTCCAGGGATCAACCCAGACCTGGCATCATGGGGTCAACAATTCATTCCTGACCAAAAGCATGAAAAGTAGTGTAACTAATAAAGTATCAGTGGCAGAGAGAGTTAAAATAGAGTCAAGAGGCTAATTGGGTGGTTGTTACTACACAAGCTTCAGCTAAACCTTGCTACCAATAATAATCTGCCAACCCCCAATCAGGCTTATCGCAGCCCATCCTAAAGAACATCTAGGGCCATATATAAGATTCCTTAAAAGTTCCATGCACTAGAGTAACTAACCAGAAACCTACAACCTCCAGATGGGTCCCTGATCCAGATAAGTCCTGAAACCTAGCCCAGCCTCTCCAGAGCATCGGATAGTCCATCTCCCTACCCCATATTAGTGATATATCTTTCCAATATGAAAAATTTAGAATCGGCATAGACTAAACACCCTTAAAGAGAGGAGTGGAAAGCTCAAAGGTGCTGGTGGAGTTATGCAGAGAAGATAAGATTTAACAAATGAATATGAATGCTGAATCATTAAATTCAGCTAATCACTAAATCATTAAATCTTTTAGTCTCCAGTATTTTAGGATAGCTAGAACTAAAGGCCTAAAATTGTGGAATTGTAACCCATGCCAAATTTTGCAATATGTTTTACAACTAATTGTGGTGCTGAGCTTTGAAATTTATTGCTTTTTTGTATATATGTTATTTTTTACAAAAAAGAAGGAAAAAAGTTGATTATGATGATAAAAAATATCTAGGCCCTCTAGCCTCCTATATTATGGAGTGACTTGAAGGAAAAATCTGAGAGGATCGTATGGCAGCCCATGACAAACACTGGGATCTGTCCTGTAACCACTTGTTGAAGAGTACTTTGAAAACTATTGCTTTTTCATTTATTTGCTTTGTATATATGTTACACTATACAATAAAAATTGTTAAAAATCAAAAAAAGATTTAATGTGCTATATGACACAGGAAAAGAAAATTTAACAACTAGATATATTTTACTTTATATTTCTACTTAATTTTTAAATCAATATCTAAAGCTGATGATTATCAGTTTTATTCAGGTACAAAAATAGCATTAACTTTTGCAATAATACCTTCAATTATGAAGGACAATGATGCATTTTACATAAAAGCTTGCCCTGTATATAGCATTTTAAAATGCAGAACGAAAACCATTATGAGATGGATTACTTTCCCAAATAGCCCAATGAATGGAATCTAAAAGTTATTAAGAATGACATTGGTAAAATAATGTATGGGGGACTTTATTATACAATTTTTATTTTTAAAGTGCGATCAAATTTTGTCTGATTTTGTATATGAGACAATTCAACCATGAAAATAAATGCTAGTACTGTGTGCAGAAACTAATTAGGGTGTGGCTAATGGAAATAAGTCAGCAGTACTAATGATAATCATCCAGAGGAAAATTTCAATGTGTTTTACTCATTCTTTCTGTTCTTTTTTCACATAAGTGAAATCAATGGCAATCAATGCGAGTGCAGGAAAGCAGAACAAATTTCAGATAGTCCCATGTTCCTATTACACACCACTGCTACTTGTAGCACATTAACACATCACATCATGAATTGCATTATTTCAGACTTTGAAAAACTTTCCTCATTACACTCCTTATGACCTTCACTCTAGTTTCAAACCTGTCTACCATCTTCTATGCCTACCTGTTTTCTTCCTTTAATTTAGTTTCTCTTATATGATGTATCTTCCCTAATCTTCTCTTTGTTTTCTACAGAACACCCAAAGGACCGGAGCTTAACTGGCTCCGTTCCTTTCCTCCAGCTAACTACCTGTTCATGACATATCAAGAAAGTGCAAGAGAAGGGAGATGCAATAGAAAAGTATAAAGGAAGCTTGTTTTGAATCTTTCATGGGAAAGATGAACTGTAGGCATCTGCACATAGAAGGAACAATTAGATTAAAAAAAAAAAAAAGTCTCCATAAAGAAAAAGAAGATTTGGCACAAAAAGAGTTGGCACAAAAAAGAGATTTCAAATTCTTTAAAAAAAATGATAAATGAGAAAACTGAAGAGGAGGAGGAAATGTATGAAAAAGTTTAATGAAAGTCAGCAAAGTGATTTGCCACCTGTGAAATGAACAATGATGGCTAAATCAGGTTCAGAGCAAAGCAGCTGCCTGTGGCTGATTGGCAAATGGTGAAGTCAGGGTTCAGGGCGGAAAGAGAAGGGAGACAATCAGAGAAGGATTAGCATCTCAAATAGAAGCCCAGAAGAAAAGGAAAAGCAAAGTCTGAAAGAGCAAGTAGCTTAGAGAAAGATAATGGAAGGAAAACAGAAAAAAAATCTAGAAAGGGGGAAAGGAAAAAGTAGTATAAATGCAACTCAATTAGATTGGTACAGATTGAATCCAGAAAAATGAACAAGGGAAAAACAAAAAAAGTTTTGTAAAATTAATGCATATCAAAATACGAAGATAAAGTCTAAGAAAGGGAAAATTAAGCCATTATGAATAATCATAAATTAAAAATGAGATATTTGATTATGTAATAGGTTTAGAGGCACTGCCTTCATGAAAGAAAAGAATTCTGATAGCTACAAAAGAATGGCAGAAAAAAAATCTTTAAACATCAGTTCCTTGGGGAAAAAGTCAAAACAGATTACTGGTTGATAGTTGAATTTCTGCCTGCTAATAAGAGAAGTAGGTTATATCTGAATGATGGTATGCTTATGTACTAGAGAAAGTTAAGACAATTGACATTAAAATAATGTCCAAACAAAAATTTTGAAAATGCAATTGGCTTGTTCATAATGTAAAACTAATACTGCCTCATGGTAAAAATCAAAGGCAAGTAAAGTGAAAATGTCTTGATGGACTAAATATTATGAAGTCAAACTAAAGTAAGCAATTTAGAGTTTTAGAAGCTTTTATGCCTCTTTTTTGAACAAGTTAAAGAATGTTTGGCAGGCGACAATATTAACTGGAGCCAGTGTAAAAGTTTATGTCTGTATTTGTGAGTGAGTATTTTAATTAGAAATAATGCTGATAAAAATCTCCTATCAGAATAGTACAGAAAGTGTACTCTTACACCCAAAAATAGTCCTGAAACAGCTATACTCATCAATGAAATTTTGAGAACTGGTAGATAAATGCAGGGAAAGAATTGTGATTGAGAGTATAGACATAATGCACAGAGTCTACATGACAACAAGGTTTGTAATATGAGCATTTGCCTTTTTCTAACATAAGGAGGATTATATCAGAAATACACCATATTCTAACAGTATTGATTTTATACCATAAAATGACTATTGTTTTATTGCAAAGATTGATCAAAATATATTCAAATTTGTTTGGTGAGTTTAACTATGTAATACACTTAGGCAGGAACCAACCTAGTAAATAAAACATTTTGTAAAGGTCATTTTCTCAACCTGACCCTTCTGGGAA
This sequence comes from Tamandua tetradactyla, assembly GCF_023851605.1. NCBI lineage: Eukaryota > Metazoa > Chordata > Mammalia > Pilosa > Myrmecophagidae > Tamandua > Tamandua tetradactyla. The sequence continues at coordinate 34,196,318 of NC_135352.1, forward strand.
GAGAATCTTTAAATATAATATTAAGATAGTATAGACTCAGTACAAAAAAACAATCTATAATAATTGACTTAACCTTAAGACAACATGAACATAACAAAAGAAATCTATTTATTTTGTAAATATGTTTAAGAATTTGCTATCTGCTAGCATTTGCCATTGAAAATAAGGAACAAATTGAGGATATATTAAAAAAAAAGTTAGATCCATGTTATTGAATGAAAAGCTCAAGTGTGATGAGAGTGACCTTGAGCATAATTATTATGGAAGCACTATACATTACTTCCAGGGAGGTTCTGAAAGTAATTTTCATTTTCTTCAACAGTAAAAATCAAATGAATCTGTAAATCCAGTGTGATCCAAACAATTCTGTTGTTTGTATCTGGTGAGCAAGATTCTCCTGCCACTATGTTGTGTGTACTGAGATGTTTTTAAATTATTTTTCAATTTATCTACAGTAAGTTTCATTCTATGTGGTGTACAGATTTATGAATTTTGATGATTGTGTAATGTCATTTGTCCACCATCACAATTATTGACCATTTGGAATTTAAGCCCCTACTCAACACATGGAATCTACTGTTTTGTTCTTTGTTCTTATATTAACACCATGTTTAGAACGTCATATAAATGGAAACATATTGTATATAGCTGTTTCAATTTACTAAAGCTGTTGGAGTGCAATATACTGGTATTAGGTTGGCTTTAACAATGGGAGTTTATTTGTTTACGAATTTACATTTCCAAGACCATGAAAATGTCCAAATTAAAGGCACCGAAAGGAGAATACTTTCTCCTCACAAAGGCTGCTGGCATCTCGGGCACCTCTGTCACTTGGAAAGGCACATGGCTTCTATCTGCCAGTCTTTCTTTCTGGGCTTCATTGCCTTCAGCTCCTGGTTCCTGCTGTCTTCTCACTGAACTTCTGTGGTTCCCTCTTAGCATCTCCAGGGTGTTTCTCTCCGTGTGAGCTTTCTTTCTCCGGTTGTTTCTCTCTGACCTCTCTGGGTATTTTTCTGTCTTCTATTCTCATAAAAGATTGAGACCCATCTTCCATTGGTGGGTCACATCTTAGTTGAAACAACCTAATCAAAAGGTCCCACCCACAGTAGGTCTGTACCCACAGGAATGGATTAAAAGAACATGGCCTTTTCTGGGGTATATAACAGCTTCAAACTAGCACAATACCCATCTGGAACTAACATCTTTTACTCAGCAAAATGCATTTGAGATATATCTGCAATAAAAAGAGCACCAATAGCTTTTTCTTCTTTTTACTGCTGAGTAGTATTCCATTGTATGGAATAACGCAGTTCGTTTATCCATCAACCAGTTGAAGTACAGTGCAGTTATTTTCGGTTTGGTGCTATTATGAATAAAACTACTATAAATATTCACATGAAGGTTTTTGAAAGAACATTATTTTTCTTGTGTAAATATTAGGAAAATAATTTCTTGGTCACATGGTAAATGCTTATTTAACTTTTCCAAAACTGCTGAACTGCTTTTCAAGTTGGCAAATTTGCATTCCCATCAATAATATGTGAAAGTTCTAGTTATTCCATTTTCTATAACAGGTTATTGTTACATTTTTGTTTAACATTTGTCATTGTAATAGGGTGCATTGTTGCATCTCATTTTAGTTTTAATTTGCATTCCCAAGTATTATATAGTGTTGCATGTATTTTCATGATCCTGTTCACCATCTGTATATTTTCTTGTTAATATTTTGCCCATTTTTAAATTGTAGTCTTTCTTTTCTTATTGTTATGTTTTGAGATTTCTTACATACTCCAGATACACATCTTTTACAATATATTTGTTCTCCAAATATTTTATCTCAGTACATGGCTTGCTGTTTCATTCTCTTAGCAGCGTCTTTTTAAGAGCCAAAGATTTCAATTTTGAAGAAGTCCAATTTGCTACCATTGCTTCTTTTCATGGATCATGTTTATTGGTGTCATATGTAAGAAATTTTTGGTTGACACAAGGTCATAAATGATTTCCCTATGTTTTCTTCAAGAAATTTTTTAGTTTTAGTTTTTTTCTATTACATCTATATCTATGTTGAGTTAATGTTTATGTAAGGTGTGAAGGATGGGCCAAGGTTGTTTATGTTTTGCTTTGTTTGGTAAATGAGTGCCCAATTTTCCAGTATCACTTATTGAAATAATTTCTGTTCTTCATCAAGTTGCTTTTGCACATGCGTCAAACATCAGTTGACTAGAAACTTCTGGTTTTATCTTTGAGACTTAAAAAGTGGGGAAAAATATCACTCCCACATCTACAACAAGAAAAAATAGTGAAATAGAAGCATCAAATTAATGACCTCTCTTAAATTCACAAAGGAATTGCCATTGTGGGGTGACACATAAATATGAACTATTGAGGGTGGGCCATGGTGGCTCAGTGGCAGAATTCTTGCCTGCCATGCTGGAGACCCAGGTTCAATTCCAGGTGCCTGCCCAGGTTAAATATATATATATATATATATATATATATATATATATATTTTATTATGGTGTGATTATGGTGTGGCAACAACTTACTTAGATATATTGAAAGAAGGAAGCTAAAGAAGTTGTAATGATGCGGTTATTCTATGCTATATTATGTTCGCATTTTCAATGCTAATTGATAAATATGTTTTCACAGAAATATAAGAGATGCCCAGAAGAATCAATCTAAATTTCAAGCTAGAAATAAAAATGAGGGTGGGCCACAGTGGCTCAGCGGACAGAGTTCTTGCTTGCCATGCCAGAGATCAGGGTTCCATTCCCGGTGTCTGCCCATGCCAAAAAAAAAAAAAAAAGAAAGAAAACATTAGTTATCAAAATATGGTTGAGGAAAAAGTGAAAATGTGTTGGTCACACATTTAAAGAGACAGAAATAGAAATGATTTGCATTTCTTACCAATCCAATGAGAAACTGTATATACAAATGTGTAACACTAGACCATATATAAAAACAGAACTCTGTGTGTATATATATATGAACTGTAGAGAGGTAGGCTTTTTCAAGGCAAAAGTGTACCCAAATATTTGTGTGGCTGGGACAGTTTCTATAAACTATTAAATAAAATGGTTTGAAGATTATCTATAATTTTTTTTATGAAATACTAAATAATGAGTGTGGATTAGTGTGAGAGTGTGAAGACCTTGGGAGATGAAGATATATTGGATTTCAACTCTCTAACAGGCTTTTCTTCCAGGAAACTCCTCAGGGAAGCTGTAGTGGTAGTTAGGGCAGGTGGAGCTGCCCCTGTGTGCTGGCTGGGTAAAGAGAAAAGCAACCACTTTACAAACTCCATCAAGACGCATCTACCCCCTCTCCCTGATGGAACAAAGACTTCACCTGCAAGGAGTAAGACAACAAAACTTCAGCCTGGCAAGATGATTCATTTTAATTCAATCAGTTCAATCACCACTTTAATTGGGAATTTTTTTAACACATCAGTTAAAAGACAGAGCTAGGGAGAACTGGGGAAGTGGTGGTGTGGGATGCTGCACTGCTCACTCCACCTTCAACAATGGCAGAAACTGAAATAACTGTTCTGAGATGCCAGGAGGCTGGGGGAGAGCTGGGCAGAAACTAGGGAAGAGAAGGACCAAGAGGCTGAGATATTGGTAAAAACCAGTGAATAGATCACTCAACAGCCACTGCCGTGCCCATCCCCCACTGTGTAGGCTCTCCACCTGGGTTAGGTTCCCAGCCTGCTCCTGGGCTGGAGAAGGACTTGGGAGCACTCTTTCCCAAGAACGGGAGTGGTGTGTGTGTGTGTGTGTGTGTGTGTGTGTATGTGAGTGTGTGTGTGTGTGTATGTGTGATCTCTGAAGTATCTCTGTCCAAGTTCTGAGAACTCTCCCATAAGTATTCTATTGTTCCTTCTTAACCGGTGCTTCTTAGCGTGGTGCGGTGGGAGGGATGCATCCTCTGTTGCTTTTATGGGATTCAGGCAAGTACTGTATCTTTGGATGTCAGATGTGTGTCCTTCTCAGTGGCGCTGTCTTGCCCACATCCTGATCTTTGAAGAAAGGATATTTCTGCCTTAGATAAGGATAGAAGGTTGTTGTTTGCTTGTTTTTCCATTCCTTTCTCCCAAATTCCATGGATTTGTTCCAGTGCTCTCAGGGTAACTGTGATCGCTGCTATTTTAAATGTTGTGTTCTTTAGAGGAAATTATGGAGAAACTTCTGGACAGAGTGTCATCTTTTTCCATCTGTGGCTGTCTGTATATCTTTTGTTAGTTCCCACTGAGGTCCATGACCTGTATAGGGCAGAAATTGCTCGGTTATCACCAGTCTCCAAATACTGTTTATTCTTTTGCTAAATCACACTTGCCCTTTGCCATTTCATTAATACCAGGTTAGTTAGATGCACCACAATTCAGCTCCCTGAAAAGATTAAAAAAAGATGTGGTTTTGCTGTTACATGGCATGTTGTCGTTGTTGTCCTAAGTTTCAGAGCAAGGTTTTCTCCAGTTTTCCATATCCCAAATAAAAGCCAGAAGTCTTCCTCATAGCATTTTGGACTGAATCAGTGCTTTTATTACTTATCTATTTTATCTAGCAAGTTTTTAAAATTCACATTTGAAATGCAAACTCTATATCTACTTGACTACTAAGGAACAATGTGACATTTTTCACTAGTTAAAGTCTACCAGCAGTGGTATTTCACTCTGTGAGATAAATTACCTCTGTTATTTTGCTATTTTTCTCTTTTTTTAAAATTTTTCTCCCCTCACAAATTTCTGTGTGTGCTGAGGTCTTCCTACGTTACAGTATTAAAGTAGATATAAGTCCCCATTCCTTTTGATAAAAAGAGTTACTGCCAATTTTATCTCAATTTAAAAGTGGTTCTCATTTCACAGGGATGCTCTCTATGTGACCCCTTACACGCACCCTTTGTTTGGCTATCTTAAAAATAGCAGAATGGTCATTTCCAAACCTAGTTTCATGGAGTTTTGAATTCTGCTGAGGTAGCCAGGCTCTAGCAGTAGTAGTAGGGACTAGAGAGGTGAATACAGCAGTGTATCATAAGTACTGGCATTAAGCAATTAAGCATGTTGTTCCTAGACTTCCATCCCTGTATTTCTTCTTGGTTCCAAGCTATGGTTTGATTATGGTGTGGCAACAACCTACTTAGATACATTGAAAGAAGGAAGCTAAAGAAGTTGTAATGATGTGGTTATTCTATGCTATATTATGTTTGCACTTTCAATGCTAATTGATAAATATGTTTTCACAGAAATATAAGAGATGCCCAAATGAATCAATCTAAATTCCAAGTTAGAAATAAAAGTGATGGTGGGTCACAGTGGCTCAGCGGGCAGAGTTCTTGCTTGCCATGCCAGGGACCAGGGTTCCATTCCCGGTGTCTGCCCATGCCAAAAAAAAAAGAAAGAAAAAAATATATTAGTTATCAAAATATGGTTGAGGAAAAAGTGGAAATGTGTTGGTCACACATTTAGAGAGATAGAAATAGAAATGCTTTGCATTTGTTACCAGTCCAGTAAGAAACTGTATATACAAATGTGTAACACTAGACCATATATAAAAACAGAACTCTGTCCCACAGCCTACAGCATCTGGTCCTCTAATCCAAGCCACAAATCCATAGTAATCAACCCTAAACAGTCAAGGCTTGATCAATACCTGCCTCCTTCCCTGAATTTTGCCCTATTTCCAACTTATGACCAACCAGAGAAAGTCAAATATGCTTCCTTAATCAATCAGCTAGAACAGCCCCCTTCTAGTTAGCCCACCTCCTGCTTTCTTATACCAAAAATTACATTCAGGGCATACATGAAGGCTTCCCATTTCTTTACCATGCAATTTTTCTTTTGTTTGTTTGTTTGTTTGTGTTTTTTTTTAACATGCAGCTTTGTTTGCTTGTTTGCTTTATTGTTCGTATGGGCAGGCTCCGAGAATCCAACCCGGGTCTCCATCGTGGAGAAGGTGAGAATTCTGCTACACCATCATTGCACCACCCACTGTACAGTTTTTGTACTCTCTTCTCTGCCTTTCAGTCCCTGGCATACACACGTGGTGACTGACATTCTTACTCTAGAAAGTGCTGAATAAATAGCCTTTAACTTTCCTCTTTTGAGCAGTCTTTTCATATAGTACTGAACATTTTCCAGTTACATATTTATCTTTTTATTAAATATTTAGGTCTTTAAATCTAATATCAAATATATGTATGGTAATGTAATACATGCTAGGATTAAGTCTGTCACTGCCTATATAGAGTTTAGCATGAGAAAGGTTATGACCCAAAATATGAAGAGTCCATTACAAGTGTCAGAGTAGATTTTGTGTAAGGAAGAATATTTGAAGTGAGAACTAAATGAATAGCATGAGCTAAATAAGTGAATGAGGAGACACAGAAAGTATGTTTCAGGATGAGTGAATGCCATGTGCTTGGCAGTTTTTGCAAACGGATCACGTTCATTTACTTTCAATATGTATACTCTACCAGAAATAACTTGTGATAATATAAAAGATAATACAATAACAAAGAAAATTAGATAACCATGGAGCTCCAGAGCCTAGGACCCTGATATAATGACAATAAAACTTCTGACAAAAATGCCTTAAGCCAGGGCATGGTGACCCATCAGAGTTACGTCCCTTTGTGAAGATCTGGGAGCCTCAACTAGGTGCACAGAGGTTATATCAAGAGTAATATATTGAGTATTTGAAAGAATAGTTATATATATAAATATATATATATATATATATTAAATAATTCACTTCCTCCTAGAATTTACTAGTCTAAGGCACATTCATGTATCTAGTTGTCTAGTAAATATTTTCAACCACTGTGAAGAGTTTGTAATAAGGTAAGAAAGGACATGAATAGATCTAAAATCCTGAACATCTGTGGGAAAAAATGCAATGCTTTCAAAATATATATTATTAAACAAAAGCCCGCAAAGAAATAATTATTCTTCAGATGCCCCTTCTATATTGAAATTGCTAGGAAATTTCAGATTCATTACCAAGAAAAGTATTCAGAACATGGAGAGGGAGTGAGAGGAAAAAAAGAAAAGATAGAACTAAGCTTTGATACAGGTCTGAGGAGTATACTGTAATAGCACTGTAATAGTAAGACACATATTAGAATATTCTGGAGGAAGTACACTGAAAGTTAGAAGAGAGAAGAATGAAGCAGGGCAAAAAAATGGGCATATTTAGGGCTGATGGAGGAAAGACACATTGCATTTTAGGTACAATTGATAAGTTTCTGACATGGCATGTGTTTATATGCAAAACTATTGATCAAAAGGTGCTCAATTTGTCCAACAAATTTTACCATTCTAAAGAAAATTTATAGAAAAGATCCAAAACCTTTTCAATAAAAATGTTGTGAGGATAGATGAAATGACACCCCAGTAATTATTTAATAAAAATCTGTGAGGATAAGTGAGATGATACACTGAAAATACTATGGGCATCTTATACAAATCCCCCAAAATATGTAAATACATTAAATTCCGATTGTTATTCTAGGGTTTCCCTTGCCTATTAGTTATTGAACCTTTAGTGAGCATAATCTTGAAAAGGAAAAGGAAGCATTTACAGAAGATGGTTGAAATTTCCTTATACAAGATATGAAATAATTTAATATTAACATTTTTGAGTTACAAAACATGTTGTGTATGTGTATATATTTATATACACATATAAAATATCTAATTGATTAAATCTTCATCTGTGAATATTATTAGTTTTCTATAATAATATATTATTATATTATATTAAACTATATTGATATATAATATATTAAACTGTATTATTATAGTTTCCTATAATAATTCCCAAATTGTTATATATAACTTCCCTAAAAGTACTAGGATGTAATAATTTTATTTATTTCTAAATTCAGCAATCTATTATTCATTAATCATTTGAATACTTCAACACAAATTTTAAGTATAACATCTTTTAATGTTGATCAGAAGTGACACATGCTTTATTGACTTAGTGATCACGTATTTTACAAAGCATATGCTACATATTCACAATGACAAAAGTAAAAGCTCTTGTTAAATATTCGTATTTATTCCATGGGAAGGCAGATTACCATATAGAGATAAATAAAGATCAAAATTGGACATAAAACTTAGGTCATTTTTACCTTTTGAGAATGTAGACAAAATAAAATGTGATCAATAAATCTTTTTTTCAATGCTATTTTAAGTTGAGACCAGTGATGTTATCCTTGTCCAACAACCACATGCAAAAAAAAAAAAAAGAATAGAAACAAATCATATAAAGATATTATTGGATGGCAGTGACAGTCTATTGCTAGTATTTGCTGCATTTAAATCAAGGTCACTTAAATCTTTTAAAATTTTTAAATTGTAGAACTGTAGACAAAATGTTATTTTTCATCAGTGATTGTGATGAAAGATAATTATCTTTATTCACATAACTGTGACAGATTTATAGTATTGCTTCCCCTAACTGCAATTTAGTTCCTGTTTTGTGTTTCATTTTTATCCATCTAAAAGAGTGATTCATCATTATAGGGTTAAAAAACAAACTAATAAATAAGAAGAATTCTCAGCTTTTCAACTTTGACTTCAGTTTCTCATGGAATTAAGCTAGAATCTCTTTGGAGTAGATCCCTATTGTAATAATTTGAACAAAAACCCCTTGGTAATTGAGAAACATAAGTAAAGCTTTTAGCATTGCATTAAACCAAAATTCAGATAGTTTTTATTCAGAAGGCCAATGGTTACTAACAATTGTCTCCTGATAGACAGTACAATTTCGTAACAAGTATACTGCATGCAATCACTGTAAGCACCCCTTCTCCTCCCCATTTCCCAAGCTAAAACTTGATAACCAGGGTTTGTTGTGGGAGATACCGTTAGGCAGAACCCCGTCCTGTTGAAGTAACCGACCCTTAGCAAGCATGCCAGGAAATTTCGCTCACTCTGGCAGCTGCATTCCTGCTCTAACTCCCCTCATCCAACACCTGCCCCAGGCAGTTCCAGCCCCCAGCAGCTACAATCTTGTGATAAACTCCCCTTATACAACATCTGCCCTCTGGCAGTCACAACCCTGCATGACTACAGCAGAGTTTAACTTTTACACCCTGCCAATGAAGAGTTGCCAACTCCCAATTTAGCCACACGCAATCCCGCGCCGGCCTCTAAACCTCCCAATAAACACCTGCCAACTCTCTGCTCCCAAGCTAGACAAAGAAAACACACTGCCTTCCTTTCCCTATTTCCCAACAACCATCCCATATAACCTGCACCCCTTCCTTTGTTTGCTCCTCTCGCTGTCTTAAGCATCAGCCCACCTGGGCGTGGCCTCCCAATGAAGCTTCTTTAATCCAATTTCGGTTTCCTCTCCTCCTTCGGGGTTGAGAAACCTAACGGATACTTGTAACCATGTAATGTGTGACAGTAAAAGAAATCTCATTTCACTTGTAGCTGTCTAGAAAGGCACTGCCAGAGGGTTGTGGGTTCAGAATTTGACAGCTGCAAACCACATGGCCCCAAGTCTGCTGCTTAACCTCTTTGTGCTCTGACTTCCTGCTTCTAAAGGGGTTTAATTATACCGCACACTTAAGTGGGGTTGGCACAGTGCCCAGCAGCAGCGGTTGGTTCCAGCATTCCAGCTTTCTTCTGCATTCCTATAACCAACTTCTATAGACCGTCTGAGAGGTGTCAGCAGCAGCTGAGCCATGCTCCTTCTTCAGAAATCTGCATACTTTCAATACAGAAGCAAAAAGCAGCACCCAGAAGCAAGAAACAAATGTGGGTGAAACTTGGTGAGCTAGTGGGAAAGGGGTAGGAGTAAGAGGCAAGGTAGAGGAAACAGTCCTTCAATTCAATTCAAAACAACCTTGAAAGATCTGCCTTGTTCATTGTCTGTCTTTTTTCATATTGTTACGGCTCTCTTCCTTACTCTCCACAAATCCAAGTTCATAACTACATTCAAGGTTTTTCTACTTAAACAAATCTGCTTGACTAGTCCATTATCCTTCATTTATTGTCTATATAATTACAATGCTCTTATGTGCTAACTGATTCTCAGCGGCGGTCACATTCATTCTTGTCTCAAAGTTGAAGCTGGCTTCTCTGACAGGATTGTAAATCCTCTCAGGACAACATGTTTGCTTTTTCCTTTGCTTTGTCCTCAATCGCAGGCTAGTGTTTTGCCCACAATGTGAAAAAAGTCAATGGTTTGCTAAATGAATCCGTATAACTTTTATCATGAAGCCCAAAATAAAAGACGTATTATATGTCATTCTTTTCACTCTACTCCTTATACTTGCATATCTTTCCAGGTTGTGTAACGATGTATAGTTTCCCTAAAAGAATTTAGCCTGTACATTCTGAAGCCAATGAACACCATTTTGCCTCAATAGTTACTTTTTCCTCAGAGTAATATCATTGGGACTGATATTTTATTTCCTTTTGGCATAGAAAAGCGCTGTTCTGAACAGGGGCACTTCAGTTGACAATATTTGGCTTGGCATCTACATGATTCTATGAAAAAAATTAAATATTATTCATCAAATTTTTTATCAAAGGGATTTCACATAAATACTTTCATTATAACACCTAGTAATAGATGGATTTCAGTTGGGTTTAATATAGATTACTAGAAAACTATTGTCCATCTACTCAAATGTCAATTCATGAAACTTTATTTAAATGAAAATTTGCACTTGGAGGGAGACTTAGCATCAACCAGATCTATTGTCTTACAGCTGTTATGAATCCTCAGCTGTTTGCCCTTTCCGGTTTCTTCCTATCCAGGGAGAGAGAATGAGATGCTGGAATGGGTATGAGGAACAGTGATTCTATTTTACATTTAATTACGCAGGCTATTTTTTGCAGAGGAATTAAATGCTGGCTGCCTGACTTTGCTGCACTGGAACTGACCAACATAATCATTGGCATGCTGCAGCTGTTTGAAGAGCATTTTTGTTTTGTAAGCAGAGTATGAAAAGCTATAGATTTCTGTTATTTTGTCAACAGTCCACGATCAGATAAGATCATGTGCATGAGAATTTAACACAAAAGGAATAGAATTGCAGGATTTTGTTTCCTAGCATTATTGAAATATTAATAAGAACCAAAAAACAAAGTTCATTATTCAGTGAGCACAGTATAAATCCCTGAGCTATTGTGCTGCCAACATAAAATTATAAAAGAGACATAACCTCTTCTTCATCTGGATTAATCAGATCTTCCAACTAACATAACACATAACACAATAAATACCTATGATAATTTTGCTTCATTAATAGACCTATTTTTTAAAAAAAAGCCTAGAATATTTTTTGCAAATAAAAATTTTGATTTGAAAATAATAATAGTTTTGAAATGTTCAAAGGTTGTCATGTATGCTTTCATAAGTATGTAAGCTCTTCTATTGCATCTATTATATTGATGGGGAGTACTAGAATCTAAAGTTAGGCAACAGTTTGGGGCCAGATTTTGGAGGCCTTCAAATGCAAACTAAGAATATGTGGGTTTACCATCTCAACTATAGGGATGCTTTGAAAGGCTTTTTAAACAGAAAAGTGAAAGGAGAGAAACAAAGGCAAGATGTTAAGGAAATTCTAATGCTGAAAATGTCCCAAAGAATTAGAGGAATGGGAAAGAAATACTCAGGGCTAAAAATATATTGGGAAATAAATACAATAATTAAAAGGTCTAAATATGTCCCTTCAGATATAGATCTCCTTTCTTGGCTTCCCTGACACCGAATTTCTGGTTTTGACTGGGGACCAGAAGAACTCTAATGTGTCTGTTTTCTTTGCTGTGTTTTTCCTTTTCTCCCTCTATGGGAGTCCCACATTAGCCACCCACTTTCCATCTCTTTCTTCTCTTCTCTTCTTTTCTCTTCTCTTTTCTTCTTTGCATTTCTCTTCTCCTCTCTTCAATTCTCTTCTTCCAATCCTCTAGCCTTCCATCTTCCTTGCTCTTCCCTTCCCTCCCCTTCTCTTCATTTCTTCCCCCTCCATCACTCACTTCCCCTTCCCTCTCTCTTCACATACCTATTTCTATATTTATATTTATACCTATATATATTTATTCAGAAATATCTACCTGACAAGTATCACCTCTTTGTGAAAGATTGCTCAATATATAACTCTAGTCCCTTAGAAATGCACTTTGAGGTCTATCAAATAAGTTGTAATTCCTGAGTTACAGTAAATAATAAACTTTCTTGGAAAAGTAAAATTTCCTTCTGTAGCTGCTTCCCTGCTTATAGTATAATCTTAGGTAACTTAATAGGCCTCTCTAGATATTAGATTTCTAATGTATAAAATGAGGGAGATATTAATACCTATTTTCTAGGCTCTGTCATGAGAATTAAATTGGATTATTACTATAAAGCACTTGGGCCTGTCTCTTGCATCAACTAAACTCTCAATAAAAGTTTTCTTTCCATTGTTTTACATTTCTACAGATAAAATGGAAAATGATCTACTGACTCTTTGGTCTCCGTTTTTTGCCTCAAGGATTGTAGCTTGTAGTTAATAACCAGTTTTAATTGCAATTTGTCCCTATACTGTTTCCTCCTGATTAGAAATAGTGTAGAAGGAAGACATAACTGACTGAGTACCAGGAAAGCCATTTACATAATTTGAACTGCGTGACAGTTTTCTTCCACAAAACAGGAACAAGAGTTACTAATTTCATTAAAGGTTTATTTTGATATCAGACTGTTAGATTTGAAAACATACTTAATTTCAATAAACTATAAAGCATTACTTGGATTAATAATGCATAAAGGGATTGAAATTCACTACATTGTTACTTAAATAAGTGTCCCAATGGCAAATACTTATTCGTAGCAATCAACTTTGTCAGATATATAGAGATACAATATTGCATTCTACTTTTCAACAGAAATGTGATTATTTAAAACACTCATAACCCCCTTGGTTACTTATAAAGTAAGTTTTGCCAGGTATTGAACCCCCTCCCTCACCAAGTTAGAAAGTGATATGGAATTTTGAAAAACTACAAATTTTACTTCATCACCACATATTTAAAGAAAACTCATACAAAATTTAGGATGTGACCATGATGAAGACGTGATGCTTTGTCTCACAGTCTCACTGAATGCTTGAGCCATGTTGGGTCAGAGGTGAATTAGCTCAACACATTGACATTTTCCTCAACCTGGAAATAAAAAAAGGAGCCCCTGAAATATTTAGTGGCAAGACTAGAATTAGAATTCAGGTGTCTTGCTCAGTTCAGGATGCTTTTTGTAATAATATTCCATGATACTATTCATACATTTCAAACAGTAACTGAGTAATTTTAAAGTTCTGACTATGATCACAGGAGTAAGATACACTATTCTTGAGAAACACTAGGTTAACTTAAATAATTCTACAGAAGTGGATAATCAGGTTCATCATATAGGATTAGGAAGGGGCACAATTATGCAGTGTCCAAACAGAGCCTTATTTTAGATTCACTTATGGAGACTCTGAACCAAGTTAAATGATGTTATAAAAATTCTTTACTGATACTTTTTGTTTATGAAATGAAAATATTAATCCACTTTAATAGCCCTTTAAAACCACAATTTTATTATTTTTAAAATATTGTAAAATATCATAGCCTAAAGTACTTAACTATATTTAATTGTGAGATAATACAGAACAATTTGCATAGTTACATTTACATATGTAATCTCTATAATACAGTAGCTTTGGAATATGGGGTGTTAATAGTTTTACAGATAATTATTGAAAATATTTATCTAATGAATTTAATTATATTGCTTAGATAAGAACTTTGCTTTGCTTTAAAATAGTGAATGCTTCATTTTCATTGTATGAAAGCTAAATAAACTAACGAGAATCAAATAAAAGCTTACTTTTTTTTATTTAACATACCTTACGGAGAGATAAAAATAACTACTACCCTACTCTTCTTAAGATCATCTGTGATAAATTTCTTAACTTATATTGTGGTCATAATCCACGTCATTTATTTGGATGCATCAGAGAACAGTTGTTACCCAGTGAATTATAGTTTTGTCCTTTACATTTACACATTAAATTATATGAGATTGTAATATTTAGTTGAGAGTTTTTTCCTTTTCCTTTTCCTAATATTCTAAGTATCAGGGAAACTTGAAGATAATATTACTTAGAATTATAATCCAGAACATCAAACATCACATTTGGTTTTCATACACTGATGGTTTGAAAGCGGGTGTAGCATAAAGCATTGTTTATCCTTGGTGGAGACTGATGATGTCCCTCATAAGAACAGGCTCAAGTCCTAACTCCCAGCCCTGTGAGTACAAATCTAGTTGTAAAAAGGAACTATGAAGAAGTTATCAGCTAAGTTGTGACCAAACTGAATGAGCGGGCCATAATCCAGTCTGACTGAAGTCCCTATAAACAAAAATAATTGGAGAAAGAAGTAAAAGTCAGAGGAGGTCCAAGAGACCACCGTGTGATGGTGGCGGAGATTGAGCCACCAACATCACTGCAGACTCCAGAGAAAACATGGCGTGCCAACATCTTAACGTTGGTTTTCTAGCCTGCAAAACTGTGAGACAATAAATCCCTCTTGTTTAAGCCAGCCCCTTCCATGGTACTTAGCATGGCAGTCCTGACGAATATTTGTTTCCCTGACAAACTAAGACAAATCCTATGCCAAATGACCACTGGCTGTGTTATTTCTGAGTTATATTTTGTCTTTGTTTGTTAAATTTGATTCAATATTACTTTGGATAGCTAAAGGTTTGCCTTACTCCGTCCTATCTCATTTTTTGCATTGTTTCTTCTTAAGTTCCAATTTTTAAGAAATTGTCTCACCAAATGTTAGAGTAATGTGAGTAAATTAAGAATTAATACATTTATATTGATGGCTTAAGAGAGTCTCCACTAAACAAAGATTTAAAACTTATTACCTGAGGGGTATAAAACCTGTTTTCCTATTCAGAATTATTTTTCTTAATAAGAACAATCCCCATGAGTTATGACAGGTAGAGTCAGCTGTTTTTATAAAAGTTATCCCATCCCCTTCCTCTTGTTGGTATAACTTGCTTTTGTTTGATTGTTTGCCATGTGTGGATCCATGTGCTCAGAACTTTTCCACCCCAGGGGATGGGTCTACAATGCTTAAGGTCACACACACACGTACCCAAACCTAGCCAATGGGATCAGAGCACATCTGCGAGGAGGCATTTTGGAATGGTTTTCTTATCCATCAAAGAAGCACAAATTGATTGGAAATGTGCTTCTTTGCTGGCTGTTTTTTTTTTTTTTTTTTTTCTGCATGTGACAACTAGAACTGCATTAGCTACCATGTCATCAAGAGAGAAAAAAGATGACCAGTACACTGAAAATGCTAGAGCAGACAGCTGCTAATAAATTGGATCCATGATAGCAGGACTGGCCTGAGGATCACTTAGATGGTTGACATTTATCTATAGCATAAAGCATTCTCTCCAACACAGAAGTCAAGTTTGTAACCAAGATAGTCAAGATTACTAGGAAAGAAACCTCTTGATAGAGTATATTCTGCTGCATTTGATACTACAATATCCAAGGGGGAAAAGAGAGGACACGTCCTTCAAATATATTTCTTAATTCCCCACGAACCCTTTTTCTCTGGCTACAGCTGTAGGAATTGAGTAATGAGGGGCAATATACACAACATGCATCAGACTCACAGACTGAAGGCCTGGTATGGAATGTTCTTATCCTTTACTTTTGTGACTCCTTTAGGAATGCTGTGTCATTAGTATTTAAATCACTTCATAAATATTTCACTTTAAATACCATTGTAATGTCTTGTGTATGCCTTAATTTGTGACTAACATAATGGTTTTGTATAGTGAGACAATTTCATCAGGGCACTTATACGATTAAAAAGAGATTTAATGGAGCACTTTATCTTTACTTTCAGTTGACCATGAAACAAAAAGCAAAAGGCCATTTCACAGGGCAGAAATAGCTTCTTATATTTAAAACCTTTGTATTTTTAAAGAAAAATAAACATATGTCTTTCAATACATACTCAAGAAAATTGTAGACATTGCTGTTTATACAGGATAACGGAATAGGAAAACAGACAAGAAAAAAAAGAAAGCAAAACTTCAAAGCCCTAGAATAACCTTGTGTAGAAAGGTTGAAGGAAGGGGTGGTAATAGAATAGAGGGCACAAGTGATTTGCAGAATTTCTGAGGCTTATCTAAAGCTTTATTTTCCTTGATTTTTTTATTGTTCCTTTAAGTGCCATTCCAGGGTGTTCAAGAATTTGGAGGCCATATGGACATTGCTGCAGGAAAAATCTTACAAGGATAATTTCTTCAGTATTCCCCAAAACACATAGAAATATTGAATTTTGCTTTTAACATTGCCTTTTGCTTTGGGTGTATTTGGTAACTCAAGAGACATATTTCTTTCCCAGAGCATTCTATTCCTGTTATATTTTCCTTGTATGTCCTCAACAACTATTTCTTTAATCATGAAACAAAGATTTTGGAATATTTTAAAATTCCATCAAAATCTAGAAAAAGTAGGAAGAAATATGACACCAAATAATGGTGAGAACAAAATGGAAATTTTACCCTGCGAAAATGTTTTAATAAAATTAAAACTTTTAAAGCTATATGACTAATTTCTTCAACTATAGAGTGTATCATTTTGACCCTGGAAATAAACAGACACTATACAGAGTTGAGTTTTTGTCTTTGGAGAAAATTACACTGCTCTCTTGTGAGGAAAGCTAAAAAGTACAGAAGTTATGAAGAGAATCATGAATCACTTCAATTTTGAAAGGAAGTGTCAGTATGTTTATAATTAAATCAAGACTCACTTGACCTTCAGAAAGGAGTGAGTTCTAGGTATTGAATGTGGTTTATTGTCCATACATACTGATACCCCACGGGACATACTTTGGAAGAAAAAAATTCTAAGCCTTTATTTTTTCAGAAGCTTGGTCTAAAAGGAATGATAAAGAGATGGGAAATTTGGAAGAAAATTAAGAAGACATAGAGATGGAATGAGAATGTTCAAAGGCTGTTTTGGAAAAAATGCCAGAAGGATAGACTGAAGATAATTATGATAGACTATATTTAAAAACTTAGAATGGCTGAGAATATTCAAAACCTGATGAGACACATAATTATCCTCTTCTAGAAGGTTATTAAGTCCTGAGGCGTTTGTTTTGAAACTACTTCTAGATATATTTTAGAGAAATTACAGGTAAGGTAAAATAGAGAAGATATCAAATCAGTTTTTTTTTAATGAATGATCAGACTTAGATTATCAATAGATTTCTCAAAAGTAAAAATAGATATTGGAAAGCAAAGGGACACAATATGTTTTTATTAGTGTATAGATTTCAATGAGATTAGAACAGCCACGTTCATATGCATATATAGAACCTTTATGTAGCGTGTACTCTAATCTTCAAAGGCCTTTCATTGTAAGCCAAGTTGACTCACTTCTTTCAATACTGGAATCAAATCACGAAAGTGGTTGTTGCTTTTACAGAATAACCATTTAAAATCTGGAAGATCTTATGAATTGTGACTACAATCACAGCGCAAGGTATATGTCTCCTCTGCCTCTATGCTGAAAGCTGTCACCAAACACTTTTTTCAATTGGCCTGGGTTGAGATAGAAAAAGGATGTTAATGAATGATCACATCCAGACTGTACTTAGTGTGTCAAAGTAAAGGTGTGGTAAGTAGCAAAGTAGCAGCTGTGTCATAGTTTGAGGCAATTGGATATAATTCAGAAATCAGGTAGTATTGGAGTGGATTTCATTCAAATTGAAACTTGCTCTATACCACATGTGAAATACAGAGGAATAGTAGGACGAACACATATTATTGCATGTGCTTGTATTTAATTTGCTGATGGTAAAATTGATCTAATATCTTCAAATTTCTGAGAGGAGATAAAAATATTTATGTGTGATGATACCATGATTTAATGAAGAGGGGTGAGTGAAATAAAGCCCCTTTAACAAAAGACTAAGAAAATTTATTTCTAATAGAATAAAACGAGACAATTCTACTAAAAGATCTGGGAAGAATTGGATTGCTCTTACTAGAAAAGTTTGAGAAGAAATACTGTTGAGCAAATGAATTGATACTGAAAATAATAATAGTGACTAATTTGTTGGGTGTACAATGTAGTGGAATTGTAACACTGAAAAATGCAGCAATGAACACAAGAGATGGTAATCACAATTGTGAGTCTAAAACACTTAGATTTTTTTCCAAGGAGATCATGGTAAAGATTAAGTTTTAAAGTCAAGTTTACATGATGACAGCTTAAAAGTAGTCACTGAGGGATAGAAATAGAATGCAAAATTTGAGAAGACTAAAAACTAATCAATTCAAAGGAAGACTATATTGAGGAAAAATGAATCAGAGAAAAAACTGGACCAAAGTAAAGCACTTAAAGTGGACTAAAGCAATGCATCCAGATATATCAATAGCTATGGCAAGCCATTGGTTGAAACAGAACTTGTGAGTTTCCATTTTTTCCCTTAATCCACCTATATGCCCCTTATAAGAATACAGAAAGACTGGAATTTGAAAGTTGGGATATAACAATGCATTTTGATGTATTCAAACAAAATAAAATAACTTTAAGTAAAAAATAGTAGAAATAATGGTGCTTACTAAAAATAATAAAAACATCACCAGAAAGATTCTACAATTTTAAATTTGAGAGCACCTAATAACATATCTATTTGGCAAAATTTAAAGGAGATAGTAACAATTCCTATCATAAAGGAAAATACTGCGGTTGAACTATTTTCTTGGATCATAAATATAACAAAGCTTTGTGAAGTAGAAAAGGCTACATTAGGCTTAAAGTACTATGGGACCCTGAAAAGCTGTTTCTCTGCCCCTGAGAACCTTTCACCAATTCACTTAACATTTCTGATCTCCAGTTTCTCAACTATAAAATGATTGCCTTGTACTGCAACATACTCTAAGCGCCAACATTTTGGTACAAATAATATTACATGTGATAATGCATTTAACTATATATGCACAACTTCTGCTTCTAGGAAGATGGAATAAAGACACTTTTCTTTCTTTCTCTCATGAAGTACCACTAAAAACCCTGGTCATTTTGTCTGAACATTATATATAAGAAAACTCTGATGGTGGAGAGAAGCAGGCAGGTTACCTTGGGACCTGATGTACCAAGGAGCAATGTGGTCATAATTACTCTTTCATATTGCCTTGTGTCATGGTTAGGGACAGGTGTCAATGTGGCCAAGTTGTGGTACCTGTTTATCTGATTGGGCAAGCGCTGGCCTGTCTGTTGCAATGAGGACATTTCATAGGATTAGGTCACGATCACGTCAGCTACATCCACAGCGGATTCCATTTGTAATCAGCCAAAGGGGAGTGTCTTCTGCAATTAGTGATGCTAAATGCAATCATGGGAAGCCTTTTGAGGAGGACTCAGAGGAGACAGGTTGCATTCCTGCTTTGGCTGGTGAGCCTCTCCTGTGGAGTTCATCCAGGCCATCCATTGGCGTCATCGGCTTCGCAGCCTGCCCTGTGGATTTTGGACTCTGTGTTCCTACGGTCACGTGAGACACTTTCATAAATTTTATATTTGCAAGTGTTCCCTGTTGATTCTGTTTCTCTAGAGAACCCTAACTAACACACCTTGCATACTCCAAATTCTTTGCTGGAGAACCTGGCAACCTGGAAACACCAATGGGTAAAGACAATAAACATCCCAAGAAAAACCTGCTCTCTCTAGCCAAAACACCATAGAAGGGGGAGCTGAGCAAGACAGAAAACTTTGTCAGTGAGCACTGTACTCCATCTGTTCACCATAGTGAAAACCATGGCCCTACCTCTACTCATATATCATCAAAGACCTAATGGGTACCTGGATTTACATGCTTATCAGATTATAATGAGGAACTGCCCATCGCTTTTTCCTTTTGAGGTCGTGTCACAGAAGACTGAATAAGAAACTGAGAGCTTCATCACTACCCAGTGATAACCAGGGATCCCTTTCCCCCATGTGAGTGGAAACCACATAGAGGGACTGGATTTCCATCCCCATCTAACAGAAATAAGTTGTGCCTTAACTTCATTGATGAGGGGTCTGAGAGGAGGCCTCGTATAGAGCCAGGATTTTCCCCACTGACAGCGGTGAAAAGTCAAATCTCTCAGATTGTTTTTGGAGGTTACGTGGGAAATAATAAGAAGAAACTACTCCTTACAATAGGCTGATACCAGCAGAAGCTTAGAAGGCAACCAGAATTCTTACCCCTCTCCAGCAATAACAAAGAGCTTCTCCCACCTTTGATGTCAATGGATATCCACAAACACTTAGCAATGACAAGTCTTTCCCTTGCTGAAGAAATGGCTGAAGAAGCCAACTAAATCAAAAGTTTTAAATAAAACAGAGTCTCATAACAGGATAATCCCCAAAGTCCAGATTTTAATGGAAAATAAGTCATCATTCCAAGAACCAAGAAAATCACAACTTGGATAAAGAAAGAAAATCTGTAGATGCCAATACCAAACTGAAAGATGTTAAAAAATATCTAACATATTATGTAAAGCAACATCTCAAACTGTTGTAATTAGCAAATATAGGCATGCTTTAGTAAAATTAAAAAAAAAAAGGACAGCTCAGTAAAGAAATAAAAATATATAAATGAGAACCAAATTGATACTTTAGACCTTAAACATACAGTAATGAAAATAAAAGCTCAATGAATGTGCTCAACATTAGAATGGCGAGGAAGAGGAATGAGTGAGAAAACTTTATGTTGGAACAATGAAAATCATTCAATACAAATAAAAGTGATTGTAAAAACCATTGGCAGAGTCTCAGTATTTGTGGGTCTGTAAAAACAGATCTAATAGTCAATCATCAGATTTCCAGGAGAGGAGAGAGATGGAATGTTTGAAAAATTTCTCTATTAGTCAGAAGACATAAGCCTGCTGATAATAGAAGCTGAGTGAACCCCTAGCAGGATAAACCAAAGAAATTCACATCAACTCACATAATAGCCAAACTTCTAAAAATGGAAGAGAGGGAAACGTCTTCAAAGCAGCAAGAGAGAACATAATCTTATCTAGGAAATATAAATTCTTCTAATTGCAACAAATTTATCAAAAGATAGCATGGAATCCAAAAGAAAGTTGTAAAACATTTTTCAAGTGATGGAAGAAAGCAAATGTTTACTAATACTTTTATATCCAGCAAAAAAAAAAAAAAAAAAAAAAACTTTCAAAAATGAAGGGAATCAAGGTATTTTTAGATGAATGAGAACAAAGAGAATTTGCAACATACCCTAAAAGACCTACCCTAAAAGAATGACTAAGGAATATTCTTTACAAGAAAGGAAATGTTTAAAATAAGGAATCTTAGAGGATTAGAAAGGATAAAAAAAAAAGCAACTGAAAGAGTAAAGTATAGGCAAATCCAAAGCATTTTCATTCCTTTTAAAAATTTTCTAAATTATGCTTGATGCTTGAATCAAAAATTTTAACAAGTATATCTAAATGTGCAGAGAGGAAATATTTAAGATGATTATATCCTAAATGGGGGAGGGTAAAGGGAAGCAAAGTGAAGTAATATTTCTACACTTGACTCAAACTGATGAAATTTTGACACCAGTAGTAGAATTTAATAAGGTGTGGATATATAATGCAACACCGAGATGAACTACTAAAAGGAATTTATAAAACATTAAAAAAATACCATAGATATATCAAAAGGGAATTCTAAAGAATGTTAAATTACCTTACAGTAAGTGAGGAAAATTAAAGCAGATTTTTAAAAGGAGAGGATAAACAGGTAAAAAATAGTATGGCAGAACAAAACACTAAAATATCAATGAATGTATTAAAATAAAATGTCTAAACAAAGAAGGTTAAAGCTAGAGATTGGTGGTGTGAATTAAAAACCATCTACCTCGCTGGCTCAGCAGGCAGAGTTCTCACCTGCCATGATGAAGACCCTAGTTGGTTTCCTGGTGCCTGCCCATGCAAAAATATAAAAAAGATAAAAAATAAAAATCATCAGCCAACTATATACTGTCAACAAGAAACTCACCTCAAATATGGTGAAAGTAAAAGGATGGAAGCAGTATATCATATAAATGTTAATCCAAAGAAAATTTGAATGCTCATATTAATATCAAATAATATAGACTTCAGCAAAGAGAAATACCAGAGACAGACAGGGACATTACATAATGACAATAAGTTCAATCCACCAAGAAGATAAACCAATCGTAAATTTGCATTTAAAAATAGCAGAAGGGCAAACTATATGCAAATGGAAAGGAAAAATGGACAAATCCACGATTATACTTGGACACTTCAAACCCTGTTCTCAATACTATTGCACCATTATATCAGAAAACAAACCAGGATATAGAAGAACTCAACACTGTAATAACGTGCAGTTATGGAGCACCACACTGTCAGTGGCAGAATAAACTTTCCTTTCAAGTGGCGGTTTAAAGTATATCAAGATAGACCATTGCAAATGCCTCAACAAATTTAAATGACTTGAGGTAAATGACTTGAAATCATGTACAGTGTACATGTAGAGTGTTACTCTGGCCACAAAAGTACCAAAATAGGAATCAACAACACAGAGATAAGAGGAAGGTCTCCAAAAAGAATTTAAAGAATTTACTTCTAAAGAATCCATAGTTGAAGGATGAAATCTCAAGGGAAATTTAAAAAAAGCTTTAAACAAAATGGAAATTAAAATACAACATATCAGAATTTGTTGGGCAAACTTACAGCAGAAAGTTTAGGTTCACTAATCCTTATAGATAAATTTGCATTCCTGAATGTTTACATTGGAACAGAAGAAATGCCTCAAATCAGTGATATAAGAATTTTTCTCAAGAATGTAGAAAAAAGAAGAGTGAGATAAACCTAAATAAGCTGAAGAACAGAAATAATATGATAGAGCACAAATAAAGGAAATTCTAGCCATCAAAATAATAGACAAAATTAATGAAAAAAGAATTGACACTTTGAAAAGATCAGTAGAATGCATGAACATCTAGCAAAATTGACAAAGAATAAAAAAGAGTAGTAAAAATTTACCAATTCTAGAAATATAACAGGAGCTATCACTGCAGAGTCAGAGGGCATCAAATGAATGAAAAGGAAATACCACAGAAAACTTATACAGACTAATTTGTCAACATACATGAAATGGACCCAATGACAAAATTATAGAAATGAAGAAAGATTAGTGATTATCAGGGGTTAAGAAGAGGGGTAGGAGGCAGAAAGAAGTATGTGTGTGTCTATAAAAGGAGAGCATGAAGGAGCTGTGGTAATGGATGGATTTGTTCTGAAATTGACCATATCAGTGTCAGTATCCTGGTTGTGATATTAAACGCTTTTGTAAGATGTTCCCTCTTAGAGAAATCGGGCATAAGGCATATGTTTTTCTTTGTATTATTTCTTACAACTGCATGTGAACATAAAATTATCTCAAGATAGAGTATTTAATTAAAAAACACCAAAAAAAAAAAACCTCACTTTCTCACATATCATCTCATTTGATCCTTAGTCCAAGATTTCTTTAATACTTTTCTCCCATCCAAGCAATGCATCCAGCAGAGAAGATTTGTGCTAGTTAGCTTTAACAGAAACTCTGTAACAAATGACCAAAAGATGTAACAGTGTGATCTAAGACAACCACATATCATTCTTTGAACTGGCTTAGGTGGAAGGTACCAGGGAAGTTGGAGGCAGGTGGCATTGGGCTGAGAAGAAGGTACTGCTTTATGTAAACATGGAGAAAGACACATCAACTGCAATTTCCTTTCTCTATCATGGGTCTACTCAAGGATGCTAATATCACAATGCTAGCTTAGTGGGAGACATTGTAGAACAGGGCATGCAAGGTTTTATAGATCAGGATATGATAGAGTAGATCATTTCTGCTCACATTCCGTTGACAAGAACTTAGGGGCATGTGCATCTAGGTGCAAAAAGTCATGGTGGGCTAAGCCATATTGCAGCAATAAATAAATCCCCAGAGCTCAGTCATTTCACATTAAAGTTTCATTTCTTATTGATCCAAAATTCAGCAACCATGTTTAAGGTAGACTTCTTTTTCTCTAAGTGGTGATTTAGAGATGCAGGTGCTCACCTTTTGGATTTCACAGGCCCCACCCCCACCCTCGCCAGTGTTCATAAATTTGGATGAGTAAAAATCTTGCATCTTTAAATATTTATTTTCTGTAACCTCTGAAGGAGATAGCATTTCTTTAATTATTAACGAAAAGCAAAAAGCAGTTTTAGCAGTAACAGATTTTGCCATAAAAGAAATCACAGATATTGCCTTATAGTTGTTGCAGATATCTTGAAATATTACTGACTCATTGCTATTTGTAAATTATGATAATCATTGCACCCACAATTATATATTTTATTTACTGCATTTTATTTACTGTATTTTAAAAGAGCATATATAATATCTTTAATAAATAGTTCATATATCATAACTCTTGTTCCATGTAATTGGTTCTGTTTAAAGCACAAATATGCCATGTTAGGCATTCAAACTCATTCTGAGTAGGGACCATAGAATTCACCCGACATCCCAATGAATCTATGTAAATTAACGCTGTCTTTCGACTTTGGAATCCTCTCTATTATTAGAATAATTTTCTGGGTCCTGTGCTTCAGGCTCCTGAGGACGAAAGAAGGAATATGAGGATGAAGTTGCAGAGTGTTCTAAAGGTAAAACCTGGACGTGGCACATTTCGCTTCTATCCGTGTTTCATCCAACCTAGCAGCAAAGGGACCTGGAAATGTTGTGGAGTTATGCTCTGGCCAAAGCGAACACCAGCTATTGGAAGTTTTATCACAATGTAGCCTCCTTTTCATAAAATATGATTAGATCTTTTAAGATGTAGAGCACACTGAGGTTCTTTGCGAGGGAGAATCATATGTCAAGTAGGTGCTGGTTACTCTGCCCTCCTTTGATCCTATTTATTCTCAGACCCTACTACACCACTGTTTAAAGGGTCACCCTGATGACTCTAATAAGTCTCATAATCATTATTTTTTCTTGGTCTTGTTTTTTAAGCTATGCAATTTCCTCAGGATTTAGTAAGTTCTAATCACTTTAGTGTTAGAACTAAACACTAATTGACTTATGTCCATGAAATAACATTGCCAAAGTTATTTCATGGACATAAGCCAATTATTTCAATGCCAGTCTCTCCCAGGGCAGTACTGTAGGCGTGGCACGGCCTTGATCACCTTATTCAATGAGGTTTAGCAGCTCTATGTTCAAAGCCTTTTGAAAGTTCATTTTCAACTGTTTATGTGTGCTGAAGCAGTTTGCTTCCAATCTAAAAGTTTATACATTTAGGAAATCCTTATTTGTTCTTAGTTTTCTACTTATAAATCCAACAATTCCTTCCTAAATATTTCTCTTCTTGATGAATCTTTCCAAAAATAGCCAATAATCACAGAGAATACAACTAAAAATGATCTTTTCTCTTATGTTTCTAGAACATATGCCTTATATGTTGTAGAAAGGCATAGAGTCAGCCCTTCATGCTACAATAGTTAACAATGTACCAAATATATTGCTGATAAACAGCATAACATTTTCCAGATTTCAATGTCAAGTTTCTTATCACCTGCAAGCTGATCACTAAGCCAATTACACACACACACACACACACACACACACACACACACACGTGCCCATGCATTATGATTTCAATATCCCATTTCTAAGATGAGATAAAACAGATAAGAATTTATGTTTTAGTTATGGAAAGCTCAACCATTCTGTGGTAGCAAAATTTTATTTCCTGCTTAAAAAAAGATGTGAATGTTCTTGTTTGTGTCAGACTTCTTGGTGCTTCTCCTCCAAGCAGTGACTCAAAAACACAGGTTCTTTCCATCTGTTCACACTTTTTCTCAGAGTCTTGGGGTCCCACCATGGATTGCCTGTATCTATTTGAGCAAATAGGAGTATATGGCCATTTGCATGGAACATTTCTTTAACTAAGCCAGAAAGTGGCATTCATCAAATTCAAAGTACCTGGACTTGTCAAATGATTACATAGAGATGAAACAGGGTGTTGACAATATAGTTTACGTGTACCTTTGAGGAACAGTGATATCAGTGAACATTATCAAGGTTTATTAACATGGAGGTTGGGAAATTTGGTAGGTCGATGGGTGACCCATGTAAAACTCTGTCAATACAAGACAATGGAAAAATCTCTTTTGATAGCCAAATAGCATTCTCCATTCCAAGTGTGAATGTAAATCTCTTAAGAAGTATCACGATGTAGAGAAACGAATCACTATAAGTGAAAAATATCTTTAAAAGTTCCTATTTTATCTAAAATTTCATATAAATTGCAATTTGCTATAGAGTATGTCTGTTACTTATTTTTATTTTTATATTTTTTGCATGGACAAGCATTGGGAAATAAACCTGGGTCTCCAGCATGTCATCCTAGAAGTCTGTCTGCTGAGCCACGGTGCCCTGCCCTGTATGTTACTTTAATATGAAAGAATGTCATTTCACAACTTCCTATACAATTAAGAATTTTTTATGCATCTTTGGGTTAAAAATGGTTCTTCTGTTCACTAACTGTATACTGAGTACCTACTCTATGGCTAACATAAAGTGGGAGTCTGGGGAGACATGAATGAACAAGATGACGTGACTTCCAACTTGATGAAGTTTAGGGTTTAGTTGATGCGGTATTGCTCCAGTCACACCTGAAAATGCCCTATAGGACCGTTTGAGAAACTCTGTAATGTTACTGAGAGGAATGTAAGTTTAATTATTTAAAAGAATCTAAATTTTAAGCTGCTTAAGTGGTCATTCTAGGTTTTACAACAAACGGATCAAATGTCAATCCTCTCCAGTAGCGTATCCCACATTTTACCTCCCCATCAGTGTTTATACGTCAATATACTAAAAGAAATAGAGAATTCAGGGGGGTGCAAGGGTAGTTCGGTGGTTGAATTCTCAACTGCCATACAAGGGACCCGGATTAGATTCTCGGTCCATGTACTTCTCAAAAAACAAAGAAGAAAAAAGAAAAACAGACTTAAAATTCAAAAAATGGTGCTGTAATAATGGGATACTCCCATGGAAAAATAACCAAATGTGATCCCACCATACAGCATACAAAGAATAAAAAGTAATTGAGAGAATTCAATGATATTAAAGAGCAACAGAAGTGAGCAAAGATACAGACAGAAGTATTATCTGAAATTCTGACAGTGTTTGAAATATTTGGAAAAGATCAAGGGTAGAGAGAATAGATTAGATCCCTTGACTTTGTTTGTTTGTTTTCTGTTGGGTTAACATATGAACCAAAGAGTTTTGACCTTTGCATTTTAAGACTTCTTTCATTTTATGATGAAATAAGTATAAATTAAATCCAAGCTACATTTTTTAGCCTTTAATAAACAACTAAATACTTAAAATAAATGAATTCTTAAATGGGTTAGGCATGAGAGTACAATCTCCTAAAAACATGAAAAGGTATATTTAACAACATATGAGAAATAATAGCATTTGACACTGTGTTAATTCAGAGAAGACAGGCTCACTTGAGTACACTTGTTCCAGTTGATGTCCCAGAATGCAGTCAATCCCATCTAAAATATGCCTTTTGGGGATAATGACAGGCTGAAAATTATTGTCTACTGGATATCGAGATGGTACTTTAAGGGAAAATTTACACTGGTTCTACAACTTCAAGGAGACAAAAGGCCCAATAATCATGATGCCTATATCTATAATTGCCTTTTATTTTCATCAGAGACATGTCATATTGGTATTCTTATTCATATGTGCCAGATGTCAAAAGAAAAATTGATTACCTAAAAATCATGTGCCTTTGTGATATCAATGTTAGGATTCTGCAAACATCAAAAATATACCGAAAGAGTATTTTCTTATAAGGTATGAATCTTAAATACTAATTGTTTCATCATTTGTCAAAAAAGTACATGCTCTTTGTAATTATTCTCTAAAGTCTGTTCCATAAATAGCATTGGTTTTTACCCAGTTCTGTATCATTTTATGTATATAGCAACATGGGATTTGTTAGCTTGACTTACATTTCAAAAGTAGGGATCTTTTCTGTTTTACCTCAATGCCAGTTGTGTGCTGACTGCCTGCTGCTTCCGAAGTACGTATCTAGAATTTTGTAGTTTAATTGCCACTTGCACAGTGGTATTGTACATAAACACAGCAGCTGCTACTGTATGTTGGAAGTGGCTCAGAGAAATCTATGGACACTGTTCAGCTTTGACTAAAAAGCCCCCAATTTTAGGCCCAGCTGCATTACTCTAACAGCTTGGCAATATAATACCTTAACAAAAAGAATTCAACTCATTGCAAGTCTTCTTACAATAGTTTGAGACCACACTAGAGGAAATTTCATGGAGCCATGTGATCTAGTGGAAAAACTTTCCAAAAATGAAGACTGCCTTTCCCATTTTCTGGTCACAGAAGTCTTTATATTTTGTTCGTTAGTATTCTGTATTGCTAGAGATCGCCACTAGAGATAAGAAAGCTAATATGAAATTTGGATATCTTCCTGTTACCAGGTAGAGATTATGTTCTTTTTTGGTTAAACCAATTAAATATGTGAAACCAAAGGGGAAATGCACAGAACTTTTACAGGATACTTTTGTGGTAGCAGCTTGCAGACTCTAATGAATGCTGTTAAATGAAAGAGGTGGCCTGATGTCACATTTAAAATGTAGTCACAACAAAACCTTTTCTACTCACTTTCTACTTACGTGTTTCTATATAAAAGAGTTTTTGAGAGGAAAAATAATAGAAAACTTTTTCCAGAGTTATATGAACACACTTGACACGATGGATATATTTGAAAACTGAGCACAATGTAGATAAGCCTGAAACAAAGGAATATCTAACAAGAATGGGAAAGAAAAGATCTAGAACTAACCTCCTGGTTTCTGTAAATTACATACATCAATGTCTGGAAGGAGGAGAGAGGCACATTGAATAACAGTATCTAATGATACTGGCTATAAGAACAAGCTCTTATCAATGTCCCCTTAATCCTTTATCTGCAAAGGTTCTTTATATTATTATAAGTATAATTTATGTAATTTTTTTGAGCCCTTGGATCAATCAATTTTTGTTTGGTAACAAACAAAGCAACAGACTATAGTTTCCCAATGCATACAGTAATATGCATTTATTTCTTTTTCATGTTACATGAAGTCTGCAGTTTAATAATGGTTTTACTTTATCTGGATCACTTGTCTGGCTCAGTCACTCTTGACTTCATATACCATGTCAGTCTAGAGTGCTGGGTGAGGAAATGCCTAGTATTTAAATGATTTTATTCTCATAGTGGAGAGAATTGAAGAGGGCCTCAGTGAAACTATATAAACACGTTTAAAATCTCTTTGTAGGCATGGCCCATGTCTGGTCTTCTCAAAATCCATCAAACAAAGTGAGTCACATGGACAACTCAAAAGTCAAGGGGTGAATAAGAACATTCCATTTATAGTAAAGCATAGTGGAATGGAGAATGAATAAATAATTCTAAACAAATAGCAAAAGTTTATCACAGTCCCCCAGCCTAACTGGTCTGTGTGGCAGATGTATTTATATCCAACATTTAACAGTATCTTATTTTAAACAACTGGTTTTTGTAAATGTTCACCATTCTTATTAGGAGCAGTCAATGGCCCATCTTTATTGATGGCCTATAACTTTCTAAAAAATCTAATTCTACATTTTTTCTTTCTGTGGTTTCATAGCTTCTTGACCTCATCATGTTTACTCACATCATTTCTACTACATTTTATTCATCCACAAACACAACCTCAGTCTATATGTCATCATCATTTAAAATTGTTCTACCTGGAATATTTCAAAATCAGCATTTCCTTCTCTGACTATAGATTCTTGGCTCCTCAACTTTTCTCATTTTCTCCTTTCACTTTGATCTTCTCATCTTCATTATGACTCCTAGTTCTTGGAAACACCAGATTTCTCATCCATTACTATTATTATAATTTCAGTGGATCTCCTAAATCATTTTGATTTCATGATCACAGTCTAATAAAGTAATGATGTAAAATCCCAAGGAAATGTTTAATAAAAAAATATCTTTAAAAGTAGAAGTAGGGTGGGCCATGGTGGCTCAAAAGGCAGAGCTCTTGCCCACAATGCTGGAGACCCGGGTTCGATTCCCCGTGCCTGCCCAAGCAAAAAATAAGTAAAGGTAAGCCATATAAATTTCCACAGTACTCTATTAAAATATTTTCATAAAATCTTAAGTGCTGTATCTAAAGCTGTTCATAGTTTAGAAGATAGAAAATCAACACTATTTCTGCAACATCAGCAATAAATTCAGAGTTTATTATTTCAGAAAACTTAAATTTCAGATTGTGGAGTTTGAGGCCATGGAGCTCACATTTATTAGACCTCTCTTGCTAAATGCAGCATATAATTTCTGAGATTAAATTAAATGAATTTGCAAATGACATAATATGTTTCTGAAGGACAATGGCCAAAAATGATATTACTTTACATTTAATAAATGTAAATGAAATATGAAAGAAATAGAAAATGCTATGATTAGTGATTCGATGACAAAAATGTTATAAAATTATACATAAAGAGTGGGACACATTATTGGAAGATTGTTCTTAAAAAGATAAGGGTAGATAAGATCTCATGCTGAAATGGTTAAGGTAATCTTAGCTAAGAACAAGGTTAATTTATCTGTGGTAGCCAAAAGGAAGGCAAATATGGCATATGCTGAACTTTATTGAAAATGTACCACAGTTAGTATAATTATAAAAAAATGTTCTTTCATGGATTGTAACAAATGTACCACATTACTGGAACGTGTTAAAATTGTTCTTTCATGAGTTCTAACAAATATATCACACCACTGGAAGGTGTTAATAATAGGGTAGTATATGGAAACTTTGTATTTTATGCATGGTTTTTCAGTAAATTTGCAACTTCTTTAATAGAAAAAAATATGTTATATGGGCAAAGACACAGGAATGTGGGTAGAAGTGTTAGTTGGTTATAGCAGAAATTCTCTCTTGAATATGTTTCTTAGTGAAATAGGAAGCAAGACATCAACTGGAAGTGAAACAGGCGAAAGATATTTTGGAGATATATATATAGAGAGAGAGAGAAAAGAAGATAGGAAAAGACTTCTAGGGTAATCAAAGCAGGGTGAACTCTGAACATATACTTTTATAAACCTACACTGAGAAGTATTTAAAAATTGATCTTACAATGAGAAATGTTAACCGTTAGGTGACTATTTTGGTGCTACTCAGATGTCTTCCCATATACCCATGGTCTTTTGGGGTTCAAGGTTGATTTTAAGATATATATTTGGTTTGCAATTTTTAAGCAATGTCATTTTTTCATCACAAACTATGGGGGACAGTGATGCTTTGGCCAGTTTCCAGCAAAGATTTCATAGACCATCGTTTATAGCAATTATCTATTGCAATATAACAGCTACCTCAAAGTTTTGTTATGTTTGAATGATTCAACATTCACTTACTTAGCTTACACCCTGAATTGACAATGGAGGCTGTGCTCAGGAGGCCAGTCATCTTGCTCGTTATCTAGGTGTTCTGTATCTGGAGATCAGATATCAATCGAGAGGGTGAAAGCTATTGTCCATGTGTCTCTTTTCATCCAGAGGGTTTCCCAGCTTCTCCCCTGGTGGGATGCAGAGATCCCAAAGGCAGCGAGAGAGAAAGCTTCAAGGTTTCTTGAGGCCCAGGCCTGAAGTTTTCACAGTATCATTTTTGCCACATTCTGTTGTGGACATTTTTGCAAACTCTCAGACCTTCTGCTTAATATTATTTCAACTTAATTCTCATTTGCTCATATTCAACATGTTGGGAAAATGCTATCAGCTCTACCTTCAAAAAAGACATCCTGTATCCAGCCACTCTCCCCCATTTTCATTGCTCTAACCTCACCCCAAGCATCAAGCTCTCCTCCTTGGGCTATTGCAGTGATTTTTTTCCTGGCACCCTGCTGCAGGGCCCCCATCACCACCGCCCAACCCTCCGCTCCCTCCCTTAATCTGTTCTGAAACCAAGCAGGGAGTGAATAAGATCACAACGCTTCTCAGCATAAAACTCTCCAAAACCTTTGTTCTCACCCAGAGTAGCTAAATAGTTAAATTTCTTACAATAACTTTAATCCTAAACATGGCACACACACTCTCCCCACATACGCAATTCTCTCTTTCAGAATTTAACTCCTGGTACTATCCATCTCACTCTACTCTAGCCAAACTGATTTTCTTGTACTTTATCAAATTCAGCAGGTTCCATCAATCTCTGTTTGTACCTGCTTTTTCTTCTATAGAAACTGTACTTTCTCCAGATATAAACATATTTATTTCTCTCAGGTCTCATCAAATGTCATCTTCTAGGCATGTTCTTCCCTGATAATGCTATTTTAATTTGCATCAATCAGCTTTGCCTCCTTCCTATTAACTCCTAATATATAAATATGTCAACCTTCTAATAGATAGACTGATCGATGTACACATATACTCTCTCTATATATAATATACTTACATACATATATATACACACAGAATTTAAATATGAAAATATTGAACAGTTATATGCTATACGATTTTATGAGCACTTTCAGCATATGAAATCGTTCTACAGAAGACCAGCATAATTTGTATTATTATTTGTGCTGGTTTCAATCTGTTATATATCTCAAAAAAAAGCTGTGTCCTTTTAATCCAATCCTGTGGAGCAACCCTATTGTTGGATGGGGTCTTTGGATTAAGTTGTTTCCATGGAGGTGTGACCCTGCCCAATCTTAATCCACTTGCTGGGAGAGACATTTTGGAGAAAGCTCAGAGCTGGAGAAGCTAAGAGAGAAAGAAAACGCCTCAGGAGAAGCCAACAGGACCCACATTTGCTGAGATGGCCATTTTGACACCAACCCAGGAGAGAAGAGCAGCAGATGTGCCGTGTGCCTTCCATGAGGCCAGCAGCCTTTCTTCAGAGTGAAGGTATCTTCTTGTTGATGCCTTGGTTTGGACATTTTTATGGCCTGAGAACTGTAAATCTGTAACCAAACAAATTCTATTTGAAAAAGCCAACCGATTTCTGGTATATTGTGTTCCAGCAACTTTAGCAAAGTGAAACATTATTCCCCTCATTTTACAAATAAATCAGTTGAGAGAGAGTATAGTCAAGTGTCTTATCTGAGGTCACAAGGTCACATGAGGTCATACAACGCATGAGACCATGCTGTTAGGAACTGGCAAAGCTGTGATTCCAATTTGAGTCTGGATTTTTTAACCAGTTTTTATATTTCATTGAGTTATATCACACTTTTCCTGGTACGTGCTTTGGAACTGTCCTACTTTAGGAGGGATGTATGACTGTTAAGATGTCACCAAGGAAGAAGTGGGTAGTAGACATTTAAAGAATGTTCTCACGGTTACACCATGGATGCTGGACTCGAACTCATGTTAAATCCCATACTCGAACTCTTTCTGCCATAATTACTCACTCCATGATCTTCTCCCACTTACCCGTACATCCATTCAGAACTACCTTTGGTTCTAAAATATGCATACTTCAAATTCTTGTTCCATACCCTTTTTCTGCTTGAAAAATTTTTTCCAATTATGCTTTTATCTTGTACTTCATATTTCTGCATTATAGCATTCCTTGAACACTTCAGATCAGATTTAGTGGCCCTCCTGTGTATCCAACACTAATTTTAAAGTTCACCTCATACTAAATTTCAATTCTCTGATTATCCCTATGTTTTCCTGAAGGACATTGAGATCAGAAACTATGTCCTGCTTATGGCTACCTCCAGCATTTTTCACAGTGATTGTCACATATTAGATACTCAAAAGGATTTTTTGAAAGAATAAAAATAGTTAAATTTATTAAAAATAATTGTGTCTGAATTAAACAAAATGATTTATCTAATTTTGAGCAAATATAATACAAGGCCTTATTTTATAAAAAGGTTTCATTTTTCCATTTTTAAAAACATACTTCTACCAAAGATGATTTCTTAAACCCTAATAAAACAGAAAGCCATAAAGCTACTCAGGTCACAGCTGAGAGGAAGGGCTGGCAGTCTGCCTACTTGGTCTCTTAAGGCAGATGCTAAAGCACTGTACAACAACAACAGAGAATTTTTGCTAAATCTCATTGCTGTGGAAGAAAGAACACTAATTGTCAAGAGACTTGAGAGAACCTGGATTTACCATTAATTAGTTGTGTGTTCTTGACTAAACCAGGTTACTTTGTTCAGCCCTCTTCTTCATCTGTTAGATTAGGTGACAGATGATAACAATTTAAGACTTATAATTCTTTGCATAATGAATAATGAGTAAGTGCAGCTTACTTCTGCTTCCAAAAAAAATCATTTTCCCCAAGGTATATTTAATTTAGATCAAGCAAAACCTCTGATGTAGGACACATACGCAAAAATGCAAAAAAGGAACTGATAAGTGCTCAGCAGTAGAGACAAATGCAGTCTGGGCTGTAAGGGAACATTGAGCAGATGGAATAACAGGGTCTGCTGGTGAGATTCCATACATGGGCAGAACAATATGCTCCTTAAGAAATCTGGGAAAAGAGTGAACAAGAGGGATTCCAACTTAACTCATGTACCTGTGTTTGGGGTCTTACAGCTATTTTGCATCTCTATTTCTTTCTACTTCTCAAGCTTACGTAGAAATCACCCGGTGATCTTAGGTCACAGCCTTTAGGTATGTATGGAAATTTGACAAGAGTGGATGGTCCTCCCTGAAAGCTCTGATGGGAATAAATGATTTGTACTCCCTTTTAGGAACTGAAAACTGTGATGTGTTGAGGTCCTAGCGACTGAAGCTGATGTGTGCATTAGTCTTCTCACTTTCTGGAAGATTCTTTCTTCCTATATTTTTCTCTGTATGTAAATCCCTATTATCATCCCTCAATCTCATTATCTTAATTCAGAACTTCTTGGCCAATTCTTTAAAAAATGTATAATTTAGAACTATTTTATTAAATATTTAATGGAAAAGTCATCTGTATTTGTAGAATATAAGAATGAAATATAAGATAAACATAAATAACATGCATGAACAGCTAGGTGCATGAGAAACTGGGAATTCTTATCTCTTTCTCTCCCATCCCCTCCCAAATAGCCATTACCTGGAATTGATGTCCAGTGTTTTCTGGATTTTCCTTATAGTTTTACCACATGTATAATATCCATGTACATTAAGATATGTTATTTCTAAAAAATATCTAAATATATGGATTTCTGGTTTTGTTTTTTTTGTTATGGATTTATAATTTAATCTCAATGGTTGAGAGATTATTCTTGCATAATAAAGTATTTTGAAAGTAATTCAAAGATGTTTTTGAAACTATTTAAATTATTTGCATTTCAGTTATATACAGTTAAGCTAATTTAATATTCCAGAATTCAAGATTATTATTCATCATTATCATTGTTATACAAAGTTCATTTATTCAATCACTTGATTTGAGTAAGTGTGTCTTACACACACTGCTTTTCACACTCCACTGTTTTTTTTTGTTTTTGCTTGAATAGGCAACGGGAATTGAACCTGGGTCTCTGGAATGGCAGGCGAGAATTCTGCCACTGAGCCACTGTCACACCACCCTCCATTTGGTTTTATATGCATATTTTTAATTTATACTATTGCTTTGTGCACATATGCAGATTTTAATAAATCTTTAATATATTATTATATACACTTCTTTTTTGTTAATTACTGTGTGTTTTAAGATACATTCAGCTAATAATTTGCACATTTAATCCATAGCTTCCAATTACTATTCTAATATTCCATATTGAATGTTCACCACAATTTCTGTGTCCATTCCCCTAGGAAAGGACATGATATGCAATTGCCTCCTACATGAAATTTGCTGCATCTACATTTTGGTACATATCACCATAATAAACCACCTGATAATTTTTGGGTGTGCCCAGGAAAAGAATTGTTGGATCATAGTGTGAATGTGACAGATTATAGTTTGTTCCTCATGATTAACTCCCCATGTGTCACCACCTGCTACAATATGTTTTGCCATGTCTTATAGTGTGAGGGGTATCCATCTGAATTTCTTTGATCAATGAAAGGTAAGCAAAATGGCATATACTCCTTTGAAGTACAAGTTCTAAGAGTTATTGTGTATTTTGCCAATTTCTTTGCTCTTTGCCTCTATTGTGAGAAAGCATGTTTTAAGTCTGGCATCCTACTTCAACCCAGATTCTGGAATGGAAATTTGTGATGACACATGAAGACATCTGAAGCAGAGCTGTGTTAGAGGCACATCCAATCAACAACTAACATGTGGCATGAAAAAATAAACTATTATTGTGAGTCACTGACATTTTGTGGGTTTTATTGTTACCATAGAAATCCTAGTGAGACATAGGTATTATGAAATATATTTATTGAATCCCTGTACCCTTGAGAGGTTGCTTTTTAGAATGATAACTAATTCTTGTTTTACTTTCAATTATATGATTGCCATTGATGTTGACTATCTTTTATGTATTTCTAAATCATTTATTTCCTCTTCTATTAGTTGTGTGTTCATATCCTTTGACTATTTTAAATCTCTTCTTCTTTTTTGATTCCTAGTATATTCAAGATATTATTTTTTGTTTTTGTTTAAGATATTGCAAAGCTACTTCAAATTATTTCTATTAACTTTATTCAAAATGTCTTCCATTTAGTAGAAATTCTAAATTTTGTTTAATCAAATTCATTTGAATTTGCCTAATGGTTTGGAGCAAGTAAGATTTTGTTATAAAAATCTTTACCCATTTCTAGATTACAAATATGTACTCCTGCATTTTCTTCTATTGCCTTTATAAACTATCTTTTATATTTAGAGCTTTAATGGAGTTAGAGACCAAATACTTTAGGTAGAGACACAGCTTTTTATTTTTCATGTTTTCCTAGTTTTCCCATCATCAAATAAATTGTCTTTTTTACCTAAGTTAGCTAGAGCTGTTATGACAAATTCCACACAATGATTGGCTTAAACGGGAAGAATTAATTGACTCATGGTTTCAAAAGCCCGAAATCTAAAATGAGGACACCAGCTAGGCATCGATTCTTTCAGAGTCGGTAGCATTCTGGTGACAGCAGTCAGTCTTCCTTTGCTTGGAGATCTGCTTCATTCTTTCCTCTTGGGACTTTCTCTCACTCCTGGGTTCTCTGTCTACTTGCTTTTCTGACTACATCCAAATTTCCTATTTTATAAGCCCTCTCGTAATACATATTAAGATGCAGCCTGTTCCAATATGCCCATTGGTTAATTAATAATCACATCTTCAAAAGCTCCAATTTACAAATGGGTTTACAAATAGAAGGCAGATTAAGGTTAAGAACATATCATTTGTGAAGTGCATGATCCAATTCCCAACATTCCCTCATCTTTGATTCTAGATTTAAAGAATGCTAATTCTATCTCTGAATTTTTCATTTTGTTACATTGGCGAGTTTGTCTGTCCTTGTGCAAATGTTATACTATTTTCATTATGATGATATAATAAGTCATTCGGTACTAGGGAAATTTTTTTACTTCTTACATCTTTTTTTTTTTTTTAAGTATGATTTGTATTAGAGAGCCTTAGCTGTTCCATATAAATGTGATAATGTTTAGCAGATCATCCAAGAAATTTACAAGAATTTTATTACTATTGCAGCTAATTCATAGATTAATTTTGGAAGCATCAACTTTCTATAATATTACCTCAATTACAAAAAAATCATTATATATTTTTCTAGTGTTAAGATCCTCTTCAAGTTGTTGTTAATGTGAATAATATAACAGTTTTAGTTGCTTTTACTAGTTGACTACTGCTCTTAAAGAGTAATTTTTTGTAGGTTGATTATTTTATTTGGACTGTCTGGAAAATCTTCTAAACCTTGTGCTTGGTTTGTTGTTTCTATTGTGTTTCCCTGCTAGACTGATAACCATAATTTACCAATAATTGTGGTTTTATTATATCCTTTCAAATCTGTCTAGGAATTTTCAAGGAAGGCTGGGAGATAGCTTCATTCTGCACATGGGTACATGTCTAGCTAAATATCAGGAGTTGTATTTCTAAATAACAAAAAGAGAAGAGGCATATGGTGACCACAAGAAATTATGTTACAGTTGCTTTCCCCCATAGGATAAAATTGTCTGTTAACTTTAAAAATGTCTTTGTTTTGTCTCTCAGCAGATGACAATGTGCACAGAAATTTCTTTAAAATATTCTTTCTGAAATACACATATCTTGAATGAAAAATGTGTTCCAAAACTTATGGTTTATTAATCCAGTGTCAAATTGTAGAAAGAATCTAGGCTTAAGTTGTTTATTCAAAAATGTAAAATAGTATTTTTATACTTCGTAATTAACAACTTGCAATAAAAAGGATGCTTTTGATTTTGTGCTCATTGTATATTACCCAAAACCTCAGCTTCTACCAAGTAAAATATAGTGCTCTTTTTAGCTCCTAATAACTTTTGACATTGATCATGATAAACTCCCAGAATATATATTTCATCTTTAGATTAGATATGAAAAATTATTAACTGTATCCTATTGTAATAATGAAAAAATCAAATAAAGCAAAACATGTCACTGCAAAGCAATTTTATCTATCTTGTTCTCTTCCAAAATGTCAGCAAATGACAATAGAATCTTTTGTATAATATTTATGTATGCCTGGAGGCAATATTAAAACAATTCTTCAATTAGTTTAACAGATGTACTCAGGAAAAGAATGTTAGTTATTTTTTATATGATCTAGCAAGTGGGAAAACCATAGGGGAATTGGGAAAAGAGAATATTGATGGCATGCTGCAGATCTTATTTCAAGGGCAGTGTTGGAATGGCTATTTCAAAGGGTATCATCTTTATAAGAGCTGAACTCTGAATCCTTCTACGTGCGTAAGTTTACTTTGAAATGGAAATGATGAGAAACTTTAATGTCTTGCCCAAATAGGAGGGTGTGCAGAAATCAGAACTATGCTTGGCAAGAGATAAGAGGCATGTGTACGAAGCTGAGATGAGGAGGTTTAACATGTGTGATGCCCATGAAACGATAAGACAGAATAGATAAGTATTTCAACTGAAGATATAGAGGTAGTTAGAAATATCTTCTATATGTATTATCATTTAATAGTGGCTGCATAGGTATTATTCTGTAGGAAGGAATATTGTGACAAGCCTGGATCAAAATGGATGTGTATATTGTTACTTAGCTCTAGAAAAATTTCTAAAGCTTTCCACTTGATATCCTGATATTATTTTCTACCTTAACTGAGGTATAAATTATTTTAATATTATATAATATTAATCTTATTTTCATTTGCATATGAAAATAAGTAAAATGAAAAAAGTTAAAGGCTTCACTTGGATTTTATGTCAACTGTTAGTGTCATAAGCTTGCTAAAATAAAAGAAGCAATATTTTCAGAGGTATGCTCAGGAAAATTATACAGGTAGAGCAAAAAGAGTTCAGGTACTGAGTTTATCATTCTGCATTCTGCCCTAAAACTGAACTCCAGAGGAGCTTGATCTATTGTTTCTAGCTTCTGTTGAGCAGGGAGTTTGAACGGGAGACTTCTTACAATACTGATGTTTGATATCTTTCTTTTATTGTTACCTAGAAAGAGCATTTTTAAAAAGAATAAAGCTATAGCTATAGTGTAGCAATGAGGAGGGAAACTGATAGCTCAGCACTGGACAGCTCAGACTGGCAGGGTGCTGCTTCCAAACACAGATTCATCCATTTTTCTCATTTTCAGGAAGATGCTACTCCATTTACTCTGTCAAAACACCTTCTTCCCGAAGTTGCAGGTGCATGCTGTGTGTCAGGAAACATCACACTGCTATTATGTAAGTGTCTACGATTTGTTCCTTATCCAGGCTAGAGTTTCAGTACACAGATAGTCTGATACTCAATTACATTACCAAAAATTGAAATATAAATTAGTACAGATGAATTTATAGAAATGAATTATTTAACATATATTAACTTTCCATCATTTGTAAGCTTTCCCATGAAGAAATACAAACATATTTTTAGTAATTGGCCATTTCTTCTCAAATTTAAGCAATATTCAAAAATTTTTACTGAGAGAAATGTCATTTTTAGAAACCTAGCATCTAATAGCATTTAAAAATGATTAAACTATTTAATAGTTCAAATGGACGAATTGAAATTACAATGCATTTGTAACATAAAGCTTGACTCATCTGTCAGGGCATAAGATTCGGTTGGATTTTTAAAAACAAAATGATGTTTTCTATTTTCCAACAATGTAAGCTTGAAAAAAATAAGAAAATGTTTATCAAAAACACATCTAACTTAATTTTTAGAAAAAAAGGAGAGTGTATATACTACATCATCTAAGTCAATGTCTTATTTTTTCAAAGTTGTTATGCTCAATTCAATCTCAGGGCATTTGATCAAAAGATGTATTTCAAAACTCCAATGATGTTTTTCCCTTACCTTAAAATCTCTTCTGCAAATTATATATTTAAAACACTCTGAATATACATGAGATATCAATTTTCTAAATTGAACATTGTTATATTAAATCCTAAGAATATAAAATAAAGACTATTTGATTCATTAATGAAATAACACTCATTTAAGGGACTATGAAAGACAAGTTTCTGTAAAAAATCACAGATCAAGGTATCAATATATTTTTTTTTTTAACATGGGCAGGCACCAGGAATCGAATCCGGGTCCTCTGGCATGGCAGGCAAGCATTCTTGCCTGCTGAGCCACCGTGGCCTGCCCAAGGGATCAATAAAATTATCGAAAATCATGTTAGACTTAAAAAAATCCAGAAAACTTCTTTTCTTGCTTACCAACTATTGTTATAAAAAGTTTTCCTAGCTATGAATCTGCCCACCTCATTTTTTTCTGCACCAAAATTTAAAAATGTCTGTAATTTTTCTCTATTTGGCAAAGCTTTATTAATCTGAAGTTTAGTAAAAAGTATAAAGCAGTACAGCATTTTTATTTAAGTGACAATTTTTAGGCACATGTCATTTAAAATTAAACAGTGATATTGAGTTAAATTATCATAAAATGTTTATGTAGGTTTCATATTGGCATCTCAGGAACTCATACAAATCACAGATTTGCATTTATGAATAAGAAAAACATGATGCAAATGGATAAGTAAGCATAGCTCTTGGAATCATAAACAGAGCCTTTCACAAATATATTTACATTAACATTCCATTTTACATTTCATATTCTATTTAGCACAATTGGTAGTTGTGATGGTTTGAAGTTGTATGCACCCCAGAAAAACATGTTCTTAAACTTAATCCATCCCTGTGAACCCATGGTAAGTAAGACCTTTTGATAAGGTTACTTCAGTTAAGCTGTAGTCCACCTCAGTCATGATGGATCTTAATCGTATTACTGAATTTCTTTCTAAGCAGAATGAAATTCAGACAGGGACACTTACAGGGAATAACCAGAAACTGGAATCAGCAGAACCTGGAACAGTATGGAAAGGCCAGAACATGCTGCCATATGCCAAACTGAGAAAGAAGGACCTTCAGCAGCCAGCCCCAGAATGCCTGTGCGCAAAGACATTCCTATTGCGTGGTATTTGCTTGAAAAGACTAAGGAAACTAAAGAGCAGTTAAAGTTTAAAACTCAAGGAGGTGGAGCAAGAGGGTAGTGTAGGGAGGTGTAAGACTTCATCCAGTAGAATATCTGGTAAATGCCAGGAACTATTCAGATGTGCATCATATACTGCTTGGAACAAGTGAAAGAGGCAACATCGATATATCACAGCACAGAACTGTAAGCAAATTTTTCCATACCGTGGAGGCTAGTGCCCTTCCCTAACTGGTACAGCAGGCTGACTCAGAGTCTCTCAGCAGTGGGAAACAGAAGCCTTCTCTACTAGGAGCAAGGTAAGGAGAACTCAACTAAGCTTCTATTACAGATGTGATTATGCAGAATACCAGCTCCGAGCATAGATAAATCTACACAAACAAGAAAGAAACCTGGAGATCTATATTAGCCCTGCCCCCATTGAGACAAGAAGGAAATGGTATGATACAATTAAGATACTGAAAGAAAAAAAACTGTTAACCAAGAATTTTATATCTGGCAAAACTGTTCTTCAGAAAAGAGGGAGACTTTAAAATAATAATAGACAAACAGACACTGAGGGAGTTAATGAACAAGAGACCTGCATTAGAAAAAATACTAACGGGAGTAATAAAGGGAGATAGGGAACCAGGAGGAAGAAGTTTGGAGAAGAGTGTAGAAATGAAGATTAACAGTAAGGATAACTAATAGGGCAAAAAGAGAAAAATAAAATATGATGTAAATCAAAAGGACAAAATGATGAGAGGAATTACTGCCTTTACAATAATACCCTTACATATGAAAGAATTAAACTTCCTAATTAAAAGACATAAACTGTCAGAATGAATTAAAAAAATGGAATCCAACAATATACTGAGTAAAAGAGACTCACTTTAGGCCCAAGGATAAAAATAGTTTCATAGTAAAAGGTTGGAATAAGATATTTCATGTAAAGAACAACCTGAAAAGAGTGGGGATAGCTATGCTAATATTAGATAAATTAGACTTCAAATGAAAAACAATTAAAAGAGACAAAGAAGGACACAATGTATAAATAAAAGAGACAGTTTATAAAGAAAAATTAATTCATAAATATTTATGCACTAAGCCAGACTGCCCCAAAATACATGAGGCAAAAACTGACAACACAGAAGGGAGAAGTAGACACCTCTATCATAATAACTAGAGGACTTCAATTCTTCACTCTCATCAAAGGATACAACCAAGAAGATCAATAATTGAACAGAGATCATGAGTGATATGATAAATAAACCAGACTTAACAGACATTTACAGAATATTGCACCCCACAACATCAGGATATATATCTTTCTCTAGTATTCAGGAATCATTATCCAGGATATATCACACGTTGGATCACAAGGCAAATCTCACTAAACTGAAAAGGATTGAAATTATACAAAACACTTTCTTGATCATAATGGAATGAAATTGGAAATCAACAGGTGAAGGACTGAAAATTTCACTAATAAATGGAGGCTAAACAACATGCTCTTAAGTAACAGGTGTGTCAAGGAATAAATTACCAGAAAAATAGCAATATCGTGAGACAAATTAAAATGAGAACACAACATATCAAAACTTATGGAATGTAGCAAATGCAGTGCTGAGAGGGAAATGAATTGTCCTAAATGCCTATATTAAAAAAGAAGAGATGGAAAATGTGAGGACTTAACTGCACACATTGCAGGAACTAGAGAAAGTACCACCAAATAACCCCAAACAAACAGAAGGAAATAAATACCAAATATTAAAGCAGAAATAAATGAAATTGAGAATATGAAAATAATAGAGAGGATTAACAAAACCAAGAAGTTGGTTCTTTGAAAAATCAATAAAATAGATAGACCCTTAGCTAGGTTGAGAAAGGGAAAAAGAGAGAAATTGCAAACAAATAAAATCAGAAATAGGAGGGGGAATATAACTACTAACCCTGTAGAAATAAAGGAGATAATGAGAACATACTATGAGCAACTAATATTAACAAACTAGACAACTTAAATGAAATGGATAGCTTCAAAGAGAAGCATGAACAAACAAAATTGACTCTAGAAAAATTTTAGACCTCAAGAAAACAATCACAATCAAAAGAGTGAATCAGTTATCACAAACCTCCCAACAAGGAAAGTCCAGGACCAGACAGCTTCACATGTGAACTATACTTAGCATTCAAGAAAGAATGAGTACCAATCATGCTTAAATACTTCAAAAAAATTGAAGAGGAGTGAATACTACCTAACGCATTCTATGGAGCCAACATCACTCCAATTACAAAGCCAGACAAAGATACTACAATAAAAGAAAACTACAGGACAA
Source organism: Tamandua tetradactyla (assembly GCF_023851605.1). NCBI lineage: Eukaryota > Metazoa > Chordata > Mammalia > Pilosa > Myrmecophagidae > Tamandua > Tamandua tetradactyla. Next base: position 34,240,330 of record NC_135352.1, read on the forward strand.
TCTCCTCAATGAACTGAGATGCAAAGGTCCTCAACAAATATTTGCAAATCAAATTCATCAGCACATTAGAAGAATTATACACCATGACCAAGTGGCTTCTATTATAGTTGTGCAAGGGTGGTTCAACCCAAGAAAAGAAATTAATGCCACACACCAATTAATGTAACACATTATCACTTAATGTAAAAAATCAAAGAAGAAAAAAACAATCTTGATTGATTCAGAAAAGGCATTTGACAAAGTTCAGCATTCTCAATGGTAAAAGAATGAAAGCCTTCACTTTGAGATCAGGAATGACGCAAGACTGCCCATTGTCACCATCGTTATTCAACATTGTGCCAACATCGTGTTGGAAGTTCTAGGTAGAATGATTAGGCAAGAAAAAGAATTAAAAGGCATGTAAATTGGAAAGGAAAAAGTAAAACTTTCACTGTTTGCAAATGACATGATCTTATATGTAGAAAATAATGAAAGATCTACAGCAAGGCCTAGTAGTGTTTCTATATGATAGTATTAAGCAATCTAAGGAGGAAATAAAAGAAAACATTCATTTACAATAGCAACCAAAAAAATTAAAATATTTAGGAATAAATTTAACCATGGACATCAAAGACCTTCACAGAAAACAACAAAACACTGCTAAAAGAAATCAAGGTAGACCTTAAAAAATGGAAGGATATACCATGTTCATAGATTAGAAGATTAATACAGTTAAGATGTCAGTTCCACCCAAATTAATTTATAGATTCAATGTAATAGCAATCAAAATTCCAACAACTTACTTTGTAGAAATGGAAAAAACAATAAGAAAATGCATTTATAATGGCATGATATCCCATATAGTTAGAAATACCTTGAGAAAGTAAATGAAATGGGAGCTTTTGCATTATCTGATTTTAAAGCATATTACAAAGCTATAGTGGTCAAAACAGCTTGGTACTGGCATAAAGCTAGATATACTAACTAATGGAATTGTATTGAATGTTAAGAAATAGACCCTCTCAACTATGGACAATTGATTTTTGATAAAATGACCAAGTCCACTCAGCAGGGATAGATCAGTCTCTTCAAAAAAATATGCTTCAAGAGTTGGATATCCACATCCAAATAAATGAAATAGGACCTGTCTAGCACCTTATAAAAAATTAACTCAAAATGGATCAAAGACCTAAACATTAGTGCTAAGACCAAAAAACTTTTAGAAGATTGCAAAGGCAAATTTTTAAAATCTTGTGGTTTCCAAGATCTTACACCCAAAGCACAAGCAATAAAAAGAAGTGATAAATAAATGGAATCTCCTCAAAATTGAATACTTTTTCTTATCAAAGGACTTAATAAGGAAAGTAAAAAAGGCTGCCTATGCATTGACACACAATTCTAGGAAATCATATACCAGATAAGAGATTAATACCCACATTATATAAAGAAATCCTACAACTCAACAACCCAAACCAAACAACCAAATTGAGAAATTTGCAAAAGTCATGGACAGACACTTTCCCAAAGAGAAAAAGCAAATGGTTCCAAAGCATATGAAAATATTTTCAATGTCACTAACTATTAAGGAAATGAAAATCAAAACAGCAATGGATATCATCTTACAGCTACTAGATTGGCCATTAACAAAAAAACAGAAAGCTACATGTGCTGGAGAGGATGTGGAAAAACAGATACACTTATTCACTGTTGGTGAGAGCATAGAATGTTTAACATGACTGAGTGCAAAGGTTCAGATATGGATTGCATAATACTGTGTGATGGTAGCATATTGTAAGTATGATATTGTTGTATAATGAACAAATTGATTGTGAGTATGGTTAAAAGAGGAAGGCTGGGGCATGAGTGACACCAGAGGAAAGATAGAGGATTAACTTGGGATTGTATAATTTAGCTAAATTTAAGAGTGGATACTGATGATGAGTAAGTTTACGAATATAAGAAAGTTTTTACATGAAGGAGAACAAATGAATGTCACCATTGCAAGATGTTATATAAATGGAATTGTATATGGAAAAATACAGTGAATCCAAACTAGGGTCTATAGTTACCAGTAACTTTGTAATTAATATTTTTTCATTAAATATAATACAGACAATATACCAAAGCTAAATGTCAACATAGGGGGATATAAGGGGGAGTAACAAAATTTTTATTTTTGCTGTTTTTTCTCATATTTTCTTTTTCTTTCTTTTCACAAGAAATGGAAATCTTCTCAAATAGATTGTGGTCGTGAATGCATAACTTTATGGCATATGAACAAAACTGTTTACAACATACGCAGAAAAATACAAGTGTTTGAGAAGAGGTGGGGAGAGAGATATGTACCTATTTACTGTGAGCAGGGAAGTAGAATGGTGCAGGCTGTCTGGAAGGCAGTGTGATGATTCCACCAGAGATTAAGTATACGGCTGCCATGTGATCCTGCAACCCCACTATTAGGTATATATTGGAAGAAGGGAAAGCAGGGACACAAACAGACCTTTGTGCACTGGTGTTTTTGGCAGCATTATTCACAGTTGCCAATGGATGGATGTGGCCTGAGGGTACATCAACTGATCGGATGAACTGTGGTGCTCACATTTGATAAATTGATGTGGGGCTGCAGAAGGAAATGAAGCTATGAGGCATGCAACTAGATGAATGAACCTTGAGGAAGTGGGACAGAGTAGTCCTTTCAAGAAATAGGCATGGGGGATTTGGATATAAATGAACATAAGCCCCTATACAAAAATGAATTCAAAATGGATTAAAGGCCTAAATATAAGAGCCAATACCATAAAACTTCTGGAAGAAAAGGCAGGGGAGTATCTTCAAGATCTAGAAAATAGAGGTATCTTCTTAAACTTTACACATGAAGCACAAGCAGTGAAAGCCAAACATAGACTATGGAAACTCTTTAATATCAAGAGCTTCTGCACCTCAAAGGACTTTGTCATAAAGGTGAAGAGGAAGCCAACTCAATGGGAGAAAATATTTGGAAATCACTATCAAATAAAGGGTTGATGTCTTGTGCACATAAAGAAATTACACAGCTCAACAACAAAAAAGCAAACAGCCCAATTATAAAATGGAGCATATGAATAGACAATTCTCCAAAGGGCGGATACAGTTGGTAAAAGAACACATGAAGAGGTGCTTATTTTTATTAGCTATAAGGGAAATGCAAATCAGGATGACAATTGTAAATCAACTCACACCTATAAGAATGGCTGCTACTAAACAATCAAAGACTATAAAAGTTTGAGAGAATATGGAGAAATCAGAACACTTATTTACTGATGGTGAGAATTCATAATGGAGGAGGAACTGTGGAATACAATTTGGAGATTCCTCAGAAAACTAAATATTGAGTTGCCTATGATCTAGGCAATACCAACGCGGGGTGTATACCCAGAGAGCTGAAAGCAGTGACATGAACATACATTTGCACACCAAAGATGCCAAAAGATGGAAACAATCCAATTGCCCATCAAGAAATGAGTAGATCAATAATATGTGGCATATACATACAATGGGATATTATGTAGCAAGAAGACAAAATGAGGTCCCAAAGCATATGACAACATGGATGAATCTTCAGGACATAATGCTGAATAGAAATAAGCCAGACACAAAAGGACAGGTACTGTATGATTTCGCTATTATGACTCTGGCAAAGGTAATCTCAGAGGTTACATTACAGAACTGAGGCTCTATAAAAGTTTCATGCATTAAATTTGCTTTCCTGGAACCTAATTTTTTTTTCTTTTTTTTTTTTTTTACATGGGCAGGCACTGGGAATGGAACCCAGGTCTCCAACATGGCAGACAAGAATTCTGCTACTGAGCCGCCTTTGCACCTCCCTGTAATCTATAATTTTCAGAGGATTCCTAGGCCAGATAAATCCTGAAACCCAAAGGGACCAGCCTCTCCCAGATTATTAAGTAATTAATCCCTCTATCCTTTAGTTTAGACACACTTTCTCAAAATGAAAAAGTCACAATGGACATTGCCTAAAGATCCCTATAGATTGGGATAAGATCAAAGGAGAAAGAAGTTATAATAGAGAAAATAGGATTTAACAAATGGGTATGACTGCTGAATCATTGCATTAATATTTCTTCTAGTGCCTAGCATTTTGGAGCAGGTAGAAGGGAAAATCTGAAATGGTGGTATGGTAGAGCATGACAAAACGTTCCTTGTTGAAGTGTACTTTGAAATTTATTTCTTTCTTCTTATCTTTGTATATGTGTTATATTTCACATTGAAAACATTTAAAAAATAGTATAAATGCAAAAAAAGTGTTATCAATTTAACAAATTTTCCACACCAATGCAAGTGTTGATGATGGAATAGTGAATGGGGATCATGTATTTTAGGCACGATTGTTTTGTAAATTCACAACTTTCTACATAAAAAATCCTAAAAAAATTAAAATTCACTGTTTTCCAAATCAGTAAAACTTTTAATTCATATACCTTTAACCCTAAAAGGTCATAATCTAAATGAAATAAGTATTTTTTTAATTTTATATCAACCTATATTCTTTTTACATATAACCATGAAAATTATTAATTAGAAGCTTTCAGATCCATCCATAGCAACTCTGTACATTTTACCTGGTACAAATGCCTCTCAAGGAATACACTACTTATATAAGGAATTGAATTAAATCTTTCTAGCTATCTGCTTACAGAATGTTGATTTACTACTACAAGAAAGATTTTAAGAACTTGGAAATTGCAGTCATCTTCCAAATATCAGCCTTTAGAAGAAACTTTTATACTGTTTGTTCATGGACATGACAATTTATCTTGATATTCAGTTTGTTTTCATAAGGAGGACAGCAGTTTGAGTAACATGTGTATGGCTGAAATGGTTATAAGAACAAATTGAGCTACATTTCCTTTACACAGTTTGGTAAATTATTTCCTACTATGAGGTAAATAGGGTTGTCGTTTCCCAGGAATATGATCATGGCAGAGTAAAAACAACAACCCATTTTCATAAAAAATTCAAGGAGCTATGGACTAACTTAGAATATATCATTCAAAAACCCCATCCACTTCCCTTCAGTTTAACTCAGGCATTCTTTGGTATCTTCTAAGCCAGTAGATTAGAAGATACTTTCATTCTCAAGTTGAGTATGAAAACAAATCACCTGGGAATCTTAATAAAATGTAGACTTGACTAAATAGATCTGGGTTAGCACCAAAGACTCTGCATTTCTACTAAACTCCCAGCCTATGCTTATGCTGTTGTTTTCTTGAAACCTGTTTGTGTGTGTGTGTGTGTATGCTGTATGGCATGATCACATTTCATTCTTTCTCCATGTGAGTATCTGATTATTGCAGCACCATCTGTTGATATTTTTTTGGTTTGTTTCTTGTTTGTTTGCTTGTTTGTTTGGGGAATGCATGGTCTGGAAATCGAAACCTGGTCTTCCACACGACAGGTGAGAATTCTATCACTAAACTTCCCTTGCACCCCCTTAAAACACATTCTGAATTTCTCCCAGGTAATGCTGGGGCTCCTGATAATCTTTAAGTTCTGTGGTATACATGGGGGGAATATGTAAAATTCATTATCCCTCACATTTACACTTGATCATATAACTTGATTAGAGGAGGGTGTTTTACAGCTCAATTTTCTATTTTTATAAAGGTTTATAGCTAATGTTCTCTTAGATTATTATGACAGATTATTATCACAAACAAATTAGATCCTGTCTTATAAAAGTTTAGATGCTGTGGTCAGCTTTACTCACTGTCTAGGTGACTCACCACTGCTTTAATTTATAATGGTTTCTTAAGAATTCTTAGCCCACTGAAAGGCTAAAAGCCAAAATTAAACTGCTTGACCTTTATCCAATTTATTTTTAAAAGAAAAAAGAAAGAGCAAATTTATTTCTGAAAAATTTTGGAAAGCCAGAATACCGGCTCTTGTCATCTAACTCACATACGTGCTTCATTAAACACCTCTGATCATACAGATATCTAGAATTCTATACCTGTCTCAGCATCCAAATATATGCAGCAACTGTACTGAGAATTACAAGAGAAAGGATGATGAGTTTTGCTGTGTGTTGAGAGCAAGAAAGCAGTGAGATAAAGAGACAGAGATAAGGAGAACAAAAAGAGGAAAATAGTCCAAGTAAGATACAATTCTGAACTCTTCACTTATGCAGCTGTGTTAGTAATTAGTCTTTGCCATTCCGTGTTCTCTAGATTTAACACCACTGCACTTCTACAGCTTACCTTTTGTAAGAGGGTGAAGAGAGCCCTTGGCTTATACTACTTTTTCTGCAAGTTGACACGAAACATCTATGGGATTTTGGAATCTTTTCTCTATCACTGAAAGTAAGGGAGGACAAAAAGATGTCCATGGTGATATCTGTCATAGGTTTTATAAGATTCTAGTCAGGATCCTGTTTAGACACAAATCTCCAAGTCATGTCCTTATTTGCGTGTTTGCATTTTCAAAGAGTAACTTAGAGTTACTTTGTTCTGGGGGAAGAAAGCAACCGTTAAAAATCATTACATTTTTCTAAATAAATTATTTTATTTTTTCCCTCTCAGGCTCCAAAATTTATGTTCTTAAAGCTATTCCATTCCTGTGGGTGTAGACTTACTGAAGGTGGAACACTTTGATTAGTTATTTCAGTAGATACATGATCCTGCTGAGTCTTAATTCTTTTATTGGATTCCTTCATAAGAGGATGAGAAACATGCAAGAAGCTGAAAGTGACAAAGCCCAGAGAAGACCAGTGGACATTGCCATCTGCCTTGCCGTGTGGCAGAGGAGCCCCACATCACTGGCAGCCAGTCTTCTGGGAGCAGGTATCAGTTGTGATGTCTTTACATGGACATTTTCATAGCCTCAGTATTGTAAGTTTCTAAGTTATTGAATTCCCATCGTAAAAACCTACCCATTTCTGGTATATTGCATTTCATCAGCTTTAGCTAACTGTTCTAGTTTGCTAGCTGCTGGAATGCAATACACCAAAATGGAACGGCTTTTAAAAGGGGGAATGTAATAAGTTGTTAGTTTACAGTTCTAAGGCCGAAAAAATGTCCCAGTTAAAACAAATCTATAGAAATGTCCAATCAAAGGCATCCAGGGAAAGATACCTTGGTTCAAGAAGACCAATGAAGTTCAGGGTTTCTCTCTCAAGTGAGAAGGCACATGGCGAACACAGTCAGGGCTTCTCTCTCAGCTGGAAGGGCACGTGGCGAACACGGCATCATCTGCTAGCTTTCTCTCCTGGCTTCCTGTTTCAGGAAGCTCCCCGGGAGGCGTTTTCCTTCTTCATCTCCAAAGGTTGCTGGCTCATGGATTCTCAGCATCTCATGGCTACATTGTTCTGCTCTCTCTGAATCTCTCATAGTCCAGTTTAACAACCACTCTTGACTAAATCACATCAACCAGGGAGATGATCTCATTACAGTTTCAAATATACAGTATTGAATAGGGATTATTCTACCTTTATGAAATGGGATTTATATTAAAGCATGGCTTTTCTTAGGGGGCATACTTCCTTTCAAACCAGCACACTAATTAAAGCAGTTAGTAATTAGGACAATGAAAAATAACCCACAAAAATAAGACTAGACACTCACCAGATGGATAAAAAGTAGTATTTCTGAAAATACTAGGAGATGGTAAGAATATAAAGCAAAGAGAACTTTAATACCCTCCTGGTAACACGGTATTGCAAAAGTATTTGATTTTTATATTTTCTTTCTCTACTAAAGCTGACTGGTCTGTACCTTGTGAATCACAGTTTGCCTTTTGTGGTATTTATCCTACAGAAATGCCTAAGAACATGGCATATAATTACAAAAAGAGAGGAAATAAGTAAGTGTTCAACATGTAATGTAGCATATTTAGACAATGGAACACATATATCAGTTAAAATGCATGATTTTTATATGCAGAACTATAAGTAGATAGTTTTAAATTGTGTTAAGTGAAATAAGCCCAACTCAAAAATACATCCTGATGATTCCATTTATATATGTTCAAACAAACCCATATAAACTCGAAACTTTATTTTAAAGGACGTGCTTTCCCTAGGGTTGGTTTTTTTTTTTTTTTTTTTTTTTTTTTGCCTGGGCAGGCATCGGGAATCAAACTCAGGTCTCCAGCATGGCAGGGAGAATTCTGCCACTGAGTCAGCATTGCACCACCCTAAAAGATGTGTTTTTAGATGGTAGCACTGTAAAGAAAAACATTGGGCTGATTATTGTAAACTTCCAAATAGTGTTTACCCCTAAGAGAGAGTAATGGCATTTTTATTGTCTACAGACATTAAGAGCCTCTAAGGTGCTGGCAGTCTTCTGTACATTCCCCTAGGTTAAGATTACAAAGATATTTGCTTTAAAATCATTTATATTCAATGGGAATATATCTGGTTTATTTAAAAATACAAAAAGACATGAAGAAAATTCTTTGAACCCTTGTATTAATATCCTGTTAATGCTATAACACATTATTGCAGATTTAGTGGCTTAAAACAATACATATTTGTTATCCTATAGCTCTAGATGTCAGATGCTTAAATCAGTTTCATGAGCTAAATCCAACATATTGCAAATATGCATTTTATGTGAGGTTATAGAAGAGGAACTATTTACTCAACTTTTCCAGCATCTACAATTTCCCACGTTTGTAGGCTCAATGGATTTTTCTCTATCATCATAGTGAGTAGTGTAGGATTTTCACATCCTCTCTTTCTTTTTTTAACATCTGCTTCACTTATCACATCTCCCTTTCTGAGTCTGATTTTCCTATCTTCCTATGAACAAGGATTTATTTCAAACTTAACGTGGCCAAACCCAAATTTGTGCCATCCCTAAACTTCTTCATCCCACTCCTTAGATGACAATTCGGTTCTCTAGAAACTCAGCTCAGAATACTTGTAATTACTCTAGGCTCCTCTCTTTTATTCACACCTAAATTCATTTCTTTAGCAAATTTGCCTGTCCTACCTTTAAGATTTAGCCTCTAATCAATTCTCAAAACTGGCCCTAGTGACATATTCTGGTTTATAGACTATTGCACTCATCAAGGCAAGAGATGGATATGTTTTTTGCTTTTGTTTTTGCATTTACCATTCTGGAGTTGTTTCTGAATACCACAACCAGAATGCTCCTTTAAAAGTTTGTCTTATTTTGTCACTTCTCTGCTTGGTTCTCCAGTACCTTCTTACAGAACTCCTCATCAAGTCAAAGTCATTATAACAGGCAAGAAAACCGTACATTATCTGACCCTTTCTTCCTCCTTAAATTTCATTTTCTTCCACCCTACCCTTTGATCCTTACATTATTGCTATCATACTGAATGCCTTGCTGTTATTCGCACAGGCAAGCATGTTTCTCCCTGAAGATTTGTCCACCTGCAGTTTGCTCTATGAGGAAAGCTCATTTCTCACCACCTGCACAGGACCCTGACTACCTTCTGGTCTCTGCTCAAGTGTCACTAAATTAGTGAGACATTCCCTGAGCTCCTTAATACATTAATAAATAATTTCCAGACCTCTCAATCACCATTAATTTGGTTTTATTTCTTTCCAGGGCACTTTCATCATCTGTCATGATATTTATTATTTATTAATTATCTGTTTATAACTTTAAGGCTATAATACTGATTAAAGCATGGGTTTTGTTTAATTCCCTGTTTACTTCAGTGTCTAGATTTAAACACAGTAGGCACTCCATAACTATACATGCAGTGCACAAGGGATTTGACTAAATGGGTAATAACTCTTTATTCTTTGCATCAGATGGATTAGTCCTCAAAATTAACAATGGTAAGATTGCCATTTTGCTACCACAGTTGTTTGCTTTAACTTACAAGAGAACAAGGGCTAGCCGGAAAATAAGATCACTGATAATGGACATCTGCCATGTTGGGGACAAATATACCAGGGGAAACTGGGCCCTTACACGGTCTCATAGCAATTATTTGCTAATGTTTAAGGTGTGGGGCCTTGTATGGTGATATTTGAGATGCACAATGGAGAAAAACAGATGTGGAAAATGTTACAATTACAATGAAGTTTCTTTTACTGATAATATCAAATAAGGTACATCTCTGAGACACCCTGAGACATTTGGGGGACTGCACCACATTGTTGTGTGGCTTTATGAGAAGAAGTAAATCTCTGGAATTTACTGTAAGACAGTCTTTACACACTCCCATAAACCTTATTAACATACTCGTCCAAAAGCCTTCTCATCTATCTAAAAATAGAGGTAGAGATAGAGATAGAGAAAGAGAGAGCCCAAAATGGAAGGAGTCTTTGGGAATCTCATCTCAGAAATGACATCAGATCCTTTCTGCAGGATTATTTTATAGGAACACATTACTAAACCCAGCCCACAATCAAAAAAAGGGACTTACACAAAGATGAGAATTTTAGGATCTGAGAATCACTGGGGGTCATTTTAATCAGCTTCTTGCTCCACAATTATTTACATCTTTCTATTGGGCAAAATATATTCACTTCCCCCAAGGCCCCCAAATATCTCACACTGTTACATGCGTACACACACACACACACACACACACACACACACACACACACACACACACACATATATACACATATTATAATCATGCTTGTCAATGATGTATATAAAATTGTTCCTACAATTTGCCTTCTTTTATGTAGAAAAAGAACTAAATGCCATAGTTTTCTGATTTTTAAAAGTTTGTGTTTCTCTTTAATAAATTAACAATTGTCCTTAATTCAACAGGAAAAATAACATTATATAATAAATTTATATCTATGGATGAGCCACCAATGGCTTCAATGCCATCAGTAACAAACATATTCTAGAAGAGTTCTTGAAACCTACATTTAGTTGAATCCCATATCAATATTTGGTAATCCAAAATAGAGGTTAAGAATATTGAAATATGCATATTAATAGTTTATTGATAAAAAAATGAATATTTACCCTCAAAGGCAAATTCATGCTTTGTTTCTACTTTAAAATTTTATAAAGTGTAAAGTATTTAGTTACAGAGGTCTGGTAAACCCACCTATTTAGACGTCATTTCAGCTAAGAATGTGTTCTGATTCAAGTAACAGAAAATCCAAAATAAAACGGCTCAAAGAATAAGTATTACTTTTCTCACACAACATGAAGTCTAAAAGTCGCCTGCATCAGTTCAGCTGATCAGACGCCTGATTTTTTCCCTCATTGTATTCTCTCATATACAGTGTTCTGATTGTATTCCCAATGCTTGTTACTTTTTGTTCACAAGACTACTGCTTCTGCCCTCCAATACTCATTCATTTTCAAGGCAGAGTGACAGAGAATAAAAGACAGGCTAGCTATGCCTGCTCTGTTTACGAAGAAAAAGAAGAAAAACATTAAAGAAAAGCTTTCTTGAAAAATGCTCCTAAAATGGCCATAGCTGACGACACAGCCATTGAACTCAGTTACTGCTGTGGCATGTGGCCACCAGTACCAAAGCAGAGAACAGTATTCAACCCAACAACTGATTGCACATCCTTTTCCTTTAGTCTCTAAAACAAAGATATTTCAGTGCCAAATGCATTGAAACACGAAACAAAATAGAGCTCTAGTTCAAGGAAATGTCATTTTGTATATTTAGTAATTTGTACTAACATGCAACATCATCAGTGGTTAATGTTAAATGATAAAGAAAAGACAAACTGCCTTCATTCCCACTGCCTTGCACAGAACTTCGTGTAAGGATTATCTAAATAATCTCATGTAGTAGAGCTTTGTGCAGATGTGTTATATTGAAAGAAAGAAGCCAGATTTTCAAGGCCACATGCCATATGACAGCATTCATATGATATTCTTTACGGAAAATGAAAATATGTAGAGACAAAAATAAGATCAGTTGTTACCAAAGGCTGAGGGTGAGAGAATGAATGACTACAAAAAGCCATGAGGGGATTTTAGGCTATTGGATCTGTTAGATATCTTTATATTGGTAGTGTTTACATGCCTTAAGTGTTTGTCAAGATATATAAAACTATAGCAAAAAGGTCAATTGGACAGCATATAAATTATATTTCACTTATAAAGAAGCCATCAGAGAACTATAGAAGTTCTTTGATTTTCCCCAAATCTTTTATCTTTTAGAGCAGCTGTGCTCATGTGGCCCTGAAACAGATGCAGAGTCTGATCCTGAAGGATGCTAAATGAAACATTAACTGAAATGACATCTTCACAGGCATATTATGTAGAATTTAAGGCTTTTTTTTAAGGAAAAAGTGAAGTCCTGAGAATCCTAATGCAGACATTTGCGGCATTCAGATGATTTCAAACCTTCCCAAGTGGTCTCCCTCACCAGAAGAAGCAGTTTCCCAAGTCTCATGAGGTTGGCTCTGCTTTGCTTAAAACCTAAAAGACAACTGTATCACATTAAGAATTTTTAAACTTGAAAAGGTTCATAGGATAAAGGGAAATAACTAGGTTAGTTTATTTAAATATAAATAATGAAATATAAATAGTATCTTAGCGTGTCTAATTTGGTAACATATTTTTAAAAAGATAACACCTTCTCAATTAGTTTGTTTTTTTCCAAAAAAATGATGTAAGACTTTGAAATAATGTCTTATTGCACTGGGATTTCCTGTATAATGGTTAATAGAAGTGGTGAGAGGTAATGTCAGAACCTTATGCCTGGTCTTAAAATGACACAGCTAGTCTCTCACCATTAAGTATGATGTTAACTATAGATTTTCTATAGAACTTTTTTTATCAGTTTGAGAAAGTTTAGCTATTCCTGGTTTGGTGAGAGTCTTTAACATGAATGATGTTGGATTTTGTCCAATGCTTTTTTTTTTTTTTTTTTTGCACGAATTCTATTATTGTATGCTTTTTCTATTTTAACTTGTCGATATGGTGGATAGCAATGGTTGACTTTCAAATGTTGAATCAACCTAGCATCCATAGACTTAATGTCACTTGTTCCTGATATGTAATTATTTTTGCACATTGTTAGGTTAGATTTACTTATTTTTTGTTCAGGATTTTGTATATACGTTCATGCAATATATTTGTGTTTTTCTTTTATTCTATTGTCCTAATCTGATTTTTGTATTAGGGTAATGCTGGTATTCATAGAATGAGTTAAGATATGTTTCTTCTGCTTCTATTTTTGGAAAATGTTGTGGGGAATTGGTATTACTTTTTTCCTTAAACGTTTCATTGAATTCACCAGGCAAGACATCTGGGCCTGGTATTTCTTTTTTTGGAAGGTTATAAATTTTTTAATAAATGCAGGGCTATTCACATGAGGTTATCTATTTTCTTCACATGAGTTCTGGCAATTTATCTCTTTCAGGGTATTAGAATAATATTGTCTAAGTTATCAAATCTGTGAGCCTAGAGTTTTTTGTAATATTTCTTTGTTATCCTTTTTAATGGGTAGGGAATCAAAAGTGATGACTTCTCCATCATTACTCATATACATACTTTGTGTCTTCTCTATTTTTTTTTTTTTTTGGTTAGACTTTCTAGTGTTTTATTAATTTTCCTGATATTTTCAAAGAACCACCTTTTGATTTTACTGATTTTCTCTCTTTTCCTGTTTTATTTATTTCTGTTTTAATTTACATGTTTCTTTGCTGTTCTAGGCATAATTTCTCCTTATTAGTCTAGTTTCCTAAAGTGGACTCTTACATTAGTGATTGCCAATATCTATTATTTTCTAATATACGAATTTTTTTTTTTTTTTTTTTTTTTAAAGGAAGGAAAGACAGAGAAGGAAGGAAGGGAGGAAGAAAGGGAAACATTTTTAAACATTTTCTTGTTTTATTATATTTTGTTTTGTTTTTTTGTTTTGTTTTTTACATGGGCTGGGGCCGGGAATCGAACCGGGGTCCTCCGGCACGGCAGGCAAGCACTCTTGCCCGCTGAGCCACCGTGGCCCGCCCTAATATACGAATTTAATGTTATAAATTTTTCTCTAAGCACTGCTTTCATTGCTTCTTACAATTGTTAACTTATATTTTCATTTAAATTTAATTCATAATATTGCTTTCAATTTTTCTTGAGAGTGCTTCTTGACCCATGTTTTATTTCTAAGTAGTGATACCTAATTTCCAAATATTTAGAGATTTTCAGGTGAACTTTTTGTTTCAATATCTAGTTTAATTCCATTGTGGTCTGAGAACATAGATGTTATGATTTTTATTCTTTTAAATTTGTGAAAGTATATTTTATGACCCAGGATGTGGTCTATTTTGGCGACTGTTTGATGTGAGTGTGGGGAAACTGTGTACTCTTTCGAACTTAGATGTAGTGTGTAAAATGTCAATTAGACCAAATTGATAGATAGTGCTGTCCAAGTCATTTATTTCTTTACTGATTTTCTGCCTCCTTGATACATCAATTACTGACACAAGGATATTGAAATCTGAAACAATAGTAGTGGATTGAAGAATGTGGCTGTGGATGCATTTAAAGGGAAATATAAAAGATGGGCCTGGACCATCTTGTAGTGCCAGGAAGTACAGATGTGTTGAATATTCACACACACACACAATGTGCAAACACACAATGCACACACGCACAATGCACACACACAGTCATGGAGATAAAGTGAAAGTGCACAGACAATAAAAAAGAACTTCCTAGCCAGAGCTAGGAACAAAATAAGCAATAAAATAAAGTAGTATTAAATTATGATTCAATCCGTAAAAGGAATATCCATGAGTTTATACTTACATAAGTGATTAAATAAATTAATAATTGAAAAGAATAGACAAATCTCTGATACAGGAAAATTCTAAATGATTTCTTAAATACTTCACTGTCAAGGAGGTGGAACACAACTCCCCAGTTCTTGGTGTGTGCTGTACATAATGTTTCTTTCCACAGAGTATGGTATTGAGGGGTTAGGGAGTGCAGATGGCAAATTTGCAGGAGGGCATCCCAATCAATTCTACCTCACCCAGGTTATGGGGGTTAGTATCAACATGGGTAAGTCATTTTATTTATTTATTTATTTATTATTTTCTTCTTCTTTATCTTCTCGGTAAGTCATTTTGATAGTTACCTTTTACATGATGTAGTGTAAATGACACTTTCCCTTTGTCTTCTTCTACCCAAATATTCATAATTCAAGTATAAACATACTTTCAGAAAAAGAAATGTCTTTTTTTCTAGTGCAATCACTTTCCCTTTCTTCTACAAGCTATTGAATGGGAGTATTAATTTTGCAATGAAGATTTCTCTACTTCATAGTAGATAAATAGAAAAAGACAATTTACATTTACTTAATGAGGCATGACAGCTCTACTAGAAAATAGATACTATTTTCACTTGAATTCTTTATTTTTAGTTTTAGTATCTACAGTTTACAATTTGTTTTGCAAGTTATGTTTTGAAGAAACATATCTATAAAAGCCACTAAAAGAAGAAAAAAATCAAGACTGTGGAGATTTTGAATTAACTGTAGATAAGATTGAATAGAGAAACAGCTTGGAGAATAACGTTTTAAAGATGAGCTAAGCTTAAATAGATTTATCCAAAGAGTTCTCTTTACATTCATTTTGCTTAAATGGTAATTAAACTTCATTTTCTCCAACACCTTTTATTAAACCACCTTCATCTCTATATTACATATATTAGTGGTACTTTTGGACCTGTGTCTTCACTCTGTACTATCTCATTGCCCGGAACTACTACCCAACAAATATTTACAATCTAATATTTCACATGCTGAATAAAATCTTCTATAATTGCCCTTTTTATTCCCTTTTCAAATTCTAATCCCAGCACTATTCCACTTTGTGACGCATGCAGATCATTATAGGCAAATGCATTACCGATGTTTCATTGCCCTTTCTCCTCAGCTCTCCTCTCACCTCCTTATATAATGTAGACCATCCTTATTTAGACTTATTACTCATTTCCATAACTCAGCTTTCCTTCAGTGTTCCCCTTAGATCTTTGGGGAAATATCCAACACTGATCAAACTCTGTTTTCTTCTCCAATGAATAAAAAGTTCAGTGCTATTGAATGGAATTACGTAAATACGCGGAATTGTGCCAGATCCACTTTTTTTTTTCCTTTTTAAATCTTTACTAAAGAAGTTCTGCATTCATAGAACAATCTTGCATAAAAAACAGGATTCCCATATACCACTCTATTATTTACTCCTTGTATTGGTGTGGAATATTTGTTACAATTGATGATGGCACATTTTTATAATTGGACTATTAACCATGGTCTATAGTTTAGGGTCCACTGTTTGTATAGTGTACTTTCATGGATTTTTGTTTAATTTCATTCTGGTACCACCTGTTTCCAATCAAGTTGAAACATTATTTTCTTTTGCAAAAAGGTTATTTTCTAGAACATTATTTATTTAGAAACATTTCCTCCAGCAGTGACTTGAGCTGCTTTTGATATAACATTTTATATATTATATCTCTCTCAGGACTTAGTTTGAATGCCAACCTTCACAGTCTTTTAGCATAGTCTTTCACACACCCGTTGCATCTCCAGACAGACTAGCACAGAAATCCTTTTAATACATATGTCTGTCATTACACTTAACCCAAAGCACAATGTGCATGTGTCCGTGCCTATCTCTTCACAGAACAGGCTTGGAAAGCAGGACATGTGTGTGATTATCACTTTTCCCTCATTTTCTAGAATTATTACTTCTGTACTATCGAGCAATAAGTGTTTGGTGACTCCAAGTGAATGAATAATCTTTTCATAACTGTTCACCGGTTGAATAACATGAAGTAATATCAAAACAACTTGTCATAATGGAATCCATATTTCCCTCAAAGCTCTCTTTCTATTCTAAGCTTTTTATTTTGGCAAACAATAGCACAAATTGTCCAGTCACTTCTCCAAAACTGACAACTTGATTCATCTTTCTTTCTCCATCTTCCTTTTACCTCTTGTATTCAGTCTCCACATATCTCATCTATCTCCATTTTTTCCTGTCTAATTCACTCATTTTCTCAGTATTACTTTAGTTTAGCTGTCATATTTTCCTGACTAGATTTAAGCATCCAACCTTTAAATTTGCCTTTCATCCCATAGTATAATTGTCCTATGCTGCAACAGAATGATTTTTCTAAATTATTTTTTAATGTTTTTTGAAAAATCTTCACACCTACACTCTACACATAGTGTACAATCAATAGCTCTCAATAGCATCACACAGCTGTGTATGCTTTTCTCTCAAGTACTACTATTTATCATGTGCATGCATACATCTGTATACTGAAGTAGAATAAAATAGAACATTTGCACATTTCTGGTTTCCTATTCAACTCTGAAAAAGTTAATAAACAACCCTAAGTTCTTTGTTCCTTATCTCGCTCAAAAGGAACTACTACAGAGCTGCAAACATCAGTTGCAAACTTACCAGGACAAAAATTTCCTTAAAGAATCAAAACCTCCCCAAACCATAAAAGTTTATAAAATCGTGGGCCCAAACCAAGCAAACTCTTCATTATTGATAGGAAGCATAGGGTCATAAAGATTGCTAACCATTTTCCCAAAGATGAATTTTGGTATGCCACAACAAACCAGGAATTCTGTCAGCTGTCACCTCCTAGAACAAAGAAGACACCTTGTATTCAAAGGTTATTATGGAAATCTGCTACCAAAAACAACAACAACAACAAAAAAACTTTCCTATAAAATAAGCTGACCCACTCCACTCGGGGCGTATCCCTTCCTTTGCTACACCTGGGTTAACTTCTTTAAGATTTATTTTGTCTTTTAAATAAAGGTGTGCCCTTCTCTTTTAAATAATCTTTGCCACTTATTCCTACTGGCCCTCTCGACTCTATATTTTTTTAGTTTCTAGACCAATGAACCTGGGCCGGGGCTCAGCTGGCACCATTGCCAGCCAGGCACTGATTACAATATTAGTTAATGAATTGAAAATGAACCATATATTTATCTCAGTATAATTATTTTTTCACGATTATATCATAAATTAAAAACTATCTGGGGAAGGTAAAGCAAAATATTTATCTTTTTATCCCCAAGTCCTAGTGCAGTGACTGAACAACGTACCAGTTTCACATATATTTTCTCAAATCAGTTAGCATATAGGAAACTCATTGATTAAAGACATACTTATGCATATGTGTATTTTTTTTTACTTAATACACTTAGTTTAACTAATATTTGTTTCTCTTCCCTGAATATCAGAAGCAGTGTGGAAAAGGCCTAGTGTGCTCTGCCATGGAGACTACCAATTCAAAAAATGTCCCTCAAATGACAGAGAGACAAAAATAAATTGGTAATTCTAATAGTGTGAGGAATTCCATGATACAACATGATCAGAATGCTAAGGGAGTCAGGAGAATTAACCAAGGCTTAAAAGGTCAAAGAAGACTTCAGAGAAATGGAAAAGAAAATGCCTTCAAGGTGAGACTTAAAGGATAAAATCAAATTATGCACCCAGTGGACAATGGGAGAAAAGCAAGGGATAAAAATTCAAAACAAGGCTGTGGCATGAACAGAGGCTTGTTTCAGAAAATACAGAGAATCTGTTATGTTGATTGATAGGAATACAGGAATTTTAGCATGGTCAGGAAATGGAGTGTAACACTGACAGTAAGGAGAATTTGGATATCTTGTAGCCTTGTATCCATATTAAGTGATGATTTTCACAGATAATATCAATGGAAAACATTCAAGAGCCACTCATAGGTTGACTATAGCTTTGTATTGGGTGGTTTAACCATGAAGTAAGTTCTGAGATGGAGTTAGGTTTGCAGAAAGTTAATGGGGAATGCTTGTAGCAATGACACCAATGAGGCAAAGAAGAAAGTATGCTAGAACATAGGAAATTTTCCATAGTGCTGGAGCTCTAGAAATGGGATGACACTTCAGCATAATCTAAATGCAGGAGAAGGACCTTTTTACATTTCCATTTAGATAAGTATAAATCCTAGAAAGGGGGCATAATCTTGGGTAAAGTAGCATTCCTTGGGCTGAAAACAGCTCCTGAGAAGAGACTCAGCTTTGAGCTATCATCAGGCAATATTTTGGGCAGCTGAGGAATGAATGACTCTCTCACAAAGGAGGAATCTGGGCAACATATCATGGGACTTCTTATAGTATATGCCTTGTGATGCACAGATAAACTAGCTTAATGTAACAACAAAGGCTTCAGTCAAAAACATGAAATCTTTAGGTGGTATGGACCTCAGCCTTCGCAATTGTCTCAAACTGAGGTAATGGGAGCAGGAGTAAGCATAGCAGCATCAATTAGTCAATTATGCAACAGAAGCAGGCTGCTCCCAGCAAGGAGGTTTAACATTGGTAAAGACAAATCCTTTTGTTAGAAAGTTACTCTCAGAATGGTACTTAACCATAGAGTTAGCAGGCAATTCCCCTGGAAGCATGAAGAATGAATTCTTGGTCCAGGATGAGAATTGAGCAGCACTCATCGTATCCATAACTAGTTGATGAATTCATTAGTCAGATCAATTCCTAAATGAGATAAGAAAAAACAGAGAGATCAAATACAGTTCCTTAAAGAAGTTTTGCTATAAAAGAGGATACATTCTTTATTCCAGAATAGTAAAAAGAGCAGTGGAGAGATTAATGCACTTTTAAATGATAGTTGTAAGGATGGACAGGATAGAATGTGTAGGAATTGATGGTGAATAGTTCAGAAAGGTAGAGGCTAAGGGTATCTTTTGAAAAGAAGAGGGGTAGAGCCCTGAGGAGCCACACTTGGGAGAAAGGGGATTCAAGGAATTGCAGTGTGCTTTTAGGGTACAGTTAAATTTGAAGAACTGTTTGTGTCATAGCACAAACTCTGGGCTGTTTGTGATTTTCTTCAAAAACTCTGGGTAATTGTGGCATGGAACACAATAATTCTATTGATTCACCGGTGGCATTTTTCAAAGCATATGAGAAGCTCTAATAATGAAGCATGGCAGTTGAATGGTTTGATAAAATTCATTGAAATCTGCTGGGGAGTAGTGAAGAAAAGAAATCAGGAAAGAACTAGTAGATTGACAGAAAATTATAGAGTTTAAGAGACTGGAGCATTCAGTGAGATGAAACAATTCAGTGAGAGTTATATTCTATATCATCACATACAGAACATATTAGTTTCTTCATATAAATAATGATAAAAGAGACAGACAATGCCAAATGCTTAACCAAAACTAAATAAAAATCAAATCACCTTACATACATATGAACAATAACTAAATGATCCATTGATCCATAATGTCAGAAGCAACAAGTATTTTAAAAGGAAATTTATTGGAGGTGTCCTAAGGTGTGATCTGTTGAGCCAAAGATAAACATGACTTGGACATTATAAAGAATTTGGCCAGGATTATAACTTTTATTACTATATTTTCTTCATATTCGTGGCCTGGAGATAACTTGTCTCATAAAAGATGATAATTGAGGATAAAACTTACCTGAATTTAAAAAAATGCAAATATAATTGCATTAATTTCTTCAATATCTACATGATTTCTTCTCTAAAAATATTTAAGGATAAAAACTTGCATTTATAATCTCTGACTACATTATCATTCAGATAGAGTCAGCAGTGAAATTTGAAAAAAAGCAGATTCATTTTGATATCAATCACTTCATGATAGGTATATCTGGTTTATCTCTTGGGTACCAGTACCAACCTTGGAAAAGTCTGCTTATGTCAATGACAATAATATAAGGTAATGGGATATGACAAAAGATGAAAGATAAAAATGAACAAAGAATGATGAGTTATGTTAATTCAGATTCCCAGCCAGTGAGTTGTAATCATTAGCTATCCAGTCTGTCTCCCCAATGTCAACCAGTTCCTTGTGATGTTGGGAAACAATACCTGCTATTGGAAGGTTCATGTTTACACAGGGTATGCATTGCACGTGTCACAACATTCTGAATTTGCTTACACCTCTTCCAAAGTTTCGTGAAACCTCTCCTCATCTATATAATAGCGTGAGACCTATCAATCAATAATAAATATCTTTCTTTGTCTCTCACTAAGACCTTACAGCAATTGCTTCTTTCTAGGAACTTACTGATATCATACCATAGGTTTGATGAAAGGGCTTGTTCTAGTTTGCTAGCTGCCTGAATGCAACACACCAGAGATGGATTGGCTTTTAATAAAAGGGGATTTATTTTGTTGGTTCTTCAGAGGAAAGGCAGCTAACTTTCCACTGAGGTTCTTTCTTATGTGGAAGGCACAGGATGGTCTCTGCTGGTCTTCTCTCCAGGCCCCTGGGTTCCAACAACTTTCCCCGGGGTGACTTCTTTTTGCATCTCCAAAGGCCTGGGCTGAGCTGCTAGTGCCGAGATGAGGAATGCTGAACTGCTTAGCTGTGCTACGTTGCGATCTCCCATTTAAGCACCGGCCAATTAAGTCAAACGTCACTCATTGCAGCAGACATGCCTCCTAGCTGACTGCAGATGTAATTGGCAACAGATGAGGTTCACGTACTGTTGGCTTATGTCCACAGCAACAAGATTAGGTATGCTCACCTGGCCAAGTTGACAACTGAATCTAACTAACACAGGGCTCTTACCTCTTTATTGGACTAGTCCTGTGACATCTGTGCCATGATTCAACAAATATTGGAAGTTCACATTTTCTCCAAATAGACTGTATTCTGTTAAGGACTGTCAATAGATTATATTTGTAATGCATCCAAAAATGCTCTTTGCATTCATGGTGGGATAGATTTATAGAATTTTATCAATTTGATGTAAATAAAGTAGTCATAAACTATAATGCCACCATTAGCCATTCACCAGTAGTATATCCTGAATTTTGCAGGATTTTATCCATGGTTTGCTGATGATTTCACCTTGTGTACTTTCATTTATTAATTGATTATGTTATTTATCACAAATTTATTGAATATCAAGGATGTTCCAGGCACTTTGCAAGACACTTCAAGAAAAAATGGCAGGTAAATGTACCTGCGCTAATGAAGCTTATACTCTAGAGAAAAATAAGTCAAAGTATCAATGTCAAATGCAATAAATGCCATGGAAGAGAATTAAATGGTGCAATGAGATAATAAAATTGGGAAATTTGACTGAATCATGGAGCTTCAGGGAAGGATTGGGAGAAGAAGGAGGTGTCAACTTGTGGAAAATTGCTGTGGGGTAAGGAGCATGATTTTGTGAAAGGGACCTGTAGAATGTGAGTGTGAAATGATTCTTTAGAGTGTAAGTAGGAAGATGTGAAATACGAGCAAGTAACAAACAGAATAAGTGGGTGTGGTTGTGGGGAGGGATGGATGTAACGGTTTGCCATATATTTCCTTACGGGCCATGCTAAGAAATTCTGTCTATGTTAAAAACAATGGGAAATCATACGTGTTTTTTTCAGTGGGAATGAAGAATCACCCTTTTCTTTATGGATGACTCTTCTGGCTGCAGTGTGAAGAGTGACGCAAAATCATGCAATCCAGGTAAAGGGTTCCTGCTGTAGTCACAACAGGAGAAAATGGTATCTGGACTAGGTGGAAGTGATGGTAATGCAGAGAAGTGTGAAATTTCAATACATATTTAGGAAATACAACAAGCAAACTTGATGGTGAAGACCTAAAGAGAGTGATGGAGATGAAAGATTTGTGGAGAGAATTTAGTGTTTTAGAGAAGATGTTGAATTCATAGAAAGAATTGCTGCGTAAGAAAACTTTAGCAAAGAGTTGAGGAGTTTGACTTTGGATATTTTCAATTTGAGGTGCCCACGAGGTATTTAAGACTGATTAGAAAAAAGATATAAATGGAATTTCAAAACAAGCTAGAAAATGAAGACAATTGTGTCATGAAAGCCATAGAAAGTCTGAATCAGGATTTAGAAAGTGCCAAGAGTGTTGACTGCACTGCAGACCAAATAAGAAAACGGAAGTAGAGAACCATTGTATTAAGTGACATGGAGCTCATGGTTATCCTTAGCAGAGCTTCTTTTCTTGGAATGCAGGGACTGAAACCCTGAGAGAGTAGTTGAAAAGCAAGTGTTTGAATAATTCATTCACACTGACACCATATTATATCCTTAATTTGTCTAGTAGAATAGAAGAGAAAGTTAGTGTTGTGTGACAAACATTAACTAATAGACACGTGTCATACGAATAGTAGGTGTTTTTTATGTCACATACGAAAATCATAGTTGCCTACTGGGAAAATATGCATAGTCTGATATTACCGATGAGAAATTTGAAGCTCAGAGAAGTTAATTAAAAGTTTGCTTTTTTGTCTTAATAACAAATAAGGATTTAAACACAGATCTATCTCATTTTAAGTAGCTTGCCGTCGACATGCTTTAGGATTCTTTGTCAAATAAGCAAAATTCTTGGAATATTGCTGAAGTAGCAGAAGTTAGTATTTAATTTAGATTCACATATTACACATTTCAGTTAATTGTAAGTATCCTTCCATTTCTTTTACGATACGTGTGTGCATGTGTGTGTTTGTGTGTGTATTAAGTAAAGCCAAATTCTTCCATGCCATCCTATTAAGTAAAGAACAATAAATGCATACTAACTTCTTAGGGATAGAAGAAACACAATATCCATTCATTACATTATAATGACTTATTATCATTAATAACTTTAATAGGAAAGTTTAATAGTAAACAATGTTTACAAATAGTTCCGAGCAAAGATGTTAAAATCAAATTTTAAAGGGTCTAAATTTCCCTCATCTGAAGGTTCCTAAACTTGACTTACTGAGTTAGGAATTAGGACTTTATCACTGACATTTTTGTGATTATGTCTCGGAGATGGCAAAGAAACATTATCATTCCTGACGACTACAGTTTAGAAAAATCCAATTCTTAGAATATCAATCCTTTTGATAATACCACTTGACAGATGCTGCTTAAGTATAGATACAACCTTTTTATAAGCTTCAGTTTTCCAACATAGATTGCATGAATGTAGCAATCTAAAACTTTCTTTTTATAGTTGCAGAGCAACAGTATTTAAAGAAATATGAAATACGTTACAATTCAGATATAATTTAGAAATCTCCAAACAGAAACTACTTTTTAAAAATGTGTTTTGTATTTTAAATTATGGTTGCATCATTAGTTTTGGTAATTTGTACGTAAAGAACTATTCCATGAACTAGACTTGTTTTCTAGCTGCCCTTATAGTGTTTTACAGTTTGTACATTCGTTATCTCATTTGAGTTTCAAGCAACCCTGGGATACAGGAAAGCAGAAATTATTCTCATCAAGTCAAGTTTAATCCTTCACGCCAATGAATGCTTCTTAAGAAATTAAGAGGAAAACACATGCATTAATTTATAAACATATTTTATTTTATTCCTTTATTTTGTTGTCCTTTAATTTATTATCACCAAGTTTTCTTTCTCTCATTTTGTGTGTGTGCGCGTGTGCAGGCGCGCATTTGCGTATATGTAAATGGAGCTAGGAGAGGGCTTACAGTGCTTTTGTGCACGTTTGTATGGGAAAGTAGTCCTGTCCTCTAGTTTCTAAATATTCAAGTACTAAACTAGGTAAAAAGAGGTCCCTGCATTCTATACAGGTACACTGCCATTATGCGCACATATTATGGGATCTTATATTTTTTTACCTATATTTATATGTCTGGCTGAACATTTTATACGGCCAATTTGGTGATTTTATTCTTTAATGTCCTAATCGATATAATATTGTAGTCACAGTCACATTCTTCTCCACGGTTCTGGCAAAACTTCGGTTTGGTATAGATGATAAATAGTTTTATCTTTATGTTTAATTCCGCTGTAAATTCAAAATTACTTGCCATAAGTCTAGATTTGAAATTTTTCAATATTAGCCTTTGGTTCTAGAAGCTTTGAAACTAATAGCATTCATGGAAATGTATTTCCATTTGCCATTAGAACTTAAAGTCATACTCTTTTCTAAAAGAGTATTTTAAATTTCTAAATATATTCTGTATTTAACTCAGAAACTAATATTAATGTAAAATGCATTTTCACAGGAAAAAACAGAAAGCTTAACTATCTAGCAAATATATACATATTTAAGTGTGTAAGTATGTATGTATACACACATATACATATAAATTGTATATAATATCCTTCTTAAATCATAGAATTAAGATTTGTAGGGCAAGGAAAGACAAGTCTGCTGATTCTCCAGTAGAAATTTAAAAATGAGCAGAAAATACTAGTTAATTAGCATTTTTCCTTTTAGTGTCACTGTACAAAATTATTTCCTTTACTAAGTTTTGTGTGATTTCAGTATCTCAAAAAGGGTTAATGATATTTTTCACTAATGAGATTTTATCATCAAAGCAATTTGAGAAATTGGATTCAGAGGACATGGAAATGGTGGGTTTGGCTCTAAAATTATCTCACTCATATAGAATTCTGAATACTAAGATAAGTCTCTCCAAAATAATCTGATAACAGATCTGATAGTTTTTGTTAAATGAGTTTGGATCTCAGTGACTAGGTCAGATACTTCAAAATATAGAAAACAAACTGGTATATTGCAAAGAAAATAATCTTTCTGCATGAAAATCTTAAGTGCAAATATAATCATAGTACTGTAAAAAAAGAATTTACTTCTTAGAAATAAAAATGCTGATTCACAAATATAATATTGACAATATATTTCAGCTTTGGAAAAGTGTGTTGACTTTAAAAGAATTGTTTTAATGTCAACAGTCTTCAAGTAGTAACTAAAATTCATTGTTTTTCTTTCAAAAACATTGATTTTTGCAAGCATGCACACACATTTTTAATACATTCCTTAGAAGACAAAACCAATGTAAAACAATTATTCATTTTTACAATGAAAAACTTTCATTAGGAAATAACAATTGTCTTCTTGCCTTATATGCTGCTTTAAAACACATCACTAGTTTTCTCTTCTTACTGTTCACTTAGGTGAAAAATGATCATATGTAACTTACTTCTGAAAAGCAGCAAGCATGACAAAATACAATAATATTATCAATATTTTTACCTGTCAAGGTTTACATGAAACACAAGCAAGCATTGGATATCTGTCTCTGTATGAAGGGAATACTTTTTTTGCCAGTAAAAACAAGATAATATTATAGTGATATCATCAGTCATCATCCAACCTTATCTACCACTGAATATCTACCATTTATAAGACACGAATCAATGTTTTCATGAAGCTAGGAAGTAGGTACAGATTTTCTACTTTTAATAATACTGAGAAATAGTTAATATATAAAAGGCAGATACCATGAAATGGAGTAACACTTTTGAAAATGTTGGAGAAACTATATTTATTTCAAATATATATTAGATGCAGATCATTTTGCAAATTATTTAATACAACTTAAATATTTCCTCTGTAAATATTAACTGAAACATCATAATTCTGACAATATAATAGTCAGAAAAAATAATACAAATGAGTAAAATATAGTACTCTGCCTGCTAAGCCATCATAATCCATCTATAAAATTAATTTTGAAATTTGAAAATTCAAGAAAATTCTGTCAAGCTATATTTGTCTTCTACCTAAAAAGATAAAAGTAAAAATCTCTGCATTCAGGGAAATAATTGTCTTAAATTCCTATGGCTTTCGTTCATACCTTCATAAAAACTTGGCTAAATAAAGACGTGAATTTTCCTGAATTATTTAGGAAATTTCCATATGAACCACAAAAGCATTTCTCATAAGTGGAATTTTTCAAAATTCTCTTGAAATTCCAAAACTTAAACTACTGGTACAAAGAACAGCTTGAATGAATTTTAGAGATACTGTGTTGTGAGAATGAAGCCAGTTGCAAAAGATTATATTGCAACAGGGTGGAAGAACTATCCATCCCTCCTTTTAGTACAGGCAGGACAATAATCTGTGGTCTTAGAAAGAAGTAGGAGGAAAGACTGCAGCAAAGCAATAAAGCAGAAGCTGGAAAAATGAAAGTGTCCTTTTAATTTCTAATAAAAGGAAAAAAATACATGTATTTTAGAAGTGAATTGGTGTTAAATTGTTCTAAAATCTAGAATTATTCTTATTAAAATAAGCAGAAATGAATATTTTCATTTAAGATTGTTAAATTAGCTATATATATAATTATTTAGCAATTTGAGTTTCTTGTATAAAATTTTATTCTAGTACTATATATAACCTAAAATTTCTCCCTTTAGCCATATTCAAATGCATAATTCATTACTTTTAATCATAGTCACAATGTTGTGCTACCTTCACACCATCCATTACCAAAATTTTTGTCACCCCATATGGAAACTTTGTACAATTTCAGTATTAACTCTTTATTCCTTATGCTTGACCTCATACATGTAAACCTATATTCTAGTTTTTGATTCTATGAATTTGCTTATTATAATGTTTTTATATCAGTGAGACTATGCAATAGTTGTCCTTTAGTGTCTCTTTGTTTTACTCAGCAGGAAGTCTTCAAGGTTGATCCATGTCATTGATTATCAGAACCTCGTTCCTTTTCCTGTGTGAATAACATTCCGTAGTATTTATATACCACCTTTGTTTTATCCATTATCTGTCCAGGACACTAGTATAGCTTCTTTTTTCTTCAGCAATTGTAATTAATGTCTCTATGAACATAATTGTGCATGAATATGGTTTTTTTTAGTGCATGCCATAACAATTTAACTTTAGCAACTTCTCAGTGGAAATCTTAAGATATATTAAATTCTCTCTATAATCGTTTTTACTCCATTAGAATTATTCTGCATTTTCAAATCTTTTGCCTAGCATAAATCTCAAATTATGTGAACTGGTAAGTACAATTTTAGGAAGTGTGTCAATGCCTTAAAAATGCAGAGTGGATGACTTATCAAGAAAATTACTTTATTTCCATTATCGCTGCCACAGTTTTTATGGCAAATATCATTAGCACTAAATTTTCTATTTTATAAAAGGCCTGGGAATGGGGATGGTATAACTTCCTTTTTACCAACCAAATGAATATTTATTCTGTTAACTGGACAATGCAATGTTGAAAAGAACTGAGGAAACTGCTTGGATTACTTTTATCCATCGAATATCAGAACAAGTTTTTATTATTAAAGCAAACCTATACAATTTTCACTCCTAACTTGCCTGTTAAAGATTAGAACCTTGTTACATTTAGACTATGTTGGTGTTTTTGTAACTATCACAATAGTTTATTTATATGCTGACAAGATCCTTCATACATACTTGCTAATGAACAACATTTATTTTCTAAGTTGTTTTTCATGCTGATTACTGGAATATACTTGAATATATTCGGTGGGAAAGCTAATTTGACTATTTCATTTTATTTCTTTCATCTATTACAATGAAATTGATTTTTTATTAGACAGTTCTATACATTTTAACACATGTATAGATTTGCATTATCCACCACTATCTGAATAGACAGTAGCCCATTTCCCACCTAAGACTTACTGCACCATCCCTACCTCCTTATACCATCCCTACCTCCTTACCCCCTGCAACCACTTACTTTTTTCATCATTACAGTTTTGTCTTTTCAATAATGTCATGTAAAAAGAATTATAGGGAATATAATCTTTTCTAACTGGTTTCATTCTCACAGCATAGTATCTTCAAGATTCATTCAAGTTGCTCTTTGTATCAGTAGTTCAAGTTTTGGTATGTTTCTTTTTTATTTTAGTTACTAAGTAGCATTCCATTGTATGGATGCATAACAACTTCTTTGTCCATTCAACTTTTACATTCCTGATTTTCATAACTTCTTCCTTTTTTCCTGTTTTTTTCTTTTTTTATCTTGCTAATGTTTTATGCATTTTATTGTTTTTTTCAGAATCAGATTTTAGATTCATTGATTTCTTTCCATTAGTTTTCTTTTCATAATGTCTTTGATTTCTTCTTTTCTCTTAATTAAATTATTAGGCTTCACTTTGCCTTATTTTGCTTTAACTCTTCTACTACTTTATTAAGGGAAAGAGACATTGACTGTCATTTTGAAACTTTTCTTCTTTTCTAATATATGTATAAAATGCTATGAATTTTTCTTTAAGCCCCATTTTGTATGTTTCACAACTTTATACATGCTATATGTTTTTTTGTTGTTCAGTTCAAGAAATTTTCTAACTTCTCTTTACATTTCTGCTTTGAAGCACTACTTAGAGGTACGTTATTTAAAATATAAGTCATTTTGCTGCTATTCTTTTTATCAATCCGTAGTTCAGTTCTATATGGTCTGAGAATAAACTTTGTATGATTACGTTTTTTTATTTAGTTACATTTTGATGTGACTTAGGATATGGTCTATGTTGGTGAATGTTCCATGTGCACCCGTTAGAAATTCTTATTCTGTTGTTAGGTGGAAAGTTCTACAAATATGTTAGATCAAATTGGTGTATGGTGTTTCTCAGTTTTTCAACATACTTGCTAGTTGTCTGTCTACTGGTTTCATTCCTGAGAGAGTTTTGAGCTCTCTGTCTATAATTTTAGATTTTTGTATTTTCCCTTTAAATTCTATCAATTTTTGTTGCATGAATTTTGATGCTATGTGATGTGGTACATACATATGTAGTATTGCTATGTCCTTCCTGGTAAAGTGACCATTTTAATCACTGTACAATATCTCTACTAATTTATTTTTTTCTAAAATATGACTTATCCGATATTAATATAATTACTCCAGAGTCTCTTGATTCATGTACATGGTGAATATTTCTCATTTCCTTTCATTTTTTTTTCTACATTTAATCTAAGTTCATGAGGGATATATGTAATTAGGCTGTGTTTCTTTGTCTTGTTTTCTCCATTGCATTGTATTTGAAGTGAATTTCTGATAAAATTGGGTCATGTTTTAGAATTTATTCTGGCAATTTCCTTTTATTAGTTCTTTAGGCCATTTATATTTATTGTTAATGTTGATATGGTCAGATTTAATGTTAACATTTTATTTGATTTCTATTATTTATTTGTTAAGGCTTGAGTCTCCAATTTCTTGTTTTCACTATGATCTTTCCATATTATCCTTCCTGTTTCTCATTTCCTGTCTTTTGGGTTATGTGAACATACTTTAGTTTTCCATATTAATTTGTCTATTGTGATTTTGACTGTATCTCTAGTTCCCTTGCTAGCTGCGTTTGTTGCCACAGTCACCTCCAGCATAGAACTGCACAGGGTGTGGAATAAAAGTGCACAGAGAAAAGGGGGAGAAAAATGGGAAATTTCCCCCACTTTCTCTAAGTTTAGAAGTTCCCTTTTCTACTCTTCCAAAGAGAACCTCTATCTACAGCGCTGCTCACTTATGGATTCCAGACTAGCAAATAACTAAGGAAAAGCAAAAGTTGAATTCACTATTTGGCCTTTCTTTGGATTTTGATGTTTTCTCCCTGACTTTACGAAACTTCAACTAGCTATCCTACACATTCTGACCAGAATTAATAATTTCATTCAGTGTGAGAGGAAATTTGGCATGTATTTACATCATCTTGCCCAGAATAGAAATATCTTGTTTGAATGTTTCTTTTTTAAAAATAAGAGTGTGAACTATATATTCTGTATGTTTAAAAGTGATGTCATGCTACCTAAACTACAATTTTAAAATGTTCCATACTCTATATAATAGTTCTTTGCATTAACACATTCTTGTTAAAGGAAGCATTTTGGATGACAATTACATTGAAATGAGGCTTACTTTAGTAACAAAACTTTAAATTCAAACAGAAGCTTTATAACTATTCTCAACTTTACTTCCTCATTGCTACATTTCTCATTTGCAAAATATGGCCTAACTTAATGACTGATAAAATTCTGCTGAGTGTGATTTTTTCTCTTTTCTTTCTTTCTCATGATGTATTTTTATTTTCCTCCATATTCCATTCCTCTCAAGATAATAAATAACTAATCTTAATATCCTTAAAATATGACCCTATGACTAACGCTGACAGACATTCTTTGTTACTTACCTCTCCACTATATCATCCAAATCATCTACTTGTTTTTTTCCATTCCATATACACAGTAGGAACTTTTATACAGTATATACATATGAGCATATACATATCCAGGTCTGTATGCATATATATGCATGCAGATATACAATTTCTAGTGGTCTAATTTAGCTAATACTCCTGGAGGGAAGTCTTTAACTAGCCTTCATTTACTCAACTATCTCAATATCCAGCTAACTGTTAGGGATTTTTTCTACCTTTATTTTCACCCTTCAATTACTATGCGATTACAAATAAGTTTAAATTTTACCCTGTGTTCACTTAAATGTTTTGAGCCTTATCCATTTTTCTTTTATTTAATTTTACATCATTTCGTTTGGTTTTCTTTTACTTCTTGAACTGATACTTCCTCAACCACAAGTTTTACATCACTTATTTAGAAATTTCATTTTCAGAGCAAGAGAGACTTTGACCTCTTGATGTTTAATTTATTACAGAGAAGTTGCATTTTTTGCTATTTTAGCCTCATGGGTAAAATAATCTGAAAATATTAATCTTATTTTGGCCAGTACAGTTTTTTCACTGATATTTAAGACATCCTTTTATACACACAATTATATAGTTAGCTGGGAATAAACATTTGTCAAAACAATTATAAACATCAATGCATGTATCCTTCTCTTCGTGACAGTAAATCTTAAAGGAGATAATTTATTTCCTTCTTTACTAGTGCAAGAAAAATCTTCCATTTAAAGTACATTCCAGTTCCTCTTCTAGTCCCTTCTACTATCATGAAATTGACCAAGACATTAGATTTATTTCTTTGCTATGCAGAAGAGGCTTTTTTAAAAAAATATCCTTACATGCTTTAACACATCAAAACCCTAGATTCTATTTAATAACAAACTTTCACATAATATTCCCTGTAACCTACACAAACAAATATACATTAACAAGTATAATAAATAAATTATAAAATACAATGCTGGAAGCTATAGATGCCTATTTATAAAAGAGTTGGATTTGCAAATAATATGTGTGTGATACATATATCAGTATGAATACATTTGTTTGGAATGGATTATATATATATATATTTTTTCCAAACAGATTTGAAACTGTAACAAACAGATTTGAAAATATGTATCTACTTGAAAGAAATAAAGTATCCAGAAAGAGATTTTTTTGTTTTTGCATTTACAAACATTTTGGTCTCAAAAAATAAGTATTTATGCTATTACTTTTATAAGGAAAAATGTATTGCTTTATTCTTGAAATTTATTTCAAACTATGTGAAACAAAAACTGCATCACTTGTGTTTTTGCAGATCTGGTTGGGATCAGCACATTAATTTTCCCAGTTTTGATGGCTATGCATAATTTTTTCACAACTATCAATTTTTGTAGGTTTATGCAATAAGATTATGCTTTGCCTGGTTTGTAAAATTATTATTATTTGGTAGGCATTTAAAAAGATGTCATGAAAGATGATATATTTAAAGGCAAGCAAATATAAGTTAAAATAAAAAATGCAAAGAGCTTATATACGAAGACTTTAACCTAATTATAAAAATAATGATGGTAATATATACCAAAATAAAGGTATGTACTAAAGAATTAAATATTCAGATTTCAAAGGAGAAATATAAGTAAAGAAAGGCTTGTATTGTTTACTGTTATGGACACAATTTCTAGAATAATAACTGGTACATTGGAAGTGGTCAATAAATATCTGTTTAATGAAAGAGGGAATCAGTGAACACTATTATGAAAATGACATATTTATAGATATAACAATAAAAATAAGAATGAAAGTCCAAAGTGGTTCATGATGTTCATATATAATAGGAAACTGACACAACAAAACATATAATATTATTTAATTATTTAATTAAAATTTAGTTGTTTAAAAATTATTTAAGCACATAACTAAAAATGCAAAATGCTTTCGCATCAATGGATCATTTTTAATTTAAAACAAAATTCTTCAATTAAAGGATAATTCAACTGTAATTTTTTTAACTTAGTCTTGGGAGATGAACAAAGTAAAATAGATAAATAATAGATATGGGCCTTCCTAAAGAGATGAGTACCCATAATAATGTTATTTCTGATGATTCTAAAGATACACTGTGTTCAACAGACAAGAGCAAAAACTATAGAATCTTTAAATAGTAGACTGCTAGCAAGTTTAATGACTGCTGCACACTACACTGAAATTGACATTTTCAGAAGTAAGTTCAGGAGAAAGGGTAAAATATTTAAAAACTGTATTTAATAATAACCATTGAATTGGGATGTATTGAATAGAATTGATGATTAAGATAATAGTGTCACCCAATCAAATTATGAAAATAATTGGCAAGACTACGATCAAGAAAAATAATTAAAATTTCATAAGGGCAAGTGATTCAGTAAACACATCTATTTCTCAATAAATTTGAATTTATTGATAGAGCAAGATAAAGTATTTATTGATAACAAGGAACTGAAGGCCCTAAATTAAGTCCAAGAATTCATAAAGTGATGCAAAAGACATCATGTTGAATTGTCAATATTCTGACATCAAAAACATGAGCATCGAAATAAACAATAAATAAATTTAACTTCATCAAAATTTTTACATCGAAAGAATTTATCAATAAAGTGAAAAGACAAATTACAGAATGGGAAGGAAACTTTCTGATGATATATTGGATTAGGGTTTATAAATGGAGTATAGAGAGAAAATTCTTATAAGCTAACACAAAAAGTAAACAACCTAATTGAAAAATAAGCAAAGGACTTTAGACATTTCTCAGAAGATATACAAATAGCCAATAAACACAATGAAAGATGTTCAACATCATTAGCTATTAGGGGAATTCAAATCAAATCCACAATGATATACTATTTTACACTCATGAATGCTGTTATCATTAAAAAAAAAAGAAAAGTAAATGTTGGAGAAGATGTGTAGAAACTGAAACTCTGGTGCATTGTTCTGGGAATGTAAAATAATGCAGCCGCTGTGAAAGCAACATGGCAGTTCCTCAATATGTTAAACATTGAATTACCATTTAAGCTGGCATTCCCACTTCTAGGAATCTCTACAAAGAGACTGAAAACAGGGTTGTATTTTAACAGATACTTGCACACTAATATAGCAGTATTATTCATAAGAGTCAAAGCTGGAAAAAACTGCAAAGTCCATCAACAAAGAAATGGAGAAAAAACGTGGGACATACACACGATGGTATATTGTTTGGCCACAACAAAATGAAGTTGTGAGACATTCTGCAAAATGGAAGAGCCTTGAAAACATTATGCTCAGTGAAAAAAAAAAAAGACACGCAAGAAACTGTGTGATAGCACTTACGAAAGATGAATAGAAATAGCAAATTCACAGAGATAGAGAGCATATGAGAAGTTATCAGAAGAGAAGAGGTGTGGGGGAAAAGTGGAAGAGGAAGAATTTTTTGTTTGTTTGGTTTTTTTGCTTGTTTTTTAAAATATTGTCATGTATTAATTTTCTTTCTTGGAAATACTTCTTTATTATTATCCTTAGTTTGTTTTCTTACACTAATTTCAACATGAAATGTGTTAAAACTCTATTTTAGTAGCTCTAATTCCCCTTGCTTTAAAGATAATTTGTTGAATACAGTAAATCACAAAACTTCATTTATCCCATCCTCCTGGAGCAGAAGTCCAGTTATACCTGAGTAGCTCCAATCAATTCTCCACTGTCTGGAATTTTATAATTTTTTTTTTCTGACATAAGAATCTTTCTCATGGAATTATATTTGGGTGAATACCTATGTGATTACAAAAATATTATGGCCAATCTCATCAGCTGTTTACCTATAGTAAACAGGATGATAGTAGAGAGTAGATTTTCCTCTGAAGCCCATGATTAGTTCTAAGCCTAGACACAAAATGGAAAAATCTATTTCTCATGAACACATATACAACAGTGCATGTGGCTTATTCTGCACTCAACCAGAGTTTGCACTCATTGCTCAAAGTAAAGTATTGTCCTTTTTAGAATTCATCTAGGTCAGCTCATTATATTTTATCATCCACAATGCCAGAGTTTTACAAAATTGCATCTCAATATATGTGTACCACCTCCATCCTCATAAATATCCTTTGAACTAAATATCACTGTTACCCCTTGAGATCAGACAAATAATTGTTTTGAAAAATAATAATTTTGGACTCACAGAGCTCTTGCACAAGTGATTTGGCTTTTAGGACTCTCAGCTTCCTAGTATGGTAATTAAAAATAACTTTCCGGTTTTTTTTAAATATTAATTGATACAGTAAGAATAAATTACCCAATATAGTGAACAACATATAGTGTTTATTCAATAAACGTTAGTTTACCCCTTGTTATTAAAAATAGTTAATAGGGAATCTATAACTTATGAATTAAGATGTGTGAGATGTATTCAGAAGATAGCAATTAAAAGTATAATGAAAATATGACAAAATAAACAACGATAATATAGGATAAGAATAAAAATGAAATTGAATAAATGTTATATACATATATATTTACATGCGATTCATTGCCTACTTTATTGTCAAAAGGGCATTTACTGCCATACGTTATTAAAAAATTAGTTAAATTAATGAGTTATAATAAATCAAATATAAGTTAATCAAAAGGTTATATATGCATCATGCTTAGATTAATTCATGCAAAGAACTAAAGTTAATAACATATCTTAACAATGCATTATATTTCCTATGATAAATATAAATAAATAGGTTTGTTATATAAATCCTTATGATTAAGATATTAACATATAATTAACTTGTAAGTTATAATTGAAACTACTATAATATTGTGCATACTGCAGAAGTACTGGTTGACGGTAAGGTTAATTCTACATCAGATAAAATCATTCAAGGAAAATAACACTGAAAATTAAAATATACCTTAAATTACACTCTACGACACTAATCTTTATATGTAATGTCTATCCATTGCATTTTTAATTTTTTCTTTTGTATGGGCAGACACCGGGAACCAAACTTAGGTCTCCAGCATGGCAGGTGGAAACTCTATCTGCTGAGCCACCATGGCCCGCCCTACCCATTGCTTTTTAAATTGAAGTGAATTATTAAAACATATAATTATGACTTGACTTCATATAATTTTCATATAGAATACATTATTTTGGATGTAATTTATTTTTAAATTTTACAAAATGGAAAATGTCTAATTTCAGTAGTCAAAAAATGAATATATAGTCCGCATATTCATTTATATTCCATATAAAGAATTAGTATGTTACACATAAAGAGTTAGCACTTTGTAAAAAGATAATATTTTAATTAAAAATTTGTACTACTCATGTAACCCTTGTTTGTGATTAATGTTAAAATAGGGAATTAATAAATAATGAGAAAAAAGGAACATTTATTAGTCTTTGTTTTCTTGATTCTTTTAAAATGCCAGGCTCGTTATATTTAAGGAAATGAAATAAGTATACTTTTTGCAATATTAAGCTGTTCTTTCAATCGTTTCTGACAGGTTGTTTAATATTGCAGTGCAGTCAAACATGGATCTTTCCCTATTTTAAAGGAACTACAAATACTTGTCATTATGAAGTTGTCACTTGAACACTTGAACTTCACAAAAAAGACTTTCTAGCATGGAGACAGGAACTTCAGATCATGATTTTCCTAGGAAAACAAAAGCTGAATTTCAACAAAGGAAGTTGGGTTTGAAATTACGCATGAGAGCATATGTTAACTTGAAAAATAATAAAGTGGAATATTTCTTTGCAGGAGCATTAATGATAACACTGCCATTATAAGAAAAAGAAATTCTGTAAGTACAGAAATATAAATCCAGACTATCAGCTATGGGATGCAGGTGTCTCGACAGCTGGGAAAACTGATAAAATGGACTTCAGAAAGCAGTAAAAAATTGGCAAGATCTTGCCATTCGGATTCCCCCCCCCCCCCCCACATTCGTGCTTCCACACGGGAGTCTGTTCTTCACAATAGGAATCAACTCAAAGACCATATAGGAATAAAACTTAAATTTAAATGTTTTCTGAATATGATGCATTCAGAAAATTACTCACTGTGTCAGTATCTTGAAAGTATTATTTTTAAAAATTATACGTCATTAATTTCACCTGTTTTTAATTTATATTAGTATGTAGGTAAATTTCCATGAAAACACATTGTTTTTACAGAAAATGAATAGATTCACAAATACATTATAACATTTTATTATTTTTTTATTGTTAGGCATGGAAATTTGGCTATTTTGAAGATCCAGGGACTCAATGATATCTATAGTTCTAGAACTACATCTCTGTCACCCTCTGTTTCTCACTATATATGTGTGTGCACTTTTTTGTTTGTATATAATACTCCAGTTAAAAGTCTAACATATATTGAGTTTAAAGGCAGCCTTTAACTCAATATATGTTATACTAAAAGTAGTACAATTTATTTAGTATAATAATTATACTAAAAGTAGTATAATGGCCCTATTAAAAGGCTTGATCTTTCAAATTTAAACTCTTATTAAATAGTCTGAGGTCTGTAGTGTGCAAAGGACAACAGCTTCATATTTACTATTCTTCAATGATACAGTGAAATGTCAAGTAGAGCAAATAAATTTATTTGTAGAGCAGATAAATATCCCATTCACAATAATATATGTTAGTTATAAAATATATACCCAATGTATTTGTGTGCATTTTTTTGTTTTTATTATAGAACTGTGTATAATATATTGAGAAGGAAAATGTCTCATTTCTATAATACAACCCTAGAGGTTAATAGCATATCACCTGCAAAAATTTACATATGCTTCTTTTCAATGCATTTTTAGAATTAATTATTTTAGCATTACTCTTAAATGTCTAAAATATGTACAATTTGGCATGTTTCAAATATTAACTTGTCGCAGTGCTCCTTTAATGCCAACTCTAGAATCTATTCCTTTATTGTTTTAGTAGTATAATGGCCCTATTATTTTTAATTCAGTCAAGCTGAAAAAAGCTTGCCATAGTATCTCGTGGCAAAATTGCTTTCTGCTTCAATCTTCTAGGTGTGAAACTAGTAAACATTTTCTGTTTGATATAATTTGCTAATTTTTATGTTATCCTATTATACTAATTGCAAGGTACACCTTTAAAACTGATTGTGTTTTATATGTATAATTAAGGGAAATGATTATTTCTCACACCACTTTATTTCACAAAATTATGTAAATGTTTTGTTTACATAGATTCAGTAAGTAGAAGTGTTAGACTAAGGCAGTCCCTGACATTTACAAACTCAAGGATAATATGGAAAATTCTCAGGAGTGAGATATAAGATGATTATTATCATCTATTCTTTCTAAAATGGAAGTACAATGTAGGGTAATGATGATTGTGCTGAAGTCTGTAGTGTGCAAAGGACAACAGTTTCATATTTACTATTCTTCAATAATACAGTGAAATGTCAAATAAACTGCATTCATATGAAATAAGAAAAAATAATTCAAAATTTCCAGGTCAACTGGACTTCTTATTTTGATTAAAATTTCAACAAAGAACTAGTCATACTGATGAATTTGCAGAACTTACATAAGTTCTAATTTTGGATAAATCTCATCTGAAATATAAAGATATATTTTGACAATCCTGGGCAAAAATGAACTTTATCAAGGCAAGAATCTGAAAAGTACCAGGTCTTACGGTAATCAGAAAAGCCTCATGTAGAGCAAATAAATATCCCATTCACAATATATAATTTTGTTTATGCCATTGCTATCAAAGTTCCTAGAAAATTGTTGGGGCCAAATGTCTCAGCAACCTCACTGATGCTGCTATTTTTTTTAAGATGTTCCAAACATTAATTGCTAATTGGCAGAGACATATGAAGATACTATTGCAGATGGGTTTCAGTAGAGGTCAGAATCAATTTGTAGTCAGAGTTCATCAATTTTTCAAATAGTAATTTTAAATTGTAACAATGACTTTTTTCCTTGTCTGAAATACCTGGCTAATTTCCTATTTTTCATCTTAATTTAAGCTTATTGAAACATTACTTGTAAGCATAAAGCAACATCTGAAAAGAATTAAGGAACAATATTGTTTTTATGGAGGAAGGGAGAGAAAATGTAAATAGATATATTGGATTCAATTAATAAAGAGATGTAAATTTTAATTACATTCCCCAAATGATAGAGATGTACATATTGCATAAAGTTTGCAAAGATTAAACTTAGTAGTTTATAAAGCTTGATCTTTCAAATTTAAACTCTTATTAAATAGTGTCATTCACATGGCATATTGAAGTTGTCGTCTATAATTAATTTGTCTTTATCACTTAGTGTATGTTTTATCGCTTTATGTAGGTCAAACTAAAGAACATCACATTAACTGGTAAAATTATTTCAAATTTACTAAGCAAATTGCATAAGAATTCATTTGCAGCATTTAAATGTGCCTTCCTTCTCTGTAGTCATATATATCAACCTCCCTTGTCATCTTTTAGCATTCCAAATTCACCTCTTTTGCTTTGCTTTCCCTTTTAATTCACATCAGGTAATAATTTCTTTCTTTCTATTCTCTCTATTCTACAAAGGTAAGTAAGTGCTTTCCTCTTCCCCCAGGCTTCTCTCTTCATTTGTACATCTTATAGTCTGCCTGTCTGTCTCCTACGACACTACTTCCCTTCTGACAGTCAAGCAGCTTAACTATTGGAGTTTGCATTTTCTCTGTTCCAGGTTCTTTATTTATTTAGACTGTCTCACCCCTTCCCAACTAAAATGTAATAGAATGCTATTTTTGGTAATTATTATTATTATATATTTTTAGAAATGTTTATCTTTTCTCTTATTATTTCTATTTTCCAATTAGCATAAAAAGAGGACCAGGCCAGGGATATTTTGAAAGAGGGCAAGGTGACAGCAAACTTCTTGGACTCATTCCCTCTGCTTGTCTTAGAAGTTTTTCCCTATTGATATCATTGTGATGCCTCACCTTATCTTTCCGATGTGGACTCTATACTTGGAGCTACACATTTCCTGCTATTTCCCGCCCTAATAAATATGTAATTAATTCTTGTTTGTTCACTTCAAAATGCTGGTTAAAATTCCTAACTAAATTGTTTGACAACTGTGAAGCAATTACCATAGATTATCAACAACATAAGCTAGATCAACATAAGCTTGGGTGTCAAATCCTGGATCTAACATGTTCTGATTAAGTGAATTTAGGTAAATTACTTTTTCCTCTCAATGTCTCAGTTTCCAGTTCACTTATTTGCTAAATATATTTTCAGTGGGGATTTATTAGGTTACAAATTTACAGCTGTAAGGCCATGAAAATGTCCAAATTAAGACATCAACAAGAGGATATTGTGCTAGTTTGAATCTGTTGTGTACCCCAGGAAAGCCATATCCTTTAATCCTCATTCGGTATTGCTGGATGGGACCTCTCTGATTGTTTCCATGGAGATGTAACCCACCCAAATGTGGGTAGTAGCTTTTGATGAGATAGTTTCTAT
This sequence comes from Tamandua tetradactyla, assembly GCF_023851605.1. Lineage (NCBI taxonomy): Eukaryota > Metazoa > Chordata > Mammalia > Pilosa > Myrmecophagidae > Tamandua > Tamandua tetradactyla. The sequence goes on from NC_135352.1 coordinate 34,280,682, forward strand.
GGAGATACGTCTCTACCCATTCCAGGTGAGGTTGCTTACTGGAGCCTTTTAAGAGGGAACCATTTTAGGAAAAAAATTAGAGCCACAAGAGCCCAGAGAGCCACCAGAATAAAGAGAGCCCATGAAGCCAGAGACCCTTGGAGATAAAGAAGGAAAATGCTCCCGGGGAGCTTCATGAAACAAGAAGCTTGGAGAGAAAGTTAGCAGATATCTCCATATTCACCTTGTACCTTTCTATTTGAGAGAAAAACCCTGAACATCATTGGCCTTCTTGAAACAAAGTATCTTTCCCTGGATGCCTTACATTGTACATTTCTATGGCTTTGCTTTAATGTGGACACTTTCACACTTTAGAACATGTAAATTGCAACTTAATAAATTCCACTTTTAAAAAGCCATTCCATTTCTGGTTTATCACATTCCAGCAGCTTGCAAACTAGAATAGATACCTTCTCTGAATAAAAACTTTTGACATTTGGGATTCCTTTGTCTGATGGGATGGAATATGGTGATGTCTGCTGGTCCCTCATTTCTGGTTCTGGTTTCAGTGGCTCTCCAAATGTCTCTGGGAAGTTTCTCTCTCAGCTTCTCTGAGCTCTCTGAGATTCTTCTCTTATTCTCTCATAAAGGACTCCAGCAAGGGGATTAAACCCACCTTGAATGAGCTTAGTCACATGTCTATGAAAGCAAACTAATCAAAAGGTCCGACCCAATAATAGATCTGCCCCCACAGGGATGTATTAAGAAAACATGGCCTTTTACTGGATACTTAGCTGAAAGCCAGCATAGGCCTGATCATGTTTTTTAACATCCATAATTTAGAAAGTCAAATAATGTCTATATTTTAATTATATTCACAGCTTTCACTAAAATTATGTAAATTAATCAAGGAAATTAATTTTAAAGTATCAAAAAAAGAGTTAAACAACTATTACAATAGTTGTTTGAGGAAAGCAAAACATTCCACTCTTTAGGACAGAGAATGAGAGATATTAGGAAATGCGTAAATACACTCATACATATTTGATATTGATACGAAATTCAGTATACAAATGTAAATTGAAATTTATATTCAAATGTTTTAGAAATAAATATAAATTTATGTTTAAACTTGTATTTAGGGACAAATTAGGGCAATAAAAATGTATTAGATGTATTTACAAGGATAAGAAAAAACAAGTTGACAGTGAGCTTAAAGGTTATTGAGTGTCATAGATACTCTTAAATGGAACTTGTTGTGATGCTGATACATCAGTAGTTACTATACCAGACCCAGCTGCAAGAATACTTACTGATTTTTCAATTCCAGACTATGTAGAAATTGTTTCAATCTGATATCAACCAGAGTACGTGATGACTGGTATACCTAACAAGTCCACTAGGGATAGAGGATAGTCTGTGGAGAGACAAACCTCAGTGGTCCTGGAGGTAAATTCTACTTTTATTTAATTGATTGGATCAGAACATTTAGCTCAACAAAACAACTCAGGACCTGTAGTGCTACTGCTTAAACTCTGCATTACAAGGTCATATTTCTGTCCAGAGACGTCCCTTCGTTTTATAATCAACTATTGAGTTGTGTGTCCCAGGGCTTCGTTTCAACTTCTGTGTAAATTTAGACAGTGGTAGGGAGAGTGATCTCTTCCCTCGGAGCATTTCCACAGAGGCGTCTGGTATACCTCTCTGAAGGGAGGCTCAGAAGGAGGGCTATGGACCACATCAACCCTACTGCCTATGAATGTCTCCAGAAATTTTACATCTCACCTTCCCTTGATTCTACTGTATTTCCATGTCACTAATTGTCAAAAATATTCATAAAATAACATGCAAAATAACAAAAATATAAATTATTTAAACACTGTCCATTAATGGGGATTTAGGATTATAGATATATCTTGTTTTTAACCACTGAGCATGCTTGCCATTTCTTCTAGTGAATTTATCACCTCTCCGGATAAATTTGGGGAGCTGATTCACACAAAAGAGCTAGATTCTGTGAGCACTGTCTGTCGTATTATCCCACTGGAAAAATGGAACTGGAAATGGAAATGGATTTGGTCTAAATTTTGAGCAATGGATTCATTTTTCTTCCCAGGATTTTGAAACCTGAGCTGAGGCACACATGGATGACCCACAGCTGGAATTCAGTACAGTACAGTGAATGGAATGAAAATCTATGCGCTTCTTATGTTGAGAGACAAAATTCTTTTTTTTAATGTTTAAATAAACTTGCATTACAGAAAACTGCACAAATGATAATTATGTGGCTGTAATTTTTCACAATGATTATTATGGAGATGAAGAAGCAGAATTTCAGCAGGATCACCTACCTACTCACTCTTCCCCCATTGTTCTAGACTTCCCTGGATGTAGCATTGGAACTCCCACATCCTGGGAGCCCCCTTACTCCCAGGAACAGCAGGAGAGTTGACCACCCTGCATATCTATCTCAGGACCCCTTTCTGTGACTAATTCTTTCCTCACCAAAATCAATTAAAATGCAGACTTTAAATAATAAAGATTAATTGCAATTATTTTTGAACGTTATGTAAATGGAAACATGCAGTAAACCTTCTTTTTTTGTCTGGTTCTTTTCATTTAATGTTTGTGAAATGTATTTATGAAAGTTCTTCCAATAATGGTTCTTTCATTTCTAGTTCTATATAATATTTTACTGTATAAATATTCTGCATGGACATTTGGGTTACGTTTTAATACAGAACTACTGCTTTCTAACAGTTACATAAGATGGACTATTATTCAACAATAAGAAGGAATACGATGTGAAGCACGTGACAACATGGATGAACCTTGAAGACATAATGCTGAGTGAAATAAACCAGACACACAAGGACAAATATTTTATAACTTCAGTAATAGGAACTAATAAAAATGTAAAATCATAGTCATAAAATTTAGAATGAAGGTTACCAAGAGGTGCAATGAGGCTAGAGAATGGAGAGCAATTGCCTAGTATATAAGACTTTTTAGTTAGGTTGAACTTAGACATTTAGAAATGGATAGAGGTGATGGTAGCATGTTAATGGAATTATAAGTAATGGTTTGCACTGGTTGATTTGTTGATGCTAAACCTGCCTTATATTTCTGGAAGAACACAAAGCTGGTCATAATGTTCCATCTCACTGTTACTATTTTGATTTGGTCACTGCATTTTGTGTTAATTAAGAGTCATTTTCCCATTTCAACTATCTACAGTGTCAGTATTTGATTAGAACGTACTGGTCTTTCTAAAAGACTTTTTCATTTAATATTTTTTCTATATTTTTTATTTTATTAATTTATATTTGTTTTAGTTTGCTACAAACTGCCAGAATACAACATATCAAAAACAGAATGGTTTTTGAATGGAGAATTTATTAAGTTGCAAGTTTACAGTTGTAACGCCTTTAAAGAGTCCAAACGAAGACTTTCAGAGAAAAATACCTCAATTCAAGAAAGGCAGATGGGTCTTAAATGCCTTTGCCGGTTCATAAGGATGCCCTGGGGGTATTTTCCTTTTGTCTGTCCAAAGGACTGTGGCTGAGTGGGCTCTGTTGACATTTTTCAAACTTGTTCCTTCTTGCCAGAGATTGGGTTCAATTCCCAGAGCCTGCCTATGTCAATATATACATATATATATATATATATATGTGTGTGTGTGTGTATATATAGTTCCCTCTTAAAGGACTCTGTAAGCAACCCCACCTTGAATGGCAGAGACACAGCTCCATGGAAACTACCTAATCAAAAGTTACCATCCACAATTGGGTGGGCTACTTATCCATGGAAATGGTAAAAAAGCTCCCACCCAGCAGTATTGAATGAGGATTAAAGAACATGGCTTTTCTGAGGTATAGAACAGTTTCAAATTCACACCCTATTTATATTATAATTTTTTCCTTTCCTCTTTAATTTTCATTGAAATTGTTTCTCTTCTATTAGCTTTGAAAACCAAGCTTGGGTCTTTGATTTTCAGGTTTCTATTATAATGTGTATTTATGGAAATAAATTTGCTTCTACACACAGCTGTAAGTGATTATGAAAAATTTAAAACTACATGCTTTATTATGATCAGTTCAATACATATCCTGATCTTTGTGATTTCTTCTTTTATACATATGTAATATCTAAATCATATTTGGTAATCATGGCTAATTACCAAACATATTGTGAATTTTCAGTTTTTGTTTTGTACTTAATTTCCGGTTTAATAATATAATGTTGAGAGAACATGGTTATATGCTTTCAATTCTTGGACATTGTTGAAACTTGCTTTAAGTTCTCACTTCAGAACATGCTAATGGTTCCCAGTGCATTTGAAAAAATATGCATGCTATAATTGTTTTGTAGACTATTTACATGTATTGCCTTAATTACATTTTTAAATGGCATAGCAATTTTCTATGCATATGCTGATTTTATTTTATTTTATATTATGCTATGCTAAAAGTTATTTCTTCCTTATTAGAGAAGTTGTAGATTTACAGAATATATACTGCCCTATTATCAGCAGCTTGCATTGGGGTGGAATATTTGTTACAATTGACAGAACATTTTTATAATTATTCCATTAAGTATAGTTTATGATTTAATTTGGGGTTCCCTGTTTGTGAAGTGCCCTTCCATGGATTAAAAAATATATATGCTTGGGTTTTTCTAAAGGTTTTATTCTGTTTCTATATTTACAATCTAACATTTCCCCTTTCAATCACATTCACGTTTATATTTCACAGCTGTTAATTGCATTCATAATATTGTGTTGCCAGCAGCACCATCCATTTTCAGAACACTTTCAACTTTCCAAAGAGGAATGCTGTAACCGCTGAGCCTTAACTTCCCATTCCTTATTCCTACCCTGTGTCCTTGTAACCTTTAGTGTAGATTCAGACTCTAAGAATTTGCTTACTCTAATTATTTCATATCAATGAGATGATACAATTTTTGTTCCTTTGTGTCCGGCTTATTTCATTTGAAATAATATTTTCAAGATTTGTCCATGTTTTTGCTTGTATCAGAAATTAATTCCTTTTTATAGCTGAATAATATTTTCTTGTATATACAACACTTTATTTATTCATGCATCAGTTGATGGACACATGCATTGTTTCCATGTTTTGACAATTGTGAGTAATGTCACCATAAACATCGATGTACAAATATCTATTCAAGCCCCTGCTTTCAATTGGTTGTATATATACCTAGCAGTGGGATTGTTGGGTCATACAGTAGTTCTATACATGGTTTTCTGAGCAGCAGCCAAACTGTCTTTCACAGCAACTACGCCAACGCACATTGCCACCAGTAATGAATGAGTTTTCCTATTTCTCCACATCCTCTCCCACACTTGTTATTTTATTTAATTTTTTTTTTTAATAATAGCAGCCAATCTCATGGGTGTTAAACTATATCTCATGGTGGCTTTGGTTTGCATTTCCCTGATGGCTAATGTTGTTAAGCATCTTTTCACGTATTTTCTGGCCATTTGGGTATTTTCTTTGGAGAGATGTTTGCTCAAGTCTTTTGCTTTTTTTTCTTTTGAGAGGTTTGTCTTTTTCTGTCAAACTGAAGGATTTATTTATATGTTCTGGATATTAAAACATTTTTGGATATGTAGTTTCCAAATATTTTCTCCCATTGTGTAGGTTGTCTCCTCACTTTCATGATAAAGTCCTTTGAGGGAAAATTATCTGCTTTTTTGTTGTTGTTGCTTGTGCTTTGCCATAATATCCAAGAAACAATTGCCTAACACAAGGTCAAGAAGATGATCCCCTATGTTTTCTACTAGGTGTTTGATAATTCTGGTTCTTATATTATGGTCTTTAGTCCATTTTTAGTTTATCTTTGTTTAAGATGTGAGAGAAGGATCCTACTGTTTTTTTAAATGGAAATCCATTTTTCTGAGCACTATTTGTTGAAGAGACTATTCTTTGTCATTCAGTGGTCTCTTAGTGCTTATCAAAAATACAGTTGGCTATAAAGGTGAGAGTTGATTTCTGTTCTCTATTTGATTCCATTATTCTATCTGTCTGTTCTTATGCCAGTACTATGCTGTGGCTTTGTAATAAATTTTAAGATCAGGAAGGGTGAGTCCTCCAAATTTATTCTTCTTTTTCAAGATGTCTTTAGCCTTTTGGGGTTCCTTACACTTCCATATAAATTTGATGACTGGTTTTTCCATTTCCGTGAAGATGACTGTTGGAAATTTGATTGAGATTCAATGAATCTATAATTGCTTTTGGTAGGATTGGTATCTTACTGATATTCAGTCTTCAAATTCATTAACTCAGAATATCCTTCCTTTATTTATGTATTCTTTAATTTCTTTTAGCAGTGGATTGTAGTTTTCTGTGTCAGTCCTTTATAACTTTAGTTACATTTATTCCTAGATATTTGATTCTTTTAGTTACTATTTCGAATGGAATATTTTCTTAATTTCTTCTTCTGAATGTTCACTCCTTGTGCTTATAAATAGTACTGATGGGGGGGGTTGATCTTATACCCTGACACCTTGCTAAACTTTTTGATTAGTTCTGGAAGCATTTTTGTGGATTTTGTAGGATATTTGGTATTTAGGAACATTGTATCTTCAAATTTGGGAGAGTATTATTTCTTCCTTTCGAATTTTAATGATTTTTATTTTTTGGTTTGTTTTTCCTGACTAATTATTCTGGCAAGAACTTCCAGGATGATGTTCAATAACACTGGTGACAGTGGACATCCTTGTCTTATTCTTAAAGGGAAAGCTTTCAGTCCATCACAGTGAAGTAGAATGTTAGCTGTAGGCTATTTATTTATGCACTTTATCATGTTGGGTAAATTTCCTTCCATTCTTAGTGTTTTTTTTTTTTTTTTTTTTTTTGCATGGACAAGCACCAGGAATCAAACCTGGATCTCTGGCATGGCAGGCGAGAATTCTATCTGCTGAGCCACTGTGGCCCACCCATTTTTAGCATTTTTATCATGAACAGATTCTGGATTTTGTTCAATGCTTTTTCTGCATCAACTGACATGAGCATGTGTTTTTTTCATCAGTTTATTAATATGGGATATTACATTAATTGATGTTTCTTAGGTTGAACCTATGTTGCATACCAGAGATAAATCCCCTTTAATCATGATGTATAATTCTTTTAATATGCAGTTGGAATTGGTTTGCTAGGATTTTTTTTTTTTTTTTTTTTTTGGATTTTCACATTATATTGAAGAGTGTTGGTCTGTAGTTTTCTTTTCTTGCAGTATCTTTATCCAGTTTTGGTATGAGAATGCTGTTGACCTTATAGAATGAATAAGCAAATGTTCCATCCTCTTCAATTTTTGAAGATTTTGAACAGGAAAGTGTTAATTCTTCTTGGAATGTCGGTAGAATTCCCCTGTGAAGCCAACTGGCCTTGGCCATTTCTTTTGGCATGGGCTTTTGACTACTAATCCAATCACTTTGCTAGTAAGTGGTTTGTTGAGATCTTCTATTTCTTATTGAGTCAATGTAGGTGGTTTGTGTATTTCTAGGAATTTGTGTGTTTTATCCAGCTTATCTAATTTATCTGCATACCATTGTTCATTACGCACTCTTAGAGTCCTTTTTATTTCAGTGACATTATTCATGTTGTCCTCATCTCATTTCTGATTTTTGTTATTTGTTTCCTCTCTTTTTGTTCTAGTTTGCTGGCTGCTGGAATGCCATATACCAGAAACGGAATGGCTTTTAACAAGGGGAGTTTAATAAGTTGCTAGTTTACAGATCTAAGGCTGAGAAAATGTCCCAATTAAAACAAGTCTATAGAAATGTCCAATTTAAGGCGTCCAGAGAAAGATACCTTGGTTCAAGAAGGCCGATGAGGTTCAACGTTTCTCTCTCAGCTGGAAGGGCACATGGTGAACATGATGGTGTCTGATGGTTTTCACGTGGCTCTACCAAAAAGGGACTCTCTCCAAAATGTTCCTTCTTTTAAAGGATTCCAGTAAGTAACTCCACCCTGCAGTGGGTGGAAGCACACCTCCATGGAAATCATCTAATCAAAAGTTACCACCCACAATTGGGTGGGTCACATCTTCATGGAATCAAAATGCTTCCACCCGGCAATATTGAATGAGGATCAAAGGGCAAGGCTTTTCTGGGGTCCACCAGGATTCAGACCGCCGCATTTTTTATCTCTGTCAGTCCAACTAAAGGTTTGTTGATTTTATTGATATTTTTGAACAACCAACTTTTGGATATGTTGATTCTCTTTATTTTTTGCTTTCTATTACATTTATCTCCTCTCTAATATTTGTTATCTCCCTCCTTCTGATCCATTTGGGTTTAGTCTACTTATTGTTTTCTAGTTTTTCCAGTTTTAAGGCTAGGTCTCTGTCTTGAGGTCTTTCTTCTTTTTTATTGTAAGCCTCTAGGGCATGGATTCTTCTCTCAGCTGTGCCTTTGGTGCATCCCATACAATTTTTCATGCTGTATTTTCATCTTCATTTGCCTCAAGTTACTTCTTAATTTTGCATCTGATTTCCCTTTTAATCCATTCATTGCTTAAAATCATGTTTTTAAATATCCACATATGAGACTTTTCCATTTCTTCCTCTGTTATTGATTTCTAGCTCTATTCTGCTGTGGTCACAAAATTATAAATTGCTAAATTTCAATACTTTTGAATTTATGAAGTCTTGTTTTGTGACCTAACTTATGTTCTATCCTGGAGAATAATCCACGTGTGCTGAAGAAAAATGTATATTCTATTTTTCTTGGATGAAGTTTCCTATATTTGTAAGGTCATTTTAGTTGATTTGGAGTATCATTTAAATTTTGTATTTCCTTATTGTTCACTCACTAGATGTTTTATCCATTATTAAATATGGGGTATTAATATTCCCCATTATTAATGTACAGCCATCGATTATCAATTTGTCCCTTCAAATCTGTCCATTTTTGCTTCATATAGTTTGCTGTTAGGTACATATATTTATAACTGTTACATCCTCTGTTCAATTGTCGCTTTTATTAGTATATAATGGCCATCTTGGTCCCTTGACACTGTTTTTGGCTTGAAGTCTACCTTATCTGATACTAGTATACATATTCTTGTTCTCCATTGGTTGCTACTTGCATGGCATATATATTTTTTCCTCTTTTATTTTTAACCTACTTGTATTTTTTAGTTTAATGTGAGTTTTTTTTCAGGCTTCATATACTTGGGTCATGCTTATTTAAACATTCTGCCAATATCTGCCTTTTGACTGGAGAGTTTAATGCTTTTACATTTAAACTCACTACTGATATTGCAGGATTTTGTTCTGCCACTTTTCTATTTAGCCTTTTTGTGACTTCTACCTTTTCTGCCCCTTAATTATCTCATTAATGCATCTTTATATGTTTATTTGATTTTGGGGGAGGTTCTATCATATTGAGTTCCTTTTCTTGTCTATCTCCATATATTTTTCATCTATTTCTTTGTGATTACCATGGGGTTAATATTTAACATGCTAAATATATAACAATTATATTTGGTTTGATATCAACTTAACTTCAGTCGCATGATCATGTATTTCCATAACCCTGTGCCCTCTTCTTTTGTTTTTCTACTTGTTACCATTCATATTTCTGTACATTGTTGATCTAAGAAAACCATAGATTTATCATTACTTTTTATGCATTTATATTTAAATGCCTGTCAAAAGCAAGAAATGGACTTACATCCCTAACAGCACACTACAATAATGCTGGCATTTGTAAGCACCCAAATGGTTAACCTTACCACATGTCTTTACTTCTTTATGCTGCTTTGAACTACTGTCTAGTTTCCTTTATTTTCAGTCTGAAGAACCCCCTTTAGCATTACTTGTATGGCAGATCTAGTGATGAACTCCTTCAGCTTTTGTTTATCTGATAATGTCACAGTTTCTCCCTCATTTTTGAATAAAATCTCACCAGATCTATACTTCTTGGGTGGCAGGTGCTTTCTTTCAGTAGTCTAAGTATTTCAACCAATTGCCTGCTTGCCTCCATGGTTTCTGATAAGAAATTGGCACCCAATTTAATTGGGACTCCCCTGCATATACATGTTCCTTTTCTCTTCTGACTCTCAGAACTCCCCCCTTGTCTTTTGTATTTGATAATGTGATCAATATATGACCAGTGTATTTTTCTTAATGTTTATCCTGCTTGTTATTCTCTGGACTTCTTGGTGTGCATATGCCTGTCTTTTGCTAAGTTTGGTAATTTCCCATCATTGTTTCTTTAAATATTCCTTCTTCCCCTTTTTCTCCTTCTTCTCCTTCAGAGTCTTCCGTAACGTGTATATTGGTTTGCTTGATTCTGTCCCGGAAACATCCCAGGCTATTTTTGTTTTTATAATTTTTTCTTTCTGCTTCTCAGCCTGACTCCTGTCAAATGTCTCGTCGTTGGGATCATGGTTCCTTCTTCTGCCAGCTCCAATCTGCTATCGAAACTATTCCAGGCATTTTTCATTTCAGTTATTGTGGACTTCAGCTCCAGAAGTTTCATCTGGTTCTTTTTAAAATCTCTACCCCCTTATTAAGATTCTCATATTATTCATTCATTGTTTTCCTGATGTCCTTTCTCCTTATTTTCCTTCATCACTTGGGCATTTTTAAGAACATTTTTGAAAGGCTTTGTGCAGTATGTCCACATTGTGATCTTCTCCCTTGGTGTGTTCTGGGATTTTATTCTCTTTCTGTGGATACTCCATGCTTTCCTATTTCCACGCAGTTTGAAACACTGGCATCCGCTGCCTTTGTCTGGGGAGCATTGAAACAATAACCACCTTCAGAGCTGGTCCTCCATCTATCCAAACTCACTAATGAAAAGTTGTGGTCACTGGTAGGTCGTGCCCACCCTGAACTTAGGGAAGAGGATATTTTTATCCTTTCTGTCATCAGACAGCTCGTCAAGAACTGGATCCCATGGCAGCCTGCCAGGAGCGTGGGGGATGGGCACCAGTAGCCAATATGCAAAAAGAACAATTTAATGTTTTTTACCATAATTTTTCAGCCTTTTCCTACTACTCTTCCCTGGATGCTATCCAGTGTTCTTCTGGCCCCTGGAGTTACAAAAGAACTGTTTCAGACTGTCTGTGTAATAGCTGTGCTGGTGGAAGGGGCAGTCCTGCAGCCCCCTCCTCTGCCATCTTCCCAGAATCCTCTCCATAGTGACTTTTAAAATCTCGTTCCCACGGTATTTTCTATAATTTACTTTAATTCCATCAAGTTTTTATGGATACATTTTGAGACTAAGTTATGTGCATCTGAATGTAAAACTGACTTATTACAGCAATTGATTGACTCATCATTATAGGCTGTCATTCTTTATCTCTAGTCATGTTTTCTGTTTCACATACATACTTTACTTATTTTTGTATAACTCTATCAATATCCTTCAATAAATAATTCATGCCTACAATCTTATATACTTTCATGTACAATATGATTATTTTGAAAGCTACATAAAAATGATTCTCATGTATATGTGAGCATAAGAATATTTTCTTTTTAATTAGAAAATATAACCTATTTGTGTTGTCACCCTTAATGCATTTGTTTTAAATCTATCATCTTATTATTTGTTTTCTCCCGGCCCCAGTTTTTCTGTTCTTTAGTCTTTCCTTTCTTGCCTTATTTTGATTAATTGATTCTTTAGCATTTATTTTTCAAGCGTATAGTTTGCTTGTCTTAGATTATTTTACTCCTCCTTTATTGTTTCAATAGATTTATAACATGTATTCTAATTTAAATTAGTGTAACAGAAAATGACACTTTTACCTATTTTTTTGAAATGAGAGCATCTTTGAATATCTCAATGTTTTATTGCTATTTCTGTCCTTCAATAACAGCAACAAAAACACCTCCCGCTTTTGCTGCTTGAACTCTCCTAACATTCATGCTGTAGCTATCTTGAATTCCTTTCACTTCTGCAAACACTTAACGTTACTTCGTGTTTCTATATCCTTAACTCTCTTACAGATTAAACATCGTGGGTCTTTAAAAGAAGAATATATGTTTTCAAATTTCTCATGGTCTATTAAATGACATGTCTATAAGCTGGCATTCTATGACCTGATATATTGGAAGGTGTGAGTGCTGGGTTCAAGTTTAATTTCTGTCTTTTACTAACTGACTTTAGGTTTGTCAAGTAAGTATTTTGAGGCTATGAAGTGATGATTTTAATGCCTATCTCATAGGGAATTATGAGGCTACACTGAGAGATTGACATTGAAAAGCAGAAATAAAGATTTGCCAAATGCATTATATGTGAGTGTGTTTGTGCACGTGTACTTTATCATATATTATCATGAAATCAGATTGAACAAAGGACTTTAATATGTACATATAAATTTAAAGAATGTATCAATGTATAAAATATACTCTAAACATATTGTGCATGTGTGTGTGTATATATATATACATATAGTATATACATCTATGTACGATTTGTTTTTATCTAATGATCTGTGTTAAAGCAAGCTGGAACAATAGAACAATCATTTCCTGTTATTTTTAATGGTATTATTATGATTAGTATTATCTTGCTCACAATCTCTTTACAATGTTTAATCGCTTTACAATCTCTTTACAATGTTTAATGTAAAGGGTTATTAGGTCATGGTACAAATATGTACATGGCTTGTGATTTATAGTTATATGATTTAGCCTTGATTGAAGCTAAAATGGCGAACCATAGTAGATCTGTAATAGTTTTCCTCTTGTCATGTCTGTAATTAATGTGAAAACTGAAAACGAAAAAAAAATCTTATGAAACCTTCCCTGTTTAACAGTTTGGAGGACTCATTTCAGTTTACTGTAGTTTCCTTTCTTTTCCTGTCTCTGCTTGACATTCTTTATAATAGGAAGGAAGGTGTCATCAAGTGATGGGTGCTGTGAAATTTGCAAGTCTCTTCACCAGACTCCGCTAAAGTTGGGTTTATTATTTATTGGAGTTACTATAGTCTAACATTTCACTGCCCCTGCTGTAGTAACAGTTTTCAAAATATGGCTAGGTTATTTCTAATAGACATTACTTTGCTTGATTTAAAATTTATGTTTCATGGCTCAAGACAGTTACATATCTATCAAAGGAACAGTAATAGGAGAAAATTCGCAGAGTGATAGTGGTCATTGGTTGTATATTTTTAAAGCTACTGTCAGTATATTTTCTCACAGAAATTCTTTACAAAGAAGACCAAGTGTTAGATTTATTGGCTGGATAGCCACTATCCAAGTCTCTCCAGGATATTTTAAGAAATATTTATAAGACATTATAAATATAAATGTCTTATAAATACTTGGGGGGGGGGAGATAAATCAATTGGTAACAGATAGAGGAAATGTTGTATATTCCTTTGACCAGTCTATTGCCTTACAGAATTTCTGAAAACATTATCATTACCTTTGGCTTTTAAATGTTTAAAGTGAGTTTTGTATAAATGTGTCTTCAGGATTTTCTCTCATTGTTTCATGTAGTTGAAAAAACTTGATGTACAGGTCTGAAAAATTGTCCTATTTTTAGTTTATCTCATAAATCCCATATGGTACATTTGGCTTTTCATTTAGTGATGCAAAACTATATTCATTCTGTCTTATACTTTACACGTGATCTCTCACTATTTCATATGCCCGTGTCATAATTGAAATCCACTGGCCTTTCCAATATGCTTTGGATTACCCAATAGACAGATAATATTTCAAAGAAGTTGTAGACTAGAGATGGCATAGCTATATTCTGGTTAAATCAGGATTTATTCAAATATCTATCTATATTACTTGTTGGCAAATAAATAGTGGACGAACTTTAGGAAAAAAAAAAAAATAGTTCCTGAATTACTTCCATTTCATGATCAACTGTTTTTCTTCTCATGATTTGGGGAGAAGATATGACTTCATTTTGAAGGAAAAACTTGAATACTTTCACCTAAATTTATGTTTGTGCACCACTGCTCATTTCCAAGGACAATAGGTGCATTAAGGAAAAAGTTATCAAGTAGTTTTAGACAATGTACTGTTAAAATACTTTCAAAATAATGAAAAATGTATAAAGCTACTACATCCTAAGAGGTTTGGGGCCATGGTGCTATCATTTTTTATTGAAACAAATAAAATTAAAGATTTATGATACGCACATATATATTTGCATATACACGCACACATTACTGTTGAGACTAATTGGCACATTTAGACCCTAGAGACATATTAATTAAACACTTCATTAACATAATGTTAACACACAACCAACAAAATAGTCTGTTTCGTTAAAAGTAAAAAGCTCATTTCCTAGATGTCTCAAAAGGGAAACAAGAACAAATGGAAATTGTAGCTTGCCAAATGTTAGATGGCTGGACACATTATGTCATGGGATTTCTGAAACTCTCAATATTGGAAATGCTTTTAACCAAGCCAAAGTCATTTAAATGGAGAAATGACTTGTAAAAATCAGGTAGCATAATTCTTTAAGCACATAAAGAATGCTCCTTGGGAATGAAACCACTATTTAATATTATTTCAATATTTGGAAAAAAATTAAAGGATAGTTAAAAAAGAAAGGTCCACTGCATTCTACTATCTATCTATCTATATATTTATATACATATTTTACATTTATTATATATAATTAAGAAAATAATTAGGAAGAATAAAATAATTCATAATATTTGAAACCTTGATACTTATAATTTCCCAAATTTGAACTTAAAATTTTCAAATGAGATATGTTTGGTATGAAAAAAAATAATACCTTAGATATTTCTCTATGTAATAGTTAACTACATTAATGTTTAAGTGGTAAATCCAAATTGATTTTAACAAATTCACAATATAGTTATCTAAAATTTATCTCTAAATCTTATATATAAACTTTTATATATCTGTTACAGAAATGATCTCCGAGTTAGTTTTTTTTCAGAGTTGGTTTTTAAATCAAAGAGCAGAATGTTCATCTGAAAATTTTTAGAATCCACATATACATTTTATGAGGAAGGAATTTATCATCCTCAAGTTTGAAATAATTTTTTTTCAGTTAAAAATTAAGAATCTATTTCAGAATTTGGGCATGCTTTAACATTATCATACCCAAATTGAATCATTTTAATTACATTTGTCAAAAGATATGAAATTTAATCTGATTAAATGATTTGGTAATGTATTAATTAATAACTAGTGAAAGTGTTGGCTCTGATCAATACTGAATAACAGGGATCATACTGAAGCAAGCTGGACCAAATATATGAAACTGCTCCTTAGAGACGTTAGGCTGCAGTCAACGAAGGCAGTGATTGCTGCGGTCAAGAAACAGAGGAATGAGTGCGATGCTTGCTGAGCTTATTTCCATGCCAGGCTGGGGGCACGCGGGGAAAGGTGGGCTTGTGAGGGGGGAGCGGGACCTACGAGTCAGGGAAAACCAGGAGGCGCGAGTTCACAGGACAAAACATCTGAGGGAGAAAACTGCACACGGAGAACTCCGCAGATTCAAAGGTCTCCACCAAGAATTCAGCAGGGTAATGCATATAGATGGGAGGAAACTACCTAATGCAGGGGGAAAATAAAACAAAACAGAAAAAAAAAAAAAAAACCAAAGTAAAAAACATCTGAATTAAAAATAAAAATTTTTTAGCAAGATAACCAAGTTCATAGCTTAACCAGTCCTCCTTTCAAGATAATGGCCTGCGATTTGTTAAGCTTTCTGCTAATACTTAAGGAAGATTTCTCTTCCCTTCCTAACGCTTTAATAAAAGTGGAGACAGGTTTTGTATTTACGATCTCAAAGATTTTCTTTCAAAAGGGGGGAAAAAAGAACTTAAAATCTAAATATTTTCTTTAACCAACGTTAATTGTAAGGAGATTTCTGAAACACTTTCAAGAAATTACTTTTCATGAATAGATTCAGGAATTGGGGTGTAATTGATGAGGAGTTGGATGATGTCACACATTGATAATTGTTTCTGCAGCTCTGTTAGCAGCTGCTATCTGTATTTTATCTGTCCTTCACCAATGATGCATCATCTCATTTAATCTTCACATTAGGTGTGTGAAAGTATAGTGATTTAATCCAGGCTCATATTTTTCTGTGGCTAAATGCGACGGTGTCACCATCCTGCTTTGCTTTAGTAGTAACGCCAGCAAAATTTCGTTATGATTTTGATACAGATTTCATTCAATTGCTTTCAACTCTCTCTCATCTACTAATTTCTTTGTATTTTCTTAGCCTATGTACTATAGGAAAAATGTCACTCTGGTTTTTAAAAATATATAATGAAGTTTAAATAGTGTTGATGAATATTATGGTTCTTTGTAGATAATCTTCAGATTATATTTTAATGTCCTATGATGTCTCTATAAGGATTTATAAAAATCAATTTGTAACTTCTTAGTCAACTTTCACTGCTAGGAATTCTTGCTTAGTTTGTACTCTGAAATTCATGTATTTTCCAATATATGAATAACAGTCTGATCATTTTCATGACTTATTTTGTGCCTCTTAAATGCCTTCATTGATGTATTCTGATTCCTGCTTTATACTTCCGTATCTGGCATGCATGTCGTTTTTTCGCATGGGTAGACACCAGAATGGAACCCGGTCTCTGGCATGGCAGGTGAGAACTCTGCCACCACGGCCCGCCCTGGCATATATTTTATTTCATCATTCCAAATCTGATTTTTTTCTTCTTCTTAATATAAAGACTGTGTATATACCCTTCCCAATGTATATTTGTATATATAACGCTTTTAAAATTAAAGGTGAAATAGTGAAATGTGTTAGAACATCATCCAAATCTACTTCTTTTCATTATCTAGACCATTCAAAGGTGGTTCCTGCACGGACAGAGCACAGAACACTCTCAGTTTAATAAAAGGGTCGTAGAACTTAAATTTTCAAAATAAAAAATGTGGCCAGTCATACTCAGAACTTTTTTGCATGTTTCTCATCTCTGATATACTTTTTAAGTTATGAGAAATTTTAATAATTATAAAAATCATATACTTATAAATGGCTTTAGGGAAACCAATTTTCTGGAGAACTGACAGGTTAAAACACTTTTTGAACTATTGCAGATGTTTTTCTTTAATTGTTCCAATTAAGATGACAAATTCACCATGAAGAAAGAATAATGATACCTCAATGGAAGAAATGGAGGTTCTAATTTAGTGACTCGTAGTGACTAGAGTCCATAGAGCTTACACCAAAACGTCTACTCAGGGTGTCAGTTCCCAACTGCTTCAGTGATAATTTGATGATATTAGTGATATGAGTTTCAAGAAATCTGCTTCTTATAGAAAAAAAGAGTACGTTCACTATTATTCCCACAATAATTTAATATCCACTCACATATAGTTTAGTATATTTTTATAGACGAAAATAAAATGAATGAGGTTACAGTTAACTCAATAACGCAAGCCAAAGCCTGTTTTAACATTGAAACCAGTGATGACCAAAAGTTACATTTGTGTTTTAATTAGGATTTACATTTTGGGTGTTCATTCTCATTTTTAAAATTGACCATTGTGTTTATGTAACTGAGAAGAAAAGGATAGCATAAGAAAAAAAAAAAATGCGAAATATACATGTGTGGCAAAGTAGCCAGACCATGGAGCTGTATATTTCCTTTATAACCAATAAGATAGTTATTATAAACAAACCAAATGCAAACAAAAATGCAAGTAAAAGTTTCAGATACAAGTTTTAGGTCAGATGTTATAAATTTAGAAATAAAAGTTATTATAATTTTGATGTTGTTATAATGTGATTTATTCTTCAGTTAGGCACATAAATATTACTTTTGGAGTAATTAAAGAACATACACATGAAAACGTATTTATCTATATTTCTTTTCTTTTAAACTGATAATTTTAATAATTTTAGGAAGCCTTACTAAAGTGAACCTGAACCCTATGTAATACTGTCCCTCCATAAAAAAATAATTGCCTGTGATATTCTTAAACTAAAATCTTCATATGCTATATTGGGGCATGTTTGTGAAATATGAGCATACCTTTGGAACTATATTGCAATTTGGATCATCTTTTCAAGTTTTCTTTACCAGAGGAGGCTACCTGCCAGAGACTGTAAGGTACAGATCATGGCAGAAAAGTGAAGCCAGGATAAAATGCCACGTGGCAGTCACAGAATTTTCAGCAATTTTGATTGGAGTCAGGTATCTTATAAAGTAAAGCCCAGTTAAGGGCTCAAGTGAAAATATTTGCTTTCTTATATATATATGAATATTTACTAATAATGCTCATGTGATTTATAATTTTATCAAGGTTTATTGCATAGGTTATCCAAGCTGTTTGTTATTTGAGAAGTTTCCCTACCTAAAGGAAGATAGGGCTTGACTCTTAGTTTAAAAATAAGGCCTTGCCATAAAATTAATGCAGCTCTACATTTAATGATACATAAATATTTGTATGAGAAAGCTAATGTCTTATAGGTTTCAGTGTTCTGTTTCAGGACTTGCTCCCAAAATAAAGGTTTATGGAATTTGGGTTCTGACTGTTGTATTAAGTTCCAGCTTCTATAGATATTGTAACATCTTCCCCGTCTATGGGTCAGACCACCTTATGGCAGTCTTTGGTTGCTAAAATTAAAATAACATCTCAATGTCCATTTCTGGAAATAAATAAGATTGAGCAGATAGGATTAGTACAATGCCTTACAGTTTGTTTTCATCCTACTCTAATCAGATATTCCATTACTAAAAGTATAAAATAGTTAATCCTCATCTGAATCTTTTTTTTTTCCTTCTTTCATAGAGTTTACCCAACCAGAGGTTGGTCAGGTATTTATTTGTTTGAGAGATTACTGTTGTTAATAAAGATGACTCCAAGAAAATCACTTCTATAAAATATTAATTTCTTCTTCTGTTGAGTAATTCTAATACTGCAGAAGCCTGAACATTTGTTGGTTTGGGAAGATGGTAGATTCATCTTCCTCCCTGGTTTGGGTTAAATAAATAAAAAATAAATGGTGAATCTTGTCATTGATTGAGGCATTAGGAAGTAGGAGGAGACAAATGGGTGGCATCTGTAATCGACTGGAAAAAGTGACAAGAAAGCAGAGCAGGGCTGGCAGGTAGCAGGAGTCCTCAGGTCACTTAAAGACATTCATACCATAAGAGGGAAATAATTGAGAAAACAAGGACTAGGCTTCTTTATTTTAATGCCAGTTTGTATCAATTTCTGAGTTAGATGTGACAAAATCGTGTATATCAAAAGGAATATAGTGTTCAAATGTCCATTTTTGTCCCTCCTCTTAGTTCCTCTAAGTATATAACCTACAGGGTTGCAAGGTCATATGGCAGCTCCACCCCGAACCTCCTAGGGAGCCACCACACTGCCCCACAGAGAAGCTTCACTTCTCCACTTCCCCGCCATAGTCAATAGGTACATCTTTCCTCCCACATTTTCTCCAGCAGTTGTATCGCTCTGTTCAGTTTTAAACAGTTTTATTCACACACATCATACAGTCTAACTTAGTAAAAAAAATAAAACAATGGTTCCCCTTATAATCACATAATCACAAGCTATATGAAGACATTTGCATTTCTTCCACAAAAAAATCCCATACCATCCAGTTATCAACAACTTACAGTATTGGCATTCATTTGTTCTTCCTCACGCAAAAACATTTTTCTAATTGTACATTTAATCACCATCATTGTTCACTCTAGGTATCACTAAATTCTGCCACCCCAGTCTTTCCTCTACTTTCCTTCTGCATGATACATGCCCCCAGCCCTCCTCCCTCTGTCATTCTCACATCAGCTTCTTCAGTGTACTTACAACGTTGTGCGATCATAAGACAGTGTGCTGTTGATTTCTGGATCATTACAATCAGTGCTGCTGAACATTCTGTGCTCCTACAGTATCAAATGCCTAATCTCTACCCTCTCTCTATCTCCTGATAACCTGTGTTCTCAACTTTAACTCTCAAAATTCACTCATTAATCTTAGCTCATATGAGTGAGACCATTCAGTATTTCTCCTTTCGTTTCTGGCTAATTTCACTCAGCATAACATCCACAAAGTTCATCCACATTTTTACATGCTTCATGACATTATTCTATCTTACATCGACATAATATTCCATCGTATGTATAGACTAGTTTGTTTCTCCACTAGTCCATTGATGGACATTTGGATTGTTTCCGTACCTTGGCAATCATGAATAATGCTGCTGCAAACATTGGTGTGCAAATGTCCGTTTGTGTCCTTGCCTTCATTTCCTTTGAATATATAACTAGTAATGAGATTAATATTGTGATTTACAGTGGATGGATGTGACCTATGTGCATATCAACTGAAAGAGGGAAGTGAAACTGTGATATTTACATAAAATGGACCACTCAGCAGCTGCACAAAGAAATGAAGTGGTAAAGCATGCAACGATGTGAATGAATCTGGAGGACAGTATGTGGAATGAAATGAAAAGACAAATATTGTTATGCCTCACTAGTATGGACTAACTATAATGTGCAAATTCTGACAGTTGAATTTGAGAGCATGGGTTATCAGGTCCCATTGTAAAACATCCTGGATTATAGTCTTATGGCATTCACATCTAGTCTAGGCTTGTAACAAATATTTCTAAATTCTGTGATGCTAAACTCTTCATGTATAACCTGATTGTCCCCTTGAACTTTGGGTATTTGTGTGATAACTGAAACTCATAAGCTAGAGTTCTTCAGCTGTGAAAATCAGCATTATCCCATATAGAAACTGTTAGAAACACTGAAAATTATCAAGACTTCAAATAGAGATGTGAGTAAAGCTGATCTGATTCGGACTAAGATAAATCAGACTAAAGGGTGAAGAATGATATTGACTGCATCTTAAAACTTTAACTTCTGTGAAAGACTAAAGGAAGAGAGATTTATTTGGTGCAAAATATATTTTCAGTAGCTTTCTATCTAATTTAACTTGTATGGTCAAACATTTTAACTGCATGTAACCTTGAAAAGGGAGTGAGATATTGTTGGTTTGCACAGGTTGGTATGATACTCCAATACATCCCAGAGTAATCTGGGCAGAAAATAAAAAAAAAGAAAAAGTATTTGCAAAGTCCCCTTGAAGGACTAGGAAAAAAAGGTGGAAATGATCAACTTCCCCATCTCTGGAAGACCCGATTCTCACAAGCATCGGGGATAAACAATTTCATAGGCTGATCCCTCGATCTTGGTTCAACCCTATTAAATGTATTCCTGCAAAGAGAAGCAAAACCTACTTATGATTATGCCTAAGAGTCACCCCCAGAGGACCACTTTTGTTGCTCAGATGTGGTTTCTCTTTAAGCCAATTCCGCAGTGAACACACTGCCCTCCCTCCTATGTGGGACATGATTCCTATGTGTGTAAATCTCTCTGAAAACATGGACAGGACTCCAGGGAACTAGCCTGGCTCTGGCATTGTTGCAGTATGAATTCCTTCTTGACCATAAGTGAGAAGATAAATGAAACAAAGTAAAGTTTCAGTGGCTGAGAGATTTCAAATAGAGCCAAGAGGTCATTCTGGAGGTTATTCTTAGGCAGTATATCAGTTTTTGGTATATTGTAGTAGCTAGAGAGAAATATCTGAAGCTATGGCATTGAAATCCAATAACCTTGATTCTTGAAGGTGATTGAGCTTTTACGGTGCGACCATATGATTGTGAAAACCTTGTGACTGACACGCCTTTTATCTAGTGCATGGACAGATGAAAAAAAGTGAAAAAAATAAAGAAATAATGGGGGATGTTCCAGTGTTCTTTTTAATTTCTATTCTTTTTTAAATTTTTTTGAGTAATGGAAATGTTCAAAAATCAATTGTGATAATGAATGCACAGCTATATGATGATACTGTGAGCAACAAATTGTACAATTTGAATGATTATATTGTATGTGAATATATAATATATCTCAATAAAGTTACATTTAATTAAAAAGAGATATAGAAGATTTACAAGACATTAGAAATGTGTTTATGAGTCCTTAATACATTGGGATTGAAATGTATGTCAAGGTAAGGTCTAAATTCACTAATCAAGATTAAAATATTGACGTATGATTAAATTTATCCTTACCAGTCCTGAAAAATTTCCATAATATAATAAAGTTACTTTTCTTTGTGTATATTACACCATATCAGTTTTTCTTACATTTTAATAGTAGAAGTTGTTTTATGGCCCTCAAATTTGCTATTCACAGTTTTCTTCAAGGATATTGGTGAGGCCAATACTTTCTAATTACTTAATTATGTGAACAATGCATTAACTGTTTCACCTAGTAAAATCTGCATAAAAATTCATATTTTACATAAATTTAATCAATACACAGGGACTGTTGTTTGAATATACCTCTTCAACTTCAATTGACACAAATGGGCTGTTACTAAGCCTACGTAAATACACATGTTCAAAAAAAAGGTACTTCCTAATTAGAAAAAAAGTCCAAAAATTACCAATTCTGATATAATTTCACTTTACAATGTAGGTATCGATGTCTTTGTTTCATAGATAAAAAGTTAATAAATAGCCAATTTATTAACTAAATTTTCCAAATCATGTAATCAGTGAGTAACATGCATTCATATTTTTGTTCAGTAATGCTTCTTTAATGTTTCCCACGTGCAAGGGATTATGCTAGTCTTTGGGGCCATTTCTTTAAAATAAAAACAAAAAAATAATTTCTAGTTTCTGTTCTCAAGGATTTCATATTTTGTTATTTAGGTTACATGATGATCTTTTCCCCTCTACAGTATAGTACATAAAAGAATGTATACTCCTTTTGTAAACACATGAACCATAAGATGTAGGTATTTCTATAAAAATTTAACCTTTCTAGAAAACCTCTTGAATGGCAAACAGCAGATAAGTATCCACTAATGATGAGTACTTATACAATGTCACTGCAAGTCACAACATTCCTGTGTCATATTATATATTAATGTAAATGCCAACGTACATACTATGCCATGGGGAAATTTATCTGATTCCTCTAAGCCTGATTTTAGTAGCCGACAAATGAGGGTAAGAATTGTACCAGCCTACAGGATTGTTGAAGGGATCAAGTAGATTAGTCAATGTAAATTTAGCATTCAGAACAGTGCTGCACTCATCGTATGAATTCACAAATAATTGTTTCGATAGGACTTCTTTCCATTGCAGGGAATACATACTTCCAAAGCAGATTTACATGCATTTTTTATTGTAATAATTATTGAGAATTGTACTAAGTAGCATAGCATCACATTTTAACAAATATGACAACAGGTTTTACTATATATAATGTAACATGTTAATTGCTGGGGAAGATGCTAGAGTTAACACCTAACCTTAAGGCAGCAATAACCTACCTGAGAAAGCAATATCTAAAGCAGGAGATAAAAGAGTGTGCTAAATTGGAGGTAAAATAAAAATATTAAGAGTTCAGAGAAGAGAGGCTTTAATCCATATGTAGCTTGAAAAGGTGTAATATTTACTTTTAGAGTTGGTTATCCATTTTTTTCCTAGTCTTTAGATTATTTCTTTAGTAATATCTTGGAGGAGCAAACCCTTTATAATAGGGCCTGTATCGGTTCTACTACATTCCTAGAGAATCATAAGGAGTCTTCAACTACAGGTATCTGTATTGTGTCACTTCAAGCCGGCAAAGGAGATATCTGTTTCTCCTCCCCTCAATCAAATGGGCTTTTTTTTTTTTTCACTTTCCTTTTATTGTATAATACAGCATATATACAAAGCAAAGAAAGATAAAAACAACAATATTACTTGTGCTCTTCAATAAGCAGTTATAGGACAGATCTCAGAGTTTGTCATGGGCAGCCTCTCAGATTTTACCTTCTAGCTGCTCCAGAATATAGGAGGTGTGCCAGTCTGAATCTGTGGTGGACCCCAGAAAAGCCATGCCTTTTGATCCTCATTCAGTATTGCTGGGTGGGAGCATTTTGATTGTTTCCATGAAGATGTGACCCACCCAATTGTGGGTGGTAACTTTTGATTAGATGATTTCCATGGAGGTGTGCCTCCACCCACTGAAGGTGGAGCTGCTTGTTGGAATCCTTTAAAAGAGGAAACGTTTTGGAGAGAATCCCTTTTTGGTAGAGCCAGGAGAAAGCCAGCAGATGTCCCCACGTTAGCCATGTGCCCTTCTATCTGAGAAAGAAATTTTGAATGTCGTCGGCCTTCTTGAACCAGAGCATCTTTCCCCAGATGCCTTAAATTGGACATTTCTATAGACTTGCTTTAACTGGGACATTTTCTCTGCCTTAGAACTGTAAACTAGCAACTCACTAAATTCCCCTTGTTAAAAGCCATTCCGTTTCTGGTATATTGCATTCCGGCAGCTAGCAAACTAGAACAGGAGGCTAGAAGGAATAAATATTTTTTTATCATCACAATCCATTTAGTTTTTCTTTTTTGTGAAAAATAACATATATACAAAACAGCAATAAATTTCAAAGCACAGCACAAAACTAGCTGTAGGACAGATTTCAGAGTTTGATATGGGTTATAATTCCACAATTTTGGATTTTTAAATATAGCTGCTCTAAGATACTGAGGACCAAAAGAAATATCAATTTAATGATTCAGCAATCATAGTCATTTGTTAAACCCTACCTTCTCTGTTTAACTCCGCCATCACTCAATCAAACAGGCTTTTGTGTTTTACAATGCTGCTTTGTTGGGAGCTATTCAGATTAAATTTCTTAACCCTTGTGATGGTTAGGTCCAAGTGTCAACTTGGCCATGTGACAATGCCCAGTTCAGTTTTGGTGGATTTAAATCATCACCAAATGAAATTCATTTATGGCAGATTGCATTTGCAGTTGGCTAAGGGAATTATCTTCCACAATGTGTGAGGTTTAATTTAGTTAGCTGGAAACTTAAAATAGAGAGGACAGACAGCTCAGCAGCTTAGCATAACTCATCTCAGCCCAGGCAAGACATTTGGAGATGCAGAAAAGAATCACCACAGGGAAAGCTATTAGAACCCAGAAGCCAGGTGAAAAGGTGAGCAGATGTCTCCGTGTGCCTTCCCATGTAACAGAGAAATTCAGATGCAAGCTAGTTGCCTTTCCTCTGAAGAACTATACGTTTTTAACTAAATAAATGCCCTTATTAAAAGCCAATCTATCTCTGGTGTGTTGCATTCTAGCAGCTGTAGCAAACTAAAACAACCCTACTCCCTACAACTATCCATCGGTGAACTCTTCTTTTCACAGAAACCAGGATTGTCAATTCCTCTCAGTTATTTTTGCTTCTGATTCAGGTCTGGAATTTTATCTAGGTACTCTTCTGACTTTTTATCTTTCCTATTGATAAAATTAATTTATAGTCTGCCTCTAACACCTACAGCATTGTGCCTCCCAAGACACAATGAGTGTCACTGGGTATCATAAAAGTCACTTGGAGACACTTAGATCACAATGTGACATTGAAATCACCTGGAATTCCATACTTTGAAGTGTGTAGTATTGGTTCTTTTCTTAGGTCTCAGTTTTCATCAGGAACTGTTTTTCCTCTGACTACCTCTTACAATAGACTTTGTGCAGCTGAATTTCTTCCCCCATCTAAACATTTTTCACTTCAAAATGCATAAAACAAATTATATGAAATCCCATTTGAAGATCCAAAATAATATTGGAAACTTGGACACATAATTTCTACTCTCAGTTGTAGTGGCAGTGTGAGATACCAGCCAGTTAATATCTCTGAATCTCCTATTTCTTGTATGAAACAAAGTATTTGAATGACTTACACCATCCCCAAAGATTGATCTATAATTTAATGACTTAGTAATTCTTTACTCAGTTCTTTGTAATAACATCTGCTCATATTATCCAAGTGAACAAAGGTGTTAATACAATATTTGGTTGTCACCTATATTTTATTGCAATGCAAAATTTTTTAACTATTGCCACTGGAAATTATTTCAATATGCAATATCCTTTGCTAACACGAATAAGCCAGCTTTAGGAGAGAGATGACACAGATACATCTGTAAAATATTAAGCTGAATAATGTAAAACTGCCAATGTTTCACAATTTCGGTCCTACAAAAATTGCAAGGGTTTCACATGGTTCAAAATAATACAATTTAACATGAAATCTTTCTTTTTTGATTCCCAGAAAAATGTGAAATATATAGCCTACATATTATACAAGAGGTCACTTTGCCTCATTCTGATTTAAATTTTAGCAGATAGCAATCTTTGATTTTATCCTAAAAATCATAAAAAAGGTCCACATCAATTTCTGTGCAGACATTACTTTTCTGGCTAGTTCAGAACATTTTAATAGTTCACAATTCTTTATCTTTTCCCTACATTGAACTGTTAATTATTTCCAATATAACATATTTAAGTATTTATTTTTAAATTTTGTTGCCCTAGTATATCTTAATTTACATCTTTGACCTAGAAAATAAGTTGTCAAAGAAAACATGAAACAATAATCAAATAATAATTTAGTACAATATAAATTAAATGGCTATTCCATTTAATGCAAATAAGAGTACAGTGTTTATGACTACTTTTAGTACTTAGGCATTATCAATATTTAAGATAAATGACATGAGAATAAATAATCTTGACACATTATTTTACTTTAGAACACAAATGATAGTTACCAAAAATAATGCTTAGAGCATTGCAACAAAATGTGCTTTATCTAAAAAAAAAATATTATTGAAACTCAATTCTGTGATATAAAATGTAAAGCAAAATTTAAATCTATTTCGGAGATTTTTTAAAATTTTATTTTAGAATAGAAATAGAATGAAAGACTCAAGAAAACTGTTATGTATGTGTGTACTACCAGGGTAATAAGTACTAACATAGTTTTTTTTTCCCCCACTTAAAAATTAAAGGGAAATTTATGTGACTGAGCTCAATGTGTAAGTCAGGTTTTCACGTTGTCATTTCACCAACCCACACATGTAAGGATTAATCACTTCTTCCAGTGACACAATATGTTCCTGTCAAGTTGAATTCTTTCTAAAAGAAAATCCACTAGCCTGTGCTTTTAAGATAACATACATCAACCCCAACTTTGTTAAACTTTTCCATACTTGCAAATAAATATGTTTTATTGATACATAAAAATTGATATACTCCTGATTCAGAAACTTGGATCACATTATAACCTATAAATTTAATAATTAACATTTGCAGTCTTCTAAGCCAATTTAGCCCCTTCAATGAGTATATTACTCTTATGCGCAAACAATGTAATGAATTGATGTTAGTATAAATGACAGCATAATTAAACATTCCAGACCTGTGCTACATAAAACTTTCCTCATCTTTCGTTTGGTTATAAAATATCCACTCTGTAAAATAATCTTTACATAAAAATAAACGCCACTTCTACCTTCCAATGATTGAAAGTAAGTTTATTACCAGCAGGGGAGCCAAACATCAAATCACATTTCAAATGTATGGAATTCAAATAAAATTACTAAAATGTGTGCTACTGAATAGTTAATCAAAACTAAGCAAAAACAACAGAAATATTATTTGCAGTATAATGATAAGCAGTGCATAATAATTCTGAGCACTGTACACTGTCCAACCAATTCTGATATTGTTATAGTCAGTTCAATGTGAAAAATATGGTAAATATTACTTACATGCAAACGAATAGGCTAAATGTTAAGGAAAGAAAGGTGGTGCTGCATGTCACCACTATAAATTAGGCTAATTCAGTTCAACAACTTTTTTTTTCAGCATCTACTAGTTGTCAAACACTGTCTCTAGGAGAACAAAAATGAACTAGATGTGGTGTCACCCTTGAAAAAGTGCAATTGTGTAAATTTCCAGGAAGGTAAATTTCCACCTAATACACTGGGAGAATCCAGTAGTGATATTGGACAAAGCTTATTCAAAATTTATGAGAAAAAAAGTTAATGTTGAGTAGGTGTTTTTATAGTAATTATCCATTAACATAAAATAATTCTCTGTACATTTTAAACTTTATTCAATATTCTCTAATTTAATAATAAAAGTATAAAATATGTCATTGCCTTTATTTACTTGTGCTTTTTTAACCAGCAATGTGTGTATCCATATATATACATATATATGTAACAAATTGTGTTTACTCAAATTCTAATGTTAGCCTAAATCCTTCTCTAAGAAGCAGTTCTGTAAACAACTCATAATAATTATCTGTATGTAGTATTTTTTGAACCTGACTAGGTCCTACTTTACTAGTCAAATATTACTGAGCACTTTTCAGAAGAAATAAGCAAAAAAAATTAAAAAGCACATGTTAACATATTGGTGCAAGTAAAAGGTGTAACACAAAACACAGTGTCTGTAGATTCATTTTCTATCCAGTAGCAGCAAAGTAATTTCTCAAACTATAGGAATTTCAAAATGAAATGTGAGATAAACTAATCTCCTCCTTGCCTGTACTTTTATTTATAGGAAGACATGAGCTAAGGAGACCTTTTTTCTCCCTGCCTTCCTTACAAATTCTTTAAGAAGATCATTGGAATGAGGATATGTTCTTGTTTACCAAGCTTGAGTTTGGACCTCGTAACTTTAATGTGCTAAAGCACAATGTGTATTATTCATTCTTGCTCTTACAATGACTATTTCTTATTTTCATGACTTGTTTTTTTTCAAATTTGATATCTTAGAACCTATAACTATGTATCTAATTTTTTCTCAACTTTGCGGATGACACTGTTAACCGTTAGAGTGCTAGCAGTAACACTTCATAATTTATTTTCCCTTTTCCTCGCAATATTTAGCGTAAAATCATAAGGAGTTGTAGACCTTATCTGTGAGTGCAATTAAAATATTTGAAATTAGGGTGACACAAAAGAAAAAAAACACAATTCATATTGAATTACTTCATAAATTAAAAGTGTGTTTTACTCTAACATAAAGCATATTATTGCCAGCATATGGCATTACTGTATGAACCATATGTCTTAATTTGCTGGAGAACATATGGAAAGTGTTTAAAATAAGTACACCATAAAAATATGACAGGTTTGGTAAAGAGTATTTTTCAGTAAATAAACAATACCCCATGAGAGTAAAGCATGAGCAATAGATAATAATGTAATTCAACCAGAAATACTAACTGGTTCAAGTTGGCAGTTCAAGAATTTAAGTAGAATCACTGCACAAGTTCATCTCCATGTTTGTTTGTTTTTTATTATTGTTTGCTTATTAAAATGCTCTTGAGATTGTGTGTGTATTTGTGTGTGCGTGTGTGTGAGAGAGAGAGAGAGAAAGAGAAAGAGAGAGAGAGAGGGAGAGAGAGAGAGAGAGAGAGACTTGGGGCAGTTTCTGTGGTTCTAGTAATATTCAGCAATGGAAAAATACCTCTCTTATTCTAATTAATGCTTAAATGTTTAATACCTCCCCAATGACTGGGAATATCAAAGTCACTACAAACATGGTTTTCCAAATATGTAACATATAAATTATAATATTTAAGGTATCCAATAATCTCAAAGTCTAGATATTTTTTCAATACTATAAATTTGAAGATGCATTCTATTCTGGTAATGCTTAACTAACAGAGGTTTATTAGTGAACTCTTAATGCAAACTACAATAATTTCGTTCAGACTCTTTCCCTATATATGGCAAAGTCACCTTTTAAAACTACAATTTAGCATCGTGCTCAATCATTAGTATGATTAAAAAAAATTACTTCATGCCTTACCTTGCTCTCCATTCATATACAAAATTTCAATTTCAAACTTAAAGATGTAACAATTATAAAAACATCTCGTGACTGTGGCATAACTACTAATTGGAGTGATGCAGCCGTAACGGCACTATTTTTCCTTTCCAAATTCCTGTTGTCTATCCAAAGGGCTCCATATTCAACAATGTGTCTTGAAATAAAAGTCAATGCCAAATTAATTTCATAATTAATGGCATATGCTTTGAACAAATGGTCATAGTATTCATGTTACTTTGCACTTCATTTCACGGAGATTTTCCCACATTACTACATATAACTTTGTTGCATTTCATTAAAATCATACGTCATTACATTGGTTAGATATTATAGTTTATATTGTAATTTATTCTTGAACTTTTAGATTTTTATAAGATTTTTCTTTCATTTCAACGAATGTTTCAACATCTAACTTCACAAATATGTATACTTCTCCATTTTACTAAAGTCAATTGTTGATGGAGCAATTTCCGGGTCAAAAGAGATGCGTATTTTATTATTTTGCATATATTGTGAAATGCTCCAATATTCGTTCTCACTAAGAAGGTATGAGACACCCTACTCTTAAAACAATTAGGAATGCTAAAAATTATCAAATCTTTCCCAATGTGCTAGATGAAATAAAAATAAGACGTATCAGCAATCTGCATTAGATTAATTTTCATTGAGACTGAATAGCTTGGAACACACTTTCTTTTACTTTGTGTAAGTTTGTGTGCATTTGTGTGAATTAATTCCTTATGCAAATCAGTAATTTTCATACAGTTATTTACTCTCTAATTGAGTTTTATTCTTTTTATACACTAATTTTTTACATATTTTTGGCTAATTTTCTTTTCCAGAATTTATTTTTAATTGTTCTAAGCCATAACCAAATTTATCAACATTTTCTTTATTGCTGTTGGGTCTTGTGTATTGCTTTTTAATTCCCTTCCATTTAAAATTAAAGTTTAATATATCTGTGATTTCATTTGCCCCTGTGGTTGTGTTTTTACATTTAAAACTATGATCTACTAGGAGTTGGTTTTATTGTAGAATACACTAGAAATTCAAATTTACTGTTTTTCAAACAGATTACAAATTACATTTACATTATTTATTAAATGATTTTTTCCTCACTTATGTAAAATGAGACATCATGACATCGTCAATCTCCCAGTGTTTTTCATTATCTAAGTCTAAATTTTGATAGTTATATATAAAAGTTTTTCAGAAATATTTTAATTATTTAACTGTTTTAAAAAAGGAATGCTATTATTTTTTTCACATTCTAACATATTAAGTTTATTTTATTTGTCATATAATTGACTTCCTGATTAATTAAAGAAAAAGTATATATTAGTAAAAGTTGTTTAAAAATTACAAAAACTCCCTACACTTTGATATATTTTATTGTAATAGGGTGCAATAATAGTTCCTAAGTCAATAAGATTTTGTAAAAAAGAGATAAAGACATGTAAACTAATTTAAAAAAATGTCTGACTTTTAATATGTGTTCAATAAATATATTTCTATCTATTTACATGTATTCACACATGAATTTATATGTATTCTTTTTTGTTTTTTTGCATGGGCAGGCACTGAGAATTGAACCCAGGTCTCTGGTATGGCTGGCAAGAACACTGCCACTGAGCCACCCTTGCCGCCCTATTCATTTTATTTATAGTCATATAACTCTAATACAATTTGCATTAAAATATTTCAAACAGAGAGCCACGGTGGCTTAGAAGGCAGCGCCCTCACCTGTCATGCCGGAGACCTGGGTTCAATACCCAGTGTCTGCCCGTGCAAAAAAAAATAATAATAATCAAACAAAAATGGCTGATCAAATGAAAGAAATGCTTTCTCAATATCTTTGGAGATGATCTAAGGTATGTTTTCTTGGCTGATAAACATGGTCAATTTTTTAAATCATTTGTATTATATTGAACTAATATTTTTTGATGATACTGTCAAATTTTAAGGTTTGTGAATTTTTGCATTCTTATTTATAACTGATATTGCCTGATTTCATATTTCAGTAGAGTTTATGGATGCATAAAATAAATACTTAAATGGGTGCAGATCAAAATTTTGGCAGCTGTAAAAAATCTTCCCACAGTGCACAAGCACATGTAATGATCACCCAGCCTGAGAATTAGAAATTTACCCAAAATCCCACATAATTGCTGTCTATTCATGTGCCCCTCTATAATAAAGACATCCTGACTTTTGACAAAATAATTATTCAGCCTGTTTTTGAAATTTATATAAATGGAATCACAAAGCATTACAATTTATACTGCTGGTTTAATGATGCTTTGACATTAATGTTAGGCCAGCTTTATATAAAATAATTCCAGAGTTAGAGGATATTCTTGTAGCCTGACACAGTTGATTTTTCAGTTATAAAGTTTCCCAGTTAGAAGTGTCAATTTCTATCCATTTGATCAAAATAATTTCTTATGTCCTAATTTTTTCCAGGCCTACTCTAGTTCTACATATTTTAACACAGATTAACAAAGGACACTCAAAGATTCCTGTGCCTATTGTGTTTCCATCGCTTATTTCCTTTTACCTTTTTCTCTGTCATGCATGCCTTATGAGTGCAAACGTTGTGCTATGTAGTTCATAAATATGTGTATCCCTTTCTCATTTTGTATTGGTAACATCATCTTTATTAAATTACCTTTCTTATTAACTTTAGCATGTTTTGTCCTTTTCTGGAGACCATAATTATGATATTTTCATCCTAATCTTTTATTGTACTTTCAAAACTTTCTCTCATTATATTTTACTATAAAATCAGTCACAGACTACACAAATCCATAAACAAATACCATTTTCTATAACAAAAATATGAGTGCATTGTTTTCATGTTGGCCACTATTGTTTAGGGTCTGGAGATAATCTCATTCTAACAGTATTTTATAAATGATTAAATGAATTGTTTGGATGAACTATGTAACTTGCAGGTGTCCATGTATTTTCACAGTTTTATCAGAGATGATGGCAGTTACATATTAGGGATTGCTTCCGTTTTATCAAAAGGGCATAAGATAGTAAACCTCTCTATTAAAACTACCAATGAAATTTTGATGATGTCTTTGTAGTAATAAATAGCAACTCCTTAGTCTCTTGGGTAGAATATGGATAAAAATGTGAACTGTAAACTGTTATCTCATCAACTACATAATATGATTTATCAAGTTCATCAAAACCGCATTTTGTTAGCTCATAAAAAAGACATTGTAAATTCTGTGATACAATCACTAATGTAAAATTTATTTGTACATTGAAACATTTTGGAGAATTCATCTGCAAACTCATTTTTCCAAGTAAAAATCACATATATAAATTATGTACTAGCAAAATTACTATAAGATAACCTGGGTAGCTATATAGTATTGTATTAATTATCATTACTATAAATATGAAGTGAACTTTTAATTATTATCAGACAATAATTTACTCTTTTCTCAATTATGTTTTTTTTTATACTTTCATAAAACTGCTTAACATAAGGTTAAAATACATTAAGTGAGCTAAGGAGAACCTGAGTATAATGAAACTATACACATGCATTTTTTCAAAAGATACATTAAAATATGATAGTAAGATCATCAGGAAGCTCTATAGAATTGAAATTTATCATTTAAAATGTTCGACTCAGGGTGGGCCATGGTGACTCAACAGACAGAGTTCTCGCCTGTCATGCCAGAGCCCCGGATTGGATTCCCAGTGCCTGCCCATGCAAAAAAAAAATCTACTCAAGATAGAATAAGATATCATGGAAGACAACCTCTAACTTAGTTTCCTATTTTGTCAGATGAGATTAAGAAGGTTGGCCAATATCGTCATGGATTTCCTGGGGAAATAAAACCTGCTTAAATTCTGTGAAATTGATGAAGTGATATTATATGGGATTAGTCATAGAATCTTGATTGAATTTATTAAATTATTATGTTATCTATATTTCATCTATATTTAAGAAAACAAAGCATTGTTTAAAAATTCATAGAATTATGTCTCCATTATAATCTACTGTACATATCTGCTCAATAGTATTTCAGGCTTAAATGTGGAAAAAGAAAAAGAAAAATGATGTGAAAATTTCATGACCTATCTTTTAGGATATATTCCACTTCAATTGCTTTCCTTTTCCTTGAGATTAATTTAAAATATAATCATTATTAAATATATCAGCAAGAATGTTGAACATCATTAAAATAATCACATTTTATTTCAAATTATGCCAAATATATATTTTAAGAAGTAGACAAATAAAGCTCTAGTTTAGATAATTAATATTTAATTGTAGGTAGTATCTCCACATGCCTATATGGGTTTAAAACTTATCGCTACTCAAAAAGTAATATATATATTTATATAGCATCAGGAATTCCATCAATGATTCTCTTCAATAGCAACCTTAATCACAATTCCTAAAGCTCTTATTTAGTACATATTGGTAGAAATTGGCTTGACATTTAGACGTTTCCCTTTAGCCTTAATAGCAGCAGATGAAACTGTTATGTCTGTGTACTGTTGTGGGCAAGGTGAGAAGGAACATTTACTCATTCTCTGTGTATATGTTCAATTGTCGAGGCTATTTACATTTTGGTCTAATGAAAATCTCAGACTCACAGCTGTAGTTGAAATAGGAATTTCAGAGTATGTTAATAGATTCGAAAAGAAAGTATGAAGATAGCTGAATTTCCCCCAGCAATCCGTGACATCTGCATACTAAAAGAATGGTCCTTGCACACCATAAAGATAAATCCTTCTGTTACACACATTAAGCAAGATGTATTTTGCATTCTGGGCAGCCAAGGTAATGGATTTTGGGGACCCTCCAAAGAAAGGAAACTTCCACTGGAAGGAAAATGATAGTAAACCACGCTTTGAACATTTGTCTGTCTAAATATACTTTGTAACATATTGTCACATTTCTTTTTAGTAAAAATGGATTAGTTTATCATTTCAAATAGATTGTTCTTCATCCAAGTACAGTGATATGTTCCAAGGAATTAGTTATACTGCTTTCTATTAGATTGAATGCTATTTAAAATGGCATACAATGTTGGGAATTATGTATACATTTGAAATGAATCCTCCAAATAAAATTTAAGTAAAATGTTAGTTTTTCGTTGGATCCAAAGAAGCATATTCTTCTAGCTTGTCAGTTTGGCAAAACCATGACCATAAAATTTGAACAATGCTTATTACTCAGAAATTTCTTTTATAAAAGCGTGAAATTTGAAAATTAGCACCTAAGTTTTTTTCTTCCTGTGCATTTGCCCTTTGATCTTGCTTCCTACTTTAACATTATATAAATGTCTTTTTAAAGCAGCTGTAAAATCAGTTAAGTTTAGTTCAATTGTACTTGACCTCAATGAACTAGAAGGAAAAATAGCTTGTAAAGAGATAATTACAATACAATGTAAGTGCTGAGAAATAAGATGTTCAAAATACAATAGGAGAACAGAGGTCATACACTTTCGATCACAGAAGTTGTGATGCAAAAGTTTTTCTCCAGGAGATGCATTTTATAGGAGTTAATTGGGTGCAAAACAGGGAGAAGAGGTGAGGGAAGGTCTTAATTATTGTAAAGAAAGGCATGAGGACAAACCTATTAGCTCAAATAGAGCCCTCCCAGCCATACTCCTCTCCATGTCAGCAATTAAATCGTCAGTGATTGCACCATCAGAAAGCATCATTTCCTTCTCTCAAGGTTTTAAAATCCACTTTACTATTCTGTTGATAAATGCTATCTATTATTTAGCATTCCAATAATTATCATAATGTATCTAGTGTCCACGGGTTTTGTGATCATTATGGCAAAATTCTCCCCACACATTAAATGATGAAGCTGTAATTTTGATATCATCTTTACGAAAAAAATCAAGGAAAGGATGCACTATGTCAAAATATGTTTATATCATTCTTTTCTGGAGAATTAGTAACAGCACATCAATCATTTTCTACACATAAATTTAAAGGGATTGAATATTTCTATGGAGCCACTTACTCCTTTTCCATTTGATTCCTTCTTGAGGCAAGGTTATCAAATTCTTCCTGATATAAAAAATTATTTTAATTTTAATCCTCTACGTCTCTTCTTCCCTTTACTTCAATTCTTTCCCAAGGAAACTTTCTTCATTAATGACTATTAATTATTTCATTTGTACTTTAAAGTTCTATCTTCAGAGACGATATCAGTGAGCCAATGACCTAAATTGGTGTAGTAATTTCAACTAACTTCTTCTACTTTCATTCACAAAACAGTGTAAGTTGTTGGATTTTTTATTTTTATGTTTACTTTACATATTTCTTTCCTGCAGCCAGACTTTAAGCTCCATGAAGCAGTGAACTTGCTTCTCTTTTCTACTTCTGTTTCTTTGTACCTCGCACTTGGCAGAGGCTCAAAACATATTTACAAACAGAATGAATGAATGGGTAAATGGAGAACAGATCTAGCATGTCACATATTTTAATATTATGATTCCGTAAGTCAAACATATATATTTTGGTAGCCTCATTATATTATGTGAACTTTTACAGAACTCAAAAGAAAATAAAAGTTCTGTTATATGCCCACTGGCTCCATTGTTACCAGACAAAGGCTGTGGATTCTTTTGCCTGGAGTGCTCAATACCCAATTCCTGAGATACTGGGTTTCAAAGAGTGGATGAGTTTATTACTAGGTGCATAGAAAGAGGGCATATGACCTAGCAGCTCAAAATTTGTCTCCCGAAACTGCATAGTTTCATTAGTGAAAGAGATGGGCAGGGTTTAGGATAAGGAGCACAGTGGCCCCAGTTGATGCAATTAGAGGTGATCTAATTATTGAACGTGAGCAATCTGATTACTCGCTTAATCAAGAACACATGTAAGAAATGGTGGAATGACGTATAGGTGACTTGTACGTTGAACTCTAAGCTACTGTGCATGTCAGGAGGCCCCACTTTGGTTAGATCCAGTCTCAGTTATAAAGATAACTTGGGACTTGGGATGGGTTAGTTCTGGGCTGACCCAAGACCCTTGATTAATAAACATTAGGGACTGTCCTTGGTGATTACAAAACTCTGAAGTGAACAACTGGGTACAAATGAAGTTTGGTCACAAGGGTTTTACAATCACGGGCAGAAGATAAAGGTTATACAGTCATTATCAGAGATCAAGGCAAATGGGTTTCAATTTAAAGAGTTCAGCAATTTCTCTCTCTACTCCAATACACCAGAAAGCAAAAACAGAATAGTTTTATAATAATTCAGTAATCAAAGTGTTTCCTTAAACTTTGATTTTTCAGTTACAATATCTCATACTTAATATTATTTTTACTGAAGCTCTACTGGCACCAGGGCTTAGCTCCATGCTAGGTTTGTTTTTTCTTGTCCCTGAAGGAAATCAGGGACAAGAGGACA
This sequence comes from Tamandua tetradactyla, assembly GCF_023851605.1. NCBI lineage: Eukaryota > Metazoa > Chordata > Mammalia > Pilosa > Myrmecophagidae > Tamandua > Tamandua tetradactyla. The sequence goes on from NC_135352.1 coordinate 34,317,758, forward strand.
AAATAGTTAAGCAGGCACTGAAGTTTACTGAAGGAAAAATACATACGAGAAGAAAGTAGCAACGCTTTCGGCAGGGGGCACATGCTTAAGGAGGTAGCACGGGAGTACCCAAGAGGGGGGACACAGCTTATTGAGCTATGTTCGGATTTTATAGATTGGTCTGTTGCTATGTGTTAAGCTAAGGCTAAGGATGGAAATTTCCATTCTCTCCTCCTTGTGTAACCCCTCCTTTCTCTTTCCACCTGGGTATTTCTGCTGCTTCTGAAGTAGGGCTTGTTCCCCTCTTCCCGGAGCCTACAGCTGGCTTGACATTGACCTCTCTCTCTGTCTGGTTGGACAAACTGATGACCCTGGCCTGCTTAGAGGACCTTTAAATTGTTAATCAATTTGATTCTTTTAGCACCTATAACTCTCGCCTACAAACAATAAGTTCTATAGTACTTTCAGTATATTAAGTTTTTTCAAATTTTTCTTAGTGAATTGTTATTCATCACTCAATGTCCAAGTCAAATGCAACCTCAGTTACTAATCTTACCATGATACATCTTCTATTAGCTACCACTACTAACACTTCCAACAATTCTGGAAAAATGAAATGCTCTAGATTGTGCCCTCAAATCACGCTATTTTTGCTTCTTATTTTATCACAACGTACACATCAATGACCATTTTCAGTGCTCCAAATTAGATTTAAAAAAAAGCTATTAATGTGAGCATTCTTTTAATTCACTGTGAAGTACAACTGCTGTCACTATCGAGAAAGGTGTTATTAAGATGGCATCTGGGCCACCGAGCCCAGGAATGCTAGAAATCTGTCTTGGCATAGTCATGTTTCAACCCCAAGAAGTCTCTAAAGGAGAAAAATAACCAAAGGAAAGAGTGTAAATGGACTTTTATTGTGATCCTTCCAAAATAAAATTCACTGGAATGAGGGGTTGAATCATGAAAGACACTTATTTTCCTAGACTGGAAACAGTTAGAACATAGAACTGAGAAGAGCCCTAGGATGTACTATTCCCCAAAGTTTAAGTCCATATCATATAATTCTCCAGTCCAAAAAAATTAAAAAAAATAAAATAAAATACTATTTTAAAATATAGATAAGTCTCCATTTTCCATTAGTATCAGAAAAATACATTCCATTTTTGATTTTAGGGAAAGATTTCAACACCTAGACCACCAGTGTTCAGATAAACTATGGGATTGTGCCCTTTATGCCCTTGCATGTCTAGGTTTCCCTTAGAGCATGTGTTGTGGTGGGGGCTCCTGAATTATACAGGAAAAGGTATAAACTTTGAAGCTGGAAGGCCACTTTCTTTTTCAAGTTCTAAACTAGTTGAGGAATATACAAAGAAGTCATTCAGGAAATAAACTATCAGTTTTAATATATAAAGCTTGGAATTGGGTCTGCTTTCTGTCTGAAATCAAAATGAACTTCCTCCTCTCTTCCTGGTCTAAAGATGGACAATGGGGAGATTTTAGGGCAGATCATAACTTTGTCCTCTGCGATGAGAATCACAACTGCTTCACTTCATTAAATGGAGGGAATAAATCTCCAGAGACACCTATGTGTTCAGCATCAGTGTACATTAGAATCATCTCCATCAAGAGAGGATGAAAGTTTGCTTTTCATAGGTTGTGGCAAGGACACATGGATAGAGGGGGGGGAAACTTGTCCCTTTATCATGCCTTTGGTAGCCAGAAGGATATGTCTATATGGTGAACTCTTGTTGTAATAGTCAGGATTCTCCAGAGAAACAGAATCAAACAACTGGACATCATACCTAGTTGAGTTGAAACAAAAAATTAACCATCACACAGACAAATAAGAAATAGATAAAATATTTTATGATATTTGTCACTGAATGCATAACCATTTATCAAAAACAACTATAACTTTATAATTAAAAACGATACTTATCCAAAATATATTAAACAGAAAAATTTACATGAAGAAGTGGCCATATCAGAAGTGTTTTGTCTGAAATGCTTGAACAAGATGAGATGATTCAAATTATTCTGAGTTATAGAAATAATAACTTAAATATATACACTTATTATAACCTCTACATCTGCTGCAGCAGAGTTTACCAGCCCTTGTATTATGCTTCTCATCAAATTAAATGTTGTCATTCAAATCACATTGCATTAAGATATGGTATATCAGTCTAATGATTTGTGACTCAGGTCTTTTGAAAGGTAATTTTCAGGTTGAGGATTAAAATATCCATCCTTGTCAAGAAACATTAAATGAACAGCAAATATCCTAGATTTGGCTTCCTTACATATTTTTCATTTATATTCAACTGACATATCAAGTTGCTACATGAAATGGTGATGTGCTTCATGAAATATTTCAGTTCACATTATTTATATATCTACTAAATGTTAGAAACATTTTTTGCATAGCTATGGTCGTCATAAAGTTATCATTTCATTGTTAGGCAAGGGTTAAATTTTCCAGACATTTGAACTATCTGCACATAAATAAATAAATATCCATATCTTAAAAATAAAACATATATCTACATGGCGGTTTGAAGCTGTTATGCACCCCGGAAAAGTTATGTTCTTTTAATCCATTATTTTGGGTGCAAGTGCATTGTGGGTGGGATCTTTTGACTAGGTTGTTTCCATGGAGATGTAATCCACCCTATTCAAGGTGGGTGTTTTGGTTTGCTAAAGCTTCCAAAAAGCAATGTACTAGAAATGGAATGACTTTTGTGAAGGAATTTGATAAGTTACAAGATTACAGTTCTAAGGCCATGAAAATGTCCAAATTGAGGCAACAAGTTATCTTCACTCAAGAAAGGCTGATGCCATCCAGAATACTTCTGTCAGTTGGGAAAGCATGCGGCTGGTTTCTGCTGGTCCCTTGTTCCTGGGCTCCATTCCTTTCAGCCTCTATATCCTGTGGGAGTTCTTCACTTAGCTTCTCTGGGGCTTGGTTTCATCTCTTGACTTCCCTTGGCTCTCACCAGGTTCTGGCTTGCTTAGAATCCCATGAAGAGGCACTTGGCAATGTCTGCTGAACTCTGCCTGTGTCAAGGCATCTTCTCTCTCTGTCACATTCCAAGCATCTCCAAACATTTGTACCTATGTCGGCTCTGAAGCAACTGTTTTCCAATCATCTGCATCTGAAATTTCTCCAAAATGTTTCTCCTTTTAAAGGACTTTGGTAAACTAGTCAAGACCCATCTTGAATATGTGGAGACTCATCTCCAACTAATCAAAACACCACACCCTCAGTTGGTGTTCTCCATGGAAACAATCTAATCAAGGTTCCCCACCCTAAACAATAAGTTTGGCCCCACAAGATTGGATCAGGATTAAAACATGGCTTTTCTGGGGTATATACCAATTGAAAACAGGCACAGTGGGTCCTAATCCTTTTACTGGAGTACTCTATGAAGAGAATAAAGACAGAAAACACAAAGAGACAGATTCAAAGAGCAGAGAAATGAAGTCAAATGAAGGATGTAGAGAGAAGAAATGCTCTGGAGAGTGAAGAAAGGACCCACAGGAGCGGAGATCGAAAGCCACTGAAACCAGAAGCTAAACCTGGAAGAGAAGGACCAGCAGAGTCTGGCTATGTGCCTTCCCAGGGGACAAAGGAAGCCCAGATGCCAGCAGCCTTTCTTCAGGAAAGGTATCCTGTTGTTGATGCCTTAATTTGGACGTTTTCATAGCCTTAGAATTGTAACTTATAACCTAGTAATTCCCCATTATTAAGAGCCGATCCATTTCTGGTATATTACATTCTTACAGATTTAGCAAACTAAAACCACCTATAATTGAGTACTTAGAAGAGGGAAGGGTCATTGAAAATGCATATTAGTACTAAAATAGGGTCCTCTGGTTTCTGGATATCACCAAAATTGACTTTGAGCATATGTTGAAAGTAACTACACTGAAAATCATTGTTCTCTAAGACCACATTTAAATATGCCAAGCAGCACTAAGAAAAAAATTTGAAGCATAGATATAGAGGAACTAAATTAAAGAGGTATAGCTAATATTTTGGAAAGAAACATCGCAAATACTTTACATATAAACAGAAGGACTCGATAAGTGACTTGCTCAAGTTTCAACAGTCTGGAACATTTCTGAAAAGATTTCAAGATTTCAAATATATTTTCCTTTCCATGACAACCTTCCCTCAGCATTGTGATGATGGGACAAGGGAAGGATATTAATAGCTATTTCATGCTTATTCTATATGAATGAACTCCCCAGGAGAGGTGCACAGGATTAAGTGAGGCAATTCATCCATGACCACGTTGCCAGTCCTCATTTTGTAGGAAATGAAACTCCAGCTGGTAAAATGTTTTTTTCTTTGATATGCAATCTAAATTTGTGTTAATTTTTAAAGTCATTTATTATATTCTGGAAAAATGTTCGTAGGTCCTAAAAAAGTCAAACTCACTCATACATTAGAAAACAAAACTAAGAGATAAGGTCATCAATATTTTTTTATCTATTTACTTATTTTTAATTCATATATATATAACATGCATTTTTCTTGCATATAGTTCAATGAGTTTTGACAAAGGCAAGGACTTATATATCACAGGACCATCAAGATACAGAGCCATTAAATCATCACAAATTCTCTCATGCTATCCCTTTGCAGTCAACCCAGTCCCCACTATATATTTTCTTTGAGGAAGTGCCCCCTTACTTATTTTTCCAATTTCACTGGGCAATTCATTTCTTATATTTGAGTATTGAGGGGTCTGTATGCATCCTAGGTACAAGTACTTTGTCAAATTTGCATTTCCCACCTCTTTCTTTCCAGCCTATGGCTTCTCTTTCATTCTCTTACCAATGTCTTTAATAGAGCAAAAATGTATCAATTTACCATTTTCATCTTTTGTAGATTACCTTTTGTTGTCATAGCTAAGAACTCTTTGCCTAACCCAACTTTACAAATATTTTCTTCTTTGTTGTCTTCAAGTTTTAGAATGTAATGTTTTACATTAAGGCTATTTATAAACCATTTCAAGATTCATTTGTTTATCTTAATTTGCTTTTGGTATACACTATCAAGTGTAGATAAACCATTTTGTCCTGTGGATGTACAGTTTATCCATAATATCATCTGTTGAAAATACTAGTTACTCCACTGAATTGTCTGCATTTTTGTGAAAATTAAAATGGCTGTATTTGTGTGGCTCTATTTCTGTAAGCCATTGTGTTCCATTGGCAATGTATCTATCCTTTTACCAATTGCATTTCTTCTTAGTTATTGTGACCTTCTAGTTAGTCTTGAAATAATATAACATGAGTTCTCTGACTTTTTTTTTCTTGTTCAAAATTGTTTTACCTATTCTTGTTCTTTTGTTCTTCCAGGTAAATTTTAGATCTTCTTGACAAATTCTGTGAAAATAAACTTTACTGGGACTTTGATGGGAAATGCATTGAATCTCTAGATCAAGTTTATGAAAATTGACAATTTTCAGTGCTTTTGTAAAATTTTGTTTTACATTTCAATTTCTGGTTATTTATTTCTAGCATATAGAAACACAAATGAATTTTTTATATTGACCTCATATCCTGAGATACTGCTAATTTAAGTTTTTTTCTAAGAATTTTGTATTGATTTGTATTTTGTAATGATTGAATGGAGTTTTTTAGAAGACTATGTCAGAGGAAGTTTTGTTTTTTCCCCCTTCAAACTGCTGTTAATTTCTCTTTCTTAACATATCGCACTTGCAAGTATTTCCAGGATGATGTTGCATAGGAATGGTTAATGTGTGCATCCTTGCCTTGCTTTTTTATCTTGGTTGAAATACTTTTGGTCATTTACCATTAAGGATGATGTTAGCTGTAAGTTGTTTGCAGGTGCCTTTTATCAGGTTAAAGAAATTTCCTTCTTTTCCTAGTTTGCTGGGAGGAATTGTCATTAATGGATATTGGGTACATAAACTTAACAATAGAATACAAACTAATTGAAATAGCACAAATGAAAATAATGAACACATAAGTAGTTGCAAATCATATATTCTAATTTCCATTGTGATGACTTTTTGACCCATTGAATATTTAGGATTTCTGTTTAATTTCCAAGTGTTTAAAGATTTTCCTATTATGTTTCTGTTAATTATCCTTAGTTTAGGTCTGTTATGATCAGGGATCATATATTTACATGAACTAAATGATGTTAAATTTGTTAAGCTTGTATTTTGACACAGAATGTGGCCTATATTCACAAATATTCCATGTACATTTGTAAAGAATGGGTATTCCACAGTTGCTGGGTTATATATTCTATTAAGTTCAGTTAGGCCTAGTTTGTTCAGAGAGTGAGTTAGTGCTTCATCTTCTTGCTAATTATTTTATCTTGATTATTTGATCTGTCACTGAAAGAGGAGGTTAAAAGTCTTCAATATAATAGTGTATTTGTCAGTTTCTCTTTTACTTATCCCACGTATTGCCTCATGTGTTTTGAAGCTATATTATTAGGTGCATACAAATTTAAGATCACTAGATTTTCTTGATCAATTGATCTTTTTATCATAATGCAAAGTCCATCTTCATCATTGGAAATTTTCCTTGTTCATAAGTCTATATTTGTCTATAACCCCTCTACTTTAATTGATTAGTGTTTTCATGCTATATCTGTTTCATTTGTTTCACTGTTAATCCATTTATATCATTTTATTGCAAATGATTTTTTTAGTTTTTATCTACTATAACATTGTCTTTTAATTGATGTGATCAGACACTTACCATAATTATAACTGTCGATATGTTTTCAATTAAAGCTACCATTGCTTTTCCTTAATTTGTTTCCTCCTCTACTTCTTGTTCCCCTGCTCTGTCTTTCTTGTCTTCTTTTGGATAACTTGATTTTTTTCTTTACTATTTAATTTTAATGTAATTATTTTTGGATACATTTGTTTATACACATCTATTGTGTATAATAATTTACCTAACTTCAATGGCTTATTATGAGTTCATGTTTTGCCACTTGAAGTAAGAAATAGAGGCCTTATGACCATATTAATTATTTGTCCTTCCAGTTTTATGATATAATAGGCAAGGATATTACACTGTACACATTTTTAACCCTCTCCAAAACGTTATTTTGCTTTCAATGTTCATAAACCATTAGATAATTCACGTGAAGATAATTCTATTATGCTTATTCAAATATTTGCGATTTTGAAACACTTCCCTTATTCCCAAAGTTAATCCTCTATGATATCACTTCTCTATAGAACTTTCTTTAGCATTTCTTTGAGAGTCTGTTTGTTCACAAAGAATTTTCTTAGTTTTTCCATCATAAGAGAATATCTTAATTAGCCTTCCTTCTCAAAGTATGATTTCACTGGATATAGAATCCTCGTCAATTTTTTTGCCTTTACCTTTAAAAAGATATTTTCCATCTTTTTCTGACCTCTTTTTCTGTGAGAAAGCTTTCACCATTTGAGTGTTTGTTCCCTATATGCAACATGTCTTTCTCTGTCTTCTTTCAATGTGACTTTTTTTTTTAATTTATCCTTTTACTTTGCATCTTGACTCTGTAAATTCATGTCTTTCACCATATTTTGGAAATTTTCAGTCATTTTTTTTTCATTTTCATCAGTAACTTTATCCTTTTCTTAGAGAACCTCAATGATACAAATGTTATACCTTTGATTTTATCCCAGCATTCCCAAGACTCCTCTCACTTTTAAGAATTTTTTTTTACCTCTTGCATCCCCAGACTGTATAATGCCTATTACTCTATACTCAAGCTCTTTCCCTTTCCTTGTCACCACCATAGTGCAATCAAATTCATTGAGTAAATTGTTCAATTTCAAATACTGTATTTTTATGTTCTAAACCTTCTAATTTTTATGGTTTCTATTCCAGCTGAGAATTTCTATCTTTCTTTTGTTTAAAAAGTGATCGTTTTTTCCTCATACAATACTGTAGCAATAGTGGCCTTGAGTTATGGTCTAATAATTACAACATCTGAGTCATGTCTTGCTTGGCATTAGTTGATCGTCTTTTCCTTTGATAAATAGTGGCAGTTCATGTCTTTTAGTATAGCAAGTAAATTTATACTGTATTATGGACATTTTTAATATTATGTTTTGAAACTTTTGGTCCTAATAGATCCTCTTGAGAATGTAGGTTTTTGTTTATTTGTTTAATATACAATCAACCTTGTTTGTTTCACAACAGAAACCCTGCCTTACCTTCTGTGGGCATTTCCAATGTAAGGTCACTTTTTAAAGCCTTTGCTGTTCTGTGCCTCTGCTTTTCACATACACTTGTCAGAGATTTGTCTGCAATTTGGATTGTGCCTTATGTGATATTTCTGTTCTCAGAGGTTTGTCATGCTTTTCTCTATACATTCTAGATATGCAGAGCTTTGAGGGTAAAGCCAGGACTTGAAGACACATATATGGAGTGAAGTTTCTTTTCTCAAGCTCTCCCTCTCAAGACCTTTCACTTCATCCCCTGGCTCTTGGTGTTTCATTAAAAAAAAAGTTCCTGGCCAGATATATGCATTTGCTTCAGATATTAGATCCTTGAAACACTGAGCAGTACAGTGTGACTAGACTCATCCTGGGGACACAGCCTTGAAAAGAAAGAAAGTATATTGGAGAATCTCCATATTCTTTGCACTTTTCCCAATTCTCCTGTCATAAAATAATTTCCCTCACAAACTTTGGTTAATGCGCCACCACCATGGCTGCCATACTGCTATTGCAATGCAGCTTCAGGTCTGGGCTACTCTTGGGGCAAGGCCAGCAACAAAAAAGAGACAAAAAAAAAAAACTTCACAAAACAAAATGCCACGTCCTGATTCTTTCATGCAGCAGAACTGATCCATCACCATGTTTAGGTTCTTACCTTGCCACAAACTTGATAGTGTTTTTTGAAGCATAAAGTTTCAAATTTTGTTCAAATTCAATTTATCCAGTTTTTTCTTTTGTTGCATTTGTTGATGTTATATTTAAGAAATCATTATTCCAAGGTCACAAAGTTTCATACATTATAACCTGTTTCTCTTCATTTAGGTATTTGAGATAAATTTTTAATATGTTTTGAGGTTATATGACCAACTTCATTTCTTTTCTGTGGACTCTTAGTTGTACCAGCACTATTTCTTGAAAAGACTTTTATATTCTTTTACCATGGAATTTTCTTGGCATTCATCATAATACACTTGACTATGAACATGAGGGTTTATTTCTGGATTTTCAATTCTATTCCACTGACCTATATGTTTGTCCTTATGTCAGTATCATCCTGTCTCAATTGTGGTACATTATAGTAAGTTTTAAAGTAAGAAAGCATGAGTCTACCAACTTCATGCTTCTTTAAAAAAAAGCTTTGGCAATTTGAATCCCTGCATTTCCTAGTGAATTTAAGAATGTGCTTCTCATTTTTTGCAGAACAGGGAAAAGCAACTGTGATTTTGATAAATGATTGCATTGAATGTGTGTTCATCTAGGGGAACACTGCCTTTTTATTAATATTAAGTGTCAGGTCTCAGAAAAGGAACTTTACAGGTAAAAAGGGATTTTGACCCAGGGGTCACTCAGATTCTTTTTCAGAACCAGGTGTGGCAGCAAGATAAATGATCAAAAGGTTTATAATTGAAAGATGTTTGAGAGCCCCAGGTATGTTAACACCTCACCAAATGAAGCAAGACCAGATAAACAACCATAGGCATGCAGTCAAGGCCTGTTCCTGTTTGACAAAACTGCACATCAAAGGAGAGCAGTGCATTACCACCCAACAGGCACCCTCCCCTTCCAGTATGATTTTCCCATTAAAAATGCATCTATCAGTAAGAGAGCAAAGCCAGTTTCTTTCCTTTCATTGCTGACTCCTTCCTGCTTTCTTTCCTTTTGCTCCCACCTGCTTTTTCCTTTCAATAAATCTGTTAAACTTTGACTTGTTGTCCTGCATAGATTCCTTAACAACTCTGATCCAACATCTGGTGGCAAAACCTGGGAATGGAGCTTTGACTAAAGCTTGAGTTTCCCAGCCCCTTGGGGTGATGGTAGAGACTTCCAGGTGACTCTTTTTGGAGGTCAAACTGAGGCTTGAGTTTTCCACCCCCTCAGGGTAGCAGATTAGCCTTCTGGTTGACTCTGTTCCCCAGACTGCACAGCCATTCCAGTTTCCATGAACTTGACAGCTTGAGTCCATCAAGTCAGACCACCATCTTGATATGATGTGGCTCACATCCATGGTTCTCAAACATCTACAACTAATTCACCATAGATAAATGATGCTTTTCTGCTTGATCATCCCCTCAAGAGTATTAATCAGTGTCCAGGAACATCTTGACACACCCCAGTGTGGCGCCCTGGGGTGCTATAGATTGGCACCCAGCCTCCTTGCCTAAAATCTAAGTGCTCATTTAAAACTCTCTCATGCTCCATCAGCATTTTTCCCTTTGCAGCAGTCAAAGTAGTTTAGGGGATGCCTTAAATGAAAGAATGCATGCGATTTCCTGATCCCCAACTACAGACCAGGGACACATGGTGTGTTGCCCGAAGGATCATGGATCTGGGTTGTTGGCCTCCCTTGACCCCATAAGCCCCCAAGGGAGCAGTAACTCTCAGTGTCCTGGGGTCACCTCAGTTCATCCCAGCATGTCACTTTGGCCTGCTTTAGCATGGTGCCTAGGCTTCCTGGTCTAAAATAAATGTAAATCCCCCATAAACTGACCTTCATAGGTCTTCCCTTCTTCACATAATCATGGGTAAAGCCCAATCACTTCACAGGAACTCTAAAGCCTCTCCTCCCCCTGAATCTACTCCTCTCAGATACTTATTCTGTAATCTGAATAAATAAACTCCAATTAAAAGGGGAAATACAAACAAAGACACTTATTTTTTTCTACGATGTGATTTTGCCAAAATACCCTTTAGAACAACAAAAACTTTGGCCAGAAAATGGCACTTTTGATTGGCAAATTCTCACCAAACTTGATCATTTTATTTGGCGCAATGGTAAATGGTCTGAAGCTCCCTGCTCTCAAGCTTTCTGGGCCCTCAGCTCTCAACTTGCTCTGCAGCACTCTGTCACTTCATACCAAATCCTCCTCCTTCATGAAAAACCTTCTAAGCCTTCCTCCACCCCTCCCTCCCACTTTCTTTCCACAGTCCCCCCCAGCCCCTTCTGCTCCCCTTCCCTCTTCCTCAACTCCTTCCCCTCCACACCTTTCCCTATCTCCAATAAGCCCTCTCTTATTTTAGCACCCACTTTTTATCCCCTTCTCCCTGATTCTACCCAACTCCCCAACCTTTTTTACCTCTTTCACTCGATCTCATGGTCCATTGTCTAAAGTAGATCCCCCATCGAAGGATCTGTTTCCCCTACAGGAGGTAGCAGGACAGGAAGGCATAATGAAAATGTATGTTCCCTTTTCTTTTTCAAACTTAAGCCAAATTGAAAAGCAAGACGGATCCTTCTCAGTAGAACCAACTAACTTTAAAAAAGATTATAAGTTTTTAACTCAATCTTATGACTTACCTTACCAGGATGTTCATGTTATTATAACTTCCATTATAACCCCAGAAGAAAAAGATTACATTTGGGCTCTGACTATAGCCCATGGCAATAAAGTTTTTTGCAGAAAACCCCATTACTCTCCATGGTAGGCAAGGAACAAATGCAGTCCTCACAGCAGATCCAACTTGGAACTACCAGGCCAATCCCCATATAAAAAGAAAATGGAACATTTTCTCACTTGCTTTATTGAAGAAAAGAGGAATGCAGGTTTCAAAGCTGTCAATTCTAATAAAATATCAGAAATCACTCAGAAAAAAGAAGAAAACCCAGCCTTCATTCTAAATCGTTTAACTGATACTATTTTAAAATATACGAATATTAACCCTTCCTCCAAAGAAAGGAAGCTTTTCCTTCATACCCATTTTATCACCCAATTGGCCCCAGACATTTGAAGGAAACCTCAAAGAATAAAACAAGGTCCTTAGGCACCCCAAAGAGAACTTACAAAAGTAGCTTTTAAAGTGTTTAACAATAGACAGAAAGAAAGAGAACAGGCAGAAAAACAGAAAGAATAGGAACAAGGGGTAAAAAAAAAACACAAAAACAAAAAGAGAGAGAAGATAAGGAGGCAATTCAAGAAAGAGAGAGGAGAGAGATGATGCCCATTATTTGCTCTTTGCCAATGCCTTGAGATAACCCAGGATAATCCATGGTAATAAATACCAACATTTGGGGGGTGAGAAAATACCATCTTGCCCATGCTTTTGTGGCATAAAATAGACCACTGGGCAAAAAAAAGCATCCAGCAACTGCGGGTCCCACCCCCAGGTCCCAGCCCATGGTGCCACTGAACAAGCCACTGGAAAGCCAACTGTTCCATGAAATCTAACTGTGCATTCAGATGTCCTTCCTTTCCCAAACAGGTGCTATCAGCTCCAGAAATGTTTGACCTTGGAATAGCTGCGGATGACTGACGAAGCCCAGGGTCTGGCATACCCCGACCATGCCATCACCACCACAGAACTCAGGGTAAGTGGTAGGTAAGCCCATTTGTTTCATTTTAGATATGGGCATTACATACTCTGTCTTGCCTGACCATTCAGGGCAGCTCATTCCCTCCTCAATTTCAGTCATAGGTATCACTGGTCAATGCTCATTTCCCCTTAAAACATTGCCTCTACCCTAGTATAGAAAATTAAAAATTTTCTCATAGCTTTTTAGTAATTCCTAACTGTCCCACTCTTTTATTGGAGTGAGATATTTTAACAAAGCTTAAAACAATCCTTCAATTAACAGAAACAAAATATGCTAATAAGTTGCCTCAAACCTTTCTGTTCCTGTTTGTGGAGGAAAACACTCTCTTCCCCTAAGGAAATAGTTCTTGCTCTTGGAATTTTTAACCCAAATGAGTAGGCTGGACATCCATGCAATTGCTCATTTCTCCAAAGCCTTGGACTCCCCTTTCTTAGGGTGGTCACTTTGTCTCAGAGTCTTAGCCTCTGCAGCACTTCTCATCCAAGAATATTTTAAACTTGTGCTATATGCTCAATTATCTGTCCTCTCTTCTAATAACCTCCCTTCCCTTTTAACTCTACAAGCTATTTCTAGTACTGCCCACCTCTTATCAATATATATATATATATATGCACAGCTCCTTTATAACCCACAGGTTAAAATACCTTATTCAGCTACAATCCCTAACCCAGCAAAATTCTTTGCTCCTCTAAAGCATCAGAAACCTATGCATAACTGCATAAAAATTATAGATCTTTTACTTCATCCATTTCCCAACATGAAGTTTTCCCTTCTGCCCCCTTCAGCTAACACTTGGTTTATTAATGGCAGTGCTTTTAAAGACCCCGTTAAGCAGCCAGGATATACTATAGTGTTTGCCCAGGAGGTAATTGCGTCTGGACCTCTGCCTCTTGGCACCACTTCCCACCAGTCAAAGCTCATAGTCCTCACCTGAGCTCTAAAGATAACAGTGAATACCCCCACTAACATTTATACTGACTCTAAATATACTTTCTATATTATTCATTCACATCTAGTTATATGGAAAGAGAGAAGATATCTTACTTCTAAAAATTCTCCTTTATTAATAAAATTCTCATCCTTAAACTCCTTGAGGCAGCACAAGCCCCTGCCCAGGTAGTAGTTATTCATTGTAAGGGTCACCAAAATGAAAAAAGACCCCATCTCAATAGGTAATAACAGAGCAAATGAGGAAGAAAAAAGACAGGTTCAGACCCCTACTCAGCTTCTAGTAATGCCCACCCCAGTACCTGCTTACTCTACCTTAGGACAAAAAGACTTGGCCCAGCTTGGTGCAAACCTCAATGAGGGATACTTTTGCCAACATGATAAAATAATTTTGCCCCAACAGCATGCACAGAAAATTTTAACTAACCTGCATGACCAGTTTCATATTAGTGCAAAGTCAGTAGCCTCTCTCCTACCATCTTGGCTAGAAAACTTTCTCTCAAGTTATCTTTCATTCTTCTCTGCCCTTTTAGGAGTGCTCCCCCTCCTTGGCCCCTTAATATCCTCCTAATAATTTTCTTCCTAGCCCACTGCCTCTTACAATGTCTGACTGTTCAAAGGTCAATAGCAGCCATGTCCAACAAGCAAAATGCTGAAAACATACTCCTGCTACAACAGAAATTTGAAAATCTGTTCCTGCTGCAACAGAAGCATTGCTATCAGCCCATTCCAACAAAGATGCTCAAAAACCCAATTAGTAATGGCCCTGCTCAATTCAAAGCAATTTCCCCTGCCAATAACATTCATACCCAGAAGGAAATAGCTAAAGAAAGAACACAACCCCCCTGCTTCTTCTAAAAATTACTTCAAGCTGAGCTAAAGCATTAACCAAAAAACCCAACCCCAGCTTCATTCAATTTTATCAAAAGGAAAAGGCAGGAATGCCAGGTCTCAGAAAAAGAACTTTATTGGTAAAAGGGACTTTTTACCCAGGGGCCCCTCATCTTCTTTTGCAGAACCAGATGTGACAGCAAGATAAATGATCACAAGGTTTATGGTTAAAAGATGTTTGACAGCTACAGACATGCTGGCATCTCACCCACCAGATGGCAAAGAATGCACAACCAGATAAATAATGATAGGCATGCGGTCAAGGCTTGTTCCTATTTGACAACTGATTAACAAACTCCTCTAGTATATAATTAAGCCTCCTCTAAAAGCCGTATCCTTGTGAATCCTAATAAAAATCTTTGAGGAACTTTGGATAGAGGTTCAGACTTCCACATGGTGACAGCTAGATGCCATGTGGAGTCCAATTCCCAAAGTCTCTCTTAACTTTGTGTCTGCGTCTTTCTTTAAGTTTCCATTCATGACTCGTATCAGGACTTTTTTTCCAGGCTGCCTTTTGGCAACAAATAGATGCAGCTGCACATCAAAGGGGAGCAGTGTGAGTCACCACCTAACAGGCACCCTCCCCTCCCAGCATGATATTCCCTTTAAAAAATGCAGCTCCCAGTAATAGAGCGAAGCCAGTTTCTTTCCTTTCGCTGCTGGCTCCCACTGGCATTCTCCCTTTCCTTTCTCTGGCTCCCCCCCCCACCCACTTTCTTTCCTTTCAATAGCTCCCACCTGCTTCCTTCCTTCAATAACTCTATTAAGCTTTGACTCACTATACTGCATAGATTTCTTAATAACTCCAACCCAACAATAAGTATTCTAATAAGTGACATGGAATGATTTTCTATTTCTCTAAATTATTTCAATGATGTTTTATAGTTTTCAGTTTACAATTCTCTCACTTATTTTGTTATATGTTTCCTAATTATTTTATTCATTTGGCTCCATAGTAAATGGAATTATTGTGTTAATTTAATTTTCAGGTTGGCTATTGCAAATATATATCAATGCAGTTTATTTTTGTATATTGACCTTGTATCCTACAACTTTGCTAAACTCATTTATGAATTCTCATAGTTCGTATGTGTGTGTGGTTGTGTGTCATTGTGTGTATACCTATCTCTTTGTATTTTTAATAAAAAGAATCATGTCTTCAGCAAAGAAAGATATTTTTACTTCTTCTTTTCTCATATGAATACTTTTTTTTTCCTTGCCCAACTTCTCTGACTAGAACCTACAGTGCATTATTGAATGAGAGCAGACATGCCTGTCTTATTCGTCCAAGGGGAATGTGTTCTCCTTTCACTATTAATATTTTGCAACAATTAGTTTTCCAAAGATAGTTTTCATCATGTTTGAGAAGTTTCCTATTATTCCTCATTTGTTGCATATTTTTACCATGGAAGTACATGGAATTTCGTCAAATGTTTTGTCAGCATCTATTGAGAGGATCCTTTATTTTATCCTCTATTCTACAAATGTGGTATATTACATTTATTTTCATATGTTGAAAAAATCTTGTGTGCTTGAGATAAATCCCTATTGGTCATGAGAATATATTTTTATACATTGAAAGATTCAGTTGGCTAATATTTAATTAAAGATATATTTGCCTATATTCATAAAGCAGAAAGGTCTGTAGTTTACCTCTCTTATAATGTCTTTGTCTGGTTTTGATATGAGGTTAATACTTTCCTCATGAGATACATTGGCAAGTGTTCCCTTTTCTCATTTCTGGTAGATTTTGTGAAAGGTTGGTGTTAATTGTTATTCAAATATCAGTGTAACTCACCAATGACATTTGATCATGAGCTTTTCTGGGTGAGAAGTTTTAATTACCAATTCTGTATTTTCAATTGTTATAGATTTATTAGAATTTTCTCTTATTTTCCAAATTCCTTTGAATTTTTCTCTGACCCATTGGTTATTTAGGAATATGGTATATAATTGTCAAATATTTGTGAGTCTGATGTCGACTTCTGTCTTTAATTTCTAATTTTTTTGTGTGTGTTTAATTGGAGAACATACTTTGAATGCTTTCAAATCACTTAAATTTATTGAGACTTGTTTCATAGCCTGGCACATAGTCTATACTGACGAATGTTTCATAGAGACTTAAGGATATGCGTATTACATTCGGTAGAAGTTTTTATTAATGTCTATTAGATCTAGTTGGTCTATAGTGTTTTTAAAGTTTCTTTACCTGTTGATCATTTGTCTAGTTGTTCTAACCAATTTTGAAAGTGGGGTACGACATCTTAAATGACTGTTTTTGAACTGTTAATTTCTCCTTTAACGTCATTTTGTTTTATTTTATGTATTTGGAGCTGTGTTTTCAGGCATACCTATGCTTATAAGTATTACATCACCTGGATGGTTTGAGACATTTATCATCATAAAATATCCTTCCTTGTTCTAGTAACAATTTTTGTCTTAAAGTTCATTTTGTCTGATAGGAGGGTAATTCCAGCTCTCTGGTGGTTACTGTTTGTAAGGTGTATCACTTTCCACCCTTTCACTTTTAATTGCTTTTGCCTTTGAATTCAAATTATACTTCTTACAGATAGCAGTAGTTGGATTAAATGTTCTTTTAAAAAAATCTGTTTTCCCAATCTCTGCCTTTGCTTGGAGTGTTCAATTTATATTTAAGGCACTTATTGAATAGGTAGGATATATGTCTGCCATTTTCATATTGCTTCCTATAATCTTAAATATTTTCCCCTCTATTTTTAAATTGCTGCGTTCCTTGATGTTAAATAGATATCTTCTCTTCTACCATTCTGAATCTTTACTGTTTATTTAGCTATTTATTTTATTTATTTTCTGAGCATTTGTTCTAAGGATTACCCTAAATATAACAATATAGCTCTTATTAATTACAACTTAATATCAGTAGTTTACAAATACATTGTTCATATATAGCTCAATTGCATAACAAACTCCATCTTTATACATTACATGTTCATTGATGAGTATTTATATTTATTGCTTTAGGCAGTTATCTTTCAGTGATAGTTAGAAAAAAGAGTTACAAAATATATATTTTCCATGATATTTACCTATATAGTTACCTTTGATGATGCTGTTTATTTTTTACATGAATTCAACTTATTCTCTAGTATCTTTTCATTTCAGCCTGAAGAAATAAAAAGGTATACCTTATAAGAGAGGTTTGTAGTGACACCTCTCTGAGTTTCTTCCACTTCGAGTGCCAAGTAACCTGCTGATAGACGCTGTGACTTTGACCTCTTGGTTTCCAAGACTACAAAAGGGCAGAGGAGATAGTGATGAGAACAGCTCAAGTTAAACTCCACAAACTTTAACCATGCTCACTGATATTCAGTGTTTTTTTCTTGGATAAACATGCCACATACAGTTGTAAGCTCTTGCTTCATTTCCAAAGTTCTGAAAAAGTTGATTGTGACATTTTTCCCCAGGGTTTTCATTGATTTTATGCAGGAGAGAATTTTCAGTGTTCCTTTCTTTGCCATTTCTGCTAACATCACTTTTGTTCTACTTCTGATCCAAACAGTGGGGTTCTTTTATTCAGTTCAATTTGCTTTATTTCTCACTTCTAAGGTCCTAATCCATGTTACTATCTCCCTTAACCAATTTTCCTGAATTCTAGACATTCTTTATTAAAAAACTGCATTTTGTGAAAGGCTTTCTTCATACTCCCCTAAATATAATTTTTTATTGCATATAATCACAGAATCCTATGGTCTTAAGCAACAATCAACACATTTGAATATTTTAGTTGAGCAGGTCCTCTTTAATAGATCGTACAATCTAAGAGACCATAAACCAATTCCATCCTGTTCTGTGCATAGTTCCTAGGAACCAGTCCTGTAATTGAATGGGTATCATCCAATAAAATATTTGAAGCCCTGTGAATTTAAGGATATTAGGTGACAATTTATTTAAAGTTTTAGACTATGCTGAGTGTTTACACTGTATAAACAATACATAACTGAAGGCTAATGGTTCAAAGTGCCACGTATTTTGGTCAAATCTGGATTGTATGATGATTTAGATAATGATCTTTAGAGAGGGGTACTAATATTTGTAGACCCTCCATTCTTATTCTTCATTTAAAAGTCAATGCAACTTCCGGAGAAGATGGCGGCTTAGTAAGACGCGCGGGTCTTAGTTCCTCCTCCAGAAAAGCAACTAAAGAAACAGAAACAATACGAAACAGCTCCCGGAGTCACGACAGAGACCAAAAAAGACAGCGTACCCCATTCTGGAACGGCTGAACGGGTAGGGAGAATCCACTGCGGTGAGATACCCGAGGGGTGCACGTTTTCCCGGCTGGGGTGGCTGGCGACTGGGGTCCCCTCCACGCACGTGGCTCCCCAGTCGGACTGGGAACATTGGATAGCGGGGCCCTCCCGTCACGCTTGGCGTCTCAGGCCAGCTGGGCAATTTGGACCGGCACTCCCCCAAGCCACGGCCAGCGACCCCCGCCTCCACACGCGGTTTCCTGGGCCGACTGCCCCGCAGACAAACGACCGCCACGAGCGCCACCTACTGGGCAGGAAAAGAAAAACAGAGCCCAGAGATTCCACAGAAAAACCTTTCAACCAGCTGGGTCCCACACCCAGGGAGATCTGATCAAATGCCCAGACACCAGCAGAAAATAATGGATGACACTCGGAAAATTGAAGATATGGCCCAATCAAAGGAACAAACCAATAGTTCAAATGAGATACAGGAGCTGAGACAACTAATGCTGAATATACGAACAGAAATGGAAAAACTCTTCAAAAACCAAATCAATAAATTGAGGGAGGACATGAAGAAGATATGGGCTGAACAAAAAGAAGAAATAGAAAATCTGAAAAAACAAATCACAGAACTTGTGGGAGTGAAGGACAAAGAAGAAAAAATGGAAAAAACAATGGATACCTACAATGGTAGATCTAAAGAGACAGAAGCTACAATTAGTGAACTGGAGGATGGAACAACTGAATTCCAAAAAGAAACAGAAACTATAGGGAAAAGAATGGAAAAACTTGAGCAGGGAATCAGGGAACTGAATGACAATATGAAGCGCACAAATATACGTGTTGTGGGTGTCCCAGAAGGAGAAGAGAAGGGAAAAGGAGGAGAAAAACTAATGGAAGAAATTATCACTGAAAATTTCCCAACTCTTATGAAAGACCTAAATATACAGATCCAAGAAGTGCAGCGCACCCCAAAGAGAATAGACCCAAATAGGCGTTCTCCAAGACATTTACTAGTTAGAATGTCAGAGGTCAAAGAGAAAGAGAGGATCTTGAAAGCAGCAAGAGAAAAACAATCTGTCACATACAAGGGAAACCCAATAAGACTATGTGTAGATTTCTCAGCAGAAACCATGGAAGCTAGAAGACAGTGGGATGATATATTTAAATCACTAAAAGAGAAAAACTGCCAACCAAGACTCCTATATCCAGCAAAATTGTCCTTCAAAAATGAAGGAGAAATTAAAACATTTATAGACAAAAAGTCACTGAGAGAATTTGTGACCAAGAGACCAGCTCTGCAAGAAATACTAAAGGGAGCACTAGAGTCAGATACGAAAAGACAGAAGAAAGAAGTATGGAGTAAAGTGTAGAAAGAAGGAAAATCAGATATGATATATATAATACAAAAGCCAAAATGGTAGAGGAAAATATTATCCAAACAGTAATAACACTAAAAGTTAATGGACTGAATTTCCCAATCAAAAGACATAGAATGGCAGAATGGATTACGACCCAGCAATACCACTGCTAGGTATCTACTCAAAGGACTTAAGGGCAAAGACACAGACGGACATTTGCACACCAGTGTTTATAGCAGCATTATCTACAATTTCAAAGAGATGGAAACAGCCAAAATGCCCATCAACAGACGAGTGGCTAAACAAACTGTGGCATATACCTACGATGGAATATTATGCAGCTTTAAGACAGACTAAACTTATGAAGCATGTAATAACATGGATGGACCTAGAGAACATTATGCTGAGTGAGTCTAGCCCAAAACTAAAGGACAAATACTGTATGGTCCCACTGATGTGAACCGACATTCGAGAATCAGCTTGGAATATATCATTGGTAACAGAGACCAGCAGGAGTTAGAAACAGGGTAAGATAATGGGTAATTGGAGCTGAAGGGATACAGACTGTGCAACAGGACTAGATACAAAAACTCAAAAATGGACGGCACAATAATACCTAAGTGTAATGTAACTAGGTTGGAACACTGAATGAAGCTGCACCTGAAATATGGTTTTTTGTTTGTTTGTTTGTGTGTTTGTATCTTTTGTTTTTGTTTTTTTCTTTTTCCTTTATATATATATATATTATTAGTATTATTATTTTAATTCTCTTCTCTATATTAACATTCTATATCTTTTTCTGCTGTTTTGCTAGTTCTTTTCCTAAATTGATGCAAATGTGCTAAGAAATGATGATCATACATCTATGTGATGATACTAAGAATTACTGAGTGCATGTGTAGAATGGAATGATTTCTAAATGTTGTGTTAATTTCTTTTCTTTTTTTTGATTAATAAAAAAATTAAAAAAAAAACATTAGGGTTTTAGCTACTATATCAACAGAACAGTAGAACATATGGAATAAAAATAAGTAATAGGGGGAATAAATATTAAAATAAATTTAGTTTGAAATGCTAGTGGTAAATGAAAGCGAGGGGTAAGGGGTATGGTATGTATAATCTTTTTTTCTCTATTATCATTTTATTTCTTTTTCTGTTGTCTTTTTATTTCTTTTTCTAAATTGATGCAAATGTTCTAAGAAATGATGAATATGCAACTATGTGATGATATTAAGAATTACTGATTGTATATGTAGAATGGAATGATATCTTAATGTTTTGTTTGTTAATTTTTTTTAATTAATAAAAAAAGTTAAAAAAAAAAAAGTCAATGCAGAGTTAAGAATCAATATCAAAAAAATGTTTTACTCAGACACAGAAGGCCAAGGGAAGATTAAAAGCTATGTCTTTTTAAATTCTGGAATATATCCTATACTTTTCCTAAGTCACCTGGGGAATTCTTAAAAGGTATACAGTATTCTTAGATTTTTCTTTGCTAAATTCTAACCCTTACTAGTAGAAAATTAAGAAAGAATACTTAATGACATGAAGATAACCTCAGAATATATATTTTCTGGAATATTTCTTCCATACAAGAAGTTCACTTTTTATAAGGGAACAAAATTAGAAGTGAGTATGTAATGTTGTATTTAGGTCATATTGTTACAGTAAAATAATAGAGTATAATGAGGCTCTTTGCTGCTTAGAGTAAAGTGATTTTATTACTAAGTCAATTTTAGCAGGGCTTTAGAGTAGTATTTTTGCTACTTTATTTGAGGTAGGAGACTTTTGGGCACTCATTCAAAGAGTCACAATCATCTCCTCCTTAATACTGTATTAAACATGTGGATGCTGGAAACATTGTAATTCCTAATAAATTAAAGTACCCATTATATTCGGAGCTTGCAAATGCTGTTTACCTGGGTTATCACTGTGTTTTCTTAATTGAGAAAACATATCATGCTGCCCTAAAATCAAGAGGTTGATTTTTTTGGCATTAACAATTCTTTATGACATAAGCTGGGAAATTGTTCCACTCTTGTCCATTCATAGGGCACCATTTAACATAGCAGTAATTCAAGTCACTTAAAATGCAAGGAAAATTATCATGTACAAAATAGTCGCAGATCTTTTTTCTTCCACTCTCCAGTTGCCCCAGGTGCTCATTAGGAATGATTTTTCAGGTTCTTTAAAATTAATTTCCAGTAAAGTTAATTACATACTGAATAAATTATGAAACAAATAGATTTAGAGGTGGAGATGAAATGTTGATCAGTTCCAATTCTTTGGGCCCACAAATTTATTCTGCAAAAAATAAAATCATCAAGTGAGAAAAATAAGAACTAGGGTATAAAATAGCATCTTTGAAGGGTAAACATAGTAGATAATTGCTCAAGTTTAAAATGGGACTTTATATAATTCTTTCAAACAGAACAATGTTAGTATCATCATTTGCTGGCATTCATAGTTAAGTTAGAATAGAAAAGTATTAAAATCATTTTTACTGTACAAAGCAACAACCCAGCCCACTAAAACATTTGCCACTCATTCTCCATTGTCATTTTATGAGCTCCAGCACCTTCATCTACATTTCAGGTAACTGGCCAATGTGGTAGTTAGATTCAGTCGTTAACTTGGCCAGGTGAAGGCACCTAGTTTTGTTGCTGCAGACATGAGCCAATGGTACATGAACCTCATCTGTTGCTAATTACATCTGCAGTCGAATAGAAGGCGGGCCTGCTGTAATGAATGATGTTTGACTTAATTGGCTGGTGCTTAAATGAGAGACTCAACATAGAACAGCCCAAGCAGCTCAGCATTCCTTATCGCAGCACTCGTAGCTCAGCCCAGGCCTTTGGAGATACAGGAAGAAGTCACCCCAGGGAAAGTTGTTGGAACCCAGAGGCCTGGAGAGAAGACCAGCAGAGACCATCCTGTGCCTTCCCACGTAAGAAACAACCTCAGTTGAAACTTGGCTGCCTTTCCTCTGAAGAACTAACAAAACAAATCCCCTTTTATTAAAATCCAGTCCATCTCTGGTGTATTGCATTCCAGAAGCTAGTAAACTAAAACAGCCAAGTTCACCAATACACTGTACTTCAAAATTTTAGAGTTATAAATTTTTTTGTAACTAATCATTCTTTTTTTTCCAGCTAATCATTCTATAGATGAGAGAGGGTAAGGGATTCATATGAGGTCCCAAATTAATTGTTAGAAAAATGTTCCTTTCCTAAGAGAGAAAATGGAAATGAATTCCATTTTCCATACATTTATATATATATATATATATATATAATATATATATATATTCCTTTTTTTTTTCTTATTTTTGTTGCTGTCCTAAAACATGGTTCCAGTCTTGAGACCATGGGACCATGATAACTTGCTTCAGGAAGAAAGCACAAAAATGCACCTGGTCCCACCTTCACCAGAGCAGGGTGGAAAGGATTCTATCAATCTGCTCTGTCAATCTACCTTGACTCCTTGCAGAGCAATTACTTCTTTTCTATCCAAGCACTGTGCAGTATGAGAGGATTTCCTGTAAGACACTGGCAGATGAGACACAGGGTATCCCTTCTCTGAGAGTCTCTCTAGCCCAAGATTTTCAAAAACGTAACTCAGTTGCTCTCCAAACATTCCCATTGCCTTAACTGATTAAATATATCTTTTTCAAGGCAGAAAACTATTTCAAATGTTATGTTTTATTTCCGATTCTATATTTTATCTATGAAATCTCTCAGGCCATATATTTCTTAAAAACTGAGCTTTGCCACTCAGAAACTTCTGACAAAATTTTAAGTGTTATTGTGGTATAATGTGCATAGAATGAATTCAACTGTATCAAAGGAATATACATTGAATTTTAATAAATTTACAGAGTTGTGTGACTATCACAAGAGTCCAATTTAGAACATTTCCTTTAACTCAAAATCACTCCTCATTCGAAACTGCAGTAAATCTCAATCACCCAGTCTCTGCACTCAGGCAAATTCTAATTTACTTTGTAACACTTCACATTTGCCTTCTCTAGATATTTGTCATAAAAGGAATCATTTGATATATGGCCTTTTGTGTCTGGCTCTTTTCAACTAACAGAAGGTTTTTGAGTTTGTTCCAGGTTGTGTTTTGAATCAGTTGATTATATTTTATTATCCAATAGTATTCTACTGCATGGATAAATCATATGTGTTTATTCACTTAACAGATAATGGAAAATGGGGTAAACTTTGTTCTTGGGCTTATGAATAATCCTGTCATAAACATCAGTGTACAATAAAGTGCCTTAATAAAGACATATGTTGTTATTTCCCTTTATTGGATTCCTAATAGTGGAATTACTGTGGCATATGGTAAATTTATTTGTGGTCATGTAGAAAATTTAAAAAAAAAAGCTGTTAGACATTTTTCTGAGGCCCTGAATAATTTTACATCCCATGACAAAATGTGAGGGTTCCTGGTCCTCTGATCTTTACCAGCAGTTACTGTCTGTTCATTTGATTTTAGTCATTGCAGTGGACATAAAGTGGTATCTCGTGTTTTCAATATTATTTCTCTAATGATGAATAATGTTGAATATCGTTTCATGTACTTCTTGGTCATTTGTACATTTCTTTTTGTTAGTAAGTCTATTGAATCCTTTGCCCATTCTAAAAACTGGATTATTTAAAAATTATAGTTGATTTTTAATTGTTTCTTGTGTATTTTGGATTCAGGTCCTTTATAAGATAAATGATTCACAAATATTTGCTTCTACTTTGTGGTGCATCCTTTTATTTTCTGAATTGCGGTTTTGAAGCTCAAGGTTTGGGATTTTAATGAATTCAAATTCCTCATTTATTGGCTTTTATTAATTGTGCTTTTGGTGTCATGTGTAAGAAATTTTTATCTGACACCAGATCAAAATATTTTATCTTTTGTTTTGTCCTAAATGATTTTTATTTTTAACACATCAATTTAGGTTTTTTAAATTTTGCAGTACTTTTAGCATATAGTATGAGATAAAGGTCTAAAATTATCTTTTTGAATGTGGGTAGCATGCTTTAATATAAGTTGAAAAAACTCATTTTCCTTAATTGAATTTTCATGAAATTTTGCCAAGAATACATTGAATATAAATATCTTAATTTGTGCTCCTTTAATTTTCTTCCACTGGAATTTATTTCTATGCTTATGCCTTTACCACACTTTCATGTTTACTGTCACTTTATAGTCAGCTTTGAAATCAGTAAAGATATGTCACTAAATTAATTCTTCCTTTTTTAAAACGTTATTTTACAACTCTGGGTGTTTCATATGTTTGGATAAATTTTAGGGTCAGCTTTAACTGAAGAGCAGGGATTTTGATTAGAGTTGCGTGAAATCCTAATACTATAAAATTTTCTAATCCAATAATTAGGTATGTCTCTCCCTTTCTAAAAATTGTCTCTAACTTGTAAACAATGTTTTATCAATTTAAATGTAAATTCTTGCACTTTCAAGATTTATTTCTAGGTATTCCGTTCTTTTGATGCTCTTGTATACTGAATTGCTCACTCAATTTCTATTACAAATTGTTTATTGCTAGTGCATAGGGATGCAGATAGTATTTTTATTTTTATTTGGTTTCCTGTATCCTGGATTAATTTATTTGTTCTTCAAAAATAGTGGGTTCTTTAGGAATTTCTAAATACATGACCTAATCTGTGACTAAAAGCAAATTTGCTTTTGTCCTTTCCAAACTGGATGGTTTTTATTTCTAGTTACTCATCTAATTACACTGGTTCGAACTTCTCCACAACACTGTCTTGTACACGAATTCATGGGGAAAGCTTTGTCTCATGCAGTTAAGTATTTTGCTAGCTGTAGATTTTTCATAAATATGCTTTATGAGGTTGAGGATACACTTTATGGGGTTTCCAGTTTGACTAGAAATTTTTTTATGAATAGGTATTTTGTTAAATGTCTTCCTGTGTGTCTTGATATGAGCATGAATCTTGCATCTTTTATTCTTTTAAAATGATATTTTTAAAATATTTACTTTGGATCAACCAAATTGATAATGGTGCATAATCATTTATGGGTATAAGATGCTTGATTTGATTTGCTAGTATTTTGTCAAAAATTTTTGCATCTATTTTTATTAATGATATTTATCAGTAGTGTATTTACATGGGAATTATTTGTGTGGTTTTCATTTCAAGGAATACTGGCCTGATTATGTGATTCAGATAGTAATCTTTTCTGCTCTATTTTCTGGATGAATTTTTGAATGATTATTTATATTTATTTAAATATATGTTTCGGGTTTACTTTCGAAGTCATCTATGCCTGGGATTTGCCTTCTTGGACGATGTATAATCATGAATTCAGTGCCTTTACTCTTATATTTCTATTCAGATTTTGTATTTTTTATTTAGTTTATGTTATTTGTATCACTATGAAATCTATTTAATTAAAGCTGCGTGATGAGTTTAATGAACATTTTAAACTTTGTTTTGCATTATGTGTAAATCAGTAATAATATCCCTGCCTTTTATCCCTGATTTTTTAAATAATTTGTGTCTTCTATTTTATTCTTTGTCTATCTAGTTAAAAGTTTGTCAATTTTGTTTATTGTTTCAAAAAACCAATTTGCAGTTTTATTTCTATTCTTCTTTTTTGGCTTCTTATTTTTTTTTGATTTCCACTTTAATCTTACTCTTTCCAGTTTATAGTGTGTTTAATTTGCTGTCTCTTTTCTTTTTTTGGTGAAAATTTATTAATTTGAGATATATATTAATTTCTAATATAGCTTTATTAGTTTAAACTGCCCTCTAACCACTGCTTTAGCTGCATCCCATACAATTTAGCTGCAATTATCTTTTCATTCTCTTCCAAATCAAATTATTTTCTTAATTCTTTTGTGATGTTTAACTTGTTTCTATAGATTATTCAGAAGTGTACTGTTTAATTTCCAAGCGATTATTTTCCGAATTTTCTTTTGTTGTTTCTCCTAATTTAATATCATTGTGGTCAGAAATCGTGTTTTGTATATAGTTAAGATAATTTTTCAATATTTATTTTATAACTTTAATAGTTGTTTTATACAAATGTGCTCTAACTTGGAGAATAATCCGTGAATATTTTAGAAGAATCTGTATTCTGCTATTCTAGGATGAACTTTTTCAGAGAAGTTAGTTATGTCAGTTGATTGATAAAGTGAAAATCCTCACTGATTTTCTGTCTTGATATACTATCAGGTACTGAATTCGAGAATTGAAATCTTTAAATTAATTAATATTTTGCCTTTAATTATATCAGTTAGGGCATCATGTACGTCAGGGCTGTATTGCTATATATGTACAATAAATTTTATATCTTCCTGACTTTGGTCCCTTTGTTACTACAAATTAGTGTATTTTTCTCTAGTAATATATATATATTTTTTATTTTAAAACATATTTTTCTTGTATTATCATAGTTAATCTGTCTCTCTCCTGTTTACTGTTTGCATGGTGTTTTAGTTTGCAAGAGTTATTGCAATGTGATATAACAGAAATGAAATGGCTTTTTTTTTTTGACATGGGCAGGCACCAGGAATCGAATCCAGTTCTCCGGCATGCAGGCAAGAACTCTGCCACTTGTGCCACCATTGCCCGCCCTGAAATGGCTTTTAAAAGGACAATTTTATTGTTTACAGTTCTACAGCTGCAAAAATGTCCAAATTAAGGCATCCAGGGAAGGGACCTTGGTTCAAGAAGGCTGATGATGTTCAGGGTTTTTTTCTCTCAGGTGGGAGGACAAATGGCAAACCTAACAACGTCTGCTAGCTTTCTCTCCAGGCTTGTTCAGCAGCTTCCCCAGGGACCGTTTTCTTTCTGGAATCCCGCCTTGAATGGGTGGAGACCCACCTCCATGGAAACAATCAAAAAGTTCCCACCCAGCAATATTGAATGAGGATTAAAGGATAATAGCTTCAAACTGGCACACATAGCATTTTTATTCTATTATTTTATTTTTATCTCTGTGTCTTTGAATCTAAAGTGTATACTTTATATATATAGAATAGAGCTGGAATTTTTAAATCCATTTACATTAATATTATTACCGATATGCTTGGTTGTATGGCTGCTCATTTGCTCTATTTTTTAATTGCTCTCTTTTTGGTTCCCACATTCCTTATTTATTACCTTGTTTTGATATATATTTTAAATATATGTTTTCTGGTGTACCACTTTAATATCTTTCTTAATTTTTTTATTTTTCAGAATATTTTTATTATGGTTTTTTAGATATTACAGAATTCATTTTAACTTAAAACAACCTACTTTCAGAAATACTAAAATATATAAAACTTTTGTCACCATAACTCTGTTTCCTCCCCTCTTCTCTGTGCATGAATTGGGGGTGCGCTTTCGTTTGTATAAATCGTCTTTAAATTTCTTACCATACCACTTTGTAGTGTTCAGTGTAAAAGTTTTGCACTCTTTAAAACATTTTTATTTCTAAGTATTTAAATGTTTGTGATGCTCTTGCATCTGGAATTATTTCCTCAACTTCATTTTCTGGTTATTCATTGCTTCTTTTGGGAAGTGGAATTTATTTTTGTTTGTTGATCTATTATTCTACAATGTTGAGGAATCACGAAAGTTCTGAAGGCTTTTTTTTTTTTTTGACTGAAATTTCATGCTTATTTTCCCTGGGTAGAATTTTCAGTAGTATTCTGAATAGATATCCACGTCTTGTGCTTGATAGTAAAGAGAAAACATTCAGATTCTCTTCAACTGTGAAGTTAGTCAGTAGTTGCCTTTATTATACTGAGGAAATCTAATTTGTTGGTGTTTTTTAATAAGAAATGATGCATTTTGTCAAATCATTTTCTGTCTCATCTTCTACTAAAATGAACAAGAAGCTAATGGGTATTTTTTGGTTGAGTGATTTGAATATATTCAACCAAATGTTTTACAATTTTCCAGAGAAATAGAGTGAATACTTTTTTTAAAAAAAAGAGGTTCATATAAGGAATTTAGCTGCCATGATTGTGGGGGCTGGCTAGTAGAAGATCCCTTGGGAAAGCAAGCAAATTGGAAATTCTGATAGGTGTACTACAGTGGTCATGGGGGTGAAATCTGTAGGGGAAGTCAGCAAATCTGAAACTCAGAAGGGAGGAGATAGGTTGAGTAGACTTTTTCTCCATCAGTTTCAAGTCTCTTGAAAATGAGGAGGGGGAATTTGAGTAGCTATCCCATTTCCTCCAATTAAAATGTCACAGACTTCCAATGTTACTGCTAATATTTACTAAATTTTCTTCACTAGAAGTTTCTGAATTTATTGCATGTGTGTCATCGATTTAAAGATTCCTTAAATGGTTGCTTTTTACAATTTTGCATATTTTATCATCTTACCATTCCAGAAGCTCTTTCCTGCTTCACTATTAAAATATAAGTCACTTAATAGTCACATACTCAAATCTTTGACTTTTCACACTGTTCCCTCAGCTATGGTTATTAAAAATAAGGATTAAAATTCTATTGGACTCTCTTGTTTCTGCTGGTTCTTCTCTGACCCACACTTTTATGACAAATAATTATCAGTGTGCAATACATTTTTTGACTCAGTATTCACATGATGACAAAATAATATGCATAAATTGATTGGCAGATGCTTTGCACATGGCATGGCAAGACTTCATAACAAAATAAAAAGCAAATAATATTAATATTAGTATTGTTATTATTTTAATTTCTTTGCAGATCTAACTTGGTAATACTTAATTTGTTCAAATGGTTATTTTGCCATTGTTCAACAATGCATCTAACTATGCTGATAGTAAATAAGGTTTCCTCTCTTATATTGACCTGAAGTGTACTGAAATGAAAAGATTATCAAGATCAGCAAGAAGACTGTCATTTTTATTTTGTTTCTTTTTCCTCCTTTTTTTAAAAAAAAATGTAGATTCACGAAGCTGAGAATTACAAGAAAATGAAATGAAACCCTGAGAAAAAGTTTTCTAAGTATTAATAACATCCACTCTGAGGGAAACCATGAATGTCGCTGGGAAATTGAGGTATTGATGCGTATTGTAATTGATACACAATATAATTCCTGATTGGTCTTAGAGGCTGATGTTCAGTGTTCA
The DNA here is from genome assembly GCF_023851605.1 of Tamandua tetradactyla. Taxonomy (NCBI): domain Eukaryota; kingdom Metazoa; phylum Chordata; class Mammalia; order Pilosa; family Myrmecophagidae; genus Tamandua; species Tamandua tetradactyla. The sequence goes on from NC_135352.1 coordinate 34,347,790, forward strand.
TATCAAAGCATAGAATATGAATATTCAAACGTTATATATGTTTGTACTGTGAGTTTTCTAGAAACCAGGTTAAAATAATGAAGAAAATCTATTTCATAAATATTAATGACTAAGAAGTGATTCCACCAAGCCACATATTAAGTTGCCCCTTATTAGCTGTTATTTTTAGGAAAATTGTATAGATATTTTTCATTGGATCATTTCCCCAATTGACAAAAACCAGTATTATCAAAAACAAACCTTTAAGTATATTTTAGGGAGGTCTGTTTTTTAAGAAAACTCATATAGCCAAAGCTTGTAGCTTTTTTGGTGATGTCTCAGAAAATCTAAAAGATTAAGTAATTAGCAATAAATACCCAATTGGATCTTACAATCTGTTGATTCTTCCAGCCTCAAGCAATCCAGCATGCAGTAATTATTCTTACCATCATTTCATTTTGCTGCTGAAATTTCTGAACAGGTTTGTATGGCCTATAGAATTAAAGCTGAAACCCATGAGTATGATTTTCAATAATCTCTGTTGTAGCTCTAGATTTTTATTTCAGTTTATCAACTTTTGACCTGACACCCTTTTCTGGATTTTTTTCTTTTTTGGTCTTAACTTATAATTCTTTTAAATTTCATTGTTTATCATAATTTACCTATTTATGTCATGATCACTAGGTATGTCTCCTTTCTCATAACATCAACATATTTTTCCACACCTGTTTTCTGCCAATTATGAAGTTCTCTTTTTTTCTCAAATGTGTTCCTAAGATAGACAGACAGACAGTCAGACAAACAGACAAACATATAGATAGAGAGATGATAGATTGAATGGACGTATTTTTCTATGGACACTTCATGTCACTATGTCTGACACCATTACTTGTAGATGACTGGGAATTTGGCCTTCTGTGATGTCATTGTGTGGCTTTAAATTATAAGTATTAATTTAAAAGATAACACTGAATGAAGTGATACCTATGAGTTAAACAAGCCTCTGATCTTACTTCATATATATATTTTTGTAAATTGTAATTTTAGTGGTGTTGAATATATGCAATATTATTTACATTCTGCTGTATATTGCAATATAATATATATATTTATATAAAATAACCATTGCATTTATAAATGCCTTCTTCCCTTTCTAATTTCTATCTCTTTCTTCTCATCCTCCTATTTATATCTCAATCCTGAGATCTCACATTCCAATTCATTTTTTTATTATTTGCATGCTGGTTTCTGTAATGTTACTATTTAAAGTTAATTTTAAGAATTACAATATTTGTACTGATTTTCTTCCAACTATAACATTCTGAAATTACCCTCATTCCATGTACTATTCTCTCAGATATTCTGGACAGGAATTCAATCTTGAACATAGAAGTATAGTATGCTTTAATTAATATTTTTATTGCCAGGCATACATACAAAACTTCTTTCCTTTCAAGATAAAATATTTGTTTTCTTCTAGTGTTGTTTTTGCTTTTCTGTGATTCGGTGATTCATAGTTTTGTTGTATTATTTTTAGTAAGAAGGAGATACAATTTTCTACTACTTAAATGCAATTTTGTTTTATTCTCAGTTTTTATTCTTAAACATGTACAAATGAAGTTTTTAAGTCACATAATTGAATAGTTTATATTTTTAATTTAAGTGATTTTTGAACTATTAGATTTTGCATTAAGTAATTGTTAACGTTTTCTAAGAGCGAAAATAGGCACATTTATTTTCTAATAGTAACTGAATTCTTTAATTTTAATGTCAAGTTAATAAAAAGCTTTCATCAATATCTACTTCTGGAAAATCACTATTAATGTGATAAGAGAACCTTGTTTAACTACTACCCTGGAGAATTGGATAAGGGCCTTGAGCTCTCGGTTTTGTATAGATCAATTCAAGCTATAATATGCAATTTAAATATATCTAAAACAATGTTATTATTTCTCACAGTATTTACAATTTTCTGCTCCTTTTAATAGCACTTTTATCAATTTAAATTCCAAATTAATATTTTATAATGAATGAAATGTGTTTGTGAAATAAGATTAATTGTCACATTTGTTCTCAAAGGTGAAAAGTAGGAAAATGAGGTTTGGAAAAAAGATTAGAAATGTATATCCTAGCAAAAATTGGATTCTTTATAGAATTCATAATTTAATTCATGGTGTTCAGTTAGAATATGGCATTTTTATTCTAATCCTTCATTAGTCAGTATTAAAAAATATTTATAAGTAAAAATATGCTATACCTGGAAATAAAAAAGAGGAATGAAAAATATTTTCTGCCTGTAAGAAATACATAAATGTTGTTTGGGAAAACCAAAGTATAAATTATTGTAAAAGGAAGGAGAAATACAAACGAATGCTTCTGGAACCCAGAAGAGAAGCAACAATCTCTGCTTTTGTATGTTTAGGATGTCAGCATTTAGAGATACATTTATTTGAGTACAAATTATTACATGGCTAATTAATTTTTAGTAAAGACTTCATGCATGTCTTATTTTCACAAAAAGATCTCTTAATTCAAGTGTGATATTTTACATAATCGGTGAATGTTCAATATATAACACAGTGAAGACAGCTAAACAGGTTAGGAAATTCCCTTTTTGAGTACAGTGTGTCAGGAGTAGATGGAAAATGGACAAGAAAACAACAATAAGATATACTTACTAATCATCTTGAAGAGTATTCACTTTTTCTTTGCCTACCCTTTTTTATTTATTGGCACAGATGCAGTATTAAAATGTTAGCTCTCATAGGCAAACTTCTCTAAACATGAATAAGCATTGTTACTTATCTTCCAAAGAGAGCTTTGGATTCAATTCTGTCTAGAAGTTATAGAACCAGGAATGCAATGCATGTAATAAATGCTGCATACCAAATTGCAGACTCTAGAAAGATATATGCTTTTTAAGTGCAGGTAAATGACCAACATTCGGTTAGATGATGGTTAATAATTTCCAATTCACAATAAAGAACCCTTGGTTGTTTTTATATGTTTGCTAGCTTTCGTACACATATATTTATTATTAGAGTAATAAATGTCGTTGTAAGCACGTAAGAATTGACGTTTTTATAATAGTTATTGCACATGATTTTTTCCTCAGTTCTTCAGGAGAAGAAGGCTTAAGAGTGCAAGACAATGAGACTTTAAAGATGGGGTCCTTTTCCATCAGCATAAAATTCAAAATCTGCACAATCTCTCACGAGATAATACCCAAAAATAGATAAAAGTGCAAGGATCTCTGTGAATATCTACTAATCATATTTGTTGCATACATTACTTAAATTGCTTGTGTTTTACTTATATTTTATCTCCCTTTTATTATATGAGAGGAATATTAAATTATTTCACTACCCATGTCCTTATAAGCTTTCTTTGCAGTAGGAATTATTTTTCTGCATTATGTTACCTTTTATAATTTCCCTTTTTAGCTTCTTAGATGCTTTGTCCCTTGTTTAATATTTAGGTCTTTATTCCTTCTTTATTTACTTTTACTTTTTTTTCCTTGAATCTTTTTGTCCATTACTTTCCATCAGACTTCACTTTTGGTTGCATTTGGATTTCTCATAATAAATGCACATAGTTGGGATTTTCTTTTGAATCCTATCTGAATACAACTCTTTTAATGGATGAATAAAGCTATTTAATTTATTGCAATTATTATTATAACTAATTTCATTCCTTCCATCTTAGTCTTTGATTTCTGCTTATTTTAAATAACTGTCCCGTTTTCTTTTCTCTAATTTCAAAGTTTGAACAAGTTGTCATGGGTTTTCTTTTGACCCTCTGTAGGTGGTTAGTTCGTGGGATTGATAAGGTCTTTCTATTTCACTGTTGCTTGATTACTTCTTAATCACCATATGATTGCACTTTTTGTATTTGTATTATTGAAGTATAATTCTAAGTAGTAAAAGGCATCCTTTTTAGTTTGCAAATCTGCAAATCTGTCAAATGCGTGAAGTCAATTAACCAGAGGATATAATCATGCCATTACACTAAAAAATAAATAAATAAATAAATCTTCTCCTACCTTCCCTGGGAACAATCAATTTTACGTTCCTATACTTTTGCCTTCTACGATGTATCATATTATTAGAAACATATAGTTCATACTCCTTTTTAAAAAAAATAACCTCTGTGTTTTATTGATGTTTTATATTTACAGAAAAATTGAGGTGAAAGTACAGCAAACTTAACTTTATCTGTAAGACTGGTATGCTGATAATGATGTCTCCCCATATCGGTTGCTTAAAATATGATGAATTTCTTCTTCATGCAGGTATGAGATTCTGGATTGACAGTGTTTTTTCTTCCTTCACTTTAATGATGTCATAGTATCATGTTTTCACTTACATGATTTCTAACTGCTTTGATCTTTATCTTCATATCTATATTTTTGGCTTCAAGACTATATGTCTAGCAATTTGAATAAGATATATCTAGGTTTTTTTGTTTCATTCTGTATTTACACTACTTGGTGTTCATTGAGCTCTTGAATCTCTGATTTATTATCTTAGATCAATTTTAGAGTATCTCAGCTATTACCATTTTTGTCCTTTTTTCTTTCTCTTCTTCTCGGATTCTAATTGCACACATGTTGGATTTTTAAATATTTCCCCATAACTCTTGGGTACTATGTTTTGTTTTCTCCACCACTCTTTTTTTTTTAACCCCGTGTTTCAGTTTAGATAAAATCTACTGACCTTTTTCATGTTCACTGATTATTTTTGTACCCATTAAGTCTACTAATGAGCTCATTGAAGGACTTATTTATCTCTGTTATCTTAATTTTCATTTACATTTTATTCTTTTTTTCATACCTTACATTTATGCATTGGAGTTCCTTATCCAGGCATGTCTGTTTTTCTTCTTTTTCACTGTAGCTTCCAACATATTACTTGTAGTTTGTTGTTGTTGTGGTTGTTTTTGTATGCTGTGTAGTGGGGTCGCATTTCATATTTTTCCATGTGAGTATCCCACTGCTACAGCACCATTTGTCAAATTTTTGTTAGTTTGTCGTACTTGCCTGATTGTTTTGCTTTTTTCTTTGTTTTAGGGAAAGTGCATGGACCAGGAATCGAACCCGACTTCCCTGCATGGCAGGCCAGAATTCTACCATTGAACTACCCATGCACCTCCCCCAGTCATAGTTTTTTAAAATTGATATTTTGAACATTATGTCATAGTTGAATGTGTTTCTTTTGCCTCGTTTGTCTCTCCATGTGCCTTAAAATTTATGGTTGAAAGCTCATTACCATGCGAAAGCCAGGGGAACCGAGATAAATGATATCTATACATGGAAATGGCACAGAGTGTGTTCTGTGTGTGTGTGTGTGTGTGTGTGTGCATGTTTATCAGTGTGAGGATGTAAGAAAATCTTCTCAGCAATTGAGCTGATTTGGGTTTTGTGATTGCTATGCTCATTCTAAGTGCACCACATTCTTTATATTTCTTTAGCTTTACCATGTATTTAAGTTGAGGGCCAATTTGTCAGGATCTTTTTTTAAAAAGCAAAAGTTTCCATGTTTGCCCTATCCTCAGTTTTATGTCCTCTTTTTCTGTTATTGCCTCAGAGAAAGTGTTTTCCCATGCTCTTGACCCTCTTTCATCAGTAGACACTGTTAAACGTTATTGAGTGCTTGCTCTCTTGTCATGGGCCGAGAGACACTCTTTATTCTGGCTCAGCTTCAGCCTTTGACTTTTTGTCTGTGTGACTGGGGTGAGCTTCCTGGCTTAGTCTGCCCCTCCTCCAACAGTAGGGGTGTCTGATGAGCAGGATCTACTATGTTTGTTGTGTTTGTTTATAGGAATACAACCATGTGCATTCATTTAGTTATCCTCTGTGCCTTCTTTACTGTTGCAGTGGTTTGGTTGAGGAGCTACAACAGAAATTCTGACATGCAAAGCCCTAAATATTTACTATCTGGATTTTTTTTACAGCAAATATCTTCAAACCCCTGTTTGGGGGATAAAAACTATCAGTCCATTCTCCTGGCTAAATACTATAGTGTAGCACAATTGCTTCCATTTTCGTGTTTTGCTCTTTTCTATTTAGACTTCTTTTCTCATCAATGCTTGCCAAACAAATTCAAGATGAAATTAGATTTATTTCAGAATCCAATGCCAATAACACTTGTATAAATAATGGCTGTGACCAAGGTTAGATGTCATGAGGCTCCATTAACAACTGATAATTAGTTATTGAAAGAAGCAATCTATCTTCAAGCTATTACATTTTCATGGGTGAATTTGATAAGATACTCAAACAAAATTAATTTGTAAGTAAACGATATAAATATGCAATAATAGTTTTTGGCAATTAGTTTTATTTCTCTTCATTTTCACACCCAGAGAAGATATTTAGTATGAGAATCTATCTGGATAGCTCATGGCTTTCACAGCATTGTCTAAAACAAATAAAATAATGAAACAGATTCATCTGCCATTCATTTATTATTCTTAGCTGTTCAGACAAGATCTTATATGTGAAAACGAGGACTTAATTTAAAAAATTCTAGAAGATATGAAACATGTAGAACCCTTAAAGACACATTAAAGTGCCAAATAAAACCTTGAAAATGTTAGTCAAAGGAAAAAAAAAGTGTTTTAATTACTGTATTCGAGAATTTGAAATGCCTTTACACAGAAGATATTGGCCAGCTGTTTTCCATCTCCATTGAGAGGAGAGCAAAAGAAACAGGCTAAACTAGCAGCTATAAAGTTAGCAGCATGGAGATTCTACTATAAATGAGAGTTAAAACATTGCAGTTTTAACTGCATACCAGTTAAAGAGGTAAATTAAGGAATTATATTCTCGAGACTTTTAGACGAGGATAGACACGTATTTGTCTGAAATAGTGAACATGTGTCCCAAGAGAAAAAGAGTGGAGAGGACTAAATGTTCTTTTCTGTCCTTAAAGTTTTTAGGTGATCTAAAAATTCACAAGATCTTTCTCAAAACTTACAGCATATGGGAGCTAATTCACGTAAGACATTTCATCAATCATGGGTTTTATTTTAGAATCATAGGATGCTCTCTGCTCTTGTATTATGACCTGGAAAATGAAAATATTATAAAGGCACAGTTCAACAGACAGCCCCCAAAATTGTTTCATATTTTTTACTTTAAGAAGTAAACAAAAAAAGGAAGAAAATAAGTATTGAATCTAACGTTAATATTCAAAATCACTTGAGAAAATGGGATAAAATATTTTTAGGTCCCACTTCAAATAAAAACATTCATCTTCAGAAAACAAATAAAATACAAATTTTCACATGGGATATAAATGTTTATATAGTATAAATTATGCATATATATTTTACATTTTAGGAAAAATAGACAAAGCATTTGATGACTAAGGAATAAGGCTTTCTTCAGTAATTTATTTAAATAATACCCCAGACCAATTAAAAAATATATATACATATATCTCGACAATTAAAGTGATTTTATTAACATTAAAGTGAAATATTAAATACAAGCAACTTCCAAAATAGAAGGCAAAATATTTCTGTCGAAGAGGAAGAAAGACAAAAAAAAGTATTGATGGAATTATTGACCTTATTTTTACAGCATTTCTGTCAGGGAGGCATTGCATTTGTAGTGCATAAACAGTGCAGTCTGGAGAAGGAATATCAGATTTAAAATCCTTGTTAAAATCACTTAAAAGGCTTGTGGTTTGGGGAAATTATTGAACCTCTCTGATCCTCTGCTACTCCATCAGTGAATTAGAAATAATGTTACATGGTGTTGTTTTGAGAATTAAAATACATATATTTATATGTAATAAAGTGCTGAGAACCATTTCCAGCACCTGGGAACACTCAGCATGGCCTTTTCAAGACATTGGCAGAAAGAATAATAGTAGTAAAGTAGATGAGATTATTGCAGTATTAGTAGTTATTGTAGTATATTTTATTCACATTATACTGCTATTAGGGCATGTGTTTGACAAAGTTTAATAAAATTACTAACTTTTGAAGTGAATAATATAATGAAATAATATACAAAATATAAACTACTGTGTATATGTAGTAATAGGATGGCATTCAATGTTTTAGAAAATACAAATCAGACATGGCTATATTCTGGACAATGTTAAATGGGAGAACTATTTAAGATTTTACTAACATCTGTTGTAACTAATCCAATTATTAAGGAACAGCACCTTAATATCCTTTCAACTCATTCCAAAGGTAAAATGAAATAAAGCAAAATGAATACTTAAGGAGATGCAAAAAATGAAATAATTTCCATAATGTAGATTAGAAAAAAATAAGAAAATCAAATACCAGTTATACTAAAACTTTTTTTCATAAAAATAGGAAGTGGCAGACACAGGGACCATGACTTCACAGTGGATATTATTAACTAATATCTGCTAAAATACTGAATTACTATAATGCCGTAATCCATAGAGTCCTACTGCTGATTTACTCAAGTCAGTTTCCATTTTATTCCAGGCTATGTGATGATTTTTGTCAACAATCATAATTTGGTGGGTAATAACATTAAAAGCTTGTTCTTGGCATTTTTTTTTTAAAGATAAAGCTTCAGGTAAAGAACAGAAAGAGCCAGGACACCCCATGTAAACAAATCACCCGGTCGCCCCCACCTGCCTGATCTTGTAGGCAGCTGGAGTGGTTCATTGAAAAATTAAAAAATTAAAAAAATGGAAAAGCATTTTCTCATTTGCTTCATGACTATGAAATTTTCATTTAACTTTGCATTTAGCTCACCTTTTAGAAATCAAGGAGGCCGTCTGAGAGGAAGTTTCTGTTGAGTTAGTGCTTGATTATTTCATACGTTGAAGTAAGCATGGTGATTTAAGCTTCACTATTTAGTCTATTCTTAAATTGGAAAAACAGCGCTATATTTGCCATTTCATTGGCTTATTTATTCTCAAAATTTAATGGGTGAAATAAATAGTTTTGCTCTGAAGTTTTGACTATATCACCTTGGATTTTAGACATGGGTAGGGGGGATTTCGCAATCCTGGACTAACATGCAAAGATTCTGTCATTCTCTGGGCTGTTGTAAGCTAGCTATGAGAGCCACACCAGTGCAATGGCACTGCCCCCAATGCAAGTGTTTTCTGTCCCTAGGCCCGCAGAGCTGGAAAGACAACCCGGGATAGAGCAGGAACTCAGCCGGCTCTGCCTGCAGCAACTCCTCTGGCCATTTTAGACCTGGCACAGACAGGTTTCTGAGGGAGTGACATTCATTTACCCTTGGGCAGAAATGCATGGTCCCATCTAGTCGGAGGAATGTAAAAACTGAACGCTTGAAAGACAAAAATCTAAGATCTTTTTTAAAATGTAGCCATTTTTAAGTTTTCTTCTTTCCCAAACTATTGAAATGAAAAGAGAGGCAACTTTGCTTTAATCTTTCCTTTATCTATCAAGATGAAAGGCATTTTTAATCTTGACTTCATTAATTCTCTAGATATAAGCATCTGATGTAGAAAGTGAACTTTCTAAAAGTTTAATCAGAATACAATCCCCACTGCTTCCTTTTCTCCACACTGACTCCTACTTATAACAGCCATTTAAAAAAGGCAATGAAAAGATTTGCCTCCCAAATTCGATGTGTACTTCACAAATACACTCTTGGGATCCTATGAGGCGTGTGAATTTATAGAGTTTTTTTCCCTACTTTCATGACAGTTCTGTATACATTGGTTCAATCTTGACTACCGCTAATAAACTTTACTTATGGGAAAAAGTTTTTCTCTTTCATAAGAACGGAAACAAACAGCTAAATATAGCTCAGCCTCATTGTGTTCAATTGATAGGATATTTTAATAGAAATTTAAACTAAGTAATTTTTAGGAAGTTATTATTGTTATAATTTTGGCAAGAAGTGCCAGAAACAGGTATTTTCATTTGCAGTTATAAGAAGTATAAATCATCAAACCCTTTTTACAACCACTTTAGAGTTGTCAGCTGTTCTAGTTTGCTAGCTGATGGAATGCAATATACCAGAAAGGGAACGGCTTTTAAAAGGGGGAATTTAATGAGTTGCTAGTTTACCATTCCAGGGCCAAGAAAATGTCCCAATTAAAAAAAGTCTATAGACATGTCCAATTTAAGGCAACCAGGGAAAGATACCTTGGTTCTAGAAGGCCGATGACATTCAATGTGTCTCTCTCAGCTGGAAGGGCACATGGCAAACGTGGTGGCGTCTGCTGGCTTTCTCGTGGCTCTACCAAAAAGGGACTCTCTCCAAAATGTTTCTTCTTTTAAAGGATTCCAGCAAGCAACTCCACCTTCAGTGGGTGGAGACACACCTCCATGGAAATCATCTAATCAAAAATTACCACCAACAATTGGGTGGGTCACTTCTTCATGGAAGCAATCGAAATGCTCCCACTCAGCAAAATTGAATGAGGATCAAAGGGCATGGCTTTTCTGGGGTCCACCACAGATTTAGACCGGCATATCAGCCAAAACTACAAAATATGCTAAAATCCATCAACTCTCCCCCATGGAAATAGTTGCACTAAGTGTGCAAAGATATACCTTGCAGTTTTCTTGTGATAATGAAAGATTTAAAACAATTCAGATTATATTTAGGGGATTGGATAAAGAAATTATGCTACTCCCATACAATAAATTATTGAGCATATATTAAAAAGAATGGCTGGTTCTAAATACACTCTCATTAAGAAGATACCAAAGAAAATTGCAGAACTGCGTTATGGTCTAATTATGGTTATTACATATTTCACACATACATCCAAATACACATTATGCCCCCAAATATGCATAGAGTCAAAATATTGAGAGGAAAGTAAGAAAACTGACTTTCCATTTTTTCTATTTTTACAATTTTAAACAATATATATTACTGTCTTCATTGTGAAAATGAAGCAATATGTATTGAAATAATGTAACAAGGACATATCAGAATATGGCGTTTTCATATTTTAAGACCCTGAAACTTGAGTAAACAATATAAAAGAACAAGATTTTCAACTCAGTATAGGACTACCCAGATGTTATTTCAATCTATGACTAACTAGCAGAAAGAACACTATAGGTCAGGTTCACTCTCGAAGATTTCTTGCATTATACCTCTGTCCTTCCAAACACGTGAAAGCTGAAAAATGATTTTAAAAGAGACTCAAATTCACATTGCCAGTCATGGATTTGGCTGAATTTGGACAGTGATTTCTGAATCCATAGTCAATTCTTTTCAACACAACTTAATGTTAGGCATGTATCTCTCTAGAGGTGGGGAGAAGAAAATGATTTTTACATGGTAAATGAATTAGTGGAAATGAGGCATTTAGGTTCTTATAGTGCTTTCGAAATCCCTTTTTATGTCATCATATCAAAAGTTATCCAGAAATTTATATAGACATCGGAATCCAAGGAACTATATGATGATCAAAGTACAAATTTGGGATGAAGATACTATATCTGCTGGAGTTTCTCAGTTACAAAGAATTTATTCATAATTTTGAATATTTCAACTTCATTCAGGCAATATAGCCCATTTGTCTGTGACAATTGTCAATATGACAGGGTCATTTTTCTTGCCATCCTTAATATTCTCATAAAGAAAATGGGCAGCTTAAGTCAACAAAATTTTGCCTTAACCATTTTCTATTTCAGCTGTTCTTATCTGAAATGTATTAAGCTGTTTCGGAAAAATGAAGTAATAAATAAATGCTTAAATCAGTATGTTCTCCTTTTGAAAATAAGACTAAGGAATCTTTTTTGAAGTAGTACGTTTCTGTTCACATGATGTTTTGCTAAAATTTACATATAGATCCAAGCATTCCTAAATTCTTTATAACTCATTATGACTGTGCTAAACATGTTCTCTTATGTTTATTTCAAATTATAGCTGTTTTTAATTTCCATGACGACTATCCATAGGTTTGAGGAACTGTATCAGTCTTCAAATAATATTCTTCCAAAGTCACATAGTACTCCTTTTTTCCTGACTTCCATACCTTCTGTAAATGTAAAGATTTATTTCATTCCACAGTAAGTATTTCTTTCTGGCCAGAATAATCCCAGCATTTCCTTTTCATTATTTAGTCTTATAATAAAGTTAATTATAGGATATTAGTTAATTTTATTTGAAGTGATTTTAAGTTGGTAAGATTTTTTTCTTACTCAAAAATAAAACCATACTTTAAAGATTATGAATTTGTTGGTGAAATACCACATCCCACACTTTGACGTAATGGTCTATAGCTCCCAGGAACATTTTTGCTCTTGTGTAGTCAAGGCTTAAATGTATCCTACATAAATAAGTTTGGGCAGATGGTTTCTTGAAAATGGTACAGAAAAATAAAAAATGCAAATAAACCTAAAATGAGGCCTTTAATGTTATAAATGATAAGCATTGATGAGAGATAAAACAAGGCGATTATTAAAAATCTAAAACTATTGTGGAATTTTTCCTCAAAAGAAAAAGAAAACAATAATCATTTTGCCCACTTTCACTGTGTTTCATGACCCTGAGAGGTGTATTTGCAGAGAAGCAGAATCTAAATATTGAATGGCAGAAAGGTCTTATTGACAGATCTATATTAAGCTAACACAGAAAAATCTATGGAAACATGAGGCTTAAGTCCTCTAGAATTCTTTTAAATTTCTTCTGGTATAAAACCAAGAGAAATGTGGGAAGACTTGACAAAACTGTTTATTCCTTTTGAGGTACACAATTAATTGATATAATTGATATAACTTAAGATCTTCTCTGTTTCCTTTATTAAAATAAAATCAATTCCAAATTTGTATTTTTGACTTAAAACTATAAATCTACCTACAATTATGGGTATTTAGAATATGAAACACAGAGGTATATTCAAAATAGTTTTGGAATATGAAATGCAGGGTATATTCAAAATAGTTTATCCCATTTTCCAAACTACCCAGAAGTTTAAAATCTGGCTGGCAGCACAGCACATTTTTAAAGAATATCATGCATTGATGAAGGGACAGAATTTTGATTTTGTAAAATCTAATCAGCAATTGGACATGAACGACAGATGTTTAGGAGATTGACACAGATTTAGGGCATCAGGAATAAAATGCAATCTGGAGCCAGATGAATGGAAAAGCATGCTGGAGATGGTGAACAAATTCTGGCAGTAGAAGATTGATCATTGGAGTGTGCCAATATATAAAGGGTGAGTGGTTGATAAGATACCTGTAAATGATATTGAGCACAAAAAGGATGAAAAGAAACAAATAATAAAACATGAGAGAGAGAGAGAGAGAGAGAGAGAGAGTTGCATTAGTAGTCCTGAAGAAAATTATCAAGTCCTGGCAATTCTTATGAAAGGTCAAGTAGAACGGCCAAAAAAAGTTATTCAGAAGCTGTCAGTGATAGGACTAGGATATTATTGCTTGCAGTACTTATGTCCATCACAGGCTGAAGAAAGAGACGACAAACTAGAAAAGAATCTCAAATTTAAAAAATAGTATATTTTTTAATGTGATAAATATATTATTATGCAAATCAGTAGGAAATGGCATGATTGAAAATATGGAAGTAAGAAAATTATCATATCTTCTTAGTATGGATCTAAGAAACTTCAAAATATATCCATATTTGGTGAAATATGTTTTCAGTCTCCAGAGAGAGGGCCCAATACTTCCTTTGATCTAGCAGATATTTCTGAGTTTGAAGATTCCTGTCTAGATTTGCCTTGAAGATATTGATTGTTACACAGAATTAGGAAGGCATAATATAAAGCTAGGAAATACAGAGATAGGTTTGGTACCACAGAGAGAAGTTACCATAAAAGAATAAAATAAATGAGAACGGTAAATAAAAAAATATTGAGAGCAAGAAAAATGGTCTTTTGTGAATTTGGAACTAGATGGAGGAGAGCTATATTTGCTCTGAGGATGACTAACCACAAGCTCTTATGGAATTTTCTGTCAAATTCATATGACTAGTACGGTCCAATAATTCTCAAATAAAGGGTTTAATATATTTTTCTAGGTGGGGAATATTCTTTCAGAGAAATGTAATTATCCTCCTTTCTTCACTGTGACTGTGAACAAAGACTCAAAGAATGAAATAAATCTTTTTAAAACATTTTTAAAAATATGAACTATATAAGTAAAGAAATCATATACTTATAAAGACCAATTTATTTGAAAATGACCCAAATAAATGTTCCATAGATTAAAAAAATTCAATTGTCATGTAAAATACAACTAAACTTTAAACTGCAGATTAAATAGTATAGAAAATGAAATTTATAGGCTGGATATTAGAGCCAAAGTAATTAGCTGTATCAAGTAGGGATTGGCAAACTTCTTCAGCAGTGAATCAGATAGTAAATACGTTACTCTTTGAGGGCCAGATATGACCTGCTTCTCCTTCTTCTGCCAACCCTTAAAAAATTAAAAATTAAATAAAATAATTGAAAAGACTTTCTTAGCTCACAGCCATACAAAAATAGGCTGCAGTTTGTTGACCTCCATTCATGAAGAAAGATGACAGTAATATTAATATAAAAGACAGGTTATGAGATAAAGAGAATAAGATGAAAAGGGGGTTAGCATATATTTATTCAAGTTTTCCAGAAGAAAATGAGCAAATGAGACAAAGTCATTCTTTTTAGAGATAAAGCTTTAAAATGTTCCAGAATTGATGACATGTACCAATTATCATTCTCAAGAAACAGTTTGTTTTCAACAAGCAAGAAAAATGCAATTACATTTAGAGCTAGATATATCATATTGAACATAGACAAACAACAAAATTAGGATGTTAAATAGGGAAAAAGACATTTCAGCTACAAAGAATGTCAATTAAGCTAACATCTTATTTTAAATCATCCACAATAAAGTGAGATAGTAAACTATTACCTTTAATGTACTACAGGAAATTATCTTCCACACCAGAATCTATGCCAAATGAAAAATATCAAGAAAGCACGTGGAATAAAGAAATTGTCAGATAATAGAGAGAGGGCTTATAAATAACGTTTCTCAATGGAGGGAATTCTAAAGGTTGTAACTCAGGAAGGAAACTCAACCCAAATGTGAAATGGAATGAAGCAAAGATAGAGGTAAGTTTGTGTATAAATCCAAAAGGACATTCACATTTAAAAATGATAATATTGTTTTATTAATGAGGGGAGCACAACTAAAAACAAAGTACTAAATGTGATACTACATAATTTGTGTGGCTGATAAACTAACAAAATATTCTAAAGTATATTTATTGTCTGAGAGCCAACAGCATCATTTTCTATGTACAAAAATCAAAACAATCTATATGAGGTGCTTAAAATAAGCAGTATAGATGGGTTTAAGATTTCTATATAAAATCAATTGTATTTATTTACAGAAACAAATTAACATTTTGTGTGAAAAGACACTCTTTACAATAGTACAAGAGGTATAATTTATATGCCAGTATTTATTAAAATGACTTAAATACATGGAGAGCTAATCTATTTTTTAAATATATAGATTCTACCAAAGTTTATATAGATTGTATTAAAGTGGATCTGTACATTCAATATAATTCCAAATAAAACCTCCATAGGTTTGTCTTTTAAGAGTTGCAGAAGTTTAATCTAATTATTAATGTAAATTCAAAGTACTAAGAATAGCAGGAAAACATTTCTGAATATAAAGAACATAGTGGGAGAAATTCTATCAGATATCAATTTATTTTAAATATATATAATTATAATTAAACATTGTTTAAAAAAAGTGTACAGATAAATTCAGCAATTGAATAAAATTTAAAGTCCAGCAACAACTTCTCATATATGACTCCCTTGTTACATAGCCAGGATGGTCCCGTATGTAAACGCGGAAAGATGGATTTTAAAAGAAATATTTCTAGGGCACTTTGCAATCCGTGAAGTAAAAATGTAAAAGTGAATCCGTTGTTTCCTCACATAATCCATGGACCATCAGGTGGTATACTAGAGACTTAAAAGTAAATGCTAAAATTTCAAACTTTTAAGGATATAATGAGACAATATACCCAGTACCTTAAACTAAATGCAAAAAAGTAATAAAATTGACAAATTATATTTCATCAAAAGTTAGAAATTGTGTTCATCAAAATATGATATAGAAGTTCAGTCTGCCATGGTCTCCAAGGGTAGTTCAAGGGTAGAATTCTCGCTGGCCATGCAGGAAACCTGGTTTGATTCCTGATCAATGATGAACTTCCCAAAAAACAAATGAACAAGCCAACAAACAAAAAGCAAACAAACAAAAATTCAATAATTAGTGTGCTGCAATAAGAGGATACTCACATGGAAAAATTATGACATGTGACGCCACCAGTTTAGTCAGCTAAATAGGAGAAAACATTAGTAATATGTTAATTATAAACTTGCTATTTACATTAGATTAAAAAAACCTCCAAGTCAATACCAGTCAAAAGAGAGAGGGAAAATAAAAAGAGAGAGGAAAAAACATGTACAGATATTTCACAGAAGAAAAACTAGAAGTGAGATTTTGTGGTGAAGAAATAGGCAAAGTGTTGTTTCAACCTCACTAGTAATAAAGGAAATCAAATATTAAAAAAAAACTCAATGAGATTTGATTGTATAGACATCTGCCTCACATGGATTAAACGTTTAACTACATTAAGCATTGGAAAAGATGTAAATAAGTTGGAATTTTTATCATATGCTCATCAGTTCACAAATTTCTACAAACACTTTGGAATGATTTGCCCTTATCTGATAAATTTGAAATGTCTAACTTCTCCTCTGTTTTGTAGAGAGCTCATAAAAGGAGGATGGTGCCAAACCCAAAATGAGATTGAGAGACACACACACTCCAAGGGGATATGAAAGTTTTTTTTACTTCTGTAATGAGGCTTTCTGGAGAGAGCAGGGTAGGCTGTTTAAGTTTGCCCAAAACATGGGTTGACAGAGCAGGGAAAGGAGAGAGGCTGTAGATTTGGGTTTTTTTTTTTAAAGAGTGAGACCAGGGTTAGAGCTTGAACTTCCCAGTGGAACCAAAGAAGAGAGCACCCAGGCTTCCTTACAGCCTGCCCAGAGGTGGGACAGGACACAAAGAATAAGGACTGAGGCTTAAAATTTGTCAGCAAACATCAAAAATGGAGTCAGATTTTCATTATATATATGCCCAGTCATTCCCCCCATTATATATTCTAGAGAAATCTGTGCACATACCCGTGGGAAGATGCATAAGTATTTTCATAGCATAGCCTATAATGCTTATTCGAATATGTTCATAATAATAGGATAGAAAAATCATAGTACAATCATATAATGGAGTAATATACAGCAGAGTAATTAATGAATAAATTTATAATTAAATCCTTAAAATATATTAAGCAATTAAAAATCTCATATCCCAATTATATAAGCTTCAAAACAGATTCATCCAGAATAATGTACGTAAACACTCACGTGGAGTTTTGGGAGACACATTTAGTTGAGAGATGTGAAGAAAATCAATGTCATGTTTAACACAAATTTCACACCATGTTTAATTCTAATGCGGAAAGAGGGTTATAAAATTGGGAAATTAAAGCGGGTTGTCCAAAGATTTTTGTTTTTTTAGGGGTCCTTTGACCAGAATCATCAGCATCATCTGTAGAATCACCTGCGAGAATCTTAGGCTCCTCTCCAGACTCTGGAATCAGAACCTTTCATTTCTAAGGCTTCCTGTGCACATCGTGGATCCTGTCAAACCATGGCCCGAAGTTGTTTCTGTTTTTGTTTTTGGCCTTAAGTTCTAATTCAGCTATTTTTCTTAACTTGGATATTGGCTATGCAACTGATCATTTTTTAATTATTTATAAATTGTGGATTTTTTTTTTTTTTTTGGCATGACAAACTTCACTACAATCGTACACTTATTAATTCCTCAATGGCCTCCCCCACTTTTTTTCAGTTGAGAAATCATGGCACTGGACTTTATTTATGAATTCCACTGTGTCTATCAAAGTATCTATCTATCTATCTATATATATATATATATATATATAGGAGTGCTTGCACATTCTGAAAAAATTATTTTGTTTCAAAAAATTCCATAGATTAGTCAATCTCTAGAAATGAAGTTTTCTATAATGCCACAATGAATGGTTTACTAGAATATTTTATTTTTAGTTCTGGCGTTATTTTATGCAATAATACAAAAAAAAGATATTTAAGTGTGTGGTATTCTCTCATTCAAATATTTCTAGATTATTTTATATTATCGTTTTCTCACTCTTCACTAAAATTTAATCTATGGATTGAATAATTTCAAAATCAGTTGAAGATTAGAACAAATTATTTAGCCATACTACTATTACTTTACTGATGGATCCCTATTATGTTTTCATTAACGTAAAGCACTTTTAAATATAGTGTTCAGGTCCATTCAAATAAAACTGAACTTACGTTTGTTGCTTTATCTCCTGTACTCCTGTATCTGGGGAAGTAGATCCCATTTTCCAAAAAAGATATAAAAATTCCTGAACCTCTCCTGAGTTACCTGCTCCAATCTTGGATTGTTGTTTGAGTACTATGACCTCTCTATGCATTAGATGAGTAACCATTCCCTTGCCTCTATCTTCTATTTTCAGTCAAAAGCTGCCTATTTTCTGGAAGCTTTTCTGGATATTTCCATTCAAAAGTAAACTGCCTTGTTATGTGTTTCCATTGAAAGCGTGATCATATCTCTTGTAGCACCTATATTGTGCCTTAAATTATTGAATGTCTGTTATTTCTGTCAAATAAAATCTGGGAGAAAATGGGACACATTTTGCTCGTTTTATAGGCCCATTTTATCTACTCCACCTTAGAATTTTTAATACATTTCAATGTAAAGTTTTGCTAATGGAATAAATACCGCATATTTCTTATCTAATATATAGTCATAGGACATATTGCTTTCCTGGTCATCTTATTTAATTACTCAGTTTTTACATTAAATAAAACAGAAGTCATTTCTTCACCCATTATAGCATATTGGTGATTAGAGCGTAAATCATAGTATTATAGCATATAGTGGGATAGCATAGCATTTACAGAGGTGAAACTAAAACGTGTCTCTGCACTTGATTCTCATTGCTGTTTGCATGTCTATATATGAGGGCGCTAACATGTTATTCTATTTTGGACCTAATATAAATTGATTACATACCATTTCCATTTGCATATTAAAGATCAAGATACATTTTGCGATTCCCATAGTTCAGTCACCTCTCTGCTAATAAATAGAGTCACAACATTGCATAAAGTTTATTGACTAGCTTCAGGGTGAGTCCAGATAATAGCAATTACAGCAAGAAATTGGAAGACCAGCGACGAGAGAGGCAGGCATAACTTTTCTGCTTCTTCCTCTTTTTAGGCCCCCGTGTCCCCTGATAGCTACATTGAACCAAGACCCAGATTCCACCAAGTGGCCTCTTCTCTGTGTACATGATCACATTGTTTCCTTATTGAGCTGATCAGCCTTTGGGGTGTGAAAGGCTTATTGATCATCTTATGAACCAACACTTTTCCCTTAACCCTGCTCGCACCTATGACTCAAGAGTTTTCGCACATCATTTTAACCTATTTACAAGGATTTTCATCTATCTAAAGAACAATGGACAAGGTGAACCCCATACCATCTGAAGTTCACTTGATTTCAAATTCTGTTTCTAAAGACCCAGCAAGATAATCCTCATGGAATCAGAATTCAGGGCGACTATATAAATGCTGCTAGGTATTTTTTAACTTGTGCAAAATAACAAAAAAAAAGATTATTTTGGTACATCCTTCATATATATTATTTGCTGATTATTATAGTCATGTACCCTGCTTGATATTAGGATGTCTCTAATGAAAATGTGCTTTAAAATATCAATATTCTGCTCTTAAAATATCTTCCATAGTCATTTTGATAAAATGGAAAAAAAAGAAATATGAACATAAATCAATCGTTAATGAAAGAATGTAAACCCTCAGGGTGAAAGTCAAACTTGCTGTTCTCTTACCACCCAGAGTTATGCTTCCTCTGTTTTAGTCCTTACAGAACATTTATATTTTGTTAGCTCAGTGGTGGGTTTATAGTTTTATTTTGCATCTTATCCAGAATTTAATAATTTTGATCAGAAATGTCTTTTAAGTTATGCCAGCTGCGGGAAACATAAAATATGACTATTAGTTGTCACTTTGTATTACCTAGAATTTTGCAGCTAATAAGCATTCAATAGATATGCTGCATGAAGGCCTGTATCAGAATCTATGTTGCTAATCTCATAATTTTTAGTAATTCTCTGATGAACTTTTACAACCATTTCCTCTTATAAATTCCATAATAACAGAGGCATACAACAACTCAAAAAACTATGAAAACCTTGTAGGTATCATGTCAAGTAAAAAAAAGAAAAGAGATCTTTATAGAGACTTCATTTAGACACACTTCAAAGAGATAAGGGGGCTGAATGATTTCCATAACTGTTTCCCTTGAAGTGAAATGTTAAACCTGACTACAACTAAGTTATTGACATATGCACAAAAACAATGAGCTAAAGCAAAGGGAGATCTTTCTCTATCATCTTAATTAAATATGCACCTGATTAACTTTTTAATATTTCAAATGCACTTGAATTCACAGCATGCTTCTCTTTTATTCTTTTGCATAATTTAGATATTTCTAGGATGATCATCTAAAAATTCCTCTTGGAATAAAGATATTATACTTACTATTGTGAAAAATGTACTGATAATTTTGAGCATTTTATAATTTTAAATTTAACAATATAAAAATGAATTCACTAATTTTTTAAAGTTTATTTAATAAAATAATTTTGTTCAGGATATTTGATAGAGGAAAAAGAATGCCTCTTTTCTCCGTGAAACTTTTGGAAGTTCAAAAACATAAAGTTTTGGGCCCGAGGCCAAATAACGGCAAACTTCCAGATGAAAGGTAAAATATTCTTCATTCTGGGAACACAGAAAAAGAAATGTAAAAGAAGACCCTTTTGCAGCTGTAACTACACCTGTCACTAGGCATGACAGGTGTAATGAATATGGTTCTCCTGGGTTCTGGAGAAAATGAAATGAGAACCTCAAGAGCTCTTATCATTTACAAGATATCTAAAAAGGCTGAGTTGTATTTTTATTGCATGCAGGTGTAATTTTCCTATATTTTTATTATGATGCTGCATTCATCTCTTTTATCATTAATAATGTCATTTACTGTAAACTGACTGTTCTAGAGCAACACTGCCCAACAGAAATGTAGTACGAACTGCACGAGTCACTTACGGAATTATAAAGTTTATGGCAGTCATACTAAAAATTATCAAGAAGAAAATAAAAATAAATTTAATAATATATTACTTAAACCAATATATCCAAATATAGTATCATTTCACTATGGAATCAATATTAAATATTAATGTTTTACCTTATTTTTAAGAATGAAGACTTTGAAATAGGTATGATTTTGCAGACATAGCTGTGGTCAATTTAACTTAGCCTCGTTAAATAGTCACACATAGCAACTGGCTACTGTATTGGAAAGAGCAACTTCGGAAAATTTAACATGAGCTTCAATTTCTCTACAGTTAGATTTAAGAAGCTAGGCCATCCAAGGGAGGTTTTATGAGTAGCCTAAAGTACTGCTGTATTTGTTCAAATACAGATTTTAGTATGTATAACTGAAACGTTTGGGCAGTTCTCCATCTAAATAACCTTTGGCAGCTCTCCATCTAAATAATCTTTCAAATTTAAGAGACCACATCTTATTTAATAATAGCAAATAAAACTATTCACATTTTATACATACCCAACTTTTGCCAGCCCTTTCTTAGACTAGGGCCTGGAAAGGAAAGGGTTAAGCACAGGTGTGCTAGTACCAGGAAACCACTGACAAGAGCCCTGGGTGACATGCAAGAAGGAAATCAGTAAAGCTTCACTCTGCATAATCTTAACCATTATGAATCATAACCTTGCCTTCAAGTTAAGGCATTTGAGACTTTGTGTCGAAACATATCATTCAAATAGTTAAGAGAAACTTGACTGATTCAAACAGGAAGCCTGTGCAATAATTTATACACTTGAATGAACAGAGATGTAGAGCAAGTTCTAAAGTTTTGATAAACACAGTAGAGAACAATTATTCTTGTCTTCATTAAAAGTATTTCAAATCAAGACAACGCATGCCGAGAGTAACTATTTCTTAACAGAGCTTGGTGAAACCAAGAAACAAAGACTGGGATTGTCAGGGTGAAACTTCAAGGTATGGTTTTGATTTAGTATATAAAAAGGGACTTAGAAAATCATAGTACAGTAGTAATTTAGAAGTGTTTTTCTAATTAATACATCTAAATAAAATCACATTAAACAAATGAATAAATTAATATACCTGGCTAAAATGACATTAAATAACTAAAGAAAGGATACCATTTACAAATAGCAGAAGAAGTCCATAAATTTGAAGCTATATTTAATGTACACATGCATTCCCAATGAAGTGTTAAGGTTTTAGCAGTGTTATTGAAAAAATATTTAGGAATACAGAAAACATATAGTAAGATGAGATGAAAGTGGGGTAATCTTTCATGCAACACAAAAAAACATGGCTTGAGACAGTTTCATAGGTTCAATTTCCTATCAAGAACATGTAAAATGATCTATTAGTCCTGAACTTTCTAATGAGCATATTTTATATTGTCCAAATAAAATAGCATTTGGAAAAACTGTCTGCTTAAATGGCATTTGATTAACTGAACTGACTTTATTTACTGTATCAGTACTTTTACCTGCCTTTCAGTATTTGTGGTAGGAATTAAAATATAATGTACGTTCTCCACGCTTACGAACCGTTTTACTTGTTTGATTGTATTATGAACTGTGTTATGTAACATAGAAGGACATAAAAATACTCTATATTTATATATAAATATATATGTATATATATATATATATATATGCTCTAGTTTGCTAGCTGCCAGAATGCAATATACCAGAAATGGAATGGCTTTAAAAAGGGGAATTTAATCAGTTGCTAGTTTACAGTTCTAAGGCTAAGAAAACGTCTCAATTACAACAAATCTACAGAAATGTCCAATCAAAGGCATCCAGGGAAAGATACCTTGGTTCAAGAAGGCTGATGAAGTTCAGGGTTTCTCTCAAGTGAGAAGGCACATGGCAAACACAGTCAGGTTTCTCTCTCGGCTGGAAGGGCATGTGGCGAACACGGCATCATCTTCTATGTTCTTCTCCTGGCTTCTTGTTTCATGAAGCTCCCCGGGAGGTGTTTTCCTTCTTCATCTCCAAAGGTCAATGGCTTGTGGGCTCTCTGCTTCTCGTGGCTATGTCGTTCTTCTCTGATCTCTCTGAATCTCACTCATTCTCCAAAATGTTTCCTCTTTTATAGGACTCCAGAAACTAATCAAGACCCAGCCAAGTGGGTGGAGACATGTCATCATCTAATCCAGTTTAACAACCACTCTTGACTAAATCACCTCATCCAGGGAGATGATCTGATTATAGTTTCAAACATATAGTAGTGAATAGGGATTATTCTGCCTTTACAAAATGGGATTTAGATTTAAACATGGCTTTTCTAGGGGACATGCATCCTTTCAAACCAGCATAATATATAAAAACTATTCCTAGATATTTGCAGCTTTTTATTTTGCTATGATGCTTTATAAATTATACATTACAAGATTAGATTTAATTAATTTTATACCTAAATCTATGTGATAATAGATTTGCTTTGATTCAAATGACTATACTTAAACAAATTATGATTGTTTTTCTTGTTGAAATTTTGAAAAGTACATCTGAAATAGAAATCTACCTCTCTTGGTTATCTTTTATATAACTAAGAAGACAAGAAATCTATGCAAGCAACAGGTTATTTTTTCAATTTAATTTGACTTACAATCTTTTTTATGTCATTGTCTTAATTTAATAAAAGAGATGCTGGCAACAGAACTGTCATTTAATTATACTGTATACAGGCTTCAATCCTATTATTTCTCCAAACCTCTACTCATAAAGGTCACCAGTGAACTTCACATTGCTAAGCCCAGAGGTTGATTCTCAGTTTTCATCCTGCTTGTCCTGACAGCAATATTTATTATGTTTCTCCTCAAAACGTTTTCTTCACTCACCTTCCAGTAATCCATGCCTTCCTGATTTTCCTCATACTCCACTGGTCGGTTATCCTGGTTTTCTTTTTTGGTTTCTCCTTTCATTTAAAGCTTAGTTCTGTACACTCTTCTCTCCTGCACCTACACTGATTCTCTTGGGATCTACATCTCGTGCTTTTTACTCCCATCCATAGAATGATGATTCCCAAAAATAAAATTCCAAAGCACATCTGGTTTCAAAATTCTAGGATCATACATCCATCTGCATTCTCAACATTGCCTCTTGTTGTCCAACAGATGAATCAAAACAGCAGCAAATATTTCCTTAACTCATTTCCTGCTCTTCTCCAGCTTATGCCAGCCTCAATTTTACCTATGTTAATTAATGACAACCCGTTTTCCACTTGTTCATATAAGCACTTGGCAGAATCCCCCATCATGTGTCTCACAGCCCGTATCCTACCTGTCATGAAATACCTTTCGTTATACCCTCCACCTCTCCTTCAAAATATATCCAGAACCCAAACTTTTCTTGCCACTTTCGCTACAAGCATCCTTTTTGGAGTTGCAATCACCTCTGCCTGGATTACTAAATAGACTTGCTAGCTGCTTCTGCCCTTCCTTCTCTCTACTCTATCCTTAGGAGATCTGCCAAGGCCTTCTTTGTAAACCAGAAGTCAATATCACTCCTCTGCTTTAAACCTTGGGAATAACTTCACATTTCACTTTTGGCAATAGCCAATTTCTTAACATTGAGCAACCCTACATCAAGGCGCTTGAGACCTTATTGCCTTGTTACTTGTTTAGCCTCATCATCTTTTGCATCCAAATGAAGTCATACAGCCTCAGCTGCACTGGCCGCCTTATTCTTTCTCCAATATTCCAGGCTCGTTTTACTTAGAACATTTGAATTGACTCTTCTACCTGTCTAAAATATTATCCCGCAAGATATGCATATAACTGACTCCCTCACTTCCTTTTACTCAAATGTCACCTTCTCAATGAATATCAATGCCTCTGAGAAAATATCAACTCTACCTGCCCCCAGTGCTGCTGGCCGCCTCAACCTTCTCATAGTTTTCCTTTCCCCATAACATTTATGGTCTTCCAATATACTAATAATTTACTTATGTCATGCATATAACATTTATTGTTGAACTTGCCTGCTCCATGAGACATTGGGTATTGTTTCTTTCACTACTGCACCTTCTCATATACTGTAGACAGTTATCTCACATATACTGTAGTACTGGTTTAAAGAATATTTGATGAAAGAAAGAATATATTTTAAAAATGAATGAAGACCGTTTTACATGATTTTTCATTTTTTTTCACCTGACCTAAGTTACATATGAGGCATTTAACTGAATTCCATTTATTTTAGAATATAGAAATTAAAACGTAAATGTTGTTGCTTCTTCCTACTCTTCATTAGCGTGGTGTAAGGACTAAAATGTGCTTTTTCTGCTACCTTAACCCCTGGGAATATTAGGAGAGCCTTGAAATGTCTAACTGAAAGGTCACCTCCCCACTCTGCTCAGGTGGATAAGGTGCTTCAGCCTGACCACCTGACTTATCAAACAGATCAGGTGTAGTCTTGCTTATCCCCAAGTAACAGGTATTAGTTGGCTGCAGAGGAATTATTCATACAAGCCAGACACATCTCCCTTGGGAACCAGGGGACACCCCATTCTGTTGACACTGCAAAGCCTGACTCCCACAGCCCTTAATTAGCTGTTCATGCTGTTCCTGGGTGCAGCCCCATGTGGCCAGGCATGGTGTGGTGTCCTCCGCTCTGGGGTTGTGAGTGTGGGACTAACACACTGCTGTCCATCTTGTGGTTCCAGCATAGCCCTAGGGTGGAACTCTCCCTCACCAAAAGGGTGAAGAGGGGACAGTTGCTAAAGACTTAGCAACTTTTCCTCCATGCTGATTCTCACATGGTCCCCCAAAATATAGATGTGAATATCATAGAGATATACGTAACTATTATGGGGAACCAGAATGATTCAAAGAGAACATGCAGACCTGTGTGCTGCTGGATTGCATTTTCGGTAACAAGTGAAAGTTAGCTAAATTCACTACTGCTTATCAAATACGATGCTGGTTTTTCTCTGAATTTTTCTTTGTTCCTGTATCTTTCTAAAGAATGAGAAAACTTCCCTCAAATGCCTCATAATATACATCCATGAAGGTATTGTTAGCTAGGATTAATCCATATGAACATTTCTAAAGAAACCAGGAGGAAGGGAGTAGTGATACATCACTCCCCACAGATTTATTGTTCTGGGGTGAAGGATAGCCAATATCTACTAGCATTTCCCAGCGAGATCACTGAGACTTTCAAGCAAACAGCAGCTTCCAATTTAGGAAACATCGTGTTATAAACCATTTGCATGGCTATATTAAAATGCAAATGATTTACATAACACAAATAAGGAATCATAACAAAATTTAAAAGGTTGATGATATCTAGTGGAGAAAAGCACAACTCTTTTAAAAATTGTTACAATTCCCCTATTTTCTCATTTCTATTTCTAGTCTCTCAACTAATAATATTTCCTGATTTTCCATGTTTACAGTGCCCTAAAATTATTAAATCATTATATAGAAGCAAAATAAAATCATCATCTATTTTTCTGAGGAATATTGCTTTGAGGTTTGGCAGAGTTACGTTTATTGTGATTCTTGATTTATCTTTTAAGCATGATTAAATGTTTTATTAATGCTGGAATATTTATTTTAAATTTAATAACCTTTCAAGTGTTCAAGTAAACAGAGAAACAATGTAATGAAACAGGCAACCAACCTCACAAAAAGGTATAAAAAAATGAATAGATCTATACATTAAAATTTTGAGACCTAGCCTTAGTTTCTGGGTTAATATGTCCTATATGCTTATGAAATATATTTACTTTGATCAAAGTAGAATCAGATAGTTAATCAACCGATCAATTGCACTTATCAGGTATTATCATTGCAGACTAGTACTTTTAAGTGCTATGAAGACTGACGTTTAAATTGTTTTCATCATTTCTCAAGTAGTTTTAAAATCATGAAAGGTGGGGTGGGACACGGTGGCTCAGTGGCAAAGTTCTTGCGTGCCATGCTAGAGACCCGGGTTCGATTCCCGGTGCTTTCTACCCATGTTAAAAAAAAAAAAAAAAGACAAAGGCAAAGCAAATACAACAGATAATAAAAAGGACTACTATAAGAAAATATCAAATTATAAAACAATGAGCTATATATGCATATCTAAATTCATCCTCAGAAATGGATATATTAGTTATTTTCAAAATGTAGATCATTATGTTCAATCAGCATGTGCTTTTTACTAGCTCCGAAAGCTGTTAAAGGAGTTAAGGGCACATGAGTTGTAATTCAATATAGTTCTTACCTAAGCTAGTGAAGGAAACAGCCATATAAATATGTAATTGTGATTCATTTTCACCATAGGTCAATTTTGTTGGAGCATCAACCATGTACAGTGTACTATTAATATGCACTAGCAATTGAATGAAGTGTACAAGTGTTGTTTTTGTTCCCAATGGTTTATAATCTAATTACGGAAACAAAAAAATAAACATACACTACATGGGGGCATGTAACTTACTATGCTCATTATATAGGCAGTTAAATAAGATACGGGCTTGGGAGAGTTTAAGCAACAAAGCAAACATTGTGGCTAAGGCAGTCTAACCACCACCACCCCCAGAATAAATGCACATTTATTTCCCAACCAGGCCATGTGGATTGAGGCCAGCGCTAGTCTGGCCGTGATGATGGCCCAGGACACAGAGGAAGCACTTGATAAATCTTGAGTCTGTGCCTACCTGCCACGTGAGAGCAGTGGGATGCAGCACATTGAATCTGAGTCAAGACCAAAACTAAGTTTTAAAACAATTCTCAGAGTCAAGGATGGGGAAGAGGGTATTCCCATCACAATGTCTTGAGCTGGGCACCTGTGGCAGTCTTAGAAGTGCCGACAAGTGAATGATATGCAAGCAGGGTCATGTCTAGACATTTGGCAGTGCCAATGAATGCTTTCATTGAGGTTTCATCAGCTAACGTGGGTTGTCACTCAAGTTAGCTAACGATGGTATACTCTTTCAAACTGATATCCTTTAAGTATTTATTGAAGAGAGATAAGCTGGTATTCTATTATTACATAAATGCATATTATATGTTTAGTTAATATGTGGTAGCTTCATTATTCTGCTCTATTTAAAATTCACACCCACTATCCTCTTAAATTTAATTAAATAATGTCCCTGTTCTCACTTATTCGCATGATGTCATACATTGTTGGCTTCTGTATTTTAACTGACTTTCTGACTGATGGATTAGGGTTCGTCGCTCACTCTCCAGTTGCATCTTCCATCTACAATCAAGAAAGAAGAACGACTCAAAAGCTATAGCTCTACAGTGTGAAGGAGAATTTCATTTTTTTTCCATTTGAAGGCTTAATCTACTTTAATGGAAAGAACTAATTAATGTTTTGCCAGTTATCTAAGGAGTTTCTTGTTAAGATGTGCATTGAATGGAACCATATGTCCAAGCTATTTCTGGGATACTTGAACAGCTTGTGCAGATTGTGGCACCAATCAGCTCCCTGTCTAGCCCTGGTCTTATTGTGCATCTGAGCAGGGGTGAGCGCAGTAGCATCTTCTGACAGGATGTGCAGCGCTTTCAGAGCAGGTAAGACACATGCCTGGCCTTGACTATTGAGCAGCTGTAAGGAAAAGAGATGACTCAAAGGCATTCTATTCAGGGGCTGCTGTGAAGGCAAGAATGCATACGATAATCTCAGAAATTACAAAATATTTTATTGAAAGTAAAAAAAAATTATTTAAAGAGAAGTCATTTAAAGAATAATTTAAAGGAATCAATTATCTATGTGGCTAAAACCAACAGACACTTCTTGGCCCTTAGCCTATTATAAATTTCAAAAAAAAAAAATCATAAGCACACACAGTCCACATGCTGGCACACATACACACGTTGAAAGGATTAGGGAAATTCAAGATAACCCATTACTCGAGAGAATACGTTTTCTAAGTTTTCCTACCTTACTTTTCTTTTGCTAACTCTTCATGATTCAAACTCTAAGCATGCACACACTGAATGAAGTGGTTTCATTCAGTCCTGTGGCTTCATTTTCTCTCTACTTGTTGATGTTGTCCAGACATCCCTCTCTTTTCAGCCCATATACCAATGGCCTAATCAACTTGAAATATGTGTGAGCTTGTGATAGGCTTATTATACTTGATATCGCTAAAACAGAACCTTTATTAATGATTCTTCCCTTCAATCCCCTAATCTAAGTACTATAAATTGAACCCACTTCCCACAGCTGCTTGTGGAAAATGCTAGAGCCTTCCTTCGATTTCACCCTTTTCCTCATTTAGCAAATATAAGCCACCAGAATAACCTGTTGATAATAATTATTTTCAATATTCCCTTATTTCTGCATTTGTCTCCCTAAATAGCCAGTACAGTCAGATCACACACACAAAATCAGATCGCAATTCATTGATTCAATAACTCCATTGCCCTTCTAATTTACTAGGTTTAAAAGTCAAACTATATAGTTACATACATAGTACTTGATTCTGGCCTGAAAATATCTCTAGTATTATTTCTTTTAGTGCTTTTTTTTTTCCTTTTTAAATGCAGTCCAGGCAAATGGCCATCCTACTCAAGTTACTTTCAAGCTCAGGATCTTTGCATTTGTTATAAATATTGTTTGGACACTTTTCTCTTTAATCTCTATTTGGTCAGTTCCTATCTTTCTTTCAGGTCTCAGCTTGATTGTCATCTTCTCATGCTTATATTTGATCAGTATATCCAAAGTAACTTCTTAGCAATGCTATGATCATCATGTGCTCTGTCACATCAATCCATTTATTTCATGGCATTCCCACCCCATGAAATTACTTGAATATCAATGTTTATTTTCAACCTCAACTTCCAGAATAAAAATTACATGAAAATTATGGCTTCTATCTTGTTTGAAAGAGAAAATTTTAAGCACAATTTGTTTTATTAAATGCATAATCAAGTGGTGATAATTTGAGCATGTGAAACAATTATTTTGGATAATATTTAAAATAAGATAATTGATAAAATGCTTTTCATATATGTGTTTAGCATGTAGTTCAGACTTACCAACTATAAGTTACTTTATAAAAAAGGAGGAGAATGAGGAGGAGGAGGAAAAAGAGAGGATGTGGAGAGGGGGAAAAGAAAGAGAAAAGGGTAGAAAGAGGGAAAAAAAAGAAGAGGGGGAGGTTAGAGAAGGAGAAATTAGTTCAAAGGGTGATAAAGTGACAACAGTTTGCCAACAGTGGTAGAAAGGAAACAACAATGGTGAGTCAGTTAAAGGTGGTAGTATGGTGTGATGGGAGATGAATGTGCATTGGAAGGAAAAAAAGTTAAAAAGCTAGATTTGAATCCTAGCCCTATCACTTGTGTTTACGGCCTTCAGCAATGTACTTAAATTCTCTGAGCTACAACTTCTTATCTATGAAACAGGATGTGTTGTAATTATCTACTGTCATGTAGCAAACTACCCTAAAGATTAGTAACTTGAAATAGTAATTTATAATGCTCTCTTTGAGTTCTGGGGATTGTCTGGGCTCAGCCAGGTGGTTCTCAGCTGAGTCCCCCTGGAGGTGAGAGTAAGGTAATGGGCTGTGCTGGGATCCTCTGATGTTTTTTTTCATTCATTTATCTAATTTTTTTTTTTTTTTGACATGGGCAGGCTCTGAGACTTGAACCCGGGTCTCCAGCATGACAGGAGTGAAATCTGCCACTGAGCCACCATGACCCACCCTAAAATGTTATTTTAAAAGTTCACTTTCTTGGAACCTCATTGAAGTTGCTGACACCAATATGATATATATATTTTTAATATATGCTGTAAACTGGTAAAATTCCTTGTTTCTTGGGCCATTATCTCTTTTATTACATAAAGAGCAAACGCAATTTATTCTATTTTCAGGTAAGATATACTTTAGTTGTTTCCTAATTGTTCATTCTATTTTGATTTATTCAGATAACATATAGGTCAATAATTTAGTCTAGTCGATTTTTTATGCTTTTTATTCAGTGTAAGATTAATAAATATCAAGTTAGAAACAAAATTTTTCTCACAATTGAGAATTGTAGATGAGACATTTGAGTAAAGCGTGAGTTTAAGGGAAGTCATGAAAAATAATTACTAAAGTTTTAACCATTTTTCCGTGAACAGCATAGGTGATAACATGAATTTTCACACCGAGTTTGATGCAAGTGAAAACACCCCCACAATTTTCTCAATTTCCTTTCCTAACCTCTTCAAAATTAAAAGAATTTATTCTCAGTTTTATTTAATGCATGACCAAAGGCCAGACTTATCTTTATGAATTGTAGTTTA
This sequence comes from Tamandua tetradactyla, assembly GCF_023851605.1. Classification (NCBI taxonomy): domain Eukaryota; kingdom Metazoa; phylum Chordata; class Mammalia; order Pilosa; family Myrmecophagidae; genus Tamandua; species Tamandua tetradactyla. Next base: position 34,379,268 of record NC_135352.1, read on the forward strand.
TATTTATAAATTTAACCAAGAGTTGCAAATGGAAAATACTCAAAATATTTCAAGATGAGTTTCTAGGGAGTAGCAGTGGGCTGATAAGCAGTCACAGAAAGATGTCGGGTCCTTAGTCCTGGAATCTGTAAATGTTGCTTTCAAGGAGAAAGACTCTCTGCAGATTTGATATTTAAAGAGATTAATGTGGGTGAGATTATCCTGGATTATATGGATGGCTGCTAAGTCAAATCACAAGTGTCCTCTAAGAGAGAGGCAAAGGGAGGTTTGAAAACTGTGCATGCTCACACATACATGCCCACACACAAACAGAGGAGAAGGCAGTGTGAGGACAGAGGTAGGGATTGTAGTGATGCAACCACAAGCCAAAGAAAATGAAGGAACACCAGCAGCCAGCAGCATCTAGAGGAGGCAAGGAATGAGTTCTCGGCAGTGCCTCTACGGAGAGTACGGACCCATTGACACCTTGATTTTTGACATTTGGCTCCAGATCTGTGAGAATAGATTTCCGTGTTTTAAACCACCAAATTATGATCATATGGTACAGCAATCATAGGAAAGTAGTACGGGGGGAAATGAATTAATGCATGGAATAAATTAATATCAAAATAGAAGAAACTTTTAAAATGCTTGGATTTGCAAAATCCTTTTGAAAAGAAGCCTTAGCCTACTAAACCTTGCTAAAATCCCTAACCATATCCTTTATTTGTGTGTGATCCACCCTTTCAAAGCATATATTTATTTATACAACAAGTACTAAGGAAGATCAAACAAAGGGTTGTATTCTAGGGAACTCAATTAAGCAACTATTTTGACAATTACTGATTGAATGGAATTGTATTAAATACTATGAAGAATATAAAGTGTTAGAAAACGAAGCAAGTTACTTAAACTCATTGACTCTATATTTTGTTTTAGTCTGTTTTGACTTGGTTGGCAGAATTTATAAGAGGTTTAAATGAGATTATCTATCTGGCATATAGTAGTTGATAAAAAAAATCTGCCTAGATTATTTTTCTTACCCTAATAAGATTGAAAGTATAGCAATGGTATTCAAATTCTTTACCTTCTTCACAAGTATTCTAGCCATTATAGTATCCATAGTTTTAACCTTATCAAAATAATATAATTTCCAGTTTATAACTTATATTTTCCTAGGTCAGTTTCCTTTACTATCTATTCTTCTAGGAAAACAAGTTGTATGATAGGATCTTGTGGGCCATCTCTAAACTACCAGAAATAATTACCTGTAATCTGTGGCTGGTTGCCAGCTTTTCCTGTTTATGAATAAAAACCTGGAACTACGGTATCATTTTCCCCTCTCATTTTAATTTAAAGGTTTATGCAAACTAAAAATTTGGCTCTGAAGTATAAATATCTCAATCTCTGATATTATGATCAGGTTAGGGAAACCTCAAATGAACAAGCTGTAACCTGAAAATGCAAGGAAAATATGTTTCTTAGAATAGATTTTTACGGACTTCTGAATTAATAATCCAAACCCTCGATCTTAAGGCTTGCCTTATGAAATTTATTCCTGCAATGGTGAAGCTAAGCCTACTTATAATTATGCCTCATTCACCCCCCAGAGAATCACTTTTGTTGCTCAGATATGGCCACTCTCTCTAAGCCAGCTCTGCAAATAAACTCACTACCCTTCCCACTACAAGGAACATGATTCCCAGGGAAGTAAGTCTCACTGGCAATGTGGAACATAAATGCCACGAATGAGCCTGGCCCTTGCATTGTGGGATTGAGAATGCCTTCTTGGGCAAGAGGGGCAATAGAAATGAAACAAAATAAAGCTTCAGTGGCTGAGAGATTTCAAATCAAGTCGAAAGTTGATTCTGGAAGTTTCTCTTACACAAGCTTCCACCAGATATTACAAATTGCCATGGTATGCCAAGCCCCAAGCAACAGTATTCCTGAAAACCCTAAAGAATATGCTGGGCTCTGACTAAGACTCTAAAAATTTTACTTAGTAAATTTATTCTTTCAGAAACTTAAGGCCTCCAGATTGATCTTACCCAGATAAGCCCTAAGACACAGAGATACCAGACTCAACAAGAATACCCACCAGTTTCATTCCTGTAATTTATAAAGTCGACACCCCTTTCTAGCATGAAGAAGTTAAAATGGTCATTGCTCAGCTATCCCTGAAGATTGAAAGAAAGATCAAATGAGAGGAAGGAGGGGTAACTGAGAAATTAGAGCTTGGCAAATGACTGTGACTATTGACTCATTATATAGATATATATTTTTTAGTTTCTAGTGTATTAGAATAACTATATCAAAATACCTAAAATTGTTGAACTGTAATCAGTAGCCTTGATCTGTAATAAAGATTGTACAACTATTACATTTATTTTACTACTGTGTGATTTTGAAATCTTGCAACAGGCACCTACTTTAATCAGTGTATGGGTAGATGAGCAATAAAATAAAGGTATGCATGAAAAAAACAGGTCTGGAATATGGGGAAATACTTCTATGTAAATTAAGGACAATAGTTATAGTACTACTTTGACTATCTTTCATCAATTTTAACACATGTAACTACTCTTAAAAATAGTAGAACTGTAAAAAAAAAGTGTTATCTTCAATTTTAACCAACTTTCCACATCAACACAAGTTTTGGTGGTGGAGTGGTGTGTAGGAATACTGCATTTAATCATGATTGTTCTGCAAACCCACAATCTCACTAATAAAAAATTCAAGTACAAAAGAAAAGAAAATCATTAAAAATTTACCCAGAGCCCTTTAGAACAAACTTAGACATATACGTTTCTCCTGAAGAAGAATTACTTTTTAGGTTGAAAAGGAAATTTAATACATTGTTATGCTCAGGGCAGACTGAATATTATTCAAATTTGTAGAATAACTGTAGCTAGAATTATATTCAATACACTTATGGGAACTGAATTGTATCAGGAATTATTCAAAACAAAGAACAAAAGTAGAAAGAAGGAAAGCAAAAAAGTGGCTGTAAAAGACAAATAAAAATCGTTGACAATTCAAAATTTTTTAACATATTTCTTTTGAATTAAGACACAACATATAGTCTTCGAGTTAAATTACCTGTATAAAATGAACAGATTGTTAGAGATTAACAACAATTCATGTGAATTTAAGCCAATCAAACTGGGTCCAAATCAAGAGGCAATCAATCTTTGAAACTAATACAGCAAAATTTTTAGTATGGTATTCTACTTCCACTGCTGCCTTTTCAAACTGGAATATTGCATGTTAGTTTCTGTACATTAAACAGACTTAGAATCTCCATAGGTGTATCAACAAGTCACCTGCTTTTACATACAGTATTGTTATACAATCAGCTCAGAGTATTTGCAAGCCCCTTTTTCTCCCCATTTCATCCACACTATTTCTAGCGCTGTTCTAGGTGCTAAAATAGTAATGGTCTTATCAATAAAATTTCAATATATATCTGTTAACACAGAATTAAATCACATTGATTTCCTGAAAGAATTTATATAAGTAAAAACTGAAATTCCTTTATTTTGAGGTCTGAACAGAACTAGTTTACATATTTGGCTCCTGTCATTGAGGCGAAAATTATGATTATAAATTGCCGACAACTTATTTGTAAAAAATAATACAGAGAAAAACCTACAGAGTATTTTCCACTTTTGACTACAGAATTGAAGGAATAAGAAGTAGAAACATTTCGGGGAAAAAAAAAAAAGGGAAATTCTCAGTGTGAATATTAGCTAAATAGCCATAGAATATTTCGCTTATCTTTCTTAGAGGAAAATACAATTTTGTAACCTAGTTATAATTATTGCTATTACATTCTGAAAAGCTTTTCAGCTTCTTTTCAGAAAAATCATGGAAGATGTTTTTATCTGCAATGCATATATGTTACCTATTAGTAGAACCTGAAGAAAAAAATGTAAAGAACCATTTTAGCAATTTAGATCTATTCTCATATAACAATTAATTATAGATATTCATCATCAAATGTGTAATAAAGGTATTTTAATCTTCTAGCCAGCTAGCGTCCAAGCAAACAAGTTACTGTGAGTCCATATTTCTTCTAAACTGCAGTAATTTGCAAATGCGTTTATTAGCAGAACAAAAGAAAAAAAAAAGACAAATAGATGTACTCACAGTTTGACTGTGGTCCTGAATATATTTTTTCTCTACAACACAGCATTATTAGAAAGAAATTAGTATTAGAAAGAAAAAATAGGATTAGGAGGACTTACTTCAAGATTCCTAACAGCATCTGTGATAAACAGTGTTCAGGGTAAAATAGAAATAAATGTCAGATTCTAGTTAATAAAATATAAAGGGAATCTTAAACTCCTTAGAAAAGAGAGTAACTTAGAAGTGCTAAGACAAACCTCTTTCACTTTGTACTTGACTTCTGATCAGAACAGATTGGCAAAAACTTGTTTCTCCTTGTTCTTCTCAATTACATGCAACTACAGTCACTGGAAATAATGTAAGACACAACCAGGAGAGAACTCTGAAGTGAGGAGAAAGGAAAACAAATGGGCAAGGACCCAGGACTGAGGGAAGAAGAGATGGGCTGGATGTCTGTGACCCCCGCCCCCCACCAACAAGCAGCAGAAAGGGACCCAGACCCCAAGTTTTCTTACCCTCAAACTATGAAAGAGAGCAGCCCTGTTACTGCTCATTTGCCTCCTGGATGAAATGGAGACCTGATGTCAACAGTCCGAGCTAGGAGCAAAGGAGCTGAATGGGGAGCCCCATAAACAAAAGGTGTGCAGGTTACCAGGTAGCACTTCTCTTCTGCATTGAGCCCCGGACTCCCGTCCACCACTCAGAGACAGCGCATAGCCTCCCGGCACCACCAAGGGCAACACAACCATGACAACCTGCCTTCTGGGGAGCTTTTTGTCCCGGTAGGCCAGACATCTGCTTTGCCCACTTAGAGGTGTTGCTTCCTGTAGAAACAGAGCTCGAAGGATATTAAGGAATGATGAGAAAGAAAGAAAGGAAGAAGGAGAGAAAGAAAGACACAGATGGGCTCAGGGGGTCTGAAGCTTGAGTTTACTTCAGACAGACTTCAGACAATTTTATTCTTAACCAGATCCTGGTTATATACCACAGGATGACAATAGGCATGCATGCATTTCCTGAGGGAACAAAGTTCTTATCTTTCAGTGTTCTTCCTTCATACTTAAAATAACCATTTGGGGTAAACAAACATTCTCTTCCTCCTAAACTGTCTTACATAAATCAGATAACATAAAGCAGCTTACTGCCGCCACCACCCTAATGCCATCTACTCCCAAGTAGTTCCGCAGGTCTTATGTTAATCCTATGTCCTACATAGAGGTACCAATCTACTCCGCCTGGGAAAGTCCTCTGAACTCCCTCATACAGGATCATCAGAGATCAGTGGAAGCTGCAGCAGCACCAGACAAACCAAGTGGAACATGATTACACCATTTAGGCTCTGAAAATTAAATTGTCATTGAACCATAGTCTAAAAATGTAGACCAGGATCTGCATGCTAAAACTAAGCAAGGTGGCAGTCTTCTAAAATAAAAATTTATCTACATCCAAAGTATTCTAATATATCAGTCAAAATCTTCAGGATACAACTAGAAATAACCTGTAATTCCAAGAACCAAAGGACATAATTTGTATAAGAGCATGAAAAAAACTGAAAAAAATCTTGAAATTATCGGACAAGGATTTGGGGTCAGCCTCATAAATGCTTCAACAAGTCATTAAAATGTCTCTTGAAAGAAATGAAACTATGTGTAACATCTCAGCAAATAAATATAAATTATAAAGCAGATGGAAAGTATGAAATTGAAAAACATGATAACCTTGCAGGATGGATTTAATAGAAAAGTGGAAATGACAGTGAATAGAATCAGTGAATTTGAAGACAGGGAGAAAAGAAATTATCCAATCTGAACAACAAAGAGAGTATGGACTAAAGGAAGAATGGAAAGAAAAGAAAAATGAACAGAGCCTAAGGTAACTGTGGGGCAATAAATAAAGATCTGACCTTCATATGATTGAATTCCCTAAAGAAGAGGATACAGAGAATGAGGTTAACTGAGTATTCAAAGATATAATGGCTGAAAGCTTTCCAAATTTGGTAAAAAGCTTAGTGAATGCAATAAAGGATAAACACAAAGAAACCCCCACTAAGACGCATCATAAATAAACTTCTAAACATTAAAGACAACGAACAAAGTTTAAAAGCAGCCAGAGGGAAAACTTATAAACTATGGCGAAGCTTGTACAAATGGTGGTGGATTTCTTATACGATACTGTAGAGGGCAGAAGGAAGTAGCACAATATTTTTCAAATGCTAAAGATAAGAACTTCCAACCATGAATTCTGTGTGTGTGAAACTATGATGCAAGAATAATAGGGAAGTAAAGATATTCTGGAGAAAAAGGAAAATTAAAAGAATTTGTTGCTAACGAATCTATCTTAAAGATTGCCTAAAGTAGTTCAACCTTTAAAGAATGATAGAATAAGAAAATGTAGTGTATCCAGCAGTAAAAAAAAGAACAATGGAGATAGCAGAAATATGGGTGCATACAACAGACTATCTTTTTCTGGATGAGTTGTATCAAATTTATTCAAGAGTTTTAAAAAAAAATATTGAAAAATGCATCTTTCAATTAAAACAAAAATTATAACACAATCTGATCTTCAATGGATGATACTTAAAAGTGAGAAAGACAAAGAGACCTATGTAGAAGGGTTTTACACTTCCCTTGAAATGGTGAAAAGTAGGTACTGCTGGACTGATAAGTCATGTGTATATATTGTCATACCCAGAGCAACTGCTAAGAAAACTATACAAGGAGATAGACCCAATAACACTATGAAAAATCAAGATGGAATCCTAAAAATGTTCACGTTGCTCACAGGTGGGCAAGAAAAACAGGGAAATGGGAACCAGAGTGGGGATAAAAACAGAAAATAAATAAGAAAATGTTAGATTTAAGTTCTAATATGTAAGAAATAACCATAAATTTAAAACATCTAAATTTATCAATTAAATGAGTATATCGGCAGTGTGGATTTTTAAATTATTCTCTAGCCATGTGTCATGTGCTATTTGTGAGAAACTCATTTCAATTTCAATGTGGATATTCAATGGCATATTGAAAGTAAATGTATGGGGAAGATAATAATGCAAATATTAATGCAAAAAATCCAGAGGTGGCTATTATTAATTAATATTAATCTTGACATCAGATAAACTAGACTTCAGATAAAAAATACTATTCAGTGACAAAGTAGAATATTACTGTTGGGTTGCTCATGGCTGGTTAGCTGATGGCTGGGGGTAAGTGGCCATACTGAGTCATACTTTGGTTACACAGACACAGAGCACACAGCACACGACTCAGGAGACAGACCTCAGGGGTGAGTGGAAGGCGTCCGCTTTATTGAAGAAGTGCACAGGCTTATATAGGCTGGGAGCATGCAGGAACACATGTTGGATGGGGATTGTGGCCGTTGTTGCTAGGGCGGAGGGCAGATTTCTGGGATTGGTCATCATTGTTGCCTTGCATCAACCACGGCTGCCAGGTGAGCGATATCTTATGGCTTCTCCAACATATTACAAAATAATAAAAAGATCAATCCAGCAAGAAAATCTCCACAATCCTGAAAATGTACACACCAAACAACAAAGCGTCAAAATATATTAAACAAAAACTGATAGAGCTGAAAGAAAAAAGACAAATCCACAATTAGATTTGAGCATATCAACATCCTCATCTCAGCAAGTATTAGAGCTCCTAGAAATAAAATTAACATGGAAATGAAAGATCTGAACGAACATACACTCAAACAACAGGGTTATTTGCCATGAATAGAGCACTCCACCTAACAACGCAGGATACTCATCATTTTTCAAGTGTACATAAAGCATTCATAAAAACCATATCCTGGGCCATTAAAAAAATTCAACTAATTTGAAATAATTGAAACCATAATGTTTGAACACAATAGAATCGAACTGAAATTGATAATACAAAGACAAAACAAATATTTCTAAACATTAAGCATTTTTATATACTTCATGGATCAAAAACAAAGTCTCAGAAGAAATTTTAGAAATATACAGAATTGAATAAACAAAACTATAGTGCATTAATAGAGTTGGGTTGCAAATATCTTTTCATGTGCCTGCTTTCAATTCTTTTGGGTGCATACCTAGTAGTGGGATTGCCAGGTCATTTGACAGTTCTATACTTAGCTTTATGAAAAACCACTTAACTGTCTTTCACAGGACAGTTGTAGTGGGAAAACTCTTTCTATTTATACGTTATAATTATAAACTATATTATAAAATATATGCATTTTATATTCCCACCAGCAATGAATGAATTTTGCTATTTCTCTGCATCTTCTCCAACTATTGCTTATTTCTATTTTGGTAAATAGCAGCCATTCTAATGGTGTGAAAAGATGTCTCGTGGTTTTGATTTGTATTTCCCTAACGTCTAATGATATTCGATATCTTGTTATGTGCTTTCTGACCATTTGTATATCCTCTTTGGAAAGATGTCTATTCAAGGCTTTTGTCCATTTCTAAATTGATTTGTTTGTCCTTCTATTGTTAACTTGAAGAATTCCTTTACATAATCTGGATACTAAAGCTTTATCAGCTATGTGTTTATTTTTATTCACACACCAATGTTCACAGTGATTGTGCTGGTTTAAAAGGATTATGTACTCTACAAAAGTCATGTTTTAATCAAAATCCCATTTCATAAAGGTAGAATAATCCCTAGTCAACATTGTATGCTTGAATCTGTAATTAGATCATCTTCCTGGAGATGTAACCCAATCAAGAGTGGTTGTTAAATTGGATTAGGTGATGACATGTCTCCACCCATTTGGGTGGGTCTTGATTAGTTTATGGAGTCCTATAAAAGAGGAAACATTTTGGAGAATGAAAGAGATTCAGAGAGCAGAGCAGAATGACATAGGACCATGAAGTAGAATCTACTAGCCAGAGAACTTTGGAGATGAAGAAGGAAAACGCCTCCTGAGGAGCTTCATGAAATAGGAAGCCAGGAGAGAAAGCTAGCAGACGCTGCCATTTTCGCCATGTGACCTTTCAGCTGAGAGAGAAACCCTGACTGTGTTCACCATGTGCCTTCTCACTTGAGAGAGAAACCCTGAACGTCATCGGCCTTCTTGAACCAAGGCATCTTTCTCTACATGCCTTTGATTGGACATTTCTATAGACTTGTTTTAATTGGGACGTTTTCTCAGGCTTAGAACTGTAAACTAGCAACTCATTAAATTCCCCCTTTAAAAGCCATTCCGTTTCTGATATATTGCATTCTGGCAACTAGCAAACTATAACAGTGATGTTGTTTACAGTTGCCAAAAAAGGGAAGCAACCCAAGTGACCATCAATCAATAAATAAATTAATAAATTGTGGCGTGTATATACAATGGAATAATCTTCCAGTGTGAAAGCAGTGAAGTCCTGATATATGCGACAACATGGATGAACCATGAAGACATTATGCTGAGTGAAATAAGCCAGACAGTGAAGGGAAAATATCGTATGGTATCAGTGATTTGAAACAATTAGAGTAAGCAAACTCATAGAGTCAGAATCCAGGAAGAAGTTACCATGAGACAGGGTGGGGATAAGGTAGTTAAGGCTTAAAATATACAGGATCCTGTTGGAAGATGGAAATATTTTGGTAATGGTTAGTGGTGATGATTACAGATCATTGTGGATGTAATTTATAGTGCTGAATGTGTATCTGAATATGATTAAAAGGGGAAGTGCCAGATTGTATATATGGTAGCAATAAAAATGTTTTTTTAAACCTGTATAACTACACTACAACAGCACTGCACCTTAAGTTAAACCATGGACTTTATTTAATAGTACAATTATAAAAACGTGTAATCATCAATTTTAGTAAATGTTCCTCACCAGTGAATTTGTTGGTGATGAAGTAGTGGTTGGGATTCCTGTGCTGTTCTGTAAACTCACAACTCCTCCAGTAAAGAAAAGATTTTCAAAATACAAGACTGAATATAAGAAAGAAGATGCAATTTAGCAAACTAAGTGTTGAAATGAGGAATATCCCTGCAGATCCGGGAAGCTTTAAAATGGTAATAAAGGAATGCTAACATTTGTTTTATACTCATAAGTGAATTCCAATAAGAATTAATTTTGCTAACTGATAGTTAATTAGAAGAGCACTTGGAAAGATCAGTTATTTGTCTTTTTATTTGGTACATTAACGTTGATTATTATTATTGTGAAGTACCTCCATCGGCTGTTTTGTCTAATGGATCTTTGTAATGTATCTGATTGATCCTTTTCTAAATTCTATTTCTGTATATTTTTAAACTACTTTCTTTGTTCTTACCTCGAGGTATGTATTAACCAGCCTATGTCAATAACCTATTAATTTGAAAAAAATACCAACCTAGATTCAATAGCTTCCATATCCTCTATTCCCATACCCCCATTATATTATATATTTGTCCTATATTTCCTCTTTATATGTACATGTCCATTTATTGAGAAATACGAATTTCCTGTTCAATTGCATTCTGACTCTTACAGAAATTAAAAAGTAGAGTTATATTTTGAGGATACATTACTGTTGAGATTTGCATTTATCCTTTTAGTTACCTTTACTGAAGATCTTCACATATTCATACTCCCCCATGGGACGCCCTCCTGTCTTTTCCTTTAAACCCAAGTAACTTACTCTAGCAATACTTTTAAGGTGTATCTCTTTTTGGACAATTCTCTCAGTTTCTGTTTATCTGTGAATATTTTAAGCTCTCTCTCATTGTTGAAGGACAGCTTTGCCATACAAAGACTTCTTGTCTGAAAGTTTTTTTTTTCTCTTTTAGTACCTTAATATATCATAGCGCTGTCCTCTTTCCTCCAAGGTTTCTGAGGAGAAAAAGGCACTTAGTCTTAGGAGCCCTTGGATGTGATGACTGGATTTTCCCTTGCTGCTTTCAGAATTCTCTTTTTCTCTTTGGCGTTTAACAGTCTCATTAGTATAAATCTCAGAGTAGGTTTATTAGGGTTTATTCTGTTTTGAGTATGTTGTGCTTCTCGACACGCATATTTTTGTCTTTTGTAAGAGTTGAGAAATTTTCAGCCATTATTTCCTCAAACATTCATTCTACCCTTTTTTCCTTCTCTTCTCCTTCTAAGACATTCATGATACATACGTATAGACACTTCATGCCATCTCTCATGCCCAGAACCACTAGTTGAATTTTTCTATTCTTTTTATTCATCTGTTCTTCTGACCGCATGATTACAATTGTACTATCTTCCAGTTCAGAGTCAAAATTCTGTTTGTCTGCCTCTGCTATTGATGGCCTCATGTGTTTTTAATCTCTACATTGTGCCTTTCATCATGCTTTAAGCTCTCAAATTCTTCTTTATGCTCACATATTATCTTATTAATGTCCTTTAGCTCTATATCTACCATTGCTTTATTTTTATCCATGTTTACCTTCACCTCTTTGAATTGATTTAAGAGATATATTCCTGTTCTTCATGTGGCATGCCATTTTTTCCTGATGATTAGGCATCTGGTAATTTTAACATTTTCCCTCTGAAGGTCACTTTCTCTCTCTTTCCTAGGGTACTTTTTGTTGATTTTTTTGTCTGCAAGATTGACGATTATAATCATCCATGAAACACCTGAAAAATGCTAAAAGATATTTCTATTGCCCTAGAAGTTTCCCATTATGTCTCCTTCTAGTCAAAGTCCACCCTCACTGAAAGGGAACCATTTTCCAATATTTGTCACCATAGATTAGTTGTGCCTTGCTCATTAAATTCATGTAAATGCAATCATACAAAATTAATTTTGTTGTCTTTTTCTTTACTTTCGATATAATATTTTTAATTCACCTATGTCATCACATAGGTGAATGGATGATTTATACCTGTATAATCAATATGAATCAACATATAATCAATATGAATCCAGGAAAGTGTGTCAGAACTCATAGTCTCCTTTCCAGGGTAATTTGTATGGATATGCTGCCTGCTTTTATCCATGCTCCAGGTAATGGGCACTGGGTTTTTCCAGTTACTGGCTATCATCAATAAAGCTCCTAATAACATTATTTATACTTCTTGTTTAGGTTTATATTTTCATTTCTAAAGATCTAGGAAGCCTGCTGAGTCATAGAGTTAAATGTATAAGAAATTGCTAAAGAGTTCTTCAAAAGAGTAATATCATTTTATTTACTGATCTACACAGTTTATGATTTTGAGCTGTTCCACATTCACACCTACACTTGTCATATTCTTTCTTTTTGATGCTAGTCATTCTACTGCGTGAGAAATGGTATCTTATTATTTTAATTTGCATCGTCTTGAAAACTAATACTGTTGAGTATATATTTCATCTGAAAAGCATTTGCAAAATTATTCCATATATAAGTTTTCTCATTTGTGCTTGTTTTCAGCAAGGGCAATATTGATACAAAAAATTCTATCAATTTTAAGAAGTCCATAAACCTCCTGAAGCTCAACCAGAGATCCATATTCAGTAATCCTTTTCTGTTAAATATAAATTTTAAGCAAATCTTTGCATTTCAACAAGAAAGGAAAAGATAAGCATAAATAGAATAAAGTAGTTTCCTTCAGAAAGGAACATAGAAGTTGGAGAAACTTCAGCAAATAGCATTGCTAAAATTCCTATGTCCCCTTTGACCAATGAAATGGTAAAACTAGGAAGAATAGCAGTTCTGGAAACTAGTTAATTACCTTTTACCCATATGCACAAATTCTCCAGAAAGTCATCAAAATAGAATGCAGATGGAACTAAATTGCAGGAAAGAAATGCCTTCAGAAATAGGGATATTACCCAATGTAAGGATAGAGGACTTCAAACTTTTAGGTGAGAGCTGATTTCAAGGGCAGGCTATCAAGGCAGAAAAAAGGATATACTGTTTTATGCTTTTAGAAGTCAATTCCAGAAGCCCAGAGAATATTCATATTTCAGTGAGGTTTGGGATGAAATTCATGGGAAGATGTTAAAAGATAATATCCCAGATGACCTCTTTTACACTGCTGGAATAGTGGAACAAGAATAGGGGAAAACAGACAAGAAAACCATTTTTAGCATGCATCAGAGACATTTTAATCGAAGATCATTTAAAAAGTCTAGAGCTCATTTGATAGCTATACCCAGTAGCAATAAAATAATAAAAAGTGTGTGATACAAATGCAACAGGAAACAACACCCCAATGGACACTGAGATCATATTTTGCCTGAGCCTGACCAAATGTCGGACTCTGAAAAAGTTCCTCAACCATACAAATAAAAAAAGTTAAAATGAATTATGTAATTTTTTTTAGTAAAATTCTATCCTGTATTTCTGGTTCTTGAAAATAAATAAAGTGAATTTATTTAGTACTCCTTATTTTATAAATACCTACTAGAATGATTAAGAAGTATTAAAAAAAAAAGAATAAACCTGATTCAACACTACAAATTATGGGGGTATTCTATTTCTATGACAAACTCTTATATATATGTAAAACTGTAACTACATTAAGGGAAAGACATATGTATTCATATATTATCTCATTAGAAGAAAAAGCAAGTCTGGAAAGTAATTTGAAGGGATTTTCTGATAACCCATTAATCAAATTTGGCTCAGAGTAGTAGAACTTCGAAATGAGGGAAAGTAACTTTCAGTTGTTTGGGTGTTGGGTATAGAAAGAAATTTGATCTTAATATTAAAGTTGATATATATTCAGGTTATCAGTGGCCATAAATTCAGAAGGATTTGTGAAAACACAGCTCAAAATGGGGCTTAAACAATAAATGGAATTATTGATTAATATAACAATGGAAATTCAGAGGTTGACAGTCTTCAACAATGTTTATAGCTTGCTGATATAAATGTGGACTTGATATTTCTTTGTTGTTTTCCTCCTTTCATGAATTACTATTCAAAATTTCATGGTCCAGAGATGACTGCCAGGGTTACTTAAACCATGTGTTCCTACATAAGCCAAGTGGGAGAGTATATATTGTTCCACTATACTATATCGTGACAGACATTGCTCATTTGTCCATCTCAATCCAATCACCGAAACCATATAATGGAATGCACTGAATACTTTGATTAAGCTTAGATCATAAATTTTCCTGAGGGTTGATTAGGCTTCTCCGGAATCACGCACTGTATTTGGCTAAGACCCATATTGTCCCATATGCAAAGAAGGCTAAGAAGTCTAGTTTTTAGCTGATCAGCTGATAGAAGAAGACTGGAACTATTGAGGAATGCTCTGCCCAGATCTGAACAACATGATCAATAAAATTTAAATATATGACAATGTCAATGAGCAGAATATTCACATTTTTATTCATTTACATAACAGATAATGTTTTAAAAAGGTGCTAAAAGGCATGTAACATGGAGTGTATATGAGAGATTGTATATATATATATATATATATATATATATATAACTGTGTGTTTGCATGTGTGTGTGTGTGTGTGCGTGTAACTATATATATATAGGAGGAAAAAATTTAGATTAGAAAGCAATCATTATAAAATATGTTTTGTTTAGCTCCTGAAATGGAGATAGTACTACATCTCTGCATACAAAATGAATAGACATTTTGAATGTAATCACAGAAAAAATTGTGTCCCATGAGACATGAAGAGAAAATTTAAATATTTTGCCTTTCCATCAGTCTTTGATTTCTTCTTCAAAATATTAAGTTCCAGAATGCAAGCAAGAAATATATTTAGATTTATGAATAATAAAGATTATGGCCCAAACCTTACAAATTACTTTTAATATGGAAGATCAAGTGGTAGCTATTCTCAGGTATTAAAAGTTTTGGAAATTACATCACTCATTTAATCATTTTATAGTTTTAATTAATTAGTCAAAATTAACATAATTTAAGAATGATGTGATGTTATAATCTGATAGCCTATCAGACTATGAATAATTGTAAGTAATTCCAAAATACTTGTGACTTAACATATAAAATGTAGCAGACTTATTGCACAAAACCAAAGAACCTACAAACTGACTTGACAATTTTTCCCTGAGACACCAAAGTGTACTTATTCCTTTGCATTCCTTTCCTTCCTTCCTTCCTTCCATCCTTCCTTCTTTCCTTCTTTTCTTTCTTCCTCCTTTCCTTCCTTCTTTTGTTCATTCCTTCCTTCCCTCCTCAAAGCAGATACCACGCAATGGGCTGGATTTAACAATGGGAATTTATTCACTTATGGTTAGAGTTCAGGAAAATGTCCAAATCAAGTAATCATCAAGGTGATATTTTGTTCCCAAAGATCAGCTATTAATGATCCTTGGCTCCTCTGCAACACGGCAAGGCATGGGATGATATCTGTTTGTCTCTCCCTTCTCTATCAGGTTTCATTGCTTTCACCTTCTTGCTTCTGTTGGCTTTCTCTGAATTTACTTGTCTTATAAAGGACTCCAGTAGAGAATTAGGATCCATCCAGATAGAGAAGGGTTACACATTAAGTAAAGTAGCCACATCAAAAAGCCCTACTTACAATGGGTCTACACCTCGGGGATGGATTAAATTCAAGAACATGTTTTTTTAGAGTACACACAGGTTCAAACCACCATAGGCAATGAGTAATATGCTGAGGGTGTTGGGGTCACTGATATTATTATGAAATTTAATGGTGACTATATTTTGTAAGCCACTATTGGCATCACAAAATTCCATAAAACTGGGCTTCCTTATATCAATAGATATTCTAGGATTTGGGAATGACTGAAAAAAACATAAATGTAGCTGAAGGGATCATTCTTTCTCACAGCATATTTCCCAATAATGCATTTAGATGCTCTGCCCTCCAAGAGGTGAAGCTAATTCCCCTCTACTTAAGCATATGTTGAATTTTCATTTCCATATGAATTGTAGAATTAATTTGACAATATGTATAAAATAATCTGCTTGGATTATGGTTGGGATTACATTGCATAAATTTCTAATTTTAGGGAGAATTTCCATTTGAATATTTTGAAAATCCTGATCCATAACCATGGTATGTCTTTCCACTTATTCAGGCCTTTTTAAATTTCCCTCAGCAATTTTTTTTCTTTTTCTTTTAAATTTTAATATATACACCTTGATACCTTTATCAGATTTATTGATAAAATTTCATTTTAAATAATCTTCAAATGGCACTTTTATTTTTTTATTTCAATTTCCAGTTCTTGAAAGTATAAAAATATAATTAATTTTATATTGATATTGTATCTTGCAATAAGAAAAAACTCACTTATTAAATCTACTGGGTTTTTGTGCAGATTTCATAGAATTTCCTTCTTAGATGATCATGTCTTTTGTACATACACTTTTGAAACATCACTTCTTCACTCATATAATTTTACCTCATTCCAATTTGGATACTGTGCTGGTTTGAAAGGATATATGTACTCCAGCAAAGGCATGTTTTAATCCTAATCCCATTTTGTAAAGGCAACCATTTCTTTTAATCCTTATTCCGTATTGTATGTAATTAGATCATCCCCCTGGAGGTGTGATTTAATCAAGAGTGGTTGTTAAACTGGATTAGCTGGAGGCGTGTCTCCATCCTTTTGGGTCGGTCTTGATTAGTTTATTGGAATTTGATAAAAAGAGGAAACATTTTGAAGAAAAGTGAGATTCAGAGACAGCAGAGAAGAACGACATAGCCACGAGAAGCAGAGAGTTCATCAGCCTACGACCTTTCGAGATGAACAAGGAAAACACTTCTTGGGGACCTTCACGAAACAGGAAGCCAGGAGAGAAAGCTAGTAGATGACACTGTGTTTGCCACGTGCCTTTCCAGCTGAGAGAGAAACCTTGAATGTCATTAGCCTTCTTGAACCAAAGTTATCTTTCCCTGGATGCCTTTGATTGGACATTTCTAAACACTTGCATTAATTGGAACATTACCTCAGCCTTAGAACTGTAAACTAGCAATTTATTAAATTTCCATTTTTAAAAGCCATTCTGGTTCTCATATATTGCATTCCAGCAGCTAACAAACTAGAACAGATGTCTTTTATTTATTTTTCTTGTTTCATTGCAATGACTGCATATTCTCCAAAACAAAAATGCAACAGAAGTTCACTATTTCCTTGACAGTATCACGTCTACTTATAAGCTCCTAAGTTATTCCTCATATCTGCTACTGTGCATCTGATTTCTAACAAGTCCATGTGATTCTCTCTTATAGTTTTTTATCTCTTTGATGAAATTACCTATCTTGATTTGCAGATTGCCTCTCTTTTTCCTTTGGAAACTTTAACATTTTAATCAATTACTTTAACTCCTCAATAATAGTTCCAATTTCTCTGTCATAGCTCATCTGGCTTTGCCCTATGATGCTCACTCTTCTCTTCATCTGTGGTTTCTTTGTTGTTGCATGCCTTGCAACGTTCAGTTGAATCCAAATATGTTGCATAAGGAGACGTAGATTCTGAGGTGAATATTTTATGCTTGGAGATGAGCATCCTTGTCTTCTGCTGGGTGATGAGTAGATAGGTTTCTGTGAAAAAAAAAAGTCAGGAAATGAAGCAGGTTTTGAGATCTGTTGTTGCTATGGTTTCCCTCAGTGCATCAGAGGCGTCACAGTATTTTAACGATAATGTGCTTGTCTCTACCTGTCCTTGGGTCTTCCCTTTGCTCAGCTGCCAGAGTCTGTCTCTTTTAGCCCAAGTCAATTTTCCACTGTCAGCTTTGCTAGATGTTTTGTAGATTAAGGGTGTGAGAAAGGATGTACTTGAATATTCTAACTAAGTCTCAGTCTTAAGCAAGCGCAGGGAACCTGGTACTCAGTGATGTGTCTTTAATATGTTTTCCTACCACTCCTTCATAGTAATGAGGATGTAGAGAATTTTTTCCCTATTGTTCCACTCATCATGCTACTATTTTTGTTACCATCTTCATGCAATTTAAGGCTTTTGTTCCATAGGAGAGAAAGGGGAGACTAGGTCTGGGTGGCAATTTAGGGTGGGAGTTGCCATTTTCTTTCTCCAGCTTCAAAAGAAATCCCACCATTTCCTTCAGCTGCAAGTTTTCATAATCTTCGCAATGCACATTTGGTTTTTTGTTTCTTAGGAAGGATGTGTTTGGTGTGGAGTTTTGACAGAGGACACAGTTCCTCTTTTCCATCATCACTTTGGGGAAGTTTCTTCAGAAACTCTTCCAATTCTTTTGTAAACAATTTATAAAATTCCTGGAGGAAAAGCAAGTAGGAGATTGTAAACTCTCTTATAGACCCCAGGAACTTTACACTTTCATGATAGCCAACCCTCAGACTTTGAAAATCTATTAATATTTTCTTTGGAATATTTTATTGGAATATATGTGCTTGGTAGCATCTAACCTTGGTGAGCAAAATGTTTTTTCTCTTTCTTCCTGCATGTGCCTGCTCTATTTTTTAGAGTTCACTGTTTGCCCTTTGATGCCCATTCTTCTGAATGGTTCAAGAAAAGTCATTTACTTGTAGTTTTCAAAGTTCCTTCCTTATTGTAAGGGTGGAAGTGATATTCTTCGCAGCCCTCTACAACTCTGAGCTGAAACTAGACCACTGTTTTTTTTTATTATTATTCATATTTGGATGGCCCACAATTTTACTGAACCAGTAACCTAGAATCAGGTTTGTGTATGAAAAGGACTTGTACTCTATTCCGAGCTAATAAACGGTGTTCTTAGAATGCAGAATTGTGAGTGAAAATATGTGTTTTAATTAGCCTTTACTTCCGTCCAGTAAAACTAGATTGACAGGCTATTGTGTTGTTTACAATGTAAATTATTTCTCTTTCTTAAACCTCACTGGTAAACCATTTCCTACAAATATGTAGGAATGCCTAACTTTTAAATCCCCATGTCCACTTGTCTCCCTCCTTGGAAGTAAACGAAGTATTGGGAACCTTCCCCTCTGTGGAATACTCTATTGTTGCAAAAACAATATAGTTAGTCTCACACTTCAGGGCATGCTGCTTAAGTGAGAAAGCTGCTCTTTTGCATGTTTTATGATACTTAGAGTCATAACTGTTTTCCTTTCAGATGTTCCTGCGTATCTGTTTGACAATCACTGCTCTTGAAATGACGTTCTATACCTCCATAGAAAACCAAAAATTTATCATTTTGTTTCTTGTCTGCTTGGTTTTATTTATTTGTGTGTGTGTGTGATTGGTTTTATTTACTTTTAGAGAATATTAAAAAAAGGGCAACTCTTTCATATTAAAAACAGAAGTTTAATTATTAATTTAATTTTTAATGGAGCTGTACAATTTTACTATAAAACGTTTTGCTATTTATATTTTCTAAAGCAATGAATGAGATTTCCTTTCTTCCACTGCTGCAGCCACAGTATATATATCGATAATTGACTTTATCAGCACCGCCATCCCAAATACCACACAATGAGTTGGTTTAAATGACAAGAATTTATTGGCTCACAGTTTTGAGGCTAGCAGTCCAAAATCAAGGTATTGGCAATTGTGATGCTTGGAAGCTGCATGTACCACAGAAAACATCATGCTCTTAAAGCAAATCCATTCCTGTAGGTGTGGACCCATTTTAAGTAGGATATTAACTTAAACTGAGATTGGCTCACCTTATTCAGGGTGGGTCCTAATCGTTTTACTAGAATCCTTTATAAGAGGATAAAGGATGAGAGAAGCATAGAGAAGAACCAGAGAAGCTGAGAGAAGACACACAGAAAACAGAAAAAAACAACACACACACACACACACACAAATGCAAACAACAACAACAACAACAACAAAAAAAAAAAACAGAGAGGAAGCTACTGAAGCCAGAAGCTGGAAGCAACAAAGCCTGGGAGAGAAGGAATAGATGAGTAGACATGGCCATGTGACTGGACATGGGACAGAAGAGCTGAAGATCACTGATTGTTGGTCTTTGGGGACAAAGCACTGCTTATTGATACCTTCATTTGGACATTTTCATGGCCCCAAACCGTAAACTTGTATGTTAATAAATCTCCATTGAAACGACAACACTTTTCTGTCATATTGCATTTCATCAACTCTAGCATATTAAAACAGCAATTCTTGATTTCTCCCCAAACACTAACAGTCAAGTAATGGCTTATTTTGGATTCCTTGGTTTATTTTATTTTTAATGCAATTTTTCTGAGATATATTCACACACCATACACTCCATCCAAACTATGCAATCAACGGTTCATAGTATCATCACATAGTTGTGAATTCATCGCCATGGTCATTTTTTGGACATTTGCATTACTCAGGAAAAGGAATAAAAAGAAAAAAGAAAACCCCAAATATCCTATAACTCTTACCCCACCCTTTTATTGACGTATACCCAATTTTAAGATTTACAATGGAGGTAGATTAACTAAGATAGTACACTGTTGTCAGATATATATACATATATCTGTTTTGTTTTGTTCTGGCAAAAGAAACATCCAAGTAGATCCATCAAAACATGTGTAACTAATTACTTTTGCAATATAGTCATACAATCATTATTGGAGATCAACAATTTCAGGTATTTATTTCAGGCTATTCTAAAACACTAGAAATTAAAAAGAAATATCTGTATAATGAGTCATAGACAGTCATTTGTTAAATCCTAGTTTCTCAGTTAAACCTTTTTCATCTCATTTGATCTTTCTTTCAATCTTCGAGACTATCTGGACATTGACCATTTCAATTTTTTCATGCTGGAAAAGGGAGTTGATCTTATGGGTAGAGGAATAATATACGGTGATGTTTTTTGAGAGACTGGTGACTCTGGATTTCAAGGTTTATCTGGCATAGGATCAGTCTGGAAGCCTTAAGTTTCAGAGAAAATAATTTTACTAAGAAAAAATTCATAGAGGCTTAAATAAAGCCAACTGCACACACTAGGGTTTTCAGGAATACTGTTGGTTGGGACTTGGCATAGCATGGCAGTCTGCAATATCTGGCTAAAGTTTGCATAAATGTAACCTCCACAATGACCCCTTATCTCTATTTGAAATCTCTTAGCCACTGAAACTTTACTTTGTTCCAAATCTTTTCCCCGTTTTGTTCAAGAAGGCATTCTCAATCCCTTGATGCCAGGACCAGGCTCAACACTGGGAGTCATGTCCGACATTGCCAAGGAGACCTGCACCCCTGGGAATCATGTCCAATGTAGGGGAGAGGGTAGTAAGTTTATCTGCAGACTTGACTTAAAAAGAGAGGTCACATATGAGCAACACAAGAGGCCCTCTGGGTGAGTGATTTTTAGGGATAATTACATGTAAGCCAAGCTTCACCTTTGCAGAAATAAGTTTCACAAGGGCAAATGTCAAGATAAAAGGCTTTCTTCAATTTTAGTGTTTATCCTGTATGAAACATTCCTGCAAAGGAAAGGCTAAGCTTACTTATGATTATGCCTAAGAGTCACCCCCAGAGAACCTTATTTATTGCTCAGGTATGGCTTCTCTCTAAGCCAACTTGGAAGGTGAACTCATTGCCTTTCTCCCCTTCATGGAAAATGACTCTCAGGTGTGTAAATCTCCCTGGCAATTTGGGACAAAACTCCCAGGATTCAGCAGGACCCAGTGTCATGGGATTGAGGAAACCTTCTTGACCAAATGGGGGAAGAGAGCAAGGAGACAAAATAAATTTTCAGTGGATGAGAGATTTCAAACAGAGTTGAGAGGTTATCCAAGAGGTTATTCTTAATGCTTTATATAGATGTCCTTTTTTAGTTTATGGTGTATTGGAGTGGCTGGAGGGAAGTACCTGAAAGTGTTGAGCTGTGTTCCAGTAGCCATGATTCTTAAAGGTGATTGTATAACAACATAGCTTTTACAGTGTGACAGTGTGATTGTGAAAACTTTGTGTCTGATGCTCCTTTAAAACAGAGCATGGACAGATGAATAAAAGAATATAGATAAATAAATAAATAATAGGTGTGATAAAGGGTAAAATAAATTGGGTAGATTGAAATACTAGTGGGTGGACAATGGTGTCTCAGTGGCAGAGTTCTAGCCTGCCATGCCAGAGATCTGGGTTTGATTTCTGGTGCCAGCCCATGCAAAATATAAAAAAAATACTATTGGTTGATGGCAGGGAGGGGTAAGGGGTAGTGGATGTATGTTTTTTTTTTTCCTTTTTCTTTTATTTCTTTTTCTGGAGTGATGCAAATGCTCTAAAAATGATCGTGGGGATGAATGCACAACTATGTGGTGATATTGTGAGCCATCAATTGTACACCATGCATGAACTGTATGTGTGTGAAGATTTGTCAATAAAAATTTTTAAAAAATGATCAAGGGCTTTGCTTATTAAATTGTGAGTCCCTAATGCTTGAGGGAATATTAGAAATTCCAAGCTGGGAAAGTGTAATGATTCCACATTTTTTTCTTTGGTCCCTCAAAAAGATTTTGCAAATACTTTTTCATTTTCTGCCCAAATTTCTCTGAAATCTGGGTATTACATTAACCTGTACTGAAACATATGTCTGTTTCCCGGTTTTATGTTCCATAAAATTAGGTTGTTTAGACAGTGTGCTACAAACATTTAAATTTTGGACAAATAGACATTTCTATGTTGGTCTCACACAGAAATTGAAGTTATAAAATCCAGACAATATCAGTCTTTACTCTGTATTCTGATTTACCTTAGTCTTCACCAGGTCCATTTCATTCACTTCTCTAATTGAATTTTGATCTCTTTTTCAGCTTCTTTGACATGGAATAATGCTGACTTTTGGAGTTAGATTTAGAGTTAGAGTGCAGAGAGAAGTGTCACCCAGATACCCAGTGTTCCAGGTTATACACAAGAGCACAACATCTCAGAATTTAAAAATAACAGTATAAACTCAGAAGTAGATGTGACTGCTATAAGAGCTTAAAATCTAGGGACCCTAATGATGAGCCTTAGTTGAACATTCTATAATCCTTCAGCATAGACTGTTCAATCACTGTCCACTTTCTATCCCCTGATATCCTGTGCACTCGCATTCAATCCTCAGATTTCATTCATTATAGTTTGTATATGTCAGTGAGTCCATATATTAGTTATCCTTTCATTTCTGGCTTATTTCACTCAATTCAATATCCTTCCATGCTTCACTCACCTAATTGCATACCACATGACTCCATTCCTTCCTGCAGCCACTCAATACTCTACCATATGTATAAACCACGGTTTGCCCTTCTGTTGATTTACCCTCAAGCCACCTCTATCCGCTGCAAATTGTGAATAATGCCTCCACAAACAGCACCGTGAAAAAGCCTATTCATGTTTCTACTCTCAGTTCTTCCAACTCTTTGTCTAATGATGGGGTCAGAGGATCATGTGTCAACCCTAAACTTAGCCTCCTATGGAACCACCACACTGTCCTCCAGAGGGGCTGCACCATTCAACTTCTCTACATTCAGTGAATTGGTATGTCTCTCTGTCTGTATTTTCAACAGCATCTGTGTCTTTCTGCTTAGTTTCTAAACAGTTTTATTCACGCACCATAGAACCCATTCTACATGTGCAATCAATGGTTCCTGGCATAATCATATAGCTGTGCATTCACCACCACAGTCTACATGAGAACATTTCCATTTTTTCAGCAAAGAAAGAAGAAAAGGAGAAAAGATATCAAAGAGAGAAAAAGAAAAAAGAAGAGAAAATAACAGCAAGAATTCGATACCCCTCCATTGTATCCCCCTCATTATTCACTTTAGCCTTAGTATATTGCCTTCGATATATTATTAATGAAAGACCACTTCAATGTTACTGTTAACCATAGACCCTAATTAATTTTAACTGTATTTTTCCATAAATACAATATAACACCCCATTTTAACACCTTGCAATGGTGACCTTCAGTTGTTCTCCCTCAAGTGAAAACTCTCTTAAATTTGCATTTGATCACCATCATTGCTCACTCTAGGTTTTGCTATGTTTTACAGTCCCAGTTTTTACCCTCTGTCTTTCCTTCTGATGTCATACATGGCCCTTGCCTTCCTCTTTCACCTGTATTCACACTCAACTTTTTTCATTATGCTTACAATATTGTGCAGCCACCACATAGTATTTTGCGATTGATTCCTGATTCTGTACAATCAATCCTGTTTTGTACTCCTTCTGTACGTTCTGTACTCCTTCAACAACACGTTCCCAAGCTCTGTTTTCTTTCTGTTTCTAATAGCCTGTGTTCCACAGGTTATTCAACTCTCAGAGTTTGCTCATTATAGTTAATTCACATTGGTGAGACCGTACAGTATTTGTCTTTTTGTCATGGACTTGTTTCACCCAAACACAACGACCTCAGTTTTCTTTCATGTTGTTGAATGTTTCATGACTTTATTCTATCTTACATTTGCATAATATTGCATCATATATATACATATATATGCCACAATTTATGCACCCACTCATCTGTCGATGTACATTTGATCTCTTTCCATCTTTTGGCAATCGTTAATAAAGCCACTAAAAACATCAGTGTGAAAATGCCTGTTAGTGCACCAGCTTTCATTTCCTCTGCATATATCCATAGTAACAGGATTGGTGGATCATGTGGCAGTTCTATATTTAGCTTCTTGAGGAATTGCCAGACTCCCTTGCAGAGCAGTTGTACCATTCTACACGTCCACGAATGAATGAGTGTACCTATTTCTCCACATCAGATTGTTCTGTGATAGTTTTTTTGTGGGTATGACTGCATTAGTTCTTTCAAAAATATTTTATAGCCATCATTATGAATCTTTTGATGTTTGTGACACGCTCTGAAATGCCACTGTTTTTATTATGGCTTTCAATTTATATTATTGGTTTTTCTTGACCTCATTTGTTCACACGATAATTGCTCAGTAAACACCTAATGAAGGTGCCAGCTGTTCTAAGAACTGGAGATATATTGCCTGAGAAGATATAAAGGATTTCATATGCTTTCAATTACTCATAGAAGATAGAAATTGAACAATAAAATTGCTACTTGTCAATGGAGTTTTCAGCTCTGTGAAACACTTCAAGAAATAAGATTAGTTAAACATATTCATTGCATTAGGCAATGTGGAGGTAATTTTTTTCACCTTGAAAAAGGTAATATACAATAAAATATAGGGATAAAATCTAGATAAAATAGGTTTTGGATAATATGGGAAGCAGAAAAAATATATAGAATGCATGGACTTCCTTCCAAATTTCTTTTAATGGAGTAAAACAAAGAACTGGAGTGGTAACTGAAGTGCGTGTGTGTATGTGTGCATGTGTATAACATACTAAAACTTATTCAGATGTTAATTGAAGATCATGCAGAGAGAAACAATGACAGTAAAGAACGGAAGTGATGAGCTGTTAGAGAGGCATATTTGATAAAATTGAAAAAAATTACCCTAAGCAAAAGTAAAGTTTATGACTTCTGTCGAAAGTCTGATCGTGACTTTTGATAGGAGCAATCTTAGGAGCAGAAGAAATAATGGCCTGTATTTCTGCTCCTAACTTAAAGTGGAAGGAAAAATAAGGGCACTCCTGTTGGATTATTATTAATTTATCGTAAAATCTGTGTTAAAATCATCCTCTGAATGTGAGGGTGAGAAGGAAGAGATATGCATTTGATAGGAATTGGATTTCATATATTCATTGTCATGTGAGTGGCTGGCTGAGGAAGCATAGATTGAAATGTCACGTTTCCCAAATCTCTATCTGTGATCAACTCTCTGCTTTAATCAAAGGTGGTGTGCCTTACAAGGCTAGCTTTCTCTTACATGTAAAATAATTCGTCTTTTGTATTATAAATACCTATATATTTATATATTTCCTGATTAAATTACACTTTCAGCAGTATTTACTGCTGAGAAGATCTTTGACTGGGCATTCCATGGGCTACTTTGACATTATCCTGGCCCTGGCACCAATGGATCAACAATGTCTTCCTGACCAAAAGAGGAAAAAGTATAGTAATGAGTCCAAATAGAATCGAGAGGCTACTTTGGAAGCTGCTCTTGTCTATGTAACAGCTAGATAATTTGGACACAAGTGTTCAAAATACAACCACCTTCCTGATCTGCTGTTAAATGAATTGGTCTCAACAATTATCTGAGCTTGTATTGCCTGCTCTATCTGAAGTAAATAATGCTTATTTTGTGAGTGTGTGTTTTAAGCTATTGTTTATTGTGAAATATAATATATATACAAGAAGCAATCGATTTCAAAGTACATTGTAAGAAGTAGTTATAGAATTGATTTCAGAGTTTGATATGGGTTCCACAATTTAGATTTTTCCTTCTAGTTGTTCCAAGACACAGAAACCTAAAAGAAATATTGTTATAATGATTCAGCAGGCATACATATTTTTTAAATACTATCTTCTCTGTTATAACTCCACCTTTTCCTTTGATCTTTATCCCAAACTTTAGGAATATTTGGACTATGCCTATTCTAAATTCTTCATTGAAAAGGAATGTTGATGATGTGGAATAAGGGGATGAAACTAGTTGATGTTCTGGAGACACTGGCCCCTCTGGATTTCAGGACTCATCTGGTCTAGGAACCCACCTGGAGGCTGCAGATTTCTGGAAAGTAATAATGGCACATGGAACTTTTGTAGAATCTCAGACACAGTCCTAGGTGTTCTTTAGGGTTGGCAGGTGTGGTTTTGGTTGAGGTTTGGCCAACCACGATAAATAACAACATTTAGCTGATACATAGACAAGAGAAGCCTCCAAAACAGCCTTTCAGCTCTATTTGAACTTTCTCAGCCAATGATACCTTATTTATTACTATTCTTTCCCTCTTCTGGTCAGGAAGGCATTGTGGATCCAATGGTGTCCGGATCATCCCTGGGATCCCTATCCTGCATTTCCAGGGAGATTTTCACCCCTGAGTATCGTATCCTATGTAGGTGGCAGGTAATGATTTCACTTACAGAATTGGGCTTATAGAGAGAGACCACAGCTGATAGAAGGTTTCTTATTCCTTTTATCTTGTGTGTTGTGTGGCGGGAGGTCACATTTCATTCATTTTCCATGTGAGTATCCTGTTATTACAGCACTATTTGTTGAATTTTGCTTGTTTGTTTCTTTCTTTCTTTCTTTCTTTGCTTGTTTGTTTATTTTGGGAAGTGCATGGGCCAGTAATTGAATCTGGGTCTCCTGCGTGGGAGGCGAGAATTCTACCATTGAACTACCTTTGTACTCCCCAGAATGCTTATTTTTTGAAACATGCAATTCATTAAATACTCTTGTTATGAATGTGCTTATTTGTTTGCTGCTTTCTTCCCCTGCTTATTTATTTATTTATTTATTTAGTGTGTAGGGGGTGAATGGTCCAGGAATAGAACTCAAGTCTCGAGCATGGAAAGCGAGCATTCTGCCACTGAATCATCTCTGCACCCATTCCCTTGTTTTTTATCTGTATAATTAAAAATAACATTATCTCATTTGTTTTGTTGTCATTTTTAATTATTTTAAAACAGTTAAATGCATAAGAATGTGTGTCAAATGAAACACAAGAAGAAAGTGATCTAGTACACTTCCAATTAGTTCTAACCCCAAAGATTGATGGTTGTAGGTACTTTAGAGTAATGAGCAGTTTGTACAAAATTGATCAAACTTTGCTTTTTGATACTCTACTAAACCTTGTGATCACCCCTGTCTTCTAAAGTCATGAAGGAAATTCACCTAACTTAGTCAGTGTTTGGGGTCATATGCCTCATTCTTCATGTGGTTACATCCAAGCCTCTATTTTGTCAGGGAAACCAAGATACTATTGCTAAATAGACAGTCTTGACTAACTGTAATGATCTGTACTATTTGTCGTGTGACCAGCTACATCAAAGTCACCATGTCCTCCTGCCAGAACTCCTGGTTCTTATATATAATCTTATCATAATCCTAAGGCTACTCTTTTCCGTGATAAATGGAAAAGATTTATGGCATACAAAACAAGCCACTACTGAAGTAGTCCACATTGTAGAACAGAAAGACATATCTGTGGAGAGGTTTAACGATGTCATCCCTCATGCATGCTGTTTGCCCAATGATTCTGAGAAGAAATATGAAATAATATCTGACCTGTGGAGTCAAGATAGTGTTCTTATGAAACAAGATAATTTTAAATGGAATTTTTGACAAAATTATCTATCAAGTTTTATACAGACAAAATGATCAATACACTAAAAAAAAAAACTTACAAAAATGTTAAAAGGACAGTAGAAGATCTATCTAATTCAAGCCTCAGCTGTAACTGGTTATAATCCTGGAGAAAGTGTAAAAATTGGACATGAACTAGAACCACAGCCAAAGGGACCTTTCTAACATTGACAAATGGATTTTACATAATAACTTCCCTTTATGGGTTACAATTATACATTAGAGAGTGTTTACTTTTTGAATCTTTAGAAGCATTCTCTGTCAAAAAAGTGCAATGACGTCAGTGGCTAATTGTTAACTTTTATTTTGCCTGTCTGAGCCAATTCAATTTATCTATGATGGGGGAACATATTTTTCTGAACAGTTATTCTGCAAAGTTTTGTCCTTACTTACTTTGCTGTCCATATCACTCCCTATTACTGGGAAAAGTTGAAGAAATTAATGGAATGTTTAAATTAATCTATCATACATTTTTAAGCTATGATTACCCAATTTATTATTAACTTCATACCCTTTTGTTCTTTCCCTCAAGAAATCATAGGTTGTCCCTCCTGAATTGGTCACTGACACACCCATATGTATAAAAATAAATCTGTCTTCCTTTGCTTCTAGTTTTTCACTTGCTGATTAGCTAAATATTCTAAAGGACTAAGTCACTTACTCAGTTCTATCATAAATGGGTATAGGTTTCCATTCCTCCAACTGCCAAACCATCTCTTAAATGACCCAAAAGAAGTAATTTGGAATTTTGAAAGAGATATCTGAGAAATATTGACCTTGAACATCATGGGAAAATACACCTTATCAGATACGCCTAACTTTTAAGCAATTAAATCAAGAGAAATTTATCCTTGGACATTAATTTATCAACTAAAATAATGTCAGCAATTATTAGATCTGGTAAAATCTTAATGTCTCCAGAAAATTTCTAGAAACAGTCTGTTAAGTAAACTGTAGGCACAAATCCTTATACACACGGAGCAGACATATTCTGATCAATATTGATCTGAGCAATAGTATTGGAAAAAGATACTCTGAGATGCCAAGATCCATGATTGTCACATGATTTCTACTTTATCTTTTTGACTGAATTTTCTCTCACTTTTAGCTTAAGGTTCTACAATTCATCAAACTTATCCCCTCAAAAATAATAATTTACCAAGTCTAGGTTTTGCTAAGGATAAAATATAATTCTGCTCTGCCAAGCAGTTTTTAGTTCATCTAATTTATGGAATTTTGTATATAGGAACTCAAACAGAACAAAAACAGATAAACAAATAATGATAAGTTGTACCTGTTCAATATGTTCAAGCACAGGGAAACAAAAAGTGGATATAATGTAAAAGTATGTCAAACCACCTTATCAGTAATGATACTATTTTGACATAAAGGAAAATACAGTTGCTATGGAATTATGAAAAATAAAAAGCTTGGGATGTAACAGTGACTAATATTCATGACAACTCTCAGAGACAATATAACTAAAACTCCGTTAAAATTGGCCACATTTCTTGTTTTTTTTAATCTTTTAATTTCTTCTTTTTTTTTTCTTTTTAATGTGGGGAATCATTCTTTGTTTATGCTAACCCAGGCACAAGGCACAGTTGTCTGTGGGATGAATCTAGGCCATTCCAAGTGTGTGACTCCTCATTTTCCTTATGGACAGTCTTTTTTACTGACATGACAAGATAAACCCTTTTCTGGAGATATAACTAACAATTTGTAGGACAACTTAACGGTGGTGATCCTATGATACACTTCAACAACTCAAGGTGATAATAATTTTAAAAAAAGTATTGCTCATTTTTCTTAATATAATAAATAAATAGCTTGTGCATGAAGCAGAACTCACCGGTTTAATTCCTTGGTTCAGGTAGTAATGGGTGGAAGAACTGGCTCTGATTTTATTTTGGCCAATCAAAGGGAAATGTGCACTGCTGCTAGAACCCAGATCTGCATGAATACCACAATGTAAGAAGTCTATATTTGAACGCAAGGAAAGACAATCTGGCTAATCCTTATCTAATTTAAAGAAAAGGCAGACTTAGGGAATCATCGGATTTGCGCTCTTGGTCTCGTCTGAAAATACTTTTATCTTTTCTTGCTTTTCTCACAATCATTTGATATGTTATTCAGAGTTTAAATATTTTGTGTAGCCATTATCTCTACTTGATTCAATAACTTATTCAAGGATAAAAGTTGTATGAAACCTTACTAAACAAATTGAAAACGAGACCTTCAAAAACGAAACCTTATTTTCCAGTAGAATCAACAACGCTGGTGAGTTTCTGGTCATCCCCTAATGTTCTCTCCTCCAACTTTGGCTAGGAAGCGCCGAAGTTCTATCCTACTAGGAAAGGATTGATTATTATTCTGCTTTAGGAATATCGAACCACCAGGGGAGCTGTGGGAAGCCAGTCCTAAATGACCCATGATGGCAATTTTGACATCATTAGCTCAGCTTCTAAGAGACAGCTAATAAATGACAACACATGCTTCTGAAAGTTAGTCAATCTATAAGAGCATCCCTCCAGTAAATGCACTTTTGAAATCTTTAAATTTCATGGATCCAAACACCCATATAGGCTGTTAATTTTGGCTCAAACTGCTTGGTTTCC
Source organism: Tamandua tetradactyla (assembly GCF_023851605.1). Lineage (NCBI taxonomy): Eukaryota > Metazoa > Chordata > Mammalia > Pilosa > Myrmecophagidae > Tamandua > Tamandua tetradactyla. Next base: position 34,410,001 of record NC_135352.1, read on the forward strand.
TTCCTTTTGCTTTCTCATTCTCTCTCTCTTCCTTTATCTCTTTCCTCCCACCCCCTCCAACTTTCTTTTTTGGTAGATATTGATATTTTGTGGTCTCTTCATTTATCATCCATATTTACCTCATGCAGCTTACTTCACATCTGGCACAAGTCATTAAAAACTGATGGTGACAGTACATGCTACATAAGAATTTGTTTATAATGTTTAAACACATAAATATGTACACATATATTAAAGGTAAAAATATTGGTGGTTACACAATAAAATTCATGCATGATATTTTGTTTTATTTTAATGAATCAAATAAATGAAACCTTGATTCTGTTTCAAGAGCACTACAAGTCAGCAATCTTGAGAACGCCAAATAGATTCAGCAGTACAGTGGAAACAAAAGAAAAGATGTTTCATTTAGTCAATATTGACTTCTGAAAATTTAGGGTGAATATTGGAAAAAAAAAAGAAAAATTCATCATAGCTTTGACCTATTTTAACAACTTATTGACATCTCATTGGCAACTCATTAAGATCTATTTCTTTCCTTCAGAATTTCCTCAGAAAATCTATTTTCCCTCAAATAAGAATATTTGTCACAAAAATAAGGAACTAAGTATGAAATGTTTAAAATCAGAGAAATGCTTTAGGGGGCATGTGTGGGTTGGGAGAGGGTAGAATATCTAGCAGGGAATTTGTTCCAAGTTATTGTGTTCTCAGGCTGAAATATATCAAAGGAAATAGAATCTCTTGATGTTACCCTAGAGAGATGCCAACTTCTGGGGAAGAAAATACTTAAGGGCTTTAGAAAGACTCATAGTATAGGTCAGTTACATGCAAATTGTAAAGCACAAAGGTTGGTTTTAATTCACTTTGCTAGCTTGGAAGAAAGGTTTAAGCTACTCAAAATTCAGAAAGACTCCTATATTTAGAGCTAGTTGAAATCCTATTAAACCAAAGAGGGATTACAAAGATTGCTAAACGGGAGGGGTTTGTTTTTGTTTGTTTCTTTCAGCATAATATTCTCTGAACAATTCTTGATTATTGAAAGTTTCAGTTTGAATCCCTTTCTGAAACTTCACTGTTCAAACAACCCTTATAAAATTGGAAAATATTTATGTGAATATAATTCATATTGATAGATACTTTTCAGTGACAAATTTTATCCAGAACAAAGCCATTAAAAATATTTTGCTTGCAGCTTTACAAAATAGAAGTATATAATTAAGATTAAAAATTTAATTTATCTAAAGAGCTGCTTTGACCACATCCATCAGAGCATTTGCATATAAGATGGGAGAATTACCAAGTTCATTGAAACATTGTTTTTGCTGCAGTTAATTTTTTTGCAAAAAGATGCACATATGAACTTGACAGTTTTTAGATAAACTTCAAAACAATATGGTAATAATACATTGACAATTCTGAAAATAGTTTTTATTTCTTCAAAGCATTTATGATTTGCTCTATTATATGTGTGTGAATATATATTTATACATATGTATATATGGATAGAGAGAGAGATATTCTGATTATACAGAATTAAAAGGGGTGCATTATATTTCATTCAATATTTTATGAATACCTATGAATGGTGCTATGCAAAACGAAGAAACCTAGACTCTACCCTTAAGCAATCATAAAGGGAAGTTGGCCATTAATTTGTTTAGACACTTATTTACATAAGGCTCTGGGCAGGTTTAAAGATGTAGATATATAAGCCAGTGGGTGTAAATACCCATACTGACATAGAAGCAGTACAGAAGGTGCTCAGAAAATCACATATGTATGTGTAAGCTTAAAAGATAATCAGACTTGCATATTTAAATATAATATGTATTTATGAGTAGGTATTTTTGTCTCTTAATTCTTTCCCTGGGTTGTATTATTTCTAAAGTGAAATACATTTAAAGTTCATGAAAGAATAACTCCAAAAGAGATATTGTTATTGAAAAAAATAGCTGCGTAGGTTAGATGGGCAAAAATGAGAGAAAGAAATACCTTAGAGAACAGTTTTGCTGAACAACATTTGGCCTTAAATAAATGTATGGGCCTGCTACTGAAAATGTATTACATATGTCAAGAGAACAGTAATTAAACTGCTCCCTCTAAGCTTTTTTGATAGGTCATTTTCAGAATGAATGGTTGAAGACTGAGAAAGGGCACTTGGCATTTAAGATCCCTACCTTTAGGATATTATTTTCCCTGATTTTTATATTCAACATGATTTCTTTTTTCATCTTTATGCCAACTTAGAAGAACGTTTTCTGCTATTTTTGCAAAAGATGATTTTAGAACAACGTGGAAATAGAAGTGGTTCCTAAAGTATCTTTAATTAATTTGGCCACTGAATAGAAATGATTTATGAGGACGCATATAAATCCTAAAGAAGGATGACAGATTTAACAGGTTGTCATGGTAAAAATGGCAAATTTTCCAGTTTGTCATTGAGTAATGGAAACTAATATAAACCACAAAGTCACTTCTGCAAAATGGTTTAAAGTAATTATTATCTGTTTAAGGTTGTATGCATGTGTGTGTGTGTGTGTGTGTGTGTGTGTGTGTGTGTGTGTGATATAAAATGTAAACGGACACATTACTATTTCTTATCAGGAATTATAATTACTTTTTTAAGAATAAGTAATTCATTTATTTAAAAACTGAACTAAATCCTTGCTAATCTTTAAAGGAACTAATACAAGTTGAATTAGTCTTTTATTTGAAAGTAATTATGAATCACATTCAAAGATAATTTAAAAAATCAAATTCAATTGATTTTTTCCCCACATACTCTCATAAGTTTCTCTTTAGCGTGTCTCAACATACTTGTGGAGAGTATGGGCAAAACTTGCTGCACTGAAAGTAGCATTTTTGTAACATTGTTAGAAAACATTTGTACCTTTTCCTTTTTTCCAAACCTGATAGCAGGAGACTAAAAGAGAAAAGGAGGCAGACGTGATATTAAGCAATAGACCTCAGAATTTCAACCTGTATACACTTTTCCCACAATTTCTTATATAAAATACTATTTTTGTCTTAACTTTACATTTCTTTCTTAACTTTAGCTCTTTCTATCTCACAAGAATCTTCTATTTTGTTATGCATTCATTCACTTATTTATCACAGCAATATTTGTTAATGACCTAATGTATGTCAATGACTATGCTACAAATAGGAGAACAAAGATAAATAACATAGCCTCTCAGATGTGGCCTCTCTCTCTCTAAGCCAACTCTGCAAGTGAAATCATTGTCCTCCCCCCTATGTGGGACATGACATCCAGGGGTGAAAGTCTCCCTGGTGGGGGTGGGAGGGGACTCCCAGGGATAAGTCTGGCCTTGGCACCAGGATCAACAATTCCATCCCGACCAAAAGGGTGAAAAGAAGTGTAACTAATAAATTATCAAGGCAGAAAGAGTTCAAATAGAGTTGAGAGGCTACTCTGGAGGTAACTCTTCTGCAAGCTTCAGTTAGACACTGCTACCTATCTTTACCTGCCAAACTTCAACCAGGATCATTCTAGCTAACCAATCCTAAAGAACACCTTGGGCAATATATAAGACTCCACAAGGATTCCATGCATTAGGATAACTTTCCAGAGATATACAACCTACAGACGGGTCCCTGGAACAGATAAGTCCTGAAACCTAGAGGGCACAACTTCCCCAGAACATCAGGTAGTTCCATCTTCCAACCCCACATTACTGACAGGCCCTTCCAACAGCGAAAAGCTAGAATTGCCATAGCCCTAACACCCCTAAAGAGTGGGATAGAGAGATCAAAGATGATGGTGGAATTATACAGACAAGATAGGATTGAACAAATGACTATGACTGTTGAATCATTAAGTTGATATCTCTTTTAGACTCCAGTATTTAGAACAGCTAGAAGTAAAAATCTAAAATTGTGGAAGTATAACCCATGTCAAACTCTGAAATATGTTCTACAACTAATTGTGGTACTGTGCTTTGAAATTTACTGCCTTTTTTGCATAGATACTATTTTTCACAAAAAAGAAAAAAATTTATTGCGATGATAAAAAAATATTTATGCCTTCTAGCCTTCTATATTCTGAGTAGCTAGAAGGAAAAATCTGAGAAGATCGTATGGTAGCCCATGAATAACTCTGAAATCTGTCCTGTAACTAACTACTCATTGAATAGTGCTTTGAAAACTATTGCTTTTTTTATTTATTTGCTTTGTATATATGTTATCTTATAAATAAAAAGTTAAAAAAACATAGCCTCTATTTTCAAAGAACTAATAATCGAATAAATTTAAAGAGAACAGATAATAAAATACAACATGAGTAGCTAATAATGGTAATAGTGAAATTCTGAAAAGGGACTCCTAAATAAGTCTGTCTTAAGGAAAGGGGAGTGAATGTCAAAAACAAACAAACAAACGAAAAACACTTATTTGCATTTACATCTGATCTTAATCTTAATGGATATTTGGGAAGTGCAAATAAAAAAAAAATGGGTGAAAACAATCACACCCAAGCAGAGGGGAGGGAATGAATAAAAGAAAACCAGCAAAAAACTCATAACATTACATATTTTAGGGGAGGATAGATTAACAATAGTATAGAAATCTTTTAGTAGTTGACTTATATCTATATGTGTGCTGGCTCCTGAAAATTTGTTCTTTGCTTAGTAGATAAGACACTTAAGGCATCATTTTATTTTGACAATTCTCAGTTCTGTCTACATGTCTTCATCCAAGAAAATCCCCTACCATATTATATTATGAACTAGATAAACTTCTAAAAGATAGACTGGATGAAGAGTTAAACAATATAAACATTATTTTAATCTACAGAGTTATCAGAAATTACTTTAGAAATATCACCCTGACTTTTATTGTATGAAAGCATTATTTAACCAAACAATCATTATTTTAATATAAGATCCTCCAAAAGACATACCTACCTAGTATGGGTAAACTAAAGAAACAAATTTGGTGGCAGAGTATTAATTCTCATTGTTAGAAAACTATTATAGCTAAATATAGATATAGGAGATAAATTAACAGGAAGCTACTAGCTGGTAGAGCCAAGAGTTAAAACAAGGCAATCTTATTCCAGAACTTGGGCTATCTTTTATTACTCAAATTGCATTAAGTTAGGCTTAGAAGAGTGGGCTTTTTCAACTAGTAAGCATCTAAATAAATTGGGGTGGGCAGGAAGACTTGTGCCTTTGTGTCATTAATCATGTCTTAACTTCTGGAATCCACTTTGAAGAATCCAAAGTTCCCAGTGAAATATTTATCACCACAGTTTAAAAATATTTCTTGGAAAATTGCCACCTAAAATATTACAAAATTCTGGTTACCAAATCCTCATAATTCCCTACATGAGATGGTAAAAATAAAATAGTACCTTATGAAAACTTTTTTTATGTCTTGCTTAACAAAAATTATACATACAATTTTAATGAGTCCAAATTTACTGCTACAATTGATAAAACAAAAAAAGAGATAGCCAAATATTAATATTTAATACTGTTTTTAATCATGTTGTTTATGATATGCATGGCATTTCTTTGTTTATAGAGGGCAATGATTTTTCTTTCTTTTCTTTATTTGTTTAAAAACTCACAGCATCACAGATTGGCCAATATGTTTTAAAGTATGTTTCTCAAGTATTTATAATGTTTAATAGTCAACTGACCTTTTAGTGCAATGAAAAAATTCCTTCATTTTATCACAGAAGTAAGCACTTAAAGATGAGATGAAGTAGTTAAGATTTCCCCCAATAGGTCAAAATATTTCAACAGTGGTTACCGATTTCAATAAAACTTTTCACTACATAACCAGATTATTGTTATTCAATATTGCCAGTTATCCTGATAACTTTGGGTGGCAGGTAGTGTTAATAACAATTTTTTAAAAGGATGGATTGAAGTTATAGCTATTGACTTCAAACAGTTTATAATCTACTTGGGGTGCTGAAAATAGAATTCATTTGGAAAACATTTAGAATATTTTTAATAGATCACTTGAAATGTCCATTTTCTTTTAGCAAGTAAGAATGTTGCTGACAGAAAAGTAGTCTTGTGTAAATATTTGTCTAAGATCTGAACTACGAAGAATACAATATTGTAGCAGTTCGGTTCAGGTGCCCACTTGGCCAGGTGATGGTGCCTAGTTGTTCTATTGCTGTGGACTTAAATCATCAGCATGTGAATTTCATCTGTTGCCAATAATATCAGCGGTCGGCTAAGGGGAATGTCTTCCTCCAGCAGTGATGTTTAATTTAATTAGCTGGAGGCTTAAAAGGAGGTGAGAAGAGAGAGAAACAGCTCAGCTTTGCTCAGCTTAGCCCAGTACAACTCAGCTCAGAGCTCAGAGCCAACACAGACCCAGACATTTGTAGGTGCATTATGGAAATGCCCGGGGAAAGCATTTTGAACCCAGAAGCCAGGAGAGAGGGCCAGTAGATGTCGCTGTCTGCCTTCCCAAATTAGTAAATTTGAAACTTAGGAAATTATAAAAGCCAGTCTATCTCTGGTGTATAAAAGCCCTTTATAAAAGCAGTGTATCTCTGGTATGTTATATTCTGGCAGCTTTAACAAACTAAAGCATTTCATTTAAGAGTCACATCACATATATTACTTGTCTATTTAAAGTTATTTTTAGAAATAAATCTCTAAACAGTTAATCACAATAATCTGTAATTGTACTAAAATCACATATTTAATTAAAAGACATTAACAGCCATTTTTAAACAATGAATAATGAATACATACTTAGATTTTATTCTTCACTAATTCAGTTTTAGTAAAAATGGTACTTGTCCAAGGATCTTATGCACATTCTTTCATTAGAATATTACCTTGTGATTTATATCAGGTAGTATATATGTGATTATAACAAAAAACAAATCCAACACAGATTAATTTAGGCAGGAAAGAAAAATTAATTAACTTGACACTGTAATATCTCATGGACGTAAAAGACAGAAATATACATACCTATTTCCCAAAAATATTTGGAACTAGGAACTAAGCTGGCTCGATGACTTGGCAACTCTAGTGTTTATTTTATTTTATTTTTTTAAATATTTGTTTGTTGTTTGCTTTTTCTTTTTCTTTTTTTTTTGCTTTTTATTCCTCTTCTTTTTTAAATTTTGCCTTTTCCCCTCTCTTATTCATGTAACAACAACAAATAAAATAACAACTGATATTGTTAATAATACCTTCAAGTCCCATGTATTTTTTTTTTTTTTTTTTTTTTTTTTTAAAGAGAAAGGGAGGAAGGGAAGGAAAGACAGAGAGAAGGAAGGAAGGATGGAAGGAAGGAAGAAAGGGAAACATCTTTAAACATTTTCTTGTTTTATTGTATTTTGTTTGTTTGTTTGTTTTTTACATGGGCTGGGGCCGGGAATCGAACCGAGGTCCTCCGGCATGGCAGGCAAGCACTTTGCCCGCTGAGCCACCGCGGCCCGCCCTCCATGTATTTTTTAAACATAACATATGATAAGTCAAATCAGCAAGAAAAGATAAATTAATCAATACATATATTCAAATCTCTGGTTCAATGGTGGGTCTAAAATACAGATGGATCCATATCTCCCACTCTACATTTAAGTACTAATAATTCTATTTTTTACTTATTTTGATGAATGGTATAAAGCGCAAATGCAGTTTAAATTTTTCTAGAGTTATCTGATTGGTTTCAGCAATTATTTGCTGAATGTTACTTTTCTCTACAAATGCCATGCAATATTAATATCTTTTGCATACTAGAGTATCACTCTACATTTTTTTTCTTGTGCCATATCACATTCTTTTTCGTAGAATTAGTGAATATCTCAGAATTTGATAGAGAAAATACTGAAACTACTATGACTGTTCTCACATTAATACGCTTTTCCAAATACATTTGGCAAGACATTATTAAGTTTCAAAAGAATGAAAATGTCTTGATATGTTGTACTTCAAAAGATAGAATTATAAATTAGTGAATTTCAATGTCATACTTATCATCTTTTTCAAATTACCAATTCATCTGTGAAAGAGTATCTCACATATGACCCTATTTACTCATCTTGCCTTAACCAGCTATACTAATCTTTCTTTTAGAAATGATGTTTCTTTGGGGTAAAACCAAGTTTCTTTTCTAAGACATTCATTAAGAGTTCATTATTAATATTTTCTAGTAGACAGTGATTGCTTGAAGGCAAGGCCTCTGTCTAGCTAATCCCAGTACTATATAGTGACTCTAACCTAGAAGATAGTTGGCACTAAACACATTTATCTTGAGCTAAACATATTTAGTCATCTGAAACAGCCTGCATTTTGTTCCTTTCCAGTAAAAGACAATGAACTATGATTTCTTCCAGTGAAATTCTCTATTGACTCTTCTGAATTAGCTCTCAAGCCATGACTATGAATTTACCACTCAATATACTGGTTATGCGTTTCCACTAGTCCTTAATGACAGGATGTTTTCAGAATTTCCTTCCTGACTTTGAAGAGAAAGTGTTGCTTATAAGGCCTACTAGGATGTTAAAGAAATAAATGCTCTTCCTCAACTAATTAAGGACTTGATGCTCTTAAGAAGTACTAAGTAATGTAGAGGGTATATAGAAATATCTACCCCTTTCTTTTTTAACCAAGTGAAGTTAAAGGGATTTAACACTTTTATTCTGAAGTTTTGTGGGCAGAATTTTGCTTTGGTTAGCTAAAGCTGCCAGAATGCAATATATCAGAAATGGGTTGGCTAACAAAGTTATGGTTGTAAAGTCATGTATATGTCCAAATTAAGGCATCCAGGGAAAAATATCTTGACTCTGAAGAAAGGCTAATGACATTCCGTGTTATTCTATCACATGGGAAGGCACGTGGCTGGCACCTGCTGATCCTTTGCTTGTGGGTAGCACTGCTTTAGCTTCTGATTCCAGTGGCTTTCTCTCTGAGCTTCTGTGGGTCCTTGCTTGCTCCTCCAGGGAAAGCTCTCCAAGCACTGTGTCCTGCTGGTCCACTCTTAGTATCTCTGGGGCATTTCTCTCTCTCTGGATTCTGCATCAGCTCTCTCCAAAGTGTCTCTGGGTATTTCTCTTCTCTAATTATTTCTGGGCTGTGTCTGATTTTACTGTCTGTTTATCCTCTCATAAAAGGACTAAGCCCCACCTTAAATTGGGTGGGTCACATCTCCAGGGAAATAATCTAATCACATGGTCTTGTTCACCATAGGTTTGTGCCCACAAGGACACATGAGAACGTGGCTTTTCTGGAATACACAATAGTGTCAAACCAGCACAAAATAATTTTGTTCTATGGCAGATGCTTGTAATGATCTTTGCAGATTTATTTTTGCTTCAAAACCAAAGGTAATTAGGAAAATGATGTATTTGATTCCATTTTATTTGTTTATATCTAGGCATTAATTAGGTTCTTATCAAAGAATGAAGTCAGAGTAAATATTTTTTTGAAATTTACTTAAGTTTAATTTATTGCCTATTTTGTGATTAGGTTGTTTCTTTTAATGTTCTATTATTGCTTGAAAAAATCTATATATCAATCTATAATACTTATTTATATTATAGATATTTGGATATTTATGTAGGTATTGATATAGTCTTATTCTTATCATTATAGCAAATATATTTTATTTCATTTTATTTGATATGTGAAGGTTCTAGAGTGCTATGTTAAAGTTTCCATCTAAATGTATACTTTTGTCAATTTATTCTTGCATCTCTAGCAATTGTAATTTGAGGCTAAATTATGCAATTTTATTCAATCTGGTTGTAAATTCATTTGAAGTTGTAATTTTATCATGATATGATTTTGATCTTTTCATTCTTTTCACATTAGACTGTACTGTGGCATTCAAATATTTAAGCTTCTTTTTGATTGATGTTTGCCTACTGTGCTGTATTATTCCTATATCCTAACTGTGTATTAGAATCACTTGGGAGTTTGAAAAAAAGATTGGAAAGCTAAGCCCACCCCAGACCAAGGCCAATTACATTAATGTCTTTGGGAAAGTATCCAGGAATTACATTTTATTTCCCTTTTCAGCTCCATTGATGAATCTAATATTTCTTCTTGTGAGAACCACTATCTTAATACATGTTCATGCTTCTTCTTATGGGACAGTTTGCTTTAATTGGGGTTATTTTATGCAGAATGTAATTGTTTTCAGAACGTATTGTAAGGGATTTTATATTTTTCTGTGGCAGTAATGCTAATAAGTTTGAACTTAATCAGTTTTAAAACTTCATTTTTTATGACTTCTTGGCTTTTCTCAAAAATAACTTTTCCATCTATTCTTTCATATTTTTAAGAGAACAAGGCAGTTGTCCTAAAAGTCTGCATATATAATCATCTGGGGATCTTGTTAAATTAATTTGACTGGGTCCTAATGATAGAAAGTAGGTTTCAGCAGATCTCAGAGGGACCCAGGCCAGTCTCTACAGTGATTCTGATGTAGATGGTTTGCAGATCTAAACTGACAAAACTTGGTGGAGGGTATATCTCCTCTTCTCTCAATTAATCAGAAACCAGACCATCGAACATTTAGTTCTGCAGTAGAAATCCCAATGGAAAGGAATACCTGCTGTCCAGAGAGTTACTTCATCTACTTTTAGCTTTTCTGTTTCAACTCAATTGCCTCCACTTGAATATCTGTAAGTTTAGGCTGAAGAATGATCTCTTGGACGCTCTATCAAGTTGTTTCATCTCAGAAAAAGCTTGACACAGTTTGAACAATCAACTAATTTAGTAACTGCTTTAAAAAAAGAACAATGATGAAATGCAAACAGACAGCATGAAACCAGCAGGACTATCGTGTTTCCTATATATGTTTCTCAACGCATTCTTTGAAACTTGTTCCTCTGACCCTGGCACACAGTGACTCTGAATATGTCATCTTGCATTCATTTAGGCCATATCCCCTTCCACATGCTTTTAGGGGTCTTGCACCTTGGAGTGAGGTTTCTAGCACAGTGACCTCCACGGTACGTGAATAAGAAAACGTGTTACTATGGGAGGGGTGCATGTCCCTGGAGTAAACCCGTTGTCAACGGCGTTTCCTTCCAACATCTCACTGCTTTTAATAAGACTTCCCTGTTCATATTGATAACATTCTAGAAATACGTGTGTAGTGATTTTAATCAAAATTGTATCTCATTAGTGTCTTATTGAACCAAAAAATAAGCTCGGATTTTAACTTAAATACCTGCTATAAGTCTTCAATTGCTTCATCACAAAACAGAAAATACATTGCCTTCACCTTTTCTCTAGGCTATCATATTAAAATTTATCAACAGATAGAGTGAGAAATATATGCTTAGTTCTATCCTGCAAAATCAGCTTCCTTATTTTTTTATGGAAGTGCACAAGTCTCTGATTATTTTTCTGACTTATTCTAAGATACTTACATTCATATACTTTAACTAAATTGTGATTTTTAAAAAATTTAAATGCTTTTAAAATAAAAATAATAATTAGAATGGCTTTGAAGATAAAAGGAGCTGTTGATACTAGCTGCTAATTTTCAAAGGAAAATTTGATTAAATTAAGTCCTTGATGAAAGTGAATGCCAGAAGGATATTGATTTTTGTCTGCTAATTATGCCTAGCACAAGCACAGAGAGTTCAAGAATGTTTCCCTTTGTTTTTTTTTTTATATATATATATATATAATAGGATATATCATGCTGTACAGATGTTGCTGAATGACATTTATCACTGTCAAAAATGCAATTGCTATATCAAAGAATGGAGAAGGTTAATTTGCCATAACTGATATCGAAATTAATCTGTTTTAATTCCTTATTTTTGGGGACCAGTTTTACGGCTCTTTTGTTCCCCTTTCTTTTAAGAAATAGGTTTAAAAATGGCAGTGCTCTTGCTTTGAATATGAAATATTATTTTAAACTAAAATGTCTGGCAAAGGCACCAATAAATGAATTCCCTCATTTTTCACACCTAGTTATATTTGCCTATAGTAATAAAGGGTTAGTTTTTTTTCCCAAGTAAACAGACTTATAATTATGAAAATTGAATAAAAAGAGTTTTAACATATTCTGCAGGTCCAGCATCATTGACGTGCTACAGAACAGTTTTATTGTGGAGGTGACTGTCATAGCTGGCATCGTGATCAAATGTGCAATGACACTGGGGCATGAAGTTAAAGAAGATATGCTGCATTTAATGAGTCAAATTTGAGTTTGGCTGAGTCTAACAATATTAAATTTAACAGAAATAAAATCAAATTAGTCTTCCTATTTCCAAAGAAAATGAAAAAAAACATCATCAGGAAATTTAGAAAGAAGAAGACGGGATTTAGAAAGAAAATCAGGAAGACACATTGTAATATACATAGATATTAAGTCCAGCCTTTAGTTTTACAAAGGAAGTTAATTGATAATGCTACCCAAAAGATCTTTTTCAGTTTGGATTGCAGAAATAGGAATAGGTTTCGGCCAGGAATGAGACAATGACCGTCCAGGTGCAATGGAGAGAAACACGCAGCAGAATTAGGGCAGGCTGACGTGGTCCTCTGGGATTAAGATCTGATGGGGTCATTAGGAGAGAACACTGCACCTGCGGCAAGTTTATCATGTGACCCCTGGCTACTTGCATCAACCCCTTTATTTTTCCTATGCACCCTGGTGAGCCCATTGACAAGCAGGTGCCATAGCCCATTTCATGCCCCATAAGTGGCCAGAGAAATGGTTCCCATTTCTTCACATTTACACAGAGATTAATAGAAAATTAAAGACATTGCTGTGCTTCTCCTATTTAATATATTTAATTTTTTTTTATAAACTTGATCTTGACTGAACTGTCTAGATTGAACAATTCCCTCATCTAATGCTTACAGATGGTTCACTGGCCATCATTTAAATAGTTGCAGCAGCTCAAATGAGGTAAAAAGGGGTGATTACAATTGGAAAGCAGTCTTATGTCCATTCTGTTATTCTGGGATCTGTCACTTTTTATAGTATTTCACCAAGACATCTGAAGTCTTTAACTGCCCACTGCTTTCTGCTAAAATATGACTGTCATTACATTCATGATTCAATGTCAAATTTTGAGATCTTGACTTTCAGGATTCTCAGAGGAAGCAACAATAAAAATGACATAATTCATCTCAATTTGCATCTATGTCATCTGTGTGAGAGATCTGTTATTCTAGCAGTCTACCCCAATCCATCTGTAATTTGGTCATTCCATGCACTTGTCTGTCTCCTTTATTCTGCTCCCTTGTCCTAATAAACATTGACTGAGATTTAAATTTCTATGGGCGTAGCAGAGAGACACAGCTCACTTGGTGCCCTTGGGAAAAGCAACAGCATTTAATTTCCCTGCCATCATGCACACACTGACTTCCTCATTCAAGGTATAAGCCCATCATTTCCATACCTTCAGAGGTAGTTCTTAGGTGGTATACTCAGCTCCATTTCACCCTCCTGCTGTGTCATGTACAGCAGCCACCGGGTCAGACACTGCAACTTGGCCTGCCATTACCATAGTCTCTTGGAGCCACCAGAATTTGAAATTTTGCAACAACAGTTACCTTGCGAAACACCAACAAGGTGGTGAGAACACTGAGCTAACAGTATTGGACTTGTTAACAAACTGCATGAGACATACAGAACTATCCATGCAACTCTGCTACTTGTTTTTGGCCTCTAGCCTGCGGCATTCAGCCATTTCAACCTCAAGCTTGCTGCCCCTGGAGGACAGACTCATCTTCGGTGGTCATAGGGGTCCAGCTGTGCCTCCACACCACTAGTCTGGCACCTATTGCAAACCCTGGGTTTTCCCTCTCTTTTCCCTGAAGCCACCTAGCTTGGTTTCTCTTTTCAATTCTCCTCAGAACTGGCCTACTTCCTCTCTTGACCTACTTCCTTACTGCTCTTAGCATTTTGCCACACATTGGCTTCCCAGTGAGAGCTGTCCTAAGTGTTGCATAACAATGACAGTCCATTCTCCACCTCCTATGTGTTTTCTTCTCTATAGTTTTGAAACCACATTTGTTACTGAATGTATAATTTACTTATTTACTTTGCTCATCATTTATCTTCCCCCTAATGGAATGTCAATTCTGAAAGGGCAGATATTGTTGTCTGTTTTCTTTATTGCCAGTTTCCCATCATCCAGAAAAGAGTCAGGCACCTAGTAGAATTCAAAAATTACTTGGTCAATAAACAAATTGAAAGTAACAGCTCCACAATGCTTCTCACTTGACAGTTTCTGAGTCATATCTCCTTTCTTCTCTACTTTACAAATAAACCTCAAAGAAACTCTTGCCAACCAGCAAACTATAGCAAATGTTCTAGACCAGAACTAAAATAGGATGTAAGGTTGGCAAGAAGAATGACTCATACTAAAGCCTGTGGCACTTTTATTTATTACTGAATACAGAGAAACATGAAAAAGATTTAAGTGATGGCTGCAGCTACTAAATGCATTCCAGCATTCCAGCAATACACATGAGCACAGCCAAGGCTGTCCAGGGAAGGGCTGCCCAGAGGTGCTGATGCTTTTTATACCAGGCTATGCCTACAGTCAGGGCAGCTTACGTCTCCATTCTGCCGTGACGCAGCTGCATACCTCAATTACCTATATACACCAGTATCGCTGGACTTGAAGCAGGGCGGATAATGGCTTACTAAAATTACCTAAAAGGAAACTACTGTATATCTTCATATTCTGAGTATTTACTCTGATATAAAATGGAGCAAATAGAGATGATAGAATATGAACATAAATTTGATAGTGCTAGATAAGGTAATAGAAAGTTCATTATTATTTTTTTTCAATAATAATGATAATGGTCAAGTCTACTTTATTCCTGGAGTGCTTGGTAATACAAATCTGGGAAAATACACAACAAATCATAAATTAAGTAGATAGTTTCTTCAATTTCAATACATAGTGAAAAAATGAATGCAACAATCAATTTCCATATTCTGGAAGCACCTAAAATCAAATCCAGAACTAAATGAATTATAATATTATTAATTTACTTTATAATTATGAGTAGTTTATTATATTTCCAGGTAGGAGGCCTATTTATTCTAGAAACACTATTTCTTCCAAATTTAAATATAAATGACAACTGCATAAACATATCATAACAGAATAGTAGCACAACGCTGTAACTGAATTACATCATTATTTTTTAAAATGACAAAATATTTCAATGATTCACCTCATACATTAACAAGCAAAGGTGTACACATAATTTTCTAAAAAAAAATAAGGAAGCCAGATTTTTTAGGCTATAGTTAAGGCAAATTAAAAGTTAAGTTAATAAAGCAAACTATATCATTGTGAACTTATTCAGAGTCTTCAGAAAATAAAAATAAATGTATACACATACACAGAATGAATGATGCAAAAATTATCATATACAAGCCAGTGGTGCATTGCAGGGCATCATTTTAACATTTTTTTTTTCCAGAATGATATTCAACTAATTAGAAAACTATCAATTTAAATGTTTACTTCTAGACATATACGAACATAAATTCAAGATGAAACTTCAATATAAAAAAATATGTAATAGATAAATATTTAAGTGAATCCTTAAAAATTCATGCAAAGGAGGATTTTAGAAATAACATTAATGAAAGGGTATTACATCTACTTCTGGTTATGCCTGAGGAGCTTGTATTAAGGCAATTTTCCTAAGAGAACAATGATAAAATAAATCATGTATTAAAACAGCAAAAATCCATGAAATGTTGTTTTTAGACATTGAAAAGCACCATGTGAATGGAAAAGATGCCAGTGAAAGAAAAGGGGCAAAGTCATGCCCCTAGGCTGATATTTCACTTGAGGCATTTAATGATTAAGACGCGTGAGAGCAAGGACCCAAACAGGAATCAACTTGGTGTTTTCATTGTCTCAAAGAGTCACAAGATTAGAATTTGCAGCTACATCAACAGTAAAGGATGAAGAGATTAAAATCCTGTGGGAAGAAGAGCTGCAGAGGGATGGAGCTGAAATCCAGTGCCACGTTTCCTCTTTGAGGCAGTGACTAATTTCTAAACTGAGCCTGCAGAGAGGCCAGCCAGCTGCAGAGCGGCCTTCAGAGGGGAGACTGGGAAACTGAGCAGTTGTAAGGGGGTGACGCGGCAGACACAGAACTCAGGGCCTGTTAAACAGTGGCAGACATAACAGGTTTTGGGATAAGACCCCCGAATGACTCCATCCTCTAAGGAAGGGAAAACCAGAATAGAACAGGTTTTAGAAAGACTGAAACCAAACATCAAATTAACTCAATAAAATGACTGGATAAAGTGACATTTGCTTTGTCAAACTGACAGCCAGAAGAACAAATGTCGGGAAGAATGTAACTTCGTCCAGAGACTCGCTGCAACGTTCTTACTTAACTGCCAGCATTGAATGAAATTACCAAGCAGGTTAGGAAATAACACCAAATAATGGAAAACCAAATTAGAAAAACAAATAAAAAACATACCAGAAATGACACTGAGTAGGCACATTGGAGGTTCCAGAGATGGATATTTAGATGCCTAACTAATACGTTCAAAATTATAGATGACAAGATTAAAAAAGGCTACCAGAATTAAAATATACATATATAAATACAACCAAATAGATTTTTATAAAACATGAACTGCACAATACGCCAGATGACACAAACACATTAAAGGAAAAATGTCTCCCATTAAGATCTACGGTTTTTGGGGAGGTAGAAAGTGTGATTAATATTGGACATTGTTTGTGCACGCTAAAATGGTGCACACAAAATAGATACACAGAAAGTATGTAATATGCAAACCAAGAAGAGGAAAATGAGAATGAAATACAATTTTTAAAAAAAATTACACTAAAAGAAGTCATTTAAGAGTGAAGGGAGGAGGTGCCAAATATTTCCTGTAATAAAGTTTTTAGAAATAGTGTACGAATAACAGAAATCATGATAATATAAATGGACTAAATTTTTTAGGCAAGTTATGAAGCATATTAAAAAATTATTTGCATGAGAAACCTCTGATACATATGGAAGCAAAAACAATGGGAATAGAAAAGATGTTCTAGACAATTTTTAATTAAAAAATAAAATAAAACCTTGGATACTTTTATACATGTCAGCCATTGTAAATGGGAAGGAAGAAATTATTAGACGGGCTAACATTTCATTACATAATTCAAGGTATTTTAATCAGCAGGATGATAACTATCTTAAACGTGTATAAATCATAAAGTCAGCAATATGATTAGATCTTAAACAAGAACAGAGCTGGCCCGGGGGCTTGCACTTCTGAGAATCTGTCTAGTCTTTCTCTACCAATGTATTTTCTCTATTGGAGGAGGAGTCCACGGGGCCAGGAGATTTCGTCCAAACAGAATTCAGGTCCACATCTAAGACTGCTCTTACAGGAATGGAGGACCTCTCCACCAGTCCAGACCTCTGAAGGGCACACCGTGGCGAAGGTGGAAACTGTGGTGTGAGTGAAACCGTGCTGTGTCTGTGATCTGGGTGGAGGCTTAGCAGAGTCAGGGAGCTAACGATGCAAAGAGGAAGACAGGGCTCAGTCTAGGGGATAAGTTATGGCCCTCCCTACCCTGTCTCTTTCCTGCAAGAAACTGCAGGGAATTCAACAATCATAAATCTGTCTCTGGCCTTCCAGGTCGTTTTAAAGAATATAATAACTGTCAAGACATAAGGATAAAAAGCATACAGTAAAACAATTTGTTAGTTAAATTCATAAATTTTTTACCATTTAAATATAGCATATATCCATTTTACCCAGAATCTACAAATATCAGCTACATTCCTGGGAGGGATATACCCTCAAGTTTTGCAAAGCAAAAGTTAACAAAAATATATGGCAAAATGAACAAATAGTGTGAAATTTAACGTACTTTTTTGAGTGATTGATCAACTAAATAAAAAAATCCTTAAGAATAAAACTTAATTAGCTGGCATGTTCTAAGGGACAAATTATAGAGTGCTGCACCAAATACTTATGAAATGAGCACAGGGAATAGATTTAAAAACATATGTATTCATTGGGGCATCACTCTGGACAAACCAACAAAATCTCATGTCCTATCCAAGGTTCAAAGTACTTATGGTGTTCAATCATGCTATCTACAGAAGTTATATTAGGAAATGCACTAGTCAAAATACAAATTTTGTACCAAATAAACATTTTTTCTTTAGTCTCACACATAAGTAGAAATTTTAAAATATTAATTACCATTTATTTTCAGTACCCTGAGGTAATGGCATTCCTTTGTCCTTCTTCATGCAAAAACATTTTTTAAATCTGTACATTTAGTCACTATTATTATGCGCTCTAGGCATTCCTAGATTATACCATCTCAATCTTTAGCATCTTTCTTTCTTTCTGAGATTTGATCAGTGAGTGGAAAAATATTTGCAAAGCCCCCTTCAGGGAATGGTGAGAACGGGGAGAAATTCGACTTCCCCAAGTTGAATTCTTGATATTCTCACAAGCAGTGTGGACAAAGCTATAGGCTGAGCCCCAAGTCTCAGGGTTTGCTCATATGAAATTTAACCCCACAAAGGATAGGTCAAGCCTACTTAAAATTAGGCCTAATAGTCACCCCCAAGAGAGCCTCTCTTGTTGCTCAGATGTGGCCTCTCTCTCCAGCCAACACAAGCAAACTCACCACCCTTCCCCTGTCTATGTGGGACGTGACTCCCAGGGGTGCGGACCTTCCTGGCAACATGGGACAGAAATCCTAGAATGAGCTGAGACTCAGCATCAAGGGACTGAGAAAATCTTCTCGACCAAAAGGGGAAAGAGCGAAATGAGACAAAGTTCCAATGGCTGAGAGATTCCAAACAGAGTCGAGAGGTTATCCTGTAGGTTATTCTTATACATTAAGTAAATATCACCTTGTTATTCAAGATGTAATGGAGAGGCTGGAGGGAACTGCCTGAAAATGTAGAGCTGTGTTCCAGTAGCCATGTTTCTTGATGACTATTGTATAATGATACAGCTTTCACAATGTAACTGTTTGATTGTGAAAACCTAGTGTTCGATGCTCCTTTCATCTACCTTGTCAACAGATGAGTAGGACATCTGGAATAAAAATAAATAATAGGGGAAACAAATGATAAAATAAATTTAGTTGGAAATGCTAGTGATCAATGAAAGGGAGGGGTAAGGGGTATAGTATGTTTAAATTTTTTTTCTGTTTTCATTTTATTTCTTTTTCTGAATAGATGCAAATGTTCCAAGAAATGATTATGATGATGACTATGAAACTATGTGATGATATTGTGAATTACTGATTATATATGTAGAACGGAATGATCAAAATAGGAATGTTTTGGTTTGCTTTTGTTTTTTGGTATTTAAAAAAATAAAGTAAAATAAAATTTTTAAAAAATAAAAGAAAGAAGACTCCATGGCCTTTGCCCAGTGACACACACACGCAAACAACAACAACAACAAAAAAACATATGTATTGGGTGTACCAGTGGTTCAGTGGTAGAATGCCCACCTTCCATGCAGGACACCCAGGTTCGATCCCTGGACCATGCATCTAAAACAAAACAAAACAAAACAAAATAAAAAACATATATATATTCACATATATATATGAATAAGTCTTAATATCAATTTATATTCAATTTATCATATTGCAATTAAATTTTAAACCAGTATAAATCAATAATGATGACCTGAAATATATTTTAAATTTAAAATATTATAAAATCATATATATCAGTCAAGAAATTATACTGGGATTAAGAAAATATTTACAAGGAGAATCTCCACAAATACATGGCAAAAGTTTGGATTGTGGCTAAAGTGGTAATTGAACACACACACAAACACGCATACATATATACATATACATATGTATACACATGCATATATATGCATGTATTTATGTGCATGTATATATGTATGTATGTGTATATATTAAATACTTATTTTGAAAATAAGAATGGCTGAAATTTAATAAGCTTAACTTTCATTTTTAAGAAGTTATGAAAAGAATAGCCGAATAAAGAAACCAGACGCATGGAGAATTAAATAGATAAATACAAATGTGGTCTTTGCCAAATTTTTAATCATGCCAGTATCTGTGCCAGTAATGTTTTACCAGCTATACTGGACTAATAATGTGGTTTCCTAAAATGCCTACCTTTTAAATAATTATGACCTTTAAACACATAAAAGATAAGTACGATTGGGATAGGAAAAAGTTCTCTCTAAATCACTAAAAAAAAACTTGGCAAATTATTCTCAAAATCATTTCACTAGTTCCAGTCCATTGTCATTCAGACCACAGAAAACTTGCTGTTATAATTCTGAGTGCAAATTTTATTTTTGGATATGTATCCCCCTAAATTTACTCAAGGCATGATATAGCTAAATACAGAAAACATATTTTGTATTTAGTCAAATCTACCTCTGGTAACTAAAATATTATAAAATATCTCCCTTTATTGTTTTTGGAAGTAAAACCATAATAATTCTAAAAGGAAATGTAAGAAGTTATTGTAACTGTGATGGATTAGTTTATTTAATCAATTTAGTTTATTTAGTCAATTATCATAATTGTTTTTTCTTAGGAGGTATGGAACACATTTTATAAACAAAGCAGAATGGAATGCTGCTAGTGTAGGCACCACGGACCTACAATTGAGCAAACATGCACACACACGACAATCATCGTAACACAATTAAGTAATTGTGGAACTGCAATGGCTTCATGACATCTACAGTCTTAATATTTCAAACAGCAAGAGTGTTTTCTTTTTAATACAAGAAGAACAAGATCATATAAACAAACCAACAGGCATTTTTTTGTTTGTTTTAATCCTTTGGGGCATTTTTGTGTAATTTATGTTCAACTTCAGTGAAGAAATATTTTAAAATCCATTGTATTCCATCACGTGATAAATCAGTACGCAATATTTTGAAAATTTTGTCACTCAAAAGCTATCCAAAGTTTTTAAGCATGATAAAATATGAAATCATATCACCCATATTGAGATTCAGAAATTGAATTTGATGGTCAAGTTATCCTTTGATTATTTCTTTCATATGTTGTAGTAACTTTTACTTTGCTGATTACATTTTTGTCTTTCTAAGAATTTTTTTTTCATTTTTAGTTTAAAAGTGTGAGGAAAAGCTCCATAAGCAATGCATGATTTTATTATTTTTTAAATACCAAACACAAAGTTGAACCATTTAAACAAGAAAACTGAACCCATAGAATTTTATTAGTAGAAATTCTATCAATATACATTTTATTTACCGGTAAGGTGACAGAAACAATGCAGTCATTTGGTCAAACAGTCATTTTATTCTAATAATTATTTATGCAACTTTGTAAACGTCCATCAGTAAAGTTAAAGTTTAAGTAGCTGGTCAAGAAATATTAAGATAGTAATAGCTTTAATGAAATTTCTGTCTTATGAAAAAAATGTTTTTCCAAAACAGAAGAAACACAAAATGGTGGTCAAATTTCATGGCAGCCTATAAAGCAGAAATATGTCAGAAAGACTGGATTCCAATTTTCCCACTCTCTTATCTCTGATTTTCCATTTCTTCAGCTCCATAATGATAATTAGACAAAATACTTGAGGTCTAATACCCCTTCCAGATATTTTTTTAAATTTATGTTTTAAAAATACAAAATTGACTATTTTCACTAAATCATATATTCCCTTTTATTCAACTGTCACCTCAAAGGTGCATTTTTCTATATCATTCCCATCTGTGACCTCATAAATTACAGCACTCATGGGCCCACACTTTCCCTAAAATAGAGAAATGTCTCCTAATACCTGAATGTGTTCATTAATGTGAGAACTTATGGAAAATCATCTCCATACCAGAATGGAAATGATTTCTTGATATAATTCTTACATAAAAGTCACATAAGGATTCCTTAGGACAATGCGTATTCAATTTCTAGACACAATTTAAGAGAAAAACAAAGGTAAAAGAGGAATGAACCATGATTAATGATATGCTTTAAAATCCGAGGTTTAAAATGTGGTTTTGATAAGCATTTAAAAAAATATTTTATACTTCTCATTTCCCTGTCTTTTTTATTTCTCCTGTTTGAGTACTTAGAGAAGATTCACACTGAAGTCCAAATCTCCTACTCTGTAGTTTGCATTTATCAAAATCATAGAGCATGAGGCCCAAATCTTCTCCTAGCACTGAACCTAAAGCATCACATTTATTATTTTATTTTCAGTGTTCTAAATGTATCATTCCATAGAGTTTTGTATGTTTGCTATATTTCCACTGTGCTACACTCCAGCTGATAAATTTGGATTCATGAATAAAATAATGTACATTACTCTCTGGCTGCATTATATTGTCAGTCATGTGAAAACGTTTTTACTAAGGATACTTTGTTAGAAAGCCCATGTACTATTTCATATGAACTATATTGACACAAGTTAATATCTGTTTTGTAGTTACACATTTTAGGGCAAGGATACACAAACCTTTTCTGTAAAAGCCCAGATAGTAAATATTTTAGGTTTTGTAAGGACAATCAGCTTCTGTCATAATTACTCCACTCTGCCATTTTAGCAAAAAAGTAGCCACAGACAACATGTTAAAAAATGAGCATGATGGTTTTCCAATAAAACTTGGACACTTTGAATTTCATGAATTGATTACATTTCATGAAATGTTATTCTTCTTTGGATTTATTTCCTCCATTTAAATTTCTAAAAAAAAAAAAATTTGTTTTGCTTCCTCTGCTACTCCAAACAGAGACCATGAAATGGTTCAGGTTAAACAATGGGGATGTATTAGCTTACAGTTAAGAGTCTGAGAAAATGTCCAAATTAAGCCATCATCAAGGCAGTGCTTTCTTTCCAAAGACTGAAAACTGGCAATCCTTGGCTCCTCTGCCACATGGCGAGGCACATGGTAGCTTCTGCTTATCTCTCACTTCTCTTCCGGGTTTCCTTGATTTCTGTTTCTTGCTTCGGTTGCACTCTGGTGCCCTTTCTCTCTCTTTCTCTCTCTCTCTCTCACTTCCTCCCTCCCTCCCTGTCTCTCTCTCTCTCTCTCTCTCCATCCTATTTATAAAGACCTGCAGTGAGAGGAGAAAGGGTCATTTGAAGGAGGTGAATCACACCTTAACCGAAGTAAACTCATCAAAAGTTCCTACCAACAATGGCGCCACATCCACAGGAATGGATTACATTAAAGAACAGCTTCAACAACCACAACATTCTTAGCTGCGGGCTGTTTAAACATAGGTGACAGGTCAGACTTGGCCTGTGGATTGTAGTTGGCTGACCCCTGATTTAAAGCAAAAGAGAATATGATGAGTAAAAATTTATACAAATGCTCTTAGACAAAATGAAAGACTATTTGCTATGAATATAAATGTATTTATTTTCAATGCAGCAATGGTCTCATCATTGACTAGACCATCGCTACTTCAAATATGACACCATTGAAACACTATAAAAACACCATAAAAATACTTCAAGAAGCAATATGCTCTCTAGTTTCACCCTTAGTCTGTAATCTTCTGATTTATACAAAGGAACTGAAAGTACTTTGGAAGATGCTTATCACTTTCCTGTCCTGTTGATCTTCTGCTTATATGTGTGTGTGCACGTGTGTTTTGAATTAGATAAGTCGTATTTTAAGTTTGGGTTTGGGTGGAGGTGTGACACAATGGGAAACTGAGGCCATAATGCATGAGAAAAGACAACTTTTTGCTCAGAGGTCTCGGAGAGGGAAGGGTGCCATGAAGGCCAACGGGACGCACACTCGGCTCTGGTGGCACGACGAGGAGGTGGTGAGCACACAAGCAGAGTGACAAGGCCCCATGGGCTTATGCCTTTAGTGTGGTGT
Source organism: Tamandua tetradactyla (assembly GCF_023851605.1). Classification (NCBI taxonomy): domain Eukaryota; kingdom Metazoa; phylum Chordata; class Mammalia; order Pilosa; family Myrmecophagidae; genus Tamandua; species Tamandua tetradactyla. The sequence goes on from NC_135352.1 coordinate 34,433,818, forward strand.
AAGCATGGAAGTTGTTAGATCTTCCACAAGAATCAAAGATTGGTTAGCTTAAAGCAAATGCGCCAGAAAAGGGAAAGTGATTGGAGGTCTTAGGTCATTAAGGGCGATTAGCGTATGTGGGGGCAACTGTGGGTTCTGGGTGAGGCGTGCCTGTGGTGGTGGGGAGGGGGGAGTCTTGTCCCCGTGGGTGGAAAACTTTGTTATTTAGGACAAATGCCAGTGCTGAGGCAAGCAGATTGGCCAAAGTAAGATGGACACCAAGGTAGCGCACAAAACGTTTTGGTAGTTATAATGTATCTGCTTTCACAAATACACACCTGTATTAAACATTTGTTTAAATTTTTGTGGTGAGACCCTTTAAAAAAAATATATTGCATATATAATGTCCTAATTGTTAAATCACCAGAAAGATTACTGAAATCACTGGTTTTGCCATCATGTATTCTTTGAAAGAGTCATAGTGCTATTATTTAAACTTCGTTTTCCAGGGCCTATACTTAGATTGAAATATGAATGGTTTATAAAAAAAGGCAATTTCTATCAATATATGTCGCAACACTTTTCATGGCTTATGAGAAATACTGAATGAATTCATAATCATGGTAACCTGAAAATCCCTGTGCTCCATGGTTCTGGGTGACAATTCTTCATGGTATTTCGTCTCATCCTGTATCCTCAGCTTTTATTCCAGGGTCTTTCCAAGAATGATAAGAAATAATCTTGAAAGACAGACATTATTTTTCCTTCTGTGACAGAGAGCAGATTTAGTTCCTGACCAAGATAACAATATAATCTCTCCCTCCGAGGAAAAGCTTGGACAAGTGTGCGAGCAGCTTTCTTTAAAAAACAAAAAAAGTTTCCTGAGCCTGCATTTCCTCAGCTGTGACACAAAACCACTGTGAGCGCCGGATCTGCCCAGATATCTCGGCTTTGTCTCCACGGGACTTCCAGACAAGTGGAAACCGACGTGAACTCGGAACTCACGATGCAGTCGGTGCTGTGAGGAACGAAGGTCTGCATCTGAACGAAGTCCTGTTTTTTTCAGCCAGCCTCTTTGAAACTGTGGCAAACTAATGCGCTAAATTTAAAGTCTGGCAGAACCGCAGAGACTTCGCAGTCCTTACCCTTTTAGCTTCATCCAGATTTAGATGATCTTTTGCCTGAAAACTAACTCTGGCTCAAAATACTTGGCAAGTACTTAATCTTAGTAGACTCTGGAGTATCTTATTCATGACCATTTCAATAAGGATGCTATTTGCTAATTTTCTAACTACAATTCTATATTTTATTTCATTCAATTCTCAATATTTTGAATATTTTATACCTAATTATTTCTAGAACAAAATTCCCATTAAAACTGGTAACAGGTTTTAGGATATTTCCTGAGAAATTCGTTGTGTGCTCATGAAAAAGTGTACATTTATGACAGAAATGCAGTATTACTCACCTCATGCAGACACGTCTCTGAATCTTGACCCTCAATATATAAACAATGATTGAGATGATAAACATAAATACTGTTTTCTGCAATGAGATTTTGTGTTTTTGTTTGACTTATTTGTGGGTAAACAATTGCCCAATCTGGAAAGATATCTAGAAATAGTTACATATATACAATGCACAGTCCTTTAAAAAAATATGAACTTACAGTTTCCCTTAAAAATTTAAATAATTTTATAAATATACTTTTCCTCATTTACATTATTTCTATTTACTGATTTATACTTTTTTCAATGTTTCAGAGCTGATCGTTATTAATAGAACATGGGTGGATTTCAAGCAGAATCCGTAAACCAATCTGCTTTGATGTCTTTTTACAGCTGTATGGGTGAGTGGTCACCTTTGAGAAGACAGAGGCTCCATTGTGTGGATGACACGGGGCTGCTCACGTGCTGATACTATTCCATTCAGTGACCTGAGTACTGGGTCCCATAGAGTCTGATGTATAAATAAAAATACATATATGTATGTATATGTATATTATATATATATATACACACAAGCAAAAAATGTACACAATATGTATGTTTATGAGAACAATAAATGATACATTTCTTGCTTGCATTTCACTCCCAAATATCTGCTCAAAAATAAAGAATAAATTCCAAATTTATCATACATTTGTAACATTAAAAATTTAGTTGCTCTTAGTTGCAACAAATTAAGTATAAATAAGTGATGAATTAACATAATTGCTTAGTGATCAATAATTCTGTTTCATTTCTAGTAGCAGTTGTTTACATAATATATTTTCATCTATATTAACTATTTACTTTAATTCAATAAGGACTGTCTTGTTCGATTTTTTCAATGACTTATTTTGTATTATTACTGACCTGTCCTCAATGCTGATAAATTGGTCATTTTGTCTTGACTAGAGAGCTTCTTATACTCAATTTAATATCCTATCTTACATTTTATTTTTTCAAAGGAATAAACCTTTAAAGGATCATAAGTCATTTAATGATTTTACTATTATTTCTAAGAAATATATTTCCTGCCACATTTTTTTAATTAGAGAAATTGTAGGGTTGTAGAAAAATCGTGCAAAAAATGGACTCCCAAATACCTCTCTCTATTATTAACACTTTGAATTAGTATGGTACCTATTTCACAATTGATAAACGAATATTATTATTGTATGATTTACTATAGTGCATGCCTTACATTAGGGTGTATTTTTCTCCAAATACCACCCTATTATTAACACCATGCATCATAATTCATAATTCATGAAAGAGCATTTTAAAAATTGTACTATTTATCTGTAGTCCATTGTTTATAACAGGGTTCGCTGTGTTGTACATTTCTAAGTTTTATCATTTAATGTTTATTCTACCAACATATATATGACATAATTTCCCATTTAAGCTCATTTACATATACAGTTCACTGTTGTTAATTATGCTCACAATATTGTGCTTCCATTACCACTATCCTTTTCCAGAAATTTACAATCAACCAAAATAGAAACTCTACAAGTAAAGTATTGATTCCTCATTCCCCGCTTCCACCACAGTCCAGGTAACCCATTGGCTGGTTTGAATCTGTTATGTTCTTTTACTCCAGCCCTGTGAGTCCAGACATGTTTTTGGGTGGGGCCTTTTGATTAGGTTGTTTCAATGGAAATGTGACACAGCCCATTCAACATGGGCTGGAGTCCAATAAGAGAGCTCATGGAGAGAGAGAGAAAAAAAACATGCCAGGAGAAGCCAGAAGAACCCACAGGAGCTGAAAGACCAATTTTGAAGCCAGAATCTAAGAGAGAAGGACAAGCAGACATCACAATGTGCTTTCCCATGTGGCAGAGGAACTTCTGATGCCTGCAGTCTTTCCTCAGAGAAGGTATTTCCCTCTTGATACCTTAATTCAGGTATTTTAAAGACCTTAGAACTGTAAACTTGTAATCTAATAAATTCTCTTTGTAAAAGCCAATCCTTTTCTGATATGTTACATTCCAATAGCTTTAGCAAACTGAAATACATAATCTATATTCTAACTCAATGAGTTTTCTTTTTATAATATTTCACATCAATGAGATAATACAATACTTGTCCTTTTGTGTGTGGCTTATTTTCTTCAACCTGATGTCTTCAAGGTTCAACCATGTTGTTGCATGAACCAGAAATTTCATTCCTCTTTAATGATGAATAATATTCCATTGTATGTATATTCCAATTTTTACTTATCCATTCAGATGTTGATGTGTTCTTGGGCTGCTTCCATCCTTTTGCAATTGCAAATAATACCACTATGAAGATCAGTGTGCATATATCTGTTTGAACCTTGCTTTCAATAATTTTGAATACATTCCTAGTAGAGGAATTGCTAGGACATATGGTAATTCTTTACTTGGCTTTCTGAGAAACTTTCAAATTGTCTTCCACAGTGGCTGTACCATTTTACATTCCCACCAGCAATGGCTGAGTGTTCCTATGTCTCTACATCCTCTCCAATACTTGTTAGCTCTCCTATTTTTTTCCAAAGTACCCATTCTAATGGGCATGAAATAGTACTTTATGGTGGTTTTGATTTACATTCCTCTAGTAGCTAATAATATTGAGCATAATTCCACGTGCTTTTTAGATATCTATACATTCTCTTTGAAGAAATGTTCTTTTCAGTCTTTGGACCATTTTTAATTGTTTTTTATTTTATTTTTATTGTGGAGTTATTGGATTTCTATATATATTCTGAATATTAAAACTTGATTGGATATGTGGTTTTCAAGTATTTTCTCCCATTGAGTAGGTTGTCTTTTTACTTTCGTAATAAGGTCCATTGAGGCACAAAGGTTCCTAATTTGTTTTTCCTTTTGTTGCTTAGGCTTTCTATATAAAGTCTAATAAACCACTGCTTAGCACAATATCTTGAAGATACTTCCCTACATTTTCTTATAGGAACTTTATAGTTCTGATTCTTATATTCAGGTCTTTGGTACATTTTGAGTTAATTATTGTATATGATGTAAGAAAATCTCCTCCTTCTTTCTTTTGCATCTGGACATTCAGTTTTCCAAGCATCATTTGTTATAAAGACTATTCTTTTACAATTCAGTGGATGTGACAACATTGTCAAAAATCAATTAGCCATATAACTGAGGGTCTATTTCTGAAGTATCAATTCTATTTCATTACTCAATGTATTTATCCTCATGCCAGTACCATACTGTAGGTGATGAGTCACTTTTCTCTTGCTGCTCTCATAATTCTCTCTTTAGCTTTGGCAATTGTCATTCTGATTAGTATCCATCTAAGAATGGGTATATTGAAGTTATTCTGTTTGGAGTATGTTCATATGCTAAAAAGCCTGGACAGAGTCTCAATTTCATAAACCCAATCTAGAAGGGATTGCTTTGTGTGGTTTTGGAGTGACAGGTTTCCCTCATCTTCTGCTCCTCACCGTCTTGCCTTGTGTTGTCCTTCTGGAATTTTAATGTCAGAATCACCCCATGCTAGCTTACTGACATACCAATACACTATTATAAATGGAGCAAATAAGATTTTGTTAAATATATTGTTCAGAAGAGGTGTAACATCAAATTTAGACTCTATTCATTATCAAAATATGGACAATAATTTCAGAAATGTAGTCAAGTAAAAGAGAAAACATGGAGAGATATGGTTGTATGTGTGTCCTTAATGCTCTGGGGTTAAAAGTCCTTGGGGCTGTTCTTGCTTTGGCAGGACATATACTAAAATTGGGACGATGCAGAGAAGATTAGCATGACCCCTGTGCAAAGATGACATGCAAATTCGTGAAACATCCCATATTAAACAAACAAAAAAAAGTCCTTGGGGTCAACTTTGCTAAGCAATTCAGGATATATCCAACTTTTAGAAGATACTATATTAATTTAGCATATATTGCATATCAAACAAAACTTGATTTGGAGTTTCCATCATCAACCCAATCAATATTTAGTTACAGGAATGTGTAAATATTCATTCAAACTCTTATAAAGATGAAAATAGCCTAATTTATTTTCACATCAGATTTTAACCCTAAATGAATATACCACTAAGAAAAACTCCTGGATTTTGGAGGGTTTTGGATCTCAGTACTGTAGATAAGGGATTTTAGGCAGAATAGTTTTGCTGCTTATGGTAGGAAATGGAATATTCATATTGGTGCACTGTTGTAAATTTCTTCAGTCATATGTTTGTCATTAGTTTCATTCAAATCTTCAGTACAGAATAATCTAACTACACAACTTTCTAAAGTGATGGTTTCGATGAATGCAGAATGAGGCCATAAAATGAAGCAAGATCTGTTTCACATTCACCTCTTTCCCCGCTCCCAAGTGAGTGAGGTGTAGACAGGAAAGAAATATACAACTCATTGAGCAAATTAAGAGTGAAATTGAGATGAAATCTCTCTCACATTCACCATATTTGAATCTTGTCAGGGAGGAAAAAAATAGTATTAAAGACCCAATTGCACTATAGATGTCATATAAAAGTGTTAGTTTAATGACTGATGCTTAGGAAGAAGCTAAATCTCAGGGAACAAATAAAGAGCTTAAGTGGAGTTACATCTCTGCACATGGAAATTCTCCATAAATTATCAAATTCAGGGGATCTTCATTTTTTATTTATAAAGAGAGCCACTAGTTAAAGCACATGTGATTAATAAGTGAACTCTTCAAGTTATCATTGTTCCTTTCTTCTGACAAATATTAGATGGAGAGCTTCATTCAGAAATAATTGTGAAAGCATTTAATTCAAAATAGAAAGGTAGCACTTGTTCTTTTTCTTTTCAATTGTTATTTTATTCATTGCTTCAAATACTCAAGACATTGCTATCTTAGATTTTCATAAGCATATCTAAAGCAGTATCTAATTTTATTCACTATTTATTCTTCAGTATAGATGCATACATATAAATATTTATGTAAAACTTGTTTCTGGTGCACAATAGATGGCAATAAATATTTATTAAATTAATATGTGATTTAAATGGGTATATAAATTAATGAATAAACAATTCATTAAAACCTTTAGGCAACATGATTCTTTACTTCACTATTCATATTTAAATGGAAGCAACAGATTATTCTTTCACAGTCTGTGAGATTCATATGTATTTTTAATAAAAATTGAATATGCCCCTTTTTAACATGCAATAGAATAAACTATACTCTATCATGTTTTTTTTCTAAGCATTAATTTATCTTTTCCATTAGATTGATTTTGGGGCACCAGATAACTCCTATTTATCTTCTCAAAATAGAATTTCATCTGTCTTAACAGACCAGAAAAACATTCTAACAGTTAAACTAGTAATAAAATTGGCCATCTTCTTATCAAATTAACCTTTACTGTTTCCATAGTTTAAAACATTCAGGAAATAGAAATCACAAACCAGGATATTGAAAATTCCAAAGCATTTAAATGTACACAAATCATTTAAATGTATAAAAATAAAGCTTAAAGCAATGGTTTATGTTTAATTTAAATTATGCTTCTTTCATATTTTCCTTCTGTTACCTTTACTAACATCCTGATTCCAATTATGTTTAATAGTTTGTCCCATACTTTTTAAAGCATTACATATCATTAAAAACATTGCCCAATTATGATTAGTCTGCTTATTTAATTGTCATTACAAATGCACTGCATTTATATATTGCAATCTATCCCAAATTTTTGTACTTTCCTTTTGTTCTTCCACCAATAATTCCATAAATAATATTCAATACACTATACAGAAATAGCTTGCACTTAGCTTCAAGTTTATATGGTCAGTTATAGTGCATTTAGGATTTACCAGTTTTGAGGAAAATATATTTTATAAATTCTTAGGGAATTAATATTTCAGATCGCTTCAAATACTAAAAGATACATATCAAGTTGGTCAGAATGCTATGTCCTACAAAGTTCCAATGAAAATACTCTAAAATCCATGGCTTCTATACAAACACTCTTAAAGATGTTTCTTTTTTAGTAGGACTCCATTAATTCTCAATCTTCAACATGCTGTGATGTTTACGCTTGAAGGGGCTAGGAACTTTACTAAATATATAAGATTTATATGATTTTATTTTATTAATAATGTATGTCCTTTTATCTTGAATTAAATATGGCTACATTCATAAATGTGCTATTTGGTAACTACTCATGTTGTGTTTGTTTGGTTTTGCCTTAATATTTGTCACCTTTCTACATCTCTGCATCATTAAAAAAATGTTACCATATTCCTTTAATTCACTGTTCTAATTTGCTAGCTGCCAGAATGCACTATACCAGAAATGGAATGGCTTTTCAAAAGAAGAATTTAATAAGTTGCTAGTTTACAGTTCTAAGGCCAAGAAAATGTCCCAATTAAAGCCAGTCTACAAAAATGTCCCAGCAAAGGCCTCCAGGGAAAAATACCTTGGTTCAAGAAGACCTATGAAGTTCAAGGTCTTTCTCTCTCAAGTGAGAAGGCACATGGTGAACACAGTCAGGGTTTCTCTCTCGGCTGGAAGGGCACATGGTGGACATGGCATCATTACTAACTTTCTCTCCTGGCTTCCTGTTTCATGAAGGCATTTTCCTTCTTCATCTCCAAAGGTTGCTGGCTGGTAGACTTTGCTACGTGGTGCTCCAGCATTCTCTGCTCTCTCCGAATCTCTCTTATTCTCCAAAATATTCCCTCTTTTATAGGACTTCAGAAACTAATGAAGACTCATTCAAATTAGTGGAGACACGCCTTCTCCTAATCCAGTTTATCAACTGCTATTGATTAAATCATTTCTCCAGGGAGATGATCTAATTACAGATTCAAACATACAACATTGAATAGGGATTATTCTGCCTTTACAAAATGGGATTTAGATTAAACATGGCTTTTCTAGGGGACATACATCCTTTTAAACCAGCACATTCACTTAAACTAAAATGTACATTACAAGAATGTTCATTTACCGTTCCATGTGTAGGTTATTAATCATAAATTTCTTTATTAACCACTACTGCAGAACCATTTCAACCAAGTATAGCTGCTATTTCTGTAGAGGCCTACTTTCAGTCTGAGACCCTGGTTCTATAAAACAGAGTCTGAGACAGAGCTGCATATTGAGGTTTTATTGGACAATGCAATTTCAGGGCAGTAAAAGTGAAGGAAAAAGGGACTGGAATAAACAGGAAGAAAAGCAAATATAAGATGAAGTGATATGCTACTGAACTGTCCATAGATCTTAAGAAACAGTCAGATTCCTTGTTCCTGCTGGATAATTTCCAGACAGGATTGAGGAATCGCTAGCCGCTGAATAGCCTCATGGAGAAAGGAAGGGTGAGAAATTGATCTCCCCTTGCTCTGTGTTTTATTTGTCAGTGCTCACCCCAGGACATAACTTCTCAACATTCTTAGTTGTGTAACCCTGTCTCCCCATGCTGCATCTGAGGAAGCAAAGTTCCATAACCAGTGGTGTGGTACTTATTCTGAACCCAAAATATATTGAAGGAATCAGAGATTTCATGGCTAAGGGATTTTACTTATAAAATATTATATAATGTTTATAAGAGCATTATTTACAATGGCCAAGAGGTGGAAACAATCCAGTGACCTCCAGATGAATAAATTTTAAAAATGTGGTATATGCATACGATGAACAGAATATTACTCTGCAAGAAAAAAGATTGCAGTTATCATATAGGTCTGGTTTACTATGCCAGGACATCCATGAAGGAGTTGGATTAAGCAACAAGAATTTATTGGCTCACAGTTTTGGGAGCTGGAAGCCCAAAATCAACGTGTTCACAGGGCCATGCTTTCTCCAAAGTGTGCAGCATCTTGGAAATGGCAATATTCTATCATGGGTGATCTCTCACCCTCTGGTTTCACCTACTTCTGGCTTCTTCTGCTTTCTTCCAGCTGACTGGATTCAAATTTCCTCTGCTTACAAAGACTCACAACATATGAATTAAGCCTCACTCTGATTGAATTTGGCCACCTCTAAGTGGAATCTTTGTATTTCCCACTCCCAAATGAACTGACACCAAGCAAACCAGGAGGTAGAACCTGGATATGTCTTTGTGGAGACAAGATTCAATTCCCAACAACTCTGTAAGATGGGTGTGCATTGGAACATCATGCTATGTGAAATATCATGCAGAAATAGACAAATACTATATGACTCCAGTTATGCGACTTATTTTGAATTTGTAAAATCATAGAGACAGAAAACAGACTTGATGCTACCAGAACTGGTGGGAAGGAAGGGCGAGCCATTTTCCAATGATTTTAAAAGGTTTATTTAAAATATACATCTATTTTACTTTTTGACATTGTATTTTTAAGATGTGAGCTCAAATAACAGTTTCAATTAACATTCAATAAAGTGCCAGAGGTTTTCTATTTTGTAAACCCTACACTCTCTTGCATTTTAAAATTCTGTTCTTTTTCAGCCTCCAATAAAAGGCAACAAATAACCTATGCTTATTATCTTAGATACAGAGATATTACATATTCACTTTGTGGGTTTTACAGGAAAAAATGTGATTATCGGAAAATAACATAAGAAAGTGAGCCAGGAATTGATAATATTTGACTAATGGCCTTTCAAGTCCCAGGTAGGGTCTTTGGATGTGGTGTACAGGTTGGACAGTTGACAAAGGTGAAAAGCCTTACACCCTAACATGAGGATGCATCAACCTGCTGACCAATTTGCACAAAGCTGCCGCACATTTATACCAATGCTTTACAATACAGGTACAGGAACTATAGCAGCTAGTGCCATCCCTAAATAAGAATTCAAGTAGGATTACAAATGAGGCATAAGCTAAGTACACTAGCTCCCAATTCTGTTAACCAAATATTTCAATTTTCCTTTTATTTTGTGCCATGTAGAAAAAAAAAACCTGAAAACCATCTGTTGTCTTTTTTATTATGATGTACATTATATCCTCTAATGTATTAAACAGAAATACCTAATAACATACACTTTATCAGAGTTTCAGTGAAGTCCATGTAAAATGAATAAACAAGGGAAATAAAAAGTTCATTATTCATCCTTATATATTTTATACCCAATTGCCAGATATTAGATGCCAGACAGTTATAAAAAAAATACAGCTGGAATCCACCAATCCATTACAAAGCATGTCTTCTGTGCTGGTTTGAAAGGATGTATGTCCCTTAGAAAAGCCACGTTTTAATCAATATCCCATTTTGTAAAGGTAGAATAATCCCTATTCAATACTGTATGTTTGAAACTGTAATCAAATCATCTCTCTGGAGATGTGATTTAATCAAGAGTGGTTGTTAAGGTTGATGAGGTTATGACATGTCTCCACCCTTTTGGATGGGTCTTGAGAAGTTTCTGGAGTCCTATAAAAGAGGAAATATTTTGGAGAACGGGAGATTCAGAGAGAGCAGAGAATGCTGCAGTACCACGAAGCAGAGAATCTGCTAGCTAGCGCTTTGGAGATGAAGAAGGAAAACACCTCCCAGGAAGCTTCATGAAACAGGAAGCCAGGAGAGAAAGCCAGCATATGATGCCATGTTCACCATGTGCCTTTCCAGTTGAGAGAGAAGCCCTGACTGTGTTCACCATGTGCCTTCTACTTGAGAAAGAAACCCTGTATTTTATTTTTGAAAGAATAAGATAAAAAAAGTAGAAATGAAATAACCAATAATCCTAGAATACGGGGAATGTTACCATCTTTATTTGTAACTATTTTTCGTTTAGTAGCCTATTCATCTATTTAACAAAACAGAAAAATATGTATATATTGCATTGTTCCCCATTTAAATAAAGTTGGCTATTATAGTCTGATCATTTTCTATACTCTTAAATATATTCAAATCTATTAACTTTACTGATTTTCTATATTGTATAATCTGGACATATCACACATATACGAATATTATGTTTTTGTTTGATATTTTATTTTATGCAGATACAATAAATGATGATACCCAAAAATGTGAGGCATCTCTGGCTATTACTTGATAAAAAGTTCCTATTAATAGAAATATTAGATCAAGGGGGGTTTTATTTCCTTTTCAGATTAAAAAATATATAAAATATATGTGAATTGTCCTCTGTGAAGTGTAGAATTACTACATTATTTTATGACACTGTTATAAATGTGGAATATTTTACAATAAATAAATTAGATATACTCTTTTTTGTGAAATTATTCATCTAACTAGCTAAAAATGTCAGGTTTTCTATTGTTCATTTTGAGAATATTCTACAATGTAATAGTGGTTTATAATCTTATTTATGAAAATGTTCAGTTTAAGGTACATTTTATTGTGCATATATATTTACATTTTATATGTAAATATGTTAACATATTTATATTAACCAATGCTCTCATGTTTCCAAAAAAGTTTGTATCTCAGTCAAAAAGAAATACTAAGGTGGGCCATGGTGGTTCAGTGGCAGAATTCTCGCCTGCCATACCGGAGACCCGGGTTCGTTTCCCTGTGTCTGACTACGTTAAAAAAAAAAAAAAAAGAATACTAGATTAGAATTATCATAAGTAAACAAATTTTATTCTCAAGCAGAATATAAGGTTAAATTCAAAGCACAGATATAAGAGTATCCATCCAGTACAAAGGAGAAAAAAAAAGGAGAAAAGAATTAAGGCCCTTTAATTGTGTTATGGATTTTCCCATATTTATCCTACCTACTTCAAATAATTGACAAGGAACTGGTAATACATATGACTCAAGCGGGACGCAAATACCATTAATTTTGCCTGGCAATCTTGTCTTGTGTCCATTTCCCAGCACATATTTATCACAGAAGCAGTCCTGTGAGGCTTTCAAATTAAGGGCCTCGTCTTTCTTAACACACTTTTATTACTTACAAGACTTAATGAAGGGACTGAGCTGTTTTGAATATGCAATTAACATATTTATCTACAGTTATTTTTCATGCACTATAAGGGTAAGTAGGAGCCATATCCATTAACAGCTCTGCTCCATTAATAACATAATGTCCTCTCATATAAAATTATTTTTCAAAAATCAATGAATTGAAAGCAAAAAGAAAGTCTTCTCAAAAGAGGCTGTTGGAAAAGACAATACCAAATGAAACATTGCTCAGAACGTTACTCATAAGAAAAACGTGACTTCAAACTGCACTGAGATACTATTCTACCCCAGAGTGGCTACAGTTAAAACAGCAGTTATCACCAGTTTCTGTTAAGGATGTAGAGTGAATGGGTTCCCACACACTGCTGTTAAAAGTGCAAACACATTGAAAAACTGTTTGGAAGTATCATAGATAGAGGTATCATGACTCAAAAATTCACTATCTGAGTATATAATAGAAATGAGTTTAAATTCATATATATATATTTTTAGATAAAAATATCAGTTTTATTGCTGCTGTATTTTTTTATTAAAATGGTTGTAGGTTTACAGAAAAATCATGGATAAAGTACAGAGCTTCCATATACTAACCTTTCATTGACTTTTTGCATTAGTGTGGTACATTTTTCTCAATTCACAAAAGAATATTTTTACAATTGTACTTTTAACTACAGGCCGTCATCTACAATAGGGTTCCGTTTGTGTTGTACAGTCTTATGTGGTTTTTAAATTTGTATTGTAGTAGCAAATAGACAACTTACTATTTCCCCTTTTAACCTTATTCACAAATATAATTCAATGTTGTTAATTGTATTGTAATGTTGCGCTGCCATTACCGCCATTCATTACCAAAACTTTATGATCAACCCAAATAGAAACTCTGTACAATTTAATCATTATCTCCTCATTCTGATGCATCTGACAACATGGATGAACTTTGAAGACATAATGTTGAGTTAAATAAGCCAGACATAAGAAGGCAAATATTATATGATGTGACCGATATGAAATAATTTGAATAAGAAAACTTTTAGGGCCATAATCTAGAATATAGATTACCAAGGGAGGGGGTTGTCATGGTTAGGGACAGGTGTCAACTTGGCCAAGTTGTGGTACCTGTTCATCTGATTGGGCAAGCGCTGGCCTGTCTGTTGCAATGAGGACATTTCATAGGATTAGGTCATGATCACATCAGCTACATCCACAGCTGATTCCATTTGTAATCAGCCAAAGGGGAGTGTCTTCTGCAATTAGTGATGCTAAATCCAATCATGGGAAGCCTTTTAAGGAGGACTCGGAGGAGACAGGTTCCATTCCTGCTTTGGCTGGTGAACCTCTCCTGTGGAGTTCGTCCAGACCATCCATTGGAGTCATCGGCTTCGCAGCCTGCCCTGTGGATTTTGGACTCTGCGTTCCTACGGTCACGTGAGACACTTTCATAAATTTTATATTTGCAAGTGTTCCCTGTTGGTTCTGTTTCTCTAGAGAACCCTAACTAATACGGGGGTGAAGATAGGGAATGAGAAATTAATGCAAAAAAAATAAATTTTGGAAACATCCATAACATAACATAATTTGGGTTATTCACTGTAACCCAATATTAATAAAAAATAATGAGCTATTTAAACCTGCAGTAATAGTTATTATTCTCAAAGTATTTGTGTTGCACAAAAAAATGATAGTTGCAAAAGATTACATAGTGAATGTTTTCATTTGTATTAAAGTCACAGACAGACAAAACTAATCTATGATGATACAAATCAGAATAGTGATTACCTTTTAAAGGAGTATTGACTAGGTTCTATTTGTTACAATTTGGTTGTCTTTGTGAACAAATATAAGCAATTAGCAATTGTTTAATTTCCTAGCTGCTGAAAATAAATACCATACAATGGTTTGTTTAACAAAACGGATTTATTGGCTCAGGTTTCAAAGGCTAGAAGGCTTGCTTCACCCAAGGTCAATATCTTCTGGTCAGCTGGCAGTCTGTGGGGTTCCTTGGCTTTTCCCATCACATGGCATGTCACATGGCAATGTACAGGGTGATGTCTTTTTTTACTTCTTTTGGATTTTGACTTCGAGCTTCTGGCTTGTTTGGCATTCGGTCCCCATCCCCCACTCTAGCTTTTACGTCTACCTGATTTTATTCTGCTTATAAAGGATTCCAGGAGTAAATCAGGAGAAGAGCCCAATCTGATTTGGTTGGGCCACATCTTAATTGAAGTAATATCTTAGACCATTTTTGCAGTTGATTCATACCCATTGGAATGACGACCAAGACCAGCAACATGTCCAAACTGGGATATACAATTGTATTACTATAGCAATGAATCTCTAAAATAGCTGCTCTTCTTTGGAGAAATCATGTAGAAATTCAATAAAGCAAAGTAGACAAAGAAATATCCAGAAGGCAAAGTAACTGCAACTTTATAAGCAATTCATAAGGAAGGAGATCCATGAGGTGAGAAAACGTCTAAGAGGGAAGCTCATAGATTCATCCTGAAGAACAGTATTCAGATTCAAGTCTGTTTCATTTGCTTTGGCTTTGGTGTTACTGTTTGAGGCAGAGCTACAAAATGTCCATCATGTTTGAGCCAAAACTTGAATACATGTAGTCAGACTTCCTAAACATGTATCTATGTCTGTCCTGATATAGTAATATGGATAATTTAGTCATTATCAAACAACAATCAAATGTTTAAAAGCCCCATTTGGGCTAATTTGTTAGCTAAGTTTCAACGTTTGTTTACCCTTCACATACTATGCAGAAAGTTAGGAACCTGTGTTCTATCCTACTCAAGCCTTCTGTTTTACCTGTGATTCTAAACTTAGACTGAAAGAAATGTTACTTGGTGACTGTAGATACCTGATAGAGATCTAGATGTTAAGGAAGCTGCAGCCACCTGTTAAGCGGCCATTGCCCAGACATCACCTCCTTCAACTCTTCCCCGGGGAAAGGGACCAATGCACACTCAGTAGCTGTCATCCAGCCTTCTGTCCTGCTACCTCCCCCTCATTTTCTAACATGTTCCATTTCACAACCTAAGGGAGAAGATAAGTCTAATGATAAGATCTGCTTATTCCCAGAAACTAGGAACCAGAAGCTCCAGGTGCTTACCAGAGAAGGAATTCTCACGTGTCAGGGCTCCCACTCTTTGAGGTAGATGACAACTACACTCCAACATGAGAAATTTCTCTCTCTTCTCAAGCATAAATTGGGGTGTGCCATGCCACCACCTACTGATCCAGACCTGGACCGTTCTGGTCACCCCAGTAGATAGAGCATAATGGGACTTCTTCCCTGTTCTTTCGGACTCTGCTTTGTGCAAGTTACAGGGAGATGGTCTGCACTTCCTGAACTCTTTATATTGGATAAGTAACTTGTGTTCCCATAGTGTACTGTTGTAGCATCTCACTCCACACCAGGAGGACATCAATATCAGGAAACAAGGCTAAAGAAAGGGAAAGGCTTGCTGTGGGTAGGGATGGTGATAGAAACCACCACATTTATAGTTTTCTTTTGACATTTGTTCATCACACTACACATTTGATTTGCATTAATTTTGAGACTGCATGCTAATGCCAATACAACACGGTAAACTACATTTTTTAAAAAAATCAAGATTTCGTAGTTTCCCTCATGCTGTAGTTTGGATTGCCTTTAATGCTCTTAACAAAATTTTATTCACAATGCACAATGAGAGATACAGGGAGATCAACGTTGAAAATACATGTACTGTGTCAGCCGCGAAAAGAAAAGTGATTTCATACTGAAAATAAATTGAGGGTGTATCAACATTATTCTAGATATATTTGTTCCTTTAATATGAGATCAATACATTTATATTATAAAGATTTCTAAGATTTAATTATTTATTGGTCTTATTTTCCACTTTGAATATTTCTTAGTTCCCATGGCAATGTTTTATTCCATCTTTTATGATTAGGTGGCATTATAAGGCTTTAGATTTTTAAATTATGTTTAATGTTCCAACATAATTCCTTGTACTTTCAAACAGCCTTGATCCTTCCAAATCAGTTATAATCATTAGCTTTTTCTCAACCTGTTTTCCACAATTATTAGGTCCTTTTAATTACTGACAACTGTAATATATATTTGCTAGTTCAGCAAATCAATTCTTCTTGGCTCTTTCTCTGCCCAGCTGTGCTACACAAGCCTGACACCCAATGCTTTTCTGAACAAAGCTCAACAAAAGATGCATGAACAATGAGCTTTGTATCAACCTGAAACTGGGTATTCAATGATGGAGTCTCATTTCTCTCAGAAATAAACACAAACACTGAAAATGAGATGTTTGCCTTAAAAAAAACTTGAAGAAAATTAAAAGTACTAAGACCACCAGCTTTACATTATTTGAAATATTTTAATGAAAAGGAAGATGATAAAGTACTGATGGTTTAAAACACTCAAATTAAAGCATGTCAGACTTTTTTTTTTTCATGGGCAGGCACTGGGAAACGAATCCAGGTTTCAGGCTTGGCAGGGGAGAACTCTGCCACTGAGTCAGCGTGGGCTGCCCAGATTTTTTTTTTTTTTTTTAATGTCCAAAATATCTGATACTGTATCATTTAAAGGAAGAAGTGAAAGAAATGAAAAGGGGTGAAAATAGTAGGAAGTAGTCCATATGGCCTCCAGAATTATTAACTTGAAAATCCTATTTAATTTAATGAAATTCAGTGGAGTATGTGTTTGAATGCATGTGTGGGTTAATCTTTGTTTTACTTCTATAACATACTACTCTCTTCTTTAAAATAATATCATTTAAATGTTATTAAAAATTCTATTGCATTGGCTAAAACACAAACATGCCCTTCTGTATGAAAACATTGTGTATTACTACTTTGGTTTTATTTTCTCAAGCCACAGAATCTTTCATTTTTTGTTTTTTAAAAAAGTTGTAGTTATACCACAAGAGAACTGGTAGCAATGGCCTGTATTACCTTGACATTCAATAGGAATTTATTGTTTAATATTCAAAAAAATGTTGGCTTAGGGAATAAAAGACAAGCAATATAAGACTTTACCTTAGGAGTCATACGAGTAGATCTCAGTTCTTAAAAGATAGATCAAGGAAAATATTTGAGACAAAACATCTTTTGACTTATAACGGTGAACAGCAGTACTTTTGGTTGCCTTCTGTCTTCCAAACATCAACCCTGAAAAATATTATCATGCCTTACTCTCCCCAGTTCTCCATTTCCTCTGTTTCTACCATAAATTCAAGCCTCTCAGCTTATGATAGCCTCTATATCATCTAATGGCAATGCTAAGTATAAATTTGAGGATGGGTTCGTTACCCGCCTTTACGAGACACTGCCCCAAACTTCTCCAATTACATGTGAGAGCTATGTAAATAAATTTTATTTTCTAAATACAGCTTTCAAGACAATTTCCCCATACCTGCTCCTAATGCCACTTTCACACTCCTAAATATCTTCTATGAACACATTTTAGCCCTAAGAATCCTAGTACAATGATGGCAAGGACAGTGGAGATTCCAAAAATTCTACATAAAGGTGATTTAGAAATGGTAATCTTGAGTACAGTTTGAAGAAGATGGGGAATCATAAAGAAAGTTAGCGATAGTAACCATATTTTGGCTACATTTTCATGCCACTTTATATGATGTTGAGAAAATTTTGCCCATTTATACTAAAGAATGGGGAAGAATAAGAGTAAGCATTAATGAGAGGAAAAAAGATTTGATTGGTTGTGTTTGTTTTAGCCACTGACAAAACAACACAAAAAACTATATTGCATATCTGCTCAGAATTTTTTTTTTTTTACCACCTAGCCTTATCTATGAAGTGATTTGTGTATAGCAGGCACTAGGAATTGAAGATAACACACTTCTGCAGATAGATATCCAATTGTTCCCATCAAATTTGTGGAAGAGAATATTCTTCCCCCATTGAATCAGCATTGAAACATCTTTGGCTTCAATCATTTGCCAAAGCATGTGCTCTATGAACTTTTTATTTTGATGTATTTGAATATTTTTTGGTATATTAGCACACGGTCATGGTTACTTTAGCTATGCAATAATTCTTTAAATACAGAAGAGTCTACTTCACCCACCTTATTTTTTTTCAGTTTGTTTGGTTATTCTGTTCCTTTGTATTTCCAAATGAATTTTAGACTCAACTTGCAATTTTCTACGAAAAAAGCTTGTGATTTTGATGAGTATTGTAGTGACTATATGTGATTTTAGGAAGAACTGACATCTATATCAAATATATCAAGTATATTATAACTCTCTTAATTTTATGCCTTTTAAAAATTTTTCTCAGGAATGCTTTTAAGTTATAAGGTATAGTTCTTTCACATTTTCGTCAGATTCACCCTAAGTATTTCATATTTTTTATGCTATTTTAAGCAGTAATTTAAAATTATTTCAGATTCCAAATGTCTGTTGTCAATATATAAAAAACAATTGGTTTTGTATTTTGATTTTGTGTCTTGAAATCATAGAAAACCCATTTATTAGTTCCCATGGCTTTTCATTAATTCTATCAGATTTCCTACACAGAAAATGACAAGTTTTAAATAAAGTTAGTTTCATTTATTCCTTTCCAAACTAGATGTCTTTTATTTATTTTTTCTTGTCTTAATACACTGACTAGAAATTTCAGTACAATGTTGAATAGAAGTGATGAGAAAGAACACTGTTCCTTTTTCTTAATCTTCAGAAAAATATTTCACCAGCATGCATGATACATACTCCATCCAATGCCGAACTCTAAACTATAATGCCCTTGTCTTCTGCCTTCTATCGTTTCTTTTATAATATTGATTCTAACTCTTGCTTTTGATAATTTCAAGTAAATAAGACTTTTGCTCTCCCAATGTTTTTGATATTTTCCCTTTGTCTATGTTTTTAAACAACTTTATTATGATTCATCTGATTGTTATTTCCATTACTCATTGTGGCCATATATTTCATGAATATGGAACTTAGTATCTCTCACTGGTTTAGAAAATTCCCCGCCACGATCTTTTCAAATTTTGTGTCTTTGATTCTTTATCTCCTAACGTTGACCACATTTTGTTGTATTTTGTGTTTTGATTTCTGTTTTTTTATATTTTTCTTTGCTCAAATATATCTGTTCACCTTTCTTTGTTAAAATCCCTGTTCACTCATAATTCTGGTTTTCCATTCTTTTAAATTCTTGTGTCAATGCATTTATCAATTTTAGTTTTTCAGTGTAGGCTTTTGAAATGCAGAAAATAAGAAATGTTTTATGTTAAAATAGAATCAGATATCAATCAAAGTATGGTTTTCTGAGTTTTGTATTGCCTTTCACTCCTTTGAATTGGTTTACTCCATATTAGTCAATTTCCATGTACTGTTAATTGGTAAAGAATTTTAAATTTCTGGTTTAATATCATTCAAGTTAGTTGAAAATTAGAGAAAAATAGGTTTCAATACTTAACTAAAAATTCTGCATGTTTCTCTTTCTCTAGTAGGCCTTTTAAATGGCAATGATAAAAATAAATTTCATTTTTTTTTACCATTTGTAAACTCCTTTCAAATATACTCACTCACTTAATCAATAACCATTGAGTCAGTGCTTACAGTGTGTTAGCTAAACAATGCATACTCATTTAAAGGAGTTCAAAGACTATAGTATGATAGAGGCACACTTGCAGAAAATTTGAAGGTAATAAGTTATTATAACTATAGTTATAACTGTAATTACAGCTTCACCATTTTAAAAATAAAGGTTTGAGAATCCCAAGTATTCATTCTGCAACAAAATGATAGTAATGTAATTTTACAGGCTTGATATTTTCTTTCTTTTTATAGTCTTATTTTTAGCTTAATACAGTTCACATGATAAGGGCTTAGGATATGTTTTATAAATACAAGAAAGAGTAACACAGTTCCTGACATCACAGAGTTGGTTTCGTATTATCAGCTGGGACTTGGTTTTGCTGTGAGCTGACATGAGACCCACAGCTCAGGCTTGGTGTTGTTCACTGATCATTAGTAATCTCATAGAACATGAGCATCATATAAGACCTTTTTGGCTGGGACGGGTCAAGACAAAAACTAGACCACTCTGCAATCATGTCCGAACACAAATAAAACATGAAAATTGCCCAAAGTACAAAAGTGCCCAACACACCCCATTCTGTATAATATGAATGACTAAAGTTTCTACCAGTTATAGCTTTGCTTTTGTTCTAGCTCACTCCTTCCAGATTAGATTTATTAAGATACCCAATCATAAAACAATCTCTGTTTTCTGGTAATATCCAAGTCACAGCAAAGCCGTGCTTTATTTTTCATTTCCAACAACAACTCATACAAGTATAAATCCCATAAAGTGTCCTTTCTCACATGCTTTTACTGGGATACTCCATGGTTCCCCAAGGTTTGTGGTCTCTCTCAAAATGAGGAGAAATACACTCGACTCGTTCAGCTACAGGTTGTGTGTGAGTGTTTGGTTTAGCTAGAGGGCACTGATGAATGAAGGTGATTTTAGACACAAATCATAAACACACACTTATTGATGCTCTTACTTTATATATCCTATCTCTCTTGATCAGTCTCTCTTACACACATACGCACATTAAAAAAAACAAAAAACAATGCAACCAGTATAATACCTAAACTCCTTTAAATGCCCATATCTCTATGCCCTCTGCCTTACGGCTATTATTTTTACATGCAATTGTTTGCTGAAAGAGAAAGATGAAAAGTCACTAATTGTGAGAAACTCAGAATCAGTGAAAAAATATTGACCACAATGCTTGTCTACAGTTTGAATGAGTACCTTGCTAAAGTAACTCATTCTTTAAAAGAAAACAAAAAAAGAAACTTATTTATGGTTATCTGATTCTAAATATCAGTTACAGAAAGTATTTATCGAACAGGTTTTGTTTCATGAAATCTATCAGGAAGTATGCCTCAGTACAAAATGAACATGAAATCCTTGGCTTAAAAATGATAATTAAAAACAGAAAAGAGAAACCATACCACAATAGATGTGTCTGTAGGTAAAGCGAGAAGTGAGGACCATCAAGAAGAGTTAATACTTTTTACCAAGGCCTCTGCCTTCTACTTTTAGTGCAAAATCATAGTGCTGGTGAGTTTTGATAACCTGCGGTCACTGCCATCTGTGAAGAGAATATGTAGAGCTGTCATTCTCTCTGTCCTGCACCCACTCCCACCCCAGTTCTCCACTTTACTTTTATTTGCCTCTTATGTGATCATTTTTAGTGTATATAGCAAATGCTGAGATTAAAAGACACTGGAAGATCTAGTCAAATATTTTGAAGGTTTTACAGAAACATCAGAAATATTTCTAATAAAATTACTTCATAATATATCTAGGAATAAATTCTTACATTTGCCACTTGAAATTGTTTCAAATAAAAGAAAGTAGTTTCAAATAACTTTGATCAAAATGTAATAATTGTAGAACAAGTTTGTTAATGTTCACTTGAAAATGAAAACCACTGTTTGATGATGCCACTCATTATAAAAGATGGATACTGTCGTGCATAGAATGTTTTTCCTTGTTTAGTTTAAACATTAAGCGATGGTGTTAGTTGACACGCTTACCTAATGGCTTGTTCCAAATTATCATTTTTTGTTTGTTTGTTTGGCTAAGAGCGCTTTTATGTAAAGACCCAAGGTAAAAAAAGTGCCACAATACAAGAGAGTCTATTTTATGTATGTATTTTTCTTAAAGACCCCGTGGCTGTCTGGAATTCTCTGTGTAAGAATGTGCTATTTCCTTCAGTGATTTCTATTTATCATTGAGCTGTGGGACACCATTGGCAATTTAGAGAAGACTAATACCCTATAGGTTAGAAAACAACAGCAGGAGTTGCTCCCATAAAGACAAATGTTCTAAAGATTTATCTGTTTACCTACATAATTTTTTCCTCTTTAAGATACCTAGGGATTTTTGTGCATCATTTGGTACTGATTTGTAAGATGCTGTTGTCTGGAGAAGGGTAAAAAAGGAATGTTAAACGTCCCTCATTTCTAGACATTCAGGGAGTAGCTTGGTTTATTTCCTCAAAAGAAAAAAAAAAAGTTTGTGAGTTTTATAATGAAAGCACTAAATGCTAATTACCTTTGAGAATCCAAGTACATTAACGACTTTATTCTGAATGGAAGTATAAGAGCAAACATCGCATTTGGTGCTATTTCATTGCTTATTCAAAATTTTTAATGTTTAATTTTCATACTTACAGACACTAACTGATTTTGAGATATATAGTATACAAAGTTAATACTTTTTGAAAAATAGTATAAAATTGACATCACATAAACTAGACAAAGAAAAACCTATTGTAAGAATTTGTCACTAAATCATAAATATTTCATAAAATTGCTTCCAATTTTGGAAAGAACTACATGATTTTCAATGTCGTTTAAATATTTTCCATCAGTCTCATGAAATATGGCATACCGCACATAAATAACCATAATTTTTAAAAAGTCACACGCATTAGTCGTGGCATTGTTAAGAGAGGAGCTTAATAATGTGATATCAACCTTTATGTGCCAGGAATAATGGTCAGTGGTTTATTCAATGTGAAAAGGTGAAAAGGAATATTTCTTAGCTTACTAACGCAGATGAGGAACTGAG
Organism: Tamandua tetradactyla; assembly: GCF_023851605.1. Lineage (NCBI taxonomy): Eukaryota > Metazoa > Chordata > Mammalia > Pilosa > Myrmecophagidae > Tamandua > Tamandua tetradactyla. The sequence continues at coordinate 34,456,762 of NC_135352.1, forward strand.
AGGTGGGTCATTTATTCTCTGTTTATAGCTTAATGCAGCTCTTTAAAAAGAATGTTATGTAAACGTATCTTTCTATAGCAATTCCCCTCCTGGGGAAAATAAAAATAGCGTGGTTAAATGTTTGGTGTAGATTTGGATAAGGGACTTCTCCATTTTCTTATGCACGTCTATTTTTGAGCCAATTAGGTATTATCTCCATGCCGAATGGGATCAATTTGATAGTTTTTAGATGGAAGAGCAGAGAATAAAGAAAAGCGGAAATTACTTTTCTCTCCCTGTTCTCTTCATTCTCTCCCACTGAGGCTCTTATTATGGGAGAGATGATGAGGGCACAGCGGAGGGGCACCCGCGCCCAGTGAAAAGTGGTTTACACATCCGCGTTCCTCGCTTTGATGACATGTGGCAGGCATTTTATGTTCCATGGAAGAAGCCGTGTGCTGAAGGCAGCATTATTGTTATTATACCCGGGGCCCTTGTTTAACGGTCTATCTTTAAACAACAACTACAAGGCCCATTTAGAACTCTCTTTAGCTACAAAATAACTTGCAGTTTAACTTGAGAATACCCTAATCACCAAATGCTACATATAGGACGCATTCTGAGTGGACCTACAAAGATTACGATTGACGCCTAAAAAAACAGTTCAAAGCGATGTCAACTTTGGTCTGTGGAAGTTTAAAAAAATCAGAAGAGACTATCACTCAATGAAGAATCAAGCATGAGATTCAGTAAAGCCCTTAAACACAAGGGAAAACATACATCAAACCATTAGCCTTGTATACTGCAGCTAACATTATTTTAATACACAATATGAAAATAGTCCCCTTAATTCAAACAAGGGTTCTTAACTGGGAATCCGTCTCTAAGATTCTGAAAATCTGTGAACCCTCAAATACAGCAAAATCTAACGAATAAGCATGTGTGAAATTTTTATTTTTATGTTTGTTCTGCTTTCTGCTGGGAAGGAACTCCCACTGTAATCAGAATCTCAGAGATAGCTGCAACTCTAAAATGTTTATGTTCACTAACATAGATGGAAGATGTCTCCACTACCATTTACTGATAATATCAATGTGAATTTAGCATCCCTAGACATAACTAATTCAAAAATATTTTTGTCTGTTTTTATGTATTAGTAAAAACTTTGCCTCTTGTTTTCTTAACCCCAGACTGCATATATTAAATCAGATTTGGAAAAGAGTGCACATACGGATTTTACTTTTTTTTCATGTATTATTTTATTGCCAACTTGAAACCCACTTGACTAAATGATTTTAAAAGTTTGCCTATTTACATCTTCTTTGCCTAGAGCATTCTAACAAGGGTGTATCCGTTATATCTCAAGTATCAGAGACACTGCTATGAACCGCACACACATATCCCTATTCACCTTGAGCAATATATAGCAAAATAAGGCAGACAATCACAAATAACATAAACCACAGATGTAACAAGTGAAGTAAGGAAAAAGATAGGGTTCTATATGAGCACATACTAGACTCTAAGTAGGAAAACAGCAGAATGAGCTCACTATACGAAAAGGAGCTCATATAAAAAAAAGGCTTAGCCTACAGGACAGTACATGTAAGCTAGGGTTGCTTGAAAATGTGCTCATGTTCTCAGGTTCTATCATAGAATGCAACTTTATTTATATAATTCCAATGGTCTTCCAATATGCCTTTATTGTTGGGTGATTCTTTTCGATGATCTCTTTTTCAGTCGGTTTATTTTTATGTTTTTTATTTCTTAAGCTTTGTAATTTATGATTGCTAGCTGTTTTAGTGTCCTAGGGCTGCTATAACCAAGTGCTGAAAGCTGAGTGGCTTACCCAAACATCAATTCATTGTCTCACGGGTCTGGAAGAAGTCAGAAATCAAGTTGTCAGCAGGGCCATGCACCCTCTGAGACCTGTAGGGAAGAATGTGTTCAGCGACTCTCCTGGCTTCTGGCTGCAGCTTGCCAGCCAGCCGTGGTGCTCTCTGCCACTGTTGTCACATGTCGTTACCGTCTGTCTGTCTCCTCCCTGTCTCTGTGTTCAATACCGTCTTCATATAAGGACACCTGTTGGGCCTCGTTTTAGCTGATAACATCTCCAAAGATCCTAAGAACGTAAGGTCACGTTCATGGATGAGGGATTAAGACTCGAACATCTCTTTTGGGGGAAGACATTTCAATCCGTAACACTAGCCTTTGATGCTGTTCTACACCGTCAATTACTAGCCAGTGAATATGTTTGCCCCTTTTATGTGACCCTCTTACTATAGCTTCCATTTCACACTATCACTAAGAATCCAGTCAGAGCAAAGCACATTATTCTTGTATTAGAGGTTTCAAATTCTTTAACTTAGAGCCCCAGAATAGAGTTAAGCAATAATATCTGGAAATACAATGCCTGTCATTCCATATTTTTGAACTTTTAGTTTTATTTATTTCTGTTACGGTTCTGTGTTAAGAGATTGTAGAGATTGCATTGCCTTTATTAGTATATAACATTGTTACAAAAAAGGCTACAAAATGATATTATTTATTCTAAGAACAGGGTTGCCCTTGTTGGATACAAAAGAATGTGTTGGCACTGACAACTTTTCTAACATCCTAGAGTATACAGTACATTTTACCTTGGGACTGAGCATCTGTTATGGTTTTAATATTTCTAAATAATGCAGATACCAGGCAGTTTTTATATTTCTAATACACAAATTACAGACTAAGTAACTTACTTTGAATGGTAAAATGAAGTTGCCAAAGATGTCTAAATAGAAAACAAATCCAAAATTCTGCAATACATAAACATTTTAAAAGAAATTTTTGAATCATTAGTACAATAAATCCACTTGAAGAAGAAAAGCCACACTATTTTTCTATAGAAACAATCAACAAACCTAAATATAGCTGAAGCGTAGATCACAATTTATAGACTAGCATATGTTTTTCAATTCAAAATTTGTCCCTATAGTTACACCCATTTAAAGAAAACAAGCTTAGTCCTTAAATTAAATTTAATCCAATGAAGGACAAAAATTTGAAGGGAAAAATTATGTAGTCTTAGTATTTTAGGAAACTCATATTGTCCATTAAATGAAATACCGTAAGATTTGTCATAGGGCTCTGAGTGTAAAAAGTTGAAAAGTTAAGAAAGAACAAGTTTGTTTGTTTTGATCCCTCCCTGATTGGTCCTTTTGTGGTAGTTTCCCATAGTTTGTAAAGTCTATTGTGAAATAATTAAGTTCTTACGTATTTGTGACAGGGGTTGTGCATTATCTGTAACTGTCATTCATTCATATTGATGAGCATCACTGAATCCGCGTGGAACCCGTCCTCTTACAGCATACTGAAAAACATATTGGGAAAGTACACTTGAGGATGAATGACAGTCCAAAACCTTGTTTAGTTAAATATCTTTAACTATGGTATCTCATGCAAGTTACTCAGTCTTCCCAGATTTTCATCTTTAAAATGGAAATAATAATAGTACCTGTTTCACAGTGTAGATATGAAGGGTAAATGAGGAAAACTATGTAAAGCAATTAGCCTAATGCTTGGCATAGAGCTGGAGTCTAATAAGTTAGCTACTCTTGAATTTATTATTGGTCAAGTTTCTTTTTTTTTTGACATTGACAACATCCTACTATGAGACTCAATTAATTTGTTTATTAAATAAAGTCAGCTAAACCTCATTTTAAGCTGTCATGTATGTTAAATGTAAACTAGATATATTAGCTATATTTGCTTATTATTAACCAAATATATTAACTATATATTTGCTTAATATTAGCTATATTAAGCAACTAGCCAACAAATTGACAAAGTTGTGGAAAAGCATTTTGTATAAGGAAATATTCCTGCTATACCAATTCTAAGGTGTGCATTAAGTACCTGCTATGAAAGCACACTAAGATTGGTATTAGTGGTAAACTGTAGTGAAAATGAGATATGTCATTGTGCTGGTTTGAAAGGAAGTATGCCCCCTAGAAAAGCCATGTTTTAATCAAAATATCATTTCAGAAAGGTAGAATAATCCCTGTTCAATACTGTATGTTTGAAACTGTTATTGGATCATCTCTCTGGATGATGTGATTTAGTCAAGAGTGGTTGTTAAACTGAATTAGGTGACTACATGTCTCCACCCATTTGGGTGGATCTTGATTGGTTTATTGGAGTCCTATAATAGGAGAGACATTTTGGAGAAAGAGATTCAGAGAGAACAGAGAATGCTCCTGCACCACAAAGCAGAGAGTCCATGAGCCAGTGACCTTTGGAGATGAAGAAGGAAAACACCTCCCGGGGAGCTTCATGAAACCAGAAGCCAGGAGAGAAAGCTAGCAGATGATGCCATGTTCGCCATGTGCTTTCTCACCTGAGAGAGAAACCCTGAACTTCACCGGCCTTCTTGAACCAAGGTATCTTTCCCTGGGTGCCTTTGATTGGACATTTCTATAGACTTGTTTTAATTGGAACATTTTCTTGGCCTTAGAACTGTAAATCTTACAATTTAAATTCCTCTTTTTAATAGCCATTCCATTTCTGGTATATTGCATTCCAGTAGCTAGCAAACTAGAGCAGTCATTATTTCAGTCAATGATCTTCACACAACCCTTTGTTGAAATCCAGGCTTTAGAAAATGTTATCTGCTGATATGACTCTCACTGATCTATAAATTTCTGGACTGGACCCTTTCTTTATTTCAGTTTTTTTAATTTAGATGTATTTCAATGATTTAAGATATCACAAATTCATTTATCATTCGTGTAATATATTAATTTTTAAGTGGCTTTTTCCTGAAGAAGATTTATGTGTGTATATTATTTATGAATGCATACATATATTATTATTATATGTAACTTTTCCAATGTGTGGAATAACAGTTAAATTACACCCTGACAAGAAATGTTAGTTTATGAAAAAGCACGCTATCTCTTGGTAAAACACCAGACTGAGAATGCATAAGCATAGTATCGATTGCAAATGTCTTTTAAGGTTACTTAAATTTTTTCAAAGGATGAACAGAACTGTAGTTATCTCAGTTGTCCTCATAGCACATAAAAGTCATTCCATCTAGAAATTACTTATTCTAAGTTTAAATGAATGAAACCCTACTTTCTAGACCATTCCCTCCCTCCATCATAGTATAAGTCCCAATGTTCTCATCTTTTCTTCTCTTCCTTACCGTATTTTCTCTTTGTGTCACCATAAAATATATTCTATTAAATTGCATTATAACATCCAATTCTGATTATAGCACACTAATAATTAAAAATCTTTCATGATTTCCCCAAATTTATCAGGATGGCGTGTATGATGGATCCCTTATAAAATAGTCTCAATTTATCTTTCTTTTCTAATTACTCTTCCTTTGTAATTCTGAATTACCTTTTCTCTCACACCTAAGATTCTTCTCCTCCCTAGTCATTTCCATTTAAAAAAATGAAAAATCTATTTTCCTAGTTGCTAGCATAAAAAATGGAAGCAATTCTTACTCTTTTCTTTCCCTCACACCTGAAAAATCAATCATTTTACAGTGTAGGTCTCACCTAGAAAATATAGTCTGAGTTCATGCACTTTTGCCATCTCCACTGGCGACATTTTGGTCTGAGACATCCTCTAGACTAGATGTAGACGAAGTACATTCAGTACACCATATAGAAACGAGTACTGTGGCAATGTCCCAAATGGTCCGTTCTTGCTCTTTCAGTGTAAATTTTTCGCACAGAAGTCAGAGGAATCCTTCTTTAATGCGGATATTATGTTATGCATTTACAACATGCCTCTTCAACATCTGCTAGCCCATTCAGAATAAAGCCCAACGTGTTTACCCCTGTACTCAAAACCTTATACTGACGTCCTCTTGAATCTCTGCTCTGACATCTCCTCCTCTATTTTGGGGTACTTTAACAAAACCCACTTCTTTGCTTAAAAGAAGTTCTAAGTGAAAAGCGTTGCTCTTGTGACTATTTTCTAACAATGGTCTCTGAGGTACAAGTAGTTCTCTTCCTTAATTCAAGCCTCTGTTCAACTATTACCTTCTCAAGGAATACATATACATAGTATTTATAATAGAATGTAAGATTCTTTAACTCAGGGACAATTTGTTTTGCACAGTATCAAAAACCCAAGATACCACAGGATAGAAATTAGGCATTCCATAAAGGAAATGTTGACAGAAAAAAGGGAAGAAGGGGGAAGGGAAGGGAAAGGAAGGAGGGAGGGAGGAAGGAAGGAAGGAAGGAAAGAAAGAAATTTTTTTTCACTTTTTAAAAAAATGTGCCCTGCTTTCAAGCAGATATTCCTCTGAATATTTTTTCTATCTTGTTACTGGATATTTTTTATGCATGATTTATACCCCAAAGCAAATGTTGGCTCTTTTGTGAAACAATTCTTGACGTGCTCAGTCACATTCTAAATTTCTTTCCCTCTGTTTTCTCCCAGCACTTGTTCATTCATGCATTGCATTGTACTGCATTTATTCATTGATAAGGATCCTAAGGGTCCTTTCCCCTCTAGAAAGGGAACTTCTGAACATCAGGCCCTTTACTCTCCCCATCTCCTTCTCACCTGAAAAATCTTCTCAATTAAGAGTGACCAACTGATAGTAGGAGATACCATGAGAATGTAGGATCTAGCCTATTTTCTGTTTTAATAAAATAAAATAAAAAGTAATTCCATTTGTGTAATGATCCTTTAATTATTTACTTCAGCATAGAAGCAACATGAAGAGTGAAATATGAAATTCAAATCAAATCAATTCATTATATTTCTGGCTATCTCCTAAGTTTAGGTGTACTGTCAACTTTACATATATACATATTTTTTTTCTGGTGAATTTCCTGAGGACATTTCATTTTTAAATTTAGGCATTTAATTTTTATGTAAATAGAAAGTATATTTCTATTTGTAAACCAGTAAAAGTCATTATGGAGACTTTGGAAAGCTTAGATAACTAATAAAAATCACTTTGTATTCAGTCATGAAGTTAAAATCTCCTTGAACTTGTGTGTGCTTGCGTATATGTTTGTCAGCGTGAAAAAACTCACAGTTTTAGAGTCTATTCCAATAAACTAAGAGTATACATTTGACCTTTTCGAGTATAAATATTTTTTACATCATGAGTTTCAATTACTGTCTAGAATTCAATCAGATAATTCTATCAACATACAGAGAATTTCATCTTTTTTATTTTGTCACATCAAAAACAAAAAATGTTGGTTTGGTCAATATTTATTTACCTTACCTATAATTTAGATGGTCTATAAATGTATTTTACTGAAATAGAATATTGTTTCATGGGACTTTTGTAATATCTTAAAATCATAAGATTTTATCATTTAAGCATAGCACATTCAGCATTTAAAAAAACACATTAATTCATTGAATACTTATAATAACCACTTTGGATATACACTATTATTATTGTCAGTTTTAGAGAGGATAAAACTAAAGTTAATAGTTAAGTGTTTTACATATGTCCTTGAGCAATGCTAATTTTACTGAATGTAGCAAAGTTATTGAAGTATACTTAAGTAACTAAAGTTAGTTTCTCTTCAAAAATATTAAATTTTCAAAATTCCTTGTAAAGCTCAAAAATAATATCAATTTTTGCCTTCTACCCCTGCTGCCCAGTCAGATTTCCTGAATCAGAATCTTAGCTTAGAGCTTGGGCTGAAAACAATGTCATTTATGACAAATACTAATAAATACCATTTTGAAAGATGTAGAATAAATGCAAAATATATAAATACTTTTCTGTATTGCAGTCAGTGAAATTAACAAAATTCAGTACTTGGTATTTAATTTTTCCTTTCATTTGAGCTTTAGATCTTGGGGTCACCCTCCAACAGAAGCTATTATTTTTGAATAATGAGGGTGAAATAAATAACCCAGAGCATTTTACTTTAAGTGTAGGAATAAAGAATAAAACAGCCAGGAATTCTGGGTTGTGGTTCATATCTGCCACAAAGTATGAAAAACGATTTATATAGAGTTTCACATTTTTTATAATCATCAAAAGATAACACCCACCATTGGGTTTCAAAGCACTGAGATTTAAAATATAAAATGTAGGCTTCCTTCTACATAATTTTTAACAAATAGTAAGCTTTCATGATCTATTTGAAGCCAATGTGTTTTGCTTTAAAAACAATTGATAAACTGAGTTTCCTTGTCAGACATTGAACAGTAGATTGCATATGAATTTCTGGCTATTTAGCTAATGGGAGAATGGAATATACTATGCAGTCAGGTCACTTAACTTTTCTTTCTTGTTGGGGAAATGATAAATTTTGAGACTTGGCTCGTTGTTGAGGGTCCTCTTTCATTATTTTGAAATATACCATTAAATTGAATTGAGCATTTTGAAAGATTTCCAGAAAACAATTAGTGATATTACAATCACTGCTGATAATATACTCTGACCTTAGGAAGCATGAAAGAAAGACAAAGAAAAAGGTGACTTAAGTCACAAAACTGTAAATAACATTGGTCTTACCAGAAAAGCTATCCATCCATCCATTTTCTCATTTGTAAAGTGCTTGGTGCCACTATATCATATTACTATAAAAGGATGCCATAGCAGACTTTTTCAAGAATATTGTCCAGACTTTTTATATAGAAGACTCAGCAGTACAATAATGTTTTACATTTGAGGGTCGGGTCCCCAGTATAAACAGCAGGCAAATATTGAGCATCAACTAATTATTGGGGATTATAATCTATGATGATAGTACAGGTGATCACACAAAGTACAATATTTAGGAACTCACTGTCCTGTAATAGTGAAAAATATTTTTAAAAGATAGAAAGAATATTTATAAGAGATCTGATGAAGCATTTGGAAAGTTTGAAAGATAAAGTATCAAAGAAATGTTTAATGTAGGAATCCGTTATTAAAAGTCCTAATTTCAAGGAAGAAAGGTCCAAAAATCTCATTTTTATCAGTACTCAGTGTGGAAATTGATAAGTGAGATATTGAATAAAGAAAATATTACATTCAGTTATGTTTTGCTGCATGCACTCCTCTTCCAAGAAACATGGATTTCTGTTAACAAAATTGAAATAAAAATTAAAAAGATTATCACAGTTGTCTCTAAATTTTATTAAGTAGGTAATATTTATACATGATTTCTGACTACAGTCTTTTCAATACCCATCAATAGAGACAAACAAAGGAAAGGGAAGGGAAAGGAAGGGAAGGAAATGGAAAGGAAAGAAAGAGAAGGGAATGGAAGGGGAATGTGTAAGGAAAAATTGAATATATGATCCAAATAAAATATATCACTTAGTTGAAAATATTTGGCAGCTTGCTTTTTTTTAACTTATTGATATATCTTGGAGATGATTGCATAGCTGAAATAGAAATCAATGCCACTTTCTCAATAAATGTGTGGTATAGCATTTTATGTGATTTATGGGGGTGTAGAGATGTCATAAACAAATTCATTGTTGATGAACATTATAACTGCCTCCAAATTGTCACCGTTGCAAAAATCCACTATCGTCCCTTTCAAACATGCAATTATGAGATACGTTAATCATTTTCTCAGAGGCACTACCAATTTAAAAATTTTTCCTGTAATATTTCTTTTTATCTTTTTGTCTGTTTTTCCTGTTTGTTGGTTTGTCATTTGTATATCCATTTTTATTATATTTATCTGTGAGATAACGTGTTATGTTGCTTTGCATAAGATGAATTAATTTGTGATAAGATTTGCACATTTTGGATGTTTATACATAGTGACTATCATCTTCCACAAAATAGTCCCAATTTTAACTTCCTCCAAAAAAATATATGAGGACTTGTTTTCCCTCATCTGCAGCAGCATTCAGGGATGCTTTTGGTTGTTTGTTTTATTCCCAGATGTTCACTTGCATTTGTTGTCTTTGTGAAACCCTTTTCCATTAAAATTTTAAGTGATTGACATGGAAGTATTAGAAATTTTTGACATTCATCAATTGATTTTCTAATGTGGCAATCTGTGAAGCACCACATTTAGTAGCTCTGGTGCTTTCCAGTTTGTCTTCTTTAATTTTCAAAGTATTTATTTTTTCTTAAATAATTACCTTCTAATTTTTATTAACGTTTATATTTTCCTGTGTTGTTACAGACTTTTAAGTACTGTTAGCAATGATAATAGATGTTTTTATTAAACTTTTTTAGTGAGAAGACTGCTGTTTTACCATAAAGTGTGATACTTTCTGAAAGTTTCTGGTATACATCCTTGAAAAGATTTAGGTATGCATTAATTAAATAATTAATTAATTATGTAGCAACATGTACATTGAATGTCATTAAACATTTTAGAGCTATTTCAATCTCCTTATCATTTTTTATTTCCTATAATCATTTAAAAGACAGATTGAGTCAAAAGATTATTTTGGAGCTATTCCAGTCTTCTTGTCTTTTTATTTCTTGTAATCCCATAAAAGAAGGGCTGCGTCAGAAGTTTCCTTGATGTGGAGAAGTTTAGTATGCTTTCATATCTTCTTGAGCTTGATAATTCATTAATATATTGTCTGATCATTTATGCTAAAATGTATTCACAATTTTAACTAATTTTCATGGATGGTATTGTTTTTACAATTAGTTGATATTATTTTCTCTTCTATCATTTTAGAATATTTTTGGATTGTCTTTGTTTAATGAGTTTAAAACCTTTTTAGTTAGCATCACCATGCTTTTAAATATGTTTTTGAAAATCATCCCCCCTAAAAAAAATAAATTAGGGCATTAAGAATTTTTAACTGTGGACATTTTACCACACTTTGCATTTCTTTCATATTTACATTTCCTACCTATTTTAGATTAATTTTGAAAATATTTTCAAGAAACATTCATTTCACTTGGATTCTAATATCTTTTTTCTATAAATTTCTTGGCATATAATGTCATATATTTTAAAAAATCTCCCCTGTATGTAGTTATGTCCAAGTTAGACTGCATGTTGCTTAAACTTAAAGAGTTCTGAATTTTTAGGGACTATCAAGTGATTATCTCATAATTTAAAAGAGCAAATCATGAATAGTACTCTTCTTTACCTTTTTGTGTCTCCTTCAATTGTTTACAGAGCCAGAAGAGTGATTATCTTATTAATATACTATTCTGAGTAAATGCAGGTCCAGATATGTGACCCATTTTGTGAAGTTGTATTCTATTTCTTCTAATTTTAGTTTTCAAGCTAGAAGTTGTATTAGGGAGTGAGGTTAGTAAACTACATATATTTATATATTTTAAATATTCTTTGTTTTAATAATGTAGAATTATATTGATTTAATAAAATAATTTACTTTAAATTTAATTTTAAATATTTTATATAAAATAACCTTATCAGTAAGGACAATCTAATCTGTTTTAATTGTTTAAATGATCTCAGTTTGAAGGTTTGGCACTTATCTTCTAATGCCTTTCATAAGGCTAAGAGATCTTAAACTTCTACCAGTTAATATACATTTTTTATTATAATATAAGTGGGATGTTCAGTGATAAAAGAGATGACTATCAACTTTTTTAGAATCAAGAATCCAATTTATCTCTTAATCTGCTGTTAGTTTGTACAAATTTTGATTAAAAAATTATTAAAGAAACTTGACTTCTCTATACATTTTTGAAGGCAAGTGATTTGCAGTGATACCGATGGAATTTTTTAAAAATCCCTCTGGAATTTTGAGAAAAGTGGCATATAACTCAGTCATTTGGATTATTTTGTTATTTTCTCATTGCTTTCTAAATACAAAGGCTGTATGGAGGCAGGGCTGTCAGAAATGGCACAGCCCTGCCAAGAAGTGTAAGGGTAGAACTCCATACCTTCATTAGTTGCATGTACTTCCTATAGTTCTTCCATATAATGTTTCTTTTATTCCTTCACCGTAAAATCACTGCTTCTTTCTTGGAAGAAAAATATCCATCTCTGTCCTTAAAAAGAAAATTTTACATTTATACTATATTTTTTCTCTTCAAGCAAATGCTAGGTGAGTATGATTTCTCCTTAACTTCTTTTTGAAGCACGAAGGCATAGGTTCAGAATATTCTCTATCTTTTCTTTGGAGGGTCTATTTAATAAACTCAGATGAAGAATTTACCTCCTGCATCAGGCTTACAGACTGTAGAGTTTTTAGACACTTCCACTGCATCTTTCAACAAGCTTTTTCAAAAATAAAATAAGTATAAAGTGCAGCAAGCAATCTATGGCTATAAACATCATAATCTGTTCAGACAAATTGCATTCTAATGTATGATATCTTTAAACTCATGCTCTCCTTCAAATATCACAATTGACCAGAAAATTTAAATTCTGAGTAGGGTGGACAAAAAACATGCTTATGTGTGGAGATATTCATTTTTCATTTTATAAGTGATTGTTGAATAATATAAAATGTTCTCATTTGGATGACTTAAACACCCTAATTTGATTATTTATTGTATGAATCCTTTGAATATGACCACCTTTCATACAAACATTCCTATTAATTCAAAACCATCCCAGGACCTGTGTAAACCATCATTCATTATTCTGATTTTTGCTTCTGTAGCTCCCTCTTTTTCTGCCATCTCTGATTTTAATTGTGCAGGTTATACCACTACTATCTTCTCTCACCAATGATAGTATAGTTCTTTCTCCTTTTTTAACCTCTTTACTGGGGGCCCTAGGCTATACAATATATATATTTTCTATAATCAAAGTCTACGTTCAAATAATACTTGTATTAGTTAGGGTTCTCTAGAGAAACAGAATCAACAGGGAACACTTGCAAATATAAAATTTATAAAAGTGTCTCACGTGACCACGGGAATGCAGAGGCAGGGTTGTGAAGCCAAAGATTCCGATGAAGGGTCTGGACGAACTCGACAGGAGAGGTAGGAAGCGAGCCTGTCTCTTCTGAATTCTCCTTAAAAGGCTTCCAGTGATTAGATTAAGCATCACTCATTGCTGAAGACACTCCCCTTTGGCTGATTACAAATGGAATCAGCTGTGTGGGGATGCAGCTGCTGTGATCATGATTCAATTCTATGAAATGTCCTCATTGCAACAGACAGGCCAGCCCTTGCCCAACCAGACAAACAAGTACCACTACTTGGCCAAGTTGACACATGAACCTGACCATGACAATTCTATACCACTTCAAGCATAGTAGATGTATAACAGGGTATTCTCAATTCTTACCACCCATTCATTCGTGATTTTACTGCCATTCATGCCATTCTACACGTTAGAATCAACCAGTAATTTCTACTATTATCACATACTATATATTGTATATTTTTTGATTAAGTAAAGATAAGGAAAAGAGCAATTTTATTTTTTTATTAATGTATTATTTTTCTGATGTACTTTATTCTTTATGTAGATCTGAATTTATGCCTTGTATCATTTTCCTTTGTCAGGCAGAATCTTTTTAATATTTCTTGCCGGGCAGATCTGCTATTGGCAATGAATTCTGTCAGTGTTTGCTTCTCTGTAAAGGTCTTTTTTTTTTTTCTTTTTCACATTTTATTTTATTTGGGGGATGAGCAGACTCTGGGAATTGAACCCAGGTCTTCAGCAGGTGAAAATCCTTGCTACTGAGACACCTTTGCACTACACTTTTCTTCATTGTTGAAGGATATTTTTGGCAGACATAGAATTCTAAGTTGCCATGTTTGTTTGTTTTTTCTTTTAAAACTCTACTCTCATTTTATTCCATTGCCTTCTTACATGATACCTAGTGAGAGGTCCATTGTTATATCACCCTTGCTCCTCTGGAGTTCAGATGTTTTAGTCCTGTCCTTTGGTTTCCTGCAAGATTTTCTCTTCCTTTGGTTTTCTGCACTTAGAATATAATACAACTAGGTGTGGGTTGGTGTGTGTGTGTGTGTGAGTGTGTGTGTTGTGTATTCATCTTGCTTGGTGTTTTCTGAGTCTGCTAGATCTGTAGTTTGGCATGTCATTAAGTTTTGAATATTCTCAGCCATTGGTCATTGGAATGCTTTTTTTCTGCCCTATTTTCACTTTCTCCTTCCTGTATTCCAGTTATCTGTATATGACAGATTTTTATATATTTCCATAATTTTGTGATATTCTATTCTGTTTTCTTCATTCCTTTTTTTTTTCTTTGAGCTTCATTTTAGGAAAGTTTCTATTGATCTATCCTCAAGTTCACTGATTCTTTTGTCAACTGTGTTGAGTATACTCATGAGTTTACTGATGATATTATTTATGTTTCATTATTTTAGAGTTCTTGGAATTTCTTTCAATTTTTTTCTTATAGTTTCCATCTCTCGGCTAACATTAACAAATACTTTGTGTTGTCTATTTCTTTCCCTTAGCCACTTAACATACTTATAATAGCAGCTACAAATTTCTTGTCTGCTGATACCAACCCCATGGTTTCATATTTGAATTTGGTTCTGATGATTTCTTTGTCTCTTCATATAAACTCTTTCTTACCTTTTGTTATACTTTATAATTTGTTCTTGAAAGCCAGAAATGTTGTATCAAGTAGAAAGAACTGCAGTAAATATGCATCTACACTGAGTACTTATGTTAATCCTCAACCTCCCTAAACAGAATCTCTTTCTCAGATCTTTACTGTGACAACCAGGTGGTGTTCCTGGGTGAAAAGCTCACAGAAATGTAGGGCCCCTATGATTGCAGCTAATTATATGTGACTTTTTTTTCTATTTTTATTTACATAGTCACTTACTTGGATCATAATTAATTGTATACTCACAATTTTGACAAACTAATTTGATTTCTTATAGTGATTGCATATTGCAGTTTGACTTAGTTGGTTTGAATTCAATCACAGTGCAGTTTGTCATAAAATTATTCCTGGTTATAGCATAAGTTTCAGTGTGGCAGAGAAACACTGGGAATCAGAAGTTTGAGGTATAAATTCTCTTCACTTGGTATTCTAGCTGTATTTTTGTGAGTGCATTCCTGAAAGTGTGTGATCTTGTTTTCTTATTTGTATTATTGAGCTATTAGAATTTGATTGTACAAAGAACATAAAAACACTTTGCAGAAAGTAAAACAAAAACACACACTATACAACTTTTGGCATCTTATCACATTACTGTATTTATCTTATACATTTATTTTATTTTTTAAGGATATATCTGTAGGAGCCAAGGGTTAAAACAAGACCTGAATTATTTGTTGGGAGCAGCTGGCGTTAAAGCGGCGGCAAGAAATTGCGGAGATGGTTATTTGCTTAATGGAGAACAGTCTGGGAGAGAGAGAATATTTGCTTTGTCTTAGCCCCAGGTTCTTTGTGGTCATCTTAAGTAAGCACTCTGTATTCTCACCAGGTGCATGTGTACTCTTTGTCACATGAATCCTGCAGTATATAAGCAGGAAACGTTAAGAGTAAAATTGTTTGTTGTCTCTGCTCTGTTATTGCAGAGCTTCAGACCCCTAACCCATCTGTTTCTGTCTTTCATTCTTTCTTTCTCATCATTCCTTAATAGCTTTCAAACTCCATTTCATAGGAAGCAAGCACTTATTTATAAATGATAAATAAATGTATTTGTCTTATACATTTATTTTATTTTTAAGGATATATCACTGAGAGTTTATAAAGTGAAATGAAATGCATATGTGAGTAATTCATTTAACTGCTCTTACAACTTTTTTCTGCTTCTGAAATGAACATGATCGTCACAGAAAAGTCTTGAAGTCAGGGTTTAAGAAATGAAAAGAAGCACAAAGTAAAATATCAGACAAAAAAGAGGTATTCCTAACATTAAAAAATAAGTATGGAATGCTAAAAACCACTTTATACCATAAATTTGATGACTTAGATTGAAAGTATCAATATTTAGAAGTTGGAGATTCTAAAACTCGCCCAGGAAGAAATATATAAGGTTTATATTCCTGAAATTCAAGTTAAAACCATACCAAAACCTATCAAAATAGAAAATGCCAAGCCTAGATATATTCACAGGCAAATACTTCTTTAAGAGATATTATTCAATCTGCATAATCTCTTCTCGAAAACAGAGGTGGAAGCGTATTTGGAAGTCATTCATGAAGCGAATTATTGCACTATTATATAGCAACGTTATTAACCAAACAGAGACAGTTCAAGAAACAAAATTCACACCAATACCCCTCAGGAACTGAGATTTGGATGCCTCAATAAAATATTAGCAAATTGACTGCTAAAGTATATATATATATATATATGTGTGTGTGTGTGTGTGTGTGTGTGTGTGTGTGTGTATGAAGCAGAAAGCAGAAGCATGCTGAAGTATGTATATGTATATACATACATATATATATATATATATATAAAGCAGAAAGCATAACTTAAAGTCCATTCCAAGAATTCAATAACGATTCAACATCTGAAAATTAATCAATATTATTCACCACAATGACATGACCTATGCAAAAACTACATAATCATTTTCACAGAGGCAGAAAATATATCCCACTCAATTCAACATCCATTCAATAAAAATAAAATAAATTTCATTAAACTAAGTATATAAAGAATCTTCTCTAAATGAATAAAAGACAATCAACTGACAGTTAACAAAATTGTGAATAGTGAAAAGCTGGTGTTTTTCAAGATCAGAAACATGCCAAGAATATCATCTCTCAGAAATTTTATTCAGTGCTGTCATGGAAAACGTATGCTTTGCAATACTGCAAGAAAATTAATTAAAAGTCACAAGTGCTGAGAAAAGAAACATACTGATCCTTAATCACAGATGATTTGACTTCCTTTGTAGATAATCCCAAAGGATCTACAGATAAATATATGAGCTAATAAGCAAAATGCATGAGGATAATAAGTCAATTGCTTTTCTATACAAAAGAAATGAGCAATTTTAAGTCAAAATAAAATACACCAAAATATATTTCAGTATATATTTGTAAAAGTACATACAGTACATGTATGGCAAAAACTACAAAATATTGGTGAAAAATTAATATCTCAACAGAAAGGAGGCTAGATAATGTTCTTGGCTTATCTAATTCCTCCCAAATTTGAGGTCTGGGTTCAACAAAATTCCGTTCAAAATAACCATAAAAATTTTGTAGATACTAACAAGCTGATACTAAAATTTATATGGAGAGTCAAAGGGAATAGAAAAGCCAAGCATTCTGAAAAACAATTCTTAAAAATTAGAACAAAATAGGAGAATTTACTTTACTTGATTTCAACTCTTACAATAAAGCTAAATTAATACTGCAGTGCGATTTTGAGGAAAGAAAAGACAAATAGATCAAGCAAGAAAAATACAAAACCTAGAAAAGTTCAATCCCCCTAATATATTCAAATGATATTTTTTCAAAGGTGAAAAGGACATTGAATGGAGAATACATAATCCTCAAAAATGATGCCAGTTTGTGGGATATGACTCTCCCTGGTAATGTGGGACAGGACCCCCAGGATGAGCTGGCACTCAACATCATGGGATTGAGAAAGACTTCTTGACCAAAAGGGGGAAGAGAGAAAGGAGACAAAATAACTTTCAGTGGCTGAGAGATTTCAAACAAAGTCAAGAGGTTATCTTAGAGATTATTCTGATGCATTATATAAATAACTTTTTTTTAGTTTGTGGTGTACTGGAGAGGCTGGAGGGAAGTACCTGATGCTGCTGAGCTGTTTTCCAGTACCTTCATTCTGGAAGATGATTGTACAATGATATAGCTTTCACAATGTGACCGTGTGATTATGAAAACCATATGTCTGATGTTACTTTTATACAGGGTATGGACATACGAGTAAAAAAATGCAGATAAAAATAAACAAATAATAGGGGTAATAAGGGGTATAATAAGTTGGGTAGGTTGAAAAACTAGTGGTCAGTGAGAGGGAGGGGTAGGGATAGGGATGTATGAGTTCTTTTTTTCTTTCTCATTTCTTTTCTGTAGAGATGTAAATGTTCTGAAAATGATCACGATGATGATTACACACCTATATGATGCTTTTCTGAGCCATTGATTTTATACGAGGTATGGACTGTATGTGTACGAATATTTCTCAATAAAAATATATTTCTTAATAAATCTGGTTTATATAAGGGTACAAAGAACACTCAATTTGGAAAGAATAGTTTCTGCAATAAAAGTTGCTGACAAAACTGTATCTCCATTTACAAAAATTAAAAAGGAGGAGGATGCCTACCCAAAACCTTATACAAAGATCAACTCAAAATGGATCAAAGCCCCTATGTAAAAAGAGTTAGAATTATCAAACCCCTAGAAAATAATAAAGAAACATCTTCAGGATCTCCCTTTAGGTAATGTTTTCTTAGACTTTAAAAACTTTTGTGCATCAAAGGACTTTATCTCAAAAATGAAAAGATAACCTATGCAATGGGAGAAAATATTTAGAAATCACATCTGATAAGGGTTTAGTATCTAGAATATATAAAGAAAACCTACATCTAAACAATAAAAAGACAATTCTAAAAATTTGGCAAAGCACTTGAACAGGCAGTTCTCAAAGGGAATATACAAATAGCTAAAAAACAAATGAAAAAGATGCTCAACATCATTAGCTACTAGGGAAATGCAAATCAAAATCATATTGCCATATGATCCAGCAATCCCTCTACTAGTTATATACCCGAAAGAACTGAAAGCAAGATCTCTAACAGAAATTTGTACATCAACATTCATACTAGTATTATTCACAGTTGCTGAAAGATGAAAGCAACCCAAGTAACCATCAACCAATGATTGGATAAAGAAAGTGTGGTAAATACATACAATGGAATGTTATTCAGCTGTGCAAAAGAATGAAGTCCAGATGCATGCAACAACATGAATGAACCTTGATGATATCACGTTGAGTGAAATAAGACACACATTAAAAGACACATAATGCATGATTTCATTCATTTGAAACAATTAGAATAAGCAAACTCATAGAGTCAGTTCTAGAATATAGGTTACCAAAGAATGGGGTGGGAATAGGAAATGGGAAATTCAGATTTAAAATATATGGAGTTCCTACTTGGAATGATGGAGATGTTTTGGGAATAGATGGTGGCAACGGCAGCACAACATTGTGAATATACGTAATAATGCTGAATTATATATCTGAATGCAATTAAAAGGGTAAATGTTGGGTTACATATATGGCAAAAGAACAAATTAAAATAAAGCTGTGGTACTACACTATAAAGTGAACCCTTATTTAAACCATAGACTATAGTTAATAATACAGTTATAAAAATGTGCTATCATCAGTTGTAACAAATATTTCGTACCAATGCAAGATGCTAATAATAGCGTGGTATATGGAATCCTACATTTTATGCCTGATTGTTCTACAAAGGCAAAACTTCTGTAATACATTAAAAAATAGTAAAATGATGCTGAAATAATTGGATTTGCACAAAAAATGAGCATAGGAATATGCATATATTATATAAAACACTTCAAAATGGATTACAGACCTAAATGTTAAATGTAAAATTATAGCATTTGTATAGAAATATAGAAGAAAATTTCTATCACGTTATGTTTGGTTATGAGATTTTAGATGGATGAATTCATTAAAAATGGATACATTGGACTAAATAAAATTCAAAAAGAATTAAAGCATTTGCACTGTGTAGAATATGCAAAAAGAAATTTTAAAAAGGACATAGATTGGGAGAAAATATTGGCAAATTACTTTCAATTAAAGCACTTATATCCAAAATATATACAGAACTGTTAAAATTCAGTAATACAAAAACAAATCATTGTTTTCTTAAATGTGTTCCAAGTACACTTAGTCAAGAAAATATGAAGACAAAAATTACATATATTAAAAGACCCTCAATGTCATTATTCAGGAAAATGACAATTAGAACTACCATGAGATACTACGCATCTATTAAAATTACTAAAATACGTAGACATGGCAACTTTAGTGCTTCAAAGTAGATAGAAAAAAAGTAAATCTCAATGAATGAGATTTAGAAAGTTTTAGAAAACAGTTTGCTGTTTTAACTGCTTTAGAAAATAGTTTGGGAGTTCCTTAAAACATCAAGCATATACTTACCATATAACCCTGCAGTCTCACTCCCCAATTTAAACTGACGTTTACCTAGAAACGTGTACATAAATGCGTATAGCAGCTTTATTCATAAATGCACAAACTGGGAATTGACAAAGATATCATTCAAGAAGAGAATGTAAAAAAAAATCTGAATAAACTTGAGTTATGTATGAAATAGAGAGAGTAAGAGTGGGGAAAGCAGAAGAAGGAAATACAGAGAAGGTTTATACTTTTAAGTACATATATTTCCAAATTCTATCCTTTGAGAAGGTCTTGTAACTGTGTAACCCTGTAGCAATGAATAGATTTATCACCTAAATATTTATTTCTCCATGCATTTATCAAGCAAAAAGGGAGCAAGGTGCTTTGGAGGAATGGCTGATTCTTGAGCTGTAATAAGGAAACTACAAGATGCGCTTATAGATTTTTGTAGTGCTAAAATCAAGGAGGGCTAAAAATTACTGGGGACAGGTCAAAAGGCCATAGGAGCCAACATCAAAGATCTCTCAATGACCAAAGCCCCAACATTTTAAGCAACAAACAAATATTGACAATTCTGGATTAGAAAAGAATAAATATCCACGAATATATGGTCATGCGAATAATAACTCAATAAGTAAATAAATGGTAGAGAAGAGACAAATCATTCTTATAGAAGAACTTCCATTACAAATGTAGCAGTAATGAGGTAAATTTTAAAATAAATATTGGCGCACAGCAGCAAAACATGATTGAAAAATGCATATTTTGAAAATACAGTTTGCAATAGCATTAAATATTAGGTATAACTTTAATAAGAAATTTTCATGATCTCTATACTGAAAATAAAATATTGAATATTTATTAATAAAAATATTAATATTGCTGAGTGTATTCATTTCCTGGGCTGCTCAAGCAAATACTGTGAGATATTCAGATTAAACAATGGGAATTTATTTGCTTACAGTTCTAGGCTGGGAAAAAGAAAGTCCGATTCCTGGCATCTTCAAGGATATTCTTGTCCCCTGAGACTCTGACATTCTCAGGCTGGTTTCTGGTTAACCTGCTATTCTTGGTTTATTACACAGCAAGGCACATGGTGACATCTCCTGTCTCTCCATTCTGTTCTGGGTTCCACTGGGTCCAGTTTCTAGTTTGCTGTTGCTTTCTTTACCTCTGAATTTCATGCTGCTTAGAAATGGCTCCATTAATAAAATTGATTATTTTTGTTACTAGGAAGTCACCATTATTTGGCCTATTTTGGGAAGGGGGAAATTTCATCTCATCATGGTTGTAGGCTTGGCATCTACCTATAATTTTAACCAAATTACCTCTGGAAATAATATTAGATATTCTTAAAAGTAGAGGTTAATTGATATATGAATAGGAAGAAATTAAAAATGGGATTTCTTTTTTTTCTGTGACAGCATTTGAATATATCAAATCTCATTCTCTACAGGTGGATTTTCATATCTTCTATGCATAATCCCATTTTTAGTCTCCTCTCTCTAACAAAAGATAACATTCTCTGCTATGTATGCTTATGATTATTGACCTTCCCTGATGCCAGTGGTCCAAACTGTCAATGGAATTTGGAAATATAATCCCTAGCAATATTCTTAAACTTCATCTCTGTTTTTGAGAAATATGGGTTTTGAAATAAAAGGATGAATTATATTTTCTCCATTTTCCTACCTACATTGTCACATTTCTGCCTTTCTCCTTCTTACCCCCACATTATTAGTTTTTAGTAATGGAATCATCTCACTGTGTATAAGACTTGAGATCAAGTATATTTGATGTGGGAAGATATGAAAATATCATTAGTTATCCTGCTGACTTAAGACCTCTCTGTTTGCACTACAGTTCTGCAGCCACATAGTTTTTCAACAGTATAGTTTCCCTTTCTTGTACCCAGTTGTAATTTATTTCTCGCATAACCTAAGAGTTGCGTGTTACCTACCATCACTAGCCAGCTTGATAACCTGGAATCACTACTGTATCCTCTTCAATGCAAAATTCTCTATCCATTCATATTTAGTAGTTTCTTTATGCAACCGAAATTCAACTTATTTGAGGATTGACTGTGTTTACAGTATTGTATTCATTGCTGAATCAGCATAAACACACACATACACATGCATGTGCGTACATGGACACATGTACAAACACACAAAGTATCACTGCCCCTGTGGATACTCTAGACTGAAGTCCAGTTGACAAGCCAGAGTCCTGAGATGTGAATTTGCCCAGGAGACTTTAACAGTCCTCTACTGGTTGAAGACAAGGATTTGAATGTCTTTTGACATCATGCATTTTTCACTCATATGTTATGTTTGTCCACTACTGCTGTCCCATAAGCTATCCAGTTTACTGATTTCATGAATCAACTCCTTGGGGATTAAGAAATTTTATATTGTGATCTCTGATCTCTTAGCAGATGTAATAGTAACCAAATGGTAAATAAATTAGAAATTCCAACTGTTAGTGACAATCTCAGAGAAAACAACCACAACAACAAATGAATATTCTGGCCCCCGCCAGTAATAACATGGTACAATGAAGATTGTATCAGACAAAACAAGGGTGGTCCACTTAGCACAAGATGTTGTAAATTTACATTTGAAGGCATGTATAAGACTTCCTGAAGAGGCTAGGAAATTGAAGAGAAAACTGTGTTTCACTGTGCTGATATTTGCACTGACCTTGGTAAAGCAATGATGGGAAATTATCTTCTTATGTTAACACAAATCAAGACAGGAGAATGAAGTTGTAGAAATACACTTCTCAATCACTCACTTGCAGAAAATAAAAATAATACTTTCACATTAGAATGTCCTTGATAAAAAAGTAAAAATACAAATTTTATTAAATATCGATGTTTCAGTGCATGATTTTTACTATTTCTTTGACAAAATGGACTAGTCATTAAGCACTTCTGTTCTAAGTGCTATACCTGTGTCAAGAAAGAGCATTTGTATGATAGTTTGTGTTGGAGTTGAACTAGCCACATCTTTTATGGAACCCATTTTTTCTTGAAAGAACCAGCATATAGAAATCTATGATGTTTTTCTCAGACTTCATAACTTGACATTTTCTCAAGGATGGATGAATTGATCCTTTCACTTTAAGGAAAACCACAAAGATTTTG
The DNA here is from genome assembly GCF_023851605.1 of Tamandua tetradactyla. Lineage (NCBI taxonomy): Eukaryota > Metazoa > Chordata > Mammalia > Pilosa > Myrmecophagidae > Tamandua > Tamandua tetradactyla. Next base: position 34,479,869 of record NC_135352.1, read on the forward strand.
TTGCCAATGATATAATTGGAGATTTCAAATAAAAATTAGAATTTAGGCAAACTTGTACATGTTAACATGAGCTTAGGTTTTACAGGCATTTTATTCGTCATGGTTCTCTAGGGAAAAGAACCAGCAGGATATACATGAGATTCTTGTATAGGAATTGGCTCACATGACTGTGGGGATGAACAAATTCCAAATGGCAGGCCATGATATGGGAACTTTGCTGTAAGTTTTAGATGCATTCCCTAGGATACACTGACTGGCTGAAGTAGAAATGGAAATTCTTCCTTCTGACTGGAGAAATAATCATCTCTCCTTTTAAGAGAATAGATGAGTCCATTCTTCTCATTATGGAAGGCAATCTCCTTTGTTCATTGTAGATGCAATTAGCCATAGTTACAATCAAATTAGTGATGATTTAAACCCATAAAATATTCTCAAACTCACAATCATGCCAGTTCTCATTTGATCAAATAACGGGACACAATAACATGGCCAAGATGACAAATGAACTTAGCCATCACATATATATCAGTGTTGACAATAGAGATTATTTTTTATTACATATATTGAATGTACCAACATTTTGAAGATCAGCACTCTCAAGTAACTGTTATTTTCCAGATGACCAATAGCTGTTGTTACTAAAAATTGCGTGGATAACTGATACGCCAAACTCAAGATAGAGCAATGCTTTGTTTTTCTTTATTTAATTTTTTTCTGACTAATGACTTTTAATGTAACAGAGTTCAAATTATTTATTGACACTTTTTCAGAGTCTACAGTGTAACTAAATTTTAGGAGACTACCACTTGTGGAGTTTTGGTATAGTATCAAAGAAGTAATCCGTAATTATCTGAAAAAGTTACATATCTGTTTGATGGCAATTTTTCTACAGATGCTTTCATGATAACAGGATATTGCAAAAGATTGAATGTAGAATATATGATAATTAAGCCTTTCTATTTGTTTGTAGAGTTTTTGTCTTATAAGTCTAAAAATATGGCTAGAATTTAGAGAAATTTTCAAAAATGTAGGAGGGCAACAGTCTTTTCACTGTCTGTTTTAGAAAATACATTTTTTCCAAAAAATCAAATTTCAGATAAATTTAACGAATTACTTTGAAATAGTTATTTTTGATTACTCAATTAAAAAGCTTTAAATTTCTCACCTTCATGACCAAATATGGTAAATATTAACAGATAAAGCCCACATAAATAAAAGTTCTGTGAGTCCTCAATAACATCTTCTTTTTTTTTTTTACATGGCCAGGCACCAGGAACTGAACCCAGGTCCTCTGGCATGGCAGGTGAGAACTCTGCCTGCTGAGCCACCGTGGCCCGCCTCAATAATGTTTAACAGTGCAAATGGGTCAGGAGAACAAAAAGTTTGAGAACTACAAGTCTTTCATTTCATCCTAGGAAATGAAAGATGACATGAGACAGGAAAATAGATTACAAGAAAATGTATCATTGACATAAGTTAGAAGCTGTAGAAGGACAATGCATGGAAATCATTCTCGGCCACATTAGGGATCGTGTTTCTTAACCTATGAACAAATGGAAGCCACTTAAAGACCTGAACTTTCCGGTAGAAAACTGAAAAACTTAGCTGAATAATTTCACTTTAACTTACTTTTTTTTCAATCTTAAAATTGGGTCTCAATCATGTCCCAAGTCTAACCGAGTTTCTTTTGTCCATGATTGATAATGAGGTAGCTGTCCCTGAAGGGTGACATCTTCTGACTTCACATGGAGAAGAAACTCATACATGCAACCTCCTAGGCCTTAACTTTTGTGTCTCTTCTCTTGGCTTCTTCTTATATGTAACCTTTTGTTTTAATAAATTTATAATTATAAATTAAAAAGTTCTAAGCCAATGATCTCATTTGTATCTCTGTGTAAAATGAATCCATCACATTGAGAATATAATACTGTGTCTATAAAGATTATTTCTATAGTCATTTATAGATGATGGTACTATAGGCTTAATTGTTTGAATTCTTCAGTCACGATTTATATGCCTTATCTATCAACTTTTAGCTCAGCTCTATTTATACCTAATATTTGTAAAAGTATTCTTTTTTACAAATCAATGATCTTTATATCCAAAACTAGCAATACTTTTGTGCTCAAGCCTTTAAGGCTAATTGTTTGGTTTGAGACATAAAAAAATAAATTATGACTATATTTTCAAAATTAACCCTAAAGCTAAATTATCTTTCCCCACTTTGCAGCAATCTTGCCTTAGATGCTATTCCTTACCTGGAGCTCCTGAAGTTCTCAGAGAAAAAAGGATGCCTGACCACACCAGACAGATAGAGACTATCCTAATAAAGACATTTCCCACATCAAAACTCTAGAAGATCACATTTTCTTTCTTTCTTTCTTTCTATCTATCTATCTATCTATCTACCTATCTATCTATCTATCTATCTATCTATCTATCTGTCTGTCTGTCTGTCTGTCTGTCTGTCTGTCTGTCTGTCTGTCTGTCTGTTTGTCTATCTATCTATCTTTCTATCTATCTAATCTATCTATCTATTTTAGGCAATTTTAGTTAACAACTAAAAGAAACAATCTTCAGCCCTCCAGGCAAGACAAGACAGAATTATTCTTTGCCATCAGTTATTATTGACTCATATCCCTTACTTTCTGTTGACATTTCCTGAGAGTTTTATTTTGCTCTTCTGATCACTTTCCTTTTTGAAATGGATTAACTGACCCTGAAAATATTCCTGTAAAATTTTGCTTGCAGAAACCATGTACAGTCTTCCAATAAGTGCCAATTCCATATAGAGATAAACTATAAAGCACATAACCAGAGACGAGGGCGAGAGGAACATTTATATGGTGCTTCAAGTTCAGCTTTTGATCAAACTTCTCCATTATGCTCTAACTGCGTTCACAGAGACAAACAGAAAGAAAGGCCTTTTCATTATACCACTTTCCATTTAAGTTCTAAATAATCATGTTGCCTTTGCATTATGAATTGCTAATTTTATGAATCCTAAAACCATAGCTAGAAAAATGCACATTTGCTATATTGTATTTTTGTGTGTGTAAAAGATGCACATTTGCTCTAGGTAATCGTTTAAAATCCTCCAAAATCATTGTAGTCCTTTTGTCATATCTTCATTTTCAAATACACTGGAAAATTGTAGAAATAGAAGTAGTTAAATATCTCTCAATCATTAATTATCGAAGGTGATGACAAGCAGAGAAAAATTCCCAGCCTTACTTATACTATTTAAAATACAAGTGTGTAATAACAAAACTTCAATTCTTGTTATTGCATCAAAACATCAATAATCCAATGATAGGGCCAAAATGTAGATTTAATGTCCTATTAATATTTATTTAGCTTAATTTCATTACTAAATATTATTTATTCAGGAACAATTGATGAATGAGGATATATAACTAAAAGTTGCTTTAATAGCAAATTTTCATTTTCTGAGACAAACATAAAGGGAAAATAAAAACAAAATTCATTGAATCACATCCATTGACTCAGAAAAAAATGTTGGAGAGAAAAGGAAAATAAAATTAAAATAAAAACATTAAACTTTAGATTGACTCTGCAAATTGACTAATAATCAGCAAAGCCACATGTACTTTAAAACAAGATTCCTAATGCTGTGTGTGTGTGTGTGTGTGTGTGTGTGTGTGTGTGTGTGTGGGCACGTGTGTGTTACAATTTTGTAGAAATAGGGACACATCTAAAGTTATCACCACAATAATTGTTTGATTAATGTTAGAGAAAACAAAGTACTAAATGATCGTTTTTAACTTAAAGTCATTTCATAAATATGGACTAACTCCATAATCTCCCCAAATTTCTATTTATTGTGACTATTCAATTTTTCCTACTAGAAGATACTTCAGCTCCCAACTATATTAAAGATTTTAAATGGCCACATTTTTCACTTTTCTTTTGTGTATACCCTTTCCGATGTGACTTTGCATTTCCTGTCGTTAAGTGGTGGATCTCTACCTCCTCCCCTTGAACTGGGCTAACTAATGCAGAGTGAGAGATTATGTAGACCAGAGTTGTATCATCTCAGTGAGTTCAGCCAAGTCCCCAAACATGTGATCAGTGCAGCCAACCAAAAGCTAAATATTCATCTGATAGCAGACTCATGAGAAAACCTAGCTGTTACCAGAACAAATAAACTCCTGAACTTCCTAAATTGGTAATACACAGAATCATAAGCTAATACACAGAATCATAAACTGAAAATATCATTATCCTCTAAATTGTGGGGTGATATGTTATACAGTAAGAACTAACTGATATATTAACCAATACTGAAGTAAATTGACTTAAATGCCAGACATTTTGCAACATAATTTTTTTAACCAGTCAAACTCATTTCATTTCACCTCAGGAAAGTCAGAAGACAAATACTCTTAGAAAATCTGCAAATTTCTATCTCATTTGTCTTCCATTTATTATTATTTTTAGAATTTTTTTCACGTGATGTTTAAATTTACAACAAAAAATTATTTGATCATTTTGGATAAGCATGAAAGTATTTCATTACACTAGAAATAAATCATTGTTTATTTTATACAAAATACCAGATGAAGAAAATATTACTTCATATGAATGGTCAACATTTTATATTTGGTTTGCATTTTTATCAGGAACGTGCTCTATTAGTTATATAATTAATATATAGCTTTATGTTATATGTAATATATAATTGCTCAGCCCTAAATAGAATATGGAAAATAAATTATATGAATTTAATAAAGCTGCTGTGAGAACTGAATGGGTGCAAATTAATGTGCACTTTGCATATTTATTAAATAATTAACTTTTAAAAAGCTACATGATCTGTTCCAAGGGTAAAATACAATAAAACACAGCTAAATAAAATGTAACATTATATATTGGCTATTACTTCATTAATCTGTAAAACCTGGGAAGACCTAAAAGCTGATAAAATAAGCTTCCATCACTGAATGAAGCTGTACTTGTTCTGAAGACTGGCGTTTTTCCACTGAATTCATTTTAGTTACATTATTTATGATTTCTATGCCATAAAAAATGTATTTTTATTTCTACTGAGAAATGTTTCTACAAGTTCACGTAGATACAGAAGTATCTGATTTTATGGGTGCTCGTGGATTTATATACAGGTTTTCTAAGTAATTTTTAAAAAGGATATGATATATGGTTGTGGCAGTTTGAAGCTGTATGGACACAGAAAAATATGTTCATAAATTCAATAGATTCTTGTAAGTGTAAACCCATTGTAAGTAGAACTTTTTGATAAGGTCACTTCAGGTGAGGTATGGCACAGCCCAATAATGATGGATCTTAATCCTGTTATACTGGGTCCTTTATACAGGGAATGAAATTCAAATAAAAGGAAAGAAAGCCATGAGAAGCAAGAGGCTGGATAACGTTGGAACTCAGGAAACAACAAAAAGACCAGGAGATGCCACCATGTGCTTCCCATGTGACAGAGGTAGCCAATGCTAGAATGCCAATCTTTGGGAAGAAAGCATAACCTTGATATTACCTTGATTTAGAATTTTTTTAGCCTCAAAACTGAGCACAGGAATTTCTATTATTTAATCCACCCAATCCCATGTTATTTTCTTGAGCAGCCTAGAAAACTAAAACAGTGATACATCATATTCTACTTAAAACTGCACAGAAAGGCTGTACTTCATACAGTTCTTATGAAACTAATTCAATTTGACTGTGTATTCATATGTCATCTCTGGTGTTGAGTAAGTATAAATATTATGGGTTCAAGTAATATGGAGAGATGTTTGCTTGTGGCAGCTTATTATAAACTTCCTGATGGTAGATCTTTTCTGACTAGAGAGATTTCCTGGTACATACCTTTTCTTCTTATTATTAATCTTTTTAAATTTTTTCTTAATTTGAGTTTGTGAAATATTTAATGTGAGATGGTGCTTGATTTAACATGAAGATGGATATTTGAAAATAGGATTAAAATCTCTGCATCCTGTATTTTTAGCTCATACTTTTAAAAAGTTCAAAAATAAACATTAGTTCACTTTCTTATAAAACATATAATGAATTCATTTATTTGTGAAAACTCAATAACTTCTACAATAAATGTGCAGTTTTGTCAAACACAGTTATTGTTATTGTTGCCTTCAAATAAACCAGGATATGCGGATATGGTAGTAGACAACTAACAATAGGAAAAGATCACAAACACTTGTTTTCATTTGAATAGAAACGAGAAAATTTGCCAATGAACTTCATTGAAAATCATTTTTTTGCAACCATCATTCAGAATAATGGATACTAATGCAACCAGTGCCCTGCTGGAAATAGTGCCAACTGAACCCTGTTCCAGGTTCCTTAGTCTCACCGCTAAAAGAATGTGGAGATGAGCTGGCCATTAGGAATAAATAGTAAAGTTCATTAAAGAGAGAGAAAGTACACGTTAAAGAATTTAACACAGAGGTGTTCAAGGGAGAAACACACACTGAATGGAGGTGGGAAAGCTTGCTTTATAGGAAGGTTTTTGCTAATGGTAGGGTTTCATAGTAACCTTTCAAGACAGGGGCTTGTATCAACCAGCTACTTACAAGGTCAACATTGTTTTAGAAAGAGGTACCTATCAATGGTTGTGGCTAGCCCATCAAATATCCAAAATTTGTCTTTGGGCAGATGTCTAACAATCTTTACAACTGCAGGTTTTCTAGTGGCTTTCTATGGTTTGGGGATTTTTGATGGTTGGGGGAAGTTTTGGGGCTTTAAGGGAAATGTTTTTCTTATGAAGTTTGAAGCTTAAGTTTGCAGCTTGCATTACTTTCTCTGGAGCTAGATAAGAAACTAGAGAATTGCATTTGCATATTAACTCTTTTTAAGAAGTGGTTAGGAAACCAGGGACCTATAATTTTTCCATTAACTCTTTCAGAGCTGCATAGGAAACTAGGGGTCTGCAATTGTCCTATTCTATCCTATCTCACTACATTTCTCATTTTGACTAGATGGTAAATATGTATAGCTGATGATTATGTTGATGTTATTTGGGATGATATATTGAAAATGTATGTGATGAATAGTCTTGTTATCATGATGCACTAATTAAAGTGCTGAGATTTTTGATGTTGTAATACTTAAATACAATTAATTAGTCAGTGAAAATTAAATACAAAAGAATTACAGGTTGTAAGTGGAAAGAATATTGATATTGTACCAAAAGCATTTATTCCAGTACCAGCCCTTTTTATTACTAATTAATTTTAATGTCCACTATATTCTAGGCACATGCTAAAAAATAATTGCATATTTGCACAAATACATATATATGTAATGTTACTGACTAAAACTTTATACAATTTAATTTATTAATTTATGCCGCTTAGTCACCGTAACATAATAGGGGCATTGCAATACTATGCCTTTTTTTATTTAAAAAATGTACTAAGGATTAAATTTAAATTTGTGGTTGAAAGGGACTATAGTGAACATCTAGTTAAACAATCCTATTACACAAAATAAATTAAGCAAATTTACTGGAATAAGAGCAGCCTTATCTAATTTCTCTTTTGACACTTTGGATATGGTACAATCATTTTGGGGGGGAAGTTCTGTTAATAGATTATTTAAATTTAAAATAAAGCTAATATAAATTATCAATTAACTACATGACTTTTCTTATTTCATGTTTCTAGTATTATTTAAATTATGACTTGTCTTACTAATTTTGTATCTTTAGAAACAAATATAGTGAATAAATATAAAACCCAATGATAAAACATTGGGTATAAACCAAAATACATGTTCTATGAAACCAAACATCACTAATGATGAATTTATCACCTACAGGTAATTATGTGAAATTAAATATTTCAAAGGGTGACTGCAAGTGAGGAGATAAATAGTAATTATTCATTAATAGCAAAAGACGTAGGGCCAATGAATATAATTCATTTTACTAGTAATATAATTCTAAATGTGAATAAGACAGTGTGAAAATGGAATGGTTAATGGCTACACAAACAATCTTGATTTGCTTGAGTTCTGTTTTATTCAAGGAACTATGAAGAAGAGAAAGAGGCCAACTACGTTAAGTTGACATACCAATGATCCTTTGTGGTGGTGACGGAATCCTCTTCCCCTGCGAAGAAAGGAAATTGCAGCAAGCAAATCAAGGCCAGTAATAAAGAGTCTGCTGACAGTGGCCAGATATTCTGGATCTTGCATAAACATCCTATTCCTGCAGCTTGCTAATTAACCAAACAGCTGCCTGCCCAAGGACATTCCCATACACTCCCTCACTCCCCATCTCCTCACCCCCTCTCAGCCATATAAACTCTCCCACAGCCCAGCTTTTTGAGCAGAACCCCCATTTGATTCTGCTCCACATGTATGCTGCTGTTGTTTAATAAAATCTATATATTTTATCAGCAAAGTCCTGTGGCGTTTCTCCGTTGAGAATCTTGGAATTCTAGTTGTTAGTGCTTCAACTGCTTGAAGTTTAACAGTACTAAAGTAAAAAGAGTATTAAAAATACCAACTTATGATAGCTAAATAAGCATCCAATTTAGGCAAATGATTTTTCAGCTCCTGTTTTACCATTTTTCACACGATTGAACACGTATTTTAATGCAAAGATATACATATATATGTTATTTTATAAAGAGCGTAGAAGATTAGAAGAATGAATCTGAATAACTTAGGCATTTAATGGTTTACCATTATGGTTGACATTTCAGAAACATATTTATTGGGTAGTTCTACAAGTCAAGATTTGTAGATCCCAGGTTGTTTGACATGCTCAGTGTTATCATCCAAGACACCAAGGGCAGTGGACAAAAGGAACAAAGATCTGTTCTTAATGAGACTATTTTAATGGAAGAGGCAAACTTTTAACAAGTATACTAAATATAAAATCTGATTCAATGATATATATTATGGAGACAATGAATAATGTAAGTGCTGTGAATTAGTTATGTTATAATTTGGGTCCAGGGGGAGGTCAGGGGTGACACAATAGTAGACTGGGACAACAGTGCATGAGAAAACATAGTCCAATTTTTTGCAGGTCCCAGAGAAAGAGAGAGGTGCCACCAGGAGTCAGTGGGAAGCTTGATCAGCTCATGTCGCTCCACCATCATGGTAGCAAGCAAACAAGCAGAGCTTGAGGAGCTTTGGCTTGTGCCTTTATTGTGGTCCAGAGCAGAAATTAGTAGATTTACTGTGAGAGGCAAGGGTTGTTTAGTTAAAAGCAAATGCACATGAAAAGAGAGTGTACCTGGGAGTCCAAGAGTGGTGAGGATGGATAGCTTATCATTTGTGGGCAGTTATAGGTTCTGGTAAGTTACGTAGGAGGTGCGGGTGGTGGACACAGATGTGAGTTTGAGTTATGGGGAAATTTATACCCCAGGGGTGGAAAATTGTTCATTAATTAGCACAAAGGTCAGTGTTGAAGCAAGTGGCTTAACCTAGATGAGGTGGGTGAGAGATGGATGCTGAGGCAGCACTCAAATTTCCTGGCTAGGACAATAATGTAGTAGAAAATGCCATGGTGGTGCTGTTTTAGGTTTGTTGGGGAAGCCAGAGATACACCTCTGGCTGACTTCCAGTCTCCCACTGACTTCTTTTCCATTGCATGCTGATGCTTCAATATACTTTCCTTCCCCAGCTCAGGGAAGACCCTAGCTTTAATGCAAAGGCCTGACAGCAACTTAAACCCAGAAGCTAGGAACATGGAGCTCCTGTGGCTTATCAGGACAGGAACTCTCAGTGGCATTCAACATTATTGATCGGTTTGTTTCCTTTAAATTGAATTTGGAGAACTCTTTATATAATCTGGACAAAAGATCTTTATCTGATACAAGTTTTGCAAATATTTTCTTCAAGTTTTTTGGCTTATCGTTTAATCCCTCTTACAATGATTCTTAAAGAGCAGCCGCTGTAAATTTTAGTTTTTAAAATATAAAACAAACAAACAGAAAACAAAAACCAACAACAGCCCCAGACTAACTTCTAAATTGGCTGTATCATTCTGCATTCCCACTAGGAATGACTGAGAATTCCTGTTGTTTCACATCCTTATTAGCATTTGATATTGTGTATCTTTTAATAGATTTTAGCCATTCTAATAAGTATATAATCGTATTTCATTGTTGTGATTTGCAATTCCCTAATGGCATATCATGCTAAGCATTGCTTCATATGCTTATTTCTCATCCACATATCTTCTTTGGTGGTGCATCTGTTCAGCTATTTTGCCTATCTTTAACTGGATAGTTTGTTTTCATATTTTTGAGCTTTAAACCTTTTTTGAATATTTTGGATAGAATTCCTCTATCGGATATGTGTTTTGAAAATCTTTCCTTCCAGTTTGTGGCTTGCCTTTTAATTTTCTTAACAGTGTCTTTCACAGAGCAGGAGCTTTTAATTTTAATAAAGTTCAAACTATTTTTTTTCTCTTTCATGGATCATGATTTTGGTGTCACTGTAAAACCCTCATCACCAAACCCAAGGTCACCTAGATTTCCCTCTGTGTTATGCGTTGGAATTTTTATAGTTTGGGGTTTTACTTTAGGCCTAAGACCATTTTGAGTTAATTTTTGTTACCAGTCCCTAGATTCTTTTATTGAATGCGGACCTCCTGTTGCCCCAGAACTTGTTGAAAAGGCTATCTTTTCTCCATTAAATTGCTATTGCTCCTTTGTCAAATAACAGTTGACTCTATTAATGTGACTATTTCTGGGCTTTTTATTCTAGTCCATTGATTTGTTTGTTTAGTTTCTCACCAACACCTGGCTGTCTTGATTCTTGCAACTTTCTAGTAATTCTAGCAGTCAGGTGGTACTTTTAACTTTGTTTTTCTTATCAACTATTACGTGGCCTATTCTAGAACTTTTGCCTTTCCATATATTTTAGCCCCATTTGTTGATTGATAAGTTCCTGGGATTTTGACTTGGATTGCATTGAATCTATACTTAAACTTTGGAAGAATTCATGTCTTTATTTTATTGAGTCTTTCTGTTCATGATCAAGGAATATTTCTTGATTTATTTAGATCATTTTTTTATTTCTTTCATTCAGTTGTCCCTCATACTGTCATTGATATTTCTATCTCAATTTCAAATTGGTCATTACAAGTATATAAAAATACAGTTGTTCTTGTAGATCGATTATGTAATTTACAAACTTACTATACCCACTCATTAGTTCTAGTAATATTTTTGTAAATCGAATATGATTTCCTGCATCAATAATGATGCCATCTGCATATAAAGACATTGTTATTTCTTCATTCCCCATCTGGATCTTTTATAGCCTCTTCTCTAGATATTTGAACTAAAAGATGTCAGTTTCCAGGAAGATCAGTTGCAGTCTGTGGATTTAAATTAGGATTTTCAATGAGAAATAGCTGGAGTTTGGAAGTATGTATCCCACTATTGATCAGTCTCAAATAGTTTATCATCTTTGAGAAATGTGAGCTACTCTAACAAGTACCACAGGCTTGCTGGTTTCAACAAAAGGATTTATTTCCTCACAACTTTGGAGGCTAGAAGTCAAAACTCAAGGTGTCGACAGCATCATGGTGTTCTGGTGATGGCTTCTAGTGATGGCTTGGTGGCAATATCTAACCCAATTTCTGCTTCTGTCACATAGCTATCAATCTTTTTTTTTTTTTTCCTCTCTTGCTACTGAGTCTAAATTTCCTCTATTTACAAGGATCCCAATCATACTGGATTACTCTCCACCCTAGTTCAGTTTTTGCTCACCTTAAAGAATAGGATCTTCAAAGATCCTTTTTCAAAATGGGTTCACATCCACAGGTCAAGGGATTAGGATTTGAACATGTCTTTCTGTGGGATATGATTCAATCAATAAGAATTAATAAGATTAATTAATCTATAAGGATCTGAATATGTATGTATTAAAATGCTGGTCCCTACCAAGTATGCCTCCTCATGAAAGAACAAAACATTTCTTTGCCAAATATGTCACCTTCATTGCAAAGCTCTTTGGAATCACCAGATCATGACACATGAAAGAAAATCAATGTAATTATCTTGCTTTTGAAAAAAATTAACTATACATCTTCATTACTCATCTATTTAAAAATATATCGTATTATATTCTGGTAATGATAAAGATTTGCCATCACATAGGACAATGCAAAAATATTTTATTTTAGTGACTTCTGAAAGCAAACTCAAAATAAGCCTGTCAAAGCAGACAGAATTCATAAAAGTGATTTTGCATTAAGAATACTGTACCCACTGATGACTATTCTGAAGAATTACTTATTTAATTATGTATGCTAAAAATTTCACTAACCTTTTATAGTGTCATCAAAATTTAACAAAATAATATATTCTATGATATAGTTAAGAAAACAGAATAACAAATAATGACAAAGCTGTGGTTGACGCAAAGTATCCTATATATGAAACAAAACCCTCCACTTATTAATCACCAGGGTTAATTTTAAATAAATACCAAATATTGGGGCCTCTTGCATTGGTTTAGATAGACATTATGACTGTTATTTATTTACTTTTATAATATTTCTTATGTTTAGAATGTTAGAAAATTTCAAGGAATTTATGACATTTTTCACTTAGGCTCTTGGTAAATATTATGGTTATATGGGAAAGATTTTGTGAAATAAAATTGTTGAAATTGATGTATAGGCATAGAATACATATTTGTCATGTGGATTCACATTTAGGGAAGAATGTAAGCCCCTTACATCTTGCATAAATGTTCAGTAGCCATCACTGCTTTCATTTTTAGAGAAAGGAAAATAAAAAATTTCCCCAGCCTTTTATACAAGCATTGTCCATCAGGTTTACATTTAGGATGGAACAGAAAAATTCAGCAGAGGAAAAAATCTATGTATGTCAGTCAGACTAAAATGGATACATTGGATTTCAAAAAGAAACAACATAAAACAATTGCACAGCTGATTGTAGGACAAATCTGGGCAGCCTCTTACAACAGCTGCTGGAAGTTGTGAAGTGTTTGCTGCTATGAAGCCTGCATCTTATTCCAAGCCATCATTCTTAGAAGTTCTGACAAATATAAAAATCAGTGTTCAAGCTGCATACAAATCATCAGAGAGAATGGTGTTATGTTTTCAAGCAGCTGTTTTTGTTCCTTCACCTCTTAAATTTTAGCAAATGACATATATACACATATACCCCAATATCTACCTATCTATCTAAAATAATAATGATGCTTACACTTGCTTAGCAACCAATGGACTACTTTCTTCAAGCTTAAGAACAGAAAAGTTAAAAGAAAATGAGGAGGAAAGAGTGAGAGCAACGGCACCACATTTGAGTCAATATTTCAATGTGGTTAGTCTTGGTCAAAAGAGTGAAGAGTTATTTATATTTTGGCCTCCTTTAGCTTCACTACACTCTTCTCTGGTCTTTATATTTGAGTCCCTATACATGTTCTTATTCTGTTTCTTCACAGAAAGAGTCATGTATGGAGGGAAGTAATAAAAATAATCTTTAAGATTTATATATCCTGATGATAATATCTACTTTAGAAGGTTATTGCTAGGATTAAATTTCTTATACTGGAAATGCATGACGGTTTCTGGAACATATACTCAGGTGTATAAATATTTCCTATCGTCATCCTCTCCTCCTCCTCATCATTGGAAGAGCAATTTGATTAGCAAAAGTGAATTGTAGATATCCACTTTAGTACAGAAATTATTTTATCTGTGTTTTTTTTTTTTTTTGAAGAGGTATATATTTAAAAATTATTAAAGGGCAGTCAATAGTGGCACAGTGACAGAGTTCCTGCCTGCCATGCTAGAGACCCAGGTTTGATTACCGGTACCTGTCCATGCCAATATATATATATATATATATATATAAAGGAATACAGAAACAACTATGCCTCCCTTTCCTGACCATCATTTGTCCAGCTCCCACCTCCCCCCAAAATAAAAGCCTTTATTATTATTAGTGTGTGTGTGTGTGTGTGTGCATGTGTGTGTGTTTCCATCCTTGAAGAGCTTCATGCATCTAGACGTCAACACAGAGATACTTACCTGTCCTCCTTTTTATACGGATGTAGCATATCATACACACTGTTCTGTACCCTTTTCAGTTAGTATATCTTGAGGATCCTTTCATATATATAAATAGTTGTATAGTTTTCCATTGGGTGGATGTACTATAATTAATTGAACCATAGGCATTTTGTTTGCAGCCTTTTGCTGTGTCAAACAATGCTGCAATGAATAACCTTGGGTATGCCATTTCACATGTGAATATATCTGTATATTACATAGACCCAAAGTAGAATTTGGGGTTCAAAACTTATCTAGCAGCTACTTTTCCAAATCACTTTGCCATTGTCATGTCACATGTAATCAGTATGGAATTAGGTTTTACTCTGTGACCTGGTCTGAAAACAGAATCTTTAAGAAGTAAGTTTAACCCTTTTAGATTTCTTGGCATAAAGTTGGTTAGCCCTGTCAACTCTGCCATTTTTTAATGTTTCTTTTTCCTTTATGTTCTGTTTTCACCACATGCTGTATTATGTTTGTGTGTGGGAGAGCATGTGTGTGTGTATAATTATTCTGATATTTAGACATGTTATCCCTTTTAGTGATTAAATTAACATGATTCTTATTCCTCTCTCTTCCCCTTCTTCCATCTTCCCTCCCCTTCTCCCTTTCTTCTACTTCTCAGAAGTAGTTGAACTAATTATCCTCTTAGGGTTTATCTTTGTTCTATTAAATACGTTCAAGCTTCTATTCCTTGTTTATTATCTTTCAATGCTTTTATCTGACCTCCAGCTACTGTAAATGAAGCAATAAGCAAACTTGTGCTCATTTGCATCTTATTCTTTCTTCTTCTCTTCCTCTCCTTTTCTCAAATAGCATTTCTTCATTGTCAGGGCAAATAGCATTGTATTCATACCTGTCACCCCAGTCTCTCTGTTCGTTCATTCATAAATAAATATATTTCCCAGGGGATCTCTATGGTTGGCTAAAATTAGGCCTCTAGAAGCTACTCTGGAAGGGCTCATGGGAACAATATTCCCTAAATTTCTGTACATTCAGAACTGTTTTTTGTTTGTTTCATTTATTCTTGGAGAATAGCTCAGGAGGATATAAAATCCTTGGTTCAACTTACTTTTCTTGACTGTGTTTCAGATATTGTTCTACTGGCTTCTGGCTCTGAAGATTGCTGGGCTGAAATCTGAGGGCAGCCTTCTTTCTTCTCTCATAAGTAACTGGGATATTCCTTTCTGCTACTGAGTCATTATTTCTTTATTTTTAAAATCCACTAACTTCATTAGGAAAAAAAATCTTAGTATTGACCATTTTAGGTCAGTTTTCCCTGGCTTACATTCTGCCTTTTCAATATGTAGATTCATCTTATCTTTTATATCAGGAATGGTTTAATGTCCTGTTCCATCATTTTCTTTTGTTTCCTCAGTGGCTTCAATTATGTACATGTAAGATTTCCTTTGACTATTTTTTCTAGCTGTCATTTACTCTCTAATCCTTTGTAACTATTTTATATCATTTTAATTTTTTTACACTTCTCATTTCTAGCATCACTATTTTTGCTGTGTTTTCCACAGTATCTGTCCCCCTTGCGCTCTTTTCCAATTTTGGATTAATTTTTTTATGGTGATTTTGATTTTTCCATCTACTGCTTTCCTGGTTTTTAAATACTTATGCTATCTCTTGAATTGTCTCTTCATCAGTTTTCTGAGTTCTAGTATACTAATTTATTGTCTTTCTTTATAAATATGGTGGTTTCATTTTAATTCATAGCATTATACTTTTCTTTATATATCTTTCCCATTTTTTATTCTGCTGGATAATCTATGGTACATTTTGCTGCTCTTTCTCACATTTTTTCCCCCTCATCTTTAAAGTCTTTTCATCAATTTACAGTTCCTTTTTTTTAACTATTATTGGAATGAATCAGATTTTCCTGGTCTAGCTATTCTAAGAGGTTGCTGTGGATGGGAGAGAAACCAGGATGTGTTGGCAGACCTCACAATCCAAAGGCTCTCTGCTTGAGTGATTTCCCCAGAGACGCATGGTTTCCTGCTACAATGGCTCCTCTGTGTTGTCCTGTCTTTTCTGTTTCTAGGAAACAGATGAGGCCTAAGAGGGCTGTTCTCATCATTTATGTGCACACTGTATCCCATTCTATTGTTCTGTGCAAGTTGCATTTTGGGTAAGCCCGTTGCCTACAGGAAGTAATTTTGTAGGCATTTTCTAAGATCTTCTGTCCCTTGGCCCTCTCATTCTTTACCTACTGCCCTTGCATTTTCTTCCTTAACAGCTTCTGCTTAACGTTTAATTTGTACTTTTTCCTTCCCTCCGATATCTTAGTTGTTGCTCAACAGGAAACTTTGACCTATCACTTCAGAAGGATCCCCTTGCCTATTGGAAACATATTTTTGTTGTTTTTTGTTTTTGTTTTTAATAATTGGTCCCCTAGACCTTCTACTCTTCACTTCTATCCAGGTGGCTTCTGCTGTATTTTTCAAGCCTGTGGATTATATCTCTCCCTTTCCTGAAAATGATGTTAACGTTTTTTTTTGTTTGTTTGTTTACATTGTTATTTACATATGATATTTAGAAGGAAAGAGGGAAATTGCTAGATCCTTTATAGTGCCATGTTAGATACTGGATCTCTAAACAGCAGTTTCAACCAAACATAGCAGTATTACTGGATGTAAAAACAATAATAGCCAATGTTTTATTTCTGTATCAGGCATAGGATCTTCTGAGTCCCGAGCAGGTGGTACCTTGAATCTTTTCATGCCAAGTCACTATACTTATATATGCCCTATGGCTTCCAGCTTGAAGACAGATTTAGAGTGAGTTGCATGAACTTCTGGTAATTATCCTTGAAGAAAAAGCAAAGCCAGGTGGCCAGGACATAGAATAGCTGCTAAGCTGGGGTGGTGTACCAGTGGTGCAATGGCAGAATTCTTGCCTGCTGTGTTGGAGACCGAGTTCGATTCCTGGAGTGCAGACATGACATTGGGTATCTGTTCTCATGAGAAAGACCCTTGCTGGGATAATCTTGTAATCTGAATATCATGTGGCAGCTTTAAGGTGCACTGTAGTGAAGCAGCTAGTGATTCCCTCAAAGGCTGTGAGTTATGTAGCAGCCCCTCCAAGTTGTGCCAGGTCCTGGCCATCGACAAGCAAGACTTGACTGAGGAGGAACACTGGTTCCTGCAGTTCATGGTTTTCAGGGGTTAGTGGCTCTCCCAGAAATTATTTTAAAAAACATTTGAAAACAATTTGCAATATTGCAATAATGTCTTACACAGTAGGGTAATCCAAAGTTTCATTCCTTATTGTTTTAGGCCCTGGATGGTGATGGCTCTGCTTTTCAGTGGAATCACTAGAGGGTATCCTAGAGAACTCCAGCCACCTTTCCTTTTGGAATTAAATCCATGTAGACCCATTTCCAGTGGTGTCAAATTAATCACCTCCACCAACACGGTAACTCTTGATGTCTCTTGCTAGTCTAATAAAACCCTTATTTTCCAATGAAATGAAAGGAACCAATGTGCTTAAACCAATGACGAGTTTCTCACTTGGAGAGCAAAAATTCTAAGTCAGATGATCCTAGTGGGCCAAGAAAAAAAAAATCAGGGATTATTTATTTCCTAAAGAGTCATCAGGCATGATAATAAAAGGTCTGATTCAATTTTAAATTCATTTTTATACTAAAAAAGCATTCCTTTTTTTCTAAGGGAGAAGAAACATCATCATGCATTGTTCCTGCATATCTGTACGTCCTCAAACTAACCTCTAAATGTATTATTATGCAATTTTCAATTTTCACTTGTCATTCCATGTTTTAAAAATGACACTACCAATGTGATGGTGAATATAAACCCAATGATAGAGGTGTTTTAGCTTTTGCAAATGCATCAAATAAATAGAGACACTGTCGGATTCTGAGAATTGGGAAAGGATGTGATGATAATATATAATAAATGTGCCCTCCAAAATAGGTCTAATTCAGAACCATCCCAAAACCTGAATTTAAGGTCATACCATGAAGGAACATCTTGAGCCACAACACTCAAGTTTGTGAAGTGGATTATTTGGAAAGAGGTAATGGCATTACAGAGGATCTCATGATTGTTTCAATGGATTCTGCATGAAAAGGCTGGTACTGGCAGTAACTGAAGAGTAAAAGAAGGAAAACCAAAACTTAAATATCTGTATTTTCAAATGAGAAAACACTATGCCTACTCCAAATGTAAACATCTTACCATGACATGGCTGCTAAGATGTGACAGGGCCTGGTAAGAAATTATGCTGAAAGATCAAGTCGTTTAATATTATGGCAAATTGTTCCTGCAACAACAGCTTATTCTCTTCACCTTTTGTGAGGGAAAGTTGAAGTCAGTGGGTTTACACTTTGTTCCACCTATCACAACATTGTCCTTTTGTTAATGAACTGATCTAGCAAGAATGGGGGTGAAGAGGTAGAATGCAGACAGCATTGGAGATAGGGCTACCTGACAACCCAGGATGGAACATCTGCACTTCATTACTGAGTGATTTTACTGCTATAAAGATTTTTTTATGAAGATTGGTATTCTGACTTCAGGCCAGAATGGAGCATTCTATCCAGTCTTTCACCAAACCTCCTTGTCACCAAACCTCCAAGTTCTTTTCCATTGAGTCTCTTAACATTATGCTAGACATTTAGCCACTGCCATGAGTCAATGTAGAATACCTTCGGCCAACACTATTTCCTGGGAAAGGGAATACTACGTACTGTTTGAAATTTAGTTCTAAGATAATTTCCCTGCTCCACCCACCTTCCTGACATTTTCTGAAGGGCGTATGATGCCACAGATACTCACTTTGAGACTGTGTCATTTTAGATGTTATAAACCCAACTGAAATTTTTTGTTATGGGGACTTTCCCAGAAATCTATATGTGTTGGGGACTTTCCCAGAAATCCATATGTGTGGACCAAGGAAATGGTAGGAGTAGAAAAAAATGTTCAGATGTTGGAAGAATGAGTAATTAACCTGCATGTGAAACTATACGTGCCTTTGAGGTCTGTTTAGGCCCAATATCACCTATTTCATTTTCAGTTGATGACTGAAAGCAATTAAGAAAAATTCAATTTTCTTTCATGCTCAATTCAACAAATACGAACTTGTACCTACTATGTGCCAGACACTATACTAAGTGCAGCAGATACAGCACTTAAGACGATACCCTCAAGATACTGTATTTGATATATGTCTTGGCAGACAGAGAGTACTATAGTTTTCAAGAGAATTCCAGGTAATATAGTCCCCTGTGGATAAGAAGTATAATGGGAAAATTTACCTGCAGTCAGGACAGCTACAGAGCTTTTCTTGTTTTGTGTCCATTCAAGACCCCCAGGAAATAGAGGAGCATAACAAATGTGGTCTTTGTGACTCCAAAGATTCATAAAGATTTATGAATCATGTTTCTCCATCCATTTCTGGAATATTACTTTCACATGCTTTAGAACATTGGACCAATAGTATTTCACCCAAGTGGCAAATCTCTGGTCTCTATGGAATTAACTTCCTATTTGTACCCAACCAAATCTTAACAAGATATCTTAAACCCACTATCTTATCAACTATCCTATTAACAGGGAAAGAACAAAAATCTACGTCGTAATTCCCTGTGGGATTGTGAACCAATCAAGGCCCCTTTATACTTAGTTGTGTCATGGAGCCATGGGTTAATAAAACCTAATAAGCTAAAGTGAAAATATACTGTTTTTTTTTTTTTTCTCCCAACTTCTACTTCTAGTGTTCCCTTACTTTGGGGATAAGGAAAGAAGAACAAAACATATCTGCAAATTTAATGGCTGTTTATCAACTCCAGGAGTTAAACTAATTTGCTCAAATAAATAGGAATCACTCAATTTGAAAGTGCCAAATAATAGTTTTTTTCTATTTCACTAACATTTTCCCTAAGTCATCTAGTTTCTATGGAGGTCAAAGAGAGAGTCATATTTTGTCTTTGGCAGTGGCGTGCATCTCCATGATTCTCCAAATTGTTGCTTTCTGTTTAATACTTGGGGGAATGATATTTCGATTTGGCCCTCCAAGCCCCATTGTTCATATGAGGTTAGAGCTGATACATTTCTGCGTAACAGACTCACTGGGAAAAACATGTATATCACTTGACACAAACTCCACTCTGACCAATGGACCACAAAAGTGTTCAGTTTGCCAGATTTCATGATGAGCTCAGACCCAATTTTAAAAATATTTCTTCTAAATCCTGGGAATTTATATTGCTTCAAACTACTTACTGTGGAAAAAATGGTGGTAGTGCATTTTCAGGAGCTCTGGGAGCAAGATTTATAGTATATACTTATAATGTTTTATGAAATACTTTGTTAGAGTTAGCAGTCTTGGGAATCCTGACAGTCCAGTTGAACTCAGAAAGCCCTTTTAACCAAAGCATCTCTCTACAGAGAGGGACTGGTCTCTAATCCTGTAACCACTTTTTAGAAACCACTGTGGTCCATATTCAGTGAATTTCTTAATGACTTGGTGAATGAATTGACCTTTGGGTGCGCTCAGAGTACATAGTTTGGAGTAAGTGATTGTCTCACGGCTGATAAATCAACCCCAAATTTTCCTTTCTCTAAGTTCTTGAATTTCTTCTACTATACTGTAATCAAGAATTTCTGACATACCAAATTTATTTTTCATAGACTACTACTATATCTAAACTTGTCTAAACTAAACAAGAAAGTGATTATAAACATTCCCAGATGCTTATCCTAGTGCATTGAGTACAAATTATCTAGTAACTGCACTGCTCATATCAATAAATTTAAACCAGACTAAAATTATTCTCAATCCTTAACTATCTATATTTTTAGTAACTCTTCACAGATATATTCCTCCTGAATTTTTCCTATATATTTTAGGAAATTTTACAGTCATTACCTGTGCCTTCTGGTCCTAGGTTTGATTCTATAATTAGTCCACAGACCATTCTCTAATCAGGTTTTCCTAGAGAACTAAGGGACAATAAGAAGAGACGCTTGAGTGAGATGGCTTTCCACTTGGAAGATTCTTGAAGTTTTCCAAAAGAGAAGGAAGAAATGATGGGACTAGCAAGGGTGACTCTTACTGTTTCATGATAGAATCACCTTTGTTTGCATCAGCATTAGAACAGGATGTAACATATGATAGACACTCAGTAAAGGTTTGTTGAATGAATGAAGGACTCCAAACCTTCAAATTTGATTCTATTCTCTTTTTAAAACAATTAGGAAGTATTAAAACAAACAACTAAACAATTTAGGAAGTGTTCACATAAGTCTACAAGGAAATAAATTTAATTGATATTGAAATTTGGCATCAGAGAGGGCTTCAAAATTGAATTTGTTGTCCATTTTTGCATCCTTGTCGTGGTAAGGGATAAGAGATCTTTCAACATAATTATAGAATGTCTCTGAATTTAGTCTGATAAAAAGTTTTAGAAGCGTAAATTTTATATCCTCGTTCATTAAGCAGAGCATTTAAAGAAATCAATCCACACCAATCTTGCAACTACTCATATCCTTCATTTCCAGCTCTGGCAGCTGCAATTTAACCTCCAGGACTTTAAATCATTTTCCCATCCAACCAAAAATAATTATTGAGTACCTATTGTATTTCCAACAGTCTTCTAGGTAACGGGGATATAGCAGTGCATAAAAGAGATAAAATCTCTAACTTATGGAGCTAACTTTTTTAGTAAAATGAGGCAGGCAATAAATAACTCGTGTAAGTGAATTTATGGCATGTTGACTGATGAGGAGTGCTATGGAAAGAAGGAAAGCAGGTAAAATGGGGATAAAGAGATCTGGGAAGTGACGCAGGCTATTACTTTTCATAGTCTGATCTTTTCTGTAAGGGCATTTTTTGGGGGTCATGATGGATGATAGTGTAATGAATTCTGCAACTGCACACCTTAAGCTGCAAAAAGACCATTTTTTTTTATTCCTGAATGTTCTATATAACTGTTCTTTATCTCACCAGTCCAAATACTTTCTCCCACGGGTTCCAGATGTTCCTATATTTTTTTACAATAATGCCAGGTACTAGTTGCTCTATCATTCAGTTTTTGGTATTGAATGTATAAGAAAAAAAACACTTTACTGAATTCATACAGAGAAAAAAAGTATTAAAAATGTTACATTATCCTCTGGTGTCCCGGATAGTTCACAACTTCTACAAAAAGTCCACATTTACTGGATATTCTATGCTGTCACTACAACTGTTACCATTGCTAATTCTAAAAAAATATCGCTATTACCACCACCACTGTGAAAAATGAATTGGTATTTTCTCTGATATTTTAGATTATCTGATTCTGAAATGAAGAATGGGATGTATGTATTTTATTTATTAACTCTAAGATATATGCCTATAACATAGCTTCAAGGTAGCTGAAAATTGCCAAGTCACTTGATCAGAGTTTGGCCAGGGAAACAAAATCTACCTTAGATATTTCAAATTCAAAGTTGTAAGCCCCAGAAATCAGAGGCTCACCCGCGTGCATGATGGGAAGCGTGACGGCCAGGATGCTGATACTAAGTGTTCTAGATTAGAAACGCACAAGAGGGAGGAAACCGCTGCTGATGGTCTCAGCTCTCTAAAGCCCTGGAAGAGCTCATTCATGGAAGGACACCCAAGTGCGTCTCAAAAAATATCAGTTTGTCTGCCAGAGGCCAGAAGCTTTCCATCAGTGGCAAAGCAATAATAGCTTTTACTTCTATTTTGGCTTACAAATATTGAACAAGTACCTCTCACCAGTAGAATCTTTCCCGTCAGTCTGCTACACATAGAGTTAAAGACATAGTTTCTAAAACTTATACCTGCTTGTTGTGAAGTGGATAGAGCAGAGAAGGGGATGGAAATAGAACAGAGATGGTGAAGGAAAATCCAGTATAGTTTACTTTGTCAGGCTTCTCCACGGCTACTCACAGCTACATATGCTCCATGGTATCCATGGTATTCTTTAAGATAAAAAAAATAATAATAATGCAATCATTGCTTTAAACAAAGAGCAATAAGAAAACACTAAAAATTCAGGAAAGATTATTAGGAAACAAGAGAAGAATAATAAACTCATAGATATCAAGAAAAGAAAGAATGGTATAAATGTGTTAAAGAATTTAGATGACTATAAAATACATTATAAAAGGTCATAGAACTGTTCACATAATAGCAGACAATAAAAGACTTGAAGAATATTGAGTCAAAGAAAATTAAATTTAATAATGTTAAATAACTTCTGAGAAATATGGTTGATACAGAAGGCAAGGAAGAAGATTCAACTTCTGCCTAACCAAGGTCCTTGAAGAAAAGCATTAAAAGAATAGACCAGAAAACATTAAAATATTCAATTAATAGATAAAATCAGAAAATAAAATATGACACCTACCCTGACAGATTAAAAAGCTATTTCTTTTCCAAGGAGATCAAGGGGATTTTGACATAGAATGACCAACACTGAGATTTATATTCAGTACCTTTCAATAAGGTACTGAAATTCTAATATAAATAAATAAATCTTGCCAAATATATACAACCTAAAATTCCCCCTTTTAACAAAAACTTTTAAAAAGTGAAAGGCATTAAGCTTGCACAGCACAAACAGTGAACCCTAATGTAAATGATGGGCTATATTTAATAGTACAATTATAAAATTTTCTTCCATAAGTACCGCACCAAAGCAAAGTATTAATAATAGGGTGATATATGGAAACTATGTATTTTATGCATGATTTCTCTGAAAAACTACAATGTCTCTATTTACAAACTAACAAATGAACTAGTAAGCAGTAAGTTGTCCTAAGAGGAATGTTATATCTGCTACAGAATTTTAATCACTTTCATGTTCCTTAAATATTCTCCTGTTAGGTTCTAACCTCTCAGGATAGTAATAAAGCAAATGTTCTGAACTTTTACGAAATTTGCTGAATAGCATAAAATTTGTATTCGATGGTACAAGAAGCATAATCCAAGTTTTCATATTGTTATTAAATTCAAATACTTTCTCATTTTAAGAATATTCATACTAGTTTGAAGCTGTTATGTACCCCAGAAAAGGTCATGTTCTTTTAATCCTTTCCTGTCGGTGTGGGTCTTTTATGGATGGGGCTTTTGGGTTATTTCAATTGAGATGTGAACCACCCCATTCAAGGTAGTATTGATCTTTTTACTGAAGTTCTTTGGAGGATGGTAAAAGAAAACACCCAGGGAACTGAGAAATAAAAAGCCCCTGGATTTGCTGAGAGAGCCACTGGAACCAGAAGCTGAAAGCAATGGAACCTGGAGGGAAGGACTAGCAAATGCTGACCTCGTGCCTTCCCACGTGACAGAGGCATCCCAGATGCCAGCAGCCTTTCCTCTGAGAACGTATCTTACCACTGATGCCTTAATGTGGACATGTTCACGACCTTAGAACTATAAATTGTAACCTAATCAATTCCCTTTGTAAAAGCCAACCCATTTCTGTTATATTACATTCTGGCAGCTTTAGCAAACCGAAACACCACACAATCTAGAAATTTGCTGAATAGCAAATTTCAGTATTAAGTCTTCATAATATTTTGATTAAACTCAAATACTTTCTAGTTTTAATGCTAATTATTAAATAAATGTGTTTAATAATTATTAAACAATTATTTTAAAATAAAGGTATTTATATGGTTCATGCTATTATAGTCAATAAAATTTTTTTTCACAGTGATTTCTATTGCAGCCATTATTAACTTTTAAAAATGATACACAGGTAGCTCAGAAGGCAGAGTTCTTACCCACCATGTTGGAGATCCGGGTTTGATTCCTGGTTCCTGCCCATTCAAAAAAAAAGATGTTGCACAGTGAGATGGCAATGGTGGCTCAGTGGCAGAATTCTTGTCTGCCATGCTGAAGACCCAGGTACAATCCCCAGTGTCTGCCCGTGCCAAAAATATAAATAAATAAAAGCCCCAAATTCTAGGGTTTTTTTCATGCTTCCCTTTATCATTCTTTAAAACAAAACATTTAAAGTTAAAATGCAGAGCAGATGCATTTTAGTAGCACATTTCTCCCACACATTGATTCATAGCATTGATTACATCTCAGAGGGAGTCTTTATACATTGTGGAATAAAAAGTAGAAAAGGAGATTTTTTTTCTGTTTTCCCAGTTATCTTGGATGATGGATATACAATGTCAAACTTTATTGATAAATAAAGCCTTAACAAAAGTTCATATTGTGCTTTGTTGATAGGTACTTAAATACTCTACTTGAAATTATGTTACATAGACTTATGTTACTTACTGAACATTGTTATCAGAGCAACGCATGCTTTCTTTACTTTGTACCACACGCACACTAGTCCAAAGGGAAAGAAGTTTGATATAGACATCTCTTCTCATAATAAGCTATTTGTCAGAAGTGGCTTGAATTAATGACTAGATACTTTTGAAAGGGATTATGTATTTTTCTACTGGGATATCTTTAATGCAAGTGGTGTCATATTGGTAATATTAATAATATCGCAAATAAGTTACCATTATTACCCAGAAACTTGGCAACAAAGAATAATCATTTCATAATACCAATGAAATGAAATGATGTAATCAAAATCATTTCTGTATGATCTCTAGAATTCTTCCATTTATCTGTACTGAAACTCAAAAACTGGATATTGTGCCTATCATAATTAAAAGTTCAAACATAAATGGAACATATTGGCATGAATAGGCCAATTGAAATACAAATTCTAGCTTTAATCCTTATGAGAGACCCTTAAATTTCTATGTTATATCAGAATGTATAAAATTGTACCTGCAGCATTGTAAAAATATATGCACATCTAAAATTAGAATATCACTTAGTAGGAATGCTTTCAAAATGAAAATTTAAAATTGCATTAATTTCTTTAACATTTGTATTGCATTTCTACTGCTCAGTATTGCAGAAACCAATCCTGTGAATTTCATAAAAGTAACTATAACTTATCCATACTTTCTGCAGAAAAATAGTTAATACATGTCTTTTTTTTTAAAACTGTGCATGCCAGAGATCGTTTGATGACTTCAATTTCCTTCACACTTAGAAGCTTTCAATTCCATTCCATGTGGTGATTCAATATTCATCCTCAAAATTTATGCAGATTCTCAAAGACCCTTGTTCTCTTACGCATCTTTGCCTTTGCATTCCTTCCTCTATGAATGTTACTTCTGTTCTATATATTGTTGGAATGATACATAATTCAGCTTCTTCAATAATTTCCTTACATACTATAGCCATACAAATATACATCCATTTAGTAGACTGCATTAAAGAAATGTGAACAGACAATGGCAACCTGTCAAATTAGTAATTCATATCTAGAACATGCAAGAAACTCTTCCGAATTAGCAAGAAAAGGCAATTATTCATAATCAGAGAAATGCAAATTTTAAATGCGTCATCGCTTACAGCTATTAGGAGGGCAACACATGGACAGCTGGATAATGTCACATATTGAAAGAAGTGGGTATACAGGAAACTTTTTTATATTGCTGGAGGCACAATAGAGAGGTAGAGCAATTTTGAGGAGCAATCTGGACCAAGTAAGGTGTCCCCACCGTAAGAAATAAATGAAATTTAATTGGAAAGAGAAGGAAGGAAGAGAAAGGAGAGAGATTGCCTTATAAATATTACAATCAGTGGAAATTTTGCTGTGTCCTATGAGTAGATTGGGGAAGAAATAAGAATAGATTTTCGTGGATGAAGATGAACTAAACATAGTATCTATTCAAGAGACTTTGTATTCCTTTGTATATTAGGTCCATCACCCTCCACCTCTACTTAATATAAAGAACTGCAAAAAAAGCTACCAAATTAGAAATTAGGGCTAGAGAGCTTTATTCCGTTGTGGATAGGAGAAAACAGTAAAGTGAAACATAAATTCCGTCAGTACACTGATTACAGCCTGCAGACTAAATCAATCAGACTAACTCACCCTGGTCTCCAGGGCTATCCAATTCTTAGGGAAGCTATAATAGTGAACTTGGCTGGACTAGGGGAATTCAAAATCCAGTGTGATTTTTGAGTAAATTTTAAGATAATACCTTGTTTTTATATCAGTGCTACTCAAACTTTATTGTGCATTCAAATCCTTTGGGGACCTTGGCAAAATGTAGATTCTGACTCAGTGAAATTGGAATGGGACCTCATATTCTGCAATTCCAACAACCTCCCATGAACACTGTCAGTTCATCAACCACCCTTGAGTATAAAGGTTTAGTAAACGCGAGAATAACTGTAAATGTAAGGTAAATTACAGAATACCCTGTATGAGTTTAGACCTTACTTTGGTTTAAAATCTCAGTCTTTATCTTCTGTTTTTTCAGTTAATTAATATTCTAAGTTTACCTTATTTACTTAGGTTTAAGGTTTACTTTTTTAATTATATAAATCAATAACATCCTATAAATCAATAACATTATATAAATTAATTTATATAGTATACTACATTTTTGAATCGGTTTTGTTCACCCAACATAATTGTCTGGAGGCTTATCCAACTGGTGGCATATCGATGGTTTGCTCTATTTTGTTGTGAAGCAATGCTCCTCAATAGGGTTGTAGCACAGGTCTCATTGTTTTAGGAAATTATCCACCTATTGAGGGGCATTGCAGTTGTTTATTGTTTACTGCTTTTTTGTCTAAATGTAAGTTTTCATTTCACAGAAATAAATGCTCAGAGATGCAATCTTGGGATCATATGGTAATTTTATGTGCAGTTAGAAAAAATATCTAAGTCATTTCCCAGAATGTCTGTATCACTTTACTTTCCCAGCAGCAATGGAGGAAAGTATGAATGATCCTCTTTCGTTGCATCCTTGGCACCATTTTTATTGCCATTATTTTTCTTTATTTTTGCCTGTTCTAAAGAGGTAGTAGTGATTTAGTTTAATTTGCATTTTTAGGTTAATTTGCCTTTTCCTAATGACTAGTGATGCTGAGTGTCTCATATGGGTTTATTTGCCATCCATATATCTTCTTTAGTGAAATTCTCTTAAATTTTTACTCATTTTTTCTAAATTAGAGAAGTTAAAGGTTTACAGTAGAAACATGAATAAAATAGAGGGGTCCCATACATCACCCATCATCAACACCGCACTGGTGGAGAGCATTTGTTACATTTGATGAGAGCACATTTTATAATTGTACTATTAATTAAAGTCCGTGACATAACTTAAGGTTCCCTGTACGTGCAGTGTAGTTTCAAGGACTTTTTAACATTTATTTTACCATATATGCAACCTAAATTTTGCCCTTTTCATCCTGTTCAGATCCATATTTCAGTGCTGTGACTGTGTTCCCAGCGCTGTGGGAGCATCAGCACCCATGACCTAAAAGTTTCCATCATTCTGAATAAGAAGTCCGTACATTTTACGACTTAACTTCTACCCATTTTACAGATTTGGAGCATTTGTTTATTTTGTTTTGTTTTACTTACTGTTGAATATTGAATCCTTTATATAGTCTAAATACTAGTATTTTAATAGATATGGTATTTGCAAAGGGTTTTCATAGCATATGCTTACATTTTCATGCTTTTACGAGATATTTCATGGAGTAATTCTTTCTTATTGGGATGAAGTCTAATTTATTGAATTTTGATTGTATGGATCATGGTTTTTGTTTCATATCTGAGAACTTTTGTTAGCCCTAGTTCCTGGTGGTTTTCTTCTATTACCTTCTAATTGTTTCATAGTTTTTCTATTTTTATTCAAATCTATGACCATTTTTTTTTTTTTTTAGTAATTCTTTTTTTTTATTAATTAAAAAAAGAAGTAACAAAACAATTAGAAATCATTCCAATCTACATGTACAATCAGTAATTCTTAATAACATCACATAGTTGCATATTCATCATTTCTTAGTACATTTGCATCGATTTAGAAAAAGAAATAAAAAGACAACAGAATAAGAATTAAAACAATAATAGAAAGAAAAAACAAACAAACAAAAAAAAAACAAAAAACCTATACCTCACATGCAGCTTCATTCAGTGTTTTAACATAATTGCATTACAATTGGGTAGTATTGTGCTGTCCATTTCTGAGTTTTTATATCCAGTCCCGTTGTACAGTCTGTATTCCTTCAGCTCCAATTACCCATTCTCTTTTTTTTTTTTTAATTAATGGAAAAAAAGAAATTAACCCAACATTTAGAGATCATACCATTCTACATATGCAATCAGTAATTCTTAGCATCATCACATAGATGCATGATCATTGTTTCTTTTTTTTTTTAATTTTTTTATTAATCAAAAAAAAAGAAAAGAAATTAACACAACATTTAGAAATCATTCCATTCTACACATGCACTCAGTAATTCTTAGTATCATCACATAGATGTATGATCATCATTTCTTAGTACATTTGCATCGATTTAGGAAAAGAACTAGCAAAACAGCAGAAAAAGATATAGAATGTTAATATAGAGAAGAGAATTAAAATAATAATACTAATAATATATATATATATAAAAAGGAAAAAGAAAAAAACAAAAACAAAAGATACAAACACACAAACAAACAAACAAAAAACCATATTTCAGGTGCAGCTTCATTCAGTGTTCCAACCTAGTTACATTACACTTAGGTATTATTGTGCTGTCCATTTTTGAGTTTTTGTATCTAGTCCTGTTGCACAGTCTGTATCCCTTCAGCTCCAATTACCCATTATCTTACCCTGTTTCTAACTCCTGCTGGTCTCTGTTACCAATGATATAGTCCAAGCTGATTCTCGAATGTCGGTTCACATCAGTGGGACCATACAGTATTTGTCCTTTAGTTTTTGGCTAGACTCACTCAGCATAATGTTCTCTAGGTCCATCTATGTTATTACATGCTTCATAAGTTTAGTCTGTCTTAAAGCTGCATAATATTCCATCGTAGGTATACGCCACAGTTTGTTTAGCCACTCGTCTGTTGATGGGCATTTTGGCTGCTTCTATCTCTTTGAAGTTGTAGATAATGCTGCTATAAACACTGGTGTGCAAATGTCTGTCTGTGTCTTTGCCCTTAAGTCCTTTGAGTAGATACCTAGCAGTGGTATTGCTGGGTCGTAATCCATTCTGCCATTCTATGTCTTTTGATTGGGAAATTCAGTCCATTAACTTTTAGTGTTATTACTGTTTGGATAATATTTTCCTCTACCATTTTGGCTTTTGTATTATATATATCATATCTGATTTTCCTTCTTTCTACACTTTACTCCATACCTCTCTCTTCTGTCTTTTCGTATCTGACTCTAGTGCTCCCTTTAGTATTTCTTGCAGAGCTGGTCTCTTGGTCACAAATTCTCTCAGTGACTTTTTGTCTATAAATGTTTTAATTTCTCCTTCATTTTTGAAGGACAATTTTGCTGGATATAGGAGTCTTGGTTGGCAGTTTTTCTCTTTTAGTGATTTAAATATATCATCCCACTGTCTTCTAGCTTCCATGGTTTCTGCTGAGAAATCTACACATAGTCTTATTGGGTTTCCCTTGTATGTGACAGATTGTTTTTCTCTTGCTGCTTTCAAGATCCTCTCTTTCTCTTTGACCTCTGACATTCTAACTAGTAAATGTCTTGGAGAACGCCTATTTGGGTCTATTCTCTTTGGGGTGCGCTGCACTTCTTGGATCTGTATATTTAGGTCTTTCATAAGAGTTGGGAAATTTTCAGTGATAATTTCTTCCATTAGTTTTTCTCCTCCTTTTCCCTTCTCTTCTCCCTCTGGGACACCCACAACACGTATATTTGTGCGCTTCATATTGTCATTCAGTTCCCTGATTCCCTGCTCAAGTTTTTCCATTCTTTTCCCTATAGTTTCTGTTTCTTTTTGGAATTCAGTTGTTCCATCCTCCAGTTCACTAATTGTAGCTTCTGTCTCTTTAGATCTACCATTGTAGTTATCCATTGTTTTTTCCGTTTTTTCTTCTTTGTCCTTCACTCCCACAAGTTCTGTGATTTGTTTTTTCAGATTTTCTATTTCTTCTTTTTGTTCAGCCCATATCTTCTTCATGTCCTCCCTCAATTTATTGATTTGGTTTTTGAAGAGTTTTTCCATTTCTGTTCGTATATTCAGCATTAGTTGTCTCAGCTCCTGTATCTCATTTGAACTATTGGTTTGTTCCTTTGATTGGGCCATATCTTCAGTTTTCCGAGCGTCATCCATTATTTTCTGCTGGTGTCTGGGCATTTGATCAGATCTCCCTGGGTGTGGGACCCAGCTGGTTGAAAGGTTTTTCTGTGGAATCTCTGGGCTCTGTTTTTCTTTTCCTGCCCAGTAGGTGGCGCTCGTGGCGGTCGTTTGTCTGCGGGGCAGTCGGCCCGGGAAACCGCGCGTGGAGGCGGGGGTCGCTGGCCGTGGCTTGGGGGAGTGCCGGTCCAAATTGCCCAGCTGGCCCGAGACGCCAAGCGTGACGGGAGGGCCCCACTATCCAACGTTCCCAGTCAGACCGGGGAGCCACGTGCGTGGAGGGGACCCCAGACGCCAGCCACCCCAGCCGGGAAAACGTGCACCCCTCGGGTATCTCACAGCAGTGGATTCTCCCTACCCGTTCAGCCGTTCCAGAATGGGGTACGCTGTCTTTTTTGGTCTCTGTCGTGACTCCGGGAGCTGTTTTGTATTGTTTCTGTTTCTTTAGTTGCTTTTCTGGAGGAGGAACTAAGACCCGCGCGTCTTACTAAGCCGCCATCTTCTCCAGAAGTCTCTATGACCATTTTGAGATAATTCTATAAAAGGTGTGATGTTTAAATCAACAATGACTTGTTTGTTTTGTTTTCTTTTGCTGTAGGTATCCAATTGGTCCACCACCATTTATTGAAAAAACAATCTTTTCTCTATTAAGTTACTGTTGAATCATTCCAAAAAATCAATTCTTCTTCCCTGCGTTCCCTATTCTGTTCCACTGATCTCTGTGCCTATTCCTCAGCCAATACCATATAGTTTTGGTAACTGTAGCTATTTAATAGACTGTGAATATAGAACAATTTCTCCCACTCTAATCTTTTAAAATAGTTGAATCAATTTTAGTTCCTTTACACACAAATTTTAAACTGATCTTCTCCATATCTACAAAATCCTTGTGTGTGATTTTGATAGAAACTGCACTGATTTGGAAAAAAAAATCAAGCACATTGTACTGGTTTGAAAGGATATATGGACCCTAGAAAAGCCGTATTTTAATCAAAATCCCATTTTGTAAAGGCAGAATAATCCCTATTCAATAGTGTATGTTTGAAACTGTAATCAGATCATCTCCTTGGAGATGTGATTTAATCAAGAGTGGTTGTTAAACTGGATTAGGTGACGACATGTCTCCGCCCATTCGGGTGGGTCTTGAGAAATTTCTGGAGTTCTATAGAAAGGAAACATTTGGGAGAATCAAAGATATTCGGAGAGAGCAGAGAATGCTGCAGTACCACAAATCAGAGAGTCCACCAGTCAGCGACCTTTGCAGATGAAGAAGGAAAATGCCTCCCAGGGAGTTTCATGAAACAGGAAGCCAGGAGAAGAAGCTAGCAGATGATGTCGCGTTCAACATGTGCCTTTCCAGATGAGAGAGGAACCCTGAACTTCATCGGCCTTCTTGAACCAAGGTATCTTTCTCTGGATACTTTGATTGGACATTTCTATAGACTTGTTGTAATTGGGACATTTTCTTGGCCTTATATAAACTAGCAATTTGTTGAACAACCTTTTTAAAAGCCATTCTGTTTCTGGTATATTGCATTCTGGCAGCTAGCAAACTAGAACACACATGGACTAATAGTTCTCTTAAAATTTAACCAAAAAAAAACAATTATTATTGTAAACATCAGCCTTTATGAACTTGAATCTAATTGAGGAAATTGTAATTCATTTTCCCATTTCATCTATTTTCAGGTTGTTAAAGTGATGTTTGATCTATAGCGACCAAGGGAATTTTTGGCTTGAAATTGTTTTTTAGCTGAAGATATCAAATCTAAATACTCTACCAAACTGATTTATGAAACTGTAAATCCTCCCATGGTTATAGAATCTCATGAACTCAAATGTACCTCTTCATTACTAAGACATCTGAAATACTAACCCTCTTTACTGTCGCTCTTGTTGCTGAATTACTCTAAAATATTCGGATTGCCTCCTCTCCATTTTAATAGCCAACTCTATGCCCACAATTGACACTGATTAATTGTGTCAATTAATTAACAGAATGATGGTCCACATTTGTTTATGGTTTGGTCTTTCATGAAAGTCTTTGTTCTCTTCTCTTGCTCTCCCTTTGTGGCAGAATATGCTCCCTTTAAACACCGTGACCTTTTCCTGCTGCGAGACCAAAGTTCTCATCAACTGTGCGCTACTTTGATAGTTCTGTTAATTTACCTCCCAGCGGCGACTGAAAAAGGAAAGAAAGTTAAGTCAGCTCTCAGTTTCCCTTGTTATAAATGTGTCAACAAATAACAGAACTTGAGGGGCTGGTATATAGAAGCTTATGGAGCTGGTACCAGTTTCTGAGAACCTTATATTCAGAAACAGCAGGTCTTTCTTCACGCTACCCACAGCAGTTGTCTTCCTTAGTTTTCTTTTGCAGACTGAACTTCATTTTTTTCTTTTTTTTTGCTTCCCTATTTGATCAATTATGTTATAGCTATTAGTTTATTCATCCATTTAGTTGTGTTTTAAATAATTCCTTCAGTGAAGAGGCTACATATTATTGAGGATATAAATATAAGCTCTGGTGCCAAGTTGATTTCTCATTAAAAATGGAAATGAAAAAAAGATAATCATTTGTGCAATTAAAAACACTTGCTATTTCAGGGGATTTTAAATTGGGATAATAATTCTAAAACAGTGTTTACCAAACTGTAATGTAGGGATGTTGTTAAATACAGAATCTGATTCATTAAGTGTGCCATGGTGCCTGAGACCAATGAGCTGGTCAGATTGCCACATTTTGAGGAGCAAAGCTCAGGGTACCTTAAATTGAATATATCCCATTTAGACAATCTGTGTGAATACCTGTTTGATATCTGAACATACTTTTATAAAAGCCCTTGAAAATAATAGAAAACCAGTAAAGTACAAAACTGGGAGAAGAGTACACTATGTATAAAAGCAGACAAGTAGTGAATTTAAAGTTATTATCACCATTACTCATTTTATTTTACTTTGCAATTAGTTCCACTCAATTTGAATTGAGACGTTATGGTTTCCCCTACCTAACACATCTCTGTTAGAAACTGATCAATGTAACAAAGGTTATTTAAGGTGTGGATTTTTTTTTTTTTTTTTTTTTGCATGGACAGGCACCGGAATTGTATCCAGGTGAGTAGACATTCTTTTAAAGGAGCTTTTCTTCAGCAGATTTTGTTAAAATATAAAATTCAGGGATGGGCCATGGTGGCTCAGCAGGCAGAGTTCTTGCTTGTCATGCCAGAGACATGGGTTTGATTCTTGGTGCCTGCCCATGCAAAAATAAAAAAATAAAAATAAATAAAATTCAAAGCATCTATAGATACAGATATATTCTGATTTATCTTAAATACTTAAAAGTGTATTAACTTTTTAGAAAGCACTTCAGATCATTTTATAATTGTTGAAAATGAGTTTTCTTTGGGCCATTCAAGTATTCATATTCTTACTTGTCTAGTAATCTATTAATGTTTAGATCATTTATCATTATTTTAATCACTATCAATAATTTTCTTCATCACTGCTTAACTGCAGTGCAAAACTATAGATTATATGTAAGTTAAAAAAAAAAAAGCCTGCAGTTTTCCTAAGAGTATTGTATCATTAATCACACTTCAAAAATGGCTGGGGCGGGCCAAGGTAGCTTAGAAATCCAAATAAACATATTAAGTAGGGTTTTGTACTCTAGCCATCCAAGTAGGAATCTGCTCTTTATATTGCATAACTCTGCATCTTGCTAAATATGGAAACAGATACAGAATCATTACAAAAGCAAAATATTTAAAGTTAGTTACAGGATCAAATTGTATAATAATTTAAATCCTAAGAAGCAAGTGATGTTACTTCCGCCCAAATTTTGCCTGACAGCTGATTTTCAGACGGCTTATGACCATCATGTGGAGAATTTGCTTCACTATTTTACTAGTTCCATTAAACATGAATGAGGTAGCCAAAGTTTGCTAATTCTACTCATATTATCTCCTTAGGTGGTGAATTTATGAAATGCACTTTACACAGTAATCAACTTTTAAATGTAAGTACTTACTCAAATAGTTCAATTTGAGAAGCTGTCCATTAATGTCAGAGTTTTCAGCCATTGTCTTTTATTTTTATTTTTTGTTTGCCACAACGGTCAGAATATATCCTGTGGGTAAATACAGTTGTCTTAGTTCATTCAGGTTTTCGGTTAAAGTTCCTTTTACTTTATTCATATGATATTCAAATATAAACACCCCCACACCCAATTTTCTAGCTCTTATATAATGATGTCTTGATGTATTTTAGAATTTAGTTGTAGTTTTAAGGACTAAAAAATTGGCAAGTCTAAGTAAAATCTCAAACATTCACACAAGTCAGAATCCAGGAGAAGTTTCTTAGGGAGAACCAAAACTCTATACAAGGAGAATTTTCTAGGGGAGAAAATAAAGATGGTCAGAATTCAGGAACCAAGTGTTGGTACACTTCTAATATTCTCCATGCATATCATTTGCTCATGCTGTTTTTTATATGACAGATTCTATCTTACTAAATTGTCTTCTTTGATTCTTTGATTATTCAGAGGCTGCATCTTCTTTAAGATTTGCTGACGTATCATTACTTCCTACCAGGACCCTGAATCATCTTCTTAAAAGAATTAAACCAAACTTACTAAGAATTGCAATTGGTATGTCATCATCGAATCAGCATTGCCTAAACATTTCATATGTTAGCTTTCTTTTCACAGCTAGATTTTGGGTCAGTCTGTTTCTCAAAACCTTATAGTATGACCTCAAAAGTAGGCGCATGGCAGATGCAACACTTAAAAATTATATGATAGCTACAATATAGAGAGAGGCATTTGAACAATGGTCCGGTCACCAAATTACCTGGGTTTGAATGCCAACTTTAACATATTTTATCTATTACTTAAACTCTTTGTGGTTCAGTTACTTCATCAGTACAAACAAAAATTTTATTATCATTTTATCATTTTATAGGAAAAATGATCACTAAAAATCACTGTTACCTGGTTTTTAAGCTGTTTGTGAGGAGTAGTGAGCTAATACATGTAAGTACAATGTATTATTGTGATGGGAAAATACCACCTAATAAATTTTAGTTATTATTATTCAACTGCAGCAAGTATATCAATGCTGTTTTCTTCATTTCAAAATACATTATTTACTTCCAGTACAAAAGCGAACAATTATTGGGTGATTTATCTTTAAGAATCTCAGATATTGATTTCAATTCTCTGAATAATCATTTTGGTCAGAATAGGAAAAATAAAATATTCAAATAATGCCCTGGTATTTTGGTTCAGGTTCACTTTGTTTCAAAATAATCCATGTAGGTTTTTTTGACAAGTCCTCATTAATTCAACAATATTCATTTGTATATAAGTTGGACACATTTCTTCTCTCACTATTATGCTGTGTTTGGGGCTAGCTACTTGCCTTTGGATGTCAGTAACCTGTTGCTAAATCACCCTTTAAAATTACAGCATGGAGGAAATGGTAATTTAATGAGTCAGCGAATCAGCAATGTTCTTGGAGAGAGGGCAAATATGGATATATATTTCCATCACCCTTTGGATGATAGCAAGCAACCGATTGTCTTGAATATGAGTGGCCAAGGTTCCAATATCCAATCTCACACTTAGGGAAACTTTTGTATCTTTGATTTATGGTTTTCTTACCAATCCACACAGCACAAGGTAGAGTGTAACAATAGTGTGGGAATATGAACAGATCTTTGTGTTATGTTAAGTTCATGAACAGGGTAAGCAGATGCTATGCCTAAAATCAGGTAATTTGAAGGAAACCACCCAGTTGCCTTAAGATTACAGGCAGAAAATTCAGGAATAACTTCATACTTTCATGTGTGTTTGCGTGTGGGTTCCAAACCAACATTTCCTTAGCCAAAGAAAGGGATATAACAACTTTTAACAAATACCTGTTCACAGAGCAGCTAAGTATAATCAGAAAAACAAACAGTGATGTTAAATTGGGAAGAGGATTGCAATATGATCGCTTGAGTGGCCCAAATAATTGATAGAAATATATGAAACACTGTTTGTCTCCACAGAATGAATTTTACAGATGGTTGATACCAAAAGAAAAGAAATAATTTTTTGAGATGGTGTAGAAAAATAGTATAATTTTACACAGTATATAGTAGCTTCTGTATAAATTTAGATTGCACACCAAGACATTTTTTTGATCAAATGGAGACTGTTATTGTTACTTATTCTGAAGTATTTGAATCATTCTTAATTTGTGTTAAGCCTTTTAAAGATGTCTAATATGAATATATTTGTATTTTGGTGTTAATTAAATACTTTTAAAAATCACATTTAATTAATTAAAGTACTCCTTATCAACACTAGACTTTATAGATAATAATAAGTAATTGTTTCTCATTCTAAGTATAATTTTAATTTTTCAGCTTAATACATTAATAGAAGAGCTTTCTGTAAGAATCTGTTGATAATAGAAATTAGTCTTAATGACATGCCAGGTTGAAGAATCTGACAGCATGCAACTCTGTATAAGAAAGGAAAACAGATTGTTAGTTTCCTCATACTGGGTTCAAAATGTGGGTATTGTCACCATTGGTTAACTTCTTAAAATATCACAAGCTACTCACTATCTCTAAACTTGAGAAATGTCCTTGTCTACTAAAAAACAAATAATAATATTAAATTAAACCATCCCAAACTGCCATTTTGTAGGCTAAAATGGCCAACTATCAGCAATAGTATATACTATATATTCCAAACTTTACTTTTATGCTTTTCTGAGAATATAAAATTGATTTATTGGTAGTGTTTCCAAAGGTTAGTTTATATTCATTTCGGCATTGCTTATAATAAGAAAAGGCTATAAACAACTCAGTGTCCATCAGAGAAAACTATCCAAATAAATTATGACATAAAAATATATTTTGAAATAATAAAAACAATAGTAATGAAGCAATAATGGAGAAAAATCTCCATGTATCTAATGTCTACTTATAAGCTATGGGTATGTATGATTTATGGGTATGAATTTGAGTGTGTTCACGCATGCCCGCATGAATGAAAAGGGTGTAATTCTACATTGGTAGTCACATGGCCTAATGGGTTGAGGATCCTGGGGACAAAAAATCCAATACACCTTTTCTTCTGATTCTTCTACACAATCATATCACTTAATCTTTCTCTTGTTCCACTTATGCAACCATGAAAAAGAATTTATGTTTAATTATCATCATGACTGAAAAGAAAAAGAAGCATTGGATTTTTCAAGTGCATTTGTTTTGAGAAAATAGAAACCTCTACAGGTACTGTGATAGTTTGGAGGTATAAACTCCAGAAAAACCTCTTCATCACCTAATTCATTCCTGTGTGTGAACCCAATATAAGTAGGAATTTTGATGAAGTTACTTCAATTAGTGTGTTCCCAACTGAATAGGATGAGTCTTAATTTTAAAAATGGAGGGCTTATAAATAAGGCCCCAGAGATTGAGAAGTATAGATAATAGCCTGAAGTTGGAAATCAATGGAATTTGGAAAAGAAAAAAAAGAGAAAATATCACCATGTGCAATGCCACGCGACAGAAGAGCCAGTGAACCCCAAAGATTGCTGGCCAGTCAGAATATAACAACCTGGGAGAAAGCAAACCTTCTAGCCTCTGAAAATGTGAGACAGTGAACTTCCATTGTTAATCCAACCCATTGTATGGTATCTGCTTTAGCAGTTGGGAAATTAAAACAGACATTAAAGTTAAAGAATGTTAAAAAGGAAATGCATCATTTACAAAATGACTGACATATTTGAATATATTTCATAAATATTAAAGTTTATAAATACTTAATACTTCACATGAAGCGTGTTGAGATTTACTCTTTTAATTTTTTTCATAATATTTTGGTAGTAGGAACGACTAGCCTTTGGGTAGTGGGTGAGAAAAAGGCTAAATAAACATGAATTTTTATATGTCAAGATTTACAATTACAAGAATTCTTATATATAGTCTACATATTTATTTTCCAATAAGCATATAGTTTGGATATATATTCAAAGGATAGAATTTGTATTGGAATTCATGTAACCTTAAACACAATCACTCAATAATCAAAGACCCTGCAAGTTAATCATAATGATGTAAAAAAAATGACTAGTGATTATTGACTTAAATCCAAAATCTGTAAAATATTTTCAGTAAGAC
Organism: Tamandua tetradactyla; assembly: GCF_023851605.1. Lineage (NCBI taxonomy): Eukaryota > Metazoa > Chordata > Mammalia > Pilosa > Myrmecophagidae > Tamandua > Tamandua tetradactyla. Next base: position 34,519,272 of record NC_135352.1, read on the forward strand.
GAATTTAACTGAAGTATTTATAAACCTGTCTATTTCTATCTCGAAATCCTTTCTTAATTCAGGTGGCATTTTTAAGATCAAATTTGTGTATAATGTGTGGTGCTTTGAAGCATTATGAACCCAAGACAAACATGCTCTTAGATTTAATCCTTTCTTGTGGGTGTAAACCCATTGTCAGTAGGACATTCTGATGAGATTACTTCAGTTAAAGTGCATCCCATCTCAATCAGGTTGGTTCTCAACCCTATTACCAGAGTCCTTTAGAAGAGAATGAAATTCAGAGAGAGAGAGAAAATCACAGAAGCAAGAAACTGAAAGCAAAGAAACTCAGAAGATAAGGAAGAGACTAGAAGGCACCATGTGCCTTGTGATGTGACCAACTAAGGACCAAGGACTGTCAGTTCCAAAATGCCACAGTTTTGGGGAGAAAGTTTCATTCTCATGATGACTTGACTTGGACATTATCCCAACCTCAAAACTGTAAGCTAATAAATTCCTATTGTTTAAGTCAGCCCATTTCATGTCATTTGCTTTGAGCAGCCTAGGAAAATGAAATACTAAGCTACTATTTTCAATCTTTTATTGACTTCCTAACATGTTATAGATTTAAATCTGATTGAGTTAAGCTAGCTCACTCAATATTCTTACTAAAAAGGTAGTAAGTTACTGAAAGCTAACACAATGATCAAATAATTAAATTGTTAGAATATACAATTCTGCCTAATTAGGTGCGATGGGTCTGTATTTTACGTGACTATGTGATAAGTAAGAAACGGCAGGGTAAAAAGCATTTTCACAAGAGTAAATAACCCTTCTAAGGGTCACATTTTCCAAAGCTGTGGAATACAGAACTCATGGAGAACTGCATTAGTGGCTCCTCAGATTCCAAGACACAATAGGAGAGATGTTAGCCTAGGTTATGTGTTACTCTTTCATTCATTCAAATTTCTTCAGATGTTTCTTCTTTTCCTTTCTCCCCACTGGGAATCAATATCACACGTCCCAAGGGAGAGACAGCCATGGGGGAGGCTCGCATGTCAGTTTAATGAAGCATCCACACTGAGAGGTCTCAGACACTATGCTAACATGTGTAGGGCTTCATTAATGCCTAATCTACACAGACTTGCTTTTGGTTCAGATGCCAACCAATAGAACAGTAAATTATGGCCATGGTAGTAAGATCTCATTGCATCAGGCTTGTCAAACTTGCACAGAAATCATTCTGTGAATATATTCCCAAATTGGAGCTCTAGGCAAGGCAAACCTTAGAGTTTCTGTGTATGTTGAGTACTTTATTACAAAGATCAAATTTATCTAATGAAGTCCATATAAATATTCCCACAGTCCAGTTGTTGCAACATTGGAACATTTAAGACAATGATGAACTATTTGCTTGATGATGAATATGAAGGATTTGAGCAGCATAAGAACATGATATGATTTGCATGCTTTAAATGGACCTCTGGTTGTCCTGTGGAAAATATAATTGGAGGTATGGAGGAATGAAATTGGGATGACCAGTGACTAACAGGGAGGACACAAAGATAGATTCCAGGTTTTATGCTGACTAGGTTGGTATTTGTTTTCAAAATGGAGATTTCAAGCACAGGAGTAGGAGTGTTTAAGTGAGTTTCTGATAAAGATTTTGACTGTGTTGAGGTTTATGGAAGCCAAGTATGGCCGGCAGCTTTCCCTCTGGTCTACAAATTAACCCTGGGCTAGAGACTTGATGTGTTGAATGGCTCCTAAAATGGGATGATAAACGTGAGCTGACTCCCTTCTTGGTGGCACCTTGTCACAAGCACATCCCACAGCAGGCAGTGGTTTGCTTGCAAATTCCTCCTGCTTTTGCCCAAGCACAAATAAATGTTCCCAGAATGAGTATGTAAATTTTATGGTACTTAGCTCACCTCCACCACTGTATCTTCTCCTAGAGGGGGAAGAGTGGAGGCCTTTCACTGTAGCACAAGCAGAAGGGTGTGTATCGCCAGGGCCTCTCTCTGCATTGGCTGTGTGAAGTGAAGCCTGCTAGAAATAGGGACCCCATGACCACCAGTGAAACTGCCCTTGCTTTATCTGCTCTCTTTGTGAATAAACAGTGTCCCCTCCAGTGCCTGTGGGAATCCTGCTTTCATTGATGACCCCAAGAGTTTCAAGCTATAGCCTGGCTTGGCATCCTAGGAATGCTGTTCCTGCTGGCAGGCATTGCTCTGTTTCTTTGCTACCCTCTGTGTGGTGGGACTTCTTTCTTGGAGGTGGTAATAGGAGTCAGCTTTCTGACCCACATTGTTATTTATTTTTTGCCCCTAGGACACCCAAGCTGTGTGATAGCAATAATATTTTGGTGAATCAGAGACAGGGCTCAATGGAAATATATATTTAGATATCATCAAAATTTAAGGGAATATTTATAAGTATTCATTTAAAAACATTCATTTAGTCCTAAAAGAAATTAAAAATACATAAATACTAATTTCAATAAGAGAAGTCTTCTTTTATTTTATTCCCCAATTGAAAGTGTCTCTGACCATCACAATTACTTTATTTTTTCCTGAAAAAGCACCTTATACACAATTTTAATAAATATATTTAATAAATAAATCTTTTCATGTTCGAAGATTATATTTACCAATAAATTTACTGATTTTTATGTTTTCTATCAATTTACATTTATATACCCTTCATATTTTTGAAGTACATGTTTTAGTAGGATTTCAATAAATGTCACTGTGTAGCAAATATACATATTCATTAAAAAACATAATTGCATCAATTCCAATGATATCTCACTTTGGTTTGTAATTCTTGATTAATAGTTATTTTCCTCACCATGTGAAAGATGATATTCCACTCCCCTCTACTTCTGATGGGCAATTTCTTTTTGGTACTTATTTTCTCTGTGTTTGTTTTCACAAATTTCTTTTTTGTTTCTGTCTTCTGTTCTGTGTAGATCATTGAACAAATGCATTTTATCTCACATTCGGTCTAAACTGTGCTTATTTATCCACTGTGTTATTAATTCCTACAAATATACTGTTATTTCCAGAAAGTATTCAAACCCTTGTTTGGGTAGACTTGTTAATCTTTGTTGTTTCTTTTATCACTTAAGCCATTTAGAAATTACATTTGATTGCCTTTATTAGATCAGTCATTTATTTGTATCTCATGAGATACAGATTCTCCTAGTTATTGCCTTCATTCTTTCACATGTTCTTTCACACTCTTTTCCACATATGGCTTGAATTTTAGTTTTTAAATGAATTCATCTTCTCTACGGCTTCGTGTTGTCTCATGTTGTGCTGTCTCTATGGGAGTCCCATAAATAATCTGTTTTAAATTACCACTAATTATCTTGAAAACTGGATTTTTACTGCATTGATCTAGGCTTATAGTTCCTAGTTTAATTATAAACTAATAAATAATTACTATTTAACTCTGGTTTGAAGTTTTGTATTATTTGATAGAGCAGGATCTGCATCACCCAGTTTACAATGATTCCAGAAATTGGTGTAATAATTGTCTGTAATCATTAAACTTCTTTTTTACCAACAGGCCTTTTCAATTTCCATAATAACTTCTGAAAAATCTAGGAAAGAATATTTTGGTTTAAGAACCAGAATTTTAAGAAGTGAAGTACAATGATTAAAAGTTATCACTCCAGTGGCAGAACTACCCAAATGCCACAGAAAGGAACTTGGCATGCATTTTACCAAGTAAAACAAAAATTTAATTGTGGTAAATTATTAAAAAAATCACTTACATTTTCTGGGAATTCCTCTAACAGTATATAGCAAAATAAACATTTATTGAAGAATATTTATTCAATCTTGGTACACACAGAAAGAGTCTATGGCATTTGGGCCAGGACCCAAACTTTTATCCTTACCCTACCCCCAACCCTGCTATGGCTGTCAGTGTTGTCTTCCGCTCTCGAGAGGGGGGCATGTCCATAGCTGGTGGCTGTGGATGGAGCTGGTGGCTGTGGAAGCCTCGTCCCCAAGAATGGGGGCAGGTTTGCACAAGCGCTGAGCACAGCTTTTGTTCCAGCTCTGAGCTGCTGTGCTAGCCAGTCCCCAACAGGGATCACCTTGGCTATTGTTTCAATCCTGTCTCCAAGAAAGGCAGAGTCAATGGAGGTTTAAATGACTGTGCGTCATTAGGGCAACAGAAAGCAGTTTGCTAAAGAGTTCCATGTGCTAAGCAGGCTGGGCGTGTGCAGCCTCAGGGAGTCACCAAAAAGGCTTTTTGGTTTCTTTCATGACCCTCTTTCCAGGATTCTTTGGACTGGCCTGCGGTCCTTTTGTGAGTCACTGGCTCTGTTTTGGTTGGGAAATATTGACTTGGAAATTCCTATCTGGAACAAACTTCTTCCCAGACTTTGCGCTCCAGGTAAAAGCAGCTAGAGGCAATGAAAGAAGCATTAAAAAATTCTAGAGGCAAAAACAACAAACAGAGCAATTAAAGGTTCCCAGAGAAGGAACAGGAAAGGAAGCTTTATTGAAAAAATAGTGCAATCTTAAAAATTGTACCACATATCCAGGTCAAGAATCAAACGAAGAAGTGCTAAAAAAATCTGATTAGTTAAACACTGGCATTTCTAAAGGTCTAGAAGTTGAGCGATGTGTTAAAGATGGGCCTGAACACAAAGCCAATCAACAATAAAACCCTGGGAAAGACAGAGAAACTGACCTTCAGCGTGAACTTACCAAAATAATCAGAGGCCTAGAAATCGGCAAAAAATTAAAGACATACTAAGAAACGGAAAGATATGGCTTAATCAAAGGAATGAATCAAAACTTTGGAGGCCACATAACGTTTAGAATAACTAATCAAATATTTCAAACAAATCCCCTACATCAGTTCAAGGAGAAGAAAGAAAATATGGTAACAGTGATAAAGTATACTGTGAAGACACTGGGTGACCATAAAGAAGCCTTTGAAAGTATGAAGAGAAATATAAAATATACTGTTGGTATAAAAGACACAATAGAAGACATTAAAAATATGGTGGAGGCATACAACATGCTGAGAAAAGAATCTGTGAATTAGAAGACAGGACTTCAAAATCATATAGACAAAGGAATAGATAAAGAAAAGAATAGAAAACATTGAGCAATTTCTCAGGGATTTGGATGACAGCATGGAACACACAAATGTATACATCACGAGCATCCTGGAAGGAGAAGAGAAAGGGAAAGGGGCAGAAAAGATGTTTGAGGAAAAAGTTACCTAACTCTTGTGAAAGACATGCCCAAGGAGCACAACATACTCCAAACAGAATAAATGATAACATATTTACTCTGAGACACACACTAATCAGAATGTCAAGTATCAAAGATAAAAAGAGAATTCTCAAAGTAGCAAGAGAAAAGTAATTTGTCATATAGAAGAGATCCTCAATAGATCTAACTACTGATTTCTCATCAGAAATCATGCAGGGAAGGAGGCAGTGGTTGATAGATTTAAACTAGGTAAAGAGAAAACTTCCAGCCAAGAATTCTTTATTTGGCAAAATGTCCTTTAAAAATGAGGGAGAGTTCAAAATATTGACAGATAAGCAGAAATTGAGGGCTTGTCTACGAGATCCTGCTCTACAAGAAATATTGGAGGGAGTTCCGCAGGCTTAAAGGGAAAGACAGGAGAAAGAGGCTTGGAAAAATGAAGGTTATCAGTAAGGGTAACTAAAAGGGGTAAGAAGAGAGACACAAATATGATATAACAGAATGGATAAAATGTATGCTCAATCTAAATGCAGTCTAAGAGTGACTCATCTTGAGACAAAGACACAATGGTTTGAAAGTGAAAAGATGGAAAAAGATATTCATACAAACAATAACTTAAAAGAGCTGGGGTAACTACATTAATATTGGACAAATAGACTGTAAATGAAAACTTATTATAAGTGACAAAGGGGAACAGTATAAATTAATAAAAGGGGCAATCCATCAATTAGAAATAACAGTTATAAATAATTATGCACCTAACCCTGGTTCCCCAAAATACATGGGGCAAACAGTGACAAAACTAAAGGGAGAAATAGACATCTCTAAAATAATAGTTGATTTCAGTGCACCACTCTCATCAATAGATAGACCATTTAGAGAGACAATCAATAAAGTAAAAAAGATGAATACTATGACAAAGGAACTAGGCCTAACAGATGTAAACAGAACATAGCACCCCCAAAGAGAAGGATATACATTTTTCTCAAGTGCTCATGGTTCATTCTCCAGGATAGATCACATATTGGGTCACAAAACAAGTCTCAATAAATGTTAAAATATAGAAATTATACAAGCCTTTTCTCTGACCATAAAGGGATGAAGCTAAAATCATTAACAGTCAGAGAATAGGAAATTCACAAATAAATTAAGCTAAACAACACAATCATAAGTACTTGGTGTGTCAAAGAAGAAATTGTGTGTGAAATCAGTAATTATCTCGAGATGCTTTAAATTGTGAACACAACATATCCAAACCCATGGAATGCAGCTGAGGTGGTGCTGAGAGGGAAATTTATAGACTTAAACACCTACAACAAAGAAGAGGAAGGAGCAAAAATCAAAGATCTAGTTGCAAATTTGGCGGAACTAAAAAAAGAACAACACACCAAACCAAAAGCCATCAAACAGAAAGAAATAACAAAGAGGAGAAAAGAAATAAATGAAATTAAGAATTAAAAAAAATGAAGAGAATCATCAAGACCAAATGTTGGGTTTTCAGAAACACCTATAAAAGATCAATTAAAAAGCCCTTAGCTAGACAGTCAGAGCCAAAAATAGAGAACATGCAAATAAATGAAACCATAAAAGATAAGGAGGACAAAACTACTGATAGCACAGAAATAAAGAGGATAATATGAAAAATCATATATCAATAAATTAGACAACATAGATAAAATGGACAAATTTCTAGAAATACAAACAACCTATACTGACGCTAAACAAAATAGAAAACATCAACACACACATCACAAGGTTGAATGATCTTCAAAAACCTCCCAAGAAAGGAAAACCCACAACAATATGGCTTCACAAGTGAATTCTACCAATCGTTCCAAGAATTAATACCAATCCTGCTTAAATTCTTCAAAAAAATTGAAGAGAAGGAAACACTATGTAAATCATTCTATGAAGGCAATCATCCTATTATCAAATCCAGATTAAGATACTAAAGAAAAGGAAATTCTTTAATGAATATAGATACAAAAATCCTCAACAAAATGCTTTCAAATTGAATCCAACAGCACAGTAAAAGAATTATATACCATGATTAAGTGGGTTATATGTCTAGTATGAGAGGATGATTCAACACAAGAAAATCCATTAATGTAATGCACCACATTACCAAAACAAAGGGAAAATCACAATATCACCTCAATTGACACAGTAAAGGCATTTGACAAAATCCAGCATCCTTTCTAAATGAAAACTACTCAAGGAAATTTCCTTAACATGATATAAGGCATATATGAAAAACCCACAATTAGCATTGTATTCAATGAAGGCAAACTGAAAACTTTCCTTGTACAATCTGTAAAACAAAATAAAGGGAGCCCACTGTCACCACTGTTATTCAGTATTGAACTGGAAGTTCTAACAGAACAGTTAGGCAAGAAAGATAAACAGATTTGTTCTGAGGCACAAGTTAATCAGACTGTCAAGTATCAAAGATAAAAAGAGAATCCTGAAAGCAGCAATAGAAAAGTGATTCGTCACATAGAAGAGATCCTCAATAGGTCTAAGTGCCAAGTTCTCATCAGAAACTATGCAGGCAAGAAGGTAGTAATTGATATATTTAAGGTAGGAAAGGAAAATATAAAACTTTAGTATTTGCAAATAATCCTAAATATGGTAAGTCTCACAGTCTACTAGAAACTGTTAGAGCTAATAAACGAATTCAGCAAAGTAGCAAGGTGCAAGGTTAGAATACAATATTCAGCAGTGTTTCTACACATTCATAAAGAGAAATATGAGTAGGAAAGCAAGTGAAAATATCCACAAACAATAGCAACTGAAAAAGTTAAATATCTAAGAATAAATTTAACCAAGGATTTAAAGGACCTGTACACAAAAAAACTACAAAACATGGTGAAAGTAATTAAATGGAAGATCATTCTGTGGTTATGGATTGGAATACTAAATATTATTAATATGTCAATTCGCCCAAATTGATTTACAGATTCAAAACAACCCTAATCATAATTCCAAAGTCCTACTTTATAAAAATGGCAACACCAAATCTTCACATTTGTTTGGAAGGGTAAGGATCAAAAATTGCCAAGATAGCATTCTAAAAAAGAATGAATTTGAAGGACTTTCAATTCTTAACTTCAAAGTATTTTACAAAGCTGTGGTGGTCAAACCAGTATGGTACTGTCATAAAGTCACATATACTGACCAATGGAATCAAACTGAGAGGTCAACAATAGACTCTCTTATCTATGGTCAATTTGTTTTTAACAAGGTTGCCAAGTTCACTCATCTGGGGCAGACCAGCCTATTTAACACATGGTGCTCGGAGAACTGGATATCCATACCAAAAAGAATGAAAGAGCACCCCTATTACACACCTTATACATAAAATAACTCACAATGGATTAAAGACCTCAATATAAGAGCCAAGCCTATAAACCTCCTAGAAGAAAATGTAGGAAAGCATCATCGAGACATTATGTAGGCAGCAGATTTTTAGCTATTTAAGCCAAAGCAAAAAGAACAAAATAAAAATAGATAAATGGGGCCTCATTAAATACCTTTGTGTTTTAAAGGACTTTGTCTAGAAAGGTAAAAAGCAGCATAATAAATGGGGAAAATATCTGAAAACCACATTATCTGATGTGGCCTTAATATACAAAATACATAAAGAAATTCTACAATTGAACAATAAAAAGACAAATGACCCAATTGAAAATGGTTAAAATACTTGAATAGACATTTTTTTCCAAGAGAAAATACAAATGTCTAAAAAGCACATGAGAATATTCAACATCACTAACATTTGGGATATGCAAATCAATACTACAATGTACTGGAGAGGATGTTGTGAGATAGGAACACTCATTCACTGCTGGTGGAAATGTACAGTGGTGCAGCTGCTGTGAAACAGAAGCTAAGAATAGAATTGACAGATGATCTGGCAATTTTGCCACTAGGTGTAAAGCCAGAAGAACTGACAGAGGTGCACAAAAAGACATTTACACATATGTGTTCATAGTGGCATTATTCACAATTCCCAAGAGATGGAAGCAGCTCGAGTGCCCATCAACCAATGAATGGGTAAATAAAATGTGATCTATACGTACAATGGAATATTATTCAGCTATAAGAAGAAATGAAGTCCTGATACATGCAACAACCTAGGCGAACCTTGAAGTTCATTATATTGATTGAAATAAGGCAGACACAAAAGTAAAAATATCATATGATTTCACTAATATGAACTTATTAAAATAAGCAAATTTAGAGTTAGAATCCAGATATAGGTTACTAGGAGATAGAATGAGGGTAGAGAATGGGGAGCTGATGGTTAATTTGTGCAGCACTATTAATTAGGTTGATTGTAAATGTTCAGAAATGAACCAGACAATAGTAGCATATTACTATGAGTGTAATTACGTGAACTGCATTGTGCATGTGGATGTGGTTGAAAGAGGAAGTTTATGTCACTAGAGGGAAAACTAAAGGATGAAGTATGGAACTGTGTAACACAGTGATCCCTGCCATGGATGGGGGACTGTGGCTAACAGTACAAATATAAGAATTTTCTTTTATGAACCAGGACAAATGTACATCACTATTACAAGGTGTTAATAATTGGTATATGGGGAAAATACACCTAATGCAAACTATGGACTATAGTTAATAGTAATATTTTAATATTCTCTCATCATTTGTAAAAGAATATGTACCAAAAAATAAAAAATAAAAATATACCACACTGATGATGTGTAAATAATAGTGGGATATAAGGGGGTTGGGAATAATGAAAATGTTCTAAAATTGCATGCCATGATGAATGCACAACTCTGTGATTATACTGAGGGCTACTGATGGTAAACTTTATAAGGATTGTATGGTGTGTGGATATATCTCAATAAAATTGATTGTAAAATCTAAGATATGTTACCATGTTATGCACACTATATTGGCTAGAATCAAAAAATCAGGTAAAAAAAAAGTTAGGTAATAAGTGTTTATGAGGATTTGAAAAAAATGAAAATTCATACAGTGCTAGTGAGAATTTAAAATGGTATTGCCACTTTGAGAAAGAGTTTTGATATTCCTTACAGTGACTAAATAGAGAATTACCATATGACCCAGTAATGACACTCCTATTTATATGCCCAAGGGAAATGAAACATCTGTCCAGTCAGAAATATTTATGTGAACATTAATAATGCATTATACTTATTAGCCAAAAAGTTAAAACAATACAAATGTTCATCAAGAGACGAATGGATTTACAAAGTAGGGTATATCCATACAATGAATTATTTTTCATTTGTAAAAAGAATGAAGTCGTTATTATTCTACAACATGGATGACCCTTGAAAACACTGAGCTCAGTGAAAGAAGCCAGGCACGATAGACTACACATTGTATAGCCCATTCCCATGAGAGTGCAGATGACGGAAATCTGCAGAGAAAGTAGTTAATCATTGTTTAGGGATGAGTGGTGACTCAGGTGAGTAAGAAGATAATTTAAATTTACGGGATTCTTTTTCTTTAAATGATACAAATATTCCAAAATTGACTATGATGATGGTTGCACATATCTGTCAGTATACCGGAAAGCACTGAGCACATTTTAAATAAGTGAATTGTATGGTGTATTAATTTTATCTGGTTAAGTCAGTTAAAAATATTATTCATTCTTCTAACAATTCAGTGAATAAGAAACTACAATAAATTTTATCTTTTAGAAGAGAAAACTAAGTCATGAAATAGTTCCCAAAATTCAGCATGTCTCTAGAGAGCAAGTGCCCTTAAAACCCTCCCATTCCAAGCAATTACACAGCCTATGTAGATATTTGCCTTTAGCATTCCATCAAAAACATACATGATTGAATGCACTTTGTCAAGATAAGAATGCTGCAACACAGCTCAGTTATCAAATCCAAATGGTGATACTCAAAATAAGATCATAGGGTTATTTTGTTGCAACTTTAGAAATCAGAAAGATGTTCACATCTGTATAGTTAACTGTATCAATTATCCTTCCTTATTGTACTTATTAAGTACATGAATACAATATGATTTTAAAGTATTCAATGTTCATTTTTCATTTGTTTGTGTATATATTTCATGATTATCAATGTTGTATAATTTAATGTATGCCAATATACTAGGTTGCAGAAATACTTAAAATGTATTTGGATGGAATTAATCAGTGGTATTGCATTTTAGTGTTTTAAATTGCATTGTTTTGTAAATCTCAGGGATACATAACAAATTAAGTATGATCAGTTTATCTTGAGATTAATTCCTCCTTCTTTCTCTCCTTCTTTCTCTTTCCTTCTTCCTGTTTCTTTCTCTTTCTTTTCTTTTTCTCTTTCTTTCTTTTGTCTTCCTTCCTTCCTTCCTTCCTTCCTTCCTTCCTTCCTTCCTTCCTTCCTTCCTTCCTTCCTTCCTTCCTTCCTTCCTTCCTTCCTTCCTTCCTTCCTTCCTTCCTTCTTTCTTTCTTTCTTTCTTTCTTTCTTTCTTTCTTTCATTCTTTCTTTCTTTCTCTTTCCTCAATAGTATATACAAAGAAATTACAAAATGGAAAATACCTAAGAAATAGCCTCCCTATTACGTTTTCACATATCATCCAAGCCTGTGCAGATTCTATGTTAAGAGCACAAGATTGCAAAGAAAACCTTTAGGAGGAATTGTTGTAGAACAAAATGTTTCAAGCTGTATTCTTTCAAACTGTCATATATAGAATGATAGTAATAACCAATCCTGGGAAGAAGAGCTGCATGGACAAAAAATTTGGAGTAATTTGCGTGTTATTCCTACTTGGAAAATTATTATTTCAATTTTTATTAAAAGTTATGAGAATTCTTGCTTTGTAAAATCATTTGAAAGTTGTTTAATATTTCATATGCCAAATGTGAGTAACAGGATTTTGGGCTTTATTTTCCCATGCATAGTATCCACAAAATAAGCATCAACATTTTCTTAAAAAGTTTCAGACTTTTTAGACAAATAGCAACTAATGCACCTAATCCAAACAATAGACTATAGTTAATAGTAGCATTTTAATATTCTCTCATCATTTGTAAAAATTACTGAACAGAGTTGGCTGATTAGATCTATGGAGTTTCATTTTTTCATTAAATGCACAGACACAGTGACTTACATGATCCTCAAAAACAAGAAACAAGGTTGGCTAGGTGTGTGTATTAGCATTTTAAATAATTAAATAATTACTGATAGAGACACATATGGACTTGATGTCACCACTAAATGGGAAGTTGATGCATCTTAAGTTTCAGTTTGGTAGTGATCATTTTGTCACTACAAAGAGAGTGCTTAACTGAAAATAAAATCAAGATACGGAGGGAGAACTGCTAAAATTTCCTCTTCTGTATTCAGTAGAGAGTATTTAACTATCTGATTTCATTTTGTGTAAATATGAGACAAGAATGATTATATAGCTTGTAGGTAATGCATTTTTCAAGGCTGTAAGTCTTTAAAATATTTGCTTTTTCTTCAATTCAAATTTTCTCATTTACATATTGCTGTGTAGATATATTCATAGATATACTGCCTTATCTCCTAATCCCCTAATGTTTTCAGTTATACAAATGGGAAGACACAGGAATATTATTGAGGGAATAGGAATGATAATGGTAAGACAGAAAGTATTGGGTCTTTCTTAAATACTTACCTAAAGTTGTTAGGTGATGAAATAATCAATAATTTGAGCTTTGATTAGCTATCAAATATAAATTCAGCTATTAATATCCCTTCAAATGACATTAAATCTAAATCACTCCAATAATAATATTTCTGAACATGACCGCAGAAAAGATAATTATTAAGGAAATAATATTCTGATTCAGTATTTCTAGCCATAAAACATTTGAAACAGTCCAACACTCATCCTAGCATTTGAGTGTTTTAAGTTACTAGGAAGCCAGTGGAGATATGTGCTCACTATTATTAATGATAATGGCTCAGGATATAGAATAAGATTAAACACCAAACCTCTAAGTATATGAATTTTTCTAATCAATTAAATACTGGGGTATAATAATGTATACGACAGTCTGGGCCAGACACTAAATATATAGTAATAAAAAAATAAACACAGTGCTTTTCTCATGGAACTTGCAGTTTAGTGATTTAAAAAATTCTAGAAAAAATAAATTTATAATTGAATTCATAAAGAGATTGTTCAACTCAACAACAAAAAGACAGCCAACCCAATTACAAAATGGGAAAAAGACTTGAACAGACACCTCTCAGAAGAGGAAATACAAATGGCCAAAAGGCACATGAAGAGATGCTCAATGTCCCTGGCCATTAGAGAAATGCAAATCAAAACCACAATGAGATATCATCTCACACCCACCAGAATGGCCATTATCAACAAAACAGAAAATGACAAGTGCTGGAGAGGATGCGGAGAAAGAGGCACACTTATCCACTGTTGGTGGGAATGTCAAAGGGTGCAACCACTGTGGAAGGCAGTTTGGCGGTTCCTCAAAAAGCTGAATATAGAATTGCCATACGACCCAGCAATACCATTGCTGGGTATCTACTCAAAGGACTTAAGGGCAAAGACACAAACGGACATTTGCACACCAATGTTTATAGCAGCATTATTTACAATTGCAAAGAGATGGAAACAGCCAAAATGTCCATCAACAGAAGAGTGGCTAAACAAACTGTGGTATATACATACGATGGAATATTATGCAGCTTTAAGACAGGATAAACTTATGAAGCATGTAATAATATGGATGGACCTAGAGAACATTATGCTGAGTGAGTCTAGCCAAAAACTAAAGGACAAATACTGTATGGTCCCACTGATGTGAACCGACATTCGAGAATAAACTTGGAATATGTCATTGGTAACAGAGTCCAGCAGGAGTTAGAAACAGGGTGAGATAATGGGTAATTGGAGCTGATGGAATACAGACTGTGCAACAGGACTAGATACAAAAACTCAAAACTGGTCAGCAGAATAATACCTAATTGTAAAGTAATCATGTTAAAACATTGAATGAAGCTGCATGTGAGGTATAGGTTTTTTTTTTTTTTTTAACTATTATTATTACTCTTATTTTTTTCTCTATATTAACATTCTGTATCTTTTTCTGTTGTGTTGCTAGTTCTTCTAAACCGATGCAAATGTACTAAGAAATGATGATCATGCATCTATGTGATGATGTTAAGAATTACTGATTGCATATGTAGAATGGTATGATTTCTAAAAAAAAAAAAAATAAAATTATACATTATGAAATAAATAGTATGCTGCAAAAAAAGAATAATGATGTGACTAACTACTTTCCATGGTATGTCAAAGATTCTCTGAAATAGTGACATTTAAGTCCAAATGAAGATGAGAGTTAAGGCATGTGAAAGAAAAGCATTTAAAAAAAAGAACCACATTTCCTTGAGTCTAAGGTGAGGGAGAATTGGTGTATTCCAGCACAAAAAGAAGGAATAAAGGTTCTGGAGTCTAGTTAGCAAAGTTCAGAAGGTCAGAAAACAATGCTACACAGTTAGGCAGAGACCATATTTGTCAGACATTTATGAAGTATGTAACTTAACCCAGTAACAAATGGAAGAATCTTTTTTTCCTTTTTTTTTTACATGGGCAGGCACTGGAAATCGAACCCGGGTCTTCCTGCATGGCAGGCAAGCATTGTTGCCTGCTGAGCCACCGTGGCCCGCCCCAAATGGAAGAATCTTATTAAATGTTGACTCTTTGTGAGGAGTAAGTCTAGTACTATGAGGCTAAGGAATAAACTGACATGAACAAAAATAAAAATGCAAAGAAATTAAGCACAATAATTTACAGTGTTGATTCTTTTTCACAACAAGCTGAGAAAAGAACACAGCTGGACTTTCAATGCCTGTGTTTTATAAGAACATAGGGATTTCACACATGGGTTTCCAGGGAAACAAACCTTGGAATATTTCTTTGGAAAAACCCAAACTAAGAAAATCTGATTAAACTCTGACTATTTGAAAGGTTGAAAATAAGTTGGACTGAGCATCAGAGAAGTTCTTTAACACAAAGCTAATCAACGATAAAATTCTATACGGGAGAGCAGCCACCTTTCAGAGCTAACTACCAAGAAAATCAGAGGCCTGGAAATCAGCAAAAATTACAAACCATACTAAGAAGCAGGAAGATATGGTTCAGTCAAGGGAAAAATTAAAAATTCAGATGAGACACAGAATTTGGAACAACTAATCAAAGATGTTCCAACAAATCTCCTAAATCAATTCAGTAAGGTGAAGAAAATATGCATAAAGAGAATTGATATCAAGGAGACCATATATAAATAAGCATAAGAATATGTGAAAGCATATAAGCACAGTATAAGTTATGGTGATTAAATTCACAATAGTTGAGATTACAAATATGGTGTACAACAGCAGAGTTTCACAGACAGAAGAAAGTATTACTGAGCTAGAAGAAAAGGAAATCAAATTCATACAGTCAGAAGAAGACAGATAAAAGAATGGAGAAAATTCAGCAGTGTTTCAGGGATAAGAATAACAGCAAAAAGCATGCAAACGTATCTGCCATAGGGTGTCCTTGAAGTAGAAAAATAAGGAACATGGGCAGAAAGAGTATTGAGAGAAATAGTGGTTGAAAGTTTTCCAGCACTTAGGAAAGACATAATGGTACAAGATGAAGAAGCCCAATGTACTACAAATGGAATCAATCCTAATAGATGTACTCTGAGATGCACACTAATCAGAATGTCAAATGCTAAAAGCAAAAGGAAGAGAATTGTGAAAGCAAGAGAAAAGCAATTTGTCACATGCAAGCTATCCTCAATAAGACTAAGTGATGAGTTCACATCAGAAAACATGGAGCTAAGAAGGCAGTGGAATGATATATTTAAGATAGTGAAAAAGAAAACTACCAGCCAAAAATTATCTATCTGGAAAAACTGTCCCTTAAAAGAGAGAGTCAAAATATTCACAGGAAATTTTTAAGAAATGAAAGAGATTTTTCAGCAAAAGGCCTGCCCTACAGGAATTATTAAAGGGAGTTTTGCAAACTGAAAGGAAAGGACAGGAAAGAGTGACGGAGTGATGTCAAAAATGAAAATTCAGTGAATACGTATGGTTTTGAAGCTGAGTAGGTATATTTTCCATTAATAGTTTATAGACATAGCTTGCATAATAAAAACCCAAGGAAACCACAAATTATTTTAAAAATATACAGTAATCGAAATGATAAAGGTATCAGTCAAATAAATTACAAAATATCAACTCTACAGCAAAAACATGCTGCAATACAGGAAAAGAGAGAAAAATACATAACATAAAATCAAAGGACAAAAAGTTTGATGTAAATAATGCCTTTAATAACAATTAATATTAATAGATACAAATATCCAATTTTTATTGGATATGATTACTATAAAAACATTACCTAAATATGTTGTTCTAGTTTGCTAGCTGCCGGAATGCAACACACCAGAGACGGATTGGCTTTTAATAAAAGGGGATTTATTTTGTTGGTTCTTCAGAGGAAAGGCAGCTCACTTTCCACTGAGGTTCTTTCTTATGTGGAAGGCACAGGATGGTCTCTGCTGCTCTTCTCTCCAGGCCCCTGGGTTCCAACAACTTTCCCCGGGGTGACTTCTTTCTGCATCTCCAAAGGCCTGGGCTGAGCTGCGAGTGCCGAGATGAGGAACGCCAAGCTGCTAGGCTGTGCTACATTGTGTTCTCTCATTTAAGCAACAGCCAATTAAGTCAAGCATCACTCATTGCAGCAGACACGCTTCCTAGCTGACTGCAGATATAATTAGCAACAAATGAGGTTCACATACCATTGGCTTATGTCCGCAGCAACAAGACTAGGTATGCTCACCTGGCCAAGTTGACAACTGAATCTAACTAACACATATGTTATTTCCAAGAGATTCACCTTAGACCCCAAAACACAAATAGGTTGAAATTGAAAGGATGGAAAAAGATAATCCATGCAAATAATGGCCAAAAAATTTGGTGTAGCTATACTAATATCAGACAAAATAGACTTTAAGTCAAAAGTTTTTATGAGACAAAGAGGAACACCATATTTTAATAAAAGAGGTGGCCCACCAAAATAATTAACAATCATGTTTATGCACTTATCCACAGTGTGCCATGAAACATGAGGAAAAACTGGCAAACTGAGGGAATACATAAACACCTTTAAATAATAGTTGGCGTCTTCAATACACCACCATCATCATTATTATAGAACATACAGACAGAAGATCAGTAAAGAAACAGAGAAAAACACTATGATGAATGAACTTGACCTAACAGACATGAAAAAAAAGAAAAACATAGCACACCTACAGCATGATATTTATTTTTCTCTAGTGTTCATGGATCATTCTCTAGGATATGCCACATGTGTCAAAAAACAAGTCTCAATAATTTTTAAAAGATAGCAATTTTTAAGACATTTTTTCTGATGATAATGCAATGAAGCTGGAAATTAAAAATAGGTAGAGAATATGGAAATTAAATATTGTAGGAAAGAGATCTAGTCAGTCATCAAAAATTTCCCTAAAAGAAAAGTCAATGACCAAATGGTTTCACAGGTGAATTCTACCAATCATTCTAAGAATTAATACCTATTTTGCTCAAACTCTTTCATAAAATTGAAGAAGAGGCAAAAGTACCTAACTCATTCTATGAGGTCAACATTACTTTAATATCAAAGTCAAATAAAGATATTTTGAGAAAAGAAAATTGTAGATCGATTTCTCTAATGAATATAGATGCAAAATATCTAAAAAAAATAAATACTTGCAAACTGAACCCAACAGTACATTAAACGAATTGTATACCATGATCAAGTGAGTTTTATCTCAGGCATGCAAGGATAGTTCAATATAAGAAAATTCATAGAGGTAATACACCTCATTAACAAAACAAAGGGGAAAAAACACACAGTCATCTCCATTGACACAAGCAAGGGATTTTGCAAAGATCGAGCATCTTTCTTGATAAAAACAATCCTGGAAATTTGATTGGAAGGGAACTTTCTGAATATGATAAAAAGCATATGAGAAAAACTAACATCATACTCCATGATGAAACACTGAAAGCTTTCCCTCTAAGGAGTGGAACAAGACAAGGATGCCTACTGTCAACAGTGACAATCAGCATTGTACTAGAAGTTCTAGCCATGTCATTTAGGCAAGAAAAAGAAACAAAAATAGGGAAATTATAAAGGAAACAGTAAAACTGTAATATTTGCAGATGGTATAATCCTATATATGGAAAATTATGAAAAATCTGCAAGAAACTTATTAGGAATTGTCATGGTCAGGTTCATGTGTCAACTTGGCCAAATGGTGGTACCTGTTTGTCTGGTTGGGCAGGTGCTGGCCTGTCTGTTGCGATGAGGACATTACATAGAATTAAATTATGATCATGTCAGCTGTATCCACAGCTGATTCCATTTGTAATCAGCCAAAGCGGAGTATCTTCGGCTATGAGTGATGCTTAATCAAATCACTGGAAGCCTTTTAAGGAGGATTTAGAAGAGACAGGCTCTCTTCCTGCTTCGGCTGGCGAGTCTCTCCTGTGAAGTTCGTCCAAACCTTCCATTGGAATTGTTGGTTCACAGCCTGCCCTGCTGATTTTGGACTCTCCATTCTCGCAGTTGCATGAGACAATTTTATAAATTTTATATTTGCAAGGGTTCCTTGTTGGTTCTGTTTCTCTAGAGAACCCTAACTAATACATCTTGGTATCAAGAGTGGTTCTTAAGAAACAGAATCTTAACAATGGGTTTTATGAATGATTTTCTACTCTGACTGGACTCAAAGACACTAAGGACTCTGATTCCCATAATCAGAATGACACTCCCAATCCATGGAGTGAGTTGGCAAAAAAGATAGTCAAAATATCACCATTCGATTCTCCTAATGCTTCTCATGTATGAATCCAAGCTCTGGGGGATAATACTTTTGACGCCTTTGCAGAGTTTTGTAGAAATAAAACGTATAGAGGTGTTGGTTGGTTGTTCTTAGATACACTGGCTACATTAAGGAGTGAAAGGGATGGGCTTAAGGCTTCAAACAAGAAGCTTAAGTGCCTTCTGACAGATGTAGAAATTTCTATGAGTATCCTGAAGGAAAATCTTATTTCTTCTAGCCGTAGACTCGAGATCTCTGAAAATCAAACTCAGAATCTTATTTTTAGAGTAGCAACTATACAACGTAAACTGAATGGTTTAGAATTACCATTTGACCCAATGATTCCCCTACTGGGTAAATACTCAAAAGAATTGAAAGTAGGGACTTTAACAGATATTTGCAGACCAACGTGCATGGCAGCATTATTCAAAATTCTCAAAATATGAAAGCAAATGCAGTTTCCATCAGTTGATGATTAGTTAAACAAATGTGATACGGTCATCTGATGGAATATTACCTGTCCATGAAAAGGAATTAAGTCCTGATGCATGTGAGAACATGGATTAATCTTGAAGACATTATGCTGAGTGAAATAAGCCAGACACAAAAGGACAAATACTGTATGAATTTATTATAATAAACAAATTCATAGTTAGAATCTAGCTTGTAATTTACCAAGCGATAGATTGTGTTTGGAGAATGGAGAGTTGATGGCTGATTTGTAATAATTTGTTTGGATTGATTGTGAAGGCTTGAAAAGGGATGATAGTGATGATAGCATAATATTATGAGTGTGATTAATAATATCAAATTATATAGGTGAATGTTGGTAAAAGAGAAACTTCAGGTCATATATGATACTATAGGAAAATTGAAAGATAAAACACAGGATTTTATAACACAGTGAGCCTCATTATCGACCATGAACTATAGCTAACAGTGTAAGAATAAGAATGTTCTTTCATCAATTATAACAAATGTATAACATTAATACAAGGTATAAATAATAGTGTGGTATATGGGAGAAATACACCTAAAGTAAACTGCGGGTAATAGTTAAAACTACTTTAATAATCACTCATCAAATGTTAACAAAGGTAAGCATTGTTAAGAGAAAAGTGCAATTATTAAAAAGTGCTATCATCACTTGTAACAAATATTCCACACCAATGCAAGGTGTCGGTTATGCGATGGTGTATGGGAATCCTTTGTTTCATGTATGATTGTTCTTTATTTTTAGCATTTTCTTTTTTTTTTTTAAGGTAAGGTGATCTATGTATATTCCCTCTGTTTTCGGTTTTGTATCAGTCTAAACTTTCCCTGTGTAGTAATGACAGTCTTATCCTCTTATGTTTTGTCATAGTTCTCAGAAGTTCCTATAGTTTGCCAATTTGTCCAAGTCAGAGATTGAAGGAACGTTCTGAAAATGGTAGAGCAATAAACAAACAAACAAAAAAAAACATAGAGAAAGAGAGAGGGAAGGAAACAGAGAGAGAAGCAATTGAGGGTATCTGAAAAGATGCTCAAGATTTATGTCTAGCATACTGTGAAATAAAATGGGGGGTTATTCCCAAGGTAATGAGAAGACATTGAATAATTTTTATAGCTGTTTATATTTACATTTCCACATTTTACTTTGGGCATTGTGGAGAAGATGCAGAGAAGCAGGGAAACATCTAAGTAGGAAAAATGATTTGAAGACTTTTTCATTGTCCACTTGAACAAAAATTACTATGGCATAGATTAAAGCATTCAGCATTAGAGGTAGGAAAGATGGATAGCTTTAAAAGGTATTTTGAAGCAGAATTAGTGAGATGTACTATTGAACTGCATGTAGGAATTGCAGGATAAAGGAAAGTCAGGAATGATTCTAAAGTTTCTATTGTGAAAGTGAGGTAAATTTGGTTATTTTTTCTTAATGAAGAGTAGACTGGGTAAGAGGAAAGTTTTGGATGTAAGAGGTGGATAGAGATTAGAATAACTTCCCCAAATTTATTTCCTGAAAGGTAGTTTTTCAGAAAAGAGACTTGGTCTGAAGCTGCCTGGAATTTCACAACTGATTTCTAATGTGCAGATGTATTACTAAACTTCTAAGAAGCTGATTATCAAACTGTTCATATTTTCTCTTCCTGCCATCCACCAGAAAAGTAGTATTATCTGTTAAAAGTTATACACCTCGAGTGGTTTTAATGAAAAGCCTTAAAAATTTAAGACATACTGACCCCTCCTATAAAAGTGTGGCAGGCCATGTGCTAAGCTCTCTGCATGTACTATCACATTTATTCTTCAGAGCCATCTGATATGTTTATTGCTCTTATCCAGATTTTATAGCAATGGATACAAGGAAATTAAATGTTTCCTTTGATAATTATAATTATGGGATAATGTCAGGATATAAATTAAATATTCTGACTGAAAATTCAAATTCTTTGAAAATATGCTGTATGACCTCATATTTTTCCAGTGGATTGTGAATCCATTGCAGTATAGATGTATTTTGTCAGGTTGCTTTTTGGTGTGTTTCATTTAACAGCAATATAGAATTGCTCCTTATGTGGAGTAATTTATGGATGGAGAAGAGCTGCGTGAAGGAGAAGGGCTTAAATCATCCAGGTGCAGTAACAGACTGGAATGTTAAAGGTTAATATGAAGAATATTAGCATAAAGAATTACTGAAACAAATTGCCTGGAGGGACAATGTGTCACTCCGGGACCCTCATATCAGGCAGTAGCAGGATGCATGGGAGAGAGTTTTGAATCTGATGAGTGTTTAAGTGATTGGTTGGTTAGTAAAAATTTTATAAAATGACAGGTACTAGAGGTATGAAGAGTACCTGAGTGCTGGTGAATTTCTTTTGAAATATCTACTTAGTCATGGAAATATCTTACAAAATTTTAGATACTTAGATGAAAAAAAAAGATTTAAAAAAGACTCTTCTGAACTGCTTCTGTTCTAGTTTGCTAGCCGCCGGAATGCAATATACCAGAATCAAAATGGCTTTTAAAATGGGGAATTTAGTAAGTTGCTAGCTTACAGTTCTTAAGGCCCAGAAAATGTCCAGTTAAAACAAGTCTATAGAAATGTCCAATCAAAGGCATCCAGGGAAAGATACCTTGGTTCAAGAAGGCCGATGATGTTCAGGGTTTCTCTCTCATCTGGAAAGGCACATGGAGAACATGGAAGGCGTTATTTTTCTTCATCTCCAAAGGTTGCTGGCTCGTGAACTCTCTGCTTCATGGTGCTGTAGCATTCTCTGCTCTCTCTGAATCTCTTTTATTCTCCAAAGTGTTTCCTCTTTTATAGGACTCCAGAAATTTATCAAGACCCACACAAATGGGTGGAGACATGTCATCACCTAATCCAGTTTAACGACCACTCTTGATTAAATCACATCTCCAGGGAGATGATCTGATTACAGTTTCAAACATACAGTATTAAATAGGGATTATTCTGCCTTTACGAAATGGGATTTTGATTAAAATATGGGTTTTCTAGGGTCTATGCATCCTTTCAAACCAGCACAGCTTCCTATCATTCAAATAGTAATCTTGCGGATCCAGGATTTTAATATAACCAGGAGTTATATTAAGTCCCTATTTATCTATCCATATTTATGTTTTGGTCTAATTTTATTGCCTTCAAATTTTTTATAAATGAAATGTGGGTTGTGACACAAATTTCCAGTTTCAATAAGTATTTACCCAGCTGGTAAGGGACAGTGTCTATATTTGAACCAAAAGTGATATAACAGGAGACAAGTGCTATTGGTATCACCCTGTGGGGGAATTAAAGCCACTTTAACGTGGTTATTGTGGTAGAATGAATAAAGCGCCTTAAGATGCCCTCACTCTAATCTCCAGCACCTGTGAATATTTATGTTAAATGAAAAAGGATCAGTGAAGATGCAGTTAAGAGAACCAACCCTAAAATAGGTAAATTACCCTGGATTATGTAGGGGCATCCAATCTAATCTCTTGAGCACTTAAAAGCACAAAGTTTTATCCGGATAGAGTCACAGACATGAAACTGAATAAGTCAGGAATGTGAAACATCACAGGGATTCAATGCAGCATTGCTAGCTTTGCAATATAGTGGCTAACATGCAAGAACAAGAGAAAAAACTAGAAAAACATGGGAAAAAATTTGAGCATCCCCAAACCATAAGTTACTGAACTCAGCCACTAACTTGAATGACGTTGGAAATAGAGTCTATCCCAGCACCTCCAATAAGGAATGCAGCCTGAAGTCACCTTGATTTTAATCCAGTGAGAAAAATGTCAGATGTACAGAATTGCGATATAAGAAAGTTTTGTTATTTTAAGCAACTAAGTTTGGCAATTTCTTATAGAAGAAATAGAATCTAGTAAGGTTGTTGAAGGGTTGTTAGCCATCTTCTTTATTGATTATTTAAGAAACGGAAGTACAATTATTTATATTATCTATGAGTACTGATATCTAGGTATTCAGAGCCCAGGAATTCTCTTCCACCTGTAAACTAAAACAGACGTTATTTAAAAGATATGCACACCAATATTTACATTTTCCCTTTTAGACATAGCGATTTTGTTGTATTTCAGACTTATCACAAATAAAGAAATGACTGGAACTGTTTTAGTTGACAATTATGTAACCCTGTCTGAGACATTTCCTTGGATTCCTGTGCAGTCCCCCTAATGTTTACCACAAAAGAGCTCTTGTCAAAGTAAATCAAAGTGGTGGAGGCTGTATAGAAAATAGTGCATCATTGAGTTACTATGTTAGATATTTGAAGATTTCATCTTTAACTCTGAAAATAATCATAAGTGGTAAATATCATAATCCATATATGACAGTTGAATAACCTTTAGCTATCAATAGTCATCCAACATAGCCATGCTGTAGAAATGTTGCGTCTAAATTCCAAATCCGTGCCTTTTCTGCTCTCTTTGTGCCACCTCACTATACCTACAATTCTGAATCTAAGATTGGACCTAATACAAGCCTCATATGAAATAAATTCAATGATTTTTAACAACAGTAAGTTACAAATGCAGTTAAACTGTGGCATAGGTTGAAGTTTGTTCTCTAGGAATAATTTTTTTTTAATTAAATAACACTATATCATCGTAAGAACACAAAAGACACCACAAAAGAGAAAATAAAAACAATAAAGAGTACGAAAAGGAATTCGATACTATAATTTCCTCAATATAACATGCAAATAAAAGTTTTAGTAATGAACTGTTCTTGCGTATTTTAGCTTAGGCAGATGTAGGTTATCTAGTCAGTACTTTATTAGCTCGCATAGATTGGATGCCTTATAGCGGCATCTGTACATTTCGTGCTTCACTGGAATTCTAGGGCTCATCACTATGGCCTAGAAAACAAAACTCGTTTACATTGTCTTTCAATGATAGAAGACAATTACACACTAAATGTTTAACAGAAGAACTTTCTTTGGCGTTAAACAGCCAAACTACAAGTGGTTAGTGAAGTATGAGGTTGAAGCTCTTATTCACTGTATTCGCTATGCCAGAAAAGGGAAAAAAGCCAAGTTAACTAGGCTGCCTGGGTTTGCCAGTGGTAGGAGTCAATTAAAATTCAGGAGGAGAGAAAACAAAAGTCCAGAGCAATTTATTAATTTGTTTAAAGCTGTTTGAATATATAATATGAAAGAGCAGTTTGGGGAATAGCTGCAGATTGGGGAATATATTGATTTTGATGGTATTGCTCATGGAAATAGACAAGTGTTTTTGATGTATAAACTGCTACAGTATAATTTGTTTAGTCTATCGATTCATGTGCTTTGATGGAGTTGTATATGCCTGCTGTTCTGGGACTGACTGAAAAATGAGATGCCATTTCAATGTGTGGAATTAAGAGTATATTAAAATGTGAAAAGTCATCGATCCCTTCTGTTATTTTACAGTAGTTATTGTTCATTTGGCCAAAGTATTTATAGTGGCAACCATTGTATTTTATTTTCAATGAGAGTGTAAAACTGCATTAAAATAATAACTATTTGAATCTGCTGGATAAAAATGAAAGAAATGTCTCTAGACTTTATGAAGAAGTAGGATTTTTTTTTTGTAGATAGTAATAAAATACTGAGAAAAACCTAAATTTAGGCATCCAGGGCCCATGCCCCAACTCCATATTGAGAATAAGCTACTGCATTTAGCCAACTGCAATGACTGTGATAGAAATCAAACCATCAAATCTCCTCGTGGATGGGGGTGGGTGCATGGAAGAATGTAATGTTTCATAAGCAAAGCATTAAAACTCCCATCCCTTGCTCATTGTTGATAGCAAAACTCCAACCCTATGTCATAAGACCCAGCTGTCCACACTCTTGACCTAAACCCTCATAAGCTCTTGCATTTCCCCCCACCCTTTGCAGAACATTTACTTCCATTTTCCATGGCTGGCCACCACTGTGGAAGATCCACTCTTGTTTGTAAGTCCTAATTAAAATTTGTATCTAACTTTATGCCTGATGTGTCTTTTGGTCTTCAGGCTGCCCCAACCCAAACATTCCCTGGGTTGGAAAAATTGGCAAGCTAGCCAGAAAACCAAAGGGCTATTGGCAATAGCAGGCACCAGTCTTGGGAAGGAAGAATCCGTGGGGTAAATCCCCAATTGGCCTCTAGCATCTATGTGGGGAGTGGATTTTATCAGGCTGCCCATAAAGACATGCTCCTGATCTTGTGGTTGGGAGCTCATTTGTGAATATGGTCTTCAAGGATGAACCCAGAATGAATCAGATTGAACATTAATCCATAGGACTGAGTCCTTACAAGCAAAGGAAATGTGGACATGGACGTAGAAGTCAGAAGAGAAGAGTGGGCATATTACAGTGGTGGAAACTGCCAGCAAGCCACCAAAAGTACGCTCCAGACTTAGTACAAAGCAGAACCCAATGACGTTTCATTTTGTACTTCAAACTTCAAAATGGTGAGCTAATAAATTCCTAGTTTAATCCAACCAGTTTGTGGTATTTCTCATAGCAACACTGGCAAACCAAGAGAGATTGTAAAGATTAGAATTTACTTACTTTTGATTCCACATCTTATGAGAGGTGACACTAGCTAAGTAAGATATGTTTATGAACAAGTTTTAAAGAATATTTTATAGACTTACTAAATAATATATTTCTTTGAATAAATAGTTTTCTTTATTCTTAAAACTAAATGAAAGAAATGAAAGTTCCATTACATGTTATTAGGTAGTGTAACAAAAGAGTTAAAGAAAACCTGCAAGATTTAATAAATAGATAAAAAATTTCCATGAAAATTCAAATATGCTGAATACTAGTTGAAGTTACTATTGACTTACACTGCTAGTCTCTATTCACTGCCACATAGTGAAAACTGTGATAAATGATTTATTCTAAACTTTCATTAAATAAAGTTCCTAGATTGAGTCTGGTTTATATTTTATTATACATATATCCAATTACTGAACTGAGTCATGCAAAGAAATGTCAGATATCCATCTCTAAGATAAAACAGTCCTCCACTTAAAATTCTACTTATATGAAGATATGAATAATTTAATTTGGAGTCATATGGAGAATAGTAAAAAAAAGAAGATAAATGTAGAAGACTGTTCTACATGGATTTCTGATGTTCATGAATTGTCTAAGCTTTCTGAGCAAAGAACATATATGCACGGCAAATATGCCTTGGAAGCTAAAGTTAATGAGTCTATTTCAGAAAAATAGAAAATCATACCTACCTGAAGAAATGCCAAAGTAGTAAAGATCAAACCTTCTACTTCCTGACTCCAGAGATGCTTGTTTATATTCCATAATATGCTCCATGGCGATAAACCAAATATACCTTCCTCATCTCCCCCAGAGGAAATGCACATACATTTCTGGATACTGAGTTATTTTTCTCTCTGGAGGGGAGAATGTGAAGATATACCTGCAGCACCGTAAAAGCTAATGGTTTCCTGATTCTGGGGTACTCCAGTGTTACGGCTCCATCCGGCCATCATCACAGCAAGGTATTTCTCTGGCAGCTTATCTTGGTTTGCTTCCAAAGGGCACATGTTTCCTTCATGTGCCCTTCATACACACTCAGATATAGAAAATGTGTTTGGTTCAGCATTCAGGAACACATTTGTAATTTGCTGGAGTTGCTAATAAATTACATTTTCTTCTCTCTTCCATGGAACGGAGAGGTGAGATTATAAACTCTCAGTCTGAACTTCTCTTGGTGGCCATAAGTAAGGAGTCTGAAGCAGTGGGTGGCCCCAAAATCTGGGAATAGAAGTGAATCCTATGGGTATCATTTTAATCCTCACCCTTTCAGCCTACAAATTACTTTCATTGTTCCTATGAATTTGACTTTATTTTCTCTCCCATGCATTAGAAAGTCTAACATTTCTTTTGGCTAAGGGGTCTAAATTTTCTTCCAAAGTTAGCACCTCCTTAAATCTCAGCTCATGATATTGGGGAAGGATTATCCTCACATGTTAATTCTATTTGAATTTTGCATTTAAAATTCTAAACTTGGGAATGAGTACCAAATTTAAATAAAATTCTCTAATGGTATGTTATGAGGACTGACTGAATGGAAGAGTTAATTTTATTGATGCATGTCAAACATTCAGATTTGTGGAGCCACTCTAAAATTCGTGAACAAGAATCTTTGATGTGGATACCAAAAATCTGCCTATTCATGAAATTCTAAGGTGTCATGAAACTCCCTCTTTAAATGATAAATAGTTAAAGCAGAAATTGTTTTGTCAACATATAACTTATCATTTTCTTCTTTTTCATGTATAATTATATTTAGAATGTATTCATTTATGTATAGTTTTACATATATATCAATATAATCCTAAAATTGATATTAACTAGCATCATAGAAATATATTAATTGTTCCTTTCTTATATTCAGTCACACTTGTCACACTTCTTTGGGTAAGCTGGTATCTAAATTTTTTTTCTGACTCTTGACTCATAGAGTTTGGGAAGGATTAACCCCACTCTTGATTATATGAATGACTTCTGATTTCCTTAACTGAATCATCCTATCCCATCATCTCGGTCTCAGTGCTTGGGCATGTTACTCAAGCAGAGCTAATGAGGTATAAGCAGATATTGTTATAATTAGTGAGAAAATAAAATAAATGTCTTATTTCCTTGCATGCTATGGTGTAGGAATGAGTGGGTTGTGGCTTTCACTACTGTCTTTGACCGGTAGAAGAGTACATGGAGTAGTCAGTGTTGGTTTGGGCTGGGAAAGGCACATATCATAACCTGAAGATGAGGCTTGCCAAGCAGAAATGTAACAAAATAAACACCCATGACTTTGATGGACTTTGGAATTAGTCTTGGCTGAATTCAATCCTCTCTTTGGAGTTTTTCATAACTTGAATTAATAATGCAGCTTTTGTTGAAGCTGGTTTGCATTGGCTTTTATATTACTTATAGAACCTTAGAATCTTGCTCTAACTCTCAATATTTCATGAACACTATGCGATACTACATTAGACTTTTATCACCATTTTTATTCATAAATTAATTTAATATATTTCTTGATATCCACAAGATTTATAAGATTTGAAATATAATTTAGGAAGGGAAACATTTTTAATATTTTGATATAATTTATGGATTGCAGGAATGGTTTAAAGCAATATTTGCTAGAGAGAGAGCCAGTGCAGCATACTCATCAACACCTGTAAACCTGGTAGAAACATACATTTGAAAATCACTAATTTAGGAGATCAGAATATTACCCAACCAATTCATCAGTAGTTTCTATTAGGTGCCTCACAATATAAATTAAATGATATTTTGTACCACCAGGCATTGGCAAAAATTTAGGGGGAATGCAGATTTATTATTCACAGCAACTTAATTCAAAAAAGGAGAAATGGGTATTGATTTTTCCAGATGGGTTATTGACAAAATGGAGAAGTAGTTACCACAATTCTTATACTATTTTCTTAATCATAATAGGATGAACTATTTATATTTTGCCCTGCATATAAATTTACCTACACAACTTATTCTAGTTACAGGAAGTGTGATCAGCCCACAGGGATGGGCACGTGGTCAAAGCCTATCTAAATATATTTTTTATCTTCTTGACAATGAGTTAGTATAGGGAATGGGCAAATGAACAAGTAGTGGAAATTATTTAAAAAATGAAATATAATATGAATACTGGGAGAAAGAATATTTTTCTTTCTTCTAATGTTGAAAAACCATGCACTGCACCATTTATAGAGAACTTGTGGGCCAAGTGAAGCCAAGTAGTGACAAGCAAAAATGAGAGGTGATCTCCAGCACTCTACCAAGCCTGGGTTATTTCTCTGATCCTGTGAACTATGTGGGTATTCAGTACTTAAGAAAAAACTTCCCTTTTGCTAAGCCTATTTGATTTCAGTTTCTGTCATTTATCAGTTAAATAATCTTTAATACTCCACACAACACATGGGCTATAAATCTGCATATATTCGTTAGGGTGGGATATAAACAAATATATAAGAATTAACTTCCAGATGCATTTTATGAATGTTTGTACACTCTATCCCAAAATCAATAACTTGTTTAGAGTTTGCCAGTTTTTGCCTGGAGCTTAATCTCAAAATAATGGGGATGCTCTCAAAGATATGAAGTTTTTCCTAGATAGCGTTGACTGAGTTTTATTATTTCAATTGACCAGCATTTTTAAATTAATTATCTTAAAACAAAATTACTGAATATTTATCCATTCATTTATTGTTATGGATTGAATCATGTCCTCCAAGAAGACATGTTCAAATTCTAACTCCTGGCCCCTGTGAATGTGAACACAAAAAAATATTATCTTAAAATATAAAGAATGTGTTTAATAATAGGTCATCATAACTTATCTTGGTGTATAATCCCTATGCAATTTGGATTACTTAAATTAGTGGCTCTCAAGCATTGCTTATGTAAGAAGCATTTGGTAAATTTAAAAATAAAATCTATAAAAACAGGGCTATGTGACAGTGACTCAGTGGTAGAATTCTCTCCTGCCATGCTGGAGACCCAGGTTTGATTCCCGGTGCCTGCCCATGTGGAAAACAAAAACAAAAACAAAAACAAAAACAATATCCCTGAATCCCTGACTAACCCGCAGAAATTTTGGTTTATACAAAGCTGTTTTTTCTTTTCTTTCTTGTTTTTTTTTTTTTTGGCATGGGCAGGCACTGGGGATGGAACCCGGGTCTCAGAAGCTGTTTATTTTTAAAAGCGCCACCAATGATTTACTATTTAGCCGGTGTTGCAAAGCCCTGATTTAAGTCATTATCTGAAATTTAAGCATCATCTAAAGGCTCTTCTAGTTAACTCTCAGGGCTATTTCACGGATCCTTTAAGCTCTGTCAAGTATCTAAATCAGTTACATATATTCAGTCTTCAGAAATAAACATAAATACACATATACAGTTGCTTTACACTTAAGTTCTATTCAATTAGTCTAGAGTCTATGCTTATTGACTTCATAGCTCCTATCTATCTTTATGACAGTAGCATGCTGCCTTTCTTTATATATCTTTGTAGTAGGTTTTGAATTCAGAAGTGTGAACCCCCTATTTTTGTCTTTGTTTCCAAAATTGTTTTGCTCTTCCAAACAATTTCTTTATAAATATTGGAATCACCTTGTCTATTTCAGCAACAATACAAAAAAAAAAAAAAGACAGCTGAAATTTTTGTAGAGACTGTGTTCAAAGTGTAGTTCATGCTGGAGTGTTTTATCATCTTAACATTGTACTCCAATCCATAAATGTAGAATTAATTCCCATTTATTTAGTTCTTCTTTAATATTTTTAAACAATGTTTTGTAGGTTTCAACATACTAGTCTTGAAATTTTATTAAGTTCGTCTCTGAGTATTTAAATTTTTTGATGCTGCTACAAATCAAATGTGTTTCTTAGTTTCATTTTGGAATGATAATCACTAGAGTGTAGAAATAAAATAGATTTTTGCATATTGATTTTGCATCTGCAATTTTGCTGAAATTGTTCATGAATTCCAGCAATAGTTTTTCATGGATTTCTTAGGATTTTCTATATACAAGATCATGGTAAGTCTGAATAGAAATAGATTTATTGCTTCCTTTCCAGTATAGATGCATGTTATTTCTTTTCCTTGTCTAATGATACTGGCTGTAATTTCCAACTCAGTATTAAAAATGATTATTGAAAACGGATATGCTTGTGTTGTCTCTGATTTAATGGAGAAACCATTTAATATACCACCATTAATTGTGATAATATGTGCACGAGTTTTTTGTTGATGCCCTTTATTAGATTGTTGAGGATTTTCTCTTTTGTTGGGGACTCATGTCCCCCTACAAAAGACATGTTCAAATGTTAATCTGTGTTCCTGTGAGTGTAAACCCATATGAAATTAGGAGCTCTGAAAGATCAAGATGTGGATGCATTTAGTTAAGATGTGAACTCTGCAAAGATCTGATTTCAATGAGGCCAAATTGAATTGGGGTGAGCCTTAATCCATTAACTTACAAAAACTTTATAAGGAGAAGAAACATACAGACATAGATGATTGAGCAGGATAAATACAACCTAGAAGGAGAATTTAGGTGATGAAGTTAGAGATGCAAGCCAAGGAACCTCAAAGAGTGTAGCAAATCAGCACCAGCATGCTACTGACCCTAGGAGAAAGCATAGCCTTTTGATACCTTCACTTTGGACTTCATACTTTCAGAGTCATGAGGCAGTAAATTTCCATATTTCAAGTCCACCCACTATGTGATATTTATCATAGCAGCTTTGACAAACTGAGGCATCTTGTACTTATGATTTCTTTTACTATCTTTATCATGAAAGGATGTTGGATTTTTTCAACCATTTTTATGCATCTAGTACACATTTTATAAAATATATTTTTAACTAATTGATGTCCGCATTCAAATACAATTGTACCACCTCATGTACATGGACTGCACTTAATATCTGAACATTTCAAATTCCTCCCTCCTTTCTTTGTGGAATTGTTATTTATTGCACATATCCACATGATATATTCGTAAACTACATTGTTACTATTATTACTTTCTATAGTCATATTTTAGATTAATTATGATAAAGAAAATAAAATGTTTTATTCTACATTAATTTATTCCTTCTTTGATACTCTCCCTTTCTCTATGCAGCTACACCTTTCAGAACTATATAATTTTCTTTCTATATTAAGAAGTTCTTTTAATATTTCTTGCTGGGAAAGTCAGTTGCCGATGAATTCTCTCAGTTTTTATTTAATTGAGAAATACGTTTTTTATTTTGATGGAATATTTGGGGATATAGAATTCTAGATTGGTGGGATTTTTTTCTTCCAACACTTTAAATATTTTAATATGCTCATTTTGCTTGCCTGTTTTCTTATGAAAAGTCTCTTGTAATTTTTATCCTTGTCCCACTATAGATTTTTTCTAGCTTCTTCAAAGAAGTTTTCATTGACTTTGATTATGTTATATCTAAGAGCTTTTCGTAAATTTATCCTTCTTAGTGGTATCTGATCTTCACGGATCTGTGCTTTGCTGTCTGAAATTGATTTTTAAAAGATTTGGCCATTATTGTTTTAGATATTTCTTCTGTGCCATTCTCTTTCTACTCTTACTGTAAATTACATATTTGTTGCTAGTTTTAAAATTTTTTTCACAAATCTTGGGATATCTGTTCTCCCACATCCTCTCTATCTCACTTTTATTCTTTGTTGTCTTTGAAATTCACTTTGGGATGTTCATATTGATCAAACTGGAATCTCACTGATTCTTTCCTTGGCCATGTCCAATTATTAATAATTCCATCAAAGGCATCCTTTATATTGTTTATTTCTATAATTTCCTTTATTTTTACCTTAGAGATTTGATCTTTTTGCTGAAATTATCCATCTGTTCTGGTATGTTGCCTATTTTCCCATTGATTCTCTTGTATATTAATTATAGTTTATATCCATACATTGTGTCATCTGAGGCTGATTCCAAGGCATGTCTTGTCTCTTCATACCATGTTTTATAATGCCTTAAAATTCGGATGTGATATATCAGACAAAAGGAACTGAAATAAATAGGCATTTAGTGTGAGGTTTTATGCTCATGTGGATAAGAGTCAGGCTATGTTTAAGTTTGCTGTAGCTGTAGGTGACAGAAATTTCAAATTCTTCCAGGGTTCTTTCTGTTTCCTCTGTGTCTTTGATTATCCCTAAGACACCCTCCTCCTCAGATAGAGTCTGCCTCTTGCAGCTCTTTCACCTATAATTCATTGTTATTGTACTGGAACCCTGTTGCTATGGTGGTAAGGCATTTTGGAAGGGGAGAATTGTGCAATTAATTGTCTTTTGATGAATCTAGGTCTCTTGGTCTTGCTCCTTACAAAATGTTTCTCTAGATGTGTAGCTTTTATTTTTCTTTTCTCTGCTCCTCCTCCATTTCCAGTATGCAGCCTTCTCAATCTATCTCTTTGAAGTCCTGTCCCCTGTTGACTATTGTAGTGGTAGTGGTTTGGAGGTATACAAGCTCCAAAAAATCATGTTCTTAAACTTACTCAATTCCTGTGGATGTAAATCCAGTGTAAATAGGACCTTTGGATGAGGTTATTTCAGTAAAAGTGTGGCACAACCCAGTCAAGATGCATTTTAATTCTATTACTAAAATACTGTACAAGCAGAATGAAATTCAGACACCAAGAAAAAGTCACAGAAAAAGCAGTCAGAAACTTCAAGATAATGGAACTCTAAAGAGAAGGGAGAGTCCAAGAAAGACTGCCATGTGTATTGTTATGTGAGAGAGGAGTCCAAGACCAAAGATTACAAGCAGTCAGCTTCAGACGTCTTTTAATCATTTTGTCTTTTCTTTTCTTTTCTTAATGCTTATTATAGGTTTTACAATATTCATCTTAACTTATGAATGTCTACTTCAGATTCATTCTTAGTTCCAGTGAAATCTAGAAACATTATTCCTCCACAGCTCCATTCTCTCCTCCCATTTTTGTGCTATTTTATTAAAGGATCTATAATACAAACAATACCATAAAATATTGAAATTATTTTAAAGAAGCTAAAAAAATAGAGCAAGTATGTATTTTAATTTTGTTATATTGACCCACCTATATATCTTCTCTGCTTTTCTTCATTTCCTCCTGTGAATTTGGGGGCCTGATGTCACCTCATTACTCCAGTATGCCTTTGTATCCTCCCACCCTCTTTGTGCTTTTATTTTCAAATATATTGCATGTCTATACTGTATAAGACAAATAATATAAATATTTTATGTTACTGTTTTAAAATAAGTTGACAGAAAAAAAGGAGAATAAGTATGCCATTTCACTCTCTTTTGTAATTACCAGCATACATGTATTTGCTTGTACTATTTCAGTGTATTTGTGTGTGATGGTTTGGAACTCTATGTACCCGCCAAAAAATGTGTTCTTAAAGTTAATCCATTCCTGTGTGTGAAGCCAATGTAAGAAGGACTTTCTGATGATGCTGCTTCAGTTAATGAATGACTCACTTTAATCAGGATGTGTCTCAATCCTGTTGTAGATGTCCTTTAAAACAGAATGAAATTCTTACAAAGAAAGAGAAAGCCGCAGGAAGCAAAAAGCTAAAATGGAGCCCAAAGGAGAAAGGAAAGAGCAGGAGATACTCTCAGGTGCCTTGCCATGTGAGAAGCTCAGGACAAAGTGTTGCCAACAGCCAGCCCCAGTCCACACAGTCCTGGAGAGAAAACATCACCTTGACGATGTCTTGATTCAGATATTTTCCTAGCCTCAAAACTGATGCATGTCATGCTATGTGGTTAAGCAGGCTAGGACAATCAAACTCTGTTTAAAAAAAATATTGTGGGCCATTACTTGTTTTCAGTCTGAAGAAATTAATTTACCAGATTTTACAAGTCAGATCTGTTAGCAATGAACTATTTAGGGAAATTTTCAGTCATTAGTACTTCAATGTTTTTTTTTTTTTTTTGTCTTTTCTCCTTCTATTTCTTCTATATTTCCCTTTATATATAAGACATTTATTGGGCTTCCGCATTTCTCTGGGGTTTTGTTCATTTTTCTTCATTCATTTTTCTTTCCTTTGTATTGCATAATCTTGACCAATCTATCTTCAAGTTCGCTAATTCCTACTTCTCCCAGTTCAAATCTACTGTTTTCTTCCTCTGGGAAATGTTTTATTTACCGGTATTGTACTTTCCATTAAAAATTGTATTTCTTTACTGATGTCCTCTATTTAATAAAACATTGTGATAATACATTCCTTTTGTTTTTAGATCACACTTTCCTTTCAGCTCTTGGAACATATTTATAATGGCTATGTTGAAATACTTTCCTATTAGAGCTCACATCTGATTGTTCCCACAGGCAGTTTCTGTGGCTGGTTTACCCTAGACACCACCCTTTGGCACCGTCCTTTCTTGTATATTTGCATATTTTGTAATTTCTCTTTTGGAAAATGGACAATTTAGATAATGTACTTCAGAATCTCTGGGTACTACCCCCATCCTGTATCCACCCCTGAAGCTTGCTTTTCTAACTTGCCTGTTTGTTTACCGATAGGCTAGATTATTTTGGTAAAGTATATTTCCCTCCATAGTGTTAAGCCTCTCTTATTGATCCTCAGATGTGCTCAGCTCTGTGTGTACCCAAAACCACTCCAGGATGATAGCAGTAAAAGTATTTCATGCTTCCTCTCTTCTCCTGATCATATCCTATAATTGCTGACTGATTGTTTTATAGTTATCAACAGTGTGTAGAGGTATAAATTCCTCTACAGGCCAAACCAGTCAAATTGTATCTCCATGGATGCAATAATTTCTCCAGTGAGTGTGTGATATTTGTTCTGTCTCCAGGAGGACTTCTCCCATTTAACTTACCTCCTGGAACTCTTGTGTGAGTGACCTCATCTATAGACTCAGCTGTATCTTGAATAAACCCATGAACTTCCTGCTAATTGCCTTCTAGCACAACCTCCACTGCTTCTTAGAACGCCCTTAAGTTTGAACTTCACACTCTACCTAGTATGAATTCAGTTCCTTTGCAAACCATTTAGGAGATATATATTTTCCAGCCTTCTTCTTCTTGAATAGAATCTCTGCCAAGGCTCAAGAGATCAGTGGGGATGATGGCAAGCTTTTCTCTGAGTGATACCCACACTCTAGGAACTGAGTGTTGGTGGTGGTGGTGGGGGGAAGGGGTCCAGTAGCCATTCCTTCACCTAAGACTTAATCTCAGCGACAGGCAGCAGGGAGCAGGATAAGAAATGCTAAGATCCTGAACCTCCCAGGAAGAAAGCTATCTGTCTGGGAACTATTGAAAATTGAGCTCTGCGCTCTTGGCAGCAGCACTCTGGATTGAGTTGCTGCCTTTTTGAGCTGGAAGGGAAGAGGGAAAGAATAGTCTTGACTTAAATACTAAGACTCTTGCCTTCTTGAAGTTTTTAAAAATTTTTTAAAAATATATGTTCAAAGAAAAAAGTGAATGATTCTTGAAGTAAACTTCAACAAGTAGATACAGAACAGATTTCAGAGTTTGTTGAGGGTTACTGTTCCACTATCTCAGAGGTTTCCTTCTAGCTGCTCCAAAAGCCTGGAGGATAGAATAATTATTTATTTTATTTTATTTTTTTGTGAAAAATAACATATATACAAAAAAGCAATAAATTTCAAAGCACATCACAACAATTAGTTGTAGAACAGATTTCAGAGTTTGGCACAGGTTGCAATTCCACCATTTTAGGTTTTAATTTCTAGCTGCTTTAAGATACTAGAGACTAAAAGAAATAGCAACATAATGATTTAGCAATCACACTCTTTTTTCAAACCCTACCTTTTCTGTATAACTCCACCATCACCTTTGATCTTTCTCCCACTCTTTAGGGGTTTTGAGGCTATGTGCATTTTAACTTTATCGTGTCGGAAGGATTGTTGATAATATGGGATGGGGGAAGGAACTAGGTAATGTCATGGAGAGGCTAACCCCTCTGCATTTCAGGATTTATCTGGTCCAGAGACTCATCAGGAGGCTGTAGATTTCTGGAATGTTTCCCTAGGGCATAGAACCTTTGTAGAATCTTATATAATGCTCTAGATGTTCTTTAGAATTGGTAGGAATGGTTTAGGTTGGGGTTTGGCAAGTTATGATAAGCAGTAATGTCTAACTAAACCCTGTGAAAGAGTGCCTTTAGAGTAGCCTCCCGACTCTATTTGAACTCTCTCGGCCACTGATACCTTTTGTGTTACACTTCTTTTCCCCTTTTTGGTTAGGATGACATTAATGATCCCATGGTGCCAGGGTCAGACCCATCCCTGGGAGTCATCTCCCATGCTTCTAGGGTGACTGTCACCCCTGGATGTCATGCCCCACATGGTGGGTGGTGGTGGTTGATGCTTTTACCTGAAGGGTTGGGCTTAGAGAGAGAAAGGCCATATCTGAGCAACAGAAGAGGTCCTCCAGAAGTAATTCTTAGACATGCTTAAGCCTTTCTGCTACATGGATAAGCTTCACAAGAGCAAGCCTCAAGTTGAAGGGTTTGGCCTATTGATTTGGGTGTCCCTAATGTCTGACACAGTATCAAGGGTTTCCCTGGGGGTAAAGTTAAATAGCTCCAATTTTTAACCCCCATTCCTCAAGAGATTTTGTCAATATATTCTGGGATATATCTAGGCATTACATTAAGCCATATATATGTATTATACATTATGATGTATAATCTACATATATTATCATATCATGTATATATAGTTTTCTTTATCTATATGGAATTTCGGTCAGCAAAGTTCCCAAGCTGCTATACTGGGTTTATATCTCTGAATAATATTTTTAAAGATTTCCTTCTAATGTTTCTTCTAATGTTTCTTCTCTGTTTCAGAACTGACACTAACATTTCCAATTGCAAGATCCAAAGGGGCACTTTCAAAGTTAGAATGTTGTAGAGGAGACATAGCCATTATTCTCAGATAAAGCTGCAAGTTGATGAGTGGAAAGACATGAGGTTGGAAACAGTCCCAGGTGAATCTCTAAAAAAACATCCACACTTTCTGGCAAACTGATTTAGTTGGAGTAAGCTTCACTGAGTTTCAGCATCTTCAGGGTGAGCTGCTGTGGATTCCCCACTTTAGAGGAGCACCCCGAGCTCATTGATGAGGACTCCTCTTAACTATGCTTCCCAGGGCTTCTAACAGTGATGGGAGACTCTTATTCTCCATATTAAACCATCTACAAGGAATATATAAAAGGAAATCACATCTAGGTTAATGATTTTTGAAATGATTTCCATTGTTTCAGTCTGGTGGCACAATATTTCACATAACGGGTACAGCATTCATTCATTCATGTATTCATCAAAATTTGAAATAAATGCCTACACCTGTCTGAGAAAATAAATACACAGATGTGGCCAGAACAATTATATGACATGGATATATAATCAGAGTGAAAATGCCACCAAAGCTTCACTCATAATTCCCTTCCTGAAAGAATGATAAAGTCAGTTGAGTTCTACATAAAGGAAACTTTGGCAACTCAGCTAAGAACGGCTTACTTTGAAAAGGCTAGGATACAAAGGGCATGTCATAAAAAAGTTGTTGATTACGAACAAGATAATGCAATATCACACCAATTGTGTAATATTTTTTTCCCAAAGGATTAGTTCATATAAGCAGGAAACAACAAGAAAATCAGCATGTAGGTATATTATTTTAAAAGATTAAGAAAAACTTATCTTAATATTCAGATACTATTATATGAATGAATGAAAAATCCAAAAATAAACAGGAATTTATTGGAATCAAGTAGCTCAGCAATGTACTTTTTATAAAATAAATAATCAGTAAAATTTTATATACCAATTAACAATTACAGCCAGTTGAGAAATTACACTTGAGGAAAGATCCTATTCATGCTGTGTGGTACATTCTTGGTGAAACACAGGAATCCAATTCTACCGTGAAACAAAGAAGAAAACATGTTCCTTTTCGCCTTCTGCTCAGACAGCAAGAGTATGTGACATATCTTAGGTGAATTGGACCCATTTCCTCAGGGATTTTTTTATCAATACAGGAAGTTTAAAGCTTGTTCACATCACAGGATTGAAAAATCACAGCTGTTCAATGTTTTAACATTGATACTGTCAGCTGTAAAGTCCTGACCAGGCTATTACTGTTTCAGGATTTGATTTTCAAGATTTCTTTGGGTCCAGTCTGTTTTCCAAATCTGCCATGCCAGCAATTCTGTAGATTCTGTGTCCTGGAAAACATCTTAGCCAGAGCGTGTTTTTATTAAACAAAAGCAAGGACCCTGATTAAAAGCTAATAGTAAACATGCAAATGGAGACAACCAAATTACAGATACATATGTGTATGTGCGAGTGTATGATGTGTGTTCTTATGTCTTTGTATGAATTCCTATTCTACAAGTTATGCTTTAACCAGTATGCCTGCTAAATATTTTCAGTGTTTTTAAGGATGTATGGAATAGGCATTGTTTTCCATTTTGATGAATTAATATGTTAAATATATCTTCTTTGCAGTCTTGTAATAGAATCTTATTTCTCTGGATGATTTGTAGTTAATATGCCTCTAGATTCTCTTCTCTAATAATTTCCTTAGAAGTCTTGCAGTGTTCCTATAAGAGAAATTTGAAGATAGTGTTTTAAATTACATTGTTTTAAAAAGTAAAACCAGCACTATAACATTTTTGCATCATCAGAACCAGACTTTGAAATTCCACATTCATGCAATACTTACATTATGACTAGTAGATCATCTTTAAGGGGAAAGTTCATATACCCCAATCTTGACATAAGTTCAAACTGCAGTTTTGTGTAAACTAATGTCATATGTATTGCTGTAGTATGTAATTCTGGTTTCTGTAGTACTCATTTATTTCCTTAAGGATTAAAGTGATTTTCTGGTATAAATAAAATAAAAAAGAAAGAAACAAATTCCAAAAAATAATATTTGTTTGGATAGACATTTTGAAAAATAAGTACCAAATGTTCACCGTTATTTTTTGGACAGTAACTCCATCAATGTTTTTCTATTAATTTTTGTAATTAATGTTTCAGTGTTGAGGTGTAAAATATGTAAGTTATAACAATAAATGAAAAAAATATCTGTATGACTATGTGTGTTCATTGTGATTGCAATCCTGAAAATACTAGCAGGTATGAAGTAAAAATTTAAATACTATTGTATTAGGAAGAGGCATTACGGAGCAGTCTGTCCAGAGCATGTTAACTACCTATTATATTTATGTTGTCAACATATTATCAAAAGAGTTCTCATCACATGTTGAGCCAATTTGGGAACAAAATGTTTTTCATATAAAGTGATTTAACATGATCAGCATGTCACTCATGCCATCAATGAACCACTTATTTTTTCTGTGTGTGCATGTTATTTCTCAGAAAGCATTTATTCAATATGGACTGCAAAGAGGCTAGGTCTAAACACATAATTATTCAATACACTCACATAAACATAGTGAGTAACAATTAATTAAATATTCTTATAGCACTTATGTGACATAAGTACAAATATTACTACTTCAAAATACAAATACTGATATAAAGTAGGGAGAAGTCTTTAAATGTATGTTGAAACCATATTTGACAAGATCTTATAAGCAGAAGGATTCAGTGAGAAATTGAATCATCTTTGCAAGTTATCATATTAATTTGCCAATGATATGTGGTCATGTCATTCAACTCTTTAAGCATGCATTAACTGTAAATCTCAACACTCTTTGTTCCAGTGACTACATTGATTGCATTATATTGTTCTCAAGAAATTCAACCTATTAACTTGCAAAGCAGGTAAGCATTCCTGTAAAACATTTTAGCACTTAAAGATTACAGACCTGAAACAATGGATTTCTAAAGCATTGATAAACATTCAAGCCATACTTAAATTATGATTACTCAGTCCAAATGTAGAACGAAGGTCAAGCGTCAAGATACCACAGAGAAAAAAGATTGTGAGCTCTTGACTTTATATACTTATCAGTTAGACATCATAAACGGTATGGTCTTAAGACACTGAAAACATTATAAAAGTGGAGATTTTAGGGGGAAATAAATGATACAGAAGTTTATTCCAGATGAAATTTGGAGTTAAAATACAACTAAGGCCCACTTGATAAAATATCTGGTTTGGAGGACATAAAACCTTTGAGAACAAAATGTAAAGTTGACCTAGAAAATTCAAGTTTTCCTCTTTTCATGAGTATTTGTTCTTGCATTTTCATGTATGTTAAATTTTAGTGAAATGATATATGTACAGCAATTTATAGATGGATATTCCCTCTTTTGATACCATTTTGGTTCTCTCATTTGGTTTTTTATTCTTTTTTCATTCTTTCCTAAACTCATGCTTTTCAATGCTTCCAATGTTATCTATTTTCATATTATCTTACTGCCTTGTATATTACGGTTACGTGATTAAATTGCATAGTTTAAACAACAACAAAACAGCTCTGCCATTATTTCATGTGTTCACACCTATAGCTGTTAAATAGCTGTGAGTATCTGTGTGTGTGCACATGTTCCATATGTGGAAATGTTTCTGTTTTCTCAATCAATACCTCTCCTCACATCACTATTCTCTTCCTATTTTTCACTACAACATATCTTATTAGATTCTTGCTGGCTCTGATGAGGTCTGTTCTATTACATGTTTATGTTGTTTTCAGTAAAGAAAGGTGATAGCATGAGATTTATGTAAAAACTGAAATTAGAAAGTTTGTACCCATTGTGTTTCAATTTATTGTTAAACTTGAATAATTACATTTTCTAAAAGTTAAAGCTGAAATGTAGAATAGAGTTTTTAAATAGGAAAATTTTCTAGTTAAACAATATAGCCTGGAACAGTAGGGGGTATTTTTGGAACTGAAGTGTTTAATGGTTGGTTGATATAAGATTGGACACTAATGGAAATGTTTTACTTGTGTAAGGCATTTGGTTAAAATGTCAACATTTTTTTTCATGTTTCCTGTGCTGTTCCTAATGAGGCAGGGAATTCCAGTGGAAAGCAAATTGGAGAAAGAATAGAGAAAACCATATATCAGTTCTAAACTGATTGACTGTATATGAATATGCTAAGTATTTTAAAACCTTAAATATTAGCATTCCTATTTGAAAATGAAAAAAAAAAAAATTGAAATATAGTAAAAAGATCCTAAAAAAAAAACAAAGAGTTTTGAGTTGATCGCATGGAAGAACGCAGAGCAAAGCATATTTTCCCTCTAATAATATAGCAGCATTTTTAAAAAGATGATCATCTTTACAATAAAAATGTTTATATTTATTCATTTATCTGTTTTATTATTATTATTATTATTATTATTATTATTATTATTATCATGCATGAGCAGGTACCACGAATTGAACCCAGGTCTCTGGCAGGGCAGGTGAGAACTCTGCTTGCTGAGCCACTGTGGCCCAATCACTCTACACAATCTTTAGACTTAAAATAGAGGTAGGTTAACTACATTAGTATAGTATTGGCATAAGAACAGCACAAAAGATCAGGGCTCATGGATTATAGTTGAACAACAAGTATTTCCTTCTGAGTATTCTCAAATACTAAACAGTAAAAAGAAATAGCTATATAATGAGTCAGTAGTCACCGTCATTTGTTAAATCCTAATTTCTCAGTTGCACTTATTCCCTGTCATTTGAACTTTCTCTCGATCTTCAGGAATTTCTGAGCAATGATCATTTTTACTTCTTCATGCTGGAAAGGGGAGTTGACCTTATGGGGTAGAGGAATGAACTCGGATGATGTTCTTGGAGATACTGGTATCTATGGGTTTCAGGATGCCATCTGGCATAGGAACAATCTGGAGCCTTTCAGTTTGGTAAAAATAAATTTACTAAGAAAAATTTTCATAGAGACTCAGCTAGAGTCCAGGGCACCCCCAAGGGTTTTCAGAAATACTGCTGATTGGGGCTTGGCATACCATTATAGCCTGCAACATCTGGCTGAAGCTTGCATAAGTACAATTTCCAGAATGACCTCTCAACTCTGTGAAATCTCTCAACCACTGAAACTTTACTTTGTTCCATTTCTTTTCCCAGTTTTAGTCAAGAAGGCATTCCCAACCCCATGATGTCAGGGCCAGGCCTTATCTCTGGGAATTATGTCCCATGTTGCCAGGAGCATTTACAACCCTGGGAAACCACAATTGATTTTTGCATATTAATTTTGTACCATACCACCATTTTGAAATTATTTATTGAGTATAATAGTTTATTCCCTGCTTACTTTAGATTTTCTATGTATATGGTTGTGTTGTCTGCATATGGAGACAGCTTTATTCCTTCCTTTACAATTTAGATAATTTTTATATATTTTGCTTACCTAATTTCCTTTGTAATACTTCTTGTACAATATTGCATAACAGTGGTGAAAATAGGCATTCTTGTCCTAATCTTAAGGAGGAATTTTAACTCTGTCATA
This sequence comes from Tamandua tetradactyla, assembly GCF_023851605.1. Taxonomy (NCBI): domain Eukaryota; kingdom Metazoa; phylum Chordata; class Mammalia; order Pilosa; family Myrmecophagidae; genus Tamandua; species Tamandua tetradactyla. The sequence continues at coordinate 34,562,830 of NC_135352.1, forward strand.
GTGAATATAAGTTTAGTGCCGGGCTTTTCATAAGTGGCCTTTATTATGTTGAGATTTCCTCCTATTGCTAGGTTTCTGTGTGATTTTATCAGAATGGGTGCTGGATTTTGTCAAATGCCTTTTTCTGTATCTATTGAATAATTGTGTGGTCTTTTCCCTTTGTTGCATTTATGTGGTGTATTATATTGATTGATTTTCATGTGTTGAACCACCCCTGCATTACTGTGATAAATCCCACTTGGTCATAATGGATAATCTTTTTAATATGCATTGGATTTGGTTTGCTGGTATTTTCTTAAGGCTGTTTAAATCTACATTCTTAAGGGAATCTTGCTGTGATGTTCATTTCTGGTGATGTCTTTATCAGGCTTTTGTAACGAGGTTATGCTAGCCTCAGAATGAATTAGAAAGTATTCCGTTCTCTTTAAAGACTTAAAACACTTTGAGAAGGATCAGTGTTTACTCTTCTTTAAATACTTGGTCACCAGTGAAGTCATGTGCTCTTAGGTTTTTCTTTGGTGGAATGTTTTGGAATATTGATTCAATTTCTGTATTTCTTTTTCTAAAAAGAATTTTTAATTGTGCCTTTATTCACTTTAAGATTCTATAAATAAAATGATAACTCACTACTGTGGGATAGAAATCATCCTCTGAATGGTATTTTTGTGTTTTTTTAAAGCAGTCTTTCTTATAGGACTCTTACTGATCACACAGTACTTACAAAACTGTCAGATATAATGATATGCACAATCTAAACAAAACAGGCTGATTGAGAATTTACATAATGTGGTAAAAGGATACATGTTCAAACTTAGCAGTGTGGACAGATGCTAGCTGTGGGAGGGGGTGAAGAGGTGACGGATACCTTCATGAAGGGGTAAGAGTGTTCCCAAGAGTAAGACTGATTCACCTGCCATGATGACAAACAACTCCCACTAAGAAATATAGGTATTCCACATGCAGCTAAAGATGCAGAGTAAATTTTGACTGCTACATAGACAGTCTAAATGGACTTATCTGTGATCCTTTTGTGATACTCTCATGAAACTAGTAAACAGCAAAACTCATGCAAGTAGCAGGAAGCGTCAAGTCACTTCTGAATGTGATTTGGAAGATGTTCTATTCTCGCTATTTATATTGGTAAATATTTATGTTCTCCTTTGCTACATTTCCTTTACAATTGACATGCATTTAAGAGTGGGGGAATTTTGATGGCTGTTTCACCTAACAGTGATAAGTACTTCTGAAAATGTGAGAAAGATGTAATACCATGTTTTACTTGCACACATAACATAACACAAATCATCTATAGCTTTAAGCCAAAAGGCAGAAAAAAGTACATCTGAGTTTTAATGTTTGAGTTTGAGTTTCTATCACTGTCCTAATGAAAGTAATACAATTGCCTGTTTATTTAGCAGATAAGATTGAGTTCTCAGGAAAAATCTGAAATAGGATTTACTAGTCCTTTATTCCCTCAGGCCTTTTTAGAAGAGGATTGAGGATTCGTAAAAACTACTGTGTTTTTCTGCAAGTAATTGTCTAAGGAACAAATCAAAGTAGCAGCAGCTTGGTATTTTATCAAACTTCCTAACACTAGAGGAGATCTGACTTGGTATAATCCAGTAGAAATCAGGAATGTTGACTGAGAGTTCAGAGTCAAAGTTTTTTCTGTACATCCCCATGTACCCTGCTTTGTGCCAACTATTAAGGCAAATGGTTCTCTGGTGGGATATGTTTTACAACACATGCTTAAAGGTCCTCCTATGGAGCTTTCTCTAGTTGAATAGAAGCTTCTATAAAAAGTTGGCAGGTTTCTGTGACCCTAAATAGAAGACAGTGTCTCTCTGAATGTCTTTAAGTTACTGCTGGAATTGCAAGTTCTTATTGAGAAAAAGTGCACTAAACTCAAAGTTCTCTTTTATTGGCAAATTAAAATGTAAACTATTTTACTTAAAGAATTCTAAAATTTGAAACAAGATGCTCTAGGTTAAATAATGGAATTTCCCAAAGCTGATCTGGAGCTCAGTTTTTCTACCTGAAATACAAATACAACTTCCTACAACTCTTAGGTAGGAGCACTTCTGTTTTGATAACCTGTGATTAGATGGCTGATCAATCTCAGTTGGGAACATACCTTTTTTTTTTTTGCCCCTTGTTGTAAAGATTTTAGAAAATCTAGAACCAGTGAGTCTGCTAGCTGTCCACCCACAATTTCATTTCAAATATCTCCAGAGAGGAACATTACTTTTCATGGAATCTGTACTCATCCTTCTCACTTTCATATACTTCAGAAATGACTGTGAAAATGTTTACCATGCTCTCCATCAGTAGGGAAAAGCCCCAATTAGCATTCAGCTGCAAGTATCTTTTGTTTTGATTAGCTCACTCTTGCTGACTTGAATGAGGAACTTGTTTTTTCTTTTTTTTTTTTATCATGGGCAGGCACCGGGAAACGAACCCAGGTGCTCGGGCATGGCAGGCAAGCATTCTTACCTGCTGAGCCACCGTGGCCCGCCCAAGAAACTTGGTTTTATGTTGTAGAAGAAGCTGCTTCTTGACACGTGTATCTTTCTGTTATCACCAGGATTGCAGTACGATGTGGTTCTTGGACAAGGTGAACGTGTACTCTTTGTCCCAAAGTGCAGGGTGAAAGTCTTTTCTACTGGAGGGGGGTTGCGATGTGCATGTGGGGAGGGAATCTGAGGGGTCCAGCTCTGGATGTGGCAGCAGCAAGTTTCTGAATCTGGACTCTGTATTTCTCATATTCTTATTGAAGTTCTCCACTTCTTCTTGAGTCAATTTATGTAATTTGTGTATTTCCAGGAATTTTTCCATTTCATCTAGATTATTCAATTTGCAAACATACAATCATTCATAGAATTCCCTTCTAATCCTTTCAAAAAAATTGTAAGGTCAATAGTGATATTTCTGTTTATAGTTTTCTTTTCTCTTTGTCAGTCTTGCCAAAAGTCTCTCAACTTTTTTGATCTTTTTCAAGGGATAAAGTTTTTGTTCTGTTGATTCTCTCGAAGATAGAGATAGAGTTTTCTATCTCTACTTCCCATGTATTTCTGCACTAGTCCAATTTATCCCTTCTTTTTGATAATTTGTGTTTACTTTGCTCTTTCTTTCTTTCTTTTTTTTTTTTTTTTTATACATGGGCAGGCACTGGGAATCGAACCCGGGTCCTCTGGCACTTTGCTCTTTCTTGGTCCAGTTTTTTAATGATGAGAAATTAGATTATTAATATCACATATTTATTTTTTACTTGTAGACATTCACAGCTATTATTTTCCCTCTGAGCACTGCCTTAAATGCATCTCATGAATTTTGGTATATTGTGACTTCATTTTCATTTGTCTCTAAGTATTTTCTAATTTCTCTTATAATTTTATTTTATCAACCCTTACCTGAGAGTTGCTGTTTAATTTCCACATATTCTTAAATGTTAAAGTTTCCTTTTGTAATTGATTTTTAGCTTCACTGTACTGTGGTTGGAGAAGTTACTTTATATGATTTCAATATTTTTATGATTTTAATATTTTTGTAGTGATTGAGATTCCTATTTTGCCTTAATATATGGTCTTTCCTGCTAAATTTGAAAATAAAGTGCAAATGCCCTTGTGGGGTGAAATTTTCCATATTTGTTTGCTGTGCTGAGTTTGTTTATAATGTTATTCAGGTCTGCCATTTTGTTGAAATCTGAAAGTATTATTGTATAACTATTGATTTTTTTCCTTTAAGTTGCTAATATTTGCTTTACATACTTTAAGACTCTATTGTTAATTGCATATATGTTTACAATTCCTCTATCTTCTTGTAGGATGGATCCTTTTATCTATATATAATGTCTTTCACTGATTTTTTTCCCATGATAACATTAACCATATCATATGCACTGCTTAAAGGTATATGTCTGTGGTATGTACCAGTGGAAAAATTAAAAGTTTCCACAAAAAAAAAAAACATTTTCAACATCCAAAATAATGTACATATGCATGCCTTGTGAATGATTTTTAACCACATTTGAAGAGGAAAAGAGTAATTTTAAAAAGACATTAATGGTTTGAGGACATAGATTAAAATTGGGAAGAGGTATCACATGAACTCCCCCATTAAGAATCAAAGCAATTTTCTTTTTCCAGAATAGCCCTGGCTGCTTTCCCTCAAAATGCCTAGTAATGAACTACGTCACCAGCTTAGGATTCTTACTGTTTAGTTGAACCCAATGCAACTATATCAACTTACCACATATTCAGCATTTAGAAACAGCATCTAATTTCATAACATGATTTCATACCATTAAGCCTGTAAACCTGATTGCACATTCAATGTCTTCTGAGTTGGTCAAGTTATTAATATTCCCTCCCAATATGACTACGTCAGGTGGTAGAAGATTTAAAGTTCTTTGGGAACACACCTGGAATGTCTCACTGGTGCAGCTCTGTGTCTCCATGAAAGTCTAGTATCTCAAGAACCACCAGAATTCTAATACCCTGATAGACCTGTAAGTGTAAGTGTTTATTTTTACTTTTTTTTTTAACATTTCTTTTTGAGTCTACAATGTTTCATTTATTATGTTTGTCCTTACTCCTAGCATCCATTATTTACATGTACTAAAATTATTTCAAATGGAATAAGATATTTTAAACAAAGAAAAAAGACAAATCATGTAGGTATGTGTTCTAGTTTGCAAGCTGCCAGAATGCAATATGCCAGAAACAAAAGGACTTTTAAAAAGGGAAACGCATTATGTTACACGTCTAAGGCCGTGAAAATGTCCAATATTAAAGTAAGGCTATAGAAATGTCCATTCTAAGGCATCCAGGGAACTATATCTTTGTTCAAGAAGGCCAATGATGTTCAGGGTTTCTCTTTAAACTGGAAACGTACGTGACAAACATGGCAAAGTCTGCTGGATTTCTCTCCGGGCTTCTTGTTTCATGAAGCTTCCCCAGGTGTGTTTTCTTTCCTCATCTCCAAAGGTCTTTGGCTGCATGGGCTCTAAAGCTTTCCAAAATAGTTACCTCTTAAAAGGCCCAGTAAGCAACCCCACTGTGAATGAGTGGAAGTACATCTGCATAGAAACAATCTAATCAAAAGTTAAGACCCACAACTTGGTGGGTCACATCTCCAAGGAAACAATCAGAAAAGTCCCAGCCAGCAATACTGATGAGGGTTAAAGGACATGGCTTTTCTGGGGTATACATTTTTCAAATAGCACAGTATGTAATCATCTGATAGAATGATACAGAGTTATAGGAATGAAATAAAATTAAAATAACATTAAAGAAAAAAACTTTTGCAATAAACTTTTCTAAAAATTATCCTGGATGCCTACCTGGGTCATTAAGAATATAAGAGCTACATGACTCACAGGAAAAGTATTTGTCATGTAACTGGTCATTATAGCCTTTAGGCCACGTAATTCAGTAAATAATATAGTGTTATGCAAAATTATTGATATTTTCAACAGCTAATCTACCTCCTTGTACTCTCAATGCTAGGAGATATAAAACATTACAAGGAAAGACTGAAGTCTGTCTTATTAACAATCCTTTGTTTGAGATGTTTTGCTTCTCCCTTGCTGTTTGCAAGATTCTTAGTTCTTGGCATTTGACTGATTATAATGTGTCGTTTCAGAGATCTCTTTGGGTTCATTCTGCTTGGTGTTTGTTGAACACCTTGGATTTGCATATTTATATATTTCATCAAATTTGGATTATTCAGTTAAACCCTCATGTTCTGACCTCTGAGGACTTTCTTTCTAGATTTTGGCACAAAGAGGACTCTGATAGAGTTCCTTTTGGCTCCAATCTGAAAACACAATCTTTGGGTAGGCTGAACATTTTCCAGATCATCAACTGCAGTTTTCTTGGTGCTTAAGGTTTAGTTACCATCTTATCCCTTTCCTCTTTCATTTTACTATAAGCTGTCAGTAAAAACTTAGCTTGGAAATCTCTGCAGCTAAATATTCCAGTTTATTGCTTATAAATTCCATGTTCAATCCAACATTAGAACAGAATTTAGCCAAAACCTCTGCTATTTTATAACAATAAGCATAATTCTTCCAACTGCCAATAATGTGTTCATTGTTTCCTCCTAAGACCTCAGTGAAAGTAGCTTTAAGAGTCAAATTTCTACCTATAGTCTCATCAAAGCAGTCTAGGCTTTTTCCATCAAGCACTTCATAATTCTTTCAATCTCTACCCAATACCCAACTTCAAGGCCGCTTCCACATTTTTAGGTATTTTAATAGCAGCACTCCACTTTCCAGTACCAAATAGTGTCTTAGATTCTAGGCTGCTTTGGCATTGCCGGCTTAAACAATGTTAACTTACCATTTCTCTGTTTTGGAGGCTGAAAATCTTGCTTCTTTTCAGGATTGATAGTATTTTGGCTAGCTGGCAATCTTAGAGTCCTTAGCTCTCCCACCACAAGGTAATATCGAGTTCTTTCTTTTCCAGTTTCCCTCTGACTTGTAATTTCCAGGGGCTTCCTGTGGCTTCTTTTGATTGTCTTGAATTTCTTTTGCTCATAAAAGACCCTCATAATCTAGGTAATGCGCACCCTCATGAAGTCGACCCACACCTTAACTAAAATACGGTTTATTCACAAGATCTTACTCCAATTGGTTCACACACCACAGGGACTAGGAGTAAGCTTATCAAATATTATTTTTAAAATGTCTAATTAGGGAACATTATTCAAGCTACCACAGAAGATAAAATATGCACACAAAAGTGCAAAAGATATTACTTACACCTTCCCTCCGTATAAATCTTACTTGAACTGAATGCTCAATTTTGGTTATGTGCAATTTCTAAATTGGCCTCTTTTTTATTTCTAAACAGTATTTCTTCTCTAAAAGTATCACCGTTGTTACTGCTTCTCATATTACCAGATTGTTTTGAGTCTTTATTATAAAGTCTTCTAGCATCTACCCATTTGTTTATTTGTACCATTAACTTTTACCAAACAGTAAAACAAATGACTGCAAGTGTAAGTTAGACTACATTTTTCCTTTAAATTCTGGCTTCACTATTCATTAGCTCTGTGACCTAAGATAAGTATTTGCTTCTTTATTTTCTCAGTTCCCTTATCTGTTAAAAGGAGAATGTGAGCATTCTTCACAAAGGATATATTTGAGGAGGAAATGAGAAAGTTCACATAAAGGATGTAGCTTATTATCAGGCACAAAATAAATGTCAGCCATAGATATGATTAATCTGTATGAATTTGTTCTGTACTGCTGGCCATTGAAATTATAATTTCCATAATTGTACTTTTTGTTTTAAGGAAATCTCGTTAATTTGATTATTTCTTTTTAAATCGTATTTGAAACTGCTTTCAAATTTATTTGTTTTATTAGAACTGATTTTGTATTCATAATTTGATTTGAAGATTTTTAAATTTGCAAATTTATTGCACAGTGTGTTTTTCTTTCAACTTACCCTTCCTAATTGAGCTTTGTTTTCCCCATTTAATTAGTTCTATTTTTATTGTACATCCTGTTCTTTGAAGCTATTTGTAGTATTACCTTGAGGCCTAACTTTAAAGTCTGTTTTTCACAGAAAATTTGCATCCTTTCACTTGGTCAATGTGAAGCACCCAAAGGGAAAACTTTTCATTTTTCTTCTGGTGGGTGTCCAGAAAAACATAAAGTACAAATAATTGAATTCAAACCCAAATGAACATCCATTAAATTTTGTCTTAGTTATTTTTAAGGGAGATTTTTCTGATTTGTTCAGAATTAAAGCTGAAACATAAGAGGTTGCTAATTTTTCCTGAAGTAGGAGAGTCCCTGGTCTTATTTTTCTACTGAAGGTTTTATCATGCAGACATCCAGCTTTATGTGACATTTTAAAATATAACATGGCCTCCCTGCAACAGTTTGTAAGTACATACGTCTAAAACTTATCATTTGGCTTTGCAAATGTTTGTGTCCCCATCCACATGGGTACACACTGAAGCTTTGCCTTGCCTTGAGTCTGCTCTGCGGTTTTGAGCTATCTAACCAGAATGCCATATTTTACATATTTTGAAATATTTCTTCAAAATGTTCATCCTCCACATTTGAAGCCCTTGCTTGCATTTACTTTCACTTAAAAAAAAACAGGTTTATTGAAATATATTCCACACAACTTAAATTCCACCAATTTAAAGTGCACAATTTAGTGGTTCTAGTTTATTTACAATGTGTGTAGCCATCTGTGTTAGTCAGGGTTCCCTAAAGAAACAAAACCATCAGGAGATATCTGTAAATATGAGATTTATAAAGATGTCTCACACAATGATGGGAATGGAAGAGTCTCAGATCCATAGGGCAAGCTGTGAAGCTGGCTGCTCCAGTGAAGTGTCTGGACAAACTTCACGGGACAGGCTCGCTGGCTGAAGAAGTGGCGAAAGAATCTCTCTTCTTTCTTAAAAGCCTTCAGCTGATTGGATTATCTCAATGTGGGAGACCCACCTTAGTTGATCACAGATGTAACCAGACTCAGATGCAATCAACTAACTGATAATTTAATGCACCAGACTTCCAGTTTATCAACCAGCCGTGAAATATTCTTGAAGCAGTGGTCAGGCCACTGCTTGCCTGACCAGAAAACTGGGCATAATTACTTGTCCAGGTTGATGCCAGAACTAACCACCATCCCATCATCACATCCTAATTTTAGAATATTTTCGTTACTCTCCAAAGAAATCTGCAACCATTTCAGTCGAAGCCCATTCCTTTCCACTCTTGATCTAGGCAAACACGAATCTACATTCTTTCCCTGTAGATTGTCTATTCTGAACATTTCAATTAAATTGAATAATACAATATGTGGATTTATGTTTTATGACTGACTGTAGTTATTTTTGAAGTTTTTCATGTATCAAAAACTCATTTTATTGACAAAGAATATTACATTTATGAATATTCCACATCTGTTTATCCATTCATCAATTGATAAGCATTTATGTTGTTTACTCTATTTGGCTATTGTGAATAATGCTGCTATTAATGTTCTACAAATTTCTATGGGAACATTTATTTTTATTGCTCTTACTTAAGAGTGGGATTGTGTGGATATATAATAGCATTTTTTAATGATTTTTCAGAACTTTTAAACTGTTTTGCAAAGTAGAAGCACCATTTTACATTCCCACCAGCAAAGCATAAAGTTTTCACTTCCTCGACATTCTCACCAACACACATTATTGTCTATCTTTGTGTTTGTAGCTATTCTGGTATGTAGGGAGTAACATCTCATAGTGGTTTTGATTTGCATATACCTAATAACTAACATTGTTGAGAATCTTTTAATGTGCACAATTTAATGATTTTGTAAGGGTTGCAAAGTAAATGTTCTTTACATAGTCTCAATATAAATTCACTATCAAACACATGATGTGCATTTAGTGTGTTTCTAAACTAAACAAAACATAAACAAAACTGTGGTAAAAGTACACTTTCTAGAGACAGAAACCTATGTAGTGCTTCAAGGTAGAAATTTCGTATGATTAAAGTAAGCAGATTTGAGATTTAAAACAAAACCATAACTTTTAAACACTTAGATTTTCAACAATATTCTAAAGATTGTTAGTTTTTCTTGATCCTGTCATGTATAAGTTATTGTAATTCAGAAAATTTGGATATTTCTGATGCTTAATTAAAATAATCCTTCTCAGAAGTTTTACTGGTTGATAACAAATATGCAAGGTGAAAGTAAATGCCAATATTCTTCGTAAGTGAAGTAAGTCTATTTTCCTAAGAAACAAAATAGAAGTAGGTATCTGTGCTCAACGTTTAAAAAAATACGATGATTGCACTTGGGCAAAGTTTATTTTACTTTGTTTTATTGACAAACTATGAATCAATGTGATATTTCCAAATTATTTAGTCTTAGCAGATAAAATGGAACCAGGGATCTGTTGCTTTAAAAAAGAGGGCAGAATCAGACTTAATCTCTCTTTCCTATTTTAGATTGGTGAAAGATCAAGTCCCACTTAAAGTGCCTCAATTATTATCAAAACAGAATTTTGCATGAGTCAGCCATCAGTTCTGGTTGTTAATTATTTTATTTCTGCTACAGTTACATTGCAAATGTTCAGCATATGTTAGGGTTATTTTTTGCTTAATTGTCAGGTCCACTCAAGCAGTCAGTGCAACTACTTGAAACACCACACCCACTTCTTGCTCAAAGTAGACATGCAAGATGCAGTGCTTTCTCTCCTGTACATAGAAATATGTCCCAGAAATTTCAAGTGGGAAATCATAGAAAAGAACAGCATCCAAAGAAACTGACTATAATTGATTTTCTCATTATTAAATTATGTACAATATTTGTAATTAGTGAACTTTGCAAAATGGTAGATTTTTTAAAAAATAAGGATTATCAGTAGAATACATATATCATGTAATCTTCAAGAATTATTGAGTACATTGTCAGGGTTCACCCTTACAGCATCCAGCATTGTGCTTTTTTGTTCTGACAGAGTGATGGTAGATACATAACTTTCTTTAAAAGATTGGCCAAGATAATAAAAGTAAAGAAAATGCTCAATTACTGCTTTGAAAACCCAGACATATACAATATACCTGCTTCAGAGTGAGATATTCTTAGTTAATCTTAATTATACTAACTTTGCTTTTTGTGGTATTAACCCTAAATAGTATATCACTTAAAATTCAGCTAATAAATTTTGTTAATATAGATTTATAGTAACTTTTTTGATAATAGTGATGTTAATTGACATACATTTCCTCAAATATAATTTTCTTACTGATACAAGTTGTCACTTTTCAATTCTGGTAAGGAAAAACTTTTGGCAGCTGTTCAGTAATTTCTACTTTTCTGCAAAAAATCCTTATAGTTTATAAAAATAAGTAGGGAATAAAATGATTAAGATTGAAAGTATCATTTTTTAGCAGGGAAGAAAGAGTATGTTCGAAAATTTCAGAAAAATTTCTGAAAGAATACTCTCAGGCAAAGGTACATAATTTCTACGATTTCTAGTAGCCCAGCAGGAATTTCTTAGTATATTTCATATAATATTATGACAAGAAAAGGTCTTCTGTTGATATCCTATTCTATTCTAATCCATAATATCTCTCATGAAATTTAATTCACTTGAGTATAAAACAGATAGGTTTAAAGTTTAATAATAAATGTTTTATCCATTAATAAGAAAAATCAATCTTTTGTTGAGGGAGGAAAAGTCAAAACATACTTCTCTAACCTATATATGATATCTAACCTATAAGATATTTAAAAAAATGATTTGGTGTTTTAAAGCAAATGATATTATTCTACTTTATACAACTATTAAATACCCTCTGTTTTAACAAATTCCAGTTTCCTTTCTTCTTCCTAAAAATCATTACTTTTAAAAATCCAATGACTTTTTATAGAATACCTGAAAATTGTATCTGAATCTGTCTCATCTATACATTTGGCACAGATTAATAATTGTAATAATGAACTCTATAGTATTATTATTATTTCCCCAAATTAAGGTTGTACTTTTCCCAATGTTACATAAGGAAATTACATATTTCCAGGGAATATAAATAACTTAATAATTTAAGATTCCTTCAATGCAAATATAAATTAAATATATGTCAGTGTCTTTTCTTATTCCTTCGTGTAACCAACTCCCATGTAATCAAGTGGTTTTTAAAAGTCTAAAATAGCATGTAGACAGACATGTAATGAAATGCCTTTAGGTGCCTGGGTGTGAATTCAGGAGCAAATAAGGAAAAGGAAGAGAACTGAGATTGATATACTCTGAGGATTACAATGTATCATGAATTTCCACAGAAAGAGGTAAAAATTCCAAAACAACATCCTGGAATATACAAAACCTCCTCAATATCTGAGGATCTGGAGAAACCTTAGGGTTCCTTGTAGGAGAATATCACAGCTCAGTTCTTCAGGGTAGAATTAGGTTTTCAGATTTGAAATTTTTTTAGAAAAAAATAATTTTAAAAATCAGAACAGACATGATTAGTGGATAAGCTTCCACTATAATGGTATTTTAAGACCACATGTAAATGTAGACTAACTTCTTTTATACTTTTTGCTACTACATGTTTTCAATTTTAAAAAATCTTACAAATGTGAATATTACCAGAACTCTAGCAGAAAAATTTTAAGCTAGAATATCATAGTGAGGGAATAAACGCACACATACAGCTAATTGACAAACTGTAGGCCAGTAAAGTCCCAGGATGATATTTCAAGGATGATTGTAACTACCATATAACAAAATGGGCCTCTAAAATATATGTAGAAGAAGATGAAAACAACTGCTCTGAAAATGCTACAGATAAAAGGCCACCAAAAATATTTGCACTAATAAATATATTTTTTCTATACTGCAAACTCTGAGTATGTAACTTGAAAGAGTTCATTTATATGTTCTTCAATTTTTTTTATCTCAAGTCAATCATAGTATATAATTTAATAAGGAAATAAACTGGTATCTTTTTTTTTTTTTTTACAGAGAATGAGGGCAAGTGGGCTGCCGCAACTGCCTCCACCCATCAACTGCCTCAAATACGAAGTATGCAGGATCAATTTCTTAAAGTTTCCTTTCTTTTTTTTTAATGTAACAAAGCATTTTCAACAGAATTCAAACGAGAATTTGAACACTATTTTAAGCCAGTCTCAGTATAGTGAAATTTCAGTTATAATCTTTTTAATACATTTATTCATCATCTAAAATATTTCTCTTTGACCTGTTTGCTTGTATGCTTTGCCCAGTTTTCTACTAGATTGTTTTTAAATTGATGTTTATAAGCTTTTTGTATAATGTCAATTTCTTATGTGTGGCACATATTTCCACCTGTGTCACTTTTTTTTTTAATTAATTAAAAAAAATTAACTAACACAACATTTAGAAATCATTCCATTCTACATATGCAATCAGTAATTCTTAATATCGTCACATAGATGTATGATCATCATTTCTTAGTACATTTGCATCGATTTAGAAAAAGAAATAGCAAGACAACAGAAAAAGAAATAAATTGATAATATAGCGAAAAAATAAAAATAAAAAATACAAAAAATATATATAAAAAAACAAAACAATCAAACAAACAAAAAACTATAGCTCAGATGCAGCTTCATTCAGTGTTTTAACATAATTACATTACAATTAGGTAGTATTGTGCTGTCCATTTTTGAGTTTTTATATCTAGTCCTGTTGCACAGTCTGTATCCCTTCAGCTCCAATTACCCATTATCTTACCCTATTTCTAACTCCTGATGGTCTCTGTTACCAATGACATATTCCAAGTTTATTCTCTAATGTCGGTTCACATCAGTGGAACCATACAGTATTTGTCCTTTAGTTTTTGGCTAGTCTCACACAGCATAATGTTCTCTAGGTCGATCCATGTTATCACATGCTTCATAAGTTTATTCTGTCTTAGAGTTGCATAATATTCCATCGTATGTATATACCACAGTTTGTTTAGCCACTCGTCTGTTGATGGACATTTTGGCTGTTTCCATCTCTTTGCAATTGTAAATAATGCTGCTATAAACATTGGTGTGCAAATGTCCGTTTGTGTCAATGGTGCAACCACTGTGGAAGGCAGTTTGGCGGTTCCTCAAAAAACTGAATATAGAATTGCCATACGACCGAGCAATACAATTGCTAGGTATCTACTCAAAGGACTTAAGGGCAAAGACACAAATGGTATCATTTTTATAAACACTTTTGTATGGCATCACATGTTCATTGGTTTGTGACACCTTATTTATCATATAATAAGCTATTTTATAAGTAGTAAGTTTTTTGTTAGAGGTTTTTAAAATTTCCTTTTTTTATCCATATGCCAGTCATGCCTCTGTGCAATATTTTAGAGCACTTAAAATTTTACAGAATAAAGAACTCATAAAAGTAATCCATACTAGACATGCATTTTAAGAAGTGTCACTACTATATCCTTTAAGGTAAGTTGATTAAAACTCATATTCCCTTATAAACTAAAATATTATCCATAAACAAAGCAAAATAAAACTGCAATACTCTGTGAGGTTAAAATAGAGGTCCAATAAATTCATTTGTGGAAAATTTTAAGCAATCATATTTTATATTGCAATAACTTTTTGTTTGACAAAATATGATCAGTCCAAAAATCAGTAACAGTTTCCACAACCTTTGACTTTCTCATTTTATTGCCAGAAATTCACTTTGTGGAAGTAATCAATGTTGGAGGGCATCTATGCTTGACATCACACAATTGTGGGATCTGTTGGCCTTTTACCTGATGGTGATTCTCAAGTGATTGTGTGTCACCAGGACCTGCAGTTAGTAAGAAAAACAGGACATGAAGTGGGGGGAAGCTGGGACAAACTGGGACCCGTAATGAAATCTGGAAACTGCAAGGTACTGTGATCCTATTTCTGCCTTGCAATCTCCCACACATTTCTCTTATGGTCATGTTCATCTATAGGGAAGCACATTCTGGAATATGCAGTGTCAACTTCTCTGAGTGGTGGTTTTGTATTAAGTGAATTGTTTAATAGATTATGCTATATATGGATTGTGGCATAAGGTACAATTGTTTAAATTGTTTTCAAAGACTATTTTAGATAATAGAAAGATGTTTATCATGTACTCATCAATGATAAAAAGTAAATTGCATAACTGAAGATGCAGTGCAATGTCAAGAATTAATTGGATTAAAGAAGCACCGTCTAAAGATTAGCCACCCAAATGTTTCAATCGCAGCTCTCAGGTATCTATTCTTTTTAAGGCTGAGGCCCTGAATTTGGTGCGAAACATCATACATTTATCTGAGTTGCTCAGACAAATTCTGGGCCTGATTTTCAACATAACCTTCTATGGTTGTGGGATATTATTCTCTTTTTTGAAGCTTCTTTAAAGGCTCTCAGAACTTTAGCACCTATCTAAAGTTAAAGATTAAGTGCACTGAGCATAAAATGTTCTTTCTGTTTGTGAAAGGCCTGCGATATCATCAAAAAAGTTATACTTCACCAAAAATCTTTTATATATTATAACGTTTAGGTCAATTAGTTCAGTAGCCATGTGATCTTCTAATGCCTTGCTTCCATATACACATCATGACAATTTAAAAAGGTAAAAGCTTTAATAATGGGATATGTTGTAGGATGCCATAACTGCCACACTTTAAAAAAGGCCAAAGGGTCTTTATTATTTCTAGATCGATAGGAAATCCAAACTAAGACCTCATTATGAGTGTTTTTCTTTCATGGCTAAACATCAAGAAAAAATATGTTTTATAACTTTGAATAAAATCCTAGGGCTTCAAATGTGGGAGAAAAGATGGTGAGTCAGAGAAATAGGGAAAGCAAATTTAAAAAGGGGCCATACTGAGCTGGCCACAGTCTCTCAAAGCACTGCTGGTTGTCTTGTCATTTGGAGATTTATGACCACTGCACCTCATAATCAGCTGTTAGGGGGGAAGAAATGTGATGATTTGATTGTGGCTCTCCTTGTCTCCATTTTTTTCACTGACAATGTTCACCTCTTGGTCCATTAGTTCTCTTGCTCCTCTGTGGTATTATATGGCTCCTCCGGGCATGATTTGGGGAAATAGGTGACAGTGTGTTCTCATCACGCTGGGCCTGCCGGACCTGGTGGTTGAAACCTCAGCAGCTCCTGCAGAAGCGGCCATGAAAGAAGCCATTCAAATGCCCAGCCCAAATCCCATGGGAGACTAAAAGAGCCAGCAGAGGTAAGTTGGGTATCATATAACCCACAATCCATTTGGGCACATTTCTAGATTTAAATGGGATTATTAATAATAATTATACTAAGGTCATAGGCATAAGGAGGGCAAACTGGCACTTATGATCTTCTTGGGGGGTTGAGGCAAGTATTTGGTTGTAAGTTCTCCTATTAAAGAAGTAACTGCAGCCCAGGAGCAGGTGGAGCCAACTGAATCTAAGTGTGTAAATTGGGTTTGGCACATATCAATAATAGGCACTATTATTATCTTCTTCTATAGATATGGAAATTTAATTACAGTATTCTATTATAAATGATGGAATTTCTGGGAAGCGTAATCGATAGTACCCTTCTTCTCTACCCTATTTCACAATCAATTGACCAGTAAGAGTGAAAGAATAGGCAGATGAAGAAAAACAACATACCCAACACTAATGCAAGAGGAGACTTGAAAATTTGGCTCAGAAGTAGGGTGACTTTATACAGGCATGCCTCATAGTTATTGCAAATTTGGTGAAAAAAAAGCTAATATCACAATAAAGTGAATCATGCTATTTTTTGGGGGGCGGGTTTTCCAGTGTATATAGAAGTCTATTAAGTGTACAGACTGTAGTCTATTAATTCTTTAACACTATTTCTAAAGACAATTGCACATATTTTAATCAATTAAAATACTTTATTACTAAAAGAGCTAACCGTTTTCTGAGTCTTCTAGGAGTCATAATATTTTTGCTGGTGGAGAGTCTTGCCTCAGTGTTGGTGCTTATTGATCAAGGTATTGGTTGCTGAAAGGTGGTGAACTGTCTGTGACAATTTCTTATAATAAAACCATAATGAAGTTTGCTACATTGGTTGATTCTTCCTTTTGTGAAAGATTTCCCAGTAGCATGAGGCTGCTGTTTGACATCATTTTGCAGAGAGTAGAAGTTTCAATTTCAGGTCAAGCCTCTCAAACCCTTCCACTGCTTTCTCAACTATCTTCAAATAATAAATGATTAACTGAACAAAATTTTCCTTATGCAAAAAAATGGCTATAAACGTTTTCAGATGCAAAAAAACTCTTCATATAAAAGGACAATAAATTCCTACAAGTAAATTTGTAGCATGATCATGCATGCATACTTTAAATTTATATATGCATAATTCCAGGTGTGCTATAAATGTTTAAGTCATTTTATATTCCTGTCCATGCTGGGACATATTTAAAGTATTTTACATTACTAGATCACAAGCACTCACCAATCACAACAGATACTGGTAATGATGAGAATATACGATCATACCTGTGCATTCTGCCTGTATATCAAATATAATAATACATGAAAATGACTATTTCCTAACTGTATTGGCAAAATGAGGACATTATTAGACTTCTTAATTTGTTATGGATCCAACACTGGAAAAATGTAATCTCATTTGCATTTGATTTGCATGTCCTCAATTAGGAATAAATGTAAACATTTAAAAATTTAAGTTGCTATTTATTTTTAATTCTGGGATGTTTGCTTCATTTGTCCACTTTTCTTTTTGCATGTTGCATCAGTTTTCTATGACTTTCCAAGTTTCTGGCAAGTTAAGCAATTTGCATTATTGCCCTTCAGAGGCATTACCAGTTCTCTTCATATAAATAAATATTACAAAAAATTCATGTTGTCTTTTTACCATACCACTCTTTCAAATGTCCTTTTTATTATACTTGGTTACATTTTTTGTGCATTCTTTATTTCTTCTTGGCTTTCCATATTACTTACAAATATTCTCAACTCTGACTAAAAATACACCCACATGTTTCTCTTAGTGATTCAGTATATAATCTAATCTGTATGGAATTTATTGTGATGTGAAAATAAAATCAGTGATCCAATGCTTATCCAAAGAACTACTTATGTGCCTCATCACCATTAATTGAATAATCCATTTATTTTACCACCAATCTGAAATTACTGTGTTGACAAATAGCTGTACTTATGGATTCATATTTCTCTGCTTTATTTAAAGAATTTAAATCCTTTAAGAGAATCATGATACCATGGCTCCTGACATATTTATTAATTTTATCTACCCTACAATGAATATGAAATATTTAAAAATATCTATACTATCACTCACAAAAAATATATTGAATAAATTTCAAGATTTATTTGCTGTTATTTTTGTCCTTACAAGAAATATCTCACTGAGAATATTACTTCCCCAGCCTTGGCACCTGTTTGTTGTCAAGCTTTAGAAAATTTTATAATCTGATGCATGAATAATTTCATTTTAGTATGGCTTTATTTTGTATTTCTCTCATTGTTCATGAAATGGAATTGAAGATCATTTGCATGAATAGTCTGTTCAACGTCTTTACACATTTTCTACATTATTTCCCTTGATCTAAAAATATATATATATTCCATATTAAGAATTTTCTCCTATGTTTTTTACTTCCTATTAATCTTATCATTTTAAGGATGAGATTAAGTAGAAGGACGAAAAGAAGAATTTCTTAGGTGCCAGAGACAATTGCGAGTCCCTCCCATTTGCAGTCACTTTACCCGGGCACTTCCTGGCCCAGATTTCTCCTGAAAGCACTCAGAGGGAATGGCTGTAGAGGAATGGCTATCTGAGAATATCTAATCCAACCACTCCTTCATTGACTTTATCAACTCCTCTTCCCAAAATGGCTTGATACAGCCCTCTCTGAGGAAAACTAGGACTGTGACCTGAAGTATGGCTTCCAATTTCTGCAGCATTGAGAGAAAAGCAGGAGCAGAGCTTAAAAAATGCCTGCCATGCACAAATTCCCCACTTCCTCATGGTCCTGCCAACCTGTACAGCAACCATCTACCACCATATCCCATCAGGAAAGTTCTACCTCCACTCTCCCTACAGGGGTCTCACTTGCTTTTTAAATCAAGTTTTCCTTTATTTTTTAGCTCTTCCGGTTGCTTTTGTAGTGAAATTTTATTTTCTCACAAAAGTACAAACCACTTCTTGTATTTTTGCTTCCTGGCTAGTTCTTCTTGTGTTTGCATGATACCTAAATCCTGTGCTTTTTGAAGATATTAAATTCTTTCCATGACATACCCATTATGGCTGATTCCCCTACATGTTAGACCCAGAAATAGTGGTTTTCTTCAGCAGTGATTCTAAAATCTAAGGGATCACATATACACCCAGGGAGGTTTGTTTGTTTCTAAAGGCAAGTCCTAAATTTTTTATCCCACATGTATTGAATCAGTATCTCTGGAGCTGTAGTTTAAATCCTGAGCATTTAAAACTTTGATTCTACTGGTTAGGTCCATTTGGCAAAGAATTTCCTAAAACATATCATTGAGCACTTAACTTTTCACTCTACTTTATCTGTGTGTATCATTTCTTCCTATTGTAAATTGTTACTATTTAGAAAGAAAGGGCTATGAGACACACAGTCACACACACAAACACACATTCAACATGGACACTATAATATTAATGTGTTGGAAAAATGGTAATATCATGGATCAACAGGAATACAGAATTATATGCTTTGCTTCCTTTTTTCTTGTCTAGTCCTAAAAGTTTAGGTATGGTTTTTGTTGTTATAGTTCTCTGGTAAATGCTATAGTCTGAATTCCACCCTCTTTATTAAGTCAGTAAATATTTAGCACTAGCTATATATTTCAGGTGTGGGATACAGCAGTACAAGATAAAGACATTGTTCCCATGACACATCCTACATGGGAAAGGAATATGCAGTAAACAAATGGGTTACTTTAAACTCTATCAGGTAGTTGTAAATGCTATGCAGAAAAAAATATGTTAGACATTTAGGAGAGGGTATGCTACATTAAATAGGTTTACTAAAAAGATGGCATTTTATAAGTAACTAAAAGAAATGGGGGTTCAAGTCATGCAAACGGGTGGGGAAGAGCAGGAAGAGTGAAAGTTCCTATTCTCTGTTCAAGGACTAGCAGGCAGACAGGCAGGGCTTATAAAAAAAAATGAACAAGGGGAAAAATTATTAGGAGAATCTTTAGGAGAGGTTCCTGGGAGGCAGATCATGCAGACCATTTAGTTTCCCCTAATGTAGCAGATAGAATATGTGGCGCACTCGACTATAGGGATAGTATTGCTTGCAGTCCAATTTCCCTCACGGACCTCCCTGATGATGTGAGAACTGAGAGAGAAAAATCGATAGCCTAGCATTTGTGCACCAGTTGCTGACATCATGTTGGGAAGCTGCAATGCAGGTCCTTGTGGTCATGGAAAGGTAGGATTGCATTCTGATGTGAAAAAAACAAACAAACAAACAAACAAAAATGCTAGATGACTTTTTGTCAGGACTTCATTTAGAAAGGGCTCAGTAAACTTACCAAGAACACATGATGGAATAATATGCACTGTCTGTATCCTTTCTTCTTCACTTGTCCACATTTCATGATATCCTCTGCCAATTTTCTTTTAATGGGTGGATGCTTGTATAAGTATTTTAAACTGCAAAGCACATGAATATGAATTTTCTCTAGTTATTAATAAGCATGTCCTTTAATAAAACTGTATTAAGCACATACGTACCAGAATATTTTTTGAACTAAGCAACATTTTGCTTTATAATTTTGTTAATATTGTCATTCTCTTTCAAGTTCAAATACTAAGAGCCATATGACTTCTAGGCATTTAAAAGGAAAGTAACTGTCCTTAAAAAAAACATGCTAACAGAATTATAGATGAGAGCTATGCCTGTATCTCTATATTGAGTACTTACCCTTTGTGATAGTTGGGTTCTGGTGTTGACACAATGATTCCATTGAACTGGAAGTAAAGCTGCCACCTGGCCACTTTGGGCTTCTCATCCCACTGAGTCAACAAGCACAAAGGGGGATTACTGTTATGTCTGGGGTTATTGATCCTGAACATCAAGAAGCAATAGAACTGCAAATACATAATGGAGATAAAGAAGAGTTTTTTCTGGAATACAGGAGAGCCCCAAGGCATCTCTTAATACTACCATGCCCTGTGATTAAAGTCAATGGGAAACTGTAACAACCTAATCCAGGCAAGACTAACAATAAATTTCAAAGTACATCACAACAATTACTTGTAGAACAGATTTCAGAGTTTGGTATGGGTTACAATTCCATAATTTTAAGTTTTTACTTCTAGTTGATCTAAGGCACTGGAGACTACCATAAATATCAATATAATTATTGAGTCATCATATAAATTTCTTAAATCCTACCTTCTCTGTGTAACTTCACCAGCACCCTTGACCTTTCTCCTACTCCTTAGGAGTATTAGGCTATTACCATTCTAACATTTTCATCTTGAAAGGAGTTGTTGACAATATGGGATAGAGTTATGGAACTAGCTGATATTCTGGAGAGGCTGGCCTCTCTGCATTTCAGAACTTATCTGGCCCAGGGAACCATCTGGAGGCTGTAGGTTTCCGGAAAGTCACCCTAGTGCAAGGAACCTTTTAGAATAGTATATGATGCCCTAGGTATTCTTTAGAATTGCCAAGAATGGTTTTAGTTGGGGTTTGGCAAGTTATGATAATTAATAATTTCTGACTGAAGCTTGCAAAAGAGTGACCACCAGAGTAGTCTCTCAACTCTATTTGAACTCTCTCACCACTGATACCTTATTTGTTACACTTTTTCCTTCCTTTTGGTCAGGATGACATTGTTGATCCCATGGTTCCAGGACCAGGCTCATCCCTAGGAGTTGTCTCCCATGCTGCCAGAGAGACTTCTACCCCTGGATGTCATGTCCCATGTAGGGGGGACAACAGTGGTTTCACTGGCAGAGTTGGGCTTAGAGGGAGAGGCCACATCTGAACAACAAACGAGGTCCTCTGAATGTGAATTTTAGGCATGCCTATAGATAGTCTTAAGCTGATCTGCTACCTGCATAAGCTTCACAAGACCAAGCTTCAAGATCAAGGGCTTGGCCTATTGATTTCAGTGTCCCTAATGTTTACATGGTATCCAGGGTTTCCCTGGTGGTAAAGTTTAATAGTTTCATATTTTTCTCCCATCCTTCAATGACTTTGCCAATATTTTTTGATTATCTGCTTAATATACTCTGGGATGTATCAGGCATTGCATTAAGCTATTCAGGATAAAGCCTCTCATTCTCATTATAGCTCCCTGTGTTTGGATTGCTTAAATGATCTATCCAGACAGGGTAAGTTTGATGTAGATGTGCTACAGCAAATTTAGATTTTAGACAAAATAAACCTTTCTTCCTTTGGTCTCAAAGAGTAGGTGTAGCTAGAAAATATAGACAATATCTTCCTCACCCCTGTATTCTGAATTGCCTTAATCCTGACCTAATTGGTTTCATTCTTATCTCTAAATGTCAGGTTATATATCTATAAAACAGTCTCTTAGGAAGCCTATGGTGGCTCAGCAGGCAGACTTATTGTCTGCCATTCCAGAGACTCGGGTTCACTCCCCAGTGCCTGCCCATGCAAAACAAAACAAAACAAAAAAACAGTCTCTCAAAATCCAGAAATAAAAATTACTGCAACAAACTAAATATAACTGATATAAGAGCTTACAATCTAGGCTCCAGTTTTCTCATAAGTATTTTCTAAATGAGATCATACAACATTTGCTCTTTTGTTTCTGGCTTATTTTGCTTCATCAAATGCCTTATGTTCATTCATATTGTTGCATGCCTGACTACTTTGTTCCTTCTTGCAGCAGCACAATATTTCATCATATGTGCACACCTTCATACACTGATCTACTTCTAAGTCAGTGCATATTTAAGCCACCTCCATCTACTGGGTCTCATATATAATGTCCAAAGTCAACAGTCCATCAATACTCTCAATTTCAGATAATTTCATTTTTTCTCAAGATGAGGATAACCAAGAAATACATCTTCACCAAATAGAAAATCCAAAATGCCCCTTAAACCTTGTCTCTCTCCCTGTTATGTGCCCCTGGTATTGGTACAGTACTGCTGCTGTTTTTGTGTTAAACATAGTCCATGACATTCAATAGCAATTTCCCCCCTATACCCTCAAATTATACACACTGTGTACAAGCTTCATATCTCTGCCATAGTTTCATGCAAGAACTTACTTATATTTGTATTGTTAATCAGTTGGACACATGAGTCTATAGAGCTCCTTTCAATAATGTTCACTTTCAATATGGAAATATTACTTATAGACCCACTAGAGAACCACCTTCACTTCTATCTATTCCCTTACTATCAAGTCCAACGTCATCAGCTAACTGTTTACCCATCTCAAGTTTCAGTGCATCTCTAGGTCCCCTATATTCTGAATTACAAGCCTCTAATTTTACCTTTACCGTGGTCATAAAAGTGGAATAATACATTATCTATTCTTTTGGTTCTGGTTTATTTCACTCAGCATTATGTCCTCAAGGCTCATTCATCTTGGCCTGCGCTTCAGGATGTCATTTTGTCTTGCTGCTGCATAATATTCCATCATACGTATATACCATATTTTTTTAATCCACTAGTCTATTGATGGACACTTGGATTATTTCCATCTTTTGGCAATCATGAATAATGCTGATATGAACGATAATGTGAAAATCTCTGTGCCACTGCCTTCAGCTTTTCTGGATATATACTGATTAGTGGTATTGTTGGGTCTTAGGGCAACTTGATATTTAGTTTTCTGGCGAACTGCCAGACTATCTTCCCTAGCAGTTGTCCCACTATATATTCCCACCAGCAGTGCGTAAGTATTGCAATTTTGTCACATCCTCCCCAACATTTGTAGTTTCCTGTTCGTTAATAGGAGTCATTCTTATAGGAATGAGATGGTATCTCATTGTAGTCTTTCCCTTATAGCTAATGTGAATGAGCATCTCTTCATGTGCTTTTTATCCATCTGTATTTGCTCTTCAGAAAAATGTCTATTCCTATCTTTAGCCCATTTTATAATTGGGTTGTTTGTTATTTTTTGTTGTTTTAGTTGTATGATTTCTTTATTTATACAGGATATCAAACCTTTATCTGATTTGTGATTTCCAAATATTTTCTCCCATTGAGTTGGCTGCCACTGCACCTTTTTAACAGAGTCTTTTGAGGTGCAAAAGCATAGGATCAGACAGACCACAGTGGTTTGGTATATAGCATTCTTGCCTGCC
Source organism: Tamandua tetradactyla (assembly GCF_023851605.1). NCBI lineage: Eukaryota > Metazoa > Chordata > Mammalia > Pilosa > Myrmecophagidae > Tamandua > Tamandua tetradactyla. The sequence continues at coordinate 34,586,646 of NC_135352.1, forward strand.
ATGCCAGAGACCTGGGTTCAATTCCTGGGGCTGCCCATCCAAAATAAATTTTTTAAAAGCATATGATCTTCTTTGATTTCCTTAAGCAGTATTGCATATCTCTGTGTACAAGTCCTTTACATCCTTAATTAAGTTCATTCCTAGATACTTGATTGTTTTAGTTGCTATTTTGCATGGATTTTTTCCCTTAATTGATTCCTTAATTTGGTTATTGCTTGTATATAGAAACATTGTTGATTTTTATATATTATTTTTATAACCAGCCACCTCTTGAATTTGTTTATTCAAGTAACTTTTTTATAATTTCTGAAGGTCTTCCAAGTATAGAATCATGTCATCTGCAAATAATGAATGTTTTACTTCTTCCTTTCAAATTAAGATGCCTTTTATTTCTTTCTCCTCCCTGATTGTTCAAACTATAACTTACAGTACATTATTGAATAATAGCGGTGACAGAGATCCCTGTCTCATGTCCAATTTTAGGGGTAAAACTCAGTCTCTCACCATTGTGGATGATGCTGACTATGTTTTTTTCATATATGCCTTTTTATCATATTGAGGAAATTTCCTTTGTATTCTACCTTTGGCAGTGTTTTTATCACAAAAGGATTTTAAATTTTGGTGAGTGCTTTTCAACATCGATGAGATGATCATATTGATTTTACCTTTTTGATTCGTTAATGTGCTGTACTACATTAACTGATTTTCTTTTGTTAACCATTTTTGCATTCCTGGTATAAACCCCATTCAGTCATGGTGTATAATTATTTTAATGTGCCGTTGGAGTCAATTTGTTAATACATTCTTGAGAATTTTTGCATCTTTGTTCATTAGAGGAATTGATCTGTAATTTTCCTTTCTTGTGGTGTCTTTAGCCTGTTGTGGTTTTAAAATGATGTTAGCTTCATAAAATGAGTTAGGTAGCATTACTTTTTCCTCATTTCTTGGAAAAGATATGAGCAGGGTTGGTGTTAGTTCTTTTTGGAATGCTTGATAAAATTACCCTGTGAAGCCATTTGAACCCAGGCTTTTCTTTGTTCGAAGAGTTTTGATGATTGATTGAGGATCTTTACTTATAATTGGTTTGTTGGGATCTTCTATTTCTTCTTTAGTCAGTGTAGCTTGTTTGTGTGTTTCCAGGAATTTGCCCATTTCATCTAAATCATCTAGTTCGTTGGTGTATAATTGTTCATAATATCCTCTTATGATAATTCTTTAAATTTCTTCAAGGTCCTGAAAATGACCTTCTCCTTTCTGACTTTGTTTATTGGCATCCTCTTTTTTTTTTGTCAGCCTTACTAGTGCACCATCGATTATATTGATTTTCTCAAAGAACACACTTTTGGTTTTATTGATTATTTCTATTGTTCCTTTGTTCTCCCAGTCATTTAACTCTGATTTAATGTTATTTCTCTTCTTCTATTTGTTTTGGGGTTAGTTTGTTGTTCTTTCTCAAATTCCTCTAGGTGTACAGCTAAGTCCTTAATTTTTGCTCTTTATTCTTTTTTAATATAGTCATTTAGGGCAATATATTCCATCCGAGCACAGCCTTTTGTGCATCCCATAAGTTCTGATATGTTGTATTATCATTTGCATTCATCTCATTTCATTCATAGCAATTTCTTCTTTGACCCACTCATTTTTAAGGTTTGTTATTTAATCTCCATATATATGTGAAAATTCTCATTCTTTGGTGGTTATTGATTTTCTGCTTCATTCTATTGGGATGAGAGAAAGTGCTTTGTAAAATTTCAATGTTTTCAAATTCGTAGTACATGTTTTGTGTCCCAGCATATGTGCTATCCTGGAGAATGCTTCATGAGCAGTAGAGAATGTATATCCTGGTGTTTTGGGGTATAACAACCTATATTTGTCTGTTAGGTATAATTCATTTATCAAATTGCTTAAGCTCTCTATTTCCTTGTAGATACTCTGTCTGATTGTGTTATATGTAGAAGAGAGTGGTGTATTGAATTGTCCTACTATTATTGTTGAACATCTATTGCGCTCTTCAGTTTTGTCAATGTCTGTCTCATTTTCTTTGGAGCTCTTGAATTGGGAACATAGGCATTTATGATTGTTATTTCCTCTTGGTGGATTGCTCCTTTTAACAATATATAGTGTATTTCTCTGTCTCTTATAGTGTCTTTACATTTAATGTCTATTTTTTTCTGATATCAGTATAGCTACTTCTGCTATCTTTTGGTTATAACTTGTGTGGAACAACTTTTTGCATCTTATCACTTTCAATTTATTTGTAGCTTTGGGTCTAAGATGAGTCTTTTGTAAGCAGCAGATAGCTGGATAATATTTCTTAATCCATTCTGTCAATCTGCATCTTTTAATTGGTAAATTTAATCCATTAACATTCAAAGTTATTACTGTAAAATTATATCTTGAATCCATCATCTTATCCTTTGGGTTTTATTTATCGGATCTACATATTTTTCCCTCTTTCTCTTTTATTTTTAAGTTATCCTTACTGGTACTTTTCAATTCTGTGCCTTCCTCCAGACCTCCCTCTCCTGTATTTTTTTTTTGTTTTTTTTTTTAGCCAGGAGAACTGTTTTTCATATTTCTTATGACCAATCTCTTGCCACTTTCATAATTTTCTGCTTCTCTTCAATATTTGATACACTGATTAGTTTGTAGCTTGTGGTAGGCCTATTTGGATTTATTCTATTTGGAGTTCATTGGACTACTTTGATTTGCATATTCATGTTTTTTTAAATAAGGTTTAGTATGTGTCCCCCACTATATTCTCCATTAATCTCTCTAGTCCTTTACTCTTTTCTTCTCCTTGTGTGGCACAATGATTTGTATATTTGTGCACTTTATTTTATCCATCATTTTCCTGAGATCCAATTCAAATATTTCCATCTTTTTTGTCATTTGCTCTTTTGTGTGTTTGCAATCACTTGTCCTGTCCTCCAGTTCACTTATTCTTCCTTCTGCTCCTGTTGTGTGCCTCTAGTATATTTTTAATTGGTCTACAGCCTCTTTAATCTTGATGAATTCTGCTAATTTTCTATTTATTCCTTCAGATTCCTCTTTATGTCCTTCTAGTGTCTTGTTGATATGCCAGTAGTCATCCCACTGATTTTATTTAGTAGAGTTATATGAACATCTTTGATTAGTTATTACAAATTCTGTGCCTCCTCTGGTGCTGGTGTCATTAGACTGAGCTATGTTTGTCTGCATCTTCATATGCTTAGTTATCTTTTGTTGTTTTCATGACATGTAAATATCTTGATAGAGTTACTTTGGAAGTTTTTTTTTTCTTCAGTGCTCTAACGGTTTGCATATTCAGGATTGATGTGAAGCAGTATGCAGGGCATGGGGAGTGGCACAACAGTCAATTTTTTAAAAAAAATTTAGCAGCTAATTATACAAAGCTTCAGAGATTTTCAATTGTTATCACTGACCCTAGAAAGGGTGTAGGTAACGCATGTCTGAAAGACAAATAACTGATCACCTGAAGGATTTAATTTTCTAAAGTGCATGAATATACATGTTATGAGTGTCCCAGAAGGAAAAAAGAATGGAAAAAGGGCAGAAATCATAATGGAGGAAATAATATCTAAAAATTTCTCAACTCTAATGAAAGACATATAGTTTCACGTCCGAGAAGGACAGCATACTCCAAACAGAATAGATATGAATACACCTACTCCAAGACACTTATAATCAGATAATCAAATATCAAAGAGAGAGAGAGAGAATTCTTAAAAGAGCAAGAAAAAAGCAATCCATTACATATAAGGAAGTTGTGATAAGAGCATGTATAGATTTATAAGCAGAAACCATGGTGCAAGAAGGCAGTAGCATGAAAATATATAAGATCCTAAAATTAAAAAACTAGGGTAGGCAATGGTGGCCCAGTGGCACAGTTCTCACCAGCTATGCCAGAGACCTGGGTTCAATTCCTGGTGACTGCCCATGCAAATAAATAAAGAAAAATAAAGAAACTAAGAACTAAAAATTCTATATCCTGCAGAACTGTCCTTCAATAATGAGGGAGAGTTTAAAATATTTACAGACAAACAGACACTGAGAAAATTTGTGAACAGGTTCTACAAGAAATACTAAAGGGAGCACTACAAGCAGTTAGAAAAATGTAGGAGAGGAAAGTTTGTAGAAGAGTGTAGAAATGAAGATTACCAGTAAGGGTCAAAGAGAGAAAGAACATAAAGTACATCATATAAAGTTGAAAAGAACAAAATGTTAGAAGAAAGTACTGTCCTTACAATAATAACAGTAAAGTTACTGGAATAAACTCCCCAATCAAAAGAAGTAGACTGGCAGAATGGATTAAAGAAAAAAAATAAAAGGACTTATCTTTATACTGTGTTGTGCCAGTTTGTTGTGTACCCTGGAAAAGCCATGCCCCTTTTCCTTATCAACTATTGTGGAGTCAGCCATGTTCTTTTAATCCTGACCCAATATTGTTGGGATGGAAGCTTTGGATTGTTTCCATGGAGATGTGACACACTCAGTTGTGGATGGAACTTTTTTGATAGATGGAGATGGGACCTTGTCCATTCAAGGTAGTTTTTGATTAGCCTTCTAGATTCCTTTAATTGAGGAAACATTTTGGAGAAACCTGAGATGCAGATGCTTGGGGAGCAGGTGCTAAAGAGGTAACGGAGTAATGGACATTTGGAGATGCTTGGAGTGCCAACAGAGAGAACAGATTTCTAGACGTGGGCAAAGTCCAGCAGATGTCAACATCTGTCTTACCATGAGATGCTAAGCAAGCCAGAACCCTGAGTTGTGTTCCAAAGGAGCTAAATTAAGTCCCACAGACACTTAGAGAGGAAACCACTGGCAATCAGAAGCTGAAAGCAATGGAACCAGGAACAAGGACCAACAGACACCAGTCATTAGCTTTCCCATGTGGTAGACATCAGCCTTTATTGACTCAAGGTATCTTTGCTTGGATACCTTAGTTTGGACATTGTTATGGCTTTAGAAGTAAAAATTTGTAATATAATAAATTCATCTTTAAAATCTGTTCAATTTCTGGTATATTGTTTTCTTGCAGCTTTAATAAACTAAAACATTTGTCAACAACAAGAGTCTCATTTTAGAGCCAAAGACAAAAATAGGTTGAAAGTGAAAGCGAAAGACCAGGAGAAAGTATGACATCAGAAGAAAAGATAGAGGACAAAAACTGGGCTAAATAACAGCAAAACCTAGAATGGACAATGAAGATGTTTAAATGTACAAACATAAAAAAAATTTTACATGAGGGAGAATAAATAAATGTCAGCATTTCAAGGTGTTGAAAATTGGATGATAAATGGAAAAAAATGCAGTCAATGCAAACTAGGGTCCATATTTAACAGTAACATGGTAATATGCATCCATTAATTGTAACAAAGGCTATATGCCAAAGCTAAAGGTAAGTAAGGGGAGGATATAAAAGAGGGGTATATAATTCTTATTGTTTTTGCTTCTCCCTTTTACTTTTTTCTTTATATTTTTTCTTCTTTCATTGTGGAAAAAGCAAAACCTATCTCTAATTTTGCATGAATCATCCCCAGAGAACCTCTTTTGTGGCTCAGATATGGCCTCCGTTTTTAAGCCAACTCTGCACCTAAACTTACTGCCCTTCCCCTTATGAGGGACATGACTTCCAGGGTTGTAAACCTCCTTGGGCAATATGAAGCATGACCCCAGCAAATGAGTGTGGACCTCAAATTGTGGAATTGAGAAAGTGTTCTTGGCCAAAAAAGAGAAGAGAAATATAGCAAAATAAAGTTTCAGTGACTGAGAGATTTCAATTAGTGTCAAAAGGTCATTCTGGAGGTTATTCTTATATATTACGTTGATATTTCTTTTTAGTTTCTTATGCATTAAAACAGCTAGGAGGAAATACCTGAAACTGTTGAACTGTGACCTAGTAGCCTTGATTAATGAACGTGATTGTATACCCTTTGTATTAGTTAGGGTTCTCTAGAGAAACAGAATCAAAAGGGAATACTCGCAAATATAAAATTTATAGAAGTGTTTCACAAGACCGTGGAAATGCAGAGTCCAAAATCCACAGGGCAGGCTGTGAAACCGACGATTCCAATGGAAGTTCTGGATGAACTCCACAGGAGAGGCTCACCAGCCAAAGCAGGAAGAGAGCCTGTCTCTTCTGAATCCTCCTTAAAAGTCTTCCAATGATTAGATTAAGCATCACTCATTGCAGGAGACACTCCCCTTTGGCTGAACCAAATGGAATCAGCTGTGGATGCAGCTGACATGATCATGATTTAATTCTATGAAATGTCCTCACCGCAACAGACAAGCCAGCTCTTGCCCAACCAGACAAACCATTTGGCCAAGTTGACACATGAACCTGACCATAACACCCCTATAGAATTTACAGTGTGAACATGTGATTGTGAAAATCTTGTGACTAACACTTCTTTTTTTTCCTTTGTATGGGCAGAGGAGTAAGAAAATAAAGACAAATAAATAAAAAAATAGTAGCAGAGGATAATGGGTTTGGGATATTTTGCGTATTCTTTTTTATTTGTTTTCCTTTGGAGTAATGAAAATGTTCTAAAATTATTGTGGTGATGAATACACAACATATGGTGATACTGTGAGCCGTTGTATATTTTGGATGATTATGTGGTATGTGAATATATTTTTTAAAATTTCATAGAAAATAAAAATGAGGAGACAGAGATAAATTTAAAAAGAGAAAACAAATACTCACAGCTTCAAAAATATATAGTGTACTGATTCTACCAGCCTCTTAAGTTGATGCTGGTTTGAAACTGGTGCTGTCTAGATAGAACCTAGGCCAGTACTCACACTTGTCCTTCCAGCTGCCAGAACCACAAAAATATGAGAAAGAAAGGAAACAACAAATAGATAGTTATTGTACTGACTCTATATCCTGGCAGATGGTGGTGTGAGGCCTGTAGATGCTGCCATCAACTGGGTTATCACTAAGGCTAGCATTGGTGCAGGACCCTGAGGGAACTGAAAGAGTAAGAAACGCCTCGCACAGAAGAAATGAGACATCCAAAGCAGTTGAACTGGATGTTTACTTTCCCATTGGATTTTTATTAGAGGCCAGAATCTGCTGCTGCCCAGAGTGCTGAAAGAAGGGTCAGCCTCTGCACTGGGCCCTCAGTGGTACCCCACACTGAACTGGACTTTCCACCCCAACTTTTAGAAGCCAAGGCTTCTTCTGCCTCCTTGGCCCTAGCTGGCAGAGCCAAGAATCTGGGCCAAGTTTCTACAACCACTGCCAAGGTAAGGAATGGGGTTTATAGATAACAAAGGAAGGGTTAAAACTATATAGAAGTAGATTTTAAAAAAAAACTAAGCAGAATAGAGCATTTCTATTTCTGATCGTGTTTGGAGTAAGAGTATGCATTTCTGTCAATATAAACCATAACACATGATTTACAAGGTTTTAGAGTTGGAAGAACACTTCAATACCTTGGTGATTCCTAATGAGATTGCCAAGGGAGTAATACTAAGCTTATATTGCACATAAAGCGATGCTCACAGTAAGCTGACCTCTGCCTGAGACTGCTCGGTTGACCAGCAGATGTGTCCTGATGAGATGAGTCCATCACATTCCCAGTTCAGTATTCCTCAATATCATGGCATAACTTATCAATCATCTTACGGAAACATTTTCACAAAATTTTCAAGTAAAATCAGCATAGCTTTAAATTACTTCTAACTTATAATTTCCCAATACTTAAGACCTGTGAGTGGCTCCTCAAAGAAAGGCAGTACATGCATTTGCTTTTGGATAAAAGCTAACACTGTACATTGAGAGTAAAGATGATGCCTCATTTAAGAAGTAAATTGAGCACCTCCAAGGAGATTTTATTTGATTCTTAAAGTGTCAGTTATCTTTGTAAAAAGAAATACTCAAAAGCAATGAAAATGAAAATTTTCAAACTCACATGGAAAAATAACTACTATTCTTGATATTTATAATTCAATTTAATATGACTCATTTGTATTCCAAAATACTAATTTGCTTGAATGAAGTTTATTTAAAATGCCAAAGCATTTCCTGAATAATACTTTGATAAACTTTTGCTGTTAAAATATAACTTTAGGGCAGGCCATGGTGGCTCAGCAGGCAGAGTTCTTGTCTGCCATGCCGGAGACCTGGGTTCGATTCCTGGTGCCTGACCATGCAAAACAAACAACAACAAAAAACAAAACAAACAAAAGAAAACCTAACTTTAAAAGAATGACCTAATTTTTTCTAAGGTTCTGACTTCCAATTTTTTTTCCAGAGAAGTTGCACATTTACAGAACAATCATGGGACAATACAGGATTTCCTAATTGATAGCAATATGTTAAAATCTCGTGCTATTAATGTAGAACCATCAGTTTCTGCCTTCAATCCTGTCAGTGTCTGCTTCATATATTTTGGGCTCTGCTCTTAGTGCATATATATTAATGATTGTTTCATATTCTTATTGAATTGTCCCCTTTATCAGAATATAACGTCTGTCAGTGATTGTGAGTACCCCTTGTTCCAGAGAGAGGATTTTCACTATCCTTTTTCATCACAAGTGAGCGAGCTGAGGTGCGTACACTCTAGCAGCATGGCATGAGAAAGGAGGGGTGGGAGAATAGTTCCTAGGTGGAGACAGAAATTTACTGTTCTTATCATAATTTATCAGGTTCTTCCTCCTGATCTTCCCTGGGTGCTATACCGATTTCTTCTGGCCTCTGGAATTTCAAAATAATGTTTCAGACAGTTCCTGCCTTTTAAACAATCATTTCGTTGGAAGAATTGAGTCCTAGAGCTCCCTATTAACCATCTCTCCACAATTCCAAAGTTCTAACTTTTAATATACACACATACAAGCTCAAATGGAAATGTGAAAATAAATGCTTATTTACAATTGGCTAACTGTGCTTATTTTGTAAAGAAATCTTAGGGAAATATTTTTTATATTATTTTCATTCATTTAGTAATAGTATAAAGTCAGTGTACTCATAGTTGATAATTAGATAGGAGGTTCAAAAACATACTACCTGAATATCAAGTTTTCCTTTATTAAATTCAATTATACTTACAGACACTGTAGATAAAACTACCAAAATTAAATAAAATCATTTTTCCATGCTACATTTTGTTATTAGAAGCACCTACTAATCCTTTATCATGAAAGCTTACTTTGTCTACAATGATATGTTCATATGTATATGAACATTTTGCTTTTCCCGTTTCCCTCCTCCTTTTTCTATCTCATGCAAAACATTGCCAAACACGTGAGAGTAGAAGACCCTGCAGTGGTGTGTGATTTAAACTCCACTCTCTCCTCTAGACAGTGTTCTCAGGGCATGTTACTGGATTGATTTGCATTTAAATTTCATACTCCCAAATTTGAATAATTTTCTCCAGTTATGGAACCCAAGCACCTACCAATAAAGAACTTGGTAAAACTTGATATTGAATTCCACAATAAATTTATTATCAAATGATTTGAATAATTTCTTTCTCTCAGTGTAGCTTAGAGAAAGTAAGCTAGATAAGTAGCCAGGGGGCTAGAGAGGTAAATAGAGATAAATTGATAGATTTTGACTGAACAAAATAAGAATTCAAAGCCTAAGAACTTATGTTGAAAATGCCTAAAATAAGTAATGAAAAAAAAGACTTCAAATAAGAGAATTCAGATAACCATAAAGGAACATAAGACTTTGGTTTAGTGGTTTACTTAACAGCTCTGATCCTGCTTCTTCATCATTAAAAATAAGGACAGAAGCATTCACTTTTCAGAGATGCTGTGAAACAAAGTGAGATGAGAAAACTGAGTGCCTACCATAAAAAAATTCAGGCAGCCTTTCTCTCTTTCACTTTTTTTCAGTCTTTCTCTTTCAATATGTACGTGTAGTCTATAATCCACATATAGTTTGCAAATACTATCTTGCTAATAAGTTACAGCAAGAAGTGACAAAATTTCTGTGAAGAAAAACAGAAAAAACGGAAAACTGCATGTCAGTTTATTATAGAAAGCAATCTATTTTTAATGAGATTCAATATTTAAGTTATAGATATTCTTTTAACACTGCTTTCATTAAGTATGTAGAATTGTTTGCCTTAAATTTCAGAAACTACAGTAGTAGCATGCACAATAATATCTGGTTAACTATTGGACTTTTGAAACATTAAAATCTTCTGATAGTTTATTTTGGCTTTTATCCCAAGGTATTTTAAGATTATTAATAGTAAAATATAATTTGTCACATGTCCTGTAATATGGTTTTCTTTCAAATAAGAAATTCCACACTAAAAATCAGATAAAATCATCTTTATAATACAAAAATATTTCTTATCCATTTAAATTTGAAAATCATATTTGCTGGCATGTCAAGGATAATTTTCAGAAGCATGTTTAAGAAGAACTGTAAGTGAACAATAGCCTACTCTAACTGCTTCATCACTGTTATTTTCTTTTTCTACAGAGACAGTTGACATACACAAATGCCTACAATAACAGTCATCTATTTACGTTTCCTCAGCTGTCATATATGGGCAATAAAAATATCAAAGTTCACAAGTAATTTCAGGTGGTGGGAAGAACAAAGAAACCTTTCAATTTGGAGTGTAAAGACGAGTAGTTTTATAGAAGTTAAATCTTGGATTACAAAGGGAAATTGGAAGGTAAAAAATTGTCATTAAATGGTGTTTTCAATTCTCAGTCTTGGGTTCTCTTGTCCTGACTCTTTTTGTTCTTTACACTTAAACTTGATGAATTTCAGACCTACCTGTCTCTTTTCAAGTACAGTTACAATAAAAAAGCTCATTTGAACTACTGCATTTTTTATTGTATAATTAATTAAAGGGGCTTGTTAAGGATTTGGAGAGGCATTGTTTGACTTCATTAAACTCACAAATTTCTTCATCAGGCATTGCTTCCTTTCTCCAAGGTTTCATCTCTTCCACATGACTTCAAGACTAATGATTATGTTCTTCCATCTCTCTTCTTTTGTCTCATAGTGCATCAAAAAAAGAGACCACTTAAGAAGAAAATCCACTGCAGAGCTTCTCTCCCGGTACAAGATCAGCATGAAACTAAGCTGGGGAAGAAATACCCTTTAGCCTAGGAAAAAAAAATAAGAAAGGATTGGGAAAAGATGGGTAAACTCTCCTCTTAATAGTTTTCCTACTTTTATATATTGCCCTAATGGAATAATATCATGAATATTTTTCTGCACTAAGCATTTTTCTTCATTTATACATTTACCTGCACCTATATCAATATCTACCTATGCCTGCACCTATTTCTCTACCTATTATCTATCTATCTATCTATATCTATCATCATTTTCTCATCTATAATTGATATATCTTTTCCATCCACCTATCTCCATCTCCATCTATCCAGCCCGCCAGGTCGGAGAGAGTTCTTTGGGCAACAGTGGGATCAGCTGTTTTCACCAGCATACTCAAAAATATATCAGAACATTTAAAATAAAATTTTGTAAAGTAAAGGAAATGTACCAAGCAGCAAGGATCTTTGGAACAGGACCAGAAGAGAAAGGAAACCCAAAATATTAAGCACATTTTATGGCCCAACTATACTTTTTTTTTTTTTTGAAGGCAGTAACTAATGTTGTGGTTGAGAGATTGAGAAGCTGAACATAGCTGTCTCCCCTAGATCTCGCTTCCTGCTAGTGTATCACCCTCCAGGGCCTGTAAAAAGTATTGTTCAGCCCTCCGCCATCTCCTCCAGAATCTCCAACTACTCTCTGGAAAAGCCCCCCTCAAACTGGGCTTTATATTCCACACCACTGTCCTCTTTGATATTGTAATGTAGCAATCTCTAACTCTCTTACTCGTTTTCTAATGCAGATTATTGTTATATTTGCCCAGATTTCTGCTTGTTTTCAGCAGAAGAGTTTGTCTGCATTATTTAGTCCATACTTAACAGAAGCCTCAAAAAAAACGACCTTGTCTTTCTCAACTTCTATGCTGACGTCATGTTTATAGGATCCATGATGCTTGACTCTTATTCTCGCTTATTGTGGGTCCTTTTACTAAGTGCATCTAAATTTTCAAATGAAAGAGGATGAAGCATCTTTGATTCCTTCTGTAGGCAAAAGTTCGCAAAAAGACCCCAACAAAATGTAGAGATTGTATTTTCCCTTTTGGAATTCTTAAAGTTGGAAAATTCTTTCTGAAATGGAAGAAAATGCCGCCATCTCCAAATTCACTTGCTTTTAACCTTTACACTAACGCTTTACTAAAAACAAAAGGCTAATAGCTGATTAACAGTTTAATTTAAATTAAAATTTTAAAAGAAAAAATGCATGAAATTATTGTAAAGAACACAACAACTTTTCCTAGTTGCAAATGTCCCATTTTTAGTTGAAAGGAAACAAACATTTTGAACGCAGTTACATGGATAGTGTTGCACTATCTACTGAAAAAATTTAAAGCACCACCATTTCTTCTAATGAGATTGAGATCTTATAAAATTATGACACAGTTTGACAGTATTTTCATATTCTCTCCAGAATGCAGAAAAGTTCTTCACCATCTCTCAGTATATAATGCATATGTATAATGCATATTCCAAGTAGGGAATTTTATACCTGAAATATTTTTCTTTAGTAAGAAGTGTTATTGTACACATTTGTTGAATGTAATTAAAAATAAATGTATATTCCTATTTCATACTATTCTTATATAGCATGTCAGTTTGAAATTGGTATTTGTGTTTAAATCATAATCATGGAGAGATGGAAATGATCTATGAAGCATTGTGCTTTCCTTTTTCTCATTATTAAGCCACAAGTCCATTGGTATTTGGAAAGTCCATAAACAGTTACCTCCTATGTCTTGTCAACATAAAGGATGGATGGAAAGACAGACATAGGAGTCAGGCAAATATATATTAAATGCATATTTTGTTGATGTCTAAAGCCTAGACCTTTCCAATTACTTCATCACAGTTATTTGAATTTAACTTTTCCACCTGTTGTGATCCCAGGTCGGCTATAGGTAATGAACCACTGTGGCCCACCCTCCTGGGCTCTTGCCTACACATTCTCACTCCAGGGAGGAGCTTACAGTCTTCAGGCCAAGGATCCTCAAAAAGAGAGAGGATGGGATTTAACCAAGCATGCTAAATGCCTTCTGCCAAACCCACGGATGCTCTATCCATCACTGCCTTCACTGGGGGGGACGATTAAGGGGAGGAGGCCAGAGGTCAGGACTGCCATGCTAGGGGAGCTTCCTTCACAAGGAGTAATGCAAGTAGGAGAAAGGATGTATCCTGCCGAGAATGTCCTCTCCCTTCACTAAATGCTACCTCTCTTAAGCCCATGTCCAATCTTTTGCTCAGGATGGCCAACGTCATTTTTTCTTCCGAACCATATCAATCGATTCATTTTTTTAAGCATGTTTGACTAAGCCAAAATACCCCTGTGATTGCTTCACAGCCACTGGCATATCTTCCTACTCATTCTCACTTAACTCACTTACCTGTACTTCGTCGTTGTTCATTGTCTTCTCGTCTCTTGCCTAGATTTCATCCACATACACTCCATACAGGAAGACTGAATTCTCTGTTTCCTTTTCTCTTCCTAGTTGCAGTGAGTACAGGAGAAGATATTCAATATAGTTTTTTAAGTTAATATTGAATGGACAAACATCTCCTAATTTATTTTCAAGGGCACATATGTAGTTTATAAGAGAGTGCGAGCCTACCTCTCCACTATTATTCTGCAGAGGTTTTGTAATTGTTGTCCTGTAAGAAAAAAAAAACATGTAATACCCTGTTATTAGTGGTGAGGCACCTGGCCTCTGGTGGGAGGTGCACAGCGATTTGGGGCTTAGTCATTTTAATCAATAGCAGGAACCTTGTGAACTGAGCTGATCACTGTTACCAAAAGCAAACAAAACCCTCAAGGTATTCAACAGCCTGTGAGGAACAAATAAAACTAAACGAAGTTGTCAACTGCATGGAAACATGTTCTTTGTGAAGAGGTGTGATTTTATATGTGCGTGTGAATGTCTGTGCCTATAGCCCCAAACAAATTTTGATAAACTTTGGCCTGTGCACTGAATTGTTATTAAACTCTAGCATGGCTCAGCAAAAATATTTATTAAAATCTCAGAAAAATTCACTTAAAGGCCTTTTCAAAGTTGTTATCCTGGGAGAAAATTATAAGCAGATCAAATCATAATAATTTAACGCATAAGGCTTGGGAGAATATGTTCGTTATAGGTGAATAGTGAATTTGTTCGTTTTCACTGTAGAATTATATATTTAAGAAATGTAATTACTCCTACATAAGAATTCAGAATACAGCAAAACAACAGAAAAAAAGGAAGAAAAATGTAATCATCCTACACCATAGCAGGCTTACTGAGGCTTTAAATGAATATATATTTATAAAATTGCCTTTGACAATTCACAAGATCTGATTGTGTGGCAGGATGCTCTGACAAAGGATTTGATTACATGGTGCATTGAGCTGTGGCTAGTAAATAATAACCTTCCCTGTACATGCTTCTACTTGTTATTGTTGGGAAAGAGGCAGAATATTGAAAATTAGTTTGTATCATAAACAACTCAATTACTGATGCAGGACCTAAGATGTCATGACATTTATGTTATACCACTGGATTTTATGAATGGATAATGAAATTTTCTAAGGTGGATGCTAATTTTGATTAGGTCAACTATGCCTATGGCAACTGGTCCATGTCTCAGATTTCCACCAGTTGTGCTGAATTATTTGGTAGGCTTGTAAAGACATTTGTTATATCAGGGCACATGAATCATTGTTCTTATGTATATCAGAGATATCCTAAAACTCTACATTCATGTCCTGAGTCAAATTAAGTGGAAATTTAAAGAGTTTGAATTTGAAGAAGGTAGAGAACTACAGGAACTGAGGCAATACCAAGCTAGGAGAACTCACAATTAAATTTACAACAAATATTCAAAAATCTAATTTCTTTAATATTAGAGTTCTTAAGTTAATATGAAGGTGCTTGGCACATAAATAAATATTGTGGCAAACCCCACTGATCTAAGTTACAAGCTTGATATAAATGAATAAATTAGAAGATAAATAAATTTTGTATAGCCAAATGCATATATATATGCATTATATATATGTATGTATATACACACACACGTATATATAGTATATTTGCGGGTATTTATAATGAAATAAGGATGAGATTCAAAAGAGATTCTTTGCAACAAAAAATCAAATTATTGTCATAGCAAGTATTTAATCTCAAAAAAGAAGACACATTTATGACAGGAAAGAGGGTATTAGTAAATGTGAGTCCTGCAAATGAAATTAAAAGTACATATATTTTTCAAAATTTGAGTAAAGTTTAAATTGCTTTGCTTTATGCAATTTATTTTTTGACAAGAATTTTTGAAGTGTAGATATTTCCTGTACACATTGCATAATTATTACATGTGTTTGGTAAATATTTAAAAGTACATATTTGGTAAATAAAAACAAAATATAGGTTTTGTAAATACAAAATATATATTTGGTAACTACGAAATGTATAAATAAGCTCACCTCTTCTGGCACAGACAGAGGTGTATATAACTTTTAATAACAGAGACTAAGATAATTTCTGACAGCATCATTATTTCCTCATTGTTATTGTTCTCCTTGCATAGACAAATTAAGGCAGATATTTTACAAAAACCATGTGTTCCAGTCTTATTTTAGTCTGTTATCAGGGACTGTATGGAAGATTTATGATACATTTCACATATTCCCTGGCACATACGGTTCTTGATGCGCTTGCTTGAGCTTATATCAGATTTATTCTCATTCCAGAGCCAAGTGCTATAGAGACCATATTCCGGTTCCAGATTGAAGCCAAATAGTGGAACAGCAGAGTCTAAGAGTTGTGAAAGTATTTTCTTATTCACAGAGTATGGATTAAATGGGGCAGTTGTATATCCAGCAGTTGGCACAATGGCTTCCTGAATATAGTAGATATAGCAATACTCTCGCTGGGCAGATTCTGCAGTGTTCTACTGGAAAGCATTCATTGAGTTCAAAACTAGATCCTGTCGCTATGACTTTCTCAACATCATAAGAACGCAATTCCTCATATTAAACCCATTTCTATTCGAAACACCTAGAATTACTTCTATTATCTGCATCTGAATCTTGACTGCAACACAGATTAAGTATGTTTATAAAATCTTCATGTGATTTCCTATAACTTTTATGTTTTATGTTGCTTAAAATTAGCAAACTTTGGTTTTAAAATAATTACTAAATGTTTAAATGCTGCAGTATTTATTTTAGAGTTTTGAATTATGATAAAATCGATTGCATTTTTCAATTAATACATATTTTTCAATGTGGATGACATAAGAGAACCTGGAGTAAATGCTGGGGGCTTCACAATAAATTAGAGTTCCTGCCCTCTAAAACAGCACTGCATATTAGAGAAAGAGACAAAGACATAAAGTTCAATAATGCACATAATAAATCATACATGAAGTAAAAGAGTTTACTTTGGCATATCAGGCAGACGTGTCTATAGAAAATATATGCCTAGGAGTTAGTCAATTCCTACGAAAACAGAAAGAAGGGTTTTAACAAGAATCCTTGATGTACAAAACCTTAAGCTGTTTTCATGCAACAGTAAACCATTTAGTGTGGCTAGACAATAAAGTCCAAAAATGCAAGAGATGGAATAGAGGCTTAATATTGGCAGGTTGCAGCAAGGATGACTTTGTGTACTTTGATAACCATTGTCTTGGGATGCCTGGTTTGCTATCATAAATAACACCCAATGCTTAAGCTCAAACAATGGGGACTTATTGGTTCATGGTTTTGAGGCTATGAGACCAAAATCTACATATCAGTAAGTGTCCTTTCCCCTTAAATACTATCATGTTTTGGTTCTGGCTATGGTGCTCTTTGTCCTTCCCATCACTTGGAGATTCTCCTTTTTGTGTCTACCCTTCTGGTTTTCCAGTTAATTTTGAATTCTCCCTGTGGCTTTACATGCAGTTCAAGGGGGTCCAAACCACTGAAATAGGGACTTTCCACAGATCCTTCCTAGATAACTGCATGTCCTTGAAGGAAGGAGATTAACTGCCTTCAAGATGGCTGACTAGACCCAAGATTCTTAAGCTTAATCTTTTATAGAAAAGGGTTATTCAGCCAAGTCTTTGCATGGAACTCTGTTCCCTGGGGAGTCACCTACTGGGAGTCCAGGGAAGCCCTAGCACAGCTGCTTCTGGTATGAGTCTCATAGCTGATACCAGGATAGGTTGAGAGTTTACCAAATTATCAGTTCCTGGTTTCTTTGTGTAAGAGTTCAGCTCTCAGTTTATCCCTTTCTCCTAACATTTTACTATAAGCTGCATAGACAAACGAGGCTCTATCATCCACACTTAGTTGGAAATCTGATCTAAATATCCAACTTCATTACTTACAGCTCTCATTTTCCATCTAACACTTGGATATAAGTTCTCTGCTACTTTATGATAAAGATCACCTTTCCTCTAATTTCCAAAAAACTTTCACCATTTCCTTCTAAGGCCTCATTGGTAAGTTTAAGTTATAATGTAAGTTTAAATTTAAACTGCAACTTTAACTTTTAATGTCTAAAACAGTATTAGAGGCTGTTCTAGTTTGCTAGCTGCTGGAATGCAATATACCAGAAACAGAATGGCTTTTAAAAAGGGGAATTTAATGAGTTGCTAGTTTACAGTTCTAAGGCCGAGAAAATGTCCCAATTAAAACAAGTCTATAGAGATGTCCAATCTAAGTCATCCATCCAGGGAAAGATACCTTGGTTCAAGAAGGCCGATGAAGTTCAGGGTTTCTCTCTCAAGTGAGAAAGCGCATGGCAAACACAGTTAGGGCTTCTCTCTTGGCTGGAAGGGCACGTGGTGAACACGGTGTCATCTGCTAGCTTTGTCTCCTGGCTTCCTGTTTCATGAAGCTCCCTGGGAGGTGTTTTCCTTCTTCATCTCCAAATGTCGCTGACTGGTAGACTCTGCTTCGTGGTGCTGCTCTCTCTGAATCTCTTATTCTCCAAAATATTTCCTCTTTTATAGAACTCCAATAAACCAATCAAGACCCACCCAAATGGGTGGAGACATAGCATCACCTAATCCAGTTTAACAACCACTCTTGACCACTCTTGACTAAATCACATCATCCAGGGAGATGATCTGATTGCAGTTTCAAACATACAGTATTGAATAGAGATTATTCTACCTTTATGAAATGGAATTTATATTAAAACATGGCTTTTCTTAGGGGGCATACTTCCTTTCAAACCAGCACAGAGGCAAAAGCCCTACTGACATTGGAAGGAAGCAAGCCTTCTAGCTTTGAAACCACGAGTCTATAAATCCTTGTTGTCAAGCCAATCCATTGTATGTATTTGTCCTAGCAGCATGTCAAATCAAGATAGCCAACTTGAACGTGACCCAGGAAGAAAGGGGTAAACATCTGCCTGATCTTAAACCAAGAAGATATCTGCCCACGTGTTCATTGGAATAATTTATCAGCATATGTGAGGAGGATAGTCCAGGGATATGGAACAGCAACTAAACAGCTGCAAAAATATCATAGGCTAGAGAAAGTGAGAATTTTCAAATGCAATTTCTAACTAAATGTTAACTGGTGCACAAGTTGAAATACAGGAATATATATAATAGATTTACATCTATTCGTTCTGGGCTGAGCAAACAGATATGCATCGATGGCATGATTAACATTTAAACTAAAATGCAGAACCAACAGATGTAAAGCAGTTGGAATCTAAGCATGGACAGCATCAGTCTGAATTAATATTCCTGTGGATATTCATGGTACATCACTACGTAAGTGGGCTTTGACTTCAGCAGAGTTTGAAGCTACAGACATAGATATGTGTCAAGGTGCATTCACCCAAACAGGACTTTAGACAAGCGCTGTCAATGATTGTCTCTATTAATTCCTCTCATAGAGTGTTATGGCTAACCAGCATGCCGCCTGTTGTTTCTTTTTTCCTATGTTAATATATTCAATCATATTATAAGCAAATTTTGCCTGATGATGATCCTTCCTCTCTTACATGTCATTTTACATATCTCTCATTTGGATGCCTTTCTTGTTGACCCTATACTTTACTCCTGAGAAGGAAATTTTATTTCTGATATGGGTCACTTGAACACAGCTGAAGAGTACTGATAAAGCAAATTGAATTTCTTTATTTTGGTAATCTTAAAGTTCTATTCTGTAAAGATATAGTGAATTATACGTTTTTACCCTGCTTTTTATTTTACTGGAATGATTGCTTAAATCAAATCAAATCAAATCAAATATGCTGCCATTGTCAATACTGTATTTCACAAACACATTTTTTTTTCTAAATAATCAGACTTGGGAGACAATTGCGGTTAAAAAGTAACATACTCAATATGTGCATGCATGTGTTTTTGTATCTTATGGCTATCTCAAACTTTTTAAATAATTCCATATTAATGATCACATACACACAGCTATGTTGACTCTGCGAAGTTGTATCTTCAATAAAAAATTGACCATGTTTCTAATGTTCATTAAATGAAACTTCCTTAGAGATTATTGATTTTAAGATATTAAGCAAAGAGTTTTCCGACATTTTCTTTGTAGTAAAAAATGCCTTCAGATATTTGGAAATATTGACACCAGAGTAACACTTCATAGGATTTAAAATAAGAAAATAGGGTGGGCCACGGTGGCTCAGTGGCAGATTTCTTGCCCGCCATGCCAGAGACCCGGGTTCGATTCCCCGTGCCTGCCCATGCCAAAAAAAAAAAAAAAAAAAAAAAAAAAAAAAAAAAAAAAAAAGAATAAAATAAAATAAGGAAATAATTATAAGCTGAAAAGGGGGATTTTAATATGAGGTAGCTTTTATAAAAAGACAATAACATGAAAATTAGATCCTACGTTAAGTTTCAACATAAGTAAATGTTTTAAAAATTGCAACCATTCATATAACAGGTTATTACACAGTCCTTAGAAATTAGATGTAGAACAGTTAGTGACAAAATATGTTTACAATGTGACTAATATTGCAAAATTAAGTATTATAGAAAATCAATTTGTGATATATTAACTTTTACTTTCTTCGTAATTAAATAGTAGATGATTTTTACTTCTTCTGTTTGCATGTTTCTTCAAAATTAAATAAAATAATGTAAAAACCAAGGTAGAATTCTGGAAATTGTCCTTGAATTCTATATATTCAGCAAGTCTCTTGCCTCTTTCATTTTGCTTTCTTATAATAAATGATAATGCCAGTAAAATAATACTGGCAAAAATCCCTTGCTTCACTTCTTATTTCATATACCAAATTTTAAAAATTGCTCAAATACCTTTTTAAAAAATAGCATACAATTATTTAGATGGCACCATTAGAAGCAGTAGTATTATTGACATATAACTGCTATCATGAACTCTGTAAATAATCCTAAATAGCCATCAGCTAATGACTCCATCTCGTTGGGCAGACCTCAGTTTCCAAATGCAAAAATATGGATTAAAATAAGTTGGTGCAGTTACTACATTAATACTGTAAGTTTAAGTAACAAAGCTAAGTGTGAGTATAGTTGAAAGAGAAAGGCTAGAGTTGCATATGTCACCAGAAGGAAACCTATAGGATAAACCTGGGACTGTATAATCTCATGAAATTTAGAGTGGATAATGACAGTGGTTAATTGTACAAATATAAGAAAGTTCTTAAATGAACTAGAAAAAATGTACTTCACTGTAACAAGGCATTAATTACTGGGTGGTATAAGCAAAACTACAATATAGTTTTAATGCTAACTAACGGCTACAGTTAACTGTAACATTATAATATTCTCTAATTAATTGTAATAAAGGCTTTATACCAAAGCTAAATGTAAATAATAGGGGGATGTGATGGGCATGGGACCATGTTCTAATTTGCTAGCTGCCGGAATGCAATATACCAGAAACAGAATGGCTTTGAAAAAGGGGAATTTAATAAGTTCTAAGGCTGAGAAAATGTCCAAATTAAAACAAGTCTAAAGAAATGTCCAATCAAAGGCATCCAGGGAAAGATACCTTGGTTCAAGAAGGCCAATGAAGTTCAGGGTTTCTTTCCCAAGTGGAAGGGTACATGGCAAAAACAGTCAGAGTTTCTCTTTCATCTGAAAAGGCACATGGTGAACACAGTCAGGGCTCCTCTCTCATCTGGAAGGGCACATGGCGAGCATGGCATCATCTGCTAGCTTCTTCTCCTGGCTCCCTGTTTCATGAAGCTCCCCAGGAGGCATTTTCCTTCTTTATCTCCAAAGGTCACTGGCTGGTGGACTCTGCTTCTCATGGCTATGTCGTTCTGCTCTGCTCTCCCTGAATCTCCTCATTCTCCAAAATGTTTCCTCCTTTATAGGACTCCAGAAACTTATCAAGACCCACCCAAATGGCTGGAGAAATGTCGTCACCTAATCCAGTTTAACAACCACTCTTTATTTAGTCACATCTCCAGGGAGATGATCTGATTACAGTTTCAAACATGCACTATTAAAGAGGCATTATTCTACCTTTATGAATGGGTTTTGATTAAAACATGGGTTTTCTAGGGGACATACATCCTTTCAAACCAGCACAGACCATCTGTTTGTTTTTCAAAAGAGATGAGAATGTTCCCAAATTGACTGTGGTGATGAATGTAGAACAGTGTGATATACGAAGAGCCACTGATAGTACACTTGAGATGGCTTGCATGGTGTGGGAATAAAACTGTTTTAATAAAAAATAATACTAAAATAAAAATAAGTGTGTACTTGAAAGACTAATTTGAAGTGCTCTTAGGGGATCTTTGAAAATTTGGCAATATTGGATTTTATCTCTTTTTCCTTAGAAAATATTCTTCTCAATAGTAACACAAGAATGAGTAACTTTACCAAACATTTTTTATCTCATTAAGAGGCCAAAACTGTTTTTCTAAGTAGTTTCCTAATCAAATTAGCAAGTAAAGAATACGTAATAATTTTTTCACTAATGCTTGAAGTGTACCTGTATTTATTAGCTATTATTTTATATCGTAGTGTGTTCATACATATCTAGAAACAGTTATATAAAACAAAATGAGTTACATCAAATTGCTACTTACATATAGGAAAATAATTCTCTTTTTTGAATGGGAGACCAGTGCTATCATATGTGAGGTGCATATTGGACACTGTACAAACAGGAATACTGCATGCAGCAGGTTTATGATGACATACAGCTAGAGGATGCATATGTAGAATGTCATAAGCAAAGAAAACTATTATACAGATATTTTTGGCAATAAAATAATGTATCTATAGTGTTGCCTAATCATCTAGGTATTTCAGATATAAAACTCTGGGGTTATACTACCTATTCATTGTCTTACTAATCCATCTCAATTTTGACTATTCTATGTAACTTGTAAATTTACTACTTGAACATAGATTTGAAACATACAATAAAACCTTTAAACGGTATGGTATTAGAGATCATCAGTTTTCCTCATTGATTATATACATGAAATCCTTTATAATTTTTTTGATAAATAGCCTTTTTGCTGCAACATACTTTCTCTTATTTCAGCATTAAATTTTGAAAATACGTGTGTGTGTGTGTGTGTGTAAAGACACATAAATATATGTGTGTGTGTGTATGTGGGTTGTTTAACAGGGTGATTATGAAACAAGACATACTAGATATTATGTAAACAAAATTATAGAACACATAAGTAGCATAAGTCCTGAGACAGGTTAACTGGGAAAAGTTTAAGAATCAGCTAGAACAGTGCTCTTTTCTCAGGAATGATCTTTTAATGAGATTGCTCTAATATGATCCTATATTTTCCTGGTAGGGTAGGTTACCACTTAATAACCAACTGAAAGTACTAGTACTAACATGTTTTAGGTGAATCCTGATGGGGTGCCTTTTTCTCCAGCTGTGTCATTGAATTAAGTTCTTAACAAGCTCTGTTGTTCATTCTGTAAATTGCCACTGCTTTTACTTTTTACTTTCTATATATAGTTGAGAACATGGAGGTACCGACAAACAAATATCTCAGAGAGGGTTTAAGTTAAGACATCAAAGAAAGCCACACATATTATAATATAATTTAGTATATCAAATAATCCTGTGTTCCTCTCCACTGAGTACACATAGAAGAGCTGCTTCTTCATCACATGCCTAAAGAAAAAGAAAGAAAGAATTGTTCAGCACTACTAATTGTAAATATCAGTTATGTTGAATACATAATTTGTTGTTGATTATCTTTAGAAAATACATTACTATCAAGGGTAGAAGCAGCAATCCTGCAAAGTCATAGCGAAGCAAGACAGAGAAGATGTCTTTATTTATCACATGGCCGCCACTCCCAAGGAGAAGAGCATCAAGCAGATTGCAAAGTTTTCAGAGTCCATCTCTATAGTGACCAATTTATTTTTGGAAAGAAATCAAATGATTTTACCGGAAATATTTTATGTAAACATTGCTAAAAGTTACAAATAGGCTAACATTTGTAATGAATTAGTTTATATGTTTGCAAATAAAATCCACAGAGGATACAATTATATATAACAAAATCAAAGAACTAAAGTAAGATCCAGCTTTTATATAAATGGATTATTATTGGAATGCAAAATGTTTATATCCTAAAAAATGTTTATATCATTTTTTTTCTTTTTTAGTAAAAGAGCCATGTAATTTTCTTCATAACAAAATAGGATTCATTTAGGATAGAGGTTTCATAAGAGTAGGGAAATGGCTATTTTCAAAAATGATTTTGGCTTTTAACCCAAAACAAGAAGCAGCATGAATCCAATTCCAGACTACAAAATAATTGCTGAAAGACTGGTTTTCCTATCATGAAATACGTTCCAGTTTTCTGACACTAAACTCTTCTATGCAAAACTCAATTCCTTCCAATAGTATTTATTAAGTAGTGAAAGACTATGGCCAAAACTAACATAGTGGAAAGTGGAGGAAATGCTAATTTAAAGCAAGTGATAAATATCATAACTTCCTGTATCCATACTAAAGCCATTGTTCTTTTGTTACAAGAAATTGCCTTCCTTTGAAAAGTTCTAAGCAGGGGAATGGAATGCTTAGAAATATGCTGTAGTTTAGAACAGAAGTTTACAAAGTTTTCCAGTAGATAGAACAGTAAATATTTTAGCTTTGCTTATCCTACCATCTCTGCTAAAATTGTCCAGCTCTAACAGTGAAGCTCAAATGCAGCCATAGACAATATGTAAGGCCATGGCTGTTTTCTAGTAAATCTTTATTTATAAAAACAGCCAGACGGCTGGATTAAATCCATGGACTGTAGTTTGCCAAGTGTTAGTTTAAAAAAATCATGCTGTCCTCAATGAAGAGAATGGCTGCAAATTGGGACAGAAACCAAATAACTACAGCTTGCAATAATTTCAAAGAAAGATCAGGAATTCAGGATTGGAAATGAAGAAGTATATTCTAAAGTTTTTTAGGATATAAAATACAAAGCACCCAGTGACCCAGTGACTAAGAGATTTAAGGGAAAGGAGAAATGTGTGATGATTCCTTGTTGTTGTTATGGACAAACAGTAGAATGGTGAAAGTGTTGTTCCATAAGAGGAAGGAGCAACTTCAGGAGTATAAAAAGAGATAGAAGTAAAATTTGCATGTGTTAAACCAGAGATACCTTCCAGGGAAAGCTTTCCAATAAGGCATTTTAAAAGGTGCCACTTTCCAAGAAGAAAGGTCTGTTCAGTGCTTTATAAAGGTGAGAGTCATTAGAACTTAATGGCTACTTGAAGACATAGAAGTAAATAAAATTACTGAGTGACAGTGCATACTTGTAGGATGATAATGGCACTTAGGAAAAACATCCTAGAAATGTCTACAGTAAAAGTACAGGCATTTCCTAAATTGAGCATATAAAGGAAATTTAAGGGGAATAGCCAGAAAAACAAGGCCAAGGATATAATGGAGCATTTAAAGCCAAAGAGAAAGCTTCCAGCTTCTACCCTAGGATGTAGGGAGATGGAATAAGCATTGTTCCACTCTTAAAACACAACAAAACAGCTCAATTGAGTTCAATTTCTTGTATTTTTTATACCCTGTGGAGAACAAATGCCACAGAGGGATCCAGAGACCTAAATTCTAAAGAAATGTGGGACATAGGAAGCCTGCAAGGAAAGAAATGGGGGCAGACACTTACCTGAGCTGGGCTTGTGCTAAAAGAATTTTGCTTGAAAAGCTAACAGCAAGTGAACAGTGAGTGCAGCTGGCAGGACACGTGAACCTCTCTGGAAAGCACAGTGTTGTGGTGCTTTGCAGCTCTTTCTCCAGGAATTCCACCCAACACGCAGAGAAAATATTGAAAGAGTCCTATGAAGTGCCCATTGCGAGTTGGACCTGGGGAGGAGAACAGCAGCATTGTGAGAGGGAAAAGAAACTCTGCCTTTCAATCCTGTTCCACTTTGGGAAAAAGTCTTAATCTGTGGGGGAAAGGACAACAAACATGGATGTCCTTGGAGCATTTGAGAAATGCTTTTTGCTGCTCAGGGGAGAGAACAGGGAGGGGAAAAAAAACAACAAAAAAATCTTACTCCTAAGTGAGGCAGAACTTATGCTGAGACTTGGGGAGTGGCAGGAAAATCAAGAAGGCCAGTCCACAATAGCTAAGAAAAGTGTGTATGTCTCAGACCAAGACTATTCAGAAAAAAAAGAGTCTGCACACCATACAATCTCCCATCAACAAGCTAATGGCTTTCAATCATAAGAAACAGCAGAGAATTCTTGGAAGAGAGACGGAAGAGAAAAAATTGCACAAAGACACCCATTCTGAGGCACAGTACAAAATCCTAAAACACAAAATTGAGCAAATTTTATTCTGATAAATCAAGTTTCATCCTAATTTCAAGATGTCTCTGCAAGAAATTAAAGCATTGTAAAACTTATAAATCCAGCAATTACATTTCCTAATCCAGCCCAACTCCTATGTAGATGAACTCAATCTCACATACTAAAGGCCTACCTGAAGAAAAGACATGATTATGTTGTGATATAAACACCATTTCCTTCGGTCTCTACTGGTCTATGTGTCACACCTTCTTTTCAGTTAAGAAAAAAAAATTGAAGCGTATGAAACTATTAGGCGAATCACAGCCTGAAGAATGAAAACATTCATTAGAACTAGACTCAGATATTACCTAGACACTGGATTTATTTGTCAAGTTTGTAAAATAACTATGATTAACATGTAAACGGCCTCAACAAAAGGAGATCAACCTGCAAAAACAGATGGGTAATTTCAGTTTAGAGATGGAAACTGGAAATAAACCAATATAGTTACACAGATGTAGACAGCTTAAGTAGACTCACCTGTATTTACAGGATAGGTAAGGAAAGAATCAGTGAACTAGAAGGCAATGAAAATTATATCAACTTGAAACACAAAGAAAATAATAATTTTTACAAGCTACAGGATAAATTTCCAAGTTTCGTAAACAATATTCAATATTCTAAAATGAATATAATTGGAATTCCAAAAGGAGAAGAAAGGATGAAAAAATAATGGCAGAAAATTTTCTAAAAATAATGACAGAAACTGATACTAAACAACAGAGATAAAAAGGTCAGAGGGAACCATAGAAAATTAAAAAAAAAAAAGCTAAAACTAGTCGTATCATATTCAGACTACTAATAACAAAATGTAAAGATAAGATCTTGAAGGCAGATTTAAGAAGAAAAAATGTTACATACAGAGGAGGTAAATAAGAGTTATAACAGATTTCTCATTAGAAATTACGCAAGCAAAAAGATAATGGAGTGATATTTACAAAGTGCTGAAAGAAAAAATGTCACCCCACTTTTTCTGAACTAGTGAAAATGTACGTCAAAAGTAAAGATGAAATAAAGTTTTTCTCAAACAAACAAAAGCTGAGTGAATTTGTGGCAGGTGGATACACTCTTTAAGAAATGTTAAACAAAGTTCCTCAAACAGAAAGACTAGAGTATCAGAACAAATCTTAAATCAGCAAAAGAATTAAAGAGTTATAGATATGAAATAAACATAGAATTAAATACATTTTAATTGCTCTAAATCATTGCATACTATTTAATGCAAAAATAGAAACAATGCATTTTGCGTTTACGCCAATTTTTAATATTTAAAAAATATTTTATAAATAATTCATCAGCAGAAGAGATAAAATGGAATCAGGTAATACACAATTAATAAGGGAGGTACAGGAGACCTGAGTTCAATTCCCGGTCCGTGTATGTCCCAAAAAACAAACAAAAATTCAACAAATGGTGCTGCTATAATGGGATACTCACATGGAAAAATAATGAAATGTAACCCCGCCATACAGTATACAAATAAAAAGAAGAAAGGAAAAAAATATATGGCAGGAGGCAGAAGTGGAGGAAAAAAGAAACAAAAAGCAGATGTAACAAATAGAAAATAGCTAAAAAATGGGTGCACATTAATTAAATCACCTTTATTGTGAGCATTTAATATACCAGTTTAAGGAGATTGTAAAATTAAATAAATTAGCAAGACCAAAATATACACTATCTGCAAGATATTTAAATATAAAGAAAATTTTGTCAAATCACTTTTCTGACGCAGCTTGTATTAAGGTTATATTAAAAAATTTAAACAAATCGATAAGGAAACAAAAAAAACTGTTAACAACAAAAAAAAAGAGCAAGAATGTGAAGCTACTGAGCTGCTTATACATTGGTGGGAATAAAAAATGCTAAACCTAGGGTGCACATTGATTAGAATTCCCCCCTTTCCTGGAAGGAGACCCGGGTTCAATTCCTGGACCGCGTACCCCCCCCCCCAAAAAAAAGAGTTTTGGAAATCAGTTTGACAATGTTTTAATCCATTTATTGATATACTTAACATACGACTAACAATCTATTTGCCATTTTACTGCTGGGAAATATCTGAATTTGACATGAAAATATCAAATAGTATGTATTGCAATGTTCATAGTAACTTTACTATAAATCACCTGATTTTGGAGGCAAGCTCAAATTACCTTCAACTGATAAACTAATAAAAATGATGACATATTGATAAAATGCTACAGTAAAGCATTGATTAATGCAAAAACATTTTTGAAATTCAAATGCAGTTTTTTAAGTGAAGAAGCCAGTCTCTCAAAGTTGCACCTGCTTCATGATTCCATTCATGTTACATTCCAGGACACAAATCAGATCATTGGTTGCTGGGGGTTGAGAGTAGAGGATGGAATTATCCATGAAGTTGTAGCATGGGGAAATTTTTGTGGTGATAGGATTGTTCTATAGGTAATTGTGATAGTAGACACGAGACTCTATGCACTTGTCAAAACAAAAAGTGAATTTTACTTTATGCAAAATAGGCAAACTGATCATTATGTGGAAGGGAAAGACGGAATGCAGATTGTGACCAATTAATTATAATACAAATGTTTCAAGTAATGCCAGTAAAGAGGATGGAAAGGAAAAAAAAAGACCTAAATAGCTTTGAACAGCAAGATTTTTATTGGATTCTGTAAAACTAAATTCAAAAGGAACTGTGTACAAATAGTGTAATCCAATTATTAAACTTGTTTCGTACATGGCGTGGGTTAGTAATTCTGAAACTACTTCATTTGCATGAGTATTGTAGATATAAGTAAATATGTTGTTAATGAGCCGTGTATGGAAGTAAAACATAACAACAGGACTCAGTTTTTTATGTCTTCCTCTATATAGTTAATACTTATGTATGTGGCTGGAGAGTTGTATAAATTGATGGTAGAAGATAATACACATATATACATGTGCATGCATACAGGATTTACCCATACATGTCTAATTTCCTATGCCTATCACTGAAAGGAACTGAAGCAGGGATGGCTCAGTAGCAATCAGCATATCCAGCACCTGGATGTTGGTTTCTAAATCCCATTCTCTAATAAGACAAAGTGGCTTTCCCTGAGATGAGGTTGAGGCCAGGGCTGGGAAAGGTAAAATTCCAAGAGCGCCCTGGAGCATCTTATGGTGTTAGAAAATAATGAAGTACTCATACTTTGGTTTATATTAATTGTTTAAAATAACAACAACAAAACAAGAGTATTTTGTTGAGTATGAGTCAATAGCCCGAAGTTCCCCAGGGGATGTTTTAACGAACTTTGATATTTTCTTGTCAGGATACTTTATTCATCAAAACACGTGGTTCAAATGGTAACTATTGCTTTTAATTTCAACTCAATCTCTAGATCCATGACGTAACAAAGGCATAGAATTATATTTTATTTTTTCCAATATATTTACAGTGATTCAGAGTATTACCGCAAAGGAAAAAAAAAAAAAAAAAAAAAGAACTCTAATGCAGGATAAGTTCATGGTTTTGCTGGAGAATTGTCAGGGCACAAAGAGTGAAATCATTGGCCAAAATAATGTCTACCCATAAACCAATCAGGTATGCAGAAAGAAAGAGGGCAATAGTTACTAAACTGAATCACTCCCATTATGTCATTTACCTTTTCGTGTCAGACGTAGTTTGGTTGATTATCCATCCATCTGATTTTCTTTCTGATCTACCTCTCACTTTTACTCTAATATACAATACGTATTTTTATCCTTAGGGCTGCTATCATTTTTTTTTTTTTACTTTCTCGGCTTTGCTCGTCCCTCCCTCCAATGGAGTTAATGGCAGATACTTGCGCCTCTGCCTATCCGTGGGTCTGCCTTTGGCCCTTCAGATTCTTTAGAGTTGAATATCTACAGAACAAACAAAACCTTTATGTTGTCAACAATTGTTTATTTTACTCCTCCTAAACCCCTATATCCATTCTACATGCACACATAGAAATAAACCAGCCAGAGACATCCTTAGCCTCACATAATTTACACTAAAAGGAGGAGAGAGACCTTAACGTTAAATAAATAAATACATAAAATATTTTTGGAGAGTTGCAAAAACTATGAAGGAAATGCATTAGGGTCATGTTGTGGAACTATTAGAGGCTAGGAGGTGGTCAGGAAAATCCCCTTTCAAGAGGGGACACTTGAACTGAGACCCGAAGTGAAGAGGAGAAATCTGTGAGAAGATCTACAGGAACAGAGTTAAAGAAAACTGAAAACATATGGTTGCATTGCAGGAACGATCGTGATGTGTTCAAAGAAAAGCAAAAAAGAGTAATGCAAAAATTAAGGGTATCAAATAGAAATTCTCTGAAATACTATGGGAAAGAAAGAAAATTTAAGTGACCAAGCCCTAAGATTTAAAGTGAGTAAAACAGACCCAAGACAGTAGAGCATAAGTCTCACGTGCATTAGGTTTCCTGATTTGTTAAAGCTTCATAACATGTTTCATAACTTATCCATGTTTTATATCTTTCTATATTTAAATATAAATATTGCAGGTTTTCTGTTATATCATAAATCAAAATAATGTGTTAGATTAACTTTTTGTACAAACTTAGTAATAAGACAGAAACTTTGAAGGCAAATTTTTCATACCGTGTATGGATAGGCATGGCTTAACAAATCTATGCACAAATTATTTAGGAGAATCTACTTTGTTCCACTCACTGTTCCTATTGATCAAACCCTGAGATTTGGCAAATTTACAAAATGACTCCCAGTAGAAAAGATAGCATTAAAATTTACAGTTCTTTTTTCCTGAAATATATTAAGCATTTTTATATGTAATGTATCATTCCTTTATTACTGCTCATGAATACCCAGCTCCTTGAATGCTCTGACAATAAGACTTACCATCATCCTGGTACCCTTATTAATGAGTAAGTTAAATGTAATTATTGTTGCACGTTCATTTTTATGTGTTTAACTTTTTGAAATTTTATTTTAACTGATGCATAAACACTTTTCCCAATCAATAGTTAGGAGAAATGGACAAGATCCTATAATAATCTTTTATTCATAATTTTTGTTTTCCATCCTACCAAGAATTGCTGCATGAAAGTATGTTGAGTCTTGCCTGTATAAAACTGTGATATATTGCTTATAATAATGTAAAACTTCTTGCAAGACAGAGGTTATGTGTGTGATATATTTACATATGAGTATATAATTTTAAAGAAGAAAAGTCACTTGATTTCTAAGGACTCCTGGTCTAGTTTATTTATTTTTTGTATCTTGCTCACAAATCTATTTTTATGAATATTTTCTTACAAATAAAAGCATTATTTTCCCTTGTGAGTAAAGAACTCAGGATATAACACTGCTTCTCCAAAAAAAAAAAGAGTATTATTTATGAGATAGTATAGTGTACACAAATTTCCTTATATGTACCTTCCAGCAGATTTGGAATTTGGAGTATATAAATTGTGAGACACTCCAATGGATGACTTTTGCTAATATGGCTTTTATACTTTCTTCAAGACGTGCATGTAAGAAGAAGTGGGCTACATCCACAATCAGCCCCATATCAGTACATATTAATTTAATAGAAATTTTAAATTCATGTATATAACGTAAGACCCCCTCCCCTAACACCCTAATAACACCATTTCAGAATTAGTTTTGGGTTATATAGGGCTGTAAAGAAAAGAGAAGGGCTGATTACAATAAAGGTTCACAATTATATTTGGAAAAGGATTCATGTACATATTTGAAGACACAGATATTCAATTTCCTATGAAACACATACATTTGAAAAGTAATTCAAATATACATTTTGAAACAGCAAAGATCAGAGTAAACAACGTGATGTAAGGTCACATATTTGGATGAATACCTTTACTCTGGGTATCTGGACTGTTTAAGGGAAAAAGACATTTTTTCCCCACTACTGCAATTACTTTGCATCTCTGAGACTAGAGCTGGAAGCAGGATTCAGAAAGAGAAATCAGTGGCTTCCAGCCAGGTAATTAGAATTAAAAAATAATAATAAACATTTCAGAGGAGATTTGAAGATAGAAAAAGAAAGTCTTTTGTATACATTTTATATGGAACAAATTTAAATTCACAATTATCTCCTTGTTTGTAAATAGGAGTCTCAAAAACAAGCCAGTAAGTCAAAGAAAGTGCTAGGTAAATGAGTGCCGTTAATGATTTATGCAAATTTAAACTGTATACATTTCAATGTCCTATATGAGGACTTCTCTGAGCTGTTCTGAACAATTTAGTCACTCCAGCTCTCCAGGCCATCTTCATGGTTCAAATAATTGCACTTTTTAACACCAGGAATGAAGAAAGGAAAGATAGTAACTGAGGTACACATGGACACATTTGAAAAGAAAAATCTGAAACCAACCAAGCCTCCCTCCCTCCATTTCCTTGTTTATTCTCTAAAACAGAAGCGTTGCCCCCTTCTAGTCCTGCTTCTGAAGAAGAAACGGGTGGCTTTGGGCCAATAATATGCTAGTAGCTCTACTGAGTATTGAGTAAAGTGCGTGAGTCCCTTCCCTGCTTTTCCAAGTCTAGAGAGAGCTAGAAGATAAGGTAGAACACGAGGTTAGCCTAACAGCATGACTAAAACTCCAACAAAAAGAGCTCCATTCTGTAACCAAGACTCAAATCCTTTTCAACATATATGCAACATAAGCCCATTCCTACACATAGGAGTAAATTCAGGTTCTTACTCATCTTTCTAGGACCAAGGAGGCATTTGAGAGGGGAGGGAGTTCTTACTTATAGATTGGTTTCTAAAATGTCAAAACAAAAGCAAAGACAAAGCAAAATAAAAATAAACTAAGGAGAACTAGATCTAACTATTATTGCATCAATAATTTACGGGCACAATTTGAGTAAATTACATCATATGGCTGCGTCACATAAACTAATGAAATTGCATAATTTTTCCAAATACGTTTTAAGCATAAAGTGTACTCATTATTAAACTCTAAATATTATTTTGGGCATGGATTTTATTTTTTCTCTAAAGGAAGAAAAATAATCTATAGGAATCCATTCTAATAAACAGTCTAAACAAGCTTACATTTTTTTTAATCCGAAAGCACAAGGTTGCTAAATATCAAAATAATTTGGAGACATTTTCCCTATACAAATACATTTGATACTTATTTAAAGTGTTGAAAAATCATTATAAAGGTTTTCAAGCATATTTACCAAAACTGATCTTTCTAATTCCCTTTTATTTCCCCACACCTAACTTTCTACACTTAGGGAAAGACTACAATGAAAGGAAGTTTTTATTTAACTTTATAGGAATAATTCATTATCTGAAAATTAAAACATCCTAAAATGCAATACAAATACAAGTTGACAAAAAGTTCTGCTTTATCCTGAATGCAATTTAACTTTACAGGCAATTCAGGTAGAAAAATAATCTCTAAAATCTCACATTTAAAATAGTTATATATTTAATTATGTGGGCCTTTCCACAGTTAATTTCCTCTAGAGATTTGCTGCTTGTGTGGAACTCAAACAACTGAAACAGTTCCCTCTCTGTTTTCACTGACTGGGTTTTTTACTTCAAATCACAGAACTGATGCCTGACAGCCTGAACTTCTGTGGACTCTTATTAATTGGATTAAATGATTCATACTAATAGAAGGAAGTTGCCCCCTGATATGAGAAGCTCATTTTTCATAATTTTACATAGAACTAACTATATTGTAGCTACCAAAAACTGTCAGCTTTGCCCACTGCCATATTTTTAAATACTAGTCATCTATCTTGGGCTTGAGAGAGAGAGAAAGCTCGTGACTGGAAGAATCTTATAATATTGTATGATTCTCAAATCATTCAGTATTCATGATGCCATGCTCGGATTATATCCTGGCTCCAAGAAGAACTTCATAAAAAATTTATAGACTACAATATTACAGCATTTCCTATTTTTCCTCCAAATAACAACAGGGGCACCAGGAGGGGTTTCTGCCACAGTTTTATCCATGGGATTTATTCTCATCCTTTCATAGCCCAAGATTTACAGCGGTATCAATATGTTCAGCATTAATTATACAAACACCCTCACTGATATTTTATGTATCAGTGAGGATTCAGAGCTCCCTTAAGAGAAATTAGAAAATAAGAGAGTTTTCAAATGCAGTGATTTGTGTTAAAACAAACACAACCAAATACAGGAACAATAGGAAAACCTTTGGGCAAAATAATTTCCATTCAAAAGTATTATTTTTTGAAAATGCAACAGATTTAGAGCAGGAAATGAGAAAAGGAGATGATTAGAATTTGTTTGAATAGCAGGTCTCCACATGATTAATATTAATGAAGATGTAAACATCCTTCAACAGCTACCCAGTGGCAAAGTTAGGCAAGAACTATAAAACCATTTTCCTGCTCTGCCTCCTCTTCTTTCCACCCTCTTCAATCTCACCCATCAATAAATGTCAATGTCTTTCCCCTAAATGCCTCTCCATTGTGAAGGTTTACACTGAAACTCCATTATACTGCCCGTTCTCTATATCCACCTTTGCTAACCCAATAGGTTTATGCCTGTCTCAGGATCCACCTAACACCAGGTCTTACTACAATATCCCATTTTAGGCCTCTCCTCCCCTGTACAAGCAATGTTGGACCCTTCAATTGTATAAGCTTTCTCTACTTCTACTTCTATTATCTATGTTCAGACCTAGAGAACAATTTTGGGATTTCACTCCTCAAATGTAGTCATTTCAAATGTCTTTTTCAGTAGCAAGGTGGAGCCCACCACAAGACATTCTTACTCAGTTTTCCATAAATCTGAGAAGGCATGTGAAAGCAGAGCTCCTAGAAAAGGAAAAAGCTGGTTTTGGTTATTAAGAAGGTAGATGAGACAACAAATACTGGGGCAAAGAAGGTTTATGGAAATATCTGTATGAAAATTCCTTTAGATAGAAAATAAGGGATCCATGTATGTGTCCTGTGGTTTCTGCATAAGCAAAACCTCTGCGTCATTAGAAGCGTGCTAAGTGTGCTGGTTTGAAAGGATGTATGTCCCTTAGAAGAGCCATGTTTTAATCCCATTTCATAAAGGCAAAATGATCCCTATTCAATACTTTATGTTTGAATCTTTAATTAGATCATCTCCCTGGAGATGTAACACAATCAAGAGTGGCTGTTAAACTGGATTGGGGGAAATGTGTCTCCACCCATTTGGGTGGGTCTTGATCAGTTTCTGAAGTCCTATAAAAGAGGAAACATTTTGGAGAAGGAAGTAGATTCAGAGAGAGCAGAGAAGAATGACATAGCCATGAGAAGCAGAGAGCCAACAAGTCAGTGACCTTTGGAGATGAAGACGGAAAACACCTGCCAGGAAGCTTCATGAAATAGGAAGCCAGGAGAGAAAGTTAGCAAATGATGCCTTGCTCGCTATGTGCCCCTCCAACCAAGAGAGAAACTGTGACTGTGTTCACCATGTGCTTCCACTTGAGAAAGAAGCCCTGAACTTCATCGGCCTTCCTGAACCAAGGTATTTTTTTTTCTGGATGCCTTAGGTTGGACATTTCTATAGACTTGCTTTAATTGGGACATTTTCTTAGCCTTAGTTATAACTATAAACTACCAAATTATTAAATTCTTCTTTTCAAAAGTCATTCCATTTCTGGTGTATTGTATTCTGGCAACAAGCAAACTAGAACACTAGGACGGCAACAAAAAAGGCACAAAAACTGTGTTTTATTTATGGATATTGATATTTTGGGCTAAGGTATGGAAATTGTCATTAATCTATCTTTAATGAAAGTGAGTAAAGAAGCATAGTTAGAGAGACTCACAAAATAAACAAATTGCAAATAACAAAGCAAGATTGTTTTATGCACCTAAATTGTAGTCAGTGTGAATAATGGTAGCTTGTATATATTAATCTAAATGTAACTTTTTCATGTCACAATGACTATTTCAAGTCACCTTATTTCTATAACTTCAAATAGTCTTTTTATATTAACTGGTGAGAAATAATGTTTTTCAACATTCATCAGATTTCTGTCATCAGTATTTTTAAGTAACGAAGTGATGACATATATGGATGTAAATTTGCCTTCATCCTGTGCATGCTAAGAGGGTAAAAGGAAAAAAAATGAAAGGGCACCAGAAATAGTGCAGAAATATCTTGACTAGTATGTTCATCAGATCTGGTATTTTATGTCACTGAAAAAAATTATGCCATGTACAGCTGGCTGAAGGAGAAAGTGAGTAAAATATATTGAGAGTTTAGAGATGATACAATATTTGTGTCTAGGGCTTATTTTACTCAATATAATGTCTTCAAAGTTCATCCATGTTGTCGCATGCATGAGGGTGTCGTTGCTTGTTGTGACTGAATATCATTCCATTCTATGTATTTACCAATTCTTCCCTCAGAAAAATTCTGGGAGCATGAATCTTAGACAAGGTCAGGCTCATTCACTCAGACTTCCACATAATAGATTGGCACTGACACATATACACCCCACTATGCAAATGGGAATAGGGCCAGGGACTTACAATGGGAGCAGAAGCAGGTTACAGCCTGTGTTGTGGAGGGGTGGGGAAGACCCAGCAAGGGTGCAAGGAGATTCTTATACCTTTCGTAGCTGAGCTTTCTTAATTTAGCAGCTGCCCAGTTAATGCAGTCCTTTAATTGTTTTTCATTATTTTATGGGATTTCACTGTCTTCAGTATTCCTCTGCTGCTTTTGTCCTGGGCAGGGCGGGATGGGGGATTGGAATATTGGCCACCCTCAGAGCTGGACCCAAATGATCTGAAGCAGCTGTTCAAAAGCAGAGAAATCTAGAATCAGACTACATATTTCCAGAGTTGGAAGAACTGTTCCTTGTGCCTCAACCTTGCACCAGCAAGCTCAGCCAGGTGTTGGAGCTCCAGTCCTCAGTGCTGCCTGCCAAGAGGTTGGAGGAAGCAGGTGGTAGCTGCTATAGGGTGGGGGAAACCCACAGGTCTTTATTGCAAATTACCCGCTTCTTCTTCTCTCTCCTCTCTGGAGGCTGCAAAGTGTTCCTTTAGACTCCAGAGTTTCAAAGTGATTGATTCATATAGTCCCTGCCTGTTCAAGAGTTGTTTCAGTGAAGGGAATGGTTCCCAGAGCTTCCTAATCCACCAGGTTCTCAGTCCTTTGTGTGTTGATCTATTATCCTGAAACTTTGCTGAATTTTTTTTTAGCTGTAATAGCATTTTTTATATATTCTCTGGAATTTCCTAAATATAGGATTATGTCGTCTAAAAGTAGAGAAAAGTAGGGCAGGCAACGGTGGCTCAGTGGCAGAGTTCTTCCCTGCCATACCAGGGACCCAAGTTTGATTCCCGGTGCTTGCCCATGTAAGAAATAAAAATTATAATAAATAAATAAAATTAAAAAAATAAAAGTAGAGAAATCTTTACAAAAAATAAAACTAATTAAAGGTGTCCAAATTGGAAAGAAAGTAAGTGAGTGGTGTGATTAACCAGCGAAAACATCTGGTACTTGATGTTTCTTTCTTGGGAGCTTAATAATAATTTTTACTTGCTATAGGTCTGTTCAGATTTCATACTTATTCTTAAGTGGTTTGGGGAATTTGAGTGTTTCTAGGAATTTGTTCACATCATTTCATTTATCTCATTTGTTGGTATACAGTTTTTTTCATAGCATTCTCTTTTAATCATTTTCATTGTTTAAGATTGGTAGTAATGTTCTCCCTTCCATTTCAGATTTTGGTAATTTGAGATGTCTCTCTTTCTTTTCTTAGTGAATCTAGCTAGAAATTTGTCAATTTTATAATAACAAAATTTTTGCTTTGTTGGTTTTCTCTCTATTTTCTTCATCTCTTATCTAACCTTTATTTTCCCTTCTTCCTACTGGCTTCAGGTACAGCTTGCATTATTTTCTAGTTCTTTAAGGTACAAAATTATGTTATTGTTTGGAGATCTTTATTTTTTAACGCAGGCATTTATAGCTATATTGTACCCTGAACCTACTGCTGCTGCATCCCATTAGTTTTGTGTTGTACTGTTTTTATTCTTTTCAAAGGATTTTCTGATTTCTTTTTTTGGTTTCTTCTATAATTAATTGGTTGTTTAAGAGTGTGTTGTTTTACATGGTTGTTCAAGTCTTCTATTTACTTATTGATCTGTCAAGTCATTCTATCCATTGTTAAAAATAGATTATTGAGGTTTCTGACTATTGCTGGTGAATTGTCTATTTCTTCCTTCATTTCTGAAGAAGGGGAAAGAAAGAAAAAGTTCCCTTATTCTGAAAATTTTCATGGCGTTGGGAGAAAACACCCTTAATACTGAACCAAGGGATCTGCAACTCTACCTTAGCTATCACATCCTGCTTCTGTCGAGCTTAAAGATCAACTCGATGGGGAAACATTAGGCTTTATTGGGTCTTTTAGGAGGAAATGTTCTGTCCTATTATGTGAGTTTCTTTCTAAATCCCCCCAGGATAGATGGGAGTTTTCACCTTATTTCCCCTAACAGTCTCTCCCCCAGCTTTGCAGCCAGGCTTTTGGTATGTTTATTGTTTGCCCCACCAGTAACCTTTTGCTCCATGTGGCAGTGGCAGTGTTTGTTCACACCTTTCAGCATTTTCAAGGAATGCCATCTAGATTGGCTCTTTTCTGCTCTGAAAGAGACTTAATTTAGGAAAAACAAAGGCAACCACCTCACGTCAGTCCTTTAAGCAGTCCCTAGATGGTCCAAATATACAGAACTATTCTTTGAGAACAGATCTCTTCTGCTGTCTCTGAAACCAGGAACCAGAGTTTTACTTTGGGAATATCTTCAAACCACCATCAAATTGGGGAGGCAGGTGAGGTATAGGCTAGTAAAAGCACAAAATCAAAGCTCTTCTTCTCTTGATTCAGAGTGTACTTGGTTGCTGTAAAACTGTGACTATTTTCCAGAGTTACAACAAAGTTGATTCTCATAATTTTTGCTCACTTTTTCATTGTTTCTGCAGAGAGGCAGGCTCTCGGAGCTATGAAATCTGCTATTTATTTTTGCTGATATCATAGTGATAGCACTTTCTTCTCAGGTATTGAACTGTTGCCTCTTTTCTGCTCTCTTTCTTAAAGACATATTAGGTCCTCAACCTACTTTATTTCCCTTTTCCCTCAAAAGTGCCACCACTCTAGTTAACATTTCTATTCTCCTACCACTAAGAGACAGAGTGAAGGAGAAGTAGATTTCCTTACTCCCTTCTTTTGCAGTCCCCAATTACAGGTAAAAGAAGCCCATTTTGTTTAGTGAGTTGTTGGCTGAGTGGAAAAGGAAAATCATTGGGTCTAGACCAAATAAGAGTGAGTTACAAAATTAAGATCTCTTAAAAATTTATGTAGACAATGGTGTTCATCTATAACCCTGATTTCCCTACTGAGACAATAAATAGAAAATACTGGAAATTTCTATAATTCACATTTTTTTATTATGAAGATTCACTGTTAGTGTAATCTATTCACTGGATTTCCTAAACCATAGTCACATTGACCTTCTTATGGATGCACATCACGTTCCTAACAGATAGTTTGTGATTCTAACTTTCTTTTTTAAAGACATAGACTAAAAACCTGCACAAAGTAGCGTTTCCAAGGCCTAAATGGAACAGGCTACATATCTAAAGTATTTCAGAGTAAGGATACACATCTTCGTTGGGATTGTATCTCAAAATTAGCTGATAACTTTCTATATGCTTTACAAATGGGAATCAACACAAAGCCTAAATCAAAATACATCTAGCAAAAATAATGAAACAGGAGCAGCGCTGGGAGAACAGGAAGGAATTCTGACTTTACCATGTACCTGGTTGCTATTTCTTCTTTTATCTAACTCATCAAACTGTTAGAGGACAAAATTCAGTTAGTCTTATATAAAAAGTCTAATAGAATACTCATTTTATGAAAAGGAAATTAATTTAAGTGTTACCACCTTGCTCTTATCTACAAATGGCTTTCAAACTCATTTATGTTCTTAAAGGTCCAAGGCATCTTCTTCAGCAACTGTTGACGAATTTTCAAATCGGAGGTAAATAAGAGGTAAAGGAGTTTACAGGTATCTATTAATTTGGTAGCCTCATAAATGTTGTACAAAAAGCTATATGTAGAAGAGAGAATTGGATAGGAACAGGCAAGTAAATGTCAGAATATTAATGCATAAATCAGAATGGA
The DNA here is from genome assembly GCF_023851605.1 of Tamandua tetradactyla. Lineage (NCBI taxonomy): Eukaryota > Metazoa > Chordata > Mammalia > Pilosa > Myrmecophagidae > Tamandua > Tamandua tetradactyla. The sequence goes on from NC_135352.1 coordinate 34,626,672, forward strand.
GGCAACATAGGGAAGAAACTGCTATTGATACTTTTAAGTTTAAAGGGCATTTTTATAGAGAAAATAATATCTATGTTTTTACATAATATTGCTTTCATAATTTTTATAGAGAAAACGGAGTATTTATATTTTATAGTTAAGCATTAATCATCCATTTTATTTCTAGATTATAACTGCACATATTTCATATGAAATATAATTTCACAGATAAATATATTTTAATTATTTTCTTAAAGCACGCATTTTATCATTTTCATAGTGAAGTTAGGAGCCAATAATGCATGTTTTCCTTTTCTTCTAAAGAAAGGGAGGTAAGCTTTTGGATTACCATTTCCATTTCTTTCAAGTTGTTAGGCATCTTTATACAAAAAATAGATTTAGTTACCAGTGAGCCTGGTTCCCACTTGAATTCCATTTAATAACTTTTCCAACTCTATAGGCCAGTAATTCAGAAGGAGAAAATCATATCTTCAGCCCAGTACTAAAGATTGCTTGGAAATATTTATGTAATAACTATTTATTCCGAAAGTGCTTTCAAAGGGAATGTTTTAAGTCTTAAAGCAGAAATGCTGAACAATGATTGGTAAAATCAAATGAAGCTATGGATGATCATCATCTTTGTACTCAGAGCACTTGAAAAGTAACACGTTGGTATTGAAATCAACTGCTCTTCTATTTAATGTTAAATGAGAACTACATTTTAATATCTTTCCTTCAACCTTTTGTAGTTTTTACTAATAATTTGAGTGCTCCTTTAAAACAAGGGAAACTGCATGAGTTAGTTATAATTGAAAAATAATGTCATCAATATTTGCAGCGTTTTTTAGGAAGTACAAATTTGAAGTTGGGATTAAAATACTACTTTAAGAAATTTATCGTGCTTCAGAATTCATTTGTGATGGGCCTAAAATATAGGATTAAAAGCATTTATTTGCAAAAAAACATTTTTTAGTGTGCGGATCTAAAAGAATATGCATCTGCATAATAGGACACATAGTCTCGGCCCCACTGTTATGCTCTTACCTTATTACTTCCTTGGCTTCAATTCATATTTCTTCTGAGAATTATTTGAGATGCTGGAATGTATATAGTTCAGAGTAAATTTAGATTTGAGGGCCAAAGAAAGCATTAATTATAGAGATAACATTTCTACTTATTTATTTAAATTCAAGTGAATAATTTATTTTGTGTATGCAAAAATTTAGTGTCAAAATGTCCTGAAATGTAGAAGTAAATATGGAAATCTATAGAACTCATTTTTCATGTTGCCTTGAGAAAAAGTACATAAATCAGATTGCTATGAGGAAAATTTTTTAAAAAATTAAAAAACAAGTAAAATTTGTGCATGCCCAGGAAAATCATCTACATTTTTCAAGTCTAGTAAGAATGATACTTAGCACAGATCATGTAATGCAACAATCTAACGCATCATTCTATACTGAAATATATGTATCAGGAATTATATCTGGTTAAACTGGTGTAAAAACAAAACCTCAAGTTTTTTATTAACTGGATAAAACAGGATGTTAAAAATAATAGTTGTGTTTTTGCAGGGCTGTTAAATGCAGTTAAAAAAGAAAAAGTAAAAATAGTTGGTTTTAATAAAATTTAAAATAGTAATAATAATAATAATAGTTGTAAGCAATCTATACATTTACAGATCAAACGTCTAATAAATAAATACCAGTAGTCTAAAATGTTTCATGCTTAAAATAATATGACCTAAACTGGATGACAATTATTTACTTTACTTACTGATTTCTAAAGTAGGCAGTCTGTACTTTTGACCATATCCTATCATGAAAGAAAATATGTTTCTGTATCAATGAAGTGCATTTTACAAGAAGACATTTTACCAAAAGCAAAAAAAGAGTGTCATGAATGTAAACATTTGGTAGTTGTGATAGTTTGATTCAGTTGTCAACTTGGCCAGGTGAAGGCACCTAGTTCTGTTGCTGTGGACATGAGCCAATGGTACGTGAACCTCATCTGTTGCTGATTACATCTGCAGTCAGCTAGGAGGCGGGCCAGCTGCAATGAATGAAGTTTGATTTAATTGGCTGGTACTTAAATGAGAGAGCTCAATGTAGCAGAGCTAAGCAGCTCCGCATACCTCATCTCAGCACTTGCAGCTCAGCCCAGGCCTTCGGAGATGCAGAAAGAAGTCACCCCAGGGAAAGTTGTTGGAACCCAGAGGCCTGGAGAGAAGGCCAGCAGAGACCATCCTGTGCCTTCCCACGTAAGAAAGAACCTCAGTGGAGGTAGTCATAAGCTAATATTATGAATACACACTATTTTTCCAATTGTGTCATAGTCTATTTTTTTAATTAGAGAAGTTGTGAGTTTATAAAACAATCATGCATAAAATACAGGAATTCCATACATCAAGCCATTACCAACAGCTTCCATTGGTATGGAATATTTGTTACAATTGATGATAGCACTTTTTAAATGATTTTACTATTAATCGAAGTCCATGGTTGAACTGAGAGCTCCATGTTTGTGTAATGTAATTCCATGGATTTAAAAAACAATTATACTGCTACCATAAACACAATCTAGCATTGCCCTTTTTAACTGTATTCAGATATACATTTCAGTGTTGTAAATTGTGCTCACGATGTTCTGATACTGTCACCACCATCCACTGCCAAAACATTTTCATCATTCCACATAGGAATCTTGTCCATTTTAAGCTTTTTCTTCCCATTACCTAGCCCTGCCCCAGTCCCTTAAAACAGGTGTTATAGAATCTGACTCGGTGAGTTTTTTTTTCATTCTAACTGTTTCTAAACAATAGAATGATACAATATTTGTCTTTTCATGCCTGGACAACATCCTTCTTTGCTTAAGAGCAAAGGTCCATTTATTTTGTCAAATATATCAGGACTTCATTCCTTTTTACAGCTGTGTAGCATTCCATTATATGTGTATGCATTCATCAGTTGACAGACACTCGGGTTGCTTCTGTCTCTTGCCAATTGTGAATAATGCTGCTATGAACATCAGTATGAAAATGTTTGTTCGAGTCCCTGCTTTCAGGGTATATGCTGAGTAGTACGATTGCTGATCATAAGGTAGTTCTATACTTAGCTTTCTACAGTTACTGTCTTCTACAGCAACTGCGTGCTTTTATATTGCCACCATCAATAAATGACTTGTCCTCTGTCTTTCCATCCTCTCCAACACTTGCCATTCTCCTTTTTTTTTTTTTAAATAGCAGCCATTCTAATTGGTGTGAATTTTTTTCTTTTGCATGGGCAGGCACTGGGAATCAAGCCTGCATCTCTGGCATGGCAGGCGAGAACTCTGCCTGCTGAGCCAGCTAGGCCTGCCCTCCCATTATGGTTTTGATTTGCATTTCCCTGATGGCAATGATGTTGAACATCTTTTCATATGCTTTCTGTCCATTAATATATTTTTCTTTGTAGAATTTCTATTCAATATTTTTGCTCATTTTTAAATTGGGTAGTGTCTTACTGTTACTTTGTAGAATTTCTTTTTGTGTTTTGGATGTTCAACTATTATTTAATATGTGGTTTCCAAATATTTTCTCCCATTGTGTAAGTTGTCATTTTACTTTCATGATAAAGTCCTTTCAGTCCCAAAGTTTTTAATTTTGATGAGGTCCCATTGTGTTAGCATTATCTATTTTTGTTCTTTTGTTCTTTGTATTATGGATATAAAGTCTACAAAACCATTGCCTAACACAAGATCCTGAAGTTGCTTCTCTACATTTTCTTCTAGGAGTTTGATAGTTCTACCTCTTTAAGTCCTTAATCCATTTTTTGTTGATTTTTGTATATGATATGAGATAGGGGTCCTCATCAATTTCTACCTCCTTCCCTCCCTTCCTCCCTTCCTTCCTTTCTTTTTGTAAATGGAGATCTAGTTTTCAGAACATTTGTAAATAGACTGTTATTTCCCAAATGAGTGGTCTTTGTCCCCTTGATAAAGTTGGGCATAGGGTGGTGTAACTGTGGCTCAGTGGCAAAGTTCTCACCTGCCATGCTGGAGACCTAGGCTTGCATGCCAATGCCTGCCCAAGCAAAAAAAAAAAAAAAAAAAGAAGAAGAAGAAGAAGATTTGGCCATAAATGTGATGGTTAACTTTTGAGGTTTTAATTCAATTGCAATTGGTCTACATTACTATCCTTGTGTCAGTACTTTGCTGCTTTGATCTCTGTGGCTTTGTAACAAATTTTAAGATTGGAAAATGTGAAACCTCTAAATTCATTCTTCTTTTTCAAGATGGCTTTAGCTATTTGGGGCCTGTGGTACTTGGGGCTATGATATACCCCAGGAAAAAAAAAGACAAAACATGTTTTTAATCCATTCCTGTGGATGTTGATCTTGTTCCCTGACACTTTTCTGAATTCCTCAATTAGCTATAGGAGTTTTGTTGTGGATTTTTCAAGATTTCCTGTATATAGGATTATATCACCTGCAAACAGGGAAAGTTTTACTTCTTCCATCCATCTAGGATGCTTTTCATATCTTTCTTTTTTGCCTAATTTATTTAAATATGTTTATTTATTTATGTTAAATAACATTGGTGACAGTCAGTATCCTTGTTTATTTCCTGATGTTATTGGGAAATTTTTCAGTCATTCACCATTAAGTAGGAAAGTAGCTATGGGCTTCTCATATATGTGTTTTATCATGTTGCAGAAGTTCCCTTCTATTTCTAGTGTTCTAAGAGTTTTTCTCATGAAGAGTACTGGATTTTGTCAAATGGCTTTTCTGCATCAACTGAGATGATCATGTGTTTATTCCTTCAATCTGTAGATTGGGTGTATTCCATTAATTGATTTTCATATACTGAACCAACTTTGCATAACGGAAAAATCCCTCTTGATCATGATGGATAATTATTTTAATATACTTTTGGGTTTGGTGAGCTGGTATTTTGTTGAGGATGTTTGCATATATATTCATAAGTATTCATAAGAGATATTGGCCTGTAGTTTTCTTTGGTTTGGTCTGAGGGTGATATTGACTGTATAGAATGAATTAGCGAGCATTTTCTCCTCTTCATTTTTTTGGAACAGTTTGAACAGAATTGGAGTTGTGTCTTTTTGGAATGTTTGGTAAAATTTCCCTGTGAAGTCACTTTTCTTTGTTGGGAAGTTTTTGATTACTGACACAATCTGATTACCAAGGTCTTTTCTTTGAGTTCACTGATTACTTATTCTCCCAGATTCATTCTGCTGAAGACACTGTCCTTGGGATTTTCATTTCAGTTACTGTGGTCTTCAACTCCAGTATTTCTGCTTGGTTTCTTTCTACAATTTCTGTCTGTGCTAAGACTTTCATTTTGGTTATTCCCTGTTTAACTGATATCCTGTAGTTCTTTCTTTGTATTCTCTGTCCTCTCCTGGAGCATTTTTAAGGGCTTTTCTTGGTTTGTCCATATTGTGTTCTTAATTGGTGATTTTTGGTTCTTTATCTCCTTCCTTTGTATGGGTCATCATTTCCTTTTGTACGTTTGCTTGCTTTGCACTCTTTTGCTACATACAGTACATTTTAATACTTTAAAATGTTAACTCTGAGATTTATTCCCAGAGATGTATGTTTCTTGAATTTGTAACCAGTTGGCAGTATGACACAGATTTTTTTAGTCTTCATCCTTCTTTTCAGGAAGGTTTGTATGCAACTGATGCAGTATTCAAGGATTTCCCTTCCTTTCTGTGTCTTTTCCTTGTTTCGGGCTTTTGCTTGTTATTTGTCTTGGAGTTCCCCTGTTTACAGGAGTTTGGTTGTCCCCTCTGTTTCCCAGGAGAATATCCTTCTCCTCTGTGTTTGAAGCCAGCAAGGATTTGCCCAGATTTTCTGCCTGAATAGTTTCTTACATTTATTTCATTGTGGCAAACCACCTTTGCATGTAGAGCAAATTCTGGGAGTAGGGCGCACCTGAGAGGACATTCCCAAGTCCATTTTTTTCCAGCCAAAATAAGGTTAGGGGTTGTATTAGTTAGGGTTCTCTAGAGAAACAGAATCAACAGGGAACACTTGCAAATATAAAATTTATGAAAGTGTCTCACGTGACCATAGGAATGCAGAGTCCAAAATCCACAGGGCAGGCTGCGAAGCCGATGACTCCAATGGATGGCCTGGATGAACTCCACAGGAGAGGCTCACCAGCCAAAGCAGGAATGGAACCTGTCTCCTCTGAGTCCTCCTTAAAAGGCTTCCCATGATTGGATTTAGCATCACTAATTGCAGAAGACACTCCCCTTTGGCTGATTACAAATGGAATCAGCTGTGGATGTAGCTGACATGATTATGACCTAATCCTATGAAATGTCCTCATTGCAACAGACAGGCCAGCGCTTGCCCAATCAGATGAACAGGTACCACAACTTGGCCAAGTTGACACCTGTCCCCAACCATGACAGGGGTGAAGACTGGTTCCAAATTATCCTGGGGAAAGGAATAGAAAGGACACCAAGAGCTTCACTGATGGTTCTCCACAGCGGAGCTTTCTGGCCTATCCAGAGAATGTCATTTTCTATTTAATTGTGCAAGAGCAAATTATGGGTCTTGAAAATTAAACAAAAAATTATTCTTGTCAGGCAGAGTAAAAGATAACTAAGTGTACTTTGAAGCATCTGTTTTTATAATCTCACTTCTTATCATGTATTTATATATACTGTATACATATTACATATTTTTATATATTATTGTCCTGGGTTATATGTACAAAACCATGTTAGGTGAATTTACGGGATGAGTCAAGTGATTTTTCAAGGTATTTTTCTTAAATTGTAAGTGAATTTCACTTAATATACTGGGTTTCCTGTAGAATTTAACAGCTACATAAGATGCAATACTTTTTTTGTGTATTTGTGACAATCACAAGACCAAAGATTAGACAAAGCTGAAAGATTGTTATGCATTTGCTCAAACAAGTCCAAATGTCCTGAAAATAAATTTTGCTTGTCTTAGATGAAATATAAATATATTAGAAATTTGGAAAAAATACTGCTGTACAAATGCAAGGTGGTATTAAGTGGTAACACTTTGACTAAAACATGCGTTAATTTTTACCTCTATAAAATTTATTTATCAGGGTTATGCATATAGAGAATGTGTATTCCTAGTTACATTCTATTATATTGTACAAAATCAATGACTATAATTGAATAGATGAGGCTGTCCATGGAAACGTCGTCCATAGTTCCTGGCCTTTCAACATACTGCTTTGCTCCCCCTCTTTATCTCCTTACTGTCAGATCTTTGTCTTCTATCTCATTCTGCACCGCTTTCCTTAATTTCTGAAGTCAGAAAACAACTCAAATTCCTCTACATTTTTATTAAGAGCAAGGTATTGGTCTTTCCATTTTTGTCTCCAATTCCAACACATATGCTATGGCCTATCGCATTCCATAATCAGGCGATTAACCTAATCAAGAAAAAAAAGTTTAATTTCTAAATAAATTCTCCCAACATCATATACTTATTCAGTAACCCACTTCCATTACTCCAAAACAGATTGCTACGTTAAACAATAGAAGAAGAAAACATAATAGCAGTAGTGGTAATTATAACAAAGTTCATTTAACAGTCTTGCATCACTTGATCAAGTGTAAGTATGTTATTTTAATGAACTCATTTAATCCTCACAAATGCTATTGTTTAAAATATAATTGCAATTTTATAGAAGAAACTTCAGTTTTGCTCCATACCTCAATGCTTAATGCTTCAGTGGTATTTCCCCTTTCACGGAGGTTTAGTGGTCTATTGGTGGTGGAAGTTGGAATAGGACGTCCCCAATGGGGAAGAGAAAGCAGAGAAGAGTAAACTTTCTAGAGAAATGAGACATTCTGCAAGTGGGGAATTCAGTAGACAGTATGTACACAAGATATTATCCAAATATGATGTTTTTCTTTTAATATTTGACTTAAGCATTTGTTATTTGTAAAATATTTGAAGACGCGACAATATCTTTGATAAATCAAATGGAATCAGCATTTTAAAATGCGTAATATATTCGTTTTAAATTAAACATAAATTCAATAGAATAACATTAACCAAAAAATAATGTCCATGAACATTTTCTAAGAATGAGAATATGAAAAAATGCCCTATCAGAAACTATTTCATTTCCTCTTTAGATGTCTTTTCTTCATCCAGGAACCAAAAATGTTTTCGATTCCTTATTGGTAGGTTTCTTTCCTACAATACTTGCTCCTTCCCTATAGTCAGTGTCCCCCTTTCCTTACTACAGCAAACACACAGGTACACACACAGATAGAGCACAAAGTACAGTTTATTCAAGGCTCTTTGCCTCTCTCCAATCTGAAACAATTTCAGCTGCACTAAAACATTCCTTTACCTCAATTCACTGAATCATTTCAAACTTTTCTTGTACTCTATGGAAAGCTTTTATAGAAACAGCACCACTTTGTGTTTGAAAGCAGCTAACCATAATGGCTGCCTCCTCATAAGTATATTAAACTTTATAGCATTGTATTATAATAGATATCTTGGGATGAAAATATAAATTTGCACATAATCGAATTAATGCTATCCATAGAATGAGAGCAGATAGTGCATTTTACTTGGTTCTGCTACTTATTAGATCATCTAATTTTAACTTTACATGGCTTTCTTAATTTAGAACCAACTCTCCTAGGATAGTTATAGCCAATATGCAGCATTCCGGTCTTTCTAGAATAGTTCATTCTAATTTAGCCTCAGTTGAGATCCATACATAAAATACACAGATTCCAAAGAAGCCTGCTCTATGACTCCTCCAGGAGATAAGATTTCCATATTAAAATTTTCATAGATGTTCATAGATACCCTCTCAGAGTCATCTTGCATTTATTGTTTTTGCTGTTCATTATCTTAGGACCACACAATGTCCAGACATTGCTCAACTGAAGAAACATCTCATGTGAGCCTAACAAACACAGGTTTTCCCCAAATTTTCTCCTCTCATTCATTCTAACTTGATAAATAAGTGCTGCACTCCCAAACGATGTCAGTTGTTTTGATGATGGCTTATATTTTGCTGGATCAGTTCAAATCAAGTGGTTCATTATTCATTCTGGTGGGTTTTACACCTCCTACCCCAACACATGAAAAATAATATATTTAAATTTGCTGGCTGTTTCATAGCTTATGAAGTAAAATTCCCTCCCTGAACTTCAATTTTCTTGTTCGATACCTACTAGTTTTATGTCTGCTTGCTAGGAGATTAAGCACAAGTGGAGAAAAGATAAAGAGCCTTCAGACTGAGGTATTATAATTTTATATAAAGTGATTTTTAATTTGTAAATGTTCATAAAATATTATTTTACACATTATGCACTTTCAGATTCACAAGGGATCAGAGAACAAACTTTGTTTTCATTTTTCACTCCCGAAAGAACTAAATCATACCTGTAGTTAATACCAAAACTCATCCTAGCCAAACAGACTATTAGATGATACCAGAACATGTGTGAAATGCTACCTCCCAATTTTTCTGGTACATATTTAAAATGCCGTGTAGGATGGGCAGGCCATGGTGGCTCAGCAGGCAAGAATGTTTGCCTGCCATGCCAGAGGACCCGGGTTTGATTCCTGGTGAGGAATGCCATGTTAAAAAAAAAAAAAAAAATGCCATGAAGGTAAACGTTTACTGTGAAATGTTTTAGTCAATATTACAGAATGGCATTTTAAGGTAATAGTTGTTAGAGTAAAAAAAAATAATAATAATTTATATTAATAAGAGAAACAACTTAAATTCAATTAATTCTAAAAGTACCGAATATGATAAGTAAAAAATTCTAGCTATATTAATATGCTTAAAAATTACAAAATGAAAATGCAAATAGGAAGAAATGGTATAAACACTAATTTCTTTCTTAATAAATTAAAATTAAAAGATGAATATAGTGAAATATTCATCTTCAGTGAGGTATATTTTTCATTTTCACAAAACAAGGTTGTTCTCTGTAGAAATGTTATTGATTACACATTTTATAATTCAGCAATTTTAATTGTTTAGTATGCATGGTTCTACAGCTCTAGTGTACATTTTTAAATTATTTTTCCTTGCTTTCTCTTTCAGAACCATAAAAAATATATGTGAAAAACAATTCAATGTTAATGTAACAATAAAGTTACAAATCCAGACATATATGTCAGAACAGAAAAGTTACAGTTCTCATGATAACATTTTATCATCAGCATTATACTGCCTGTACAATAAAATACATATTTAGAAACTTAACCGGTAATTTAAAATGCTACATGTTATGTATATTAAATGAGGGTAAATTAACATCCCTAGGAGAATCTTAACTTATCTAACATTGTGTTAGTATGTTTTAAATTGATAGCGTTTTACTATTAGAAGGTTCCAATACACTTCTGTAGGCACCCTATGTTTGAATTATTTTGCCTTTTTATTCTCTGTGCATGTATTCACTATAAAACTGAGCACAAAGGGTTGGAAATGTGTTGAGATTATTGGTTTTATACATTATAATATTAGCATCAGCATTTTTCCTAGGATAATGCTCTACTATTACCATATCTTATGATAATATGCTAACTCTATATCTGATAGAAAAACAAATTAAAGGGAAGCCATACCATTACAGTGTCCAAATACAAAGCTTCCATTCTTGAATTATAAGTAAAATATTTATGAGTGTATTTAAATAATAATGAGATAGAATCCACACAGTGCCATCACTTAAGAATTATGCCACATATGTAATACTAGAGGGACTCCTCATCATAAGTGACATAGATTTCCAGCTGAGAACCAGATTCCGTGACTCATAGCTCCATTTTGGCTATTCAATTGCAAGAACATATTGAAATAGACCTTTCTAACTTCTGCTTTATAGAGACATATATTACACAAATCTTTGTGATATGCTAACTTACGTGCAAATGTTCATAGATATTCGTATATACCATTAATATTTTAAATAGTCAGATGATTTTTACTGGCATCCTCATTATAATTAATTTGTGATGCCATTTCTAACATACAGGTAGTAGACTCCCAAATGCTCTACATAAATCTGAAAATGTAAACTAAAATATATTCATAGAAAAACAGGACCTGCTTTGAATTTGAAGTGTTTTCACTTTTAGTTTCTAAAGATGAATATTCTTATTCTTATTTTGAGATGGATGAAATTGGAGATCATAAATTTCACATTTTATTTTCCAATGAAATTAGGATAGAAGTGCACAGCTCTCTTATTTATGAATTGAACATAAATATGCCTACAATTTTTAGTTCCTTTATTTTCTTCTACACTCTAAATGATAAGGGGCATAAAAGATTATAGTATTGACTTTTTTGGTAGAGTGCATAACCATATCAGTGAAGAAAGCCATACCGTAAGATAGCTCTTAAATATATCTCAGCTCCATTTCCTGGAAATACTCAGATATGCAAGAGCATTTATAAAACACCATTGCTGCCTTTGTATCAAATTCATGATCCTGAGTGAGGACAGAAACACATAAGAATCAATCCAATTCTTAGCTCACATTTTATTTCAAAATTAAAGTGAATAATCTAGTGACACAAATTTAAACATAGGCACAAAACAACCTGGGTCTTTACTCGTGAAAACAAAAATTGAAGTCAGAAATGTAAATATCAAAATACTAAGAGACATCAGTTTATAATGAAAAGATTATCTACATCTTATTGAAAATACCTAGCATTTAAGAAAGTATTAATGCACGCTCAGTAAATGCGGTTGTATGAAATTAACGTGCCATAAAGGTAATCAAGTATTTTTATGACACTTGATACACTGCTATGTGAACTGATATGTTATATAAGTTGACCTCAAAAATTATTTTTAAAAACCTAGTGAAGACATTTAAGCATAATTCCTTTGTATCACCGATTTCTACTGATAAAAATTAAATGTTAATATTAAAAGTTAAGCATTGATATCACCATTATGAATATCGGTGTGAGAGGCTTCCATGCAGCTACACCCAAACTCATTCTATATGGCATATGAAGTTGTTAATGCTGATGTAACAGAATGCCATGGTTGGTCGTTCAGAACAAGACACATTTGCTATCTGTCAGTTCAGGGTATCGGAAATCTAAATGGAAGTGTAGAACTGTGTTCTTTATGGAGCCTCCAGCAGACAATGCATGTCTTTGCCTTTTTCAGCTTCCAGAGACTGCTTGCATTCCTTGGCTTGCTCTATCTCCAGAGACAGCAGTGTCACATCCTCACATCTCTCTTTCTTTCTGATGTTTTAATCTTCCCACGCCTATTCTGCCTCTGCGTCCATCCTGCTCACATTGCCTTTTCCGAATCTGACCCCATACCTCCATCTTTGAAGGATTCTTATGGTAACATTGGGCCCCACTGGATGATTTAGAATCATCTTATCATCCCAAGATCCTCAGTTTCAGTACATCTGCAAAGTCTCCTGTGCACATTTACCTAGAGGAACAGAAATATCAATATTATCAAATAACGAGATATTTATTTTAAGTAATTAACTAATGTGATTGTGTGCAAGTCTAAAATCCATATAGCAGGCCAACAGGCTGCAGCCCAGGTAGGATTTTATGTAGTAGTCTTGAGGCAGAATTTCTTATTTTGGGAAAACTGCATGTTTTTGTTCTTAAGGTCTTCAACTGACTGTATGAGGGTTACCTACCTTTGTTGTGGGTGGTCACCTTTACTAAAAGTCAACTGAATGAAGAAGATGTTGATCACATCTACAGAATCTCTTCATAGAAACACCTAGATTAGTCTTTGATTAAATAGCTGAATACTGAAGCCTACTCAAGTGGACACATATGACAAACCATCACACCTTGTCAGGTAAGCGATTCAAATGTTCTTTGATTAAAATTGAAAAAAATTAGGAGGTTGATATTATTCAGTCCACCACGGATGGAAAGTATCACACACACACACACACACACATATGCACACAAATTAAAACTGAAAAGTCAGGGGAAATGTGTTAATGCTGGGTATCTATTTTGGGAGATTCTTTATCTTGATGATAATATTTTTATTTTTGAATTATAGATTATGAATTAAAAAAATAGGAGTTAAGTACATTGATATAGTTCATCAACCTTGGCAAAGATTATATAAAGTAGAGGTCTAGAAGGATTGGTTGACAGAGGAAATCAGGCCTTAATATTTGTAATAGCCTTAAAACACAAAATTAATATTCATTTTGAAATATGGTAATATTGCATGTTTCCTGAAATACTAACTGATGATTTTTGAAACAAAAAAGCAAAAAAATAGTTTTCATATGGATATAAAATATGCATGTGTTAAAATTTGAATTAACTCATTTTTAATGAGAGAACCAGGCATATGTTATTTCTAATTCAAAGGAAAAATGAAAGAACCACACATTTATATGGATTAAAAATATGCTCAAATAAATTACAAAAGTACATACAATGGAATTGGTACACAAGAGGGAAGTCAAATGGAGTTCTATCAGAGAGAGTTTATCTGACTGTCTATAAAGAAGAATTATTTTCATTGTATATATATTGTAAAAACTTCTGGCACCAACTGCAGGACAATTCAATTCTGACTCTAAATACTGGTAGTTAGGCCAGATTTCTCACTTTAAGGGCAATCTTCTATAGGATTGTCCTTCAGACACCAATTGAAAGTCAATAACTGGCTACAAATCTGGAAACTCCCATCCCCCTCTCGTGTTTGATAATTCACTGAAACTAACAATACCCACAGAAAGTGCTATACTTGTGATTCTAGTTTTAGTGTGGTAGAAAAGATACAAATAAAAAGAAGTCAAAAGAGAAACACAGGGTGAGACCTGAAGGTTCTCAGTGCAAGCTTCCATGTCTTCTCTATATGGAGTCAGAACAGTTCACTCTGTCAGCATATCAATGTATATGTTCAATCAAGAAAGTCACTTGAGCTTTGAGCGTGCAGATCTTATATGGATTTCATTACATAGGCATGATTGGTGAAACAAATGCCCATATGGTTAAATTCAATTTCCAGATCTTCCCAGAGGTTGGGGAGGTCTGGTTGGTATGATTTAACTCAAAACCAAATTGAGGAGCAAGTTGCCATATGGTGTATCACGGGAGCACAGAGTCACAGAGGCTCTCAGTAAATGACCGCTTTATTGTTTGTACAGCAGAAAGTATCCAAAAGAGCAAGGAAAGCATGCCTTTCTGGGGAAGCCAACTACTTAGCTCAGGGAAGTGGAGGGCAGCTCCATACTCCTCTCCTTGCATCAGATATGAAGGACACCTGCACTAGCTGAGGAATGAGTTTTTTTTTTTTTTAGGATCTCATTTTTTTATATATTTATTTTTTTTTTATTAACGGAAAAAAAAGAAAAAAGAAATTAACACAACATTTAGAAATCATACCATTCTACATATGCATCAGTAATTCTTAACATCATCACATAGATGCATGATCATCGTTTCTTAGTACATTTGCATCAGTTTAGAGGAACTAGCAACACAACAGAAAAAGATATAGAATGTTAATATAGAGAAAAGAAATAAAAGTAGTAATAATAGTAAAAAAACAACAACAACAAAATAAAACAAAAAAAAAAACAAAAAACACACAAAAAAACCCCGATAGCTCAGATGCAGCTTCATTCAGTGTTTTAACATGATAAAACTAAAGGACAAATACTGTATGGAATGAGTTTTTATACACTCCTGGGGTAGGGGCTCTGCTAATGAGACACATTTGTCCTCTGGCAACTAGGCTGGTTGAGTTTTAACATCTCCCACAGCTGCCTATGGTGTCTAGCAAAATAAAGTCATACCAAACATCTCCATGCAAATAGGCACGAATGGAAACATACCAAACACTTATATGCAAACAAAAACAAGTGGAAACATAACAGGCAATTCCACACAACCAAGCAAGAGGGGAAAAGGTGGGGGATAGATGAAGGCAAGGAAATGGCTATTGAGTGTGTTCTTGACTTCCCCAGCACCAATCCCTTAATCCCATGGTTGGTCTTTCTGGTGGGGCCAGCCCCTCCTTCCCAGCCTGGACCTCACCCTAAGATTATCTGTGTGGCTAGCCTTACCCTGTCATCTAGTTATCTAAACTATTTAGGTGTGCTAGGGGCCAATGATGAATAACAAAAGACTCTCATTTTATGGGGACATCCAAGGATGTATAGGTTTCCTCCCAGGAACTGGGACAAAAACCCAGTAATTCATTATTATATACATTGCTATCAGTTATTAACAAGTTACCAACTTGTAAAATGACTTAAAGCCAAAAGAAAGTAAAAAAAATCAAATAATCTGGATTGGTATACTCTGAGCAATGAATAGATTTCAATTGAGGGCATCATATAATCCTTTCTTGTCTATTCTAAATTTCCTTATAAACCTAAATTAAAGCCTCATGCATAGCACAACTCTATAGGAGTGTCCACTGTTTTCTTTTCTCCTGGCATCATTAATATTAACTTTCCAACCTAGGAAAACAATAATATATGTACACAGAATTTATAACTGCAGAATTCTTCTGTTGGAAAGTAAATTTGCTTTATAGAAAAATTAAGAAGTTTGAAATTGTTTATATTTACCTTTTCTTTCTTGGACATGTTAAATGAACTGGCAAGGACCAGGGGGCAACTTGTCAGTATGGGTCTAAAACAAAGGCCAATTTATCTGTGCATGACTGAAGTCAAAGCTAACTTGTCTGCACATGTTACAATTGCCCACACAAGTTACCTGTGAGACAGGTTGTCTGAGACTTCCAACCATGAACCTCTACTAGGACCTTGCAATGTTATTTGAATCTGTGCCTTGATTTCCCTGAAACAAGACTTTATTTGGGAATTGAGACTGGGGGTGGCAGGTGGGAGTGGTGGCAAATAAGTTGTGTTAGTGGCCTGTTAGCATTGTAGTCTCTTAGAGGTTTGCTAATCTTCCTTTTTGTACTTAACCAATCATATTCCCCCTTGTGTAACTTGATTGTATTGACCATAGAAGCTGCCTCTTTCTCAAGTGAAAAAGGAATGCTTTGTCTTGGGATTAAGTTTTTTCCAATTTGCAAATTGTCTCTTTTTTGATAAAGCCTTTCTTTTCTAAATTCTTAAGATTTGTCTTTTATTTGATATCTATAAAAATAGTTTAAGGAAGCAAACTTTCTAATGAAAAAGCATTCAAATGAATCATTTTTCCCTTCTTCCTAGAAGGAACATTTTCCTGGATCTCTCTGAAGAATGTTTAAGGGTTGGGAATGTGTCCACATTACTCATTGCTGGAAGCCAACCACGAAGGCAGAGCCTGACATTGGAGTTGTTCATTAAATATTTGTTGAAAAGGGGAATTTGTTGATAACAGAATATAATTTTAAGGAACTGATATCAATTTTACTTTAGGCTGTTCTAAATTAATCCTGTCTCCTTTGGGATGGAATAGTAAGATATTCTATTTGTGATCTGAAGTTTAAGTTGTGCAAGGTCAGGCAGTGTATTAATTTTCTATTGCCACATAACAAGTTACTGCAAATTTAGCAGCTTTAACAACAGCTACTTATTAGCTCACAGTTCAGTAGTTCAAAAGTTTGGAAATGGCTAAATACCCTGTTCAGATTCTAACAAGGCTGAACTCAAGGTGTGCGCTTTCTACATTCTCTTCTGGAGGTAAAGATCGTCAACCAAGCTTACTGAAATTGAAGCAACAATGCAATTCCTTATTGACTATCAACTGGGGATCACTTCAGCAGCTCTTTTCAGGTCTTTGTCATGTGACTGCCTTCATCATCAAGCCAAAAATGACTTGTGTTCATCTCTCTCTGTCAGGAAGCACCCAGGGTCCTTTTAAGGACCCAACCGATTAGGTATGGCCCACTGAAGATTATGTCCTTGTCTTGGGGAAATCAGCCATGTCATATAATCATGGTTGGAACTATCCCTGCATATTCATTGTCCCACCAATACTCGAGGGGAAGTGATTATGCAAACATGTACCCCAGGGGGACCAGAATTTTGAGGGATGTTTTAGAATTATGCCAACCACAGGTGGCTTAATAGATTTCCAAACCTAAATATTTACAAAAAATTTTGTAGTCAGTATCCATTACTGTTGAAGATATTTTCATGCAATCATTTATAAACAGAATAGGAATTTTAGGAGTCAAAAATCATATATCTGACATTCAAGAAAAATATACATACCTATAGAAGTAGTGATAAAAAATAAGGTCTCAACTTATCCTTAAGCTCAGTTTTTTTAAAAAAAAATTAATTTGAGCTTATTGAAATATTTTGACAGATTTTTTTACATTGTTCACATGCCTGTAACTTAATAATTTTTATAATTATGCTATCTTAAATTTTTGCAGTGTGTGTCTGATTCAAGCACAACCCCTCATATTTTTGCTAACTTCCTCGGGTGTAAATGAGAATAGTGAACTGGATGATCTCATAATACTATGAACATATTGATAACAAATAAGATAGTCTTTTCCAGGTAAACAGAGGGCAACAATGTTTGTACTCTGGATTGCAGTTTGTTTTATGTTTTAAGTCCTTGTTTAAGGAGGCATATAATTTAAAGACACACACCAGAGAATCTTCTGTCTGATAACCACATGCATTCACACCTTGGTATGACTCCATTTCTATTTTAGTATCAAATAAATATTGATAGCAGGGAAGTAGCCAAAAGATTTCTGCAATATCCACAGGAATAGATCTACAGAGGAAAAGAAGGTTGTGGGAAGTGAAGTTTGTATGCAGGGACCCACTCAGAGTAAGGACTATTTGGAGGACTGGGTTTGCAATGAAGCATTTTACAGACATAAGAAAATTTGTGAATTTGGAATGGTCTTGAAAGAAGCAGATATGAACATGTACTTTGAATATAAAATAATACTTAAGAGTTCTCTGTTCCGCAAATAAGATAGTCTTAATACACAAACTATAAGAATCTTACACTGCTTTTCACATACTTGTTTGTAAAATGGCACAATTCATATCTTCCCTGAATATTCATGCTGCTACATTTCCTCATACCTATCTCATCTATCCTCAAGGGCAGAGTTATTTGTTCTAATTAAATTGTGAATTTCATTAGAAACAGAATGGAGAATTCTTAAATAATGCATCAGCAATTGACAAACTATGTCAAACAGTATAATTTTCAAAGCCATGATTGCAAAATTGTACCATTGAAGTCTAGGAGTAAGTAGAACCTCCTCTCATTAGGATGTACGGGAATTATAATTGTAAATGTCAATTTGTCTCCAAACTGACTTTAGAATTTGTAAATGAAACACAGAGTTGTTTAGGGGAATTGACACTGTAATATTGTCATTTACATACATAGTTTGCTAACATGAGGAATATAAAGATATCTTGACAGTCTGATATGCTGCAATGTAAGATAGGGGCACCGATGGAAAACGGGAGGGAATTGTCTGTCATCTATATTCTCATTGGAACAGTGTATAAAATCATATCTATTTTTGCCGACTGCCAATTCTATGTCTCTAATGCTTGGAAAAATCACATTATATTATCTTTGAATATCAGCCATCTTATGTGACTGTAGCCTTTAAATACTTCCTTTTCTTGGGTCATGTAGGCACTTTTGGCTAACATTTTATATTTTGATATGGCCTTATTCTGGCATTTAGCACGGCTGAAAAATTGTGCAGGTGTCAAAACAATAATTTTCTGGAGGCTATTTTTTTCCCATTCTCTTTTGTGAGTCTGGGTGTTGTTAACAATAACAGGAAAAAGAATTACAGTGAAGCATAAAGTAGAAGTGCAGTTTTTTTGTTTTTTATAGGTAGCTGGCAGTAGTTCTCTAAATTTACTATTGTAATAAAGCAGAAATGACAATACTTTCCCTAAAAGGGGAAAGCATATTTTCTAATAGTGGATAGGCCAAAGTGGTAATACTTTTAATCACAAATCCCACTTAAACAGCATGGTCCCAGATAAATGTATCAGAGTATTTTACTACGTGAATTACTGTCTAAGTGCTCAGTAGCCTACCATAGTGAGAGCAGATGGTTTGAGTTTATTTCTTTTGTGCTTCTTGGTTATTGATGTAAATTAAATGAGAAGATAATTGGCAGGATTTTGCACATAATTGATATAAAATGCTGCTTAGGAACTTCTCCGATTGGACACATTTTTAAGACATCTTCTGCATTGCATATGGGAAAGAAATAACTTTCAATCGTCAGTATGCTAGTAGGAAATAATGTTTTATAATTTTTCTTTGCATTTAAGAAAATTAAAAATAGACTTGCTATTGTGAAAATTGCTCAACTGAAAACTGAAAAATCTAATTTTAAAATCTATGTCTTGTTTTAAATTTTTCCCTATACAGGAGTGTAGGGAAATTGGTAATAATATAATAAATCCAATTTAAAAGGTAAAGAAAGGAGAGCATAATAGTTTAAGGCCATGTTGTGATATTCCTCCATAAAGCCTTTTATTTCAACACAGTACAACATCACATATATCATCACCTGTGTGAAGGTTTTGAAACACTGTTGGATATTGAATAATGATATTCATGACAGTAAAAGATTGACAATAGAGCATCTATTGAAGTAGGTGAAATGTGCCTTTGGTTTGTCTTCTTTTCGTGGTGCCCACTATTCTTCTCCATTATTCAATGAGTGTTTTCCTAAATAATACACTGTTTTCATGCTAGCTTACAAATGTCAAAATCATGCATGATATCTCTCTTGGAAATCTGCTCTCTTCTTTCCTTCCTACAAATACCCCTTAAGATACAGAATATAAAATAAAGAGGATGTTGACTACAGGCAGATATTGATTGACTTCAAATATGCAGATTTCAGACACTTTACACACACAGACATGAAGAGATAACTAGAGAAAAATGGGTGATATCCTTAAAGCCCAAGGACATGATTTCTCAAAGAGATATTATCATTACTTTTGAGAGACCAGAAAATAAACTTTAAAAAGAACGAGTCAATATATGTTCACTAAGCAAGTTATACCACATTGATTTAGCTTTCATATTACCATGATTACTGTGATATTGCAGGTCAATTTTTGCAAAATTTTTAAAATGCCTTATATTATACTTATGGATAATATTGGAAAAATACGTCACAAATTTGCTCTAGTTAGTATTATTTATTGCTTTGCATCAGTCATACTAAGTACATATTGATTATTAGTGAGTAAATTAGGGGCAAATCACAAAAGTTTACCATTGATGCTGTACTACAAAAATGCATATTAATTAATTGCATTCTTATTGCAAAGATTTTTCTGCCTCTTCCTAAACATACCTCCTTATTTTACCTTTTATCCTATTGTCAATTTCAATTTTTATTAGATTCTTCCCCTTCATTAAATCTTCATAAAACTAAATAAAATAACTATATATATTTTAAAATCATAATATCCACAGGTAGTATATCTCTCCTTCTTTTATGTTCCAAAGTTGTAGATATGGATTAAATTATGTATCCCAGCTTGGACATGTTCTTGGGTGGCATTTATATTCTCCTGGCTGTAGGCCCCATTGTGAAAAAGATCTATTTAAGATGCTACTTCAGATAGCATGTGGTCCCACTGAATCACATTGGGCTTTAATCCAGACTACTTGAGTCCTTTCTAAACAGAGTGCAAGATTGAAAAAAAAAAAGCCAGAGGGAGCAGCAAGAATCTGGAAATCAACAAAACTTGGAAGAGAAAGGAGAAGACACCACCATATTCATTATCATGTGACAGAAAAGCCAAGGATCAAAGATTGCCTGTATCCAGCCCCAGAACACTGGTCTTCAGAGAGAAGCACTGGCCTGTTGACAGCTGGAGTTTGGACTTCTCCTAGTGTGGAAACCATGAGCCAATACATTTCCGTTGGTTAAGACAAGCCATTGTTTGGTATTTGTTTTAGCAGCCAGAAAACGAAAACAGTTGCCATTAAGATACTATTCACCTTCTTCCTCAACTTTTTAAAACATTTTTATCATTCACAACTCTTCAATCCCTTGCAATCTACCTCCAGTCGTATCTTTTCACTGAAATATGAAGTAGTCAATGACCTCTTACCATATTGACAATTCAGGTTATTTTAGGGATGGTATCAGTCTCCCACAAAAAGCATGATCAAGCCTTATGGGTATAAATGTTATTAATTAAGGTATGCCCAAATGAATGAAGTTGGGCTTTGAGTCTATACAGCTTAAGTCCTTCTGAGCTAAGGAAACTGGACATAGAAGCCACAGGACAGCCGCCAGAAGCTGGAATTCAATGGAACCCAGAAAACAATGGACACAACTCCACATTGGGCATTGACATGTTACAGAGAAGCCAAGGAGCCCAAAAGATTGCCAGCCAGCTACAAGATACCCATCTGGGGTGGAAACAAGACTTCTAATCTCTCAAAATGTGAACCAGGAATAAGCTTAGTTTCATATTTATTTAAACAACAGGGAAACTAATACAGCCCATATGTACAGGTATAAATGAGCCTACCTAGTGAACTTTTTATGTTCATGGCATACCAGTTGTTTAATATTTTGAACAACTTGCCTCAAAGTCATTCCTATCTATTGCCTTAGCTTATTACTAATCTTCTTGGTCATGTCAATATCGCTTGATATTATGGACAGCCTCCTCTTTCTTGGAAGTGTCTTTTTAATGATTACGCTATAGTTGCATTCCCTGCTTTTCCTTCTGTTTTTCATAAAACAGAGTCAATTAACCTTGCAAGATAGAACCCAAATTTCAGAAGTTGAATGTTTTAAAAGTCTATTTTCCAGTCTCTAGTCATGAAGGTACAAGTTTTACTACACTACCCTTACACCATAAACAGCTATGAAAATGTATAAAATATATGACTTAACTCTTCAAAGGAAGTAGGGAAAAGATGGTACATGACTATGTTTTCTGTGAGACAGAAAATTCAAAAAGTGAGACCTCTTATAACCATCTCTCAGTTATAGGCAATTTATTGATAATAATACAAAGAACTGGAGACTGGCAGGGTATGACGGCCTCACCGGCCTGAAGTGACAGAGTTCCACATTAAAGGCAGTGGAATCAGCCGCAATCTGTGAGATGGAACATCAGACAAGAAGGAACAATGCATGGGGAAGGTGTGGTACACAAGTTCATGTTGAAACTCATGTGAGTTCTTGCTATGGCCTGAGCAGAGCAGGGAAGGGACATTAAAATTTCAGCCTCCCAGTATACAAAAACCTGGTTAACACCTTGTTATTACATCTGACATTTAGATGAACCCAAAGAAAAATTGCTTTCAAAGGAAAAATCATGTCCTAGAGTATGATTTACTCTTGGAAAACATTGTGAAATCTCCTCCTATCTCTATCAGAAAACCTAAAAGTAAGCTTAAACAAGTTCAAGATGATCAGCCAGTAATAGAGTAGCCTGATAAACTATGAATCTGCATTCTTAAGAGAGAGACAACAGACTCTAGAATCTCTAAAATGCAATATCCTTAATATCTAATATTCAATAAAAAGTTATTAGGCATACAAAGGAATAGGAAATGTCCACCAAAACTTAGCAAAAGTGGAACAACAGAAACGAAACCAAATATCCCAGAAGATGGTGGAAACAGAAAAGGACATTTCCACATGCCTATGTGTAATAAAATAATGGTAATATAAAAATATCTTCCCCACATGCATGGTTGCTCCCCACTAGACAGCTCTCCTGAGCAACTCCCTTCAAGGAAGTGATCCAAGGATCCAAGTCCTTTCATTTCTTTGCTTCCACAACTTCCCCAGAAACCAGAAAAATGAAGGCATGGAAGATTATCTGTGCAGGCTACTTTGACTTCCTTTTGCTTCTATGAAACTTTCTATTGCCCAGAAATCAGTAATGTGGCCAATTGTAACTGTAAGAAGGCTGAAAAAACATGTATTCTTGAAAGTGTTTCGGAAGAATAGAAATAAGCTTGGTCAGCATCTAGCTAATTCCTGCCACACATTCCGACTTCCCCTATGTTTTTTTTTTTCTTTTCATTAAATCCAAAATGAAAGTATTACTATATTATGTTCTAAAGCCTCTTCTTTTCTCCCTTTACATGCTTTCTTCAAAAAACACTCTCTTCCTATATCTTTAAATAGTATATCTATGTAGATAATTCATTTTTTAAAAAAACCTTCACCCTGGATAATTTTGGACAGAATCAGAAGAATAGATAGCATAATGTGCTCCTTACAAAGGCCAAAGACATTCAACCATTTCACAATTTCTTTGAAGATGATATAGGATATATGCGTGGATTTGTAATACTTCTTATATTTCTGAGATCCCACTACTTTCATATCTACTTTTGAGCTCTGTATGCTATTTCCTCTATCTTCAACTGTATGTACCACCTCATCGTCAAACTGTCTCTCTGACAACTTAAGCTTGGTGTGTCCACAACTGAATTTCACTACCCAAAAACCTATGTCCTGCCTTATGCTTCATAAACAAAATAATGGCAAATTCCTCTATTTTAAAATAAAAAAACATGAAATTGCTTGTAATCCCCTTTTCTTCTCTTCTGCTAGGCTCAAATTAGAACCATTATAATGTTAAAATTAGCATAGCATCTTAATAATTCCTTATATATTTTTTACTTCTGCATGTTTTAGAGAATTGACGTTTATAATTCACTTCCAAAAAATTTAGAATATTGGATTTCTACATGAAATACAAAATATTTAAATATATATTGAGAAAAAGAAATTCAGTGTAAATTATATACAATGCTTTGATATGAGGTTTTTTAATTGATTACAAATTAGTTATAATTGAAGGATATCGCATGATTGCTAGTTCAAAATATAGTGTCTTCCTCAGATAAAGTAATGGGCACATTGAAGTCTGTCCTCCTTACATATAATAAAAAGAGAAGTTGACTGTCTATAGAATGACCACAAAGGGTTTACCAGAAGGTTGAAGAGCAGAAAGTAATGTGATACTGGAGCATCATATTATTTAGTACGGCAGTGGAATACTGAGACATCTGTGATAATTCCTCTCAAATATCTAAGAGCTATGTTTTTATCAACAGATCATGTTTATTATTTTTCTCGTGAAGCAGAACTAAAATTTCATATCAGGCAGTTTTTTTTTTTTTTTTAGTCTGCTCCAAGAAAGAATTTTCTAACAGAATCATTCAAGAATGAAATATCAATTTTACAAGATATTCTCCATCCATCACTGAATTCATTGAATGTATGGAAAATGAAAGAATTTATTTATAAAATCCCTTATAAAATCAAAGTTCTATAATTATATGCAGCTGTACCAATTTCTTGACAGGTAAATATTTTTAAAATATTTGAAGGTAAATAAATGGGCATTTTCACCAGTTATTAGAGGGTTCTAAAAACTTGCATTTCTAAGAACATTTTTAAAATGCAAATCTAGCTGCAATGGAAGAGTCGAGGAGGGACAGAACATTTAGTTTATACCAGGGAGTTGCAGGACATTTACATATATATGTTAATTCTCAGTACAACACTGAAAAATAGTGGGCAACTAATGTCTAGGGCCTTAAGAAAAGAGTTCAATCGCAGTTTAATTCTAGGGCTGTTTGAGGACAACCTTTACCCTATTCGCAGCAGATAGAGTCAAGAAATTCTAATGGAGGAGGATGAAGTATTTGAATGGTGTGGGCCTTTATCGGAGAAACACAAGTTATTTTCTATATATTCTCTGGGTGAGGTTTTCAGTAAGGAGGCTTACTATTCCAATATATATTTAGAGTCTAACTTTCTCCATAAAGCTGATTTGTAAGGCTGTATAAAAATATTATTTGCAAATATTACAATATCCTAGTACTTTTCTTCTGATGACAAGCATTAGATCCATTGCCAAAAATTAACCTAGGAAATTCTATCCTAGCTAAATCAAGTAACTAAAACTCTAATATATGTTTTAGGGAGTTTCATTTTAAACTCACATTGAGATTCATTATTTAAATATTTGAGGAATATATTCAAATTAGAGATAAACCTGATATTATATATAACTAGATTAACATAATGACTGCTGAGAATCTATTTATTACTATTACATATAATAGATGAATTGAATATTTATATTCCAATTCACTATTTGTCCATGTTATGACACAAGCATATGTCAATCATTGATATCATTGCCTTTTATATTACATTTTCAATATCTCAGTTACAAATATTCCTTCATGGGAATAAGATATTTTGCTTTATACCAGAGTAAAACTGAGTGACAGTATAAATTTTATTCCCAGAATTGTGCTTGAACAGTTCTTTGAAATGGAAAATTAAATCGAATCAACATCGATTTAATAAAAACGGTCAAGTTTCTGGATATCTCATTGCAGTAGTTGTAATATCCATGCATTTTTATACTTGCAATTTTCCTACATCATTCTATTTTTCTCATCTTAGATTTCATCATCAGCATTCTTCTTACTTCTGTATAATTTTCAAACTCATAAACAAACTATAAATGCATATAATGTGTGTATATATTTAATTTGTATGTTTTTGTATATAATCATATATATATATGCATATACATTCACGTAATTTATAGTTTAAATATAATTCTTCTGGGGTGCCATAGTAACATAGAGATAAAGAAATAGTCAAACATATATCAGTTCATCTTAGTATTGGAAATGATATAGTCAGGGTCTGCCATTTGTGCTCGGCTTCCTGTGCTGACAAATATACTACTAAAAGTTAAACACAACACTTTATGTTCTCCCTACCTTTTCTGATAATGTACGAGACATTCAAAATCCTTATTGTTTTCACTAAGAAATATTTTTCCAACAGTCGTTCCTTTCTATTCAAATATCAACTGAGATATGGAATTCTGAGATATTTATACCATCATCAGACTCACATTTGACTCACTCTTCTACACGCATATTCTTTTCTGATCTCTATGATAAGTTTGCCAAAAGGTTCTTTTATTTCCACCTGTAACTCTTTTGGCTTCTATTTAAATCCAAAACCTTTTGCTCTGTAAAGTCCCTGCTTTCTTAGTTCCATTTTTTGTGCTTCTCATTTCTTACCATTTACTTTTCAGTGCTGAGCCTAACCGGGGACGAGGGTAGCCATTGGTGCTGCTACAGGGTTTAGGAGGAAAGGTTTAGGGAGCATCTCTCAGAGATAAAGTCGAAAATACTCTTGAAATCAAATGATTGCATAAAGTCTAATGTTTAGCAAAGGGATTGGTTTTCATAAACTAGAGAATGGGTAAAACCTGGCCTCTCCGTGAAGTCTTTTGCCTCTCTGAAGAAGTCAATGCCTTTAGGTCTCTCAGCTTACTTTCTATGTTTGTCTATAAGGACTGTTCTGACTACCTTTACCCAGATAGGTTTCTCTCCTATCTCCTGTATCAAACTATGACTTTTCCATAATACAAGACTATCCATATGCAATTTATTGAAATTACTTGTATGGTAGTTTATTGTTTTAGTTTCCTGACTGCTAAAACAGATATCATGCAGTGGGTTGGCTTAAACAACAGGAATTTATTGGTTCAGTTTTGAGGTTAGGAGAAATCCAAAACCAAGACATCAACAAAGCAATGTTTTCTTCTTGAGGACCAGGCCATTCTGGGGCTGGCTGCTGTCGTCCTTGGTCCTTAACTTTTCTCCCACATAACAATGCAGATGGCAGCTTCAACTGGTTTCTCTCTTTGTCTGACTTTCACTCTTCTTATAATAAAAGACTCCAGTAATCTAGAATAAAAACTTACCTGATGCAGTGGGGACACACCTTAACTGAAGTAACCGAGAAGAGGTTACTTTCACTCAAGAAAGGCTGATGCTGTCCAGAACACCTCTGTCAGCTGGGAAGTCATGTGCCTGACATCTGCTGGTCCCTTGCTCCTGGGCTCTGTTGCTTTCCACCTTTGTTCCTGTGGGAGTTTCTCACTTTGCTTCTCTGGGGCTGGTTTTCATCTCTTGGCTTCCCTTGGCTCTCTCCATGTTCTGGCTTGCTTAACATCTCATGGGAAGGATATGATAACATCTGTTGACCTCTGTCCATGTCTAGGCAACTGCTTTCTCTGTCAGCACTCCAAGGATCTCCAAACATCCATGTCTCAGCCAGCTCTGAAGCAACTGTTCTCCAAGCATCTGCATCTGAGCTTTCTCCAAAATGTTTTCCCTTTTAAAGGACTCCAGTAAACTAATCAAGACCCAACTTGAATGGGTAGAATCATATCTCCATCTACTCAAAAAGTCACATCCAGGGTGGACCTTGGTGGCTCAGCAGGCAAGAATGCTTGCCTGCCATGCCAGAGGACCAGGGTTCGATTCCCAGTGCATGCCCATGTAAAAAAAAAAAAAAGTCATACCCACAATTGGGTGTGTCACATTTCTGTGATTTCTGTGAAAGTAATCTAACCAAAAGATCACACCCATAGCTGAGTGTGTCACATCTACATGGAAACAATCCTGTCAAACAATAGATCTGGCCACACAAGATTGGATCAGGATTAAAATATGGCTTTTCTTGGGTATATGATAGTTTCAAACTGGCACACTTTGGCTTAATCCAACCGGTTTATGCTATTCTATTATAGCAGATATGGCAATTTAAGATATTACTTTTGTATTCTGGGGAAGAGTTTGTGAAGAGTGAGTACTAATTTTTAAAAATTTTTGGTAGAATCAGCAGGGAAGCCATCTGGAGTGGGTATTTGCGTGTAGTTTATTGATCATCACTTCATTCACTTTACATGTTACGGGTTTATTCAGAATCCATTTATCTCAGGCATCTAAGTTATTGCTCTGCAATTGAAGGTTTAGATGTTTTCTGGACCCCAGAAAAAATCATATTCTTAAAGCTAACCCATTTCTCTGTGTAGACCTCTTCTGGGTAGGACTTTTGATTAGGTTATTTCAGTTGAGGCATGCCCCAGGTGAGTCTTTATCCTCTTACTAGAGTCCTTTATAAGGATAACAAAGACAGAGAGGAAGAGGCAGAAGCTGAGAGAGAAGGACACACACAGAAGCTGAGAGAAAACCACCCAGGGAATCACTGAAGCCAGAAGCTGGAGTCAATGAAACCTGGAAAAGAAGGAAGAGGCGAGCAGATACTATGCACCTTGCCATCTGAACAGAATAGTTCAAGTAACTTCTACTTACGCCTTTACTTGGACATTTTCAAGTCCTTAGAACTGTAATCTTGTAAGCTAATAAAACCACATTAATAAAAGCCAGTTATTTTTGGTATCAGAGAGTAGAGTGCTGAGAGCAGAAATACCAAAAATGCTGGAAAGGCTTTACAAATAGATAAGTGGAAGATTCTGGCAGAATTGTGAGGTTCTTGATAGAAAAGGCTTAGATTGCTTTGAAGAGACTGTAGAAATATGGACACTAAAGCTAAATCCAAAGTGGTCTTAGAAATGATGAACGTGTCATTCCCAACTGGAAAAAAGGCAGTCTTTGTTTTTAGGTGGCAGAGAATTTGGCAAATTGCATCCTAATATTGGATGGAAGGCAAAAGTGATGAGCTTGGATATTTAGCTGAGTAGATTTCCTAACTACATGTGGATCTCCTTTGAAGCTTACAGTAAAATATGAGAAGAATTGGGATAAGTTGAGAATTGAACTCCTAGGTACAAAGAAACCAGAAAATGATGGTTTGAGATATTTTGAACTTTCGATAAACAGATCCCCAGAAAATTATGCTCCATGTGTGGATTTAACTGAAACAAGTCAACCATTTCAATATAAGTAAGGATTGGAAATGCAGTTACCCAGAAACGATTTGTGGAAAGCTATTCTGCTGGTTGGAAACCCCCATGTGCTGCATGTAAAACTGACAAGTTTTTTTTATTTCTGCAAGATCTGTGTGGACAGAACTACTAACAACCCAGACTTAAAGGGATAGAAAAGAGACAGATTGAAGTAAAAATGACTGCAGAGTCAACAACCATGGAATCCAAGATCTGGAGCAAAGACGTCTTCTCAGGTGAATAGAGTGTATAACCATATATGCGGATAAGGTAGTATACCCTGAAGTTTGCAGAGGGCAGACCATCTGTGCTATTGGTCAGGAAGAGTGCTACCACCCGAGAGTTCTCAAATGCCTGGGGAATGGTGGAGATGTTGGTTTTTCATTGTTCAAGAACAGTGCTGCTGTCCCAGTCTTCATAGAGGGTGGAAAACATTATCCAGGGATTAAGGAGGTTCTGCACCAACCCACTGTTCTGAGGGTGTTGGTCTGAGCTGGGAAGAGCCCAGCTGCGACCCTGATGCTTGAGTACGGTGAAGCCTAAAGTCTGGCCATCACTCCAAGGCTCGAAGATGTTGGGGACGTCACCCTAGTGCTTGAGGACTGCATGACCACCATGCAAACAAAATCTAATAGAGCATGCCCTGTAGAGTTTTGGAACTGTTTGAGACCTGTGACCCCTATTTTCCTTCGAATTTTTCCCAATAGAAATGGGAATATTTATTCTCTGAGTTTCCCTCTTTTGCATATTGGAAGCAGATAACTTGTTTGAAGTTTCACAGGGCCTCAGCCAGAAAGGAACTGAGTACCAGTGCAGATCATATCTATAACTGATTTTGATGAGACTTTGTATTTATAATTGTTACTGAAATGATTTCAGGCTTGAAGCAAGAAGCTAGAAGCAACAAAATCGGGAAGAGAAGGGGGAGACCAGCAGATGCCATGTATTTTGCCATTTGACAGAGGAGTTTGAAAAACTTCTGATGATGCCTTGACTTGGATATTTTCATGGCCTCAGAAGTGTAAG
Organism: Tamandua tetradactyla; assembly: GCF_023851605.1. Classification (NCBI taxonomy): domain Eukaryota; kingdom Metazoa; phylum Chordata; class Mammalia; order Pilosa; family Myrmecophagidae; genus Tamandua; species Tamandua tetradactyla. The sequence goes on from NC_135352.1 coordinate 34,656,404, forward strand.
CTTGTAAGCTAAAAAAAAAAAAAAATTGTTAAAAGTCAGTCCATTTCTGATATACTGCATTTCAGCAAGTTTAGAAAACTAAAACAATAGTATTCCTTTATAATCCTTCTCATATCTACAAGGACAGTAATGATGCCCCGTCTCACGTTTCTTATTTGAAACTTTTCACTTTTTGTCTTGATTCACCTAATTACAAGTTTGCCAGTTTTGTTGATTTTTCCAAAGAACCAGTTTTCAGTTTCATTGATATCTATTGTTTTCCTGTTATCTAGTTCATCAATTTCTGCTTTAATCTTTATTATATTCTTCTTCTTGCTTGCTATAGAATTAGCTACTCTCATTTTATTTCTATTTTCTTAGGGTGGAAAGTTAAGTTATTGATTTTAGATTTCTTTTTTGATATAGCCTTAATAGGTATAAATTTCCATCTAAGAGCAACTATAGCTGCATACTATACATTTTGGTATGTTATGTCTTTGCTTTCTTTTATCTCAAAGTATTTATAATTTCCCAGTTTGGCTTCTTCTTTGATTACTTTGCTATTTAAGGGTTTGTTGTTTAGTGTTCATATACTTGTCCATGTACCAAATTCCCCTCTAATATTCCTTCTCATTTCATTCTACTATTGCCAAAGAACATAATATGTGCTTGTTCTATGTTTTAAATGTTTTGAGGCTTGTTTTTATGGCCTAGTATATAGTGTATTCTTGAAAATGTCCCATTTGCACTTGAGAAAAATGTGTATTTTAATATATTTGGGTGGAGTGATCTATAAATGTTTATTAGGTCTAATTGGTTTACAGTGATGTCCAAATCTTCTATTTCATTATCTTCATTCTCATTGTTTTATCTATTGTTAAAAGAGGAATACTGAAGTCAAAACTATATTACTGAATTGTCTGTTTCTCTCTTCATTTCTGTCACTTCAGGATTCATGGGATTCCCTTTGCAGGTACATTTATGTTTATATTTTTTACCTACTCCTGTTGGGTTAACTGCTTTATCATTATAAATTTCCCTCTTTATATCTGGTAGTTTTACTTGTGGTTGTTGGTTGTGATACATTTTCTTTTGCATCTCTCTACCGTCAAACTATTTGTATCTTTAATTCAAATCATGTCACTTCTAAATACCATATAGTTAAATCTGTTTTTTTTTTTTTTTGGTTTTTAATCCAGTTTAGCAATCTCTATCTCTTTATTGTATAGTTTAATCCATCCACATTTATTATAATTGATATATTTGAATTTACACCTGTGATTATACCTTTTCTTTCTGTATGCCTCAGATCTTGTTATTTTACTGCTTTCTTTCTTCATTAAGTGAATAGTTTCTAATCTACCATTTTCATATCTTCAATGACTTTTTAATGTATTTATGAGAATTGGCCATAATGGTTGCTTTGTATCTTAACTTAAATGAACCAGATTTATATTTATACTAACAATTCCAGTGATTCATAAATATTGCTTTAGCATTCAATGAAGGCACTTTCTATAAGAACAGAAATCTGTTATATGGCCTACTTCTCTTCTGGGCAAAATCTCTGATCCCACAGGTCTGTAGCTGATGTTACCTTCAGCTGGACAATGAGTCACATATCTCTGGGTAACACTTCTGAGTTTGGATCTGAGCTCTCAGTGGAGGTAGGGCAATGGCCTCAGCACTCTTTTACTTGTCTTTCCTGGTGTGGAATTTCAGCCTCATAAGATAATACACGTGTTTGGAGACCCAATATTCTCAGTTGTATTTCACTCAATGTAGAGTCTCTGTCCAAAAGTTGTAGGCTGGCCAGAAGAAAGGAGTTCTCACAAGTTCTGCACATGCCTGGAACTTAGACTCAGCAGCAGATACGGAACAGGATGAGAAATGGTGATTTCCTGCCCTCCCTGGGTGGATAGTTCCCCAACAGAGGTCTGGGGAAAAGAATCCCTCTGGTTTTGACTGTACAGTTTTGTTTGGAGTTTCTGTCATGCTGAGCTAGGAGCAGGGAAGAAGTGAGAGGCTTTTATCAAAGTATCACAGGCTCTCATGTACTTACCAAGTGTAGATATTATTGAATAAATGTTTCTTCAATTGATATATACCCTTAGGACAATTTCCAGAAAATTTAAGTGCTTACTTTTAAATAATATTCCAATTTCAATGTAAGCTGATCCATGGATATCCCCATACTATTGTGCCAGAAGTTGAGGTTACATTTTTTCGTGCATACGATATAAGTATGACACATATAATGCTAGCCTTTCTTTCACATAACTTTCTTTAAGAGTCTTTGATTATAGACACTTTTCTTTTTTATATGATTAAATTTTTAAAATATATTTAAAAACATACTAAGTATTGTTTTCACTGTCTTCCTTAAAAGTAGGGAGCTTTTAAAATCTGCAGTATGGACTTCTACTCAGATATTCTATATGTTTTCAAACTTTGAGTATTGTTTTTTTAAGATATGCCATATATTCATATTCTAGAGCCCATTTACTGGTCTCCATATCAATTATATCCGCTCTCAGCAATTTCAAAATTAAGTTTCTGTGCAATTTTTATCTGGTAGAAGAAATGAATGTGTCCTAAACAGCAAAAAATAAATTTCCCCCAATATAAGTTCTATTCTTTTCTACTTCTAATGTAAATTTCAGATTTTCTGATGCTTATAGTTTCTTTGCACTCTTGTCTTGTTCATCCATTTACCATTTATATCACCTTGCCCTTTCCTTATTGCTCTTTACTTCAAATTTTGTGAAGTTGATATCTTCTTACCTTCTACTGAGGAAGAAATATTTTTCCAACTTTTGCCACAAATTTTTATTACATGACTTTCACAGATATGTTCTTCTGAACAAATTTGAACATATCTGAACACATCTTAGCACTTGTTAGAATGCCACTTAATTCATTTGCATGGTGTTCCCTTGTATGATAGTTGGATTTCTTTCTCAGGCCTATGTAGAATTTGATTCATTATGCATAATTTTATATCTAAAAGAAATGTTTTTTTAAATGAAGGTAATGTTCCTAGTTTTCATTTGCTTGTTGAGTAAAATGATAAAATAGTATACTTCTAGTGTGATTTCTTTTTCCAACCCCACTGCCTGTTCTTCTATCCAAATGACTTTTTAAATGTACCATCCAAATGTCTAAACTAGGTTGCTATGAACTGGAGTTGGATTTTCTGCAGATATCTTCAACTCTACCAACTGATACAAACACTGAACACACACTTTTAAGATCACGTACTATTTTTCTAATGTGGATTAAGATTTGACAGGCATAATGGCAGTCAGCCTACTCTTACCTCTTGTCTTCTCTCAGATACCTACCATTAAAACCCCACATTAGAGTTTGAACATAACAATTCATCCTGAATTTTGCAGCAATAATAACCCATCCAGAACAACAAACCAACAAATAAAAGCACATTTCCCTTTGTCCCTGTTTATGTCAGTGATGGCAAAAATCCCGGTATCCTTCTCTGCTTAGTATTCTTATGGCTTCCTACATTGCCTATTCAGTGCTATTCAAGGTGTGTTCCTGGAAAATTTATTACTAGTCAAGAAGAAGATGAACACAGAAATTAATAATAAGCTCTTAGAAATTGATTTAGCAGTTTGGTAATATAAATGTATATCTATTAATACATAATAATAAAAAATATGTCTCCTAACCCTCAATACTGTACAACCTATGAAAGACAGGGCCATAACCCTCCTTCCTGGACAATTATAGCATCTGGCTTGTTGCCACACTCTCTGATATGAATTTTTTTTGAATTTTTAGTTATTTCAATATGCATATATTTAATTCTTCATGCAACTTAGCTTCTGCATTCTCTGCCTTCTTCTCATCCAATGACTTGTTCACCTTACTTTTAACATTTTTCTTGTGTAGCTAAATACTAGAAAAATATTCCAATCACTGTGACCCATCTATAATCTCATGTTTATGCATTCCTCATTCTGAGTTTTACCTTCTGGTTTTCCAGTTCACTCCATCTAGTGTTCCAAATGTAATTGTGCTTTCATTCTACTTGGGCATCCAATTGATTAGTCCCAACACCTTTCCTCTCTCCTTCTCTACCTTTAAGAAAAGTGCCAATTCTATCTTTGTAACTTAAATTTGATGGTCAGGTATCATAATCATTCCCTCATTTCTCTCGTCATTCTTTGTACCTTTTTGGCGAAAATCAACACTCTGATTAAGTGCAGTTTTCTTCCTATTCTTCACTGCATATTTCAGTCAAATATATTTGATTAAAAAATGACTACAGTATATAATTAGTTTGAATTGTCACACTTAAAATTCATAATCACAAAATCTCAAATGAGGTTAAAGTTACCCAGTAATCTTAATATGAACCCTTAGTCTATTCTCTCTTCACTCTCCCTGATGAATATTTCATGGTTTCTTCTTTATCTGTAAACCCCTTAAACTGTCTTTTACTGTCTTCATTTCTAACTAATGGCCTTGATTTCCATTCTAATGACATGATTGAAGCAATCAGATTTCACAAGTTTTTACTAAATTTCTCCCCATTAATCAATATCTACATCCATTCTTTTAACCTTCCTTCCTGCTAATATAGATGGATTGTCCACATCTTTTCCAGTGTCAGGCCCATCATTTGTGGATCAAATTATACTCCCTCTTCTTATTCAAGGACGTCACTCCAGAAATTCTCTCCCCTCCCTCCAACATCATCAATAGTCTATTTTCCCCTGGATCATTCACATAAACATACATGCTCACTGCCTCGCCTCTTTTTCCTTTATTAGAAAATGTTTGGGTTTACAGAACAATGATGTAAAAAGTACAGGATTCTCATATATTGCCCTGTTATTAATACCTTGCATTGGTGTGGATCATTTGTTACAATTGATATAACAGTTGTAGAGCCCATTTTTATTAATTGTACTACTAACTATAGCCCATGGTTTAACTTCTGCCTCAGGAATTTTCTGTTTTGAGAGAGGAAGCTGGGGAATCTACTATCAAAAAGCTTAAATAGGTTACTCTTAATCTAGCTTTAATTGATCGGAAGTTACAGGGGTCTTAGATTTTCGTTATATTAATTTTTTGTCACTTTATTATTATTGTGATGATGGAAATTTAGAGGAAAATATATCAGAAACTGATAGCCAGATGCCACAAAAGCCTTAAACTAGCATTTGCAGACAATGCCGTCAATTCAAATTTTATATTTTGCTGTTTTCCACATTTGCAGTTAAAAAGTGAAAACCTTGTGAGCCAGAATTGGACAGTTTTAACAGGCCTGCAGCTATTAGGAGACATTTGAAAGAATCACAAAGGAAGTAATTGCAGTATAAAGGGCATAGAAAGATTTGAAGACATCTTTTCTCCAGAACGTTGATCAGGAGTTTTTATTTTACCTCATATGTCAGAAAAATGATAAAACTCCTCCCAGCGCAGCATTTCAGAGGAAGGGAAGGGAATTCGGAAGCAGCCATTTTACTTATTAGAGGAGATCATCTCTTGATGTTCCTCTGTATGCAGGGATCCAAGCACCAATAAGTAAAAACAGAAACAACTGACGCTGGAGCAGTTTAGCTGGTGTGCTCCACTCTTTAAAGGCTTAGCTTAGAAAAAGAGCAGGTGGAGTCAGATTTTTCTCTGCAATTAGTATCAATCAGGCCTGACACAGAAATTGACCCTTTCAAAGTGGTTTGGGTCGATCACCAGGATCTTTTACTGAGAAGGGACACCCAAAAGAATCAGAAAATAGTCTAGAAAATACTGTATTGAAAGAGGATCCTGGAAAGGCCAGGGTGAAAGTGTTTCTCATGGCTGTTCCCAGCTAAATATCTTAATCTTTTCTTTAGAAAAAAAATTTGATAAGTAGCACCCAAACGTACTGTGGTTTATAGTTTGTTCTGAGGGCCCATAGAAGTTAAACAATTATTATCTGAACATACTTGACTCCATAGTGTGGGCCCAACCCTCTTAACCAAGGGGTGTGGTTGTCATTGTTGATGCCATTGAAATATTAAGGTATTAAAGGTATTTCATGTTTAATTAAAGATATTAAAATAGTTCATGCTCTTACAAAAGGGGGAGCCCTCTACTGAGGGACGTTAGCTGACAGTAATGTGAAACCTTAATACCCTGACTAGGTAGGAAATAATTCTTACTAAGTGGCACCTGCAAATGGGCAATTTTTGCTTCAGAATATATCACATTCTATACCCTAATTTAACATTATTTCAACATTATATTTAAGTATATTAATGTATTTACTGACTAATGCTGCTACAATTCATTTCATTGAGGTGATACACAAAATATACTCTCACTTCTGGTTGTGCTATGTCCAAAATGGCATTGCTTTGAATGAACATGTGCAAACCTTAGTTTACGTTGAAAAATATAAAAACATTAAAAGGGAAAGTTATGCTTAAAACAGCCATCGATAGATTGTTACTCTTAAGAATGATGTGATTTATCTCCTGTTTCTTTTTCCCTTATATATGTTTATAGAATTTCAATCATGTTATGTATGAATAAAGTGTTCTTTTCACATTTCTTATTCCATCTGTGTCTTGCACATCATGAAATGTTTTGAATACATGATTTAGGCCTCTAGACTATCATATTGAAAAGACACATCAAAATTTATGTAACTACATTCATATTTTGAGATAATAGACATATTCCATATTTAAAAATTAAAACTAGTATGTTATATATTCACAGCTTATTATTTCCTTAAGATATATTTCTAGAGCTTAGAGATATGAATATTTTAAAATATCTCGTTAGTTGGCTCTGAATTGTTTTCAAGAACTGATGTTTGATTTGCATATTCCATTTATCAGAGTAGTTGTCTCACTCCACAAGAATTGGAATTATAGTATTAGATTGCCTTCTAATTTGATTGGATATAATGGAATCACATTTTTCCATTGTTTTGAGTATCTTTTTACTTCTCAAAAGGTTACTTTTCAAAATCTTCTTATTGATCAGTTATTTCCTTATTTGGTAGACAATCTGTAATTGTTTTTTGTTCATTTCTTAGAGCATTATATATTTTATGATTTATTTACAAGTTCTGATTTGTATTAAGATGATAAAATTTTAGCTCATCATATTTGCAAGTCATTCCTTATTCTGTATTTCTGATGTACAGATCTCTATCTTTGACACACAGAGGTTTCATATGTGTCTATTTAGTTTCTTTTGTTAATCTTTCCCTAATTGTTATGTAGCTTATAACAATTCCTGAGAACAAGGGATTATTCAATTGTGGGTTTATTTTACCTGTTTTGTGATTATCTTATTTACATTTAACTCTTTAACATATCCAGGAATTAGTTTAATTTAGGCTTTGAGATGAAGTGTCATTTTAGTTGTTCCATTAGATTCTGGCTTGCCATTTATCTATTCTACAGAATACTAATTTAAATTTCTCAAATTTATATTTTATTCCTTCAATCTGCATATGCCTGCAGTGAGCTTATTTTGATTATTTTATAAACTTCCATAACAAAAATTTCAAATATACATAAAAGTAAATGGATCAATATAGTAAACCTCATCACATGAGACTGCTTTGATAATTACCGTGTTCCGTTGCTCATGTTTCACTATAACCCCTTCCCCTCCCAATTTTTCTTTGCTTTTTGACCCGTGGAGTATTTTCCCATTAACTATAAAACAGCAAACAAACAAAAAGCAACATGTAAAAATTTTCAAGTCTACAGAAAGAATACAAAGAATACCTGTATGCTCTCCATAATCCATCCACCGTTTTACACTGTGTATTGCATTATATTTGATAGTTGTTGAGACCTTTGCATTTCATTCATAATCACTTCTTCAGGTACATTTAGGAATGAAGGCATTCTTCCATACAACCGCAATGATATTTTCCCTCCCAAGAAATAACCCAGTGAAACAATAATATCTATTATAGAATAAATAGATAAATCTCTCAAATGTACTCATGACATTTTTAAATCTCATATCATTTCAAAGATGCATTAACATTATTGGAGTCACATTACTATTTAAAATATTTATCCTCTCGATAACTTTTTATTTTTGATGAGTGTATACCATTTGTCTTGAAGAAATGTTACAAATCTTGATTTTTCTGATTTTTTTCACTTCAGAGATACAGGGGAAACATTTGGCAAAATAACTATTGAGGTGACATCATAAACTTTTCATTCAATCATTTCTATAAGTTATATTGGCAGTATATCTGCTTGGTTAAATTAAGGGTGCTCACCTTGATTAAGAATGTTTTACCATGTCTTCTGAAATACATTGCACTGTATTTGTGCATGAAATAAGTAATCTGTAGGGCAGCACTTTGAGGCTTGTTCTCTTTCTCACGTTGTCCAGTTTTCCCAGATTTGGCCAGTGAAAGCATTTCAAGCTGACACCAGGACTACAGTTTCTTTTGACACAGCTAGATTTGTCTTTTGGCACTTTCTTAAAGTCAGTGCCAAGATATTCCAGATGCAGCAAATATTTTCACTGCCCCATATCTGGGTTCAATACTTTCTTCAAAGAGCCTGTATTAATTCTTAGGGCTGTGTTAAAAATCTCCAGAAATTGGGAGGCTTAAAACAAGAGATTTTAACCCCTCATAGTTTGAAATACAGGGATGTGCAGGGCCACGCTCTCTCTGAAGGCTCTAAGTGAGGATGGTCCCCTGTCTCTCCCTAGCTTCTGGTGATTCCTCAGAGTCCTTGACTGGACTGGTAGCTGCATTCCTTCAATGTCGGCCTCTGCTTTCACATGGATATCTTCCTAACGTGTGTGCATCTGTGGCAACACTGCTTTCATTTAAGAACACGAGACATTAGGTTCGAGACTCAATCTAATCTAGTATGAACTCATCTTAACTTGGTACATGCACAAAGAACCTTATTTCCAAATAAGACCACATTCTGAGATTCCAGGTTGACATAAATTTTGGAGATCACTATTCAACCTGGTACAGAGTCCTCGCTCCTTTTCCTAAGCATTGAATTTAGTCATCAAGATCTAGGAATATGTGTGCTCTCTGCTACTAATGTGCAATTGCTTCTAGGCTCTTCCTATGAAAAGGGCTAAGAAAGGCATCAATTAAAGGGTCAAATCTTCATACTGATTTCTCCAATCCAGGTCAATCATCAGAGGATCCTCCCACTTCATCGCAGGATCCTTCCACTTCTTCTGACATTACTTATATTTTACTTTCTTCTGCAAATTGAAAATGCTGGCTCGCTATAAACCTATATATAGGACTCTTATATACATATAAACTCTTATATACATATAAAACTTGCATATATATAATATATTTATATTAATACATGCAATATTTCTATATTAATAGAGATATAATTCTAAAATCATTGACCTGATGCCACTACCAACAAAAATAAGTCATGATTACCTGGCAAATTTTTAAATTTCTTTTTGTCTTTAGAATACATCCTACTAAGAGTATGCAAGAGAATTCTGTGCTCACAAGTAACTTGAATTATTTTGTGTGCATAGGTGTGTCTCTGTGTGTGTGTATATGTGTGTGTGAGAGACAGAGTTTGCTATGCTTTTATATATAATGACTTCAATGTGTCACTTTATTTATTGACATTTAAGTTTTGCTTTTTTATCCTTTTTGATTTAATTTTTCATGTATGCAATACATTGTATGCAGTCAGTGATTCATCACCCAATAGCCACACAGCGTGAACTTAACTGAAAGAAAATATTTCAAGAAATCCACAAAAGTTTGGAGCAATCCCAGGATGAAATTCAGCTTATGACAAATGGCTCTAACTGCTTTGAAACAAATAACAAAACCTCAATTTTAGATGGTGAGAAAAAATGGACTTTCCTAAGTAACTTTGGAATATCAAGATTGATAGAATGCTATAAACCAAAGATTAAATGGAGAGGTAAGAAAACACTGTTCACTAGTTGACAAATTTCTTTCTCACATGGGTAGAAGATAGGAAATCTGAAACTGCTTTATATGGTGTCCTATTAAACACATTGTAGATAATGGATGCTAGGTTCTCAGTGTCAGAGAAAGAAGTTAGAAACATAAGAGAAAGGAATTATGTAGAGCAGGATTATTCAGAGATATCAGAAGGAATTCATGTTTACTTTTGGGTAGAGAGAGGGAGAAGTATCTACCTATCTACATATGCTTTGGAATTCTTCTGTAGGAAAGATTTTCCCTTTCCCCTAATTAATTTATTAATTTCAGTGTAGAGTCATGGATATTTGTTTTACTCCTTGGATTATAATTTTTAAAAAACTCCCATTATTGATTATTTGTTTTGGTTGCTTCAATTATCTCAGCTTTCGGACTTTGGCACTCCATCAGGTTGGCTCTCTGCCCCTTTTATGTGCTCTGATACTCAATGGGACAAGAAGATTGGGTAATCGGTCCAGGTATCTTCCTCTAGAGAACCTTCTCCACAGGGAGGCATGAAACCAGGGAGAAGAAGATGCCTCTGTGGCATAAACTTATTTCATGAACAGCACATCAGTGAAAAAATAAATACCATCTATCCAAATTATTTTGAATTTAAATCAATTATAGCTGTTCTTTTTTTAATTAGTAAAGATTAGAGCAAATATGTGTAACATTTTTTCTGTCACATTTGTTGTAGCTTTATCAAAGTACAACACGCAAATAAATTCTGTTGATAGTGGAAATTTACCAGGATGAAAATGATGAATATCTGCTCTGATATAAAAACGCTGAATTTTAATGAAAATAATTTCACTTCTTAAATAATTCATGGGAAAACGCACGATTAGAACGTGTTCATTGGTAAATCTACAAATTCCATGAAAGTAATTTTTATTTCATTTTAAACAAAGTGGAATCAGAAATTTAAAGTATAACAATGCCATGAAAATGCTGTTGGTAGTGATGTTATCACACATATCCATGAAACAAATTTGACAATGACAATTTTATTCCTCTCCACACTATCGGAGCTTGCTACACATCTAGGAGCAATACATGCTAATTGTGGTCTCTAGTGCTTTTATTAAAGGAAAGACCTATGAAAAAAACTCTCACTTACTCTCCTTGGGTACAGGATGTGCTAAAATTACTATCTAAAAATAGATATTATTTATAATTGATTATAAGTAGGCATTTAATGATTTAAAATTTGCATTTTTAATTGTTTAATAAAGCATATATGGTGCAGTTCACTTATTGTTAATGAACAGCCTTAGCACCTATCATTCTAGTCAGCAGAAAGAACATCATCAGTGCCCCAGATGCCCTCAGGATAATCCTTCCCAATTACCTTTAATGCAGGGTGACCACAGTGATGATGTTTTTAGTAATCACACCTTAATTTTGAAGATATTACCAAAACTTAAGAATATGGAAATTGGTGTTCCCTATTGTACAGATTTGGTGAAATTTTACTATGCATACATGAAATCATTGAATATGATATGCTTTCTGCTTTATTTGATTCAGTATTATGTTGTTTATATTTATTCATGTTTTGGTACGGACATACCTGCAAAAATAAAATAAAATATATAATATTCATTCACCTACAAATATAGAATAGAAGTGCCTGAGTTCTTAATGGTTTTCTAGCTAATAGGAAATATGAACAATGGGGATAACTTTTTATATTTATTCTGATGCTCATTAGCTGGTATTTCTCAATGTTGCCTTTATATTTCTATTTTACTGGTTGATATTGGCAGAGTTTAAATTTTTTGTCTAGCTGTTGGATAGGAGTAATCACGCTGCTATTTTAATGTATACTTTACGTTTGCTAATAAGGTCGAATATTCTTCTTCATGTTTACCGTTCATCTAGATTTCATCATAATGAAGAGCCTGTTCAAGTGTTTTGCCCAACTTTGCTTTAGGTTACCTTTGTCTATTGATTTCTAGGAGTTGTAAAAGTATATATATTCTGACTATAGATCCTTTGACAAGTATATATACATGCATTGGATTTCCTCTACTTGTCTGTTTTAACATTTTATTTTCTTTGATGGTGTTTTTGATGAATAGATATTAACTTGAATGTAGTTAATAATTTCCTTTATATTCTTGGTTTGAGGTCTTAATTTAAAAGCCTTTCCATTTGTGTTGCAGTCATGGGGATATATTGGCTTTATTTTCCTCAGTACAGTTTTCATCTAAATGACCTAATTTGTCATTGCCAAAACTGAACTCATGCAAGTTCCTTAATAATTGACCTGATGTTGACATGTATCAAATTGTCAGGAAAATAATTATATCCAAAATAATAATGTTCGCCTTTTTCCCCCAGGATATTGATTTCAAATATAAATGTATTCCTACAGTCCTAACAGTAATATGAAAGCTATACGAATTAGTGACTTATTGGCCTATTTATATTATCCCACTTATACAATGAAGAAAGTCTAGAAAAATAATGATGATAATACATCTAAATTTTTAAAATTGTTCTCTTGCTTCTAGTTCATGTGGCTTTCAATAAAAATCAGGTATAAACAGCCTAAGGAATGTTTATCTTCTTATATCCTAGGGCATAATGCACATATTTATTAAATAGGCTATTTTTAGTAATTAACAATTTCATCAAAGAGTGATCTCCGGTACAAGGCATTTCTCTTTCACTTTTAGTATTCATTTGAACTCTTAAGACTTTTTCTTTCAAATGCTGCAGAGAGCATTGCATTTTGTTTTGAAAATGTGTTAATAAAATGTTATTAAAATTGTATAACTCAAACACTCTCCAAAAATATAGCTCATAATCTGCTTTACGGCAAGTTAATTTTGTGAGACTTAATAAGAATCAAAGTATACCTATACACTTAGAAAACTTCAAAGGGTTTTACAAATGAAAGTGTAACCATCAAGTTGTCGAGAAAACTGATGGGGTGCAATCAGAACATAACTTTATGTTTGTCCCACTATCTGCTTAAAATCCATACAGTGAGCAATCTGTTTCCCTGCCATTGTATAAAAAGCCTGGTAGATCCATTAATTTTTTTCAGTTCATTTTTAGGTAATAGAATGTTCCCTCTTCATTTTAATCAATCAATTACTCAACACCCCAATTTTCATTAAAGGTGAAAAATCCACAATTTGATCCCTGTCAGGGCAAGAGTTTGGGAAAGGCCGAGAGGACATATCTTCCTTCATTGGTACCATCTTTGTGCCTCATATAGATTTACAGTTGCCTTTTTCTCTGCAGGGGTGTCTTCACAGGTTTTGAATGCCCCTGCTAGGCTGCTTCCATTGTGCTTCAGTTCCCAGGAGCACCTGCTCTTTTGCTGGCTCCTACCACCTTCATATGGCTTATTTTCCTGTCTTTCTAACCCATACAGAATGTTCTCTCATGAGCTCCCTCACTCTTCAGTAAATGATATCTTGGGCAGGATCCCTTCCCTCTTGAGTTCTACATCTGATTTCTGGTTTACAGCTTTGGCTTTTGCTTTCTTTCATGACAAGGATTTATTTTGAAGTTAATGGAGTTTAAAGTTCTATGCTCCATACTTTCATGGAACCCTGCAAAGGCTAGGATTTGCTGGCAGACAAGTGCTCTATGTGGGGGAGGAGATGCTAAATTGCAATCAGGTTGCATTTCTTACTGAAAAAATCCCCCAAGAGATTTTAGCAGTAAAGTGATTTGAATATCTGTCTCCAGTGATTTGTTCATTATTTATCCTCGAAAAAATACTTCATTTTGTTTGTATTTTTTCCCCTAAAGTGGACCCTTCAAATTATTCAAATTAAATTAGCCTCAGGTCCCAACAAAACAAAATCAGTCACTGGTTACTTCCCAGATGCAGCTATCTATGATCAGATGAAATTTCCACATTTCTGAGGCATGTGTCAGTCTACTTTGTCCTCAATCAATTAAGTTCTACAGGTTATCACATTGAAAACCCGCACTGCACATGGAATGAAACTGTGCTACGGGAGGAATGTGAGGGAACATTTCTCTCCATGCAAGTCTTTCAGTCTTCTGTCTTAGAACACTCTCATGTCCTCCCTGTGGTTTGAACAGATATATGAGATCTTTTGGAAAAGTTAGTCTGAAAAATCTATGGAATGCTCTAACAGTGCTAATAGGATTTTCTGTAAAGGTAGAAACAATCTATTCTGTGCTTTCCAAAATAATACCATCAGCAAAATCTGACTATTGAACACTTCAAATATGGCTGGTGAAACTGAGGAGCTGACTTTTTTTTTTTAATTTTATTTTTTAATTTTTTTTTTTAGGAGCTGACTTTTAAATTGCATTTAAATGTAATTCATGTAAATGCAAATGACCATAAACGGCTATAGGCTGCCCTATTAACTAGGGCAGGTTTAGCCCATTGCTTTCTAATACAACATCAGTTATATTTAGGGTCCTCATTTAACACTTTAATTTAGTAACCTGTTATATAAGAACTTCATTATTTATTTCATTGTTACAATGCTATTGTTTTTCATGAGGACACTGGCAGTCATTTTAAGTTTCAGGCCATGAATCTTAAGGAGATGAAATGATCAGTAATAGTTACATTGAATAGTGCTTAATCTTTATTTAATATTGGGTATCTTGACAACACAGTTTGTTAAAAAGAAACTGCCATCCTTTAAAAAGAAGGGACAAAATAATAAGTCTGTCATTCATAGTTAAAATATGATGTACCTATGAGGAGTTTGATAAGTCAGGCCATGTTTGTCTAAAAGAGACTAATGAATTATTAGACTAAAAGATTTTGTGCCATTTAAAACTGTTTCCAAAATCTGAAATATTTAATGCAGAAAGCAAATGATATTAATAATGTGTGATTATGAACATATTTATTTTACTTCATGATATTAATAAGTAACAATTGCAGAGTTTGCAGCCAGATATTATTAGATGGATTTATGATGTAATAATAAGACACATTACTGAGATTTCTAAATCTCTTCACATCTTACTCCTTCCTTAGGATTCTCCACCATTCCTAGTTAGCTCCTTGCCAAATCCTTGTTCAATTTGCCTCAATGTCTTGACTATATTCTCCTAATCATGCTTTTCAGTGCCTGCCACTGACTTTGGCAACATTAGAAATGCCTTACATGACATAACAATCCTTAATAATTTGGATCCTCTTATTTTCCCAGACATCTCTCTATACTCTCTCAAATTACTAAGCTGCTATATTCAATTTAAGTTCTTTAAATACTCCATCATCTCTCTAGATATGTGATTTTATCTGTTTAACATGTTCTTCACCAGATTCTTTCCGAAGATAGGATGTAGCAAATATATACACTGATTTTAATTTATAGATTGGTAAATAAATATGTCACTCTACTGAATATCTGTCTGAGAGTTAAGGCTTAGGAATCACCTCCATAATTAGGGTATCAAGCCAGAAACTTCCTATAAGTATCAGTTATCCATGTCTCTGTCTTTAACTCAAGACTCTATTTGTGAATAAATACCTAAATTTTGGGAAATACTAAGACAAATTCTAATGCTCTCTGAAATATGGTTATGGTTTGAATTGTGCTTTCAAGAAGAAAATATATCCAAGTTATTATTTGGCCAGTGCTTCTCATGGGCTGTTTTACAAGGCCGTGTGTGTGTGTGTGTGTGTGCGCGCGCACACATGTGTAAAAGAGAAGGGTCTAATAAATGTCCTCCAGGTTGTATAATTGGCAGAGGGATTTGCTGCCTTTTTTTCTTAGCATTAAAGCCCTCAATATCCCTGTGGCTATGCATGAGGAAGGTATCCCTGTGGCTATGTATGAAGTTTAAAAGCTTTATTCTTGTTTTGTAAAAGTTTCTTTTAGCATAGCAACATTCAGAGATGAATCTAAAAGCAAAATAACTTTTAAGCTTGGAGTTCTGCTATGAAGATTACTTTCTTTGTTAAAAAGAATCCTAGATAGTGTCTGAAAACAGGTCTCCCTGGGCACATTTTATGATTTGAGCATCCTTTTCTTCTTTTTCTTAGAAAGGCTGTTTAGAAGGCTAAATTACTAACTTTAGTGAAAAAGAAAAAGAATTCACCAACTTTGGGAAGTGGAAAAAGCAGCTAACATTGGCTGCTTCCCATGTACAACTAAATCAATGACCAAAATCACATGATTTCTAAATACCACATCAGGGCATATGGCAAAAACAACTACTTCCCACATAAAAGTTGATGTTAATTCAATAATTTTTGAGGCTTTTCCATTCCATATTCACCCTAAGTATCTTTTTCTCTTTTACTGATATACCACTTCATGTCTGTCGTTCTCTCTCACCTACCTCTTATTTCAACAACTGTGTGGGTTTTAGCCACCTGTAGGCAGTGTCTTGTACGTGTTCCATGCTGTGACATCTCTTGCTTCACACTCCCTTCGATCTCAGTTGATGTGAGGTGCTTTGTAAATCAGCTCTGTCTCCATACATGCACAAATCAGAGATGGGGGTGAGGTAACCCTGCAACGGTAAACATTGACTCCTAAGGAGTCTGATCTAGAGGGTAAATGATGCCCACTTTGTCCTCCGACATGGAAGAATTTTGAGATGCAGTAAATGTTATTTTTTAGTTTCACAGGATCACTCAACCATTTATCCATAAGGAGGGCCAACTCACAAGACAACATTGTCATGACTCTCTTTCTCTCTCTCTTCTCCTTTACCTCACCTGTCTTTTATTCTTTCTCTCCAGTGTCATATCCACCCTTCCCCTTGCCATGGAAGCAAACTCAGAACACCCAAATGATAACGGCAAAAGGGATTTAGGTAGAGCTTACTACAGGAAGGGAGCTGACCCCATTTCTTGAGTTTGGCAGACAGCGAAAGGCAGGAAAGGAGTGGAGAAGCTTCATAATGGAAGGAACAGAGGAAAGGTTAGAGTATGTTTTGAGTGGAGGCTACTGGTATGGGGAAGCTGGACGTGGGCAAACTGGAAAGTGGACATCATTCTGTACTGATGGCCGCAGGTCGTGGGTTAGCATTTCCTAGTCTGGATATAAGAGATGGTGGATCAGAGTCTCCTAGTCCTTGCCCATTTGCATCTTCATTCTTTCATCCCAAAATACTTTTACATAAGCATGTTTTTCAGGCTACCTTCTTCTCTTATTCTTAGTGACAGCACTTATATCAGAGACTTGTTTCATCTTGTTATTTATTTAATGCACTTATAATTACTTAATTAAGTATCCACTGAGATACCCTCATTCTTGATTTATTGTTCTACTCTATTTGACTTCTTCTTATCCTTCTACCAGTGGATATATCGTTTAAGGGCAGATAAATACTAATGGTGTGTGTGTGTGATTTGTGTTGTACACTGCTCTGCCAGCAGCCTCCTTGTTTCCTCTGTAACACTGCACAAATCGTTTACACTTCATTTAGGGTTATCTCAAAAAATTGGAAACCTTTCCATGTATCTCTTTGTCTACTTTACTCTGATTAATGTCTTAGATATTTAGCATGATATGTAAGACGTTAAACAAACCAGTCAATAGCTACTTCTCTATCATTTCCTCCCAACCATGTCTCTCTTCCCCATCATACCAAATTTGATTTTCAGGAAATAAAATCTTCTTGGAAGATAAACAGGTTTATTTCATGAGTGGACTTTTACACTATACTAAGGAACTAAGAGTTAACCAGGAGAAGTAACAATATACAATTCAGTATTTATTTATATGTCCTTATATATGAGCATAGGAATGCTAACCCTTTTCTAATATATTTGTCATCCTCAAAATGATGATGACATTTCTGTGAATGTCAGAAAATGTCATCATCATTCTTCTGTGAAAAAATGTTTAATAATTATATTTGATAATGCACTTAATCACTACCTTCTCTGGTTTATTCTATACTTGCTCTTCCAACTGTTTTTATAATCCTTCTTTTCTTTCAGATATCAACAACTGTTGAATTAAATAGTGCAGGATTTATGGAAAACATTTCTTTATACTTATCTTTTTATCATCTCACTTTAGCAGGTTATCTTTATAATTTTACTCAAAGTGGATCACTGAGAGTAATTATTCTACTGACTGGGATACTTCAGGCATACTTTTCTGCCTTTGGAAAGAGGTATTTGTATTAAATGACATTTAATAATTCCCACATTTGTCCACATATAGTGCTAAAAGTTGAAAAACCAATGGCATTTAGAGTCCATTTCAGCAGGTTATATTTAGCAACTCCCTTTAGATTTTTATGTAAGCAGGGCGAGAGGCAACATATAGTGCACCAAAGTGATTGCATGATTTAGTATTTCTGAGGGAAGAGGTATCAATTTTTGTTGGGCGTGTTTCAAAAAGTTTATTTTGAGAGTTGTCACAGACTGATTTAATGATGGTATGGAATTACACCAACATCCAAGAGTTGTGTCCAATGCACGGCAGACATGCAATACCACACAAACATCTGACCATAAACAATATATGCAAAGATAAAAGGACAAGAGGAATTCAAATAGGGTAGATCCACAAATTTGTCATAAAGGCAGCTCAGTGGATGGTCAATTAGATATTCAACTATGATAAATTTATTAAATATAACATAATGAAATAATAATTTAGATGAGTTAATGGTAATTTTATCAATTAAAGTAAGAATTTGATAAGTTACTCTGCTACTATCAATCATATTCATTTTTAATATTATTGTTCAGAATTCTGAAAAATTAAATGAGCAATGCAATTACTTAAAACTCATATACACAACAGAATAGAAAAATGAAATTCTCTTTTTTTTAACTGAAATGATTACATTCTACAATAAAACCTAAATGCTACGGTAACATTAATTTGAATTAATGTGTAATGATAAAATGTTTTGTCATTAGCAGAAAAAAATGACAAGATATACTTGCTCTTCCAAACATTTTTTAAGCCTTCTACTTCAAAATAAAATATTTTCTAATTCAAAATAAGGATTAAGAAAAATAAATACTTAAAATAAGTAAAAAGTAAAAATTTAATAATAGAATCTCAACGAAGGGCATGGAAAAATTTGAACAAAAACAAAGAAATTGCATATACTTGAATAAAAAACACACTAGAAATATACCATTTAATAAAATTCAAACTAAAATCTCAAATAATTTTGTAATAGATGATTTAAAAATATATTTTGCAATATATGGTTTAAATATATATATATATATATATATATAAATGTGTAAGAATTGCCAAAAATGAACAAAAAAGTATTTGGATAGTTTAGAAGGGGATTGACAAACCAGATATTAAAATTTATTCGAAGCACACTGTGGTAGACATTATAGATGGCTGTGCAACAGTATGTTTACCCCAATCCTCTTGAGTAACTTCCACTTGCAAGGTTAAAAATGTTGAATATTTTCTAGCTGCCCCATGTGAACAATATCTGTCAAGAGAGATGTAGGGCAAGGTTTGTTGAGAGTCCTTGGGAAGACAGTTCCTCCTTGATTAAGTATAGGCCCAATAATAAAGCTCCCTTACAATCCCTTTTCTTCCCACTTCATGCTCTCTTTGGATGAGGTAAAGAGGAGCAATTGAAGTATAAATGCAAAGTCATCACCTTACAGTCATTGAGGTGAAATGTCTAATGGCAAAATGTTCAATATCCTGAAGTTAGCAAAGCAAAAAGACACTGTAAATCAGAGTCTTGAATAATATCATTTTGTGATGTCATGGCCTGTGTTTAAATAACACATTTCCATATGGTTTTATCCCCCATTAGTTGAGTTTTCTATTACTTCCTTTAAGCTAGTTTAACTCAACAAATATTCAAGGAGTTTAAACCAAGTGACAGGAATGTTTTATGTGGATTTATTAACTTACAATAGTTAATGAAACATTAAAAAAAAATACTGTCGGCTTCATGGAATTTTTCCTGTTGTAGGCAGAAGAACTATAATTTACAATTCATGCAGAATCTGATGCAAAATTACATGGATAATGTTTTACTTATGGAAGATGAAATAATTGGAATCAAATTCACCCTTTGCCTGAAACAATGAAAAAAAATGTATGAAACAACAGTTTCCAGATTTATGATGGGGTTTAGCAGTGATCCCTGAGAAACAAAAAAAAATAAACAAATTAGTGTCTCACCTTCCTACCGGCAAAGAGTTTCCAAGCCACAATGCAGGGAGAAGAGGCACGTGGAGTCTAGTGGTACCCATCAGTTGAAGAGAAGAAGCTGGGAGTTTAGGGAAACCAAAGTAGCCAAGGGTCACAGAAATAGGAAAGAGAATGAATCCCACATATAATGGCACACTCAGTGTTCAGCTGAGCAGTAACTGACACATGCATATGAAAAACCAACCTAGGTTGGTGATAGAACCAGCAGAAAAACATAATGGGAACAACCCTGCATGCACACACTCACTTGGGAATAGTGTTCCTTCCTGTCAGAGGGGGAAGTTTCACAATTCATGGGATATCAAGTAAACTACACAGAAGGAAATTTATCCAGTAGATACAATTTTCATCTAATAAACCTTAAAAGAAGGTCTTAAAGGATCAAATTATCTCTAAACAATTTGTGTCTCAGAACAATGCTCAAGGATATTCACAGAAATAAAAAAACAAGCACCCTAACAGGCAAAATTTACAATCCTAAACTAGGAGGCATACAAGAAAAGCAAAACACAATGTGAATAAAAATCAACAGCAAGAAGACACAAAGATGGTGTTTTGGACAATGACATCTAAACAGTTATTATGATATCAAGCCATATGAATAAGGAGTGGAGAAAATATCACACACATGTATTAAGTAGAGACAGAAGGATACAAAAAAGACACAGTCATTGATCTAAATATGAAAAATATAAGACCCCACATGAAAAATAGATTAGATACTGCAGAAAGACTAGTTAACTTGAAGACATAGCAATAGAAACTAAACAATGTGAAAACAGACCCATAAATGTATGGCCCATTGATTTTTAGCAAGGTTGCAAAGTCTATTCAATGAAGAAATAATACTTTCTACAGTAAGTGGTTGTAAAACAACTCTATTTAAAGAGAAAAAGTATAAAGCTGGAGCTTACCTCCTGCTATATGTAAAAGGTAACTCCAAATGGATCAAAGCCTAAATGAAAGAACTAAAACTGCAAAATTCTTAGAAGAATATGTAAGGTTAAATGCTCATGACCCTGGCTTGGCAATGGTTCATAGATATATTTGATACCAGATGCATTGGTAACAACATAAAAAAATACATAAATTGAATTTCATTAAAATTAAAAACTTTTGTGCTTCAAAGCACATTATAAAGAAAATGAAAATACATCCTACAGAACGGGAGAAACTATTTGGAAACCATATATCTGATAAGAGTTTACTATCCAGAATATATAAAGAACTCCTACCACTCAACAACAAAAAGGTAAACAAACCAATTACAAAAGAGTCAAAAGCCTTGCATAGACATTTCCCCAATGAATGTATACAAAGGCCAATAAGTATTTAATCTTTAGCTATTAAATAGATGCAAATCAAAGCCGCAATGACATACTACTTCACACACAGTAAGATTGCTATTTTTTTTTAAGAAAATGCCAAGTGTTTGAGAAGTTGTAGAGAAATGAGAAAACTTATGCATTCCTGGTGGAAATGTAAAATCTAAATGTAAAATTACCGCAATAAAATTTGCAAAAAATAAAACAGGGAGAAAAAAGGCAAAATACAGGAAAAGAGCAGGAGTTAATTCTGGGATAACTTCAAGAAGCCTAACATAAGTGCAATTGGAATCCCTAAAGGAGGGACAAGGGAAATATAGTATTTCCAGAAATAATGACTAACATTTTTAAAAGTGTAATGTAATCTATGAATCCACATGCCTAAGAACATCAACAAATCTTAAGCTCAAGAAACATTAAGCAAAGTTCATCAAGGCACCTCATATTGAATTGTATATAATCTTAAAGCAATCAGAGAATGAAAGAACGAAAATAGGAATGGCAGTAGCATCCTCATGATAAAAATTGGCAAGCCAGTAGACAGTAGAGCCACATTTTTAAAATACAAAAAAAAAGAAGAAAAGTTGCGCATACTTCTATCCTCAATTTAAAAAGTGTCATCCAAAAATGAAAGACAGATATTTTAAGACATATAAAAATGTGAAAGAATTCATAAACATAGATATACACATACATAAGAAAGGAATAATATGTGCAACACATAAAGAACTCTGATAGCTCAATCGTGAGGAGGCTAAGGTTCACTCATTCAAAGAGCTAAAGACACAGACTTTTTACCAACAAAGATATATGGATGACAAATAACATATGCAAAGATGATATTATTTTTAAGGAAATGCGAATGAAAACCACATTATTCACCCACCTAACTGCCTAAAATAAAAAATAAAAAAAATACTACAGTCAGTGTTGGTAAAGAGTGGAGCAACTGGATAAACTACTGACATAAAACATTGCAATCACTTTGGAAAACACTCTGGGGGTTTCTCAAAAAAGGTAAAAAATAAAACTTATGATACAGCCATGCTATCACTAGATATTTACCCAAGAGAAATGAAGACGTGTTTCTAACAAAGACTTCCACATGACTGTTCATGGTAGATTTATTTGTAAAGGGCAAAATCCGGAAAAACAGAACAAAACGTATTTTCTGTACTAAGTGACTAGATAAACAACTTCCGATATGTCCACGCAATGGAGCACACTTGAGTAATAGTAAAAAGGATGAGTTATTGATAGATTTAACAATCTGGATGAATGACAAAATAATTATGCTGAGTGAAATAATACCGGTAGAAACCAGCACATACAGACAGTTCTAGAAAATGGAAACAAATCTGCAGTGACAGCAATCAGCTAGTGGTACCTTGAATGTGGGGGTGTAGTGAGAAGGGCGGAATATCAGAAGATCATAAGGAAAAGTTTGATAGCAATGGATATATTCATTGTCTCAATTGCAGTGACGGCACCATGGAAATATAGATATACTAACATCTATAAAATGATATATTTTAAATATTGCAATTTATTTTACATCAATAATAGGACTATAAAAATGCCATCAAGTCCCAAATACTTACAAGCTCCTCAGAAGATTGTGTTGTTCTCTATCTACTACTGAACTGTCTTTCAAAACCTCAAATTCTGTTAATAATCAAAATTTGAAGATAATAATAGCTAAAAGCATTGCGTTTTCAATATGTGAAAGGCAGAATTAAGCGCTTTCTATAAATTAAATTTGTCTAAACACACCTGGTTTAGAACATAGCCTTTGACTCCAACTTCAGAAAAATGAAATGTGTGTGTAGATGGGGATGTACACATGCAAACGCACATGCATCTCTCTATCACTTCATTATATACATACAAAAGTACATACACTAGTCACTGGTTTTTAAATGAAAATCTAGAAAATCCGAACACTCAAAGTTAATAGTCAACAAATACCAATTTTCTTTCAACAGTTTAGAATCATATTTAATAATTGGTACTTGGTACAACTGGCAAGCTATTCAGAAGATACGAAGATTGATTTTAACTTTATACTGTATATGTATTATCCAGATGAATTATAGATTAAACTATAGACATTAGTAAATAATTAAAAGGTGAAAATATTAAGTAGAAAGCAAAATGGAGTGAGGGTGAACAATACAATGAAAATTTAATTGATTGGTTTGTGATTTTCATCCTTAACAAAACAGTTACCATTTACAAGACTTATTCAAATTTTTGCAGAGTAAGCACTTAATTTTCCGGTCCAATTGTGCTAGTGAAAACATGTAAGCTTTGGAAAATGAAAACATCCAAACATTTCTCTCACACGGATTTTCCTGTAAAATTCATATACACAAAAACTTTTTAATTTGAATTTTTTCCAATGGTGCCAATTTAATTTGGAAGGAAAAAATATTTATAAAACATACAAATAAATTCACTTTGAGAACTCATTCCTAAGGTTTCCAGTTTTGATATTTATGTTTAAGTTTGACTTATATGTTTTTAATACTGTTCTGTTTGGGTTCATTAACATAGAATTGCAAATAAATTCCTATTTCATTTTATTTCATTTCCTAAATGAAATTTCAAGGAACATATTTATTTGGGTTTCCCAGAACAAGCCAAATGCAATCTGCTGATTTGTTTTGTAAATAGGGCACATTCACATCTTATGCATATTCCATATTCATGTTTCTTTTAAGACATTTTGCAGATGGTGAACTACCCACATACAAACTAGTGAGAAAAATCTAGTATTTTTTCTATTATTTATTTTTCTGGGTCTTTTTAATCCTAATTTGCATAAAAGAAATTGTCTTTAATTGCATAATGCAGATAATATTTACCAATAAATTCACTCTAAGCATTTTCCAAGTAGCATTTAATGGAATGCAATAATGGGAAATATAATAGGAGAGGTTTTCAAGAAATGAAATATGTGCTGAAATAGTTGTTGGGATTTTATAAATCTTCACTACTTTATGGCAATCATTCAGCTTCAATGAAATTGGTATCTGACACCATGCACATGGCTAGCACCTCTAAAAACTTATAGCTCTGCTCTTTTAAAAAACTAAATGATATACAAATATAAAACTGACATCTTCTATCTTGCTGTCAAAACTTACTTTGATGCAATTAAATAAATTTGACTATCTATATTTTGTTAATATATTAATTATAATAATTTTACAGTTGATTTACTCTTAAGTTTAGAATTGAACTTCACTGGAAATGACATATAGAGAAAATATTGCCTTAAACTAAATCTTTTCTATCAGATTGAAAATAAGCTCCAGTTGATAAACTGGTCAGATTACTTTCATATCAATAGTGAAAACATAATGGAAGGAATTGCCTCACCTTCCCACTTACAAGCATGATACGTTTATAAATAAGAAACGTCAACAGTTTTTACACACGCCTTGACATGCTATATTGTATAAAGAAAGCAAATGATTGAGAAAGAAGAGAGATCCATTTTATTTTATTTGTTGGTGCTATACTGAGTACACTGATGTATCACATTGGGCTGCCCAGATGTTTAAAGAGTCTCACTGCCAGCTATTATAGTTCTGTGCAGGAACAATCTTATTCTAGGTATATTTGACATGGTTTGTCTTATTAGAAATATGATGTGCAATGGGAAAATAATTTTATCTTGCTTTTAGGGTTAATCACTTAGTACAATTTAAAATCTTTTAAAAGCATAGCAATGATTTTGTTTCACTGATTTTTAAAAAGAAGCTTAGAAATACAATAATGCTATGCAGTATTATACATTATGTAAGCTACAATGTACAGAGTAAGTACAATTTCAATACTTAGGTCACACATTGTCATGGGAGAATGTCAAGATGGCAGCAAACGTTTTGGCTCTTCCCAGAGCTCCTCAGGAAAACAAACAGCACAGCTATGAGAGCAAAAGAAACACATTACAGACTTCATCTTTCACAAGCCTAGATGAGAAGAAATTCATAGAAACCCAAGAAAGTCAGTGGGCAGAGCCAAAACCCACAGGTAGAGTGTAGCACATGTTACACGTGTGGTCTTAAATGGAAGGTTCCCTGTATCCTTCATATTTAGAGTTTCACAGGGAAGAAAAGGAAAATGTGAAAGTTCAATGAGCATGGATGGCCAAGATTACCAATAGATATTTTCTTTAAAAGGAAAAAAATCCCATTCTGCATAGAATCCACAGCAAGAGATATGAGAAAAATAGATGAACCTGGGGAAAAGTCTCCACAATCATCAGTTTGTGGGTGCAATAAACAAACATAAAACCAGGCATCCTCAAGGGCTTCACTGAAAGATAATCAAGCTCTGGAGTACTCTAACCTCTCAAGGATTTCGAAAATGCCAAATGAAAAAAAAAGCACTCATCCAGAAGGAGAACACAAACGTTGGGGGACACAGAAGGAATGAGTGCTATCTCTCTATGTGAATTTTGCAGAGTGGAAACATGGAGTAAAGGTGAAGGAAGCTTTCGATAGTAATGGGAGTCACCCAGAGGAGAGAGACCTCAGAATGGCGACACAAAGCAGCCATTCTTGTAAAATTCATAGTTATGAAAGGAGATGTTGACCTCAATCAGGGAAGTTAAGAAAGCTACCTTAGCATTGCCCCACCAGAGGTACAGAACCTTCCATTTAAAAGAAATAGAATACAACTCACTGAAATGTGTGGAACAGAAAAGGAAAAAAATCCTGTAAGAAGAAAGAAAAGGAATAAATTGAATTATTACATGAATGACAATCAGAATATACCAGTGACCTCTGTAACCTTGAATTTTAAAATGGTTAAAAACACCTAGGGCCCAGAAATTCATTTCTAAATATCACTCTCCACTAATTAGAATCTGGACTCTTTGGAAAAATGGCTGTTTCTAAGGTTGGGATTGAAAAATGGTGCCCAAAAAGTGTGAAAAGAATGATGGAGATTTGTTGAAATTATATAGAACACCACTCAACATGCTACCAGTGAGATAAATGAGATGTCAGGCATTTAAAAAAAGTAAACAATGAGTCTAACTAATGTAAATAAATAATCGAATAAAATATGAATAAATGGAGAGAGAATCATTTCTTCCATGTAATAGAACTTCAACTAACAAATGTAGAAGGAATAATAGTATTAGAAAACTAGCATTTGACAATCGTCATAATAATTGATGCAGGCAAGTCATTAATGTCTGGGAAAACTAATGAATGAATGTCAGATGAGAAAAAATTTATATTATCTCAATGCTCCCCACAGAATACTTATTAATTGCAAAGAGAATATTAGTAACAGGCAGGTCCAACCATAACCCCCTTAAAGCTGCCAGTAATGAGATGCATCAAACTTCGGTACAAGGTGGGCCACGGTGGCTAAGCAGGCAAGAACGCTTGTCTGCCATGCCAGAGGACCCGGGTTCTATTTCCGGTGCCTGCCCATGTTAAAAAAAAAAAAAAAAAAAACTTTGGTACATCCCATTCATATAATATACTGGGCAGGTCAGGATGTCATTTTTGTCGCATTCCTCCTAAAACTGTATAACCTGAATCTGATCCTGAGAAAACATCAAATAGACACAAATTTAGGGGCATTTACAAAGTAACAGTCTTGTATCACGAAAAATACAACTATTATAAAAGATGAATGAAAACTGAAGAATTGTTTCAGATGAAGACACACTGGGGAAGCATGACAATTAATGTGACATGCAATCCTGGATTGCATTCTGGGCAACAGAAAAAGAAAAAAAGCTGAGAAGCAAATTAATAGGTTAAGTTATAAAAATCAAATGCAGGCAACAAAATGGATAGAATTATTTTATCAATATTAATGAACTGATTTTGATAATTGCATTGTGTTTATATGAGAGTGTCCTTATTGTTAGGGAACCATTAAGACCATATCTTCTTCTGAAAGAAGGCAGGGTTCTGAATGTACATGCAAGGTCAGAAATATTGCTATGACCATTTTTGGAAAATATAATCTGCCACCAGTGTCTAATATGAATTTACTTTCACTTTTTAAAATGTGGATTAGTTACTATTTCATCACCCTTTATTGAAAAGTCCACTCTTTCTCCTTAGATCTCCAAAGACAGATTTGTCATATAGTAGGTTCCACATATACATGAGCCTGTTTCTAAGATCTTTTTAATCCCATTAGCCTACTTTTTAATCCTTGCATGAATACCATTATGTCATATTTGAAGGGCAGGTATCCATTCACCTACCCCAGGTTCTTCTAGTACATATACTTGATCTGGTCAAGGGCTAATGACTCTTCTTTCTCCTTTGCTTTTATATAGATAGATGAATATATAGATAAAGGTATATAAATAGATATATAATTATAGATAGGCATTTTAATAAGAATATCCATTCCCAAGTGATGAATTATTGGGGACTTTACCAAAATCATGTGTAAAGTATAGATACATTGGGGGAGAATTAGTATCTTTAAATTATGTTGTCTCATTCTTCATACAGATATAAAGTTTATGTGCTAAAGTCTTCCAATGAATTTTTAAAAGTTTCTCTATAAATGTCTTATGCTTTTTGAAGACCTAGTCTGAAATAGTATAGTTTTTATTGACATAAAATGTGTTGTTGGGCAGTTCGACGGTGGCTCAGTGGCAGAATTCTCGCCAGCCATGCCAGAGACCGGGTTCGATTCCCGGTGCCTGCCCATGCAAAAAAAAAGAAAAAGTGCATTGTTAAAGTGACTTCACAGAAACCGCAATCACAAACCTTCTGAAAGGAAAGAGCATCCAAAGCATTCCGTTTCAAAGTTCCTTATTTGCATTCCTTAAATGAAGAGACATTTTTACAGGAAAAAATTAAAAATCCCAACAAGGCCTTACTGGGAGCATGGTGCAGTTACACAGCTTTTAAATTTTCAGCCTTACGTTTGCAAATAATGTTGCCTCTTGGTAGTTCAAGAACACTGATGAATTTGGGAAATCTCTATAAAAAGAGTGCCATCTCTATTTTTCTTGGGCTTGCAGATTGAAACATTAAGGAATAGAACACCTCGAACAATAATTTCTGTTATATTTTAGGAATAGGCTTGAAACATGGACAAGGATAGTAGAAGCCAACCAAAGTGCAGCATGGACTCTACAAAACCTCCAGCTAGAACTTGACTAGCCGCCTTTAGGAAATTTTCAACACTTCCAAATGGCCCTAGATTTATTCATGATAGTAAAATATGTTTGCTAATAAATGGCTCTTTTTTTGCAGTGATGTGAGTAAAATTAGCTAAGGAAAATAAATGTTCACAAATTAATTTCATGGTTCAAAGAGTACCTGAAATAGTTACCATTGAAAAAAATCACCAGTGAATTTCTAAGTGCCAGATATTTGTTTTAGTTTTCAGAGCTAGTGTATTGCAAATCAAAGTTTAAAAGTTAGAGTTAAGGAAAGAAAAGAGATATCATATGCCTATGAGAAAGTTGGCTATCAAATTAAAGACGATCTGAATCAACACTGTCTCATGCAACATACCCACAGTCAAGTTTGCCTCACTGGTTTCGCTTCACCTCATCACCTTCACTCTTCATCCCAAAGTTAACAACCTCACTCCTCATTCCCAGCGAAATTTACAACTGATTCATGTTTCTCAGGTCTTCAACCCATAGAACAAGTCTGCCTGACAAAGTAATCAGATTTTAGTCTGAGCTAGATCCAGAGATGGCAATTTCATTTCCTGAGAGTTTGAGCTTGTCACTGTCAGTTCTTGGGATTGATTTCAGTCTTCTGTGGGGAACATGCTCTCATGAGTCTATTCCCTGCAATGCCCATATAAATTCATGGTTCAGCACTCCACAGTGCCTGATAGGCTTGTGTATTGCTTAAGAACATGGTTCTGGAGCAGGTCACCTGGAGCTGAGTCTTAGCTGTACCAAGGACCGTCTCTACTGGCTACATTACTTAGAACAAGTCGGTTTGCCTGATAAGTACCAAAGTTTCCTAGCATCTAGCTCAGTGTGTTATTATAAAGAATTAAATAATTTAATGTATGAGACATGGCTGGCCAATAGCAATTGCAACATATGTGTGTGTGTGTGTGTGTGTGTGTGTGTGTGTATATATATATATATAGTAATGTATATATATGTATCATTACTATTTCCTGACCTCTGAAAATTCTTTCAATAAACCTGTATTCCGTTATTTTTCTGAACTGAATCTTATACTATGTTAAGGCATAGATACACTATACCTTGGAAGACTGATATAAAGTCCATATTTTTGAGGGTTCTAGGGTTATTTTAAAACAATCAAATATATGATCCCTTTTACCTTCCCTTCAAATCCAAGACATCTTCGTGTGGGGTCTGGTCCCCAAATCAAAAATGACTATATACAATGAGAGTTTTTCAACTAGCTCAACATCTAGACAGGAAAAAGGAAAAAGAAATGAGGAGAAATTATCATAGATAATAGGGGTTTCTTCTTAACCTTAATAAATGCTATAGTCATTAGTGGGATCAGAACTATATTCATCAATAAAAATGTTTTTTGTGGAAATAGTATAATTTTATCCCAATAAGCCAACCAACACACAACACATACACATATGCACATACACACAAACACACACAAAAATGCCACTACATGCATATGCAGAAAAAGTATTTGTAGTTGGATTTGATTTATGATTGTACATATGTATTTATTTATCCTGACTGCAAAACAGGACCAATATATGAGCTTGTTTGTGTCCTGTTTTACTGACTTTATAGAATGTAAATTTCTATGATTTAATCCATTCCAAAGGTAAAAATGTTAAAAATGGTGGGTTTCATGCTTACTTTTGAACATCGATCAATCACTTGCTATACAAACTGATCGGCTAAAAGAATTTTAAATATATCCCAAGTTTGGGCTATTTCAAGGAGTTTTCTGAATGCAAATTTTCACTAGCACTCTAGAGGTGCTGTCATAGATTACCAGAGAAATAGTTGTGATCTTAAGTTGCTGCTTTGTCCAATGAAGTTTAAGGGGTATTAAAATGTGAGAAAAAATCTAGAAATGACTTTACAAGCAGCCTCCTGGCAGATGCCTCAACATGCTCGAGTTCTGCTGCTAGCAAGCACTCTTACGGACAGGACACAATAATTGTCCCTTTGAAGGGGCCCCGATTTCTTTCTCTCTCATTCAGCTACATGGCAAGGGTTTATTCTAAAATTTTCCCCTCGTTTAAATATAAAGAAATATAAAATAAATTTAATCAGTGTCTTAATTATGTAAAATATTTATGCATCTAATATTCATACATTGTAATATGTTCTAGTTTAAATTTGGAGTGTCCTCTTCTCAGTTCCAGTAGCTATAATATTTTCTCTATGGCCCATACTTTGTCTTCCTAATGATACACTGCCTCTCTCAGTATAAAGTACGACTGCCACTTCCTATTGGATCTTTTCTCTTTAAACAGGACCCATGTGGCAAGAAATGCTTTATGAACTATATTTCAGGCACGTATTTCTTGAAAAAACTTGTATAACCTTTGTTTTTGACCTGAATAAACTGATAGAATCAGAAATTGCCAATTGTAATTAAACAGCTTTTGATGATTTTCATTTTGAAATGTTTTGAAGGATATCTAAAAATAACAAAAGTGTAAATAGAAGCTGAGACAGAAAAAAGTAGTTTAAAATTTCTCATCCAACCAGATTTGATTCTGAGTCTGTCTCAATCTAAATCCAACCACCTTCTCCTGGACATTAATCTCATCAAGTTCACGAGGCTTCACAAATGTTCATTAAGGATGTGGGGATGCAAGTTTATAGAATTTAACATCTTAACATTATCCAGGTACTGTGGAGGCAGGAATATATACTTTTTACATTGCATGATTATTTCTAACGATAATAATGAGAAAAACAAGAATCTCTCAAATGTGAAAAGGTTAGGGAAATATCTTAGGTGTTTTGAGCTTAATACATGAGTAGCACCACAAAACAAAAATGCAGTGGAAATAGTGCATAATTCAAAGAAGGTAAATACAGTTTTTAGTACTGTATTTGTTAAAAACAAACAAAAATATATTGCTGCTAGATTTTGGACTTCAATTTAATCACTTACCTAATACGAATGCTATAATATTTTATATCTCAGGGAACTTACAGTTCAGAAATCCTATGAGTTTATGATGAGTAAACCTCCAAGTGCTGCTCCCCTTCATACATGAAACTTCTCTTGCAAATGTTGCTCATGAGATTTTTCTTATTAGGTAAAAATCATTATTATTTAATTTTTAATTATTTCAAACAGTTTTGTAAAATCTTGAGTGATTTTCATGAAAAGCTATACTATTTATCATTTTCTGTCTTGCTTTTTTAGAGAAGATGTGGATTTACATAACAGCCGTGCACAATATACAGGATTCCCATATACCACCCTAGGATTAAAATTTCACTTTTGCATAGTAAGTACATTTGTTACAACTAATGTAACTGATATTTTTGTAATTGTACTACTAATTGTCCATGGTTTTCACTGTGCTGTACAGTCCTATGGATGTTTTAAAAATTTTATTCTAGAAATATATATGCAACCTAAAATTTCCCCTTCTAACCACATTTGGATCCCTGTTGGGTATAATAAACCAGACACAAAAGGACAAATATTGTATTATCTCATTGATATGAAGTAATTAAAATAAGCAAACTCATAGGTTCAGAATCTAGAATACAGGTTGCCAGTGGATAGGATGGATATAGGGAATTGTTACTATTTGTAATGATGGAAATACTTTGGTAATGGGCGGTGGCTATGGTAGCACAGCATTCTGAATGTAATTAGCAGCACTTTAATATAATCTGTCTGTCTTTTAAGCAAGAGCTTATCAAGGTTGGTGTTTCCAACATTGCTATAACAGAAATGACATTATTGTGTTTCAGCAGAATTAACTTTATACTTTAGTGATTTTCGGAAGTGTGATGTTTCTAATCGCCATTTACCCTGTTGTCTTTCTAACATCAACAAACAAGTTTCGCTTTAATGGATAACACAACTGAAAACCTATGTTGAATGTGAAGTATATTGTGGTGTGCAAAAGGTATTTCAATGAAACCGTTTTGTTTTAAATAAACCAAAGTCTATCAGTTATTATAAAGAAAAAAATCATATCTGAATATTAATGTTTACTTGACACTTAAACAGAAATTATGATTCACTCATTCTTTCAGTCACTCACTCATTCATTCACTCATTTAACGAACATCATAAGATACCTGCTATGTCCCAGGCCCTAAGTTAAGTGTTAAATCAGTACCTCTAATGGTGTCAGCTCCTCAGAGCACTGATTCTGCAAAATTAATATCTCATATACCCCGATCTTTGCTTCTTCCTAGAAAACATAGACACAGTGAAGGACATATCCACTCTTGGATCCTAATTTACAGACATTAGGAACATTACTGAACTAATGACATTCAAAATGTGTTTCCAGGTAGAGTTAAGTGTCTGTCCCATAAGCACTAGGCATATTAGAATCAGCTGTGACAGTTTTCAAAAGATGCCCATGGCCACTTTCATCCTGCCCACCTCCCACCCCCAATTCTCTGAGTTAGTTTCAAAGTATGGGATGAGCCCCAGTTCCTCAACCCAGGATTCCGGTGCTTGGAGAAACTTCATTTTCACATGAGGTGTACTTCTTGCCCTCAGATGTACTTTCTCTCTACTTTTGTATCAAACCTGAATTTCAAAGAAAAAGAAGATACTACTCTTCTATTCCCCCATATTTTCAAGGATTTATTTCAAGAATTATATGCTTGAATCAAGGGAAAACTCCATACTGCACTACATGGATGCCCTATATTTATTATTTTTTATTTTGTAACTCTAAAAGAGTGCCTTAATAAACACATAAATATTTGTTGAATTAATAAAAATGCGAGAATAAATACTGACTGCAAAAAGTATTTTGTTAAAACCTGGTGACTGAAAGTTGGGTGATTTAGAATGCATCATAAATATTTTTAATATAAATGCATTTATATTACCTTATACTATTTTTTGTTTCTTTATAAAACTGACCCTCAATGGGAAGTTTTATTAAAGTATCACTACCAAAACTATTTTGCATGTTCTTTATATTGCCAAGTATCTCTGTACTTTCTTTGATCTCCATATAGAAATAATTTCATTTATAATCATAAGAATTAAAAACTTTGTTAGAATGCGTACTTACAAATCTGTTATCTTTGTTTGTATCATTTATTTTTATTAAAAATTGTGTATTATCTATATAATGGATTGAATCAGTAAATACATTTTGCCTCTTTCTAATTCCTAGATGTTAAAAAAAGAAATGTGTTGCAAAATATCTTAGGAAAATAAAAATTGCAATATGTTAGTCTAGGGATTATTTGAATATAACACATTTTAGCAAAGCTAAAATGCTTATTTGCTAAAGGATTGTTTATTGAGTAAATAGTATGAGTCAAAATATGCTTCAAGTCTCTACAATTTTGAAATGTGGTCATTAACATAAGAACATTGAGTAACTTTTAAGTCATCAGTGCAGTGGGTGGAACCGATGAAAAACACTGATTTGGGAGAATGTATGAGCTTATATCTTTCCATTCCTCTTGATTTTTGCTTTCAGTAAGTCCTATTGACTTCTTATTGGAATCCAATTTTCTTTTACAATCAACTAATGTATAATCTTATTTCTGAATTACCGAGCATGTCAGGCTGATAATTTATTTCAATGCATCTTCATATAGTGAAGAAAAAAGGCAAACATAAATTTCTTGCATATTTTTCATACTGGGAGGCACAGCAAAAACTTTATAATGTTTCTATGAATTTTTTTTCTTAGAAAATATACTGGGATGGTGAAGTAAGTTTCCAGCACCTGTTGATTAACTTTGGCTGAATAGTAGAGCATGGTTTATTTAGAAGGAACATTGGAATGATTATACATTTCTCACATACAGAATTATATGAAGTACATGTTTAGTAGTGCAAGCCTACCCTTAAGTTAGTTGTTAAATATCATATCTTAATATCATAGATATATAAGCATCAAATTGATAGTGTTTTTTTTCCCAAAAAAATGTCTCAAACTAAAAACACAGAGGGTATTATGAAATGTTTGGCAGATCAAATTGCCAAACTGATAATGGTACGAAATGAAATACTAATGAAAACACATATTTCAAAATGCATCCTGCTTGCATTGTTTGGCTGGAGTATTAGTTTGTTAAAGTTTAAAAAAAGAAAATAATTGGTTGCTAATATCAGAACAATCAGATGTTTAGTTAATAAATAAACATAGTTTTTTGGCTTCAAATAAAACTTCAGATTAATTGGGGCTTATTGGCCCACAATCTAGCATGACAAAATTCAAAGGAGCAGAGGAGCGCTGTCTTCGTAACATTGCAGTTTCATAGATTCTTCCCTGATACTTAAGTACTTCGTTTTTTTGCGAATCTAGCCTAACTCCATCATTTCCAGTTCCAGCCTGGTCTTTATAGGCAACATATTCAACCACCAAATGTGAGTATCATTAATCACTTGATTAAAGAATAAGCTAGAGATTTTGTAGGTATTGAATTAGTACAATAAGCTCTTGGGTAAGTTCATTAGAAATTTCTGGCATTTCCAACTTCATGTAATTATCTTTTAATTACCTGACATAGTACAGGGAGAAACATGGACATGTTCTTTGTATTTCGTTTATTTTTATAATTTTTACTTTAATAATACGTTCACTTCGATTCCTCCAAATATGTTTGAGATTTGAGTTTTATCTCATTTGTCTTTTATGACCAACACTCTGCTGCAAATAGCATCAGGAGAGAAACAGTGCTATGGCAGCCCACAGAACATGGAAAAATAAAGGCATGGGTCACTCATTATTAGAAGTAAAGAATGGTGAGATTTCTCTGTGCATGCAGACTTAAAATAGACCTCCAAACGGAAGACAACGCTCTTGAGGATGGTGTCGTTAGTATGACAGAGCAGGGATGGGGCTTTCCCCCAGTGAGTAGCCAGGAGGACAGAGTCCCTGCCATACTGTGACATTCTCGTTCAAATACAGATTCTCTTCTGTCTTTTTGTCACCACTTTTGAAAGCCCTCTGTACCTTTAGGCGGTGCTTCTCAAACATTACTGTCTTTACACATCACCTGAAGCCCATGTTAAAATACGCGTTCTGACCATTCTCGGGGTTGCTGAGCCTCACACTGCAGGCTGACTGGCACGTCCTAAGGGTCATTAACATAAGTGAAAACCTGTCTATAAATATCAAAGTCAAGAAATTAACTCTGTTTTGTACTCAAATACTAACTGGTTTTGGCATGGTTGTTACAGCCTCTCAATTTTTCAAGAATGCAAATACCTGGTGAATTGAAGAAAGATTTTGTCCTTTGTTCAGACATCGGTAAAGATTGTATCACTCTGGATGAAAAACAGCAGTGTTGCCTGTGATTTTTGAGCTTTCCATTAAACATACCTGTATTAGTATGGATTGTAGCTGTCATAACAATAGTAATTCTTTATATAAATTCAAGCATTTGACTATTTCCTTATGGCTAATAGTGTAGTTGTATGTATGAATATACACATTAAAATTCTCATCCTTTTATTATATATTAATTTTTTGTTGTATCTCTTTTGTACCCCAATTATGTATTATGCTGATGTTTTTGAAACTGTGTAGGTACATGATATTATTTATGAATTTTATTTCATGAGAGGTAATCGGGTATTAGAAAGTATTTTCATTTAAAGTGGGGCATTGAGTTTAATACAGCTGGTTAATGCTTCAGGACTGCCTTGGAATGCCAAAGGATTTTGTAGTTTTGTGTTTTGTTTTTTTCTTTATAATTCCCTAAAGAATTGGGTTTAAAATAAGACAAACGTGCTGATTGTAATTTTAAGTCATATAATGAAAAGAGTAATTTTATTGTGTAAGTAGAGTAACCTGCTAAACACCCTCAACAGGTAGTGTGGACAAAATATGATGTAGCCGTCTTCATTCAAGTGCCACGCAGCATCAGAACTGCCCAGGAATTCTTAGAAAGGCAAGATCTCAGGTCCTCCAACTCACAGAGGCAAACTACATTTTACCAAGGTCTTCAGGTAGCTTTATATGCACTTTAAAGTTTGAGAAGAACTGCCTTACCCCATCCATTAAATACTGACATGTCACCCACCCTCTATCACAGGCCAGGAACCTCCTACCCACTTTGTCGCCAGGATTCTCAAAGCTTATGGAAATAACAGGAGAGCACTTCATGCATCTTGGCATATTGCTGAAGCCCATTATTTCCCGCATGTGAGGGAGGCAGTGTGGTATGGCTTATCTTCTCCTTCACTGGAGTGTGTTAGAGATCACTGCTGCTTTAGGGAAGGAAATAGGAGAGGTTAGGGGCACTAGTTGGAATGCAGGGAAGGTGTCAGAGGTAAGTGTAAAATGCCATCTCAGAATGTGCTGATGGATGCTGGCAGGTGAACTCTCCCATCCAACAGGACTCTTCCCTCTGCCAGCAGCCCTGGACCTGCTCAATTAGAAGCACTGCTTCTCCAAGCAGCAGCAACAGCAGCAGCAGATGAGACACAGAATCATATTTCTCCTTTCTCCCTTAAAAGGCATTTTCTTCACTATTGAGTTGCTTTATATTTATTTATTTGAACATTTGAAGTACATGGTTTGAATAAATTGCTTCCCTCTCCGTTACCCCTCTTAATTCCCTAAAGTGGTCACTAACTCTGGATCATCATTTCTAAAGAGACCTAATTGCAATAATCCGTACTCACAAAGAGCCTTTAATTAAACTAGCAGTTGTCCCCTTGTCCTGCACTTGTCCTTCAAAGTCAATCTCGGTTAATAATTAGAACATAGAAATTTCCATCATACTAAATAGCGGAAAATCTCACCCTCTGTTTATACCTGATAGAATAAAACAAAATGAATAAACCAAAAGGAGCTAGTGTCAGTGACTCTAAGACACTTATCCCTCTTCTCTTTCTTATGAGCGATGTGGGGAAAAAGCTGCCATCACGGTTGAGTTTAAGGTAATTTTATGGCGTGGTCTTAAGCAGAAGATGGGGGAACATGATCTTGAGCAGGGACTCTCCTAAAGAGTGTAATGGAGGTAAATAAGGCATGAAAGCTGCCTATAAAGTATGGGCTTATTGGCAGTTACTGCCAAGGTTATTGTGTTATCGACTGGAACAGAGGCAAAGGTTCCTGACTCTTCAACAAATCTTTTCCTTGTGATTTTTGGTTGTCCTTTAATGTCAACTTGTAATCTCTTGATTATTCTCAGTAGGAAATGGTTAGGAAAGAGTAAAAGGTAATGGACAAGAAGAAAATATGTGCTTATTTTCTATTTCCTACATTCATTGGAGAAAAGATTTCCACCATGTCTGGGTATTTTGTTTGTTTTTCTTTTGTTTTTTTTCTTTCTATTTTTGTTTTATTTGCCACCCTAAATCTCTCTTATTTAAAACACTTTGAAATAAAGAGGTTTCAGGCATACTTCTAAGTAACCATGTGACTTAAATTTCACTCAAAATCTGCATGCATTGGCAGTTCACAGGCGTTAGTCAAGCATTGCTCACAGCCGATGCCTGCTGACTATAATGCACGTATTATGGTTATGATTACACTTCTCATAGTTAAATTTGTTCAGACTGGGCCAACTGACACTGGTCATCAAGAATTATGCTAGCAAATAGTTAAAATACAGATGATTAAATTGCTTAACTACAACTATCAAAGAGGTTCGGAATCATTCATATAAACAAATTTAAGGGGGAGAGTATATGGCCTCTCAGAGTTAGAGGTTCATACTGCTGGAAAATATGAGATATCTTACAGCCTCATGGCAAATTAACATGCACCAGAATTTTCCTCTCACCCACGTCATCATTCAATAATCCTTTCCAACTTCTCATTCCTTGGCCCACTTGCAGCTTATACACTCAGGCTGGTCCCATGCTTGCCAGTGCTAACCCACCAAGACATCACCTCCTTAAAGACACGCATCTTAGAATGCGCTTTATTCTTATGATGGATACTCGTTTCTGCTTAGGTTCATGTCATATGTATCACACATACAGTCACAGTAGGAAATCCTGCTATATTCAAAATAAGAGACTGATCAAACCTTAGAGTAGAGCATAAACACTTTGTCAGAGCAATCAGATTCTCCTGATCATCCACTGGGTTCTCTCCTAAGTGCGTTAGACTGTTTGTCCTTGCAACACCTTTTTACCCTTTTGTAGACAAGGCCAATAATTCATGAGACAGCTGGGGATAGAAAACAGTCCTTCATATTCCCAGCAGAGTATTCTTGCTACTAGATTATGTTGACTCCTTACACACATTAGCCACTCCACTTACACACTGAAACAGATCAGTATTTTTGATTGAGTTTGACATTTTGAAATTTAACTACAATAGCTTACCCTATAAACAGGAAGTGACTGTAAAACAGATGTTCTTATTTAGAGAAGATGTTACCAAAAGAGCAAATCACTAAATTTGTCCTTGCTGTAATTGTGTCATTTAAACCAAGAGGAAAAAAAGTCAGAGTCTTAAGACTGAAGGAACCTTGATAGGAAAATTATGCCATCATTCACTGTTGTAAGATGTCACCGGAGGAGAGAATGTGATTTAAAGTCAGCATTGTTTCCCTGCGATATGAATACCAACTTGCACATTCTCTTGGGTCATTACTGAACAAAAATCTTGTAATATGGGCAGAAGTAAAAATTTAGGGCTGGTTTTTAATGAATTAAGGAAAAGACTCATTCTCATGATTCTGGAAACCAATGACAATGTTTTTCTTAATTTTGTAGTGAAAATTAAGTTACTACATTCATTACCTATGAACTTTTACCTGTCAGTTATACAGATTTTTGTTTGTTTGTTTAAAAATACAAATTCAGCATAAAGATAATTTTAAAATAAAAGATTTATGACTTCATCATGAACGTATGTGTTCAATGGAATTTATAAACTATTGAATCATTGCTTATACGGCCATCAAGAGAATAAACAAATATTTTCAAACACTCTTTCTTGAGATAATACGAACTCATTACACTTTCTATAATAATCTACCCTTATCCACAGTCCGTAAGATGGGATGGCATAGGGTGCTATATCTGTACCTGATCAATCATTTGCCTGGTTACAGCTGATCTGACCAATGCAGACAACTGATCAAAGACAGGGCTCAGCATTTGGAATTAGGGCAGTGATGCATTTAGTCAGTTAACTATGTGGAGCCAAGTAAAATATTTATTTATTTATTTATTTATTTATTTATTTATTTATTTATTTATTTATTATGTTCATGGGCTTAGAGTGCTTTTGAAGAAACCATAATGACATGTGACAGACTGCAGTTAAGATAAGGTAGAGCTAATCAGTTGAGAGTGGAAAATGAAACCACCACTTAAGAACATGTGGTGATGAGAGAATCTGCAGCACTGATGAGATAATGTGCATGATACATGCCCTGCAAGATTAAGTCCCAGTGTGGTCTGGTTATTCTTAATTTCTTGTTCTTAAGTGGTGCGGCATCATCCTTGCAAAAAATAAAAATCTACTCTATTATTTAAGGTACATTGACCAGGATTTCTTCTTTTGCAATGACTGTAATATTCCAAATTTACTTAAGCCAACCAAATTCAGCTATGCATTCTTAAAACTAGATTTCTGTAAGGTACTTTAGTTTTTTACTTTGAACTTGCCTAAGGACAGATAATTTAACCCACGCACATTTAGACTTTTGATTCAATGATCTGCTCAGGATATATAAATTTATGATAGTCCAATTCAGAAGCCTCATCATAGATATTTCCTGCTCTTCTTGTCATTAAAGAGCCAGAGAGAGGCATGAACTTCCCAAAGGAGCTACCATAACAGTCTTCTTGTAGATTTGGCCATGTGCCTTTGGTGGGCATTATGTGGAAGAGAGATGCACCATATCTTTGAATAAAATGGTTCTGGGCTGAAACATTGGTCACTGACTTTCTGATGATCTTGAAAGGAAGTTGTCTCATGATGCTCCATACTAATGACTCATTCATATTTTCTGAGTGAGAGCTCAGATTTCCATGGTGGATTTACCTATAAATTATATTTACTCTGAGCTAGCACTTTCATGTGATATCATTTTTATGTGTGGCTCCCTGAATTTGGGGTGGTGAAACACACTTCAACTATTACTAGTGTGCTGGCTTGAAATTATGAACCCCAGAAAAGGCCATTTTTTTTAACCAATTCCTGTGAATCCAGACAATTAATCAATTCCTGTGAATGTTGTGGTTGGGGTAAGGTTATTTTAATTTGAGATGTGACATACAAGGTGGGTCTTAATTCTTTTACTGGAGTCCTTTGTGTGAGGATAAACATCAGAAAAGGCTCAGAGAGCTCAGAGAGAAATGTCCCAGAGAAGCTAAGAGAGGATGCACAGAGGAAGCCACTGGAACCAGAAGCCTAAAGCAAAGAAACCCAGGAGAGAAGGACCAGCAAATGCTGGCCATGTCTTCCTCATGTGACAGAGGAAACAGAATGCCAACAGCTTTTCTTCAGAGCAGGTATTATCCTGTTGATGCTTAATTTGGACATTTTCACAACCTTAGAACTGTACATTTTAAGCTATTAAATTCCCATTTTAAAAGCCAACCGTTTTGTGGTATGATGCATTTATGACAGCTTTAGCAAACTGAAAACAACTGACTTCTAAAATCCTCCAGAAAAGTTAGTCATTTTTCATGCATCTCAGAACACAGAAAGTGTTGGGAATTGGATTATCAGGGGGCCACCTCTCATATCAAGATGTACAATGTCTTATTTGGCTGTTCTTACAATGAAATGGACATTTAACAACAAATTCCCTTGCTTAAAATTCTCCTTTCTTCTCAGATAATCCCTACAATTCACCAATGTGATCTCATAATATTTTATTGATTACCTTTGCAGGGTTGGAATGAAGCCATTGACCTCAAGGAGCTTGGTTCTTATATTCTTCCTGTAAGTTTAATTTATTTCTTGAGATAATATGAGTCACTGAAAATAGAAAATCTTTTGAAACACATTTGGAATGAATTTTACCAAACAGTATGTAAGTTCTGGCTTCTATGTAGGGTATATACATACAAAGCTAGTGACCAACGATC
This sequence comes from Tamandua tetradactyla, assembly GCF_023851605.1. Lineage (NCBI taxonomy): Eukaryota > Metazoa > Chordata > Mammalia > Pilosa > Myrmecophagidae > Tamandua > Tamandua tetradactyla. The sequence goes on from NC_135352.1 coordinate 34,697,979, forward strand.
AGTGGAAATTGCCCAATGAGGGGAGGAATTTCTTTCTTTTTTTCTTTTTTTGCATGGGCAGGCACTGGAAATCGAACCCAGGTCTCCACACAGCAGGCGAGAACTCTGCCACTGAGCCACCGTTGCCTGTCTGTAATTTTTGTTTTTTGGAAATAATATATTGGAAATAAGAGAAAGAACAATGATAATAGTAGAACAACAGAAACCATAGCAGTTGCCATTTATCTGGATATTCTTTATAAGAATAAATTAGTATGATAGAATTGTTGCTCTTCTAACTTCATAACCATACATTTCAATAATAATCATATCATGACCCCAACGGACGGTCATTGAACCATATGAAAGCAATGTCACATAACCATCTTACTTGGTTTCTTCCCCTAGTCTGTGGAAATAAATTGTCCAAACTCGTCATGTTATTTTGTACTCCCGCATCTCACTTGTTCATCTCTCCACCCTCTACATACACTCAAGGCCCTGAGATTATTAGGAAAAGCTTAAGGACAATAGTTCAATCACCTTTACCTATTAGAAGGGAGAAATGGATAAAATATAAATATGTTTGTTTTGCATCTTTGTCTTTTTTTTCCCCTTTCAGCGATGACCATCTACTCTAATCACACTGATGAACTTAAGGGATCAGAAGACACACTACACTTATATTTCATCTTCTCATATATGTCCGATTTGATGTATAGATGTATATACATATATGGTTTATGCACTGCCTGTATCTAAACATACTCAAAAAGTTTGTGTATTGCAGCTGAAAAAATAAAAGAATTATTAAATGTAAGTAAAATAACTGCTATAGCAAACATATAATTTATGATTATGATTATTAGTGTGTTTTTCATGTAGATTTCTGCATTCAAAATTAAATGGATTATATCTGTAAAATGTTATTGGTATACCCAAAAGAGGAAAAACACATCCTCTGTTAGAGGATGGCAAGGAAAGTACCATTTGAACTACAAAATAATGTAAATGTTTTTTCTTTCGTAAATCTAAGATAAAATATAGGATTTAAAATTAAATTTGAAGATTATTTTCATTCTGAAGAAGCTTTTCCCTCAAGGCCTTCAGATTGAAAATAATTTATAACTAATCTCAAGAATAAAACTGTAGCAGTACAGTAAGTAAAAATATTGGGGAATATGTGTGAACATAGACATGACAGAATAAATCATACATAGTTACCTTCCATGCTTTTGAAAGCATATTGCCCAGGTCACTGTCCAAGAATACGACTCAAGTTGCGTCATGATTTGGGGACCCTATTCATTCTCTTCTTTTCAGTGCTTTTATGAAAGTTCTCGAGCCAGCTGAGAGCATTATAACCAGGCTTTAGCTTGTAGTGCTTAATTCAAACAGCATTGCACCAATTGCAAATGTGGTGTATTTCTGCTGTGTTTTGTAAAGGCAAAAACAAGTAACTGACTTACTTCAGGAAGAGAAAAGCCTGAAGAACTTTCTTTTAATGTAATACTGAGAGTTTGTATAATTCCTCTTTTATTAAATACAGTTTGAGAAAGAAAATGTCACTGCCTGGTAACCAGGGCGAAGTCCCGACAGGTCAGGGATTTAAAGAATCCCTGTCCCCTGACAAGTTCCAGATCCTTAAAATCCCGTGTGCACTGACTGCCATGGTTTACCTGGCCGCCCCATAATTTACTCTTGGAAAAAGAAGCAGATGATATGCTAATTTCCCAATTTCCTCCTCTGGCTTCTCTGCATTTGCTGTATTCCCAGGAGGCCTCCTGAAGGAAACCAGCAGTCATTTATGTATATCCTCTCTCTGTAGATGTTGTTCTTGGGAAGGCATAATTTTCTATCTGTACTTCTCTCACAGAAAACCCTTTCAAATTCTCTTTTTTACTGCCTCCAGATGGATCTTTCTGAACTTCCTTTCTTTTTTGTCCCACAAATCCTATCAAAGAACAGCAGGCCCCAAATATGGTTCCATAATATGGGACTGGCTTAAAATACAGATGCTTTCCTTGATCCCATGGGGGTTCTTATTCCTCAGATCAATTCAACTGTCTTCCCAAAGGGGAACTAGGATTCATAGGCTTTATCTGGGGCAAGAAAATAGGCCCAGTTTTCTTCTTAGTCAAGTCAGGCATGCACTTCAGGCAACATACCAAAAATCGTAAATGCGCATCAGCCCAAGACTTGCCCCTAAAGAATAAAACCAGGAAACAATGGCAGCACAAACTGCCAGTCAGAAAAATTTGCCTGATAAATAGCTATATGTACAAATACATGCATTTATGCATATGCATATTTTCCTAACCATGTTCATGCTACCAAATGGTTCCCACTCAAAATGTAAATTTAACAGGATGTTTAACATTGAGGACTGGTGTTTCCCTTTTATTTCAGTTTTAGTTTCTGATATATGAAATTCATTTTTAGAGGGAAATCATAATCTATGACAGCAAGTCCTGCATATTTGCCATTCTACAAAGTACTCCAAAAGCAATATTAAATATAACATAGTATATTAGCATAGATAATATAGATATTAAAATTAGAAGAACAAACTGAAAGGCATTCCAGGAATTCAATAAAGATAGAATTTTTTTTTCTCACTGCAAAAATGACTTCACCTTAAATTCTTTCTTAAATCAAATCAAATACCTCCTCTAATAGTTGATTAATCTGATTAAACTGATTTTCCAGACTTCATACCTATTCGACAGGAGTATTCAGAATCCATCTTTCCTTTTTATCATAAAATCTTTCCTTTTATTTCCTTTCAATAGCATGACACCAGATTCTCTTCTTTTTAATGAAAGGATTATAGATCTATGATATCTCCAATCTACTTTTGGGACATATGTTGATCTCTCACTAAAATTTCCCTTTATTCACCCTTTACAGAGTCTTGCAATAGATTGTGAACAATAGTTGGAGAAAATGAAGAATGGCATGAGATTTGCCCTTAGAATCAGGCAGAGCTTTTGATATCTCAGTCACTGAAGTCTTGAATTTGAACAAAATAAGAAATATAAAAATCAGATCTACACACTGCTTTCCTCCTAGTTACAACCATAATTAGCCTACCAAATCTCATCAATTGAAATGATTTTAAGGATTTTGATTAAACATTAACCATTAGGCATGCACTAATTTTAAAGGTTGCTTCAATTTTAGTTATTATTGACAAAAATGATACAATGACATTTTCAGGCCTATTCCTACAAAATTTGATAATCATACCCAAAGCCTCAGAATTTCTGAGGTTAGGTTATTGATTGTGTGTAACAGAGAAGCAATAATCTATTTGCCACATATGTCATGTGTGCTAGAATCAGATATCTTATTTTTGTTCTGTGATTATGGAAAGCATGTGTCATGAGAGTGTTAGGTTTTCTGATAGGTTTTATAACAGAAAGAATTGACCTTTCCTCACTCCTCCCTCACATAAAGACATAGTACACATTTTCTCTATCACTCATCTCTCATCTCTCTCTCTCTCTGATTAATGAAAAGTGAAGAAACATAACATGGTCACATCTAAGTAAAAACAAAAATTTGGGGGCTAATTTGACAAATTTCTTTCTCCTAAAATTCCAAATGGTAATGCTTTTATCAGCTTGAGCCTCAAAGCAACTATCATCATTTCTGCAGTATTTGAGGATACATATGGGGAGGGGAGGGAGACATTTAATCGGTTGTAATGGTTTCTATAGCAACTTGATAATTATAGTTACAGAAAAGCTCCATATATTCATTTACTTTGGAAATGGATTATTAGTTACATTTTGAGCAAAGTTTTACATTTAAGGGGTTATACAAGTTAAATTTGCTTTTTAAGGGTAATACTAGTTTTAACTTCAGCTCCATCTCATGTTAATATCTACCTGCCATCTTAAGAGAATTCCATGGCCAATTAGGTAAAATATCTCCAGAGTAGAAAATCTGTGATTCACCCATGAAAAGTCCATCACATTGAAAATTTATGAAGAATGAAATTAGTGGGGAGTTTGGGGATGAGAAAAGAACAAAAAAAGTAGAGGTAGAATCACCAACTATTTTGGTTTCCCAGGACAAAAAATGAAGGACTTTCAGTGCTGAGGTTAGGATAGTTGCCTAATTAAATGGCTAATTGTTAGAGCTTTGATTCTTAGTGGGCAGCATGCTTCAGAATCACTTGGAGGACTTATTAAAATACAGAGTGCTGAGTAGGGCAGTCAGAATTCTAAAATGGTCCCCAAGTTTCCTTGCATCTAGTATACAGACACTTTCTTCCATGTACTAATCACATGCTACTTTAGGTGCTGCTCTGAAGGGATTTTACAGAAGTAGTTAAGATTCTAAAAGCCAGTTACAGAAGGGAGACCATCCAAGCATACGTATCCTAATCAATGAGCATTTTAAGTTTGGCGAAGAAGTTGGTCAAAGACAGAGGTAATCAGAATTTAAAACCTGAGAAGCAAATAATTCACCATTACTGACTTAAAGCTGGAGACACCACTTCACAAGGCGTGGGGACAGCTTCTTGTCAATGCGAGTGGTTCTCAACTGACAGTCAGTGAGGAAATGCAGATCTCAGCCACAGAAGTGCGAGGTACTGAATTCTTTCAACAACAGGGGTGAGCTTGGAAGTCGATTCTCCTCTAGAACCTCCAGATGAGAGGTTCCAACAACATCTTGATTTTAGCTCTCATATCCTGAGCAGAAAGCCCAGTATGTCATGACTGATTCTGACTTAACAATATATGTGGTCACTTATGGGTATTGTTTTAAGTTACAAGTTTTCAGTGGTTTGCTATGCAGCAATGAAAATCAAATATACTGGCGTCACCCCTAGAGTTTCTGATACAAGTAAGTCCGGAGTGAGGTCCAAGAATGTGTACTTCTAACAAGTTTCCAGGTAACACTGCTGTTTGCCTACAAGTGTTAGGGTAAAAGATGGACTTTAGATTCATTTAATGACAACAAATGGAAAGATGAAGAACTTGATGGATAGTTGAGTTCTGCCCGATGGAAATTCATCTGAACCCACTCAGTTGGCAATGTGTGTGCAAGTATGCATGAACTGAAAATTAATAGTGTAAAGTTTTTTCAGGCCCTGGTATTCCTGTTGGAGACACAAAGCTGTCAAATCAGAGCTAAATCAACTTTGCTTCCTGTTTCTACTTGGTTGCTTTTATTATCATCATAACTATCAAGGAAAGATTTTTGCTTGGATGGTGACATAGATTTGCCCTATAGCTCCATTCTATTCTCTTTGGCCCTTGGTAGCATGTGGTACTGGAGAGAATGAAAAACAACAATTTACGGAATGCTTAGATAATTATGAATCTCTGTGGAGAGCCGCCTCCCGGGTCTGGCCTAGTGGACACGCTGCGGCCTGCTCTAGAGTTCCCCCCCGCCCATCGAGTGAGTCAAGATGGCGCCCGCATCCTGTTTCCGCGTATGACGCACACGCCCACCAACCCTATCTTCCAATCACCTCTGTATACGTGGCACTAACCTATTGGGTTTGGGCACAGTATATAAGAGGTTACCCGGACAGGGTGGGGGGAGACGACCCACAGGGAGCCGTACCTGACGGCCGCATAGAGGTTGTCCCCCCGCGGGATATTTCGCCCGCGCGGAATCTGCCTGAGAGTATGCAAGCTTGACTCCAGTAAAGGTCTGTGCTCACAACCGCCGCGTGTTACGGATTCGTGTCTGCCATTCAAGTCGGTTTGTCTGCGTCTGTCTCTCTCTCCTCTGTCCCCTTCGCCGGCCGGGGGCTTGACGCTGAGCGAGAAGTCCCGGACAAGTGGTGGCCCGTACGGGGAACCTTCTTCTGCTGCCTCTCCCCGAGCTGGTGAGGACGTGCTTCTCGGGTTCACGGCGGAACCTCCGCGCCTGATCAACGTGAGAGGGTAAGTGCTTCCTATTACGTGAGAGTTAAGGGCTGTGGGCGTTCAGGTAGCCCCAGTGAGTCGGGAGAGCTCCCCGATTGGTTAAGGTCCAGTGCCGACTGCAAGCATGGGGCAGTCAGGAAGTTCACCTTTATTACCCCCTTTAAAAACCCTTTTGAAGCAGCGGGGCATCTCGGTTAGGAAGAGTTCCCTCCTGCGGTTCTTAGATGATGTTGATACTTTTGCACCTTGGTTCGCCCACTCCGGGAGCCTCAGCCTGCCTTCTTGGCTGAAACTTGGTAATGACATAGAACGGGCGCGCCGGACGGGCCTTTGTATGGACCCAATCCTGGTCCCTATCTGGGAAACCGTCCGTGCTTGCCTTGAGGCAGAGTCTACTTCAGGCCTCAGTCCGTCTCCCGCCCTGCTACAGGCACGGCACGCGCTCCAAGAAACTCAGTCAGTTTCGTCTGCGGACGGCTCCTGTAAGGGCAAGCCACAGGAGTCAAGTACTAGTTCAGACAGCTCTGACTCAGAGTCAGATGGCGATGAGACCAATGGGGCAGACGCGCCTCCGTTGATCGATTGGGAGGGGCCTCCTATCTCACCCACGCGACCTTCCGCCCCGCCAGCGTCTGCTGCTGCGCCCCCGGGGATGCAACAGTTTCCGGTGGACGGTTTAGGTGATTCCCCCAAAGGCCCTCCCCGAGGGCTCCCCCTGGTGGCCATACCGAGTAGGTGCACTGATCCTTTGCTAGACCCGAAACCCCCAGCGGGCTGGTCAGGGGAGGGGCAGGTACGGCCGTGCCCCCCGCCCGAGTACACAGGCCCACAGGATTTTTCGTCGTCAGGTAACAGAGGGAGACATTTCTGGAAGTGGAACCCCTTTTCAACATTTAGACCTTTTGGCATGCTGGGTGGTTACCAACCACTTAAGCCAGAGCCAGCCTCCGAAATGTACCCAGTTATTATCAATCCCCAGGGTAACAATCAGCATGAGCCATATGATTACAAAATTTTAAAGGAATTAAGGCAGGCCGTCCATCAGTATGGCCCCAATGCCCCTTTTACCCTGAATATGGTTGAAAACCTTTCCGCCCTGAATCATACACCCGCAGATATTTTTCAGCTGGCCCGTGCTTGTTTACCACAGGGCCGATATATAGATTGGAAAGCATGGTTTGAGGAGCTAGCTGAGGAACAAGCCGTGAGAAATGCAGCGGGGAGACATGGCGGATGGAATGTAGATATGCTGTTAGGGAGAGGTGTCCACTCCCAAAATCAAACAGGGTTCCCTCAGGAAGTCTACGGACAGATCTTCCGTTGTTTCGTAGGAGCCTGGAAAAAATTAGCAGGCCAGGGAGAAGCCCAAGCTTCACTTAGCAGCATATTGCAGGGCCCCACTGAACCATTCGTAGATTTTTTAGCCAGGATGCAAACTGCAGCCGAGAGAATCTTCTCGGACCCAGGAGTGGCAGAGACTGTAGTTAAACAAATGATATTTGAGCAGTGTAATAAGGAATGTAGAGTCATTCTAGCACAAAACAGGGGGAAAAGCCTGACGGATTGGGTTCGGCTCTGCAGGGACGCTGGCAGCCCGTTAACTAATGCAGGTCTTGCTGCCATGCTGGCCAGCTCCTTACAGGTAGATACGAAGAAACCCAAAGACTTAGGGACGAGACCCAAAGGGTGTTTTCACTGTGGCCAGTCAGGACACATCAAGAGAAACTGCCCCAATAGAGACCAACCACCCGTCACTCAACAATTTGAGAGGCCGCCCGCGGCGACTAGACTATGCGGTCGTTGCCACAAGGGACCCCATCGCGCAGAAGACTGTAGGTCAGCCTTCAGTGCGCAGGGTGAACGCCTCTCCGGCCGTCCTGAGCAGGCTCCAAAAAACGGGCAGAGGGGGTCCGCCCTCGTGGTGGGCCCCCGCCCCCTTGCTCACCATTCGACAACGCAGCACCTGTCCAAGTTCGTGCATCCTCTGGATCAGCCGGACTGGACCTCCGTGCCACCTCCAGACTCGTACTGACCCCCTCCATGGGCGTCCGATTGGTGGGGACCTCCTTTAAAGGGCCCTTACCACCAGGTACCGTAGGACTCATAATAGGAAGAGCATCCACAGCCCTAGGAGGGTTAACAGTCATACCAGGCATTGTAGATTCAGATTTCACAGGCTATGCCCAAGTTATGGTACAATCTCAGCAAGGCACTCTGGTCATCGCAAAGGGTGATAGGCTGGCACAGCTCCTGCTCTTACCCAGCCTGCATTCATTCTTTCCGAGTAGACCCGGACAGAGAGGAGATAAAGGATTTGGATCTACTGGGGAAGTTTTTGAAGGCCTCCATATGTCCCTGGAGTCTCGACCCATGCTAACTATTAAGGTGCAAGGCAGACCCTTCCTGGGCCTGCTAGATACCGGGGCCGATCGGTCGATTATAAGACAACAAGAATGGCCCTCCGCCTGGCCGACGTGCAAGGCGGAGGACACCATTAGAGGAATAGGCCAGGTCTCAGCACCCATGCTGAGTGCAACTGCCCTTCATTGGGCAGATGAAGAAGGACATCAAGGTAGCTTTCAGCCTTATGTGTTAGCCCTGCCCGTGTCCTTATGGGGAAGAGACATTCTAGCCCAGATGGACGTTACTTTGACCAGTAACTGTTCTCCAACTTCTAAGCATCTGTTAAAAGGAATGGGATATGTCCCTGGCAAAGGCTTAGGAGCCTCATTGCAGGGGCGCACAACACCTATACAGGCTGTCTCCAATTCTGATAAACGAGGCCTGGGTTTTTCCTAGGGGCCACTGAGGGGAGATTCCCATCCACACCTATAAGACTAAGGTGGAAAACCGAAACCCCGGTTTGGGTGCCTCAGTGGCCCTTACCAAAGGAAAAACTCTCAGCGTTACACACTCTTGTGTCAGCACAACTAAAAAAGGGCCACATCATTCCTTCCACATCACCTTGGAACACCCCCGTATTTGTCATAAAAAAGAAATCAGGTAAATGGAGACTGTTACATGACTTAAGGGCTATTAATAACTGCATGGAGCCCTTAGGACCTGTTCAGATTGGGCTGCCCCTCCTCTCAGCTCTACCAAAACATTGGCCTATTGTCATCTTGGATCTCAAGGACTGCTTCTTTTCCATTCCACTTCACCCTGAAGATACCCCAAAATTTGCTTTTACTGTGCCCTCTCTTAACCAAGAGAAGCCCTGTCACCGCTTCGAGTGGACAGTCCTGCCCCAGGGCATGACTAACAGCCCTACCATGTGCCAGTTGTATGTTGCTGCAAAACTGGCCGATACCCGGCAGCACTTCCCCCAAGTAAAAATCCTTCATTATATGGATGACATTTTGCTGACTCATAAAGACACAGATCTCCTTAAGACAGCGCTGTCACATTTAGTCCTTACACTTAGAAAAGCCAACCTAGAAGTAGCCCCTGAAAAAGTCCAGATAGCAGAGATTACCACCTTCCTGGGGGCAAAAATTACACCTACTCATGTATCCCCCTAAAAGGTGTCTCTTAGGCTAGACAACATACATACCCTCAATGACTTGCAACAACTCATGGGAGATATCAATTGGATTCGCCCGTACCTGAAATTACCTAATGCCAAATTAGCGCCTTTATTTGACTTGCTAAAAGGGGATTCGAACATAACTTCGCCCCGGCACCTCACTCCCGAAGCGAGGCAAGCACTATATCAAGTAGAACAGGCACTCAGTAGTGCTGCTTTAAAAAGAATAAACCCCCATGAGCCCTTTGAGGCCTGCTTACTGCCAACAGAGCTACAGCCCACGGCGGTGCTGTGGCAACAGGGACCATTACTCTGGGTCCACCCCGGAGTTTCTCCCAAGAAGAGTTTAGAGCATTATCCTACGGCGATTGCAGAGTTGGCCTTAGAAGCCATAAAAAGGGCCGTACAACATTTTGGCCAACAACCTAAAAACCTCAGAGTACCTTACTCTTCCCAGCAACTTGAGACACTTACTGGATGTATAGATCAATGGGCCATTCTCCGGTGTACCTTTTTAGGAAGTATTGACAACCAATACCCAAAAGATCCCCTCTTGCAATTCGTTACCCGACACCCAGTAATCTTTCCTAGAGTGACTTCACCCAAGCCACTAGTGAACGCCCTCACCGTGTACACGGACGGTTCCAGCTCCGGTTCAGGAGCATACTGTGTGGAAGGGAGTACTCCCAAAACAGTGTTCTTCCAACCACAGAGACCTCAATGGGTAGAATTACAGGTCATTATTACAGTCCTGAAAGAAATTACCGATCCCCTAAATATTATATCTGATTCGATTTATGTCGTAAATTCTGTAAATATTTTAGAGACGGTGGGCATTATAAAATATTCCTCCTCAGTAAGACCATTCTTTATCAAACTTCAAGAGACAATATGTGCCAGACAACATCCTTTCTACATAACTCACATTAGAGCGCATACAGGCCTGCCTGGCCCCATGGCACAAGGAAATCACATAGTAGATGTAGCCACTCGACAGCCACACATCTTCCCTGCGCTGACACCATATCAGCAAGCCCGAGAATTCCATGACAGATTTCACATCAATGCAGGTACCCTAGCTAGGCGGTTTAATATACCACGTGCGACAGCTAGAGATATAGTCCGAGCGTGCGGAAATTGTGTAGAACAAAGAGCAGTCCCTTCAGTTGGGATTAACCCTAAAGGTCTCATCCCGGGAGACATTTGGCAAATGGATGTCACCCATCACTCAGAGTATGGTAAAGTTAAATACCTGCATGTGTCAGTGGATACTTGTTCTCAAGTTTTATTTGCCTCTGCCGAATCAGGAGAAAGAGTCCACCAAGTAATTGCACACTGCCTTGCCACTTGGGCAGCTTGGGGTAAGCCGAAAATATTAAAAACAGACAACGGACCCGCTTACACCAGCAAAGTCTTCCAAAGATTTTGTGAAAATATGGAAGTACAATTAAAACATGGCATCCCTTACAACCCTCAAGGACAAGGAGTCATTGAGAGAGCTCACAGGTCTCTCAAAGACTTACTAAAGAAACAGAAAGGGAGAATAGGTCACGGCCTGTCCCCGAAGGCTCAACTGTCTGTAGCCTTATTTACATATAATTTTTTAAATGAAAATTCACTAGGAATGACACCTGCTCTTCAGCACACTACTCCGAGTCCTCCACATAGAGGTCTAGTCCGTTGGAAGGATGTCCTGTCAGGACAATGGCAAGGCCCTGACCCAGTGCTCAGCTGGGCCAGAGGCTCTGTTTGTGTTTTTCCCCAGGAACCAGGACGTCAACCTGTGTGGGTTCCGGAAAGACTGGTGAGAACCGTGACGTCGCCCGAGGACGCCAAGGAACTGTTGCCCAGAAAATTGATAAGCCTCCAACCAGAGCCACCAGATCCGGTCTCCAACTCTGCTGATGATGGCGACGAACGACAAGATGACAACAGGAGCGCTAGTCACCCTTCTATCGTATAGAAAGGGGACCAGCTTTAAAACCTCCCTACCTTTACTAACCTCTCCCAACAGGTGGATTCAGACCTTCGAGTGCTTGGGGATATCAAGTTGACCCCCGTTGATTTCGACCTTTCCAAACTGGGCGAGACTGTACAAAGTCTGTGGAACCGAGTCACCTCATGGTTCTCTTGGCCCAATTTGACTACTTGGATCCTCGTGGCAGTGGGACTATTAGTGGGTTTAGTCACTGTTAAATGTTTGTTAGAACGCTTGCTCCAGACACAGCAGCAATTACGTGTCACTACCATGTTGGCTATGTCACTCGCCCCTGATGCTCCTGGCAACGACCGTCCCGCTACCCAGTCCTTCCCCTCACTGTATGACCCGTCCCGGCCACTTAGGGCGGGGCGCTCGAAAACAGGATCTGCTGCAAAGCCCATGGCCGTGTCCCGGGTGTAAAAGGCGGCACCAGAAGTCATAATTTTTGTCTAAAGGATGATCTCTACGGCGGAGTCACGGTCCTGGCCAGACTAGACTCCGGCCATTGCACAGAGACACCTAATGACGCTCTCGGCCCTGGTTGCCGCTCTCCTGCCCCCCTCCTAACCCAGTTGCGAGGCGAAGCACTGCAGGGAGAGTCACGTTGTTTCCAGTTCACGGGCTCTCCGGTCTCTATATGAGGAGGCATTCTGGTTGGTGCCTAGCAAGCCTAGTCCAGACTCCCCAAAGCACCAAAACATGTAGTGGGCCTGAGTGGCCCACGGGAGCTCACTCATCAATGGAGACACTGGGTCAAAATAAATAAAAAAAGGGGAGATGTGGAGAGCCGCCTCCCGGGTCTGGCCTAGTGGACACGCTGCGGCCTGCTCTAGAGTTCCCCCCCGCCCATCGAGTGAGTCAAGATGGCGCCCGCATCCTGTTTCCGCGTATGACGCACGCGCCCACCAACCCTATCTTCCAATCACCTCTGTATACGTGGCACTAACCTATTGGGTTTGGGCACAGTATATAAGAGGTTACCCAGACAGGGTGGGGGGAGACAACCCACAGGGAGCCGTACCTGACGGCCGCATAGAGGTTGTCCCCCCGCGGGATATTTCGCCCGCGCGGAATCTGCCTGAGAGTATGCAAGCTTGACTCCAGTAAAAGCCTGTGCTTACGACCGCCGTGTGTCTCGAACCCGTTTTTACCGCCCGAGTCGTTTTGTTTGTGCCCGTCTCTCTCCCCCTGTCTCCCTCGCCGGCCGGGGACCTGACACCGAGCGAGACGGCGCCAGACAAATCTCAACCATGAGTGACTATTTTAATTTGTAGTATGGAACACAAGTTTTTTTGGCTTTATATTGTTTTCTTGTCTTCTTATTAAAACTTGAGTTCACTTGGAATGGTAGCAATCCACTAATTTTCCATATACAATATTGTTTCATTTCATTTTGATGCCAAATGTGCATATATTCAAAGCTCTGAAGTGTCCCCGCCCCTAAAATTTGTAAGCATCAAGTTCTACTGATTTTTTTTTTTTTTAAATATGGAACGCTTCATGAATTTGCGTGTCATCCTTGCGCAGGGGCCATGCTAATCTTCTCTGTATCGTTCCAATTTTAGTATATGTGCTGCTGAAGTGAGCACTCTACTGATGTTTTTGAGAAGTTATTGGCTAAAGCTGCATGGCAGAGTACTTGAATAGTGTAGAGTAGTACCTCATTAGATCTCCGAAGAAAAATTGTGGGCAAATGTCATATTTTAAAACTTATTCTTTCTATATCACCTAAAATCTGCATTTATTGAAAATCACACAATGCTGTTAATGACAATGGAAGAAATGTAAGTCAGCAAGAAACTGCTTAAATATTTAACATAGAGAGGGTTTCGTTATTATAAATGCCAGTAAAATCATGAATCTTTGGGGTGGTCTTGAAACTTCCCCAAATCTTCTCCCACATAATTGAGAACTCCCAGAAACAAATAACATTCCAATAAATTTATAAGCCTACTTGGTCTGTGTTTGAAGGTGTGAGTCTGCTAGTCCTAGGAAGGCCAACTTTGCCGAGAATAGAGACGGATAAGTAAACAAACCATTTAATGTAGCTGTATCGAATATATACTGATATTTAGATATATATATACATATAAGATATACACTTACATACATGTCACCCCACATAAGTTTTATTATCTGATCTTAACTTATCTCTAGTATTATATCACTCAATATACTTTCTCATGCACCCTGTGTTCCACTGATATTAGACTACTGATTATTTTTCTTTTTTTTAACAGAATCATGCTATTTACTCTAGTGAGCTTTGCATATTATATTTCCTTTGCATGAAATCTTCCTCCTTTCTACTTTTTTGAAAATCTTCTTCTTTCTAACTCAAGATTAAGCTCAAGCTTACCTCCTCCAGGATCTCTTTCTCATTTTACCCCTTCTCTCTCCATCACACTATCAATAAATTAAAAATCCCCCTGCTTAATATCAAGAAGTATTTGTAATAATTTTATCTTCTGATAAATGTTGTTTGTTTTAAAGGCAGAAATGATATCTTATTTAACTCTGCAAATTCAAATAATAAGAACATAATAATTATTCAAAATATTAAATGATTGAATGGTTGAATCAATGAATATTTTGAAGCTAATCGAATTTGTACATAAAATAATAATACCTCAGTTACTGGCAGAGATTGGATAGTTGGTCATAAAATGCATTTTTCTTCCTTTCTTGCACATTAACTCAGGCTATATTTCCTAACAAAAGGTGCTGGATCAGCTCATATGATTTATTTTAATTCGATTTATGCAAGTAAAAGCCAAGTGTATCATTTTAAGGCCTAGACCACAAAATATTCCCCATATGTTCTGCTCTTCTCTTTCTCCTGCTTCATCAACTAGCAGGAACTCAAATCCTAAAATGATTTAGAGCTGTATTTTTAAATCTAGCAGCTTATTTCCGAATGTGTGGAGAACATACAAATTTTACCTGAGCAAGAGAAAAACATATTACAGTATCTACAGCTAATTAATTAATGCAAACGTTGCTATTAAAAATGAATAACAATCTGAATTAAAAATACTTAAACATGTAGTATTGATTTAGCGGTCAGGAAATGAGCTATGAGAATACTATTAAAAGAGATAGGAAAAGTGTAGATTTCTATTGTGCGGTGGACAAAATTGTTTAAAATGTTACCTGGCAACTCAGTCTGAAAGCAGACTACATGCTTATTAAGACTTCAGCACTAGTAAAAGATTTTGGAAAGCAGAAATTAAGAATGGATGTTGATGTTATTAGCTGCATTTAGCAACATATTAGAAATATGGGACAACCTCAAGTATTGATTAACTTAATTTACAGGTATTTGACAGACAGTATATTAGTTTCTAAAGCTATCTAAACAATAAGAACAAAAATTTACACTATTTTGAACCCTTCTTTACTCAGTTTTGAAATAAAAATAAAACTAATTCTATCAGTCTCAAGAAAATCATGGAGACAAGGAAGCAGCTAAGTGAGGAATATTGAGAACTGTGAGAGGTACCTGGAACTGACTGAATGCAAATATATCAGAAAGACATTTCATATTTGAGGGGATTTTGAATGTCAGAGAAGCTGTAATTCCAAACTAAATAAAGAAAGTCTTTGACTATTTGAATCTTAAAAGAAACTTCTGACCTAAAGTTTTTACCAATAGGAAGTTGGCTGCAAAAGTGGCAGCTGCCAAGGAATTTATCCTCTCCAATACCCACCTCTATTATGGGCATTGCAGTTGATGCAGAAATAAAATCCTTGCAGCTGGTAGAGCCAGGGCAATCAGGGACACTATTCAAAGGGGCTCTCCAAAGATAGTAGATTCACAGTCCATTCAAAGTGTCCTGTTGCTCCCAGAGATGTGGGAAGGGGTAAAGGGAGCTGCATGCCCCCCACCTATTCTGTGCCAGACCAACAACATTTCATAGGGCCCAGTGATTGTCCATGTGTCTCCTATTAGACCCTTTTGTGAATGGGAGCTTTCATTCTTGTTTCCTTGCCTTCTCCATCCAATATATATATACACAAATGCATGTATATTTGTTTTTCAGGGAAAAGTTTAAGATAAATAATTTTTTTAATTTACAGATCTCCAGAGCTCAAAGAGATAGAAATGGATTTGAATCAGATGTTGGGACTCATGCAATTTGGGACTTTCTGTCTTGAGAAGGTAGTAAGTGTGGTCTGTGTTGGGGCAAAAAATGAAACGGTCATTTGGTGAACAGAAGGGCAGACTGTGACAGAGAACAGCTGGAAGTTTACCAAGTACCCTTCCTTTCTCTTAGCACACGCATATAAATTTCAATTTTTCTCCTCTTTTTCATGTACTCATGTGACTAAATTCTAGCCAATGGATTATGGGTGGGAAATATGCCACTTCTATTTATAACTCCGTCTCCCACACTTACCAAATAAAATGACATAGCATAGCATAAAATGTTAAAGTAAAATATAAAGTTAAAACCTCTGTGCAATGAGATTTTTTCTGGTCTGTTAAGTGGGTGGTACCTCTCATAGTTACCTTGAATGTCACTAGAGCAACTAGCATTATTTTAACTATCACAGTAGCTTTCAATTTAAACCTAAATCTAATGTGTCACTTTTATAGAAAATGTAACTAAAAATATATATATAGTCCCCCAAATACCATTTAATGCCCTTTTAAAAACTATTTTAGTTTTATGCACTTGAGTCCTATTTATATTTATAATGCATGTTATTTTTGAAACTATGAGATTCTGCTATCATTAATGTTGATCTGATCTGGGCTCATATTTTTGCTATCCTGTCCTCCTAGCTGCCTGCATCAATGTACTTGACCTTGGGCAACCTTCCTATAAGTGATTTTTTAGGTCCAAAAGAATGATATCTATTTTCCTGCTTTAAAAATTATAACCGTGATTAACTTGGTTCTCAAATTCCCCATGAATCACCAAATCGATGGTTAAAAACAATCTATGTATCTAAATTAACTACATTATGAAATCTAAAAATGTTAAATTCTAGAATATTTTATATGAGATGCACACAAATAAAATTATATTAGAGGCAAGGCAGCTTCTTATACTCCCAATTCACTAATAAGTGAAAACCCGGAATTGATGCATCCTAAGTCTGTCCAGCTGTTGTGTGACTGACTCTAATCTCCAGATTCCTGCATTAGGGCCCTGAAGTGCGATCATCAAAGTGCCATCAACTGTTAGTCCAGCATAACAAATCATTGGTGGTTTGAAAACATTTTATTCCTAAAGTCAGAGAAGAAATATTATACTCTTCATTGTTCAACACTTAGCATAGATTTCCATATATCACATGCCTCAGTTTCAAAAAAATAAAAAAAAAAGTTGACTGGCAATGGCTTCCAGACCTCATGTCTCATCATTAGATAACCAATGACTAATTGATTTTCCTGTGAAGAGTTATTCTTGACCTTACTGACCATTCACAGCTGTCTTTTAAGTTTGGAGTTTATTTTCACACACAATGCTTACTAACTGGAATGTACTAACTTTATTATGAGGTACTTGAAAAAAATTAAAGAAATGGGAGTTAATCTTCAATATGACTTGTAGAATTGTGCATCTGCAGTGTTTGAAGAACAAAACTCAAAAAATAGGTGGAACATTTTCCTATACCTGTTTGATCATGGGAATTACATGTAAGCAAGCTAAAATCAGTCTCGTCAGCATTGTGGGAAGGGAGGACTCTTCTTCCCAGTTAGGCTTATTGCTTCTCATCATTTCATCACTTACTGTTTGTTTGTTGATGATCCTATCTTATAAATACTTAAACATATATTATCTGTTTAGCGTGTGTCTGGGTTTATGTTTGGGGGAGAGGAGTAATACTTCGAACCTCACAGAACTGATTGAAAGATTAAACCACTACCTCACATTGGCTGGTCTGAATCTATTACGTACTCCAGAAAAGCCTATCTTTTAATCCATCAGTGTGAACGCCGACCTATTGTTTTGTGGGACCTTTGGATTAGGCTGTTTCCAGTGAGATGCGACCCATTCAATTGAAGATAGGTCTTAATCCTTTCCTGGAGCTCTTTATGAGTGAGAAATGAGAGATACTAAGAAAGAATGACATCTCTGGGAGAAGCAGAAAGAACCAGTAGGATCAGAGAGAGCGGTGTGAAAGCAGGAGCTGTTTTGAGAGAAGAACAGCTGACTTCGGCCACATGTCTTCCCACCATCAGGGAAGGAACGTCAGATGCTAGCTGCCTTTCCTCCCAGTAGGTATTCTATTGTTGATGCCTTAATTTGGACATTTCATGGCCTTAGAATTGTCACTTGTAACTTCATAAATCCCCTTTATAAAAGCCAATCCATTTCTGGTATATTGCATTCCAGCACCTTCAGCAAACAGAAACATGTGAAAAGAATTTTATGCAAAGCAGAATGACCTAGAATAATATTGTTGTTGAATAATTTTCAGATATACAAAGAAAAGGGTTTTTTATATAAATTTTCAGAATCCTTGAGAGGGGAAATAGAAAACCATAAAAAAATCATTATGTCATAATTGGAAGAAGTGAAGCTGGAAGAAGGAAAGTCACTGTGGAGGAGACAGGTTTAGTAAGAGAATCTTCTGCTCATTTCCATTCAGGCTTTGTTTGGACAACTTAACGCTATAAATGCTTGAGTTAATTTTCCATGCCTTAAGCTCTAGAGCAGTTGGAGAATGAGCTGCTCTCTTTAATGGTACATTAGTTTTCTGGTAAGACATCTAATAAAACTAGATCAAGTCAGAATTTGGAAGCTTTTAGCCCACCTGAAATAAGGTTCCAGAGGAACGTTGGAGCTAGAAATAGATCTTTATGGCAGGGAGAGTCATTAGAAAATATTCAATGTGGAAATGCACTAAGTGCAGTTAGGCAAAATGAATGTTCCCAAGGTTTGGGGTAGTTTACCCTTCTTTTCTAACACTCCTGCTACACAGGCCAGAGATAAACCTGCTGCCCCCAATTTTCCTTGATCGTCTCTTTAGTCAAATTATGCAAAGTCATCTGGAATTATCTCATTTAGTTCTCACCACAGCCTCATGATTCACATATAATTAAACCCCTTTTTTTCAGAAAGGTCCAAGTTTTAAGTAGCTGTCTCCCGCAAATGACAAAGCTAGTAATACGGAAAAGTGAATTCCCTTAAAGTTCAGCGTGTTTCACAAAACCATCAGTGTGCCTTCTCCAATACCATATACAAACATTTTATGTAGGAAGAAACAGAAAATTAGAGGGATTAGCTGTCTTCTCCAAGTTATCGTGCTGTGTCCCTGGCTTGGGTCACGGACTTTCCAAGTTTTTACCTCCAATGCTCTTTATACGATACGGTTATCTTTACTTAATGGACAAGTATTTTACATTAGCATAGAATGAGAATTGGTGACTTTCACAGTGACATTTAACGTAATATTTAGTATTGTAAACATTGGTAAATATAGGATCTAAAGAATAGTTATATATATGCCTATAAAAACATGCTGACTAACCTCAGTGAGGTTTTGGAATTTGAAAAAAAAAAATCCTAGATTCTTTACCATTTCATTCTATAGAGAAAGTATAGGAAATCTCATACCTTTGATTTTTTAAATTTGGACTTGATCCCTGTAAAATTTTTCTAATGATTACCATTATTATTATTATTATTATTATTTTGCAATGGCAGGCACCTGTAAATGAACCCGGGTCTCTGGCATGGCAGGCGAACACTCTGCCTGCTGAGCCACCGTGGCCCGCCCTCTAGTGATTTTTTCATGTCAGCAGGCCATATATTCTTTCTTTGTGCCATTTAAAATAGTGACATGAAAATATTTCTAGCTATATCCTATGGCAAAGCGCCACCACATGGGCCCATTCCTGAGAGACCATATGGCCATGGCCATCTGCTTTTCCTGGCAAACTTTAGATGCATATGGGTTCTTTGTGTCTCATCTGTGTACATAATGAGGAAGACATAATCAATATCTACACTTTGTCTTAGAAAGAACTTTCAATAATTACTCTGAACATGAAGACCACCTTATTTTTTCCTCTAGATTTGACACACCTGCTTTTTCCTAACAGAAGCAAGCACAATTTGATTTCAGGAATATGTGAAAGCTGTCAGGGTTGAGGCATTGTAATCACCTCAAAGGACCGAAGGCCTGTGTTTGTGGACTTGAAACTTTATCACTCAGGAGATGAAATGATTCATCTTTTACATGTTGACAGGCTAGCAATTTGGTGTCAGAGTGGAGAGTCCCATAGTAAGACAATAAGGTTGCACAATCTATGAATTGGCCTCAGATATTTCTAGTGACAACCATTTTCAATAACGCCTAAAATATTTGACGTGGACTGTTTAGAATAATTTAAAATAATTAAGTCCATTTCCAGTGTGACACATTCTCATGCTTTAGTGAAAAATATGGTGCTGACCCATTTGTCACTATGCTCTTCAAGATTTTTTACTCAAACTAAAAAATTATTTTTACATTATTGAAATATGTAAATGCATGTACACATGTCTTTCTTCTGTTTTCCTTAAAAATATTTCAATTCCTGTTTGAATCTCATTAAAACAGGTATTGTTATTTCAAACGTAACATTGTGCTTTTCATGAAAATAATAAACGTGAAAAAATCAGTATTATGCTTAGAATAATTAAGTTGATGAATTTAACTTACTCGGGAAACTGACTTTTCATAAAGAAATATCCAATCCATTTCTTTGCTGTGTACAGATCTGTATTAGATTGAAATAAAGTCTTATCAAGTAGGATGGTTGTGTGTGTAAGCGGTGTATGTGTGCACAGCCAGTCCACCTGTGGACTGAATGCTCAATGAATGATTCGATATGAGCTAGGATAAAGAAAGTGAACACAGGCATGTGTAGGCAACTTAGCAAAGAAGAAGCTCATAAGGCATTTTAAAGATGCCTGAGGTCTGCTGCAGAGCTCCAAAATGTTGAAGTCACAAGAGGCTGAAGGTCACATCTCAGAATTCTTCTACTTCAAAGTGTTTCCACTCCACAGAGGCAGCAGAGTCTGCTGAACTGCAGTGTGCCTCTGTGAGAAACTAAGGGGTAGAGAACCTGCAGCTAACCTGCTCCCTGTCTAATGGATCCTTCGCTCTGCTCCGTTGGTATAGAAAGTAAAAGCAACCTAGAATTAAATTGGAGTGAAATTCCTGCAGATCTTTGAACCCTGACTAACCCTCTGTGGTCTGTTCTAACTCCATAATGACCCAAAAAGATTTAAGTAACTGCCCATGATTGCTCCTAAAGGAGAAAGTGGCTGGAGGGCTTTTGGACACATCATCAAGCTTTTGCCAACCTAATCACAATAGAATAGAACAACATGGCTTGAAATATGTGGCTATCTGCAGAGGAAGTACGTGCAGCCACTCTTCTCAGAAAGCAACCATGACCAGTGAGCATTTTTTTAATTTTATAGCTGCCTAATAAATTCAGGATGCTAAAAAAGGTGCTTTTCCATGTAACAATTTTATATAAAAATCTCTGTTTCCTTCACATAAAAATTGCCCATAGTTTTCTAGCTTCAATCAGTTAGGGGGCCACCCTGAAGAAACTGTGGAGCCAAGAGGCCTGCTAAAAATTGTTGACAAAGTGAAAATAGACTTGTTTTCCTTGGCTACCTCATCTGGCTTCTGCCCATAAGATACAAACCTTCTCTTGACTCTTTCTTCTCCTCCAGTGCTAGTATGTCAGAAATGAGGGCTTTTCTCTCCATTTATTTCTTCCTCAGGTCTCTTCAGCAAAGCTGGGATCTCAATACTGCATGGGTATGTAGGAAAATAATTTAGGTAAATTAAAATTTCTGAAGAAGCTGGGCCTTAGTGATCAGTGCAATTTATTTGATATTTTAAACAAAATATACTGATGGTTTAGATTTAGACCCAGAGAGCGGCAAAGGGACAAAAATCTTTCTTTATCCAAGGAAAACAAAAATCAACAACAACGTTGCAGGGAAAAGGTCCTCACAGATCTACATTTGTTTTCCTTTTTCATCACCAACTCTCACCCCAAACATTCAGCCGCACATCACCCACAAATTCAATGAAATAGACACAAATCAAACTCTCCGCTAAAACTTGAAACATCTAAAGATTATGAATTTGTGGTACAATCAACATTCCAAGACATTAAATCCATCATGGTTAGTTAATCTGTCAAATTGCTAGTTGCCCTCATGCTCACAGGCAGAATGGTAATTTCCCTCTATAGAATTTAATCCATTTTATAGCAGACAACTTATTTTTGATTGTCATCATCCAATCATTTTTCTCCTTGGGACAGCTCCTTGAGTTTCCTTTGATTCAATAGGGCATGTATCCACTTTAAAGTCCAGTTATGCTACGTTATCCAGATCTATTCATAAGAAACAATATCACACTGTTGAAAATGATTAGTACAAGTGTTGGGTCAAGCCAAGTTAATTAGAATCTTTGAACATCTAATGTCACTATTGGCCAAAAGTCATTTTCTTTCCTCTGTGATTATGGAATTGTTAGGTTATTACCCGCAGTGGCTGGTCCTCACCTTTGCCATCGATTGTGGATAAGCTGCAAATAGAAAGAAAGCACAATGGAGAGACATTGCCTGAAAATTTGACTCCAGTTATATCTTAAATCAGCACTATTTATAGGTTTTCCTGGTATGTGTGCCAATATAATCCCTTTTTAATTTTGATTGCCAAGTTGGATTTCTAGCTGATACCATTTTTACTAAAATCAACTAAATGAAAAACACAATTAAAAAGCCTAATATCACTACAAAATTATACACTTTCATTTAAAATGAGATTTAAGTTTAAGTGGTCCTGATTACTTATCTGCCAACTTCTGTGTGATTGATAATATTTGGAGATATCAAAAGGATAACCTACAAGGCACTGCCTAGTGATACTTCTGAAGAGAACAATGAAGAAAATTAATCTGGGTTTATTTTTAGCAATTGTTTCAGAGCACGTAATGATGGTGTAAGTAAGTATTTTAAACTCTGGTTGTGATTTTTAGTACAGCATCATATTTCATAGATATATGTATTGGAATTACATTAGGATTAATATTTTTGCAGTTTCAAATATGAAAATCTTAGTAAAATATTTCTACTCCATTTATATTTACATATTTGTGTTGTTTCGTGGAATAATTTCATTGCTTATTATGAATTCACATGTAGAAGTTATAAAGTATCAACCATTCATTATTTTTATTGCTGAGTATAGTCCATTCTATGGATATACCATAATTTGTTTATCTAAGCACATAGTGTGGGAAATTTAGCTTATTTTCAGTTTTTGTGGTTGTTGCTGTTAGAAGTAAAGCTGATTAGCACATATGCAAAATTTTTGCATGCACATATGCTGCCTTTTCTCGTGGGTAAATACGGAGGTGAGGAGTAACTGGATTCTGTAGTAGGTATAAAGTTAACCTTTTAAATAAATAGAAAAATCTTGTTTTTAAGCGGCTTTGTTATTTTATCCTCCCACTGGCAATGTATGAGAATCATAGTTTCTCCACATCCTCGCCAACACTTGGCATGTTCAGTTTTAATTTTAGCCATGTAATATATAGTGATGTATCATTAGGGTTTATTTTGCATTTCCCTAATGATTAATGAAATCGAACATTTATATATGTTCTTTTTCATCTTTTGCTATTTTCTTTGTTTAAGTTTTCATTCAAATATTTGCCCATTTTTAAAACTTGGGTTGTTGATTTTCTAATTATTGAATTTTGAGATTTCTTTATTAGTTCTGAATAAAAGTCCCTTATAAGATATATGATTTGCAAATACTTTTTTGAGTTTCTCACTTGTCTTTACACAAAACAATTCACTTAACTGTGTATTTAGAAGAGCAACAGATTTTAACTGTGATGCAGTCCAATTTATCAATCTCTTCTTTTGTGGATAATGCTTTTCGTATCACATATTAGAATAATTATTCTGATTGTAATAAGCCAAATAAAAAGGAGGATATACCACAGAACTCCATTTATTTAAAACTCTACAACACAAACTATTTTATAGTGACAGACAGTAACGAGTGACTGCCTGGAGGTAGAATTATGAATGGCATAAGGATATTTTGGGCACAATGTATATGATCAGTATATTGATAGTGCAGGTGGTTTGTCAGTGAATAGACATGTCAAAACTTAACAACTGGCAATATTAAACACGTGGGCAATGTACTACATATATATTATATTGCAATCAAGTTGTTTACAGATTTTTCATTAGAAGAGTTGTATGTTTACAGAAAAATCATGAATAAAATACTGAGTTGCACATACCCATGCAATTTTCCCTACTATTAACAGTTTGCATTTTTGTGTTTTCATACTTTCAATTGGTGAAACAATATTATTTTAATCATACCCAATATTTTATTCCAGAAAAACTTCTCATGTGGATATGAATTTCTTCTCATCTTTGCCTCTGAAGAACAGAAATGAAACAATTTATCATAAAACCTGAAATGTTTCTCTTTCTCTGTCAACATCAAAAGGAGTCTTATGGAGCCTAAAAGGCTTTCTGTATCCTGGAACCTGACAAGAATCATCAAAATACTTGAAAATAATAGGAGAATCCCAGCGAGATGCATGAGAACACAGGCTCAAGCCCTCTTTATCCAAATTCTTTCAACCATTTTCCCAAGGTACTACCTGATAGTCCAGAAAAGGTATATTAATATTCCCATAATGATAAAAATACACTATTTTCTTGTAGAAATTTTCTCAGTAGGTTACGAATGAGCCACTTACTGAAAATGTGTTTTTTTTTTTAAATCATATTCTCAATAGGTCATGAATGAGCCACTTACTGAAAATGTAGGTTTTATCACCCTTGTGTGAGGCATATATGTTGCTATGTATATCTTCTTTCATTGAAGATAATTTACTCTTTGTTCATACGCTTTTAAATTGAAAACCAGTATATATACTGACATTAATTCATCTCTTTCTAATGACAATCCTATGTTTTAAATGTACGATGAGTAAGTAATTTTATCTTGGTATTAACAGATGTAGAACTAAGATTTTCCTAAATTAATTATGCTACTGATGATTTATTTCAATTCATCAAATAGATGAAATTACTAGGGACTATGGAAAATAAAGATGGGTGTGTACTTTGGTAAATTTTTGAGGAACTATTGATGACTGTAATAATCATGTCTAGTTAGATAAACAAACAAAGCTCCTAAGAAGCAAAATGATACAATATGGCAAAATACCTTATTGGCACATTTTAGAAACAAAACTGCTGCTGTTTCTGGCCTATTTTACAACTAGTTTTAGAATGCAATTTTGAATTCATTGGTTAATAAATAGTAATAATAATGATAATAGCTTTCAAATACTAAGGACTTAGTGCAAAACTATGAGAATTGGCTTTCTGTGCATTCTCACATTTTATCCTCAGTAAAAACACTTTATTTAGACATTATCAGCTCCATTTTATAGCCAAAGAAATGTAAGAGCAAGACGTGTCACATAATTTGCTTGAAATCATAGTATTAGTAACACTAGAGTTGGAAAATGAGTCAAGGTTTTACACAGAACAGAAATCCACTACTTACTTCTGTTCTATTTGTACAGAAATTATTATCACTATGACAATGGCACCTATAGTGTCTGAATAAAATGATTTCAAATATCCATAATTCTAAAGTTGAGAACATATTTTATTAAAATATTTTTACAAAATATGATATTGTTTGTCATGGTCAGGTTCATGTGTCAACTTGGCCAAGTGGTGGTACCTATTTGTCTGGTTGGGAAAGTGTTAGCCTTTCTGTTGCTATGAGGACATTTCATGGAATTAAATCATGATCACATCAGCTGTATCTACAGCTGATTCCATTTGTCATCAGCCATGGGAGCATCTTCTGCAATGAATGATGCTTAATCTAATCACTGGAAGCCATTTAAGGAGGATTCAGAAGAGACAGGCACTCTTCCTGCTTCGGCCAGTGAGCCTCTCCTGTGGAGTTCATTCAGACCTTTCATCAGAATCGTTAGCTTTATGGCCTGCCCTACAGATTTTGGACTTTACGTTCCCACCTTTATGTGAGACAACTTTATACATTTTACGTTTATGAATATTTCCTGTTGATCCTAACTATACAACTTCATACCAGGAGTCGTTCTTAAGAAACAGAATCTTAAAAATTGGTTTTTATGAATGGTTTTCTACTCTACTGACTCAAAGGTACTAAGGACTCTGATTCCCATAATCAGAATGACGCTCCCAATCCATGGAGTGAGTTGGCAAAAGAGATAGTCAAAATATCACCATTTGATTCTTCGAATACTTCACTTGTATGAAGCCAGGCTCTGGGGGATAATATTTTTGATATCTTATGGAGTTTCGTGGAAACAGGAGGTATAGAGATGGTGGCTGGTTGTTGTTAGATACATTGTATACATTAATGAGTGAAAGGGATGGGCTTAAGGCTTCAAACGAGAAGGTTAAGTGCCATCTGACAAATGGAGAAGTTTCTATGAGTGTCCTGAAGGAAAATCTAATTTCCTATTGCCATAGACTTGAGATCTCTGAAAATCAGACTCAGAATGTATTGTTCTAGGAGCAACTTTATAACATAAACCGAAATCTCAATGTTGCCTGGTGTGTGCCATTAAAGTGAGGGTATTGATTGGAAAGGAATGGGACCCTGAAAAATGGGATGCTGACAGTACCTGATGTTGGAATGCCAGAACGGCCCTGGTATAATGTAGATGAGGGGATCCAGAGGCTTAGAGAGATTGGAACGTTAGAGTGGATTTATCATGCTAAGCCTGCTCTTACATCCCAGGAATGTCCGGGAGATGCATCTTTTACCTGAACAGTGAGAAATAAATTTGTGAGTCTAGCAACACCATCCCTGAAGAGCTCTGTAGTTGCACTTCTCTGTAGGTCAGATATTACTGTAGGAACTGCTATCACTGAGCTGAAATCCTTAAACACAGTGTGAATGACCACATCCTGAGTTGGCAGAAGCCAGGTGGCAGCAGCACTCAATCACCAAAGACAGGGTGGGCGTGGCTATTATAGTAGATGGAAAACTCAAAGCAAAAGTTAAAATAATCTCACTCTCAGAGATTTTTGGCATTGGCTAGTAAATCATGGGATATCTAGAAATACAATTAACAGGCAGTCTACTAAATGTTTGTCTGAGCTGTATAAACAAAAGAGTTCTAGGTCAAGTGAACAGAAGTCTAACTTGAATTATAAAAACACAGAGTCATGGCTCTTTAATCAATTTCCAGACTTGAGATAGTTTACAGACCCAGAGCCCCTTGAATGAAGAGAAGGCAAGGTCCCACTGGGGGAAAACCCTGTTACACTGCCACAAATTTATGCTGTTAATCATCCTCCAAGCCTTCCCCAAGGAGACTGACGGCCTTTTACCAGGGTAACTATGCATTGGAGAAAAGGAAATGATCAGATATTTGGGGGATTATTAGACACTGCTTCAGAAGTGACATTAATTCCAGAGGATCCAAAATGTCAATATGGTCCACCAGTCAGAGTGGGTGCTTATGGAGGCCAGGTGATCGAAGGAGTTTTAGCTCAGGTCCATCTCACAGTGGGTCCAGTGGGCCCCCAGACCCATTCTGTATTTATTTCCCCAATCCCAGAATGTATAATTTGAATAGACATACTGAGAAACTGGCAAAATCCCCACATTGGCTCTCTAACTCATGAAGTGAGGGCTATTATGGTGGGAAAAATTAAGTGGAAGCCAGTAGAACTGCCCCTACCTAGCCAAATAGTAAATCAGAGGTAATATCAGATTCCTGGAGGTATTGTGGAGATTTTGCCACTCTTAAGGACTTGAAGGATGCAGGGGTGGTGATTCCCACCATATCACCATTCAGCTCTCCTATCTGGCTTATGCAGAAAACAGATGCATCTTGGAGGATGACAGTGGATTATTGTAAGCTTAACCAGGTGGTAACTCCAATGGTAGCTGTTATTCCAGATGTGGTGTCATTGTTTGAGCAAATCAACACATCAGCCCCTGGTACCTCATATGCAGCTGTTGATCTGCCAAATACTTTTTTCTCAATAGCTGTTAGTAAGGACCACCAGAAACAGTTTGCTTTCAGCTGCTAAGGTCAGCAATATACTTTCACTATCCTACCTCATAGGTATATCAACTCTCCAGCCTTATGTCATAATCTTGTCCTCAGGGGCCTTGATCGTTTCTCCCTCCCATAAGACATCACATTGGTTCACTATATTGATGATATCATGTTGACTAGACCTAGTAAGTAAGAAGTAGCAACTACTATAGACTTACTGTTAAAGCATTTGCATGCCAGAGGATGGGAGATAAATCCAATGAAATACAGGGGTCTTCCACCTCAGTGAAATTTCTAGGTGTCCAGTGCTGTGGGGCATATGGAGAGATCCCTTCTAAGGTGAAGGTTAAGTCGCTGCATCTGGCCCTTCTACAACCAAAAAAGAGGCACAATGCTTAGTTGATCTCTTTGGATTTTGGTGACAACATATTCCTCATTTCGGTGTGCTACTCCGGCCCATTTATCAAGTGACCAGAAAAGTTGCTAATTTTGACTGGGGACCTGTACAAGAGGAGGCTCTGCAACAGGTCCAGGCTGCCATACAAGCTGCTCTGCCACTTGGACCATATGATCCAGCAGATCCAATGGTGCTGGAAGTGTTAGTGGCCAAAACAGAGATGCTGTTTGGAACCTGTGACAGGCACCTATAAGAGAATTACACACGGACCCTTAGGATTTTGGAGCAAAGCATTACCATCTGAGTTAGATAACTACTATCCTTTTGAGAAACAGATTTTGGCCTGCTACAGGGTCTTAGCAGAGATTGAACATTTAACCTTAGGCCACCAAGTGACCATGTGACCTGAGTTGCCTATTATGAGCTGGGTGTTGTCTGACCCACCAAGCCATAAAGTTGGGCATGCACAGCAGTACTCTATCATAAAATGGAAATGGTATATATGAGATAGGGCCAGAGCAGGTCCTGAAGGCACAAGTAAGTTACATGAGGAAGTGGCCCAAATGTCCATGGTCTCCACTCCTGCTACATTACTCAGGTCTGGTTTACAGATAACTCAGCACGATATGGATGTACCACCTGAAAGTGGACAGCAGCAGCACTACAACCCCTTTCTGGGGTGTCCTTGAAGGACAGTGGTGAGGGGAAATTCAAGCAGTGCACCTGGTTGTTCATTTTGCTTGGAAGGAGAACTGGTGAGAGGTGTGTTTGCACACTGATTCATGGTCTGTTGCTAATGGTTTGGCTGGATGGTCAGGGACTTGGAAAGACCATAACTGGAAAACTGGGGACAAAGAGGTCTAGGGAAGAGGTATGTGGATAGACCTTTCTGAGTGGGCTAAAAACATGAACATATTTTTGTCCTATGTGAATGCACACCAGAAGGTGACTTCAGCAGAGGAAGGATTTAACTATCAGGTGGATTAGATGACACATTCTGTGGATACCAGTCAGCCCTTTTCCCCAGCAACTCCTGTCATTGCCCAATGGGCTCATGAACAAAGTAGTCATGGTGGTAAGGATGGAGGTTATGCATGGGCTCAGCAACATGGACTTCCACTCACCAAGGCTGACCTGGCTACAGCCACTTCTGTGTGTCCAATCTGCCAGCAGCAAAGACCTACACTCATCCTCCAATATGGCACCATTCCCCGAGGTGACCAACCAGCTACATGATGGCAGGTTGATTACATTGGACCACCCCCTTCATGAAAGGTGCAGTGATTTGTTTTAACTGGAATAGACTCATACTCTGGATATTGGTTTGCTTTCCCTGCACTGAATGCTTCTGTCAAAACTACCATCCGTGGGCTTATAGAATGCCTTATCCATCATCATGGTATTCCACACAGCATTACTTCTGATCAAGGAACACACTGCACAGCAAATGAAGTGCAGAAATGGGCACACGCTCATGGAATTCTCTGGTCTTACCATATTCCCCATCATCAAGAAGTAGCTGGATTGATAGAACGGTGGAATGGCCTTTTGAAAACTCAATTATGGTGCCAACTAGGTGGCAAAAACTTGAAAGGCTGGGGTAATGTTCTCCAGGAAGCTGTGTATGCTCTGAATCAGCGTCCGCTGTATGGTGCTGTTTCTCCCATAGCCAGGATCCATGAGTCCAGGAACCAAGGGGTGGAAATGGATGTGGTGCCACTCACTATTACTCCTAGTGATCCACTAGGAAAATTTTTGCTTCCTGTCCCTGCTACCCTGAGTTCTGCTGGTCTACAGGTTTTAGTTCCAAAAGGGGGAATGCTTCCACCAGGAGAAACAACAAGGATTCCTTTGAACTAGCATCTAAGACTGCCACCTGGCCACTTTGGGTAACTCATGTCCCTGGATTAACAAACCAAGAAGGGTATTATGTTACTGGCTGAATGATTGACCCTGACTATCAGGGGGAAATAGGACTTCAACTACACAATGGAGGTAAAGAAGAGTTTTCCTGGAATATAGGAGATCCCCTAGGGTGTCTTTTAGTACTACCATGCCCTGTGATTAAAATCCATGGAAAACTGCAACAATGCAATCCAGGCAGGACTGCCAATGGCTTTGAAACTTCAAGAATGAAGGTTTGTGTCACCCCACCAGGCAAAGAACCACGGCCAGCTGAAGCGTTTGCTGAGAGTAAAGGGAACTTGGAATGGGTAGTGGAAGAAGGTAGCGATCAATATGAAGTACGACCATGTGATCAATTGTAGAAACGATGACTGTAATGCTGTTTTGTTTAGTTATACTATTTAAGTTGTAAGTTATCAAGTTTAAGAATGAATATTATCCAAGAACTTGCACCCTATTCTGGAGAGATGTAATGTGCTTTCAGTTATATGCAGGAAAGTTGAGTATTGTTAGGTGAAAAAAAAAATGTGTGTTTTAATTTTTTTTTATTTTAGAAATTAAGTATGGTTTAAGGTGATATGTATAGCTGCTAAGTTGACAAGGGGTGGACTGTCATGGTCAGGTTCATGTGTCAACTTGGCCAGGTGGTGGTACCTGTTTATCTGGTTGGGCAAATGCTGGTCTGTCTATTGCAATGAGGACATTTCATAGAATTAAATCATGATCACATCACCTGCATCTACAGCTGATTCCATTTGTAATCAGCCAAGGGGAGTGTCTTCTTCAATGAGTGAAGCTTAATCTAATCACAGAAGCTTTTTAAGGAGGATTCAGAAGAGACAGGCTCACTTCCTGCTTCAGCCAGCAAGCCTCTCCTGTGGAGCTCATCCAAACCCTCCATCAGAATCCTCAGCTTTACAGCTTGCCCTACAGATTTTGGATTCTACATTCCCATGGTTATGGGAGACATTTTTATAAATTTTATATTTATAAATATTTCCTGTTGACTCTGTTTCTCTAGAGAACCCTAACTAAAATATTGTTAGAACTTTTACTAATTTTAAAATATCAGAGCCCTGTTTTAGAAGTGTTTCCAAATATTTTAAATTCAGATACAAATATATTTTTACATCACATCCATGATTTTAATTCATTTAATTTCTAAATTGCATCATCATAGTAATATTTTCCTTTCTCACCTGAAAGAAAACCACTTTTTGTGGTTACTTATTGATACTTTCGGAAATATCAACACTATTCATATAATGGGACAGGATGAAACAAACTAAATTTAGTTTTCATAATACAATTATCTAATATTTTGTGTGTCATCCATTGTTTAATCAGTATTAATTTATTCAAGACAAATCACTATGTTATATTCTTCTATCACAACTCATTTCATAGGCTTATGTAACCATCCCTAGTTTTATTTTTTCCTCAAATCTCAAAATTGCAGGAAATTTAATTTTAAATATTTTGATTGGAGATTAAAATATGGGGTTTATGTGAAGAATTTTCATTTATTTTATGAACTGCTGAGTGAAAGGTCAAGATTAATATTTTCTAAAGACAAAAATAAAATAATTTTTGCATTCATCCTTGTATTTCTCATATGAAATATCCAAACGTCTAACTGTTTTCTAAAAATAATATAATGCATGGCTTTTGTTCAACTTCCTATTAATCTTTGCATAGGTAAAAAGTAAAAACATTAGAAGTTATAAATCAATACCAATAAAGTTGCCTTCAAAAAAAAAACCTTTTATTTTATCTGAATTCTCCTTGTTTTCCAGGATTACTAATGTTCAATTCCTTTAATTTTTTTATATTTCATAATTTGTATTGGATTTATATTTCATAATTTGTATTGGAAAAAGTAATGGATGTCAAGAAGACAGAAATATGAATGGCCAGTTAATTTCAACAGCACAACCATAACAAAAACAAGCTAATACTGACAATCTTGGAATTCCTTTTCAAAATGCCTGTTCAAGGAGCTTTTGTGGCCCAGGGTTATTTCAAGACGACTTTCACTTTACTCATTTGCTCCTATTCAAAAATTTTTATCATCCACTCAAATATAAACAAGTATCATGACAGAAAGCAGCATAAAGCACTTTAAAAATGCTTAAATGAAGGGGAAAACTGATAATTCGTATAACAAAGAGAATATGTGAACATTTTTATAATATTCCCAGAACAATAAAATAAAGCATAGATGTCTCATCCTCATCATAAAGACCCCAGACTAGAATTTAGAATTGCCGCTTTTTTGTTATTTAATTTCTTTCTGGAATTAAAAAAAAAATTGAATTAAGAAATACATATTTAAGGTTCTAGAGAAAGATAGAAGTATTTATTAAAGTTGAAAATAAATAAAATAAAATTATCACGAAACCCAAAATATTTTTTTTTAAAGATGAATTCCTCACTTTGAGCTTCAATGATTTGTTAGTGATATATAAATTCAACTTTACTCTTATTTTAGCAATAGTAGATAAAACAAATCAGATATGGGCCTCTGTTCAGAACTAACTTTATAGCCTGAAATTTTCTGGGCATCTGCTACCTTAAATATGCAATCCAATCATATGCACTAGTGGTGAGAGAATTGTTTGAGATTTAGAAAGAGGTCCATGAATAGCAGTTTGACTGGTGTTCTCCTGTTGAGGTGCCCAGATTGAACTCACTAAGAGTGCTGAAGGCATTCATCAATTTTCCAACCATCAACATATGGAATGTACTTCCAGAGTGAGTGTAAGTATGTTGTATCTTGTCTGTCCACAAGGCTTTCAGCCTTCTGTTAATTTATTCACATTTTTGGGGAACAATTAATGCTTCCCTGGTGTATATGGTTCTGATGTAGCTACTGTTCAACATAGATGGACATGATATCTATACTCTTCAATTGAGTCCTAGGTCCCACGGATTTATAAAACTAGCTGTTGAGGTTATTTTGAACTGAGTCATCTAATGGTTAAATTTAGTGAAAGGGTTTGTTTTTACACTTGCTGAGATACCTGAGCCCTTTCATTGACATGGTCTTGAGTTTTTCTATTCCATCAGTACTATGAGCTATTCAGAATTCCTCACATAAATGTTTTCTTCTTGCTTAATTTAGTTAGAATCAGTCTTGCTATTGTTTTCACCAATTACATGTTGCATTTCATCAATATAGAAAAAGATCCTGACTCTAATTACCCAAACTTCTTTTCTTTACCCTGGATTTTCCTTATACAGATAGTTCAGAAAGCCGATGCCTTCAAAATTTAATTTCACTTGGCTGTGTAGAAGCAAACTTAATGAAAGTGTTAGAGAGCCTGTTAGGAATGCACGGGGTTGGTAATTTTGGACATCTAGTAAGCCCATAAAAGAGAACCTAGTAAAATTAAATCTGCAAAATCTAGTTGCCACAAAAGTTTGCATTTGATTTTAATAATGTCAGGTGCCAAAGGATAAACATATCCTCTGAAAAACTGCTGAAGATTTCTTTCAGGTTTACTCTGAAGGTTTTATAAAACAACTTCTCTTCACTGGAGATGATGTCTGTTCTAGTTTGCTAGCTGCTGGAATGCAATATACCAGAAACGGAATGGCTTTTAACAAGGGGAATTTAATAAGTTGCAAGTTTACAGTTCTAAGGCCGAGAAAATGTCCCCATTGCAACAAGTCTATAGTAATGTCCAATCAAAGGCATCCAGGGAAAGATACCTTGGTTCAAGAAGGCCGAGGAAGTTCAGGGTTTCTCTCTCATCTGGAAAGGCACATGGTGAACACAGTCAGGGCTCCTCTCTCAGCTGGAAGGGCACATGGCAAATACAGCATCATCTGCTAGCTTTCTCTCCTGGCTTCCTATTTCATGAAGCTCCCTGGGAGGCACTTTCCTTCTTCATCTCCAAAGGTTGCTGGCTCGTGGACTCTGCATCGTGGTGCTGCAGCATTCTCTGCTCTCTCTGAGTCTCTCTGAATCTCTCTGAATCTCTCTGAGTCTCCAAAATATTTCCTCTTTTATAGGACTCCAGTAAACCAATCAAGACCCACTCAAATGGGTGGAGACATGTCATCCCCTAATCCAGTTTAACAACCGTTCTTAACTAAATCACATCAACTAGGGAGATGATCTCATTACAGTTTCAAACATACAGTACTGAGTAGGGATTATTCTACCTTTAAGTAATGAGATTTATATTAAAACATGGCTTTCTTAGGGGGCATATATCCTTTCAAACCAGCACAATGTCTATACTTATTTTCAATAAATTAGATAATGCTATTTACAATTTGATGGCTTGTAGGCAGAATAGTTTACAGGACACGTAACCTACCTGCACTCCAAGCCTGCCTGGCCCTCCATGCCACCTCCCACAGGATATGCTCAGCATTACTGCAGCATTCGTGCTCTCTTATCAACCATTGGTTCAATGGTGTGTGTTCACGTGTGTATATAGGATGACCATTGCTTGGGTTTGTTGTGACATTCCTGGTCCATGCTACCGTAGTGGTATAAATTTTAGTAGTGCTATTATTAAAAGTGTCCTGGTATGGATAGGAAGTTACATGCTCATCTTCGCTTTGGAACAGGTAACAGCAAGGCAAATGTCAAATTAAAGAGGTTAGTTGCTGTTCCAGTTTGAATCTGTAGTAGACCCCTGAAAAGCCATGCCCTTTAATCATCATTCAATATTGCTGGGTGAGAGCATTTTGATTGTTCCCATGGAGATGTGTCCCACCCAATTGTGGGTGGTAACTTTTAATCAGATAGCTTCCATGGAATTGTGATTCCACCCATTAATCCTTTAAAAGAGGAAACATTTTGGAGAGAGTCCATTTTTTTAGAACCATGAGAAAGCCAGCAGATGCTCCCATGTTCACCATGTGCCTTTTCAGCTGAGAAAGAAACATTGAACGCCATTGGCGTATCTTTCCCTGCATGCCTTAAATTGGATATTTCTATAAACTCATTTTAATTGGGAAATTTCCTCAGCCTTAAAACTGTAAACTAGCAACTTATTAAATTCCCCTTTTCAAAATCCTTTCTGCTTCTGGTATATTGTATTCTGGCAGCTAGCAAACTAGAACAGATTTTGGTACAGAAGAAGTGGGGTGCTGCTGTGGTTTGCAAATACCAAGCATGTTGGAACGGCTTTTTTAACGGATAGGGGGAAGATTCTAGAAGAGTTTTGAGAAGCTTGATAAAGAAGGTCTAGAATGCTTCTGTCTGACAGACATGATCTGAGGCTACTGCAAAGAAAGCCAACAAGAGTGCTGTGGGGTCTGTATAAACAGAATCACTGCCAGTTAGGACTGAGAAGGACAGAGAAGGGACACATTGGAGGAAAATTAACTTCATGAAGCCTGGGGTCTGAAGCAAGAAAGCCTTGGGCCAGAAAAGTGGACCCACCCAAGTATATGGAGGTGCATTTGCCCTGAAAGCAGAGGATGGACTTTCCACCTGATTTCAGCAAAAGGTGTGCTGCCTCAGGCCTTGGAGAGGGTGAAGTACATTCCTCAGGGTTTGGGGAGACCCTGGCTGCCATCATCTGAAGGGGTTGAGCATGTGCTCCAGAGATGGCAGAGGGCCCAGATGCAGCCCCGATGCTTGGAGAGGGTGCAGCTAAGAAAAAGGTGGTCTCCCCAATGTCCCTCAAGGTTGTGTTCAGAGAGAGGCAGGCCTCTGCCTCAACCTTTGGAAAGTATGAGACTGCTGCTGTCTAAAGCCATGAAGCTAAATGTCTCTCGAACGTGGAAATTTAATGGAGTTTGCCCTGCAGGTTTTTGAAACCGCTTGTGTCTGGTGAGCCCTGCGTTCCTTTCTCCCTGTGGAAATGGGTATAAGTATCTTATGACCATTTCTCTTTTGTACACTAGCAGCAAATAACTTGGTTTGAGTTATACAGGCCCAAAGCCAGAGAAGAATTTTGCTTTAGGGAAGACCATACCTATAATTAAATTTGAGACTTTGTACTAATTTTAATCTTGTATTAAATTAGTATTCTAACTGAAATGGTTTAAGACTTTCTGACATTGTAATGGAATGAATGTATTTTGTATTAAGAAAAGCATGTCTTTTTTAGGGTCCAGAGGATGGAATGTGCTGGTTTGAAAAGATTTATGTATCCTACAAAAGCCATGTTTTAATCCTAATCCCTTTTTGTAAAGACAGCTGTTTCTTCTAATCCCTATTCATACTGTATGTTGGAAACTTTGATTGGTTTGTCTCCATGGAGATGTGGCTCAATGAATTGTGTGTATTAAACTTGATTAGTTGGAGAAATGTCTCTACCCACTTTATGTAAGTCTTGATAGGTTTTACCAGAATCCTTTAAAACAAGAAGCACTTTGAAAAATGCTAGAGAACAACGAGAGAGAAAGCCATGGGATTCTGAGAGAGCAGAGAATGACATAACCACGAGAAGCAGAGAGTCCACAAGCTAGCAACCTTTGGAGATGAAGAAGGAAAATGCTGCTCTATGAGCTTCATGAAATAGGAAGCCAGGAGAGAAAGCTACCAGATGATGTCATGTTTGCCACGTCCCTTTCCAGATGAAAGAGAAACTCTGACTGTGTTTGCTATGTGCCTTCTCACTTGAGAGAGAAATTCTGAGCTTCATCGGTCTACTTGAACCAAGGTATCTATCCCTGGATGCTTTAGATTGGACATTTCTATAGATATGTTTTAATTGGGACATTTTTTTCAGCCTTAGAACTGTAAACTAGCAACTTATTATATTCCTTTTTTTCAAAGCCATTCCATTTCCGGTATATTGCATTTTTGTAACTAGCAAACTAGAACTGTTGTCTCATTTGTTATTTAAAATCGATTTCTTAGCTGCTGGGAAGAATGAACACCATAGCACCAAGTTTCTCTATTAGAATTACTCAGACTCTAAACAAAGATCCACAAACAAAGAAACGTAAAGCACAAATTTCATCATTCAAATGTTTAGAGTCAAGTGAACATTTAAACTTTTGCTTACATTTACCCTGCAAAATGAATAATATTCACATGAGCAAACAGAGGCATTTTACACATATGTTTGAAGAGAAAACAACTTTTATCTTGTGTATGTCACAGAAAATTAACTGACATAACCATTAATAGATTCTGGGTAAATACCTGAACTCTGATCTCGTTATGCTGATGACCATTCAGTGATGTGAATGACAGTAATAAGCACTCTTGTTGCCTGATTTATAAAAAAATATAATGTGGGTTTCTCACTGATTATGTGCACATGCATATGCATAATTCCTCACTACTGAAATTGGACAAAAATAGATATTTCTCACCATTAATTTTAAAGTTACACTTTTAATTAATGTGATAACTATGGATTATTTTAAACTTCCTTCTATTTAGCAAGTTTTATGTATAAATTATTCTAGATGGAGTTCCTTGTTATCATAAGAAAGAAGACATATGGAAGAATATGATATAGATTTACATAGTCATACATACTAGAATCAAGCAGCTCTTGTGTCTATATTTTACTATCATATCTTACATTAAATATGTCAATATGTCCCTGACATTTTATGGTGAACTCAACTTCACCTGTTTCATTTTAAAAACTTAATCACCTTAAAGAAGCTAAATTTGGCTTATTTGTTTGGAAATAAAACGTTAAGCAAATGTGTATTTTCTCCTCTTATTAGCCACTGAAAAATGTGGCAAAAACTCTGACTAAAAAATGCATTATCTTGAATTTTTTAAATGTGTGTTTTGAATTTTCTAATATTATTGGACGTTTAGAGCTATTTTTAACGTAGATAAATATTTGTTTTCTGCACCTTCTTTATGACCAGAGATCAATCAGTAGGCATGATTACTATACATTTTGACCTGATTTTTCCTGATAAATTACCAAAAGTTTGAAGGAAAAGGAAATGGATCAAAATAAGAGTAAATGTAGAAATCTAAGGTAGAAACAAACAAAAACAACAAAAAAGATGGAACTATAAGTTCCATAATAGCTGAAAAATTTCTATATTACTGAAATTTCACCTTAACATAAAACCCTGGGGTGGGGGGCACAATGGTTAAATTTACCCCTTCTTATCATGAAGATTGATGCAATTTATTTTCACTGGTTCAAACATTTATTCTGTATATGGAGTTTTCTTTTCTAACTGGTATCCATTTTCTGTAACATAATCCTGGAATTTGCATGCGTTTGCAAACATAGTATCACATAAAGCATTGCTTCTGAATAAGAAATACATTTTATGCAGACTGACCTTGCTGGACTTTCAATTGCCAGGAAGCAGTTAGTCTTATGGAATTGTGGAATGGCCTATTGATGACATAGATACGGCAACAGCCAGAAGAAAACACTATGAAATGTTGATGTGCTCTTCTATAGGTGCTGTAGGTTCTGAACTAATGAAAAATAAATTATTCTGGGCTTTCCATAAGTAGAATAAGGAGTCTAGACATGGTAGAGTGAAAATAGAGTCCACCCCACCATCATCACCACACACTCTAGGTGGTAGTTAGATTCAAGTTGTCAACTTGGCCAGCTGAGGGTACCTAGTTCTGTTGCTGCAGACATAAGCCAATGGTACATGAACCTCACCTGTTGCTCTGCAGTCGAATGATGTTTGATTTAATTGGCTGGTGCTTAAATGAGAGAGCTCAATGTAGCACAGCCCAAGCAGCTCAGCATACCTCATCTCAGCACTCACAGCTCAGCCCAGGACTTCAGAGATGCAGAAAGAAATCACCCTGGGGAAAGTTGTTGGAACCCAGAGGCCTGGAGAGAAGGCCAGCAGAGACCACCCTGTGCCTTCCCAGGTAAGAAAGAACCTCAGATGAAAGTTAGCTGCCTTTCCTCCGAAGAACTAATTAAATAAATCCCCTTTTATTAAAAGCCAATCCGTCTCTGGTGTGTTGCATTCCAGCAGTTAACAAAATAGAACACTCTGTTTTCCTTGAAAAACTCTGGGCAATATTTTCTTCCCATCTCTACAATCTAGTCTTTACTATACTGTCATTGACTTGTAAGTGACCTGAACATTTTTTTTCTTCAAAGCACTTAATGAGGCAAAAAAGTGGTTACTACACATAGTGATTTCACTAATCAAGAGGAATGTGGTTGCAACTCCTCCATGTGGATGGGGAAATATGTTAGAGAAAATACTGAATATTTACATGGTCAGAGAAAATGATAGAAAACTAAAGCAAGTTACACAGCAAGGGTCACTGAGTTACCAGACCTTTCTAGGATTAAATATCTGGCTCACCCTGAAAGTTAAAAAACAAAAATCAATCAGCTGAGGTCCTTACTGAATTGTAAATGGAATAGAATGAGTGAGGTAGTTACTAA
The DNA here is from genome assembly GCF_023851605.1 of Tamandua tetradactyla. NCBI lineage: Eukaryota > Metazoa > Chordata > Mammalia > Pilosa > Myrmecophagidae > Tamandua > Tamandua tetradactyla. The sequence continues at coordinate 34,737,082 of NC_135352.1, forward strand.
TACCAATAATTTCTTATAACCAACTTCATAAGTGAGAATAATGGTCACTGACTATATTAAATTCCTTGATATGATGTTCATTGATTTATTTGGTAATTTATTAAATTCCCTTCCTTTCCTTGCTCTCTCATTTTCTTACTAATTAATGTATGTTGTGTTGATGACATTTAACTTTAAACATTTTTTTAATCTGCAATTTTATTGAGATCCATTCACATAACATACATTCCATCCAAAATATGCAATCAATGTCATAGTGTCATCATTTAGTTGTGCAACCATCCCACTTAATTTTAGACCATCTTCATTGCTCCAAAGAGAAAAATAACAAATAAACACACAAAAAGAGAACCCCGAACACTCCATATCTATTACCCCTCATTATTATTGACTGTTAGTATTGGTGTGATACACTTATTACTGTTTAAACCATACTTAGAAAATCTTACTAGTATTGTGGTTTAAGTATTGTACTCTGATGGGTACAACCCAGGAACCCCTGGCTTGCTGGTGACAGGGACTGGGTACACATTGGGTAAACAAGAGGTGCATGTAAGTGACCATTTGTCAGTTATTATTGTCTACAATCCAGCCTTTCCAAAACAAAATTCAAGAACTTTATATTCTCAGCCATTCCTTGTAGCTAAAGAATAAACAGGTATCCTATGTCCTTCCTAGTAAGTGTACTTTCAGAAGTCTTTGAATTGGCTATAAACAGTTGTATATAGATGCCTTTGAGGAATACAAGCTTTCACTTGCATTCGAAGAAGAGATTCCTGATTTCAATTTTTCCATCAGTCCTGTTCAGTGTTTGTTGTGTTGTACCTACTTTCCTGTAATGAATTTATTTTAAAATTAAACTAGCCAGAGTGGATCTGATATTTTCAAGAACCCTGAGCAACAATGGGGAACACTGGGGAACATTGGGGAATTTTGGCATAAGGTAAAATTTCTTCCTGAAATTACCTTCTCCCCCACCTCCACTCAAGGTGAACAAGGTATAGGACAGCAGTTTTCATTCAATAAAGCATTGTGAATGCTCTTACTCATTCTTCAAAAACATAAATTGACATAAAACTCATGCATACAGAGATAGAAATACCAAATCCTGGATTTTGCTATTACATTGTTTCCATAAAAAAGAGAAATTATCCACAAATAATTGCAAGCAATTTTGATGTAAGTATAAATAAATAAATTTATTTAATATAAATATGAAATAAATATAAATTTATATTGTGTACATATAAATAAATGTATATTATATATCCATTTCTGTTATCTTTATATGATTACAATTTTTCTTTAAATTTAATTCAAAAAGAACTTAAAAAATAATTGACATTTTGAATAGCTATGATTCTTGTTCATTAAATAAGGTATAATTTTGATATTATAAGATGGATTTCTTCAGTTTCAAATGTTGCAAGCATTTTTTTAAAATAGAAAAGTACCCATTATTGAGAGGTAAGACAAGTGTATCTACAATATTCAAGTTAAAAATTAAGATTTTTTAAAGCAGCAGTATTCCATGAACTTCAACTGATAAGGGAAAAAGAAACACATTTCATATGTTTCTGTCATAGAAAATATATTTGAACAATGACAGTAACACTTAAGGCTAAGTAGTATTAGACCTTTTCCTTCATCTCTATAGAAATAATCATAGTATGCTTTTGTCACCAAGATGGAAGGTGATCCGGAAAAGAAGAGACAATGTGATGTACAGTGCTTTCTATCAGAGACTAGTGTGCTTAAAAAGAGAGCTTCATCCCTGGTTCTGAATCAAAAAGGCGATGCTGCCAAGCAGTTCCAAACTCACATTTGATATTAACTGGACTCATTTAAAACTGAAAACTACTCCAGCTTCTCAGTCTTACAAAGGACTGGGAGATTGGCAAATGCTTTTCATGTTTCTGCCCAAAAGTAGTGCTTTCTGAAATGATTGTTGGAAAAGGCATCTCTGTCACAGTGCAAAGAACATTTGATAGAAATTCACCTCTATAAAGAAGTTAAATAATACAGATGTTCCATGCATTAGTAGATCGTGTTCTCACACTAAAAAGATAGAATTATTTAGCCACCGTAAATATATGTACAGAAATATGTACAACAAAAAGTGTCCTTCAGGGCACCTATGTAAGTCAATGGCAAAAATAGTTATAGTTGACACTTTCCAAGTGAGGATGAAACTACTTTTTTGAAGAACATCAGACACACTAGGTCTCCTTTAATTCCATGAGCTTCTGAAGTAGGAGTCTCCATTTGTCAATGTCCATTTTCACAGATTATATCATAAGTCAGATGTCAGTACCAAAAAGACAATAATCCACAAGACTAAATCACTCAACCATGTACCAATCTTTCCTTCTTTAGATGAGCAAGCTGGGAGTTCTCTATCCATCAAGAGTTTTCATGTAAAAATAATATAAGTTGTAAAAAGAAAATTTAAAAAAATAACATAAGTTGTAAGATGGTATGTAGACATGTTTTTAAAAACAAATCACAAATTTGAATTATGATTTTATGCATCAAAAAGCTTTGCAACTGTTAAAAAGGTAAATAGCACAATCATTAGTACTAAGTAAATAGTACAATTAATTACGTTAAATAATAGTCAATTTATTAGGCAAAAATGTGTTCCTACATCTACACAAATACTGCCACCTTGGAAATCTGCAAACGAAGAAACAACTGTTGTTTCCTATTGCTGTCAAGAAGTCACAGAAGAAAAGAGAATATATCATTCTTTTAGATTCATCTTCTTAAGAAACTGTAGCCGGTTTAATTACAGCAAAATAACTATAGCATGTAACTAGATACTTTCTCCATTAACTTAAGATTAAGAATGCTCACATGAAGCATATGTTATGCATATTAATTTTCATGCTATAAAAAAAACTGAAAATAGGAGAAAGCTTCACTTATATGAATAGTCCTGAAAAGCATCCATGTATTTATTAACCTTTTACCATTTCTTCTCTTAAAGTAAGCATTATCAATAGTTATTTTAACTTATGAATATGCTACAAAATTGTTTTTTTAAAGAGAAAAAAAGCCAGTAAGTAAAACTGCACCATGATACATCAGGTTTTGCAAAACTTAGGACCTGAAACAAAAGACTATTCAGTGAGATAAGCCATGTAACAGAGGACTTCAGGGTCCAGAGTGATTTTTGTCAAATGTTCAGATGTAATGAATATGGACAGATACTTAAGAGGTCAGGCTCCCTCAAAATTTGAGTATTTTCAGAGTGTATTGCTGACCAAAAAAAATGCTTTATCAGCTATAATTTAGATAGTAAAAGCTAGTAAACATGACTTGCATATTTCAGCAAAGAATATCTAGCTCAGATAGATTTTCAGCTGGCTTTAAAATATTAAGATTCATCACTTCTTCACCTTTTGGCTAAGATCAAGTATATAATAATTATATTGTAACAACATTTATAAAAAACAAGCGTAGTGCATACATCAAAACTGGATTTTCCTTAATTTTAATACATTAAAATGACATAAATCAATTGATTTTGTGCATTACTTTCAGAGACACTGTGCAACTGGACATAGTTTTGCCATGACAGTGGGCGTTTCTAAAAAGCAAATATTGCATATGGATGTTCCTGCACTTTCAAAATAAAAAGAAAAGGGACAGGCACCACAGTCTCTAAGGATGGCAGTATTTCATACTTCATAGAAAAACAATAAAAAGATTCTTCAGGAGTTTCAATAAAGTTTGTAACAGATTTCATCCCCTTCAGTTTGCTGGATGAATTATTAAATTCCTTGATTTTTGCATTGCTTCTTTACTAACTGCTGTTGATACATTGTAGGCTATATCTTTTAAACTTCTTATATACAGAGCATTATAAGCTATTTCCTGTAATTTAATTTGTGCTGAATATTCTTCAAAGGATTTTATAAACTATACAGTATTTTAAATGTGTCTTCAGTTCACTTGTTATACCACAATGCTGCTTTCTCCAACTTTATCTACAAATGACCTAATTCCAGGGAAGCTCAAGAGCGAACCAAGGACTGGCACTCTTCTAAAAATGCCAACTACCACAGCAAATAAGACACTAAACTAGTGAAAAATCCCATGAATTTCAAAGATCATGCCCTAGCAGCGGCCAACCAATAATGACTACAAATACACCACCCAGGAAAAAGCCCTGGAGCCTTCATTTCAAGTTTTTGGAGGGAGAATCTGAATGTTCTTTCTAAACCAATCACAAAAGCCAAGCCAGCCACCGATAAAACATTTCCAATAGCCAGTAGTGCTTTGTCAAAAAAAGAGAATCATTTCAAAGAACAGGAAAAACACTCCAAATCCTATTAGACCCTTTTCAATTGCCTGGGTGTTGGTTACAGAGACCACAACTGCAGGGGTGAGTTCCACGCGGGCAGCAGGCGCAGTGGTGACCAGATGTGGTGACCTAAGGCGCTCCTCTGGGGGTGCAGCCCAGGACCCAGCTGCCAAGTCCTCCCCCATTGCAGTCATTTTAATGTTGTCTAGAGAATGGGAGAGTGAATGATACTCGCTGTAAGAGAAATACAGAGATCAGTAAATATTATGCACATATGTAAATATGTACACATATGTATACATGCATTGTTAGGAAAAAGCAGAGAAAAGTTTCCCCCCACTTTATCTAGGAATAGACCATGGGAGGGTATCCTTCAGTGTATGCAATTTAATGTTGTGCACAATTTCTTTATTTTTTATTTTTTTCAGCATGGGCAGGCTCCAGGAACCCAACCTGGCATGGCAGGCGAGAACTCTGCCTGCTAAACCACTGTGGCCAGGCCTGACATGAGCAATTTAACTCTGACTCTCATTCATTGCTGTTGTCTTCTTTTACATACTTTTGCATTTCTTTCACAGTGTAACTCATTGCTGACTCTTTCGTTAATTACAACACTCTGGAGAGAATGGTGGTTTAAAACCTAAAGAAAACAATTTTAAAGGTTATTTTCAGCTGTATTTTATTTTAAGAAAGAAAAGTTGTAGATTATTTTTATTTTTATTTTGACTCAATTTACCTAATTGTTAGAAGAATGTCAAAGCCCGTTTTCTTGAAATGAGTAAAATTTAAAAATTTCAAATGAATTGTTTCCCCTTTGATGATAGCAAGTTCATACAGTTTTGCCATTTCTTATACCAAATACACATTGGAGAATTATCTCGAAGGAACAAAAAAAAGGAAATACTTATTTTTATTCATTTAGAACTTCTACTTTATGCTCTCATAATTTATAAGTCCTCCAGCTTTAAAATAATACTACTGAATATATTAATTACTGTGTTTAAATTTGAAACAATGTACTCTATTTTATATGTGATTTTGTCTTCTACTTATACTTAATTATTCCATTTTGGAATAGAACGTCCTTTCATAAATTTGTTATTACCACAGAATAAATACATTAATTTGCCATTTTTATACTTTCCCTCATCATGTAGATATGTTTATAGGTCAATAAAATAGTGTTAACTAATGGTCAGCATGTGATAAATAATGCGTGCCAGGAGATTACATCCCAACTCTTGCTCTTAATCATTCTTTCTTTTCCCTCATTTAATTTTCTTGAGTTTTTCCTCTATAATCCTTGTCTTAATCTCTACTTATCTTTTGGAAATTTGAATTTTTTTTTAAGTATTTTGATTATTCTTTCCTTTTCTCAGATCTTAAATACTTAAAACTATGAAGAGCCTGAAGGTCTTCTTATTTATCTATAAAACATTATTCTCTAGCAGAGTGATAGATAACATTTGTTAATGAATGAATAAATCTAATATTTTTCAAAAAACTTTGTTAGTAAATATCGCGTTGTTTTGTAATTGGGTTGGAATATCGCTACTACTAAATAGAAATTCATAAAAGCACAAGGACATGATGCAAGCTTCATAGGGTCGTAGAATTTCTATTCATTTCTCTTTTTCTAGTACAGCGCCTGGTCATAATGTTTATCACATAATTTTGTTGGCTAATAATTGTTTAATCATTAATTATGAATATATATATATGGACAAGTTTCTACTATATCAATCTCTCAGACAAGTGCCCCACATCTGTCCCTGATAAAGTGACTTTAATAGCAAAAAAGGGAAAAACATGCCATGTTTCCATGTGTCATAAATAAGCCCATCTCACTTAGAGAATTTCCTTGAAGGTTCTTATTTTAATATCATACATTTTAAGTTCTATGCCTTATCTATGTGTCAAAACGTTAAAAAAAAAAGTTCCCAATTTTTGAAGTAAGAAATAAAACTGTGTTTTCCTTTTTGTTTCTGCCATAGCTCCCCACCACTGAGACGGCTCCATTTTGGTGCTTACCTGTGTAGACTTCTGCCTCTCTCTCTACTCCAGTATCTCCATTCAAATAAGTAAAAGAAAAATTCTTATTTTCCTTTAGGACATTCCTATGGTACCTTTATACTGACTTTATTGTTTGTCATGACTCTTATAAACAAGAATAAATTATTTCATCCAAATTTGCCATGCAGCATGTATAAATAAAATTTGCAGGTACAAATGAACGTGAGTATGATAAATGCCTGCCTGCATTTTTAATATAAATTAAAATGCTATTAATTTCCTATTCTGTTAATTTTGTATAATTATTTTATTTTGAATTTCATTTCAAATAACTTAAAAGATTCACTTGGGTTGGAGTATCTATGGTTATTGTTCATTAAGCCAGGTATAATTTTGTTATTATAAGGTACATTCTTCACATTTTCAAATATCATAAACATCTTAACTTTTTCTATAAAATGAAAGTGTGGGTGGCGGTTATTTTAAGAGAAATAAATAGATGCAGCTAGAAGGATAGTTAGAGAATAACTAGGTAGCTCGCTACACAGATACATGCATAAAAATGTTTGCTTTTATTTTAGTAAATGGGTCACTTTATCTTAACACTCATCGGTAATCCCAATAGTACAGAAAACTTTAAAGTCTCATTTAACCTCTAATTATATTTTGTTTTGATAGAACATGTTTGAAATTCTGTATCTTTAGATTGGAAGTTTACCTAAAGAGATATTTTATAAAATAATTGAGGAAAGGGAAGATATATTATTTTTTCTTTGGTTTTCTAGTGTCTAGCAGAGTATCAGATCTCTCAAAATCACATAATAAATGTTTTTTTAAATGATGAATGAATGAATTTATTTCCGGTACAGTAAGGCTGCAAATCCATTCATGTGACCATTTATCTGTGAAGAGAAAAAATAGCTTTGTAAATGACTTTGGCATAGTCCAGTCTTTCTCATGAACCTTCTGTTTCCTTATTCATTCATTTAGTCACCTGACAAATATTATTGAGTACTGTTCTAGTTTGCTAGCTGCTGGAATGCAATATACCAGAAATGGAATGGCTTTTAAAGGGGGGAATTTAATGAGTTACTAATTTACAGTTCTAAGGCCGAGAAAATGTCCCAATTAAAATGAGTCTATAGAAGTGTCCAATCAAAGGCATCCAGAGAAAGATACCTTGGTTCAAGAAGGTCGATGAAGTTCAGGGTTTCTCTCTCAAGTGAGAAGGCACATGGCGAACACAGTCAGGGCTTCTCTCTCAGCTGGAAGGGCACGTGGTGAACACGGCATCATCTGCTAGCTTTCTCTCCTGGCTTCCAGTTTCATAAAGCTCCCCGGACGCGTTTTCCTTCTTCATCTCCAAAGGTCTTTGGCTGGTAGACTCTCTGCTTCGTGGTGCTGCAGCATTCTCTGCTTTCTCTGAATCTCTCATTCTCCAAGATAGTTCCTCTTTTATAGGACTCCAATAAACCAATCAAGACCCACCCAAATGGGTGGAGGCATGTTGTCCCCTAATCCAGTTTAACAACCATTCTTGATTAAATCACATCATCCAGGGAGATGATCTGATTACAGTTTCAAACATACAGTATTGAATGGAGATTATTCTACCTTTACGAAACGATATTTTGATGAAACCATGGCTTTTCTAGGGGGCATACTTCCTTTCAAACCAGGACAAGTACTATAGTATGCAGGCATTTTAAATGTAACAGCTTGCAAAGTAGAAATATTCCCAGCTTTTATAAAGCTTCCATCATCTAGTAAAGACTGACAATAAATGAGATACTTACTATAGAAATAAAAAGTATGATAGTTAAGTTCTAAAAATATAGTGTCGGAGAAAGTAAGTATTTAGGAAAAGAACACTTAGAACACTTAGTTAGTCTGAAGAAAGTCTTGCTGATTGCCATTTTAAATCCAACCCAAAGATCTGCCTTTTGGGGGAAAACCATTTCCAGAAAGGACCAGAGCAGAGTCCCTGTGATGGAAACACGCCTAGCAAGTCCACAAAAAAAAAAAATGATTAGACACTGAAGCCAGAACAAATTAAAGAATAGGAATAAAATTGAAGAAGTAACAGACAAATCATGTCTTGTGAAGTCTTTTAGTTCATTTCAGGGATTTTGGCTTCTACTCTCAATGATATGAGAAGCTGTTGGAGGGTTTTGAATAGTAAAAGGACCAGATATGACTTAGATTTAACAGGATCCCTCTACCTCCTGTGTTGAAGAATATTGTAAGGAGGCAAATGTTGGAAATGAGAACAGTTAGGAGGCTAGAGCAATACTCAAGTGAGATGCAATAGGGGCTTAGACCAGGCTGGAGACAGAGGAAGTAGTGAGAAAGGCACGGATGCCCTACTTACTGAAATTTGCTCTGCATATCCTGCTTTCAATTACTCACTGCATACTGCTGTCTTTGCCAATTTCTTTTTTGTCACTTGGCTGGAAGCTTATCCAGTGCCTTCTAACCCCAATCTCAGTACCTTGCCCTCTATTTCCAAGATTTGTCTAAAATATTTCATTAGAAAGCATCAGTCTCTAAAATGATCATTGACTTGTATTCTATGATACACAATTATCTTAATTCCACTCATTCTCTGGTACTACCACTGTCTCATTTGTTTCAATTTATATGCATTTTCCATATGTCCTTCTTACATAACATACTATACCCAACTTCAATATTGCACATCATTGCCTTTTCTCATGCTCTTTACAGTTGAAATGTTTGACTGCTTCCTCCGCAACAGCTTTCTTGCTTCCCTTCAAAACCACTAACCTCCATAGAATAGTAGCAGGTATGATTTGTTCAGCAAGTATTGACTTTCAGGTGTTAACCTCCATGATTCTCAGACATATTACATTATTTCCAATCTTCACAAAAGCCCTAAAAAGAAGTTATGATCTCTGCTCCCCTTACGTAATAGAAACAGAAAGTTAAGTGATGATTGAGTAACTTCCCAATTGAGAAAGTATTGCACTAGATCTTAAAGCCAGTCCTATCTTATTTTAGAGCTCAAGAATTTTTCATTCTGCCACAAAGCTAACTCATGTGTAATTCATGGCATCAAATAAATTAATCAAATAAATGTTGCTGTAATAACAGCAACAACAATAAAAATTCCTGCTAATATATTGTAAGCTACTTAATGCAGGAGATTTTACTCATTTTGAAATCTCTTTCACTGTCCACATAGTACCTTGATGATAATATAGAATTAAAGACTTCTATTTTGTAAATTTCTCTTCTTTGAAAGGAAGATAACATTGATATATGTCTATTCCTAAGAAGACTGGCCTGCTTTATTTATTTCCAATATTGTGAATATGTGTTTACCTTAAGCACTATAACTATATTATTATCATTAATTATGATAAAGATTATTACAAGTACTGTAAGATGGTTATTTAAGGATTCTAGGGATCCTAATACTTAGATACCTTTTTTTAAACATTTCTTTTTTTCGACTGCATTACCTGAAATGTATCTTTGATTTCACAAAGTATGTTTAGGTAGATATTATCAGAATTTTCCCAAAAACACAGATAAAGATAGATTTTATGGTTTGTACATAAGAATCCTTACCGAAATCACATCCTATTCTGTTTAAGTTTTGTTTTTACTGTGATTTACAGGCCATTTTCAATATTTTTCACTGCACACATATGTTAAAAGAGAACATTTTAAAAATGGATAATAAAATAGAAATATCTTTATAATGTTATTAATATTTTATTTCTAATCTTATCAAATAATTAAATTTAAAGTGAATGTCTCCTTCTTAAAATCATTTGATTTATACCATGTGACACATACAGCTCAATGTTTAAGGAATTTATCATTACAAGGGCAATTTTAGTTGATCATGACATTTCTTTAATCTATTGTTCCAAAATTTCATTAGCTGTCTTGGCATTAAGAGAAACTTACACAAAATTCTGATGAATTGATCAATGGTTATATTTCTTACTTATTTTAAATTTTTAAATGAATAAGCCACAGAAGGATCTTACTAGATTCTCTCTCTTTTCATTTTATCTAAAATTTCAATCAGGTTAACTTTAAAGTAATTGAATCATTACTGTTGCAGATACCTTTTACTGATAATTTTTAGAATAGTAATATTAACCTTATTATTCATAAAATAGTCAAAAACTTGTTTTCCTTCAGAAGTGTGACATTTTGATGTTTTGGAGGCCTACCAACAGTTCATCATTTATGTACCACTATGAGCATAGTTAACATTGTGGATGTTGGGGAACGTAGTTACTCAGTTTTATTATATTTCTCTGACCAACATGCCTCTTTATTATGATCTTCACAAATAATAAACTCAATATATATTTGAATGCTTTCAATGTCCCATGAACAAAGCACTTTAGAGATGTTAAGTGTAAATGGAAAAATACCATTTTATTCTACATGCTTCATTGAAATGGAATGAACAAAGAGATTTGTAGACCAGAAGGAATGCACATGCTTTTCATAAAATATGGATTAAATGAGAAAAATTTAAATACTAAATATTTTTTAAAAGTCCTAGGATTGTGGGAAGATTATGAGGTAGGACACTCCAGTAATCAGTCCCTCCACTAGAGCAGCAATTTAAAAACAGGCAGGAACTCTCTGACTCAATCGTTTCCATATCCCAGAGTTCAGTACAACACTGCCACATCCAGGGAAGAGTGAGAGGAGGAAGTTGTTAAATTGTGCTGAATATGAGCAGATTGTACTCTCCAGGCAGTGGCTACAAATACCCATCCCCCAACCTCCTGGCAGGGAGCTAGGTTCACACACAGCTTGCTGTGACAGAATGGGACATAAAGACCCAGCTTCCCTGGGGGTATATGGTCATTATTGACCACTGTTTTTGGTTAGCTACTTCAGATCACTGGGAACCTGGCTCTGAGTATGGCCATTTTTCCAAGTTGTTCAGACAAAGGTGACAGGGGAAATTTAAAGATACTAATTTTCCTCAGAGCTGCATGGGACAGTTGAAGGGTATCAGTGGCTCGTCTAATGCCAAGAGAAGAAAGCACAGCTTTATGGAGCTCAAGGGCAATTGTGGGATGCTAACTCACCCTCTATGGTTCTCTCCAGCTGGGAAAGCCTGACTTGGGAAACTCCTTTCTAGGGTGCTCCCTCCCAGAATTTTCCCTCAAAGGAAAAGCAGCATGAGAAGGTTAAGTGGGTCAGCCTGGGACAAAGGCTCACCTGCCTTAAGTCCTGCAGGGGAGCGTCCAGGAGAGGGAGAAGGTGTGTTTCCTGAAGAGTAGCAGGGACATGCAAATGTCTATGAACAAGAGAACTCCTAAGGCTACTAGTTGGCACAAGGCCAGGACAAGAAACTGGCTTAAAAAAAAACCAGAATCACCCCCGGAAGTTTAATTTGTTTTGGGCTGACTTTCTAGGAGAGTGAAACTTTGAGGAGACCACCAGCCAACACAAAGCTACTTCGCAAAGAATGTGAAAACGGTTTTCTTTTTATTTTTGCTTAGATTTACATGGTTTTATAAACTCCTGACCCTCAAGAATATCTCTGTCATATCAATAGCTAAATACAAACTCAAGAAATAGATCTCAGCGAACAAATCCCAGAGTTAACAGACTAAAATGTTAGGTCAGAAAATGTTAGAAGAAACTGAAGATTAGAAAGAAAAATGAATTACAAAAAATAAAAATAAAATGTATACTGTGCAACAAAATATTTCAAGACAAAGAAACAGGACATGATGATTGATTCAAAGGAAGAGGATAAAAGCCAAAAAACCATCAATGAAGAAGACCAGACTATAGACATACTGAACATAGGCTTAAAAAATATCTTCAGTATGCTCAAGGAGATGAGGAAAAATACAGAGAAAGACCTAAGCATTCCAGGAAAACAATGAATAAATAATGTAAGAATCTCAATATTTAGAAATTTAAAAAGAATGTAAATAGAACTACTAGAGTTGAGGACCACTACAACTATAATGAAAAATTCCGAGGAGGGCTTCAAAAGCAGATTGTAGTTGGTAGAAGAAAGTCAGTGAACTTGCAGACAAGAATAGTTGAAGGGAGTCAGACTGAAGATTAGAAAGAAAAATGAATTACAAAAAGAAAAAAAAAAATTCTAGTGGACCTTTGGAACTCCATCAAGGACACCAGCATATGCATTCAAGGAATCACAGAAGGAGAAGAAAAAGAGAAAGAGACAAAGAGGTAGAAGAAATATTCAAAGAAATAATAACAAAACTTCACTTCACAAACTTAGCAAAAGACATCAACATGCACATCCAAGAAGACCAGAGAAGTCTAAACTGCATAAACTTTAAAAGACATATACACAGACACGTATCAATTTATTCAATTGATAAAACAATTGAATGCAAAGGACAATGAAAGCCTGTGCCCTTTGCACATACTGATCAAATTGTTGAACGCAAGGGAAAAGAAAATTCTGAAAGCTACAAGACGAAAGAAACCTGATATGAACAAGTGAGTTCCAATTAGATTAAGTTCCAATTTCACATCATAAACCGTAAAGGCAAGAAGGCAGTGAATTGAAATAGTAAAAGTGCTGAGAAAAAGCAATAGCCAATCAATAATTTTATATTAGGCAATACTTTCTTTCAAAAATGGGGGAGGTATTAAGATCATACCAAATAAACAAAAGCGAAAGGAAGTGTCCTACTTTGCAATACTAAACAAAGTTCTTCAGAATTAAAAGAAAGAGCAATAGACAGTGGTTTAAAGTGGCATAAAGAAATGATGATCTCTGGTTAATATAATCATTTGAGTAATTATAAATGCAAGAAGAATTTATTGCATTTTTTAGTAAATAACTTTACTTCTTACCTCTTACAGGTGATAAAATGTGAATGCAAAAATGTAATTATAAATCTATTGTTTTGGACAGAAAATATAAAAGGATATCATTTGCAACAAGTTATAAAAAGTAGGCATTAATGGAAAAATTGAGGAACCAAAAAAATGCATAACATACAAACAATAAACAGCAAAATAGCACAAAGATGCACTCCATTGCAAATAGATATTTTAAATGTTAATGGATTAAACTCTCCAGCCAAAAGGGGCAGAAATTGGCAAAAAAAGATAAAAACATATCCCAACTATGTGCTGTTTACATGAGGCTCACCTTAACTTCAAAAATATAAATAGGTTGAAAATGAAAGGATGAAAAAATACATACCATGCAAGTAGTTATCAAATATAGCTAATGAAACTCTACTAATATACGATAAAATAGACCTTAAGCCAAAAACTTTTATAAAGGGTCAAATCATTATATAGTAATAAAGGAGCCAATTCAACAAGCTGTGGCAATCATAAAAACATGTGCACTTAGTACAGCCACAAAATAAATGAAACAAATGTTGACAGATTTAAAGTGAGAAACAGTTGGTTCTACATTTAAAGGACATGATGAAATACACCATTTTCCAATAATAAATACAACATGTAGACAGAAGATCAATAAGTAAATAGAAGACTTGAATGTAACTCTGAAACAACTATAGCTAATGGACAGACATAGAATTTTTCACCAACAGCAGCAGAATTCGCATTCTTCTCAAGTGCACACACGTCATTCTTCAGGACAGACTATATCTCAGGTCAGAAAATATTCTCAAGAATTTCAAAAATACATAACTCATACAAGTATCTTCTCTTATCACAATGAATTGAAGCTAGAAATCAGTAACAGGTATAAATGGAAAATTTATAAATATGTGAAAATTAAACAAAGTGTTTTTAAATGACCATGGATTAAAGAGGAAAGCAAAAGGGAAATAGAAATTATCATGAATCAAATAAAAAACTAACATGCAACATATCAAAACTTATAGGATAAAGCAAAGTCAGTACTGAGAGGGAAATTTATAACTCTAAATGTTTATAATAAATGTCAAGAAAGATTTCAAATCAGAGACCTAACTACGAAGTTGGAAGAAATGGAAGAAGAGAGAAAACTTATATCAAAGCAAGTAGAAAGAAGGAAATAAATATTGGAGTACAGAAAAATGAAACAGGAAACAAAATAAAAATAAAGAATAGAGTTCACAAAACCAAAATCTGGCTCTTTGAAAACATCAATAAAATTGACAAACTTTGTTTAAACCAACAAAGTAAATAAGAGAAAGGATGCAGATATCTAAAACCAAAAATGAAAAGGTGAATATTATTACTGACTCCAGAGAAATAAAAATATCTATAAGAGGATGCTATTAAAAACTGTATGCCAACAACCTCTCTATCATAGATAAGATGGATAAATTCCCAGAAACACACTGGTGGTTTGAAGCATGTTCTTAAATTTAACCTCTTCCTGTGTGAGTAAATCCATTGTAAATAGGGCATTCTGATGTGGCTACTTCAGTTAAGATGTGTCCCACCTCAATTAACATAGATATTAATCCTGTTCCTGGAGTCCTTTAAAGGCAATTGAATTCAAGCATAGAAGATGGTATGGAAGCAAGAAGCTGGAATCAATGAAAATTTGAAAAGAAAAGAGAAACAAGCAAATGTCTTGTGTCTTGCCAGGCAACAGAGGAGCCAAGGATTGCTGACAGTAAGTTTTCAGGAAGAAAGCATTGTTTGGCAGTTCCTTGATTTGGACATTTTCCAGAATCAAAAGCATGAGCAAATAAATCACCACTGTTTAGCTGTCCCATTTCATGTGGTGTGCTTCAGCAGTCTAGGAAAATGAAAACACACTGAAACTATCGACACTGACACAAGAAGAAATACAAGTTCTCAAAAAACAAAAAGCATAAAAACCAGTGAAGAGATTGAATCACTAATCAAAAACCTTCTAACAGGGGTGTGAAGGTAGTTCAGTGGTAGAATTTTTGCCTGCCATGCCGGAGACTCAGGTTCCATTCATGCCTGTGCACTTAACCATACCTCCCCTCCAAAAAAAGAATCAACAAATGGTGCTGTAATAAAGGGATAGTCACACGGAAAAAAATGAAGTGTGACTCCCACAATACAGCATACAAAAATAAAATGAAATAATTTTTTTAAAAACCCTCTCAACAAAAAAAATCTGAGGACCAGATGGCATCACGGGGGAATTGTACAAAATATTCCATAAAGAATCAACACAAATCTTCAAAGAAATTGAATAAGATACATTCCCAAAATCATTCATGAGGCCAATATCACCCTCGTACCAAAACCAGACAAAGATCCCCAAGGAAAGATAATTGTATAGCATTATCTCTTATGAATATAGATGCCAAAAGTCTTCAAGAAATTTGAAACAATTATAGACCATGAACAAATGGGATATATCCCACATATGTGGTGGTAATTCAACACAAGAAGATCAATTAATGTAATACATCACTTTAGAAGAATGAAGGTAATAAAAAACATGACATTCCAATTGATGCAGAAAAGATATTTGACAAAATCTATCACCCTTTCTTGATAAAAAAAAAAATTCGAAAATTGGGAATAGAAGTTTACTCCTTCAACCTGATAAAGGGCTAATATGAAAAACCCACAGCTAAAAGCCTGTTTAATAGTGACAGGAAGTCTTTCCCTGATATCAAGAACAAAACTAAGATGTGCACTGTTTCCACTGTTATTCAACATTATGCTAGAAGTTCTAGCTAGAGCAAAAAGTCAAGAAAAAGAAATAAAATGCATCCAAATTAGAAAGAAAGAACTAAAAGTTTCCCTCTTTGCAGATGATATGATCCTATATACAGAAAATTCTGAAATAAAAAAAAAAAAGCATGACTATCAGAGCTAATAAATGAATTCAGCAAAGTGGCCAGGTACAGATCATCATCCCCAAATCAGTAGTGATTCTCTACACTATTAATGAACAATTGGAAGAAAAAATTAAGAAAAATATTCATTTACATTGGCAACTAAAAGAATCAAATATCGAGGAATAAATCTAACCAAGGATGTAAGAGACATGTAGACAGAAAACCACAAAACATAGCTAAACGACATCAATGAAAAACAGAATGGCACACTATGTTCATGGGTTGGAAACCTAAACATTGTTGAGATGTCAATTATACTCAAAGTGACTTACTGATTAAACACAATTCAAATAAAAATTCCTGCAGCCTTCCTTGCAGTAATGGAAAAATCAGTCGTCAACTTTATATAGACAAGTAACATCCCCATATAGTCAAAGCCAGCTTGCAAATAGAGGAATAGAGTTTTAGGACTCATACATACAAATATTAAACCTTATTACACAGCCCAGTAATCAAGATGCATGATACTAGCACAAGGGCAGACATATAGAGCAATGGAATCAAAGTTAGCGTTCAGAAGTCAACCCTCCTATTTATGAACAACTGATTTTTGCCAAGGGAGCAAAGACCACACAATTGGGGGAAAAGTAGTTGCTTTAAGAAATGATGGAAAACTAGATCTCTGTGTGCAAAAGAATGAAGGTGATCCCTTAAGACTATATTAAAAACTCAACTTGAAATTGATCAAAAAACTAAATATAAGAGCCAGAACCCTAAAACTCTTAGAATTAGGGAAGCATTTTCAGGAAATCGTGTTAGGTAATGCTTTCCTAGTCTCTACACCCAAAGTACAAGCGACAAAAGAAAAATAGGTATGTTCTCATCAAAATTAAAAACTTTTGATCATTCAAGGATTCTATCATGAAGGCAAAACAAAACAATCCCTTACTTCTCCACACAATAAGAGAAAATCTTTGAAAATCACATATCTGATAAGGATTTTATATACATAATATATAATGAAAACCCATATCTCAACAACAGAAAGACAAACTCAATTTTAACCTAACTTTAAAAAGTGGACTAAAGAATGGAAGAGATAGAACTCCAAAGAAGATTTACAAATGGCCAAACAATGTATGAAAAGATGCTCAACATCATTAGCCATCAGGGATTGCCACTCAAAACCAGAAACAGATGCCTTTTCACTCCCATTAGAATAGCTACTATTATAAAAAACTGAAAATTAAAAATGTTGCAGAGAATGTGGATAAAAGGAAAACTTATTCACTGTTGGTAGGATTTAAAATGGTGCAACCACTGTGGAAGACAGTTTGGCGGTTACGGAGAAAGTTAACTATACAACTTACCATATGACCCAGCAACCCACTTCGAGCTATATATTCAAAAGAATTGAAAGCAGGGACTCAAGCAGCTATATTCAAACCGATGTTCATAACAGCCTTATTCAAAATTACCAAAAATGGAAGCAACCAAAGTGTCCATCAATTAATTAATGGCTAAACAAAATGTGCTATATACACCCTAAGGGATATTATTCAACTGTAAAAAAGAATTAATTCCTGATATACGAACAATATAGATTGTTGAATCAAATAAACCAGACACAAAATGAACACATTGTATGATGTCACTGATATGAAATAATTAGAATAAGCAAACTCATAGGGTCTGAATCTAGAAATACAGGTTACCAGGAAATGGGGTGGGCATAAGGAATAATAAGGAAGTGATGCTTAATTTGTACAGAATTTCTATTTGAGGTGTTGGAGAATTTTGGTAATGGGTGGTGGTGATGTTAGCACAACATTGTGAATGTAATAAACAGGACTAAATTCTCTATTTAAATGTAAGTAACAAGGAAAAATGAGGTTGTATTTATGTTACTAGAATGCAAACTAAAAAAAAATAATAATAATCCATGGATTTTACCACATAAACAGTGAGTCCTAAGTTAAACCATGATCTATAGTTAATAGTGTAATAATAAAAACGTGCTTTCATCAGTTGTAATAATGTACCACACTAATGCAAAGTGTTAATAAAAATGGTATATGGGTGGAAATGTCATATTTAAATAGGAAAATGAAAATGAAATTTTAGGGCAAATAAATTTATGTGGCATACACTACAAATTTCTTGAAGCTGTGATATATGATTGGCAAAGGAAAAAACTCAAACATGATCCATTGGAGAATTAATTGCTTAAAATACGATGATAAACCAGTAAATCAAAAGAAAAGAAAATGTTCCCCTTGATTCTTATATATTAAAACATTGGCATCTCATATATTCCAACTGTAATTAAAATCTCAGATTATTTTTTTATTTTTAATGATATCAAAAGATACTACACTTGAAAAAATGTATGGTTAAGTTTTTGAGAGGTCAATACTATCTATTGACTTAATTATTTATGTCTAATGTTTAACGGAAATTTGCTGACTACTAGTCATTTCTAATTATTTATGGAATAATAATTATTATTATAATCATTTCTGGAAATTTGCTGACTACTTGGCCTTATAGAGACATTTAGATATTTTATTTATTTCACCTGTGCCCTTTAAAGCTGTAACTACATCATTGTTTAACTTTTATATTCCCCTGGTGAGTGTCTAGACTGAAGATATTCTGTGTTGGCATTTATGTAAATTGGAAGACAAAGAGAACTCAATGTTAAGCAATCTATAAATGGAAGTCATTATGTTGATGGGTTAAATAAAATAAAATAGTTACCCATAATTTAACAAACATAACTTACTATTGAACTGAAGTGGAAAAGAATAATATAGTATAAGTATATCATGTTTTAAAACAGTGAGAAGATTTAGATTCCTGAATGAGAATGAATTAATCTAAAATGCCAAGCCATGTTGAGAAATTTTCCAACTTGCCATCATTATTATCACCACTGTAATTGCTGTCTTCTCTAAATCAAATTTTTATACTAGAACAATAAATTAACCTTTAAGAGTTTAACTTTTCTAAGGGAAGCACAAATTGTAGTAAGTTAATTTAATGACAATTAAAAAGTGAATTTTTATATATATATATATATATGTATATTCTAATAATAAATGGGGTTTCCTGAGTAAACAACTTATTATTGGAGGGAATAGAAAATGATGTTTTCAGGTACACTTCCCTTAATGTGCATCTCTGCCAACTGAACTTGTCAAAGCAAGAAACAAGCTAAATTCATACCATCAATTTCTCCTCATTTTTCAGAAACAGTTGATTAGATTATTATTCCTTACTTTTTATTCCTTCCCTTAAATTGAATTATATCCTTCCTGATGGGCTTGACAAAGATTATATCCCTACTCCCCCGAATATAACTAATGGACCCTGAGCTGAGGAGGCATTGTATTTGGTCTGAGATGAGGCTTTAGGAAACATGGCAAGCTTTCACAAGTCCTCTTGAGCTTCTCTCCTCCACCACATAGTGAGCATTCCCCAAGAAATCACCGGTCCTTCACCCAGGGGCATAAAAAAAAAGAACATAGCAGACCTAAAAGCAACCTAAAATGAACAGTTTGATTAATCAAGGTCTGATCATCCAAACCAAGCCTTGATATAAACCCTGAATCACAGCTGCCTATACATACCCATGTTTCTAGTGAAAAAAAGTTGATTTTTGTTAGAAGTTTCTGAGTCTTTGGTATTATGCAGCATTATTGCAGCAGAAATCTGCCTAATACATAGAATCCAAGTAGCTGATCAACCCTCACCAAGTACTGATATTACTATCTGGGAGAATATAAGGGTATATGGTAAAATTTTCATGAGGAAAGTGATATAAAAAAAATAGAATGTTTTAGAGATTGACACAACATAAATTTAATAGAACAAATGGATAAAGATTGTAAGACAAGAATTGTATACATATTCACAGTGGTAAAAGCATGTATTACCATGATAAGATAAGAAATTAAAAGTTTGTAAAGAAACCAAACAAAAATTATTAGTATTAAAGAAACCAAACAAAAATGATGAGTATGAAACATATCAGATTTAACATAAAGGACTAAATCAATGGGAATAATATCAGAATAAATAAAACAAAAATCAAATAGCGATTTGGAAGAACATATAAAACAAATTTTGCTTTTTAAATGTGATTATAGATTAAAATCAACAAACTCTTTGGTTACAGTGTGTCACGTTTTCGTATCTTTCACTTCGTCCTCAAGAGTCTTTTATTTTATTTTTTATTTTTAACATGGGCAGGCACTGGGAATCGAACCCAGGTCCTCTGGCATCGCAGGCAAGCATTCTTGCCTGCTGAGCCACCGTGGCCCGCCTGAGAGTCGTATTTTTATTAAGTAATTAATTTTAATTGCTTTTATGATTTTTTAATTGAATTTAAACATTTTTAGCTTTTGCTCTATAACTTATTATATACATGTTATTGAAATTAACTTCAGATATATCGTAACTTAAAATGGTATATTTCTCTTTCTCTCCCTGTCTGTGTGTGTATATTTATATATATATACATTCCTCCTATTTAGCTCTTTTTCTTCTCATTTTTCATGGTATTATTATACATTTTAGATATATAAATTAAAATCAAATAATATATTTTCATATTTATTACTTCATATAATTTTTGTTTTTTAAAGGAGAGACAAGCAAGGAAAGCAAGAGGCTATTTACAAAGTTTGTTACCTTTACCTTACTTGCCATTTTTTATTCTCTTCATATTTTCCTGCAGATTTGAGTTACCATTTGGTATCATTTACTTAATCCAATACAGCTTTGTTCCCACCCACCTTTATTGTCAAATATATTGTATTTCTATGTTATATGCCCCCAAATACACATTGTTTTATGGAATTACTTTTTAAATCAGTTAAAGAAAGAAGAAATATTCACTTATACTGCATTTATCTCAACAAAGTTGTTTGAAAAATGGTGTCTGACATGCAGCAGATGCCTAATAACTATTCATATCTTGCCTTTCATGGGTTATTAAATTCTCCTGGGGAACAAAATTAAGGCAAACATACAACAAAAGTGGACAAATTTCATAGGCC
This sequence comes from Tamandua tetradactyla, assembly GCF_023851605.1. Classification (NCBI taxonomy): domain Eukaryota; kingdom Metazoa; phylum Chordata; class Mammalia; order Pilosa; family Myrmecophagidae; genus Tamandua; species Tamandua tetradactyla. The sequence continues at coordinate 34,758,204 of NC_135352.1, forward strand.
TTCTCTTACTAATTGATGGATTAAATATACCAAATAAAATAAGATTACAGAAGTTTCCAAAAATATAATTTTCAAAACTTTGACCTAATAGGCAAGTTCAGATCACTGTCCCCAAACTCTGGACTGTATATTATTTTTAAATACAACCAGTAGACTTAACAGAAATCAACTATGTGCTAGGGTAAGGTATAGTCTCAAGAATTTTCAAAAGTTTATCATACAGGGCATATTGTTAGATCACTCTAGCATTAACCTAGAAATTAATAAAAAAACAATAATAATAACTCTAGATATTTTAAAATTAAGAAATGTGTCTAAATAAAACATGGGTGAAGGGCGGGCCACGGTGGCTCAGTGGCAAGAATGCTTGCCTACCATGCCTGAGGACCTGGGTTCAATTCCTGGTGCCTACCCATGTAAAAAAAAAAAGAAAAAAGAACATGGGTGAAGAAAAACATCAATGTGGATTCAAAAATATTTTGAACTGAATGAATACAGAGGAAAATGCTAAAAAGTTGGGGAATGGGCTAATTCTGTCCTTAAAGATAAATTAATAAGCTTAACTTGCTTAGAAAAAAAGAAATATGAAAACCAGTGACTTAATTATCCACCCCCAGAAACTAGAAAAAGAAAGAAAGCAAAACCTGAAAACTAGAGGGGAGGAACTAATTAGGATGAGGGCAAATGTTAATAATGTCAAAAATAGCTAATAAACAGAATTAACAAAGCCAAACCTTTGTGGATGGCTATTACCAATGTTACAAATCACCTTTTTCAAACTATGATGATATTCTACTCTATTATCTTATAGATTTTTTATCTTTCATTCTGAGGCATATAAATATCTAGAACTAATTGCGCCATATTTTCTATAGCTGTGGGTCAACATAAATGTTCTTACCTAAATACCATTTATGCTTTTAATTTGGTGTTCTTTTTAATTAATTTTTATTGAGTTTATGGTAGTTGGGTTTTAATAGCCAGCATATTTATGTCATAATTTCTAGAATTCTGTTACTGAATATAAAGACATTGTTCAGATACCAAAACAATCATTTCTAGAATGTAATTTAGAAGCTTTTCTAATCATGTTATTCATGGTTGATACATAAACTACTTATCATCAATTGTTTGATGCTACAAATGAATTGGCTATCAGTTGGGTCACCTAAATCCTAGGCTAAGAACAACAAATTACAAATTAATTTTTTCCAGTTAATAGTGATTTTCTAGGCCATATGTGGAACAGAAACACAATCTATATTATGATGGAAAGGATGTGATCAATGTCTCCTTTTTACATCCCTTACAATATTGAAACTACAAATAAAATTTTGCAAAGAATAAGAATCCATCACATAAAACTTCAGATTTATTATATGATATTATGTACTTTGGTAGGTTTTAAATATTCCTCTCACAAAAAATGCCTTCTCCCAAAGTCTTAGAACTTATATATGCAAAACAAGTAAGTTCCCAATTGCATATCCTGCTGTGCATCTTCTTAGATTTTTCCAACTTGAATTATTAAAATGTACTTCAATGCATTCAAAATCACTTCATTTTCTTCATGAGATCACTGATAACTCCCAATCCTATTCAAGTAGCTTCCAAAAGCATTTATTGCTTCTACTGTCTTATTTCAACATTTAGAGGTTACATTTCTCTTACAGCAGTAACCTTTCTGCCTATCGATTTCCAGGATAAGACTGCATGTAATTATGGCTGCCTGGTCTGCTAAAATACCTTTTCAACAAAACTTCCCACTTCTTTAAATCTGAATCTTCAGGAAAATGAACCAAAGCTAGTTTAGGGTAATGTCCATTAATATGACATAACCATGCCTGGCTCAGAAGAACAAAATTCATCCACAGGTCATTGTAAATCAAATTCAGTTCACAGCATCTGTCATCATCAGTGATATTTGCAATAATTTCTTATAGCTTTCAAGTTTTGTGTTTCAGTGTTAAGGGAAATTTTACTTAAATACCTGAAATACTGAGGTTTCTTTGATTATAATTAATAAACATCCACAGAAGTTAGCTTAAACAAACAAAAAATAACACTATTATCAGTCCATAACTTTTGTTTATAAGTTAAAAAAAATTGTTAGCTTAAATAAAGAGGACTAGTTATTATAAGGTTAGAGAGTTTGTTCATGAAACTTAAGAGCAGGGATTGATCTAGAACTCAAATGTAGATTACAATTAAGGACTGATGTGGTTTTCATATTTTAATGTGCACTGAAATCTCTAGGAGATCTGGTTAAACTGAAGCTTCTGTTTGTCTACCCGCGGGCTGGTGGTTCACCTTTCCAATAAGCTTCCAGCTAATACTCTCTGCTCTCCAGAGTCCATATTTTAAATAGTAAACATTTAGACAACCAAGCAATCTCCTTTCCCACAACTCAGACCTCACTTTAGGTGATTATTTCAATATTTCTCCAGTTAAAGACTGAGTTTTCTTGTGTAGAAATGAAACATTAATTCATGTTATATTCTGTCTTCAGACTCAGGGAACAATAACACACACACACAATGGGAAGGGGGCGGTTTGTTGAAATTGATATAGATAGTGATGCCATTTGGAGAGAGGCTACCAAGCCGTCACGCAGATTTTTAACCTTGGCGAAGTTTCCACTTTATGTAACCAGCTATGAAGAGATACCAATGATACATGTGGGTAAGGATATGGCTATTGAAGGCCTCTCCTTTCCATTGGGAACAGATCTCAGGAAAGCAACTTATCCTGAGCTTAACAGTTTTCTCATGATCTACCTAATAAGGGGAAATACATTTTAAAAACTCGGTCACAGTGAAAAAGATGGTTGGATTTTTCATTGAAATTAAAGAATAAATATAGCACATGAATAAAGAGAATATTTTCCACTTGATTTTTCTTCCTTACTCATCAATTTATATGTAACATAGAAAGCTACAACAATGGATTACATAACTGAGGAGCTATCTTTTCCTGCAAGATGATGTGAGGAGGTTGGCAATACAGGAAAAGTTAACCTCAGAAATATCATCGAGGACACAGGCACTATCAAATAATTGCTTTACTTTGTGCAGCATAATATTTCATCCTCTATTGTAAGGTTCCTCCTGCATATCTAAAAGACGTGTCCATACTGAAAGAAGAACAAAAGGAGAAAAAGCTAATGCTGAAAACAATGAACTAATGAATCTATTTATTTAATTAAAAATTATTCCCCCAAAATATTTTTTTTTAAAAGGCTTCATCAATGAATGTATATGGATAAAAAAGAAAGTGAAAAGGACGTCCAAAATAATTAGTCATTAGGGGAATGCAAATTTAAACCACAGTGACATACTACTACACACCTATTAGAATGTATAAAATTTAAAACTGACCATTTCAAGGTTCATAAGGATGTTTAAGAACTAGAATATTCTTGTACTGCTGGTCGGAACATAAAATTGTACAACCACTTTGGACAACCATTAAGCTACATTTCTTTAGGTTATTTTAAGTTCACGTACCACATGTTCTACTCACAGGTCTTTGCCAAAAAGATATGAAATACTACAGCAAGGCAAAGAGTTGTACACACAGGTTCGTTGCAACTTTATTGTTAATAACTAAAAACTGGAAATATCCCAAAAGTCCATGAACAAGTGATGGGATCATCAATATTACTCAGCAATAAAAAAGAGTGGACAACTAATACATGCAACAATATTGAGGAATCACAAAATATTTATGCTGAGTCAAAGAAGTTAAAAATTTTTACTGTACTCATAGATTCACAGGTGGATGCATATGACAAAGCCTATTAAAGTGCCATTTATTCAATGCTAATTGTACAATTAGTCTTTAACAAACAGAGAAGGACAACCACACTATGCAAGTGCTAGGTACACTGTAGTGAAACTAAAATGTCCCACATATGAAAAGTTGAAAAGAAAATCTTAAAATCAGTCAGAGGAGAAAAATTACATTCAAAAGTATATTGGGTAGGTTGATAGCTGATATTGAATGTGAAATTAGAAGGCAAAAACCAGGGCATTACTATCAATTGCCAGAGGGGAGGGAGAGGAGACTTCTATAGTATAATTCTTTTACCAGGACTTTTTTTAAGCAAGGAAATATACAAATGGAAAAACACAGCATGAATGTTAAGCAGTACAAAAGTGATGTCACATGGAAAGTCTGAAGAGTAAGATAAAAAGAACAAGTAAAGTTGGAAATATAAAATAAGTGTACATGTACAAGGAATGTACTAATCAACAAAATGATAACGTATTACAGGGATAAAATCATTAAAATACATTATACAAATATGGGAAGAAATAAATAGAGTAATGATGTTAAAAAGTCCGGGGAAGAGTGGAAATTTAAAAAGTGGTGGGAGGGGTGTAAAAGTGAAACAAATGTTTAACTTTCACATAATGGATCACAAAACCACAATAAATCAAAACCATACAGCAGTTAAAATAAACAAGATCATATATTCCAGAGTAGATAATGACATAAGCAAGATCAGGTGAATAAAAAAAGTTGCAAAATACTGTTGTCATATGGAACATATTTAAGTGGTAAAATTATAAAGCCTGGATGGAAAGATGGGCCCCCAGCTGAAGTACATAGTGGAGGAAGGAGAGTAAGAATGGAAAAAATGCTATTTTTGCTATACGTTAAATCATTCATTTTTTATAAACAAAAGACAAGATAAGTTTAGCTAAAAATTAACAGGTAAGATAGAGTAGATTCTACCAAATTCCCTACTTTTAGAATGTTAAGTATGGCATAATCAAAAGCAAAACTTTAAAAAAATATTAAAATTGTTGTCACTAATATTGACAGGTTATTGATAATTTCAGATATGACATACGGACGTAATCAATTTTGAAAAATATCAATGACTCTGAAAATTAGCATATTCACTTTTTTTTTTTTTGCAACTGGAGTCAACAATTAAAATATAATAATAAGGAACTTCCAGAAAGAAGGTAAAATGAGGACGGGAAGAACTCAGTCCATAACCATAAAGCAGCTAGAGAACAGGCAGAAACTCTCCAAAGCAGTGGCCCCAGTCCTCAGGTGGCAAGAGAAGGACCACTGTGATATATAAGAGAGAGTTGGATGAAGAATACAACATACTAAAACTTATGGGATGGGCAGTGCGACGGTGGCTCAGTGACAGGATTCTCGCCTGCCATGCTGGAGATCCAGGTTAGATTCCCCATGTCTGCTCATGTGAAAAAAAAACAACACAACAACAAAGAGAAACTATGACTTAGAAATGAAGGTGAGTGTACTCAACCACAGTCACCCATGAGGCCGGTGACTGGTCGTACCAGGCAGTGAAAAAGTGGTACATGCCTACTTTGGCTACCAGCTGGGGGAGTCAACCTCCAGCCAGTACTTTATTAGGCACATATTAATCAGAATGTCAAATACTGAAGAGAAGGAGAGAATCCTGAAAGCAGCAAGGGGAAAGTGATTCACCACAGACAAGGGAAGACACAGAAGACTAAGCAATGACTATTCATTGGGTACCATGAAGGTAAGTAAACAGCGGTATGATATATTTAATATGAAAAAGAAAAATTACAAGTCAAGAATTCTTCATCCAGAAAAGCCATCCTTCAAGAATGAAGAAGAGTTTAAAATTTTCACAGATAAATAAATGCTGGGAGAGTCTGTTAAGAAGAGGCCCACCTTATAAGATTTAATAAAGGGAGTTCTGCCAAATGAATGAAAAAGTCAGGAGACAGATACTTGGAGCCAGAATAGAAATGATCATTATCAATAGGTGTAACTAAAAGGATCAAAAAGAAGGAAAAATAGTAGATCTAACAAGTAAAAGCAAAGGGATAAAATGGTTAAATTGAGAACAGCTTTTACAGTAATAAGAATGACTGTTAATGGATTAAACTCCCCAATCAAAGCACAGAATGGTAGAATGGATAATAAAAATATGATTAATCTATATGATGTTTACAAGAGACTCATTTTAGACCTAAACACACAAATAGGTTGAAAGTGACTGCATGGAAAAACATATTCCATCAAGCAATAACTAAAGAAAGCTGAGGTACCTAGACTAATATATAGAATACGCTTTAAATGCAAAATTGTTATGAGATAAAGGACACAACATATTAATAAAAGGGATGGTTCCTCAAGAAGAAATAACACTGATGAATATTAAGCACCTAATCAAAGTGCTCAAAGTACATGAGATAACATTGGCAAAACTGAAGAGAGTAATAGAAATTTCTACAATAATAGTGGGAGACTGACATTCCTCTCTCTTCAATAGATAGAATATCTAGACAGAGGATCAATAAGGAAACAAAGAAAGTAAATATTGTAATAAACGAATTCGACCTTACAGGGAGCATCAGACCCTGAGCCAGAAGGATATACAGCCCCCTCAAGTGCTCACGGAACATTTTCCAGGACAGACTATGTGCTGGAGTACAAACTGGGCTTAATTATTTTGAAAAGACTGCAATTATACAAAATGCTTTCTCAGTTCATAATGGAATGAAATTGGAAATTAATAACCACTGAAGAACTTGAAATTTCACAAATATATGGATGTTAAACAACACATCTTTAAATAATCAGTAGGTCAAAGAAGACATTGCAAGAGAAATCAGTAAGTATCCTGAGGCAAATGAAAACAAGAATACAACGTATTAAAACTTATGGGATGGGTGGTGAGATGGTGGCTCAGTAGCAGAGTTCTCGCCTGCCATGCCAGAGATCCAGATTTGATTTCCAGTGCCTGCTCATGCAAAAAAAAAAAAAAAAAAAAAATTGAATTAAATTAAAACAAACAAACAAACAAAAACTTATGGGATGTAGTTAAGCTGGTGCTGAGAGGGAAATTTATAGCCTTAAATGCCTACATTAAACAGGAGGAAAGACCAAAACCTAACTGAACAACTAAAGAAACCAGAAAAAAAGCAGCAAACTATTTCCAAAGCAAGCAGAAGAAAATAATTAACAAAGATTAAAGCAGAAATAAATGAAATGGAGAGCAAAAATTCAATAGACAACCAACAAAATAAAACATCAGTTCTTTGAGAAGAACAATAACATCCAAAAACCCTTAGTGCAATGGACTAGGTAAAAGGAGAGAAAATCCAAGTGAGTATAATAAAAATTAAAGAGGTTCATTACCACAGACCTCGAAGAAATAAAAACGATCACAGCATGTGAACAACCACATGTCAACAAATTAGACAACCTAGATAAAATAGAAAATTTCTTATAAGTAATTGAAAAACCTATACTGACTTGAGAAAAAAATAGAAGACTGCAACAAACCAATTATAGGTTAAAAGATGGAATCATTCAAAAACCTCCCTACAAAGAAGAGCTCAAGACAAAATATCTTGACAGGGGAATTTTACCAAGCATTCTAAGAAGAATTAACATCATTCATGGTCAAATTTTTCCAAAAAATTAACAGTACCTAATTCATTCTGTGAAGCTAAACCCAATCTAATACCAAATAGTGTTAATGATACTCCAAGTAAAGGAAAGCTAAAGGTCAATCTCCCTAATCAATATAGATATGAAAATTCCTAACAAAATATTTGCAAGTTGAATCTAACAGCATATTAAAAGAATTGTACAGCACCACCAAGTTGGATTTATTCAGATATGCAAGGGTAGTTCAATGGTTCAACACAAGAAAATCAATAAATGTAGCACAACACATTAGCAAATTGAAAAAAAAAATTGTGTTCCTCTCAAATGATGCTGAAAAGACATTCAACAAAATTCAACATACTATCTTGATAACAACATTTCAAAAGGTAGGAATGCAGGGTAACACTCAATATGATAAAGGGTATATGTGAAATACCCATAGCTAATGTTGTACTCACCAGTGAGAGTCTGAAAGCATTCCCTCTAAGATTGGGAATTTAAAAAAAAATGCCTTCTGTTGCCACTGCTATTGAACATTGTGCTAGAAGTTATAGAAATAAAATATGTTTAAATTGAAAAGGAATGAAACTCCTATTGTTTGCAGATGACATGATACTATATTTGGAAAATCCTTAGAAAACTATAAAAGGCTAACTGATCTAATTAATGAATTCAGCAAAGTGGCATGATACAAGATCAACATGCAAAAATCAGCATGGCTTCTATACACCAGTAATAAGCTATCCAAGGATGTAATTAAGAAAAAGAAGTCCATTCACAATAGCAACTAAAATAAATTATCGAAGAAGTCAAAGAAAGCCTAATTATGTGGAAAGACAGTCTGTGTTCAGGATAAGAAGGCTAAATATTGTTGAGATGTAAATTGTACCTAAATTGATCTACATTCAATGCAAGAAGAATCAAAATTCAAACAATCTACTGTGCAGATTTGGAAAAAATAGTTATCAAATTTATTTGGAAGCTGTTTCCATTTGCTAATGCTGCTGGAATTACCAGAAATGGATCAGCTATTACAAAGAGGATTTATAAGGATACAATTTTAAATCCAAAGATCATGAAAATATCCAAATTAAGACATCCAGAGAAAGATACCTTGACTCTGAAGAAAAGGCCAATGACATTGGGGTTTCTCTGACATATGGGAAGGCATGTGGTGATATTTGCTGCCCTCCTCTTCCCTCCAAGCATCTGGTTTCAAGTGGTTGTATCATTCCCTGTAGGTCTTTCTGGCTTCCCTTAGGCATTTTGCTTTTGCATCTTCAAACATCTGTGTCCAGGTGTCTACCTTCTGTATTGGCACAAGCACTTTCTCTCTCCATGAGCTCTTTTAAGGTCTCCAGTCACGGTCTCCCACTTGAATGCGTAGAATCACATTGCCAACTGTGCTGGTTTGAAAGGAAGTATGCCCCCTAAGAAAAGCCATGTTTTAATATAAATCTCATTTCTTAAAGGTAGAATGATCCCTATTCAATACTGTATATTTGAAACTGTAATGAGGTCATCTCCCTGGTTGATGTGATTTAGTTAAGAATGGTTGTTAAACTGGATTAGGGGATGACATGTCTCCACCCATTTGAGTGGGTCTTGATTAGTTTCTGAAGTCCTATACAAGAGGAAACATTTTGGAGAATGAGAGACTCAGAGAGAGCAGAGAATGTTGCAGCACCACGAAGCAGAGAATCCACCAGTCAGTGACCGTTGGAGATGAAGGAAAACGCCTCCCGAGGAGCTTCATGAAATAGGAAGCCAGGAGAGAAAGCTAGCAGATGACACTGTACTTGCCATGTGCCCTTCCAGCGGAGAGAGGAGCCCTGACTGTGTTCGCCATGTGCCTTCTCACTTGAGAGAGAAACCCTGAACTTCATTGGCCTTCTTGAACCAAGGTATCTTTCCCTGGATGCCTTTGATTGGACATTTCTATAGACTTGTTTTAATTGGGACATTTTCTCAGCTTGAGAACTGTAAACTTGCAACTCATTAAATTCTCCCTTTTAAAAGCCATTCCATTTCTGGTGTATTGCATTCCGGCAGCTAGCAAAACTAGAACACCAACTAATCAGAAGGTCCCACCAACATTTCAGTGGGTTGCATCTCCATGGAAACAACCTATTCAAAAGGTCCCACCCTACACTAAGTCTTCCCCTATAAGATTGGATTAAGATTAAAGAACATGGCTTTTCTGGGGTACATAGTAGTTCAAACCAGCACAGAAGACTAGAGGCTTTTGAATACCCAAAAACATACTTAAGAAGAAGCATTAAGTTGGAGGACTCAAACTTCCTGTTTTTAAAGTTTATTATAAAGCTTCAGTGGTCAGTATAGCATGGTACTGTCATAAAGGTAGGTATAGTGATCAAAAGAATCTAATGGTGAGTTCAGAAATAGATGCTCAGACCTATGATCAATTGATGTTTTACAAGGCTCCCAAGCCCACTGAACTGGGACAGAACAGTCTCTTTAATAAATGGTACTGGGAGAAATGGATATCCTTACCAAGCCAATGAAAGAGGACTCCTATGTCAAACCCTATGCAAAACACTGTCACAGTGAACAAACAATCTGAATATAAAAGCCAGTACCATGAAATTCTAAAAGAAAATACAGGGAAATGTCTTCAGGACCTAATGTTAGGAGGTAGCTTCTTAGACCTTACATCTAGCATAATTATTGAAAGAAAAAATAGATAAATGGGAACTTCTCAAGATTAAATACTTCTGCACTTCAAAGGACTTTGTCAACATGGTAAAAAGGCAACTGATTCAATGGGATAAAATATTTAGTTGCCATATATGTGCTAAATGTTTGATATCCAGTACATATAAAAATAATCCTACAGTTCTAAAATAAAAAGATAACCCAGTCATAAAACAAGCAAAATAATTTTTTCTAAAGAAATAAAAATGGCTAAAAAGCACATGAAAAGAGGTTCATCTTCATTAGCTTTTAGAGAAACACAAATCAAAATCTGAATGAAGTATTATCTCACACCTACAAGAATGGCTACTGTTAAACAAACAGGAAACTACAAGTATTGGCGAGGATGTGGAGAAAAATGAATACTTATTCACTGGTAGTGGGAATGTAAAATGATATCGCCATTGTGGAAGACAATTTGGTTGCATTTCAGAGAACTAAATATTGATTTTCCCTATGGCTCAGCAATTCTGCCACTCATACACCCAGAAGATCTGAAAGCAGGGCAGACATTTGCACACTAATGTTCTTAGTGACCCTATTTACAACTGCCAAAACATGGAAACAATCCATGTGTCCATCAACCAATGAATGAATAAATAAAACATGGTATATACATATGAAAGCATGTTTTGAGAAGTAAGAAGGAATGAAATCTTGATGCACATTTCCGTTACTCCAAAAATAAAAATAAGACTACAAATACAAATGAAAAAGAACACCCAGAATATCCCATATTCCATATCCCCCTACTATTCATTTATTCTTGTCTTTATTTTATTACTTCTCTGTCCATACCCTGGATAGGGAAGTGTCAGTCACAGATTTTCACAATCACATGATCACAACATAAAAGCTAATCGTACAATCATCTTCAAGATTCAAGGCTACTGGATTATATTTCAACAGCGTCATTCTAATACGTCAAGAACTAAAAAGGGATATTTATATAATGCATATAAATAAGCTCCAGAATGACCTCTCAACTCTATTTGAAATCTCTCAGCTACTGAAACTTTATTTTGGTTCATTTCTCTTCCTTCTTTTGGTCAGGAGGACTTTCTCAATCCCATAATGCGAGGTCTAGGCTCGTACCCAGCAATCATGTCTCACACTGCCAGGGAGAAATTCACACCCCTGTTATTCATGGCCCATGTAGGGAAGATGGCAGTGACTTTACCTGCAGAGTTGACTTTGTAAGAGTGGTTATATCTGAGCAACAAAACAGGTTCTCTGCTGATGACTCTTAGGCAAAATTATAAGTAGGCTTAGTTTCTCCTTTGCAAGAATAAGTTTCATGAGGGCAAGCCCCAAGGACAAACAAAGCATCTTGAAGAGGCTTCCCTACATTCTTCTAAGAATTTTATGCTCCTGGTCCTTATATTTAGGTCCTTGATCAATTTTGAGTTAAATTTTATATAAGGTGTGAGATAGGGGTCCTTTTTCATTCTTTTGGCTATGAATATCCGTTTCTCCAAGCATCATTTGTTGAAAAGACTATTCAGTTCCAGTTGAGTGGACATGGTAGCCTTGTTTATTATCAATTGGCTATGTATGAGAGAGTCTATTTCTGAATTCTCAACTGAATTTCATTGGTCAATATATCTATCTGTATACCAGTCCCACGGTGTCTGACCACTACTGCTTTGTAGTATGTTCAAAGTCAGGAAGTGTGAATCCTACAATTTTGTTCTAGTTTTTCAAGAAATTTTTGGCTATTTGGTGCCCTTTATCCTTCCATATAAATTTTATAATTTGTTTTGCCATTTCTGCAAAGTTCGCTGTAGCAATTTTGATTGGGATTACATTGAATCTGTAGATCAATTTGCCTATACTATATTTAGTCTTCCAATCCAGAAACACAGAATGCCCTTCCATTTACTTAGGTCTTCTTTGATTATTTTAGCAATGCTTTGTGTTTTGCGGTGTACAAGTCCTTTACATCATTGATTAAATTTATTCCTAGATATTTGATTACTTTGTTTTCTATTGTTAATGAAATTGTTTTTCTTGATTTCCCCCTCGGGTTGCTTATTGTTAGTGTATAGAAGCATTACTAATTTTTGCATTTTGATTTTGCATCTTATCACTTACTGAACTTATTTATTAGCTCTAGTAGCTTTGTTGTATATTTTTCAGATCTCTCTCTATATAGAATCATGTCATCTGCAAATAGTGGAATTTTATTTCTTTCTTTCCAGTTTGGATGTCTTTTATTTCTTTTTCTTGCCTAATTGCTCAAGCTAGAAATTTTAGCACGCTGTTGAATAATAGTGGTGACAATGGCATCCTTGTCCCATTTCTGATCGTAAAGGAATGCTTTCTGTCTCTCACCATTGAGTATGCTGTTAACTGTGAGTTTTTCATATGTGTCCTTTACCATGTAAAGAAATTTCCCTCTATTCCTATATTTAATGTGTTTTTATCAAGAATTATGACTGGATTTTGTCAATTCCTTTTCTACATCTATGAAGATTATCATGTGCTTTTCCCCCTTGTATTTGTTAATGTGGTTGTTAAACCAATTGCTTTTTCTGTATTGAACAACACTAGCATACCTGAGATAAACCCACCTGATCACAGTGTGTAATTCACTTAATGCACTGTTGAACTCAATTTTCAAGTATTTTTTGAAGATTTTTCCATCTATCTTCATAAAAGAAATTGGTCTGCAATTTCTTTTTCTTGTAGTATCTTTATCCAGCTTGGTAGTAGGGTGATACTGGTTTCATAGAAGGAGTTAGGTAGCATTCTCTCTTTTTCAATTTTTGGAAGAGTGAGAACAGGATTGGTATTTATACTTCTTGGAATGATTGGTAGAATTCACCTGTGAAGCCACCTCATCCTGGGATTTCCTTGTTGGGAAGTATTTGATAACTGATTTAATCTCTTTACTTCTAATTTCTGTTTAGGTTTTCAATAGCTTCTATAGTCAGTGTAGGTTCTTCATGTCTTTTTTTTTTTTGTAAGAATGTGCCCATTTCATCCTAGTTTTCTAATATGTTGGCATATACTTATTTATATACATATAAAAAGATATCTTTTTATTTCTATGATGTCAATAGTAATGCCCCCTTTTCCTTTTCTGATTTTATTTATTTGCATCTTCTCTCTTTTTTCTTTGTCAATCAATCTGTTTGTCAATTTTATTGATCTTTCATTTTTGTAGGCTCTACTACATTTTTTATTCTCCATTTCATTAATTGCTGTTCTAATTTTTGCCATTTCTTTTCTTCTGCTTGCTTTGAGGTTAGTTTGCTGTTCTTTCTTCAGTTTCTGCAGATGTTCAATTAGAGCATTGAATTTAATTCCTTCCTTCTTTTTAATGTAGGCTTTTAAGGCTATAAATGTCCCTCACTGCACCACCTTTGCTGCATTCCATAAGTTTGGATATATTGTATTTTCATTTTCATTTGTCTCTAGATATTTACTGATTGCTATCACAAGTTCTTCTTTGACAATGAAGTGTAAGTAGAAGTGTAAATAGAAGACAGAATCACATTAAAACAAAGAATACATTGCTTAATATTTAAACATAGTAATTAATATATTCAGTAGTATTATTTCAAAACTGGAGGATATATAATTTGTGAAAGCATCTTTGACCATGATTGTTTAAGAGTATGTTGTTTAACCTCCATACATTTGTGAAAGTTCCAGTTCTCCAGTGGTTATTGAGTTCCAGCTTTATTCCATTATGGTCAGAGAAAGTGCTTCGTATAATTTCAGTCTTTTTAAATGTAAGAAGACCTGATTTGTGTCACAGCATATGATCTATTCTTGAGAGTGTTCCATGAGCACTTGAGAAGAATGTGTGTTCTCTGCTTTTGGATGCAGTATTCTTTAGATGTCTGTTAGATCTGGTTCATTTATCATATTATTTTGGTTCTTGGTTTTTTTAATTGATTCTCCGTTTACCTGTCCCATCCATTGAAAAGAATAGTGTGTTTACGTCTCCCACTATTATGGTACAGTCATATGGTTCTCCCTTCAGTTTTGCTAGAGTTTGCTTCATGCACTTTGGGGCACTCTGATGAGGAGTATAGATATTTATATAAGACTTTTATTTCTTCTTTTTTTATTACTCCTTTTATTACTATATAGGATCCTTCTTTATCTTATAATATTATTTCATTTAAAGCCTATTTTGTCTGATAGTAATATAGTTACTCCAGCTTTATTTATTTATTTTTTTTACTACTTGTGTGGAATATCTTTTTTCATACTTTCGTTTTCATCCTGTTTTCATTTTTGGATGTAAGCTGAGTCTCTTGAAAACAACATATAGAGGAATCATATTTTCTAATCCATTCTGCGTCTTTTGACTTGGGAGTTGAATCCACTAATATTCAAAGTTATTACTGTAAAGGTAGTCCTTGATTCAACCAACTTACCCTTTGGCTTTTATTTGCCAGATCTATTATTTTCTCTCCCTTTATATGCTTTAAGTTACTCATACTAAAAATGTTCAGTTCTGCAGCCTCCTGTAGACCTCTCTCTCCTGTCTGTTCTTTTCATCTAGTAGTTTTTGTAGGGCCAAACTCTTACTAATGAAATTTCTCAGCTTCTGTTTGTTGTTTATTTGTTAATATTTTAAATCCTTCCACATTTTTGAAGGACAGCTATGCTGAATAGAGAATTCCTGGCTGGGAATTTTTCCTTTCAATATCTTAAAATTACCATACCACTGCTTTCTTGCCTCCATGGTGTCTGATGATTGATCAGCTAGAGTCTTATTTGGCTTCTCTTATATGTGGCGAATCACTCTATTTTTGCTGCTCTCAGAATTTTCTCCTTCTCTTTGGCAATTGCCAGTCTGATTACTAGGTATCTTGGAGTGAGTCTTTTAGGATTTGTTCTGTTTAGAGTACATTACGTTCTTTGGATTTGCGTATCTATATCTTTTTTTAATGGGGTTATGAAATCTTCAGCCATGACTTCTTCTAATATTCTTCCTGGCTCTTTTCTTTTCTCCTTCTAGGAAACCAATAACGTATATATTTGTGCACGTTGTTTTGTCAGTCATTTCCCTGAGACCCTGCTAAACGCTTTCCATTTTGTCTCCATTTGTTCTTTTGTCTGTTCAATTTTGTTTTTTAGTCATATAGTTCACTGATTATTTCCTCTACCTCTTCAAATCTGCTATTGGGTGTCTCCAGTATATTTTCAATTTCATATGCAGTGCTTTTTATTTTCATAATATCTGTTCTATTTCTATGAATTCTTCCAAATTCTTCTTTATGCTCTTCTACTGTTTTTTTTTTAAATATCCTTTTTCTCTTTATACATATTTTCTTTCATTCTTTTGAATTGATTCAGGAGATTTGTTTACATATATATGATTCATTGTCCCAGATTCTGTATGTCCTCCAACTTTATGATCTGTTCCTTTGACTGGTCCATGTCTTCTTGAATTTTAGTATGCCTTGAGATTTTTTGCTATCTAGGGTTTCATTGTTGCCTGGGTTTGCATTAGGGAATGACTTTGACAGTTGTGTTGTCCATATTTCTCAGTCAAAACAGGACTGGGTACCCATACATGGGGTGTAGACCAGCTCCACTGGGCCTGGGATAGGATCCGGAGAGGCTCTGGGAAGCCTTGAAGTTCCCCTGCACTACCTGGCCTGCCCAGAAAATGTCAATCTGAGGTGACTTAATCATCCTCAGAAGCTGTTTACCACCTGGAACCCCAGCAATGTCTAACTAGGTGAGGCTGAAATGGGATTCCTTGCCCTCACTTAACTAATCCAAAATTGGCTCAACATGGGGCTATGTCCACTTTAATTGTGACAGAGGATTCTCCCAGCTTCTCTCATCTGTAGCCATCCCCCAGACAAGGATCAGACCTCCAGCTGCTTCTTTCCTCAAGGAGGGTGGTAACACAAAACACAATCTCTGACCAAGTTTTCTCAGACTCTTCATCCCTCACGACTAAGAAATGTCCTCCACTGTACCCTGGGTAGTTTCTGCCTGGTTATTTACTGCTTTTAGAGAAGGGTTTTTTGCCCTAGGCTTTTATTGTTGATTTCCTTTGTGTCGTGGCTCTTCTTTGACATTTGGTTCAACTTAATCTGGCTTTTAGAAAGGCTGGTGTTTGATTGGGTTTTTTCGGCTCTTCATCTGATATTTTGCCCTGGACATGTGGTCCAATTTCTGAGGTTGCACTATTTGCACAATTGTTTCACCAACAGGGGAAAGCTTCCTCTCTTCTGTTCCTTCTCTGGAAATCTTGATCCATTCTGCTTGTTTTATTTTGCTTTTACAGTGTGTGTGTGTGTGTGTGTGTGTGTGTGTGTGTGTGTGTATTTTTATACTGTTTCATCTTGGGTTACAGCCTGGGGAGGGAGAGAGGGAGTATCACCCCAGAGAAATATTTCCAAGTCAGTATTTCCCAGCCAAAACAAGGCTAGGGATCCATGAGGGTGGTGAAGATGTATGCCAAAGAACCCTGGTGAGGCTCAGGAAAGACGCCAAAAGCCTTTTGGACAGCTCCCTGAAGCTGCACTTTCCTGGCCTGCCCAGCAGATGATGCTCTTCAGTGAACTTTTCTCTACAGCCCTACATAGGTTCTGCTTCTTTGAATCTCTACTGGCTTCCCCCCTTGTCAAGAGTGGATTCAAATAATGGCACAGACATCTTGTCAGTACCATTACTCACCCCTCCACACCTGGGAGGGGTGGAAGATGCGTGACCCAGGGACCTAACCTCACTGATCAATAGCCCTGATCAGTACTCACCCTTGCCTTGCACTGTTATTGGAAAAGGCGGTTTCCAGGTCTCTTTCTGTCTACAGGGCTCAGCTAGGAGCCTAGGTGGCTAGCCTCGAGTGGTGGATAGGCGCCAGCAGTCACTGCTGAGTGATTTACTCACAGTAGTTTTTACTGTACTGTCTCAACCTCTTCGCTCTGCTCCTCCCTGGATGCTGTACAATGCTCTCCTGGAGTTTATTGCCCCAGGTGTGGAGGGGTGAGTACTGCAGCCCCCTAGCCTGTCATCTTCCCCAGAAGCTTAATGGTTTGTTAATATTGATTTAAAATCTGCTGTTTCAAATCTGCCAGAGATATGAATCTAAACCTCTATATATTCTTAAGCACAAATTTAAATTTTGTGGCCATTATCCCTTGAGAAAGATGGAATGGAGGAAAATAAAAAGAGCTTTTAATGTAGCAGTATTTCTCAAAATATGACTTTAGGATCCCCAACCACAAAATTACCCTGGGATATGGGGCTGAGTAAACTGCATTTTTGAAATGTACTCCAAGTAATTATAAAACACAGATTTAATTTTGAGAAAAACTTAATTTCATGGTTCATCTCCCCATTTGTCTCAGTCTCACTCTGCCATCAGATGCCTGTATAACCTTTATACCACCAAACAGTTTTTAAAAATTTTTAATTTTGAATTAATAACCACTTCCTTAAGTTATTAAAATTCTTTAGGACCTCTGTCTCTTTCTGGACTTGAAATTTAACAGAGCCATCAGAGTAACTTGATCTTTTCCTGATTAATAATACTATAACAGAACATTTCTTTATATTGTTTTATTTCAGAAAAGCTGGATAACAGTTAATATAATATGAAATTGCCAGTGTTAAAATTGCTATAACAGGAGATCTTTTTCATGTAGAATTACACATTCTTTAAGGATAGGTATCTGCTTTAAAATTAGAACTTTCCACTGAGAACTGAAAAAAAAATGTGGGTAAGGTCATCCCTCAAGTAACACACATGGTCACACTTTTTTAAGCTCATAAAAAAGGCAGTTATCTATGCAATTGAAGTATTTCTCTGCCCTCTTGATTCACATTGTGATTCTTGTAATCAGCCTGCTCTCTGCAGGAGTGAGCCATTTTAAGGCACAAGTTTAAGTTTCCTTAAAACTTGCCCTTTCCTTTTATAAGGCTTTATGCATTTGTCAATAATATAGAGAATATATATTTTTTTCTGCCGATTTCTTAGCATGCACTTGAATACTGAAATCAGTTTTGCCTCTTGCATTTTAAATCACGTGACCATCTTAAGTTTGAATACATATTGCAAATATTTGATTGTTCTAAAAGACATCTGAGTTATTGAAAATCAAAATTATGCCCCCTTTGTATCAATATCAAAATATATTTTCATTCCAAACTGTACTCTAGCCATTTTTTCCTTACATATAATCTTTGAGAACAAAATTATGCTTTTATTTACAATTGAATATCATGAAGAGGGAAGAAAACAGAATAAGATAAAAATCACTTTTAGAAAATATACTTTCTTTTATTTTATGTAAAAATGAATAAATATTCCTTAAAATGATCAACTCTATGAATGCAGGATTGTATTGTGATATTTAGAGAAAGTATTAAATTTCAGATGGACTTCCAAAAATTATATGAAGTGATATATGGAGAGACCAATGCCTAAAAATATTTAGGGAAAGTGAAAATTCAATCAGATTATTTAATTAGGACAATTTGAATATATATTATTAAATATATGTGTGTGTGTGTGCGTGTGTGTGTATACATACCAATATAATTTTGCACATAAATTTTCATGCAAATTCTACACCAAAAAATCTTAATTTAGGTCTAAAATCTCTATTTTTCATAGTATGCACTTCTACTATTGTTTTAATTTTAAGACAATTTTGCTGTAATAAACTGCAGATGAAGTAGTTAAGAAAACATGTAATGTTTTTGCACTTGTATTTCATCAGTCAGAAATTACATTTGACCTCTTTTGAGGTCTATTTTTTTCCAAGTTGACATCTATTTAAGAGTAAAGCAAGTGAATATACATTTTTGCCCTTCACTGTCTGTAACAGATTTGCAAATTTTGGACAAACGGATCTGGAGGTTTTACATGAACTGTGAGTCTCTCTCTGTTCAGTATTAGCTTCTATTATTTTATTATTTGGAATGTGTTAGATTAAAACAATAGCTGGCAATTTCCCAATGCTATCACTTAATAATAAAGTCTATTTTCAATAAATCAATGTTTAATTCTCTTAATGAAATCGGGAACACATCTTTAACTTTTGGACAATTCAAGTCTTTCGATACTTGTGGCAATGCTGTGAAATATCAGTCAGTCCTATGGTTCAGGCTACTTTCTCCTGCAACACTGAATACCTTACAGTTGTTTACACATCTGCAACACCTATCCTATGCCACTTCTGCTTTGCTCACAATTAATAATGTGGGAAGAAAGGTTTATATAGTTTTCTATAGTAAAATATCATCATCAAATCATATTGCTTTTTTTCTAAAAACTTGTCCAAATTCATAAGCTGCTGTGTATGCCTTTTAATGTTTTAAATATGCATAGTGCCATATATTTTGGAAAGGAAACTGTCCTTCACGAATATTATTTATAAATTAACCACGATATTTTCATTTTATTCTGTCACACATTTTCTGATGTGGCGTTCAAATTTACCCTTTTCAGTGCAATGCTATTATTCTGCAGCTTTACCTTCATTCCATATTATAAAAGAAAACTAAAGCAGCAGTTTTCAGCCACAAGAAATATTATACCATTTATCTTTAGTTTGAAAATAAATGTTTGATATTTTTCCATTTATCTTCTGATGTTCATTCTTTTTCTGCCATGTTAAGTTCACAGGGAAATGCAAATGATAATAGTCATAATAAAATATTTATTTTAAACAAAAGGAATACCTAATAACAATCACAAGTCCTTTGAATTAACAAAATATAATGTGCGTGTATAAGTATTCTTTGCGTTGACTTTTTCTTTCTCATTATTATTCTTTTATAATATTTTTAGAGTTTATTCTTTAGAACTGGAACTTCATAACTGAATCTCCTGGCCATCAGTGTAGGGCAAATTATTCAAGTTTCAGTATTTCAATAATAAGATGTCAGTTTATAATCCTCCCTGTTGAAAGGATTGTCAGAAATGATTGAATCTCAAGTGATATGACCTCAATGTCATTTAAAGCTTGCCCTCACAAGAGAGTCCAAGTTATCTTAGAAGCTCCTTTGTGCTTCTCAGACATTTTTCTTTTTACTAATACCATGTGTGTAAGTCATGTTTAAGTATAATTCGAGCTAAAGACCAATTCAAGAAGAGTCCTGTATGCATAAAGCAGTCGCTGTGTCATTTATTTTGAACATTATTGTGAAGATATATGGATACTATCTTAATATTTTTTTTTCAAAAAACCCAGAATGTGTTGTTGAGACTGCTAATTTTCAGCTGCTCCACGGTGGAAGTATTTGCTGCAAGGATTTTTTCTTACTGTTTAAATACCATGTCTTTTAAGCAAAGCAAACAAATCTTTGCATGCAAACAAGTATCTACCTAATGATTTTATATCCATGACAGTGTCTTTGCCACTGTTACAAATTTGCAAAGCAAAGAGGTTATCTAAAAGTCATGCTTTCAGGAGCAGAACAAAAGGACATGTACGTAATGTAATGGCTTATAGCTAATAGCTTGGCTTAGAGCATTGTGGGGGCTCACTAAGCAAGTCCATAGTTTCTAAGGCAGACCACCAGGAATGGACAACTGGAATGCCCATAAAGGAGCTGATGCTGCAATCCGCAGGCACTATTTTTTTTTTTCCAGGAAAACCTCAGTTCTGCTCTTAAGTCCTTAAAACAGATAAATCAAGCCAACCTATATTTTCCAAGAAGACCTCCTTTACTTAAAGTAAATAGATTAAAACATCAATAAAATGTGCATAATACCTTCACATCACTTAGTGTTTGATTGGGTTATTAGGCAGTATAAGCCAAGCAATTGACAGACAAAATTATCACCAGTTGCCCCTTGCCAATTAGGCACTCATACACTTCTCAATAAAACATACTTTATCTCCAAATAAATATTAAAACATACTCATACTTCCACATAGTATGATACAACTATCCTCCTTACAAGTGAAAAATCATTAGCTCTTATCCCAGAAGAGGATGCAAGATCCTTGGGCATTATTCATCGTTCTCCTTGATATTTGGTACCTTAAATATTGTGATGAGACATTAACTGTTATTAATAGATATTATATTATATAAGGGGATAAGAGAGAGAAGAAAAATATTTTGTATGTGATATGTATATATTATATATGTGTGGATATATATATATATATGCAAACACATGCACATATTCACAAGAATAAGGAAGAAATACTCATAACTATATAGTCTACATTTCTGGACACCTGGAAATAACTGGGATTTATAATTACTTTCTTCCACTATTCATCTCATATTCCATTTTTTTCCACAACCACCACAGCTACTTGTAGTCCTTGTCATTGCTGAAAGATCTAGGCAGCCATTAGCAGTCCTACTTGAATTGGATTGTGATATTCCATTGACTTCAATCACAAAGGCAGTACTAAGAGATACCCCATGAGGAATTCCGGACACACACTGTTCTTTAATTCCATTGTATAATAGCAGCAATTTCCTCTTGTTAAGTGGTTAAATAAAATGTTTGTAGATCACTAAAATTAATAGCCATTTGCATCTTCTGAGTTTTGTCCATTGGTTCTTGGGCCCAAGAATTCTAGCTGTGGGAGACATAGCTCCAAGATATTGGAGCTGGCACTGTAACTGTGTCTTCAAAGCCAATCCACCGGAAGTGCAAGAGTAGTTCAGTGGTAGAATTCTTGCCTGCCACACAGGAGACCCAGTTTGATTCCCTATCCATGCACTTCCCCAAAAAACAAACAAACAAGCAAAACAAACAAACAAAAAACAGACAAATATTTAACAAATGGTGCTGCAATAATGGGATACTCACATGGAAAAAGATGAAATGTGACCCCACCATACAGCATACAAAAAAAAAAAAAGAAATTAAAATCAATCCACCATTCTATCAATCTAGCTTGTTTCAGGATGATGGTGAACATGGTGAGACTTGAGTATTTGAAGAACATGGGCCCATTGTGTCACTTTTTTTGTTATGATGGGAACTACTTTGATAAAGTATTTTGTAAGTACACTGATGGGTAATTTTGCAGAAGCATTGTGTGCAAGACAGTGTCTATTCCAGTAAGAACAAAGTACTTCCCCTTCAATGATGGAAGTGGTTCTATATAATCAACCTATCATTAGGTAGCTGGCTGATCACCTTAGGAAATTGTGCCAAAGTTGGGACTAAATGTTGGTCTGAGCTAATGCAAATTGCACTCTTGTTTCAGCCTGAGCAGTCTTGGTAAGTGGAAATTCCTATTGCTGAGCCCATGAGTTATAGTTTGCTGGCTGCCAGAATGCAATATACCAGAAACAGAATGGCTTTTAAAAAGGAGGATTTAATAAGTTGCTAGTTTACAGTTCTAAGGCTGAGAAAATGTCCATAGAAGTCTATAGAAATGTCCAGTCAAAGGCATCCAGGGAAAGATACCTTGATTCAAGAAGGCTAATGAAGTTCAGGGTTTTTCTCTCAAGTGGAAGGGCACATGGCGAACACAGAGTTTCTCTCTCATCTGGAAGGGCACATGGCAAACACAGAGTCATCTGCTAGCTTCTTCTCCAGGTTTCCTATTTCATGAAGCTCCCCGGGAGGCATTTTCCTTCTTCATCTCCAAAGGTGGCTGCCTCTGAACTCTCTGATTCTCATGGTTATGTCATTCTTCTCTGCTCTCTCTGAATCTCTTATTCTCCAAAATGTTTCCTCCTTTTATAGGACTTCAGAAACTAATCAAGACCCACCCAAATGGGTAGAGGCATGCCTCTACTTAATCCAGTTTAACAATTACTCCTGATTAAATCACACCCCCAGGGAGATGATCTAATTACAGTTTCAAACATACAATACTAAATAGGGATTCGAAGAAATGGCTGCCTTTACAAAATGGGATTAGGATTAAAACATGGCTTTTCTAGGGTACATGCATCATTTCGAAACAGCACACCATGTATAACCCCCATTCTGCCACTATGGTCACTTTTCTCATGATGTCATTCAGTAATGACAAGATGGGTTGAAACAAAGTACTTACTGTTATCCAGAGAATAAGTAATGCTATCTATTTGAATATTAATATCTCTTTGCTGAAGTCACCAAGTGGTAAGCATTCACATCAGACACAAAGATCTTTATAATTTGGCCAATAGAGAGATATTTCTATACTGCCTCATCCCTAGATCTCCTTGTGCTCAATTCTCCAGTCATATTCTTCTGAATTTCTTGACCATCTATCCCAGCCATTCCCCACAGTCCATAGATTGTTATCCACTCAAACTTCTGGACCCTTAAGCAAAATGAAAAAGTGATGCATTTTTCAAAGTTATGCCCCTTGTGGCAATTTATCTTCACCACTGTCTTTCAGGAATACCCAAGTATGCGGCTGTGAGGTTATAGTGGCCCACTTTGGAGTGGTGACTGAATATCATGCAAAATCACTATAAACGAGGCCAAAGTTTTCTCTTCCTCACTCAGATGATTATAGAGAACTACTAATTGATTCCTGTGAGCCCTCCCAGGGTGTGTAAGCTAGTTTTGCATGATAAATCAAATTTAACTTCCCAATGCCCTTACACCTTTGGATACCTTCTTCCACAGCATATCGAGACAGTTGTGGTATTTCAACTTCATCTAGTAGAAGCCATCTTTTGGTCCATACTTCAGAAATCAAATTATGTGATAGAGCCCTTCCTAAAACCTTGAGCTAAATTATGGGGTCCAGAATCTCTCCTTAGTAGGTTCATATCACTAAAGTTAGCCTGTTCCAATTTTATATTCCATCTATCATTATCCCACACCATTACTTTCATTTCCCATACATATTTGCAAGATTTCCAACTTTATGATATGGAAAATCTGGCAGATACTTTGAAATATAACCCACCTTCTCACCTTGTACTACAGTTTGGCCTTTAGTGGGACTTGAGTCTAAAATATAGATCTAGAAGCAAAAGGGGTAATTGAGGTTCATGAGGAGAATCAGCAGTAGTTACAAGGCAGCTATTTCTGCATGCCATTACCATTGTTTACACAAAGTTTTAATCCCCTCAGATTGGAGTGGAAGGGCTCTTTCTACTAGTAAAGAAAATTCAGCAAAGCTTAGGGGTTCTATGTGCCCAGCCTCAACAGGATATGCCCAAATGCCCCCATTCCAACTTTAAGGATGACATTCCTTCTCAATCAAGGTCCTTCCTTTAGCCTCCATGGAAGGTTAGGCATTCAATTTGGATTGTATTTAAGTCACTTACAGAATAACATACTTAGTTTGGTTTTCAGCAATCTCATTTGCAGTTACTTGAGATAAGGGTTTCTTTCTGGGAGTACACAGAGACTTTTAGGTCATTTATAATGAGCTTGAGCTGGGCATTTGAAGTCCGAAGTTCATCCTTACTGCACCACTTTTTCCAGTGCATTTATGAGCACCAATTAATCTTGTTACACAGGTAAGTTTGACAAAAATGTTCTAAGGTATCAATATATGCTCACCCAGAAACTTACCTTTCATAAATATTTGGTTAGTCATCTCCAGTGGTAAAATTTTACATATCTCCATTGTCGTATCACATGATTTGTTATCAGTGCTCTTTTTAATCCTCGAAATAGTCATTATTAGCATAAACTCTAATGCAATTAGGAAATCAATTCCAGAAATCTCAGAACTGACATGCAAAAATCATCCCTAAAATTCTGTTCCTCCAGAACCACTCTTGGCACCAAAACCTGTGTCTGCCATTGTTGTTCAGAGAAACAGACCTCAAGAGGACATAGGACATACGTATGTATTATCTATCTATCTATCTATCTATCTATCTATCTATCTATCTATCTATCTATAATCTATCTATCTGTCTGTCTGTCTACCTACCTACCTACCTACCTATCTATCTACTATTACTATCTATCTATCTGAGAGCTAATGCTGCCAGAATGCAATGCAGCAGAAATAAACTGGCACTTTATAAATGGGATTTATTTAATTATAAATTTATAGTTCTTCAGAGGAAAGGTAGTTTACTTTCATCTGTCTTTCTCTGTCACATGGGAAGGCACACAGCGATGTGTGGTCTGCTGGCTTTCTCTCCTGGCTTCTGTGTTCAAATGGCTTTCCCTGGGGCATGTTCTTTCCGCATCTCCAAATGTCTGAGTCTGTGCTGGCTTGGAGCTCTGAGCTGAGTTATGCTGGGCTGGGCTGAGCTCAGCTGAGCTGTCCTGAGCTATTTGTCTTTCCCATGACCATTCCTTTTAAGCCTCATTCATTATGGAACGTACTCCCCGTAGCCAACCACAGATGTAATCAGCCATAGATGAATTTCACATGGTGATGATTTAAATCCACAGCAGGAGAACTAGTCACCATCACCCAGCCAAGTTGACACCTGAACCTAACTACTAATTAGGGCATAATTTCAATAAAATAGTTTATTGCTATTTAATGATACAATGCTATATAAATGATATAAAGCACTCTATACCTTAATTAGAATTTAATGCCATAAGAAATTTCCTATGACTCTAACATATTTAAATGTCTTTATTCAATGTTGTTACAAAAATCACTATAAAGCCTTGGCAAAAGACAGCACTAAAATGGTTTGCATAAGTCAATTCAGTGGTAGAATGCTCTCCTGCCATACGGGAGGACTGGGTTCAATTCCAAGCCCAAGCACTGCCCCCCACCCACCAAAAGAAGAAATCAAAGATATTGTTAAAAAGATTAAAATCTGCAGAATATATAGTATTTCTGAACAGTCATAGGGGAAAATGCTTTCTAAAATGAGATACAAATGTGGCACATAGTAATGGGTAGGAGGGAAAATAGTTAAGTGATCTGTTCAGGCTTAATTTTTTTCCCTATGTAATGCACATCAATTTATTTTCTTCCAAATTCTATATTAAAGAGTGAAACACAACTGAAAATCAATGACAACAAAAGGAATAGGTATGACTACATTCATAAGGTGCTGTTGAGGAAGATGCATTTGACATTTTAAAATGGGATAACAAGCAAAATGCCTTTGTAATCCTCCCTGAATTTAAGCTTATTTAAGCTTAAAAGAGGCTTGACATATTTAAAAAATGAGTTGAATTAGTGCTAGGTTCATATTTTATAAAAAGAAAAAATGAAGACGCAAATACCATTCTTTGTAATACGCCAGTGATTATTTTTGTAATTGGATAAATAATTTTAAGCTGAATCTAGTACAAGATGCTTTTTTGACACAGTGTCAATTTTCAATTTGCTTTCAAGTCTTAATTAGATTCATACTTTTCCATGCAATTTTCATTTGAACAACTGAGACATTTCTCGGTTCTAATATGCTTGTTAGCGGAGAGTGCAATTAAATCTATTGCTTGATTATCTTTTGTTTCATTCTCAACAATACTTTTACATCAGGTGCTAACGGTCAAGTATGTGATCAGCAATAATTCTCATATTGCAATTGTGAAATAATCAAAAACGTTGGGAATTTACTTCTGCACACATACGTTTTATTCTGTTTTAAATTTCTTTGGCTGTGTGGAGAGGATCTTCTTTTCTTTCATTTTTGAATTTCCACTGAGCAGCTGAAAATATTAGATGAAACAAAGAGTGAAAACTATCGGATGGCATCAGGAGGAGAGAGATGTATGGGATCTTGAAATGATGAAGGTGGTAGTGATGCAGGTGAACGTAAACTTACTGAGGTCAGTTTATACGCCAGACACTGGTGCTGAGCAATTTACTTTAAACTGCCTAATTTAGTCCTCACAACAATTCTATGAATTTGACAAAATTATCCTAATTTTCTGATGTACACTAAGTATCAAAGAGGCATGTAACTTGACAAAGTTCATAGTAACTAACATAAACAGTAATTAAACAGACTATTTTAGTTTCCTAGACTGCTCAAAGTAGATACCATGAAATAGGTGGCTCTAAATAATAGGAATTTATTGGGTACAGTTTGAGGCATGAGAATGTTGCAATCAAGGTATCATTAAGACAATGTTTTCTTCCCATAGGCTGGCTCCCAGCAGCCTTGGGATCATCTTCACATGGCAAGGCACATGGTGGCATCTGCTGGTTACTCTTTTATTTTTTTGATTTCAGCTTCTTGCTTCTATGATGCACATGCACTCTCTCCCTCCCTCTCTCTCCCTTCCACCATCTCTCTTTCTCTCTTCCTCTTTCCCTCCTCCTCCTCTTTCTTCCTCCTCCCTCCCCTCCCCCTCCCCTCTCCTTTCCTTTGCTCTTCTTTCTTTCTCACTCTCTCTCTGTATTCATTCCATTTATAAAAGACTTCAGTGCCACCCGCCTTCCCTCATGGCTTCCTGGGATCACCTTCCAAATTAAGTGCCTTTGTATACAGTTCCTTGCTCTAGAGATACCTTTGCTTGGAAAGAAAATAAAGACAAAGGGAAATTTAAAAAAAGTGGACTCAGGGATTCACTGGAGATGGAGAAGAGTAAGATCAAAAGAAGAATTGACAATAACACCAATATTTTCTAGCTTATAGAAGAAGAAGATGAATTTTGAAGCCATTCTCTTAATTCGGAGTATCAGAAAAGGAATAGGTTTCTGGAGGAAGCTTATGAGATCCATGTTTTAGCCTTTTGTGCTTGATTTCCAGTGGAGACATCCAATACCAATATCAAGGAGGCACATTTATTAGAACAAATATAGGTCAGATATATAAATTTGGAAATCATTGGCATACATACATGTTGATAACCTTGTGGATAAAATTAGTTAAAGAGAGAGCATACCATTAGATGAGCACCTAAAAGGCAGGCATCAGAAAATCAGTATTTAATTGCCAGCTGGAAGAAAATGAACTTTCAGAGATGATGTGAAAGGCACAGGATAAATCAGACAAGAGAAAAATGAGAGTGATGTCACAGAGACGAGAAAAGAGTGCTTCTGCCCGTATTGTTACTATTCCAATAAGTAGAAAGTGTGTTTTTAAGGCACACAGAGGACTATACACTGGAAAATTCACTGATTTCAGCTTTCTCACACATTTAGTGTATAATATTTAATATTATATCTGTCAGTCCTGTGTAAAACAAGCATATCACTACCACTTTCCTGTATTTTATCCATCCTACTGCATGGTACTGCAATGCTTTTAGGCTCTGTCTATAAAGAGGCAGGGGTTTATTTTAAAATATAATTTATTTATATTTCTATAAAAGAAATAAAGCGCAATCACCAACAGGAATGCCTGAACACTTTCTGGTGAAGAATTACGGAAGAACTACAAAGCTAAAAACTTTTACTGTTAATGTATCATTAATCGCATTCCATTTCCTTCTCCAAGGGGAAGCTTATTAGAGGAAGGGTTAATGACACTGACCTCGAACACCTGCAGTTATGTTCATTTAATCTACATCATTTGACCAGTAAAGAGTGTGACTAATAATAATATGCATACATGGTTTAGTAGCTTATAGGTCTATCAGTACCATTTTAGATCCTAAAGTGTTCTATTATTTATATCTATTAAATATTAAGGCATTTATTCAGAGAGAGCAGTGACAGAAGAGAAATTGTTCTAGCACATGTGAATATTCAGAATTCAAGCACTGATCTTGTGCTTGTGGGTCACTGAGGATATCAGATCAGATAACTAAAACAGAACATGTATAAGCCTTCTGTTATATTAGACGGCAGAACCATTTTTATAAGAAAGTGTGTTTTGATTCTTCCTTATATCTTACGTTTTGGGAACTACTCTTTGTTATTCATCCTTCCATCAATTGCCATACCAGGGGGAATTTATTGACCTTAAATTCTGGAATCTAATTACTTCTTAACTCTTTGTAAGCTGATGTTTCATTCCAATTTTATCAATATCATTTTAATAGAACTGAATGATTTGCAGTGGTCAGTGGGAATTTTATGGTCATTTCCTTTTAGTTCCCAATATATAAATGCCCTTCAGTGAGGTGCATGTCTTCACAGTCCAGAGAATGCTCATTTCAATTATATTTGAACATATTTTCCATCAGTTAAAATGCTCTTATTATTCCTTTCTGTCTGTCCAAATCACACCTAATAATCAAGGACAAGCTAATTTCCAAGTGTCCCATATCCTGTACTCCAACTACTAGAGTCAACAGTTTTAACAATAGTTAGAATTTGAGTTTACTGCAATTTTATATCTGTATTTATTTTTCTGTTTTTTTCTTTGTGTGTGTGTGTGGCTGTGTGTGTCTGTGTGTGTGTATTCTTTAAATTGCCAACAAGTTTGAAAACTCATTGAGGACAGATACTTCTTTTTTTTCATGCAAAAGGTGGTGGGTCAATTCACCACCATGGTCATTTAACATCAGTTGGATCAGATTTTCGTTTAATCTCCAACTTTCACTCTTTTTGAAACCTAAGCCAAATTACTGAAACTGTCTATGTCGAAGTTTCTTCATCTGTAAAATGGAGACAGTGAGAGTATCTATCAAAAAAAGGCAATTTTGTGGAAGTAATTAGGGATTTTATGTAATGAAATTAAGTACATATAAATGCATTTACTGAATAAATGCAATTGACAATTTTGAGGTAAACACAAGTCCAATAAACTGATTACATTTTTTAAACAGATCACATTTTATATTGTAAAGTTCAAAAATCATATGGTTTCATCTAAATATATAAGTTCAGTAAGGAAATATTTTACTATATTTTCATTATTTATATATATATATATATCTGTATAAGGAAAATATATTTAAGAGATTTCATGGTCAGGGTTCTAGTACAACTATTCTCACTCTTTAATAAGACTGGAAATTAAATCTTGACTTTATGATAAACAAATGACCTTTGGTAAATATGCCTATAATAGTGAAAATATATATTTCCTCATGATAAAAATACCTATTATAATTAAATTTCCACCAATCATATATGTGGAGAAAAATCCAATTCAAATATATATAAAAGAAGGCTAGAATAACTCTGAAGTACATATAGAACACATATTTAAACTATTTAGTTTATTTTGAAAGCTTCAGGAAAATAACAAATGCTACTGATCAAAGAAGTAAAACTTGACTAAAATAGAAATATGGTTTATAAAGGAAACAGCATCCTTTTCTCATATAGTATCTTCAATTAATCTCATAGAGGCATAAAGATCCATCTTTCTTGTCCTTCACAAAACATCCAAATAAATATATTTAAACACTATTCACATGCAGAACTAGAAAAAGCATCTAATTGCATTTTAATGTCTCTGGTATAGTGCAAGGCTGATTTGTATTTATGATCAAAGTTTAATCATTTTATAATTAATTTATTTTGTTCTCTCATTGGTTCCTCCAGGTTATACATTTGCTTGATTTAAAGGCAAATAATCTAGAAGCAAGGTAAGAGTATTCTTTGTTTTAATGCAATTTAAAACCGGAGGATTTCATATAAAATGAACGGTTTGATTCTAACATTATGTTTTTATTTAAGTACCAAGACTAAGAGTTTGGTGAATTATTATGGTAGTGGGATGTTGGTTTCCTTCCTTTGGTTTGATTTGGTGTTCCTTTGCTTACTCTTATTTTTTCTTTGTCTAAATGTAAACATTAAGTGAAAGAGAATACATTGGAAGGGGAGAGTTATTCTGGTGCGGGTAAGCTACATGTTTGAGATTGCACTTCGGTTACTGACTGGATAGATTTGGGTCACTCATTTATTGCATCTGTAAGTGATAACCTCAAGATTAAACACTTCTTCCTATGGGAAGAATTATGACTCTATGCAAACTTTCCTGATGCTCAGACCCATATTGTTCACAAACATAATAAAGAAAACTAGTATATTTCAATAGGCTCATACTAGGGGTACAGATTCTGGGTTATTATTAAGAGGATAAGACTTTATTGTACTAAGCCCAATTTATGATGCTACCACAATTCTTCTGGTTTTTTTTAGCATAAATATTACTAATGGTGGTATATTTCTAGTGCCTTTTATTAAATATTATGCATACTTGTAAAAGTAATATTTGGCTTTAAATCACTATGTTTTATTATGTATGAAAAGTTTAATGGAAAACTAAGAAAATAGCATTATCTAATAATCTACATATTTTTGATAAAAGCAAAATATCAAGGAGGTTAAATGTTAGATGATACATTGTTCAAATTATTTTAATTATTTAAATAATATAAATGTAAACACACCTCTCTGCACTTTCTGTGTTTTTTCCTCCATTCTTTTTTATTAAATTGCTAGCTCTCAGTACAGAATATGAAAGTTTGGCACTGAGAATTCTGTAAAAACATTGTTCTAGATCAACAACTGGTAGGCATGCTATAATACAGACTATCACACTATTCCATAGGCCCATTTAGCTATTTTTCCTTTACTCAAGTAGGTTCCTCTAGGAAAACTAATTTTATGAATCTTACCATGGATTAGAAAATTTCATTTCAAGGATGTTGGTAGAACTGATTTACCATTAATGAGCTAAATCAGGAGCAATCCCTGAAATTTTTCTCATTATTATCATGCCTAGCTCATAGACTTAATATACCCAGTAGATAGAAGCAATCAAGTGCATATACCTAAGCCCTGAAAGAAACTTAGAAGATAAAAAAACTTTCAATTTCATAGAAAAGCAACTACTGGATTGTCAATTTACTGTTTGTAAAAATGGTACTTAATCTCCCTTTTGGAATCTCTCAATCTCCTTTTTTTGCTTTCCATCTGCTTTCTTCTTAGATAGAACTCAAGTTTTTCCATATAAAAACTTATTTACCATAACATAAAACTATTTGGCAACTCCCCTAATTGATATGCCATTGAATCAGTTTGAATTAGCAAAAGGTTAAGACACAAAAACAAAATTTGAAGTTTTGTGAAGTCAGAAGAGTTGACAAAATGTACTAAGATGTAGTACATCTTACACTCCCTGGGGCTGCTGCTTGATTTGGGTATCGGGGTCTTGAGTGCGTAATAGAAGGGCTGGAATCTAACCATATGTCCGCAACTGAAGAGTTTTGTTCAACTGGAAAGTGACTAAAAGTTTCCCTACTTCAGGGCCACAATCTAGAAAATGCAGATGCAGCAGTAATACGGTTGTGAGGATTAAATTATGTACAACATGTAAAATTCTGAGAGATTTCCACTGAAGAATTTTAGTGTATAGTGCAAACGCTAAGATAAATTAGGTGTTATCCTTATGGTTACAAACGAGTCTCTAAAATTCATGAAATAAAAATAATAATTTTTCTGTTTTTTTCAAAAGAATATATTAACACAGATTAGGAAATTTGCAATGCAGAGGAAATAACTTATTGCCATATCATTGTATTTTTGTTTTATATACATACACACACATATATATATATACAAATAAATAAGTATGACTTGATTTGAAATCCAATTCAACTCAAATGCCTTAGCAATTTTCATTAGCACATGTATTTCTTTAGTGGTATATAACCTCCTATATTTAATTTTTTCCTTCATGATTTGCAGTGTATCTTTAATATCTCTAATATGATATATCTGTGCATCAACATCTCTTCATTTTAATGAGTCAGGAAGTAAATCTAGAAGAAAAAGATACATAAAAGAACACGCATAAGAAATGTGAATTAATTATATCATTAAAACTATATTACCATTAAGTTATTTGGAGGGTTTCAGGTTATTTAAGCAAATAAATTTGATTTATTTTACAACTATCAAAACTGATAAAATGATCATTTTAATGGACAAAGATTTTGTATTTAGCAGTTAACCATCAAAATTTTATTCTTTAGCATTGTTAAAGAACGTCCTTGGGTTTTGCAATCATATAGACCTTTATTTGAGGCTCTCTCTGTCAGATGCTTTTTAGGACTATGCACAAAGCTTTGTCTGCATCAGTTCACCCATATATAATATGGAGGTCAAAAGAAAGTCTCAAGGTTGCGGAGAAAATTCAATAACATGAAAAGTGGAGCCAGTGAAAAGGTTGGCTCAAAATAGGTATTGATAAATATTAATTACCTGCTAACCAAGTCTCCAAAATCTACTGATTGGGGGCTAAACTATTCTTATTTTAAAATGTGCTTTGTCATTTAGATTTCTTAAGCTTCACTCCTAGTTAGGAAGTTATCAGAATCCTAGAGTTGCCAACAAAGCTAATCTTTATCCGGCAGAGTTGGAGGACAGAGAGTGTGCTTCAATAAATTTTACTGAGATTAATGAAAAGTCATCACATTTATACAGTGAAACATCTTCACCGGAGATATTTCATGGCCTACTTATAACAACTTACTCACTTATCTGCCAATTGCTTTTTAATGTATTTTTAAATAGAGCATTCTGAAAAGAGTCTAGTATAAATATAAAATTCTATGCTTCTGAAGAATTTTTTTAGAATAAGTTGAAAGACAAAACTAAATTCTCTACACGAATGAGACTTCATGAATTCACTGAGAATTCAACACTGATGGCTATTTTTGAATTACAGGTAGATTAGAAATGTAAGGTAAAAGAGGAGGCTGTGAAAAACAGTGTCAGTCTTAGAGAACGCAGCAACTGCTCAAGGATTAAAAACAAAATAAATCTCAGGTTGTTTCTGAAACTCTAAGCTAAATGAATAAAGTCAGACTGAAAGTCTGCTGAGTTAAAAAACAAAAGGTATCCATAGTTCCTAGAAATTAAATGCAAATAAGTTAGCTAGACAATCTCTAGAATGCCTAGACTGCAATCTCTTCAGATTCATTTTGCTGCCCTGCAGATGGCAAGTTTCTTATTTAGCCGCCAATTGTAAACATCTAGTCTGTGGTTGGTCCTTTCCTAGAAGAGGTTTACATACATGACTTCACTTAGTTCCTTTACAAGTGTATAATTAAAGATGTTTGAATAACTGTGATATAGAAGTCTTTTTAAATGGCTAAAGTGAATTCCAACCTTTTTTTTTTTCATTCTCTTCCTCCTCCTTCTTTTTCCGGAAGAATGTAAATAAATTTTGAATGCAGCTACTTAGTCCAATTGCAATCCATATTCAAACTTGGACACGACTCACTATTGTCCTTTAAGTGAGTACTTCATTATTTTGAAATATATATAATAGTGTAAAGACACTATTAATACTTTCAAGTATGATTTTTGGGAATATTATTTTTATAGCAAAATAGCATGAAAAGAATTGGGAAATACTGGGTAAAAATATGTTTTTATTAGCAAAATTTACATGCTTTAGAACAAAGTGGATACTTAATGTATTAAAAAATGTAACATCATTTTATTATTTTGTTAAATGGACTGTTTCTTTAGCTATAAACCGAATTGAAGTGTTAATGTTGAGAATTTGAATTCTTGTCTAATAACAGCTGGATGTGTCCATGAAAATCTTACCTTTTTTTACCAGAAAGGTAGGTATCATGTACTCAAACATAACCCTGTATTTCAAATTTCTGTTAAAGCGCCTTCTTCAACAGACCATTAATTATTTTACAAAGAGTTAACCTTTAATTTTAAGCTCACTATAAGCCAAATTTATTATTTCTAAACTTTTAGGAATACTGGAAACATTATTGCTCACTATAGTATATTATTTTATGCATACGCATTTATGGTTTCTTTTTATGAAAAGTTCAGACTATCTACACATGGTTACTTAGATTTATCCTGACGTTAAGGGAAAGCAATTGTGATTTGGAGAGTGACTTATTTAGAAATACTATCTTACAAAGATGGCACAGGTGGAAATGCAAAATCTGTGAAATGCCAAGAGGAATTGGTAAGAAGTATAATCAGATTATGAGTATAGTATAAAAGCTGAGGGCAAAAAAGGATACATCTTATGTGCAGGAGGTGAGGACAAATAGAGAAGGATAAAATGGGCATTATATTTTGGGGTAGGATTGATAAATTTTGCTAAACACTTGTATACTGATTGGAAAATTGAAGATGAGAAAACTATAGGCATAGGCGGCTTTTGTTGATATTAACTGAGAAAAAGAATTCTGATAAGAGTTTGGGGGAAAAGGAATGAGTGTTATTGTTTGGAGGCGATGATCTTGGAGGAAGTCCAAAAGGAAATATCCAATGCTCAGGCTTGATACATGGATAGAAAATGATGACTGTGTATCCAGTAATTAAACTTTCAGGCTTTTGTGGGATAATAGATGGAATTTGATGTATCAGAGATGAAAAAGTTCAATTGCATCACATTAGGAAGGTTTGGGAGAGGAATTCCCCCCATTTAAAGGGTGATTTAGAAAAGAAAGTCCATGAAGAAAAGTGAAAATAGATATCCAGGGAGTTATGAAAGAACCATAATGGAATGATGTCAATCTATTATATGTTTTTTTTAACCTTTGTAATAATTACATGGTTCTTGATGACTAAGATCATTAGTCTAATAACTATAATTAGTTATAATTATGCAAAATGGGGATGTAATTTAATGTATTCTCTATTTACTGCCCTCCATAGATTTCATTAATAGTGTTTATGAACAAAATGTTCATCTCCATGTTTATAGCATCTCTAAATCCTTCCTGCTGTAAACAAAGGTTGCCCATGAACTGATACTGGATTTAGAAAAATAGATTGATCCTAGAAATGCAAGTGACTTGCACAAAACTTTGTACATAATAGTTGCTGAAAAAAAAGAACCCAAAGTCTTTTTTAGTCGAATACTCATTTATAAATAAGTGAATTAAAGCCCAGAAAGGATGATTTATACAAGTTCAAAGGATATCCAGTGTGAAATCTAGGACTACAGCAGAAATGACCCGATTTCCTCTTTCATTATCTATTTTTTCCTCACAATATGTTACCATATCTTCTTGGCAATTAGTAATATTTACAAATTATCATGTCTGAAGTGATGCCAATAAAAACTATTCAATGAAACGTCCTTTGAATTCTAGCAAATCTTTACATTTGGCCAAATACTGAATTTGTTGTTTTTTCACTCAGTTAATAAGCCATTTCAGCACTACATAAATGTAGGTGACTTTGATCTCAAAAAAAGAAGACTGTCTATTTATAAATATAATGCAGTTTGGACAGTTCTTGACTATATAAATGCTAACATAAAACGTTATAATCCAATTTCTTATATATATATATACACAAAATTCATATGCATAAATAAATGTATATATTCCATATGTATCAATCGAGCTAAATGTACTGACAAAATCAATTTTATGAGGATTCAAAATCTTTCAGGATAGATTGAGAGGACTAGGACATGGAAATTTCATAAGTTCATGTATCTAAGACCAAATTCCCATCCATCACGTACATCTCTGCATTAGTGCCTTCGTTAACATGAGGAAACCCTTCACATTTCCCGTTCTCTACATCATTTTCAAGGTCTTGCTAATTTTTTAAATGACTCATATCTTTATCTATAAATTAAATTTTATAATATCCATATACTAGGGATTTATAAAAGCATATATTAAAACTCTCAAATACTAATTTCCTAACATTCCTGTTTGAGTTACAAGTTTTATGACAAAAGATTATAAGAGCTACATAAAACCCAAATAACAATATTTCTTTAAAATATGCTTTTGATTTTAATTGTTTTTAAATAATAGAAACTATTTAGAACATTTATGTTCTAAACCATTCTTCAAAAATATTAGGAATTAGAGAACATATTTGTAGTACTTTTAAATGTCTTCAAACTTCAAAAATTGGTTGCTTTTAACTTTTCCATATTTATTTATTTAGCACAAGAAATGTTTTTTGAGCCCTTCTATGTGCCAGGTTCTCTTCTAGATGAAAGGATGAGAACCTTAGCCTGCTATCAGTCCCATTCTGAAGGGGCAAGACAAACCATAAAAGCGTAATCAAATAAATAAATGAGGTCATGTCACTTAATGGTGCATGCTCTTAAGAAAGTACAAACAGCGTGATATAGAATGGCTGGTGGGGGGTGGACTGTTTTACCTAGGGAGATAAGGAAAATCCTCTTCAAGATATGATGCTTGGACTGACATCTGCTGATGAGAAGGAGCCAGCAATGTAAAGTTCTAGGAGAATTCTAGGAAGAGAGAACAGCTGACGCAAATGCCCTGAGGCAGCATTGAGCTTAGTGCGTTTGAGGGAGACACAGATTTGAGTTGAAATCAGAAACATCAACAAGGCCAGTTCGTTTGGAGTCTTATAATTCTGTTTAACTTGCCAGGGCTGCTGTGACAAACACCATGTCCTGACTGTTTTAAACAGGAACTTAATGCCTCCAATAACTATTGGAGTATCAAGATTTTGGCAGGATATGCTTTCTCATGGAGTCTGGCTTTCCAGACTGACGTCATGTCAGTCACATGACAATATCTCTCCTTGTTTCTGCTTCTCTGGGTTACACTGAGTTCTGGCTTTTTCTGACTGTGTCTGAATTCCCTTTGCTTGTAAGGACACCAGTCAGCGGGATTAAGGCTCACCCTGATTCAATTTGGCCTCATCTAAATAGGATC
The DNA here is from genome assembly GCF_023851605.1 of Tamandua tetradactyla. Classification (NCBI taxonomy): domain Eukaryota; kingdom Metazoa; phylum Chordata; class Mammalia; order Pilosa; family Myrmecophagidae; genus Tamandua; species Tamandua tetradactyla. The sequence goes on from NC_135352.1 coordinate 34,795,681, forward strand.
TTTTAGGATCCTATTCACGAATGAGTCCACCTTATAACTAATAATATCTTCGAAGGTCCTATTCACAAATTGCTTCACACACACACACACACACAAACACACACACACACACACACACAGAGCAATGAAGAGTAAGACTTGAACCTGGCTTTTATGAGCTACGTGATTCAATGCTCAGCAAGGCCATAGTACTAAGGAGTTTAGATTTTGTTTTTAAGGGCAGTGGGAATATGTTGTGGTAGATTGAAGCAACGTAACCATATGATTTGATCTTCAGAAAGATAACCCTGGTGCCTACGTAGATAAAGGATCTCTGAGAAGCAGTGTGGAAGTACGGAGACCACTTAAGGGCTATGGCATTAATCTAAGTGAGAGATGATGGTGATTTGGGCTGTGGTGGGAACACAGGACGCAGAGAGATGTAGATGGATTTGTTACGTTTTGGAGCTAAAGTCAGCAGAATTTGGATGGGATGAGGGAAAATGAAAGCATTAGGTATATAATGAGCCTGGAAATGGAAGGTTAAGATTTGGAGGAAATGCTAGAGTTAAGTTTTAAACATGTTAAGTTTGAAATACCTGTTGGTGACTAAAGTGGAAATTTCAAGTAGGTAGTTGATCTAATTTCTGCAAAAGATGCACAGTGGCAAAGACACAGAGCTTGCCTCATGGAGCTTATGGTCCAGAGGGTGCGATGCAATCTATTAGGAGAGTGTCCATCTGTCCCCCAATATACTCACTTAACATGATTTTTTTTAGCAATAATTATTGATAGAGGAAATTGAACATAAATATAAAATGCAAATCGTGCTAGCGGTTATGACTACATTAATGGGAAGCAGAAATTTGCCACTAAATTATTTTTTGAGATCATCTAATGAGACTGATTTAGGAAAGATTAGTTTCTTTGTAAGATAGTACAACTTTATTTTATCTAATCCTTTCCTAAAGGTACAATTTGGGCTTGGAAAAAAAAAAGAAAAGCAAAAGAAATTAACTGCCAGAATGCATGCAAGTTCAGTTTGTTGTAAACATTTCTTTGTTGTATATACAAAGAATATAATTCACAGACTATTCAAGTCTAGCTATAAAATATCACAACAAGGCATATGATTTTTACGTCTAAACTGAAAGCATTTTTGTAAACTGCACTTCGAGTGTTGTTTATTCCAACTGGGTTCACAAATTTCCAGATACCTAAATGTTATTTCTAGTAAAAATAATAATATCAACAATCTATACGTTATACAAGCCAAGCTATACAATCTTTACGATTCAAGTTAAAAAAAAATTGCAGCTTCAGTGTTGCAATAACTAAACGGAACTTTTGAGCTTTCATGATTTTATATAAGCTTTTAGATGATAAAAGAAATTTAAGGGTGAATATTGAAAAGTAATGTGATATTCTATGCTCTTTGATACTGATAATCTCTAAAATAAACAGCTAATGAATTGCAGAATATTTCAGGCTGTAAATCAAATTTGCTATTCACTTGATTCATGTAATTTCTACCTGGGAGATAGCTATTGAGGAGAAAAGTAGGAAAAATGATAAAATTGTTATTAAATAATTTTTCATTACAAAAGAATGTTACAATGGCATTGTTTGAATACTATTGACATCATATCCTTTAATCTTTACTATCTGTTTAAATCCTTATCATGGATAATATTTGTGAAAAACTGATGAATAAATTATTCATGTTTTTCAGTTTACCATGTCTTCATGGTTATAACTTTGCTATATTTATAGCCATGGAAAGACTGCTTCTGATACCCTCACAAAATGAAATTATCCCAAAGAATCAGTCCTTCTAAATTTGTCAATTTCTTCACATTAGTGACGATTATAAATAAATTCAGCCACTGCACATATATAGCATATGCCTTCAAATGTAATAAGATTTGGCTCAAAACATTTTCTGAGCACCAAAAATTAACTTACTGCCATTTAAAGAGGAAAGTGTTTTGAAAAAAAAATTCTCATTATATGATAGCAACTATACTTAAAAATAAAGATTTTATAGAATCTATTTCTAAATTCAAAAGCTAAGTCACACAATCAGACATACTGATCTATTCAGTGTGATCATTCAATAATATTTACACAGTGCCTGTGTCCTCAGGTTCATTCAGTTCAGAGCATAGGAAACTTATGGACCCTTCTATTCTTTTTTTTTTTTTTTTGGCCTTTTCCCCTTCAATGAACAAATTAAACCTCTTAGAGTATGGAGTAATCACATCTTAAATATACGAAAGAACAGTCTAAAAAGCACCCTTAAAACATCAGTTATACATATGTTTGCATGGAAAAGTTGAACTATTGTTTAGTCTATCAGGGAATCAGTCTTTCAGAAGAAAAAAAATAACTGCAAGAAGACTGCCTTGACCTCAAATCAAGCTGACAAGTACTTATCACCTTTATGATGTTACGTTAATTTAAATCTGAATTTCTTTTTTTTTTTTTTGAAGTCTAGAAGAATGCTTGGATATAAATTCCATATGATGTGATATCAGAATTCTAACTGTGTTCCTAACTCATTTTTAGAAATGGTAGAAAATCTATACTGTTTTTAAAATGTGGATGGTTTTATAGTATTAACAGGAATGGATTATGTAAATATTGTCTATGTTGAGTTTGTATCAGGGAAGCTGATACATTTGGTATTGTTTTACTAATCCAAGACTGATAATTATGATGGAAAAGAAAACATACTGATTCATATTGTAGATAAGACATAATGACAATGCATATATTTTCCTTTACCTTCTAAAATCCAGAAAATATTTGGACTAACTTTCAATCATTTTATAGAATGATAGTAAAACAATGAGACATTCTTCAACTACACAAGAAGTTTTATCATTTTATGAGAGGCATCATGAAAATGAAGAAAATAAATGAGAAAGATGGAAAGGAGGAAAGAATGAAGAAGGAAGGAAATTGTTGACAGAAATAATTCAGACCAGGTCAAAAAATGAAAGAAAGAGTGCACTGGTGTAATTACTTGACCAATACCATCTGGATAAATTAGCATTTTACATAGGTGTATATTTTATCAATAATGTTTCCAAGGAATATCACTCAGTATATAAAACAAAATTTATTTTGGCCAAACATCATAACAAGATTGAATCATCTCACAGCAACTCAAAATTCAGAAGTTATCAAAGAGAGAATAAATATAGATTTTGTTACATAGTGTTTTTTTAAAAATTTTTATGGCAGAAAAGAAAACATTAAGGGGTCAAAAGTGAACAGAGAAATAAAAGTAACAGCTTCATTTAATAGCCAAAAAAAATAAATGAAAAAGAAGGTCTTAATGTTAGGTGAATGATTAACAAACTGTGGTAGACTCACTTGCTGGAACACAATTTTGCAATAAAAAGAAACACATACACTGACTCGCAGGGGAACCAAAAACCTTCTACTGAATGAAAGAAGCCAGAGGAAAAATAGAGCGAGTTGGAGAATAAATTATCAGTTGACATGGCTTCAGCATCGTGAAGGAGAGACTGTGTGTGACTACACATAAAGTTGCATGAGGGAAAGCTTTGTGGATTTGAAATATTTATGTATCGAGATTGAAGTGGTGTTTATATGAATCTAAACAAGTGATAAAATGATGCACACACGTACCAATGTCAATATCCATATTTTGATACACAAGAGTTATCCTTTGGGGAAAATAAAGTGCAGGGTACATGGATATTCTCTGTTTTTTTCAAATTCCTGTGGATCTATAACTATTTCACAATAAAATGTAAAAATAAAAGTCTCTAATGTAATGAAATACTTGTTTAATTACTTTGATTTAAAACTCTTCTCACAAAAATCCATTAGCCTCAAAAGTTTTTTTTTTCCAATCAATGCTATTTTGAATGCTTATAAGTGTCTCAATGAAATGCATTTAATAAAGCAGGAGACAAAACAATTAACCAATATTTAGTAACTATCCCTGAGGCTTATATGTTGTTGTACATAAACCCTTTAAGATCTCATTTTAAAAAGCTATACATTAAGTAGCTATATTGTGGAGAATATAAATGTATATCTACAAGACTAATTAAGATGACTGTCTCAGCGATAGGTGAACAGGCATTTGTGGTTTTGAATACATTTTAAAATGATAGCACAATCCATTGATATAAGAACTGCTGTATATCAAACATCATCAATGGAGGACAACATGATATATTTTGTAAAATTGCATTGATTATTCAAAAGCTCAGGTAATGATGAAGATACTGACGTACATGATAAATGGCAAGAGATTTAATAAGAGTTTTTAATATGCTTACATGGGTATGTAAATTAATTGAATGAATACTTTTGAGTATACATCTACAATGGCTTGCATTACAAAAAATTCTCACCTACTGCTTCCTTTTTTATTTCCTTTTATTTACCAAACATTACTCTAGAGCAATATTTACTTTAGGTATAATTACTTGCTTTTTTATTTTCTCCAATCCTCCATGATTATACTATTGAGTTTTTCTCCTCAAGTATGTTTTCCAGAATAAAAAGCTATGACTATATTTGCTGTAATACCTTATTCATTTTTCTATTTCTAATACATACAGCAAGAGCCTAAAAATGTGTGTCTAACGAGGTACTAATATAATTTTTATTTAAATGCATAAAATCATGTTTATAGAAAGTTTTCAAACTTCTAATAAAATACTTTCAACGCTATGTGCCTAAAGTCAAAATCGAAAGCTGTTAGAATATGGAGAGTATTTTAGTCCCTACTCGGTAAAACAAAGTTTTCTTCAGGTTTCTTTATCCTGCTTTATTAGGAAATAGAAGCTAGAATATTTATTTTCTATCTTTAGTCTAAGATTTGCTCATGCTGCATCATTATTGTGCTTTTTCCTGTCTTTTGAGTCTACTTTTTGGGAGAGTTTCTCAAATTTATGTTCCACAATACTGATATAGTTTTCTATCAAATAAGTTCTGTTCTTCCCTAACTCAATAAAAATGCCAATTTTGCTACTGTTCTTTGTGTTTCTGAGCATCTAATTTTATTCTCTTTTGATGTGGGCATATTTGCTCTGTGTGGCTTTTTGCTACCAAACCATGAAAGCTACGATACTTATATCTATTGGGTGTTAAATGATTTTCTAAATATTTTTCTGTATTTGCAGATGTTTGATTAATTCAAATATGATGCATTTTGCTACAGTCATCTCAATGCAACAAATAAGAAGATAGAACTTAGTGTTAACATTCACTTACATTATTTATTGTACTGATATCTATTTTATAACCTATTTTAGAGGTAATATTATATTGTAAATATTCTCAAATGAATTTTCTTTGAAATATTCATTTCACACAAATTTAATGCAAATGTTTACATGACAAATAGGGATATAAGGATATTGTATCTGTATCATTGACATGCAATCTATATCTGAATCAATATAAACTCACATAAAAGCTTCTATCACAACATTTCAGTATTACTGGTTTTCAGCAGTTTCAACCTGTTATGCAGTTATTTCAACTTCTTCCCAATATCAAACACATGAGCTGTTAGACTCAATGATTTGGACTACGTTAACAAATACAACCTTGTTTCAAGTTTTAATTTAAGAATAGGCTTTAAGGTAGACATATTTTCAAGTTTAGTGTTTATCCCCAAACACACATTTTTGGGGGATCTTAAAATTAATAACTAATCAACAAATTATATGAATAGAATCACCTTTTTGCTCATGTAGAAAAGGTCAAGTCATGATTTATTTAGCAGGAAATTTAGATTGATGTATGCTAAGCTGAGTTTTCCACAGTAACATAAATAAGCAAACACAAGACATTAGAAATTCTCGTTATTTTTGCAATTTCAAGAGCTACCTGTTCATAAAATAATGGATTTTGTGGCTCTTACTGTAAGAGTAGTCCTTCTAATTATATTGTATCGTGTAAACTACAAAGACATAGTAAAACTGAGAACGCACAATTTTGTTATGAATACAGGATCATACAAATAAGAACCAACTAGATAATTCAGTTCAAATTAAAACATCACATAGCATGGGCAACCGTGGCTCAGTGGCAGAGTTCTTGCCTGCCATGCTGGAGATCTGGGTCTGATGATTATCTCGACTATTTTATACAGTAAAAACAATGCACAGTTGTACTTTCATATGTCTGAAGGGGCTGTGGTTCAGAATAGATCTGATAAAAAAATGGTGGTGAAATAGACAATGCTCTATCAAATGCATTCAAATTAATTAAAAAAGAAAGCACACAGAAACAATAAAGAACATAAATTAGTCTAAAGACCAAATCCTACCAGCTTTTCTCACCTACAGATGACTACTGGTTTAAAATTTCTCTACACAAGAAAAATAAATGATCAACAATTAAGTTAATCTAAAATTGATTTTAGTTGTCATTCAACAGCATTCTGTGATTATTTTATATAACACTTTACTTAAATGGTCATTAAGAAAATATTGCTTAATGACTCTAGAATCACTGGCTATGCTATTTTAATAAATGCAGAATATCAACATTAAAATTAGGAAGCAAATTGGGGATATCATCATCCAGATTTCATGTGGCATAGCTCTGTCTTGAACCACTGTGAAGGGAATAATTTACTAGTGGGAAACTATCATAGTTGAAATACACAATAAATAAGAACCCACTGATATTATTGATGTAATAATATTCAAATATCAAGACAATAAAGGCATCTCACTTTTTTTCTGATTTGAAATATTCAAATGCAACATAATTTAAAAATACCTTTACTGTATACAAATTCTAAATACAGAAAAAGTCAATTATAAGAAAAGATAATATAATGACTTATATGGCTCATTTTAACTCAAATATTTTCTGGCAGACTCTATGGAGGAAGTCATTGTCACTGAGAATAGAAAATAAACAATGAAGAAAGGTGGCACATATGAAGCATCCACGTGAAGCTATTGCTTCTTTTATAAAAGGACAGATGCTATTTTAAAATTCAAATGAATGACGTTTTCCAACTTATTGCAGTCAGAAATACATAAATAAATAAAATCAAGATGACTTTTATGATCCTAATTCTGAAAAAAAAAGTGAGAAATCAAGGAGAATTTTAAGAAGCATAGACCTGGGCCACAAACTAAGCTACAAAACACTTCTAAGAATTGAAATCCTTCAAGGTATGATTTACAAAAACAGTGCAATGAATGTGAAGATTATCAAGAATAATAACTGTAAAATGTTCGGTGGCCGAGAGATTAGACTATAGTTTCACAAAATCAAGGAGTTAAAGAGGAAATGACAATATATAGAAAATACTTTTAACAATAATGAAGAAATGATATATTATATTGAGACATTAAATATACATATATTGACTATATAATACTAAAAAGAACATTCTTGATCTTAAATGCATATGTTAGAAAAGAAGAATGAACAAATGTAAGAACTGAGCTTCCCTTTAAAGAATCTAGAAAAACAACAGAAAATCAACATGAAGCTAAAGGGTTGAAGTAATAAAGACAGCAGAAATTACTGAAATAGTAAAAAAGCAAAACAGAACAAGTTAAAAAGATCAAACAGTTATTTTGACAATGTTAATAAGATTGGCAAACCTTTAAAAATATTAATCATAAAAAAGTGAAAAAACAAGTTATTGAAAACAATGAAATGAAATAATGAACAAAAAAGGTAAATTACAACATATTTTACAGACAAATAAAAGATGAGATGAGGACATAAAGCACAAATTTAAGCCAATACATTTGTTCATTTTCAATGCAAAGATGAAAAATTCTCAAACAACACAATTTAATACTGACACAAAAATAAATATGAAATAGGATGCAAGAGTAGTTCAGTGGTAGAATTCTTGCCTGCCATGTGGGAGACCTCGGATCGATTTCCAGTCCATTCACTTCCCAAACAAAACAAACTAATAAGAAAACAAATGAAGAGAAAAAAAAAAAAGAAGAAAGGAAAACCAAAATAAAAATTCAACAAATGATGCTGCAATAAGTGGATGCTCATGTGGGGAAAGAATGAAGTGTGACCCCCACCATACAGTACACACACAAAAAAAAAAATAATCCAGCCACAGGAACTCAAAATTGATCTATTATTTGAAATGTATTTAATATAATGCTTCCAACCCATTAATGGATAAATGACAAACATCAAATGATCATTTCAAAGGCTGCAGGAAAAACATGGATAACACTTAACCCCCATTAGTGACAAAGCATCAGCAACCAACAAAAGAGTGGAATTTTTAAATACATAATTAGTTTATACAAATACCTATAGTAAATGTCATATTAAAATTTCTCCCTCAGAAAAGAAAAGAATCAAAGATACCCAGTGTTACTGTTCTATTCAACACTATAATGGAAATTCAAGCCAGTACAATGAAAGCCAAGAAAAAAATGTTTAAAATGCATAAAACCTGAAAAGCTAGAACAAAATCTGCCATTATTTGCAGATAACAGAAATGTAATAAATAGTCATTCTAAACAATTTGCATATTAAAGATCAATAGTGAATTCATCAAAGTTTCTCAATAAAATCTCAATATGCAAATCAATTTTATTTCTATATCTTAAAATAATTGGAGAATCAAATTGTAAAAAGACATAGCATTATTTTTAATATTATCAGAAACATCAAATACCCAGGATTACATCTAATAATGGTTATACAAGAAACTTAAAACCACATAACAGCACTCAGAGTAATTAAATAATGACTATATCATATTTATATAATATGTAACCCTACGAAAATATCAGAACTTTCTAAACCAAGTTTTATATTCAATACAATCCCTATTGAAATCCCAGCCACTTTTTGTGGGGAGGGAATAACTTAACGACCAGTACTTAAAATGTATATGCAATAATAAAATGTGAAGAATAGCCACAGCTGTCATCAACAAAAACAAAACTGAATGGTTTGCATGATCAGAGACCAAAACAAAGTATAGAATCCAGAAATAGATAAAAAAATATAGAGCCACCTGTGATATAAAACAAAGGTAACATTTGAGTGTTGTGGGGAAAATAAGATCTTTTCAATAATTGCATAGATGAATTGGATATTAATATTAAAAAGTTACCTTGTGCCATTTCACACCATACTTTAAAGATATATTTCAGATTAGTGGCAGATCTAAGTATTAAAGATAAGCATAAAGCTGTAGAAGAGAGCCTAAGTAAACATCTTCATGAACTTGGAGTAGGAAAATATGCCAAAATACTACAAAAGGACTGACTAAAGAACTATAATTGAAAATGATGAATTGGACTACATAAAGGCTAGGGATATGTGTTCAGCAAAATATATTATCAAGTTAATTAATTGGTAAGCCACAATATGAGAGGATATTTTTACAGTATAAATATTCCATGAAGTACTCATTACCAAAATATAAAAGAGGGTCCCTAAAGTTGTTATAAGATGACAGATGACCCCATTTTTTTGAAGAAGGGCAAAAACGTACACAAGCAATTCACAAAAGAGATTATTCAAATGATCAACATATCCAGGAAATGTGCCAAACTCTATTAATAATAAGAAAAGGTAGATAAAGTTTGAGACAATAATACATTCACAACAGATTCACTAAAATGATAATGAGAGAGAAAGAAAGGAAATAGATAAAAAGTGGATCAAGTCGCACTTTCATACATAGCTGGCTAACTACAATTACTTAGAAAAGCTATTTGGTACTATTCCAGCCATAACTACAGTAAAAAAAATTAGCTCTAGGCATACAGCCACACCAAATTTGCACACGATTTCACCAAAAATGTGTACTAGAATGGCAGTACTATTCATAAGTTAGAAACATCAAAATGCCCATCAGTAATAGAATAAGTGAATACATTGCATTATTCACAAAATAAAATACTATGTTGAAATGAGTCTGAACTGTACATGTGTGCATAACACAGAGAAATATAAAACAGAAAAATGAGCCATACATGTATGTGGTATGATTGTATTTAGATAAAACTCAAAAACAAAGTCAAGATAACTACCCAAGGTTGGGGGTAGGTGGATTGTGATTGAAAAAAGGCTACAAGAGGGGCTTCTTGGATGCTAGTAATATTCAATTTCTTGATCATAGTTTTGACAAAACAATTTGTTCACTTTGTCAAAGTCATTAACTTCAGACCTGTACAGTTGGCGTTTTTGTATATGCATATATAATATGTGCATTTTTTCTGTGGGCATATCATCTCCAGTAAAAATCTAAACAGTTTTTCATAGAAGGGATGGAACTAACCAAATTAAAATATTCAGAATACTGATTTTTGTCAAGGAAAAGCCATCTAGCATTCTTATACCTATTTCACAGACTGTACTATTAACAGAATTCAATGAGATGTTAAGATGTGTCTAATAAATATAGATTTATTTAGTCAAATATCTACTTCTTAGTGAGTGACAAGATACTTTTTCATGTTAGGGACAATGAGAAATTCTGGAGCAAGGACAGTTTATATAAATTTGTTCGCTTTAGAATTTCCCAAATGCAATTTCCATGGAATATATTTTCCCCTATCTTTACTAACATCTAGAAGAATTCAAAAGTATTATAATAAGGTTTGAAAAAAACTGAACTTTCTAAAATAGTCCAAAAAATTCACATTCATGGAACAATCTATCTATCCGGATGGCAGTTCACATCCTTTTCCTGCCATGAAAGCCCTAATTGACAGGGACGTTCTTTCCATCCAGTGGCTTCTGATGAGGAACATCCTGTGCGACCCCAAGTATGCAAAGTAAGCGCTAGCTTCTTTACCTAATTGCTGTGACCTCCAGTTCTCTCACTCAGATGCAAATAAAGTCTAATTTTGTTTCCTATAAATCAACTCAACGTTTGATTCTGAATCACTATACGGTTGCTTCATTTAAAAACCTAGGCCTCAGCTCTGCCATGATTCTCTCACTTTCCAGTAAGGCCCTGATCTTTGTCTCTCCTGCTCACTCTGCTCTGGCCACAATAGCTTTCTCCTCTACCCTGGAACAAACCAGGCAACCCTTCATTCCAACTCAGGATATTTGCTTGTGCTGCTCCCTTTGCATAGGTCTTCTCCACAAGTCCCATGCCCTGCAGCTCCATCTCCTTCATTGTGTTTACTCAAAGGTAACCTCCTGCGTGAAGCCGGAGGATCTAAAATTGCAATGCCTCGCAATTCCCTGTATCCACTTTGCTCTATGTTTCTCCCTAGCGTTATCATCATCTCAAATGGCATATTTTTATTTATGTATTATCTGTCTCTCTTCCCCAATCCACGTCGGCTCTCTCAGAGACATTCTTGGCACTGAGGACAATCCTTGGTACTGAGCAGATGCTCAATACAGACCTTCTGAATAAGTGAATGGAGGAATTTTGCAGTACCAGTGTTTCTCTAGGGGCTGCCGAGCACATCCTCAGACTTTGATCTTTAACATCTATGCTGAGATACCCTCCATCCCAGTCTACATGGTCCTCAGTAGTCCTTGGTTCTCTGCAACCTGTGTGAAAACTGAGACAAACCAAAATGTTATCCGTAACTTACTGCCCTGGTTCCTCATTTCTGTCCCCCCCTTACCACTGCCCTGGGAATAGCTTAGAATCAAGTTACAAATTCACTCTGTCTTGGGATTTAGAGGTCCCTTACTCCATCTCTTCTCTTTTTTAGGCTGGAAGAATGACTTCCTAATCATGTGTCATTTTATAAAATTTTGTGAAATATTACAATCATCTAAAATTATACAAAAAAGTTACTTCATATACCTCATCCAGCTTAAGAAGAATAAACCTTTGAATTTTAGCTGAAGCTCTCTGAGTATCAGTGACTCTGAGACCATCACCTGCTTTCCTCTTTTCCAGAGGTTACTTTTTCTATGCCGAATTTGGTGCTTATCAGCCTTTTCCAGGTTTTATTCTTATTTCACGTAGGGCACATGCATAAACAATAGAGAGTGCTGATTTAGCGTGTGTATTTTAATTCTATTTTACTCTTACTCTTATGTTACTGCACTGTCCTTTAACAATCTGCTTATTTCTCTCGTCCATGTTTAGTCCAGGTACTATGCATTTTCTTTGTTGTGTAGATGACAGTACTGTTTGAAATCACTGACTTTATTTCCCTGCAGAAGGAGAACACTGACCCTGTGCCACCTCCAGCTGCACTGACGTTGGAACTTAGCCATCTGATCTGCTTTGCCCAGTGGTTTCTGAGTGGAAATTATGTTTATTACTTCCTTGAAGATATTTTCAGAGGCATTGTAAATGTCTTGCTCTTGTGCTTGTTTCCCACAAAAGAGCATGCCCCAGTTGAGGGCTGCTCCTTCAGCTTGTGTCCTGGAATGAAAAGACACACGGATCATACCCGAATTTGATTTGTGGCATGAAATAGGGGTACAAAAGCAGATCCACAATCGCAGGGAAACAACATGGGCAAGAAATGACTCTTTTGTAAACCAGTGAGAGTTTGAGGTTTCTTTGTTATATAGTATTCTTTGCCAAAATCTGACCCAGACAACTGCAATGTGATATTCTAGTGTATCAAGAGAGCGTGGCATATCCAGTCTTCTGATGAAGAACCTTTAACTAAGGATATCACATAACAATATAATTGGGTCTTCTTATGCACATGTGCAAAACTGACTCTACAGGATAGTCATATATTCAGAAGTAAAATGCAGAATTTTTCTTACTTGCGTATTCATCTTATTAGATGCCAAATTGCTCTCCAAAGTGGATGTGCCAATATGAACTTCAACTTGCAGATTGATATATCCAGTTTATCAGACCTCAGGAAAATCTAATGTCACATCTTTTATTTTTTGCCAGTGTAATGAGTGTCTAGGTTTTGTCTCCTTTCATTTTTTTCTTATAGCACGTACATATAAAAAGAGCTGCTCCTTTCTTTTCCTCTACTGAAGTTAGCAAACTATTGGCATGCCACCGAGGGCTCTTAGTGTTAAATATGGGTAATTTAGGCTTGAGTCATATACTTATTCCTTTAGGCAGAGGGTGAATGCTCATATATAAACCACTGGGCCTGAAAAGAAGAGAAGATGGATTCCTAACAAAATTTATGAGTATAATAGAAAAAAAAAAAAAAAAAGGAAGGGAGTATACAATGGAGAACAGCAAAAACTGTATAATGCAAATGACTATCTTTGGGGAAAAATGAAACTGCAAAAATACAAAGAAACAAAAAACATAAATTAACAATTCAGAATACTAACCAATAGCCTGCTATTTCTTATTATTAAACAAAATGTCATAGTAATACTCAATACAGACAATGGAGTTTGAAAATGACAACATTGCAGATACCTCGTTGTGCAACTGAAATGCGAGTATAAGACATCTTTTCTCAATACTTATCACTGTTTTGTAATTTGCATTCAAATATGGACAAGTTTTTCTTCACACTGTATGATAAAAGGAATTGTGATCAATGAAATTTGTTTTGTAAGCTTTCAAGCCTTTTTCAACTCCCCCTGCCCCTCACCCCAGAGCTCACTAAAGGCAATTCCTTGAATAATGATCTTTCTGTTAAAGTAGAGTTAAATTTGAATCACCAGAGAAGCTTTTGAAACATAATTGTGCCGGTGCTGCAGCTGTGAAGTTTTACTTTATGGTTTAAGTTTCAAGTCTAAGCAAACAGGCAATAAACATCAGGCTGGCAAGAAAAAAAGTTTCAACGAATAACCCTATTGAAATATTTTTAAACATATACAAACTAAGAAAAACAAAATAATAAGTTCTATCTGTCAAATATATCTACTCCTGTCCAATCATGTGATATCTCTTCTATCCACTTCCTAACTTGACTTCTTTGGAGCAACAAAATACATGATATTTTCATGTATAAACATTTCAATATGTATTTCTAAATGATAAATTATTTTACAATCATAACCATAACACTGATATCAAATGTTAGACAATGAGCAATTACTCTCTAATGTCTTCAGACATCCAACCAGTGAGCAAATTCCCCCCATTTGTCTCTTTTTATTTTATTTTAAAATCCAACATGCTTCTTGTATAGAATCATCTATGTAGAGTGCCTAAATTGCCTCGTGACCATCCCTGTTTACATTTTCTGTTCAAAGAATTTTTGATAGACAAACTTTTATTATTTAAGTGTTCTATTTTTTTTTCAAAGGTAGGCACTGGGACTCAAACCCGCATCTCTGGCATGGCAGGCGAGAATTCTGTGACTGAGCAACCGCCGCACTGCTCTAAATTCAAGTTTTATTTGGGGACATTATGCTTTCTGGATTTTTTTTTTATACTTCTAACAAATGGGATATTAACCTGGTTATCTCTCCTTCTGTGATAACAGAAGACATTGCTGATCATTTCCTAGATGTAGTATTTCATTTGGCATTAAAATGGTGAACTTTTACCATTCCTTCATAATGTTTAAGTGGAGTACTTCTTCAAGGAGAAATATCCAACAGGAAGCATAAAGTTTCCATGAAATATACTTTATTTAGGAAGCAGAGGATAGATGATCCAATACTTCCTTTTATTTGCTAGTTTTCAAAATATTAAATTGTTTCCTTAGAAACCACCAAAGTGTCAATTATGAACTCATGTAAAAACATACCATATGTGTATCAATTCATTGCAACAATCAATCTTGTTGAGCTCAGATTCACCCATCTCTTGCTAACGGTCAATTTCCCTTGTGCACTTCTTAGTATTTTCAATAGGAATACAGCAATCTCTGATAACTTATTTGCATTCTAGTTTTGGCAATATATTCCATGCTTACTTTAGACATTTGCTGTTCCAGACATGATATCAGCCAGCTTCTCCAAGGGTCCCTGGTTGCATGGGGGCCAGAGGGGCACAATGTTATTTAGAGAACACAATCCAGGTATTAGGACAGTTACTGGTAAAAGCTTGGCCATTGTTTCTAAGTCTTTTTATGAGAAAGAGATATATACAATGAGTTTATTCTGATACTTCCATTTCAAAATCAGGGATATAGGTTGTTAATTGACTTCACTGACTGTATATCTTTCACTCCAAGAAAATCCTGGCTTGTACTGACTCCAACATAGTTGTTATTTGCGTTATTACTGGAAAAATGATAAGAATGTTACAGCTAAGAATTTGCAAATAACTTAAGTTTTCTTTCCATATATTCCTATCTTTAGGGTATATCTTAGTAGCAAATATCATAAAAATTTCTGTATTTTGAAATTTTCTTTTGAAAAAACTTACTTATCATGTGCTATGCCACCATTCTATAAACTAATAAATTTGTTTCATTTTTCTTAATGATTTTAGAGATTGCAAATTTAAAAAATATTTGCTTTTCACGTCTGTAAAATATTTACATGGTTCAAAGTCAAATGTACTGTACAAAATATCCTTTAGTAAGTTACTCCCTCATATGTAGCCAATTTTAAGTATAGACATATCTTATATTAAAATACATTTTAAAATATGGTTAAAATATAAATATACTTATGTATATAAATTATATATAAAATTATATATCAAAATTAGATATATCATATTAATTATATACTATAATTTAAATTAGACTGGTAGATTTACATGTCCTAATACAAATTTGAAACATTATACATTTATTATTTTTGTTCGTTTGGGTGATAATCAGTGAATATTTATTATATGAAATTAAATTAGTTTCAATAATGGTACGCCAATGTATGTCATTTGGTGTATAAAAAATAAAATTTCAATTGTAACTATGAAGACAGAATATTTCTTACCCTTTTTAAAAAACAATCTGGAAATCATGAAACTGTTTTTATCTTCTAGATTGTCACTGAGAATATGGTTTATTTTAACAAGAAGTATCTTTTTCATGGTAAAAAGCCGGGAGGGAATTACTTTTCCTTTTCTTGGGGACATGTTCATTCTTTTGAATAATTAGGTTTTTATTTTATGAACATGATAATTTGTATAACTAAGAGGAGTCCTCATTTAAGTTTTTGACTGATATCAAAACAAAACTGTTCTATGTTAATAAGTTACTTTTCAATATATTATATTTTTGAAGGAATCTTCATTGTCTGTCTTTCTCACTATGATCTAGTTTATATTATCTGATTCACTAATGTATTGACGCATTTTTTATTACTGAAGGATATATTATCGCTACCAATATTAGAAATCATGTCATCGCTATTAATAATGAAAAGGAAAATAATTATGTTTCATATCCAGTATCACACTAGATCCCCAGTGTCAAAACGAGCAATGCAGTGCACAGGTAGCTCAATGTTAGCATGCTCGCCTTCCATGCAGGAGACCTGGGTTCAAGTCCCGGACCGTGCAAAAAAAAAAAAAAAAAAGATCAATTCATTATTAAAACGTTGATGCAGTAACAAAATGATCTATTTTTTGTCACCTGTTATTTATCAAAAGCAAAGAAACTTCTTCATAAGAAATTTACATATAAGGAAAAACATACCATTTTCCTCTTTCATTTATTGAAGTCCTTCAATGCATTTAATCAAGGTAGTTTTTTTGCTTTTTTTTTGACATTGTCAGCAATGGAAGATATATTATTGGACAGATGATGACTTCATAACCTCCAATTTTGCACCTACATAAATCAGAACAAAATGAAGTATTATCAATCTTAATATGTGTCACAAAATTGAAAGGTTCATTAGGGAAGTATAAGTGACAGCACAGTAGTTAATGGAGAATCAGTGACTTGGGATTTACTGAGCTGTACTTTAGAAATTGTGGCCATAGAAAGAAATGTTGAATGCCACCCCTGTATGCTGATAAGAGTACATCACACTTTATTTGACCACAAAACAGTTGAAAGAACCTATGAATCCATCCATTAGTTGCTATAAAAGGAAATTCATGATCCATAAAAAGAAGTCATTCTTCATGTGTAGTGTATCTTACTAATTTTTTTAGAGGTTTAAGTGAATTAAAATAGTACAAAGCATACCAGAAAATGTTCCATTTCTACACACCTAATATCTTGCAGATATGACAACAGAGATCTTGTATTAAGAAGGACTTAGAAACCCAGAAAAGAAGATCATAATCCTTTTCCATGATTCCCCGAAATAATAAATATTATACTGCATTAATCTCAGCAATTTATTTATTTGGTTATTAGTAGTAACAAAATGTTTAATGAATAGCAAACTAATGCTTGTTGTAATGATCTCTCATTTTGTATTCACACAAAAATTTAGATAGTATTAGTGTTATATAATAATATAACACTTGAATTCTGTACTACTTCCTTATATGTAATGAAAGAGGAGAATACTTAATTTATAATGATAATGAACAGGCCTAATGTGACTAAATTGCCTACTAGTTTTATACCAGATCTTGTGTACTTTTAGTTATGTGTTTAGAGACTTTGAATTATTATATTACATAATCAAATATCTGATGTGTGTGTGTGTGTGTGTGTGTGTGTGTGTGTGTGTGTGTGTGTAGTAGAAATCCTGGCTTAAGGCTCCCAAGTACTACCAGAATACATGAGCTATTATTTGTTTAATTCTTTATCCTTCTCTGGATTTTATGACTTTCTTTTAAAAAATACAATAAAAAAACATGAAAATAAATAGCTGTCTATTCATGTATGACTTTTATAAGATTCTTGTTCATAACACCACAAAAGCTTTCATATGTTTTAGCTTTTTGTTTCTTTCCTTGTTTGTCTGCTTTGAGATTTATTAAGTGATACATCATCTGCATCTTCTCTGATTGGTTAATATCTGCTTTTACCCCAATGTTGATTTTGCTTCTGTATGTATTTTATAAAGTTTGCAGCTATTAGATTCTTGTAGCCAAGTTGGGAAAAGAGGAAAAGACGACGACACATTTTCATTATATCCCTTCATCCATTCTAATGAGATGCTTCAGAAATAATAAAGAAAAAAAATAAGTGTGCTCCCTGAAAATGCTGCTTTCTTGCTAAATATAAAAGACAGCTTATTTTAGAGGCACTCAGTGTCTTATCAGTTACAACCGAAAACTTGTAAAAGGACATAAAACAGTGGATAATGCTCATTTTAGTAGAAATATAACTGGGTATCATATCATTTCGTTGAAGCAATCGTGACCCTTTCCCTTATTTTTTCATTTAAGCTCTCAACAATGGAATCAAACCATAGGCACAGAATGTGCTTCATTTTAAATCCCTGCGCTGTTGGGCAGTCACCATATCTAGCATGGACCCACCAGTGCCCTTCTCATCCATAGACTGCTAGACAAGAGTTATAAATCTAAGAAGGTAGCATATGGAGTGAGATATCAAAATCCACTCACAAAATAAAACTGAGTTTGAACTGTACATAATACTCACCACTTTACCTATACTCCCTCATCCTCATGGTGGCAGAGATGTGGCTAGCTCTCTCGGGCACTGTCTAGAATTGTTGCAAAGAAGTACTGTTCAGGTAGGAGCTATACTTCCCGGCCAGGCTATTATGCAGAGGTGACTTGGGAAGGTAAATCGGGGTGGTATGTATCACTTGTATGACTTATGGAATTTTATGAATAATGTTGTTGTTATTAAAAGGAGAACAACAAACATTGGTGTATGCATACGAAATAATAAATTGCCACTAATATATTGGAGAATGTTTGTTCTGAAGAAATGTTAATATCAGCTTAGCTAATATATTTACATCATACTTATTGATATGTTTTTGTCTACTAAAAGGAAACAAGGGCACTGAAGGAACGAAATAGTTCTTATATTGTATCTTCTAGACAGCCTATTCTGCACTGCCTTTGGTGTCAGGGAGATTTGAAATATTGACCTCGCCAGTTATTAAACCTTAGCAGCCAGCTTCTTTGAGCACATTAGATGGCTTAAGGGATGCAGTGTAGCTGTTCCATGGAGAAACCACAATTTTTTATTGTAAAAATTTAAAAGGACAAGGTCTGGCATACAGTAGTAACATTTTCCTGTTTTTGTTTTGCGTGTGGGTTTAAATCTATCCTTTTAAGGTATAGTGAATAATAGAATGTGTACTTATTTTAGTGACTTTTGACAAATATACATATATTCATGCAACATGATTTTAAACAGGATAAAGAATATTTTTATCATTCTCCAGCCCCCACCAAATTGCCTTTGTACCTCATTTGAATCAGGCATTTTTCTAGTTTGCAAATTGCTGGAATATGATATATCAGAATTGGAGTGACATTTAAAAAGGAGAATTTAATTTAATTTAAATTAAACAATTTAATTTTATTAAATTGTTTTGCGTGTGGGTTTAAATCTATCCTTTTAAGGTATAGTGAATAATAGAATGTGTACTTAAAGGATTCCAGTAAACTAATCAAGACCCACTTGGAACGGGTGGAGTCACATCTCCATCTAATCAAATTCCACACCCACAATTGGGCATGCCACATCTCCGTGGAGGTAATCTAATCAAAGGTCTCCAACCTATGATATTGAATCAGGAGTAAGTTTTCATAAACTTACAGTTGTAAGTTTATGAAAATGTCCAAATCAAGGCACCAACAAGACATTACCTTCACTCAAGAAAGGCTAAGGAGCCGACCCGCCCGCCCTCCTTCTCCCCTCTCTTTCTCTGCCGGCCCGCCGCGCGGCGCCCACGCCCCGCCGCAGCCGACCCGCCTGCCCTCCTTCTCCCCTCTCTTTCTCCGCCGGCCCGCCGCGCGGCACCCACGCCCCGCCGCAGCCGACTCGCCCGCCCTCCTTCTTCCCTCTCTTTCTCCGCCGGCCCACCGCGGGGCGTGGCCTCTCCTCCCCCTCCTGCTCCGGCCGCTCTCCAACCACCACGGTGCCCTCTTCCCCCGCCTTCACCAGCTCCTCCACCACCAGCCTCTACAGCCTTGCCGCCCTCACCTTTCCTCCTCCAGAACAGCTACTGGGGGAGTGGAGATAATACAGAGCAGCTCCCGGAGCCACGAGGGAGATCAAAGGGACGGCGTACCCCATCCTGGAACGGCTGACTATCTGGGAGAACCAGCTCCGGTGAGATCACCAAGGGGCACGGGCTTTCCTGGGTGGGACGGCAAGCGACCAGAGTCCCTCCCTTCCACCTTCCCAGGCCAGCTGGTAGAATTGGACAGGCGGTCCCCTTAGACCGCGGCGGCTGGTGCCCCCACCACACGAGGCCCCCTGGAACAACTGAGATAGTTGGGTCGGAAATCCCCAGACTGCGGAGAACAGTGACCGGGGGATCCCTTCCAAACACGTGACTCCCCCGTCGGCTGGGAATAGTGCACTCTCCCGGGCTGCGACAGCTGGCGCCCTCCCGCCACGCTTGGGGCCCCGGGCCGACTAGCTAATTCGGCCGGACGCTCTCCCGTGCTGCGGCGGCCGGCGACCCTCCCCGCATTCGGAACCCCAGGCCGGCTGGCATTCTTCCAAGACGCTTCGGCTGCCGAACCTCCCCTACGGCGAGAATTTTCCAGAGTTAAAGGACCCACAGCAACTTTAACTGGTGGAACCCATAGACAAACGTGTGCCACGAGCACCACCTACTGGGAAGGATAAGAAAAACAGAACCCAGAGATTGCACAGAAAAATCTTTCAACCTGTGGGGTTGAACACCCAGGGAAATCTGACTAAATGCCCAGACGCCAGCAGAAGATAACAGATCACGCTCAGAAAATTGAACATATGGCCCAGTCAAACGAAGAAACCAATAGTTCAAATGAGATACAGGAGCTGAAACAACTAATGCTGAATATACGAACAGAAATGGAAAACCTCTTCAAAAACGAAATCGATAAATTGAGGGAGGACATGAAGAAGACATGGGCTGAACATAATGAAGAAATAGAAAAACTGAAAAAACAAATCACAGAATTTATGGAAGTGAAAGATAAAGTAGAAAAGATGGAAAAAACAATGGATACCTACAACGACAGATTTAAAGAAACACAAGATAGATTTAGTGATTTGGAGGATGAAACATCTGAATTCCAAAAACAAATAGAAACTATCCGGAAAAGAATGGAAAAATTTGAACAAGGTATCAGGGAAGTCAAGGCCAATGTGAACCGTACAAATATACGTGTAGTGGGTATCCCAGAAGGAGAAGAGAAGGGAAAAGGAGGAGAAAAACTAATAGAAGAAATTATCACTGAAAATTTCCCAACTCTTATGAAAGACCTAAAATTACAGATCCAAGAAGTGCAGCGCACCCCAAAGAGATTAGACCCAAATAGGCGTTCTCCAAGACACTTACTAGTTAGAATGTCAGAGGTCAAAGAGAAAGAGAGGATCTTGAAAGCAGCAAGAGAAAAACAATCCATCACATACAAGGGAAACCCAATAAGACTATGTGTAGATTTCTCAGCAGAAACCATGGAAGCTAGAAGACAGTGGGATGATATATTTAAATTACTAAAAGAGAAAAACTGCCAACCAAGACTCCTATATCCAGCAAAATTGTCCTTCAAAAATGAGGGAGAAATTAAAACATTCTCAGACAAAAACTCACTAAGAGAATTTGTGACCAAGAGACCAGCTCTGCAAGAAATACTAAAGGAAGCACTAGAGTCAGAACCGAAAATACAGAAGAGAGAGACATGGAGAAAAGTGTAGAAAGAAGGAAAGTCAGATATGATATATATAATACAAAAGGCAAAATGGTAGAGGAAAATATTATCCAAACAGTAATAACTCTAAATGTCAATGGACTGAATTCCCCAATTAAAAGACATAGACTGGCAGAATGGATTAAAAAACAGGATCCTTCTATATGCTGTCTACAGGAAACAGATCGTAGACCCAAAGATAAATATAGGTTGAAAGTGAAAGGTTGGGAAAAGATATTTCATGCAAATAACAACCAGAAAATAGCAGGAGTGGCTATACTAATATCCACCAAGTTAGACTTCAAATGTAAAACAGTTAAAAGAGACAAAGAAGGACACTATATACTATTAAAAGGAACAACTAAGCAAGAAGACATAACAATCATAAATATTTACGCACCGAACCAGAATGCCCCAAAATACGTGACGAATACACTGCAAACACTGAAAAGGGAAATAGACACACATACCATAATAGTTGGAGACTTCAATTCACCACTCTCATCAATGGACAGAACATCTACACAGAGGATCAATAAAGAAATAGAGAATCTGAATATTACTATAAAGGAGCTTGACTTAACAGACATTTATAGGACATTACATCCCACAACAGCAGGATACACCTTTTTTTCACGTGCTCATGGATCATTCTCAAAGATAGACCATATGCTGGGTCACAAAGCAAGTCTTAACAAATTTAAAAAGATTGAAATCATACACAACACTTTCTCGGATCAGAAAGGAATGAAGTTGGAAATCAATAACAGGCGGAGTGCCAGAAAATTCACAAATACATGGAGGCTCAACAACACACTCTTAAACAACAAGTGGGTCAAAGAAGAAATTGCAAGAGAAATTAGTAAATACCTAGAGGCAAATGAAAATGAAGACACAACATATCAAAACTTATGGGACGCAGCAAAGGCAGTGCTAAGAGGGAAATTTATTGCCCTAAATGCCTTTATCAGAAAAGAAGAAAAGGCAAAAATGCAGGAATTAACTGTCCACTTGGAAGAACTGGAGAAAGAACAGCAAACTAATCCCAAAGCAAGCAAAAGGAAAGAAATAACAAAGATTAGAGCGGAAATAAATGAAATTGAAAACATGAAAACAATAGAGAAAATCAATAAGACCAGAAGTTGGTTCTATGAGAAAATCAACAAGATTGATGGGCCCTTAGCAAGATTGACAAAAAGAAGAAGAGAGAGGACGCAAATAAATAAGATTAGAAATGAAAGAGGAGACATAACTACTGACCTCACAGAAATAAAGGAGGTAATAACAGGATACTATGAACAACTTTACGCTAATAAATACAACAATTTAGATGAAATGGACGGGTTCCTGGAAAGACATGAACAACCAACTTTGACTCAAGAAGAAATAGACGACCTCAACAAACCGATCACAAGTAAAGAGATTGAATTAGTTATTCAAAAGCTCCCTAAAAAGAAAAGTCCAGGACCAGACGGCTTCACATGTGAATTCTATCAAACATTCCAGAAAGAATTAGTACCTACTCTCCTCAAACTGTTCAACACAATCGAAGTGGAGGGAAAACTACCTAATTCATTCTATGAAGCCAACATCACCCTCATACCAAAACCAGGCAAAGATATTACAAAAAAAGAAAACTACAGACCAATCTCTCTAATGAATACAGATGCAAAAATTCTCAATAAAATTCTAGCAAATCGTATCCAACAACACATTAAAAGAATTATACATCATGACCAAGTAGGATTCATCCCAGGTATGCAAGGATGGTTCAACATAAGAAAATCAATTAATGTAATACACCATATCAACAAATCAAAGCAGAAAAATCACACGATCATCTCAATTGATGCAGAGAAGGCATTTGACAAGATTCAACATCCTTTCCTGCTGAAAACACTTCAAAAGATAGGAATACAAGGGAACTTCCTTAAAATGATAGAGGGAATATATGAAAAACCCACAGCTAATATCATCCTCAATGGGGAAAAATTGAAAACTTTCCCCCTAAGATCAGGAACAAGACAAGGATGTCCACTATCACCACTATTATTCAACATTGTGTTGGAAGTTCTAGCCAGAGCAATTAGGCAAGAAAAAGAAATACAAGGCATCAAAATAGGAAAGGAAGAAGTAAAACTATCATTGTTTGCAGACGATATGATACTATATGTAGAAAACCCAGAAAAATCCACAACAAAATTACTAGAGCTAATAAATGAGTACAGCAAAGTAGCAGGCTACAAGATCAACATTCAAAAATCTGTAGCTTTTCTATACACTAGTAATGAACAAGCTGAGGCGGAAATCAAGAAACGAATCCCATTTGCAATCGCAACTAAAAGAATAAAATACCTAGGAATAAATTTAACCAAAGAGACAAAAAACCTATATAAAGAAAACTACAAAAAACTGTTAAAAGAAATCACAGAAGACCTAAATAGATGGAAGGGCATACCGTGTTCATGGATTGGAAGACTAAATATAGTCAAGATGTCAATCCTACCTAAATTGATTTACAGATTCAATGCAATACCAATCAAAATCCCAACAACTTATTTTTCAGAAATAGAAAAACCAATAAGCAAATTTATCTGGAAGGGCAGGGTGCCCCGAATTGCTAAAAACATCTTGAGGAAAAAAAACGAAGCTGGAGGACTCGTGCTGCCTGACTTTAAGGCATATTATGAAGACACAGTGGTCAAAACAGCATGGTATTGGCATAAAGATAGATATATCGACCAATGGAATCGAATAGAGTGCTCAGATATAGACCCTCTCATCTATGGACATTTGATCTTTGATAAGGCAGTCAAGCCAACTCACCTGGGACAGAGCAGTCTCTTCAATAAATGGTGCCTAGAGAACTGGATATCCATATGCAAAAGAATGAAAGAAGACCCATCTCTCACACCCTATACAAAAGTTAACTCAAAATGGATCAAAGATCTAAACATTAGGTCTAAGACCATAAAACAGTTAGAGGAAAATGTTGGGAGATATCTTATGGATCTTACAACTGGAGGTGGTTTTATGGACCTTAAACCTAAAGCAAGAACACTGAAGAAGGAAATAAATAAATGGGAGCTCCTCAAAATTAAACACTTTTGTGCATCAGAGAACTTCATCAAGAAAGTAGAAAGACAGCCTACACAATGGGAGACAATATTTGGAAACGACATATCAGATAAAGGTCTAGTATCCAGAATTTATAAAGAGATTATTCAACTCAACAACAAAAA
The DNA here is from genome assembly GCF_023851605.1 of Tamandua tetradactyla. Classification (NCBI taxonomy): domain Eukaryota; kingdom Metazoa; phylum Chordata; class Mammalia; order Pilosa; family Myrmecophagidae; genus Tamandua; species Tamandua tetradactyla. Next base: position 34,820,482 of record NC_135352.1, read on the forward strand.
GACAGCCAACCCAATTACAAAATGGGAAAAAGACTTAAACAGACACCTACCAGAAGAAGAAATACGGGTGGCCAAGAGGCACATGAAGAGATGCTCAATGTCCCTGGCCGTTAGAGAAATGCAAATCAAAACCACAATGAGATATCATCTCACACACACCAGAATGGCCATTATCAACAAAACAGAAAATGACAAGTGCTGGAGAGGATGCGGAGAAAGAGGCACACTTATCCACTGTTGGTGGGAATGTCAAAGGGTGCAACCACTGTGGAAGGCAGTTTGGCGGTTCCTCAAAAAGCTGAATATAGAATTGCCATACGACCCAGCAATACCATTGCTAGGTATCTACTCAAAGGACTTAAGGGCAAAGACACAAACGGACATTTGCACACCAATGTTTATAGCAGCGTTATTTACAATTGCAAAGAGATGGAAACAGCCAAAATCTCCATCAACAGAAGAGTGGCTAAACAAACTGTGGAATATACATACGATGGAATATTATGCAGCTTTAAGACAAGATAAACTTATGAACCATGTAATAACATGGATGGACCTAGAGAATATTATGCTGAGTGAATCCAGCCAAAAACTAAAGGACAAATACTGTATGGTCCCACTGATGTGAACGGACATTCGAGAATAAACTTGAAATATGTCATTGGTAACTGAGTTCAGCAGGAGTTAGAAACAGGGTAAGACAATGGGTAATTGAAGCTGAAGGGATACAGACTGTGCAACAGGACTAGATACAAAAACTCAAAAATGGACAGCACAATAATACCTAATTGTAAAGTAATCATGTTAAAATACTGAATGAAGCTGCATCTGAGCTATAGGGTTTTTTTTGTTTTTGTTTGCTTGTTGGTTTGTTTGTTGTTGTTGTTTTTTACTATTATTACTACTTTTATTTCTTTTCTTTATATTAACATTTTATATCTTTTTCTGTTGTGTTGCTAGTTCCTCTAAACCGATGCAAATGTACTAAGAAACAATGATCATGCATCTATGTGATGATGTTAAGAATTACTGAGTGCATATGTAGAATGGTATGATTTCTAAATGTTGTGTTAATTTCTTTTTTTTTCTTTCCGTTAATAAAAAAATAAAAAAAAAAAAAAAAAAAAAAAAAAAAGAAAGGCTGAGGAGTCTGGAACAGCTCTGTCAGCTGGGAAGTCACGTGGCTGGCATCTGCTGGTCTCCTGCTTCTGGGCTCCGTTACCTTCAGCCTCTGTTCCTGTGGGGGCTCCTCACTTTGTTTCTCTGGGGCTTGCTTTCAGCTCTTAGCTCCCTTTGGCTCTCTCCAGGTTCCGGCTTCCTTAACATCTCATGAGAAGGTACATGGCAATGTCTGCTGGGCTCCAAGCATCTGTGTCTTATCTCCAAGTGTCAGCAGCTGTGTCAGCTCTGAGGTTTCTGTTGGCTTTCTCCAAAATGTTTTCTCTTTTAAAGGATTCCAGTAAACTAATCAAGACCCACTTGGAACGGGTGGAGTCACATCTCCATCTAATCAAACACCGCACCCACAATTGGGCATGCCACATCTCCGTGGAGGTAATCTAATCAAAGGTCTCCAACCTATGATATTGAATCAGGAGTAAGAGAAATGACTGCCCCCACAAGACTGAATCAGGATTTAAACATGGCTTTTTTAGGATGCATAACATTTTCAAAACAGCATGGGTGCATATGGTCTCAGGGCAGTAATGATATGCTTTTGATCGCTAGATACCATTCGTGTTTTGTTGAGATTCATATAAAGCTAGAGAAGTTTCTTTTTAACCGATCATTTTTATCTGCAGATAATGGGAGTTTTGTTTCTTCCTTTGCATCTGCATGAGAATTATTTTTTCCTAACTTACTGTACAAATTAGTTATCTCAAGCACAACACTGAGTAAAAACGGTTGAGCAGCCATCCTTGCAATTGCCCCAGTCTTTTAAGGTAAGCATTCAGGTTTCCCAGGAAGTGTGGTGTTCTGGTAAGACTTCTGGAGATAACTTTCACTAAGTTTGGAAAGTATGCTTCTATTTCCACTTTGCTAAGACTTTTCATCACGCAGAGGTCTTAATTGTGTCAAATAATTTTTCTGCATTTCTTGAGATAACCTTTTAATTTTTGCCTTTATTCTAATGACATGCTTAATTACCTTGCTTGATTTTTCAAATGTTGAAACTGTCTTGAATTCCTAGTTAAATCGTTTGGAAATGATGTACTATCCTCATTTATTTTCAGACTTGATTTGCTAATATTGCATAATTTATGTTTATTAGGACTAGTGCTTACTAGTCTTCTTTGATTATAGCATCTTTAGTTTTGGTCAGAGAGGAATGTTTGCTCCTTTTCTATTTTGTGAAACAGCTTATGTGGTATTGACATAATTTCTTCATTAGATGTTGGATAGAATTCACCATGAAGTCATCTAGGTCTAAACTTTGAGGGCAGGATATTTTATCTACTAATCCAATGTCTTTAATAGATATAGGAATATTATTTTTTCCCTTTTTAGAAGGACCTGGAAATCTGTTATTTTCAAGTGTTTGTAAATTTCATTTAAGCTGTCAAGTTTACAGGCAGAATATTTGTTTTTATATTGTGACTTTATTTTAAGGTCTACCTTTCATTCCTGACACTTGCAATTTGTATTTTTTTTCTCTTTTTTAATTCAGGATAGAATTTTGTCAACTTTATTTTTTTATTTCCAAACAACACGACTTTAATTTCATTGAATTTTCCTTTTGTTTTCCTGACTCCCAATTACTTTGATTTCTGGTCTTATTTTTATTTCAGTCTTTTCTTTACTTTATTAATTTGCTCTTCTTTCAATTTCAGTCTTCTTGAGGGAGAAGTTTAGAACATTGGTTATAGACCTTTATTGTTTTTAAAGTGAGCTTTTAAAGATGTAAATTGTTCAAGTACCATTCAGCTGCATAGCACATATTTTGATATGTTAGCATTCATTTTTGGTCACTTCAAAATATTTTCTTTTATCCCTTCTGATTTCTTCTGGGCACCACGACTTATTTAGAAGTTAGCTAGGTAATTTTCAAATGTTTGAAGATTTTTCCAGAAAACTCTGTTCACACTCTGGAACTCAAAAACATGTTCTAGGGCAGTGCAATGGTGGCTTACTGGCAGAATTCTCGCCTGCTGTGTCCGAGACCTGGGTCTGATTTCCAGTGCCTGCCATTGCAGAACAAACAAACAAACAAACAAACCATGCTCTATGATATCAATGCTCTAAAGTTTTTGAAATTTCTTGTATGTTCCAGGATATGGTCTCTCTTTGTGAATATACCATATGAACTTGAAATGTGCATTCTCCTATTTTGAAGTAAATTATTCAGTAGATACCAATTAGAAATGGTTGAAAGCATTGTTAATCACTCAATATTCTTATTGATATTTTCTGTAATTATTCTATCAATTACTGAGAGATGTGAAAATGTCCAACTCGGTTTAAAGATTGCTTATTTTTCCTTTCATCTGTCAATAGTTACTTCACATTTTTTCAAACTTTGTTATTGTTGTAATACACATTTAAGACTTACATTCTCTAGATGAATTAACCCCTTATCATTTTGACATGTTCTTTTATTATCTCTGGTAATATTCCTTGTTCTGAAGTGCTATCTTTTTTTAGTATTGGTATGGCCAGTCAAGCTTTCTTATTATTAATTTTTGTATATTTATATCTTTTTCCATTCCTTTATAGTTAAACTCCTCTGGCTTATTTTTAAAGTGAATTTCTAGTAAAGAAATATCCAATTGTCATGATTTTTCATTCAATGTGTCAACTCTTTATTTTATCGGAATATTTAGCCCATTTAAATTTCCATCATTATTGAACCACCATTATGATGGGGCTTACATCCATTGGCTTGGCATTTGTCTTATATTTCCCATGTATTTTCTGTTTCATGTTTTTTTTAAGCATTTTATTGTTTTCTTTTGAATTTATTGGACATATTTTGAATTCCATTCTGTTTCCATTATTGGTTTATAGCCTATATGTCCTCAGTTATTTTTTTCAGCAGCTTCTTTAGGGTTTAAAAATTTTAACTCATCAATAATTCCCTTTAAATAATATTATGTCATTTCCTATGCAATATAAGACCCTTAAATTAGTATACTTTTCTTCCCCTTTCAAGTATCCAGTGTCATTGTTTTCATAGATTTTACTCTTAATATATCACAATCCCAAATTATACTGTTATTATTTTTGCTTTAATCAATTGTGTTTAAATTTTAAAATAACAAATAATATCTTTAATATTTACACACATTTTTACCATTTCTGGTTCTGTTCATTCTTTTTTGTAGATCCAAATACCCATCTGCTGTCATTTTCCCCTTGTTTGTATTCTTATTTTGCAAATCTTTGGTAAAAAATTTCCCAGGTTATTTGTTTGCACAAATTTTTATTTTGCTGGGTAATTCACTGCCTGTATAGTTTGGGATTGCAGGTTTTATTTATTTTTATTTATCTTTTTTCCTTTTCCTCTTTAAAGATGCCAGTCCATTTTCTCCTGGCTCGCACAATTTCAGCTAACACTGGGATTAATCTGATCCAGGTTTTTGTATATGTATGAGTCATTTTTCTTTACTTCTCTTAATATTTTCTCTTTTTCACTGATGTTTAGTAATTTACATAATATCATCTTTGATATTTTTGGCTTATGCATGTGGATGTATGTATATCTGTGTATCTTGTTTGGAATCTGTTGAATTCTTGGATATGGAAATTTAATTTTCATCAGATATGAAAAATTTTCAGTGATTATTTAAAATATTTTAATCCCCCTTCTTTTAGAATTCCAGTTTCATTTATGTTAAACTAATCGATATTTTCTGAAGTGTCTCTGAAGATCTTTTCATTATTTTTAGACATGCTTCTCTCTTTGCTTTAGTATGGATAGATTCTATGGCTATGCATTCAATTAAGGTATCTATTTCCTCTACAGTGTCCCATCTGCGTTCATCCCTTTCAAAGATATTTTTTCCCATTTTAAATAATGTATTTTCCAACTTATGGGTAAAATTTGTTTATTTTTATATAAATATCCACTTCCTCCTCATTATATTTTTATTTTTGTTTACATCTTTAAGCATATTAAACACATTTTAGAAAGCCTTTTTTATGTTCTTATCTGTTAATTCCATCATCTCTTATTCATGACTTTCTGTTCATTGACTTGTCTTTTCATTATGGATCAAATTTCCTTACAAATTTATATGTGGGATAGTTTTTTATTTGATGCTGGACATTGTATATATTATAGTATTGAATTTTGAATTTTGCTGTGTTTTCTTAAAGAGTAACAATCATTTCCTGATGGCAGTTAACTTACATTTTTTTATTTTGATTTTAAGTGCTTTAATGGTGGCTCTATAGTAGCTTTTAATCTAGGGTTAATTTAGCCCTCTGTCTGAGCTTCTCCTCTCTGTGATATAGTAAAAATATTGCCTCTAGGTGGGAATAATGTGCAAAGGTAGGATTCACCTTTGTGATTTTATTTCTGTCAATGATAACACTATACTTCCTGTTGCCCAATGTTAAAGGAGTTTTCTCTGTTTTGTCAACTTTTGCAATTGTTTTAAAATTGCAATGTTTTTTTTCCTTTAATGAATATTCACTTCAAAACTCACAAATTATACCTAGAAATTAAGTGACATGTTCATTCACTAGCTTGAATAATTTCTAAGTACAAAACATCACATAATAATGACATTTAATTTTAAAAAGCAATATCCATTATACTATATTTGCTTAATTTTTCATTTTACTTACTTCACAGTGAAATCAAAGCAATTACTTGAAAATAAAAGCGGATTCTTTAACTTGTGTAGGGTGAAAATTCATCAACTCTACCACAATTTTAACTGTTTTTTTAAGTATGTATCTCAATAGAGTAAGAGTAGATAAGTCTTCCAGAAGTTAACGCTCATCTAGTTCACCAAAATTGTGCTGTTGGTTTTTAGTTGTGTTTTTTTTTTAACATGGGCAGGCACAGGGAAATCGAACCCGGGTCTCCAGCCTGACAAACGAGAACTCTGCCACTGAGTAACCGTGGCCCGCCCTATTTTTAATTAGTAGTCTTCCTCTTGCTTCCGAATAGCAGTAGCAGAAAGAATGAATCAATAAGTGAATAATGTGTAATCCTTTAGCATGTTCTCTAAATGCCAAGAATAGAACACACCTTTAATTCTTATCTATAAAGGCCATAGTAAATTTTTCTGATTTCTTATTGACAAGTCCACTAGTAATTCCTTTTCTAATACAATATATACATATGTATTGCTTTTTTAAGCAGATAGCGTAAACAGAGCGGAATAATGTTAACATATGGCAACATTAACATGATTAAGCAAGAAATCATAAATACCTGTCAATCATATTACAGAGATATCATTATTCATCAAATAATGCCTAGTGGATATTCACTAGAGTAGTTCATCTATTTAGCTATAACACCTTTCATGTATTACCGCTTTACCAACAAAAGATTCTGTGCATCTTTGGGGGAGTGTAGTTTTCTGAAGTTGCATCTTGTTTACAGACAATGAAACAGCAGTAGTTGAACTGCAAACATGTGCGTCATTGTCCATAACTGTGAATCAAAGTTGCCATTTTCAATTGCTGTTGGTTAAAAAAAAAAGTGTTGATTTATGTTTAAATCTATAAATTCTATCTCAGAAAGACATAATAAAATCTACTGCATTATTTTTGACAAATCTCACTTTTTTACCCAATGTAGATTTTATATGTAAGCTGAATTTGGAGTGGTCAGAGATTGCTATATGTATAATCAATTTACTGATCTAGGAAGTTTTTAGGCATGCTGAATGTCCCATTTCTTACTGTTCTAAGAAGTAAATAAAAAGGTTACTTATGGTCGTGATGGTAGCACAACATTTTGAACTTAACAGCACTAAAATTTGTTTTCTAATACATGAAGGGGTTTATAGGAGAAAATATTAGACTACATATGTGGTACTGGGATAAAAGTTTTAAAAAATGAATCCTTGTAACTGCACAACATAACCATGGACTACAGTTTACCCTAAGTTAAATTATGGACTACACAATGGTAGAAATGTGCTTCCATCCATTGCAGCAAATACATCACACCAAGGCAGGATATTAATAATAGGCTTGCATATGGGATTCCTGTATTTTATGCCTGATTGTTCTATAAACCCACAACTGTTCTAACAAAATAATTGTAATAAAAAGTTCATTCTAAAGATAAAGTAAAATGAAAACCAAAATTTAATACCTGCGGATTTTTCCTTCACAAACTGTGCTGTTAAATAATAGTATTTTTTAAAAACTCCTTTCATACATCTTCTAAATTATATTTGCCTTATGCTTACCTACTGAGAATCCAATAAAGCTTGACCATTACATAATTTTTGACTCTATAAATTGATTTTACTCTGTTCTTTAGAACCTCCTTCTTAGTACTATGAACATATCATTCACATAATATTCCAAAAAGTAGTTGCTTATGTATCTGCATCACTCCACTAGAAAGCATATCCAAGCCCTCTATCTACTTTATCACTTTGTTCCATTTATCTTGTATGTTAATTGACATGACAGAGTCATCTAAGAAACATTTGTTAAACTGAAATATAGGAAGTATCCAGAATAAAAACTGATTTTTGGCACAAAGTATGATATTCTATGTTCAATTATATCAGAAATATTTTTTCCCTGTGTTACCATTGTCCTAAGGCAGTTCAGGATAGTGAGATTTCACTAGTTGTGTATTTGGGTTACTTTTCCATACCTACAGAAAAGACAATGGGGTTAGGGGAAAAGAAGGTATACAGCTAGCCAAGCTTTGTCACACGCATGCCACTCAGGCTGTGTCATATGGGGAAGTGGGTTTACCTCATCTGAAATGTCAGATTGAGGAGAGTTGAAAGTTTGGATTTCCAAAGGCTTAAATCAGGCTAGGCAGACAAAAATAGTGGATGATCATTATGATATAATAATGCTTATCTGCATTATTGTTGGAACTGCTAGTTTGTCATAATTAACATGAAAAAGATGTATTTTATTATAATCAATACCAGCATTATCTTAGTTAACATTAACTTTACAAGTTGTCTAAAATCCATTGATTATTATTCATTTGCCATTCTTTTTTTTTTTTTTTTTTTTGTTCTCTTGGGCCGGCACCGGGAATTGAACCCAGGTCTCCAGCATGGCAGGTGAGAACTCTGCCTGCTGAGCCACCATGGCCTGCCCTGTCATTCATTTTTATTCTTTGAAAATTTGTGACCTGCCTTAAAAGTATCCATGATTACATAGCTAATTTTTGAAAACTTTTTCTATTTTGAAAATTTAAACCAAAGGATATAGTATGCTTTAAAATTTTGCAGATAAGATAGAATGTAAAAATTATATTTTGGTTAAAGACAAATATTATGATAAAATAGAAAACGTATGCTCAAAAATTTATCAAGAATCATGGAAATAAGCAAAGATGATATTTTCCTTAATTATATGACCTGTTAGCTTACATTATGCAGTCATATTTTGCAAAATTTTTGAAATATAAGATATGTTCAGATAGAAATAAATGAGATTGTCAACAAGAAATATATATATGTATGTATATGTAAATCTGTTCTAGTTTGCTAGCTGCCAGAATGCAATATACCAGAAATAGAATGGCTTTGAAAAAGGGGAATTTAGTGAGTTGCCAGTTAACAGCTTTTAGGCCACAGTAATGTCCCAATTAAAGCAAGTCTATAGAAATGTCCAATCTAAGGCATCCAGGGAAAGCAAAGGCCAATGAAATTCAGGGTTTCTCTCTCAAGTGGAAAGATTCATTGCGAACACAATCGGGGCTTCTCTCTTGGCTGGAAGGGCACATGGTGATGATGGTGTCATCTGCCAGCTTCCTCTCCAGCTCCCCTGGAGGCATTTTCCTTCTTCATCTCTAAAAGTTGCTGGCTGGTGGACTCTCTGCTTCGTGGTTCTGCAGCATTTCAACTGTCCTTCTCTGCTCTCTCTAAATCTCCTGCATTATCCAAAATGTTTCCTCTTTTATAGGGTTCCAGTAAACTAATCAAGACCCATCCACCTAATTCAGTATAACAACCACTCTTGATTGAGTCATATCTCCAGGGAGATGATCTAATTACAGTTTCAAACATACAGTACTGAATAGGGATTAGAAGAAATGGCTGCCTTTACAAAATGAGATTAGGATTAAAGCATGGTTTTTCTAAGGTACATACATCCTTTTGAACTGTCACTATATATATTCCAGATACTAATTGCCTGTATATCATGCCATTTGTTTCCTTTTCTCTCCTTTTCTTTGTAAAGATATATAAGTATTTATACATAGAAAACATTTTGTAAAAGACCAATAACTCACTACTTACTTGTGATTGAAAAAAAGTAATCTCTTACAGAATTAATGAGCTAAAATATATTAAAACAATATTACAATCACATTATTTTAAACAAGATTGTTGCTAGATAATTATAAAACCTCATGGGACAAAAACAAATCTACATAGTGTCAAGTCAATTGAAGTAAGAAAGAATATTATATTAAATATTTCAATTAAAAGGTTAGTTTAAAGAAGCATCAAACCAAAATAAAGAAGTAGAAAATAATGAAGGCAACAATTAATTTATTTCAAACCAGGAAAAGAGTAGTAGAATTGATTTTTTTAAACATGAACATTTATTTTTTCCTGTGAGTCATGCAATCTAACACAGAAGTTAGTCAATCTAACAAATGTTTTCAACTTGCACAGGTGACCAGTCACAAAGTAGGATGCTGTTCTATTACCAGTGAACCTTTTCATGACCTGATACAAATAGTCTTTTCTTGCTAAAATATTTAACATGGAATTACTTTGCATTTTTCTTCACTTGGAGGTACATATAACCACTTATTTCCTTTAAAATTCAAATTCAGGATCCCCTGACTTCTTTAGCCTTAATTAATTATAAAAGTCTCCTTTCTTTCCTTACGCTATCTTAATACATTACATTGTAGCACTCTCATCACTTCATTAACAATGTCTGCCTTTGTGTTTTTAGCTCTTGAGAGAATAGGTTATCATTAGTCTTTGTCTGCACAATGCCTAAACTATAGGGGATATTTAATTTGAATCTGTTGAATTAATAAATGAGCTCATAGGGGTGTGTGTGTGCGTGCGTGCATGCACGCCTGTGAGTAGAGGGGAAGAGAGAGAGAGAGACGGAGAGAGAGCGAGATGGAGAGAGATCGAGAGTGTGTTTTGCTTACTCAGTATTGCTTGAACATAAGTCCAGTACCCATAACCATATAGGTAGGCAGATGAGGCTAATACTTATTTTTACTTTTTACCCAGAATAATACCTTAAATGTGAGAGAATCAAGAACTCTTTAATTTCCATCAAAATCATCAGTTTTTAACTTTCTAAGGATTAAAAGAAAAACGGTTCACTAGTTTCTGTGCAGTATTCTGCTGTGACTTGTGAATCTTTAATGTTAGCTATAAAGGACTAATAAACCAAAGTTATACATCTTTGCTGATTAGCAATAAATGAATGTTATAAATGCCATTATAACTGGCTTTGTTGAATTTGCTAAGGTAAATTCAAATCAGGTTGAAGGGTGCACTGACTGAGAAGTAGATTGGTGAATGACAGTGTATACATATGGTTGAATATTGTGCTGCTATAAAAAGGAACAAAGTTGTGAGGCATGCAACATCGTGAATGAACCTGTGGGGCATTTGGTGGGGCAAAGTAAGCCAGAAACAAAAGACAAAATATTGTATAGCTTCATTTAGAAAATACTTATAAAAAATAGGGGCCTAGATTGTAAGCTCTTATACCACTTACCTTTAGTCCAGGGTGGTAATTATTATTTCTGGATATTAAGAGGCTGTTATATATATAAAACCTGGTATTTAGAGATGAGAATGGAGCCCATCAGATCGGGATTAAGGTAATTCAGGATACAGGGGTAAGGAAGACATTGTCTGGATTTTAGAATTTCATTTCTTCTTTGAGACCAAAGGAAGAGAGGTTTATTTTGTCCAGAACCTAAATTTTCTGTAGCACATAATCTAACTCCACCTGCCGGGATAGACCATTTAAACAATTGAAACACAGGGAACCTAGAATAAGGCCTTTAATCCCATGAAGCTTAATGCAATGCCTGGATACGTTCCAGAATATATAAAGCAGATAATCAAAAAAGTATTAAAAGTATTAGCTGGGCAAGCCGTGGTGGCTCAGCAGGCAGAGTTCATGGCACCTGCCATGCTAGAGACCTGGGTTTGATTCCAGGTGCCTGCCCACAGCAAAAAAAGAAAGAAAGAAAGAAAGAAAAAGTATTGGTAAAGTCCCTTGAGGGATGGGAGAAAATAATATGGAACTATTATTTCCATAATAAATATTATTATATAATCTTTATCACTGGGGAAAAGCTCTGCTATGGCCTCAAACATTGGGACACCCAAATCAATAAGCCAATTGATCTTGAGTCTTGCTCTAGTGAAACGCATGTTTGTAGTAGAGAAGATTAGCCTACCTACAGTTATGCCTAGGAGTTACTTCTGGAGGACCTATTTTGTTGCTCAGATGTGGTCTCTCTCTCTTTCTAAGCCCAACTCTGCAAGTGAAATCATTGCCCTCCCCGCTACATAGGAGATGACATCCAGGGGTGAAAGTCTCCCCTGGTGGCATGGGAGATGACTCCCAGGGATGAGCCTGGCCCTGGCACTATGGGATTAACATGTCACCCTACCCAAAAGAAGGAAAAATAGTGTAACTAGTGAGGTATTAGTGGCTGAGAGAGTTCAAATAGAGTCGAGAGGCTACTCTGGAGGTCACTCTTATGCAAGCTTCAATTAGACATTGCTACCTATCATTGCTTGCCAAATGCCAACCAAAACCATTCCTACCAAACCTAAACAACACTTAGGACATTATGTAAGATTCTAGAAAGGTTCAATGCTCCAGAATAACCTTCCAAAACTTAAAAATTCTACATGGGTCCCTGGAGCAGATGAGTCCTTAAATGCAGAGGGACCAGCCTCTCCAGAACATCAACTAGTTCCACCCCCATCCCATATTATTTACAGTCCCTTCCATCAGGAAAAATTTAGACTGGGCATAGTCCCAATACCCCTAAACAGTAGGAGAAAGATCAAAGGTGATGGTGGAGTTATACAGAGAAAGTAGGGCTTAACAAATGAAAATGATTGTTGAATCATTATGTTGATTTTTCTTTTAGAATCTTAGGGAATCTAGAAGTAAAAACCTAAAATTGTGGAATTGTAACCCATACCGAAGTCTGAAATCTGTTTTAGCTCATTAGTGGAATGTGTTTTACAATTTATTGTGTTTTTTTTTTTTTTGGTATATATGTTTTTTCACACACAAAAAATTAAAAAGTCTATTTTGATAAGAAAATGAAGAATAAATTTAAAAATTCAAATCAGGGAAAAAGAAGGGTTTACTGATGAATGTTTCCTTTGCTGTTATGTAAAACACTCATTTTTCTCTTGAAACTCAACGCTTCAATAAATATTCAAGGAAGACTAGGTGGTAGGTTATTTCCTAAAGGAAATCACGTACATAGGAATTATGTCTTCTACCTGTTTTTAGAAGGAAATTTTAACTTGGAATGTATGGAAAGACCTTGTCCAAGGCTATAGATATAAATGCTTGCTCTAACTGTGATTTTTTTTTAATCAGCAGATCTTTCAACAAGATGGTGAAATTCTTGCTTGTTCAGCAGTTTGACAAAGCATTCCTATAGGTTACTTTATCTGCAGAGTCCAAAACATCTTTCCTACCTCCACCTGGCATTTGCCTCACTTCTTTTAACCCCTTCTAATTCTATAGAAAAGGAATCCTCCACTAAAATAAATTAACATGTAAATCTCTCAAACTTTTTTCCAGGTAGGATAACAATAGATAAGGAAACACCAGAATTTTAATTTCAATTCTTATTTCTTGTTTGAAAATGTTATCTCTCAAGACATCACCTCCCCTTAAAAGTCTTAAGTGAAAGTTTTTAGATAGAAAACAGTCAAAAAAATTATAATAAAGCAAAACAGAAATATTTTATCCTTGTAAGATTCCATTTTGAATTGATTTTGACATGACCCTACATGGAGTGTTAGTTCCATTTAACATGGAAAGAACTTCCAAATTATTCATACATTTTATCATATAAGCACTTATAATTTCTACCTTGGACATAGTTTTTCATTCAGAAGAAAAAAAATGCATAGGACTAATGACAGCTCTAATAAGCAAATATTTTATTAGAGACTGATAATTATCAAATGCTTCTTTTAGAAAATGTGAGGGGTATCAATACATTTTTTCGTTGAACAGTGAAACTGATTCATGATCTTTAATCAGATCACTGGATTATTTGATAGTTTTCTCAATTTCATACAACAAAACATGGGTAAGTTATTAATTTCCCAAATAATTTTCTTAGAGTGTCAATTTAAATTGGTGAGTCATATATACATTTAGAAAGAGAAAATAAAATTATTTCCGGTATCCTTTGCTTATGTTCTTATTTTCAACACACTCTTCTCTAATATTTCCCTTAGTTTTAGGATTAAAAAAATAAAGAGAAGAAAAAATACTTAACAGCAAGCAAGCAAATTAAATGAAAAAATACTTAACAGCAAGCAAGGAAATTAAATGAAAAAAAAAACTCTTTTTGAACCCAAAAAAGGTAAAAGATGAAAAAAATATGTTAAGTCAATATAAGAAGGGATATAAAAATAGAATGAAAAATCTTATTAAAAATTTTTGAAATATGATTCTAAGCAATATAAATTAGGCGCAGTTAATACGTGGTTTGCACATTTTCTTTTACACAATTCTACTTGGTCGTTTCTGATCCTATTAAATCAGAATAGAGAATATTGAATGGAAATATTAGAATGGTTGTCTGTTAATTAACACGTTAACTTTTAAGGAGGGGGTCTGAAAGTTTATATTTCTACAACCAAAACATCCTTTGATAAGTCATCTCATCTCAAGCTTCTCTACCTTGATATTTCCCCCATTTGGTTTGTTCTTTAATCAGCTGTGTCTACTCAAAGTAAATTCGTTAATTAGCATTGCCTGGCTGGCTGGCTTATGTTCTGAGCAGCAAGCGACACTTATTAACCAATCTGCGCTTACCTCTTCTAGAACTTTGTGGGCTCCCCAGAGCACTGATGGATACCATGAATTTTGAGGCGACTCTGGGTAACAGGACTGATCATAAAAGTCTTAGCTGGGAAAGTGCTCTTCCAATCGAAATCTAAAGGATTAAAAGCATTGCTCAGGGTAAGTAAGGAATGAGATTAGCTTTATGGGAGGGGATATGATATATAAAAGCCAGGAGCAAATATGGTGTCCTCAAGATAATAAATACCATTTTGGGGGGGCCTAGTTTACAGAAATTCCAGAAAGAGTTCAGTTTGGGACTAAGGTGGTAGGCAGGGCCACAGGCAGGTGGCGCTATGTAGAAGGTGGTCTTTAAGGGGTTAAAGGATTTAACCTTAAAAGATACAGGTACTAAGAAATTTAAAGAAGAGAGCAACACTATAACAGTTTGCATATTTTAGGATACTGACCTCAGTCTAGAAAATACACCGAGATTGGGACAAGAATGAATCAGAGATACTGGAGAGGCGCTTGGTGTTTGTGCCCATTTGTGAGATTATGATCATTTAGAAAAAGGCAGTAGCAGAGGAGGGAGTGTTAAACAGAAATGTTTAAGAGATAATATTGACAGAACACTTTGGACCTCTGCAACCACGGATTTCTGCTCACTGAGCCTTACTTGGTGTTTCTAATCGCTTCAGATCTTAAAGACTCATGTTTAGTTAGCTCATATTAAGACGTAGTAAAATGAAGTCTTCCCCTTTGAGAATCAATGCACATTTCTCAGTCTTCAGTTGTGTGGACATGCCCACTTGTTCCGAATTCTCAGACCATGTTTCTGCTTTTCAGATCTGAGTTTAAACTGCAATTTTCTTCTCTAGCTTCAATGAGAAATTTGGAACTTAGGCTCATTTCCCTTATTTGCCCCTCCTTTATGACACGGATGTCTGAACACCAAAACAGCAAACTATGTTTATGTTTTCTGCCTGACTTGTGCCCATAATGATTACCAAGCAAATGAAACCAAGTACTATAATTGCTCATCAAGCAAGTTCAGAGCTAGAGTTATTCACTTGTGTTAAAGCAATAACTGATAAAGAAATCGTCTCACTATTGACTGAAGATGAATTTTGAGAAATTTATTAAGAGACCTGAGGGTTTTCAAGATTGAAATGCCACAGAGTTTATACTGTTAGATGTTTTCATTTCCCCAGAGAGGAGGATACTTTGTTGAGAGGAGAGCTGTGCATTTTGACAATCTGTACAATGTGCCACTATTATTACATTCTACCATCACAGCAAACCTGTGAGGACGTTTTGATATTTCATTCACATTTGAAATATGAGAACATTGGATCACAGAAATTTATGCAAACTTTTTAATGAAATTGAATTAATTTGAATAGTGAAGGGGGAGGAAATGTCAAGAAAGCGACTTGGCATAAGATAATAGAGCCATGGAATTTTCATAAAAAGTTCTCCAACCAAAGTCAAGAATCCATATCAGTGCTATAGGATAATTTCAGAGATACAGTTTCTTGCTATGTTTTTTTTTCCAAATTGGCTTTCTTTCCTTCCTCAGACCCTGCTTCAATAATCACTTTTCTATGACTCTTATTAATGACACTCTAATGTAGTTTTCTTTTAAAATTAATGTTTATAGTTAATAGACAATTCATATTTATTGTAGAAGAATTAGAAAATCCATTCAGCAAACAAGACAAAAGCCATTCAGAATATCAGTTCTCCAAAATAATCCTATGGAGTATGTTTTTCCTGATATTTTTACACATAATATATGTAAATGTGTAAATTTGTGGCGTGTGTAAAAGTGTATGGGTATGAATGGGTGGGAAAATGGGATCATGCGACAGGTACAAATTCAAAGCATGCTTTCCACCAACAATATGTTATAAACTAAGGTGACAAGGTGTATATATTTATACTCTTTCCTAGCTGATTAGTTCATCCACATGATTTCTGACAAAATTTTTGTTAAATGTCAATATTTACTTTAGATGAATTCTTCATTAGTAACTTTGTGCAAATGCAATTTATTTTACCATATAAACTTCCAAAAATGTGCCAAACCGCAGAGAGAATGGATCAGTCTTTTCGGGGAGTGTAATACCATGAAGAATGGCACTGGTGAGAACTCAGGTACTTGACACTTAAATTCAGTAACAGCTGTCAATTGTACGTGGTAAGCTAACACTTTGAAGAAATAATTGTTTTTCCTTTCAGATTTTACTAAGTGGGGAAGATTTTCTTTTCCTTCTCCATCTAATAAACTCTGACACATTATTCCAGAACAATGTTGAATGTCCATTTCTATGGCCCACCCTTCTCAACTTCTCCTGAGAGTACTTATACCTCCCTTTATGCATTTAAACAAACAATCCCCATTACAAACTTTATCATCCTACCTTGTTAATTTCTTCCATGAGACTGTTTGCCCCTTTACTGCAGGCACCCTGTTTTATTCACCATTGCCTTCTCACTTCTCTACAATATCTGACACCCAGCAATGTTATGCTTATGAAGATTAAAGGTGTTCTGCTGCACTTAGGCTTATATTTAACCAGTACACTTCAGTAGAATTGTGTCAGTTATTATAACATGGAAACACTTTCATTTCCCATGGTAAACTGCAACAGTTCTTAGCTCTCACTTGACACCCTACATTTCTCTCCAGAGATTCTTCCTTGGGAACTCCATGGTTACCTTTGATCCAGGAAATGAATGGTTAATATCTGGTGCTAGAACAAAAAGGTCTGTAAGAAGTAACTGATCCAGCAGAAGCCACACTTGGTTCTCTGGTTTCTGCTACTTTTCAAATTCATAATGTTTAATAAGACTTTTACTCACAGAAAGGTCACATTATACTGTCAGTGAAACATTATTTCACTGACCGATTAGAGTAATGCCAACATTAGATCTTTGAGAAGACACATCCAATGTGGTTTGTTGTTGTTTGGGTTTGGCTTGGGTTTTGATTTCTTACACTTTCTGAAAAATTATAAGACCCACAATATGAACAATTAACATTTTTTCTGTCCACATCAATCACTGATCTGTAATCACCTGTATTTTTTTTAATTAAAAAAATTTAAATTAAAATTGTTTACAGGACAATCAGGCATATAATGCAGGATACCCATATACCACCCTGCCACCAAAGTTTGCATTAGTGTGGAAAGTTTGTTACAACTGATGACAATGCTTTTTTGTAGTTGTACTATTTTTAAAAGTTGTGCATTTGTTGTAATTGATGAAAGATTATCAAAGTAATACTATAACTATTGTGCATAGCTTACATAGAGGTATTTTTCCCCAAATTTACAAACTATCATCATTAATATTATTTTTGTCCATGTACCTGTTTAATTGCTCATCTACCAGTGCCCTGGATAAAGGGAGTGTCAGTCACAGGACTTTTACAATCACATAGTAAACACAATAAAAGCTATATATTTATACAATCATTATAAAGAGCAAGGTTACTGGATTACAGTTCAACTATTTCAGGTATTTCCTTCTGTATATTCGAATACACAAGAAACTAAAAAGAAATATTTATATAATGAGTTAGAAGTCATAATCATTTGTTAAATCCTAATTTGTCAGTTAAACCTCCTCCCACACATTTGATAATTCTATCTCTTCAAGAATACCTAAGTAATGACCATCGTGACTTCTTCATGCTGGAAAGGGGTATCAACATTAGGAAGTAGAGGAATGAAACTGGTTTATATTCTTGGAGAGACTGCTACCTCTGGGTTTCACGGCTTATCTGACATATAAACAATCTGGAGACCTTAAGTTTCAGAAAAAATAAATTTACTAACAAAAACTTTTATAGAGACTTAGATAGAGCCTAGAGTACTCCAAGGATTTTCAGCAATACTGTTTGTTGGTCGGGACTTGGCATATTGTGGCAATTTGCAATATCTGTGAAGTTTGTATAATAGTAACCTCTAGAATGACCTCTTAACTCTTGGAAATCTCTTAGTCACCCTGTATTTCATTTCATTTCCTTTCCGCTTTTTGGTCAAGAAGACATTGTCTATCCCAGGATGCCAGTGCCAGACTCATCCCTGAGAGTCATGTCGCATGTTTCCAGGGAGACTTACACCCCTGGGAGCCTTGTCTCATGTGGGGTGGGGGTGGGGCATTGGGATTGCCTGCGGAGTTGGTTGTGAGAGAGAGGCCACATCAGAGCAATGAAAGAGGTTCTCTGAACATAACTCTTAGGTACAATTATAAGTATGCTTAGTCTCGCCATTGCAGATATAGGTTTCATGAGACAAGCCCTCTAGATCTGGAATAAATGCCTGCCTTATTAAATTGGGGCTTCCTAATGCTTGCGAGAATAACAGGGATTCCACAAGTGGAGAAGTTTAATAATTCCACGTTTTTCCCCAGTCGCTCGAGGGGACTTCGCAAATATGTATTTTTTTAATTTTCTGCGCAAAATGATCTGGCAAGTATCAGGGTATTATGTTAACCTATACAGAATAACAAAATCTCATTCTCAATTCTAGTTTCTACGTAATTATGTTCTTGAAATAAACTGACCAGACAGGTTAGATTAAATAATGTGCTAAAAGAAAATTTAAAATATAAAAATATATTCAAAATATACAGCTCTTCCTTCAGTCCCCAACAGAAGTTGAAGTTTTAAAATACAGACAATAGTATCCTTTACCCTGTATTCTGTTTTACCTTAGCCTTAACTAAATCTAATCAATTCGTATCTCTAGTTCAAGTCTGATCTTTTTTTGCAGCTTCTTAAACAGTTGCTGCATGGAGTAAAGCTGACTTTCAGAGCTGCAGAACTCTAATTCTGAGTCACAGATGTCACACAGATACCCAAGTTTCAGGGAACTCCAAGGTTGTAGATAGCCTTTAGAATTGAGAGATAACAGTCAAAATTCAGAAAAGATGTGACTCCTGTAAGAGCTTACAGCCTAGGAACCATTATAATGAGCTTTATTGAACTCTCAGTTTGCCTTAACAATTGATTAATCAATCTTTGCCCACTTTTTATTGCGTTAGCCTATGCTTTCAATTCAGTTCTCAGAGTTTCTTCATTATAGTTTATACTAGTGAGACCATACAATATTTGTCCTTTTGTTTCTAGTTTGTTGCATGCAACATAATGTCCTCAAGGTTCATTCACCTAGTTGCATGCCTTATGACTTCATTCACTGCTGTAGCTGCTCAGTATGCCATCATATGTGTGCAATACAGTTCACCCTTTGGTTCAACAGTCAATGTATCCTTAGAACATCTTCATCAATTGGCAGTAGTGAATAATGGCACCATAAACACCAGTGTGCAAATGTCTATTCACGTCCCTGATTCCAATTCTTCCAATTATACACCTAATAAGGGGGTTGCAGGATCATATAAACTCCTGTGGAACAACCACACTGCTCTCCAGAGGGGCTGCATCATACTACCTCCCTACCAACAGTGAAAAGGTATATAGCTCTCTCCAAATTTTTCCAGCACTTGAATCTCTCTGTTTAATTTTTAAAGTTTATTCACACAGCATACAGTCCATTCTAAATGTACAATCAATGGCTCACAATTTGCAATGATTATATTCCATTTGTTCTACTTCATGTAAAAGCTTTCTTATATTTGTACATTTAATCACCATATTGCCCACTCTATGTTTCACTAAGTTACAAGGTCCAAGTTTTTATCCTGTCTTTCCTTCTGATGTCATATATGCTCCCAGTCTTCCTCTTTCAACCATATTCACACTCAACTTTGCTCATTTTACTTACAATACTGTGCTACCATTGCACAGTATTGTGCTGCCTATTTCTAAGTCTTTACAATTAATCTTGTTAAACATTCTGTACTCCTTCAATATCAAATTACTCAGCCTCTACTCTCTTTCTATCTGCTGATTAAAGTGAGAACTCTTAACTTTCCACTTTGCTCATTATAATGAGTTCATATAAGTGAGAAGATACAGCATTTTTCATAGTACTTCTGGCTTATATCCCTCAACATAACATCCTCAAGGTTTGTCCAAGTTGTTGCATACATCATGACATTATTCCATCATGCAGCTGCATGATACTCCATTGTATGTGTATATCAGTTTGTTTTCCACTTATTCATTGATGGACATTTGGGCTGTTTTAATCTATTGGCAATAAGGCTGCCATAAATTTTGGTGTGAAAATGTCTCTTCATGTTCCCGCTTTCAGTTCTTCTGAATATATACCTAGAAATGGGATTGCTGGATCATATGGCATTCTATACTTAGATTCTTTAGGGCCTAGCAAACTATCTTTCAAAGTTGCTACACCATTCTACATTCCCACCAACAGTGCTTAAGTATACCTATTTCTCTACATTCTCTCCAGCACTTGTTGTTTTATGTTTTCTTTAAAACGGCCATTCTAGTAGGTGTGAGTTGGTATCTCATTGTGGTTTTATTTGTATTTCCCTAATAACTAAGCAGCTATTAGAAGTTCAGCCTCTTTCATATGCTTTTGAACCATTTGTATTTCCTCTTCACTCAGTGTCTATCCATTACTTTTACAAGTTTTTCAATTGGGTTGTTTGTCTTTGTTGTTGAGCTGTAGGATCTCTTCATATATTCTGAATATTAAACCCCTATCTGATATATGGGTTCCAAATGTTGTATCCCATTGAATAGACTGCCTTTTTACTTTCCTGACAGAGTCCTTTACATGAAAAATTATACCATTTTGAGAAGATCCCATTTAGATATTTCTTCTGTCATTGCTCATGCTTTGGGGGTAGGGTCTAGATAATCGTCTGCTACCACAAGACCTTTAAGATATTTCCACACAGTTTCTTCTAAAACTTTTATAGTCTTCGTTCTAATGTTTAGGTCTTTGATCCATTTTGAGTTAGCTCTTATATAGTGTGTCCTCTTTCATTTTTTTCAATATGGATATACAGTTCTCCAAGCTCCATTTGTGGAAGAGGAGGCTCTCTTGTAGTAGAGTCGATGTGACTGCCTTTAAAATAATCACTTGTCTGTAGGCGAGAGGGTCTATTTCTGAACATTCAGTTCAATTCCATTGGTCAGTATATCTATCTTTATGCCAGTACCATGCTGTTTTGACCAATGTAGCTTTGTAACATGCTTAAAGTCAGATAGTGTGAGGCTTCCCACTTCATTTTTATTTCTCAAGATATTTTTAGTTATTTGGGGCACCCTGCCCCTGTAAGTAATTGTGATTATTGGTTTTTCTGTTTCTGTAAAGTGAGGTGTTGAGACTTTAATTGATATTGCATTGAATCTATAAATCAATTTTAGTCAAATTGAAGTCTTAATTAAATTTAGTCTTCCAACTCATGAATATGCTATTTTCTTCCATTTTGTCAAGTATTCCTTAATTTTTTTAAGTGATGATTTGTAATTTTCTGTGCAGAGGTCTGTTATGTCCTTGATTAAAGTACTTTTGGCTATCTGAGGCACCCTGCCTTCCAAATAAATGTGATTATTGGTTTTACTATTTCTGCAAAGTGAGTTGTTTAGATTTTGATTTTCTTAGAATTGAGGTCTTAATTACATTTTGTCTTCCAATTCATGAACACAGTATGCCTTTTGATTTTTTTTTTTTTTTTTTAGGTTTTCCTTGATTTTTAACAATGTTTTGTAGAAGAAGTCTTTTATGGATAAGGCTACTTCAGTCAGATTATCTGTGGAACCTCTCCCCAAGCCCATGTTTGTTATGGGTAAATAAGATGTTGTTTTTATTAAAAATAATAATTGAGTATTATAAAAGGAATATTCACAAAATTTCCCTCTATTTCCACATATGATTTTGTTCTAATTGAAATATAATATTTTTCTGAAATTTGGTGATAGAAAACTAAAATCATGGAACTACATTTTATAATCTAATGTTTTTACTAAAAAAAATAAATAACAAATGGTGTTCGAATTTTCTGCTTTTTTTTGCCTTATATGGTTCTCTTTTTCAGTTGAACAATAGTCTTCAAAATATTTGATATCTGGACTATAACTCCAAGGTCCCTTTGGAGTTACAATCCAGACATCAAATATTAACAGCCCCCAATGTTTCAACAGTTTTTTTTTTTTTTTTGCTATTCATTCCATTGAATGTCTATAGTGTTATCTCATTTACTCTCCTGTAAAATAATCTGATAAACTTCCAGTTTCAGTGCCTATTTGCATATGATATTTTTATCTCTTTTTTGTTTAATAAAGTATTTTTGGAAGCTGTATTTTGCATTTTATTTTAATGTTCTGAAAAACTATCAAACTTTGCTTTGATTTGCTCTTGAAATATATTAAAATTAAAATTTGTATTAGTCAGTTCACTGTGTGGTGATAATCAGCAGAATTAAATGGTAAATATGAGGAAATGCATCTCTTATGCTTGGATAAGCCTATCATCAATAAGGAACAACAAAAGACTGCCATTCTATTTTTAATAAGCTTGCAAAAGCATCTGTCTTACTGTAAACATCATAATTCAGCAACCATGTAAGAATTTATTTCCATTGTGATGATTGAGTTAGTTGAAAAATGACTTTTATCAGCTTGCAAGTTATTTAGCTCTTTATTAAAGGAGGTTTTCTACGAAAACCAATGGGCTGCAAACATAGTAATTTTATACAGTAGAGGTTCTACAACTTTACTTCCCCTACTATTACTGTAATGTTTAAATATCACCCTCACAAAGATTGTTAAGGGAACCGATGACGTATCAAAATCCTCAGTATAGGAGAGCAGGAAAAGACTGAGAATTTGAAATCTAAGAATATGACTCTTTTGTCATTGTCAAAGTTAAGTGAAAGCTGGAGTTAATTTCATGAGGGAAAGGTGTAAGAATCTTATTCAGCATATGGCAAAGAGACAATTTTAGAAAATACAGATTTATTATATTAAGCAGGTTAAACTAAAAAAAAAAACTTTAACCTCCTGTTCAAGTGCAGATATATTATTGGCACATCAAAGATCATAGATTCAAGCAACAGGATGTTCTTATTCTAAATTTTGCTAGGCAGGCAAAGATGACTATAAACATTTCAGGATAGATTTCAATGAATGGGTGGGTTATAAACTCAGAGAAATCACTTAGATGATGTGACATTTAGCTGCATTCTGAAGGAAGAGACAAGAGGCAAATTTGAATGATTGGGCATAAAAATAAAGACAGTACTAAATATTGCAAGGAGCCTGATGGATTACTTGAAAATGAAATAATTATATTTTAGGGGCCAATTTACGAGAGCAAAGAAGGGTAAAGTTTAAGGAAGTACTCATTTAAATGTGAATCACAGGGCTCTGATTACCTAGTTACATGGATCTTCATTATTTACTGATTCTATATTTGCAAATTTGCCTAGTCACTAAGATTTAATTATAACCTCAAAATCAATACTTGTAGCATTCTTGCAGTCATTCATGGAAATGCAAAGAACCACAAAACAATGAAGTCACCGAATGAACAAGCTCCCTGCTAGAGTGACACAAGGCAACATTCTGTAAACAAGTGTTCTTTTTCATAATATATTTAGCTCTACTTTTTTCACATTTTTGAATTTTTTTGTTGGTGGTTTTTCTGTTCAAAATGGCTCCCAAAGATGGAACTTAAGTGTTGCCTAGTGTTCCTAGCTATAAAGAAGCTGTGATGTGCCTTATGGAGAAAATACATGCTGTTGTCCTAAATTCCATTTTAATGAACCAGCTATGTATATTAGATAAGGTGTCTTTAAAGAGAAACATGTATAGAACAAAGTCCTGTATTTCTCACTTGATGAAAATGATGTGAGTAGAGGATTGCCAGACCTTAATTCTGTTTTTCCCCTATGAAGAGTGTTTCAATACTCACTAGCTCTGTGTTTGTAGTGACTACATAGTGCATAAGTACCACAAATAATGAGAAACAATAAATGTATGGAATGGTGCCATAGTAAATTACCTTGTGCAAAGAAACTGAATCAATTATTCCTGCACAACACACCACCAGACAACTTCGTGGCTTAAAATGAGTCATTTTATTTGTTCACAATTTGATGACCAGTAATTTAGAATGAGTTCAGCTCTCTTCCATCCTCTTCCTCATCCTCATCCTCGTCCTCCTCCTCCTCTTCCTTTCCTTCTCCTTCTCCTTCTCTGCCTCTTTCTATGCCTCACCCCACTCCTCCTACTTCTTCTTCTATTTTTGCTTTTGTCTGGGGTCACTAATGTGACTGTAGCCATGGCTCTACTGATTTATCTAAGGACATTAGCTGAGTCTGCATTTCTGTTTCTTGTGCTCTCTTGAAGGTTCATCTGAAATTCTTACATTGCTGTACTGCATTTCAAGGGGTCAATGAACTGGCACATAGCAATTCTGAAATCCAGTCTGGTGCATGTTGTCAGGTCTCCCTATTCCAGGCATAGGGAATGTTCCTTGATTGTGACTGAGTTTTTATCATCAGATATAGTACCCTAATTCATGGTTTCCCTTGGCTCTTTGCAAATCCTTTGGGTCTTTTCTCTGTTCTCTGAGACATTTTTGCTTATTTGTAAGAAACGGCTGGAATTGAAGCTAACTAGTTTTTGTAGACTGCTTCTAGTGGATAGAAGTTTGAAGATCCAAATTCTTTTCATTTTGAACTTTGTCAATCCCTGTTAGTCCAAGTTGCAAAACTTCCTTAAAACATTGAGAACTTACTATGTATCAGGTTATAACACGTTCCATCGGGCAAATGTCAAATCAACAAATCTTTTAGAGACAAGACTCTCTCTATCTTAGGCAGTGTGTCACAGTGCTGGGGAACTATATCCTTTATTCTCAGAACCTTTTGCATAGCTGAGAATGTCTGCTTGGCACCACCTTAAATTGTCATGAGAACCTAATAAAACTTTTTCCACCTTCTTTCCAGTGTAGATCTTTATGGAAAAATCATTTTTTACTTTGAAAAATTCTTGCAAGTAAGAAGATCTTGAAATAAGAACAGTGCTGTTTTCCAACCTAGAAATACTATTGTACTCCATATTTCCTGTAAATTGTATTGGAAAACCAATAATTTTCTTATTTAGTTCATCACTCAGTTGTAGTAAATACTAATAGACCATCCATTAAAACATTCCACATTCAGTCTGTAGATTGCCTTATAAAATTCTATCTGCTAAGTTACCACAGTTGACGGTTTCGTCCACTTTTCACTACACCATAAGACAAATTGACCTTTCTCCAGGCGTTAAAAGGCCCTTCTTAGTCTCCATCAATATTTGGAAACTATGCTAGGCTTCGTAAACAACACCTGCATGCCACAAAGTCCCATGTCTGATGTCAAAAATTTTAGATTTTTGTTATGACAGCAATCATCTCTAAGACCCAATTTCTGCATCACTTATCTATTTCCAAGTAAAAATCACACCAGATCTTAGGAACTTAAAATAATAACCATTATGTGGAGGAGAAATTTGTCTTCAGAAAAGCTTGGTAGTTTTTTTAGTGGTCTTACCTAGGCTCATCCATGATTTGGCAACTCAAATAGAGATGGTTGGTCTAAAGATCATAACTAAGGCTCTGTCTCTTCTCTGTTTGATCCCAAACTCCATCAGGCTTAGGAAACTAAGCTGTGATGCTTATGTAATGCTTTACGTAACAGCATTGTGCTTCATGAGGGCAAAAATATAGATGCTTCAAGGTTTCTTGAGGTGCGTGTTAATTTCCCAAAGCTGGAGTGATGAAGTACCACAACTTAAGTGGCTTAAAACAACAGAAATATATTTTAATATAGTTCTGGAGGCTAGAAGTAAGAAAGCAAGGGGTTGACAAGGCCATGTTCTTCCCTGAGGGCTCTAGGAAAGAATCCTTCTTTGCATTTTCTAGCATTGGTGGCTTCAACAATCCATGGTTTAGGGCAGCATAACTCCAATCTCTGTCTTCATCTTTACATGGCAGCCTTCCTTCTAATCAGTGTCTCCACCCAAATTCCTTTCTTCCTATAAAGACAACAGTAATGTTGGACTAAGGACCCACCCTAATCCAATATGGCCCTATCGTAACTAATTACATTTCCAAAGACCCTAATTCCAAATGAAGTCACATTCTGATGCTCTGTGTATACATGAACTTTGGGGGCCACCATCAAACCAACTACAAGGTCTGTGATGGTTTTGAGCTATATATATCCTAGAAAAACATATTCTTTAACTTAATCCATTTTTCTGTGGGTGTAAATCCATTTAAGTAGAAACTGTTGATGAGGTTACATCAGTTAAGTTATGGCCAACCTTAATCAGGACAGATAAAGGAAAAAGGAAAAGCCACAGGGAGCAGCCAGAAGCTGAAATTCAGTGGAACCTGTAAAGAATGGAGAGGCTAGGAGAAGCTGCCATGTGCATTGCCATGTGAAGGAGGAGCCAGGGACCAAGGATCAATGGCAGCCAACTCCAGAATGCCAGGTTTCAGGAAGAAAGCATGACCTTGCTGGTGCCTTGATTTCAACTTTCTTTTAGCCAATGAATTCCCATTGTTTAAAACAACCCAAATGGCATTTATTTGAGCTGTCAAGGTTTAAATGGAAGTTGTAAAACATCACGTCTGCCACATTCTTGACATCGAAATAAGTTACAATGTCAATTCAGATTCAAAAATTGAGAAAATAGAGCTTTAATTAGAGTAGTAGAAAATCCCATTGCCAAAGCACTGAATGAAGGACTGGGAGAAATTGTTGCATTATATTTGTAAATAATCACCATGAGAAGTAAGATTTAGGGGGAATATTGGTAGGGCATATGAAACTAGAAGGGAATATGTGAAGGTATATATGTCAGTAAGTACTGGATAATTCTGGTGATACACAAACAGAAACTAAAATAGGATAGTGGATATTGTAAAGGTAATTAAAGTTTTGGTGTTAAAGACAGTTTAAGGGAAAAAAATAACAGGATTTATTGATTGACCTGATTATAGAGGGATATGACAGATTTCATGAATTGAAAGCTGTTTGAAAGGTGATGACAATAAAGAAAATTTAAATTTAGTAAGAATGTAAGTTCTAAATAAAGATGGTGAAATTGATTTACTATATGTTTGCTGGAGATGTGGTCAACCCCAGCTGACATTGATTCAGAATGGAACAGTTCTTCTATTAACAAGTGTTCAGAACACACAGAAAATATAGAGAAGAAGCCTGTCATATGAAACCTCAGAGCCTATAAGGAATAGAGACAATTGAACAAACATAAGAACTGCATTGTGATACAGTAACATGGCTAAATAGGCACAGAATTGGTAAAATATGTAACATATTTGGAGATGTCAAATAGTCAATTATGGATACAATATACATTTTTTGCCCAGGATTATGTATCTAAATCTGGAAAGGATATATATTTCAAATTGAGAAGGTTGTTTTGTGCCATTCAGAGTTGTTAGAAAGTTCTTATAAAAAAAAGAGGTCCATATAATTAAAAAAATATATATATTTATCATCAAATTCCTTAAGTTTGATGACGGTCGTTTATGAGTGTATCCTTTGTTTTAAACGTTTTATTTTAAAATATGTTCAAACATTCAGGACAGTTACAAAACTAATATAAACCCTGTTAAATAAACTCTAACATATCCCCTATCCCTCCCCCAGATACCCATACCAACCAATTTGAGCTATTTTGTCACATTTGTTGAATCTATCTATCTATCTATCTACCTATATATCCATCTATCCATCTCTCATCTACATCTATATTTATATTTTATCTATATCTATCTATCATATATCTGCCCATCTTTCAATTAACTTTGTGTACTTGTTTTAGGTTTATACCTCTTGCATCTTGAACACTTATTGCTCCCATGCACATTTCCTAGTTACAAGGATATTCACTTTATAACCAACCACCTTGAGTGTATTTTCAAGTTCATGCTATTTAAAATTGATATAAAGCTTACAGTCGATAGTCTAATGTTTTCATATGTCCAAATAATGTCCTGTTGAGCCTTTACTCCTTCCTTCTCAATCCTATCCGGGATCATGTATTACAGTAAATTGTCATTATCACTTTAGATGCACTTTTATTTTAATTAGGGGGAGAAATATACAGTACAAACTTTCCTACCTCAACCACTCCCAATGATACCAATCAACAAGATTAATCACACTCAACATATTGTGGTAACCTCATCACCTTTCATTACTAACACTCCCCCATCTCTCCAAACTGAAACTCTACACCTCTATGCACTAATTCCACATCTGCCTGCCCCTACTTCTGGCAATCTGTACTCTAATTTGTGTTTCTATGAGTTTGCATAGACTCTGATATTTAGTCTCCACCACATTCTGGACTCCCACCTTTATGTATTCTGTCACAATTGCATGTTTATACATGATGAGTCTAAAGCAACTGAGATATCATCACATTTTATGCATTTGCCTTTTAGATCCTGTAGGAAGTAAAAAGTGGAGTTCAAACCAAAAATACAACATTGCTAGCATTTATGCTTACTCATGTCATTACTCTCACTGGAGATCTCTATTTATTCATGTGGCTTCAATCTATTGTCTATTGTCCTTTCCTTTCAACCTGCAGAATTTTCTTTTGCATGTCTTGTAGGACCAGGCTAGTGGTGGGATGTACCTCAGCTTTGTTTATTCTGGAACATCTTAATTTCTCCATCATTTTTTTTTAATTTTTTTTTAAATTTTCTTATTTTTTTATTAACGGAAAGAAAGAAAAAAAGAAAAAAAAATAAAAATAAAAAAAAGAAATTAACATAACATTTAGAAATCATACCGTTCTACATATGCACTCAGTAATTCTTAATATCATCACATAGATGCATGATCATCGTTTCTTAGTACATTTGCAGCGGTTTAGAGGAACTAGCAACACAACAGAAAAAGATATAAAATGTTAATATAGAGAAAAGAAATAAAAGTAGTAATGATAGTAAAAAACAAAAACAAAAAAACCCTATAGCTCAGATGCAGCTTCATTCAGTGTTTTAACATGATTACTTTAAGATTAGGTATTACTGTGCTGTCCATTTTTGAGTTTTTGTATGTAGTCCTGTTGCACAGTCTGTATCCCTTATGCTCCAATTACCCATTATCTTACCCTGTTTCTAACTCCTGCTGGACTCTGTTACCAATGACATATTTCAAGTTTATTCTCGAATGTCCGTTCACATCAGTGGGACCATACAGTATTTGTCCTTTAGTTTTTGGCTGGACTCACTCAGCATAATATTCTCTAGGTCCATCCATGTTATTACATGCCTCATAAGTTTATCTTGTCTTAAAGCTGCATAATATTCCATTGTACGTATATACCACAGTTTATTTAGCCATTCTTCTGTTGATGGACATTTTGGCTGTTTCCATCTCTTTGCAATTGTAAATAATGCTGCTATAAACATTGGTGTGCAAATGTCCGTTTGTGTCATTGCCCTTAAGTCCTTTGAGTAGATACCTAGCAATGGTATTGCTGGGTCGTATGGCAATTCTATATTCAGCTTTTTGAGGAACTGCCAAACTGCCTTCCACAGTGGTTGCACCATTTGACATTCCCACCAACAGTGGATAAGTATGCCTCTTTCTCCGCATCCTCTCCAGCACTTGTCATTTTCTGTTTTGTTGATAATGGCCATTCTGGTGGGTGTGAGATGATATCTCATTGTGGTTTTGATTTGCATTTCTCTAATGGCCAGGGACATTGAGCATCTCTTCATGTGCCTTTTGGCCATTTGTATTTCTTCTTCTGGTAGGTGTCTGTTCAAGTCTTTTTCCCATTTTGTAATTGGGTTGGCTGTCTTTTTGTTGTTGAGTTGAACAATCTCTTTATAAATTCTGGATACTAGACCTTTATCTGATATGTCATTTCCAAATATTATCTCCCATTGTGTAGGCTGTCTTTCTACTTTCTTGATGAAGTTCTCTGATGCACAAAAGTGTTTAATTTAGAGGAGCTCCCATTTATTTATTTCTTTCTTCAGTGCTCTTGCTTTAGGTTTAAGGTCCATGAAAGTGTCTCCAATTGTAAGTTTCATAAGATATCTCCCAACATTTTCCTCTAACTGTTTTATGGTCTTAGACCTAATGTTTAGATCTTTGATCCATTTTGAGTTAACTTTTGTATAGGGTGTGAGATATGGGTCTTCTTTCATTCTTTTGCATATGGATATCCAGTTCTCTAGGCACCATTTATTGAAAAGACTGTTCTGTCCCAGATGTGTTGGCTTGACTGCCTTATCAAAGATCAAATGTCCATAGATGAGAGGGTCTATATCTGAGCACTCTATTCGATTCCATTGGTCGATATATCTATCTTTATGCCAATACCATGCTGTTTTGACCACTGTGGCTTCATAATATGCCTTAAAGTCAGGCAGTGCAAGACCTCCAGCTTCGTTTTTTTTCCTCAAGATGTTTTTAGCAATTTGGGGCACCCTGCCCTTCCAGATAAATTTGCTTATTGGTTTTTCTAATTCTGAAAAATAAGTTGGTGGGATTTTGATTGGTATTGCATTGAATCTGTAGATCAGTTTAGGTAGGATTGACATCTTGACTATATTTAGTCTTCCAATCCATGAACACGGTATGCCCTTCCATCTATTTAGGTCTTCTGTGATTTCTTTTAGCAGTTTTTTGTAGTTTTCTTTATGTAGGTGTTTTGTCTCTTTGGTTAAATTTATTCCTAGGTATTTTATTCTTTTAGTTGTGATTGTAAATGGGATTCGTTTCTTGATTTCCCCCTCAGCTTGTTCATTACTAGTGTATAGAGAAGCTACAGATTTTTGAATGTTGATCTTGTAGCCTGCTACTTTGCTGTACTCATTTATTAGCTCTAGTAGTTTTGTTGTGGATTTTTCCGGATTTTCGATGTATAGTATCATATCGCCTGCAAACAGTGATAGTTTTACTTCTTCCTTTCCAATTTTGATGCCTTGTATTTCTTTTTCTTGTCTAATTGCTTTGGCTAGAACTTCTAACACAATGTTGAATAATAGTGGTGATAGTGGACATCCTTGTCTTGTTCCTGATCTTAGGGGGAAAGTTTTCAATTTTTCCCCATTGAGGATGATATTAGCTGTGGGTTTTTCATATATTCCCTCTATCATTTTAAGGAAGTTCCCTTGTATTCCTATCTTTTGAAGTGTTTTCAGCAGGAAAGGATGTTGAATCTTGTCAAATGCCTTCTCTGCATCAATTGAGATGATCGTGTGATTTTTCTGCTTTGATTTGTTGATATGGTGTATTACATTAATTGATTTTCTTATGTTGAACCATCCTTGCATACCTGGGATGAATCCTACTTGATCATGATGTATAATTCTTTTAATGTGTTGTTGGATACGATTTGCTAGAATTTTATTGAGGATTTTTGCATCTATATTCATTAGAGAGATTGGTCTGTAGTTTTCTTTTTTTTGTAATATCTTTGCCTGGTTTTGGTATGAGGGTGATGTTGGCTTCATAGAATGAATTAGGTAGTTTTCCCTCCACTTCGATTATTTTGAAGAGTTTGAGGAGAGTTGGTACTAATTCCTTCTGGAATGTTTGATAGAATTCACATGTGAAGCCGTCTGGTCCTGGACTTTTCTTTTTAGGGAGCATTTGAATGACTAATTCAATCTCTTTACTTGTGATTGGTTTGTTGAGGTCATCTATTTCCTCTTGAGTCAAAGTTGGTTGTTCATGTCTTTCCAGGAACCCGTCCATTTCATCTAAATTGTTGTATTTATTAGCGTAAAGTTGTTCATAGTATCCTGTTATTACCTCCTTTATTTCTGTGAGGTCAGTAGTTATGTCTCCTCTTCCATTTCTGATCTTATTTATTTGCATCCTCTCTCTTCTTCTCTTTGTCAATCTTGCTAAGGGCCCATCAATCTTATTGATTTTCTCATAGAACCAACTTCTGGTCTTATTGATTTTCTCTATTGTTTTCATGTTTTCAATTTCATTTATTTCTGCTCTAATCTTTGTTATTTCTTTCCTTTTGCTTGCTTTGGGATTAGTTTGCTGTTCTTTCTCCAGTTCTTCCAAATGGATAGTTAATTCCTGCATTTTTGCCTTTTCTTCTTTTCTGATAAAGGCATTTAGGGCAATAAATTTCCCTCTTAGCACTGCCTTTGCTGTGTCCCATAAGTTTTGATATGCTGTGTTTTCATTTCATTCATCTCTAGGTATTTACTAATTTCTCTTGCAATTTCTTCTTTGACCCACTCATTGTTTAAGAGTGTGTTGTTGAGCCTCCATGTATTTGTGAATTTTCTGGCACTCTGCCTATTATTGATTTCCAACTTCATTCCTTTATGATCCGAGAAAGTGTTGTGTATGATTTCAATCTTTTTAAATTTGTTAAGACTTGCTTTGTGACCCAGCATATGGTCTATCTTTGAGAATGATCCATGAGCACTTGAAAAAAAAGGTGTATCCTGCTGTTGTGGGATGTAATGTCCTATAGATGTCTGTTAAGTCTAGCTCATTTATAGTAATATTCAGATTCTCTATTTCTTTATTGATCCTCTGTCTAGATGTTCTGTCCATTGCTGAGAGTGGTGAATTGAACTCTCCAACTATTATGGTATATGTGTCTATTTCCGTTTTCAGTGTTAGCTGTGTATTCCTCACGTATTTTGGGGCATTCTGGTTCAGTGCATAAATATTTATGATTGTTATGTCTTCTTGTTTAATTGTTCCTTTTATTAGTATATAGTGTCCTTCTTTGTCTCTTTTAACTGTTTTACATTTGAAGTCTAATTTGTTGGATATTAGTATAGCCACTCCTGCTCTTTTCTGGTTGTTATTTGCATGAAATATCTTTTCCCAACCTCTCACTTTCAACCTATATTTATCTTTGGGTCTAAGATGCGTTTCCTGTAGACAGCATATAGAAGGATCCTGTTTTTTAATCCATTCTGCCAGTCTATGTCTTTTGATTGGGGAATTCAGTCCATTAACATTTAGAGTTATTACTGTTTGGATAATATTTTCCTCTACCATTTTGTCTTTTGTATTGTATATATCATATCTGACTTTCCTTCTTTCTACACTCTTCTCCATATCTCTCTCTTCTGTCTTTTTGTATCTGACTCTAGTGCTCCCTTTAGTATTTCTTGCAGAGCTGGTCTCTTGGTCACAAATTCTCTTAGTGACTTTTTGTCTGAGAATGTTTTAATTTCTCCCTCATTTTTGAAGGATAATTTTGCTGGATATAGGAGTCTTGGTTGGCAGTTTTTCTCTTTTAGTAACTTAAATATATCATCCCACTCTGTTCTAGCTTCCATGGTTTCTGCTGAGAAATCTACACATAGTCTTATTGGGTTTCCCTTGTATGTGATGGATTGCTTCTCTCTCGCTGCTTTCAAGATCCTCTCTTTCTCTTTGACCTCTGAAATTCTAACTAATAAGTGTCTTGGGGAACGCCTATTTGGGTTTAATCTCTTTGGGGTGTGCTGCACTTCTTGGATCTGTAATTTTAGGTCTTTCATAAGAGTTGGGAAATTTTCAGTGATAATTTCTTCCATTAGTTTTTCTCCTCCTTTTCCCTTCTCTTCTCCTTCTGGGACACCCACAACACGTATATTTGTGCGGTTCATATTGTCCTTGAGTTCCCTGATACCCTGTTCGAATTTTTCCATTCTTTTCCAGATAGTTTCTGTTTCTTTTTGGAATTCAGATGTTGTATCCTCCAAATCACTAATTCTATCTTCTGTCTCTTTAAATCTATCATTGTAGGTATCCATTGTTTTTTCCATCTTTTCTACTTTATCCTTCACTTCCATAAGCTCTGTGATTTGTTTTTTCAGTTTTTCTATTTCTTCTTTATGTTCAGCCCATGTCTTCTTCATGTCCTCCCTCAATTTATCGATTTCATTTTTGTAGAGGTTTTCCATTTCTGTTCGTATATTCAGCATTAGTTGTTTCAGCTCCTGTATCTCATTTGAACTATTGGTTTGTTCCTTTGACTGGGCCATATTTTCAATTTTCTGAGCGTGATCCGTTATCTTCTGCCGGCGTCTGGGCATTTAGTCAGATTTCCCTGAGTGTTCGACCCCACAAGTTGTAAGATTTTTCTGTGAAATCTCTGGGTTCTGTTTTTCTTATCCTGCCCAGTAGGTGGCGCTCGTGGCACACGTTTGTCTACGGGATCCACCAGTAAAATTGCTGTGGGTCCTTTAACTCTGGAAAACTCTCGCCGTAGGGGAGGTTTGGCAGCCGAAGCGTCTTGGAAGAGGGCCAGCCGGCCCGGGGGTCCAAACACGGGGAGGGTCGCCGGCTGCCGTAGCACGTGAGAGTGCCCGACCAAATTTCCTAGTCGGCCTGGGGCGCCAAGCATGGCAGAAGGGCGCCAGCTGTCGCAGCCCAGGGGAGTGCACTGTTCCCAGGCGGACCGGGGAGTCACGTGTTTGGAAGGGACCCCCTGGTCACCGTTCTCCGCAGTCTGGGGATTTCTGACCCAATTCTTTCAGTTGGTCCGGGGGGCCTTGCGTGGTGGGGACGCCAGCCGCCATGGCCTGAGCGGACCGCCTGCCCAATTCTGCCCGCTGGCCTGGGAAGGAGGAAGGGTGGGACTCCGGCTGCTTGCCATCCCGCCCAGGAAAGCCCGCGTCAATCGGTGTTCTCACCGGAGCTGATTCTCCCAGACAGTCAGCCATTCCAGGATGGGGTACGCCATCCCTTTGATCTCCGTCGTGGCTCAGGGAGCTGCTCTGTATTGTCTCCACTCCCCCAGTAGCTGTTCTGGAGGAGGAAAGGTGAGGGCGGCAAGGCTGTCGAGGCTGGTGGCGGAGGAGCCGGTGAAGGTGGGGGAAGAGGGCACCGTGGTGGTTGGAGAGCCGCCGGAGCAGGCGGAGAAAGAGAGGGGAGAAGGAGGGCTGGCAGGTCGGCTGCTGCGGGGTGTGGGCGCCGCACGGCGGGCCGGCGGAGAAAAAAAGTCTCTCCATCATATTTGAAAGACAGTTTTGCTGAATACAGAATTCTTGGGTGCCAGTACTTTTTCTTTGTTTTCAAAAACTTGAATATGTCATCTTCTCACATCCTTAGTTCCCAATAAGAAATGGCACTAAATCATATTAAGGCTCCTTTGTATGTGACACATTGTTTCTCCCTGGCACCTTTCAGAATTCTCTTTATCTTTGTCATTTGCCAGGCTCATCATCACATGCCATGATATGGATCTACTTGGGTTCATCTTATTTCAGGCTCATTGAGTACCTTGGATGTGTATGTTTATGTCTTTCATTAAATGTAGGATGTTTTCAGCCACTCTTCTTTTTCATCACTTTTTGGGACTTCCTCAATATAAATATTGGTGTGCATTTGGTGACTCATAGGTCCTTAGGCTTTGTTTACTTTACTTTATTCTTTTGTCTTTCTGCTCCTTGGACTGTATGGTTTTAATTTTCTTATCTTCAAGTTCATGGATTCTTTATCCTCCCTCCTCCAATCTGCTATTGACCCTCACTGGGAATTTCTAATTTCTGTTACTGTGGTGTTGAGTTCTGTGTATGTGGTTCCTCTTCAAAATTTCTATCTCTATGCTAATATTCTGTTTTGGTTCATTTATCATTTTTCTAATTTTTTTTCTTTAGTTCTTTGTCCATGCTTTCCTTTAGTACTCTGAGTATATTTAAAATCATTCTTTAAGTCTTTGGTGTGTCCCAAGCTTAGTCCTCCATGCTGGTAGTTTCTAATGCTTTACACTTCTCCTTTGCCTTGGCCATCAATTCTGGTTTTTTGGGGAGGTTTATTTGTTTGTTTGTTTGTTTATTATTGTTGATTTTTTAGTATGTTTTATAACCTTTTATTTAAACCTGGGGCATATTAATATTAGAATGTGTTATTGTTGAAATTTAGACTCTGCAGCATCTATTCCTTAAGTTTTGTATCCAGCTAGTGCTATACCAGCTTTCCTTGGATGCCAGGAACCAACAAAATCAAAGAAGAATGTATTTTCCTAGTCTTCACAGTTTGATCTACATAATTGCTTTCTACAGGGCTTATCCCATGATTCAAAGAAGGATATCTCCAGACCAAAGCTTTGAGGTATCTCTGTTATTTTTGTACATGCTTTCTGTCTGGCACATACACTTGTGGCCCTAGAGAATTCCCCGTTTTCAGTTATAAATGCACCCTCTTCCCTAGGAAATAGATTGCTCATGATTGCAGGCATATAAGTGTATGTCATACAGCCAATAATCCCATGCCCGAAGCAAAACTATTTGCTGTTATCTCATAGAGTTTTGTAGAGGATTCACTGAGTTGTCTTCTACATTCAGGGAAAGTTTTGGGATGGTGAGTCCCTCAGCCACAATCAGAGAGATGGGACCATGCAAACGTGCTCCCAGCAGACATGTGAAGGTCACTCAGCTTCCTCTGGATCAGGACAAGGGATCTGCACTGGGAGAGGGATGACTCTACTCCAAGCTGTGAAGGGTAGGAGGGACCATCCAGGATATCGTAGGATCCTACAAATTTAAGTAGTCTTTCTTATTGCCATTTATTCTATCCTTGAATCAGTTTTCAAGTTACGAGGAAAATATTTCTACCCATTTTTGCTGACTATTCAAAGCTTCATGGAGGGGATGGAGCCCTGTAGCCTCTCACTTTGCCCTCTTGATCTTGCATGTACATCCTAAATAAAGATATTCTAGATTGAGAAAGAAAGTCATAAACAGAACTACATACATTCTAAAGTAGGATATTGCCAAAACGCTATAGATTTAATGAATAAAAAGAAAGGGAATTCAGTGATTTTTTTCAGCCATTAATTAGCAACTCTGATAGATACTATATCTGTGATATCATTATCCCTCACATAAACCTGCATTATCATATTTTCAAGCATTATCATGTTTTTAAGAGGCGGATTCTGAGAATGAACAAACTAACGTTAACTTGTCAAGTTCAGTTAGTACCAGAGCTGAAATTAGAATTCAGATGTGTTCAATTAGGTAAACTGTGTGACAGTCAATAAATCAAGTTGCTAGAATTTCCTCGCCACCTGTTTAATTTCATAAAATGTAATGATGGAAGCCTTTTTTCGTTATATGTAAATGTGCTCTCCATATTAAATATTCAGTAGAAATTAGGTGTAGCAAAGACAGAGATAAAATTCTCTTTAAATTTATCTGATTAGGTCCACAAAAGTACATGGGCACACATACATGAAAGTAAAACCTAAAATGACTTAGAATATTTTATAGGTTATATCATTGATGCTTATGCTTTAAGTTGTTACTTTACCTAAATGCATTTTAAGGCCACTATAACCAGATTCCTCTTTTTCTGCATAAATCACATGATAGTACATACTTTCTTGTGGGGATGTAAAAGTAAATGCCTCAATAATTAATTGATAAATTAACTGAAAAAAGTTGTCAAGTGGACATGAAAGCTTCAAAAGAAATCCTGACATTTCAGAGCTAAAGAGAAACAAACAAGCGAATATCAAGCTTTTCAGGATTAGTGGAATTGAAGTCAAAGTTCCAAGATGGTCTTTGACTTCAGATGGACATATTTTAACATGAAGCAATATCAAATGTCAAATTCAGATATTTAAAGTTTTAAAAGAAGAGCAGCAAGTTTCCTTGCTGAGCTCAGAAATTTTGTTGGTTTATCTTTAATTTTTAATTTTAGTCTTTAATTTGAGTTATTTCTAAATTTTCTTTTTTAAGAGAAGTTCTGAGTTTATAGAACAATCATGAATAAATTACAGGATTCCCATATGCCCATTATTAACACTTTGCATTGATGTGGTACATTTGTTACAATCTACAAAACCACATTTTTATAATTGTACTATTAATTATAGCCCATAGTTTAACCTTCACAAACACTGTTTGTGTTGTGCAGTTCCATGGATTTTTTTAAAAATTGTATTCTATTGTGATATATACAACATAAAATTTCATCTTTTAACACATCAGATATATACTTCAGTACTGTCAATTACATTCAAGCACAATTATACTTACAATCTTGTGCTTCCATCGCCATGACTCATTACCAATGCATTTCCATTATGCCATATGGGAATTCTGCACATTTTAAATCTTCACTCCCTATTCCCTATCCCCACCCAATCCCCTGGTAACTTATTACTATAGATTGCTAGGCTGCCAAAATGCAGATAAAAATCGGGTTGGCTTTTCCAATGAGAACTTTTTGGTTTACAAGTTTATGGTTTTGAAGCCATGAAAACATTCAAAGCAAGGCAACAAATAGGCAATGCTTTCTTCCTGAAGACGAACTGCTGGAAGTCCTGGACTTTTCTGTCGTGTGGTGAGGCACGTGTTGGTGACTGCCGGGCTCTTCCTTCCTTCCTGAGTTTCTCTGCTTTCAGTTTCGGTTCCATGACATTCTTTTTCAGATTCTATGCATTTCTCTCTATCTCACCCTCTTTTAAAGGACTCCAGTGAGGGGACTAAAACCACCTCTGAATCAGGTGGGTCACGTTTTAACTAAAGATCCTACTCGCCAAAAGATCCTACTACAATGTGTCCACACCCACAGGAGTGGATTAACTTTAAGAGTATGCTTTTGTGGGATATACGCAGTCTCAAACTACCACACCTATATTCCTGTTTCTGACCCAGAGTTTGCTTATTTTAATTATTTGATATCAGTTAGATTAAACAATATGTGTCCTTTTGTGTCTGGCTTACTTTACCCAACATAATGTCTTCCAGGTTTGTTCATGTTGTCACATGTATCCAAATTCCTTCTTTTTATGAATGAATGATATCATCTTGTATGCATATATGATATTTTGTTTATCTATTCAACAGTTGATCCATGTATGGATCCAGTAGTATGTATGTATGATATATTTTTTGTCCATTCATGCAATTTGGGTTGCACCCATCTTTTGCAATTGTGAATAATGTCACTATGAACAAAAGTGTGAAAATTTCTGTTTAAGTTCCTGCCTTCCTATCTTTTGGGTATATATCTACTAGAGGGATTGCGAGGTTAAATGGTAATTCTATACTCAACTTTCTGAGGAACTGACAAGCTGTCTTCCACAATGACTACACCATTTTACATTGCCACCAACGATGAATGAGTGTTCTTATTTTTCCATATTCTCTCCGACATTTGTAATTTGTTTTTCAAGAGTAGTCATTCTAGTGGGTATGACATGGTTGTGCTTAGTCATTCTAGTGGGTATGACATGGTCTGTCGTTGTGCTTTTGATTTGCATTACTCTGATGACTAATGATATTGAACATTTTTTCTTGCAACTTTTGGTGATTTATATATCTTCTTTGGAGAGATGTCAATTCAAACCTTTTACCCTTTTTAATTGTTTTTTTTTGTCATTTCATTGGTAATTTAAAGGATTTCTTTATATATTCTAGATATTAATCCATTACTGGATATGAGGTTTCCGAATATTTTCTCCCATTGTTCAAACTGCTACTTTACTTTCATAATAAAGTCCTTTGATTTACAATATTTTTTATTTTTGATAAGGTTCAATTTGTCTATTTTTCCTTTGTTGCTTATGCTTTGGTTGTAAAGTCTAAGAAACCATTGCTTAACACAAGGTATTGAAGATACTTTCCTACATTTACTCCTAAGAGATTGATAGCTCTAGCTCTTATATTTAGGTCTTTGACACATTTTTAGTCAGTTATTTATAAGCTCTGAGGTAGAGGTTCTCCCTCTTTATTCCACAAATGGTTATCTAGTTTTTGCAGCACCATTTCTTGAAGAGACTATTCCTTCTCAATCGAGTGGCTTTTGCCTGCTTGTCAAAAATCAGTTGACCATAAATTTGAGAGGTTGACTTTTGAGCTTTCAATTTAGTTCATTGATCTAGATTTTGGTTATTGTGCCAGTAACTTGCTGTTTTCGACTACTGTGGGGTTTTTTTGTTTGTTTGTTTGTTTGTTTGTTTGTTTGTATGGGCAGGCACCAGGAATCGAACCCAGGTCTCCATCATGGCAAGCAAGAATTCTGCCACTGAGCTACTGTTGCCAGCTCTTGACTACTATGGTTTTGTCATGAGTATTTTTGATTTGTTTGTTTCTTTTTTGGTATGCTGTGTGGTGAGAGTCACAGTTGATTCGTTTTCTATGCCACTATTCTGCTACTGAAGCACCAATTGTAGATTTTATTTTGGGTGCGGGAAGTGCATAGGCTGGGAATCGAGCATGGGTCTCCTGCATGGCAGATGAGAATTCTACCGCTGAACTACCTTGGGCCCCCTGTAATAAGTTTTAAACCAGGTAGTATAAGTCCTCCAACTTCATTTATGTTTTACAAGATTACTTTGGCTGTTTGGGACCCTTACCCTTCTGAAAAAAAAAATTGATGGTTTCTTTTCCATCTCTGCAAGGACAGCTGCTGGAATTTTTATTGGGATTGCAGTGAATATATAAAGGGCTTTGGATAGAATTGACGTCTTAATATTTTGTCTCCTAATGCACAAACATGGAATATCTTTTCATTTATTAGATCTTCCTTGATTTCTATTAGCAGTGTTTTGTAGCTTTCTGTGTACAAATCCCTCATCCTTTTTCAGATTTACTTCTAGATATTTGATTCTATTACTTGCTATTATACATGGGAATTTTTCTTGATTTCTTCTTCTGATTGTTCATTGC
Organism: Tamandua tetradactyla; assembly: GCF_023851605.1. Classification (NCBI taxonomy): domain Eukaryota; kingdom Metazoa; phylum Chordata; class Mammalia; order Pilosa; family Myrmecophagidae; genus Tamandua; species Tamandua tetradactyla. The sequence goes on from NC_135352.1 coordinate 34,861,230, forward strand.
TTATATATACATATAAATATTACTGATATTTGGATGTTGATCTTGTAGGTTTCCATTTTACTAAATTCATTTATTAGCTCTTGGAGCTTTGTTGGGGATTTTTCAGGATTTTCTCCATATAGAATCGTGTCTTCTGCAACTAGTGAAAGTTTCACTTCTTCCTTTCCAAATTGGACACCCTCTATTCCTTTTACTTGCTTAGTTGCTCTGGAGTGAACTTCCAATATAATGTTGAATAACAATGATGGCCGTGGGCATCCCTGCCTTGTTCCTGATATTAGAGGCAAAGCTTTCATCTTTCATCATTGAGTATAATGTTAACAGAGGGTTTTTCATATATAATCTTTATCATATTGACAAAGTTTCCTTCTACTTCCAATGTTCTAAGTCTTTCTATAAATATGGGGTGTTAAATTTTGTCAGATGAATTTTCTGCAATTGAGATATAATGTGTGCCACCCCCCATTCTCTTAGTGTGTTTTATTACATTAATTGAGTTTTTTTTCATGTTGGGCCAACTTTGCATAACAAGAATAACTCCCACTTATTCACTGTGTGTATTTCTTCTAATATGATCTTGAACTTAGTTTGCTAGTATTTTGTTGAGGATTCTTGCATCTATATTCATAAGAGATATTAGTGTGTAGTTTTCTTTTCTTATGCTATCTTATCTGGCTTTGGTTTGAAGGTGATGTCTGGCTTGTAAATGAATTTAGGAGTTTTATTCACTCCTCAATTTTTTTGGAATAGTTCAAGCAAAATTGTTGCTCTGTATTCTTGGGATATTTGAGAGAATTATCCCATGAAGGCATTTGGTCCTGGGCTTTTGATTGTTTGGAGGTTTTTGATTACTGATTTGGTTCCTTTACTAGTTATTGGTTGTTGAAATTTTCTATTTGTTTTTAGTCTGTGCAGGTAGTTTGTGTAATCTAAGAATTTTTCCATTTCATCTAGGTTCTCTAATTCATTGGCACAGAGTTGTTCAAATGTTACTTTTACTTTATTTCTTTTTGCTGCTTTAAACCACTATTTAGTGTCCTTTCCTTTCAGGCTGAACAATGCCCTTTAGCATCACTTATAGGTCTTAGTGATGAACTCCATCTGCTTTTTAATTTTTCTGGAAATGTCTTACTATTCCCTTGTTCTTGAAAGAAAAGCTCAGTGTATATAAAATTCTTAATTGGCAGTTATTTTCTTGAGGCAATTTAAGTATCTCAACCTATTACCTTCTGGGCTCCATCGTTTCTGTTGAGAAATTGGCAGTATTTATAATTGAGGCTCCCTTTTACATAATGCAATGTTTTTCTCTTACAACTTTCTGAACTCTCTACAAGTAGGGAGTTATGTATATATATATATAAACTTTGCATTCAAGCATGTGATCAATATATGATGGGTGTATTTTTCTTCATGTTTATCAGGTTTAGTGCTTTCTAAACTTCTTGGATCTGCATATTCATATTTTTTGGTAAGTTTTGGAAGTTATCTGTCATTCTTTTGCTTTTCATATTTCTTTCTAATTCTGTTCCTTAGCCTGTCTTACTTCAATTTTCTTGTCTTCAAATTTGGTGATTATTTCATCTTCCTTCTCCAATCCCTTGGTGCCACCCTCTTGCAAATTTTCAGATATTGTAGTTTTCAAATCCAGTAGTTTCCTTTTAAAAAACTTTCTTTCTCTTTTTTAAGATTTTCCTATTTCTCATACATTATTTACCTCATATCCTTTATATTTTTCTCCATATCTGTATTCATCTCCTTGAACATTTGTAAGACTATGTTTTGAAAGTTTTTTTTATACATTCTCAGTCTCATCTTCTTCATTGGTGTTTACTGAAGTTTTACCCCCTTCCTTTGGATGGACCATCATTTCTGGTTCCTTTGTTTGTCTTTTACCCCTTTGTTGAACACTATACCTTTTAATATTGAAAAATGTTAACTTTTGGATTTATTCTCTGAGATGTTTGTTTCTTGATTTTATAATCAATCAATGATATATTAGAGATTTTATTGTGTCGGTCCTCATATCAGGGAGGATTGCTTAAGGCAAAGACACACTACAGAGTCTTAACTGTCTTCTCTGGACCTGTGCCTTGTCCTTGACTCATACTTGTTAGTTGCTTTAGAGTTCCTCTGTTTAATAGTCACCTTTATTTCACATGAGACAGACCTCTTCTTTCTTTTGGGTATTTAAAGCCAGGAAGCCTTTGTCCCAGGCCATCCTTTTCAATAGTTTTCTGCATTCCCTTTTATTTTGTTTTGTTTCAAGCAGCTTCACCTGAGAGCATGTCAGAGAGACTTTCAGAGAGACTTTTCCAAAGTAGTCTTTCCCAGCTGAATCAGGACAGAGATTCATGATTGTGTTGCAGACTGGCTCCAAACTACATCAGGGAAAGGACCAAGAAGGGTACCAGGAACTTCTTCCATGGCTCCTAATGCAGTCATTTCTTCAGCTTCCCAGGAGGTCAAATGCAGCCCTTCAGCTGTCTCCTGCAGCCCTGAAGACTCATAGAAACTTTGTGTCTCCTTAGCTGCCTTTGTCCAGGGTGGGTTGGAACAATGGCTGTCCTCAGAGCTAGACCCCCAGTGATGTGAAGTCACTAATCCTGGTCAGCAATTGGCTGTGCTCATACCTGATCTCTTGAGCAAGATGGGTTTTATGTCATTTCTGTCACCAGAAAACTACCCAGGGTCTGAATCACAAGGCAGCCATCCATGAGAACAGGGAATGAGTGCTGGTGACTACTACTCAGTGAGCAATTTACTGGTCTTGACTGTAATTTATCAGCCTCTTCTTTTCACTCTTCTGCTGGACCCTGGAGTTTGAAAATAGCTGTTTCAGATAGTTATTGCCTGATTAATAGTTGTTCTGTTGGAAGGACTGAATACAGGGTATTCCGACTCTGTCATTGTCCCACAATCCTCCCCTATTTCTAATTTTCCTATGTTGTAAAGTTTGATTGTCTTCTACTGCAATGTTTGATAACATGTCCTGTCTTTATTAACTTTATATTTAAGAGAAAACCCTGCAACTCTGTGGCTCTGCTCTACATAATAAACTAAACCATTAATTTAATTGAGGTTATGAACAGTACACACAGATTTGATTATATTTCTTTGCAAGCAGTAGTTGCATATGTTATCTGGAATTAAGCAATATTGTCTTCCTTTTGAATGTCCGCTCTACAAATATCTTTTAAATGAGGACTAACCCCATTCCATGTTAATGTCAATAGTTTCTTTTCTTTATGATTTCAGTTATTTAAAAATTTTCTCTGTCTTTACTCCCCATCATCCTTGATCTCTATGGACTGAGAGTTCAAACGATAGTAACATAGCTCCTATCAAAGTGTAAATGCATGTTCATTAGGATTGGCCCTTATCCAATAGCATTTCTGGAAACTGTATAGATGCTAAATATGAAAGTTTGATTTTAGAACTAACAAAACTTGTGAGGGCCCCCTAGAAAACCTGAAGGTTTTAATGAACTGATGTGTATAGATGAGGGGGAAGAAGATAAAGGCTGATGAAAATATTATCTTAGAAAGGACATGGAAAAGGAACTGTGCTTTAAAATAAAGCAACAGCTTTAAAATTCCATTTTTGTACCTTAATTGCATTGTCTTGAAAAAAATGGTGCTTCGTCTTTATACTAGAAATCAATGGCAAAACTGCAGATCACATTATCAAAGAGATGGAAAAAAGAACTGCTCCAAAGCGCTGCTGTGGTGAGGTTACATGAAAAGAGATGCAGGCTATGTAGACTCTCCATTATTTTTCCAACCACGCTTTCAGCCTCAAATTCCTAGTAATGGTGTATTACAGTCTAAGAAGAGTACCTCCTTTAAATTTTTATTTTCTTAAAAAAAGACTTGTCTGCTCATCAAATATAGGATCAGTTCTGCTTTCAGGTGCATGGGCTACTGTCTCTGATGCCGGTCCTCCCTCCTCACGTGTAGATGACAAAGATGATGTACTTAGGATTTTTAGAATTGAATGACAAATTATAGCTGCCACTTGGATGTTTTGATGTTCTGAAGTCCCTGGATCAGCAGAGAAGAAGGGCCATTGTCTTTGCACAGACAACTTATCCTGGTCATCAGGAGGAGTAAAGGATGTTGGTATACAATGGGATAACAGGAACGTGTGTGGAATTCAGCCTCTCTATGGAACCCAGAGGGGCAGTGGTGCATACGGAGTGATGCATACGGAGTGATGCAACACTCAGGTGCCACTTTAATAAAAACTTCCTGTCCACCTGCAATAATATTCAGATGAAATCTCCTTCAGTGTCTGGTAAATTTGCCAAAGACCATTTCACCCAAGGTTACACTTTCCTTGGGATAGGACTTTTCTGGTAACTAAGACAGATGGGGGTTAAAAAACAGCTGGCCAATTCTGCTCAATGTGGGACATGCTAACCAGTGACACTGACTCCACAATTTCCTACCAGATTGGCCAAGGCTTCATTGCACTTGCATCAGACCAATATTTTCTTTGTTGTATCCATTTCACTAGTTCTGTTCACAGACACTGATCCCTAATAAACATCTCACACCCTGCAGTAGTTTCCTATGGAGGCTGCAACAAATTAGCACAAATGCAATGGCTTACAATACTGTAAATTTCAAAAGCAAAGGCTGCATTTCTCCTGCAGTTTCTAATGGAGAATCTATTTCCTTGCAATTTCCAACTTCTTGAGACTGTCTGCATTTCTTGACTCATCGCCCTTTCCTTGAATCATTCTGACCTTTGAATCCATCACCACGTTTGTTCTCATTCTAACCCTGCAGCTTCTTTCTTTACAAGGACACTTGGGATAGTATGTTGCCAACTTGGATAATCCAGAATAGTCTTCCCATGTCAAGATCCTTTATCACATTTTCAAATTTCCTTTTTGCCATACAAGATATCATATTCACACGTTCCAGACATTAGAATGTAGTCATCTTAAGGGGACCATTATTCTCTCTATCAGATAAACCAAAATTCATCTCCATATCTGTGTCTATAAAACAGAACATATCACTGTAATATAAATGAAAGTTAAATAAATACACATAAATTATAATATTTTTACAAAGAAAATGTGCAATAACACCATGGTCATAGTTATTTGGGAGATTTTTATTCCAGTGTAAAACTTGCCTTACTGAGAAAGTTAGGTATCAAAAGGTTGCCAAATATTTATATTTCTGAGACCATAAATGTATTGCAAACAAAGGAAACATTTGTGTGTAGGAAATGGAATGAAATGTTTTAGTAAACTAAGTGTTGTTTGTTAAGGACACTTATGATGGAATTGTCACGTGCAAGCAAAGCACATAATAAATAGATGAGATTTGATTGGCTGTATCTTGGGTATGGCTGAGGGATCTGGAATGACATTTTAAAGTATGAGGAACAGGTACAGAGTGAGCTTATGGTAATAGTATTGGAGTTTTAAAATGACACTTTTCTGAGTCTGCAAAGTTGAATGTTTCTTGGGCATTGTTGAATCAAATATTGACTTAGCTAGAGGAGATAGATTCAATGTTTCAGGTATATATAGTGTCTTACTTGCAATACTTGATAATGAAAATGGAAGAAAGTTCAAACTTCAAAAAATACCACTGGCATTCTTAGGTGAGATATAAAATGAAAATTATCTCATACAAATATTTTTTTTTATTTCTACCACATGTAGAGTTCAATTATGATATCTGCTATATAGATTTCCCAGAATAGCGTGCCATTTATCCCCCAGTTTTAACAGTATTTCTATGAGAAAATACACTGCGAATTTCATTAAAAATTCAAATAATAAAATCTATTTGTGAATTGAAAATATCTATGTAGCGCCACCTAAGCCAAATTAACATAAAAGTGTATAACAGTTAAATTTTGAGATTCTATTTCTATTGTTATGAGGGAACAACCTATGAACAACATAGGTTGAGGGAACAACCTATGTTGTAAAGTGAGAGAATTGTAGAACAGCATCTTCTTAATAGAAACACATGATTTGCTAATAGTAGAGAACTTTAAATTATATGTGTGTGTGTGTTTATATTTTTAACCTGGCAGTTTTGAGGTAAGTTTTAGCCAAGCTTCTGTGAAAATGGCCATGGATGTGTAGTGCCAGAAGGCACACTGGAAATTACTCTTATAAAAAGGGTAGGCAATACCTTAGAAAACACCTCAGGATCATAGAGGCTCACCTTATGAGACAAGCAGCTGCCCATTGAGTACTCTTCATTATTTAAGCCTGAAGGCCTAGTATCCTTGACTGGAAAAGCAGGTAGTTACCGTGACAAGAAGGAAAATGATAGGCAAGTATTAGGTTGGGTATACGTTCTAGAATTACTGGGCAGTTTTGGGTAAGGAACACATCCTAGTAAGCACAACACGACTGAAGAGTAAAACGCATGATGAAATTTTCTAGAAGTTGAGTACAAAGTCTGATTTTTAAAAAATGTTTTCATTTCATATTGCTGTGTAATAAATTCAGGGAATTAGGGAGTAGGCATACTTCAGGAGGAAGCATTATTTTGCTTTCTTTAGGGGACTTTATAAAGAAATGATAGAAAAACAGCCTTAAATAGAGGCCTGATTGGAATTGTGATTATGCCAAATGCAAATTCTGACACCTTTGGAATGTTCTTTTAGCCTCTTTAAGCTTCAGTTTTCCCATCCATAAAATAAATACAATAATACCTAATTTATGAGATTAATGTGCAATAGTGTAGTAATTTATATGACAAAGAAATAGCGAGAGAAAAAGGGGAAATTATTCTCCAAAATATTAAAAAATATTTTTATATTGGAAAGTACTGGATTATAAAGAGTCATCAAAAATGAAGGCAGAGATTTCAACCAATATCAACATAAAAGATTAATTTTTATAATAATTAACAAACCCATGAAAACTGGTGAGAGATAATATTTAAGAATGAATAGATATGTGGGCATAGGTTACGAGCGGACAGTTTTCCCTAGAACAGAACGCAATGACCAAGATAAATACAGAAAAATGTTCAGCTCAGAAAAGTAATTAAATAAATGCAAATTAAGAGAAAATCCAATTTGTTAAGCTAATGAAATGAAGAAAGATTACAAAGTTGATTTAGAAATCCACAGACATTAGTAAAACATCTATTATTGTCAGTTATCTGATGAAATGGACATACTCAAACAAATGCTTGTGACAAATTTGTACAAGCTTATTCTCAAAATGAACTTAACCATCTTTATTTAAAAAAATGACGAACAGCTATACCACTTAGCATCGTCAGGGCGCTTGTAGGAATCTTATTCAAATAACAACTCTTGCAAAGTTTTATATTTAAATATGCTAATTATAGTGCTATTTATAATGATGACTTAATATGTATTGAGTATTTCACATGGGTAAGGCTGTATTTTAAAGCCTTTATACATTTGTGGTAGACAGTTATTACCAAGTATCCATGTGCTTACCCATGTTTTCTAGCCTTCACGTTGGGGCCATGTGACTAGTTTTGGTCAACAGATTTTGAAAGGATATGATGTGTGGCACTTCTCATCTGAGGTAGTTGTTGACCAGTGTTCCTTTTCAATCCCTCTCTTGGCCTGCTTAGATGATCTTAGGAGCCAGGTAAACACATGATTTGAGATGAAGAGAGCCTGGATTCTTGAGGTAATAGGTAGAGGAGAGTACCACTAATGCAGAACAGACATTAAGTGAGTGACAAACTTCTCTCCTGTTAAGTAACTGAAGTTCTTAATATTATTATCTGCCAAACAATACAATGCATTAACTCATACAATCTCTGAGAAAATCTTAGGAGGTAGATACAATCATTTCTTCACATTGTATTTGAGGAAGTTACAGGCACCAAATGAGTGAAGAATTACAATCAAAGAATTGCCTTCAAAGTTAGTCTTGTTAACAAATGCAACAGCATTTATCCAAAGCAATTTAAATTCAATACATAAAGAAATAAATGTGCAATCAATGTCTTAACCATATAGTGGAATCTTACGTGACCATTAGAAGAAAGTATCTAACTATCTTTTGATAAATTTTGGAAGAAAATAAGCCTAAAACCCAATTTAATTGAAAAAAGCATGGCCCATGCTATATGAAAATTTTGTAAATCATTACTAGAAATAAAGTTCCAAGCTTGCTGATAAAACTTCCTGTGGCTACAAATATTTAAAAAAAAAAAACAAACAACATAAAACGAAATGGTTCCTGCCACTAATACCTATGAAAGAAAGAAGATATAATAAAAACATAGTTTTAAATGCATAGATGAACTTGTAAGAAAGGAAAGTCATCAAACACCAGATGTAAAGAAAGCACTGACAATCATCGGAGTTAGGCTGTAAGCAAATGCTCTCGTTTCCATGTAGGTGTTTTTCGTTGTCACAGCACTTGAGTATTAATGTCCACTCAAGATCAGAGAATGAAGACACAAGGGTACTAATCAGGGAGTGTAACCCAAGAAATGTTGCCATGCCGGCAATTGTGATGGGGGGAGCAGCAAAAATTGATCTTTTATTAGAGGAAAAAGAAACATATTTCTGTGCTTCCTAGATGAGCATAAATCCATTTTTCAGAAACTTTGAAATTTTAGACTCATACTTCACATGTAAATTGGTTAGCAATTCACAATATATTTGTATGCTGAAAAATCTTAAACTGTGAAAGCTACACTACTCTAAAAAAGAAGCTGATAAAATTCCTGTGGCTACAAATATTTAAAAAACAAAGAACAATGATTAAAAAAAAAAAAAGGCCAAAGTCAAGGCACTCTGGAGGGACAGGAGTGATTCTCATGGTGGAAAACAAAAATTGTGTTTTATGTACTTTACAGCCTAAACATAAGAAATTACAAATCACATGCAGGACTGACATTCCATGAACAAGAAGAATCAGAAGAAGTAATGAGCAGCAAGATTAGAACAAAACCCAATTTACAAAGTATATATTCCACTTTTTCTGTAAAATTTATGAATGAGGCAAAATGAAAAATGCATTTGAACATGTAAATAGCCCAGGCAGCAGTGTTTCTAAGGAAGATAGAGCTGTTATTATTTATAAAATGCATTAATCCAATGATCACTTCGGAAGAGGATGTTGAATAGGACAACAAAGTGTGGCGTCTGTGCTTCAAGCGTTCATCATGGCAGAGAGCCAAGGACTCAGATAAATGATGGATCAAATAGATGACACCACGGTAGCTACCTGGGCTCATTCATCCCTATCCCACAAGGAATGCTAAGGTAAAGCCACCGCTTCCCTCCCCCACGTCCATGGAGTGATTCAGAGAACAGTATGGCAGGGTCTACTGTCAGCCAGAGAAAGCATTGCTTTTGTCAGAGGAATGTGTCCTGCAGATTTCCTGTGAAACCCTGCCATGACAGAGGGCATTGCTAGTTAGAAAAGAGCTACAGAAACACCCAGATAGGTGCAGTTATTGTTCTATCTATACCTCTCAGGCTTTCTGTCTGTGCCCTGATTTGAAGGAGATAACAGATGGAGGAGAAGAAGGTAGAGAAAGGACACAGACAGAAACTCTCCCACTGAAGATTCCTTACCCAGTTAAGTAGAGAATGCTTGGATTGGATGTGAGACTTAAGTTTGAATTTAGAGTGGATAGATTTTTAACTCTCAAAATGAAGAGAAACTCTCTAAAAGACATAATTGAAAGTGATTAGAAAGCTTTGGGTTCTGCCAAGATGACATCTAAGTTGAAGAAAGGACTTGGTATAGACTGTTGACAGATGAATGAGAGAAACTTTCATTCATGTGCATGGGGAGACATGTCTAGGTATCTTTATTGTTTCCTAATTGCTTATAATACAAAAAGTTATGAAAACATTCTATTTGTCCTACAGTTAAGGGAATGAGGAGATAGAATATGGATTATTAAAACAATTGAATACTTAGAGTTAAAATATAGAAATGTAGACAAGTTAAAGTATGCTGTTTAGACATTGCAAATTAAAATAATAATATTGAGCAAAGTAAATGAGTCACAAAAGGGTACATGCAGAATGATGTCACTGAAATAAATGCTTATTTAAACACACAAAGTAATAGCACACATTATTTGTATGTGGATATGCATGTGCATATCTATATGATATATATATTTATTGATACATGTATTTGAAAACTTTTTGTAATTCTTGATCATGGAAAAAACCATATTATGTCTATTACAGTATCAACTCAAAAAATTTAACTCTTCTTATTCTTTTCCCAACATTTTGTTGATAATATTGTGAAGAATTTTCATATTGATGGTAAAAACAAGTAATAGTAATGTAATATATGCATTTTCTACAGTATCGAGTATATTGAAATTCTGGTACTGGTTTAAGTATAGATCTGTCTAATGATATTAGAAAACTTAATTCTGCCTCTAAATGAGGTGGCTTTTGCAGTCCAATGCATTTTTAATAACAGTGCAGTGCTTTCATCTATGGCCCATTCCTTTATGCATAAAAGGCGATCGCAATAGTCATATGCCATAAACTTAAGTATTCATCAATGGAGTGAATATGATTTCCCTAAAGCATTACTTATTTACCCCTCATATTGTTAATATCTCCGTCATATGTATTTATAGTCTTTTTTTTTCAGTGGAAGTTGTTGATAACAAAACCCATTCATACAAATCATATAAGATCCAGAAAGGACTTTTAAATACTAGAATGTTGAGATAAATTATTTGTATTGTTATCTTCATGAGTATAATACGTTCTGAAGTTGGAATTATAAAAGTTTTCAGATAATTTGTTTTGCTTCCACATTGTGGAGAATGATTTTTATTCTTAACTACAGCTTTAAAATAAACTTCTCCAGTGAAATACCTTAAGACATACAGTAGTGTCCTTTGTATATTAATGGGGACATATTCTCACAGATATTTAAAATTTGAAGGGAATGTGAAATATAATTTAGTTATCTTATGTATAGTTAAACCAATCCAAAAAGGAAAGTTGGTAAAATTACCACAGAAAATTAACAAGTATTTTCCTATGTGAATAATTCATAAATGGCAGACTTGAGCTCTTGCAATGATGATGTATTTGTGGGAAGTGAAAATTCTGGAAGTCAAGATAAAGAATATAATTTCATTTTTGTGTTGGGTGACTGACTTTTGCCAAGGTCAAGCTTCCTTGGAAATTGAAGACCTGAAATTCTGAAGTTCATAAATTTCAGGATTCATTTGCTCCTGACAATAAGCCACCTCTTAGTTCAAAGGGAAAAAAAATGTATACATTTAAGAGCTAAGGAATAAAGCTCAATAGAGTGCTTAACTTTATATAGTTCTTTAAAATGCAAAAATTTTATGAGTTAAGTGCAAACTAGTAAAAAGAATCATAAATTAATTTTTCTTTACTGTGGACTTGGAGTTTTAAATGAAAGTTGAAAGTGGTCATAAAATGTTCTATTGGTTTCCTACTTTCCAAAGTACTAAAGGGAGCAAAATATATTGGTGATAATGTATGACTCCAACTGCGGGCTTCTCATAGCTAATTAGGATGGAAAAAGAACATATGAACATTAAGACAATACCTATAGGAAAACCAATAATTCTTTTGAAAGAAATACAGTCCAGAAAATCAGTTGCTTTAATTATTTTCATTAAACTGGTTAATTTGATTAATGTTTTCACTGAATTGACAAATTGCCTAAATTGTACTGATTGATTTCCATCTAAACATTGTATTATGGAATATCCTAACTACGCCTTTTTGGGAATGGTTAGGCTGACTTGAAGTGGTCTAATAAGATGACATGTGAAAAAATGCAGCTATGACAACACAGAATTAATTATAAAAAATGTGAATAATTTTGTCCCTATGATTAAAATCATACTTATATTGGTCTAATGCAAATATTATTTTGGAATGCATTCCAGACAAACAATGTTAATCTAAATAATGTGTTTCCAAATCATTTGGATGTATCTGAGAAATAAAATATCTTCCTTTTATTTCGTCATATGTGCCTCTGTCGTGGCCTAAAGCTAAATGTTTCTTCCTCAAAATTAAGAGCATGAATTGATGAATTGGTAAAAAATTGCCCATCTCGTGCAATTTTGAGTCAAAATGACCTAAAGCTTTGCATATCATTTGACCCCCAAACGTCACTTCAAAAAAATAAGCATAAGGACATAACCATGGAAGTGAGAATAAATTTTGTTTAGAGTTCCCTTTTTATTATACCAAGAGAATTGTTAATAACCAATAAATAATTGTTTAAATGAGTTGTAGCATATCCAAATAATGGAATTCAGTGGAATTCTTTGCAATCATTAAAAATTTTTGTAGAAGTCTATGTGGTAAGATGGAAAGTTATAAATAATATTTTTAAAATTATAATTAAAAAATCACTACATACAACAAAGATGAAATTCAACAACTGATTAAATAAACTATAGTACATCTATACGACAGATACTACTTGGCAATAAAAAAGAACCAACCCTTGATTCAGACAACAAAGATCTATCTTAAAGACATTTGCAAAGTGAAAGAAGCCAGCCAAATGTGTGATTGCATTTCTACTAAGACATGACAAAAGGATGGAAATATGTTTTCCCTCATGTCTCCTGTACTGTGCCATGTAACGAATATGCCACGTAGAGAAATATGAAGAAGATCTGTGCCTTCTATTACAATTGGATTTAAGGCCAGTCTTCGGTTGAATTCCAATGGACCTAAAGATGAACAACTAAGAAGTAAATGTGCATAATTGTATGATATTGAGATTTGCCGTGGCTTGTATATAGAGTATGATTGTGGTGATATCTAAATTATAAAATTTGACTATAAAAAATATATTTAAATTTCAAAATGCAATACATTAAAAGCAATTAAAAATGAGAATATATCTGTGGCAAATATGATTGGTCTGTATCTATGATATACAAACAGTGCCTATGTGCTGGAAATAATCATTAAAGTAGTCAAACTAGACAAAGAACTTAAGGAATTCACATAAGGAGAAATGCAAAATTTGAATATTTTCCAGAATTTTTAGCATTTGTAAGGTAATTTCAAACAAGAAGTTGAAATCATTTTTCCTATATTTAATGGATAATGGTATTTAGAGAATGAGGCTATTGAAAATATGGATCAGTGAAACAATCCTCAGTTTTACTTGATGATGTGAATAATATTTTAGACCCAGTGGTTATTCTCATAGCAATAAATCTGAAGAACACATTTTTCTATAAATACAAACATAAGGATGCATGTAAGTTCAAAACCTCTATGTCCAAATAAAGTAACTAGATATTAATACATGAAACATCTATTAAGTAGAACATAATTAAAGAAATTATATTTTATGTGTTCATATATTATATATGTATGAAATTTGACATACATATCTATAATATAAATATAAAAGAAAAAGAGCACATTTAAGATACTAACACACATATATATGAACAAATATTTACCCTTAAGATATGGGTATATATACTTTAAATCTACATATTTCTAAGGGACACCTATGTATACAATAAAGACTAGAATGAATTATATAAGAATTTTAGAAATGATTAGTCCCTGGTTAGTAACTGGTGTTTTATGTTCTTAAGAAATGCTGAGAGACTCCCAGAAGGTGGCTGAATAGAGTAGCTTGAGATTAGCCCTGCACCATGGAAAAGTCAGAGAAAGGACTGGAGGGCAACTGAGGTAACAACTTAGGACTGCGGCTGACCTGGGAGAGCCTTCTGCACCTCATGGGGCATGCTGGTTCCAAAGGCCGAGGAATTGAGAGGCAGAAAGTTGGAGCCAGGCATGGAGGCACCGAGCCTGCGGAAGTGCATGGACGGGAGCCAGGGACTAGGAAGTAAGCCAAGCTGCATTCTTTGGGCGCACTACCCGCACCATCGCAGCCTTGTGACCAGGACACACCCCACACCTCTCGCACCCAAACCCCGTCACCCACTCCTATTCTTCACACTCCAGATGCCCCCACCCCACCAGACCAAGTACCTGCTCCACACCCCCATCCCAATTGCAGCCCAACCCACCTCTCCTGCATCCCTCATGAGCATTACCTCCCTCTCCCTGTTCCCTGCAGGTTGTTGCCAATGCATAAAGGCTACAGGCACTGACCTCCATACCAAGGCTACCCTCATCCCCCGCCCATAGATTTGCACAGCCTCACCCCCCACCCCCTCAAGCTCTGCACATCAGTTTATGGCACTCCTAAGCCCACGCATGTGCACAGGCACTAAATCAGCTCATTCTGCCCTGGGAAACATACTTTACAGCAGTCCTAGAATGGTATATGCAGACAGCTCTCAATCACAATTCCCAGCTTTGAGAAAGTACTGAGCAGCGCAGCCAGGTCACATCCACCCCCGTCCATGAAGGCATAATGCCGACCTGCTGCTACAAAGCTAGGCATACGCACACAAAAGGTCCCATGCCTTAGACCAGTGCACATCAGGGGTATGCCCCCCCAACCAGTGCACCCACACAGCTACACCCTCCTGGCCGCCGAGTGCCCACATACATAGCATCAGCTTTACATCTCCACCTTGTGCCTATAGTTGCCCTGAAACAAATCAACGCACTGAGTGCCCCACCCCATATCCTGCTCCTTGCTATACAACCATCCCGCAAACACAAAGACTTATACTAATGACAGAAATCAACTCCCAAAGTAAATAATTCAAGATATTTACATGCCATGGAGGCAGCAGAAGATCACTAAGCATATCACAATGGAGACAGATATAGCCCTACCTAATGACCAAACTAAAACACCAGAGAAGACACAGATGTTGGAACAACTAATCAAAGGTGTTCATACAACTCTACTTAATAAAACAGGTGAGACAGCAAATGACATAAAGGAGATTGAGAAGAGAGTAGAAGAGCAAAAAGACAAATTTGAAAGAGTAAATAGAAAAATAGTAGATATCACAAAGATTAAAGATGCTGTTGACTAAATAACAAAAATGCTAGTGGTATAAAACACCAAATTTGAAGAGATAAAAAAAATGAATAAGTGATATAGAGGACAGGATAACTGAATTCAAAGACTCAAAATAGCAAATGACAAAAAAAGTTGGAAATATTTGAATTGTATCTCAGGGAAATAGCAGTCAAAACAAAGCACTGAAATATAATAATCATTGTTGTCCCAGAAAGAGAAGAGAGGAGTAAAGGGCTAGGAAGAGTAGTTGAGGATATAATGGGGGAAAACTTCACAACCCTCACAAAGGACATAAATATGCAAGTAAAAGAAGCCCAATGAGCTCCAAATACAATAAATCCAAATAAGCCTTCCTCAAGACACATACCAGTCTGTCAAATGTTGAAGAGAAGCAGAAAATACTGAAAGTGGCAAGAGAAAAACAATCTACTACATACAAGGCAAACCAAATAAGATTGAGTTCAGACTACTCCACTAGCACCCTGGAGGTGAGAAGGCAGTGATATGATGATATGTTCAAGATCCTGAAAGAGAAAGACTTACAGCCAAGAATTCTGTACCCAGCCAAATTGTCCTTCAAAACTGAGGGAGAGATTAAAGTTTCACAGACAAAGAAGTCCTGAAAGAATTTGTCAACATGAGATCAGCTGTACAAGAAATACTAAAAGGGGTTCTGTTGGCTGAAAAAATTAGACAGGAGAGGGAGGTCTGGAGGAGGGCACAGAATTGAAGAGTACCACTAATGGTTATTTAAAGAATACAAAGAGGGAAAAGAATACATAGGTCTGACAAATAAAATTTAAAAGTTAAGATGGTGGATTCAAACAACACCTGTTCAGTAATAACTGAATATTAATGAACTAAATTTACCAATTAAAAGATACAAATTGGCAGAATGGAGTAAGAAATAAAATTCAGCTACATGCTGCTTACAAGAGACTCATCTTAGACACAAGGATGCAAATATATTGAAAGAAAATATGGAGAAAAGATTTTCCACTTAAGTTGTAACCAAAAGAAAGCAAGAGTAGCTATACTAATATCAGGCGCAATAGACTTTAAATGTACAGACATCATAAGAGACAAAGAAAGAAACTATATACTAACTAAAGGTTCAATTAACCAAGAAGATATAACAAGAAGATAAATGTCTATGCTTCCAATCAATGAGCTCCAAAGTACATGAGACAGACATTGGTAAAACTGAAGGGAACAATAGATGTTTCACCAATAATAGTAGGAGAATTCAGAACATCACTCTCCTCTATAGATAGAACAGGCAGACAGAAGATCAACAAGGAATACAGAAGTTAAATAACCTGATAAATGAATTAGATCTAACAGACGTATATAGGTCATCTCACCCAAAACACAAAGATATACATTCTTCTCTAGTGCTCATGGAACATTCTCCAAGATAGATCATATGCTAGGGCACAAAACAGGTCTTTATAAATTTAAAAACATTGGAATTATTCAAAACACTTTCTCTGATCACAAAGAGATGAAGTTGGATCTCAACAACCACCAAAGAATGAAAACATTCTCAAATATATGGAGATTAAATAACACACTCTTAAACAACCAGTGGGCCAAAGAAGAAACTGCTAGAGAAATCAGTCGCTATCTGGAGATGCTGAAAATGAGAGTGCAACTTATCAGAATTATTGGATATGGCAAAGGATATGCAAGAGGGAAAGTTATTGCCCTAAATGCCCATATTAAAAAAAAAGGAAACAGCAAAAATTGAGGACTTAACAGTACATCTGGAAGAAAATGAGAAAGAACACAAACTAACCCCAAAGCAAATAGGAGAAGAGAAATAACAAAGATTAAAACAGAGAGACATGAATGGGAGGGCAAAAGAATAATAGAAAGAATCAATAAAACCAAAAGTTGGTTCTTTGAGAAAATCAGTAGAATTGATGGGCCACTAGCAAGACTGACAAAGAAATAAGAGAGACAATGCAAATAAACAAAATCAAAAGTGAGAAGGGTATGTTACAAGAAAACTTGAAGAAGTAAAAGAAATCATAATAGGATGCTATGAACAATTATACACCAAGAAACTATACAACTTAGATGAAATGAACAAATTCATGGAGATACACAAAAAAGCTACATTGACTCAGGATGAAATACAACATTTCAACCAAACAATCACAAGTGAAGAGATGTAATCAGTCATCAAAAATCTTCCTACAAAAAAAGCCCAAGGTCACATGGCTTCACAGGGGAATTTTATCAAACATTCCAAAAGGAACTATCACCAATCCTGCTCAAACTTTTCCAAAAAATTGAGGAAAAAGGAACTCTACCTAACTCATTTTATGAAGCTAATAAAATTTTAATGCCAAAATCAGGTAAAGATGCTATAAGAAAGAAAAACTACAGGCCAACCTTCCTTATGAACATATATGCAAAAATTCTCAATAAAATATTAGTAAATTGAATCCAGCAACACTATTAAAAGAATTACACACCATGACCATGTGGGGTTTATACCAAGAATTCAAGGATGGCTCAATGCAAGAAAATCAATTAATGTAATACAGCACATTAAAAAATCAGAAGGGAAAAATCACATGATCATCTCAATTGATGCATTCAATGAAATTCAGCATCTTTTTCTGACAGAAACACTTCAAAAGATAGGCCTCAAAGGTAATTATCTTAATATGATAAAGTGAATATATGAAAAACTGATAGCCATCATCGCATTAAATGGAAAGAGACTGAGAGCTTTTCCCCCAAGATAAGGGACAAGACAAGGAGGCCCACTGTCACCACTATTACTCAACATTGTGCTAGAAGTACTAGCTAGAGCAAGAAGATAGGACAAATAAATAAAAAGCATCCAAACTGGAAAGGAAGAAGTAAACCACTCATTATTTGCAGATGATGTGATACTATACTTGGAAGATCCTGAGAAATCTACAGCAAAGTTACTTGAGCTAATAAACAAATTCATGAAGGTGGCAGGAAATAAGATTAATGTTAAAAAGTCAGTAACATTTCTATACACAAGCAATGACTTAGCTGGGGAGTCAGATATGGAAAAAATTCAATTCAAATAGCAACTAAAAGAATCAAGTGCTTAGGAATGAACTTAACTAGGGACATAAAGGACTTGTACACAGAACACTACATAATATTGCTAAAAGAGATCTAAATAGGTGGAAAGACATTCCCTGCTCATGGATAAGAAGGCTAAATAAAGTTAAGATGTCATTTCTCCTCAAATTGATCTACACATTCAATATTGTACCAATCAAAATACCAACAACCTACTTTGAAGATTTGGAAAAAGCAATCACCAAATTCAACTGGAAGGGAAAAAGTTCCCAAATAGCTAAAAGCATCTTAAAAAAGAACAAAGGGGAGGATTAACACTCCCTAAATTTAAAACTTATTATAAAACCACAATGGTCAAAACAGCATGGTGCTGGCACAAAGATAGAAGCATTGACCAATGGAATCAAATCAAGAGCGCAGAAATAGACCACCAAATCTATAGTCAACTGATTTTTGACAATGCCCCCAAATTCTCTGAGCTAGGACAAAATAGTCTTTCAATAATTGGGCATGGAAGAACTAGATATCAATAGCCAAAAGAGTGAAAGACCCCTATCTCACACCCTACACAAAAAATTAACTCAAAGTGTTTCAAACACCTAAATATAGGAACTAGTACATAAAGATCCTAGAAGAAAATGTAGGGAAACATCTTCAAGACCTAGTAACAGGAGGTAGCTTCCTAAAATTTACACCCTAAACACAAGCAACAACAACAACAACAAAAATACATAAACGGGAACTCCTCAAAATCAAAGTGTTCTGCACTTCAAAAGACTTTGTCAAAAAAACAACTCAATGGGAGAAAATATTTGGAAATCACATATCAGATAAAGGTTTGATTTCCTGTATATACAAAGAAATCATACAACTCAACAGTAAAAGAACAAACAACCCAATTATAAAATGGGCTAAAATATGAGTAAGCATTTTTCTGAAGAGCAAATACAGATGGCTCAAAAGCACATGAAGAGATGCTCGTTTTCATCAGCTATAAGGGAAATGCAGATCAAGACTACAATGAGATACCACCTTACACGTATAAGAATGGTTCCTATTAAACAAACAAGAAAGTATAAATGTTGGAGAGGATCTGGAGAAATGCGGACACTTAGACACTGCTGGTGGAAATATATAATGGTGCAGACACTATGGAATACTGTTTGGTGCTTCCTTAGGAAATTAAACATTGAGTTGCCCTATGAGCCAGCACTAGCACTACCTAGTATATACCCAGAAGAACTGAAAGCAATGACACAAACTGACATTTGCGCACTGATGTTCATAGCAGCATTATTCACAATCGCAAAAGGATAGAAACAAACCAAATGCCCACCAACGGATGAGTGGATCAACAAAATGTGGTATATATATACGATGGAATATTAGGCAGCAAAAAGACAAAATTACTTCCTGAAGCACATGACAAGATGGATGAGCCTTGAGGACATAATGCTGAGTGAAATTACCTGGACACAAAAGGATAGATACTGTATGATTTCACTTTTATGACCAGCATTAAAGTATAATCAGAGGCTTATAATATAGAATATAGGGGACTTAGAGATGCATAGAAGCTATAGATGGGTGAACTGCTAGCTAATGAGGTTTCACTCCAATGTAAGAGAATAGATAGGAGTGAAGGTGGTTCTCTAGTGGGTCTATAAGTAGTATTACCATATTGAAGATGAACAAGATTGAAAGTGGTTGTTACTAGTTTGCTAGCTGCCAGAATGCAACGTACCAGAAACAGAATGGCTTTTAACAAGGGGAATTTAATAAGTTGCCAGTTTACAGTTCTAAGGCCGAGAAAATGTCCCAATTACAACAAAGTCTATAGAAATGTCCAATCAGAGGTGTCCAGGGATAGATACCTTGGTTCAAGAAGGCCGATGAAGTTCAGGGTTTCTCTCTCAAGTGAGAAGTCACATGGTGAACACAGTCAGGGCTTCTCTCTTGGCTGGAAGTGCACATGGCGAATAGAGTCATCTTCTAGCTTTCTCTCCTGGCTTCAGTTTCATGATGCTCCCTGGGAGGTGTCTTCCTTCTTCATCTCCAAAGGTTGCTGGCTGGTGGACTCTCTACTTCGTGGTCTGCTCTCTCTGAATCTCTTTCTCCAAAACGTTTCCCCTTTTATAGGACTCCAATAAACCAATCAAGACCCACCCAAATGGGTGGAGACATGTCATCCCCTAATCCAGTTTAACAACCATTCTTGACTAAATCACATCATCCAGGGAGGTGATCTCATTGCAGTTTCAAACATACAGTATTGAATAGAGATTATTCTACCTTTATGAAATGGGATTTATATTAAAACATGGCTTTTCTTAGGGGGGACACTTCCTTTCAAACCAGCACAGGGGTTGTATAGACTTATGTGTCTCACTGATTTAAGCTAGAAATATGAATTAGTTAACACAATAATTACTTCAAATATTTGACTCTTGTACAAAGAGTGCTTAAGTCCAAGGTCCAGGGGGATATCTGTTATTGTATGCTATGACCTATGTTGAAAAGGAAACCATCAACACTACCATGGCAACAGCAGAGGTAAATAATGGGGGAAGTGACACAAGTTAAGAGGAGGTTTAGATTTCCTATTTCTGTGTTTATTGGTTTTCTTTCCCTTGGGAGCAATGAAATTATCTAAAATTGAGAATGTTGATGGACTGTGGACTTTGGGCCCTTTACATGATGCCCAATGAGTGCAGGTGCCTGAAAGATGCACTGCCAGAGAAGTAGATTGGCAAATGACAGTGTATACTTGTGAGCAAAGGTTGTGCTGCTACAAAAAGGAACAAAATCATGAGGCATGCAACGATGTGAATGAACATGTGAGATGTTTGGTGAGACAAAATAAGCCAAAATCAAAAGAACAAGAATGGTATGGTCATCTTTTAAAAACACTTATAAGATAACAGGGGCCTAGATTGTAAGCTTTTGGAGCAGATCCATTAAGTCTGGAGTGGTGATTATCATTTCTGGACTTTGGAAGACTGTTTTATATATGTAATCTGATATTTAAAGCTAAGAATGAAGCTGAACAGGTTGGGATTAAAGTAATTCAAAGCATGGGGTAAGGAAGACAATGTCTATATTTTAGAACTACACATACTCTTTGAAACCAATGGAAGAAAGATTTATTTGGTCTGGAACTGGAATTTTCTGTAGTGAATAACCTAATTCAACCTATCTTTATAGCTCATCTGAATAACTGAAATACAGGGAGTACAGAATAAGAAAGAGGTCCTTTAACCCTGTATAGATTAATGTAATGCCTGAATATATCCTAGAGTATATTAAGCAGATAATCAAAAAGTATTGTTAAAGTCCCCTGAGGGATGGAAGAAAGAATATGGAACTACTAAACTTTTCCATCAGGGAATCTCTGATACTGTCCCAAATTTTAGGTATACTCATATCAATAGGTATGTCCTCGATTATGACAGTTACTCTTGTGAAGCTCAAGTAGGTAGCATAGAAGTTCAGACCACCTATACGCATGCCTAAGAGCTACTTTTGGAGGACCTCTTTAGTTGCTCAGATGTGACCTCAGTCTCTCTAAGCCCAACTCTGGAAGTCAAATCATAGCCTTCCCCTTACGTGGGACATGACATCCAGGAGTGAAAGCCTCCCTGGTGACGTGGGAGATGATTCCCAGGGATGGATCCAGACCTGTCCCCATGGGATCAACAATTCCATCCTGACCAAAAGGGGAAAAGTAGTGTAATTAATAAAGTTTCAGTAGCAGAGAGAGTTCAAATAGAGTCGAGAGGCTACTCTGGAGGTTGCTCTTATGCAAACTTCAGTTAGACCTTGCTACCTATCATAACCTGCCAACCCCCAACCAAGACCATTCCAGTTGATCTTAAAGAACACACAGGGTAATGTATAAGATTCCACAAGGGTTTCATGTACTAGAGTAACTGTCCAGAAACTTACAACCTCCAGAAACGTATCCCTGGTCCAGATAAATCCTGAAACCTAGCACAGTCTCTCTGATAGTTCCATCTCCTTACCCCATATTAGTAACATATTCTTCCAATATCAAAAATTTAGAATTGCCGTAGCCCAAACACCCCTAAAGTTAAGGCTAGAAAGATGAAAGATGGTGGTAGAATTACAGAGAAGATAAGATTTAACAAATGAGTATGAATGCTGAATCATTAAATTGATGTCTCTTTTAGTTTCCAGTATTTTAGAGCAGCTAGAAGTAAAAATCTGAAATTGTGGAATTGTAACCCATGTCAAACTCTGAAATATGTTCTACAACTAATTGTGGTAGTGTGCTTTGAAATTTATAGCTTTTTTGTATATATATTATTTTTCACAAAAAAGAAGGAAAAAGTCAATTGTGATAGTAAAAAAAATATTTAAGCCCTCTAGCCTTCTACATTCTGCAGCAACTAGAAGGAAAAATCTGAGAGGATCATTATGGTAGCCCATGACAAACTCTGGGATCTGTCCTGTAACTATTTGTTGAAAAGCACTTTGAAAACTATTGCTTTTTTATTTATTTGTTTTGTATATATGTTATATTATACAATAAGAAAAAGTTAAAATAAAAAACTGAGAACCCAGAGAGCTTTTATTTATGTCAAACATGACTGATATTTTTGTAATATAAATTTAAACAGAATTTTTTTTTAAATATAAAACTACCAAGCATTGTGGTAGCTAGGTTCAGGTGTCAGATTGGCTGAGTGATGGTGCCTAGTTGTTCTGTAGCTAAGGACTGAAATCAACACCATGTGAATTTCATCTATGGCTGATTATATCTGTGGTTGATGAAAGGTAGTGTCTTCCACAATGAGTGAGGCATAAAAGGAGCAATCAGAAGAGAGAAACAGCCAGCACACCCCAGCAGAACTCAGCACAGCCCAGCACAGTGCAGCTCGGGGCTCAGAGCCAGCTCAGGCCCAGATGTTTGGAGATGAAGAAAGGCTGTGCCCTGGAGAAAGCCACTGGAACCCAGAAGCCGGGAGAGAAGGCCAACAGATGTCACCACATATGTTCCCTGTGACAGTGAAAGCCAGAGGAGAGCCAGCTGCCTTTCCTTTGAAGAACTATAAACTTGTAATGAAGTAAATCCTCTTTATAAAAGTCAGTCCATTTCTGGTATATTGTATTCTGGCAAAATTAGCAAACTAAATCAAGCACCTTTCAATTAACTGTCAGAACAATGGTATTGTTACATGCAACATCATCCATGGAACAGAACACTCAGAAAAGAATGAAAGTAAAAAAGTCAAAAATAATTTTTGTGTAATTTGGAAAACAGTTTCCACCAAAAATTCCCAGGAGACCACACTTTAAATATTATGATTTATTGAATTTAGTGTCACCAGCATGATCTTATTTTTATATCCATATGTTGTGTGTTTAAAAATGTGAACTATTTTACAATTTAATCATATATACTTGTTTTAGATTGTTATGAAAGTGAAAAAGTCAAAAATAATTTTTGTATAATTATGAAAAGAGTTTCCACCAAAATTCCCAGGAGACCACATTTTAAATATTATGATTTATTGAATTTAGTGTCAGTAGCATGATCTTAATTTTATATTCATATGTTATTATGTATTTTAAAATATGAATTATTTCACAATTATTCATATATAGTTGTTTTAGATTGTTAAAGCTGCTGGAATGCAATGTGCCATAAACAGAATGGCTTTTAAAAAGAGGAATTTTTAAGTTGCAAATTTGCAGTTTTAAAAGGTCATGAAAATGTCCAAACTACAGCATCCAGTAAAAAGACTGAAGGGTCCAGAACACCTCTGTCAGCTGAAAAGTCACATGACAACGTCTGCTAGCTTTCTGTCCCAGCGTCTCATTTCATAAGGATTCCCTGGGGTATTCTCTTTCTGCATCTCCAAAGATCTCTGGCTGTGTGGGCCCTCTCCACTCTAAAGCTTTTTCAAAAATGGTTCCTTCTTAAAAGACACCAATAAGCAACCCCACCTTGAATGGCTGGAGACACATCTCCATGGAAATCAACTAATCAAATTTACCACCCACAATCGAGTGGGTCCCATCTCCATGGACACGATCAAAAAGTTCCCACCCAGCAATACTGAATGTGTATTAAAAGGCATGGCTTTTCTGGAGTACATAATAGCTTCAAACCAGCACAATACTATTCTGAAATCAGAAAGAAGTGGAATTATTATTAAAATTGTAAAAGCTGATGAAACAAATGGCCCTGTTTTACACAAAGGCTCCAAGCTTACCCTTCTTAAATATTTCTGCATATGTTGCTAGAATGCTTTTCTCAAGCCTCTCTTGCTTCCCCTCCCTTCTTTTCCTTCCTTTTTTGTTCCTACCTTTTGTCCCTTGAGCCTTTTCTCCTTTCTCATTTTTGTAATCCAAACCAAAATGTACTACCCACTATATTGACCACCACCATATATATTTATTTATCTTTTCATGCGACCCATTGTTTGCTATCTATAAGCTCATCATTTAATAAAAAGTAACAAGTATGTCCTGGGATTGTCTTACATTCAAGTCCTGTATCAGGTGGCCCACATTTTTTTTTTTACTTGCATACTGTAAATTGTGTAAAAGCTCATCTTTCAAAACATCTTCTCAACCTTTAAGGCCCCATTTATAACTTCCACTATAACAGAAAATCCTGTAAGTTTTCTAGTGGCCTCTTCTACACAGGTGAATGAAGGTCTTCGATTGATGCATTTGTGCTTCCCTTCTCTTTCCAGACATATGTAAAGAAATGGAAGGCAGAAAATGTGTGCTATAGTGGATTGCATTCACCAAAGTACCACGTGGCTTTCTCAATATTTACTATGTGATCAGTAAAGAACTGTTAGCTTATCAACTTCTCTAGTATTTGATAATTTAGAAAGAAAATGGCTGTCATACTTTGATAAATGGTGCCATTAGATACTCACACTGACTGACAGGAAATAAAACAAAAATTATTGTCCTTAAAGTGGAAATGATAAAGTGTCTTGCATAAAATTTTTATTAGGATATAAAATGTAAATTGGTGTTAGTGTTAATACAATCTCAAAGGTTACTCAAATATGATTTTCCCTAAGAGAAGTATTTACAAATTCTAATGTATAATAAGTTATGTGCAGGATTTTAGAAACTGAACCTAGAAATGTCTCAAAAATCACCTTGTTTCTTCTTAGAAAGGTGCAGGATTCCTTTTTTTATTTGCATGGGCAGGTACTGTGAATCGAACCCGTGCTCTGGCATGGCAGTCAAAAACTCAGCCTGTTGAGCCACCGGGGTCTGCACAGGATTCCTTTTGATAGTACATTCTTAAAACAAAAACAAAATAATGTAGTGTTTAAAGACAGCACCTGTAAATTCATCCACATATTTTTTCCAGAACTATATTATTAGTATAGTTCTATATAGTTAACAGAACAGCTTTGTACACGAGACAGAGTAAATTCACTATATAAACATTTTAGAATATTATCATTTTCCTACAAAAACCACAATTTTAATTGCAAAAATTTTCATTACAAAAAAAGCCATTAAACATGTAGGGAATAAAGAGTGTGACTCATGCATGGTATTTTTATGAATATTGTCTTAGTTTCCTAGCTGTTTTAATAAATACCACACGATAGTTTGGCTTAAATAATGGGAATTCATTCTCTCATGATTTGGGTTTTGGAGGCTGGGAGGCTTGTTTCTGCCTAGAGTCGATACTGTTCAGGCTGGGCTGGCAATCCTTGGGGCTCCTTGGCATCCCCCTCAGATGGCAGTGGCCTCTCCTTTCCATTCTGGTTTTGGTTGACTACCAGTTTCTTGCTTCTCCATCTGGCTTTCTCTAATTAAAGCTTCCAGTGATAGGATTAATGCCCAATCTTTTCAGTTGGGCCATGCCTTAATAAAAATTAGCATCTTCAAAAGGTCTGTTTCCAGTGATTAAGTTGAACACATTTGTTTCCAGGTGCACATAGTTCAATCTACCACAGATATTAACTACTGTTTGAATGTCACTGCATTTCATTCATATGTGTATACACAGGTGGATAAAGAGAGAGATGTAGATATTATGTGAATGAATTTAACAATGTCTGCAGCATAAAATGAGATGTACTTGTACAAATAACATTTAAAAATCTGAATCTCTCTTGTGGCTCTTCTTGTCATGCCTTTTGCAGTTTTTCTAACAGAGCATTTATTGACATTTTTATTGATTGCTGTGGACTATGTACCAGCAGCAATGGTGATTAGTTGAGTCAATACTCACAATGTGCGATAGGCTTCAATCTAATTCGATATTTGCTTAGTTTTATGGAAGGACAGAGATTAGGAAATAAAGCTCGCACAGCAGTCATCTCATCTGGAGGCCCAGCAGCTGCCCAAGTGTGCGCCTCCCTGTGCCCCCTTACATACACATAGCGTGTAGAGAGAGGGTTGATGTTTCCCAAGGCATTTGTGATCAATAGCCTCAGTTTCCCACCAGTCTTTTTAAAAGAATTATTATTTTTACTTGGAGAATTTGTAGGTTTACAAGAAAACCTTGCATAAAATACAGAGTTCTCCTATACAATCCCATTATTAGCATCTCTCATTAGTGTGGTACTTTTGTTACAATTCATGAAAGAATATCTACACTCTAGGCATGGAGAATCTGTCGCAGGCATTTCATTTTACCACTACACCAGGTCAAGTGCAGTTGCACAGCAAATAAAGCAGACACATCAATCTGCAGTTACCTTAACTCAGGAGTTTTTACAGAAACAGAAATCCCAAGTCCTTTATCTAGGTGAAACTGGGTCAGCTAAGGCCTCATGTTAAAGCTGCCTCTCACATTTGAAAGGGAAATAATTTTCTAATTTGTAATTGACAGTTAATTTTGCTTGTGGTACTTTTGATAAGTGAAATTTTACTCAATATATAATTTTTTTCAATTAAATAAATTAATTTTTAACTAGAATATTAAATTCTAATAAAAATAATAATTGCTAAAATAACTAAAATTAATCATTCCATCAATACGGATCAAGAATATTTTGTAACAAATATTTTACATATATTGTCTCATCTTATTTCATCCATTTTGTGTTTTATTTTGAGATTCACCTTTCCTGGTTTTTATTCATTCGATTTTCTTATGTAAAATTTCAAATATGTAATTATATTTTGTGTTATAAATAATTCTTGTAATTAATTTCATTCAAATAAGCAATCCTCTTTATTGAAGTACAAAATAAAACAGACCACTGTTTCTACCTCATAGACCTTACATAGGCATAAACAAAATAAATGAATAAATATGTAAAATACAAAAACTATGACATGATTGCAAATGCTATGGGAAAAATACATAAATATAATATACATGAGGAAAGAAGGAGGAGGTATTTTGAATTTTCAATAGAGTGATCAAAGAATCTCTGTGAAAGTAACATAGAAGCTAAACCATGAAAGATATGGAAAGGTTTCAATTATATGAGGAATAGTGTTCCAGGTATGGGGAATATAATGTGCTCTGAGATTAAAATATACCTGGTTGTTCTAGGAAGAACATGGAGAGAGAAGATTACTTGGAGCAAACTAGACTAGACAAGGTCAGGTATAGGAGGCAATGGTGTCAGAGGTTAAATAATGACCAGATCTAATTCTAGTCTCCCTGTCTCTCTCTCATGTCCCCCCCACCCCATTAACTATCACCTATCATCTGTTTACCCATCTATCACCTATAATCTATCTAATCATTTATCATCTATCGTCATTATCATCATCACCTTGTGTCCATACCATACTCCAAACTCCCCTTCTTCATTGACAGTTTTAATATTTTTCATCTTTTTAAGTGAACTGTTGTTTTCCGTATTTTTGTTTTGCATTTATATTTAAATTAAAATTCATTTAAATTGTACCACGTTGAATAGGTAGTTTTCCTTTCTACACTATTCATTATGCACAATGTTCGAGGATCCAAAAGTTTTCTGTGGAAACACCGAATTTGCTGTTTTCTAACTGCCCTCTGATCCTGTGTTTTAATTCTACACTTCTAATGTTGGGTATCCAGATTGCCGCCAGCTTACACAACAGCTCCTTCTTTATGTCTGTGCAAGATTTCCCTGGACCATGAACCCAGATGCAGAATCACTGTGTCATATTTAATTTGACTCTGTATTGTCAACTACATTCTCTAATGTGTGTGCCAGTGGGAGGGAGTGTGGCCGTTTGTGTATGATTTGTGGATTTCAACATATGGTGAAAATGTATCCTTTAATGACTCTGGATTAGATAATATAATATAAGAAAGAAATCCCAGGTAAAACTATATAGTCTAAATTCAAGAATGTAATTCACTATTTCTTTTTTTGCAAAAAATATTTAGCCTCTTTACGATTATGAAATGTAATGATTGCATCCTTGCACTCAATTTCTACTATATCAACAATTACTTGCCTTTCCATTCATATTCCAAAATATATTTGAATTTTAGTGATTTTAATTAATTTTTCCACTTCATTGTATCTAAAATTTATTTTATTTTTTTCTATTTTCATTTATTTCAGTTGTAATTTTCATAAAATTTATTTTGCCTTGTTCGGTTTTGTTTAACATACTTTAGTAACAACTGAAATTAACATAATTTGGCTCATTAATTGTTGAAATTTCTTGTTAAATACCACTATTTCACATGAAAGACCATCATATATTAAATCTACTTAAAAGTCAAAAGTTCAAATATTTAGCATTTTACATTCATTAATTGCCTGATGGATATATATATATATATATATATATATATATAACTTGCCAAGTTTTCAACACTTAATAATGCATTCTATAAACATTATTTAGTTTATTTTACTTCAGTCTGAGAGATTTTGCTTTTTTAACTATGTTTTTGTTTCAACTAATTTTGTTTCAATTAACTGTTTTTATTTCAATTCATTATATATATATATATATATATATATATATATAGTTTATATATATAGTGATGTGTCATGTGTCATGTGTCAACTTGACCAGTTGTTTAGTCAACATTGGCCTGATTGTTACTGTGACGATATTACATCATTAAGTTGGTTGCATCTAGGGCTGATTTCATCTACAATCAACTGAGGAGACTTCCTTTCACAAAGTGAGAAGTTTCATCCAATCATCTGAAGGCTTTAAAAGGAGAAGTGATGATTTCAGCAATCAGAACAGAAAATTTCCATCTTTACTTTAGCCAGCCAGCTTCTCTTAGGGGAATACACTCAAGAGATACATCAGAGTTCCTAGCTTGCAGCCTGCCCTTTCAAATTTGGACTTTCCCATCGCTACGTCTACATGAGACAATTCTTATAAATATACCATAACATTCCTATACATTTCCTATTGGTTCTGCTTCCCTAGAGAACACTAACATATTGTATAAGTGTTTTATATTTTCAGAGAATTATTCGTTATTCACAATATAATTCTGATTATGTCTATGTTTTCCCAATATATACTTTATGGCTGTTTAAAATGATTAGCAGTGATACTTCTTATTTTCAAAAGTATCAGTTTGGACTACCAATTATGTGACCACTCTACCAGAAATAATTTCTATTCCTCAATTCTGTTATTTCAAAGATTTGTTTGCTGTATTATGTCATATTATAATACAACAGCAGTGATGATTAAAATAGCTAAGTTTTATTTGAGGATTATGTGCTAAGCATTATGTCATACACTTTCCATAAACAATATAATTTAACACTCAAAGCAATCTGTTGAGGAGTATTATTTAGTTATACAGATTAGAAGAGTGAGGCATAAAGAATTAAATAAATTGTGTTACTTAAAAAGCTTAGAATTATAAAAGAAGCTATCTGGTAAGTCTTTAGAGGTTGTAATTGGAAAACCATGTTATAATTTTTGTTTTAATTTTTATATCTTATCCATATGATAAGACTTTCATTTTCTATTTGTTTAATCATAATATAATGTTGTCTTGAAATAATATTTATATTAATTTAAATTAGCACCTATCTACAACTCTGTCCATTTTGTACTCTTAACTTGCCAAGTTTCTAACATTTAGTAATGCATTCTACAAATATTATCTAGTTTATTTTACCTTAATCTCAGAGATCTGGTTTTTTAAAATATGTTTTAGTTTTGATTAATTTTGGCGTTTATGTTATTTATTGTCATGCAGTAAGATAACTTTCTGCTGATCTATATCATTTCATTTTCTTTGAACACAGCATAGATTTGGAAAATATATATATTGCCTTAAAGTATTTTTGTTGTTACTTTTTTTTCAAATATATGTGCCTCCATTAACGAATATCAGTCTGATAATTATATTAGTGTTACTTTATTTTTAATCTGGTAGCATATGTAATTAACACTTCTATACCTGGATGGTGGCCATGAATATGCTGTGGGAGTCACAGCTGACTGATAGCACGAGCTGCTGCCCTTCTGAATCCAACATCACTTTCCTACTTAGGGTCTGCTTCCCATGAGCTCTTCCCAGCTAACAACTGAGTATGGTGAAACACGAAATCATATCCATTCCTCTGTGAAATGGGAGCCCCCAAGAGAGCTACCTTGGCTCAAGAACTCCCTATCAGTCTTCTGCAGACACTTTAAGAATTGAGTTGCAGTATGAGACCCTTCCCACCCAATTCTCCTTGTTTCCTTCTCTCCTTTCCCTGGGGAAGACCTCATTCAGTTGGATGACCTCTTCACACATGCGCCTTTATCCTTCACAGGTGAAATCTCTTGCACACATCATCCCATCTAGACAGCTGTTTCTCAGAGGATCTGAATTAAAGCAATTCTTCCTTGATCCATTGGTGCCTAAATTCCCCTATCCATAGCTCTATTGTTTATCCATTTAGAGGCAGGTATTCATATATAGGAAACATGCTATATTTTAACCCTTTTACATAAACTACAAGTTGACTCATTGTTTTACATCTTCTGTTTTTTTAACCTAACACATACGGAGTACTATTTCATATAAATGCGAAAAGTTTTTTCATTAATATTTTAAGTCAGAATCTTTTTGTACCACCACCATCATAAAAAACTTGTAAGATCAAGAATGTAAGAAACATTAAGTTACCTTCTTGTTTAAATTAACAACAAAAAAAACAAAGCTTCTGAGAAAAGACTGAAAATGCATTAGATATTGACAGCTAAATGAAATGGATATGCAATCATATAATTCATACTTTTTACCCTGATGCCATATTTCAATCATGAAACTTTTTCAACCACTCTTATCTGATTCAGTGCTTCTATGTAACAATAAATATTTCACTTTTCCCATTAATTAATATTGATTGATATCTTAGTTTTCTGGTGACCATTTTCAAATTATTTTTTTTTAATTTGTACAAATTTTTAAAGACATTTTATTTTTGAAAATGTAATATCTCATCAATGTGTTTTAATAGCCTTATAAATTTACAAACTACATAATAAACTGTAAAATTCTGGGGGTACAGGCTTTTTCTCAACATACCATTGTAGTTCAGTGATTACCTTATTTTCCTTTGACAAACTATTGTCTCTAATTCATGAAATCCATTAAATTCCTCTGAAAATTTCCCATCCACTCAATAGAAAGGAGAATTGGATTGTCCCAATTTATCTTTTGCTGGAAAGCTGCATTGTAGGCAGCTATCCTGATAACGGGCCACCCTTGGGCCAGGTGCTCACACCTGATAAAGAGAGATGATCAAATTGAGAAGTTCCCCTTAAAAGAAACTCTGGGCAGGCAGACACAACAATGGAGCAGAATAAAAAGCTGACATGGAGAAATCCCTAGAGGCAGACAGTCACTCTGGAATTCATCACATCTTTGTCACAGATATCTGACAATAGCCAGTTTAAAATGTTTTTAATAGTAACCTGAGCATAACTATTACTGAATAGAAAAGGAGCGATGGAAAAGAAGCAGTGGTGTCTATTCACTCAGGTTGATTCTTTGCTGTCACTTGAGGCTTTTGTAATTTTCAACTAGAGAGGCTATGAGAAAGGGTAGAGTCTTACCACTGGAAAATCTTCTTAGTGAACTTGTTATCACAGGAATACATTTGGATTACTTTGTCTGGGATAAACAGCTTTGAACAGGGAGAAGTTTTTTTTTTTTGCAAGCATAGGGCTGAAATCATCCTAGGCATAACATAAAGGGTAAGTCCACAAATGAAATAAGAGTTTTTACCATCTAGCTGTTGCTAGGTTTCACAATTGCAATTACATCTTATATATAACAGTAATAGAACTACTAGTAGTAATAACAATAATGATAATAAATCCACTGAGTCCATGTTCCCCTTTATTAAAGGGCATATTGCTTTTCTAAATAGGTGTATGGGAGAAAATTAGCAAATGGTACTTTTTGTCTTGCTATTATCAAACATATATCCAAGAGTGTATGTTCTTCCCTTTGAAAGTTATCCTGAACACTTTACAACAATTTTAAGCTAAAACAGATAAAACATTTAAAAATCCATTACAATAATTATTCCCTTCCATTGTTAGGTCTTAACAAATGCAGTTTAAATTTTTATAATTCAACTGATGAACCTTAACATCTCATATAAGAACACTTTCTGTGTGAAACAGAGAAAAATGAATATTAAGATCTGGTGTAATAAAAGGAGCCATGGAAATTCAAAATATTAAAAATCAAATAGGTATTTGAGGAAAACAACAGACCTTCCTCCTTTCAACTGATTATGGATTCTTTAAATATTTGAATACCCTGCCTATTGAACTAAATATGTTGGGTCATTTTTAAATTGATATTTAAATTCTTCTAAATCTTCTAAATCTTTTAATCTTATCATAACACTATACTGGTTGTCACTGTAAATTACATTATCAAAATAGCATTTATGTTTGCTCACAAGAGGCACATTATTTTACTATAACAGAAATCATCCCATATAGCAATAGTGGGAATGTAGCACTTTTCATTAAAAAAAAAAGTGTTGTGCTGGAACGCTGTCTTACCTCTGTATATCATTCTTGTTATTCTTTTCCTAGAGAATAAGCCACAGAATTTCCAGAAATTCAATAAGTAAGATGTATTTTAATGATTGAAATATAGCCACTTTTGGCTTGTATTATATGACTGATGAGTTAAAAAAAGATTTGGAAATATTACATATTATACGATGTTTTCTATGGAATATAACATTTTTTAGAATTGTATATGCAATACATTAGGACACAAATTCTGTGGTTGTGTTCTGAGAGATTAAGTCTAATCCTTCTCTCCTTGAAATTAATTGGCCTCGGGGACTTGCTTAACTAATGGAGTACAGTGAAACTGATTATGACAATCCAAGACCCACAACTTCAGTAGAATTTAGAACACAGACAAGTGTGCTCTGAGCTGCCATGGAAGCAGTTTGTTTACTCTTAGAGCTTTGTTCAGGAACCTCAGCCTTGCCCTTTAAAGCACCAGATATGTGCATGATTCTACAGCAGCCCACTGATGTTCATCGACTAGGACAGAACAATTATCAGGCAAGAACTGCATAAATTTCTGACCAAGAAAAACATGGGATAAAATAAAATGGGGACGGGCCATGATGGCTCGGCAGGCAGAGTTTTCACTGCCATGCCGGAGACCTGGGTTTGATTCCTGGTGCCTGCCCATGAAAAAATTAATTAATTAGTTAGTTAATTAAGTAATTAAATGGTTATTAAGTTAGCAAATAAATTTTGGGATAGTATATTACAGAGTGATAAATAACTGAAACAGAATTGGGGATCCGGACGTGGGGTGCTGCCATAACAAAAGCTAAAACACGTGGCATTGGCTTTGGAACCAGGTGGTATGTGGAAGCTAGAAAGACTTCTAAGAGGGTATTATGAAGACTACGTTCAGAGAAGGTAATATTATCGGATGCTGAAAAAGTGAGGACACTTGTTAAATAGTACAAGAAATTTGGCAACGTTGTCTCCTGCAGTAATGTGGGAACTGGAAAAGTACCTAATGAACTGGTAAATTTAGCTAAGAAAACTCCCAGAAAGAAATTTTGAAAATGCCTACTTCTTTTTTTTCAACCATGCATGATTAAATATGAGTAGAAAGATATGAGCTTAAAGAAAAGAATTTGTTAAATATTTAATGAAAATGAGACAATAGATAACAATAAGACTCCCTCTGTTTAAAAATATAATTACTTGTCATTACTAGCCTCTCTAGATGTCACTAAGCTCTAAAAGGAAGAAATGGTCTCTGAGGAAAATTGAACTCATCAGTATGGTTCTAATACCATTCAAGTTTCAGAAAGATTTCCTTGCATGCCTCATACATCTCCTCAGCAATGCTAAGAGTCTTCTAAGAACCCTAATGTGTGGTTCCACTGCACTTTGATTCTCAGCCTAAGCTAGAGAGGCATCAAACTCAAAGAGTTTGGCCTTAATTTTGTTTAGTGGACAGAACCTCAGTAAGATTTCTAAGAGCACCAGAAAGTTTTTAGCACTATGAGCTTAAGATAAAAGGAGCAAGGACAGTTAAGATGAAAAATATGGTCAGGTGCACTACCTATCTACAGGTGGGAGGTGAATTCAGACACTTGTCAACCGCATACTGAGATCTTTTCTTCATGTGCGTGTGCAACTATAGAAAAGGAGATGCAGAATAGCATCTATCAAGGTAATTCTCAAGCAAATCTGTATAGACAAAAGTCTCAACCAAGGACAGTTGATATATCAGTTATGATAAATCATATTCCACATTTTTATATCAAAATATAAGCATGGACATCTGGGACACTTAGAGAAATAATACACACTATCCAAATATATTAAGCAATTGCATTCATTTTTATTAATATATAGATTTATAAATTAAATGTCTTTGAGATGAACCAGCTAAAGAAGAGATATAAAGGCTGCCTATTTTTCCAGTGCCCTAGTTCTGCAATTTGGTGACACCATCCAAGTCCCAGGAAAGTAGTAGATGTTAGAGGGCTTCAATTTTCTGTAGCAGCGGGTAATAGAAAAATCCAGGGCCTCACAACGTGAAGCAGTTTTTCAAATGAAAGTACTGGCTTTAAACTATCACATATAATTGAATAAATAACAGTGCAACATCTCTAACAATATTAAAAAACAAACATCTATCTATAATCAAATAATTAATATGTGTATAGAATATATCCGAATAGAAAGAATCCAAGCATAGAAACTGCATTATTTTCTAAAGGGATTATAAAAATAAATGATCAAATAAATTAAGTTTGTACTCTTTGTAAAATTTAAAATATTTTTGTGCATGATTAAGTGAGAATTCTGGATTTAAATATTCTTTCATCATTTATGCTTATTTGAGAAAGGAACTGCTGGTGCTCCATTGTTCTAAATCTATGGGAGTTAGTAAAACTTGTCTCATCATGAATTTTTTTATAAATATTTTATTTTGAAATCATGTCAGATCTATAGGAAAACTTCAAAACTAATTCAAAATCCATTAACATAACTCCATTATACCTCAGATATCCAGATCCACCAATTTTGACATTTTGCACATTTGCCATATATTGTTTTTTCTGTCCATCTAACTATCCGTCTATCTATTGATTCATCTTCTATAACATGTCTACCTGTCTAGATATTTACGTAAAAATTTCTTAAATAGTTATAAGTAGATTGTATACATCATTGAACACATAATTCTGCCATGTGTATTTCCTAAGGATGAGGTTATTCACTTGTGTAACCACATTAAGTGCAGTTATCAAATCCAAGAACTTTAACACGGATATAAAGTTTACATTATCATTCCAAGTTTGTCATACGTCCCAGTAATGTCTTTTTGAATATTTTCTCCTCCATGATCAGGTCCACTCTGGGATAAAGCATTGCATTTAATTATTAATTGTCATTATCTCTTCAGTTGCTCTTATTTTTTCAAATTGTAAGGGTACATAGACAACATGACCTTTCCCATCTCAAACATTCCTAACCATACTATTCAGTGACATTAATTACAGCCACAAGTTTACACAACTCTCACCAGCATGCTTTACCAGAACTTTTCAATCATCCCAAACAAAAAACTTATACTCATTATACAGGAACTCCATAGTCCCTTTTCCCCCACCCATGGCAGCTTTTACTCAATTTTTTGTCTGTATGAGTTTGCATGTTGTTACTTTTCATGCGTTTGCATTTAGATTCTGTAAGAAGTAAAAAAAATAGAGTTACATGTTAAATAGACAATACAATATTACTGGTATTTATAATTAATCATATGGTTATTTTTACCGGAGGTCATTATTTCTTTATGCTGCTTCAGTCTACTGTCCATTATCCTTTCCTTTCTATCTGCAGAATTCACTTTAGCATTGCCTTTTAAGGCACCAGTAGACCTGGTCATGAGCTCCTTCAGCTTTCTTTATCTATGAATGTCTTAACCTCTCCCTCATTTTTGAAAGAAACTCTCCTTCTGGAATAACCACCAATGTAGGTGTTGGTACTTTTGGTGGTGGGTTACATGTCTCTCAGACAGTAAACTGTCTGCTTACTTTTATTCATTGCTTTTTCTTTTTATTCCTCAGACATTTTAATTGTGTTATCTTAAAGTTCACTGATCCTTCTACCAACACCAAATTGCTATTTAAACTCTCTAGGGACTTTTTAAAATTTCTGATACTGTGATCTTAAGGCATTTGGCTTAGTTTTCTGCTTATAATAGATATCCTAATTATGTTCATTTTAT
This sequence comes from Tamandua tetradactyla, assembly GCF_023851605.1. Lineage (NCBI taxonomy): Eukaryota > Metazoa > Chordata > Mammalia > Pilosa > Myrmecophagidae > Tamandua > Tamandua tetradactyla. Next base: position 34,897,931 of record NC_135352.1, read on the forward strand.
CCTCTTCCTGATGTTCTTTAGCTCTTTGTCCATGTTTTCCTTTAGCTTTTTAACATACTTAGGACCATTGTTTAAGTCATTGTCTGGAATATATCAGGTCTGGTAATCTTCATTGGTAGTTTCTGATGATTTAATATTTTCCTTTGTTTAAGTCATTACTTCTTGTTTCTATGTTTTATAATCTGTTGCTGAAACTTGAGTATTTTGGTATGCAATGTGTTAGCTCTGGAACTCCATGGTGTCAGGGCCAGGCTCATACCTGGAGATCATCTCCCACATTGCCAGTAAGACTTTCACCCCGGGGTGTCATGCCCCATATAGGGAACTGGGCAATCATTTCACTTGCAGAATTGGGCTTAGTGAGGGAGAGGCCACATCTGAGCAACAAAAGAGGCCCTCTGGAAGTAACCCATAGGCATAACTAAATGTAGGCTCAGCTTCTCCGCTACATAAATAAGCTTCACAGGAGCAAACCTCAAGAACAAGGGCTTACCCTATTGACATGGGAGTCACTAATGTTTGAGATACTATCAGAGTTTTCCCCTGTGGTAAAGTTTAATAGTTCCATATTTTTTCACCCATTCTTTGGGAGACTTTGCCTAACTTTCAACATATATTGGGATGTATCCAGGTATTACATTAAGCTATGCAGTATTACAAGCCCTATTTCTCATTAAGGGCTCCCTATGTTTTGGGTTGTTTAAATGACCTATCCATACAAGTTGAGTTAGATTATATGCTACAGAAAATTTAGGTTCAGAAGATTTAGAAACAGAAGATTTAGGACAAAATAAACCTCTCTTCCTTTGGTCTCATAGAGTAGGGGAAGTTCTAAAATGCAATGTCTTCTTTACTCCTGTATTCTGATTTACCTTATTCCCAACCCAATCAGCTTCATTCTTATCTCTAATTGAAGCCTGATCTCATTTTATCAATTTTTTATCAGTTATTGTATGTGGAAATGCTGACTTTCAGAACTGCAGAACCACTCTGAGTCTTAAGTGTCCCACAGTACCCAATATTCCAGAGAAATTCTAGGTTATGTATATATATAACACAGCCTCTCAATATCTAGAAATAACATTTACCACACTGGACAAAATGGGACTGCTATAAGGGCTTAAAATCTAGGCCCCAATCTTCTAAGTATTTCTAAATAATATCACACAATATTCGTTCTTTTGCTTCTGGCATTATTTCATTGCATAATGTCCCACAGTTTCATTCACAAAATTGCACTGCTTATTACTTCATTCCTCTCTGTGGCAGCACAATATTTGATCATCTGTATACACCACTGTTCACCATTCTACTTCTCAGTCAATGTATTCTTCAGCCATCTCCATCAATTGAGCATCAGGTATCATGTCCAAAGTCAACAGCCCATCAGCAGCCTTAATTTTAGAAAATTTTCATTGCTCCCAAAGAAAAATTATCAATAAATATACCCTCACCAAATAGAAAATCCAAACCTCCTCTTAATTCTTGTATTGCTAAGGTACTGTGGATGTCTTCCTATTAAATATATTCCATAGCATGTAATAGTAGTTTTGCCCCATGCCCTGATATTATAAACTTTTTGTACAAGATCCATACTTTTGAAGTAGTTCATACAAAAATTTGTTTATATTTGTAGTGTTAATCAGTGGGATATATGTTTCTACACAACCCTTTTCAATAATGTTCACCTTCAATATTGCAATATTATTTTAGACCCATTAATGAACTGCCTTCATGTCAATCTTACATTTAAGTTCGACCTCATTAGCTAACCATTCACTTATCTCTAAATTTTGTATACCTCTACGTCCCCTATATTTATAAGAATAGTCTTTGATTTTACCTTTACCATGGTCATAAAAGTGGCATCTCTTCTATTGTGTCTTTAAGCTTCATCTATCTTGTCATACGATTACAGATGTCATTTCATTTTACTGCTACACAGTTTTATATATATATACCTATATATGTATATATATATAGGTATATATACACAACATTTTGTTTACCCTCACATTTGTTGATGGGCACTTGAATTGTTTCTGCCTTTAAGTGATTGTGAATAGTGTTGCAGTGAACATCGGTGTGCACATGTCTGTTTATGTCACCACTTTTAGTTAATTTTCTTTTGATTTTAAATAATCTGATACCCTTTAACCAAAATAATTGCTTATAATTTTTGTTCCATATATGTTTTGAGGGTCAACAAAGAAACAAAGAAAGTATTAATTCATTGCTTGCAGTAAATTACATTAATAACTATCACTGAAAAATAGAAAAATGTGAAGATATTTGAGATACATTATGGTGGTAAAAACAACAATAATTTCTAATAAATTGGATGTCAGAATTGAGGAGGAGATGAGAAGTAAAGATGAGTACAGATTTTTAACTTGAGGTTGAGTAGAGGTTACATCAATCAGTGAAATGGAGAAGTCTAAGGAAGTTATTTAGGAAGACAATCAACAATTTAGTTTTTCTGATATTCCTTCAAGAGTGTTTGCATAGAAATGCTGAGAAGGTACCATCAATAATTTATTTTTGGAAGTATTCCTTCAAGAGGGGTTTGAGTGGAAATGCTGAGAAGGTATAATTAATCATTTAGTTTTTGAAGTGTTACTTTGAAGAGTATTTGTGTGGAAATACTAAGTAGGTATTAGGATTTACAATTTGAGGTAAGGGAACTGTCTTGGCTTGCCAGGGCTGCTATGACAAATATATTTATCTCCTGATATGGATAAAATCATGTATAAACAGATTATCAAGAGCACAGAGTTTTAAAAGACTAGTAACAAGCTCTTAAGAGGTTAACTTTGATAATTGCCTTTGCATAAATAGGGGATATGTATGTAATCAAAACTTGAATTTAAAAATAAAATAATTTTCTTAGATCATTTTAATATTGTTCATTTCTTCATGCTCTGCATACATATTATAAATATACATCTTTTCTTAAATTTTATTTATATAATTTTTATATGTTAGCCAGAATAGTTCATCTCTTCTTCAGTTTAAAAAATATATTGAATGTCTTTTTAGAGAAGTTATGGGTTAACAGAACAATTATGAATAAAATACAGGATTCTCATACACTACCCCACCACCACTTTGCATTGATGTGGACCATTTATTACAATTGATGATAGCTCATTTTTATAATTGTACTCAATTGAAGTTATAGCTTAAGTTAGGGTCCCCAGTTTGAGCAGTGCAGTTCCATGATTTTTTTTTAATTTGTATTCTGTTATCAGATACGCAATCTAACAGTTCCCCTTTAAACCACATTCAGTTATGTATTTCAGTGCCATTAGTTGTGTTTACAATACCGTGCTACCATAACCACCATCCATTTCCAAAACAGTTCTCTTGTTCCAAATAGCAACTCTGAGCATGTTAAGCTTTAACTTCCCATTCCCTATCCCCAAACCTGTCCCCTGGAGACCTCTATTCTGTATTCTGATTCTCTGAGTTCACTTAAAGTAACCTTTCAATTCAGTAAAATCATACAATATTTATCCTTTCATTTCTGTCTTATTTCACTCAAAATGATGTGTGTGAGATAAGCCCATATTTTCACATGTATCGTACATCAGGAATTCATTCCTTTTTATGGCTGAATAATAATCTATTGCATGCATTTACCACATTTTATTTATCCATTCACTGGTTGATGGACACTTGGGTTTCTTCTGTCTTTTGATAAGCATGTATAATGCTGCTGTGAGCATTAATGTGCAAACTTGTGTTCAAGTCCCAGCTTTCAGTTCTCTTTGGTTTATATCTAATAGTGGGATTGCTGAGTGATATCGTCGTTCTTCATATAGCTTTCTGAGCAACCACCGAACTGCTCTCTACAACAGCTGAGCCGTTTAACATTCTCTCCAGCAATTAATGAGTATTCCTATGTCTCTGCATACTCTCCAATACTTATTAAATCTTTATATCCGTTTTTGGTTTCATCTGTTTGTCATTTTGCTGTTGAGTTGAAGGATTTCTTTATATATTCTGAGTATTAAATTTTTACCTGATATGTGGTTTCCAGATATTTTCTCCCATTGTTTTTAAGATGCCATTTTGCCTTCATGATAAAGTCCTTTGAGGAACAAAAGATTTTTAATTTTGATGAGGTCCCATTTATTTATTTATTTTTGTTGCTGGTGCATTGGGAATAAAGTCTAAGAAACCATTAGGTCCTGAAGATGCTTACCTACACTTTCTTCTACGAGTTTGCATTATATATATTTCTTATCTTGAAAGGAAAAAATTGTCCAACTTAATATTTTCAAAAACTTTATTTATTTATATCTGTCATATAATATCTTATTTTTAAAAATAATTCCTTATTAACAGAGACAATTACACTTACTTGATTACTCATGCACACAATTCTCATCAATTCAGAAAATTCAGCTGTCGTATGCACTTAAAATTTTCAATTAAAATGAATTTCAAGGGCGGGTCTTGATGGTTCAACAGACAGAGTTCTCTCCTGCCAGGCCGGAGACCTGGGTTTGATTCTTGGCATCTGCCCATGCAAAAATAAATAAATAAATAAATAAAGAGAGAGAGAGAAAGAGAAACAAAGAAAGAATTTCAAAAGATATAATTACACAATTTAGTAGAAATATTAACTCTTTTTAAATATTTTGAGAAACTATGAAATTACCACTTTCAATATCAAATTATTTTACTACATTAAGCATTGTAAAAAGTAAGAAAAAAATAGATGTTATTTCTCTCTCAAGGAGTTCACTTCACAGTTGATGAACCAATACTGAAATTCTTCAAGAAGAAGCTAAAAAATGATAAAGTTGTATTATGTGACATAAACACAAGTTTTGTGGACTTCTGCCTTCTAATAACAGGATGATAGTTAATGGGAAGAGTTACTGTGGTTTCTACTAAAATTGTGACATTTATGTGAGATCCTTCCTATGTTGGGAGCAGTAACTTTGGGTCTTTTTACACCAGTTAATGTTCTGTGAAATTGTTCTTATTTTTCCCATTTTTCTAATAAATGCATTGGGGCTAAAAGTGCTTAGATGAATTACCTACGTTCTTTCAGGTACTAGTTTTAATTCAACTCTAACTCCAAGGTTCAACTTTCCCACATATACCATTGCCATTTGGGTACTTTGCAAAGACCCTCAAAAGCACAACACAATGACAGGAAATAAACTGAAAGGACATTAGCATACACACACACACAAATACACTCGCACATACATGCTGTCTTTGAAACGCAAGTTTATCTGAGTTTAATAAGAAGGTCTCTAGAGAAACAGAGCAATGAGGAAGGATAAAGTTATAAAAGACTTTTATATTAATAAGTGCTGCTTAATTCTGTTTTTGTCTATGGAAATACAAAATTCTTCAATTTAGGCAATGCAATTTGTTTGTAAACCTAAAAAAAGTGCCTTCCAAGATTTCTCTTTCAGACATTTTCCTATCTTAAGATTTATAAAGTAGGAAGAGACTGTAAATTTCTATTTACTTTGAAAGATGAAACTTCATCTAGAAATTCCTGCAACACAGTCACCAACTTCAACATAAATCATTTCAGTAAGAAATGGCAGAAAATACAATGTTAATGTTTTCAATTGTTGTCATGCTGTGCCTGCTTTTTCACTGCTATAATATACATCCATCTTGTTGAATGGTGTATTAGTCAAGTTCTCTAGGGAAACAAAACAAGCAGGAGACATCTGTAAGCATAAGAGCTTATAAAAGTGTCTCACACAACATGGGGATACACAGTTCAAATTCCATAGGGCAGGCTGCAAACTGGCAACTCTGATGAAGGTCTTCAATGAATTCCCAAGGAAATGCTGGCTGGCTGAAATAGAGACAAATTTCTCTCTTCTGACTGTGGACATCATCACCTTTCCCTTAAAAGTCTTGGATTGAATGGATTAAATCCAGCTGATTGGATTCTCTCATTGTGAAAGGCATTCCCCTTAGTTGATCATAGACGTAATCAGCCATAGATGTTATCAAATGACTGTTGATTTAATTCCATGAAATGTCCTCAAAGAGACCGTTAGGACAGTGCTTGCTTGGCCAGACAAGTGGGTCCTATAGCTTGGCCAAGTTTTCACATGAACTTAACCGTAACACATGGGGATGGATTTATGTATTCTTTGATGCTTGTTTGGGTTATTAAAATTGTTTTCAGTGGTAATCTTTCTGTTTTAACTTGGTAAATAGTAAAGAATAAGAAAATATCACAAAATAAGTGATAAATATATATCACTTATATATAAAGATTGAAGCATAACAGGATTCTAAAATTATGAACAGGATATAGTTCAATATCTATAATATCACTGCTGAAAGAAAGTTGCATTACTGAGTGACAGTGGCAACTGTTCTGATAACTGCACATTCCACTAGGAGTTCAAAGACATAAACAATAATATCAAACACAATAGGTGGTCCTTTCAAGCATTTATTTTAAAAATTATGGCGCAGTGTGGTTTGTTAAGCTGCCAGAATGCAATATATTAGATATGCAATGGACTTTTAAAAGGGTATTTATTAAGCTAAAAATGTACAATTCTATAGCCATAAGAGTGTCCAAGCTAAGGCATCAAGAGAAACATACCTTGATTTAAGAAAGGCCAATGGGTGGAGAACACGTCTGTCAGCTGGGAAGGCATGTGGTTGGCATCTGGTGGTCCTTGTGCTTCTAGTTTCAAACAGTTTCCCCAGAAGCATTTACTTTCTGTGTCTCCAAATTCCTGGTTATGGTGCTGGCTCCGTCACTTCTGTTTTCCAAGTGTCTGCCTTGAAGGTTTCTCCAAAATGTTTCCCTTTTAAAGAACTCCAGTAAACTAATCAAGACCCATCTTGAATGGGTGGAGTCATATCTCCATCTAACCCAAAGACCATACCCACAATTATGGGGTCACATCTTTATGAAAACAATCAATGTTTTTACCCCATAATATTAAATCAGAATGAAAGAATATGACTTTTCTGGGACACGAAATAGCTTCAAACTGACACACTGGGTACAAAGGATTTACATTTCAAGAAAATATATGAATAGTAAATTCTGGAGAAGGAAGAGAGGAAAGGAAGCTTTCCCTGGAGGTGAAACAATTGCACACAAAAAGATAATCTTCAAAATCTACAACATATCCAGAGCAAGAAACAGGGCAGAAGAGCTGAGAAAATTTTTAGTTAAATACAAGCCACTCTAAAGGACCATAATAAGTTGGGCCAAGCATCAAAGAAGAATCTTAACATATAACCAATCGATAAAAAAACCTTAGACAAGAGGGAGAAATTGACTTTTCGAGTTAACACATAAAATAGAAACCAATCATCAGGAAAAAATTACAAGCACAGTTAGAAACTGGAAGGTATTGCTCATTCAAGGGAACAGATTAAAACTTCAGAGGAGAAACAGAATTTGGAATAATTAATCAAACAATTCAAACAAATCTCCAATTTGCTAGCAGGAACCCTGGAAGTGAGAAGGCTTCCATCTGACATATTTAAGACACTAAAGAGAAAACCTGCCAGCCAAAAGTTCTTCATTCAGCAAAACTGTCTTTCAAAACTGAGAGGAAGAAGGACTGTGAGAATACAAATGAGTGCTAAACTCCAGGACTCAGCCCTGACTCCAAAACAACGATTAAACAGGCAAGAGCTATATAAAACAAATATTTTGAAACTCCAGAGGCCAGTAGAACACTACCATATCCAGAGAAAAGTGGGATGAATAGTCTTGTAAACTATGGTAAAGAACAATAAATTGGTTTCTCCATGCCATGGTGGTTGATGCAAACCCTCACACCCATGGCGGATCACTGTAGAGTGCAGGCAAGTTCCCTGGTAACAGATGAGGACATGAAAATCCTATTCTCCAATACCAGGGGCGAGCATGGCAAATCACTGATCTTTGCTTTTGATGAATGACTTTGGATCATGGGAGCTCGACTCTGATGGTGGCCATTCTTCCAACCACCCTGGACAAATGTGGTGACACAGAAGACTTGGTGACATTGCACTTCCTCACAGCTACAAGAGACAGTTGGTTGGGAACTGCATTTGCTGGACAGACTAAAAGATCATGGATTTGGAGGCCATGGAGAAGCTATTGATGCCCTTCCAGAGCACTTTTCCAGGGCACTTTGCAGCCAGTCTGCACCCCCTTCATTGGTCCCAGGCCCTGCTTTGGCTGGAAAAGACAGATCTGAAAAAATCCTCTCTGGCATGCCTCTTCTCCAAAAATTTACCCCCAGACCAAAGAAACTTGCCACAGCAAAAGGGATGTAAGAATCTATAGAGGCAGACATTATGTGGCAAGGACTTTCCTACTTAAAACACCCTGGAGTGTCTTTTGGGAAATAAAGAGATATTCAAACTCCTGCAAACAGGACTCCAAAGCAATTAACAAGCCCAAGTCCAGTACAAGACACAGGCCTAGAAAAGACAGGGACTGCACTGCATACTGCATTGCATTGGACAGTCTTTGCTGACAGGAGAGATGACACTAAAGAGAATCACTACCATATCACCAGCTGACTACAAAAAGTAGCAAAACAAAAAAACAAGGTCATCTCGGGAAAAATTCCCAAGTTAAATTTTTAAATATTAAAATATGCAATGTGCGACAAAAATATGCAAGGCAAAGAAACAGAAAATCATATCTAATCTAAAGGAAAAGGATAAAGATGCAGAAAACCCAAGAAATGAAGACTAGAATGTGGACATAAGAGTAAAAAAATGACTTTGAAAATTATCTTAAAAATGCTCAAGAAGATGAAGGAAAACACAGAGAAAAAATTAAGGGATATCAGGAAAACAATGAGTGAGCATACATGTGTGTGCTATTTTACTAAAGAGAGAGAATTTTAAAAAGGAAGGAAACAGGACTACTGGAGTTGAAGAACTCAATAACTGAAAGGAAAAGTGCCTAGAACAGTTTGAAGAGTAGATTGGACAGGTAGAAGAAAGAATCAGTGAACTTGAATACAACACAGTGTAAATGAGTCAGTCTGAGAATCAGAAAAAAAAAAAAAGTACAAAAAGGAAAATTAGCCTAAGAGACCTCTGGAACACCATCAAGTGTACCAATATATGCATTATGGGAATCCCAAAAAAGACAAGCAAAAGAGAAAAGGGCAGAAGGAATATTTAAAGAAATAATGACAGGAAACATCACAGACTTAACAAAAGATGTGAATATGCACATCCAAGAAGACCAGAGAACACTAAGCAGGATAAACAAACAAACAAACAAACAAAAATACACTTTGTTTTATATTGGTCACTCTATTAAGTGCAAAGCACAAGGAAGGGTTTCTGAGAGCTGCAAGAGAATAGCAAGTTATTATGTACAAGAGAGTGGTCCCAATTAGATTGAGAGTCAGTTTCTTATCAGAAACCATGGCAGCAAGAAGGTAATAGGTTGAAATACTTAAATTGCTGAAAGAACACAAATGGTAACCAATAACTTAATATCTGATGACAGTATTTTTTCAAAAATAAATGAGAGATTAGACACCTCCACATAAGCTGAAGCTGAAGGATTTCATCACCATTAGACCTGTTCTTCAGGCAACACTACAGAGAGTTCTTCAGACTAATGGAAAGAATATTAGACAGTGCTTCAAAGTGGCATCTAAAAATAAAAGACCTGTGGTAACCATAACCATATGGACATTATAAATGCTGCATTATTACAGCTTACTGTATGGTATGTACCTCTACTTCTTATTTCCTACAGGTGTTAACATGCAAATGCATAAAAGGTGATGATAAATAAATGGTTTCAGGCATACAAGTGCAATGATATAAGTGATAATAAGTACAGAAAAAGTTGGGGGTTGGAGAGTAATAGGAAATTCTATATGTGTGCTGTTAAAGTTAAGTATGTATGAAACCAAATATGATTGCTACATATTGAGGATATTAAACTTTACCACCATGTTAACCACAAGGAAAATACATGAAAATATATATTCAGATATAAAAGATAAGGCTCTCAATATGGTACCCCTCACACACACAAAATCAAATAAAGATAAAAAAAGACATTAATAGAAGAATTGGGGGGGAAGATATAAGACTTACAAAGGTTATTACAAATTGTAGAAGATGGTGCTGCACTATCAGTAGTGATTTTAAGTATAAATGGATTAAACTCTCCAATCAAAAGGTAGACATTGGCAGAATGGATAAGAAAGCATGATTCAACTATAAAGACACAAGTAGATTGAAAGTAAAAGGATGGAAAAATATGCCATGCAAGTAGTAACCAAGAGAAAGTTGGGATAGCTATACTAATACGAGAAAAGAATAGATTTTAAATTAAAAAAGTTATGAGGGCCGCGCGGCGCCCACGCCCCGCAGCAGCCAAACCGCCCGCCCTCCTTCTCCCCTCTCTTTCTCCGCCGGCCCGCCGCGCGGCGCCCACGCCCCGCAGCAGCCGAACCGCCCGCCCTCCTTCTCCCATCTCTTTCTCTGCCGGCCCGCCGCGCGGCGCCCACGCCCCGCAGCAGCCGAACTGCCCGCCCTCCTTCTCCCCTCTCTTTCTCCGCCGGCCAGGCGCGGTGCACACGCCCCACAGCAGCCGAACCGCCCACCCTCCTTCTCCCCTCTCTTCCCCCTCCTGCTCCAGCGGCTCTCCAACCACCACGGTGCCCTCTTCCCCGCCTTCACCGGCTCCTCCGCTACCAGCCTCGACAGCCTTGCCGCCCTCACCTTTCCTCCTCCAGAACAGCTACTGGGGAAGGGAGATAATACAGAGCAGCTCCCGGAGCCACGAGGGAGATCAAAGGGACAGCGTACCCCATCCTGGAACGGCTGGGACAGCGTACCGCATCCTAGAACGGCTGACTATCTGGGAGAACCAACTCCGGTGAGATCACCAAGGGGCACGGGCTTTCCTGGATGGGACGGCAAGCGACTGGAGTCCTTCCCTTCCACCTTCCCAGGCCAGCTGGTAGAATTGGACAGGCGGTCCCCTTAGGCCGCGGCAGCTGGTGCCCCCACCACGCGAGGCCCCCCGGACCAACTGAGATAGTTGGGTCAGAAATCCCCAGACTGCGGAGAACAGTGACTGGGGGATCCCTTCCAAACACGTGACTCCCCCATCCAGCTGGGAACAGTGCACTTTCGCGGGCTGTGACAGCTGGTGCCCTCCCGCCACGCTTGGCGCCCCGGGCCGACTAGCTAATTCGGCCGGACGCTCTCCTGTGCTGCGGCGGCCGGCGACCCTCCCCGCATTCGGAACCCCAGGCCGGCTGGCATTCTTCCAAGACACTTTGGCTGCCAAACCTCCCCTACGGCGAGAATTTTCCAGAGTTAAAGGACCCAGAGCAACTTTCACTGGTGGAATCCGTAGACAAACGTGTGCCACGACTGCCACCTACTGGGCAGGATAAAAACAGAACCCAGAGATTGAACAGAAAAATCTTTCAACCTGTGGGGTCGAACACCCAGGGAAATCTGACTAAATGCCCAGACGCCAGCAGAAGATAACGGATCACGCTCAGAAAATTGAACATATGGCCCAGTCAAACGAAGAAACAAATAGTTCAAATGAGATACAGGAGCTGAAACAACTAATACTGAATATACGAACAGAAATGGAAAACCTCTTCAAAAACGAAATCGATAAAATGAGGGAGGACATGAAGAAGACATGGGCCAAACATAAAGAAGAAATAGAAAACCTGAAAAAACAAATCACAGAACTTATGGAAGTGAAAGATAAAGTAGAAAAGATGGAAAAAACAATGGATACCTACAATGACAGATTTAAAGAGACAGAAGATAGAATTAGTGATTTTGAGGATGAAACATCTGAATTCCAAAAAGAAACAGAAACTATCCGGAAAAGAATGGAATAATTTGAACAAGCTATCAGGGACTCAAGGACAATGTGAACCGTACAAATATACGTGTAGTGGGTGTCCCAGAAGGAGAAGAGAAGGGAAAAGGAGGAGAAAAACTAATGGAAGAAATTATCACTGAAAATTTCCCAACTCTTATGAAAGACCTAAAATTACAGATCCAAGAAGTGCAGCGCACCCCAAAGAGATTAGACACAAATAGGCATTCCCCAAGACACTTACTAGTTAAAATGTCAGAGGTCAAAGAGAAAGAGATGATTTTGAAAGCAGCGAGAGAAAAACAATCTGTCACATACAAGAGAAGCCCAATAAGACTATGTGTAGATTTCTCAGCAGAAACCATGGAAGCTAGAAGACAGTGGGATGATATATTTAAGTTACTAAAAGAGAAAAACTGCCAGCCAAGACTCCTATATCCAGCAAAATTGTCCTTCAAAAATGAGGGAGAAATTAAAACATTCTCAGACAAAAAGTCACTGAGAGAATTTGTGACCAAGAGACCAGCTCTGCAAGAAATACTAAAGGAAGCACTAGAGTCAGATACAAAAAGACAGAAGAGAGAGGCATGGAGAAAAGTGTAGAAAGAAGGAAAGTCAGATATGACATATATAATACAAAAGGCAAAATGGTAGAGGAAAATATTATCCAAACAGTAATAACTCTAAATGTTAATGGACTGAATTCCCCAATCAAAAGACATAGATTGGCAGAATGGATTAAAAAACAGGATCCTTCTATATGCTGTCTACAGGAAACACATCTTAGACCCAAAGATAAATATAGGTTGAAAGTGAAAGGTTGGGAAAAGATATTTCATGCAAATAACAACCAGAAAAGAGCAGGAGTGGCTATACTAATATCCAACAAATTAGACTTCAAATGTAAAACAGTTAAAAGAGACAAAGAAGGACACTATCTACTAATAAAATGAACAATTAAACAAGAAGACATAACAATCATAAATATTTACGCACCGAACCAGAATGCCCCAAAGTACGTGAGGAATACACTGCAAACACTGAAAAGGGAAATAGACACATCTACCATAATAGTTGGAGACTTCAATTCACCACTCTCATCAATGGACAGAACATCTAGACAGAGGATCAATAAAGAAATAGAGAATCTGAATATTGCTATAAATGAGCTAGACTTAACAGACATTTATAGGACATTACATCCCACAACAGCAGGATACAGCTTTTTCTCAAGTGCTCATGGATCATTCTCAAAGATAGACCATATGCTGGGTCACAAAGCAAGTCTTAACAAATTTAAAAAGATTGAAATCATACACAACACTTTTTCGGATCATAAAGGAATGAAGTTGGAAATCAATAATAGGCAAAGTGCCAGAAAATTCATAAATACATGGAGGCTCAACAACACACTCTTAAACAACAAGTGGGTCAAAGAAGAAATTGCAAGAGAAATTAGTAAATACCTAGAGGCAAATGAAAATGAAGACACAACATATCAAAACTTATGGGATGCAGCAAAGGCAGTGCTAAGAGGGAAATTTATTGCCCTAAATGCCTTTATCAGAAAAGAAGAAAAGGCAAAAATGCAGGAATTAACTGTCCACTTGGAAGAACTGGAGAAAGAACAGCAAACTAATCCCAAAGCAGGCAAAAGGAAAGAAATAACAAAGATCAGAGCAGAAATAAATGAAATTGAAAACATGAAAACAATAGAGAAAATCAACAAGACCAGAAGTTGGTTCTATGAGAAAATCAACAAGATTGATGGGCCCTTAGCAAGATTGACAAAAAGAAGAAGAGAGAGGATGCAAATAAGTAAGATCAGAAATGGAAGAGGAGACATAACTACTGACCTCACAGAAATAAAGGAGGTAATAACAGGATACTATGAACAACTTTACGCTAATAAATACAACAATTTAGATGAAATGGACAGGTTCCTGGAAAGACATGAACAACCAACTTTGACTCAAGAAGAAATAGACGACCTCAACAAACCAATCACAAGTAAAGAGATTGAATTAGTTATTCAAAAGCTCCCTAAAAAGAAAAGTCCAGGACCAGACGGTTTCACATGTGAATTCTATCAAACATTCCAGAAAGAATTAGTACCTACTCTCCTCAAACTCTTCAACATAATCGAAGTGGAGGGAAAGCTACCTAATTCATTCTATGAAGCCAACATCACCCTCATACCAAAACCAGGCAAAGATATTACAAAAAAAGAAAACTATAGACCAATCTCTCTAATGAATACAGATGCAAAAATCCTCAATAAAATTCTAGCAAATCGTATCCAACAACACATTAAAAGAATTATACATCATGACCAAGTAGGATTCATCCCAGGTATGCAAGGATGGTTCAACATAAGAAAATCAATTAATGTAATACACCATATCAACAAATCAAAGCAGAAAAATCACATGATCATCTCAATTGATGCAGAGAAGGCATTTGACAAGATTCAACATCCTTTCCTGCTGAAAACACTTCAAAAGATAGGAATACAAGGGAACTTCCTTAAAATGATAGAGGGAATATATGAAAAACCCACAGCTAATATCATCCTCAATGGGGAAAAATTGAAAACTTTCCCCCTAAGATCAGGAACAAGACAAGGATGTCCACTATCACCACTATTATTCAACATTGTGTTGGAAGTTCTAGCCAGAGCAATTAGGCAGAAAAAGAAATACAAGGCATCAAAATTGGAAAGGAAGAAGTAAAACTATCACTGTTTGCAGACGATATGATACTATACGTAGAAAACCCAGAAAAATCCACAATAAAATTACTAGAGCTAATACATGAGTACAGCAAAGTAGCAGGCTACAAGATCAACATTCAAAAATCTGTAGCTTTTCTATACACTAGTAATGAACAAGCTGAGGCAGAAATCAAGAAACGAATCCCATTTACAATCGCAACTAAAAGAATAAAATACCTAGGAATAAATTTAACCAAAGAGACAAAAAACCTATATAAAGAAAACTACAAAAAACTGCTAAAAGAAATCACAGAAGACCTAAATAGATGGAAGGGCATACCGTGTTCATGGATTGGAAGACTAAATATAATTAAGATGTCAATCCTACCTAAACTCATCTACAGATTCAATGCAATACCAATCAAAATCCCAACAACTTATTTTTCAGAATTAGAAAAACCAATAAGCAAATTTATCTGGAAGGGCAGGTTGCCCCGAATTGCTAAAAACATCTTGAGGAAAAAAAACGAAGCTGGAGGTCTAGCGATGCTGGACTTTAAGGCATATTATGAAGCCACAGTGGTCAAAACAGCATGGTATTGGCATAAAGATAGATATATCGACCAATGGAATCGAATAGAGTGCTCAGATATAGACCCTCTCATCTATGGACATCTGATCTTTGATAAGGCAGTCAAGCCAACTCACCTGGGACAGAACAGTCTCTTCAATAAATGGTGTCTAGAGAACTGGATATCCACAAGTAAAAGAATGAAAGAAGACCCGTATCTCACATCTTATACAAAAATTAACTCAAAATGGATCAAAGATCTAAACATTAGGTCTAAGACCATAAAACAGTTAGAGGAAAATGTTGGGAGATATCTTATGGATCTTACAACTGGAGGCAGTTTTATGGACCTTAAACCTAAAGCAAGAGCACTGAAGAAAGAAATAAATAAATGGGAGCTCCTCAAAATTAAACACTTTTGTGCATCAAAGAACTTCATCAAGAAAGTAGAAAGACAGCCTACACAATGAGAGACAATATTTGGAAACGACATATCAGATAAAGGTCTAGTATCCAGAATTTATAAAGAGATTGTTCAACTCAACAACAAAAAGACAGCCAACCTAATTACAAAATGGGAAAAAGACTTGAACAGACACCTACCAGAAGAAGAAATACGGATGGCCAAGAGTCACATGAAGAGATGCTCAATGTCCCTGGCCATTAGAGAAATGCAAATCAAAACCACAATGAGATATCATCTCACACCCACCAGAATGGCCATTATCAACAAAACAGAAAATGACAAGTGCTGGAGAGGATGCGGAGGAAGAGGCACACTTATCCACTGTTGGTGGGAATGTCAAAGGGTGCAACCACTGTGGAAGGCAGTTTGGCGGTTCCTCAAAAAGCTGAATATAGAATTGCCATACGACCCAGCAATACCATTGCTAGGTATCTACTCAAAGGACTTAAAGGCAAAGACACAAACGGACATTTGCACACCAATGTTTATAGCAGCGTTATTTACAATTGCAAAGAGACGGAAACAGCCAAAATCTCCATCAACAGAAGAGTGGCTAAACAAACTGTGGTATATACATACGATGGAATATTATGCAGCTTTAAGACAAGATAAACTTATGAACCATGTAATAACATGGATGGACCTAGAGAATATTATGCTGAGTGCATCCAGCCAAAAACTAAAGGACAAATACTGTATGGTCCCACTGATGTGAACGGACATTCGAGAATAAACTTGAAATATGTCATTGGTAACAGAGTTCAGCAGGAGTTAGAAACAGGGTAAGACAATGGGTAATTGAAGCTGAAGGGATACAGACTGTGCAACAGGACTAGATACAAAAACTCAAAAATGGACAGCACAATAATACCTAATTGTAAAGTAATCATGTTAAAACACTGAATGAAGCTGCATCTGAGCTATAGGGTTTTTTTTGTTTTTGTTTGCTTGTTTGTTTGTTTGTTGTTGTTGTTTTTTATTATTATTACTACTTTTATTTCTTTTCTTTATATTAACATTTTATATCTTTTTCTGTCGTGTTGCTAGTTCCTCTAAACCGATGCAAATGTACTAAGAAACAATGATCATGCATCTATGTGATGATGTTAAGAATTACTGAGTGCATATGTAGAACGGTATGATTTCTAAATGTTGTGTTAATTTCTTAAAAAAAAAAAGTTATGAGGAACAAATATGGTCATTATATACTAATAAAGCAGTCAATTCAACAAAAATGTGAGTTATAAAAATATACATTTGCATGCAACAGCAGAGCCTTTTAATAAATGAATTAAATAGTGACAGGTTTGAAGGGAGAAATGGATGATTTTACAATAATAATAAGAGACTTTAATATCTCAATAACAATAATGGATGGAACAAATAGGCAGAGGATCAATAAGAAAACAAAGGCTTTAATGTTATACAAAATACAGTAGACTTAACAGACATATATAGAACACCTCACCCAACAAAAATAGCATACACATTCTTCTCTAAGGCACACAGATCATTTCCCAGGAGAGACCATATGTTAGGTCACAAAAGAAGTCTTATTAAATTAAAAAATATGGAAACCATAAAATGTGTGTCCTCTTAACACAATGGAATGAAGATAGAAATCAATAACAGAGAGAGAGAAAGGGAAAATTTGCAATTTGATGGGAATTAGGCAACATGCTCTAAATCAGTGCATTAAAGATCAAATTGCAAGGGAAATTATTAAATATTTTGAGGCCAATGAAATTAAAAATATAACATAATGTATGAGAGATGCAACAATAGCAGTAATGAGAGAGAAATGTATAGCTCTAAATGCTTACATTAAGCAAAAAGAAAGTGTTCAAATTACATACCAAATGTCAGGAGTGGAAGAACTAGAAAAAGAAGAGCAATTTAATACAAAGCGTAAAGAAGGAAGGAAATAACAAAGATCTGAGTGGAGATAAATAAAATAGAAAACAAAAAATCATAGAGGGAGTCACCGAAACCAAAGTTTGTTTTTTTTAAAAGATCAATAAAATTGATAATTTATCAGTCAGGCTGACAATGAAAAAAGAGAGAGGGTACAAAGAACAAAACCAGAAATGAAAAAGGAATCGATACTAATGATCACACTGAATGAAATTGACAAATTATTAGGACACCACACAAACTACCTACACTGATCCAAGAGGGAATACATGATCTTAACAAGCCAATTACCATTAAGGAGATTAAATAAGTAATTAAAAGTGGAAAATAACAAGGTTTGGAGAGGATGTGGAGAAATGGGGGTACTCTTTCATTGCTGGAAGGAATGTCAAAATGGTTCAGTGGCCGTGGAAGACAGTTTGGTGATTTCTCAGAAATCTAAGTATAGAATTACCATATGACCAGGCAATCTCTCTACTAAATATATACCCAAAAGTATTGAAAACCAGGACTTGGACAGATATTTTCACACAAATATTCATAGCAGCTTTATTTACAATTACCAACAGGTGAAAGCTAGCCAATAGTCTAGCAACCAATGAATGTTTAATAAAATGTGGTTTTTACATACAATAAAATATTATTCAGTCATAAAAAGTAATGGAATACTAATACATGCAACAACATGGATGAACTTTGAAGACATATATTGAGTGAAATAATCCAGGCACAAAAGAACAAATGTTGTGTGATCCCATATTGATTTGAAATAAATAGAATAATCAAATGCCATAGAGTCAGAATCTAGAATATATTTTACCAGGGTATGGGGTGAGGACAGAGAATGGGAAGTTAAGACTTAAATGAACAGCATTCCTATTTGGAATGAATGATGAAAATATCTTGGTAATGGATAATGGTTATGGTTGTACAACATTGTGAAAATAATTAGCAGCATTTAAACATATATCTGAATGAGGTTAAAACCTAAACATCAGATTGGATATATGGTAGAATAATTTTTTCTTAAAAAAAAAATAGGGCTGTGCAACAAAATTGTGATCAATGAACTATAGTTAATAGTATAAGTTTTTTTCAGGAATTGTGACAAATATACCACACTAATGCAAGTGTTAATAGAGGGTGGTATATGGAAAGTTTCTACTTTTGAATGATTCTTCTGTAAACTACAACTTCTCTAATAAAAAGAAATTCATATAAAGTGATAAGTACCTTTAAAAATTTCATTGATTTTTTTATTTTTTTTATTAATTAACGGGAAAAAAGGAAAAAAAGAAATTAACCCAACATTTAGAAATCATACCATTCTACATATGCAATCAGTAATTCTTAACATCATCACATAGATACATGATCATTATTTCTTAGTACATTTGCATCGGTTTAGAAGAACTAGCTTGGAGCTGAAGTAATCATTGATTTTTAAAGCTAAACTCAATTAGTAAAACATGACTCCAGAGTTTTAGCAAAATAACCATCCAGATTTCACCAATGGAGCCAAGAGTGTTCTGCCATAAAGAATAATATATAAAGTATATGAATTATCTACCATGAAAAATTTAATAGTATATCCTCCCTATAAATCTGGTAATGAAACACAATGTTCTAAGAGTGAACTAGAAATAAGCCCAAGACAAAACACGGAAATAGACTCTCAAATTTTGGCATAGGAAAAACAACTTCATGGAAAATGTGTAATCATAAGCTTTTGCTTATAAAAAGTTTCAGTTTAAATTCTACTATTTTCTACTATAAAACCATCAGGTAAAGTTGAAAATCATCTTCAAATAGGCTTCAGAAAATTCTGACAAGTAATAGTTTTATTGGATATGTGTAAAGTCAAATTTACAAAACACGCAAGGAAAATGAACACTGAGCAAGAGAAAGCAGATCAATTGTCTGCAAAAATCAAACCAACAAAGACTTTATAACTGGAATTATCATTCATAGAATATAAAAGTATGTCTATTTAAAATACATTTTAATTTCTTATTTTGAAATATTTTAAACTCATAAGAAATTGCAAGCATAATCAAAAGAATTCCCATTTATATTTCATTCAGCTTCCCCTAAGGATAACAAAGGATATTTTCAAAATGAGGAGACTGATACTGGTTTAATAGAATTAACCGAGTTACAGAACTCATTCAGATTTGACCAAATATAAATGCACTTAGTTTTATATATGCATAGTTCCTTGAAATTTTATACACATGGAAATGTGTGCGATAAGAACAATAAGGGTACTGTACTGTTCTGTCACCTCAAAAACACTTCTTCATGTGACCCTGTTTTAGGCTGAATGCAATATACCAGAAATGGAACAGCTTTCAAATGGAGATTTTATTAAGAATCTTTTATTTTTATTAAGAATTTTATTAAGAATTAAGAATGTGGCTTTTCTGGGGTACATGACAGTTCAAACAAGCAAAGACCCCTGCCATAGTCATGTCCTCTGCCGACTGTAAACAGATCAGTCATCAACTGATTATTCTCCAGTAATATATTTTTTAATATTTACATTGAAAAATATCCACATGCATAGAGTTCAACCGTATTACACAATCCATAGCTCACAATATTTACCTTTTGGATTTTATGTGTCATATGTATTTTTTCTCCTTAACCTTTACTGATAGTCTTCATTTCTACACACTTTTATAGACCTCTCTCTCCTGCCTTTTCCTATCTGCCCATAGTGCACTCTTTAGTATTTCTTGTACAATCGGTCTCTTAATCACAAATTGTCTTGGCAATTTTTGTCTAAATGTATTTTTATCTCCCCCTCATTTTTGAAGGTCAGTTTTTCTGTTACAGAATTCTTCTTTGGCAGTTTTTCTCTTTCAGAATCTTAAATATATCATATTACTGCCTTCTTGCCTCCATTTCCTCTGTTGAGAAATCCACACATAGCCTTATTGAACTTCCCTTGAATGTTATGGATTGCTTTCTGTTGCTGCTTTCAAAATTCTCTTTGTCTTGGGCATTTGACAATCTGATTAGTAAGTGTCTGGAAGCATGTCTTTGTGGGTCTTTTTTCTTTGGAGTACATTGTGCTTCTTGGATCAGTAATTTTATGTCTTTCATAAGAAATAGGAAATTTTTAGTGATTATGTCCTACATCAGTCTTTTTGCCCCTTTTCCCTTCTCTTTTCCTTCTGGGACACTGAGAGCACATATATTCATGCACTTCACATTGTCACTCAATTCCCTGAGATGCTGCTTATATTTTTCCAAAATTTTCTCTGTATTTCCTCTTGTGTGTGGAAAGTAGCAACATATTTCAGGTGTGCAGTCTTCTTGTTCACTAATTCTTTCTTCTGCCTCTTCAAATATATTATATTAGGTTTCCATTTATTTACTTTTTATCTTTCTATTGTGCCTGTCATTCCCATAAATTCTGTGATTATTTTTTCCTCTTTTTGTTTTCACTCAATGTCTTTTTCATATCCTCCCTCAACTCATTGATTTGAATTTTGATGAGATTTTGCATGTCTGTTTGAGTATCCTGAATTAGTTGTTTCACCTCCTGTATCTCCTTTGAAATGTTGGCTTGTTCCTATGACTGGGCTGTATCTTCCATTTTCCTAGTATGACTCATTAATTTTTGCTGGCATTTTAGCATTTGATTTCCCTATTTAGTTTATACTGGAGGTTGTTTTCATTCTTTTATTTAGGGTTTTCCTGTTTAATGGCTTCATTCTCTCTCTGTTCTTTGATATTCAATTCAACTTATTCTAGAGCTCTAGCACAGGTTCTGTCTAACTGATCAGAAATTTTCAGTTCCTGCTTTTCTGTTTATTGCCCTGCCTATAAGGAACTTTTTTTTGGAGGGAGACTCCTCAGATATTATATGCCCCTGTCAGAATTTCCTAGACCAGACAGGCCCATAACTCAGGAAGAGAGAGTAGCCAACATCAGCTTTCCATGAAGGTGAGACCCAGCTCATTGTAAGACTTTCCTGTGAAGCCTCTAGGCTCTGTGCTTTTCATATCTTGCCCAGTATGTGGCAGCTGTCTGCCGATGGCTTCCCACCAGCTTAAAGTGATGTTGTGCCTTTAAATTCAGCAAATATCCCTGCCAGGGGCATGACTGAGACTGCTGCAGTATTAGTCAGGTTTTGATTGCTTCTGTTTTCCAGCCCCTGGAGCCTGAATTCTCTGAAGATGGGCCTCCTTTTGATCTGGGCGCCATTTCTTGGGGAAGAAATGTTTTTTTAGGTAATTAAATCCTTTCACCTAACTAGTTACTTTGTCTCTCAGACATGCCTTAGTTCTGTCCTTGCCTCTGGTAGTGCTGGAGCCTGAGAATGCTTACAATTCTATTTTATGAACTGTTAAGCAGTAAAAAAAAAAAAAAATGCAAAAAACCTTTTCAGAGCAGGATTCATGCTCCTCCAGTTTGCCAACCAAGAGTTTAATTGTTATGCGGCTCTATGTCTCTCCAGGCTTTATGCACCCCCTTTTCTTGGAGTCCAGTCTTTTTCCAGTACTTTGTGCTATCTAACTCAAAAACGTCTATACCTTCTCTGCTGGGGCAAAAGTTCCTAATACTTTTATTGCTTATTCCATGTTTATTTGTTCTGGGGCCCAGTTTTCCATAGTCATATTTGTTAATTAATTCCACAACTGCAGCCTGGTTGAGCTAAGTCTTTGCTACTAATAAAGTCTGTTTCCTTTCACCTCAGGGAACTAGCAACCCATGGAGATTTATAGTTTTGTGTAGGATCTTAGCTGTTCCACCTGGTCCAGACTGGTGTACACTGTGTACATCACTAATGCTCCCCCAGCAGCTTTTCTGTACCATTCATGGCTATTTACTAGCCACTCTCGAAGATAAACTAAATTCCACACCTCACTATGCCAACATCTTGCTTCATACACCTTTTAATGTAATTTTGTCATTGTGAGAACGTCATCCTAGCAGAATCACACAATACGTGACCTTTTGTGATTAGCTTTTTTCTCCCAAACTCAGCTTAATTCCATTGAGATACAGCTAAACTGTGTGAGTCAATAGTTTGTTCCTTTTTACTACTTAAAATGTTCCAGACATGGAATGTAATCCATTCACCCTCTGAAAGACAACTAGGTTGTTTCCAATTTTGGGATACTAAAATTAAAACTTTTATAAACATTCACATACAGGTAGTTGTTTGAGCATAAACCTTAAATTTATTAGAAGAAATACTCAGAAGTACAATTGTCGGTGCACATATTATGTGTATATTTAGTTTATTTTTTATGAAACTGCTAAATTATTCAACAGAGAGGTTGTAGCATTTACCTTCCCAACAGTAATGTTTGAAAAATCGAATTGCTGTTTATCTTCATCAGCACTTAATATTGTCAGTATTTATTACTATAGGCTTTCTAAAATGTATGCAATTACATCTTAACATGACTCTAATTAGCACTTCTTCAATAGTTATTGAATGCTGGACATCTTTTCATGTGCTTCTTTGTCATCATAGATCCTCTTTTATGAAGGATTCCTTCTAATCTTTTCTCAATCACTAATTTAATCATTTCTTTTCTTCTATTAGGATTAAAAAGCTTTTTATATGCCCTAGTTTCAGGTTGTTTGGTATTTCCATGACTTGAAATTTTCCATCCCGTTTTATCTGCATCCAGTTGTATCTCCATTATCAAATATTTCTGAGTGAAAGAATAGCAACTGCAATTTATTAGTCATTTGGAAGGTCTAGGTGAAAACAATATGGGTGTGCTTCCCAGAACTTTAGGAAGAGAATAATTATGATTGCTTGCAGGCCAAAATGTTTGCAAATCTGTTAAATTACAATTTGTGCTTTAAACATATTTGAAGAAGGGTTTCATCATCAAGTCAAATTATAAATCATTAAAAATGCATATAATCCTTGAGGCAACACAATGTAGATTTTGTTTGTGTGTGTGTGTGCGTGTGTGTGTGTGTGTTTTGCATGGATAGACACCAAGAATTGAACCTGGGTCTCCAGTGTGGCAGGCAAGACTTCTGCCACTGAGTCACCATCACACTGCTCCTCAATGTAGATTTTATATAATAGTTTAGAAGCTCTTTAATGGTAGCATTATTATGAGAAAATTTCTTCCATACCCATTGCTTTATTTTGGGTACACTGTTTTCACATCACCTCTATATACAAAAACATACAATAGGAGGAGAACTGATGAATTCAGTCTAACTCTAGCTGTAAGTAATATTCATACATAAACACATGAACTATTTGTTTAAAAAGTATATATATATAATCATTAGAAACATTTTCAATATAACTTTCCTTTTCATGCATATTATTTTAAATTTGTAGTATATTTTATTGTTTTGATTAATTCTGTGCTGTTAATAATTATAGTTTTAACTCAGTCCTGAAGAAATACTTTAATACTTAAAGATTTATAGAGCTAGATGGAGTAAAATATATTTCAATATGCATTCATAATTTTGTAATAGAAATTTATGATAAGATAATTAATAGAAGACTTTTCAGATGAACATATTTATCATATTAGGGTAATAACCCAGGAAGAATTTGAAATGAAAACATGAGTTTAAGAAGTAAAAGTGATATAGTCAAAATTTTCACAGTATTGAAGATTTTGTCTATCTATTCTTTCCTTTATGGAAAAATTTGCATTATCAAATTGCTTAAGTATTAGATTCCAATGGGTACATTTGAAAAGAAATGTAGCTATCTATTTCAAATATCAATATTGATATGAATATAATGGAGATTACCTATTCTCAGCCTTTAATGAAGCCTATCATGCAAAAATGTTACTGCCATCACAAAATATGAGAAGACAATTCAAGGACAAAGGTAATTGCATACATATTTTTCCTAGCCCAAGCAAAGTCCCAGGTACAAAGAAGTTACTATTGTATCTTAGTTGATCAAATGAATATTAGAAATTAAATAAATAAATAAATATCTCAGGTTTGGTCCATATTTATGAATGTCCATTTTAAAAATGCCTTTGCTTTTGGAGTAACATATGAAACATATCAATTTAATCTGAGAAATAAATCCAGAAAAATAGGAACTAAAAAGAAATTGCATAAAAGGACATGTGGCATTGCTGAGAAAACTGAGATATGTGGAATATAAATAGAGAGGGGCATATAAATATAAACATAAATAAATAAATAGTTAAGTCATACGGTGTTTTTAAGTTTTTTTTAATTTTCTCAACATTGACTGAAGTAAGTATTTTGATTCAATTGAAAGATATAGCTAGACATTCCTTTGGTTCATATTACCTTCTAAGCTCCCCTTTGAGTTTTCTCATATATATTTCCCTCACATGTATAGCTTTGACTTTGCATGTATGTGAGGTATGGTGTAATTTGTTCATGTATTTTGTTTGTGTGTATTCTTGTGTTTTATACTATTCCAGCAATAACTGTTTTATTATTGGAAACTACAAAAATATTTTATGTGTATGTACCAATGAGTAGAATAAATTCTTTGCATATTTCTGACTTTCTATAAGAATACTTAAAGTGTGCATAGCTGTTTGGATTAATTTGTTTCAAAATATTTTAAATAATTTTGAATTAATATATTCAAATGTAAGCATTAATACACTCAAATTTAATGTTTGAGTATATTTAGGGAATACTGTAATTTTAGCATAGCATTTGGAAAAAGTAAATTACAGATATCTAACATTCATGTGTGACTTTTCAATATTGGTTGATAGTTTCAATTTCCTAGTTTCTAGAAGTACAAATAAAAATGAAGTTAATTTCATTTATTAGGAAATTGCATAGCATATTTTAGCAAGCTA
The DNA here is from genome assembly GCF_023851605.1 of Tamandua tetradactyla. Taxonomy (NCBI): domain Eukaryota; kingdom Metazoa; phylum Chordata; class Mammalia; order Pilosa; family Myrmecophagidae; genus Tamandua; species Tamandua tetradactyla. Next base: position 34,923,254 of record NC_135352.1, read on the forward strand.
TTTTACTTTTAACTTCGAATTAAATAAATTTCATTTTTATAGACCACATATGCACCTTCATGTAAAAAGTTGTATGAACACTTTCATTTTATAAAGGTTTACAGAAATCTTGCCTTCAGAGATATAGCATGAATAACTCATAAAACCATAAAACATTTCAAGACAAATAGAAGCATATAAAATCTTATATTTTTCAAAGGAAATGGCAATATATAATTAATCTAAATTAAAATTGGAGAAAATGTGGATGCTATTGATCCCCAGTGATTTCAAGAGGCACAGGCTTGAGAATGGCAGATTCTTGATACATTTCTACCAATTTTATTTTCCCTCTTTGAAGAAAATTTACTGCTCCAAGTGAACTCATAGAATAAGCAAAAAACCCATAGATACTGCTTTATGCCATAGCATTTTTTTCCTTAGTTTCCCACAACTTACAGAATTTTTCCTGCTTTCTCAGGAAAAAAGAAAAAAATTAAGCTAACAGAAGAATGAACAAGTAAACGTCAGAGAAACTGTGCTATGGAATTTCAAGAAGAGTGAAGATTCTGTTTATTCACTTCACTCTCTTATTCTAGAGAAGGCAAATGGTTTGCTTTCTGTTCCTGGAGAAAGCTGTGGGTATGAGCTTTGAAATAGCAAGTATAATTAAGACAGAGTGTTCTTTTTAGGCCAACAAAAGAAATATATTTTTCAAAATAACTGTCTCTTGAAGTTCAAGGCCACATATAGTCTATCTCAGTTGGAACAGCTCACTGTGCTAAATCTATTTTCAACTTCAGTGTGGCTCTGACTCGGTGTGTCATTTAACAGAGTGCCCATCCATTGCCGAGCACGGCTGGCACCCCCAGTGGGTACAACTTCAGCATGACATAGAATGCTGACTATTCAAATAAAAGGAGCCCAGATGCCAACTGCCATAAAATGTCAACAGAAAATGTTTGTGTGTGTTTATGTGTATGTGATAGAATCAACTCGGTTTAACACAGAAAATCTATGTTGAAATGGGAGGGAGGGTAGCGGAAAAGTAAACTAAATGCTCTTTAGCATTTTATTGGAATTTCTCATTTAGCTGTCATACGTATGTATTGTATCTTAGATATGTGGGTGTTCATTTCTTCTGAAAGCTATGTTGCACATTTGTATGGAAAATATTCAATTCTCTGTGATTTCATGGACGGTTTCTCCAAACAGCATGTATAATAATGTAACACACAAATATGTGTAAACCATGTTGTAGGGCATTTTCCAAAGATTATACTTATTCTCAGTAACTGACTGGATGCAAGTATGTTGTTGATAACATTTTAAAATTTTATTAAAATTTTCTATGTATGTTGTTTATAAAAAAGTAACAAACCAGTGTGAGTTTTAAAGTCAAACTAGCAAATTTTTCATTGTAACTTCATTGTAGTGAAATAGCATGAATAATTTAGGAGATGTCCCAGCACGCAATTGATAGACCATGGTGTTAGATTAAAAGATACCTTAGTTCCCATTCATATATGCCAGCAATAGACTGTTTGACCTCAGGAAATGGTAAATTATCTCACCATTATCATTTTTACTTTTTTAATAATACTTTTATAAGTGAGGCGGGCTTTATGATTCAATACCAGTTTTCATTCATCATAATTTTTATTTCAGCTAAGTGGATGGCCTTGAAATTCCATCTCTGAGACTATATTTTGAAACTTTAGAGCTTAGTTAATTGAAGGACTGCTAATAGCTGTCCTAGTTTCAGATTCTTTGTGCAGCATTGAGAACTCTGAACCTTTACTCATGCGCTTTCCTCTGCCCTATATGGCTGTCCCTAGTTTTTTCTCCCTGAAAGGTTAATCTACTCTTCAAGACTAAATTCTATCGTGACTTCTAAAGTAGATCATTACTTAATACCTGAAGAGAGAATTAATAATTCTTTTTTTGTTTCTAACGCAAACTGCTATTATATTTGTTGTACTCCTTATTACATTAAATTATGGTAGGTAAAAAAAGTACCTACATTCTCATCTGCTAGTTTCAAAGGGCAGAGCCCTTGAAAATTCATTAGTTCTTGAATACAAGTAAGGCTTCATAAAATATTTGAAATGAATGTATTTCAATTTAAATACTATGCTCAGCATTGTAATAAGACCATAATTTCATAAGTATAAGTGTTGCCGAAACCCAACATGTTACCCATTTTCGTGTCTTCAAGACTGATTTCCCCATCTCACAGGTAAACTATGTAAGCTGGGTAAATTAGATGATTGGTACAGAAATAATGTGCCCAGATACCTAATGACTTAGGCAAAGATGTTTAACCACAAAAGCAATCTATTATGAATTTTAATTCCCTTCTTGAGAGAACAATGCATAGAAAAATCTCTTCTCAGAAAACACATACACACAAGTTGCCAGGGGCCATGTTATATTTTTTAATGTTTTTAAGCATTGTACGATACGAAAAACAATCCAAAAAGCAGTGAAGGTAGGGAAAATTCTGCATTCTAAAACAGAGATTATGAGCTTCAAAAGAGTCATATAGATTTCTCTATAATTACACGAACATCTTTTCCAATTGTGTACTCAAAACTGATAAATGATTTCATTGTCATGGATAACTATAAGGTGATTCTATTTGAGGTAGGCATTTGTTTAATCATTTATTTTGCAATATTATATGCTAAACAGTGTCCTAAAATACTTATCATGCTTTTGTCATTTCATCTTCATAACTATTTATTAAATTGTCTTTGCAGATGATAAAATTGAAGCTTCTAGTGTGCAAGGGTAATTCAGTGGTAGAATTCTTGCATGCCACGTGGAGACCCAGGTTCGATTCCTGACCTGTGCACTTCCAAAAAAAAAATAAACAAATAAATAAATGGTGCTGCAATTACAAGACAGTTGCATGCAAAAAGAATGAAATGTGACCACCCACCATACAGCATATAAAAAAAATTGAAGCTTTTAACATTTAAGCTTAGAATTTAGAATTTAATTTAAAAGGCTGCATGTTTAAAAGTATTCTCTACTCCTTTCTTAAATCAAAACTCTTAACAATTCTTCCAAAAATAATGACCATTCTTCTAAGAACATGTTTTTTGCCAGCATGTTAAGTAGATAGACAACTCCCTACATATCTTTTATACATACATTATTAAAATGTGGCTTAATTGTCCAATTTAGATAATATGACCATATTAAGAAGGGAGAATCAGCTAAAAATATGTTGAGTGTTCCAAAATAAGATAACCAGAGAACATTAAGATATGCCCATTAAAAATAATCATTTGATTAGATGTCATCAAATTTTTCCTTTGGAGTTTATATCTGACTACAATTCCTTAATCTGAGGAGTATGTAATAAAGAATCTGGCTCCAATTTTTAATGTTTGAATGCTGATAGCTTTCAAGTTTTACATTCCTTCTTCCTCCTCCACTTCGGTCAAGCCAATGAGAAACCCAGTTGTCCCCTCCTTGAGTACATGTAGGGAATTGAAACTGTGCAAGATTCTCTCCTTGCTCAGGAACCTTTTCCCCAATCCCAGTTCCTAGGCATAATAAAAACACTCTCCTTGCTACTTTAATCAATTTCAGGACCTGCTTGGGAAGGCTTCCCTGCTCTCCCCAGAAAACCTCATTATGTAAGTAGTAAACATTTTCATACCTTCTTCTTTTGCTCCTGGTTGTGGCTTCAACAGTCTTGGCACCTGAACTAGGTGTGTGCATATCCACTTTTTTGCAGAGAGGCTGTAACTGACTCTAATAGAAATAGTGAATGATAAAATCACTTAACTTGACTAGATTCAGTCTAGAGATTCAAAGAACTTTTCCCAAAATATATTAAACATCAGGTGAGACACAAATGATAAAGTGGATTTAACTAGATTGTGAGGCAAGAATATTTTAGTTGAAATAAGAATTTGAAAAAAACATAGAAACAAGACAGTTTATGTTTCAGTCAAAGACATTTGAGATACACAAAATATAAACAACTGTTAATTAATTCCAAGTATATGAATTTGATTGGATTGGTTATCAAGGATTTAAAGAAAGTAAAGGTGAAATGCAAAAAACCACCTTGGAAAACTTGGTTGGTGGTTCACATTTTTGAGATATGGAAAACTTTGTTTATTAATGTAACGTGTTTTTGGTAGTATTGGCTAAGAATGTCTAATGTACAGCTAGATGAGTCTGAATCTCTGGGCAGAGAACTGGGCAAAATATGTCAACTCAAGGGCTTGCAGCATATAAGTAGTAGTAATAGAAATCATAGGAGTGAAATCCTGTTTAAAGAGAGTGAATATAAAAATAAAGTTTCTGAGGAAAGGAGTACAAAGAATACTAAGTGAGAAGTGGTTCTCCACGACCCAACATTAACAATGTTCAGTAAAAATGAGGATAATAAACACAGAAGCTTGCTTAGTAAACAGGAGTTCTCAGCATTCAATGCAAAAAAAAAGAATACTAAGTGAATAAACTGAGATAAATGGATGAGCAGAGAAAAAGGAAACAAGAAAACTAAGTGATGAGAAAGGTTGAAAAAGGTGAGAAGGAGGAACTTTAATTCAGATGGACTTGATTCACGCACATACATTCATACACACATTCTTCATTCAGTGGCACAGCACAATATTTTTCTTTCAAAACAGACTTCTTGAAAGACTCTTTTCACCTACTTTTATAGTTTCTAATCTTTAATTCAGAGTCGTATGTTCCATATCAGCCAGAAATGTAGACACCTCTAACTCTTCAGCACTCACATTGTTCTTCGTTATGATGAGAGGCCTGACCCAAAACTTCTCCATTTTCTTCATCCATCTAGATATTGAGAATCCAATTAAATTGTCATTACTTGGGGATGACAGGGTGAGATTAGAGGTTGGGGTGAAGGAAGTGTCAGGAATCACTGGGGTCTATAGTATCTTATTGAGTGCAGGATTGATTGCAATTAAAGCAATGATGGCAGGAGTAGAGATGTTGCAGCTCATGCTGGAATTAATAATATTAAATTTAAGTGTTTCAATATTAAAATATATAAAAACTAAGCCATGAAGAAAATACATTCTCAGTAGTTTGGAGTGTCAGAACATTTAACTCTTTTAGGATCAGAATAAAACACAATAACACACAAAAAAGTAAACTAAGTAAATGATCTATGACAATATTACAAGGAAATTTAAAACCCAATAACAAGTACATTTCTGCACTAGAGGCAATAAAAGGCAGAATCTTTCCTATGGAAATCAAAATAGAAATTTCAGTGCAAGTACAGCCTGGGCTGACATGCACAGGTCTGACTCTCACTACAAACACATAAAGATGATGATTACAATGAAACACGAACTATGAACACAGTTGAAATTCAGAAAAAAGTGGGAAATTGGTTTGGGAATAGGTAGAAGAGAGAAATCAAAATCAATAAATTGGAACTGATGCTATGGATATTTCTGATGGGATCTGCTTCTGTTTATTGGATGTGAAGTCTGGGCAGAAGGCATGCAAAACTGAAAACACCTTTTTTCCAGCAACAAAAAAATGAGGGAGGTGGAACTGAGCTCCCTACCTCAATCCAAGAGTTTTGAAATGCTCCCAGGAATGTACAAAAGGGACTACACTTGGTTTTTCTTCCCAGAATGGTGGACTAGGTGACTTGTATCAGCCTTCACTGAAAGCAACTAGAAGGGGTGCAAAATACTATAAAACATTTTTTTAAGGACCTGGAAGTTAACCAAGAGGTGAGGAATTGTCAAGTATCTCAGTCCTTTCTTTTAAATATTTCTTGGTGACAGTAAAGTTATTCATTGTTTCAGTATCCAACATAATTCTATTTAATTCATGCTTTAATGTCACTTGAGAATTAGATGCCTTTGATCCTAAAATCACAGGGATGAAAAAAGTTCCTGAGATAGCTCTCTTATCCAGTGAGTAAACTGAGTCCTAGAGCGATGATGTGGGTTGCCTGCAGGCCCAGCTATAACAGCATGATAGCCTCTAATTCTTGGCTTTTGGAACCACTGGCAATTGTGGAGTCAGACAGAATTCAGGTCCTACTCTTATGAGCTCAGTAATCTTTGGCAAGTTTCCCTGAGTCTAATTTTTCTCATCTGTGGAATGTGCATAAGAATACTCAACTGACATGTGGTTGTAAGGATTAAAATAAAATGCTGTGTGCCACGCAAAAAAAAAAAAAAAAAGAGGTGAGGAATTGTTATGTCAAGGTCCAACAGAGGTTAACCCAGATATAAAAGCCGAGTATTCATGACCATTTTATTCTAGGAACATCTACTATTTTGGAACAAAGAGCAAGTTTCAGCAAGGATTGGTGTTGAGTATATATACAAGTAGGTTCTGGAGAGTAGATGATTAAATCAGTGTGTAGCTAGTTGAGTTTGATACATATGCTGTGTTGAATTTGATGTGTGAATTAGAGATATCCAGGCTAATTACTAGGTGTAATTTATCCGTTTGGTTAGTCTGTGAATGGATATATCAAGAAGAGGACAGAACAAAAATGAGGAAGAAAGAGAGAATGATATTATCCAATCAAAAGAATAGCTGTTCAAAACATGATATAACTCCTTTGGAAGTATTTTCACACCTGCATAAATTGTATGAGTTTTATATTGAAATCATTTTAGTATACTTAGTAATCTTAGTAAAAGTTAAAAACCAATTACCTCTGACTTTGGTTTACATCCAAAAACCTATTAATTTTATTCCTTAATTTATAGCTTTTGTTGAAAAATATAAAAATATGCACAATATAATATGCATCACAGTTTCCTGGAGAAACTGATATGCAGCATGATAAGCACATTTCTCTCTCTTGCTCTACACACACACACACACACACACACACACATACACACATACACAAACACACAATCAAGATTATAGACCTATTGAGCAGATGGCCTTTGGCTTGGAGAAAATTGGATCCTGGGATAACGTTTTAAGTTTATTTTAGATTCAAATAGTCTTTAGTATGCACAAATCATTAAAGTACTGATCTGGACCTGAAGAGGGTTTCCTTCAATATTTTATAAGAAGGATTTTGATCTATGATTTATCAGCCAACTGACAGCAGTAAGGGCAGGGAGTTGGGTTTTTTCCATTAAGAATCAATTCCTCAGGTAGATAGATTCCATCCTCATTCTATTCATTGAAAAAATTCTGCTTTGAGATGTCTGTCACTTTGAGTGACCAGGCATATAAGTGGTATAAAATGTAGGCATTTTTAACCTTAAAGAAATATTGCAATGTTGAAAATACATACGCACACACATAAATGAATAAATAAAAAGCTCCCAATGCCTTTTATGAATTGAAGTTGCTTTTGAATGTAGGAAACATGAAAGAGGAATGCATTTTATTTATCTGAAGTCTGCCATTACATTTTATTTCTATACACATCTTGTCAGTTAAGGAATGGATTATGAAACTGGACAACCACAATGATGTATTTCTGGGAGATCTGTATTTCTGGTATTTAATGTTTTTTATATTTCTTGTCATTTATTTTGTTATATTTTTTATTTATTGCACGGCATACAGTTATTTTTTCACTCCTCCACTATAACTGATGGAATTTCAAGTAAATTTTTCAGTCTGTTTTACATTGACTTGAAAAGTAAATACTATGAAATAAAACCCTATCAAGTTCTATAAGAATGTATCTATATACATATTCTTACACATGCCATTTAGTGTTTATTTTTGCAAAAAAGTGTGACCACATAAAAGCTGGCAGACATGGAGAGGTAGATCCTAAACTACAAGTGAATATTACATGATTTGGGAACAATTTTCTTAAAGTAACAATTGCTTCTCTGAGGAAATTGTGTGTTACAGTAGCTCTTTATTCTTCCAAACTCTCTATCATAGTGATGATTTGGAATTTAAAATGGAACTCTCCCATCGGAGTAATAAAACACTGCAAAGTGTTTATTTTAGCGTTCCTTCTGTTGATTAAATCAAGCATTTCAAGTATCTTTGCTTTAATTCATATGATATGTGACAATGCTTCTAATGAAATGGTAATAAATACATAAAGATTTGCATTTATGTTTATCAAAATATGAGGCTGTTTCTACGTATGGCATACATCGGAAATATTTTGCTGCTGCTCTTGGCCACTAACCTCCCCCTCAACATTATCTTCATCTTAAAAATGAGTTTTTTCTTCTGCTCATTACTGTGCTCTGAATAGGGATGTTGGGCTTTTAAAATATAGACTACTGGGAGATTTGAATTTCATCACTTTTTTATTAGGATCATTAATTGGCATATGGTCAAATACTACCTCCATTTCTTTCAGCCACCCTCTACGTCAGTTTTCAGATAGCGCTAAACAGATGTTTAGTCTTAAGGGCTGGCGTATTGTATTTCCACACTAGATTTCTTTCCACAGGATGCCAAAGAATAATGTAATTTTTATATTACATTATACCCCTATTTTTATAAAGTATATTCAGGTCATATAACTGCTTACAGAATATAGAGCATGTCATACTCCTTTGAACTTCCCTATCTTTTCTTCCTTTATGAATTAGACTGAGTTTATCCTTGCTGCATTTCTTTTAAGAGTCAACATAAAATTTGGTCTAGCTTACATTGGCCCTGAAACTCTTCCTCAAATATCCATGTCTGGGTTAGGTATTCTGTGTGCTGCCAGTTCATCATGTACATGCTTGTTTCATGGAATTAGTTGATGTTTTTTTGTCCACTCCTATAGACTTGAAGCTTCCTGAAAACAAAAACACCTTTTATTATTTAGCAAACAGCCCAGGACATAGGATATAATGGGTACAAATAATTTGATGAAGAGAAGGTAAGGAGAGTGAGAATGTGCTGGTCTGAAACTGTTAGGTATCCTGGTAAAGCCAAGTTCTTCTAATCTAATCATGTGGTGGCAGATCTATTTTGGGGTGGGTCACTCTGATTAGGTGGCTTCCATGAAGATGTGGCCCCACCCTTTCAAGGTGGGTCTTAATCTTTTCCTGTAGCCTCTTATGAGAGAGAGCTGAGAGTTGAAGCTGAGGGAAGAGAAATGAAACCAAGATACAGATGTCTGGATATGCAGAGAGAGCTGACAGAGTTGCTTGAACTCAGAATCTAGGAGGGAAGGACAGCAGACATTGTCATAGGCCTTCCCATGTGACAGAGACACGATCAGCCTTTAAGAGAAGGCATCCTCTTGTTGGTGTCTTAACTGGACATTTTCAAAGCCTGTGAATTGTGACTTGTAATTTAATAAATCCCCTTTGAAAAAGCCAACACATTTCCTGTAGATTGCATTCTGGCAGCTTTAGTAAACCAAAACAGAAAGAAAGGGAAGAGGGAGGAAGAGAGTAATGAAAACAAAGACAGATAGGAAAGTCGTTATTCCAAAAATGAGCATCACTTTATCGGAAGCATTCAGGAAGGAACATTGGTCTTGGAGTCCTGGTGAAGGTCGTGGTTTTCAGTTACAGCACTTTCTAGTCATGTGGATTTGCATAAGTGCTGTGATCTCTAAGAGCTCTGGGTTCTCTTTCTGGAAAGCAGAAATAATACATTTGCAATCAGGGTCAAATTTAATGATATTTTGCGTGTGTTTCGTATTTTTTAAATATAATGTGACCATAGGAGCTTATTAGTATTATGGCATTAAAAATAAAAAAATATATAAATATAAATAAATATTTTACTTTTCTGTAACAGCGATGTAACACCTTTAAAGAAAGATGAGTGTCTCTTTAATTAAAAGCAATCCTAGTTGGAAGTCATAAGTATTCTATAATTATATGTTTTTTCAAGTTCTTAAGGATGCACTTTGGGCAATTACTAAGCAATTACTTAAAAAAGTAGCTTAAGACCAAGTTACATTTGCTTATGACTTACATTTATGCTCTATTCAGCATTGTCAGTTTACTGTCTGGATTCCAAATAAAGAATTCAGAAACATATTGATTATTTATGTTGGGACAGCCTTGGCCAGTAATCAAACCTGTACAGCATAAGCAGGTTCATTTTTCATGGACCGTGTGTTTGATATCACAAAGCTAAGTTAATTTGAGACTTTATTTGTCCAGAATATTCTATTCATTCAAACTCATCCATTCCAAATATTTTCAGTTCTGATTCTGGAACTACCTAGAAACCTATAAATTCAAAATGAAAAATCTAATTTGTGGATCCTTTAATACTTCAAGGAATGCTCTTTTAGACACATATAATTGACAGTATACTTAAAATTAACATTTTTTTACTGTCTTATTTATCATCTTTTCTATATTAACAAATGACACAAAATCTCCAAGGGTTCGTTTCTCGTTCACATTATATATCAATTTTGAGTCAGTGGAAATTCTGCTTTTGTGCCGTATTTCCTTCTTATTTCATGATCAAGGCTAGAAAAGTGGCCCCCATGTGGGATGTGGTATTCTTCTGGAAGAGGGAAAAAGAGCAAGAACGAACAAACCGACATAGTAATATTGGTGTTGAACCAATATTTCATGGCTGTTAAAGGTTCTCTGAGGAACTGGCCTATTGGCCTGTTTCTGCTCACATTTTTAAGGCCCAGACACGTTTAATGTCCAAGTTCAATAAGAAAAAGGTAGAGAAGTGCATTCCTTCCACAGGAAAGCACTGCTGTTGTCTGGTAACATAGTAACATGTATAATCCACAAACAAGGACGAGGAAAGCAAGTAAAAATGCAAAAGAGTATATCTATCCTCGTACATTAAAATAATTATTTCTCTTTTTTTCACACAGGCTAAGTATAATCAATTCCTCTCCATGGAAGACATATCCCAAATCCAATGCAGTCATGGCAATCAGGTTTAAATTTCAGAATTTAGTGGCTTTTTAAATATAGCTTTTTAAAATCTGATGGCACATGAAAACACACACACACACACACACACACACACACACAATGTGGTGTGATCTCAAATCAGTTACAATAGTGGAGCAAGACCAGATATTCACAACACTCCTATTCAGAAATGGCAGCAATGGGTGTTATATAGTAGTCAATGATCCATAGAAATTCTGGAATTCTTTTGGCAAAATGTTTCTTGATTACACCTGATTCTGATTCCTGGAAACTCCTTGATCTGTTCTTCTTAGTAACTCTTGGTTCCACCTTTTCGACAATTCTTCATTTTTTCTTAATACAATTAAACTTGGTCATAACTTAAGATGCCACCGAGGAATGTATCTTCATTTGTGGTTGAGCAACTTGCTTACTGGTTGTAGAAATGTTGCAACCCAAAGACTAATTTACATCTCAATGGTCACAATCTCTTGGTTGGTAATTCTTTTGGTATTACCGCTCTTTAAACAACTGTTTTTCATTTATGGATTCCAATATTTTCCATGTGCAAATTTGTATAGCCGCAGTGGCTTTTTTTTTTTTTTTGAAGACTCTCTCTCTCTCTCCTCTTTCACTCTCACTTTAATTAAAGTAATTTTGTACTTTTGAGATCTCCCTATGAATACATCCTTATTCTCTTTTTTGTGACATATTCTGCTCAACTGAAAGGATTTACTGCTAGCTACTTAATCTATAATTTTTCACACAGAGGAGAAGATGACAGCTATCTTACTTTGGTCTTTGCACTAGGCTGATTATTAATTGGTCTCAGTTGTTCAGAGAAGTTCCAATTGTATAACTTCTTGGTTGGATATGAGAAACATCGTGTTTCTAACCCAGTAATACCTTAATTGTCTTTGTTTTACACCTCTTTTGTTCCTTCTTGCTCACTAGTGAACTATCTTCTATTTCATCTCGGTCTTGTCAAATACAGTTAATAATAACCAAGGCACACTTGATAAAGTTTTGTTTAACCTCTTTTTCCAAAAGTTAAAAGTGAATTGGGTAAATTTTAGGACTTAAAAGTTACTGTAAAAAGCAAGTGTTATCAATTTCATCAATATATAAAAGTTTATCAATAGATATAATAGGTTTCCATGTTCCACCACTCAGTTATAGTTTACTTGATATGTCCACTGCACGGCCCTAAAGCTGATATCATATATTTTAGGTTCATTGATGTGAGACTATTACCTTCTGTTTCAGTCTGTTAAACCTTCCAGAACACAATATACCAAAAATGGATTGGCTTTAACAAAGGGATTTATTAGGTTACAAATGTACAGTTCTAAGGCTATGAATCTGAAGACAGGCAGCCAGCGTCTGGAGCACCTCTGTCAGCTAGGAAGGCACATGGTTTGCATCTCCTGTTTGTTGCTCCTGGTTTTCTGCTTTCAGCTTCTGATTCCTGTGATTTTCTTTCCATGTCTTTGGGGATTTCTCTTAGCCTCTCTTGGTTCTTCCCAGATTCTGGGTCCTTCGGGTCCTGTGGGTCCTTGCCTAGCATCTCCAAGGGCAAGTGGATTATTAGCCGCCTTGAAGGCGCAGGGTCACATCTCCACGGAAACAACCGAATCGAAAGTTCCCACCCACCACGAGGTCTGGCCCCCCTAAGATTGGATTAGAAGACCATGGCTTTTCTGGGGTAAATAACAATTTCAAACCAGCTCACCTTCCATGTAAAATTTATGATCTATTCAGCTTTGCAGTGTTAAAAAATTACCCCAAAATATCAGTGTTGTACAACAATACAAATTTATTTCTCTCACGCTGGCTGAAGTTTGCTCACACTCCATTTTTCTCTTCACTCAGTATGCAAAAAAATTGCTCCATATTATGTCGTGCTGTTTTACTAAATATTAAAAATAGTAATAATAAAACGATAGTGCTGGATAAGCTATACAGTGATACTCAAAGCTTCTGTTTGGAATTGATGTACTATCATGTAATTTGCAAAAAGAAATCAAATGGCCAAGTCAATGGCTCAAGTAAGTATAGGAAGGCATTGCTGATCCAAAGCAAACAACTCACAAGTAATCCTGTTACAGGAAAGGGAGAAGTAAATAATTAAGAATAATAATTAATGATAATGCAAATGGTCTGATATCTTCATGCCTTTGATACGCTTTGTCAAACTTCATTAATTTGGTATAGTTTTTTATCCCCAAAACACATAATACCATTTCGAGAATTAGCTTTGTGTTTATACTTGCCTTCTTCATTTCCACCCCCTACAACTTTCTATGTATGGTCTCAGCTCTGCCTAATTACATTAGCCTGGAAACATATCAGGAAACAAACCTACAACGGTAAATTTGCCCTACTGAGTTTCACATCTCCTGTAAGTGATTGCCAGTCCTTTCAGTGAAAATGAAGACTCTGCTTGAGGCCCTGGAGGTTTATTTCAGATTCTCATTTCCTGCCTAGCATTTTCTAGTTGTCCCCCATGAAGCCTGATCCTATTCTTGACACTTGCTGGTGTTGCTGCACATTCCTGAATTAGCACTAAACCTGCAATAGCAAAGCCTGGCAAATGTGTGCCAAGACTTTGAAACAGTCTTTTCCCAGATCTCTCCAGCCTATCCCCATTCACTAAGAAATCTGATTGTTTTCAAGAATAGTGATCGACTAAATTAAAACTAGATTTTCTATTCTCACTGATTTAAATTCTGACCAGCACACTGAGGGAAAGCTTTATGGTAGAATCCCGTATTCCCAGTTTAATCTAATCCTTCTCTCTCATTTAGCATATGCTGTGGCTACAGCAATACAGGTTTTAAACTTTGAGGAAGTTTGTGCATATATTTGATTTGCATCTGAACACCTATCGCTGCTGAAATACCTGATACAATATTTATTTTGGTTACTTATGTGGTATCCTAGATATGTGATATCATAGATATAACATATTATTGCAAGTGTTACTGCTTTCATGTTATAAGAATTAATAACGGTACATCACGGTTTTGAAAATCATAAGAGATTCAAAAAATGGATGAAAAACAAAAGTTAGTGTGTATTTATGTGTATATCTGTTATACCCTTTTTTTAAAATAACTTGACAGCTAACAAACCATGTTGTGTTGAAAAAACAAATTTTAAGTTTGTGAACTCTGAATCTGGTAGAAGAGAGTCATCTTTGTAGTCAATGAGTCTAGCTGACCATACAGAATTCACATTTTCCTGGTTCTGTGGCTCTCTATTCATCATGTAGCTTAATGTCTCTTATTAATTGGTTAAAAATTTCGTTTTCAGGCAGACATGGATATCAAAGAGACATGATTTATGTAGAAAGATATACACTGGAAACAGATGAATCGCATTAGATTTCAATACAACTAGTTCCACACTAAATTTTGGAGAACTGCAAATCTTTGGAGTGTACACCCTTTACAAATGCCTAGTATCTTTCATGTGTTATTAATAAAGCCAGTTCCTACTTCAGCTCTAAGAGCTCAAAAGATACTGGAATAGCAAAAACATCAAATATGCAATAACTTTAAGCATGGTCTATACAGAGAGCTATCAAATGATTTATATAACATCATTTCCAAAATTTATAGATGTTTACTTTTCCATTAAAAGTTGTAAAAGCCAAGTATGCTGATTCATAATATCCAGAATTCCAAAAGCTTTTGCCTAAGTGTTTATTCTCATTTCTGAGCATTAAAATTCCAAGCAGACAAAAGTAGAAAATGTTCAAACTCAAAATATTAAGTATCATCCAGTAGATCTATAGGTACCCCCAACTGGTTTTCCAGAACTGGAAAATTCTTCTATGGATCCTTTGTGTTTAAGAAAATTAGGTGATATACCTGGTCCTGTCTTTATTTGTGCATTGCTTCCTTGCCTCTGGGAACTTGAGAAGTTCTTTTTTCAATAAGAACTATTTAACTTTGAATGTTATTACTTCCTGTCTTTTCTGTCCCTCACCTAAGATTTCCTACAAATGAATTTTCCCTACCTACTCTTATTTAATTTATACATCTTTCTTAAAAGTTTGATATATACTTACATAATAATGCTGCAAGCTTAACCTTCAGTGAAATGTGCTTAAAAAAATAGTGCTAAAGAATATATAAAAAGAAATATTAATTTGTTCTAACTTACGATTTTTGTGCTTTATAGAGAGAAGCGTCACAAACATTAAGTGAAGTATGATTTGAGGTGACAGTTACTATACAAAAATATTGTCATAGGTGTATCCATTAAGTACTGAAATTATAGAGATGTGACTTCATATTTCTATGTAGGAGTGCAGTAGTCTCTTTTCATTAGGTTCTCTCTTTGTTTCTTTACATTTTTCACCACCAAGCTACCTCTAAGAGTCTCAGTGTTTCCACTTTTTCAACTCCCACTTACATTATAAAGCATTAAAATCTACCTTCACACACTGCCCTGGGGAATCTCATCAATGTTCATCTAGGATCCAGTTGATAAATTAAAAGGTATCATTCATTTTGTCTGACATCTTTTCCATTGCTGTAACTTAAATTATCCTCTCATCGATTCTACCCTCCAGACCCAATCCCCACCCCTCTGGACATAACCATTTGTACGTGCAACTAGCACCCGAAGATCCACAAATGGAAGCAGAAAGCATTAATACTCTCCCACAAAATCTTCTCCCTTCTTATTTTTCCCATACCTGTAAATGGCATAACTATCCACCCAGTCTGTAAAATTAGACATTCAATGTGAAATCCACTCTTTCCCATTGCCAATATAAAATTAGATATTATTTCAGGTTCAGTTAGCCTGAGCCATTCTGTGTCATAATGTCTCTACTCCCCTGTCACTGCCTGTGTCTTTATTCTCATCATCTCTCATTTAGGTTATTGCAGTAGCCTCCCTGACACTGGCATCTCCCCACACATAGCCATCAAATTTACGATTTCAAGAAATGACTGCTTCAATTTTTAAAAAGTCAAATCCTCCTTCCCATGGAATAAGATCCAAACTCCGCATAATTTATGAGATTTTTTACAGCCTGACTCCTATTTACCATAATATTGAGCCACTAACCTTGTAGCTATGCTGTTTTATGACCGACTGAACTTCCTTATATGTCTCTCCTTTTATATCACTTTTTTTTTTCTTTTTCACTTTCTTGTAATGACTCTGAATGATTTCAGCACACCTGTCACCTACCCATTTTGAATATTTGTTCATCAGGAGAAACCATCCATGATTTCCCTGTAGAAGGTATCATACAACATCCTTTGTTGCCACAGCACACTCTTCTCAGGTCTGTTAATGGTCTCAGCCAGACTGTGCTGCGTTTGATCTGCTGAAGCGGATATTTCCTTTGGTTAGCTTAAGCCATCAATTCTATGAAAGCATAGCAAATGTTGATTTACATCACTTATTCAGCCTCAAGCACGTCAAAGCATTGATTAAACTCTTCTCTGGCTGTATATTGCCTTCTAAGTAGTACCTGAACGTAAGTTTTCAGATTTCTATGGCATTTGCCCCACTTCATAATTCGTGCTCCTATCAATGTGAAATACTCACCTTTACAGTACCTCCAAGTCTTCTCTTATGTTCAGATTGTTGTTAAGTTGTACATCCTCTTCATTACCTAGCATAATCTCTTCTACCTTTGAGCTCTCACATCCACAGTTGATAGTGGGCTGAAGATCCAGCACAGGTATTACATGAATTTGGCCTGTACCAAAATTATACCAGTGTTGGAAATTCTGACTGCTAAACTGCCTATATCACTTAAGGCATAACTTTCTCTGATCATTTATATCTTACCTTATAATCATTTTTATCATATACATGGCCCAAAGGTGCCCGTGAGGTGGTGTGTAATGACTTATTGCAGCCAATTTCTAATTCATCATATATTCTGTGACATGTTGCTAAATACAGGTACTATTTAAAAACTAAATTGCATACTTACACGTAAATAAATTACATTATAAACAGAAATAGTACATAATAAAAACTCATTACTTCCTACTCATGGTACTGTTGTTTATATTTTTGAGGTTATTTATGTCTGTTGTGGTGATGCTACATAATATTGTGCTACTATGTTTTCTATTCCACACCAGTGTCAATGATGTGACACTGGCAGCTTGAAATGCATCACAATGGGAATGTTTATACCACAGAAATCAGCAAACTCTGTAAATCAGATCTTCAGGTGTTGTTTTGTTGATTGTCTAGACTTCAGAGAGTGGCAGAGCAAATAATCATTATGCAGTCTAAATGTAAAAGTGTGTTATGTTTATAGTCATTATGTTGAGAATAGCAAAAAAATTGCAAAAGTATTCTTCTAGTTTTTGAAAACTGTTATCTGGTCTGGAATATAGGTTACCCATGGAATTTCTCAACATACATCTTCATTATTCCTCTTTTGTCTCATTTGTTAATTTTATTTAAAATAGCAAATGACATTCATGTTGGAACCATATTCAATTGCACCTGTCAATTGCAGTCATAGTTGCTTACTTATACAGGAGCTCAGCAAAAACAACAAAAACATTCTCTGAAAATCATTGGGCTTTGTAGGAGTGACAATGAAGAATATTATATATTTTATTATTATTGGGTAAAGGTATTTTGCTTATGGTTTATATTAATAATAGCTATGCTAAAACTATGTGCGTTTGTAAATAAATGTAACTTTTTTAGAAAACCATTTGTTAATATTTACAGCTCAACACTAATAAGACCACATAGATGTCAACTGAAAAATAAATAAATTATTGCAAGTGCCACTTGCCTAGAAGTCAAACAATGATAATTTAATTAAAGACTATTCATAGGATTTTAGATTTTGTAGCCCCACATTCTATTTTGATAAATAAAGTTATGCAAGTAATTAACTGCAAAACTTGGAATTGAACCCAGATCTAGTCCCAATTCTTTAGCCATTGATCTGTATGATCTGGTAAAATTATTTAAACACTCTTTAGACCTCCCTTTTTCTCATCCGCAACCTGTACATGCACTAGAAGAGATGCATTTATATTATTCTCCAAAGTATTGATTTTCTTGTCAGTTACTCCACTATGTGAAATTAAAATAAATTCAGAAGAAATATGACACATTGAACATGTGTTGATTCTATGATAGGAGACTGATTAAACTAAGAAAAAAGAAAAATCTTAATAATTGTTGGTGAAGAAAAAGAAGGCACTCCAAAAGTTTAATTTGAAAATAAAAAAAGTTTACACTACTAAAAGAATTTAAAGAATCTCAAAAAATTCAAGTATTAAATGTCCCTTTAAATTCATTTAGACTGCTGCTGTCTTCCTGAGAATCACCCCTCTCACCACTTCAGCCATCTTAAGAACTATCAGGTTCACCTCTTTCTCTGTGGTTTCCACTGCTCCAGTTATGCATGCTCATTTGTGCCCTTCTTGAAAGGCTACCACTTGTCAAGTAAACGTCACACCATGGTTTAGTATTTGCCATAAACTGGTCCAATTTTCGGTGTCAGGCTTAAAAATGCCTGCAAAAACAGTGTTTATTGCCTCATTTGGCTCAAGACTAGCCTCCCCGTCCAATAAACTGTGGTCATAAGTTCTGGTTCCCATTCAGCAGTGGTCACAGTTCCCTTAGGCATTCTGCAGAGAAAGGAACAAGGTCTGAGTAGATACTTTGAGATATTACTAAGAACTTAGAATTACTAAGAATTACATTTTTAAGCAATGTAATTATTTGGTTGATGATGTATCTTATTCCTAATTAAATTATATGATAGTCTTTTAATTGGCATATTTCATAAATATTTATCCTTTTTATAAGAGTGTAAATCAATATTTATTTTAGTACACTTATTTACACTTCTGATTTATCTGTCCTTTAATCTTAAAATATTTAATTTAACGATTCCTGAATGCATGATCATTACAGAATTGTATCTTTGCTGCATATTAAGTATAAACCAAATAAAATAGAAAACTTGAAACTATTATTTGGCATGGTAGTTTTCTATTATTAAAAGTAAATTCTGATTGGAAATTCCCACAAAGAAATAGTCAACTAATAGCAAAGTGTTATTATTAAAAATGTTTCTGATTGATTAATTTTATAGTGAACATGATAAAATACTCGATATTTTGCATATATGAAATGATTTTCCATTGATTTAAATAAACACTAGAAGTAATGCATTAACGTCCTAGAGCAAAAGATAATTTCAAAACAATTGCAATCACCAAGCTTAAGTAGCGAGTGATTGTCATAAGTATGTGCCAACAGATACTTTGTTTGGTCCTAATTATATTTGAAACCAAGATGCATTATTGATGGTGATGTAAAACACAATTCACCATTAAAAATCATTAGTTAAAAAAATTCACCTATGTCCATCGAGAGGGTTAGGGAGGATTGATTTACGTTTTCAGTACCTTGTGCATGGCTTCACAAAAAAATTTGTAAAATCTCTGCAACTGAACAAATATACTTTAAGCACCCTGAAACATTATAGTTTTGTCTTAACAGAGTAAAGCATGGAGATCAGATGCCTACTTTTCTAATAAATACTTATATGCTGTCAGACACGCTTGTCAAGTTGCCATACTTGCAAGTGAAAAACTGTATCTTTCAAATAAGTAGCTGGTACCTATAATGAACACTCAAGGGCAGCAATAGTTACTGTCTTCTGTTTTCTAAAATTATTACCCAACTGTTATTTGACAATTGCTGATGGCACCAGAGTTCATAATAGTATTAATTTACATACAAAGATACAACTGTGTTATTTTGCTACCAACTATTGACTTATATTTATTTCAGTCTTACTGTCTACAACTGAAAATACAATTAACGTGGGACTTTAAAGGACAGAAATTCATCCACCACAAGAAAACATGCTAGCAAATGCAGGATTTCTGAATCAAGAATTAAGGAATATTTATTAAAATTACATTAATTATGAATAAAAGTACAACCAAGCGTGAATAGGATACTGCTTATCTCTCCACTATCTGGAATGAATGACAAAAGATGGTGTTAAAAGGATATGAAAAACAAAAACTCAGGGTCACAAAATATGTTCTAGCTCATAGGCTTTTGAAGCTTTCAGGTTAATGCTTCCTAAATTTTATGGGAAAAACATTTCTTCCAAAAACATTCAGGTTCCCAGGTGGTGTGGGTGATGCATAGATGAGTAACTCATGGTCTTCTCTTGCTGAGCTCACAGTCAACCACCAGGAATAAGGTACACAAACTAACCCTTCCTAAGCATACACACACACACACACACACACACACACACACACACAAACACACACACATATACATATACAGCAAAGTATATAATAAATACTAAATATGACAAATTTGTTGAGATAAATATAATGGTGAGAAATTGAATTTCTCAAAGTTTATTTTATGATCATGTATGCATTACTTTGACTGACTGGGCAATGGAGGGAAGTGGGACAAAGAGGATATATACTTTTGAAGCTAGCATCTATTTAAATTAGTGGGTTATAGATATAGGGTGTGTAATATGAATCCCAGGATAGCCAGAAGAAATGTATCTAAAATATAGACAAAAATGGAAATAAGTAAGATTCATCACAAAAGACAAACTGCAAATAAAAGGAGATTGCAAGAAGGAAAAGAGAGAGAAAATAGATGTAAGACGTAAGAAAAACAAATGACAAAATGTCTGAAATAAGTACTGCCTCTACAGTAGTAACACAATATTGCTGGATTAAAAATCCCCAAAGACAAAAATTAGCAGAATGGACAAAAAAGACATGATCCAACTATACATTTTCTTATAAAAGGCTCACCATTGACCCAAAGACAAATGGTTTGAAGGTGAAAGGATGGAAAAAGATAATCCATGCAAACAGTAGTCAAAAGAGAGAGTAGGGTAGAATACTAATAACTGACAAAACAGAATTCAAGTCAAAATATGTTACAAGAGATGAAGGACACTATATATTAAAAAATAGTCAATTTAACAAGAAGATTCAGCACTTATAACTATTTATGCATCTAACCATGGTGACACAAAATGCAGGAAGCAAATATTGGCAAGGGTGATGGAAGAAATAAACACCTCCACAATAATACTGGAAGTATTTAATACCTTCACTTTCATCAATAGATTGAACATCTGGACTGAAGATCCATGAGGAAACAGAAAACTTAAATAACATGATAAATGAATGATATACAGTACATTGCACCCCAAAACAGCAGGGTGCACTTTCTTTTCAAGTGTACGTGAATGATATTTCAGGAGAGAGCACATTTTGTGTCAGATAAAATGTCTCAAAATTTTTTTGAAATTGAAATTATACAAAGTAGTTCCTGTGGTCACAGTGAAATGAAGCTGGAAAGCACAAACAGGCAGAGAACTGGAAAATCAACGGATATGTGGACTTTAAATAATATACACTCTAAAATAGTTTGAGTCAAAGAAGAAATCACAAGGAAAATTAGTAAATCTCTTGTAACAAATGAAAATAAGAACACTGCATATCAAAACCTACGGGAAACAATGAAGGCAATTCTTAAAGTAAGCTAGAAATCCCACTGATAGGTATATACCAAAAAATAATTGAAAACAAGGACTTGAGCAGATATTTTGCACACCAATGTTCATAATGAAATTATTCACAATCGCCAAAAGATGGAAGCAACCCAACTGATGAATAGATAAATCCTGACACATGCAATGTCATGGATGAGCATTGAAGACATTACATTGACTGACAAAAGACAGACAGCAAAGAACAAACATTGTATAGTCTCAGTAATATTAAATAATTAGAATAAGAAACTTAGAAGAGAATATTGTATGTAGATTATCAGGGGAAAGGGTGGGAATAGGTGGCATCAAGGCAATCCTCCTTTCTTGAAGACTGGCTGCCAGTGATCTTTGGCTCCTCTGTCACTTTACAAGGCACCTGCTGTTCTCTCACTTCTTTTCTAGGTTTCAGTGTTTTCATTTTCTTGTACTGGCTTTCTCTCTCAGTCCTCCTACTGAATCCCAAAAGTCTTGATCATTCCAAACACAAATGTACTAATTCCATCACAATATCCCAAACTTTAAATCATTTCAGAAATAATGCTAAGTAAAAAATCTCATCAAAATTGGTTATAGGTGGGTTCTGTCCTGGGACACAATTATCCTTTGTTGACCTCTGAAACTTATAAAGTGTGCTGCCTACTTTTGATATAAATGTTTCCATTCCAGAAGGGAATGTTTGGAAGGAAAAGGGGGTGACATGTCAAATAATTCCAAAATGCAGCAGGGCCCATGCCCTTAGATTATAAGGTCTGAGAGTAATCTACTACATGATGTTTTGTTTCCTGGGCCTGCTGGAGCATGAGCTCCAAGCCTTTGAGGTGCTCATGCAGTGGCCATGCTCTCACTAAATACGGGCTTAAAACTCCCTTCCCCTAGGCATCTGGATGGTAGCCAGCTACTCTGCAACTGCCTGTGCACAAACTCTACCTCCTCAAGGAGATGCTCAAGACTCTCTGCAATTCACAGTTTCCACTCTCTCAGAGCACTGAGAGTGAAATTGACATTCAAAATCCTTATAATAAAAAAAAAGAGTTAAATAAAAAAACTAACTGTATACCTCAAAGAACTGGAAAAGAACAGCAAACTCACCCCAAAGCTAGCAGAAGGAAAGAAATAACAAATAGTAGAGCAAAAATATATGAAATTGAAAAAAATCATAAGACAAAAACAAAATCAAAAGTTGTTTCTTTGCAAAGATCAATAAAATTGATACGCCCTTAGCTAGACTGACAAAGAAAAAGGAGAGACAATGCAAATAAATAAAATCAGACATGAGAAAGGTGACATTACTACTGACCCCACAGAAATAAACAGAATAATAAGAGGATACTATGAACAACTATATGCCCACAAATGAGACAAAATGAATGGGATGGACGTAATCCTACAAACACATGAACAACCTAAACTGATTCTGAAAGAAATAGAAGACCTCAGTGGACCAACTACAAATAAAGAGATCGAGTCAGTCATTAAAAGCCTCCCAAGAAAGAAAATCCCAGAGCCAGATGTCTTCACAGAGAATTAGATCAATCATTCCATGAAAACTTAAAACCAATCCTTCTCAAACTCTTCCAAAAAATTTAAGAAGAGAGAACGACCTAATATTGTGTGTTCAATGTAACCCTAGTACAAAAGCCAGATGAAGACATTATTAGAAAATATTACAGAACAAATTCTTGTATGCATATAAATGCTAAAATCCTCAACAAAATACTTGCAAATCTAATCCAATAGACACTAAAAGGATTATACACCATGGTCAAATGTGTTTTTATCCATGGTATGCAAATGTGGTTGAACATAAGGAAATAAAACAATTTAATACAGCACATTAATAAAAGGAAGGGTAAAATCATACAATAATCTCATTTGGTACAGAAAATGCAGTTGAAAAAATCCAGCATCTTTTCTTAGTGAAAACACTTACAAAAATAAGACTATAAGGAAACTTCTTCAACATGATAAAGGGCATATATGAAAAAACCATAGCAAATATCATCCTCAATGGTTAACGACTTAAAGCTTTCCCATGAAATACGGAACAAAATAAGGATGTTCACAGTTCCCACTGTTATTAAACATTGTTCTGGAATTTCTAGCCAGAGAAATTCAGCAAGAGAAAGAAACAAAAGGCACTTATATTGGAAAGGAAGAAATAAAACTTTCACTCTTTGTAGATGACCTGATGCTATATAGAGAAAGTTCCAACACATGTACAACAAACTACTAGAACTAATTAAAAATTTCAGCAAATGCCAGGTACAAGACCACTGTCCTAGTTTGCTAGCTGATGGAATACAGCATACCAGAAATGGAATGGCTTTTAAAAGGGGAATTTAATAAGTTGCTAGTTTACAGTTCTAAGGCTGAGAAGATGTCCCAATTAAAACAAGTCTATAAAAATGTCCAATCAAAGGCATCCAGGGAAAAATGCCTTGGTTCAGGAAGGCTGATGAAGTTCAGAGTTTCTCTTTCATCTGGAAAGGCACATGGTGAACACATTACAGTTTCTCTCAGCTGGAAGGGCACATGGTGAACATGGTCAGGGTTCCTCTCTCATCTTGAAGGGCATGTAGTGAACATGGCATCATCTGCTAGCTTCTTCTCCTGGCTTCCTGTTTCAAGAAGCTCCTTGAGAGACATTTTCTCTTTTCATCTCCAAAGGTTGCTGGCTGGTGGACTCTGCTTCTCATGGCTATGTCATTCTGCTCTGCTCTCTCTGAATCTCCTTCATTCTCCATAATGTTTCCACTTTTATAGGACTCCAGAAACTTTTCAAGACCCACTCAAATGGGTGGAGACATGCCTCCAGCTAATCCAGTTTAACAACCACTCTTGATTAAATCACATCCCCAGGGAGATGATCTAATTACAGTTTCAAACAGTCAGTACTGAGTGGGGATTAGAAGAAATGGCTGCCTAGTTACAAAATGGGATTTGGATTAAACCATGGCTTTTATAGGGGACATGCATCCTTTCAAACCAGCACAAATACCTTGCAAAAATCAGTAGTGTTTCTGTACACTAGTAATGAATAATCTGAGGGGGTAATCAAGGAAAAAATTCCACTATCAAAAGCAATTAAGAGAATAAAATATCTAGGAATAAATTTAACTGAGGATATATAGAAAACTGCAAAAGATTACAATGAAACCAAAGAAGGCTTAAACAAATAGAAAGACATTCTGCATTCATGGATTGGAAGATTAAATGTCATTAAGGTGCCAATTCGAGCCAAAATGGTTTACATATTCAAAAAAATCCCAATCAAAATAATGATAGCCTATTTTGAAGAAATATAAAAACCAATTTTCTAATGAAATTGGTAGTGGAAGTGGCCTTGAATAATCAAAACCTGTGAAAAATAAGAACAACCATAGAGGACTCATACTTCCTGACATTAAAGCTTATCACAAAGCAACAGTCAAAAGAGCATGTTACTAGCACAAGTATAGATATATTGACCAATGTAATCTCATTGGGAGTTCAGAAATAGACCCTCCCATCTAAGGCCAATTGATTTTTTACAAGCCTGCCAAGTTTGCTCAGTTGGGAAAGAACAGTTTCTTCAACAGATAGTGCTTGGAGAACTATCTATCCATATGCTATATAATGAAAGAAGACCCATTTCAGACCATATACAAATGTTAACTCAAAATGGATCAAAGAATAAAATGTTAACACCGAGAATTTACACCTTCTAGAACAAAACATAGGGCAACCTCTTCAGGATCTTGTTAGGCAACAGTTTCTTAAATGTTATACCCAAAGAACATGCAACAAAGGAAAAAATAGATAAATGGGATTTCATCAAAATAAAAAAATTGGGGATATCATAGGATATCATCATGAAAGAAAAATGGCAACCTACACAATGGGAGAAATTATTTGGAAAACACAAACCTTAAAATGGTTTAGAATTCAGACTATATGAAGAAATCCTGCAAGTCAGCAAAAAAAGGACAAATTTGTGTTTGAAAATTGGCAAACAATTCAAATTGAAATTTCTCCAAAATGGAAATGCAAATAACCAAAAAGCACATTCAAGATGCTCTAAATCAGTAGCTGTATCAGTTTGTAAGCTGCCAGAATGTAATATAGCAGAATTAGAATGGCTTTTATAAAGGAAATTTAATAAGTTACAAGTTTATAGTTTGAAGCTTATAAAAATGCCCAAACTAAGGCATCCAGGGAAGGATACCTTAATTTAAGGAAGGCCAATGGTTCAGGAATGCCTCTGTCAGCTAGGTAGTCACATGGCTGGAAACTGCTGCTCTCTCACTCCTGGGCCCCATTGCTTTAAGCCTCTATTCCTGTGGGGGCTCCTCACCTCATCTCTTGGCTCCCCTCTGCTCTCTCCAGGTTCTGGCTTGATGAACATCTCATGGCAATGTCTACTGGGCCCCAAGCATCTCCATATATCCATGTCTCTGTTCTCTAGGTGTCAGCACCTGTGTCAACTCTGCTTTCTCCAAAATGTTTCCTCTTTTAAAGAACTCCAATAAATGAATCAGGAAACATCTGGAATGGGTGTAGTCACATCCCTTTCTAATCAAAAGATCGAACCTACAATTGCTTGTGCCACGTCCTCATGGAGATAAAGTTTCCACCTACAATATTGAATCAGAATTAAAAGAAATGGCTGACCCCACAGAATTGAATCATGATGGTTTTCTGGGGTACAAAAAGTGGCACAGTGAGTGTGGGCCATGGTGGCTCAGCAGGAAGAATTCTTGCCTGCCTTGCCAGAGACTTGGGTTTGATTCCTGGTGCCTGCCCATGCAAAAAAAAAAAAAAAAAAAAAAAAAAATAGAGAGAGAGAGGAGAACAAAGTGACACAGTGACCAGTGGGGAAATGCAAATCAAAACTACAATGAATTACCATTTTATACTCACTAGAATAGCTGCTATTAAAATTATGGAAAATTACAAATATTGGAGTGTCGGAGAAACACTCATTCATTGCTGAAGAGAATGTAAAAGGGTGCAATATTTGTGGAAAGTAATTTGGTATTACCTAAGAATGCTAAGTATAGATTTACTATGTGACACCGCAATTCCACTTCTAAATATATTACAAAATGTTTTAAAGCAGGGGCTCAAAAATATATTTGCACACCAGTGTTTCTAGCAACATTGTTCACAATATCTAAAAGGTGAAAGCAAACCAAGTGTCAATCAACAGATGAGTGCATAAACAGTGTGTGGTATATACACAAAATGGAATATTAAATGTATTCACTTGTGAAAAGGAACTAAATTCTGATATGAACAACAACATGGATGAAACTTGAAGGCATAATTTTTAGTGAAACACACTACTCACAAAGGAGCAAAAATTTGATCACACTGGTGTGAAAATATGAGAATTACCAAATTTATAGAGGCAGAAACTACCCCAGGTACTGGGGTTTGGTAAAGGAAATAAGAGTTATTGCTTAATTGGTAAAGAATTTCTCTTTGGTGTGATGGAAAAGCTTTGTAATGGATAGTGGTGAGGGTAGCACAAACCTGTGGATGAAATTGATGCCATTGGATTATATATCAGAATATGGCTAAAAGGAGAAATTTATGTATATGTATATGTTAACAGTGACAGTGTGATCAATATATGAATATTTAAGACTAAGGAAATAAAGCATGGAAATATGGCTTAAAATAATCATTTTGTTTATGTTATTTACGAAAGTCAAATAATAAATAAAACGGAAAGATAATTTCACTTTGCATTTTATTAGAGACATTGCAGATTTATAGAAAAATCATACATAAAGTACATAGTCCTTATTTACTGCCTTAATATTAGCAACTTACCTTAGTGCAGAACATTCATTACCAGTATTACTTCACTTTTATAAATGCAGATTTTGTTGACTTTAGAACGTTATTTTCAATGACATTTTAATACAATATTTTACATACAATAATATATTAAATTTAAAATTTTGATCAATAATTATTTTGAAAATGTATATCAATAAAGATGTTGATTATTTGATTACTGAAGGCCATTTCACTACTAGAACTGTCCAGGCTTGGGTTACACTATTTTTTTTAGCATTCCTTTCTCAACATTGTAACTCTGTTTTGGATTCAGGTCCATATTTTTAAGATGAAAGAACATATGTTTTCCCTGTGTTTTTACTTTATTTTATTTTGTTTTATTTTGTTCTCTGTTCCTAGATATAATGCTATCTTTCCATTTGAATGAACCTTGCCTTGGTCATTATAGCTTAGGAATTATTATTTTAATTACTGATTCAACAAATATTTCAGGACACAATGTATAACAGGCAACATACTAAAGAGCTTCAGATGTAATAGTAAGCCAAAAAAAAATTGAATTCCTATTTTGCTTGCATTTATATCTATCAAGGGAGACATATCTTAAATATTCATGCACACAGAAACACACACACACACTTTAACCATTATCATTACATTACATTAAGGCTAGTACTTTCTTGTGAACTTGTAATGAAGAGATTGATTTATTCATGGGATTCCCTCTTTAATGAACCTTCCATTGAGTTTACAGAATGTAGAGGACAAAAGCTCAGGGGCAAAATCAGGGAGGGAAGGTGTTCAGATAGAGTGAATAAGAGAGTCTTTGAAGCAGTGAAAATTAAGTAAGTGCAAAATGAGTTTAGAAGGAATAGAAGGTCAAATACTGAAAAGCTCTGTGTGATAGGTTGAGGATTTTACCATTAAGTGGTTTTATATATGGAATAACAGAACCTAATTTGCATTTTGAAAGATAAATCTGGCCATATGTGCATTATATGTTTGTGGTGGGTATGCCTGTCTCAGAGAAGTGAGAAAGGTAGCAGGGGTAAATGTATAGTAGTTATTGATGATGGAGAGATAATGTATAATTTTAGAACTATTTAGTGTTACAATTAGTAAGATCATGGATGAGTCAGAAATGGCAATTGCGAGATGAAATATGTCAGAAAACTCCATGGTTCCGAATGTTCAGCTGGATCACTCCTTATACTATTTAGTGAGAGTGAGAATATAAATAAGAATTTAAATAAGCCAAGACCTTATATACCTTGAGAATCAGTCAATAGGAAACACCAAGAAGATAATTAAATGAAAGGTCTGAAAAGGAGAAATTAGAGTTGGAAATATGAATTGCTCTGTGGGTGATGGTGGTGCAGTGGCAGAGTTCTCACCTGACGTGCTGGAAACCAGGTTCAATTCCTGGTGACCATCCATGCAAAAAAAAAAAAAAAAAAAAAAAAAAAAAAAATATATATATATATATATATATATATATATATATATATATATATATAAATTGTTAAGTGACATGTTCAGAAGTAGAAATACAATTGTAGATGTGAATGAGACTATATCAGTAGAGTGGTTAGAGAAGGGTTTCTCAAGAACTGCTTTATGGATATTTTGGCCAAAAGAAGTCTTTGTTGTGGTGATTTTTTTCTGCCATTGTAGGATGTTTAGCAGAATCACTGGCCTCTACCCATTAGATGCCAGTAGCATCTGCAATTGTGACAAAAAATGTCTACAGACAATGTCCCTGTCAGCAAAATTAACCCCAAGTAAGGACGACTGAATTCGAGTCATAAAAGAAGAAGGTATAGAAGGAAATTATAAGAAAAGTTAAAAAAAAAAATTAGAGGCCAAGTAGAGGGAGGAATGCTCTCAGAGGACACATCAAAAGTGCAGGTAGAGAGATGAAAGATGGTGGAATGGGATAGGCTGAGTTCAAATGCACTCCAAGGAATAGCTAAAGAAGTGATAGAAAAATGACTGGGACGGCTATTCCAGGGTACAAGTGATCTGAAAGGGTCTGCTACACTACCTAAGGAAGTCCTGGATGAAAAGGCTGAGGAACTGAGAACCAGGTGAATGGGCTCCATTGAGACTCCACCAGGAACAACAGGCCACACCCAGGAAGGTGCTTGCAACTGAATCTAGTTTAAGATATCAGGCCCCTAAGCTCTGCAGCCAAGAGCTCCCTTGGGCAACCTGGAAGCCAGTAGTGAGCTTACCCTGCTCATAGAGACCTTCCAAATAGTGAATAGAGCTGAGGGGCCTGATATCCCAAATTAGCTTCAGTCATTTTTCTGTACACTTCTGTGCACCAATGCCCCACCCTCCCACTTCCATCATCCCCCATGCTCCATGCACTACCCTGGCACACCCATGCACCTTTGCTCTGCCCCCCACTTCCCATACCCCCTCCCATTCTCCATGCCCTGCACTCCCATATCCCTTGTTCACCTGCACATCCATGAGCCCAAACTGCCCTTGAACACTGCCTCAGCATCCTTCACACCATGCCCTGGCCCCCATGCCCCATGTCCCCCTGGCCACTCAATGTGAACCCATGCCCCGCTCCCCATGTTCCCAGGCAACCATGTAGTGATGTGTCCCATGACCAGCCTTGCTCCATGGCCCAACACTGCATCCTTCTCCATGCTCGGTGCCCCATGACCTCCATATGCCCTGCCCCCATTGCCCCTTTGCCATCCATCCCCTATGACTACATGCTCTGAACCTCATGCATCTTGGCACCCACACAGCATCCTGCCATGTGCTTAGCCCTGCACTGTGCCCCAATGCTCTAACCTGACTGCATCCTCCTGCCTATACCAGCAACCCCAAACACTGCACCCTGTGCCCCATACCACCACCCCATGACCCTTAGTCCACAAACCCCACATCCTATATCCTGCACCCTGGGCCCTACACCACACCTAGCTTGCAGGTGTTTCCAGGTTGTCTGTGAACAGTGGAAGCTGACATATCCAGTCCCACAACTCATGATCAATCCAAGTAGGAGCCTAGAGGCCACCAGACCCACAAGCAGTATCTCCACGACATTCACAATGCCTTTCCTCCATCCCTGGGGTTGGCAGCTTTGCGCATAACCTGGGATCAGGAGACCTGGCTGCAATTGCACCAGGTCTCCATCCAGCTCACCCAGCTGCTGTTTTCAGGGATGGAGAGGCAGGCCTGAGGGGAAAAGGGAGCCCAAAAGCAACTGGGAAGGAATAGAGGGTGCAGTCTGGCAAACTGACTGTCTAGCTTCAAACAGATCATCAAATAAAATAACATCCCTGGTATGAGGTCTGGACCTTGGTTAGATGGGGAATTACTGATAAAACAGCTGCACCATTGATGCAATTTAAAGCAAATACAAAACATTAAATGACTGAGAGAAATCCATTTCCAAAGTAACACTATCAAGATAATTAAATGCATCAAAGCCAACAGAAAGTCACAAAGCCAATAAAGTTTCAGGCAGATATACTCCATTCAAATGACCAAATTAAAACACTAGAGGAGACACAAATATTAGAACAAGTTACCATAGATGTTCATATAGATGTCCTAAATAAATTCGTGGGTTGGCTAATAACATAAAGAATATCGAAAAGATACTAGAAAAGCATAAAGAAGAAATTGAAAGAATGTGTAGAAAAATAGCAGATATCACAGACTTGAAAGATATTGTAGGTCAAATAAAAATATATTAGATAAACACAATAGCAGATTTGAAAAGGCAGAAGAAAGAATAAGCAATACAGAGGACAGGACAATTCAATTTGAATGCACAAAAGAAAAAATGAAAAAAAGGATGGAAAATTTTGAATTGGCTCTTAGGGAATGATAGTCAACACAAAGCATGCAAGTGTAAAGTCATTAGTGTCCCAGAAGGAGAAGAGCAGGATAAAGGGCTAGAAGATTAGTAGAGGAGATAATGAGCGAAAACAGCTCAACTCTTATAAAAAACATAAATATGCAAATCAGAGAAGACCAATGAACCCCAAATAGAATTAATCCATATATGCCTACTCAAAGACACATACTAGTCAGTCTGTCAACTGTTGATGAGAAACACAAAATCCTGAAAGTTGCAAGAAAAAAGTGACATACCACATACAAGGGAACCACATAAGAGTGAGTTTGGGGTACTCATTAGACACCATGGGGGTGAGAATACAGCGGTATGATATTTTTAATTTCTGAAAGAGAAATATTTCCAGTCAACAATTCTGTATCAAGCCAAATTGTCCTTCAAAATTGAGAGAGATATTAAAATTTTTACACACAGACAAAGGCTGGGAGTATTTGTCAACAACAAAGTGGCCTTACAAAAATTACTAAAGGGAGCTCTATCAGCTGGAAAAAAAAGAGAAGACAGAAGAGGAAGGTTTGAAGGAGGGAACAGAATTGAAGAGTACCAGTAAGGGTAACTTATAAGCTAAAAAGAGAAAGAGGCAAAAAAAAAAAAGAAAAGAAAGTCAAAGTTGAGATGATAGATTCAAAAAATACTTTACAGTAATGATTTTAAATCTTAACATTGTAATCACATCAATTAAAAGATACAGATTGACAGAGAAGATTAAGAATTATGATCCATCTATATGCTTCTTACAAAAGACTCATCTTAGACCCAAGGGTACAAATATATTAAAGTGAAAGCATGGAAAAAGAACTTCCATGCAGTAAATTGTAACCAAACAAAAGCAGAAGTACCTATATTAATATCAGACAAAGTAGACTTTAAATGTAAAGATGTCATAAGGGACAAAGAAGGACACTACATATTATCAAATTCAGTTGGAAGAGAAAGAGACTTTGAATAGCCAAAAATTACCTTAAAAAAAATAAAGTGGGAGGATTAGTCTTTCCTTATTTTAAAGCTTATTATCAAGTCACAGCAGCAAAAACAGTGTGGTAGTGTCACAAAGATAAAAGCATTGACCAATGGAATCAAATTGAGAGTGCAGAAATAGATCACCAGATCTATGATCAACTGATCTTTGACAAGGTCCCCAAATCCAATAAATTGAGACACAATTGCCTTTTCAATAAATGGGCATGGAAGAACTGGATATCAATAGCCAAAAGAATGAAAAAGGACCCTCACCTTACACCCCATACAAAAATTCACTCAGAGTGGATCAAAGACCCAAATATAAGAGCCAGTACCATAAAAAAGCCAAGAAGAAAATATAGAAAAATATCTTCAAACTTAATAACAGGAGGTGCTTCCTAAGCTTTATACCCAAAACACAATCAACAAAAGAAAAATGGACAAATGGAAACATCTCAAAAGCAAATGCTTCTGTGCCTCAAAAGACTGTCAAAAAAGTAAAGTGTCAGCCAACTTAATGTGAGAAAATATTTGGAAACCACACATCAGGTAAGGATTTGATATTCTGTATATGTAACGAAATCATACAACACAGCAACAAAAGAACAAACAATTCAATCATAAAATGGGTTAAAGATATGCATAGACATTTTTTCTGAAGAGTAAATACAGATGGCTAGAAAGCACATGAAGTGATGTTCAATTTCATTATCTGTAAGGGAACTGCAGATCAAGACTACAATGAGCTATCACCTCACACCTGTAAGAATGGCTGCTAATAAACAAACAGGAAACTACAAATGTTAGAGAGGATGTAGAGAAATTTGAGCACTTACGTATTGCTGGTGGGAATGCATAATGGTCCAGCAACTATGGAAAACAGTATAGCAGTTCCTTGGAAAATTAAATCTTGAGTTTTGCCCAATGACCTGGCATACTAGTACTCATTATATGTATAGAAAAGCTGAAAGTAGCAACACAAACAGACCTTTGCACACCAATGCTCCCAGTAACATTTTTTTACAATTGCCAAAAGATGAAAACAATCCAAGTGCCCATCAACAGAAGAGTGAATAAACAAAATGTGGTATATACACAGGGTGGTACATTAAGCAGCAGTAAGATGAATTGATGTCCTGAAGCATGTGATAAGATGGATGAACCTTGAGGAAATAATGCTCAGAGTGAAATAAACCAGACCCAAAAGATGGATACTGTATGATTTCACTATTATTGGTAAAGGTAAACTCAAAGGTTTATGGTATTGAAAATAAGGAACCTAGATATACACAGAAGTTAGAGATAGGTGAATGGTCAGCAAATGAGGTTGAACTTAAATGTAAGGGAATTGATAGAAGTGTAGGCACTTCAATAGTAGGCCTATAAGTAATACTGTCATATTAAAGGTTAACACATTTGAAAGGGGTTAAATAGAGCCATGTATTTTACCAGTTTATACCACAAATAAAAACATATTCTTGCGTGAGCTATTACAAAATAACAAATCTTATACAAAGAGTAAATAATAGAGGGGCTTGGGGAAAACTACTATTGCACGCTATGGTCTATGTTTAACAGGAACACATCAACAGTACCATAGCAATTCCAGGGTTAAATAAGGAGAGAGACAGCAAGAGTTAAGGTTTTGTTTATTCATTATTTTTCTCTTAGGAGCAATGAAAATTGTCTAAAATTGAGAGTGTTGAAGATTGCATAAATAAGTGAGGATTACATGAGACATGGACTGTTAACTTTGGACATTATGCATGGTGCCCAATGGATGGAGGTAGCTAAAGGATACATTATCTGAGAAGTAGAAGGGTGAACTGTGATGTATACAAATGATGGAATATTGTGCCACTACAAGAAGAAAAAAAGTCATGAAGCATGCAATGAGGTGAATGAACCTGAGGACATTATGTGATGCAAAATAAGCCAGAAACAAAAGAACATATATTGTATGGTCTCATTTAGAAAATAGTTAAAATAAAATTGGGGCCTGTATTTTAAGTTCTTACAGCAGTCATATTTAGTCCAGAGTCATAACTGTTATCTCTAGATTATGAGATGTGCTGTATCAATATAAGCTGGTATTTCTCTGGAACTTTGTGCAGTTTTTTTACACCTAAGACTCAGAGTAGGAGTTTTGTAGCTCTCAAAGTCCACACTATCACTTACAGCAACTATTAAAGAAACTGACAAATAGATCAGCCTTCAATTAGAGATAAGAATGAAGCTGCTCAAGTCAGGACCAAGGTAAATCAGAATACAGAGGAAACAATGACATTGTCAACATTTTAGAAGTTTTCCTACAGTATGAGACAAAATAACAGGGGTGTATCTTGTCCAAAATCTAAATTTTCAGTAGCACATAATCCAACACAATGTGTGTGGAGAACTCATTTAAACAACTCAAATGTGGGGAGCCCAGGATGGGAACAGAGGGCTTGTAATTCCGTATAGCTTAATGTAATACCCAGATAAATCCATAGTATGTTGAATAAAAAATACAAAAGTACTGGCAGGGACTTCTGAGAAGATGGCCAAATAGAGTACCTCGAGATGAGCCCTGATACACAGAAAAGTTAGAGAAGGGAAAGGAGGGCCACTGAGGTGGTTATTGAGGAGTGTGGCTGACCTAGGAGAGCCTTCTGCACCAAATAGGGCAGCCATAGCTGTGGAGCCTGAGGAACTGAGAGGCAGAAAGCTGAGACATGGCACAGAGGTATGGAGCCTGCAGGAGTGCACGGATGGGAGCCAGGGACTAGGAAGTAAGTCTGGCCACATTCCTTAACCACAGTACCCTCACCAGCACAGCCCTGCAACTGATTTGTCACCCCATACCCTGCGCACCCAAACCCATCACCCACTCCCATTCCCCATGATCTAGGCACCCCCACCTCACCAGCCCCAAGTATACGTACCTGTCCCCCACCCCCACCCAAGGGTAACCCAAGCCACCTCTCCTACACCGCCCCCCGAGCACTACCTCCCCCTCCCTGTTCCCTGCAGGCTGTTGCCAATACATAAAGTCTGAGGACAGTATACTGCACACCCAGGATACACTTGTCTCACTGCCCTTAGCATTGCGCAGCCTCACCCTGCCCACCCTGAGCTCTGCGTATCAGTTTATGGCACTCTTAGGCCCACATATATGCATGTGACCCCAATCACGTCATTCAGCTCTGGGAACTGCACTTTAGAGCAGCTCTAGAATGGCACATGCACAGAACACAGTCCTCAACCTCATTTCCCAGCTCCAAAAAAGTGCTGACCTGTGTAGCTGGGTCACATCTGTCCCCAATTCATGAAGGCATAACACAGCCCTGCTGCCACAGCTTTATGCATGCACACAAAAGGCCCATGCCTTAGACCAGTGCATACCAGAGTTATGGGCTCCAGACTAGTACACCCACACAGCTACATCTTCTCTGGCTGCTGGGCACCCACATTCACAAATATCAGTGTGAGATCCCCAACCTGCACCTATACTTGCCCTGAAACAAATAACTGCACTGCATGCCCCACCCTGTACCCTGCTCCCTGCTGTACAACTATCCCACAAATGCAAGGTCTTAGACTATTGAAAGAAATCAACTCCCAAAGTAATTCAATTAAGATATTTCCATGTCACGAAGACAGCAGAAGATCACTAAGCATATCACAATGCAGACAGATATGCCCTGCCTAATGACCAAATTAAAACACCAGTGGAGACACAGATGTTGGGACAATTAATCAAAGATTTTCATATAATTCTACTTAATAAAATAAGTGGGAGAGCAAATGATATAAAGGAGTTCAAGAAGACAGCAGAAGAGGAATTTGAAAGAATAAATAGAAAAATCGGAGATATCACAGAGATTAAAGACTGTTGACCAAATTAAAAAAAAAAAAAAAAACATACTGGAGGCACACAACACCAGATCTGAAGAAACAGAAGAAACAATAAGTGGTATAAAGGACAGGATAACTGACTTTGAAGACTACAAACAACAAATGGCAAAAACGATGGAAAAATTTGAATTGGATCTCAGGGAAATGATAGGCAAAACAAAGTATGCAAATTTAAGAATCATTGGTGTCCCAGAAGGAGAAGAGAGGAGCAAATGGCTAGAAAGAGTAGTTAAGGATATAATGGGGGAAAATTTCCCAACCCTCACAAAGAACATAAATATAGAAGTCAAAGAAGCCCAACGAACTCCAAACACAATAAATACAAATAGGCCTTCCCCAAGACAAGTACTAATCAGTTTGTCAAATGTTGAAGAGAAGCAGAAAATCCTGAACTGGCAAGAGAAAAACAATCTACTACATAAAAGCGAAACTAAATAAGACTGAGTCCAGACTACTCAACTAGCACCCAGGAGGCGAGAAGGCAGTGGTATGATCTATTCAAGATCCTGAAAGAGAAAGACTTCCAGCCAAGAATTCTATACTCAGCTAAATTGTCCTTTAAAACTGAGGGAAAGATTGAAGTTTTCACAGACAAAGATGTCTGGAAAGATTTAGTCAACAAGAGACCGTCCATCTAAGGCATACTAAAAGTAGTTCTGCTGGTTTGAAAAAAAAAGACAGGAGAGGGAGGTATAGAATAGAAGAGCATTACTTACTAATGGTAATTTAAAGAAGAGAAAGAGGGAAATGAATACATAGGTCTGACAAAATAAAAAAGATAAGATAGTCAATTCAAGAAATGCCTTTTTAGTAATAATTTTAAATGTCAATGGACTAAATTTACAATTAAAAGGAACAGATTGGCAGGATAGCTTGAGAAACATAATCCAGCTATATGCTACTTACAAGAGACCTTAAACACAAGGATACAAACAGATTGAAAGTGAAAGAATGGTAAAAGATTTTCCATGCAAGTTGCAACCAAAAGAAAGTAGGAGTAGC
Source organism: Tamandua tetradactyla (assembly GCF_023851605.1). NCBI lineage: Eukaryota > Metazoa > Chordata > Mammalia > Pilosa > Myrmecophagidae > Tamandua > Tamandua tetradactyla. Next base: position 34,960,149 of record NC_135352.1, read on the forward strand.
TACACTAATATCAGACAAAATATACTTTAAATGTAAAGACATCATGAGAGACAAAGGACATGCTATACTAAATAAAGGGTCAATTGGACAAGAAAATATAACAATCATAAATGTTCATGCTCCCAATCAAGGAAGTCCAAAGTACATGAGATAGTCACTAGCAAAACTGAAGACAGTGATAGATGTTTCAACAATAATAGTAGGATAATTCAGTACACCACTCTCCTCTATAGATAGAACAGCCAAACAGAAGATCAACAAGGGAATAAAGAAGTTAATAACTTCTTTAACAGACATATATAGGTCACTGCACCTCAAAGCACAAGGATATACATTTTTCTCTAGTGCTCATGGAACATTTTTCAGGATAGATCATATGCTGGGGCACAAAACAGGTCTCTATGAATTTAAAAGCATTGAAATTATTCAAAGCACTTTCTCTGATCACAATGGGATGAAGCCAGATCTTAATAACCACCAAAAAATGAGAACATGCACAAATATATGGAGATTAACAACACACTCTTAAACAACCAGTGGGTCAAAGAAAAATTGCTAGAGAAATCAGTAGCTATCTGGAGATGAATGAAAATGAGAACACAACTTATCAGAACTTATGGGATACGGCAAAGGCTGTGCTGAAAGGGAAAGTTATTGCCCTAAATGCCTATGTTGAAAAGAAGAAAGAGCAAAAAATCGAGGACTTAGCAGCACACCTGGACTTAACTTGGGAAAAAACATCAAACTAACCCCAAAGCATACAGAAGAAGAGAAATAACAAAGATTAAAGCAGAGATAAATGAATGGGAGAACAAAAGAGCAATAAAAAGAATCAATGAAACCAAGAATAGGTTCTTTGATAAAACCAATATAATTGATGAACCACTAGCAAGATTGACAAAGTAAAAAAGAGAGAGGATGCAAATAAACAAAATCAGAAATGAGAAGGGGTGCATTATCACAGACACTGAAGAAATAAAAGAAATCATAAGAGAATATTATGAGCAACTATATGTCAACAAGCTAGATAACTTAGATGAAATAGACAAATTCCTGGAGGCCAACTGTTCTAGTTTGCTACCTGCTGGAATGCAACACACCAGAGATGGATTGGCTTTTAATAAAAGGGATTTATTTTGTTGGTTCTTCAGAGGAAAGGCAGTTAACTTCCCAGTGAGGTTCTTTCTTACGTGGAAGGCACAGGATGGTCTCTGCTGGTCTTCTTTCCAGGCCCCTGGGTTCCAACAACTTTCCCCAGGGTGACTTCTTTCTGCATCTCCAAAGGCCTGGGCTGAGTTGCAAGTGCTGAGATGAGGAATGCCAAGCTGCTTAGGCTGTGCTACGTTGCGCTCTCTCATTTAAGCACCAGCCAATTAAGTCAAACGTCACTCATTGCAGCAGACACGCCTCCTAGCTGACTGCAGATGTAATTGGCAACAGATGAGGTTCATGTACCATTGGCTTATGTCCACAGCAACAAGACTAGGTATGCTCACCTGGCCAAGCTGACAACTGAATCTAACTAACACACCAACAAACAAGGTACACTGACTCAGGAAGAAATAGAAGATCTCAACAAACAAATCACAAGCAAAGAGATTCAATCAGTCACCAAAAATCTTCCTACAAAGAAAAGCCCAGGGCCAGATGGGTTCATCAGGGTATTTTATTAAACATTTCAACAGAACTAACACCAATCCTGCTTAAACATTTCCAAAAATATGAGGAAAAAGAAATTCCACCTAACTTATTTTATGAAGCTAATATCATTTTAATACCAAAATGGGGTAAAGATCCTATAAGAAAGGAAAACCACAGGCCACTCTCCCTAATGAATGGAGAGGCAAAAATTCTCAATAAAATATTAGCAAATCAAATCAAACAACACATTAAAAGAATTATGCACCATTACCAAGTGGGGCTTATACCAGGAATACAAGGATGGCTCAACAGAAGAAAATCAATTAATGTAATATAGTACATTAACAAATCAAAAGGGAAAAATCACATGATCGTCTTGATTGATGCTGAAAAAGCACTTGACAAAATTCAGCATCCTTTTCTGATAAAAACACTCCAAAAGATAGGAATCAAAGATAAGTACCTCAATAGGATATAGAGAATATATGAAAAACTGATAGCCAGTATCATACTCAATGGAGAGAGACTGAAAGCTTTCACCCTAAGATCAGGAATAAGAAAAGGATGCCCACTATTACCACTATTATTTAACATTGTGCTAGAAGTTCTAGCTAGGGCAATCAGGCAGGACAAAGAAATAAATGGCATCCAAATTGGAAAGGAAGAAGTAAAACTCTCATTATTTGCAGATGATATGATACTAAACTGAAGAACATAAGAAATGTACAGTAAAGTTACTTGAGCTAATGAATAAATTCAGCAAGGTGGCAGGATATAAAATTAATGTGCAAAAATCAGTAACATATCTATACACAAGCAATGACCTAGGAGTCGGTTAAGGAAAAAAAAAAATCATTCAAAATGGCAACTAAAATAACCAAGTACTTAGGAATGAACTTAGCTAGTGATATAAAGCACTTGTACAAAGAAAACTAAATAACATTGCTAAAAGAAATCAAAGGAGATCTAAGTAGGTGAAAAGCATTCCCTGCTCATAGATAGGAGTCTCCCCAAATTGATCTACAGATTAAACCCAGTACCAATCAAAATTCCAACAATCTGCTTTGAAGATTTGGAAAAGCTAATTACCAAATTCATATGGAAGGGAAAGAGACCTAAATAGCTAAAGACTTCCTAAAAAAGAAGAACAAAGTGGGAGTATTAACACTTCTTGAATTTAAAACCTGTTATAAAGCCACAGTGGCCAAAAAAGCATGGTACTGGAACAGAGACCAAAGCATTGACCAATGGAATACAATTGAGAGTTCAAAAATAGACCACCAAATCTATGGTCAACTAATTTTTGACAAGGCCCCCAAATCCTCTGAACTAGGACAAAATAGTCTTTTCAAAAATTGGGCATGGGAGAAGTGGATATCAACAGCCAAAGGAATGAAAGAGGACCCCTATCTTGCAACCTACACAGAAATTAACTCACAGTGGATCAAACACCTAAATGTAAGAACTACCACTATAAAGCTTCTAGAAGAAAAGAAAGGAAAACATCTTCAAACTCTCATAATAGCAGGTAGCTTCCCAAACTTTACACCCAAAGCATAAGCAACAAAAGAAAAAATGGGTAAATGGGAACTCTTCAAAATCAAAGACTTCTGCACTTCAAAATACTTTGTTAAAAAGGTGAAAAGGCAGCCAACTCAAAGGGGGGAAATATTTGGAAATCACATATTGGACAAAGGTTTGATTTCCTATATATACAAAGAAATCATACAACTCAGCAGCAAAAGGACAAGCCAAGTATAAAATGGGCTAAAGACCTGAGTTGACATTTTTCTGAAGAACAAATACAGATGACTCAAAAGCACTTACAGAGCCGCTCATTTTCATCAGCTATAAGATAAATGCAGATCAAGACTGCAATGAGATACCACTTAGCACCTATAAGAATGGCAGCTATTAAACAAATTGGAAACTACAAATGTTGGAGAGGTTCTGGAGAAATTGGGACATTTATGCAATGCTGGTGGAAATGTATAATGGTGCAGACACTATGGAAGACTGTTTGGTGATTCCTTAGGAAATTAAATATTGAGCTGCCCTAAAACCCAGCAATAGCACTATTTGGTGTATACCAGAAGAGCTGAAAGCAATGACACAAACAGACATTTGTGCACCGATATTCATAGCAGCATTATTCACAATCTCCAAAAGATAGAAACAAACCAAATGCCTATCAATGGACGAGTGGTTCAACAAAATGTGGTGTATATATATGATGGAATATTATGCAACAGTAAGACAAAATGATGTCTTGAAGCACATGACAAGCTGGATGAGCCTTTAGGACATAATGTTGAGTAAAATTAGCTAGACACAAGACACAAAAGGACAAATACTGTATGATTCCACTTTTATTACCAGCATAAAGGTATAATCAAAGGCTTACAATACAGCATGTGAGGGACTTAGAGAGACATGTGAGCTAGAGATGGGTGAAATGTTAGCTAATGAGGTTGAACTCCAATGTAGGGGAATAGATAAGAGTGAAGGTGGTTCGATAGTGGGTCTAAAAGTAATATTACCATATTGAAGATGAACATACATACAGCATTCAACATGTAAAACTGCACAAGACAAAGAGAAACTTTGGAAACAGGAGACACTGGATGATTTGTTTATACTTGACTACATTTCAGTCCTCTTTCTAGTTTTGATGACCTAGCTGACCTTTAAAATCTTTCTCCAGGTGGAAAAATTCCTTTGAGAAAATTTCTAGCTAATATTTACATTATATCTCTGCAAATAGTATTTGAATCTGTGAGATAACCAATAAATAACAAACTCCCCCCCAAATCAATATTATTCAATAGAGCCTATTGGTTTTCTATTTTTGATGAAAATTTCTTCAAATATTCTGTTAACTCTCTTCCTGTATGTGATTATTAAAGTGCACATGATTCTATAATATTTTCTTTATTGTTAAATTCATCTTTTTTCAATAAGTTATCTTTCCAGAAATCTGTCACCTAGTTTTAAAATGTATATTTTGTTTGTTTTAGTAAATTTAGAGTGACCTTTGTGCTGAGACTCCTTTATAATCACTTTTTAAATTATGACAAAGCAACTATACTATTTTTAATTGCAACTTTCATTGGTTGCACCTCAATTCTGCTCAAATTCTACGTGAATAACTGGTGTGCTTAATAACTGTTCCTCAGAATAATTAGGATATTCTTGGAAAATGCCCATTTTACATAAAATGTATCAATCATTCGAGAACATTTTTATATGTTCCTTTGGTTTAAATGCTCTGAGCATTGTCAAACACAAATCTTTTAGAAGTCTCTGAACCACCTACCATAATTAAATACCTGGCACATTTCTCAATTTTTATATGGTATTGGACAGATTCATAAATGATGTAATAATTTCAAATAGGCAATTCGAAATTGATTTATATTTCAGAAATACCTCAATTATAATGTTGACTGTCTAGAAATGTGCTTATCAATTCATGATAAAATTAGTTCTGCAAAAGAGAAAGGCAAAATATATTACTTTGACATAAAACTCAGTAGTAAATGAAGTTACTTGGTAGGTATTCCGTTATGTGCTTAAAACATAGCCTAATATCTTAGGATTGTTTCAAGATATTTTACAAATTTAAATTAAGGTATCAAAGGTACATTTTAGAAGTAAATGATCTTTTTGTGTATAAATGAAGATAAGTGAAAAGAAATGAAATAATGTTTTAAAATATTTCTTCCAAAAACCTGATATATTTATTTCAAAGATTACAAAAGGCATCTTGAGGATAATAAAGTTACATTTTTGAAATGTCCAATAAATATGGATGATCATTTATATTAGAAAAAATCTTATAATCTTTTAGTATACTTACAATCATTTCTGACATCAGAGAAAATGAACTGTTGACAAGTATTTGCCAAAAATAATTACATATAAATCCATATGGATAAAAGTCTATTGAATAATACCTCATTTACCCAATGATCTATAATCTCATGTCTGCTATATAGGAAGATTCCAAAAACCTTAGGGCCTATTTCTGTATAGTCTTATCTGTTTCACTGGTTTTATTGTGTTATATATTCCTGTAATAATAGTTGCTAGGACAATTATATTCAATATTTCCTATGTCTTCTAGAGTGCTTGTTCCCAAATGCAACCAACCTAGGCTTCAGATCTCTTCATATAAAATATAGAATTAACTTGTTAAATCCCATAAAATCCTAATTAGGATTTTGATTGAAATTGTTTTGAACCCTTTGATCAATTTTTCAAGAGGAGATATCCATATAATACTGAGTCATTGCCTCTCGAATTTAATATCTTACAACAATTTTTCTAAGTTTCTACATAAACTCTAGACCTAATTTTATTAGACTAATTCAAATTTTTAACATATCTTCTATAATAGGTTGCTATTTAACAATGATTGTAGTTAATTTTATAAGTATTTGCTGCTAGTAAATAAAAATATCAACTTGTTATACACCATATATTTAAATTCATACCACATTAATAAACTTCTTAAATGTATTTAAATAATATGGCCCCAAAAAATCATTTGAATTTTTTATGTAACCGATGTCTGAAAATAATGAATTTTAGTTCTTAATTTCCAAATAATTATGTTATTATCTGGTCATACTTCCTTAATTATTCTACAAAATTCTGATTATTAATTTGGAATATGAGGGTGCCATCAATTTATTATGCTCAGCTCCAAATACATCCTTCAATGTATGTTTTTATTATAAGTAAGATTTATTTAGTTTTCTTTAAAGTGAACAAGATGTTAAGCTTTCTCAGTGGGGCCACTGGAGGGACATAGTAGGAGGAAGAAGTTTATTTTAAATTTCTGGGCAGGTAGGGGTGGTTCGAAGTGTGGATATGCAAACCTCCAGTGGAGCATGACCTAAGCCAAGGGCCCACAAGCTGGTTCTTCTGCAGTTTTCTGATCATGGGAGGCTGCGACGCCTTTTGGCAGCTTTCTGGATGAGGAAGAGTCAGGCATGGACAGCCTGTCAACTTTGCAGGTCCACTGTCCATGCTGGCCCCTGGGATTCTGGGTAAGTTCTCATATACCTGTGATCCAAGGGGCCACATACTGTTCATTCATTCTTTCTGCAACCTCTTTTCTTCCACCTATGTGCCCACATGCTCTGAAGACTCTCTGCTCTGCATTGTCCAGACTACCAATGCAGTTTTTGTCCTTCCTGTGTACTCTTTCCTACTCCTAAAGTACCCTATATTGTTTCCTGGTATCCTAGACTTACTCTTTTATCATAATTAATAATTATTTATATTAAACTTCCCCTGTTTAATTTACTATGTGATTTCTCTCTCTCCAGACTAAATCCAGAATAATACATTAGGCAATTTTGGCTCCTCACTGATTTTAATGTAAATATTTCTTAATTAAATGTGATGCTTGTGTTTTCTTTATCAGGTTAAGAACTGTCTCCCTAATTCTAATTTGCTCCAAGTTTTTATTGTGAACAGAGTTGAAGTTTAATAAATAGATTTTCTGCATCTATTGAAAGCATTATGTCTTGTGTCATTTGCTTTCAGAATGGGTTGCGTTAATTAATAGACTATTGTGGCAAAATCTTTCATTATTGGGATAAATGCAACTTCTTTATGTTATAATATAGACAAATATCCTTTGCTAACTTTAGCGGAATGTTCTAGATTACTAGCCTGCGGAAATGCAGAAACCATGAAATGAGTCAACTTTTAACAATGGGAATTTATTAGCTTACAAGCTTACAGTTCTGAGGCCATGAAAATATCCAAATCAAGGCATCATCGAGCAATGCTTTCTCGCTTTCTCCCTGAAGACTGGCTACTAGTGATTCTGGCTCCTCTGTCACTTGGTATGACACATGGCATGTCTGCTGGTCTCTCCCCTCTCTTTCTGGCTTCATTGCTTTCAGCTTCTTGCTTCCATGATTTTATCTATCTTTGTCTGAAATTCATTTTCGTATGACTCTAGTATAAGGATGAATGCTTACCCTAAATAAGATGGGTTGGATTTTAACTTAAGAGCCTACTCACCAAAACATACTAATTATCATCGGTACATACCCAAAGGAATGGATTAATTTTAAGAACATACTTTTCGAGGGTATTTAGAGCTTCAAACCATCACACAGAAGTAGGAACATTTCCCTCAATTTCCCTGAGTAATATTGGTCTTTAATTTTCCTTTCTTAATTGTTATTATCTGGATATTGTATCAAGATCACACTAGGGCATAAAAAGAATCACATTTTAAATTTTATGGAACACTATTTCAAAAATTGACATTCTGTATTTTTTGTATGTTTTTTATCTGTTGGCGGCATATTATTTATTTGAATCTTCCTAACTATGGATAAAACTTTCTTTGTCTCCTATTTTTTTTTTTTGCATCAAATATATCTTTCTAAGAACTTATTTATTTTTAACTAAGTTTTCAGGCTTAATAATGTAAAGATTTTCATACTAATCTTCAAATAATTTATTGTGTTATCTTTTGCTTTGTAAAAAAATTCCCCCAATACTTAGCAACCTAAACAGCACACATTATCTCACGGGACATGGTATAAATTGGCCCTCTGGCTGAGATTCTTCCACAAGACTGTGTTCAAGATACCAGCCAGGCAATACAGTTGTATAATCATAATCAAAGATTAGGACTACTAAATTAAAGTTCAACAACCTCAGGTATTTTGTTTTGGCCATTCCAAAACAGCAGACTCTAAGAGGAAATATCTATATAAAGACAGCAGTCACAGTCATTTGTTAACTCCTAATTCCTCAGTTATACCTCCTTCCTCTCATTTGATCTTTTTTCTCAGTCTTCAAGGATATCTGGGCAATGACCATTTTAACATCATTGTGCTGGAAAGGGAGGATGACCTTCTGGGAGAGAGGAATGAATCTGTCTGTTATTCTTGAAGCAACTGGTAGCTCTGGGTTTCAGGACTTATCTGGCTTAGTATCAATCTGTAGTCCTTAGGTTTCTGAAAAAATACTTAGGATCCTCAAAGTATTTCCCTACATTTTCTTCTAAAGGCTTTAAGGTCTTAGTCTGATGTTTAGGGTTTGATCCATTTTGAGCTAATTTTTGTATAAGGTATGAGATAGAGGACCTCCTTCATTCCTTTGGATATGAATATTCATTTCTTCAAGCATCATTTCTTGAGAAGGCCGCTCTGTCACAGTTGAGTTGACTTTTCTGCCTTAGTTACAGTTAATTGGTCATGCATAAGAGGGTCCACCTCTGAGCACTCACTTTGATTCCATTGGTCAGTTCATCTATCTTTATGCCAGTACACTGCTATTTTGATTTTGACCACCGTAGCTATATGATATGCTTTAAGGTCAGGTAGTGTGATACCTCTCATTTCAGCTTTCTTTCTCAAGATGTTTATGGCTATTTGGCATATGCTGCCCTTCCAAATAAATGTGATTATTGATTTTTTTGTTTCTGGAGCATAACTTGTTGGGATTTTAATTGGTATTGCAATGAACCTGTAAAACAATTTGGGAAGAATTGACATCTGAAATATATTTATTCTTCCAATCCATGAACACGGTATGTCTTTCAATTTATTTTGGTGTTCCTTGATTACTGTTAGCAATGTTTTATGGTTTTCTATGTACAGATATTTTATGTCCTTGGTTAAATGTATTCCTAAATATTTTATTCTTTTGGTTACTATTGTAAAAGGATTTTTTCTTAATTTCCTCCTCAGTTTGATCATAGCTGGTGTATAAAAACACTATTGATTTTTGTGCATTGACTTTGCAGCCTACTTCTTTGCTGTACTTGTTTATTAGCTCTAGGGCATTTAGCAGTTATTTGGAGATTTTCTACAGATAGGATCATGTCATCTGCAAGCAATGAAAGTTTTACTTCTTCCTTTCCAATTTGGATGCCTTTTATTTCTTTTTATTCACTAATTGTTCTAGCTAGAATTTCCAGTGCAATGTTGAACAGCAATAGTCACAGTGAGTATCCTTAACTTGTTCTTGATCTTAGAGGGTAAGCTCCCTGTCTTTCCCCATAGAGATGATACTGGCTGTGTGCTTTTCCTATATTCCCTTTATTGCATTGAGGAAGTTTTCTTGTATTCCTATACTTCGAAATGTTTTCATAAAGAAAAAATTTTGATTTTTTTCAAATGACTTTTCAACATCAATCAAGGTAATCATGTGATTTTTCCTCTTTAATGTACTACTGTGGTGTATTACATTAACCAATTTTCGCGTGTTGAGCCACCCTTTCCTATCTGGAATAAAAGTCACTGTGTCATGGTGCATAATTCTTTTAATATGCTGTTGAATTTGATTTGCAAGTATTTTGTTGAAGATTTTTGCATCTATAGTCATTACAAATGGTCTGTAATTTTCTTTTCTTGCAGTATCTTTGTCTGGCTTTGGCATTAGAGTGATGTTGGCTTCATAGAATGAGTTAGATAGCTGTCCCTCCTCTTCAATTTTTGAGGAGTTTGAGCAAGATTGATGTTAATTCTTTCTTGAGTACTTAGTAGACTTCACGTGTGAAACCATCTGGTCCTAGACTTTTCTTTTTTGGGAGTCCTTTGATGACTGACTCAATCTCTTTACTTGTGATTGCTTTGTTGATGTCTTCTATTTCTTCTTGAGTCAATATTGGTTATTCATGATTTTCTAAAATGTCATTCATCTTGTCTATGATGTCTAGTTTTTTAGCATATAGCTGCTCATAATATCCTTTCATTATCTCGTCAATAGCTATGTCCCCTCCCATGTCTGATTTTATTTATTTGAATCCTCTCTTTATTTTTTCTTTGTCAACCTGACTAAAGGTCCACCAATTTTATTGGTTTTGATGTGTTATGTTCTCATTTGCCTTTGTTTCAAGATACTTACTGCGTTCTCCTGTTATTTCTTTTTGACCCACTAGTTGTTTAAGGATGTGTTGTTTTACCTCCACATGTTTGTAAATTGTCTTGTCTCCCACCTATTTTGATTTCAAGCTTCATTCTATTATGGTCCAAGGAAGTGTTTTGTGTAATTTCAGTCTTTTTAAATTTATTGAGACCTGCTTTGTGACCCAACATGTGGTCTGTTCTTTCGTGTGTAGGAGTTCAGATGTCCTGTCCTCTAGTTCACTAGTCTTTTTTTCTGCCCCTTTAAATCTGCTACTGAATGCCTCCATTGTGGTTTCCTCTCTTTTATTGTATCTTTCATTCCCATAACTTCTACCATTTGTTTTTTCAAGCCTTTGAGTTTTTCTGTATGGCAAACCAGTGTCTTCTTTATATCCTTTATCTCTTTTGCCCGAATTTTCCTTCATCTTGCTTGAGTTTGATTTGATTTAGAAGATTTGTTTGAACATCTGTAATTAGTGTTTCAAATCCTGTATCTCTCTTTTGAGATGTTAGTTCGTTCCTTTTGTTTGGGCCATATCTTGGCGCTATCTGCTATGAATCATGATTTTTTTTTTTTTAATAAGACATCTGATTTTCTATTTTGTTTATCTGGATGTCATTTTCCCTCATTTGCCTAGGTTTTTCTTGTCAGTTGGCTTTGTCCTCTATCTGTTTTTTTTCTCTCTCTCTCTCTCACTGGTTTGTTGTCAGATTGCTCTGCCCCCAGTTTCCCTCCAAAACCAGGTGTCTTCAGGGATGGAGGTAAGTACTGGGCACCACCACAACATCTCTGTCTGTGGTTAAAACAGGTCTCTGTCTCCCAGTAGTCTCTGTTTTATCCGGCCTGAAAGAGCTGGGCTTATTTTGGGGCATTTCTTTGACAATTGAGCCATCTATATTTCTCAGCCAAAACTGATGTGATTACCCTCCAGCAAATCTAATCCAGCTCTGGTGGCCCCAGGATATGTTTTGAAAAGTCTTTGCAAATACTTCAATTCTCTTACACTTTCCAGTCTGCCCAGAAGAAGGTGCTATTCAGTAAATTAATCCACCTCAGAAGGTATTTGCCTTTTAGTCCCGGATGCATCTCTCTGGGCAGGGCCAAAATTGCAGAGTACCTGTGTCCTCACTTTGCTGGCCAAAATCTGATTCAATGTGGGGCTGTGTCCCCCACTTTGCCTGTGGCAGAGGACTCCCCTGGCTCCCCTAGTTTTCAGCAATAACCCTGGAGGAGAATTGCGCTGCCACTATTTTCCCCACAAGTCGGGGAAGAACTTTCAGACCCAGGGTGGGAAACTGAGTCTCTACACACGTATTTCATATTCTTTGTCTTTCATTGACCAGGGCCCTGAAATGTCCTCTCCTGTCCCCCAGTTCTCCAAACACTCGGGTGTCTGTCTCACTGCTGTGAGAGAATTTATATTCTGTATCTTCGGTGGGAGAGACCCTGGCTGCTGTTTCTGTTGCCCTTCTTGGACTGTGTACGCCCAAGTGTGGGGGAGGAAAGAAGGGCAGACAGTTTGAGATGGAAGTTTCCTATCTGATGTTTTCTTCTCTTTCAGAAGAGAAAAAATTTTTTACTCAATTCAGCATTGGTGCAATCTTTCTGCAGTCATTATCTTCTTCCAGAGTCCTGAGCAATTCAGAATTGGCTTTTTTTTTTTATGTTAAATCCCTAGGAAGAGATTTTTACTAGCTATTTACATTGCCATGGTAATGATGTCACTCCAATATATGTTATTATTACTCTATGATAATAGTATCTTAATACACTTATTACAGAACTGTTGGCATAATAATGGCTAGTATCATGTCATCGCTAAGTAAAATACCAAGGAAAATAATAGCAATAACCATAATAGTAATAACAAGAGTTTGTATAGATATGAAGGCTACTGTATGTCCATTCCAAACAATCCTTGTAAGTAAGGATTATCTAGCCCATATGTAAATGAGAAAATTAAATTTCATTTTTCCACTTATACTAGATAAATTTTTCTTAATATAGAATTTGTCCCGTTTGTCCTTTCAAGAAGAATAAAATTATTTATGTGACTTTTACATTGTGTCCTAATTATGCTTAGCTGAGAAACAAAATAAAATAAATATTTAATAATTTATAACACATGAAACCAGGTAAAATATTGAAATGCCAAAGTTTTACAACCAAATTAAAAGGAGTCATGAAATTCCATTCCATAAGATAGAAAATAATTGGAAGTAATTTATTTTCAATAATTATGCTACAGTCTAACATATTAACATTTAAGGTTTGTTAACAGTCTATCAGAATTCTTTTATGATATGAGTAACGTGAAAAATTTCAAATTTAAAAATTACCTTTAAAAATATATATAGTATTATTTTAAATATGCCTTTGACAAATTTTTAGTCTACATTTCAAGTCACGATTTAATGCATTTCAGAATATTTGCAGCATTGAGTAATGTGCATCAGAATATACTGAACAATTACATTTATCAACATTTTCTTGCAACATTTACTGAAAGATTTGAGTATGTAGTTCTAAAATATATAGCATTACTTTTCCAGACTGCGTTCCTCAGGCTGCAGTTATCAGTAATTGCTATCAGCAAGTTTTTTGCCAAAATCAAATATGTAAGTATGTATATTTTCAAATGTACATATACTACTGTACATTTATGACTTGTTGACTAAAATATATTTACATCTAATTAACACCATGCAGATAATAGCATTGACTATAATTTTATGAGAAAGCTGATGTCAAGGGAAGTAGTATATGAAAATAATTCTATAAGCTATCCTCTAATTAAGAATGGAGCACAAATTTAGGCCTTATATATCTCTCAGCTAAAACAAATAAGAAAATATGAGCAGTTATTTGTTTCTCACAAAATAAATGCAAAGTGTCAAAGTCTTTTTTTATATTGACAGTGAACACTTTTCTGACATAATTTTCTTGATGACAGATTTCCAGAGCATTCTTATTGGCAATGATGCCATAATTTTTATGGAGATTAGGTAATTACTCTGAGGATGAAATTAAAGAGTCTGGTAATACAGGTCAGGTTTTATTGTAGCTGCAGAACCCACTGGAAAAGTAAAAAAATAAGTAAAGTCAGATCATAGAGGATCCTAAGTCTCCTTGAGAGGGTGGACAATTTTCTTCAAATTTTTTCTTGCCTTGCTCACTCTGACGTGATGATCCAGCAATCTTCACAGTCTCTCAAGCATTTATAAGCTTACAGCCCCATCAACTGAAATTTTTGCCCAATCAATAGGGCATTCACAACCATAAGTCATGGCATTGTCAAATAAATCCAGTATTTTCCCATATTCATTCACTCTTATATTGATTAAACATTTAGTGAGTATATTTTCAAAGCAAATGATTTAAGTGATATGGCTTACAAAAAATATTAGCTCTCCTTTTTAGATACTTAAGATCAGTTAAGAGAGAAGACAATTAATACATAAAACATCACAACACACAATTAATAAACTATTATCGTTAAAAATATAAAAGAATCCCTTACATTAGGAACATATTTTAAATTGAAAGCAATTTCTGATGAACCAATGGGAAAATAAAATGAATTCACATTTAGGGAAAATATACATACGTATTATTTAAACGTATCTTCTAACGAAAGTTCACTGTGAGGTGAATTCTGAAACCACTTCCTTACTTATAGCGATGTTATTAAAATTTGTTACTATAAAATGCATTTTAAATGCTATTAATTTATTCAATTATATTCAAATTACATAGACCTTACTAAACTTTCATAAATGGAGATGTTTATTACTCTAATTTTTTAAGCTAACTTACCTGCAATATAAAAATTAGAATTCCATTAAATATTTCCTTACAATAATTTCTTTCCCCATACTATATATACCATGTATGTAAAAGTGACAGTGCAGGAAGAAATAATGAATACATACAGCATCTTCGTCTCTATGCAGATGAAGAAGAATAAGCTCTTGTCCTTGATTTCACTTTCACAGAAATCAACCAACTTAAAGTGTAATATAAAGAAAAACATTTGCATCAGCATTTTTAGTGTAATCATGTATTTCAATACAGCAGTGCACGGTTTAATGAGAATCCCTTCATTATAAATCATAGCACTAGTGTCCTTTTGGAAAGAATAAACTCATCACTCAAAAGTTCCAAAGTGAGAAAGTCATTTATGATAAACAATACATGTGAACCTTCACAAAGGAATGAGATGTGAACATGGTCAGCTTGTCTGAATACCACCTAATGCATTTCCAATTATCCATATTACAAAGCTAATATAGCCTGCTCCAAAAATAATATTAAGACTAGAAACCTATTGCCACAGCAATACAGCACCCTTTGATCTGCTTCTCAGTTCAAAGTTATTGCTGTAAACAATCTTCAATGTTCCCAAAGATATTTGTTTATATATATATGTAGATTTTTTGTCTGAACATTATTTCATATTTATGAAGCACATCAATTCTCTCTAAATAAATATGAATGGAAAGCAAATACTGCAAGGGTCAAGTATGTGTAGATTTTTGTTTTGATCACCCTAAATTCTCTTCCAGTTTTGTCTGTTGAGAAATACTGCTTTTTTTTTCATAAAGCATAGTCTATGCATCACTCGATGAAATTTGATTTCTTCGTAGGTCGAAGAACATGCTGTTTTGTTTAGAAGTATTCACATACCCCAAACCCCAACCCTTACAAGTTTAATTTTGACATCTCTTAATGTTACTATGGCTTATTGATTTCTAGGATTCCTCCTGAAATACTTCAAATGCAAGCAATACACCTATTAACTCACTGTCCAATTTGTAATAAAATTGCAAAGGCAGTTACTGAAAGCATTTAATACATCAAGACACTTAGGGAGTTCCATTAATAATTTAAACATTTTGTTTATTAACACTTTTTTTCTTTCATTGGCACAAGGGTTAGGAGGTAAAACAAAATACACTAAATATGCAAGGATCTTCTAAATTATTTCTCTAATTTCTCCAAAATCCTGAGTTTTCTCATATTAAGAGAGGTCCTCACGCTTAAGCTCACAGTTCTAATACTTTTTACTATATTGGATACTCAGATCCTGTACTAGAAATTTAAAATATTTTTTCAAAATAAACATTAAATTTGCATGGAGGTATTCTGCTATACATACTAAAAATATATGAATATATCATAATGAAGGAAGAGAGGATGCCTGAATACCCGGTATATAAAAATTACAGGATGCAAATAGAATATTTATGCAGTGTAGCAGTGCACACAATAAACCAGTAAGGTTCTACCTACTAACTTCATGCTTCACTGATCTGAATTTTAACTGGGAGTTTTTGGTGTTGAGCTTAAATATTATCTTTTAATGAGAATTTAAGACCTGATTTGCATAATCCTCAAGCAAAACATGTTGGATATTCAAAAGAGCCATCAGTATTCTTTTCCAATGCTCATATTGATGCAACTTAGAAAGGACTGTTCATGACAACCAGTCAAGAAAATAGAAATACAGTTAGTCCCTGTGTAATTACAAAATGTCTATCATTATAGTCATAGCAATGTGTTACCCAAACTTATACCCGTACTGCCTTGCAAGTGTCTTTTGTAATTCGTTTATTTCGCTATCTCTTTTTAGCACCTGTAAAATATAAAACAAATAACAAAGCAGTCAAAAATGCAAGTGAAACTTTTGGCAACTGAGCTGTTTTCCACTTTCAGTCACTTTTCTTTGGAAGAAAAAAAAAAACATGAAATGTGACCTATTATTTCTTCATAATTTTGTACTCTGTATTAGAGTCATAGAATTTCCTTCATAAAATAAAAAAATATATATTTTTGCTTAATTCCCAATCATTATTATTTTTCTGTGACTGTTTTATTTAAGTTGTAAATAATGTAGTCCAAAAAATCAAGTGAAAAAGACTTGTTAAAGCTAGTAAATATATTAGAGATATACCTTCTTACTTGAGATATTTTGAGAGAAACAAATTAGCAGGGGTTTTGGTCACATTTAAAAAAATGTTTTATCCTTCTTTTAAATGCTGTAATACTCAAAGATTATTTTTCCTTAAACATTATTTCAATTTTGCCAATCAGAGATATTTTTTGCTGATGTTATTTAGTTGGAGGTTCAATTCAGGTTTGGTGAAATATTTACACGACATCCATATTTTAATTTAAAGGAATAAAAGTGTTTAAAAATATTTTATACCTGCATATGCCTATAGGTAGATCAGCAATGGATTTATTAAATTAGCTAAGTGTGAACAAAGCAACAATACACAGTTTAGAGACCTAAGTATATTAAATACACTATGTATTTGAAAATGATATGAACTCAGTCTTCATGCACTTTTATGAAAATTCCACGTTATTTAAATTTATAAAGAAAATATAGTGTTATGTTTTGTAAGTCTAGGATCCTGAAAGTGATTCAAGTTACATCAGTTAATGATTGTGTTGCCTTGAGCAAATTACTTAATTATTTAAGTTCTAATTTTCTCAAAAATGAAATACGAATGGGGAAGCCTCCTATCTTAAGGGGGCAATATAGGAATTTAGTGAGCTAATTAAATCAGAGTACTCTACACATAGAACACCCATAAACAATATGTTATCTTATATGATTTTATTAGTAGTAATACTGTTAGCATTATTAGATGATAGTTATGAATAAAACTCATTGTAGTTTCATAGAGGGGAACTAACTATGGTATAGCTCCCTTACTTACTTGCTTTGTGACATTAGAAAATTCACCAACAGTTTCTCAGCTGCAAAATAATGCCATAATACCTACCTCAGTTGTACAAGATTATTTGGCATGAAATTCATTTTTAAACTGCACATTTGTATGAAATGTTATACGTAAACTGTATAGCATTTAACATAACATATCTCCAATTATCCTTAACATCTGCCTGAATAAAGGACACTAATTTTCCAAATTTTCTATGTCCACCAAAGTTCATAGCTATTTCCTCATTTATCTGAAACATTTCTGATTACTAGATGAAGAGGAACTAAGAGGCAAAGAGAAGGGAATACATTGCTATTGTAATTTTGCAGTTATTATTCTTGGCCTCCATAAATATTAAAATTTTCTTCATTCTTTCTTTTCTCTCTCTCTCTCCCATCTTTCCTTGCATTCTTCATCTGTTTCTTTTTTTCTTACTCCTCACTCTTTCTTTCCCCATCCCATTATTTTTAATTGGACTTTAGATGCAGGAAGAATAATAAATTATATTTATCACTTTATAAGTTTTGAGTCATACAATGCAATATTCTTGCTTTGTTTTGGTTTAGTTTCTTTCCTTTCTCCATTCAATATAGAGTAGTTTGACCCACATTAGGGTATTATGAAATATTGCAGAATGAAATCAGTATGTGTTGAAAAATAATGAAATCTATTTCCCCTCAATCATTCTTAGGCTGTCGTAAAAAGTATAGATCATAAAGGAAAGTGGCTTAGATAAATTTTCAAAAAAACTATGAAACTATCTCTCTTGCTATCTCATTCATTTCCAAACATTCTGACACAAATCTATATAAATGGATATGTTTGTATTAGTATGCATACATACATGGATATAAATGCATATATACATATATAGACAAAAAAGTGAATTACTTTAAAAATAAGTATTTAATTATTTGAATGCAAAGATGTTACTGATTACTTGATTTCTAGAAAACTGAAGGCGGATCAAATCATTTTGGTAGCTGGTAGGTCATTAAAATACAGTTAATAATGGATTACTGTTTTATTTTTAGCATGTAACTTGAAAATTATTCAGATAATTGAGGTTCATTCTATGAAAGATTCTACTAGTAATGAAAATCTTTCATAGTGTTCTTTTTTCTAATTGAATTAAAGGGGTTATTAAACCAATGTTCATTTATAATCTAATGGATAAAACTAGGAAAAGTGATAAAACAGTTTCAGTTCAAAATGGAATGTTTACAATAATCAGAAACATACATTATTCCAAAGTACTTAAATTTAATATAAGAACATTTCATGTAAATAAGTATAAGAGTATATATCTGTTTATTTGTGTTGTTTTACTTTACAAAAGTTGATGAAATGCAATATACCAGAAATGAATTGGCTCTTACAATGGGAATTTATTGGCTTACATGTTAAAATTTCTGAGGCCATGCAAATGTTTAAATCAATGTATCAACAAATATCTTTTTCCTGAAGAAATCTGCTGGCAATCCTGGACTCCTCTGTCACATGGGAAGGCACGTGGTGCGTCTGCTGGTCTCTCCCTTCTCTGCTTTCTAGCTTTTGGCTTCAGTAGCTTCCTCTCTGAGCTTCTGTATATTACTCTTTTTTAGCATGCGTCTCTCTCTGAGTTGCTCTGTTGCTTTCCTCTTTCAGATTTTCTGGGGCTTTAATGTGTGTTTTCTCTCTTTTTCTTTTCATGTACGTCTTTATTTTATTGCTTTCTATCCATACGCTGGATAAAAGAGGTTTTCAGTCATAAGGTTTTTACAATCATGCAGTCACAAGATAAAAGCTACATATTTATAGAAGCATTTTCATACTTAAAGGCTATTGGAATACAGTTCAACAACTACAGGTATTCCTTCAGGTTTATATAGTAGAAACTGAAAAAAAAAATCTATAAAATGAGTCCATAGTTACAATCATTTGTTAAATCTTAATTTCTTAGTTACATCTTGTTCTAGTTTGCTAGCTGTCGGAATGCAATATACCAGAAATGGAATGGCTTTTAAGAAGGGGGAATTTAATGAGTTGCTAGTTTGCAGTTCTAAGGCCGAGAAAATGTCCCAATTAGAAATGTCTAATCAAAGGCATCCAGGGAAAGATACCTTGGTTCAAGAAGGCCGATGGAGTTCAGGGTTTCTCTCTCAAGTGAGAAGGCACATGGCGAACACAGTCAGGGCTCCTCTTTCTCGGCTGGAAGGGCACATGGCAAATACAGCATCATCTGCTAGCTTACTCTCCTGGCTTCTGGTTTCCTGAAGCTCCCCAGGAGGCGTTTTCCTTCTTCATCTCCAATGGACTCTCCACTTCATGGTGCTGCAGCATTCTCTGCTCTCTCTGAATCTCTCATTCTCCAAAATGTTTCCTCTTTTATAGGACTTCAGAAACTAATCAAGACCCACTCAAATGGGTGGAGACAAGTCATCCCCTGATCCAGTTTAACAACCATTCTTAACTAAATCACATCAACCAGGGAGATGATCTCATTACAGTTTCAAATATACAGTATTGAATAGGGATTATTCTACCTTTATGAAATGCAATTTATATTAAAACATGGCTTTTCTTAGGGGGCATGCTTCCTTTCAAACCAGGACACATCTCCTCCATCTCATTTGATCATTGTCAATCTTCAGGGATATCTGGGAAATGACCATGCTATACTAACTTCTTCATGCTGAAAAGTGGTGCCAACATGGGACAGAGGAATGAAATTAGTTGATGTTCTTAGAGAGACTGGTACTACTGGATGTCAGGGGGTATCTGGCAAAGGAGTCATCTGGAGGCTTTAAGTTTCTGAAAAAATAGGATGACTAAACTTTTATGAAGTGTTAGAGAAAGCCTGGGATATTCTTTAGAGCTTTCAGGAATACTGTGGATTGGGGTTTGGCATCTGTCTCAATTTGTAATATCTGGCTGAAGCTTGCATGAGTAATCCTGAGAATGACTTTGCAACTTTATTTGAAATCTCTTAACCAATGAAACTTTATTTGGTATCATTTCCATTCCCCCCTTTGGTCAAGAAGGCATTGTCCATCTCACAACGTCAGGGCCATGTGCATCCCTGCGAGTCATGTTCCATATTGCCCAAAACACAAACTCCTGGGAGTCATGTGTCATGCGGGGGGTCATGTAGTGAATTTATTTGCAGTTTGTCTTAGAGAGGAAGGCTACACCTGAGCAACAAAAGAGATTCTCTGGGGGTGAATTAGGCATAATTATGAGTAGGCTAGGCTTTGTCATTACAGAAATAATTTTCATAGAGGCAAGTCTCAAGATCAAGGATTCCCAATTTAATGTTTAAGTGAATATCAGGGATTCCCCAGGTGCAGAATTTTAATAGTGCCATATTTTTCTCCAGTCCCTCAAAGGACTTTGCAAACATTTTTTTTTTAAGTTTTCTGCTCCCAATACTCTGGAATGTACTCAGGTATTCCATTAACTTATACAGAGTAACAAGGCCTAATTTCCAATTCTAGGTCCCATGCAATTATGTTTAAATAAACTAGCCAAACAGGTTAAATTGGACAGTATGCTGCAGAAAATTTAAATTTTGGGCAAAAAAAAAAAAAAACTTATTATACAGTATTGTTCTATTCATTTCCGAATGAGTCTTATTGAACATTCTGTCCCTTTTTAGACTGACTGCTCTATCTTTGCTCACTGTCTGTCCCTTTGAAATCTGTGTCTTCAAACTCAATTCTCAGATTTTCTCATTATAGTTAGTTTGTATTAGTGAGACCATACAATATTTTCCCTTTCATTTCTGGCTTATCACACTCAACACAATGTCCTTAAGGTTCTTTCACCTAGGTGTATGCCTCATGACTTCATTCCTTTTCACAGCTGCAAACATTCCATCATATGTGCACACCGCAGTTCACACTTCTGTTCATCAGTGGGTATACACATAGGCCATCTCCATCCATTGGCAATCATGAATAACACCACGGTAAACACCAGAGTGAACATGTCTATTCATGTCCCTGCTTTTAGTTCTTCCAAGTACATACCTAATAATGGGGTTGCAGTATCAGGTGGCAACCTTGTCTTAGCCTTATGTGGAACCATGAGGTTCCAGCAACAGTTCAGCCCTCCCGAGCGGCTGTGCTATTCCACTTCCCTACCAAGAATGAATAGGTGTATCTGACTCTCCACATCTTCTCCAGCCCTTGTATCTTTCTGTGTAATGTTTAAACACTTTTATTCATGCATCAAACAATCCATCCTAAGTGTACAATCAGTGGCTCCTGGTGTAATCACATGGTTATACATTGAACAATGAAATCTGTAATTGAACATTTCCACTTCTTCCACAAAGAAAGAAGAGAAAGGGAAAAAAGTACAAACAACAAAAATTCTTACACTCTTCCCTTATTTCTGCCTCTTAGCTTTGGCATATTGCCTTTATTACATTTAATGAAAGAATATTACAATGTTACTCCTAACTACATACCCTACATTGAATTAATTGCATTTTCCATATACCATCCAATTTTTCACAACTGGCAGTGGTGATATTCATTTGTTCTCCCTCGTGTAAAAGCTTTCTTATATTTGTGCATTTAATCACCATCATTGCCCACTCTAGGTTTTGCTAAATTAGATAATTCAAATTTAGATCTTCCATCTTTCCTTCTGGTCTCATGCATACCCCCCACCTTCCTATTTCAACCATACTCACATTTAACATTGTTCATCATACTTATAATATTTTGGTACAGTCACACAGTATTGTGCTATCCATGTCGAACCTTTACAATCAATCTTGTTAATCATTCTATACTCCATCATCATCAAACACACAATCTCCACTCTCTTTCTTCTTCCTGATAATCTGTGTTCTCTACTTTAACTCTCAGAGTTTGAACATTAAAATTAGTACATATTAGTGAGACCATGAAGTATTTGTCTTTTTGTTTCTGGCTTATTTTGATCAACATAAGCTCCTCAAGATTCATCCATGTTTTTGCATGTGTCATGACTTTATCCTGTCCTACACCTTCACATTATCGCATTGTATGTATACACCATAGTTTGTTTATTCACTTTTCATTTGATGGACATTCAGGCTGTTTCCATCTATTGGCAACCATGAATAATGACACTATATTCATCAGTGTGTTTAGGTCTGTTCATGTTCGTGCTTTCAGTTCTTTCAAGTATATATCCTTGTAGTGGGATTGCTGGATCGTGTGGCAATTCTATACATACCCTCCAGAGGGACTAACTGCCTTCCAAAGAGACTACACCATGCTACATTCCCACCAACAATGAATAAGTGCACATATTTCTCTACCTCCCCAGCATTTACAGTTTCCTGTTTTCTTAAAATGAGAATTTTAGTACTATGATATGAAATAAAACTGTGGTTTCAAAGTGCATTTCCTTAATATCTAGAGAGCTATTAGAAATTGAGCATATTTTCATGTGCTTTTGAGGCATCTGAATTTTCTCTTTGGTAAAATGTCTATCCATCGCTTAACAATTTTTAAATTGGGTTGTGTGTCTTTTTGTTGTTTAGCTGTAGTATTCTTTATATATTCTGAATATTAAATCCTTACTTGGTATGTCATTTCCAATGTCATCTCCCATTGAGTCAGTTTCCTTTTTGTTTTCCTGACAAAGTTCATTGATGTGCAAAAGTATTCAATTTGGGGGAGATCCCTTTTATTTATACTTTCATTACATGTGCTTTGGTTATAAGGTTTAGGAGACTGCCTCCTATAATAAGATCATTAAGCAATTCCCCTACATTTTCTACTAAAACTAGTAGTTGTCTTAGGTCTAGTGCTGAGATCTTTGATTCATTTTGAGTTAATTTTTGTATAAGATATGAGATAAGGGCCCGCTTCATTCTTTTGAATATGAATATCCAGTTCTCCAAGCACTATTTGTTGAAGAGGCAGCTCTCTCCCAGTGGAGTGGACTTGGCTACCTTATTAAAAACCAATTGTCTATAGATGAGAGGGTCTATTTCCATACACTCATTTCAATTTCATTGGTTACTGTGTCTATCTTTATGCCAGTAGCATGTGATTTTGACCACTGTAGCTTTGTTTAATACATTTTAAAGTTAGGTAGTGTGAGACCTCTAATCTCATTTTTGTTTCTCAAGATATTTTTAGATAGTCAAGGCATGCTGCCATTCCAAATAAATTTGATTATTGGCTCTCCTATCTTTGCAAAGTAAATTGTTAGGATTTGTATTGATATTGCCATGGAATCATTAAAACAGACTGGGTAGAATTGGCATCTGAGTTATATTTAGTCTTCCAATCCATGAGCATGGTATAACCTTCCTTTTATTTGTGTCTTCCTTGATTTCTCTTAACAATGTTTTGTAGTTATTTGTGTAGGAGTTTTACATGTCCTTGGTTAAACATATTTCTAAATGTTTGATACTTTGGTTGCTATTGTAAATTGAATTTTTTTCTTGATTTCCTCCTAAGATTGTTCATTTCTACTGTATAGAAACACTACATATTTTTACGTGTTGATCTTGAATCATGACACTTTGTTGTGCTTGTTTATTAGCTTTAGAAACATTGCTGTAGATTTTTCAGAATTTTCTACATATATTAGAAAATATGTAGGATCATGTCATCTGCAACTAAAGATTTACTTCTTCCTTTCCAATTTGTTTGCCCTTCATTTCTTTCTCTTGCCTAATTGCTCTAGTTAGAACTTCCAGCACAGGGTTGAATAACAGTGGTCACCATGGACATCCTTGTCTTGTTCCTGGTCTTAGACAGAAAGCTTTCAGTTTTTCCCCATTGAGTATGAATGCTGGGTGTGTGCTTTTCATATATTCCCTTTATTATGTTGAGGAAAGTTCTTTCTATTCCCATCCTTTGAAGTGTTTTCATAAAAAAAAAAAGATGCTGAATCTTGTCAATTCCCATTTCTGCATCAACTAAGATGACCATGTGGTTTTTCTCCTTTTGATTTATTGATGTGGTATATTACATTAATTGATTTTCATGTGTTTAACCGCCCTTGCATACTTGTAATGAAACCTACTTGGTTATGGTGTCTAGTTCCTTTCATGTGTTGTTGGATTCGATTTGCAAGTATGTAGTTGAGGGTTTCTGCCTTTACATTTATTACAGAAATTGGTCTGTAATCTTTTTCTCTTGTAGTGTCTTTGTCTGGGTTTGGTGTTAATGTGATGCTGGCTTCATAGAATTAGTTAAATAGGTCTCTTTTCTCTTCAATTTTTTGAAGAGTCTGAGCAGGATTGGTACTAATTCTTTCATGAATGTTTGCTACAATTTACACATGAAATCATTTGGTCCTTGACCTTCCTTTTTGGTGGATTTTTTATATGACTGTTGCAATTTTTTACTTGTGATGGGTTTATTGAGGCCTTCTATTTCTTCTTGAGTCAATGATGGTTTTTCCTGCTTCTTTAGGAAATTTTCCATTTCATCTATGTTGTTTAATTTGTTACCATATAGTTGCTCATATCCTCTCATCATCTCCTTTATTTCTGTGGAGCCCATAGTTATGTCCCCCCTCCCACTTCCGATAGTACTTATTTGAAACCTCTCTTTTTTAATTTGCCAGCCTATCTAAGGGTCCATCAATTTTATTAATTTTCTCAAAGAACCAATTTCTAATTTTATTGATTCTCTCTATTGTTTTCATAGTCTCAACTTCATTTATTTCTGTTCTAATCCTTACTATTTTTCTTATTGTTTGCTTTGTGGTTAGTATGCTACTCTTTCTCTAGTTCCTTGAGGTAAGCCATTAAGACCTCTATTTTTACCTTCTTTTTAAATATAGGAATTTATCTTTTACCAACCTTTCACTTTCAATCTATTTTTTGTCCTTGAATCTAAAGTGAGTTTCTTGTAGAGGGCCTATAGATTGATCTTTTATTATTATTATTATTATTATTTTTATTTTTTTATCCATTCGGCCATTCTAAGTCTTTTCATTTGAGAGCTGAATCCATTAGTATTTAATGTTGTTACTGTAGAGGGAGTACTTTCTTCGACTGTCTTGTCCTTTGGATTTTAGATGTTATGTATTTTTTTTTCATATTTTACCCTTTTAGTTACTCTTATTGCTAATTTTCATTTCTACATGTCTCTCCAAACCTCTCTTTCCTGTCTTATCCTATCTGCCTGTTACACCCCTTTTAATATTTCTTATAGAGCAGGTATCCTTTCATGAGTTCTCTCAGTGTCTGTTTATCTGTAAATATTTAAAACTCTCCATCATTTTTGCTGGATAGTTTTTCTCAATCCAGAATTCTTGGTTGGCAGTTTTTCTCCTTCATGATCTAAAATATATTTTGCCACTACTATCTTGCCTCCATGATTTCTGCTGGGAAATTCACACTTAGTCTTTTGAGTTTCCCTTTTATGTGATGGGTCACATTCTTACTGCATTCAGAATTGATCCTTGGCCATCTGATTAGTAAGTGTCTTAGAGCAGGTCTATTTATGCCTCTTCAAATCTGTCACTGTATGTCTACACTCTTTTGATAATCTCTTCTATTGTATCTTTCATTCTCTTAGGCTTTGTCATTTGTTTTTGTAAGCTTTTAAGTTCTTCTTTATGATTGTCCAGTGTCTAATTTATATCCTTCATCTCTTTTGCCACATTTTTCTTCAACAAGTGGAAGAGATTTAGAATATCTGTTTGAACATCTTTAGAGTTGTTTCAAATTGGGCATACCATTTGAAGTCTTAGTTTGTTACGCTGAATGAGACATGCCTTCATGCTTCCATGTATGACTCATCTAGTTCACTAATTCTCCTGCCTCTTCAAATCTGTTGTTGTATGTCTCTGCTGTATCTTTCTGTATTCTATTGTGTTCTTCATTCCCATAAGTTCTGTGATTTGTTTTTGCAAGTTTCCAAGTTCTTCTTTATGGTCACCCAGTGTCTTCTTTATGTCTTTCATATTGTTTGTCACATATTGAATTGATTTAGAAGGTTTGTTTGAGTATCCTTAACTAGTCCTTACAACTCCTGTATCTCATCTGAAGTTTCAGTTTGTTCCTTTGTCTGAACCATGTTAATGTGCTTCTGAACCATGTTAATGTGCTTCCTAATATGACTCATGATTTTTTGCTGGTGTCTAGAATCTGATTTGCTTGATTAATTTATCCTGGAACTAATTTTCTCCCTTCTGCCTAGGCTTTTGTTCTTGATTAGCTTTGAGCTCTAATTGTTCTTTGTTCTTGGGTTCAACTTTTTCTAGATCTCTCACCTGGCTTCTGTTTAGCTGATTAGAATTGGGCAGCTTTTATTTTTCTGATTATTTCCAAAGCTATATGGAATGATTTTTTGAGATTTCCATTTTGGGGGCAATTTTTCCACCCCCAGGAAAAAGCTTCCTCTTCCCTCTTCTTCCTTAGGATATGTTGATCTGATGTTGTTTTCATTGGTTTGTTTTTGTGAGAGCCGAGTCAGAGCAACAAGCAAGAATGGAAAAATCCACCACAAAGAATCAACATCTCGAGGCTCTCAGGCCCCTCTAGCAGTTGCATCCTAGTGATACCGCTTGTATAAACATCCACGCTTGGGCAGTTACAACCTCGCAGCTTGAAATTAATTTCCTTGATTGAATCCCTCCCCTCCGACAGTTACAACCTTGCAGAAGAAAAACAGCATTTTAACTTTTAACCTCACCAATGGAAAGCTGCCAACTCCCAAAAACCCACCTAAGAGAAACCCACCTAAATCTATCTCCAATCCCCCTTTAAAAACTCCTACTATGGGTGGTGTGACGGTGGCTCAGCAGGCAGAGTTCTGGCCTGCCATGCCGGAAACCTGGGTTCATTTCCTGGTACCTGCCCATGGAAAATAAACAAACAAACTAACTAATAAATAACTAAAAGTCCCTACTTGGATCCGGGGGGTGTGAGTTGACTTCTTGAGTTAACTCTCCATGCTGCACCTCTGCTAATAAACCTTTTTCCCAGTGTCGGTGCCCATGTCTCTGCCTCTATTTCTTGTCTCCGACCTCCACCCAAGTCCAGGACTTGCAGGTTTGTTTTGTTTTGGTTTTGCCTTTATGTTTTTAACACTCATTTCGTTACTTCTAGAAACTGCTACCTGGAGGGCTGATTCTGGGAAGAAAGTCACTGCACAGAGTATCTAGCCCAGTTTTCCCCAGATGGGAAGGGTCCAGGACTCAGGACTGGGATGCAGTTCATTATCAAGGTTTCCTGGGGCTGCTATCAGCAGGGTGCAAGGTTTCCCTTGAATCTTCCTGATTCTGTGCCTTTCCTGTCCTGCCCCGCAAGTCCCCAAAGGCCTAGGGTGGTAATTTGCCTTTAATTCTTATCCAACACAACCCCTGCCAAAGGAGCTGCTGAGAGAGAGTCTGTAGGAGGAAGCCATTTGGAATTGTTGCTGTTTTCCCAGCCCCTGGTGACTGAGTTCTTCAAACAGCAATCACTGCCTGTGCTGGGCCTTGCTGCCCCTTTTCTTGGGGAGGAGTTAGGGGAGGAGTCATTCCTTGGCCCCCTGTTCCCTGCAGACTGGGAAAGCCCCAGCATTATTAAGCAGCCCCACTTCCATCACTGCCTAAAATTGACTTAGTTATTTGCAACATTATTCCTCTATTGAAAATTTTAAATGAATTTGTCAACTACTCCATCGCTCCAGAAATCAGTAATTTGTATTTAAATAAATATTCACTCATGAGCATAAGAAATCTCTCCATTGACTCTAAATTTATTTTATGTCATTAATGGACTCTTTGGTTGCTTTCTATATCAGTCGCGCATGTTTTTGCATGGATGGTTCATAGTCATAGAGTTGTTGATATTTGTGTGAATGCTGTTTTGGTTTTCTATTTTAATTTTTTACTGGTTTTCTCTGTTATACATAAATAGTGTTGATTAAGCAGTAGGTAATTAATACCCATTCCTACTGCAATACCTAGACTGATCTGAATCCATGACTTTGGTTTAAGATTGAAAATCATATGCAAGCTATAATAAATAGGCCAGCATCAAAATTACTTGAGTCTTAAGAGGGGAATAGGTGAGGCAACAGAGCATGTATGGTGATGGTATATACTGGAGGTCTTGTGACTCCCAGACGCATTAATCAATGTCCCCACCTTGCACATGAGAAATAAGGCTGCATGGATAAACACAACCTTCATTAAAACAAGCTCATTAGACCTGAAGAACCTTCAGCTGCGTCTCATTAATTTCAGGTTAGCTATAAATTAAAGATTACTCAACAAAGAATCTTAGCAATGAGTTGCAGGTGGGCGGTTTGTTACACAGTAAACTCAGTCAGATTCCCAAATAGATTGGTGCAGTCTAGATTTGTTGAGTTAAATAAAAAATAAAATAATAATAATAATAAAAGATACCGTATTATTTTACAACCTGGACCAAATTCTCAGGCATCTTTGGAGCTGGTGGATAAGCCCCAGATCAGCTAACAATGCATCCTACCCAATTTCTGGCTCTCATTTAGCCAATATTTTGTCCAAAATAATTGAACAAATCCTGGGAATTCATGATAGCTTTCTTTCTTACAATTATTCTCAATGTTTGCCTTCTTTTTGTTTATATCTTATATATTTAGTCAGGACATCTAGTACCAGTTTAACTCTAACCATGATAGTGGGTGTATTTGCTGTGTTATTTGCCTTCATGAGAATTAATAAATAGGTTCTTTTCTGAGTATGATATTTGCTGGAGTAATGTAGGAAATTACATATATGATTTATACCTTTTATAGGAACAGTGTATACTGTAGTTATAGAATATAATAGAATAGTTCTCAGAGAGGTTTATCAGAAATAACAAAATACACCTCAAGAATTTTTATCTATATAAAATACATAAATACATATATACATGCACATAAGCACGCAGAAAAATAATCCATGAGACAATTATCTGTACATTGTCACAAACTGGCACTGGCATTTATGGTTCCTCTTTTAGTTTCTAAAAACAACAACAACAAAACAACAACGTTCAATTGGACTGTATCACCAATATTTTAAAGAAACAACTAGTTCCCTTTCCTTTGCTCCAGCTCTACTGATCTCCTTTGGGTTAATTACATATACAGGTACATTGGGACCTTAGGATTTTGCATTTCACATTTCCTCTACTGTCTTGCCTCGGATATTCACCTGGTTTGCTTCTCCATTTCTTAAAGACATTGTTCAAATGTATCTTTACAGTAAGGTCATGTCTGACCACTCCATAGAAAACAGAAAAATCTCCCATTCCTGGGTTTGTTTATACATATTTCATTGATTATCTTTTCTCCATGGTATTTATTTATCTTTTGCTTGCTAGAAATTATACCTTTAATTTACTTGGTTTATTTCTGTTCACTAAAATAATGCTCCTTAAAAATAAAGATATTTTTTCTCTTTTCTTTGAATTTTATATCTACCAATACTTTGGAAATGTTGATATATGGTAAAAACCAAATAAATATTTGTTTTGTGAGTTTTTAAGTTAATTTATTGAGATAATTATGCAAGTATGTAACTTTTTATGCTTTAGGGCATAAATATTATGAAATACATGGCTATATAATGATATGCAAATGAATGATACCTTATCCTAGGACCTTTCCATTCTGAGTTAAATAATTGTGATATATTCCTTTTCTAATACACTATTGGATTTACTTAGTTAAAAATATTTAGGATTTTTGAATGTATATCATAAATCAATAAAAAGTTTTGTGCATGTTTGTTCCTAGCAAATCTTATTATGGCTAAATATTTTTATATAACTTGGGAAAAACCCTGGAGTTATAAATGCTAGTTTATGGGGTATGTGTATATTTAACACTCAACAAACTGAGTTGTTTCTAAACTGATTGTAACTTTCCTACTCCTGCCATGTTCAAGTAGGCCCATTCAAGTTGGATGAAAATGAAAATCCAAAATACCAAAACATATGAAATGCAATAAAGTCAGTGCTGAGAAGGAAAAATTACCCCTGTAATTGCTGAAATTGTAGTTCTAAATGAGCATCTTAGAAAAGAAAGTGGGAGGGACTGCGAGGGTGGTTCAGTGGTAGAATTCTCACCTGCTATGCGGGAGATCTGGGTTCGATTCCCAGCCCATACAATTTCCAAACAAACAAAAGAAACCAACAGAAACAAACAAGCAGCAAAAATAAATTTCAAAAAAATGGTGCTGTAATAGCAGGGTGATCACATGAAAAAAGAAGGAAATGTGACCACCCCATACAGAATACAAAAAAAGGGGGGGGGGGGAATGTGGTCTCCAGCATGGTAATATAAGACACTCCTGATCAAATGCCCCAAGAGAATCTGTAAATAAAAGGACAAATTCCACTTGCTTAGCATTCTGGAGGGTGCTAGAGACTGGATAAGGACTCTACAACTGCTGAATTAAAGGAAAAAAATATATCAGCTAGGAAATTTCCATCCCAATTAATTTGCATTCATCCCCATGTGAACATGGTACACTCTGAATCTGTCCAAAGGTCAGAAAGGTTCCAGAGTCCTTAAAACACATTTATTACAGCAAAGTTACAGCAGCTCTGGTATTTGGAATAATTGTAATCCATGGGGAGTATCTGGGAAGGGGCATGTATGATGTGCTGGCCTTCTTTCCTATCTCCTGCCAGCTAAGCCTGTCTTCCATCCACCACACACTTACAATGCGACTGAGATTATTAGGGTCTCCAGGAAAATGGACTATTTCTAGTACTGAATTGTTTTTCATTTTTTTTTAATGTTGCATTACTTATCGTTACCCTGTGTTCAAGATGATCCAAGATAAGTTAAAAAAACATAAGATCAGCATTAGGAGTGGGTAAGCCTACAAATGAACTTTCAATCTGCACTGACCATTCCAATTTGCATTAATTAAAATAAATAAAATTAAAAATTGAAAGAAAAAAAAAACAAATTTCCATCCAGGACATGCAGGGCCATTATCCTCCCACTCACTCTGTCCCACACAGTGGCCTGAGTCCCACCCACTACAAATCACAGAAATGAATTAGAATTCCAGGCATGTCCTTGGGTCTGGGACACAGATCCAAGGCCACAGGGACCCAGGGCAGAACGCTAGCCTTTGAGTCATGCTGCATATGAAAGGGACCTAAGTGGCGGAGGCCGGTAGGAGAAAAAGAGAGCTGCAGCAGAACTCCTGGTGAGAGGTGCCCTCACTCAATCCAGCCCGTGTTGTCTGGACCACCTAATGCAAAACAGACTCTTCTGAAGTGACTCCTCTTTCTGGAGTGACCCAATGCGGCTCCCCAAGGTTGGACATCTTGACAGGGAAGGAACTGAAGACAGAGAGGGCTCAAAGAAGAAATAAAAATAAGAAGAGATTTAGCCTGAATTTATGTTTCTGTTCTCTGAACAGAAATGTGTAAAGAAAAGGGGAATGTGAGTAAGGGAAAGAAGTTAAACAAGGAGAAAATTTGACAAGAAAACCATCAGAACATATCTAGATTCCCAGAGAAGTAATCAGGAAAGGAAGCTTTCTGCAGGAGGTGAAACAATTGTACAAAAATGCAATCTTAACAGTCATATTGCATATTCAGGGCAAGAAACAGATGAAGAAGTGCTGAGAAAATTTCAACAGTTAACCTGGGCTAATTTAACTGTTTAGAATAAACTGGAACAAGCATCCAAGTAGAGCCTTAACACAAAGCCAAGCAAAATAAAACCCAAAATAAGAAGGAGAAATGGACTTTCAAAGTGAACTTATTAAGATAAAAAATAAAAGATAAGAAAGTTACAAACTAAGCCAAGAAAAAGGAAGCTATGACTCATTCAAGGGAGCAAGTTAAAACTTCAGAAGAGACACAGAGCTTTGAACATCTAATTAAAGAAATTTAAGCAAATCTCCCCAATCAGTTTTAGGGGACGAAGGAAAATATGGATAATGAGAGAAAGGATATCAAGAAGACAATATATGCACATAAAGAAAAATTTGAAAATATGAAAAGAATCGTAACAAAAATTATGGGCATGAAAATCACAGATGCAGAGATTAAAAATGCACTAGATGCATAAAAAAAGCTGATTTGAACAAGCAGAAGAAATCAGTGAACTAGATGATAGGACCATCTAAATCGTGCAATTAAACGAATAGAGAAAAGAATAGAAAACATCAATAGTGTTCCAGGGATTTGAGTGACAGCATGACATGCACATGTATATGTATCATGGATGTCCAAGAAGTAGAAGAGAAAAAAAAAGGCATAAAAAGAATTTTTGTGGAAAAAATAGCCCCCAATTTCCACACTTTTAGAAAAGACATAGATATACATGTCCAAGAAGTATGTTGTACTTCTTGTAACTCCAAACATAATAAACCCTAACAGACCCTAACAGACATACTCTACAATACATGCTAATCAGAATGCCAAATGCCAAATATAAAGAAAGAATTCTGAAAGTAGCAAGAGAAAAATGATTCATCACATATAAGGGGTCCTCAATAAAACTAAATTCTGATTTCTCATCAGAATCCATGGAACCAAGAAGGCAATGGTATGATACATTTATGGACTTAACGAGATAAAATGCCATTGAAAATTCTGTAGCTGGTAAAAGCATCATTAAAATTAAGGGAGATTTAAAAATATTCACAGATATCAACCATTACACTATGGGCAACTGATTTTTAACAAGGTGACAAAGATGACATAATTGGGAAAGTTTAGTCTCTTCAGCAAATTGTGCTGTGAAAACTGGAACTCCATTTTCCAAAAAAAAAAAAAAATGGAGGAGTCTTACCTCATACATCAAACAAAAGGCAACGAAAAATGGAATAAATGACTAAATATAAGAGCCAGAACTATAAAACCCTTAGAAGAAATCATAAAGAAGCATTTTCAGGATGCTGCATTAGGGAATTGTTTCTTAAACTTTACACTCAAAAGCACAAGCAACAAAAGGAAATATATATATATAAATATAAGTACCTTAAACTGAAAAATGTTGAGCCTAGAGGACTTGACCACAAAAGTAAAAGTGCAACATACACGATAGGTGAAAATATTTGGTAACTACATGTCAGATAACCATTTAGTATCCAGAATATATAAATAAATTCTTCAACTGAACAGCAAAAAGACATACAACTTAATTTTAAAATGGGCCAAATCCTCTAGTAGACATTTCTCCAAAAAAATTGAAAAAAAAGCACTTGAAAATATACTCAGTATCACTAGTTATTAGGGAAATCAATAACACAATGAGATATCCTTTCACAACTCTGGAACGGCTACCATTACAAAAGTAACAAAGTAAAAGTATTGGTGAGGATGTGGAGAAATAAGAAACACTGACTTATAACTCATGGGGATGAAAATGATGCAACCACTTAGAAGGCAGTTTTGCCATTGCTCAGAAAGTTAAGTATAGAATCACCACATGACCTGATAAGCCTGCATCTAAGCATATATCCCAAAGCATTGGAAGTAGTGACACCAACATATGCACTCACATTGATGTAAACAGTGGCTTTATACACCAATGCCGAAAATGGAGGTAGCCCAAGTGTCTGTCAGCTTATGGATAGCTTAACAAAATGTGGCATGCGCACAGTGGAATATTACTCAGTCCTCAAATATAATGAAGTTCTGATCATGAAACAAGTCTGAATCATAAAGGCATCAGGTTTACTGAAATAAGTGAGGCACAAAGGAAAAATATTGTATGATATGCAGCAATTAGAATCAAATCCATAGAGTCAGAGACTAGAATGTAGGTTACTGAGGATGGGGTGGTTTAAGGAATGGGAGCTAATGCTTAAAGTTTACAGTTTCTACGTGCGGTGATGGAAAATTCTGTTAGTAGGTAGTGATGGTAGCAGCAACATTTTGAAAACTCTGAACTATGCAGAATTAAATATTTGAATATGGTTAAAAGGGGGAAATTTTTGGTTGTGTACATGTTTATAGAACAACAAAAAATCCGTAGCACTCTACAATACAAAGAACCCTAATGTATACAATGGATTATATTTAATATTACAGTTACAATATTACTTCAACAATTGTAAGAAATATACCCCTAAGGTAACTGTTAATAATAAGGCGGTATGAATGGGAACTCTGTGTTTTCTGCATTATTTTACTCTAAACCAATAACTCCTGAAATAAAAAAATTTAGTTATTAAATAAAAAATATTTCATATATGTCAAAAATAAGGATTACCCTGGTGAATATTTTATGTACACTTGCAAAGAATATGTATTTTATGTTGGTATTGTGTAGTGTTTGTAAATACCAATTTTCAGATGGTTTGTAATTTATTCCAATAATTTAGACTCCAAATTATTTTTATCTTCTTCTATCAGTTGAATTAAATATTCCATGTATAATTTTGGACTTGTCTTTTCTTCCCCTTGGACCTGTCAGTTTTACTTTAAATATTTTGAATATCAGTTATTAAGCTGGTAGTAAATGTCCAATACACTTTTCAATGAAATAAGTGAATCATCAAATTAATTAGTTAATAAAAAAAATTCAAGTTCCTTGATCATATCATCTATCATGTTCAATCAGCTGTTAATAGTATTCAGTGAATTTCTTATTTTATTATTTTAATTTTAAAATTTGCGTTTGGTTCTTTTTTAATCATTTCCACCTATCTACTGCAATTTCTAAACTGCACATATGCCATATTTTCCTTTAATCTCTCAAAATATTTATAATAGCCATTTAAAAGCCCTTATCTCTCAACAAAACATATGAGTCATGGTGTGATCTTTTTATTTACTTCTTTTTGTCTTGAACACATAAGATAATTTTGCTTCATATAGAATTATAGGATAGCATCTAATTGTTTTTTTCAGCAATCTAAAGATATCTCTCTATTTTTTTCATTTTCCATAGTTTCTTAGAAGTCTGTTAAAATTCTTATTTCATTTCCTCTTTATCCAATGCTTAATTTCCTTTAAATGCTGTCAAGATTTTATCTTTCTATTTGTCTTTGATAGGTTTTATTCTTTTAAAAACTTTATTTCATTTTGTATTTTCCTATGGCAGTCATCTAAATGTCTTTGATCTATGGTTTGCTGTCCTTCCTAATTATCTCCTCAAATAATTCCTCAACCTTTTACTTCTTCTATGTATTTATGTAGATTCAATACTGTTCCATGGCTTTCAGAGGTTCCATTCACTTTCTATTTGCATTTCATTTTGAATAATTTCTTTTGACTTGTCTTCAAGTTCAGTGGAGTCTCTTTCATCTTTGTCCCATTCATTTATCTGTTAAATTAATTTTCATCTCCGATGTAGTGAAATATATAAACCTGAGACATCGTTCATAGAAGAACAGGTGAGACTAAAGTAATATCAGTTATCACCCCAGAAATGAATATTTATTCCTTTCCCCTTTCCAGGCTATTATCATAGAAAACTGGATTAATTGGGTCAGTATTTGAATGATGCTTGTTTTGTCCTTATTGTCTTCAGTTCCCACAGACCTAAAATGCACTGAGCCATAAGCTGTCATTTCATACTGGGTCCTGGGCTTCTGGAACTCTTTGGAGCATTTCTCCTCTACCTTTCCCTCATTATTCGCGCTGTCCCTGCATTCCTGAGCCACAGGAGAATGTCGCTCTCATCTCTTCCCCAAGGACAGATGCTACTGGTATATATGTAGCTCTGTTCATGCTGTTGCAAAGCTTGTTGTGAGGTGGGAGTTCTTGGTTCTCATGGTCTGGCCTCAGCCTTCGGAGTCCATGGATGCCTTGACCTAATATGGGAACATTCTTAGACTTCCTCCTTCATCCCAGCTGGGGCAGCCAAGCTCTGCCTTGTGACTGTGGTCAGCCACATGCAGGAGAACGTTGTCTTTCCTTCCCGACTTGGTAAAAGGACACAACTTTATATTTGTGAAATATCCTGAGCCTGTTATTCTTGCTTCTGCCTCAGAGGCAGAAAATTTTACATTGATATTTCCCAAGGAGTGGAGGATCTTTGCTTGCTGTTTGAGGGATGAAGGAAGACTTCTCAGCCCTTTCCTAGAAGCAGATTTGCTTGCTTCTACGGCTATCTAGGTCAGCCTATGTGTGAAAGAATTTGCTGTTTGTCTACCAGGTGTATCAGAAAAGCAGCCTATGTTTCTTTCCTGTGCTCCAGGCACATCCGATCAAATACTATCTAGAGTTCTAGATTTATTTTAAATTTGTCTTGTTTTATTTCAGTTCACTTTTTTTCTTCCATTGGTTCGGTTTCGCGACGAAAAATTCTTAAAATTAAATTGAAACAATCATTTTCTATGGGAGATAAGCTTAGGCAAATAAAGAAATAATTAAAATTTTATTATCCTAAGATAAAGAGCATTGTAATGAAAAGCTAAAATTATTACCAAAAAGTATAATAATTTCACAATGTAAAAGCTATTGAAGTAAAGAAATGATTTTGTCAGTAGCATAAAATTTTCACAGAATTCCAGGAAAAATAAGTGTAAGATTGGACTCTAGGATATGTTATTCTCCTTCTTTTAAAAATCATATTTAAGCTTCAATTAATCTATCAAACACAATGCAAAATCCAAACTTTTCTTACTGCATTAGCATCAGCCACTCATTTACAAATTGCTTTTTCAAGCACAATCATGCATATTTTCCAGTAATTACTCAAAAGTTAAAAAGCAAATAATTAAGAAAGAAGTCAGTTATTTCCACTCCTATTTATATTTCACTGATAACTATCAGCCTATTGTCTGAGCTCCTCTAGAGTTAATGAAGCTCTCTAAGTGGATTATGAGAAGGTAAGGAAAGATAATATGTTAAGGAGAAATGTCTTCTTGAGGAAATTTTATTATTAATATTATTGTTATAATTATCATGACTTTAGTCAGTCATACTCCTCACTGTTGTCCTTTGTTAGGTTGTTTTAGCATTATTAATAGAGTATGGATCTTCTTCACAATACTAGGCTATATGAACGTACTACGGATTTGCGGTTGTAAAATATGCCAGAAAAGAATTCTGCAGGTTTAATTTGTATCTCCATGGATTTAATTCAGAACCCTTTCTATCACTGTTGCCTTCATGTGCATGAGAGAGCGTGCCAACAATATCTCTATGGCATCATTTCTCATGGTGGTCTCTTAACAAAAGCTTTTGGACACCTGGGGCATAAGGGTTTGAGAGGTATAGAATAAGTCATACTTCTGTTAAAACCTCATGCTGCATTTAAAATATGTTTGATCTTCTGCTATTTGCTTATTGTTGTTAGTTCAACCCTCCAGTAAAAATGTGTCTGATAATTGCCTTTTGGAGGTGTTTTTATTTTCCTGCTTGTCAGTTATGCATTTCGTGACACTTTGGAAAACAATGAATGAGACAGATTATAATGATAAAATGTTGGTATTAGAAAATAGATTACATTCTCAAAATATTCCCTGTGATTCTCTAAGGCAAGATATTATCATAATACATCTCTTTGTAAAATCAATTTTGATGCCAACTGCCTTGAATAATGTCATTAGCGCCATCATCTAAAACTCTGTGTAAGGAGATTAGATATATTGGGATTTGTAAAAAATTTGTGGGGGAAGTTGTGACTTACTTAAAAAATTATTTTGAAACTAAAGTTGAATATGTGTTTGACTACTTAAAGTCATTTCGAATAGCCATTGTGAATGTTAAACTTTTTGATATTTTGTGTATGACACATATAAATGATGCAGTTATAGAGGCAAATGTGTCAAAATACAATGTATGTATTATATGGAACAAATGAAGTAGACTTTGTTTTAATTTTAATATAAAGGCTAAGAAATAAATAACCTTAAATAGTATGGCTTGCTCTTGCATATATTTAAAGAACTAAGAAAAATAGGCAGCTGATATTTAGGATTCTAACTATTTAGAAATACACAAAATTCTGAAAAAATAGATCTGTTACAAGTGGTCAACTATGGGATATACAATTTTGCTTATGGATCTATATCATTTTGTGAGGACAAAATATCAGTTTGTTTAAAATTGTTTAATACCAATTTCATTAAGCCACTAATGATCATCACCCAATTTCATTAAGCTACTAATGACCATCACCCTTCTAACTTTACATACACAAACACATGTAGAATTTGGCAAAAAACAATATGTTATTATTATATTGTTATTATTTTTTTGTTTTTTGTATGTAAACACTTTATGTGCTTTGTGTGCCTTTGATATTCTTGGTAACATCGCAAATAATTGTTTATAATGTAACTAGTTTTTTGAATATGTCCCTTAGCAAATTCAACCTCTGACATAAAAAGGTAAAGAAATAAGCATTTTTTGCTGACATGAATATATACGAACTGTATTTGCCCGAGGGCATCCTAGAGTATCATTTTTAGATGAGAATATTGGCTTTCTTGGAATTTAAGTATATGATTTATTTAACTTTGGTGTCATCTGTGCCTTTCACGGACACACTTGATGAAAAGTAAAAATGAAAGTGATGCCTGATTCACTAATAAATAAAATCCAATGGACTATCAATATGCCATCTATATTATATATTTTAATGCATTATATGTTAGGGTTATTGTGAAACATTTAATATTTTCTGATGAAAGTAACTTGTAAATTAATGTCTACATATAAAATGAAACATGGAAAATCTTTGCAAGTAAAAAGCCACCCATGCATAGTTACAGGATCTATTACAAATATAATAAAATAATGAAATAAAAATTTTAATTATTATAGATGACAATTTATAATTTATAGTAATGATTTCAGTACAGATCTTCCTTATTCTAACTAATTATTTACTTTTAGCTAATTTTTTTTTTGTTTTGTTTTGTTCTGTTTTGTGTTCTCTGTTTTTTTTTTTTTCCATGGGCAGGCAACTAGAATCGAACATGGGTCTCTGGCATGGCAGGTGAGAACTCTGCCTGCTGAGTCACCATGTCCCACCCTTAACTAATGTTTGAATAATTCTTTCATTGATAAAGAAAGAATTTCTTAAGCATATAAAACTTTGTGGCAGGCAAATCCTTAACTTTAAAGTTAATTGCAAAACACATCCATACTTTCACTTTTCCATAAATGGAATATCTATTATTTCACATTTAGTGGTACTGGATTCCATTTGTCCTATATTAGTGACTAAAATGGACTAGAACATCACTTACTTAATTCTCTCAAAGGATTAGCACTGTGTGCTAATTAAATCAATGCCAGATACAGAGATGGTTACTGAAAAAAGCTAAAACATACATGTAATGGACAAAGAAAGTTGGGTTAAGTGCTGGTTTACAAAAATGGATAATCTGGAAGCAACCTGCCCTCAGTGCAGGCAACAAAGAGGTAAATTATCTTAAATTCAAAACCAGTATTAAAGTTAATCGAAAGAGGTTCTGTTCTTTACTATCACCGTATATGTGTTGATATGTCTAAACAATATTAGTGGTAAAATACTTCTTGATGAAAAATATTTTGTTGGTGTCAATTCTAAATAATTACGGCAGTTAAATGATTGGGTTTTAATTAGACATATACAAATTAATATTTTTATCTTTTAACAAGCATTGTGTTATACAAAAAAGTTAATTCAGGGGATCACCCGTTACGCAGTGGGCCTCTCAGACATTGATATTTTTCTCTGTCATCTTAGTTTTTTAATGGCTCAGTATCATTTGAGTTGCCTTGGCCAAAGTTTGTATCTCTAACTTCTGTTTCACTACATAATTCTGCCTATTAAAAGTAGATTAAAAGCAATCAGTGAGAGTTTATTTAGTGACTAGACGAAAATAAAACCTGATTCACTTCACTTCTGTCATTTCTTTGAATGCCAGGAGAAACAAAAGTCCAGCTTAACAAAGTTGCAGGCTACACAGCCAATAAAGAAAATGCTATTCTATTTATTGTTACGATATAATAATTCTATAAATTGAATTGAAATAAAACCAATATTATTAATAATAATGTATGAACACGAATATAACAAAATATGTTCACTCATATGCTGAAAATTGTAAAGTTGCTTAGAGTAACTGAAGAAAATCTAAGTAAAGAGCTGTAAAATGTTCGTAGATTGTAAGGTTTCAAATTGTTAACATGTCATATCTCTCAAAATTAATCTTAAGAGTCATAGTGACTCCAGTTAAGATGCCAGCAGAATGGGCCACGGTGGCTCAGCAGGCAGAGAGAGTCCTCGCCGGCCGTGCCGCAGACCCGGGTTCGTTTCCCGGTGCCCGCCTATGCAAAAAAAAAAAAAAAAAATACCAGCAGCATATTTGTATATTTTGACAACTGATTCTAAAATAAAAACAGAAGAACAAGGACCGATATTTTGAAGATGAATCGCAAAACTAAAATACACTTCTTGAATTCAAGCTTTACTATTAATCTGCAATAATCAATACAATGGAGTATTAGCATAGCACAAATATATGGATCAGTGGTAGAGAATATAAAGGCCAGAGCTAGACCCAAATATGTGATCAATTCCCAGAAAGTTTACCAGAGTAATTCAATGACAGATGGTAGTCTTTTCAATAAATGGTACTGTGGGAATTGGTAGACCACATGCACCTTATAAATAAGTCAATTAAAAAATAAACTAAAAGCACTAAATTTGTATAGCTAAGTTTGTAAAATGTCTAAAGAAAACATAAGAGAATCATTGGTAACTGCGTGATTGGGAAAGAATTCTCAGAATACAAAAATCATGAAATCTAACATGCTTTATATGACTAAAAATTAGCTCTTCAAAAAGATACCATTATGAAATTAAGAACAGAATATCTTTTCAAAACATATATCTAATAAAGTGAGTCTTTTGTTGCAAATTTGGGAGAATATATTTATCAGTTAAGGGGTTTATATGCAGAGTATAAAAAAGCATGACTCTTAAAATTGAATAAGACAACAAACAAGGCAATAAAATTATTGAAAAAATATTTTAAAAGATGCTTCACAAAGAAGAGATATGAATGGGGCATAAATGCATGAAAGATATTAAAAATCACTAGTCAGTAGGGAAATACAATTAAAAACAAACTTTTATACCACTACCCATCTGCTAGAACAGCTAAAATCAAAGGCTGAAAAGCAAAAGAAAAAATATCCCAGAAAATATAAAGTGTATAGAAGGGTGAAAAGCAACTTTAACATCTCTGTATTCCCCTTACAATGCAAAGTGATACAAACAATTGATGTTTGGCAAGTTCCTATAAAGTGAAACATATACTTACCATATCATACACCAATCTCAGTCCTACTTAGTTATCAAATATAACAGATATATATGCCCATTTACACAAAAGTTCACATCAACTTTCTTTATAATTATGTAGAATTGGGATCATCCTGAAAGTCTGTGAAATAGGTAAACAAATTGTAGTCCATCCATACAATGGCTTACTATCATTGAAAAAAAGGAATAAACTATTGATATATGCAATAGGACTGAATCCAAAAAGCATGAAACTAAGTAAAACAAGCCAACATCAAAAGCCACATAAAATATAATTACATTTATGTGATGTTCTGTAAAAATGTGCAAGGGCAGAGACAGAATTAAATTTGTGCATGCCTGACACTGAGGCTGCAGGGAAGAGAAAAGCTATAAATGGGGCTGAGGAAATTCTGTAAAGTAATGAAAATATTCTCTACCTCAATTGTAGTGTTTACATGGCTGTAGACATTTCTCAGAATTCATCAAATTGCACACCGAAATAGAATGAATTTACTGCTGTAAATTATACTCAATAAACTTGAAATTTTACAGGACGCAATAAAAATATCAGAAGTGTTAGAAGGGTGAAAATAGGCTGAACCCATTTGGAGAGCCTTATTCCTCCTGAAAGAGAAACAAATATCACACTTGGAGAATTCACACATTTGGTTTATAATCTCGAGTAGCATCAGAAGGGAACTGTATTTTTTTTTAACGGTAACTGCTGGGCTGAAAAGGAAGAAAAACTGAAAGAAAGAAATGATGGGAAAAATAAAATACATCGGGTGGGAAAAACAGAAAGCAAAGTGTAAGACAGTAGATTGAAACTCAGGTTTAACTCAATCAGAAATTGAATTAAAATGAAAGACAGAAACAGATAAATTACTCCTATTAAGAGAAAGTGAAATGTCTTGCAGAGTAATTACAAACATCATCATTCTTACACAAAACAGCTCTAAAGCACAATGATACATTAAAGTTACAAGTCGAAGGAGAAGAAGCAGAGGAGAGGAAGAAGGAATAAGGGGAGAAGAGAAGGAGAAAGGAGAGGAAGAGGAGGAAGAGGAGAAGGAGGAAGAGGAGGGGGAGAAGGAGGAAGAACATAAAGAAGCAGCAGCCACAGCAACCGTGAAAATAAGCTGAGGAAATAACATGCAAACTGAAACCACCAAAAAATGTTAAAAAGGGGTATTCCATAACGTGGTAATGTTCAATTAACCAGAGAAGAATGAGTAACTGAAACATACACATATATAGAGTCATCCTATATGTGAAAATATGTTCAAGTTTCATACGTATTTATATAATAAAATAACTAACAACTACAGCAACAAAAAAAGAAGGAAATCCACAATTACAGTGAAGGACTTTAATGCACATCTCAGGAATTAGTGCCGTGAGCAGACTCGACAGATTTAGGAATCAAGTTATTTTCAAGTACGCAGCGACGTGGATAATAACTTCCATATATATAGTACCTCGCCTTTAGAATTATCGTAATTTATGAGCTCCAGTGTAGTTATTTGCCTTGACCTATGGTTTATAGAGAAGTACATCTTTTACTACTTAGAGAGTGTGTTTTTCTAGTTTTCTTTTTTTTTTTTTGTTATATTTTCTAATATAATTGTGCAATTCACTGAACATTTGACCATATGGTTTCAAACCTTGGTAATTTATTACCTAGCATTTTTCCATCTGATTTGACACGATGATACTCTGTGTTACTGGATAAAAACCATTAAGTGGGAGAAAAGAGAATGGAATAATGCTAAGAAACATAAATTGTTGTGATGATATACTATTATTTAATATCTAAGAAATAAAGAATGCAGCAATTACCTTTATAAAGCTATAATTACAGAAGACATAGGGAAAAATAGATAAGTCACCAGTGATAGGAGACTTGAACATGCCACTTTTTGTACAAGTTAATGGAATTTAAAAAATATGTGGAAGGTCTGAAGTAAAATAATCAATATGGTTACTATTCCACGTAAATCCTGATATTAAGTATAATTCTTTCTCAAACAAATTCTTGAAAATCCATCCTACATTAAGTTACACTGAAAATTCATAGGAACCAAAAAGTAGAAATGTTGCAACAAAACACATCATGGGATTCCAGTTGAATAAAACAAAAATTAATTAAAAAATGAAAATTAAAACAATATGCCTTTCCACTAGGAAATAATAATTTTAAAAACAAAACCCTCGGATAAAGTGAAATGCAAAGTGAATTTACAGATTTTGTTTGATACGTAAGAATGATGAAAATATTATACATCAGCATTCATTTGATTTTTTAAATGTGTAGAGGTAAATCTATAACACTAAACATGTATGTCAATAAAAATAAGAGTTCACGTCAATTAATCGAAGTAA
Organism: Tamandua tetradactyla; assembly: GCF_023851605.1. Taxonomy (NCBI): domain Eukaryota; kingdom Metazoa; phylum Chordata; class Mammalia; order Pilosa; family Myrmecophagidae; genus Tamandua; species Tamandua tetradactyla. Next base: position 35,003,938 of record NC_135352.1, read on the forward strand.
CAAATTCGAAAAGCTTGAAAAAGAAAGCACAAAGAAGGAAATAAATTACAAATTTACAAACACATATAAGTATACACTCATACACACAAACAACAAACAACAATTAATGAGGTAAGACAATAATTAATGAGGTTTCTTCTAATTAAGAAATAAAATTTGGTTTCTTTTCTATTTTTATTTGGTTTCATTTTGAAAATTAAAGACCGACAAGTAGTAGTACCCCAGTGAAAAAGAAAATGAGAAAGCAAAAATATAAAATAAGAAGTGAAAATAGTCAAATAAATACTGAAATCAAAAAACTAAAATAAACCATGAGATGATTTGGAGGATTTCAATGAAATGAAATTGAAATCCTAGAAATTATTAATTTCATAGCAGTTTGTCGTAATTTACTCCATTAGAGACTGAAAATGTAAACCAGCTATTACTGCAACCTGAAGAGAAAATGATACAATATAATAGATCCAAATATATTTGAAAATTTAATATGTATTAAAAGTGGAAAATCTTATCACCAGAGAAAATATAACATTTTTAATAAGTTGTGTGGAGGCAGTCATTTGCCATTTGGAAAAAGATAATGTCTGACCCACATATATATCACCATGAAGTGCATATGGATCAGAAATCTACGTATCAAAACATACAGTTTTGATAAGAAAATATGAGTAACTTCATCCACAACCAGGATAAAGAGTTATATTTTTAAAATATAACATATTCCATAGTCATTAAGATAAAACACTAATAATTATGGTCACATTGAGATTATAATAAACATTCTTTCATGGCATAAAATACATGACTAAAGTAAAGAAAACCTATAAACTGGGAAAGTAATTGCAACTAACCTAACTTAAAAGGGCTAATATTCATAATATATATTATACTCAGAAATTTATGGGTAAAGACTAGTAGTCCAAGAGAAAAATAGGAAAAACATATGAACAATACTATTTTCTAGGAAAATCAAGCCTTTAAAACAATGGAAAGAAGTCAAAGTGCTTATAATAGAAATGTAAATTAAAATTGCAATAAGATTTTTTTCTCAAATGCAAGTTGGCAAAAAATCAAAAGCTTAATAACAAAGTGAAGGCTGGTAAACTAGCTTTATCAAATGTAGAATGATGCAATCCCAATAAAGGTAGTTTGGCAATATCTAAGAAAATTACATACAAATTTAGCAATTCTTCTAGGAATTTAGGTTGTCACATCTTCAACAAAATGAATTCATGTATAAACAAGCCAATATGTTTTTTTGGAATTGCAAAATATTCTAGATATAATCTCCTAAACTATGATAACTACTATATATGTATAGCACAATGCAATTATAAAATTGTAAAAATATTTGAGGATGATTTTTGTGAATTAATATGGAGCAATATCTAGATTTATCCTTGTAGGTGAAAAAGTGTATAAAAACACATTTTGAATGCTACATTTTGTGTAAGTTCTAAGGGGAAATGTAAAAACTGTGTGCACATAATGATATGTATTCTTACTATCAAATTCTATAGCTTTGGCATTTGAAACAGTTTACTAGCATAACTTTCACAACTTCTTAAAGTTCTGAAGGTAAGTATATCTGAAACTGCTTCATGAACCATAATGTCATTTAAATGATGCTCCTTTTGCTCTGCTTATTGTAAAGAAAGTCCATTTTCTGTTATTATTTTAAGAACTTATTTAAGTAGTAGAATGTCAAGTGAAGCTAAGATAATAGGAAAAAAAATCTCTATATCTATGTTTATAACTTCATTATGCCAAATATTTTGTTTTGCTTCCATTTATAATAATTAGCCTTATAAGATATTAAATAGGTTTTAAAACAAACCAAATCAGTTGGATTAAACCGATTTTTTATTTTTTCATTCACCTCAGTTTTTTCTTTATTGTTATTTATTTTTGTTAATAGTTTTATTATTTTTTTAAAAAGATACATGTTAAATTGTGTAAAACACTCAAATACAGGAAAGATATACTTCAGAGCCCTACCTTATTCAACAGGACAAATTTATGGTGGTTTGATGATTAAAAAAATGAAAGAAAAAACTGCAACAAGTACAATAAGGCTTAATTAAACCCACAAATGGTAGTCTATAATAAGTTAATCATGGAATCTAGGTATGTGGTTTGGACTCTAGCTCTGACTCTAGCTCTAACCTTTAAAGGTTTACATCATGAAGTGTCATCCTAATTGGTTCTTTATATAGAAAGAGTCTTTTGAATAAGGTAGGACTACAAAGTATATCTTTCTAAATTCCATTTTTATTCTTTTCAAGAAGTACTCTTCATAGACAGATGTCTGAAGATGTTTCCAAACCACTAACAGTGACAATTTATCTATAAATGGAGGCATGTGGAGTGTTCTCTGCCTGTCTTCCAGTCTCTGTCCCTCTGCCCTCTTTCCTGTATTGTTTGAATGTTCTACACAATTTTTAACATGTATCTTTTTGAAAAATAATCAGTAAAACTGCTAACAATATAAATAATGATAAAGAAAGAGAAAGAGACCACATCTGAGCAACAAAAGAGGTTCGCTGGCAGTGACACAGGCATAATTATAAGTATGCATAGCTTCAGTTTTGCAGAAGTAAATTTCGTGAGGGCCGTCAAGATGGAAGGCTAGGCCTGTTGAATTGGTTGTCCCTACAGCTAGTAGAAATACTGGGAATTCCCCAGATTGGGAAGTTTAATATTTCCTTCTTTCTCCCCAATCCCTCAAGGGGACTTTGCATATACTTTTTATACTTTCCCAAAATTTCTCTGGGATTTATTGGGGTACCACACTACCCTGTACAAACCAAGAAGATCTCCCTTCCTATTCAAGACTCCATGTAATTAGGGTATTTGAATAAACTGAACCATACAAGTTAAATTAGGTAATGCACTACCAAAAATATGAATTTTGCATGAAATAAACACCTCTTCTTTTGGTCTCACATAGAAGTTGAGATTTTAAAATATAGACCATGTAATCCTTCACTCTGTATTCTGATTTACCTTAGTCTTACCCAGATCAGCTTCATTTGTATCTCTTCTTATAGTCTGGTCACTTTCCAACTTTTTAAAACAGTTGCTATATGGGATAGTACTGACTTTCATAGCTCCAGAGCTTTATCTCTGAGTCTGAATTGTCACATAAATATCCAAAGTTCCAGGGAACAACCAGGTTATACAGAAAAGCTCAGCATCTCAGAATTTAAAAAAGTCAAAACTCCAGGATAGATGTGACTTCTGTAAGAAGTCACAATCTAGGAAACTTTACCATAGGCTCCAACCTGATAGCCCATGCTCTCAACCTCAATTCTCTGAGTTTGTACATTATAGTTAGTCCATATGAGTGATACATGATACTATGTGACTTTTTGTTCCTGACATTTCATTCAACATATTGTCCTCAAGGTTCATTCATCTAGGTGCATGCCTCACAATTACATTCCTTCTTGCAGTCGCTTAGTAGTCCATTGTATGTGTACACCACAGTTCCCATGCCATTCCTCAGTCATTGTACACTTAGGTCACCTCCATTCATTGAGAATCTCGAACACTGTTGCCATAAACACCAGTGTGCAAATGTCCATTCATGTCCCCACTCTCATTTCTTCCAAGTATATACTTAGCAATGGAGTTGCAGAATCATATGGCAACCCCACCTCTAGCCTCCTGTGGAATCACTGCACTGCCCTCCAGAGGGGCACACCACTCAGCTTTCCTATCAACAGTGAATAGGTACATCTCATTCTCTACATTTTCTCCAGCACTGTACATCTGTTCACTTTTAAACAGTTTTTTTCACACATCATGCAATCCAACCTAAATTAAAAAATCAGTGGCTGCCAGTATAATCACATAACCACACATACATAACCACCATCTATATGAGGACAGTAAATTTTCTTTTGCAAAGAATCCTATACTACTCACCCACACCCCTGCTTATTGACATTTACTTTGACATATTGCCTTTGTTACAGTCAATGTAAGCATAGTCCGTTGCTACTGTTAACTATGGACTCTAGCTTGCATTAATTGTATTTTTCCTGTGTACCATCCCATTTTAAACACTGTGAAATGCTGGCATTCATTTGTTTTTCTTCATGCAAAAACATTCTTATATTTGTACATTTAATCTCCATCATTGTCCACTCCAGGCATTCCTAAGTTGTATCATCTCACTTCTTACCATCTATCTTTCCTTCTGGTGTCATACATGCCCTCAGCACTCTTCCCTCAACAGTATTCACACTCAGTTTCACTCAGGGTTCTTATTGTGTTACTATCAGATATTATTGTGCTATCCATTTCTGAATCTACACAATAAGTCCTGCCGCACATACTGTACTCCTCCAGCACTAAATGATGAATCACTGCGCTCTTTCTCTCTCCTGATAACCTGTGTTCTTAAGATTAAATCTTAAAGTTCGATTATTAATGTTAGTACATATTAGTGAGATATACAGCACTTGTCCTTTTGTTTCTGGCTGATTTCACTCAGCATAATATCCTCAAGGTTCATCCCTATTGTTACATGTGTCATGATTTTATTCTGTCTTACAGCCGCACAGTACTCAATTGCGTGTATAGTCTACAGCTTGTTTAGCTACTGGTCTGTTGATGCACATTTGAACTGTTTCCATTTCTTGGCAGTGTGAATAATGCCACTATAAGAATTAGTGTTCAAATGGCCATTTGTGTCCTTGCCTTCAATTCCTCTTAATATATACCTAGTTGTTGGCCGCAGCTATGACCCTAAGGAATGTTAAAGTAAAACGAGAGAGAAAGGGATCAGGGGATCTGGAGACATCAGTTTTCAGACAAGTTTATTTCAGGCAGGTGCACAATTTATATACTTGCAAGAACCATGATAAATGTTGTTTGTGTACAAAAGCTAAGAAGCATACAGTGCAAAAACAAGTTCAAGGAAGTAAATGCTTCTAAGGTTAGAATGTTCTTTTCCTCTAAGCAAGTCTCTTCCGCAGGGTCATTGTGCTTTATCTGCACATCTAAGTTTCTATTGAAGTTTCAGATCCTAAAAGCTCAAGTCTGCATTTCCTCATAGTTTATGACTTGTGTTTGCAAGCTTTAGGTTAAACATCAACCTTTTAACTCCTACACCTCGTAATGGGAGTGCATATATTTATGATACCATTGCCTTCTTGCCTCCATGTGGTTTCTGCTGAAAAATCTACATGTAGCCTTATAAAGCTTCCCTTTTGTGTGATGGATTTCTTTTCTTTTGCTATTTTCAGAATTCTCTCTTTGTCTTTAATATTTGACAATCTGATTGATTAGTGTCTTGGAGTATGTCTATTTGGCTCTATGCTGTTTGGAGTACTCTATATTTCTTGGATTTGTAATTTTATGTCTTTCATAAGAAAGAGGAAATTCTCAGTGATTACTTTCTCCATTAGTCTTTCTACCCATTTTCTTTGCACTTATTCTTTTGGGACACCAATAACATATGTACTTGTGCTTCATGTTGTCAATCAATTCCCTGAGACAGCTCATATTTTTCCATTCTTGTCCCTATCTGGTGTGTGTATGCATGTATGTGCAGAATTTTAGATGTCCTGTCCCCAGTTTACAAAGCCGTTCTTCTGGCTCTTCAAATCTGCTATTGTTTGTTGACTTTGTTTGTTTTTGTGTGTGTTTGTTTGTTTTTTGTTTGTTTTTCCTATATCTTCCAGTGTGCCTTTCATTTCCCTAAGTTCTGTGATGCATTTTTTCAAGTTGTTCTTTATGTTCACCCAATGTCTTCTTTAAACCCTTCATCTCTTTCACATATCTTCCCTCAACTCATTGATTTTTGATATGATTTTGCATGTCTGTTCGAACATCCTGAATTAGTTATTTCAACTCTTGTATCTCATTTGAAATGTTGGTTTTTCCTTTGACTGGGCCAAAGCTTCAATTTTACTAGTATGCCTCATTTCCTTAATTTGTTTATTTCAGAGGTTGTTTTCACTTTTTTACCTAGAGTTTCCTTGTTGGTTGGCTTTGTTCTCTATCTGTTCTTTGGCATTTAGTTCAACTTATGCTAGACCTCTAGCATAACTCCCGTTTAACTGCTCAGAAATTTTCAGTTCTTATTTTCTGTTTCTTGCCCTGCATATATGGAAACTTTTTATGACAGGATTGACCTCAGTCAGGTTTTCCTTGACCAGACAGGCTCATGTCTCAGGAAGAGTGTGTAACCGGTATCAACTTTCCATAAGGGTGAGACCCAGCAGGTTGTCAGACTTTCCTATGAAGTCTCTAGACCCTGTGCTTTTCCTATCCTGCCCGACTGGTAATACTTGTCAGCTTGCAACTTCTCAACAGCATAAAATGATGTGGTGCCTTTAATTTTAACAGCCTCTCCTGCGAGTAGTGTTGGTGACACAGAGGTTGAGGTAGAAGATGGACTTGGGTTGTTTCTGTTATGCAAGCCCTGCAGTCTTAATTCCCTAAAGGAAGGCAGCCAATTGAGCTGGGCCCCACCCCTCTTTTCTTGGCGAAGATATACCCTTTAGGGAATTATTATTCCTATTCACCCATCTACTTACTTTGCTTCTCAGGCAAGTCTTAATTTAGCCCTTGCCTGGGGCACTGGTGAAGCCTGAGAGGGTTCTCTGTTCTGTTTAATGAGCTGTCAAGAAGTAAAAAAAGAAAAGGAAAACTCTAACAAGCCTTTTCAAAGCCAGACCCCAGCTCCTTGGGTTTGTCAATTAGGAGTTAGAGTTGGTACATGGCTCTATGTATCCCCAGGTTCTATTTGCCCCTTTTTCGTGGGGCCCAACACTTTTCCAGTATTTTGTGCTGTCCAACTCAAAAAGCCTCTTTTTTTTTTCCCCATCAGCCCCACCCTTTCTTTGTCCGGGGATGGGGGAGAAAGTCAGGGTTTCTTTAATGCTCACTCCAGGTTTATTTGTGCTTGGGGCCTTTTTTCAGAAGGGTAAATTTGAGCTTGGTTGGGCTACCTTCCTTGCCCCTAAAAGGGTCTGTTATTTTTTCCCCCTCAGAAATCAGCCTGCCACGCCCATGGGGTAGGGGCATTGGCCTATGTAACATGGGAGACTCACATCTGTGTGTGTGATCTCAGCCATTCCACCTGTTCCAGACTGGTGTGCAATGTACGTCCTGTCACTGTTGTCCCTCCAGCAGTTCTTCTGTACAGTTCCTGGCTATTAATTTGCTGCTCTGGAGCATGAACTAAATTTCACTCTTCACTATCTTTGCCATTCTTTTTCAGCATCCTTACTTAAAGTATCGATGTATTTATTTTAGTATCTCTAGTATAATAATAAAGTATTTAGGGCTATAAATTTTCCTTTATTTTCAGCATTGACCATATCAGATAAAATTTTTATGCTTAGTGTAATCATTTTATTTAATTTTTTGATAATCAATATTGTAGCTTGGCTAACCTGTTAAAAAGGGAACTATCTAAGAGTGCATTTTACTTAGCATTTTATTCTAGGTGGTCTTTTCTTAATTTAAATTCTACTGCACTATAATTAAACTTCTATATTATGGTGAGATTAAATAGATGGTAAATTTCATCATATTTGCTTTCCTAAATATTCCATAAATAGAGAAAAAACTAATTGAATCTTATTTGCATTGTATAAAAGTTTTATGGATATATATATATATATATATGCATGCATAATTTACAAAAATATTATCAAATAGATGGTTTATATGCTCTAGATTCTTGTTTATTGTTTCCCTGTGCAAATAGTGGGTATTAGTGGTATCCTAACCTCTCCTGCTGTAGTTTGTATTTTTCTTTTATTTTTGACTGATGTTATTCACATATTTGATGCAAAAGTTATTGAATGCATTAAGTATCAGGGTAGTTTTTTTATTTCATTTTCTCTGTGTACATATTAAATCTCATAGTATTAGAAATGTATTGTTGTTAATGTTTATGTGTGCTAATAATTTGCTCCTCTTGTCCTTGGTGTGAGAGACATAGCTTACCATCAGACATTTAAAGGCAATTTATCTTACTTGGACAACAAATGTGATTTACTGCATCCTCTGACAGGGAGAAAAAGAAAAAGCAAAGTAGAACATTAATCTCCAGGTTGAGTATCTGTCTTCAAATGTCAACTTACTACAAACATTTTCACCTCCCATCTAGGAGCAAATCCTGATAGCACAAGCATGAAGATTGAAAAGAAATAAAGTTGTTCAGCACCCTGTTATTGGACTACTTTAATCTGCTGATCTGTTTTATTAAGCAGTGGTATAAAGGAGTCTGGACAAAATATTTATAATTTTACAGTGATATCCATAGAATATTTTTTGCAGAAGTACAATAAATGTGGATGAAAGAGAATGAATATCCCTACTATCATGATTAACACTGAGAGAAAATGCTCATCTTCTGTACAAACGAAGAAAATTCATATTTTAAAGAGCATTATATAGCAGGCAATTTATTTTGATACTTGAAAGAATATCAAAAGTGTGATTAAAGGAAAAGTAAGCCTAAAACACTTCAAACACATCTATCATCTTAAACTCATTACATTAAATGGAATAATTAGTTTTTTATATTTCCTCCACAGGCATAGAAAAACATTTCTGTACCACTGAGTCCACAAATAGGATATTTCTACATTTCAATTGCATTCTAAGTTCAATAATTCACACTTTTTAAAAGGGAGGTGAATTTTTAAATAATCTCTTATTTAGCCTGTCAATATCATTAACCATTTGATTCTATTAAACCAAAATTACAAATTGTATTCATGGAAAGAATGTCTAGTTATATATTTCATTAACTTTCATGCTTGATCTTAAATCATAAAAAAAGGTAGAATGATTTTAAAATTATTTAGCTTGCAAAGGTCCTGAAAGTAATTGTGGTTTATAGTAGCTACTTTTATTTGGAATTCATTTTCTTCTCTCATTGGAGAATTATTTTTCCATTTTCTGATCACATTCATAGGGAAAAAAGATGTCTATTTTCTAAAGTTTACAGTTAACTAGTAATTAATGAGAAAACTTATTCTTAATTAAAGATTTTATATTTAATTTTTGGGAAATCAACTTGATATTACATCAATGTGGTAACATTTCATATTCTTTTCCTTACTCAGTCCTAGTACTCCCCTTTTCACAATAAAGTATCCAGGGGTTTTAAGTATCAAATATAAAGCTGTGATTTAAACACATGACTCTACTACACCATAAGAAATATATAAGAAAAATTCTGATAAGCAAAATAATTAATTGCATATACTAAGATAGAATTCCCTCTACCCATTCTAAAGTGAATTCCTTCCAAATTGAAGATCTGTGTTTTTGTATTTCTTTGTTTGTTTACTATAAATGTATTGTTTACTATAAATGTATCCCATCCCATCTATATTATTTACAATAAACATATGTTCAATGTATTGTACTGTAGCCTTTGCATTTTCTAAATTGATAAATTTATTAAAAAACATTTTAATCATAGAATGCATGAAAGACTTCACCCTCTCCAAGCACTGGGGCTGCATCCAGGCTCTCTGCCATCTCCAGGGCACATGCTCAACCCCTCCATGTGGTGGCAGCCAGGTTCTCCCCAAACCCCAAGGAACGTGCTTCATCCTCTCCAAGGCCTGAGGCAGCATGACTCTTTTACTGCAATGAGGTGGAAGGCCCATCCTCTGCCTTTGGGGCAAATGCACCCTCTCCATGAGCTTGGGTGGATTTGCTCTCCTGGTCCAAGGCTTCTTGACTTCAGATCTTCAGCCTCTATGGTTTTGCACCTGAAGTTATTTTTCCTCCAATGTGTCCCTTCTCTGAACCCCCAAGTCCAGAATGGCAGTGGCTCTGTTTATACAGGTCCCACAGCACTCTCACTGGCTTTCTATGCAGTAGCCTTGGATCATGCCCATCAGACAAAGGAGTTTCCACAAATCCTTCTTGGATAACTCCATGTCCAATCCTGGCTTTCTCTGAAATGGCTGACTGGTTCCACATTTGGTCAAATCCTCACATGGAGCACTATTCTTTGGGGTCTCCCTTACTGGAAGCCCAGATTTTCCAGAACATCAATTTCTGGTTTCTTTGTACCCAAGAGTTCATTTCTCAGCTTATCTCTTTTCTGTCGCATTTCACTATAAGCTGTAAGGAGAAACCAGGCTGCATTTTCTGTATTTAATTTGGAGATCTCTTCTGCTAAATATCCAAGTTCATGGCTTTTAAAATTTGCCTTCCAGCCAAAGTCAGTAGTCAATTTTGCCAGATTATCTGCCATTTTAAAACAAAGCTCGCTTCCCTTCCAATCTATGATAACACATGCCTCATCTCTGTCTAAGGCTTTATCAGAAGTGTCTTTAGGATCCACATTTCTACCAACAGTCTCTTCAAAGCATTCTAGACCTTCTCTATCAAGCTCCTCATAACTTCTCCAAAATATGCCCCTTATCCATTTAAGAAGCCATTCCAACATGTTTAGTATTTAGCAATCCTCAATGGCACCCCACGCCTGGTGCCAAAATCTATTCTCGTTTGCTAGCTGCCAGAATGCAATATACCAAGAAAAGAATGGCTTTTAAAAAGGGGAATTTAATAAATTACAAGTTTACAGTTCTAAGGCTGAGAAAATGTCTCAATTAAAACAAATCTATAGAAATGTCCAATTTAAGGCATCCAGGGAAAGATTCCTTGGTTCAAGAAGGCCAATGACATTCAATGTTTCTCTCTCAGCTGGAAGGGCATGTGGCGAACATGGCAGCATTTGTTGGCTTTCTCCCGGCTGTACAAAAAGGGCTTTCTCCAAATTGTTTCCTCTTTTAAAGGATCCCAGCAAGCAATTCCACCTTCAATGGGTGGAGACACACCTCCATGGAAATCATCTAATCAAAAGTTACCACCCACAATTGGGTGGGTCACATCTCCATGGGAACAAATCAAAATGCTCTCACCCAGCAATATTGAATGAGGATTAAAGGACATAGTTTTTCTGGGGCCACCATAGATTCAAACCAGCACAATTTACGCATTGGCCTTTGATGGAAAAAATAGTTCATCATCACCAGCTTATCACAACCACTACTTTGGTGTGCAGCAGAAGTGCTATATGCCTATTTCTCAGTTATAACATATTAAAAAGTCTTGCACTCAGGAGTCAAGCTTTAATAGTATTCATTATTTTACCACTGTATCAAAGAAATTCTCAAGCCAGTTGGCATTAATCTAAATTATTATTATCATTATTATTTTACTGTGCCTGTGTATATGTGTCTATAGCAGTGAAGAATACAATGTCTACAATTACATTTTGGTACCATTGCATTGGATTGTGATAAAGCACAAGAAGCAAATGTTAACACAGTGAAAAAGGAAATAATACAATTGTATTATGATAGTGTAGTACTATTGTCCAATTTTGTAACTGAGGACACTGACATGCAGAGACATTAAGTACGTTTTGTAAGGCAAAAAAACTGGAATATATTAGAGTTAGGATTTGAAACATTTACAGCCAGATTCTTTAAAGACTAGAAAAGGGCTTTATTGACCCTGATAAAATATTTGAATGAGACAGTCTCAGCATCTTTTCTGTAATACACCATTTTAATTTTCAGACAGTTTGTTATTTAGTTTTTCTTTCTCTAAGTTATTTATTCAAATTATTTACAAAAAAGCCTTATATCTTATCTCATATTTTGAAAGTCCACATGGCATTGTTGCTTTTTGTATGCTTTTGCTAAGAGTAAATAAATAAATTAATTAAATGACTTTATATCAAATATATTTTTTATTTGAGCATATGAATTTGAGCAATATATTCAACACCTCTGAATCTTATTAAAGAGTTGAAAAAATTAACAAAGTCATGTAGTTTACTTAGCACAGTGGTAAACGGAGTACTTAAATATTCATTTAATATCTATAGATATCATATTCATGCTTGTTATTTTCATGCTTATTATTCATCCTGCCCTACAATCAATAAGACATATTGTACTTAAATATATATATACACATATATATACATACTTAAAAATTCATTGACTATTTTTACTATTTTGGATTCAATTTATTTGGTTCACTGATCTGTACTTCCTAGCATCTTTTCTTTTATGGACTGGTTAAAACCTCCAAAATATCCTTTGGAACTGTTTGGTGGATATGATTCTTCCTTTATACTTAAGCATATTTTATGTATCAGTTAGATTTATAATGCCAGGATTAACTGTAATCATATTAAAGACTTCTTGTCAATTTCTTCACATAAGATTTGGAGGAAACATCAGATGAGCAAGATTTGAAGAAATACCATCATGCTTTACTTCAATTCTAATTATGTATATGTGTTCTGTGTGAATAAATAAAGATAAAGCTTACCTTTAAAAGTAAGAATGATGCTAATGTAATTCCTCCATACATCACATTGCTGAAAGTTAAAAAAAAAAAGCAAGATTCAACTACTAATAGTGATGTTTGTGTGTGTGCCTATGTGTTTATGTATACAAGTCATTATGTGCAAAACTTTCTAAATAAAATTATTCTTTTCCTTTTCCAATACAATCAATATTTTAAATCATAACTATGTTCCTAAGAAGTGAAAAATCTTAATTTAATTACTTCAAAACTTGCATCTTTTTTCTTCTATTTCTCATCTATTAAAATCCTATCCCAGTGGTTAGAATGCTAACCTTTCAAGACCTGGGTTCAATTTCCCTACCGTGCACCCAAACAACAGCAAAAAAATCCTACCCTAGTTCTTTAAGTTTAGGGGAAATAATGTGTGCTTCTGTATATTTGTGTTTCTGTGATACGAAGTGTGTGTTTAATAATGTAATACTACTGTAATATAGGTATAGAAATGAATATTTCAGTAGCCGCAATTGTCAATAAATGTTTTTCTTTTTAGAAGAAGAGATTTTCTTTCCCAGGAATTTTTTTCCCAGGCAGATTTTTTTTTCAATCTGCTGAGTTGCATTAAGATAATAGCAGGATGAATTCACTAAAGGGCCTTTTTAACCAGAAACTTATACCTACAAAGTGAGCTGTAGCCCTAGACATCTTCATTTTGTAGGTGGAGGCTGGGTTAATTGCTTTTAATTAGTTTGCCTAATTATCCTAACTAGTACCTTATCTGTCCATGCCTTGATTGCGCCAGGGACCTGTAAACCCTGAGGCAGAATTTCTTCACTTCATTATTTTCTCAGCAATCCTTTGCCCATTCATTCTCCTAACTGACTCTGTCAAGCCTCTTTAGGACCAAAGAATATGGAGACACATATGCAATGTGACATTCATTCCTTTTTTCTCTTCACATCAGAACAGCTCGTTCATCAAGCAAATGTCAGCTGCCAGGAAAGTTAGTTCACATGATGGTATCTGCTTGTTACCACTTCTCTGTGAGGACTGTTCTCTTCCTGCTATTCACTATTCACACCCACCCATCTTGTCTCTATCTCACTGAAGTCAAGGAATTTTTTTCTTTTTCATTCAAAACTGGTAACTCCTAAGAGCCCAGAAAATTACCCACTATAAATAGGGACTCAATAAAATTTAAGTGGCTTATTGAATTAACCATACCATAGATTCTTAAAATTACAGGGTTGTTATTTTATACTACCAATTTGTGGATGTTTTGAAAAACTACTGACTACAGGGGAACTAAGTGACTAGACTGGAAATTAGAGTTGTGGCTTCCATCTTACATGCTCTATTGATACAGCTTGAATTAATTGCCAAATATTAGAGAAAACTTAAAAATATATATGTATAGAACTTTATATCAGAATTCTCATTTCTTCTGTACCATTTAAAATTTTAGGAATTAATTATTTTCTGAGGATAAATTATTTGTTTTCTGGATAAGTTCAAAGGCAGCAATTAAAATAACCTTGGTCAAAAAAATAAAGACAAATAACGGAAGCTTAGATAAGATCTGTTCCTTTTCTGAAGAGTGCACCTACTTTTTATTATTGCTTGACAAGCATTTAAACATATAAAACTCACAATACTCCATTGAAAATGAGTTCTAGAAACATTTTATTACATAATTTAAAGAAAAGGACAGAGTAAATTTTTTTTTTTAAATCTGGTTGAGGCAATTTTGGTTTAAATGTTCCCCCCTCCCCATTCTCCCACACCGCCCAACCTGGAATAGGAGAAATATTTAATTTGGTCCTAAATCAAGGCTGGGAAAATAAATCTATACTAGAATTTATCACCCACTGTAATTGGAAATGATAAAAATTACACTATTTTGTTAGCTATATCAAATTATTTTAAAAGTGTTACTCATTCTGATTTGTTTTGATTTTTTAATAGTATACATCCTGGTTGAAAATCTATTGCCATGATAAGCAATTAATACAAAATATTTCCGACATCCTTGTGAATTACATTACAAAACTATATTCTACTCAGTTATAGTTAAGGTTCTAACTTGAAAAGGTGTCTCATTAATGGTAAAATTGATAAATATATTGTGAATTAGTTTCATAATAACAAAGCTGTATAAATTACCAAGCTGGTGATCTTACTTATACATTATTTTAAACTTTATATTTTGTAATGCTTTTGATCAGCATAGCCGAAGAAGAAATTGCACTAAAACATCCAACCTAAATTCTTACAGAGTGCTAGATGAGAGTTGAGGAGAAGAGGCAGAAGAAAAGACAGGAAGATACTATCAACAAATGGGCAAATAGAGACTATACCACCATCACAGAACCTTGGGTCTACAGATTCATTGTGAGGCAAACACACTTTTCCCTTATGGGCAAAAGCTAAAATGGTGGGGTTGTTGCACTTACTTCCCCTGAAGGCTGGACATCCATTACATGCATCTTCTTTAAAATAGACACTTGGCAAGTATACTCACTGCCTGTAACCCCCTTCTTCCCATTTCCACGTAAACTGAGTCTAGTAGGACTTTCTCTCAGACTCCCTGCTTTCTTACTACTACTTGGGTCGTTCCTTCATAGTTTCCTTTGCTGACTTCTGATCTTTCCAGCCACTGAGTCACTTCCATTCTTCCCTTACTCATATCCTCAGTTAAAGCATCCAGTGTCATGGTTTTAAATTCTTTCAAGAACTGGTTTCTCCAACTCTTTTTATATCTCTACTTTGAGGTCCAACATATAAAGAACTAAATTCCTGATTTTTCCCTCAACATGCAGTCTGTATCCAAGAAATTCTGTATCTAAGAAATTCCATATTTCTAGTTCTCATGTCAACCCTTGTGGTTTCCTCTAAACACCCTCCACCTATTTTTTCTTTTGTATCCAGTCATTTTGTGAAGACATTCTTTCAGATAGACCTTGCACGTGTATTCAAAATCCAAGTTCTTCTTCTTTTCTCCATTGCTCCAATCCTAGTCTGAGCCACTAGAATCTCCATCTTGTTTACTGCATCTCCTCTCCCTGCCTTACACAGATCTGTTGGACTGATCCTTTTATACTATAAATTGCATCATGCCACTTTTCTCAAACACTGAATGTTCCTGCTTCTGTCAGAGTTCAATTCAAAGTTCTTACAGAGACCTCATTACATGCTTTACTTCATTTCCTACTTTTACATTTCTTCTCTTTCTCAAGTCCAACCACCCCGTCCTCTTTTTTTTTAATTCTTCTGTTTCTCATTTTATTAGGTGCACTCTTATATTAGTGCTCTGTCATCCAAATATGCACATAAATCTCTTTTCTAGCGCTTCAAGACATACAACTGCAACTCTTCATTGCCTAAATTTCAGAACTCCAGTTCTGTTCAATTCCCCCTGCCCACAGCACATAATTATGAAACGAGATAGCATAGTATACTTAACTACGATGTTCATGAGTTATTCCGTTTCTCATCGGCTAGAATGCAAACTCCAAATGGGTGGGAATGCATGTCTTCTTTAGTCTTTCATCAGTTTCAGGAACCACAGACATAATGAACACTCATAAAATATTTTTTGAATAAATAAATGAATTAATCAATGAATATCTAATTCATATCCTCTAAGAAAATTCTGGAACATTTACAAAAGATGACCGTATATTAAGACAACAGTGAAAACATAAATATATTTTCAAAGATAGAAATTATAAGGATAGCATTTCTGATCATGATATAATAAAGTTTATCTTATGAAAGTAGAAATTTTTAAACTCCCTCTTAAACAACTATCGGACGAAGAAAAATAATCATGGAAATAATAGGAATGAAATTTCTTCATTTCAGAGTCCAGAATTATTTCTTAAGCATTAATTTCAGTAAGTTAAAACAGGAATGAAAATAATTTAATAAGATATTTTATAGAGGAAAATTTATTTGATGCATAAACCAAAGATATCCCTTTTTGAAAATGTAATCAGAAGATAAGCAATGCAATGGGACAAGCAGTAAAATTACAGGGAAGGAAAATAGACAAAATAAGATACGTAGCAAAAATAGATCTGATCAAAAGAAAATTGCAAATACCTAAAATAATATTGTGAATCAAGTACATTTGTTAACCTCCAGTGACTTGACGATTTTTAGGAAAATTAAAAGGTTCTCACTGACTCCCAAAGATATATATAAAATCTTTATAAGACAATTATTATAAAACAATCGTAGGGTGGGCCATGGTGGCTCAGTAGGTTTTCATCTGCCATGCCAGAAACCTGGGTTTGATTCCCAGTGCCTGCCCATGCAAAAAAAATTGTAAAAGGTGTCAGAAAATTAAGCATCTACTAAAGATATTTCTCAGAAAATGCCACAGTTTAATTATATAGACTCAAAGTATTCTAAGATTATTTAAATATTTCTGAACAATAGATTAAGAAAGAAAATTTCCATAGCTCTTTTATAAAACCACTAATCTACATATTTGGTATGGAGCATAATTTCCAAAGAGAAAATATTCATTGAGGAAGATTAACATATTTACCATGTAAATTTTTTTTTCATTACCAAAATACCACCACCAATGCCAAAACACAAATGAGTAACTGGGAAAAAATGCAGCAGACAATTAACATAAGAACTGTCGCAGAACATGAGTATAGTATAATCACATTTTTGTTTAAAATCAGGTAATTGCAATTAAATTATATAGGCAATGTGCAGCAAAGGACAAGAATATTCATATAAGCACAATTTTTATAGCTAAACAAATAATAATTGAGCCAAACGGCCATCTATAGTAGAATATATAATTATTTGTGGTATATTCTTGCAGTGTAATACTATACTAAAAAGGAAAATGAATCATGGATACTTTCAATAACATATAAAAAAGAAAATGGATCACAGATAGTTCCAATAACATATATGGATTTTTCAAACCTAAGATTGAGAACGTTACTACCTGTAAAAAGTTCAAAAGAAGACAAGAAAAATTTATTGAGCTGGAATCAGGGTAGTATTAAACGTGGGAAGAAAGGAGGGATTTGGGCTGATGCTTAAAGGAGGCTTCTGAGTCGTGGGCTATATTTTTATTTCTTGATGTCTTTGGTTCCAGAAATGTATTCACTCTGTGATAATCTATTAAGTGTATACTTACTTACATATGTATATTTTGTATCAATGAAGCATTCCAAACACACACAGAGAAAATATTAAAAATATCCTCAAGAATACACATGAAATTAACCAATACTGAGTATTTCCAGGTAATTCAATTGGAGGAAGAAATGTGGGATATTTAATTTTAATTTGTTGCTTTTGTTGTGTCTTTTAAATACAAGTACGTTCTCCAAAATATTGTTTCCTGCATGAATATTTGGATTCTTGTAGTATTTTTTTTAATTTTTTTTATTAATCAAAAAAAAGAAAAGAAATTAACACAACATTTAGAAATCATTCCATTCTACAAATGCACTCAGTAATTCTTAGTATCATCACATAGATGTATGATCATCATTTCTTAGTACATTTGCATCAATTTAGGAAAAGAACTAGCAAAAGAGCAGAAAAAGATATAGAATGTTAATACAGAGAAGAGAATTAAAATAATAATACCAATTATATATATATATATATATATATATATATATATATATATAAAGGAAAAAGAAAAAAAAACAAAAACAAAAGATACAAACACACAAACAAACAAACAAAAAACCATATTTCATTCAGTGTTCCAACCTAGTTACATTACACTTAGGTATTATTGTGCTGTCCATTTTTGAGTTTTTGTATCTAGTCCTGTTGCACAGTCTGTATCCCTTCAGCTCCAATTACCCATTATCTTACCCTGTTTCTAACTCCTGCTGGTCTCTGTTACCAATGATATATTCCAAGCTGATTCTCGAATGTCGGTTCACATCAGTGGGACCATACAGTATTTGTCCTTTAGTTTTGGGCTAGACTCACTCAGCATAATGTTCTCTAGGTCCATCCATGTTATTACATGCTTCATAAGTTTAGTCTGTCTTAAAGTTGCATAATATTCCATCGTAGGTATACGCCACAGTTTGTTTAGCCACTCATCTGTTGATGAACATTTTGGCTGTTTCCATCTCTTTGCAATTGTAGATAATGCTGCTATAAACACTGGTGTGCAAATGTCCGTCTGTGTCTTTGCCCTTAAGTCCTTTGAGTAGATACCTAGCAGTGGTATTGCTGGGTCGTAATCCATTCTGCCATTCTATGTCTTTTGATTGGGAAATTCAGTCCATTAACTTTTAGTATTATTACTGTTTGGATAATATTTTCCTCTACCATTTTGGCTTTTGTATTATATATATCATATCTGATTTTCCTTCTTTCTACACTTTACTCCATACCTCTCTCTTCTGTCTTTTCGTATCTGACTCTAGTGCTCCCTTTAGTATTTCTTGCAGAGCTGGTCTCTTGGTCACAAATTCTCTCAGTGACTTTTTGTCTATAAATGTTTTAATTTCTCCTTCATTTTTGAAGGACAATTTTGCTGGATATAGGAGTCTTGGTTGGCAGTTTTTCTCTTTTAGTAATTTAAATATATCATCCCACTGTCTTCTAGCTTCCATGGTTTCTGCTGAGAAATCTACACATAGTCTTATTGGGTTTCCCTTGTATGTGACAGATTGTTTTTCTCTTGCTGCTTTCAAGATCCTCTCTTTCTCTTTGACCTCTGACATTCTAACTAGTAAGTGTCTTGGAGAACGCCTATTTGGGTCTATTCTCTTTGGGGTGCGCTGCACTTCTTGGATCTGCAAATTTAGGTCTTTCATAAGAGTTGGGAAATTTTCAGTGATAATTTCTTCCATTAGTTTTTCTCCTCCTTTTCCCTTCTCTTCTCCTTCTGGGACACCCACAACACGTATATTTGTGCGCTTCATATTGTCATTCAGTTCCCTGATCCCCTGCTCAAGTTTTTCCATTCTTTTCCCTATAGTTTCTGTTTCTTTTTGGAATTCAGATGTTCCATCCTCCAGTTCACTAATTGTAGCTTCTGTCTCTTTAGATCTACCATTGTAGGTATCCATTGTTTTTTCCATTTTTTCTTCTTTGTCCTTCACTCCCATAAGTTCTGTGTTTTGTTTTTTCAGATTTTCTATTTCTTCTTTCTGTTCAGCCCATGTCTTCTTCATGTCCTCCCTCAATTTATTGATTTGGTTTTTGAAGAGTTTTTCCATTTCTGTTCGTATATTCAGCATTAGTTGTCTCAGCTCCGGTATCTCATTTGAACTATTGGTTTGTTCCTTTGACTGGGCCATATCTTCAATTTTCTGAGTGTCATCCATTATTTTCTGCTGGTGTCTGGGCATTTGATCAGATTTCCCTGGGTGTGGGACCCAGCTGGTTGAAAGCTTTTTCTGTGAAATCTCTGGGCTCTGTTTTTCTTTTCCTGCCCAGTAGGTGGTGCTCGTGGCGCTCGTCTGTCTGCACGGCAGTCGGCCCGGGAAACCGCACATGGAGGCGGGGGTCGCTGGCCGCTGCGGCTTGGGAGAGTGCCGGTCCTAATTGCCCAGCTGGCCCGAAACGCCAAGCGTGACGGGAGGGCCCCGCTATCCAACGTTCCCAGTCAGACCGGGGAGCCACGTGCGTGGAGGGGACCCCAGTCGCCAGCCACCCCTGCCGGGAAAACGTGCGCCCCTCGGGTATCTCACCGCAGCAGATTCTCCCTGCCCATTCAGCTGTTCCAGAATGGGGTACGCTGTCTTTTTGGTCTCTGTCGTGACTCCGGGAGCTGTTTCGTATTGTTTCTGTTTCTTTAGTTGCTTTTCTGGAGGAGGAACTAAGACCCGCGCGTCTTACTAAGCCGCCATCTTCTCCGGAAGTCCTTGTAGTATTTTTTAAAAAGCAATAATGAAAAAAAATAGAATTAAACAGATGTTCGACTTCTGGTTTACCAAAACGGCAGCACGAGATGCTCCAAAGTTCTATTTCCCTATAGAATCTTTGAACAGCCAACAAAACCTAGCAAAAAATGGTATACCATTCTCTTCAGAGCTCCAGGAAAGAGCTAAAGCATTGCAATCACAGGTAAAACACTGAATAAAGAAAAAGACAACATAAAAATAGCAGGAAAAGCTCATGGCACCATTGATGATCTCTCTCCAACTCACTCTCTGTCCCATTGTGGAGACAGCCTGTGATTTCAGGGTATTCCTTGTTCTCATTTCACAGGGGGGCAAATAACTCCTATATGTGTACTGGAATGTATGTATGTGTATGCCAATTTATTATCTGGATGCCAGAAAACTTATTCCAGGATGCTTCTCTTTGAATGCCCATCCATGGACTTGTCCCACATTCAGAAGCAGCATCCAGGAAGCTAAATCAGAGTAACAAACAAACAAAACTAAGTGGCCTGGAACAAAGGATTATTGGTTCTAAAACATGTGATAGGAAATACAGGATGGGGGAAAGAGTATTTCAGAGGAAGAAGGGCATTCAGATCTCTGTAGACAGGGAAATTCCTAAGACCATAGAGAATCACGTATCCAGGGAAAGAAAATACTCAGTAAAGACTGGAAAGGGCCCTGCACTTTTGCCTCAGGCTTATCATCAGCTCCATAGGTAGAAAAGCTAAGATCTGAAAAACACTGGCCAACATAGAGCCAGTTTCCAAAGTCTGTGAAAGGTGTGTGTGTATTTGTGTGTTGTTTGCATTTGTTTGTTTGACTTTGTCAATGCTACGCAGTCAAGAAAATTTCTGTCATGTAATCATCTGGATACAAACTTAAAGAACAGAGAACTCAGAGACTAAAGTCCATAACTAATATATTAAAATGTACAGGGTACAATAAGAGATTACAAGGTAAACATAGACAGGAAGTAGAATGAGGAACAAGACAAAACATCAGAAGTCATCGTGGAGAAAATAAGACTTTAGATAAATCTGGCAAAGAATTTTTTCAAAAAATTTTCCAAAAGTTTTCAGCATACAAATATACTATTTTTTAATTCTGTTTCAAACACCACAATAACAAAGCTACTCTCGTACCTCAATCCAGCCCTTCTCCATCTTTTCCTTTATAGCAAAACTTGTAATAGAGGTTTGAAAATCATTTTCCTTCCATTCTCTCTTAAATTCAGCCCTCCCCAACAGTTACAAAAGTCCCCAATAGCCTCCACATTAAAAATTATTTCAGTTAACTCCAAGTCTTGATATTATCCAAGTTATTAATAACATTGGACATTGTTGATCATTATATCCTTTCTGAAATATTCCTTCATTTGCTTATAAGACTATCTCTTGACTCTCAAATTTCACTGGCTACTTCCTCTAGAAGTGTGTTTCCTGTTTTTTCTCTTTCCTCTCATAAAGCCAGCATCTAAATATTGAATTAATTCATAGCTCAGTCCTGTTACTATTTCTCTTTTATATCTATACAAATTTCTTAAGTAATCTTTTCTGGCCTTTGTGGCTTTAAATCCTAATTTTATTCTGATAACTTATAAATTGATAAAACAAGGACCATCTTTTCCTCTGAATTCAAATCCATATTTTCCATCCCCTACACAAAGTTTACTCTTAGATTTTAGTAGATATCGCCAACTTAAGATATCCAAAAATTATCTCTCAATGTATCTTAACAAATCAGTTCCTATGATAGCTTTCCCCATCTCAGTAAAAGACAGCTAACATTTTCCAGTTGCTCTGAAAAAAAAAATTATTGATGTTATCCTCAACTATTTTATTTTTCCTCCCATTATTCATTCAGTTCACTAGGATATTGTATTTGCTAAACCTTCAAAAATATGTAGAACCAAATCTCTTTTCTTCACCCCAAGTTTTATCTCCCCTGGTTATTTTTTCCAACATTTCTTCCTAGGTCATTGTAGTTGCCTACTAACTGGTATTCCTATCTCAGCATCTTCACTTCTTTCTGTTTTCAACATAGTACATATGTCATTTCCATCTTGTGCTAAAACACATGTCTTAATCATTTGTTTCACTCATATTAAATAGAAAAATCCTTAGAATAGACTACAAAATTCTATATGAGCTATCCCCTATCTCTCATCAGCATCTTCTATTATTTTCATTCATGCTTTCATGTCTCCAGTCAGAATGGATACTTTATTTTTGTCCCTGCACATTAGGCACATTCTCATCTCAAGGTCTTTGCCCTTTTTACTTTATTATTGTTATTATTATTTATTATTATTTTTTTTACATGGGCAGGTACCAGGAATCGTTTGCCTTCATTTTTATATGTGCATGGCAGGGACTGTGTTTTGTTCTTTTCTAACATGAGCATCCCGTTATTGCAGCCCCATTGTTGAATATTTGTTTGTTCATTTGTTTTTCTCATTTGTTTGTTTGTTTTGGGGGAAGTGCATGGGCCGGGAATCGAACCTGGGTCTCTTGCATGGCAGGCGAGAATTCTATCACTGAACTATCCTTGCACCCCCAGGGTGTTTGCTTTTAGTGATGTCTGCACCTGGAAAATTTATTCTTGGACATTTTCTCAAGTCTTTGGATTACTCAAGGAGAAATTCTCAGGAAGATTTCTATTGCAAATTTCAACTTTCCCTGACAAATTTAATAATTTTCTCCTTTTTTAAAAATAAAATGCCTCTTAGAAATCCTTATTTTTACTCATTTATATTTGTGCTATTTGATTTCCCTTCTAGAATATGGCTTAATACTGATATAATGTTGACAACTAGAAAAGTAGTTGACATATATTAACCATTTGTATCAGCCTGGCTCATGGCTAGTAAGAAATAGAATGTGTGCTAAAATTCTGAATTACAGAGAACAATTATTACCCACTAAAAGGTCAAAGAGAGGTAGCAGAAGAGTGCTACAGAGAGCCGTATCCATGGAGTTGTAGCTTACACAGAGGATATAGCCAGCCAGTGAGGGATATATTGCAAGGATGACACTGCAAGGATAGATCATTTGATCACATTCTCCTTCCTCTCTCTCATTAAATATAGTGCATTTCATTGGCCAGACCCAGCCAGAGGCTAGAAAGCAAGGGTCATTTTGATGAAGTGCTGGGGAGAAATTAGAGATGGAAGTTGAAGGTATCAATCCAACATTCAAAAACTAATGGTAAATTAATTGATAGCTACTTAAGCGAACATGTAGGTAAATGCCTTATTGTACATTTATCTAGAAGTGAAATAAGTGAGTTCAAGGAAATGTATATTTAAATTTATATGATATAGTAATATTGCATTCTAAAATTAAAGCTTCATTTCCATAGTACCAACAAGGTATACAGCACCGATTTCCCTCCTCAGTTAGCCATATTACCAGTGACTCTTATGTCAGTTATGTGGGTTTCATACTGCTGTAAGAAGTTACCCCAAACTTAATGTCTTAAAACAATGCAAATTTATTATCTTATAATGCTAAGAGGTCAGAAGTTTAAAATTAATCTCACTGGGCTAAAGTCAAGATGCCAGCAAAGATATCTTTTCTGGAATCTCTAAGGGAAGAATCCCTTTTCTTTTCTTTTTCGGCTTCTAGAGGCTACCAGCAAACCTCTTCTTTACAACCCTACAATCCCTTGCTTCTGCCATCATGTTGCCTACGTCTATTCTGATCCTCCAGCCTCCCTCTTATAAGAACCTATGTGTCTACATTGGGCCCACCCAGATAACCCAGGATAGCCTCGCATCTAATAATCTCTGATTTAATAACCTGTGCAAAGTTTATTTTGCCATATAAGGTAACATTAGGTTCCAGGGTTTAGGAAGTGGATGACTTCAGGGGCCTCTATGCTATCTACACTACCAATTTAATAGAGAAAACTGAAGATTCTCAGTTTTTTATAAATTTCCTAACCACTCATGAAGTTGAACAGTTTTTCATATTCTTGGGCATGCATGTATTAGCACCTCTGCAAATTGCCTCCGTGTGCTTTAAATTGTTAAGCTTTCTCTAATTGATGTGTATATTGATTTATACATGTTTATGTCCATTCAATATCTGTTTATTTATAGTATATATATAGAAAGAGAGAGAGCAAACATATCCATTATGTTTTTAGAAAATGAATTCAATTGCTCTGCTCTCTTTTAACTTCATTAAGTACATCTGGTTAAATCAGTCAAGTTTAATAATAGTAATGTATTCATCATTATTATTATTATTTTACCCTTTGAGTCATTTTAAAGAAAGTGTTCTGTTTTGGTTTTTTTTTTTTTCTTAGCCAGTGACAGGAGCTGTGCATATACTGACATATCCCTTCAGCACTCAGTGTTCTTGTAAATGCCAAGGCACCTCTTACTGACAGCTCCCGCCGGAGAGCTTTGTTTGACCAGAGGGTCAGGCTAAGCTAGGGCAGAATAGACTACAAATACCTGGAAGACGATGATTCTGCATAACAGCTTTCAATCGATAATGAATGGGAACTGGAATATAAATATACCTAGCTTCTTTAATTCAAAGATGAGCTACTCTTAAATGCATTTTACACCATTTCCCTGAAGCTTCCCTCCCACCCCCACCAGTTTCAAGAACCAGTTTCCCACAGTGGTAAATGTGCTCATTAATGCAAGCTGAATGGGCCGTATCTCACTTGCCCCCTTCCCTCTGGCTGCTTTCTTAGATCCCTTTCTAAATTGCACTCCAATCTTGAGCTCTAGATCTCCTTTTGTAGGACTCGACCATAAGACATGTCCTCAATGTTTTCAATCTGGTCCCTTTTATTTCATATTTAGCTCATTAATCCAAATTGAAGTTTATTTTTTGTATAATAAAAACTTGTTTTTGTAACTCTAAGTATTTTTAATGTAGAGTCATGCCTTAGCATCAATTATTGAACAGATTATTTTTCCCCGTATCAATTTGAACATCTCGTGTATTTTAGAAGAAATTTCCATAGGAACATCAGTCTGTTTCTGATTTTACATTGATCTATAGTTCTATACTCAGGCCAATTAATTTACAGAGCTTATGCCATATTTTGATAAATAGTTAGACAACTCTTATTTTTCTAAGTTATCATGAACATATAACAAACTCATGGGTATACTTCCTTATGAGTGGTTTGAGCAGTCCTTATTTTGTTCAATATTTCATATAGGATTTTTACTACTTTTCTATTAAATTTATTGATTATTTTGGGAAAGGGGCATCTTTATAATAATGAGAATTTTCCCCAGGAACATGGGATAACATTATTTATTCTGATTTATTAAAAATGTCATTGAATTTTCATAAGTTTCTCCATATAAGTATTCCATATTTTTCTTACATTCATTCACAGAACTTTTGAGAATTTCCTCCTCATTTATGCTTAGATCATTTTCTAATGCAGTTCTCTAATAATTCTTTGACTATAAATAAGAAAATACAGTTTGCAAAAATTTTTTATTCATATAAAGCCAACTGAATAGACTTTCCAATGTACTAATTTTTCAGTTACTTCTCTTTATATTATGTAGGGTTTAAAGTCTATAGAACGTATTTTTATTCACTATAAAATTTGAATGCATTCATGTTTATTTATTCATTTAATGAGTTATTGGTAATTGTGTTATTTAGAACAACTCTGTTGCTAGAGTAATGACCACAGTTTTTTGTTTTTTTTCCTGTCATAAGCAGAAATAACCCTGACATTTCACCATAATCGTGTTACTGTTGACCAAGAAATCACAGACTGCAGAGCTGCAATACTTATTTGGGTAGATAATGAAATTCAGGTAGTGCAAATTCAGGTATCAATGCAAACTCTGTCTCCTCTTTGGATTTCCAAGCAGGGGATTTTAAGGAAAAAGAAGGTTACGTAAATTGCTTGCAGAGAATTATTAGTGGATATTTGGGGCTTTTCAAGCGACCTTCAAGTGAGACAGTTTATGGATTTCTGTATCTTATGGTTGGTGCATGGCATCCAAATAACCTCAGAAGCATTGTTGCTTTTGATATTACACACATACCTTGACAGTTTGTGACATCCAGCTGAGATGTGCATAAAAGTCACTTCCTGAATGGCTTCCCAAACCCATTTTAAATCTCTTAGCCATAGTAACTCCATTTTGTTTTATCTGTTTTCTCACAATTAAGTGTCGGTACATATGAAAACATAGATATCCTTTATTAAGTTTTTTTAATTGATTATTTGGAGCCTATTGGCTTTTAGCTCTCTTTAGGCTTTTTTATTTCATCATACTGTCATTATGAAATATTATTCTGATATATCTAAGCATGACTATTTCTGTTTCTCTTCCTTGGCTTCTGGTGCAGTCTCTCAATCTGACAACTTTGTTTATTTATTTACTTAGTAGTCTAGAATGTCTTCTGGTATTTCTTACCCTCTATGTTCAAGATTCTCTTTCTCTAATTTGTTTATATTGCACATTTTGTTAGATAGATATTCATCTCTCACTTTTTTTTTTATTTTCCTGCTATTTGTCTTTTTCAGTATGTTGTAGAAGCTCAACATACTGAAACTCAAACTTCAGCTCAAACTTCCAGTTCAGAAAGTGTCCATTCTGCTCTTCAGCCATTTAACCAAGGGCTTTTTTATTTCCTTCATGACCAGTTTTTAAGGTTTTGAATTCACTGCTTTTTATTAAAGCAGTATCATATACCTTCCTTTAGATATTAATATTTTTCTACTAAAACTTTCTTTTTTGTTTATTCAGTTTCTTTAAGAGTTTGTGAAATTTAGAGCCTTATTTTCAGTTAATATTTTTTTCCCTCCAGGATAGTCATGAAATAGTTTTCATGTGTTCACTGTTGGATTTCACTATCCCTGCACTCTGTCAGCAAATATTTTATCTATTTAAAACAGCCAGCTCTGATAACAATGGAAGAGAGCTGGAATTTGCTGCATTTGCTGATCCAAAAGCTAATATTCAGTGATGGAGAGGACCAACCCTCCAGGAGAAATCCCTCCCCATTAAGATGCAACACTCATGACTCTTGAAACCTCTGCTGTGTTCTGACAAAGAACGGTGGGCTACAGACCTAACTATTCCTGCCAGGTTAGTCTTGATAGTCCAGGCATGTCCGCCTGCTCAATTACACTACTCAAAATTCAAAATTTCAAGCACTATGAGGCAATTCTTATATTTAATGCTTTATCTTAGGTATGTACAATTTAGGCTGAGTTTTTGTAATGAACCTTCTACCTTTCAGGGAAACATCATAATTTCTGAACCATGCTGGACAGATCTTGCTTTCCAAAGCTGCTTTAAATTCCTTACATATTTGTCCTTTCTGTCACTTTGAGGGATTTCCCACTGGATGCAAAGGCTGATTTTGGTATTGCTGGGGAAGTTATGGGCATGCCTAACGGCCATCACGCAGCCCTTGCCTTTGCCTACCCCACCGCCCCTTTCTATCACGTGCAGATTTTTCACTGTATTTCTATTTCAAAGTCAGGAGAGCAGTTGGGTCTAAAGAAATGGAGTGACCATACCTTACACCAGGAACAAGCAGTTCCAGTTGCGTATCAGGGCAGGAGCTCTTAGTGACAGGATCCCCTGTTCCTAGAGTTGAATTGACACTCAGCCCTAGGACAGCACATACTTGCCTCTCCTGTCTGATGGGAAGGAGAGCAGCAGGGCAGGCAGAGGTGCCATGCACTGGCCCTGATCCAGGCAGCTGGCCTCCCTGGGGAACCCACTGCAATAGCATCTCTTCTCCTATTCTTTCAGGCCCTTTGTGCTATGTAAGTAACAAAGTGGAATAAAGTGGTCATTTACTCAAAATCTGTGTTGTACCTAAGCCTGTTTCCAGGACACACTGTGAAGTAACAGGCTCCAGAGATATTCCACCCTTTATTTTAATCCAGCATTTAATGCATTTCTTTTATTATTAAGAAAAGCTTATTAGATAAGACCGAAAGAGTAAATTGCAATAGTATATTTTCTAGATTTTTCTTAGCACTGGAGCAACATAATCAAATGATGTCTCTGTTCTTCTTTTGCGATGCATAAATGGCTTAAATAAATGATATTTTTCTAATGAATGCAGTATTATAGACATCATCTGTTTGAAGATAACACAAACAAAATAACCTATACAGGCATACCTCAGAGATATTTTGGTTGGTTCCAGACCACTGCAGCAAAACGGGTATCACAGTAAATCAAGTGACATGGGTTTTTTTGGTTTCCCAGGGCATATAAAAATTATGCTCACACTATGTTGTGGTCTATTCGCTGTAAAACAGCACTATGTCTAAAAAAAATTTGGACATACCTTAATTTAAAAAGTAATGTATCTCTAAAAATGCTAACCATCATCAGGGCCTTCAGTGGGTCACAAAGTTTGTGTTGGAGGGGACCCTGCCTTGATGCGACAGCTGCTGACTGATCAGGATGGTGTTGGCTGAAGGCTGGGGAGGCTGTGGCAATTTCTTAAAATAAGACATCAGTGAAGTTTGCCACATCAATTGACTGCGCCTTTCATGAAATATTTATTTGTATTATGTGATGCTGTTTAATAGCATTTTACTCACAATACATCCTCTGAAACCCTGCCACCGCTCTATCAACTAAGTGTGTGCAGTATTTTAAACCCTCTGTTGTCAATTACACAACGTTCACAAAATCTTCAACAGGAGAATATTCCATCTCAAGAAACCACTTTCTGTGTGCATTCATATGAAGTAATTCTTCATCTGTTCAAAAATTTGCCGTGAGATTGTAGCAGTTCAGTCACGTCTTCAGATTCCACGTGTACTTGCAGTTCTCTTGCTATTTCTACCACATCTGCAGTTGCTTGCTCCACTGAAGTCTTGAAACCTTGAAGTTTTCAAGAAGGTCATCCATGAGGTTGGAATCAACTTCCAAACTCCTGTTAACACCAATATTTTGACCTCCTCCTAGTAATCATGAATGTTCTTAATGGCATCTAGAATGCTGAAACCTTTCCAGAATGTTTTCAATGAACCCTACACAGATCCATCAGAGGAATCACTGTGTGTGTGGCAGCTATCATCTTACAAAATGCATTTCTCAAATAATGAAACTTGAAAGTCCAAATTATTCCTTGATCCTTGGGCTAAAGAATGGATGTTGCACTGGCAGGTATGAAAACAACATTAATCTCATTGAAGATTTCCTTCAGAGCTCTTTGGCGACCAGGCGCATTGTCAATAGGCAGTAATGTTTTAAAAGGAATCTCTCTTTCTGAGCAATAGATCTCAACAGTGGGCTTAAAATATTCATTAAATCATGTTGTAAACAGATATACCATCACCCAGACTTTGTGGTTCAATTATATGCACAGGAAAAAAAGATTTAGCATAATTCTTAAGAGCCCTAGGATTTTCAAAATGGTAAATAAACATTGACTTCAACTTAAAGATAGTAGCTGCATTAGCCACTGACAAAAGCATCAGCCTATCCTTTGAAGCAAGCCAAACATTGATTTCTCCTCTTTAGCTGTGAAAATCCTGGGTTGCATCTTCCTCCAATATAAGATTGTTTCATCTACATTGAAAAGTTTGCTATTTGGCTTAGCCACCTTCATCAGTTCTCTTTGCTAGATCTTCGGGAGAATTTGCCACAACTTCTACATCAGCACTTGCTGCTTCACCTCACAATATCAGGCTATGCAGATATCTTCTTTTCCTTAAATCTCATGCTAGTTTCAAACTTTTCTTTTGCAGCTTCCTCACCTCTCTCAGCCTTCACAGAGTTGAAGAAAGTTCGGGCTTTGCCTGAATTAAGTTTTGGCTTAAGGAGATATTGTGGCTGGTTTGATCTTCTGTTCAGACAACTAAAACTTTCTTCATATCCACAATACGGCTGTTTCACCTCATCATTCATGTGTTCACTGGAGTAGCACTTTAAAACTCCTTCAAGGACTATTCCTTTGCAATCACAACTTGGCTAGCTGTCTGATCAAGAGACCTAACTTCTGGCCTATTTTTGCTTACAACATGCCTTCTTCACTATACTGAGTCATTTCTAGCTCTGGATTTGAAGTGAAAGAGGTGCAACTCTTCCTCTCACTTGTACACTTGAAAGCCACTGTGGGGTTATTAATTGTCCTAATTTCAATATTGTGTCTCAGGGAATAGGGAGGCATCAGGTGAGGCAGAGAGGTAGGGGAACGGCTGGTCGGTGGAGCAGTGAAAACACACACATTTGTCTATTAAGTTCACTATCCTACATGGCCATGGTTTATGGCACCCCAAAGCAATTAAAATAGCAACATCAAAAATCACTAATCATAGGTTACTACAACAGAAATAATAATAATGAAAAAAATTGAAAAATTGCAAGAATTACTAATATGTGACACAGAGATATGAAATGAGTAATGCTGTTGGAAAAACCGTGTTGAGAGAACTGCTTAGTGCTGAGTTGCCAGAAACCTTCAGTATCTGTGTAGCACAGTAAAACTGAGTGCAACGAAGTGAGGAATGTCTGTTTAAAGATTTTTCAGGTCCTAATTTAAGATGATTTTCTGAATCTTCAATTTTTGATGAAGACATTAAGCTACATTACTAAATTATTACTAAAGTGATGGTCTCTTGGGATTTTCATGTAAAACCTATGTGGAAAAATGGGCCGGCATTAAATTTCCAACAAATAATGTGCAGAAAGTTTAATTTAGATAGAAATTACTTTGATTTTTATTTGGTTTTGTTTGGTCATTAGTAGGAGACAATTTCAGATTAATCATAGCATAAAAAATAAGTAATTTGGTTCAAATCATTCATACCTTATACCATTATCTAGTGTTAATTATCTCACAACTCCATATAACATCCCATGTAACTATTTAAGTTACTGATTTGTAAGACCTTTTGTGGTTTCACTAATTCCATCCTTATAGTTCAAAAAATGGTCCTCACTTGAAAATACATGCAGTAAAACTTAGACAGATATGGTTTATTAGCCAAACATTTTGCTGCTTTCAAGCAATTTTGCTTCAGTTATCCTGATATAACAGTTTGGGTGTATTGAGATCATCTCATTATTATTTATAAAATAATCTTTCATGTATTTATATCTACATATATGGTAAAGTAGAAAATTCTATATATATGTATGAAATTACTGCTACTGCTTCAGTTCTGTAAGGTGACAATATAGGACCAAGTTGTCATCTTGAGTATATCATGAATTCCCTCATAAAACAAGGCAAAGTGCTGTTACTTCAGGGTTTAAAAAAAAGCACATATGTTCCTTCTAAAATAAACTTGAATCCTCTCATGAACCATTTTTTTGTGTTATTTGAAAATCAAGAAAATAAATATTAAGTTTAAGCAAGTTAAATTAATTAAAATTTAGCTGTTTATTTCTCCTCTTTAGCTGTGAATTAGCCAATATACCATGGTTTCATCTAGATAAACACCATCTTGATGATTCTGATACATTCTTCTTTCATAATCAGTCAACTGGATCTCTAACTTTTGTTCCTGGCTAAATTCCAGGCTCATTTTAAAAATAATTCTACTGTATTCTATTCTATAAAGCTGATATAATATACACACACACACACATTCACACAATTTAGATATAAGAAAATATACTTTTGCTGTAAAATATATGTTAAATAACCTATGTAGAGAGATAGTGATGTAATTGCATACACAGTGTTGCAAATTTAAAACAGTAGCTTAATATCTTAAGGAGCAAAATTAAATTCATTATTGGACAAATTGTTAAATAAATATGATTTGAAAGATGACTTTCTTACGCTGATATAATCACATTTCCTCTCTTAAATTATTTTTCCCTTTCCAGTCATGATGCTAAAAAAAGCATCATGATTATTACAAACATTTTTAAATGCACTAGTATTTAAAATTGCTTTTGTGAAAATTAAAGCTTGAATTGTTTTATTAAGAAACAAGTAAAATACTAAAATAATGCAAATTTATAGATTCTCTGGAAATTCTCTAGTCTATTGCCTAATTCATTTCAAGATTGATTTGGCAATTAAATTGGAATCTATCATTAATTAAATTTAAAATTTTCTCTGAAATGATAGAAAACTGAGAAACTGTCTTTAAGCAACTGACAATAGCAGGTTTTCCTTTTCTTTCCCAACCCATTGTTCATCCGATCAAAGTGACTTATTATATCTTTGATTAATAGCATATTAGTTTTCACAAATAGCTAGTTACCTTTTGAAGATTTTTTAAAACTCCTAAGTTAAATGAACAATTTAAGAAGTCTGGATGACAAGTATCAATGCTTCATAAAAATAAACTTAAACTATGAATATCATTAAAGTATTTAAGCACAAGTATATAATGTTTTGCTGTCTTAAATTGAACTTGGCTTTTATTTGTGTAAACGGTATATAATGAAATAAATGAAGTATGTTCCAAAGTATATTTTCAAGAATTTAGCAAAAGATATTTTCTTCACACAATGATTTCTTTTTCCTAATCTTTGGTTGATATTTTCCTCATGCAATACTTTCTGCTAGTCTTTGGAAGATTCAATGGATGGAAAGGGAAATCTTGAGGTCACACTCATATATATCTGGAGACATATGAAATTAACTCACATAGTATATGTAAAATGACATCAATGCATTTATAGAGTACATTCATCTCATACTCATTCGCAATTAAACCATGAGTCAAGCATCTTCTCAAAGGACATTTCATTATCTGATGGAAAAGAAGAATAAAGCATAATGACTATGATTTAAATGATTGTTACTTTCAATATACCATGGCGTCATCTAGATAACCAAACAGCTAATTTAGTTGGTGTCCTGAAAACAGTTCTAGATTGTAATACAAATCCATTCACCCCATTTATACTTGTACAAATTGATCATATTTTTCAATCCAACAAACTTTTTTAGAGCAAAAAAGTATACTTTATATTTTTTGCTGGGAAAATGGTACTCCATTTTGCTCCTGATAATTCTCAGTGAAGTTTCATTTGAACACTTAGTATCTCTGAAGCAGCAGTCTTGACTGAGTAAGCAAATAGTCCTTCAGCACAGCTGTTCTGTTACAACTATACTTTGCATTGTAAAAGCTTACATTAATTGAATAGTAGTATTTTAACTCTAGAAATATGGAGTAAAATGAGATCATTAACAAAGTTGTAGAAGAGAGAAACATTCGAATCAGGGATTTATGATTCCACTGGAGTAAGAAACACTAGCTAATTCCCTATTTTGTAGACTCCATGCCTACATTTAAATACCCTGTAGGGTAATAAAGAAAAAAGTAATATATAGGTACACTATGCAATCTGCTTTGGAAAAACATTTATACAAACAAGAGAGTCTGCCAGTATTCCAAACTACTTGAGATTCTAGAAATTCTAGAAAATTATAAACCATGGGTAATGCAAACTGTAGCATAAGGAAAGAATTAAAATGATGGGTTTATCTGAAATTATTTATAACTCACAATAAATAGTTGAACAGCTTAAAATATAGAAATATGGAGATATGGCCCACATGACAAAAATTACACTTATTTTCTGTCTATAACAGATATACATTGATGGATAGATAGATAAATAGATAGATTAGACAGATGGATGGATGGATGGATGGATGGATGAATAAAGTAGTTCCTTGTAATAGGTTCTGTGGGTACTGTGATATGCATATCCTGAGGACAGTTGAGATAGAGACCCAGAACTTTCTTACATGGGGATAAAACGAATGCAAGAACAGGTACCTTGCTGCAAGTCAATTTTGCTGTGCCATCCATTCTCCAGGGATCCCTATGAAATCCAGCTGAGCCAAATATCTTTGCCTAGCTTCTTTCTCTTTTATGTTTTGCTTGCCTCAACCCTCTGTATGTTTTACCTGAAATGACTCCTTCAGTAAATAACTTACATAGAATATCCTTTCAGGCTGTATTTCTAGGGAACCAGACCTAGGAAAATCCATTTGATGAAATTGAACATTAGAGATCCACAAAGACCTCGAAGTCTATCACGATTAATGACTTGAATAACATATATATTTTCCTTCTCTATGCATCCACAAATATTTGAATATTATTTCTTTCAAATTTGGATTATACTCCCCTTACCATTTTAAAATATAATTTTGAAGTAGTTATTTATTTTAAATAAACACTTTTCATTGGAATAGTCTAAGATTTACAGAAAAATTTTGAAGATTATAAGGGTTCCCATATACCTTAAACCCAATTTCTCCTATTAATATCATGCATTAATAATATTTTAACTCACCTTTGATATATTCCAACTTTCTTTTAATTACTGCTAGTATGGTTATACCTTTCTTCATCCCTCTAATTTTACATCTTTTTATTGAAAGTGGATTTCTTGTAGATAATATGTAATTAGATGTCACTTTTTAAATCCATTGACAAACTGTCTTTGAACTGTATCTTTCTTTTTCAACCATGCATATTTATAGAGATTTTTAATACAGTTGGATTGAGAACCATATTTGCAACCTTTCTTATTCATGGCATCTGTTTTTTTTTTTTTTCTTCCCTATTCTGTTTTCTGCCTTCCCTCGTGTAAATTTTATATGATTTTCTTTTCTCTCATCTCAGCATATAAATTTTACCTGTTTTTTATATGTATTTTTATTTATCACTCTAGCTTGCAATATACATTTTTAGCTAGCACGTTATAGCCCACATTCAGGTTATAGTGTCTATATCTGTACTGCAGGTAGCTTACAATAGCATATTCCAAATTCCTCCTTCGTTTCACTTGTGGAATTGCTGTTGTTCATTTCTCTGATCTATATGCCACAGTAACTCAAAACATTCTTACTATTAGTTCTTTAAATAAATACTTATCTTTTTTTTTTTTTTTTTTTTTTGCATGGGCAGGCACCAGGAATTGAACCCAGGTGTCTGACATGACAGGTGAGAACTCTGCCCGCTGAGCACGGTGGCCCGCTCAATAGTTATCTTGTACTTGGTGGTGTCAGGTTTAAAATTAAGACCCTATGTTATACGATCCCGTGAAGCCTGATGAATCTAGGAGGTCCTTAAATGGCCTCACCAAAAGTCTCCTCTCTTCTCTAAGCCCATGAATAGGGCGGGGCCCCTAAACAAATAGCCCTCTTTTCCACAGGTCCCAGCTGCAGTCCTGCTTGTCATTAAGTAGCAGGATCCAGTTCCCTGCTGCCAGTGGAATTATTTAAAGAGGAACCAGGTTTAGCCTCACTCCGTTGCTCCTGCAAAGCTTTGCCTCCCCCAGCCTCTGCCTGTTCAGTGTTCCCAGGCCCCGTGTGGCCCTCCGTGGCAGGCAGTGTTCTCTGCTGCCCCCTGGCGGTGTGTATGTGTCAGTAGTAAACTGCTGTAGATCTCAACGTGTGCTTGGTCCTTCCTACCGCCCTAGGGTGGGCATCTCTCCCTCACCAAAAGGATGAGCAGGAGGTGATTATAATTTAGATACATTTCGAAAAAATTGAAAAATCCATTAGAAAAATCGTCTAACTTCATGAGAAAAATTAAAGATTTTATTATACCTTCATTACTTCCTTCTCCAAAAGTCTTCGTTTTATATGTGCGTCTGAGTTTCTGACATCTATCGTGTCTTTTGTCTCTGAAGAAGTTCTTCGAACATTTCTTACAGGGCAGTTCCTTGGCAAAGAGTTCCTTTGGTTTTTGTTCACCTGAAAAATTCTTTATTTCTCCTTCATTTTTATGAAATAATTCTTCTGCTTAGATTTCTAATTTAGCGGCTTTTTTCTTTCAACACTAAATATTTCGCTCCACTCTCTTCCTGCCAGCATGATTTCTGGTGGGAGAAACCCACTACAAATTGTAATCTTCTAAGAATGAGTAAGTAGGAACATCCCTTCCACCTTTTTGTCTCTGGCTGCAACTATTTGACAATAACATAACTATGCATGTTTTCTATGTATGTTGTGTGTGTGTGTGTGTGTGTGTCTTTTATCCTGCATGTTGTTGTCTGTGTTTCCTGGATCTGTGGTTTTGTGACTTTCATTAATTTTATAGATTTATCAGCCGCTATTTCTGCAAGCGTGCTCTCTTTCTCTCTTTCTGGTATTCCAGTTACGCATATTTAGACCTTTTGAATTTGTACCACAGTTCTTGCATACTCCGCTTTTTTTTTTTTTTATTATTCTCTTTTCTCTGTACATTTTCAGTTTTGGAAGTTTCTGTGAACCTAT
Organism: Tamandua tetradactyla; assembly: GCF_023851605.1. Taxonomy (NCBI): domain Eukaryota; kingdom Metazoa; phylum Chordata; class Mammalia; order Pilosa; family Myrmecophagidae; genus Tamandua; species Tamandua tetradactyla. The sequence continues at coordinate 35,040,338 of NC_135352.1, forward strand.
GTTTAAGTTCACTGATTCTTTCCTCCTCTGTGTTGAGTTTACTGATGGACCCATCAGAGGCATTTTTCCTTTTTATTACAGTGATTTTGATTTTTTTCTTTATTAGAGAAGTTGTGGTTTTAAAGCATAATCAGTCATGCAGAAAAGACAGAATTCCCAGTCACCAACCTGCCCCCAAGAACTTGCATTGGTGTGGAACATTTGTTAAAATTGATGGTAGCACATTATTATTATTATACTAAGTTAAGTCCCTAGTTTAACTAACGACTTAGTTAAAGCTACACTGTTTGTATAGGGTAGTTCCATTGAATTTTAAAAAATTCTTATTTCTTATCATAAATACAATCTAACATATTCCCTTTTAATCATATTCAGATATATACCTCAGTGCTGTTCATTACATGGACAATGTTGTGTTACTGTCACAACCACCCATTACCAAATAATAAAACCCCTGCACATCTTAAACCTTGACTTCCTAATCCCTATTCATACCCTGAGCGTTGGTGTGCTGTATTCTTGATATTGAGTCTATGAGGTGTTGCAGTCTAATTGTTTCAAGTAGGTGAGATCATACAATATCTGTCCTGTTGTGTCTGGCTTATTTCAAGATGATGTCATCAAGGTTAATTCATGTTGTCGCATGTATCAGAAGTGCATTTTTTTTTCAATTGAATAATATGCCATTGTAGGTTTTTACAACATTTTATTTAGCCATTCATTGGTTGATGGACAGTTGGGGTGCTCCTATATTTTTGGAATTGTGAGTAATGCCACCGTGAATACTGGTGTGTACATATTTTCTTCGAGTCCCTGTTTTCAATGCTTTGGGGTATATACTTAAGAGTGGAATCGTCAAGTAACAGGGTAGCTCTGTACTTAGTTTTTTGATGAACCACCACACTGTGTTTCACAGTGCCTGTATAATTTTCAACTGTCACCAGCAATGAATGAATGTTTCTATTTCTCTGCATCCTCTCCAACACTTGTTATTTTCTGTTTATTTTTAATAGCAGCCATTCTAATGGTGTGAAATGGTATTCCATTGTTTTTGTGTGTTTGTTTTTTAAGGGGCTGCATGCTCCAGGAATTGATCCTAGGTCACCTGCATGGAAGACAAGAATTCTGCTACTGAACCACTCATGTACCCTGTCCTATTGTTTTTTGATTTGCAATTCTCTGATAGCTAATGATGTTGAGCATCTTTTCATGTGCTTTCTGTCCATTTGTATATCTTCTTTGGAAAGATATCTATTCAAGTCTCTTTTGCCCATTTTTCACAGGGTTAATTGTCTTTTTGTTTGTTAAGTTGAAGGATTTAAAAAAAATAATCTGGATATTAAACCTTTATCAAGTATGTTTCCAAACATTTTCTCCCGTTGTGCAGGTTGTTGTCTTACTTTCATGATAAGTCTTCTGAGGCAGAATTCTTCATTTTGATGAGGTACTATTAATCGATTTTTTCTCTTTTCTTGCTTGTGCTTGGAGTTTAAAGTCTTTTAATCATTGCTTAAACCAGGGTCCTAAAAACACTTGCCTACATTTTTCACCAGAAGTTTGATAGTTCTAGCTTTTATATTTAGTCCTTGATCCACTTTGAGTTGAGTTTTCTAAAAATGTGAGGTTAGATTCCTCCTTTTATTTTGCAAATGGAGATCAAGTTTTTTGAGCACTATTTATTGAAGATACTGTTTTTACCCAATTGAGTGGTGTTTACCTCCTTGTCAAAAATCAGTTGGCCATAAATGGGAGGGTTGATTTCTGAGCTCTTAGTTGAATTGCCTTAGTCTATATGTTTGTCTTTGTGCCAGTACCATACTATTTTCACTACTGTGGCTTTATAATATGTTTTAAGATTGGAAAGCGTGAGTCCTCCAAATTCATTTATGTAGGTCCTCTTTGATTACTTTTGGAAATACTTCATAGTTTTCTCTGTACAAGCCATTTATATTCTTGGTTAAAATCACTTCTAGATATTTGATTCTTCTAGGTGCTATTATGAATGGAATTTTTTTTTTTATTTCTTCTTCCAATTGTTCATTGTTTGTGTATAGAAAGTCTACAGATTTGGGGTATTTATATTGTACTACCTCTCTTTGTTGAATATTTTATTAACTCTTGGAGTTTTTTGTGTGGATATTTCCAGATTTTTATGTATGTAGAATCATATCATCTGCCAGTAAGGAAATTTTTACTTCTTCCATTCCAACTTGGATGCCTTTATTTCTTTTTCTTGCCTATTTGCTCTAAGAACTTCCAGTAACCTGTTGAATAACAATGGTGAAATTTGATATCCTTGCCTTGTTCTTGACCTTAGAAAGAAAATTTTTAAGTCTTTGACCACTAATTTGAATGTGACCTGTGGGCTTTTCTTATACGTCATTTATCACATTAAGGTTAAGTATATTCATATTTTTCTTTGTATGCTGAGCAGTGGTGGGGGGGTCACATCTTATTATTTTTCCACATGGATTTCCCATTATCACAGTATCATATGTTGATTTTTGCAGGAGGTGGTATTTAGTACATGGTCTGGGAATCAAACCCAGGTCTCCTGCATGGTGGGTGAGAATCCTACCACTGAACTATGCATGCATTCCTCACATTTCCATTTCGATGTAATCATTGTATGTGCCCATCTCTTAACTATATCATAGGAAAATTTTGTTAACATTTTCTTTTAATTCTTAGAATTTCTTTATCTCTGCTTACATTTCCATTTGTTCAAGTATATTGTTTACTCTTTTCATTACAGCCCTCAGCCTAATAATCATTAAGTTTATGCAGCTCAATTTAATTCTGACTCTCTCTAATTGGAGTTAAGCCAGACCACACAGTTTAAGTGGAGTCCTCTACGAGGTTGTTCTTTGTGCACCAACCACAAGTTCAGGTCCTCAGGCTACACACATATTTGACCAACTGACTACAAATTAAGGGTTTCTACCACCCCTTTGGGAAGATAATTCACCAGAATCACTCAATGAAAGCATTCTTTTAGTTATACCTTTATTATAATAAAATAACCCAAATAAGTAGAAAGCAAAAGAAAAGACATATAGAGTAAGTTCTGATAAGGTCCTAAGCATAAGCTTCTGTGTACTCTCCATATAGATTCAGAATGCATCAACCTCCTAGCTCAGTGATGGATGCATCTTATCTATTCTGGAAGCACAAATGAGCATCAAATATCCAGGGATTGCACAGGTTTTCCTTAAATAGGCTTGATTGGTACAATCCATGCCTACATGGTCAAACTCAGTCTCCAGATGTCTTCTCTTCACAGAGGTTGGGAATGTGGAAGTTTAGGCTGCCATGATTTGGCTCAAAGTCTCAATGACTTAATCACACATTTGGTCTTTTCAGTTTGGCAAGACTATACCCTAAGACTACGGGTTTGGCTGGCCCCACCTTGTCAACTCTTCAATATAGGAACCCTCAAGTGTGGTCCAGGACCCACAGTGAATAACAGGAGAAATCTTCATCATGGAATCTTTCAAGGATTCAGAGGACAGCTCCCTAGGAGCCAGGACAAAGGCTAGACCTATTTGGGAGTTCAAATTCTTTCCTATGCATTCAACATTTTTAATACCTTATCTGATCATTCTAACATCTATGATATACCTGAGTCTGGTTATGATGATTGCTTTATATCTTCAGATTGTATACTTTCTTGTCTAATAATGTGCCTTGTTATGTTTTGTTGGAAGTCAGATAAGTTATATCGGGTAATAAGATGTGAGGTGAATAGGTCTTCAATGGGAGGTTTTATGGCAATTCTGTCGTGAATTTACTTGTTTTAATGTTTGCTGGAGCTATAGGTGTCATACCCTTATTTTTGTTTCCCTTCTTAACTTTGGGCTTCCCTAAACATTCCTCCTCATTGAGCATGTGTCTTGAAACTTTTCAGCTGTAATCCACTATTATTGTACTGATGCACTTTTGATGTGGTGGTAAAGCATGGGGGTGGGAGAGTTTTCTACAATCTTTAGATTAAATCTTTGACTTTCAGTTGGGCAGTGTCCTAGGACTGTTGCTTTCATAAGTATTTCTCAAGCGGAATAGCTCTGTCTCCCCTTCCCCACTACATCTTTACCTGGATACAGTATATATTGTCCATTTGCTTGAAGCTTATTACCTATTGACTGTGTGTATTTTTCTCCTTTAAATGAGACAAGGAGGCTAGAAGGTGCTGGAGTGGGAAGAATGTCCTTTCTCCAACTGGGATAAGGCTCTGGCAAGATACTTACACCTGGAAAGTAAGCATTTGTTATGGAGAAGTCTCTGGGCACATTTCTCAACGACTACCTTCCCCTCCCCCTAACGGAATCACTGGCTGATCTTTCTTGCCTCTTTACCATGAGACCCTAGTAGGGTTACAAGAGGTAGAGCCCGTGAAAATGTAGGGCCCTTTCTAAGACTCCTGCCCCCAGGAGTTTCTCCTTCTCACAATAGTTCACACTCAACGTACAGCAATTCGCCAAAATTAATATTTAAGTATTTTTAGCAGCTTAGGGCTCCAGTGGTATTTACCTCAGTCAATCACTATGTCTTGGCTATTTCCCACTGCTGGAACCTTTATCTCTTGATTTAGGGGTGGCATTTTGCACTACAAATTCAGTTCTTTGTTGGGCCAAAGAGACGCTGATTTTTAGTTTGTACACCTTCTTCTGTTGATGGGAATGAAGATGTCCAGGTAATTTATATGGTGCAGGGGAAGCTGGAAAGGACACAGTTAGTTTTAGATGAATCTTGTTCTTTGATTTGAAATGTAGCCATCTTTGTAAGTTAAGTAGTTTCCCAATATTGGAGCATTTTTATTCCTTCCATGAATTTCACAGTTTATTTCACAATTTTTACAACAATTTCTATTTGCCAGAACTATTACAGATTACATTCTCTATTTTTTGCTGTTTATATATTTCTATGTATTTTGGAAAGAGTATAGATAAATTGTTTAATCTAAATTGGCACCTCGAAACCCAATCAGTAATTTTAGAATATAAGGAAATCATTACTGGGGAAAATGCACTTTGTGATAACGTTCACAGAAATAAGCTTTTAGTGAATCATTCAGAATCTTTAAATAAATTGGGTATAGTTCTGGAACCTTTAAACACAGTGAGATAGAAAAATTGGAAATCATTCAAACAAAAATGTGATTGAGAAGCCTCGTGGAGAGCACAGGTGAAGGTGGGGGAGTAGGAAGTCTTACAAATTGCTCTCTCCAGTAGAAAAAAAATGACAAAGCTGGAAAAAGAGACTGTAACTAACTAGGCGGTAACTGCAAACAGAATGGACATTGAGGCATGTTAGGAAGTAAGTGACCTCCCAGAGTTCAGCTTTTGTAACTGAAGGTACAAACCCATCACCAACCCCATTGCTCAGACCTGCTGCCAGCACAAGTTTCTGGAGCATCTGGCTGGGGTGAAAACTGGCAGAGGAAATATCCTCTGGAAATTAGGTATGAGGGTTGAGGTCGGCTGTCAGGATCCCTGCGCAGAAGCTGGCATCGAAATAGGCCCTCTGGCAGCAGTGCTTACAGCTTCCCACCAACATCTACCCAGACATAAAGAGCTAGTGCATATTCTCTGGTGATTTTTATTTTTTCCTTCTGTATGTGGGCATTTTCTTATCTGGCATATTCCTGATGGTGCAGCATAGATTCTGGCTTTGGTATTAGCCTGCTGCTCACCAACAGCTTCTGATCTCACTCCAGCCTCTACCAGGACTTGAAAATCCAGTGCAGATTTTCAATATTTAGGTTTCTACTTTTTCCTTCTTGTATTGCTCAGTCAGCAGATCCTTGCAATCCCAGCACAGACACTAGTCTTGATTTCGCTCAGAAGCAGCATCTTTTGGCCTTACATGAAGAGAATGTAAAGAGTCAGCAGACATCATTTTCTTTTTCATTTTTTGGTGTTTGGGTTGGGTTTTTTTTTTCTTTGTTTTATATTGATTTGGTCAGCCAGAAGAAAAGATCAGCAAGCTTGAAGACGAGACTATCGAAATTGTCCACGTTGAGCAGAAGAAAGAAGAAAGAGTGAAAAATAAATAAACAGAGCCTAAGGAAAGAGAAAGGGCAGAAAGAGAGAAAGGGCCAGAAAATATATTTGAAGAAATAACAGCATAAAACTTCTCAAATCTGATGGAAGATATTAATATTAGATATTAAGATATTAATATAGAAATCCAAGATGCTTCACAAACACCAAGCAGGATGCACCTATACAAGTCCACATTATGACCAAACTATCAAATGCCAAGAACAAAATCAGGATGTTGAAAATAGTAAGAGAGAAGCCACATGTCACATATAAGGGATTCTTAATAAGATTAACATCTGATTTCTCAATAGAAGCTATAGAGGCCTAAGGCAGTAAGAGGGCATATGCAAAGTGATGGAAAACAACAACAACAAAAACTGTCACCAAAGAGCAACATATTCAGAGAAATTTCTGGATAAATCAAGTGAGGCAATTTGTTATCACTAGACCTGCCTTAAAGGAAATACTAAACAGATTCTTCCACATTGAAAGGAAAGGACACTAGATAAAGAAATAAACAATGCCAGTGTAAAGAACAATATGGGTAAACACAAAAGCCAGTACTATTTTTTCACTTGCATTAGTGTCTTTTACATTTCATTAAGCTTAAAATTCAAACCTATAAAAGAAAACAAGTATAAGCCTTTGTTATTTGATGCACAATTCATATAGGTGTAATTTGTGACCAAAGCAATGTAAAAGGGAGAGATATAGATACACTGTATCGTAGGTTATTGAAATCAAGTTGTAATTCACAGAAACTAAATTGTAATACATTTAGGATGCTAAATGTGATCCCCAGAGTTACAATAAAGAAAACATGTAAGACACTCACAAAAAGAAATGATAAGTGATACAAAATGGTTTACTACAATTTATTATCCAAAAAAAAAGGAATGTAGTAATGGAGGAAAGAAAAGACAAGCAAGCAGAGCACTTCCAAAAAACAATTCTCAAAATGCAAAAGTACACCTTGTGTTATCAAAATTTCCTTAAATATGAACAGATTGATCTCTCCATTCAAAAATGGAGATTTGAAGGATGAATAAAAAAATAGGACCCAGCTATGTGCTGTTTACAAGAGACCATGTTAGACCCATAAACATAAATAGGTTGGCAATGAAAGAATAGAAAAACATTTAATACAAATAGCAATCAAATGAGTACAGGGGTGGGTATAGTAAAATAATATAGATTTCAAGTAAAACTGTTATCAGAGACAAAGATGAACATTATATATGGATAAAGGGTCAATTCAACAAAAAGATTTAAAAATTATAAACATACATGCACCTAACAGCAGAGTGCCAAATATATGAATCAAACACCGATAGAACTGAAGGGAGAAACAGTTGGTTCTAAAATAGTAACAAATTTCAAGACACCACTTTCAGTACTATATAGAACATTTAGATAGAAGATCAATGAGGAAATACAGGAATCCACAACACTATAAATCAACAAGATCTGACAGACATAAGTAGAATATTCACCCAACAACAGCAAAATGTACATCTTCTGAAGTGCACACAGATCATCATTATTTTGTTCATACATTAGGGGTACAAGGGAAATCCCAATAATTTTAAACATATTGAAATCATAAGACGTAACCTTGCTCAACAAACAAAATGCAATGAAGCTACAAATCAGTATCAGAAAGAAAACGTGAAATTCTACAAATATATGTGCACTGCTGCATAAATACAACCTCAAGTACCACGGTGTCACTACCCACGCTTAGGCACTCAAAGAATATCTCAGGAAGACTGAGATGAATCATATAAACATTTATGCAAAAGCAGACTTACATATAGGGGAAGTCAGGCTGGCAGGTGGTCTCCAAGCAGCACTCTGGGGTGTGCAAGTGGTTGTAATGGAGTTTATAGAGGGAGGGAATAAAGACGGCCCAGACCCAAACTCTGCAAGACCACAATGCTAATTTATGGCAATTATTTATGGTGTGGGTTGTGTGTGGAACCTCTTCGTTCACATACACACAGGCTTTGTGCAAAACAACTCCATGTCTCGTGGTCACAGGGTAAAACTTTGATCACTGTTATCTGCTCTGCATACCAAGTGTTTTCTAAATAAGTAAATACTCCCTCATTCTTTGAGGCTTACTCAGGGCCTTTGGAACACTTTCTGTACTGTTCTTAAAAATCATGGGATAGGGAAGGAAAAGGGGAAGCAAGGTTTGAACATGAGAAACTATTTGTTTTAGAATGTGGGTGTGGATTTCTTTAACCAATGGGTTAAACAATAAATCACAGGAGAAATCAGAAAATACTTTGAGACAAATGAAAACAAGGAAATACTATGTAAAAACTTATGAGATGCAGCAAAGCTGGGGCTCAGAGGGATGTTTATAGCTATAAATGAATATATTAAAAAAAGAGTAATCTCAAATATATGATCGAACTTTACATCTTGAGTAACTAGAAAGATGAGAGCACTGTCACTAGAAGAAAAGAAATAATTAGTACTAGGACAGAAGATAAGTGAAATAGGGAACACAAAACAATTGAAAGAATAAACAAAACAAAAAGTTGGTTCTTCGAGAAAATCGATAATATTGACAATTCATTAGCTGGACTCACAAACACAGAAACAAGAAAAAAAGATGCAAATAACTAAAATCATAAAGGAAAATGGTGATATCACTACAGAACTTACAATAATACAAAATATTATGAACAATTGTATGTCAACAAATCAGATAACTAGAAGAAATGGAAAAACTCCTATAACTACATCAATTACCCAAATAGGCTCAGAAGAAATAGAAAACATCAACAAACATATAACAAGAATAGATATTAAATCAATAATCAAAAACATTCCATAAAGAAAAGTACAGGACTAATTGGCTTTGCTGTTAAATTCTAACAAACATTTTTTTTTTAATTGCTATCAGTCCAACACCTCCAATGAATTCAAGAGACGGGAACACTTGCTAATTCATTCTATGATGCCAGCATTGCTCTACTATGAAAGCCCAGTATAGACATCGCAAGAAAAAACAATCACCAGCCAATTTCCCTTACGAATACAGATGCAAAATTCCTTAAAAATACAATGACATCTTACAAAGAGTGGGAATGCAAGGGTAGTTCAGCATATAAAAATTCACCATATGAATAGAATGAAGGAAAAAAAAAAAAAAACACCACAATATAATCTCACTAAATGCAGAGAAGGCATTCAACAAAATGAAGCATCTTTTATGGGTGCTAGATTTCTGAATAGAAAACTAGTATTAGAATGAAATTTTCTCAGCATGATAAGGACAATTATGAAAAATCTTCAGCTAATATCATAATCAATGTTGAAACACTTAAGGCTTTCCTCTATGATCAGAAAACAAAAAGATGCGCATGCTCATCATTGCTATTCAATATTATACTAGAAATTTTTGCCAGAACAATTAGACAAAAGAATGAATAAAAAAATAAATAAATAAAAGAAAGAAAATATATCCAAATTGTGAAGGAAGAAATAAAACTATCTCTCTCTGCAGATGTCATGTTCTTATATATATAGCAAATCCAAAGGAATCCAAAAAAAAAAAAACTACTAGAGCAAGTAAGTAAATTCAACAAAGTGGCATGAGAAAAGGTCACATGCAAAACAGTTGAGACCCTAAGTACTAGCAATGATCAATTTGAAGAGGAAATTGATTTCTAATAGCATCTGAATTTAAAAAAATGCCTAGGAATAAATTTAACTAAGTATACAAAGGACTTACATACTGAAACTAAAAAATAATGCTGAAAGAAATTAAAAAAGGCAAATAAATGGCAATATATCCCGTGTTCATGTTTTGGAAGAATTAATGTTGTTTATCTGTTGGTATTAACCAAACAATATTCAAATTCAATGCAATTTCTATTAAAATTCTAGCAACCTTTTCGTGGAAATGGAAACAATTATCCTTACATTTATACGAATGGAACTGCAAGTGGCCCCAAAACAGTAAGACCAAAACACAAATAAAGAACAGTGTTGGAAGACTCACACTCTTGATTTCAAATTATATTATGAAGTAGCAATAATCAAAACAGCAGGCACTTGCATAAAGATAGAAAACAGATCAGTAGACCAGAATTAAAATTCCAAAAATAGACCTACACATCTGTGGCCAACTGATTTTTAGTAAGAGTGCTAAGTACATGTAGTGGGGAAATAATAGTTTCTTCAACAAATGGTTTTATGGATACTGGGTATCTACATGCAGAAGTTATAATTCTACCTCACACCATATACAAAAATCACCTCAAAATAAATCAACGATGTAAATAAGAGTTAAAACAATAAAATTCTTAGGAGATAACATACAGGCAAATCTTTAGAATCTAGAATTCAGACATGGATACTTACATATGACTCCAAAAGCACAGGCAACTTAAGAAACAATATATAGGGTTGGCCATGGTGGATCAGCAGGCAGAGTTCTCGGCTGCCATGCTGGAGACCCGGGTTCAATTCCTGGTGCCTGCCCATGAAAAAAAAAAAAAAAGAAACAATATATAAATTGATTTTCAACAAAATGTGACACTTTTGTATATTGATGGAAATTATCAAAAGTGAAAAATCAATCAACAAAGGGGAAGAAGATTATTTCAAACAAGACTTTAATAGAGAGAATTTATAATGAAGTTTTACAGTACAACAGCAAAAGGCAAGCATCCAATTAAAAAATGGGTAAAGGACTTGAATGGGTATTTCTCCAATAATTTATCACTGGTCAAAAAACAAATGAAAATGTGTTCAACCTCACTAAGCACTAAGAAAATGCAAATCAAAGCCACAATGAGATACAACTTCAACCCATAGAGATGGCTCCTATTAAAAAAAAATGCTATGGAAAATAAACATTGTTGGAGAGGAAATGGAGTAATCCGAATTCTATTGCATTGTTGTTGGGAATGTAAAATGCAGCAGCCACTGTGCCTAGCAATAGGGCAGTTCTTCACAAAGTTGAATATAAATTACTATTTGAATCAGAAATCCTACTTTGAGGTATACACTCAAAGAGAGTGAAAACAAGGTCATAAGTAGATACTCGTACACATTGATACTAGCAGCATTATTCACAGTAGTCAAAAGGTGAAAACAACCCATGTGTTCATCAACAGATGATTGATTAAAAATGTGGCATTTATGCTCTATATTATTTGGCCACGAGAAAAAATAAATGTATAAGACACTTTGGGACATAGAAGAATTTGAAAACATGCTCAGTGAAGTAATAAAGACACAAAAGGAAAAAAAGTTGTATTATATCACTTACAAGGTGTGTAATAGCAAATTTGCAGCGATCGAGAGGAGATTGGAGCTTATGGGGGAAGGACATATGGAGAGAGAATAGAAAAGAATGTTAAAATTTTAAAAATAAATTTTTAAAAATAGAATGTGTCATCATCTGGGGAGCTAAAGAAAATGTTGATAGGAATTTTTATTGATTACAATCTAATAAATTAATAGCTTAATGAAATACAAAATATCCTGGAAATCATAATGAATAACCAATAATCAAATTAAATTTAAATTAAGTGAAAATGGAAATAAATTAAGTGCAATATATTAGAATGTGAAATATATTTGTATATGTCAGAATATGTTACGTATGCTTAGATGGCATAAAAATGAAGGAATTATGAAAAAAATTTACATTAATGTCTAAAACTTTAAATTCATTGTGTTTTCTATTGTACTCCTTTTATTTCTTTCTTTTAGCTATTCTTCATTCAAAAACGTTTACACGCTTGCTCTTTCTAAAACTTAATATAGATTTTTATTTAAAACGTGTCAATAGCCCTCAAGAAACATTCTAAAAAAAAAAAACAGAAAAGAACCATTCAGTGGAGAAACACAAAACCTTATAAATATAATAGACACATAATATAAAACAAAAGTATAACCATAAATAGAGTTGTCAAAATATACATAGATACCTGTGGGGAAACAGCAAGTAAATGTAGAGAGGTTTGACTGTGTCACAGACTGAAGTTCAATGTAATTACTTCTACAAATTTCCTGTCTCTCTTGCTTTCCATTCAGAAGGGGCATACAATATAAATTATAGTTTTATTGAAGATAAATTAAAATGGTCTGAACCTAGAATGTAAAATATTTTTTGCTTTCAACATTCAAAAATGTCCATATCATATAATTTCATGTTTGCCATTTTAATTAATGTTTTAAAATACGTTATTTAAATATATATATGGGCCTCTATTCTGCCCTTAAAATGTGGTTGGGCTTCAAGAATAATATGACATGAACTAAATCTTCCTCAAGGGACTCCATCCTATCTGAATATTTTAGAAAAATATTCACACAACAACAATGAATAGCATAAACAATTTAAAATTAAGGACTAATATTTGGGCTGCATTGTAAGTACGATAGAGTAGCGCCATCAAAATGGATACACTGGCTTCTAGGGGTATGCACAAACTCTCAGGAGTTTGTATAAATAGATAAATTTAAATAAATAATAGCATCATAACTTCAAATTCTCTATGTACTTTTCTTAAAATTATTCTGCCAAAAATTTCACTCATTACCCACTTTTTTAAAGGACATTTCTTCTTCTTACTCCTAAGTTTTTTAATTAAAAAATTCATATACATTTTACTGCAGAAGATCAATAAAATATTTTTCAGCAAAAGTTATATGGTTAGGTTTAAATTTGGATAATTATAAAAATATGTTCAACCAGAAAAAGGAAGAATGTAAAACTTTTCTTTATTAAATTTCCTCTATTAAACTCTATTGGAGAGTTTTCTGTGCAATGTTTTTTTTTAAGTATTTTTTTTTTCCATAGGCAGGCACTGGAGATCAAACCCAGATCTCTGGCATGGCAGGCGAGAACTCTGCCACTGAGCCACCATTGCCCGTTCAAGTAGTTTTTAAGTAAATGAAAGATAATATCAAACATTTATGGCAAATAAACTCTATTGAGCACAGTTTTCAATGTAACAATTTGCTTTTAATATATGATACACTGATTAGTTTTATGATGGAAATATTTTACATCAATTTATATATTTACAAGGGGTTAGACAGTGTATAAAATTCTTTTATAGGTAGTTATGTAAAATATCTATAAATGTTAATCTATAAAAGTAACTCTATAAATGTTAAGAACATGTACTTAGAATTCTTGGTGAAAAATCAGAGTTGAGGTGGGACATAAGATGTGCACTGAAGAAATAATCGACTCTTATAGAAAAGTAGTGATATGTATAAATCCGATTTGTGGTATGTGACTGTGAGAACACAAGGAGATCCAACCTTAAGGTAAAGAGTGTTTTAGAAATACCAGATAATGAGATTAAAAAACTGGTATCATGTGAAATTATGGAAGTCCTTGAAAATTAAATTTGGGTTTGGTTTATGAACTTATGTTGGAATTTGCTGAAGGGTTTCGTTCAAGACTAGAATGAATAATACTTTAGGGAAACTGTGGGGAAGCATAATTAATATAATTCATTTTAGCTCATAATCATTATTATATTGTAGTTGTCACATAAAAATTTACCAAATCACTTAAGAAAATATAATCTTCTCGGCACCATACACATATTGGTGAAAGCATTAGGAAATTCAGGTAAAAGTGTAGAACAAGTCAGAAATTGCCCCAGAGAAAATTTAAGGCGTATTCTTAAACAGGAATATTTTTTAAATATGGTACCATTTATTGTCTACTTGGTTGGAAATGTTATGCTGTCTTTTTTTGGTTAGCATAGTCTTTGCCTTCTATTTTTTATGACCCTACATATATTCAGGTTAGCAGATAGCATACTGTCCTTTTGGATTCTCTGGGTGTATTATTTAGAAAATACTCATTCAATGTTTATTTAGATTGTGATTATTGCTTGCAAAATTCATTTTCACTTATGGTAAAGTCTCTGCTCTGAACCATGGCACCATACATAAACCAAAGAACGACAGGAATGGACACATACATTTTGAAGTCATTACTTTGGAGTGATGATAGAAAACTTAAGGCTGAAAGTGATCTCTTAAACACAGTGCATATAAAGGGAGACAAAGACAAGACCTTAGGAAATTCTCTGAAGTGAAACACAAAATAAAGTAGGCATGAATAAAACAAAACAATCATCAGTTATGTTGAAAAGCATTCAGAATAATGTAATGGCAGGACAAGCAAGGGAAGGAAAAACACATTTAAAGAAGGATGCTGTTAATGGTGGCAAGTACAATGGAGGAATCAGGAATAGTGAGGGCAGTGGATATACAATGAATTTTGGATGCAAATCAAGAACAGGTTTAGAACAGCAGAAAAGATAAAAGCAAGACAATATAAGCTTCAAAAATTGCTGATAGTTTTGACTATTCATTTGAGGGCTTCAATGTGAAATAAAGTACAGAATTTGTATTCTGCAAATGAGTTAGCATGATTGTTTTGGTTTGCAAGCTGCCAGAATGCAATATAGCACTACTGGAACAGCTTTCAAAAAGGAGAATTTAATAAGATACACATTTACAGTTCTAAGTCTATAAAAACGTCCAAACTAAGGTATCCAGGTAAAGATACCTTAATTCAAGGAAGATCAATATGTCAGGAACACCTCTGTCATCTGGGAAGTCATGTGGCTAGAATCTGCTGGTCCTGGTCCCTTGCTTCTGGGTTCCATTGCTTTCAGCCTCTGTTCCTATGGGGGTTCCTCACTTTGCTTCTCTGGGGCTGGCCTTCATCTCTTGGCTTCCCTTGGTTTTCTCCAGGCTCTGGCTTGCTTAGCATCTCGTGGTGGCATCTGGTGGGCTCTAAGCATCTCCAAACATCCGTCTCTGTTCCCAAGTGTTGGCATCTATGTCAGCTCTGCTCTGTTTCTGTTGACTCTGTTATTTCTGGCTCTCTCCAATATGTTTCCTCTTTTAAAGGATTCCAATAAAACTAATCAAGACCCACCTGGAATGGGTGGAGTCATATCTCAACCTAATCAAAAGGTCACAAGCATAATTGAGCATGTCATATCACCTTGGAGATAATCTAATCAAACGTTTCTAAACCACCTTATTGAATCAGGATTAAAAGAGATGGTTGACCTGACAAGAATGAATAAGGATTAAAACTTGGCTTTTCTGTAATACATAATACTTTCAAACCAGCACAATGATCTAGATTCATATCAAGTTTTTCTGACCCAATTGCATAATTATTTAATTATTATTTTTTTGGCATTCTGAATAAAAGTTGCTGAGCTAGGCCCTGAGGTAAGGCTGTTTCACTAGGATATAGTACATTTTCTTAAACCACAAATTGGATTACATGTATGAATACTCCAAAAAATATATGGCTGATTTAAAATGATCAGAGGATGTGTGATAGATAAATCTTTCTGGAAAAAAAAATACTATTCTGTACAAATGAAACATTTCTGCATCTCAAAAGTGAGAGAGTGCTGAGACAGTTCATGTTAACAAGGAAACTGCATTTTGTTTTCAAGTGATAACAATTTCATTAGAACTCTGAAGACAAAGTTATATTAGTTTAAGCTGAAAATGGACGATGGACAAACTGAATAGCATTTGGGAAATAAAATCACAATAGAAAGTTCAAGTGCAGTGAAGGTATTAGAAGTGAGGTTGATAATTCTGATGGTAAGTAATGGTAAATTTAAACAACGTAAGTAAAAGTATCTTCAGGACTATTAACATTTACATTCTGCAATTCAGGGTAACATAGTATTGAACTTTGAATCCGCACATGCAGAGGCAGTTGAAATAGCATATAAAGAAAGCTGTAAAAACATTTTACAACATTAATTTAATTTTGAATTAAGTGTAAGCCTTTCCAAGTAGAAATTATTATATGAAGCTATATTTTCTCCAGACTCCTTCACATTGTAACGTTTCACCATTCTTAAAGTTATTTATGATCACCTATAGATCTATATTTCTCTCAAGAAAATGTATTTGCACAGTACAGAGTAAGACCACAGTACATAGAAAGCCTTGATTATATTAATATTTTCAAAGAAAAATAATTTTCCAGGTATCAGAAATCTATCAAATTCCCCATGGCATTATCACAAATATTTATCTGACATAGATTGGCTAATAGTTCATAGTTGTTTCATACAGGTCAGCTTGAATATTCCATAGTATGGCACAGCTACCCAGGTTATTTTTACTTTTCTAAATGTCCTACATTAGCAGGTAGTTAAGTGTTAAAAGAAGCTGGGTAGTTAACTATTTAGATGGCTTTGTGATGTCCAGTATATGGTTAAAACCTAGATTTTACTTCTTATGTTTTCCCCAAATATGATCTCTTACAAAAATAAATTCCCTAGCTATATTGTGATGTAGGAGGAAATATATTATTGTAATTCACTGGGAAGACAAGAATTTAAAAGAGGTGGGTTGTTGAGATGGGGGTTGGAGTAAATGATATGATTTGGAGATTAAAGATGGTGATAGTCATTTATTAATGATCCTCTTAGAGACATACTTGATGCAATTAATTTTTTACCATAGAAACTCTTAAAAATAAAACAACATTTTTGGAAAAACCTTTTTGGTATATGTTCTACCAAACAAAGAAGTTTGAAATGTTATAAGCAGTGATGTGTTGCTATTATGTTTTTAAACAAAGAACCATTTACCAATTTACTTTATTTCATTGGGTCAAAATAGGTCTGTAGAAGAACTTCAAATTCAAATGTCACAATTTTCCATGGTGACCTTTACAAACGTTTAATATGTTTATCAGTTACTTACATTTAAAAGAATTCATCAGTGATGGAAGGACATGGAAGCATTGCTATCATTTATAAAATCCTTTTATTTTTCCCCCCAAATAATGAAGCAATAATTTAATACTGCTCCATTGTTTGACAAATTGTTATTTTACAATGTAAATATTTCAAATGTGGGATAAAAATCATTAAGTTGATAGTGCTTGACTTCTTCATAAAATTTGGATTCTAAACTCAAATCTTTAAACAAGTGAATTTGGTAAATCACAGAACACAAAGATGAGTCAGTTTTGCCATTCCTTTATAGACAAGAAAATGGACTCAGAAGGTTTAAATAAGCTGCCCCAAACCATGCAAAAACTAAATTTGATTGACTGAATTCTGAACTCCCAAATGTTATGGTTTACTCCATTAACACTGCATTACTGACTTTCCTTAGTGCACACGAGTTTTTACTGTTATTGTACTTTCATTTTTTACTTGTGCAATAAGACTTCTGAATAACTTTCACAAAGATATTTATTTTAAGGAAGAATAATAGATTTTTTGTACCAAAAAAAAAAAACGGGGAGAAATTAAGACATTTAATTTAAATTACTTCAAGCATGAATTTATGTTTATGGTCATTTTGGTACTTTATTAGAGGTATAAAGGATACAGCATGGTAATTTAAAGTTAAGTATATCTCATATTATAGGACTCCTGGTTGCATTCTATTTCCTTTTTATACTAATGTGTGCTGCTTTTTACAATCCTTATTCTATACTATAAACCAACATTGTTAGCAGAAATGATTATTCTGGCTTAGCTTGGATTCATCAAGGAAATTTCAGTAATCTGAAATTTGTTGAAATGCTTGCTTTTCAACAAATTGACAGTGTTAAGGAAAATTAAAATAGCAATAGTTTATTATTAGTCTGAGAGCTTTAGAATAAGTTAGAATGCTGTGGCTATGGATATAGATATGGGCATGGTGGTAGGTATAAGTAAAAATATAGATTCAGAAATAGATATAGGTATAGATACAGATATAAAAAGTTATAGAAACATGAAAACTTGAAGATATTTTGGACTTGAAAATCCAAATTAAGTAGACTTCGATGCCATTAATTCGCTTAAGTAAAGGCTACACATAATTGAAAATAAAATAGGTTAAAAATAAGCTATTGTAACATCAGTTCTGCTATTTCCTTATGAACAATAGTCATGCTCTTTCCTTGTTTAATTTCAATAGAGCCTTGCTTCGATTCAATAGAGGCTACTTGAAATCAGAGAAATGGCACATAGATAATGCACTATGGATATGATCATAATTAATGTTACATTTACTTCTACGTAATTTTAGTGTTGATTTAAATGTCTAGCATAGTTTATTTTTTTCCTCTTTCATTTTTTATTTTTCATTGATATTTCTCTAGCTGCTCATTGCACTTTTACACAGAGCTGCAGCTAAAACTTCAGTTGAAGCCCGTGTCAGAGCGCATATATTTAAAAATCTATACTGGGTGCAGAAATGATGTCCTATTCACAGGGTCTTAATTCACCATTTTTTATTTTCGGGTTTGTAAATTGAACACTTAGGCAAACTCCCTAGCCTATGTTTTGATTTACGTGAACACATTGCAAAGTTAGTGTCCTATTTCTTTTATTAAAGTAAGCATTGTATCCATCAAATTCTGTTTCATGTCTGCGTCCAAAGCATTCAATTAAAACTGGAGTATTTGATGCATAAGGATCTAAACATCACACAAATATCAGGATAATTTTATACATGTGAATAGGACTATAGAAATTGTTCAGGTTCAGTAATCCCTGGATCCTAGGGGATAATATTTTCCTTGGATATTATGGAGTTGTTTAAATCAAAGCATCTTGGTGCATTTACTTTGTAACACTTCAATGTGCTTACTTTTTGAAAATCTTGATTCAACCTTTTTCCCCAGTTTCTGAAGTGTGTTTGATTGTCAAAATTTATTATTTGTTCCTTTACTATATCGAAAAGGAGTTTCTTATGCTATGTATATTAACAATTTGGACGTATAAATTTGATTCCTGATATATACAAATGCTATATCTAAAAGACATTCAGTAAGAATTACATGCTAATGATGATAAAAATGGCAGAAAATCAAGTGCTAATGATCCCTTTCCCTTTTTTCATTTGTTCAATATTATGAGCAAGATTACAGAATTATCTGCAGATTTTAATTCATCTAAATTTTGCTTCTACTTTCCTTCATTGTGCAAGGCCCATCTGTGGAGTCAGGCTTTTGCCTATTAAATATGGGGAAAGCAGGTGTGAATCTGTAGACTGGAAATTCATGGAGGATAAGATTGATGTGCTGATTTGTTTTGTATACCTGCCTAAAAGCTGAGGGATGAGTCTAATCTAATGATCATAAATAATAGACACCTTTATCAGCTGGGAAGGGA
Source organism: Tamandua tetradactyla (assembly GCF_023851605.1). Lineage (NCBI taxonomy): Eukaryota > Metazoa > Chordata > Mammalia > Pilosa > Myrmecophagidae > Tamandua > Tamandua tetradactyla. Next base: position 35,059,548 of record NC_135352.1, read on the forward strand.
AAGGAAACCATGGCAATCGCCATCGGAGGGAGGAGAACCAGCTGTTGCTGCTACCAATGAACATTCAGGGAAAAAACTGCCTACAAAATCAAAAAAGCTGGGAAGGACACTCAATATCAGACCTTTCCAAAAAATTTGCTTCCCCAGTCATAAAAAATATAACACTTTTCCAACATACATATGAACTTGGAAGTGCATTTACAGTTCAAGACAAAAACAGAAAATGCGTTCCTCTTTTCCAGTGGGAAGAAATGCTAAAAACAAGCTTCTGTCTTCAATCCCAAAATAGAAAATGACAAAACATTCACCCTGGGGTAAAGATTATTAAGTAAATATAGAACAAAACCTGTTTCAATTACTTGGGTTATTGATATCAGTGTTATCATGGTTATTGCATAATACAATTATTCTAGAAGTATGAAAATGTAGTCAGTTGGTGTTTTAAAACTCTTCAAACAGTTTTTGCATATATTAACATAACAACAAATATTGAAATGAACTGGACCACGTATTATTTTTACCAGATAGCAGCCAGTCAAAAGAAAATGAACCTTAAAATCATACAACTAATTACTGAGGGAGTCCATACGAAATGGAATTTACCTCTCCTGAGTTTTTCACTATGTCCATATCTTTTTTCACTGTTAAAAAAAATGATATAACATTTTTATTTGCCATTAACATTCCCTCTAAAATTTATATTTCATTACAGACTGTCATTTCTCTTTACAAATGACAATGAATCTAATGCTTTTTTCTTCAGATAATTACAGACCTCTCAGAAAAGATTTCTAAATTCTCATTTAGATTCACATTTACATATTCATAAACTCTTCATTTAGAAGAAGTGGTAACCTGTTTCTGCTTTCAAAAAGAATCAATTTCCATGTTGACTATGCACAAACACTTGAAATACACTGGCATTGGTAATATATTAACTTGTATTGAAATAGATATTTAAATATACTTCGGAGCAGTTACTGAAATTGGTCACTTTTGAAAAAACAATGAAGACAAGTTGCAAACAAAATGTATGTGCTATAAAATTTTATCGCATTAAATGAATCAGGTGGTGGTGTTAGCTACTTGGCTTTAGATCATTAGTTAAAATGCCAGGAGTTTGAAGGGAAATAGGTAATCCAAAATATATTTGGATGTAAAGGAAATTATAGTGTTGTAAATTCATGCAACTTCAAAAGGAAATCAGGGTTCTATCTCTATGAGCTGTCATTGCTATTCAAATAAAGATATTCTTGAAAGTCAAGATGTCATTTGCAAAATAATAAAATGGCCAGAAATTATTCATTAGGGGTAAAAAATTTTCAATCATCTTCTCTGAAATTCTCAAGCAAATGGCAATATAAATCAGTACAAATTATCTTGGTGTTGTTTTAACATATTTATCTATTTTTTTTTTTAATCCAGAGTACTTTCTTACTGCGTAGTACTTAAATTTCTTAAAATGTATAGAAATTTGTCTGGAAATTATTTTATAGTCAGTTGGCATTTATTTTTTAGAATTAGTGTTTTGATGTATAAAAATTTTTATTTAAAATAGTGTATAATGACACTTTGGATTGATCCAACATCAAGCTTTAAATAAAGTCAACCCAATTCATGTGTTGTAAATGTTTTAAGTTTTAAATTTATGATGGTTTTTGAATACATAATATTTGTGAAGGCAAATTAAAATTCAAACAGTAAATATGTTTATATATTGAAAAGTAAATCTCTCAGTCCCTCGGGACGCAAATTTTCATCAACAGAGGTGAAAACTGTTGAGAGTTTCTCTTTCATTGCTCCAGCAATAGTCTTTCACCTTTTCCTTTTCTTTTTCCTTCACAGATGGTACACATCACATATATTGCTCTACAACTTGATTTTACCCAACATTATACTTTGGAGATAGCGTTTATGTCAGCCACAGCTGTGACACAAGGGTTTTGCTTGTTTTAGTATTTTTGCTTTTTTATTAGATAATATTCCATTGCATGGACATACTATATTTATTTCCAGTTTTTGTTGATGGATATTAGCTATGATTATAATATTTTGTTCCTACAAGCATGTATCAATGAATTTCATTATATCTGTGTATTTGTGCACATTTGCCCTTGGACTCTACATATGAATGTAAAATAGTCTCCCAAAATTGAATTGTTAAATCAAAGTATACAAGTTATAATTTTGATACCTATTAAATAATTATTTGGCACCCAAACTGTATGGGACTTTTTCCTGCCCAATATCAAATTTATCATTATTAACATAGTGAAAATATATTATCAATTTGCAATTAATTTATGGTCATTGTGAGCAAGAAGATGTTTGTTTAAAAATTGTTTGCATTTATTATCCTCTAATTCTTTTTTGATGATCTCCCAAGTATATTCCCTGTCATCTTGTTTTAATATTGATTTTGGTAGTCCTATATTTCCTTCCCACCAATTCATTCAATTGGTGGAAAGGAAACAAGTCTGATTCATGCATGGGGATTGCAAACATTTTTTACAATTCCATTTGTATTTTGAATTTTCTTACAAAAAGTGTTATCATTCAAAAATTTTATGTTTATATATAGCAGATATGTCAACCTGAGTTTCAAGTTTATAAACATTTAAATATATAAATGCATAAATCCCATGATTTGTCCAAATAATTTTGTGGTACATTTGTAACATTTACATATTGTGCTGTTACATTTGCAGTTTAATTGTTCTGAAGATTGAGTGAGAAAAGGAATTGTGTTGTCTTTGCTAGAAGACTATCTAGCAATCCAAACACTTTTTATGAATTATTGACTACTCACTAATTTCTAATGCCAATTTAACATATATTAAAATACTTGCTTCTATTTATCATCTCTAACATATTGACTTGTCTATGTACCACTAGTACAATACATTAAATACCATAACTCAGCAATTGTCTTTAGTATCTGATAGTGACAACTACTCAATATTATTATGTTGTAGAATGCTTATGTCCAATTTTTCATTTAGAGTTTCCATATGAAATTTAGAGTTAGTTGATATACTTCATAAACATTTTGGTTTTAGTATGAGGATAGCTTTACATTTATAGATTTGTTTAGAAAGAATTGACATGTTTATAATATATGGCTTCCCTATATAACATTAGTGTGTGCCAAATCCAATTTTTCTGAGTTAAATATAGACAGATAATGATAGTTAGATGATAGATAGATGAGAAAGATTTGAAAAATTTAAATAACAAGCTTTTAAATTTCTTTTTTAATATTGAGAAATTGATCAGTTCCACCATTATATTTAGCACCTAATATTTGTCATTAACAGAATACCACTAATTTTATATATTAAATTTTAAATCAAAACCCTTTTCTAAATTATAGTGTTGTTTAACTGTTGTTAATTCGATTCTCTCATGTTTTTATCTGTGAAATTTTAAGATGAGCAGATATTAATTACTTTCTATCATATCAGGCCCCTTTGCCCCTCTCATCCATTTTTCATCATCTACTTGTGATAAAATAATGTTGAGTAACAATGATAATAGTGAAAAATTTTGATGTTTTTTTTATTTCAGTGGAAAAGTATCTGGGATTTCATCATTAAGTGTGACTCCTACTTCCAGCTTATATAAAATCCGTTTTTATGCCAAACAGCCAGAAAAGCCATTAGTGTAGAATACTGATCACTTAGTACAGAGCCCGTCACTGTTCAACCACATAATTATTTGTTCCAGGACATTATTAATACTAATGTTGATAGAGGATTTGATAATCTTAATAAAATGGTATCAGTGAAGAAATTTACATATCGACTTAAATTATACTTATAAAAAGAAACAGACTCAGATAATTTTACAGATAAGTTCTATAAACACTTGAAATAATAGCTACTTTTCTTATTATATAAACTCTGATATTGCATACAGAATTTCATTATATATCCTCAAGGTATTTTGAGAGACTTTGATTACAATGACATGAAAAATATAGATATAACATCAAAATACAGTTCAAAATAGTTGTGTTTAAGTGTATTAAAAGAGAAATGAAAATAAAAGATTATCACAGCAAAGAAAATTAATGAAATAAGAGTGGGTTTTTCTCTTTTTTTTACATGGGCAGGCACTAGGAATCAAACCCGGGTCCTCTGGCATGGCAGGCGAGCATTCTTGCCTGCTGAGCCACCATGGCCCGCCCAAGAGTGGGTTTTTAAAAAGATGAATGACATTTATAAAACTATGCAGTCTAATCAGGAAAAATAACAAGATGCAAATAACAATACTGGGAATGCTAGATTCTGTAGACATTATAATAGTAATAAGGGAAAAATGGAAAACAATTTAAATGGGTAAATTCCTTGAGAAGCAAAACTTTCTAAATTCACTCAAGAGAAAACAGATAACTGTTCATCTAATAACCTCAATTAAAAGCTAAACATTTTGCCCCAAAGAAAACTTGTTACATACTGCTTAATTGTTAAATCCATTGGAATATTTAAGTAAGAAATAATACCAATCTTACACTATCTTTAAAAAAAATAAATAAAGGAGTGAACACTTCCCATAGATACTATCATTTCCTTGATACCAAAACTAGACAAAGTCATTTCAATAAAAGAAAACTACACACCAATACCCCTTCCAAACAAAACATAAATATCCTTAACAATTATTTTAACAAATTAACTACAGCAATAGTTGAAAATGATCATTTTAGAGATGCAAGATGGATACTTTGTAAATTATTAATGGAATTCTTATTAATATAATAAAAGTGTAGAAATATATCATCTTTTAATAGATGCAAAAATATTTCTTATTCATGATAAAAATCTTTCATTCAATAGAAAATAGAAGGATATTTTACAACTGGATTAAATATATAATATTTTTTTAATATTTAAAAAAATTAAATATATATAGAGATATAACCAACAGGAAACATCATAGAAGAAGCGTATTTTTTAAAGGGGATTAATAATGGCAAACTTCCATGCTGATGATGATATAGAGAAGAAGTGTTCATAAAATGTGAAATGGGGCAATTACTGGAAGGATGACATTGATAAGAAAAAAGAAGTAGAAAGGAGATGGGAACCAGGTTGCCACAACGTGCTGGCCTCCGTGAGGTGTGTGAGACTCTTCTCTTGATGTGAGAGAGAGACCATGGCACAGACAGAGAAGATTTGAAAACGAAATGGCAGAAACATTAGGAATTTCTTTTCTTATTGCTTCCATAGCCCCAAGAAAATAGAAACAAGTTATTGGCTGAGATTGAGGAGGAGGGAAGAAGTTTAAGGAAAAAAGAGAAAGTGTGAAGTATCCTCTGGAGGAAGGTAAGACTGAGGGGATAAGGAAATGGTGGGAGATATTAAAGCAGGAAGAACGAGGGTTGCTGTTCTTCCCCAGCTGTTTTCAACTTCCCGGAGTAAAAAGAATGTGATTTAATTAGGAATATGGTTTTGTGAGAAAGTATGAATAAAGCAGGAGGGAGAAAGGGCCTGGGTTTACAGGGAAATATCTGGCTGTAATTACTGATTCTGTCTAAACTGAGAAAGGAGAGAAGAGGACATCAAGGCCCATGAAAATCAGTATGGGCAACAGATTGAGGCCAACGACTGACTAAAGAACTGTTGTGTTAGGGTGAGCTAAACAACAGAGAAGTTACTGATTAGACATTGGATAGCTTAAATGTGAGATTAGGCAGGGTACGTAGTTGTCGTAACTGATGAGGTCTTTCGCTCGATGTGACAGTTGGAGGCTGAGTTAAAGGAAGATGGACCACTGAATCCAGAGGGGTCAAGGAACAGACTGTCTTTCATTTTGTTTAAAATTTATATGAATCATCCATCCTGTTTCTATAAACATCACTTTTGTGCAGGTATTGGAGGTTATTTTTCTTTACCTAAAACTCTAATTGGCAGAATTTCTATCATGTCTAAGCAAAAGCACATTTTTTTTTCTTCACTGTATAACTAATGCTTGGCCATGATCTCATGTAAATAAGTTTCTCAATAAGTAATTTCTGAGAATGATTTCTGCCTAGCTTTTAAGGATAGCAAAGAAATGTAATCATCTGTATTTCATGGACTGTTATCCTAGGGATTAAGGGAGGTAGGTTCCCTGCTTTCATGGAGCTTATTTTCCAGGAGAAAAATTAAGCAACAAACAAGTAACTTTTAAAAATTAATTTCAGTGAGCAATGATTGATAAAAGAATCAATTTTTGCTCTTTGATTCTTTTACTGAGAGAACGAATAGAGTTAAAGACAGTGCAACCTTATACATGATGTCAAAAAAGCTTCTTTGAGAAAATGTTATCTATTTTCTGATTTGAATAAATAATAAGAAACATGTACATATAAGCTATCATTCTGAATCTCAGCCTTTATTTGTCTTTGTCCTTCTTTGGGTTTCAGTCTTTTATGGGGGGAAATTGAATTGTTTCTACTCTCTCCCTGTCACTGCTTTCCTTTTGCAGGGGGTTCTACTCATGATCTTCTCAGACCCTGATGTCTATTTTAAGAAGAAGGAACGACTTAATAGACAGATGTTTTTTAAATAGGAAACTTGGTATCCATACTCCCATCCTCTCCCTCTCTTCTCTGACTTTGAAGCAAGCAGTTTGTAAGAAAGACATGGTCGGCTCCTCGTCTCCACGCTAGAAGATTTATGGGAGCTGGCTTTCTTTCTGCCATGTCTGCAACATAGCTGATTACGTTTTCTAATCTTGAGCTTCCAGTGTTATGAAACCCACTCACCCACAGATATTGGACACATTTTTTATTATCACTTTATTAGTAATAAGGATGACAGGACTGCTTCTTTAATTGTGGCCTCTTAGGTTTTATGGATCCATTGGCTTAAAAATCAGGTGGGAAAGTACAGTATTTCATATTTGGCACTCATAACTGCCATTAATTAATCAAATGTTTCCCAATTCAGGATGTAGAGATGAAGATCTTTTTAAATGTGTTTATTATTTTGCTATCTTTATAAGGTCATGATATTACACTAAATGCTTCCAACGATCCGACAAGAGATGCAAAAGTCTTAAAATCAATATTTATGGATATCTAAATCACTTCCCTGTTAAATAATACCCTTCCAAGGTGCTACTCCCATGAAAATGTATTAACTCCACTCATTACTTGACCATCTAGGAATTACCCCTTAGTAATATAAGTATAAATAGTGGTAAAAACCTATAGAATGAGTTAATCTCAAATTACTTAATTTTTGGCAAGAACATACTCCTAATATTTTGAGGAAGGCTGACTGTTTATAGTAAAGAATGAAGTTCAATAAAAGCAGACATTTGCCCAGGGTGGGTATTATTCAGTGTGTAATTATAAGATGAGAAAACATATGATGTGAACTACCCTATATTACTTACCTGAGATGACTCTGGCATCAACAGTCATATCTAATGATGTTCAACTGAAACAAAAACAAAAATAATGACAAACTCTAAAGAACAATGAAAACCTGACCTGCCTCAATAAATGAAAAGTAACTCTGTATGACAGACAACATGTAAAACTGACATCTCATCTTTTTACTGTTGTGAAAGTGACATTCTTAAAGAAAAACAAAAATAAAACACACCTCACATCTGCAACTGTAAAAATGGCACAAAATTTAACTTCTTTCATTCTTTTAATTAGTGTTAAAGTAATATGAAATAAGGGCTTTACATACTACATAAAATTGTACTACAAATGGCTTACTGAAATTAAAGTGGCCAGACAGCCATGTTTTGTAAAAGGTATATTACTGCAGATATTTAATCTATCTTATTAATAATAAACACATACCTTGTTTTGAAGAAAAAGAATAAATCCTGTTAAGCTCCAAAGCATCCTCAGGTTCTGTTCAGTCTAGAGTAGATATATGTACTAATCTCCCTGTATGCATATTGGCAGAAAGTGATTCTATATTCACTGAGGACAAAATTATTACAGATTTTGATACTTTGTGGTTTATTATAGGACAGTGTTGAAGGTATGTCAGAAAAGGTATGTAGATAGGTATTTAAATGCACATTGTTGGGGGTGGGATAAAAAGCTGTATTCATAAGTATTAGTATACAAATAAATGCTTTTTAAAAAGATAATATTTCATTACAAGCTTAATAAGTATTTATGGTTATAAAAAGCAAAATTAATGTGTATATTAGATAATACAATGCACACAATTTCTTTATGTATACATCATTTTAATCAGGGTCATATTAAAAAATAATTAAAATTCTGATATCAATTTTGTAAATAAATATTTAAAGTACATTTTTTTTCTAAAATAGCAATGACAGCATAAACAAGAAAGAGACAACATGCAATGCATGAGGCTATGTTTTCAGACAAATATATTATTAATAATTAATAAATGACAGTTTAGTCTATGCATTATTTGGAGAAGTCAGAAATTGTGGCGAGTACACTAATCATTCATATTTGCCAATTTAAGCTGCCCATTATTTAGGAATTTAATTATTTGAATCTTTTTTCTGATGACTACTTTTGAGATTGAACACTATCCTAGGTGTTAATTCTAAACTTCTTAATGATTAGATTGGAAATCTTCCATAGTTGTTTTATTTAGACTTTAGAAATTGGAGTAGATAGCTAGGTCCTCAGAATTCTGACATAATTATTGGTCGACATTCATCAAATGTTAAAGTTTCTTATTTTTTTATTGAATGGATAATTTAGTATTATGTTTTAGCCCCCTTTACTGTCTACTGGGTGATATTATTAGTATTACAGGAGTTTTATTAGGGTTGCTATTATAAGTTTATTTTAATGGATGTCACTTGCAGTCTCCCTTCCCTTTGTGAAAAATATTACATTGCTTCAAACTCTATTCTCCATCCTTTGGAAGAAGTGATACTGCCCTCACTACTTTTTTTTGAATTACTGGGGGTCATATGTCATGATAGGTAGTTTCTGTCTCTGGAATTATTTTTTCATACATGCTGTCTTTTTTTTTCCTTTTCTTGATTATTGCACACTACTCAAGCAACATGCTTCAATTCAAACCTCACTCAATTCAATCATACAAAAAGTCACAGATGTCGCAGGTAAAGAGATTGGGGTCGTAGTAAGTAGTTCCATTATACGCTGGACAATGAATAACTTAAATTTATAATTTATGTTCATAAAAATCATCTTAGCTACACATCCAGTTGAGAGTCCTTACTGCCACTGGTACCAGCACCCCAATTAGTGTCATGCCAGTCCCCTTGTACCTCTCTTTCCTCTTCTAAAATTTTGCTTGATTGTTTGGGATTTTTTGCTCCCTCCTTCTTTCCTCATCCATTACCATTCAGAAGCAAAGTCAAGTTCTTTGCATTTCACATGCAGAGATGTTTAAGATAATACTTTTTTTTTTCACCAAGTGACACAAGATTTATGAGGGCGATTCAGTCCATAAGGATGGCCGGATAATTATCATATTAAACACGTAAAGATCTGGAAACATAATACATCTGTTAAATGATAACTATGAACAGTAGATAAGCCAGAATTGCTGACTTTATACTCTTTGATGAAATGCCTCCGCTACCCTATAGGTAAATTCGATCAGATAATTACTTAACTAAATTTCATTTGGGAAAATTGGTAATTACACAAATAGCCTTAGATTTTTAAACTCTTTATTTTTTCTTTGGGATACTTAGATGAGAGGTAATTTGGGTACCCTTTATTAAGCACATTGAAGTTAATGAAAAATGGAATTTCTTATTTATAACAATTATTATTTTTTAAAACATTTGAGTCAGGATTTTACAGTGCAAATAAAATGAAGCTGTAATAGTTGTAATTTTTCATAAAATAAATAGCATAAATGTCTTTAGTCCAAATACACCTGATACTTATAGATATGTAGCCCTTTCCTTAGAAAAACTAAATCTGAGCTCGCAATTCTCTATAAAACAAAAGGAGTCTACGTGCTCATTTGTAGTTCACCATTTAGGAAATATATCCATTTTGTCCTATTGGTTTTGAGTGGAACTAATAATAACACTCAGCAAGTTACTATATTAAGCCTCATTGTCCTTAACCTTTTAGATTTATATAAAGGATAGGAAATGAACAGAGATTTCAGAAACCTAACTTTGTATAAGTAGAATGAGGAGGCAGAGGTGATGCTGTTTCTGAGTGAAAACCGACATCCAGCTGGTGGCACCAAATAAGAGATGGGGAAAGGGCAGAACGAAGCGGAAGCAGGCCTGCCCAATGGAGCAGATGCTCTATCTCTCTTCTCGCGTTGCAGTCAGTCGGAGCCTCCCACTACGCCATTCAATAAGCTTTCATTTCTTCCAGTCTTTCTGACCCTCTATTTGGCTATCTCTGGCTATGTAAAGCTCTTTCTAGATCTCTCTCTACCTCCTTTTAATATATTTCATTGAGAATATTTAACTTAACAAGAAGAGTGCTAAAAACTTAAACTACTTTAATAAACAATAAAGCATTCATTAAACTACCTTAATAAATAATAAGCCAAAAAACATAGTTTTGTGGTTTGATCATGGTCCCTACAAAGACAGGTACAAGTCCAAACCCCAGTCCTGTGACTGTGAACCCATTTGTTTATAGGCTCTTTGACGATGTTGTCAGTTGAGGAGAGACAAAACCGAATAAGGTGAGCCTTAATCCATAGAACTGGCATTCCCATAAGAAGAAGATATTTGAACCACAAACTAGGAGTGAGGAGCAGATAAGAGACAAAGGCCTATGTTTTGGAGCAGAGATTGAGTTATGGACTGCCAGGAAGCCACCACCAGGATGCTACCTGCAAAGAGAAAGCAGGATCCTGTTGACACCTTGATATTGGGCTTTGAACTTCCAACCTGTGAGACAATACATTTGTGGTTTAAGCCAATTAATTTGTGGTACTTTTTTTAGATCAGCCTTGGCAAACTATATGTCTATGTTTTTAAAGCCTTTAGTCTTCTAGAGTGAAATAGACAAGTAAATCATCCACAACTGAGGTATTGAAAAGATTCAAAGTATAAAGAAATTTAAGCAGCTAAGGAAGGCATGAAAGGGCTATGCTTGAGCTGTTTGTTTCTTTTATTCTTTATCTAAGGACATCATTCTTCCATAGTGATATTAATCATCACCCTGCATTACTAAATCCACAGCTCAGTGGAAGTTGCTTAGGATAATAGCCACTGAGTGGGTACATTCCCTGCAGGAATCAAATTATATTACATGCTTCAATTGTGGAAGGAAATCAGACAGTGCTCAGCCAAAATAAAGAAGAATGGCATAGCATGGAATCTGAGTATCCCAAAATAGTCTCATAGGATATGATTCCATCAGCAAGGCATCCAATTTACTCTCCTCCCATATAATCCAAAATCAGGGAGATCACCAATACCTACACAGACAAAAATGCCTTATTCTTTTGAATTTATTTCAACATCTATCCAAAAATTGTTGCTCACTATGGATTTAGTATTTTCCTACTGAAGTAATTTTATTTCCAATTATTTTTGCTGCAAAAAAACATTTTGTTTTTATAACCAGTACAAGAACTTCTAGTTTTTAACTCTCAAATATCTCACATAAGTCATTTTTATATCAGTTGAATAACTTTAAAACATTTCTGCAAATCCCTATCACTATTCTCAATTCAAATAATAGTTGCCAAGTATTTGACAATCTACTTTCTTTAAACTCTCACAGAATTCTTAAGAATCTGGAATAATTTTCAATTTTGAGTACTACATCAACAGTAAAAATGAATGAGTATGATATATACATATAAACTTGGTACCAAATTATTTTAAGTTATTTCCTCTGCGGCTTTCTCACTTGAGATTAAAAACAAAACAAAAGAAAATAAATGAGCATACATCTTATTCGAGGATAGGCATGCTAAGATCTGTGAAAAATACCAAAATATTACAAAGGGGGGAGCTAGTATTTACTTATTTTAAATATCTCCTATTCGCCAAGCTCTGTACTATGGAAATTAATGAAGATGGCCCAGACAAGCAGTGTCAAAGTGAATTTATTCAGAAACTGCTGTAGCAAGGAAGTCAGTTACCATCACCTGTGTTTGGCAAAGACTCAAAGTCAAATAGAGGAGTGAGAAAGTGACTCTACTTTAGAGAGAAGTGACTCTACTTTACATTCAATAAAATTGGCAAATGTTTGTATGGGGAAGCCAGAAGCAGGTTAAATAGAATTAGAGTGTCCTATATGATTGGTTAAGGGAGCACATAGAATTTTTTACAGTTGATTCTAAGCCGGAATTTGGAGCAAAGAACAAAAAAATAGGGGGAGCTGTCAATTATTAATGTGACTATTTAGACAATCATTATAGAGGTTATGTTTGGCTTCCTGGAAGATTTGTCTTCCCAGGCTGGTTGCTACAAACTCATCAGTAGAGTTCAGTTTTATACCTGGTCTTCCCACTGTCTATTTATATATTCAGCACAAAGCATAAAATAAATGCTAACTTATTTGATCTCCACAACTCAATTGTGTAAACGAATGATAAGAAACAGTAAATAAAACTTTCAAAGACCACGTAGCTAGGTGATATGGTAGGGACTGTAAGTTAGTTTAGACTCTACTCATACTCTTTATTATACATGCACTTGAAATTCCAATGTCTAAATTTAGACACATACAGTGTGAAGTTCAAACTCAATGTGTTCTTATCGCTCCCCTTATTGATTCTCTACATTTTACCATAATAATAATAAAAAATGCATCGCTAGCTGTATTTCATCTTAATATCTCTGAATTGAAATCCTGATTAAATCCTCCTCCATCTATATTTGATTCTGTCCTCTAACTTCTCACTCTTTAATACCAATCTTTAAGTTATTTTTTTCTGTTTCTTGCTCAAAAATCCAATTCTGCAGCTGCTTATAATTCCCCTGCAGGTGTCTCTGATAGATCATTATTCCCTATGGGTTATTCCACCAGGCTAATTTATCACATACAATTACATCTATTCTACTTTAAAAATGTTTTTTTTTGTTTTGTTTTGCTTTGTTTCTGGTAGACTTACAAGAAACACCATTATATCAATTTTCAACTAACATCTGTGGATAGAAAGCATTATGATACAAAAGAAATGTCTTTAGGGCGCAGCTCAGACTTATGTTTCTTTTTTCACTGCTTAAATAGCACTGTACTCTTTTTATTCTCTTGAAGTTTGCGAATAAAAAGAAGGAAGAAACAAAGCTTATTTTGCCATGATAAAACTTGAAAGAGTATGGTTTGCTATTAAGGGCTTTAGGTTGGCAAGAGAGGAAATAGAGAATAGTGATTTCTTGTACAAAGTTCTCATGGTATAAAGAAGCTATAGTGTTAGACATTTCTGAGCATAAAAGAAAGCAATAGAAGAAGCCCTTCATGAACTCACTTTCAAGAACTTCCAGGAATGCAATGGGTATGCATGCTGTGCTTTAGAATGGTGGGTAATGGCAGCTAGGAATAGAGCATTCTTTTCCAAGTGTTTATGTTGGGTCTTCTGAGTAAGCCTATAAAGAGGATTTGGTAAGTATTTTAGCCGAAAATGGCTATATGGAGATACCTTCTTTTATAAACTGATTTATAACCCTTGTTCTTTTGAATTACAAGCTGGTTTATATATATATAGCTTGTAATATATATGTATACCTGGTAAGGCAGGAATGCTGATCGAAAAGAAAAATTAATTTTACAGCCTAAAAGTGTAACTTTATGGACTTCTTCACTCAAAAGGAGAAATTTTCTATTAAAATAGCTTAAGAATCAAGGTTCTAAACAGAACAACCTCGAGAGCAGAGTGATAAAAGTTGGGAGATGTTGACAGAACAACACAACCAAATTGAACTCAATGTGCAAATTCAGTATAAAGGAGTGTATAAAAAGTTCTATTATCATGTTGGGAGAAATATTTTTAGAAGCACTTCTAACAATCCACAGGACCATCAGCATATTAGAGTTTCCTAAATTAAAGAATGAGTATCATCCAAGATTACTTTTGAGTCAAAATGTTTTCATTAGCTAGGGAAGATGCAGCATTCAATGAATCACTTTGCATTAGTTGGTCTGTAAGATACCGACTGAGTTTTGACTGGAAGAAAAGAGTATATTTTTATGAAGATTCTAGATGTGGAGAGGTAAGGGGCAGGGATAAGAGACTGAAGATCAACATGTGATCTTGCCTTAACCTAACCCCATGCCTTAAAGTTTTAGATGAATGGAAGAGGGGCTTCAGAGAAAGGCTGAAGAAATCATTTCCATGATGGTCTTTGGTGGCCACAAAATATCCTGTAGAGCCACATGAAAATGTAGACAAATGGTACTTTTCCTCTTGTGGCTAAGTTATAGGATGGATTTAGCATAAGAAATTTGGAAAGAGCAGGCAAAACCCATCCTCGTGAAATCATTTGTATTCTCATGGTAGTCGCTGTATCAATGAGAGTGATGAGATGCCCTCCCACAGGTTTGAAGGGAGCAGCAGTGCAGGGCTGAGGGCAGAGGGGTAGGGGGTTTGGCTGAGCTAAAGAAAAGCAGCATGGCCAACTATCTGTTTCAAGAATTCACGTGAGGAATCCCCTGTAGACTGTGAGAGCCCACCTGGTTAGGCCTGGGGAGACATAGTTGACACTTAGATAGTTTCATGTTCTGAATTTGCCATTGAGGAATTATTAGTCTCTGTCGTTAAGACTCTAAATCAAGAAAAGTAATTGATCAAATATCAGTTTTCTGGAACTTAATACAAGATTAAGGAAATATTCTGTGGCTTGCATGCACAAATTTAAGTGACATATCATGGAAAACGTTTTAAAGCCCCAGCAATTAGAATACTTTGCCTATTGTGACCTAATTTACATTCAGTTTGAAAATTCTATCACTTCAACTACAAGTAACACCTGTTCAAACATAGTTGACAAACTAGTTATAAAGCTGAGAGTTAAACTTGTCTTTCATTTTGTAACAAGATTGTAATAACTAATTTCATCTCTTTTGTAATTTAATTTCATGTCTGGTTTGATTTTTTTGACTTCCTCTCTATTTATTATCATCTTAATAATATAAATGTATTCTGTATTCTCTTAAATAATTTTTATAATACATGATATTGTACAAGCAAATTAACAAATGAAATCATTTTTATTCTTGCCTTCTATGTATTTTCAAATTCACATCTCATAATAGAAGGGAATTTACTCATGAATTGGTTGTATTTAACCAATACTTTTAATGCATATATTGTCTTAGTGCCTGTGTTAGTCTGTAAATGCTGCTGGAATGCAACATACAAGAAATGGAATGGCTTTTATAAAGTGAATTTATTATGTTACAAGTTTACAGTTCTAAGGAAGTGAAAGTGTTCAAATTAAGGCCCCACCAAGAGGTTTCCTTCACTTAAGAAAGTCTGATAATTTCTGGAACACTTTTGTCAGCTGTGAAGCCATGTGGCTGATCTATGCTTGTTCTTGTTCCTGGTTTGTTGCTTTTACTTCTGATGCCAGAAATAGAAATACTTCTGATGCCTCTCTAAGCATCTGTGGGATTTTACTCAGCTTCTCTGGGACACAATTGTAGGTTCCAGCTTGCTTAGCATCTCATGGGAGGGCTCAAGACAATGTCTGCTGGACTCTGCCTGTCTAGGCATCTGCTCTCTTTGTGGGCACTCCAAGTATCTCCAAACACACATGCCTTTGAAGGAACTGTTCTACAAGTGTCAGCATCTGCATCTTAGGTTTCTTCAAAATGTTTCCCCTTTTAAAGGACTCCAGTAAACTAATCAAGATCCACCTTGAATAGATGGAGTCACATCTCCATTTAACCAAAAGGCCACACCCACATTTGGGTTTGCCACATCTTCCTGGAGATAATCAAAAGGTCACGCCCACTACCAGTAGCGCCACATCTCCATGGAGATAATCTAATAAAAAGTGTTTTCACTCTGCAATATTGAATCAGGATCAAAAGACATGGCTTTTCTGGGGTATACAACACTTTCAGACTAGCACAGTGCCCTAATGTTATACCATACCATGTCATCGAAGAGGCTATAATTACCTATTTCTGAAAGGTATAAGTGAACACTGTCCCCTGGAAGCAAGTTTCACAAATGTTAGCCCATATCCGTTATAAAATGACTTTCAAATAAGTGTTCATTTGTACCTTTCATAGTGTATAACCTATAGAAGAAAAGGTAAGTAAAAGTTACACAAACTAAATCACAAAAACAAAAGCAAACATATTAAAAGAACAAAGGATCCAACATATGTATGATTGGAGAACCAGATGAAAAAGAGAAAGAAAATAATATTTGAATAATTAATGCTTGAAGTTTATCAAAATATAATGAAAATCATCAAGTCATAGATCCAAAAAGTTCATTGTGATTCACACACACACACACACACACAAAAAAAAAAAAAAAAAGAAAGAAAAATAAAAATATACCTAGGCAGAAGTTAATTGAAACTGCTAAAAACAAGCAAACAAACAAACAAAATCATTGAAACTATATTAAGAGCACCAGAGAATAAAAACACATTTCACGTTAAGGGGATCAATGATACAAATGTTTGATAATCTCTTTAAGAAACAATGGAGGCCAGAAGGCAGTGGGTTAGGATTTTAAAGTGGTGCAAATATGAAACAAGAAAATACCTGTCAATCTAAAATTCTGTATCCAATGAAAATACCCATCAACAGAGAAACACAAAATAAAAGCACTTTTAGGCCATCAAAATTTGAGAGACTCAAATTCCAGAAGACCAGGAATATAAGAAATATTAAAGGAACTCTTAAAGGATAATAGTTCATTTGGAAGCCCAGATCTGCATGCATGAATGAACACCTTAAAGTACAAAAATCTCTGTAAATTACACTAAAAGACCTTTTTCTCATTTTAAAACATTGTGGTGAACAAAATAATTGCTTCTCAAAGATATCTGTGTTGCAATTCCCAAAACTTCAGGATACGTTACATTCTATGGCAAAGGAGAGCCACGTAGCATATGGAACTTAGGTTGTCATAGCGCGATTATCCTGGGTTTCCTCGTTGGGACCCATGAAATCATGGAGGTCCATAGAAATGGAAGAGGAAGGCAGAACAGTGAGTGTCAACCTGATATTATGTGAGACAGACTTGACCCAGGGTTGCTGGCATTGAAGGTGGAAGGGAGACATGAGTTAAATATCGGCAGCCTCTGGAGGAGGTCCCACAACAAATTCTCCTCCAGGCCCTCCAGAAGGAACACAGTCTTGCCAATAGCCTGATTTTAGCCCAGTGAAGCCCATTTGAGACTTCTTATTTCCAGAACTGTAAGATAATAAATGTGTGCTGTTTTTAAGTCACTAAGACTGTGGTTTCATTACAGGAGCAGTAGGAAACTAATACACACATATATGTATTTATTTAAGTCCATTGACAATTTACAGCAAAATAGTGTTGTAGTTAGGGATTTATAATATTTGTATAATTCAATATATGGCACTCACAGCAGAGAGGATAAAAGAAAGTTTAATCGAATTATACTGTTATAAGTTTCTTCTGTTGGTTTTTAATAAAGCAGTAAGTTAAAGGTCCATGTTGCAATAAAGAAAAGCAAATGCTGTAATAAGAGAAACACACCCCCAAGAAATTATAGCAGAAGATATAAACGACTGAAAAAAATATTTAGTAAATCCAAGAGAAGACAGGAAAGGACAAAGAAATAAGGAAGAGATGAAACAAGTAGAAAGCAATTTCTACCATGGCATCCTTTCAACCCAATATTAAAAGTAAACAAATTAAGTACGCTACATTAAAAAAAAAACAGAGATAATCAGGCTTCATCATAAACCAAGACCCAATGCTATGTTTTTTCAAGAAATACACTATAAATATAAAGACCCAGAACAGTTGAAAGTAAAGGGTGGGAAAAAGAAAGGGACATCATGGAAGCATTAATCTTAAGAATGTAGGGCCAAGTTATTAAAAAAAAGGATATTTTACAATACTATATAATAAAAATATCAGTCCAGAGCTTGAATTCCAGGGAGCAGAAGAACAATCACAAAAACAATAAATAAATACTCTGAACTTTAGCTTAGAGGGTATAATATGCTATTATAAAGGTGAGGGGGCAAGGAGTTCTGAGGGTAATGGTTGCAGTTATAAATTGAGTGACCAGGACAGGTATCTTTGTGAAGGTGGTATCTAAGGGAAGCCTTGCAGAAAATACTACAGTGTTAGCCCTGGGACATCTGGACAAAGGTTCTTCTAGAAAGAAGGAATAGCTCGGGCCAATCAGTAAGGTATCCATGATCCTGGCTGCTAGACGAAGAGAGCAAAGAGGGCAACATGATTAGATGGAGATAAAAAGAAGGTAAGAATAACAAGAGAGGAGGTCACAGGTTACTTAAAGAACAGATTGGACAAGGTAGTGGGAGTCACTTTCTTTTCTACTGCAAAAGTTATTATGCTCCATAATGAACAAAATTCATGTGCTCACCTGGGCACCCCAAAGCCTGACTTGAAGTCTAAGATGCAGGGATAAGCATGGAAAACAGACCAGAAATAAGGTGAACTCTTGTTTTCTATTTTATTTAGAATCATTGCTACTCCATCCATAAACTACACTCTCATGGGGTGTGGGGATTCCTTTTATTTGTAGAAAAATTATCTTTGAAGGCTACTATCTTTGATAGAACAGTGATATCAAGATACAAGGTATTCTGGGGTTTTTTTTTTTTCTTTAATATAAAGCTGATACTGTGTTCTTGTGATTTGGAAACTACATTAACAAACTTGAACAAAGGATTTTATCTTAAAATGTAAAGTTTTCAGCAGTGATAACAGATTTCAAGGTAGCAGTTTCTTAATAGATTGTTAGGGATTTATGGAATATAGATTAATGCATGCTTTCAGAATTACTAAATATAGTTGTTAAATGATTTAAAAGATAAATTGGAACATTATGGGAAAATAAATGAACACTCTGTCTTAATCTTACAATATTGAATAATCTTCCATTGATGGACATTTTTCATACTTATGATCAGTTAGCTTAACCATAATTGTGATTTCTATCCCAGAGTCTCCGTGTCAGGGGTAAAACTGATAAATTTGACTACTTTCCTTAGGAACTGGTACCACAAAATTATTTTTTATGATAAGAAAACATTCATTCTTCAGTACATGGTTCTTTTAACATATTCCATTTTTGCAATGAACTGTTGTGATTTGTAATTATTTCCTTCATTCATTTGGCACTGGAGTAGCTGCTATGCGCACAACAGTAAATAAACATAAGCCATACACCCTCCTTTTTCACTTTTACCCATTATCTATTCTAAGATGTTATGATTCTATAATTTAATTTTCATTATTGAAGAACTTATGCAATTTCAGCAGAAGATAGAAGACTAGAAACAGTAATTACTCATTAGACTACATGACAAAATGACTACACTCTGAATGTGCTATGTAGTGATGACAATTCTGTGTCTTATACCACTTAAATGGAACTAATGGTACTCTACATAAGTGATAATAAAGAAGAGGTATATAAAAAAACTATACTATTCATATGCCTTTGGGTTCTTGCACTCCCCCAGTCATATTTCAGCACATCAATATGATGACATTTCAGTAATTCCTTATTTCTAGCAAATCAGTCAGTCTGGAAAGGTTTTTAGTTAATTGATTTTCTCATTGAACACTTTATTGTTAATAATGCTCATTTTGCATGATTTTTTTTTTTTTTTGAGTGGCATTGTAGCCACCCAACAAGAGCACATTTTATTTTCGGATTACCTGTGTTCGAATCCATTTGCCAATTATATGACCTAGGATAGCTTAATTAAGTTATATATGCCTAAGTTTCCTAACGGAAATAATATTGGCACCTAACTCAAAGGGTTGTATGAATTAAATAAATCAAAAATGCCATTTTGGGTTGAATAGTGTCTTCACTAAAAAGTGCTCAAGTTCTCACACATGGTCCCGTGAATATGACCCTATTTGGAAATAGTGTCATTGAGATGCAATAAGCTTAGGTCAGGCAAAACTGAATTAGGGTGGACTCTAATCCATTATGGCTGGTTTCCTAATGAGAGGGAAATACAGATGTAGAGAGACAGACACAGGGGAGAATGCTACGTGATGACTGAGTCGGATATTGAAGAGCTGCAGCTGCAAGTTGGGAAGCCAAGGACTGCCAGCAAACATCAGAAGCTAGAATAGACGATGTAGGGTTCGCTGTCACAGGTTTCAGAGGGAGCGTGGTCCCATCAGCACCGTGATTTTGGATTTCTTGTTCCCAGAACCATGAGGTAATACATTTAAGTTGTTCTAAATCAACCAGTTTGTGAAAATGTGTTATAAGAGCCTAAGAAACTAAGACAGATGTAAAGTGCAATCAAATGGTTGAATACCAAAGACAAAAGGATGATTTAGGTAAGTGGCTCTCTGGCCCCCCTTGGGGAGCTACCTTTTAAAGGAAAGATTGCACGAAATAGACTGCACAAATAAAGGGGCTTGTTGACTTAGGGTATGATAGATTGCTGAGGTATTGAGATACTATTCTCCTTTGATGTGCAGC
Organism: Tamandua tetradactyla; assembly: GCF_023851605.1. NCBI lineage: Eukaryota > Metazoa > Chordata > Mammalia > Pilosa > Myrmecophagidae > Tamandua > Tamandua tetradactyla. The sequence goes on from NC_135352.1 coordinate 35,080,104, forward strand.
TGCATGTATCAGACAGGGTGAGACACTGGTAGGGGAGGGTGTTATTAGCAGGAACGGATTATGACTATATTTCTAGTTTTCTGGGTGTCTTCATTCACCATCAGGAGGATGCAGCGCCTGCTGGTATGGTCAAGGAAGCTGGGGAAGCTGAGGGGGCTGAAGGGTCCTTGGGTCAAGAGTTCTTTGGCTCTTAAAATTCTTTTTCTGAGGCCTAACAACCATGTATAAGGGAGGCTCAATAATATTAAATATTGATTTATCAGCAGAAACCATGATGGGAAGAGGAAAGAATCATTTTTCCAGGAAAATTCTCTTTGAAAAATGAGGGAGTGAGATATTTGGTTACTAGATAGGTCTTACAAGAAATGTCATGGCGTTATTCAGGTTGAAAAGAACTGATAATAGAGAGTAGATAGAAGGTGCATAAAGAAATTAAAATCTCTAGTAAAAGTAACTCTATCGGTAAATACAAATGCCAGATTAATGTGTTTTTTATATAACTCTATTTTTTACTACCTACAGGATCTAAAATAGAGTTGCATGTAAAATAATGATAAATCTATGATTTTGAAAGCAAAGCTCCAGCTTCTTGGGAATCTTTAAAATGTCTTTATTATTTTGGAAAATCTTAACAGCTTTGCATGGGGGAGTGTGGGATGTTTCTGACCCCATATTAGACATGCTTTGGATTTCTTTGAAAATTGTGCCAGCTTCCTTTCTACAGGCAACAAATGATTCCTGTTAATAAAAAGTTTTTTAAGAGTTGAGAGCAAAAAAAAAAGTACAAGCTAAGCTTAATGTACAAGACAATGTAAAGTTGACCAAACAACATAAAGATCAGGGACGGGGGAATAGGAACATAATTTGTGTGTATTATTGAAGCTACTTTCATGTAAAATCAAACTAAGTTTTTATGGATTTAGAATATTACATTTAAGTCCCACAGTAACAACAAAGAATATATCTGAAAAAAATAACAGAAAGAAATGAGAGGGTAATCTAAAGGGTTTATTACAAAGGTCAGCTAAATACAAAAGAAGGTAGTAAGGGAAGAATTGAGGGACAAAGTAAGAACAAGATATTCAAATAACAAAGATAAAAATGATAGATGTCAGCCCTGTCTTATAAGTAGCTATTCAAATGAAAATAGTTAAACTCTTCAGGCAAGAGACAGAGATTAGGAGAGTGAATGAAAAGCATGGCCTCTAGAAAACTATATGCTTTTATAGTACTTTAAATTAAGGATACAAAAAAATAGAAAGTGAAAGAATTGAAAAATCGTTCCATACAAATAGTAACCTAAAAACAGCAAAGGTGATTATACATATCAGACAAAATAGACTTAAGTCAAAAAATATTAAAAGAGACAAAGAATGGCACTATATATATATTGATAAAAGTGTGAATTTATCAAAGAAAATATAATAATTATAAACACATCTGCCCCTAACAAAAGATTTCCAAAATATGTGAAACAAATATTTGCAGATTTGAAGGAATAGATGGTTCTACATCAACAGCAGGCTACTTTGACAGACCATTTTCATTAATAAATGAAACATCTAGACAGAAGAATAATAAGTACATAGAAAACTTGAACAATCCTATAAACCAACTATATCTGCTAGAGTCTAACACTCATCCGAAAACAACAGCACGCATATTCTTCTCAAGTATATTCTCTAGGAACGAGATCCATTCAAGTCGCTCATTCTCTAGGATAGAGCAAGTGTTAGGTCACAAAACGAGTTTCAATTAAAATATTCATATCATATTAATAAACCACCAATGGGACAAAGACATCACAAGGAAAATCAGGAAATATACTGAAGAAGAATGAAATATCACATACAAAAACTTATGACATCTAGCAGAGGCAGTATTCAGAGGGAAATTTATAGCTGTAAAGGCCTAAATTAAAAAAGAAGAACTCAAAGCAGTAATCTAACCATATACATACTCCAGAGAAAACTAGAAAAAGAAGAGCAAACTAAATCCACATCGAACAGAAGAAAGGAAATAATAAAAATCATAGTGAAGAAAAATAGAAAGGAGAATAGAAAATCAGTATAGAGCATCTACAAAACTAAAGCCTGGTTCTTTGGAAAGATCAAGAAAATCAACAAACTATACCTAGAATGACAACTTAAAAAATGGTCAGGACTCAACAAAAATCAGTATTGAAAGGAGGGGACCATTGGTACTGATCTTACAGATGTAAAAAAGATTATAAAAGGGTAATATGACCAATTGTTCACCAACAAATTGGTAACCATGATGAAATAGAGAAATTCTAGAAGCAGAATTTACATAAACTGATTCAGGAAGAGAAGGATCTCAACAAACCAATAAGAAGTTTAGAGATTAAATTAGTAATCAAACAAATCCAAAGAAATATCCCTGATCAGTTGTCTTCTCTGGTGAATTTTAAGAAAGCTTCAAAAAGAATTGCTATCAATCATCTTCAAACTCTTACAAAAAAAAATTGTAGGTAAAGGAATATTCCTAGTTCATTCTATGAGGCCAATATCACCTTAAAGCCAAAGACAGATAAAGATATCACAAGAAAATTAGTAATCAATGTCTTTTATGTATCCTCCACAAAATATTGGCAAACCAAATCCAACAGCAAAGTAAAAGGATTTGTTTTCATGACGCCAAGTGAGATTTAACCCAGGAGGGCAAGAGTGTTACTACATATAAAAAATTGATCAGTGTTATACATCACATTAATATAAAGACAGGAATTGATCATCTCAGTTGTGGCATTTAACACAATCCAGACCTCTTTCTTTGTAAAATCATTCAGAAAACTCTGAATGAAAGGAAATTTCCTCAACATGATATAGGATATGAGTGAAAAGAATACAGTTTAGCATCCTACCCAAAGATTGAAAGATTGAAAGATTTCCCCTTATGATCAGGAAAAAGACATGACTGACCACTTTCACTATTGCTAGTCAACATTATATGAAGTATTATCCAGAGCAATTAGGCAAGAAAAATAAATAAAAAGCATTAAAATTGCAAAGGAAGTAATAGAACTAGCCCTATTCTGAGATGACATGATCTTATATATACGGAAAATTGCAAGGAATCTATGAGAAAACTACTAGAGCTAATAAAGAAATTAAGCAAAGTGGAGGGGTACAAGACTGTATTAATTGGGATTCTCTAGGGAAACAGTACCATCAGGAAATATCTGTAAATATGAGATTTTATAAAAGTGTCTCATGCAACTGTGGGGAGGCATGAGTCCAAATTTCATAGAGCAGGCCACAAGCTGGCAGCTCTAACGAAGGTCTTCAGTGAATCCCCCATGAGAAGCTGGCTGGCCAAAGTAGAGAGAGATTCTCTCTTCTGACTTCTTTAAAATCTTCAACTGATTAGATAAATGTCATCAGTTGCAGGAGACACTTCCCTTAGATGATTGCAGTTGTAATCATCCATGGATGCAATGAACATACTACTGATTTAATAAACCAGCCTTCTGGGTCATTAAGAAGCCACAAAATTTCCTTGCAGTAATGGTTAGGCCAGTGCTTGCCTGACCAGACACCTGGGCACCATTGTCTGGCCGAATTGACACATGAACCCAAACATAACAAAGATCAGCACATAAAAGTCAGTGACATTTTTATAAACAAGAAATTACCAATTTAAAAAAGAAATGTTTGAAATTCATTTACATTAACAGGTAAAAGATTAAAATATCTAAGAATAGATTTAATCAGTGCTGTAAAGGATTTGTAAACAGAAAACTACAAGTCATTGATAAAAACAGTAAAAATTACCTAAATAACTAACTCTGATTCTTCTCCGATGATTAGTGGTATTTATAGACCAAACTCTGTCTCTACAATATGGTTGCTTATTACTTGTCTATAATTTAGGCTGAAATGCAAGCTTTCCAAAAGGCTCAGGAGAGTTAAGCATATTGAGTTGTGTCACAAATCTGAATTGCAAGCACTCTATTCCACTGGATTTCATAGGTAAAATAAAATGATTGGAACTGTGCAGTCTTATGAGAGTTGGATGAAAAAATGAATACACAACCGTGTGTGTAGGCTAAGAATTAAATGCATGGAATATAATTATGGAGTAGTCTTCTATTTGGATTTATTTAAGTAGTATAAAAGCCTGTGATATCAGCATCAGAGCTTTCAAAAATTTGGGTTTTTTTTTCCTTAATAAAAGAAAAACTGATGAAAGTACGATAAAATCCTAATGGAAAAGTATCTGTTGTAATCAAGAAACAATTAAAAGTACAACTCACTCAATGTCAAAATTATGAAGAAGAAAGATTTCCATTTAATTATTACAAATTGAGCGATCTAAGTCACATTCCCCAAGGCTGAGGGAGAAACAATTGAAATGGAAATGCAAGCATTCTCACTTCTCATGAAACACACGATTCTTGAAATTCTAAAAATGATTGCCTATTTAGAATCAAAGTGCTTTCAAAACATTGAAACATTTTATTATAAAAAGAATATATACTTTGGAATGACTTTTAATGCTAGAATAAAGAGAACTGTAGGAAATAATTGTGTATGGGTTTGGGACCTTTCTAAATTTAACATACACTAAATGTGGTTACTGGCTTTTTTTTTTATTAATTAGAAAAAGAATTAACAAAACAATTAGAAATCATTCTATTCTACATGTACAATCAGTAATTCTTAATAACATCACATAGTTGCATATTCATCATTTCTTAGTACATTTGCATCGATTTAGAAAAAGAAATAAAAAGACAACAGAATAAGAATTAAAACATTAATAGAAAGAAAAAAAAAAACAAAAAACCTATACCTCACATGCAGCTTCATTCAGTGTTTTAACATAATTGCATTACAAATGGGTAGTATTGTGCTGTCCATTTCTGAGTTTTTATATCCAGTCCCGTTGTACAGTCTGGATCCCTTCAGCTCTAATTACCCCTTCTCTTTTTTTTTTTTTTTTTAATTAACGGAAAAAAAGAAATTAACCCAACATTTAGAAATGATAGCATTCTACATATGCAATCAGTAATTCTTTACATCATCACATAGATGCATGATCATCATTTCTTAGTACATTTGCATCGGTTTAGAAAAACTAGCAACATAACCGAAAAAGATATAGAATGTTAATATAGAGACAGAAATAAAAGTAATAATAGTAAAGTCAAAACAAAACAAAACAAAACAAAACAAAAACCTATAGCTCAGATGCAGCTTCATTCAGTGTTTTAACAAGATTACTTTACAATTAGGCATTATTGTGCTGTCCATTTTTGAGTTTTTGTATCTAGTCCTGTTGCACAGTCTGTATCCCTTCAACTCCAATTGCCCATTATCTTACCCTGTTTCTACCTCCTGCTGGACTCTGTTACCAATGACATATTCCAAATTTATTCTCGAATGTCTGTTCACATCAGTGGGACCATACAGTATTTGTCCTTTAGTTTTTGGCTAGACTCACTCAGCATAATGTTCTCTAGGTCCATCCATGTTATTACATGCTTCATAAGTTTATCCTGTCTTAAAGCTGCATAGTATTCCATCGTATGTATATACCACAGTTTGTTTAGCCACTCTTCTGTTGATGGAGATTTCGGCTGTTTCCATCTCTTTGCAATTGTAAATAACGCTGCTATAAACATTGGTATGCAAATGTCCGTTTGTGTCTTTGCCCTTAAGTCCTTTGAGTAGATACCCAGCAATGGTATTGCTGGGTCGTATGGCAATTCTATATTCAGCTTTTTGAGGAACTGCCAAACTGCCTTCCACAGTGGTTGCACCATTTGACATTCCCACCAACAGTGGATAAGTGTGCCTCTTTCTCCGCATCCTCTCCAGCACTTGTCATTTTCTGTTTTGTTGATAATGGCCATTCTGGTGGGTGTGAGATGATATCTCATTGTGGTTTTGATTTGCATTTCTCTAATGGCCGGGGACATTGAGCATCTCTTCATGTGCCTTTTGGCCATGTGTATTTCCTCTTCTGATAGGTGTCTGTTCAAGTCTTTTTCCCATTTTGTAATTGGGTTGGCTGTCTTTTTGTTGTTGAGATGAACAATCTCTTTATAAATTCTGGATACTAGACCTTTATCTGATATATCATTTCCAAATATTGTCTCCCATTGAGTAGGCTGTCTTTCTACTTTCTTGATGAAGTTCTTTGATGCACAAAAGTGTTTAATTTTGAGGAGCTCCCATTTATTTATTTCCTTCTTCAGTGTTCTTGCTTTAGGTTTAAGGTCCATAAAACCGCCTCCAGTTGTAAGATCCATAAGATATCTCCCAACATTTTCCTTTAACTGTTTTATGGTCTTAGACCTAATGTTTAGATCTTTGATCCATTTTGAGTTAACTTTTGTATAGGGTGTGAGACATGGGTCTTCTTTCATTCTTTTGCATATGGATATCCAGTTCTCTAGGCACCATTTATTGAGGAGACTGTTCTGTCCCAGGTGAGTTGGCTTGACTGCCTTATCAAAGATCAAATGTCCATAGATGAGAGGGTCTATATCTGAGCACTCTATTCGATTCCATTGGTCGTTATATCTATCTTTATGCCAATACCATGCTGTTTTGACCACTGTGGCTTCATAATATGCCTTAAAGTCCGGCATCACTAGACCTCCAGCTTCGTTTTTTTTCCTCAAGATGTTTTTAGCAATTCGGGGCACCCTGCCCTTCCAGATAAATTTGCTTATTGGTTTTTCTATTTCTGAAAAATAAGTTGTAGGGATTTTGATTGGTATTGCATTGAATCTGTAAATCAATTTAGGTAGGATTGACATCTTAACTATATTTAGTCTTCCAATCCATGAACACGGTATGCCCTTCCATCTATTTAGGTCTTCTGTGATTTCTTTTAACAGTTTTTTGTAGTTTTCTTTATATAGGTTTTTTGTCTCTTTAGTTAAATTTATTCCTAGGTATTTTATTCTTTTAGCTGCAATTGTAAATGGGATTCGTTTCTTGATTTCCCCCTTAGCTTGTTCATTACTAGTGTATAGAAATGCTACAGATTTTTGAATGTTGATCTTGTAACCTGCTACTTTGCTGTACTCATTTATTAGCTCTAGTAGTTTTGTTGTGGATTTTTCCGGGTTTTCGACGTATAGTATCATATCGTCTGCAAACAGTGATAGTTTTATTTCTTCCTTTCCTATTTTGATGCCTTGTATTTCTTTTTCTTGTCTAATTGCTCTGGCTAGAACCTCCAACACAATGTTGAATAATAGTGGTGATAGTGGACATCCTTGTCTTGTTCCTGATCTTAGGGGGAAAGTTTTCAATTTTTCCCCATTGAGGATGATATTAGCTGTGGGTTTTTCATATATTCCCTCTATCATTTTAAGGAAGTTCCCTTGTATTCCTATCTTTTGAAGTGTTTTCAACAGGAAAGGATGTTGAATCTTGTCGAATGCCTTCTCTGCATCAATTGAGATGATCATGTGATTTTTCTGCTTTGATTTGTTGATATGGTGTATTACATTAATTGATTTTCTTATGTTGAACCATCCTTGCATACCTGGGATGAATCCTACTTGGTCATGATGTATAATTCTTTTAATGTGTTGTTGGATACAATTTGCTAGAATTTTATTGAGGATTTTTGCATCTATATTCATTAGAGAGATTGGCCTGTAGTTTTCTTTTTTTGTAATATCTTTGCCTGGTTTTGGTATGAGGGTGATGTTGGCTTCATAGAATGAATTAGGTAGTTTTCCCTCCACTTCGATTTTTTTGAAGAGTTTGAGGAGAATTGGTACTAATTCTTTCTGGAACGTTTGGTAGAATTCACATGTGAAGCCATCTGGTCCTGGACTTTTCTTTTTAGGAAGCTTTTGAATGACTAATTCAATTTCTTTACTTGTGATTGGTTTGTTGAGGTCATCTATGTCTTCTTGAGTCAAAGTTGGTTGTTCATGTCTTTCCAGGAACCCGTCCATTTCATCTAAATTGTTGTATTTATTAGCGTAAAGTTGTTCATAGTATCCTGTTATTACCTCCTTTATTTCTGTGAGGTCAGTAGTTATGTCTCCTCTTCCATTTCTGATCTTATTTATTTGCATCCTCTCTCTTCTTCTTTTTGTCAATCTTGCTAAGGGCCCATCAATCTTATTGATTTTCTCATAGAACCAACTTCTGGTCTTGTTGATTTTCTCTATTGTTTTCATGTTTTCAATTTCATTTATTTCTGCTCTGATCTTTGTTATTTCTTTCCTTTTGCTTGCTTTGGGATTAGTTTGCTGTTCTTTCTCCAGTTCTTCCAAGTGAACAGTTAATTCCTGCATTTTTGCCTTTTCTTCTTTTCTGATATAGGCATTTAGGGCAAAAAATTTCCCTCTTAGCACTGCTTTTGCTGCATCCCATAAGTTTTGATATGTTGTGTTTTCATTTTCATTTGCCTCGAGGTATTTACTAATTTCTCTTGCAATTTCTTCTTTGACCCACTCGTTGTTTAAGAGTGTGTTGTTGAGCCTCCACGTATTTGTGAATTTTCTGGCATTCCACCTATTATTGATTTCCAACTTCATTCCTTTATGATCCGAGAAAGTGTTGTGTATGATTTCAATCTGTTTAAATTTGTTAAGACTTGCTTTGTGACCCAGCATATGGTCTATCTTTGAGAATGATCCATGAGCACTTGAGAAAAAGGTGTATCCTGCTGTTGTGGGATTTAATGTCCTATAAATGTCTGTTAAGTCTAGCTCCTTTAGAGTAATATTCAGACTCTATATTTCTTTATTGATCCTCTGTCTAGATGTTCTGTCTATTGATGAGAGTGGGGAATTGAAGTCTCCAACTATTATGGTATTTGTGTCTATTTCCTTTTTCAGTGTTAGCAGTGTATTCCTCACGTATTTTGGGGCATTCTGGTTCGGTGCGTAAATATTTATGATTGTTATGTCTTCTTCTTTAATTGTTCCTTTTATTAGTATATAGTGTCCTTCTTTGTCTCTTTTAACTGTTTTACATTTGAAGTCTAACTTGTTGGATATTAGTATAGCCACTCCTGCTCTTTTCTGGTTGTTATTTGCATGAAATATCTTTTCCCAACCTTTCACTTTCAACCTATGTTTATCTTTGGGTCTAAGATGTGTTTCCTGTAGACAGCATATAGAAGGATCCTGTTTTTTAATCCATTCTGCCATTCTATGTCTTTTGATTGGGGAATTCAGTCCATTAACATTTAGTGTTATTATTGTTTGGATAATATTTTCCTCTACCATTTTGCCTTTTGTATTATATATATCATATCTGACTTTCCTTCTTTCTACACTCTTCTCCATACCTCTCTCTTCTATCTTTTCGGTTCTGACTCTAGTGCTCCCTTTAGTATTTCTTGCAGAGCTGGTCTCTTGGTCACAATTTCTCTCAGTGACTTTTTGTCTGAGAATGTTTTAATTTCTCCCTCATTTTTGAAGGACAATTTTGCTGGATATAGGAGTCTTGGTTGGCAGTTTTTCTCTTTTAGTAATTTAAATATATCATCCCACTGTCTTCTAGCCTCCATGGTTTCTGCTGAGAAATCTACACATAGTCTTATTGGGTTTCCCTTGTATGTGATGGATTGCTTTTCTCTTGCTGCTTTCAAGATCTTCTCTTTCTCTTTGACCTCTGACATTCTAACTAGTAAGTGTCTTGGAGAACGCCTATTTGTGTCTAATCTCTTTGGGGTGCGCTGCACTTCTTGGATCTGTAATTTTAGGTCTTTCATAAGAGTTGGGAAATTTTCAGTGAAAATTTCTTCCATTAGTTTTTCTCCTCCTTTTCCCTTCTCTTCTCCTTCTGGGACACCCACAACACGTATATTTGTGCGGTTCATATTGTCCTTGAGTTCCCTGATACCCTGTTCAAATTTTTCCATTCTTTTCCCGATAGTTTCTGTTTGTTTTTGGAATTCAGATGTTCCATCCTCCAAATCACTAATTCTATCTTCTGTCTCTTTGAATCTATCATTGTAGGTATCCATTGTTTTTTCCATCTTTTCTAATTTGTCCTTCACTTCCATAAGTTCTGTGATTTGTTTTTTCAGTTTTTCTATTTCTTCTTTATGTTCAGCCCATGTCTTCTTCATGTCCTCCCTCAATTTATCAATTTCGTTTTTGAAGAGGTTTTCCATTTCTGTTCGTATATTCAGCATTAGTTGTCTCAGCTCCTGTATCTCATTTGAACTATTGGTTTGTTCCTTTGACTGGGCCATATTTTCAATTATTTGAGCGTGATCCGTTATCTTCTGTTGGCGTCTGCGCATTTAGCAGATTTCCCTGGGTATTGGATCCAAAAGTTTGGAAGATTTTTCTGTGAAATCTCTGGGTTCTGTTTTTCTTATCCTGCCCAGTAGGTGGCGCTCGTGGCACACGTTTGTCTGCGGGTCCCACCAGTAAAAGGTGCTGTGGGACTTTGAACTTTGGAAAACTCTCGCCGTCCGGGAGGTTCGCTAGCCGAAGCGGCTTGGAAGGGTTCGAACCGGCCCGGGGTCCGAATGCGGGGAGGGTTTCTGGCCGCCGCAGCCCGGGAAAGCGCCCGTCCGAATGTCCTAGTCGCCCAGGCGACAAGCGTGGCGGGAGGGCGCCAGCGGCAGTGGCCCGCCCGGGAGAGTGCACGTTCCCGGGGAGTCACGGGTTTGGAAGGGGCCTCCCCCACCCGTCACCGTTCTCCGCGGCCTGCGGATTTCCGATCCAATTCTCTCAGTTGGTCCGGGGGGCCACGCGTGGTGTGGGCACCAGCCGCCGCGGTTTCAGGGGACCGCCTCTCCAATTCTCCCAGCCGGCCTGGGAAGGGGGAAGGGAGTGACTCCGGCCGCTTGCCGCCCCGCCCAGTGAAGCCCACGCGCCTCGGCGATCTCACCCGAGTGGCTTCTCTCAGCCAGCCAGCCGTTCCAGGATGGGGTACGCTGTCTTTTTTATCTCTGTTGTGGCTTTGGCAGCTGTTCTGTGTCGTTTCTACTCCCCTAGTAGCTGTCCTGGAGAAGAAACTAAGATCCGCGCGTCTTACTAAGCCGCCATCTTCTCCGGAAGTCTGGTTACTGGCTTTTAGTCACAAAGTCTAACTCTGAGATTTGTATAAAAACAAACCTATGTTCTCACCAAAATATTAAACCTGCTGTTTTACAGAATCAACATTTTCCAATACAAAATTCTAGAAATTATGTAATCCCTGAGATCTCATTTGAGGGACAAAGACAAGATAATGAGCAGCGCCTTCAACAGCAGTTTAGAAATTCTAGAACCATTCTCCATTTGTACACTTACAGATTCTAACCTTAGTAAAAGCCAAGAAGAGCATTATTAGAAATAATGCAGTGAAAGCATTTCTGCAGAGGTTCAGAATAGACAGCTAAGCCCTCTGATAATCCAACTTGATAAACTGGTAAAATTTACACTAATTTGAGATATGATGGATGGTAGGGAACGGTACTTCTGTTGTGTCTTGAATAGCAGTTTTTTTCTTTGCACGAAGAAAAATAGCATATTTAATGTTTATACTCTCTGGTAAGAACCAGGAGCATGATAATTTCAGTTTCTGAAAGAGTAGCAAAATCATTTTACAATAGAGAAAGAGAAGTATGATTTACATTCTCCACAATAGAGGACTCCGAGAGGAGGGCCCACGTGTTCTGAACTAGTTTTAAATCTCCTTGAAATATTCCAACGTAGATCACACGTTGGAGACAAATATCTCAATCATGCATACCCTCGACGGGGTTCCAATAAAACCCTTCTGTACCAATAAAGCTGTATATATGTTTTCCACATTCTGCATGTATATTGCTGGAGGTATCAGACTCAAGGCAGAAACATAATACATACAACTTAAATTCCTGAATTTCCCCCACTCCTTCATTCCCCTTTCCCGTCAGTATCTGAGCCCCATCAAATTGATCTCTAGGAATATTTTTATTATTTTTCTCCTCTCCATTCCCACTTGTGCAGTCCTCATAATACCCTCAGTACAATTACCCAAGACAGATCATCCTAGCTTTGCTTCTTTTCAGTCCCTGACCCATCTTATCACCAGAAATCTTTGTAAAATAGAAATAATTTCTTGGCACACCCAAATTAAAAACATTTACACGTTTCACCCAACTGTCAGGAAAATGCCTTAGGTCTTTATCCTGGCATTCAAGATACTTAATGAAGTCTGATAATGTCTCCAGTTTCAAACCCTAACTCTCCCCCCTCCTAATTTAAATACCTGCAATATAGAAAATCTAGAACTGCTTGTTCCTTCAGCTTTTTCAGATTTCCTCAGATATTTAAATGGATATCCTTGTCTTTCCTAAAAGATTTTGTGTATTACTAAAGAGAATGTTGAAATACATTTTCTGGGTGATTTCTTTTCTGCTAATCTCAGAAAGAGTCCATCACTGTGTGGTTAGAGTATCAGAAAGATATTGGGTGGAGCTAATCAGCTAAAGGAAGTTAACTAGTCTGATTTCTTAGGTAGGAAAGATTAGGGGCTTTCCTTAAATAAACATGTGAGGAAGAAAAGATGCAGGGTTGAACTAAGGAGATGCATAGTATGACAATATGATAAGGAAAAATGAGACTGCATTTGAATGAATTTACAGAGATCAGATTTGGGAAGAAAAACTATTGTAGGTACCATTTATTGAATAATGGAGACTTGACAGTTTCTGGATAGGGGAAAGAATTTCCAATATATTAGACTTTAGAGATTGAGGTAGATTTTAAATAAAGTAGATGGTCTCTTTATTTGCACAAACATCATGCAAAGACCTATTTTTTTCCTTGTAATCTATATATACATATATATTTACTAACACAAAAATTGTGTAAGATTGAGGCCCTGCAAGATCTTGGCAAAAATGGCATTAAACTAAACAGGAGATTATTGAAGCCCGCAAATGTATATGTTTGTCACATTTCTTAGGGTGACTGAAATTGGCCATGATAGTCTGTTCCTGTTCATATTTAGAGGTGAGTAGTACAGAGGTATTTCTTTGTTTGACTTTTTTATGATCTAAAAATGTCTTTGGAGTTGAATGAGTAGCTCAGGGGGAGAAGTCTCACCTGCCATGCGGGAGACCTGGCTTCAGTACCAACCCCTGCCCCACCCTCCTCCTCGCAAAAAAACTTTGAGGTAGTTGAAGCAAAATATAATGAGAGGCACACATTTATTCTTTGGAATGGTTTGGGCAAGGTCTAAACCCCTGTTTATATAAATATAAATACATATTTTAATGTATACCCTAATAAATGTACTATAATTTATTAAACAACCTCTTAGAAATAATTTAAGCTATTGCCAATTTCCCCTCAAATTCCATGTTTAACTCATAGTTTAGGGAAAATTTCCTCCCAAAGATTTACTTAATTGAAAGTGATTAACAATAATAACAATCAGCAATAATAACAGCTATCAATTATTGAATATTTAGTCTTCGCTTTTTTTTTTTTACTCTTTATAGGTGTAAGACACCAGCATTATTTTTATCTTATGGATATTTAAATTCTTTCACAGAAATTAAATTCCCCATCTTTGCACTATCAATAAGAGGCTATGCTAGGTTAAAACCCATGTCCCTTTGGTTCTCTAAACCCAAATCACTTTCCACTAACTCAGTTTGATCACACATCTAGTGCAGTATGCTGACATGAAAGGAAATCAGGCTATTGATTTTGGACACTTTGTTTTTCACCTTCCAAGAAGGAACTGGCAGGTTGAAAGCTGTTTATTTACTAAACATAGATGCCCATGATTTACAATGAATTTTGCCTCCCTGAATGGGATTTCTTTATTTTGAGTTGCAATGGACTGTACATAACAAAATTAGATGCTGTATGTCTTCATTATGAGCCTGAACTGTTTATGGCTAAGGGGATACTAGTGTTCCAGTGGCCCAAAAATTTGAGTTTGGGGGTCAGATAAGAGTTGGATTTTAATCTTAGCTCTGTCACTTGCTGGTTCTGTAACCACAGCAATTTCCCAGCTGCGCTTTTACTGCAATGAGAAAAATGGCTTTATACACTCATACAACAGAGTTATACACAGTGTGTGTGATCAGGTTCTTAGCACTTCTTTCTCCTTCCCCTTGCTTTCCTCCTTTACTTCCTTCCCAATTGCCTCCTTCTTGCTGATTTTCAGGAGAAGACTTTTGGCCAGTGGATTTTTTGCACTATTCTGTTTAGCTTTTTTCTAATATTTCATTGTGGTCTAGTTTACAGTCAAAGATGAAGGAAGGAGAATGAAATATGTGCCCTCTCACTAGAAGAGCTAAGTGATTATGCTTCCCTCCAGTTATTCTCAGAGCTAGCATTTTCTTTTAAAATTTATAAATGAGATTGACAAATAAGGCACATTAGCTAAATATACATAATAAAATAGATAAAATTAAAAGGTTTTATGGCAAACAGTATAAATCCAAGGGCAAAACTCTACACAGAGGAATAAGCAATGTTTTCTGAGTTAAATGTAATATATATAAATATAAATGAGTAAATTGTTCTCTGCAACTACATCTCAGCCTGGGGCACACTGCATGAGGTCTCTCTTTGAAGCACCTAAATACATACCAGACAGAGAATCTTAGTCAGAAATCACCTATAGGCCCACAAGCTCTGGCCCTTTAGTTAAGCAGTAGGGTCCCTTATGCAAGGAAGCATCCTCGACAAACTTGAAAAGACTCATCTAAACTCACCACTGGGGAATATCCTAAATAATGAAAGAAATGGATTCACCATTTAGTGGCTGAACTTTCCTTGATTCTTGGAGCTATGTGCAAAGAGAACTGCTCTGCTATTTTACTCTTCCAAAGAATTCTACTTGGAGCAACATCCAGGAGTCCCATAATAAGTGTTAAAACTTCCTTTTTTCTTAAAATTTGAACAAAAGAAAAGATCAGATCCAAAACTATGTGTGGAGCAGGATTATTAGTATTCTGTAAAATAAAATTATACATGTTCGCATTGAAACATGTCTCTGAATGGCATCATGGGTAGTTTTTAATTTCAAATATTTTAAAAATTTATTATCAAGGATTTATAGTCATTATAACCAGAAAATAATAACATTATTCTATCATCACAACTACATACAGAGTGTTGACTTTTATTCTGATAATTACTGTGATTTTGATATCTTCAATCAGTGTGGGACCAGCCAAAGGAGACATTAAACTATATTTAAAATCCAAATTAATAATGGGGTACATTTTATTACTTACTTTAAAAATTTACTGTAGACCTATAAAACATACATATGCCTTAATAGTTATGTTATTTCCTATGATATGAAATAGCACTTTAATCAGAAATACCTTCTTCTTAAATTAAAGATATAAATCATACCAGAAATGTATCCTATCATCACATAAAACCTTCAAATTCAGTGTTTGATGAATACTAATTGTATTATACCACTGGAATTTGATAAGAACATGAAATAATTTTTCATAAATGTACTAAATAGTACAATATGGTGTCATTATTTGAGATGTGAAATACCCAGTGGCTAGACTACATGTTCAGCAGCAGTTGCCCAGTTGAAGATAGGAAGATTCATCCAGATCATAAAAAAATCAAGTGAAGTTTATGGATCATTTCTATTTTATTCAGAAGGATGCTATTTTTTGCTATGAGTAGGGGCGCTGGACTAAATTAATTTAATATAGAACTCAATCAGCTTAAAAAAAAGAAGTATCTATATTAATGCTTTCATTTTTCTCAAGACAATCTGAAAAATCAAGCTTTCCCCTGAGCCTAGGTAGAGAAGCTGCATATGCTGCGTTTATCTCAACCCTCTAGAGTGCATTTTCATATTTGAGGGTCGGAAACAAAATAAAGCTTATCCTTATTGAACTGAAATTGCCCATATCAAGGTGAGAAGAGTAGTTCAATACTTGCCGCAGTAGAAAAAGGTCCTTTCTCAAAGTCCTTAAGTTACTTGTAGGAGAAACTAGCTGAACTCAAACAGGGGGGAAAAAACACAATTTGGGAAACATCTAAATAAATTAGAGCTAGTCATATGGCCCTCATATAAAATGGCTGCTAGAAGTCATAATTTGAGGATTTATCTATAGTTAAGCTAACAAACACCCTATACCATGATTTTGCCAAAATTTAGATTACATAAGACATATCCTTTTTCTAGAATGATGCAAAAATACATGACAGCTATTTTATTAATTTTAAGAATAGTTTGATATTTTTATTAGACATAAAAATGTCTAATAATATATTTTTATTATAGCTGAATTGCGGGTGTACGAGTGGTTCAGTGGTAGAAGGCTTGCCTTCCATGCAGGAGATCGGGTCGTGCACCCAAAGGAAAAAAAAGCGCTAAATGATAAATGGATAATTTAAATGTCAATATGTCATTTTATATTGAGATTCTTTAAGTTGGTATTTTGAGGAATATAGAAATTGTTTATAGTATTTCCTAATAAGTACTTTTATGGTTTTGTATAAATTTTTCTCTGATTAATAAAATTCAAGGTCACTCTGCTCATACATAATAATAGGTGTCAATTTCATTTATGGACAAATGTTCATGTTTGATTTCAGATCTCAGTATAGAAAAGCTTTTAGACCTATATTTCTTTTTAGTGATAGCACAATCTGCCGCTGTTAGAAGAGCTGTCAATCTCTTCTTAATACACTCAAGTCATTTGGAGAAAAGTACAGGTCGAAGGGGAAAACCCAGAATGGAAATTTCCTAAGCTGATAATGGAGAACGCTGAATGGCTGTCAAAGGTAAATTTCCAATGGGATTTGATTAACATTGCTCTATCAAATAAGATCCAGACAAAAAGTCATTACTTTTTTGACATTTTTTTCTTCTACCTGTTTTTTTTTTGTAAATTGGACTTCCTTCCAGGGTAATTAACCATTAAACATTTTACAAGCCGTGCAAGTACGGAAGCAGGAAAAGACGAATTGTACTTACATAGTAATTGACAAAGGCTATACTGGACATTTTAAGAATGATAGTGTGCATTTTAATACCGGAAGAAAGGCTTATGTACTGCATTTGACAGATCATTAGTTCATCTCAGACCTCTGCACCAGATAATAGAGACTTAAAGCTAGAATACACTCAGAGGCACGAGTGCGGGGATATCCTAGTGCAAAAAGCACTTTGGAGAAAAACACTTAGTGTTCTCGACTTGGCATTATCAAAAAAAAACCCTTATGTTATCTCAGATGAGCTCCCTCGTTATTTTGTTTTCTTTTGACAGAAAAGTCAGAACTGACAAACCAAACAGTTCTCAAGGAATTCAATTACTGAAATGTCTGACAGCTTGCTTGACTTCTTTTACTGAAGTTTCCAAAGTTCTTTGCAGCATGTAAGCTATAGTTTTGTGGCAAGGTATGCGTTGCATTTTATAAATAAAGAATATATACATAAACACAGTTAATAGAAAGAAGATGTCTTGAATTTTATTATTTTTTCTCTGAAAAAGAAAAACAAGGCAATGATACCGGATTTGGGGTTATTTACAAATTTTATGTTGAGAGTCTACTAGCTTTTTAGTACTATGCATAAAAATCAGGAGGGTGAATACTACATTATTGTTTCTGTCTTTAAGAAGATTGAAATCTATTGAAGTATTTATTGCTGCAAAATCTACAGTCAATTAAATGGTTTGTACTCAAATGGTATTTCCTAAATGTAACAATGTATTTATTTCTGAATGAGACTATCCCTATGAGTTGGATAACTGCACCAAGTGACCATAGGTGCTAGTTTAAGTAGCATCTAGGTTTTGTTATTTATTTCCCCAGATTAAGATAAATGGTAGGTGGGATAAAACATACCGTATGTGCATGTATGATTGTTTCATACATAATCTTTGTCAGTTATGTTAATATTAAATTATTTTATAAAATAAGATAATTTAGATTATCATAGCTATGAAAATTGTGCTTGAAAACAAAATTTCAAAGAGATAGCTACCTTGCTTCTACTGGCTAATAAAATAGTTATATTTCACTTAAATTTATAAGATTCTCTTGAACTAATTATAACTCAAGATTATACTGCAAAGAAATATCAGGGGAAAATTATGACATTGCACCTATATTCTGTGAGTTTTCCATCAAAGTCTGCCAACTCCAGGAGAGTGGGAAATAAAGATTTCATTGAAGGGTTAGATATTTTTACTGAATCCTGTCTTGAAACATAGTCTGTTATCCTCTGACTACAGAGTGAGTCATTTACCCTTCTCTTCCCAGAGTTTCAACATTCCTCCAAAAACCTAATTAGTTTTACTGTATAATTTTTTACTGAGTTAAGACTTAGAAAATATTTAAAACTGCTCTATATACAAAGTGTCCTACCATCCAAATCTGGGTATGCTGTCAGAAACTTGGCCTGTGTGGCACTTAATGAACACCTGGTCCTAACCTCTTCATTGGAAAGATGAGGAATTTAAAATTAAATCAACTTTGAAGGTCATGCTTGTGTTTTGGGGCAAGCTGGAGATAAAACTGAGATCTCATGATTCCAAATCTGAAGTGGTTGTTATTTTATTCATTAATTAATTTACTTACTTATGCTATAAATAGTTATTATATTCTTACCAGGTACCAGAAAATGGGCTCAGTACTGGAGAAGCAAGGATAACTAAGTAAAAAAAAATTCACTATCTTCATATCTTCCTGTAAGGAGAAATGGGCATGTATCAAATCATGAATTGCATAAATATTTATATGTCATAAGGAAAAGAGAAGGTTTTAGAAGAAACTTCACCATAGGAATCTTACTGATTTGGTGGTATAAAATGTAATTTCCCTTAGAAAAATCCAACTAGGCTCTGTTCTAACTGATGTGTCCCTCAAACACCCCTTGTAGTTTGAGTCATACATAAAACTTACTCAGACATATCAGTTTCCAAATAGCTATCGTTCTTTAAACACAGTAAGAACAAATTGCAGCGAAGTATTCCTAGATTTTATTTAATGGATGTTTTCTAAAGAATGTGTCATGCAACAAACGCTCAATTACATTAATAATGAAACAACACTTCAAAAAACACTACTGCAATAATATTTTCATTCATTAATCTTTTTTTACCCCTTATCACTCCCTTTCATTGATCACTGACATTTTAATCTACTAACTTTATTTTAGCATTTGTTCCCCCTATTATTTGTTTATTTTTAATCCATATGTTTTACTCATCTGTCCATACTGTAGATAAAAGGGAATCAGACACAAGGGTTTCACAATCACACAGTCACATTGCGAAAGCCATATCATTATGCAATTATCTTCATGAAACATGGCTACTGGAACACAGCTCTACATTTTCAGGCACTTCTCTCCAGTCTTTCCATTATACCTTAACTAAAAAGATGAGATCTATATAATGCATAAGAATAACCTCCAAGATAACCTCTCGACTCTGTTTGAAATCTCGCAGCCATTTACACTTTATTTTGTCTCATTTCTCTCTTCCCCCTTTCAGTTTAGAAGCTTTTCTCATTTCCTTGATTCTGAGTCCCAGCTCACTCTAGGATTTCTGTCCCACATTGCCAGGAAGGTCCACACCCCTGGGAGTCATGTCCCACGTACAGAGGGGGAGGACAGTGAATTTTCTTGTCATGTTGGCTGAGAGAGAGAGGCTACATCTGAGCAACAAAAGAGGTTCTGTGGGGGTGACTTTTAGGCCTAATTTTAAGTAGGCCCAGCCTATTCTTTGTGGGGATAAGTTTCATATGAACCAAACCCCAAGATTGAGGAGTCAGCCTATTGCTTTGGTTGTCACCACTGCTTGTGAGAATATCAGGAATTCTCTACCTGGAGAAGTTCAAGTTTCCCCTTTCTCATCATTTCCCCAAGGGGACTTTGCAAATACTTTTTTATTCACTGTTCAAATCACTCTTGGATTTATCAGTGCATCACTCTGGACAAACTTACAAAATCTCATGCCCTACTCAAGGTTTCATGTATTCGTAGTGTTCAATTAAACAGACCACATAACTTATATTAGGAAATAAACTAGTTAAATTATATTTACCAAATAAACATTTTTTTAAACTAACGTTCATTAATTTTTAATGTTCAGTTCCAAACAGAATTAACAATAATAGATAAAAAATAATTTAGAATACCATATGTCTTCTTCAGAGGGTAAAAAATAAGCCATTAAAAGTGACATCAGATTCCAACTTCCCTAGATTCCCTCCACACCCCCTAATCTCTTTTTTACCTCTCCCCATCCATTACTGTAATCCCTGAAAAAATTCCATCAATGTTTAAAACTCCAGCTGTCTGCTAATACCATGCTGGGCCTTTTGGGAGAAAGACCATTTAGCTGATTTTTCTCTAAATTCAAAAAGACAAATCTCAAGTGAGCATTACAATTGCTTTGTATAACAGTACATTTTCTTAGAAAATACCATCTTCGACTCTTGTAGATGATTGTTTCTCACCATTTTTCTTAAACAGCCCACAGTTCCTCATTCCTTCTCATTCCCAGTTTATGGTGACCTTGCTAATGTAACTGAGAATATAGAAACAATGAGAAAAGAAAAGTTGTATCCTCCCATGGCATCTAGATATTAATCTATAGGCAACTGGACCTGTATTTATTATCTGCTTTCCTTTCACTAAATATGCTGAACCATCCAACAGATTTCATTTTCTTTTGTACCTGATAAGATTTTCCTATTGCCTCCCAAAATACTTTCTTTTCAACCATCAGTGACTTATCCTCATTAACACACAAACACATTGTGATATCTACAATCTTAAAAATTGCATTTCCAGCTGAAAATTTTCTGAATTCCTTCTTGTATATACAACTTCCTACTCAACATGTACAATTATGTGTAATAATAATAATATGTATAAAATGTTGATAGTGCATTAGGCACCCTACTCTGGATTTTTTTTTTTACATGGGCAGGCACTGGAAATTGAACCCAGGTTTCCAGCATGGCAGGAGAGAACTCTGCCCCTGAGCTACCATTTCCCAACCTACTCTATGGATTTCTAAAGTATTTATTTATTCCAACAATGTTTTTTTGGGAGTTACTATCATTTTTATCTTTCTACAGATGAGGAAAGTGATACCCAGAGAAAGAAACTTGCTTAAGCCATCATCTATCAAGTGACAGATTGCATTTAAACTTAGAGATTCTAACTAAAGAACCCTGCTCTTAGTCATAATGCTTTATTCATATTTAATGTATCGGGCTGCTTTGAAAATATTATGTACCTAAGAAAAGCCATGTATTAATCCTGATTCAATCTTGTGAAAGCAGCCATTTCTTTTAACCTTGATCAATACTGTAGGTTGAAAACACTTGATTAGCTTAGCTCCGTGAGCTATTCCACACCCAGTTGTGGATATGACCTATGATTAAAAGATGTGATTTCACCCATTCCAGGTGGGTCTTGATTAGTTTACTGGACTTCTTTAAAAGAGGAAACATTCTGGAGAGAGCAAGAAACCATAGAAATGGGAAAAACGATAGAAGCCTCAGAAATGACAGCGCACGGACAGAGAGAGAGTGGAAACTTCAGAGCCAACAGATAGAGTAGAGACAGATGTTTGGAGATGCTTGGAGTCAACCAGATGCTGCCATGTGCCTTCGCATGAGATGTTAAGGAAGCCAGAAACCTGGAGACGGCCAAAGGAAGCCAAGGGATGAAAGTCAAGGGGTGATACCCCAGAGTAGCAAAGTGAGGGACCCCACAGGAACAGAGACTGAAAGCAACAGAGCTCAAGAGCAAGGGACCAGTGGATTCCAGCCACATGACTTCCCATATAAAAGAGGTGTTCCAGACCCATTGGCCTTTCTTCAGTGAAGGTAACCTCTTTTCGGTGTCTGAATTTGGACACTTCCACTTCCTTAGAAGTGTAAACTTGCAACTCGTTATATTCCTCTTTTTAAAATCCATTCCAATTCTGGTAGATGACATGCCAGCAGCTAGCAATGTAACACAGTATCCGAAATTGAACCTTCATAATCATCTCTCTAAGTCCCCTCTTATTCCAGTTTTCCCTACCACAATAATTTTAACTATATTTCTTGAATCATATTGGTAAAATTCCAGGAATTATCCTCAACTACTCTTTGTGTCTCAATCCCCAGATTTATTAAATTAGAAAATTCTATCATGTTACTTTAAAATATACTCATTATCTAACCATCCCTTAGAATGTCCCCTATTAAAACACCGGTCCAACTCATCCTCTTTGCTTGGATCATTGTGCGTATGTTCTAATTGGTCTCTTGGTGTCAGGACTTGCCCTTCTGAATTCTCTTCTAAATGTGTGGAGCTGCAGGCAATACATTAAGGTTGGATCTTGCACCTCTTCTGCTCCTATCCCCACAGACTTCCCGTCACACCCAATGAAATGAAAAGTCGTTATCAGAGCCCACAATGCCCCAGGGACCTGTCCCCCATAACCATCGGTTGCTTTGCTGTTGTGCTCTGTCCCTCGGACACCCCAAGATGCTACAGCTTCTGCACTTTAACTCGTGCTGTCTGCCTGAAATGTTCTCACGATAGATAGCCCCATGGCTTGCTGTCTCACCTCATGTATTCGAGGGATGAATATCATTCTTTCTAAGAGCACTCCCTGAAAGAATATGCCCCACCACTTCTTTCTCCAGGTTACATATCTTTAAACATTTATAAAAATCATATATATTATATTTGATTAGTTTGTACATTTAATGTCCATCTCCCTTCCCTGACTAGAATGGAAGTTCATTGGAGCAAGGGTTTAACATGTTTTGTTCTTGCTGTATCCCATTAAGCAATATCTATGTGCTCAAAAGTATATATATATATGTGTGTGTGTGTGTGTGTGTGTGTGTGTGTGTGCGCACGCGTGTGTGTGTGTATATATATATATATAATATATATATATATATATATATATATATATATAACTAATAATATATGACACAGTCCATTCCATTGAAGACTCGATTGGATAAAATTTGAAGGAACTGTAAATTCAAACCATTTGGCTTTGAATTTTACATGAATCTGCTTTTCTAATTCATAAAGAAGAAAAATTTTATACACCACATTTTACAGTTTCCCATCTACCAGAAGCCAATTTTGATCTCAGCAGTCACAAATATTAGGAAAAAGAGTCTTTAAAGTGATGGAATAAAAGATATAATTGTATAATGGTACTAGTAGACTAAAGTAAAATTTGCAGGTTAAACCTATCTCTGTTCAACTTAGAAGGCACAGAATGAACCTGAACCCTCAATATTTAGAACAAAGAAATACTTTTGTCTGTAACGTTGTATTACTTGAAATTTGAAACCAGAGCAGTAAACCAGTGAAGGGACTTTGGGAATACTTCTTCAGTATTTTGAATCTAACTTGACAGGTGGCTATTCCATTTCACTAGACATTTTTTAGTCATGGAGAAATTACTACATTAAAGATGAACCCAGCTCCATTACTGGACAGTTAAACTATCAAAATGCTTTTTCTTTCATCCAAGCCAAGTCTGCCTCCTTATCTCTTTGTTTCCTCAGTCTTAATTTTGCTGTACTGAGTCTGTCTTACAAAGAAAATGTTTCAGATATATGAATATATTAGCATTGTCTTTTTAACCCTTTAAAATGGAGAAAGTGCTCCAATATTCTTTACTTTAGGTATAAGCGTTTACAGGCTATTTACTGTATAGTTTATACCCTTTGAATCTGTTAGACTTTATTAACATTTCTCTAGGACCACATTTTCCAGGATGTGCCAAATTATATTTTGGCAACAAGTATCTAAAGTCCTTAATCCAACCTCACAATTCAAATGATCATACAACTATAAAATTAGCAAATAGCTGAAACAGCACAGGAACCTAAAGAAACATGTCACACAGACTTCAGAAGCTGGTATATATTTCTTCTGAATTAAAACAGGTGTTACTAGAGGAAAAGACGTTTGTATGCCCTGATTTAGAAATTCTACTGCTTTAAGAAGAATGAATAATGTCAGGGGAACAGGCCCTATCAGAATCATATTGTTCTGTAGGAATAGAGCTGAGGTAAATGCAAGATATAAGCAGAAAAGTTGGGAGGCCATTATGACTCTGTTCATTTATATAAACACTATTTTAGCAAATATGCTAAAAGACCTCATATATGCATGATTGCAGATGTTTGGCAGGCATAATAGCAAGGAAGAGAAAAACCATAACAAGTACCAACAGAAAACCTTTCTCATTGTTTTACCAACAATGAGATGAAACAATGTTAAGGAAATGCTCACTTCGATAGACTAACCATGATCTTTTGTGTTCCCTTGTCATATTATACCCTATTGGTTCATTGAACTTGTGTCATAAATGAATACCTACTATCTCACCAATTTGAGATCTTAAGCTCTTAATTTAGTGATATAAACAAGTGGTAAATGAGTGGATCAAAAGAAAATCATTCTTCTCTACATTTGGGAGAATAGCTGAAAAGCAGACACAGAGACAGAAGAACAAATTAAGAAACCCTTAAAAATACTCTGGCAAAAATGCTCATACATCACCTAAAAAGGTGAAATTTTTACAATTTGTTTTATAGATTAATCAAATAATCAAAAGACCCATGATTCCCTAGCTG
This sequence comes from Tamandua tetradactyla, assembly GCF_023851605.1. NCBI lineage: Eukaryota > Metazoa > Chordata > Mammalia > Pilosa > Myrmecophagidae > Tamandua > Tamandua tetradactyla. The sequence goes on from NC_135352.1 coordinate 35,104,666, forward strand.
TTTAAATCATTTTTAGAGGATTGGTAAGTGATAAAATACTCTCATTCATTTAACCCATTTAAAATAACTTTAATCCCCAAATCCTTTAAATATCACACTCAGAAAGCAATTTAAAGAGTAATCTTATTTGCACATGTGTGTGCAAACCTTAACTTGAATATTAGAAAATCAAATCTCTTGAAGTATTGAAAAATAATACATTATGAAAAAATTGGGATTATTCCAGAGGTGTAAGGAATATTCAACATTAAGAAACCTATTAATTGAATTAATCCCATTAGCAAGGCAAATAAGAATAAGCATAGTCTCATACCTCTAAATGTTGAAGAGGACACTTCATAAATTTTAATACTGATGAGTGTTTTGGAAAAAAATTATTTCACTGCAATAACATGAGATAATTCCTTAACTTTAAGAATATTTATATGAAAACTAAAGCCAAAATCCCACTTAACAATGTACTTCTAAGTACATTCTTATTAAAGTCAGGAGTTATGGTCACAGTTCACAATTTACATTTTCACTGTTTCAATTTTTTTTTGCCAAAATTAATAAAAGAATGCAATAAATAACTGAGAGGAAGAAAATAAATTCATTGTTAGATACCATTAGTGTTTACCTGGAAAAAGACAAACAAATCACTAGCTAATCTAATAAAATTAAGTCCATTTAGCAAGATTTCTAGATTCAAATCAATTGGAAGAAATCAATAATTTACAGTCATAAAGCATATTTTTAAAGAACGAATACATTAATCTTAGCAAAGATCAATATATTATGATAAACTGAAATAGAAACAATATGATAGAAGGCTACATATCTTTACAAAGTGTCAATTTTTGATGAACACATTTAATAGTATACAAATATAGATTTTATCCCATTTAAATTACTAAGTTGATGTATTCTCAATGAAAATATTTATTATCTTTATTGAGCGCTATGAAACTGTTAGAATTCAGGTAGACGCATAGTCGTTGAAGTCAGCCCAGAAAAGTGAGAGATAATTGAAAGAATAGTTGTTGCTCAAATTACTAAATGTTACATAGATAGTAAAGTCAAATATCTGAAAGATAATTGGATGTAAATGAGTCAAGAATTATAAAAATGTGAACAATGTAGCATTACAATTAAGGTAGAAAGGACAGATTATTGAATGAATGCTATTGATCTAGGAAAAAGTGTTTATGAAATTAGGTAAAAAGTCAAATAACATCCATTTAGAAGTATTATGTAAGTCAAAAATGCAAACACAAAATAATTAGAGTATATTTGTAAAAATTCCCATAACTTTGGGTAATGTTCTAAGTACGAAATCAAAGGTAAAACCCTATAACTAAAAAACATAAGGATTTTCTATGCAAATATTTCGTCTATATAAGAAAACAATTAATAACAAAATTAACATATAAAATAAAAATTAAGAAAATAACTTCGGGATATCTGACCAACAAAAAAATCCTATGATATATGTTTAAAAAGTTATTTGAATCAATAAAATAATTATTTCATTAAAAAGCATGGCTATGGAGATGGATATGCAATCCAATAAAATAGAAATAGAAATGTATAAAATATTCAAATCTAGTAGCAAAGGAATATAAATGTATGCTTCTCAAGTTGACTAAGGTTTTAAGGAAAGACTTTTTAAAAAGGAGAAAGCCATCAGAGACAATAAGAGAAAGTGAGATTGATATTAATATTATAGATATTCTACTTGTAAAATATCATGGTAATATTTACAAATAACCTGCATAATATGCAATTAGATTTCTTAAGGAAATAACTGAAGATTTAGGTAAAGGTATATTTTTCAGTGTTATTAAATTAGTAAATATTTAGACAAGAATTACAACAGTCAATTTGTTTATTAAAATACAAGATATATTATGGAATGCATAGATGTAGGAAATTTTGAATTCTTTGGATAAATAATGTGAAGTGATAATATTTCTGGGTAAAGATGATGGAGTGAAGCTGTATTACAGAATCCCTCTTCCTCAATAACTTGCAAAATAAGAAACAGCACCCACACACACATGTGTACATATATATAAGGTATATATACTATATACTGTTGTATATAGGGAGTTATATCTGCTTGTATCTGTATATATGCTGTTATACTGTTATAGACAGTGTATATATATATATATATATATGTTTATGTATGTATATATATATATATGTAATGGTATTTGTGTGTGTACAGTTAACTAACAAGTAATAAACACGATGCATCTTCTTTTCGTAAACTTTGAACTGTGGCAACAACAAAAAGAAACATCCTAATTCTGTATCATAAATTCTCACAGGTGGTTTTAGAGAACAATGATGAATCAAAATATTCTTATAAAATGTGGCAAGAAAGGTTGGAAATGTCTTCTGCTCTTTCACTGCTTATGTGAAAATCTCTGTATCTCACTTGCCCTTGTTTCACTGCAACAGGCGATATTTGAGATCACATCTGCTCTACCAGTGTGAATTCTTGAGTGAATATAGTAAGCATATTACCTCCAGATTAATCGATGTTGTTATACAGAGCAGGAACAAGAAATAATCTTGTTTTTGGGTTTTAAAAACCTTTTATTTTGAAATAGTTTCATACTTACAGGACGGTTGGGAAATTAATGCAAATCCAATATAGAAAACAATGTAATCCCCAACCAGATATACAGATCTACCAACTTTCACCATTTTGCCACATTGCTGTACCATTCTATTTACTCATCCTTCTATTTATCTGTCTGTCTATCTACCTATCAACTTTTAAAACATTTGAGTGTGGGCTGCTGTTCTAGTTTGCTAGCTGCTGGAATGCACACACCAGAGACGGATTGGCTTTTAATAAAAGGGGATTTATTTCATTAGTTCTTCAGAGGAAAAGCAGTTAACTTTCAACTGAGGTTCTTTCTTATGTGGGAAGGCACAGGGTAATCTCTGCTGGCCTTCTCTCCAGGCTTCTGGGTTCCAGCAACTTTCCCCAGGGTGATTTCTTTCTGCAATTCCAAAGGTCTGGGCTGAACTGTGAGTGCTGAGATGAGGTATGCTGAGCTGCTTGGGCTGTGCTACATTGCGCTCTCTCATTTAAGCACCAGCCAATTAAATCAAACATCATTCATTGCAGCAGGAATGCCTCCTAGCTGACTGCAGATGTAATCAGCAACAGGTGAAGTTCACATATCATTGGCTTATGTCCACAGCAACAGAACTAGGTGCCTTCACCTGGCCAAGTTGACAACTAAATCTGACTACCACAGCTGCATACATCATGTTTGATGAACACTTAATGCTGCCACATGTATTTACTAAGAAAAAAGTTATTCATTTATGGAACCACCTTAAGTAGAATTATCAAGTCTAAGAAATTTGACATTCATTAAAGTTTACAATCTATATGCCAATTTTTCATATGTCCTACTATATTTTATTTTCAGCATTATCTCCTCCATTATTAAATCCACTCCAGAATCATGGATTGTATTTAATTCACATTCTCTCTTCTCTCTCTTTCTCTCTCGTTTAATTAAAACAGCTATAGGTTATAAATACATCATGCAGAAAGCATAGAATCCCCATACATCTCCTTCTTATACACACAGTTTTCCCTATTATTAACAATTTGCAGTAGTGTCGTACCTTTGCTACACCTTTTGCCAAATGATCGCTGAAAAAGGTGCCAGGTAAACTCAGTGGGGAAATTATAGTCTCTTCAACAAATGGTGCTGAGAAAACAGGGTAGCTATATACAAAAAATGAAAATAGACCCCTACTTCATACTATATACAATCATCAACTCAAAGTGAATCAAAGATTTAAATATAGAGCTTCTAGTAGAAAATAGGGGACCATATTTAGGATTCATGTTAGACTGGGGTTTCTTAGATTTTACACAATAGGCACAAGTGAAAAAGAATTTCAAAAAGTAAAATGGAATTAATGGGCAAATAAAATTGTTAAAGAATATGATGAGACAGAATAAAGCAAGGAAAAAAATTACTTTCAAAATGCAAAACAGTCAACGGGAATTATTCAGATTTTAGGAGCCTCCAAGTGATTTTAATATAACTATATTTAGTATGTTAAAACATCCAGTGGAAAGAGTGAACAAAATGCATGAACAAACGGGGTTTCATCAGAGAGGTGGCAATTGTGAGAATCAGTCAAATGGAAATGGTAGGAACAAAAAAAGCAAAAACAAAATAAACCCACAGGGACTGAGTTGAGGAATGCCTTTGTCAGGCTAGAGTCAAGGAAGAATCAGGTCCTTTGAAATTACTCAAACCAAGGCACAAAGGTCATGGCAGAAAATATGGGCAGCCAATAGAATTTTCAGTTCTGGTTCATGAGGCAAACATTGGTATTTATAAGTTTCTTTTTCCTCTCTCCATTCTTTTACCTTTGTGTCTAGCCAGGAGGGAAATACTCAATCCTGAACAATTTGAGCACATCAAGATTCTGCCATATTCTGTTGAGCTAGTCATGCTTTAACTATTACCATGGGCCACAGACATACCAGGAATTACCCCACAGGATAGAGTAAGTTTAAATATACTTCTACATCTCTTAGTCTGTAGCATCAGGCCTATTTTCTTTTGATAATGACAGTCAATTAACCAAGTCACCAAAATGAACATCTTATTTGTATGCCTTTCAATTGGGTGGGAATTCAGAGTAGCAATTTGGTTTACAATTTATTGAAGAAACTTTAACATTCCCAAAAGGAAGGAATCAACTATTGGATATTAAAATCTATAATTCAAAAAATAAAGGAGCCAGATCAAACAGGGACAGAGAACATAAAACATATATGGTTTCTATAAGTAGTTTCTATAACTTTCTACAAATTTTCTAGTCTGTGCTATATGATATTGTAGTCTCTAGTCACATGTGACTATTTAAATTTAATTCAATAAGAATTAAATGAAATACATTCATTTCCTTAGTCACAGAAGACACATATTAAGTGATCAATAACAAAACATGGCAAGTTTCTACTATAGTAGACAGCAGAGAACAGGCATTTCTATAATTATAGAAAGTTCTCTTGTACAGCACCACAATAGAGATTTCCACCATTTATATGACACCAACCACTTTGGAATGATTAATTATACAATAAAATTTTGCAATTACATGAGCCTCTCCAACTGCATTATTTATTTTGCAAAAGTAGTTCCTGGTCAGAAACAAAATTTTGTGGTGCACTAACGTGAAAAATAAAGAATTCATCAGAGGTTTTAGGTAAAACAAACATATGCCTTTGCCCAACTTCTAAATATTTTCTGTAACTGGAAGATAACACAAGTGAGATATAAGAAAGATAATCTCCCATGCATCTTTCAAATATTGAAGGTGGCACCAATTTCAGAAATCCATGCCAGCATCTAGTATTGCTTTGTTATACAATTTTGGGAAAGATGGCTTCCATTTGTCCAATCTTTGATGATAATTCAAATTTTGAGAATCTGGGAGCTAATACAAGGTTTCTACCAATTGTGGTGTATTTCTACCATGAGTAAACACTCAGAAAATAACAGCTCATGGGTACGTGGCCCTATCTAATTTACTTTGAGACCATTTTATTTTAAACTACATTTGTCACTTGGTGAACATAACTTAATTGATTAAGTAATCAATTACACAGAAATACTAGTGTCCTGTGTCTGCTAGAATTAATATTACTTCATTAATCCCCAAAGTTGTGGAGTTTGCTTTCCCTAAGATATAGTAGCTCAATTTGGGGGAAGATTAGACAGAAATTTTGTAACATGAACTTGTGGTTAAGAAATTTTAGCAAGCAATTTAACTCAAAGGTTTGTCACAGGCTCTGTTTTGGAAGTGAAGAGAGCAGTTGTGATTATCCTGAAGATTCAAATTAGAACATTATGCCCCAGAACTGCATCATTTTGGGTATTCAGGTCAAGGAGAGCCTTAGCTAGATGCTGTTTCGTTTGCTAAAGCTGCCAAAATGCAACATATCAGAAATGGAACAGCTTTTTTTGTTATGGTGGTGGTTTATTAAGACATTTTCACACATATGCAGCCCATACATGGTTGTATTAGTCAGTGTTCTCTAGAGAAACAAAACCAGCAGCATATATCTGTAAATATCAGATATATAAAAGTGTCTCATGCAACCGTGGGGACATAAGAGTCTAAAATCTTTAGGGCAGGCCACAAGCTGGCAGCTCCAATGAAGGTCCTCAATCAACTCCCAGGAGAGACTGGCTGAAGTGGAAAGAGAGATTGTCTCTTCCGAATTCTCCCTAAAAGCCTTCAGGTGATTAAGTTAAGTGTCACTCATTGCAGGACACACACCCTTAACTGACTTCAGATGTAATCAGCCATGGGTACAACCAAGGTATTCATGATTTAAGTCCATGCAACGTCCTCACAACAATAGACAGGCAAGTTCTTGCTTGACCAGATAACTGAGCACTATCACCTGGCCAAGTGGACACACTGACGTATACAATCGATGGCTCACGATATCATTAAGTAGTTGTGTATTCATCATCATGAATAGTTTTGGAACATTTGCATCACTCCAAAAAAGAAATAAAAAGAAAATACTCATACATCCCACACCCCTTATCCTTCCCTCTCACTGCCCACTAGTATTTCAACATACCCAGTTTTTTACTTTTTATCCCCCCATTATTTATTTCACTTTTTATCCTTATTTTTTTTGCTCATCTTCCATATCCTAGATAAAATGAACATCAGACACAAGGTTTCCACAATCACATGGTCACATTGGAAAAGCTATATAGTCATACAATTGTCTTCAAAAATCAAGGGTACTGAAACACAATTCAACAGTTTGGGTTCTTCCCTACAGCCACTCCAATATACCATGAACTATAAAGGGGTATCTAAACAACGTATAAGGATAACCTCCAGGATAACCTCTCAACTTTGTTTGCAATCTCTCAGCCACTGGAACTTTATATTGTCTTATTTCTCTCTACCCTTTTTGGTCAAGATCTTTCTCAATACCATGATCCCAGGTCCTGGCTCATGCCAGGAGTCCTGTTCCACACTGCCGGGGAGATTTATACCCTTGGGAGTTATGTCTCACATAGGGGGAAGGGCAGTCATTTCACCTACTGAGTTGGCTTAGCGAGAAAGGCCACATCTGAGCAACAGAAGAGGTTCTCTGAGGGTGACTCTTAGGCATAATTATAAGTAGGCTTAGCCTATCCATTGCAAGACTAAGTTTCATAGGGGTGAACCCCAAGATCGAGGACTTAGCCTACTGATTTGTTTGTCCCCACTGTTTGGGCAAATATCAGGAATTCCCCAGGTGGGGAAGTTGAATATACCACAAATGGAATGGCTCTTTTTGGTGGGGTGAGGTGCCTTGTCCAGGAATTGAACCCAGGTCTCCCACATGACAGGCAAGCATTCAACCACTGAAAACTGGAATGGCTTTTTTTTTTTTTTTTTTTTTTTTTTTTTTAGGGAGGAAGGGAAGGAAAGACAGAGAAGGAAGGAAGGATGGAAGGAAGGAAGGGAGGAAGAAAGGGAAACATCTTTAAACATTTTCTTGTTTTATTATATTTTGTTTGTTTGTTTGTTTTTTACATGGGCTGGGGCCGGGAATCGAACCGGGGCAGGCAAGCACTCTTGCCCGCTGAGCCACCGCGGCCCGCCCTGGAATGGCTTTTTAAAAGGCCATTTAAAAAAAATTATTGCCTTACAAGTTTGCAGGTCTAAGGCTATAAAAATGTGCAAATTAAGGTATGCAGGGAAAGACAGCTTGACTCAAGAAAGGCTGATGAGTCCAGAAGAACTCTGCTAGCTGGGAAGGCCCGTGGCAGCAATCTTCTGGGGTTTTTGGCTTCTGATTCCAAACAGTCTCCCTGGGCTGTTTTCTTTCTGCATTTCCAAACATCCGGGTCTTCTGTTGGATCTGTCAGCTCTGAAGCTTTTTCCAAGATGATTCCCTCTAAAAGGACTCCAGTAAAGGGCCTGACCTTGAATGTGTGCATATGCATATCCATGGAAATCACCAAATCAAAAAGTCACACCTAATTTTTGGAGACACATCTCCATGGAGACAACTTATCAGAATAAAAAGATCCCATCCAACAATATTGAATCAGAATTAAACAACATGGCTTCTCTGGGGCGCACAGCAATTTCAAACCAGCACAGCTGTCAATTTATCTCAAGGAATCAAAACACTTGATTTTCACTCACTCTAGTTTTTGATCCTATCATGGTAATCATGGTATAGGCTAACTTGCCTCTTACAAATAAATTTGCAACTTAATGTATTCATTCCAAGATCTAGCTATTTTCTTTGAAAGTCAGCTGGCCCCATTTCAAGGCAGCATTTCCCACCTTTATACCCAGCCAACAGAGAGCACCCACCAAATAATGCCTAAAGATTCTCACATTATATTTTCAGTTAATTTCTCGATGCTATGTTAAAAGGTTAGTTCTCTTCAAGAGATATAGAGCAGAGGTAAATATATAACACATGAAAATGCTCTCCAACACACCCATGTCCCTAAGTGTTTGGATTCCTTATTTTATATTATGTCAATGAATTTCTTACATTGCTGCTTCATTCAGCATGGGAAACAACCCATTTTGGTTCAGATTTTAGTCAACCAACTGTGCAATATGTTGGAATTGCTCCTTGCTGTTTGAGCTAGCACATTGAAACCGAATCCCTGGTCTTTGCACCCACATTGTTATGTTCAACTTGATATTTAATTGTGTCCTTTTGCCTGCGCACTAACATATTTAAATTCATTTCAGCACAGTGTCTCAATATCTTGCTTATAGACATGAGTATATTTTGCCCTTCTAATCCTGTGTGATCATTCTCAGTCTAAATTTGACATTTTAGTTGCCCTTTTGGCTATTGTTTTTATTTTTCTTCTTCAAATCTGTAGTTTCTGTCTTATGTATTAATGTAGTTTTATTCAGCACATAGCTGCCAAATTAGACAACATATCTCACAGCCTCTTTTGTAGCTTTCTGTGACATATAACTAAGTTCACAACAACTGAATATGATCAGAAGTAATTTGTACAGCATTCTTTTGTCATTTGTTTAAAACTAAATCATTTGCCTCACAATTCAAGTTCTTTGCATTTTCCTTCAGCAGGATCCTAAATATAGAGCTGAGTTAGATTCTTTCACACAGAAGATACTTAGGAGTTTGTAGAACAATGAGATAGAAGGGATTTCACTGAATAACCATGTAGAGCAGAACCACTGTTCCACTTTATCTGGAAAAGAAATATATTTCTATTTTATATTGGGGTGTCTTTATATGGCAAGTAAGCCTATATCCTAAGTAGCCTAACCCTCTAAGAAATGTAGATATTAAAAACAACGAAGAACAGCCAGATGGGTCATGAGGAAATTTGCAATCTGAGAGCAAAGCAACTATATCTTATGAGGTTATTACAGAGTCTTTAAAACAAGGCAAGAAGCAGTGTCATCAGACAATTCCACTTGATGTTATACTCCTTTTCCAAAACTCTAGTGCAGATGATAAGTTGAGTAGAAAATGGGGATTTTGGAGAACACAGTCTTTAGAATTTTAGCCTGTAGAATATAGTAAAGCAATTTTCAAGGGTGTTAAAATGAAGTAGATTCTGCCAATCTGCTCTACAGGCAACATTTGTTTCTGGTTCACTCACTGAACTTTGAAGAAAACAAAAATCTTTTCTTATCCTTGCAGAGGAACATGTGATGTGGATGGGGAAAATTTAGGGTGTCTTCATGGTTTTCCAGAGGAACATTCAAAGGCAGGAGAAATGTTAAATATTTGTATTATAATCAGAGAAGGTGGTGATCAAATATAGAGGCAACAAGCTGACAATCTAAAATATATGAATTTTAAGGAACACAGTAAAATGATAATAAGTAACTAAGTAAAGGAAACCATGTTAAAGGGATTGGCTGTAAACTCAGAAAGTGATCATGTAGAAAACTAAAACTAAACAGTTGTGGAATTTATGGATTAGTGTATGGGATGAGTTTAAGTCTAATGATTATTTGAGACTTATGACGTTTTGCATTGTTTTCCCTTCTTTATATTATTATTTGATTATTTAAAATAATGATCCTGTTTCTTCTTAATAAATATGAAGACATTATTTCAAGATTACAGAAGAAATAAAATTATTTCATAATAATTATTTTCAAAATACATCCAGGTTGGCATTGAAAATTATGGGCTCATTATTAAATTTCAAATCTCATGTCATCTGTTTAAAAATTTGATCAAACAATGATTGCTCTAAAAAATGTTTACAAATAAAGTGAGAGTTTTACATTTTTCTTGACATGTGACCAACTCAATAATTTGGACCTTTAGGCTTTCTCTCATATTCTTAAAATTACACATCACACTTTTGATTTTACTCTTATTAATTATCCCTTTGAGAAATGAAAGCTCCTACATTTCAGGTAAAAGATTAGTCATCCTGCAGTGATAGTAACAAGTAACCACCAGAAACTGTTAAAGCGTGTTCAGTTGGTCATCAACAACTCAACTCAGTGAAAATCTTTTTGTAAGCCAGTCAATCTGTATCAGACCATTGCTTCTGAAAGTTAACCATCAGGACAAGACTTATTCCAATAAACATGCCTCTAGGTCCCAGCCAATGAACACATTTCACCTAAGTAACTGCAATTTTACAGTTATCAACACACTTTGTTTCTGAATGTCTACCTGTCTCGTGTCTATCATTCTCAAAAATCCTTTATAAGGTCATCAGTATCTTTGCTCAGGCTGCCTGAATTTACTATAATAAGAAATGTATTCAGAAAAATATATTTTATTTCAGATATTTAATGGTCTCTTGAGCATTTAACATGCTGGAGGTTCCACCAGGTTTGCTTTGAAGATGATCAGTTGGCAGCATCCAGGAGACTCTCCAGCTGACAGGTACACTCACACTTAGACCAAACACCTTTTTTGTCCTTTGCTGCCAGCTGAGTTGGTTAAATGATGATCTAAGCTCAGAATAGTTTTGTTAAGCAATTGTTATTAACTATTTGCTATCCTAGGATTTATAAACAAACAGATCTTTGAATAAGATCATTAAACCTAGGTCTTTATATAAAATTTCCAAGCCTGGATCTTTGTAAAAAGTAATTAGTTGTTTTGGTTTAAAGGTAACATTGTTTAATACATTAGGTCTAGTTTTTCACATGAAATCATTAGACCTTTGATTTGAAGATGGACCATTGAAGGTGTACTATTGCTTTTAATATGCTTATCCTGCTGTTTGCTTTGGTTTGTCTACTTGAAAAATTCTTGTTTCAAGAATCTTTGTTTTGTATTTGGTTTTCCCATTCCTGCTAAACACATGAAAAGGGTGTTTTTTGTAGAGAATGGGTAGGAACTTGTGCCAATAAGTCTCCAATTCAATCCAAGACAACTCTGAGTGGCAACAAGAAAGTCTATTAGACCAGGGACCCATCATGAAAAGGCATTAGTCAACTGTCCTCTTAGGTCCCTTACAACACCTTCATAAAGGCACATGCTTTCCTGTGGATTAATGAAAGAAAGTAATTTTGTCCATGTGGTGTTCCAGATGAAATAATTGTCAGACTGTTGATCACATTATCCCTTTCTATCGTCCGCTTCATTGGGCATCTCAAGACAATATTCTTAAGCAAACACACAGCAGGCCAAACATAGTGGTCTTCCTTTCTTTTTTTGTCTTTTGTTTGACTTTGTCAAAGTTCCAACTTTTTTCTTGAGGAAATTCTGGTATCTATTTAAAGTCTCATTATAACCCTAACTCTTGCACATTCCTTGGTAAATGGCCAAAATAAATTTAAAAAAAAAACAGATAACTTAAAATAAAAATTCCCAACATGGAGGAACTTCTGACATGTGAAAATTAATGATTTGACAACTTAAGAGTATTCTTGTAAAAATTAGAGGGCAAAATGCCAAAAATTCAAAAGTCAGAATATTTAATTGGTATGCCGAAACCTCAAAACAAAGTTTTAACTACAAGAAAATCTCTCTTTATGATACAAGCTTCTGAAATTTACCCTCCTTTCATCTCTCTCTTTCTATTCAGATTTATTTGATCTTCTAAATGAACTGTCTTTTCTTTAGGATTTCTTCAGGAAAAAAAAATCACCTTGTAAAATTGCCAGATCAGAAGGCATTGAGAAATTGCTAAACTTTGGTCTACAGCAAGAATAAGGGCTATAATTAAGAACTTTCCTGAACGTTGATAACACAGGCAAAAAAAATGCTGCAAATCAGGATTGTATTAGGTATTTATTATCTTCAATGACAGATGAGTAGCAATTCTGTTTATTAGACTCACAGATGGAGAAAAATGCTTAGTAATAGAAGGATAAGAAAGAGAAGTGTTAAATAACCCAGCTGAGTTAAATATTTAAATTACCTGGAGAAGGTAAGAAAAAGATATATACTACATAAAGCAATTTCAAAATCCATATACACACTAGATTGAGCAAAGTTTCAAAATTACAAACTAAATTAAATGTAAATGAAGAAACCATTGCAGGAAAAGTTGCTATAAGAACAAGCTGATAAAGACTGTTAAAATAGTAAGCCAAAAAAAAATAGTAAGCTATGTTCTTGCTGTCACAGTGAGTTTTTGGCTTGTAAATTCCTCCTTCAATTATTATTAATTTAGATTTGTCAACCTATAATGCAGGAGAATTGATATGTTAATTTTCAAGAGACATCTTTTGAAAGAGAGCATCCTTGCTCTGCTTTGAAAGGGAGTGTAGTCCTTTGAAGACAGGCCTGGGGTCCTTAGTGCCAAATTCATGCCACCCGTGGGTAAGTTCAACACCCAGGATGTTTTCTTGTGTGATGTTCAAACCCTTGCCCTTTGCACTTGGATTCTATTAAATTATAATATAAACCCAGCTCCACCCAGATACTAAAATATAGAATAACTCTACAGGTATAAATTAACACTTTGAATAAACACTTACTTTACATTCTCAGAAAATATATCTGCAGTGACAATGCATTCCATAGAGGAATTAAGTAGGACAATTAAAAGCATGTACAGAAATGGAGAATCTCTTTACAAAAAAAATAATAATAATCATTCAAATTCATTTAAGAACATACTATATGATTAAGAATTTGACATATATGTGCAGGGTTTGTTTTTAATTCCAGAAATTATCTTAATATAAGGTTTGATTGTAATATATTAAAACATGTAGTATAATAGAATGAACACTACTTAACATAATATAACTATTAAGTATATAGGATAAGAAATCATATCTAGGCTACCTAGCTTCTTATTCATGTAACTTTGGATAAGTTATGTAACCTTTATAAACTTCTATTTTATCATATACACACTGGAAAAATAATTATACCTAATTTAGATTGGTGCTGATAGGATTAAATGTAAAGTACACATTTTCCGTCACATAAGTTCTGAAAAACATTTAGCTATCATCACTAGCATTTTATTAGTAATAGAGGTATATTTGATGTCATTGTAATGTAGCATAGATAATCACTAAATGATATGTATTAAAGACCATATAAATTGTTAGCACTGTGAAAGAAACAATATCCCAAATTTAAACATTTATTTAATAGCTCAGTGTATTTTCTTTTCAATTTTATCTTCTTAAAGTGTTTTTTCTTTCTCTACAATGCTTTGGTTTGATTTTTTTTAATTTCCATATTGATCTAAATAGCTTAAAATGTTTAGCTATGTAGACATACAAAAAAATCTGCTTGATATGCAAAAATTCATTGAAAAAGTTTGCATTCAGGTTAACACTGGAAGATATTAGCATTTTGGTTGCGAGCAACCACACCCATTTCCTCTAAAGAAAGGTCAGATTTTACATTTTAGATTCCCAACTCTGAATTTTAAAAGCCTAGTTTTGACAATATTGCCAAATAACAGACATATAAGAAAAATGAAAATTGATTTAATGAAAATTCTGAAAACTGAGAGTTATTTTAAGGTGTTAAATAGATATTTTATCAGCATTTTTTTCCTTTCTAAATCTTCTTTTTTAACAGTAATTATTTATAGATATCCATGCTGCCCAAAACACCACTGTATGCATTCTAGTAGGGGCAACATGAAAACCATTTCAGCACTGGTTTTAATGAAATGCACAAGTTTCACTGGACTTGTACTCCCCAACCTTTCCTCAACTTTTACTTACATTAAACGGCACTCAGAATGCTCACAATTTTGATCCAAGGCAAAATTTCAGGAAAAGAAAGTGTATCCTGCTCTGTTTCATCCACAAATAATCCATAAATACTTCCTCCTTCTCTCAAACTGATGGTCCCCTGCCTTGGGCAGAGTGAAGAATTGCATCATGCTTGGCTTTTAGACAAATAAACAAGATCATTATACTTTAAAAATATTAAGGAGACTTTATCTCAATTTCATTGTGAGGAGGGAGATTTAGCAAAGATTTAGCAAAGATTAATAAGCATACTAGCTTGTCAATTTATTTTCAGGTAAGATGAAAGATGCATTACAAAAATTGAGTACTTTTTTCTTTAAGTTTTGAAAGAGCTTGGCATTCTAAACAGTATATATCAATGGAAACATTTATTGAACCTCAATTATGTTCACCCTCATACAACAGGAAAAAAATATCACAGCAAAATTACCATGTCAAGACCTACACCACTGCATATTATAGAAACCCAGTAAATATTTGAGGGAATCAAACCTAAAACCTAAAATATTTCTCCTTTTACACAAGCTCTATGACCTATTCTTTTAAAGTTCCTTTATCATCAGTATTACCTTTTCCTTTCCCTCAAAATTATTATTGGTGAAGAAAATCTCTCTACAGACCTGCTATTCATCTTTGTCATTTGAGAATACACTCTTCTTCATTACTTTCAATTTCTGGAGCAGAAATGTATTAAAACCACCTGAGTCTGTGTTTTTGATGGATAGTTCCTTCCAGAATCTTAGAATTTGTTGATTTAAAAGAGGTCTCTACTAGGTCATCTAGTTTATCTCTCTGCACATAGCTATTTATTTCATGACATTTTCTCCTCAACATTTCTAAAATAGGAATAAGCTGTAATTCTGTAACTTTCTTTCGTCACTGATTTCCTGTACTTGTTCAAACCTACATTGTCTTGCTGTGTCTTACACTGTTAACATTACCTTGTTCCATGTTACTCACCAAAATTAAAAGAACCAATTTCAAGAGGCTTCTAAAAGCATTTGATTGCCACTGTAATTTAGTAATGTTCGTTATAATAAGTTTTATACTTTTTACCTAGGTGGTATTTTTCTATATATTTTCTACATCATAGCTTACAACCTTACAAGCAAATACTAAAAGAAGAATGTTGATAATTATGGGATATGCTACTAAAATAATATTTTCATGTGATATGTTTAGAAGTGATTGTCAGTTAAGAGCAAAAAACCAAATTAGTACAATACTGATAAAATTGAGTATTTATAGAAATTTATATCTTAAATATTATAAGGCAATTCGCAAACTTTCAAAACAGGATCCCTGTTCTAAAATAATTATAGTAGACATTAGAAAAATACACTTTGGAAATGAAAAAAAAAAGTATTCCATAAGAAATGATATTTTTATCCAAGAAGGTTTAGTGAGTGTGGAAAGGATAGAAAGGATTAATAGAGTTAGAGCTAGGCACTGAATGGAACATGGAGTGGGTGAGAAACAAGATTTATGAAAATTGATACTGGGAAAAATAAAACAAGGAAGAAGTAAGATAAAAGAACAAGGAAAGCACCCTAGTAAAGAGGATATACCGATAGGCTACATGAATAAATTGTTCAAATTCATTCAAAGTAAGTGAAAATTAATTTAAAGCCGAAGTGAACCACCAACACATGCATTTAAGGATAGGTGAAATTAAATGAATTGGCAATACCAAATTTTGTTGAGGAGTAGAGAATAGTAGGATTTATCTATGCATAACTGGGGATTTCATTAATCAGTGTTGGCAGGAGAAAAGGATCCGCATGTACATCAAAAAACATGTGAAAAATATCTTTAGTAGCATTTTCATAGTAGCCAAAATTGGAAACAACTTAATGTGCATAAACATTGAAACAGATAAATACAGACATGATGTTTTATCAAGGTACACCATGTAGCATGGTAAACGTGAAGAAAGAGAAACTTCCAGCTACACACAATATGAGGGAATTTCATATGTACTACATGAATGAAAGAGGCCAGATGTTAGTAAATTGAAAAGAAAATCTTGTATAATACCATATATAAGATATTCTGAAAGAGATAAAATTAACCTCTGATGTTAGAAGTCAGGATAAATATAACCATTGACTAAGAAGGAGTTAATGTTTTAAAGATGACTTTGGAGAGAATTTCAAGTTTTGTTAATATTTTATTTCTCAATCTGGGTAGAGGTTACATAAGCATGTACACTTTGTGATACCCCACTGAGTTGTGTTTTATGCATTTATCACTTTCTGTTTGTGAGTATATTTAAATTAAATATTGTAAAGCAAAACAAAATAAACTATGTATATATATATATATATATATATATATATATGTTAGGAAGTATACATGAGAAGGGAATATATATTATGAAATCTAAATTAATAGAAATTCAAAGAGAGAACCTTGACATATAATAGGCTTAAAAACAATGGGATTAGAAAAAAAAAATGGGACTAGGGAAGTTGGGAAAAGAGGGGCTTTACTGATGAACTGTTGGACCTACTATGTGTTTATGTAAATATATATTACATATGTATGAAATAGATGAACAACAACTAGCTAAAAACAAATACCCATTATATCTTTCAGACAAAGCCATTTCTATTTTTATAAAATGTGAACTTAAAGGGCACATTCACTTTTTTTTATAGAGTAAAGTGAGAAAAGAAGTGGCTCTTTAGGTAATTAAGGAAGAAGTTTGAAATAAAGATGAGGTTGAGATACTGAATGATAAAATAATAAGAAAAATATGGAGTTACAAATATAAGATGAAATTGTGTCTCCTAGGTATTTAAAAACAGTGGAGATGTGTTCTCAGTGAAAACTGAAGGGTGTAGACCAGAAAATGAGGAATATCTTTTTAAAGGATAGTCACTACTTAAAAAAAACATTGCAGGAAGAGTTGCTCAGTGAAACAGGCAGATCCACAACGTATTCATATAGCAATTTAGCCCCTGCAGTCCTGTACGTTCTCCTCTCTGTGTGACACAGTGTGTGTGTGTGGTGGTGGGGGGGGGTTAGATCCTGTAACACAAAAGAAATGCTCAAATCTTATAAAT
Organism: Tamandua tetradactyla; assembly: GCF_023851605.1. Classification (NCBI taxonomy): domain Eukaryota; kingdom Metazoa; phylum Chordata; class Mammalia; order Pilosa; family Myrmecophagidae; genus Tamandua; species Tamandua tetradactyla. The sequence goes on from NC_135352.1 coordinate 35,121,948, forward strand.
CTTAATCCTCATTCTTTGGAACACTTTGTAAATGGGGCTTCATGAATATGTTAATAGTTAAAGGGTAGTCAAGTTGAATAAAGGTGGGTTTAATCCAAATGAGTGGAGGCCTTTTAAAGAGAGGAAATTTGGCTGTAGTCAGTAGAAGCCAGAAGCCAGTAGAAGCCAGAGAAAAGAGGACGATGGCCACGTGACAGACACCTGGTATGCAGCCATCACCAGAACGCTAAGGCATGGCCTTACTGACATCTTGACTTGGATTTTTTATCTTCAAATGGTGAGATAATAAATGCTTGTTTATGTCAACCCATTATGTAGAATTTGTCATAGCAGATCTGGCAAACTAATACATACAGAGGAAATGGACTGAAGGATCAAGAATTTGGTGCTTGCAAGAACGATGCAAATACTTTGGTTTTAGGATCTCTGATTCCTTTTTCTGTGACGTTTACTTAGTTTAAACTCAACATTATTGAATCACTAAACTAAGCCCTCGTTTTAAAAAACCACAGCAAGAGGTTCTGACTTGAGTCATCACTTACTGGAGAGTTTGAATTTTCAAATATGACAATAATTAAGGCAGACTCAGGAGTTATTAAAGTAAATGTCATGCTCCCTATCCTTGAAAAGTTCATGACCTGAGTGTGAAAGACCAAGATTTGTTTGTAAAATGTCTAAAGCAGAAAGCAAGGCAAAACCTAAGGAATGGATCCAAAGAACAGCAAAAGAGAGATTTGTGGGCAGGGCATAAATTCAATCTCAGTGCGAGCTCTTTCAATATAAAGTATCATGCCGGGGGGGGGACTTTTAAGTGAAATTTGGGGACCATTAGATAACTTAGTAGGAGATCATAGACAAAGTTTGCTTACGGGGTGATATTTTAGGGAGTGGTAGAGCATTTAGCTTGATAACAGGAGATCCTTAAAGAAGTTGTTCTTGCTTCCTGGCATCCTTTGGAGTATATTTGCATTATTTTTAAATGCCCTCTTCTGGATTCTCTCCTTTCAATGCTGTTGGTGCAAAGAAAATAACCCAATAGTTTCCTCTCATTGGAAAGGCATCTCAGTTAAGAAAAGTCCTCACTGAGGGTAAAGAGTCCATCCAGATGTCTATACTTGTCTATTCAAGAAAAAGGATGTCTCATGCTTCACTCACAGCTGAGCTCACTTCTTCAGCCACCAACACTCAGGCTTAATGATAGATAACAAAGACTAATTCTGTCCAAACTATCCCCTATGCACTTATAAGAAATCACCTGCTGTCACTGAAGGCAACTGGCCAATAGAGGTCTGTTTCCTGAAAGCAAGAACTGCAATTGCAAATGAACTTTAAAGCTACTTTTGATAGGCTACTAGATTAACTCGATTAAAAATCAAATGTGCTTACATACTCCAAAAAATGATTCAGTCTTCTATCTTGTTAGAGGAAGCCAATGGGAGTCAAAGCAACAGGAAAGAGGTGAAATTCAGGTAAATGGAGTTCCGTAAATTGCAAAATACCAATTTTTGTCAAAAGAATAGCCAAATACATGGAGTTCAGGTAATTAATGAGATTATAATTAAATTCAACAAGTATTTATTCCCTTATAGTTTTGTTTAAACATAAATTAAAAGTAAACTGTACTCCCAAAATACTAACTGATAGCTATGACAAAGGCAAATATTACTTGAGAGACACCTTTGATGGGTAGTCATAATGGTTTTCTTAAAATATCATATGCTAATGAAGCTTTTCCCTACCACACTATTTTACTTTAGTGATATATTCTGACTGAATTGAAAAATTTCATAGATGCTGTTTAATTTACAATAGCACATTTTTGTTCCCCTAAGCCCAAGTTTACTGAAGACAGATAACATACAAAAATAAAAGATATCCAAAGAACTCTGAATAGTTTAACTGCCTTTTATTAATGATGTGGAATTGAAAGTTTTAAATTTGAATACCGCTACTAAACCCTATGCACAATGGCATTCAACCAAACTCTAATATTCTTATCAAGGAAAAGTAAAAATGCCTTATCTAATTAATAGCTGATTTGTAATTAAAACTAAAACTTTCAAGATTGTTAATATGAAGCAAATACTAGCTTTGCCCCAATTTTACAGCTGGCAGACACCTGCCTTCCTACTGAATAAGCTGAGGAAGAGAGTAAGTCTGCTTTTAAGGGTCAGAGGATTTGAATCGAGAATATTTAAAAGAAATGGGAAACCACAGCCTTCTAGATTTTGACGTTTGACTCATTATGAACTGTTAAGAATTTAATTACATTGCTTTCTCGCCAGAACATTCAATAACCAATTACATAGTTCTACTAAAATATCTGGAATTTTTGCTTCACTGCTTTTCAAGGAATGATAGTTACAATATATATTCATTCTCTTATTGTTATCTAAGTAGCATAAATCCTATCTACAAAGATTTAACGATGACAGGATATCTCACCACTAGGGAGTCTAATAATGTTCCAGGTGACTTCTAGAAATTTTTTGAGAATGTTAATTATGGAGAAATTGAAAAACCCATTGTTGGCACAGTCAGGAATCATTCTCCGTGAAGGGAAAAAAACTGATTATATATAAAATAACTATAAGAAAAATTCATTAAAATATGTATAGATTAATAAGGAATTTTTCAATTTTTAGAAAATCATAGGGACTAAGCTTATTTTAAAAATATTAAGTATACTAACCCCCCAAACTCTAGTTAATAAATGAAAATTATTCAAACTGGCATGACTTTCACAAAAAGAATACCAATTTGCACAATCACAAAAAAAAATTAACAAAATTTAGAATATATTTCAGCCCGCAATCCATTAGTTTAGCAAGAATTCTTAATACAAACATCAGGAAGGCAATCTCTGCCCTCCTCTCCATGCTTCTGGGTATAGTACCTTGTAAGAAACTAATTCTATTGTTGAACAATTCTCATTGTCACAAAGATCTTAATTGTATTAAATACTGTTTTCATGGAACTTTTTCTAACCAATATTTGTTTTGCCCTAAAAAAGAACTTTGTTCTCTTTCAAATAAATTGTGATTTACTATGCAAAGCTTATTTATGAGTCAGCTATTTGAGACTGGACATTTTTCAAAAAAAAAAGATATAAATGGCCACATGCTCACTTTAAATCCCCATAACTACAAACACACACACACACACACACACACACAAACACACATATTAATCAATGAAGAAATAAAACTATACCTAAACTTTACTTCTGTTGTATGTAAATATGTATTTACTCACTTAACAAATACTTTAATCTTTTTTTATATGCAAAGCACATGTTAGAAAATGATACCAAAAAAAATGTACATTTTTAGTGTGGAAGAAAATGCAGGTAAATAAGAAGGTATTAGTTATGGCACTTTAGGAAAATGGATTCAAGGATGAAACTGGATGGTAAGATAATCTACTCTACAAAATAAGATAATAAAATTTCATATTAAGATATAGAAGCAAAGCAGCACCAGTGCACTGCCCAAAAGAAACAGTCGCATGGTATTTGTGCATATGGAACACCTGTCAATTTTGCAGTGTACATCTAGTGTGCAGCCCTGGGGAGTGTACCAAAGCCTTGGGGAGTATACCAGTAGGTAAAAGGGCAAGACCTAAAGATTATGTCCATCAGAAGAAGCAGCAGATACAACTTTGTTTGTGTATTCCTATAACCGGAATTCACCACATTAAATGGAATGAGTTACATGATGGGTCAAATATTTTTACCTTAATGATAGATATATAATAAAACCTCCCTCAGAATAGCTTTGGAATTATATAAACTGATCATATACATCCTCAGTAATGTAACCTGTTACAACCTACAGGGGCTGAAGCATCGATATTGTAATGCTTTAAGAAATATCCATTGGCTATCAGAGGTTTAGATTGTTTAAACTTGTCTTCACTATCAATGACATAATATTTTTAGCTGTGGTCTCTCTAAGTTGCTCCATCAAGTATTTAAAATTATTTTCCAAATCAGTTAAGTGTAATAGGAAATTCTTTTAAAATGATTAAACATTTTTTAAAGTGTCCTGAATTTAACCTTCTTAGTGAATTTGAATTTTTAAAATTATTTTATGAAGGGCATACCTGTAATTAGGAACAGCTGTGAATTGCCATTCCGTAAAAGTAGGGAGGATAAGTTATCAAAACGATCACATCTGGATGAATCTCAAGTTTTTAAAGGAGGAGAGATTTGAATAGACTTTTGGCAACATGTTGAAAATACTCCAAAAAAAAAAAAGATCCAAATATATTTTAGCTAACCTTGTTATAAGGGTAAAATATAAATTATCTTTCCTCGTAATCTCAAGTTAATTATGCCATTCACCTTTTTTACCTCCTATAGAGATTTCCCATTTTCTGGAACTATTCTAAACATTTATTTTATCACCTTTGTAGGTCTTTACCTAGTTAGAGAAATTCTAACCAGCTCGCCTATTGTCTACAGAGAGCTAGGTTTCAGAGAAGCCCTGGAAAATCATCATAACATTAGGCTATAAGCAATTTTGAAAATGAAAGGCAAAACATATTTACGACACCTGGTGAGTCTCTAATTACAGTGGTCTATATTCATCACTTACACACATTTGTCATTTTAATTAATTACTCAGGGCTCGGTTTAATTGCTTTGCTGCGCTATAAAATTCTTATTGATTTAAAAAAGGCATAATTGTTGCTATGGAGCAGCAGACTTTTTGGAATTGGTGGCTTATATACAATGAAGGACTAGTCATTGAACTCATCAATGTAGAGTTCAGGTTCCTGCCATTTAGAATCCTTATGTCTTTCTTTTTTTTATGGCTATGATTATGAAAAATACATTTTGAGGACCTTAGAAAGTCATTTTTTAAAATTCTGTCTTTAATCACAAGTCCTATCTTTATCATTAGTACTCAAAACAGTGTTTTATTATATATATATATATATATATATATATATTATATATATATTATATTAACATATTTACCCATGGACAAATTCATTCATAAGAATAACAAGACTAAATTACAAATGCCAAACAAATACATATTTTTTAAATTTTGTAATAAAGCATACACTTGGCTTTCAATGTATTCGGTAATTTTAACGTAGAGACTTAACCAATATCATGGAAGAAATCATTCACAACAGAATGGTGGATATCCTTGGGCTTTGAGTAATGTGAAATTCTGGAGGAAAAAAAAGAGAGTATCATGGCCTGAATTAACTAAATCAGGAGTCTTCACTAGTCAAATTTATTTAAATTGGTTAAATATGAGCTATATATTCATATGGGTGATTTCTAATAACTGTGAATGTTTAAGGCACCTGCAGACTACGGCAGGCATGCTTCTAAGTGTTTTATGTGGAGAAAATGACTGAACTGACCATTTATGGACAAATGTGTCCATAAAAAAGAAAAACTACCACAATTTTATTTGGGAATTTTCTTGAAATATTTATTTTATCTGCATAAAATGTAATTCTGATGGAGAATTTTAATGCACTAGTTTATTGATACTTAGCTTGTGTTCCAGAATATGGTCTACCATCCTCAACATACCATGTGTATTTGAAAAGATTGTAAATTTTGCATACAGTTTCTATAAATACGAATTAGATCAAGGTGTTTAATAATATTATTCAATTTTTCTGCATTTAACTATTTTTTTATACGAGAACTTATATTTGTGGTATTAATTAGTGAGATACATGGCTCTATACAACCCCTTTCAATCATGTTCACCTTCAATATGGAAATATCACTTATAGATCCACCAATGAACTGCCTTCATTTCTATCCATTCCCTTAATTTAAGTTCAACCTAATTAGCTAATTGTTCACCCAACTTCGGTGTATCTCTAGGTCTCCTATATTCTATATTACAAGCTTCTGAGCTTACCATGACCAACATCATAAAATAAATCATATAGTATCTATCCTATTGTGTCTGATTTATTTCACTCAGCATAATGTCCTCAGTGTTCATCCATTTTGTCCTGTGCTTCAGGACCTCATTTTGTCTTACTGCTACATAATATTTCATCATATATATATGCCACATTTTGTGTAACCGCTCATCTGTTGATGGGCACTTGGATTGTATCCATCTTTTGCAATTCGTGAATAATGCTGGTATGGACATCGGTGTGCAAATGTCTGTTTGTGTCACTGCTTTCAGCTCTTCTGGATGTATTCTGAGTAGTGGTATTGCCAGGTCATAGAGCAACTCAATATTTAGTTCTCTAAGGAACCACCAGACTGTCTTCCATAGCGACTGTATCATTATACATTCCCACCAACCATGCATAAGCGTCCAAATTTCTCCACACCCTTTCCAACATTTGTGATTTCTTATTTCCAGCAGCCATTCTTATAGGTGTGAGGTGATAGCTCATTGTAGTCTTGATCTCCATTTCCCTTATAGCTAATGAAAATGACCATCTCATCATCTGCCTTTTAGCCATCTGTATTTGCTCTTTAAGAAAATGTCTACTAGTATCTTTAGCCCATTTTATAATGGGGTTGTTTGTTCTTTTGTTATTGTGTTGTAGGATTTCTTTAGTGTACAGAATATCAAATCTTTATCTGATATGTGATCTCCAAATATGTTCTTCCATTTGGTTGGTTGCCTCTTCACCATTTTGACTAAGTCTTTGAGGCACAGAAACTTTTGATTTTGAGGAGTTCTCAATGATCTTTTTTGTGTGTGGCTTATGCTTTAGATAGAAAGTTTCAGAAGCCACCTCCAATTACTAGGTTTGAAGATGTTTTCCTATGTTTTATTCTAGGAGTTTTATGGTACTGGCTCTTATATTTCAGTATTTGATCCACTTGGAGTTACTTTCTTGTATAGGGTGTAAGGTGAGGACCCAATTTTATTCTTTTGGCTAATGATAACTTGCGCTCTTATGCCCATCTATTGAAAAGACTGTTTTGTCCCAGTTCAGTGGATTTGGTAAGCTTGTAGAAGATCAGCTGACGATAGATTTGGTGGTCTATTTACACATTCTCGATTTGACTCCATTGGTCAATCCTTCTATATTTGTGCCAGTACCATGCTGTTTTGACAACTGAGACTTTATAATAAGCTTTGAAATCAGGAAGTGTTATTCCTCCCATTTCATTCTTCTTTTTTTTAGGATATTTTTAACTATTCGGGTTCTCTTTCCCTTTCAAATGAATTTGGCAACAGTTTTTCCAAGTTTTCAAATTATGTTGTTGGAATTCTGATTGGTACTATGTTGACTCTGTAGATCAATTTGGGTAAAACTGACATCTCAACTACATTTAACCTTCCCATCCATGAGCAAGAAATGTGTTTCCACCTATTTAGGTCTTCTTTGAATTCTTTTAGCAATATAATGCAGTTTTCTGTGTACAGATCCTTTATATCCCTAATTATTGGAGAATGAAAATTTCTAGATACTTTGTTTAGTTACTATTTGAGTGGCATCTTTTCCTCAATTGATTCCTTGGTTACTTCATTGCTTGTGTATAAAATATTTTTGATGTTTGCACATTAATCTTATATCCCAACACCTTGCTAAATTTGTTAGTTCAAGTACTTTGTTGTAGATTTCTCAGGATTTTCCAAGTATAGTATCATGTTATCTGCAAATAAAATTTTACTTCTTCCAGCTTGGGTACCTTTTATTTCTTTTTCCTTCCTGATGGCTCTAGCTAGAACTCCTAGTTCAATGTTGAATGATAGTGCTGGCAGAGGGCATCCTGTCAGTCCCAATCTTAGGGGGAAAGCTTTCATTCTTTCACCATTGTGTATGATGCTAGCTATGGTTTTAGCATGTATATATTTAATCATATTAAGGAAATTTCCTTCGAATCCAAACTTTTGATGTACTTTTATCAGAAAAGAATGGTGAATTTTGTCAAATGCTTTTTCAGTATCAACCAAGATGATCATGTGATTTTTTTCCTTTCAATTTGTTAATTTATTATATTACATTGATTTTCTTATGCTGAACCACCCTTGCATTCCTGGAATGAACCCCATTTGGTTGTGATGTGTAATTCATTGAATGTTTTGTTGGATTAAATTTGCTCATATTCTGTAGATAATTTTTTCATCTACATTCATTTAGATGAACTGTAGTTTTCATTTCTTATAGCATCTGTACCTGGTTGTAGTATTATAGTGATGTTAGCTCCAGAGAATGAGTTAGGTAGACATCGGGGGACATGGCTGTATAGGATAGGTCAAGTTCACCCCTGCTTCAAGGAACAGCCAGAGAAATGACAGAAAAATGACTGGGCAGCAATTCCAGGGTGTGAGTGAAAGGTGAGGGTCTTCTACACCACGTAGGGAAGCTCTGTTTGCAAAAACTGAGGAACTGAGATGCAGAGGATAGAAGACCATCCAGTTAGTGCCAGTAGCCTAACATGCCTCTTTACAAATGGAGGCCCAAAGACCTCAGAAGTGCACAGACAGGGAGCCAGGGGCCCGGGAAGTCAGCAATGCTGCAGTCCTTGAACACACCACAACAAAGTGTACCATCCCTCGCCCTACAACCTGTGACACCTCCATTCCCCATGAACCTGAAGCCCACCCCCACGACTCACCGTGCCCCACACATCCAAGCCCAGCCCCTGGGTGCACCAAACACCCCTTCCCCAACCTGCCCTACCCACCCACCCCATACACGCACACAGGCCTACCCCAGCCCCAACCGCCTCTCCCGTGTAACCACATGTTCTCATCACACCTGCCAAGGGCCCACGCATCTGTGTCTAGCCTCTTGCCCCCCCACCTTTCCCTCCTCGCTCCCCCCTACAGGTGCTCACCTGAGCAAGCATGCCACACCTACCTCCAGCCCACACAATTGTGCAATCCCACCCTGCCCCACCTGAGCTCTGCACTCATGTACACCATGCCAGGCCCACTCCAGTATCCACGCATCCATGCCCCAACCCTTTGACCCCTACACCTTACTTTCCTTGTTTTGCATAGACATGAATCCCCACCCCAGCCCCAGCCATGGAGGCATTCAAACCTGTACTTCAACCCCTGAGCTCTGTGCATGCTTACTCCAGGGCCCAGCACTCCCAGACCTGCACACGTACATACCTGTGTCCTATCCGCCCCAGCACCCATGCATCCATATGGAACCCTTGACCCCTGCATCCTGCACCCACAGGCCTGCACATGCGTGTGCCCTTACACTGGTCTCCCATGACCCATGCACACACTCATCCTTTCCCCTTCCCCTAGAAGAAGGGCCCCGATGCCCCACCCAGCAGGAGTTCACAGGCACATACATGTCACCCAGCCCCCATCCTTCACTCATGTTTACCCTTGTCCTACTACCCCCAGATGCCTTACACATGTGTACACATGCCCGGCCCCCTAACCCATGCCCCACAACCCCTCAGTCCTGTGCCTTGCAACTGCACATGCATGCATCTGCATTATGCTCCTCCTGGAAACCCTCCCCCATGCAAACATGCATCTGCATCCCACCCATCCTGGGCCCTGACCTCTGTGCCTGAAACCATACACCCTGATACACACGACCCCTGTGCTCCATGTGCCCACTCACAACCTGTCTGCATACCAGCCCCTGTGCATCTACACAACCCCTACCATATGACTCCTGCCAGACCCTACCTCTGTATCTTCTGTACTTTGTTTCTGTGCTCCAAGGCCTGCCTGAGTTGCACCCCATCCCCACAGATCCTGCACCTCCCTCCCACAGCCGTGTATCCCAAGCCCCCAGGACCATTGCTGTGCCCTGCTCCATGCCCCATGTCCTGCTCCACACCAATCCCCAAAATACAAAATTTTAGACTACTGAAGGAAATCAACTTCCAAAGTAACCTTATCAAGCTAATTACATGCCTCAAAGGCAACAGAAAATCCCAACGCATATGAAGATGTAGAGAGATACAGTTCAGCCCAATGACCAAAATAAAATGCCAGAGGAGAGGTGTGAGGGTAGTTCAGTGGTAGAATTCTCACCTGCCATGCAGGAGACCCGGGTTCAGTTCCCGGCCCAGGCACTTCCCAAACAAACCAAGCAAAACAACAAATAAACAAAAAATTCAACAAATGGTGCTGCAATAACAGGATACTCACGTGGTAAAAGAATGAAATGTGTGCCATACAGCATACAAAAACTGAAATTAACAAAACACTGGAAGAGCCACATACTTTGGAACAACTAATCAAAGATGCTCATATACTCTACAAATAAAACCAACAAGTTGGGTAGTGACATAAAGGATATCAAGAAAACACTAGGAGAGCATAAAGAAGAATTTGAAAGAATAAATAGAAAAATATTAGATCTTATGGAAATGAAAGATAATGTAGATCAAATAAAAATATACTAGAGACACAGCACAGCAGATTTGAAGAGGCAGAAGAAAGAAGAAGTGAACCGGAGGACCGGACAACGTATTTCTTACACACAAAAAGGAAAATGGCAAAAATGATAGAAAAATTGGAATTGGATCTTAGGAAATAATGGACAAAATGAAGCACACAAATATAAGAAATATCAGTGTCCCAGAAAAGAATGAAAAGAATAAAGGACTAGGAAGAGTAGTTGAAGATATAGTATGGGAAAACTTTCCAACCCTAATATGAGACATAAATATGCAAATCAAAGAAGCCCAGTGAACCCCGATTAGAATAAATCCAAATAGTCCTACTCCAAAACAAATACTAATCAGTCTGTCAAAAGTTGGAAAGAAACAGAAAATCCTGAAAGCAGCAAGCAAAAAACAATGAATTAGATCTAACAGACATATGTAGTTATGTCTGTTGCACTCCAAAACACCAAGATACACATTCTTCCCTAGTGCTCATGGAACGTTCTCCAGGATGGATCATATGCTGGGGCACAGACCAGTTCTTTATAAATTTAAAAACATTGAAATTTTTCAAAACACTTTCTCTGATCACAATGGAATGAAACTGGAAGTCAAGAATCACTAGAGAACTAGAACTTTAACAAATGTATGGAGATTAAATAACACACTTTTAAACAACTAGTGTGTCAAAGAAGAAATTGCTAGAGAAATCGGTAACCATCTGGAGATGAATGAAAATGAGAATACAACTTATCAGAACTTAAGGGATGCAGCAAAGACTGTGCTAAGAGGGAATTTATTGCCCTAAATGCCTATATTAAAAAACAAGAAAAAGCAAAAATTGAGGATTTAACTGCTAAACAGAGTTAAATTTATAGGAGAAGAAATGAACAGTAGAAAGACTCAATAAAACCAAAAGTTGTTTCTTTGAGAAAATCAATAAACTCTATGGTTGACTAGCAAGGTTGACAGAAAAAAAAAGAAAGAGAGAGGTTGCAAATAATCAAAATCAGAAATGAAAGGGTGGTCACTACCATAGAGCCAATCTATTTCAAGTTTATAATATGCTACTTCATATAAAATATAGAAAACATTAAATCAAACAGATTCACTTATGCCATCCTAATCTTTTGTACCATACTATAAATATGTCACTTCATGTCTCTCATTGTATTTGAAAAATTTAGGCTGTGTTTCTTCAAATACATTTTCTGCCCTGTTTTCTCCCTCTTCTTCTTCTGGGAACAAATCACATGTTTATTACATAAATTGGTGTTATCTATCAGGTACCTGAAATTTTATACAGTTTTTTCAACCTTTTTCTTTTGTCTTTTCTATAGTTTGGATGATTTCAATTGATCAATCTTCAATTTCACAGACTCTTCTTTCATCTCCATATCCATGTACACTAGTTTCTCTTCTTAAACGTCAGATATTTTAAGTTTTCAGTTCACAATTTCTGTTTCCTTTTTATGGTTTCAGAAAAATTTCCATAATTTCAATTTCCATGATGATACATTCTATATTTGCATGCATGTGCAGAGCAAACTAATTCAACCAAAGAATCAATTTCAGAACAAATATATGAATGGCTACCCAAAAAACAAACTGTGCCAATTTGCATCTAACCAAATTAAATGTTTGCAAAAATAAAAGAAAAAAAAACTAATCAGAAATAACTCATAGAACCCAGGGTCCCTACAACTTAGCATCAATAAAGTCTAGGATATACTCCAAAATTGCCTGATTTCTGATCTATTTATAAGAGTAAAGACAATCGACTGAGACCAAACCTAAGATGAACCAGATGATAATATTGGAAAGCAAGGATTTTGAAACCATTATTATACTATTCTCAGTGTAACAGAAAGTATGTTTCCAAATATTACAAATATGGGATGTATCATTAGATTATTCCTGACTTCAGTCTCAAAATAGCAAAAATGGGGGGAACATACTGTTATTCTCTCTTCCATGCATAAAAGTTTCACAAGAATCTACTTCTGTTCACTCTCTAATGTGTCAGGGACATGAATTTTTTTAGCATTTTTTAATTGTAAATATAACATATACAAAGCAAAGAAAGAAAAAACAATACTTTTCAAAGCACACTTCAGCAAGTAGTTACAGAACAGATCCCAGAGTTTGCCACTGACTGCCATTCCACCATCTCAGATTTTTTTCCTTCTAGTTGCTCCAAAATACTGGAGGCTAGAAGGAATACTCATATAGTGATTCAGCAGCCAAACTCATTTGTCAAATCCTATTTTCTCTGTTACATCACCTCCTTCTCCTTTGATCCTTCTCCAATCTATAGGGATCTTTGGGCCAATTCTGACTTTTTCATGTTGAGAAGTCTTATCAACACTAAAGGAAAGAGGGATGCAATTAACTGATAATTTTAGAGAGGCTGTTCCCTCTGGGTTTCAGGATTTATCTGACCTAGAAATCCTCCAGGAGTTATAAGTTCCAGGAAAGCAAATCTAGTCTGAAATATCTCAGTTGGAGCCCTAGGTATTCTTAAGAGTCAACAAGAAAGATGTTGGTTGGTGTTCAGTGAACCATGGCAATTAGCGCTATCTAATGGAAGCTTGCATAAGAGTAGCTCCCCAAATAGCCTTTTAACTCCATTTGACCTCTCTCTGCCGCTGATGCCTTATTTTATTACACTTCTTTCCCCGTTTTTGGAGAAGGGAAAGGTTACCCAAAGAGGTTGAACCTAAAGGCAAGGGAATGGATAGAAGTGATGTTAACCAATTAGTGGGGTTATAATTAACATTGTTATATTGAAGGTGAATATGATTGAAAAGGGATGGATAGTGGATATATCCCATTGCTTGAATCTACAATTATATATAGGGTCTTACATGAACTATTTCAAAGGTTTAATAGTGGACAAAAAGTCAATAGTAGAGGAATATAGGGTGAAAACTAAAAATGCATTCTATCGCCAGGAGTTAACAGGTAAATACCAGCCATACCATAGCAATACAAGTTGCAACTACTTGAGAGAATAGGGAGAGACAAGTGATAAGGGGTAGTCTTGATTTGAAAGTTGATGACACTATGTTTGCCAGTTCTTGGTCGTTATGAACTAGTGAAAACAGTTTAAAATTGAGAGTGCTGCTGATTGTACAACCAAAAAAACATAGTGTAAGACACGGTTTATTTATTTTGGACATTATTAATGATGCCCAATAGATGGAGGGAGCCAAAGGGTACAATGACAGAGAAGCAGAATGATGAACTGCGATATACTTACATGATAGAATATGGTGTGGTGACAAAAAGGAAGGACAAACTGAATAAGCCTTGGTGACAATATGTTGTGCAAAATAAGCCAAAAATAAAAGAACAAATATGCTAGAAGTCACTCTTATAAAACACTCAGAAGAAAATGGGAGCCTAGACTGTAAGTCTTCACAAACAGCCACACTTAGTCGGGGGTTGTCAATGTATTTCCAGTTTCTGAGACACTGAGCTGTGTGTGTATCAGCTGGTATTTCTCTGGAAGTTTGGGTGGCTGTGTGACACCCAGGACCCAGAGGTGGAGTGCTGCAGCCCTGAAGGTTAGCATAGCTACGTACAGTAACAGTTAAGGTAACTGAAAAACAGATCAGGCCTCAAGTAGAGCTTAAAACAAAGCCAATCTGGCTGGGTCTGGGGTCAGTTAGAGCACAGGGTAAAAGATGATACTATATGTACTCTAGACTGTCACCTGCCCTATAAGACCAAAAGTACAGAGGTTTATTATGTCTAGAACATACATTTTCTGTAGCACACACTCTAGATCAGTCTGTCTGGAAAGCTGATTTGAACAACCCAGACTCCTGGAATCTGGAACGGGAATGGGGCTTTTGTGGTTCTGTGTGGATTCATGTAATACCAAGATACATCTCAGAGTATGGTGGGATGATAATTAAAAAGTATTGGTAGAGTCCCTTGGGGGTCTGAAGAGGGAGTTCCTTTATTACTTGCACACTATTGTTATCAACTTGCTCGACAGACTTGGGTAAAGTGCAGGTTTTGTGTAATGAGGCTGCACAAAAAACTTTCAATAGCAATGTCAAAAATCATAAAATTACCATTGATAGGGTTTAAGTACCCTAGAAAAGCAATGTTTTGATCCTGGTCAGTTTTGTGGGATCAGCCGTTTCTTCTGTTCCCTGTTCAGCACTGGAGGTTGGAAACTTGCTTGGGTTGTCTCCATGGGGAGGTGACTCATTACTTTCCTCCAGAAAGGAAAGAAAAAAATCTCCTGGTCACTTACACATCACAAAGAGTGCAAAAGGGCAGGGGAAGAAGTCCCATTATATCTGGGGTGGACAGTATGTCTGAAACTGCTAGGGTGGCCTTGGTAGATGGCAGGTCCGCATACCCCACTTTACAGAGAAGAAAGACTAGTTTATACTATTTGAGCGTGACTTCTATCCACCTTGGGAGAAAGAGGCCCTGGTATGGAAAATTCCTGTTCTTATAAGCATCCAGGGCTGCTTATTGCCAGTTCCTGTGATTAAAGTCTGGCTGGGGCTTTTCATTAGACTTAAGCTATCCCTGGAATTGTGGAATGACACACTATAGAAAAGAGGGTATGAAAGTGGGAGGGCAGACAAGTATCCTCAGGGTTAAGAAGACTCAGGAAAAATAATAGAGGAAAGAAAAACTGAGAGACCTGTTAAATGAAGCAAAAACTCTAAGGTTAAAAATATTTAAAAGGGTGAATGGAAAGTTACAGTAGTCATTGAATCCAAATATTCTCTCAGAAATAGGATTTCTTTTCTATGAACTTTAACTTGTTTTATAAACACTTACTATATATGGCATTGAGGAAAAACTCGACTCTGAAAATAGCTAGGCTTTAAACTATGAAGCATATTGTTCTCTACTTAGCAAAGAAAATTGTAAATACTTAAGGTTCAAGTCAACATTTGAAGTTCCTTGGAGAAATAGTAGAGTTCTAAATATCATTTGCTCTGAAATAATTTCACACACACACACACAACAAATGAAAAGCTCTGTGTATTATTATGTAAAAATGTTCACCTGTATATAACTAAATGAACCTGCTTCTATATTTCTTTTTTTAGGGCTCAGTTTAAGTTTTGAAACCATTTATTTAAAAGAGTCATGTAAATATTCAGGGTGCTGTTGCAAACACATACTGAGGTGGCCCCATAAGCACTATCCTTTCCCCTTGAGAGTGGACAAGAAGTGACTTGTTAACAACTAATAAAATATAGCAAAATTGTAGGATGTCATTCCCATGAATATATCATATTAATGGCAATGGTAATGGGATATCAACCCCATGATTGTTACATTGCATAAGATGCTGTCTTGCTGGCAGATTAACTCTCTAGTTCCACTGCTGGCCTTGAAAAAGCAAGCTTCCATTTTTTAACTGCCTATGGAGAAAAGCCTGTGTCAGGAAACCTCAGGCAGCTTCTGGAACCCACAGGTAGCGTCGAGATGAGAGCCAGTAAAAAGCAGACACTGTCAGTCCTCCAACCACAGAAAATGAATTCTGCCAACAACCTGAATGGGTTGTAAGTATATTCTTCCCCATTTGTGTCAGTTTGAATATATTTTGTACCCCAGGGAAGCCATGTTTTAATCCTGATTCAATCTTGTCAGGGCAGGCATTTTATTTTAATCCTGATTTAATAATGTTGGTTGGAATCTTTTGATTATATTATCTCCATGGAGATGTGAAACGCCCATTGTAGGAATTAACTTTTGATTAGATGGAGATGTGACTCCATTTGTTCCTGTTGGGTCTTGATTAGATTACCAGAGCCTTTAATAGGGGAAACATTTTGGAGAAACGTCAGAAATGAGAGAAATGACGGAAGCCTCAGATCTGAGAGAAATTTTACAGGTGAGCTGACACAGATGGAGATGTGGAGAACAGGGACACAGATGTTTGGAGATGCTTGGAGCCCAGCAAACATTGCCATAAGATATTAAGCAAGCCAGAACCTGGAGAGAGCCAAGGGAAGCCAAGAGATAAAAGCCAGCCCTGGAGAAGTAGTGAGGAACCTCCACAGAAACAGAGTCTGCAAACCACAGAGCCTAGGAGCAAGGGACCAAAAGATGCCAGCCACGTGACTGCCCACCTGACAGAGGTGAACTTGACCCATTGGCCTTTCTTGAGTGAAGGTGGGTGCTTTAATTTGGATCCTTAGAACTGTAGCCTTGTAACTTATTAAATTCCCCCTTTTTAAAGCTGTTTCAGTTCTGGTATGTCACATTCTGGCAGCTTTCAAACTAACACTCCAGTTTAGACTTCAGATGAGAACACAGGCTGGCCAAAAACTTGAATGCTGCTTTCTGAGATTCTAATTAGAGGACGATGCTAAGCTGTACCAATATACTGATCAACAGAAACAAATGAAACCTAAATATACATTATTTTGAGCTGCTGATTTTGTGGTAATTTGTTATGTAACATGAACTAATACATTAATACTTTAAGGTGATATTCTATTCTTAAAAGCTGCATTCTTTTCAATTTCACATATTTCTGATAACCAAGGTATTGGGAGAACGTGCTAATTTACATTGTGTGTTTGCCACAAGATGATTGGTAATCATTGTTGAAATAATGAGACTTCAGGTTAAGACTTCATTTCATGTATAAGACATAGTTTCTATAAGGATTTTATCTGTTACCTTCTTGATTTGAGAATAAGCAGCGTGTCTGTACAATCAAACTGCATATTATTAAATTGACTTTAAAATTTATAGTTGCATATTCACAAGTATCTTTCTATGTACCAATCTATTTATTTGTCTGCATTAATGCATATGCTTATTTTTAATTCAAAAGTGTACATATATATTCATATATACAAATTTGACAACTCATACTACCTCAACATTTTAACCGTCATTTAAAAAAAGCAAATGATAAAGAAGGAATGGTGAAATTATATGAAATATATGCAAAACATAAAAGTAAAATGAACATGAATTTTACAATCAAGGGAGACAAGTCAAATAAGCCAAATGAGAAAAGACAAAAGCTTAAACGAAATAGCAGCCTATCCTTCAAATGGAAGGACTCTGACCAGTCCCTTGATAAGATTTTGTCTGTTTGATACCTAAGTACCTGCCCAAGCCTTCTTACTGGGTAACAATATGGTTCAATGGTCCACACTCCCATCATCTCAATCATTCTAGATAAAAATAAAGCTAGAAATCTAGAGTTTGTGCAACTCAATACCCCAGAGAGATGCAATCATTAAGACAAACTGAACTTCCTTCTTCAGGTGTATTAAAGATGTATTGGTCAAGTGAATGTTAAATAAAATGGACAAGCTTGAGGTGTCCTAAAAACAAACAGCAACCTTCTCAAGTAAGAAGACTCAAAAATTAAGTTCTTTAAATGCTATCTGTGGGGTAAGTTAAGAGTTCAATTAGAAAGCACTCTTATGAGAGGTACAAATTGTTGTTCTAAGGCATTATTGATAGCAGAATCACAATAATTCTAGTTATAGCACATGTTTCCTCTTATCCTTTATTGCCGTTTAGCTGAGCTCTGCTGTGGAGGCTCTACCAGCATGGCATAGAGGAGGCAGTGGAAAGTAAAATCTGTACCACAATTCCCTTCTATACTGCAGGGGATCCTGGGCAAAGGAGAGATCATATATGCAAATTTGACATTGTATATTAGTTATCGAAAATTTAAATTTTATTTGAATACTTGAGCTGAGTCTTATTGCTATACTTCCTAAAGCAAAAAGTGACAGGAAGACAATGGGATGTCCCAAAGATTTCTCAAGGAGGTAGAGAAAAGAGATCTAAAATTGCATCTTTGAAGACAACAGCTGAAAAAAAAATTCATTTCCTCTTTGAACTCAACAAATTAAACATTTATGATGGTTTAAAAAGTAAATAAACATCCATGCATACCTTATTTTGTTTCAACTTAAAACATATATGCATATGTATTTGCCTATTTTTAATATAAATTCAAGATTGTGAGTATAACTACCCATTTCTCCATATATTTTGAATGATATAGTCATAAGATAAAATTTTATATAAATAATAATTTATTCCTGGCTGTGGTAGGTTGAATTACACAATCCAGAAAAATATATTCTCAATGTTGATCCTTTCCTGAGGGTATAAATGTAAACAGGACATTTTTTACGATGTTATTTTGGGGTACAGTGTAGCTCAACTGAGTGAGGTTGTACCTTAAACCTTAGCACTGAAAACTTTATGAAGAGAAAACCACGTGGAGGAACAGAAGCTGGAGGCCAGTGGAGTCCGGTTAAATTCAGTAAGATACAGCCATGTGCATTACCATGTGATGGAAATAGAGTTGAATACAGAGAACTTCATCGCAATGATGTATTTACAGAAATAGAAACTTACAATCAGAATCTGATAGCTATGTTGAGATTATAAAAGAAATGTTAATGTATGATTTGCAAAAATACAGAATGAAAGGAAAGTTTATTAGTAGTAGTATTTTAGAATTTCTTTTCTTTTCCTTCTCCTTGAGGGTGTCTGCTTCTGTGTGTTTACTTGAATAATAAATGTTTTGTTGTTGCTTAGCAGTACAATGCTGTTATGTTTAGAGTAACTTCACATACCTTAAGAAATTGCTCTAACCACCTCTAAATGCATTAAGAATTTCTGTGTTACTTCAGTAACACGTATAGCAAAGCAACAGTCACAGAAACAAAACATATGAAACATGATGTTTGGCTATTTAATCACATTTTTACAACTTTGAAGGATCAAATGAAGCTTATAGTCCTTGGGTTTTGGATATTCTCATTTTTTTAATTTGCCAGGATCACCTTTGCAATAACACAAATGCAGAACATATTCTCTTTTTTTGACCCATTAAATAAGTTGGTTTATACTTCCTTACTCATGTATATTGATCAACAACTGTATCTTGTTGAGCATAGGAAATTGATTTGATAACTTTTTTTCAAAAGAAGCACTTGGAGGCAGACAATGGTGGCTCAGTGGCAGAATTCTCGCCTGCTATGCTGGAGACCCGGATTCCATTCCTGGAGCCTGCCCATGCCAAAAAAAAAAAACACAAAAAACAAAAAAACAGAAGAGCTTGGTTATTCTATTCCTCTGCAAAAATATTTAAGAAGGGTCAAATCAGTTTCATTCCTGTTTTATGAGAAGAAAACTAATATGTGAGCAAGATCTTCCTTTGTTTAGTTTGGAAAATAAGTGCTTCATAACGGTGACTCTCTGGGCATCAAGAATAATAGAACAATGCTAGACTAGAAAACATTTCCTGAAAGTCATACATTTCCATCCCCTAAATCCAGTTCCAAAAAATATGACGATATGGTTCCAAATCATAGAATAATCTTTTACATATAATTTTCCTCTTTTAGCTTATCATTTTAATCAATTCTAGGACAGAATCAGAATTCTAGGTTTAGGACTGCAAAGAAACACAATAGGATTAAAAATAGTAATACAAAGCTATAAAATAAAAGCTAATAGTATGATTAGACTAAGCCCTGGAATCCCATGAAATCTAAAGACCTCATTCTGTTTTATACAGTATTAGGCTTTGTAATCACCACAGCACATTAAGAGAAGTGTCTTTCCATATAATGAAAGAGTAAAATGACACTAATCCTTTAGACTATGAGTTTAAATTGCTTTCCTCAGTGACATGACTGCACGCTATTACCAGTTACCAAAAGCACCATTCCCACATGGCAATAACTCTACTGTAAATTATCTTACTTATTAAATAATCAACCAATTCTTATTATATTCCTCAATATGAAGAACCATCTATTTCTAGCAATTTTTGCAGGTTGTCTTGGTGTCACACTTAGTCTAAATTATATGCCTTTAATTTTATTCTTACTGTTTTAAATTCATATTAATACAGAACTTGCCCTGATAATCATAAAGTATAATTCATACAAATCATAATTAACTTTTAAAATACAGGAAAACTTTAACCAATCAAGGATTGTCTTCTTCTATTTTCACAACCTATATATTAATAGTATTACATGCAGCTTCATTCTGTGGAAATACAATACACATTCATTTGTAAAGTCCCATGTAGTTCATGTTTATTTTATATTATGCTCATGAAATTTCAATCAGGACGGAGATGGGTGTCATTATCGTTATTTTAGAAAAAAAGTTTAGAGAACATAAGTATGTTGTTTAGAGTTTTGAGCCAGAGACAGTCAGGGATATCTTTCTAAAGTGCAAATCTGATAAAAATATTTTGAATGGCTTCACTTTGCGTATGGAATTAGAGTCCAAATGGCTTAGCCGAGAATTCAAAGCCAGAGATAGTCTAGCTCAATTCCAAACTTTATTTCCCATTCTATCTTTTCCTGTACTCTTTTCTCCAACAATCTCAGACACCATTACCCCAATACAGCCATACATTTTCACAGTTCTGATATTTAACTTTTGCTGTTCTTTCCATGAAAATGTCCCGTCTTCTTCTCCACTCTCTGAAGTCCTACTCACTCTTTACGTTTCAGTGCAAATGTATGATGCTCCCATCAACCCTTCCTTCTTCCATCAGGTGAAGTCAGACATTCTTCTCTATGCTCTTGTTACTGAACAAACGCAGTAGATTCTTTGCCCAATGAACTCAATGACAAATTCCTGAGACACCAGTTTTCAAAAAGAAAAAGAATCTATGGCTAGGTATGAAGTAGGAGATCAGATGACCTATTGACCTAAAAGTCTGTGTCTCCAAACTGCAGTAAATGTGATAGTTTTATACTATTAAAAGATGGGCAGGTTTTATGATAATGAGTACAATGGTTCTAGATGGTGTAATTAGAGGTGAACAAACTATTGAGCATGTGTAGGTTGATTACATGCTTAGTAACAGAACATATGTAAGAAAATGGTGGCTTTAAAATGATAATGAACATGATTTTTAGTATTATAATGAGGTATAGGTACCTTATAAGTAAAAGTTAGGCTACTGTGTGTATCAGGTGGGCTCATTTTGGTTAGATCCAGCTTTGGTTGTCAAGATATCTTTGGACTTGGGGTGGGTAAGTTCTGGACTGACCCAGTTAAGGTCAGTTATTAATGTTGATAAACATTAGAGGCTGCATTTAGTGATCACAAGACTCTACAGGTAAAAAAAAAACTCGATAAATAGGTAAAAATGAGGATCATTCATGAGGTTTTCACAATCTCAAGGGCACAAGATAAAGGTTATACAATCATCAAAGAGCTGGGGAGCTAGATTAAAATGGGTACACCCTACACCCAAAATTCCCTAATGTTAGCATCATATATTAGTACAGTACATTTGTTATAATTCATGAATCAATATTGCTATATTATTTTAAACCAAAATCCATAATTTATTCAGATATTTCTTAGATTTTATCTAATGACATTTTAGGTTCTAGGATCCCATCCAGATAACCAAATTACATTTAGTTGTCTTGCCTTCTTCTGCATTTGGCTGTGACAGTTTCTCAGACTTTCCTCATTTTTGATGACTCTGACAGTCGTGAGGAATAAGATCAGGTATATCTTAGGAGGCACCTCTATTGGAATCTGCCTGATGCTTTTCTCATGATTAGTTTGGGATTATGGGTCTGTGGGAGGGAGATCACAAATGTAAAGTGCCATTTTCAACACGTCATATCAAGTTTGCAAACTATCATCATAATTTATGACTGTAGAGTCTTCTATTGATCATCTGGCTGAAGTAGCACTTGTCAAGCTTCTGCACTGTAAGCTTAATCTTTGTGTTCCCTTTCCATACCATACGCTTTGGAAGTCATTATTTTCAGTCTACACTTCAGGAGTAGGCAGATGGTTTCCTTTTTTTAAGAGTGGTATCTAGGTTGTCTACAAAAGTTACTTGGAATTCTTCTGCACAGATTAGTCTGTTCTCTCCTGTTTATTTCTGCACTTAGTCATTCATTTACAACAATATGGACCAATGGATATTTATTTTGTATTTTGATTTAAAATCCAATGCTATTATATTTACTTAGCATGTTCACATTGTTCCAGCATTGGCCATTGGATACTGTTGGCTCTTGTGCCCCTTTGGTATATCCCCATCATTGTGGGGATTTTTTGAGGAATTTCCTACTTTCTGCCATGACTGTGTGCTCCAGGCTCATCCAGAATCTTTCTTGTCCCAGACCTAGCATCACCCATTTTTCCAAGGAGCACTGGTTTCTTGTATCAGTGAATGGTATTAGAAACTAAGATGTGTGCCCTAGGTATGTTAATTGCTACTGGGATGTCATTTTTTTAAGCCTTCTCAGCTGAAAGATCAAATAAATATATGTATGTATACTAACTCATGCATATATTTGTATCTGTAAATTAATAAAGAAAATGCTATGAATTACAAAATATTTGTGCAAAACAATATTATATTCTTTTCTTTATAAGTCTATAGCGATAATCTGTTCCATATTTTAGGTTATTTCAAAGCTGTATATATATATATATATATATATATATATATATATATATATATATATATCCGTGTATAAATTTTTGTGTATAACCTTGAAGTATTATATCCAACACCTTATATTTTGAAGAAACAATACAAGATTAAAAGTGACCTCAGCAAGATATATAGTATATTCCATTTCCCAAAGGGGTAAAATCAGGAAATGAAGTGGCAACACAAATACTACAAGAAGCTTAGCAGAGAATACAGTATGTATATTCCTGGGAAGGAGACACAGAGAGGAAATATTCTCTAGTCTTTTTCTGTCAGAAAAGTATATAGAATAACACTTAAAATTTAAAAAGCACAGCTCTTGAAAAAACAGTTGAAAAATTATTACACCATTTTCTTTATTAATTCTGTATTTATTTAGCACTATCTGCCAGATATTCTTCTGAACAATGTAGACAGACAATGGAATGAGAAAATATTCACACTTTTATGACACATTTTCAGGAGCAGATAGATAAAAGCAAATTAATGAATAAGAAAATGGCAATAAGTGTGATAAACCTTTGAAAAAGAAACAAAGAATACTTGTCTCTATTTCCAAATAATAGTAATTTTAATTGCTCTTGTAGTTAAAAGTATTTATTGGCTAAAAGTGACTCTTTGTTTTAATATTATAGACTTTCTTTCTCTCCATTTTGCTATATTTATTTATCCTGAAACCCTCATGTACAGGATGTATCCAGTATATATTTAAAACTATTGCTTTTGTGTAAAGACATGGGATTCTCTTATAGTGCTATGTGCAAGTGTAAGTATCCTAGTTAACATAGTTACAATTTACACAGACTTTCATAGCGTTCAGGGTATTAAAAGCATTTTTAATATGTGAATGTTTTGTATTATTCTATTATTTTGATGTCAAAGTATAAGAGGAGAAATATTTCTGGGTTCATATTTGATTAGACATCACACTTTTTTATCTTAAGGCTCTATGTTATACAACCTTTGAATTAGAATTCAGTGTCACACACTGATTGTCTATATCTATAATTCTAAAAAAGGATGACCTAGAGTACCACCTAAAGAGCTATGAGGCATGGCTCTGGAGTAGCAGTCAAGAACATTCTCAATGATTTAGGAGTGACCGTGTGCTTAAATACACTTGACATAGGCAAGAACCTGTAAGTTACACCAAAAATGCTGCTTCATTGCCAGCTGCTTGAATAAAATAAAGGTCTGTGCAATTTCACCAAATGGGTGAAAACATCTTTAGGGAAAAATTAATTGCACTTTGATTTTTCAAAAGAATAAGTATGTAAACAAATATATCTAGACATATATACATACGTCTATGTACACATATGTGCACACAAACACACACACATTAATACGTAAGGAAGTCACAACCTGTAGAAACTCAGACCAGCTGTAAGACAAGTACCGTCACGACATGATATGAAAATGTGCCACATGAATTTGGATGGATGGTGCTGCAACATTAAAACAAGTCAGGATGGTAGGGGAGAGAAATGTTTCCTAAAATGTATGTTTTATCTAGAGTATTGATGAAGGCTTAATGTTTTCAGTAGGAACCACCAAAATGTATATGTTTCCTATGTTCTTATGTCATAAGGAGATGTTACTTCTATTGAAGTCAATGCATGATAGAACTCACACCAGAGGCCATGAACCAGGCTATGATGTGACATGTCCAAACTGAAAATGCATTGGTGGAAGGTTAAGTTTCTTGGGTTTCCTGTCTTCATAATATAGAAAATTGACCCCAAAACAGAGATATACGTGCTTCTAAGGAAACTCTTAATGATACAATTCACTGAATTTGGCTCTAAAATGCTTGAATAATCCTATGCCACATGCCTAAAATCGAGTATTAGAAAAAATGCCTTTCTGAGGATTGCATATCTAATTTTTAAAGTATTTAATCAGAGAGCAGGACTCTGAAGTGTTATCTATGATAGAAGTTAAGTGCCACACTAAGCATCATATTTCTGCTAAGAATAGCATGCTGTTATATAATTATCATGAATAATTTAATATCTAAGATTTTTCTATTTTTGAACAAACCTTTCTATTTCTATAGTAGTTTATGAATGTAATCTAATTTATGGCAGCTCTGTGAGGCAAGCAAGGAGGCGATGGTGCCTTCATTTGTATATAAATAAAGTGGACTTCAGAAAGATTTACATTTCCAGCTCCAGATCAGTCAAGTGATTGATTCACAGACACATGAACAGGTATTCTTGGTGTGTCCCCCCCAGCCTAACACCATGGAACTCCATGTCATTATAGTGAGGTCAGAGGCCCCGGCATTCTCTGCCCCAGGCATTGTGCGTTAATCAGACAACAAGTTTTGAGCTCAGATTTGTGAAGAAAGCATTAAAGTCATTTTCTTAAATATAATCTCCTGCTAACAATCACTTTCATTTTTAAATGATGCAGCCTGGTAGAGACGTTAGAATAGAACTGGCCCGATAATTTGCTAAATGATTGTCATGGTTTGGTGCTATGTGGACCCCAGAAAAGTATGTTCTTAATCCATTCCTGCGAGTGTGGACCCAATTGTAAGTAGGACTTTTTGGTGAGTAGGCTCATAACTTAAGACGTGACCCACCTCGTTCAGGGTGGGTCTTAATCCTCTCACTGGAGTCTTTTTATAAGGGAATGAAACCAGACAATGAAAGCCACAGAAGCAAGAAGCTAAAAGCAGTGAAACCCAGGAGAGAAGAGGGAGACCAACAGACATGCTCACGTGCCATGCCATGTGACAGGGACCCCACAACCTCACAGCTTGCCTGTGGGAAGAAAACATCACCCCAAGAGCCCTTGATTTGGACATTTTTCTCAGCCTCAAAACTAAGCTTGTAAGTTAAAAAATTCTCATTATTAAAAATTGACCCATTCATGGTATCTGCACTTTTGAGCAAACTAGAACAAGGATCTCGGGACATTAATGAACTGATTTTGGCTTCATTAAAATATGAGTTTTTTATAAATGAGCCCCACGATATCTTTTAATGAATAAATGCTGTGAATCACAAAATAGACTAATTACTCCTTTTTATAAATCGTGTAAATTCATAAACACTGAATGTTAAGGGAAATACTGCAATTCGTGAGAAAAAAATAATCAAAAAGATCTCATTTTCCCAGTCTTCACTTGAGAGTGCTACAAAGATTGAATATTGTGCTTTATTTACATAAATGCACCCATGATAAGTATTTATACGACAAAAATGCTGTTTGACTGTGGCAGCCACAGTGACCAAAGTCCCCTGGACTGCCCATTTACATTCCGAGACACATTTTGATCCAATAGCATGTTCAGTTTGCTCCTGGGTAGGGTCATTTGACTGAGAAGGCGATGCTAAAATGGCTAGGGCATAATGCCAAAATTTCATCTGCACCAAAGGTAGAGAAATTAGGAGAAATTACTAAATTGTTTGCTCTTAGAACTTTGGTTTAAAGTTCTCTGGAAAGCAGCAATTGTACTTCCCTAGGAAACTGTTCATGAAAAAATGAAGTATATTTTTCAGGATAAGGAATAGTAGTAGAGAGAATAGGAGGCATATAAATTACAATGAGGAGCCTCAACCCATGCCTGGAGCCTTGAATTCCTGACCACGGGAAATGTGCAAGATGTGTAAATCCAAGGAGCAACAACGCATATAACATTAAATATGAGGAGTGATAACACTAAATAAGGTAAATATCAGATTAGAAATAATGACATATTTTCAAATTTTCAAAAGACAAAAACAACACAACAACAAATACTAATAACCCAGATTTGGCCAACATTCTTTTCATTAGTTCCAATAGGTTTAATTTGATATCTTAGGGCACAGATGGTATTTAGAAATCTTTACTTTATCTTAAGTGTTAGATGTTAGGTCTCAAATGCAAAATATACAATTTCTGAAATATAGATTTTTATAAAATCCTTGTTATTTGGGGAAAAAATGATATCATAGTGGTATAAAGACTGTTGCATTTCTTTATAACTTGAAGAAATATCAATATCCTGTCTACTTTGCAGACATTTTTCAATGGCACTCTGTCTGACAACTATTATTTGAAAAGCCCTCTAGAAAATTAGGCCATTTTTTCTTTCTCACTCTCCTTTTGGATTCCATAACACATGTTTTGTAGATAATAGGAAGATTTCCAAAACTCACATGGACTTTTTATTTAATGTGTGAGGTACTTGATTTCCTCCTGCCACTTGAAGAGATTTTTTTCCAATTGTCTTTTTGATTCTGAATGAAAGTAAATTGAGACTCATTTTTAGGGATAAATAAAGTTTACAAAAGAGAAAACTATCAAATCAGTGAACTGCTTCAATATGCATGAGCATGGCTTGGACTACCTTGCTGCTTATTTCCTCTAGGATGGTGAGGAATGGTGATGTGTGCAGAAATTTTAGGTGGGGGGCTGCAGCATGCCAGGAAATAACAATCAAGAGAACATGAACATTTCCCCCAAATAACACAGATTTTACAAAAATGTACATTTCAGAAAGTGTATATTTTGTGTTGAGACCTCACATCTAACTCTCAAGATAAAGTAAATGTTTCTAAATATCATCTGTACCTTAAGAAAGCAAAGCAATTTGTGTCACTGGGACTTATTTTTGTCTTAAGGAAGGTGGATTTAATAATTTCTTAACGGTTATTTATTAAGGATGTTCCTATGATGCTATATCAATTAGTAACATTTTTAAAGGGAACCCATGTAGCTTTATATAATCAATTGAGAAGTATTGATTTTCTAATAAATGCATTTTGTGGAAAATACGAAATTTGAAATGAAAAAGTTTGCAAAATTCATTTCTGTATATAGATTAGCAGGTAGTCATAGTAATATTTACATTGTTGGCCTTTATTAAAGAGGATGCAAAAGAAATATCTGCTACTTTGAAAGAAAAGTCCATAGCTCCAGAATTTTACTTGAAAAATATGATTATAGATCTCTTAATTTCTTGTAGTGGGGAAATACAAAACATAATGGATCACATTTGTCTTAATGAGTTTGGAGAAGGGGGAAGAGAAGTGCTCTTCACAAATTTACTCCTTCCCAGATAATCAGTGTCAGCAAACACTAATCAAATTTTAAACAAAACCATATTTTAGTTCACCATTCCCTAGTGTTCTACCTTTCAATAACAGGTAATTGAAAAAGGATCTAGATATTTTACAAATGTTTTCCTTTAGATTTCCAAAAAGATGACTTTTTCAAATAGTAAAAGACAAAGCATTTCTGAGTCAGAAAAAATGCCATATAATTAAAGCCTCAAACTGCCTACATTTTTAAGGCCACAGACAAGACAGTAATTGACATATGTGATTCTGGATCACACTTCAGATTTTAAATTATTGCAGTTTTCTGAAATGTCTTTAAGTGCACTAACCAGATATACTTTCAGTAATTCGGCTTTTAATGACTATCCTTCACTTCAGAGCTACCTTTGATGTGTAAATAGTCCAAGAAATAATGTAATTTCCCCACATGCTGGCTGGGTTACAGTCAGATGTTTCTTAAATAATTCATGTAAGAACTCTCCCTGACCCCTACCACTGTGAAAATGTGAGAAGATTTTAAGTACAATAATTTTATATCTTGTAGTTCGCTAAATTAACTGGAATGAGAAGGACCTCAACGAAAATTGATTGCTGAACCTAAAATAAGATCAAAGTAATAAATCAAAAGGATATAGCAGATGTAAAAATACAAATTTTAAGAAGAAATTCAGAATAAATAATATTTGCAAAATTGCACTGAAAAAGACTTAAGAAGGTGTAAATCTGATAGCACATTAAAATCCAAAATTTTAAATAAGGCTCTGTACCCAAAAAAGGCTACTAAGCCTTACTTATTTGCCGTGAAGCCAATGTACATGATACCATAGAGCTTTATAAACCATTCCAAGATCTTATTTCTTCTACTGCCTTAAACTTCTTTTACCAGCCTACTCAGTGGGAAGTAACATAAGTGCATTTGAACAATTTCCAATCACCTCCATATATATATCAGCCAAGGTCATATTTCATATAGTCGTCTCTTAAATTGTTTGGGAGAAAATATATAAAAGAGTAGAAAGGAAAATTATAGCAATTGGTCATTCGTATTAATAGAAAAGTTTAGGAAAGAGAAAAGAGGTATATGAAGAGATTTCGGATGGTTATGATGCTATGAGCTCTTAACTAGACTGTGGTCTCTATAGAGGGCATTTATATATTTTCATAGTTCCAGGCAAAATGTAGTTATTAGTGTTAAAAACTATCTGATGGAATAATATGAATTCAATTTATTTTAGTTGGTCATGAAGTGCTAATATTAAATGATAGAAACTGATGTGCAGGAAGTTCATTGGGTGGTGGCTTCAGAATAAATGTCTGTTAGGGAGGGAAAGCACTAAGACTGTAAGAAGACTAGCCATCTCAAAGGCTTCTGCAGATCCCATGCAATGCTCAAGACTCAGGATGTACCTTCAGAACCGACCTACCCGTGGGACAGGGCACAGATCTTCCTACCATCTATATCAAACATTGTGTAGAGATTGTTCTCAAGGAGATGGGATAAACCTAGAGGTGGGCGTTGTGTTCTTCAGAAGGAATTCCAAGAGAGGGACTTTCAGAGAGTAACCAGACACCAACATTCCTGGCAGCTGGAGGCGAGTGCTTGAATCCTTAAGGGGAATTTGGGCATACACTACAGCATGCATTGCCAGCCACATTTCTGGATCCATTCTTTCAACCTCTGTCATGCCAGTGGCATTGGTCCTTTGCTGACTGTTGGTTTATGCTTTCTCCAAACTTATAAGCCATTCTAGATGCAGGGTGGCAGCATATCCCAGTGTAATGGGTGAGTGCTCCCTTATCAATAACTTCTTTTATGGCCATCTTGATATCCTGCACAACTTGCACGAGCATTCTCAGAATTCAGCCCTTTAGCTGTCCCCCAGCTCCTCCTGCTACATGTTGGCTGCATCCTGCTGCTCCTTCAGTTCTAAAATGTATTATGACTTTGTAGTGTGAAGTAATAACACTTGTAATACTTCTAATAACTTTTTAAATTTTTAACATTTTCTTGGTCCTCTTCCAGATTCCTTTTCAGTCCTGTTCTATGCAAAACCTCCTGATTACCTGGTTAACTTCCAGTATCTTAAGCCTATAACATCTATAATACAAAAAAAAAAAAAGCAACATTTATCATAAGTTTATTAGGTTTTATACTATATACGTATTGTCCTAAGAACTCTGAAGTCCATTTACTTCCATTTATTGGAAGAGGAAAATGGAGACTCAGAAAAGTTAATGAACTCGAATTGAACAAATAGAACACAAATAGAAGGATAATTTGCTTAAAAAATTCACGTATGTGCCAGCTAATTCCTTAGTAATAACAGTAATGAAAGCTGTCAATCACTGGACATCTACAATATACTCTATATTGTGCAAGGTCTTCATATATTTTCACATTTACAACAGCCTGTCAGTAAAATATTACTATTCTTAAGTTACAAGGCAAAAAATTTGAAGCTCAGAAAAATAAATCTCCTTGACTCAGAGTCATGCTTTATACTGTCTTTGTCCCAAGACTCTATTACTTTAAAGTGCCATGCCCAAAATTAATGTTTCTTAGGCATGCTGAAAGTCATCAAGGATAAATGAAATACATATGGAATCATTCAGGTATGAAAAAGTTCCCTTTGTGAATGTATAGTAGCAATTTCATTGGTGGGATTTCGGTTTAGAAAAAACTCACAATAGAATAACTATCTGGTAAAATCATATACTTTATGCTTTACACAAAATAGCTGAAACATGCCATTTTCGATGTAACATGAAATACAAAATAAATCAAATAATGGGTGTCATTTACAAAACAAAATTGTATTCAGGGTTTTTTAATGGTCATTTTAGGCTGTTCAGAAAAATTCATATTCTACCCTTTATAGAGTGTAGTAAGCTCATTATTTTTTCTTAAAAAGTCCCTAAAGTTATATAACAGACAAATGGAATTTTACTACTATTTAATAAGGCTTGAATGATTTAAATTGGTACGCCAAATCACTTTATTATAGCAAGTGCTAAAACAACATTTAATTATCTTCAGTTAATAGGTCAATCTAATGGATTAAGCTATTGTGTTCAGGATTCCCAGAGGTAGAAGAATTTGTACTGGTCAATAACTTTCAGGATTAATAGATACTATAAGGACAATGTGTATATCTGTTGGATTAATTTACAAGTTATAAAGAAGAAAACTAAACAACCCGAAAGCTAAAATAAAAACTAAACAAATAATCCTAAAATTAGGATACAGGCCAGTACACTTTTCCGATAATAACACCAGAAAATCATTGAGAAGTTCAGTTTAGTGAGTGGTGTCAATTCACTTTCTTTGAGGAACTGAAAGTAGCAACTTGAGCCCATAAAAAGAGGAGTGCATTTGGAAATATGTGGAATAAACATTCTATTTCCTACAACACAGGTTGGGCTACAAAACAGGTTAATCTTATAAAATTATTCCTAAAATTGGTTTAATAATGCTGTCCAGCAGAATGATGCATGGCTTATTCTGCAAATATTTACTTGAAGATAAGAAGTGATTCCTGCAAGTATGTCATGGTCGGTCTCTTTAGATCTTGTGCCTAAGAAGACAGAAATGCTAGAAATAAAAGGCAATGAAGCACTATAATCATTGAAGTTATTCAACCGGAGAGTGTATTTTTGTATTGTATTGAGTTATCAATACTTGAAAGACGATTTTAGAATGATATTTCTTATCTGGATAATCATACCTGAATTGTGTTAATGTAACAAATAATGACAGCAACAATAGTTCTAAGTAGGATATGTGATATTTTGGAAGGGTCATACGATTATAAAAATTGTGGAAAATGAAATCCTCTAATAGAATTGCTGCTCTTCCTTTTTAATAATATGACCTCTACTATGGTAGAAATGAAATCATTCAGAAAAGAGACAGACAAAATGGATTCATCTGCTCCTGTTGATGAATGAGGGTGACTATTAGCACAGATGGAAGGAGGGAATCTGAATAAGACCTTGTCTGCAACTCTACACCTTTTAAAAATATTTTGTGTCTACCAAAAAATCGGTCAATATAGTATTACAAACCAGGCTAATGTTCTCTTCACATTGCGGATATAAATGCTCTTAACTCTTAATTATATCAATAATGGAAAATTGAAGTGAATGGCACTGTAATGGAAAATTAGTCTAGTGATAAAGTAGGTGTTGTGACAAAAAAATTCACAAATGTAGCTAAGGTTCCTGACAGAAAAGGAAGGGCACATGTAAAGAACCTTGAGCAAAAGTAGGGCATGCAATAACTTCTTCATGCTGAATTTGTATAGCTGCACCAAGCAACAGACAGGCTATTATAACTTTATTGTTTCAGGATATAAGCCTATTATATTTTCCAAATGAAGACACTGACATTTTGCTACACTGGTTGAAAGGATTAACAGTTCAGAAAGCACAATATCAAGTATGCCAAATTAAATATAGTAAAATTTGAAGGCTTAACATTCTATATGCCCTCCACTGTAAATGCCCATACCGTATAGTTTAAATGGCTGCAGTTGCTCTGTTAATAATGTAGTGGCATGTCAGTTTTGGAGATGCAATTTAAGTCTTTTCTACTTTGTAATAATCCATGGCAGGGTGTATTTTTCTAAACATTAACAAGTAGGTCTGGTGAAACAGTGAAGCAGGATATGTTTAGAAGCCTATTTATTTATTTATATTTTAGACACTCATGCCCTGGGACTCCTTAATAGACTTAGGAAGCAAATGCAAAATACTTAAAGAGAAAAACATGTAGCTAATATTTTAAATCCACAAATACATTAAGGTCTCATTGCACCCTGCCCCCACTCCTTCTGATTCAAAGTTTCCTATTATTTAGATAACCAGTCTTTTTTAATTAAAATAACTGGTGTCCCTTTATGTGAGTGCCGAGTCCATGGAATGATTATAAGTTATCTGCTTCATCTTCATTTTTTATACGTGACCTGTTAATATTAATACCAAACTTACAAAATTTTTGAGGGTTAAATGAATTAAATATTTTAAGTGTTTATCATAATATCAAGCATATGGGAGCAGTAAAAATATGCTAAATACTGACAACTATAATGATCATAACGGCCTGTATTGCACATTTGTAGTACATACTTCTCTGGTATTCAGAAAAAATACTACAGGAAATTGGACCTATTCTCTAGGTACTGGAAAGTATTCAGTGACTTGTCTCGTCCTTTTCTTAGCTACAGTAATGCCATTCTGGGGATGACGTCATATCATTCTAACTGATCTCATTGTTTTTTCTTGTAAGAAGCTATAATTCTGCAGCATGGTTTATCTTCTCCACAAGAAATGCACAGTTTCCCAAAAGGCTTGCTCTGCTTCCCGTGATGAACAAAGCATCCCATCTGTAGTTATGGGCAGTTTCTGCAGATACATCTGTCTGTATATTTCTGATGGTTGCCAGTAAGTTTTTATTTTCAAATACAAGACTTCATTGAATCACCTGCTTATATGCACACATATATCAAAGGTCATATTTGTGTATTTATTCAAAATGCTGACTTATTTTAGTAATGATTCACTTTAGAACTTTTCGAGGAGTCATGATGTTGATTAGCTAAAATGGGTTACCTTTAAAAATCAATAAAAATATTACCCATAAAATAAAACATCTTTCATAGGGCAGCATTATCCAAATACTCTTCTTCATGTCAATTCACTATTACAAATTGAAATTACTGAAACTATTGAAAACTAAAGAAATTCTCTTTTAATCAGTCTGTAAATGTACATCTCTCAAAGCACAAAGGAAAAAGAAAAAATGAAAATTGCCCAGGCGTTTTTCAAACAACCCTTTAAGCTTGATACCTAAGTTAACTGACTTGATGAAACACTTCGGTCCAAAACTTCTTGCAACTTCTAATCATAATAATATAAAAAAATGAGACATTAAAAGAGGAGGAAGAAAATTCTGGATATCATTTTGAAGGAAATTTGCTGTCAATTTCTCAGATTTGGAAGGGAAACTTCCAACATTCAGATAAGTTCCTAAATCCCCCATGAAAAGCCAAGCAAATGATGGTTCCAACAGTGCTGTTTTTGGTTATCACTTTTTCTATTCGTAACTGATAAAAATGGCCCTGAGAGAATGCAACAGAAGGATAATAATAACAACATGATAACTTCTTTTTTCCTTTTTCTTTATTGGGACAAAGAAAAGAGACAACATAAAAATTTAAGAAGTAGAATCCCGGCATTCAGTACCTGGGTAATTAGGTCAGGTTTTAGAACCCTTTCAGCTGATAGCTCAGTCTGATTCTTGGCTTGATATTCCCAATATATGCAAGTATGTATCTCAAAGGAGCAATACTATTGGTGATTTGAGTGCCATTATTAAAGAATGGTTTGCCTTTTAAAACTAAGATGACAAAGCTAAATATAATTAAGATGCTAATTATATGTGAGCGAGGAATGAGTAAGAGAAGACTGATGGTTTTGAGTTGGCTGATGATACATGAACAATACCCAGATTCAATATCCTTTCATTCATATACTCAATTATTCATAGAGCAGAGAAATATTGAGTGTCTACTATATGTTGTCACTCTCTTAGGTCCTATGGATACAATAGGATATAAAATAGGGAGAATCCCTGACATCACAAAGTTCATAGTCTAGTGGGGTACATAGAAAAACTAAACAGCCTTTCATTTTTCCACCTGTTTCAAAGAATTTTAAATTCCACACTCAATGATTGCTTATTATTTTCATTTTTATACATATTGTTAAAGTTCATCTCATGATTTCATAGAGCTAGATCTAAAATGAGAAAATTAAATTAAGGAACTAGATAACTGAGTGCAAATACTTCTTCAATAGAATGTGAAACATCTTTTATTTACTATAGGGTAGTATTATTAAAGTACTCTCCTTCATGTCGATTTATTACTGCAAATTGAAATTATTGAAACTATTGAAAACTAAAGAAATTCCCTTTTAATCAGTTTGTAAATGTACATCTCTCAAAGCACAAAGGAAGAAGAAA
Organism: Tamandua tetradactyla; assembly: GCF_023851605.1. Taxonomy (NCBI): domain Eukaryota; kingdom Metazoa; phylum Chordata; class Mammalia; order Pilosa; family Myrmecophagidae; genus Tamandua; species Tamandua tetradactyla. The sequence goes on from NC_135352.1 coordinate 35,156,828, forward strand.
AAATGAAATTTTCCCTGGCATTTTTCAAATAACCCTTTAAGCTTGATACTTTTAATAACCACCTCCCTTATTGAGCACCAAGAAAATTACTAGTATTTTAAGAATTTAAAAGATATTGCATTGTTTTTCTTCATTTTTCATGGGAAATATATTTTGCAACAGTTTTTGAAAAATAGTATAGAACATAATCATTTTTGTAGGAACCATACAGTGATTTTCCTTTCTACCCAAGATAAGATGGTGATGGGTCTTTCATGACTTTTATATTTTTTATAATTGTTAACAAGACACCCATAATAAGTAACATATGGAAAAATATATAAACATATGGCTATGGTTGTACATTATTTATAAAAATTTACCTTCCAGAATAGGAGTTTGCAATTCAGTAACACTAACACAAATATTCACAAATATTGATTTTAAATGAAATAGACGTTTACACATAACAGAAGAGACTTCATAGATGTGAATTTCTCTTTACAAGATATTGGGAGCACTAGAAATCTTGTAAAAAGAGTTGTTTCATCTCATGAAGCAGCTCTTAGGAAAGTGAAATGTTCTGATGAGCTATACACTTCATGCAATCTAAACAAGTAATGTTTACAGCAGATGCTACATGGAGATTGCACAAACTCTCTTTCTAGAAAGGCCAACAATCATGAATGACAGAACTGGGCCTCTCTGATCTGCCCGTGAGATCCAGTACAGTGATGATGTGCATCCTCCCTGCAAACGGGTTTCATTTCATGGTGAAGAAAATACAATGAGAAGTGAATTGTGCAACCACCCACATCTTGTTTATATGACAAATATGTAGGGGGCAATGACAATGGAAAAAAATGAGAAATTATGAGATTTGAGATTTGAAAACTAAGCTTTGAGTGGTAAACTGATGCATTCTGTTTCTAAATATTAAACCCGTAGTGTCCTCATTAGAGGTTAATTTCATTCTTTCTGCTTGAAAATCAGACTGTTGTGTGGTATGATATCAGCTGCTTTTCCAGATATTACCAAACAATAATTTGGGGAATAATGTGTTATACATTTTTATTCACTAATCAGTTATGCTTTAAACTGCCAATTCCTATACATCTCATTCCACTGAGTTAAGTCTACCTAACTACCTAAGTCTACCACCTAAACTTTGAATAAAGGAGGCAAGAAAAAAATTCTTTCTTCACAAAACTCACCAACTGTATCAAACCTTATCAGATATATTTTTTACTATTTAAAGTATTAAAGTAATAATGCTTCTTAACATTACTACTTTTTTAGCACTTTTACAATTCAGAAAATCTTTCGGAGCCTACCAAAGATACTTTAAAATATACCTACAGAAACCAGAGGGATATATCAAATACAATTTGAAAATAAGGCTTGTGAATATACTCTTTGTGAAAGCCATTGTGCGTCTCTTCCTAAATGGAAGAGATCACTTAAACTGACATTTATATCCTTGGTGAGGAGCTGACCCTGAGGCCCCCACAATAGCCAGGTTTTTCAAAGGAAGTCAGAGTCCTAATGGGTCAATATGAGTTTATGGTCCTCAGCTGAAGCAAAGACAAATCCTCTCTTAAAAAATGTGTCTCTAAATTAAGCCCCTGATTCCTTTAAAAAGATCAAGTAGGATTTGATCCAACTAAACATTTATTCACCTCTGAAAGAGAAGAAAAAACACATTTTCAAGATCAGATGATTTTTTTGCCACACAATGTTACCCAAGGAACCAATAAACACATGCTTCAGAATGAAGGAAAATGATTTCAAAAGGATGCGAGAAAGAACAGTTAAAAAAAGAAATTAGTGAGCATCTAAGTAAATCTGAACAAATACTTTCTCTAAAGCACGAGAATCATGTAATAATATGGACTTAAGGAAGACAACTCTGAAATATAAGCACACGGTGAAACATGTGCAAGCAAAGATCCTGAGTGTTTAATCAAAATAGATGGAATAATTAACATACATTCAAGTAAAAAATTAATGATATATAGTTGAAATGCAAAAAAGTAGAAATAGCTACATAGAAAAAAACAAAACAAAAAATGACTGTCCTTCAAGACACACTAATATTTCTCATCTGCATTTTCTCCGTTTTATATTCTTAAGAGTAAACAATGGAGAATAGATGTCACTTGCTTGGTCAGTTGGTTGGTTGTTGCTGTCACTTAATATTGCTCAACACTCTCAGCAATCTCTGCTCTATTCCTACAGAATCTGAGGTGGCTGTTTTTCATGGTGACCTTTTCTAACTTTATAAGTTACTTTTCTCTGCAAAGAAGAGTGGAGGTTGGACAAACACAGTGCCTCATTCCAGCTAGGGCAGCCCTTGTGGTGAGGTATCAGTTTTATTTTCCAAATAAGCAGGATAAGCATGAACAGAACAAGCTGTGTATTGTCTAAGCAATATTGCTAGACAGCTCTGCACTGCCAAAATACTTCTGTTGAAAGCAGCTTTCTTGGATTCCTCTGCCTATCACCAGATACTGCCAAAATAGAAAAATTATACAAATAAGATAAAGTTAACACTGAAAAATGCAAAATATGTCACAATGCATGTATATATGTCAATGCATGTAAAATGCTCATCTGAAGTTACAAAAACAATTCCTCCTTTGTTCTCTCAGGATATTAAAAAGGTGGATTTTTGTCTACCTTATTGTTGTATTTGAAGCATCATGTACTCCTTATTAGGACAAAAAAGTAATAGGATCTCTGGTGGTGATGGGAACCTCCAAAAGATACCTCCACTGTGCACCATTTTGGAAGTGATTTTCCTTATCCAGCCCCATAAACTGAACAGTTAGGAGCTTCCTTGCCTTTATTTGAAGCTGCCAGAGACTGGTTGATGCAACATCCAAGAGCACCCAAGAGAGTGGTCCAGCCAGCCGACACCCCAGATTGTTGACATCTGTATTAGCTAGGGTTCTCTAGAGAAACAGAATCAGCAGGAAATATCTGTAGATACAAAATGTATAAAAGTGTCCCATGTAAGTATGTGAACAAGAAGTTCAAGGTCACAAGGCAGGCCGCAAGCTGGTAAGTCAAATGAAGTTCCCCAATGAACCCCCAGGAGAGGTTAGCTGGACAACCATGGGGATGGAAGAGTCCAAAATCCATAGGATAGGCTGTGAAGCTGATGACTCTGATGAGGGTCTGGACAAACTCCCCAGGAGAGGCTCACTGGCTGAAGCAGGAAAAGAAACTCTCTTCTGAATTCTCCTTAAAAGTCCTTCAGTGATTAGATTGTCATTCATTGCAGGAGATACTCCCCTTAGCTGATTAAAAATGCAATCAGCTGTGGATGCAGCTGATTACAAATGCAATCAGCTGTGGATGCAGCTGACATAGTCATTATTTAAGTCCATGAAATATCCTCATAGCAACAGACATGCCAGCACTTGCCCAACCAGACAAACAGGTACCACTACCTGGCTAGGTTGACACATGAACCTGACCATGACAGACCCAAACGGACTATAAATATCAGTTAACCCAGTGAATTTTGTGCCTATAACAGTTCAGATTCCCCATGTAGTTGGCCCTATCAGTAAGTAGAGAGTGGAGATTAGAAGTGAGTCCTATTTAGAGAATTGCTGCTGTGTTCTGAGTCCCTGTTCTCCTTGTCAGATGTGGACAGCTGGGGAAGTTCTACTTCTTCTCTAAACCTAAAGAGAGATAACCCAAAATGACCACCCTTGAGGAACTTCAGTTGTGTTCCATGAAGCTTTGGAACGTAAAGCAGACTATTGTTCTGTTTCTTACTCAGGAAGTAGAGAAGACAAGACCGGTACTGTGAAAATCTTTGGTAATGAATTTAGGTTTCACTACTAGAACTTGGCAAAGTAAATGATATGTGCTTCCTGTAAGAGATCAGATATATTCCCTTGTGGTAAAGTTAATGTGACAATTGCCCAAGAGTATCACTCTTATGTATGATGAGATTCAAGCAGAGAATATTTCTGTGGAAAGCCCCTGAAAAACCAGGGGCTTCCAAGTGGCAGTACTCAGAGGAAGGGCGTCCATTGCCCAAATCATAAGAGAGGAACTAGACAGAGAGTTTCAAAGAAGCCATGAAAACTACTCATAAACTCTCGTACCTGAAAATAGTCAACTTTCACAATCAGTCTGACCTACAGAACACAGAAATATCTTATACCAGTGCTGAACAAGAAAGGACTTTGTAAAAAACTTTCTCTCTTTTACCCCTCCCTCTCTGCAAAAGATACTCGGGAGGTTTTTGGAAGAAAATGAGTTGAGAAGAGAGAAGAAGTTGGCCATGCCTACTCCAACGGCAAGCAACTTGCCTGAGGCCGGTCCTATATGTCACAATGGAGAATGAAATGAAATTCAGAGTTCTGAATATTATAAATGACGGAGCATTCTCAAATTGCTGACTTGAGGTTGTTTTGTGATTTAACATTATCACAGGACTCCCTCCCTAAGAGTGATCAAAAAGGTCATTAAGCTTGCCCAAATTTTCATCTGGTGGCAAAGGAATAAATCCCTTCATTTAAAAATTTTAAAGGAATAGTAGAACTGAAATATAAACATGTATTTTAAAAGAATCTCCCAAGTCACATCTGTTCAATTTGATTTGGATATCTTTTGAATAAAGGAATCCTCATTTCTTCTACTCAAGGAGAAAAAGAAAGTATTCAAAATAGGAGCCTGACTTCTTTACCCTATAGAGAAAGAGAGAGAAAAAATACATTTAGAAGTTGTTTTATCCTTGTTCTTCTTTTTTTTTTTTCTCCATGCTGTCCTTCTCAGTATCACCATCTGGCAGTTATCCTGTGACAATTACTGTAGAAACAAGTGGCTCTTATCGCAGCAGCCATTGAAGCACACAATAGACATTCAAAAGAAAGAGAATCTCCAATCATATGCATCACAGATGTCAGAAATGTAAAATGGTTGACTAGAGTTTTACTTCTCTTTTTCTCAGTTTCACAAAGGCAAACAGCACATTTTAATCACCCTTTACTTTTGAGTACAACGATTAGACTGAAGCAAGTTTTCTCAAACTCAGGCCATTAACACCTTGGGCTGGAAATATTTTGCTGGGTGGGGCTGCCCTATGCATGGCAGGAGATTTAACAGCTTTCGTGGTTTTTACATACTACACTCTGGGAGCACCTCTCGACGGTGGTGACAGCTAAAAATGTCTCCAGACATTGCCAAATGTCCTCCAGGAGGTAAAATTGTCCCTTTCTCCCACCATGAGAACCACTGGTCTAAATAAACAATCAAATAACATAAATCTTGCTGTGCAATAAAATTCAAACAAAATTTATTCTCATTTACCATTTTTTAACAAATCATGGTAATTTGAGTTAAAAGTTACCTCTTTGTAAATTTCAATTGGAAATAGTTGATACATTACAGGAGAGTTGAAAATTAGATTTCATTTTCCTAAGGCTACTAGGACTCTTCAAAGTAAAGAGTCTTTGTGGTACTATTAAAATATGCCATGGAATTTGGAAAGGATAGAATTAGCTTTCATAAAGTCATATTTCATTGAAATTTTAATAACATCATACCTCAACTTTAAGGCTCTAACATCACATAAAGTTTCAGATAGTGTCTTTTTTTTTTAACGTACTAAATGAATGACAAAATTAAGCATTTCTTAAACCTTAAGAACTTGTCATGAAATTTTTCTAAACTGTTTTGAAAAAGAATGGATCTGTCATGCTCCCTTCCCAAACAGGCACTTTATTTATTTATTTATTTATTTTTCAGGCACTTTATTCTTGAGGACAACATTTTGGATTTTGTTATCATAGTTGTGGTAGTTTGAGATTGCATGCATGTCAGAAAAGTATGTTCTTAATATTTATCCATTCCTGTGGGAGAAGACCCATTGTAAGCAGGATCTTTTGATGAGTAGGATCTTAACTTAAAACATGCCCAACTTCATTCAGGTTGGGTCTTAACCCTTTTGCTGGAGTCCTTTAGAAGAGAATGAAATTCAGACCAAAAGAGAGAAAGCCATGGAAGCAAAAAACTGAAAGCAACAAAACCTAGAAGAAAACAAAGAGAACAGTGCATGCTGCCCTGTATCTTTCCATGTGACAGAGGGTTCCAGGATCACCAATAGATGGGAGAATCTTTAGGAAGAAGGTATCATCTTGACAGGGCCTTGATTTAGGCATTTCATGACTACAGAACTGTAAAGCTTATCAGCTAATAAATCTCCCTTGTAAAAGCCAACCTATCTCTGGTATATTGCTTTTAACAATGTACTAGACTAGGGCAACAGTAATGGTTACTATTTAAACTAGAATCAAGCCAGTTAAGCCAGAGAATGACAAGGATATCACTCTAATAATATGTCATTATGATGTCAGTGAACTTTTTCAAGAGTGACAACTACAAGTAAATTTTGATATAATATTTGTAATAGAAGCGATACTTCACAATCTTTAACAAGAAATGTTTTTCAAAGGACTGTGTTCTGCAAAATGAGTTTTGATTATTTTAAACTAGAAAAATGATGTTTTATATGCTCTCCTTATTTTTTGAATGTACACTCTTCCAAAATTATTTCTTGAAACGGGATTAAGTATATTAAGTCATACATCACATATGAGGTCATATAGCAGGTGAGCAAATACTCATGGCACAATGAGGCCATGTACTGCAATTTTCCATTCTCAATTCCTATTATGGGGAAAGAGTTTGAACATGTGTATGTACGTACATGCATATATGCATAGTGTCCTGGTTGAAAAGGATTATGTGCCCCAGAAAAACCATGTTTCAATCCCGATCCAATCTTGTGGAAGCAACTTTTTTTCTTTTAATCCCTGCCCAATAATGTAGGCTAGAATGTTTTAATTAGATTATTTCCATGGTTATATGACAAGCCCAACAGTGGGTATTAAATTTTTGATTAGATGGAGATATGTACCCACCCATTTCGGGTGCGTCTTGATTAGTTTACTGGAAGCCTTTAAAAGAGGAAGCATTTTGGAGAGAGCAACTGAGCCATGAGAACCACGAGGGTGCACCCAGCCAGAGACCTTTGGAGATGAAGAAGGAAAACACCCTTGGGGAAGCTTCATGAAACAAGAAGCCTGGAGAGAAAGCCACCAGAAATTGTCTTGTTCACCATGTGCCTTTCCAGTTGAGAGAGAAACCCTGAATGTCATCGGCCTTCTTCAAACAAGGTATCGTTCCCTGGATGCCTTAGATTGGACATCTCTATATCCTTGCTTTCATGGGGACATTTTCACAGCCTAGAAGCATAAACTAGCAACTTAAAAAATTGTCCCTTTTAAAAGCCATTCTGTTTCCTGGTACATTGCATTCTGGCAGCTAGCAAGCTAGAAGACATTGTATGTCTTACTTTGAACATAATGATAAGAATATAATCGTTTACATATAAAGGGCGATTTTTGAAGTGGTATCAATGACTTTTAAAAATTTACCTACTTCATACCAAATTACATAACTTTATACAAAGCCAAAGAATTTGTAATCTACAGTCTCTACTTCCATAGGTTAGAAAACTGAGACTCTTTGAGTTAGAATAATATAATAAGGTCCCACAGAAGGTCATGGTTTTAGTCAGGACTAGACAGAATCTTGGATCATTTGACTCCTCCACTAAGTGATCTTATAATCACACAGTGTGCTGAATATAGTGTTTTGAATGGAGAGAGGAAAGGCTGTGTAATTTCAACCAAAAACTTGAAATGCAAGCACTATGTTATGTACTAAAGTACTGGAATGAATTTAGGCACACTGAAATATTTAAGGATTTATTTACATGTAATAATGCCTCTCAGGATATTTATGATGTCCTACTTTCTAACAGTTGGTGGCTTCTCCAGTCCCTATCAACCTCACCCAACTATCCCCTAATGAAAGCAAATCGTGGGCTAATAAATATAATTACAAATAAATTACATTTTAGATTTTTATTTTTGTGGTAGCATACTCAAATGCACACTGGATTACTGTATAAATTAATGGGGAAGTCATTTAAACAGTGGCACAGATAACATTGTGGTGAAGAATAAAATAAAAAAAGAAAATAATTCTGCGTGAAACATTGTCATGACAATGTAACAAAGGAACAACAGAATAAGCTAAATTCACTCTAATTAAGCTCATGCAAAACTGTGTCACCAGACAAAGGCATCATTAAAGATAAAAACTCAGGCTTAAATTAGACAATAACCATTCACCTCAGGTGACAAGGCTTAATGCTTATTTAATAAATTTCCAATGAAATATTTATAAATGGATACAAATTCTAATTAACTGAGTCATTTTGCAAAAGAATACTTATAAGAAGCCTTCTAAACCACACTCTATTCTATGATTTTAAAAAATCATATACAGCCCATTTTTATTTGGGGGAAATACATAGATGTTTGGTAATACTACAAGTGGCATAATCTAGTAAGGAAAAATGAGCCATGGCCTTTTTCTTTAATCAAAAATATCTGCACTATTATTTTAGGTTTACTGGTCCCAAACTCAAAACACTTAACTTCTGTCTTTAAGACATCTGTGTCTGGAACCAGATGGGCTTAGAGACTAAAAATAGAATTGGGAAAATATCATGACAACCTTTCACCATAATATCATTGCTTAGCTATGGTTCATTCAAATTGAACAAAAGCTGCCCCATCTGATTACAGTGCTTATTAACATGCAATGAACTAGACTAGATGGACAAAATGATCAGAAAAACTATGGGGAAAATAAATTTTGTTTCATTTTGTTTTCCAGTAAGAATTGTTCTCACATTAGTAAAATTCAGATTGAATTTTCCATAAATAAAATTAGAGAAGAACAAACATTACAGTTTCCTTCATAGAAAGATTATTTCTCTTCCTGTCATAATGACTCCTTACATGCCCTAGAAAACCAAGGCATGTTTCTGGCTGTGTCGGTTTGAAACTGTTGTGTGCCCCAGAGAAGCCACATTCTTTAATCCTGGCCAATATTGGTGGGTGGGACCTTTTGATTAGGTGGTTTCTATAGAGATACATCTCCAGCCATTCAAGGTAGGTCTTAATCCACCTTACTGGAGACCTTTAAATGAGAACCATTTGAAAGAACAGGCAGAAGCAATAGAGCCAACGAGAGACCCAGACATTTGGAGTTTCAGAGAGTAAATGCCCCTGGGGAAGCTGTTGGAAACAAGAAGCCAAAGACCCCAGCAGATGCCAGCCACATGCCTTCCCAGCTGTGAGAGGTGTTCTGGACCCCCTTTGGCCATTCTTGAGCCAAAATCTCCTTCCCTGGATGTTTAGTTTGGACTTTTTTAAAGCCTTAGAACTGTAAACTAGCAGCTTAATAAATTCCTTTTTTAAACGCCAACCCATTTCTGGCATATTGTATTCTGGCAGCTTTTACAAGCCAATACATTCGCTTTGAGCTCTGAGGGTCTCAGCAATCCTGTGGATCAGAATGTGAGACAACCCAGCTCAGCCTTCCTCATTGTTGTCCTCATCAACCAGGGGGAAATACTCATGCATCCTTTGCTCAGAAATCTCCAGCCCATTGAAATTTGACTTTGTTGCTCTGTCTGTCTGGAAATTTGACCAGAAAAATCAAATTTAGAGGGATTTCTATCAGGTGGGTGATAAGAATGCATGTAAATTGTGCATGAATAAACTCTTATTTAGGACTACTAGGAAAGAATTTCTCCGAGGAGGTGATTTTCGAAAAGAAATGCAAATACAGGGAAGAACAGAGGTATAAGACTGTCTAGAGGGAAAATAGTGTAGACAGATAAAAAAGCAAGTCTAAGGGACTCAAGGCCTGAGCTTGCTTAGTATGTTTAAGGAACAACAAGGAGCTCAACATGACTACAGTGGAATGAGCAAGTGAGAGGAGGAGTACAAGGAGAAATCAGAGAGGAAGGAGGAATTGGAAAAGGGTAAGTGTGTAGCAGCAAAGAGCAAGTAGAGACACAGAGGCCATCCTGAGAAATGTGGATTGCATTCTGCATGACAAAGGGAGCCACTGGATGATTTTAAGCAGAGGAATGACATCATGTGACTTTCCTACAGAGGAATCTCTCTGGGTTCTGGGAAGAGAATATACAGTAAAGGATTTAAGTAGGAATCAGCAGTTCAGTCAGCTGGTTGCAGTAACTCAGCTGAGACTAATAGTCTAAGACTATTGGTGAAGATGGAAAAATGTGGCAAGAATCTGGATTATTCTGAAGACAGATTGAGTAAGGGAATGGATAGAGTGCTAAAGAGTAGTGTAAGAATTAATTTAAGGTTTCTAGCAGAGAAACAAAAGTGCAGAATTCCTGTTCACTGAGGTGTGAAGAGTGGGATGAGAAGCACATGCAGAGGGGGAATCAGGAGCTTTGTTTCAGCTATTTTATGTTTTAGGTGTTATGGTTTGCTTAGTAACGGCCCCCAAAGATATCCAGCTCCACATCCCCATTTCCTGTGAACACTGCCTTATATGGCAGAAGGAAATTTGCAGCTGTCATCAAGTTAATGACCTGGATATGGTAGATTATCCTGGATTATCTGGATAGCCCTAAATCACAAATGTTCTTATCAGAGAAACTGAGAGAGATTTGACAGCAGAGGAAGATGGCACTGTCACCACTGACACCACATACTGCCCTCCTGGTTTCACAGATGGAGGATGGGATCACCAGCCAAGGAATACAAGGGATTCTGCTCTAAAGGAAAGGTATTAGAGTTTCCCCTAGAGTCTCTGGAGGGAACGTGACACTACCAACACCTTCATATCTATTCTATGAAACTAATTTAGGACTTCTGACCTTAAGAATTGTAAGAGAACAGAAGTGCATCTTTTGAAGCTACCAAATTTGTGGTAATTTGTTACAGCGGCCATGGATACCCACGAAACATCCCTAAATCGGTTGACGGTTTTATGACCATCATCAAACAATAGATTTTGCCTGAAGATAAAATTTGAAAGTGTTCAGTTTACAAATGGCATTTAAATCATGTGTATATATAAGATCCTCTAGAGAATGTGTGGAGTTGACACTGAAAAGGAACAGGCAGTAAATAAGAATAAAACCAGAAAGCAATGGTTTCCTAGAGACTGCATGAAGAGTGTGCTTTAAGAAGCAGGGTAGGGCTACAGCATCATAAGTTGCTTCATGTAATATTGAAATTGAGGACTAACTGTTGGATCAGACATCAATGATTTAATGAAATGGCTCAAATAAAGCCTGAATGATATTGGTCTAAATGAGAATGAAATAGGGGTAGGACAGCAAGTAGAGATAACTTTTTAGATGAGCTTTGCTGGGAGGAGGAGAGAAAAAAACAGGATACCAACTAGAGGGAGAAATGCATTCAAAGGATTTATTTTTTAGGGTAGCAAATATTAAAACATAATTGTATACTGATAGGAATGGTTAAGTAGAGATTTTTTTTAATGATAAAGCTGTAGAGAGAACAGCATTTGAAGGAGAAGATTTCATATAGAAAAAAGGAAGTGAGAGATGAGATCCATTGCCTAGGGGAAAGCTATGAAACACACAGGTTCACATAGCTACATGTGGAGACCAATGCACTGTCAGGTAAAATGTTAAGTTACTTGGTTATTTTAATCTCATCTCTGTACCAAACTTATTATAGAGTTTTACAAATTTACAAATGCAGGTCAGATAATTTTGGGAATTTGTGGAAAGCTATTCCTTTAGTAAATTTCAGAACTGAAATTAAACTCATCTATCTCTGACCTCAAGCCCATTCTCTTTCACTAGTCAGTGGTTTCCAAACCAAAATGATCATTATAAACACATAGAAAATACTTTATAAGATGTATATTTCTAAGGCTTGCTCCAGAACTATAGAATCATACTATCTAGAAAAAGGAGATCAGAAAAATATTGCTTCAGATATGCAACTAAATGTGTGAACCTCTCATGAAGCATTTTGTGTAAGTATGATGGATGTGCCCACAAGATGCAGGCTTAATTCCACAGAGAAGCGACTAGCTATATTTGGGGAGAGGTAGAGATACATCAGAGAATTTATCACAAAAGGGAAATGTAAGTAGAACTTTGAAGCATGAACTGGCATTGCTTAATAAGCATAGAATCCAAAGAAAGAATACTTAGATATAAATACCAGAAGGAAAACCTTCAAATTCAAAATTGGACCACTCATTCTCTGAGATTGGACCTAAGAACAAAAGAAATGATGTAGAGATGACTTTTTTTTGTAGAGCTAGGTGTTCAAATTTATACTTGCTAGCTTTAGTTACCTCTATAAAATAAGAAATAAGGTCAGCGGTTAAGTAGGCAGATTCGAATGGTTGAGTGACAGGAATGAGGAGAAAGGAGCAATTTTTGAATCAAGGTAGGGAAGGATGAAAAAGGGACCTAGAAATGAAAGCATCTAGGTGAGATTTCAGAGAATACATGAGTGTATGGAATATACAGAACACATTATAGACCTGTCTAGACAGTTGTGTTATTTTCTCTGTTTTACTTGGCACTCTGGCATGTGAGCAGAGAAACAGTGTTGTAGGAATGTTTCAAGTTTGAGGATTTGCAGGGTTTTGAAAGTGAAAACATTCTGGGTAAGAAAAAAAATTTCTTTTACGAACTGTGTGAATTTGAGCAATTTATTAATCTTCTGTGCATGCCAATTTCATTAATGGCACACATGGAATAAACCTTGCACTCATTAGGTTGTGAAGGATAAAATAAATAAGCCAAATTGACCATTGTCTGACAAATGGTAGAAATTCATGGGATGGCAACCACCTTTACAGTTGTTATAGGTGTGAGAATGGGTTCCTAAATAGAATAAATGTAAAATCGTCAGACTTCAGAAGTCCAAGAATAATGAGGATAGATGTTTTGAATGTTCCTATGCAGAAACCTTTAAATACCCAGGATAATGGCAGGAAGGCTCGACAATGAACCTGAGAGATGGATTTGAAGAAAGTTAAACTATTTTATATCGCCTCAACCTGTTGATACCATTTTGCATCATAATCCTGCCACCCAAATGCAGTTGCTGTAAGTCCTTCCTTTGAGTCATCCATAATTTCATTTCCCTTGATTGTCTTTTTTTATGGGTCTGGTGACCTGATATTAGTCCTTGCAGTTGTAATTCACAAAGATGAAAGAGTATGTAGGGAGGGTTGTTGAAGTAATTTTTTTCCCACACAGGTTACTCCCTGTTGCTTACCTTCTGTCCTTTCCTTTATGCATTTCCTGTCTGGTTCCAATCCTCTGAAACTGCTCCTTGTAAAACTCACTAAGGGCTCCATGTAGCCAAATGAAAAGGACATGTTCAGCTTTCACTTCTCTTTGACTTTTAACATTGACTCAGCAACCACTCCCGGCTTCGTGAAATCCTCCCCATTTGGTTTCCACAATATGGAAAGCTCCTGGCTGCCCTCCACCCTCCCTGCTGCTCTCTCAATTCAAACACCAAGCAAACACTGTTATCTGGCAGGTCATTTCTATCACTGGACTCCTTAAATGCTGAAGGGAACGTGATTTCACTCCTTCTGAAGACAGAGAGACTGTCTCAGACTTGTATTTGCTCCCTCTCTGTAATTTAATATCTAAATTTTAGAGTTTTCCGGGTATATATTGGCCCTGCTATCCATGCATTATCTCCTTACAGAGAAAGAGGTCCATGACTAAAGATCATTAGATATTGTTTCTAGACTGACAAACTCTAAGTGCATGTGTCCAGGTGGTTCTAAACTTCAGACTCCCCAATCCACTTGTAGGATGTTAAAGGGACACTGAGGAGGCGAGCCGATGGGGCTCTGCATCAAGAGTTCCTTTGCTCTTAGAATTCTTTTCCTGAAATCCAACAACCTCATTAGAGAAAATAATAGAGTTGGTCTCTTCCATTATTCTATATCTCTTCAGCTTCATTTCCTTCATAGAACGTTCACAAACTTCTCATTTATCATTCACATTTCCTGTCTGCTCTACTTCCTGTGGTGGTTTGAAGCTGGTATACACCCAGAAAAGGTTTTGCTCTTTTAATCCCTCCCTGAGGGTGAGCTTTAGATGAGGTTATTTCAATTGAGACGTGGCCCACTTCATTCAAAATGGGTCTTAATCAGTTTACCAGAGATCTTTATAAGAAGATAAAACACACAGAAGTAGAAAGATGAAGTCAAGGGAAGCTCACCAAAAATGCCCCAGAGAAGCTGAGAGGGAGCCACACAAGCCAGAACTGAAAGCAGCAAAACCCAGGAGAGAAGGAGCAGCAGATGCCTGCCGTGTGCCTTTCATGTGACAGAGGCATCCTGGACCCTGGCAGCCGGTCTTCAGAGTCCAGATATAGTCTTATTGATGCTTGGAGCTGGACATTTTCATAGCCTAAGTTAATAAATCCCCATTTATAAAAACCAATCCTATTTCTGGTATATTGCATTCTGACAGTCTTAGCAAACTGAAACCCCCACTCACACAAATGGCACAGTTTTGAAAGAGCCATGGATTAGAGACCCCACTCCCCACATGCATGCCCCACTCTTTTCCCAGTATGTTGTTCGGCCCTTGCACCCAGAAGGGAAACCAAAATATTTCTAACGAATAGCTATATGATATACTGGCACTCTTTCTAATCATATGGAATAGACTTTTTTTTTAATCTGCAAACAAACTTTGATTAGTAGGTAGCCGAACTAATTCCAAAATATTATGATTTTTTTTTTCCATGGGCAGGCACTGGGAATCGAACCCTGGCCTCCAGCTAACAGGTGAGTACTCCGCTTGCTGAGCCACCATGGCCCTTGATTTGTTTCTGTAAGTGTCCTTATATAATATGTCACTTAGTACCCATATTTTATATTATCTTTGGACTATTGATTTTTCATCTTATGATCCAGAGAAAAAGCTACTTAAATCAGTGAGGAAAAAAATGTCCAAGCTCTATATAATAGTATATCACTGTAACACATTAAATTTGTTTGAGGATACAGTTCTTCAGTGTCATAGTCAACTCAAAGGAGAAAAATACATTAAATATTACTCACATATAGTTTAGGATGCAAATCATTTTTAAATTTCAAGTGAAACCACAATATCCTTGGGTTGGTTGCATTGGGTATTTGTAAAACTTCAGGGGACATAGTCAATTTTTCTTCCTAAGTATCAAAATCTGCACTACAGTTTGATTATAACTCACCCTACTATTGCTGTTCATTTTTAATAACAGAGGTTTTCTTTTCACATGTATTTAATAATCATTTTTTCACTTTTATAACCCTTGGAATAGGCGGCAATGCTTACATTCAATAGTTATATATTATAAACTAGCATGAGAGATTATTTCAATTTTGTTGCATATTTCTTATTTTGTCACTGGGAAAGTTTAATGTATCTGAATAGTACCGTTAAAACAACTATTTTAGTTCACAAAAATGCAAACTAATTAACTGCAAATGTAGTCTGTATACTTCAAGATTATATTCAGGGAGACATAAGAATATCAACTTCTTACAAGTTAACTTTTCTTAAGTAAAAATATTTGTCCAAAACTAACAACACACTCTTGTCACATCAAGACACTGTCAAGCTGTCCTTCATTGCCCACTGTATAACTAAAATTACATATGAAAATATTTCATATTGTAATTTCATGGTTCTTCTTGAACAAAGAAAATCTGATTGATTGCAATCATTTACACAGACATAAAGAAGAATATAAAAAAAAAAATCAAGTATATCATTTTAGGCTTCTATCCACAAAGCTTTGATAAATAACTACAATGAGAAATTCTGCACTCCTTCCAGATTGCATAAAGCAGCTGTGAATTCAGATTCCACACTTCATCTTTCATTTTGATGTGAATTCTTTTGATCCCCAGAAAGAAATATATTTATAATTTCCAAAAGAACAGCTTCAGAGGTAAGTAGTATCCAAATATTTTTATCTGCAGAGATAAAAAGTATAAAATGTCAGTGGTATTTGGCTTTGGATTGATGACGTATTATATAAGGATATAGAGATATTATTCCTATAAAAACTTGTAACATTAAAGCTTAGGGATTATTTAACTTTTAGCACAAATCATTTCTATTTTCCCACTGGAATTTAAGCGCTTTGCTCTGTTATATTGTATTTCATTTTATTTCCTCATTCTCCCTGCACAATTCCCACTAAAAAATTTTGTCTTTAGCAAGCTATAAAAGGAGAAAAGGAACATGAATCTAAAAATAAGAAAAAAACCAGGAAAAAGTGGAAAACCAATTTTCTGAGAAGATGCATCTCTAGTGTAAATGATCATAAGTCTGTAACTGTAAAAGACAAAAATACATTAAAATAAATTGAATGTATGTTTCTTCCAATTTGCTCTGCCAGATAATAGTAGGAGTAAATAATAGCAAATAGGTGATATGAAAAATAAACTTTTTGCCCCTGATGAGTTTTCTTCTGCTATTTTCTCTATCCAATGGTGTCTAATGGCCTATTAGGATTACATGACGGCATGTAACACACAGTGGGTAAAGAGAATACAGCAAACTCTGACTGATCCTGAATATAAGAAGAAAAAGAAGAATCTGAGAAATAAATTCATTTAATAAATAACCTGACGTCGGTGACAAATTTTGAATCTTCACGTTGCTTTATTTTGTGGAGATGTGTACATTCCTTACAGAGTTCTTCAGACGTATGGCACATGAATCAGATTTAACAGATCGTTTCTTTCCACACTGAGAGTATAACATTGTAGTTGGCATACAGTGCCAAAGAGAAATATAAAAGAATGAAATATTTTGAGTTCTATTGGGACAATCAAGTTGATTTGTACTAAAGGTTACATAGTCCCTGAACTATAATGTTACAAGTTTTATGGGAATGATATCTCTATATTCTTGTACAATGCATCATCAGTTCACTGCAAAGCACTGTGCTATTGCATGTTTCTATTTCTGCAGAATAGTATTTGGATAGCATTTACCTCTAAACAGATACTTCTGGATAGGGGAGCAATGGACACTTTAAGAACAAACTAAGCACTCATGAATTTAAATGGCACAGTAAACTACTCAGCGTAAGGCTATTGATTGTGCTTATCATTGATTATATTTTTGTGTTTCTACAATTATTAAGGTAAGTTGGATAGTTCTTTCCACACACAATGGGGAATAATTTGATTTAATATAGATTAAGATTTGAAATCATTAACTTTGCTTATTTAGACATCATCTTTGAGATTTGGGAGTTTATAAAAGGTTATTAATTAATCATATTTGGGAGGTTTTATAAGTTTTATAAGGATGCATGGATTTGGCAATTTTCTATTGAAGTCAGGTTTGACTTGAATGATATAGAAAATCATTCAAGGAAACTCCAAATAAACATTTTAATTAAATGAATATATTATTCAAATGTGTTTCATACATTCAGAAAAGTCTAAGTGCATATTAAGTTATTTCCACATATAAGAAGTATTATAATTCCAGACTCCTTAAAGTAGTTGTAAGAAATGTAGCTTTTTAATCTTTCTTTTCCTGAGGTTACTTGTGTCTCTTCCCAAGTTAGTTGGGTATTCTGAACTAGTAAATGGCAATTATAGTGGAAACTTGATGTCATTTTACTTTAGGATATTTTCTGTAAAGTCTGTTATATTTTATGTATATTTCTTTTTGATGATGGTTTTAGAAGAGGGTAAAATTTTATGTCTATGTCACTTTGATGGAGTAAAAGAAATATCATATTAGAATATATAAAGTATTAGCCTATTGAACACAAAAATTTGTTTCTGAAAATCCCATAGAAGCCCATTTCTAGGTATCTTTAAATGTAAAATAGATAAGTTCAGGAGAAGTTAGATGCCATTCCTCCAAACCCTTCTTCTCGTTCTTAGCTAGAGAGATACCAACGCATTCCATGTCTGTAAAATTCAGGCATTTCAGCATTATAACATTTAATGCTACCAACTGGACTGTGTCACGATAAAGTATCTTCTATTTTTAACTTTAAATAGAGAGACAAATTTAGAAGTCAGAGGCAAAACATGTGCTACAAATTACAGAAACAGTTTGATTCTTAAAAAAATACCACTGTTCAGAAATATATTCAAATTTATTTGTATTAAAATATGCTATATTTTGTAATAAAATGAGGATATTACTGGGAATTACATTTTAAATTCAAAATTCAATCATCAAAAATTCAAAACAAAATTTCCTTTCATTTTTAATTCCTTTAATTGGGGAGGGTAAACTCGACACTTCATCTGTACCAAGATATCAAAGCCGGTTCTTATTTTGTGCATTGCGGTACGCTTTCACAGTGGACGGAATTCAGCTTTGTCTCTTCACCATCATGTAGTTTTTTTAGCTTCAAACCTAAATACAGATATCAAAAAACTAAGGTTTTTATACACAGAACGTTTGCATCATGATTTATGTAGTTATAATAGCTACTGGTAAGAGATGTGTAAAATTCAGGCATGTCAACATTATAATATTTAATGCTGCAAATCAGACTGTGTCATCATATAATATCTCCTATTTCTAGTCTTAATTCACTCTAGCTGTATTCTGTGTTTGGAAAGTGTGAGGTCACTGGCATAAAGTTTTGATTCTGAGAACTTTTTTTTACATTTAATCCCCCCGTTCCACAATTTGGGGCGTATCACCAAAGGTGAACATGTTATGTTCCAGAAGTTGATTTCTGACAAGGACAGGCTCAGTTAATCCTCGACAGAGGAGTTTGTCAAAGACATTAACTTTTCAACAAATAATATTAAAAGTGCCCATTACTGTCATGACTTTTATTCCACATAGCATTTTATAAGGTGTTTACATGATGGATAGCAATAAACAAAGAGACCTTTTCATTGGTGCCTTTTTTGCTTGTGACGAAGATGGAATTTTGACATGAGAAAACATAACTCATCACATTTAATATTTCAAAGAATGTGTTGAATATAACATAGTAATTAATAATCCAAATTCCAGATGCTTAATGGAGGATGGTTGGAGCCACAGGAGATATGCAGATGGAGTGTGGAATGATTATATGTAACATAAGTTAATTATTAACTTCTTAGCTAAAGCAATTCCTGCTGATGGTGAACTGAACGAAGGTACGCTATTGCTAAACATTTCCAAATTGTATTTAAGAATCATATTACATCCAAAATTAACTGTTCATCTTTGAAGCATTACCTATAGTCACTAACCTTGACCATTTTAGGTTAAACTTTTCCAGAATGTTCTAACACAGATACACAGTCATATCATGAGTTTGCCTGGGTCATATACATGATGTCCCGAAATTCCTTTTCAAATCATAATTCCGTTGATGATACAACACAAATATTTGCAATATTAGCAATAAATTGAAGCAACATGACAATTTCCCTTTTATTCGGTATGAACTTGGTGTTCTCAGCCATACTTTCAACTTCCTAGGCAACAGCTATTTCAGTTAACCTTTTATTTTCCAATGCTCATTGCCATTCTGGATGCATTGGTTTTTTTCAGTTGATAAGTGCATATCTAAAAAAATAACCTTAAAGATGTGGAAGTATTTTTTTTCATCTATGATATAATAGTTTTCTTATCAGTGCTGCTTATTTGCATTAAAAAGTCTTCTTGAAATGTTAGTCCTTTCATTCTAGTTCATTACATTTTTATGACACATATTTACTTCATGTAGTTCACAGCTATAATTACAGCTTGTTTCAAAATGGTGCCTTAAATCCCAGTCTTAGCATATATACACTTGTGTTGCATAGTAAGCACATAACATTATTCAAGTCTACAAAATAATATGATCTTTCATTTTTCTGATATATGCATCCCTCTTTATTTAATTTTTATAAATTTACTTTTGATAGAGACATTTTCACAGGAAAAAATACTTATCTATTTTTAAAAATGAGTTGCAAACACAGTGACAAATGAAAATTGTCTTTATTTTTGCTGTGAGAGGGAGCAGGCAATACCTGAAGTTTGGGGAACTGTAACAAACTAGAGAGCAGTCAGTAATTGACTGTCGACTGTTGTGACAGGGGAGAACAGGACCAGCAAAGTCACAGCTCTTCCTGTTTTCCAAAGGAAACTGAGAATTTGGATCTTAAATACAAAATGGAACTTTTTACATTTCAAATATGGCTGACGTTAATAATTTTATTGTGATTAAATCTCAAATCAACCTGTCACAGAAGATTAAAGAAAGCTAAAGATGTAAGTTCTACCAAAAATCACACAGAAAACCATCTGTCATGAATGTGAAAGATTTGACCTGAATTTGACCTGACCTGAATGGCCAGTTGATATCCGAAGTTTAGTTTTTTAGGAAGAATAAAGACAGAACTTACGATTAAATTTTAAAGTGTCTTATAGCAAAGTAAATTTTAAAATGTGCAATTACTCACTGATTTCAGATGGGCTTTAACAACCAATCCAGGCCAAAAATTCTGCCAGACTAAACTGTCTGAACTGGCTTTTTGGACAGCGTAAGACAGTTTTTCAACCCTAGCTGCATAGCTACACCCGCTGGCACTTAAACAGCAATGCCAAAAGAATCTCATTAAAAATGGAATGCCTTTGGTAGACATTCAGTATAGCCAGTTGGGGAATAAAGGTCTGCTGATTTTGCCAAATTATTAGGCTGAGTTTGATGAGTAAATGAAATGATTAGAAAAAGGCATTTCCTATCTCTCAAGCAATGTTGTTTCAAAACTCTGTTTCTTTTCTAGGCTAATGGAAATAAAGTTGGGTTTTCACATAAATGTTTTGCAAACTCTGTGTTCAAAGACAGTAAAAATTTACCAGACACATTTAGGTTAATTAGTTTAAAAGTTTTAAATGCTAAATACCTCATTTACAGCACTTCAATATTGCCTTTTTCTCAGCATATAAAATAAGGTTAAAAAGTTCTAACTGAAAAAGGATAAGCATTGTTAAGAGAACTCTTTTCAAATTGCCTTGTATCATTAATTGGTATGCAATAATTTCATGCTAATCCTTCCTAAAATTGTACCTATCTTAGAAGAACTATAGTGGATTTCGATATTATTCTTTCTTCCAAAACATACTAAGTTAACCTTTGTCTTATAATTTGTTTGGCATAAAAGGAGGCCCTACAGCATAAAGAACTCAGTTTTATTACAACTCCTCCTAAATTCAGGCACTTTTTTCCAGGCATGGAATTCTCTTTAAATCAATATGCACAATGAATGTGCGTGTACATTGCACTAAACAGAGCTGAACAGGAGTTACATAATACAGTCAATTCTTCATGAACTGCCCAAGAAAGTTGAGGCAGAGCCATAAATTTCCTAGTAATAATGTGTTTGTGCCTTTGAAAAATATCATACTAAACATATAGTTTTCTAGACATAATTCTGAAGATCTGGTCACTTAATATTTATGGAAGATGGACAAATTTCTGCCTAGAGGAGATTTCCTTTTCACAACTCTTTTCATTCAGATGGTTATTCTGGGGCAGAATCCCTGACTGATAAATTCATTCAACAAATACTTTTTGAGCGCCTACAATGTGCAGGTCGTATTTTAGCTACTGTGCATATAGCAGTGAACAAAACAAGACAGTTCCCTGATCTTGTGGATTAACATACTAGCGGGAAAAAATAGATAGTAAACTAGAAAAGAGGTGAAAATTTAAAAATCACACAGTGGTAAATGCTATGGACAAAAATCAAATTGGGGAAAGGGATTGAGTGGGCTAATGCTTCTCAAAATATTAGCTAAAAAATTCCTTTCCTGAACATTTTGCCATGACTCTTTAACTAGGATAGAGACATTTGTATTTCTATGTATCTCTACTCTCACTACTTTACTTTTAATAATTATCAAACTTTATGCTATGATAATGTGAGATTGAGAAAAAAATACTTGAAGAATATAAAGTCTAGAAGACCCTGTTTTAGAGTCCATGCTTCTGTATGTTTCAATTTATTTTGTGTGCGTGACAGAAAGGGATTGCTGCTGCCTTAAGCAAATCTTCATTTGTGGATTTTCATCCTAATAAAACATTTACTTCCATTTAGTAGACGCAAAATGGGGGGAGGTGCTTCTCATTCACTCTTCTGCCACTACATAGTAAATTATCCTATCAATCCTCCAATCGGCTTACATTAGTAAGGATGCTTTTCAGAAGTGCGGGTTGATATCTGAGTCCTTGTCTATTAGGCAAGTGGAAAGAATCCTCCAGAGTGAAATTATCCTCATCCTAAAGACTGAACACACTAGACAAAAGTGATTTTTCAGTTGGATAGTGCAGCTGAGCTCTTAAGAGAATATTAACACAGACACAAAGGAAGTAGAGGATTGACTGTTATTTCTGGTGAAATACAGTGTACAGAATGACAAACCAAGAAAAGGCAGAAAACCAATAAAACTAATATCACTTTAATAATGTATGAATAGAATACAAAAATCTAAAACCCCTGACAAATCTTAAGCCTAAAGAGCTTAATTGGAGATGTATATAGCAGAACTATGACATAATTATTTCGCTTTTAGTTGATGGTCTGGTTTTCAGCTAAACGCATGCTGATAATTTCATAGCATTTTTTTCTCATCTTGTGTGACACATAGTTTGAGGAAAGAAGTACGAATTTTAAAAACTTTTAAAATGGACATTTTCAGATTTGGGTTTACAGAATAATTGTTCAGAAAGTACAGAGCATTCCCATATAACTTCTTTTTTGCCCTCCTGTGGAAGAGAGGGTGTATCTCATTATCACATAGAATAATCTCACTGTCCTAAAAGTGTCCTATGGTCCACCTGTCAATTCCTACCCCAGAGACCCTGAAGCCCTGATGACCACACTTCTTTTTACTGTGTAGTTTTGCCCTTTCCAGAATGGCATACAGCACAACATGTAGTTTTTTTTAGTCCGGCTCCTTCCACAAAGCAATATACATTTCAGTTTCCTTCACCTCTTTTTGTAGCCTGATAGTTCATTTCTTTTAATTTCTGAGTAATATTCCATCGCACGGATGTACCAATGTTTGTTTATCCATTCACTTATTCATTCAAGTAAGACTATCTTAGTTTCCATTTTTGGGCAATTATGATAAAGCTTCTATAAACATTTATGTGCAAGTTACCATACAGACATAAGGTTTCAATTTGCCTGCGAGCACCAGTGCTAGATTATATGGGAGGCATGTAGAACTTTTTAGGAAACTTGCAGCCTGATTTCATAAATATCTGTGCTATTTTGCGTTTCCACCAGTTAGGGATGAAAGTTCCTGTAGTTCTACATCCTTATCAGCATTTGGTGTTGTCAATGTAGTAAAATCAATTAAACAATTAAAATTGTTTTAATTTGCAATTCCCTGAGGGCTTATGGCATTGAGCATCTTTTCAAATGAATAATTACTATTTGTATATCTTCTTTTGGTGAGATATCTGTTAGATCTTTTGCTATTTTTTAACTGAGCTGCTTGCTTTCTTATTGTTGAACTTTGAGGGGTTTTTTTTTCCCCCTTAATGGCTTGGAAAACATTCCTTTATTCTCAATGCTTTATTCTCAATGTGTTTTGCAAATATTGTCTCGCAATTTGTGAGTTGTCTTTTCATTCTCTAAACAGTGTCTTTCTCAGGAAAGAAGTTTGCTTTGTTTTGTTTTGATATTTGAAAAGTTCTAGATTTATGAAAAAAAAATCTCCTTGAGAATACAGAGTTCCAATATACCACTCTCCTAATATTTACATGTTGCATTAGTATGGTACATTGTTTAATTTTAATTTACAATATCAATTTATTTCTTCATCAGTGATTTAGGTGTTGCATCCAAAATGACATGTTCAAGCCCTAAGTATCTAGGTGTTCTTATATACTATTTTCTAGAAATTTTAGAGTTTTACGTTTTAGGTCTATGATCCATTTGCATTAACTTTTATGAAAAGTGTAATGTTTATTTATTTATTTATTTATTTTAGCAAGTAGAAGTCCAGTTGTTCCTTTGAATTTCCTTTGCTCCTTTGTCAAAGGTCAAATACTTGTTTGGGTATATTTTTGAGCTCTCTATTCTGTTCCATTGATCTGGTTGTTTATGCTTTTGCCAATTCCACATTGTTTTGATGACTGTACATTTATGGTAGGTGCTGAAGTTGGATAGAATCACCCTCTTGATTTTGTTCTTTTGTGGTGTTGGTTATTCTGAGTCTTTTGCCTTTTTCCATATAAACTTTAGAATCAGATATCCACAAAACTGTATACTCGGAATGTGATTGGTATTGCATTGAATCTATTTGACCAAATTTGGGAAAACTGGCATTTTAATTATTTTGGCTTTCTATCCATAAACAAGGGATACCTATTTATTTAGATCTTTGATTTCTCTCACAGAGATTTAAGGCTTTCCTCAAACAGATATTGCACTTGATTCTTTTTTTTATGCTAATGAAAATGATGTTGCTTTTTTTTTTTTAATCAAATTCCAAATGTTCATTACTGGTATATAGGAGAGCAATTGACTTGTATCTATTAATCTTGAATTCTACAGTCTACCTATAATTACCTTTTAGTTCTAGGAGTTGTTTTGGTTATAGGATTTTCTATATAGACAATTATATCATTTGCAGAAAAATCCGGTTTCATTTCTTCCTTCCAAATCTGTATGCATTTTATTTCCTTGCCTTGCCTTATTGCAATAACTAGGAATACCATGTATGATGTCAAATAGTAGTGGTGACAAGGCACATCATTGTCTCATTTCTGATCTTAGGCGGAAAGCATCTATCTCTATCTCTCACCATTAAGTATCATACTACCTCCAGGTTTATTGTAGATATTCTATCTCAAATTGAGGAAGTTCCTTCTATTCCTAATATGCTGAGTGTTTTTTGTTTTTCTATCATAAATTAATGTTTCATTTTTTCAAATGCCTTTTCTGCATCTATTGATATTATCATAAATATTTTCTTCTTTATGCTGTTTATGTAATGGGTTGCATTAGTTGATTTTTAATGCTAAACCAGCCTTGAAAAATAGAAATTAATCCACTTGGTTGTAATATATTTCTTATTCATATGTTATTGGGTTTGTTTTGTTAATTTTTTTTTAAGTATTCTTGTGTCTAGATTCATGTGAGATACTCGTTTTTAATTTTTTTTCTAGTAATGTCTTTGTCTGGTTTTGATATCAGGATGATGTTGGCCTCATACAATTAATTAGAAAGTATTCCCTTTGCCTCTGCTTTCTGAAAGAGATTTTCAAGAATTGATAGCATTTCTTCTTTAAATGTATGGCAGATTCACCAGTGAAAACATCTGGACCTGAGTATGTCCCTTTTTAAAAGTTATTTATTATTGATTTAATTTCTTTAATAAACAGTTATTCAGATGACTTTTTTCTCCTTGTTTGAGTTTTGTCAGATTTTGTCATACAAGAAATTAGTCCTTTTCACCTAAGTAATCAAATTTGTGGGCACAGATTTTTTTAATATTCCTTTATTATCCTTTTACTGTCCATGGGATCAAATTTAATGCCCTTTTATCATTTTCACTACTAATAATTTGTGTCCTCCTTTTTATTGGTTAGCTTAGCTACAGGCATATCAATTTTAATGATCTTTACAAAGTAACAGGTTTTGATTTGGTCAATTTGGTTTTTGTTTTCATTTTCATATTTTTGCTTTCCTTTTTTATTTCATTGATTTCTGTTTTAACTTTTGTATTTGTATTATTTTCATTACTTTGGGTTTAACATGCTCTTCTTTTCTGAGATTCCTAAGGAAAATGTGGTTATTGAAACTGGAAGCTTAGATTATTGCCTTTAAAATCTTTCTTCTTTTGTAATATATTTATGCAATATAATAAACTTTCCTCGAAACAATACTTTTGCTGCATTTCATGAAGTTTGATAAGCTGTATTTTCATTTTCATTTAGTTCCATATGTTTACAACTTTCAATTTCAAATCATTTTCAATACATCTTGAGAATTCTTTGACCCAGGTGCTATTAAGAAATGTGCTGCTTTATCTCAAATATTTTGTCAACTTCCAATGATATTTCTGTTATTGACTTCCAGTTTAATTCCATTGAGTTCTGAGAGTACACTTTGCATGATTTCTATTCTTGTAAATGTAGTAAGGTGTGTTTTATTGCCCAATATGTGTTCTCTATTGTGAATGTTATATATGAATATAAGAATGAGGTGTATCCTATTGTTGTTGGATTGGTTATTCTATAAATGTCAATTAGATCTAGTTGATTGATGGTGCTAGTTACTTCAACCATATGAGTTTCCTCTACTCTCGTAACATAACAATGTATGGTTATATAATGATATATAACCAATACTGATTTCCTGCCCGCTGGCTGTGTCAAGTACTAAAAGAGTCTCCGACCATAATAGTTGATTCATCTATTTCTCCCTGCTGCTCTATTAGTTTTTTTCTCATGCGTTTTGATGCTCTGTTGTTAAGTGCATACACATTCATAATTGTTATGAATTTTTGGAGAATTGACTGCTTTATCATTACAAAGTACCCATCTTCAGCTCTGATAATTTTCCTTACCCTGAATCTGCTTTGTCTGAATTTTGAAATTAATTGTAGCTACTCTATTTGATTAGTGCTACCATGGGTTAACTTTCTGCATCCCTTTACTTCTGTCTTTATTTTTAACGTTATAGACAATATACAGACCAATCTTACTTCCAGTGCACTCTGATAGTCTCTGTCTTTTAATTGGTGCATTTAGACTATTATCATGTACAGTGATTTGTTATATAGTTGGATTAAGATCTATTATATTTGTAACTGTTTTGTATCTATTGCACTTTTTCTTTTTTCCTGTTTTTTTTTTTTCTTCTGCTTTTTTATTGTCCTTTTTGGCTTTAACAGAGCATTTTATAAGATTCAGTTTCCTTTACTCTCATAACATATCAAATATACTTTTTTGCAAAATAGTCTTTTAGAAGTCGTCCTAGAGTTTGAAGAATACATTTGCAACTTATCTAACTCTTCTTTTACTTAATACTATATGACTTCATGGATAACACAGGTACCTTAAAACAGACTTTACCCAGTTCCTACTTCTCATCCCTATAATATTCATATCTTAGATATTACCTATACATAAACTGTAATGATCCAATATAGTGTTGCTATTATAGTTTTGAGCTAGTTGCAATAGATTAGATCAGTTTAAGAATAAGAGAAAAAAATAGATTTTATTTTTACTTTCATATATTTTTTCTTGAATGCTCTTCTTTTATTTATGTAGATCTGAGTTTCTGATCTATATCATTTTCCTTCTTTTTAAATACTTTCTTTTAACATGCCTTGAAAGGCAGTTCTGCTAATGGCACAGTCTTTCAGTTTTTGTTTGTCTGAGAAAGTATAAGGTATTTCTCCTTCACTTTTGAATGCTAATTTTACTGAATACAGAATTCTAAGTTGGTGGATTTTCTCATTTGAATACTTTGAATATTTCAAAACACTGTCTTTTTGCTATATTTCTTGCTGAAGAGAAGTCAAGGCCAATTCTTAATTTTATTCCTACATGTCTTTTCCTGTGGCTTCATTAAAATTTTATTTGTCCTTGTTTTTTTCAGTTTGAATATGCTATGCTTAGGTTCAAATTTTGTTATTATCTTGTCTGGTGTTCTCTGACATTCCTAGATATGCAATTTGTTGTCTGTCAAAAATTTTGGTAAATTTTCTATCTGTATTACTTCAAATATTTCTTCTTTTCCTTTCTCTCTTTCTTCTGCTTCTCATATTCCTTTTATACATAGTAATTGTCACACAGTTCTTGATTAATGTATTGCATTTTTTTCTCTTTGCATTACACATTTGGAAGTTCCTACTGACATATATTCAAGATCACTAATTCTCTCCTTAGCCATGTCCAGTCTGCTGAGGAGCACAACCAACATTCTTCATTTATGGTACAGATAGGTTTTTGAGTTTTATCATGACTTTATGATTCTTTCTTAGAGTTTCCATCTTTTTGCTTAGGTTACCCATCTGCTCTTACAGGTTGCCCACATTTCTCCATTATAGCCCTTAGCATATTAATCATAGTTAGTTTAAATTCTTGATCTGATAATTCCAAAATCTATGCCATAGCTTAGTCTGGTTGCCCTGTCTCTTTGTATTTTGTTTTTAGTGTGTCTTGTAATTTTTTGTGGAAAGCCAGACATAATATATTGGTTTTAAAAAAACTGAACTAAACAGGCCTCTGGTATAAGAGTTTATATTTATTCGTTAGGAGTTAGGCTGTGTTGGCTGTACTCTATAGCTACAAATGTCAGGGACAAAAATTTCTTCTGATGTCTTTGTTTATTCTTCCCTTTTGTCTTTGAATTTCTTTTTAAATAGGATCTGAGCCTTGCCGTTCTATTTCATTGCAGTATTTCTTTATATCTGGTATAAGGTGGTAAGGACAGGTGAAGCACTCTATATCATGCTATTGGGCCTCAGTCTTATAATGAGTCTGTATTCCTGTGATATGACCTTTACACATGTTCTAAGCTTTTTCCCATTCCTTAGGTAAAACAGGGTATATAGTGAGGGCTGAAGTTGAATCATCTACATCCCCATGTAGGTTAGATTCTGTTAAAACCCACATATTTCACATTCTGTTAAAAGTTCTCCTTGAGGGAAAACATTTCTTAAGGAGAGGAGAATGCTCTCACCCATTTTCAAAATGGTTACAATCGTCATTTACTGTGTACCCTCCCACGGCTTCCTATCCATTTAACCATCCCCACCCACACTGGATGCACAAAGGGAATTTTCTCCCATTTTCACAATGGGAATGTGGTGAGACTTTTGTAGGTAAAATTCAAGAAAGTGTGGGAACCTTATTAAGGTTGGGCCTCCAGGAGTTTTAAATCTCTCAAACTGGCTCATGTTCCATTTCCTGCAATTAGACAGTTGCCTTTTAAGTAGGATTACCTGATGCTGACTCCAGTAGCCTCTCCTTGCAGGAATTTCTGATTCTCTGCATCTGCCCATTTCTACAGTTTTGGGGGTGATAGTTTGCCATGCGACCTCCATTCTCTTATGGATCTAAAAGTAGTTGTTAGTTTTCATTTGTCGATTTTGCTTTTCAGCTTTCATTGTTTTATTCTGAGGATGGAAGTGATGATTCCTTCTGAACACTTTTAATGGCAGACTAGAAACTAGAAGTCTTTACAAATTTATTTTTCAATAGGAAAAATATATAACTGTTTCTAATATTGAAGATGATTTTTCACCAATATATTTCTAAAAATTCACATTTACTCAGAAATGAAAAAAAATACAGAAACAAAAACGTGAAATCTTATTTGAGACACGGTCCAGCCAGAATTAAAATAGGTTTAAGTGACACTAGGATAGCAGAACACAGCCCTTTACCCTGTAGGTGAATATTAATGTTTGTGGGTGTGTGTACGTGTGCATGCACATGCATGCACATGTGTAAGGCTGGTCAAATGGCTGATAACTCCCATTCATGGTAAAAATAACTATTTAACACGTTTTTTGTTTTACTAATTAAATAGACCATTTGTTTGAATGAAGTAAACAGAGCATGAAACAGATTATTGTCACACCAAATTTTCTTTATAATTTTAGATATATTCTAAGTAAAGAACATTTAGTACATCTACAATAGCATCCTCTTGAAAATTTGTAGCAATTGAATTTAATGGAAAAGAAATGGATATTTACCATCAAAAAGACAAGTGGAAAAGAAAACCTGCAAGAGAAGCAGTTAATGAGCATAATATATGTATAGCATTTGAAAACTATACTAATTTTTATGATTTTACCACATTATAATTCTCACTCATTAATGACTCAATAGCCTTTGACTTTTGCCCTCCAGAAATGCAAACTGGAGTAAAGTTTATGTATATAATTCTGTCCCTTCAGGTCCAATACAATTTCACTACCAGTGATTGGGGTAAAGACTACACTAAAGGTACAGTTGAAAATGCCCAAATAGCAGAATTAAAATTCAGTTAGTTAAAAGCCAATTGAATAAAAATATGCAGTATTAGCAAAATGTATTAGTCAGTGTTCTCTAGAGAAATGGAACCAACAGCAAATCCCTAGGGCAGGCTGTGAAGCTGGCAATTCTGATGAAGGGTCTCAACGAATTTCACAGGAAAGGTTTGCTGGTTTAAAGATCAGTAAAAATTTTCTCTTTTTCTTTAAAAATTTTCATGTAATTGTATCAAATCCAACTGATTATACTATCTCCCCTGCAGGACGCACGCCCTTAGTTGATCACAGATGTAATCAGCCACAACTGCCACCAACTGACTAATGATTTAATAAATCATCCTTCCGGTTTATCAACAGCCATGAAATATCTTTGCAGCAATGATTAAGCCACTGTTTGCCTGACCAGAAACTGGGCATCATCAAGTGGACACCAGAACCTAACCATCACAAAGAAGGGTTCATTTCTTCAGGGGAAATGTATTGGGAGGGACGAAGAAAGGGGGAGTGCAAAGAATCACCTTGTCATTGCTCAATATTAAATGGAGGACCATGATTTTGTTGTTTAGTGCTTGCTTTAGCTTTGTTTTGAAGACTTATGACTAGTTATTATGCCAAAGAGCAGATCTACAAAGAATGAGTCTCTAAAAAATCGAGACTAATTTTATGCTGAGATAGAGGGAACAACTATAGAAGACAAAATGCTTTCCTTAGCATCTCCTTTCAATATATGTTTTATTTCAGGAAGTTTGCAAGCCCTAAATCCTGTGCCCCACTTCAATATGAGCCTTAGGTGGGGCAATTGTGAACTCTGCATTTAGAAGTCCCTTCTTAAAGTTGGATAAAGTCACCCTCTTGATTTTGTTCTTTTGTGGCGTTGGTTATTCTGAGTCTTTTGCCTTTCCATATAAACTTTAAAATCAGATACCCTCGAAACTGTATACTGGGAATGTGATTGGTTTTGCATTGAATCTATTTGATTAAATTTGGAAAAACTTGCATTTTAATAATTTGTCTTTCTATCCATGAACAAGGGATACTTATTTACTTAGATCTTTGATTTCTTTCACAGAGATTTAAGGTTTTCCTCATACAGATATTGCACTTGATTTTATTTTTATGCTAATGAAAATGATGCTGCTTTTTTTTAAAAAATCAAATTCCAGTTGTTCATTACTGGTATATAGGAGAGCAATTGACTTGTATCTATTAACCTTGAATTCTGCAGCCTAGCTATAATTAACTTTTAGTTTTAAGAGTTGCTTTGGTTCTTGATTTTGGAGTATTTTTCTACATAGACAATTATATCATTTGCAGACAAATATAGTTTTATTTCTTCCTTCCAAATCTGTACGCATTTTATTCCCTTGCCTTGCCTTATTGCAATAACTAGGTATACAGTATGATGTCAAATAGCTGTGGTGAGAAGGCACATTATTGTCTCATTTCTGATCTTAGGAGGAAAGCATCTATCTCCATCTCTCACCATTAAGTAAGATGCTACCTCCAGGTTTATTGTAGATATTCTTTATCAAATTGAGGAAGTTCCCCCTATTCCTAATTTGCTGAGAGTTTTTTTGTTTTTTTAATCATAAATTAATGTTTTATTTTTTTCAAATGCATTTTCTGCATCTATTGATATTATCATAAATATTTTCTTCTTTACCCTACTGATGTAATGGATTGCAGTAGTTGATTTTTAATGCTAAACCAGCCTTGAAAAATAGAAATTAATCTACTTGGTTGTAATATTTTTCTTATTCATACGTTACTGGGTTTGATTTGCTAATATTTTGTTAAATATTCTTGCGTCTGGATTCATGTGAGATACTGGTTTTTAATTCTTTTTCTAGTAATGCCTTTGTCTGGTTTTGGTATTGACACACTCATTGACTCCTTATTTACCTGAAGGTAAAATGGAACAGTAGCAACATCTATTAAAAGCAAAATTAAACAGCTCTTTATTTATTGATTCATTTACTCATTTATACCTCTAACAAGAATTAATCAAGCATTGATTAATCTGCTCAGTCAAAAATCACCATGCTATCTAATAAAAATGCCAAAATGGTTAGGAAAACTCCAAGTATGAAATAATTGCCTTTCAATAGGAAAAATAGGCAAATGAGACTATTAACAGAATGAGAGGTTACGCATAGAATATAAATACAGTAGGAAGTGCTATGGGAACCCCAGGTCAAGGGCATAGACCTATTATGCTTCTGATAGACTACAGTGCCTGAGGAACACGGATCAAGCAATTCCTACCTCTGAGGCCCAGACTTATGGAGAAGTGCTAACAGAGCAATCTGAGAAAGAGAGGAATGCAATGTCAAGGAAAGGTAATGAAAAAGAAGGGAGGGAGGGAGGGAGGGGAGAAGAAAGGAAGGAAGGAAGGCTGGCAGGCAGGCAGGCAGGCAGGAAGGAAGGATGGAAAGAAGGAAGGAATGAGGGAAACATTATTTTAGTTCATTCTAGGTGCAAGATATATGGTTAACACTTTCACTTTATGTCTCCTGATTTTGTGCCATATATCTAGGGTAAGAATCAGATGAATAAGAGCTGAAAAAATCTGAGCAATTAAACATGAGCTATTCTAAAGGTCTGTAGTATGTTGAACCCAGAGTCAAAAAAGTTACTTAGCACAAAGACGATCAACAAGATAATCATAGGCAAGAGAGAGAAATTGACTTCCTGTATAACCTCTTGAAGGTAACCTGATGCCTAGATATGAGCAAAAATTACAAGCCATCCTAAGAAATAGGAAGATATAGCCAAGTCTAAAGAACAAATCGAAACTTCAGTGAGATACAGGCTTAGACATCAATTCAAAGAGATAAAGAAAAATATGGCAAAAAAAAGGATATTAAGAAAAATTGAGTGAGCATAAAGAAGGATTTGAAAGCACAGCACCATTGTTCACAATTGCTGAAAAGTGGAAGCAACCCAAGTGTCCATCAATTGATGAATGGATATTCAAAATATGATGTATATATATATATATATACATACATCATAAAAATTATGAAAAGTATTTAGCTGTACGAAGAAAAGAAGCCCTGATGCATGCAACATGGATGAGCCTAGAGGGCATTAAATTGCATGAAAGACACAAATATTGGGTTATTTTCCTAATATGATCAATAATATGCTTATTGATTACAATAAGCAAACTCATAGAGTTAAAACCTAGAATATAGATTACTAGGAGATAGAATGAAAGTAGAGAAAAGGGATCTGATGATTAATTTGTACAGAATTTTTATTTAGGTTGATTGTAAAGTTTGGAAATGGATAGAAGTCATGGTAGCCCATTACTGTGAGTATAATTATCAGTGTTGAATTATGTGTATGATGGTGGTTGTAAGGGAAAGTTTGGGTCATGTGTGTCATTAGATGGAAAGCAAAAGGATAAAACATGGGGCCGTTTAGCATAGTGAACCTTATAGGTGATGACTGGAATTAACAGTATGACTATAAGAATGTTCTTTCATGAACTAGAGCAAATTTGCATCATTACCATAAGGCATTAAAAAGAGGGTAAAATATGGGGAAAACACACCTAATGCAAACTACGGTCTATAATTAAGCAATTTTTAAATATTCTTTCATCAGTTGTAACAAAAATATCACAGCAATGCCAGGTGTCAATAACAAAGGAGTATGAAAGTTAAGTCGTTTTTTTCTTTTTTTTACTTTTGGAGTAAAGTGCTGTAAAATTGACTGTGATGATGAATACTAAACTCTGTGAATATTCTGTGAGCCATGGACTGGGCACTTTGGGTAGATTATATGGCGGGTGTATATATCTCAATAAAACTGTTCTTTTTAAAATTTGGCTTAAATAATTGATTCAGTGGATTAAATTATTACTCCACTTACAAAAATTGGTGTTATGCCTCTTTTCAGAACTGAGCATTATACTGAAGAAATACACTTTTATTATTATAGGCAATCTTTAGGTCCACTTCTTCATGCATCCCTGCTAGCACCCAGCGCTACAGATATGGGGACGCATAGAGGGACAGTTTTGGCCACATTGACACAGGTCCCACCCTTTAGTCAGAGAAATAACCTCAAAAAACATATCATCCCATAGTTGAATCAGGAGATAATGAGGAATGAAGAAGCAATCTGAAATGCAAAGGGTTCTTGACACTCATAAAATAATGATTACATGCCTGATGTTTACTGGGATAAGAGGTCATTTTATTAATAAAAATTATTTAGTACATTTTTGGACAAGATTAGCACTCATAATTTATTTTCTTCTAGAAACTGGAAACAAGAAGAATATAATGGAAAGAACTACATTCCAAAAGTGAAAAATATAATTCATTGGTTAAGCAATTAATCATGGGAAGTCAATTAGTAATGGTAGGGGGAAAATAGCTGACCCAGCTATCATTTTTAAGTATTCTATGTAAATAAGTATCCAGTCCCAGATTATCAGTGTTGATAAGTGTAATGAAGTGGACATTTAACTAGTTATTCAGTAGATAAATTGAACGAGGAAAAGCAATCTAGAAAATTCTGTTTATTTTTTGAGTTACATTCATATTCATCCACAATATTTATTGGGTAGATTTCAATATTACCCCTGCTTATTATATGTACATTATACTAAGGTGGTCTTCAAATATTATACCACATAGTGGATAGAAAGGAATTAGGTAACATATTTAGAGTCTGTTCTGATCTCGATTTCTGCCATTTATTTTTTTTTCTGCCTTCCATACAAAAACACTTCAAATAATAAATATTTCCCTTTTTAGTTACTAGGTCAATTATTCATATGATACTCCAACTCCATTTTAAACTCAAAATTTTCTAAGCATTTTATACTACAATATAGAGTACACCAGATGTGGTACAACTTTACCACATCTGCAATCCAAGTGGAATTTTTAGCTACATTTCTGCTATCTTTAGAGCCCTCTTTAGCTTAACGAGATGCCTTTTCTAAGGTTGTTTCAGGAAGTTTCAGGGAGTTGAGACATCTGATTGGTTTTCCCTTTGAGAATGTGACTCCCGGGTGGGGAGGGTGGATATGGTAGGGGTCCTCAGGCCGGCTGGGCAACCATTGAGACCTTAACCACGTCAGATCCCTAGCAAGGTTTAGGACTTCCATTAACCTTTCAGAGTCTTGGTTGTATCATTCTTGTAGTGTTTCTGATCCTCCTCCAAGGCTCGCAATGAGCTTTTATATTTGGAAAAATGAAAAAATAGGAACTAGGTAATTGGTAATGGGGGTTCTTAAAAATTAGCCATCTTGGGCGGGCCACAGTGGCTCAGCAGGCAAGGACGCTTGCCTGCCATGCCAGAGGACCTGGGTTCGATTCCCAGTGCCTGCCCATGTTAAAAAAAAAAAATTAGCCATCTTTAGAGTATAAGGATTTGTCACAGATTGACAAATGTCCTAAATCCCACAATGCACAGAATTAGCAGTCTAATGCTCCAGAAACAAATGTTGATATTTAAAACTGAATTCTCAACAGCAAGGTTATATTTAAAGCTTTTTTTAATATAATGGAATATTGAAAACATTTTGAGAGTATTTTATTGGAATTGTTTTCATCGTTTGTATATCCTGAAAAATATACAAAGGGAAAGGTATTTCAGTACTATAGTATAATTTCATTATCCAATAGCCATAAGTATTTCAGTATATGGCAGAATTCATTTGATTATGAGCTTTTTCTTCACATTATCTTCATCTCACCCCAAAAAGCTAATATGGTAGCCTCTGAGTGAACACAACACGAAATACATGTTTTGGTTACATACTCACAAAAATGACATAAGACTGAACAATAGAGATCTTTATGTCAAAACATAATCGCTATGTGGGATATTTTGCACATTTTCTTTCTGTATTGAGTTATGGCTATAACATTGTCAAAACCAAGTAATAAACCCATTTTTCTAAAGTTGTGTGTGTCTTTAATTGCACTTAGTTCAGCAAGATCCAGCAAGATAAAATTTAATAACATGGAAACAGAATCCTAGAATGTAGTTTGACCTTTCTTTTATTCTTTCTAGCTGCAGGGTAACAGTATTCTGCATCAAATCAAAGGGGAAAAAATAAGTGTGATCTCATGGGAGTGCATTTTATTGATTACAACAAAGAAGAGGGGTACAAGTTCATTTGGCTCTCACTACTTGGTCTTGACATAGAAACAACTTTGCCGAGAAAATGAGTATGAGGTAATGCCATCATCAATAATTGCTTAAATCATCTTGAAACCATGGAAGCTGAAACTTTGCAAAAAGAGAA
Source organism: Tamandua tetradactyla (assembly GCF_023851605.1). NCBI lineage: Eukaryota > Metazoa > Chordata > Mammalia > Pilosa > Myrmecophagidae > Tamandua > Tamandua tetradactyla. The sequence goes on from NC_135352.1 coordinate 35,193,004, forward strand.
AGCCCTGTGAACGTAAAAGCATGGTGAAAGCAAGTTCTTGATATAATTTAGGATTTTTCATTCAGCTGTAGCTTTAAACAATATATGACTTTAAATCCTAGTTTGGAGTACCCTGTAGTTAATAACTACAGATCAAAGCAGCTTGTAGATTTTTTCCTACTAGTTATAGCTACTACACACAGAATTAATGGAATACATGCAATTAAATAGGCTTCTTCTAGTATCGTTTTATGATTCAAGTAAGAGAGAGGTATTTGTTACAAACAACCCAAAAGCTTTTAGATGTATGTATCTTCTAAATATTGAAATCTATTTTAATCTGTATACTTAAAACAGAAAATCCAACAATGGATATAATGAAGATCATTGTGCTGGTTTGAAATTGCTACCCAGAAAGACCATGTTCTTTTATGCCTAATTCAATCTTGTGGGGCAGACCTATTGTTCAGGGTGTCATTTGATCAGATTATTTCCATGGAGTTGTGACCCTGCTCATTCAGAGTCTGCCTTAATTATTTAACTGGAGGCCTTAAAAGAGCTTACTGAGAGAAAGAATTCAGAACCATGACAGAGAATAGAAAAATGAAACCAAGATACAGACATTTGGCGATGCTAAGCTAAGAGATGAACTGGAGAGTTTGCCCTGGAGAAACTAAGTGAGGGCCCATGAATGCTCAGAGAGGAGGCCACTGGGACCAGGAGCTGAAAGCAATGAAACTTGGGAGCAAAGGGCCAGGAGATTTGTCCATGTGCCTTCCCATGTGCCACAGACACCCTAGAAGTGATCAATCTTCCTAGAGTGAAGGTACACTCTTGTTGATGCCTTGCTCTGTACATTTTTATGGCCTTAGAATAGTTCATCTGTAACTTAATAAAGACCCTTATAAAAGCCAATCCACTTTTGGCATGTTGCATTCCAACTGCAATAGCAAACTGAAACAACCATTAAGATGTAATGATATGAGAAAGTATAACCTTGTTGATGCCTGGACTTCTAATCTTCTAAACTTAAAGCCAGTCAATTCTCTTTGTTCAAGCTGATTCATTGAATGGTATTTGCCATAACAACTGAGCAAACTAAGACAGGAGGCAAAAATAACAATAATAGCAGCAACAGTAAAAAAAGAAAGTTAATTCTTACTGTGTCTTGTGTGTCAGGTACTGCCTCAATCATTTTACATGTTTTAGCTCAGTTAATTCTCATGCCAAACCTATAGAATAGGTAGTATTATTTGCCCCATTTTACAAATGAAAAAATTAAGGCACAGAGAGGATAAATAACCTATCTAATATTAATTCTTTGTGGACTACGTTCAGAGGTGTTTTGGTAAACCAGTTCTCTGGCCTGTGGGTAGAGGTAAGGAGAACATTGAATAATGGCATTTGCTGCTTTCTGTGGGTAAATACTCACAATGACCATACTTTTATTGAGAAATTTTTACACACAGTCCATTCATTAAAAAAAAAAAAAAAGATGTAATGGTATAATTCCAAGATGCGTTCTTGCCATTTATCGATTTTTCCAAAATGTTTACTGTCCACCATATATAAAGGTAAATGTCTAACTCAGGTCAAATCTAATTCAATACTTTGAAAGATTTTGCTTCATCTTTCTAACTTGCAACTTAACATTAATAGATAATAGTATAAGACAGGTACCTTACTAAATGGTTCATATAATTTTATTTAACCCCTAGGTGAAAAATTGTGAAGGTCAGTACTATCATCTCCATTTTATGCTTGAGGTAACCAGACCAGAGAAAGGTTAAGCAATTTGCAGAAGCTTACCATTATCAGTAAACCAGGAACCAGTCCTTAAAGAGTCAGCGAGACAGGTGGCTCAGAGCAAGGCTCTGGAGACAGAGACCTGGAAGCATCCTTTCAGCTCTTGCCAGCAGAATGACTGCTTTCAAATTTCTTAGCTTGTTTGTGTCTGAGTTTCCTCTTCAGTAAGTTGAGGTAAGGACCTCAAAGCTTTGTTATAAATATTAAATGTGTTAATATTTTTAAGGCACTACAAAGTGTCCGTTAAATAAATAAAGCAAGCCTCTATAATTTTTCAAAACAGTATATTTAACAATACTGCCCTTTACTAGCTTCCTGGAGTTGTTTGTTTCTGTTAAATATATTTGCAATCAATTCTGGGTAGGAAGCCAATGTGAAAAATAACACATAGCACAGAGTTGATAACCGTTTAATAAAATGGAGCTCAAGAAAGAAGCATTCAATATAGCTCAGGAAAACAATTAAAAAGGAATATTTTAATGCATGAACCTGACAAATTGTATAGTTGCACATCGGAGGAATCCCTTTCAACAAAAGATCAGAGGCTGCTTCAGATTTACTTTAGCATCTGCACACATACAAATAAAATCCCTCCTGAGAATAAGTGTTAGATTATTTTTTCAAGTAATTCTCATTTAAAAGAGGATTTTCCATCAAATATTCCATGTTACTCTCTATCATTTCACTTAAAGTAATATTTTATACAATGCTTATTTAATGAAATAATGTTAGTCTGATGTTTATGTAATATCTTTTGTTTGCAAATAGGACCTTATTCTTAAAAAAATTCCCAGAAGAAACATTAGAATGTTTCCAATCAATGCACACAGAACCTACAATATATAAAACACAACTTACAAAATAGTATTGCCAATAAATTAAATCCTCCTTTTAACTGCTTGTTCAGTGATACATTTGTTTCACTATGTGGTAGATAAGTTCTTCTCTGTATGAAGTAGTGCAAGAATACTTTATGTAAGTCTTTATAATATAGAAAGTTTAATTATTGATCTTATTTCAATTATCTAATATCACTATAATAAATGAGACTTCCCGTAATCTGATCTGATATTTTTTCAATTTTCATTACCCACATAAATATAAGTTTTATTAATAGCAAGTGTTAGGCAACACTCTTTTAAATTTAGATTGACATAGGAAGCTGTGCATCCTATAAACGTTTAAGAAGATGAAATAACGCACTTCTTAGGTAATAGTATTTTTACTAAGCAATACAAGTAAATATGATATATTAATAAATATGCTGTACTAAGAGGATTACAGATGCACTGCATTTTGTTCTGCAACAGACGCCTCATAAGTTGTGCACAAAACACATGTTTTTCAAATTGAATGATAAATGAAATGGAAGAATGTGCAGAGAGTATCATATGAAAGGGGGGCGTGGGAACCTTTCCAGTCAAGAGACCAAAGAAAATGCCAGACATGGTCTGAAATATGAACTTTATTATAGGAATTTACTTACAAGAGTAAAGAAGGAAATTAATCAGGGAATCATGCTGCTCCAAAGGTGGCTGATTGCAAGCTCAGGTGAAGGAACACGGCACTTAGGTGGGAATCAGCAGGGCCAGTTTTAGGGGCTCAAGACAAAGACATCCCATTGAGTATGTGAACATGGGTACAGCAGAATAGTCTCATGACACAAGGGCAGGATTGATTATATTTGTGTGCACAGGGTAAGGATTATACGTTGCTTTGTAGACAACCGTGAACGTGATAACATCACAAGGACTCCAGGAAGGAGGGTGCAGGTATAGATTAACATCTTACACAGGAAAGGTCTGGTCTCTTACATACATTGACCTCCTTCTGTAAAGAGGCTTGCTTAAACAGTAACTGACCCAGGCATGCAAGCAATTGTGCATTTCAAGTTTGACAAAGTCTTAGGGAATGGCTCAGACCCTGGGTTCCCACAAGGGACTTTTTTAACTTGACCTGATCTTTCCTTACTTACTTCCTCCTGCAGTGGGATTGATTCTGCCCAGGAAGGTATTTCCTGAAGGTCTTACTGATTTTCCTGACTGGGAGAAGTGCTAAAATTTGCAGAAGAAAAGACCATAGAACTAAACCCTAATGCCTACATGGGGAACTGATAACTGCTGGCTCTCACTAATCGAACAGAGGAGAAACCACTCTACCTCCTACCTCTTAAAGGACTTCAGGCACTCAATTAATCCCATTAGAGGAACAGGAGAACAATAAGTACAAAAGGATCAAAACACCTAAAAGGAGCAAGCAGAACACATGGACCTGGCAGCATCTAATTATCAAAGAAAAAATGCTGGAGGAGATGGGACAACTGAAATACCACTGCACTAATGTAGAAGGGCCTTGTGAGGAGATTCAATTTCAAGCTCAATACACACTCACACACTTACACACTCACAAGTATTTCTGGATATAAAATAATAAAATCTACTAACAGTTTTGTAAGATATGTGGAGAAAAAACAAAGAGAAAGAAGATGGTTATTAACAAAGGAAAAAGACTCAAAGCTGACCATGACACACACAACCCTAGGAAACTAGAATAAGTTAAAAGAATATTGGTAAATGCAGACTGCAGACAGATAAGGACTACAGATTTTAAGTATAATTTCAAGTTGATTATCATCAAGTTATAAAGGCAAAATATGGTGCATTGGAAAATTCAAGGATTTATATAATTTATCACCCATATACCATGTGTAATAAAAATATTTCAGAAGTAATTAAAACCAGCAACTATATCAGAAACCATACTGTAATATACAGGAAAATGATAGGATAGTTAAAGTATAATTGGCTATCAAGCCTTGAAATGTGTATTATGTCTGTAATAAATGGCACTGATAATTTCAGTATCAAACAATGGTTTCTTGAAGAAAATCCTTATTTAATATTGCAGGAGAAAGAGTTAACCACAGCAGGGCACTAAACACCAACATCTCAGGAAAATCTATGAGCTTAACTGTTCTTTGGGATGATAGAAGTCATAGTGAAAGTTTAATAAATGTCTCAGAGGAGAATTGAGAGAGTAGGGAAATAAAAGCATTAAGCTGGCCTTATCTTTCAAAGAGGGTAAAAAAGGAAGTAGAGAACTAGAGAATATGATATGATAATAGCAAAATATATATCTGGTTTTAAGTAATTTGAAACAGAAGTTATCTCTAATAGACTGAAATAACACAAAAGAAATTCCAAGTTAATAAAGAAACAAAACAATGTGATTCTTCTTTCAAAAACAAGGAAAAGGGGAAAAATTGAAAGAGCGAAATATAGTGAATGTTAAGAATAAATATGATGAAAAATATATCATATTTTTTGGAAATGTAATAGAAAAAATGGAAATGTACTGAATTATCATGTTGAAAGAAAGATACCCAAGTTTGCAAAAAAAAATCAAAGATGAAAAAATTGATAAAGCAAATTTAAAAATAAAACATGATCATTGGTCAATGTTTATTGAGGTCAGTGGAAGACATAAATTAAGGACAGAAATGTTATCAATCATATTGGTATTTAATATTTTAATCAGTAAGCAGGAGAATACTTCCAAATTAACCTTTTGTTCAACCACTGATGGGTCACAATGAAAGTTTTACCCAAACAAAAATTTTCAAGCTTAAAAGTCTTCCTTATTAAGAATAATACAAGGTAAGGAGATAAAATTTATAATTTTGGAAAGATCTTGACTCAAAATCCTGTACATACTAATTAGCATAGTAATGAAATATTTAGCCAAAAACCATTATAATTATAAAATTTTTGCTGAGATATCTCAACAATTGTTTTTCAAAATCAAACAGTCTAGAGTTCTAAAAAGTAAGGTAAAAAAGATTTTGAAAAATGAAACCATAAACTGAGTTCAATGAATGCATCTTTATATTTAGAATATATTCATTGTATCCATGAAACTAAAGGAAAATCAATCATGTATTTGTATATAATCTGAAAATATAATTTAATTAGATACAAAAAGTGTATAATATGGGCAGTGCGATGGCAGCTCAGTGGCAGAATTCTTGCCTACCATGATGGAGACCAGGGTTCATTTCCCCATGCCTGCCCATGTTAAAAAAAAAAAACATAATAAAAATACAACCTACGTGTTTAATCTAAATGGAAATTAAATTCACACATCTAAAGTAATTTTGGATTAAAACCAATGGGATCAATAAAAAAATACAAAACAAAATGGGAGCAGAGTAGAATCTTTACTTAGAAAGGAAAATTTACTTTTGAGTTTCTTCATCATAGAATAAATGATACTTAAGATGAGAATTTATGAATCGTATCATTGTCTTCATATCAAGCACTATAATGTTGGCTGTTTCGTATTTTTAAAAAAATGAGCCTGCATATGTTACTCATTTCTCTTTTTCTCATTGTCTTACTTCAACCAGAAACTATGTTTAATCTAAGCCAGGTGTGCAGGTGTAAATCTGTTGTGTACCCCAAGAAAGCCAAGTTCTTTCATCCTTATTCAATACTGCTGGGTGGGATCTTTTTTATTGTTTCCATGGAGATGTGACCCACCCAAATGTGGATGGTAAATTTTGATTAGATGGTTTCCATGATGATCTGTCTCTACCCATTAACGGTGGGGTTGCTTACTGGAGCCATTTAAGGGGGAACCATTTTTGAAAGGGCCACCAGAACTGGCAGCCACAGAATGGAAAAAGCCCCAGGGGAGCCATTGAAAAGCCTGGAGAAAAAGCTAACAGATGTCACCCTGCGCCTTTCCAGTTGAGAGAGAAATCCTGAACATCACCAGCCTTCTTGAACCAAGGTATCTTTCCTTGGATGCCTTTGGACATTTTCATAGTCTAGACATTTTCACAGCCTTAGAATTGTAAACTTGCAGTTTAGTAAATTCCCCTATATAAAAAGCCATTCTGTTTCTGGTGTATCATATTCTGGCAACTTTAGTAAACTAGACCACTAGGTGAGAAGCAGTTCACCTTGAAATGACCCTATTATTTCATGAATTTTACGTTTTAGCCTAATGCATTTTCTTCAGCTCATCACCAGAGGGAGTCTAGAACATTAATCTCTCTTTCGCCAGATTATGAAGCTTTCTGCTTAAGTATACAGCTTCTGACTCTGTGCAACCACAAAATATGTCAGATTTACTGAATGGAAAAAGCATCAAGTGCTTGAACCCCTCCACAACTCTAGCATAAGATTTCTTGTTTTGCTATTCTGCATCAGTGGCCTAGCATCAGGACAAATGCCAAATTTTCAGCCTCCTTTCCAGCGCAAGTATCTACAAATGACCCCAGGTAAAACGGACAAACAAAAGTCAACTCATCTTTCTTTTTTTTATCATCTCTGGTATTCATGGCTTTAGCAGCTTTCCATTTAGTTTTACTTACCTTTCCTAGGTGTTTCTATCAACATCAGTGGTCTGCGATTAGCTAATCTCTTCTGTTTGGTACTTCTGGTTATCTTTCATTGAGTGCTAGACATGGAATGAGAGAAACTGTGGAAATAATTTCATGGTTGGAATAATGTTATCCTCTGCATTAGCTTTCCAAGTGGTTACAACAAGTCATCATGCAATGGGTTGACTTAAATAACAGGACTTTATTGGCTCATTGTTTTGGAGGCTTTCTCTCTGCATAAGCAATATTATGACTCATTAGCAATCCTTAGGTTCCTTGGTTTTCCTGTCTTACGGTGATTTCTCTTCTTTCTCTTCCAGGTTCCAGCTGACTTATGGCTTCTGGTTCCTCCCCTGTCTTTCTCTTGATAAGGACTTCACTAATACGATTAAGCTCCAAAATTTATTAGTCACATATTAACTAAAATAACATTTTAAATAAGTCCTACTTAAAATAGTTTCATATCCATAGGAATATGGATTAAAATTTGAAAACATATTTCTTTCTGGAATATATTACCCAATCTTCTACATCTTCCTCCAGAGAGGATATATATTTACTTCTGGCAGGCATCCAGGGTAATTAGAAAACTAAAATCACTTTATCCAATTATAGGGGCTGAGATTACTTGAATCCTGTTTTCAGGATGAGGGAAATATAGTTACTCCCAGCACAGTCTTAGTCCTAGAACATAACCCTTTGAGAATTTTAACACAGATCATGAGCGCTACAATGTCTTTTTTTGTTGGCCTGCATTGATCTTAAAAATTTTATCATGATCTCTTAAAAGTTGTCATGAAAGACAACTTTTAAGTTGTCATATTCTCAAATTCTCAAGTGCTTTCAAAGAAATCAGCAGAATTTTCTGGGAAAAGTAGTCCCACTTTGGGACACATCTCTCTACTTTTATCCTGTTTCATATTCTTGCTAGTTCTCTGATATCTTATAACAGATGCCCTTTTGTGTTTTGCATAGCTTTCCTAGTTTTCTGAGCAGAGAGGTGGTTCAAAGTACATTGCAAATATTTCCAGAAGTAGGATTTCATGTGGCCTGTTATAGAAGTTGAAATATATCTTTGGATTAATGGGCTCCTCTTCTCTCTAAAACAAATTACCATGTTAAAGTCCTGCAATCATTTTGTGATTATTATTTCATTCATTATCTCTAGTTTTTCAATTTTCTTCATGTAAATATTTCATGTACATTTATCTTAAAATTCTTAAATCTCTCCTCTCCTTATGATACTTCTCATCATAAGCCTGTCTATTTTTTATGCAATTTTATTGATATATTCACACACCATAGAAACCTTTTGAAGTATACAATCACTGGCTCACAGTATCATCATATATTTGCATGCATTTCCATGTTCAAAGTTAGGACATCTTCATTGCTCCAGAAAATAAACAGAATAAAGAAAATCCAAATCTTCCCATACCCCTTATCTTCCCCTATTATAGACCCATAGTATTGATGTGGTACATTTAACATTGATGAAAAAGTATTAAAATAGTATGTTAAATGTAGGCCATATTTTGCATTAGGTAAATTTTTCCCATATACCCCAATAATATTAACTCTTTGAAATAGTGTTATACATCTCTTACAGCTCAAGAAATAACTTTTTTATATTTGTACAATTATTCACATAAATTGTCCACCACAAGATTTTATCATAACGGTTTAAATCTTTATGTACTCAATAGCGTGTCTTCAATATTAGAAAACAAAAGCTGAAAGAACTGAAAAAAAGGGAAAGACACATTTACAAATGTAATAAAGGCAATAGTCCATTTTTCCCTGTTTTTGATAGCATAAGATGTTAAAAATCAGTAAGAATAGGGAAGGTATGAATAAAACAATTTATAAAACATGTCCTAATATGCCACAATCAAATTTCTGGCATTGTGGAATGGGGCACTTAATGAAAAATCAAGAGAAGGTGAAAAGCACCCAGCCAACATTAGCCACTGCAGGGATAGAATAAAACGCATGGATAATAGTACTGCAGTCATCCATTTAACTAAAGATAATAAAAGAAAAACACAATCAGAGAGATATCTATCCAGCACAAAGATCTTATTTAAACCCATACCCTATTACACCATGCAGTAAAGATTGTGATATAGGCCAAATGTAGTTTCTGGAGAAATTAAGTAGACCCCTCAAAACATAGAAGCTATAATTTTTAGATAATAAGAAGAGTTATATATTCTGATTATCAAAGAATAGTATTTTAGCTGTTGACAAAATTAATTATGATGATGTGTCCATGTGCTTGTGTCTAAAACACAAGAAAGGAATCAGAGAATAGAAAGCAAGCATAGAACAACAAACATTAATTACATGACATCATGATGTAAAATGGGAAATTATGGCGATAAGGCAATGAGATACTTGCTAGACCTAGCATCGGGATGACGAGGCTCCGAGAGGCATTTCTAGGTACAATCTTAGATATGGGGAATTATAAGATATATTGTGCATGATTCTTTCTTACCATATTGACTATTTCTTAAATTTTATCCTTTCCCTTCTAGGGCAGAGAACTTTTCTTCATCCAGGTATTAAAGCACTTGAGTTCTCTTCAGTTTTATTGTTTTGTGTTACTTACAGCCACCATGTTTGGAGGCCTGCACAGTACCCCTGCATGGGTTTCCCTGGCATGGATTTATCATCCCCTTGTGTAAAACTCATTTATATAATGGATGTTGCTGAACTTATGAAAGCATCTTTTATTGGTGCTCCGAAATATGTTCATTATGGCTGAATAGGGTATTTTAAAAATGTATATAGGCTCTGCCTTCCACGTAAGATGCTGAAATCATCCTAACAAAAAGAAAAAGTCTACTAAATAATTTTTCTTGAGTTTCTCAGCTTAGTTTGTGGGACAACCACATAACCTGCAATCTAAAGAAAAACTGTGCCTCCAAGGAAAGAAAGAAGACAAGTGCTTGTTGAACTGAGAAATGCATGGGAGGAATCCAGGGCTGCCACATTATTAGCATGTAAAAAAGATTCACCTATTCTTATTTTTTTAATTAGCTTGAGGCCAAATGTGAGCTAGTGTAAGAATTAAGGTCCTTCTCACAGGAGTCTTCTCCTATTCTCGGGTTCTTTCCCATCAACCTTAATGTACACATATGAGAAAAACTAGAGGCAAGTAGGAGATTGGGAAAAGTCAAAGATTACGAGAAATAAAGAAAGGTACATGCCCACAACCATGGTGGCAGATTTTTTAAAAACATATTTCTCTCCAAAAGTGATAGAACCAAAAAGAAAAAAATAAGGAATTATATAGAAGTGTTAAATAACATGGTTAATAAACTGGATTTAATTTAAGATTTAAGGCAGGCCACGGTAGCTCAGCAGGCAGAGTTCTTGCCTGCCATGCCAGAGACTTGGATTCAATTATTGGTGCCTGCCCACTTGAAACAAAAAGAGAAACTAGTTGATTTATTTCCTAAAGACAGCGATCTGTTTATATTTATGACCCTACAATTCTCTCAGCAGAAATTGAAGGATGCACATGTGTAGAACTAGGTATTAAAATGCATTATTTGCGTATTCCAAAACTACAATAGGGTATAGTTATTAGGAAGGATCAAAAAAGGTGGTTTCTAAAAAAAAAAAAGAAAAATGTGGTTTCTGGATATTGATAATGTTTTAGTTCCTAATTTTGGTTGTGGTTACACAGGTATTAGCATTTTCTAAATCACTTACCAATACATTTCTTTTGTTCAGTTATCCCCATGTGTTCAAATTGCTAAAATATGTAATATCTGAAAACATAAAAAATATTTCAACAAATGAGTAAATTATCAAATACTATATAATATTCATTCACAAATTAAAAATTGTTAAAGTGACGTGATATACACATGAGCATTTATTATATTATTCTCTTTATATTTTGTTTGTACATTTCATAATAAATAGTTTTAAATGCATTTACAATAACAATTTATAAAAATGTATAATCTCCTCTCTGATGATATAATTTTTTAATGAACAAAACGGATAATGAGATATCTCTGACTCTTTGAGTAACAAATCTAACCAGTCAAAATGATCATGGAAGCTATTAAAGGCAGTAATGAAATCTAATTTGAAATTTGACAAACAAAATAATTCCAAAAGTATATGGAATAACTGAGTTGCAGCCCTCATGGCATATACCTCCAGAGCCTTGAAATGCAGATTATAATGAGTTTTCAAATCTCAAAGGACTTTTCCTAGGAACTGAACCATTAAACATTGATACAACAACTCCCTTAATAGCTTGGGATTTAAAATTAACATCTGGATTATATTTGTCCAGAGACAACCACTGAATAGCTACTCTGTGGTTCTAAGACTTGCATCTTGGAAACTACAAAAGTAAAAACACTAGTTCATATTACCAAGAAGTTAAGAAATATGGTTAGATTTTCAGGAAATGATATTAATGTATATCAGGAAGAAATTTCTCTATTTTCACTGTTTAAAAATATATTTAAAACATTAATTTCAAATATTTCAATATGTAAATACGGCATGTCAGTGGTCAAATCACAAAATTTCTTACCTTCATCCTAAATAGAATTCAGAATTCTTTCAAGGGTAGCTCAGAAGAGAACAATGTTAGCATTAGAGAATTAAATTCATTTCTCGGTTACTGTCCCAGCTGTCCATATTTCAATGACAGATGACATGGAGAAGGAAACTCAAACACAAGTCATAAATAATATTCACTCAAAAAACACTTCCAGAATAGGAAAAAAATAAATTTTATATTGTGAACATTCACGTCAAGGGTTTTTTTAGAACTAGAATAAAAGGAATGGATGGAAACTGAGGTGGAAAAAATTATCCATGAAAAATAAAATTAATGAATATTTTAAATGTTTTCTCAAAGGATAATGACCCCTTACATCATGTTTATACTTGGAATTTTTTTAACAATGGGAAGTGAAGAAATCATAGCCACATCAAACACAAACCCTATTTATTTCTACAATACATAAAATAGTACAAATGTACCATCTTGAGGATCCTTGGCACAATAAAAACAGTCATGTCCTCTATGAAAAAAACAGTTTTTTCCAAAAGTGCATTTGCCTAACGAAACAGAACCATGGTGCAAGATGTAATTTTTGTTATGTTCAGTAGGTCTCTTAACTAAATCCCCAACTATCCTCATCCTAAACTCTTCAACTCCCTGCCCACAGTCACCTTCCAACAATGTTAGATGTCCATAGTAAAACAGGCCTGCCTGGTCTATATTTGGCAAATCCCTATTTTTTTTTTTATAAATGCACTGCATATCTTGAATACTTCTTAAATAGCCCAGGTTATCTCCATGTCTGTGGGTACATAAACACACAAGTATTTCAAATGATAAGAGGAAACACACTTTGATTTAATCAAATCTAGGATTCTTATCCTAAATAAGTCTATACACTAAAAAGTCTATAAAATGTCTTACAGTTGCCAATAATCCCTCTAATAGTAAATGCAAAAGTTTAGCCTATATGTATTTTATGTAGCAAAGTTTTGTAGTTTCCTTGGTTTTTAAAATATTTCTGTTCCCATGAAAAGTTTTTTAAAATATGCATATAAACAGAACAGAGCTAGAGTATATGAATTAATCTAGACTGTCTTTTCATGGAAATATATCATTTACAGGTTCAGAACATTCTTTCAGTAACCTGCAATGGAAAAAAAACTAAAATATAAAGACTTCAAAATATTTTAGTCTGATCTCTTATTGTAGAGAAAGAAAAACTATAACTAGAGAAAGAAGATAAATTAATAGAACGGTACAACTGAATGAAACCCCACCAGATAATGCTCACAGCAAATCAAAACTTCCGAAGTTTCCTGTGAACACAAGACAACTCCAAAATATTCATATTAACTCTGAGCATTGGAGAGGCAGCACCCTCCATGAATAACAGGCTGGAAGGCGTGTCCCCTCCAAGTGCTGGGGCAGACCACCATTTCTACAAAGATGTCTCAGCCCAGTCTCTTAGTCTATTAGTTTACATAGTTCTGCCCTTGAAATCATTCATCCTTCACTTTGTCCCTTCTCTGTTCCTTTTCATTCACTCTGACAGTAGATCCACTCATACAAACATCACACACACAAAAAAGTCAGTTTCGAATGTATTTCACAGGGTATAAACTATCAGAAAATAGAGTCTCCAAATATCATTCCTGCATAACTGCATTTCAAATCTTGACTTCCTTGCAGTGGCTGACTGATTCCATGTTCAGTTAAATACTCACTCCCTGGGAACTTACTTTCCAGAAATTCAGAATTTTTCAAACCATAAATTTATGGTTTCTTTGTGTCTAGGAGTTCATTTCTCAGCTTATTCCAGCCTCCCTTCTCTCAATTTATCATAAGCTGCAATGAGAATCCAGGCTGCCCTTTCCACATTTAGCTTGAAAATATCTTCAGCTAAATATTCAAATTCATTGCTTTCAAGTTCTGGCTTCCATCTGAAATCAGAACTCAATTTTTCACAGTTCTCAGTCATTTTAAAACAAGGATCACCTTTCCTCCAGTTTCCGATAATACTTGATCATTTTCTTCTAAGTCCTCATTGGAAGTATCTTTAGCATTTCTATTTCAGCCAAGAGCCTCCTCAGTGCAATCTGGGCTTTTTATATCAAGTACCTCAAAATCTTCCAACAACTACCCCTTACCCAATTCCAAAGCCATTTCCACATTTTTGGTATTTGTAATAGCAGCACCCCATTACTGATCCCAAAATCTGTTTCAATTCCCTTGGCGTACCCAAGCAAGTACCATGAAATGGGTCAGGGTAAATAAACAATTAGAAATATTTGCTCATCCTTTCAAGCTGCAAAAACTTCAGATCAAGGAGTCAACAAGATGATGCTTCTCTTCTTGAAGACTGGTCAGATGGCAAGGCAGATGGTGCATCTGCAGATGCCTCCTTTTTCTTCCTGATTCCATTGACATCCAGCTTCTGGATGCTGCTTCTATGGCTTTCTTTCTCTCTCTATCTGAATTTCATTCTGCAAAGGACAAACTCCAGTAATAAGATTAAGATCCCTTCTGATTGGGCTGGGCTACACCTTAGCTGAAGTAACCTTATCAAAAATTCCTACTTACAATGGGTTCGCACCCACAAGAATCTATTAGATTTGAGAACAGCTTTTTCTGGGGTACATACAGCTTCAAATCATCACAGTTATTACATGCTGGTTGAATCCTGTATACCCAAGAAAAACCATATCCTTTAATCCTTATTCAATATTGCTGGGTGGGATCTTTTCCATTGTTTCCATGAAAATGTGACCCACCAAATTATGGTTTCCGTGGAGATGTGTCTATAGCCATTCAAGGTGGGGTTGCTTACTGGAGCCCTTTAGGAGGGAATCATTTGGGAAAAACCTTTAGAGCCCATAAAGCCAGGGACCTTTGGAGATGAAGAAAGAAAATGCCCCTGGGAGAGCTTCAATGAACAAGAAGCCTGGACAGAAAGCTAGCAGACATAAACAAGTTCACCACGGGCCTCTCCAACTGTGAGAGCAACCCTGAACGTCATCAGCCTTTTGAACCACAGTGTTTTTCCCCGGATGTCTTAGATTGGACTTTTCTTTACCTTGCCTTAATTTGAACATTTTCACAGGCTTAGAACATGTAAACTTGCAATTTAGTAAATTCTCCTTTTTGGTGGCTCAGTGGCAAGAATTCTCACCTGCAGAGCTGGAGACCCAGGTTTGATTCCTGGAGCCTGCCCATGCCAAAATAAAATTTCCCCTTTTTAAAACCATTCCATTTTCGGTATGTCACTAGTACAATTATTAAATACAATTTATGAAGCACCATCTCATTATGGTCTCAGCAAAAAATTGAATAAAAAATTGTACATGTTCTTGCTCTTTAAGCATTTAAACAGTAGTTAATCATACAAACACTATGTCTTTAAGTGATATATATGAATCTCAGAAGTCAAGAAATTTTCTAGAACTTATGTATTTTATATGATAAAATCCAATAAGTTGCTTTTCAAGTTCAAATTGTCACCTTATACTGCTGAACCATTACTAACATATCAAAAAAAGATGATTTGAACAATGTATTAATCAGGGTTTTCCAAAGAAACATAATCATCTGGAGATACATAAATGTATATAAAAGGTAAATATTATTCAATTAATTATAGGAATTGGTACACATGACTGTCAGCGTGGGCAAATTCAAATTCTATAAGATGGGACTCAAGCTGGGGACTGCAATCAAAGTTTTCAAAGAATTCTCCAGGAGAAGCTGGCTGGCTGATATAGAGATGGAAATTCTTCCTACTGACAGCTGAAATCATCAGTTCTCCCTTTAAGGCCTTTGACTGCATAGATGATACTTGTATAGCTGCTGAAGTTAATTTCTTTACTTGATTGCACATATAATCACCCACAAATGTGATCAATTTACAGATTATTTAAAATTGAAATATCCTCACTGTAACAAACAGGTAAGTGCTAGCTTGACCAAACAACTTAATACCAAAACCTAGCCAAGTTGACACATGAACTTAACCATCAGAGTCCACCCCTTTTCAATCTGGAAGTCATACAACCTTCTTAAATTATATACAATCTCTAATTAAAAATTATAACAGTCGTATTGTCACCTAACAATACCAAATTGTCAAGTGTACATCTGCAAATGCACTAGCTCTTTCCCCAGAAGAGGCTGTAACTCCTTGGAAATATTTAACTTAGTATTCTATAAATACTATGTCATAAAGTTAATACAATTTATGTTATTTCATAAGGAGATAAGGGAAGAAAATAAATATATTTTCTTTATGTATGTATAGAAACATATTCATAGCAAAATAAGAAAGAAGTACTCATAACTATTACCTTTCTCATTTCTGTAACTGGTCACATGGTCACAACTCATATTTATAACCACCTTCTCCCACCACCATTCTCCAGACCCTTTTCCCTCAGCAAGCACCTCAACTTGTCATGCTTCTTTGCCTGGTAGGTTGACAAAAACCTTCATTCTGTAGTTTCTGGGCCTTAAGTAATACTACCTGGATTGTTTTTTTGTTGTTTTCCATGGATTTTGATTACAGGGTATGGCAGTACTAAGAAGTGTTTTAAGGAATATCTTGTATTCCAGGAAAAATTATCTTTACTTCCATTATGTTGTGTTGTAGCAAGTATAAATCAGGTTCAATAAATCCAGCCAGTACAGTAATTCTCTTATTTGCCTATTGTTTTAGAGGCATGAGAAGGCCAAAGAGGCTGTCTGCAGCCTTCACTTACAGTACAAAGAAGTCATCGTCGTGTCTCTTGCTAGAAGCACTCTTTTTGAAATATCTAGACCTATGTAGCTTAAGTTTCAGGGACAGGAAGCAGCTATTTTTCTAGTGGATTCTCATGGGTGATAGTGAGTTGTGCTGTTCCCATTTCCACTCCTTGAATGCAGGTTCCATGAATCTTGTCTATGGGAGAAACAGCACCAGAGACTGGACACTAATTTTGAGCTTATACAGCCTCCTGGAAAACATTGCCCCAGGTCTGCAAGTCTTCAAAAAGTCACCCCACCATTCTATTCTCTGGCTACTTTAGGATGATGGGAATGTGGCAAGATCAGTGAAATCCATGAGTATATGCCCACTCCCACACTTGACTTGCCATGAAGTGGGTTCCTTGATAATGCTGTGTGAAATTCCATAACCATGCAGAAGGCAGTTTGCAAGTCCATGGATGGTAGTTTTGGGTGAAACATTGTATACATGGAAGACAAATTCATATTCAGAGTTTTTGTCTATTCCAGTTAGAGCACAATTATACCTTTCTATAATGTAAGTGGTCAGATGTAATCAGATAGCAGGCTGGTGCCATACTGGGTACTGAGTGTTGGTCTGTGCTACTGGCAGACCATACACAGCAGTGGCTATACCCAGGTAGCCCTTAGTGAGTGGAAGTTCATGTGGCTGAGCCCATGGATAACTTTAATCCTTTCCACTATGGCCAGTTTGTTCATTAGCCCAATGGACAATGACAGCAGTGGCTGGGGAGAGACTAACTGGCAATCACAGAAAAGGTATCCTATCCAATTGATTAGTAAAATCCTCCTCTGCCTGCGTTTCCCTCTGGTAAGCATTCACATGGGACAGAAATATTTCCATGTTTTTTCCCACTCAGAAATGTCAATGCATAATACTCTTCCCAGACATATGTGTCACCAAATTTGAAATCATATTCTTTCTAATTCCCTATCCATACAACCAAACCATTGGCCACAACCCATGAATCAGTACACAAATGCACCTCTGAAAATGTCTCCTTCCAAACAAAATTAACAAACAGGTACATTGCTCAAATTTCTGCCCACTGGGAGGATTTCCTTCACCACTGTTCTTCAGGAATGTCACAGGAAGGAACTATAATACTGCAGTTGTCAACTTTTGGGTGGTACCAACATATCTTTCAGAATGATCTGTAAACCAGGACCAAATTTTTTCTTCCTTAGTCAACTGATTATGCTGAACTCCCTAAGACATCATACCTGTGGATTACGAAAGAGAAAGTAATATGGTGAAAATGGAGGCTATGGACATTAGGCCACGACCTCATGTAAGTTCCTTTGCCTTCAGGACCAGCTCAAGTCCAATATTTTATCAGCCACCTCCAGTTTATGATGGAGTACTTCTGTGAACACCTAACTTGGTGGCTTGCTCATGATAGGTAACTCAGGTCTCAAGGTAACTTGGTGACCCATGGTTAAGCAGTCAGTCTCTACCAAGGCCCAGAAGCAGGCAGGCCAAACCTGTACTGTTTCTCAAAAGGAAAGTAATTATCTGCAGAGGATGATAGGGCTTTGCTAGAAAATCCAAAGGATCTGCACTGTAATTCACCCAGTGGGGCTACCGAAGCTCCAGACAACATATCTATTTGGCACTGAAATGCCCAGCATCATTGGGTATGCTGAATCATATGACCCACGTGGCAAAGCAGCTTGTATGGCAGCCTGGAGTTTTTGCAGAGACTCTTCTTGTTCTCTTACCCACTGAAAATTAGCAGCTTTTTGGGTTATTTAGTAAATGGGCCAAAGTATCATACTCAAATAGAGAATGTGTTGACTCCAAAATCCAGAGAGATCAACTACATTCTGTGCCTCTCTATTTTGTTGTAGGAGAGGTCAGATGAAATGGCTGTCCACTTTAGTAAGGATATCTCAGCATAACCCATGCCACTGGATATCTAGAAATTTCCCTGAAGTAGAAGGATACTGAATTTGGTTAGATTTTTCTCCCACACACTGGGATGCAAATACCTTACCAATAGGTCTAGAGTAGTTGCTACTTCTTGTTCCTAGGCCCAATCAACGTATTATTAATTTAATGGATCAGTGTGCTGTCTTGTGGAGGGTGATAAGTTCAATGCAAACTAAATTATGACATCGGGCCGGAGAGTTTATATACCTCTGAGAAAGGATAGTGAAAATGTATTGCACAGTTACCAAATAAAAGACAACTACTTCTGGTAGTTTCTACTAATAGAAATGGATTTTAAAAAATTGCCAGATCAATAGGTGCATAACAGATACCAGGTGATGTGCTGCTTTGCTCCAGCCATGGGACCACACCTGGAACAGCAATTGAAATCATGGTCATCACCTGGTTAAGCTTGTAATTATTATTGTCATTCTCTAGAAACATCTGTTTTCTGCAAAGGCAAATAGGAACATTGAATGGGGATGTGGTGGGAATCACCACTCTGGCATCCTTCAAGTCCTTGGTAGTGGCACAAATCTCTGCAATCCCCCCAGGATTGTAGCATTGCCTGTGATTTACCATTTTGCCCAGTGAAGACCGTTCCAGTGGCCTATGCTTGGCCTTTCCTACCACAATAACCCTTACTCCATAAGTCGGAAAACCGGTGTAGGAATGCTGTTAATTGCTGAGTATGTCTATTCCAATTATACATGTTGGAATTGGAGAAATAGCCACAGAATGGGCCCAAGATACCACTGAACCCACTGTGAGATGAATCTGAGCTAACACTCTATTGATCACCTGACCTCCATAGGCCCCTACTCTGGCTGGCTGACCACAGTGATATTTGGGGTCTCCTGGAATTAATGTCACTTCTGAATCAATGTCAAATTATCCCTAAAACATCTGGTAATTTCCTTTCTCCCAGTGCACAGTTATCCTGATAAAAGGCCACAGTAATCTTTAGGGAAAGTGGGGAAGAATGGCATATTTTTGACAATATAGCAGGGTCCTTCCCCAAAAGTCCCTGGTCTTCCTTCATTTAGAAGGATTTTGGTCTTGGACTTTCACAAGTCTGGGAATTGATTGAAGGGCTTTGACTCTGTTTTGTGGTTCAAGTTAGATTTTGTTCATTTCACCAATAAGGCTTCTGCTTATACAGATCAAGTTCAGAGGCAGAAACTCCCACAATAATATCTCACCTACAGAGAAGGGCAACCACAGAGCTCCTCAGGGATAATGGAGCTGATCTCGCAAATTCATTCCTCATAATCCTGATGAAAGTTTTATCATCTAGGAATGCCTGGGATGGTTGAGCAGGATTTACATGATAAATCCATTCTAACTTTCCAATCCTTCTAAACCTTTGACCTTTTCACCTACGTTATACCAGGGCAATTCTGACATTTTGATTTCAGCTAATCTAGGCCAACTTTTGGAACATGCTTCAGCCAGCTGCTTGACAAACTGTGGGAGTCCTTTCTAATAACTTGAGCTGCAACATTGAATCCAGAATCTCTGCTTAGTGGACCCATATCAATACCTTCAGCCTTATTGAACATTATTTTCCTTTCACCATTATCCTACACCATTAAAATCCATTCCCACAAATAGCCTTCTTATTTTTGTCTATAGAAATTAAAGAAGTAAAATAGTCATTTAGAAGTGTCCTCATAGGTCACCTTTGTACCTAACATTTTAGTTCTGTTGGGACTTCAGTCTAGTTATAGGTCTAGAAGAAAAGAGTGGTGGCAGGGATACATTATCAGAAGAATTGAAAGGGTCTTGAAAGTCACCTGCCTCAGAACATTCCATTGCAGTTTCATCTGCTGAAGCATGATTAATATCTTCAGACACTGGTGGTTTTCTCAAGGGAGGTGATGATAAGTTTATCAGGCACAGAAGGTCAAAATATTCAGGTGAACTATGGATTGCTGATTCCTCAGGGAAGGCTGAGGTTTGGGTGGATGATTTCTCAGGGAAGATCTTTACAGGTTTATCAGGCAAAGAAGACTGCAGAATCTAGGGTGACAATATCCCCACCATTATCACTATCAAGCCAGATGACTTAATTCTGTTTTTCAAGCTGGTGGAATGCAGTATACTAGAACTGGAATGGCTTTTAAAAAGGGAAATTTAAAAGGTTACTGGTTTACAGTTCTAAGCCTATGAAAATGTCCAAACTAAGGCATCCAGGCAAAGATACCTTAATTCAAGAAAGGCTGATGGGTCTGGAATAGTTCTGCTAGCTGGGAAGTCACATGGCTGGTATCAGCTAGTCACTGCTTCTGGGCTCTGTTGCCTTCAGCCTCTGGGGGTTCCTCACATGGCTTTTCCAGGCTAGCTTTCAACTTTTGGCTTCCCTTGGCTTTCTCCAGGTTCTGGTTTGCTTAATATTTCATGGTGACATCTGCTGGCCTCCAAGCTTTTCCAAACATCTGCATCTCTGTTAATAACCTGTTAACAGCTCTTCTCTGAAGTTTCTGTCAGCTCTGTCTTTTCTCTAGCCTCTCTCCAAAATGTTTTAAAGGATTCCAGTAAACTAATCAAGTCTCCACATGAAATGGGTGGAGTCATAGCTCCATCAAATCCATGGGCCTTAGTGTGGGTCATATTCACAACTGGCCAAGCCACATTTCCGTGGATATGATCTAATCAGGTTTCTGCCAGCAAATTGGATCAGATTTAAAAGAAACATCTGCCTTACAAAACTGAGTCAGGATTAAAACATCACTTTTTGGGGATTTATAATATTTTCAACCTGCTCAGTCCCTATTCCAATTTTCAGGATTCCATTCCTTTTCAATCAGTTCCCTCACTTTTACAGCAGATATGCTACAAGGTTGATAATTAAATTTACATTGTAGTGTAGCCATTCACACAATGAGACTGTGGGTCTGATTTTAGATGTCTCAAGTCTGCAGATACATGCAATAAGTTCCTTTCAGTGGACACACAGAACTTTTGCATCTTTCATGTGGCATGTAATCTGGGAATTTGAAGCTTCAAGCTCATTCCTCTTTTTTATAAACTGTATCAATGTATTTAGGGGGAAAAAAACAATATCATGATATTTTATAACTCCACATAACTCTGTTGTGTCAAATATACTCTCACCCAGAGGCTTTCTTCTTATAAGCATTTGACTAGCAGTAACCAATTGTGATATTTTGCATACTTCAGTGGCCAACATACACCATGGACTATCAGCGCCATCCTAACCAATGGAAATAGGGTTCTCCAGGGAAACAGAACTAACTGGATTTAGATATATATAATATAAATATTATAAGATGTAATTTAATAATTGCCTCACATGGCTTTGTGCGTTCTCCAAGGAAATAGAACTCACTGGATTTAGATATATATAATAAAAATATTATAAGATGTTGCTCTAGTTTGTTAGCTGCTGGAATACAACACACCTGAGAAGGATTGGCTTTCAATAAAAGGGGATTTATTTATTTAACATATAGTTCTTCAGAGGAAAGACAGCTAACTTTCAACGGGGGCTCTTTCTTATGTGGAAAGGCACAGGGTGGTCTCTGCTGTCCTTCTCTCCAGGCCTCTGGGTTCCAACAACTTTTCCTGGGGTGATTCCTTTCTGCATCTCCAAAGACCTGGGTTGAGCTGCGAGTGCTGAGATGAGGTATGCTGAGCTGCTTGGGCTGTGCTATGTTGAGCTCTCTCATTTAAGCACCAGCCAATTAAGTCAAACATCATTCATTACAGCAGGCAATGCCTCCTAGCTGACTGCAGATGTAAACATCAGATGGGGTTTACATGCCTTTGGCTCATGTCCACAGCAATAGAACTAGGCACCTTCACCTGGCCAAGTTGACACCTGAGTCTAACTACCACAGATGTGTTTTAGGAATTGCCTCACATGGCTGTGGGGATGAGAAAGTCCAAATTCTGTAGGGCAGGCCACAAGTTGGGTATTCTGATGAAGGTTTTCAATGAATTCCCTAGGAGAAGCTGCTGGCTGAAGTAGAGGTGGAAAGTCTTCCTTCTAACTGCTGAAATTATCAGTTCTCATTTTACAGCCTTCACCTGGTTGGATGAGACTTATCTCACTGTTGATGGCAATCTCCTACATTGACTGTAGATTAAATCAGTCATAGAAGCAATCAGATAACTGATGATTTAAATCCATAACATATCCTCACAGTAAGAATCAGGTTTGAGTTTCCTTGACCAAAAGCTGGTCACCATAAAATAGTCAAGGTAACACATGAACGTAACTGTCACAGGCATTATGCCTTGTGTTTGCTCATATATTAATTAATAAGGTGTTGCAGTAGAAAAAAAAATAAAGTACTTGAGTAGTCAGTGAGAACACAGAAATAGTCTGCATAAATTGCCTATCACTTACATAGTTGTGAATATATAGACACCTTTACATCACCTTGTTGCCAACTTAATTAGTATTTGAGACAAATAGAATGTGTGTTTTGATACATTTCTCAAATAAACATACTATCATTTCCCACTGTCACTCATTTCCAAATCTGAACATTTTACATTAGTGTTCTGCCTTTTATAGAAAATATCCCTATCAATGACTGTTTATAAGCTGAGTAACTCTGTAAAATAAACAAAGAGGCTTACTAACTTTTATAACTTATTAGATGAATTCTGAGGGATCTAGATAAATCTAAGATTTGGTTTGCTTTTATTCTTGGTAAAGCAAACAAATTACCATGTTCTAGTGACTTCTAAAGGTTTATAAGGAATCATTCAGGGGCCTTTTATAAATTACATATGGCAACTTATCTGAGAAATCACTGAAAAATTAAAAATCTATGCTTGCTTTCTACCAAAAAGAGTTCTATTATTATCATAAAATGCAAAATATTAAGTTGTACAGTTATTTTTTTCTAACAATATTTCAAAAATGTAAAATCCAAAATGAAGTTTGAAATGATATTGTCATTTTCACTCCATCATAGTAAATTAATTTTAAAGAGGTACTGTATTGCTAACATGAAAGGAAAACGTTGATTTTGTACTACATCCAACTATCTATCTATCTATCTATCTATCTATCTATCTATCTATCTATCTATCTATCTATCTATCTATTCCTCATCACCATCAATAGAAAAATTGAATTCTATGTTTATCTATACATGACCTATATGAAATTATCATGCACAAAGAACCAGAGACCCCTGTCCCCTCCCAGCTTGCAGTCTATGACAGAGAGCATCACTTTGGGATGGGAGAAAGGCCTGGCTGTGACATTGGTCTTCTCATTAATTGCCAGGTTGAGTGAGAAGAGCCAGCAGCTTATGTCAACAGATTTATGTCAATAGCTTCTCAGAACAGCTGCAGCTGTCTTTGGTAGAAGTGGTCACAGTTAAAATTTGGCATTTTATCCTATAATTGATTCAGGTCTCTGCCCTCCACTACATAATAATTCCACTGAACCAGGGACCATGTTTTATTACTCACTATTGCATCCCCAGCTGTCAGTGCTCTGCCTGGCACATGTGGAAGAGATGGATGAATGGCAGCTGAGGGAGTCAAGAGAGGCAGAAAGACAAAAAAACAAGTCTAACAACGGGAGGAATTCATACCCAACAGTGAAAGCATATAGAAGTGAGCATTGGACCTCTGTCAAAGCAGAACCAATTTTCACTTACATGTCAGTTTTATGAGAGTCTCCCGTACGGTAAATGATTAATTTTAATGCTTCATATTGTTTAGATTTCTAACTAATATAAATTTCAATTTTTGACTTTTATAATTTCAACTCAATTTAAGATGGGTTTCTAGTTCAGAAAGTAATAAAAATGAAAATAATGTATTTTTAAATAAATCCCCTAGCTTCGAACAATCAGAATTTTTTCAATTAATCATTTGTAATTACTACCAGAATGTCCACTGCTTAATCTTCTGAAGTTGAACAGTTAGCTTCTCTGTTTGGCCCAGGTTTCCAATTCCAAACTCTGAAGCATTGCCTCACAGTTATATTCTGAGCAAACCCAATTTTGTTTAATTTGTGAAGGCAGGAGAAGGAAACCTCTGACAAGGGCTGGAATGTGATTAAGCGTCGTCGCAGCAGCTAAGCATGGCCTGGGACAGGCCTCTCCTCCTCCTCCTGTTGCTTTCCATTAATATTGAACTGGGTTCAGTGAGAATCAGCCTCGCTGGTAACAGGTTAACAGGCTCCCATGGAGAAAAAGATTCTATTCGGCTTTTAAGTTATTGCAATCTTTTGTAATGATTTTTCTTCTTACCGCACCACACATAGGAAGCTGATGGCATTGAAAGAGAATGTTTCTTTACAGTAAAAAGAAAAATCACCATAATTCTCTCAGGACAAGTCCAATTATTCCATCAGCATCCAAAATATTCTGCTCAGGATCATCCATTGTCCTGCATGGAAGAAACTTTCTGAACTGAGCTTTGTAAGGCAATGTAAAAGCAAATGAAACCATGTATTCTAATGGTTAAACTCTTATTATAACAAGAACTTATAGTGTTTGAAAATTTAAATGTGCAATCATTCCTGAAGGTTGAGAGGAGTGGGAAAGCAAAATCAAACACAGTGGCTAGACAGAAATTTCCTTGAGAGAACATTAATGGGAGTGACCTAAGAACGCTTCTTTGATAACATTTAGAAAGTTATAAAATGCTTACATTTTCTCATACACTATTTCATCTCATTTTCATAATAGTCATTTTAATATTGTTATACAATTGTTGGCATCGAGCCACCTGATTTTTACAAATACAATGAAAGACTTTCCACTAGCCATATAACTACATAGCTAATTATAGCCCAGCTGGTGCCAAATCTTGAACTTTTGGTTCAAATGCAGTACACTTTTATTTATATGGCTTTCTCCTACCTCTAGTTCACTATCTTTTGTTCTTCTAAAGTCAGGTGGTCATGAATTGGAGGGTTTCCATAAGTTGATCCTGCATTTCATTGTCACTTCTGGGATGAAACAATATGAATCAAAATGCAGAAACTTTTCACAAAAAATAGGCATTTTGGCTAGCCAAATTAATTTTCACTCCTGCATTGCTTACAAGCTAATAAGGTCTTTGCTGAGTTTTTTTTTTTTTTTCTTTTTCATCTGTTTCTACTGTGATGAAGTCTGCAGGTCCTCACAGTGAGTAATTATTTGTCTCTGAAATAAGAAACAACTTTAACACTGTGCTTAGTAAACAATCTGCTTGATATAATACCATCATAAATACATTTAAATTAAATTACTTAAACTGCTTTATTCTTTCCATTTTAATCCCCAGGCCATCTTTGTAAAAACACTTTGAGTGCAACGATGATCATAATATGCTTGTTATTTTCAATGTTAAAAATCCTTGCTCACTAATGAAAGTTTACATTGCATCTGTTTGCTAAAAAATAATTCACAAATTGAATATTTTCTGTTTATGTTAATGTAAACTGTCCATTGTAATCACTGAACTCAGTGATGAAAAGGAGAATTAAACAGATATTTTTTTAAAGGGGTAGTGATCCTGTGAATGTCTACAAAAGGAGTTAACTTTGCATTTGTTAGTGCTACTAAAACTATTCTCTTCCCTTCCATTTAAAGGAGGTGCTACAGAAAATACTGCCTTTTATATATTTTCAACAATTTGAACTATATTATCTAGCTCATTAAAATTGAATCAAAATCAGCACAATGACATGAACAGCTATGGATAATCTCTCCCAAGAGATGCAATGAGAAAGAAGGATAATTCTGAATTTTCAGAGCTCTGGAGGAAGATACAGACTGGAGAAGGTCTGTGTATATAGCAGGAGAGGTTGCTCTCACCTCGTCCTCACTAGGTCTCACATATAGCATAGATGGGGCACAGAAGAAAAAAGCAGCTGTGATCCCTTCTAATAAGGACACAGAATAAAAATTTTCTCACAACAGTGAGATAGACCCCAATCATTTTGAGAGCTGGGTGTCAGGAGAGGACATCTCAAGACCCAGGTCAGAGGTGGGGGGGAATAAAAATTCTGAGAAAAGGTGGACACAATCTGTATTTCCAGTTCTTTGCCCAAAAGCCCTTTCCCCATCCCTGAAGGAGGAAGTAGTTGGCAGCATCATCCCTTCCTTGTGATCAGCTGAATATTGCCCTCTGCCACAAATGAAATGGGGTGTACAGTCACACATTGAGCCACATTTTGATGGAGAAAGTGATGGCACAGGAAATGTGAAGTTATCAAAATCTGTCATCTGCTGGGCAGAACAGGAAATGCAAGGGAATTGAAGGGCTTTTTCAGATGCTCTGAAGAGAATATATCAGAACCATGGAGACGGGTCTAAAACACCTGGAGGGAAACCTACTCCTGTGTTGGGTGAGAAATATGGATGGCCCAACTGTTGAAGCGGTGGCCTAAAACAAACACAGGTCATGTGGGCAAGCTAAAGAGAGCAGCATGGGGACCCAGCAGATTTGTTCTACCCGTGATCAGATACCTTGAGGAGGTGTCTAATGCCTCCCCATCACTGAGGCAGGCCTCTGAGGGTGTCTGGTTTTGGGGCATGGCCAGGAGCAGTGTCAACATAAACCGTAAAAACAAAAGCTGAAAATTTCTGACCAGGCAAACAGAAGACATGCTGGAGTTCTAGAATAAGTTGAACTGAATGCTAAAGAACAGGTAGAGAACAAATCCAACCACCAGAAAATCCATCTGATCAAAAAAATAGGAGGCTTCAACAGTGGCAAAAAATTATGAGTCACATTAGGAAAAATGAAGATATGGCGCCATCAAAGGAACAAGCTAACACTTTAAGAGAGATACAGGAACTGAAGCAACTGATTAATGTTCATAAAGAAATCAAAAGTTTGATAAAATAAATGGCAGAATGTATGGGAATGAAACGCACAATAGAAGAGATGAAAAACACAATGGTGACCCACTACAGAGGTGAAAGAAAGAATTAGTGGACTAGAGGACAGGACATCTGAAATCCTACACACAAAAGAACAGATGGAAAATAAGGGGGAAATACAAGCAAGGTCTCAGGGAATTACATGACACTATGAAGCACATGAATATATGTGTTATGGGTGTCACAGAAGGAGAAGAGAATAGAAAGCAAAAGAAAGAGCAATGGAAGAAATAATCACTGAAAATTTCCCATCTCTTACAAAAAACATAAAATTACTGATCCAAGAAGCACAGCCTACCCCAAACAGAATAAATCTACTCCAAGACACTTACTAATCAGAAAGTCAAATGTCAAAGACATAGAAAGAATTCTGAAAGTAGCAAGAGAAAAGTTATCAATCACATATAAGAGGCACTTGATATGACCGTGTGCAGATTCTTCAGCAGAAACCATGGAGGCAAGAAGGCAGTGGTGTGATATATTTAAGATGTTGAAAGAGAAAAACTGTCCCAAATTTCTATACCCAGAAAAACCACCCTCTAAAAATGAGGGAGAATTTAAAATATTTTCAGACAAATAGAAACTGAGAGATTTGTGAACAAGAGACTTGCTCTACAAGAATTACTAAATGGAACGTTATGGTTAGATAGGGAACTTTAGGAGGAGGGGTCTGGAGAGGCATGTAGAAATGAAGGCTGTGAGTAAGGGTAATAAATGAGGAAATAATAAGATATGATATATTCAGAATAATGCCATGACTCACGCAACAATGTGGGTGAAACTTGAGTATACTATGCTGAGGGATATCAGCCATAAACAAAAGGATGAATACTGTATCACTAACAAGAATCACAAATTCTATCACTTATAAAAACTAACATTAGTGATTAAACTTTGAGAGTAAAGTTAAGAACACAGGTTATCAGGAGATAGAAGGAGGGTAGAAATGGGGCATTTGATGACGAAGTAGTATGGAATGTTCAACAGGATTGATTGCAAAGATATAAAAATGAATAGCACAATACTATTTTTATGGTAGCACAACACTGTAAACACACTGAACAAAGTTGAGTGTGAATATGGTTAAAAGAGAAAGCAATGGGGATGTATTACACCAGAAGAAAAGATAGAAGATAAAGACTGGCACTGTATAACTTAACGAAACCTAGAGTGGGTTATGGTGTTCATTAAATATACAAAGATAAGAATTTTTTACATGGGAAAGAACAAATGAATGTTAAAATTGAAAGTTGTTGAAAATGGGATGGTTTATGGAAAAAAAAATACAGTCAATGAAAACTAGGTTGTATAAGCAACAGTACCATTGTTGTATAATTCCAGTAAATGTTCCAAAGGTAATATGGAAAATTGAGTCAGAAAATGGAAGTTGAAATTATTAAATATGACTCTAAAACAAAAATACAAAAGTTGTGCACCGTTTAAATCATTTTTAAAAAGAGCAAAAATTGATCAGTGCTGTGACATCAAGAGGACTGGAAGAGTGTGGAGCTCAAAAATCTGCTCCTCAATCATTCAATAAGAATATTGGCAAAAATTGTCAGGATCCACATTTTATAGAGCTCTAAGAATCAATCAATAACTTTTGATAAGCTGACGTGAGTTTGTTCAAGCAAAAAAAAAGAATCTCAGTAGGAACATTAATCATTGTGGCATTTTCAATTCCTAATCCCCTTCCTCCTTTCCCCATCTTCACGGTAATCTTGAAAACTAAAAGTATAGCTAGAGAATTGGATTAACTGAACTGTCTTATAGTTCCTGGAAACACCCACAAGTAGGGCTCAACTTTATTTGACCTGGCCCAGGGTTTGCTGGCTGCAATCAGTGTTTTTCCTGGGACATTTGTCAAAAACAATCATTGTCAATTGTTAACATTATAGCTGTCCAATGCAATGTCAACAATTCAAACAAGATTTGATTAAAAAAAATGCTTAAAAGGAAAAGCTAGGGAATGTGCTGTCCATAGAGGAGTTTGAAAAATGCCAACATATCTAGAGGATCAGGAAGGCAACACAAATGTGCAGGGTTTTTTCATGATCCCTCTCAATAAAATAAATAAATAAATATTTATTTATTTATTATATTATTTATTTATATCATTTATATATTATTTATTATATTATTGTATATAAAGATATATTATATATATAAAGATATATATTTATATATAAAGAAATATATATTTATTATATATATATATATATATATAAAGAAAAACATGAGACTGCCCTAATCATTTGTCTCCAGCTGATTTTTAGTTTCTGTGCAAGCAGGAAGTGAAGGAGAAGGTAAAGTCATGAAATGCTTGTCAGAGCATAGAAGGCATGCCCACCATCCATGCAGAGTCCTTGGAAAAGGCTGCGACTTATTATTTTAGGAAATGAAAGAAATCTCCATCCAAATAGCTGACTACTAATCTAACGAAGTCTTCAATGGCTGCAGATGACAAAATACATACTTTACAGAATTAGTTCATGAAATTAACTAAACAAACGAAAAGCACAAGAACAGTAACAACAAAAACAAACTGTAACAAGAACAATCACTAAAGAAGGAGGATCTGATTTCCAGAGTTGTTTCATTATATTGTTTAAAATGTCAATTTTTCAACAAAATATCATGAGAAAGAAGAAAGTATAGCCAACCCACAAGTAAGACAAAAAGCAGTTAATAGAAATTGTCCCTGAGGAAGCCCATATATTGGACTCATCTAGGCAACAAAATAAATCAGTTATTTTAAATAGGTAGTTGAAAAGTACAGTAACTGAAATAAAAATTCACTATAGAGGAAGTACAGCTCACTTGAGTTGGCAGAAGAAAGAATCAGCAAACTTCAAAATAGGTCAATTTGTTATGCTGGGAAACCTCCCCATTTAGAAAAACCAATGGCAACTGCTCTAAGTTAGAAGAACCACGATGTAAGTGGGACAACTCAAAGAACTTAATTGCATCTACAGAAGCAAGGGACCAAGCCTCCTCCAGAAGTCAGTACCCCCAAGCTATACTATTATTGGTTTATAGAGTCTTGAAGAGTTTGGCACCAGCTGTTTCAAATAAAACTAGAATCATTTGGATCTATAATTATCTGTTGACTACTAATTAATGAGCATGCCCCTGTGATGACTACATACTATTTCATACATTGTATGTTCATAAATGAAAGGAAGTACCCACCTCTGGGTGTGTCTTTTTCTATGCTAATAAGATGGAGCATCCTAAGGACAATTTTGGGGGCTACTGTGCCTGTGTTTGCAATCAATTGAATCCAGCTTTTCTGCTTGACCACAGAAGCTGGATGCAGTTAACTGCCAGTGTAGGATGTTGACCTAGTACAGGTTCTAAATTTGAATAATTTATATAATCATCTGTTGACAACTAATCAATGAACATGTCCTTGTGATGACTACATAATAAATTTATAATGTATGCACATCACTTTAGTTCTGAATGCTGGGTTCTTGGCTCCCTTTTTTCCATAGATCTGGCTGGCTACCGACTTCTCCTATGTAACTGTAATAATTTCTTTGTAACCCTGAAACTAACAACTCCACTGCCATCCTGCATAATCACTCCAACAAACTGAGCTTATTCAGTTTGAGGAATAGAAAGAAAAGAGAATGGATAAAATAAGCAGATCCTCATAGACCTATGGGAAATCATCAGCAATACCACATATGCTAAATGGATTCTGAGATAGAAAGGAGAGAGAAAAGAGGACACAAAGAATATTTGAATAAATAATTGCCAAAACACT
Source organism: Tamandua tetradactyla (assembly GCF_023851605.1). Lineage (NCBI taxonomy): Eukaryota > Metazoa > Chordata > Mammalia > Pilosa > Myrmecophagidae > Tamandua > Tamandua tetradactyla. Next base: position 35,224,069 of record NC_135352.1, read on the forward strand.
TTCCAAAGATGGTGAAAAAAAAAAAGAATCTGTACATCAAAGAGCTTAAACAAATTCCAAGGAGGATAAGCATGAAGAGAACCACATCTAGACATATCAACATTTAACTATTGAGACAAAGAGTGAATTTTACAGGAAATAGGAGGAAAACGATTCATCATGGACAAGGAATTCTCAATTAGATTAATTGCATATTTTCCATCAGAAACCATAGAGACAGAAGACAGTGGGATGACATGTTCAAAATGCTGAAAAAATATCTTCAACCAAGAATTCTTTTTTCTAGCAAAATTATTCTTCAAAAATCAGAGAAAATGAATAAATCCTAAAGTAAACAAAAACTTAGAGAACTTGTCACTAACAAAGCTGAAAACAAAAATGCAAATGGAGGGTTTCTAATTGAAATGAACACTACATAGCACACTGAATTCACAAGAAAAGATTACTAGTAAATGTATCTTTATGTGTACATTTGAAAGCTGCTTATAGGTATTTTTTTCTTGTAACATTTTTCCCTTTATTTGATTTGAAAGTCAGCTGAATGAATCAGTTTTTATAAAACTGAATTGATGGGTATATAACATATAAAAAGTACTCCTTATGAGAATAGTACAAGAAGAGGGGAAATGGTGCTATATATGAGCAGCATCTCCACGCTATTCAAATAAATTGGAATTAACCTGAGGCAGATAATATAAATTAAATTGTAAATTTTAATGAATGAATTTAAAAGAATTGAAATGATAAAAAGAATGTTCTAAGACAAAGTGGAATGAAATTAGAGATCGATAACAGAAAGAAATAGAAATACATAGAAATTAAACAGCACACTACTAAATAATTAGTATTTCAAGGAAGAATTACAGCAGGGAATTAGAAAACATATTGGTGTGAATGAAAATTAAAACAGAACATACCAAACTTATAAGATGAAGCTAAAGAAATACTCACAGTAAAATTTATAGCTAGTAAATACCCATATTAAAAATTTAAGTCATATCAGTTATCTAGTTTTATACTTTAAAAAGTTAGAATATAATAGGAAACTAAACCTAAACAATCAAGAGGACAGAAAAATAAAGATTAGAAAGAAAATAAATAAAATAAAAAATTGAAAAGCATTAGATAAAATTAACAAAACCAAAATTGGTTCTTTGAAAAGATCAAAAAAATTGAAGAACCTTTGTGTAGATTGAGCAAGAATAAAAGGAAGGCTGAAATCACTAATGTCAGTGATGAAAAAAGGCATTACTACCAAAAGTACAAAAATAAAAAAGAATTAGCAGGGAATTCTACAACAGATTGTATGCCAACAATTTATATTACCTAAGTAAAACTGACAAATTTGTAGAAAGACCAATACAGTTGAAATTCATTGAAGAAGAAATAGAAAATCTTAATAGTCTTAATACAAGTAAATTGATTTAATCAGCAATCAAAAAACTTATGTAAAAGGAAGGCCCAGGTTTAGATGCCTTCACCAGTGACTTAATCTATTGCAAACTTTTCTGAAAATAGGATAGGAGGAAACACTTCCAAACTCATTGTATGAAGCCCTGATACCAAAACCAGGTAAAAAAAAAATCATGAGAAAAGAAAACTACAGATCAATATCCCTTATGAATATAAATTCAAAAGTCCACAACAAGGCAAACTTGGTTCAGCAACACTTACAAGGGCTATACAATATGACCAAATGGAACTTATCTGAGGATTTAAAAGGTCAGACTACATGATTCACAAATTCTTATCATAAAGGACAAAGTAATATAAACTATTATAAGATTAAAGGGAACATCTCATGATCATTTCAATAAATAGAGAAAAATAATTTGAAAAAATCAAACACCATTTCATGATAAAACACTCAACAAACTAGGAATAGGAGGAAATTTTCTCACTCTAATAAAGGGCACCTATGAAGAAAAAAACCAAAAATATAAATTAACAACATACTGAGTAGTTAAATATTGAAAGACTTCCTCTTAAGACCAGGAATAATGTCTGCTCCTTTCACTTCTTTTCAACATTGTACTTGTGGTGCTAAACAAAGCAATTAGGCAAGAGGAAAAATAAGGAATCCAGATTGGAAAAGAAGTAAAATTATCCCTTTTCACAGATGACATGATTGTGCATATAGAAAACCCAAAAGGATACACCAAAAAATAAAACACTTTTTGAGCTAATAAATGGGTTAACCAAAGATTCAGAATACAAGATCCATGTATAAAAATCTATGTGTTTCTATAGAGAACAAATATGAAATTAAGGAAAAATTCCATTTACAAGAGCATCAAAAATAATAAATATTTAGTGATAAGTTTATCAAAATAAGTGCAAGATTACTATACTGATACTATAAAAAACAATGAAATAAGTTAAAGAAAGCTTAAAAAAATAGATACTTATCTCATATTACATATCTCATATTTATGGATTGAAAGACTTAATATTGTTAAAATGGCAATGCTTTCCATATTGATCTGCAGACTCAACTAAATCTCTAAAATAATCCAAGCTTGCTTATTTAAATTTATTTTTTATTGAGGAGGATGTGCGTTTACAGAATAATTGTGCATAAAACACAATATTGTCCTATACCACCCTATTATTAACAATTTGCATTGCTATCAGATATTTGTTTCAAAAGATGAATGCACATTTCTATTAGTGTACTATTAATTATAGTCCAGGGTCTAACAGAGCTCTCTGTTTACGTTGTGTAATTCCATGGATTTAAAAAAAAAGTTTTAGTCCTTTCCAGTAACAAATATACAACCTAAAATTTCCTCTTTTAGCCACATTATAATATGCAGTTCAGTGTTGTTAATTATGCTCAGAATGTGGCACTACCATCATCACCATGCATTACCTAAACTTTTACATCATGCCATATAAAAACAGTTTAAGAGTAATTGTGAGTAATGACACTATGAACATAAGTAGGCAAATATTTGCGCTTGTCCCTGCTTTCAATTACTTTGAGTATATGCCTACTACTGGGATTCCTAGGTCACATTGTAATTTTATATGTAACTTTCTGAAAAACCATCAAACTGCTTATAACAGTGTTTGCAGCATTTAAATTCTCACCAACAATGAAAGAGATTCTTATTTCTCCACATCCTCTCCAACATTTGCAGTTTTCTGCTTTTAGAATAGTAGCCATTTTAATGGGTGTGAAATGGTATCTCATGTTTCTGACTTGCACTTTGCTAATAGCTAATGATGTTGACCATCTTTTCATGTGCTTATTGGCCATTTATCTTCTTTGGAGAAATGTCTATTCAAGTCTGTTACCCCTTTTGTAATTGGGTTGTTAGTATTTTTCTTGTTGAATTGAAGACTTCTTTATATATTGAGTATATTAGACTCTTATCAGATACGTGATTTCCAAATATTTTCTCCTATTATGCAAGTTGTCATTTTTCTTTCATGATAAAGTTATTTGAGGTGCAAAAGTTTTTAATTTTGATAAGGTACCATTTATCTATTTTCTCATTTTCTTGCACATTGACTATAAAGTCTTAGAAAAAATTAAGTAATACAATATTCTGAAGATGCTGCTCTACATTTTCTTCCAAGAATTTTATAGTTCTATCTTTTATATTTAGGTCTTTGATAGATTTTTTCTTTGATTTTTGCATACATTATGAGGTAGGGGTTAACCTTCATTCTTTTGCAAAGGGAGACCCAGTTTCCCTGGCATCATTTCATAAAGAGACTGATCTTTCATTGCTGAGTGCTCTTTGCTCCATCTAAAAAATCAGTATGTCATAAATGCAAGGGTTCATTTCTGAGCCATCAATTTAACATCAGTTGTCCATATGTCTGTCTTTCTGCCAGTATCATGCTGTCTTGATTACTATGGCTTTATAAAACTTTTATGATAGGAAAGTGTGAGCCCTCCAAATTCATTCTTCTTTTTCAACTTGCCTTAGGCTATTTGGGGCCCCTTCCCTTTACCTATAAATTTGATGATTGGTTTTTCCAATCCTGCAAAGAAGATTGTTGGAATTTTTATTAGAATCACACTGGATTTATAAAATGTTTTTAGGAGAATTCACATCTTAAAATATTGTATCTTCCAATCCATGAGCATGGAAAGTCCTTCCAATTATTTAGATCTTCTTTGTTGTCTGGTAATTTTCCATGTGCAAGTCCTTTATATCCTTGGTTAGATTTATTCCTAGATATTTGATTCTTTCAGTTGTTATTCTACATGGAATTTTTTCTTGAATTTTTCTTGCAAATGTTAATTACTAGAGTAGAGGAAAAACTACTGAATTTTGGGTGTTGATATTATAGCCCACCACTTTGCTGAATTCTGTAGAATCTTTAGATTCGTTGCGCATTTTTCAGGATATTTTGCATATAGGATCTTGGTATCTGCAAATAGGAACTGTTTTAACTATCCCTTTCCAATTTGTATGTCTTTATTTCTTTCTCTTGCCTAACTATTCTGGCTAGAACTTCCAATGCAATGTTGAATAACAGTGGTAATATTGGGTGTCTTATCTTATTTCCAATCTTAAAGGCAAAGCTTTTACTCTTTCACCATAAAGTATGATATTACTAGTGGATTTTTTTATAAATGGGGTTTATCATGCTGAGAAAGTTTCCTTCTATTGCTGATGGACTTTTCTAAATGTTTTTAGAATAATAAAATAAGAAATAATAATGCTGTATTTTGTTAAATATCTTTTCTGGGTTACTTGAGATGATCATGTGTTTTTTCCCCCTTCATTCTGTTAATATGGTGCATTTCATTAGTTCATTATTTTATATGGACCCAACGTTCCATATCTCATTTAAAGCCCACTTGACCATGGTGTAAAATGCTTTTAATGCTCTGTGGGATTCAATTGCTAATATTTTGTTGAGCATTATTGCTTCTACATTCCTAAGAGATCTTGGTCTATAGTTTCCTTGTCCTGTAATCTCTTTATTTGACTTTGGTATGAGGGTGATGTTCGTTATATAGAATGAGTTACATGGTGTTCCCTTCTCAATTTGGGGGGATAATTTTGTTAATTCTTCTTATAATGTTGGGAAAATTTCTCTGTGAAGCCATCTCGTCCTGGGCTATTCTTTTTATGGGGATATTTTTAATTAATATTCAATCTCCTTCATAGTTATTGATTAATTGAAGTCATCTATTTCTTCTTGAGTCAGTATGGGTAATTTTCACGCTTCTAGAAATTTGTCCTTTTGCCCTAGGTTATCCAATTTGTTGGCATTCGTTTTTTCGTTCTGCCACTTTTGCATTGAGGTCTCTGGTTTGATATTTCTTCTTTTATAATGTAAGCATTCAGAATTAAAATTATTTTCATTTTCATTGACCTCAAGATATTTTCTGATTTTCCTTATTATCTGTGTGATATAACACAGATCTTTTTGTGTCAGCCCCTCCGATCAGGAAGGTGAATGCAAAGCACACTGTCCTCCCTTTCTCTTCTGAACCTATATCTTGTCCCGGGCTTGTGCTTGCAAGGGGTCTTAGGAGCTGCCCTGCTTGTAGGAGTTTAAATTCTGCCTTTACTTCCCATGAGTCAAACCTTGTCTTTCTCCCAGCTGTCCCACTGTTGTACTTAAAGCAGGCAAGCTTTGGCCCCAGGCCATCTGCCTCAGTTGTTTCTTACACTGCCTTTCTCATCTCAAGTTACTTTAGCTTTTTGACCCAGCAATATACTCCTAGGTATAAATGAATTGAAAACATATGATTATGCTTCTTTCACTTTCCATTAAAGTATTCATATGGACAACAGCATTGAATTAACTTAATATTTCCCATTCTACATATTTACCAAAGTCAGTCAGATTTTTCATACCTAATGCAGTTAGTGTAAAAGAAAACTCAAATTTTTCTATTTTACACTTAATGTCTTTTAGAACAGCAGTTATCTTATATAAATTAATGTACACAATTATATAATTTGTTTTTTTTTCATTTGCTACTTAAAATATCTTTTATCCTTGACTTAAAGCAACAGCCAATTCTTATCTTTATTATTGGAATCTGCTTCTTTTATTTTTACTCATATATCCTTTCTTACTTTCAAGTCAATCTGTCTAAATAAGATTCATTATCATTTCCCTAAATCAATACCCTCTCCAGACTATTCTTTTCTCTCTCTCTCTCTGCACCTTTTATCTCTCTTCTCTTGTCACACAAAACATAATCCACTACAAAGCTCTGCTTATTCCTCTTTTATTGGGAATTTGTATGTCTGGTCAAACATAGCTAGAAGACATGCTGAACTTTGTTTATTTTAATAACTGTAAGAGTTTTGGCCAAATCTATATATGCCAGATTGAAACTGTCATGTACCCCAGAAAATCCATGCCCTTTAATACTCATTCAGTATTGCTTGGTGGAATTTCTTGATTGTTTCCATGGAGATGTGACCCACCCAATTGTGTGTGGTAACTTTTGATTAGATTGTTTCCATGGAGTTGTGTCACCCTCATTCAAGGTGGGGTTGCTTATTGGAGCCTTTTAAGAGGGAACAATTTTGGAAAGTGCCGACAGAACCCACACAGCCAGAGACCTTGGAGATGCAGAAGGAAAACGTCTCCACAGAAGCCTTACAAAATGAGGAGAGAAAGCTAGCAGGTGCCCTTCCAGCTGAGAGAGAAACCCCGAACTTTGTTTGGAGTTCAGGTATTTCTCTCTGGATGCCTTGATTTGAACATTTTCACATCTTTAGAACTGCAAACTTTGCAACTTAATAAATTCCCTTTTTAAAAGTCATTCCATTTCTGGTATATTGCATTCCAGCAGCCTACAAACTAAAACACTACACAATCAGTAAAAGCTTTTACAAGAAAAATATTGATGGATCCTTTTCAGAGAAATATATATTATTTATATTATGAATGACTTGGTAAAAATTCTTAATTTTTTTCCTATGAAACCATTCACATTAGAGTTTTGTTTTTATGTGGACACAGTTGTGTGCCAATAGACTTAGCTGGTTCCATTTCCCAACCTGATTCAGCTTTTAAATCATCAAACATGTTGGAGAATTCTGTTGTAAACTTTTATTGAGTTGTCATTTGTAAATTACATTTGGCATTCTATAGCTTGGCCAACCTCAGTCAAAATTCCAACACTTGCAAAATTGTAGTCTAAAGTTTAAAACCATATATATTCAGCTGATCTATAAGCCACTTTTCTATTTGTTTTTCTTCAAAACTCATTTGCACAGCAAGGTAAACTCATTGTTTGCACCATAATCTTCTGCAGTAGCATAGTCCAACCACCTGATTTCTCAAAGTTCCAAATAAAACATATTTCAGGTCTTCATCACCAGGTATGAAACCATATGAATAGGTAATATCTCCAGTATCAGTGCAAGGAAACCATTCTGATGATAACAGTGTGAAAAAAATCCATTGCAAGTATCTCCAGAGACAATCTTTTTGTACATAGAGGGCATGGTGGTGATTAGGGTCACTGAGGGGGTGCCAGGTGCCTTGAGAAGCCATCTTCCAGGTGCCCATCCAAGATGCTGAACTGGAGTTGTACAAACCTTGATTCTGTTCTCCATCATCAACATGGTCATGTTCTTCCAGAAACTCTATGCAAAATCAAACAAAAATAATAACAAAGTATTATCATTAAAAAGAGTCAGAAGAATAGATGTAATAAAACAAACTGGATGTATGAATGCCATAATTTACTGGAAGACAATCATTCTATGCTTGACTTCGAAGTGACAAGTGATGTCCTTAAATCTGTAGCAGAGGATCACATCCCCTAAACTTCTTGTACCACCCCCACCCTTGTGTGTTTTCAGGTTTCTAGTTTTGACTTTATAGCCTCTGTGATTTTCTTTGGGTTTTCGGTCTACCTCTACAAAACTGTTTTGAACAACCACAATTGAAGTAATTTTTAACTTCCATTAACAAATTACACAGAACCACTCTGTAAAACAGAATACTGCTGTCTATAGCATCCTGCAAGCTTGAAGCCAGCCAGCTACTCTCTGGAAAAGGCCTGTTTCTTCTGCCCCCACTAGTTTGTTATTTACTTGTTAGAAACAGGAAAATATGATTGCAATAAAATAGTCTCACGTTGTGATGTCTCCTGTATCTTCAACTTTCAACTAATCAAAAACATTACTTCCAGATTAATCTTCCAAAAGCAACTTTCAGTTTTAATTATTGTTGATTTTTATAAAAATGGATGTGCAAACTTAATATCTGCACATTAAAATTCTGAATTTGGCACTCCAAGAGTCCCTCGTTTTGAATATACAATTTAACTGACTTTGGCAATAGCAAAAGAGAAAAGTACTGGACAATTCAACATACATCAGTGATGCAATCAATTATACATTCAATTATTGGAATTTATGAAAATATTCTCATCTAATCAAGGACCCCGATATCAGAATAAATATAAGTAGCAATGCAAATTAATGTATTCCACTCTTCATATAATGAAAAACTTCCTAACAATAACTTAAAATCTTGAAGTTTAGGTAGGCTTGAAAATATTTCTCAGAAGTTGTAGAATCTGAACTATATATAAAAGAAATTTAGAACGTAGAGAAATTATTGTGAATGTGAAAAAGTCATTCAAACTGGGAACTAGCATTAGAAAATGTTGAAATATGCTTCTTATGTCTGAGGAATCCTGTATGAAACAGAAGATTTTTGGTTTGGAGAAGTAGGATAACAAATTGGAGGATGGTGTTTATGTTTTAACTTTCTATTAGTTGGTCTTTCCCCCTTGTGGAATAACTTCCTCTCCTCCTTTCATCTGATAAATGTCCCCCATCCTTCTTTCAAATATGAGGTTCCTTTTAGAACTGGATCTTACATGATATTAGTACCAATGAGAGTGCTCTCCAGGGTTTCATGAACCAGAACTGAAAGAGTCTTTCTTTGCCAGATGGCAGAAAGGATGAGGTGTGAGGCTGTAAAATAAGCATATGATCCCCGGGTGAACGTGGCCATCATTGGTGAGAAATAATTATGTCAGCATTCTGCGAGAAACAGAGAACTGGAAAAGATGTGAAAGCTGGCTAAAGCCCAACTGTATGTGTCCTCCTTGTAGCTTTTAAATCTTTCCTTGGATTCTTTGAGCCAATAATTTTTTTAGTACTATTTTGTCACTTGCAATTGAATAGTGTCATATTTTGAACTAATCAGATAGAGGCTTTATTTTTGTATACTACATTGTAGATGACCAGAGAATGCACAATTTAAACATATTCCCATAAAATAGAACAAACAGTTAAGATTACAAAATAAGTCTAAAGCAGAAAAATCAGGGGCCACTATAATAGTTGGTTCTTGCTGCAAGGAAGATATAGGCTAGGGTACTGATAGTGGTTACAGAAGGTAACTGTCTTCTTATCTAGATTAGGATTGAAATGATACCTTTGAGTAGTCCCTATTTCTGGGACTCTCTGAAGTCAATCAGCTGCTGAATCTTCTGGGATACACTTTGAGAGACACTCATTCTTCTGTTATTTCTGGCTACCACCCCAACCACCCTCTGAAGAGCACATCAAGACGATTCCACCTGGTTTATCTGTTGTCTGATCACTCAATTTCCTGTATTCATTCACACATGCCTAATACATGCTGGCACTAAATATCTAGTATGCTATAAATTATCGTTGATAGATGTATAAACTTGTAAAACAAGTCAAAGTATGTTTATGCATGAAACCATCTGTGTAATTTCCCTAAAATAGCAACAAAGAAGTTGATTAATCTAAAATACTAAAAATAATGGTGTCTAAGATGAAGCCTTAAAAATAACCTTATGTCATGGTAAGTGAGGACCCCTGGACCAGACACAGGACATATGTACATATGGAGAGGAGGAGATCACACTCTGAGTAGGTCTGATGACACATCTTTGAACACTTTGTGGAATATGTCTTTCCCCAGTTGAGAAACTAAAAATTGATTAAGGCAAATGGAACCACATCATTTACCCTCTCCAGCTCAGAATTCCAGTAAAGGTGGGTCTTTTCTGTGTGACCATCATATCCTATACAAGCTCGGTGACAAATAAACAGGAGTGAGTGAAGAAGCTGACGATAAAACCTTGGGGCTCGGATTACCTGGTGTTGAATCCAGTTCCTTCATTTTTTAACCCTGTCAAAGTAAACTCTCTAAACTCTAGGCTCTTTGCTCCAATGTCCATAAAATGGGAGTAATAACACTACCCATGTCACAGAGTTATTGTGACGATTAACGGTGTTAATGACAGTGAAATATTTAGCAATTAAGGGCTCAGCAAACCTTCCAAAATCAAACACCACGGTGCTCCTGGTAGAATTCTGGCAGAAAATCTGGCTTTGGCAGGGGCGTGAAGGTACCGCAGAGTACGGGGAGCCACAGCTAGTAACTTTTGGCAGAAACAGTGGCTAAATGAAGACTGATGGGGCTGAAATAGGCAGAGGTAAGAATGAAAATAGAAAGAAGGGAATTTAGGCCAGATGTGTTAGTTAGATTCAGCTGTCAGCTTGGCCAGGTGAGCATACCTAGACTTGTTGCTGTGGACATACGCCAACGGTACGTGAACCTCATTTGTTGCCAATTACATCTGCAGTCAGCTAGGAGGCGTGTCTGCTGCACTGAGTGATGTTTGACTTAATTGGCTGGTGCTTAAATGAGAGATTGCAACGTAGCACTGCTAAGCACCTCAGCATTCCTCATCTCAGCACTAGCAGCTCAGCCCAGGCCTTTGGAGATGCAGAAAGAATTCACCCCGGGGAAAGTTGTTGGAACCCAGGGGCCTGGAGAGAAGACCAGCAGAGACCATCTTGTGCCTTCCACATAAGAAAGAACCTCAATGGAAAGTTAGCTGCCTTTCCTCTGAAGAACCAACAAAATAAATCCCCTTTTATTAAAAGCCAATCCATCTCTGGTGTGTTGCATTCCGGCAGCTAGCAAACTAGAACACCAGACTTTGCCTAAATATTTACATAACCAAGGCTTAAGGGTAGTTTTTCCCAGCACATCAAACTGCTTGTAATCAAGCATATGATGTTAATATATCTATAAGCGTTGTTCAATTTACATGTCATATTAGTTTGGTTATCACAAATAAATTAAGATTACTAATCATGGTTCCCTTGAATCTTAAAATGACATTTCTAAGAATTGCAAAAATATTCCTATCAAAATTGCAAAAATCTAACAAATAATAAAAATACATTTTAAAATGTGTCTGTTTTTATCTATCTGTAAACCTATACCTCTGTGAATCTATTTATACTGCTCAAAGAATTGAATGTGTGATTTGACTTTTATCTCGTTTACCTCTGCTTTTATTAAGCACATATTCTTGCAGAATTCAAATTCCATAAAAAAAAAGGAAATGGTAGAAATAGTATAACCTCTAGCAAGATCTTTATCCTAGTGATTACTTGTTCCCTAGCTCTAAGGCATTTTCATTATCATAATAAATTATATAATCATTATATAATTATCCATAATTATAATGTCATATAACTATAATTATAACTAAATGACCATCTCCTAAGCAACTACAGCATGCCAGGGGCTACACATAAAGAAAAGATATTTTATATTATTGACTTTGTCCCTTTCTAATTTTGGCAGGACTGTTTGCCTTCTTTATATTTTGATACGAAAAGAACTTCTTAGAGCGTTAGCTTCCTGTAAAGTTTTCCTCTTTGTTCCTATTTTAGAGACCTTAAATGCCTTTGAAAGTATATTAAACACTCCATTAAAAAAAAGAGGAAACACCATATTAATTCTTACCTAGTTTATTTATATATATATATAAATATAATATATATATACATATATATTTTAAAATCTCCCCAAGGTATTTATGTTTATGGGACTCAAAATAAATGTCCTATTAATCTGTTTTTTAGGTTACATGAAGTGAGAAGCACGAAAGCTTGGAGGCAAATAGAGAGAGGTTCAAAATCTTATATAATGTACTGAGATGAGGGGAATCAAAGGATTGCAGATTTAATCACATGCAGAACTTTAAAGTCTAATTATAAGGGTCCATCATCTGGAGCCAAAGGCCAGAAAACAAATTTTTACTCGTAAACGTAACTGAATTGAAGCTCATTTTGGAAAAATGTCATCTGAGCTTCACGGAAGGCATAGTAGTTTGAACCCTTTGCTTGGTTTATGTTGTCAGCAAAATTCTGCAGGAATATAAAACAAATTTCAGAACTCATCAATTAGAAATCTTTTGATGTATTTTCAGAAGGAATACTTCTGCTCTAAACCAATATTAACCAGTAAAAGTTTATATATGTGTTTGTGTGTGTTTGCATATATATGTGATAGGCTATTAAACATAACACATCACTGGTAAAATATTTTTAGAGATAATATCAAAAGGGTTTTTTCCTCCGAATTAAAATTGTATTTTCTTATTAAAATATATGGAAAACTGAAAGAAAAAATCATATATGGCGTAGTAATAGAGAAACCTAACAAACTGAAAATTCAGATGACGAAGATAATGACTGCATAGATGTGTTTCATTTCATCACAGACTAATGAATTTCATAATGGAAATATTTATGTTTATGTCAATGATGTCTGCATTGCTAAAAAAATGAGTTATTCACAAAATATTAAAAGAGGCAATAATGTAAATAAGGACTTCCCATCGTTCTCAAGTGAATAATATATTAGTTTGACAATGTGAGGAAATTTTATACAAATCGACATTAAACCCTCAGCTTGTTGAGACATGGAGATCTCAGTAAAGTATTTCTGATGCCTCTTTTTTTTTAAACTTATATATCTGACTCATGCTAGGCCTCTAATAAGTATGTATGCGATGAATTAAAGAATGAACATCTGGGATGCGGTCATGATAAAATTTCATTTATAAGCAAAATGTGTAACTTTTTGTTCTTTCATAACAGCACTCTAGTTAATCCCTGGAAATGGAAATTATATTTCATTTGGAAACACAATGTCCTCACAGTATAACAATTAATTACAAAACCAATATAAGATAAAGACACCATGAAGAGCTTTGTGGAAGAGATGCCGGAAGTTTCCCATTGAAAAGCTTCTAAGTTCCAGACATTCCTCACCTAGTTTTAGAAACAATCATGACATTTTATTATTTCCTTTACAAACCTGGGAAGACATAAAACGTCCTGAAAAGGGTAGAACACTGAGAGGTTCTTTCAGAAATTCCCTAAATTCCACACATTTGTCTAAAAGTCATAGACTTTCTGAGTTGACAAGAATTTGTACCAGAAAGGGTTTTGATGGCTTATTTGCACTTTCTGAAAAGAAATAATATTTATTCATTTCAGAAAGCTTCATAGAATAAATATAAACATAAAAGTTATCCATCATCCTAATCTTAGTGCTTAAAAGTAATTGTTGCTGATTTAGTTTTCTCCCAGACATTCTTTTCCAGTGCATGCTTATATATTTGGGCTGTATTTTTCATGTTTACCTGGGAATAAATCAAATATCTATCCTCTATGCTACACGTGTGGGGACAACTCTTTGATGCAGCTGATTACAATTTATGATAGAAGTAAGGGCACACTTTGCTGAGCAGGCTATGCGACATGGTATTGATTAATGACGACTTGTAGAGAACAAAAAGTAAGGAGAGTAGAGTAATGTAATGCGAAAATGATTACAAATCAAGTTTGCCTGTATCTCGGTACATATATTGCCTCAGGGGTATGTAAGACAGGCTGATGTTACACTGGGATAATTATTACAGACTTGGGATTTCATGAGTCCTTGAATACTCCTGTTGTGGTAGCAAAAAATTAAATGAAAGATCTTGCTTTGATAGTTTCTTGAATTTACCTTTTGAGTATTACCTATGTTTTATTCTTTTAAAACAGTCGCTATTAAATATCTATTATGACCTTGGTTTAAGTCTGTATGATCAATAACACACTCTAAATGATTTGGATATACCATTTAGAGTGTGCTTGATGCTATGCTGTTTGACCTGTACTAGTTTCATATGCTTTAAAACTATTAGTTTTAATTTAGTTTTGTGAACAAACTCTAAATTGACCTCCAGATCCTGGCTACAAGATCTCCTGGCAAAGGAGGGGCACAAGGTGGATATCTGCACTGATGCAGTCAGACTTCAGGAATGTGTGACTTGGAGAGGGAGAGTTACAAGAAACAGACCAAGAAAAAGAGTCATAAACTCTGAGCTATCAGTTACAGACAAGTTTTTTTTTCTGCCCCAATGTTTCAATAAGCTGTTAGAAGAGACCTTGCCTGACAACCCCTATTTCCCTCTTTCTTTTTGGACTGTAAATTCCCAATGTCTCCCTAATTATTTTGAACCCCTGCTTTTATTTGGTATTGTCCAATTCACAAATTGTTATACTGTTAATAAAGCTCTCTGCTTTCTACTTGCAGTAGCAGTTCTTTTGACAGATTTAGGTGTATCATACATTAGATCTCCTATCCCCAAAATAGGACTGAAACAAAGAATGAAAACTTCCTGAAGGAAGAATGGATAAGAAGCAGCAATAACACTTTGAGAAAGGGGCACTATTAAAAATAGCAAGCAAAAATCTATTTTCGTAATGATGGAACTTGGTATACATCCCTGCCTAGGAGAGATACTATTTTCATGTCAAAAGTTAACTCCTGTGCTCTGATGCATGGTAGACCACATTGCTCCAAAGCCTTCTTCTAAAATTTGCTTCAGGCTTCAACCATGGGTTATTGGTACCTTGTAAAACAGTAGCTTTGGCTATCAAAAAGGTTGATAATTTTGCTGGAGCAAGAACTCATAAGGAGAAAGACTATCAGATTACCTAGTTCTTGAAAAACCTCGAAATGGATGTCATAAGTGGTGAGCACCTCATAGTATGAGGAACACTTCCTTGAGGCATTCTATTTAACTAAAAAGAAAGACTACCTTAGAACGTAATAGTTGGAGACTCTTTTGAAATGGATTTGTTGATAGTGTTCACGAAAATAATAAAATGAAAAAAAAAAAGAATGATGATGCCTAAATACTGCAACTCAATAGGAAGAAAATGAATTTATTTTTTCCCAAGCACAAAAGAAAGAAAATCATCAGGTTGGATCAGAGATAGGGAAGAAGGAAAACAAAAAACTTTAGTGATATAGATTGTCCAGAAAGAGAGGTCTTCAAGAGGTAACTCTTTTCTAATCTCAGCTTTGATTGTAACATAAACTGATACTTAAGAGAAAATTAAATAAAATATACCTTACTTTCAAGCCTCTTTTTCTGGATCAGGACCCCAAAAAGTGAGAAGTAAAATAGATTAATATGATCCTTACAGATATTTAAATAAGAGTGAGATAATATGGCTGGATGAAGCACTGTAAATATAATACGCAAACCAAGTCAAGCCCTCTGTCTGTTTTTGTTCTTTCCTTATTATTTGTTAATCACGTTTTCCTGGAACACAGTCAAGCTCATTCAATTGCATGTGACCTATGGTTAATGTTGTAATATAATGGTTGCTTTCAATATTTGGAAAAACCATATGATTCACAAAGTTAAAAATATGAACTGTCTGGCACTATATAGAAAAAGTTTCCTGATCCCTGAGTTAGAACATTAGGAGAACATTTTTTGAAGAAAGTGACTCATCAATAATTTTGCAAGTACAGGTGGGAAAATTGAAAACTAAGATTTATCGAATAATTTATTTTAAGCTAAATCCTTGATGTGATGCTTTGCAAATCCTTACAAAAATTCTACAAGATATGTGCCATCCTCATTTTACAAATTAGGAAACTGAGGTTCAAAGAAGTTTTGTCTGTACAGTTCAGAGAAATTAAGTCTGTAAAGTTCAGAAGCTCTGTTGTGCTTACTGCTGTACTGCACAAATGAGCCAATTTAGGGAGGTTTATCTACAGGCACAATGTATTTCCAAATTTATTTCAACAATTTTCTGATATGTAGCAATAATGTGTATGTTCCCATTAGCTTAATGCTACACTTGGAATTAATGCATAAAGGTAGGATGCCTTTATTTTGGACTCACATAAACTATCATCTAAGCTATTGATAGTTGTGTATGATACGATATACTATGTTGAAATAATGAATAAGGATATTAGATTGTGAAAATCTAAATAAAGAAAACATGGAAAAAATTGGAATTAGCAGTGAGCATGATCTGTGGGTTTGTTTTATTTGTTTTTCCCCCCAAAGTGAAATAGCATCAGAGCATTAAGACATAAATTAACATAGGGAAAACTAAATGTCATCCTCATATTTTGCCACATAAGGTTTTTATCTATCTTTATGGGGACTCTCTTTGTGTATGTCCTGATTCTTGTGGTACCATTAAAGTGTAAATTTTGTGACAACATTAGCAACTGGAATCACTTCAAGGAACATGCATCTCACTTAGAGGTGGTTTCCTTTTTATTTTAAACGAATGTGCCTTGCTTACATTTTAATGTTTACAATTATATGATGCAGCATTAAATATGCAGCCAAATATCTACAGTAAATTAAACCCCTTGGGAATGGTGTATATACCTAAAAATAGAACTAATTTTGTCATATTATTAATTCTTAAGGTCACAGTATTTTAAAAATAATAGCATTTTTTTTCTTAAGGAAGATGTAATAATCATCACAAGTTCTAGACCACTTATATTGGTCTAACTTTTAAAAATATATAGATACATATTACTAAACTAATCTAACTGAATAGTTAGCAACTTTATTGTTTTGGAGTGTTTTTTTTTTCCCCCTACAAGAAATGTAAAAAACCCTTAGTGATATAAAAACATTTACTAAGGAACTGTTAGAATAAATGTGATATAATCTAGAAATAGATGTAAAGTAACACAGCTGAAGAAGTTTGCTCAGGCTGTTGGATTTGACAGTAATGTTGAAATCCCAACCAAGTTTTAGAAAGCAAAAGTAATATTTAGACAGATCCAGAGGGGTGAAACCAAATATATCTCAGGCATACTTGAGATAACTAGATAGAAATTCCCAGAAGGCATTGAATCTTAGAGAAATCAGGCCTATTTAACTATGTTTGGAGATCTATATCTGTGGAGAAACAAAGAATTGTGTGTAGATTAGATTGCTAAGAGTTACTGGGCTGACAAAGGAAAACAAACAAATGAATGCAAAATACTGTTGGACTACACATACTAGACAGTAAGAAAAGTTGGGAAGATAGCATGTGGAACAGAAGTGTGAGAGCAGATTGTGAGAGAAAGTTATAGAATATCAAAGACGTGTCAAATGCTCTTGAGAAGAAGAGGAGAAAGAATGTGAAAGGGTCATTCACTTTATCAACAACAGTATTTAAAACAACAACATTTGAGAAAGCAATTCTAAAAATAAGGCCAGCTTGCAAAGAAATGAAGTTCCACTCTCATGAGCCCTGAGAGCAGAAGCAACACATGTACACCTATCCTTTGATGGTTTGTAACCAAACGGGATTCTGGGAGAAAGAGTTCTTAAAATTATCTTTTAGTTTTTACATCTTTTGTTTATTTAATTTTGGAGGGTAAGGGGGAAATTTGCACCTGCTTCTTAGCCAAATTGGCTCAGTTATATTAAATTAAATATATAAGAGACCGAGGATAGCTGATGTCAGAATATATTCAAGAATATACTTCCTCCATCCGATAGCGCTAGAGGTAGAAGTAGTTGGCAATGGAACCTAAGATAATATTGACTAATATTACAAAGAAACTGAAGGAGTCTTTGAAACACACCTGGAGCATGGAGTGAATCAATTTAAGGCTACATACCGAGTAAACCATAGATATGAGGGTAGTTTCCATTGTAATCTGCTAACCCTAGAATATTTGGGGACATTAGTTACTTCCACTATTTTTTTGTTTAAGGGATTTATTATTATCTTACACATAAAAAGTTAAATGAATTAGACATTTTCATATATATAAGATGCTATTTTAATTATCTTTCAAAAACATAAACGTACATTTTCTCAAAATGAGAATCTTTAAAAATTGCAGTTATCCAAAAAACCTCCAAGAGATCATCTTACTCATATTAAGTAAATAGCTAAGGATATTTGAGGGTGATCTAGAATAGGAAATCTTATGTCTGAACGCAAATTGAATTATACACCAACGAAAAAAGAACAAGCTAGGTTTTTCCATCTAAAGGCAGATATACAAATAGTTTAAGTGAAAAAAGAAAACAGTTTCTCAGAGAGAGAAAGGCTGCTGTGATTAGTACTTAGAATATAAATAAACAAAACATGAAAAGAATTAATAAATTAACTCCATTATTAAAAATTATTCATTATTAAACCATAATGAGTAAACATAAACCAATTAACTACATGATCAAAAGAGTACACATGCTAATTTCAAAAAAGAAAGTCAATATATTTTAAAATGAAAATATTTTAAAAATTATAAAAATTCATATTCTTTTAGCTAGAGCATATGGCTTTGAATATGCATTTAACAGTTTTTATTATCTCTGTGATTTATGGGCAGCAAAACTTTGATTATTTATATGATAAACAGATGCCCAACCCTTCAAGCATGCACTATCATGAAAAACTTGAAAATAATGAACGATAAGAAATAACTGGCATTAAAGATTATGATCACAGTAATAAAACTATCATTAACATTTATTATCCACCTCCTTCATGTAAGCTATTGTGCTAAGAAATTTACAACCATTATTTTATTTATACCTTGCTACAACCACATAGGTTTGTACTATTAAATTTCATTTTGCAAATCAGGAAATCAAAAACTTTTTAAAATCACACATGGCTGCAACTCAGATATTAAACACCTGCATGCAACCTGTTCAATATGTAATTTTAGTGGCTAAATTATATCCTCTAATTGATCTGTGGTAGAAGCAATTCCTAAAAAGTATTAAAGGTAAGGCATTTATTGGCAATAAGGGACAATATAACCAAAATAAAATAGGACACTATTATATCTGTGATATATTATAGTGTTAAACTACAGAGTTAAAATAGAGCTTAAGATGCAGTTAACATATTACAAGGATGGTAAATGATGAAGAGCTTTTTATCAAACAAGGATTAGATTGTACTGGTTAGCCTTTGCTATGGTAATGCTATATAACAATCTCAAAATCCGAGTGTCTTATGCAATTATACTTTTATTTTGCCTTATTGCAGGTCTAAGGCTTGACTGAGGCAGGACTCATTCAGGCTTGTGGGTTGGAATATGGTCTACTCGCTGTGGCTCTCCTTTTGAGAGCAGAAGATCTTGGATGCAAGTTCATTTCATGGCATATGCCAGGGGCACATTTAAAATGAAAGCACATCTAGAGTGGGTTGGGCTATTTATTCTACCTATCCTACTGCAAAGGCTTGCAACAATCAAGGGAAGCATGAAAGACTTTAATGGCTGCTTTCAGAGCTTATTTTGTAGCAATTTAGCTGCATTACCCCTAGGAAGCATACCAGAGCATATCTAAACCATTTTACAAAACCAAACATGATAAAATTTCTCATTTTCAAATTCCTTCTTTGTTGTTTCCTTTCTCAGAAAACTAAATTTGCCTCATATTTAGTGATTTTCAAAATCAAATTATATGAGATAAAGTAATTTTTATTGAGCATCTTTTCAAACCAAAGCAAGAGAAAGGGTAAAATGCATGGCTTTAATGGACATACCAAATGTAGTTCGTTAAAACAACAACAACAAAAATATTTGATTTAGACTTCTCAATGATCTGGCTTGTGATTTGGCCACAGAAAATCATTGTCAGGGCTCACTCTCTGCCACTGAATTACATGAAGCTTTATAGCTTACTTGGTCCCAGAAATACAGAAAAAAAAAGTTTAATTGTCACTTTTTCTGCCACAGGTGAGCCATTCCATTTTCTGCCTATATTTGGTACACCAATATCTACAATTATGGTTACGAAAATTGTTATATTAGATTGAATTACTGTCTGTGATTCTTCGTGTCACTCTGTATCTATTCCCTTTGCTATGTAACTTTGCAATTACTTCTTTTGATATCAGCTTCACATGGCTTTCTTTGGCCACTGGGTTGTTAGCCAATATGCACAAGCAAGGCTTGCAATTTGAACGTGCCTGGTTGTGCCTCAGCCATCACCATAAGTGCTTTCCTGGGTTCCTTCAATCTGGACCCCAAGATAAATAAACATGAGTCACCCAGAGCACACCCAACAAGAAGCCAAGCCCAATCGGAATTGCAACTTGATGTGGATCTTAATCCTGATAGATTCTCTGACTCATAAAAAATAAAAGCTTATTTTTCTGTGAACTGAGATTTCGTAATTGCCAGTTACACATCATAAATTGGCTGATAAAACAGTCCTAGAGGCTTGGCTACAAGTGACTCAGATCACACTCCTCATTGTCCACAGCATACATACACACATACATGCACACACACACACACTTAAGTACACCCACACCCACACACAACAGTCTCATACAACTCATCAAGTATTTCATTGGAATAGGATACAAGTTCCTTTCACTAGCAGTATGATTCACACCTTAATTTCCACTTTGCCCTTGCTGGAGTAGTCACAGAAACACTCAGTGGCCATCTCCCAGCTCTTACCTACTCCTTCCTTTTTCCCCCCTTGCTTGTTTGCCCGCATGCATCCATTCAGTATGTTTCTTTTTTTTTACTTGTTTGTGTGCAGATATTCATTATATTTCTGTTTCACAAGACACCACAGGCAGTCTAGAGAAGATGTTAAATCTTAATCACATCCAGTTGCTTGCCAAGGTAGAGTGGTTGCTTGATGAAAGCTTTTGGCTCATTAGCAGAAGTGGGTCCTCCTTCTGGAGTGTATCAAAGTCCAACTACTCAGGCAGCACAACTGTCCCTCATCTCTGACATGTAGCAGGGCATATTGAGCTGTCATCCACTGACACTGATCCAAGCAGTCGGCTCCCTGGGTAACCGCAATGGCATCCCTTTCCCTACTCTTTTGGACCCTTTGTGCTGTATAGGTAATAAAACAGCCATTTGTGGAAAGTCTTTGTATTGTCAGAGTGTGGGTTGCCACAATGCACCATATAACCACTCACTCCAAGCCGTCCACAAATTCCCAAATGCCCCTGAGATTTGGATGCTCTCTATTATCTTCTAATCTATAAAGCTTCATTCTTTTGGAGAAACCAGTATTGTCAAATCTCTTGGATTCCCTACCTTTTGAAATGCAGGTGTTTTAGTGTATTAACTACTGCTGGAATGTTATATATGCACCAGAAATGTGTTGACTTTTATAAAGAGGATTTATTAAATCGCAAGATTAAAGTTCCTAAAAATGTCTAAACTAAGGCATCCAGAGAGAGATACCTTAACTCAAGAAAAGCAGATGTCTGTCACATGGAAAGACATGTGGCTGGTGTCTGCTGGTCTGTAATCTTGAGTCTTAGCTTCCAGTTTCTTATGCTAGCAGCTTCCTTTCAAAGCATCTGTGGGCTTCCACTTAGCTCCTTGGGGCACAGCTCTGGGTTCTGGTTTGCTGAGCATCTCATGGGAAGGTACATGGCCATGTCTACCAGGCTGTGCATCTCGAAACATCTGTGTCTAGGCATCTGCTCTCTCTGTCTGCACTCCAAGTACCTCTAAATGCCTGCAGCTCTGTCGGCTCTGAAGCAACTGTGCTTTCTCCAAAATGTCTCTCCTTTTAAAGAATTCTAGTAGACTAATCAAGACTCACCTTGAATGGGTAGTCGTATCTCCATCTCGTCAAAGGCAACACCCACAACTGGGTTGCTACATCTCCATGAGATCATCTTATCAAAAGATCACACCAACAATTGAGTGGGTCAATCTCCACAGAAACAACAAAACTGAAAGTTTCCATCCTACAGAACTGAATCAAGATTAAAGGACTTGACTTTTCTGGGGTACACAACACTTTCAAACCAGAATACAAAGTAATTTTAAGTCCAGTTCCATGTCATGGTAAGCACAGACCTTCAAAACATACGGGCTCTTATGCTGTCTTGGGCAGAGGAATATTTCCTGTAGTTTTACATGAGACTGACAGCAAATTAACCCAGAAGTTTATCTGATTAATTTGCTTTGGTAATTCTTTCTACAGAATTTGTTCTGCTTCTAAATACTTCCAGTGAAAGCATGCTACTTGCCCATTGCAATTCATTCTTCTTTGGAAGACACAATTGGGCAGAAAGGAACTGGTTGTAGTGAGGATGGAACAAAAAGCACCTCAAGAGATATACCTACGGAGAAAGAAATGTGATCTTGAACATGCTCTCGCAGTTCCTCTATTTCTCTAAGAAAGTTATTCATTTGGCTAGCACTTTCGTTTTCCCAGCTCTATACTGAATTTTTTCATGTATTTCAAGTTCTCTTCCCAAGTCTATTTTCTGTTTTTGATACCCCTTTTTAAGTGTTTACTTAATAGGTCCCTCAACTATAAATGAGATTTCACCTATTTCTCATATATTCTAACTCAACAACTCCTCAGTCTGTTCCCTCTTGCCTAGCATTTGGCAGTCGTGTCTCTTTGAACCTACCAGAGATAAAGAAATATGTCGACACTTCCATGATTTTTAAAGATTCAAAGAGAAATTTCTCTTTCTTCCAATTACTTTCAAAAGATTAAAAAACAATAGCAAAAAAAAGTCTGTGTGTAACAGCATGCATGCTGTGATGGGCAGAGAACCCCAGCTCAACCAGCTGCCTTTCCCTGGGCCCTGTGCTCATGACAGGCAAGATAAAACATGATTCCCTAGTAAATAAGAGGATTGCTAGCACATTCCTTGCTCTATTGTCCAAAGCATGTGTAATATTCCTTGGAGACAGTCTGATTCTGGTGGGTGTGTTTTATGACATCTAGCTAGCAACCAGGGGGTACATCTGTCCCTGGAGGGGAAGGAGCGAGGTTTTGTATTATAGCTCACCAATGCAAGAGATGGGCTCTGTGCACAAGATATCTCCTTGGGTTAGCCACAGATTCAGACCAGCTGGCCATAGCAAATGACCCCTCGAATGAAGCTGCCCTTGCTCTGTCTCCTTTCTATGTCATAAAATGTTGTTCCATCCAGTGCTATGTAATCCCTTTTTCTGTTGGCAACCCAGACACCTGTACATGAAATCTGTTTAGGTGCTTCTCCCTCTGACATATGCATGTCTTCTTTTATTTAGGGACAGGGCTTCTAAATAATCATCTCATCTTTACCACAGTTTGTCCTATGATATATCTGAAGTTCATAATTTAATGATCCTGTAAGTGAGATGGACACGGCTACTGCAATTCAGATTTAAGGCAATAACTGTATTGGTCCCCGCAGGAATAGAAGGGGACCATTCCTTATTGCTAGGAAAAGGGAAAGGAGAGCACTGAGCCCACCAATCTTCCAAGTACTAAGTAGCAGAGAAAATTTTAATTAACTAAATCTTGTGGGTAGGTCAGTTTTGTAATACTGTAAGTTGTATTTTTATATATACTATTTTTATTTCAGGATTCAATGAAGCCCTGGAATTATGGTATATTTGTGATCATTACATAGAACATGGAGTATAATTTTGTCATTTAAAATTATGGCACCAATTTATAGTTGTGTGTCTTATATTATGACATATTCTCAGCCGCATCTATGATTTACTTGATGCTTAGTCTACTATATAATGTCAAATTATACTATTGTTTTTATGAGGAAAGATAGCATTTTTATAACAATCTGACTACACAGTAAGTTTTCTAAGAATGCATGGTGGTGACATGTAGGGAATTCCTACAACAGTTTTATGAACTCTTCTTGGCATAGACTTATGGTTAAAGTATAAAAAGTCCCTTCTAAAGTTGAACAGCTTGCATAAGCCAAATTTTAAAACATTAAGCTACATACAATTGTTTATTTAACCATCACCTTTAAAACCCTGTGTCAGGAGTGCTGCTCTGACATAGACTCCTCTTTGTGTTCCTGTTTGCATGGTAAGTAGTTTCCCAAAGGTGTTGACTACCTCATTCATTTAACATTCAACTATATATGTGTGTGTGTGTGTGTGTGTATGTGTGTGTACACTGCCTTGAACTGTGATCATAATTTAGTCCTTCTTCAGAGTAACTATCAATGGAGTATTCTTTACACAGGAAGAGTATAGTTTTGTCAAAATGGATAAAAGAATCCTGGGTTATGCTACCTCTAGGAGAGAAAATTTACACACACATACACACACAAATAATAATAACTATGAGTTTTAATACGAAAACATGGTGAAAGCTGTGATTGATTTAGCAAGGTAAGTCCCAGGTTGTTTTGTGATCGTACCATTTACATACATTATAGAAAGAAAAATTGAGCAAAATAGTGATTTTTATCGGATGAAGCAAAAGTTGAAACACATAAATGACAATGATTCATACAGTAGGGTGCCACTTAAATTTTTTTAGATCAGTATTACAGTAAATTCATGATACGATTCTTATAGAGAAAAATCATGTTTTTAAGATTTAATTTACAAAACCATATTAATTATTAATGTACTAAGCTGCAAATACTTGTATTTATTTGAGATATTTGTCCAAAAATTATTCTTAAGGCATGATTCTAATTGTAAGGAATTTTTGTCAGCAAATGTCTAAAGATCTATGTTTGATGTCCCGTGGTCAGCAGAGGATGAAGATGTCATCATACAACTCTCATCCTACCCTCAATGGAGCACTAGAGATGAAGTTATCCTGGCAAAAATCCGAACTTATACCTTTACAGAGCTGAGACATTTTTTCCCACAATAGCAATGCTCTCAGTTGGTTTAATAACCAGATCTTCTTAACCTTTAGCATTAGAACATTATGTGCAGACCGTTAAACCCTCTTACATGTGAGATCCGAATTTCCCTGTCCTCTGCTGAAATATTGCAGAGACTAACACTCTTATATTATATTCTGCTTGCTCTGGACGAAAATGTCTATAACACTTAAAATAGTATTAGTGGGGAAGATTGGAGACCAGTGGAGAATCATATCTAAAGCTCGGTAAATGTTTTTCTGAGAGAGTGCCCTAGAGGACTTCGATGCAAATAGAGGTTGAAACACAAGTGATGCATTTTTTCCTCAGGCATAATTGTTGCAAACAATTTCAAATATAAAGGCACTGTAAATAATCAGGCCAGTTTACTTATATAGCAATGTTAAAGGTCTAGATTAGAAATATCAGACACATTGGTCATATTATTATATTATTTATTCAACAAATCTGTATTTTATTATATTATTTATTCAAAAAATATGTATGCATGACTACCATGTACCAACTACTGTTCCAGACATTGGAGATGTATTTATAAGCAAAAGAGATATGATTTTTTTCTCATTCAGTGTGTAGTTTATGGGGGTTATGAACAAAAATGAACTGGGAAACCAAAATACAGTGAGTTAAATGCTACATTTCTTAAAAGGAGAGTAGACCTGGTTTCATAATTGCTCTTATGTAGATAAAGCTTTAGTTCATTAACCTGTAAAAAGAGTTCTGCTGTGTTCTCTAATTGCAAGAGAGATTTAGGAAATCATATTGCTAATAAACTATTCTTCTAAGGTGTTGTTCATTTGGTATAACTTAGCCCTCTAGGTCACTAATTCATTTGACTAGCACCTTGATCACCTCTAACTCGACACCAAATTTTTGAATTCCATAAAGGCACAATAAAATAAAATGAAAGCCCGGGTAAATTGTTCTATTAAATGATGAGCATCGATGAGATAAAATGTTAGTGAAAATGTAGCAAGGATGCTATAGAAGTCTGCCCCCATCTGACAGAAGAGCAAGATATCTTTCATTTCTACTGATAGAGTTTTAAAAAGTAGGTTGCATCAATTCACTATTAGGTGTACCTAAGCCAGGTGTTGCAATAAATTACAGTCTAAATCACATTGTCACCTTTGTATCTTAGTGAATGATTCATTATCCAACATTATTCTATAAAATAGATTATTAAAGAAATTGGCCCAAAATAAGGGTGCTATCATAACAAAATCGATATGGAGAGGGACCCAATTCTATAGCTCTATTTATATCTATCCTCTGCTTTGTGACTTTGCTCTTTCTTTTTCTCACAGAAAAGGTGAAGTCTGTTTTCCTGCTCTTGAATATAGGCTTTACCAAATGACTTTCTGTGATAATCATAATGTATTGCCCCTCAACTCCAAATCCTTCACTGCTTGTGCTCAATAATGGACTAAACCCTTTAATCATTTCTCCAGTACAATGAACACAACACCTTGTCAGTAGAGAATAGTGGAAGGAAAATGCAGCAGGAAGGATGCTCTTTATCCTAGTTCGAATGTTCTGTATTTTTGCTATTTCTTCCTCCTGCTTCATGCTCTAGTTATGACATGCCCTGGCCACCTGCCAAGAATAGCAATCCCTCAATGATCCCGCAACCTTGGCCTGGCCCCACTGACCACCTTTTTGAGGACTTCCTCTCATCATAAGGGCCACCCCTGTTCCCTCCATCTGCTTACACATGAGCCTTGTCTTGCCTGTACCACAGAAGGTTATTTCCAATAGCCCAACTAATGCAGGCACTGCATGCTTCTGGTCTCATGCCCGTAGAAGTAGCCCATTCAAACTCCCATCAGCCTGGGCTTCTGTATATACTGGAGGTTGTTTCCAGTGGCCTTCCCTCCATGGGCACCATGAACTTCAGGCCTCAAATACACAAAAATGCGGTGATTCCTCTTTGCCTGCCCACCAGCCTTGGTTCTCTTTCGTCCTGGATGGTTGTTCTCCATGACTTCCTTTATATGGACTTCAGGCACTCCCAATCTACCAACTGCAGTGCAGTCCCAATTCCTACAGCCCTCGTGCCCAAGTGACTCAGCTCATCTGCATATTGGAAGATTATTTTATGATTGCTGGGTGGCTCAACAAGCTCCAGCATAGAAAATATAGTGTTTACCTGTGTCACAAAGTTCATGCAGTCACATCTACAGAGAGATCTGACCCTAGCCTTAGGAGGGAACTTTCCCCTTTTAAGTTTTCCTTTCCTGAAAAACTCTCTCTCAGCCCCAGAATATCCATTGGATTTATCTTTACACATTTATATATTAGTCTCCTAAAATAGCTTTTAATTTTTACATTTAACATTTTCTGTTTAAATTACTGGATCATTTCAATCTCCCGATTAGACCCAAACTATTCATTTGCTTCAGCTAATAAGAAATTATCAGACTTCCTGAAAGTGTCATGTGTTTCCAATTTTCTTTTTGCTCTGTGGCCACCATTAGAATATTCCAAGACAGCTAGTTATATGAAGGGATGGGAGAGAATTGTGCAAGTGAAAGATGTGTAGATCAGAGCATAGTTTTTACAAAACTTTTAAAGAAGTTGAGCTAAGATTTGCAAAGTTGCCTAGGTAATATCCACAGCTGATTTCACATGCATTAGCAAGTCTAGCTTTGACCCAAATTTTTGTCCAGTCTATCCATAGATTTGTAAGAAATAAGAAATCTTTAGTTCGTAGTGAACAGGTTTGGGTAGTTCATTAGGGAAGAACGCTGTGGCAAAAAATAATTGACACAAATAGCCAATATCTCTAGAAAATGCCACACTCCTAAATATGTATTAAGCCAGTAATATAGCTTTAAGAAGAAAAAAGCAGTAGTAAGCAGAATTAAATTAGAAATAAAAAAAGTACACAATTTGGGTTCGATCTAGTATAAAAGATCCAGAAATCAAAAAGAAAAAAAAACAACAGAAACTCAACATAATTAGCAAAAAAAAAAAACAAAGAACATGCACTTCACTAAAGAAGATTTTCAAAACGTATGGAAAATTTCTCAATGCTATTACCATCAGTGTAATGCAAAATAAAAGCATGATGCCATTGTAGTGCATGTAGACAATGGCTAAAACTAAAAATAAATAAATAAATAAAGGCATGATATTCTCCCAGTTATCTGTTGCAGCAAAATGGACTACCCCAAAATTTAATGGATAACAACACTTCAATTTAATATTTCTTGATTTTATGTGTCAATAATTATAGCACCCTTACATGTATGATTTTTCTGTTCTACAAGATATTATAGGGGGTTGTTGATGATAGTCAGCCAATCTAGTGACTGGGTTGGTGAGATATTCAAGAGAGCTTCACTCGTTTGACTGGTACCGTGGCATGTTAGCTCAAGGTTGGAATTCACTGATAATATCACCCAGACCCCTCAGCATGGTGGTCTCAAAATGAGCAGAAATACTCACATGGGTGGAAGCTCAGGTCTCTGACCGAGGGGATTTCATGATGTCCGGGGAGAAATTGCAAGACTTCTTATCACTAATCTTGGAAATCCAAGAGCTTCACTTCTGCTAAATCTATTAGCAAAGGAGGTCATCAAGGCCAGCTCTGATTCAAGTGGAAGGGAATTAGACTCTACCTCTCAACAAGAGCCTTTGGAAAGAATTGTTGACCATTAATGACATGTACAAATGAAAAGATTTGTGATGAGGGTGAATACACCATTGACGGGAGTGGAAACTGGTATATACAGTTTGGAAAGCTGTGTGGCAGTATCCTCTAAAAATAACCATATGCTTATCTAATACCTGGAATTGCACCAATAAATATATAACCATATAAACACAGACATATGTCCACTAAAATGATAAGTGTAGTACTGTTTAGACTAAAATATGAAAATACTGAAATATCCTTTACAGTAACATGGTTAAATGAAGTATCTGTAACAGATTGCAACAATCTCTTATCCACACGCTCTTCATAAAGTAATATTTTGAAAATCTTACTGCCATGAGGTGAAATGTATATTACCAGTCCCCCCTTGAATCTGAATGGACAGGTGATTGTCACTGAAGTGATCCTATGTGACTTCTGAAGCCAGGTCATAAAAAGACAGAAAGTTTCTACTGATTCTTTTGGGATTCTTAGTTTTGTAGCCCAAGCTACATGCTATAAGAAAAGTCCAAAATCACCCACCGAGAGTCCCATATGGAAATAAACTGAACCCTGGAGTTAATAGTTGACATCCTGTGGCAACTTGCCAGCCAAGTAAGTAAGTTATCTTTAAAATTAGTCCCCCAGCCCTGGGTCAGTAAATCCCAGGAGACAGTAGGTTTGTGATCAAAATAAATGATCATTGTTGATTTAATCCACTAAATTTGGGCATTTTGTTTTATGTAGCAATAACTGGAACAGAATTTGATACCAGAAATGGGTACCTGAAACTGTGGCATTGGGTTTGGATCCAGAAACCAGGTGAAAGTCTAAAGGACCTTGAGAAAATTATTAGCAGTCCTAAAGAGTCTCAATGAGAGTGAGGGATTAAAAGAAAGAAAATATTTTGTTGAGAAGTAGAGGAAAGGGAACTCATGTTGCATAGTGGAAAAAATGTTGGCAATACTGTTGCTTGCAAGTATGTGGGAAATAGGAAAAGTACCTATTGAACTGGATGAACTAAAGAGATTTTCAGGTAGAATATGTAACGTGCCATCTGACTGTTCTCACTGCCTATGATAAAATGTAAGGGGCAAGAGATCACAAAGAGAAGCGTTTAAAACTAAGGGAGGGTGGCGTGACAGTGGCTCAGTGGCAGAATTTTCGTTTGTCATGTGGGAGTTATAGATGACTCTATAGTCAAAGCAGGACAAAAAATGAGTGTATAAAATATGATTCCATTTTTAAAGTTTAATAACTGACAAGACAGTTTTTTATTTTATTTTAGAATTCTATTTTATTTTAGAGGTCATAGAAGATTTCCATTGGTGGAAATGACCCTTAGATGGTACAAGGAGAATTCCGTTAACTTACTAATGTTCTGTTTCTTGATCTGAATGTTGATTATATGGATGTCTTGCATTGATTAAAGCTATCCCATCAAGAAGTTAGGGGCGGGCCACGGTGGCTCAGCAGGCAAGAATGCTTGCCTGCCATGCCAGAGGACCTGGGTTCGATTCCTGGGGCCTGCCCATGTAATAAAAAAAAAAAGTTAGTGTACAGGCAGAATAATAGCTGACCATATGGGCTTTCACTGTCACCAGTAGGGACTTATAATATGATGAGTCTCTGTTACACAAATACTTTTAACATATCAATCAACCAGAAAAATCCTGCATGGAAGACACCAAAGAACAGTTACTGGTTTCAAAATCAAACAAATCCAATATTGCCAGATAGCAGCCTGACTTGGCATTGAATGATTAAAAAGATCTGAGGAGCCAGGATTGCAGTGTGGTTATAACCAGGGATTTGCAATGCACATGACTAGATGGAAATCATGCATAACCGGTTGAGTGACCACCAATTCACATAACTTCTCTTGCTTCAATTTCTTCATTGGTAAGATGGAATTGACCATAGATACCTCAGAATGTGGATGTGACTACCAAATGAGTTTTTCAATAGAAATTATGTGTACTAGAATTTGGAACAGACTAAAATGTAGGAAATATTAACTATTATTCTATGGATCAAAGAAAGGTATCTGGTCAAGATCCCAGAACTTCCACAATATAGACACCTGGGAATAGATATTCTTAGGAATGTCATATTCATATACTTTATAAAGCAAAGCTGTCTCCCATCTCACAATTCCAATATTGGATGTTCTGACAAGGTTATAGAGTGGGTGCATGTGTGTAGCATTACTTCTGTGCCCTACCAAAGGTCCCTAAGCATTCACCTGCACGTAGCATGAATATGCACGCTTATTGTGCATTTTCTCCTCTGGCTCTGTAGGCTATTTTTTGTTTTGTCTTGTTTCCTAGCTGAGGGATGAAGTTCAGCCCTATGAAGCATGTGATAAGTGTTAGGCCTCAGTGTCTTCAGAGGAGGATGCCAATCAATAACATGTAGGGATATGGTAAAAAAGAAAAGGAAAAAAAAAATTCTGATGTGAATTTACCGTCAGTCACAGAGTTCCTCAGTGTGGGATTATACTCCAACTGCCCGCAGTGGCAACTTGCTCAATGACACAACTTTTATGGCTTTCCCTTACATGTCTCAATTCTGCACTGTCCTACCAACATTTCCTGGTACCACCTCCCAAATAAACCAATTGCATCTGAAACCTTGTCTCAGTCTCCTCTTCTGTGAGGCAACACAGTGAGGTGAAGGCGAATCTAACGGTCTGTGTATTGGCACTTGACACTTTATAATTTAGAATATTAATGAAAATAGGATTCTTGGTCCAATGTTATGTAATCCTCTGACTTTACCCAAATTTTTGCCTTAGTTGGACAATGTTCTTACAATCGTGCTAACATAAAGGCCAGACAGTAAGGCTAGAGTCACAAAACTGGCTGTGGACAGAGGTATTACGCCCCAGTTCCTTGTAGAAATGTATCTGAAATACCCTTCATTTCTGCATTGGAGGCAGAAAATAGGTTATAGATCACCAATAGGCCAGACAAGAATGGAAGGAAGAATATCACATAGATTGGGTTTGGTTAGGTAGAGCTAAATATTTGATTCATTCTTCAAATAGGAGCACCTATTGAACAGAACCAATTGATGTGATGACTTGAATCAAGGTATAGGGGTTTGATGATTTTTTATGAAAGGAAAATAAATGTCTTTAAAAAGGTTATGAGGTTCCATTATTCTACTTGGCTCTCTGTTAAAGCTGCATAGAATCTGAAGTTAAAGAGATGAAAAGAGGAAATTTCAACAGGGACAAGTATTTACCTTGACCAACACAGTTCAGTGAATTGTGAAATATATGCTCTATTGGAATTTCACATAAAAAGCTCCAATGGAAACTGAAAAAAAATTGCAAAATAAGGTTTCAATGTGATTAATTTAGACTTCTCAGACGTAGAACCGAATGACAGTAAATTTTAATCAGGCGAAATACTGTAAGGATTTTAAAGTCACTAATAAAAAGTTAAAATGACAAACCTTTGAAGATAAATGTATGTGCCTTATTATTTTTTTTGGGGGGGTGCATGGTCTGGGAATCAAACCCAGGTCTCCCACTGTTCTAGTTTGCTAGCTGCTGAAATGCAATATACCAGAAACGGAATGGCTTTTAACAAGGGGAATTTAATGAGTTGCTAGTTTACAGTTCTAAGGCCGAGAAAATGTCCCAGTTAAAACAAGTCTATAGAAATGTCCAATCAAAGGCATCCAGGGAAAGATACCTTGGTTCAAGAAGGCTGATGAAGTTCAGGGTTTCTCTCTCAGCTGGAAAGGCACATGGTGAACACAGCATCATCTGCTAGCTTTCTCTCCTGGTTCCGATTTCATGAAGCTCCCCGGGAGGCGTTTTCCTTCTTCATCTCCAAAGGTCACTGGCTCGTGGACTCTCTGCTTCGTGGTGCTGCAGCATTCTCTGCTCTCTCTGAATCTCTCTGAATCTATTTCTCCAAAATGTTTCCTCTTTAATAGGACTTCAGTAACTAATCAAGACCCACTCAAATGGGTGGAGACATGTCGTCTCCTAATCCAGTTTAACAACCATTCTTAACTAAATCACATCAACCAGGGAGATGATCTCATCACAGTTTCAAATATACAGTATTGAATAGAGATTATTCTACCTTTAAGAAATGAGATTTATATTAAAACATGGCTTTTCTTATGGGGCATATATCCTTTCAAACCAGCACACCCACATAGAAGGCAAGCATTCTATCACTGAACCACCCATACACCCGATATTTGTTTATTCTTTAAGGAAAAAATGATGCTAATAAAAATGAAGTGCCAAATACTGATTTGAAAGAAATTTTACAAAAATATCAGGAAAATTTACAGGAGATAAGTAAATTGTAAAAGTTTGACAATATAAGAATGCTTCTAAATTAAGAACAAAAGACCAAGAGGATTTTTAGTGGATTGTGAGTAATTTTTAAAACTTACAAGTTGACTCCTCCAGAAGAAAACACATTTGTATGAGTGTCATTTGAGCATTCTTTTTGTCATGAATAACTGCTGAGTGGTACTCACAAATACTTGATCTCTCTTTATGCTGTAACTCTCGTGGGAAAATGTATAATTTATTTTCAAATCAAATCCCTTCAGAATGGTTGTTTATCTCCAATTTCTCTTCCCCAAAAGATAACTCAGCTAGGGTAGCTGTTTTTGCTAAATTACATATCTCCTCAGGCATTGCTTGTTTATTTCTAAATGGTCTTTCTCTAGGGTGATGAATGAAACATTTGTTTTGTCTATAATAAAGAATGACCATGTTTTATTAATGAATAGTGCATGTTAGCATGGAAAAGCTATAACCACAAATAATTGATTTCTGGAATTTGTATAAATGAAAATAGCACTTAAATATTTTGGAGTTATTTCATTTGAATGGATAACATTTAATTTTAATCTCTGTTCTACCTTTACTAAAAACATTAGAAGCAAATTCCCTATTTTCAAGCTTTCAAAATTGTTTCATTACAAGAGTAATGATTACTTTAAGCCCAATAAGATCAAATCTAACAGAGCTGTATTCTGTTTTTGAACATATATGTAAGAGAATTAAAATATTGTTAGTCAAAGCATCACACCTAAAACAATGGCCAAATGATTCCCGTAGATGATTTCATTTCATATAGAAGCTATCTTAATTAATCTGCCAAGAAATAATTTTTATTTACAAACCATTTAAATAAATAAATGATTTATTGAATGGAATACAAAACTGTTTAAATCAAATGAAGAAAGTTCCACAATTTAAAATATATAAATTTGTATTGTACCTTTGAGTAACTGACTCAATCTCAACTGTCTGCACTCATTCTATAACTGAACACTCATTTTCTTTCAAAATGAGAGAACTGAATGATCTAGATTTGCCATAAGACAGACATCCCTTTAGAATGGCTTCCATGTATCTGGCTGATTGATTTTAAAATCAGGGCACTTGCCCAAACTTTCACATCTTCTCTTTACCCTAAATTGAGGTTGATATCAACACTTTTCTGGCTTCTTCTACCCTCTTCAGCTAATTTGAAGTTAATATTTCAGGTTGTCCTAAGTCCAAAATTTCATATCAAATTGAAGTCTAGTATTATCACTTCATTTACACATATGAATAAAGTTTCACCTCTTATCTACCTTTTGTTTTTTTTTTTTCATGGGCAGGCATTGGGAATAGAACCCTGGTTTCCGGCATCGCAGGCGAGAACTCTACTACTGAGCCACTGTTACACTGCCCTGTTATCTACTTTATGATCTATTCTCTCTTATTTAACTCTTGTAACAACCTCCATGAATAATCTTTCTTTTTTACAGATAGATATATTTCAGTGTTAGTAATCTTTATATAAATATCTCCAAAACTGGGCAAATTTTACATGAGTTGAAGTAAAATAACATTTATTGGGTGCCTATGTGATGCAAATTTTCCTAAATACTATTTCTCTAAATACTGGAAATAATGTCATTTTTCTTAACTAAAGCATAAATGGAAATTTAAAGAGATACTGCAGTTTTAAAAGGATAATTTTTTTAATGGACCGATGATTCGAATAGACACTTTACCAAAAGCATACAAATGGCCAATAGGCATGTGAAGATATACGCTCAACAACATTAGTCATTAGGGAACTGTGAACCAAAACCATAATGAGATATCACAGTATACTCAGATGAATAGCTGAAATAAAAAAATAATCAGTAACAACTCCTGGCAAGAATGTGGAGGATCTGGTAAAAAATGAAAATGGTACAATCATTTTGGAAAACTGGTGGTTGCTAAAGTTGAGTTTATACTTCTCATCTTTGACCCAGCAATTCCACTACTTGGTATTTACTTGGAGGAAACATATGGCCACATAAAGCTTTTACTAAAATATCCATACAACTTTAGTCATAATAGCCAAAAAAAAAAAAAAAAAAAAAACTGGAAACAACCCAAATGTTCTTAACTGGTAAATAAACAAATTGAGGTATAAGCATACAATGGAATTTTACTCAACATTAAACAGATAGTAACTACTGTTACAGCCAACAATATGGATGAATCCCAAAGGCACAGTGCTAAATAAAGGAAACTAGACACAAAAGTCAACTCTTCTAGAATTTCATTCATAAGAAATTAGAGAAAAGACAACACTTAGGTGTTAGAGGGAGACTAGTGGCTGTACGACGAATTCAGGGATGAGAGCAAGGGGTTGACTGAAAAACTGGTACTGAGAAAACCTTTTGAGGTGATGAAAATGTCCTATATTATGATTATGGTCATGATTACATGACTATATATTTGCTAAAATTTAACAAATCTTTTTTCTAAAACTGGTCAAGTTCACTTAAAGTAAACTGTATCACAACATACATGACTTAAAGAAAATAAGCTGTTGTGAAAAATAAAATTCTTTATAGACAGGGTAGTGCATCTTCAAGTCCGAAAAAGCAGGCACCAGGTATAGGAACTGAGTGTCAGGCCAGAAAGATGGTTGTGGTGAGATCTGACTTCACACTGAGAACTGCAGGGTCTACGGGAAACACTGGATGCCCATATGACATCCAAAGCTGGAGCCTTTGCCATGGCCCAGGGGAAGGGATGTTGCTGGAGGCCTGAGGTCAGCATACACACACACACACACACACACACACACACACAATTAAGATAATGCTTCATCCAGTTCTTCCTTTTATATCCCAATAGGTGTCTCCCATTTGTATCTTCTTACAGCAAATGGCTGACTGAAATGTGGTACTGAGAAAACCTGCTGCTGCCTCTACCAGTGCCAGAGAAAACACACCAGGATGCAGGGATCATTCAGTACATCCCTGATCATGGGTATTCCTTCCATAACCTCTCCCAATGTGACATTCCTAAGTAGAGTCATCCTTCTCTACACAATAATAAAAATGGACTACGTTGATGTTGTTGCTTTGTTTAAATTATTTGTGTCTTGGTTAAAAAGAAACAACTGGTATAATTATTTTTTTAAAAAAATCTTGAAGATTTCAGCATAGCACAAAGAAAAAATACCCCAGCACCAATGATATTTTAAAAAATAATTTTTAAAAAATGTGATTTTTTTCCCTAACAAACCAAGAAGTTTCTTTCACTTTCAGTATAGACTTAACAGAGCTTACTAGTAGCAAATAATGCACTGGACAGCATGTCTCTGTATTATTGCCTCACTTCTCAGTCTTCTCTCGCTATTCCTCGTTCTTGCCCTACATTTCTGCATTTTCTTCAGTCTGTGCCTGGGTCTTGTTTCCAAGGGGCTACTCTCAACCAGGCTTTTGAGAGCCTGGGGATGATGAAGTTTCATAGCTGTACTAGTTTGAAAGTGTTGCGTACCCTCAGAAAAGTCATGTCCTTTAATCCTGAATCAATATTGTAAGGCAGAAACCCTTCTGATTAGATTTTCGCCACAAAGATGTGGTGCTTCCCAGTTGGTGTGGGTGTTTGATTAGATTATCTCCACAAGGATATGATATGCCGGAATAATGGAGATATGGCCCTGCCTATTTAAAGTGGGTCTTGATTATTTACTGGAGTCCTTTAAATGGGGAATCATTTTGAAGAAACCTCAGATGCAGACACTTAGAGACCAGTTGCTTCAGAACTAACAAAGACATGGATGTTTGGAGCTGCTTGGAGTGCCAACAGAGAGAACAGCTGCCAAGACACAGGCAGAGCCCAGCAGACATTGTCATTTGTTTTCCCATGAGATGCTAAGAAGGCAGAGCCCAGCGGGTATTGCCATTTGTTTTCCTAAGAGATGCTAAGAAAGCCAGAACCCAGTTGTGTCCCAGAGAAAGGAAGTGAAGGTTTAGAGCTGAAACCACTGGCATCAGAAGCTGGAAGCAACAAACCAGTAACAAGGACCAGAAGGTGCCAGCAACATGCCTTCGCAGATCAGCCTTCCTTGAGGCAAGGTATCTTTCTCTGGATTCCTTAGATGGGACATATTTATGGCCTTAGAATTATGAATTTGTAACATAATAGATTCCCATTATAAAAGTCATTACCATTTCTGGTATATTGCATTCTGGTAGCTTTAGCAAACCAATGAAATGACAAAGCCCTTTGGTGTTACATTCCTGGTTGGAGGTATGTTTAATGAATCATCCAGAGAACTGAATTTTGGATATTGTTTTGTGTTTACTGTTGACAAGAAAGAGATTCGAGTTAAGGATGTTTGCAGAGCATTTCTCACAAATATAGACCATCCTGTGTTTCATCTATTTTAAAAACTGGTCCTGAGAGAGAATCACAGCTTCCGTCTTTAAAGTGACTGCTACAAACCAATTCTTTGATTGTGTCTGAACCAGGAACAGGGATTTCTGAACAAAGTAATTCCTTCTTCTAACAGATTTACTATAAGACAATACTATGTCCATGGACTGAAATAGTAAATATCTCATATTTAATAATAGGCAAAATGAAAGTCAAGAGCCCAATGTAAGGGAATAGATAGCAGTTAAGGTAGTTCTCTAGTGGGTCTATAAGTAACATTACCATATTGAAGATGAACAAGATTGAAAGGGGCTGTATAGACCTATGTGTCCCACTGATTCACACTAGAAATATGAATTAATTCTCATAAGAATTACTTCAAGGATATGATACTTGTACAAAGAGGGTTTAAGCCCAGGGTACAGGGGGAAAACTGCTATTACATACTATGAGCTATTTTCAAAAGGAAACCATCAGTACTACCACAGCAATAGCAGAGGTAAATAATGAGGGGAGGGACAAGAGTTAAGAGGAGGTTTGGATTTCCTATTTGGTGAGGGTGTGTTTATTAGTTTTCTTTCTCTTGGGCAATGAAATTATTTAAAATTGACAATGTTGATGGACTGTGGACTTTTTGCCCTATACATGATGCCTGATGAATGCAGGTGGCTGAAGGATGCACTGACAGAAAAGTAGATTGGCGAACGATGGTGTACACTTATGAACGAAGGTTGTGCCGCTACAAAAAGGAACAAAGTCGTGAGGCATGCAACGATGTGAATGAACATGTGGGACATTTGGGGATACAAAATAAGCCAGAAATAAAAGAACACGAATGGTATGGTCACCTTTAGAAAATGCTTATAAGAAAACAGGGGCTTAGATTTTAAGCTTTTAGAACAGAGACATTAAGTCCAAAGTGGTGACTATTATTTCTGGATTTTGAGAGGTTGTTTTTTATATATAACCTGATATTTAGAGATAAGAATGAAGCAGAAAAGGTTGGGGTTAAAGTAATTCAGAACATAGTAACTTATAAAATATAGGCAGTGTCTGTATTTTAGAACAACACATACTCTTTGAAACCAATGGAAGAAAAGTTTATTTGATCTGAAACTGAAATGTTCTGTAGTGCATAATCTAATTCAATTTATCTATATAGCTCATTTGAACAATTGAAACACAAGGAACTTAGAATAAGAAACAGCTCCTTTAATCCTGTATAGATTATTGCAATGCCTGGATACATCCTAGAGTATATTAAGGAGAAAATCAGAAAGTATTGGTAAAGTCCCCTGAGTGAGGGGAGAAAGAACATGGAACTATTAAACCTTACCATCAGGGACTCCCCTGATACTGTTTCAAACCTTAAGAACACCCAAATAAATAGGCCATGCCCTCAATCATGAGGCTTACTCTTGTGAAGTTATATAAGCCCTCCCCGCTTCGTGGGACATGATACCCAGGCATGAAAGTCTCCCTGATCACGTGGGAGATGACTCCCAGGGATAAATCCAGAACTGGCACTGTGGGATCAACAATTCCATCCTGACAAAAAGGGGGAAAAGAAACGTAACTAATAAAGTATTAGTGACAGAGAGAGTTCAAATAGAGTCGAGAGGCTACTCTGGAAGTTGTTATGCATGCTTCAATTAGACCTACCTACCTGTCATAACCTGCCAACCCCCAACCAGGACCATTCCAGCCAATCCTAAAGAATACCTAGGGCAATATACAAGATTCCACAAGGGTTCCATGCACTATAGTAACTGTCCAGAAACCTACAGCCTCCAGATGGGTCCCTGGTCCGGGTAAGTCCTGAAACCTAGCCCAGCCTCTCCAGAACATCAGATAGTTCCAATTCCCCACCCCAAATTAATAGCAGACTCTTCCAATATGAAAAATTTTAAATTGTCATAGCCTGAACACCTCTAAAGAGAGGGATGGAAGATCATATGTGATGGTGAAGTTATACAGAGAAGATAGGATTTAACAAATAAATATGAATGCTGTAATATTTAATTGATATCTTTTTTAATCTCCAGTATTTTAAAGCAGCTAGAAGTACAAACCTAAAATTGTTTAATTGTAACCCATGTCAAACTCTGAAATATATCCTACAACTAATGTTGCTGCTGTGCTTTGAAATTTATAGCTTTTTTGTATATATGTTATTTTTCACAAAAGAAGAAGGAAAAAAGTCAATTGTGATGATAAAAAAAATTTAAGTCCTCTAACCTCCTATATTCTGAAACAGTTAGAATGAAAATATGACAGTATTGCATGGTAGCCCATGCCAAACTCTGGGATCTGTCTTGTAATTACTTGTTGAAGACTGCTTTGAAAACTATTGTTTTTTTCTTTCTTTGCTTTGCATATATGTTATAATACACAATTAAAAAGTTAAAAATTGGGAAAAAAAAGTCAATAGCTCTTTCACTATTTTGAAAGAATCTGAGAATCTTGAATACCCTGAGACCATACCGTATTATAGGATTTTTACAGTTGATTGTGTCAGATACAGTATTAGTATATTATCTTTCCTTGATACCATGGATAATCTTGCTCAGAAAGTTATGTGAATTGCACAGTGTTACTGTTAAATAAAAGAGCCTACTTCCAATCTTAGCTTTTTCTTCTGATCACCTGAGGTGTATTTGCTTGTTTGATGAGGCATTATGGATATCAGTTATCACTGAACTTCAGTTGTGCATGCATTCATTAATGCAGTTTAATTTGTTATAATACCAGGGAAGGCAAATGTTCTTTCATTCTGTCCTAGTTTGCCAGGGCTTCTGCAATAAAGTACCACATTGGCTGGCTTAAAGAACAGTTCTTAAAGCTAGAAGTCTTAAATTCAGGTGTGGGTGGGACCAAGCTTCCTTTTCAAGAGTAGAACCTCTTCCACACCTCTCTGCTGCCTGCTAATCTGCAGTTCAGCTATTAATGACATTCCTTGGCTTGTAGCAGCATCGCTCAATCTCTGCATCCATGACATGGCCACCTCTCTCTCTCTGACTCCCTCTTACTATGTCCAGATTTCCTCTACTTTTAAAGACAATAGTCATATTTAGATTGAAGTCCCATCATAATCCAATTTAACTCAACTCAATCAATGTCATCTTCAAAGATCCTATGTCCATAAGGGATCACATTTATGAGACCGTGGTTAAGATTTGAACATATTTTGGAGGACCCAATTCAACCCATAACAACTGCATAACTCATAATATTGTAATTCTGTATTTTAAATTTATTCTATTTCAACTGTCACACTATGTATTATTCCTGTAATCTGCTTTCTAAAAATGCATTTCTTCTAGGATGTTCAATTTTTTAATTTTTATATGATTAGATACATGGATTTTTAAGACCAAGAAAATCACATCAAAATAGATATCTTCATTAACAAGATTATATGTCTATGTTAAATTCATATTTTTAAATCTTCATGTTGTTCTTCTAAGCGAAAATTCCCTTTCAAGCCGTTTATTTAGTATTTGATAAATTTGGTATTAATGCTACAGAATGGTCTCCCGGTACCAAATTATTCTGTCATTCTTTATTGCTTCTCCTTTGGCATATTTATGTCACTCAAAATTAAAGCATTTCAAGAATTGTTACCTGTAAATTGAAAAGACCTTGGAAATTACTTTTTTTCTATATTTAAAATAAAAAAGAAATGCAGTTCTTTTGAGTAGTGAGATGATAATATTTAAGACAGAAATGTATTGTAGAAAATGTACATTCATGGTATATGATTTATCCCTACAAATTGTAGGCTTGAAAATTGTGGCATTGAAACATAGCACTTTTTAAGTCTAAGGCATGAATTTGATCATGACCTTGACGGGTAATGTCCTAAAGAACATCTTTGAAAAATGACTTAGCGATCTCTTTCCTTCCACTAATGGTGGAGTATCCACTTCAGATAACTAAGTTGTCAAAATCTTCCTCACCCTTTAGCTTGAGGAGGAAACCATCACACTAGATTTAGTAGGTGCAGTGAACT
The DNA here is from genome assembly GCF_023851605.1 of Tamandua tetradactyla. Classification (NCBI taxonomy): domain Eukaryota; kingdom Metazoa; phylum Chordata; class Mammalia; order Pilosa; family Myrmecophagidae; genus Tamandua; species Tamandua tetradactyla. Next base: position 35,265,150 of record NC_135352.1, read on the forward strand.
ACGCTTCCCACCCACTAAATAGTTCCTCTAGGTCAATTTTATAGTCAAAGTCATCTCAGTGCTTTTTGTGACATATTATTTCAGTGGCTCAAGTCCTAGGTTTTGTAAATCTGTATATTTCACGTATATTTTAAGTCTTTCTCCTTTAAATAAGCTGCTGAATGCCATTTAGTAGGGTATTGATTAGGGCCAATACTTAGAAATAAAGTATGCAATTACATTCCTTCTTCAATTTGTGGGTTCTGCCATGGGGTCATGTTTCCAGGAAAGAGACTGCAAGGCAGATTGACATGCATGTAATTTATAGGGCAATGTGTAAGGGGATGATGGAAGCATGCCTAAATAGAAGAGTGAAGACACAAAACAGTTGCATCAGAGGTCAAAGCTGACATCCTGGGTGGCTGAGATGGACATTCAGAGATGTCTCCAATTGAGCCTGAGGCTAGGCCTTTTGCCATCTCATAGGTAGCCAGCCTCCCCGGGTAGGGCAGCTACCCTTGGAAGCAATCAATATCAACACTCCTAGCAGCTGGGGGATCCAGGGTTTTGACATAAGGGTGGGACCTAGGCAGTGTGCTAAAGATATTCCTAATGGCCCCAAGAGCATCCTTAGACTAAAATATCTGCTCTGTTTATAACCCTGTCAGGTCTGAAGTTCCACCTTTACGTTGGTTTCTCTGAGTAGAAGCAATAGGTCTCTGTTTTCTGTGGAATAATTTGTCTCAGAGGCAGTATCTCAGGAACATCTTAGTGGCAACAAGCTGCCCAAGGGTGCACCACTGTCCAAGGGTGGCAGGGTTCCAACTCTCCTTCCCCAGATGTGGCCCAAAGAAATAGGTCTTTATTGTTGCAATATTGCTTTTGGGGTAAGGTTTCTGATGACAAAGAATTTCCAATAGAGCAGAAATTCCAAAAAACAATGGCTTGAGATATAGCCTTTTAAATAGTATTTATATTAGGGATGCAATAATTTCAATGAGAGGAATTATGTTTCAGGCATTAAAGACTAAACGGGATATTTTGTGTTCTCTTTTAATTTATATTTTATTATTTTCTAATAAACTATCTTCTTTCTGCCAGCAAGCTAAGAGGGCAATTTCATTGCATGGACCTCCTGCAGAGAATTGTCAGTTTAGAAAATGCTTCTGAAAAATGGAAAGCAAGAAAGTACTATCCATGAACATTATCTACTTCCGACAATCTATCCCTCATCCAGACAATAAAAAAATAATAAGTGAGTAATGTAATATTTGCATTCAAAAAACATTATTTATTATAATTTTTATTGCAAAAGGTATTCTTTTTTGAAGAAGAAGAGAGAAAAATAGAATCCATTCATTAAGAAATATATATCAGCTTTCACTTAAAGGAAAAATAAGAATAGAAGCAATTATATTGGAAGTAAAACAGTATTAATACTTATATAGGGTATCAAAATTTACCTAAATAGGCATAGGCATATTTTTGTGCAATTTCATTGAGATATATTCACACACCTTGTAATCCATCCAAAGTATACAATTAATGGCTAGCAAAATCATCATATAGTTGTGTATTCACTACCACAATCAATTTTAGAATATTTTCATTACTGCAAAAAAAATTAAAATTAAAAAGAGCACACAAAATATACCATAACCTTTATCCTCTCTATTAGGTTTTTGTCTTTATTTTGTTATTCATCTACCCAACACTAGATAAAGGTAGTGTCAGTCACAAGGTCTTCACAATCACACGGTAACACAATAAAATATATATAGTTATAAAATCATCATAAAGAAACAAGTCCAACAGTTTCAGGTAATTCCTGAATTACAGTCTGGTATCAGTATCCTGATAATTACCTTATCAGGATACATCTGGTATCGTGAATTACAGTCTGGTTACAAGGTAGCACAATATAATAATCTATATAGTTATACAGTCATCATAAAGTAACAAATCCAATGGTTTCAGGTATTTCCTTCTAGCGATTCTAATACACTAGAAACTGAAAAAAAATCTACATAATGCATAAAAATACCATCCAGATTGATCTCTTAACTCTACTTGAAATCTCTTAGCCACTGAAACTATTTTGTTCCATTTCTTTTTTTCCATTTGGTCAGAAGGCATTCTGAATTCATGATGCCAAGGCTAGGTTATGGCATCACACTGCCAGGGATATTTATACCCCTGGGAGTCGTATCTTATTGGCAGAAGGGTTGTGAGTTTATATACAGAGTTGGCTGAGAGAAAGAGGCCATATCTGATCAACAAAACAGGTTTTCCAATGGGGAAGGTGGCTCAGGCATAACGCATAACTATAAGAAGGCTTAGTGTCTCCTTTGCAAGAATAAGTAACACAAGGGTGATCAGTTCCAAGATTGAGGAACTGACTTAATAAATTGGGATGCTTGTGAGAGTGTCAGGAATTTCCAAAGTGGGCAATTTACTACTGCCATATTTTCCCCCAGTCCCTCAAAGGTACTTTGCAAATATATTTTTTTATTTTCTGCCCAAAATACTCTGGTATGTATTGGGGTATTGCGTTTATCAGTATAGAATAAGATCCCATTTCCTATTCTAGGTTCCCTGTAATTATGCTGTTTAAACTGGCCATACAGATTAAATTAGATAGTGTGCTATAGAAAATTTATAAATTTTGTAACAGACAAATATCTCTTCCTTTGATCTCACAAAGATGTTGAAGTTTAACAACACAAGTCATTATCATCTTTACCCTGTATTCTGACTTACCATAGTTCTAAACTTATCAGTTTAATTCATATCTCTAATTGAAGTCCGATCTCCTTTTCAGCTTCTTTAACAGTAACTATGAAATAATGATACTTCAGAGCTATGAAGCTCTAATTCTGAGTTCAGGTGTCACACAAATACCCCAAATCTCCAGGAAAATATCGGATTTATACACAAAAAGCTCAGCATCTCAGAATTTAGAAATAACAGTTAAACTTAGGATTAGATGTGACTGCTGTATGAGTGTACAATCTAAAAACCATTATAATGGGTCTTATTGAGCATTCTGTACTACTTAATAGCCAATTTTACAATCTCTGCCCATGTTTTATCCCCTGATAACTGAGGCTTTCAAATTTAATTCTCAGTGTTTGCTCATTATCATTAGTTTGTATTAGTGAGGACTTACAATATTTGTCCCTTTGTTTCTAGCTTATTTCACTGAATATAATGTCCTTAGGGTTCACTCATCTAGTTCTACGCCTCACAACTTCATTCCTTCTCACAGCCACTCAATATTCCTTCGTATGTATACACTGCAGTTCATGTGTATACATCTACTTTTCTATTCATCCACCATGCACTCTTAGGCCACCTCCACCCATTGCAAATAGTGAATATTGCTCCCCTAAATATGAGTGTGCAAATGCCTGTTCATGTCCCTGCTTTCAGTTCTTCCAAATATATACCAAATAACGGGGGTGCAAGATCATATGACAACCCTATACTTAGCTTCCTGTGGAACCACCACACTGCCTTCCAGAGGGGCTGCAGCATTCTACTTCCCTACCAACAGTGAATAGCTACATCTCTCTCTCCACATCTTCTTGAGCTCTTATATACGCATTTCTTAAGAAAACAAGCAATGCACTTAGAACCATTGAAAATGAATACCTTAGTCAACTTAACCATAAGTTAACTTACTGCGTTTGAACTGTAAGTTTCATAAACCAACTTAAAATTAAAGCGAGGAAGGGAAAAAATCTATAGATACATATATCAGAGTTCCTTAAATTCTAAATATTAAACACTATCTTAAACACCATTTGATTAACCTATCAAAATTGTAGGTATTCTCAAAATATCAAGTAAAAATTTATTACAAATATCAATTTTGCAATAGTAGTGAGCTATGTTAACAAATATTTTCAAATTTTTGATTTCAGGAATTTATTTTACCTAATACTACTATAACTGCCTGTAGTTTTTTCACTGTTTTTTTAATTGTAAAATGTAACATACATATATTTATACAAAGAAAAGAAAGAAAAAAAAGCAATAACACTTCAACAAGCAGCTACAGAACAGTTCCCAGAGTTTGTCATGGGCTACCATGCCCTTATCTCAGATTTTTCCTTTTAGCTGCTCCAAAACACTGGCATTTTATCAAAGTCAAAATAACAGTATCATACAGTATATGTCATTTTGTGTCTGATTTATTTCACTTAACATTATGTCCTCAAGGTTCATCCGTGTTGTCACATGTTTTGGGACATCATTTTGTCTAAATGCTACATAATATTCTATCATATGTACATACTTTTTATGTTTATTCACTCTTCTGTTGATGGGATTGTTTCTATCTCTTGGCAATTGTGAATAGTGCTGCTATGAACATCAGTGTGCAAATGTCTGTTCTTATCACTGCCCTCAACTGTTCCAGTTATATTCTGAGTAACGGTTTTGCTTGGTCATAGGGCAATTCAATATTTAGTTTTCTGAGGAATCGCCAAACTGACTTCCACAGAGGCTGAACCATTTTACATTCCCACCAACAGTGAATAAACGTTCCAATTTCTCTGCATCCTCTCCAACATTTATGGTTTCCTGTTTGTTTAATAGCAGCCGTTCTTAGAGGTGTGGGGTGATAGCTCATTGTCATCTTAATTTGCATTTCCCTTATAGCCAATGAAGATGAGCAGTTCTTCGTGTGCTTTTAAACCATCTGTATTTGCTCTTCAGAAAAGTGTCTATTCATTTCCTCTGCCCATTTTACACTTAGGCTGTTTGTTCTTTTGCTGGTGAGTTGTATAATTTCTTTATGTACACAGGATGTGAATGTAGACTTTTTCTGATATGTGGTTTCCAAATATTTCTCCTATCGAGCTGGCTGCCTCTTCACCTTTGTAACAAATTTCTTTGAGGTACAGAAGCTCTTGATTTTAAGGAGTTCCCAGTTGTCTATTTTTTTTTTCTTTCACAGCTTGTGCTTCAAGTGTAAAGAGCACTTATATATTTTTGTTTATTTTTAAACAATTTTATTCACACACCATACAACCCGTCCTAAGTAAACAACCAGTGGCTCCTGTTTAATCACGTAGTTACACATTTATTAGCACAATTTATATGAGGACATTTCCATTTCTTCCAGAAAGAATAAAGAAGAGGGAAAAAAGAAGAAAAAATAAAAAGGAGAAGCAACAATATAATATCAAGAATCCCATCTCCCTCACTTATATCCCCCTTCTACTGACATTTAGCTTTGTTATATTGCCTTTGCTACATTTAATGGAAGATTATTACATTGTTACTAATAACCATACACCCAGTTTGCATTTATCATGTTTTTTCCACGTACCATCCCATTTTCAACTCCTTGTAATGTTGACGTTCATTTGTTCTCCCTCATGTAAAAACTGTCTTATATTTGTACATATAATCACCATCATTATCCATCTAAGTTTCACTAAGTTATACAGTCCCAGTTTTTACGTTCTATCTTTTATTCCTGTGTCATACATACCCCTAGTCTTCTTCTTTCAACCATACGCATACTCAGCTATGTTCATTAAACTCACAATATTGTACAGCAATCAGATAGTATTGCACTCCATTTCTGGATCTTTACAATCAATCCTGTTGAACATTCTGTACTACTTCAGCATCAAATGCCTAATCTCTACCCTCTTTCTATCTCTTGATAACCTGCATTCTTAACTTGAACTATCAGAGTTTGCTCATTATAGTTAGTTCATATTAGTGAGACTGTACAGTATTTATTCTTTTGTTTTAGCTAATTTTGCTCAACATGATGTCTTCAAGGTTCATCCATGCTTTTGCATGCATTATGACTTTATTCTGTCTCACAGCTGCATAATAATCCATCATATTTATTAACCACAGTTTGTTTATCCACTTATGCATTGACAGACATTTGGGCTGTTTCCATCTCTTGGCAATTGTAAATAATGCTGCCATAAACATCGGTGTGCAAATGTCCACTCATGTCCCTGACTAGTTCCACCGAGTATATATGTGGTAGTGGGACTGCTGGATAATCAGGTAATTCTATGCTTAGGTTCCCAAGGACCTGGAAACTGCCTTCCAGAAAGGTTATATCATTCTACATTTCCAACAGTGAATAAGTGTGCCTCTTTCTCTATATCCTCTCCAGCACTTGCCATTTTTTGGTTTTTGCTTTTTTTTTTTTGATAATGGACATTATAGCAGGTATGAGATCATATCCATTGTGGTTTTGATTTGCATTTCCCTAATAGCAGTGAAGTTGAGCATCTTTTCATATGTCTTTTAACCATTTGTATTTTCTCTTTGGAAAAGTGTCTGTCATTATCTTTCACCCATTTTTTAATTGGATTGTTGTCTTTTTGTTATTGAGTTGTAGGATCTCTTTATATATTCTGGATATTCAACCTTTATCTGATATTTGGTTTCCAAATACCATCTCCTGTTGCATAGGCTGCCTCTTTACTTTCCTGACAAAGTCCTTTGATGCACAGACGTGTTGAATATTGAGGAGATCCAGTTTATCTATTTCTTCTTTCATTGCTCATGTTTTTGGTCTAAAGTCTAGGAAACCAAATCCTATCACAAGATCTTTAAGATGTTTCCCTATATTTTCTTCTCTAAGTTTTATGGTCTTACCTCTTATGTCAAACATCTTTGATCCATTTTAAGTTAATTGTTGTATTAGGTGTAATATATGTGTCCTCTTTCATTCTTTTGAATATTGATATCCAGTTCTCTTTTGTTGAAGAGCTACTCTGTCCCAGGTGAGTCAAACTGACCAGGCATAGGCATATTAAGGCCTAAACCAAATAATATTAATTTTGTCTATTATTCATTATATGAAACGAAGATCTGTTACTGCCATATGTTTAAAAAGCCACAATGAACAAACTAAGAAATGATAGTGAGGAAGTAATCAGAAACACAGAAGAAATTTGAAAATAATGGATTATTTTGTTCATATTCATGAAAATAATTTGAGAATCAAGCAAAACCTTTTCTAGGTTAATATAAATGACAAGTTATGATCTCAGAAAACAAAAGTAGAATGACTTCATGAAATAAATTGAGAATGTATTAAAAGAACTAAATCAAGAGCACCTAATGTTTTCTCAGAAAAGGGCTTCTCGTCATTTAAGAATTAGAAATTCCACTTTATTAAAGATGTCACAGACCTCAGAAGAGAATGAAAGTTTCTAAATTATTCATTAAATAATTTAAGTATAATTTAAATAGAATAATATACGTTACCATCTTAAGAGTATATTTTCACTGGGAGTTTAATGGTAAAAGGCTTACCTACAATGTGGGAGAGCCACATTTGATTCTTGGTCCAGGCACACACACACAAAAAAGTATATTTTGATGAATTTTAACAAATGTCTACACCTGCTTAAACTATCACCCCAATAAAAACATAGTTCATTCTCATCTCCACTGCTTAATTTATAAATTTCTAAATATTTGAGGACTTTTTAGGGATTTTGCAAAGTTATGTTTACTATGGTTTTAGAATTTTATGTTATTTGGTCAGAAGATAAACTGTAAGTCTTTTATTTTTTTTAATCTTCTTGAGACCTCTTTATAACCTATAGGGCCAATATTGGATAATGCCCCAGATACCTTTGAAAACAATGCATATTATCAGTTATTGGTTGTAGTATTCCTGGAGATAAATTAGGTCAAGAGATTTAATACTGTTGTTCAAGTGCTTTATAACCTCAGATATTTTCTGTTTACATCTTCGTCAATTACTGTGTAAGGCATGCTGAAACTCTGTAATTTTGGATTTGTCTACCTCTTTTTTCATTTTATCAGTTTTTGAGTGGTTACTTCTTAGTACATTGATTTTTTTAAATAATTTGCATATATATCTCTCAATCTCTAGTAATATTCTTTGCCCTGAAGTCTATTTCATCTGACATTAAGTTAGTATTGCAGATTTCATTTGACTTAATATTTACATGTAAATCTTTTTCACAGTTACATTGTTTCTACTTGGATTTCTCTCTTTAAAATGCATTTCCAGTAGAGAGACAACCATCATGTTGTGCTTTTAAAATACAATTTAACAATCTTTTCTCTTAAGTAAATGTGTCTAGTCATTTACACTTAAAACAATTATTTTTCTGGTTTGCTTTAAGTTTAGCATTTTGCAACCTATTTACTGTTTGTCCCTTATATTCTTTTTTCCCATAATCCTCTTTCCCTGCCGTCATTTAGATTAATCGATTAAATGTATGATCCTATTTTTAGCTATAAGACTTTCTTTTATTTCACGAATATTTGCTCAGGATTTAAAGCATACAATTTTCAAATTTCACATTCAACATTCAAATAATTTATACTACTCCAAGGATAATGTGTAAACCTTACAATATATTCAGTTTCCATTATGCTTTGAGCTATTTTTGTCATACAACTTGCATCTTAATTTTTATAAATCCTATATCACATTGTTGTTTTGGTTTCAAATAGCTGATTATTTCTTAATTTTTAAACAAGAAAATGCCTTTTATATTTACTCAAATATAAAACTGCCATTTCTAGTGCCCTTCATTGCTATGCAAATTCAAATATCCATCTAATAGCTTTTATCTTTACCCTGAAGAACACCCTTTAACATCTTTTTATGATTCAGGAGTAACAGTGACAATTTCTTTCAAATTTATTTTTCTAGAATCATCTTTATTTTGCCATTTTTGAAGGATATTTTCTTTTGGTGATGTTTTATAAATTCTATTTTATTGCTTTAAGCATGTTCTTCCATTGAATTTTGTCTTGTTTCTCGTAAGAAGACAGCTGTCTGTCATTCTCATATTGTTCCACAAAATGTAATTTGTCTTTTCCCCCTTCTGGTTAGTTTTAAGACTTTCTCACATATTTCTCAAAAATGGTTTCTATTTCTAAAAAATAGTTTCTGCTGTTTAGTTATTATGGTTTAACCCTATGTTCCCCACTCATAAAGTTGAGTGAGCTGTGAATTTGTATTTTTTTAATCACACTTTGAAGTTACCTAAACATTTGCCCACTGATCACTGAACCCCTCTTTAGTTTATTTCAGCTGTTTCTTCTAACTCTATTTCATAGTGAATAATTTCTATTACCATGTGTCTAAATGTACTGATCTTTTCCTCTATAATATTGAATCACATGCCAAACCTATGCAGTGAAATTTTCATTTCAGAAATTGGATGTTTTATCTCTTGAAGTTTTACTTGGATTTTTAAAAGTCTTCCAGTTCACTTCTCAGTTTGTTCAGATTTTCTTTCTAAAGAGTCAAATATATTTATAATGGGCTTTTTTTTTTTTTTGCATGCTGCATGGTGGAGGTCACATTTCATTCTTTTTCCATGTGAGTATCCCCTTATTGCAACACCATTTGCTGAATTTTTGTTTGTTTGGTTTTTTGCTTGTTTGTTTGCTTGTTTGCTTGGAAAGTGCATGGGCCAGGAATTGAACCCAGGTCTCCTGCATGGCAAGTGGGAATTCTACCACTGAACTACCCTTGCACACCCTATAATAGGATTTTTACAAGATCTTAAAAGTAGTCCCATCATTTCTGTCTTTTCTTTTTTTTTTTTCAACTGATGTTTCAACATGTAAAGGGTCACCTTTTTACTGATTTTTACATCTAGTTAGTTTTCATTGAATTGTCAACATTGGAATTATTATGTTGTGGAATGTTTAATTTTTCTCTTTTCGTTGAACAATGATGGGTTTATCAAAGCCAGAAAGTAAAGTCACATGCAAATCAGCTTGAATTTCTTAAGGCTTGCTTTTTAAGAATATTAGGGAGAGTTTAGATTTCACTCAACACTCATCTAAGTAGTAATAGTAAGGTCTGGACATTTTTGTGATAACAATGAGGCTTCCAGTCTGACTGGTTGGTAACCAAACTACCAGTGGCCCTGTTTGAGCACTGAGAATTTTTCAGCTTAGAGTGCCTTGTTTCTCCTAAAGTCTTTCCCTGGTCTGGTAGATTCTCATTCTTTCAGGTGCAATTTAGTATCCATCCAAATCCTAAGCAGATTTCTGGAGTTATTTTTGTAGCTCTTCCTTCTCAAATATTCTGTCCCCCCCAAAAATTTTTTTTAGCTGATGTTTCCAAGCTCTGATATTCTTCTCTTCAGTTCAGTTTGCTTGGTTTACCCTCTTAATTCCACAGTTGTGGAAAACAGCTCCAACTGCGAGCTGGTATGAACATATGGCTTACCTCATTTATTTTTATTTTTCTCAAAGATAATAACTAGCCCTGCACTAGCTTTGTCTTTCAATATCTTAAAACAAGTGTTTCCTACAACTTATTCAGATTTCAGGTTGTTTATGGTAGTAGGACATGTCGTACAGCAATCATTATGACATGAACAGAAGAAGCAGCTTATTTTGAATCAAACATAATATTGATATCAAAATCCAAATACTTATTTTGAATCAAACATAATATTGATATCAAAATCCAAAATACATATTAAAATAAAATTAAAGGTAAGATTCATTTATGCTAATTGATATAAAAATGAATTTTTAATGAATTAATGAATTCATTAATTCATTTTAATGAATTCATTAATTAATGAATTTAATGTTAATTCGTTAATATGGATTAACAAAGTCAGCAGTGTGAAGCAACTTGGATTATGTCCCATATTTTCAAGAACAGATCAAAATTAGAAAATGTATTAATATATTTCGCCATAGTAATGAACAAAGTGAAAATTATATGATTATCTCCAAAGATGCTGAGAAGTTTTTTGATATGAATGGGTACCATTTCTTGATTTTGAAAATGTATTTAATAAGATTAAAATACATAGATGTTTCCTTGAAACGGTTTTTACAAACTATATTTCAACCTAAAAGTCAGTATTTCTACCGAATGTGTGCTACGATCACTCTTATTTAATGTTTCCAAGGTAATTTTGTATGCAATTATAAAATGTTTATAAAAGACATAAAGGAGTATATAAAATTATCACCATTTGTAGAAAATGTTATTACTTGCATAGAAAACCCAAAAGATTCTACTGAAAATTTCATAAAAACATTTAGAGAAATCATTATGGTAGCAGGATTCAAAATTACTATAGAGACACCAATCCTCTTCCATGTATAAAATCAACTGATTAATGATATAATGGATGAGAAGATCTCACATCATAACAAAATCTGTATAAAACCTTTTCAAAATACCATTGAAAGACATAAAGATGGCTTAGCATAAAGGAATACTTTTAGGGTCAATATCATAAAGTTTACAATTCTCTTGAAGTGATTCTATGGGTCAGCCATTTTTTGCGTAGGCATAAGATATGGTTTTCAAGCAACTTTACTTTCTCCTTCTACTCTCCTTTTAAATGTGTTTACTGGCTCTATTTCTTCCCTTGCCCTTGCATGAAATTCAGACAAGTCCTGTTAATTTTCTTCTTCAGCTAATAAAATGTCCTTGGTTAGTAATCAATATGTGCAGTCTAGTATAATAACTAAATTTTAAATCTTTACGTAAAGTTGCTCCCCTTTCTTGGCTTTGATGTGTTAACTGCAAACCGCTTTTGAGATGGGGAATTTCATTAACTTGTTCAGGTTTTTTCACCTTGTTCTCATTCCCAATTTCGCTAACCAGGAATTTTAATCTCTCTAAGTCCAAAACAGTTAAGAGGGAAGAGAAGATAAAAGATATTGTATTTGACCAATAGTCTAATAAATTGACATTACCCTCTTTCAGTCAGGCGCCTATTACTAACTCCCCAGAGCCCTATTTGAGCTCTTTGGAGAACCTACCATTGACGGGTATTTATCATTTGTTTGTTTCTTGATGTGACTATTACACTCTCTTTGATTGGCTACTAATGTTTGTATCTTTAGCCCCTGCTTCTCAGAGGGTTACCTTCATATAAATTCTCTATGTGAAGAAAAAGAGAGGTTTCTTTCTATATTTTGGTAAACTGCCAAAGTTAAAATAAATCAAAGCACATTTGAGTTTATTTTGTATGCTACCAATAGTGAAAGGTGAAAAATAATATTACTGGATACACGGGAAATTTTTAGGTGGTTAAATTTTGAGAATGGAGCTACAGGACAGAACCTTTCATGTTACGACTTTTTGTACCTCTTGAATTTCTACAGCACACATATATTACTTATTCAAAATAAACTTATTTACATATAATAAATACAATTTATTTATGCATTTTTAAAATTCAGTAAGTTTGCACATGGATTTTTTTCTTAATATCGAAAGAGAGAAAATGAAAATATGTAATAATTTTCTCTAAGAAATCATTATTATGGTTACCAGTTAATGATTACTTAATGTGTGTCAGCAATTTAAATTTCTTATTCACAATATTGGAAGAATGACATTCTAATTTCTATCATTTGGGTGAAGACAATTAAACTCAAAAAAGTTCTGCAGTTTGTTCAAGGTAAAAAAAATCATTAAAAAACAGAAGTAGGATTCTAATCCAAATATATCTGCTTATATAAAGCATGTACTTATTCAATTGCACCCATCTCCTATCTGGAAAAAAATAGGAATAACCAAGAATTAAAGGGGACACAGAGGGAGATTTTAGTAGAAAGAGAACCATAATTTTTAATCAGCTGTGAATGAGTTATTTTTTTATATTACACATCAAATTTCTCAAACATAACCTGAAAATTGAACAATATCTTTATGATAAATTGTTATCATCTAGTGCCCCCAACCCGTAAGGATCGCTATGTGACTTGTGGGGCACATATGAAATGAAAATAAGGGATCCTTGGTAACAACGTATTAAGATTTTCCTTGCAGTGACGGTAGAGCTTTAAGTCAAGCCTGGAACCCTTCTGAAGGTGGGGCCAAGGGACGCTGCTCAGGTTAATGCCCATGTAGATGGATCCGCCCTTTCTCTCAACCTCCTTCAGTCTGGTAAACTCTTACTTAGCTGTCGTCTTTTCGTATTAGTCAACACAAAGAATGCTGTCATTCAGTATATAAACACAAAAAAGCAAGTACATACCACGTCCTCTTACTTTTACTCCTACCACATTTCTTTACAATCCCCTTTGCTATTTCACCTCTTTTCCCAAGCTCTGTATTTTGAAGTACTCCTGGGAGCCATCCTGAGTTCTCTTTTCTTCTCTACACTCATTCAAGTAATAATCTCGTCTAACCTCATCATTTGAAGTGCCATCTATGAATGGCTAACTCCAGAATTTATATTTCTTTCACAGAGCTTTATCCCAAACTACACGTTTGTCCATCTGCCTACATGACAAGTATATTTAGATAAACGTCCAACGGGTACTTTAAATATAAGAAATAGTAACCTAAATTCCTGAACTCCTTCCCACTAAGAAGGAAAAAAACAACATATACTCCAACCACATAATCTTTTCTTAGTAAAGGGCAACTCCTTTTTAAAAACCTTATGTTTACATAAGGTAAACATATTGGAGTCATTTTGTCTCTCTCACAAACTATATCTAGTATAATAAATATGGAGGCTGTAATCTTTATAAGATATCCAGAGACCAACATTTCTCAGCACATCAATGCTAAACCTTGCCCATTCCCGTTACTGCCAATCGTTTGTATTACTGCAATAACTTCTAACATATTGTCTTACTTCCTGCTTTCGTTTTTCCAGTTTATTCTCATCACTACATCTAATGTCATTATTTTAATTCAGTCAGAGCATGTACTTCCTCAGCTCACTGTGTTCTACTGAACCAGGATCAAATTCACTCTGAAAGAAGAAATAAAAGAAGACTCAGCTGGGACTGCCCCAAACCACCCTACAGTGTTATCAGTTTTGACTCAAAAAGAAAGAAACATTAAACACCAATGTGAAGCCCAGAAGCATTTATTAGGAGAAATTACCTTCAGAGGGCTGCAGCTACTTCATGCCCAAGAGTGAGATGACAAGTTCGCTTGAGCATGCGTCCACCTATGGTTATATACAGTGGGGGAAAAAGTGGTTTAATGCCATGAGCTTGCATCTAAGTTTTGGGAAAACAGCTTGGTACGTGATCTTTTCTCAAAACAAGATCATTTGGGCAAGGCATTGCTTAAGGTTATAGGAACAAAAACTAGGTGGGTTTCCAGAGAGTTAAGGGTAGGGATGCCTGAGAAGTAGGGCAGGGCGAAGTCAATCTTCTTTCAGAGAAGAAATTCTATCTGTATCACATAATAGCCTACAGTGGGTACCTGTTTTACTGAGAATAAGAGACCAGATCATTATAATGGTCTGATGACTAAAAATATGATTTTAATCAGACTCTCTGCTAACATTCTCACCTCTACTCACTTGCTCATCCACTCCAGGCATGTTGTCCTCCATTCAATTCCTCAGAGATGCTAATCAGGCTCCAACCTTAGGGGCATTACTCTATCTGGTCCCTCTGCATAGAACACTCTTCCCAGGATATCCCCTGGCTAAAGTTCTTAATTAATTCAATTATTTTCTCAAATGTCCTTTGCAAGAAAACTTATCCTAAACTGCTATCTTACTGTACCTGGCACTCACCCCTATACTTTCTATATATCTCTATATTCTCTGTTATTCATTCCCCCATAACACTACAATTTCCTTTTATATTATTGTGTTCAATTTTTTAATATATCTCTTTAAGTCCAGAAATGTAAGTTATGTGTGATTTTCACAAGCTTTGGAGATGCCCAGAGAAGTACCTGAAACTTAACAGGTATTATGTACATAATTACTGATTAAATGAATTCATAATTTATATGTTTAAAAAAGTGACTTATCAGTTTATAGTTTACGTTTTCAAGTATTTTAATTTCCTTTAAAAATGCTAAAAAATGCCCTTGAAATGTGAGTGATTGTGCTGTTTTGGAGTTGTCATGTCTCCCACAAAATGCCATTTCTTTGAATCCATCCCTGTGGGGACAGGTCTGTTGTGGGTGGTACCTTTTGGTTCAATTGAGATATAATCCAGTCCACTGAAGGTGAGTTTTAATCCTCAATAGAGTCCTTTGTGAAGAGGATAAAAGATAGTAAAAACCCAGATTGCTTAGAGAGAAATACCCTGGGAGAAACAAGCAAGGGCCTACTGGAGCTGAGAGAGACAACCACTGAAACCAGAACCCCGGTGAGAAGGGCCATCAGATATTACCATATGCTTCCCATGTGGCAGAGGGACCCCCCCATGCCAGCAGCTTTCCTCAGAGAAGTTGTTTCCCTCTTGATGCCTTAATCTGGACTTCCTCTTGACAGCCTTAGAATTCTTAATTTATAACCCAATAAATCCCCATTGAAAAAGCAAACCCATTTCTGGATGTTGCATTCTAGCAGTGTTAGCAAACCAAAATAAGTGATATTTAATTGTTTTATAGCCTCTTTCACCTTGGCTCCCAAGAAGTCTGTGAATTTTTAGGATTTGGCTAGTGAGTTAATTCATGCTTATGAATTGAATTTCCAGCTTTGCATAATATGCATTCTGGGGGGAACATCACAAAATTATTAGCTATAGATTACTTACTGTAAATAAACAATTACATTCATTAGAAGAAAAAGAACCTTTGTGATAGAGCACTGTGTCAGAAGAACTTGTGATTATATAGTAAGTGATCTAGTACAGAGGGTCCTGGTGGCCACACATGCAATAGTTATGATAATTAGGTATGAAACAAAGTGGTAAAAAATTGAACAGATTTATATGAAAAGATAATGATCCAGTAATAATGTGAAGAGATTCATGGTAAAGGGGAGATAACCAAGAAATTGAGAAGGAAAGGGATCCAAAGAACAAATGTAGAAAATTGTCTTCATAAAAAAATAAAGTCTTTCTAAAGAAGTTCCTTTCTTATGGTTGATTCTGTTTCTCAGAAGACACAAATATGAAGTCATCATCTGAATATGATCCCAGAGGAGGGGAAGAAAGAGATTTGAAAAGAAAGAGGGTGAGAAATAGCCATTAAGATCTTGGAAGAACATATTTGATAAAGACAACTCATGTCACAGGGCATGACTGTGTGCACATTTAGCTTTTCTGGTCATGAACTTAAGGGAAATCAGTGGGTAGTTTTATACTTACAGTGGAAATATTTGCGTGATTTTCTCCAGAAATAATGTCTGTTAGGATGGAAGCTTGGAAGAAGGGAGAAAATACAGTTCAAAATTGGTCGTAGTTTCCCCAAGAGAGTATGATAGATTAAGAGTAAGTAAAAGGATGTGGATGCTTCATTGACTGTGAAATCGATCAATAGATTTCAAACTTGTAAAGATATATGTATAGCCAAGCAGGGGCTGAGAAGTATAGAAGTCCATTTTCCAGCTGGGGACAATGGACTGATGTTTGTGATATGGTGGAAGAAATACTGGATAGCATACATTTGATCCAAGTGAGATGGGAAATGAAAGGTTGTCCTTGGCTATTTGAAATTACACTACAGGGACATTGCAGTTTCTGTGGATGAGATGTTTGGGATGCTACCAAAGAAGTGAGAACTAGGGTGGGATGGACAAATGTTGGTTGACGATGAAGTCAAGAAATTGAAAGGCCACACTATAGGATGTTTCAGCCACGTTACCATTCCTTTGACCAAGAAGAACTCATTCAATTCATTAGAGTGACCAAGAGACTAGAATGGCAGGAGTGAGTTATCAAGAACAGCATAACCTTCAAAGGAGCACTTTCTTTTCTTTTTTCTTTTACTTTCAGAAATGTTGGAAGTATTGGTCTTGAAGCTGTAAGCAGGAATGGGGAAATAAATCTGCCTACCTCCTAATCCTCAGGTACCTGGATTGTGAGAAAAAAATGGGCCCCATTTATGAAGACTGTAGTTAAAAATTGCCTTCAAGGACAAAGGAGGGCTTCAGAGAAGGAAATCCTCAG
The DNA here is from genome assembly GCF_023851605.1 of Tamandua tetradactyla. Lineage (NCBI taxonomy): Eukaryota > Metazoa > Chordata > Mammalia > Pilosa > Myrmecophagidae > Tamandua > Tamandua tetradactyla. Next base: position 35,281,980 of record NC_135352.1, read on the forward strand.
AGATTTAGAAATAAAGAAATGTGCAGATCAAAAATGAAATGTTCCAGGGCTGGTCACGGTGGCTCAGCAGGCAGAGTTCTCATCCAACATGCCGGAGATGAGGGTTCCCTTCCTGGTGCCTACCTGTGCAAAAAAAGAAAAAAAAAAAAAATAGAACATATATATATATATATATGTTCTAGAGGCTACTGCTAAAGGACTATAGCAAAGCGGATGAGAGGTGGGAAACTATGTCACCTTATATGTTGTCCATTACAGAATAAGCAGGATAATATGAGTTATAATTGGGATCCAAGGAGCCTTGAATTCCTGACAATGGTGAAAGTAAGCTTGGAATGAGCCCTGATTTACTTCAGAGTGTCTCTAAGTTGGAAAATCAGATCCACTGCTCTGGTCCCATCTGCTTCACTTGATGGCCTGTGCAATGGTTCCATTTGGCACTGGACACTGATTTATCATAGAATCTAGTTTGGGAAATTACGTCCTAGTAAATGGGCCATTTCAGCAGTTTTGCTGATACAGTTGTCACAAGTTCACATTTCTGCACATCTGACAGATTACATGTTATACCCATGCCATATAATCATAGAATTTGGATTTCAAATGACCTTGGAATTCTTCTAATGCAGGGGTTTTCCACTTAGAGAATTCAAGGCCTAGTCAAGCAAGATAAAATAGTAGAAAACAGTGAGTTCATGCCTATAAATATTCACATAAAAATTAAAAGCAGAACACAAACAACCAAATGCTATTCTACCAAAACAAATCAAACTCTCATGCCTTTAGACCAAATCTGAAAAGGATGTCAATTTGTAGCATCTATTTCCTGTTCTGTTTAATTTTACAGAACAAGAATTTGCATCTCAAACTATTATGTTGCAGAACTGGGTCCTGGACCAGCCTCAGTTATTAATGGTTCAGAAAGTGTATTTACAGAGATGGCATATTTACAGAAAGCATGTTCTCGTCACTCTGACTCCTCTCTAACCCCTCCCAGTGAAGCTCACCCAATAAACCAAAAACATCTGTGAACAACAAAGGGAAAATATCAAAAGTGCATACTCTAATTTTTTGTCTGTTTCTTGCTAGGTTCTCACAATTATTTTATTTGCCTAAGATTAGAATAGAAAGCATTATGCCTCCTATATTATTAGATTCATAGTATATATATATCAAAGTAGATTTATCAATTCTCAACTCTTTTGTTTTCAATTTCTGTCAAGTTGCTGATAGAATTTAAAAATATGCTTAAACAACAGAGATGATTCTTTTCTTAAGAAAAATAACTTGGGAGTATGCAATTCATTTCCAAATATTTCTGTGTTGTGAACTCATATATCATGTATATTTTATTAAGTGTACACTTTCTTTGAATGTCATATTGTGCACTTAGAGACAATAATTCAAATACTTAAACTTTTCACAGAATTGTTCTATGAGAGGTTTTAATAGATTTAGGACCCAAGTTTGTTTGACTCAGATTTCCTTAATTAAAATATAACAAAAATATAAATAAAAAAATGCTTTGGGACATAGGAGTAAAAATTATCCACACTTCCGTTGTTATTTTGTATTATTATTATGAGTCGTTTGTTTTCCTAGTTACTTTTGTTTAAATTGCCTAAGATAGCATTGTTTAAGGTGTGTCTACATACATTTTTTTTTTCGGTGCATGGTCTGGGAATCGAACCTGGGTCTCCCACATGGAAGGCGAGCATTCTACCACTGAACCACCCATGCACCCTATATACAGTTTTAATTACAATTTCCCGTAGGGATCTTGTAAAACATTGAAGTATAGGGATAATAGATCTGGCCTTGACATCAAAGGACCCAGGTCAGAGTCTTATTTCACTATTTGAAAATGACTCTACACAAAATCTCATCTCTTTGAGTCACAGTTCCTTGAGCTATAAATGACTCATTGGAACAAAGTAATTAGATTTGGTGAAAGAACTTCATATATACTAATATAATTTTCAGATGTGTGTTATTTTCTTAAATCCCGTATTCATTCTGGATGTAAAAAATGAAATTCGGGCGGGGCCGCGGTGGCTCAGCGGGCAAAGTGCTTGCCTGCTATGCCGGAGGACCTCGGTTCGATTCCCGGCCCCAGCCCATGTAACGAAAAACGGAGAAACAAAATACAATAAAACAAGAAAATGTTTAAAAGATGTTTCCCTTTCTTCCTCTCTTCCTTCCTTCTATCCTTCCTTCCTTCTCTCTGTCTTTCCTTTAAAAAAAAAAAAAAAAAAAAAAAAAAAAAAAAAAAAAAAAATGAAATTCGTTAGTTTTTAAAAGTTTGCTACTAAGTGCAAAGAAATATATTATTTTATCATATCCATAGTGCACATGAAGCCAAGGATTCAAAACTTTTAATAATACCATATATTTCATAAAAATGGAATAGCACAATTTCTTATATTTTAGATGCTCAATAAAATATTGTGTAAATTTAATGGAATCACACAAACCTAGAAGTGGATCTTTCACCTAGTAAGTGTTCAATAAATATTAGTACTAGTACTAACAGGTAAACCACAGAATATGAACTCTTCAAAAAACAGCACACACACACACTTCGAGCACACATATTTTTTTTTAAATTAAAGTTTTAGATTTACAGGAAAATCATGTAAAAATGCAGTGTTCCCAAATATCCCCCTATTGTTGACAGTTTGCATCAGGTGGTACCTTAGAATTGATGGAAGTATATTAAAATTGTACAGTTTACTATAGTGCACAGTTTAAATTAGGTGTGTTTTTTCCCATATAATGCTGTCCTACTATCAACACCTTGCACTAGTGTGGTACATTTTTTATAATTAATGAAAGAACATTTTTATACTTGCACTATTAACTATAGTCCATCATCCACAATGGAGTCCACTGTGTTATACAGCCCTCTGTTTTCTCTTTTAATTTTCATTCTAATCACATATATATACTGCCTAAAGTTTCTCTTTTAATTTTTATTCTAATCACATATATATACTGCCTAAAGTTTCCCTTTTTAACCACATTCACATATATACTTCAGTGCTGTTAATTACACTCATATGCTACCATCACTACCATCCATTTCCAAAACTTTACAATCAACCCAAGTAGAAATAGAAATTAACTCCCCATTTTCTACCCTCAACCCAGCCCCCAGTAACCTACATTCTAAATTCTAACTCTATGAGTTTGCTTGTTCTAATGATTTCATATCAGAGATCATGTAATAGTTGTGTTTTTGTGTCTGTCTTATCTCACTCAGCATAATGTCTTCAAGTTTCTACCATGTACTCACATATATCAGAACTTCATTCCTTCTAATACTGACTATATTCTATTGTATGTAAATACCACATTTTATTTATCCATTCATTGGTTGATGACACTTGGATTGTTTTCATATTTTGACAATTGTGAATAATGCCACTATTAACATCAGTGTGAAAATATCTGTTTGAGTCCCTGTTTACAATTCTTCTGGGTATATACCCAATACAAAATAACAAGATCATATTCCCTATGCTAGTTTTCATATAATTATATTGTTTGAATAAACTGACCATACAGGTTAAATTAGAGAGTGTACAACAAAAAATATAAATTTTGTACCAGATAAGTATCTCTTCCTTTGGTCTCAAGAGAATTTGAAGTTTAAAAACACAGTCAATATCATCCTTGACCTTGTATTCTGATTTACCTTAGTCTTAATCAAATCAGATTAATTCATACCTGTAATTGAAATCTGATCTCTTTTTCAGTTTCTTTGTTGGCTGCTTATGGAGTAATGCTGACTGTTATACCTGCAAAACTCAAAATCTGAATTTCAGTTATCACAAAGATATCCAAAGTTCCAGGGTACCGGGTTACACAAAGAGCTCAGCATCTTAGATTTTAGAAATTCAACAGTTAAAACTCAGAAACAGATGTGACTGCTATAAGAGCTTACAATCTAGGAGCCTTTATAACAAGCCTTATTGAACATTCTGTACCCCTTAATCATCAGTTGCTCAGTACTTGCCCACATTCTATTCCATTATAATCTATGTTCTCAAATTCAATTCTCAGAGTTTGCACATTATAGTTAGTCCATATTAGCAAGTATTTACACTATTTGTCTTTTTATTTATGGCTTATTTCACTCAACCCAATTTACAAAAGATTCATTCACCCAGTTGCATGCCTCCCAGCTTCATTCCTTGCAGCTGCTCAATATTCCATTCCATTTTATGTATTCACCACAGTTTGCCTTCCATTCATCAGTCAATGTACCACCATCCATTGCAAACCGTGAAAATTGCCACCATAAACACCAGTGTGCAAATGTTCATTCATGTCCCTGCTTCCAGTTCTTCCAAGTATATACCTAATAATGGGGTTGGGGGATCATATGGCAACCTTATACCTCCCGTGGAACCACCACACTGCCCTCCAGAGGGACTGCACCATTCTACTCCCTACCAACAGTGAGTAGGGACATCCCTTTCTCCGTATCTTCTCTAGCAGTTGTATCTTTCTGTTCATTTTTTAAACAGCTTTATTCATACACCATACACAATCCATTCTTAGTAAACAATCAACAACTCCTGTTATAATCAGATCATTATGAATTTACCACCACAATCTATGAGGACATTTCCGTTTCTTCTGCAAAGAAAGAAGAAGAAGAGGGAAAAATAATAAAAAGAAGAAACAACAGTAACATACCAGGAATTCCATACTCTTCACTTATACTCTCCTCTAACTGACATTTAGCTTTTTTACAATTAACGGAAGCATATTACAATATTACTGTTAACTATAGATCTATGTTTGCATTGTATTTTTCCATATAGCATCTCATTTTCAACATCTTACAATGCTGGAATTCATTTGTTCTCCCTCATGTAAAAACTTACTTATATTTGTCCATTTAATCACCATAATTTATATTTCTATCTGTCTGCAGTGCTCCCTTTGGTATTTCTTATGGAACTGGTCCTTTGTTCACAAAGGCTTTCAGTGTATGTATGTCTGAAAATATTTTAAACTTTCCCTCATTATTTTTCTTTTTAAATAATGTGTTTATGACACATGAGAATGTGTTAAGTGATTGTTAAATGAAGTATAAAATACTAAATTCCCCTTTAAACTTATTGATAAGCACAAACTTTAACAAAGTTTTCTTTTGGGGCTTTTTAAATTCAATTAATTTACATACAATGAATTGCATTAATTATAAGTGTACAGCTTAGTGAATTTCTTGACATTTTTATTGTGAAATATATATGCAGAAAAGTTATAGATTTCAAAGTACATTTTATCAAGTTGTTATAGAACAAACTTGTAGATATGATATGGGTTTCAGTTCTACGATTTTAAGTATTCCCTTCTAGCTGCTCTAATACACTGGAACAAAAAAAGAAATATCAGAAATATTCAGCAGTTATATTCATTTGTTAAATCCTGTCTTCTCTGTTACCACTCCTCTCTCTCACTTGATCTTTCTCTCAATCTTTAGGAATATTTGGCATGACCATTCTAACTTCTTCATGTTGAGAAGGGATGTTGACATTATGGGGTAGAGGTATGCACTTGGCTGTTCTAGGAAAGACTGGTACATCTGAGTTTCAGGGTTAATTTGCTGAAAGAAAATTGTGGAGGTTTTAAGTTTCTGAAAAATAAACTGAGCAAAACTATTATAGATACATCAGATAGAGCTCTGGGTATTCTTTAGGGTTTTCAGGTATACTCTTGGTAGGAACTTGGCGTATTATGGAAATTTGCAATATCTAGCTGAATCTTACATAAGAATAATTTCCAGAATAGCCTCTTGACTCTTTTTGAAATCTTGCAGCCACTGAAACATTATTTTTTTTACATTTCTTTTCCCCCTTTTGGTCAAAGAAGACATTCCAAATCTGTGATGCCAGGCTCTACTTCATCCCTAGTTGTCGTGTTCCATATTGCCAGGAAGTCAGGTCCTATGTAGAGGAAGAGTAATTAGTTTATTTGCAGAGTTGAGCTTAGAAAGAAAGAGAGAGAGAGGCCCTCTCTGAGCAAAAAAAGAGTTTCTCTGGAAGTGATTCTTAGACATAACTATAGGTAGGCTTAGCTTCCCAATTCAGAAATGAATTTCATAAGATCAAATCTCAAGATCAAGGACTTTGCCTATTAACTTGAAGGACTCTAATGCTTGAGAGAGTATCAGGAATTTCCCAGGTGAACTCTCACCTTTTTGAAGGACAGTTTTGCCATATATGAATTCTTGATTGACAGTGTTTATCATTTAGTGTCTTAAATATTGCATACCACTCCTTTCTTGCCTCCATGATTTATGCTGAGATATCTGCTTCTAGTCTTATCAAGCTTCCCTTTTATGTGATGGATTGCTTTTCTCTTGATGCTTTCAGAATTCTCTCTTTGTCTTTGATATTTGATAATCTGATTAGTAAGTGCCTTGGAGTGGGTCTATTAGGATCTATTCTGTTTGGGGCACATTGTGTTTTTTGGATCTGTAATTTTATGTCTTTCATAAGAATTGGGAAATTTTCAGTAATTATTTCCTCCATTAATCTTTCTACTCCCTTTTCCTTCTGGCACATCCATAACATGTATATTCATGCATTTCATGTTGTCATTCAATTCCCTGAGATCTTGCTCATATTTTCCCTTTCTTTTTTCTATCTGATCTTCATGTGTAAGATTTCAGATGTCCTGTCTTCTAGTTCACTAATTTCTGCCTCTTTAAATCTACTGATGTATGTTTCCATTGTGTTTTTCATCTCATCCATTGTGCCTTTCATTCCCAGAAGTTTTGCCACTTGTTCTTTAAAGCTTTCAAGTTCTTCTTTAGAGTCACCCAACATCTTCTTTATATCCTTCATATATTTTGCCATATCTGCCTTCTACTCACTGATTTGATTTAGAAGATATGTTTTAACATCTTTAATTTGTTGTTTCAACTCCTGTGTTTCATTTGAAGTTTATTTGTTCCTTTGACTGGGCCATATCTTCATGCTTCATTGTATGACTCATCATTTTTTTGCTGGTGTCTAGGCATCTGATTTTTTTGCTTAGCTTATTCTGGAGGTCATTTTCTCTTTTTTGCCTATGGTTTTCTTGCTGGTTGTCTTTGTTCTCTTTATCTTCTTTGATATTGAGTCCAACTTATTCTAGAACTCCAGCTTAGCTTTTCTTTAACTGATCAGAACTTTTTAGCTCTTATTTTTCTGATTATTTCCCTGCCTATATGGAACATTTTTTTGAGAAAGGTCTCCCCAGATATCATTAACCCCAATCAAATTTTTCCAGAGAAGACAAGCCCAGGTCTCAAGAGGAAGATGTAATCAGTGTCAAATTTCCCTGAGGGTGAAACTTAGCAGGTTGCCAATCTTTCTGGTGAAACCTCTTAATTCTGTGCTTTTCCTTCCTGCCTAGCAGCTGGTGCTTTCAGCCCACAGCTCCCCACCAGCATAAAGTGAAGTGGTACCTTCAATCCTCAGCAAACTCTGTCCCTGCCAGTGGTGTGGTTGAGACAGAGACTGAGGTGGAAGGCAGGCTTAAGCTGTTTCTGTTTCCCAGCCCCTGGGGTCTAAATTCTCTGAACGAGAGTCACTGCTTGTGCTGGATCCTGTACCCTCATTTTCTTGGGGAAGATATGTCCTTTAGGGAATTATTTCCTTCACCTTTGTCTTTGTTTCTCAGACATACCATAACTGTACCCTTGCCTGGGCCAGTATTGCCAATCGAAAATATCTGAGGTGTTCTTTAATGATCTACTAAATATATACATACATATTTAATTCTTTTTAGAACCCCTGGGTTCACCATTCAAGAATGGTGAATTGGAACCCATTTTCTTGGGAAATAGCTCTGGGCTCAGCTGACTCTAAAACCTCTGCTTTTTTTTTGTTTGGTTGGTTAGTTCTGTTTTTGTTTTTCCATCAACCCCCCTCCTCTCTGTCAGGAGAGACTGCAAGATTCCTTTCCTACTTGCCCTGGGATTATCTGTATTTAGAGCTTATATTAAGCAGTGTGAATTTGTTAATTAAAACCAAATTGGAGCTTGCTTGAACTCTCCTCACTTCTTTTTTCCATAGGAAAGTATCTCCAAAACAGCCTGCCATGCCAGTGGGGGTGTGGGGGGCTGGGGGGGAGGCGTCAACCTCACAGTTTGGGAGCTTTACAGTTATGCACTGGGGTCTTTGCCCTCCCACCCATTCCAGACTGGTGTACAATGTGTGTCCGGTCACAGATATCCCCCAAACAGCTGTTCCGGATGGTCCTTGGCTATTTGCTAGCTGCCCTAGAGAGCTAACTGAATTCCATATTTCCCTAAGCCCCAGTTACTGAATATATATTCATTCTATTTTTAAGAACAAATTGTCTATAACTGTACTGTGCTTGAAGTTATAGACTGGAAAAAGTGAGAAATAAGACAAAGAAGCTTGCTATCATGTCCTTTCTAAAATGTGGATTATGAAATTCAATAATCTAAGATAAGGAAACAAAAGTTTAAAGAAGAAAAACACGCTAAAGGACACACTGAATATATAAAAACCTAAAATATATTGTTAAAATTAATAAGTGAATTCTAGGGAGGCTACTCATATCTTCTAAAAGTTTCTAAAAGTGTTCCACAAAAAATAATAACAAATGAAATTCTGCAAGTCATACTATTAGTAATAGCATAAAAACAGTAATTACCTAAGAATAAATTGAAAAAAGATTCAGGAGAATTTTACAAAGAAATTACAGCATACCCATTGAAAGAAATTAAGCAGAGTGGAAATGGACAGGAAAGCTCAATTTGGGAAAATGTAAATCTTTCCCAAATTAAATTATAGATTCAAAATTCCAGTCAACATCCAAACTGAAATTGTGTTTTTTGAGTGCATGTGTGGAAATTGATAAGGAGATTATGAACCTTATATGGAACTGGCGAAAGGATAAAATTAATAGAGGCAGTACTGAAGTAAAATAAAGTAGAACAATTAAATTACTGGATATCAGTACTCATAATAAAGTTGTAGCTAAAAGCATATAAATTGTAATAAAAACAAACCCAGAAACCAATCAGTGTGCTTGACAAAGTTGGCACTACCAAGCTAAGGAGAAATGACAGTTTTTTCATTCAGTGATGCTGTTTAAATTAGATATCCCTACTTCATACTAAATGTAATAGTAATTCCAGATGGATTTTTTTAACCACATGTGAAAAGTATAACAATACTAAACATTTAAAAATTAGCATAGGTATTACGGTTCCCAGAGCAGGCAAAGAGTTCTTTATAAAGCACTAAACACAGGATGAGAATAATACAAAAATTGGCTATTTCAAAATTAAGAATTTCTGTTCACCAAACATGAGTAAGGGAGTGAAAATGCAAATTTCATATTAGGAGAAGTTATTTGCAACTCATATAACTAACAAAGCAATCGTAAGATATCTATAAGCTACAGACAGATTATAAAAATAGATAAATATCATTTAAATATTTATTAATTACGTCCATTTAAAAATATATATATGCCTATAAATATGCATACATTTATATGCAACTCCCATAAATCAGTAAGAAAAAGAAAGGCCATCTTACAAACAAATGTAGAAAAGATAAAACAAGCATTTCACAAAAGAGGATGTTCAAATACCCAATAAATATGTTTAAAATGCTCTACCTAATTAGTGAACAAAATATAAATTAAACGCGCGCATTTTTTAAAAATAATACTAAATGCTGCCAAGTGGATTTTTCATAGAGTGCTGTTTGAGTGTAAATTCAAACAAGTACATTCAAAACCAGACAGCCTCTATTAAATTTGAGTGTAAGAAAATCCTGTGATAGTCTAATTGCATTCTTATGTTTATACTCAATAGAAATGCACAGAAGACATACATGTACATATTTATAGTAGTAATGTTTATAAAACCCTAATCTGTAGATACCCAAATGCTCATTATGATGGTTTGGATCTGTATGTACCCCAGAAAAACCCCTTCATAAACTACATCCATTCCCGTGGGTGTGAGCCATTGTAAGTAGAATCTTTGGATGAGGTTTCTTCAGTTAAGACGCAGTCTACCTCAGTGAGAATGGGTCTTAATCTTTTTATTGGAGTCCCATATAAACAGAATGAAATTCAGTCAAAGAGAAAGCTATGGGAAGTAAAACACTGAAATCCAGAATCGGAAGAGAACAAGAGCCAAGAGAGGCTGCCATATGCATCACCATGTGATAGAGGAGCCAAGTGCCAAGAAGTGCCAGCAGCCAGCCCCAGAATTTCACAGTCTTCTGGGAGAAAGCATTGCCTTGAGGCTACCTTGATTTAGACTTTCTTTTAGCTTCAAAACTGTGAGCAAATAAATTCCCATTGCTTAATCCCATCCATTTATGGTATTTACTTGAGTAACCAAGGAAATTAAAAATATATCAATTTTAGAAGAGATAAATTGTGTTATATTCATACAATATGATAATATAGGAATGAAAATAAATAACTGCTTACACACAATAACAAGGAGAATCTCAAACATATAATCCTGAGCTGAAGAAGCCAGACACAAATGAATATTCATTTCAGAAAGAGAAAATGCTTCTATAGAGTCAATTAGTGAAGGTATGGTTGGGGATGGTTTGAGGAGGGTTACTGTGTTAATGTTAATATTCCAGCTTTTGCCCTGTGTGGGATTTAACTTGTGATAATAGATCAAGTAGTACAATTATAACATATGCACTTTTCAGAAAGTAAGTTATAATTCAATTTAAAAAGTTGTTTAAAAAATCTGTAGGCTAAAAAGCTTCCAATCTAGTGTAGAAAATAGTTCTTCATTTGGTTAAAATAAGGCAGAATGAAAGCAGTGTATATTCAGAGACTGGTGTTGTTATTTCAAAGTAAAAGGATTAGAAAAGACCATGGGGTCAGATGGTGGCTGAGCAGGCTTTGATGATGATGTAGAAATTGAGTGAAAAAAGATGAACACAGATGCTGAGTTATGGAAGGGCTGAAGTTGCCCACAGTTCAGTGTATTCATAGTGGGGCTGATGTACGGAGGTTAGAATATTAGTGTGGATGATGAGTTTGAAAAGTCAGTGTGGTTCAAATTACATAGGCTTTCAAGGGTATGCCAAAGAATGTGAACTACTTATTCAAGCTAATTGTTTAAATTTGGTTAGTCCAGAACAATTTTTGTGTGCTCAAATTAGCTGTCTAATTAGCTACCTTGTCTGAATTCAAATGATAATTGCCATCTTGCCAATGCCTCTCCTTAAATTTAATCTTCGATAGATTTGAATATTACCTGAGGCATGTACATCCAAATGCAGTGCTCAAAAGTATATGTGTCACCAGCAAAATTATGTCAATATTCTGAGTTAAAAAGTTTCAGAGGTTGTGTTAAAAAAAAAAAAAGCTTTGAGATGAGGATTGAAACATAATCAGAGAATTTTACATCCAACACCAGCCAGTACCCCCAGATCTGCAAAAGAATAAAAATTCGTTTTTCTTAATTTCCATTCAAAATGAGCCCAAGAGCTTACAGAAATTCTTGATGGTGAGAGAAATGTATTCCAAAGGAAAGGGAGGCCACAGGTGGCTTCAGAGAATGGGGTTTCCAATTTCTTTTGGTTAATTGGAAGAGGCAATTTAGAGAGAGAAAAATGCTGAAAAGAGCAAACCTTGCTATGAAGACTGTTTTTAACTCTCAGTGTTGTTGCACTGGCACAAATGTAAGCTGCGATAGAGTGATCTTTATAAAAGCATATTGACATGCTAGGACTTGGAAGGATTCCTGACCCAGCAAGCAGCTTTCAGGGGGCCTTAAATTTCATACCCCAGGCATCCAAAGCAGGAAACTTCGTGCTGAGGAATAAGTCAGAAGAGAGTCATTACGTCAGGATGGGGCCAGTACTGAAAGCCAGAAGAGAACAGCCAAAAACAGTGAATTTTAACACAATTCCAGATGTAACACCCATGTATCTGAATGATTTCAATAGTGTTCGTTCACGCTTTCAAATGAAATACTAGTTTTCGTATTATTAGACATTTGAATAATGTAACTCTCTTTTAAATAACAGTGGACTTTGGACAGATTACATGCAATGCAAATTGCAAAGAGGTTTATTTTGCATTTAAATTATTTTAAACAGTCTTCTACCATTCACAACTATATTTTTAATATGTCTACAGTGCATCATTGCAAAACCACACACAAGCCTGCTTCCCTGACTCTGAAACAGAAACTGGGAGAAACAGACAAATGACTAGAATCATTTTGCTGAAAAGAGATCCTTTCTTATTTCCTGCCACTCACCTAGGTTAAATGAAAACTCCAGAAGTGGGTGAATTTCTGCACTGGCTGGATGTGCAATTTTGCCTAGCCTAAAGACAGCTTTATGCAATCTTTGGCAGATATATAAGGGACCAAAACATACTGTAAATTATTTGACTAAAGAAAACATCCAGAGCAAGCTCTTAGAGACGGAAGACCAAAGATGTTCTTCAAATTTGTGCAAGTCTGTTTCTGTTTACAACCATTTCCTGAGGAATGAGTCAGCCTCAGAGGCACTATGTGACCTGCAGCTTAGAGGTACTAATCTCAGGAGTGATTAACGTTTAATGGCATTTATGATGAAGCTTCAAAAATATTGTGCTGGAGATCAGGAGACCTGCTACGGGCCGAGACTCAGTACCATTCTAAGAATCTGTCTTGAGCTAGTCATTTTCCTTTTCTTAATCTCAATTTCTCACCACAAAAACATGGACATTAGAGGTGATCTCTAAAAGGTGTGCAATAAATATGATCACCTGACTGGTTCCTTGGGCCATTGCATCCTGATCAAGACAAATAGCTCTAACATAGTACGTACAACAATCTTGAGATAAAAAGGCGGTGAGAACAGCAGCACTGCCTAGTGTTTTTCTTTCTGAGACTTCTTTGTTTTTTGGGGTTCATTACCCTGTTTGGAGATTTTCAGTCCTGGCTTGGGAACCTGCCTATTCTGGACAATTGTGTGGCCGTATGTGGTTACTGTACAGTCAAACGGAATCATCAGGGAAAATAAAATGCTCTTAAATTTCAGCAGAAAATCTGATAAATTTATTTAACAGCTTAGAGTCTAGTTATAAATATATTAAAAAGGGTGACCATTGTTAAAACTTATTGTTCAACTCTCTGTGTACACAACTCTTCCCATATTCCTTCACTCTTATTTGAGCAATGACTTCACCAAAATCAAAATATAGATCATACTTTATTTTGATAAAAATGGAAAATTTTTTCTATTTGCATCTTTCTCCCTGAAAATAAATATTTTAATCAATTTCATTAAAAATAGAAAATATTTCCTTTTCCATACCTCTCAAGTGTCACCTTTGACCCTAAAGCAGAGTATGTGATTCTAGCCTCTCAGCTAAATTGTGTTACTTAGGTTTGAAAGTTTATTTAGTTTGACCCTCCATGGCAGCTACGCTCTACTAATCAAGCTTTGGGAGGCCCCGCCTTGCCAGTGGACGCCGTGATTTCTAATTGCTGCTTCAGCAACAGCAGACCCCATATATTTATTTATTTATTTGTTTATTTTTCTCGGGGACTCTATCTACCAGTTCTCTCACCTAGTGATTTGACAGATTTCTCCCTGTTATTGGACATCCCACCTATTTGTCTTTCTCTGGAAATTGTCTGTGTGCGTCCTTTAGTACCATTTTCTAGCGCATGTTCCCTGCCGCCCCTTAGGGTGGGCTGTAAACCTGTCTGCCGTCGGCCCCGCAGGCTTTGGCGGCCCCGCGTCACCATGGACTCCGTGCTCCTGGCCGGAGGCATGTCCACACAATGCAGACAGCAACGAGAGCCAGTTGAAAAATGCGTTCCTTGAAAGGGTCCAAAAGGACTTTACTGGGACATATTTAAAAAATGAAATATTAACTGTCATCTTCGTATCGATGTTAAATTCCTTGAACTTGATAACTGTATTGAATGACTTTACATAAGTGAATATTATTGTCTTAGGAGCTGTACATGAAAGTAATGTGTTCAATGAGCAAGAGCTACAGTACAAAACCTACTCGGAAATGCTTAGAAAATAGATTTATCTGAGATAGGTGGATGGATGGATAGATAAATTGATAGAATGATAAAGCAAATGTGTCGAAATGTTAATAGGTGGATCTGGGCATCTGGGTGGGGCTATGTTCGAATTCTCTGTATGGGTTTTGTATTACTTTTACAGCTTTCCTAAAAGTTTGAAAGTGTTTCTATATTTTAAAATTGTATTTTTTCCAGGTAATTAGAGAGTTGGATTTTCAAAATATTTATTTTGAATGACATGTTGAAATTTATGAAGCAAATTTAAAGAATACAATCAATTTACCTCCAAGGAAAGAGGGTGAAAATATGTTCTGAACAACATTCTGTGTCATAAAAGTTCATTTCTTCTGACATATGATCAAATCAGTAAAGCAATTTGCAATAAGAATGATACCAAGAACTATTTTTATATCACTGATAAAGAGTAGAATTCATAAATAGTAGGAACAAATTATAGTGTTTTTACAACACTAGGGAGAAGGAAAATGATCGGGCAGCTTTTATAAGAAAAAGATAAGAGGAAAAAGCAGTGCTTAGAGCACATTCAATGGACAATATTTAAGTTACTGTTTCCAAATGACAAGGATTGAGACATGAGCTCAGGGTGGCAGATTTCTTTTGTTTATTGAGGAAAGAGTAACACAGTATATCTAAGGGAGTTTTCTATCAATGTCTGTGTTATTTATATCATAAAAGATTTTTGAATAATTTGTGTATGTTTCCCTATTCTAAGGTCATTTAAACCCTTGATATAGTTATAGCCAGACCCTTGTGTTTTCTGCTTCCTGGAAATATTGCCACATACAGAAATAGGACATAATGGTTAGAAGAATAAAGCAGTGCCCATTTATTATTTCTTCCTGGATAACAAAACCCTGATTTTGTGCTCATTTCAATTAGTGATACTAATTTTTGGAGATGCATTTTTCATCAAATTCAGGAGTTAAATGTTCATTGCTTTGACCTAATTGTGAATATTGGTTTATTCTCATTTTTATCCAATCACTATAAAAGAATTATACTTTCATATCATTTGGGTGTGCTTTTACAATATTTCCTCTTTGAGGCAAGTGCTCTTCTCCCCTTATGACAATGAGTTTGGTTGTCGTGGGCAATGGAAAGTGAACAGATATATGCCAGGTCCTACCAGGAGTTTTAAATGTGCCCCTTGGAGATTCTATCTGCCACCATGAGAAAAGCATGCCCCGATTAGACATTAGTTTCAAAATTAGAGACTGTGTAACACACCTCAGCCGGACCTGCAGTCTACAGCAAAACCACCTCAAGTGACATGTTGACCTGTGAGTGAAAAATATTTCACATTGTAAATCAGTGAAACTTTGGGGTTGTTTCACCCCGATTGCAGTGGAAACCCAAGTTCTGCCTACATTGTAGCAATTCTCCTCTCCTAACCACTGTCTGATTTGGGCAGGAGAATACAACCTAATTCTGAACAGGAGGGTATGTGAGAAGTGGACAGGGTTCGGGGGAAGGTTTTCCTTATGGATAAACACAAAAGATTAACATTAGGAAACCATCTCTTTGTTTTGTGTGGGCATCTCTTTCTTCCCCAAGTTTTTCAGCTGAGCACAAAAGCTAGCACACTGAAGATGATTCAGGAAAAGAAACGAAATAATGTAATAATGTTGTTGAAATGCTAAATTGATCAATTGATTAAGCCTGAAAATACCACGAATTGGGCTTCTGTTATTGCAGATGAAAACATTTGTATCAGCCAGGGCTCTCTAGAAAAACAGAACCAATGAGATTTTTACATAATATGCATATTTATACATATACGTGTGTGTGTGTGTGTGTGTGTGTATCAAGAGATTTATTATAGGAATTGGCTCATCTAACCATGGGGATTAGCAAGTCTGAATTTCACAGGGCAGGACCCAAGTTGGAAAATTGGTGGTAACATTTAATTCCAAGAAGCCCTATGTTGTGAACTCTGATGAAGGTGATATTGAATTCCCCAGGAGAAGCTGGCTGGTTGAAATAGAGATAGACATTCTTCTTTCTGAAGCTGAAATCCTCAGTTCTCCCTTTAAGAACTCCAGCTGGTTGGATGAGAAGATTCCTTAGATTGCTGAAGACAATCTTTGTATAGAGGCAACAACTGCCTAATGATTTAATACACTAAATAACCTCATAGTAACAATCTCACCTGCACTTGTTTGACCAAACACATGGGCACTATAACCTCACCAAGTTGGTACATGAAATTAATTATCACAGCATCCTAATTTATACAAAGGTGAAAATGATTGGAAATATGGATATGAAACGTAGCGAATGCAAATTTATCTCTAGTCTTTTAGAACTAAGTCAGGAGTTAAAAACTTTTAATTAAAAGACCAAATAGTAACTATTTTAGGCTTTGTGGGCCATCCTGGTGGCAACTACTCAAACTGACTATTATAGCACATAGACAATAATGCAAATAATTGATATGATGTGCTCCAATAAAACCTTATTCACATAAACAGATAATAGTGGCCATTATTTGCTGATATATTAACTAAGGGGTGATTTAGCTGTAATGATAATCAGTTAAGTGATGTGTATTATACAGAGATTTTGCTGAGATAAGAAAATAAAGATAAACTAAATGAGACAACATTCAGGTATGGCTTTTCCTCACAGAGGGAGATTCTACACATTTAATGCCACACCCGCACAGTTATCTAAAAATCTCATCTAAAAGTGCATAAATAGTTCAATCATTAATACTGGTTTAAAATTTTTTGTCTTTTAATTTTATCTGGCAGAGAAAGACTTCTGTTTCTGTCAAGATAAAAGTGTAGATATGCTGAAATACTCAACAATATGAAACATGTAGATCCTGGATTAAAATAAAATAATACTAATACTAATACTAGTAATATTTTGACACTGTTATTTTGACAAGAAAGAGAAAATATCTTCTAGGAAAAAAAAAACCACCAAAAATAAATAAGTGAATCTAACAAAATATACAAACCAATGATGTGAAATCAGAGCTGGAAATGATAAACTTAAGGATTAAAGGGGATGCAAGAAGTCCTTGTGATGGTGCAGTTTTCTCTGGGCCCATGACAAGGTGTGAAGCTGGTCAGAGTGCTAAGAAAATAAAAAGAGAGTGGGCCACAGTGGCTCAGCAGGCAGTTCTTAAGAAATTAAGAACACAAGAAATGGAGGGCATTTTTTTTCAAGGGCAATATTTGTTTACAGGAAAAACTACAAAGCACAGATAAAATAACAAGGGAATATGACAATTTGTATCCTTGAATTAATCTGAATTTGGCAAGAAAATTCATAAACTACTCTGTATCTATCTATAGACACAGATAATCTCAAATTACTTTGAAAGGGTGGTGGAACGAAAATCAATATATTACCCTGAACTTTCAGGCTTGCTGCTAGCATTGACAGTCTAGAATTTGAAGTAACAGCCCACAGTTGCCCATATTGTGATAGTAGAACAATTTATGATATTAAACCTAGAATCCAACACAATAACTAAAATCTGGAGAAGTCCATAGCAGGTCATTGCAATCCAACAGCAGCAAAATACTGTCTGCTTCTCATCACCCTTGCAAATCATATCCAGTGCCTCTTGTTGGCAAGCTTTATAGCACATACTAAACAGGGGTGAAAAATATGAGGGATGGGGTAATATTGCTGAGTTGCCAACATAATTTGTCACAAATGTCCTAAAGTAAATGTACAAAAATAAACTTCTAACCATATCAGCATATATGTACTGGTTTTATAGTGCTGCTGGAATGCAACATACCAGAATTTTTTTTGGTGCATGGTCTGGGAGTCAAACCTGGGTTTCTTACCTGAAAGGTTGGCATTCTAACCACTGGACTACCCGTGCGCCCACCCTGATTGGCTTTTAAAAAGGGAATTTAATAAGTTCCAAGTTTACATTCTAAGGCCATAATTATGTCCTAATTAAGGCATCTAGAGAAATTTACCTTGACTCAAGGAAGGGGGATTTGGGAAGGTACATGGTCACTGTCTGGTGGTCCTTGTTCCCAATTCCATTGCTTCCTTCTTCTGATGCCAGTGGTTTCCTCTCTACACATCTGTAGAACTTCACTTAGTTCCTCCAGGACACAATTCTGGGTTTATATCTCCTAGCTTAGAATCTGCCAGGGCTGGATATTTCTTCTTTTCAGGTTCTGGTTATTTCTGTGAGTCCTTGCTTAACACCTAGGCTATTTCTGCCTTGATCTTCAAACATCTGCATTGGCTCTAAGATTTCTCCAAAACGTTTCCTTTTTCAAAGGATGTCTGTAAACTAATGAAGAAGCGGCTTAAATGATTTGTCGCATCTCCATCTAATCAAAAAGTCACATCCATAACTGGGCATGCCACATCTCCAAGGAGATAATCTAATCTAATATTCTGCCCTACAATTCTGAATCATGATTGCCCCCACAATATTGGATCAGGATTAAAATATGTTTTTTCTGGGATGCATAAAAGATTCAAACAGGTACAATGGAGTCCAAAAATGAAGTATTTAAAAAGATGCTTCTTCAATAGTGTACCAGTTTGAATCTGTTGTTTACCCCAGAAATGTCAAGATGTTGAATCCTCATTCAATATTGCTGGGTGGGATGTTTGTTATTGTTTCCATGGAGATGTGACCCACCCAGTTGTGGGTAGTAACTTTTGATTAGATGACTTCCATAGAGCTGTATCTCCACTCATTCAGGATGGGTTTGCTTACTGGAGCCCTTTAACAGGGAACCATTTTGGAGAAAGCTTTAGAACCACACAGCCAGAGACCTTTGGAGATGCATAAAGAAAAATACCCTGGGAAAGCTGGTAAAGAAACCTGGGGAGAAAGCTGGCAGATATCACCATGTGCCTTTCCAGCTGAGAGAGAAACGCTGAACTTCATCAGCCTTCTTGAGCCAAGGTATCTCTCCCTGGATACCTTAGTTTGGAAATTTTTGTAGCCTTACCTTAATTTAGACATTTTCACAGCATTAGAACGGTAAACATGCAACTTAATAAATTGCCTTTTTTAAAAAAGTCATTCCATTTCTGGTATATTGCATTCTGGCAGTTTACAAATTAAAAAAAAAAAAAAAAAAGCAACAGAAATTGTAAAACACCTGGAATAAATCAATCAAAATTTGTGCACAATTTCTATGCATATTGTTCCAAAGTTTACTTAAGAACCGTAAAGAAAACTTGTATAAATGGAGTACTATGCTATATTAATGAGTAAGAATTTGTCAGTTTTCTCAAAATTGATTCATAGATTTGATGCAGTTAAAAAATGTGCACCAGTGTTACATGCTGCTTGACATACTGATTTTAAATTTTACAAGGAAGAGTAAGGCCAATAATAAACATGTTATTCATGAAGGGAAATTGCACTACTGAATGTTATTTATTACTATTGAGAGGACAATGAATACAATAATGCAAGGATGAGCACCAATGGAAAATAATTGTCTTACTGTAAATAGACCCACTCTTACTTGGAACTTGACCAGAGACAGAGGTTTTGCAGGCACCAAGGGAAAGGAAGGGCTGCTCAATGAATGAAACTGAGACAACTGGTAACTATATGGAGAAAATGAAGTAAGAGTCCTACCTCACAACCTCTAACAAATTGCCTGACTCCATTTTTGATGTTTCAGTGACAATGGCATTCAAGCCCATCTCTCACTCCCTATTCTCTCTTGTGCCTCTTCTGGGCGAGCTAAGAAACCCTAGGTTCTCCCACCTTTGCTGCCTGTGGGAGGCTCACAGTATAGGCCCTAGTCTGCATGAGGGAACCCAACCCCAGGCTCTGCTCCCTAAGCTTTCTCAAGACATTTTTGGATTGCTTCCCCAAAAAGCCTCATTATGTGAGCAATAAACTTTTTTCATACAGTCTTGGTGCATGTATGGTGTAATTAGTCTTGACATCTAAATTTTGGGTAGGGGAGACCATTCCACCTCTGCAGACCGATTACAGCACAATCACCCATAAAATACCTATTTCAGATTATTTTAAGGACTTCAGTATAAAATGCAAAATAGAAAACATTTTAGAAAAACGTAAATAAAAATATGTTATTGTACTCAGAGTAAGGAAAATACCAAAAAGAAAGCATAACTGTAATTTAAGAACAGAAATATTTGACTGAATTATAAACAAGCAATTTTGTTCAGTAAGGATTTTGAAAGAGAATAAAGGGGACAAAAAATTTAGGAAATGCATTTATACATATTAAGCAGAAAAGGTTTCTATTTCCAAAACAGTTTAACAATTCTTATGGGAAAAAAAGAAAAAACTAACAACCTAAAGTAAATTTTTCAAAAGACATAATTAGATATATAAAGGAGAAATAAAAAAAGAAAATTGTATATATAGAAATTTGCTATATTTCACTAGTAATTAGGAAACACATTAAAAACAATGCTGAGGGTGGGCCACAGTGGCTCAGCGGGCAAGAATGCTCACCTGCCCTGCCAGAGGACCCGGGTTCGATTCCCGGTGCCTGCCCATGTAAAAAAAAAAAAAAAAAAAGAACAATGCTGAAAGGAATTCTCGCCTGCCATGCAGGAGACCCAGGTTCGATTCCTGGTCCATGCATTTTCCAGAAAAAAAAAAAAAAAAGTAAAACAATGCTGAGAAACAATTTTATACCTACTAAATTTCCAAAATTAAGAAATCTGAAAATTCTGTATATTGAAAGTGACACGAATCAATTGAAATTCCTAAACCCTCATGATGAAGGTATACATTGACAAAAATATGTGGTGAGTAATTTGATGTGCCACCTTGATTAAGATATAGTATCTAGTTGTTCAGTCAAACACTGATCTAGTTGCGCCATGGAAATACATCATAGATAACACATACATCTGCACTCAGTTAACTTTAAACAAAGGAGATTACCCTAAATATTGTGGATGGGATTCAACCAGTTAGTTGGAGGTTTAAGAGTGCAAACTAAGAGGCCCATAGATCAGCAGGCATTCTGCCTTATTAAGTCAATATCTTGTTATAAACTCATATATATCTGTTATATGCATATCTGTATGATCGATGGATGAATGGATGGATGTGTACCTACCTATGCACTGCTGGTGGTTTCTCTGGAGGACCCTAAATGATAAATATTTGGGTACTGAGAGTGGATCAAGAACCAGAATCTTAAGGGTGGGTTTTCTGAAGTGTTTCTGGGGTTTATGGATTTAGTTCTTTAATCTAACTAGATTTAATGGCTCTATATTCTATGACAAAGAGAGTGTGGATAGGTGATGGAAATATGTGACAGTGGAGATGCACAAAATATCATCCTTGATACTCTTAATCAAATACTTATAAGGAGGCAAGTTTCTGGGTGACCGTGTATTTGATATCTCGCAATATTTTTGTCAAACTAACAAGTATGAGACTGGCTTTTTTTCCTAAATAAGCTGGAGAAATTAGTGAAGAACACAGAATAAGCTCAGGGCTTCAAATTCTGAGCTCAAATGCTGAGTGAATACACGGGAAGTTACTATGTGCAATTTGAAAGAAACTTAGTTACCGTAGCACAGAGTTGAGATTTCTGAAAACCAAACAAAAAAAGTTAATTGTGTGAATGGCTGAATTTCAGTGTATATTGAATTCCCAACCTTGGATAGGTGACTGCTGTTAAAGTGAGCTTATTGCTTCTGTTGGAATGGAATTCTCAAATTTAGAATGGGAACATACGGGCATATCATGATGAATTTGGGTACATTACACCTCTAAATTCTGTTGAATCTCATTTTCCGGTAAAAGTAACCCTTCCCCCTCCATCTGAGGAAGTTAGCCCTGCTTTTTTTGATGAATTTGTAAGGGAATTCCCTAAGATAGTTCACTTGTGTGACACTGCTAGTTCTCTCATGAATGACCTCCACTACTGCCCTTTGCCTCCAGACCTATACCTAGATTGACGTCTCAGCAAGCTCCAAAAAGTGAGATGCAAGGCATGACCCATAAATATTGTACCCATGTGCTATACTCCAAACGTAGCACTTTTTTTCCAATTTATACAGACAGAAATCAAAGGAATATGTGTGCCAATAGATATTAAGGTATGGAATAACGGGGGAAGGAACATTAAGTCGGATAAGGCTGAATTTATTAATATGGGTTCATTAAACAAGGATTCTGGATTCAATGTTGTAGCTCCAATTGGTTAGAAAAGGTTCTAGTGGTTTCTTCAGTTGGTTGGCTGAAACATGGACCAAAAAGTGGCCGTCACTTAATAAAATTGAAGTGCTATATCAGTTGAAAAGATCCGAAGGCTTAGAGAGATTAGGATGTTGGAATGGATGCACATAAGACCTCTTCCTCTACCATGGGAATGTCCAAGGGACACACCTTACACGGTGACTGTGAGAAATAGATTTGTGAGGAGAACCATTGCATCTTGAAGAGGTCACCTTTCTTTATAGGTCTGATAATTAGAGGGGAACTGCTGCCACTGAGCTGGAATCCTTTAACGCAATGGAGATAATAGGATCCCAAGGAAATGAGGACAAGTAGCAGTACTTAATATCCAAGGGCAAGGAGAACATGGTAATAGTAATGGATCTCAAATTTAAAGCAGTAGTTAAAATAGTCTGACTCAAAGATATATATAATTGGTTATTAATTTGGTCATGGGGTACCTAGAGACAAAATAGATGAGCAACCTACTAAATTCTTCCTTGATCTTTATAAGCATAAGAGTTCTGGGTCAAATGAACAGAAGTCTAACATGAATCACAAAACCAGAGAGCCACTGCTCCTTAATCATTTCCCAGATTTGAGACAGTTTATGCACCAGGGGAGGAGGGCAAGTTCTCCTTGGGGGAAGGACCTTATTACATTACCAAAAATGAATTCTGCCCCACTTTCTTTAATGTTTCCCAAAGAGATTTATGACCTTTAACCAGGGTGGTTGTGTACTGGAGAGAAGGAAATAATCAGATTTTTCAGGGGGTACTGGACACAAGCTCTAAACTGACACTAATTCCAGGAGATTCACAATGTCACTCCTGTGCACCAGGGAGAAGAAGGACATAAGGAAAGCAGGTGATCAATGGAGTTTACCTCAGGTCCTTCTCAACAGTGAGTCTAGCAGTTACCTAAGCCCAATCTGTGGTTATTTCTCCAGTTCCAGAATGCATAGTGAGAACAGCCATACTCAGCAAATTCAAGAATGCCTGCTTTGACTCCCTGACCTGTAGAGTGAGGGCTCCTATGGCACAAAAGGTCAGGTGGAAGCCACTGGAATTGACTCTACCCAGAAAACTGGTAAACCAAGAGTAATACTTTATTCTTAGAAAAATTTCTAACACTAGTGCCACCATCAGAAGCTTGAAGGTTGCAGGGATAGTGATTCCCACTACAGCCTACTTCGGGCTGTGCAGAAAAGATGAATATAGAAGGATGAAAACAAATTACAGTAAATTTAGCCATGTGGTGACTCCAATTGCAGATGCTATTCCAGATATACCATTGCTTGAGCAAATTAATGCATCCCCTGATACTTGCTATGTAGCTATTAATCTGGCAAATGCTTTTTTTCTTGACAACTATTAGTAAAGACTAACAGAAACAGCTTTATTTCAACTGGAAAGACCAGCAAGCAACGTTCACTGTGGAACCACAGAGATAAATCAATTATCTATCCCTATGCCAAATAGTCTTTCAGGAGCTTGATTACCTTTCCCTTTCATGAGACATCAGACTGCTCCATTATACTGGTAACATTATGCTGAAATGAGCCTACTGTGCAAGAAGTAGACAAGTAACATTAGATTTATTAGCAAGGTATTTGCACATTAGAGCATGGAGAAAATACAACAAAAATTCAGGGGACTTCCACATCAGTGAAATGTCTAGACACTCAGTAGTGTGAGGCATGTCAAGCTATCTCTTCAAAGGTGAAGGACAATTGGTTACATCTGGTCCTTCCTAAAACTGAAAGAGAAACACAAGGCCTACTGGTACTTTTTGGATTTTAGAGACAACATGTCCTTCATTTGGTTGTGCTACTCTGGCCCATTTTCAGAATGACCTGAAAAGCTACCAGTTTTGATTAGGGTCTAGAACAAAAGATGGCTCTGCAACAATTCCAGGCTGCTATGCAAGCTGCCCTATGGGTTAATCACAACACAAATCCTTAAGAGTTTGGAGAAAACTCCTGCCATCCCCTGCAGTTAACTATTCTACTTGTGAGAAAGTTTTTGGTTTGGTACTGGGCCTTAGGAGAGACTGAATGCTTACCCATGAGCATCCAGCTACTATGTGACCTTGTCCATTATGGACCAGGTATTTTCTGAGCCACTAAGCCATAATGTTGGGCTTGCACAGCTGCGAAGTGTCATCAAATGAAGTGTATATATATGCGGTTTGAGTAGGCCTGAAGGCACACTTAAGTTACATGAAGAGGTAACCTAAATGCCTATGACACTCACTTCTGCTACATGACTTTCTTTCTCCCAGCCCACACCTGTGGTCTCCTGGCATGTTCCCTATGATAAGAGGAAAAGAGAGCTGAGGCATGTTTATAAACAATTGTAATAAACAGAAATCACCCAAAAGTGAACAGTTGCAGCACTACAGCTCCTTTCTGGGATGCTCTGAAAGAGAGTGATGGAGGAAAATCCTCCCAATTGGAAGAACTTTGAGCAGTGAACCTGGTTATTCATTTTGCTTTAAAGGAAAATTGACCAGATGTGATTTCATAGGAAGTAATGGCTATTGCCAATGGTTTAGGTGAATGGTTAGGTATTTAGAAGGAACGTAATTGGAAAATTGGTAACAAGGAGGAGTGAAGCAGAGGTAAGTGAATATATCTTTCTGAATAGATAAAAATGTGAAGACATCTTGTTCCATGTGAATGCTCACAAAGGCTGACTTCAGTTGGGAAGGATTTTAATAATCATGTGGATAGGATGACCTGTTCTTTGGATGTTAGTCTGCTATTTTCCCCAGCCTATTATCCTGTCATTGGCTACTGGGTTCATAAGCAGAGTGATTATGAAGGCAGGGAGGGAGGTCATGCATGGACTCAGAAACATGGACTTCTATTTATCACAGATAAACTGATTACAACCACTGTTGAGTGCCCAATCCGTACCAACAGAGACTAAAATTCAGTCCCAAATATGGCTCCATTCCTCAAGGCTAATATCCAGGTACATGGTGACAGGTTCATTATATCTGGCCACATCTGTCATGGAAGATGCAGTATATTGTTCTTACTAGAATGAATACTCATTGTGGTTGTGAATTTTTATTTCTCCAAACAAGGTTTCTTCTCAAACTACCAACCATGGGCTAAATAGAACAGCTTATCCACCATCGTGCTATTCCACACAGCATGGCTTCTGATCAAGGAACTCACTTCACAGGAAATGAGATGTGGTTTTTAGCTCTTGCTCATGGAATTCTTAACATGTTCTCCAACATGCTAAAGCAGCTGGATTGATAGAGCGGTTGAATGGCATTTTGAAGACTCAGTTACAGTATCAGCAATGTAGCCTTACCTTTTAGGGTTGGAACAATGTTTTCCAGGAAGCTGTATATGCTTTATCAGCATCCAACATACAGTGCTGTTTCTTTAAGAGCCAGGATTTATGGGCCCAGGAATCAATGGGTGAAAATTGAAGTGTTGCAAGTCACTATCACTCCTGGCGATCTACTGGCAAAATGCTTGCTTCCTGTCCCCTTGACCTTATGCTCTGCTTGTCTACAAGTCTTAATTCTGAATGGAACATGGTTTCAACAGGGGACACAAAAATGTTTCCACTGAACTAAACGTGTAGACCACCACTCAGCTGCTTCATTCTTCTGATGCCTTTAAATAGAAAGGCAAAGAAGGGAATTGATGTACTGGCTGGAGTGAATGATCTTGATTACGAGGGAAAATCATATTTCTACTGTACAATGTTGGTAAGGAAGAGTATCTTGGGAATACAGGAGATCCCTTAAGGCATCTTTTGTTACTACCATGTCCTATAATTGAAGTGTACAAACAATTCATACAGGACTACAAATGGCTCAGTTCCGTTGGCAATGAAGGTTTCAGTCACCTCATCAGGCAAAGGTCCATAACCAAGAAAATACAATAAGGCTGCACATACTTAGGTTGGGTATCATTGTCATGATGCTCATTTGAAAAATTGTAGTTTAATACACATATAACTTACCTATTTACCATCAAAAGGTGCATACAAATGATGTAGAAAATAACTTTAAATTGATAAAACCAAAAGAATTCATGGGAGGAGTTGGTGGGGGTTGGGATTTGTTTATAGAAAGTAAACAAAAAAATGTTTTCAAATGTGACCATTATATAACTAAATTTAAAAAGTCCTCTAGTTTCACCATTCAAAAGTTTTAAAAAAATTAAACATATAGCTTAGGACATTAAGTTTTATCCTTTCTTTATTTTAAATTATGTATGTTTTATTAATTTGAAAGCTAAAGAATTAAAAAGCAGTTAAGAAAGATATGGTAAAGTATCCTTTCTACTTTTTCCCCTTTTCACAAGTGATGCACAAAATATATAGCTTCTGCCTATTTTTCTAAACAACACAAGCCCAGGTTGGAGTTCAGTCATCTGTAACAGACGAGTTATTCATAAGCAGAATATTTTTATCTAACTTAAAATGAAACAAAATAGGCTAGAGAGTATATTGTGACAAGGAGCAAAATCCAAAGTAGGTTCCCCTTTATCCATGGTTTGTCCCGTCAGGACCATAGTTCATCTAAATTTTGCAGGCTGTGTAATCCTGTGCATGTGTATATTGTTTGAGTAAATTCCATTCCCATTGAAAATTTAGTATCTAGACAGCTGTGCATCCTGGAAACACTATTGTTCTTAATGCATTGTTTTTCTGCATTGCTGGATACCTATTATTCTGTAGTTTATTATGTACATAAAACTTACTCCTGTATTCACAACTTACTCCTGTATTCATCCTTTTTTACCTTTTCTTCTATTTTTGTGATCATGATGAAGAGATAAATTTTCAAGTTTTAAAAAAAGTCTTACCTTTTTTCATGCTCTGTATTGTCATCTAAGATACACTTAAACAAATATATTGACTTCTTTAACTTGAAATTTTGCCAATGAGAGAGGAAAAATATTTTAATCTGTGACTTTTTCCCCATTCAGGTTTTGTATTATGGTTTTCTTTCCTGTGATATACTGGTTACATTTTCTTCTTATTTGGCTCTCCTATCAACCATCAATGTTTATTATTTTCTCTCATTCTCAATGGGTCCATCACGTGCCTTAATAGTCTCATCTTCAAGAAACCACTCTATCACGATGCTTTTCTAATACTCTAACCAAGAATCCTTCTTGATATTTATATCCTTCAGAGAAAAGTAAATATTTTGGTTCATTTGCTGCTTAAGCATGTGATATTGTGAACCAGTGAGAAAAACACATTGTAACCATAAAGTATCCGAAATTTTGAATTCTAGCAATTGTAGGAGGTTTGATAAGCAACGAGAATTGCATGTCTAGTTAAAGCTTAGCTAGACTCCATATGGTTTCCCAGAAAAAGTATTGAAAGCCAGCAGATGTACTTATCCATAACTGCCCCTGATGCAATGTTTCAACAAAGAATTGGCAGACTTATAAATTTCATTTTAAGGTTTGTTTTTCCATCAGCTCCACTGGAACCTGATATTCATACTCACTATAGATCAAAATTGATATTGTCCTTGTAATAATAACAACCTTAATGAGCACCATTATCAGCATCTCATCTTTATTGTACATTCATGGTTCCTAAAACTGTAAGACAGTGTCAAATAGATATTAAGTGGGTAAAAAAGTCAGTCACTATCTATTTCTCTAATCCAGCTCTTTATTTCCATTGCGATATCTTTCCCTTTTTCTCTTCTGTTTTCCTATCTTTGAACCAAGGGGGACCTTGAATCCTGGTTTACTTTGGGCAACCCTGGCTTACACCCATTATACAAGCATTATTGATAATAGAGCCCTCATTCATTCTCACAAGTATTCCAGTTTGGGAATATTTTATGTTCAACTTTTTCAATCCCTCACGAGGTTGATCCTACCTTTACAGAAATATCCTGAAATGCTACCAAAATCATAATGCCTATTAAGACAATGATTTCTATGAGTATAAGAAAGATCATCACTGCTGCCCTTGTTTAAAAATAGTCTCTCTCTGCGTGTGTGTGTGTGTGTGTGTCTTCCTTTATCTATCTCATTCTTGCCTTAGTTATTAGGAGTATATTTGACTGCCTGTAACAGAAAAAACAAATCATGACTGGTTTAAACACGCAGTGGTTTATCTTATCAAGTAAAAAGAGGTCCAGATGAAGAACGTCTGGGCTTGATATTGTTTTCATCAATGTACCAAGCTCTTTCTACTTGTCTGAATAACCATACTAGCCTGTGATTTCCATTCTTTAATTCATTTTAAGATTCAAACTGACTGTTGGAGCTCCAGCCTTCACATTTGTATTTCAGTCAAAAGGAAGAAAGGAGGGAGAGAAATGAATGAATGAGTACAGACGTATCACTGACTGACTACCTCCCTATTAAATCACCATTGTTGATCTCCAATTTATCTTTGGTTGTTATCTCATTGGTCAGAATTTAATCACACCTAGAAAGAAGGGAGAAGTCAGGGGTCTACTTTAGCTAGGTCTACTGTTTTGTCAGTATTGAAGATATCAGGTTAGCTTGGAAGAGTGGTACAGTAGGTGATAGGAAGGAAAGTTTTATTTTCTGTAGCATCCTCTAACATACCTCAATATCCCAGGCTCTGTGCCAGATTCTCTCAGTGTCAAAATTATTTAAATCACTTATCAGTTATGAAACTTGTATGGGTTATTTCAATCTTATTGTGACCCAGTTCCCTAAAGGGGATACTAAGACAACTTACTTCAAAGGGTTGCTTTGAGGATTATAAGTTAATAAATGTGAAGTATCAGAACAGTGCCTGACATATCTAGTACATTCGATAAACTGTCTTTTCATTGTGATAATATAATCACTACATAACAAATTTACTTTTGAAGAATCTTTTTGTAAGTCACCCTGCATTATTCATTCCATTACCTGTCCTAAATACTATACACAGAGAATATCTATATTAAATTCAGAAGCCTATGTTAACTGTATTTTATTAAATTAAAAATTCATCTTTTAAGTTCCAGTCAATTCACTTAACACTGCCCCCCTAATTCTCAAAATGGCACAAGAAGTTAGATTAAAATGTCTCAGAATTCTGGCATGCAGTAAAGTTGGTGTCCAGGGGCCCTTCTGAAAGAAGCTGGCAGACTCTCTCCCAAAAAGCCTCAAAGGATAAAATATATCGCACTGGTGAATGTATGCAAATAAAATGTATCACACCGATGAATGTATGTATGGGGTGATTCCTATCCTTGCAGGCTCAGAAGTCTTGTAACAGCACACAGAGAGGAAATCAGTCTCTCAGGTTTCCTTTCATTAACCAAATCTACCAGTTTCAATTCAAAACGACAAATGTAATTATCACAGGGAGCAAAATTCTCAGTTAACCAGAGCTACACAAGAGGAAAAGAAAGTCATCAGAAGGTTATCAGTGGAATGCTTATTGTAAAGGTTCTTAGATTGTAAGCTCTGAAAGCAGTCACATCTGTTATGGAGCTGGAACTGTTATTTTTAAATTCTGAGGTATAACCTCTTTGTGTATGACCTGGTTATGCCCTGGAACTTTGGGTATCTGAGTGACACCTGAGACTAAGAGCTGGAGTTCTTTACTATACAGCAACTGTTTAAAAAAGCTGAAAAAGAGTTCAGACTTCAATTAGAGATATGAATGAAGCTGATTTGGTTAGGACTAAGGTAAATCAGACTAAAGGGTAAAGGATGATACTGACTATATTTTAAAACTTCAACTTCTATGTGAGACCAAAGAAAAAAACATTTATTTGGTGCAAAATTTGCATTTTTGGCAGCACACTATCATATATATCAGTTTATTTGAACACTATAATTACACGGAACCTTGAATAGGGTCAAGGTTCCGTGTTGGTTTGTATGTGTTAGTGTGAAGCCCTGATACATGGGAGAGAAAAATGGGGAGAAGATAAATTAAAAAAAAAAAGAAAGAAAGAAAGTCATCGGAAGGGTGTTTGCTGCATACTAACTCAGAACAACAACAAAATAATTTCAATATTTGAAGTCAACCCTACAGTAGGCATAGCATTACCAATGGCAAGAGGGTTAACGTCACATGCACTTCACTATCTACTTCCTGAGAAATAGCATTTTAGTATCTTTCTTATAGCTTTCATTGTTTATCAAATTTTTTTTTCACAGACATTCTTCAGCTGTTCCACATATTCAATCATATTTCAAACAAGTCTCGTTTGTTTAGAAACCATTCTGCCTTTGATTACCTGTATGTCAGGTTGTATTGTGTATGATACAAAAGCCTACCCATCAAAAGGATCACCTCCAGTTTCCAAGTTCGTGGAGATCTTGCTACTATAGCTCACAAATAACAACAAACTCAGGTATAATTATCCACCATTATATAGTTAAGAACTAAAGCTTATTGGAACTTTCTAAAGTTCAATCAACAAAAAGTAAAAGATTTGAAATCACACTAGGTGTATCTGATGCTATATCTTTTCTCTTATACAAAAGTATTTGCAAAAGACACTTAAAAATATTTTCTGTCACTGTAGTATTTTTTAACTTTATTTTTATTGTATAGTATAACATATGTACAAAGCAAAGATATAAAAAAACAGTTTTCAACAAGTGGTTACAGGACAAATCCCAGAGTTTGTCATGGGCTACTACACCATCCTCTCATATTTTTCCTTTTAGCTGCTCCAGAATATAGGAGGCTAGAGGGTTTAAATATTTTTTATGTCATCACAATCAACTTTTTTGTGAAAAATAACATATATACAAAAAAGTTATGCATTTCAAAGCACAATACCACAATTAGTTGCACATCATATTTCAGAGTTTGACAGGGGTTACAATTTTAGATTTTTACTTCTACCTGCTCTAAAATACTGGAGACTAAAAGAGATGTCAATTTAATGAGTCAGCCCTCATATTCATTTGTTAAATCCTATCTTCTCTGTATAACTCCATCACCTTTGATTTTCCATCCCTGTCTTTAGGGGTGTTTGGGCTATGGCAATTCTATCCATCACTGTAGTTTATTCCTTAGCATCTATCAATGTTATTTATCACCCAAGATTTTGCCTTTTAACATATATTCATTTTTCTGGAGGTAAACAGAGAAACATGAGTGCCTGATATGGTAAAAGTATGAAATGTATTGAATGGATTATGTACAAATCACTCATAGATGTTTCACAGGGGAAAATTTTACTTTTAATAGCAAAGCTTGGTGGGAGACAATTTTCCCTAAGGATAGTCGCCTGCGTGATCATTACCTCTTGCTTCTTTCCTTAGTGTCTATTTTGAAAACCCTATTCACCAGCAGTTCTTCTTGTCTTGCTGTAATAGCAGCTTTCCAACTGGCAAACCAGGTAGTTGTCCTAAGGTAATGCAGTTCATGTTCACACAACAATGGTAGAATCAGACATCATTGAAAAATATAGACAGTCCAATTTGTCTCAGCTCATTACAATAGTCCCAAACTGGTATGTAAGCAGCAAGACCACATAATCAAAACTCTACTTCTTGTGGGTCCATGTAGCCATATTTACTGAATAAAATCAATACATTTTGTCGTCATACCTAATTCCATCACAATTGCCTAGTCTTGAAATATAGTCTGCCATTTGGAAACAGGATCTATGCCAAACAATTGTATGTGCAGGGTAATAGGTCCAAAAATTATGGTTTTAGACATAGAAAGCCCTAAATATTGCCTAAACCAGTCTTCTATGCAAAGTAGAATACTATCCTCCAAAAATTATAATAAAAAATCGCTCATTTCTTTCTTCAATGCAGCCACTAACGAGAAATTTACAAGCTCTCAGAGTTGTCTATTTTATTATACAATTGTAATTGATAGAATGCTTTTACATTAAGACAAAATGTTTTTGGAGCATACAGAATAAGACATCTTTGTTTGTATGATGATTGTTAGGATATTCTAATGCAATTGTGGGGTCCCTAGTAAGCAATCCTTTCTCCAAGACAACTTATAACCTTCCTTCATGTGACACAATTTTAAAGTTCATTCATTCCCTGCATATATTCCAGTTCATCAAAAGCTTTTTTTAAAATAAGTTTCCCGAAGTTTAAAATATTACATCAAGTGTTACCTGCCTTGAGTTCTTTGGGCCTGATCATGATAACAGTATATTGATTAATACAATATAAGGTAACATTTTTATTGGCTACTTTAAGCTTGGAGTCAAATAAAGCCCAATTGTTCTCTGAAGATAATGACAACTGCTAGCTTTTATTTAATTTTCCTATGCTTCAGGCCCTATCATAATTGGGCCATATACATTAACTCCTTAATATAATATATTAAATCCTTATTATAGCTTTTTGATGTAGGCAATTGTATTAGATCCATTGTATACTATTTATGATAACCATTTTTCAAATGGTTTTTAAAAATACCCTATAGCTCCATAACTGAATTAAATATCTTCAGAACCTCATTGATTATCTTTTCCCTCAGTGTAGTGAAGACAATAAAAATCTCTCATTTTCTTGGACTACTTAAGAGCTAGCTCAATGAATAAAGTCTAGGTTATTAACCACAAGAGAGTTTAAAGAAACTCACTGAAGGTAAACCAGCTTTTAAGTGACGGAGTTAAAATTCAAATATAAGCTGTCTAGTGTAAAAGCTCTTGCTCTCAACTATTACTCTAGACTGATGATTCTCAAAGGGTAGTCTCTGGACTAGAAGCATCAGCTGCAACTGGGAACTTGATAGAAATATAAATTCTCAGGTCCCATTCCAGACCTACTGAATCAGAAACTCTGGGTGCTAAAGAATTCACAGAGTTGCCGAGTGACCTTTTCCCAGTCCCAGCCTACTCATCTCCTTTCCTTTGTGTGCATGTGCTTCAATATGTTTTCATTCTGCTTCTTGGGAGAGACGTTAGGTCGAATATAATGGCCTGACCATACCTTGGATCCAAAACTGTGAACAAGCAGTCCTAGCTGCTTGTCAGGGTGGGAACTCTGCATAAATTTTACTTCATTCATGCTTTTTGCTCAGTGGCAGTGTTCCCTCCCCTGGGGAAGTACTCCACAGTGCATGTGTCTCTCCTCTCTGCTCTGAAGCAGGGAATGCAGCACTACCATCAACCAACCCCAGCCCAAGCAGTTGGTCTCCCAGGGAGACCGACTATGATGGAATCTTTTCCTCTGCTCTTTTAGACACTTTTTGCTGTGTAAGCAATAATGCCATCTATTTGTTATAAGCTGTTGTGTGCCTGAGACTGTTCCTATAATGTGCCATAAGACAATTCACTCCACACTGGGTTTAAGTCCCTGTAAACTGTATTTCAACAAGCCCATCAGGCAATTCTGTTGCAATCCATTGTGATACACCATAGTACACACACACAGAGTCCTAAAAATACAAGACATGCATTATGTTCAAACAAGGAGACTAGAAACAAGGCTCCTAAAATATAGTAAGAAGTATTTTTGCAAGCTGTGGAATAAAGAGTGTCAGAAAGCCACACATCATAATACAGTTCAGTAACAAATATTTAAGGAGTTACTCACTTACCATAAATCTACCATTAATACCTATTCCAAAAGAGTATGCTGGAAATCTGAACTCCTTAAGGTGAACTACAGGCATACTCCAATAGATATGATGTTGAAGTCTTTAGTCCAACTTCTTTTCTCTCACTGGCTAGAAATTTCAACAAGAGTCAATGTTGAAGCAGAGGCAGAAACTGCTCATTTAACCTCTAAAATGTTCAATTCTGGCTTTAAGACATCCAAATGATTGAAAGACAAGATTACTGACATTGCTCAGAGCAACTGCCTTTGTGATTTTAGCACAATCAACTGACTGAGGATGTATACCCCATCTACAAAATACATTTTCAGTAGCGAGTAGCTTGACAAAACCAGACCATACCTAGCCAAGTTAATACATGAAATTGACCATCAATGTAAACAACTTCTCTTTTGTTGTTATTGTTCAATATCTTTAAGAAATCATCTGTACTCTTCACAAAAATGGTCAATTGAACCACTATCATCTCTCCAGTTGCCAATGGAGACAAGGCTCAGGGAATTAGTTGTTTATTAGTTAACAGATTTCAATATTGATCTTACAACACCTATTTTCTCAATGATAATAAAAATCCAGTCTGTAACTCCATGAATAAATTTATATCTCCAAGGACCAATGGATGGGAAAATGGATTAACTACTTCTTAGATGTACTGAAGATAATAGAAAATCTGTGCCTTTTTTGGAAATACTAAACTAATTATCTTATTGAATGATGTCAAGAATATTAAAATCGCTTGGGTAAGATACCTCTGATACTTCTAAGAGATTATTCCTAAATTGATTACCATAATTATTGGAATATAATTATTTTTACTACTTACATGAAATTACAATGTATGGCTATCATTCACAGATACAGCTAAATCACAACCATCAACAGAAATTGCAAGTTATTATTGCCAAAGTTACTGATCCTATCAAAATATACCTAGGTTGCATTAATTGGTCCTATAATTTAATAAGACAGCCTCATTAAGACATATGCACCTGCCAAACTTCTGCTTGTGGCAAGAGTAGAAGCCAATCAGCATTGCTATTATCATTACTTTTAGGTTTACTTATTTGCTTAAAATTTCCTAATCCAAAAAATATCTCCAGGAGGGGGAAAAGTATCTAACTGTTTAATGACTGGAAAATATGCAGAATTAGAGCTCCATGTATATGTAAGATACGCTAATAATAATCTCAATTATTTCCAATTATTCCCCCAAATGTAGATGATGAGTTGGCAGGTAAGAGCCCTTAATTTGGGATTTAGAAGACCTCGGTGGTTTTCCACACACCATCAACATGACCTTGGGCAACTCATCCCTATGGTTATGAGCTTTCTTGACTTATAAGCAAATAGCAATACTAATGCTTTCTCTCTTTACCTCAGAGGGTGTGTATGAGCATTCATTGAAATGTATAAGGAAACGTTCATACAAACTGTAAAGCTCAACTTAAAGGAATGGTTACAAATTATTCCAATAAAGCTATTAATTTATTCACCTCTCCTCCTGCAAATCCATTGTCATTGTCTCTTAAAGAGTTGGAGAATATTTGAATTTTCTTTTTCTGTGTCTTTTTATACTGCAGAATAATAAAAAGAATAATCAGATCACCAACAGTAATATTACCTTTGATTTATGTCGTTTTTATTTTATATGATCTTGAAGATCCTAGAGATTATTAAGGAAAAATAAAAGTCAAAAAAGGCATGTTTACAGATAGGTTTAAATTAGCGTGCCTTGCTAGTGATAGATTCAGGGATCCAAAGATTAAAAAATTGCTACTGATAGACTCACAAGTAGATATCAAGTTGTGTGGGCCAGGGTGGGTTTTAAAATGAAGAAAATTTGAAAAAAAATTTAAAGTGGGGAAAAAATCATTTTCCCTTTCTTATGTGAAACTGTATTCTATCGATGTGCTTAAAGAAATAAAATGAGTGATAGAAAATATGAATTTCCTATCTTCCATCATGAGGTCTTGTATTTAGCTGATTTCTTACAACAGAAACAGTTTAAAGAACTGAAAAATAAAATAAACCTCCAATTCAAGTGGATTATTTTACTGACAAAGAGCTTTATATACCTGCCTTATTGCAAGCATCCTCTTAAACCATAGCTGGGCCCGACAAGAAACGAAATGATGAAATATACTTCATACAGGTGCAATTCCTTCTAGCATTACCGAGCATCAGTCCTTTCATTCACCTCGAATCATATTTTTCCTCTTTTCTCATTTTTACATAGATATAGATATTAACCTTTCTTTCATGGCATTATTGTTATCATCATAATCTGAAATTCCTTTTCTGAACATCAATTGTATGCATGGAAACGAAAAGTTACTTCTAGTAAAGAAAGGGTAACTCTCTTTAGGGAGCTGACAACATAATGGAAAAGTGTTTGTATTAAAAGTGCAATTCTAGCTGAGGTTTTATTTTTTAAATACCTAATAATCCAAATTATCACAAAGTTGAATCTACTCCCTGGTGGTATATTAGAAAGCTATATTCACAAGGGCACTAAGCAAGTTACTATTAGGCAAGTTTCTGCTCAGCATAAGGCCAAATTTCTGTTAATTAGTTCATTAATATTTTCTTTTGGTGAAAAAGAAGCATAATTTGAACAATTGGAAATACATCGTTTTGCTTAATTTGAAAGTGGGGTATGATTTATATCACATTTTAAATGTGATTGTGTAACAATCCTTTTGGACACAAATATGTTTGTTATATAATTTCAAATTTACTTAAGCTATGTCCATATCTTCTAGAAATAACAACAGAATAGAAAAATCTTGTAGAAGGGATATTTTGTGGAGGAGTCTAGTATGAGGGCATGTGGTCAGGTGAGGAGGGTGCCAGGAAATGACATAGACAAAAAGCATTTGTTGACTAATGAAAAATACTCCCAAAATAAACAGTTCACCTTCATAATTGGAAAATTATTTTTGTACCTATTACTTTTTGTTGTTTATTTCTTCAACAAAAGTAATTGCCACAGGTCACTAAAATTTCAGGAATAAAAGAAGAGTCCCACTTGATGATTGACTATTTTGGATGTAATAGTAGTGAGGAAGTCAGTGAGGTTTATTTTCTGAAATCCTTGCTTCTTTCATCATCCAATGGCCTTGTGACTCTTTCCAGAATCATCATGATACCTTCTGGCTACCCAAAGCTTCCCACTCTGCAATTGTAAACTTGGACATCTCCCCAAAACTGGGAGACTATAAAGGGTAGTGGTTAACATCCTTTGCTTAGAAATAGATAATTACAGGTTAAAATTCCTACTCTATCCCTTTATTAACATTGTGAATGTTAAGAAATTTACCTAAGTTTTTCTTCATCTGTAAAATTTCAATATCAACCTCAAGTGAGTTTCTTTTGGACTAATGCTTGAGAAATAACCCCATTACTGCTAGGAGTGAATTTCAGAATGGAGGTAAAGTTCACCAATATTTAACCTTAAAAATTAGAAAACTGAGTGCCAAAAGAGAAACTACGTACCCGAGGCATTTAAAGATAGAGACCATTGGAGACATTAGCAGCTGACTTTTTCAGAGAAGTAAGGTTTAAAAAGTCCAGAATGGAATAGGTAGAGGAATACACAAGATATGAGATGGTGGAGATGATAAATCTAAAAGGAAAAGAGTTTTAAAAATAGGGTGGGGGCACTGATGGCCTACATGGGGCAATAGGAAGAAGAGATCATTAGAAAACTCAACTCTAGGTCTTGTGGTACATAGTACTTAAAGGAATAAACAGTTCATTTGAGAGGACTGCAGGGGAATCAGGCTCCTTAAGAACACCCAGGATTCAAGTGAAGCCGGAAGAAGAGGAAGTATTCCACAAGCAAGAGAATATATAAGACAAATTACTGGAAAAGTAAAGTTCCACAGGGAAGCACAGAAGGAAGAGAAGTGAAGAATGAGAATCTGAGCCAAGACAAGAAACTTAGAGCAAGCTTGCACATCTTGATAGGGCAGTGGAAACCTGGAGACAAAACTTAGACCTTGATCACTGACACCAGAAATGAAAGGCAGATGGGATTTGGCCCTTGCCCTTGGGTTAACGGAATGATATCTTTCTCTAAACAATCTTTTTTTTATGTCAAATTAGGGCACATCCATAAATATATATGTAGGTTTATCTTTGTGTAAAAGGGTTTCCTGATGAATATCTGGCTACTGGGCTCTCCCTATAAATATGCATATATGTGCTATTCCATGTATCACTTTACTAAAAGTACCTTGTAGTGGTCCTGCTTTTTACCATGAGAGTGTCCAATCTGTGAAGCATAAAATTTCCCTCCTCACCCTTCTCTCCCAGCAACACTGAATTGCTTTGAAGTTTCTAAGATTTAATTAAACCCTTATCTCTGGAAAGAATTATCTGTTATTTTTGTGTATATAAGGTAGGTTCTCAAAATTTGGACTTTAGACAATATGTATTGCATTCATCTAGAAAATTCATTTAAAGACATACTCTTGAGCTCTACTTTAGACCCACTGTATCAGAATTTCTGAGGAGGAAAACTGAGAATGTGCCTTAGTAATTAAATCTCCACTGTTTGAGAAGCACTTCTTAAAATTCTGGACCATTCTTACAGACCATCATAACGAACTGAAGATAAGAACTTGAAAGAACTCTTTGAGTTCAGGAGTTGCAATTAAAGCTTCCTAACCTCAGGAGAAGATCACCAGAAATGTATATCAGAATTGAAAAAGGTGCCAACATTTGGATTTTCAGATGGACAGATGTGAGAAATACCCAGATCTAGTATAGAATCACTAGAGAATTGAGGCTTTGATTGATAGTGGATAAGTGTGATTAAAATAACTGTGACGTGAGAAATCCAAAAAGTAGTGAACTGATTAGAGCAGTTTAAAGGAGCATCATTGGTGGACATTCTCCATGTCTGAGACCCAGGCAACTTGCAACATCACTGCTGTTTAGATCACCTGTATCAGATGACCAGTCTGCAGGGCAGTGCCATGGGTTATGGAGGAAAAAGGGCAGGAAGATCAACGGTAAACTGAGCCTAGAAGTGTGCTCAATTGGGAGCAGGATTTGGATTTCAGCAGACCCAGTGGTTGATCCAATGGAGTAAAGTACTCCTAGGGAGCAACACTGGATTTCCTGTCATTTCAAGTCAGGGACGTGAGATTTTAAGCAGGTTTCAATGTAACTTGAAAGAGAACATTTGAGGGTGTAGTACCTGTGAACTACATGTTTTAACTAAATGGGAGATACAACGTCTTTACAAACAAAACTGTCTCTATCAAAAATTTTCTTTTAAAGAGATTGACAATGTAGGTATCTATGGATATCACTTATAGAAGACATTAGAGTCATGATTATCACCCACTGAAGTTGGTGGCAGGAACAAAACTGTCTTGAAAATATAGAAGGGAATAATTATATACTATAGGAAGAACAATTGAGAAAATGAAACGGTCATTAGCAAGATGAGATTGATTAATATAGCAAGGTAAAAAGTTTTAGAGGAAAAGAAACAAGAAATGACTTTAACAGTGGCAAATATTTCTCACGTGTCAAGGGCAATAAGAGCAGAAAAAGGGCTATTGTGAAATTTAATCAGTGCTAGTAGGAAGACAATTCAAAAGGCCAAATAGGGATAAATGTCAAATTAGAAATAATCAAAGTGGAAATTAATAAAGAAATAAAATGAATTTCTTTGAAAAAATATTATGATGGGGAATGGAAGGACACAATAATTCAATAAAATTTAAGCCTGTTTTTCTTCTGCTGCTTCATCAAAAATAAATAAATAAATAAAATGGTTTGTATATCTCTAATTGTCATTCTCTCCAGAACACACATCGATCAAACTTCTTTTGCCATGGTTTCACTGAGACCATTCTGCCCAGGTCATGGATGACATTTAGGTTATCAAATCCGATGGTCCTTTCTTCGTTCTTTGACCTTTCAGCTTCATTCAACACAATTGACCCATTTTGCCTTCTTGGCGCACTTACAGTACATGGCTACCAAGAAATGTTTTTCCTTTTTTCTTACCAGATGCCTCCTTCATAATCTCTTTTACTGTGTCTTCCTTCTCTGCTGACCCAAATTTGTCTGGGTCATACTTTTTTTTGATCACTTGCCAGAATTCCACATGGAAATATTCAACTTCAAGCTCAGCCTCTCTTCCTTGCTATTTGACATGCCTCTCAAAACTAATATAGTCAGAAAAGAATTCTCGATTTGTGTATATCCTCCATCACCAAAATCTTTCAAATCTGTTCTTTTCCAAGTTTTCCACAAGCAACTAGTAAAGCAGAATAGAATAGGACAACTGCAGCTCCTTGGGTTGGTTTCCCACTCAACTCTGAAAGTGTTAACAGACAACTGCAGGTCCTTGATTTCCTCTTCAGCTGTTATAAAGAATTAATAGACAACTCCAAGTTCCTAATTTCTTATCAAGTTCCAGAGGAAGTAATGCAACACTGCAAATTTCATGGTACAAAAATTTCCCCTTAAAGCCCCCAAACTTCTCAAAACCAATAAAACCTCCCCAAACCATAAATGTTTGTAAAATCATGGGCCCAAAGCAAATACTTAGTTAATAACATAAAGCCTGGGTTTGTAAAGATTGTTAAACATCTGCTCAAAGATGAATTTTGGGTATGTGATGGGCTAGCTACAAGCATCAGTAGTTACCACCACCTGAAACAATGCTAGCCCTGTAAGCCCCTGATTTTATAAATGATTTAAGACCCTAATGTTCAAAGGTCAGTATAGGAACATGCACAAAGGAGGCACATTATAATCAAAGG
This sequence comes from Tamandua tetradactyla, assembly GCF_023851605.1. Lineage (NCBI taxonomy): Eukaryota > Metazoa > Chordata > Mammalia > Pilosa > Myrmecophagidae > Tamandua > Tamandua tetradactyla. The sequence goes on from NC_135352.1 coordinate 35,322,549, forward strand.
TTGATTAATGATTTAATGGTGGAAAACTGCCACCATTAAAACCTCCCTATAAAACAAGCTAACCCACTCTACTCAGTGCATGTCCCTCTTGTGTGCATGTCTGTGTCAACCTTTTTAACACGTACTCTCTCTCTTTCTATTTAATAAACTTTACTACTTATTTACTGGTCTTCTTATGTGTCTAAATTCTTTCAGGGGCATGACCCCTGGACCTGGAATGGGGCTGAGCTGGCACCATTGCCAGCCAGGTACTTGTTACATTAGTGCATGTTTTAGTTTGCTAGCTGCTGGAATGTGATGCAACAGAAATGGAATGGCTTTTAAAGGGGGGAATTTATTAAGTTTCAAGTTTACGATTCTATGGCTGTGAAAATGTCCCAATTAAAGCGAGTCTATAAAATGTCCCAATTAAAGCAAATTAAGACAGCAACAAGAAGTTACCTTCACTCAAGAAAGGCCGATGACATTCAGGGTTTCTCTCTCAATCGGAAAGGCACATAGTGAACATGGCGATGTCTGCTAGCTTTCTCTCCAGGCTTCTTCTTTCACGAAGCTCCCCCAGGGACGTTTTCCTTCTTCATCTCCAAAGGTCGCTGGCTGGTGGACTGTGTCTTCTTCGCTCTTTCTAAAATCCTTCCTCTTTTAAAAGATTCCAGTAAACTAATCAGGACCCACTTGGAGTGGGTGTAATCACATCTCCAAGAAGATAACTTAATCAAGTTCCTAATCTATAGTGCTGAATAGGGATTAAAAGAAATGTCTGCCTCCACAAAATTGGATTAGGATTAAGGTATGGCTTTTCTAAGGTACATAAATCCTTTCAAACCAGCACCATGTATTAAGACGTGATAAAGTAAATAGGATTTGTTAAGCAACAAGGAGGAACTTACAAATAGTACCAGCATACACCTGATTGTTCAAGCAAAAAAATATATATATCTCTGAGAATTTCTTGACTCCGTATTTCTGCTTACCACTCCTCCAATACAATCTACAATCAAACCCTGTGAATTTCCCCCCCAAAATATCCTCAATTCAATACCTTGTTCTTTTTTCCATTTCCATTAAATTCACTTTATTGCAAAATACCATGAGCTATAATCTATACTAGTGTAGTAGCCTCCTAGATACGGACAAGTCTCTCTTACTCAGCTCCCTAAACTAATTAAAGCTAATATATGCAGCACTGACTTTGTGCAAGGCACTGCTTAGAAAACATTTGTACCTACAAAACCATTTTAAAAATCAGGAAAGAAAGTACTGATAGCATCTTCATTTTAAGGTGAACAAACTGAAATGCACAGTGACATAGATAGGAATTGGTTCTATTCTCTGCAGAGCAATCAGAGTGATTTTTCTGAATTTTAAGAAGATCATATAAATTGTCTTCTTAGATCTTCCAGTGGGTTAGCACTGATTTAGAAATAAAAATCCAAACCCTGTAACCTGCGTTACAAAGCCCTGTCATGATCTTTTCTCCTCTTACTGGCGATCTCATCATTCCCGCCGTCATTGCATCAGCCATGCAAAATTACTTGGATCCACTATTTGTGTAAGGCCACTCAGAGTCTTAGCATAGCCTTCCTTTCTCTTTGAAATGTTCTCCTCCTGTCCAACTCCACAACTAGCATTTACACATCATTAAATGTCTCCAAACATTTAAAAAGGTTGACGTCATTCGATGTGTCTTCTCCAGCCACAGTGGAATGAAAATAGAAATCAATAAGAGAAAAGAGAACTAGAAAATTCACAATTATGTGGAAATTAAACACCACACTCAAACAACCAACACTTGCAAGAAATTGCAAGGGAAATTTGGAAAGATCTTGAGATAAATGAAAATGAAAACCCAATATACCAAAATTTATGGGATGAAGCAAACATAGTGCTCAGGGAAATATATGCTCTAAATGTTTACATTATAAAAGGATAAAGGGGGATGCAAAGGTAGTTCAGTGGTAGAAGTCTTGCCTGCCATGTAGGAGACCTGGGTTTGATTCCTGGCTCATGCACTTCCCAAACAAAGAAACAAGCAAACAAACAAACAAAAAGCCAAAACAAACAAACAAAGTCAACAAATGGTGCTGCAATAAGGGGGTGCTCATATGGAAAAAGAATGAAATATATTCTTTTTGAGTATACACCATACAGCATATATATATACACCATACAGCATATATATATACACACACACACAAAGAAACACACATACACTGACTCAACAAGAAACAGCTGATCTCAATAGCCCAAAAAGTACAGAAATTGAATCAGTAATCAGAAGCTTCCAGCAAAGCAAAGCCCAGGACCAGATGGCATCACTGATGGACTTTACCAAATCTTGCAAGAATTAACACAAATCGTGCTCAAATTCTTCCAAAAAATTGAAAAGTAAGGAATACTCCCTAACCTATTCTATGAGGCTAATATCACCCTAAAACCAAAGTCAGATAAAGATACTCTAAGAAAAGAAAATTACAGACAAGATCTCATATGAGTACAGATGCAAAAATCCTCAACAAAAAGTACTAGCCAACTCTATCCAAGAGCACACTCAAATAATTATAATCATACACCATGATCAATTGGATGGTTCCACATAAGAAAACCAATTAATGGAACACACCACATAAATAAAATCAAGGAGAAAACACACATGATCATCTCAATTGATGCAAAAAGGGTGTATGGCAAAATCTAGCAACCTTTCTGGATAAAAGCACTTACAAAACTAGGAATAGAAGAAAACTTCCTCAACATGGCAAAGGGCATATATGAAAAAACCCACAGCTGACATCAATACTCAGTGGTGAGAGACTGGAAGCTTTCCCTCTAAGATCAGGAACAGGACAAGGATGCCCACCACCACCATTGTTATTCAACATTGGACTGTACATTCTAGCCAAAGCAACTAGGCAAGAATTTAAAAAGGCATCCCATATATACCAAACTCTGAAAAACCCACAACAAAGCCTGTAGGGGTAATAAGGACATTCAGCATAATGACAGGGTATAAAATCAACAGCCAATCCTTTTTTAAATAAATGGATCATAATCATTACCCTGCTCAAAACTCCCAAAACCTTCCATCACTTGAGGCTGATATCCAAAATTCTTGCCAAGTTTGAGAAAACCATGCTTGCTCTGAGTTCTGTCTACATTGTTATTTGTTTACTATAAAAATCCATCTTCATTCTCATCATTTCACGCACACTGGCTTTCTCACTGTCCCTTAAATACCCTAAGTTCACTTCCACCTTGACAATATGCACACATGGTTTCATCTCCAGGATTCTATCCTCTTCCCTTGGTGTCATCTCATCAGGGAAGCATTTCAAAATTAGCTGGGATTAAAATCCTTGCCCATTGTTACTGTCTTTGTTTCATTTGCCCTACTTCATATCACATTTATATATTATTTTTATTGTTTATATTACTACCTAAATCAAAATCAGTTTGTTGTTATTGAGCAAGGTGTTTATTGCCTCTCTCCTCCACTAGCGGAAATTCATACAGGCAAGGATTTGTTTATGTGTGTATCCCAGTGCCTAAACCAGTCCTTGGCATATAGGTTATTCTCAACCAAAGCCTTTGAAAGAGCTATTGACATGAACTTGGTACATCACCTATCTCAAGCATCTTGCTAGAGCCTCAAGTATCAAGAGTTTAAAGGTGAAGCAAGATGAGTATTTAACTATGAACCATTTCAGGATAGAGTTTAAGGTTAGAACTAAGAACATGAATTGATTTCTTATATTAAGCTTGACAGCTTTCTGGTATTATTGATAAATAATCCTGAGATAACTAATTTATTATATTGTCTGTCAGTGTCTACTCTAGACATTGAACTACTGGCTGAGTATGTAATATATGATTCCTCACTATGCAGTAAATCAGTAACTCAAATTCTTTTGACCCAAATTCGCTCACATAAAAAATTGCCATCATAGATGAGTACACATTCATTTATATATGAACTCGAATGTATATGCTCTCACATTATTGAAAACAAAGTTTAAAAGCATCTCTTATTCTGTGAGTGATGCATTTCCATGTTTTCTACTTTTCCTGTCTATTTTAGTTTCATTATATTTCATTGATGAAATGATAATAAATCATTTATTTATTAATAAACCTAATAAACTGATATTATGATATGCAAATGATTCCCTATCATTATTTAAAAAGCACTACAATAGGTTACAGGAGAATTAAAAAAAGGAAGGAAGGCAGGAAAACAGCATAAGAATGAGAAAATAAAATTCAACCTAAAATTTAAAGATAGAATTCTAAAGATGTGAACAACATATTTCCTCCATCTTCAATATTTTAAGTAAATAGGTAACAAACAAGCAATGACGGTTTGTTTGCGGTTGTGTCATGCTTTGAACTACACATATTCTTTGAAAAACTTAACATAAATCAGATCAAGGAGTCACAGAATAGAATGTACACATATTTTCGAGCTCACAATTTAATTATTTCTGAATTGCATAGAAAATTTTTATATTTTTATTTTAGATCAGGTGTCTCAGAAACAAAGCAATTGAAGAGATATTACAAAGGCCAAGGGCACTGCAGGACAAGGGCTTTTGTAAGCTTGCTGAATGAACAAAGCCTACTGTGGTTTACTCACAGACTCAGAGTAAAAAATATTCTTTGAACAAATCTATACAGTGTTCTAGGAAATGTGAAAATGAAGTCTTCAGACCTTGGACATCGAACTGCTGGAGTCAAACAATCACCATTTGGATTTCCCTGGAACATCTATCAAAAAAATAGCTAATGATAAAACTTGCTAAAAAAATGTAGTAATACATCACCACATATGTAGAAATAGAGTCATTTGTAGTATAGAAAGAAAAAAAAGAATCTTGAATTTGGAATAAGAGGTAGGGGAAGAGATTGGGAATCAGGGAGAAACTTTTGTTTTTAATTTAAATCAAGTCCTTTGCATGTGTTAGAGCCAGTTGATCTTTAATTTCTGGACAAATAATTATTTTAAGACAGATTACATATAATAATCTCTGAAGGACTGTTGCTTAACCAATTAACTAACCACAAGATTTAGTAACAGGAAAATGAACAAGTTCTCCAAGCATTTCTTGGTATGCTATGAGTTGTGTCACTAAATTTAATATTCAATAAAATCTTGCAGGTTGTTAGAAATTTTGTAAATGGCAAATAATTTTCAGAAATTAAATTTTGTACTCTTGGCTTTACTTTATTATTTTCAGGTCTTTCCAAAAGTTGAGAGATAGCATACAGATTAAAGCAGTTCAAAATAAGCATATAGGTATACTTAAAGAGGTAAAATAGAAAAAATTCCATGTAATGAACTCACAAAAATAGACACACACACACACACACACACACACACGTATGTACACAATGTAAATATGTTTATCCATCAAAGTTTATTGGAATTTTTAAGTAATAAATATAGATCTAAATTTTCTGACATTGTGAAAAAGAGACAGCTAAATTAGACTACATATAATTTTTCCCCAACAGAAATCATCCATATATAATGATTTGTAAAAACATATCATTTTAGATTCATTCAAGCAGGAAATTATCCCATGGATAGTTATATAAGAAATATAACTACTTTACCATGCACATTTTCCATGGATAGTTATATAATCAGTACGCTATCTTTTCACATGCATTTTTATAAAAGATTTAAATCAACAACAACAAAAACAAAACACTTCATGCTGACAGCTTTTATAGATCATTCATAAAAACAGAATGTACATTGCGATGAAGATACTTTGACTTTTAGCAATTTGTATCTTGAGTTTTACCATCAAAGATTAAAGGAATAGGTATTTTCTATATATTATATTTTCATTCAAAATACAAAATATCTTGAAATTTAACAAATGACTTACTCCATAAAGAGATTTATAAGACCCAAAAGTTTAACTTCAGAGTTAAGAACAATAATGTTATGACCTTCCTTAAATTGATATTATACATGAAAAAGTAAAAACTATGAGACTATAGAATGGGCATATTCCAAATACCTCTAAAAGAGTGGGAGAATGACCAAAATTGATGGTGGCATTATACAGAGACGGTAGGGTTTAACAAACAAGTATGATTGCTGATTCATTATATTGATATTTATTTTAGTCTCCAGTATCTTAAAGCAGTTAGAAGTAAAAACCTAAAATTGGGGAATTGTAATCCATACCAAACTCTGAAATCTGTTCTACAACTAATTGTTGTGCTGTGCTTTGAAATGTATTGCTTTTTTGTACATATGCTATTTTTCACACAAAGAGAAAAAAAATGGATTGTGATGATAAAAAAATATATATTTATTCCTTCTAGCTTCCATAGTTCTGGAGTAGCTAAAAGGAAAAATCTGAGATGATGGTACAGTAGCCCATGATAAACTCTGAAATCTGTCCTGTAACTACTTGTTGAAGAGTGCTTTGAAAACTATTGCTTTTTTTCTTTCTTTGCTTTGTATATATGTTACCTTATACAATAAAAAAGTTTAAAAATGAACAAACAAATCCATGTAAGAATAAAGAAGACTGATCTAAATGAGATAAAAAAAGACATAATTCTCCTCATTCTATTGTGTGATACCTGAAAATTTGAAATGAATGCCAACTCCTATGATTCACATTATAAAACTCAAACTGAAGACCACTGAACTTTCAAATGGCATTAGACATTAAGCCTAAAGTGATTTTTACCCTTTTCTGAAAGCAGATTTTATGAGGAACCTTACATCCTGAGGGTTCAGATGAGAAGTTCTAAGAGTTATAATTAAGATGCATATTCGCCCTGATATTCAGTGCTTAGTGATTTTGATTAGAAGTTCCAGGTCAAATTTTTAAGCCAAATAGGAACCGAAAATATTTGAAGATATTAAAGATTTATAAATAAGTTCTTAAATAGGACAAAATTCTCAAGTATTAATTGTATCTTACATGACCATTCCAACTTGTATTTACCATTGGACTGGATAAGTATAGCTTTTTCTTTTTTTTCTTTTTTTTTGCATGGGCAGGCACTGGGAATAGAACCCGGGTCTCTGGCATTGCAGGTGCAAACTATGCCTGCTGAACCACTGTGGCCTAGTATAGCTCTTTTTACCAAAAGAACTTTCCTTGAAAAATCAGACAGGGCCAAATGTCAAGCAGATAAGTCATTTGCAATGAATGATGCTTATTCCACAGTTTTGCAGTCTTTGGGTGGAGCAGCTTCCATTAGAGTAGCCCATTTGACATCCCTGCTCCCTAGTTCTTCCTTCCCCAGGACTGACATATACTGGATTTGTACTTTCTTTTATTTCAAATGGGCTAAGATACCCTCACTCCATACTGCCCTTTTTTTTAAGGTCATGCTTTGGAGGTTGGGAGACCCCTGTCATTTTCCAAGACTGCTAAGACTGGTTGGTATTTCTGTGGATTCCTCTAGGTATGCATTAGGAAATCACTGGTCTCAAATACATTAGTTTCATCTTCCAATCCAGATTTTTTCTGTGAATATGCTGATTCATTGCCCTAATGCATATCTGTCGATTCATCCAATTTTGAGTGGGAAATATGAGGGCCAACCACACTCATCAAGAGCATAGGTTAAACACTTTAGTATTAGACAATGAGTGAAATTTTGGATTAGAATAACTTTCAGAAAAGCTTTAGGGGATCCAGGATTGATCACTGTAGTAAGCACCAACTTTATCAGCAGGACCCTGAGATATCTGAACTTGCAGCAGGTACAGTGTGTGACTAGCATCCTTCTCCAAGGCCAAAGCCTGTGTTTGTAGAGGTTATATGACTATTTCATGCAAGCAGGTATGAAAGTCTTGCCACCTAACAAGAGGTGGACTTTGGCAGACCAAGTCCATGATGGTTTTATTGTGCTTGCTAGAACTGAACTTGAAATTCATGGGCAGAACTTTACGAAAAACTGACAGTTTTAGAAAGATTACATTTAAAAGTATAGAAAAACTTTAATCACACAGAAACTTTCCTTGAAAAAGAGACAATGGTAGTGCTTGCTTTATTTTACTGTATTTCACTCAGATGCATAAATTCTGGTGAAACGTTAGCATAGAGCTGTTTAAATTGGACTCTCTGGAAAGAGACAGCCTGGGTTCAAATTCCAGTTTGCCATATTCAATCAAATCAAGGACACTGGGATAAGTTAAAGATTTACATTGAAATCCCAGAGTAATTATTAAAAAGCAAAACAAAGAAAGGGCAGGCCAAGATGGTGGCATAGCATGGTGTGAAATTTAGTTTGTTCTCCAGAGGAGCTAGGAAATAGCCAGGAACTATACGGAACAGCTGCTGGGGGAATATCAGTGTCTTGACACACAGTGTACAAGAGTCTGGACCAGGGAGAACAGTGGAGATCCCACACACAGACTGTAAACTTCACAAGCCACAGAGGCTGGTGTCCCTCCCCCATGGGCATGGCAGGCTGCTTTCCCAAGGAGAAAGGAAACAGACTTTAGTTGTAGCACGGGCTTAGCTCAACCAAGCTCCAATTGCAAAACTAATTCACAAATTCTGACTACTGAAAACAGGCCCCTAGCATAAAGCTGGAATAAGCACTAAAGGACCAAGTGTTTTCACCTGGCTGAGAGGGGACAGGGTTGACAGAAAAATAAAACAAAAAATGGAGGCTTTTTGAGTTGGACAGCACAAAATACTGGAAAAGGGTTGTACCCCAAGAAAAAGGGCACATACAGCCTGGGGATACATAGAGGTATGTACCAACTCAAGTTCTTGATTGGCAGACCCAGGGACAAGGGATTTAGCTCTTAAAAGATTTTTTTTTCATTATACCTCCTAAGAGCTGATTAGATAGAACTGTAAGCACTCTAAGACTTCAGCACTGCACCAGACTAGGGCAGAACTAGGACTTGTCTGAGAGACAAAGTAATTAGTCAAGTGAACGGGGTTAATTTCCTTGGTGGAATTTGTTCCAGGTATGGAAGACTGGATCAGCACAAGAAAATCATAGGAATACACCATGTTAACAAATCAAAGTAGAAAATCACATGATCATCTCAATTGATGCAGAAAAGGCATTTGACAAACACTTCAAAGGACAGGAAAAGAAGGGAATTTCCTTGACATGATAAAGGAAATAAATAAAAACTCACAGCTAGCATCCTACAAATTGGGGAAACACAGAAAGCTTTCCTTCTAAGATCAGAAACAAGACAAGGATGTCTACTCTCACCATTGTTATTCAACATTGTGCTGTAAATTCTAGCCAGAGTGTAAGATAAGAAAAAGAAATAGAAGGCATCCAAATTGAAAAGGAAGAAGAAAAACCTCTCACTGTTTGCAGATGGCATGATATCATATTTCAAAAACCTAAAAAAACCTACAACAAAACTACTAGGGCTAGTAAATGTGTACTGAAAAGTGGTAGGGTACAAGATCAACACTCAAAAATCAGTAGTGTTTCTATACACTAGTGATGAGCAATCAGAGGAAGAAATCAAGAAAATATTCCATATACAATAGCAATGAAAAAATCAAATATTTAGGAATAAATTTTACTAAGGATACAAAAAAACAAAAGAAACCCACAGGAAATTGCTAAAAGAAATCATGGAAGACCTAAATAAATGGAAGGGCATACCGTGTTCATTGATTGGAAGACTAAATATAGTTAAGATGTCAATTCTACCCAAATTGATTTATAGATTTAATACAATATCAATTAAAATCCCAACAGCTTACCTTGCAGAAATAAAAAAAAACTATAAACCACATTTATTTGGAAGGGCATAATGCCCCAAATAGCTAAAAATATCTTGAGAGAGAAAAATGAGAAGTGAAAGTCTCACACTACCTGACATATTCTGAATCTACATTGGTCAGAAGAGCATGATACTGGGATAAAGATAGAAATACTGACCAGTGGAAATGAATTGAGTGTTCAGAAATAGACCCTCTCACTTATGGACAATTGATTCTTGATAAGGAGGTCAAGCTAACCCACCTGGAACAGAGCAGCCTTTTCAATAAATATTGTTTGAAAAACTGGATATCCACAGGCAAACGAATGGAAAAAGATGCATATCTTACACACTATACAAAAATTAACTCAACATGGATTTAAAAAAAGCTAAACATTAGAGCTAAGACCGTAAATGTCTAGAAGAAAATGTTGGGAAATATCTCATAAATCTTATAATAATGTCCTAGATCTTACACCTAAAGCATGAGCATTGAAAAAAAGAAATAGATAAATGGGATCTCCTCAAAATTAAACACTTTTGCATATCAGAGAATGTTGTCAGGAAAGTAAAAAGGCAGTCTACACAATGGGAGACAACATTTGGAAACTACATATCAGATAAAGGTATAGTATGCAGAATATATGAAGAGATTATTTAATTCATCAACAAAAAGTCATACAACCCAATTAAGAATGGGCAAAAGACATGAACAATCACTTCTCAGAAGAGGAAATGCAAATGGCTAAAAGGTACATGAAAGGATGGTCAACTTCACTAGCTATCTGGGAAATACAAATCAAAACCACAAGGAAATATCATCTGATATTCACTAGAATGACCACTATAAAAAAACAAAAGCAAAACCAAAAACAGAAAATGACAAGTGCTGGAGAGAATGAGGAGAAAGAGGCAACTTATGCACTGCTAGTGAAGATGTAAAATGGCACAACTGCTCTGGAAGACAGTTTGGCATTTCCTCAGGAAGCTAAATGTAGAATTGCCATATGATCCAGTACTCCTACTACTAGGTATATATTCAGAGGAACTGAAAGCCACACAAATGGACATTTGTACACCAGTGTTTACAGCAGCATTATTTCTGATTGCTGAGAGATGGAAGCAGCCCAAATGTTCATCAATGAATGAGTGGCTAAATAAGTTGTGGTATACACATGCAATGAAATACTATGTAGCTGTAAGACAGAATAAAGTCATGAAGCATGTAACAATGTGGATGAAGCTTGAGGACATTATGCAGACTGAAATTAGCCAGAAGCAAAATGACAAATATTGTATGGTCTCACTAATATGAATTAACATTAATGAGTGAACTTTGGGAGTTGAATTAGAGAACACAGTTATCAGGAGAGAGAAATAAAGTAGAGATTGGGCATTTGATCCTGAAGGAATACAAATTGTATAATAGGACTGATTGCAAAAATTCAGAAATGGATAGCACAATACTACCTGATTGTAGCACAATAATATGAATACATAAATGTGAGTATGATTGAGGAAAAAGGGTGGCACATATGAAACCAGATGGAAAGACAGATAAAGATTGAGACAGTATAATTTCGGAATGCCTAGAGTAGAAAATGATAGTGATAAAATGTACAAATATACAAATGTTTTTGCATGAAGGAGAACAAATGAGTGTCAACATTACAAAGTGTTGAAAATGGATGGTATACAGGAAAAAGTACAATCAAGCTAGGGTTTATATTCAGCAGTAACATTGTAATATGCTTCCACTGCATGTAGCAAAGGCGTTATGCTAAAAGTAAATGTAAACAAGGGTGGGGGACATGGGGGAGAGGTATGGGTTCTTTGTGGAAGAAAAGGAAATGTCTTCATGTAGATTATAATAGTGTAGCCATGTCTATTTACTTTTGGGTTGTATGCTGTGTGAATAAACAGTTTTTAAATGAACAGAGAAAAACAAGTGCTAGAGAAAATGCAGAGAAAGAGATGTACCTATTCAGTGTTGGTAAGGAAACTGGTAGTTATAGCCATGTGGTGTTTCCACAGGAGGATGGGGTGGGGATACCATATGATCTTGCAACCCCATTGCTAGATATATACCTGGAGGAAACGAGTGTGAGGGCATGAGTGGACATTTGCACATTGGTGTTTATGGTGGCCATGTTTGAGGTTTGTAATGGATGGAGGTTGTCTAAGGGTAACACAACTGATGGAAGGAAGGGGGAAGGATGCACCTTTTACCAGAACAGTCAGAAATAAATTTGTGAGACTAGCACTATCATCCCTGAATGGTTCTGTGGTTGCATTTCTCTGTAGGTCAGGTATTACTGTAGGAACTGCTATCACTGAGCTGGAATCCTTAAACACAATGGGGATGACAGGATCCCGAGTTGGCAGAAGCCAATGGCAGCTTTTAATCACCAAAGACAGGGTAGACATGGCTATTATTATAGACAGCAAACTCAAAGTAGGAGTCAAATTTATATGATTCGCAGAGAAGTGGCATTGGCTAGTAAGTCATGGGGTCCCTAGAAATACAATAGGAGGGCAGTCTACTAAATTCTTATTCGAGCTGTATAAACAAAAGAGATCTAGGTCAAGTGAACAGAAGTCCAACTGAATTGCAAAAACACAGAGTCACAGCCCCTTAATCAATTTCCAGACTTGAGACAGTTTACGGACCCAGAGCTCCTTGAATGAAGGGAAGGCCAGGTCCCTTTGGGGGAGAACCCTGTTACACTGCCACAAATTTATACTGTTAATCTTCCTCCAAGCCTTCCCCAAGGAGACCGATGGCCTTTAACCAGGGTAACTGTGCACTGGGAAAAAGGAAATGAACAGATATTTCAGGGATTATTAGACACTGGATCAGAAGTGACAATAATTCCAGGGGACCCAAAACGTCACTCTGTTCACTCAGTCAGAGTGGGGGTTTATGGAGGCCAGGTGATCAATGGAGTTTTAGCTCAGGTCCATCTCACAGTGGGTCCAGTGAGCCCACGGACCCTTTCTGTAGTTATTTCCCCAGTTCCAGAATGTGTAATTGGTATAGACAAACTGAGCAACTGGCAGAATCCCCACATTGGCACTCGAACTCATGCAGTGAGGGCTATTATGGTGGGAAAGGCCAAGTGGAAGCCACTATAACTGCCCTTACCTAGCAAAATAGTAAATCAGAAGCAATACCATATTCCTGGAGGGATTGCAGAGATTACTGCCACTCTTAAGGGCTTCAGAGATGCAGGGATGGTGATTCCCACCACATCCCCATTCAACTCTCCTATTTAGACTATACAGAAAACAGATGGGTCTTGGAGGGTGACAGTGGATTACTGTAAGCTCAACCAGGTGGTAACTCCACTTGCAGCTGCTGTTTCTGATGTGGTATCATTGCTTGAGCAAATCAATACATCCCCTGGTACCTGGTATGCAGCTATTGATCTGGCAAATGCTTTTTTCGAAATAGGTGTTAATAAAGACCACCAGAAACAGTTTGCTTTCAGCTGGCAAGGTCAGCAATGTACTTTCACTGTCCTACCTCAGGGGTATATCAACTCTCCAGCCTTATGTCATAATCTTGTCCACAGGGACCTTGATCATTTCTCCCTCCCACAAGACACCACACTGGTCCATTATATTGATGATATCACGTTAATTGGACCTAGTGAGCAAGAAGTAGCAACTACTCTAGATTTACTGGTAAGGCATTTGTGTATCAGAGGATGGGAGATAATTCCAACAAAAATACAGGGGCGTTCTACCTCAGTGAAATTTCTAGGTGTCCAGTGGTGTGGGGCATGTCAAGATATCCCTTCTAAGGTGAAGGATAAGTTGCTGCATCTGGCAAGAGGCACAGCACCTAGTTGGTCTCTTCGGATTTGGGCGACAACATATTCCTCATTTGGGTGTGCTACTCTGGCCCATTTATCGAGTGACCAGAAAAGCTGCTAATTTTGAGTGGAAACCTGAACAAGAGGAGGTTCTGTGACAGGTCCAGGCTGCTGTACAAGCTACTCTGCCACTTGGGCCATGTGATCCAGCAGATTGAATGGTGCTGGAAGTGTCAATGGCAAATAGAGAAGCTGTCTGGAGCCTTTGGCAGGCCCCTATAGGAGAATCACAATGCAGACCCTTAAGATTTTGGAGCAAAGCCTTACCATCTGTTGCAGATAACTGTGCTCCTTTTGAGAAACAGCTTTTGCCTGCTACTGGGCCTTAGTAGAGACTGAATGCTTAACCATAGGCCACCAAGTTACCATGAGACCTGAGTTGCCTATCATGAGCTGTGTGTTGTCTGACCCACCAAGCCATACAGTTGGGCATACGCAACAGTACTCTATTGTAAAATGGAAATGGTATATAAAAGATACAGCCAGAGCAGGTCCTGAAGGCCCAAGTAGTTTACATGAAGAAGTGGCCCAAATGCCCATGGTCTCCACTCCTGCTGCATTACCTTCTCTTTCCCAGACCAGAGTTATGGCCTCATGGGGAATTCCTTACAGTGAATTGGAGGAAGAGAAACCTCAGTCTTGATTTACAAATGTTTCAGCATGATATGCAGGTACCAGCCGAAAGTGGACAGTTGCAGCACTACAACCTCTTTCTGGGGTGCCCTTGAAGGACAGTGGTGAGGGGAAATCCTCCCAGTAGGCAGAACTTCGAGCAGTGGGCATGATTGTTTATTTTTCTTGGAAGGAGAACTGGCCAGAGGTGCATTTATTATACTGATTCACAGGATGTTGCTAATTGTTTGGCTAGATGATCAGGGCCTTGGAAAGACCATAATTGGAAAATTGGTGACATAGAGGTCTGGGGAAGAAGTATATAGATGAGTGGGCTAAAAGCATGAAGATATTTGTGTCCCATTTGAATGTGCACCAGAGGGTGACTTCAGCAGAGGAAAATTTTAATAGTCAAGTGGATAAGATGACCCATTCTGTGGATACCAGTCAACCTCATTCCCCAGCAACTCCTGTCATTGCCCAATGGTCTCATGAGCAATGGTAGTAGGGATGGAGGTTATGCAAGGGCTCAGCAACATGGACTTTCACTCACCAAGGCTGACTTGGCTACAGCCACTGCTGAGTGCCCAATCTGCTAGCAGCAGACATCTACACTCAGCTCCTGATATGGCACCATTCCCCGAGGTGACCAGCCAGCTACATGGTGTCAGGTGGATTACATTGGACTACTCCCTTCATGGAACAGCCAGCGATTTGTTCTAACTGGAATAGACACATTCTCTAGATATGGGTTTGCTTTCCCTGCATGCAATGCTTCTGCTAATACCGTCTGTGGGCTTAAAGAATGCCTTTTCCATCATCCTGATATTCCACACAGCATTGCTTCTGATCAAGGAACACACATCACAGCATATGAAGTGAGGGAATGGGCACATGCTCCTGGAATTCTCTGGTCTCACCATGTTCCTGATCATCCAGAAGCAGCTGGATTGATAGAACAGTGGAATGGCTGTTTGGAAACTCAATTACGGTGCCAACTAAGTGGTAATACCTTGAAAGGCTGGGGTAATGTTCTCCAGGATGCTGTATATGCTCTGAATCGGAGTCTGTTGTATGGTTTTGTTTCTCCCATAGCCAGGATTCATGGGTCCAGGAACCAAGGGGTGGAAATGGGAGTGGTACCACTCACTATTACCTCTAGTGATCCACTAGGAAAATTCTCTTCCTGTCCCTGCGACCCTGAGCTCTGCTGGTCTACAGGTTTTAGTTCCAAAAGAAGGAGTGCTTCCAGCAGGAGAAACAACAATGATTCCATTGAACTGGAATCTAAGACTGTCACCTGGTCACTTTGGGCTACTAGAAATGCTCCTGGATAAACAAGCCAAGAAGGGGATTACATTACTTTCTGGGGTGATTGATCCTGACTATCAGGGGGAAATAGGACTGCAACTATACAATGGAGGTAAAGAAGAGTTTTCTTGGAATACAGGAGATCCCCTAGGGCGTATTTTAGTACTACCAAGCCCTATGAGTAAGATCAATGGAAGACTGCAACAACCCAATCCAGGCAGTGCTTATTTTAGCAGGCCAAGAATTCACTGATTTGAATACAATGAGTATGTTTGTGACTTCATAAGATGAAATATTGTGAAATATGTTAGTATGAAAGAAATAAAAAGAAAAGGACTAGAAAAGACGGCAGTGAAATCCAAACACCATGCCAACTTCATACAAGGTAGTGGAGGAACTTTACAAAATCCAACTGAACTGTTCTAAACTCAGAATGGTTCCAAACTCAAGGAAACTTTGCAGAAAGGAGTAGTAGAAAAGCAGAGACATGGGTGAAGGAAAGATTATCTTGAGGAAGTTATGGAAGAGGTATTTTTTCAGATTAGTTATCTAGGGTTGCAAATTTCAGAAAAATCAATCCATCTTTAGGAGTTCACTGATGATTTAGCAGTTCACACAAATGAAGTGACATGACATATTTTTGTTAGAAATATGGTTTCTGAAGACCAGTAATTCCACAGTGAGTAGCAATGACATCAGTTATTGTTGCTTGGGGATAAGAAACTTGAGTATAAAGGTGGGGGGGGGGGATGAGAATCAAGCGTTTTAAGTATGTTCCATAGGAGAGATGAGGACTTGAAATAAATTCAGGATTGGGATGTCAACTATTCAAATTTATAAGCTTTTCATAAGGACAGTATTTTAGTTGTAAATGCTGCCAGAAAAGCAATATACCAGAACTGGGTTGGCTTTATAAAGGGGATTTATGGTTTGAAGTTTATAGTTCTAAGGCCATAAAAATGTCCAAACTAAGGCATCCAGAGAAGGACACCTTGCCTCAAGAAACACTGATTATGTTCAGGGTTTCTCTGTCAGCTGAGAAGGCACATAGCAATGTCTGCTAGCTTTTCCAGGCTTCTCATTTCAAAGGGCTTCCCGAGGGGTAATTTCTTTCTGCATCTTCAAATATCTCTGTCTATGGCACCTCTGAAGCTTTTTCTAAAATGGTTCCCTCTTAAAGGAGTCCAGTAAGCAACCCCCCCTTGAATGGGTGGAGACACATCTCCATGGAAGCCACCTAATGAACAGGTACCACCACAATTGGGTGGGTCAAATCTCCATGGAAACAACTTAATCAAAAAGATCCCATCCAACAATACTGAATCATGGTTAAAGAACAATGGCTTTTCTGGAGTACACAACAGTTTCAACCTGACACAGGTAGTGATGTCTGAAATGCCATTTTATGAAAAAGAAGACTTTAATAAGCATATTTTAGTCCAGATAGAGTAAATATATGGTATTTTAAGTAAAGATTCAGTGAACAGTTATTTTAATTTGTTTTGCAAGAAGTGTCTGATTCTATGATACTCTTTCTTGCCTTAAGTTTCAAAACAACATAACATGCTACCAAGGGAGAAGACTGGGTTCCTATAGCACAACCCCTAGGTAGGTATATAAATCCCTTTTTCTGACACTCAGTACTAGAAAGTCCACTGTTGCCATACTTGCAAATCACCTTATCAAGTAACAGAGGCAATATTCTTTCCATGTATCTTAATCCCATGTGCATTTCTCCACTGGTTCCAACCCGGTGGTGAAAACAAGCCCTGATGTACTGGGCCCCTTCAGGCCTGACATTTGCATTGAGGAAAATTGGGAGGAATATAGGTTTTGACCAGAATCGAATAACCCACTATGCACAGTGATGCAGGCTGCTCTCTAGCAGGCAACGCCGGGAAAATTATGGACTTCTTTCCTCTAACTCAATTTGGCATCCCTGTACAAGAGAAAATGTGGGATGGCCTATGTGGGGACATAGAGATTTGCACAACAAAGCTGGATAAATATGAGCAAATCAGAGATAATGTTACCTCGCTCCAGAGGAAAGATCGTGTCCAACTCTCTGCAATTTTGAATCCCACTGAGCTATTTGACAGAGAGAAAGGAAAAGAAAGAGGCAAAAGATAAAGGAAAAGTAACCAACGTTTAGGAAAGACTGGAATATGCTTTTCCCTAAGCCATATGTTTTGTATTCAATAACTCCTACAATCATTACTTCAGTGTTCTGATTAAATGCATTTAAAATGCCAATACATAGGATTGTTAAAAAAAAAATCTCACAGCTCTTGACTGGCAGAATTGGCAGTCAGATATGGGTTCATGCTCTTTCCATTATTTGATGCAGATTGTGGCACCAGATCATGCTCTCTTAGACTCCTTGCTCATTTTGTTAAGGTTATTTAAGATGAGAATACTTACCCATTACTAATTTTTTTTCATCCTGATGGCAAATAGTAATGATTTGCTGCTTCCTAGATTTTATATATGATCAGAGTAAACAAGCTTTATAAACAACAAGTAAAAACTGATGTAGAGTAATGTTCTTGAGACAATGGCTTTGCACAGTAAGGTGTAAATTTGCACCTAGAGCAATGGCAATTGTTACTTTTTTCCACTCATTTATTAATGAGTGAGGAAGTATTGAGACTATAGGAGGTAAAATTTAAAATACATGATCTGACAACTATTTGAATTGTTTTTCTTTTTATTGCATTTATTAATTGGCTGTTTTTATTTTGTTTCATTTTGTTATTCTCTTAGATCTTTCTCAAGATATGATTAGACATATTTTGATTCCACTGTTTTATGTAATGTTTTCTTTTCCTATAACATTAAGACGCTAGCCTACTAATGATGTACACTTGATTAACTAAGAATGTGTGCCATATGGAGTAACTGATGGCCAATGTTTGTGACAATTGATTACTAACCTCCCTTCAATTGATATGATGTATGCATTAATTCCCTGTAGTCTGCGACAGCCAAATAGGAGTGGACATTCAAGGAGGCATTTAACAAAGTAGCAAAACATTCCTCTTTAAAAAGAAAACAATATCATCTGCAGTATGGAAATTACCATAATTTCCTTAATCTCTTAAGGAAAAGATAAAAGATTTTTCTGTTTTAAATGAAATCCCATCTCCCAAATTGTACATTATATGAAATTTTCATCCACTCAGAAAGCACTCATTTCAGATGTCATCTGTTCTATGAATGAGATGGGAAAATCATTCTCAGTGATTTTTTTTCTTTATCAGCACAAAGCACCCATAGTGAATTGCACATGCACACTACAGGGTCATACATTCTGTCATTTTTAGAATAATAACTCACTGCAGTAGTTCTTTCTTTTTGCATTCCAAACTCATAGCCACATTACTCCATGATAATGCCATACTCTGAGTATTTACTTCAATAAATCTTGTTATTAAAGGCAATTTTCAAGATCCAAAAGCTAGTAACTTAAGCAAAGAAGAAAAATGTAAGTCTAAGAAACTGTTATTCAAATTTGAGTCTATATAAACCCTTTGAAGCATTCTTTATTTTCTCCTGCTGGGTTTAAAAATACCACTTCTCCACAGTTAGCAGTTAGAATTTCATCATAAAATACTTTCGTAAAAGCTATTTAATTTTCCACTACAGGGAGGGAGGGTTTGATCTCTTATTAAACATTTTATGGAAAAGTCTAAAAATGCTTTCAATTATTTATCAGAATTGAAATCTAGGTCTTGGAAACTGCTGCCTTTACACACACACACACACACACACACATAATATTATCAGCCCACTGAGTACCATTAGGTCATAAAACGCTGCTGTAGAAACATCTCTGGTACAGCTGCTGGTGTTCATGCAACTTTTACTACAGTTATAAAGTCATTTATTACATTTTCTTTATGATGCTAATGCATTGCGGTCTGTTACTTTATTGTTCTTTGTGTGATAAAGTTTGAAATGTATGATATTACACAAAAATACAGTCTTTATAATATAGCCTGTTATATTAAATATCTCTTAGATAAACGTAAAAGGTCTATAAAAATATTAACAAGAGGTATCAAAAGGAAATATTTTAAAGGACATTTTTGTCTTTTGTTTCATTATTCCCCATAGAATTATTTTTTTTCAGTTTTGCTTTGTCAAAGTATACTAAGTATGGTGTGAGTATATGACTATTTTTTTTCCTTAATTACAGTATCATCATTTTGTTAGAACATAATTTGCAACTCACTAAGAAGTACAATGACTATATAATTTCCAAATAATCATATGACTAGGAACTAAGTCATTAAAAGATAATAATGTCCATGGACCCAGAGGTACCCACAATTGATAATTACATCTAGTTCAAATGGTATAAACTTAACTCTCCTTATGATACAATTGTGCATAAAGAGAATGAAGCTTTCCGGTGAGAAAAAAAATCAATTACGTTAATTAACTGCTACCCTGTGCTAAAGCTTATTTAGCAGTTGACACCTACAGCACTATAACTCCAAGCAGACATTATTCCCAGATCGGAGTCCTTTGGGGACCTTCTTAAGCATTTGGATTAGAGCTGCTGCTACTGCTGCTTCTCCATCCTTCTTACCCTCCTGGTCTTTCTCTTCTTCTCTTACTGCCAAGGAAGGATTGTTTGAAGAATGAGGGAAAAAAATCCAAGGGTAACAATCATTTAAGTGGCTCTTGAAGCTGGGCATCCCACTTATGGATTTAAATATACACATATTTGATTTTCTCCCAGGAACAATCAGAATCAAGATTTATATATATGAAAAGCGTATCATGAATTTGTTTTAAAAAATTATACAGACTTCTGTTCTAACCTCAATCATGGTTATCTTTGTAATTTAAATGCATGGACATTCTGCCACCAACTTCCAACATAGTTTTGTAGGCTTTTTACAGCAAAGAATCGTTAGCATTTTAATAATGGGTCTAAGTGTTATTATACTGCTAAAATGACAATAATGTCATCAAATTGGGACCTTGGATAGGTTCTCAGACAGTGTTCCTTAGTCTTTTAACCAAGAACCAGCAAAGTTGGTTTCAGTAAGAGAGATTCCATGCGGCTCTGTACTGCGTACTCCATTATTTTTCAACCGGCTTTGATTCTCAACATGGAAGAAGGACCGGGAACGAGAGCGTTCTGTTTCCGCTCAGACTTCCTCACGGCGATGAAAAGGGAAGTCATCAGGACGTTCCTGTGCCTCCTTCCCGCACTGCCACGTGAAGCAACAGCACCTACGAGCAGCTCTTGCGTCGTAGGTTGCAATTTGACTACGAACTGAGTAACTTCAGGCTCGTAGTTCTGCATGTCTACATCAAAACGGGATCGTTATTCTAAATTTGGTCTCATAAACCCTAATTCGTGAAGTATAACGAGTTAGGAAAGATAAGACAAAGAAGCTAAATCTATATTCAAACTAAATGAAAATGCCCTTTAGGTGATTGAATAACAAACCATTATTTTTAAAGCTTGTCATAACTGCTTAACTCTGAACTATAAATACATTCCAAATATTTGTGAAGTTAGCGTCCACTCTGTATGCAGTACTAACAAGATCATTACATTAATTTAGGGAGCATCAAAGGGTAAATTGATTCCACCATGAGTAATAAATTTTAAATAAAATTATTCTGTTAAAAATAAGAGCTCCATGGGTTCATTTCTTGTCGCATCCTGTTAATTAGGATTACATTCAAAGAAATATTGTAGTAGGAGAACGCTGCCTAAATTTACTGAGAGTCTACCATCACAAGTTCTTAAATCACTGTGCTGAATGTAAAAGTTTATGAAGCGATAGTGATAAAATGAAATAGAAATGCTTACATCAATGGTACTATTTAATATGAATTCAGTACATTTTCTCTGACTAGTATAAATTTATCCTTAACAGTACATATTTAAATATATGATATTATATGTCATATACTATTTTTATTTATAATAGGTGTTTTCTAAACTAGAAAACCATGAAAAAGGAAAGGGCTCTTATCAAACTGAAGTGAGATTTATAAATCAAAGCATATGTTTTGCATAATATTGGAGCCATATTACTTTATACTGGTGGCTTCCAACCTTCTTATAGTCTCCTGAATGTGAGGAGAGTGAATTAGAACTTGTGTTTCTCTTTAATTTAAGAAAACAGAAAGAATTATCAAAATAAATAAAAGTAACTTTATTTTGAGACACAGAAATTATATTAGCAAGCATTTTAAGTGGGCTGGAAATACTGCAAAATGACCGTCTCACTCATAATATGTACAATATTTTTCTATTGCTACTCTTAATTAGAAAAGGTGATTAATTTCACAAAGTGCATTATGGTGTTTCTGTATAAGAGCAATTTCTTTGTATGTGAAAAATATTATTATAACACACATTGGGGGGTGATTTAATTTCTCTGTCAAAATGGAAAAATTTCAATCTTGGATCATCAGAACTTAGAGCAAAGCCCTTAACTGCTACCCTCAGATGTTTTTACCCAGACCCATGGCCCTGTTTTTAGCTCATCTGTTTGGTATTGGATTTATATCTATTTCTTTCCTAGTATTAATAAGTTGTACTTGTTTATTGGTTGTTTGTTTGATTATTGTGCATTGTCTACTCTAAGTTTAATATAACCTTCCTTAAGAGAAGGAATCGTGTCTGATTTAGTCACAGTAGAATCCTCATTGCTAGATACCTATCTATTAATTAATAAACACTTTTTAAATGGGTTGAAAGAATTAAAGAATGGTTGCCCTGCTAACCGAAATGTAAAACATGGGTCCTAGTATTTATTGTAGAGTATTTAATATTTAATATTCACAAAAGCACTGAAATAGAATATTAGCAAGTTAAATTTCAAATGTATTTTACTCATACTTCAAAGGTCATTTTCATTAGCTTATATGTTTTTACATCTTTTTATGTGTTGAAGACAAGGTACGTGAACAAAATAAATACATCTCCAGGAATGCATAAATGAACTTGTTTGTAAGTGCAGATATCTGCTTTATACACATTCATTTGGTAAAGAAAACATTACAGAACACATTAAGGATCAAATGTGCTATAAATATTACAAATACTGCATTTTTAAGCGTTCTCTCTCTTTTTTTTAAAGCAATGGGATTATTCTCAAAAGAGAAGCTATGTTTCATTGCATTTGCGTATCCTACTAAATTTTTCTGGGCTACTTAACTGAAGACAATGAAGATTCATATCTCAGAGAGGTCTATTTAGACAGTCTTGAAAAATGCAGTTGTTAATGAACAGAAACTTTGCTTATTGTTTGGTCACAGCTCATTAAAATGTGTCACAACCTTAGAGTTAGGCAGGAAAGCACGTACAATTTTAGCCTTAGGAAAACATAGATTTGGAAATTGATAACCCACTAATCATCAGGGAAGGTATTTATAGATGTTGATAGATCATGTGGAAAAATATCCTGTAGATGCTAATAAAGATAGACATTGATTTTGTGTGCCTGGGTATATCACCAGTGAATTGAAGCTTGTTTAAATAACCTCAACACATTCGGTTTTAACTCAGATACATTCAATCTTATGCATGAATTACATATGTTTTGTGGAAAATGGATCAAAGATGCCCCCAGGAACACATAGATGAATAAAATATGGTTAATGGGTTTTCTTAGGTTGAAGAGACTGCAGGACATTGAGCAATGCTGAATCTGGCCTCAATCCCTACTGAGATGTTGACTAAATCTAGCCCCCTCATTATTTATAAAATCCCCATCTTCTTTTTTTTTCCTTTTGTATGCTGTATAGTGGGAGTCACACTTCCTTCTTTTTCTGTGTGACTATCCCATTATTGCAGCACCATTTGTTGGATTTTTTTTGGGGGGGGGAGTGCAAAGGTTGGGAATCAAACTTGAGTCTCCCTCATGGCAAACGAGAATTCTACCACTGAACTACCCTTGCACCCCCCCCCACTGCTTTTAACTACATTAAATCTTTTAAGTTATGCTTTTATAAACTGGATCATGTGTCGTGTTTCTCAATATGCTTTTTTTTAGGCATATGCAGTGTTCCTAATATTTTCTTAGACAGACTGATCCCTGTGATATGATTCATATGCATAAGTCCTAGGTTATTACCATGTCTATACCATTTGGAAAATGGTGCTCATACACTTGATATAAGGTGATGGAGTGGAATTAGATGTGTATAGTTAACTCAACTATAAACTTAAAAAACACAATGTATTTCCAGCATCATAAGTAGAAGAGAATTACTGAGGATTAAATCCCCTGTATGAAACTAATTTCAGAAGCAGATGGCTCTACACAACTTTGATGGCCCTTCAGTTTCTTTATTGCAAATAAAATACTTGCTAGGTTTGGTAAAACAAAAGCAGAGCACAGCTGTCTTACCAGTTCGTATTTTGATAAGGATGCCTAATCAAGCTTTAAGTGATGTGACACAGTTAAAAAGAAATCCTCACATTTGTCATCTCATATTGTTATTGAACATAATATGTTCCAATGATGAGGCACCAAGTACCGAGGCTCCAAGAATGATTCATTGTAAGAAGGTATTTGCAAGCTGTGGGATATTTCAGGAAACAGGGGAATTTATTCTGACATGAAAGGGAGCTTAAAGCACTGTGCTATAATAAAAATTATAATTAACTGTGGTAAGCCTTGAGGAAATATAAACCACTGTCTGTTTTATAAAACTTTGATCAGATCATGGTTGGATTATTTCTGGAATATGTAATGATAGGCAGTGTCCTGTTGAATCTGAAAATCTCAATTCATTTTAAAATTCACAGTTTCTCAGATTGTTTTCATTTGTCTACTCCAGTGACATTTTAGACACAGTTCTAATAAGGGGTTTGCAACGATATCATTAGAAGCAACACTATACTTGATAAAATGCTCAAGATATGCCATAAGAAAGAAGAATTGGGTTCATGCAGGAGTAAACTGGTTAAAGAAAGAATGAAACTAGGCAAATTGCATTTTATCTCTTCTAATAGATCTGAAGGGAAACCTCTTGATTCACTAAGACAGACTGTCTTAGTTTCCTGGGGCTGCTGTAACAATCTACCACAAACAGATTTTTTTAAACAACAGGAAGTTATTTTCTCATGGTTTTGGAGATTAGAAATGCAAAATCAAGGAGTACCTTGGAAGCCTGCAAGGAAGAACACTTCCTTGTCTCTTGTAGCCTCTGGAGATTGCTGGCAGCCGTTGACATTCCTTGGCTTGTAGATAAATCTCTACCTCATCTCCATGTAGCCTGTTAGGTTGTCTCCACCTTCTCATGGTATTCCCCTCTATGTTTTTGTCTGTTACCTCTCCCTTCTCATAAGGACACTAGCCAAATTGGATTACAGCCCACCTTAAACCAGTGTTAGCCTCACCATAACTATCACCCCTTCCAAGTTCCAAATTCTAAATAGAGTCAAATCAGCAGGACTAGGGGTTAAGATTTGAAGATAATTTTTGGAGGGACACAATTCAACTCGTAACAACAGTGATGCCCAAAACTCTGTGACTTACAAACCTCTTGGGAAATCATTGTATGATGTAAAAATAAAGGAGTGATTTTAAGTAAAAAATATTTTCTCCTAGATCAGATTTTCATAAAATGTTGCTGTGACAGAGCCCTTGTTATATAATATGAAATAATGCATAAATAAAATGTCAGCTTATATCCTATTAAGGTCCTATTTATAGGGGACATATGCTGCTTAAATTATTTAAATTAATTAAACAAGAGAAAATGATCTGTTGAACAATATACTTCAAAAATGCCAATAGGAGATAATGTTTAGTTTGGGGACTAAATGAATATTAAAACATAAATTGGAATGCATTCATTATGATATCAAAATAGAAGAAAAACTATTCTCTCATGCTAAAACTTGAAATTCTTGTATTTACTGATTTATAAAATTAATTTATTTTCACAAGAATAGAACTTTCAAAGTACAATTATGGTCATGTCTCTCACAGTCTCCATCTGTTCTCCTATGACTTTATATTGCACTCCAGATGAGGACTTTATAGGGCTCACTAGGCATCTTGTGTCTTTGCCACTTTAACCCCTGAGCCCATGTCCCATCATATTCTTGTGAACCTCTCTGGTCATCTCTCAGTTCCTCAAATTTCCTCATTCATTCTTATCCTCAGCTCTTCTCATTTGCTTCTTTCAAACAATTCTTTCTTGGTTAGATTTCAACTCAAGTTTTACTTCTTTGAAGAAACCATTCTTGACCTGAGTTGTCACTGTGAATTATGTGCTCATGCAATTGGGTTTCTTCCATCACAGCACTTGCTTTGGTTTGTAATTATACTTTCATTCATCTGGTTGTCTTATTATGTGTGTTTCCTCCACTACAAGGTAAGTGTCTTGGGAACAGGACACCTGCCTGTTCTGACTCTCATTGATTCTCTAAGATGAAGCACACTTCCTGAAGCCACTTAGGCACTTCATAAATATCTACTGATGAATCCATACATATATCGGATGGCATAATGTAGATGTGTTCACTGATACATTGCTTTCTAATAGTTAACAAAGCAAATATACAGTATTTTTTTCTCATTATTAGTTGGAAAAATATAAAATGTGCCAGAATCCTGAAAACAGGGCTTCAAATCAATTGAATGAAGAGGAATAGAGAGGCTAATAGGAAACAGGAAGCACTAATCCTGCTAAACACTTGTTTAAGATTTCTTTTTGTAAACTTACTTCCTAGAATGGCAGAGAATAGCAAAGAAAGTAACACACAAAAATTCAGGATAGGGAAAAGTCATAGAAAAAGTTGAGAGACTAATAGGTGAAATAAGATCAAGTTACAGAGCATGGCAAAGCAAGGGACAGGAATAGATCATGTTTGAATTTGTTTAGATCCATTTTTTCTCTCTTAAATTCTTGCCTCTGCTTGCTGTGCATGATAAAAAATGTTAGCATATTGAAAGTGTTTCACTACTGGTGATTAACGTATATAGACCCCTCCTTTGAAGAATGGGTTCATCTCTTATTCTTTTTTATTGTTTCATTCTTCTTCTCTTTTGATCTAGGCATACTTAAATTTGTTTTCAAGATAAGTCCATTATTTTGTGATAGAAAAGCAACTTGTTAATTAAAAGAACTGCACTCCTCACCCCTTTATTCATAGATTTATTAATGGAATTAGGTAATTTGCAATAGCCCACCTGACACAATCATGTCAAAAGTACAATGACCTGTTTTAGAGGGAGGCAATGGTGTGAAGATGAAAGAGGGGGCTCATAATAAAGTCTGATCTGTGTGGAAGCTTAAGATGTGAAACTATGATCCATCTGAGGCCCTGAGAAAGTTAACTGACACTACTGCAGTAAAACACAGGTGAGCTTCTAAGTGAGATGCTTGGACTACTTCACCATCCTAGTTGACACATATACAATATTTTACTTTGAGTTGTCTCTACGAGGTCAGAATTAAAAAGCATTTGTAACCTATTTGTTTATCTAATTTAACTTGGATGTCAAGTTAAAAGTATAAGATCTGGCCTATACTTAAAAATCTTCAGGAAAATTCTAGCCTAGATATGATTAAAATTTTGACCCTCATTTCATCACATCATGGGAAAGGATGCTATCCCGCATGGAGCTCCTGATAAAGTGGAGGAAGAATGTGCAAATAGGGTGGGCCACAGTGGCTCAGGAGGCAGAGCTCTCGCCTGCCATGCTGGAGACCTGGGCTCAATTCCTTCTGCCTGCCCACGCGGGGGAGGGGGTGGGGGCTGGAAGAGAATGTGCAGATAAGGGACCAAGAAAAATGACAAAGGATTAAGATTTATTTTCTTGGAAGTGGAGGTTTAGCTAATATATAATGTCAATTTCTTGTAGGCAATGCTTTCTTTAAAAAGCTCAGATAATGGGTTGATTTAGCAATTTTGTTTTATACATTCCTTTCAAGATCTAGCCATAATTTTGAGCTCAAAACAGCAAAGATGTTTGGCTTTGTTAAAAAGTTAGCTGTAAATATCTGCTCCTAATTCATATTGTTGTAGGTTGTACTTCCATATTTTCTGATAAATATTTCCTGTTTAACCTGTAACAGTCATTCATTCCACTTAAGTTCATCTTTGTGGTTACTGGTTGGCTAGAAGATGGTACAATGCAATTTGCTTTCCCTTCCTTCCACAATTCATACAATTTGGGTTAGGCATGAATGAGTTAATATATATAATATATATGTGTATATATATGTATATGGCCTGCATGCACATATATTGGTACATAGCCTGCAATGTAATAAGAATTCAATACATGTTAGTCAATATCATTACTTCTGAAGTGAGACTATATCTTTGAGTATTCTAATTTATAAGAATTCCACAACTTCTGACAAAAATACAATCATTTTTATTCCATCTTCTACTTTTTGCTTATACCTCAATTAGAAGCAAATACTAGATAAGGAAGGATTTATTTCAAAATGGTAAATTGTTCAGTGTTTCTTGGAAAAAGGAAAAAATATCTGGAAAAGTAAGTTTGGGTCAGATGAAGGCAGATTCTGTGCCATATATACTGTTTGAGTTTTTTAGGCAATTGTAAAAGCAGTAAGTTGTTTCTGTTTATGATAATTATCTTGAAGCTACGCAGTGAACAAACACAGGAAATAATAGTGATCTGAATGCTTCTAGGATTTCATATGAAGAAAAAATCTCTAAGGATATGGGAAAAATAGAATTGAGAAGTTGAAATCAAGGTTTAGTTGGAATTGGAGCAGAAATCAGAGTTTGAGAAATGCGTAATTGAAATGAGAACACAAGTGGAAGGTATTCAGAAATGTCATCAGTGGTGGGGGTAAAGAAAATAGAGTAAAGATCAAAATGTTGAGGACTTTTGAAGACTTTTTCAGTCTTCAAATATGAGGAATCTTTAGGGCATGAAAAATAATGGATATTTTCCAGGTTGGAGATGCTCCTTAAAGAAAAAAAAAAAAACTGGGCTAGATAGTATAGATTTCAATTATAGTTAATATAGCAGAATGTATAACATATCATAATGTTCCTAGAGCTTTCCCTAGCAAGTCATATGCATGGCTATTACAGTTTCCATCCAACTGAAAATATTCATGAGAGAAAAAACCATTATTTTCACACTATGATCACACAATTCAAGTTCAGTACTAGGAATCAAATATGCATTTGTTGAGTAAATCAATGAGTTGCGTTACTAATGGAATCCTTAGGCTAAGTTCTTTCTCTCTGTCTCTCTCATCCTCTTCCCCTGCTCCCAGCATTTCCTAGCCTCTGTGTAGGATTGACACTATCACATACAGTTGTGCATCTTCTGTTAACAGAGTTTGGGGGGAAATAATAAAATCAATTATTATTAATGTATCAGGTCTCTTCAGTCTCATCACTTTGAGAAGAATAAGGCTATTTATGACTATACTCGAGATGAAATTTTATATGCTGTCAATATTAACAAGAAAAACCAGAGAAGTCTTCCTTTGGAGTCAACGCTATTCATGTAATTATTCTTACAAAATTGGTGCTTTGATGCCATGAAAAGATTTCCTAATTAATCACATAGTAAACGTTTTCTGATAAAGCTTAAATATATTAAAATAAAATAATAGTGAACCTAATCCTCTTTCCTAAGAAATAAAAACAGGATGCTGTGATGGTGGCTCAGTGGCAGAATACTCACCTACCATGCCGGAGACCTGGGTTCAATTTCTGCTGCCTGCTTAAGTCAAAAATTTAAAAATAATAAAAAAAAAAAAACAGCCTTTCACAAAGGCACACGGGAAGTGTGACTACACTAAAAATAATGAAAATGTTAATGATAATAATGCCTGTTTAGAAGATAGCCTTTTATCCAATCTCTAAGTGTCCCTGTACTTAAAATTCTAAATTGTTTTATTTTAAGAACAAGTCATCAACTTTTTAATAGCTTGATCTACTAATTTCTATAAACTTCTAATCATTTTTATAATTCCATGTGGAATCATTTTAAAATCAAAATTGAAATCTATGAGTTACAGTAAATAACATTTATGAATAGAGCTGAAAAGAGTTATTTCACCAAAGCACGATCTTTACCATAATGTCTAAAAGTTAGAAAAAATAAGCCCATATCATTATTCAATTACATCGCATTTTCCATGTATCATTTAGTTACACTCATATATCTTAGCATTTATTTCCTTTTGAGTGCACACATGAAGAATTATAATCAAAATCCAAAAGAAAACAGAAACAAAGCAAAGAGCATTTTCATTAAATCTGACATAGCTTTAACAATGGGGAAAGACTTCCTTAAGTGTGTAACATGATTGTACCTCTAGAGAGATGTGGTGATAATGAGAGTAATATTTCACACTTTAACATATTGGGCAGTTAAACATTCATATTTTAGAAAATATAGTCATTTCCATCAAGAAGCTAGGAGTCTAATAGCTCTTAAAAGCACCTAATTACAAAATTACAATGTGTTGAGATATGTTATAATGTTTCTGTCATTTGAGAAGGCCGAAGAGAAGAATGTCTGAATTGGGTCTTGAAGAATGAGCAAGAGTTCATCTAGTGACAAAGAGAATGTTCCTGGCAGGAAAAAGAACATGTATACAGGGAAGATTTTTGTTAAAGTACCACATCACATAGAAATGTGAAATGTTTATAATGGTTTGAACCTAAAGAGAAGGTATATATTGGAGATAAAATTTGCAACAATCTATGGAGTCAAATTATGAAGAGCCTACGTTGCCATGCTAAGTTTTGAGGTTTTTTGTAGTTAATGAGAAACCATCAGAAATTTCTGAAGGTGGGAGTCAAGCTTGTGCTCTGGGCCAGGGGAGGGTAATATAATTAACTTACATATGGGAAAAGAATTCCCTGTGTTTGATAGCCACGGAACTACTGTTTTCTTACTGCCAAATTCCTGTTGCTGACTAAAATCAAGCAGCATTATCAGGGAAGGCAGACACTGGCCACCCACCTGTCTGAATTTTTTCGTGTTACTTTTGTTAAGGTTTAACTTTGCTACTTTTTTACTTATAATAGGTCATCTAGTTTCCAACTGATCTATCACTGATATAAAACATTTCCAATATCAGTGAAACCCATTCTGGCACATAATTCTCAACTTTTCCTATCATATTTTGCTTTCTACTATATCCTGAGGAGAAATTATTTTATTATAACTTAGCAACTTGTTAATTGTGATAGTTAGGCTCAGGTGTCAACTTGGCCAAATGATGGTGTTTACTTGTTCTGTTGCTGTGGACTTAAATAATCAGCATGTGAACTTCATATATGGCTGATTATGTCTGTGGTTGGCTAAGGGAAATGTCTTCCACATTGAGTGACATTTAATTTAATAAGCTGGAGGCTTAAAAGGGGAGGTCAGAAGAGAGAAGCAGCTCAGGGTAGCTTAGGGCAGCTCAGGTCAATTCCGCTCAATGCTCAGGGCCGCCATAGGACCAGACATCTGGAGATGAAGAAAGGAAACATCCAGGGAAAACAATTTTCAAGCCAGAAGCCAGGCAAGAAAGCCAACAGACATCACCGTGTGTCTTCCCATGTGACAGAAGAACTCAGAGGAAAAATCCCCTTTATGAAAGTCAGTTCATTTCTGGTATACCGCATTCTGGCAACCTTAGCAAGCCATAACAGATTTTCATACCGAGAGTGGGGTGCTGCTGCATTACAAATAACAAACATTTTGGAATGGCTTTTTAAATGGATAAGGGGAGGGTTCTTAAAGAATTGTGGGGAGCTTGATAGAGAAAACCAAAATAGTTTTGAAGACACTGTTGGTAGAAATATGGACTCAGTGGAAGTATCTCATGAAGGCTTAGAGAGAAATGAGGAATGTGTCATTGCAAATTGGAAGGAAAGCTACCCTTGTTTACAGGTGGTAGAGAATTTGGCAAAATTGAGTCCTGGTGCTAGATGGAAGGGAGGATTAGAATGTGACCAACTGGGATATGTGGCTGATGTGATTTCCAAGCTAAATGTGGAAAATGCATCTTGGTTTCTCCTTGCAGCTTGTAGTAAAATGTGACAAGAAAGGGAAACGCTGAGAATTTGGGGGTACAAAGAAACTAGAAATTGATGGTTTAGAAAATTCTAGGTGTCCAGAAAGTGAGAACCCTAGAAAATAGAGGCCCATGTGAGAATTCAACCAAACAGAAGAAAACAGTCATTACAGGAGAAGTGAGGATTGGAAATAGAGTTATCCAGAAAGGATTTGTGGAAAACACTATTGTCTGATGGCTTTGATCCCTGTATGCTGCATGCCAAGTCAACAGTTTTTTTGTGAGACTTGCTTGAACAGAACCATTGCCAGTCTGGACCAAAAAGGGCAGAAAAGGGACAGATTGAAGGAAGAATAACTCAGAGGCAGAAATATTAAAGCTAAGGTTTGAAGGCAAGAGATCTCAGGCCAGGACAGTGGATCATCCTATGCATGTGGAGGGGGTGAGTTTGCCCCAGAGACAGAGCTGGGACCTTCCAACACAATGGTCAGGAAAAGTTCTGGTTCCCCAGTCCTCAGAGACAGTAGAACACATTTGCCTAGGATTGGGGGGAGCCTGCCTGCCACCACATTGCTCTGAAGAAGTTGAACATGTGCCCCAGAGATGGCAGTGAATCCAGGTGCACTCCAGATGCTTGGGGGGAGGGGGTGGTGGCTGAGAAAAAGATGGTCTGCCCAATGTTCCCTGATGTTGCAACCCTCAGCCCACTGTTTGGACAGAACAGAGTCACCACAAAAGCCCTTGGAATGGGTGGAACTGCTGCTTTCTAGAGCCACAAAGATGACTCACTCTCAGACTTTGAAATCTTATAAAGTATGCACTGCAGGTTTTCAGAATTTTTTTAGGTCCAGTGACCATTGTTTTCCTTCCAATTTCTCTCTAGGACAATGGGATCATTTATTCCATGACTGTTCCTTCTTTGGCTATTGGAAGCAGATAACTTGTTCTAAGTTCATAGGTGCATAACCAGAGGAGAATTTTGCTTTAGGACAGACCATGCTTGCCACTGATCTTTTATGAGATTTTGTACTATTTTTGAGTTGGTATTATATTTATATTGTTACTAAAATGATTTAAGGATTTTGTGATATTATGTATCACATATGTATTTTGTGATGTATTTTGTGATGAATACACAAAAATGTATTTTGTAATGAAATGAATGTATTTTGTATGTGAAAAGATTTAATGTGTTGTATGCAGGACAGATGGGCATTGTTAGGCAAAAGTATGCCTGCTATTATTTTCTATTTAGAGAGTAAGTATGGTTTAAGGTGATGTGTAGAGTTGCCAAAGTTAACAAGGGGTGGACACTGTGATAGGTAGGTTTAGGTGTCAACTTGACCAGGTGATGGTGCCCAACTGTTATGTTGCTGTGGACTTAAATCATCACCATGTGAATTTCATCTACAGCTGATTACATCTGTGGTTGACTAAGGGAAGTGTCTCCCACAATAAGTTATGTTTAATTTAATCAGCTGGAGACTTAAAAGGAGTGGTCAGAAGGTAAAAGTATCTCACTACAGCCCTATCCAGCCCAGCTCAGTGCTCAGAGCTGACACAGACCCGGATGTTTGGATACGCAGAAAGGAAACACCCAGGGAAAGCCATCTGATCCCAGAAGCAGGAGAAGAGGCCAGCAGCCATTGCTGTGTGCCTTCCCATGTAACGGAGAAACTCAGATGAAAGCCAGCTGCCTTTCCTACAAAGAACTGCAAATGTGTAACTAAATAAATCCCCTTTATAAAAGCCAATCCTCTTCTGGTATATTGCATTCTAGCAGTGTTAGGAAACTAAAATATTAATGAATAGCTTTACAGAAATATTTGAATTTCAAATTGGAATACAAGAAGATAGCCATGTATTTTAGTTACTTAGACTGCTTAAGCAAATAACATGAAAGGAATGTAGGTTAAACAATGAAATATATTTGCCTACAATGTTGAGGTTAAAAGAAAGTCCAAATCAAGTCATATTCAGAGCAATGCTTTCTTCCTGAAGACCAGCATTCTAGGGTTAGTTGTCCATGACCTTGGATCCTCTGTCACATGGCAACACACACGGTGGCATCTACTGGTCTCTTCTGTCTCTTCTGGACTCCATTGATGTCCAGCTTTGGGAGGCACCCCTCTGAGCTTTCTCTCTCTCATGTCTGAATTCATTCCATTTATAAAGGACTCCAGTAATAGGATTAAGAGCCATCCTGTTTGGCCTGGGGCACACCTTTTTTTACCGAAGCAATTTCATCAAAAGATCCTCCTTACAATGGATTCACACCCACAACATGGATTAGATTTAAGGACATGTTTTTCTGAGGTACATACAGCTCAAACCACCACACAACAATTAATTTTTTTAAAAATCCAAGTTAAATTGCACAGGAAACAAAGTAGGAGGAAATGTTGTCTAGAAGCCATCTCAGGACATTTCAAAACACACCATGTACTGATGACCACTTTCTCCTGCAGAGCAAGAAGGCTTACTCTATATACATCACTTCGAACTTGACAGCTAGTTATAGAGCCCTGAAGGGTTGTCCAAATGTCGATCAAGATCTTGAGTTTTACACTCTTGTGTGCTCAGATTCAGGAACTGATCAATTTCAAACCCTGGTTTGACACCTCAAAGATGTCCAGGCTGAACAGAATCTTTGCGAAGTCCTACCTTAGCTATGTAAACATCTGGAGTATTTACACATGTATGTTGTCCCATCCTATAGTCAAAAGAACTTCAGAGACCAAAGAGAGACAGAGTTTTAACAGAAAACAAATGTAGGTCCTTCAAAACATTTAAGGATTTGAGTAAATACAGACTATGGAGGCAAAAATAGCATATTCCAAGGTCACGTAATTTCGTAGAGATAATTTCTTAAAATTGGTTTCAGCTCAGATGATGTCTATTTTAGATTTAAAAGGAGTGTAGGCATTAATGGCACCAATGTATTCTTTCAAATGTGCCTATTGCTGAAAATCGCAACATTATTTGTGGTTACATTGTTCCTATGCATGAACACTTTTATAGAGTAGATAATTTTTATTACCTGAACTTCAAAGCAAACCTGTTAATGTTTTAAGCAGTTTTTAACAATTATATCCTGTGATATTTTTCTAATGTATTTATGCACACTGCTGTGTGAACTGTCATGCTTAAGCACTTTTTAAGTACTCTAACCCGTGACACTTACTAATGTGTGTATTTATGCATATCACAGAGTTGTTAATATGTCATAAGCATTTTAAGGACTTTATCCAATGATATATTTCAAAAGTGCTTATAATTAATCAGAAATCCAAATATGTCTTGTTAAAAAAAATATGGCTTGAAATCACTTTATTTCACAAAGCATATGGCAATCTTGTGTGCCTTTCTCAGTATCAAACAGGTTTTTTTAGGGGAAGAGTTGTGTCTGAGAGAAAAAGAATGAAGTGTTCAGAGAAAATGAAATTGATGAATTCTTTAATTCCAGATAACCCAAATTTATGAATATTTATTGGACAGCTATTTTACATATGATAGTGGACTAGAGAATATGAGCAAAATGATGGGAGGAAAATAACTGGGCTCACAAGCAGCTCATAATTTATGAAAGAAATGGACAAATATACAATTAATTCTAATAGGGTAAAGCTGAAAAATGCTATGGTAGGATGTAGGATATAATGGAAAAACAGAGGAGAAACTAATTCTGAAATAATTGCTGGTATCTAAATGTGCTGCACTGTTATATTTCTATAATTGCCTCAATGTTTATTATTTCTTCTGCCTGGAATACACCTCCTTTCCTTAGTAAAATGATCAAGCCTCGACTCATCTTTTTATTTTCCTTTAACAATCTAAAATCAATAGACACAGTAGACATTTTCTTTTCTGTGTTCATTATGCATTATTCTGCAGCAACAAACCCCCAAAATTCAGCAGCTTAAAATGCAAATCTTCCAAGTCCAACAAATGTACAATGCATGACAGGAAGAGACTTGGCCCCAGTCACTCAGGAACAAGGATGATGGCAACTGCACTGCGTTGTAACTGCACCACCTGGACCACGTGCCTTGGTCATGAGGGAAGGCTAGAAAGGTAGAACCAGAGGTTGATTTTTCTGTGGTTTGTCCTATCTTCTTTCATACAAGATAAAAGAGGTTAGTAACTAACAGGAGAAGGCAATGGTAATATCTGGGGACATTCAGATTTGTGGAACTGCAAAATATAAGCAAACAGCTTCAGGTAGTAGGTTCTTAAGTCATGAATTCAGCATCCTTGTAGGTGTAAAGTTTGGCCACACTAAGAGATGATACCAGTTTTGATGATACTGCATTACAAAACTGATATCTAAAGTACCAATATTCAGGGAATTGAATTTAAGATATAATGTAGGCTATGGGGATATGACCAGTTCCAAGAACTAGACTCTATGGTGAAAGTATTCAGAACAGAAATATTCAAGACTAAAACACCTGAACCAATGGAATCAGATTCCCTAAAGTGTGCCCTAAAGAAAAGATTGTTTCAAGAGCATAAAGTGGAGACTAAACCTATGGCCAGGAAGAGAGTTGTTAAGGGGATGGTGGAGAGGAGTTTGTTAAATGGATGTGAAAACAGATAAAGACATTTTCATATTGTGCTTTCCTTCTGAGTAGTTTTATCCTTCTTCTAAATATCCATAGACAGCCATATATATATATATATATGCTAGTTATTTTCTCTCAATATAGAGAAAAGAAAATTTTAAATATTATTAATATATGTTTGAGTTCAACTAGCTCTGACAATATTTTGACATATATATTCTTAAATGCTAGATGAACATCAAATGGCTTTTCAGCACACAATTTATTAAAGTTCAGATGACAGCTTGGACACAAGGCCTTTCTGCATGGGGAAATTAAGATAAGAATCTCTATGCAGGTTTCCTAAGGCATTCTGTGCATGCTTTATACACATTGCTTATTGTATTAGTCAGTGTTCTCTAGGGAAATAGAATGAACAGGAGATATCTGCAAATATTATGAGATTTTTTTAAAAAGAAGTATCTCACACAACGGTGGGGATGCACAAGTCCTAATTCTGTAGGGCAGGTTGCATGCTCGGAATTCCAAGAAAGGTTTTCATGAATTCTCTAGGTAAAGCTGGCTGGCTAAAGTAGAGATGAAAATTCTCTTTTCTGGCTGCTGAGATCATGACTTCTTCTTTTAAAGCTGCGAACTTATTGGAAGAAACTTCTCTCATTGTAGACGACGATTAGTTGATTATAGATGTCATCACTCAGAGATGCAACCAACCTATTGTTGATTTAAGGCTACAGAATGTTCTCACAATAACAACTGACCAGTGCTTGCTTGACCAAGTAATTGGACATCAAAATCTGGCCAAGGTTACATATGAACTTAACCATCACAGTCCATCTCTTCTCAACATGGCAGCTACATGCACTGAATCTCTAAATAAAAACAATTAACAGTCAGGTTTTCACCTCACAATACACAAATGTCCTGCACACAACCAGAAATGTTATAACTCTCCCCAGAATACTGTGCATGTTTTTGCATAATATTCACTCTTCACTTGAAATCTTGTAATTTAAAAACTATGACATGAAACTAAAGCAATTAATATCATATGATAAGGAGATAAAATAGAGAAATGGGGAAGAAAGCAAAGATATTTGCTTTATGTACATATAGAAACATATTCATAACAAAGCAAGAAAATAATAGCCGTAACTGTTACAGTTCTTGTTTCTATAACTGGTCACATGGCTGTTGTTTGAATTTATAATCATCTTCTTCCACTATCCATCCTATATTCACTGTACCCTCAGCAAGCAACACAGTGAGTTGTGATTATTTGCCTTGTAGGGCAACCCAAACCTTCATTGCTGAAGTTTCTGGGCCATTAATAGCCCTGCTGGGTTGGATTGTTGCAGTTTTCCATTGAGTTTAATCCCAGAGCATGGTAGTACTAAGAGGAGCCATAGGGGATTTTGTACTCCAGGCAAGCTGTTTTTAACCTTCATTGTGTAGTCTCATTTCCCTACTATAATCAGTGTCAATCGCCCCAGCCAGTATAATAACTATCTTCTTTGCTTGTTGATTCAGAGACAGGAGAAACCCATAGTGGCTAGGGGGCAGTCAATTTCCAGTTCAGTGGAATCATTAGCACTCCTCCTTAAGACCTGTAGACCCACAGAACTTAGGCTTCATTGACAGGAAGTTGACAGTTTTCTAGCGGATCACTAGAGGTGATAATGAGTGGTGTTACTCCCATTTGCACTCCGTAATTCCTGGATTCTTGAATCCTGGCTGTGGGAGAAATAGCAGCATAGAGCGGATGCTGATTTACATCACACACAGCCTCCTGGAGAACAGTGTTGCAGCTCTGCCAGGCAATGCCACCTGGTCGATGCTGTAATTGAGTCATCAAAAGGTTGTTCCATTGTTCTATCAGTCTAGCTGCTTCAGAATGTTGGGGAACGTTCTAAGATCAGTGAATTCCATTCATACGTGCTCATTCTCACCTTTCATTTCCCATGAAGTGGGTTCCTTGATCAGAAGCAATGTTGTGTGGAATTTAGTAATTCCATAGAATACTCCCACAGTAAAATCACATCAGTGCTGGCTTGACCAAGCAACTGGACACCAAAACCTAGCTAACTGACACATGAACGTAACCATCATACTGACTGATATGTCTCTGACTCCAACTATCCTAATAGCCAGTTACTACTAAATTATAGAAGTACTTATTTTTACCTCCATCAGTCCTGCCAGAAAAATGCACATTATCTGCAATTCTGATGCTGTTTCTACTCAAATTAGTATTTTGCAGATTACAGATTCAAAATTCAGACTTTACTATAGTCCCAATGTTTTTTCCATAGCTACAGAAAGGACACACAACTCTTTTGTGCATTTTTTTAATAACTAATTTCTTTCCATTTCTTTACCTTGACCTAACTAGAGGAGTAGCTATTTTTCCAAAATGTATTCAACTTCGGTATCTTTGCTTTTGTGTTTGCTACCCTTATTTCAAAGGAAATTTATTTAATGTCTCCTAATTTACAAAATGACCCCGGCATTCATTCTTTGCCCAACAAAACTCCTACAGCAATTCAGCCTGTCTTCAGCCATCAGGTACTAAGACCAATAATTTGACCAATTCTTCCACCTGAAAATTCATGAGATGTGTGTTTTCTACATTGACACCGAAGGTCTTGACACAGTGACAGACTTGTTCCACATCACTTAAGATTGTTCATGCAGTATACGACAGTGGTTCATATTCCTTGTAGGAAATGTCCTGCCTTTTCTATTAGTTAAGCAGGTGACATCTTGCTGACATTTCAGAAAATACTCAGGACAGTTAGAAATAGAATTAGTAATTGTCTCTTTCAACTAAAACCAAAAGTTCCTTCTTCCCTCTAATGTAAAACCTAAGTAAGCATTTTGAAACAAGATTTCAAGATAGTTAAAATATCAGTTGCCTACAATGTTAGATTAACTATAGAATAAATGACATTCTTATTTTTGAAAGATGTGGTTTAAGTTATGGTTATTTTTAATATTCTGTGGGCACTGGAAATCAAATATTTATATATAAATACATGTGTTTGTTTATATATGCATATTTGTACATGTTCATGTGTGTGTGTGTGTAAAATCACACTATTCCAGATCACTATGATCCCTCATCTGTCGTAGCTTCTTAACTGACTTCCATGCAACCTATCTTGCCCTGTCTCATTGCCACTTTTCTCCACACCATTCTCCAACAATGGCTAGTTTTCTTTTAAAAGTACAAATTTAATTCTGTCAATCAGGAGATTGCTCAACACTGACAGCTTCCCTTTGCCTTTAGGACAAATCCTTAATTTGTTCTATTCCCAATACAGTAGCCCCTCTCTATCATTCTACTTTCATCTGATGTGACTTCCCACAGGATGGAAGGAGTCAACAGTCCCTACCCTCTCCATTCTCAGGTCTATGCCCACGTTTCTCCCTGAGTTTAGCATTCTTACCCTTTTTCCATTCTCGCCTCACAACCCTCTGGCCAGATTATTCCCTCAGACCCTCAATTTATTTTCTTTAGGGAGATCATCTCTGATATCACAGCCTGAGTGAGATCGCTCTATTTTAACACCTTGTATTTCTCCAAAAACCTGCACTGAACTGTTTTGTAATTTCCTTAAGAGCAAGAACCAGGCACATAGTGCTGCTTCTCCATCAAGTGCAATGCCTGTAGACAGTAGTGCTTCAAAGGTATTTATACTGCAAAACTGATGAAAAAGGGAATTATGGACAAATATTTCGGAGGTCAAACAAGCAAGACTTGGTAAATGATTGAAAATAAAAGGAAGGAAAACCATTTTATTTACAGAATTATATTAGACAAATGAACTGAGAATTTCAAATATTTGAATTTTAATGGGAGATTTGTAATACTCATGTGTCTGTATACATTTGGACACATAAAACCACTGAGATGTTTTGAAATTTAATATATCTCTTTTCTATTTTTAAACTTATTTTGTGCTGTAAAAACTTTGCTTTTATTTGAAATGATACATATTTCAATATACTAAGACTCTTTCATTAGAATTTTTCCAATGTTTTCATGAATTCTTTTCAAGTTTAAATATTATTGACTAGGTTAAGAGAAAATCTAAGACAAATTTTGGAGAATGATCAGAAATGCGGTCAGAAATATGGACTTTCTAAGCTCTCTTTCTCACCTCAGTATTGGTGAGTTATCCCTGTCAGATTTTAGTTACCAAACTCAAGCTACTAACTCAACTAAACAAGCAATGCTGCTTTCGTTTTCGTGAATTGAAGATGACTCTAAGTTTAGGAGGTTGAGAGGCTTAGGGCTAACGCTGCCATGTGAGGCCA
Organism: Tamandua tetradactyla; assembly: GCF_023851605.1. Lineage (NCBI taxonomy): Eukaryota > Metazoa > Chordata > Mammalia > Pilosa > Myrmecophagidae > Tamandua > Tamandua tetradactyla. The sequence continues at coordinate 35,362,964 of NC_135352.1, forward strand.
TCTTGAAGTAGTATTGCACGAAAGGCAACACGATATTTGTGGCCACTGAATTTACAGGCTCAATTTCACAGACAATATAAACTTCAGTGATATAAAAACAGAAGTTATTAGGAAAGTAAAAAAAAGATTGTTAGAATTGAGAAATCGTTATACCACCAGGTGGGACAACATCGACACCTGAAGAGGAAAGCTGGGGAATCCTGGAGACAGCATTTTCAGGGTCCAAGTGGAAAAGTCCCAAGCACAGCATCCTCCTCTTCTCTCCTCTCTCTCTCTCTCTCTCTCTCTCTCCCTCTCTCTCTCTCTCTCTCTCTCTCTCTCTCTCTCTCTCTCTCTCTCTCTCTCTCTCTCTCTCTCTCTCTCTCTCTCTCTCTCTCTCTCTCTCTCTCTCTCTCTCTCTCTCTCTCTCTCTCTCTCTCTCTCTCTCTCTCTCTCTCATGGGATTCTCTAGTCTAACTGCTTGCCTGCAGTTTATATGGTATCTTCACACAATGGTGGCAAAAGTCCAATTAGCTTAAGCGATTGGGCCCAGGTTGTCCTCTGAGAACTGGCTAGGGACCAAGAGGAGATACTTGGGACCTAGATAAGTTTATTAAGGTATGTCTCCTTCTGGGAGGAAAGCCAGTCCTCCCAGCTGGAGTGCAGATTTCAGCAATTTTTTACAAGGTCACACAATAGCAATATCAGTTGAGCATACCAAACTCTACAAACTTAGTTTTCCTTAGAGGTGGGGGTCCCAGTCCTTACTGAAATATGCCGGTGTCTGGTGAGAGAGATGTTCTCCAAGATATTGGATCCACTGTCTTCCACCCCCAGCTTTATCCCTCAAGTACTTCTGGGCTTCTTTCAGGGTAAAAATAAAAATTTTCCATGACACTAATGAAAACATTGTGAGGATGCTTTGGCCCCTATTCCCTCAAAATTCCATTAGCTCTTTCATAGGCATTGCTTCCCTGTGCTTCTCAGAACAGGCTGGGATCTTATCACTTTCCCAGGCTAACCAACAAATAGACAGCAGGTCAAATCTACTCTCAAATTCCCTTAATATCATACTCTAGTCTCCTCAGTCCTACTAATGAGACCCACTAGCACATTCCCTTTTGCTTCCTATCTGATTGCTTTCCCAGCCACCCCAACATAGTCAAGAATGTTTTTTCTTCTATGGGGACAGGGAAATTGCTCTGTACCATAGACTATGAATCACACCTGAGAATGTACCCCAGAGCATTTTCTGCTTTCTAGAAATTTAATAATTTCACAAGATTTTTGTACCTAATTGTAAGTGTAGATTCATTTTCTAAAAATGAAAGAAAAATTTATTCTCTATTTGCATAATGTAAAAATTGATTCAACATTATTAATTATATAACTAAAATCCTTTACATCTGTCTTGTTTAGAAATTATATCTAAATCACATTACACAGAACGCCCAAATTAACATTAATGCAAACACCCTATGGGTTCTCTTTCGCCTCACATAAAGTAAGTCTGACGGCAGGCAGTTCAGGGCTAGAACCGCAGCTCTGTTGGCATCAGCAAACCACATTTTCTCGGCTATTCTGGAACATGGCTTCTTCCTCAAGTTTGCCTCCTGGTCTAAGATGGGTTCCAGATCTCCAGTTATCCCACCCATGTTCTTTTACGAGAGCTGGCAGAAGGCAGAGAGAAAATAAAGATTGTGGTGGATTGAATTATATCCCCAATTTAGGCAGGTTCCTGGTATTGGTCAACATTACTGTGGATGTGAACCCACATTACCCATATCACTAGCAAGCATCCCCCCACAAACATAAGAAATATGTCCGACAAAGGAATTACTTTGATAGAGTAAAACATAGAGGTCACAGCCCTCTTATTTCTAGAAATATAGGAGTCGAACCTACTCCTGAGAAATCAAACTTCTCCGTGCTTCCATTCTTACACCACATTCTACCAGTAAGGTCAGCTAATTAAGCTATCGGGCCCATACCCCGAAAATGTTGGTTTATATCCTTCCCATACTAAATTAACCCTTTAGTCCTAATAATAATTATAGTAACCCTACTATCGGGCACTGTAATTACAATATGCAGCTCCCACTGACTCCTAATCTGAATAGGTCTAGAACCTATTAGCATCTCTTGAAAATGTTATTTTTTAGTGAAGGTGGGCCCAACTGATGAGAGTGGGCTTGCCTTAGTACAGATTACTGAAGCCCTTTATGAGCAGAAGAGATTCAGATAGAGTCTGAAAGAGCCGTGGAGTGGAGCCAGAGGCAGCATTTCAGTGGGAGCCTGGATAAGAAAGGAGAGGACATGGCCCTGTGACAGGTGTGGTAGGTAGATTCAGTTGTCAACTTGGCCAGGTGAAGGCACCTAGTTCTGTTGCTGTGGACATGAGCCAATGATACGTGAACCTCATCCGTTGCTGATTTACCTCTGCATTAGGCTAGGAGGCATGCCTGCTGCAATGAATGATGTTTGATTTAATTGGCTGGTGCTTAAATGAGAGACTCATTGTAGCACAGCCCAAGCAGCTCAACATACCTCATCTCAGCCCTGGCAGCTCAGCCCAGGCCTTTGGAGATGCAGAAAGGAATCACCCCAGGGAAAGTTGTTGGAACCCAGAGGCCTGGAGAGAAGGCCAGCAGAGATCACCCTGTGCCTTCCCACGTAAGAAAGAGCCTCAGATGAAAGTTAGCTGCCTTTCCTCTGAACAACTAACAAAATAAATCCCCTTTTATTGAAAGTCAATCTGTTTCTGGTGTGTTGCATTCCAGCGGCTAGCAAACTAGAATAGGAAAGCCAAGTAACCCCAGGGATTACTGGCAAGGCAGCACCAAACCTCACAGTGTTTGGGAAGAACATAAGCTGTACCAGGTCTTGGTGTTAGACTTCTGGCCTCTGAAACTGTGAGCCCAAATAAAATGACTTTGTGTGTACGCCAGCCCATTGCGCAGTGTTTCTCATAACAGCTGAGGCAAAGCTAAAGACGCAAACATTTCTCCAGGCTTTGCCAACTTCCTTTGGGAGCTTTTTCAGAAAACCTTCTTTAAAGAGACATGCAGAACAATTCATGTATATCTTATTGATCAGAACCTAATTCTATGTTCCCATTAGCTGCAAGGCTAGCTGGAAAATGCAATATTTTAGTTGGGTTTATTGACAGCAAAATAAACGCATTAACTATAAGATTCTGTTAAAAAGAAAGGAATGGCGAAGGTGTACTGACTAGACCACTAGCAAACTGACCAAATTTCTTCATTTCTTGTTTATCTAAACTGTCAATTAAGGTATACTACAAAGTCACATTAAAATTGCCTTTCTGAAAGGCCCCTGTTATATATTAAATGAATTTTCATTTTCACATGTATTTGTGCATTTTAATTGAATTTCTTTCCAAATTACAAAATTAACACCTCCTCATTACATATTTGAATCTGTTTATTATGCGTTTAAAGATTCACGGTCACTTCGTCTTTCTTGAGAATTTACTTCAAACAGTAAAATAAAAAAAATATATTAAACACTCAGGCTTTTAATAGCTTTCCCTTGAATTTGATTTTGTTTGAAATTGACATCATCAATACTGCTTTATTTTGTCTGCTTAATAGATCATTGCCTAATCTCCAATTTTTAACTTTTTAGAAGTAATTTGCTCCTGAGGTATCTCATAAGTAGTTGGATTTTATTTTCAACCAAACCTGAGTGTCTTTAACTTTCAATACAAGACTTTAGACTGTTTATATTTGTTCTCATAAACTTGTAGCTGGTCTTATGTTCTCTTGTTTTATGCTTTATGGGTTTTATTATTTCTCCTTTGCTTATCCTTTGTTTTATGTTGTGCTCTCAAAGTATGCTTGCTTTGTGTTTATCTTTCCTAGTGATTTTGGGGTACACGTCACACGTTAACATTGCAAGTTGTTACAGTGTTTTACAAAAGCATATATTTAACAGGCATCATCAGTTATAACATTCAATTATTGATCAGTAAATTTTTAGTCATTTTTTTGTATGATGAAAAAATAGGTACACTTTACATCTCTCTGCACTCCTGTTTCATCCAAAATACGTTTTAGGTAAGGTGACAATTGCATGCATAAATTAAGAAAAGAAATATTTTGATATTTAAATTTGTCTCTGTGATCTTTCTTTTGCAGTTAGATACTGGTATATTTTCTGAGCCCCTCTACATATGAGAATAATTTTTCTGCTGCCTTTTATGCACAGATGATGGCTTAGATATAGAAAAATTTTGTTGCATTATCTTTTGCTCTTTATGATCAGTAGATACCATATTATTATTTTCTGGAGTTAATATGGACAAAAGAAGAAACTAGTCTATCATTTGTTTCCTTGAAAATTTTATTACTTCACTGAATATTTCTTATGTAAAATTTCTGCTACTTCTTCAGAATCCACTATGATTTGAAGATTAGAGTTTATATCATTGTGCTGCACATATGTGCATTCTCTGAGACATTTTTTTATTTTAATGGTTGCAGTATCAGCTTTACAAATATGTAATAAGTACGTCATTTGCCAGCACCATGTATTTGATTTATTTTAATTTAGTTTATTAGACTCTATTTTTTGAAGCAGCTATACTCTTGTTTGCATGTCCTTTCCATTATCATGAATACCTTCTTTTTTTCGTTCTGTGATAGACTGCAATGCACAGTAAACCACAGTGATGAAAGTTGAAAGCAAGTCGGGATACACGGCATTGTAAGAGGTGATAGTCTAAACATATAAGGTAATTTAAATTAGTTCAGAGGTAGGAGGAGCCCTTTGCAAATCATATACTTGAATTATAACTTTAAAAATATATTTCAAAAAAAAAATATATATATATATATATATATATATATATATATATATATATATATATATTTCAACTGTTCAAATTGCCAGATGCCAGCCAGCAATCATAATGAAGAGAAGTTTGAATTTTCTTCCTACATGCTTCCAGGGCACACGCAGCTTGTTTCAGGTGAAAAAGAGTGTGCTCACTACAGGTTCAGTTTCCAGTTCAACCTCATTAGGCTCCAGTCTTCTGAAACACAGCAGAGTATGGGGACTAAAGAGCTCAGACCATGGAGTCAGGGCACATGAATTCAAGTAGACTTTTAAAACTATATGAACCTACATAAGATACTAAGCTTCTCTGTGGCTCAAACTCTTCTTCTGTAAAACAAGGAGAATAAATTTATAGGATTATTGTGAGGATTACACATTTCAATATAGATAAAGCACTGAGAACAGTGCCCGTCCTGTATTAAAACCTATATAAGTATTAGCTGCCATTATAATTAGTCCAGAATTTCCTGGAGCAACCCAATGACTCTCTAACTTAGTTAGTTAGTAGATTTATCATTGGCCATAGTTATAGTTTTCTTCAGGTGTTTCTATTTGCAATTAAGAAAGACCTCCAGGGATTGCTATCCAGACAAAGTTCCAAAGTGGACATCAAAGGAAACTTTAGTTTACTCTAATGATGCTGACTACACTTTTACTTATATTTCATATGAATTCTGGTAATTACTCACTTGTGATTGTTTACTTAATAGAATTTCCAAAGCTATAGGCCTGTTACTTATTCCTGGCACTAGAGTGTGAGCAGTTTGATGGCAAACACCATTATTTATTCACCCTCATACTTCATCATTATTTAATTCAATCCCTGACACAGCCAGGCACTTCAATTTTTCATCAAATAAAGGGATGGATTAATTGAATAAATAAATGATAAGAAGAGAGAAATCATATAACTGAACTTAAAACATCTTAATCTGAAAATGGTAAAGTATAGATTGAGAGGCAATAATGCAATGAGCTTGAATAAACTTGTTTAACTCTGATAGGATCTGAAAGTAAAAACAGCAGACATGGATTTCACATCTCTTAAAATACACAAAGATGAAAATTAAAAGGAATAAAGTGCTTGCAAACATGTTTTCTAATTCAACAGATGGATGGCTTTTTCTACTTCTGCTGATAGAAGAAATTAACATAATGAAAATGTGCACTGCCTTAATTTTTGCATTTTCTTGAACTTCTGTGAGAGAATTTAAAGTCCCTTCTGGCTTCTTCAGGTGTTTCAACAATAAAGATTTTATTCTAGTTTTTTTTTTTTTTCACATTGGCAGAAAATACAGTAGAACCGATATAAGGATATATTATTTTATTAGATTATAGCAATCTACTAACTGAATTTTAGCAGGTTAATTTAATGATCACAAAGTTATAGCAATGACATTTCAAGTTGCATACAACATGCCACCAACAAATTATCAATATGCACATAGGTCATCGTATTTCAAGAGCTACTTAAGCTTCTTATCTTGAAATCATGTTTTGCTGTTGGCATAACAGAGTGTTAAAATGACTAAAATTTGTTTTGAATTTTCAGTATTTGTTCAGGAAACACAAAATTGATAACTAATTATTCGTGTTGTTTCCATAATATTTGTTTATGAAGCTGTTTAAATTCAGTGAAAATAAGAAGAAACTTTGGGAATAAAAGAAAAGTATTTTCATTAAATATCTTGTGGAGTATATTTTTCAGTTTAAGAGCAATAGTTTATTTCAAAACAGCTATATATATTTTTTCAGCTCTACTGTCTGCCATCAAAAAAGATGTACTTCTATTAAAAACTACCTTGAATGAAAATTTTTTGAAGTTATGATGAATAATGGGAGCATCTAGTAATTATTGATTGATCATTAGGTAAAAATATGGGTAAATTATCTGAAATAGAATTATTAATACATGTATTTATGATATAATATTAAACTCACTTTCAAAGGACATGTTCCTTTTCAATATTATAAATTCAATTTCACTAATAAAATTTAATAAGCACACTTAAAAGATACCTTTATCATAGGTAAAGTTGTCAAGGATTTAAATAAATGATAAGAGCTAATGTTAGCAAGACTACATGACACAGAAACACTCACCTAGTAATGGTGTGAGTTTACTCTGGTACAATCTATTTTGAAAACCAATTTAGCAGTGCGTGATAATAGCTTAAGACTTTCAAGAATTAAGTTAGTAATTTAGATAAAGATGCGTGTGACATCACTGAGAGTATAAAATGCCTGGAATTGCATTTTACCTGAAATATTGGTTAACTAAATTACTCTACAGTTTGATGATATAATTAAATGCCAGTTTGTGCTGTGTGTGTGTGTGTGTGAGAGAGAAGAGTTTTAAATATATATATATATATATTCTTTGACCCTATTAATCCTGATAAACATTCTTCTGTAATGATGGGCACACTAAGATTTATGTGCAAGAATATTCATCACAACATTATGAATAATATTTGAAAGAAGATTTTAAGATATATTTAGGTTTTTATGTTATAGAAATGAATCTAGTAATTAAAATCATACAGCCTACTTTAAAAAATATTTAATGATATATTTTTAAAAGCCCCTTGGAAAAAATGCTAAATGAAAATACAAAAAGCAGAAAAGTGTTACACACTTTTCAGATTTGGTATATACATATATGTAAATATAAAAATGTTCACAATGAAGAAATCCAACTAAAAATATTGTTGGAGAGGGCTGTGAGAAGGTGCAGAGGGGGAAATTTCAGGAATCAGTCACTCCACAAAAACAACCATTAAACTGGCAGGAATTGTCTGGATTTACAATTTTGGAACTCTGACCACTAGTGGAACACTGCCTGGGGTGCAGGGAAAAGCTGGAGAAGAGGCTGGGTGAATTTTACCCTCCTGCAGCAGCTACCATCCCCTATCCCCCCATGACAGGCAGTAGTGGGGACTGCAGCACAGGCTCTTGATACAGCGGGTGCCAGGGTGGCCTATACAGATCTAGTCACCGCAAATCTGGGAGTACGTGATCTGCTTGCTGATCACAGCTTTTAAACACTTACTTCTGATCTTTGGAAGGCCTGTTGAAGGTGACCGTGGTTCTAACCCCTTCAGGCAAAAGCAGCAGAAGAGTCTTAAAAGACAGTACCTAATTTTTCTCTCTTTTCTCTTGTCATTTCCTGTTTAAGATAAAAAAAATTAGTCTGGAAATCCTAAATTAATGGTTCAAGTCCCCAACAACAAAAAAAGCAAAACAAAACAGAATAAAAACCTAACAATCCCAGAGGAGTGGAAGACCTAGATTTCCTGAGTTGCAAGATGATAATGAGTATAATGTCCAATGATCAATAACAACGAAATACAAAACACACAAAGAAATAGAAAAATATGACCCATTCACAGGGAAAATAAATGAAACTATCTCTGAGGAAGTTCATTTGTTGGCACAATTAATCAAGGACTTTAAATCAACTGTCTTAAATATGGTTAATGAGCTAAAGGAATCCATATACAAAGTACTAAATGAAATTGGGTTGTCCGAACAAAATTAAGAGATGGAAATTATAAAAAAAGAGCCAAACAGAAATGTTGGAGCTGCAAAGCACAATAATTTAAATGAAAAACTCATTAGATGGATGCAAAAGCAGATATGAAATGGCAGAAGAGAGGATCAGTGAACTTAAAGATAAAACCATCGAAATTTGCTGATGTGAGAAGCAGAGAGAAAAAAATAATGATGGAAAATAAACAGAGCTTGGGGGACATGTGGGCCACCATCAAGCATACCACCAAACATATCACTGGAGTCTCAGAAGGGCAAGAGAGAAAGGGTCAGAAAATATATGTGAAGAAATAATGGTCAAAAATTTCCTAAATGTGATGAAAGACGTTAATGTACACATGCAGGAAGCTCAGTTAACTCCAAGCAAGATAGTCAAAGAGATCTATAAGAAAGACCTTATAATGAGATTGTCCAAATGCAAATACACAAAGAAGATTTTGAAAGAAGCAAGAAAGAAACAAGTTGACACATATAATGGATCGATAACAAGAGTAAAGGAACTATCAACAAGAATTCTACTCTGACAAAATTATCTTTAAAAATGAAGGAGAAAGTAAGACATATACAGAAAACAAAATCTGAAAGAGTTCATTACCAGAAGAATTACCCTATAAAAATTTCTAAAGAGAGTCTCTTTAGGTTGAAATGAAAGAACACTATAACAGAAAGTCACAAGAAGAAACAAAGAACATTGGTAGAGACAACTTCACAGATAAATATAAAATTCTATATTATTATACTTTTGTTTGTAACTGCTTTCCCACCCACCCTCATACAACTTAATAGGCAAATATGCCAAAAATACTTAAAAACTACATCTATGTGCATACAATGTACAAAGATGCATTTGAGATAATAATAATATAAAGTGAGATGGAGATGTATATGGAGATTTTGGATACTACTGAAAATACAATGGAATTAGTCTAATTAGGTTGTTTTAATTAAAATGTTAATGGTAATTAAAAAGGCAATCACTAAGAAAATAACTAAAAATATAGAGAAAAGAAAAAAATGGAATGAAAAATATACATTACAAAAAGAGACTAAATGCAAAAACGGCAATAATTGAGCCAGGCTGCAGTGGCTTAGCAGGTAGAGTTCTTGGTTGCTACGCCAGTGACCTGGGTTCAATTCTCGGTACCTGCTGATACAAAAAAAAAAAATAGGCAATAACTGAGGAACAAAAAGACAAGATTTACAGAAAGTAAATAACTAAATTGTAGAAGTAAATCCATCCTTCTTGGCTATTACCGTAACATAAATTAAGGCAGAGATTGACAAATTGGATGAAAAAAAGATGAGCCATTTATATGCTGTCTGCAAGAATCTCACTTTATATACATTGACACAAGGGCATAAGATGTCAAGGGTGGAAAAGGATTCCATGTACACAATAATTAAAAGAGAGCTAGAGTACTTATATTATTGTAAAACAGAACAGACTTAAAGTCAAAAAAGTTTACAAGAGCCAAATAAGGATATTTCATATTGATAAAAGTTTCAGTCCAGCAAGAAGATACAACATTTATAAAGATCTATGCACCTCACAATAGAGACCCAAAATATGTAAAGGAAAAATTGGAATAACTGAAGGGAAAATAGGTAGTTGGATAGTTCAATGCACCATCTTTGACAAATCACAGAGCATCTAAACAGAAATCACTAAGGCAAAAATAAGGAGAACCACACTATTAACCTAATGGACATATTTAGTATACTCACTCCACCCAACAAGGACAGAATCCACATTCTTCTCAAGTACACATGGAACATTTTCTAAGATAGACCATATGTTAGGCCATAAATCAAATCTTAATACATTTCCAAAGGGTGAGATCATACAGGTTATCTTCTCAGATCACAGTGGAATAAAGCTAAGTCAATAATAGAAGGAAAAGTAGAAATTTTATAAATATGTGAAAACTAAACATACTCTTAAATGACCTAAGGATTGAGGAAGAAATCAAAAGGGAAATTAGCAAAATCTTCAAACAAATTAAAAATGAAACTGCACTATGTCAAACCTTATGAGATGCAACTACATCAGTGCTCAGAGAGAAATCTATAGCTCTACAGGCCTACATTGAAAAATAAGAAGGGCCACAAATTAAACTTGACTTCACAGCTAAAGAAATCTGAATAAGAAGAACAAACAAACTAAAAGTAAGTGGGAGGAAGGAAATAATCAAGATTGGAGCAGATATAAATGAAGTGTAGACCAGAGAAACAAAATAGAGAATCAGCGAAACTAAAAGTTGCATGTTTTTGGAGAAGAAATATACAATGAAGAAAAAAAACCTTTAATCCAACTGACAAAGAAAGAGGAAATACAAATAACTAAAATTGGGATTGAAATTGGAAGCATTGTTACCTATATTTCAAAAATAAAAAGGATTACAAGAGGATATATGAATAATTATATACCAACAAATTAGAAAACCTAACTGAAGTTGAAAAATTCCAAGAAAAATACAAATAACCTAAACTGATGCAAGAAGAAATAGACCCATAACAAGAAATAGACCTAAAATAGACCTATCAAAAGCAAAGAAAATGAATTAGTAATTAAAACCTCTCCACAAAGAAAAGTCCAGGACCAGTGGTTTCACTGCTGAATTCTACCAACAACTTAAGTAAAATTTAACACCAATCTGGCGAAAAGAACGCAATAATATATTAAAGGATTATATGCCATGACAAAGTGGAATTTATTCCAGGAATGCAAAGATCGTTGACATAAGAAAATTGATAAATACAATATAACACATTAATAGAATGAAGAAAAATAAAAACACAGAACCATCTCACATTTGCATTTGACAAAATCCAGCATCCTTTTATGCCAAAGGCACTCAGAGCACTAGGAATAGTAGGGAACTTTCTCAACATGATAAAACACATTTATGAAAAGCTAATGGGAAACATACTCAATGGTGAAAATCTGAAAGTCCCCTGTACCCAAGATCAGGAACAAGAAAATGATTCACCCTTTCACCACTATTATTCAACAATGTACTGGAAGTTCTGACCAGACTAATCAGGCTAGTGAACAATTAAAAGAAAACAAATAAAAAAGTAAGAAGTAAAAGTATCTCTATTCACAGATAACAGAATCCTATATATGGAAAATCCCAAAGACTCCACAAGAAAACTACTGGAACTAATGAATTAAGGAAAATTATAGGGTACAAGGTAAACGTGAATAAGTCAGATGTGTTTCTATGTATCTATAATGAACCATCTCAAAGGTAAATCTAAAAACAATTCCATTTAAAATAACATCTATGTTCTAAAAAATGATCTTGGTGATGAATATACAACTATATGATGCTACTGTGAACCATCGAGTGCACACCCTGTATGGAATGTTTGTATGTTAAGAATGTTTGTGTTTATATGTTGTTTCATCCATAAAAATATTTTAAAAATAAAACCTAGAAGAATAAAATACTTAAGAATAAATTTAACCAAGGAGGTGAAAGACTTGTACACTGAAAACTGTAAAATGTTACATTTAAAAATTACAGAAAACCTAAATAAATGGACACATATCCATTGTTCATGGGCTGGAAGACTTATTAAGATGTCTGTACTGCCTAAAGCAATCTAGAAATTCAACAGAACTCCTATCAAATTTCCAGAAAGACTTTTTGGCAGAAATGGACAACTTAATCCTCAAATCATATGAAATCTCAAGAGGCCCTGAATAGCCAACACAATCCTAAAGAAGTATGAATGTGAAGGTCTCACAATTCCTGACATCAAAACTACAGTAACTAAAACAGTGTGGTACTGACATAAGGATAGATACGCAAGAACAATGGAATAAAACCGAGAATCCAAAGATAAAGCCACACATACGACCTGTTGATTTTAGACCCAGATGCCTAGTCCATTCAATAGATGAATAATCACCTCTTCAACAAATAGTGCTGCAACAACTGGAAATCCCCAAGAAAAATAATGAATATTGCCCCCTACCTCTCATTATATGAAAAGTAATTCAAAATGGATCAACAACCTAAGAAAAGTGGTTATGCTATAAAACTCTTACTGGATAATATCTTTAGGAAATTGTAGTAGGCCATAGACTTTTAAATTTTACAACAAAACACAAGCAACAAAAGAAAAAATACACGAAATGTATGTCACCAAGATTGTGTATCAAAGGGCTTTATCACAAAAGTGAAAATACAACCTACAGAATGGTAGAAAATATTAGAAAATCATATATCTGATAAAGTTTAACATTCAGAATACATAAGAAACATCTAAACTCAACAACAAAGAGATACACAATCCAATTAAAAAATGAGCAAAGGATTTGAACAGGCATTTAATCAAAGAAGATATTCAAATGGCCAATAAATATATGAAAAGTTGCTCACGATTATTACCCATTAAAGAAATGCAGATTAAAACTTCAATGAGAGTTCACTTCACATCCACTTAGAATGGCTATGACTAAACAATGTGAAAATAAATGTTGGCAAGGATATGGAAAAGTAGGAATCTTCATACATTGTTAGTGGAAGGTAAAATGATGCAGTTTCTGTAGAAAAAGGGTTGGAAGGTCCTCATAAGGTTAAGCATAGAATTACTATATGCCCTGGTATTTGCACTCTTTGTATATACCTGCAAAGAATTGAAAGAAAGGGCTAGGACATTTGAACACCAGTATTCGTTGCAACATTATGAGCAATAGCTAAAAGGTGGATGCAACCCAAGTGTCCTTCAACACTTGAACAGATAAACATAATGTGCTAGATGTCTATATCCATTCAGCCATAAAAAGAAACAAAGTGTTACAACCAGAACTGTAACTAAAAATATCATACTGAGTGAAATAAACCAGACTAATATTGTAAATATGGCAAACATTGTTTGATTTCTCTTCTATGAAATACTTAGGATAAGCAAATTCTAGAGACAGAAGGCAGAATAGTGGTTACCAAGGGTGGAGAAAGGTATAATTTAAGTGCATTAAGTTAGTATGAGTTTTGTTTAGGGCTGATGAAAATGCTGTGGAAATAGTGTTGAAAGTGAGACAGTATTGTCAACGTATTTAATACCAAAGAACTGTCTTCTTAAAATGGCTAAAATGATTTTCATGTTACACATATTTTACCACAATTCAACATTTAAAAATGCAACCATTAGGTGAAGTTGTGTAAAGGGTATATAGGAACTCTCTGTGCTATCTTTGTAACTTTTCTGATAATTGGAAATCATTTCAAAATAAAGTGTGCAAAACTGGGACATGTTTCCTATATGCAGGAGTTCTAGTTCAAATGCTGTCATGAAAAGTGAGTGCCCCCTGTATGTATGTGTCATCCCATATCAAAGAACCTAGAGCAAAGTATACACTGAATAAATAGAAGCTTCAATTAATATTTCAGAATAGCAATAAGTTATGTTGAAAATGTAAATCAATGCCATATTCTATTGGAATTTAATATCAGGAGGAGGAATTTGCTTTTAATTTTATAGGCAGTATATAATCACTGAAACATTGTGTGAACTGACTGACAGTACTTCTGGGCACACAAAAGAGTTATCTTATATAGTGATGTTATCTAAAGGAAATGAAGATCATCGATCTACTTCTATGCAGCCAACTTGGAGGAGGGAATGAGATTAAATATTACTTTATAGAAAGAAATGTCTTGCTAGAGTACTGAATTATCCTTCATGTATATCTCTGCAACCAGTCATGTCTTTGATTTTTCTTTTCTTGCTATGTTAACTAGTTTCGAATTCTTAATATTGAAGACTTGCAAGAAGTCCTGGCTGAGTTAAAGCCTTTCATGACTCTTCTATCCCATCTCTGATTTAGTGAGCTCTATTGAATCAACAGTGAAGAATTGATGGAGAAATTGACGCAATTCTTTTGAAATCTCTGTTCACTTGGTTGTCCAACCATATTAGTAGAGAAAATGTGCATCTGTCAGAATGGGAAAAGGGAGAAAATATTTTTCGTTTGAAGAGCCTGCGTCCATTTGACAGATTCTAGTCAAGTGAAAGTGGTCGACAGTGATTTTGCCTTCAAAAGGCAGACCTTGCAAGGATTTCTGCTTAAAGCTACGGGACATAAGCACGTCTCTTGCCTCCAAGAACTATGGAACTCAATCAGAGCTTTTCGTCTCATGAACCTAGCTAAACAATGTAGAGCAATTAGAAAATTAAAATGATATAAATGTTTTGAGTTTCAAATAAGCAAAAAACTTGTTCCAATTACTTGGAAAACAAGTGATCAGGTTACTGATTGGCTCAGAAAACACTGCATTGAGCCAACAATTAAAACTCCATAGTTATTAATGTTTCACCTTTCTGTATCATTGACAAGGTAATCTGTGATTCTATTACACAAATATTTGAAATTGTTACAAAATTATCTCATAGCACTAAATTAGAATAAAACGTGAGCAAAGTACATATGAAAGTGATTTATTAAATTCTTTATTAAGCAATGGGTCACATACTAATTCCTTTAAGTACAGGGCAGATAGGATAGTGAATTTTTCATGGTTTTACCAAGTATTCAACAATAGCTAAAATATGTTGGCTCCAGAATAATTAATAAATAGGCATTCAAATTTTGAAACTGTCCTTAAACAATATTGGAACCGAACAGATGATTTTAGTTTTAAATAATTAAGGCAAGCCTAAAATGCAAATCTAAATGAACAGAATCCAAAACTTTGATGAATATAAAACTGCAAATCACGCAAAAAGAACAAGAAAGCATTCTATTAAAAAGCATGTGTGTGCATGGGTGGTTCAGTGGTAGAATGCTTGCCTTCCATGTGGGAGACCCAGGTTCAATTCCCGGACCATACACACATGCACACACACAAAACAGAAGACCAAAAACAACATGTTGTGATTAAGCAGGCATTTGGCAACTAAAAATTATAGGCAAAGAGGCACATTTTCTATGAAGAAAACGTAATATTAAATTTAAACACACTGTGACATTTCCCTGAACTTCAACTCCTTGAATGAAATGATAAAAAATGGTTTCATCTGCATTACAGGCAGTAGTGCAGAAAGTCATGCAATTCAATTATATTTCCATAGTATTCCATAACAAAGTATTTGCATTTTAGAGACTCAGATTTTTTTATATGGTACCTATTTAGATCGGATACTATGCATCTTCCTCACCTCTTTCTTTCTTCCTTTACATTAGTAGTCCACCTCCTGTGCAGAAAATCACTTTGCACTTGGAAAATCCCAGCATTTAAAATTGTTTTGGCAACCTGCTAAGGGACCCAGTCCAAAACTCTTTGCCGTGAAGACATCTATGCCTATAAAGAGATAATTGTGCTTCCTGCTTCTGTCTTCTTTAGACTGTGTAAACAATGAAAAGGGAGCTGGAAAAAGCTCAAATAACACAATCTGCTTGGATATATTTCCCCTCTGTAAACCCAGGAAGAATCAGAATGTACTTAAGTATATTCCATTGAAAGATAGCCAGAAATGTCTTGCTACCTGCTTCTCGAATAATAAATATTTGAGTTGACAATATTGTGTAAAGCTACCACCTCATTTTGTTGGTCTTTTTTAGCAGTAACTGAGCAATAACACTGAGCAATAACATCTGCATAACCTCTTTGAATAAGTTCACCTGTATCTACTAAAGCTAGGTATATCACTTTATGGCAGAGAAAAAGAATGAACACCATGAGTTTTTGTAGTAAGGCCAATCCACAGGAACCGAAGCCAGGTTTTTTGTAATATGTTTCTATTCCACAAAACCTATGCAGAAAGTGAAGACTGATGGACAGTGAAGCAGCTGAAATGAAGTGATTGTAGCAGGAGTGTGAATGTATTCAGTGGTCGCTCCCAAAACACAGTGGGAATCACTGACATACCCTATTGACATATGGTGTTTTATGACAACAGTTTCTACCCAGCAGAAAAAGGCAATATGCAGCTCAAGAAGGATAAAGCTCCCGCAAACAGCTATCAATCTAAGGTACAACATTGATTTTGGATCAACAGATACCTTCAAATGCGGTATCAAATAGTCGATAGCTATAAGGAAGCCATTTTAGTTGAGATATAACACAGAGAGAGCAGTGATCTCTATAAAAAAATGTTCTGGGAAAAAGCTGAAGTGAGCCCATGGAATCTAGTACTTATCAATTGGTTGGTTTGGAGGTCTAATGGGACTTACTGGTATGGCCCTATAATGTGGAATGCAGAACACATTCAGTATATATATATATATTCTGAATAGTTATTTTTGAACTATAACAGTCATTGAACTAAACAGCTACATAAAGCACATAATTGATTGACTCTATTATGGTCTCCAAATCAAGGATGATCATCTGGAGACCTTCAAAGAAGCAAGGATGACCCAGAGTCAATGTTGGACAATTCCAGGCTAACTGTCACAGACTGTATCTAAGAGAATGAGCAAGCTGAATTCATCTTGTTCACTAAAGTTGCCATGATGCTTACCATACAAACACTGCCACCAAAGCAAAGCATGTACCTGCAGGACAGAACAATCCACATCCCACTCCATGTCAGTTGCTCAGAGCAGTGTTATAACACATATTGGTGAGTAATGTCCTATCTGTTGGTGGGCAAAGAGGAGAAATCACATAAGTATAAAATATGATTTTAAGAATGTTTTGCTTCTCAGATTTCTATCATATATATTGCCCTAAATATCAGGGTTTCTTTATGCGATAGGCCTAGGAATGATATTGAGGTTGTATGGGGCAAGTTTTAGTCCCATTGGCTTAGCAGAAGTAAGCATTATAATAAATGCATATTTCTTGTAGCTATTCCAAAATGGAATATATGAGAAACATATAGCAGTGAAAAGTCATGGACTGAAGTCGTAGATTTTTTAGTTGGTGAACTATTGTATTTGGAAGAATATGTTATAAGCCACTTGACAAAAAAGAGCAACTAGACTATAAAACTGATTGAGAAAATAAAAAAAAAGTATTAAAAGCCAGAATGAAAGTAAGTAATGAAAGGTTTTTAGTACCAAGGCATTGAGTGGAATCCATTAAGAACTGGAAATTAGATTGGAGGTGCAGTTCTAGAGCTAATACTGTGCAGCGTTCCAACTCTGTATGTAATCCTAAAGGTCTGAAAATGTTAGGGTTGATGAACATAATTTTAAAAGGCAGAGAGAAAATAAATGACCAGCGATGCAGAAGAGAATATAAGAATTAGTGAGAGGCATTGCTGAAAATAAGGAAATTCTCAGCTAAAATTTCTTCTATAGGTATTGAGTGGTAAATGTTCACAGATGTGGGTTTATGTGCACAATAAAATAAAAGTGCATATAAAATCTGTTAGTGATAAATAAGAGAGATACATTTCTATGCATAAATGAAAAACAGCATACAATTTAATTACAGACAGTATGTGTCTTGTTAATATCGATACAACCAGAGAAGGAAGTGAGAAGTGGAGAAACAAACAATAAAGCTAAAAATAATTTTAAAGATTAAAGTAATGTAATTCAAAGGCAACACGATAAGCAGTGACAGTCATTTTAATTACCATCACACAGCAAATAGTAAACAACAGTACCAGCTTTCAAGTTCTGTCTGTCTAGCACTGCATAAATCATTTCTCAGTTTGCTTAGATCCACTAAATAAGATTTATGTGAGTAAGTAAGGAATACCTCAACCGCTCCTCTACAAGGACTGAAACTGTACAATATGAAGTAAACTGTTTGGACAAGCAGTTGCACCAAGAGGTGACTTGATATGTGAGCTTCTAAGGACTTTAATCTATTCCATCAAGTCATAGAGAAAAATATACAACTTCAGTATTAAAGTGAGATCAATATGTAAACAGAGCTTCAAAATAAGTCTCTTAGCTCTTCCTTCGATCCAGTGGCTCTTAAGCTCCTCCTGTACTGAGAACCAGGGGCCACCTTTGTTCATAACACGACTCTAATCACCCTAACTACACCAGGACATAGAAGATTATAAAACGTTTCTTATAAACTCTCTTTGGAAGTGTAATAAGGCATGCCTGCCCATGGGCAGCATTGGTGAAGGAGGCCAGATGGATGGAGCCTGTGGATTGTAGAGCACATCAATTCTTCAGAATACACTTGGAAAGTAGAGGTCCACTGGACACTTTGTCCAGTCCGATGACTGTCTGCTGTCCATATATTTCTCTCCTTCAGAAGTGGCCCGACCCCCATGCCATGTATAAAAGCATCATGTTTCATCCTAGCAACGGTCTTTAAGGTAGATATTATAAACCTGTTTTAGCAATAAGAAAAATTTGGAAGATAAATTGCTTGATGCTAACTGCCAGAAAGTGATCCAGTCAGGATGAAATCCAGCTCATTGCTATTCTCTAGCACATGCTCTTTATGTCCATAAGCTGCCCCACCAGACACAGAGGCTGTTTCCTCATCTCAGCTTGTGATATACCACTGAGCCTTTTCCAACCTCGAATGAGGGGCAGTACCCGTAATGGCAGGGCCCTCATGGAGGCCACAGGAGAAACACATCCCACAACCAAAGATGATGATAATGATCCCTCAACATCCCAATTGACCAACGGACAAGTCTGAAATGAACCGTTTCTTAAGTCTCAGAAATCAAGGAAGAAAATGAAATATTAGAAGTCTTCTGTATTCTAAATATGCAAATATATTACTAGATGCATACAAAGTACATATGGGGAAGAATAGTGTCCCCAACCCAAAATTCAAGTCCACCTGGAATCTCAGAATATGACCTTATATAGAAACAAGGTCTTTGCAGATGCAATCAGTTAGGTAAGGTGAGGTCATACCAGATCAAGATGGACTCCAATCTAGTGTGACTGGCACTCCTTAAAAGAATGGAAAATTTGTACAGTGACACAGACCCAAGGAAGAAGGCCATATTAAAACTAAGGCATACACTGGAGTTAAGCAGCTACAAATTATCGAACATCGAGATTGCCGGTAACTGCCAACAGTAGAGAACAGCAAAGAAGATTTCCTCCTCTAGAAACTTAGGAAGAGCATGACCCTGTGATAACTTGATTTCAGACTTCTAATCTCCAAAAATGTGTGACGGAGTAAATTCCTGTTGTTGTAAGCCACCAGTTTATGGTCATTTTTTATGGCATCCCTAGAAAATAAAGCAGTGCCCAATCACCAAGGTAGTAAAATATCAGTTCTGGAAATTTAGGAAAAAACATAAAAGAAACTGTATAACGTTTCACAAAATTAATAGAGCTCAGCAAGCAAGAAGAGCAGCAAACACTAGAAGGTACACGGTGTAATGTCAATGTTTAAGTATGAATCCAAGATATAAAGCTTTAGCCACGTAATGATCAGAAAGACAAGGACTCAGCACTGCAGAATGGCATTGCATCATTAAAAAATAGGCAATTTAGGAGGATATTCTGAACAGAGCTCTACACTCTGGCAATCTGCTGTTTAAACTCATAAAACTACATATAATCTATATCAAGAAAAAGTAATCATAATAATAATAACAATTTTGAAAGAATATTTGACAATTCCATGCAAGAAACTGAATTAGCCAAAGTTTTGGTTTGGAAGTGAAAAGTGATGATAATAAAATAAAATAACTATGGATTTTTAATTAAAGGGAGCAGCACAGATGGGGCAGGGAAGCAAGGTAAGATGTCTCCAACATCATTAGAGTTGCTTTGTGAAATTATCCCTGAATTGTGCAATTAAAATTCACCAAACTTAGAGACGATACAAATTTATGAGAACAAAAAACAAAAAGACACAAGTTTTGCAATGAATGAAGTTTATGAGATAATAAATTACTTATACAGTTTCATATACAGAAGTATAAGGCAATAAAATTTACAAAATTACTTCTTTAGGACAAAGACTCTTGGTGTAATTACAATGTGGAGTATAAGACAGTTCAAAATTGAATTGAATAGTACTTAAACTTCTGCATATCAGATATGTGGGAAGCACTGTACACTTTTATTGCTGGAGATGGCACCATTAATCATTAGACATAGGAATTTTGACCTTTTATTTTTTGTTGTTCCTAACTTGTGATAGTGGTGATAAATTTTCCCAGAATCCCATGCTCTCTTAGATGATTCCTTTTTTCACCCAATAAGAGGAGAATTTAGACATTGAGCAGAGCAGACCAAAATGACCCGTGATCTTAGTTGCATTAGGTACATTCCGAAAATAACCAGAGTAGCTTTAGCCATAGCTAGGTAATTGAACAACTTCATTTTGAGATCCAGGACTTAGCAATAATTGACATTCTTAGGCATAAATAATTAAATATACACAGTTAAAGGAGATTTCACAAACTTTAGTTCATATACCTTTAAAATTAAACATGAATGTATTAGATAAATATTTCTTTTGTCAACTAAGCACCTACAATTTTCAGATGAACTTTTTAGTGCCAAAGTTTACCTTCAAAAAGCATAATTTTCCTTCTCTGCACCAAATGGTTCACTGAATCTATAAAGACTTAAAGTATTCCATCTATGAACCAAATGGTTCACTGAATCTATAAAGACTTAAAGTATTCCATCTATGAACATTTAGGATGATGGGCCTTTGTCTGTTCTTTGTAACTCTTTAGAACCCATCTCACCTGTAATTATACCCATTACCATTATGTCCATTGTAGGTAGATGTTTATTTTCTAAGCCTGAAAAAATATTAGAAAAGTATCCTGCTACAACAGAAATGCCTACCCACTTGAGTGGATGGAACTTGAAATTCCAAATTTGTAAATCTATCCTTGCGGCTGAAGAAATAATTTGCCTATCTTCAAACAAATGACGGAATATAGAGGATGAATATATTGGTTGCCTAGAAGAAGTTAAGAGGAAACACTCTTTGTTCAAATGATTAAAGATTAGCATTTGAAAGACCCACTTTATTTTACAAATAAATTGTTGAACAAAGGGGGGCAACCTTGCTCATGGTCACACACCTATTCAACAGTATATATCTATGTGTGTGTGTGTGTGTGTGTGTGTGTGTGTGTGTGTGTGTTGGTGATGTGTATGTGTACGTGTGTTTGTGCCTTAACTTCTTACTTTCAGACCACTGTTCATTCTATTATTCTACCTAAGAATTAGTGATAATAATAGCATGCTTCCTGCTGTACAATTAATGTAAATTGCCTCCAAAATCATTTGCACTATCTTACTTGCACAAAACAGCACAACGTCATTATCAAAAAGTTCTTTCATACCTTTCCTATGCAGCCCAATAGAAGATGCTATCATTGAACTCGTCTTCCAAATGCAAATAGGCATCACGTAAATCCTTCCCCACTGGGACCTACAACATATTCTGGAGCAAGGGGATTACTCCAACTTCTTGAAAGGCTGTAGAATCCAAAGTTGAGCAGACAATGATCCTGGGGAGGTACACAGAATTCTAGGATGTCCGCTAAGTTTCTTGCCCCCTGGTGTAAATGCCCTGTAAAAGCTCCTCTTCTTGAGCATAATGGGCTGGCGATATGATGAATTTCACTCTCATAAATCGAATATGTTATGTGACATAGTGAATGATTGTTTAGGTGTAACTGAGATGCCCAAATCAGATGATTTTGAATTAATTATAACAGCGGTTTCCAAAAGAGACTGAACTAATCAGGTAAGCCCTTGAAATGGACTGGGCCCTTGCTGAAAGAAAAAAAATTGAAACATGAGAGAAATTCTGCTGCTGCTGGATTTGAAGAAATAAAGTCACACATTGTGAGAGGGTCCATGGAGGGAGTCATATAGAAAGAATCTGAAAACATCCTCTGGATGCTAAGAGAGGAATCCAGCTGACAACAAGCAAGAAAATGGAGACATCAATTATACAGCTAAAAGGAAATGAATTATGCTAACGACATGAGAAGAAGAATCTGAGACTCAGACAAGAGCATAATCGAGACAATGCTGGATTTGTAAAACTCTTAGCAGAGAATCAAGCCATGCCATGTTTGAACTTCTGACTGAGATGGTGAGCTAATGAATGTGTGTTGTTATAAGCCACTAAATTTGTGACAACTTGTTGCATATCAACAGAAAACTAAAACACCGTGGAACTAGCCAGCAATCATAATGGCCACCCAGTTTGAGTGGGGGCTGATGAAGCAAAATGACAAATGGAGATGTAGCCCACATCTTCTGTCTCACTTTAGGTTCAATGGCAAGCATTGAAGCACATGTCCCCAAATGTGTAATTGGAATAAAATACTTAACAGCTATAGTAACCACAAACTGATATATTGCCCCTAGATTAGTAGTCATTATAGTAAGAAGGGTCAAGTACAAGACCCTGAAACTGCTTCCTATCAGCATGATCTGTAAATCTGAAGTAATACTGCATCCTGCACTGACAGATACTGTGACTGCCGACATATCCCTATTCAATTCACCTTTATGTCCTGAATAAGTGATATGGATACTGGCAGATAAGAGGGCAGTAAATTTAACCAAGTAGAAGCCCTCATTGTAGCCAGTAGGCTAAAATGATATATTCTTTTAGGATAGATCAACGAAATCTTGAGAACTTAGTGTACGGCTATTGATCTAATGAATGCACTCTTTTCAATCCTCATCCAAAAGCAGTTCACTTGCATGTGGAAAGAAGAATAATATACATTCACAGTATTGTTTCAGTATACCATGCTAACTTTCTTGCTTTACTAAAAATAAAGCCTGCAGGGACTTGATGTTAATGTTCACTGAGCTTGAATTTGGCTCAATGGATGGTAATTGGACTGGTGAACAGAAACTGGCAACAGAGAGTAGGAGATAAAACCTAAAAATATTCAGAGGCCTTTTATATTGGTGAAGATTTTAGAGGTTCAATAATCTGGAATGTTCAGAACAAACAATTATACTTCGTACCACCTACTACTAAATAAACGTTAACAGCGCTTGATGGGCCCCTTAAGATTTTAGAGGTTGCATATGCCATACCTACAAATACTATGCTAATTCACTTATTGGATGCTTCATAAGGCTTCCAGTTCAAAAGGGGCCCAGAACAAGATTAGAATCTTCATCAGGTCTAGACTATGTGGAAAAATCCCTGCCATTTGTGCTTTATGACATAGGAGATCCAAGGCTGATATAGGTATCCATCATAGATAAGGATAAATTAAGCATCTGCCAATTCCCCATAGTACAGACTCTCACCACTCTGTATCTTCAGCAAGAACTGTCCACCCTTGAAATGCATCTCCTGGTGTGCCACTGATAGATATTGAATATCTGGTGTATAGTGGGACATCAGTGATTATGCATCAGACTTGTCCATAATGAGGTGAGATGGATGTGTATTATGCAATTTGCAAGATCAGTTGGGCACAGCACAAATCCTTCAGGCACTGGATATGGTGCATTTGTGATAGGGTTCGAACAGATCCAATATTTTCAAGTATGTTTTGTAAAGAGGACTCAGAGAACTCCCATGCCACTCAGACCTTTTGAACCATCACCTTTTTCTCATCTCAATCTACAGCATTGAAGAGATTCCTTATAACCTGCAAAGAGAGGAAAAAACTCAGGTCAGGTTCACAGATGGGTCAGCTGAATATTTGTGTGTGTGCTGGAAGCCAACTTCTGCTATACTACAGGTCCTCTCAGAAGTGGCATTAAGGACAAAGAGTGGGAAATCCTTCTAGTCAATGGGGTTGCTTGTGCTCACTAAGTTGTCTAATTTCTGCAAAATCAAAATTGGCCCAAGGGAAGGATATATATATATAAACTACCAGGAAGTGAAAAATGTCTTAGCCATTTGACAATGGGTTTCAAAATAGCAAGATTTCAAGATGGCAAACAAGGAGATTTGGCAAATAAACATATGGATGGACATTTGGGATAAACTATAAAGTATGAGGATATTGTGTCTCATGTCAATGGCCACCAAAAAGAATCCTCCAGAGAGAAGGCACTCAAATTTAGGTTAAGAGATTATTTTTTCAGGTCTTTCAGCCCTCCCCTGTTCTAAACCAGCCCAAAATTTTGAGAATTGGGCCCCAAAAAAGATGTGGGATTAGGTATGGGCCCAATAGCATGGGTTTCTTTCACCAGTCTTGATTCGCTTGCTGTCTCTTCTGAATGACTAACTTGATATCAGCACACCTTGCACTGGTGGTAGTAATAGATCAGAACACCATAAGTGAGTAAGGCAATCACAACCAAAGGGGGGAAAGGAGTAGAATAGAACCTGGAGAAGTATAGATATCTCTCTATTCCGCTGTGCCTCTGGACGGACGCTGAGGGGGAAACTGTAGCTTCCATGACCTGACAACTGAGCAGATCCAGTGAAATTCCACACCCCCACCCCCCTAAGTAGCAGGATGAAATGTTGGTCAAGAGTGAAAGAAATGCAGTATAAGTGATGGAAGAGAGAGTTGAGTTGATGAATATCAATTATAGACTCTGAGCCAGCTACTTCCATCTTGTTCCACTCACTTCCTATAAAAAGTTGTTTTTATAGAAATTGCAATTGACCACAACCTTGCAGACTTGGTAACTGAATAGACTGAATGAGGGATCTGAGCAGTACAAGGGTGGACAGTATGTGGACAGTATAACAGATGATTTTGCTTCCTCTTCTCATCTCTTGGCCCAGCTCCAATTGCTGACAAAACTGGACTGAACAATTTCATACAAACCAACCCTCAAACTGAGTACACTCCACCACAACTGCCTTGCTTACTTCTTTCAGATTTCTGCCTTTGAATTTTCTTCAGATCCTAGGATACTTACTGACTGTTCTCTGCACAAACACTACAGAAATGAAGGGCAGTTAACAACCCTGGAGGTAGCCTCAACCCACACAGGATGGGAGCTGTTTTCTTTGCTAAAACTGCCAGAATGCAATATACAAGAAATGGAACAGCTTTTAAAAGGAGAATTTATAAAGATTCAAGTTTGTAGTTCTAAGCCATAGAAATGTCCAAAGATACCTTAACTCCAAAGAAAGGGCTGATGAAGTTTGAGGTTTCTCTCTCAATTGGGAAAGCACATGGCGATGTCTCCTAGCTTTCTCTTCACATTTCATAAGGCTTCCCTGGGGGCATTTTCTTTCTGCATCTCCAAGGACCTCTGGCTGTTCTGGGTTCTGTCAGCTCTGAGCTTTTCCCAAAAAGGTTCCCTCTTAAAAGGCTCCAGTAAGCAACCCTCGCTTCAATGTGTGGAGACGCATCTCCATGGAAACCACCTAATCAAAAGTTACCACCCACAATTGGGTGGGTCACATCTCTATGGAAACAATAAAAAAGATCCCACCCAGCAATATCAAAGGAGGGCTAAAGAGCATGGCTTTTCTGAGGTGCATGACAGTTTCGAACCAGCACAGGTGCTGGTAGGTGAATGCTCCAGCAGAAAGATAATTCCAAGGAGGATTTTGCATGTTTCTCAGATGTCCTTAAAAAATTCAACCCCTGTTGCCTACAGCCACAGCATTAATAACAACTCTTGTCCTTCTCCTTTCCCTATTTCAAGCTCCCTGCCTCCTCACTCTTGTTTTTGGAGACGTGTCTCAAGTAAACCCTCAGCCCCTTATCTCAGACACTACTTTTAGGGAAATGTAATTGAAGCACCCATGATTAATGCAAAGCTCCTAGATGTTAAGAATGATTGGTTTATGCTCATTATCATTTATAACATCCATATTATTGAACTAATACTGGATGGATATGCATTATGCATATTAGAATAGTTAAATAGCAAGAGTATTCCTATATGTCATGAGTTCATTCACAGATGATATCAAAATTTGTGCTAAAATACCTGTGTACGCTAAAAGTGCTTCAGTATACAATTATCCATCTGAGATGACGTTTTTCAGCCCGACATTTAATATTGTGACAAAACAGGCTAACAGTTCTACTGAGACTTGCCTAGGATTTCAAAGGAAGTGTCTCCAAGCAGAAACTTTTTAATTAAAGTTTGATTTAATGGAAATTAAGATTCACAAAAACAACTGCTTAAAGCAATATCAAACATCCAGACTGGAAATAAATCTTTAAAGTTTTAATCTGAGAGCTTTCAATCACCTGTAGATTTGCTATAATATCCAAGCCCAGGTTTCAGATTTGGAAAGTCACTGTAAGGGTTCTCTTTCTCTTCACTACCTTGTGTAGATTGTAATCAGGCTGATTTCTCTCTGTGGACAAGAGTAATATTTTTGTTGTTGTGGCTGTTGTTTTCAAGTTTGGATTCCCCACAGTGATTTGCACATAGTATTAATTTAAAAGGGATTATTAGCTAACATTTTTGAGCTCATACAATATGACAGTTATGGTTCCAAGCAATTTGCATGTATATTTCCATATTTAATTTTCACAGCATCTCTAAGAAGTAGACAAAATTATTATCTCCATTTTATAAATGAAGAATTTATGGCAAAGGGATCTATAATAAGTCACCCAGTGTAATGTCCCATAGTGAAAGATAAAAACCTCAGCAGTCTGACTCCGAATTATTCATACTTAACAACTAGACAAATGTGGTTACTAAATATTAAATAGAATAACTGAGGGTGGTAGTTCTTTAAATAAGACTCTTAAATTTTTTTAAAAGAATATGTTTTTACCTATGCCATTTTTACCATCCTATATTCAAGTTTGTATTCTTCAATAGATAAACTATTTTATATCCCTCATGATTAACATTATAGGATTTATTTCTAAGGTATCATCATAATAGCAATTTCCCTATCATTTTATCTGAACATATGCCTTTATACTTCAAATATTTTTTAAGAATATTCTTCACTCTTATATTCTAAATCATATGCCATTAAGCAATTAGGAGCTGATTCCTCAGAAATTGAAAGGAACAAAAGAAGAAACAATCAAGGAATATCATCTATTGAGTTTAGAAATCACCTAATGAATGAAGAGACGGACTTATGAGAAGTATAAAGAGCTAGAACGGCTGAAAACTGAAGACAGAAGATGAAAGTGGTAATGTAACTTACCCAGTCTAGGCCCTTTCCCCATCAAAAAAAAAACAGACAAGCAAAAACAAACAAAAGCAAACAAAGTAAAAAAAGTCAGCAAATGATGCTGCAATAACAGATACCCACGTGGAAAATAATGAAATGTGACCCTGCCACACAGCATACAAAACAACAACAAAAAAAGTGGTAATATAACTGAATGTTACACATACCATTGAAGAAAGGGAATTATTTGTCATCTTTGCTTGTATCCTGTATCTTGGAGTACTCTGGTGCTGCAAAGATACTAAAATCATTTTTTTTCCACCTTTGAGGTTTTACAAACTTGGAAGTACAGCCCCTTGTAAAATGAGTAGAAGAAGCTGGTCATTTATAAAATAGACCCACATTTTCTCTGAACAAATGTAATTTCAATAAAACTTTTGAGATGCCATTTTAATCCCTCTGTTACTGTTGACTGTAATTCAAATATAACGTAACTAGCTTAATTAGAATGTTTCACATTGGGAGGAATGAGTCAACTTGTACCACTTCAAATTCTAACGGGGGTCAACATGTTTACCGGTGTGCTGGTTTGAAAGGAAGTGTGCCCCCTTAGAAAAGCCATATTTTAATATAAATCCCATTTCATAAAGGTAGAATAATCTCTATTCAATACTGTATGTTTGAAACTGTGATGAGATCATCTCCCTGGATGATGTGATTTAGCCAAGAGTGGTTGTTAAACTGGATTAAGGGACAACATGTCCCATTTGGGTGGGTTTTGATTGGTTTATTGGAGTCCTATAAAAGAGGAAATATTTTGGAGAATTAGAGATTCAGAGAGAGCAGAGAAAGCTGCAGCACTACAAAGCAGAGTCCACAAGCCAGCGACCTTTGGAGATGAAAAAGGAAAAGGCCTCCCGGGGAGCTTCATGAAACAGGAAGCCAAGAGAGAAAGTAGCAGATGATGCCTTGCTTGCCATGTGCCCTTCCAGCCGAGAGAGAAACTGTGACCGTGGTTGCCATGTGCCCTTCTAGATGAGAGAGAAACCCTGAACTTCATCGGCTTTCTTGAACCAAGGTATCTTTCCCTGGATGCCTTTGATTGAACATTTCTATAGACTTGTTTTAATTGGGACATTTTCTCGGCCTTAGAATGTAAACTAGCAACTCATTAAATGTCCCTTGTTAAAAGCCATTCGTTTCTGATATATTGCATTCCGGCAGCAAGCAAACTAGAACAACCGGATTCCCAGAAGAACAGCTAGTGTGTAGCAAGACAATTCTCCTCTTCAATCAACATAATTCAAATGGAGACTAGAACTATGAATGCTGCATCCACCAATCCGCCAATCATTTTGTGACCTAATCTTCCTTAATTTATAAACTACATTTAAATATATTTCCAAATCTATTTTTCTTAAATTATAAGTTTAATTTCCTAAAATAGAAAACACAATTATATAAAAAATCAGTTAATATTTTTAATGCCTTGTATTTTTCTATATTAAAGGGCTGTTGACATTATCTAAAATATCTTACCAACTTAGCACACACTATTAATTGCAGAGTATTTCAGATGTCTTATAGAGTGAATTAACTCAGGTGGCTGCAATAGTCAAATACATTTCTTGAGATCATAACCCAGAATAAATTCATTTTTAGGAGCCCTATCTGATATGTAAAACATGTATTTCAGTTTGTCACACAGAACGTAAATTGTCAAACCTAATATACAGACAACTAGGTGAATAGATACTGTTCGTGACATGATCATTATATGTAGACTTAAATTGTCAGTGAAGATGAGAAAACTTATGATACTTTGCTTTGATTCACAAACGTTCTTCCTTTTTGGTTTTCCCATTGCATATTTTATTCAACCTTACAAATGTAAATGTCAGTTTTCTAGGAGGAAGCTGGTGGCAAGGTCATTAGACTGCTGGATGGATTTAATGTGAGCCTTTAGGAAATATGCAAACCTCATATGTGTTTAAGCAAGAACCTTCATCTTGAACAAATTGCTTGCTACATCCAGATAACTCCAAGTGGAGTGTCAGGCTGTTAAATGTATATCATCCCACTAGACTGCTCTATAAATTATGATTCTTCATTCTCAAAGCAGATAAATTTAAAGTAATTTTTAAATGATGACTCTTTTATCTTATAATATAAAAATGGAAACATTTAAAAATTATAATGAACTTATTAAAAATAACTTTTTGCTATTCAGAGAAAGAAGGGAAATCATTATGGGCAAATGGAAAATTGTTGATTACCGAGTTAAAAAGTCTAAGCAAGATATTACATCAATAGCATTCTCAATGCAACTTCTTAACTCTACAGATATACCTATTAATTTTCCCCATTAAATTCACCCCTCTGATTTTATTTACTATACAGAGCACAAAAAAAAATCAAAAGTAACTTTTTATGATTCATCTATCACATCACATTTGCTGTCGGCAAGTAATTTTCTGCATGAAAGTTTTAACCATCTTTAAACCTTGTATATATGGAAGTTAGCATAAAAGATGCTGTGGTGAAATCACAGGTGTGTACTTAGATACCAGTTATGACTGTTTAGAAAATGTCATCATTATCTCCATGGTAAGCATGCAGTTATCTTAGGATGATTAACTTACACACAAGTATTATATAGAAGACTCATTTTTGAAACAGTGAGCATGCATGTCCTTTGTAAGTTTGTTTAATGACATTTTTAACTCCTTAATATATTTGTGCGATTTGTGTTCACATATCTTTAACTTTCTTGCTTTGATAGCAAAGATTTTGGTATGAAAGAAATAGGGAATTTGTGTATGTGGCATAATGAAAACTCATCTGAAAACTTTAGAAGCCTTTTGGAGAAAATAGCCAACTAATTAAACCATTATTATACTGGTTAGGCAGCATTAGGAATGAAAAGAAACAAGTGAACCAAGCTCCAGCCTACTGGGACTGCTCTGTATGCAAAACATTAACACTACACAAATGATTTAAGAGTAACATAGTCTGCATTCCCAGAGACAATCATTTAATCATTTCCATTCTGTATAAAAGCCTTCTTCCTGACCCTGAATTAAAAATAGCTCCAGAAAAATACATCTGCCAAGTTTGGAAACAGGAGGGAGAATGCCAAGTACTTATGCAGAAAACCCTCTTAAGTCCTATTTAGTTATTTGAGAAGATGAGGTTCTGCGCAGAAGATTGGAAGGTGTTTCCGATTTGAGTCGCAAGGGTGGATAACAGATAGAGGCTTGGACCCAGGATGAAATGATGTGAGATTCTGCCAAGTGTTCTCTGTTCAGCAGTTGTGTCACCTACAGTGGGCAAATGACTTCTTGAAGTCTGTTTTCAATTGGTAAAATGACCTTAATAACTCCTGCCAGCTCACTGCAGAGGGCTAGTGTGAGGATAAGTGAAATAATAGATGCAAAAGTATACTTTACAGATTGTCAACCTCAAAAATATTGTATTGACTGCCCTGGGTTATTTGAGGAAAATATGATTCCACTTCTATTTTGTTTCACTTACCTTCCCTAAATTCCCATTTCCTCATCTGTAAAATGAAAGGATTGTGCTGGAGGCATCCATGATCTTATCCAGCTCTGTAAACCACAGAAGTAGCTTAAAAGTCTAGAAAGTAGAAGACTGGAGCCTCTTCTTTTTGTAAGTATGAAATATCAAAAATATTTTTAAGATAAGTAATATGTAAAAAGATGCATGTGTTGTATGTTTGAAATTTTAGACATAAGTTCATGCTTTTAACAGCAAACATATAATGCCATATATATATTCAGTATAAACATATATATTCATATACTATACATATGAACTAAATGCATATCGTATGTGTGAAGTATATCCATATAGTATATATGCACTATATGATACTCTATATAAAAATATATAATATGGATAGGGAGGTTGAAAATTTTTAATACGTATGTATTTATGACAGATTACAGATAATATGGTATGAAAAGGGACACTGTTAAAATAATTTAGAATAGCTATAAAAATAGTTTGTAAATCCTGAATCCTGTCAGTATAAATCTAGACTGCATGCATAAGGTCATTTAGGGATAAAGTTATGATTTAAATTGAGACTTTTCATAACTGTGAGAGTCAAGTCACTCTCCCTGCCCTAATCCCTTAACTTCCCACACCCACCCTCCAGTGAGAAGTACTTTTGGGACAGAAAGCATAAAATATTTGTATAAACTTTTATAAAAACAAAAATCCTAAAGCAATCATATAACAATAGAACAAGCAGTGTGGAAATGTCAAAATTTGTCTCAAGGGAAACTCAAAGCCTTTCTTTAGATGTGTCCCAAGTTCTCTCTTAGAACAATTATGCCGCTTTTTTAGGTGACAGCCTAACACAGAGAACACTTTTAGGTTACACTGTAGCAAATACATGTTTAAGCCAAACATTACAGCAGACCACATGCAGATCGTACAAACTTTTTTTCTTTCGGTGCATGTTCTGGGAATCAAATCCCCGGGCCTCCCTCATGAAAGGCAGGCATTCTAACCACTGAACCACCCGTGCCCCCAGTTCATACAAACTTCTACACACACACACACACACACACACACACACACACACACACACACACATTCACATGCAATTCATATTGGCTCTAATATGAATGAATTTTAATTACCACAATTTCGTTAAATAACACATCTCCCAACAACAGTCCAGATCTTAGTTACCAAAGTATATTACCTGTAAGTAACTGCATACCTCCAAACTTGACTTCTAGCTCTTCAGTACACAAACAATTATGTAAATAACAAAAGCGCATCCTGCTCAGTGACGAGTGATGTCACTTATTTCAGAGTCTGTCGCGGATTGGCCACTGTGCACTTGTGATTCCATCCATGCACAAAAAAAGCAAAAAGCGTGCAATTGCATTGCTTCCTTGTTTTCCAATAATAAATCTGACAGTTTTACAAAAATGGATACTTGAAACAGGGAATTGTTAATAAAGATGAAAGTGCAGTAATGAAACAAAAATGATAACACTGGAAAGTGAAGCTAGAATCAAATATAAATGAGGTAATAGAGGAAACCCCTAACAGGGGGAAGGCTGATCTTATCGCTGTTTGAGAGTCTGAAGTCACAGGAATTTAGCGAGGGTGAACTTACCAGCCTAAGTGAGGAAAAGGATGAAAATGTTCCAGTAGAAGAAAGGTGGGGAGAAAAGTTCATATTGAAGGAACTCTTGGAAATATTTCACAATATTGGAAGCACAAAGGATAAAATTTTGAAGCTGATCCAAACTCAGAAAAAGAGTTTGACAATTTGCCAAAGCAGAGAAATGATCCTAGTATTGTATCATAAATTACATGATGAAAAGAAGGCAAGCACCAATCAAAAAAGAAATAGAACGCTTTACTTCTCACATTCTCAGGGTTTCCAGTGCTGAAAATTACCTTGTATGAAATAGATATTAGTTTTATTGTTTATTTCATTTCCTTGAACATTGACAGTAAGAAGGTTTTTAATATTTTGACCAAAGTTTTTAAAGGACATAAACAAACATTTCCCTCATTGATTAAGAACATTTTGCATGTTTACAGTTTTCATGGAAATCTACATCACTCTGCACTGCTGTGCAAAGTGAGAACGCCAATTGATCTATCTATATCATATATTATCTATATATCCATATATATCCATATGTATTCATATATATCCATGTATGTTCATATATATCCATGTATATTCATATATATCCCTGTATAGAGAGGGAGAGTAAAGGAAGGAGAGATAGATGCACTATGTTTTTAGTGATAAAGCCTTTTGGGGAGTGAGGTTGGGTCATGAATATTTCTGGCATTTAAAAATTAACACTCATGCCAATTTTGTTCCAATTTACTGATTTCTACAGCATAAATGCCCTCACATAGACAAGCCCATGCTTAACATGTATTTCAAATATCAAGCTCATGTTTCAACTCTCCTTACCTTCAAGGTGACATCTCCTACACCAAAGATGGATTTAATAAGGTCTTTTTAGCTGTCTATATGGCTAACTCAATGCAGCCCTAACCATTACAAGGCACATTAGTTTCCTGCCAGGATATTTTTATCATGGATTAAGCTTGAGGCCTATCACAGTCCATGATTTTAATGTTAAACACCCATCTTAAATCTCTTTCCTTCAGCTTCTTGATTTTCCCATTTTCATGTCTTTTGCACTTGATTGCATATTTTCTACTTCCTATTTTCAATGAAAAATTTTCTGTTGAGTTTTCTCTTAGCACTGCTATTTTGTATGGTTATGTTTTTAATTATCTCTACAAAGCCTATTCAAGCCCTCCAAATTTTGGCATATGCTGTAAATTGAAAATAAGTTCTGTGTTACTATATAGAAGGATGGCTTTAGTCTATTGCTTCGGGAAATTTTTGCTATTAATCCCAGTAAAATTTTCCTGATGCAGCTTTTCTCATGGGTTTAGTATATCGTATGCCTCTTGATTTTTATTTATATCTCTTGTCAGCAGAATATGATACATTATTTTATAATTAATTGAAAGTTAATAATAAATTTATACTATATATATCTATATCTGATTTTTAAGTAAAAAGATTCCATTCTTATTTATTGTTTATTTACATCTATGCATGCCATAAAACAAAGTATCATACAGAGAAATGTTTATTTTATGAAGTTTTGTTATACCTTGATTACATATTGAAGTTAAAAACAACAAATAAAAACAAGATATTATTCTGAAAGTTACTATGATTTTTATGAACAATCTACAAGGTAACAAAAATTATGTTATATAACTCAGTTCAACAAAGGTGGCCATCTAAATTGCTCTAGACACATAGAAGACTAAGTTTCCAACCTTAGTGAGAAACATTGAATCCATATATAACCCTTTCTGAAACTTATTATCAAATGAGGAAAAAAATCCCTAGCTGACTCCCTTATTTTATGATGGGGCTTTGACACTTGAATGAACTAGTAATTGTAGCTGTTTCAGAAAAAGGTCAATTTTGACAAATGGCCCCTTGAACATGGTGAAAGCACTCTTTCACTGTCAGTCTAAGGCCTTTGTTCAATAAATGTAGTTATATAATCAGCAACTCATTTTGGGTGGACTACAATATACACAGAGGGCATTTGGGAGGAAGCATAAGGCTTCATTTTTGTCTTAAAACAATCTGTGTTCTTAATTGCAAAAACAAACACGAATTGGTATAAAAATTCATAGGTAACTGAGTTACATGAATAAGTTACTATAGCTGACAATAAGCCCTTGAGTGCCACACAATCAAGGGTAGATGAAGGATAAGAGATAGGATAGAATGGAGACTGTATAAATGTTATTATGTGGCAGATAACTGGTAGTGAATGTCATGAATAAATGAAAAGCCCAAAATAGAGACCTTCCTCATAAAAGTTTGGTTCAATGGGTGTCAAATCAAATTCACATTTATGCATTTCTCCAGTTAAAGTTGAAGAGCAAACTTTATTCATAGATACTTTCTTCTTCAGTACTTGAATTATAATTCTAATAATTCATTGTGAAAACATATATATGTGTGTGCATATATATATATAATACATATATGTATATATATATATATATATTCTTAATGTCATTAGATTTATTTAAAGAGCTCTTAGTAGTTATTCTATCACCAATATAGTAGCAGGTATCATTTTAGAAAAGCGAATTCTTGGCATGTTAACACAGAAAAGGAGCTACCTCATGATGAAAGTTTCTGAGAAGCAATAGATATGTATTCTATGTTCACAAATTAATCCATCAAAATAAGTTTTTGTTTGAATGCCCAAAGTGTGCTTTACACTTCTGCAACATGTAAGAGATGGGAAAGAAATAAAAATACTGGTAATCACCATAAAAGAGCTAACAACACAAGGCAAATTGTGGATGTGATAAAGTGCACTATTACAGTAAGGATGAGACAATTATTCAGGAACGGTTCAAGGAAGATGAAGACAATGACAAAAAAGAAGATGAAGAAGGAAGAGGGTAGGAGAAGGAAGAAGGGGGGAGAAGAAGTAATCTACCTAAGAGAGGATACCAGTTTCCTTTATGCACCACGATGTAATAAAATGTGGATTGGTAAGAATAATGTTCAACACCATACCAGGTAGAGAGGGAAAAATGAAAGGTAAAATTATGGACAATGGAGAAAGCATGCTACCTCCTCAAACGGTGACATGAGAAAAAAAGAAAAGGAAAGAATGAAGGTTGGGAAGGATGCAGTAGCATAGGGCAAAGAGAGCGATTGTGGAGAGGAATCATTAAGTAAAAATCCAAATTAAGCTAAAAAAGCTGGAAAAATATATAGAGAAAAACAGTAAATACTTGTTGTTTATTGTTGTGGGGGATTTTTGAACTATTATTTTAAGAGGGTGGGGAATAGAAAGAAATGCTCTTTGGAGTCTATTACTCTGGCACCAAAATGCTAGAAAATTTACGTTATTCATTATCAAATCTCATTCTTAAATGAGTCTTGGAATAGTGTAGATAAATGTCCCAGTGGAAGTAAACATAAGGCAATGTGAAATATTATAATAGACATCAGGTAAGAATTCAGGCCTTATGACTTAAAAAATAATAATAATAATAATAAATCATCACCTTTATAGACACAAGCGTTAAAAACTTTAAAACAGATAAGCATGAAAAAAAGAGGGTCAAAGATAAAGTCTCAGGAAATGCTGAGGATGGAGCTATCATATGAGAAATAGAAGTAAGACTAAAAAGGCAGTGGAAGAATTCTCGCCTGCCATGCGGGAAACTGAGGTTGGATTCCCAGCCCGTGCACTTCTGAAAACAAACAAACAAAAGAAACCAACAAAACAAACAAATAAATAAAACATTCAACAAATGGTGCTGTAATAATGGGATACTCACATGGAAAAAGAATGAAATGTGACCCCGCCCCACAGCATACAAAAAAAAAATAAGAAGATAAAAGGAAATGAAAAGTGATGTAATGCATTGTATATAAGCGAAGGAGAAAATTTTAAGAGACTGACCTAATTAATTATATCAGATATCAAATTGAAGTCGGAAAAAATGAGGCTAAGTCGGCAATGATAAAATAGGAATGCATGAGTCATGTAGTTTTATAGAAGTTTTGAAAAGAAAATCAAATTTAAGGGGATTAAGGAAAGAATCGATGGTAAAGAAACAGAGAGCATAGAAGACTGACAATAGCTCATCAGAAAGAAAAGCAAGATGAATTAAAGATTTCACCATGGGAAGGCAAGGGTGCAATATAATGTAGTAGTTTAGGGCGACGGAATTAGATTGACCCAGTCCCTGTGGCAAGGGCTGATGCGTCTACTTGTTGCTCAGGTAACTGGGACAAATGATTTATCCTGTCTAAATGTTTTTTTTTTCCTCATACGGAAAATGAGTTAATAGAGGTACTTATCATATAAGTTTCTTATGAGAATTAAATTAATTACTCATGAAAATCACTTAATGCATCACTTGCAGTTAAGTTCCTAACTTTGTAGCAACTTAAGAGATTCCAATGAATTTAGGAATTCAAATTCACATCATCTGACACAAAATCTCTAAGAATTAACTACAGTATTTAATATCCGTATTTATTTTATAATTAATGGCATTTATAATACATTTATAACACTAAAATTATTTTATAATGCAATGGTAATTTATAACATTATGTTCAAATACAATTGGAACGTTTCATTGTTATGCATATGGCTTTCTCTCCTAATCAGTTTAATTATAGTCAACTACCCCAAAACCTAACAACACAGGAATTCTGGTTCTATATGTCTGAATTTTCACTAACATGGTACCATGCAAAGTGAGGACTGTCTGTATATAAAATTGTACACTGTGCAATTGTATGCTTTGAACAAAATATAAAAATTATATTAAAGATGTATAGCTTTATCCTTTAAATAAATCTATGGAGAATGTTCCATTGTAATGAAAATAATAATAATAATTGAGATATTTACAGATACACTGCCTGGTTTATAAGTATGGCAGGCAACAGGGCATACCTAATTGTCTCATCCTGGGCTGGAATGACCAATTATTACCAATGTGTGCCAAATGGAAACGCTGCAGAATAAATAACATAACCTCTTCCTCACTGTATTTTAAAGTATGTGAGATTTATTATAAGCCTAATTCTAGTTCAATGAATGCTATAAACAAATTGCACCATGGGTCATTTTCACTGTGGGGTGTAAAAGAATTACCAAGAAACTTGACAGTCATAGCATATCAAGAAACAATCTTGTAAATTTGATTAATGACATTTATAAAGCCATATTTATTTGGAAATAATGTTTTTATACTTATGGTGACATGGAAAATCATAGGCTACCTCCTGAGACAACATAATGAAGATAAGCAGCTGAAAACAAAAAAAAAAAGCTGATTTAGATGCTTTGCAATAAAATTGCAGTTTACGTTTTAAATGGTCCAGTTAAAACAAGTCTGTCAAGTCAGAAAGGAATTTTACACCAGAAAACAAACCAGTACAGTTATCGAGTTTATGGATTCAAAACTAAATTGATCTTAGAACTGACGACAGGGCTTGTATCTGACCTTCAGCGGAAGTCACATAGTTCCTGGGCAGTCACTATGCAGTCCCAAGGTCCATCGAAGTAAATGTATTTATCCTCCCCTATTGGGCCAAGGTGCAGAGGGAGGCAGGAAATCCTTAGTCCATCAACATTCACTCGAAATTCTCTGCGACACCCAACTGCCACCTCTAAGCCCTAGGCTATCACTGACAAGCAGCAATCAGAGGCACTTAGGGACACAGTTGGCCAGAAGTCATGGAAATCACTGGCTACAATTAAGCAAGTTGCTTTCACAGTTAGACTGCCGGCATGTTTGATTAGAGAATCTAGAAGAGATGAGAATGTGCTCTTTCTCCACATTTCAGTGCTTTCACAGCATCAAGCTCAAAATCAGCACTGTCAGATAGATATAAATTCAAGCCACAAATGTTAAATTTTAATTTTCTAGAAGCTACATTAAAAAGCCCAAAGAAACAAGTGAAAATAATTTTAGAAATATATTTCATCCAGCCTAATATAGCCTTTTTTCCTTACCAAGTCTTCAAAACTCACTTTGTATTTTGTACTTACAGCAGATCTCAAATGAAACTAGCCACAATGCAAGAACTCAATAGTAGCAGGCGGTTAAGAGCTACCATATTGGACAGCACGGA
Source organism: Tamandua tetradactyla (assembly GCF_023851605.1). NCBI lineage: Eukaryota > Metazoa > Chordata > Mammalia > Pilosa > Myrmecophagidae > Tamandua > Tamandua tetradactyla. The sequence goes on from NC_135352.1 coordinate 35,401,505, forward strand.
TCGTGATGGTAATTAATAGCCAATCTCCATTTTACTATTCATCAAAGGCAGAATAGTCAGCAGATAAAACCTTGAAAATAAATATTATGTATAGAATATTCTCTCAAAAAAGGAAAATAATAGATATATACAGAGTAAAATTTTGTCCAGATAATGAAAACAAAATAATCTATGAAAACCCAGAAGTTTTGCAATAGCCATAATGCCAAAATTATATTTATGTGATTGATTGCAATTTCTACTTTTCATCAACAATATCAATGAAATGATGTTATGTAGCTTTACCCTGTTAATTTAATTAACAAAAAAATCATGGTGATGTCTTGGGCTCTTATTTTGGACATGAAATTTTATGGATTGTATGTCCATACTGATCTAGTTGTAAAGGAGGATGCAATTTTCTTTCTGTTTTTCTCTTTGTAATCAGAATTCCATCTCATCCATTTTTTTATCTTTTAATTACCAAAAATCCATCTCTTTGCAGGTAGACATTGTAATAGTGTCTGCCATTTCTTGCATTGCTTTCCTGTTCCCACAAATTCTATTTAGAGCAAATAACATTTGAAATTGAAAAATTCGTAGTTATCCTTTTCTTCTTTGTGTCCTATTTCTTAGGAGGGTAAAGAATATGCCCTTACTTTTTAATTTATATATTGAAAATTATGTATTTGTAATACCAATCTGTAAATTGTCACATGTGCTTTATGTACTGAACACTTATTTGTAATTTGAAACCAAAGACCCCAAAGCAAGACAAAGGCCAAAAAAAGAGACAGAATGAATGATTGTTCATTTTGTGACTCTGTAGTTAGATTAATTCTTATTGAAAGTAAGATTCTAGTCTACCTTTTTTGTAATCTAACTTGAATTTATCATCTTCAAATGTTCTATATACATTATACATTATTTAAATTCTTAGATGCAGTATCAAGTTTTTTAAAAATGCTTTTCACTGTATTTTTCTAGTATTGCATATATAGTTCAACATAAAATTATTTATTTCTACTAATCTCTACCAAAGACAATGCACATTTTTCAGCTTACAATTTTATCACCAGCTTCCTCCTATCGTAAACGAGAAAAGTGTTCTCCTTTGTTTAATGTTGTCCATTTCCACCCACCTTTCAAGTCCAACCTCAAATATTTCTTCTTTGGAGAATTTTTTTCCCAGAGTATTCGAGTACAGAGTAAACTCCTTTAGGATTAAGAATAATTATTTAATAATTAAACATGGTAGGATCCTAGTTCATTTTTCCATTTCTTCCCCTACTATGAATGTCAGCAAGTATTTTATATTTACTATAGTGTGAGCATTTTTTAATTAATCTAAATGCATACGTACATGGGTAGGCATGTATGTTAGAATTTATATATATATATCATTCTTTTCATATTCCAAATTATTTTGTTCAAAATGTTTATGGAGAACATCTATTCTGTTTAAGGCACATGTTACTCTCTTGGAACAAAATGATGTAAATGATGTTGTCCTTTCCCTCAGGTCTAGTGTTTCCATGTTATAGGGCTTTAGAAAATATAATTACTATAATAAATCATAATCTAACAACAACTTGTATTTTAAAATGCCACTGATTTTGCTCCCAGAAGCTTAGAATATCCAAGAACTTGAAGGACATTTATATTCACCACCAACAGAAAAATCTAAAGCCTGTTTCTTTAGTTTTCACAGCACAACAAAGAAATCAGACATTATTTCCTTCCTAGTATTAGTTTTATGCATGCAATTAACAATAAACAATCTTGATTCAAATTATATTTTCAAAACTGAAGAGTTCACAAATAATGTTCAACATGTAATTGTATTAGGTGTCAATGTTTTTCTTGATTTATGACCTTTGAAGCCAGGTTTAAAGAAGTCTGTACAATAATGCTTTGCTTTTTGCACTGAAACACATTCGTTTATTTATTAAGCCAGTGATTATTGAATGCCCACTAAGTACAAACTAATACATGAAACATCCTGGGAACTGAAATCTGAGAAATAAATAGTGTGTCCTTGAAGAATTAAATTTTCAATGTGGATAATACATTATATCCACAAATGACTATAGTACCAGGCTGTATATGAAAAATTTTATGACAATTTTAAAGCTTGCAGAAAGAACTCAGAGGGGAGAGATATTTCTCCTTGCAGTGTTAGGAAAATTTTCTTATAGATGATAGCACATGAGCTGGATTTGAAACCTCCACTCTATCTTTCTAACCTCATCCTATTTCTCTCCTTTACCCCTCTAATTCTTCCTTTCTGTCTCAATATTTATAACTATACCTTGAACTATCCCTGACCCTATTTTGTACTTCTTACCATGGAACAGTCAATGTCCTTATTATCACTCAAGGCCCAATTCATTCATTCAACTATCTGGTAGAGATCTGTACAAAGTTCTATAACAAAACTGGCCGTGACCTGTGGGTACCTGACCTGAATTTGAAATGGACTGGAGGGTAGTAATGTAAGGGAAGACTTTCACAGAGAATCTAAAATTTATTAATGTTTTAAATATTGAGTGTGCCCAATGTGATGGTTAGGTTTTGGTGTCAACGTGGCCAAGTGATGATCCCCAGTTGTCTGGTCAGGCAATCACTAGCCTGACCTTTGCTGCAAGAATATTTCATGGCTGGTAGATAAACCAGAAGTCTGGTGTATTAAATCATCAGTCCATTGATTGCATCTATGGTAGATTACATCTGTGATTATCTAAAGCATGTCTCTCACCAATGAGATAATCCAATCAGAGAAGAACATTTAAGGGAGAAGAGAGACTTTTTCACTTCTTCTTCAGTCAGCAAACTTACCCTTTGGAGTTCATCCAGACCCTTCATCTGAGCTGCCATCTTCACAATTTGCCCTGTGAACTTTGGATTCTTTCATTTCCACAACTGCATAAGACGCCTTTATAAATCTCATGCTTACAGATATTTCCTGTTGGATCTGTTTCTCTAGAGAACCTTTACTAACACAATTTGGTATCAGGAGTGATTCTTGAGAAACAGAGTTTAAAAAGGAGATTCAAAATTGGTTTTCCACTCTGATTAGACTCAGGGGCATTAATGACTGTTTCCAATAATCAAAATGGCACTGACTGTCCATGGAGTGAGTTGGCAAGAGAGATATGCAAAATACCACAGTTATATTCTGCTAATTGTATGTTTATATGAGGCAAAGCTCTAGGGAAGAGTGTTTTTTACACCTTTATGGAGTTTTGTGGAATCAAGTGGTTAATGATATTGACTGGTTCTTGTTAGAGACACTGGAGAAAGTGATGAGGGAAAGAGGTGAGCTGAAGACTTCAAATGAGCAATTTAAGCACCATATGAACAATGTAAAAGTTTCCATATTTCACCTAAAATAAAATGATATTTCCTGTGACTTGAGATCCCTGAAAACCAGAGAGCCTCATTGTGTGAGTTGTAGATTTAAATTGTAATTTAAAATTTTAACTTTGCAGGGTGTCTGCTGTGAAAGTAAGGGTTTTGATTAAAAAAGAATGGGATCCTGAAATGTGGGATGTAGATATATGGCTTGATAATCATGGTGATGTGGAGATGGAATTTCTGGAACCTGCTGAGCCTTTGCCAGATAAAACTGTAATGGACTGTCCTGATGAAAGAGCTTCTGGGCATCCATCATGCCTTGAGGAAACATCTTCCAGGTCTCTGGTATAACCAGAGGAGTCTGCCCTCTAACCTCCACTTAACTGATTAACCCTTCAGTGCCTGCTAACCATGTGGCTACCTCCTCTGGGGAAACATCCCTCACTCCTCTCTCTGGAGCAAATAATTCTGCTTCACTAGATGAAACTGCAGTGGAATGCCTTGAGATAATCATCTTAAATAAAAAAACCTTTTATTTCTTTTCATGACCCACACCCACCTCCCGTCTTTTCTTCAAGATTTGTAAATAGACTGAAATCCTAACAGACCCAGAAAGGTGAGGTACAATGTGTGACCCATGGGGAAGTATGCTATTCTCCAAAAGAATTGCATGAGTTTTCCAATTGATATAGATAGGAATCAGATGAATATGTGTGGGAATGGATATTAAGGGTGTGGAATAATGGTGGAAGAAATATAAACTTGGCTTGTGCTGAATTTATTTATATGGGCCCACCAAGCAGAGATTTTGCATTCAATGTTGTAGCTCATGGGGTTAGAAATGGTATTAACAGTTTGTTTGGATGACTGGCCAACATTATCTGAGGTTGAAATACCAGACCTGCCGTGGTATAATGTAGATGAGTAGATCAAGAGGCTTAGAGAGATTGGAATATAAGAGTGGATTTATCAAGGAAGACCTTGACATCCCAGGAATGTCCAGAGGTCACATCTTTCATCAGAACCTTGAAAAATAAATTTGTGAAACTAGTTCCATCATCCTTGAAGAGTTTTGTAGTCATCCTTCTCCTTAGGTCAATATTACCATGGGAACTGTTGTCACTAAGCTGGAATTCTTAAACACAATGAAGATTGGGTAAAGAGTTGGCAGAAGCCATATGGGGACAGTTAATCACATAAACAAGGTGAGCATGGGACACTATATTGGACAGTAGACTCAAAGCAGCCATCAAAATAATCTCATTTGCAGACACTTGTGGCATTGACTAATATATTACGGGATACCTAGAAGTAAAATAGATGGGCAATCTACTAAACTCTTTTGAGCTGTATAAGCAGAAGAATTCTAGGTCAAGTGAACAGAATCTAACTTGAATTGCAAAAACAAAAAGTTATGGCCCCATAATCAATTTTCAAACTTGAGACAGTTTACAGACCCAGAGTCCCTTGAATGAGGGTAGGTCTAGGTATCTTTGGCGAAGGGCCCTTTTACATTGCCCTAAATTTAAACTGTCCACCTTCCTCCAAGCCATCCCAAAGGAGATCTATAGCCTTTTACCACAGCGACTGTGCAATAGGGGAAAAATGTTCAGATATTTCAGGGATTATTAGACACTGGACAAAAGTGACACAAATTCTAAGAGACCCAAAATGTTGCTCTGGTCCACCAGTCAGAGTAGGGGCTTATGGAGGCCAGGTGATAGGTGGGGTGTTAGCTCAGATCTGTATCACAGTGGGTCCAGTGGGTCTGGGGGCCCACTAACTCACAGTGGGTCCCTTTCTGTGGTCATTTCTCTAGTTCCAGAATGCATATTGGAATCAACATACTCAGGAGCTGGCAGAATCCCCACATTGTTTCTCTGACTCATGGAACGAGGGTCATTATGATAGAAAAGGCCAAGTGGAAGCCACTAAAACTGTCCCTGCCCAGCAAAATAGTGAATAACAAGCAATACAGATTCCTGGAGGGATCAAAGAGATTAGTACCACTCTTAAGGAACTGAAGTACGAGGAGTGGTGATTCCCACCATATCCCCATTCAACACTCCTGGGCAAAACTTAAACTTAACCAAGTGATGAATCCAGTTGCAGCTGCTGTTCCAAATATGGTATCATTGCTTGAGCAGATCAACACTTTGCCTGGTATCTGATATGCAGCTTTTTATCTGGCAAATGCTTTTTTCTCAATAGTTGTCAGTAAGGTCCACCAGAAACAGTTTGCATTTAGCTGGCAAGGCCAGCACTATACCTTCACTGCCCTGCCTCAGAGGTGTATCAACTCTCCATCCATCTATCACAATTTTGTCTGCAGGAACCTTGATCATTTCTCCCTCCCACAAGATATCACACTGGCCCCATTATATTGATTATATCATTTTGATTGTTCCTAGTGAGCAAGTAGTAGCAACTACTCTAGACTTACTGGTAAGTCATTTGCATCAGAGGATGGGAGATAAATTCAACAAAAATGCAAGGATCTTCCATCTCAGTTATGAAATTTCTAGGTGTCCAGTTGTATGGGGCATTTCAAGATATCCATTCTAAAATGAAGGATAAGCTACTGCATATGATGCTTGTTGTGAATTTGCAAGTTGCCAGAACGTGATATACCAGAAATGGAATAGTTTTTATAAAGAGGAATTTAATAAGACCAAGTTTAAAGTGTAAGGTAGTGAACGTGTCCAAATTAGGGCACCAACAAGAGGTTATCTTCACTCAAGAAAGGCCAATTGGTCAGGAGCACCTCTCTCAGCTGGGAAGTCATGTGGCTACATCTGCTGGCCCTTTGCTCCTGGGCTCTGTCGCTTTCACCCTGTGTTCCTGTGGAGGCTCCTCACTTTATTTCCCCAGGGCTGGCTTTCATCTCCTGGCTTCCCTTGGCTCTCGCCAGGTATTGGCTTGCTTAACATATCATGGCAACGTCTGCTGGGCTCCAATCATCTCCATATATCTGTGTTTCTGTTCTCCATATGTCTGCATCAGTGTCAGCTCTGCTGTGAAAGTTTCTGTCTGCTCTGAAGCTTCTGTCATTTCTGTCAGCTCTGTGATTTATGATTCTCTCCAAAACATTTCCTTTTTTAAAGCATTCCAGTTAACTAATCAAGACCCACTGGAATGGGTGGATTATATCTCCCCCTCATCAAAAGGAACACCCACAATTGGGTGTGCCACATCTCCATGGAGATAATCAAATCAAATTTTCCAGGCTACAATGTTGAATTAGGGTTAAAAGAAGCAGCTGACCCTACAAGATTGACTCAGGATTAAAATATGGCTTTTCTTCAGCACATAAAACTCTCAAACTGGCACACCCTCCTATGACCAAAAAAGAAGCACTATACTTAGTTGGCCTCTTTGGATTCTGGAGAATCATTTGGGTGGGCTATTCTGACCCATTTACCAAGTAACCAGAAAAGTTGCTAGTTTTGAGTGGGGACCAGAACAAGAGAAGGCTCTGTGACAGGTCCAGGCTGCTGTGCAAGCTGCTCTGACATTTGGGCCATATGATCCAGCAGATTCCATGGTGCTGGAAGTGTCAGTAGCAAATAGGGATGCTGCCTAGAGCCTTTGGCAGGCCCCTATAGGAGAATCACAATGCAGACCCTTAGGATTTTGGAGCAACCATCCACTGCAGGTAACTACTTTCCTTTTGAGAAACAGCTTTTAGCTTGCTTCTGGGCCTTAGTAGAGACTAAACACTTAATCATGGGTCACCAACTTGCCATGAGACCTGAGTTGCCTATCATGAGCTGGGTGTTGTCTGACTGACTGAGCCATAAATTTGGGCATCCACAATAGCACTCAATCATAAAATGGAAATGGTATATAACAGTACAGCTTAAGCAGGTCCTGAAGGCACAAATAAGTTATACGAGGAAGTGGCCCAAATGCTCACAGTCCCCACTATCGATGCATTACCTTCTCTTTCCCAGACCAGAGCTATGGCTTGTTGGGGAGTTCCTTACAGTCAGGTGATGGAGGAAGAGAAAACTTGGGCCTGGTTTACAGATCGTTCTACACAATATGTAGAGACTACCTGGAAGTGCACGGCTGTGTCACTACAACCCCTTTCTGCAATGTCCTTAAAAATCAGTAGTGAGCAGAAATCCTCCCACTGCACAAAGCTTTGAGCCGTGCACCTGGTTATTCATTTAACTTGAAAGCAGAACTGGTCAGAGGTGTGTTTGTATACTGACTCAGGGGTTGTTGCTAATGGTTTGGCTGGATGTCAGGGACTTGGAAGGAGCATGATTGGAAAATTGTCGACCAAGAAGACTGGAGAAGAGATATGTGGACAGACCTTTCTGAGCGGGCAGAGAACATGAAGATACTTATGTTCCATGTGAATATTCACCATAGGATCACTTTAGCAGAGGGAGGTTTTAATAATCAAGTGGATAAGATGACCCATTCTGTGAATACACATTATACTCTTTCCTCAGCCTTTCCTGCCATTACTCAATGGGCTCATGAAAAATAGTGGGCATGGTGGTTGGAATGGAGGTTATGAATGGGCTCAGCAATATGGACTTTTATTCATCAAGGCTACCTGGCTCAGCAACATAGACTTTCTCTCACCAAGGCTGATCTGGCTACAGCTACCGCTAAGTGCCCAATTTGCCAGCAGCAGAGATCCACACTCAATCCCTGATAAGGCACCATTTTTCGAGATGATCGGCCTATCACCTGATAGCAGGTTGAGTACACTGGACCACTTCTATCATGGAAGGACAAGTGATTTTGTTCTCATTTGAATAAACCCATACTCCGGATGTGGGTTTGGCTTCCCTGCACATAATACTTCTGCAAAAACTACCATCTGTGGACTTAAGGAATGCCTTATTCACCATCATGGTATTCCACACAGGATTGCTTCTGTTCAAAGAACCCACTGCACAGCAAATGAAGTGCAGGAATGGGCACATGTTCATGGAAATTTCTGGTTTTACCACATTCCCCATCATCCAGAGGAAGCTGAATTGATAGAACAGTGGGATGGCCTTTTGAAAACCCAATTATGGTGCCAACTAGGTCGAAATACCTTGCAAGGCTGGGGCAATGCTCTCCAGGAGGCTGTGTTTGCTCTGAATCAGGGTTCACTATATGGTGCTGTTTCTCCCACAGCCAGGATTCATGGGTCCAGGAAGCAAGGGATTGAAATGGGAGTGGCACAACTCACGGTCACTCCTAGTGATCCACTAGGAAAGTTTTTGCTTCCTGTCCCTGGAACCTTAAGCTCTGCTGGTCTACAGGTCTTAGTTTCAAAAGGAGGAGTGCTCCTTCCAGGAGACACAACAATGATTCCATTGAACTGGAAGTTAAAACTGCTACCAGGCCACTTTGAGATTCTCATGCCACTGAATCAACAGGCATGAAAAGGGATTACTCTTCTGTCTGAGGTGAATAATCCTGACTATTAAAGGTAAATAAGACAGCAACTACACAGTATTGGTACAGAAGAGTTTTTCTGGGATGCAGAGGATCCCCTAGGGGGTCTCTTAGTACTACCATGCCCTGTGATTAAATTCAGTGAGAAACTGCAACAACCCAATCCAGACAAGAATAACAATGGCCCAGAAACTTCAAGAATGAAGGTTTAGGTCACCGTAACTGGCAAAGAACCATGGCCAGCTGAACTACTTGCAGAGAATAAAAAGAACATGGAATGGGTAGCAGAAGAAGGTAGTGACAAATATGAACTATGACGACACGACCAGTTAAAGAAATGAGGACTGTGATGGTATGAATATTTCCTCCCTGTTTTGTTATAAGTATGTTTATATTTGTACTTAAGCACTTTTCTTATTTTCCTCTTATATGACATAAGTTGTATATGTCATATACATATACATACATTCTTCTTATATAACATAAGTTTTCATGCTATAGTATTTAAGTCATAGGATATGAAGTTTAAGAGTGAATGTTACCTAAAGACTTGCACCCTATTCTGGAGAGATATAGTGTGCTTACAGTTGCATGCAGAACAGTTAAGTATTGTTAGGTGAAACCTACGTCTGTTATTGTGTTCTGTTTGGAAATTAAGCATGTTTCAAGGGTTTGTGTATAGCTGCCAAGTTGACGAGGACTGAACTATGATGGTTAGGTTCTGGTGTCAATTTAACCAAGTGATAAACCTGCCCTATGGATTTTGGACTCTTCCATTTCCCCAGTTGCATGAGGCACCTTTATCTATCTCATCTTTACAGATATCTCCTTTGGTTCTGTTTCTCTAGAGAACCCTGACTAATACACTGACAGATAATCATAGTAGTGAATAATAAATGTTTTTAAAATGTCTGGGTCAGAGTGTTTAAATGAGTTGAACTCCACCACAATTAGTAGAGTGAGAATCAGTAAAGCCAAACAATTTAAACTTTGGCACACTAGTGGTGTAATTTAGGGTGGCAGAGGAATAATGAGAGGGAGATCAGAGGTAAGCCAAGAGAATTCACTTTCCTCTACCACTGGGAATGCCTATGCCCCTCTGCCTGATTTAAAATTTGTGAAGGGTAACATCAAAAAGATGGAGTAGTGAGAAACTGCAGGACTCCATTCCTCAACAGAAACAATAAAAAACAGACAAAAACTGGAAGTACCAGCTTTTTAAGAGCTCTGGAAAACAGTGAAACAGAGAAAGTGATAAATTAAGACAAAGCAAATCCTCATGGCACCTTTACTAGTGTTTCTTCCAATTCCTATTTGGCTCAGTGCAACAACAGCCCGTATTCAGAGGACTGGCTCCGGAACAAGCAGAGTAACACTTATGTATTATTGGAGTGCATTTATTTGTGTACTAATCCATTTGGAGGCAGTCTAAAGGACTGATCAAAGTCATGCTTCTCTGTCTCACTATACCAGTACTTGTTCTGGACATAGAGGTAGCTGGTAAGGCTGTTAAAATCATAGGAAACAATTAAGCCATAACCTGGGGTAAACGTTTACTGCTTGAGATATACAATATAGAACGTAGGCTTAGGAGGAGAGGCAGTAAATTTCCAGGGAAAGTGGGGCATTTGGATTTTCTATGTATACAGGGAAATTTATAAAGCCACATGTGCATGTTCAAGATAAGATGCAATGTTTTAGTTTGCTAAAGCTACCAGAACTCAATATACAAGAAATGGGTTGGTTTTATCAATGGGGGTTTATTAGATTACAAGTTTAATAGTTCTAAGTCCATGAAAATGTCCATATTAAGGCATCTAGAGGAAGATGCCCTCTCTGAGGAAAGACTGCAGGCATCTGGAGTTCCTCTGTCTCATGGGAAGGTCCAAGGTGATGTTTGCTGGTCTATCTCACTTGGTCCTGGTTTCAATGGTTTTCTCTTTCAGCTCCTGTGGGTCCTTGCTTGTTTCTTCTAGAGTGTTTCTCTCCAAGCTCTTTGGGCTTTTAATGTCTTTTATCTTCTTCACACAGAACTTCACTAAAGGATTAAGACCCACCTTAATGGGCTGGGTCACATCTCAATTGAAGTAGCCTAACTGAAAGGTTTCACCCACAATAGGTCTTTGCCCACAAGAATGGATTAAAATAGCATGATCTTTTCTGGGGTGCATAGCAGATTCAACCTACATGCTCAGGAAGACCCTATGCTTTGCCTCAGGTTCTTATTTAGGTTATTCTTTAGGTTAATTATAAAGCTGGTTCAGTGCTATAGAAGAAAATCACTACCAAGCCATCTGCAAAGATGGAAAGAGGGAAAGGTATTTAATTCAATTTTAAATTTTTCATTGTTAGAACTGCTATTCAAACAAATCTCTGTCATAACACTACTGAATCAAGATTTAAAATCAAAGCATTAGGAGAGTACATGCATCAACAGATATAACCTTTGCATAATTATTTGCATAAATCCCTAAAGTTAGATTACTATAGCTTTCAACATTAGAAGAAGAGGAAAAGAGTTCTGAATTCTGGAGTTAACTCATACAATAATCAAATATTCAAATTTCAAGGAAATTACAAGATGCACAAATAAACCGGAAATATTACCCATTTAAAGGAACAAATTAAAGGAGCAACAAAGACGATAAATGAGGAAGCCCAGACATTGGAGATACCAGAGAAAGGCCTTAAATATGCCCCAAGCACTAAAAGAATCAAAGGAAATCAGGGAAAATATATATGAACAAATTTCAAATTTCAATTAAAAGAAAGTATTCATAAATCAAACAGAAATACTGGAACTGTGAAGAACAGAAATTGAAATAAAAGCAGTTTCCTAGAGGGAATTAACAGCAGATAGGAACTGGCAGAAAGAAAACATAAAGAATCAGCAAACTTGAAGATAGGTCAATTGAAACCATCCAGTCTGAGGAGCAGAGGGAAAAAGAAAAAGAAAAATATCCAACAGAGCCTGAGAGACCTGTAGGACACCATCAAGTCTACCAATGTACACAGTATGGGAATCACAGAAGAAGAAAGAAAATAAAAAGGGCAGAAAGCATATTTGAGGAAATAATACTTGAAATCCTCCCAAATGTAACAAAAGATATGGATATATATAACGAAGAAGTTCATAAGCTCCAAATAGGATAAACTTAAAAATGTCCATATCAAGACCCATTATAAAACAAACTCTTGCATGCCAAAGATAGTGAGAATCCTCAAGGCAGCAAGATGGAAGCAGCACACCATGTAAAAGGGAGTCTGGTTAAAGTTAAGCATCAATATGTCATCTTACACGATGTAAGCAAGGCAACAATGGGATAACATATTTAAAGTGCTGAAAGAAAATAATTGCCAACCCGAAATTCTATATCTAGCAAAACTGTCCTTCAAATGTGATGGTGAGATTAAGATATTACCAGATAAACAAAAGCTAGGGAATTCATCACCACTAGCCCTGTCCCACAATAAATGTTAAGGGTCATCATTAAGAAAAAAAGGAAAGCTTACTTACTAGAGAGTATCAAAGCTGTCTGAAGAAATAAAGAGCTCCAGTAAAAGTAACTACATGGATAGTTCTAAGCCATATCATTGTAGTCTTGGTTTTTAAATCCACTTTTACTTCTCACATGATTTTAAATAAAATGCATAAAATTAGTTATAATTATCTGATGTTGTGCACACAATGTATAAAGATATAATTGTGACAAGAACAACATAAAAGACAGGTGAACAGAGGCATATAGAAATATAGTTTGTCTTTGTATTGAAGTTAAGTTGGTATCAAATCAAACAAAACAGTCATAGATTTAAGGCCCATTGTAACCACAAAAATATTAAATACATACAAACAGAGGGAAACGAGAAGGGATTCTATGTGGTTCACTACAAAAGATCAACCAAATGAAAAATTAGACTTTACTGACAGAAATAAGGGACAAAAATGGTACAAACTATAAAAACCAAATGGCAAATTGGCAGGAGTTAAGCCTGCATTATCAATCATTATTTTACATGTGAAAATACTAAACTCTATTGTCAGAGATTATTAAAATGTACTGAAAAACATGATACTACTATATGTTGTCTATAAAAGATTCATCATGAATGAATATAACAATAAGTTGAAAGTGAAAGGATGGAAAAATATTCCATGCTAATAGTAAATGAAAGAGAGGTGGGGTGGCTATACTAATATTAGGTAAAATAGACATAAAGTCAAAAACTACTATAAGAGACAAAGAAAGACACTATATGCACTTTTTATTGATAGTAGTTTCAATTCATCTAGAAGATAAAATACTGATGAAGATGCATGCACCTAGAAACAGACCTGAAAAATATATGAAGCAAACATTGACAGAATTGAAGGGAAAAACAGATAATCCTATGTTAATTTGACCAACCACAATACTGCAAATAACCAGACCTAACAGATACATACAGAACACTACATCCAACGACACCTGAAAACACATTCTTCTTACATGCACATGGATTATTTTCTCAGATAGGAGACGTATTCTTCAAGATGACACTAAAAGCATGAGCAAAAAATTTTAAAAAATAGATAAATTGAACTTCACCAAATTAATTACCTTTGTGTGTAAAGGAACTTTATCAAGAAAGTGACATGCAACTTATAGAATGGGAGAAAATATTTGGAAATTTTCTTTCTGGTAATGTTCAGAATATATAAAGAAATCTTACAACTCAACAACATAAAGACAACTCACTTAAAAATGGGCAAAGAACTTATAATCGTTTTCCAAAAAGATATGCAAACTGCCAGTAAGCACATTAAAAGACACTCAACATCTTTAGGCATTAGGGAAATGCAAATCAAAACCACTGTGAGAAACCATTTCCCACAACTAAAATGTCATTATTTTTTAAAAAGCAACACATGTCAGTGATGTGAAGAAACTCTCATGCATTGCTGATGGGAATGTAAAATTGGTGCATCTGCAAAGTTAGACATAGAATTAACATATAACTTGGCAATTCCACCCTTAAGTATATACCCCCAGAAATTGACAAAAAGGATTCAAGCAGATGCTTATACACCAATGTTCCTAGCAGCATTATTCACAACAATTGAAGATGGAAACAACCTAAGCTTCGATCAACAGAATGAATATAATATGTGATATATCCTTACAATGAAATACTATTCAGTCATTAAAAGTAATGATGTTCTGATAAATGCTACAAGATAAATGAATTTGAAAATATTATGCTAAAGTAAATAAGCTAGATGTAAGAGGGCAAATATTGTATCATCCTACTGAAAATCTAGACTAACAAAATTTGGACTCACAGAGAGTAGATTAGGGATTACCAGAATCTACAGAAAGGGGGAATGGGGAATTATGGCTTAAAGGGAAAAGAAGGTTCAGCAATGGAAAGTGGTAATGGCAACACAACATTTTAAAATTATTGTCACTGAAATGAATACTTAAAACAGCTAAGGTAATTTTATGTTTCTACAATAAAAAATTAAAAGTTAAAAATAAAAAAAGTAAAAGAAAATGTTCTTCTGCAAGAAACTTAATATAGGTGGATGCCTTATTATCTAACAAAAAAAATTGACCGCTATGTACTAGAACAATATGGTATTATGTTTTCTGGAAGGCTTTTAAAAAATAGTTGTTAGAGATAATAATAAATCCACATTGTTCTACTTTTTCAAATTTATAGGACACTTCTCATGCTATTTACCTATTGATATTAGCAACAACCCTTGAGGTTAAATATTTCCCTCCAACTTTCAGTTTGAAAATTATCGCTGGAGCTTAATGCTTCTTGTACCTCTATAACCATACCAGGCTGAAAAATAAAGGATCATATATCACTCTGTCATTTATAAGAAATTACCTGTGAGTCACAAGTTATTAATGCAAAATTTTCCTCAATGATATGTTCGCTAAAATATAAAGGACTTGGCATTTTCTCTAGAGATGGATGAAAAATGTGCAAGCCAGCAGCAATAACTGAATATCTGAATATTTCTGGTGATTGAGAAAAAAAAGATTAACTAGTTGACTTTTGAAACATAGTTACCTACAGAGACAAAATTCACTAGGCTACTGTGAACTATCTACTTTATTTTCTACTTTAGAATATAAAATGCCCAAATAACAACAGTTAATATGAAAACAAATTTTGTTAAGCCATTCATTATGATTCTTTAGAAATAAAGCTGTGTTCACTCATTTTAACTTCTCAAACATCTTACGAAAAAAACATATTTCAGCAACTTCAGAGAAATACTTACTAAAACTACCAACTTATTAAAGAGCATTTGGTCGTAAATCTTAATAAAGTATCAGCAACACTTCAATGTTTAAGCTTTGCTAACGCATTCTCAATGCTAATGCATTCTAATAGTGAGATAATATTTTATATCATTGAATTGAAATTTTGTAAAGTCTATTTTAATCAGGGGCAATCAGATAGAAAAACATCACTTTTTAATGAGCTGTGCTTACAAATGGTACCCAAAATGCTGCTAGAGCAAGTAGTTCTTCACCAATGGATTCCCATTCTTGCAGCAATTACTTCTCTTGGAATCTTCTGTCCCTATCCAAACTCATTCATCTCCCATGACAGTGGCTCTGGCGCTAATATCACAGCTCTTGAGCAGAAACCATACATGTTCTGAACTCTTTATTGAAGTTCTCATTTCAGCTGCTTTTTCATATTTGCTTATCCCTAATTCCAATTTGCTACCAAACTCTTGACATCCAAACTATTTAACCAAATGTAGCCTCAAATCGTTTCTTTGCTTCCCTCAGCTTCTGTCTGTCTGTGTAATTTTCTACTTATTGCTAGTCATTACAATTGCTATTCAAAGAAATCCTGATCTGTATGCCTGTTTAGGTTTTGACCTGTGATTCCACCCATTGCTTCACATTATAAATTTCTATACTCCATACCTAAGTTTCTGAGAACTGATTCAACTTCTAGATCCTGTCTTGGATCAAGAACAACCTTGCAATGTTTTGCTTCTAGCTTAATCCAATGTCATTCTCTCTCTCTCTCTCACTCTCTCTCTCTTTCTCTCTTTGTCGCTTTCTCTCTTCTAAGAGAGAAACAGGTGAATCCCATTCTAAAATGGTCAGAGAATATTTTCAACTTGTGACTATTTAAAACACATCAGAGATTAAAGTAAAAAAAAAAGAATAACAAACACATAATACCTAGCAACTCAAGAAATAATATCTTGCAATTTCAGTGAAATCCCGTGTGCCCTAAAAACACAGCCCTGAATTCGCTTTATAAATGCCTGCAAACAATTTGTATATTCTTATGGCATGTGTATACGTCCTAAACATTTTTCAAAAATTGTAAATTTAGATTTAATTATGGTACCACATGTTATTTGATGGTGCTGAATCTTTGCAAATTCTTCAATATTTGGATTGAGGTATCCCTTGGAGAGTACGTGCTTGCTTCTGCCAAAAGCCCTATGTGCTAGCTTTCCAGGAATACTCTTCCATGTATTTGAACCTGAACTCCATGTGAAGATTCTCTTAACTTATAAACTCTCAAGGGAGATAGATATATTTTTTACTACTCAAAACTCAGTTGAAATCAGGATAACTTTCCTGGTAGTCTCATTTAGCTGGGTGGAAAATATTTTACTAATCTACCACGCTTTTAGTAACCATGGCAAAAGGGTTGTGGTAGGAACCTGCAGCATCATCTATTTACACCAATGTAATTTAAAGAAACATTTACTCTTATTATGCTTTGGCATGGATAAGTAGTGGAAATCGCTGCTTTAAAGAGCCTTAACTTTGTACGTGGAACTCCATTCCTAACTGTTTACCTTGCCTGCACCCAAAACCTCACCTACTGTTCCCACATAATCATTAAAATTCAAGTCCTTTGGTTACCAAGATTGTTAAATGTCTCCAACATATCCTCAGCTCCAGCTTTACCTGACAGCGTTGTTTTCCAGCTTCCTGTTGGTTTTTGGTACTAGGAGTTTTTTCATACATCATTTCTAAATGTTTGGTGCTATGGTTTGGAAGCCAATATTCCAGCTATATAGCCCATTTTATTATTAGAAATGGAGCTCTATGTTTGTTTCTTTTTATTTCCTTTGACAATTGCTTTTAAATATTTTATTCTTTTTAATTTTAAGTCAAATATTGTTATTTCAAATGGCGTTTGTTACCTATTTAAAATTGCAGTGTTAGTATAAAACTGAACAGTGACAATTATAGCTATTGATGACTACAAATATCTTATGGGATGTTCATTGTTATTTTATTCAATTCAATAATGTGTAAGTTGTGGGAAAGAATAATAAAAAAATGAAACACTTCAAATATAATATTCTAAAAGAGAACCTGGATATATTTTACTTCTTTTTGCTATTGCAAGATAAATCATCTTATCTAATCAATTGGTGATAAATTGATGTCTCACTGTCCGTTGGTGCTAAAAGCATTCTTTGGAAAACATGGAAAGTATAATTTTTTTGAAATATATTCATCACCACTATTGAAATGAGAAATGGACTCACTCATTTATTTTTAATGAGGATTTATAATCTCTGCCACTTTTACTATACTCTCTGTCCATATCAAGACCAACACTATTTGTATTTATAAGAACCATCATTTCCAAATGTTCTAAACCATTTTTCCTACAGAGGAAAATAATGGAAAATCTAATCATATAACAATTTTTTTAGGGAGAAATAAATATTATAGATAATAATCTAGTTAGGCCAGGAAGAGTTTTGGAGTGACAAGTAGAGCCAAATAATTTATATTTGGTGGTAAAGAGACATTACCACCAATTCAAACTGGTGATGGTTAAAATCAGGAAGACCAGGATTGGCAAGTTCTAAGTGATACAGCATGTGTTTGATTCTAGAGTAGGTACAGTGTGAGACTCAAGTGACTGAAAACCTAGAGAGGGGTGAACAGGGAGGAAAAGAATAATCCTCATAAGCTGATATCTCCATATTAGAGCAGGTGTTCTGTCAAGGATATCTCAAAGTAAAGAATCATACCCTTTCTATAGGCAGTCTTCAGAAGTATTAGAAGGTAGTGCATCATTTTGTAATCTAGCTGGAGTGTTTTTGACAGATTAAATTTTCAAGGATGCCTGTAAACTAAAACTGTGTCTTTATATAACTAGCACCGGGCAGCAGCATTTTCTTATTTTCTGAAGTGGTTGTGTCAATGAGTTTCTGCTACTTCTTGGACAAGGGCAGGAATCTGCCACTAAAATCTGTAAAATATATGGACTCCTATAACCTCACATATTTAACCCCATTCTGGAAAGTAAATGTAGATAGAAAACAATATGGCTTTCTTCAAAATGTTTGTTCAAAATTTATAGATACAATTTCAGTAAGGCATGCATAATTTCACAAGAAGAAGAAAAGGTACAAAAATTAGCAATGAGTTCTTATGATCAGTACATTTAAGAGAAATTATCTCTTGATTATTCAATGCTAAGACTTATATCCCACATTTCGCTTATATGAATATGAGGCATATATTTAGAGCAATTCCATAGGTCTTAGAGACTCGGAGGTTCTTTTCTGTGTTGCTTGTTTAAAAAGCTTTTTGAGGCACAATTTTCATAAAATAAAATGCCCCCTTTTTAAGTATACAGCTTGATGAGTTTTGACAAATATATTCATCCATTAAAGCACAGTACCACAATAAGACATAAAATATTTTCATTACCCACAAACAATTCCCATACACTTTTATAGTCATTTCTCTCCCCTTAATATTGACCACAGGCCACCACCAATTTGGGTTGTCATTTTAATTTTGTGTTTTCAGTCATTACTTACAAGTGGAATTATTTGGTATGTAATCTTTTGAACCTTGCTTCTTCCACTAAACATAATTTTTTTGAGATTTATTCATGTTTTACATCTCAATATTTTGTTCCTTGTATTTCTGAGTAGAATTCTATCATATAGATTTACCACAACTTGTTTATCCATTCACCAGTTGGTGGACTTATGGGTTGTTTCCAATTTTTTGACCATTATAAATAAAGCTGCTATGTATATTGGCTTACTACTCTTTGTATGGACATCTGTTTTAGTTTTTCTTGAGTAAATATCAAGAGGTAGAATTGTTGGGTCAAATGGTAAATGTATATTTAATTTTAGAGAACATTGCCAAACTGTTTTTCAAAGTGACTTGTGTCATTTTGTGTACCTCCTGGCAAAATATAGTAGCTTTAGTTACTCTACAAACGTGCTAATAGTAACATCGATCTTTCACAATTTTAGCAATTCTAGTGCATATGTAGTGAGAAGTTTCCTGTTTTTTCTTTTGAAAATTTCATTTGCCTAAAGACTAGTGATGTTCATCATCTTTTCATGGTTTTCATATTATTTGCCATTCATTTCTCCTCTTTGGTTAAGTGTCTGTTGAAATCTTTTGCCTATTTTTTTTAGGTTATCTTCCTACCGTTGAGTTGTAAATGTTCTTTCTTTTCTGAACACCAGTACTTTATCAGATATAAGTTTTGAAAACATATTCTCCCTTTTTACTTAATTGTTTTATGTGGTTTGTTCTCATTGTGCAATATTTAAGAAAATTTGCCTCAGCCAAGTTCCAGAAGTTTTTCTCCTATATTTTTTGCTAGTATTTTTAAAGTTGTTTGTTCTTATATAAAAACCACACAGACACAGACACACACACACACACACTCCTCATGATAAAATTTAATTAACATTTATATATGGTGTAAGTTAAAGCCTGGGGTTTATTTTTCTCAATGAGGTTCATTTCTCCCATATGGATAACCATTTGATCCAGGACTATTTATTGAAATATTGTCCTTTACCCCATGGTATTATCTTGGCACTTTTGTTAAAAATCAATTGACCGAAAAAAACGTATATATATATTATATATATTAGTGGTCAATGAAAGGGAGGGGTAAGGAGTATGTGACGTATGGATTTTTTTCATTTGGCTTTTGGTATCTTTTGCTGGAATGATGCAAAAGTTCCAAAAATGATCATGATCATGAATACACAGCTATGTAATGATATTGTAAGCCATTGATTGAATATTTTGGATGGATTGTACGTGAAGATATTTCAATAAAAATATTTTTAAAATAATAATAATAATATAAAAATAACAAAAGATGTAAATGCATTAACAGAGGTTTGGAAGCGCCCAGGATATAGATTGACACATATTTAATATTCAGTAAATTTTTGGAGAACGAATAAGCCATTCAATGTTTCCATGTTAAAAAAAAGTCAATTGACCATATATGTGTAGATCTGTAGCTGACCACCTGATATGATACATTGAAGTGTATGTCTATCTCTAGGCAAATGTTCAATTCTTTTTTATTACTGTAAGTTTAGAATACGTCTTTAAATAAAGTACTATGAGCCTTCCAAATTTGTTCCTGTTCAAATTATTTTGGCCATTCTAGGGACTTCGTATTTCTGTATGAATTTTATAGTTTCTCAATTTCTACCAAAAAAAAAAAATCTTGCTAGAATACTAATGTGGATTTCATTGAATACAGAGATCTGTAAAAATACCAAAATTGGTATTTTTAAATGTAATCTTTGTGCAAATTAAGGCATTCAGAAAAAGATACCTTAACTCCAAAGAAAGGGCCAATGAAGTTCGGGTGTTCTCTCTGCTAATTTTCTTTCCTCATTTCTTAAGGCTTCCCCAGTGGTGTTTTCTTTCTGTATCTCCAAAGATCTCTGGCTGTATGGGCTCTGTTGGCTCTGAGCTTTTTACGATATGATTCCCTCTTAAAAGGTTCCAGTAAGCAACCCATCTTGAATGGGTGGAGACACATCTTCATGGAAACCACCTAATCAAAAGTTACCACCTTCAACCGAGTAGGTCACATCTCCACGGAAACAATAAAAGGATTCCGCCCAGCAATATTGAATGAGGATTAAAGGACATGGCTTTCTTGGGGTAATAATAACATCAAACCAGCATAACACTATAAGAAAAAGTTAATCCATGAGAATTTATCAAAATCCTCCTAAAGAAAACTTCTGCCTAGATTATTTCAATGATGAGTTATATTAAAAAATAAAGAAGAAATTATATCAACTCTAAACACAAGCACACACACACATACACAAAAAATACACATGCAAACGCACACACACACACATAATTTCAACTCATATTATGAGTCTAGCATTATCCTGACACTAAATTAACAAGATTTAAACATTACCAGCAAAGACTACAGAGCAATATCTCTGTTTTAGTTTCCTAGGCTGCTTAAAGCAAATGCCATGAAATGGTTTCGCTTGACAATGGGAAGTTATTAGCTTACAATTTAGAGGCTGAAACAATGTTCAAATTAGGGCATTATCAAGGCAATCCTTGGCTCCTCTGCCACATTCTCTTCCAGGTTTCATTGATTTCAGCTTCTTGTTTCCATGGATTTCTCTCTCTCATTCATTCCATTTATAAAGGTCTCCAGTAAGAAGATTAAGACACATTCTGAATGAGGTGGATCAAAGCTTAACTAAATTGAAGTAGTCTAATCAAAAGATCTTACTTATAATGGGTTTACACCAAAAGGAATGCATTAGATTTACTAACATGTTCTGTTTTTTATTTTTTTTTCCTCTGGGGTACATATAGCTTTAAACATCATCTCTCATGCATTTTGAAATAAAACTCTCTAAGAAAATTTTAACAAATAGAATTCAGCAATGGGTAAATGAATAATGACAAGTGAAGTACATCCCAGCAATGCAAATGTGACATACCATTTGATAATCAATCAATATAATTTACCATGTGCTTTGGTTTCCCAGTTGCTAAAACAAATGCCATACGAGGGGTTGGCTTAACAACAGGAATTTATTGGCTCACAGCTTCAGAGGCAAGAAGTGTCAGTATTTTCTGGCTGTCAATATGTTCTGGCCTCTGGCTTTGGGGTACCTTGGCTTTTCCATCACATGGCAATGCACATGGTGACATCATCTCCTTTCCTTTCTGGATTCCATTGACATCTCACTTCACGCTGCTCCTTGTAGCTTTTTATTTTTCCATTTGATTTTCATTTTCCTTATAAAGGACTACAGTAATTCAGATTCAAGTTCAATCTGATTTAGTTAGGCCACACTGTAAATGGAGTAACATTTTGAAGAGACCCTCTTTATAATGGTTCACATCAACCAGAATATGGACGAACACCATGTTAATCGGCTATGGGAGAAGAAAACATGCAATCATTTTAGTACATTAGAGATAGTGCTTGTCAAAATTCAACACATTTCTTCATAAAAGTCTCAACAAAGTAGAATTAGAAGAGAAAACTTCAATTCAGTATAATAAATTATTTCTATGAGAAATCTGTTTGCATCATATGTAGCACAAAACTAAGTGCCCTCCCTGTAATTAGCAGGAACAAAGCAAAGCTGTCTATTCTTACCACTTGAATTCTACATCGTATTGAAGATCCTTGCCCTTGTAATTAAGCCAAAAATCATAGGTATTGACATTTTAAAAGAAAGTATAAAACTGTGAACATTCACAGATGATATTATTTTCTAAGTGAAAAATTCTAAAGAATCTGTAAAAAAATTGCAGAACGGATAAGTAAAAGTAAGAAGTTTGTAGAGATACAAGGTCAATGTGCAAGCATCAATTGTATTTCTGTATACCATCAGTGAACAGTTGGAAATCGAAATAAAAATGCTATATATGATAGCATCAAATCATGAAGTGCTCAGTGAGATATTTAAGAAAATATGCCCAAGAATTTATACTGAAACATTGCTGAGAGGAATTAAAGAAGGCCTAAATAAATGGAGAGACACACGATAGTCATTTCATGGTATTTGCTTTAAGCAGCCTAGGAAACTAAAACAGAGATATTGCTCTGTAGTCTTTGCTGGTAATGTTTAAATCTTGTTAATTTAGTGTCAGGATAATGCTAGACTCATAATATGAGTTGAAATTATGTGTGTGTGTGTGCGTTTGCATGTGTATTTTTTGTGCATGTGTGTGTGTGCTTGTGTGTAGAGTTGATATAATTTCTTCTTTATTTTTTTAATATAACTCATCATTGAAATAATCTAGGCAGAAGTTTTCTTTAGGAGGATTTTGACAAATTCTCATGGATTAACTTTTTTCTTATAGTGTTATGCTGGTTTGAGGTTATTATGTACCCCAAGAAAGCCATGTCCTTTAATCCTCATTCAATATTGCTGGGCGGAATCTTTTTATTGTTTCCATGGAGATGTGACCTATTCGGTTGAAGGTGGTAACTTTTGATTAGGTGGTTTCCATGAAGATGTGTCTCCACCCATTCAAGATGGGGTTGCTTACTGGAGCCCTTTAAGAGGGAATCATATCGTAAAAAGCTCAGAGCCAACAGAGCCCATACAGCCAGAGATCTTTGGAGATACAGAAAGAAAACACCACTGGGGAAGCCTTAAGAAATGAGGAAAGAAAATTAGCAGAGAGAACACCTGAACTTCATTGTCCCTTTCTTTGGAGTTAAGGTATCTTTTTCTGAATGCCTTAATATGCACATTTTCACAGCCTTAAACCTATAAACTTGCAACTCAATAAATTCCATTTTTACAAGGCATTCCATTTCCTATATATTGCATTCCAGCAGCTTACAAACTAATGCAAGTGTTTAATGGTAGCTTATGCTTTTCTGGAAATTTGTCCATTTCATCTACATTTTTAATAAATTGGCACAAATTTGTGCAGAATTCTCCCTTATTTTCCTTAAACACAGAGATCAACAAACTTTTTCTGTAAAGGGCCAGACTGCATCATTTTAGGCTTTGGAGGCCATACATTGTCTGTTTCAGCTATTCAATTCTGGTGTTGCAGTGCATAAACATAAACAATGCAAAAAAAATGAATGTGACTGTGCTCCTATGAAACTTTATCTAGAAAAGAGGCAATGGGCTGGATTTGTCTCAGGAGTTATACTTGCCAACTGTGCTGGTTTGGACCTGTATGCACCTCAGAAATTCATGTTCTTAAACTTAATCCATTCCTGTAAGTGAGAGCCCATTGTAAGCAGGACTTATGTTGTAAGTAGGAGGTTACTCACCTCAATCAGTTTGAGTCCTAATCCTATTACTGGAGTCCTTTATGGTTGGATGAAATTCAAAAAGAGGGAGAAAACCTCAAAAGTCAGAAGCTAAAATTCAACAAAACTCAGAAAAGAACAAAGAGGTGAAGAGAGGCTGCCATGTGCATTGTGATGGGACAGAGACACCAAGGACCAAAGATCACCAGCAGCCATCCTCAAAATGCCACCAGCCTTGGGGAGAAAACATTGATGATGCCTTGATTTGGGCTCTCTTTTAGCTTCAAAACTATAAGCCATTAAATTTCCATTGTTTAAGTCATCCTTTTGCATGGTAGTTACTTGAGCAGCTGAGGAAACTAATACGCCAAACTTTGCTAAAAAATATCCACAGTATCTCTGGTGATGTCTTTCTTTTTATCCTGAGAGTGGTAATTGTGCCCCTTGCTCTTTTCAAAGAAACAGGTATTGGCTTCATTGATTTTCTCTATTTTTTTTACAGTTTTATTTCATGAGTTTTTGTTATTATTTTTATTATTTCCTTGCTCTGTTCACCTAGTGTTTAATGTGTTCTTTATGTTCCAGTTTATTAAGGTGAAAGTTTATATCATTGACTTGGAGTATTTCCTCTTTACTCATATAAGCATTTAATACTATAAATCTCCTGATAACACTACATCATCTTCTTCATCTTCATCCTAGAAGTGTTGATATGGTGTGTTTTTAATATATTTACTTCAAAACACTTCCAAGTGCTCTTTTTTATGTATATTTGACTAAATGACTCATTTGGAAGTATATTGTTTTAGTTTTCCAAAGTTTTGGGGATTTTCTAAATATCTTTCAGTTATTGATTTCTACTTTAATTCCAAAATAGTCATGGAACATATGCACTATTACTTCAATCATCTTAAAATATATTTAGGATTTAGTTTTGGTCCAAAATATGGTCTATCTTGATGAATACTCTATGGTCACTTGAAAATAATATTTATGTTCAGGGGATTATTCCATAAGTGTTATGTGTATTTCAAGCTTTGTTATTATATTCATACACAAATAGGATTCTTATGTCTTCTTTGTGAATTTTTCTTTTATGAAATTGTCCTCCTTATCCTTTGGTAATATTTCTTATTCTTAAGTCTACTTAATTTGCTACTAACATGCCCTCTCGGATTGTTTTCTTTTTATTATAGCTTTTATCTTATACTTTTAAAATTCCTTTTTAGTTTTAACCTATACCTTTATTTATAAAGTGGATATGTTGGAGATAGGACATAGTTGGTTCTTGCTTTTGTTATCCAGTCTGACATTTAATACACATATTTTTAAACTATTTTTAAATAGCTTATTTTTAAAACTATCATCCTGTTATTTGTTTTCCATTTATTATCATTGTTCTTTGATCCTTTTTTTCCCTCTTTTTCTACCTTATTGTGGAGTAATTGAGTACACAGAATTTAATTTCTTCTTCCCTATTGGCTTATTAGCAACATTTCTGTTTTCTTTTTTATGGTTATTCTAGGTTTGCATCATATATCTTTATCTAAATATGGTGTAACTTCAATAATTTTATACCACTTCATATACAGTTTAAGAATCTTACAACCTTACACTTCTGTTACGTCCTCCATATATTATATCCTAATTATCATACATAGAATACATAATCACTGTTTTTGCTTTTAATAGTTATCTTTTTAAAAAGATTTTAAAATGAGACCACATCATTTATATTTATTCACATGTTATAATTTCTGGTATTTTTCATTCAGCTTTATAGATGTTAATAGCCATCTGGAATCTTTTACCTTCTTCCTAAAAATCTTCCATTAATATTACTCATTGAACAGACTTGCTGGCTTTTTTTCTCTAAAAAAAGTCATATTTCATTTTTATTGTTGAATGATGTATTTGCTGGGTATATAATTGTAGATAGACAGTTCTTCTCCTTCTGTGATTTAAAGACATAATTTGTGTTTTCCAATGCATTGAATAGAGTCTGACAATCCATTATTATTTTTGTTCCTCTGTATGCAAACTGACTTTTCTTTAGCTGCTTTGCAAATGAATCTTTATCACTTATTCTCTGCCTTTGGAGAGGTTTTATTTTTATTTTATTTGCTATTCATACATGCTTTGGACCAGGGAATTTGTAATTATGCTCATATTTGACAAAATTTGGCCATTATTTATTCAATTATTATCTCTGTTTCATTCTCTCTCCTGCCCTTCATAGGAGTGGTTTTTGCATATGTTAGGCCACTTGATACTATACCACTAGTTACTGAAACTTCTTTTATTTTTTTTCTGTCATTTTTCTCCCTGTATTTCATATATATAGTTTATATTTTTGTATCCTCTAATTCACTTATCTTTTCTTTGCAGTCTAATTTCTCTTAATCTAATCCATTGCATATTTCATTTCAGATGTTGGATTTTTATCACTAGAGTTTCCATTAGTTTTTTTAAATATCTTGCATTTTTCTCATCATTGTGATCACATCTTCTTGCCTCCTGCATGTATGAACCATATTTACAATGGCTCTGATAGTATCATTATCCTCTAATTCTATCTCTCTGCCATTTTTGGGTCTTCTTTATTGACTGACATTTTCTTTTCTTCATGCTGTGGATCATCTTTTTCTTGCTTCTTTGCCTGCCTGATAATTCTATTTAATACTGCACAGGGAAAATTTTATGTTGTTGAGTGCTGGATTCTGTTAAAAAGTTTTAAACTTTATTCGGTTATGCATTTAATTTAATTGTAGATCAGTTAGATATTTCAGAGTAGGGTTCAAACAAGTGCAGTCTATAGGGCAAATCCAGAACAGAACCTGATCTTGTAAGAAAAAAAAAGTATTATTGGCACACAACTAATTCTAATAATTTATGTATTGTCTATGGCAGCTTTTGTGCTATAATAGCAACATAAGTAATGCCAAAGAGAATTTATGACGTGTAACTCTAAAATATTTACTATCCACATCTTTACAGAAAAAGGTTGCTGAACCCAGCTCTAGAGATGCGCTCTTGAGCTCTTTAGTTCAAATTCAGAGAAGCATTTTACGGGGTTAACTAAGGCCTGATACAAAGGAAATACTCTTCACAGGAGTCTATGCAGAGCCCCTTGCATTACAAGATGGTTTCATCTGTTTGGTGGGGGGTTCAAATGCTTGAGCTCTGCAAGTAGGTTGTTTACACTAATGATTTCTTTTTAATCCCCAAGATTAATGGGGTTTCATTCCAAACATTTGTAGGTCAATGTTCTTCTCAAACACTGAGGGGGCCCTTTTGCAGCAATCTCTGGCATGCTCTCTCTCTCTACAGTGCCCACCTCTCTGGCATTCGTCTCCACAATTTCTAGTCACCTCAAGCTCCCAAAGCTCCACTCTGTCTCTTCAACAGGGTGGGACCACTGGATCTGCGTGGACTGATTCTCCTTGTTCTGAAGGCTAGAAACTCCTTCCAGACAATAATCTCAATATGTGTGTGTGTGTGTCTGTGTTTGTATGTCTGTGTATTTTTATCTCAGGGATCACAGCTCTATACTGCCTGCAATCCACCATCTGAAAAATGGTCATTTCCTATATTCTGTGCAGTTTTCTAGTTGGTTATACTATAGAATGATTCCAATAGCATGACATCTTACATGAGCAGAAGTAGACATTCTTCTCTCTGTATCTAATTATTTTTTTACTTCCTTCTTCATTTTGAGAAAAAAGTTAAGATATAAATAAGAGAGTAACACTGTTAACACTAATGTTCCACCCTATATAATTACAATTATTGATGCTATGCCCAGTTTTTTTTAAGAATCTAAAAAATCACTTCAGTTAAAATCATCTTTCATCATGTCTGATACATAGAGCTCTCTGATTTAATCTGGAAACAAATACCAAAGGTTCTGTATGTGTTTTTCCAGTCCATGTTTTGTACTTCATTTGCTTATTTTAGCATCCATTGGCTGAATTATTCATCCATTTAAACCATGATTATTCAGTGTCCACAGGACTAGATATTAGGAATATTGCGATGATTAGAACAAGTGGGGTCTCGGTCCTAATGGAGCTTATATATGAGAGAGAGAGAGAGAATAAAATAAGCAAAGCAATAGTAGAGCTGTAAGTTTTAGGAGGGTAATAAATAGTACGACAAAGAATGGCAGTGCCTAAGCATGCTGCAGGAGAGGAGGAAAACTGTGGTAAGGTGTTTCAGGAGGCTTTGCCAAAGAGGTGGAATTTGAACAGAGAACTGAATGAAAGCAAAGGGGCAACCACAAAAGATCTGAGGGAAAGGCATTCCGGGCAGATGGAATATCTGCAAAGCTTTACAAAGAAAGAAAATACGTAGAATAAATATTGTAAGACAACGTAATCACAACAGAGTAATAGGGAGAGTGTTAGGAATTGAAATGAAAGGAGGTGACAAGTTAAGTCGGACATATTGGGCCAGAGTAAGACATTTGGATTTAGTAACTTTGAAAAACTTTAATCAACTTGACTTGCAAAGAATAGACAGTCATCAAATGGAAGTCAAGATAAGAGAGGCCATTTTTAGAAGAGTACTGCAATATCCATGTGCGAATTTATAGTACCTTATAATAAATCAGCAGAGGCAAATTTAAGATGTGGATGTAGATTTCATAGGAGAGGTTTGTATTGCAGTTATATATTTAGGGTCATCTGTTTATAGGTGGTGTGGAAAATGACAAGAAAGGATGAGATCATGTAGAAGTAAGTACAGATATAAAAGAGGAAAAACCTGTGGAGAAAGCCATTTGAGAAATGCAAAATTTTTAGTTTAAGGAGAGAGAACTAGAAAGAAAAACTAACGCTTGCAAAAACAAGCGTATGTGGTACCTTGGGAGATAAGTGGTGAAATAATTTGAACAAAAGAGGCAGTGATTAACTGTGCTAAATGAATTCAGTAAGACCGAAGACTATGACGTAGCCATTTTACTTGACAAAACAGGTGACTGTAAATGCTAGTATAGTGGTTTCAGTGGGCAGGGGGAATAAAACTTTTTAGAAGTGCGTTAAAGGAAAATTGGAAGATGTAAAAACACTAAGTACAGACAATTCCTTTAACAAGTTATGTTATGAAAGGAAGTAAAGAATTTGACAATATTTAAGGGGATGTAAGCACCAAAATTATGTGTATAGATATATATTACTCTGTTCCTGTCTTATGTTGTTAAATTTTCATAAATGCTATAATAGTCTAAGTATTCAACTGCATATTGCTTTTTTCATTCAATAGTGTATTCTTCTCTAAATGGAAGAACATAAATCAAATGAATTATTTTAACTGATGAATAGTGTTCTTTCTTATGAATGTGTGTATCCTTTACCTATTCTGCTTTTCATAGTAATATAAATTTTCTTTGCTTATTAACAATTATAAATACTGGTGCAGTCATCATCCTTGTCTACATCATTTAATTCATAAATATTAGAGATCTTAAAGGTTTTATATGCATAACTGAAGAACCAGACTCATGGCTATGCATAGTTTTAAAAGTTTTACTATATGTTGCCAATTATTTCTCCAAAGCATCCACGACAATTTTTGCCACCACTGAAAATATTTAGAACACATTTTTCTCCATTCTTGCCACTTAGGACAGTGCCAGACATTCTTGATTTTTAACAATAAGCTACATTTCATTGTTGTTTTAAGTTTTGGTTTCTGAATATGTGGATTGTTTCATAATAATTGACCATTTTAATTTTCCTCTCAGTGAATCCCTCTCTCTGTGAGTTCAATCATCCATCTTTTTGTTTGTTTGTTTTAAATCCTTTTCTCATTGATTTGAGCAACTATTTATTTATACACAAATTGTTCGTCTATTATATTCATTTTAAATAATTCTCCTAGGGGGCCTTTACATTGAGATCACTTGTAGAGACCTTTACTGTTCTCTTTATAAAATTTACATTAGGATAGGGAAAGAAATATCATCCTATCTATGCTTTCTCCTTTGGGTAAGATGAAATATGCTATAAGCAGAGAGCCTCAGCTTCCATCCTCTGAACTTTGTGTAAGCTGTCACCAGGGCACCACTTTGCCTGTTTGTGCAAAGTCCTGCTTCCATCCTAGTTAGATGCCCTTGTCTCCATGCCCTGGCTTACACAGATGAAGGGAATGCAAAGGGTAAACTCTTGACTCATTCTTCTGCTGTGCCTGAACCACCATGCTCTTTTGACCATTATGACTTCATAGTAGGCTTTAAAATCAGGAAGTGATAGACCTCCCAGTTTGCTCTTCTTTTTTAGAATATCTTTAGCTATTGTACGTCTCTTTCCCTTCCATATAAATTTGATAACCAATTTTCCAAGTCTTCAAAATAAAAGTTTGTTGGGATTTTTATTGGTATTGCATTGAATCTGTAGATCAATTTGGGTAGAATTAACTTCTTAACGATATTCAACCTTCCTATCCATGAGCATGGAATATCTTTTCCTCTATTTAGGTCATTTTAAAATTTTCTTTTAGAAATTCTTTGTAATTTTCTGTGTGAAAGTCCTTGATATCCCTGGTTAGGGTTATTCCTAGATACCTAATTCTTCTGGTTGCTATTCTGAATGGATTTTTTTCCTTAGTTGTCATCTCAGATAGGCCATTATTTGTGTATAGAAACATTACTGATTTTTGTGCATTAATCTTGTTTCCTGCCACCTTGCTGAATTTGTTTATTAGTCCAAATAGTTTTATTGTAGATTTCTCAAGATATTCTAAGTATAATATCATGTCATCTGCAAATAATGAAAGTTTTACTTCTTCCCTTCCTATTTGGACTTCTTTAATTTCTTTCCCCTGTCTAGTCACTCCAGCTAGTACTTCTAATACAATGTTGAATAATAGTGGTGACAGTGGGCATCCTTGTCTCATCCCCAATCTCAAAGGGAATGCTTTCAATTTCTTACCATTAACTATAATGCTGGCTATGGATTTTTCATATATGCCCTTTATGATACTGAGAATATTTCCTTCAATGCCTAACTTTTGAAGTGTTTTTATCAAGAAATGATTGTATTTCATCAAATGTTTTTTAGCATCAATCGATATGATCATATGATTTTTTCCCTTTCAATTTGTTAATGTGCTATATTACATTGATCAATTTTCTTAGGTTGAACCACCCTTGCATTTCTGGTATGAATCCCACTTGATCATAATGTATAATTCTTTTAATGTATTGGATACAATGTTCTAGTATTTTGTTAAGAATTTTTGCATTCATGTTCATTAGGAAAAACAGGTTAACTTCCAGTGTCCATGCATCTGTGTTTTGTTTGCTAATTCTGCTGGATTGTGATATACCAGAAATATGTTGTCTTTTATAAAGAGGACTTATTAAGTCACGTGTTCACAGATCTAAGTCCACAAAAATGTTCACACTAAGGCATACAGACAAAGATACCTTGACTCCAAAGAAAAGCTGATGTCCATCACACAGAAAGGCACATGGTTGGCATCTTCATGTTCTCCCTGGTTTCAAATTACCCTCTCAGCCCTTGTGATCCTTCTGGCTTCTGGCTTGCTTTGCACATCATGGGAAGGCAAATGGCAATGTCTACTGAGCTCTGCATCTCCCAATGTCCGTGTCTAGGTATCTGCTTTCTCTGTCAGCACTCCATGCATCTCCAAACGTCTGCATCTATGTTGCTTCTGAAGCAACTGTGCTTTTTCAAACTCTCTCCCTTTTTAAAGAATGCAGTAAACTAATCAAAACCAACCCTGAATAGACAGTCATCTCTCAATCTATTCAAAAGCCACACCCACAAGTGGTGGGTCAAGCTCCATGGAAACAATCCAATCAAAGATTTACACCTTAAACAATAGGTCTGGCCCCACAAGATTGGATAAGGACAAGAATATGGCTTTTCTGGAATACATAACAGTCTCAAATCAGTACAATCTGCATGTGTTTCTTTGTTCCTATCCTTCTAAGCTAATTGAGTTATACTTCTGTTTAACAGCAGACCTCTAGACTTTGACATATGTCTAAAGAACATATAAATAAAGAACAAGTAAAAAGATGAAACAAAATTTCTCAGGATAAATGTCTGAGTTGGAAGACTTAGATGCTTCTGGTAAATGCAGCCACCCGTCCACCCTACACCCACCCAATATATGGGCATAAGTCATTCAATTATTCTGTTATGGGGTGATAAAACTGGTGGCAGGGGACTTGGATATTTTTATAATTGTGTGTGTCTAAAATCATTGTGAGAGCTACTATAAGAGAACTGAGCTACAGCTGGATCATTATTTGTAATACCATGTTGACAACCAAACCTGCTAAGTTTTATTTTATGTTTTTATAAAACATAAAAAAGTATGTTTTATTTTGCTTTGTGTTTTAAATTCAGAGAGAGCCATGGCTGTAAGTTGAGGATGGGTCCTGTAAGATTTGTGGAGCTCAATGAGAAATGCAGCCTTCTTGGAAAGCTAGGGTGAGCATTTTAACCACTTGTGGGGAGGGAAGCTTTAAAACCTACTTAGGCTCAGGCCAGGTGTCAAAGGGATTATTCCCATATATGTCATTATATTTAAAAATTCTCAGATGATTTCTGTCAACTCTCAGCCAGGATGAAAAATTGTCCAAGATGGAGATACTGAGCCAGTATTTAAAAACCTTATGGTTTATCCCATCAAGAGAATAGACTTTTCAATTTGATTTTACCCTCTTTCACAAAACAATGATTCTTAGTATTTTCTGATTCCCATTTAACACCACTGAATCTTCTTCAGGAGAAAGTTCCCAAGTCCAGAGTGTCTTGAAACAGGCACTTTCAAGAACTGCCGTCTACAATCATCTAGACCTCTGAAAACAAAGGGATGTTTAAAATAAACATTTCCTTTATCCTTAATCATATTTAAATTTATAAACGTCTCAAAATAGCATTTTCAAAAACAACATTTTTCTCTGTTAGCTATTCCTTTGTAATTATAGCCATTTAAAAAAAGTTTTTTAATTTAGTTGCACGTTTTATTTGCATTAAATGATTCAACCTGCAGTACTTTCTTTCTGGAAATTGTTGGTGTGAATAACACAATCAGCTTTTTCTTTCAAATACGTTGCAAGGCAGAAAAAATATATATACTGCCATCCATGGAATAATTCTTCCTAAAAGGTACTTTCTCTAAATAACTTTCACTTCCAAGTGTGACTTGGATGTGTTAATTTTAAATTTCACTTTTCTAAACATAAACCATCTCACATTTTCCTTAAGTCCAAAGTGGCCTATATCTATAAATGTGCTTATGATTGCACATAAAAATATATTCCCTTCATCTCTTCTTCTTGCTGTAGTTAAAAGTACAGAACATTATATTTATCCACTTAGCAATAATGAGTTCGCCCTAGGTCATGCGTTGGTGTGCTTAGCTAGACCCTTGTAATCAACAGTACATATTTAAGAAATGAATACCTAAAAGCAATTTGGTTGTTCTATTTGAGGTTTGGTAACAAAGAATAGAGCCCTCCTATCACCCCCGGCCGAGCTATCTGGCAGAAGGTGGTGGTATATATATGTGGTCATTGAATCTCAAGGAAACCCAAGCATAAGGACATCATAGTGAGTGCCTCTAGGGAAATTGGAGCAGGAAGATATTGCCTTGGATGTAACGTGACCTGAGAGACCTCTGAAGGAAGAATTCATGGATATTGGGGGCTCAAAGGGTAGTTCTGTGGTAGAATTCTCACCTGCCATGTGGGAGGCCTGGGTTCAAATCCTAGTCCCTGCACTTTCCAAAAAACAAAAGCAAACAAAACAAACAAAAGCTCAACAAATGGTGCTGCAGTAATGGAATACTCACATGGGAAAATAATGAAATGTAACACCACCATATGGAATACAGAAGATAAAAAAAAGAATTCATGGATCATCACTTGCGTTATCTAATTAATATTGTGGTATTAGTTTTTAGTTTTCTATTACTGCTGTAACAAATTAGCATAGACTTAGTGGCATTAAACAATGCAAATTTATAATCTTACAGCTCTGGGGTGTCAGAAGTTTAAAACCAAGATGTCGGCAGAATGAGATTTCTTTTGGAAGGTCTGGGGTAGAATAAATTTCCTCACCGTTTTCTCCTTCTAAAGTTCATCTGAGTTATAAGGCTCCTTAACCTTTGCTCATATCACTCCAATCTCTTGCTGCTATAGTCACGTCTCCTACTACTGCTCTGATTCTTTTGTCTCCATCTTAGAAGGATCCTCATGATTAACTTGGACCTACCCAGATAATTCAGGATAATCTCATGAGTCAAGTACCTTAATTTAATCACATCTGTGAAGTCCCCTCTACCATGTAAGGTAAAATATTCACAGATTCCTGGTTTAGGATCTTTGTGGGTTCATACGTCCAGGCTACCACAATTTTCATCCTCAAATCACATTTTATCTA
This sequence comes from Tamandua tetradactyla, assembly GCF_023851605.1. NCBI lineage: Eukaryota > Metazoa > Chordata > Mammalia > Pilosa > Myrmecophagidae > Tamandua > Tamandua tetradactyla. The sequence goes on from NC_135352.1 coordinate 35,435,731, forward strand.
TCATTTTTTTGCCTTATTTTGTTAGCCATTACTGTGGTGGGATTCTGAAAACCTCAATATGATGGGCTCATATGCACACTCCTGATCCAATCATCAATGGCCATAGTAATCATTGCACATAAAATGAACATGTGAGTACATGAGAATGACTAAAATTGTTATCACAGCAATAAAGTACAAAAAACACTGGACAGCCAAGAGCATCACCATCTTCTGAGCAGCCATTATATACCAGGCACTGCAGTAGACTCTTCATTTATGTATTTCATTGATTCTCATGACAGTCCTATCAGGTAGTGATTGTTATCCTGCCAGAAACTAACATGAAGAAATGTTGAGCATTTTTTTCATGCCCATACAGTTATAGTTAATGGCAGAAATGGAATTCAAATAACAGTTAACCTGACATTCAAGACTATGTTTCATCCACTTCACCTTATGGTTCCAGGGCCATCACCAGTGATTTCATTATCTTAGATAAATCTTTAATTTCTTTGTGAATAGAACTCAGCCATAAAATCAATACATTTTGAATATCTGATTTCTAAGTGTTCTTTTAACTTCAGCTTTTTGTAATGTAGTTTATGCTCATTGGATTGGAGTTTTCTAGTGTAAAAGTTATTAGTTGGTCCCATTCAGAAATTGAATTTAAAACTATGGTCTAATTAATTGATCAAATGAACTAAGTTAACAAAATGAACATCTTTAATTATTTTAATTTACCTAAATTAACATATTTGCCTAAATTTAAACAACAATTTAGAGATCATACAAGAAAGAGGAGGCACAAATTCCCTTTGTGGCTCATAACACCAGCCAAGATGAATGGAGTAGTAGAGCCTGCTTTATTTGTAATTATTGGAAAACATTAAGTAGAATATAACTATGAAGCTTTGTTTCTATTACTGCAGTTCAACAATACCTACTATTTGTTCATTGTTTCCTATATGCCAGACACTGCATTGGGTACTTGATACATCTGCCTCATTTAATATTCACCAGCCAAGATGAATGGAGTAGTAGAGCCTGCTTTATTTGTAATTATTGGGAAACATTAAGTAGAATATAACTATGAAGCTTTGTTTCTATTACTGCACTTCAACAATACCTACTATTTGTTCATTGTTTCCTATATGCCAGACACTGCATTGGGTACTTGATACATCTGCCTCATTTAATATTCACGAGGCTATTTCTCATTTTCCAAAGAATAAACTAAACCAAAGATAATTTAAATAATGTTGCAAGGTCACAAAGCTAGCATACGGCAAGGCTGGGTGCTCTAGCTGCTAGGTGACAGAATGTGACATACCAGAAACAGAATGGCTTTTAAAATGGGGAACTTATTGATTTGCAAGTCCACAGTTCTAAGGCCAAGAAAATGTCTCAACTAAAGCAAGGCTGTAGAAATATCCAATCTTAGGCGTCCAGGGAAAGATACCTTGGTTCAAGAAGGCTGATGATATTCAGGGTTTCTCTCTGAAAGCCTGAATCCTAGAAGAAAACCTAGGCAAGAATGAAAAAATTAATCAAGGAACTCAAATTTCAGGATACCAAAGACACTTACGAATCATTCTAGGAAAAACAAAGATATGGCACAGTCAAAGGGAAGACCTAATACTTCTAATGATATACAGGAGTTGAAACAACTAATTAATATTCTATCAAACATGCTAAATCAAGTCAAAGACTCAAGGAGTTGAGGGAAGATATAGTAAAAGAGATGAAGAAGATAAAGGAGACATGGGAAACATAAAGGAGGACTGAAAAGCCTGAAAATACAATGGGCAGAACTTATGAAAATGTAATAAACTAGCAGAATGACATAGATGGCAGAATGGATTAAAAACCAGGACCCACCAATACACTGTCTACAAGAGACTCACTTAGACCCCAGAACTAAAATAGGTTGAAAGTGAAAGTGTGACAAAATATATTTCATATATTCAACAACCAGAGAAGAGCTAATACAGCTAATATCTGGCAAATTAAATTTCCAATGTAAAATAATTAAAAGGGACATGGATATTCATATCCAAAAGAATGAAAAAGGACTAATATCCCACACCTTATGTATAACTTAACTGAAAATACATCAAAGACCTAAACATTAGAACCAAAACTATAAAACTTCTAGAAGAAAATGTAAGAAAATATATTATAGATTTTGTGGTAGGAGTTGATTTCCTAGACCTTATGCCCAAAGTGAGAGCAATGAAAAAATAAAAAGCTAAATGGGATCTCTTCAAATTTAGGCATTTTTCTGCATCAAGAGTCTATCAGGAAAGTAAAAAGCAGCTTATTGGAAATCACCTATTAATAAGGGCTTAATACCCAAAATATGTAAAGAGATTCTACAACTCAACAAAACAAAAAAAAACCCAATTTTAAAATGGGCAAAAGACATGGACAGACATTTTTCATAAAAGGAAACACAAATGACTTAAAAACATATGAAAAGATATTCTATTTCACTATCTATTAGGGAAAGACAAATCAAAACTGCAATGAGGTATCATGTCACACCTACGAGAATGGCAATTATAAAAAAAAATACAAGTGCTGGAGAAGATGTGGACAATGTGGCACACCTATTGTTCATGGGAATGCAGAATGATGCAACCACTCTGGAAAGCAATTTGGTGGTTCCTAAGGAAGCTAAGCACAAAATTGCCATATGATCCAACAATCCCATTACTAAGTATATATGGAAATGTCCTCATAAAAGATTGTGGTAGTGAAAACATGGTTTTGTGATTATATTGGGAACTGTTGTTTTTTTACTGTGGTTGAATTGTATGATGTGTAAATGAAACTATTTAAAAATGAAGAGAGAGATACAAGTGTGGAGAAAATGTGTACCCATCATGGATGGAGGTGGCATAAAGGATGGAGGTGGCATAAAGGTACATCAACTGAGGAATTAAATGAGAACTGTACCCATCATAGATGGAAGTGGCATAAAGGTACATCAACTGAGAAATTAAAGGGGGGAACTGTGGTATATACATCCAATGGACTGTTGAGCAGCTGCAAAAAGGAATGAAGTTGCAAGGTATGCAACCAGGTGAATGAAACTTGAGGACAACAAGTTGAGTGAACTAAGCCAGAAATGAAAAGATATATACTATAATGCCTCAATAATATGGAATAACTAACAAATTGTTTGTGGAACATTTCCATTTCTTCTCCAAAGAATCCCTCCCCCTCCCCCTATATCCCTCATTTATTGATGTTTGGCTTTGGCATATTCCTTTGTTACATTCAATGGAAGCATATTATACTGTTACTGTTAACTACAGACCCTAGTTTATGTTTTTTCCATGTATACCATTCCATTTTAAACAGCTTGCAATGCTGATATTCATTTATTCTCCCACAAACTCTGAGAATTGAACCTAGCACATAGGTTATTAGGTGAAGGCCCATAGTAAAGATTCCAAAATTGTAAGCTCTTACAGCAGGCACATCTATTCCAAAGTTGTAATTGTTTTTTCTAAATTCTGAGATGCTGAGTTCTTTGTGATTTAACCTGGTCATTCACTGGAACTTCGATTGTTGCTTTGACATCTGAGACTGAGAGCTAGAGTTCTGCATCTATGAGAGTCAGCATTACCGTATTCAGCTACTGTTACAAATACTGAAAAGGTGATCACACTTCAAATAGAGATATGAATGAAGCTGATCTGGATAAGACTAAGGTAAATCAGACAAGGATAAAGGATGATTTTGACTGTATTTTAAATTTTCAACTTCAGTGTAAGGCCAAAGGAAGAGATGTTTATTTGATGCAAAATTTATATTTCCAGTAGCACACTATCTAATCTAACTTGTATGGTCACCTTCTTCAAACACAATAACTACATGAAATCTTGAATAGGGAGTAAGATCTTGTTGGTTTGTGCAGGTTGGTGTGATACCCCAACACAGCCAAGATTAATCCAGGTAAAAGACTAAAAAGTATTTTCAAAGTCCCCTGGAAAGACTGGGGGAAAAGTTGAAAATATTAAACTTCCCCACCTAGGGGAAAAACTAATATTCTCACAACTATTAGGTACTGCCAGTTTGATGGGCCAGGCACTCAATCTTGAGGCATGTGATTATGAAACTTCTGCAAAGGAGAAGCTTAGTCTACTTATGATTATTCCTTAGAGTCACTCCCAGAGAACCTCTTTTGTTCCTCTGATGTAGCTTCTTTCTCTAAGCCAACTCTATGGGTGAACTCACAGCCCTTCCCTCTACATAGGACATGACTCCCATGGGTGTAAATCTCCATGGCAATGTGACTCCTGGGGATGAGGTTGGACCTGGCATCATGGGACTAAGAAAACATTCTTGACCAAAAAAGTAAAGAGAAATGAAACAAAACAACAGTTCAGTGGCTGAGAGATTTCAAATAGAATCAAGAGGCCATTCTGGAGGCTATTCTTATGAATTACATAGATATTCATTTCCAGTTTTTTGCGTATTGGGGTAGGAGGGAAATACCTGAAACTGTTGAAATATTATCCAATAGCCTTGATTCTTGAAAATCACTGAATAATTATAGACTTTTTTACCTGTGACTATGTGATTGTGAAACCTTGTTTCTGACACTCTCTTTATCCAGGGTATGGAGAGATGAGTAAGAAAAAAAGACAAAAGATAAATAAATATTGGGGGGATGGGAGATGATGGTGTGAGGTGTTTGGGAGTTCTTTTTTAGTTTTATTTTTACTTTCATTTTTATGTTTTTTGGAATAGTGAAAATGTTTAGAAATCAATTGTGATGATCAATGCACAGCAATATGATGATTCAGTGAACCACCGATTATACACTTTGGATGATTATATGTTATATGAACAATAATATATCTCAATAAAATTGCATAAAAATAAAGCATGATCAGTGGTGCAAGGGTAGTTCAGTGGTAGAATTCTTGCCTGCCATTTGTGAGACCCAGGTTCAATTTCCAGCCCATGCATCCTCCTCCCCCAAAAATCAACAAATGTTGCTGCAATAGTGGGATAGTCACACGAAAAAGAATAAAATGTAACCCTCACCATACAACATACAAAAAAAAAAAAAGAGAAAGGATGTTTTTTTTCTGGGATGCATATAGATTCAAACCATCATACAAGTGTTATATACAAAATCAACGCTAAGCATACCTGAAGACAAAATATCTCATAAGAAATTGCTCAGATTCTGAGAGTACCTCCTATGACCACTTCTACTCTAACCCCAAACTGTGGCTTCATGTTTAATTCCCTACTGAAGTTAAATGAGGAATGCTTTAAACTGTTTCACATATTATATACTATGCTGCCATAAACTCAAATGATACTGAGTGCTTACATAGCTCTTCAGAGGGATGATCCTGAAACACAATGGTTAAGGTGAATCACAGTTCCATCAATTTTAGCAAAAAGTAGATGCCCTAAATGGGATGGAAGATTTCTACCTGATGGTAAATCAGGAGATTCAAAACAAACTTCATTCAAAAATAAAATAACATCATGAATAATAAATATCTAGTTCCTAGAAGAATCAAATAGCTAACACAACGTTAGAAAATTACAAAGCTAGGATGTTGACTGCACTGGAAATCAGTGAAATGAACCAAGCATTTGAGATCATTCTGCAGTGTTTCTTTGCTAAACTGGAGAGGCAGCTAAAAGATTGAGCAGATAATTTACATCCTTGCAGGGGTAGAATGACAGAAGTTGGAGAACAGGACATACTAAGTATGAGGGCACTGTAAACCACATTGTATTTAGGCTTGAGCCTTTAAAGGACTGCATCCTCAGAGTAAAGGTAAGTATAAGCAAACAAATTCTTACATAGACTATAACATCTCTTTGAGTTATATCAGTGGTCCAAAAGAACTCATTCCCTGGAATTGAGTTAGGTTTATCATTATTTTAAAAGCCCTAATGTACCTGAAAGAGGTTAAAAAAAATTCTCTGTGGAAGAATACATCATTCAACAATTTAACCATAATTCCTAAAACTAATATTTCAATTACAATGCCCAGCACATAATCAAATATCTCCAATGATATGAGAAGACATGATATATGAATGTGACGATGCACACAATGTTTGATAGAAATAGGCCCTCAGCTACAACAGATACTAGAATTAATAAATATGAGATGTAAATCACTATGCTTATAACTGAGGAGATAAAAGGTAAACTTATGTATTTAAGAAATCAAAGATAAAAACATTACAAGCTTAAAAAAGAAATAAAGAGACTACACTGAAAATTCAATAACAAAAATTAAGAACTCACTAGGTAAATATAATAGGAAATTAGATGTAGCTGAAGAAAAAATTAGTGACCTGGGAAATAGATTAGAAGAAACTATCAACAATGAAGCACAAAAAATGCAAAGACTTCTGAACTATGCAGAGTTGGGCTAAACTGCACAAAATAAGGACAAAGCTTTCCACAAGATGGTCATCACTTCAGACATCAGCTACAAATTCAGGTGTTCCCGGGGCCATACTCACTTCTGATAAATTGGCTACAAATTGGGCCATTCCTGCTACCCACTCAGTACTAAACTACCCACTACTACTAATAATGCTCTAAAATAACTCACAGAATTCAGGAAAGTGCTATACTTATGATTACAGTTTTATCACAGCAAAAATGATACAAATCAAAGTCAGGCAAAAGAAGAGATATTTAAGGTGGAATGTGTGGGCTTCTCAATACAAAGCTTCAAATATTTGTTTTCTGTGGTGTCAATATACACCACCTTCCCAGCACATGGGTGTTTGACAATACTGCTAGCCAGGGATGGTCACCAGAGCTTCATTGCCCAGAATTTTTATTGAGACTTCATGATATAAGCATGATTGGTTGGATCATTGGCCAGGTGGCTGAAAGTTTGAACTCAATATCCAATCCCCTATTACTTCCCCAGAGATTAGGCTGATAGCACATGACCAAAAGCCCCAACCCTCTAATCACATGGCTGAACTTCCAGGCATGGCCATACCCTATCCTGAGTAACCACTTTAGGATAAACTATCTAAATTATAGGATGTTGTCTGGGGCAACACCATAAATAACGAAACATTCTTATAACACCTGGAAATCCCTAGGCTTTAGAGATTACCCCTTCAAGAGCTAAGACAAAGTTAAGATCTCTATTTAGTAGAGACCAAATCCTTTTCTACAGGGAAAAACAAAAGAATAAAAAATATGTAAACAAAATTAAGAGACATAAACATTATAAGATTTAATAAATGTTACTTTGAGATGAAAACACTACAACTTTGAGACATATTGGTAAATACAAGTTAACATCGACAGACTAAAACAAAAATTACATATTGTGGTGTTTAAAAATACATGTAGAATTAAATGAGTCAAAAGAGCATAAAATTTTGAGGGTAACAAATAAAAGAAGGATAAAAGACTGAATAAGTGTCATACTAACCAGGAATAATGGAATAATACAAATTCCTTAGTAGAAAGAAAATGAGAAGTAAAAATTTGATGGCAAATGATTGACATAGTAATATCATAAAATTAAAACCCAACATATCAATAATTATATTGCAAATAGACAACAAATGTTTTGAAAATCTGGAACACGGCAAAGGATCTAAATAGATGCTTCCCAAAGAAGATATATAAATGGACAATAAGCACATATAAAGTTTCTCAACATCACTGGCCATTTGGGAAATGCCAAACCTCAGTGAAATACCACTTCACACACCTGGAATGTCGAGAATCAAAAAGTCGTATAATAATAACCATAAGTGAGGCTGTGGAGAAATTGGAACGCTTGTCCCCTGTTGTTGGGAAGGTAAAATGAGGCAGCCACTTTGTAGCTTTGGGTGCTCTAAAAGTTAAACAGAGTTACCACATGACCCAGCAATCCCATTTCTAGGTATATAATCAAGAGGAATGAAAGCAGGTGTTAAAACAAAAACATGCATTCTCATAGCAACAGTCCAAAGCAGAAATACCCAAATAGCCATGAACTGACTGATGAATTCATTAACAAAATATGGTATATCTGTGCCATGGAACAGTATTGAGCCAGAAGAAAAATGACGTTCCATTATGTGCTACCACATGGATGAGCCTTGAAAATAGGCACTCAGTGAAAGAAACCAAACACAAAAGGCTACGTGTCTGTTTCCATTTATATGAAATGTCTGAAATAGGCAAATTCATGAAGACAAAGTATTATAGTGGTTCCCTGGAACTGGGAGAAAGGGGGGAGGGTGAATGCTAATGGTCACAGGCTTCTTTTGGGGGTGATGGAAATGTTCTAAGGTTGATTGTGGTGATGGTGACAAAATCCTGTGAACATGCTAAAATGCTGCCCTGTGCACTTTAAATTGTTTTCCTTATTTTTAAATTTATATTTTTTATTTATCTTTTAATTAATTTTTTAAATTACATGTGCAGGCACCGGGAAGTGAACCCGCGACTCCAGCATGGCAGTTGAGAACTCTGCCACTGAGCCACCATTGCCTGCCCTGCCCTATGCACTTTAAATGGGCAAATTGTATGGCATATGAATTATAGCTCAATAAAGTCATTACAAAAAAAATAAGTAAATGGACAGCAAATAACACAAAAGAAAATTCTTGTCAATCTAGTGAAAATTTATAAGCAAAATAACCATAAGTGCTTGTGAGACATACATCCGAAATTTAAGTGTCGTGGTTTGAACTTGTATGTAGCCCAGAAAAACGTGTTCTTATATCTAATCCACTCCTGTAGGTGTGAACTCACTGAAAGTATGACTTTTTCATGAGGTTACTTCAGTTATGGTGCATTCCACCTTAATAAGGATGAGACTTAATCCTATTACTGGAGTCTTTTTTTCAGTAGAATGAAATTCAAAGAAAGAAAAAGTCACAGGAGGCAAGAAACTGAACTCAGAAGAAATTGGAGAAAGCAGGAGACACTGGCATGGCCCCTGCCATGTGACAAGTTAAAAATCCCAAGGACTGCCCCCAGCCAGCCCCAGAATGGGACAGTCTTCAGGAAGAAAACATTACCTTCCTGATGCCTCAAATTGGACTTACTTTTAGCTTCAAACCATAAATTAATACATTTCCAAAGTTTAGGTCAACTCATTTCATGGTATTGGTAAAATACAATTTTGCCAATGTTGAGTTTGGAAGGTTCACATTGAGTGAGAGAGAGGACTGGGACAGAAATAGTTTGCTGATTTTTATAACCACTCTCACCTTAAACTCTCCCTGAATCTCTTGTATTCTCTTCACAGCAAAGTGCCAGTAATTCTGCCGTTGAGAGGCAGATGTGCAAGAGTTGAAAGGTGAGGGAAGAGAAGTCACTTTTACGCGGTGGCAGCTGGAGGCAGGCACGTGGGCACTGGCAGACAGCAGATGTGTGGTTTTGTTCATAGCTTTGAGTCTTTGATAACTATTAATCACAGTGTCTTAGGCAACTATGTCATCAAGGTAAAGCTCAGCAGCACCAAAACTCAGGAACATTTTCCTGAACTCACGTTAGAAGCCCACTTGTAGCCAAAGTTATTTATTTCCTAACATGAGACTAGAACTTTCATAAATGCATCAGTGCTGCTAGCGCTGAGGTTGAGAAATGACATTCTAATGTAAAAGCTATGACCAAAACTACAAAAGATTTGTTGAAAATACTCCCAAGCAAAAGAAAAAATTAAAGATGATATTTGATATTCCTTTTATATAAGGATGATATTTAAAAGTATAAGAAAAAGGCAAACCCCTCTGTGGAAATAGACAAGCAGTAATTTACAGGGGTCTCCAAAAACAGAAATAAAACTATATTAAAATAATAATTATAGTAGTAAATAGATATTATGAAATTCAACCTAGTAATCAAATAAATTAAAACATTGAGATAATCCATTCTCCCAATTTTTTTTTCAAATTTTTCAAATACTCAAATATTCTTTTAAATTATTCTTTGTATTGTGAAGGATGTTTTGGAGCAGGCATCCTCAGATAGGGCCAGCAGGGTCCTAGTAGGACAGGTGAAAGCCTTTAATTGAGAAGAGTTAGGAATGGGCATGGTCAAAGGAATTAGAAGGAATGCCGAGGCACCCAAGGGCTAGCAGTAGCAGAAAGCTCTTACAAACCAAACTCAGGGTTGATAGGACAAGGGGAACAGCTAGGATTAGAGGATCCTGGAAAAGTCTGTGCTGTCCAAGTGGGGATTTGGACCATATTTGCACGGCAATCATTACCTGGAAAGGAGGTGGTGAGGTTGGGGTAAGTAGGGATAAGTGCCCACTTCTCATCTCCTACTGGTTTCTTCCTCTGAACCTAACTAGAAACCAGAGGGGTTGGGAGCCCAGGTGATATAACAGCCTCCCAGGACATGAAAAAGTTCAACGAAGGGCAAAGAATGGGGCTTAGGGTGGGGAAAGGGAGTGGGGGAAGCCAACAGAAAAAAAAAATCCAATTCCTATAGGGTATAAAGTAGATCTCTCTATTAGACAGAAGGTATTTTGAATTAAGATTCATAAATATGTATGTACTCTTAATCTAATAATTTACTTCTAGGAATTTGCCTTAAGGAAACATTGGAAAAGGACAAACGTTTCATTACATTTCCATTTGTAACTGGAAAAGAAGAAACTAGCTTAAAATTTTAGAATAAGATATTAGCTAAATAAACTGTGCTATATCCATATGGTGGAATACTATGCAGCCTTTACAGTAATGGTAATATGGAAGAAGGGGATCTATGCCTCATTCACACTTTAGACCCTCACCATCCTCACTGCTGTTCAATAAAGTATCTTTACCACAATAATACAGTAGGATTCAGGTGTCAAAGACAAAATATATATGTGTGTGTTTATGCATATATGTATAATATGTATATAAATGTATTTGTTTATGTATGTGTACACACAATGTAGATAGATAGATAGATAGATAGATAGATAGATAGATAGATAGATAGATAGATAGATAGATTCTTGTAGGTACTCAACTCTGAAGATTGAGAAACAATGTATCAGAATGGATTAAAAATTCAGCAATATGTAGCAGAGATGCCATGGAAAAAGAGAAGAAAAGGTGAGAGGAAAGGAGACCAGAGGAGAAGGAGGCTTCAAAATGTTGATGTGAGTCAACTCTGGTACTCTAATAATGGACCTGAGGACATCAGTAAAGAAGCATTTGGTCCATCATGTAGATTTCAAACATGCTTCTAGCAACTCTATATCCATCATTTCTAAGGAAATACTCTGCCTATGTGCTTTTACAGACTGAATTAACATGGTAACATATGGAAGAATACTCAGGAGCATGGGAAAAGAAACTGTTGTTTAAGTATCATAGGAAGGTAACAAAATGCAATGTACCATTTCAATGTACATTGTATAGAAAGATTCTAAATTAGACTAAAAATCTGAAGGTTATTCATGAGATGTTAAAAATGGGTGTTAGAATCATGGCTACTTTTTGGTTGTTTTTCCCTAAAAAGCTTTCCAAATTATCTACAATTAAGATTTATTATATGTATTAAAAAATTAACTAAGAAAGGAATTTTTATCTCAATTTAGGTAAAATTAGTTGAGCAGTTCTTTTTTAGTAAATGTTGATTAAATAATTTTCTATTTTAATGTGCTATGCTTTTATAATGTACCAACATTAACAATTCTAACTAATCACATAACACAGTCATCACTCAACTTATTGAATTACACAGCAAAACACAAAATGAGAATTTGCATCAGAATAAATACTGTAAATACATAGAGATACACAATTAGCTGCCTTGTTTAAACAGACATTTGCAAATATATTACTGAGGTAAAATAAAGGAATTCTGTTTTAACCTGAGCTCAATAGAGTAGTTCAGGAGTCTCTATATTTTAAACAGTATCCATCCTTATTTTCACTCAAATAAAGAAAGCAGTTTAGGAAACTGAATGTGACACAATGACTTCTTAAAAAGTAAGTGCATTTATCCCACTTTCCATATAAGCCATGCCCATGGATCCACTGAGAACTTACGTAACAAACATAGCAGTTTAAAAACAAGCAAAAACCAACTGTGTTTTAATTTTATATATTATAGTGAGGAAGTAAGGGACAATGCTTATGGAAATTTTCATTTCTTGATTTAATTTAATTTTCTTGAATTGAATAGACTAATGAGCTCAAAATGGAAATGAGCATTCCATTACAATAGAACATATTCACACTTTTTCCTACTCAATTCAAATGTACTTATTTTTGGGAAATGAAGTGTATGACATGATTATTCATAGAACTAAATAAAATAGATTTTGTGTTATATCAGATGGAACATAAGGAATGAAAAAAATTAGCCCTTGTTGTTGAACATGTTAATCCATATAACACTTCAACTATACCTTCCAAAATGTCCAAAATTCATGTTTCTGATTCAGAGCTTATACTGAAATAATTTTAAATAAAGCTGGATGATTAAACTCTATTTCATTTTTAGTTATATATGGTAAAAAACATTAGATACTTTTGTTAGGTATCTAATGAAATAAAATAATCTTAATAATAATATAAGAATCCCAGGACTACAATTATTCAGTTTCTAACTATAATTCATAATTGCTACCTAAATGTCTTCATTTTATGTATGTATGCTTGTCTAAGAAGAAAAAGGTAAATCAGATTTTAAGAATGGAAAATAGCTTTTATCATTTTATGCATCACCATAATCACCTAATTTGCCCATATTTGCAATTGACAATTCATTTCATCAATTGCAATTCATATAATTGCTCTGCTTTGGTTAGCCTGAAGCTCCTGATTTCTCTGATATTTTTCTGAGCACAACTCAAAGACAATAAATAGCTAGGGCACCATCTAAATAACCACTTGGATATTGATTGTTCAATTTTTTCCAGTGCCTGAAAAATTAGTCCCAATCTAGTGATTATCAATGATGAACCTTGGGAGTAATATTACTTAAGATGAGGGATGTACACTAATAATTTTGAGTCATAAAACAGGCAGAAAGAAAATAACCCAGAGGATAAAGAACAAAGACTTGCAAATAAGCACATTGCAATTACTAGCATCTTGCATCAGGGCAGTCTTACTCACCATCCTAAGGCAGAACCAGCCTACTTCAAGCAGTTAATGGCTTAGTCCAAGGATCTTTTGCAAGAAGTCTAATCTTGTGGACCATCTGCTTCTGAAATTTTCTGGAAGACCTTAGTTTATGTAGTTCTTTTTTTTTCCTATTTGTCCGCTTGTATTGTTTTGTTTTAATTTTTACTTCTAGAAAACAGACAATGTTGTTTTAGCTGGGAAACCAGTATCAAGGATCAATCCCTTCTCATTTTACTGCTGTGCTAGTTATTAACAGTGTCTATTAACTTCAAAGTCATCCGACTGTAGTCTTTCTCTGATGTTTTCAAAATGCCCAATTACATAAGATCATGTGGACCTGGGTAGGCAGCTGTCAAGGATGGTGCTCTGTATTTATTTTTTGATAAGAATTGCATAGCTATCAAATTTATTCTAGTTCCATAAATGATCAAAATTGATACTAATGTAATTTTCTATTGTTATCACATCTAATTAACTTATATGAATATAATTAATAACTAGCACAGTAGTAAGAGTGTGTTATGAAAAGAGAGAACATAGACAAATCTCTAAACCAGTTATTTATGCTTTAAAGAGTACTCTGAATTTCATCAATTGACAAACATATTGAAACCTAGAGAGAAAATCCTTTAGTATTTCTTGCATCAGCCTTCAGCCTTCACACATAAAAATGAATGTGTTTCTTTCAACCTGAGAAGTATACAATCACTGAAGCGTATTTACATTAATCTACTGAGGGTGGAGTAGAGAAAAAAAATATATGTGTAGGGTTAGCTTACCTGAACGATACAGCCTTAGGCAGAACTCTACAGGGCATTATCCGTTAGTCTGTCTGAATAAGGAGAAAGGAAGAAAAGCCAAACTCACCTGTCAGTTCAGGGGTATGTGAAGAAACAGACCATGAAGTGATCCAAATTTATTATAAAATGTGCTGTGATTAGGACCATATGCCTATCTTCCAGAGAGCAAAAGAAAGTGAGCCATTCCAGAAAATTCCCTCCTCAACCCAGGTCTGAGATGTGGGGACAGCAACCCCATGCAGAGTGCCAAGCTGGCTGGCAGGTTGGCAGGCAAGGAGGATGCCAGAGGCACTCTGCTTTGTAGACTTGAAAGAGTGAGAGCATTGTGCCTCAGAGAAGTAAGCAGGGGCTGGGATAATCCTACCAGCATTTTAAAACAAAGGAAGCTCAGACACATCATCTAAATGTTCTCTGCTTCAGTTTACTCCTCTGTGAAATGTCAGCAAAACCTATCTCACAGGGCTCTCGAGAGACTCTGAATATAGTGTGCATTTAAAGCACTTTTGTTCCTTCATTCATTCAACAGATCGATATTGAGTGCATACTCTTAGGATATAGTGATGAACAAAACAAGGAAGTTCCTGCAGCTTATACACTAGTGGGTGGAAAAAGAAAAAAATAGGGAACAATCAGTAAAACAGAAGATAGGGATAAACTTAAAAAGGTGATATGATGGAAAGCGAAAAAGCAGCTATTTTAGAATGTCAAGGAAGGCCTTGAGGCCCTCAAGGTGATGCTGAATTATAAGAAGGATCCAGCCCGAAATAGATTGGTGTGAACAGTACAACAGGAAGAAATAGTATCAAGTGCAAAGGCCCTGGAGGAAGCATATATATGGTGTGTTTGGGTGCCCAGACGACCAGTGTCCATATTGGAGTGGGCGGATAAGAAAGCATGGTGCCTGGTACATACTACGTGCTCAGTATATAATAGCTGCAAACACTATATTATGGGCATGCAAATGGGAAAGCAACTGGAACAGGGAATAACAATTTTATCATCCTCTATAATAACGGCCATGGCCTGTGAAAATAGTACCAGTTAACATTAGATTGCCACAATCTGATCAGTCATCTGATAGTAATGTCAATTTTAATTGTTAATCACAGCATCAAGTGATTCACAGAGTACTGCAGACTCATCAGTTTTGCCCAATTTACTACAATTAGTACAATACTTTAGTACTGACTTTCTTACAACCTCAAGCATAATGGGTATCAGTCTCTGCTGGCCTCAGCAGACCTCAGCTGGATCTAACATGGCTGGACTCTTCATCTCTTGCCGGGGCATTTTCTTCCAGAACTGGCAAACAGTGAAGAGTAGGACACTGTGTATATCAGATGCTCTTCTACGGGCCTTCTCCCTGATATGATCAAATAAATGCCAAGGCCTGAGAAGCAGAAGTTATGGTGGGGGGGAGGGGGGAGGGCGGGGAACTGAGCGATTAGCCTTAAAGAAGAGTAGGTAAGAGTTGGTATTTATCATTAGACTTGGAAAATAGACAATGGTGAATCTGTATTGTAGTCACACAGACATACAACAAAATATTGATTTTTGTTTTCTCTAATAAAAATGCAGACTAGTGGTCTGAGGTTGCTTCTTAATGTGCGACCATTTACTCCTTTGCGATAACTTCTTTAGGTACTGTTTCTTTACTTATATAAATATGGATATAAAATTTATATAAAACGAGTTTATATAATCATCCTATGACTACTCTATAATGCTGTTTTATTTTTGACTGGGTCAGAAATGACATCTCTTCTCAGAAGCAAATTTTAAAATGTTACCTGGTATGTATTTTATATTAATAAAATTACTAAAAATATTTATCACCAAGTTCATTCTAATTTATACCTCTGTTTTGGGCAAAATGAAATGCTTTAACATTTAATAAACATTGCCTTCAATTCATTTTTATCATATAGGCTATTTATTTTGTTAAATAATAGTTTTACACACTAAATAGTATAAGGAAACATTTAAATTGAAGGCATTGAATACAACATATTTTATTTTTACCCCAGACCATATTCTGAAATTGATCATTCAAAGGCATAGTGGGTGTTATTTTGCAGGTTTTCTATTAGACATAATTTACTAATTTGTAACTACTCAGAGTAGTAATGGAGAGTTTGTTTTGGATACCTCAGGACAATGGAAAATAAAACATTCATTATGTGAACCAATTTATAATATATTCAATATATATATAAACAACTTTAGAGTCAATCAACACGGTAGGAACTAAAATATCATTAGCAAAGAGATAAAAGAATAATTTTATCAGTCACATAACAAAATATATGAAACCAACTCCAAGTGGTTCGAGTTTACGAATGATTTGAGAATCAATCACAAATCTTATGAATTGTGTTTCAACCTTTTGAGCATGAGTGTTTTTTGACAACTAAGCACATAACTGCATGAGCCTTAATAAAGAAGGCAATAGTCAAATTTAAAGTGAACTCTTTAGATTCATTCTTAATCTAATGATGCAAGCCATTTTTTAAAAGGAGATTCATTTATCTCACATGTTCCAAATAAATGTAGTCAGCCAATAATATTTTCATTTGCATTTTGTTTGCAATATGGTAATAGATTTAAGCAATAAGGCCAATAAATATTATTCATTTGAATTTTCATGTTCAGTCAAACAGGAAGTAATGCAGGTCAATAATTTTAAGTCATCAGAACTTCATTTATGTGATATTTGTGTGTATAATTATAGGTATGCGCAACTTTCATATGTACTTTTGTACCATTTTCTTAATGTAAATGGATGGACAACAGTTTTGATATTACTAAGATTTTGTCAAAAGTGTGTAAATATATGTGAAAGTGATTGAGCAGGCAATGGAGTAGTTATCAGAAAAATTCAGCAGTGCCTCATTTAATAGGTACCACTATATGATGATCCGGATAGATGAATGGCTTCAAGTTTGTAAATGCAGGTCATGACTGTTATAGCAGCTATAATATTTTTTAACCTGGTAAAATCTTTTGAGATGAAGTTGTAAGCCCAAACTATATTTTATATGTCAATACAATGTAACTAAAGCTGTAAGTACGAGTCTATTGAGGGAAGAAATACTTCATCCATAATTGTAGCATCTTATAAATTTTTTCATACATTTCCTCAGGTAATTATTTTCATATAATTTCACCAAGTGACATATCTCCCTTTCTTGTAAGCACACCCATAAATATCAGAAATATAGAACAAGAACTCTTACTACAAAAATGTACTGAGGAAAATAAACCACCTTTATAAACACATAGAAATGGCATATATGAAAAATATATCATGTGTTTTAAATATAGGTTATAAGAAATCTTGAGCTATCTCAATCTATAAAAATCTCTTCAGCATTCCAAAAATAATAATTTAGTCTTTCTTGAGTTGGCATTCAAGACTTTTGAGTATAATTGCTATATTCAATCTCGAAGTTCCTAGTAATTCACTGCATTATTCACCATTGTCCTCACTCAAGGTGCACTGTATTGATGTCCAAATACCCAGGCTTTGAGTTTCTCATCTCCTTTCTTTCAAGAAGTTGTTACCTGCCTTTTCTACAAATAAGAGACCACCTGCATAACAAGATATTGAATAGCACTCCAAATCCATTCTTGCCTTCTTCCAGACTATATCTCTCAAACATAACCATAAATCAATTTGTGGCAGTTTTAAAATTTCATCTAAGTGATCTCATACATTATGTACTGATTCAGCCTGGTGTTTTTGCTCAATATTATGTCTGTGAGATTCTCTTAGGTTAGTAGCAGAAGCAGTTTGTTTTCTTTCTTTGCTGTATGACAGGTTTTTCAACCTCGACACAATTGATATTTTAGGGTGGATAGTCTTTGTTGTAAGGTGCTATCCTGTTTACTGTAGGATGTTTAGCGACATCTCTGAGCACTTCTATCCAGTAAATATCAGTAGCAACCCCCCTACGTTGTGACAAAAAAAAAATCTCAAGATATTTCCAAATGCCCAGGTAGGGGACAAAATTGCCCCGGTTTAGAACCACAGTTGTATATTATTTTAATCTTGGAATGTATCATGTAATTACTTACCCACTTCACTGTACTGAAAATTAGGTTGATTTAGAGTTTGATGTTTTGATTGCATTGTGGGTTTATTCAAGAAAATAGAGTCACTCAGGATATCCTGAAAGTAGAGTGGCTTTGTAGAGGAATTTGAGTACACAAATTTAATGAGATTTGGGGGTGGAGTGATGGCCCACGTAAGGAAATTGCTCCCGAACATAAGGACAGGTAAAGAAGAAAGTTGAGGAAGCAGATCCTGTAGACCTCAGATTTCACCAGATTTATGCACTCATTTGTGCGTGTGTATTTTGCTTCATGTAATTTTCTCACATGGATAGATTCATGGGATCATACCATGGTCAAATGCATCACTGTTTTCCATCACAAGGATACCCTGTGCTAGGCTTTTGTAGCTATAACTGCTCCTTCTATCCTCCCTCCCTTACCCTGCAACCACTAATCCATTTCTATAATTCTGTCATTTAGAGAATGTTAATAAATGGAATCAGAGGGTATGTAACCTTTTGAGATTGGTTTTTATGACTCAGCATAATTCCCTAGAGTGTTCCCGTAATTGCTATCTAAGTTGTTGCATGTATAAATCGTCTGTGGCTCTTCATGCCATAGTGTGAATGTTCTGCAATTTGTTTAGCAATTCATTTATTCACCAACTTCGTAGTCATTTACAATTTTTGGTGATTTCAAGAAAACTTCAATGAGCAATCACTCACAGGTTTTTTTTTTGAGCCAAATTTTTCAATGATCTTGGAGAAATACCTAGAAGTGCAACTACTAGGTGACATGTTACGCGTATGCTCAGTTTTCAAAGAAGTCATCAAATTATTTTCCAATGCTATAACGTTTTATATTCCCATCAGCAATATCAGACTGATCTCATTTCTATGAATTTTCACCTGAGTTTGGTATTGCCGCTACTTTTTAATTTAAGCTTATCTGAAAAATACCATTTCATTATGATCTTAATTTGTATTTCCTCATGACTGGTGAGGCCGAACGTTTTTTCATGGTACTTATTTGCCATCCAAATAGCCTCTTCAGGGATAAGTCCCTTCTTGTCTTTTGCCTGGTGAATGAGTCATTCTATTGCCCCTGGTTTCATTCCTGATGTTGGTAATTTGTGTCTTCCATCTTTTTTTTTTTTGTCAGTCTTGCTAGATGTTTGCAAATTTCGTTGGTCTTTTCAAAGAACCAATTCATTGTTTCATTGACAAATGTAACAAGCTCTCTAACACTTTTCCTTTGAATTTCATTGATTTCTAATCTCGTGTTTATTATTTCCTCCCTTCTGCTTGCTTTGGTTTTATTTTACTTTCCTTTGTTAATTTTTCGAGATGGGAAGTTATAATACCAATTTGTTATTTTTCAGTTTTTCTTAAGTAAACTTTTAGCACAATAAATTTCTCTTTCAATACCACTTTAGCTGTGTCCCATATACTTTAATAGGTTATATGTTCAGTTTCATTCAGTTCAATGAACTGATAACATATTTGAACCGTGTTGATTTGTAGATGATCACTGATTGATGTTGGTTGTATAACCCAGTTAAGAACCTCTTTACCCACTAGTAAATTCAAAATAAAAGGCTCACTTAAGCCAAGCACTTGCTGTCATTTTGATACCAAATAAAATAATCCTAAATTTAATAAAACCTGATGGTGCTTGTAGATATGATCAAAATTTGCATAGAGATATGGTGACCATATTAGAATATGGATAAATATATGTGTTTATATATACCCACACATACCACATGTACTTACACAGATGGACGGACACACACACACATAAATTTTATCTCAGGTAAGATTTTTTCAGTCACTACTGTCCATGCTTGACTTGTTGCTATTTGGAAAATCCACCCTTTTAAGTTGCTGGTTTATTTCTTACACATATTTCCTTGTGTGTAGATAGATAGGATATATTCCTGTCAAAGGGAAATTGCAACAGATTCAAAATAAGTCATTAACATTGCTTTAGAGTAAGCTATTTGTGACATGGAATAGTGATTCATATGTCAAATTTAATATAAGCATCAAAAGAGCATGATGGGCTCACACACAAATCTATCAATAGAATAGAAAGTAGTAATTTGATTGGGCCTTATTTGATACAAAAATCTGGGTCCAAAGATCTCTGATTTTTACTAAAGTATTGACCGGCAGAGATTTAACTCCCTTTCCATCTTAGTTTTGTGTATCTTTTTGTTTTTTCTCCCAGTATCAAATGCTATCATATTACTTTTCCATATGTTATTCCTTGATTCTTATTCTTCTGGTTGAAATATGGGGCCAAAGATGTTTACAACTTTGTATCAAGAGCTTATCCCTGGTGTAATTAACCTTGCTGGTATCTTGTATAAAGCATCTTTACCAAGGATTGTTGAGGGAGCACTTAAACTTAAAAGATGCTCTGGATGTGACAGACTCACAGATTTATTATGAAATCAGAGTCTTTATTACTTATTATTTCAATTAGTGAATAGCATACATACCTGCATGCATATTAAAGAGCATAAGCCTATTGGTGAATGAAGTATGCTGCAGACTTCAAAATAAGTTAGCAAATATAATATTGTAATGATAAAATATTTGAAGTGAATGAGCAAATAAGATTAAATTTATTTTTAAGGCAGGAATGGATTTCCCTTTCCACAGCTGTAGATGCTGTGAAAGGTTGAGAAAGAAAAAGAGAAAATGTGTTATATCTTAATTATGAGCATATAGTTCCTTATTTTTAAGGGGAAAGAGCACTATTGTATTTCCTCACTATAAATGCAAAATACACGGAAAATTATAAAGCATAATGCAAAAACTGCACATAATCCCATCACCTCTTTTAAAGAGTATTTTATTTCATTATTCTATTAATTTTACTTATCACTCAGTAAAGTGGTTTTATAAAATGGATATTCTTTTCATGGATTTAAGTTATACTAAAATATTGCCTGGATTCTATTATATGGATATCATGAAATGATTTTAACCTGTTCCCCACAGATGGACATTAGGTTGCCTCTACGGATGTTTTCAGGAATAAACTTCTGTGTGCTTACTTAGTTATTCCATTCAGATAAGTTCCTTGAAGTAAATCACAGTTTCAAGGAGGGTGAATTTATTTAGTTTTTGTTTTGTGTTACCAGTTTGCCTTGCAGAACGAAACTAACAGCCTTCCAAGTCCTCGTTATTCTTTATTTATTTTAGATAGGACAAAAACAATGCTTATGCTATTTTTAGGGTAAACAGACCACCTGTTTTTTTGTTTTTTTTTGCTGATATGGACTACTGTTTTTCTTTATCTATGCAATGGTAATGTAATCTGTTTTGGGAGCGTTACACAATATAACATGTTAAACCCAGGTCTGCTGAGCGTTGCAAGCACTTTCTGGTCCTCACAGAGTTCTGTGGGTTTTGTCCATTTATTTGTTTTTTATAAGTGATCATCCCTTCTTTCTGCCTCCTCATCCTCTGACATCCTCTCATCTGAATTCTATCTCTTGTGAATTTGCTATTCCACGTGATATCTTATAAGTTATATCATATAATTTTTGTCCTTGGGTGCCTTGCTTTTTTCATTGCGCATAATAGGGCTCTTCCATGTTTCAGCAAGTCTCAGAACTTCTTCCTTATTACTGAATAATATACCTCATTGTGTGCATACCATGTTTTGTTTATCTATTCATTTGTTGATGGACACTTGAGCTGTTTCCACCCTCAGGCGATTGTAAGTAATGCTGCTCTAATCACTAGAGTACACTTATCTGTCTGTGACCCTGTTGTCACAATTTTGGGGTATATACCTAGAAGTGGACTTGCCAAGTAATATGTTAATATATATTTAACTTTTTGAGGGATCACCGTGTTGCTTTCCATAGGGGATGTACCATTTTACATTTCCACCAAAGATCACTAGAGGTCCAAATTCTCGTTGTCCTCTCTAACGCTTCTTTCCAGTTTTTTTTTTAAAAATAACCATCCTTATGAGTATGAAGTGGTATCTCATTGAGGTGCAAATGTATTTCTGATTACCCTTGAGACTGCTTCTTTGGCCCATGGGCTATTTGGAACTCTGCTGCTTACTTTACAAATATTTCAAAATTCTGCTTACTTTACAGGTATTTCAAAATTTTTCTACTTTCTTCATGTGATGGGTTTCTAATGTGATTCCATTGTGGACATGGTATATATACTGTGTGATTTCAATTCTTTTCAGTGTGTTCAGATTATTTTATGGTTCAAGATATAGTCTCTCTTGATATACGTTCTACAGGTGCTTAAAATAATTGTACCCTGATATTGTTGCATAGAGTGTTTCATAAATCTCAACTATGTCCTATTGGTGTGATTAAGTCCTAGATCCTTGCTAATTTTCTGTCTAGTTGCTCTATCAGTTGTTGAGACATGAGTATTGAAGCTTACAATCAGAATTATGGATTTGTTTAGTCCTCTTTTCAGTTCTGTTAGATTTAACTTCACATGTCTTGTGGCATTTTGTCGTTGTTGTGCAGTTCATACACATGGAAGATTGCTGAGTCCTTTCAGTGAGTAGATAATTTTAGTATTAGGTTCCTTTCTGTCCAAGGTAATTTTCTTTGTTCTGAAGACGATTTTATCTAACGTCATTTAATCATCCCTGCATTATTTCAATTACATGTTTGCATGGTACAACCTTTCCATTGTTTTGCTTTCAACCTACCTATATAATTACATTTGAAATAGGTTTCTTTTATATAGCATATAGTTGAGTAATGTTTACTTTTTAAATACACTTTGCTAATGTGTGTCTTTTTCATTCATATATTTAGTCCATTTAGTTAGTGCAATTATTGGTATGTTAGGGCCATTTGATTTTTTATTTGCTTATCGTTTGTTCTCTCTGTTTTTCAATTTTTGCTTTTCTTATTCCCTGCCATCCTATGAGTTACATGAACATGCATTAGAATTTTCCATGATTTTTTAAGTGCATATCTTTGTACAAGGCTTAGTAGTTTCTCTACAGATTGTATTACATATTCACAGCTTATAAATCTATTGGTGTTGACATTTTACTAGTTGAAGTACAAAAACGTGACCTTCCTTCGCACCCTTTACCCTCCTCCATTAATAATATAATTGTTTTAAATATTTCCTCTAAACACACTGAGAACAAATGTTATGGTGAAATAAATTATGGGAATCATAATTTTTTGCTTCAACCCTGAAACATAATTTTAAAAACTCAAGAAGAAAGCAAAAATCTACTGTTTTACCCACACTTTTGTACTTTCTATATTTAATCCTTCCTGATGTTCCAGAATTCTTCTTTGCCCATTTTCTTTCTGTTTAGAGAATTTCCTTTAACCATTCTCTTAAGGTAGATATGCTTGCAACAAATCATCAGTTTGCCTTTATCTGAGAACATCTTGATTTCTTTTTCATTCCCAAAGTTTATTTATTCTGAATATAGAATTCTGTGATAATAGTTTTTTTTTTCTTTCAGCACTTATGCAACTCTAATTCTTCATTCTGGCTTCTATGGTGTTTAATGAGAAATCTGCATTATTTCAACTGTTTCTCCCATATAGGTTATGTGTTGTTTCTCTCTGGCTACATTAAAGACATTTTTGCCTTTAGTTTTCAGAAATTTATTTATAAAGTATCTTATCATGGATTTATTTGAGATTATCCGACTTCAGATTTGCTCTAATTCTTGAATCTGTAGGTTTTATGTTTTTTAGACAAATTTGGGAAGTTTCCAATCATTATCTTCATGAATATTTTTTTCTTCTCCATACTCTGTCTCTTGGAATTTACAAATGTTAAATCTTCATCATAGTACCACTGTATCCTAGCGCTCTGTTCACTTTTTAATAAAACCTATTTTCTCTTCATTGTTTGAATTGAATAATTTCTATTGTTCTATCTTCAAGTTTACTGATTCATTCCTCCATCTTCCTAAGTCTGTTCTTGGACCTATTCATTGAGATTTCTGTTGTTTCATTTGTCAGTTTAAGTTTGCCATTTTCTGTTTTCACAGTTTCTCATTGAAGCATTTTTATGATTTTATGCTAACTGCTTTTAAAACCTTGTTAGGTAACTCTAACATCTTTGCCATCATGGTGTTGACATCTGATGATTACCATTTTTCATTCAATTTCAGATCTTCCTATTTCTTGGTATGATAAGTGATTTCTTTAATTGAAACTTGGGCATTTTAAATATTATGTATGAGATCCTGGATCTTCTTTAAATCTTGTATTTTAATATGCCTCCCCTGACACCACCGCATTGGAATGAGTGGGTTCCCCTCATTAATGCCTGGTGGGGTGGATACCAGGTTCTCCACTTGCCTCAGCTGATATCATCTTGGCTGGAAGTAGAAGTGTGCAACATGATTGCTGTACATGTGGTCTCCCCTGACACTTTTGGGGAGCAGTGCTGGAATTCCTAACATGCCACCAGGCCTCCTCTGACACCATATCAGGGAAGAGAGTGAGAGGTTCTCCATAATCACTAGACGGCGTGAAGGTCCAGCTTCCCCACATGATCTCAACTGACATTGTTGGGCTGGGGTTCTTGTCACCACCTGGTGGAGATGACAGTTGTGGCTTCTCCTTGGGCTTGGGCTGCCTGACTACAGTCTGGCTAGGATGTAAGCCTAGTTGTCCGCTCAACCTTTGCAGGAGGGGGTATGTGTGACTATAGTACTTTCCGTTGTGTTTGGCTGGGGTAGGGCAGTTACTACGTCAAAGTTTTGTTTTGCTATGCTGCCCCTTTCTTGGCCTTTTTGACAGAGAGTAGTTTTTCTTAGGCTTATTTGGTCTGTGCTCATCAGTGTTTCTGAATTGCTGGCTCCCACAGTGTCCAGTCTGGGATATGAGATAAAAGAAAAACTCAGGAAACTTACCATTCTGTCATTTCTTGGGTTACAAGGTCTCTACCTGATCTGTTTCCTTTTCTCTATCTTTCAGAGTACTATATTTGTTTTAAATATCTAGGATTTTAGCAGTATTTATGGGAGGAATAGAGGAAATTATGTGTACTTCATTTTTCCTATTAATTAGTTTTTGTTTGTAGTATAATGTATGCATCAGTATTTTAAGACAAATATTCATGTTGGTCAACTCATCTGCATAATTCGTGATTTTTGTCTATTTATTTTGTCAGTTACTGGGAGAAGAATGTTAAAACGGCCCACGTGGGTTTGGATTTGTTTAGTTTTACTGTACTTTGTCAACATTTGCCACATACATTTTGAAGCTTTTATTGCATACAAGCAAATTTAGAATTTTTATATCTTCCTGTTGAGTAGATACTTCTTTTATAATGTAATAATCAGCTATCACTCATTTTTCTTCAGGTGAAGAAAATGTGATTTTTATGTGTCTGTTTTTAAGATTTTATCTTTATTGTTTGTTTTCAGCAATTTTATATGACTTGTTCAGTTGTTGAGTTTAATTTGTCTATTCGCTGCTTGTATAAAGCAAATATATATGCATATATTTAATTATTTATGTAATTTTATGAAAGTTGTAGTTTTATGGAAAAATCATGCAAAAAATAGAGTTCACATATAACCCCCTTGTTGATGCCATTTTCCATATTATTAACAATTTTCTTTAATATGGTAAATTGGTTACAATTGATGAAGCAATATTTTTATAATAATTTTTATAACTATGATCCGTAGTTTACATTAGGCTCACTGTAGGTGTTGCTCAATTATATGATTTTAAAATTTTGTATTCTAGTATCACCTATAACATTAAAAACCTAAAATTTTCCCTTTTAACTACCTTCTATATATATATATATATATATATATGTGTATGTATATTGAGTTACTGTCAAATATATAATTCTGTGACTTTAATTACATTACCAATATTGGGCTGTAATCATCACCATCCTTTACCAAACTTTTCCACTGTCCCAACAGAAACTCTGTACCATTTGAGCATTAACTCTTCATTCCTTACTGCAACCTTTGCCCTTCAGAAACTGCATTCCTGTGACTCATACTATGAATTTGTTCTAATAATTTCACAACAGTGAGGACATAAGTATTTGTGCTTTTTGTCTGGCTTATTCCACTCAACATGATGGATTCAAGGCTCATCCATGTTGTTGCATGTATCAAAATGTAATTCTCCTTATGAGTGAATAATATGCAATTGCACATACATACTACATGTTGTTTATCCAGTCAGCTGAGGGTGGGAACTTGGGTTGCTCCTATCTTTTGACAGTACTGAATAATGCCACTAAGAACATCAGTGTGAAATATCTGTTCAAGTCCTAGTTTCAGTTCGTTGGGGTATATGTATTTTAAGTGGGATTGCCTGGTCATATTGTAATTCTGGAATATTTAACTTTCTGAGGAAGTGCCAAACTATTATTCATATCACTTGTAACATTTTACTTTCCCACTAACAATGAATGAGTGCCCCTATATCTCCAAATCTCCAATTGTTATTTTCCATTTTTTAATAGAAGTCATTCTAATGGTTGTGAAATGGTATATCATTGTGATTTTGATTTGTCTTTTTCTAATCATCAGTGTATTTCCATAATGGTTAATGATGTTGAGCATCTTTCATGAACTTTTGGGCATTTGCTTATCTTCTTTGAAGAAATGTATATTTACATTTTTTGTGCATATTTTAAATGGGTTGTTTGTCTTTAGGTTGTGGAGCTGTAGGGTTTTTTTATATATATTTTAGATATTACACCCTTATCAGATATGAGATTTCAAAATATTTTCTTCCATTCTTTAGATTGTATTTTTACTTTCATATTGAATTCCTTTGATGCAAAAAAAATTATTTCATAAATCCCGTTTATCTGTTTTTTTCTTTCATTGCTCATGCTTTTGTTGTAGAGTCTAAAAAGTCATTGCCTCATACATGATAAAGAGTTTCATTGAGTTTTCTAAAGTTTTACAGTTTTACTGTTTATATTTAGGTTCTTGATGCATTTGAATTAATTTTTGTAAGTGGTGTTATACAGGTATCCACCTTCATTCATTTAGATATGAATACCCAGTTTTCACAGCAACATTTATTGTAGATATTATTCTTTCTCCATTGATGGACTTGGCACCCTTTTCAAGTCAATAGGTCATAAATCGAATCAAATGTACTAAGAAATGATGAATATGCAACTATGTGATGATACTAAGAATTACTGATCATATATGTAGAATGGAATAATTTCTAAATGTTTTGTTTGTTAATTTTTTTAATTAATAAAAAAAGTTAAAAAAAAAGTCAATAGGTCATAGATGTGAGGGTATATTTCTGAAATCTCAATTTGATGTCATTGATCAATATGTGTATTTTTGGGCCAGTAGCATACTATTTTGATTATGGTAGCTTTGTAATAACTTTTAAAATCATAATGTGTGAGTTCTCCAACATCTTTTTCAAGGTGGTTTCAGCCTCTCCATGCTGCTTAAATTCCATGTATATTTGTTGATTGATTTTCCTTTTCTGCAAAGAAGGTTTTTGGAATTTTGTTTGGGATTTTGTTGAATTTGAAATCTTTTGTTGTAGAATTGGCATCCCAATGAAGTCATGTTTTTCTGTTCATAAATACGGAATGTCCTTACATTCAAATAGGACTTCTTTTATTGTGTTTTGCATGAGTCCATTGTATCTTCGGTTAAATTTATTCCTAGATATTTTATTCTTTTGGTTGCTATTGAAAATGGATTTCTTTTTTTATTTCTTCTTCATATTGTTCATTACTAGTGTATAGAAACACTACTGATTTAAGGGTGTTGATCTTGTACTCTGCCATTTTACTGAATTTGTTTATTAGCTCTACTAGCTTTGGGGGAATTTTTCAGTATTTTCTGTATATAGGACCATGTCACTGCAACTAGTGAAAATATATTTTTTTCATTTTCAATTTGAATGCCATCTGCTTTTTTTTCTTCCCTAATTACTCTAACTAGAATTTCCAGTAAAATGCTCAGTAATAGTGATGATGCTGAACATTCTTTTCTTGCTCCTGATTTTAGAGGAAAAGCTTCCAGTCTTTCATTATTATGCTGTTAACTGTGGGATTTTCATATATGGCCTTTATCATGTTGAATAAGTTTCCTTCTAATACCAGTTTTCTAAGTGCTTTTTTTATCAAAAACGATACTGGACTTTGACAATAGTCTTTTCTGCATCAATTGAGATGACCATGTATTTTTCTCTTCGTACTTTTAATGTAGTGTATTACATTAATTGATGTATATTGTTTCATCTCTATAAATAGGGATACCCCCACTTGATCCTGGTGTATAATTCTTTTAATGTACTGTTGGATTAGGTTTGTAAGTACTTTATTGAGGATTTTTATATCTATATTCAAAAGGGATATCAATCTGTACTTTTCTTTTCTTGTAGTATCTTTATCTAGCTTTAGTATTAGAGTGATGTTGGCATCACAGAATGAGTTAGGGAGTGCTCCCTCTTCTTCAACTGTTTGGAAGAAATTGAGCATGATTGATTTTAATTCTTCTTGGAATGTTTGGTAAAGTTCACCAGTGAAGCTATCTGGCTCTAGGATTTGCTTTTTTGAGAGATTGTTGATTAGTGATTCAATTTCTTTATTCATTATCTGTCTGTGAGATCTTCTATTTCTTCTCCAGGCAGTTGAAGCGCTCTGCGTGTTTCACATACAGTTGCCTCATTTGTTAGTATGCGGTTGTTCATAGTATTTTCCTATAATCCTTTTTATTTCTTTGGAGTCAGTAGTAATGTCCAACATTTTATTTCTAATTTTAACTCTTTGGTTCCTCTTTCCTTTTTTCTTTGTCAATCTAGCTAATGGTTTGTCAATTTTATTGCACTTTTCAAAGATGCAACTTTTGACTATTGATTCTCTCTATTGCTTTTTTTTTTTTTTTCCCCTGCATTGTCAGATACCGGAAATCAAACCAGGGTCTCCAGCATGGCAGGCAAGAACTCTGCCTGCTGAGCCACTGAGCCCACCCTCTCTATTGTTTTTTTTTATTTGCTATTTCATTTGCTCCCACTCTAATCTTTATTATTTTCTTCCTCCTGCTTGGTTTGGGTTTAGTTTGGTTTTCATTTGCAGATCCTCCAATTTTGAGATTAGGTCCCTGATTTGAGATCTTCTTTTTTAATGTACACATTTGCATGTATAAAAGCTCCTCTCTGAACTGTTATTATTAATTATTTTTTGGAATGGTCAGGCTCTGGGAATCGAGTCATGTCTCCAACATGGCAGGCGAAAATTCTGCCACTGAGCCAGCGCTGCACCGCCCTCAGAATTGCTTTTGCTGTGTTCCGTAAGTGTCAGTGTTGTGATTTCATGTCCATTTTCCTAAAGATAGATCTTCATTTCCCTTGTGATTTTTTCTTTGACTGACTGGTGTTAAAGAGTGCAATTTTTAATGTCTAAATACTTGCAAATGTTTCAAGTCTTTCTCTGTTACTGATTTCTAGCATCATTCCATTGTTGCCAGAGAAGATACATTTTATGATTTCAATATTTTGAATTTATTGAGACTTGTTTGGGGACCAAGCATGTGGTTTATCCTGGAGAACGATCCATAGGCATAGACAAGGATGTGTATTCTGGTACTGTTGAGTGAAGTGTTCTATACATCTGTTAGGTTTAGCTGGTTTATAGAATCATTCAGGTCTTCTATTTCCTTATTCATTTTCTGTCCACATCTTCTATCCATTATTATAAATGGTGTACTGAAATCTCCTACTATTATTGTAGAACCCATCTATTTCTCCCTTCAAATCTTTCAATATTTGTTTCATATATTTTGTGGCTCTGCTGTTAGGTGTATGTATATTTATAGCTGTTACATATTCTTGTTGAATGGACCCATTTAATCCTTCTTTGTCCCTTGGAACAGTTTTTTACTTAAATTCTGAATTTTATCTAGTATTAGTACAGTTAACAGCTTTCTTTTGGTTTTTATATGCCTTATATGTTTTTTCATCCTTTCACTTTTAACTTATTTGTGTCTTTGAATCTAAGGTGAGTCTCTTATAAACAGCATATAATTGGGCCCTGCTTTTATGTCCAGGCTGCCAATTTCTGTCTTTTGACTGGAGAGTTTAATCTATTTTTATCTAAGATACCTACTGGTAATGAAAGACTTTTTTTTGTCATTTTGCTGTTTGATCTTTGTAAGTCTTACGCATTTTTTTGCCCTTCAATTGTTCCATTAATGGGTACTGTTATATTTATTTCACTTTTTTTTAATTGTACCATATAGAGTCCCTTCTCATTTATTTCCATATATTTTTTTCATATATATTCTTTGTGGTTACCATGGGGCTTTTATTTAATATCTTAATTCTATAACAGTTACATTTGATTTGGTAGCAACTTAACCTCAATTGCCTATACAAGCATGGCTCCTATGCTCTCAGCCCTTCATCTATTTGTTGAACTTGTTAATAAGTTGATATTTATATATTACATGTACACACCATTGATATATTATTACTTTTTATAAATTTGCATTTTGGAAACTGCGAAAGTGGACTTATATATCACAAAAATGCAACGTAATAGAACTGGCATTTGTACTTACCCATGTAGTTATCTCTACCAGAATTCTTTATTTTTTTATACCATTTTGACCCACTCCCTATTGTTTTTTCCTTTCAGTTTGAAGAACTCCTTTTACTATTGCCTGTAAGGTAAGTTTAGTTCTTTTCTTTTGTCCCCTTTATTTCTTTGAGCATTTAGTGGTGAAGAACTCCATAAGCTTTTGTTTCATTGGGAATGCCTTCGTTCCCCTCCCATTTTGGAAAAACAGACTTGTCAGATATAAAATTCTTGGCTGGCAGTTTTTTCTTTCAGCATTTTAAATATTTCCTCCCAACTATCATTTTGCCTCATTTGTTTCTGATGAGAAATCACATTGAATTTTATTGGGACTTCCTTGTAAATAATATTGTTTTTCTCTTGCAACTTTCAAACCTTTCTCCTTATGCTTCCTGATCAACAGTTTGACAGCCATGTGTCTAGGCATGGTTCTGTTCAAGTTGATTCCATTTGAAGTTCATGGAAATTCTTGAATGAGTGAAGCCATGTCCTTCATTAAGTTTGTAACAGTTTTCACTATGGCTTCTTTAAATATTTCTTCCTCTTCTTTCTGAGATTCCTATAACCTTTGTATTTGCACATTTTATGGTGTCCCAGAGGTCTCTCAAGCTTTGTTCAATTTTTTCCATTCTTTTTTCTTTCTTCTCTTCAGCCTGAATCTTTCCAATTTTCTTATCTTTGAGTTCACTGATTCTTTCTTCTGCTAGCTTGACTCTGCTAATGAAACCTTCTAGGGAATTTTTTTAAATTTCATTTATTGTAGACTTCAACACCTGTATTTCTGTTTGGCTCTTTTTTAATTTTCCATTTTATTATGAGATATTTATATTGTTCATTAATCATTTTCCTGACCTACTTTAGTTCTTGTTTTTCCCCCTGTATTTCTTTAAGCATATTGAAGATAAATTTTGCTAAAGTCCTTTACTGTAAGACCAAAGGCTGGTTTTCTTTGTTGATGGTCCCTGAGGTTTTAATTGTTTCTCTGGATAAGTCCTCATTTCTTATTTCTTTGTCTGGCTTGTAATCATTTGCTGCATACTGTAAATTTTAATATTTTAAAGTGCCAGTTCTGGGATTTAGTCCCTGTACTGTCTACTGGTTAAGTTTACATCCAGCTTGATATGTTAGAGATTTCCTTGAGCTCCAGAAGTTAACAGAAATAAACCAATGCAGAAAAAACATTTTTTACAGATTGTTTTTGGTTGGGACTCTTACTCAAGGTTTAGCCCTCTTTTCAACAAGATGAGCTCTGGATGAATGTGGAGTGCAGGGTCTCTCCATCTTTTTTAAGCCTGAAACTTCTCCTAGGCTTGTACTTACTATGGCTTTAGGAATTCCCCTGTTCATAGGTATTCAAAGGTCCCCTCTGCTCCCTATGAAGTAGACATACTCCTCCTCTGAGTATTCTACTGTTTGACTTAAAGCAGGTAGTTCTTTTTCCAGGACCACTTTAATTTATTATTTCTTACACTGTTTTAGCTCTGTACAAGATGCTTCTCCCTGCTTGGCAAGTCCTAGCAGGTGAGCCAGAGAAGAGCTTCCTGGTTCAGTCTTTAAGGTGCCACCCAATGGACTGCTTCTGGAATAGAGGTACCCCAGTATGCACATAGGCCTTCTCCGCTCCTTCAGAAGAGGGCCTGAGAACCTCAGTAGGAACGCAGTGTGGTGCCATATCAGCTGGCACCAGGAGGTTCTCCTACAATTTTAAAGCTGTGTTTTCTTGATTCTGCCCTCACTGAGTTACTGCAGCCCTTTAGGATGACGGCTTTGCCAGTTTTTGCAGGTTGTTCAAAAATTTTCTCCAATGACATTTCCTGTGTCACCGTCCTGGTGAACCATCCTATCATCCTTCTTGAATTGTAGTTTTGATATCCTTAGCACTGTTGGAAATGTTCAGCCTTTCTTTTTTTAAATATTGCTTCTATCCTATTATTTTACTCCAGAAGTAAAATTACATGTTTTAGATCTTTTCATCACAGCCTCTATATCTTTTACATTCTTTTCTGAATGTCCCATCTTATTTCTATAGACGTTTACATTTTTCTGGCTTCTTATTCAATTCTCTAATTTTCCCTTCCACCATATATGATAAATTAATAAATCAAGTTCTTTAATTCTTATGTTCTGGTATTGTATATTTTTGTTTCTAAAATTTTCTTTTTATCTTATAGGTCCAGTTCTTTGGTAAAAAAGTTTCTATTTTTCCTTTATTTTTTCAACATAATAATCATGACTTTTAAGTCTATTACCTATAAAAATTTCAATAGATACATCACCTTTGGGTCAATGTTTACTTTCAGTAATTTTTTCTTCATTTTAACACATTTTAAAGAAGCATCTGGTAATTTTTATTTAAGGACAGACATTGAGGATAAAAAACTATAGGAGCAATGGATGATGATCTCACTCAAAACAGAATTTAATCTTCGTGTAAGCAGAACGTGCATTGGGATTTCACCTTGGTAAATTCAAGAAAGAGTTTGGGGCATTGTTAGACTGACACTTTCTCTGGTCCATTCTTACCCTTAAAGCATAGCTCTTGCTCGTAGGGTTTATCCTTTCTAGGATCTCAACTGAATGCTCTTTGTGTTCAGTGGTAAGGCCCAATTTGTCAAACTCTAAACTTTTCCCTCATTTTCCCTATAAGTATGAGATTGCTGAAATGTTTGCTCAGTTCTTTAGACCCAAGCTA
The DNA here is from genome assembly GCF_023851605.1 of Tamandua tetradactyla. Classification (NCBI taxonomy): domain Eukaryota; kingdom Metazoa; phylum Chordata; class Mammalia; order Pilosa; family Myrmecophagidae; genus Tamandua; species Tamandua tetradactyla. Next base: position 35,468,943 of record NC_135352.1, read on the forward strand.
AATTGTTATTTGCATTTTAGATATCTGTTCCTGAGCAATGCATATCTTGGGAAGTGGTCAAATGTCTTGATGGTAAACTGCAGGCAGCATCTCTCATTCACTTCTCTAAGGTCATTTGCCACCTCCCCTCAAAGCCAATTAAATTATTCTTGGACAACCGAACTCCAACTCCTGTAGCCCAAGCCGAATACTATATCTGATGCCCCCAGGCTTTTATATACTTCTCTGCATCTTCAATCTGTATTGGCAAAACTCTCAAGAAAAATGCAGAAATATATGTGGTGCTCATATCGTTGAATTCAATCAGTCTTTCAATCATGAAGTTGCTCAATCTTTTTTGCTGGTCTACAAAATTCAGATCCCTCCATTTCTACTTGCCTTGGTTGTTCTCCAATACTGTCGAAGATTTGCTTTATGCCCTCATCTGATTTTACAGTAGTTAGATGAGGGTTAGTCTTATAGGATCTATCTTGTTGTCATGGCTAGTTTCATATGTCAAGTTGGCTATGTTATGGTATACAGTTGTTTGGTGAGGCAAGCACTGGCCTGATTGTTATTGTGAGTGTATTTTATAGGTAGAATTGAATCTATATCGGTTGATCACATCTACAATCAATGAAGAGGACAAGGGAAGTTGCATTTTTCAAAATCGGTTGGAGGTCTTAAAAAACCGAATTGGGGATTTCAAAAAGAAAGAAGAATTTCTACGTCTAATTCAGCCATCCATCTTTTCCTGAGGAATTCAACTTCATCTTTATTTGGAGCTTCCAGCTTATTGCATGCCCTATGGAATTCACACTTGTCAGCCCCCATGGTTGCATGAACCAATTCTTATAACAAATCTCTTTACAGTTGTGAGTGTGTTTGTATGTTGGTTTTGTTTCTCTGGAGAACCCTAACACACTTGTCATGTCTAAAAACGGAAAGCACTGAATTATGTGAGTTTTCAAGAATAAGGTATATTTAGTAAACACATCTCTTGAATAAATGTGGCATCCGTGAATGCTGAAAAATATCTAGTACAATCACTTCTACTGCAAGATTGCTATTTTTTCCTTTTCTGTGTTTTTAAATATTTTTTTCATTTCTTCTCTGTTACTTAGTATTGGCAGTGGTAGATTTGCCACGCCCTGTCATTAGAACACTTGTGCAGTTGCCAGATCAAATTCCACCTAAGGGTTTATTTAAGGATTGTGATGTTTTCAGTGAACATATTAAAATATCCTTCATGTCTGCAACATTTTAGTATTTCACAGTTAACCAATCCATTCTGGGCTGCATAGTTTCCAACATTTATAACTGTCTATGTTCCTTTAAAAATATTTATGCATGTTTTAAAGTACAATTAATATTTGAGCATTTATATGGTTCTTGATAGAATCTATTTTATGTCTATGTTGAAAATCTGCAGGGGAATAACCCTCTGGAAGTCAGTACAGCATTTTAAGCAATAGGAACTGGGTTATTTAAACTCTACTATCTACAAAGTGCTTGAAATACCTATAACTCAGCTAGTTCATCACATAATCATACGGTGGAACTTTATATCCCATATGCTAAAGTAGCTCCCTGAACAAAAAGGTGCATTAATATCTACATGGACAGAAATGCGATGTTTATTTTTTGACTCTCAGCCATTGGAATCTGTTGTGGTATGCATGAGATTTTCAAAGAATTATCCAGAGAAATGAGCCGATGGGGGAGGGTTTGTTTTTCCTGCAAAGGAGGCTTACTTAGAAAAGAAAATGTTTGCTGTGAAAAGGGGGGGGGGGAGGAGGAGGTGGTGGTGGCACAGTTATAAAATCTTAGAAAGATTATTCTACTTATGATTGCACTGGATTTCATTCCTATGAAATGGGAATGGAAGTTTATGGGGATCTGTAAGATAGATCAGCACTTTAAATTGCATCTGTTCAGTTTTACTGCAAGCTGATGTCTTATTAAAACCAAACAAAAGCATACTCTGGAGCCAAAAATTATTACAAGATCGTCACATCAGGAAATATAAGGAACAAACAGAACAAGATATGGTGAATGGAGCTACTTATTAAGCATGAGAACGGTTCTTGTCGGGATTATTTGGATGCAATGCTAGAAGCATTTCATTCCTCAATTGTCATCCCTGCAATAAATACTAAATTATGGTTGTACTTTCTTAGTGTATATAGATACCCCAGCTTAGGGCAGGACTGAGGGAAGTATTAAAGATTAGGGTCGTTTTCCACAAAAGAGAGGAAAAATAGGAAAGAGCTATAAGTAAAAGTATAAACTTATAAAATAGTGAGTGAAAAAAAAAAAGCACAGGTTTTGTGTCAGGGTTGCAACTGGCATCCAAGTATCATTTTTGAGCAAACTGGGTTATCTTACCATTTTTTTTACCCAAACATATAGGCTGGCTATTGGGCCCAATACACAGCCTTTGCCTGTATTACAACAGAGATTCCAATAAACTGCTTCCATGTTGGAAAGAAAAACATATTGTGTAATTCATTTCTGACTAACATGAAATACCAGTAATCCCTGATTCCTGGCAATGTACCTTTTTCTTTATCAATGAAGATTATATTATACAGATAACTTTATGCAGGAGGAGATTAAACATCTATTACTGTAATTCTGATGATTTTTAATAAAGCAAAATTTACTTTTGTTAAACATCCAATTATTAATCATTGAAAAGTGCTGTATTATTCTAATTAAAATAAATGACCTGAATAATGTGTGAGTCTATGAAAACATTTCAAATACATGGATGATTAATTGCTCAAAATGCAATGATATTATGAAGTATCTGGATCAAAATGTGAGGTCAGATGAATATCCATAGGTCAAACTGTCTTGATATATTTGGGTATTCCTTTCTTTGTCATTAGGGTGGTTTGGGGCTGTATGTACCCCAGAAAAACATCTTCTTAAACTGAATCCATTCTTGTGGGGTTGAATCCACTCTAAGTAGGGCTGTTTGATAGGATTACTTCAGTTGAGGTTGGACCCAGCTCAACTGGGATGGCTCTTAACCCTATTATTGGAGTAATTTATAAGCAGAATTAAATTCAAATAGAAAAAAAAAAAGCCACAGGAAATAAGAAGCTGAGATTCAATGGAACCCAGAAGAGAACAGAGAGGGTAAGAGAAGCTGCTATGTGCTCTGTCATGTAACAGTCAGATGCCAGGATCCTGGGCATCCAACCAAGAACACCAGTCTTTGGGAAGCAAGGATTGCCTTGATGATGTCTTGATTTGGACTTACCTTAATAAATCTGCATTGTTTATGCCAACCCATTGCATGGTATTTGCTTTGGCAGCCATGAAGACTAAAACAGTCATTTAAAGAATATTAACCAATTTTATTTGGAAATGGTAATCTTCACTGATCTTTTGGTATAATCTTTCTATTGAACTCCACAGCTTGCTCTAGATTCAGAATTAAAGGACAATTCGCTGGAAGACTAGATTAACAGAGTTTCGCATCTGGAATAATCACAGAAATGTGCACAGTTGTGACATCATACCTGATATTCTTCAGTTGACACGAATTAAGGGGGACTCACACTTTTTACAAATGTGAAGAGTCTCATACCAACAGGAAAGTTCAAAAGAAGAGAGACTACTAGGCATTCATTTATTCATCAATCTATTCATTCATGTGAGTCAGTAATGCACAAATACTTATTAACTATCTATTACATAGTAAAGTAGTTTTCTTACCTCTCCCTCCTGCCTGTCATAACCATCTGATCTCCAAAAACTCTATATCCTATTTTGCTTATAGTCATTTCAATGAAGTCTTCTAATTTTAAGAGTGATAAGCTCTATCCAAAGGTTCCAGTCCCCTAACAGACTCACTTTTCTTAAAAATGCAGTATTTCTCTGCAAAACTTTAAAAAAATACATTAAAGTTTGTTAAGTGGTGTTTATATCTCCTATTTTCATTTAGTATTCATGCATTTTTCTTCTTGAAAACATTTGCTGGATGCCTACTCGATTCTAGGAGCTGTGAGGAATGATAGACATGGGAGCTCTCAAGCTTACAACAAATTTTCAATCTTATGGCACATTAATAGATAACTATAGTACTGACTATAAGCATATATAACTGAATATAGAACTATATAAAAATTTCTATACGAACACACAGGATAAACTAATTATGACTGAAGAGACCAGGGAAGGCTTACACACAGGTGGGTCTTAATGAATGCACACTGAGGAACAAAGTGGGAAACATTCAGAAAGAAATCTGGGCAAAGAAAATTTGTATGCAAATGCATCATGGTATTTAGAAAATAACTTATTTAAAAGTGGTGAATGGTGTTGGGCAGTTATATCACAAAGTGAGTATTATGTTCTCTCCTACATCCTTGGTTATGACAGGTGAGATGGGAAGGGAAGATTGAAAAATAAATTGTAAAGGGCCTTAAACGGCATGCCAAAAAGCTTGGGCTTTACCTGGTAGACAGTGGAAAACAACTAAATTTTTTAGGTGGTAAATGAGTAATGTTGTTACTGGATTATGAAAATATTAAAACAATAGCCAATGTGTTTGAATTGCTTTTGATATCTCCCTGCGTATTCTTCTAAAAACTTAAAATGTATTAATTAATTTCATGCTCACAACAACCCTAGAAAATAGATTTTTCTTCCCTTTATAGATAGAGAAATGAAGACATAGAGACATAGAATAGTCTGGTATAAGATCACATCCACGAAAAGTGACAGAAGCAAATATTAAATCCAGTCTTTCTGACTCCAGAGCCTGCTGTCAGTAAAGTCTGCACTGTATAAACTCACATCACTCAAGATATTTCATTAAATACAACATATAAGCAAATCCGTAAAAATTTCGATGATAGCCTCCTCTTTATTTTCCTTTCCCCACTCTGGCAGTGGGATATGGATATATATTATGCTTTTCTAATTCTTTTCCTTGTACCTTGAAAAATTAACTGGAAGCCATAAGGAAAACCTAACTAATATCTCCCATAAAAAATCTATTACTGCATTTCACAGATTTTAATGTTTGCTTTAAAAACCACTGATATGCTTAATATGTTCCTTTTAATTTTTCAAGAACTTTTGAGAGAATTTAGTTGAGGTAGATAATAAAAGAGATAATAATTGGTACATGAAAGGTGATAAAGTTTAAATTTAAGAACATAACCTGAAAAACCCTTCCAATAAATGTTGACTATTTCGAAGTTCTTTTTTCAGATCACTGTGCAGGAACAAGGCAAAATTAATGGATATTCAAAAAGATTCAAATTTAAAATGATATTGTTTTATATATGACCAAGAAGAAGGATCTTGTTCCATTTTGCTTATCCATTTCCAAAGTTTAGTCATCTTGAAAGAAAATTTTGATCTCTTTACCTCTCTTTGATTTATGATTTTCAGTTCCAAAATTCTAAATATTGTCATTTTATCCTAATTCTTATATATATATTCTTCTTTTTGGGATTATTTTTCATTGTAAAACTTGTTTTCCCTAATTCTTATTTGCAACCCTCCACAAATTAATCTTTCTGTACACTGAATGCCCCTGAAAAGAGTATAACTTTTCACTAATGATTTATATGTCACTCATTCATCTAGATCATTTAAATAACAAAAAATATGTCATCAAACCCTCAAAGTATCCAGTGATTAAACCCTGGAAGCTGTAAAGTAACATGATTATTGGATGTGATTCTGTGTTATTATTAATCACTTATAAATAGATAGCCAAATAATAATAATTACTCTCAAGCAGGCAATTCAGAAAGTTATTTACAGTAGTATAGATTTTTCATTAAATAATTATTGTATTAATGGAAATCATATTTATATAAAATTCTAATCTGTGAACTTCATATGAACCTGAGTTGTAAAGTATCATTCAAAAGAAGAAACTTCTGTTGGGCATAAGTACTTCTGGTTGTATTATGCTAATACTTTTTCTTTCCTTGGTTTCTCAATTTCAACCGAGAAGGGAAGACACATACAATTAGATGGGTTATATAAGTAAAAGCAGCCACGAAATAGTCAAAAGCTAACTAAAAGAAATAAAGGAAATAACTGCATCTATTTGTGAAAACTTAGCATGTATATTACACTACAACACCCATCATCCAATTCTCAGTTCATTTGGTTATTTTCTCTTTTAATTCTATCCACTATAACAGCATAATTCAAGTTAAATAGTAAATCAAGAAAATGCAGCAAAGGTAAGGTGCAGATACTTAAGGTGCATAAATCAAAGCTATGAAATGAACAATAGAAGATGACATGAATATGTCCTATAATTAAAGTGCTACAGTGAAGAGAAAATACTTGGGATTTAACTTAATTTTCAAGGTTGAATGTGGTTTACGTGGAGCAGGTAATTCAATCATAGTCAATGAAGCACCAGCTATGCCTAGTTAGGGTAACAGCTGTATTACTGCATATTGCAATGTTCTGCATATTTTATTTCTATTTTTCAACATCCAAAGTCCTTTAATATGAACCTTGAATTCCAGAATCTATGCTAAATAAAATGTTATCATATTAATTTTTTTCAAAAGACCTCAAAATTATTTATCACCCCCAAGATTTTGACACCAAAATACAGATGCTTTCCTTTATTAAGCCCTCCTACATGGATAATTTTGAGTTTAAAGTCAATTGACACTGTATGATTTACAAGATCATACATTCATAATTTAAAAGACAGGATTTCAGTTTGATTTAATGTGTATTTTATATTAGAATAATAGTAACACATAATTCAGAATTGATATTAGCTTTTTACAATTAGGTAGAACTGCTTTATTTGATCATCTTCAGCAGAATTCAAAATTATGAGTAATACAGGGAATCTACAACACACGAGTTTAAATAAAAAAGATGATTAAAATAGAACTCCTGCACAATAGTAAAATTCCACTTACATCTAAATGCGTGTGCTTGATATACTAAATATATATTTCATAATAGTGCAAGTAAAAATAAAAAAGGTATACATCAATTTCTTAGTAGCAGGTCCTTCTGGAAAGAATGAATTATCATGTGGTACATGTCTGAGTATGTATGATGGCATTTACTGTTCACTCCATACACTTTCCTAATTTGATTTTTCATTAAAAAATTATTTATCTGTACATAGTTTCTGTGTTTCAAAGTCTTCACACCAAGAATCTGTGACAATCACCAATCAGAATGGGAAGGCAGTGACAGTAGTTTTAATTTCATTGAGAGCAAGATTTGTTTTATTTATATATGTGTTTCCCTGATGCTAAGAAGTAATTTATGTATAATAGGTGCTTGACAATTAAAAATATTTGATGGGTGAATAAATAAAAGACACAAATCATAAGCAGGTCATAATCAGGGAATCTGCGTAAGCATCACTGAAGAATTGCTGTGAAGTATAAGAAATGTGGCAGGAGAGTATTATAAATATTATGGTTCAGGAGCAGAATTCCAGTTCTCAGGGTTTGGAAATCAGACATAGAAATAAAGCCCTGGAGAAAACAGGACAGAGACATAGGCATGGGACAAGAAACAAGAAGATACAAATTCCTACACTACAGTTCTAGAATGGGTCTAGGAACTAAGGTTTAGTCATAGCAAACAAGATTGAAAAATAAGACCTGTAGACAGTGGCATCATGGTGGCTGTAATGCTGAGCTCAGGGAGAAGAACCAAGTTCTTTTCGTACTTCTGTTCCCAGAAAAAGGCGATCTCGTGGCCTTAGAACAACATGAAGCCAATCCCTAGAAATAAAGCCTTTGCAGGAAGTATATGGGAGTTAGGAGTTAATAAAATAGACTTCTCCCGCCACCCTCCCATATCAATGGGGCCTATGTAAAATCAGCAATAGAATCATAGAGATAAAGGAAAATGATTCTAGGGGGAAGATTTTCATAGCTTATGTATTTCCCAATGCCTTAGTGTTATTTTTGTCATTCAGGGTTCATTATCTCTTGACGATACTCTTTCAGTCATATTCTAACTGGCCTCGCTGGGTCCAATCTTTCCCTCTTACAGCTTACTTTCGACACTGTTCTTAAACTTCTATTTCACAAATGATCCCTCCTCTACCTGAATTTCTCAATAACTTCCTACAACTCATCAAATGAAGTCCAACTTTTTAACATGTCTCACAGTAGGTCTGAGCAAGATTAAAAGTTGAAATCACCGTTTAGTTTTCAAAGAATAGCAATAAATAAATAAATAATAAGGTTATGAAAACCATACGTGCACAAAAACAGATTTCTCCCTTTGAAAAATGGAAAGCATATTAAGAAAAGAAGATATGCATGAGTGAGAGGCAGTAAAATATTTTAGGTAATGAATTTTTAAAATAGTGAGGCAGAAATAGGAAACAATGTATTTAAGTCTTAGCAAAGAATTATCTTCTAAGAGGGCCTTGACAAGGCAGATAGTATGATTGGATTAAATATAGGAAAAATTGCTTAAGCAAAAAAAAATTGCTTAAACAAAAAACTCACTGTTGAAACAATGAGGTTTTTTAAAGAGAAAAATTATGTAATATAGTTAGTTTGGGGCTATAGTGAAAAAGTTATGCATTTTTAATTGAAAAAAATGTATATAAACAAAATCTGCAAGGAATAGGGAGTCTCCATGAGACTTAGAGATTTATAGTCAAATGATAAATTCAGCATTCAGTAACTCAAATATTCAATTATTTGAATTCCATTTATATCTTATATTGATAAAAGGCTTTCAAGAGAGGGATCTGGTTAACTCCAGCTTGCCCAGACTGATTGATTGGACACAATACAATAAAGTCCTGATTTTAAAATAATAATAATAGTAAAGAAGACTGTTAATAAAAGGAGGTAGAAGCAGACACATAAATAATGAGATTATAAACCTTTACTCATATTTTCCTCTACTTGTCACTAGGGAATATCTTCCCAGCTCAGGGGACACCCCCCTCAGGATGAATGTAATATCCAGGACGGATGGATGTTTCTGCTTACATAAATGAAGGCAGTGGTTGTTGGGTTGTGATTTTGCTGTTAGGGAATCTCCATCAGTTTCTAGCACAAAAGTTTCAAGTTGGGGCTTAAAACTTAGGCAAACGAGCAAAATATATATTATGACAATCCTGCTCCATATTCTCACTTCCTATTACTTCCACTTCCCCTCACCACCTGAGTTGAGAATTGGCTCATGCTGACTTATTTACTCTTCAATGACACTTATTAAAAGTCAGGGCTTAATCATACAGCTCGGCTTTTTATTTTAGGAGAAAATATTTAGAAGCAACTAGGCACAAAAACATTGTGAACTTGGCATGCATTAATGATTACAAGATGGTTATTTTGAATTTTTTATCCTTCTACACAGAATGATGCATACATTTGACCCAAGCTTCACTTTCCCTTGTGCATAGTATATAGTGCAGTGTTTAAGATTGTGGATTCTGAAACCAGAGCACATGAGTTCTAATCTTAACTCAGCTACTTACCGACTATGTAAGAACATGGACAAGTTATTTAACCTCTCTGAACTCAGTTGTCACATCTCTAAAGTGGGGATAATAATGGACTCTACTTCATAGTTTACTTTAAGGGATAAATGAGTCAATACATTAAAAAAGGATTTAAACAGTGCCAAGTTCGTCATTTAAGAACTCTTGATGTGACAAAAATCACAAAGTATAATCCAAGGATTCTACTCGATACATAATTATTTCTATTTTCCCCTTCTAGGGAAACAAAGGTCACCAATGCCTTCCACATTATTACAATCCATGGCCAATTCTGTGTCCTCATCTTACTTGAACTATTGGCACTGGAAAACTTTCTTTTGGCTTGGCTTCCAATAAACCACACTCTCCTGGTTCTTCTCCTACCATTGCTTCCCTAAATCCTTTACTGGTGCTGCCTCTTCTCACAATAATTTAACAGTGGAATGCCTCAAATTTTGGTCCCAATACCTTCTCTATCTTTGGGAATCCATCCAGATCATGATTTACAAGCTGCCTAGCAAATGATATGCCCTAAATTTAAATCTCCAAGACAGAAGTTTCCTCTCTACTTCAAATTCACTTGTCTAGTTAACTACTGAAAAGTAGCACTTGGGTAGCTAATTGGTAGCCCAAATTTAACATATTCCAGACTGAAAATCTTACCTTCCCATAATCTGCTTTAACTGTAATCTTCCTGATCTTATTTTATAGCAACTCTATTCTTCTACTTGTCAAGGACAAAATCTTTGGGAACATTCTGGATTCTTCTTTTTCTTTAAAACCATTTGTTTTTTTGTTGTTGTTGTTGTTTGATTGTTTCTTTTCTTTTCTTTTTTTTTTTTGCTTTTATCTTCAATATCTACCCCCAATCTGACCACTTCTTGGCTGTGCACCACAACATCCTGGTCCAGGCTACCTCCCTCTCTTGCCTGGATTACTGCAATAGCCTCTGAATTGGTCTCCTTGCTTTTACCCTCTCCAACAGTCAATTCTCAACCCGACAGACATATTCAAGCTTCTACGCTGTGATTCCAATGGCTGTCCGTTCACTTAGGGTAAAAATCAAAACCTCTAGGGTCCTAGAAAGACCTGTACTTACTGGCCCCATCACTTCTCTGATCTCCTCTCCTGTCTGTCCCTAATAAAAAAATAGTAACAATCCTTGAATATTTAGTTTGAATAGATTAGCCAATAAAAGGAATTTATCTCTAATATAGAGTGAGCAGACCAAAATCCTGACGACGTTCTTCAGTGATATCTGGAATAAATGTAAGAATTTTTATTCAACTCCTTCATTAGCTTTTTTCAATTTTTAGAAGGACACATAGAGTAATAAATGAAAAATAAGTTTTGTAAAAGTAATCAAGATATTCCTTTATCCTTATTGTGCTGACCTTGCAGAGAACAATCATGTTCAAGAGAGGAAGAAAGAGAGAGAGAGAGAAGGAAAGAGATGAAAGAAAGAGATGAGAGAATGAAAGAAAAAAAGAAAGAAAGAGAGATAAAAGAAAGAAAGAGATGAAGAAAGAAAGGAGGGATGAAGAAAGGAGAGAGAAAAGGAGAAAGGGAAGGAGGAAGGGAGGAACCAAGAAAGGGGGAAAAAAGAAGTAAGATCTAGATCTGTTAACAAAAACAGTTGTATTCCAGTAAACATAAAATTATTTTGCACAATAAACTTTTATTTGAAACATAAAATAATTCGTTCCAAGATGAATTTGAGTCAAAAGGAGTTCTAAGAATATGTAGAACTATATATGCATTGAACCATATTGTAAGTTATTTTTAAAATCATCAGATTTCAATAGTGATACTGTTGTCACACTGTATGATGTCCTCAACTAAAGAATTCTTAGTGATTATAATTGCCATGGTTACACATTCTGAAATACATTATCTATAAACAGACAATTAGAGTGCAATTTCCCATTATGTTTCAACTTTAATATGATTTTTTGTTCAGAACCCTATATAGACAGTTTATTTATATTCAAATTTGTAGCTACTCTTGGAGTTGTTTTCTTTGAATTGGAGAGCAATTCTATCCAACTACCAAACCTGTGGATTATTAATTAATGTTATTTCACTGTTATTAAAATTATTTTATTACCCATGATCAAATATTTAACTAAATAAAACTAATTATGGCAGACAAATATTTATTAAAAGTACAATAGGGTAATAGGCCATAAAACTAAAAATTTGTCATTTCATTGAAGAATCCAATAATACTAGACACATGCATTAGTGTAATTAAATAACTGTTGGTTAATTTGTGGAGGAAAAGGAGAAACAATATGGAAAGACAGCAATAATATTTTGGCATTATTTGCTTTAGTTTTATACACCTAAAATGTCTGGAAACATAGGGAAATATTTATGGAAAATGCAAGAAATAAAGCTAAATTTAGAAAAAGTCACATACTCTCACAAAATATACTGGTGGAGTTAGTTCAGGCCATAGGATAAATTGATCACATAAATCTCTAGCAAAATATATTAATAGCTACAGTGAAATCCAACAAAACAATATTAGTATCCTTATACTTCAGGGCACATTTGACTTACAGATCCAAGTTTACAGACACAATTTCAGCTCTATGCCAATGCCCTCTCTGTCAGGAAACAGTTTGTTTTAAAGATGCTCACATTTTCTTAAATAAAGTAACTTCTTAACTGAAAAACTCCTTAGAAGTGTACAAAACCTGTTTTGAATTACCATGTGGAATTCAAAGACCAAGGAAAAATTTATTTACTTGCTTTATATCATCAGTCTAAAAACAAAACAAAAACTAAAAAACCAGAATGAAAATAATGTTATTAATTATGCGGTAATGTCCCCATTTACATGCCCATTAAATGACATAGTATAACAAAGATGTTTTGCAAGCTGTAAAGTAAAAAAAGTAAGGCAATATTTATTATTATTTTATTTGTAAAAAACATCTAAGTCAGAGATTTTGTAATGCTTAATTGGCCAACTAAAGCATTATTAACTGCTTAAAAATAAAAGTTTTGATTAATAGACCTTTGATATTTTTCCAGAATTTGCTTTTACTAATATTAAATCACTTGCTCTGCTTCCAAGGTAGGTAAATTTATTTTGTCAAGCAAATATTGTAGTTACTTATTAACATTATTTTGTTATTAATTTATTATTCAAAAGTTGATTTAAGTAGTTAAGTTAAACAGCTAATCTTCAGAATACTTCGTACAAAAGATCCATGCCATTTTCTTTCTAACATAAAAATAGAATCCATGTCTTCTCATAATGATGAAGTAGAATTACATCATTCCAAACGATGCATACCAATGAAGTGCATACAAGTTTCTCAGAATCCAATCAGATCCTTTACTGCTTTACAAGGACAGATTCCCTCTATTGCCAAATTCGGAGGATTAGCACATGTTACTAAAAGTCCATCCAGTTTCTTTTCAGCTAAAGAAGATTACCATGTGCTTTGTTTGGCTTTTCTGGGGTGTGCGGTGGCCAAGAGTTGGTAAAGGTTGTTTTTGGTTTTTAAAGTAGGCTTTTTTAAAAATAACAATAGTATAAAGTTAACAAGAAATAAAATTAGATGGAAATTGTTGCAATATTTTGGGATCCATCTTTCATGTGATTTGGACCAAGTTAGGATGGATGTTCACAGGTTCAGGGCAACATTCAACCATCAGAAAATCTTGTCTTCTTTAAAATGTATTCATAACACAACCACTTTTCAATGTCTCTACCACTACTCCCCCAGTCATTTACAGGAAAGTCCTCCTAACCGCTTAGTCTCTAGCCTGACAGTCTGCTCTCCACATAGCAGCCAGGATGTTCATTTAAAATGTAATCCATATGAAGCCATTCCTTGAGAAAAATCTTCAAGTGTCTTTTCATGTCAATCATAGCAAACTCCCACCATCGCCTCAGAGGTACTATATGATCTGTATCCCAAGCTCCATCCTTTCAGTCTCAGACCCCTTCCCCTACTAATTGTACCTTGGCTCCTCTATTCAATCACTCTGCTGTAGCCACTAGGACCTCCTCACTCTTCTTCTAATACACTGATTGTGCTTCTGCTCAGAACAAATCTTCTCTTTTTTCCCAGTTATCTGTAAGATTAACTTCATCCTTTAAGTATCTGATCAAATGTCACCTTCTCAATTGGATAAACAATGATCAACCTGTTTAAAACTTCAATTCTCCCCACCTACATCTGATCTTCCTTAACTTGTTCAAATTTTCCGTTTACTAAAGCACTATATTGTTTCTAATATGATATATAATGTACTTATTTCCTTGGTTTCTTAGCTGCTAAAACTGATACATACAGAGGATGTTTAAACAACATGAGTTTATTGGTTCACTTTTACAGCTGGGAGAAATCCCAAATTGCAGCATTAGCAAGACTGTCAGCGATTCTCCTCCTTGACTTTTCTTTAGCATGGAAATGCACTTGGCATCATCTTTTTTCTCCTCTGAGTTCTTCTCATGTTAGGCTTCTTCCTGTGAACTTCTCTCTTCATGTCTGAATTTCATTCTGCTTATAAGGGTTCCAGGAAACTGGATTACAGTCCAACCCAATTCAGGTGGGCTGCAGCTTAAGTGAATTAATATCTTCAAGAGATCTTAGTTATGAGGGGCCCACACCCACCAGAATGCAGCCCAAGAGCATGGACAAACTGGGGCACAGAATTCAGTCAACCACTCTCATGTGCTACACTCAGGCTTTATCATTTATTATCTGTCTTTCCCAACGTGATGTAATTTCCATGAAGGAAAAAAATTGTTTTGTTTTTTATTATATCTTAAGTATTTAAAAAAGTGCCAGGCACATAATAGGTGCTCAATAAATTGTTGCTTAATGAATTTAAGGAAACAACAGAAGATCCAATAGAACCAGAACAAGCCACATTCTAATCCTGACAAAGAATTCTACAATTTCTGCAAGGAAAAGGATTTTGTTTTTTTGTTTATTTTCATGTACTCATTTAACCCATATTTATTTGGGTGCGGACTTTGAGCCAGACATAGTTCTAGGTGCTGGGAATATAATGACGAGCAAAAGTTAGCATGGTCCCTGGTCACATGAACTTATGTACTAGTGAGAGATAAAAAGATTAAAGAATTACAAAATTAAATCTTAGGTGCTGCAATGCAGCTAAGGAGAGGTACATGGTGCTATAAGAGTCTATCAGTAGGGAGATAAAACCTCAGCAGAAATACCAGGCATGCTATCATAAACAAGCAACACCTGAGCTGAATCTGAAGGATGAGTCTAAATTATTTAGATGAAGAGAAGAAGAAAGGATATTTCATTAAATTGGAATAACATATGCAAAGAACCTGTGGTGAGAGAAAGCACAGCACTTACAAGGCACTGGGTTAACGTCAATGTCACTGGAGCTTAAAAAACTGAAAGGAGCATTGCCCTGAATGAGGGTGAAGAGGTGAATGGAGCTTCTGCTGTCTGGCATTGAGCCTGAAAAACCATGTGAAAGATTTTTGTCTTTAAGAGAAACGATAAGTTTCTGAAAGATTTGAGTGTATATATCTGTATGTGCATGTGTGTGTGTATGTGTGTGTGCGTGTGTGTATACAAGGCAGAACACTGGATTAGATATTGACAAGGTCATATTTGGTGTTGAAAGTGATGCCATGACAGCTGGCATCCAAATGTAAAGTAGTGAAGTTGGATCCCTTCCTCACAGTATACACAAAACTAACTCAAAATGATCCTGGGCTTAATTGTAAGTGCTAAAATTCTAAAATGCTAAGGAAAATTGAAAGGAAAGCCTTTGTCATTTTAGGTTAGAAAAAAACCTTTGATCTGACACCAAAAGAAAATGACCATAGAAAGAAAGAATGGACTTCAGAGAAAACAAAAATATTTACTTCAAAGGATACCATCAAGAAAGTGAAAAAAATAACCTTCACAATGGGAGAAAATATTTGCAACTCATGTATCTGGTAAAGAACTTATACCCAGAAAATATAATAAATTATAACTTGACATTAAAAGACATCCCAACTTAAAAATTGGATAAAGAATTTGAATAGACACATCAAAAAAAAAAAAGCAACACAATGGAAACAAGCAAATGTTCAATGTCATTAATCTTGAGGGAAATGCCAATTAAACCCACAATGAGAAGCCACTTCACAACCATAAGTACGGCTATAGTAAAAAAGACAGATAAAAATTGTTGCGGCTATGGAGAAATTAGAACCCACATACATTGCTAGGAATTTAAAATGATGCAGCAGCTTCGGAAAATAGATTATCATTTCCTCAAAAAGTTTAAAGCAATTACCCTAAGACCTAGATATTCCACTAGAGAATATTAAAAAACATGTCCACGCAAAACCTGGTATGAGAATGTTCATAGAAGTATTATTCAAAACTGCTAAGTGGAAGTAACACAACTGTCCATCAACCGATGCCTCGATAAACAAATGCGGCTCATCTGTAGAAAGTATTTATCCATAAAATGTGCTTGAAGAACTGATCTATGCTATAAAATAAGGAACCTTGGAGATTTTATGCTGAGCAAAAGAACCCAGCAACAAAAGGCCACATATTTTATTATTCCACTCATGAAATGTCCAAAACAGGCAAAGCTACTAAACATAGTAGTAATTGTCTAAGACTGAGAGGGGTTGAGGAAAAAGGGGGAATGGTCGCTAACAGCTATGGGTATTTTTTTGGAGGGGTGATTAAAATATTCTAAAGATTATTGTGGTGATGGTTGCACAGCTCTGTGAATATATTAAAAACTGCTGAATTGTCCATTCTTTATAAGTCAATCACATGCATGTGAATAATATTAATAAAGATATAATACATATTTATATGGCTATCTTGTAATGGTGCAGACTGGGCTCAGATGCACCGGTTTTGCATCTTCGCTTTACCACTTGCCTGCGCTCAAGCTTGTTACCTAAACCACCTGATAATGGTACCAACCTTACAGTGCTGTTGTTAGGCCTAGAAGACCAGCATTCGTAAAACGTTTAGATCAATTCCAGCAAATTGTGTACCCTAAATAACTGTTAGCACTTACTGTTATCCACCTCCAGCAGGGAAGAACATAGAATACCTAGGTATAACCTCAAAATCGGTCCGTCTGTGAAGAAAACCCCACGACTTTACTAGAAGTTAAAAAAAAAGTCTTAGATCAATGAATTTACCATATTCTTGGATGAGAAGACCAAATGCTGCAATTGCTGTTAAAATGGTTTATATATTCAGTATAATTTCAAGAAATTTCCTTATGATACAGTGCTTAGACTATAAACTTCACCTGGAAAAATAAAGAGGCAATAACAAGTAAGAAAATTTGGACAAAGAAAAGTGATAAGAAGGAAAGCCTTTCTGGGTACTAAAATATATTATGTCATGAAATAATTAAAACAAGGTTGTAAAACATACATTCACTAGTACATTAACAACCTAGTACAATACCAAATTTAACAGGCAAATTAATATGATACGAAGAATTGTCATGAAATAGACATAAAATAGTGTTTATAGACATTGAGTCCATGGTAAAGATAAAATCACAAACCAAGGGAGAAGGAATCTGTATTTAATAGAGTTGATACCATTAACCAAAATCAATTTCGAGTAGACTAAAGAGTGAATATTTAAATAATTTATTAAAAATAAATTTAAATAAATATGTAATTGAATGCTGGATTGAAAAACATGTGCTAATTTCTAAAGCAGCAAAAGAAATTACAAACGGAAATGTTGATAGCTATTGTATTTTTCTCACACACACGATATATGTGTATACATATATACAAATACATATGTATACAAACATATATGTGAACAATAAAGAAATGGAGGTAATGATGAATAGGCAATTCGATGCAAAATAAAATCCTTTAATAAATAGATAGGAATATTCAATCTCTGTAGATTTTATGAAAAACAGAAAAAATATGTTTTACTATAATACTATCTGGTGTCACAAGTGATTACAGAGAGAGTAAATAGGTTTGAATGTTCTGTAAAGCCTCCAATAGTTTGTATCAAGAGACTTAAAAATACCTATACCATTTGACTTATTTATTCTAATTCTGTTATCTTTCCTAAGGATATCATCATATATACAAACAAAAAAAATGTGAAAAGATCTCCAAGATAGTCCTGTCTACAGTAGGAGAAAATGTAAATAAGTTAAATATTAACTTAAGTTAGAGCTTAGTTACTTTAATTCTGGAAAATTTATATAAATGACTATAAAAATAGGTGTTTGAACAAACTTAATGGCATGGAAAAATTGCCACAATATAATAAGTGAGAAAAGCACTACATAAACTTTACTTACAGTTTGATTACAATTTGGGCATGGGAAAAAATATTGTAAGTAAATACACGAAATGCAAATACGCTAATCATAGTTATCTCTGATTAGTGAGTATAAAGTGATTTTTTAAATTTCTCTTTGATTTGCTCCGCATTTCTTAAAATAGGCATCTCTTCCTATTATAATGGTGAATACCACTACTGAACTTGAACTTGGTCTCTTTGAATAGCTATTGTGCTCTGGCTGAAAAAGTTTTTCTTCTCTTCTGGTAGCTTACAATTATTAAAATTTGATTCTAAGAATGACCATTTTCGCTAATGATGATCACTCTAATAAATGAGAACCATTCTTCTGATGTGATATTACTTTTAAAAGACAAGAATTACAAGAGTAAGTAACATAGAACACTTTTTTATTAAATCATTTAAGAGAGGTTATTATCATTCCTATTCTTTTATGACTTCCCCCACATTCCCCCAAAATGAATGTTTTAAATTTAGTGTCATAGCAAAGGGGGTTGAAGGGCATCAGTTGCCTATTCTAAGTTTAAGTCCCTTGATTATTGATTGGAGTCATTCCTTAGTTTATTTGTGGTAGGGATTTCTTTTATGAGAATAAAAGTCTGAGCAAGTTTTAAAAATTATTTATACAATACAGCCTTTGAAAGATTGATTCAGCAAAACTTCACATTTTTTCTTTCTTATCTAAGCTATTTTAGAAGGTGACTGGTTTACTTTTTATTTTCAGTTTACAGTGTAGATTAGTAAAAGTCAGGTTGTTTAGCCCATTTCATTTTTATTCTAAATCTATTTCCCCTGAGTAGTCAAACCTACTGTAGTATAACATTTATTACAATCTTTTTTTTATTGCTGTTCAACTCTGTGGTTATGCATCACTTCTTTGAATTTCTCTCATTAAAACTGATACCTAGGTATGTTTTACTCTCATAAATATGTTTCATGTTATATCATATTGGAATAGCTAAAATGAAATTAATAAATTTATTCATATTTGCAGTGCTTCTAGCCCCCCTTCTTTCTTTCTCTCTCTCTCTTTCTCTTACTTAACTCAGCATCCTCAAAATGCAGAAATGATTGAATTTTCATTGAGTCTGCTAAATAAGTCTTTACATTACAATGCACAGTTATCATTTAGAAAATGTCAATAACCTTAGAAGTCAAACCCTGCTGATTTGCCTCCACTGAGGCGTGGAAAAAAACTATTCATCTGGATTTATTAGTTAGTCATATTAGTAATGTTCAAAAACAATTAAGTTTATGGATGTGCACAATAGCCATCAGGGATGTGAAAGGTGCAATATGTTGAAATCAGAAAGTGTAGCTTGTAAACATAGTTCTGTCATTGACTGGCTTTGGTTGACTTGATAGGTCAGTTTCCGGACTCAGTTTCATCTGTAAAGACACCAGGAAGATGGCAAAGCAGAATGGATTGAGTTCACTCTGCTCTGTGGAACAAGATAGAGAAGGGGAGAGAATGACCAGGACTTGGGTCCTGGGGTGTGAGTAAACAAAGAGGGTCTCTAGGGTGTTTGGGGGAGGAGAGCAGTGGGGGTACCAGGATCAGGAGAGTGGGGTGGGTCAATCCATGCTGACCCCCACAGAGGGCTGCTGCATGAGGGGAGGTGTGAATCAGAAGGAACTGACCTCCTTCCCCTCCAGCCTGGCCCCCTGCCTGGAGAAACCTCCCTGTGTAGATCTGTAGTCCACGGTGCCCGCAGCAAGTCCACAGGTGGACCCCATCATCCACCACGGGGTCCAGGCCCCCGGGTACTGAGAGCATTTGCCCTGCCAGATGCCAGGGGTAGCCAGCCTCACAGGCACTGTGTCTGGGATATATCAGAGACAGATGATAGCAGATTCAAAGCAGAAGGAAGAATAAGTGAGCTAGAAGACAGAACAACTAAACTCAGGCACAAAAAGAACAAACTGCAAGAAAGATGGAAAAAATGCAACTAGCTAACAGAGTTGTTCTGGATGTTATCAGCCTCCCTTGAGTGAAGGTAGCCTCTTGTTGTTGCCTTAACATTTCCATGGCCTTAGAACTACAAACTTGCAACTTAATAAATTGCCTTTTTAAAAGGCATTCTGCTTCTGATAAATTGCATTCTGGGAGCTTTAAAAACTAAAACCCAATGGAAAACACAACGACTGACTTTGTACTACTCAACAGGCACCATGGAAGCAAGAGGGCAGTGGTACGATGTATTTAAGATCCTGAAAAAGAAAGGATTTCATCCAAGAATTCTCTATCCAGCCAAGTTTTCCTGCACAATTGAGGGGGAGATTAAAATCTTCAATGACAAAGATTGAGAGAACTAATCAACAAGAGACCTGCCCTACAAGAAATGCTAAAGGGAGTCCTATCAGCTAAAAAAAAAAAAAAAGACAAGAGAGGGAGGTCTAGAGGAAGGCACAGAATTAAAAAATACCAGCAACAGTAATTTAAAGGACAAAAAGAAAGAGAAGGAAAAGAATATATAGATGAGACAAACAAAAATAAAGGATAAGATCATAGAATCAAGAACCACTTTAACAATTATTACTTTGAATGTTAATGGACTAAACTCACGAATTAAAAGATACAGACTGGCCAAACCAATTAAGAAACATAATCCATCTATACACTGAAACAAGAAAGCAAGAGTAGCTACACTAATGTCACATAAAATAGATTTAAATGTAAAGAGGTCATAAAAGACCAAAAAAAGGTCACTACATATTAATAAAAGGGACATTTCACTGAGAGCAAATAACAAATATAAATGTTTATGCTCCCAATCGAGGAGCTGCAAAGTACATGCAACAAACATTGGCAAAGCTGAAGGAAGCTATAGATGTTTCAACAGTAATAGCAGGAGACTTCAATACACCACACTCCACTATAGATAAAACATTCAGACAGAGGGTCAATAAGGAAATAAAGAACCTAAACATTGGGATGAATGAATTAGACCTAATAGAGATTTATAGATCATAACACCCCAAAACATCAAAGTGTACATTCTTCTCTATTGCATATTGGATATTCTCCAGGATAGATCATATGCTGTGACACAAGCTGAGACTTTTTAAATTTAATAAGATTGAAATTATCCAAAGCACTTACTCTAATCACAACAGGATGAAGCTGGAAATTAATAATCACCAAAGAACAAGAGCTTTCACAAATATACAGAGATTACACAACTCTTAAATAATCAGAGGATCAAGATAAAAATTGCTAGAGAAATTGGTAAATATGTGGAGATGAATGAGAAAGAGAATACAACATATCAAAATGTATGGGATGCGGCAAAGGCAGTGCTGAGAGAGAAGTTCATGGCACTAAATGCCTATATTAAAAAACAAAAATGAGTAAAACTTGAGGATTTAACTGCTCACCTGGAGAATTTAGAGAAGTATAGCAAATTAACCTGGGTGCAAATAAATGAAGATAAGTAACAAGGATTAAAGAAGAAATAAACAAACTAGAAAATAGTAAAAGAATAGTACGAATCAATAAAACCAAAAGTTGGTTCTTTGGAAAAAAATCAATAAAATTAATGGCCCACTAGCTGGACTCACAAAGAAAAAAAGAGAGAGGACTCAAACAAAATCAGAAATGAGAAGGGGTTCATTAAAACAGATCATGAAGAAATTTTTAAATCATAAGAGAACATTATGAACAGCTAAATGCCAACAAACTAGACAATTTAGATGAAATAGACAAAGTCCTCATAAATTATCTATACTGACTTGAGAAGAAATCAAAGATTTCAACAAACCAACTGTAAGTAAAGAGATTCAATCAGTCATTAAAAATATTCCCACAAAGAAAAGCCCAGGATCTGATGGTGTCACAGGTGAATTTTGTCAAGCTTTCCGAAAAGAACTAACACCAATCTGCTCAAACTCTTAAAAATAAATTGAAGAGAAAGGAATACTACCCAATTAATTGTATGAAACTAAAATCACTCTAAGATCAAAACCAGATAAAGATGCTTCATGACAGGAAAACTACAGACCAATATCCCTAAAGAACATAGGTGCAAAAATTCTTAACAAAATATTATCAAATTGAATCCAATGACACATTAAAAAAATTGTACATCATGACTAAGTGGGGTTTATGCCAGGAATGCAAGGTTGCAAGGGTGGTTTAGCATAAGAAAATCAATCAATATAATACAACACAATAACAAGTTGAAAGGGAAGATTGCATGATCATAACAATTGATGCTGAAAAAGCATTCGACAAAATTCAGCATCCTTTCCTGATAAAAACACTTCAAAAGTTAGGAATTGAAGGAAACTTTCTCAATATAATAGAGGACATATATGAAAAACCCATAGCCAGAATCAAACTTAATGGTGTAAAACTGAAAGCATCCCCCCTAAGATTGGGAATAAGACAAGGAATTGTCACCACTATTATTCAGCATTGTAGTAGAAGTCCTAGCTGGAGTGATTAGACAGAAGAAAAAAAACAAAAGGCATCCAAACAGAAAAGTAAAACTTCCATTATTTATAGGTGACATTGTCTTATACTTAGAAAACCCTGAGAAATCTATGCCAAAGCTACTTGAGCTAATAAGTTCAGCAAAGTGGCAGGATACAAGATTAATGTACAACATCAGTAATGTTTCTATACACGAGCAATGACCTATCTGAGGAGATAATGAAGCAAAAAATTCCATTCAAAATAGTGACCAAAAGATTCAGGTGTCTAGAAATAAGCCTAACCAGGGATATCAAAGACTTGTACACAGAAAATTACAAAAATTACTAAAAGAAGTTTAAAATGACCTAAATAGATGGAAAGCATGTCATGCTCATAGATAGGAAGATTGAATGTCATTAAGATGTCAGTTCTACCTAACTGATGTACAGATTCAATGCAATATCAATCAAAATCCCTACAACTTTACTTTGAAGACTTGGAAACACTGGTTATCAAATTTATTTGGAAAGGAAGGAGACCACAAATAGCTAAAAATGTCCTAAAAAAAGAATAGCATAGTTGCAGGACTACCACTTTCTGATTTTAAAGCTTACAATAAAGCCAGAGTGGTCAAAGCAGCATGACACTGGCACAAAGATCAAAATATCTACCCATGGAAAAGAATTCAAAGTGCAGAGAGAGAGACCACCAAATTTATAGACAATCGGTCTTCAAAAAGGTCCCCAAATTCACTGAACTGGGACAGGATAGTCTTTTCAATAAATAGATATGGAAGAATTGGTATCAAGAACCAAGAGAATGAAAGAGGAACCCTTCCTAACACCCTATACCTGACACATTATACAAAAATTAATTCAAAATGGATTAAAGACTAAATGTCAGAGCCAGTACCATACAACTTCTAGAAGAAAATGCAAAGAATCTTCAAGATCTAGCAATAGGAGGTAGCTTCCTAAACAAGAAGCAAAAGAAAAAAATAGACAAATGGTGACTCCTTAAGATCAAGAGTTCAGTACCTCAAAGGACTTTGTTAAAAAAGATGAAGAGGCAGCCAACTCAATGGGAGAAAATATTTGGAAACCACATATCAGATAAAGGCTTGATATCCTGTGTACATAAAGAAATTTTTTGTGCAACTCAGCAACAGAATAACAAATAACCCAACTATAAAAGGGGCAGAAGAAATGTACAGGCACTTTTCTGAACAGTAAATACAGATGACTAAAAAGCACAGGAAGAGCTGCTCATTTTATTAGCTATAAGAGAAATGCAAATTAAGATGGCAATGAGTAATCACCTCACACTTGTAAGAATGGCTGCTATTAAGCAAATAGAATACTACAATTGTTGGAGAGGATATGGAGAAATAGCAACACTTATTTACTGTTGGCGGAAATGTATAATGATGCAGCCAATGTGGAAGACAGTTTAGCGTTTCCTCAGAAAACTAAATATTCAGTTGTCCTATGACCCCACAATGCTGATACTCAGTATATACCCAGAATAGCTGAGGGCAGTGACACAAACAAACATTTTCACACTGATGTTCCTATCAGCACTATTCACAATTGCCAAAAGTGGAAACAATCCAAGTGCCTATCTACAGGTGAGTAAATAAACAAAATATGGTATATACATACGATGGAATATTATGCAGTAGTAAGATGAAATGATGTCCCAAAACATATAACAATGTGGATGAACCTTGAGGACATAATGCTGAGTGAACTAAGTCAGACACAAAAGGACAGATACTGTATGATTTTGCTATTATGACTTGGGTAAAGTAACCTCAAAGATTACACTTTAGAATTAGCAAACCTAGAAGTACAAAAAAGCTAAAGACAGAGAAAAGTCTACCCAAAGAGATTGAATCAAAATGCAAGGGAAAGGATAGAAGTGATAGTAACTAATTAGTGGGGTTATAAGTAACATTGCCATATTGAGGTGAATATGATTGAAAGGGGATGTACAGTGTCATGAATCTCACTGATTAAATATAAAATTACAAATAAGTTCTCACATGAACTATTTCAATGGTTCTATAGTGGACAAAGCATCAATACTAGAGAGATATAGGGGGAAAACTAAAAATGCACACTATGGCCAATAGTTAACAGGAAGAGATCAACAGTACCACAGCATTATCAGAGGCAAATAACTTGGAAGGGAAGAGGGAAAAGTGATAGCGGTTAGTTTGATTTGATAGCTGGTGGTGTTGTGTTTGCCAATTCTTTGTTATTACAGGTCAATGAAAATTGTCTAAAATTGAGAGTGTTGCTGATTGCACAACTAAATGAAGATACTGCAAGACAAGTGTTTTAGTTTGTAGACTGCTGTAATACAATAAACCAGAATTGGAATGACTTTTATAAAGGAAATTTAATGTTACAAGTTTACAGTTCTTAGCCTATAAAAATGTCCAAACTAAGGCAGACAGGGAAAGATACCTTAATTCAAGGAAGGCCAATGTGTCAGGAACACCTTGTCAGCTCTGTATTCACGTGGCTGGCATCTACTGGACCCTTGCTCCTGGGCTCCATTGCTTTCAGTTTCTGTCCCTGTGGGGGGTCCTCACTTTGTTTCTCTGGGGCTGGTTTTCATTTTTTGGCTTCCCTTGGCTCTCTCCATTTTCTGGCTTGCTTAACATCTCACAGCACATCTATTGGGTTCCAAGCATCTCCAAACATGTGTGCCTCTGTTCTCCAAGTGTGCATCTGTGTCAGCTCTGTCTCTAAAATGTTTCTTTTAAAGGACTTCAGTAAACTAATCAAGACCCGTCTGGAATGCACAGTCACATTTCCATCTAATCAAAAGTTCAAATCCACAATTGGGCCTGCCACACCTCCATGGAGATAATCTAAAGTTTCTGCCCCACAATATTAAATCAGGAGTAAAAGAAATAGCTGCCCCCACAATATTCACTCAGGATTGCAACATGACTTCTCTGGGTTAACTAATACTCTCAAACTGGCCTGAAATGTTTTTTATTTGTTGAACATTATCCCTGATGTCTAATAGATGAAGGAGTCAAAAGATACAATGACTGAGAAGTACAATGGCAAATGGTGGTACATTTATGCGATGGAATATGGTGCAGTTACCAAAAGGAATAATGTTGTGAGGTATGCAATGAACTGAATGAAACTTGGGAACAATGTGTTATGCAAAATAAGCTTGAAACAAAAGAAAAAATATGTTAAGATCTGTTTCAGAAAATATTTATGAGAAAATGAGAGCCTAGATAGTGGGTCCATATAGCAGTCACATTTGGTCTGAAGTTGTAGATGTATTTCTGGATTCTGAAACTCAGAGCTATATGTGTATCAGCTGGTATTTCCCTGGAATTTGAGTAGCTCTTTGACACCTAGAACCCAGAAATGGAGTGCTGCAGCCTTGAAAATTAGCATAGCTATGTATAATAACAGTTAAAGTAACCAAAAAAGAGATCAGGCCTCAATTAGAGTTTAAAACAAAGCCAATCTGGCTTGATCTAAGGTAAGTTGGCATAAAGGATAAATCATAGTGTATATATTCTAGACCTTCAGCTACTGTATGAAATCAAAGGCAAAGAGGTTTATTATGCCTAGAACCTAAATTTTCTGTATTATTATTTCTGATAATCTAAATCAACTTCTCTGGATAGCTCATTTAAACATCCCAAACTCCTGGAGTCCAGAATGGGAATGAGACGGTGTAATTCTCTATAGCTCAATACAATAACAGGACACCTGTCAGACTAAGGTGGGCTGATAATTAAAAAGTATTGGTAGGAGGGCACGGGGCTAGTTCAGTGGTAGAATTCTCACCTGCCGTGCAGGAGACCCAGGTTCAATTCCTGGTCCATGGACTTCCCAAAAACAAACAAACAAAAAGCAAAACAAAAAAACAATTCAAAAAATTGTGCTGCAATAATGGGATACTCACATGGAAAAATAATGAAATGTGACCCTGCCATACAGCATACAAAAAAAATGTATTTTTAGGTGGAATTTTGAATAGGATGTGAGATCTTGTTGGTTTGTACAGGTTAGTGTGATGCCCCAATATATCCCAGAGTAATCTGAGTAGAGAATAAAAAAGTATTTGCAAAGTCTCTTGGTGACTGAGGAGAAAGGAGGAAATATTCAACTTTCCCATCTGGGAAATTTCTGATATTCTTGCAAGAAGTGGGAACAACCAATAAAATAGGCTAAGTCCTTGATCTTGGGGTTTGCCCCTATAAAACTTATTCCTGTGAAGGAGAAGCTAAGCCTACTTAAAATTATGCCTAAGTGTCACCCCCAGAGAACCTCTTTTGTTGCTCAGATGTGGCCTCTCTCTCTAATGCAACTCAGCAGGTGAACTCACTGCCCTCCCTCCTACATAGGACATGGCTCCCACAGGTGTAAATCTCCCTGCAACATGGGACAAGTCTCCTGGGACGATGATATTGTGAACCATTGATTGTACACCATGTATGGAATGTTTGTATGTTAAGAATGTTTGTGTTTGTATGTTGTTTTGTCAATAAAAGTGTTTTTTAAAAAAGGCTCCTGGGATGAGCCAGGACATAGCATCATGGGGTTGAGAGACCCTTTTTGACCAAAAGGGAGAAGAGAGAAATGAGACAAAATAAAGTTTCAGTGGCTATGAGATTTGATACAGAGTCAAAAGGTTATCCTGGAGGTTATTCTTATGCATTACATAGATATCCCTTTTTAGTTTGTGGTGCATTGGAGTGGCTGGACAGAAGTACCTTAAACTGTTGAGCTGTGTTCTAGTAGTTTTAATTTTTAAGGATGATTGTATAACTATATAGTTACAATGTGGCTATGTGATTGTGAAACCCTGGTGTCTGATGCTCCTTTTATCCAAGGTATGGACAGATGAGTAAAAAAAAAATGGATTAAAATTAAATAAATAAATAAATAATAGAGGGGATAAGGGGTAAAATAAATTGAGTAGATTGAAATACTAGTGGTCAGAGGAAGGGCTAAGGGGTATGAAATATATGGGACTTTTCTTTTTTTTATTTTTTTTCTAGAGTGATGTAAACATCCTAAAAATGATCATTGTAATGAATACACAACTATATGATGATGGGAGTCATTGATTGTATAGTGTATATTGGCTGTATGTGTATGTAGATTTCTCAATAAAAATATTTTTAGAAAAAAGAATTGGTAGAGTTCCTTGAGGATCCCAAGGCAGAAAATACTATAATATATATATATATATATGGAACTATTAATCTTTCTCATCTGGGAAATCCCAGGAGCACTCATTCTCAACCATTGAGGACTCCCAAGAAAATAGGCCAAGCCCTGAATTTAGGGGCTTATGAAACTTTTTCTGCAGGGGAGAAGCTAAGAATACTCATAATGAGGCCTAAGAGTTGTTTCCAGGAGAACTCTTTTGTTTCTCAGAAGAGATCTCTCTCTCTCTAAACCCAACTCTGCAAGGAAAATTGTCACCCTCCCCCCTACATGGTACAAGCCATTCAGGAGTGAAAATCTCCCTGACAACATGGGGTGTCACTACCGGGATGATTCTGGCCTTGGCACCATGGGATAAACAATTCCTTCCTGACCAGAAGGGGGAAAAGAAGTGTAATAAAATAAGGCATCAGTGGCCAAGAGAGATCAACTGTAGTCAAGAGGCTGTTCTGAAGGCTGCTCTTATGCAAGCTTCAGTTAGATAGTGCTAATTGCAATGGTTTGCTAAACCCCAACCACATCACCCCTGTTGGCTCTTAAGAAGACCTAGGGCATGAACTGAGACTCTATAAAGGTTTCACGGACTAGGTTTGCCTTCTGGGAACATATAATTCCCAGAGAGTTCCTAGGTCTGATAAATCCTGAAACTCAGAGGGACCAACCTCTCCAGGATTATCAATTAATTACATCCCCCTATCCTTTAGTGTGGACATCCCTTCTCAACATGAAAAAATCTGAACATGCATTGCCCAAAGATCCCTGTAGATTGAGAGGAGCATTAAAGAAGTAGGACGTATAACAGAGGAAACAGGATTTAACAAATGAGTATGGCTGCTGAATCATTATATTAATATTCCTTCTAACCTCCAGTGTTCAGGAGCAGCCAGTAGGAAAAATCTGATATGATGGAATGGTAGCCATGACAGACTCTGGGATCTGTTCTGAAACTATTTGCTGGAGTATGCTTTGAAAATATTGCCTTTTTCTTTCTTTGCTTTGTATATATGCTATATTTTACCATTAAGAAGTTTAAATATATGTAAATAGCGTAAATAGATGGCAGGAGGAAACACCTGGCTTGCACCCTCCTTGATTCCAAGATGCATGAGAAGATCAGCTCAGCTAAAGAGGCAGTGAAGGTAGAACCCAATAGAGGATGGATGACTTGGTTAGCTTAACCTGCTTTTGCAAAAGTGGAAATGAAACCAAAAAAAACAGCTGGAAAGGATAAATCATCAGACAAAAAAAGGGGGGGGAGGGATGTTTAATTTGTAAGCTACTGGAGTGCATTATAACAGAACTGGAATGGCTTTTAAAAATGGGAATTTAATAAGTTACAAGTTTACAGGTTTAAGCCTATAAAAATGTCCAAACTACATCATTCAAGGAAAGGCACCTTAATTCAAGAAAAGCTGGTGGGTCTGGAGCACCTCTGTCATCTAGGTAGTTACATGGCTGGCATTTGCTGGTCCCTTGTTCCTGTGACCCACTGCTTTCAGCCTCTGTTCTTGTGTGGGTGCATCTCTTTACTTCTTCAAGGCTAACTTTCATCTCTTGGCTTCCCTTGGCTCTCTCCAGGTCATGGCTTATTTAACATCTCATGGTGATGTCTATTGGGCTTAAGCATCTCCAAATATCTGTGTCTTTGTTCTGTAAATGCTGGCATCTGTGTCAGCTCTGCTCTCTCTAAAATGTTTCCAATCTTAAAGGACTCCAGTAAACAAGTCAAGACCCACCTGGGTGGAGTCACAGCTCCATCTAATCAAAAGTTCACATGCAGGGCCATGGTGGCTCAGCAGGCAAGAATGCTTGCCTGCCATTCCAGAGGACCCGGGTTCGTTTCCCGGTGCCTGCCCATGTAAAAAACAAAAAAAATAAAAATAAAAATAAAAAGTTCACATGCACAATTATGCATGCCACATCTCTGTGTAGATAATCTAATTAAAAGTTTCCACCCCACAAGATTGATCAGGATTAAAACATGGGTTTTCTGGGGTACATAATAGCTTTAAACGGCGCAAGCGGGGAGGACCAAGAAGAAACAGGTAAAAGTGGCCAAGCAAGAATCTAAGGATTTGTCTATAGAAAATATACAAAGCAAAAAAGAGTCCATCTTCTGATGAACCAGGAGAGAAAGAAAACAAGTCTGTCTAATATTGCACACCATGTCTTAGCAGTTGTCCCTGTATCTCCCTTCTTGTACAGTTCAGAGAAATAATTTAATCAACTATTTTAAATGCAAAAAAAATTAGCAGCTCTACAAATATTTGTAAGAAGAAGTATGGAATCTCATCTTATTCCATTTTTTAAGTGTAAATACATTTTTTGAGAGGTGAAATCATTTACTGGTTGTTTATTTTTGGTAATATTACTAAAATAAAATGGCCACCTGCGTTGGGTATTGCCAGGAGAGACTCCTTTCCAAGGAGGGTATTTCTGGAAGACAAAAACAATTCACCTGCAGGGCTTTCTGAGAAAATGTAGACACCCTACAGGAATGCAGATAAGCAACAATTTATCTGGTGATAAACCAGTTTCTATCAATAGAGACAGCTTATATAAATGGACAAGCATATCCCTCTTTGTAAGGCATCCTCAGGTAAAAATGCAAAGTTAATCTCAACCAATCAGAATATTTCCTCTCTTGTTTCTGCATTCACTTTTCTTGAACTTCCTCCTTCCACTCCCTTGGTGGAGCTCCTTTCTACTTTCTGAATGGGATGCTGCCTCATACACAAATCACTCAACAAAGCTACGAGACCCTAAATTTTAATTTTGTTGAGACATATTTCTTTTGACAGTTTTGATGATGAGGGTGGTATCTGAAGGTGATTGTTGATGGCTCTGGAGACAAGGAGAAAGTCGGAAGAAGGCACCCATTGAATTCGTTGAGTTCTCTGTACTCCGCACCATCTCCAGGTCATGACTGAGTCCTTGGATTTAAGCAACACCGGTTTTGGGGTTGAGCTCACTGATCTCATTAGGTTTTGGTCTATAAATTAGCAATTCAACCTTGTTGATGGGAAGGCTCAAATTTTGAACCCAAGTCCCTAGATTTTGGGTGCTCCCCACAGTTTCATTTTTGCTGCTCCTGCATCCTTTGTCCTGTGCACAAACTAAATTCTTACTGAATTTTTTTATATTTATAGCAAAATAATCATTCAATAGGTTCACTCAGAATCTGACCTTACTGACGGCAAAATTGAAGACACTGCCTATATAACCAAAGTTTTCACGGGAATGTCATATTTGAGAATGATGCTTTTTTAATCAGATGTGACCAGATACTTTTAAGGAACAAACATTGACTTTATGGAGCCAAAGCTTGCAAAATTGTCCTAGAAAAACCAGTCTCTTACCTGACTCCAGTGTTCCCAGTCTGCAGGTTAGTAAGGAACTTTATTTTCTGGCCTGAATAGGAACTATGTGATACTTTGGGGACCTCAAGAAAGAAGAAGTCACCCAATTCCATGGGTACTGCAGATAAAAACTGATATACTGTGTTCTTGGCTTGGTTTCTGACCCTTACGTCTAAAAGTCCAATCAGGGGAGTGTAAGGGTAGTTCAGTGGTAGAATTCTCTCCTGCCATGCAGGAGACTTGGATTCAATTTCCAACCCCTGTACTTCCCAAAAAACAAACAAGCAAAACAAAAATTCAACAAATGGCACTGCAATAACGGGATAATTACATGGAAAAATAATGAAATGCAACCCTGCCGTGCAGCATACAGAAAAGAAAAAAAAGAAAGAAAAGTCCAATCAGAGTTTCCTTATGAAAATTACCAGCAAAGCAAACTTAAAAAGGCTTATATGGTAAATCAGCGTTTTTCTGCAGCTATGAAATTTCAGGCCAAATCTAATGAAAGAACCTTATTTTATGAACAAGAATAATTTGGGGGGTTATCTTTGATCAAAAGGTTTGAGTGTAGAGAAATTTTGCACTTCAACGTAAAATTATAGCACACTCCTGGAGGTTATCAGATTCTGCTACGGTTCACTTTCTCAGCTATTTTACACCACTCCCTTTGTGAACTGCAGATAACTGTATGGATTTTATACCTACATGTAAATTGCATATATTATCTACCCTAAATACCAGTCAGAAAGCTAACTTAGAAATTCTGTACACCCAGCCACAGACTGACAAAAGAGGGATAATTATCTTCAGTCCCTCCTCCAACCATAATGCAGGGTTCAACTCTCATGCACACCATCATAACCTCCCTAGCTACATCTGACCTAATTCTATCTAAGGTTACCAAATGGAGCTTTAACACCGTTCACAATGCTTTTCAGGGTTTCCAGGTTAAAGTTTACATCAGAATCTTGCCAAACAGACCAGCTCTATATACCCTAACTGCCTGTGACCGGTGCTGCGTTTGTGCTATGTCTGGCACACTGATAAATAACCTGAATATTTTAAAGGACCAAGTTAAGGTATTTCATGATATTAGTTAGTCCCAAGCTTTTCAATGCACAGACCTATTTCCTGACCTAGGTTCTTGGTTTAACGGAATATGGGGACTAACTAGTACACTTTGGATGTATGCTTCTAATTGTGGGTATCAGTCCATATGCTGTAAATTTCTGTCATATAAACTTTGTTTCAAGATTCTGTCCAAATTCCTTGTCACCTTCAAGACAGAGAGCTGCTCTTAAGACAGCTAATGAAAAGGAAAATGATAAAGAAGTGGGACAGTTTCTCGTGGATCAAGTCTAAAATTAAATTAAAATAATAGACACCTAATTCAGAGAGAGGCTGCACTTGTAATCCATTCAATTAAGTTCTCCCACTCCAAGGATCTTATATAATTGGACAGCCATCCAATGAGACTTACTGCAAACAAGAAAGGAAACATACATGAAAAATGAAAACAAAAAATGGAGCAGAATGACTGAGTTTACTCAACTGCTTGGCAAGGAAAGAAATCAATGGTGGTGACCAAAGTGTTTGATCAAGTTTCCAGTGGGGGGAAAATAAAAAAATAAAATGGCTATTTGCTCTGGTCATTACCAGAAGGGACTTCTTACCAAAGAGAGCCTCTCTAGAAGAAAAAACAATTGATCTGCAGGGGCTTTCCAAAAAAATAGAACACACTCTACAGAACTGCAGATATACAACACCTGGGTATAAACTAGTGTGGGTCCAGTAGAGATAGTTTATCAGGAGGGGCACACATACTATACATACATATGTGTGTGTGTGTGTGTATCCACACATAGGTATGGGCACACATACTATGCATACATATATGTGTGTGTGTGTGTATTCACACATATGTATGGGCACACATACTATACATACATGTGTGTGTGTGTATCCACACATATGTATGGGCACACATACTACACATACATACATGCTTCCCATTCTGTCAGACACACACCCCTGCCCCCACCAGGGAAAATGGAAGCTCTGCATCAGCCAATCAGAACATTTCCTCATTTGCTTTCATGTTCCCCCTTCTGAGCTCCCCCTTTCCACTTCCTTGGCAGAGCTCCTTTCTTCTTTCTGAATGGGATGCTGCCTGATTCATGAATTGTTCAATAAAGCTGTGGGATTTGAAATTCCATGGAGAGTTTTTCTTTCATCAGTTTAATAGGAAACCAGATATACTGAACTATGGGAAGCTTGGACTGTCTTGAGTGTTGACTTAACGTTCCATTCACTGAGAGGTGGCAGTGTTTATAGCCTATAACACAATGCATACTTTATAGCAATTTGGAGTGGGCCACAGTGGCTCAGCAGAGTTCTCACCTGCCACACCAAGAACCTGGGTTCAATTCCTGGTGCCTGTCCATGTGAAAAGAAAAATACATACTTTATAGCAATTTGGAGTCACAGCAATGCAGGTTAATATGTCAAACATTTTAAATTCCTTATATTCCTATGTTGTCTTTCAGTACAATTGCTTCTTTAGGAGCCTGATCTTGGCTCTCTCTTTCAAAACTGCAGCATCTTTGAGGGTAAGAGTCAAATTTTCCAGAAGACTTTTTATGTGCTATGAACGATTTAAATTTTCATTGTATAGTGTGTAGGATTGTGAATCAGCAGGACTCATGATACAAAAGCTTATCAACATTTGAAGATATTCAATATCTGTTTAAGGAAAATTTGTCCCTAAATTTTAAGCTGGAAGGTCATTGGAAGAACTTTTGAAAAGAATTGCTGCTACATGTCTTTTTACATTTTCAATATGTACATTAAGAATTATGTACAAATTATTCATGTTGTCAGTGTCGAGATCCTGTAAACAACCAATAAAATCTCAATTACGAAAAAATAACCAAATCTAACCATGTATGGTCTTAGTTATCACCACTCTAACCTAACCTCCCATCCTCTCTCAAACTAGTATATAACCAATAGCCACATAACTCACTTGCATCAATTCTTACTTCCCTACAACTGCTTCTCACAATATAAGAGCAAGTTTTTAAAAACTCAAATCAGATTGTGTCACTTTCCTGGTCCAGACCATCTAATAGCTTCCCAACACACAAAATGAAAACCCAAGTTCTGAGAGAAATTCTGGGATAATAGTCGATTAAAAATAAA
This sequence comes from Tamandua tetradactyla, assembly GCF_023851605.1. NCBI lineage: Eukaryota > Metazoa > Chordata > Mammalia > Pilosa > Myrmecophagidae > Tamandua > Tamandua tetradactyla. The sequence continues at coordinate 35,502,923 of NC_135352.1, forward strand.
TAAAACCCATTAGTAATGTTATGTCGACAGTGGCCATATTGTGAAATCTCCAGCTTGGTGAAGAGACAATGAGGAAATGGATGAAAGGGAGGAGGGGTAGGGTTAGTGTGTGAGGTCACTACTCTAAGCCTCGAATGGTTAATGTCTCAATTTGCCAAGGCTTCTGTGAAAATATCACAGACTATTTGGCTTAAATAACAGGAATCTGTCATCTCGGTTATAAAGGCTACAAATCCAACCAAAGTCAAGGTGCTGGCAGGATCACGCTTTCTCTGTAGCCTTCTGGGTATGGCTGGCCAGCAATCTGTAACTCAACGTCTGCCCCCTTTGGATGGCCATTTCTCTCTCCTTCTGTCTCCTCCTACCCTGTCCAAATTTTCTCTGCTTGTAAAGACCCCAGTCATATTGGATTAAGGGCTACATTGATTTCTATAGACTCATCTTATAGGACCTTTTCAGATCCTACTTACAAATGATTTCACATCTATAGGGCAGGAAGGTTAGCACTTGCACATGTCTTTATGGGGGACGTGATTCAAGCCATAACTTTTAGTGATGGTCCTAGAAAATCATGGACTTTTAATTAATCACGGTGCACCATTGGTGTTGTTAGTAATAATGAATTAGACATATCCTTCTAAAATCTATGTGTCAATAAAGAAATACAAACTTGATCTGTTACTCATCTTTCATTGATGAAACCGTAAATTTATTTGGAAGCACAAGGTGACAATAGAGAGAAATGTGTGACTTAGACAGAAAATGCTCTCCAGCCCCTGAGGAAGTATATAGTAACTCATTTCTAAGATTTGTTTCCTTTTCGCATTACTCAGGGGTCTTTTATCGAGGAAAAAGTTGGGCTTATTGTTCAGTCAATAAAGCATAGAACCAGGCACTCAATAAACGTTGATTCTTACACAGTTTTAAGTACAGGCATTTTTCTCTGGTTTTTCGTGTATGTAATTTTACACAGGGGAATTTGTGTGTCTGTTCTATACTGTCACCTTAGTGACATTTCAACTCCTCTAAGGAACTACAGTGGAACCTTTGAAGAAAAAGAGAAGGCATTCACCAGTACACTACTTGCCATATGTAAAGAAACATTTAGTTTCGATGGAGATAAATTGATTTAAAGTACATCACGACAGTATTACATTAACACATCTATATACAACGATGCTTGCCTAAAGAAAAAAGAAAAAGAAAAACCTCCAATAAAAGGAAATGCTTTATTACATGCTTCACCTTCTTTAAGGTGCTGACTATTAAATAATTCTGCTGCCTCAGAACTAGGTCAACTACTAAAAGTTGTGTAAATGTTACTGATTATTTCTGTTGCTTTTTCATACAATTAACATAAACTTGATCTATGTTGGTAATTTAAAAAACACACACACTCAAAGGATCTTAGGCAGCATTAAAAATGCTGATCTGCAATTTGCTTCCAGGAATCCAGAAGCTCATTCTTACATATCCTGAGGGTGAGCAAGTTTAAGATATTTTAATAAATTCACAAGTTAAATTCTATAAAAGGGAACCACTAGAAATAAACTCTAAACACGTTTGGATGTACCAGATCAGATCATAAGTGGTATGTAAATGTTTCTTGTAAGGAAAAGAAACACTAACATAATTTATAGAATAATTTTCAAATTATAGGCATCTAAAAGAACTGTTCACAAAACGACCCTTCAAATACAGTCGACCTGCAAACAAAGAACAAGTGATTCCTGAAGGCCTTTTTCTAAAACGTTATTCTCCAAACCAGCCAAATACAAGGTCATCTGGGGAGCAAATCTAGACTATTCAGATTTTAGGGCGTTATATCTTTCTCACCCCTCAGCCCCAATTATAAACAAAATGCACTTAAGGATAGACTAGCCAAGCTAATCAATGTTGTTCTAATATCCAATAACGTTATTATCTACCCAAAGCCTTTTACACCTTCAGTTTCGGGGTGTCCCTGGAATCTGATGCCAAAAGGAGGACAAGGAGAAGAGGTGAGTGGACGGGGAGACTTACAAGAGAGGGAATGAGTGCTGGGATAAATTACACCAAAAAATTGATCCCAAACTAGTTTTGATTTTACCCTTCATCACTTCCTCATGAATGAGCCCCTTTGTCAAATGTAAGCCATGGTGAAAATTCTGGTATTTGTTATAAGTATTTTACTTCCCTATTATTTGTCACATAGTTTTAGGACCACATTTTCTTCATTATGAATTTTACCTAAATCAGTTAATGTATATGAAGAGACTTGCAATGTGTCTATCACACATGCAGAAAATGTGAGCAATTATTATTAGTTCTCAGCAATAAAAACTTACCATCTTGGCCCCAGTTCATTCGATCGGCTCTTTTTTGAATGCCCTTGTTGCTGGAGGTGATCTCTATCCCCAAGAAATTCACATTTTAGTGAAGTTCATTAACATTTCAATCTCATTATGAAATGTACCATTTATCAATATGAAATTATTCTCTTTATTCTCTTAAATCCTATTTTGTCTAGCACTACCCTTGCTTGTCCTTCCTCTTGTTTGCCTAAGAAATCCTTGCCTGTTATTTCAAAACTCTCAGTGTAACTATGCTTTAGCTTTTTCAACTGTAGACAGCATATGATAGGATTTACTTTTGCTTTTTTTAATCAAAATCTGAGAGCATTTATGTTTCAGTAGGGGACTTTATAATATTAAAATTTATAACAATAACCGTTGCTCTAGGTTGTATTTCTGTTATCTTGTTTTGTACATTTGGTTTATTAGGCTTCCTTGTTTCATTTATTTTCAGTCCATGATTAATGTATGAAATTAATCTTTCTTTTATTTTCTGTAATGATTTGGAAGTCTAACTTTCTTTTTTAAATTCTACTGCTATTTGTCTAAATTTTTCCAAATAGTTCTCCTAATATGAAAGTTAAGCAAAAAAGAAAGGACATGTTTTCACCTTCTTTTCCCCTGGGTAGGGGGAAAAAAATCTTTGATTTTTTTGTGTCTTCTGTCCATTTCCATTTGTTGTCAATTCAATCTTGAATGATCACCACAAATTATCATTATAATCGTTATTATATTTAAGATATTATAAGTCTTCTTTTGTTTTCTTCATTCAAAAGGGAATAGATTGTTTAGATTTAAATTATTTCAGTGTTCCTGAGTAGTACCTCATATAATGAACTGCCTATCCTTAAATTCTTTATGCGGATTTATCTCTTCATCATTGTGCAATAAGGGTAAGTCACTGAAGCTTTCACTCCACCATAACCAACCCAACAAGCCCAAACCATCACATTTCTAAGATAGATTTTTTCAGTTGCCTTTACAAATAAACAAAAATTTGGTTAGATACAGATATTTTGTTTCTCTCGAGATTCTGGGATTCCATTGTCTTTGGAATTTCATGACATGGAGGAATATTATTCTAAGATTTCGTTTTTAAGTAACCAATCTTTTGTTTTTAGCTGTTAGCTTCGTCTTGTGTTCCTACTTGAAAACCAATAGAATTTTTTTCTTCATTCTCGAGATTAAAAACTGCCACTAATATATTTATTAAGGAGTTCTTCAATTCTGCCCAGAGACTAGCAATTCCCTTCGCCTTGGGGTATTTTTTTTAACCACATTAAAATTGTCTTTATTCCTATTACCTGCATTCTGTTTAATAATTGCTTCTGCTCCATTTGTCTTGGTTTCTGATTTAGTATTTTATTTTCTTATAAACATAGAAAATATTTATATTCTTTATCTCTCCTACCATTATTTTATCTCTTATCCCTGTGGTCTATATTTTAGAGTAATAAGTGAAATGTATTAAATAACTCGTTCAGTTTTCTTTCATTCAGCTCTTTACTGATTCCTGTAGCTCTTAAATCATTTATTTTTAGGTTCCTTTTCATCTCAATTTCTCCCTTATCATCTCTGTCTGCCTCAAAGCTCTCTGCCTTCATTTATTGCTATGTGCCAAGCATTACACTAAGCACTAAAGATATAAGGATGAACATGACATTGCATCTGACCTCAAGGAGCTCTACATTCCAGAAAGGAAACAAACAAAAAAAGACAGCTGAAAAATACTCTGATAATAAAGTAATAGAACATCATGAGTCCGTTGGATGGCTACTGGTTTCAGATTTCGTTGTCATAGAACTATGGGTCTATATAGTTCTACTATGGGTAGAACTAGAGGCAGAGAGATGAACTGGACAAAGAGTAGAGTAGGTGTCTCTTTTTGTCCTTCTGATCCTTTATTTTGGATCATTGTATGGTAAGAAAGAATTATTTATACTTAATTCACCTGCCTCTTTATTTTATTTTCAAAAATGATTTATTCTGAGCTTTCAGAACAATGCACCCTTAGTGCTTGAGATTTTAATAGATTTCACATCAGTTTTGAATGTATTTCTCATTTTCTTCAATGCAGATTTTTTTCTCTTTTGGTCTAAATTTTGTCAACAAACAATGTTATAAGTTTTCTCAATCTTCTGCCCCTTCCTCTCCACTCCATTTGTTATGCAGTAGCTGGGAAAATGATTCTGTCAAATCTGAAGCCAAAAGTCAATTGATGTGTACGACCCTTAGCCCTGCTTCCAGTAACTAACTCAGGATAATTCTAGAGGGCCCATCTAGGCCGCCTCACTTCTGCCAGGTTCTATGACTCTGAAAACAGCATAAATGCCCTAAAGCACTACTCTCCAAAACTGTTTTGATCACCATCCTTTATCAGAAAGAAAGAAATAGTTTGCTTGCACAATATATGTGAGAGTTGATATTTAATATGCTACTCGGTCTACCTCCCATCTCAGAAGAGTTCCTATTTCAGTAAAGGAGTGACGGTTTGTCCTCACATCTGGACATCCTCTTTATCCCAGGTTAGAACACAGACAACTAAAAGTTTTCCCTTGCTTATCATCTAATTTTCTTCAAGGTACACATAGGCCAGGATTCTGTTGATCATTCTAGCCATATCAATTTTTCAGTTAATGGGATGTTTCCCAAATTCCAGCATTGGATGGCTACTAGTTTTAGATTTCATTGTCATTGTTTATTTGAATCATTTTTGCATGTATTGGGGACAGAAGGAAATCTTTAAGAGCATATTAGTTTGAAAATGGTGTATCAGGAATTGATTGCTGGCCAACATCTTCTACCAATAATATCCGAAACTATCAGAAAAGAAAATCTGATCGTCTTACTTGCTGATTTAAAATCCTTCACTGACTCTCAGTCCTACCTCAGGGGGGAAGATATCATCTTTTATGGTCTGGTTTCTGCCTTCCATTTCAGTATGATTTCTGGCCACTGCTCCAGAAACACCCTGGTGTCTTGTACTTAGAAACTGCATGTATTTCCAAAATATAATTTGCTCTTTCATGTTACCATGTTTTGGGAAGTACTGTTCCATCAGGAATATCTGTAGTAAGTCATTTTTCAAGGAAGCCAAAATGATATTCATTGCAAGAAATATACATTCCATCTAATATATGTATGTGTGTATGTATGTGTGTGTATACAGAGACAGAGAGAGATACTGTGCTGTATATATACATATACATATATGTGATTATATATATTGTCTAAGATACAATAGAGCTTTCAAGGAATTGAGATGTTCTCAAGCAGTTCTCTCTCTCTCCCTTTCACTTGCTGGCTCTCTCTTGCTTTCTCATTTTCTCATAATGTTATGTATCTATTTTTCTATGTAACTGCTCGTTTGTTCTCTTTCTGTTGACTGGCTTCTTAGTTTATCATCAACATGGTGTGTTGCCCCAATTTGCATCTCACAGTCTCCATACCCCAAATATAAATTCAGAAACCTAGAAGATATCATCTGATCTGTGTTTACCCATAAACCCATAAACTATAGCCAAAGTAAGGGCTGTGAGTTGTTTTTTTTTTTTAAAGTGTCACAATTTCAGGCTTTATTCCATGGATGTTCTCTAAGAAGAACTTGTAAGGGTAGCTAGGGAAGGGAGAAAAGACCTGAAGTTCCAGCTCAGGTACTTCAGACAGTAGGTTTAACACCCACATTTCTTGGCTGTCGTCTCCATTAAGCTCTGAATTTTTTCAGGTAGTTTTTGTTTTCTTCATTTTCATAATGTCAGAGTCTAGCATATACATCAAACATAGTTCATTATTTGATGAATAATAGAAGGAACCAAAGATAGGTGGTAAACTAAAAGGGAGTAACTATACAGAGTAAATATTTTTAAAATGGGGGAGTCAAATAAATTTGTAGACTGAGACTTAGTATAGATGAAAAGGTATAATATTTAAGCAAAAAAGTGTATTAGTAGAAAGCTATCAATAATCAGAAGAAGAGGCAAGAGTACAGGTTAGAGATGCACTGCCAGTTTTATAACCCAAAACAAAGAGAAAGTTTGCTGATTTACAACCATGATTAAAATTTCCTGTGTCATCTCACGCAACAAAAATATTTCATAATTATTAATGGATACAACTAATTATAAAAATAACTGAAAAATGACAGTTTTCTTATACTTTTAAGATAGTCTTATATTTCCTCATGACAAGCCCTGAGACGTCAAAACAAAGGAAGCATGTTATAATGTCATTTCATGGCATATATTTTAGATAACAGCAGCCATGCATTTATATCGAGATAGTTGACATATTGAGCAAGTTTAATTTGGAAAACATATTTTAATTTTATTTTTTTCTGACAACACCATTTTATGACAGCTTCTTATCAAAATTAGTAATCAATGTGCTACCGAAAGGGGCTCTATCAGGTTTTTGTTCGTGAAACACCACTTTGTAATTAGGTAAAACAGCAGGGAGGAGGGAGAATCATCTGAAAGAAGTCATACTTTTATCTATTAAGTCAAGCATATGAATTAATTCATACAGAAAATTATCATTTGTCCCACATGTAGAAATAGTCACACATTTGATTAAACATATAACGTCATAGAATAATAGCTGCACTTCTATGTGGTTTACAAAATAGCAGGCACCATTTTTAGAGGTTTACATTTAATCTTCACAACAACCTACAATATAGACATTACTATTTTTCTTGCTTTGTGTATGAGATAACCAAAGCACAGAGTAGCTAAACATGAGACGAGGTCACACAGCTGGTACAGGGTGATGTGGCTCTCAACTACAATGCAATAATGTCTGTACCAAGTTTATAAACGTTCTCAAGAATTAGTTTATAAATAATGCTTAAAGTAAAATTGCATATTGTATTAGGGAATGCTTGTTTTTATAAAAACCAGAGAGCATTTCTAAGTGTTGAATTTTAGTCATCTCCTATCTGTGAGGAAAGACAATGATTATTTGTGATATCTTCATACTTAAAATCTTCACACCACTTCAATATAAGTGAAAATGTGGAATTAATGACTAATGTGATTAAAATGGTATTTAAAAAATAGTATTTGCTGAAAGACTATTTTTTGCTGCTCTTGCACGTAATTATTCAATGTCTCCTTTACTTTGGGGAAAGCCAACATCTCACATAGTGGTTTCTAGCTGTGTGCAAAGCTAAAAGGTAACTATCAGCTAACAGCAGCAAATAGTTTGATCACTGGTGTGAAAAACCTGCCAACACTGTTTGGGCACATTGTTCTGAGACTTTCTTACTCAACCATTACAGGGCATATTGCCCCGACTTGATCTCCCATGGGCTCTTTACCACAAATACAAAACTGTAAACCTGGAAGGGAGGTCTGATTTGTGTTCACCCATGGTCCAATGAACTGGTTCTTCCTCTATTTTTTTTTAACACTGGGAAAAGTACCTATTGCAGATCATATTAGTTAAAGTCAGAGACTGAACATGATATGTATTTGCCAAATCGAGCCTGAATCATATTAGAGTGGGGTTCCCCTGAGACTTTTTTTTTAATCTAAGAGCATTTTATATCTATTTAGCACATATAAAAAAAAAAACAAGTAGGAGACACACTATTATAACATAACTAACTCTTACTAGTTTACATGCATTGAAATATAATTTTAAATAAATATGATCTTAAGAAAAGCTCATCGCAATTCATTTTTTATAATTTTGAACTATTTATCTTTAGTCTTCTAAATTTGCATCATGAAATTAGGGTAATTCAAAGGTCAAGGAGAAAATAAAAATAAATAAGCCCTCCATGCACATGTCAGAAGCCCATGTCAGACCTCCAATCAACGCACAGGTAGCTAGTAAGGATTCTCTGGAGTCACCATCTATAAGATGGCATATTACATTATGAAATAAATGTATTGAAATAGCATTTTATATTACAAAATAAATTTCTGGTCTTCACATAATGTGCCTGCAATATTATACAGTCTGTATGAAAAGTGGTTGTCCCTAAATTGAAGAGAACAGAATTTCCTGATTCAACTTCTGCCACCATATTTTTCTCTCATTCTTCTAAATTTATATTGCTTCATAGCGTTCCCCAGAATATCATACCTAATCAGTCGAATACTCCCTCTGCATTCAAGGTATACACACTTTAAAAATTATACAGACAAAGTTTGAAGTGTTTTTAATAACTGAGTGAGGAGGGGAAGCTGGAAGCAGAATAATTTGAATTTCATATTGTGACTAAGTAAGACACAGCATGCTGTTTGACATAGCTCTGAACTTATATCAATGATGCTCATATCAATAATACACAATAGTCTTCAAACAGATATCAAAGAAAAAATTATCAAATCATGCATCTATTTAATATACTTAAAATAGCATATTATTATTTGTACCTATTCCTTAATTTTCTACTTTTCCTGCAATGAACTTCAGGTCCTAGAATAAAGTCTTATAAAGTATCTTGGAGAAGATTTCATTTAAAATGCTTTTTAACTATGAGAACCAAATGATTTCTGATTACTTCAAAAGGACCCTGACATATATGAAATGTCCCGTTTATTTTTATGAATAAATAGGAAACCCTGCTGATTTATAATCCAGCCTTCATAACTCCTAAAGTAGACTCTGTATTCTGGATTACATTTCCTCTTCAAAATTGAGCTATATGTAATTCCCTTAATCCTAACCTGTAAAAAGTGCTTTGTCTCTATTCTCTTTTATAATGTGGACATGGCTGCATTTTTGTATATTTTAGTAAACAATTTAGATCTCTTTGAGGGATTATTCAAAGTGCTAACCTAAGGTGTTATTTTAATGTTGAAACCATTGTTCTGCTATTATGTAATTAAAGAGATTTTTCTTGATGCAAAAATGCAGCAACATTCTTCAGGGGCATTTTTAAGCAAATGTTCCCAATTTGTATGGTGTTGCTGATGAAGTAAGTTTTGTATTTTTCCTATCATATTTTGTAAGATTGTAAAAGTGCTTTGCGCCTCAAATGCCCTACAATGGTTATAAGCACAGCAGTCTGAAGAAAAGCTTTAAGAATCAGAAACAGGATTTGAAACAATGCGGAGTAACTGTCGACTTTTGGGAAACAAGAACAGCTGACAGTCGGATCTGGCACATAGCAATCAGAAATGAGGTCATTCCCATTTAGCAAAGCCTTGGGCATTTTCAAAGGAAGAGGATAAGCCAAAAACAACCATTTCCCCAAGTCAAAAGACAGTCTTCAAATGTGCAATGAAAAAAGGCTCCTGATTCCACATGGGTCTTCCCAGGCACTCTTGTGCCCTCAACTGTCAATACTGACATCAGTCAGTTGTACTATCTTCAAATATGGAGTTAATCAATACAATGTATTAGTGAGGTTTCAGTAATTTCAAGTTATTTGAGCAAGCTATTCAACATTACTCTTTGCATTTTCAACTGCTGACTTTAGCATTCTCATTTTCTGTAGTTATTTCTTCAAGTAATTTTCTGCATATTCAAAGAACTGGAAAAAAGTTTATTTGAGACATGTGAATTATGTTCGGCTAGCTGGTAATTGAAATGTTTACTTCACACGCACTTTACAAGAGGGTTTTGCTATAGGGGAAAATTTGCCTCCTGTGGATTGTCTGCAAAGCTATAAAACTCCTTAATTTGTTTCCTTTTGCTTGAAGTTGTGGCAGGGGATTGATGTTACATCCTCATTCTGATAAGATGATTTTTGTTTCATATGTTCTGTTTGAAGGCCTGTAATTTCATCACTGTTGATTGTGGAAATGAAGTTGGGTGGAGGAAATGATGTGGAAAGTTGCATTTGATATTTCTGGGCCATCCCAGAGAGTTTGAGAGGGAGCAAGCTAACCGATTTTATACACGGCCTCTTTCATAGCATTAGAAAGCTACAAATATCCTTTCATCTTCAAAGAATAATTATTTTGGTTTGATTTATCAATAATGTTTTCACTGTAATTATAGTAGAAATAATGAATGGATCTTCTGTCTACTAAGAATTATGCTCTCTTGTATGGAGCCTGTTTGGTGGACTCTACCAATAAGTCAAACAAATCTAACCTATTAAGGCTGTTATGCACGGTAATTTTCAGCAGAGCAACACAATAGCTCTATTTCTAGGCAAGAGCTTCTTGCAATAAATTGACATCAAAGCAAATGGAAAGTTAGAGAGTTATTTCTGCTAATATAAAAATATTTATTATATAATGAACCTGTTTCCATGCAAGTTTATGGTGAGATCAACACTTCATCTTGATTCACAGAAGACTGTAAAAATGCAGAAATGAACCAGGCTCAAGTAGAATAAGCACGGACACTTCTGAAGTTCATGGTGGAACAAAGCCTAAGTTCAAAGGGCATCATCACTGTTCTGATCGGCTTCCTCTTCTATTTTTCCTTCCTCCTTCTTTCCTTTCATCCTCTCTTCTTTGGACAGATCTCACTGGAAAGCAGTGTGATAATTTGGCTGAAATGATACTAAATGATTTCTCAATCACTTAACCCTTTGCTTGGCCATTTGGAACAGTTATGCTTGTCGCCTCATCCCTACATGCAATAATGAAAATGGGCCTTTTTAATGAGTTACATACAATGCATAATTGCTGTAAGATTCTAACATACTTTATGCAAATGATTCATTGGAGATTATTAATCAGTTTTTGAAGAATATTAATTTATCTAATCCCCTCAAATTATTACAACTGGGAAATAGGCCTGAATACATTTTAACTATGATAAAATTGTGCTCAAGGACAATTAGTTGAGCAAAGCAAAAGAGACTTTGGCATTAAACTGGAAGCATACTCAAAAATTGTTTCTTATAGGTACTTTTAATTTATGTTCACTAACATGGCTTTTAGCACAATAATCTTAACGCTGGTCAGATAAACGTTTTGGACACCTGATTTAAAAATAATTTATGCACAATGACATCAAGACGAGTTTAGAGATACTTACAATCAACATGCTTATATGTACCTATATTTAAAAAATGAAATATAGAAATCCAAAACATGTCCAAGGGTGCATCTACTGTTTTATAGGAAAACCATTGCGCTATTTAGACTCAATCAACAGGAATACCAGGTGATGTTAAGAGTCCATACATTTTGACTGCAAATGAAGTACTTTATTTCATACAGAAATACTCTGGGGTGATTGCAAAAGAAATATAGAACATTGACAAAATACGAAGTTAATTTTATTAAAATTAATAGGATCTTCTATTTTGCTATTAAATGCAACACCTTAGACAATATTATCAAGCAATTTATACTCAAATTCATGGGTTAGATAAATCACGTGCTTGTTTCAATTTTGTACTCCACCTAAACAGTAGATACAGTTTAAGAACTAAAATGTATCTTTTAAATACATTCTTAGAAAACTTAAGTTAAAAACTCAACATAAAATCCTTGAAAAAGTAAACAAAATAATACAAGAAAAATGACATTTGTGACTTTTTACCATGACAGCTATCTTAAGAGATTAGCATCTGTGACCTATTAAGAGGTTTTGAGAGGAGAATAATTAAATATGGAAATAAAAATAACTCATGAAGACTTGAGATTCTCAGATTAGTGAAAACTGTTAGCCATATTGCACAGACTCATTTACCAGTAGCAAATAAGTGTTTCAATGTGTGAAAAATGATTTATGTTAATGTATCTATTATGCACTATACATCAATTACTGTATAGAGCGATTATATCTAAGGTAAAAATAAAATAATGAAGTCATTCACTATTTTTATTGTATATATATTTGTCTCCTCCACAAAACTATGCTTTGAAAGTTAGTAAAAATAACTCAAAAGTTTTTAGCATTTGGGGAGGTCTCAGATCCCATTGAAAATATGAGTAAAGTTTGGGCCATCTTTCCAGGGAAAAAAAGGAAGCAAATATGTATATATAAATTGTTGCAAACTCTTTGAGTGGCTTCATCAGCACCTGGTGCTTTGAAGGTAATCTCGGAATCCCCTTACAACCCAAAGATCTACACCAAGAAACAATGGTTTAGCCATAATATGCTCCAAAAGATGTTGAAATTCTAACATCTAAACATACTACTCTTATCGGTCTGCCTTCATGCCTAGAATAATCTGCTATTAATATTAAAATGTTTTACCTTGGAAATCACTTTCTAAATATATTTTAATAGCTCTAAAATCTTACATAGCAATATATCAGCATGGGAAATTTTATCAGAATATCACTTTATAACCTTATCTAGGTAAGTGATGTAGAAGTTCTGAGAATGGTCTAGTGTGGAGTTTAAAATAAAACCAACCAATCAACCAAACAAGCTCACTTTTGGGTAAAATTGTTAGAGAGTTGCGTAGGAACCAGGGGCAACATGAAGACTCTAAAAAAAAAAAAAAAAGCTGAAAACCAGTATTTCCCTTTAAAAATGTTTAATACTGAATGTTACTAGCATGTAATGGAGCTAATATATTTTATATATTTAAAGTTATGCAAATGTATAAGGATACTGACCATAAAAAACACAGCACCACTCCAAAATTTTGTTGAATAGTATGAATTTGAATTGGACTCAATGAGTTCCATCACATAATTTGCCACAATAACACTTGTCAGAATGGAAATGGGAACAGTGAAATCAAACAGTGTTTCACAAAATGGCATTGCTAATTCACAGGAAAATAGCTCTGCGCTTTCTGTTACAAAGTTAGCAGAGCCATTTCAAGTGAGCAGAATGTTGCTTACTGACCAAGCAAAATTAGGAGGTTGAAGCACCTGAGCCCAGCATTAATTAATGTTTGCTTTGCTCGTTGCCATTTATTACTAAAAGTGACTCATACCAAACAGGACTCCTTGAAAGTAGGTTCTGAAGATCACTCACGTTTATTCAATACTATAGCAATACTCAGTGGGAGATGGTTAAGGCAGGGCAAAGTTCCTCTAAACAAGGAGGTAACAATTTAAGGGATAGACAAATCTGCAAAGAAATGGTTAGACCTCAATGCAATGAATGAGGTGATAGAATAGTGTACTGTGCTGGTTTGAAATGATGTATGTACCCTAGAAAACCCATGTTTTAATCCTAATCTCATTTTGTAAAGGCAGCCATTTCTCCTAATCCCTATTCAATGCTATATGTTTGAAACTGTAATTAGATCATCTCCCTGGAGATGTGATTTAATCAAGAGTGGTTGTTAAGCTGGATTAAGTGATGACATGTCTCCACCCATTCGGGTGGGTCTTGATTAGTTTCTGAAATCCTATAAAAGAGGCAACATTTCGGAGAATGAAGGAGATCCAAAGAGAGCAGAGCAGAACAAGATAGCCATGAGAAGCAGAGTCCACCAGCCAGCGATGTTTGGAGATGAAGAAGGAAAACGCCTCCTGGGGAGCTTCAGGAAACAGGAAGCCAGGAGAAGAAGTTAGCAGATGATGCTGTGTTCACCATGTGCCTTTCCAGATGAGAAATTCTGACTTTGTTCACCATTTGCCTTTCCACTTGAGAGAGAAACCCTGAACTTCATCGACCTTCTTGAACCAGGTCATCTTTCCCTGGATGCCTTAGATTGAACATTTCTATAGACTTGTTTTAATTGGGACATTTTCTCCACCTTAGAACTGTAAACTAGTAACTTATTAAATTCTCTTTTATTAAAAGCCATTCCATTTCTGGTATATTGCATTTGGCAGCTAGCAAACTAGAACATGCACCAACAATAAGAAAGAAAACTGAGATGGAACTTAAGTGTAAATAGAATTTCTACACTTTGCAGTTATGAGTCTGGGAGTGGAGGGTGGGGCACAGAAGGAAGAGAGGAAATATGGCAGGCTTTAGGAACCTAGGAAGAACCTGGAACAATTAGGAGGGTGGGGTGGAGAGATGAGAGCACAAGCCAGAGAACAGGATACCAAGCTTGGACAAATTTACCACTTTTCCCACCATTTAGAGAAAAATTGGAGGAATCATGAGATTCTTCTTACAGTTGGCTTGCAACCTTATTACTGTACTGACAATAATCTTGGAAGTAATCTTGGAATACTCTTTCTCTCAGGCGAGAAAGGGTAGGAAAGGGCAAAAAATATGAAGGTATTTTAAGGCACAGCAGAAGGCATTAGCATTAGATAGTCTTAGCAAGGTCATTAAAATAGAAGACAAAGTCAAGTAAGGAGAGGGAAGTCAGGTTTTGATGGAAATGAAATAGCTTAGGACAGCTACTGTTCAGAATTCAGAAGCTAAGAGAAAGTGACAAGATTTGTGGAGCTGCAGAAAGTATCCAATTATTGTTGAATAATATGAATTTGAATTGGGCTCAATCAGTTCGATCACATAACTTGCCACAATAACACTTGTCAGAATGGAAAACGGAACAGTGGAATCAAACGGCTTTTCACAAAATGGAAAAAATATATACACACACAATCAATAGAAGTGTTATCACAGACAATCAATAGAAGTGTTATGGGGAAGAGAATTTGGGGGAGAAGAGGTATGTTGATAAGCCACTTCAACTGCGTGATAAAAAGATCTCCCTTGACTCACCAGCCATGATTAATCTTACATGTCAACTTGGCTAGGTTATAGCGTACAGTTGTTTGATCAAATACTGGCCAAGTTTTTACTACAGATATATTTCAAAGATGGGATTAAAATCTATAACCAATTGATTTTAAATAAAGGATATTACTCTCTGTAATGGAGGTGGGCTTCATTCAATGAGCTGCAGATCGTAACAGCAAGAACTGAAGGTACAAATAGGCAGATGAATTTCTGCCTCAAGACTTTGATATTTGCTCTTCACAGGATTTCTAGCCTGCCAGTTTCACCTAGAAAGTTTGAAACCAAGCCTTTAACATTACCTTTACCAGAGTTTCCAGACTGAGACCCGCCCTGTTGAATTTGGACTTGCCAGCTTCAAGAATTGCGTGAGCCAATTCCTTAAGATAATTCTATTAATATAAATGTGTGCTTGTATGTGTGTGTGTGTGTAGATATGTAAAGAAGATATATAAGTTGATTTTGTTTATAGGGAGAATCCTGACTGATACACTAACCAAGGACATGACTTTGTAACAAAAGGTGGTTTCAAAATTGTACCCTAATAGAATGACTTTCTGTAATGGGGAAGAGAAGATCAATGAGGCTAGATAAAGAATGGGTAACACTCTAGGAAAAATAGGCCTGGGTTTCTTGAGCATTCCACCTACAAAATATACCACAACTTTAGAGTGTGTTGGGAAAGTGCCAGGAAATGAAGTTACAGAAATAGGATGCCCCAAATCTTGTAAGTCTTATTAAGAAATACAGATCTTTTACAGAAACATTGGGAGGTCATGAAGAGCTTATGGTGATTTCTAAAGGATCTTAGCAGCCTAGCTTGGGTCTCTGCAAGATTTAGGGTTTAGCTCAGAAAGATGAAATGGAGCGATGATGTTTAGCCTAGGAACAAGTGAACGTCTGGGGGGATGGGTTTTAAAATATTAAGTGGATGTGGAAGAAAGTAAAAAGAGAAGGAGAGAAGGGGCCATTAAGTTGTATAAATGTGTAGGAACCATACACTGAAATTTTGAATAAGATCAAGAAAGGATCACACTGAGGAAAGCAGAGTAAGTGAACTGGAAGTATCTTCCTGGAATTTTGTTTTGACTTTAAGTTTTTAATACGCTTCCTCCTCTAGTCTCCCTCAAACCAAAACATTTTTGTGCATCACGCCATAACTCTGTGGGTATTCAATGTATGCAAGTAATAATTGTGGAGATTACCCATTAAAGATTTTCCTCTTCCAGCCAAGCCCAGAGAGCTAAAAATTTCCTGCTCTATGTCTTAACCATGTAGTTTCCAGTCTCCTATAAAGGCATTTGCTTAAGAAAAGATTTTAAAGCAAGGTTCCCATCCCATCATATAATGTATTTTTAATCCCTGTACTCTAGTCTGCACCAAGAGCAAGGGTTTCTGTTTATGGTGATGTATAAAAGTATTAGCAATTAACTGTGAACTCCTTCAAAGAATGAGGAAAATGTATCTCAAGGTGTTTTTTTTTTCTAATAACTTGCTATTTCATGTGACCTCTGAGAAATTAAAAGGAAAGTGTTACCTAGAACTAAATGAGAAAATGGCTCCTGTGTGCTGCAGGTGTTTCTCTTAAGGCACCTGTAGAAGCCAACGTTAAACAGTGAGTTAGTGGTTAATTTGGTGGAACCTGGAGTGTCTCATGCAAAATGTCATTTTAATTATTTATGCAATGAAAAGAAATTCCATCATATACTTGGAATTTTTAAGTTTCAATTCACTTTCAGAAAGAATGAAATGATAGGTTTATATAGTGCTTTTTGCCTTAGGGATATAAAGTGCTCTGAAAATTTTATTGTAGTTTTTCCAATAGAGTGAGATTAGATATCTATTTTTTTACTCATGAACTGAGCAGAAAAGTGACTTGGACAAAGTAAACCAAGTTAGTGATATAATTCTGATTTAGACTCAGGATTCTAAATTCTAAAATAGTGCAGTATCAACAAGGATAAATAACACAAAACAGAGGGTTGATTCAAAGGAAATAGCACAATATTTTTACATTTAAAGTATTATCACATGTATCTTACATAGCTTTCGCAAAACAGAATTAAAGATGTGATTGGCTAATAGTAGATTTCTTAAAGATGTGACTGAACATGCAGGATATCTAATGGTTGACCCTACCAGGTCTTGTAAAATATGTCATGTTAAACAAATACATAAACAAATTAGCCATTCCTTTATTTCTTTATTATGATTTAATTGTGAAAGCACTGTTCTTTTAGATAAAAATTCAATATTCTTCTGTTTTCCATTATTTTGACACTGAGGTTGAAATGATACTTTGTTGAACTAGAAAATTGTGACTCTAATAAAAATGAAAGGTTTACATCTTTGGGATTTTTCTTCAAAGTAAACAAAGATGCAAACAAATAAACAACAACAACAACCGGTCACTTTCAAGCCTCCCTTGGTTCAGCATTCCCTTGGCTCCTCATTGAAGTGTTTGGATTATTGCATATAACACTTCTCCAAGCTACACTTCTCACAATGTCCAACAATGGCATCCTTTTGCCTTTGTTTAATGGTTATCTGGGGACATCCTGGTCCTTCCTTTACAATTTTTTGAGTTATTTTCATTGTTAGTAGGACTCAACAGACATTTGTTAAAGTCCTTCTATGTGTCAGGTTCTAAAGATATGAAAATGAATAAAAATTAGTTCCTAGGGAGCAAGACCACTATACAAATAAATCACTGTGGTAGTGTGTAAGAGTCATGGGTAATGCCCAGAGATAACTGCAAGAGCGACTGGGAAGCAGCCTAGGGACCATTGCCTCTGTAGGGGTTGTGTTTGTCAGCCGAGTGGGGAAGGAAGACCAACTACTGAGAGTGTATTGGATTGACAGCTGTCAGTTCAGTAACATCTCTATGTCTGAAAGCTAAGTTTCCCAGGACCCACTTGGCCTGAACACTGGACTCGTGGGAGAACTGGAAGGAGAAGTAAAAATCGTTAAGCTCAACATTCCATAGGAACCTGTGCAGCAGGTCTGCAGACCTCTCCACGAGCTTACACTTTGTGATCCTCAGGATTGGCAGCTTCCCCCAACCCGATGTCAAACTGAATATTTCTCCAACCTCTCAGCCTCAGCCTTCCACAACTTTGGTCTCCCAGACCCTACCATATTCAGGTAAACTCTAATTCCTATACCCAATCCCTTGTTTCCCTTAAACTTGGACAGACTGAACCCAGACCAATAAAGACAATTTCACAGAGAAGGTAGACCAGAGCAAGGTATTGGAAACTGAATAGAAACTCATCAGAAAAATAAGCTAAGTAAGTCATGCCTGTAAGAGGGAAGAGCACGTTCACTGAAGACAAATTAATCATTCTAAATTTTCATGAGAGGACAAAAAGTGTTCAGGCCTGAATGCTTCCAGATTGGTCTTTCCTTCCATCACCTAAAGCAGGTGATGAATTCTCCTGCTCAATTTTCTCTCTTTACCTAAATTCCAAGAGCACCGCAGCTTTGGACTCAAAAGCTGAAAGGAAGTTGCCAGCTTGGGGCTTTAGACAGACCTTATATCACCACACAGAGGAAGCTTGTCTGAGAAAAAAATCCAAACGAGCTCCAGCAGAGCCAGAAATGGAAAGCAAATCAGAGTCCTGGTGGCATAAAGTCCAAGATCCAGTCACAACTTAAAGTAGTTCATCTCTGGAATTTCTCGGTTGTGTGATAAAAAAGAAAATATTTTTCTGTAAAACACTTTGGCTTCAGTTTATATTCACCAGGAATGAGAGCACCAATTAATAATGCAATATTTGAGAAATGTAATAATTTGAGTTACTTTGAAATTACTTCTTGTTTGCCACATTGATTCCACAATCCCAACAAACTACATAAGTGTAAAGTTTTATAAGTACACAATTAATTTTTCAACGAATATTTATGGATGGCCAAATACTTCTGGGGATAGTACTGAGTACTGGTCATTTGAGAAGACAGGCAAAGATGCCTGTACTTGAGGAGCTTAAATTTTACTGAGCAGAGATTTTAAAATAGCTGAAAAACTTCATAAATAAGTAAATTACATAGTACAAAATATAGATCTAACAAGTCTGTTCTACACTTTCAGGCAACTGTTTGAAATGTGCAAGACCCACCAGTTTGTTCTGCCTGAGTAACAACTGCTTTATCTAAGCGCCCTTTGACCTAGGGGTGTCACAACACTCGCCTCACCATTTCTCTTCTCTTTAACCATCACCTAGATAACTCATGTGTGTTAAGTTGACATCTTACCAAATGCTGCCATGAGTTCAGGAGAAAACAGATTCCGTTCTTGGTAGTATCTGTGGGAGTCTATTAGGATTCCACTCCAACGAGGTGATGACAACTAGGAAATGTGGTCCCTCCCTAATTAACAGACATATTCCTTGCCTTCTATACTCCTGCTGCTTCTATCTTCCCTGTCACCACCAAGTTCCCACGGATGAAGCTCCTTCTCCTCGTTGGTGTTAGTGTTAATGAGCTTTGATCTCTTATGCCATCCTATGAATTCCTGGGTAGAGGCTCACAATGTGGGGAGGTGGGATTCAGGCAGGTCCCTCCAGGATCGATGGAAACGCTATTTCACACCTTCCCCCCTCTGTTCACATTCCAAAACTTCCTTCATCCCTGCACCCACACCTTTAAAACAACGATTTTACTCATGCTTCGCAAAATATGGAGCAATTTCAAAGAAACAATAAACTCTCACCATCATATCTAGTGTCAACAAGAATCTGCAGCTGTGTAATCTACTCTCCTATCTGTTAACTTAGATGACATTTCTCCTATTCAAAACAAATTTCTGCACTTCGTCTCAGATCACATCGATACTAGGACTTCGATGGAACAATTCTTTCCTACTTTTCCTTTTAAAACATCATTACTTTTAAACTTTTAAATGACGTACAAATATGCAGTTCCTTCTTTCATTAAGCAAAACTAATTATCAGTCTACATCTTACCTGCAAAGGGTCCTGGAAGGAATGTCCTGTGATATAGGATGAAGAAAAGGACATGTGGTTTTTGTAGCTCATGCAATGGACATAAACATCTGTATGAAGGAAAAAGGAGTCATCACTATGCCAATGCTGCTAAGTAAGACAAGATAAGGACTGAGGATTCACCAATGGATGCACTAACAATGAAATCATTGGTGAGACCTAAGAGCAATTCTGATGGAGAAATGGATGTAGAAGTTTGACAGGAGCATATTTCAGAAAGAACGAGAGAAGAGCAATTGGATACAGTGAGTTCACTATTTCAAGGAACAAAACTGGGGTATGATACTAATAAGAGAAGAAGAGACTTACTTGGTTTTAGATAATATGGTACTAATTCTATTTATGATAATAGGAAAGCAAAATATTTCAAGTATAAGTGCAAGAGAGAGAAGAACCCACAGGAGTGTGCGGAATTTCTCTGTTAATAGCTTCAATCTTTCAGTGAAATTTAGAGCAATCTGAGAGTGAGAATGGGGGGGGAATAATTGGAGTATCAGAATAGAAGATGTGAAATGGATTCTTAAGAAGAACAGACTCTGGACCCAAACAGCTTTAGGGGTCCATGTGAGGTTAATGGTCATGAATTGAAAGTAATATTACATGTGTTTTTCCAGCCATGCTATAATACAGGCATGGAATTAGGTAGAGAGTTGAATTTCATCAGGATTGTAAGTTTACCAAGCCAGCACAAGTAAGAAGAAAAAGTGAAAGAAAAAGTTGAAATTATATGCATGGTTGTTATAATAGTGATTGACCTTGAAATTCATGCAGGATAAATGGGAGAGAGGATACTGATCAATGACGGGCAGCCAAATGATGGCAACGCCACTGAATTAAATGATCTTAGGGGTAATAAAAAAATGTTAGGGGCTAAGGCTCAACTTTCACAGTAGAAATTGTGGTCAGAATAGAAGAATGAAATTTAGGCTCTAGAGAAATAATAATTACTGATATGGTCTTATTCATGGAAATAGATGCCTGAGATATAGTGAAGGAGAAGTATGATAAATACAAGTAATGTTAGGTGTCTCTTAAAATTATTGAGGTATCTATTATTTGCAAGGTTAAAGTCACAGGTCTATAGCCTTTTATGGTTAACCCTCTACCTACTGTCCTGTTCTAAACTCCCACCATCTCTCTTAATATATCCTATTCTTCAGAAATTTTAAAATATCTTATGTTCTCTGAAAATCACTATTCTTCTCACTGTAGCACATCTTTCTATATAAATATTGTTCCCTCTGCCTGAAATGCCCATTTCCTTCCTTACCTGACTGATAGATTCCACTAAGCTCAACCATCTGAGAATCTTTTCCTAATTTCCCAAATTACCTATACCAAGTATGTGGAATTTCCCATGTTTGTGGTTCCATGACAGTTTGTATATGTGATCCTATATTTTTCACAGTTTTGTATTGCTTTACGACTTGTTTCTTTGCTTATTTGATTGTTTTACTTAATCACTTATTTTTCTTTTTTTCTTATTCATTCTCTTACCAGACTGTGTTCCTTGAGAAAAGGACTGACATCCATGTTTGTATCTTTTGTACCTAATAAAATGCCTGACATATAAAATAAATTCATCTTCAGTGAGTCAACTGATAGATGAGTATTAACACAGTTTCTCTTATTGCTGAAGTGTTTGTACTGTGGTTCTTAATTCATTTTACACCTTCATTTATGGCTAATTGCATATGAAATCAAAGGCTACTAAGTTGATCAAAATACACCTGCTACTATTACTATACAAAAAAAATAATAAATTAAGCTTCTGTTCTTCATATTCCCTCATCTACAGATTTCCATAAAATAGAAGGCCAAATGGTTAAATAGCTCTCTCCAATATAAGCTAATACACACATTCATAAATCACCCTTGCAATACAATTGGAAAAAAACTGTTTTATAGAATTACACACATAAGACATTTTACTATGTTGTAATAGGAAGGCTCATGTTGAATAATGTTATTAGATTTTTCAAATGGAAATATAATACTGTTAGCTGAATACTATCACTTAGTAAAAAGATTCTGGGAATGCAAGAAGATATCTAATAACTTCTAATTTCAGCAATGAATGCACGTTCTGATTCACTGCAAAGGGTAGTGTGGCTTCTAAGAACCATTACACTATCTATTAATCTTAGAGGGAAAACATAACTAGAAGAATTTGATGCAAAGTGTTTCAATCAGAATTAGCATGCTGTGTAATATAACAGAAGTCTCCCCACGATGGAGTCATAGCCAGAGAGGAAATGTAAAGAAAAATGGTTATTTACTCAAAAATGGTTACCTTACTCAAAAGCTATGTGAGGTTTTGGTGCATTTATTCCCTACTCTCTCCTTCTCCTACTGCAGTGACCCTATTTGATCGTGATATTCAAAAACTGCCCAGAGAATCCAAGACTTTTTAAAGAATAGAACAACAGTTGCTTCTCTATCTATGAATTATGGAAGCAATTTTTCTGACTCTTTCGTGGTGCCTAGAAGCAGAAAAAGCCCACAGGATGCCAATTTCTTGAACAGATAGCTCCAGAAAGTGGCTATCAAACAAGACGGTAAAGAGCTAACTACCCACTATGGAAGGAATTTAGGAACCCATCTAAAAAGCAAATGAACTTCACTCTTTCATTTCTCGTCCATACTCAGAAGGAACAAACCCCAATAAATCCATGAAATATTGCCGTTTTGGTTGTCTAAAGTTTCTGGAATACAATATACCAGAAATAGGTTGGCTTTTATAAAGGAAATTTATTAAGTTACAAATTTACAATTCTAAGGCCATGAAAATGTCCAAACTAAGGCATCCAGAGAGAGATACCTCAACTCAGAAAAGGCCGATGGCATCCAGAACACCTCCGTCAGCTGGGAAAGCACAGGGTTTGTGTCTACTGGTCCTACAGTTTTTCTGAGGGCATTTGCTTTCTGCATCTCCAGACATCTCTGTCTGTCTGTGCCTCTTAAAATGGTTGTCTCTTAAAAGACTTCAGTAAGTGGATTAAAGCAGAGACACATCTTCAGGAAAGCACCTAATCAAAAGGTCCCATCTGCAGTTGGGTGGATCACATCTCCATCCAAACAACGTAGACGGAAAGATCCCGCCCACACAATGAGTCTGCCCCCACAAGACTGGAAAAGAAAGAGAACATGGCTTTTCTGAGGGTACATAACAGCTTCAAACCAGCACAACTGCCCAATGCAAAACTTACAAAAACCCAAAAAAATAATGGGGTGTGTGTGTGTCTGTGTGCATGGGCATGCTTGTGTGATATCTGCAAAAAAAATAACCATTTAGAAAATAGTATGGAAATCACCCAAGACAAACAAATGGTAATGCTAATGAGCAGAAGTAGTGACTGGCTAAAGAATTCTGCTGATAATAACCTAGAAACTTTAGTAAAACAACACACGAGGACAGGCAAAGAGATCTTGTGGAATTATTAGCAAGAAGCCTACATATAAAAGTAAATTTAATAAAAGAATGAAATAGAAAAATAAGATATTTGTCACTACAGAGGACAACTGAAAATATTTTTTGCTTGTTTTAGCCTGGGCTCTGGTCAGAAAAAATTAAAGTCTCTTGGAAATTGATAAGCACAGTGAGCTTGACCTGGGGACTGAATTTCAAGTATGTTAGGGAATCCTTATTTCAAGAAGTCAACTTTAAATGCCACCTTAAATGCTGAGATACAGCACCGGAAAAGTATGTATTTAAAAACCTATTGAGGGACAAGCCCTTTCCACACAAGCCCCAAGTGTTTCAGGTTAAGTCTAATGATAGATGTCCTCCCAGATCAAACTTTCAAAACTACAAAACAACCCAACGTGATGGTGAATTAGCTGTTGCAATTGGTAGTAGGAAGAAGCACTCAAGAAGTACAGATATAGATAATATAATGAGTTCCAGAATGACTAAAACATTAAAGAAAAATCAAAAACATAAAAATCTCAGATCAAGAAACTATAAAAAGTACAGGGACATTTGAAAAAAGTAGGAACTTGAATATCGAAAATTATAGTGACTTTATTAAAAAAAACCAACTAGATGAGGAGGTGCAATGGTGGCTCAGTGGAGAGTTTTCGTCTGCCACACCAGAGACCCAGGTTCGAGTCCCAGTGCCTGTCCATGAAAAAAAAAAAAAAAAGAAGTGGACGAGTTGATTAGATAAGGTTGGCAAAATTGGTGAATTTGAATACCGATATGAGTTACTCAAAAATTTAGCAGAAAATAAAAATGGACATGGAAAATCTGAGTTTACTGGATATGGAAATTAAAGTAATAAAATCCAGTATATGACTAATATAAATTCTTAAAGTGAATAAAAATGAGGCAAAATAATATTCTGAACAGTAAATTTGAAGAATTTTCCTTTAATAGTAAGAAAATATGTTTTCATAGATTCATTAATGATAAGACATATAAAGAGATAAAGTAAATCCACAGTTAAATAATTAAATATTAAATAGAGAAAATAAAAATATCTTAAAAGAAATAATAAATAAGGCAGATTACCTTCAAAGAAATGATATTTAGAATAATGGAAGAATACTAAACAGCCAAAATAAAAGCATAAAAAGACTAAGTTAAACCGTGGGCTATAGTTAATAGTTCAACTATAAATATGTACTTTCATCAATTGTAACAAATGTACCACACCAATGCAAGCTGTTAATAATAGGGTGGTATATGGGGATCTTACATTTTATGCATGTTTATTCTTGCAAACCCACACTTTGTTCATTAAAAAAAGGAAGAAAGAACATCAAATGTAGTACGAAAGAAAGATCAACAAGGTGTCTAAATGCAATTGGGCAAAAGGGCTGCAATTTCAGATCAAGGAAGGGATATGGGGAAACTGAGGGTTTATCACACATGCGAAAATTCTTTGTTGAAAATACTAATAAAAAATGTATTACAGGAATAAGGAAGTTGAATCTATAAAGAATATCTATAATAGAAGGAATGGTGAGCAAAGAAATCATTGAAGTTGTAGACAGCTTTACAAAGCATTGTCTGTATAATAACAGCACATGTACTTTCCCTGTCTGCTAAGACAAATACCAACAATTTGCATGTTTTGGCTCACAGTTTCAGAGACTGGAAGCTCTTCCTTCAGGGACCAGTTTCCTTCTGGCTGGCCGGCGGCCCTCAGGGTCTTTGGCTTTCCCATCACTTTCTCTTCTGCGTTCCCTTGATTTTGGGCTCCCTGGCTTTCTCTCTATAAGGTCTCCAATAACAGAATTAAGATGGATCCTGATTCAGCTAGTCACACAGTAGCTAAAAATAAGATCTTCAAAAGTCCTATTTACACTGTCTTCACCCCACAGGAATGGGATAAAGATTAAGAACGTGTTTTATTCTGGGATACATAATTCGATCTACCACACAGCAATATAAACACAGTTAACAATAATAAACACTTCAGTAACCAGAGAAACAAGGGAATTCAAACAAATGATTTGTTTGTAAGACAGGAGAGAAGTGGTCAGAGATAATGCAGCTAAAGTCGTACTTTTGCTATGGAAGAGACTAGATTTGTACGTTAATGTTAGAATTCCTAAGACAAATAGGGAATTGAAAATTTTGTGGATAACCCCAAAAAAGAAATAGGAACTATAAACTCCAAACAAGTAAGAGAAATAAAAAGAAAGTAAGATTGCATTTTTCCAATACAAAATAAGAATGAAATAAAACAAAAGAAAAGAAGATGAGTGAATATGAGGCACAAAATAAAATGATAGAGATACATCAAAATAAATCAGGATTTGCAATGAACATAGATAAATTGCATCAATTTTAAGAGCAGATTGCCAGCTTGCAATTTTTTGTTTACCTATCAATAGGATATTTGTAATAGATACTTCTAAAACCCGAGGACCCATAAAACTTGAAATTAAACAGATATTAAAATATGTGGCAAGCAAGTACTAAGTAAATAAAAGCTGGCATAGTTATGTTATTATCAGACTTAACAGATTGTAATTCAAAATAATTAAAAAGAATAAATATAGTTATTATGCAATAATCAGCCATCAGATTTCAGTCAGCAGAAAGACACTACAGGTTCAAAATATATGAAGGAAAATAAGATAGAATTACAAGGAAAATAGAAAAGTCCATCACCATAATTAAAATCTATTTTATCACATTTCTTTCAGTAATTGTTAAAAGAAGTTATGAAATATGTGAACGACAAAAATAACTGGTTTGAGATATTGATTTGTATATTTATAGTATATAACTCTGAAGCAAAATATTAGAGAATGTACAATCTTTCCAAAATGACATAAAACTTTTTAGAAATTAAACAGCTCAATTTAAATTATTATAGGTCAGAGAAAGAAGCCTAAGGAGGGAAATTAGAAAATATTTCGTGCTGAATACAAACTAATACAAAACAGCAAAATTTGTAGTATTCAACTAAAACAGAGTTTAAAGGGAAATATGTAGGCTTAAATGTTGATATTAGACAAGAAGAAAGACCAAAATCAATTATCTAAGCTTCCATTAAAAATTAAAAAAGCTAGGAGAAATAGAGCAAATTAAATCTAAAATAGATAGAGGAAGGAAATAAAAAAGTGAAGAGCAGAAATCAATGGAAAAGAGAATGGACAAACAATAGGGACAATCAATAAAACTAATAAAAGCTGATTTTTGAGGAAAAATTGGTAAGCCTCTAGACAGAAAAAGAAACAAATATGCCACTCTCAAGAGAATGTGTTATTGGTATAAGAAAAGACAAAAATGTCAATGGAACAGAACAAAGCATCCAAATATAGACCCACTAAAATAGTGTCAATTGATTTTCAACAAATATGCCAAGGTGATTTGATAGGAAAAGGTCCTTTCAACAAATGGTGCTGAAACAACTGAAGAGTTATATACAAAAAGTGAACCTCAATAGAATCTCCCCACACATGAGTTAATTCATAATGCATCACACACAATATAAAAGCTAAATTATAAAAGTTCTAAAAAAACAAAAAAAAAAAAATTGCAAGTTTGGGTTAAGCAAGTATTCCCTAGATCAGGTATAAATAGCACCAACCAGAAAACTGCATATATGTCTGTATTGGACTTCATTTTTGAAATTCAGGTTAAGAAAATATGGCTAATTTTCTTTGCTTATAAGAATTTCATCCATATTGGATTAAGGTTCATCCTTCTTCAGTTTGGCCATGCCTAAACTCATAACAATATTTCCAAAGATATTTTTTACAAATGGGTTCATACCCACAAGAATGTGGACTCAGACTCGGGCATGTATTTTGGGGGGTAAAGACTTATTTTCCAACAACAGCCAAATACCCAAGTCTGAATAGCCATAGTTTTGTGTTTCAAGTAAAAAAAAAAAAAAAATGTTTCCCTAGAAAATGTAGTTGGTTCAGCCTGCAACTCAAACAAGTTCATAAGTGTTTCACATCTTGACATCCATTATATTTCAAAATGCAGAATATGTTTTGTCCTTTGTAGTATTCTGTGTGTGATTCCCATATAAAAATTACGTGTTTCAAAGTAAGATTTAATAAAAATTATTAACTAAAAAAAAGAAAGTGAAAAACAATCCACTGACTGAAGAAGATATTTATGGATTTCAGCAAGGGCCTGAATTCAGAATAGAAAATGAATTCTTAACAATACAAAAATGGGAAGACAACCCATTTAAAAATGAGCAAAAGATTTCAATAAACACTTCATCAAAGAAAACATAAAAATAAACAACCAGCACATGAAAAAGCTGCTCAATATCTTTAGTCTTTCAAGAAATGCAAAGTAAAACCACAATGGGCTACCAGGATACACCCATTAGAATGACTAAAATTAGAAAGACTGACAATAACAGGTTTTAGGAAGATGTGGAGAAAGTGGAAATATTATACATTGCTGGTGGAAATGTAAAATGGCATAATCATTGTAGAAACACTCCATCATTTTCTCATGAATTTAAGCACACACTTCTATATGATCCAATTATTTCATTCCTTGGTGTTCACCAAACAGAAGTGAAAATATATGTAAAAAAAGGCATATACAAATTTTTGTAGCAGCTTTTACTCATAACATTCCAAAATCAGAAATGTTCCAAGTCTCCCTCAATTGCAAAATGGATAAACAAACTGTGTATATTTATGCAACAAAATGCTACTTGGAAATACAAGTAATGAACTAATGCACACCACAACATGGATGAATCTCAAAAACATTATGTTGGGCTAAGGACGTCAAATACAAAAAGAGTGTGTATGACATGATTAGCTCCACTACATGAAGTTCTAGAATAGACCAACCTAATCTATAGTGATTGACATTAGTTCAGTGGTTTCTTGAGGAGAGCATGAGAAAATTGAGAAGTGGCCCAAAATCATTTGGTGGGTATAGAGTATTTACGTATTTTAGAAATTTAGAAATAAAAACAACAAACAGCAAACTGACAAACGCCTAAGTGAAGCTTGGATTGTAAAGGACAGCGAGTCTCCATGACACCTGGTGTGTGCAAACAAAAATATCAGTACATGTCTGCAGAGGGAGATGAGCTGTGACATGGGTCCTGGTGATGAAAAAAAAATGGCGGTATACTTAAAATGGATGCATTCATTTGCTTATAAATTATGTAGCATCAAAGTTGAATTTGGAAATCCATTCTGGTCAAGTTTCTAAGGAAATCAGACAGAGAGATGGAAGAAAATTCAGCTATCTAAACATGTTGAAAGGTTTAACATAAAAATCATAAGTGCATCTCAGTAGATACATAAAAATCACAGGACAAATTCAATTTGATCACATAACTTTAAAAAATAAAACTATTATCAAAATAAGAATAGAAGGATACCACCAAAAGTGACCATGGAATCTATAAAAAATCTTGATCAAACATCAGGTACTGGTGAAACATTAAAGGTCCTTCCTTTAAGAATTGAGAATACATGAGGACACTTACTACCACCACTTTTATTCTGTGTTCTACAGTAGTTCCTAAATATTGGAATAAGAAGAGGAAAAGAGATAAGATATTCATTAAATATTGGAAATGAAAAACCAAAACTCATTATTTGTATGTTGTGATTTTTTACAAGGAAATTTGAGAGCATCTACAAACAAACTTCCAGAACTAAAAAGCAAGTTCAGCAAGTTTGATGACAAAAGCATTGTAAAAATCATTTGCTTTCCTATAAAATAGCAGCAGATAAATAAAAGGAGTCTTTAAAAATGCAACTTTATGATAGAATATAAAACTATAATTGATTTAGGGAAAAATCTAACAAAGATGTGCAACAACTTCATGGAATTTTAAATACGTGAAAAGATGCACTGTGTGTTTATAAATTGAAGACAATACTGAAAGATGTCAGTTATACCCAAAACAATCTCTGGAAGCAAAATAATTTCTTTCAACAATAAAAGATATCATTTAGATTTCATTCTTCATGGAGAAACTTCAAAAATTGATTCTAAAATTCATATGAAAGTTTCAAGATCCAAAGTAGTCAAGTATCCAGGATACATTTCAAAATGATAATATTGGTGGCGGGGGCAGGTATAAAGTTACAGTAAATAAGTTAGTGTGATATTTGTACAGGGACAGACAAGAAGACAAGCAAAACTCAAAAGTACTCAGAAATGGGGACACATGGTTTTGGAGACTTGATATAAGAATTATCATTGATAAATGACACTTTTTCAATGAATTATTCTGGGACAGTTGGTTATTCATGCGTAAAATAAACAAAATGAAATCAGATCCCTACTTCAAACCATTCACAAAAATAAATTCCAAGTACATTAAAGCAATGTGTGTAAAACGTATTTCGTAAAACTTTTAGATTAAGATATACACAAGTATCTTATGGCCTCAAGATGGGGAGAATTTTTATACAAGACCAAAAAAATCACAAAATTTAATATGAGACATCAATTCATTTCTGTACAACAAAATTCAAAATAAATTGGAAAAGAAGCCACAAACTAGGCAAAAACTTTTATAATCCATATAACCAAAAATATCATTTATATTGAATATATTTTAAAATTTCCTTTAAACTGCTAAAAACAGGAAAATGACTCATTGCAAAATTAGACAAAAATAAACAACTAATTCACAGAAAAGAAAACCTAAAAGGCTAACGAATGTGGAAAATTTCTCAAATTCATTAGTAAAAAAATTTTAAATGTTAATTGTAACAATAATTAGATACTGTTTGTAATAGCTTGGAGCAATGTACCCCAGAAAAATACGTTCTTAAACTTGATCCATTCCTGTGTTTGTGAGCCCTTGTGAATAAGTAACCTTTTGATGAGGCTTCTTCTTTTAAGGTGTGGCCCAATGGAATGAGGTTGGGTCTTAAATGTATTACTGAAAGTAGGGGAGAGACCAGAAGCTGAAAGTCAATGGAATCTGTAAAAGAAAGTAGAAGCCAGGAGAGGCCACCATATGCATTGCCATGTGGCAAAGCCAAGGACCAAAGGGCACCAGCAGTCAGCCCCAGCACAATCTTCTAGCAAAAAGCCTCGCCTTGATGATGTCTTGGTTTGGGGCTTCTGCTAGCTTCAAACCATGAGTCAATAGATCCCCACTGCATAAGCCAATCCATTGCATGCTGTTTGCTTTAGCAGCCAGAAAACTCAAGTACTGTTTTATGATGGTTTTGACTTGCCAGCGTTTAAAAGTTTGACAATACCAAATTAATGGCAAAGATGTGAAACAATAAGAACACTTATAAATTGTTGGTAGCAGTATAAATTAGTATGGACTTTTTGGAGAAATATTTGAAAAATATGTAGTAAATCTGAATCTAGAGTTCCAACTCAATTACGCACCTCATATGTAAACAAGGAGACACAGGCAAGAGCACTCAATGCAGTTTGTAAGAGCAACACAAAGCAAGAATTTTTTTCCTACAGGAAAGAGAGGCACAGGGAGGTTAAACAATGTCTCCAGTTTCACTGAAATAGTGAGTGGTGGACTCATGATTCAAATCCAGAAATTTGACTCTATTGTCTCCAATCTTAACCACTCCACTGATACGTAATATATTAATATAATATAACACTTCACAGCCACTAACTAATTATTCAGCTCTGTGTTTTCTAACATAAAATGAGCTTTACTTCATATTATTACATAAAAAAGTAATGCTCATGATCATAACTAATCTAACAGGATCTATAAATCATATTAGAACTAATAAATGAGTTTGGACTATAGAATCAATAGTCCAAAGTTTGGACTTGTGGACTATAGAATCAATATGTAAAAATCAGTTTTATTTCTACCTACCAGTAACAAACTTCAAAAACTGGCAAAAATAATAATCTATGATATTAAAAGTCAAGAATGATAAGGGAAGAGAAACTTGTTATTGGGGATAGGGAAACCACAAAGGATGGTGGTTTGGGGTTTTGACAATATTCTATTTCTCGAACTGTAAATGTGGTTATATTGGTGTCAGCTTTGATAGTTCTTTGGGTTGTACATTCATATAAAATACATTCACTTTTATGTATATCTATTGTGCTTCCATTAAAAAATATGCTAGAATCAATTTTCAAATCAGTATGTGCATTATTTTTATATTACCTGCCTGTATATGCATAGAATATCTAGATGCAGAACATGGCTGATAAAAATGATTATGTTTGAGAATAATGTAGCTGCAAGACTGAGCTCTGAGGATGTAGTTAACATTGTATATTTTTTACTGTACAATATCTGTGAAAAACCCCAACATTTTTGCAATTTCCTACCTTACGTGTCACACTAGATAATTGGCCTGTCCAGATTTAAGGGTCATATTATGTTCATTTCCAATTTAGAATCTCAGTCATCTTGGAGAATATGTTAGCTATCTGATATTTTAAATACATTCTATGTCTCCATTAACAACCATAGCACTGTCTGTGTTTGCAACCTAAAAACGATAGAGAAACTACTGTTTAATAGTATCTCTTCTAGATATTTTGAATTTTTCACAAAGTGCATATGACACTCATCATGTATATCTTTATTGATAATATTTATATAGTACATGTAATTTTTAAAGAGAACTAAAATAGAAATGTTAATTCAGAACAGAGATAAGGAGTTAAAGATGGAGTATAATCAATTGCATTGTAATATATATCAGTACCACAATTTTTTCCCATTCAAATGAAAACATTGAATCAGACGAAAATTCCTCCTAATGATTCAGTGACAAATTAATAGTTGTTAACACAATGAAACACTATAACGAACTACAACGATGGGATAGGGATGGAATTCCGATTTGTGGTTTCAATAGCACTTCTGATTTTGTCAACGTGATTTTTAAATAACATTTTAATATTCTGAAACTCAGCATTTCCTTTTAAAAAACACAGTAATCATAATTACCAGCCTCATCAGGGTCTTACCTAGTTGATTAAACTTTGTTGAAAGGTCTAGCGGGGATTTTCAAGCTGCTCAGTTGTCTAATAAGCTTGTAATAAGTGATTCCCGCCACTCGCAATACAAGCAGTTCAGAGACATAAGGGACGTAGTAAGGGGATGGTATTAAAAAGTGTCTGGTGAACTTTTTTAATTAAAAGAAAAAAATTTATGATACAGTCAAGATATGAATATTTTAAAAAGACTGCCACCTTTATTTCATTTCAAAACAAGTCATCTATAAATGAAATGTGAGGATTTCCATGGTTATGCATTTTATTAATAATTATTTTTGAACAAATACAAAATGACCTGTGAAATACAGTTTTTCTTTTCTATATCAGGGGTAAGCAATAAAATAAAAATCAGAGTGAAGCAAGGAAGAAAACCTGTTATTGTCCTGCTTTCAACTAGGGTAGCATTTAAACAATAGGAATAGAAAACACCCTAAAGCACAGTCATCCCCACAACATATTCCAAAATGTTGAAACCCTTTATTGCAAAAATCTTTCCCTAAAAATCAAATACATTATGCTAAATTAAATATATTTATATTTGCTCTTGCCATTTCTTAAATTTTATGCCAATGTACCCCTTCCAATATCCGCCTACATCCTGTACATCCTAAAACACTCAGAGTAAATCTTCTCTCTCCTATGCAAATTTCTGCTTCTTGAATCCCTTCTCTAAGCTGATACACAGTGATTCGTCTAAACCTCATCATTTTAAGAATCATTGCCTATTGTTTCATATTGTTCTATAATTGTCTTGTTTTCCAGAATACATTATTAATTACCGGAAGGCTTTTCTTAATCATCTCTTCACAGATAAACTTTTATTTCAAACTGATCCAATCCTTTAAATATCACTGTGATATTTTTATTATACCTCTTAAATCCTCTGCATCTATTTTATGTTGGACTCTGATAGCCTTAAAACACTGTTCTCTTGTTATTGATTGCAATTTCACATTTATTTTTTAGAGTAGGACCAAACACTAGAGTTACATTCAGCTTTTGAATTTCATTCTGTCTTCACTTGCACAGGTATTTGGCCATTTATTTCACTATTTCTTGTGGTTTGTTTTGTTTTTTTCTGCATGTATTTGTGTGTGTGTTCTGTTTGAAGTTTGTTTCCCAACCCAAGAATAGTTCTAAATGAGCGTCAGTCAATTCTTTTATGGTTGTGCTAACAATTTTCAAGGGTCATATTATAATCATTTGAAAACTAAAATTCACCTCTCCCACAGTGGCCAAGGGATGAGTTAAAATTAGTAAACTAGATAAAAAAGACAAGTTGCCAGGATTCGATTAAGTGCATTTAAGAAGTCTGAAGAAACGCAAGGGGAAACATTTGCCAGGAGGTATAACCCACCATTGTGAAAGAGGATTGTTGCAGAGTGTTGAAATCACCAAGACAACTATCAAAGTCTCAATCTTGAGTCCTCCAGCTATCAAAACAAAGGCCCTCTTGGGGACAAGTGGCTGCAGCCCTTCTGGGGATCAGTGTGATCTAGACAAGCACAAAGCTGTATAGCCTCACTTTGTTTACCTGCAGGATCTGGATTAAATGCTGGTTCCTCAGCTTTGCCCCTGCCCTCTACCTCAAACCACCCCCTTCTCCACCCAGCTGGACCAGAGAATCAGGAATCATACCTTTACTCCATATGAAGTTCTTTCATGGACAAGCTCTTGGAAATATGGTGATTCAAATGGGAAGGTAGATTGATTTGGCGAACACCATCAGGGGACCAAATGTCTCCCCCATGACCTCCGCCATCATATTATTGGTGTTTGAAATTATGTGGCCTCTGGAGAGTTTAGTACAGAGCTATCAATGGAATGCTTTAGATGTCATCTCTCCATAGTGTCTCTCCTACACAAATTCACTTTTGAAAACTAAAGATGATTTATCCATTTCTTTGGCAGCAATACCAATGAAATCTGTAGCAGTTCACGTAGGATTTAGTATATTTATTTACTTTCATTTTACTTGCCTCCTTCTTCCTATTTTCGTTTCGTCTATTTGTTATTTTTGTTTTTGTACTGCCTAGGCTCTACATAAAAGTCTGTTAAATCTCTTTCTCATACACACAATGTAGTTTCTTTTAATGAGCTAATTTTATTTTGACCAAACTGATAAAAAAGAGGTGGTCACAATTCTGTCTATCAAATGGCAGATGTGATGTCAGCCACCAGGGATGTTGGGACATGAAGTATCATCCCTCTCAGTGCAGGAGACTGAGGCGTAGACAAGTCCCTAGACATGCTGCTGTCGTAAATCCGCAATCGGCATATGATGACAACTCAGAGGGGATTGCCAAATCAATTAGGAAGAGTCAGTGAAAACTTTCTGGAGAAGGTAATATTTCAATTGAGCCTTGAAACAATGATAAGTGAATAGAAGTTGTGAGACATTTCAGGAAGAGGAAAAATGTAAGTAAAAGTGCAGAGGTGAGAAGCAGCTCTAACGATGTTTTTATATTAGAGATTAATATACTGCAAGGTTTTGATGCATCCTGGTGATTTTTCTTTAATCCACCATTTAATTTCAGCATATGACTATGGCAACAAAGGAAGAAATGGTTGCTCTGAAAGGGCTTTCCAGCTGATATAGTAAGCCACAAATAAGCAAAGATATTACCATTTACAAGACACATAAGGAGTAAGCGGATAGAAACCTCATAAAAACTTATAAATGCCAACTCTGGAAACATTTTCCCTTAGCATGCAATTACATTTTATCTTAAAACAAACACAAAATTCTTTAAAAGGTTTATTATTTTTTTTCTTCTACAAACTGATACCTCAATAGCTCATTGACTCTGTTGTCCCACAAAAGTCGCTAAGGACACATGCTTTGCTTATTTTTTCTCCTTGGGAGAGACACCTTGTTTGAATTTGATTTGTATATGATGAAGCATTCAACATGCCAATTTCTTGGTTAATATTCCCTTTTGGCACGTACCAGTAAAGGATAATTGGCAGTAATATGATTTAAACTTAGTTGAATTTGTAGCTGTTAATTGAACTTTCACTTTTGGTAACTCCACATCACAGCATAGAAATAAATGTATTCATATAAGATGTTCCCAAACTTCCTTCTGAAAAGTAAACCATCAGACTGCGACAGTGTCAGTCCCCTCATTTCCATCCGGAATCAGGAGGATCAACTTTACATAACCTCTAGCATTATCTTCTAATCTCATGATGTGATACTTATGGAATGGCTACTTACCTACTTATCCCCCAAGGAAATGAGAGCACAGCACAGTGCAAAGAGGAAGCATCAATCCAGTGAAGGGGCTTTGGATTAATTTCAGTGAAAGATGAAGAGAGTCAAGAGGTGATTTTAAATTGTAATGATGAAGAAAGCAATCAGCTGATGCAGATTTTAGAAGTTGTATCAGGAAAAATAATAAGGAAAGAGGATACTTAATCACATTCAGAAAATAATTATAGGACTCCATAATTTAAGCAATGATAATGAGTAATAAAACTCTTGGTAAAATAGATTTCAAATATCACTACAAGGAGAGAAAGTAGCAAAAAGACACTGTTTTCTGTGTCAGTGATATAAATTTTGCATGGCATTCAAGAAGACAGTTGGTAAAATGAGAAAATCATAGAGTTAGAATTAAATGGTCATCGGTATGTGATAAAGAGGTTTAACAAATACATGGGGCATATATGGTACCAAAATAAAAACAAAAGGATAATAATAACAACAACAAAAAGACAATTTAGTATTTTAATGTATTCTAAGAATCAAGAAGTAACAACTTGGAATTTAAATATGGAACTGAGTAAAAAGTGCAGGAAAAAGCAAATGTTTTTCAAAAATGCAAATGTTAGCCCTGAGAAATAATATAAGAGATCTAATAACTTAGAGAAAAATAGAGGAAGGAAAATAGGTACATTTGTATAAAGAAATATTACTTGGTTCTTAAAAAAGACAATGAGTGAAATTCATACAGGAATTCAACTTGGCAAAAAAATAAGTTCTTAAAGACCTAAATCTCAAAAACAATTCTATAAAAAAATGGTAGTGA
The DNA here is from genome assembly GCF_023851605.1 of Tamandua tetradactyla. NCBI lineage: Eukaryota > Metazoa > Chordata > Mammalia > Pilosa > Myrmecophagidae > Tamandua > Tamandua tetradactyla. The sequence goes on from NC_135352.1 coordinate 35,539,242, forward strand.
AGAAAAATTTTAAATAAGCTTTAGAAGCATCCAGAGAGCAAATAAAATGGAACAATAAACAAAATAAGTACTAAACTGCAAAAGAAATAAAATAATAGATGATAGATATAGATAAATGACATATAATGGCATAGACAGGTGATAGATAGATGGATAGATCGATACAAATAATTAGATAGATGGGGATACATACATAGATGATAGAGACGGAGTATTTTATCATACATACACAAATGTATAAATGCACATATACATGTACACAGCAGTAAACAAATTGATTTCAACGCTCTTGGTGGGCTATGTGTGTGTGTTGAATTCTACTTTGAATCAGTTTTAACAAATTACTGGTTTCTATTAAATAGTATAAGAGTCATAACCATACCTTTGAAATCAATGTTAATTTATCCTTTCATCAATAAATGTATGGAACATAGAAGGGAAATAAAATGTCACATGCATATATGAAATACAACATACAAAGACACACATACATATTTAAATGAGAGCTACTCCTCATAGTGACTGCCATGTCACTATTCCGTTCCAAGTGCAATGTATAATAACTCATTTATTACATGAATTGACTGAATTGAAGTGTGAGTAGTTGTCACCATGGCTTTATCTTACAAATGGAGAAACTGAAAGACAAAGAGGAAAAAAATTACACAGAAATTAAATGGCAAAGCTATTGTTTTAGTTTGTCAATGCTGCCAGAATGCAATATATCAGAATTGGGTTGGCTTTTATAAAGGGGATTTATGAAGTTACAAGTTTACAGTTCTAAGGCCATAAAAATGTCCAAACTAAGGCATCCAAAGAAAAGCCAGAGTGTCCAGAATTTCTCTGTCAGCCAGGAAGGCGGGTGGCTGACATCTGAGGTCCTTTCTTAGCTTCTCTAAGCAAACCCTTCTTCTTTTACCTTCCCTCTCCCCAGGTTCTGGCTTTTCAGAACTAGAGGCTGTTGCATAGCATCTCATGGAAATGCACTTGGCAATATTTGCCAGGCTCTAGTTTCTAATAACTCTCCATGTGTCGGTGTGTCATCACTCCAAGCATCTCCAAATGTCTGCATCTCTGTCAGCTCTGAAGCAACTGCGCTTTCTCCAAAATGTCTTCCGTTTAAAGGATTCCAGTACACTAGTCAAGACCCATCTTGAATGGGTGGAGTCACATCTCCAGCTAATCAAAAGGCCACACCCACAACTGAGTGGGTCAATATCCATGAAAGCAACCTAATCAAAGGTCCCGCCCTAAATGGTAGCTTGGATTAGGAAAAGAGCATGGCTTTTCTGGGGTACATGACAGTTTCAAACCAGCATAGCTAAGATTCTGGGCCCAGAACTCCTTCCTTCGATGGCCTTGCCTTGAGTCTCACCTGTTTATCTATACAGCTCTACCTTCTGCGCAAAGATGGCGGGGCTTATGTAAGCACACACAATTTTCTCCAAAGGTAATTAACAAATATTTTTGAATAAATAAATAACAGGATATTCCTTCCCAAAAGGGATTAAGTGTGATCACATGTCCCATATAAATCTCAACACTGAAGGCAAAGCAACTGTAAACAGAAACTTAACAGGTGAAGTACTTAGTCAAATTATATTCTGTCAAATCATCCAGATAGGAAGAAATCTACCCCACAGCACTCAGAAGCTACTGTTTAAGTCTCAGTGCCATTACCTATTTTCTTTAAAGACTCACTGAAAATCAATGAGAGTCTAAAATGTCTAAACAAATGCAAACATACTACCCACTTAAATATGTACATACATAAATACATGTGTAAAAAGAAAGAAAGAAAATGAAAGAAAGAAAGAAAGAAAGAAGGAAGGAAGGAAGGAAGAAAAAGAAAGAAAGAAAGAAAGAAAGAAAGAAAGAAAGAAAGAAAGAAAGAAAGAAAGAAAGAAAGAAAGAAAGAAAGAAAGAAAGAAAGAAAGAAAGAAAGAAAGAAAGAAAGAAAGAAAGAAAGAAAGAAAGAAAGAAAGAAAGAAAGAAAGAAAGAAAATAAACAAGCAACGACAAAAAGTTTTTATTCGGGATTATAGACAAGTAAACCCAAGGCAAGATCTGGAAAGTTTCTACAGCAATAAATGAAAGAACCAATGCCCAAAACCTACACAATTATGGGGTGAGAGGAATGAATAGAGATTCATCAAAATATATGATGAATATAGATCCATGAAAACTGCAGTTTTTGAAGGAAAACTTGAGTTTGTAACTTGATTTTGGAATGCTGAGGAGGACAGATGTAGTAAATATGCCTGAAATTCTCAACTTGGATGATGTTTTCCATACTTGTTCAAAAATCAATGTCCCCAGCAAATGTCATAGTTTCATCCTCTTACACTATTTGTACTACAAACGTAACTGGCCCTGGATTTAAACAAACTAAAATGCCAGGACCATACCAATAAACATTTGTTGTATTGTTACTTTCCATTATTAATATGGCAACTCATGAGAAAATCTAATTAGGTATAAAAGCAGAAAATGGGTATAATTAACTCCATTTCTGGGTCCTGGCTCTGTTCCCAGCTTATCCCGCATAATTTTCTTTCTGTAGCTAAACACCGAGATGTTTTTGCCCCATTATTTTAAATGGAACACTTTGATTCTGTTGTTAATTTGTCAAAACCAACCTGCTTTTCAGAGCTTCTTTCCTTCCTTCTCTGTTCTCCTTCCCATTTCCTTTTGACTGTAGCCTAACTGTACTCCATTTGTCTTTTAGAAATGCACCATTTCCTTGTTAAATAATCTGCCGAGTAAATCAACTGAAGCTTTTCATTCAGTTCTGAAGTGAAAATTTGCTGGCAAATGTGAAAAACAGAGGGGTCCCCTCTTCAAGTTGCCCTAGAATGTTTGGAAGTTCAGGGCTCATATCTGTAATTCTGTTGATATCAGTGTGCCTAAGCAAAAGAGTGAACACATGCCCTTCATAATAGTGGGAACTTGAAGTTAGAGGCTAGTTCTCTCCTCTTTTCTAAGAATTCATTTTATTGACTCTTTACCGGAAAATTGAACTTTTTTTGAATATTGTGTGTCCTGCTGCTTCTATTATCCATGACGTATGGTATAATATCTTTATTGACAACTTTCATTTATGTCAGTTGGGGATATTTATTTACAAAGTGTCTTCTTATTACCATTTGTCCTCTTTAAATCTTGCTATTTACACGTCCCTGGATTGCACTTCAGCAAAGGCAAAAGATGCTACAAATGAAGGGAGAAAGTCTTAGTGCCTCTCTTATCCAGAGTTATTCATCTGTTGTACAGATCCATTTAAATCAAGGGATAGCTGTGCAAACATAGCCAAAAATATATATCACATACGCTATGCACTAAGATTAAAGACTCCTAAAAGATTCCTTCCTGAGATAAACATAGCTAAAGGTGCTCTGATTATTTGCTTTTCCCAAAACACAGTAGCAAATTAGGATGGAGAGATTAGATAGTGTGATTGACAACTGCAAGAAATAAAGTCTCATGAGTGAAAATACAGAAAGAAAAATATATTCAAAGGGGACGTACATTAACTGAAAGACTGACTATCGAGGACCATTTAGTATTTATTAATAATTTACACTCTCAATGTTCTGCAAGCTATGTGAGACAACTTTTAATAAAAGTCAAAGTAAGCATAGCATAAGCCAGTTAATGCAGAAATGCATTATTAAAATAGTAGAAGTAGAAGAAAACAAATATACTAATCATTTGGTCAGTTACTGAGTATTAAAATTAGCTTCAGATTTTCTAGAAGACTGGATGAAAAATATAATCCTCAAAATCATAAAAAGAAATGGTAGCCAACATTTGCAGACTGTTTCCTTACCATTCTAAGTAGTTTACAAACATAAACTCACTAAATCCTCACATCAAACTCAAGAGGTACTCATATCTATACCCCCATATTAAAGACAAGGAAACTGAAATGCAGAAATCTTGAACAAATTGTCTAAAGTTACACAGCTGGTAACTGGTATAGACAGGATTCAAATTTAGATAGACTTTTGAGTCCATGGTGATATGAACTCCTTTTGAGGGACAAAATTTTTCTTAAAGGAGTTTATCAACTAGGCTTTTATATAAGAAACCTAATTGTCCCTTTTAAAACAATGGTGCCTTTAAAAGATGTACAAGGATTTTTTTATGGTCTAAGATGTAACAGTAAAACATTACTTAGATAGGAAATGTCTATGGCACATATGATTTGTTTACTGATTCAACATATTTAGTGAAAGATTACTATATGCAAAATTCATACAATCCTGCTCTCAAGAAACCTGAAGACAGGGAAGCAACAAAACAAGCAAAACAAAAAGCACTACAGACATACAGGTGCAAGAGTAGATGTACATGATATGCGAATACAGAGGAAGGAGAGATAAACTGGCTTAGAGGTGGGGTCAAGGAAGGTTTTACTAAAAGGTGATATATAAAATGCATAATAAAAGGTAAATTAAAATGGAAAACAAAGTTTAAAGGAGAAGTAGGAAGAACAAAGGAAACTTATTGAAGGGAATACAGTATCCCTGAACTGTAGAACAGTGTTATATGTTTAGGGAAGTGAAGTTAGAGAGGATTGGGTGTGTAATTTTCTTCTGTTCTATTTATATTTTAATAGAATAAAACTTTTATCAAAGTCATACAGTGTGACTGTGAAAAGTGCAGGTTCCTCAACCACTCAAAATCTAGCTGCCATGGCAGCTTCCATGCTGCCTCTTTAACCAACTCCACAGCTGGCTTCATGCACAGTAAACTCTGAGTATAACAGGGATCATTTAAGTCGGGAGTGTTTTCAGAGGTTTCACCAGTCGCTCACCTCCATCAGAGATTTCCTGCATTCTGTGGACTGCTGTGTCGAATTTAGGAAGCATTACCTCAACATTGGGTCCAGACAAGAGAGTTAGCTTCAAGTTATTCTCTCACGTGATTGAACAAATTGGCCTGTGGAGTGGAATTTTTAATTTGAATTTTTTGTCATTATCATGTAGAGAATATCAATACAATAAAGCAATCATTTTAATATGGTATAGTCAATAACCTGTGGTACTTTATGATGGTTAGTATATAATATGGTTAGTTGAGTCTTGAGCCCAATCATCCTTTGCGGGAATAAAATTCCATCATCAGATATATGCGACCTCACTCTTTGCATAGTGCTCTTCTCATCTTTTACTTTATTTATCACCATAATTTCTTTATATAGGCTGGTCAGACAGCCTAACATAGGTGTGTCAAGAAAGCAGAAAAGAGAGAATCAAAAAGAGAATTCAGAAGGAATGGCAGTATGACAGAATTTCTCTTCTAGGAGTCATGGAGACAAACAGAATTATATTGAAGTTGCTGTACCATCTTCAGTAATAATCATACTTGGATGAAAGTTCATTTAGATCTTCCTAACTGACAACATCACACAGGAAAGTTCAGGGGCAGAGGGGAATGACAGTCTATCTTTCACAGTTTTCTTGATTGTAGTGAAACCTCTCGTCCTATTCCCCGTCACTCCCACTTAGTCTGTACATTAGACAGGCGGAAGAGCAGCGCTACACTGGAGCAGCCGCACTTGCTCAGGAGAGTTGAGTGTTAAATCCAAGGGATTTTGTGAGTTGCTTGTTAAACTATTGGTAGCTTGAAATTGGCCGTATTAATCTAAAAAATCGGCAGATGCTACAAATCACAGCTTTTTTATTTATGTTTTTAAAGTACAGCATACCACTCTGGATTGAAAGCACATAAATTTGAGGTTTGGCAGACAAACATAAATCTTAACTCCACAATCATTTCCTGTGAAGGTAGGTAACCTCCCTGAACTTCAATCTTACTCCTCCAAAGTAACAAAAAGCCTGGTTACTTTGGTAGCGAATTAACATTACGTTGAATAACTTTGGATAATTTCAATAATTAACTTATAACTTTAAATGATTTAAAAATGACACCTAGTATATGTGTTGGCCTTGTAAATTGCATCCCTTATGTTTTAATATAATAAAAATACTGTTGTTTGGAATTACTATAGCCTTTATCAACAAAGAATCTTTCAAGATTAAGAAAAGCTTATTCCTTCACAGGATTGTTTATAATGTCCAGACTTCTAATGGAATTACAAAGTAAGATAGTCTGCAAAGCAATTATCCAAAGACCACAGTTTTTCAGGTAACATTAAAAAAAAAAGAAGACTTCAAACAAATCAAAGTGAAGATTGTTTAATTAAAATTTTTTATACAAAGTAAGTAACTGAACATGCACACATTTTAAATTTCCCCTAAGTAAATATATCCTCTTTTCTCTGTAGCGTTCTAAATAGTCATTGCCCTATTATTTCATGGAAACATTTTTAAGGAAGAATTTAGATGGAGTAGCAAACGTGGTGATGATGTTTTGAAAGTAGAGGTCTGTGAAATGTACGTAGATACACATCACAGCTACAAGCTTGTGAAAAAAATATGGATGACTAGATATATGAACATTGAAAGTATAGTGAGGCAGTACCATCAGAGAATCAGAAGTGTATTTCTAAGACTCCTCCTTTCATACTGTGACATCAATTCCCATTGCTTTCTGGTGGAACTTGATGTGATAATCGAAATATTCTAGCCTCGCAGTGCCAATACAATAGCCACCAGACACCAGCTCACTTGAAATATGGCTATTTTGACTCAAGATACAATTTTCTATTTTAGTAAAAGTTAATCAATTTGAATTTAAACTTAAAAAACTGCATGTGACTAGTGATTGCTATGTTGATGACACCCAATAGAACACATGAATTCTATTTATCTTCGTTTGTATGTGTGTGTGTGCGCGTGTGTGCATATGTGTGTGTGAGTGTATGTGTGTGTGTAGAGAGAGAGAGAGAGAGAATGGTTTAAGTTGTAACCGTAATGTTTATATAATGGGCTAACAATATCTCTTCCTTTTATTAACACTATGTCAGCATCCTAAGTCCCACCTCTTAAGGTATCTGATGTTACTTCCCCATATGGTGTAAAAATGTGACAGAAATTAGCTTTCAGACTCAGTAAGGATCTCAGTGAGTTTAATATTTGTTGTGCTGTTAATGGCTTTAAGGTAAAAAAGATATTAAACAGCATTGTATTGTCATTGTCAATACAATATTGGCGTTTCTGACAAAAATTGTTGCTTGGTGTCTATTGAAGGAAGAGCCAGTAAAATGTAATAAACCATTTTTTAAGCTGTCTTGTTTATAATATATTTTGCTTTTCTCTAATTTCCTCTTCCAGTTCTATTTGTCTTTTCTCTCCATGTTTTTCATAATAGATAGCATATTAGAGTTAATATGAATAACATCTATTCTTGACTTTTGATTTCAAAGCTTCAAAATTTTACTTTTAATATTAGTGGTACAACTAAAGATGAGTAAACACATTTAAAGTTGATGCTTTTTTTCATATTTACAGTATGTTGACATTAGACTAAATCATTTGTACCAAGATAAATACCTGAATAAATAAATACACATTTAAAAAATCTTTACATCTGAAAAAAAAAAAAGAGAGAGAGAGAGAAAGAACATTTAAAAATAATCAAATGTCAATATGTCATTAATACTAAGAGAAATGAGGTGAGCAAGATTCAATATATGAGGGTCTTTTTCTCCTTGACATTTAGCCCATCATATTAAAAGCTCCTTCAAAGGAAAGAAATATCAGCTTGTCACCTGGAGATTGAAATTGAGCTGCTCTAAGACAAACTGCTGTTTCTTCCCCATGATGAAATTCATAGGATGGACAAAAATATCAGGAAAAAATAGGCCATCCGGAAAAAATATATATCAGATCAAGAAATATAGCTACTGCTATAATTACAACTAAAAATCATTTAAAAGCCAGTTATTTTTCCCTAGCAGTACATGAAAGATGGCCTAGCACATTGGCTTAAACTGTTAAATACTTATGTGAAGATAAAATATGATAAGACGAGGCATGTGAAACTCTGTGGATTTAATTTTAATACAGATGGATCATGGATTACATGGTATTTTAAAGAATGGCAAAAGTTTCAATTCATAATATTCAAAGGACATACCACAACCTGGTATTTTGAAACTTCAAGATGACAAAAAAGGAAGGCATATATCAATGTTAAATGCCATACAAGAGATTGGGACGTTCAATGCCAAAACATACTTATTTTACAGAAAATCTCCAAAAAGGCAAAAGTAACAGAACACTAAATAAATCTACTAATGAACATCAACAACTTGCATTTCCTTGTCATTTAAAAATCATCTTGAATAAACAGCATATGATAGAAGCAGAGAGCTCAAAATGAAATCTACTACTTCTAAAAACATCCCCCCAAAGAAAGACTGAGCACAGTAAAATAATTGGCATTTCTATTTCTGCAGAACGAAAGAATATCAACTCATGAAGATTTTATTAAATACAAATACAGTTTGTCACTGTTCAATCCATATTATAAATTGCTCAGTTTTACATGCAACACTCAAGAAATTGTTAGCTTCTTTCATGAATGCTTTATCTCGTAGGTTATATTACATTATTATCTAGTGAGATTTTAATCTGTGAGAAATCAATAAAAGGATCAGTTTCATATTTGGATTTTAATTAAGAATGATAATATTACATTTTTGTAACTCGTTTTCAATTATTTGCGGAACTATTACTTAAACTCTTTATCCTTACATTGCTTTTCTGACCATTTCTCCTATATGATGAATAATGCAGAGAGAAATTCAAATCAGATATGGGCCACAACCAGTGCGACTTTAAAGGGAATAAATAACTATCATAGTATGTGATAAACCTGGTAGATCAGATTGGCAAAATGTTTCTTAATTTTATAAATGTGCTGGATTGGGATTTCAACAATAAACCAGGAAAGGGCAGAGAGGAGGGATTACTGCATTATTTTATATTGTGATTACAATATATTACAGAAGGAATAACTAGTCACTAAATCCTCAGAAAGAAAAACATAAAATGTAATTCTGCACAAGACGAACATGGCATGTTTTATTTTCACACAATGAAATATTTGTTAGCATTAGAAGAGAAGAACAATGGGTTTGTAAGTTTTTCAATATATGATGATTAACACATATTACATATTCATTATGGAGTTGATATTATGGCGAAACATACAAGTAAATTACTTGAACCTATCGGATTATACATACCATCATCAAAATGCCTAACATTTTAAAGTCTAATTTGCCAAAAGTATTAACAACACAAAGTTCAACTCAGTTTTATAGAAGAATTTCAAAAAGTATTGATAGTAGAATATTTCTGCATAACCAATTGCCCTTATTTATTGGAACATAATTTAATTTGACATTTGTTTTTTTGCCACAGATTCAGTGAACTGAATTAAATATTTTACTCAAATCATGCGCTTTCGTCATCAGTCTGAAAGGCAGCGTGTTGTGTTGAATTGTATTGCACTGTATTACATTGTATCTTATCTCATCTTTCTTACATTCTGACCTGAGTCTTTCTCCCAGTCTCCTCTCACTTCAATAATGTGCTTGATTTCATTTTTCTGAGTTATGTCCTTTTATATGTGAATTTTTTCTAGAACAAAAATAATATTTTGTAAAACTAATGCAATTACTATTACAGATCTCAATATAGTTTTTTTTCCTTTTTTTCAGTCAATATGAAGTTTTTAAGGTCAGACATGTTAGCCATATATTCCATTTTATTTTTTTCACTCTCCTAGTAATAAATGACTAGGTTGTCTCCATTTCCCCCCTTCTGCAAACATACTTAGGCAAATCCCTGCTTGCAAACAGGGACCAGACTATCTGGAGTCTGTATCAAAGATCAATTTTTGTGCGGTAAGATGTAAGCAATCTTAAATCCATTACTATGTACCTCCCTCCATATTCCTGCCAACAAGAAATTTATGAATTTGAAAGACCTACATATTTTGTGAATGGATGAGTAGTATCTTATTTTCATTTTGTTTTACATTTCTCTAACTATTAAAGATACTGTGAATCCCTATACATGCTTGTCAGTCATTTTGCACCTATTCATCTTTTTGGTTGCTTAACACCCTTCATATAGGTCCAATGACAGACCCTTTTCAATTATCTTGTTCCAATCTGTTATCCATCTGTTAATTTTTTTCTGTAAGGTTTTTGCCTAATTTTTATTCAGATAAATCCATTTTAGTCAGATCCATGTATGTTGCACTTTTAGGATTCTCTGACGAAAGCTCTCCCTATGCCAACATTTTTATGATTTTGTTGTTTACATTTAAGTCATTGATCAAACTTTGTAGTTCACCTTTGTAATGGCATGAAATAAGGAGCCTTCTGTATGTCTCTATTAGTATGTCTGTTTTTCCAAATTAACTAATGACCTGTCAAGCATTTCTTCACTGGTATGTAGCACCACCTCCTCTGTACATCTAATTCTAAGATCAAGACTTCTGTAGTTGAACTCTTTTTTGTGACTTGAATCTTTTTACCTTTACCTAGAGTAGTATCAAATGCATTTGTTACTTTTGCAAATACGTTTTCAGGGGTATTTATGTATATGTATTCAGTTTCTCAAAGTGTACCACTTAATTCTTACTGTGTTCACGTGTACCCATCTATTAATTGAGGAAAAATGCATCTTTAAATGTAAGCATGTCTCAGAGATATTTCAGGTTTGGTTCCAGACCACCACAATAAAGCAAATATCACAATAAAGAAAGCCACTTAAATTTTTTGCTTTTGCAGTGCATATAAAAGTTATACTATACTATAGTCAACTAAGTCTGCAATAGCCTTATGTTTAAAAAAAAAACAATTACATACCTGATTAGAAAATACTTTATTGTTAAAAAAAAATGCTAACATCATCTAAGCCTTCTGCAAGTCATAATCTTTTGTGTCTTGCCTCAGTGTTGATGGCAGAAGAATGTAGAGCTTAGTGGTCACTGAAGGCTGGGGTAGCTGTGGCAATTTCCTGAAATAAGATAACAATGAACTTTGCTACATCGATTGACTGTTCCGTTAACAAAAGATTTGTCTGCAGCATGTGATGTTGTCTGATAACATTTTATCCACAATAGAACTTCCTTTAAAATTAGCTCTCTCAAATCCTGCCACTGTTTTATCAACTAAGTTGAGGAAATATTCTAAATTCTTTGTTGACATTTCAATAGTGTTCACGGCATCTTCACCAGGGGTAGATTTCATCTCAAGAAACCACTTTCTTTGCTCATCCATAAGAAGAGCTTCTCATCCTATAAGTGTTATCATGAAATTGCAGCAATTCATTCGCATCCTCAGGCTCCACTTATAATTCTAGTTTTCTTGCTATTTCTACCACATCTGCAATTACTTCTTCCACGGAAATCTTTAAGCCTTCCAAGTCATCTGGGAGGGCTAGAATCAACTTCGCAAACTCCTACTGTTGATATTTTAACTTCCTTCTCCCCATCCCACCCCCAGGAATCACAGATGCCCTTAATGGCATCTAGAAAAATAAATCCTTTTCAGAAGCTTTTCAACTTTCTTTACCAGATCCAAACAGCCTTATAAAAGGTTTATAATAAATAATAAGACTTGAAAGTCAAAATTACTCTGTAATTCATCGGCTACAGAATGGATGTTGTATTACCAAGGTGAAATCTTATTACCGTCCATCTCCATCAGAGCTCTTAGATGACTAGATGCATTGTCAATGAGCAGAATATTTTGAAAAGAATCTTTTTTTTCTGAGCAGTAGGACCCAAAAGTAGGCTTTAAGTATCCAGTAAACCACATTGCAAATAAATATGCCATCTTCCAGGTTTTGTTGTTCTATCTACAGAACACAGGAAGAGTAGAGGTAGCATTATTCTTAAGTGCCCTAAGATTTTTGGAATGGAAAATGATTATTGACTTCAACTTGAAGTCACCAACTCCATCTTAACAAGAGAGCCTGTCCTTTGTATCTTTGAATCCAGGCATTGACTTCTCTCTAGCTATGAAAGTCCTGGATGGCATCTTCTTCCAATAGCTACCTTCATCAATTACTTCAGCTAGTTCTTCTGGAAAACTTGCTGTAGCTTCTCCATCAGGACTTGCTGCTTCTCCTCACACTTTGATGTCATGGGGATGACTTCTTTCCTTAAACTTCATGAACTAATATCTGCTAGCTTCAAACTTTTCTTCTGCAGCTTCCTCATATCTCTCAGCCTTCCTGGAGTTGATAAAAGTTTGGGCCTTGCTCTGGATTAGGCTTTGGGTTAAGGGAATGTTGTAGCTAGTTTGATCTTTCGGTTTTCTATACAGACCACAAAAAACATACTTATATCAATAATAAGGTTATTTTGCTTTCTTATAATCTGTTTAATTTAATTTTAATTCCCTTCAAGAATTTTTCCTTTGCATTCCCAATCATGGCTTCTCCAAACAGTCACAACAGTAACATCAAAGATCACCATAACAGATATAATAATAATGAAAAAGTTTGAAATATTGCAAGAATTAACAGAATGTGACACAGAGAAATGAAGTGAACACATTCTGTGGGTAAAATGTCACTGATAGACTTGCTCAATTTGTAAGTATGCAATATCTGTGAAGCACAAAAAAGTAAAGCACAATAAAATGAGATATGCTTGTTTTACTAAAAGATATCTCTACATTTATCAGATTTTTCATCTATATCTGCACATTTATCATCTGTCTCTACGTTTAAATTTTATTTTGTTCTCTATATTACAATTTTAAATTTTCTATTAAGAGCTTTGTATGTTCTTCCCAAGTTCATTTCTACATGCTTTCTTATTTTTAGTCACTATTGTTTTATGTTATATAATTTAGCTGGCCATAACTCATGTAGATGACTGCTGAAAATCAGTAAGTTCACCTTATGTTCAGCAACTGTGTCCAATTCTTTTATGAACATTCATATCTTATCAATTTTGTTAGGATGTCTATGCAGAAGATAATATCTCTGAACTGATTGGATTTTATACTTTTTTTTCTAACCTTATATGTCCTTTCCTTGTACTTTCAAGAATCAGCCATAATCTCCAGTATTTTAGTGAAATGTACTTATGGAAACTGAAAATTGTGTTTTGTTCCTAATCAAAGAAAATGAATCTAAAATTTAACTTTAAATGTGACATTTGCAGTAATTTTGGTTTAAGCTTTAATACATTAAGGGATTCTCCATGCAATTTTCTGGGTATTTTAATAATTTATCTTGTAAATAAAAATTTAACCTTATAAATTTGTTGCCTCAATAGATCTTATTTTTAAATACCTATCTAAAATAAAGATAATCAACTTAGTAAAATGCTTGTTCAGCACATATGGAGAGTTTTTGTGAATTTCCTAAATCAATTAATGAGCTGAATTTCATTGGCAAATTTTATGAAGTGAAACTATCCTTTGCTTCTTACAATAAACCTTATTTAACTATAAAGAAGTTTTTAATAAATTGTTGGCTTTAGCAAGCTAGTGAAATGGTATACTCAAGTGGGATTATTTCCATGTTATATATGGCTGGATTCCTAGTAAAGTCGGCAGCAGCCATTCTAAGAAGCCACAGATCATCCCAACTGCACTTGCACATATAACCATTAACTAACCACCCATCCCCAGCGTATGGAAGAGGTGCGGAAAAACAGTGAGTTTGGAAATTGAAGAACTGATTTATTTGAGGAAAACCGTCAAGTCTGCTCTGAGTGCTTGTTTCCCCACTGGGAAGGGATTGGGAGCATTTCAAGCCTATGAAGAGCTTCAAAGAGGCCCTTTGAGGGTTTTACATATTTCCCTGGATTTTCAGGTAAACAGTTAACTAGAGTCTGACAAAGGCCTGTGAGGTAAAGCTGAGAAGTCGTGGTGATGGACAAGAGGGTATCGTGCAGAGAAAGCGTGAGCTGTATTAGAATCAGCTATATGACTCCCTTTGGGGGACAAGAACAAGTACATACTTCTCACGGGCTCATTAGGGCTGTTTAGAATTAAAATGATTAAAACAAAATTTAAATCCTACCCAAGAGACAAAGTAACCCAACAGGGGCTTAGACTATCCAATTCTAAGGGGTTAGGGAGAGAGCACCGCCTGTTTCTTGGGAAGTGTAATCAAATCTCCCAAGAGAGCCTTCAAAGAACTCAAAACTTTCTCACATATGAGAATGAATCAAATCTACACATCGTCCAGGGTCAGAAGAAAGAACAAGAGATTGCATTACTGTTACTATCATAACACTATTCCCTAAAGGTTTGCTTGCTTCCTTGGCTGTTGTTTGGAAACTTAGAGAGAGCAGAAGGCACAGCTGAGTGTTATGAGAGGAAGGAACTGACAGGGCATAAAAAGAGGATTAAAACTTTTTCCTCCCTTGCCCTCCCCAGTAGAAGCATATAGTCTCAAGACTGTCCAGGTTCAGAAGAGAAAAGAAGCTTTAACTTTAAAAAGTTCAGAGTTTTATTATTAAACAGAACAAGAAATCTTAGTTTCTGAAAGTGACTGTGATTAAAAGTGACAAAGTGGCAGCAGGGCTTTTACTTTGTAAGAGTGGACACAGGCATAGATCTCATTTGAGACTGCAAGGAATGGCAAGTTGGCTGGTATAAGTCTGAAAATGAATGGCAATAAAGGAATAAAGTTCTTGAGCCACAATCTCCTTTTCCTCATTATCCATTTTCTTGATGATAAAATTAAGTTATCAACCTTCAGTTATGCAAGGTTAGGTAATGTAGACTCTTCTTAGAGCCTTTTTATTTTCGACCAGGCGTCTATTTGATACAACTTTCCCACTTCCCTTCCCACTTTGCCAGTCCTAGAAAACTCTGAAATAATAGAATACAGATTTTATAAGTTGCGGGGAGGGAGGTTTGCTAAGCCTTCCTCGATGGGGGTCTTCTGTGGCCAGCGGTCAGGGGAAGCGTTGGCCTACGCCTCCGGGGGCTCGACAGGGCAGGAACGCGCGCGGGAGGGAAATCAAACCGCGGGACCAAGTGGAGTTGGCAGGACTGCGCACAAGGACCTTTATTAAGGGAAGTACATTTGCTTATATAGAAGCGGTGGAGAGGGGGATGATCTCAGGAAAGGGTGGCCGTTGGCTTAGCTGATTGGTGGAAGGAGACATTATGTCTACATATGGCTTGGGACGGAGGAGAAGTGGAGGATGGGGGGGGGGGGGTTAGAGCCAGTGGGAGAGAGAGATAAGTGCGTGAGGTGTTTAGTAGCCGGGTAGAGGGTTGAAAAAAGGTGGCCAGTAAAGAAGGCGCTGTGATTGGAGGATAGGATGACGCTATCGGTTGCTGGGTAAGGTGTGGTTGAGGAGGGGCCCGGTTTGAAAGTATACTGCAATAAGTAATATGATTTAAGGATTAAATTTGCTAGACTAATACTTATAGTTATTCAAGTAAAATGCCTATATTTAATAACTATATTTAATATTAATCATGCAATCTTCATTGTCTTGGATTTTTAGCTCTTCAATTTTTTTCTAGGTGTTTGCAAACATCATTTTTGGCTCATTCTAAACTTTTAACAAGTCTCATATTGGTCAATATTTTGTTAGAAACTGAATTTTTTTTAAGTTAAAACATGAATCTTGCCTTGCATGAGTTCATGGTTATTTGGGAAGAAAAAAACATAAATAGCATGTATTAGTGTTATAGAGAGGCTGTGCTGAAAATACGGAGAAAGAACTATGGGTATAATGTGGTAGTCTTAAAAGATGACCCCAAATGTTTTGATATTTCTCCCATAAAGAAGTCAGGTCTCTGTCCCTTGTTCTGAATCTTGACAGGCTTATGACTGTTTTAACCCATAGGTTACAGAAGAGATGCTGTGTGACTTCCAAGACAAGCTCATAAGAGGTGTACACCTTCCATCTGGCGCACTAGGAATGCTCACTCTCTAGAATCTTGCTCTCAGCATGCAGTCCCCGGCAACCAGCAGCCTGGGGCATGTGCATGCAGGTTCTCTAGCTGACAAACTCAGCTGAGCTTTCCAGTCCACCAAGCTTAGGCACTTGACCACTAGATCATCCCACCCTCAAAAGTGTGAGTAGTCCCCAGTTATTCGAGTCTCGCTAAGCAAGGCCCCAGGCATGGAGCAGAGAAGAACCACCTTTATTCCTGACCTACAGATACTCAGAGCATGATGAAAGGTTGACATTTTATGCCACTACATTTGGGCTGGTTTGTTATGTTGCAATAAATAAAGGGGACATATTATGATCACATATTTTAGAATTTCCAGATGGCCTCTATGTCAAATATTCAGTAACTCTGATCCTTCTAGAATATATAAATTTATCAGATCATCAGGCTAAGTTTTTCTTTTGATAAGTATGGTCCTAATTCTGTCTGGAAAAATTGATAAAGGTTTCAAAGAGGAGGGAAGATTTGTCAATGTTATTCAGTTTTTTTTCAGATCCATTTAATATGTTCTCTGCACCTCTGTTCAGGGATAACACCCAAAAGCCTTTAATGCTTTGAAAGTCACCTCAAAATCACTTCTCAATTGTGTATAACTTGTTCTTCAGTTTTGTCATATGCCTACACTTGGTACAAATTTTGTGTCACTCTAAAAGTAGTTTTGCGAGATAAGCCAGTCAGTATTGTGACAGCAGATTTTGCAAAAAGGAAGGTTGACTTTTTTCATCCCTACAAAGGATAAGAAGGAAAGTGAGATTGAGACACATGCAAGGATTCTACTGCATTTCATCTTCATATGAGTACTGTCATTGTTAGCTACTCAATGTAGGGACATCATTTACTCTTTCCATCTGCAAAAATGGGCTCCTCTTAAAAGAATTATTTAATTGGACCCAAAGTCTGTACAATGAGGGTAGTTTTAGAAAAATAAAATCAATGAGTGAATCAAGATATTTTGTACGCTTTAAGTTTTTAGGGGACAAGGGCTAACTGAAGTCTCAGTGAGATTATGATTAAGACTGATAAGTTACTAACAGCATGATTTCAGAAAGAAAAGGAAAGGAAGAGCCACTCATTATTACACACATTTAGCTTTTTCGGTTCTCTACAAAAAAAAAAATTGGAAGATAAGGGGAAGATGGTGGAGTAGAGAGCTCCAGGACTCACTCTTCCTCCAAACCAGCTTGTGGGAGGCAGGAACTGTCTGAAACAACCATTGTAGAGCTCTGGAGGCCAGGGGAGCACTGTAGAGCATCTAGGGAAGAGCAGGATAAAGAGGCTGAGAAGAGCAGTAAACCACTGTAGCTAATTCACTCTGAATTTTTGAGGTGGGCTGCCTCAAATTCTGGTCCCTGCTTGAAGTTGTGAACTGAGAAAGACATGGAAATCTTTTCCCCCAAGAATGAGAGACAGGGGTAGGGCGTGACCAAGCACTGATCAGAGCTATTCATCAGAGAATTCAGATAGCTGAGTCTGGGCTCTGAAATGCTGTTTTAGCCTGATCCAGACATAAATTTCTGTGACCATTGTTTTGAATTGCCCCGGACAGGGGAAAAGCCCGTGGGGGATTGAAGACACATTACCTCCTGAGAGCTGTGGGGAACAGACTTCTGAAGAGTTCCTTATGCTGGGGAGTCCAGAACAGCACAGCTTTGGGGAACCATCAAAAAAGGCTTTTGGACATCTTACCTGAGCCTCTCCCCAGGCCAATTTGAAGTAAATCTCTACTCGCTTTGTGGGTCTCTGGTGCGTTTTTGTTGTTGTTCTTGTTGTTTTTTACTTTTTTATTGTATAATATAACATATGTAAAAAGCAGAGAAAGAAAAAAAGCAATAATTTTCAAACACTCTTCAACAAGTAGTCACAGGACAGATTCCAGAGTTTGTCATGGGCTACCATGCCATCATCTCAGATTTTTCCTTCTAGCTGCTCCAGAATGGAGGATAGAAGGAATATATATTTTTTTATCATCACTTTTTTTATATTTTGTGAATTTGGAATAGATTACTAGTCCACAATTTTAGATTTTTATGCTTAGCTGTTCTAAAATACTGGAGATTAAAAGCAATATCAGCATAATGATTCAGCCATCATACTTGTTTGTTAAACCCTACCTTCTCTATATAACTCCACAATCACCTTTGATCTTTCTCCTACTCTTTAGGAGTATTTGGACTATGCACATTCAAACTTCCATATTGGAAGGGCTGTCAATAATAAGGGGTTGGAAGATGGAACTATCTGATGTTCTGGAAAGGTTGGTCCCTCTAGGTTTCAGGACTTATCTGGTCCACGGACCCATCTGGAAGTTGTAGGTTTCTGGAAAGTTACCCTAGTGCTTGAAACCTTTGTAGTACCTTCTATATATTGCCCTAGGTGTCCTTTAGGATTGGCTGGAATGGTTTTAGTTGGGGGTTGGCAAGGTATGATGCGTAGTAATGTCTGACTGAATTTTGTGTAATAGCAACCTCCAGAGTAGCCTCTTGACTCTATTTGAACTCTCTCAGCCACTGACACCTTATTTGTTACGCTTCTTTTTCCCTTTTGGTCAGGATGGCATTGTTGATCCCACAGTCTCAGGGCCACACTCATCCCTGAGAGTCATCTCCCACACTGCCAAGGAGACTTTCACCCCTGGATATCATGTCCCATGTAGGGGGGAGAGCAATGATTTCACTTGCACAGTTAAGCTTAGAGAATGAGGTCTGATGCTGTTTTGACTGGAAAGTGAAAACTGTCTTGAGAAAGTCCTCTCCAGGGTGACCCTCATCTCCAAATTTATACTTCAGGCAAAAGCACCTAGAAGCAGAGGGGGGAAAATCTAGAGGAAAAATAAAAACAAACAGAAAAGAATAAGAATTATGGAGAGGAAGCATATGAAAAGAAGCTTTCTCTGGGGGTAAAACAATTGCATGAATAATGCCATCTTGAAAATTGTAAAATTTTAGAGACTCAGATGAAGAAGAATTGAAAAACTCTCACCAAATTCAAATTCTAAAGTTCTAGAGTAAGTTGAACCAAGCATCAAAGAACAGTCTTAACACAAAGCCAATAAAAAATAAAACCCTAGGTAAGAGACAGAAAATGACCTTCAGGGTAAACATATCAAGATAATAAGATGTCTAGACAGTAGTAAATAAACAAATTAATCAATCAATCAATAAATAAATAAAACTGAAGCTATATTAAGACACAGGAAGCTATGGACCACTCAAGGGAACAAATTAAACCTTCAGAGGAAACACAGAAATTTGAACAATTAATCAAATATATTCAAACAAATCTTCTGAATAAATTCAAGGAGATGAAGGAAAACATGGATAAAAAAGAAACAAGAAGACTCTGAGGGAGCATGAAAAAGAATTTGAAAGTGTGACAAGAAACATAACAGAAATTGTGAAGAAAAGGCATATATTTAAAAAAGGCACAAAAAATATACTAGGAGCACTTATCAGCCAATTTATGTTAGAACAAGAAAGAATCAATGAACTAGAAAATAGGACCATTGAAATCTAATAGTAAAAAAAGAATGAAAAAAATTAAACAGGGCCTCAGGTATTTGTATGACAGCATGAAGCACACAAACATATATGTCATGGGTGTCCCAAGAGGAGACGAGAAAGAAAAAGGGGCAGAAAGAATATTTGAGGAAATAATGACCAAAAACATCCCAATCCCTATGAAAGACATAAATATACATGTCAAAGAGGCACAATGTATGCCAAACAAAAAATCCTAATAGACCTACTCAGAGACACACACTAATCAGAATGTCAACTGCGCAGGATAAAGGGTAAATTCTGAAAACAGTCTGAGAAAAGTAATTCACCAAATACAAGGGATCCAGAATAAGACTGAGTTTCAATTTCTCAGCAGAAGCTGTGAAAGCAAGAAAGCAGTAATATGATATATTTAGAGAACTGAAGAGAGAAACTGCTAGTCAAGAATTCTTTATATGGCAAAGCTGCCTTCAAAATTGAGTGAGGGTGGGCCATGGTGGCTCAGTGGCAGAATTCTCGCCTGCCATGCTTGAGACCCGGGTTTGTTTTCCGGTGCCTGCCCATGTGAAAAAAAGACAAAGAAAAAAATTGAAGGAAAGTTTTGAAAATTCACAGATAAAATAAACTGAGAGAAATCATCAACAAGAGACCTAACTGTAAGAAATACTAAAGGGAGTTCTGTAAACTGAAAGGGAAAAAGAAAACCAGGAGAGAGAGGCTTGGAGAAGAATGTGGAAATGAAGAACATCAGTAATAATAAACTGAAAGAGTAAAAAGGAAGACCAAAAAAATAAAACATGACATATAAAAACCAAAGTAAGCACTGCCTTTTCAGTAATAACATTGAATATTTTAAGGGACTTTTTAATTCCCCAATCAAAAGACACAGATAGGCTGAATGGATAAAAAGTATAAACCATCTATATGCTACTTATAAGTGGCTCATATTAGACCCAAAGACACAAATATGTTGAAAGTGAAAGATTAGGAAAAGATAATCCAAGAAAACAGCAACCAAAAACAGCTGAGGTAACTATACTAATATTGGACAAATACAAAGCTATTATAAGAGAAAAAAGAAGGACACTATATGTTAATAAAAGGGACACTCCACCAAGAAGAAATAATAAGGATAAATATGTATTCACCTAACCAGGATGCCCCAATATAAATGAGACAAACACTGGTAAAACTGAAGGGAGATACAAACATGCCTACAATAATAGTTGGAGACTTCAGTACATTGTTCTCATCAATAGATAGACAATCCAGATCAATAGGGAAACAGAGAACTTGAAAAAGATAAATGAACTAGACCTAACAGACATATATAGAACATTGTACCCCAAAACAGCAGGGTATACATTCTTCTCAAGCATACATGGGTTTTCTCCAGGATAGACCATATTTTGGGTCATAAAACAATTCTCAATAAATTTTAAAAGACTGAAATTATACAAAACAATTTCTTTGACCAGAATGAAATGAAGCTGAAAATCAATAATAGGTATAGAAATGGAAAATGCACAAATAAATGGAAGTTAAACAACACACTCTTTTTTTTAAGCAATCAGTGGGTCAAAGAAGAAATTGCAAGAAAAATTTAAAAAATACTTGAAACAATGAAAGTGAGAACACAGCATCTCAAAACCTATAGGATATAGCAAAGGCAGTTTTGAGAGGGAACTACGTTTTAAGGTTAATGCCTACCTCAAAAAAAGAAGAAAGCTAAAATCAAAGACCTAAGTTTAGAAGAAGATATAAAATGAACTTCAAACTAATCCCAAAGCAAGTAGAAGGAATGAAATCACAAATATTAGAGCAAAAATAAATGAAATTGAGAATTTTAAAACAAGAGAAAATTCACAAAACCAAAAGTTGGTTCTTTGAGAAGATCAATAAAACTATCAAACTCTTAGTAAGACTGAGAAAAGACAAAGAAAGAGAACAGGCAAATAAAATCATGGGGAAGGGTGAGATTATTACTAACTCCACAGAAATGAAAAGGACCATAAATGGACACTATGAACAACTGTCTACCAACAAACTAGACAACTTAGCTAAAATGGAGAAATTCATAAAACACTTGAACAACCTATCCTGACTCAGGAATTTATATAGAAGACGAATTACAAGTAAAGAGATTGAGTCAGTCATCAAAAACTTTTCCCAAAAGCAGAATCCAGGACCAGATGGCTTCATAGGTGAATTCTACCAAATACCAAAATCAGATAAAGTTAATACAAAAAGGAAAGCTATAGACCAGTATCTCTTATGAACTTAGATACAAAAATCCTCAACAAATACTTGGAAATCAAATCCAACAGCACATCAAAAGAATAACACACCATGATCAAGTGAGTTTTACTCCAGGTATATGGTTCATCACAAGAAAATCAATTAATGTAATACACCACATTAACAAATCAAAGAGGGGAAATCACATGATCGTCTGATTGCAGAAAAGGCATTTGGCAAAATCTAACATCCTCTCTTGATGAAAACACTTTGAAAAATAAAAATAGAAAGAAATGTCCTCAATATGATTAAGGGCATATATGAAAAACCAGTTAACATCATGCTCAATGATGAAAGACTGAGAACTTTCCTTCTAAGATCTGAAACAAGACAAGGATGCCCACCACCGCCAGTGTTAATGAACCCTGTATTAGAAGTTCTAGCAAGAACAGTTAGACAAGAAAAAGTAATAAAAGGTGTACAAGTTGGAAAGGAAGAAGGAAAACTTTCACTATTTGCAGATGACATGATCCTAAAAAAAAAAAAAATGCCCTGAAAAATCTTCAGCAAAGCTACTAGAACTAAAAAAACAAGGCCATCAAAGTGGTGGGATACAAAAGCAACATGTAAAAATCAGTAGTGTTTCTATAAATAGTATTGAACAATCAGAGGAGGAAATCAAGAAAAATATTCCATTTAAAATAACAACTAAAAGAATCAAATATCTAGGAATAAACTTAACCAAGTATATAAAGGACCTGTATTCAGGAAACCACAAAATATTACAAAAAGAAATCAAAGAAGACCTAAATGAATGGAAGCACATTCCATTTTCATGGATTGGAAGACTCAATATCATTAAGATGTTATTGATCCAAATTAATTGCAGATTCAATGCAATTCCAACAGCCTATGTTGCAGAAATGGAAAAACATTTCTACCAGATTTATTGGGAAAGGGTCCCCCAATAGCCAAAAACACCTTGAAAAAGAACAGAGTTGTAAGACTCTACCTCCTCACTTTAAAGAAAAATACAAATCTTTAGTGTCAGAACAGTGTGGTACTGGCATTAAGATAGGTATATCAATCAAAGGAATTGAATTGTGAGTTCAGAAATAGGAATTGAATTGTGAGTTCAGAAATAGACCCTCAAATCTATGGCCAAATGATATTTGACAAGACTTCCAAGTCCACTCAACTGGGATAGAAAAGTCTCTTCAACAAATGGTACTAGGAGAGCTGGATAGCCAAACACAAAATTAAAGAGGACCTGTATCTCACGCATTACATAAAAACCAACTCAAAATGAATCAAAGACCTAAATAAAAGAACCAGGAACATAAAACTCCTAGAATAAAATATAGGAAAGTATCTTCAAGATCTTGTGGTAGCCAATGATTTACTAGATTTTATACTCAAAACACAAACAATGAAAGAAAAAAATAGATGAATGGGACCTTCTCAAAATTAAAAACTTGAGCGTATTTAAGGGCTTTGTCAAGAAAGTGAAAAGGCAACCTACTCAATGGTAGAAAATATTTTGAATCCACATAGGTGATAAGGGTTTAGTATCCAATATATCTAAAGAAATCCTATAACTCAACAGCAAAAAGACAAACAACTGAATTTTAAAAATGGGCAGAAGACTTGAATAGACATTTTTACAAAGAAGAAATACACAAGGCCAAAAAGCACATGAAAAGGTGCTTAGTTTCAATAGCTATTAGGAAAATACAAATCAAAACCACAACAAGATATCATTTCACACTTACTACAATTGCTACTATTAAAAAAACAGAAAATTGTGCTTTCGGGAGAGGATGTGGAGAAATAGAAATACTCATTCATTGCTTGAGGTATATAAAATGGTGCAGCCACTGTGGAAGACAGCTTGGCAGTTCCTTGGGAAGCTAAGTATAGAAATCCCTATGATTTGTCAATCCCACTATTAAGTATATAACAAGAAGAACTGAAATAAGAACTGAAAGAAGGGACTGGAACATCTGTATACTGATATTCATAGCCACATTATTCATAATTGCCAAAGGATGGAAGCAACCCAAGTGTCCATCAACTGACAAATGCATAAACAAAATGTAGTATACACACGTACGATGAAATATCATTTGGATAAATAAAAGGAATGAAGTTCTAATGCATGCATCCACATGGATGGACCTTGAGGGCATTGAGCTGAGTGAAATAAGCCAGAAACAAAAGAACAAATATTGTCTGATCTTACTGATATGAATTAATTATAACAAGCAAACTCAGAAGATGAAACCTGGGACTGTATAACACAGTGAACCCTCTTGTGGATGATGACTGTGGTATTAATCCAAATATAAGCATATCCTTTTATGAATTATGATGAAAGTACCACACTAATACAAGGTGTTAATAATAGGGTAGTATATGGGGGAAAATAAACCTAATGGAAACCACAGACTATAGTTAGCTGTAATATTTTAATATTCTTTCATAAATTGTAACAAAGGTACCTCTTCAATACAAAGTGTCAGCATTAGGGTAGTTTATGGGGATGTTGTGTTTTTTACATGACTTTTATGTAAACCTACAAGTTCTCTAATTAAAAAGAAATAAAAATTTAAAACATTATGTTAAATGCAAGAAATCAGACAGGAAGTTCTAAATATCACCTGATTCCATTTATATAAAATGTAAATATAAGTAAATCTATAGAGACCGAATTAGATCAGTGTTTATGTAGGTTGGGGAAGGTTAGAGGGATTAAGAGGTGGCTGCTAAAGGGCATGAGGTTTCTCTTTTCTCAGTAATGAAAATGTTCTAAAATTAGTTGTGATGAATGCACAAGCCTGTGAATATACTAAAAGCCACTGATTGCAGACTTTGGATGGATTTTCTGGTATGTGACCAGAAAAGTATCAATGAAACTGCTTTTAAAAAAATGAATCAGAGCTGGTGAAGGGGCCTGCTTCCAGCTCAGAGTGTGACCCAGGAGGCCACCTTTTGAAGATTTATAGTGTCTGAGTTTTCATGCTGCACATGCCCTCCATCCCTTTTCCTATCCAAGGGATGTGCCCTTATGCATTTCATCACTCGGTCCTGCCTCCCTCCTGCATCTTAGGTCCACCTGGTCCAGGGCCGGGTCAGAGGGGAAGTCTTTAGGTAGAGAGTAACCACCCCCTGCTTCTGTTTCCTTGCACCCATTATCTCGGTTTACAGTTCTCAGGACCTGTCACAGCCTTGTTATTAAACAGCATCTCCCTTCCTCAGGCCAACTGAAGCAGGACAAAAAAGTCAAGGCTTCCCTGAGGAAGCCCTGGCATAGGCTATTAAATACAATGGCTTCCATTTATTGGAGAGTTTCCCCTGTGCCAGGGACTGTGCTAAAAACTCTTTACATTCATTATTGTATTTAATCCCCACCAGTCTAACAAGTTGAGTACTCATTTCACAAATGCGGGGAAAAAAAATTGAAGATAGAAGACATGGAAGCTGCCTCCAGGCATTTTTAATCTCTTGTTTCTCTATGTAGATCTCACATTAAACAGTTTATTATGAATGTTTCACTTATCACTACTCTTCTGCATGTTGTTTGTTTTTTTTCCCCAGCCTTCAGCTCTCTGACCACTGGACACTTAGCTGTTTCTTTTCTGGCAAATACAAACCTCACCAGATATTTTTTTTGCCACAACTAATTTTCTCCTTTCAATTAAAGGTCATAGTTTGTTTGAGAAGGGCAAAAGGAACTGCAAGGAGCATATTGACATTGTGTAAATGAGAGCTGCACATCAAGGGGTGTGTAGTTAATGAACAAAAGATCATTGCTTAGTGTGTAATTGCAGCATTAAGGCTTCATATCGAATTCACTAGAAAGGTGATGTCAGAAGAGGAGGGGCAGGCAAGAGGGCATTCACCCCACTCAGTGGGCGCTGCACCCCACCTCTCCCTATTTTATCCCATGTATATAGCTTGATCCTTAGGATTTAAATGTCTGTTTGAGAGAAAAAAATTGCATTTTTCTCTCTTGTATAGAGATACATAAGCAACGTATTTCTAACCTGTACTGGCTTATATAATTCAATACAAATACATGAAATGAAATTGCGTTTTGTTCTCCAGTGGACTAGGAGAAAATATACAAAGGAGAAAGATCATTCTGAAGGACACATTAGATATTAGTCCTATTGATTCAAAGACCACTTGCTACTAATGTGAAAATATTAAATGCAGATATAGTTGTATTTTATAATGTAATCATTAAGGTTAAGAAAGCAGAATGAAAATCACTTATTTAAAAGGAAAAGTATGAAAAATAATTGTGAGAATATATTTTTATCATAAGTAAAGCTATTGTAATTAGATTTATACTTTTAAATTAGCTATGCTATGTTTGTATATTTATGTGTATGTGTGTGTGTGTTCCATAAAGAGGACATAAATGTATTTTACAGTTTAAATTTGAGTGGTTAGCTTTTCACTGGAAGGTAACTTCAAGATTTACTAATAGCTCATAGAATTACCTTTGCAAAAAAAGAAAAACTGATAATTCAGTTAGCAAGTTTTATGTTGTTATATGATATAAACATTTTTTAAATATATAGAAATCTTACCTCTAATATGAACTTTGTGATTTAATCCTGCATAAATTTTGACTGTCAACTGCAAATTATACATCGTTACCATGATTATAATAATTGAAACAAGTTCTTGTGTTAGGTGAATTTTTTTCAGTTTCATCCTTTGAATACCCCAAATTATATGTAATTATATGTTTAGATAAGCACCCATGTAAAACATAAAAGAAACTATATTTCTACCTATCCACCAAAAAAGTTGCTGATAGACAAATAATGCATACATAGAAACTAACGAACACTTCAGAAAGCCTAACAGAACCATTGCGTTCTAAGATCTCTCAAAGTTCATTTCATTTCTACGGATTATTTTCCTTAACTATAAAAATTAAGGTTTAATTTCAGATGCCTTTATGGTGCAATTGTTAAAAGTTAATCACTTCTGTAAATATTCTCTGTTTAAAAATTAGAGACAATCTGTTTCGTTAACTAACAAATTTAATCTTTTTATTAACAAGTTATTGGGAATTATATAAGTATAAGGGAAGTAGAAATATAAAACATAACTTCTATCCTAAAAGAGTTTATCATTTCTCTCCAGAGGCAAATATATATATATGTACATGAAATCATTTGAGACAACATAAAATTAGGACTAATGTATCATGCAAAGTGCAAGAGCTAAAAAAGTTCACAGGCAAAAGGTTCAAGGAAGCTGGAATAGTTGGGAAGTTTTTCTGGAGGAAGCTCTCCCATCCGACGAAACAGACTATTGAAAGCCTGCAGTTAGCCACACCATTGTGACTGTACATCTAAACCCTTCGCCATAAAAACATTACATTTAGAAATGAAAGTAAAAGAAAGTATTCCTTTTTGATTTCAGGAAGTATTCGATGACAAAAATTAAAGAACTTTGTATGAAAACTGGGATTCCATATATAAAATTTTAAAAAGATACAGTTTACAAAATATAAGAGAACCAATAATGATTGGAGCCTTAAAATGGAAAATCGGGGATGCTATAAACATCAAAGAAAAGTAATGACGCTTACTTGTGACTTCTGCAGTTTAGAAAATAAATTATTCTTGAGAAGAGGCTGCCCCTGGAAGAATGAAAAAGGATGTTAAATCAGGAAAATTCACATTTAGCTGAAGAGAAATAGAAAGATCTCTAGGCAGAGCTCAAAAAATGTAATATGGGACAGCAGGTCAGTAAAACAGCTCTTAAAATCTAAATAGAAAAAAATTCAGATAGTTCATTATGTGATCATTGGAAACAATAACAACCAAAAAAAACCAGTTTTTAATTTAAACTGCTAGTAAAGGAAATGCCGGCTTCTGAGAGCCTTCTGGGAGAACATATTAGAAAGGACTTTCTGATCACCTTCAAGACTCATGGAGACGGGATCTTACATTAGAGGAGAGAAATAGGGATAAGCAAGGTGAATTAAATAGAACAGCAGATATAATGTATTTTTACTGGAAGGGACCAGGCAAATAAGTGTACAAAACTTGGAAAGAGAACAAGAGAATATTACAGGGGTGATTTCCAAGTGACTTGCCAGCGTTGAATATGTGTTATTAATAAATACTCATTAATTGATTCCGATGTTCCAACATGGAGATCGTTAATTTCCTAGAACAACAGCACACAAAGAATATAAATATCAAGTCGGTCATGAAAACAAGGTGAGAAAATTCTAGTTATATCCTATTATGGAAGGAAACAGATTTAAAAATACTCATTCAATACAATGTGACAATTTATCATTTCACAGATGTGTCCTTGAAGAAAAAGTGCTAAAAGAGCCAGATACTCTGATAAAATCAATAGTACACTTCCGATTTTCTTCAATATCTTTTAGGAAAGAATATAAGAAAAGCAAATTGCACAAAGTTTTACCCTCAAATCAGACTTTCTTTTTATCCACCGCATTGAACTTGTGTCAACTTGTGTGGCTCTGCAACATGATCTCAATAATACTAGTTGCAAAACTAGTACATTTGGCGATCATGAGTAAATAAGAATGAGATTAAAATTGGAAAAGATAAATCCAGCGAGCTATTTATGGCTCCTTGTAAAATGTGAGGGATTAACAAATTTAGAAATATCAAGAATAGAATGCACAAACCAATTCAATAAATTATTTAACCAATATCATTTAAACATGGATGTTTGCCTTACTCAAGAATAAATGTTTATTCCACAAGAAATCATGTCAAAGAAAAACACAAAATTGAGTAGCCTTCCAAAGTAAATACTAAACATATATGTTTATTAATAAAATATTTTGTGATTTGGGTTTGCTTTGCTTTGCTTTGCTTTGTTTTTTCAGATTCAATGAATAGAACAGAAGAAATGACTGGTTTCCAGACTTTTACAGTGTGAGCAATTAGGATCCATTGGCACCGTCATTGGAAGTGAAGAGTTAATGTTGCTGCTTTATTAATTCTTCCACAAGAAAGTACATGAAAATGAAGTATCAAAGGAACACTGGGAATAACTTTACTAATAATGTGGACCCTTTGGGCGAAAAAGCCTCAGAAGTGCACTTTAGTCAAAAAAAACCAATAGACTGTAACTTCATTACCTTACAACACAGAATCTGGCAATGGGTGCCAGGAGGCTTTTTTGAACAAAAAGCAACAAGAGTACTTTCTCCAAGCAGAAGACAGGTGGTTTGTTATCCATTACCCAACTGCTTCATCTCTAAAGGGAAAAAAAATAATAACCTCTATGGCTTTCGGTGTTCACATTATAATAAGGCATACATAGGCATCGAACTTACTACATTTTATAAAAAGCTATGCAAATGTTTTCTTTCACCTATAAAACAAATATAAATAATACAACACATTTTTAAAGCAATTTAAATAATTTATTAATAGTAAGTGACAATAAGCATGGAGTTCATGTTTGATTTTATTTTAATACACTTTGGATTGGACTTTTCAAAAAATATGCAGAAACATATCAGTACATTTCCCCTGAATTTCAGTATATCATGTTATTATAAATGATACAATACAGTAACAGTCATGTGTAACACATTCTGGGAGAATAGGACTAAAACACATCGCAAATCATTAATTGTAATTTGTTTCATTTTAAGAAATATGAGCTAAGCAGAAAGAAAAATCACTGGAAGCATTAGGGAAATCATAGGTTGCAGTCTTATTAAAATATTGATCAATAAGTTAGAATAATGGAAGATCACATGCTGAAAGAAGAATACTTATTAACTTTGCAGAACGTAAAACTGGAGGATCTCAAAAATAGAAAAATAGTTATGTTTAATATCTGAGTCTACTAAGGAGATAAGAGATGACAGTCAAAATGTATACTTTGCTAAAAGAAGACAATTGGTTCTAATTATTCAAGAAAAAGTTATTTCTACATTTAAAAGGGCAATGTTAACATGAGTGACACTACACCTCAAGTTTTTCTAATGCAAGAACAGAGATGCAACTCAGTAGATGTGTTTGCTGGGGCGGGGCATGGCGGGAAAGAGGTGCTGTTGCCGTAAATTAATTCTACTGGTGCTAATATCCGAATATATTGCAAAATTCATTAATTTTAAGAAAGAACAGTATAGAAAATTACACTTTAATTTTTTTTCAAAGAATTCACTTCACCTTGTAAGAAAAGGAAGAACCTCAGGGAACCATTCAAATAAGGATTAAATGCAGAGACAGATGGCCTCAAAAGTGAAATCATCAACTGTACTTGCCAATTAGGCATCAACGCAGAGCATTTGTTAACATTCCCATTTTAATTACTACTTAAATTGTATTTATTTGTAATTGTGCAAATGAGAACTCAAAGTTATTTTCAATGATTGTGTGGCACAGAGAAGGCATTGTTGTTCCTGTATAATGAAAACCCTCACGCTTATATGCAATGCCTCGGATTTGGAGTTCATGTCTTTTCTTTTCTATTTTTTTATAGTGAAAAATCATGCATTTTCTCTATACTTCAATATTAATAATTACACATCCAGACATGTATGAGTCAACTACCTGGGTATTGCTAAACATTTTCCAATTTCAGATCAAAATTAGGAAATTTAACTTTTTTGGGATTTAGTTTTAATTATTTATCTCAACATTCAGTGTCCTGTGGATAAAGTTTTAGATATAAATTTGTTGGGATTTTTGGACACTTGTTTGAAACTATCCGAAAGGTCTCCCATTATGCATGGGATATCTATAAAAGTTTCTGATCGATATTTGAATTTGAATGTGAATTTGAATGTAAATGGCATCCTGGGCAACTTTTTTGGTGCAGAATTTTATTTTTTGTCTACATGTTAATATTTTGAACCTCAGATATTCGTATTCTACAATAACATTTGCTAAGGGTTGAAGATTGTTTTAAACATGGAAATGTATTTGTGCTTTATGCAGCAGTTAAAATGTCACACATTTAGGTTGGTGTGACAGTGGCTCAGTGGCAGAATTTTTGCCTGCCATGCCGGAGATCCAGGTTTGATTCCCGGTGCCTTCCCATGGCAATATATATATGTGCAGGTTTAACACATATAAGCCTGATTTGTTTTTATTTTTGTCCCTAAAGTACAGAGCCAATGGCTACTGCAAGAGGTAGAATGTATTTTGACAAAAATACAACTATAAGATCTCTATACAAGTAAACAGTAAAATAAACTTCAGAGTTTGAGGCAATAACATTTTATTTTTCTTACCCCAAAATTTACAAGCAAAAGTTTTTGCCAAATACTATTTGAACAGAGCAAACGTAAACACAAAAAGACTTAGTATTAGGCAATTTGTATTCTCCTTTTCAAATTGTATCAGTGAAATTTAAACATCCACAACTGAAGAGAAAAATCTACAAATTCATATCTATACACACATACACATACAAAACATAAATTTGTTAAAGTAAATTATTTTTTTAATTTAAAAAAGCAAATTTATTGAGATATATTGACATACCATGAAATCCAACCAAAGCATACAATCAATGACTTTTGGTATATTCACAAAGTTGTGCTTTTCTCACCACCATCAATTTTAGAACATTTTCATTACCACACAAAAAAATACCCTATAACTCTTAGCAGTCACCTCCCAATTCTCTATTCTTTACCATCCTTGCATAACCACTAATATATTTCTGTCTCTATAGGTTTATTTAGATTTACATTTTATATAAATGGAAACATGCAATATGTAGTACTTTGTGTATGGTTTCTTTCCCTAGTATAATGTGTTTTTATGTATTTTTTTTAAGTTATTATTATTTTTTTTAATTAGAGAAGTTGTAGGTTATATAACACTCACAAAAAAATACAGCATGCCCATATATCCCACCCCAATGTTAACACTTTGCATTAGTGTGGGACCTTTGTTACAATTGATGGAAAAATATAAAAATATTACTATCAGCTATAGTCCATAGTTATAGTTTAAATTAGTTGTATTTTATCCTATATACCACTCTATATTACGAGCACTTTGTCTTAGCCTGGTACTATTGCTGTATTTTATGAAAGAACATGCTTATAGTATTAACTCCAGTGCATGGTCCACGACAGGGGTCACTGTGCTATACAGTCCCATGTGTTATCTGCTTTCTTTCTAGTAACATGCAAGACTCAAAACTTCCCCTTTCGAACACAATCACAAACATAATTCAGTGCTGTTAAATTTCACTCACAAAAATGTGCTATTATCATCACTATCACTTTCCAAAAACTCACAACCAACCCAGACATAAATTATGCACAAATTAAACATCAACTTCCTATTCCCAACCCCTGTTCTATCCCATTAACCTGTATTCTAAATTTAACCCTATGAGTTTGCTTTTTATAATTAGTTTATATCAGAGAGATCACATATTTGTCCGATTTCATGCAGCTTAATGTCATCAAGGTTCATCCATGTTGTTGCATGCATCAAGACTTCATTCCTTTTTCCAGCTGAATAATATTCAATTGCATGTGTACACTACATTTTGTTTATCCATTCTTAGGTTGATGGACAATTGGGTTGCTTCAATCTTTTGGCAATTATGAATAATACCGCTATGAACATTGGTGTGTGAAAATATTTATTTTAGGCCCTGCTTTCAATTCTTCTAGGTATAAGCCTCTCAGCAGGATTGCCAGGTCTTGTGGTAATTCTATATTTGGCTTCCTGAGGAACCACCAAACCATCTTCCACAGTGGCTGCAACATTTTACATTCCGACCAGCAGTGAATGAGTGTTCCTATTTCTCTGCATCCTCTCCAAAATTTGCAATTTTCTGATTTTTTAAATATCCATTTTCATAGGTGTGAAATATGTCTTATTGTGGATTTAATTTGCATTTCCCTAATAGCTACTGATATTGAGAATACTTTGATTTGATTTTTCACCATTTGTATATCTTCTTTGAAGAAATGTCTATTCACATCTTTTGCCCATCTTCAAATCTGTTTTTTTTATCTTTCTATTGTTGAGTTGTAGGATTTCTTTATATATTATGGATATTAAAACTTTATCAGATATGTGGTTTCCAAATATTTTCTCTCGTAGAGTAGTATGCTTTTTCATTATCATGACAAAGTTCTTTGATGCACAAAAGTTTTTAATTTTGAGGAGGTCCCATTTATCTATTTTCCTTGTTTCACTGTTTGTGATTTGGGTGTAAAATCTAAGAAATGACTGCCTACCAAAAGATCTTCAAGATGTTTGCCCAAATTTTCTTCTTGGAGTTTCACAGTCCAAGTTCTTATATTTAGACCTTCAATAAATTTGGAGTTAATTTTTGCATGTGGTATGAGATAAGGATCCTCTTTCAGTTTTTTTTATATAGATATTCAGTTCTCCTAGCACCATTTGTTGAAGAGACTATTCTTTTCCAGTTGAGTGGACTTGTTCTGTATATTTCATTTAGGTCTAGTTCATTTATCATATCAATCAAGTTATCTGTTTCCATACTGAGTTGATAAATAGATGTTCCATCTACTAATGGCAGTGGTTGTTGATGAAGCCTTCAGCTATCATAGTAGAGATGTCCATTTTTCCCTTTAGTTTTCCCAGTGTTTACCTCATGTATTTTGGGGCACCCCTATTAGGTGAATAAATATTTATTCTTGTTATTTCTTTCTGGTGGAGTGCCCCTTTTACTAATATATAGTGTCCGTCTTTGTCTCTTATAACAGCTTTGTACTTAAAGTCTATTTTGACCAATATTAGTATAGTTACCTCAGCTCTTTTTGGGGTTACTGTTTGCATGGAATATCTTTTTTCTTTCACTTTCAACCTATTTTTGTCTTTGGGTGTAAGGTGAGTCCCTTGTAATCAGGCTATAGTTGGATTGTGCTTTCTTATCCATTCTGCCAATCTGTGTCTTTGATGGAGAAGTTTAATCTATTAACATTCAATGTTATTACTGTAAAGACATACTTTAACCAAATTATCCTTGCTTTTTACGTGTCTTATTTTTTCTCTCTTTTTATGCTTTTACTTATCCTTCCTTACTGGTAATCTTCATTTCTTCGTATATGCCAGGCCGCTCTCTCCTGTCTTTTCCTTTCAGTCTGCACAACGACTTTACATATTTCTTTTAGGGTAAGTCTCTTGTTGATGAACTCTTTCTGCTTCTATTTATTTGTGAATATTCTAAGCTCCCTCTCATTTATGAAGGACATTTTTTTGCCAGATAAAGAATTCTTGTCTGGCAGTTGTTGTCTTTCAGTACTCTAAATATATCATACCACTGCCTTCTTGTTGCCATGGTTTCTGATGAGAAATTGGCATTTAGTCTTATTTTGGATCCCTTGGATGTGAGGAATCGCTGTTCTCCTGTTGCTTTTACAATTCTCTCTTTATCTTTGGTGTTTGACATTCTGATTAGTATGTGTCTCTGTGTAGATCTATTAGGATTTATTCTGTTTGCAGTATGTTTCCCTCCTTTGACATGTATGTTTTTCATAAGAGCTGGCAAATTTTAGGTCATTATTTTCTCAAATATTCTTTCTGCCCCTTTCCCATACTGTTTTCTTTCTAGGACACCCATAACACAATTTTTGTGTGCTTCATATTGTCATTTAAATCCCTGAGACCAGGCTGAATTTTTTTCCATTCTTTTCTCTATCTGATCTTCTGCTTATTAGGTTTTGATTATCCTATCTTCTAGTGTGCTGATTCTTTCTTTTGCCTGTTCGAATCCATTGTTGTATACCTCTAAGAAAATTTTTAATCAGTTCTAGTGTGCCTTTTATTCCCACATTCTTATTTTTCCATGCTTTCTTCGCATGCTTTCAAATTCTTCTTCATGCTCACCCAGTGTCTTCTTACTACCCTTTATCTCTTTAGCCATATTTTTCTTCATCTCCTTGAATTGATTTAGGAGTTGTTCCAAATTCAGTGTATCCTCTGAAGTTTTAATTTGCACCCTTGATTGAACCATGTCTTCCTGTGTCTTAATATGGTTGTAATTTTTACCTGATATCTAGGCATCTGATTATCTTGATGGATTTATTCTGAAAGTCAGTTTCTCTCTCTTGCCTAGGGTTTTATTGTTGATTGGCTTTGTGTTAATGCTCTCCTTTGATGCTTGTTTCAACTTATTCTAGACTTTTAGAGTTGCCCCTCTGACCTATCAGGTTATTTTTCTACTCTTTTTCATTTGATTCTTGTTCTGTATATGTGGCACAATTTTTAAGATTGTACTTTTTGTACAATAATTTCACACCAAGGGGAAAGCTTCTTTTCCTCTGTTCCTTCTTTGAGAAACTTGTTCTCTTCTGTTACTTCTGTTTTTACTCTCTAGTTTTTACTCTCTTTGTGTTGTCTCTAGCTGCTGTTTCCTAGAGGGCAGATTCTGGAAGGAGGGTCGTCCTGGAGAAGACTTTCCCAAGTCAGTATTTTTCAGCCATAACAGTGTCAAGCACCCACGATGGGGGAACAGTGAAGCTCAAAAATGTCCTGATGAGGGGATCAAGAAGGATGCCAAAAATTGCTTTGATGGCTCCAAGGCTGTGTATCCCTCAGCTAACTGTTCCCCACAGCCCTGTGAAAGCATTGCACTTTTAACTCTCCACTTACCTTCTTTCCTGCATCAGCTGATCAGGGTTAAAACAATGGCTGCCACCGCCATTATACAGGGCAGGTTGAACCAGTAGCTCAGAGCTGGGTCCCAGTAATTCAAATTCACTTTGCTGGTTTGAAACTGTTATGACTCCAGAAAAGCCACATTCTTCTAATCCAATTCTGTGGGTGCAGACTATTTGTGGGTGGGCTTTTTTGATTAGTTTGTTTCCATAGAGATGTGACCCTAACTATCCCAGCTGGGTCTTAATCTTTTTCTGGAGCCCTTTATAAAGAGAACTTAGGGCAAAGAGATGAGACCAACTGGAGAAAACAAAGATGCTTAGAGACAGAAAAGGTCCCCAGGAGATGATAAATTAAGAGATAAAATCCAGAGTTTGTCCTGGAGTAGCCAAGAGAGGACTCTGGAATCAGAAACTGAAACCAGAAGCAGGGAGAGAAGAACAGCAGACATCACCGTGTGCCTTGCCATGTGACAGAGAAAACCTAGATGCGATCAGTCTTTCTTGAGTGAAGGTATCTTCCTGTTCATGCCACAATCTGGACATTTTCATGGCTTTAGAACTGTAAATTTGTAACCTAATAAATCCCTTTTGAAAAAAACAATTCATTTTTGGTATACTGCATTCTGGCAGCTGTAACAAATGGAAACCATCACTAATCAAAAAACATGGTCAGTGATCAGCCATGCCCACTCTTTTCTTGGAGAAGTGAATGTTTATGCCCCTTTTTCCAGCAGTGAGCAAGCCAGTGACTGGACCTCAAGCCAACCCACTTAGAGAGTGGAGGATGATGTCTGTAGCCACCATGTAGAGAAAGAACTCAGTCTTTATGGTAGTTATCAGTCTCTGCCTTTAGCTCCTGATATACAGTTTTCTTCTGGCCTCCAGCACCCCAGAACAGTAGTTCCAGACAATTCCTGTCTATTAACTTGCTGTTTTCATGGAATGATTGAGTCCTGAAGGTCCCTACTCTGACATCTAAATGATGAACTTTTAAATGATACCCTCAGTAAGGAAAAAACGTTTACTATCAGGAATTCCACATCAAATATTGTCTGAAAGCACAATAACAAGATTACTAAGCTCAGGCAGTGCCATTCTTAAAAAATATTTTTTGGCATCTGCCATTCTTCCATGAAAACATGTCCATTCATTCTGTTCCTTTAATTAGCAGCGTGGCAAGTTATGACAAACCAAAAAGATTGGGTAGAGAATCAAAGATTTAATATTTTTCTTCAAAAATAATCTCATCTGTTTGTTTCCTTTCAAGAAACATCTCAGCCATTTTATTAACTCATTCTCAGAAAATTGGAATAAAGTGCAGTTGTATTGGCTTGAAACATTCTGAATAAAATCTCCATGTTATGCAAAACTCAATAATGTGAAATTTGAGTATGCTAATAAAAACGGCTTTCCAAATTTGTGTATTTTCAAAATACTTTTTATATCTGCTTAGTGAAACATTCTTAAGTGAACATTATGTTTCTGCTCTTATTTTGGTGAGTTATTTTTAAACTAAAAAGTGAATTGCTATTGAACACTTTCACCTGCTTTAATACATCTAATTAGGATTGTGCTTCAATTCATTTTAAGCTATTACCATGACAACTGTCTTTCCACATAAATTAATGAATAACCTTATTAAATAAATTTATGAAGCATTGTTGTGATTTGGGTTGAGAAGTTTAGTGCCAGAGCACATGATAAATTTTAACACTTTTGAAAGCTCAAATTCAGTTGTTCATATTGATTAGAGGCTCAAATTTACCATTGAAAAATGCATTTCAGATATAAATAAAAAATCCTTTCATTCATAATTATGTCAATTATTTTTGAACAGTAGGAATTGTGTTATCTTTTTTATGTAGGGATCTTTAGACAGAAACATAAGCAAAATCAGATTAATTTACCCGTCTTAAGGGAGAACTTCACTTTACATGTACACACTTGCCAAAAGTTACTACAAAAATTGTTCAATCAGCAAACATTTATTGA
Organism: Tamandua tetradactyla; assembly: GCF_023851605.1. Lineage (NCBI taxonomy): Eukaryota > Metazoa > Chordata > Mammalia > Pilosa > Myrmecophagidae > Tamandua > Tamandua tetradactyla. The sequence goes on from NC_135352.1 coordinate 35,576,473, forward strand.
TTGCTATTCAGTTGCCGTGATAGAATACTAAGAAAATGGTGACAAAAGACATTACAGAACTCGAAGAGCTCCTAAGCCAGGGAAGAAACATAGCTAAAAAATCAATTACATTTTTTTTTTGTTTTGCATGGGCAGGCACTGGGTATTAAACCTGGGTCTCTGGCATGGCAGGCAAGAACTCTGCCTGCTGAGCCACAGTGGCCCGCCTTAAAAATCAATTATATTTGAACATCAATAGAAGGGAAAATATACCAGACTCCATGGGAGTAAAGTGAAAGAGTGATAACCTCGTCTGAAGTGGGTCAGAGAAGGCTTTTCACAGAGGTTGACTCTTCAGGTACTTTTGATGGCTAAGATTACAGAAACTAGGACAAGAAGGTGAAAATTTTTTGTTTGTTTGCATGTTTGCTTTGGCTTATTCCTTTTTTCATACATAATGGCAACTCATGAATAGAAACATAACAATATGACATAAGAAGTTGATATGGCTCCAGCAGAATCTGGTGATAGATAGCCTTTGACCGAAACAACTTATGATTATTTTAGCAGTTTTTTGCTTGCACCTAAAATTAAAGTGTGTATATATGCATGTGTAGTGTGTATGTATGTATGCATGTATGTATGTATTTATTAATTTATTTATAGTCAGTCCTTATTGATCACAGACTCCATATTTGCAAATTCACCTACTTGATAAAAATTATTTGTAACCCCCAAATCCATACTCACAGCACTCTTGTGGTCATTTATGGACCTGCAAAGAGTGGCAAAAAATTTGAATCTTGCAATGCATGTGTTCCTAGCCAAAGTCAAATGAGGCAACACTCTCCTTGTTTCAGCTCTCATACTATAAACAAATGTCTTTTTCACACTAAATTTTGAGCCATATTTTTCCCGTCCTTGTGATTTTTGGTAGTGATTCAGCTATTTCCAATGGCCCCAAGCATTGTCTGAAGTGTTCTTTAGTGTCCCTGAGCACAGGAAGGCTATATAGTGCCTTACGGAGAAAACAAGCATGTTAGATAAGCTTCGTTCAGCCAGGAGTGCTGCTGGCTGTGAGTTCAATACTAATGAGTCAACAGTATTTTTTAAATACTGCGTCTTTAAGCAGAAACACACATAAATCAATGTTATACATTGATCAGTTGGAGAAAATATTGTGACCAGAAGTTCACAAGCAACTAATGTGATTTCTGGAGGAGCAACAGCTCAGAATTAGCTAATTCAGTGTTCATGTCAACTTTACAGACCATAACTACCATGAATAAAGAGAACTGCTTGCATACCCTTAATGTAGAAATATATGAAATACAAAAAAAAGAAAAATCACTAACAATTTCACTATGCAAGATAATTATTATTAATATTTTATGTATTTCTTTTCATTGCTTTTTCTTTGTAGTTATATATATTTTTTATTAAATCAGATTCATAGAACACATGTAGTTTTCTTTTTTTTTTCCTTATTTTTCATGGGGAAGAACCGGAAATTGAACCCAGGTCTCCAACATACATGTAGTTTTGTATCTTGTTTTTCTACCTACATTGCAAACATTAAATATTTTCAAAGGTCTTTCAGTATAATTTGTTTTTGATGGGGAAAAGTGCATGGGCGAGAATTGAACTCGGGTCTCCTGCATGGCAAGCGAGAATTGTACCATTGAACTACCTGGCACCCCCTACAGTGTAATATTTTTAATGACTGAATGCACCAAAACATGCTTACTCATGCTCTTAGTTTGGGACATTTTTGTCTCTTTATAATTTTTATAAACTAAAAAATTCGACAAATATCAGTGTATATACTTGCATGATATTATTCTTGACTTGTTCTATAGGATAGATTTCTAGAAGTGGAATTACTTAGGAAAGAAAACGCTAATATTTTTAAGTATCCTGATGTATCACCCAAACTGCATTCCAGAAAAGAATACATTTCTACAAACTGTTGATGACATTCCATCTTCTAATCATCACTTAGATTCATATATATGATATCTGTATATATATGATATATATATATATATATATATATATATACAAGAAATTTTTAAATCTTCGTTTATCTTTATATATCTTGAAAATACAGAATAAACCTGGAGGTTCTTAATCACATGTAGTTAAATTTTTATTAAAATCACATACCATGACAGTGTATACTGATAACGAATAAGGTTAAAATTTAGAAAATGTGAAGTTTAAAATTTTGCTTTTAAAATGAGAAAATCATAAAAGATTCAGCTTTCCTTAGTGGTTGAGTTTTTTTGAATATTACTTACCAAGTGGCTATCCACAACTCTATTAATAATGAAATATGGTTAGAGTACAAATGAAGCTATGGAGTATAACCCATATCTACCCCTTTGACTTTCTCAGCCGCATTTTTTTCATTGTATTATAAATTAAGCCTACTGAATGTTGAACTTCCCTTAGAATTCAGAATATTTCTTTACATTTTCTGAAGTTTTAGCACAACCTAAATGGAATGTTCTTTTCACAGATTTTTTTAGTGACAAAATAAAAGCTTTGAATATAATCCAAAACTCAGGATTTTATCCCTTTGACCAGCCCAAACAAGATTATATTTTGCAGGAGATTCAGAGATGGTGTTCACAAAGTTTGATGCCAAAATGAATCCAGAGCCAATATTTACTATAACTGAGAAAATAAGGAAATATTTGTCTCCATTTGCTGTAGACATGACTGATTTTCGTTTACTTTAAAGAAGTTCTTATGTAGGTTGCACAAATCTGTTGAGTTCTGGATTAATAAAGATTAATAATTAATAAAGATATCTGGATTAATACTTAGAGTATAAAGCACATATAAAGAGTATATATATGTATATATATATACATATATATATATAATTGAAGATTCCTTAAACCATATATACAATAATTTTAATCCCATACTTGGGAGGCGAATTTAAAGTTAGTTTCTGCAAGTGACAAATTTCAAAATCTCTATAGCTTAAACCAATATAAGTATATTTCTTATCCACCTAAAATCAGTGCAGTCTGGGTGGTCCTGTTTCATCTTCTTACTCTGACATCTGGAATATGTTCCTCTAAAGTTATAAGGGAGAAGAGAGTGACTAGAAGGAAAGCCAACTCATAGCTCCATCAGCTGTATCTGACATGGGATTTTTGCTCATCATTCATTGGCCAGAGGAGCATGGAAGGCTAGGAATCAGGAGCAGCAGTAGGGAAATTTGGTGAGTACTATTTGTTTCTGCCATATATCTTGAGTAGGTGATTTAAACACTGGTGAAAAATTAAAGTGTTGACAGAGGTCAGGTCTCATCCAGAAAGTGTTTATTGAATGAGTCCTCAACCTTATATTAGACACTGTTAGAAACAAGATGCTTCGAACATGAACCCTACCCACAGAATTCTATGATTATTATATAGTTTAGTAGTCAAAAAAAATATGAATAATTTAAAGGTTAATTTTTGCAAAAGAGAAACTGAAAGCTTTAATATTAAAGGGGGAGGGCCATAAATAATTAGGGTAAGCTTCACAGGGAGACAGAGCAGGCTTGTTCCTAAAGGATAGTGCTTTAGTTTGCTTAAGTTACCAGAATGCAACATACCAGAAATGGATGGGATTTTATAATGGAGATTTCTTAAGTTACAAGTTTATAGTTCTCAGGCCTTAAAAATGTCCGAACTGTCATATCCAGAGATAGCTTGACTCTCAAGAAAGGTCGATGTCTGGTCATATGGGAAGGCACATAGTTGATGTCTGCTTATCCTTGTTCCCGGTTCCATTGCTTCCAGCTTCTGATTCCAGTGGCTTCTTCTCTAAGCATCCTTGACTATGGTGGTTCTCCAAGCACCTTCAAATGTCTGCATCTGAGCTCTGTGTCGTCTCTTTTAAGGATTTCAGTAAACTAATCAAAACCCACCTTGAGTGGGTGGAGTCACATCTCCATGTAATCAAAAGACCACACCCACAATGAGCATTTCACATCTCCCTGGCAACAACCTAATCAAGAAATCCCACCCTAAAATATTGGATCAGGATTAAAAGAGCATGGCTGCCCCCACAAAGTTGGATTTAGGATTAAAAGGACGTGACTTTTCAAACATAGCAGTTTGAAACCAGCACAGACAGAAGGGTGGCTTTATGCAGGAATAGAGGAAAGGAAAGTATATTAGAAGCAAGATGATGGGCTCAAAGTAAAACAAAGATGATAATGAACATGACATCTTCAGAGAACTTAAGGAACTGGGCTTAATTAGAGTATACAGTACATGTTGAGAAATAGTAGGAAATGAAATTAAATAGAGTACAGACTTTTGCAAGCTACAAAGAGGAACTTAGAATTGATACAGTAGAAAACTGGGAGACATTGAAAGTTCCTGAGCAACAAGCTGTGTTCTATGTTTTTAAGAATTGTACTTCGTCTATTTCCAAGAGGACATAAAGCATACACAGTAAAACACGGTGCAGAATTAGGCATCAAGGGAAAAGAACAAACAGAATTGGCTTGATGAATTTAATGGACTTAATGAATTTAATGAAACAGAAGGATGAAATGCTGGACTACACAGTACTTGAAACAACAGCTGGGGGGTGATTACTTGCTCTGTCATGGATTTGGCTCTTCATTTTCTTTCTTAAAAATGAAAAACAGATTAGATTAAATAATTTTCGCTGGCTCTGTCAAAAGAAAATTAACTTTGCCCACGTGTTGTGATACAAGCAGTGTTTGAGAAGGATTCAACTGGCAGTGGTCTGCAAGATGAGTTAGAGGGGGACTGTCAGGGAAAGGAGGCCATTGTCAGGGCTCCTACCATGTCATTTCAGTTCACACCCATTCTCCAAAATACCATGGTGGTGGTGGGGGTGATCTCACCACAGCGGGAGCTGCCTCTTGTGAATGCATCATTGACATCGTTGAATATTTTCTGAGAAAGAAGTAACAGTGTTACTAAAGGGAGGTGAGGGCATCCTAGAGCTCCAGCACAGGAAAAAAGGCATTACCATCGGTTATTCACTGAACCTTCTGATCTTTCCCGAAACAAAGTTAGAACTGCTTTGCCTTCAATTCATTCGTTTTATTTTTTGCTAAGCGGCATAACACCGATGCTGCTCAAGTTTCCTCCATGCTAACATTGGTTATTTAGACAAGATAAGGATACGATTTAAATGCATAATTTAACTTACCATGACTAATGGCATTGCTTTGGGAACACCCAAACTTTATTCAGGAAAATAGCACAATGTCAAAGCTGTAAGAAGCCTTTGGCAATTATTCACAGAGCCTTCTCTAAATATAATGGCACATCTAAATCAATGTCATCACTACTATTTTAAAGTATTTTGGAAGGGGAGGTGGCATACTTTCTAATTGACAGCTGGCCTTAGACACTTTAAAATATATCTAGTTTACACATTACTATTTTATAGAGAAAGATAAGAAGTACAGAGCAAGGAAACAACTCAAAAAAAGAAAGTCAGAAAATACAATAACAACTATCATCCTCAAGATTTTAGAACAAATTAAATGAATAAAATGAGGGAAAAAGAGTACACACATTATTTGTGTAACCACTGAAAACCATTGCCTTATAAGAGCATGCTGTGAAGAAATACACATGATGTTATTAATAGAAGTTAATGACGACTGGCTTAATCTCATTTTATACTGTCTCCCATAAAATATAGGGAAAATCCAAATTCAAAATCTATTCAACCAAGAAAATATGAGCAACTAATTATAATGAATTATAACCACAGAAGATTATCATCCTTTCAGCTACTATCTACCGCTTTTCATTATTTCATAATAGTAATTAAATAAGCTTTGTTAATTGACAGATATTCATTTATACTCATCATAATACGGACAAAATGGCTTTGTTTCTTGGGTTAACATGTGACAATCCTCTAAGACATGGCATTCTAGACTGTGGATCTCAGAACTCACTAAATACATTATGACATGCTTAGTGCTCCCTGGAAAGAAAATGAACTAACTGTTCTGCTCCATCATTTTTAGACTCTGCCACTACACCTGTACAGAAAGGTTTATAACCTTGAAAATTTTATGAAATTCCACTCTACAATAAAATAAGTCGAAACCAAAGTAATATGAAACTGTTTCTTTTTAATCAAATAATAAGATCTTACATTCTTTTGAGAATTTCCAAACAATGGACTAACTCCTCGGGGGTTCGATCAGATTGTTAAAAATAGCCTAGATTGCAAAATAAGGTATTTTTGCTTTCTCTCTCTTTTTCCTTTATTTGGTTGCTCTTTGTTGGCTTGTTTCATTTGTTCACCACTTTTGCTGATTACTTTAAAATAGGACAATGGAAACAACCAGTGAGAAATATACTACAGAAGAGCACTTAAATAAATATACATGTGGACAATTTTCAAAGCACTGTTAATAGAGACAATTGATCAGGAATATGTAGCTTGACATCTTTAAATGCACATTGTCAAATTGACCTGTATCATTCAAATTGAGAAATTATCAACAATCAAATTAATAATAATTTAGACCCTTTTGAACTGTGTATTTTTATTTTTCCTTCCACAACTTATGAGAGCTTCTTTGTAAGCATCGTGATCTATAATTTTATAAAAGTATACTACCGTTTTTATCATCTATGGCTCTGAACATAAAGGACGTACAAAAATATCTTAAATAAGCAAATAGTTTTATTCAAAAAGAAAATACAAGAAGAAAAATTGACAGGCTTAATCTTCTTGATTTTATAAAACAGAATTCCAAATGATCTAATTTCACATCTTATTTTAATCATTTAACAATCCCTCTAAAATGAGAAGACTGTATTAACCCTTCTGTGATTTACTAGTGGTCAAAATAGTGTCAACTTCTGATGTAGAAAAAAGTTCCAGGGGTCTTAGTATATTGATGCAGGACAGAGTAATTTAAACATTAGCTTCTGAATTGTCAAAATGACTAACGCCTGTCCAACATCTCAGTGCTGTTATAATACCATAATAAATCACTGCATTCTAATCTTATCAATTGGCAATTTTGTTGGGACTAAAATTCAGTTCTCCTCAGCCAAAGGAAAGAAATTCTCTTCCAATGAGAGGCAGTTTCCCAAAATCCATAAGAACACCAATTCTCCTCCCAATCAATTAGAAATGAATTTACTTGTAAGTAGTAACTGTCATTTATTTGGTCATTCAACATGCTGCAAGACAGTGCATATGCATATATATTGGTAACATATGTATATATAGATATAACAAATATATATAACATGTAAGTATATTCTTAGGCATATTTGGATTTTAGATGGAGACTTTACATGCTATGAGTATTCAATATGTTAGTGATGGAAAAACAAATAAGTCTCAGAGATAGTTCAGAGCCATGATCCCTGATACTCAAATAAGTATAGCAGATAACATTTTCACACCTATCTCCCAAAGAGCCCATATTTCTACTAGCTGTATGCTATAAATTCTACTTCAACCTTGTAGAATATAGAGCTGCTCCATTATAAATATGTATTTTTTAGAAAACTTATATAAGTACTGCAAGCCCACAGAAATAATGAAGAACATCAATATTTTTTCTAAGAATAAGCCCCACTGTATTTTATATTTTAATAAAACAAATATTTTTCAACCAATCTATTCTCTCTGCCAGTACTTATCCCCATAATATGTCTAATAAAAACTGGCATTTAAATGTGAATTGTACATTATGCAGAAGATAACAGATGCGCTTATCAGCTGTTTTTCATTTACAAGGGTAAATTTATTGATAAAACTGTGCAACATGAACTAACCTGACTTTTGTCGGTAATATCTGACTGTATCAGTCTTTTGACTAACTACCTATTTTGTCATACTCCTTAAGGTACGATGAAACTAATGACTTCAGCAACATTAAAACAATAGGCATTGTGGTTAAAAGGCTCAGAGATTTCTTTTCCACAAACTTAGAAAAGGTTTGTTTAAATTTTGTGTTTTAACTTCAAATATATTTTGCTTATAATCACTTCCTTAATAACATTTCACCAAAGTGTACTTATTGTGCCATCTTCAGGACATATTTGGAAAACAGTTCCACAAAGTAAGTTAGACTTTTACCAACCTTATTATTTTTATTTATTTATTATTATTTTAAAGATGGTGGATGTTTTTGTTTAAAATGTATTTATTTTAAATAACAAAATGGTTAAAATTTTGGTTAAAATTCTGTAATAAAAGAATACAAACTTTATATATGAATGGAAACATCTCAAAGATTGTATATATGTGCGTAATATGCATTGCAAAAATAGAAACATTTATACGTGTATCAGTATACATATATACATATAATTTTAAATGCTTTAAAGTTTCCAAAGCATTTACATATGCCTTAATTTAGTGTTTTCAGTATTATTTGGAAGTATGTAGAACAGAAACTCATATACCCTTTTCCAAATGAGAAAATTCAGGTTTAAGGATATAAAACAATTTGTTCAAAATTTCAAAGTTACTGAAACATACAGCCAAGATTCAAATCTATATCTTTAGACTTCAGGTAAAGGATTATTCCCACTAATGTAGTAATTCATATTATCGTTATAGCCAACGAAGAAAATTATATCTAATTCCTAATTATTCTCTATCATTATTCAATAACTTCTGGAAACATTTATTCTGAATATTGGAATATTTCCTGGACATAATGACCATACATCAGAGAATCAGACATTTATATCTAACTCAGTCCTTTCTCCATCATTCCTGAACTTTATTCAACTAAGAAATCTCTGGTAAAACAAGGTTATATTTTATGAATAGGAAATTATAATAAAATTATACAAACCGTTTAGCATATACACAATGAATAAGTACTTTAATTGAGTGAAGTTTAAGTGACAAGGAATAAGTCGCCTTTACAGGAAGAGATTTTTTAACATAACTTAATCAAATCCATCCTATTCTATCATCAGGAATTGTCACAGAATGACCAACAGAGTACGGTTCAATGTGAAAGAAAAGCCAAAAACTTACTGGATGCTTATTGGCCTTAGCTGTTACTGACTCTTGGACTTTATCTAATGAGAATATCTCTTCTTAGAGTTGGGGTTCATAAAATTATGGGTTACAAACCCAATTTGAAAACCCGATGGAAGCTATGACTCTGTCCCTAAAAAAAAAAATAGAGCAGGGGAGGGGGCAGGGGGGGCGGGAATCCATGCATAGCAGAGATTTACATGCCATTTTAGGAAGTTTATGAATATTCTAAAGCCTGTATTGTAGGTTTTAGTTAAGAATTCCTTTCCTAGAACAACGACATCTTTTGTGACCCTATATGCACATATATTTTTACAGATAATAAATAAGTGAAACAACTGTTTAGTTATGTAATACTTACCCTTACTACAGAGCTGTACCTGAGATTTCCTAATCTGTTCCATACCCACACGGATCCATTCCATTCTCTTGTATACTATCCTGTTCGGGTATTAAAAAAACAAAAAACAAAAAGAAGCTGGTTTAGCCAACATAGACTTGAGATTTCATGCCCCAAGACTGAAAAACGACTGCTTTAGAGTATGACAATTACTGTCTCAATATTCGTATATGGAAGACAAGATAATAATCTACGGAAGACTTTTGTCAATAATATCTGAGCCTTTGAGAGGATAAGAGCTTAAAGTAGGACAAAAGAACTAAAAGAAATGGGAAAGCAAAACCTTCAGAAACCTTCCATCAGTTATGGTGATGTCTCATCCTCTACAAAGCTGCTTTTAGTGTATTTTTAAAGTAAATTGATTTAATTTACAGCTGCATAAAATCAAATGATGGGTAGGGCAAAACATGAGACCAACAATATGCTATCTTCCACTGAAATAAAGCAATCTTAGCAGAATGTTTAAGGAGAAATCATCCCTTAGCAAAAAGTAATTAATTAATAAGTTAAATTAAGTGGAAAAGAAAAATGTATTCAATAGCAATTTTATGCATTTATTTTTATTGCCCTGGTTTTCAAAGGTATTTGCACGCATGTCAAAAAGAATTAAGGATATTTTGGGTTCTGTCTTTGTTTTTTTCCAAGTTAAATTTAGGGATTAAGTCATCAGTAAACAACTACTTAGAATCATGTAAGAGTTTGTTCAAGGATGATATTTTGGTATGTACAGGAATGATGGATTGTGGACTCCAAGGTCTTTAGACTCCGACAGGCCTCTAGTGAGACCAACCTGTAGACAGCAGATCTATAAACCATGTGAGTGAAAGCAAAGTTGGTGGCCTTTGTGGTCATTTTGAGCAAATAAGATTAACCCACTGTAAAGCTTAAACAAATATATTTAATAGCAAATATGTAATAAATACACATATTTCAGCTTAGAAATAGAGATGGGGAAAAGCATTCATTCTTTTGAAACATATATGCTATACTATATGTCAACTGTGGTTCTGGGTGCATGGAATACATCAGGGAACGCACCTACCTTTGTAGTGTTTGCAGGTTAGAAGGTGGGACTGACAATAACTAATACACATAATAAATAGACAAATTGCCCAATGTATTAAAAAGTGATTGTGGAGTGAGTTTCTACCACAGCGATTCATGGGAATGCAGGCTCAGGGCACAACAGAAACTTTCAGCAAATCATCCCTTTATTGCTCACACAGAATAAAGAGTTCCCAAAGGGCAAATATTCTCTTTGTCACTTACACAACGCAAAGAGTCCAAAAGAGCAGGAGAAGACCCATCACTGCTGGTGTCCTAGGGTGGCCTAAAACCGCTTCCAGTCAGGGTAGACAAATGATGGCAATGCATCTCTGCTTCACACCAGAGAAAAGAGATGAATCTATGCTATTTGAGCACAGTTCTTAGCCACTTCGAGGGGAGGGTCCCTGATACAGAGAATGCCTGCTCTGATGAGCTGCTGGGGTACTGCTTTCCAGTTTCCAGGTTTGTCTGGCAGGGCTTTTTCATTACACTTACATATCCCCAGACTTTGGAATGGCACAAAATAGAAAAGGAGGTGGGGATGGAGAAAGCCCAGGGAAGGGGGAGGGTGGCTCCTGAGCAGGTGGTGACTTCCCTAGAGAGTGAGATGGGGGGAACTGAAGTCTGGGGGATGGCTGCTTCACCAGCCTTTGTGATTTCCCTAACAGTGATGAGTACTAACAGAAAAGGTAAAGCAAGAAAGGAGGAACATCAGAAAGTCAAAGTTTGGAAGAGTCTAAGTTGCAATTAAAAAACTGATGCAGGAGTAGAAAAGAATACTTTAAAACAGATGCAGAGAAAATAGGCTTCTCATAAGTTTTGCCATCTGGATATTTCAGATCTTTTTGATGTATCTGTATCACCAATCTAGCAGCCCAGCTTGCTGGCAAATTACAATTTTTAAGGAGTTTTAAATAAATGAACTTATTTTGTTTAAAAAACAACTGTGAATGCCTGAATTTTGTCAAAAGATAACTCCAATAAGCATTATCTTGGTGTATCAAGTAAAATTTTGAATTAAAAAACAATTTGGGAGGGCGGGCCACAGTGGCTCAGCAGGCAGATTTCTCGCCTGCCATGCCAGAGACCAGGGTTCGATTCCCAGTGCCTGCCCATGCAAAAAAAAAAAACAATTTGGGAGAGTTTTATAAATGCTATTTTTGAGAAATGACATCAATATTATTTTCTGATAATCTATGGCATCAAAACGTTGTGAAAAAGAATCCCAGTTTATTAAAAGCGATATAGTGTTTGGCTTGTGGTTGATTTCCATGTATCTCAGGGAAGTGGAAAATTTAATGATAATTTTTTGACTGCCAGGTGTACTACAAATATAAAAGCTTCTGACAAAGCAACAAAACTTTCTTTGATCATTAAATAATTTAGATTAAAAACCTGCACCATTTAATTACATATATTTGGCATTAATCTTTCATTTGTTTTATATAAGCTAACAGGACTATCTGAAATATCTCATCAACTATAACTTTAAAACAAAAAGGACACTTTTTCATTGATTACATCTATAATTCTCAAAAATGTTCCTGATAGCTTCTGTATTGAAATGCCACCAGAAAAAGTAAAAAAAGAAATTAAAAGGAAAACACCAGTATATCCTATATCATCAATATCAAATCTAGGGGGAAATAAAAGATATAAAAATGAAGGTTTACATGAGAGATAAGTTTCAAACTATGAGCAAGAAGGAGGGTATGGGGTTATGCATGTGTGTACGAGTTTATCTAGAATCTATTAATTCTATTAATCAAATATGTAATAATTAATCATTGTGTTCATTTGAAGACCAATTCCATTTGGTCTATTATAGAAGATTCACCTTGTAACTTTACAGGAATATGTAAAGTTTACATGAATATATGCCTGTAAAAGCTCTACGACTAAGAGCTTTTATCTGCAATATAGCCCTTACTTGCTGTCCTTCAAGGTTTTTGCTAAAATCAAATTCACAATTGTAGACATAGGACTTAAACTCAGTCCTACTTCCATTGTTGGTGTCTCAGCAGAGTTTTAGAATCACTGCTTCCACCCTTTTATTCTGAAGTTTATGTGTGCTTTCTTTTATGATTCTCTGCAAGTATCAGAAGATGGTACACACCAGGTAAGAAGTACATGTATACCCAAACATTAACTCGGTGGAAAACCTGTTTTGGTGGCTATGGCAGAGGCAATGCTATGTTTTCCCCTAACCTTGTCTCCTTTCCCTCTGAGAAGACAGCTAGATTTTATTTCCTGGCCTCACTTTCAGTTATATAGGATCAGATAAGTGAATTCTAGCCAAAGGAACATGGCAGGAGTGTTGATGCCACATCCAGGCTTGGCCTCTAAAATTCTCCCAAGACATGTTCGCTCCCTATGCCCCATCTGTGGAAGGTGCCAAGGTAAAAGGGCCCCTAGTAAAGGTGTCTGGTTCCTTGAACACTCACATTGAGCAGTGTGCCTGTACCACAGCTCCACTGGGCTCTGCACCAACAGTTGGGACATATGTGAGAAACACACCTCTCCTTGGTAGGCCACTGGAATGTGGAGTGTTTTTTTTTAAGCAGCTCATGTAACTTACTGTACTAATAGAGTTTCTGAGGATGAATGAGAAGAGATGTTCCCGGAAGCTGTTTTCCATATTTTAGTGAGCTCACTTTCCTGGAAAAGAAGCTGAGTTCACTTGTATTATTATTTTATAAACAAGTAACACTTTTATACACAAGCAGCAGACTCCAGGAAAGAAGAGCCTGATCTCAGATTTTAAAAGACGATCTTTTTTTAATCTCAAGTTTATCTGAGTATGTTGCATATATTATAGTTCATATGTTAGTCCTGAATAAGATGTTAGCAGTTTCTTTAGGAAAATGGAAATGGATGTCTTACAAACTTAAATAAATGGACTAAAGTCACATAAACAGTTGAAGGCAAAACTAGAATAATGAACTTGAACTCCCAAACTAGATTCAATGCTTTTTACAACAAAACATTATGTATCCTTCTAGGAGATCATACAAACTCCCAGGGAATTTTTATAATCTTTGTTTTTCTGGGCAGCTTAATGGAACTCAAGACTACCAAGGATTTGGAGGGAATTGGAACTCAGCAAGAATTTTTAGAATTAAAAGGGCATAACCACAATTGCCAACCATTTTTTATAGTCCCTACTTAAAGAAATTCCCAATTTAAAACAGCTAGAGCAAATTTCTTAACCTGTGCGTCTCAGCACAGCAGTTTTCATATGTGTAAGCATCCTGGGGTTAGTGGAAGTTTAAAGCTCTAGGATGGCTTCCTCTATCCATCAGCAGCCTCACATTTACCTGAGTGTACTATAAAATATCAAATTTTTCCACACACGCCATGACAAGAAAAAGGAGTGAAGTAAGTACTGATGTAAGGACCCTGATGCCTTGACAGAACTGTAAGTATCACAAAAAAAAATCATTATCTGGTTGTTGAAAACATGGGTGAGAGAAAGATGCAAATCCCCCTAAAAAGGGGTTTGGGAACAGGTAGCCTGTGTTTTCCCCAACCAGTAATGGATTTCATTTTGATAAAAGCAATGATTTATCAAAAACATTGATATATCTACTCAATATGTATTTTAATCTAGGAGTTGGCAAACTACAGTCCACAGATCAAATCCAATTTATTGCCTATTTTTGCAAATAAGGTTCTATTAGGACACATCCATGCCTGTTCATTTATGGAGTATCTATGGCAGATTTCTCACTACCATAGCAGAGCTAAATAGTTGCAATAAGAACATATGGTTTACGCAGCCTAAAATAGTTACAGGAGTTTGCCAACCCCTGTTTTAATCCATCAAAATCTAAGCCTTTCTCAATTTCATATTTATACATCTAGGTCATTCCAAATTTAATAATGCATGTTTTGGAGTCTAAACAACAAAAGAATTAAAATAAAGACAATAAATTTTATGTTTTAATTTTCTAGGAAAAGTATTATCACAGCAAAGAATGCACATTGGGTATATCATGATAGGTTCTGATACTTCAGAACAAATCCTATCTAATGAAATGAATAGTCAAGCTACTGATGAGGATTATGAGAATTGGGTATGAGATTACAAAAAAGTGATAAATTGAAAACAAAAGTTTCTGACCATTAAAACAAGCGTGAAAATGAGTCCTTCATCTCTAGTCAAATGAACCCTCTAGTTTTTTGACCCTTGTTTCAACATCTGTTTAGATAAACAAAGAAAAAGTCAATTTTTCATTTCAATTTTAGATTTTGTTATACACTTCCTTCATTCTATTTTATGGGACTGAACCAGAGCAATATTTTCACAATTTACAAAACTCTTGCTGAATTCTCCAGAAAAAAAAAGACCACATCTCTCTTTTCACTGGTGATAGCTCAAAAAAATTTTTTTGTTCGTTTGTTTTGGTTTTGATTTTTACTTGCTTTGGTGTTAGTTATTTTTTGAATTAAGAAGTGTTTTAATTCTATATGTCCACTGAAGGTAGGGGACTGCCATAGCCCTTTTTATATCACTTGTACCTTGTACGTGTACAGTGACTGGTACATAAAAGAAATTCAACAAATTTTGCGGAGTGAATAGTATAAGTGTTCACTTTATTTTGCACCTTAATTCCAGGTTTTCTCTGAATTTGTAAAGTCTCATTTTCCCTTTATCAGTTTTAATATGGTATATATTTAAAATAATGATGTACTTGTAGAAAAGGTGCTAACAATAGCTTGCAATTCAGTTTCTCAAGTTATTTATACCTATTAGAATGTTTTAACAAACTGATTTCCAAATGGTTAAATGTACATTCTACTGGCACATGAATTTCATATTCATATATTCTCCTATACTCTTAAATATATTCATGCATCTCTTTTGATAATGCAAATACTGATGAATTAAGTTTTGGTATTTCATTTGGTTAAAAAAAAAATAGAACCCTTAATATTGTCTACACTTATTTAAAAGCAAATGTGTAAATTTTGAAAAGAAAAAAATATTTGTTTCTAGAAAAAAATTCCTAAAATGTAGATAGATTTGTATGAATAAACTAGACTTTCATATTTTCCCATATTGTTGGAATCATACATGAAAGACAGTACTGTAACATATATTCAGTGGTAACTTTAGATTCCTTTAGAAAAAATCTTAAGGTTATCAATCTATTTTTAGACAGGCTTCAAGCTTACGTGGGTGTTATGAGGTGGTTGACTGATGTTAAGGAGAGAAGAAATGAACATTCCATCCCAGCCACTCCTTGGTCTCTCTATTCATAGCTCTTTCTCTCCCTTATTATCTTTCAAGAAAATCCTGTTTAAGAAGACTAAAGGGATCCCCTTGATGTCTTGTTGATGTCAAAGCATTTTGTTAATGTCTGAATAATCACACTCACTTTCTTAATTGTGACTTTTACTAAATAATGCTTCTTTCCTCCAAAAGAGTCAATAACATAATGAAAAAGGTTTCTACAGAATTGACACATGTATTAAAAATTGCTTAAGAATAGCTGTGAAATATATTAGCTAAATGTCTGTTATAAAAATGCTGATGCAGTCAAATTGGAGCCTAATGTAATTGAGTTATTGATTTGAAAAGCAATTTTGAATTAGGGACTGCCATTGTTCAGAACATAATGTTATGCCTTTAAGGAATTTCTCTTACCATTTTCTTTCATAAGATGTTGATGACTAGGAGAAGCAGAAATGAACTGTCACTACTACTGAGTACATATTTGTTCAAACAATGTTTTGTTACATCTGATAAAAGGCTGTAGCTGAAGAGATTTTTATTAACTTCAAAAAGTGTCACTTTTTCCTAACAAAGACACCAGAACCACCAATTAGTTCTTCGAAATATAGTCAGTGTGCTAGGAGGGAGTTCTGTAAGTAAGAAGCAGTGGTGATGGTAACCTGGGGGGGAGGCAGTCGGGAAACCTAGCTGGGAATACTTATGAGGCAGGTTTCCGACATCGGGGGTTTAGAGTCTCGATAACAAGCCTGACAGGACAGCAGATCATGTGCTATAGATTATTTGCTCAGCATGGGATCTCCAGGTTCAGCAAAAGAGGGGGAAAAAGCAAAAGAGTTTGAAGTTTAGCTAAAGTTTAGACGAGAAAGTGGGCCAAACAGCTATTCCTGCTGTCAAAAAAGCAAAGCATGCTGCTAAAACTGTGGCAGAGGCTTAGAATCTGTGGGGCTGGCTGGAAGATCTAAAGCCTTTAGAACAGCAAATGGCCCTAAGCACTTTTCCACATATTTGCCTCCCCAATTGAAAGTTTGGGAAAGATTAATTTTGGGCATTTTTCCAACAATGCGATGTTTTCACAAAGTTGAAGCTATTTGGCAGGCATGGCGATGTTGGGAAGGAGTTTGGAAGCGCCCCATGTGCTGTCTGCCCTGAAAAGGCTGATACCAACCATGGAGACAAGGGAGCAGAGAAATGTTCATTTTCCTGATGACAGCTTTTAAAAGAAAATAGGGTGGGTGAGCGGGGAACTTTTTCTCATTCTTCCTTTCTCAGAGAAGCAAAAGAAAAAATACCGTTGAAACATACGTAGTCCAAAAGATTCATTTGGTTCATTTCCGAAATATGAATCATGAGCGTATAACAGTATCTAATAAAGTTGGTTAGCATATTCTTATTCAGCTAAATGCACTTATGAGAATTTAAAAAGCAGTTTAAATTATTCGGCCATTTTAATTACATCTCAAATATTAAATAATCACTGTTTGGCCTACCGCTGTTCTAAAATAGAGTATCACATTTAGTAAGAGATTTAAATAGTCCCCAAGTCTAACAAAGTAGAATCAAACATCATGCAGAAAAGTCAGTGCAGACGTTCAAAATGTCATGCATTCTTCCACCTTTGTGTTTGTGAACTTTTCAACCAGGGTCACAATGTAATAGTTTCACAATACAGAAGACTGGAAATATTCACTAAATCATGGTAGTTGTTTTATTAAATGTTCTTAGCATGTATTTCCCTACATTCCTTTGATGCTGTCATTCTAAAGGTTATGGTAGCACACTGGCAGAATTTTCTGCATTCACTTCAAATACTAAAATAAGGCAAGGTTCAAAATAGAAGAATAAATGAACAAGAGGACGAAAGAATAAAAAATAAACTTGAAGACCAACCTCATGACTGCTTAAGTATTATACTTTTTGTTACCAGCTAAATAGAAAATGACTGATTTACGTACATCAAGAGTGGCAGTGCCATTCTCAGGCACAACGTGAAGCCCAGCAGTTACCTCCAGTACTATGCAAGCACACACGCACATCTTACAAGCATCTTTGAATTCTCTCCAGAAATATTAGAATTTGTCTTAAATAACACTTATAAAAGATAAGGAGCAGGTATCATAGTATAAGTACCATGGAAACAAAATATATCTAGTGTGCCTGTGTACATGAAAGCTGTTACTAAGTAAAATGCTATAAATGAAATTCTCAACATAAAATTCCCACGATGCTCTAATATGCGACCATTATTTTTACATCCACATTTGCTTGTTTCGTTAGAAGGTATAATCACATTCACTGTCCTAAGTCAATGTCTTGGTACACAGCACATCCTTTAATTCTCCAGCTTTACAGAGCACAAAATGCTGTTTTCAGCCTAACTTTTCCTCTCTCATTTGATTTGTAAGTCCATTAATTTGTTCAGAAAATATTTGAACAGCTAAGCACACTCTGGGATCTCAGAGTTCCTTTTTAAGCAACTTGACTGGAAAAGTAGAGGAAATGAATTACTTAAAACAAATAAAAATGAAGGATCATAAGAAGAACTGAAACAAGTTTGGGGAAGTTTTTAGGTGACATAAGATTCTGAAGGATCACTAATTTAGCAGAGAAAATACTGAACTTTAGCTCTTTGAGAATCTGATTTGAAACTCTTTCCTTTAAAAATGGAGAATTATTTCCACCCTCAAATCATCTCTCTCTTTTGCTCAAAATCCATTTAGCACTACATTGAGCCATTATTTCTTGGATGTCCCTTACCTGTTCCTGTGTTTCATCTGGTCTCTTTTTCGATTACCAGTGTTCCTTCTTTCCCCAGACGTTTGTGATTAATCCAAAGAAATTTGTTCCAAGTCCTATAGGCATGTTTATGTTCCAGACTCTTTCTCCATGTCTTCCACAATGATAAAAAAATGTAGCTGGGTACATAAAAAATAACGACTATAGTTGCCAGACTTCTTTACATTTATGTATAACTATGCCGCTATGTTCTGGCTAATAAAATACAGCAGTTTTTAGATGACATCTGATGCATGTTCTTCTTCATCTCTCCCTCCATACTGCTACCTGGCACCACCTTAAACCATGAAGTCACACAGAGCTGAGAAAAACAAAGAGCTTGGTTTCTTGAGACCACAAAGTCTGATATTGACGATGGAGCAGGTTCTTGCGATATTTTTCCTATTTTTAGATTTTTTTGGCATATGCAAATGATCCTAATCTTATCATTAAGTATTTAGGCAATAAAATACTTGGTTCTTGGGAGGTTCAACTATAGTTTCCAATTCCTCACTCACTCCCTGTAATCAATTTCTACATCTCTACCCAAGTCACATAACTTACCCTGTGCCTACTACAGGAAAAGTTTATGGTCCTGTCTGACTTGTGGACCTTGTGTTCTGTCCAGCAGAATGACAACTCGCATGACACTTTCCACATTCAAACAGAAGCTTCAGAATGAGATTTGCTGCAGGGTCAGCCTGTCTTGCATGTCAGCTCTCAAACATGAGAATAACATTATCCACATGGACCTACGCCATTGATCTGAGCCCCAGAATGAGAAGACACAGGAAGCTGAGCTGAGCAGAAAAAAAAAAAGTATTTATTGAAGTAGGCCACCAATGATTTTGATTTTTTTTTTGGTTACCTTAGCAGAAGCTGATACAGAAATTAATTGCATATGAAGTTAAGTAACTATAAAAAGGCATGTATGGCAAAAAAGTTTAAGCATGTTTTTAAAAGTATGACACACTGCTTACCTTTGGTAGCCAGTAATAGCAAAAATAAAAATAAAAATCATGCATAGTACAACGTGATTTAGGAATGAATACTTTTATGGAGAGACTCAAATAGTCACAAGACAAGAAAATTTGGAATTTATTACTTTTTAATTATTTTAAACATTTCATTCATCCTTGAGCTTCAAACGGGTAAAGCTAATTTCTCTAATTTGTGATTCTGCAAACTAGTACAAACTTCTCATTACTTTTGTGCATTGAAGGACCATTATTTCTAATAGGTATGTCTGGTTAAAAAAAAAATTAAAAGTTTTCATTTAAAACAGAAATAGGCAAGTAGTGTCTCTACCCATACAACAAGGCTGGCCCAAAGAAAGAAAAGAAATTTCACTATTAGCCTATAAATATAAGAAAAATAAGGATCCAAAAGAAAATCCAAAAGAAAATGACAAGCATGTATTCCTTGCTCTGTCAGTTGAACGGGTGTAGAAGCAATGACACCTAGCAGCAAAGAGCACACCGAAACACCAGATCTTGGTTTCTAACAACATTTTCCAATAAAAGGAGTCAGGGCTCCTTGGAGAAGTGGCTAACTCTAAGGCTGGTGCAGGGAATTTTAAAAAGGAGCCTGGAGCAGTCTTGCACAGCCAAAAAGTAAGGAAGTACCTTAAAAAATGACCAGAATATGTCAAAAGTCACAGGAGTCAACTACAAGAGCTCCCCGT
Source organism: Tamandua tetradactyla (assembly GCF_023851605.1). Classification (NCBI taxonomy): domain Eukaryota; kingdom Metazoa; phylum Chordata; class Mammalia; order Pilosa; family Myrmecophagidae; genus Tamandua; species Tamandua tetradactyla. The sequence goes on from NC_135352.1 coordinate 35,596,624, forward strand.
GGCCAAATATAGAACAATTTGGGCACCCAAATAGGGTGATATTGGATAAAGAAACAAAGTATAAAAGAAATATCCATCAGTCCTCAGTGATATAAATAAATTATAGAATAAATAAATAACAAATGGGAGAGAAAGGAAAAATGTCCTGTGTTAAATAATTCCAAATAATTTATATACATACTCTGCCCTCAAGGAGGTAAGCATAACCCCATACTGCTTAAGTGTGGCCTCTGCCTAGTGACTTCCTTCCAGAGAATACAGTATGGAAAGGGGGAGGCGAATAACCTTGCTGGGGATAAACTTAAAAACATTATCTCAGTCAGGTGATCAAAGTTAACAATTAGGATAAGTAATATTGAGAATATGTACCCTTGATGTAGCCCACTGTAATAGCAGCGCTTTACTTCTGTGATCTTTCTCCCCCAAAACCATAATCCCAGTCTAACCATGAGAGAAGCATCAGACAAATCACAATTTACAAATATTCTACAAAATATTTGACTAGTTCTCAAAACTGTCTCCTAAGGTTATAAGAAGCAAGGAGAGTCCAAGAAACTGTCACAGTCAAGAGGTGCCTAAGGAATATGACCATTAAATGCAATGTGGCATTCTGAATGTGACACCGAAACTTTGGGTGAAAATATAAGGAAATTTGAGCAAAATATGGACTTCAGTTAACAATAATAAATCAACAGTGGTTGATTAATGGGAACAAAAGAAACCATTCAAATGTAAGATGTTAATGGGGGAACTGAGAATGGGATATATGGCAATTTTTCTGTAAATTTAAAACTGTTCTAAACTTAAATGTTTATTTTTTTAAAAGTACATGGACCTTTAAATTTTATTTTAAGGGCAATATAATCCTCTTCATTATATCTATCAATTTCTTGATTCATATAGGTAAGAAAAATAAATCTTTTCAGGATATATTTGTTGTATTGCCCAGACTATGGTATCAAAGTTACTAAAAAATATAATCTACATTCAATTTAGAATGCATAATTTTACATAATTTTAAAGATTTTGTCATTTAAAAATATCTAGAGGTGATTTAAAAGTCATTATAAATTATATACATTATAAGCTATGTAAAAGGGATTACAGTCTTATTAATATATAAAGCCTTGTTCTGTAAATATATGAAGTCTTCCAGGACAGCTAATGTTATGTCTCCTAAGTATGTGGGTGTTCTAGTTTGCTGGCTGCTGGAATGTGATATACCAGAAACAGAACGGCTTTTAAAAGGGGGAATTTATTAAGTTGCAAGTTTACAGTTCTAAGGCCATGGAAATGTCCAAATTAAAGCAAGTCTATAACAATGCTCAAATTCAGGCACCAACAGGAGGTTAGCTTCACACAAGAAATACCAATGAATTTCAGGGTATCTCTCAACTGGAAAGGTACATGGTGAACATGGCGATGTCTTCTAGCTGTGTCTCCAGGGTTCTTGTTTCATGAAGCTCCCGCAGGGGTGTTTTCCTTCTTCATCTCCATAGGTCTCTGGCTGTGTGGGTTCTCATGGTTCTCATGGATCTGAGTCTCTTTCCAAAACAGTTCCCTCTTTTAAAGGATTCCAGTAAACTAATCAAGACTCACCTGGAATGGGTGGAGTCACATCTTCATTTAACCAAAAGTTAATACCCACAATTGGGTGAGTCAAATCTCTGTGGAGATAATCCAGTCAAATTTCCAAACTTACAGTGATGAATAGGGATTAAAAGAAATGGCTGCTTCCAGAAGATGGATCAGAATTAAAACTTGGCTTTCTTAGGGTACATAATCCTTTCAAACTGGGACAGTGGGTAAGGTAGTGGTGAAATTTATACCACGATTAACACAGAAGAAAAATCTAAATATGCCATTTTTTCAGAATGGTTTTAACAAAATTGATGAAAATGAATTTTCTTGGTTTCACCATTTTATACACAATTTTGTGTCAAAGCATAATGGAAGAAAAATGTATATTAGGAAGGATTTTGTCTCAGTTGATTTAAATACAACTTCAATTACAATAACGTACCAATAACTAATTATTTCATAATGATTAATGTTAATTTTAGCCTTTCTTGACTTCAAAAACAAACCAAAAAGAGTATCATAATAAAAACTCTCTGATGGATTAACTTTTTCATAATATGTGTTGTGCTGACTTGAAATGATGGATGTACTCTAGAAAAGCCACGTTTTAATCCTAATCCCATTTTGTAAAGGCAGCTGTTTCTTCTAATCCCTATTCAGTATTGTATGTTCGAAACTGTAATTAGATCATCTCGCTGGAGATGTGATTTAATCAAGAGTGGATGTTAAACTGGATTAGGTGGAGGTGTGTCTCCACCCATTTGGGTGGGTCTTGATTGGTTTACTGGAATCCTATAAAAGAGGAAACATTTTGGGGAGAGATTCAGAGAGAGGAGAGCAGAACGACATAGCCATGAGAAGCAGAGAGTCCATCAGCCAGTGACCTTTGGAGTTGAAGAAGGAAAATGCCTCCCGGGGAGCTTCATGAAACAGAAAGCCAGGAGAAGGAGCTAGCAGATGACTCTGCGTTCACCATGCGCCCTTCCAGATAAGAGAAACCCTGACTGTGTTCACCATGTGCCTTCTCACCTGAGAGAGAAACCCTTAACTTCATTGGCCTTCTTGAACTGAGGTATCTTTTCCTGGATGCCTTTGATTGGACATTTCTATAGACTTGTATTAATTGGGATATTTTCTTGGCCTTAGAACTGTACATTAGCAACTTATTAAGTTCCCCTTTTTAAAAGCCATTCATTTTTGGTATATTGCATTCCGGCAGCTAGCAAACTAGAACGTGTGTGTTAACTGATTCTGTACACTATATGTATACTACTAGCATATATTAATTTCCTTTACAAACATTATCATAAAACTTACTTTGCTGGGTGTTTTATTGATTACCTGTTTCCTCTTTGAAGCACCTGGCTTACTTTTCTTGTTGATGTTTTCATTGATTTTCTATTTCCTTTTGGAAATGAGATGAGAGCTTTTAAAGAGGTCATGCTGCTAGGCAAGAATATGATGTTAAGTTGTGTGGTTTTCCTAGGGAATATCACCATTAAACTTGCTACTTCTCTTTCCATGGAAAGTGTTGTTGTTTTAATTCTATGGTGTGCACTATTGTTTTGTCTTATTCCACATTTTTTACAAGAACATGTCATCACTGTCTAATTTAAATGCATCACCAAGTCAATTTCTATTACAGTGAATTCTTAAAGTGAATAACTTAAATTTTGGAAGATTAGTTCAAATCTTACAGGATACACAAGATTTGAAAGTTGTGACAATCTCAATAACATCAGAGATATTAGTTGCTCAAATACCATCTTTAAAAATAAACAATTACAGAATAATTCAGGTAGCTATCCTCTTCATCAGTTTAATTGGGAAAAAAAAAACATATCTTATAACCTATCACCATCTGGATATCTGCTTTAACAGAATGATTCTCTGGGTGAGAAGACAAGTTAGGCCTCTAAATTTTCCAAGAGAATACAATTTTGCTATCTACAAAGAATTTAACTATTCAAAAATCATTCTCATTAGCTCAGTAGATTGAATTGTGCTCCCCGGTTTGGACAGGTTCTCGGTCTTGGCCCATGTATTAGAGTTCTCCGGAGTGATGCATGTGTAAATATTATGACATTTTCTTTAAGAGGAATTGGCTCACACAACTATGGAGATTGGCCAATCTGAATTCCGGAGGGCATGCTGCAAGTTGGAAACCAATGAAAGTTTCGGTTAACTCTCCAGGAGAAGCTGGCTGGCTGAAGAAGAGATAGAAATTCTTTCTGATTGCCGAAGTCATCAGTTCTCCCTTTAAGACCTTCAGATGGTTGGGTGGGACTTCTCTCATTGCTAAAGCCTATCTCCTTTGTTGATTACAGATGTAATTAGCTCTAGATACCACCAACTGACTAATGATTTAAATCCAGGAAATATCCTCACAATGATAAATCAAGTGAGTAGTTGCTTGATCAAACACCCGGAAACCGTAACTTAGCCAAGTGGATGCATTGAATTTAACCATCACAGTCTGCAGTCTGATGGGTATGAACCCATTGTAAATTGGATCTTTTGATGATTTACTTTACTTAAAGTGTGGCCCAACTGTATCAGGTTGGGTTTTAACTAGATTATTGGAGCCCTTTTATAGACAGAATGAAATTCTGAGAGAGAGAGAGAGAGAGAAGGCTACAGGAAGAAGCTAAACATCAACGGAACCTGGAGGAAAAAAGAAGCTATTGCCGTGTGCACTGCCAAGTGACAGAAAAACATGGAATAGGTCTCAAGCTGCCAGCAAGCTCCAGAATGCCACGATCTTTGAGGAGAAAGCAACCCCTTGCTGAAGTCTCAATCTCAGACATCTCCTAACCTCCAAACTGTAGCCAACAAGTTCCTGTTGTTTAGCCAACCCATTGAAAGGTATTTATTTTATCAGCCATAAAAATTAATATAAGTACCAAATATTCACTGAAAATATCTGCTTTTATAAAAGGGCTGTGTAAGGTACATAATCATCAACCATTGCTCTAGAACTGTGCTGTCTCATGTGGAATCTATTAGACATGGTGACTTCAAATGTCCTTAGTAATAACTGAAATGTTGTGTCAGTGTAAAATACACACTGGATTATCAAAGAAAAGAATGTAATATCAAATTAATAATTTTATATTTTCTATATGTTAAGATAATAATATTGGGGATTCATTGGATTAGTATTGAGTTAATTCACTGGATTAAAATTAATTTTTACCTGTTTCTTTTTACTTTTTTTAGCATGACTACCAGAAAATTTAGAATTAACTAAGTGGCTTGCACGTATAGTGCTATTTGGATAGTGCTATTTTAAAGTCTCTAAGCTGTAGTACTGTAATAGATCATTTTTTCCAATAGAAATTAAGTATATCGATTTACTTTTCTATATATTTCACAGTTATAAATTTGGAAGGGCTAGTTCATAAATTTCAACATAAAACCCAAACTCTGTAGACATGTTCAACAAAAAGGCCTCTCTCATCCCCCTTAAAACAGGCAAAGTATCATATTGCATCACAAATGATAGAGATGCAGTAGTAGATTAGTGGGCATAACCTTAAAGAAATGTGACTATTTTATTCCGACTTCTGTTTAATTAATGAATAACATAACACAAACATTAATGTTATCATGAACATCAGTGATTTGCAGAATAAAATCCAAAGGACTACCTATTTAAAAGGCTGAAACTTATAAAACAGTGTTTTCATCCTTAGGTTAATAATTCCAAAGTCAGATTTTTTTTATCACAATTCTACAAGATGTGGTGGGGTATTGGGAAAATAAGGAAGATGAGGGAAAGCTGGCATTGCATGCTGAAATGTAGAGTTGGGAAAGTGGCTCAGATTAGTCATTGTCAGATTAAGACAGTGTCTTGTGTATATTGGAAAAGATATTAAGGATCAACAACTCATCAGCCCTAAACACCATTTAATGAGTGCCATTAGTGGGCTTAAAGGTATAAGCACTTAAGGGTAGGGTGAAATGAGGTCAAAGAAGGAAAATGGAAGAAACGTTTGAATGTTAAGGAATGGGAAAAGGCCACTAGATAAACTCTGTCACTCAGAAGTGGTTTTCCCATGGGCTCCCTACCCCTGGAATACCAAACACAACTTTAGACCATAAATCGAGTATGCAAAGTCTACCCAAATGCAAAACCATTTCAGCTTCGCTAAAACTTCACTAATTTAGATTGAGAAAGAATAAATGCTTGATTTAGTAAAAAAAAAAAAATCAATAAATATTCAGAGAGGTGTAGTTTTATTATATCAAGTAAAAAGAACAATAATTCAAAACTGTTGAAGTAATAACAAGCAAAGGTCCTGCCAGGCCTGCCTTGAAGAATAATTAAGATGTGTTTTTAGGTCAGCAGCACAAGAGTATTGAACAACTTGTAAACAAACCACAAATATGTTGCTACCAATTCATCAAAATAATTCAACAATCCTTACTATCTCAGCTTGCCAAGAACTCTAAGTGTCCTATTCAGATGTACTTTTCAAAAAGTAAATGTTTCTCAAAGCTGTGCTATCAAATTAAGACCTGCTGGGACATGAATCAAAAAGACCATTTATTTCAAACCATAACCGATTATCATGAAATAATTATCTCCAACTTCAGTTTTCTCCAATATTCATTTATAATAAACAGGAAAAGGAATAAAATTAGCCATTTTCCAAGTCACACTCTGAAATCACAGAAATGGACAATTAAACTCATCAACTCAAAATGTTCATCAAGCAATGGTAAAACAACAGCATGGAAGTATGCTTTCAATAAACTGAGCTTTGAGGCAGAACAAAAAAGTAGAAAAATTAAAAACCTCTCTACACCAAGCACCAATAATGGAAGTTAAGCAATTACACCTAAGAATCCTTAGTGACAGTTCTTTCCCAATGGAAAATCTTGAGATTTGAAGTACTGCAACTTTACAGAAAACAGGTTGGTTTAATTGCATAATAGGTACTTGCAATGCAATTTATTCGGATTATTTTATCTTAGGTTACTATAAAAATGACTTCATCAAATTAAAATTTAGTGCTGTGTCCTTGATTTTTATGGTTTTGATATGAAAAAATGTTAAATCTTAAAATAGAAAGCTAAGGACTTATGTTCTTAAATATCATCAGTAAAAGTTCACCCGAAAGTCCAAAATGCACAGAGATTTTGGCCCAAAAGAGAGGGCTCTTATGAATGAGCCATGCTAACCTGTCCAAGATTTTGATTATCTCTGGAAATCTACAATGTTCTTTAAGTACCCACAAAGATTTCCCACTCTCTGTTGCTTCTCTGGCTGCCTTTTCTTTCCCTTCATGTTCTTCATGTAACATGGAAACTCCAAGTTCAAATTTCTTATCAGTAATGGAAAACGAATCATTTTAATATCAGATTCTATTAACATTCACACTCAATGTTAGAGTGTTAGAGTTTTTATTGTTAGAAAAAAATATGCATGTGTGGTGTATGTAAACATGAATACTTTTAGTTTGGTCTCGAACGCTTGGCTGAGGACCTAAGTTATAGCACAGCAAGACCATCACTTTAGAAAAGAGCTCTGTGTATATGAAATATGTCTTGAAAATGATATTTGTTTGTCTTAAAATTATATTCCAAAACAAAGGATTTCAAATAGAGACCTATTTTGTCAGCTTTTCAGCAGGTGGTAAAAGCAACAAGATAGCAAAATTCAGACGTTTAGAAATGGGACAGGACAACCAGTAGCCTAATTTTGAAGTGGCAGCTGTGACCTAGCAGCAGATGGCCAGCCTGTCTGCAGTCTGCTTAGGCATAGAACAGCAGGAGCTGAGCAACAGGAAGCCAGCAGAGGGAAAGAAGCAACAGGAGGGCGTACTGGAAAGTTGTGTAATGTTATGTTGGTTGCTTAGCATTTGTTACTTGGAGAGAGGGGGATTTTGTTTGTTTCTATAATTATGATGGGGGATTTCAAGTTATGACCAGGAAAAATCACTGGGTTGGTGATTAGAACTCTGTGATAAGAAAACTAAATGCAACATGCAAAAATCACATTCTTAAAGGAATGCTTGTTTATTGCTCAGTGTTAAAAAGTTGTAATTTATCGATCCTAAATTCAATCTTGAAATGCTTACTCTTAAAGGGAAAATTGTTGAATGTAAAATGGCGTTAAGATAACTCTGAATTTTGTACATCAACATCCACACAATTAACATTGCTATAAATCTCTAGGTTAAGAACCAAGACATATTCTCTAACAGATTTGGTGCTAAGGTAAGCATAATGTGTTCCATTATACCATTTCCCACTAACAACATATTTCATAATTGGTTGTTAAAGAACAATATGTCTCTATCATGAGTCTTGCTAGGCTGAAGCACTGAACAATTTTTAAAGGCCTAAAATGGTGTATTTTTGAAATCTCATATCAATGAAAAATGGAAAAAGTTGCCTTATGTCATCTCAATTACAAACCCAATTGGGTGCTTCTAACATGAATCTGAAAGCTTTTTGTCTATATGCCTGATTTGCATGGCACTTTAGAATTGTTTTCCCAGTGATCTTTTAACTTTTTTTACAACCTTCAAGTAATTTCCCAAAAAGAATTGTGTGGTGCTACCTTAGAAGCACTAAAAATTTGCTCCTCGGGCTAGTAGTGACCTCATTGACTTGTCAACCAGGGGAAGTCTGCTTTGGGGAACATTGGCAGGACATCTTAGAAAATGGTATAAATGGGGATTCTTACTGCCAATTGGAGAAATAAGTATTTTAGAGTCTTCATAATCTGGAAGAAAATTAAAATCTCACTGGAAATCTGATGTGAAAAAGCTAACAATTATATTTTTGCAAAGTTACAGGTTTCCGAAAAAGTCAGTAATAGAGGAAGAAATAGAAATGTTTGCCTTATGGCTACTAGTGGACTGTATTGCTTTATCTGAACAAAAAAATTATATATATAATTATATATATAAAATTCTTTCCCTAGAAAATGATCCCATCATCCCATCAAATGTTCAAAAAATGTGACTTAAGCTTGAAAAGTAGCATATAAACCTGAGTAAAGTCAGAAATTATCATCTTTAAATTTTTTTCTCCAATTCCTTAATATTTCTTAACCTCAGTTTTCCTTGCTAATATATATATATATTATATATATATATATATATATACCTGGATAATGTAAGTAAATTTCCATGCAATTAAATAATAAATAGAGGGTTGGTTTGAACATAGATAACTTTCTTTTTATGTGAGGAAGTATTAAAAAAGAATCCATTTCCTAACTTGAATAAATCAGTCTTGACAATAAAGAAAAAATTTCAGTTAACAGTTTATATATCCCAAAACTAGCATATAATCAATTTAAAAGGCCTCTGGTTTAATTCCCAAGTCACTTTTATATATAAAAAAGAAATCTTCAGTGAGGCTGTTATAAATGATATTTAGCCAATTTGTTTTACAAATTATCCCTTTAAGATCCTCAGAGATCACACAAATAGAAAAATCCCTACTTTATTTTTATTCCACAGCACTTAGCAAATCATTTTGATGTATACTCACATCTAACCAAAGCAATGAAAATACGAATCTAAACCCAGTTGACAATGACAGCAGCTACAAATCTCCAAGAGGCAGCCTGCCAGTTTTCTAAATACCAGAAATAATCTTCCATCAAAGTGCCTCCAAGTCTATAGATAGGAAGTACATTCTAGAAATGTTCAAACCCATTGTGAGGTGCATATACTGGATTATTCCGGGTTTAAGAAATTGTGTGCCATATTTGTGAATTGATGTGTTCTTGACTCAGCAGTGACTCTTCTGATATCAGCATTAGACCACACAGAAACTTGAAGATTTCCTCACCACTGTAGTGCATTTTGCATTTTTTTTCCTGTTCACTTTCCCTTAGTAACATAATATATTATCTCAGGAAGGATATCATAAGGAAAATATCTATTTCATCTCATTTCCCCCATTTTACATATTAGAAAATAGAGGCCAAACAGATTTGCTTGAGGTCAAAAGGTCAAGATCTTACAGTTTATGGAAAAGCCAGGATTTCTCATGCCCAATCACTGATATTACCTCCAAACCATAATGCCACCTAGACAGAGATTTATTCCAGAAATTAGCTGCATGAGGTAATTGAGATGGCAATGCATAGAAGACCATCTTTGAACCTAGAAGTCATGGGTTTGGCCATCGGGGCCATCGAGATCTGAATTCCAGTCCATCATTTGCTTCTTAAAGGTTCGCTTTGACCCACAAAAGCTATCACAATTTAAATCATATGGTAAAAGGCCAGTGAGGTGATGTGATTTGGAGTTATATCAATCTCTTTAATATTATACCTTCCCTGTATATTTTCCCTTTCGTCAGGTGTTTTAAAAATCAATGATAAAGAAGGAAAACAGAAAGAACGGCTTCATTGTGTTGTCTCTTGGTGGCAATATAAAACAGAGAATTGTTGAATTTTGTCACAACTTCTGGGGTATTCATTAGCAAAGTTACATTTTGTTTTATGTTACGTCTTAAGATTGGTGATCAAGCATCTTGTGGAAATTGATTCATGAAAAGCAATAAAATAAGGCAATAATCAGTGGCTTGCGTGAATAAAGATCCTTTGAATAATTACTCAAACACAATATTAGAATGTACAGTGCAAAAATGTATAACAATAATCCTCCATTTCTCAAATCATATAGATGGTACAGATTAAAAATAAAAATATTAAAGTTGAACTTGGAGTCCAGCATATGAGGCTTTAGATCTGACTCTGCCATGGTGTATGGTTACTCAACCTCTTCGACTTCTTATCTGCAAAGCAGTGGTGCTAGACTAGATGGACTGGAAAATCTTCTCCTACTATACATATAATTCTAACACCATGATGAATGTGCATCTATTCTTTTATTTGTCAATCATGAGTAAAAAATCTACCATGTCCTTGGCCTTGTCACGGTGGATTAGTAAATGAGGCTTTTCAAGGGAAATCTTTGTGTGTTGAGGGGAAAGCAAACATACATTCTGAAATTAAAATGCTGGCTATTTATTGCCTTTCTGTGTTTTGATCTCCAAATCAAATACTGAAGAGATCCCTGTCCATTAAAAAATAGCACAAGCTCCAATGGCCCTTACTAATGTATCACTATAGGGGATATATTAAGATCTGAATTATTTTGACATTTACAATAAGGTTTGGGCTTATAAGCACGAGGCCACACCATATTAAAACTTATTAGCATCTTATTACTGATTAGATGCTCACAGTGTACAAAGGCTCTTGTTTATACAATCCTCCTGGGAAAAAACTCTAAGGGCCATAATTGCAATAATCTCAAATTACAGAAACACCTTTGAAAGATTGTCCTTGGTTTTACAGCACTAATTTAGGAAGAAAACATGGGTGGTAAAAGGAAAAAAATTCAATTGAAGTCATTTTTTAGCCGTGCCTTCAGAACTGGACTGCACAGTTTTTTGTCTCATTAGTTCATCAGGGTAGGTCAAAACTCACTGACTGAAATATACAAACAAATGAGACTTGAGAGCTCCAGGAAATTTTACAATGCATATGGATGTACGTTTTTCCTCTGACAAGGAATAGGTTGCTTCTTCTTGATTTAATGCAGATACGAGTGTATACAGATACAAACATCGTATGGAGAGGAATAATGTAGCGCTGCAGTAAAAAGAACACCAGTAGATACCAAAATATATTAGGATTTTTTTTAAGCAATGTGTTTCTAAATTCTAGTACTAAAGATTGTTTTATTAGGTTGCTAGAATTCTATTTATTTAAGGTATATATCTTCAAATAATAGGTGACAATTATTATTATATGCCAAAGAATGTTTTAAGCATTGGCCTGTCTTAACTCATTTAATTCTGACAACATTCATGTGAGAGAAAATGTGGTTATTATTCCCACTTCTAAGGTGAAGAAGAGAAGACATAAAGAAATGAACTGTCTTGTGCGAGGGTATACAACTAACAGGGGATGGAACTTCCCAAGTGCTGTAAGCCCCCTCACTTCCACCGCAATATGCTGGCTTTCTGTCCTGGGAAGCACTGAACTGGCTACTAAACAAAAGACCTTGTTGCCTCCTCCAAGAACTTAAGTGAAAGCACCAGACCCAAAGGGAAACGGGTAGTGCACAAAGAAAGAAAAAAAATGCAGTCACATCTATTCTTCTAAGATGGCATTTATTAATTTTCACAGGAATTTCTGAGAATTAAGAAGCTGAGCAAAGCTGCTGCAAAGGTTGAATACTTTGAACATGATACAGTTAGAATAGAAGTACTGTAAGTAATTACAGTAAAACTTACTAAACATTCAGGCTGTGCACAGTCAACACTCTTGAAGGATTATGAATTTTAGTGTGCATCCACATAGCTGCTCTTTGAGGCTACCCAAGTACAAAATGCTGCTTGGTGCCACAAGAAATGCAAAGACATTTTTTAATTGCAAATAGGTGAGAAACACAAAAAGTCTGAGTTCAGATACAAAAATAAGAACCATAAAACAGCTAATAATGGACTGGGCAGTCCTCAGGAAGAAATTAAACGTGACTCCGGGTTTCAAGTTAAACAAGATTGAAGAGAAAAGGAGGCATTTCAGGGAAGAAAAACACAGAGGATTGATTAAAGTGTAGTGAAAAGAAACACTTTGCTAAAATTAAGGATTCTATAAGAAAGTGATAAAATTGGTTAGAGAGATAGATTGGAAAGATTATATAAATTATCTATAGTCAACCCACCTTGTTAGATAAATACTATTTTATCATTATATTATAGTTGAGGAAAATGGTGAAGAAAAAAAAGTTTAGTGAACTATCAAAAGTTAGTTCACCTGTGGTAAATAGGTAATAAATAGAGTTTGGTAGATTTGTACCTTGAAGCCTCAACTACTTTAAAGTAAAATTTGAACAATTATAACCTTGATACATCTCCATGTTCATTTTATTTTCACCCTAACCAGAAGCAAAATTTAATAATCAAGCAAGGGACACCCATTATCAATTTAGTACACAAAGAGAAGTCTCCATTATTAAGTTCTTAAGTCAAAGGGTGTGGAAGATTTGTCTGAGAGCAGATACTAAACTCCATATCCAGATTCAGTCTGAACTGGAATTAGAATATGATAGAATTTCTTAGGATATCAAATAGCCTGCATTTTCTTTCCAAAAAGCTTCTTTAAAAAATGTTTTTTTATTATAAAATATAACATATGTACAAGAAAAAGCAAAAACATTCAAAGCACATTTCAACAAGTAATTACAGAACAAATCTCAAAGCTTGATATGGGTTTCCATTCCACACTTTCAGGTTTTTCCTCTAGTTGCTCCAAAAACACTGGAAGGTAAAAGAAATATCATTATAGTGATTTAGTAGTCAAACTCATATGTTAAATCCCTTCTTCTCTGTTATAACCCCTCCTTCTCCTTTAATCTTATTCCCAATCTATAGGGGTCTTTGAGCCATGCCCATTCTAACTTCTTCACGTTGAAAAGGGGTGTCAGCAATGTAGGATGGGGATGGAACCTGCTGACATACTTGGAGAGGCTGGCCCCTCTGGGCTTTAGGACTTATCCAGCCTAGGGACCCTCTGGAGGTTATAGACTTCAAGAAAGCAAACAGTACAAAAAGCTTCTTTTTAACTGTTCTTAATGTCTGAACAGGAAGAAATGCCTTCCACATACTCATTCTTCGTGATAGTCTGTCTGTTCTACCTGATAGTTCAAGTCTCTCTCTCTCTCTCTCTCTCTCTCTCTCTCTCATTACTACCTTATGGCAGTAAATGTGCCTCTCATTGTCAGGTCTGGACCCAGTTACTTCTCCATGAGTACTCATGAGATGAGTAAATGAAAAAAGCAAATATGTTAATTATTTGCTAAGGTGTTTCAAAATTAGTACTTGCAAAAGGAGCCTGGAAGTTAATTTCCCAACTTATGTTCACACAGAGAGGAGTTGGGGTACAGTGGAAAGATTGTCGGACGTTGAAGTTATGTGTACTTTGCTTAGGAATTCAACGCCAACTCTTAATTATCTGCTTGACTTGAGGAAGCAACAACTTTTCTGGACTAAAGTTTTCTAGTCTGAAAATGGGAGTAATAACTTATTTCTTATGAATATCATAAATACATAGAACAGTGACCACAGTGCTTGATCTAAAGAAGATGCTCAAGAAATAGTAACTCCCCTCCATTGCCCCATTCTTGTTGGCACTCTTTAAAAAAGGAAACAACTCACAAGTTCACTGGGCATCTGAAAGACTGAGGATGAAACTGCAAAGATCAGGAAAGGAGAAGTAGGGTAGTGGAGTGATGCGAAATTGGCTCAAAAAAAACAAAACAAAAAAAGCCCTTATTTTATTTCCCACCATGACCAGTTCTGAGCTACCAGTGGTAAAACAACCAGCTCTCAAGCTTCCTGAATATTTAACAATCTCTTACCACAAGCCATACTAGCTGGCTTCAAATCCTAAGGAAACTGACCATTGCTATTTTCCTCATTTGGTAGTGGGCTCGTCTCACCTATTTCCTGTCTTGTCTTCAAAGCGTGGGTGTATGGAGTGAGGAGGCCAAATTCAGACTAAGCCAAAGTAAATGTTGGTAGTAGGAAAGAAATAATATTAGCTAAGCAATTTAAAAATTCGAATAGATAAATGTAGAAATATATGATGAAATATTTATTTAGTTTAAAATTCCTAGAGTTCTGGCTTCAGGATTACAAATAATGCTTAACACATAGCATTACTGTCTATAAATTTTGGTTGACTGGATTTTCAGGTAAGTAGAAGCCTCAACTATAACCAATGTAGCTATAATGTATGGACATTCAGCATATTAATCTAAAAATTGTAACATGATACCTATTTCACAGATTTTTTGCATAGATTTGTGCCTAGATTTTAGAGCTATAGGCTCTTTGTCATGTTGGATGGCAAAGGACTTGAATATATGGTGCTTGGAAGCTAATTGTCTGGGTTCAATACTTAGTTCTTCCACACACTGCATGAGCAAGACATCCTGGTGACTTACTCTCTGGGTGTTTAAGTTTTCTCATCTTTAAAATAAAAAGCATATTTACACCTACTCATAAGATTATTACGAAGATTACATAATTTAAATTGTGAAAACTAACAATGTTTGGCATAGGATAAGGTAATAATTAATGCTTCCTATTATTATTTATAATACAGGACCAATAAATGCTAGCTTCCATGCCTCTCTATGTTGCTTCTTGTTTCTGTGAGTCTTCATGTTCTTCAAAGTTCTTTATAAATTGGCCCTCATTGCCAAGTCAGTGTACTCTCCTGCTACATTTCAAAATGTGCCAACTAGGGTGGGCCATGGTGGCTCAGCAGGCAAGAATGTTTGCCTAAAATATCCTCCCTGTTTTCTTCCACTCATCTAAATGTGATCTAAATTTCCAGGAACAGGTTTTCACTCTAGAGCTTCATGGCTCTCCTCTTCTCTTAACTCTTACAGCAAGTCAAGTTATACCATGTAATTACGCAGTTAACTAAATATTTTTTGTGTTTTCTCTGTCCTTGAGAAAGGGAATGCATATTTCATCTTTGTTTTCCATAGCTCTAGAATCATGCAAGAAACATAGAACCTCCCCAAATAAGTACAGATTGGTTAGTTGATTAGTTAGAAGTAAATTTGATTAGTTTAGTATCTATAGTGGTTTCATCAAAGTAATTTTTGTTTGCAAATAATATTGTCAATTTTCAATTGTCAGCCATTTAGAGAGTACAATTAAGAGATGATATTTAATTGCTTAAAATTATTAAATCATTCACTTTACCTCAAGGGTTCCATGCACAAGTGTAACTTTCCAGAAACCTACAACCTACTGATGGGTCCCCAGACCAGATAAGTCTTGAAACCTAGCCCAGCCTCTGAACATCAGATAGTTCCATCTCCCTACCCCATATTAGTGACAGACCCTTCCAATATCAAAAATTTAGAATGGCCAAAGCCCAAATACCCCTAAAGAGGCATAAAAAGATCAAAGGTGATGGTGGAGTTATACAGAGAAGACAGGATTTAACAAATGAATATGATTGCTGAATCATTAAAGTGATATCTCTTTCAGTCTCCAATATCTTAAAGCAGCTCGAAGCAAAAACCTAAAATTGTGAAATTGTAACCCACGTCAAATTCTGAAATATGTTCTACAACTAATTGTGGTGCTGTGCTTTGAAATGTATTGCTTTTTTGTATATATGTTATTTTTCACACAAAAGAAATCAAAAGGTTGTTTGTGGTGATAAATATCTAAACCTTCTAGCCTCCTATATTCTTGAGCAGCTAGAAGGAAAAATCTGAGAAGATCATGTGGTAGCCCATGACAAACTCTGGGATCTGTCCTGTAACTACTTGTTGAAGAGTGCTTTGAAAACCATGGCTTTTCTTATTTCTTTGCTTTGTATATATGGTATACTATACAATTAAAAAGTTTCTTAAAATTACTAAATCATTCACTTTAATAATGTGTCCTGTCAAGTCTAGATATTTCTAAGGTTTGATTTTTTAACACTATTATCATGAAATCAATTTCATTATATAATGATAAAATATCCTTCTTTTAGTAATGGTGGAAACTTCTACATATCTAAACTTCAGTGAAAATGTACTACATTGGCTCTCATATAAATTGTAATAGAAATAAGAAAGAAAGAAACCTCTTTAACTGTATGTGCTGTGTAGATTTCTCTTTACTATGATAATAATGAATGGGGTGTGATTATGCAGGCTTCTAAAGTTGTCAGAATATCACAGAATAAGATGTCTTGTGTGTGTTGGTTTGAAGATAGTATATATCCCAGAAAGGCCATTTTCTTTTTCCTAACCCAATATTGTTGGAGCAGATCTATTGTTGAGGACAGAAGCTTTGATTAGATTGTTCCATGGAGATGTGACCCATCCAATAGTGCATGGGACCTTTAGATTAAGTGGTTTCCATGGAGATGTTTCACTACTCATTTTTGGTGGGTCTTAATGAGTAGTGATGGCCTTTAAGAGGGAACCAATTTGGGAAAAGCTCAGAGCCAACACAGACAGAGCTGTTTGGAGATGCAGAAAAAAAATGCCCCCAGGGAAGCTTTTTGAAACCAGAAGCCAAAGGACCAGCAGATGCCAGCCACATGCCTATCCAGCTGACAGGGGTGTTCCAGACACCACTGGCCTTTCTTGAGTCAAGGTATCTTTTTATGGATGCCTTAGTTTGGATACTTTTAATGTTCTAGAACTGTAAACTCATAACTTAATAAATCCCCTTTATAAAAGCCAACCCATTTCTGGTATATTGCATTCTGGTAGCATTAGCAAACTAAAACACTGGGAAAACAGAAAAAATAATTAAGAAGCAGTAAAATGTTTCCAAGGAGCCCAACACCACTCTTAAAAAGTAAGATAGTGTTCATGTTAGGATATATTGGGGCAATCCACTATTGCACCATGAGTTTGTCAGCAGTTGCTCTCTCAGACATATAGTAATGTTTGTCCATTTATTTGCACTCTAAAGATTATTCATATTTATTTCTAACACCACTTGATCCCTTGATACTGGTCTTCTCTCTGCATTTGCCAAAGCACATAAATTTTGTGACTACAAAATTAACGTTTTCTAGCTCTACAAATGCAACAAGTAGTGTAAGATTAGTCAGTTATTTCAACATTAAAAAATTAAACCAGGGTGGGCTACGGTGGCTCAGCAGGCAAGAATGCTTGCCTGCCATGCCAGAGGACCCACGTACGATTCCCAGTGCCTACCCATGTTAAAAAAAAAAAATTAAACCAAGGTCCACTAGGGTTTTTCAACCAATGATTTCCTGAGCTAATCATCTGGGATAGGTGTTTTTTTTTTTTTTTTTAATCTTTCTGAAATATGTTACATGTCTTATTTATATAATCCCACTTTTACAGGAAAAGCTTGACTTAAAGGAGGAACTTAAGACCTGTTAGTTTCCCTATAACCTGACCTCTCAAGCATGGAAAAGCAGAGACTAAACAGAAACAATCACAAACCCTAAGCCTGATAAAATTGTATTTACATGAATAACAACAAAGTAAACCAAAATTATATGCATTTACAGAATCAGAAATCCAAACAAATACAGAATTTTAAAAGTTTGGGTTTACTTGTGTACATACTGGGACCATTTATGTCTGACCCAATTTGTCTGATGGCAACCTGGACATAACTTTACCTGGGGATAGAAGATGGCTCACAGACCTCTCTTATACAGCACTGTGGGAGAGCAGTCAAGTTGCGAATGTCAGGAGCTATGAACTGTTAGCTGCAGGTTGTATAGTGCAGTGCCCAGGGCCATGAAAAAACTGTTCCTTATGGAAGAGGGAACATTAATATCCTGTGAATGGGTAATTCCTAGGGCAGGATGTGTGCTCAAGATAAGATGCAAGTGTAGAAAGGATGGGCGGGGGGCTTTATGCTTTGGCCTCAAGTTCTTTTATAAACTCATTGTATGGACAAATTCTGAATAAGAGCACTCAAACAGGTCAACCTGTAAAGACCATCCTTTTTGTTGTGGTTGTTACCTCCTGGCATTCAAGGAAATTTCTTCATGACACTAGCTGGATATAAAGTTAAGGGCAGATGGCTTAGAGTCTAAACAACAGCAATAACACATTAAAATAGCAAAATATGCAGGTTTTGGCAAAAAAATTACAAAGTATGCAAAGAAACAGGAAGCAATGGCCTAGACAAAGGGGAAGATTAAAATATCAGAAAATATCAGTGAGGCAGACCAGACCTGGGATAAACCAGACAAAGACTTTTTAGACATGGTCCTAAGTGTGCTCAAAGAGCTAAAAGAAAATATGGACCAAGAATGGAAGGAAATCAGGAAAATGATGGCTGAATAAAAGATAACATTAACAAAGAAATGATGTTTTAATTTTCCTTGGCTGCTCAAGCAAATACCACGCAATGTGTTGGTTTAAATAAAGGGAATTTACCAGCTTACAATTTTGAGACTAGGAGAAGGTCCAAATCAAAGCATCATCAAGGTAATGTTTTTCCTGAAGACTGGTATTCTGGGGCTGGCTGCTGGTAATCACTGGTCCTGGGGTGCCCTATCACCTGGCAATGTACATGGCAGACTCTCCTGGCCTCTTACTTCTCCTCTGAGTTTCATTGATACTCTGCTTCTCGCTGCTCCCTCTGTGGCTCTCTCTCTTTCTGAATTTCATTCCATTTATAAAGGACTCCAGTAACAGGATTAAGACCCATCCTGATTGGGTTGTGCCATATGTTAACCAAAGTAACCTCATCAGAAGTCCTTCTTACAGTGGACACACACCCACAGGAAAGGATAAAGTTGAAGAATATGTTTTCCTGTGGTGCACACAGCTTCAAATTATTCCAGATGAAAATTAGAAAAAAAAAAAAAAATGAACCACACATTGCTGAAAACCACAATAACAGAAACTAACAATTATGTAGAGGAGATTGCAATTAAAAGCAGACTGCAACTGGCAAAAGAAAGAAAAAATGAGCTTGAAGATAAAACATGATTCAGGCTGAGGAACTGAAAGAAGAAAGAATGAAGAAAAGTGAACAGAGCCTGAGGGACCTGTAGTATACCAATATACACATTGTGGGAGTTTCAGAAAGAGACGAGAGAAAAGGGTAGAGAGAATATTCAAAGAAATAATGACTGAAAACATCTCAAATTTAATGAATGATATGAATATGCACATCTAAGTGGCTCAAGCACTTCAAATAAGACAAACCCAAACAGATCCATACCATGGCATATTATAATTAAACTGCTAGATGCCAACGATAAAGAGACAATTCTGAAAGCTGCGAGAGGCAGCATCCTCACATACAAGGGAGCCTCAATAAGACTAATTGCCAATTTCTCTTCAGAAACCATGGAAGCAAGAAGTCAACAGGATAACATATTTAAAGTGCTGAAAGCTAAAGAAAAAATGCCAACCAACAACTCTGTATCCAACCTGTTTCAAACATGAAGGTGAGATTAAAACATTCCTAGTTAAGCAAGGGATGAGAGAGTTCAACACCACTATTACAGCTCTGCTAAAGGGCATTCTGCAGATTAAAAGCAAAAGATAAACAGACAATAGATCAAAGCCCTGTGAAGAAATAATGATCTCTAATAAGGGTAATGATATGGGTAATTATAAATGCCAGTACTATTGTATTTTTTGGTTTCTAACTCCACTTTTTAATTCCTAAAAGATCTAAAAGGCAAATATATAAACGGTATTGATAAACCAGTGATTTTGGACTCCTAATACATAAGCACACAATTGGTGACAAGAAACACATAAAAGTGCAGGGACAGAGAGGTATAGGAAGACAGTTTGTGCACATTATTGAAATTAATTTGGTATCAAGATTTAAGATGTTATATATAAGCCCCAGGGTAACCAAAAAGAAAATAACTGAGAATATGCAAGCTCATAAGGAGCAAGGGGCAGAGAGAATGGGGAGTCAATGCATAGTGGGTGTAGGATTTCTGTTTGGGAAAATGGAAAAATTTTAGTAATGGAAAGTGATGAAGGTACCACAACATTGTGAAGGTGATTAATTTCAATGAATGGTATTCTTGTGAGTGGTTGAGATGGGAATTTTTATATTGCAAATATATTCTCATAATTTAAAAATAAAAATGAAGAAATATTAAAGAGACTGACAAATAAATGCATTACGTGATGCTGGGTGGGGAGAAAAGAGAAAAGGCTTAAAAAGGCATTATTAGGATATATGAAAAAATGGAATATAGACCATAAACTTGATATCAACATTAAATTTCTTGAACTTGTTAATTGCACTTAAGGTGATTAAATGAGTGAATATCCTGTTCTTAGGAAATGTTCATGACAGTGTTGGATGTTCAAGGAGCATGATATATAACAACCACACTCAAGTTCAGAAATGGATAAATAGAACATAGGTAGATAAGTAGATTATAGATAGGCAGATAGATGGATTGATAGATAGATGGATATATAGACTGATATAGCAATTGTGGCAAAATGTTAAAATTTTGAATCTTGATATCTTAGGGAATAAGGTTATGCTGGAGTTCTGTGTATGAAATTTGTATTATTTTTGTAAGTGTCCTATAAGTTTGAATGTATTTCAAAATGGAAAGTTTCAAAAAGAAAAAGATTGTGCTAATTTTAGAAGCATATAAATTTTTATAAATAAGTAATTATTTAAGAATATAATCAGATTACACTCAAAGGAATGCATCCTCATAGCAAAGCAGAATTCCTGGCCCTCAATAAATATTTATCAAAAAATTAAAATAATAAAGAATAAAGCAAAGAAGAAGTCCTGAGTGACAGGAGGCCAAGAAATTGTCTTATTAGAATCTGGCCACCAAGTGCCAGACTAAGAACTGGGAACTAAGAAAGGTTAGAGACAGCAGGATGGGGTGAGGTAGGCATGGAATGGATGGCAAAGGGAGACCATTTTAACATTTCATCTCTCTTTCAATCTTACTGTCCCTTCACGTCTTGTCTTTTATCTCCTCTCAGTTTTTTCTCTTCTTGACTTCTTTATTTTAATGGCCTTTGTGTGCTTCTTCCATTATATTTTGTTTTTCTCTTATTATTGATCTTTTCCATCTGTAGCCACCAGTACCTTCTGACTCCATTATCTTGAAGTTACTTTTAATTATGGTTTGGTCCCATGTCTTGAAGAAAAGTGGCATCAACTGCTTTTAAGAAGTACATTCTGTCTCTTTCAGCAGATTTAAATAGAAATATATGCAAATATCCCGCAAGACCTACAGCCAGTAAAATAAAGAAATATAGCACTCTTCGATTGGTTACGTAAAGAAATCCTACTCTTCCTAACTTGGAGGAGTAGTGGGAGGTTAAATGGAGAGATTTTATTACCCACATCATAATCAAGTTCCAAAACCACCTTCATTCTGTTTGGTGCCATCATATTTGAAAAGCACTGTGGAAGGACCATTTGTTACAGGTAGAATACTTTTAGCAATGCCAAAATTGTAGTAATTCTACAATGCTTCTCTAAAATGGAGCCAAAGTAAGACCAGCATTGTGGATGGAATAGCACTACTCCCAGGTGAAAGTCTGCAGATAGGTTTATCTTTAAAATTAGTTTACTGAGTTAATTCAGTAGTTTACAGAAATATGACTATAATTTCATGCATTTGTTTGTAAGCTGTCGGAATGTGATATACCAGAAATGGAGCGGCTTTTTAAAAGGAAATTTAATAAGTTATGCGTTTACAGTTATCAGGAATTGAAAGTGTCTAAATAAAGTCATCTTGAGTGAAGGTAATAAGAGGTTACCTTCACTCAAGAAATGTCAATGGGTCAGCCAGGGAGTCATGTGGCTGGCATCTGCTGGTCCCTTGCTCCTGGGCTCCATTGCTTTCAGCCTCTGTTTCTGTGGAGAGAAACACACTCTTCCCTGGAGCTGGCTTTCATTTCTTGGATTCCCTTGGCTCTCTCCAGGTTCTGGCTTGTTTAACATATCATGGTAACATCTGCTGGCCCCCCCCCCAAGCATCTCTAAACATCGTGTCTCTGTTCTCCAAGAGTCAACAACTGTATCAGGTCAGCTCTCTCCAAAGTATTTTCTCCTTTAAAGGACTCCAGTAAACTAATCAAAACCCAACTGGAATGGCTGGAGTCACGTGTCCATGTAATTAAAAGGTCACACCCACAATTGGGTGTGCCATATGTCCGTGGAGATAATCTAAATTTCCAACCTACCATATTGAATCAGGATTAAAAGAAACAGCTACTGTCAGAAGATTGGGTTAAAAATGGCTTTTCTAGGTACATGATAGATTCAAACGGACACATCCCCCATTAGAAAATGTGCATCATGTCTAATGTGAATTTTTTATTGAAGTAGAAGTTACATGCAGAAAAGTGTATCCATCAGAAGAATACAGATTGTTGAGCTTCCCCAATTGTGTATCTGGTTCTCAGATCAAGAAATAAAGCATTGCCAGCACCCCAGAAGCAACCTCTTACCTCCTTCTAGTTACAACCCCCACCACCACAGGATAACCACCATACTAGCTTCAATCATGATAGCTTTTACCTGATTTTGAGAAATTTTCACTTCTACCTGATTTTGTACTTCGTGCATATGTACTCGTTTGTGTCTGGCTGAATCGGCTTTGCACTGGCATTGCAGTTTGCTCATTCTCATTGCTATATAGTATTTCCTTGATTTTCTTCTATTGATGGCTTTCAATATTCTGAAATAACCCATTTAGGCAGATTATTTATTTTTTTAGTAGCATGAGTAGAATTGTAAAACCTCTATGAATGAATAATTTATGTAAAAATTTCACAATGATATGTTGAACTTTGGTGTGATATGTTGAACTCTGCTGTTGACAAAGAGTATTGCATAGTTGGAAGATTACAGGAATATGCAATCCCAAAAAATTTAGCAAATTAAGAGAAATATTTCATCTATCAATAATGTTAATTTATGAGCACATATCCACACAAACTTGAATGTTTAATTTGTTGTCTTGCTATGGAATTAAATTCAGTTAATGTTTACTTTAAATAATTTCAATATTATTACAGATAAACGTAATGTTCTATATTTAGTCTCCAAAAATTTATTATGCAAGAAAAGGGAGAGGAAACTTGAGTTTGACAAGAGATTATAAGTAAAAATCCTGGGAGATTCAGACAATCCAATTACTTCATTAAACTTCTAAATAAACCAATTCAATCCCAAATTGAAGTAATAAAATTATAATGTGAAAAAAAAAAAAAAAGAAAGAAAAAAAACAGGCTGTACTACGGTGGCTCAGCAGGCAAAAATTCTCACTTGCCATGCTGGAGAACCGGGTTTGATTCCCGATTCCTATGCCAAAAACACAAAGAGAAAGAATTATAATGTTCCAGAAAAATAATCCCGGTATAATCTGCAACTGTCAGACCCTATTTGGCATGTCAAATATTCTCCCTGCTATGCTTTAAAAGAGACAATTGTAAACTAGGTTGTCCGGCGGATAGGAATCAATTTCTTCAAACGATCTGGTAAGGATTCCCTATAGTGAAGGACTGAAGAAACAGAGTATTTAGGGGTAGAGAATAGAGTTTGGGGGACATGGCAGCTGTCTCCAAATATTTTAAGAAATGTCACATGAACAGTGGAATGGATTTAATATAGGCTTTTCTTGAAGATTGAACTTGTGAAGTTTAAGTAGCAGGGAAAAGATTTTGCTAAATATTAAAAAGTCCTACCTATTAATTATAGCTGTCCAACAATAGAAATGGCTGACTCAGAAGACAATTTCCTCCTAAAGTTGAACTTACCCTTCAGGAAAATGATTGTCTCCAAATTTAAGAAAGTTTTACTAACAATTCTAGTTTTCAAAAGTAGAATTTCCAGTAATATATAAATTTTGGGAAAATATATTTTCTTAAACAGCTGGACCTATTGAAAAATTAAGCATTAGCAAAAGGTGAATTGCCAGTTATTATGTGCACACTATATCAATCAGGGTGAGCTAAATAGTGCTGCAGTGAGCAACAGTCCCAATATCTCAGCAGCTTTAAGTAGTAAAGGTTATTTCTTACTCATACTACATGTTCATCCTAAGTGGGCTCCATCTCACTCCTGGACTGAACGTGAAAGAGTAGCCACTCTCTCACAGTACTGCTTGTCATTACGCAGAGGGTGGGAGCGATAAATCACACACACACTCTTTCTTAAAGCTTCTATCCAGAAGGCATAGCATCACATCTGCTCACCTTTCACTGGTTAAAGCAATAGGAAACTTTAACAAGGGCCATAAGTAACCCACAATTTTGCTTCCCTTATTTTGCTTCTGTGATGGTTAATTTTACTTGTCAATTTGGCTAAGTTACAGTGTCCAGTTTGTGGGTCAGACACTGACCTGGTTGTTACTGGGGAAGTATTTCGTAGATGGGATTAGCATCTACAATCAGTTGACTTTAAATAAAAGAGATTACCCTCTAGAATGTGGATGGGCCTCACCTAATCATTTGGAGGTGTAAACTAGAACTGATGGCTCCAAAGTTCAGAAGAATTTCTGCCTCAAGACTTCAACATTGACAGACAGTTGGAAATTCCAGCCAGTCTCCTGGAAAGAACTTTCAGCCAGACACCTGGAAAATTCAGATTCAAGACTTCAACTTTACCTTTACCACAGTTTCCTGCTTCAAGACTACTCTACATAGTTCAGACTTGCCAGTGCTCGTGGTCACATGAGCCAATTCTCATAATAAATATCTTTGAGTGTGTGTGAACACACATATCTCCTTGGTTCTATTTCTATGGAACTCTCTAATACAAGCCATTTTGTAGAATGTCACGCCTCCTCCTAGGTAAGGTAATGCTCGTTTACAGCTGCAGTCAGGAAACCACAGTCTTTCTTGCAATGATTGCTTTTTGGCATTGAAAACTTCTAGGCAGTGTAACTATGATACAAGAGGGAAAAATATAGCCAAGTTTCAAATGAAAGATACTGAACTCTAAATTTTGTATAAATTAACTTATTTTCTTTCAGTACTAAAGAGGGTTCTTAGTTACTGATTTATTACTTATTGATCAGAATTGATCTTTTTCCTGAGAAAATGTGAGGTATATGTACTAATTTGACACCAATATATACAAATCTTCCCAAAAATTGCATTCAATGTACCTCACAGAAAGATGAAGTTAAAGAACTGATATCACTCAAGCATACACACACACGCATGCATGCACACACACACACACATGCACGCATGCACACACATGCATGCACACACATGCATACAGACACACAAGCATGCACACACGCATGCATGCACACACACATGCACACACATGCATGTGCACTTCACAAAAGCCATGCTAGTTGCCACTGCGAAACTAGGAAATTAAATCAATTTTCACATATTATGATGCAGTTTATTTTTTTCTTTTTATTTTTTTGGTTTTGTTTTACTAGCTACCTTTTATTACCGTGTTCATCTCTCCGGAATACTAAAGGAAGTAACTATGAGCGATGCTGTCCTGACAGTGAAATGTTCAACAGGCTAAGACATTTTTGTTACGTGAACTTAAGAAGAAGTTCTTCCTAAGATGTGAACCTAAGAAGAAACTTGGCTGTTGTTTTTCCTTCTTTTTTTCAAAATCATTTTCTGCATGCCTCAACATCTGCCGATTTCTGTACTCATTACTGATTTCTTCCATTGTTTTCTTTCTGCTCACTCCTGCTTGCTTAGAGAAATGTTTCTCTTTTGTTTCAACAATAGATCAGTTTTAAAAGTATTGCTTTCAAACTTGACCTGTCAGATTTTCATGCAGTCCTGTCCATTGATAAGAAACAATTCAGACAGCTTATATATTTAACAAATAGGAATGAATTGTTCCCATGTGTCAAGGAGGCTAGGTTTATAGATTTAGTGCTAAACAAGCTGCAATTCCTGTTCTCAGAGAAAAAACAGTTCTATCAGGAAGATGGAAGAGCCAGTAGACTGTCATACTAGCCTACATAAATGTCACCTACGACATAAGTGTAAGCAGGCTTCCATCTTCATTATTTCATTTCCCTCAACTATTTAATCATCATTAGTCACAAATGAGAAAACCTTTAGCGTAGGTTCCCAAATGCCGATCCAAGGATGAACATTGATTGGATTACCTAAGAAGCCCATGAAGGACTTACTTCAAATATAGATTCTTGGGATCTTGACTAGGAAACTCAGGCCTGTAAGTCTGGAGTGAGACCCAGTGAGACCCACCTTCCCAAAGCTCCCTTGATGATTCTGTTGCTGTGCCAGTTTGAATCTTTTAAGCACCCCAGAAAAGCTGGGCTTTAATCCCGATCCTATCTTGTGGAGACAGCCATTTCTATTCATCCTGATTCAATATTATAGGTGAAAACTTTTGATTAGATCATCTCCACAGAGATGTGGCATGCCCAATTGTGGGTTTTTGATTAGATGGAGATGTAATTCGACCCATTCCAGGTAGGTCTTGATTAGTTTCCTGAATTCCTGTAAAGGAGGGAACATTCTGGAGAGAGCTTAGAGTTGACAGGCAGAGCCAGTGTAGACGTTTGGAGATGCACGGCCAGTCGGATGTTGCTGTGTGCTTCCCATGAGATAAACAGGGCGAAAACCAGAGTTGTGTCATGGAGGAGCTAAGTGAAGGTCCACAGATGCCACTTGAGAAATCCCCATAGGAAACAGAGGCTGAAAGCAACAGAGCCAGGGAGCAAGGGAACCGGCTGACAGTAACCACGTGCCTTCCAGTTGGCAGATGTGCCAAACCCATCAGTCTTCCTCAAATTAAGTTATCTTTCCCTGGATGCCTTATTTTGGACATTTTATAGGCTTAGAACTGTAGGCTTGTAACTTATTAAATTCCCTTTTTAAAATCCATTCCATTTCTGGCATATTGCATTCTGGCAACTTAACAGACTTAATACAACTACACAACCAAGTTTGGGAACTTCTGCATTAGAGTGAATAGGGAATAGTATTTCTTTGTATAAAAAAATATGAACAAAAAATAGCAATGAACATTTTCATGCAAATGAATGAGAGCATATCTATTTATTCCTACAAACTAAAATGTCAAAAATAATGCAAGGCTAAATTTTAAAAAATGTTATAAGTAACTTGTGGATATGGGAAGGAGATAATTTTATAACATGAAATGATAACAATGGAGAGCAATATAGAACTGAATTCATAATAATACAAAAGACAAATTGGGATTACACAGTAGAAGAGCTAAACTACTAACTTAACCAAAAAGTAATGTTAAGTGGAAAAGACATTTATGCAAAACAAGCTTTTGAAGAATATACAAAGTATGTGAAATTAAATAGGCAATCAATAATCTGTACAAAATTCAGAAATGGGAATTGTTAAAGGAAAATTAATCTTGCCCAAGTGTTATGAGGCTCATCTAGAAAGGAATATACCCTGAATAAAATGGATAAACAAAGAAAACAAAGAAGTAATCAAGTTTGAGAAAGAGACATTAGGGAGAACTGAAAAGATTATAAAATGAAGTTAAGGAAGTGATAAATAAATCAATATGCATCAGTGATGGGAAAAGAAAGGCAGACTGTGCTAAAGTACATGCCAGGGCATTTTTCAAGTACTGATACAGAAAATTTATTGAGCAAAAAGAAAGAATGTATCTCTCATACATAAACACGCAGCTAAGTGCCCTGGTTTATTCCCAGGACTGAATATGGGAATTCAACTAGCAAAGTGGGGTTTAGGAGAAGATCATTTACATTCTATTGTATGTCCAGAACCCAAGTCCTGGGAATACAGCATCCATCCACAAAGAAAGGAATTGCAAATATTAGATATAAACCAGCTGATGGTGCAGAACTAGAAATCATCAGACAAAGAAAAGGCACAATAAAATCCAGCAGCACATAAACAAGTATGCTTGGAGAATATACAGTTCCAACAAATCTTAAAGCCAAGGAGGTTGCAATCAGCACAGCTTTTGACATCACATAAGGGTATTGCATGAAAGAATGTGTATTAATTCATTAAAAATCAGAAAACCATTCAGAAAAAAAAATAAAATGCACAATTTATCAAATTTAAAGCAGCCAAGTAATTTAAGGGTTTAGTGAGCAATACAGTAGCAAGAACTTCATTCTTGAAGTAAAACATAATATTGCAGACCATATGAAATGCTCTCCAAGGAGAAGAACACAGATTAACACTGTAAGCAAGTTTGAGCATTAAATCTAGCTTTGGACAATTATGGACAGTTTGGGTCATCTCATTAGGAGATTGGTCACATTCCATTGTGTGACATCTGACACTAACTGTTTTTAAACACAGCCCTGCTTCTTCTATTATTAATTTCTACCTAAGGGCAAATGCCAAGAGAACTTACTTTTAGTTTTTCCCTCCTGCTGCCATTTCAACTGTCAGGAACAGCAGGAGTCAGAAATGAAAGATACCACCCTAAAGAAAAGCTGTGCCACAGTGTCATTTTTAAAACTGACAGCTTTGTGCAATCCCAAATCTTAAAGAAAAGGGATTGTCACTTATGCATCCATTGCCACTTTGGCAAAGGAAGACAGTCACTCCCATCCGCAGGTAATGGTAATTTAAAATTGGCAAGTAGAAATCTTTTGCAAGTGGGTAATAGGAAATGGTCTGCCCCAATGACTTTAAGCCAATCTGAGACAGAGTACTTTTAAAGTCCGTTGGTCCAAACATAACTTACGAAGATGAATTTTTCTATCTGACTCTTTTATAATAAAGAAAGTGAGAGAGTACAGAATAAACCAAGATCATAAAGCAATTCCCAGATGTTAGTTAATTTTTTTAAATGAAGTGAAGCCATGTTAGATCTGTAGGTTTTGTAGAATGATAGTTAAGAAAAGGGAGCTCTAAAGAATACATGATACTGTAATGAACAGAGTAGACAGCTGCTACAAGGCTAATTGTTATTCAGAATATTTTTAAAAGACTAAAATTTATTTTCAAATATCGAGATTCAATGTTAAGGAAATGTCAAAAAGGTCCAGAATTTATTTTTTTCTCAGCATGCAGGTACTATAAAAATGGCAGAGAACTAGAATAGTTGAGGTGATGAGACAAATCTTTAGAGGCATAAATTGTGTGCACGAAGTCTACTCATAGGAAGAAAATACAAGGTATATAGACATCCTTTTTCTCCTGTCAGATAACAGTTGTCACAAAATATAAGCATTTTGAAGAAATATAAATCAGCATAATCCCCAACCTTATTTGATAATAAAAGACACGTGTTCAATTCTGTCCTTTTCATATGAAAATGGACAGCAGTTTCACATGCAAGAAAACCTCAGCAAAAACTTTGGTTTGTGCATGACTGCATTGATTTGGCATTCAACTACAAATGAGGATGTAGCTTCAAATAGGAGCAGGGCACAAGGAGACATGTCAGCTGATGTGAACATCTGCCCTTGCATTATGGCACTCTATAGAATGTGTAGAAAGCAAACCCATCTCAAGACTGTGTAACAGGAATGCATATGTAGACTAAGAATGTGATATTTCCTAGGGAAATTAAAGGTAAACCCAGTTTGATCAGAGAATATGAAAAGATGACCAAGAAAGTATCATCTTCCTCCAAAACATAATATGATTTCAGTGTTCTCAGAAGAAACTAAAAATCAGCTACTGTAATAGCAATTTAAGATACCCAAAGAAACACGTGCCATCCTCTCTGGCTAGAAATATATTATGTCTGACCTGATTTGTTAATGTAACAATATCAAGAGAGCTGAAATTATGTATCTTCAGAACTTAATTAAGCCTGTGAGTGATTCCTTTTGCCGTGTCACTATTACAGCCTGCTTTACAAGGGTGGCTGACCAGTTGCTCAGTAATTCAAGCAGTAGTTTGTGATAACCAGAGTGATGTTTGCAGTGACTAGGACAATTGCTGGGCTCTCTTCTTCATCCATCTACTTCCCAAATCAGAGATACCGCTAAGACAACCGACCTTCATTTAGATCAGCAAAACAACTCAGGATTTAAGTGTTACGTTTTTGTCTAGGCATTAGGATGCAGGTTATCGTCTACAGCTTTCAGTTTTCCATAACCATGGTTAGCCTAATTGCTGGCCATTTAATGCAAGAAACATGAGCCTATGTTCTCCTGATAATCACTGCCTTTAAAATGTTGATCAGACCTGAAAAGTAAATTAATTCTCTTTTGGCAAGATGCTTTGAAAGCAGGCTAGTGAATTTCAAATTAAATATCGTCTTTTGAGTGAGAAAAAACAAAAACTAGTCCTTTATTTACCTACCATTTACTATTTGTATTGCTTCGGATAAATCAATTAATATCCCCCATCCTCATATGAGGAAAATAAGATCTCATATGTATGTGAACGTGTGAAGGTAAGCTACATAAAGTATTTGACACTTAAGCATTAAATAGATGGTGACCTTAAGTAATATACATCCGTTTAAAATATCTGATGAGAAGAAAAATAATAAGCTAGATCTAAGGGAAGTAGATGTTTTCACATGGGATTTTGGTACAAAAATTCAGTAAAGAGTTTTTTTCATGCTTTAATTCATTTTTGGCTTTAAATGCTCAGGCAAGTGGATCAAGAATTATATCCCTGTTGTTTGCATTCACCAGAGACTGAGGTAAGTCAGATTGTTGATGCTCTAACATCCTCATGTCTGCCTCGAGTTACCAAAATCTATGTTGTTTTCAACCCAGTACATTCTTAAAAGAGTTAGGACTGAATGAGGAATCCTGTCTGCATTATGTCTGCCTCTAATTCAATGTCCTCTCCTCCCTTCTGACTTGCTCTCTGGGTGGACTGCCCCTTCTTGACCTACAAACTGCATGTGGCCCTTATATAGCTTTTACCTTCTACTGCTTCTGACCTCTAACTTCTTGATCCACCTTGGTTTCCAACTCTTTTCAGAAAGCCCAGCTCTAAGCTTAATTCTCAGCTTCAGCCTTGGTTGTCTGCGTCTGGGTTTCTGGGTCAGCCGTTGCCCATGGATCAGCCTGACAGCTCCAGTGTATGCTCAGTGTAGGTTGGCAATTTAACAATTGGGGGTGGGCATATTTGTGTCATGATTCCTAAAAGATTTAAATAGATATTACACAGGGTATGTGATCAGGTTTTTTAATGAGAGGCGCTTTTTCAATCACTACTACATCACACATTATGAACCTCTTATTTGACAAGCTGCAATCAATTTTGTATTCCCTTTTGACAATTTGCTACATCTAGCCTCTACTTTGTAACTTCTAAAAAATATGTCCATTACATACTTTTTTTTGCTCCTACTGTAAATGCAGCAATCCATTGTCCTTTTTCTTCTTGTTTTTCTATAATGAAAAATACAATTTTGCTTTCTATGCTTTTTCTGGTTTTTATATTTCAATCATTAAAAATATTGTACAAAATGTATTTTTCAGTGTTTCTAAATCCTCTACTTTCCTGAAATTGTGTTGTTAATGGTCACCAGTGATATTTTAATTGTCTTCCTTATTCCTCATTCTCTGTATGTTGTACCAGCCCATAAAATAAACTATCGAGCTAAGACTAGGGGTCAGATAGGTAACCAGGATTGGGGCAAACACGGCAAAATTTGAAGAAGCAACAGAGACTGGATGTCAAAGACAATTCAACCCAAGGATCAGGCAAGTCTGTACATCAGAAGTTTTAGTGAAGTGTAGTATTCACATGACAGATGGACACTGAAGTCAAAACCAGGTTAGAACTGGGACACGAAGAAGGGTAAGCACAAGAAACATTAGATGACAGAACATATGCACAGCGAAACATGTTCCACCAACTGGGAAGTAGAAGTGGAAGTTAAAAGCCACCACCTGAGGATTGGCTTCCGGCAAAAAGCCATTATCTACGGTCTGGGCAAATGGCAAACCAAATACTTTGTCCAAGAGCAGAAATCCATATCTGAGCTCACTGCTGGAAGCAGGAGTGAAACACCTGACTGGAGAAAAGAATATCAGTGTGGAAAATAATAGCACATCCTGATGTCACAGTAAAGATACTAAAGAATTGTAACTGTCAATACTATCTTAAAGCCTTTCTTTGTTTTCTAAAGCAGCCAAATTTTCCCCATACCTATTTTATTTTTCAATCTCCATTTTCTTTGGAAGATTTCTTCCTTTTCTAATCTCTAAATTTGGATCAGAATTTCTCTCTCTCTCACTCCTTTCTTCTGTCTCTTTCTGTGTACACATTTTTATACATGTTTATGTACATGTAAGTAGGTAGATTATACACTTGCATATACACATTTATATAAATATTTAAAATGTGCATATATTATATGTGTGCACACACTGTGAGCACGTGTCTGTCTATCTGTGTGTCTGTAAACTCTCACCCTGAAATATTTTATCTACTCATTGCCAAAACTATGACATATTAGTGTAGATAGATTGATAGACAGGTTGACTTTGCCATAATCTTACTATGAATGTACATTTCTGCACTCGCAGCCACCAAATGAATAGATCCAGATCTCTAATTTAATACATCTGATACTACACTCGTCCTCTGTAAAATCAACTTGATTAGGTTCAAAAAGAAGGTTAGGAGAGGGACATTTATTGCATCCTACTGAAAATCTCACAGGGCACAATTGAAAACATGTGCTCAGTTTATGTCATTTGGACATTGCCTCTTTTTGTTTCTGGGCTCTATTTTCTTCTATGCTGGCATCGTTTTCCTTCAGGCTCTTACCTCATTGTGAGATGCTTCAGTGTTATCCTTCCAGGTGACCCCAGCTGGAAGAGAAACTCTCTGTCCCAATAGATCCAATGAAAGGCCAGGAATTGAATTTCATTTTCCAATTTCCGGTTAAATGTCCATCCCTAAAGCACTGACGGTAGCCAGGGGCAAAATTTTGACTGCCCAGGCTTGGGCCACAGGAACCACAAAGGTAAAGGTTGACTGTAAGTGGGAGAGGGTTGGCTCCCCAAAGGAAAACTAAATGCCATTACTAGAAGTGGGTAATGAATATCGTTCAACATTTCTAAAATAATTATCTCTCTGTCCCAAAATGTTTACAGTTGTTTCTTCTTGACCTCCTTTGCTGAAATAGACACCCTCCCTTAATTACTTAACACACAATTTCCTTCATAGAGCCTGCAATAATTGTAATTCCTTTAATTGTTTTTCATTTTATTATTATTTAGTATTCTAAAAGTAGGCTCCATGAGGCCAGGAATCTTGCCATTTTTTTTTTTTAATATCTAGTCCCTAGTATAATCCTTAGCATGCTACCAACAACAATAAAGACAAAACTAAAAAAAACTGTTAAAAAAATGAAAGAATTGCATATAATTCATATGAAAAGTATCTAGAAATAATTTTTTAAATGTTAATAGATATCATCAGTGCAATGCACTTCTGAGTGATTATTTTTATTTTTATTTTTATTCCTTTTCCAAAATATATAGACCTGTTGGAATTATCTATGGTTTTCCATTCATTTATTTGTTTATATTCATAAACAAATACCACTTTTTTAAAACATTTGTATAGTGAAATATAACATATGCCAAAAAGTGATAAATTTCAAAGCACAGTTTAACACATAGAGAGCAGATTTCAAAGTGTGGTATGGGTTACAGTTTCACAATTTCAGATATTTCCTTCTAGCTACTCTAATACACTAGAGACTAAGAAGAAATATCAATACATTGATTCAATAGTCACAATCATTTATTAAATCCTATCTTTTCTGTTACAACTTGTCCTTCTCCTTTGATCCTCCTCCCAATCTTCAGGGATATTTGGGCAGTTACCATTCTAACTTTTTCATGTTGAAAAGGGGCGTTGAGATGATGGGGTAGGGGGATGCAGCTGCTTTATGCTGTAGGAAAATTGGTACCTCTGGGTTTCAGGGATTATCTGGCATAGGAACTGCGCTGGTTTGAAAGGATTATGTACCCTAAAAAAACCATGTTTTAATCCTGACCCATCTTGTGGAGGCAGTTTCTTTTAATCCCTATTCAATACTGTAAGTTGGAAACTGAAATGTGACACACCCAACTGTGTGTATTAACCTGTGATTAAAGGGAGATGTGACTCCATCCATTCCAGGTGGGTCTTGATTAGTTTACTGGAATCCTTAAAAAGAGGAAATATTTTGGAAAATGCTTCAGAGCCACAAGAACCACAAGTCCCCATGCAATCAGAGGCCTTTGGAGATGAAGAAGAAAAATGTCCCTGGGGGAGCTACATGAAACAAGAAGCCTGGAGAGAAAGTTAGCAGACATCGCCATGTTTGTCATGTGCCTTTCCAGTCAAGAGAGAAATCCTGAACTTCATCAGCCTTTCTTGAGTGAAGGTAACCTCTTAGTGGTGCCTTAATTTGGAGATTTTTATAGACTTGCTTTAATTTGGACATGTGCATGGCCTTAGAACTGTAAACTTGGAATTTAATAAATGCCCCCTTGTCGTGGTCAGGTTCATGTGTCAACTTGGCCAGGTGGTGGTGTCCAGTTGTCTGATCAGGCAAGCACTGTCCTGTCTGTTGCTATGAGGACATTTCATGGACTAAATCATTACCACGTTGGCTGCATCCACAGCTGATTACATTTGTAATCAAGGGAAGGGGAGTGTCTTCTGCAATGAATGATGCTTAATCTAATCACCAGAAGGCTTTTAAGGAGAATACAGAAGAGACAATCACTCTTCCTGCTTCAGCCAGCAGCCTCTCCTGTGAGTTCATTGAAGACCTTCATTGGCACTGCCAGCAAATGGTCTGCCCCACAGATCTTGGACTCATACATCCCTGTGGTTGCCCAGCCAGCCTCTCCTGAGAGTTTGTTGATGATTGGAGCTGCCAGCTCTCCGGGATGGCCTTGAAGGATGGTGGTGAGGGGAAATCCTCCCAGTGGGCTGACCTTTGAGTAGTACACCTGGTTGTTCATTCTGCTTGGAAGGAGAACTGGCCAGAGGTGCATTTGTGTAGTGACTCATAGGCTGTTGCTAGTGATTTGGCTGGATAGTCAGGGACTTGGAAAGAGCGTGATTGAAAAATTAGTGGCAAAGAAGTCTGGGGAAGATGTACGTCGATAGATCTTTCTGAGTGGGCTAAAAGCATCAAGATATTTGTGTCTCATATGAATGTGCACCCAAGAGTGACTTCAGCAGTGGAAAGTTTTAATAATCAAGTGGATAAGATGACCCATTTAGCCTCTTTCCCCAGCAACTTCTGTCATTGCCAATTGGTTAATGACCACAGTGGTCTTAGTGCTGGAGATGGAGGTTATGCATGGATGGGCTCAGCAATATGGACTTCCAGTCACCAAGGCTGACTTGGCTAGAGCCACTGCTGAGTGCCCAGTCTACCAGTAGCAGAGACTCATAATCAGCCCCTGACATGGCACCATTCCCTGAGGTGATCAGCTGGCTACATGGTGGCAGGTTGATTACTCTGGACCACTTTCATCATGCAAGAGGCAATGATTGGTGCTAACTGGAATAAACACATGGTCTAGATATGGGTTTTCTTTCCGTGCACACAGTGCTTCTGCCAAAACTACCATCCATGGATTGGTACCTTCCACATTACAGAATGCCTTATCCATTGTCATGATATTCTACACAACATTACTTCTAATCAAGGAACCCACTTCACAGCAAATGAAGTGCAGGAATGGGCACATGCTCATATAATTCTCTGGTCTTACCATGTTCCTCATCATCCAGAAGAAGCTGGATTGATAGAACAGTGGAATGGCCTTTTGAAAAATCAATTATGGTGCCATCTAGGTGGCAATACCTTGAAGGGCAGGGGTAATGTTCTCCAGGAAGCTGTGTGTGCTCTGAATCAGCATCCGCTGAATGGTGCTGTTTCTCCCATAGACACTTAATCTAATCATCAGAAGGCTTTTAAGGAAGATTTAGAAGAGACCATCAGTCTTCCTGCTTCAGTGAGCCAGCCTCTCCTGAGAGCTTGTTGAGGACCTTCATCAGAGCTGCCAGCCTGTGGACTGCCCTATACGCCTTGGACCCTTACATCCCCATGGTTGCCCAGCCAGCCTCTCCTGAGAGTTTGTTGAGAAACTTCATCAGAGCTGTCAGCTTGTGGCCTGCCCTACAGACCTTGGACTTTACATGTTCACAGTTATGTGAGACATTTTTATAAATTTTATACTTGCAGATATCTCCTGCTGATTCTGTTTCTCTAGTGAACCCTATGTAATATACCCTGGTAACATGAATTCTGGTTCCTAGAGGAAATTGTTTATTGGAATTATTTCATATAAGTGAGAATGTACAAAGTTTGTTCTTTCGTGTTTGATTTCATACAACATGATATCTTCAAGGTTCATTCATGTTGTTGCATATGTAAGAACTTCATTCCCACTTATTAATGAATAATATTCCATTGTATGTTGATACCACACTTTGTGTATATGTATATACCATATTTTGTTTATCCATTCATCAGTTGATAGACGTTTGTGTTGCTTCCAAATTTTGGCCATTGTGAATAATACCACTATGAGCATCAGTGTGAAAATATTTGTTCAATTCCCTGCTTTCATTTCTTTCAGGTATATACATAGAAGTGGGATTGCCAGGCCATATGGTAATTCTATACTTAACTTTCTGAAGGACCACCAGCCTGTCTTCACAGTGGCTGCATCATATTACATTCCTACCAGCAATGAACAAGTCTTCCTATTTCTCCAGACTTTTTTTCTGTTTTTTTTTTTAACAGTAGCCATTCTAGTGGGTATGAAATTGTATCTCATTGTAGTTTCAATGTGCCTTTTCTTAATGGCTAATGATGTTGATATCTTCTCATGTGACTTTTTTGGCAATTTGTATATCTTCTTTGGAGAAATGTCTGTTGAAGTCTTTTGCCTATTTTCTATTTGAGTTGTCTTTTGGTTGTTGAGTTGTAGGATTTCTTTATGTATTCTGGATATTAAATCTATATGGCACATGTGGATGCCAAACATTTTTCCCATTGTATAAGTTGTCTTTTTACTTTCATGTTGAAGTCCTTTGATACAAAATGTTTTAATTTTGATGAAGTTCCATTTCTCTACTTGTTTCTTTTGTTCCTCGTGCTTTTGGTGTAAACTGCAAAAAGTGATTGCCTAACACAAAGTCCTCAAGATGCTTCCTTAGGTTTTCTTCCAGGAGTTTTATGGTTTTCCTTCTTATAGTTAGTTCTTTGATAAATTTTGAGTTAATTTCTGTATGTAGTGTGAGGTAGAGGCCTATAATCCTTCTTTGTATATGGACATACAGTTTTCTCAGCACCATTTGCTAAAGAAACTAGCCTTTCCTCTTTGAATGGACTCAGCCTCCTTGTCGAAAATCAATTGGCCATGGATGTAAGGGTTTATTTCTGAACTCTCAGATTCTATTGGTTTGTATGTCTTTTCTTGTGCCAGTACCATGACATTTTGATTACTTTAGCTTTGTAATATATTTTACATTGGAAAGTGTGAGTTCTCTACTTCACTGTTCTTTTAAAGATGGTTTTGCTATTTGTGTTCCCTTACCCTTCAAAATAAATTTGATGGCTGGATTTTCTATTCCTACAAAAAACACTATTAGAATTTTGATTGGGATTGCAATGAGTCTGTAAATTGCTTGGTATAATTGGTGTACAGTTTTTCATAATATCCTCTTATAATCCTTTTTATTTGTGTGGGGTCTGTAGTAATGTCATTACTTTCATTTCTGGTTTTCATTATTTGTATCCTTTCTGTTTTTCCATTGTTAGTCTAGCCAAAATTTTAAGGATTTTACTGATTTTTTTAAAGAAACCACTTTTGGATTTGCTGATCCTCTTTGCTGTTTTTTAATTCTCAAATTTATTTAGCTTTACTAGAGTTACTAGATACACAAATGAAGATAAATAATTTAAGTCCTTTGAGCTTGAATTGCAGCCTAGTCAAATGACAATCATCTGCCATTTTGATGAGATTATAATATAAAATGAGAGTACCTAATTTAAGATGTCAATAATGTGTCTAGTAGATGATGAATAAAGGTTAATTCCTCTTCCCATCTATTAAGTGGAATAACAGAACTTTTTTGTCACAGAGGTATTGGGAAGATTGAGTGAGCTAATAGAGGCAAAAATAGTACCCTATTATTAATTGTTATTACTATACCAGCACAAAAATTACATATGGTCAACTGGCAAGAATCTTTGTTTGCAAACTGAACATACCTGTGATTATTGTTGATTTCAAATTATAGTTGATTGCAACGGTAAAGAAAGCTTCCTTGAAATCAAGAGTCCTGAGTTTGATTTGAGCTCCAACACCTAATACCTATGGGAGTCAACTGCATCCTAACCAGACCTTGGTTTCCCTTTCATACAACAGGAATGGTTATAATTCCCACTCAAAAGTTGTTCTGATATTTAATCAAAGTTATGGATATGAGAGTCCTTTTAAAGTTGTAGGGAGGCAGCTGAGTATCAGAAAAGGTACTAAAGGTGAGTTTGATTCTTAGCTCTGAAGCCCAGAAAATTCTTTCATTTGACTGAGCTTCTGTTTCTCAACACTGAAAGATCAATATCACAGTGTCAATGCATTTATTAAGTTACATAGTGCATCAGCCCTTCTCAAACATTTTCACCAAGTCCCTTTAAGAACAGAAGAGATTAATATGCATGTTCACAGGAATCAAGGGGAGAATTGTAAGCATGAAATGTCTAAAATTAATGATTATATTGTATGCAAATATTGCATTCAACTGCAGATTACGATTGATTGCTCTAGTAAAAAAATCTTTTTATCTAAAACCTTCAAATAATAATGATTTTCAAGGAAGAAACACTGTATTTATCTTCTGATTTAAAGTAAACCAATACCTTACTTCCTGGTATATGTACACAGTTTGAGAAACACAGAATATTATAAAAGATCTTGCAGGGCTGAGATTGTAGTAATCACATTATCATATTGGTTCCCTCCAAAGGGTGGCTGTATTGTCCTCATCAGAAATTTCCTGGCTGACTACCACCACCTCCTCCTCCTCCTCCTCCTCCTCTTCCTCTCACTTCCTGGGAAAATTTAACTTCTGAGTCGCATCTGACAGCATCTACCAGCTCATAGCAGACTAATTTGTAATCTCACTTCTTTTCAGAGGAGTACGTTAAAACTTCATTCTGAACGTTTGAAATTGACTTCGAAATAACCAAAGTTGTTTTAAACCCAGATGACAAGTGGCTCACATGCAGATGACCTTCAGTAGGAGACAGTGAATTCAACCTGGCATGGCCATGCCCAAAGTCATGTAATCTAAGAATATAAAAACCGATTTGCTGTCTTAAATAACTCTATACCTTGCTGTCATCCTGTTTGCATTATAGGTATTTCTGCCCGGTACTAGGCCCCAGGTGTAGTTTATAAATTTAAGTTACTTTCATTCTGCAAATTAAGCTATAAAAATATTTCATTGATACAATGCTAGATTTTAGGGAACCAATTTCTGTCATAACTGTAGCATTAAAACTCTGTCTTATTCATCTTTGCATCTCACTCATCACTGGGCAAAGAGCCTTGCTCATAACTGGAGCTTCGAGAAGACTTGTTCAATGCATGAATCGTGACTCTCTCCATATGTGTCTTCTGAGATTTAATGACTGACTTTATCTCACAAGAATACTTTATAGATACTTTGTTTAATGATCATGACTTTCCTCACAAAATGTTTTGGAATCAGACCAAATTTGTATCCCTTATGTTTTTTTTTTTTTAATTTATTGGCATTCTTTCTATCTGGGTCATTCAAGTAAAAAGCCTTTAGATTACAATTGGGAGTATCTTGCCTAATAACAAAAAGAAATTCTCACAGGCTCTGTAATAATTTTCTAATTTCCTGAAAAATGATCAGTAAATGGTCTTAATAAAACACATAAAAGGGAAAAATCATTTATCTGATGTAACCACAATCTTTCAGGTTTGACAGCCTTCAAGTTAGTTTACGTTCTGCTGTGTAGTTTTTTACTATTTTATTGTTTTGTTTGGAAACTGTGACTTTTTTTGAAGCAGGCTCTTCTCATTCTGCTTGACTACTGAAATCCTGGCTTAAATACTTAGAATCTTGATATATTTCTGTTATCATGGCTTCACTGTAAAAATTTTCCCTCTCCTTTGTTTTTTAAAACTCAAGTAACTCTTCATTTTTTTTCTTCCCTTCTTTTCTGACTAATCCTAATTTGCTGCTTATAATAAAAAAAATAAATTGTACTTAAATGGTTGAAAATAACCCAGAAAGATATTATCTACCTGAATAAAGGAATGATACTCTTTATTTGTCCTGACAGATTATTATAGCCTTTAAAGATAAAATCAATATTTTATCTTTATAAACATCCAATTAAAAATCCCATGCTATTAAGTAACTTCTACTATAAATAAGAAAGGTGTTAACTAATAGGCATGCTACATTTTATAGCCCATACTTCAATATGACATTGTTCCCAATTTCTCAGAGCCCAAAATCAAATTTTAAAGATCTGCTTCCAAAAAAAAAAGCCAGTACTAACTGCCAAATTTTTTAGAGGTATCTACAAAAAAAATCTGGATAAGGTACAAATTCCTCACTGTGGACATAAAATTCAACATTACTGTTCATTATATCCTTCTTTAATTGTGTATGCACCATCTTTCCTTCCCATTAGTACTGAAATGCAATTAATATTTTACCTATTTATAAAAGAGTACCAAAAAAAAAAAAAGAGTACCACCACATTCCTTTTATCTATATGACCAATAGATTGATAAACTCTTAGTACCACATTTAATGAGTACAATATTGTAGGAAATTTTCTGGTTATTATTTAAAAAATCAAAAAAAGTATCTTTCCATGTCTTATACAAAGGAATATTATTCAACCAGTGATTTTAGCGGAGGTTGTTAATATTCATTTGATGAAATCAAATCTGAGTCTCTGCACACTGATTCTAAGAAAATGAGTTTGGATTAGCAATGTACTCAGGGCTTATGTTATGCCATATTTGAAAAAATGCAAAGATCTGAGGGGAGAGAGTATCTCGGTGCAGTCAAATTCTACAATAAAATGATTTTTATATAAGGTTGTAATGAAATAATATTATTTTTATGTCACTTGTACATTTTCTTATACAATCAGTTCTTGTGAATTATGCAAATATACATCTTAAAGATATTTATCTTATCTTGAATGAAAAATCTTTAAGCATTGGGACTATAAGATAGGAGCTGCAATTGAGCTGATAGTAGATGATAAAAATATGCTGCCTTCTCAAATTCCAACTAATTCATAAAAATGAAATGGTACATACTTCCAATAGAAATCATCATTGGACTATAATTTTCATTAAGATGCAACAAGTGGAAATTTCTTTTCCAAGACAAGAAAATAATTGAAGGATAATAGAAGAAATGTGTCTAAATGACATTTTCTCTAGAAACAAATTAAACTCCAAATAAGCTTCTTGGACCCACAATCTTTATGAATTCATTTCTACAAACTCTCGATGGCATCACATAAAACGAAAATGTGATAAAAACCCACTATAAGTTTGTAATATTAGGGGAAAGGCTTACTTTATATTCTTGTACATCTACCTTAAAACATAAGCAATTCCTACCCTGCTGTAAATGGAAACCACACACTGAGACACAAAGTGTCTCAACAGGGACTCCATTATTGCTGTCCCCACTCTGGTTTCTACTCTCGGATTAGACCAAGTGACCAAAACTATTTTCCTGTCCACTGAGGGCAATCTAGACTTGGACTAAAGCACCTCTTCGTGTTTCCTGCACCCTGGGCTGGGAACACAAAAGACAGCAGGACATCTGCCTGCTCTTTAGAGCCATATGACACCTGAACTGTTTCCTTGCTATCTAACATAAAGAAACCCACAAAAAAATACAGTCATTGTTTTAAAGTGTTTTTTTTTATTTCAAATCACTCAAAGAAATGAAATTATATTTTAAAGATAGAGTAATCTCACAAACTGAGGAAAATTAGGAAAAGAAAGAACAGGTTGGTACTTTTTCCTGAGAGGCAGATCTAATAACTATAGAATGTATTTTCTCCTTCTTAACTTTTATCAAATGGAAAAACAAATGCCCCTATTGCTAAAGCATCAGAAAGCACACCAAGTGATAAAGTATTTAGGTTCAAGAATTCAAACCCTCTGATGGGGATTAAGAAACATCAAAAGCTGCTAGTTTCTTTTCTTTTAATCTCAGCTATTAAATTTCATATATTTCTAACAATGTAAATTTGAGAATTTCACACTTATTATCTGAATTTCAAAAATCTGATCATATGTTATTAAAATCTGATTACTTCTTAGTAAGAAAGTCCAAGATATTTGAGCTTGCATCACAATAACTGAAAGGGGCCAGCGAGCAGGAAACGTTGCTCTCATCTCACCATTTTCAGCCAAAACCATTTAAAAAGCACCAATCTCAGGAGACTCTGATGCAGCTAGAAATATATAGCGAAGCCTCGTTCCTAAACCAGGAATGCTTTTAGTTTGGTAGATTACTCTATCTTTAAAATATAATTTCATTTCTTTGAGTGAGTTTGAAATGAAAAAAAAAAAAAAAAACACTAACAGAAACCCCTAACAGGAACTGCCCACAAAAGCACATCAAATCTTAATGGTTCAGAGATAATACATGTTATAAAAGTCATTTTACAAGTTGTCAAACTCTAAATTTACTCACTTATTCACTGGTTTTCCTCAATTTTACACTGATTAATCTACCAAACTAAAAGCTTTCATTTTTCAACCAGTTCAATAAGTTAGTCAAGACAGTGGCTAACATTTTTTGTCCTATGCATAACTAACTGATTGCTTATGCTGAAGTTTTGATTTGCATAGGTAATAGGAAATCTTGACTCAATTTTTCCCAAAAGTTCCATCCTTATGTTTTGATTTGAAATATTGAGTACACATCTGGACAATTTCTCTAAAGCTTCCTTTTTAAGATCGTTGGCTCAATTCATGTCATTGGTAGCCATAAATTTCATAAGAACATCAATTTCTGAAAGACAGTTTTTAGTAAATAAGTGAATAAAATGTCACTAACACTTACAATAAGTTGCTTAAGGGTTCAAGGGACGTAACTGCATCTCAAATTAGTCTCATATGTAACATCAATGAGCTATTAAAGATTCCGTAGGATTCTGTGGGTGTGTCCTAGTGAAGTTATTCAAACACCTACCAATCTTTAAAGTAGATCAATACTCTCACCAAAGTAATTTGGTTGTGGACCCTAACAGAGACCCCCATCCTGTTTCCTTGCTCTATAGGAAATTCACCTTCCTGGACAGCATCTCTTATGGGACAACTCTGGACTCCTGTCTTACAGTCAGAAGGGGCTCTCAGCCTAACAATGGCTTTGCTGAGTCACAGGGTATGGTGAGGTTGCTTTCTGCTGAGGAGAACAGCGCAGTCAGCTGTCTGCCACAAATGCAAGGATGTAACTTGAATTATACTGAGTTACATTCTGGCTACAGTGTCCCGAGTCCTGATATGACAGAGTAATATGGCCAAAAATGACCATCTGCAAATGAGATACCTAGTAACGCAAATTTTTAAAGCAAATGTAATATTATCAGTCTTTCATCACCTTTTGCTCTGCCTGTTGGAAGGCACAGCTTGGTCTCCTCCTCCAGGTCCAGCGGGCACCCGCTGAGGAATCTACTGTGCGCCACTGCCCTGTGCCTGAGAATGG
This sequence comes from Tamandua tetradactyla, assembly GCF_023851605.1. Classification (NCBI taxonomy): domain Eukaryota; kingdom Metazoa; phylum Chordata; class Mammalia; order Pilosa; family Myrmecophagidae; genus Tamandua; species Tamandua tetradactyla. Next base: position 35,640,396 of record NC_135352.1, read on the forward strand.
ACACCACTCACCCCATTCACTCCCGGAGTGCCTGGTTGCTGTGCTATCCTGCTCAGTTGGGCACTCTCCCTTTCCAAAGCATCTCTCACCAGCCTGCATGTCTGGGACGATACCGCACATTAGTTTCTAAGAACCATGCCAAGTATTCTCTTGCTCAGACTTGCTTTGGTTGTGTCCACTGTCCCTGAAGCCACTTGGCTGCTGCACCTCAAGTACAGAACTTCTGTACAGCAGGGCCTAGGGAGAGCAGACTTGTTGGTAATGGGGCTAAAGGATTTGTCTTGGAGCTAAATTTTAAAAGCAGGGACAATGTTTTTATGCTGTTCATGCGTTATAGATCAAAGAAATGGCAAAGCATCCAAAGACGCTTTCATGTACACTTTATGTTAGATTCCAAAAATGCCAATTTTATTCATCATTTTACAGGTGACCAGAATGCTGGTAGGACTAATGAGCATCTGGTCCTTGGACTCCCTGCCCTTTGTCAATAGGAAATCTAAGAGATTATCTAGAGATCACATGCACTTGGATGAAATGTGTAAGGAAGGTTTACATAACCTAATCATTGAGGAAAGGACAAAAGTAGTAATTCTAGTGACACTGCTGAAAGAGGAGAAGCTGAGGGATATGTAAACATCTAACAGAAAGTGAAACCATCTTGAGATTAATCTAATTACCTTGACCTTGTAGTAGCTACAACAATAGAAGCAATATTTTAATTAATATTTTAATTTCCACAGAATACAATGTTGAAATTTTGCCCTTTCTGTAATTATGTCAGCATCCTCAAATGTGAACTCTCCTCAGGAGAAACAGAGGTGGAGGGGAGTGGACTGGTTATCAAACCAGGTATGGAGTGGCAAGTCTTCAGGTAAAAACTGCATGTACCTTAATAACTCTGCTAAGTGTACTGATTGTTCTCACTAATGAAAATTTTAAACCGCAGCTTCAATATTAATTCAACTGTAGTAGCATGAAATCATCATGGGTATGTTTATTCATTTTATAAGGTTTAAAAAAATGCATGACAATTTATTTTAAATTTAATTCTAATTATAACCACTTACACAGAAATTAATGTAATCAAAACTCCTAAAATTCAGAAACTTTTAAGAAATGAAATGGAACAGATGTTTAATATCATGCAGCAGAATATGGCTTTTATATGACCAAAGAGAAATATCATATTCAGAAAACTGTAAGTAGGCAAAATGTAATTAACCCAATTGGAATTTAGCCAGATTCGTAGCTTATACCAGTGACCCTTATGGCTGTGTCTCTTTAGTGCCAACTTCAAGGATTTTTTTTTGTAATTAAAGCTCAAAAAAGGTAATAAGACAGCAAAGCTTCTACTCATTGAACATCTAAGAGCTAATTTAAACTTTTATTACTTTACAGTATAGTATTAAGTAAATCTTGTACAGCAGTCGATGCCTTTTTGGTGAAGAAGCTACCACGTAGATATTTTTTACATGGTAATCGAACCCGGGTCTCCGGCATGGCAGGCAAGAACTCTACCAGCGAGCCCCCGTGGCCCGCCCTACCATGCAGATTTTAATAAAGCTTCTTGACTTCGTCAGTAGGAACTGAACATTACCATACACAAGTGGGCATGGAGGAGGACCTTCTTTTAGTTACTTATGGTAGTCTCTGGGTCAACGGGCACAGCAAAGTCTTTGATTGGCAACATTGCAGAAACAAGAAAATATAACCCCTTGATTTTTGCAAATGCATATTTTAATATACTATAGCCATTATATAAACATATTTTCAAAGCTAAATTCTAGGCATCTTATGGAAAGATATTATTTTAAAAAATCAACCACAGGTTAATATTTATTTTTAAAATTTCAATGAGTTACATTTTGGTCTTTTAAAAGGTTCTGTCCTTGGGTAAATACATAGCATATGCATGCCAGAATCCATAAAACACACTCTTGGAAAAAAAGTTGCATTTTTCTAGCTGGTAGCAAAAATCAAGTATCTTTTGCTTAAATTGTGGCTAACACTATGTACCTCAGGGTAAGAGGTTTTGTTTTTTTGGTTTTTCTTCCCAACTCCAAAAAGGAAGAAAGTAAGTTGATACACAGTTCGGGTACTGTCTTTTCTGTCTGAAAGCTCAGAGAAACAAAGGTAACATTGTCATTGTTTTGTGATTTTAACTCTGCTGGGAAGCTTCTCTAGTAAGTTTCAACTGCAGGGGATGCATTTGATGAAAATCTTTAAAGCAATTGAGTAGTATAAACTGTTGACTTTTATCCTTCCCTATCATGAATCGCTTCTTCTTTGAAGGATCTTTACCTGTGAAGCTTTCAACTGTCATTGTCATGTGAAGCCTTCTGTATCCAGAGATAAAATAAAATTAACTTTTCAAGGACACGATGGTCTGGAAAGAGGAAAGTTATTTAGCAGCTAACATAAGCTCAAAAATCTAATCAGTACCCCACTGAAAATAAGTTTTGTGAACAACCTATTTTCTCCTTAGGCCTGTGGAGATTGCCCATGTAACTCTATACAAAATATACTGCAAATTATTTCATTTGCATCATTTCTGCCTTAGATTACTTTTATATTCATTTTCATACCAGTTCTTGTACAATTTAGTATGAGTCTGCAAGTCAAAGACACTACAAATTTTCTAAAAATGTCTTAATTTAAAGTATTTTACATTATGCAAGTGATAGTTATACCTATTATTTTTAAATCTCATTGAGTTTAAATTTCCTCTAAGAAAGAAAGGATTTCCTCTTTTAAAAACCTTTATTCTAATAACAATATTCTTCAACATTCACCTGTAGAATAAAATCAATTGAAACAACTTTCTTCAACTACAGTTTAAGTTTATTAGTAGTGGGTAGCAAAATTGGACAACATTAGTCTAGTCACACACCTGTTGAATTCTTTACACGTTAACTACAGATAAGAAAATCTGAGGAAATATGGATTGTTCAACTGCTAAAGGTACATATAAACATCAACCTCAGAAGGACATAAATAATAAAATTTTTAAATGTAAAATTCAGTGCAAAATGTAAGCTCAGACTTTGGGATCTTCCATTAATTCATTCAACCTAAATTTATTAAATGCTTATAATGTGAAACACTTTGTAATTGCATTTATCTAGTAACTTATTTCTGTTTCATTTAATTCTGTTCCTGGAGGTTGACTGGTACATTATTTTTCATCATATTTTAACCCTTTATAAGATGGATATTAAAATTATTCAGCCCAGACTCTTAATTTGGTACTATTATATCATTTTAGATTATTGATGGATTTTGGCATTCTGTGAGCAATCATGTGCTGGACCTCACTTCTCTTGTGAGTCTTCTCTTTTCACAGCATTTTGAAAAAGAAGGCAAATGTTTCAGAACTGCAATCAATGAAATGATAAATATCAAAATATTTCAACAAGAGGGTAACTGAAAAGAAAAATAAAAATCAAGAAGTTCAGGCCTTGCTTTAGAACCAGAGTGTTGATCAGATACGGATTTTAGAGAGCAGATTAAATGAAAGGGCTCTAGTTACTTTCTAGGCAAGTTTATGACAGGATAGAACTAGAACACAGGTTTCTAGTACTCCAGGCTCATTTTCCTTCCATTATTCCATTCTGCCACCAATGTTTCAATAACAGAGAAATACATCTACAGTATGGAATAATTTACATTAAACTAATTTGTTTAATTAAAAAATTGTAAAATGATTATGTGGAGATTAGATGACTACAAATGCAAAGTAATTTTTCATTATCTAATTATTTGCTTTTTGTATTATTATATTCACCAATATCAATTTTTTTTTAATTTTATGTCCAAACAAACTTAAATTCCATATGGATGTTTTATTTTCTTTGTCTTTCCTTTTTTCTTTCTCTCTGTGTTCCTTTATCTCCTTTTTATCTTTAAGCATGTGGATGTCTTCTACCATAGCCACTTTCTTTATCAATAGCAAATAAGATGGTGTGAATAACTGGTATATAGGTACAGACTCTGTGTGAAGCAATGATTATATAAACATGTAGTCTTCTTTGTCTTTTGCACTGAAGTTTTCACTTCAGATAATATCTGTGTATGAGATTGCAAAGGTCAGTGTGTGATTAGTAATATGCACACCATAAACATCTGTAGTCTGCTCTTTCATCTTCTGTACCATGAAGTTGCAGATATAGGCAATATTCTTCTCAAATGTCTCTAACCCCATTAACCCTATTCAAATCTAGAAGATATATTTACCTCCTCCTCATCCTCATCTCCCAGAATTAATTGATCACAAAGTCTTCCTATTTTTTCTCATGAATAATTTCAAATGTACCCCCTTTTCTATCTACTTTAACTCTCCCTGACATTTTCATCTCTCATTTGGACTATGGCAATATGTTCTTTAATTGGCTTTTTTTGCCCCTCAATTCAACCTCTGTATTGCTACCAAAATAAATTACCTATATTAAAAATCTGCTGAAAGGCCTTCAATGGCATTTAAAAATATGTCCAAACTCCTTACTTTGACATTCATAGACCCATGATATCTGAATTTACATTCAGAGAAAGAAAAACAAAATCCTAGATCAGGGTGATTTATTTTTAGCCAACCCAAACATCTGCTAAAAGTTCTGATTGTTTGCCTGGCTGAAACTTGGACTCAAGAATGGACTAGGATAAATGAAGTTGAGACGCCAGCATTTTCTTAGAGTAATGTAAAAAGAATACCAATTACAAGAACAAACCATATTGATAGATTTTTAATGTGTGACCCACCACCCACCTGTTAACTCTGTCTCCCAGGGACCAGAAGTTGGTCTGCTCATCAAGACACTGAGGAATACAGGGGCGAGGGAAAGCGTTAGCATTCTTGAAATTTGCTACTCCCTGTTGTCTTAATTTGCCATGGTTGCTATGGTAAATATCACAAAGTAGTTGGCTTAAACAACAGGAATTTATTGTCTTATGTTTTGGAGGCTACAAGTCCAACAGGGCTTCCTGTCTCCCAGAGTCTGTTGTATTAAGGCAATCCCTCTACCACATAGTAGTATCTCGCTGTCTCTCTATCTCTCTCTCTCTTTGTGTTTCTCCAGTGGTTTCTGCTGACTTCTGGCTTCTTTCTGTGTCCAAATTTCCTTGGTTTATCAGGACTTAAGTCATATTAGATTAAGGCTCACCCCCATTCAGTTTGTCACACCTTACCTAATAATAACATCTCCAAAGGTCCTGTTTACTGATGGGTCCACACCCACAGGAATTCAGATTAAGACTTAAACATGTCTTTTGTGGAGGACATGACTCACCCTCCAACAACTGTGGATAAAATGCTGCCATTGAAATAGGCTCCTAGCTATCAATGGGAAAACTGACACTTGGGGATAGCAGAAGGCCAGGTAGCAGCACTTAACTGTCAGTGACAAGATAAGACTCTTACTATAATGCACAGCAGAACCAGAATAGTAAAGCATTGATACCACAGGATTTGTTGATAGTGTCTAATTAATTAGAAGATCCTTAGTGTCCAAAATGAATGTTATATCTTAAAACATTTATTTAATCACCTTGATAAAGTACCATGACTCTTGAATCAATTATAAAATAGGAATACCTAAGGTCATTGAAAGGTGGCAAAGCCAAATCTTTTTGATAAAGGACCTGTGATAACACCAGAGTATATTATAGAATTCTTCCTTCCTTACCTTTGCCCAAGGAGCTCATGCCCCATTTATCAGTATGACTGTGTACAGTGAAAGATAAAATATATAGGCATTTGAAAGACTTTTGGATCCTTGTTGGCTAATCCCTGGAGATCTAGAATGCCATTATGTTACACAATTTAGAGTGAAGATCTGAATCTATTTCATTGTTCTCATCCTTTTCTTACTTCCTTAGAATCTGGGTGTGTTTTTGGATGGGATACATTCAACAACTAGCAAAATCTTTACACTGAATTTCTGAACATTAAAGTGAGAACTACCACCATAGGAAGGGCCAAATGGGAGCCCATAACAAATTATCAGAAACTGGGTGACTTAGATCAACAGAAATTTATTGTTTCACGATTCTGGAGGCTAGAAGTACCAAGCCAAGCTGTTGATAGGTCTTTCCTTCCTTTAAGGTTGCAAGGGAGAAACTTTCCTTGACTCTTGTTGCTTCCAGTGTTTTCTGGCAATTAGATTTACTAAGAAAAGTAAATCCCAAACAGTACTACATCTTTGGTAAGACTCTGTAAATTAGTGTGACAAATAATGAATTGAAAAACGCGGGGGGCTTGATCCCTTTTATGTGTCCTTTTAATTTGTCTTTTCATCTGTACAAAAAATCAATAAGATTTGGAGAATGACAGTAGATTTAGAGCTTAGTCAGCAGTTCTTCCAATTCAAGTTTTTGAATAAAATATTGTCTCTTTGAACAAATCAACAGAGCCCCTCAGCTTACTACAAAGCTAAAGAATGTTTTTTTCTCCAATACAGTTAGTAAAAAATACCAGAAGCAGTTTGCTTTCACCAGGCATGGATAGCAATTTTTCACTCTCTTGTCTAATTTTATGCCATAAATTAATCTATAGGAATGATGGTGATATCACTGTTCATAAGCTATCAAGTTGAATTATTATACTGATTATCTCATGATGGTAGAATCATGAACTGTGTTAGTATTTTTAACTGCTCAAGCAAATATCACACAATGGATGGCACAATGGGAACTAACAGTTCATAGTTGTGAAGCTAAGAAAAGCCCAAATCAAGTTGTCATCAAGGTGATGCTTTTTTCCCTAAAGTCTGGAATTCTTGGGCAGGCTCCTCATGATCCTTAGTCCAAGGCTTCTTTGTCACATGCCAGTGCACGGGGGCTTCTCCTGGACTTTCCCTTCTTTTCCAGTTTCCGCTGACCTTCAGCTTCTTGCTTCTTATGGTTTTCTATCTGTCTGAACTTCATTCAGCTTATAGAGGACCCCGGTGACAGGAATTGGAATCAGTTAAGTAGAATGAGGTCATACTGGAGTAAGGTGGGCCCTTAATCCTGTATTACTTATGTCCATATAAGAGAACAAGAAGAGACACAGGAAGAAGACAACCATGTGACAATAGAAGCAGAGATTGAAGTGCTGAAGCTGCAAGCCAAGGAAAGCCAAGAATTGCCAGAAAACACTGGAAGCCACAAGAGTCAAGGGAAGTTTCTCCCTTACAACCTTAAAGGAAGGAAAGACCTACCGACAACTTGACTTAGTACTTCTAGCCTCCAGAATTGTGAAACAATAAATTTCTGTTGATCTAAGTCACCCAGTTTCTGATCATTTGTTATGACAACCCTAGGTTACTAATACAGGAAACTTCCTGATTTGGCAGATGTGACTCGGTTCTGATGCAAGCAGTGAATGATAACTTCCGGATGGTGGTAGAAGCAGCAGATTCCTCAGAAGCCACTTTTATGTGGTGTCATTCATGGAATGTCAACTCTAAACCTAGGTCTTCAGAGATGTTGTGAGCTCTCTCTTTATCTTAGTTATTTTTCTCTTTTAAACTAACCAATTGTGCTAGCACTTAGGTGTAGATAAGAAGCAAGTAGTTTGTTCAAGTGAGATCATTGTTTTTACCATCTCTCCTTTTTGATAATTTACTTGACAAAATAATAAATATGAAAAAAGAAATCTTTGATATCAAAATCTCTCTAAATCAAACGTGGAGGCTTATAATTCAGGAAAGAGACTAGACAAATTATTTTTTTTTAAGTTCAAGTTAGGGTGGTGGATATGAATACCAAGAGAAGGCCACACAGACAGGAAAGAAGGCCCAAGGATTTTTGGATAGTGGAAAGGGGAAATTAACAGTAACAAAAAGAGAAAGAGAGGATAGCTATAAAATGCCATGTCATTGACATCCAGGTGTGAAAATCTCCCTGGCAATGTGGGACTAGATTCCCAAGAATGAGCTTGACCCTGGCACCATGAGCAACAATGCCTACCTGAAAAAAATGGGGGGAAATGTTACAAAATCAGCAGCTAAGAGAGTTCAAATAGAGTCAAGAGGCTATTCTAGAGGTTACTCTTATACAAGCTTCAGCTAGATACTGCTAATTGCCATGGTATGCCAAGCCCCAACCAACAGTATTCCTGTAAACCCTAAAGAATACCAGGGCTCTATCTGAGACTCTACAATAAAGTTTCACTCACTAAGTTCATTTATCACAAACCTAAAACCTCCAGATGGTTCCTAGGCTAGATAAGTCCTGAAACCCAAAGTTACCAGTATCTCCAAGAGTATCAATCAGTTGCATTCCCCTATCCCATAAGGTTGACACCCTTCTCAAGATGAAGAAGTTAGAATGGCCATTGCCCAAATATCCATAAAGATTAGGAGAAGGATCAAAGGAGAAGAAAGAGTTGTATTACAGAAGACAGGATTTAATTAATGACTATTACTACTGAAAAATTATATTGATATCTCTTTTTAGTTTCCATGTCTTAGAGCAGCTAGAAGGAAATACCTAAAATTGTGGGACTATAACCCATAACATACTTTGAAATTTGTTCTAAAACTACTTGTTAAAATGCACTTTGAAACTTACCACTGTTTGGTATATATGCATTTTCCACAATAAAAAAAAAGCCAGTTCATGAAAGCCAGGGGTAACTGATTTCTGAAAAAGGGGTGGAGACATTAATATTAAATATTGATGATATTGATGACTTATCAAGGAGGATGAGAACTGAAGAACAATTGTTTTTCTTAAACAAACCTGTGACCTTCAAGGTTGCCAGTCAGTTATAAATGACAGAACATGGAAGGTAGAATATTGAGAGTTAAAGTATGAGAGTGTAATGTGAAAGTTTAATTATTAAGGGTAGAAAAATTTTATCTCAAAAATGCATTGGCAAAGAAGGAAAATGATATTTTCTTCAGTTCCCTGAGAAAAGAGCATGACCAAATGGGATTTTCTATTTTGTTTTCTGTTTCTTCATAGGGAAGACAAGGGATTGTCTATAGGCAGATGCACAGAGCTTAGAAAATTGAGAGAAATCGAAGATGCAATGGAAAGAGAGTATATTAATTTCCTAGGGCTGCTGTAACAAAGTAGCACAAATTGGATAGCTTAAAACAAGAGAAATGTATTCCTTCACAGTTCTAGAGACTAGAAGTCTGAAACTGAGGAGTTAGCAGGGCCATGTTCCCTCCAGAGACTGTAAGGAAGACTTCTTCATTGTCCGTCCCAGCTTCTGAGGACCCCAAGTGTCCTTGGCTTGTGGCAGCATCACTCCAATCTCTGCCTCCATGTTAACCTGACCTTCTTCTCTGTCTTTGTGTCTCTTCTTGTCTTATTCAAGGACACCAGTGATACTGGATTTAAGGTCTATCCTACTCTGGTATGGCCTCATCTTTCCTTATCTAACTACATCTGCAAGGACCCTTTTTCCAAATAAGGTCACATTCTGAGGTACTTGAGGTTAGGACTTTAACATATCTTTTGTGGGGTCTCAGTTCAACCCCCGACAGAGAGAATAATTAATAAAGGAGGGTACAGAAATAAGAGGTGAAAATTAGGATATGCAATTTATCTAGTGAAAGACAAGAGAAATAAATTTTTCTTCCAACAAAAATTCACTTACTGAAGAGGTTAAAAAATCAATTTAACCAATACATTTCTTATGACTTTTTGTTTTGTTTCGTTTTACTTTCTCCGCTCATCAGAAGAACATAGAAACAATTTTTGTCATTGCAATGATGTTAGGAGGTTGTATCTTTGTTGTTGTTGCAATGATGTTAGGATATTGTATTTTTGTAGTTGTTGCAATGATGTTAGGAGATTGTATCTTACCAATCGCATTCTTGGAGAGCAAGAGTTCACTGCTATTCAAATTATAATTCAGAACAACTATACCTTTTAGAAACACAGAATCTAACAATGTTGCAGCTGGAATGGACCTTACAAGAGAATGTTGAATTCTTTTCTAATTATTTAAATTAAGGTTTTAAAAGAGGTCAGGTGCAATAGAAGCACATGAATTCTAATTTGAAAAACAACCATTAAAAAAACTCATTTTCTCTTTCAAACACTTCAGAAATAGTTCACATAAAGCTGGTAGTTCAAGGAGACATTTTCTAGGTCCGACCAAGTAGGAAAAAAAACCCCTCAGTTTTTGTATATTTGTAAATTGAACTAATTTGGAAAAAATAGAATATATCTGGATAACTCAGGACGCAAATAAAATTACAGACCCCAAGTTTCAGAATATTGTTTCCCTCTTTTTATCCTAAATTATATAGGTTGAGTATCCAAACTAAATTCAAAATATACTTTTCACAACATTTTGTGTTCTATCCTTATAGCTTAGTTTGATATGAATGATTTTAAAACATGACATTGTTTCTTGTAAACCATTAAGGGTAAAATACTCTGAATTATACTTTTGGTGTTTTGAGGCAGAGACCATTACGTTGGATTTTTCTGAGAACTCTTTTACAAAGCTGTAGTCCTAACTAAAGTCTATATGTCAAACTCACAATCAGAGTGGGAACACACACAGACATGCAGAGAGAGAGAGAGAGAGGAAGGAAGGAAGAGATTCAAAGAAAAGGAGCAGGGCCAGCCTCTAGCTGACATCTCTAGGAAGACATCCACCTGGTAACCTTCAATAACCTGCTAACCTTCAATAACCTGCAGTCTTCATATCTTTCAAAAACAGATAATGAACTAATGATGAGTCAGGGAAATTTAATTAACAATCTGGCATCCTAGACAAAATGTGTACTTAAAGATTGCCAATTCGGGAGATTTTAAGAGGCTTCAGGACCTCTATTAATGGACGAAAACTGAAAATATATTCTATTCAGTATGCATGGGCTAAAAAATAATATTAATCATTTCTGTTGTGGGCAGCCTATAAAACGATTCCCAAGAGAATACCATGAACCACACCTCCTGGTATCTATCCATGGTCTTATCTAAAGACCATCATCTTGAGTGTGGGTCAGCCCTAGTAATTCATTTCCTTTCTTTTTTTTTCTTTTTCTTTTTCACCTGGGCAGGCATCAGGAATCAAACCTGGGTCTCCGGCATGGCAGGCAAGAGTGCCACCCCTGAACCACTGTCGCACTGCCCCCAGTGACTTTTAAATGAATAGATGAGAGCAAAAGTGATGGGATATCACTTCCTCATAAAAAGAAAAAAAACAAATCTCTGCCTTCTACCTTGGTTTCCCTTCTCACTCTCTCCTGCCCTCACTGTGAAGGAAATCAGTTGCCAAGTTCTAAAATACCCTGTGAAAATGTCCATATGCAGTGGAACTCCAGCCAACAGTCTGCAATGACTGAGAGGTCTGCCAGTGTCACTGGGTGAAATTAGGAGCCAGCCCTCTCCCAGTGAATGCTTGAGATGACTGCAGCCAAAGGCTTAACTGCAGCCTGGTAGAGCCTGAGTCAGAGACATCCAGTAATCCAGGTACAGAGTTCCTAACCAACTAGAAGCTATGATATAACAAGTACTTGTTTCATTAAGCTGCCACATTTGGGGGTAATTCTTTTTTTTTTTTTTAACACAGTAATAGACAACTAATACAATGTTTAAAATCCTGATGTTAGAGTTATTCTTGGTTTAAGTAAGGCATTTTATTTATTTTTAAATGATTATTGTAACATAGACACTGCTCTTAACATTTTATAAATATTAATTCATTTAAACCCTACAACAATCCTATGAGGTAGATTTTATTGTTACTCCTTCTTGTAGATGTAGATGGTCAGAAAGATTAATCCACTGTACCAACATCAGTAAATTTTGAACTTCACAGTCCAAACTTTTAGCTACTATGCCTATCCTACCTCTAAGTCAACACGTATTTGTTGTTTTCATTGTTTTTTAGATAGAAAATTCCCCCAAAGAAATTCTCCACTGCTTAAATATTCTAGTCAAATAAGCGGTTTATGAGTTCCTCAAGTCAAGGACAACAATTTATTCTTATCAGTGTGTCCAGCTTGTACCATATCACCTACCACATGCAGCATGTTCCATAAATTTTGAAAAATATTAACTTCAAGGACAGGAAAGCAGTAGGGCCATGTAGAGAAGAATTCATTCTATGTAAAAAGAAGTATTTCGGCACTAAGTAGGTCATCCCTATAGTTATTTCAACCTATTCTATAAAAGTCTAAAAAAATGTATTTATATGAAATTTTCTTCCATTTACTTCCCGTGTGTACCAGTTGGAATAAAAGGATTAATGGTTGGTCAACGAACAAATAATTTGCAGATTTTGGAAGCAATTTGTGGACATGGGAGCTCACCTGGGTGTTCTGAGACTTTTCACTACGCCGTATCCATTCATGCAATGTCACCACTCCTGTGCCCTTTCTTAAAACTAAGTAAACTGATGCTAGGTGGAGTTTATTATGTCACATGAATTTCTATTACAGTTCAAACCCAGAACTACTGTCAAGTTGAGTAAGCATTATACTCAATGTGCAAAAACCTGTGGCTCATTTCATCTCTCAGACAAGTTTTCCCACTTATAGTCACTTAAAAAAATAATAATACACTTAAGTTTGGCTAGGAGATCAAAGAAGAGGAAGAAAAAAGTCAATAGTAAACAGTTCAGGGAGAAAATACACCGAAGCAAGAAGATAAGAGGCTAGTACACTGAAAACAGTTCTTAGGAAAAGCTGCTTTATTTTTTGGCTCTTGGTCAGTAGGCTAACTGCTTTACGTGGATTGTAAAAGGACTTGGCCCATAGAATTAAAAGAGCTCATTTGTAATTCCCTAAGAAAAGCTTGCAGATATGCTTCTTAACATAGATAGGTCTTTTCTTTCTCAGAGAACCAGAGAAGGGAGATATTACACCAAATAGAGTGGGAACAGGAAGAGCCAATAAGGAAAGGGGCACTCTAGGTTTTCACCCTGAGATCACCCCTTCCCATTCCGTAAGGCATCATATCTATACACGCAGGTGCTTGCACTTCAAGCTTTGGGCTTTTTTTAGTACGAAAATCTTAGAGATAAGAACAGAAATGACTTGGGTGAGCTTTTTGGAAATTAATAACCCAATGCTCATTTTTAATAGCATTAAAGGCACACTGGAGAAAAGCATGGAAATAGGTTTTGTATTAATCTCAGTCTAATTAGCAGCATGGTTTGTGTCTGTTCAGAAATATGGTGACTATGAGTATAAAGTATTTTTACTATTGTGAATTTATAGAGTGAAATATTTCAAAAGGGTCTTGGTATTTTCATTCTGTTTTATATTTACTGCTATATATTTTACTGTTATATTTTTTTCTTTATCAGAGAAGTTGTGGGCTTCCAGAACAATCATGCATAAAATACGGGTTCCCCTCTACCACCCTATTACTAACACCTTGAAACGGTATGAAACATTGTTTACAACTGATGATAATACATTTTTTATAAATGTACTATGAACTATAGTCCATGATTTAATGTAGCATTCACTGTTTATATAGTGTAGCGCCATGGATTTTTTTTGGAGGTTCTATTGTTTCCATAGATTCTGCTATATTTTTAAACATTTATTTTTAAACAATAAACATCTTTGTTCATTGTGTGATTTTTACTAAGATACAGCCGTTAGAAAAAATGTTGTGCCTCAAAATAAAATACTGAAGTTAATTGCTGAATACTTTGTTTCCTGTCAATAAGAGTTTTCCCCTACAATAGTACTAGACATAACTAATATTTGCAAATAGTCTTATAGCTTGCAAAGTGCTTTCATTACTTTTAAACCTCACAAAAAATACATGTGAGGCAGGAAGTACCATAAATGTTTGACAGACAGGAAGAGAAGCTCAAAGAGCTAAGTGACTTGTCCCTAAACACAACATTTTTCAATTTCCAGCCTCATTTTTATTTCATTATACCATGCAGCTTATAATTACACAGCTAAGGAATATCTCAAGCTCAGGAGGAATAAAACTGAGGTCACTAAGAGTATGTCCTTCCCTTAAAAAGGGTATTATGATATTTAATTTGAATAAAACTGCTAGCACATGCCAAAAATGACCAACAGGAAAAGAGGGAGAATAATTACACAGACTATGGTACATACAGCACATGTGTCACAAGACAGCAGAAAAAAATGTTTTAAAGAAATAGGAAAATACCAGTAGATAAACTGAATTATGCAACTACATTAAGAAATAAGAGTCCTTATTGCTATTTTAATTTCCAGATATTAAAAAATGTATATGGAAGTACATTTTAATGCTTTATTTTCAAATATGATTGACACAGATAATTATTTTGGAAATTAAAATAAAAGGAATGCTTGTGAAAAATAATCTCAAAAGATTTTTATAAAGTATCTTATTCAATAGAATTAACATTATAAGGAAAATGCAGAATGTCTGTTAATTTCTTACAGCACTAAGACACCCATGGATGTCATGCATGGCAATGTCACCATGCATTCAGAGCATGTATATACATTCGAATGCTCCTTAAAAAGATTTTGTCGCCTTTGTCAATTTTAAGCAAGACACTAAATACTAGAATGCTAAGATTTTAAAGGATTTGAAAAAAAAATCTTGGCAAAGCTCCACAGAACAAACAGAAAGAACAGTCTACTATGGAAGAAAGCAAATTAAACAAGCCACTTTAGTCTTGACCTAAATTCAGCGACAGGTCTGATGTTCTGAATCTGTCTTGGAAAAATATATTCCACGACTGTTTGAAAAAGCTATGGGACATTGTGATTTATAATAGCAGTTATGAACAAATGAAAACCCAACATTTTTACAGTTGAACAAAATTGAACTTGGACAATAGGGAACCTAAAACTCATTTGGATTCACGCAGTGTTTCAAAAACACATCACTAGGAACTCTTACAATCAATCCAGTACCTAACTGGCAGCCAGAATCAAAATCTCCAAGCAGAGGAGTATGTTGACCAGACTTTGTGTGCTTAAAAGTCTCATGGGCTGCATACTTGTACAAGCTACCCTGCTTTTTTTCCTGTGGGACACCTGAAGGAGACCTGCAGGCAGAGAATTATAGTAATCCAAATTGGATATCATGAAAGCATGAATTAAAGTTTCGCTGCTTATCTGTGACTTTATATTCTAACTCTCACTCTATTTCTAATCTGATTATACATAAGTTTTCTCCAGTACACTGAATGCAATTCAGGAAGAACAGCCATCAATTAGCATGTACTCCTTGTGTACAGATAAGAGAATGGCTATCACTTTAGCTTTGTAACAAGAAGAGATGGAAATCTGCAGGTACAGAGCTCTAGGAGATTTAGTATGCATCTCTTTCATATCATCTGAATTATATTTCAGGACATCTGAAGCCTCCAATGTAAAACATCATATGATATTGAAGCAGGTGTTCTTCCAAGCTAACAGTGAAAATACTCTCTACGAGCTAGGTCAACTTCACAATTCTATCCTTTTGCTTTTCTTGGTCTATAATATATATTTATTCCTGAAAAACTCAGACCCAGACAGAGCCACATCACTGCAAAATGCCAGGAAAAAAAAAAAAAGAGCATTTAACTTCCATCTCTTTACCAGGATGGGGTTGCAAAACAAGTTAATAGGAACGAAACCACATAAGAGGCGATCAGGGCTGGTAAAAGACAGTATTATCCTTCATAGGCAGCTTAATAGCATGCAGAGGCCTCTAAGTCCTCACATGGCACAGAAGGATATCAAAGTTCCTAGGCTGGATTCAGGAAATCCAGTTAACATGCGCTTTCAAACTGAGCACGTGGTTTGAATACAATAGATGGTTTTCATTTTTATGCCATAGAGACATATGGTATTTGGGGATTTAATGCAACTAATTCCAAGCATTTGTATTTTTTCCATGAAAGTAAACTGATATGTATTTTTGTATTATCAATACAGGTTTACTTTTCTAAATTTGATTAATCATTCCATTCTCTAAATTCTGTTGCATAAATATACTTTCATCTTTTGTCTACATTGTCAGAAAACTTTTATAATTTTATCATCATATCAAAACAGACGAAGTTTCTATTTCATGAAGTTATAAACTCTGGTTGCACCCTGGGCCTTGGAGAAGTCTACAAAAGGATTACTTTATAATAAAAGATAAAACTGATAATGATAGATGATATAAATATGGATATTCAAAAGCCTTCGCTACAAAGCTTTGACTCTTCTGGCCTCCTTAGAAATTTTCGAGTGAATGCATTAGTTTTATGTTCCTATAACCCAACCCTATGCCTTAACCCACACAGGAAGAGCAAATGGGAGTTGTAAGCAACTACCAACTTGGGCAAGTGGCCTATCAAAAATGCTGTGCTCTTCCTCTCAAAAAGAATTTTTACTGTTAAAGTATCCCGATGGAGGCCTGAACTTCTCACGTCCTTTTTCTTTGACAGAGAAAACCTGAAGTTGTTGAACCACTGTTACACCATGGCTAATATAACTTTTCCTCAGTCTAGCAAGTTTTACTGAGAAGTATTATTAACAAGGCATGCAAATGACCAGTTTTTCAAATACTGGTGCTTAACATAGTTGTTGTTTTATTATTATTTTTTTTATTTTTCATATTAGAACTATTACAGGATTTTGTTTTAGTGTTTTATGTTCATTCAACTTCAATTTATAAAGATTTTAAACTAGGAAATTCACTATGTGACCATTACTTCAGATTATCTCCTTATAATTTTTTATTTTAATTGGGTCCTTACTTTCTTCATTTTCCTTCACATTACTTAAAAATTGTATAATAAGATACACATCATTTTCTGAAGACATCTTTTATTTCTCTGCTTTCATGGTCTTTGTCCTGTCAGTCCTCCTATTTGGTAGACTCTTCCTGAAATTTACCCATTTAGAAGTGTCTTAGTTTGCCAGGCTGCTACGACATATACACCACAGTGGGTTAGCTTAAACAACAGGAATTTAACAGTTTTAAATTCTGCCAGGTAGAATAGGTCCAAAATCAAGATATCAGCAAGGCTTGTTTTTTCCTTGAAGACTTGCATTCTTCTACTAGTTGCCAACTATCCTTCGAGTTCTTTGGCTTTTCTCTCTGCTTCTGGTCACATGGTGATGTTCTCTCCTTCCTTACTGCTGTGACTTTCTGGTTCTTTTTATAAAGCCCCCAGCAATTTGGATTAAGACCTACCTTCACTCAGTTGGGCTATACCTTAACTAAAAATAACAACTTCAAGAGATCCTATTTATGGTTGGTTCACACCTAATGAGTAAGAACATGTGTTTGTTGATGTCGAGAATTCAGTTTGCCACCATAAGTTTCTATTATTGTTCAAGAACCAATATAGCCATTAACTCATCAATGGTGACCCTGGCCAGATGGAATTTTCCACCAGTCTGGACTTTCATAGCATCTTGGGACACACTTACAGTATGCTATTTTTATATTTATTTAGATAATTATTTTCATGTTGTTTTTAGTTGTCAGGGGGATGGGGAAGAAGAGGGATGATAATATATACTTTCAGCAGCAGTAGGAACTTAATAAACATCTATTATACAAAACAATATCCAAATAACCAAGAGCAAACTTAAGCTTTAGTAAATGATTCTTATTTAATGTTACTTCTTTAAAATTTGCCTTTTCTTTTTCAGGAGAAACTATAATTTCTCTTTTATGAGTTTATTGTAAACACAGAAAGTGACGATTTATATTGGAAACCACTTTTAAACATTGGAAGCTTTGTTAAAACTCTGTGAATAACAAAAACTACTGGCCAGCATATGAAAATAAAAGGAAAGAAAGTTCATTTTTCCAATAACAAACACTTTTCCATAATCACGAATTATGGAAAATTCTAATTTTTCCATAATTATTTTCCATAATTACGAATTTTTAGTGGTGGGTCATCATTGCCAATATGGATAGGCAGGCAAGCAGAAGAAAAATCTAATATGTCTTTTTCAATTTTTGCCATCCCTTCTTGGGAGCTAAAAGTTGTCAGAGTAAGAAAGAAAATCTGTCCCATATTCCTCTTAGGTAGGACACTTAAAATTTTCTTCTCTTCTTCATCTTTTTTCTCTTGTATCAAACTAATGTCCTATACGCACTCTTCTAACCCACAGGCAGAGAGGTGTGTCATATTTTGATGTCTGCCTTGGATTAAATCAGAATTGCTTCTTTTTCAGATTCTGAGAGTTCACCTTGTTTAAACGAAATCTCTGTTTCTGCTTCTTGATTTATTCTTGAAATTGGCATTTGGATTTTCTCAATTAGTTTTAAAAGTCTTAATTTCCTTTTCAAGGAAGGAATTCTTACTGTTCTTCAAATTTACTCACCTGTTCAATCTTTTCCACAAGTGTCAAAGGCTGGATCATCTTCATATGGACTATGCCCTATAGCTACTAACCTTGGTCCCCAAATCATGAAGACAGAAGAGTAAAGATTTTTGTTTATTGATTCTAGCTCCCAGCTTCAAATCCCAGTGAAACTTCTTAATTCTACATTGTCTGTACGACTAACTGCTTAAATGAATCAATAATGACTTCCAATTCAATATACATTTACCTAATCATCTTAGAGGACTTAGTGGAGCACTTACTGTGAAAAGCAATGCTCTTGAATTTGAGAGCAGAGGTCAGTAATTTTTTTTTTCTTTAAAGGGACAAATAGTAAATATTTTAGGATTTGTGGGTCATATAGTCTTTGTTGGAACTACTCAGCTCCACTGGGTGTAGCATGAAATAGACATAGATAATTCATAAATGAATTAACATGGCTATTTGCTAGTAAAACTGAAATCACAGACATTGAAGTTTTAACCTCATATAATTTTCATGTGTCAAAATATAGGCTTCTTCTTATGTTTTTTTTTTTTAACTATTTAGAAATGTGAACAGCATTCTTAGCTCATAGATGGTACAGAAACAATGGGTGACCAGATTCAGCCCAAGACCTGTAGTTTGTTACCCTCAGCTTCAGGTGAGAAAAGGAAAACCTAGGTTAGCATCTGTAAATAGTTACAGAGAAAGGATATGCAGGCAAAATATTAGTCTGGAAAGTACCATAAGAAAGTTAACTAGTTATTAGGAGGGTTTTAAAAAAGCATAAATAAAACCTTACAAAAATCATTTTGTATATAACTAATATTTAATGGAATATCTCTAATACAGTAAAAAGTAAGTTCTGAAAAATGTGTATGTATACCAGTGACTTGGACTTATTATAAATGGAGCAATTCAAATTAGAACCACCAAAGATTCTCAAGGCTCTTTGTCACTTAACAGCATGCTACCACCTGAATAAGTAAAATGGGAAGAATGGAAATATGCCACCAAGTCAAAGCAGAGGATAAAGAGCACAGAATAGGACACCACGGTAAATATACCACATCGCAAGGAATAACACCTTGAATCTGTCGCTCTCTAGCAATGAATGAATATTAGCACAGTACCAACCTAACACCAGCAAAATGAAATGCAGACCATCAGAAAACCATTCGCGTGAACATCAGCTGACTTTCAATATTGTTCTTTAACGGAACCACTTCAAAACAATAATGGTACGCCCCTTCCCTCCAAACTATTAAATATTCCTGGTTAAAACAAGCATACACCCACTAAACAAATAAAAGCAAAAATTCAGTTATATGAAATGCATGGTAGAGAAGTCAGGTCAAATACCACCAAGTGAACTGGATACCTAACAACACTATTTGGCCTGCATATCATGAAGAAATCATGCTGTGGAGAAATGTATTTGAATTATTTAGGATAACAACCAAGTTGGAAATCAGTCCAAACACAATTGTTTTCCTGAGTGTATTAGTGCTGATTACTGCTGACTTTCAATTGTATGCATCTTTAATGAGTAATTTATTCTGATACAATTTTATTTGCTCTATTAGAAATATGCTTATTTAGAGCCCATTGATTATTTTAATTTATCATAAATTGAGCCATTTTGTGATTTCAACTTTGTTTCAGGCATACGGCTGGACAGAATAATTATAAAAGGCTTTGCCTTCGCAAAAGTCAAAATCAAACTGTCTTTATATAGACCAGTAGTTTGACTTCCTTTCCTTTCATAGTGGATTTTTGTCTTTTAATCCTCCCCCATCCTCCACAAGCCTTTCTTGTACCCCAACAGTATAAAGGCTGGAAATTCTCCTCTATGTCAATGGGCAAAATTTATTCAGACATTTGTGAATTCTAACAGCTTCAAGGTTAGGCTACATTGCAGAGAGCAAATAGTTCTGTTTCTTTCTCTGATTCCCCAAGTTTCCAATGCTTTCCAATTTTACTCTGGGGTATACTTTTCTCATTCTTTTTGAGATAGGGTAAACTTTTATAAAATACAAACAAAAAGATCTGGCAAGGGAATTTAATTGTCCAATTAGATGTTATCAAAGCCTAATTAGAGGGAACAGAGTATACCCTGTGACCTAATTCTGAGGAGGTCAGTTGGGAGAAAAACACCATGTTTTCAACTAAATGCAACCACTGGCAAAAGCTTATGTTAGCTCTGCAGAAGTTCTTCCTTTTAAAATAGCTCTCTGTAGAATTTAACATTTAAAATAAAAGAACTGTCAAATTGAACAAGTTACTCTTTTTAGACTCTGCATATCAATTATTCCATTAAACTTTATTATTGTACAAATTTAGGTTAGGTATCAGCACCAATAAATGGCCCATGTTTTACAGGTCCTTCCAGGAGAAAGTGGGCTATCATTATAAAATACTTATTTTTAGAATCCAGTTCCTGAAGGAAATTTTGTCCAGGGCCCCAATACACATTAAATAAACTTTACATTATTGCCACTGGGATCAAAATTGAGAAAGGAAAGAAAATAACATTTATTGAGTTGCTACAAGATGCCAGGGCTATACTTCAGGTGTTCTATGTATGTTTTCGCATGTGACCCCCTCAACTCTAGTACGTAGATGATGCTATCATTTTACAGAGATGCAGAGATTAATCACCCAAGGTCATCCAAATTCTAGCTGATGGTGTTGAATGTGACTGACTCCAAAGTCCTCATGATTTCCACCACAAAAACACTGTTTTTCTTATTAAATTTAAAGATTGAAAAGATACACTTCAGGGAAAAAAGGCAAGAACTGTTTTGCACACTTCAGCTTTCCTCAAAACCTCGCTCGTCTTCCAAGGCCCACACCAAATGCCACCCCCTCCATTTTTTCCTTTTTCTGATTCACTGGTGATCTCTCTCTAACATTCTCCAAATATTTTCTTCAGTCTGACCAAATCATCAATATATCATACTCACGGTATGGTGCTAAACACCTAGAGACCCTCCTTCGAGCCCCTGACCTCTCACATCTGTTTCTTTAGTGCTAAGGCCAAAGTGTAGCTGATCAAATGCTAGAAGTCCCTGGCCAGAGCTCAGAGTGGACAAGGACCCAGGAGAATTGGTAACACCTGTGCATATCCTTTTCATTGTCCTTAAATCTTCTCTCCTCCTCCAAAAAAATAGAAAGGAAGATTGATAAATCCATAAAGTACTTATGCTTCAATGCTTCTAAATTTGTTCAGGAAATTAGCTCCATAGTCCATCATATTTATATATATGCACAGCCAGATCGATCTGTGGAACCAAAGAATAAAGGGAGAACCCAGCAGAGCCCAAGAAGGAGCAGCAGTGCAGGCAAGCTGGTAGCAGGGCCTCAGTCTCCAAGCCTCTCTGGGTGAATAGATGTCAAAGGACAGAGGGGAATGGACCTATCAGCCAGGTGTCAGAACTGACCACGGTATTGCACACCAATCAGGACGACAGACAACTCATCTCAGCAAAACACTGTCTAAGCAAAGATACTGAAGATCAGATCCTCTTTCTGCAGGAGACGGACCAAAGCCTCCAGAATATAGGGGCAATCCCAGGATGAAGGAAGAGAAAACTCCAAATTAACTGAGATGACGTATCTGCTAAAGAAGAGGAATTTGCTCAAAGTATAACATTTGTTGAATATAAAAAAAAAAGAACATATTGCATTTCTTTTGTTCTAAGTGCTTGATAAGAAGTAATTCAATTAATCCTCAGGAACGGTTATTATTCTTATTGCCAGTTTACAGATATACATGGAGACATTTTCCAGAAGAGAAAAAGTAAAATGACTTGCCCATGTTAATGCTGTAAATAAGTGGTAAAGTTAGGCTTCGCACTGGGGCAGTAGCACTAATTACAAAAACTACTTAAC
The DNA here is from genome assembly GCF_023851605.1 of Tamandua tetradactyla. Taxonomy (NCBI): domain Eukaryota; kingdom Metazoa; phylum Chordata; class Mammalia; order Pilosa; family Myrmecophagidae; genus Tamandua; species Tamandua tetradactyla. The sequence continues at coordinate 35,662,514 of NC_135352.1, forward strand.
TGTAACCTTTTGCATGTATCAACTCACAGTGCTGTTTTCCTAGCATTGACAATAATTTCCTAGTCCGTTAAACTAAACAAAAAAATCCATAGTAATAAATAAGGTCATGGAAACACTAACAGCAATTAGTTGATGAGTTCTTTTCCCATCTAAATGAATTTAATTTAATTAGAAGCATCTTCATGTGTCATGTAGCATTCACTAGAAAATTCATCAGTCAATAAAAATGCATGTATCTGATATATTCAGTCATGTTTTGAAATAACCACAATCTATCAGCTTTATTTTTTAATCTATATCAAATTAAATATACCAATCTTTTAGTAATATACCGATCTCATTATAACCCCTCAATCATTTAGATAACACAAATATTTAAAAATGCAATTTTATTTTCTCTCAGGATAAGGAATTTACATTTTTTAATTAAAGCTCTATTTTTCAAATCAGTATTCTTTGGCTTCTTTTTAGAAAAGATAGTAAGAATAAAGACCCAATTTTAGAGAATCCAACATCTTTCATAATTATACCAAAGAAACTAGCTACATCCAAATGGAAATGAATTTTTTTCTGAGTCATCAGTATCTTTAGCAAAATTAGAACTATACAGAATTAAAATTTGCTCCTGATAGCCACAACTAATACACCTCTTAAACAGTCATCAAATTGAGTAGGAATTGCTTTAATTTCAGAAGAACCTGAAGTGTCAAATAACCTTACATATTATTAAACTCTCACTTCTCATTCTCTCTCCCTTAACTTTTCCATATTTAATGATGCCCAAGGATCATATTCCTTGCACAAACTAAAGCAAAAATATGCTAGAAGCTCATGAAAACCTGTGGATTTGGTAATTTTTTTTATTAAATCATGTGCCTACATTGAGAACAATAGATACTGCATCTCAATACCTATACCCAAACCCTGAGTATGGGGCATTGATCTCTTCATGAATGGCACCACCAGTAAAGTGGTAAACAAGGAGCTAAATTCTCATAAAATGGAGGGAAAAGGAGCAAGAGGGAGAAAAACAGATGAAATCCAGATTTGTCAAGTATAGCCTGGGCTAGATTAGTTTATAACAATACCAAGAACTGAGAATGATTGTAGCAAAGTTCATGCTTAGAAAAATTAGGGAAAAAACAGGTAACCACCTGTATGAGATTGTTAGATATTTTTCAGAGGTGCCTGTGCTGGTTTGAAAGGATGTATGTACACTAGAAAAGCCATGTTTTAATCCTCATCCCATTTTGTAAAGGTAGCCGTTTCTTCTAACCCCTATTCAGTACTGCATGTTTGAAACTATAATTAGATAATCTCCCTGGAGATGTGATTTAATCCAGAGTGGTTGTTAAGCTGGATTAGGTGGAGTTGTGTCTCCACCCATTTGGGCAGGTCTTGATTAGTTTACTAAAATTCTATAAAAGAGGAAACATTTTGGAGAAAGTGGGAGATTCAGAGAGAACAGAGCAGAACTACATAGCCACGAGAAGCAGAGTCCACCAGCCAGCGCTTTGGAGATAAAGAAGGAAAATGCCTCCTGGGGAGCTTCATGAAACAGGAAGCCAGGAGAGAAAGCTAGCAGATGACGCCGTGTTCACCATGTGCCCTTCCAGATGAGAGAGAAGCCCTGACTGTGTTCGCCATGTGCCTTCTCACTTGAGAGAGAAAACCTGAACTTCATCGGCCTTCTTGAACCAAGGTTTCTTTCCCTGGATGCTTTATATTGGACAATTTATAGACTTGTTTTAATTGGGACATTTTCTCAGCCTTAAACTGTAAACTAGCAATTTATTAAACTTCCCTTTTTAAAAGCCGTTCTGTTTGTGGTATATTGCATCCTAGCAGCTAGTAAACTAGAACATTTCTTAAAACAGATATCACCCTTTTTCCCTGTGCCATATTAATGTATATTTCATATATCTATGATACTATGGTTTAAACCCCAAAATGAAACATTACAGTTAACACTACATTATAAACAGATTTATAAGCCTTGAAACTGTTTATTTACGCTCTGTAATGTGTTTTCTTATGGAAACAGATATAAGTTGTGCTATTAAAGTCTAAACTATAATACGAATGGAATAGTGACAATTTACAACACAAATTAAAAGAAATATTTAGCCATTTTAAAATAAAACAAATAGATAATTTAAACTTTTAAATACATGGAACTTTTCCAAAATGTTGCAGTAGTAGTAATTAAATAAGAATATATTAAATGAATACATAATTAAGCAAAGAATGCATTTTATATCCTATCTTTAAGGATTACAGTTGGGAAAAAAGTATATTTATAATATTATAATATGTAAAAAGAGACCGCTATTAAAATTATAAAAAAGAAGCCTGAGTTTTAAAAGGTTTAGAGGTCTTTTTTCTCTTTTTTAATGAGCACTTACAAAATTCTTCCCCTGTGTAATGTTCTTTGCTAAGTTTTGTGATAATACCAATCTTTAAGGAGCTGACAATCCTGCTTAATAAACATTCTTTTTTTTTTTTGTCAGAATAATACCAAAAAAAGAAAAGGGATTTATTTTCAGAAGTTACTAAGCAAACATCAAAAAGGTAACTTGGCTGTTACAATTCCATTTGTTCATGTGCCCATAAAAGATTTAAACTTACCTTCTTTGTATGAATTCCACCAAATAATTTGAGTTGGCCTTCTTTCGAAGCCATGCTATTCCATGCCTAGCTTCTATGTAACTTTTTCCAAAGCAAGAAAATGCTATCTGAATTAAAAATGTGTTGATTGACCTAGATTCATTAAAATTTATTAACAGACTTGAATGGGATTAATTGGGTTGGGTGGATTTCTCAACTTTTTTTTATACACTTCTGTTGTTTGAATTGAAATAATAAACAATATGTGCTTTGGTAATTTTTTTAAGGCATCTAATGGGGAAAATATAGAGAGAGAATCTGTTGAGGTAGGCATCCCAAGCTTTAATACTTTTCAGATGTGTTTGGAAGCACCTCAGCAGATACTGAACCTGGTACCCACCACAGCCAGCTGCCTTGCCACTCAATTTGTCATTGGAAGAATAGAATGAGCTTTGAAAAAGTAAACTTTCTGTGGCTTCAAGAAAAGTTTTGTTAGTTGCAACTTTTCACATGATGTACTTAGTCTCTGGTTTCTCCTGGATAGACATTAGGATAATGATACTAAGAGTTAATACTTATTGACTTCTATGTGCAGAAACTATTGTAAGATATTTATATCGATTAACTTATTTAATGATCAGCTTCTATGAATGATACACAATTAAAGCTGTACTTTACCTGTTGCAATAATGTTCCTGTTTCTTGTTGCCCATATGTTGCAGAATTAACATTTTGTGTTTCAGAATCATCCTCATTGACAAAACATTTAGCCCATGTATACCTAGAACATCCATCTGTGACTTTTCTCACCACTTTCAAGTTTTTTAGTTGTTTCTCCCACTTTTGTCCCATCATAATAATACAAAAATTCTTAGTAGCACTTCACTGTCTATATTAAATCCTTTTCTGCTTAAAATAGCCAGATAGGTTTCTGGTCATCAACCCAAAACAGAATTTCTCTCACTCTGCTTTTTATTCTTTCTACATCTTATTTTTAGAGGTCTCCAAATTTCCTTCAGCTCTTTCTGACTCTCAGTGTATTTTTTCTCAGTATTAAAAGAGCAGCAATGTAAAATATAGAGTGTATCATCCCTGTAATCAAATAGCAAGCTCTTTTCCTCACTAGTTTTATGAAACTAGACCAAAAACTTAATCTGTTTCCTCATCACAAAAATGAAACAATTCCACAATTATTAAATAAAGTGAGATTAGTGCCTTGCATGTTGAAAGCTCCTACAACATGAGTACGAATCAGATATTTAGTATCTCAATTTAATTCTTAGCTTTCTCCTGACCACAGCTAGCCCACAGCTTCTATGCCAGAATGTAATTTGATCTCAAACTCCTGAATTATCTCATTTGTCCAAGCTCTAACTCAGGGAGCAAAATTTGCAACATTTGCCTTGGAGCTGAAATACGGCCATGTTATATCACTGTGTGGCTGTCCAGGCTCTCAGATCTAAGCCAGGGCAGCATAGGCAGATGTCTGCACGATCTATGTCTGCGGTTTAAGTCCCCAATATGCACATACCTCCCAATGGATCAGCAAGAGGAAAGAGCCGCATTTCCATATCATAAGGTAAAAAGGCCAGAAGGGTACACAATGAAAAGAGCGAGAGGTGACTGGTCTTTGGCATATATGGCTGGGGTTTCCAATGTGTACCCTCATGCTAAGAAAAATAGGGGATTCTGTTCCTCCAATAGGAAAGAATATAATGAAGAATTCTAGACCTGTAGCAGCCAAATAACTGGCTTGAAAGTCCAACCAAATGTATCTTAGAATAGATAAGCAACAGACTCCTTGACTATTTCATCTAAAGCCACTGCCAGAAGGAAAGCCTAGGACTGCAAATGGCATAGAAAAAAAAAGGCTTTCTGGATAAAGAATTCCACAAGGTGCTGCCTACCTATTTGTAGCAATGCTTGACCCCAGAGTCTTAATTAATCCTCTATAATATATCAAAAGAATAGTAATTAAAGAAACTACCACACAGCAGGATGAAGATACATTGTGAAAAAGACATTCATAGCACTTACCCTCACATTCATCTGAGGAAAACAAACAGGTAAACATTTATCAACAGGTAAACGAATAAGTAATATAATTTTACATAAACGCTAAAGTGTGTGTGTGCATATGTGTGTCTGCTCATATACAGGGTAAAAAAATAGAGACTGAGAGTAGATTGGCCAGGGTAAATGTTCCTGAAAAGTTAACAGTTGTGAAGAGATAGGAATGCATAATTGGTTATGCAAAGATCTGAGGAAAGAATGATTCCTAGTTCGGGGTTGAAATAAGTTTAGTGTGTGCTAAAACAATAAGAAGGTAATTGGGGTTGAAGTGGAGAGAAGGAAAAGGAGAGTGGTAGGAGAAGGGGTCCTAGAGATGAGTAGGCAGCAGCCAGATAACATGAGAGAGAAGTTCTCAATCTTGGCTGCACATTAGATCCCCCTGGGGAGCTTTAAATTTCTTATTCCCAGGATGGGTCAGTGTTTTAATACTTCCCAGATGACAATCAATGCACAGCTGAAATTGGGAATCTAGGTCCTTTTGTGCCAAGGCAAGTACTAAGCATTTTAGTCAAAGTATAATAGAAAGTCATTGGGAGTTTTGGTTTGCATGTGTTTTGGCTTATTTTTTTAAGATAGGAGTGGCATCATCTATATTTACAAAAGATAAATTCTAGTTAAAATGGGAATGACAGATTAAAGAAACACATCAAAAGTAGAAGCAGAAATACCTGTTAAGGAGCTGCTATGGCTGAGTCTAGGAGAGAGTTGACAATAGCGGGAACAAAAAGGCAGCCACAGACATGGTCAGAGTGGTTGGATTTGAAATTTTTTTAAGAGAGTCAACAGGACTTGTCAGAGAATGGGATATGGGTTTGAGAAGGAAAAGAATCAAAGACCACTCCCAGATTTTTAGGCTAAGCAATTGGACAGGTGTTGATGATTATTGAGTCAGATCTTAGGGTCTTCTAAACTTGGAGCTAATATAAATTTTGAGACAGAGACTAATAAAAAAATGTGGCCATTTCATTATGCCTAATCAAATTTAATTCCTACGTATATTTAGAAAAATATGGGAGAAAAAATTCAGGGCATAGGAAGACATAGAATTTTGTTCTTCATTGCTCGGAAGTTTGTTTTTTTGTTTCAAATACATGTGAGCACAATGAAGGCAGTCCTCTGAAAGTCAGTCACTTAGTTTTCTTTGTTCTCCAATACCCATTTTAGCAGCAAAATCAATCTGTTGCCTTTCATTTAATCATCTTCCAAGTTGCTCTCCTCAAATTCTCTGTAAAATATGAGATGCTGATGTAAAGGAATGTAACTAGAGAATTATTAATCTAGGATATTTAAGATATTCTGAACATAATCTCTTTGGTTGTTTAAGGAAGAAAGAGCACACACATAAGTGTGTTTGTGTGTGTGTTTGCATTGTGTATTTTGTTTCTTCAGTGTACACGAGGTCACAATCAGATATAATTATGTGTTATAACAAAACATATAGAGTGGGAATAGTATAATTTAATAGCAATGAATGTTTATTTGGTATTATACTTTGTGGGTTGGAACTATAGGTATAGCATCTACTAGCTGATAATGTGGGCAAGTTACTCGCCTCTCAGGGTCTCATTTTCTCATCTATAAAATGCGTATATTTAATAGTGTCATGGGATTAAATAAGTTAACTCATGAAATACTCTGAACAGTGCTGGGCTCACAGTAAGAACACAATAAATGGTAGCTATTCTTCATCATCGTCATTACTATGGACATAATATGGCATATTTGGGCAACTCTGTAACTCAAGCCCCTGGTGCATTCCCTAATTGGGAACCTTACATCTAATTCTGGATGAAGAAGAAAAAAGAACCCTTTACTTTTATGAAGGGCTGACTCCACAATCTGACCCGTACTACACACATCAAATTTACTTGGGTAATTTCTACCTTTTTCTGTTCAAACATTAGTAGGATTTTTTTAAATGAAGTTTGGAGAAATTATTAATTAAGACCAAATCCTGATTTCATTTCTAAAACCCTTTTCTGTTTAAATTCTCTTTTCCAACCAGCAATGCAAAAGGAATTACAAACAATTCTAACAGTATATTTTGACTGGTTTATCTTAGTCCTCTCAAATCTTTAGAAATAATTCCTAGACTCAAATCTGTATTGTTGAAATTAAAAGTGTTTCTTAAATATTTCTGCACTAAAAGGGAAAATAAGCTGCCAAACCTGAATGTACTCTTATTTGAGTTTTGCATTATTATGTTATCTCTTGTGGTCTTTTTTAGTCACATACTTACCCTAAAAGATATTATTTAAACACTTTTTGAAAAGAACATACAACATATTTACAGAATAATTTCTCCATACACACCACATTCACATTTTTTGTTTGCTTAAATTAGCAATTGCAGCTGCTGGAAGAAAATTCCATCTACAGATAAAAGGTGAGTTTTCTAATCAGAAGCCTCAGAGTAGAATAAAATAAATTAGTTTTAAGAAAGAAAGTACTGGCTAAATTATTTGACAGCTAACACACACAATATATACCATAACTCTATTCGACTTATTAATTAATATATCTCAGTACTATTTGCCTTAGATTAAACTATCTATTTAATTTAATTCTGTTTAATTGACTGGAATATTGAAATACATTACAGAAAAATTCTGCTCCTTTCAAGAGACTTAAAAGTATAGATTACTTTCATAATATAGATAGTTATACACAGAAATACCTGAAAACTTTGAAGATTAATTCTTCAAGATCTTTTTATTTCTCTGGCCTCTATGATCAACCACACATACAAATGATCAACACAGTATTTTAAGATCTCTCCTTGAAAACATTTGGAATTAAGCAGCGGTATGTCTAAGAGATGACTATTGTGAAAAATTGTGTTGCTTTCCCTTATTTCACATATCTATAGACACAACAATGCCGGCAATCAGACTAGTTACCACCTTTGCTCTCTTACGAAGCCTTTAGGAATCACCTGATTTTCTCTTCACTGTTCAGAGAGATGTGCGAAGCCAGGCTATTTTACTGCAGATTGTCCCTGTACACATATAATTTGAAGAAGACAGAGAAGCTTCATTCCCTTTTAACTATTTTATTTTATTTCATACAGAGAAAATGAAATGACCGAACAGTTTTTTGTTTGGTTTTATTTTGGCAAATGCTATAATTGAAAGTGTAAAACCAATCAATGACACCTCTGGTTAAAATTTATTTCTGAGAAATATCCCAAAGGAGTGATTTCTGAGGAATAATACGCAGCCTTCAATTTACTTTATCACAGCTGGATAGGAAGTTAAATCCCCGGCTGGAATTTAACCACCCAGAACCAAGCACAGATGGCGTATCTGCACCTCAACCCAACAGCTGTGTCCTTATATGCACAGCTGGTCTTCACATTTGAATGACAATATTTAAATGATAAAATTGTGTAATGTAGAAAAATGTGTTTGGATAGCATGGGTCTTGAAAACTAGATTGCACAGTTCCCCTTAATAGTGAATGCACAGCCTCAACTGCTAATTCACATTCCTTCTATTTGTGTTGATGGGTCTTGGCTGGAGATGAGAGTTTATGGCCACATGGAAGCATTCCAGTGCCATTCGTATCGTACTGCTATCTGTCCATAATGACTCTCCTGGGGAGTTACCAAGTTAGATATTTTTTCACATAAAAATAAGCACAACATAGTTTCCATTGTGAAGCAGGAGACTTTTAAAATTTTGTGATAATTAATAGATATTACATCCTGCCAAGATGAAGGAATTAAAAGGTGCTTGGTGAAAGGCAACTACTACAGAAGTTCTTCATTTCCTAGTTGGGCCACAGGTATCATCAGCTCAACAAAACATGACAAAATCAATACTAAAGTCAGCACTTTTAGAAAAAACCTATGAAGGGAAGCCTCTCAAGGAAAATATACTGGAATATATTTCAGACATGAATGAAAATTTGGACATATTTCAAATGAGAAATGAGTGAACTAATGGGCAAGGCTTTAATAAAATATGATGGCAAGTTTTCTATTTTCACAGTTTGACAGAGGTTCCCTTTGCTGCTGCTCAACTTTTGATAAATATACACATTATTTCAGTGACTCAAAGAAAGCTTATCTTTAATACATATCAAAATTAGCTGTGGATATAAGAAAAAACACTGAATTTAGTAGTCAAAGAGAACTGAATATAGTATCTCATTGATACTTTTATTACTGGACAAACACCATGGATTCAATGACCAATTCCTGAGACACCAGGGTTTCAAAGAGAGAAAGAGTTTATTACCAGGCACATAGTAGGACACCAGATGACCTATTGGGCCCAATCTGTAATTTCCATATTGGTCCCAAACTACTGTAATTCTGATAGTACTATTAGAGAAAAGGATAGACAGAGTTTAGGATCATGACCACGGTAGTCCCAAATGATGTAACAAGAGGTGATCTAATTATTGAGCATGTGCAGATTGATTACATACTTAATCACAGAACTTATATAAGAAAATGGCAGAATGAGCTAAAGATGACTTATAGGTAAAAGTCTAAGTTACTGTGCATGTCAGGTGGGCTAATTTTGGTTAGATCCATTCTCAGCTATTCAGATAACTTTGGACATGGGGTGACCCAAGATCCTTCATTAATAAACATTAAGGGCTGTCTTTATTGATTACAAGACTCAAAAGTAGAAAAACTGGATAACTGGGTACAAATAAATGTTGGTCACACGGTTTTTACCATCACAGGGACAGAAGATAAGAGCTATACAATCATTATCAGAGATCAAGGGAGCTGGATTACATTTTAGAGAACTCAAAAATTTCCCTCTGTCTACCCCAATGTACTAGAAAGCAGAAAGGAACATCTATATTATTTAGTAATCAAAATCATCCCTTAAATCCTGATTTTTTTGGCTACATTTTTAGTAACTATGACTTTGGTTATGCCATTTAACTTCTTTGAACTTCAAGTCTTTCATGTATAAAATGGGTATCATATTATCTATTACATAGATGAGATGTAATCTCATAAGTGATATATGCTTCGTAAATTGTATGAGAAGGAAGGTTGGGTGACTATTATTGCTGTTTGGTTCTTTAAGGGAACAAATATTACTCCTCTGCCCCTCTGGGTTCTGAATAAACTGAAACATAAAATCACAGATTGGCGGACAGAGGCCTGATGATCACGTTCATAAATGATAAAAGCTAAGTCAGAGGTTGGCCCCTAACGCAAGAGTACATGGTCTCCCTAGTACTAAACCCCAGAATTCAGGCATGACAAAGAAACTATCCCTTGTGTACAGCTCAGGTTCAAGAGGGAAAAGGGGAAAGATGAGCCTAGAATGTTCAATTTAGTCTTCCCAGAATTATCAAGCAAATCACTCAGAGTTAAGGAGTAAAGAGACCAGAGGTTCAACAGAGAAGGAAATAAAAGGGATTGAGAAAAATTGTCTTGCCCTAATATCATTAATTCATACTCTCGCTCTTTTTTTTTTTCTTTCTGGTTTTCCTACTCCATTTGACTTAAAAAATAAATTCTGGATACCCAAGGAGACAAGGAGATAACTATTCTCTTTGGAGGAGGAGACCAGCAGTTTAGCTGGAAAGTTCTGCTTCTATTTTGATGAAACTCTTTCCCAATATCAGAGTATCCTCCTGAGACGACTGCTGGGCAACAGAGATTTTTCCCTTGAGAAGGGTCAGAAATGAGTAAGAGTGCTACACATTAATTTAATCAACATCAAGGTCACTTTGTAACAAGCTAATAATTCACTTCTTATTCTATTTCCCACCCTAAATTATATCTGGTCACATTATCATATATAGCTAGCTAAACCTTGGAGCCAATCTTAATGCCTTTCTCTTACGCCACATATCCAAACCATCAGCAAGCCCTGTAGCTCTTTCTTAGAAACCAACAAAACCTCACTACAGCTCATCTTCACCATGAGCGTCCCATCCCAGTATCCTCAATCACATTGTACTGCTTTAATTTTCTCTGTGGATTCTATTAGCCCTTAATATTTTATGTATTTGTTTAGTAGTTTAGGTAAGTTCCATAAGGGTAAGAATTTTGTCTGTTTCGTTCACTACACACACACACACACACACATATTTTAGGTGTATGGTCCGGGAATCGAAACCAGGTCTCCCGCATGAAAGGTGAGCATTCTACCACTGAAATACCATGCACCCTTCGCTACTGTATGTTTAACACATAATAACATTCCTGATTTGTGCTAGATGACAAATAATTTTGAAAGGAAGAAGGCAGGAAGGAGGGAGGGAGTAAAGGAGGAAGGGAGGGAAAGAAGAAAGGAAGGAAAGAAGAAAAGATGAGAGAGGTAACTAAAGAAGAAAGAAAAAGGAAGACAATTCCTGGGATTTCTAGGTTAGGCTCACCCCAGACTGTAAATTCGACCCTTCGATTTGAGAAATGAACCTGCCTTTGAAATCAAGAATGAGATAGTCAGCAATATGTAAAAAGAACTGTTATCATCTATTACAACCTTTTTGTTTTCCAACACTGTAGTTCTTGACACCCACTAAAATGGGCACTCCGTCCTCACTAGAGCATCTTAATAACTGGAAATTTTCCACATCACTCAGGTAACTCTCCATTGAAAACTAACCAATAAACAACAACATATTCTTGCTGTGTCTGGACTTCGCCACTATCAGCAGTATCAATAAAATTCCCATGGATCAACTCCATCCAGCAGGGGATAGATAAGTCTCACTTTTTTAAGATATAATTTAAGTACTTTAAAATTATACTGGAGAAAGGCATAAGACTATGATTAATTAGAATTTACCAATATCAGGCTATTGTATTTCAAAAGGTTCTTCATCCATATTTCATTATCTTTTTTGTTCAGTCACTGCCCACCTTACTAGACCTCCCATAATGAATCTTCTAAATCCTCAACAATTTCTAGTTACCAATTTCTAGCCAAACTTATTCTAATCTTAGCAGTGATTTGTACTGATAGTGAAGATCAAGTTTATAAGGCAGCAATTAATTCAACCATTCTCCTTTAATCTTTTATTCTCGAAAGCAGCCTTTTCTTTTTTATCTCAGAGGGAGAATTACTCTTTTTCTTTCAATCTCCCATTGAGAGACCTCACAGTCATAATTCTGATATAGATTGGGGCTTCTCTGATCATTGAGCTCTAAGTAAAATTGATTCAAACTCTAAATTCACACTTGGATGATGTCAAAAATCCTTCAAATAGTTTCTAGAAATTCATCAGACCTTAATTCTCAATGTCATGTAAGCATCAGAACTCCTGTTTTTGTACACATGGTTCCTGTTAAGTACTGCACTGACATTGAAGTGAATCCTAGACCCTTCATAACCTAAAAGAAGAAAGAAAATAATGCTTTGACTGTTGTCAGCTTTACAGTAAATGCCAAGTGATATTGTTCTGACAATGAGAAATGTGATATTCTGCCAGGAATACATTTGCTTTCCTGATAAAAATGGAAAGATATGGCTGATACCAGTCCTTTCTACCTTTTCCCTGGCTTTTATGTGGATGTGATGGCTGGAGCAATAGTTACTGTCTTGTGAGCATTAAGCAACAAATAAATCCTGACATTTTAGAGCTACTTATCCAACAGCTCTTTACTTCTTGTTATATGCAAAATAAATCCCTATTGCTTTAAACAATGATTAAGTTTCCTGCTAAGCTACTGAGCATCAGCAGGCTTTGTGAGACAATTAAAAGCTAGCAGGTTCACAGCTACTGATTTCTCTATGTACTAGGAAATTATAAAGATGACAGGAGGAACAAAAGCTCCTTCTGCAAAATCAGAGCTCACGTTCCTTCAAATCTTCTGACTCCCTGACTTTGCCCTGAATTTGAAGACCTGCTTAATCTCTTTATCTGCCCTGACTCTTCAGAGACCCTAGTGTTGACAACAGACTGAGCTAACTGTATTGAGCTAACCTGAGTCCTGTTTGAATCTTGCATTTCTAATATTGACCTTCACCCATGATCTAGTATGACATTATATTAATTGCTATAGCCTATCATGTAACTCAGTGTAATGTCTGGTAAGATAATTCTAAAAAGTTCTATACATCAATAGACCTAAAATTTACACAACAGCAGAAACAATGGCTAAGTATGTCTTGTGTAGTCGTCAATGAATTTCAAACATCCCTCAGAAATTATGTTGCATAGGCAGGTACTGGTTTTCTAGGGTAATGACAATATTCTGTCTGCCGTCATGAATGACTAGGACATTGGAGTTCATTCTGCACAGAATTCTTTAAGCTGCATATTTATGTGTTATTCCCTTTTCGTATGTTATATTTCATAATCAAAAGCTATAAAATAGTAAAAAGAATACTGACATGTAAAGAAGTTAAAACGATATTAAAGTAAAAAGGAAGTTATAAAAAAATTTTTAAAGCAGATTATACAGTGTGCATAACCTCAAAATTTCCCATTGAACAGATATTGTGGTAGACTGAATTATGTTGTCCAACAAATGCATGTTCTTAATAACCTGTACCCCTATGCATGTGAATCTATTGTAAATAGGACCCTTTGAAATGTTGTTTTTAGTAAATGGGTGGTACAAATGAATCAAGGTGAGTCTTAATTCATATTGCTGGAAGCCTTAGAGTAAAAGAGAAGAAACTGGAAGACAGAAGTCAGGAGATGGCCAGCAACAAAAGCCAAAAGAACAGATACAAGTAGAGAGAGTGCAACCTCCAAATGACTGTAGGAGACAGAGATGCAAACTGTGGAACCCCAAGGAATGCAACAAACCAGCACCAGAGTGCTGCAGACTTTGGGGAGAAGGCATTACCTTGCCAACTCGTTTATTTTTACTTCTAGCCTCTGAAAACGTGAGCCAATAAACACTGTTGTTTAAGCCAACTCCTTGTGTGGGATTTGCCACAGCAGAATGCAAACTAAGACCGATATATGCCAAAATGTTAATGATTTTTCATGAGTGCTCGAGTTACTTAGAGATTGCTGAAGAACACCTAAGTGTTTCTAAAAAAATTTTTTAAATATTGACAAGTAACAGAATCTTTCCTTTTATATCATTATATGAACTATTAGGAAACAATATCCTATTAGGATAATTAATACAGGACACATTTATAAACGTTAAGAATATTTTTCCATTTAAATCATGGTCTATATATATAAGTATTTTTTAAAATGTACTAACATAAAAAATTGTTATTTTGGAATCTTGCTTTTAATGTCAAAGCTGTGCATTAAAATCATCTGTGACACTAGTTAACAACATCCAAGTTAAAGTGAAATTATCATGAAGTTTCTTCTGTTGCCCTAGATCTTTGTTAATGTAATGGATCACATTTATAAAGACAACACAACGTACAAACAAGTGTCAGAAAAAGCAGATTCTACCATGAAAAATAATCTACGATGTACCTGTAACTTTATTATAGCAGGCGCCCAGTATTACATTTACAAATTGAAAATATTTTACACATAACTTATTTTGAGAAGAAGTCATTTAATAGACCAATATTCTACTGTACAACTTTGCTCTTTTTTAAAGTTAAAAAACAAAAAAGTTTGTGATTTGAATCTGCTATTGATTTGACAAATTGGGGCCATGAACCAAAGAAAATTATTTCAGGAATAAAGAATACTCTCCTTTCTTATTTAAAGAATAAGATGGAACTTATTTCTTTATAATGACTCTAATTACATTCAGAATGTACAATCAGGTAGTAACTTCAAGTGTTCCTGGATTAATACTTAAAAAAAAAAAGGTTTAAATTAGAAACACAGTATTATAATTCTCTAATATCAGCAAAAATCATTACTTATGGTTTGCCAATCTGATGAGAGCAAATGCCAATCAAATAAATAGCCTGTATTTAGATAACCTAGGAAATATTTCAATAGGGAGTTTCTGAAAAAGAAATTATTATTTCAATGCCGAGTCACGCTTATGGCTTTGAACAAGTAGCAAAACATGGGCATGTTTCTCAAATGGATTTCACAGCATCAGTGCAAAAGCCGGAGGGGATGGCTTAGTTTTTTAAGCCTCAGATTTGAAATACCTAGACTCCCTGCAACTACAGCATTAAATCCTCTGTGGAACCACAGCTTCAAATGCTATCAGGAGAGACTCAACTCTTCATCCTTCTGAGACTGATAAATTGAAAGCCATGAAGTTTAGAGGAATTGGAGTGAGCCTGCAGGGGTACCGGCTAACAGGAAGGCTCTATTTGTAACATCATTTAAGGTTCCATTTGAGGCTGTCATATTGGTAAAACTTGAGGATAGTGTTTGAAAGACATTCAGAAATCTCACAATCCTGCTGCAGACCATCTTTATAAAAATTTAAACCAAATTTTAGGCAGCTCAAAGTAGAAAGAAAACTATTTTTAATTCCCACTAAGACAGTCAAAGAAATTCTAAGTGCGTATTTAAAATATCTTATAAGTATCTATGAACATTTTTAAATCTTAAATTTGTATCTCTTTGCTAATTTGTCTGTTTCTGGAATAGTGTGTTCCTGACAGCATTTAATGGACGCTTGGTAAATGGCAATTAACAAATTTTATTTAATTAGCAATCTATTCTCAAAAACCCTCTCACATTTACCTCATATTACAAAACTTAGAGTGCTAAATAAGGAAACTATTATTATATTTACATTTTAGTGATCAGGAAATTGTGACTCAGGAAGATTAAATGAGTTAACCACAGGTGATGTGTTGTGGGCATACATTTTTTAATTCAGGTCTTCAGAATCCTCCTGCAGGATTGAAGGTCCTAAGTTTTATTTAAGAATATAAACATTTTACTAAAGACAACCACACAATATACTCTAAATTTAAATTAAAAATTTATAATCAATTACTTTATCAGTAACACTACATATCTCTGTTGTTATGTATCATTAATTATTTAGAAGAATGAAAAATAGGGAAGAAAACTGTGGGTCATTTAAAAAAAATCTACTGCCTAATTGATTAACAGATTTCCTTTTCATGTAGATTCACCTAAAATAAAACAAAAGGAATTCAGTTATATTTAGGCCCAACTGAAAACCTAAGTGAGAGTCACATGAGATGACTGTGAGACCTAAAACTCAAACCATTCTCTAAGCATTAGCCAACGAATGGTTAATCTAGGAGTCCAAAAATCCAGAGTAATTTAATATCTTTGATTAAGACATAGCAACAGATGACTTGAAACTTAAGGCAAACTGGATAACCACAGGGTATTTTAAAAGATACTGCAATGTCACCATCTAGGTTACATGCTTTTGAAGGCAGCACATTACTTTTAATACAAACAACCTTGAGAAAATTGGCACATGGAGCTTCCCTAAGACATGCATTTCCACTGCAGTATAACCTTTCTGTCTTCCTCCAACCAATAGATGAGGTGAACCTCTCTGATAAAAATTTTGATTTCAAGTAGGGAGAGACAATTTTTGAGAAAAGAGTGGCTCTAAGAGGAGGTATCAGAGTCCAGGCTTCTTCAGCCAAAAGAAATACAAATGAGCAGCAGGCAGACACCAATTTTCCATGCATTGTATGTCACAATTTTTCGCTGAAGAAATGTCCTGGCTCCTTAGGCCATATAGAAAATACTAAGGCTCAGCTCAACTGCTAATGAACCTTAATTCAGAGGACAAAGGATGTTTTCCTTTCTTGCCTACTACTCTTTTTCAAATTTCCCCTGGCATTCATTAACTTGCCCTATTACCCCAGCACCCGCGACTTCTCCCCTCTCGAAATCCCCAAGGAGGAACTTGCTACACTTCTCAACCAGTATCATTTCCCTGCTCGGGATGATGTTGCTTAAACTGCATATTCAATTTCATAACTTTCATAATTTTGTAACTCTCATAACTAAGTTCATTGTGTTTTTAAGCTCGAAGTGATTGATAGATGCGCTTTAAAACGATTTGCCAGCCGGTTTCCTCGGCTGCAGAAGCGGGCGGTGCAGCCGCCCAGCAGCCGGGCCGCGGGAACCAAGCCCGGGAAGTCTGCATCCATCCTTTCATTCATTTAGTTGGTACTTAATGGTGCCAGGCTCCGGAGGTGGAAAACACTCAAAAAGGAAAGGAGGCGGCGTGCCCGCCCCGGGCGTAGAAGACGCGCCTCCGTGAGCTGAGCAGAGGGCCGGGCTCCGCTTCCACGGTCTCCCCTTTGCTGCCAGCGCACGGATTTGCGAGGAAAGGACGTCCTACAAAAAGGTGGTGGACAACTAAAGTGAATGTGGTTGTGAGCAAGCACGCTTCCCCTACAGTCGGTACCCAGTGCAGGGTGCTCCCTAACGTTACATCTTCAGTTTGGAAAGCACCAACTCTGGCTGACCCCACGAAGCCACTCAGCGCAGGAGGCCAGCAAGTGGCACCGAGGCCCCAGGCCTCTCGCGGGCTCTCCGGACACGTATCGCGAGAGTTGGGGATACGGCCGACGGGACCCTCCGGGAAGTGGGTGTGGCCGCGGTGTGGGCGGGGCGCCAGGGGAGCGCGGCGTGCGCGTCCCCCTCGCCCCTTCCCGGGGCCGCGCCTCCCAGCGCCCAGCCATGGCGCCGACGTCGAGGCCTCTGCTGCGGGTCTTCGGGCTGCTCCTGCTCGGCCCAGCCTTCGTGCGCGGCCTCAGCCCTCTGCCCCTGGTCCTCAACACTTGGCCTTTTAAGAATGCAACCGCAGCAGGTGCAGGGAGGCGGCAGGGGCGATGCTGGCGGCCGGGGGCGGGTGGCCGCGCCGCGAGGGTTCGCTGGTGGGGGGAGAGAACAGCGGCGCACCCGGGCCAGGCCTTCCGCAGTCTCCTTGCAGGCTCTGCGGCCGCTCCTGCGTCTCGTGCAGCTGAGTCCCTACTCCGTCTTCCCCGCCGCCGCCGCCCTCGTTGCTTAGGTTTACCCTTCTGTTCAGGCCCCCGCGCCAGTGCATTTTCCACCGGGCTCCTGACCTAAAGCAGTTCTGACCTTTCTGCTTGAATATAAGTGGCGTCTGCGCTGTCTTCTGCCTGGCACCCATTCTTTTCCCGGGCTCTATTCGGCCTCTCCACTTCTCCTTCCTGACCCGTCACATCTCCCCAGCACCCTGCATGCCAGCATGGAGACCACTACCGCTTTCCCCAGCATAGCATATTCTTTCTCAGGGTTGTGCTTTTCTCCACATGCTGACATGCTCTTCCAGCTTTCCTTACCTGCGTAACTTATTTGATTTTAAAATTAGCTAAACCATAAGTTCCAACGTTGGCTGCAAATTAAAATGACTTGCAGAGGATTTCAGAATTAGCCAGGCCTGCACCCTGCCTCCTGAGATTTTTGTTTTGTTTGTTTTATTAAATTTCCATCCCGTTTTTTATGCCTGTTGTCAGACATACAGAAGAGTTGAGAGAATTTTACAGTGAACACTTCTATACTGACTAATTAGATTTATTTATTTTTGTTAAAACAGTTATAGCTTTGCAGAAAAATCATGTAGAAAGTAGAGTTTCAGTACCCCCCCCCACACGCATAGTTCTATTATTCACATTTGTATTGCTGTAGTTCTTTTGTTTAAATGGATGGCATACTATTAAAATTATATACTAGTCCATAACTGTAGTTCATAGTTTACAATAGAGTATTATTTATCCTGAGATTTTTATTTAAGTGCTGGAACCAGACATCTGTATTTTTTAAAGCTCTCCCAGCGATTCAGATTTGCAACCAGGACTGAAAACCACTAATCTAAGGCATCATCTCTTCCAGAAAGCCTTCCCTGACTTACTACCCTCACGCCCAGTCTGAGCTAGATGCCTGTGTTCTGTGCTTGTTTGTTTTATTGGCTTTCAGCTCTTCAGCCACAAAAATAACTTCAAATCCCATCATCTGATGCTGCTAATACATTACTTTTCTTTGTCAGAATTGCCTTTAGACCTTGGTGGAGCTAAGTTTGTATATTAGCAGTGTATATGATTCAAAGAAAATGAAACGTGAGGAAGAAATTCCCAGTAATGATGAGAGAGGAAAGTAAGTTCAGCAGCCCAGGTAGGGGACAGTTCTGAGTAAATTGCACATACAAAAACAGAACTTTTCACATGGAACTTTTAAACCTTAAGGTCCAGGAATGATGCTTAAAATCTTTAATTACAGTGGGACCCATCCTCCAAGGAATGGGAGAGAAATTGTCCACCAAAAAACCTTTTTTCCCCGGATGTCCCATGCTCCCCAGAAGCAGCATAATGTAGTGCTGAGCATGTGGCTTTTGGAGCCAAGATAGTTACTTTTGAATTGTGGCTCTGCCACATACCAGCTATGTGACCTTGGATAAGTTAATAAGCTCACTGGGTCTCAATTATTTCTTAAAATGAGAATAGTAATAGTGCAGTGCTTACCTCAAGAGCTATTGTGACAATTAAATGAGTTAATCCATATGAAGCCCACATAGTAATTATATGTTGTTACAGTATTATTTAGATTTGCTATGATAGATATTCCCTCAAAAGTATTAGTTATGTATGTATTTTATTGCTGTTAGGGTATATGGTAAATTGATGTAATCTTGTAGAAGAAACTTATAAGATGATGGATTTTAAATTTACCCGCCTTTTAGTAATTTCACTTGTACCTTTTAGAATTGAAGCAGGGGGTATTTATTTATTTTATCACATACTCAGAAGAAACAAGTATTAATAAGTGAAAAGGCCCTGAGTTTACATCAGTAAACAGTCTTTGAATGCTTAATGGTAAATAGTTGTCTGTAGCACTCTGACTCTTTTATTGCATTTGATAAACTAATTTGTCAAAAGTTCAGTTTAACTTAGAGCAAACCTGAAAACAAAAGAATGTGAGTTCTCAAAACATTTCTGATTTGTTGGATTTGGCATTCAAAAACATATCTCTAAATGTTAATTATTGGGTTTTGATTAACAGCGTGGAGGACATTAGCATCTGGAGGTTCTGCCGTGGATGCAGTTGAGAACGGCTGTGCTGTGTGCGAGAGAGAGCAGTGTGATGGCACTGTAGGCTTTGGAGGAAGCCCCGATGAATTTGGAGAAACCACGCTGGATGCCATGATCATGGATGGGTAAGAATGCTCTTTAGGATCTATTGATCTCTGCGCCTTCACTTGACTTCATTTATAACATCATATAACATTCATCTTACATTTATAACATCTATAACGATATTTTCCTAGTAAAAACGAGATGGAAGAATGAGTGAGTTTTGTCATGGAGCAAACCCCTAAGTTTACTTGGCCTTTCCAAAGACCAGGTGTTTCCTTCTCAGTAATAATAATAATAATGATAGTAACAACAACAGAAGTATCACATGGAAGTAGATAGTCTCCTTACAACAGGGAGACCCCTTGACCTTTTAGACCATCATTTACCTACAGTACTCAAATGCTGTGGTTTGCCTGAATTAAATAAAGCCTTAAGTCCCTTTTCAAAAGCAATATTTAAAACAAGCCAGGAGAAACTGAGAATTTTCGTGCTGTTGAGGTATATGGTAAATTGATTCTTCTGTTCTTTTAGTTTTGTCTGGTTGTGGGAAATTTATATGAACTTCATGGAATGTGTTGTCAATTCTGTGTCAAAGACAGTGGAGCTTTTCCTGTAATACACTATTGCTTGGACGAAAGTAATATCTTTATCTATGAACCTATGAAAATACTTTAATAAATTTTACTCCATATTGTTTTTTCCTTGCAGCACTACTATGGATGTAGGAGCAGTAGGAGATCTTAGACGAATTAAAAACGCTATTGGTGTGGCACGAAAAGTACTGGACCATACAACACATACACTTTTAGCAGGAGAGTCAGGTATATTTTAACTATCATGTGGATTTATCTAGTCTTTTATCAATTCATAGTATTCACTGCGAAAATTAAGACTGTGTGTAAAATAGTCGATAAAAGCAGATCTAAGTTCAAATTCCAGCCATTTTGCTAAATATTCACTTTCTTCATCTTTAAAATAGAATTTTTAAAAAATAGTTTATTATCTGTAGATGAATAATGACTAGACCAAAGCAAGATACAACATCAATTTTCTTTTTATTACATTTTTTATAGGGATAAAACCCAAGAGTATTACTAACATAAAAAGATGGGAATGGAAGAAGTTTTCCTATGCCAGGGTCACTTAATTATTTGAACTCTATCCATGCTATATAGTGAGCTATGAAAAAATTATTTTTAATGATCTATGAGCTGACAACTCCAGTAGTCAATTTTTTGAAAATACAGAATTGGAAGCTACCTGACAAGCAAAAGTAATTGCTACCTTTCATTGGAATCCACTTGACCCTTTGTTTAGTGCCTCAAAGCATTTTACACCTTTGGTCACCGCATCCTAGTCAGACCAGTAAGCATTCTGTGCGGCTTGCTTTTTCTTTTGTAAAATGGAAGGAGGAAGATCATGGAGGGGTGCTCAGAAAGGAGAAGTGTCATAACACACAGCAGGGGTCTCAAGCAGATCATGTATAGGAAAAAGTACATATGAAAGTTGAACATCTGGAAACATTCCCCTAAAACTGTTCACGTGAGAATATGCCTTTCCAAGTCTTCGTGTCCCCCTATGGGTAAATTGTACACGGGTTAAGAATCGACTCAGAGTGCCTCGTGTATATATACTTTGTTTAAAAGAGAATACTTGATTAGTGTCTGCTTTTCTTTTCAACTTCCAGCTACCAAGTTTGCCGAGAGTATGGGGTTTACCAATGAGGATTTATCTACCAATACTTCTCGAGCTCTTCATTCAGATTGGCTTGCTAGGAATTGTCAGCCAAATCATTGGCGGGTATGTGTACACATTTCATTTTAAAAAGTAAATCCTTTGAGAATGTTAAATGGTAGGATGTCTGCTGTGTCCACTAGTGCCTATTTGCTGTGTAGGCACTGGTCAGCATTCTGCCTGCACATTAAAAGAGCTGGCCATTTAAGTTGGATCTCTGGCCACAGATGTTCTTGAAAGCTCCATAGCTGCATCTAATGCATGGCCTGAGTGGAAAGCTGCTGGTCTCTGGCAGTAGTTTCAAACTAGCAGGTTCTTCTGTGGGAAGAGGGGCTGCCTCATTCAGAGCTGCTCTGGTTGTATTTCCTTATAACAAAAGCTTCTAAGACTGAAAAATCAAAAGTTTGAAAACAATTAGTTTTTTAGATTTTGTGTCTGTGATGTATGCCCAATATCTTGCCCTTTTTTGACTTGAACAGTTTATACTCTTAGTTGTCTAGGATGTTACTAATGGGATAATTTGTTCTTAAATTAATGGAGTGTTAGCATGAGTCAGTTTACCTGTTCTAACCAGCATCCTTCTGTGGGATGACTTAGTTTCTTATCTACTTCTTCCCTAAATCCTGATTACCTTTGAATACCCAATGAGTTTCTGAGATTAGCACTTGAAATAGGCCCTTCATAAAACTGGGTTAAGAGAGATACCTAATTTACTAATCTCCATAGCATATAGGTTTCTTGCCTTAATGTCAGTCTATATATACAACCTAAAGTTATGAATTTGGCTTGTTTTCTAGAACCTTTAGGACTTATAAAAGAATCTTAGAGTAACGCTTAGAACATGTTCACATAAGTCTGCTCCGATTAAAAAAAAAATCTTAAAGCAAATTTTGCTTTAAATCTAAGAAGTCTGACCAATGAAATAATTCTGAAATTTGAAGTTCAGGTTGTCGACCTAGTTACTTTTAGGATTAGCAGCTAATAAAAATCTGCATTTATATCTACTATTGTACTGAAAATGTGGGGCCTAGAAAGAGAAAAATCAGGGAACCAATCCATGCAACGTAGGATGTGTAACCCATATTATGTAATTCTGAGACTGTTATAGATAATTGGAAGATTATGTCCATCTGTTCACATAAGACTTAGCTAATCTTCAGCTTTTAATTCTTATCTCTTTTGGTTTCTTGCTAGTATTTACTGATTATTCATAAACTACTTGTCAGTTTCTAAAAATACCCTTTTTAAAAATAAAACTTAAATCTTGTTTTTAGAATGTTATACCAGATGCTTCAAAATACTGTGGACCATACAAACCACGTGATATCTTAAAGCACGATAGCCCTACCTATAAAGAACCCGGAGATAATTATGGTCATGATACTATTGGTAAGTTGCCATTTATGCGTTTTGATGGTCGAAGTTTAGCCAATTTTAATCACCTTCATGTGGCTCATAATTTCTTCACCCCATTCAGGTACCAAAAGTTGACTTTGATTATTTTAGCTCCAAGTATGACTACAAATATACATTCTTTTCTTAACATCTGTATACTATTTGGTTAATTATTCCATATATGACCCCAGTAATCCAATGAATAGCCACATGTGGATTTTTAAATCTTTATTTGATGTTTAGTTTTGATAATTTTATATTATTTGCCAGGTTAAAGTGATCTTTAATAATTTTTTCCAAGCTGTAACATTGAAAATTTCTCTTAGTCTGTGTCAGTCATTTTCTTTGGAACTACCCTTAGATAGAAAGGTATTAAAAATGAGCAATTTGAAGAGGTGAGGATATGGTATAGCTACTAAATGATGTTAAAACCATGAAACCAGATCATTAAAATGCACAAATTATACTACTGGGGTAGTTCAGTATTTCCAAGTTTCCTATTCTCTTCTACATGAAATTACTGAAAATTTGTGTTACCAACTGCTTGATTGGTTATATTTGAGGTAATTTTAAAGTTAGTACCCACAATGACTTTTTTCTTTTGTTTTTTGTTTGTGTATGTGTTTTTAACTTCTAGGCATGGTTGTAATCCATAAGACAGGACATACTGCTGCTGGTACATCTACAAATGGTATAAAATTCAAAATACATGGGTTAGTGTTTCCAGAAGAACAGATCTCTCAAATATATGTTGAGTGTTAAGCATGCAATAATATGTGCTAGATGCTCTGGGAAGATGGAAATGCAGAACACTCTTCCAGCCTCACAGTTGAGATGAGTAAATATGGAAGAAAATATACCAGTACCCGCTAAATGCCAAAGGGGAGGGACTTATAGCCGATGCTTTAGAGCTTAGGGAAATTAGCAGTTATGTGTTTAACTGAGCCCCAAGCCAATGGGAGGTAAAGGGGAATGTCCAGGCAAAGGGCCCTAGCACATTCAAAAGAGCACGCTTCAAGGTTAGTGCTTAATTTGGCTGGAAAAGAAACTTGGGTTGGAGGTGTGGGGGAAGATGTCATACAGGATTGGACTGCAGTGGGAGTTAGAGGCAGGTTTCAAGGAGTCTTAAGTTATTTTAAGGAGTTCTGGATTTTAATTTTGAAAGTAGTAGAAATGAAGGTTTATTACAAGGAAAAACTTTGATACTGGTTGGCATGTTAGATAGCAAGCAGAGATTCAGATTGTGAAAGAGGGAAGCCAATTTTAAGACTGTTGAGATAATCCAGAAATTAGATGATACTGTAGTAGAATAGTCACAGTAAATCTATACCGTCTTGGTATATAACTGGCTGGTATCAAATTCTTAAATTCTTATATGATAAATACAGTTTTAGAAAACCTAAGTTGAAAAATGAATGAAAACCTCTTCTCTTGCTGGTGAAGCATTTCTTTGAAAACAGTCAGTGGTTAAGTGGAAGTATCTTCCATTATTGAAGCAGCTCATAAAACAATTTCATTATTACACTTGATTTTGTACCCTAAATTAATGTGCTGTCCTCAAAGTCGTATAGGAGATTCACCAATACCTGGAGCGGGGGCGTATGCTGATGATACTGTGGGAGCAGCTGCAGCCACTGGCGATGGTGACATACTGATGCG
Organism: Tamandua tetradactyla; assembly: GCF_023851605.1. Classification (NCBI taxonomy): domain Eukaryota; kingdom Metazoa; phylum Chordata; class Mammalia; order Pilosa; family Myrmecophagidae; genus Tamandua; species Tamandua tetradactyla. Next base: position 35,686,903 of record NC_135352.1, read on the forward strand.
CTTTCTCCCAAGGTGTGACTTCATATGTGCATGAATTTTAGAGATCTTTAAAGAAGATACTCTCTCTGTCAAGCTGGAAAATAATTTTTGTGCTACGTACAAAATTTATATGCACAGGAGCATTCTGGAAACTGCTTGCATAAAAATGTTTTACCTATCATTTTGATGATGATAATCATTCAAATTAAGTAATCACAGTCCTTCTGAAATAGAATAGTATTCCTCATCCTACTTTACAGATGAGAGAACTTAAGATCTATTTAAATAATTTATGTAAGGTCACTGAGTAAAGGAACTGTGATAATTGATGATAAAAGTAGAAAATGTAGCCACAGTGTACAATTAATTACTGAAAAGTAACCATTACAGCTGGATATTTTGCACATGCATAGTGTTTTCCTCTTTGATTGTAAGTCTTTTTCTCATTTAACTATAACCTCCATGCTTTATGACTTCTGGCTGTAATAAACTAAGTGACTGTTATTCAGCCAAGTCCAGAAATAATAGTCTTTCTTATCTAAAATTAATGGGTAGATCAGCTGAAAAGATAGACATTTTATCCAGCTTTACGTGCTTTGTTGTTGATGCTTTAACAGAAGTTTCCAATTCCTATTCATTATGAATTCTGTCAGATGTGACAGTTTTGGTGGTTTTAAATTTCCAGCTTAAAATACTCCAATTTGGAGTTAGTGTTTATTCTGTGATACTAAAGTTTCACCTCTTTAAATCAGCTACCAAGCTGTAGAATATATGAGAACAGAAGATCCAACCATTGCTTGCCAAAAAGTGATTTCAAGAATTCAGAAGTATTTTCCAAACTTCTTTGGGGCTGTTATATGTGCGAATGTCAATGGAAGCTATGGTAAGTTACATTTGGAATTTGTATTTGTGTGAATTTGCAAATGTTGATAAAAATGTACATGTGTGAATAGTGTAATGTGCTCAGTAGAAAAAGAGACTATATAGAATAGGCACTGGTAAATGTTTGTTGGTGGTATGTCGAGACCCACGAAGTGTTAAAAATAAACCATAAGTCCCCCCTGGTTGAGAGACTAGTTCTGATCTAGTCTTCAGCTACTAGTTCTTCTGTTTCAAAACTTCTGTCCTAGGCAAGATTTAGCTTCAGCTCCAGTACATGTTGAAGTGGGCTCTTCAGTTTATTCAGATTATTTTATTAGAAGTGGATAGAGATAAATTGTCTTCCCTACTTTTCCTTCTTATTTGAATGTCTCAGCCGTTTAGGTCATTTTGGAGTTCCAAGGTACATGGTGTATTACTAATGACTAAACTAAAGAAATTAGTGGAATTATTTTTGCACTGTGTTTTGGGCATGTCCTTTGTTTCATTTACTTTCTGTGTGAGCCTATTGCAGTTTCAAAGCATTTCACAATCAGCCACTGCTGTTTCTCATTAGTGAATTTTCAGATGGGGACATACACAGCTTACTGATCTACTGATCAATATGGCTTGTTAGGTTAGACTGCTTGTTATTGTTCTTTGATCTTTTTCTTCCCACAGTTGTGTATTTAAGAACCTTGTTTGAGGAATTCCTTATTTTTTCTAAGTATCAAGATAAAAAAGTCAATATAAGTTATGATGGAAAGAGGCTTTATGTATAAAATAAGGCAGGTTTATTGATTACCTCTTAAGAAATAAACCTTAGGAGGCTCAAAGTTGGAAATTACGTGATGTAAAGTGATAATTATGTAATTGGTAAATGAATTTAAATTTGACTAGTTCCTGATTTAAAGTAGTGACAGTAGGAGGGTAACACCCCTGCCCCACCCCTGGTGTTTGAGCAAAGGAAGAAACCCACTCATGACGTTGTTAGGCGGGGCAGCGGGAAACCCCTGCAGTGAGGTGAGCTTGGTTAGAAGGGGAGCACCTGACAAAGCAGGGATTGTTCTCTCTTCTGGGACAGTGGAGAAGGAGAGCACAGGGTGAGCAGTGCATGAATGACGGAAACACCATCGTGTCTAGAGACATACAGTTTTCAGCATGTGCCTAAAAGGGTATTTTTTATTTTTTGTTTGTTTTGCTAAGGAAACGATTCAACAACAGAATAAAATAATGATAACAGCCATAGCATGTGTAGAGCAGAAAAATCAGACAATTTTTTGAAGCTCATAGACATGGCTTATCCACTATGTCTTCCTTTCCTCTCATGAACGATTAGCTACTACTACTAAGGAGGGAGACCCTGGCATAGTTTGTGCCTATACTTTGTGTATACATGGATATAAGGTACTCAGGAACCCACATCTAGACAAATTTACAGTAATACTGTTGGTTGTAAATATGTATATCCTATATTTAACCAAACAACTTTCTTGTTTCTTGGCCTCAGGTGCTGCCTGTAATAAACTTGAAACATTTACTCATTTTAGTTTCATGGTTTATAATTCTCTAAAAAATCAACCAACTGAGGAAAAAGTACACTGCATCTAATCCATCTTTGTCAGCATCTTTATTTAAAAAAGAATCAAGACTGAAAAGGTTACTGTCATCATATAGTACAGCTTATATATTCTGAATTCCTTGTTTAAGATAAGCACGAAAATAAATGTATGCTGGTGTCATTTTCACCTTACGTACCTGAAATTTACATATTATCTATTTTTGTTTATGCTGTTGTATATCCCCTAAAAATGAATAAGTATATATTGTATATATTTAAATTCTAAGTGATATTTGTATTTCTGATTGATGTTTCAAGAAGTTGTTTCTTTGGGGATTTATTTTCCACAGTGATATATTAAAGCCAAAGAAATCATCTATATTCAAATTTAGATACTTAAATTTTTAGAGTATCTTAGGTTTTTAGACCCAGATACAAAAGTAACAATGAATTACAGTATGATTAGACCTGATTGAATCAGTGTTTTGGAGTGATATATCTCTTATTACTGAATATTAATTTTACATATGTCCCCTAATACTTTGAAGAGGAAAGAATGCTATTAATAAAGATGTTTTTTGTTTTGCATATCTTAGAAAATAAAAGTAATCTAATGCTGAGCAATTGTGTTGATTTTCTTTAGTTTCTTTTGATGGACCTTGCAATGTATAAATATTCATAAGCCATAGAAATCTCTGATCGTTTTGGTAATATTTTATGTTGATAATTTCTTTTGAAAATAACTAAGGAAACTTGATTTATACTGTGATTTTACTAGCCTTTTATATAGAGGTTGGGGATTTCAAATAGAAATAAGTCAATAAGCTTTTTACCTAGCTTGGTACTGTTTTCCTGAGTTCTGAATCAAGTGTATCTCTGACAACCGTTTACAAGTTGTATGTGTGCTTTTCTCAGCATCATTTTCCTTCAAAGTCATTATCTTTTAAATTAGGAGTTATTAATAAAATGGCATATATGGCAAAGCCCTCAAATTTTAATGTTTCTGCTCTCTTTTTTTCTTCACTTTTCTTAAGGTTTAATGTTCTTTATAATTAGGGCTAGCTAGCTATAGTTTTGAGAGTAGTATCAGCCATTTGTTCTCACACTTTGCTGAATGTCACAATTAAATCAAGATTAAAGCATTAGGCACTGCCACAGTGGCTCAGCAGGCAGAGTTCTCACCTGCCTTGCCAGAGACCCAGGGTTGATTCCTGGTGCCTGCCCGTGAAAAAAAAAAAAAGGATTAAAGCATTAGAAACCACCAGTAAGGAAGACCAGTCCTGGAACATACCAGACAGAGACTTATGGTCCTAAATGTGCTTTGTACCAAAGGAAAGCATGGACAAAAAACTAAAGGAAATAAAAACAATAGAAGAATGCAAAGAGATTATCAATAGAGAGATGGAAATTAAAAAGGAACCACACATTGCTGAAGAGCACGTTAACAGAAATTTTAAATTCCCTGGAGGGGTTCAACAGCAGACTGGAACTGACAAATCAAAGAACTTGAAGATAAGATGATTGAAATCATCCAGTCTGAGAAACAGAAGGAAGAATTCTATATCCAGTAACTCATTCGAAAGTGAGGGAGAGATTAAAGCTCTTCCAGATAAATAAGAGCTGAGGGAGTTTGTTACTACTGGACTGAGCCTTCAAGTGATGCTAAAGAGAGTTCTGCAGGTTGAAAGAAAAAGGCAATAGATAATAAATCAAAGCCTCATGAAGAAATACAGATCTCCAATAATGGTCATGACATGGGTATATTATAAATGCCAGGACTATTGTACTTTGGATTTATAACTCTACTTTTTACTCGCTACGGGTAAAATGCATGAACTGTAATGAGAAATCACTGATTTTGACTCATAATGTATAAATACATAATCTGACAAATGCATAAAGGTGGGGAGATGGAGGTGTATAGGAACATAATTTTGTGTATACTATTGAAGTTAAGTTGGCATCAAAGCAAAAGAAATTGTTACAGATTTAGGATGTTACATTTAAGCTCCATGGTAACTACAAAGAAAACATCTGAGAATATGCAGGCTCATAGAGACAGAATTTAGAGTACAGTTCTCCAGGGGCAGGGGGCAGGGAGAATGAGGAGTTAGCGCTTAATGGGTATAGGGTTGCTGTTTGGGGAGATGTGAAAATTTTAGTGAGGGAAGGTGGTAAGGGTATTGCAACATTGTGACTGTGATTAATCCCAGTGAATGGCCTTGGGAGTGGTTGAGGTGGGAAAGTTTATGTTGTATATATGTTCCTACAGTTAAAAACAAAACAAAAACAAGCAACCAAAGAGACAATGACAATTAAATGCAATACATGATCCTTGGTGGAATCTTGCTAGGGAGGAGGAAAGGGATATTGTTGGGACATGAGAAAGTTGGAATATAGGCTATAAACTTTATATCAATGTTAAATTCCTTGAACTTGATAGCTAAGTGTGCTTGAAATGATTATAAGGGTGAAAGTCCTTGTTCTTAGGAAATGTACATGGTAATATTGCATGTTCAAGGAGCATGATACGTGCGATCTACATGCAAGGGTTCAGAAAGTGGGTTGGTACATAGATTAATAGATATGGCAAATATGGAAAAATACTGAAAGTGGTGGATCTGGGGTACAAGTAGGGGTGTGTTGGAATTCTCCATATGGGTTTGTATTATTTTGTGACTCCTGTAAGTTTGAAAGTAGTTCAAAATAAAAGTTTTTTTGTTTTTTTTTCTTTAAATGCCCATGACTAAACAAAACCCACTGAATCAGAGTCTCCACAGAGGGGGACCAGGAATTGGGGATTGGCAACTACTAATGGTAGCCTAAAAGCCACCAGAAATAATCCTCCAGCTTTGCACTCACAGAGAAGAGGAAATCTTACTTTGAGGGTTCCCATGAAGTGTGTCTGCTTGCTCGAGTTTGATACTGGGTCTTGGAACAAGGGGGAGAAAATAAAGAAGCTGAAAGTTTCAATGTTCCCACACTCCCTGCAAATCAGGTGCTTAACTGCCAAGAACAGCCCACACATGTTTTTAAAAGGTGTATTTTCATAAAGTCACATTCTTCTTGATGGAAATAATTTTCCCTATATAACTAAAGTAGAAAAATAGAAATGGAATTAGCTTTGAAAATACTTTTTTTTAAAAGTATTAGATATGATATAATATTTAAATGCTGCAGATATGTCCTTTCTTTTGAAAAGATAGATTTATTTATTTTTGTCCGTGGTGTTGATGTGTACAAAGGGAGCTCATTTTTTGATGAAGATGTTTTCATATCAGTGTTCACTGGGATTGTATGAAAGACACACAGGAAACTTTTGAAATAGCACAGGTGGTAAAGGGAATTGTGATCCAAGTAAAATTATATTGAACTCAGAGGTAGTTCACTAAAATGTGGGAAAAGCAAGAAGAGAAAATTTAATCATAATCTAACTTTTTAAGGCATATGGTAGTGTTTTGCTTTACATATATCCTGGTTATATAGACTGTATGACTGTTGGATAGCATAGCAAAAGTTAAGAGAGATGGTTGTAGAGCCTTCTTCCCCAATCTGCCTTTTTTTTCCCCCTTGGCCCTATAAAGTGTTCTACCACTTTACTACTTGTGTGAAATTAAACTGGCCTATCACACATACAGATTAAGCAACTTTCTTCAGTGATTCTGAGAACATTGATGTCACTAGGATTTTTATTAGCTTTTATTAGCTATGTATTTATTTATGTGGGGCAGCACTGTCTCTAACTTGTAGCGGAAGCTTATTTTTATTAGCCAGAGTATAAAGAATGGTAGACATGTGTCCTGATCACCAAACATTTCCAGCCCCGGAAAATGGTAGGATTGCACAGCCTAGCGTTTTGGTGTGGCCGTGTGACTAGTTCTGGTAATGGGCTTTAAGCAGAAATAATTAGTGTGATGCCCTCCTGAGCACCCCTACAAGCATGGAAATGCAGTGATGGTTGCTCCCATCAGCCTGTGTCCTTGAGTGACCATAATGAGCAGACACCCTTAACAGTCTATAATGGATGTATGTACTGTGAACCAGAAACAAAGCTTTGCTATCGTGTCCCAGCATTACCTAGCTGTGGTGCTGTGGAACTAAATACATCCCAGAAAAGCATGTTCTTGGACTTAATCCATTCCTTTGGGTGGGAACCTATTATAAATAAGACTTTTTTGTGGGGTTACTTCAATTAAGTTCCGCCTCAATCAGGATGGGTCTCGATCCTATTACTGGAGTCCTTTTATAAGTGGAGTGAAATTCAGACTAATAGAAAGAAAACCATGAGGGGCAAGAAGCTGAAGGTCGATGGAAACTGGAAGAGAAGGAGAGGCCACCGTGCGCATTGCCATATGGAAGGAGCCCAGGACCAAAGATCACCAGAAGCCAGCCCCAGAGCAGTCTTCCAGAAGAAAGCATCGCCTTGACACCTTGATTTAGATTTTTTCTAACCTCAGGACTGTGAGTTAATCAGTTCCTACGGTTTAAGCCAATCAAACGCATGGGATTTTCTTGAGAACCCAAGGAAACTATAACATTACCCTATCCTGATCAATACACAAAGTATGCTTGATTTGTTAAAAAATTTTTGTGGGTTTTATGAAAATAATGACAAATGAGACTCTTGGAATGTTTGGGAAAGCATAGAGATAAAAATACCTAGGAAGTATAAAGTTGGGAGTGATCTTTTTCCTAAGAGTACTTTTTTTATATTTTTTAAAGCATATAATTTTTATAATGGAGGCTCAAGTATTAAAGGTCTTAATATCTGCTTATGTGCTAGCATACTATATGATTATAGTAATAGCCAGCATTAATTGAACACTTAACACGATTAAACCCTTTCCCACAAAAAGCCAATGAGAAAGGTAATATTTGTATCTTCTCTGTGGTGGTTTGGAACTGTATATACCCCATAAAAACATGTTTCTAGAATTAATCCATTCCTGTTGGTGTGGACCTATTTTAGGTAGAGCCATTTGATAAGGTCTCTTTGGTTAAGATGTGGCCCACCTCAATCTGGAAAGATCTTAACCCTATTACTGGAGTCCTTCGTAAGAGAATGACATTCAGACAAAGAAGGAAGCCACAGGAAGCCAGAAGCTGACACAGCCCAGGAGAGAAGGAAGAGACCAGGTGTGGCCACCATAGGCCTTGCATCTCTCCATGGGTCTCTAGGAATTTTGCATGTCTTGCACAAACAGCTTCTGTTCCAGTTCCTTTTCAAGGGTATTTATATAGCAAACATCCTTGGAAGATTGAGCTAGAGTCTCTGTCTTAGACACAGGATGGGTATGTTTGCTGTGCAGTATAATGAAGACAGTGTATCCCTCTGATGCAAAGATTAAGCAGGTTTGCTTACCGCCCCTTAGAAAAGGTTGAGATTTCCCTAAGCTTGAGTTTCCTCAGCTGTGATGCAAACTTCTTGGCTGCAGTATTCATTTGAGCCTGCCTCTCCATCCTATTATGGGACTCAGGGATGAGGGGAACCGAGGTGAGCATGAAGATCGTGCTGCCTGCTCTGCTGTAACAAAGTCCTTGGTCTCTGACCCAGGAGTCTCTTGTCTTTGGCCGGTATCCGTAAAACTGTGGTAGTCGAACTTGTTAGCTGACACGTAGGGTAAAATCTCTGTCTCTTTACAGTTCTTAACACTGGCAATGATAATTAGTAACAGATCCCTGATATTTTTATTCCTGATTTTGTTATTATTCGATGCCCCTTTCATAATTGGTGTAAAACATTGTAGACCTACAAGCCAATTGAAGAGAGGAAGAGACAGCAGTTTTTTGTAAGTTCCAAAGTTAAAGAATGTTTCTTTCAAAAAGACCAGGGCCCTCTGAGATTGTCTTATAGGTAATTAAAATAATGAACCATGAATTATGATAAAATTTCTAAAAGATCCCTTATCCAGGAATACCATCTAAAATATCTAAATGTTAACCTCAGTCATTTGAATAAAATAATCAAATAGTAACTCATATAACTTGAATTTTAACAACACTACTATACGACCATTAATGAGAATATATCTCAAATAATACTTTATGTTTCTTCCTCTTGTTCAAACCATGATTTATAGATCTTATTTATTCTTATGGAGTAAGTGACTTGAAGTTGTTAGGAACCTGCCTGTATGCTATAAACACCTAAACATAAATGTTTATTTCTGATACTAGCACTGAAGAGATTCCTTTTGGTTTGAGAGATAAGAAGTCATAGATAAATGTGTTTTTAATTAGAACTATAGCCTGTGTATAATTTCAACTCATATTTTGTAATTGTTGAATTTCTTTGTTAAGTTTCCTTACATCTGGAATTCTGTGATTGAATTTGGGTCTGAACTCATTTAGCATTTCTAATAGTTTAATTAAATAAATTTGAATGAAAATTAGAGGTGAAATAAATAATTATGTTTATTATGAAGATAAATTAAGACCTATTTATATCACTTTACTGATCAATTTTTTTTAAAGATTCCTAGACTTTTTTAAAGGTTTTAAGAAAGGGATATTTAAAAAATTTTCTGCACTCTCATGTATAATGATGCTTTTGTGTTATTTGGTATGCTTTCAACTTGAGTCTTTGGAAGTTGAAAGACGGGCTAAAAAAATATGAATGGTTTGTTTGCAGTTAATATGAATTTTCCCCTTTTGAATACAGCCTGGATTGATTTAGAAAGCCACTTTACTGTTCTGCTATATATGTTTTCTTCCTTATGCAACTCAGGTTCAGCAAGTGCAAAAGTGCCATATTTCAGTGTTTGGAGAAGGCATATCCATTTGAGAGCTTAAAACATGTATCACATTTGAAATGGACGTAACAGAAATTAAAGGTGCTTCGATCAGCCTATTTGCTTCTGATTTAAAGGGAAAGAAAGTTGTAATAGTTCTAATGCATGGACAGTGCACTGAATAATTGGCCGACAGATTGAAAAGAGCGATCTTTCTATACTACATGTTAGCTATTTGTTGCTCATTTATTTTCCTTAATTAAAACTTGGGTCCTATAATATAGATGGTGACAGATAATAATTATAAGAAAATCAGATATTTGGGTAGATCTAGGAAAAGAAAAATCCTTCCCAGTCACTAGCAGTCTACTTTCCTAACCTGTGAATAAATGCACCATAAGTGTCAAGATACTTCTTTCCATTCCTAAATAAAACCAAAATCATCTGTCTTCCTTTCTTGGTCTGTCCATTTTAATTAAATCAATTGAAAATTAAACCAAAGCAGAGTTCAGAATAAAAGAAATATCAGGCCATTCAAGCTCACTCGATTTAATTCTAATAAGGCTAATACAGGGCTGTGCTGAAGCCCACTTTTACAAGCAGGGCCAATTTTTAATCACTGATACCTTGAAATCAACCATGGTGGGGGTATTTTCACCACAGGTTTCAGCAAACACTATGAATTAGGACTTATTTTTTTCCCCTGGAGAGGCAGTTTTCAGCACAGCACTATTAGCTGAAATTGTTTTGAGATTGTGTAGCATATACATTTTATGCATACACAAAGTAGCATATACATTTTACACACATATATATACACATACGTACTCACATACATATACTACTTAGGAGATTCCATCACACTTAATTGCTTGGGTTCAAATTCTGGATTTTTGCCTCATTTTTCGCTTCTATAATAAGCAAATGTGGTAATAGTACCTACTTTATAGGTGCTATAGGTTGTTGCAGCAACCTGTCTAAAATACTTAGAACAGTTCCAGGCACATAGAAGCTGCTCAATAAATGCTAACCAATATTATTGTTATCAAGACTGAGACAAGAAAATCAGAATCTAAATATTATATTTGAACAATTGTATCTGTTATATCATGTACTTTAATAGCCACAGTTTGTTTCATATTGAGCTCCTCTGCTCCAATTCACTACACTATGTCCAATAATGCAACTAGAAAACTATGTACTAATTAATATATAACTACTTGTGCCAGTTGAGCCCTGCTTGTGTGAGTAAAGTTGGGAGTCATATATACCTACAGACTTTCTTTTCTCCACTGTATTTCCCCTGCAAGAAACTCAAGACAGGGAGAAACGTCATCATAATGAGGTTCCTGAATTGACTTGCTTACATGCAAAACTTTATTTTTGGGTAATTTATTTCTTGATAATTGTTTAATACCCAAAGAATGTCTTCTCACAACTCCCCAGAGTTGCAAAACTGCAAACTTCAGACAGTTCAATACCCACAGCATTGCTCTCATTTCTGTCACCAACTACAACTTTGGGATATTAACAAAACCAAATTTCCTAGACGGATTCACAGAATCACTGAAACCTGTTACACCTATAGTTTATTACAGGGAAATATACAGATGAAAACCCAAAGAAGAGATGCATAGGGCAGAGTATCCTCCAGTATCCTCTCATGTGGAGTCAGGACACAGTCCTCTCTCAGCATTAGTGTTGGACAGTGAACCAATATGGAGTACTGCCCACCAGAGAAGCTCACACAGGTTCCAATGTCCAGCAGTTTAATGGGGCTTAATCATGATTGAGTGATTGATTGATTGATTGATTGCTTATGTAGTTGGTCTATTTGCATAAATCATATGTAAATTATAATGCCAAGTGTCTGTATTTTCACTAAAATATGCTATTCAATACCCAATGTTCTTGCTAAGCTTCTAGTTTTAAAAATTTTCAATAAACTTACAGATATTGGAATAAATTAATTGAGCACATGATTCTGGTATTCTGAGGTGCAAAAAACAAATCATATTTTGAAATGGAGGCTATAGAACCTGTGCTGGTTTGAAGCTATTACTCTCTACAGAAAGAAAGGAACAACAGTTCTCTCGAAAAGGACATTCAGTGGAACCTGTGGGCCCTAAGTAGGGCTAAAGAATTAGGGAGAGGTATAACATCAACCCCCTCATTTTAAAGACAACTGAGGCATATATATGTTAACTGCCCTTTGGGGCACAGTTAGGATCATTAATTTCATGCATCTTCCCATGTCCACAGTACCAGAATCCTTCAATTGTATATTTTGAATACTCCCAGAGTTGCCGTGAGTTTCAACATTCTGTTATGAATGTTGTTGGAAGACAGGTTCCCCAGCAAGCAGAGTCTGAGACAGAGACTAGTGTGCAGGGCGGTTATTGGGGATTGCTCCTGCAATCACCACCTGTAGGACAAGGAAGGAAGAAGGACTGGCTTCTGAGGAAAAATAAGCAAAGGCCTTAGCCAACCCCATGCAGACTTAAGAAGCTGGGACCACAAGTGTAGAGTAAGTTGGTTTCCAAGCCAGACTATTAGAAATTCAAATTAATTTAGAAAATCTAATTTGACTTGAACTCTTATGCAACCGGTTAGCATCCTAGCCTCATCCTGATTAGTTCCTCTGAGGACAGAGATGGGGGAGAGGGTCATCGTCATGCAATTTCAGATGAGATATTTATGTGTTTCTGTTTTTCCTTCTCTTCATATACAGGATGGTGTCAGAGACTTTCTTATTCTTCATTTTAAAATCAGCTATGGAATTTCAAAATGACTTGGGCAGTTTGGCTTCTAAATGCTACATTGCGTAGGAGGTCTCATTGGCAGTAGACTGTTAGGGAATCTTTTTAAATTATAGTAATGACAATATTTGGCTAGATGAGGCACCTGGCTGAGCTGCACCCTCTTATATATATATATATATATATATATATATATTTAATTTATGTATAAAACTTTTAACATATATTTAAAATTATCCTATGAATAATAGCCTCTTTTAAATTATCTTGGGTTCTGTTTTAGTTTGTAAAAGCTGCCAGAATGCAATGTACCTGGAATGGAATGGTTTTTAAAAGGGGCAGTTTATTAAGTTGCAAGTTGACAGTTCTAAGGCCATGAAAATATCCAAACTAAGGCATCTGGCCAAAGATACCTTAGCTCAAGAAAGGCTGATGTGTCTGGAACACTTCTGTCAGCTGGGAAAGCACGTGGCTGGTGTCTGCTGGGGTCTTTGGATTCTGGAAACCTCGCTCAGTTGAGAAATCACACAGAGAAGTCTGCTAGCTTTCTCTCCTCAATTCATAAGACTTCACCAGGGGAACCTTCCTTCCATATCTCCAAAGGTCTCTGGTTGTGTCGGCTCTGTCGGCACTGTTGGCTCTGAGCTTTTTTCCGAAAATGTTTCCCTCTTAAAGGGCTTCAGTAAGCAACCCTACTTTGAATGGATGGGGAGTGGGGGGCTACCTGTATAGTGTTAACCCAGCCTCAAAGTTCACCTTGGCCACTAAGTACTTACATGAGCTCAGGCTCTTCATCTCTCTGAACCTTTGCTTTCCACAGTGGAACCCAAGAGGGTAAGCTAGAGTCTTGCTATTCAACCTATGACCCATGAACCAGCAGCACCAACTCATCTAGGAGCCCATTAGACTACAGGATCTCAGGTTCCACCTACCAAATCAGAATCTGCATTGTCACAAAATTTGCACAATTCATGTGCATATTAGAATTTGGGCAGGACTGAGATAAATGGTATCAAACTCCTTTCATGATGGGTCAATCTAGTGAACCAGAATGAATATAATATTGGAATTTGACAGACTTTTTTTTATGACTATTATATTATCTGTATGTCATTGGACAAATTACTTGACTTCTCTGAGCCTTTTCCACATCTGTTAAAAATAGGGACATTAATATCTGCTTGAGGCTATTGAGACAATTATAAACTATGAAGCACCTACCATGATGCCTGACATACAATAGGAATTGAATATATTTTGATTCTCCTCCTTCAGTCCTCACTCCCTCCTACAGAATCAATATTCTATGACTTTGGCTCATCAAAATGATACTTGTTGCCAGGGGGGCAAGTTGTATGCATCTTCAGGTTGTGTCTTAAAAGAGAGCAAACACTGACTCAATTGCCTTTTAAGTGTTACAGTACTTCAAAGTAAAGAAATTTGTTTACATTAAAGAGCAATTAGGAGAGAGAATGTCTCCTATGATATTAAAATTAATGTTCTTCCATTGTATTTTGAGATATGTTTTCTCTTTACTGTATAATATTCAAAAATTGTTCACTTATCATTACACTCTTCATTTTGAATTCAACTACTTTGTGACTTTTCTGCAAACCTTTATGAACAAGGTCTCTGGTGAATCATCTTTAATTGGTTAAAGATTATCAGTAGAAAACACTGTCAAAACTCTAGACATGATTTCTGTTTAAAAATCATGGCACAAAACTTTCCCTGGGATAAGATTCCTAGATGCAGATAAAAATAAACCGTGTTCTCATTCCCACAAGCTATTTGAACTTGGCTTGTCAAAACAAAAAGGGCTTTCAAGTGCCCCATTAGCACTCACATTCCCTAACAGCTTTGTTTTCTGAAACTGAATTGTTTGTATTATGATTCTGACAAAACTGGTTGAAAGAAGGAAGGAGATTGGAGATCTCTGCTAATATAATATTCTTGTAAGGATATAGACTAACAGCAGTTTTCAAATGCAAAAGCCTCTGATGGATTTCCTTATGTCATCTTACAAATCTAGACAACAATTTCATTATCCAGTGTGAAGGAATAAGCATAAACGCACACATATGCCCACATACCAAATGTACACTTTCTCCTCCTTTTTTCTCTCAGTTATTGTCTGAGACTAGTGAGAATTCACACCTGTGTGTTCTCCCTAGATCAAAATCTCTCCTCATTCCTTCCATTCCTACCTCAAATTTATGAGTGTCATTCCCGTATTGTAACATGCACAAATGTTTATTACCTTTTGCTGTATACATTTTGGATGGCTCCACTGGTTAATATGAGTATTAAAATATTTGTGGATAAAAGACATATTAAGTACTGTATTAACCACAGAAATGATACTACAGACAATTCTAATATATATTTTAATTCTAATGACTATTTTACATTACTTTTTCAATAACTTTTATTAAAACACATTCAAAATCAAGACCAAACTTGCAGCTAAAATGTTGACAATATTCTGCAAGACATCAGAAGTTGAATTCAAGGAAAGCCAGTTGATTCTAATATTTCTGTAAGTTGAACATCCTGAGAAGTTACATCTTCTGCCAAGATGTTCAATATCAGGCATTTTTGGTTATCTGTAGTTTGGGCTTATTTATTTCTTTACCATTCTTCTGGATGTATCAGCTATTTAGGATATAGGTAACATTTTTGCCAGTGTTGGAAAGTTGGTTTTAGATTGGCCTAATTGAGAGTCAGATCTAAGCCCAGACATAATTATGTTATTTTTTAAACTATGCCTTAATTCACCGTGGTATGCATTTCCGATGCTACTAAGCATGTCTTTCTGTCTATTCTTACATTTTAGAGAACTCATTTTCAGTCATGTATTCATTCAGAAAATTCATTCATCCAAAAACATCTAGACTTGTGCTTTCCTCAAACCTACTTTCATTCTGGGAACTCCCAGTCAGTAGTTAAGAGAGGATTTTTTCACACCACCCGTGTCATATCAGAGATAAATATTCTACGGGGAAGAGGACTGAGCTCTAAATACAGATGCCTTTCTAGGAGTTTTGTCTTCTTTTCAGATTCCGATCTAATGTAAGAGAATGACTCAAAGGGTCAGGGGTTTTTGAAAGTACTTGTGTACGGGACAATTTTTTATGTATCATTTTTTACCTGGGAGATTTTTCGTCAGCCTGTTCAGAACCTCCCTGCTTGGTATGCAACACAGAAATAACTGGGTAAGTCTCGCACTAAATTGAATTGAACTGCCCATGGATTTGAAGGGGCTGCCTTTTGCCCTGAGTTAAAGCCAAGTTGAGTTGCCTCCCTGGGCTGGGCTTTGATCAGTAGCATGAGGCTTTCTCTTCCTGACTTAAATGTATCCAGTCCCAGCGCTGGTTTTATTTAATGTTCTTGTTCACTTCACTGGAAATGCTTTAACTCTGGCACCTGCTGGCTGTGAAAGTGATCAGGATTTCATGGGGCCAGAGTGTTTCATTTCTAGTAAGCCACACTACGGCCCATAAATTAATACAGGATTAAGCTTCAGCATTTACTCTGCAGGCTTGTTTTGAACTGAAAAGGAAAGGCAATTGAAGGATGAAGAAGCAAGAAGGACACGATAAGATGAAAAGTGAACAGTTGTACGAAACCTGACAGTGAGCATTAGCATAAGTACCTTCTTATGGGGAGACTAAGAAACACAGCTAGACTGCAGTACTTCATTAATGCTGATCTGTTCCTTCCTTGCTCTCAAACCTGCTTCTTTTCACATATGGAAAAATGCCTTAGCCAGATCTGTCAGCAGGTATGTGGGTGATTTTAAGTCTCCCTGAAAGCCAGCCAGCGATTGTGTTAAGAATCCCAGCTCCAGGCATCCCCACCAGACCTGAATAAAGCTGTCTTTCCAAAACTGAGTGATTTCTGTTAACATCAAAAGGAGAAGAGTCACACTGCTGAACCCCGTCTGCCTTCTTAACCCCAAACCCTGAACCTGTCTGCACGCTTAACTCCCAAACTCCTTAGAGATGATAAAAACCCTGTTGTCTGAATGCAGAGGTTCTCAAACTAAGGACTCATGGGCCAAATCCAGCCGACTGAGTGTTTTTGTATGACACGTGAGTTAAGAATGGCTCTGACATTATTAAATGGTTGAAAAATAATCAAAATAATAAACCTATTTTGTGACATAAGAGAATCATAAAATTCAGACTGAAGGGTTCTTAAATAAAGTTGTGTTGGAACACAGGCACACTCATTTGCTAATGGATTGCCCATGGTTGTGTCTGTGCTATGAGGGCAGATTTGGGTAGTTGTGATAGAGAATCTTTGGCTCACAGAGCCTAAAATATTTACTATATAACCTTTTACTGAAAGAAGTTGTCAACTCCACTTTAAGCTACAAAGTTTTGGGTTTATTTGTTACATAATAGCAATAGCTAAGCAGAAGTCATTAAAGTCAGAAGTCCATATAGATTTTGCAAATGCAATAGATAAGAAACACGTTTTAATGCAACTCATACAACAGTTGATTTCTTCACTATATAGCGCCATAGTTAAGGCTCTTACCTAAAGAGGAAGCTCACATCTTTCTATAACCCATGTCCTGCTGGCAATGGGACCAGCTGAGCTCCAATCCGGGTTCGATAGTCTCAAAACTAAAAGAATTTAGAAATGAAAAGAGGGCCAGAAGGAATAAGTAATAAAGTTTATTAAAAAGAAGTTTATTAGGGTGCACGGGTGGTTCAGTGGTAGAATGCTTGAGGAAGACCCAGGTTCAATTTCTGGATCATGCACCCCCTCCCCCCCAAATAAGAAACTTATCAAAAAAGAGAGAGTACATGTTCAACAGGTCAACACAGACCTGCCCAAGGGAGGGATACTCACTGAATCAAGCGGGCTAGCTAGCTTTATAGGAAAAGTTTGTTGGTAGCAGGTTTCCATAGTAACTTCGAATACTAGGTGTCTTCTTTGCTCTAGGAGGAGATAGCTAGCAGAATTAGTAGTTTGTTGTCACATACCTAAATTCTGTCTTTGGGCAAGTGGTTAATAATCTTTATGACCCTATGCTTCCTATTATTAACTAAAAGTTTGCTTTGGGCCCAGAATTGTATAAGCTTATATGGTTTAGGGAGTGTGCTGTTTTGAAAGGATTTATGTATCCTAGAAAAGCCGTGTCTTAATCCTAATCAATTTTGTGAGAGCATCCATTTCTTCTAATCCTTATTCAGTATTATAGCCTAGGAACTTGATTAGGTTATCTCCAAGGAGATGTGACTCACCCAGTTGTGGGTATTAACTTTTGAATAGAGAGAGATGTGACTCCATCCATTCCAGGTGGGTCTTGATTACTTTACTGGAATTCTTTAAAAGAAGAAGCATTATGGAGAAAGCTGAAGAATAACAACAGCAGCAGAGATGCGAAAACTACAGAGACTACCAGCCAGTGACCTTTGGAGATGAAGGAGAATATGCCTGGGGGACCTTCATGAAGCAAGGCTGGAGAGTAAGCCAGGAGACATCGCCATGTTTGCCATGTGCCTTTTCAGTTGAGAGAGGAAACTCTGAACTTCATCGGTCTTCTTGAACCAAGGTATCTTTCCCTGATGTCTTAGATTGGACAGTTTTATAGACTTGCTTTAATTGGGACATTTTCTCAGCCTTAGAACTGTAAACTAGCAACTTATTAAACTCCTGAAAAAAAAAAAAGCTATTCCATTTCTGGTATATCACATTCCAGTAGCTAGCAAACTAGAACAGGGAGGTTTCAATGGTTCAGGGAGGTTTTGGAGCTTTAGGGAAATTTTTGTCCAAGAAAGTTCACAGCTTTGCATTAGTTCTTTTGGAGCTAGATAAGATATAAAGGACTTGCAGTTGTCTGTTAATGCTTTCAGAACTGAATAGGAACCCAGAGACTTATAACTGACCTATTTTATTCTGCTTCATGGAAAACTTCAACATTAACGTTTCTAGATTTTTTCTCATTCTTGCATACAAATGGCATCATTTTTCCCTAGTAGGGAACAAGATAAATCAAATATTTATTGGACTCCTATCATATACTGTATAGGCCATGGGAATGAAATGGTAAGTTAAAAAAAAAAGATCCTGCCCTCTTGGAGTTGGCAGTCAAATGGAGAAGGCATACAGTGATCATATAATTCCACAATATAATCTGTGATAAGTGTATCAAAGGAATTTTATACACTGACATGATAACAATACCAGGAAAATCTGACCTACCCTTGACAGCTAAATTTTCCTCAGGGGATGACACTTAAGCTGAGATCCTAAAAATGAGTAGTATTTAATCAGGCAAAGTGTGGGGCATTGAGGAGGGGAGAATTTTCCCCACCAAGTGAGCATGTTACATTCGAGAAACTGGCAAGTCAATGTGGCTGGAGACAGGGAAAACAGTGCAAGATGAATCCCGAGACTGCAGGCCTCTGTAAACCACATTACTGGTTTTATTTTTATCCCAAGTCACTAAAGTGTTTAGGTAAGTGGTGTGGTGAATGGGAAGGGCCACACAATCAGATTTGCATTTTGACAAATCATTTTGCCATATGGAAAAATGAATGGTGGAAAGGAGGATGGCATTTCACAGAATGGAAAACCAGAAGTGGTGATAACCAGTACAAGGAAAAGCAGTATGCATTTCAAAAGGACAGAGTGTTGAGGAATGAATAATATTCATTGAATTTAGGACACAGAAGTCATTAGTGATTTTAATAGATACTGTACTTAAGGCAGGAGCCAGAATGGAATAAGTTGAATATGACTGTAGGTAAGTAAAAAGAATAAATAAAAATATCTTCTGTATTTTAATGAATTTGGCTTTTAAGGGAGAAGGGGGATAGGGCGATACCTCAAGGGAAGTGGATAGAGTGGCTGCTTTTCCATGAGATGAGAGATACTCAAACATTTTCAAAATAAAAATGGGAAAAGTCCAGTAGAAAGGGAGAATTCAAAAATTCAGAATGGAGAAATAATTGATCATGTGATATTCCTGTGAAAGTAGAAGGGGATGGATTCAAGGCATAGCTGGAGGGATTGTTGCCTTACAAATGAGGGGGTAGGTGCATGTAGGAAGCTCTAGACCCTAGAAAGCACAAAGGACTTTGACATGAGCAGGTTTTTAAAGGGATATCAATTTTGTTATATTTTGATTTGAAGGCTATATTAGCCCTGATCTCAGGAGGAAATAGAATTGATCTCCATATTATAGCAAATGGAGTGATTTTAAAGAACAAAATCAAGAGAGAGAGAGAGAGAGAGAATCAACAGCTGGTAGCCTAGGGGAAGAAACAGCATTTCCAGCATGCAAGGGACTCGGAACTGTGGAAGAGGGGCCTTGCTCCTGGCAGAGCTTTGGACTTCCCAAGACAGCCATTGCAGAGAGAAATAGGCACTGGGCATGGAGTGAACCAAGAACTTGAGTCTCTCTCATCCCATCTCTAATGTGGTGCTGCTCACTGCAGGATGCATCTGCACAGCAGCTTACAAGGGAGCCTTGGAGATGAAGTGGAAGAGGAGAGCCTTCTAGGACACGGAATTGAATAGAGAATAGAAGGGGTGATGGGGTGGGAAATTGAGTACGTCCATTCTTATTACATCTTGAATTTACTTGTATTCTGTGCCCATATCCTCAGTTTCACACATGTGCAGAGTAGGGGTCATTAAAGCACATAGCTAAGAGAAAACTTCAGTTCTGATATTTTCCTGGTTTTGCTCTTGTACCTCTGCATACTTCTCAGATTTCCTTTCTTGAGTCTCTACCTTGAATGCTTGTCTTCCTCCAGGTTCAGTCCTGGGTCCTAAGATCTTCTTCTACCTTGATTGTCTCTTCCACTCCTGTGGCTTTTGATCTTGGCTGTGAAGTGATAACTCACAGGTATGTCTCTATTGCCATCTCTCTTTCTGAAACTTTGGACTCATACACCACTGGAAAGCTCCACTTGGACATTTCATAATCATCCAAACTCATTAGGTACAAACACCAAATTCATTTTTCTTTCCAAATCTGTTCCTTCTACCATGTTTCTTGTCTTCGTGGATGGCAACACTATTCACCCAGTGATTCCAAAACCTTGATGCTTTCTCTTTAGAGTCAATCATGGAGTCTGCTTTATTTACTGAATATTTCAAATCCATCTGTTTCTCACCCTCCTCACCAGCATTTCCTTAGCTTGCCCATCAGTTTTTCTCTCCAAGATTATTCTGGAAGCCACCGAGGTGATCTTCATCTGTCTCTCATCATGGCTTTTCTCTGATGTGTTCTCTACACTCCAATAAGAGCACTCTTATTATAACTCAAATGCAATTACACATATGGTTTTTTCATCCTAAGATAAAGGACTAGTTCTGAATATAGATTGAAAATGTGTTAGCATATGGTCCCTGCTGACACTGCCAACCCCAATTCTCACAACTATCCACTCCTCACACTTTACTTCCAATCACATCCCTTCTTTGCCTGTATAGCACCTCCACACTGTTCACCTTCTATTTTAAACTATGTCGCTTCTTACAAGGCGTGTTCCCTGATGTCGTAATCCCGATTGTGTCCCTCCTAAATATTCCCTTAACAACTGTGTCACTCCCTGTCATAACATATATCACATTAAATTGCTATCCTTATAATCATCCTTCCTAGATTATAAGATTTATGAACGCAGAGAACTATTTCTGTGCTAAGTATTGTATCCCCACTTCCTAGTGTCAGGCTTTTAGCCTTAGAAGGAAATTAATAGATATTTGTATTTAAAACAATGAAAGAAGGTAATAATAAAATTCTTAAATGCCGCAATGTTGGAAATGGCCATAAGGGGAATTTGCAGAAGTATAAGACAATACAGTTGCTAAGGCTAATGAGGAGGGTGGAGAAGTTTAAACGATAGGGCAGGGCAGCAAAAAGACTTATCTACTATTCACCCTACTTAGAGGTAAATAGATCGTGCTTTCTTGAGCTGTAAGCATGAAGGTAAAAGTAATTACATTTAATTTTTCATAATAAAGACATTCTATGAGTGACATTCCATGAGTGATTTAAAAAAATGTTCTCTGTTTTTATCAGAGTATTACAATTAATTATTGAGATGTGACAGACTGTGAACTCTCTGCAACAATGCATGCCTTGAGAGTGAAAATTTGATGGCTTCTTAAAGTTGGTAGGATTCCGAAACCAGCCTATGAAATATCAGATTTTGAGTTTCCATTGTAAAAATCTTTTCCCTAGATTTTTCCATCCAGGCACTTTACGATAAAGGTAGAAAACAAATTAAAGACATTTGAACTTTCTGTTTTATTTAACTTATGGACTTTCATGAATGAATCTTAGAATCTAATTACCTTATTCTTATTGCCCTTATTCTGCCAAGTGGGAAGAAGCTCCCGTGGGATGGGGTGAAGGTAGGGGCACTCCCCAATGCTTGGCAGCCAGGTGCCAGTCTCACCACCACTGAGTTTTCTGTCACCATTTTGAGAAGGGATCCTCTCATACAGTGGCTATTTAGATACAGGATATTTAGATATCTTCTCCCCCAAGAGAAAAGACCTTACAACTTCTGTTACATCATGTGCGACATCTTGGTAAGATGGAAACATGTTTCTAAGACAGGGATTTACTGTCCATGAAAATACAAAATAAAAAACCTTGTAAGAATGATCCTTGGCAAAATAACTTATCTCTCCAAAGAGCCACTTCTTGATATGAAATAAATAGGAACAAAATATTCATCAAATAAGATGGTTTTCCTTTGTTTTCCAAGCAGGGAAATGTCCATAATCTGCATGTTTGGTTTTGTCTAATGTATAGGAATCTTTTCTTCAGGGCATATGGAGGGTGGAGATGTGTGGATATAATTCTGTTAAGATTTTGCCTGGATCCCTTTGCTTCTTGAATAAATTTGTGTCCAGGTCACGTTGTTTTCTACAATTGTCATTTGGAAATCATTATGCTTTCTTATACTTGAAATCACTCTCCTGAGCTCTTGCTCTTGTTAGACCAAAGTACTAATGTTATACTTTAACTCAGTTGTAGTTGTATGCATTGAATATTATACTCTTAAACAGTGTGTTGTATCATGACTAGGTAGTTAGGACAAGGGGATTGTCACATCTTTCTTTCCTACAACTTCTATTTGAATTAGCTATGAAAGCATATTATGCCACCAAACACCAGATGTGGCAGGTTCTTATGGCTTTGTGAATGGTTTTGCCATTTTGGTTTTGGTTGCTGAGTCAGGAAATTGACATTCTACTGTTGTGCTTTTAAAAGTATTTGCTGTGACTTCATTTTTTTTCTTTCTGACAGCTGAAGCAGAAAGGTGGATTAGCTTTCTTGATTCCAATTATCTTCCCTGTAGTATATTGCTGATACACTACTGTGTCAGATAAGTTATGTGAAGTAGAAGAAAATGCCACCTGGTAAATGTGACAAGTGTTTGAAGGAGGGCTTGAAAGGCATTTCTTGTCATTGATGGGTCTTCAAGAACATTTCTTTTAAGACAGGTAGAATTCTTTCGTAAAATTTGAATAAGATTTGTTTTTAATGTGCTAAAAGATTACCATGCAAATGCCAACTTTTGTTTTCAGAAAAGACATAATTTGAGGTAGTCAATGGAGTGTTCTATTTGATTTCATTCTATATTTGAAAGTTAAATTGGAAGGTATTCTTTGCGGCACTTGAATCCTTCTCTGATTTCATATTATCAGCAGTGGGTCATATCTCAGAAAGACCAATTTCTCACTGGCAAAGGAAGAGAGATATTTGAGACAATTATTGGATAATGTCTGGTGAAAATATGTATTTGTGTGCTTGTGCACACAATGTTTATATTTTTGTGCTTTAAGGTAGTGGAAGAAGGCTTAGGTATCTGTGAATTCATTCCAATCCTTTTAAGTACAGGAGTGTTTGTCCTTTCTGTCCATCTGGTGAAGTTGAGTTTAGTTTTTCTTTCATTTCCATATTTGCTTCTTGATAGCTTTTTGTTATGTTAAAAATGCTCAACTTTCTTCCTGATAAAGCGCTTTTATCTTTTTACTGCATCAAGAGATTTTTGAATTGCAGCCAAGCTATAAAATCCTATTCATATTTTTGAGGCAAATGAAAGATCCCTCAAAACTTTGTAAGATGAAGGAACTTCTTACAGAGGTAAATTAAAGAGTAAGCCTGGGAATTCTTTACATGGACTAGCAGAAAATGATGACTGAGTTCTTTGCATCATGGATTATATTGCTGGGTCTTTATGCCATAGCAGATTAACACTGTGAGACAATAAGATATAAAATACTGTTTTGTGGTTTAAACTAGTGCTTTCTTTTAATTGTTCACAGAATGGAAACAATGGAAACTAACTTTCCTGAAATGCTAAAATGGATCGTGACTTCTAAACAGGACCTCAGATCACTTAGTTTGATCATCTTTTGCAGTCAACAATAAAATCTTCCAAATAATTTTCAGCACCATATTGAAAATAATTTTTCTATATTGACAGCAGAATTCCTGCAGGTCAAAATTATTTTTCTAGTTTGCTAGTTGCCGGAATGCAATATACCAGAAGCAGAATAGCTTTTAAAAAGAAGAAGTTAATAAGTTGCTAGTTTACAGTTCTAAGGCTGAGAAAATGTCCCAATTAAAACAAGTCTATAGAAATGTCCAATCTAAGGCACACAGGGAAAGATACCTTTGGTCAAGAAGGCTGATGAAGTTCAGGGTTTCTCTCTGAAGTGAGAAGGCACATGGTGAACATAGTCAGGGCTTTTCTCTCATCTGGAAGGGCACAGGCAAACACAGCACCATCTGATAGCTTTCTCTCCTGGCTTCTGGTTATGTGAAGCTTCCCAGGAGGTGTTTTCCTTTTTCATCTCCAAAGGTCACTGGCTCCTGGACTCTCTGCTTCGTGGTGCTGCAGCATTCTCTGGTCTTTCTGAATCTCTCATTCTCCAAAATGTTTTCTCTTTTATAGGACTTCAGAATCTAATAAAGACCCACCCAAATGGATGGAAACACACCTCTACCTAATCCAGTTTAACAACCACTCTTAATTAAATCACATCTCCAGGGAGATGATCTAAATACAGTTTCAAACATACAATACTGAATAGGGATTAGAAGAAACAGCTGCCTTTACAAAATGGGATTAGGATTAAAACATGGCTTTTCTAGGGGACATGCATAATTTAAAACCAGCACAATAATCTTAGGTCTATAATCTCACTTAACTGATTACTAACATTTCAATAAAAATGAAGCATTCTCAGTTGAGAGTTCCTAAATTGCTTCCCTTTTGGTATTTTAGTCTGTTACAATTAGATTAGGATGAATCAGCTTCTCTAGTCCTCAATTTTCTTCAACTCAATACTTAAGCAGAAAGTACTTTTGCCAGAAAAAGAAAGCACTGCTAATCATTCTCGAGACTTCTTCTTAGTTGCAACCCAATCTCTTCAATCTAATGAACAATCAACAGAGCCTTTGCTGGAGCCATGAAGGGACTCTACAGGAATTTCATTTATTTAGGTATAGAGAAGAGACAGGAAACATGACAATACTAGCTGAGTGAGATGAAGAAAGAGAAGCAAGGAACCAAGAGCACTTCTTTTAGCATTAGAAACAGTCCTGAAAGGCAGTAATGTAGACAAAAAGGGAAAAGAAGGAAATCTTGTAGGGCTCTAAAGAAAGACTTGCCAACACTAAATTTTTCTATATGCATCAGTAGATATTATAACCAAGAAATCAGGATTTAAGGGATGATTGTGATTACTGAATCATTATATAGATATTCCTTTTTGCTTTCTGGTATATGGGAGTAGACAGAGGGAAACTCCTGAAATCTCTGAATTGTAATCCAGCTCCCTTGATCTCTGATGATGATTGTATAGCCCTCATCTTCTGTTCCTGTGACTGGAAAATCCTGTGACTAACTTTCATTTGTACCCAGTTATCCAGTTTTTCAACTTTAGAGTCTTGTAATCACTAAAGACAGCCCTTAACATTTATAATGAAGTACTTTGGGTCAGTCCAGAACTAAATCACCACAAATCCAAAGTTATCTTGATAATAGAGACTGGATCTAACTAAGGTGGGCCCGCCTGACATGTGCAGTAGCTTAGACTTTATCCTACAAGTCACCTATACCTCATTCCACCATTTTCGGACATAGGTCCTGTGACTAATCAATCTGTGAATGCTCAATAATTAGATCACCTCTAATTACCTCATCTGGGGCCATTGTGCTCATTATCCTAAATCCTGTCCATCCGTTCTCTAATAAAACTATCAGAATTACTGCAGTTTGAGTAGATAGATTTTGGGCTTATAGGTCATCTGATCACCTACTACATACCTAGTAATAAACTCTTACTCTCTTTGAAACCCTGGTGTCTCAGAAATTGGTTATTGAGCATCTCAGGCAAAAGAATCCACAATATTTCTCCTTAAAAACACAATTATTTGTCTTTACACAGACACACCCCAGGCTCTGAGTAACAGGTTTGATCTGCAAGATGAATACCAAAAATCCCAAGGACCCAGAGGGAAACACACTGTCATCTCTGAGGAGGTGGGCTACATCTCTAACTCTTGTGCTTGTGCCTTTCCTCCCTCAGTGTCTGTGCTAACCGCAGTTGCCGGCAGAGTAATTTTATTTCTATTTCCTTCAGGAAACCTTCTGTAGAAAATTTGATATGAGCAGGAGCTTAAGAACAGGTAAGGGAGAAGAGTGAATAGGATAATGATTTATATTAGAAATAACACTAGCTATTATACTAGCATTTGGGTTTGATGGCAAGGAAGTTACATGGGTTTCTTTTGTTGTTTTTCTGGAAACAGTAATTAAAATTTTGCATGGGTTCAGTAATCTTATCTCAGATGAGACTTAATGTGACCAAATTTTATGGAACCTAGGTCAATCCTTGAATAGAAAGTTTTGTGCACTTTCTGAATTTGCCCTGATGAAGTTAGTATTTGCTTTGAAAATTAGTAGTCCTGCATTCTCTGCACTTCTATCTTTCTGGGTAATGATCAGACCAAACATATGTTATACACATGTGCAACATGGCAATAAACAGATATCATCTTGCAAGCTGTGATAGGCTGTGTGAGATGATGGGAGGAGGTGGGAGGGGGTTAAGGGAAGGTGATCTGAGAACTGGGTGAAGAGCTAAGGTGTACAAGACTTGTCAGAAATGACTCGCTCTTTCCTAGGGGAAAAAAAAGTCAAGGGAAGCAATAGCTTGAGAAAGAGGAAACCAAAATAATTGTGACAGAACAAAAAAGGCCCTTTGCCTTACTCTTCACCCAAGACATGAGCATTTTACCTCTCCTCTATGAGTTTTCAGAATAGAAACCTGGCCATTACACTGATGAGAACAGTTGACAGTACCAAGAATCTAGGGCATGCTAAGAGGACAGAAAGTAGGGCATCCAAATGTGGCTCTAAAGGAGTGAAGCAATGACTCCATTTATTCTATTATGTACTGATTTGTACTGGGCTTCAGCCACTGCTCTGGCCCCAGAGGATACAGCCATGAAGAGACAGACAAGACTCTGCTCCTGGAAATCTCATGTACTGGAGCTAGTGGGTCAAGGGGAGAAAAAAATAGCAAAACCCTCCATCAGAGCATTCTAGACTGACTAGTGAGGTATGAATGCCAATTTAGTTTGGTGACAAGAGGGATTTTCTCAAGTTGTTCTACTTTGCTAGCTGTCAGAAAGCAACATACCAGAAATAGAGTGGCTTTTAAAAAGGGAAATTTAATAAGTTACAAATTTATAGTTCTAAAGCTGTGAAAATGTCCAAATTAAAGCAAACCTATAGAAATGTCCAAGCTAAGGCATCCAGGGAAAGATACCTTGGTTCAAGAAGGCCGATGACATTCAGGATTTCTCTGTCAACTGGAAAGGCACATGGCGAACATGAAGACATCTCCCAGCTTTCTTTCCAGGTTTCCTGTTTCATGAAGCTCCCCCAGCGGTGTTTTCCTTCTTCATCTCCAAAGGTCTCGGACTACGTGAGCTCTTGTGGTTCTTGTGGCTCTGAGTCTCTTTCCAAAATGGTTCCCTCATTTAAAGAATTCCAGTAAACTAATCAAGATCCAGTGGAAAAGGTGGGGTCGCATCTCCCGCTAATCAAAAGTTAATACACACAATTGGGTGTGTCACATCTCCACGGAGATAATCTAATCAATTTTCCAATCTGTAATGCTGAATGGGGATTAAAAGAAATGGCTGCCTCCACGAGATGGATCAGGTAAAAAAACATGGTTTTTCTAGGGTGCATAATCCTTTCAAACTAGCACACAGGAGATAACTTTGAGCAAGGCCTGACTATTTGAGCAGAACCCAGGCATGGAAGATATGGAGTCTGATATTTTGCAATGTCTTTTATCAGTAAAATCAGCCCATCATTACCTTAGCACGATTATTTCAATACACCTAGAGTTTAAAATGATATGCTACTATAACAGTTCTGAGAGTTCTGGCAACTTCCATAAAACACTGCATTAAATAATATGCAATCTATCATCAAATCATTCTTTAATTTTTTTATACTATACATCTAGTGGCCACCCACAGTCAGGCATGTTTCTCCTGTTAAGAAAAACGCCTTCCTTTCTAGTCTTTCAGTATTAATTACTGTTGCTGTTGTTTTTTCCAACTATCGTTGGTACTCTGTTTTTTTTACAAAGAGTGTTAATTTGAAAAATAAAAAATAGAAATCATATGTTGAGCTGTGACAGAATTTTCTTTAAAGGTTATAATAAACGTTTGATTTGGCAGCACTCGGTATTTTTTCTTGGCTGTGATTCAAAACGATTTCGTATTATCTGGGGAGAGTTTTCAAATAGCATAGCTACATCTTACGTGAAAAACTAAATGCTATCTTTCTACTCTCAGACTATTTACATATTAAATATTTTCCTTGTAATGTTAGTCCTTGTTTCTCGGTCCTATGTGAAGGCAGGGTAATTATTCATCAGCATATTGTGAATTTACAACCTTTAGGAACACAAGTCGGGAATTTCTACCTAGAACTGTGGTTGCTAGAAATCACCCACATTTGCACAATTTATATTTCATTCTTGCTTTTAGTTTAAGATCTTGAAAGTCTCTGATGGGTTATACTAAGGCTGTTATCAGTCTCGATACCGTGATGCAAATGAGTCATACTTCCTTCTGCGATTTGGTCTCAGTGAGAGTAGGGATGAGAGTGGGAAGACACTGTTTGTGGCAGGGAGTGAGATGGGAATGAGGAATTAAAGGGCAAGACAGCTAGTCATCTCCAAAGAGGACAATCTAGGGAGAAGAGGCACCATGATGTCAGAATGAGTGTATTCTCACTAGTTTCTGTACATATGGTGTTGGAGGAAATTATCAGCATCTTTTGTGCATCACTCTAGTTACCCAGAAGATTTGATGCACTTTCTTCAACAAACAACATTTATTACCTGGGAACTATGAGGAATACAAACAAGACATCCTCCCTGCCCTCTAGGAATTTATAGTCAAGGGGAAAGGTGGGCAATATCAAGGAAACTAAGGGTGGGAGACAATACTCCCCGGGTCTGTCTCACTACTACATAGCTTGTGAGCAGAGGTGCTGACAGTCTTTGTTCTAGACTCTTTTTCAAGAACATTTTTATGACAAATAGACTACCATAAAGTATATATCTCATTATCCTGTCCAGTATAAATAAAGATGAAATACAAGGCTCCAGCAGGCTTACTGATCATTATAAAGCATTTGGGTTCTCTAAACTGGTGGTTTCTCTCCTATAATGTATACTTCCTAAGCAGATATCATCTGGTTCTCTTTGTGTTAGCTTGTGGGAATTGGAGTTCAGGGAACTGGCACAACTGCTAATGTGCTGGCTACTGCTATGTCCGTGTGTAATAAAGGCCTTGTGTCTGACTCAGGAGTCTCATGTCTTTTGCCAGCCTTCATGAAAATGACAGAAGTGCTTGTTAGCTTGCCTTGAACTAAAATCTGGAGCCTTCGAAATTCTTGACAATGAACAGGTTATACACCTTTAATTTCATATGTAGTATATAATGAATGATAAAATAAAATCAGTAATAGAATTTTAATAGAAATATCAACAAGACCTGTCTGAAGATACACCCGATGGACAGATAATTCTGGTTGTAGAACATATGTGAAGACATTGAAAAGTTAAAATCTGAACTTGGCACTGAAAGAAGGACAGGGTTTTAATATTTGGAATATCAGGAAAGGGCATTCGTAGAACAAGAACAATTTTAATAAAGCCTAAGAACAAGTTTGGGAATAAAAGACAGTGACACTTATGGATAGAGGCAATGGGGGAGGAGAGGAGCATAAGCCCGGAAATATGGGTAGCATCCAAATGTGGGCAGACTTTGAAAGTTGTGTAATGTTTACTTTATTCTTCATTAGAACTATGGAAGATTTTTTTTACAAGAAAGGCTCAGGATCTAAGTACCTTGTATTGAGGAATTAGCTTTGGTACTAAAACAAAGTAATAACAAAATAAATTTTAGTCTTTTAAAATGAGGCTTGGCATTATCTACATAAAGAAAGGGTGGCTTAGATTTTCTTTATTCTTTTTTTATGAAGAGTAAGCATATACACAAGGACTATAGATTCCACTCTGCCATTCACCACCAATATAAGACTCTAGTAAGTGGTAACTACCTGTCTAGAAAAGCACAACTTCCCTTCCCCAGTAGGCATTCAGACCATTGGTACTGATGTAAGAGGGCTGTCCAACTCTTTTGCACAGCAAGTCTCCTCCTTGCACAGAAAAAGAAATCCAGCTAAATATGCACATAATTGCCAGCAATACAATGCAGCCTTCATCTCTTGAAATACCTCAGTAAATGTCAATGATTTTTAAAGTACACTCCAAAGCCACATCAAGGACCGAGTTTGCTAGAAACGGCTCATTTACAATCCGAGAAAAACATTCAGAAATAAAAGGTAGGAATATAGCTTTTACAATGTCTTAGCAGTTGGTTCTTTATAATATTGGTATTTGAAACTTCTGGCATTGATGATGTTTACCGCAAGAGCACAACATGAAAGCATCAAGGTCACTTCCCAAATGTTATTTCCCTATGTTCCTTTCCAGAAGTATAAATATGACTGAGTGTCTAGAAGCTGCCTAATAGTGGTTTTATCATAAATTCTGAATGACAAATGACTTTCAGACAGTTCTAAGCATCCCTCAATGGGAGCTAATAATATTGAAGAAACATTTTATGAGGAATATAAATCGTCCCTAGAACCCATACTGCATCATGCTGAGTGATATCACAATAAGAATGTGAAAGAAATGAAACTTTAAATAGGCATCTGTTTCCTATGTCCTTTGACATGAATTTGTATTCTTTCCACCTCCTCCCTCCATCCAACAATAAATATTACTCTGGAAAATAATAAAATAACAAATACGACTTTGAAAATCTGATCTATTAAACTAACACAAAACCTCTATTTTAAGATATTAACATTATAATTTTTACTTCTCATTTAAATCTAGGGTAATGATAAGGCTTTACACATGCTCAAGTTTGAAAGGCTTTTCCCAGGTGCTTGCATCTGAACATTACGTTAACTGAGGAGATATTCCCGTTTTACAGACAAAGGAATCAAGGTTTTAAAGCATTGTTACTTTGGCTGGCTCACGAGGGTAATGAATGATAAGACCAAGAAGTAGAACTCAGGTCGCTGGAAAATTGCACATTAGCTTTATCAACTAGCTAAGATTCAAATAAACCAATTACTGGCCTTCCATTCCAGTGAATAGTGCTGCCTGAAAAATGACCTGAAACTTGGAAGTGTTACATTTTACTTGGCTCAAGATGTTGTGGGTCAGGAATTGGGGAAGGGATGAGCTAGACTGTTCTCTCTGGGAGCCTGTCATGCAATGACAGTCCGTTGTCATCTGGCGCTGCCGTCCCCTGGAGACTCGGCTGGGCTACAAGCCCAGAGCACACAGTCTCAGGGCTGCTATGGAGGATGATTGTGCGTTGGGAGTGCAACTGGGGCTGTTGTTGGAGCCCCAACAGGAGCCTCTCCAGCATGATGGTCTCAAGGCAGTAGGTCTTCTTATGTCAGTATGTCAGGGTTCCCCGAAAGAGAGTGGCAGAAGCTGCCTGACCTTCTATGATGCAGGTGGGAGACCACCTGGTGTCACTTCCACTGCACTCACCTGGTCAAAAAAGCCCTATGCTCTTCTCAATGGCAGGAGTGTCCAGTAATTTGTGGCATTTTATTGTTTAAATTACCATGGTTTACACTTCCAAGAGTTTGCTTTACCATGAGTTGATTTTTCCCCTATTACGTCATTCGAGTCAAATATAGCATCTTTTAATATATCAGACCTAAGTGTATGATACATTTTCCTTTTTCTCAAACTGAGAACAAAGAAAGTAATTCACCTAGTTGGATCTCCTGTAACTAACGGCACTATTCAGTGAATTGCAATATTGCCTGTCTCAGTGTGCTCCATAGCGGAATCAACACATTTCAGGAAATGGTATGCACACCCAATTCAATTAAGCGCCTTAGAAACAAGAGAAAAGCCAAGGCAATTAAATTTAGGAAATATCATTTGATCCTGCGTAATAGTTTACATTTATGTTGTGCTCAAGTTTTTTCAGTGTTTTCCCAAATATGATTCATTGGATCCTTACAATCTTATAAGGTAAATAGGATCAGTCTTTGTATTCATGTTTTACTGATATCCAAATAAGGTTTGTAACACCAAGTGGCTTGCCCACAAAGGAGGAAAAGCAGGTGGAGGAGGACAAGAACCAGGAGTTGACTCATCCATTGCGCCTTCCCTCAAACTATTAACAGAAGAGGAACAAATAAGAAAACACAAAAGGAGACTTTTGCGGTTTGATTATTTGACCAGAGGAGGTCTGAGTTTCTTCAGGAGCCTAGATTATTTGGAAAAAACAAGAAAGAAAACATGGCAGTTAAAAAAAGAAATCAATCCAGGAATTGAAAAGCATGTAATAACAGGTGATGTACTTTAAAATCTCCCAATAACTCTTCTTTGTGTTGCATATAATGGCCAAGTCACTCATTTTTAAAAATTTTTTTATAAATATTTTAACATTTTGTATTTTCCATTAAAAAATAAACCTGGTTGATTCCTCAAAGTATAGCTTTGAATTAAATGATGCTGTAGAGAACCTGGGGACATGTAAGTAATAATTGATGCACTGCTTCCTAAATGATTACTATGGGTTTTACTCTAGATCATACTTTTTTGTGATCTTTAACTGATAGATGGTGGAAGGGCAGATTATTTGGCACTAAAGTTGATTCTGTTCAAATGAATATTATTTTGAATCCAGAAAGCCCTCTGTGCCATGGATATGCTGTTTACCTGAAAACAAATTGAATTTATCCTGAGCCCCATTCTGACTGTCTTGTGGGAAATTCAGTGGTGGTCATTACCGATTCCCTGTGTTCTAGGATACTCAAAAGTTTCTGGGTGTGGGGAGACCCACCCAGAGCAGACCCTCCCCCACTCACTGTCTGTCCTGGATGCTTCAAACATCCATGTTCCAGGCTCACAACATCTTCCCTGAGCTTTAGCTTCTCTTGCCTCTTCTCTCCCTGCTCTGCAGTTGTGATGGGGTGCAAAGGCCTGGCTACCTGCTAAGAAGTGGTAAGGAAAAAGTGGTAAGGAAGAGCAAAAAGTTAAAGTCACGTGTCAATAGTTTACAGAGCACAAATAAGTTTCGTTTCCTGGTCCTCTTGAAAACCAGGTATGATCTCCCCTGGAAAAAGCTAGATCTGACCATTTCTTTCCCAACACTCTGCCTTTCTGAGCTTTGACGATTTTAAAACAGAAATGATCTCTGAGGGGATGAAGCCTCATTCATCCTTTGATGTGAATTATTCTGTTCAAATTATTGTCCTACTTAATTATGGTAGTGGAGAGATCCGATTGGGGTAGAGAGCAAGGAGGCAGAGAGGGAGTGGTGTCAGGGTGAAAATTTGGGCAGTCTGAGCATGGAATAGGAATGGGCAGGGCGGGGGATGTGGTGGGGGTGCTAGTAGAGAATAGGTGGGAGAGCTACAGCAAGGAGTTTAACCTGGGTGAGTTACCTGTTTCATGATTATCAACACTGTTTTGGAAGATAGTAAGCTTTTGTTTCCCCAATTTTGAGCCTTCCTCTTAGTCCAGACTGCCCCAGCCTAGCTTGGTAGCTTCCCATCACTTACCTACTAGAGGTCCTCCTGCATGATTTTATTCCTCTGATCTTTAACCTGGTGATTCTCATTAATCTGCTTCTGCACCCTAGTAGGGAGTGTAAACATTTTCCTTGTTTCAATATTTTTGTCATGGTGGTAAGGATTTAATGTGCAGACACATAGTCTATGGTTTAAAGAGAAAGATTGTAACAACTTAATCTTTTCTTCGATTTTGCTTCTTAAATTATTTTCTTTGCAAATAATTGAAAAAGCATATATCATATTGCATTTTCTCCTCAATGACCTGAGTTCCTCATTTATCAGCCTCACCTACTAACTTGTACTGGATATGACACTTCCTTTTACCCATTATTTCAAGCCTTAACCTGGAATCTCTGCTTATTCCTCTTTCCCTGACCACATCCACACTCTAAGTTGTGGATGACTCTTGTCGCCTCTCATCATCTCATCCTCATCCTCTCCACCTGATCCTCCTGGCTCCATCTTCACTGCCATCAGTGTAGAAGAACCCATCATATCATCTCTTGGTCTGGATGTTGCCTTAGCTGCCCTCCTTCCCCCAATCTTGCATTCTAGGACATTTTCCTCTTGGAAGGCAGACTTTACCTTACTAAAATTCATATTTCGATTGGCTCATTTTCTTTCTCAAAACTTTACAGTGGCTTCCTGTACTGGTTTGAAAGGATGTATGTCCCCTAGAAAACCCAGGTTTTAATCTAAATCCCATTTCATAAAAGCAGAATAATCTCTATTCGATACTTTATGTTAGAAACTGTAATCAGATCATTTCCCTGGAGATGTGATTTAATAAAGAGTGGTTGTTAAACTGGATTAGGCGACAATATGTCTACACCCATTTGGGTGGGTCTTGATAAGTTTCTGAAGTCCTACAAAAGAGGAAACATTATGAAGAACGAAGGAGATTCAGAGAGAGCAGAGCAGAATGACATAGCCATGAGAAGCAGAGTCCACCAGCCAGTGACCTTTGGAGATGAAGAAGGAAAATGGCTGCCAAGGAGCTTCATAAAACCAGAAACCAGGAGAGAAAGCTAGCAGATGATGCCATGTTTGCCAGTGCCCTTCCAGCTGAGAAAGGAACCCTGACTGTGCTCACCATGTACCTTCTCACTTGAGAGAGAAACCCTGAGCTTCATCAGCCATCTTGAACCAAGGTATCTCTCCCTGGATGCCTTAGATTGGACATTTCTATAGACTTGTTTTAATCGGGACATTTTCTTGGCCTTAGAACTGTAAACTAGCAACTTATTAAATTCCCCTTTTTAAAAGCCATTCCATTTCTGGTATATTTCATTCCTGCAGCTAGCAAACTAGGACACTTTCCAATGCCTATACGGTTGAGTCTGCCCTCCATTTTTCTTTACTTCAGTTCACACAGCACATTGCTAATGGACTAACTTTCACAAAACAAATATTCTCTACTAAAATCTTATCAGCACTTTCTTATGAGATAGAATCTAATTTCTTAAATCATTGGATCTCATTCTAACACCTCAATTTCATATTTAAGATTCCACATCAATTGATCCTTCAATATACAATCTCATTTCTCACTGTCCTCAAATCATAACCCCCATCTAATCAAGTGAGTTTCTTTCCAGTCTTCAGCATATATGCCAGGGGAATTCCCATCTCTCTGCTACCTTACCAATTTCCTTTAGGTCTCACTCGCATTCTATTTGATGTGTGAAGTTATTTGTGGATCATAATAGTATCTTCTTTTTCTGAATTCCTACAGCAGTTCTAGCACCATGTTATAGTAATATTAAATGACTGAAGATTGTGGTTGTTTCATTTAAATAAAATATTCTATAAATTTTAAAATATGAGAACACCACAGACTGGGTCTGTATAGTAAAAGTGAAATGATGATCAGTTCAAATATCTAAACAATTTTAGTATGTTCCCACAGAGAATCTGTACCTTTTATTCCAAATAGTCCAAGTAGATCAGAGGGTGATTTGAAAATAAAAAGAAACAAATCGTAAAGCGCATCCACATCTCTACCTATCTGTACTTACCAAATCTCTATAGGTAGTTCCTTGTGGGTATAGCTTTGGTATAATTGTGTCTGTCAATGTTAAAAGCCCCAATAAAAATGAAGGATGAATAGAATGCATGGCAGTAAGGTGAAAAGCTGAATATAATTTGAACATTGGATGCTTGGAAGATGAATGGGGATATAGGGCATTGTGATGGTTTGGAGCTGTATATACCCAAGAAAAACATATTCTTAATCCATTCATTGTAAGTAAGAGTTTTTTATATGGCTACTTCAATTAAGGTTGGCCCACCTTATACTGGAGTCCTTTATAAGCAGAATGAAATTCAGACTAATAGAGGGAAAGCCATGCAAGAAGCTGAAGGTCAATGGAAACTGGAAGAAAAGGGAGAGGCCAGGAGAGGTCACCATGTGTATTAGCATCTGACAAAGGAGCCCAGGACCAAGAAGTATCACCAGCAGCCAGCCCCAGAATGCAATCCTCAGGAAGAAAGCTTTGCTTGATTTGGAATTTGTCCTAGCCTCAAAACTGTGAGTTAATAAATACCCATTGTTTAAGTCAACCAAATGCATGGTATTTGCTTGAACAGCCAAAGGAAAATTAAACAAGATTTTGGTACCAGGACAGTAGGTGCTGCTATTGCAAATACCAAAAAATGCGGAAAAGGCTTTCGAATTGGGTGATGAGTAGAGACTGAAAGAATTGCAAGGTGCTTGATAGAATAAATCTAGATTGCTTTGAAGAGACTGTTGAGAGGAATATGGATGTTAAAGTTACTTCTGATGAGGAGAGATGTAAATGATGAATGTGTTATTGGAAACTGGAAGAAAGGTGATCCTTGTTTTAAAGTGACAGAGAACCTGGTATAATTGAGTTCTTATGTTGGATGGAATGTAGAACCTGAAAACGACGAACTTGGATATATATCTGAGGAGATTTCAAAACTAATTGTGGAAAGTACAGCCTAGTTTCTCCTTGCAGCTAACAGTAAAATGTAAGAGGAAATGGATAAACTGAGAACTGAACTCTTAAGCACCCAAAATCCCAGAAAATTCTGAACTTACACAGATAGTGCGGTCTGAGACTACAGCCACAAGTGACTCTATAAGAGACCTCCCTGAGCTTTCAGAAAGTGAATCCCTGAGGATTATGGTTCCATGTGAAGTTTTAGCAGAACATGGAAGTAATCAGCATTTCAGTGGAAATTGGGATTGCATATCCACAGGAAAGATCTGTGAGTGTTTCTATTGTCTGATAGTTTGGACCCATCTGAACTACTGAAAACCAACGAGTTATTTTGCAAAATTTGCGTGTGTAGAACCATTGTAGTCTAACTGAAAGGGACAAATTGAAGGAAGAATAAGGTCAAGGACAGAATCATGGAAACCAAGGTCTAGATCAAAGATATATCTCAGGCCAAGAGAGCTGTCCCACACATGCATATGTAAAGGACGGGTCTGTCCCTGCACTGTGGCCAGCCTTCTGTTCCATAGTTCAGGAAGTGTTGACATTCCAATGCTCAGAGAGAGTGTGTTAGTAAGGGTTCTCTAGAGAAATAGAAGCAACAGGAGATAACTATAAATATGAGATTTATAAAAGTTTCTCACACAACCTTGGAATGCAAAAGTCCAAAATCCATAGAGCAGGCCATGAGGCAGGCAATCCCAATGAAAGGGTCTCGATGAACTCTGCAGGAGAGGCTAGCTGGTTGAAGAAAAGTGAAAATTCTCTCTTCTCCCTTATACATCTCCAACTGATTGGATCAAATCAATTGATTAGATTCTCACCTTTGTGGAAGATACACCCTTTGTTGATTATAGATGTAATTAACCATAGATGCAATCAACTGACTGATAATTTTATCAACGAGGCATGCATATCCTTGCAGTGAAGGTTAGCCCACTGCTTGCCTGAACCAGACAACTGGGCACCGTCACCTGGCCAAGTTGACACCTAAATCTAACCATCATAAAGGATGAGGCCTGTTCCTGGAGTTTGTGGAGAGCTTAGCTGCTAGGCTCTCTCCAATGTCCAGGGAGAGCATGGCCACTGTGTAAGCACTTGAAAGGAGTAAAGCTGCCAGTCCATCAGTCCTAGAGGACAGAATATCAATACATAGGTGATTCTCTGACCTTGAAATCTAATGGAGTTTGCCCTGCCGGGTTCCAGAATTGTTTCATAACTGTGACTCCTGCTTTCCTTCCAATTTGTCCCTATTAGAATGGGAATATCTATCTATGCCTGTCCCGCCATTGTATATTGGAAGCAGACAACTTGTATTCTAAATTTCACAGGTACAAGATGGAAGGGAATTGTGCCCAAGGACAAACAACACCCATAACCAGCTTTGATGTGACTTTGTACTTAGCATTGTACATTGTTACTGAAATATTTAACGCTTTTGGGATGTTGTGATGGAATGAATGTATCCAGCATGCAGCAGAATATGTGCTTTGAGGGTCTAGAGGGTGAAATGTGGTGGTGTGGAGCCATATGTATCCAGAAAACATGCTTTTAAAGTCAATCTACTCAGGTGGGTGTAAACCATTGTAAGTAGGAGTTTTTGATAAGGTTACTTCTGTTAAGGTGTGACCCATCTCAATCAGGACAGGTCTGAAAAGTGGAATGAAATTCAGACAGCCATGGGAAGCAAGAACTGAAGGTCACTAGAATCTGGAAGCAAAGCGAGAGGCCAGGAGAGACTACTATGTGCATTGATATGTGGCAGTGGAGCCCAGGACCATGGATTACTGACAGCCAGCCTTAGAACACCAGTCTTGGAAAGAAAGCATTGCCTTCATAACACCTACATTTGGATTCCCAATGTTTAAACCAACCCATTGCATGCTCTTTGCTTGAGCAGCCAAGGAAACTAAAACAGGCATGCAGATTACAAAATCTATAGGAAGCATTAAAAATATGAAATAATATAGCTTTGTAAAGGCCACAGCAGAAACCACCTTGATATCAAAATCTTACTGTATAAAATAAGTACTTTTTACTAGTCCTCTCATGTTATTAAAAATTGACAATGGAATATATTACAGAAATTTGACAAGGCAAAATTATTCTAAGATAGAAATTATTGGTAGCAATTGGAAGAAATGCAAACTTCAAATGAGAATTTTTTATAATGCAAGACTTTATCCATATTACATTGGCAAAATCTCTTCTTTGGGCAAGAATAATTTAGGAAGACTAAATGGTTATAGACTTACACCTGAGCAGTGAAAAGAAATCCTTGCTGGAAATATCTGTGGATTAAACCACAATGTAATAGGAATCGTGTCTTTTTGGAGAGTGAATGCTTTTACAAAAATCCATCACTTGTTTACTCAACTTTAGAAAACACGATATGACAGAATAAAGGTATTATCAAGGAGAGTCAATAATCAGCAGGAAATCTGAATACTGGGGCAAACCCAGGAAAGGTGTAGGCTATAAGTAAAA
Source organism: Tamandua tetradactyla (assembly GCF_023851605.1). NCBI lineage: Eukaryota > Metazoa > Chordata > Mammalia > Pilosa > Myrmecophagidae > Tamandua > Tamandua tetradactyla. The sequence continues at coordinate 35,725,456 of NC_135352.1, forward strand.
AGGAATGCTTGTGAAATTCCTTGCCTCTACCACCCTCCACTCCCATCTTTCTTCTCCTCACCTTTCTGTCTTCCTCTGACACTTTTTCCTTCCACCAGTCACTGCTCCTTCTTTTCCTACTTCTTATACTTGGAAACTCACAAATAGATAGCTACGTGGTAAATAATAGGCTAACATTGCTGGACATATATATTTTCTAAGATGGTGAATTTTTCTAAGCAAAAATAAAAAAAAAACCTCACATATGTGGCAGGTTAAGAGCAAACTAGAAACCTAGGAGGTCAGATCAATCCAAGAAGTATCACTATTATTCCAGTAGCTCAATCTGAATGACTTTGAATTATTTTATTCTTCTCTCCCTTATTCCCTATATCTCTTTTCAACCTAGTTGCCAAAAACCTAGACTGAAATCATGGTTACAATTTATGAAGTACTTCCTATACGCCAAATATGCAGTATATTTCCAGGAATGCTCTAAACAACAAGGAAAGTAGGCATTACAATCCTTATCTTGGAAATGAAAGCATTAAGGTCCAAAGAACTTCAGGGATTTCTCCAAGGCCTTATAGTTGGCAAATGCCATGAGTTGGGGTTTAACCCCTGTTCCTCTGCATTTCTTTCATTTAATCCATTTTTCCCACAGTCTCTCCTGCCTTCTTAGCTAGGTTATTACAAGTTTCAGATTTGTCTCTTTTCAACCCATCCTTCAGTGCTCAAAATAATTTTCCCAATCAAACGGTCTGTTTGATCTGTACTTTCAGAAGAACATAGAGAATGGGGCAAGGGTCCAAAGGAAGACAATTAAAGAAATCAAGAGAAAAGAGGGAATGTACTTGATAACAAACCAACTGAATTAAGCCTTGAAAAAGTCAAGCTGAGCAGAGATGTAACAGAAACAAAAGTAGGAAGAAGGGAAAGGAAGGGGACACAGATATGGGCAGCAAGTTAGGAAAATGCTATGAAGTTGCAAAGGGGACGGAGGGGAAAATGTTTGCAAGTCTAAAAGGAAGAACAGTTTAATGGAAACATATTAAACTTCTGGAAAATTCTCTCTGCAAGATCATAAGTATATGAAACATAACTGACTTCAAGATGGCTTTGTTTAAATGTATGGATAATGGTCTTATAAAGGACCAGTAAGAGAAGCTTCTGATATTTGAAATGCGCTTTAATTCTTTGGAGGTTAATGTTATCAAGGGCAGTTATTCTTCCTTTTTTAAGGGACACTCTATGTTTGTGGCCAAGATCGAATCATAGGCATAATGGCTCAACCTGTCCCCCTTTAGAGAAATGTGGTGTTTGTTGGTCCACCTATGATTCCGCCACTTACTAACTTGGTCAATTTCATGTCCTTTCTGAGCTTCAGGTTCAACATCTGCAAAATGGGGAAAGTGATCATCTCTACCTCAGAGCATCGTCATGAAAACAAAACAAAAAGATGCATATGCATGGGCTTGGCGCAGTGCCTAGGATACGGAGGCGCTGAATGATGGTTAGAAATCTATGAAGCCTCAATCTGGTTTTGAAATAAGGAAGGAAAGCAGAGGAGCAGGAAAGGAGTGAGGGAGAGGTAAAAGGAAGGGAAGCAAGAAGGAAGGGGAAAGGAAGGGGTTTCTCAAGTGGAAATAAGCCAAGAGATTTCAAACGCAAACTCTGTAGTGTAAGGAAAGTCAAACCAAACATCAAAATTGCTCAGTTAACATGAAAAGCGGATGGAAAAAAATCAAATTAGTAGAAATGATTGAAACAGAAAGTAACAAAATAATTTGACAAGTTAATGAATCATTACATAACCATCTGCAAGGAAGAAGAGACAAAGAAATCACAAAATTATATGCAGATGTAACTTATTCCCAAGATACTCCCCCAAAGTGGCACCAGACACTATCACAGATAAAAGTGTAGTTAAGCTTAAATTTACACCGCTTAGAAGTTTCAGCTCAGTGGTCTGGTAGGAAAATAGGAAGCCTAGGAATGTAATCAGATATAAAGTGGTTCTGCGAAGGGAACACGATGATTGGGCTTAATATTGCTTCCTTATTTCACCAAAGTTTGATGTCCTGATAGCTTAAATGATGTATTTGAAACAATGGTAATAAAAGAAGAAAAGTAAGAACAACGATAATAAAGAAAAGAAAGATGGATATTATTGTTAACTAAATGCCAGGCATGACCTTTTACTATTTGTCCAAAAGCATCCAGAGAGTAAATTTAGCAAATTTGAATGGAACTTTAACTGCCTCACGGTCAAGAAGGCTATGAAGTTGTTCCCTGTGGCAGTTCTGAAAGACGGCTGTGGAAGACCAGTAAAGCTTGAGACATTTATTTCCAGTCATTTCCTTTGCCCGCCTGAAATCCCTCCTCATGCCATCAATCTCTCGATATACTCTTTAAAAATCATTATCCTCTTCTTCTGACCTGGAGGAATTCTCTTCTTCTCTTTCACACTCCAAGCAGCAGTCAGTCTTCAGTGTAATATCAGACAACTTGATAACTGTTCAGAACTGCAATCTATAGGAAGGGAGAAAAGTACTTTTTCTCCCCCAATTCCTATCTGAAGTTCTATATAGTGAAGTGTTCAAATAATATTTTGTGAATAGCTTTATCACTGGGAATAGTTCTATCAACTATGCTAGAGGGCAAGTGTATCGTGCTGAAATTGCTGAAAACATGGGTTTTTGATTCCAGTTCTTTTAGGGTTACCAGTCATCTGAGACGCTCAGCTTTATTTTATTGTTTTTTTTTTTTTTTTTTTTTTTTATGGACCGAAAGTTTGTTCAGATGTGAAAGGGTCAGCATAAAAATTAATGGATTACTTTTTTAAGTGCTTTGTATTTTTTCATAGGAAAAGATGCCATAAACAGAAATCTATTTTTATACAACTTACTGTTAAACTTTGCTTTATGATCTAATTTTTATTAGGATTTTCTGCACTTGTAGAGAGCTATATTATAATCTATATTGATATAATATTCTACAAGCTTAGCTCTTCATCCACATGATGCCTGAGCATCCTACATAGCGAAATTCAAAATTGACCAAAGTGCTAGGTCTGAGAAGGAGATAATAAATTGCAATATGATTTTCTTCATGTTCTTATTAGCAGAGAAAAAAATATATGCATTCATTTCTAAGAGAAAGTTCATTAGCTGGTCGTTTTAAAAGCCAAAGAAAATAACAGAATAAATCTTTAGTAAGCTAAATGGCTTCAAGAAAAAATAGTGTGAACTAAGAAGAAAAAATTTTAAAAATGTATCCATTGTTTAAATTGTATTAGTCTACTTCTCTGTTCCTGAGAAGCAACCTTTTGAACATCATTCCCATGATGTGAGTAATTATGAAAGAATGAGTTAAATCACTACTGACCTCTTTCCTCCGTTTTTTTAATTAAAGAAAAAAGTTTTTGAGGTAAACTCTTTGCTTTGATATTTGTCTGTCAATAAAAAGCAATGAAATGCCGTAAAAACAAATCCCAATTAATTGCATTAGCTGGCTTGTAGTTCACTGATGTTTTACTTTTACCTCCGTCAATATTTAACATCTGAAAAGATTTCTTACCCAAGGTGAAAGATAAATGAACTGGAATAATTACAATAAATAAAATATACGAAACAAAACATTAGTATTCTAAGCACATCAAAGAACGTAGGATAAGTTAAAAGAATAAAACATGGAAGAAGGGGGCAATAAGTGTTGAAAATAGGTTCAATGAATGTGAGACCAGACCAATGTTTCATCACCTCGCTAACAGAAGAAACACCTGGGAAGCTTTTCCAACACCCTGATGCCTGAGACCCACTCTCAGTGGTTCTGTTTAACTGGTCTTGCATAGGGCCTGATCATAGGTATTTTTGAAAACCTCCTCAATTTCTTTTCATCAAGGTAGAGAATTGCCTGGGGTAGCCAGCAGTTCTCCAAGAGTGGTGCATGGACCCTAGTTGTTCCTGACATGCTCTCACGTGTTCCATGATCACAACGTCTTTCATATCAATACTCAGGCATTAATTGCCTTTTTCAGTGTTGGCATTTATGGTAATGGTTGCCAAATCAACTGTGGGTAGGACAGCTGACATCTTAAAGGCAGTAGCACCAGACTATACTAATTATCATTGTACTCTTCACCATCATATACAAGGAGTTAAAGAAAAAAAAGTAAAACAAGCAGTTTCTTTTGGGAATGTCGTTGATGAAATAGTAAGTTGTGTTAGTTTTCTTAAATCTCAACTCTTGGCTAGATTCCTTTCTAATAATCTGTGTGGCAAAATGGAAATAACACGTCAAGTGCATCTGCCACATACTGTAGCACAATTGCTGTCTTGAAGAAAAACCTACATGCAATTGTTTGAGTTCTGAGCTAAAACTAGCCAATGTTTTCATGAAACACCATTTTTATTTGTAAGAACAATGAACAGATTATGGTTATACTTATTTGGCAGACATTTTATTGAAGATGAATAAGTAAATCTAAGAGTTCTAGGAAAACAATTGTCAGTATGCATTTTCAATGTTAAAATTTGAGTTTTCATGTTGATAATTAAATTTGGAAAACATATCCACAACTGTGAGACTTGAAAACTTCACCCTATTTGAAGACTTCCCTTATGAGGTCAGTAATTACTAAAATAAATATTTGTTTGATATAGCATAATGCAATTGTCTACATTTAGAAAAGCATAATAATTCAATGAGTCAATATATTCCAAATTACCAATATATGATCTTATACTATCATGCATAGATGAAAGACCCATTTGGTTACAAGGGAGACCCCTGGATTTCAAAGTAGCAGAGTAATACAAGTTCATTGCTATGGTTTCAGTGTCCACGTTACACTTAATCTTAAAGAAATTAGTATTTGTTGAGTATCAGCATGGTATCAAAGAAGAAAATCCAAACTTAACAAAAGAGGCTATTAAAATACTCCTCTTTTTTCCAACTACATAGCTATGTGAGGTCAGATTTTCTTTATGTGCTCAACCAGAAGATCATATCGTAACAGCTTGAATTCAGAAGCAGAAATGGGAAACTAGTATTCCTCTTTTAAGCCAGCCACTAAAGAGATTTGAAAAAAAAACATAAAATGTATCACTCTTCTCACTAAATTTGTTTTTTTTGTATGTCTTTCTTTCACAAGAATATTTTAATAATGATTTTATTGTGTTTTAATTAATAAGTGGAGATTTTGGTATGTCTCCATTTTCATTTCTTATATGGTAAATGTTGCTAGATATAACTTACCTAAACATTGTGGTTCCCAATAACTTATGAGTGTAAAGAAGTCCTGAAACTAAAACACTTGAGAACTGCTGCACTAAACCAAAAGTGATAGGTAATAAAGTTTAGTTAGATGAATGATGTAATGCTGCCACGACCACACTGAAGGAAACTCAAGGAACTGAAAGGGAATTTGATATAAAAGTCTAAGCCAGGAAACCCTGGGGACTTATGTGACATTGTCAAGCTGAACCGACAGAGCAGAGAGATGCTGTCACAGTGGCAGCCTGGACTAACCAGAGAAGAAAATTTCAGATGTCCAGGCATGAGACAACTGTGACCCGAACCAGAGAACTAAATGATTCTGATCTGTGGAAAGGAAGATAACCTCATGACTGCTCTGAGGAATTATTCTGATTTTTAAGGCAAGGAGTCAGAATTTATTCTAAGATGTTGTCTTTGGGTGACTGTTATGGATGCCGTGATTTTTATGGGGTTATCAGGAGGCTAGGCCTTTAGAAAAAGCATTACAAAGGAAATTATGCTTACTCTGGCAGAGTTATTTCTTACTCTAAAATTCTTTCTAATCACTTAGCTGATTGTCATATTTGCAGTATTTGATACCCTGAGTGAGGATCTCTGAATCCACCCATTTAGGTCTCTTTCCCCTCTTGGCATTGGATGTGTATAATTGCCAGGCTCGGGTGCTGGAAACTGCCACAAATGTCTTAAGTGAAATTTGAGGCCATGAAGGAAAGAGTCTCTCCTCAATTTGCACTCTAAGGGGGTTCAAGCCAGGCAAGGACAGAGAATCAAGCTTATGAGCTAAAGGCTGCAGAGAATAAGACATTTTCCATGTTTGGGATCTGTCTGTTTTTTCAGAAAATTAAGAGTGTTACTTTATCTATGATAGTTAAGTAGGTTTGAAATAATACATTTATAAGGGCTGACTGTGGCATGCTGCTCTTGCTTCCTATGAAGTGGTACTTGAAAATCAAATTGCCACCTTCCATTTGCATCGTATGTTATGCCTGGAGTATTGTCCTTTTAAATAGATTGGACAGGGTATGCTATTCACAGAAGAGCAGTAAGCGAACTGCTTGATATTGCTCCTGGGGTTTTCCTCTCGTGGAGAGAATGCCAAAGTAAGTGATCGCCCACTACACTGAAAAATAAATGAGCCTGTTCAGACCAAGTCGAGTATATAGAAAAACCTCTCTCCCTGACTAAACACTTCTTTGTTTAGTGATCATAGGCATAGTCTCCAGATACAGCTGAGGTGTTCTCTTATAGTCTCAGAACTATGGCAGCTTCTTTCTGACTTCCTTCCTGTAACTTTGCTTCCAGTTCTTTTGTGCTCATCAGATTTGTGCGTAATAGTCATGTATGGTTATCAAAGAGTTTGTACAGCCTGCCATTTGTGACAGCTGGGAGAAGGACATACACACCATTGCCTGAGAGATCAATATAAAAAGTCCGCTTTAAGAAATGTATTAATTAGCATAGATTTCTTAATATCAGTTTTGTTCTGACATTAAGAAAAGGAAAAGGACATACACACCAGTTCCTGAGTGGCCAATATAGAAAGTCAGCTTTCAATAAATCTACTAATTAGCATAGATTTCTTAATATAGGTCTCATTCTATGATCCTATTTGGTGGAAAATAATTTCATACTGACGTCAGACAGATGCATTACTGAAGTGATGTTGGAAATCTATCAAACTCAATTAGGTCAATACAGTATTAAACAACTTTTCTGAGAAAGGTAAGGCTGAAGACAATATCATGGACCCAGGAAGTTACTTTGTCTTCATAATAGAAGATGATTGTTTAATTAATTAATTTGCCAGTGATCCCTAATATCTGAAATAATAGCATTTCAGATATTATATATAATAATAAACTTTTATGAGATGATCAAAATGGAAGGGTTTCTTTTGCCAAATTATTAATTAGAAGGCCTTTGCTGATCATCAGTTAAGACTTCTCTTTATAGTTGAAAAATGCTGTTAATTGACTGACATTGAAGAACAGCTTCTCTGGAGGAGGAAAACTAATAAGATTTAACGTGCTCAATTTAGGTAGATGATTCAATGTGGCAGAGGAAACTTGTGGAAGTTCTCTTGTAAGACTGCTTCTGTTTTTTTCAGTGACATAGGAAATAAGGTAACCAGCCAAAAGAGGATGTGGAAGGAGGTGTTTGGAGATTCAATATTGGAGGAGGGTGGAAAAGATATTAAATTACATCCAGAAGAGTCCAAAGAAATTGGATTAAGGAAAAAGATCATGATTGCTGGGAAACATTCAGACCCCACATGATATTAATAATTATAAATTTAAAATGAGGGCTGTAGTATGATTGAGAGCTTTTCTTTAATCATCTTTAGATTCAAAGATGGTGACATATGAGAGGCAGAGAAATGGATTTAATTAGGATTATGATTTGGGCAAGCAAACATGATTAGTGTGGTATTGACCAGGAACCTTAACTTGGATGAGGTAAAGAATTAGCATGGGATGGAATGGTGAAGAAGAATAGAAGAATTAGTAGGTTCCATTAATTTTAGGTCTTGGTGGAATAGATAGATGATCAGAATTGAGGAACTAGAGGGAGTAATCTGGAAACACAGGGAGTATTGGGATTTTTCTCCATTTACCATATGTCTTCAGCCTTTCTTAAGATGTTTTATGATGGAGAGTAGGCATATATTATGTAAATTAATTCTGCTTTTTCTTTGTTTGGATTATTTATCGTTAGAAAGATCTTCCCATGCCAAACTTCTAAAAATAGATGAACATATTTTAAATCTACTTTGAAGCCTTTAGTTTTTAATATTTGAATGTTTAATCCACCTGGAATTTGTTTTGGCATGAAGAGTAAAGTAAGGGTTCAGCACTTTTTTTTTTTTATCTAAATGTTTAAGTCCTCTTTCAAATCTTTTTTCTCTACAAAGAAACCTTGTCTGCTCTACACCTTTGTTCTTTCAGAAAGCTATAGCATTATCCTGTCCTGTTGGTTTTTCCTCCAAATGGACCGATATAATTTTGATTGAATTACATTGCTATAAATTAATATTTAAAGAATCAACACATTTTCAGTTTGGAGTTTTCCTTTCTAGGAATTTGACATTTGATATGTCTATTGAATCAAATTTAGGTTTTTGTTTCTTCAGTTGCATTTTACAGTTTTATTCACGACACTTAGTAATAAAATTTGTGAAGTTAATGGTCGATGCTTTGGTCCACATAACAAAATTTGAGACCACTTTCCTCCTTTGCATTATGCATACACTATTTACTCTCTTGTCTAATTACCCTGGCTAGGTCTCCACTGGTATAAAAATATTTTATACCAGCAAATACTCAAATCAGGAACTCTTAATTCATTTTATTATGTATGAATTGTATCTCTTTTAATTAGCTATTATTATTCCTTCTTTTTAAGTCTATTCAGCTCTGTACAATCACCAAGAGCTAAATTGTCAATTGGATTCACACAAAACACAAATCTAGAACCAGATTTAATAATGATAAATTAAGGATGCAAGAAAGAAACAATAGCTACCTAGTCCGCATTAGTGCCTGGGAAGCGCCGATCCACCAAAGCAGCACCCTTTACTGCACCAGAATGGGTTTGGGGTTGGAGTGGTGACCACTAATGGTGTGTGCAGGACAAGCTTGTAAAGAGGCTACTTAATTTTGGAGTCCATCAGCATTTTTTCCTTCCTAGTTACACATCTTAAAGAGCTACCTTATTAACTTCCATTTATCAGTCATCTGTTGAGCCCCTATATTCCTAAATTGTAGGTTTATTTAAAATATAATTTAGACAATGGTACTTTATCTCTGGGGTCTGCTTTCCCAAACCCATACCCCAGTCTAATTATGAGAAAAACATTAAACAAATCCCAACTAAATACCTGAACAGTTATTTTCAAAGCTCTCAAATTCACAGAAGAAAGAGAATGAGGAGGAGGACGAGGAGGAGGAGGAGGAAGATGATGATGATGATGAGGTGGTGGTGGAGAAAGAAGAGGAGAGAAGAGCCTAAGAGCATATCACAGGTAGGAGGAGCCTAAGGAGACTTGACAATTAAATGTAACGTGGGACCCTGGATGGGATTCTGAAGCATTAAAAGGACAGTAGCAAAAGCTAAGGAAATATGAGTAAAGTATGGAGATCAATTAATAATAGTATGTCAATATTATCCATTAATTGTAACAAATGTACAAGATATTAAAAATAGGGGAAACTGGCTGCTAGATGCATGGAAATTCTATGTACTGTCTTCACAGTTTGTCTATAATTCAAAACCGTCAAAAAAGTTTATTAAACAAAATAAAACAAAATATTTGTTTAAAATCAATGGGGGTGATCTGGGTCCGATTCCCAGAGCCTACCCATACCAAAAAAAAAATCAACGGGAAGCAACTTTTATGCTGAGAGACCTAAAATTCTGAGACAAGTGGAAAGGTACACTTAAAGGAATATTTTTTAAATTTTGATTTTTCCCTTCCTATACATACAATGACAACATATTTTTGGAATGAATAAGTTAAAACCAAAGTTTTATGGAAAAATTAAAAGGTACTGATATAATGACAATTAAATTTTTCTATTAAAGCATGAATAAAAATAACCACATCACTGAAGCAGAATGAAAACTTTAAATATACTCCCAAATAAATGGAAATTTAGTTTGTAATAACAATGGCACTTTAATTAGAGAAAAGATGGGTAAGGCAAAGGATGCACATCAGGGAAAAAATAAAATTGGATTCATCCTCATAGTTTACATATCAATAAATTCCGAATTGCTAAACTTTTGGTATAAATAATAAAGCTATAGAAGTACAAATAATCTCAGGGGACAAGTTTTTTCTAAATATGACACAAAAATACAGACTATAAACAAGTGTTATTTTCAAATACATTCAAATTGAGAGATGAACAGTTCATGTATATTTGCCTTTATATTTACAGCATATCTTTAGAAGGATATACAAACATCTAAAATGCACATTGATTGTCTTTGGAAAGGGAAATGGTTTGTTGGGGAACAGTTGTATACAAGACTTAACTAAGTATCCTTTTGTATTTTGGATTTTTGTTATCATGTGAATGTAGTACATATGCAAAGAAATAACTCAAAATGGGGATAGAGAGAGAGGAGGGGGGAGGAAGAGGAAGAAATAAAGAAAAGGAGGGGTGGGGGAAGAAAGAGAGAGAGATCTCTTTGGTGAAGATCTATAGTGAACATCTCTCTCAAGCTTTATCTAAAAATGTATTTAATTTCTTCCTCATCCTTGACAGTTAATTTTGTTAGTTATACAATTGTAAATTGATAGTTATTTTCTTTCAGAAGTGAGGAAAATTAATTCTTCTGGCTTCTGGTTTCAATGATTGCTTCAAGTGTACTGTTACCTAATTTTCTTGCCTTATATACATATATAAAAAGTCATATATTTTACCATTCATTGAAAATTCTGCACATTTCTTAAATATTGCCTTATTTTATGTATTACCTTATGTAACACACATTTATCTTATTTTGTGAATTGTATTTCACTTTTTTTTTCGTGTTTAAACACCTCTGAAATTGAATAACAAATCTCCATCAATGGCATATCAGAGTTTATTTGGCAATATTTTTCATGTTCCATCTATCTTTCACATCTCAAGCTTCTTTTCGTATTTTCCATATGCTGTGCTGCATGTATGTGTTCTGTGCTACATTTTGGGTAAGGTTGTTTAGATCTAGCTTCTAGTTTATTATTCTCTCTTCAGTTCTATCTATTTAGCCTGATATTGAATTTATCCTATAAGTTTTTAATGTCATATTTTTTATTTCTCTGTTCTGTCCTATTGTCCTTCTTTAAAATCCAGTTCTCTAGCTTTAAAATCTGACTGCTCCCTCAGGCTTTCAGTATCTATTTAATCCTCTGGATCCTACTCCTTCTTTGTTTTGTCCGGTGAAATATCTTTGCTTTTTTTGTGAGTTCTGCTAAGCTTTTTCTTTTTTGGTGGGTGGGTGTAGCATGGTTCGGGAAATCAGTTAAGCTTTTATAAAGATATTTTTAAATATGTATTTCATTCAATATTTCAAGGTTGCTTTTTATGGGGAGGCCTTTGCAGAGCATCTAATCTGTCAAATGGATGGAAATAAAATAAGGAAGAAGACCTAGTGACTTAAAGGGAGAAACCAGAGGGCATTTATCTAATAGAACACAGTGTATGACAACAACAAGGAAATTCAGAAGGACAAATAGCTATAAAGAAGTAGGAAGCATTAAAGGAGAAAAAAGAGGAAAAGTTTCGATATGGCAATGGAGAGTAAGGAGGTTAAATCCTTCATCTCGAGTTAGCTGGTGTGCTGGTTTGAAAGGATGTATGGACCCTAGAAAAGCCACGTTTTAATCCTAGTCTCATTTTATAAAGGCAGCCACTTCTTCTAATCCTTATTCAGCACTGTATATTTGAAAGTGTAATTAGATCATCTCCCTGGAGATGTGAGTTAATCAAGAGTAGTTGTTAAACTGGATTAGGTAGAGGCATGTCTCCACCCATTTTGGGTGGGTCTTGATAAGTTTCTGAAGTCCTATAAAAGAGGAAACATTTTGGAGAATGAAGGAGATTCAGAGAGAGCAGAGAATGCTGCAGCACCATGAAGCAGAGAGTCAATCAGCCAGCGCTTTGGAGATGAAGAAGGAAGACACCTCCCAGGGAGCTTCATGAAATAAGAAGCCAGGAGAGAAAGCTAACAGATGATGCTGTGTTCGCCACGTGCCCTTCCAGCTGAGGGAGAAACCGTAACCGTGTTCACCATGTGCCTTCTCAGATGAGAGAGAAACCCTGAACTTCATCGGCTTTCTTGAACCAAGGTATCTCCCTGGATACCTTTGATTGGACATTTCTATAGACTTGTTTTAATTGGGACATTTTCTCAGACTTAGAACTGTAAACTAGCAACTTATTAAATTTCCTGTTTTAAAGGCCATTCTGTTTCTGGTATATTGCATTCTGGCAGCTAGCAAACTAGAACAGTTGGCATGTGAAGGGGGAAAAAGTATGCACTTTGAAGGACTGCAAAAAAAGTGTTTCCAGTTTCATCAAAGTTCCAGCTAAAACAGAAGATGAATGAAATGTTTAGAGCAGAAGTTGGAGATAAGACTTCAGGCCTAGGATTCCATGTCTTAAGAGAGAGTGAGTAAGAGAGCTAGTGAGAGAGCAATAGAGAAAGGAATGCAGATTCAGCTTAAAGGGTGTGGGAAAATTTCCAAGGAAGAAGCTGTTTTAACATTTTCTTAGAAATGGTCCCTCTAATTTAGGCAAAAGGCAATAATATATGTTTAGAAAGAAAAACAAAACAAAACATGGAAACCCTCGCCAAGCTCAACACAACATCATAATCATTTCCGTCGATCAGAGATGGAACAGAAACACGAAGTAGTAGCTGTTGCTCAAATTAAGACTCTGGTTTCAGAATCAGGCAGCAATTCCTGACATTTTTTAATCTCTTCAGAGTCACCTGTGATAAAAGATACCCCTTCTCCCACCAGTACAGGAGACCATGGCCAGAGTGCTGCTTGCACCTCGGTGCTGATGTGGTGCCCCACGTGTGAAAGAAATATTCGAAAAACTATTGCAGAACATTTGTTTATTGCTGATAATTACTTACTTAGGGAGTCAGAGAAAACAAACACAGCCTTGCAGCCAGAGTGTGGGTTGTCTCAATATCTAAAGGCGTGATGATTCAGTACCATCTGAAACAGAATGGGAATACATTTTAGTTTGTGGCTCAGTGCAGGAGAGAACTATGTAAGAGCATTCATATGTTAGAGAAGGATTGAGTACATGTGAACAGGCAATGGAGAGAGTGAGCAGGATAGAGGGAGGGAGAGAGAAGAGAGGGGGCGATAAAGAGAACAAACGAACATTCAGGATGAGCATGTGAGTCAAAATTCCAAAACGTAAGAAGGAAAATAAAGTTAGGAAAGACAACTGATAATATTTAGAAATAAACAAAAAATAAAACCTAAACATGGAGATTAATTTACTCCAAAAGAAACCAAAATCACAGAATACTCCAAAAATTACTCCAAAATAAGTGTGCTTATGACTCTCAAGGGAAGGATAAAATAACAAGAAATCATGAAACATAACAACAGAAGTTAAGTAGCAGATAGGGAATAGAAACAACTAACATTTTTGAAAAGTAAAACATAGACTTTGAGATAAAATCTAAGTATATGTGACAATCTCTGGACTGGACAAAGTGAGAGAGATTAAATGAATTAAAATAATCTAAGAGTGATTCACCTCCAGTGCAGAACATAAGGTCAAAGATATTAAAAATATAAAAACCAGCACATTAAAAAGAAGCTTAATGAAAATAAATCCACACTAAGAATAGAAACGTTATAGTGAAAATATGTGGGTATGGACAAATGACCTAGCGGTTAACTTAAGCATTAAGGAATGGTATTCTGGAAATGGTGAAGACTTGGACTTCAGGAAGTGATTTGAAGGGTCAGGAACATGGCATGACAAAGTAGTCCTCATAGACTCTTTGAACCGAGCCTCAAATTCAAAGGCCTTAGCAGGCAGGTGACATAAATGCGAGAAATAAAATGGGAGTAAGTTTATAAGGTTTTTAAGGACAACCCATAGTTTCTCAATGTTGGAGAGACGATGGGGAATAGTTTAGGCTGGAATAAATGTGAGCTACTGAGTTATAGAAAGCTTTCCCTAACTACCTGAGAATGTGTCTTCATTGTTATAAAATCTGCTTGTTTGTTTTTTTTCTAAGAAAATCTATTATCTTGACTTTTATGTGACATCTCCTTATTTTAAAAGTTGACAAATAACTTAAGATAAGTTGGAAAATATAACCATGCAGATAAAAAAAAACATGTCTGCTGGCTGTTCACTTCAGAGATACAGACACAATTACTTGAAGCTTTATAGTTTGACCTGTCTCTTTTTTCTCAATACCATGCTATTTATTTATTTATTTATTTATTTATTTATTTATATTTATGGAAAGAAAGAAAGAAGAAAAAGAAATAGAGAAAATGAGACAGAAAAAGAGAGGAAAGGAAAAGGGAGAAAGGAGGGAGAGAAGAAGAGGAAAGGAGGGAGGGTATGTGAGCAGGAGAGCACCACAATCCCCAATCTGTCCCCAAATTCTTCATCCACATCATACTAGAGCAGAATGTCAGAGGAAGTTGCATTGACTTTCCATCTGGGAGCTCATCACTTCTTGGCCTATTTTTGAGAGCAACTCACCTGGCTCACCTGTGCCTTGACATCGTCATTTATACCGAGTCATAACACCGAGAACATAGAGTATGGGTCCATTTGTCTCTGACTTATTTCACTAAGGATCACGTCTTCAAGTTTTATCCACATTGTCATATGCTTCGGGACCTCATTTCTAGTCTTACTGCTGCATGATATTTCATTGTATGTATAGACCACATTTTGTTTATGCGCTCATCTGTTGACGGTCGCTTGGATTGTTTCCGTCTTTTAGCAATTGTGAATAGAGCTGCTATGAACATCGGTGTGCAAATGTCTTTTCGTGTCACTTCTTTCGGCTCTTCTGGGTATAGACCAAGTAGTGAATATCATGCCATTTAAGTCAATACCTCAACATTTTTAAAATGCAATTCATATTGTGAGAAACTAACAACTTTCTTAGACAAAGGTGGCCATTTTCTGCCCATGCTCAGAGGCAAGGTCATTACTTTTTTCCATGATAGTAAAGAACTTTGCCTGATATTATTGGATTGGGTAAAATTAAATCTATAAATCCCCAAACACTTTGAAATTAGCCTCTGCAAAATTATATCCAGCTTTGCCGTTTTTTTTTTATTGAAGAAGAATCACTAGAGATCAGCTATATCTTTTTTCAAAACTTATGACAAAATATGGATGCATTTTGAAATAGTTTGTGCTTCACTCATGCCATTATGCTTTTCCATTTGAGGGAGTAAATTGGACACTACAAAGATATTAATGTACTAGAAATTACATATAATTTTAAAACATCTTTTTTGGAGGAAAAAGTCATGTTTTAAAATAATCTTGCCACTATAAATCACTTTGCTCACTTCTTGTTTCCTAGGACAATATTTCACATATATGCATCATTTAATGATAAATCATGCCATCATGAAATAACAGAACTACCAAGAAAGAATATATTAACTCATCCAGTAAGCAATAGATTTTTTATTTTCCCTTGGCTTTTTGTGTAGAGCATCATACAAAACTGTGCTATTTATATAATGGAATATGGAAAAGTGTTTTTTCCATTGGTATTTTTGTGGGGGGTGGTGGTGGTGGAAAACCTACTTGCTTCAGTCATATGTGCTCAAGCTTTAATTCATCTGAGGACACTGTTTCTTTAAATATCTTACTTGAAATAATATATTTTCAGTTAGTAGGAATGTCCCAAGCTTCATGCTGCTGTAATAAGTCATTTAAATTGCCTGGATATTTTACAGCTCCAGTTGCTTGAATATTTATTGTAAAGTACCAAGTACAATGATTTCCATTTTTGTAATTAATGAGATCAGGAAAAAAAATTCTAATTGGTAAGGCAAGAGTGATTGCAATGTATTCTCAAAATGTTGTCAAATCCCTTAGGTATCTTTCCCTTTCTTATGATTACAGTTTATTTAGAATAACAGAGGAAGAATATACTTTTTAAAAAGCAGAGTCAAGGCACTTTAATGGCGAGATTAGTCACCAATAATAAACGACTACCTGTATCATATTTTGTATGACTTTCTTTCCAAACCACAACTATCTTTTGCTGATGCATTTTCTACCATTTTAAAAATATTTCCCTATCTCAAGTCATTCTCACTGTGTGCAACTAAGCTCAAATTTGGATCTCCCAGCGTCTTTCTGATAACAGTATTTGACCATTATACTGCTGTCAAATGTATTCTATCTTCTTTTATTCTTTGGTTTGAATCTGTTATCCTCGTGAAGTTTTCTGTCATTCTTTACCCATTCAAGAATGCAGTCTTCCTTGTAGTTATACTAGAAAGTAATTTGGATCTGCTTTTCTTTCCCTCAAATTTTCTGCTCCCATGGCCAAAGGTAGATGTCATCCTTGATTTGAATTTACCACTCTGCCTTTACATCTGTCATCTACCTCTGAATATTTCTAATGCATGCCCTTACCAGAATCTTGCCTATGCCAAGATTCTTATTTCCATCTTAATCATCTTCTATATCAAATACCACCTCTATCTCATTTATAGCCTTCTTAAATCTTTAATCTGTAAGTTTTAGAAGATCTAGACTTCTGCTGCTCTACTGTGTTATGTCTGCATTTTTCAAAGCTCTATATTCCTGACCTTTTCCTGCAATCATTGATGACTTCTTCATTTTTTTTTCAAATAAGTTGCTGGCTCGCTTTATTCTTGATATTCTTTTACCTTGCTACTACACTTCTTTTGAAATAATCCCATTAAAAAATCACAATACACAATACACACAATAATTTCTTTATGTGTCTAAGAAGCCGACTTTCATAATATCATTAACATAGACCAATTCAGCACTCCTGAGTATGGTCAGAAAATGTGTTGGGAGGTGAATATGAAAATGTATGTTGCAAAAATGGTACCTAACAATATCAATTTATGGAATTGCTTACTGAATGTTATCATTAGGGACATAAATTATTACACTGTGCCATAATGAAGGGATTACTTCTAAACTGATTGACATTGGAAGACTGCTTGCATTATGAATTGTTGATTTCTGTATTTTCTCATTTCCTGTGCTTCCCTATGTTTTCTTGCTTTTATCAGAGTAGATACCAATAAGCAACTTTCTTCCATATTTCCCATTTCTGCTTCAGTTTCCAGAGGTTTGGAAACTAGACAAGCCAAGCTACGAAAATAAAGCACAAAGAATAAATAGATTCAGGATCTGGTCCTCACCTGTAAGGTGTAAGAGTTCATCCTGAAAAGGAGTTGTAAAAGTTTAGTGCCTGGACTTAGGGACCAATATTTCAGCTACTTGAAGCCACGTTTTGCTTACCCTACCATGTTCTACTTATATGAGACTGTTGAATATGTGAGTTCCAAATGCAGAGGTTACAAAATCTGTGAAGTAACTAAAGATATGTTAAAGTTTTATTCAACCTTTGAAGTGCATGTAACAAGGCCAGTCTTAGATGAAGAGACTTGAAGCCTTTTGGGAGTGAACGTATTTTATATCAGAAAAGTTATTTTTGTACTTAAAAAAATAGAATTGTTTGTAGCCCTGTTTTTCCCTTTCAATGTATTTATTTTGTAGAGTTCTTTAGGTTATGAGCCGAGAACATTTCCAATGGGTTAGTAAAGTGTGCAGAAATAAAAGAAAAATGCATTCGGTATATATTTAACATTGTAAACTTATACCTCTCTTTTTCCTCTTGAAAGCACTGAGACGTTGGCCTGGAGATAGAGAATAGGATTGGACTTCACTGCACAAATGGAAGATGTATTGGGAAATGCTGGGAAACTCGGATGTCCAAGTTATAAAAGAGTTTGACCGTATACAGTGAATGCAAGTTTGATGTAATCATGATTCACAGACCAAAAGAATTTAATCGTCAGTCAATGTTTACCATGAGATCCCTTATACTCTCTTGAGTCTTTAAAGGGAAAACTAGTCTTTAGCCAACGCCCGGCCATACTGTAATAGATCTGAAGACACTACGGGGAAGTGTCAGGTATTTAAATTTATAATACCAAGAGGACGTTTTCCACTGTTAATCCACAGAAGGTTCTGTGAAATCAAATACATGAATGAATACAACCTATCATGCTGATCTGCTGCCCTCCTAAAAGAACAAATATTATGAGCAAATAGGCTCAAATTTGCATTGTTGCTGGGATTCCAAACTGTTGTTGCATGGCCCAGAAAGCTGGGGGGAGAAACCTTTGGCTTTGTCACCGAACCCTGCTTCACCTGGAAAAAATGAGCTGGAATTTAGGGTCAGATATAAACCACTTAATTGTCACATTGAGTAACCATAAACTTTTAAATATTATTATTTTTCAACTAACTGTTTTCTACCTGTCTGCTCTGTAGATAGTGACAAACTTACTTATTGAAAAATTCACCAAAGGCTTTTCATTCTTTGTTAGGAGTTGTATATGAATAACTCTCTGCCATCACTCTTCTGCTACCAAGGAACAGGCAGGAGGAAGGGAAAAGAAAGAAAAGATGTGGGTTGTTGCCCCTCAGTTATTTGCCAGGCATGGTTAGTACTGGGGAGAATAGGAAAGTCACCCGGGGAACTTGAGATAGTGTCACTCCAAGAATAAAATCAAGATGATTTCAAATGTAATGGATGAGATTAATTATCTGCAGACATGACATACCTTAAGGAATAGCCAAAAAAGATTATGTGAAGAAATTTAGAAATACCCTGAGGAATCTGACAATAGCAGAAGCTTGATTGTGTCCATATATTTTCAGCAACAATCTAATCACGGTAAATGGATGAAGTTGTAACACAATCAAGCAGTAACTTAATCAGTTCTAGTGAATAGATTAAGTACTCTAATCACAACCAATTGTATTGTAACCCACCTGAAGAAATAAAAATGTACTAACTGAACGGGGCTGTCTGTAAGAGAAAGGGGACCGCAAGGAGCAAACACTGCCTGTGATTCCAGCTCTCTCTGGAGTGTTAGTTGTGCTGCTTCAGCACTCCACTTAGCAGGCAGGGAGAACCAAGGGATGCTTCCATAATAATTTGAATTTTGAAACCTTTATTCGCATGCAGCTTTGCCTATAAGGAGGGAGTGTACTTGTCAGGAAAGCAGCCGTCTTTATCAGCTTGGAGACCAAAGGACGGCATTTTTAGAATCATAATGACAGCTAGTAAAATTAACAAAGTAATGGATATACCTAATCATATAATACCCACTTATGGATGCCTACTTTGTTAAAGCCTCTGGTTTAGTTCCTGGGGATTCTGTGTTGAAGAAGAGAAAACCCATGCGCTCGTGGAGCATTCACTTTAAAAAGGAAGTCAAGCATGAAGCAGCTATTATATACTTTATTAGTTTGTTACAATTGTGATATTTCTAAGAAGGAAAAAATACAGGATTTACTAGAATTGGAAAAAAAAAATCACAGTGACTCCTGAAGTGACCTGAGGATTAGAGAAAGATTTCTGGGGATCTCTTAGGTTAATACATATGCTTATCCTAATTTAAAGTGGAAAGAAAAGAAGAAAGTAAGGATAAACACAGATGGAATGAGTAAAATCAGTATAACACTGTGAATAAAATGGGTGACAATAAGCAGCTCAGAAATGATCTATGACGAAACAGCTATTCACAGAGACTTTTTAGAAAGACTATATTGCTAATGTCCCTTTAAGAGTGCCACCAAGAAAGGTTTACAGCATGATCCAGATTCCTGCGATGATATATTACTGTTCAGAAACTATCTACTTTCACTATTTTTAGAGCAGATAACAGCTCTGAAGATTTTACACACTGGAGTTGACTGTGTATCAAATTATCTATGTTTGCTTCTGAAACAAAATGAGGGTGCTGAGAACGTGTTACGGTTATGGCCCCCTTGTAGAGCACTGGACATTCAGCTGGAGCAGATAAGACCAAACTGGGGATGCAAGACCATAACGCATAAAGGTGGAATGATTGCAAAGTGATGCTGCAATATGGCATTCTCCTGTAATTTCCTATCCAAGGCAGAGAAGGGTTATTGAAAAGTTTTACATCAACCATGCACATGCTCTAAGTGGGTCTCAAGGGCACTCAGGCAGGGGCTGCCTAATACTCGGGAACCTGTTAGGAGTGTAGTGCCAGGACATAAAACATCAAGTGCTAGAACACCGTACTGTATAAAGTAAAGGGAAACTGCAGACATATGTTAGTTCCCAGTCACAGATCATAACAGAAAAGGGAGCAGGCGCAGGAGCAAATAGATGAAGTAAAAAAAAAAAAAAAAAAAAAAAAAAAAAAAACCAGGAAAACAAAACACGCATCTCCTTGCAAAATATAGATAAAATGTTATGGTAAGAAGCTCCATGATTGTGGGGAAAACCAATTTACTGATTCTGGTCAAGGTTATAAAAGATTCAGCATTTATTCTTTAAGCATTTACTAATGTTTATTGGAAAATTATCAGAGTGGGTGTGGTGCTAAATGTATAGGCATCAATAGATTCTATCTTTTCAAATTTTATAGTTTAACGGAGGAATGATTTGGTGGCAAAGAAATTTAACAGATAGAAAATCAGCACACCAACAAGAGAAGGAAATAAAGGAAACTCTAAGCTATTGTGTACAAACAGAAGATTTCATTCTTTTTCTTTCCCAAGGGCTCTTTCTTTAATCTTCTCTTCCCTATCTCAACATGAGTGAAACATTTTCTTCTGAGCTCCTAGCCCCTGTGAATTGTTCCATTGACTTTCAAGACAGGATGTTTCACACTCTGAAATGAGAGCTCTTTGTTTTGTTTTCATCAAAAAGTCTACTACAAAGTTTTAATCAAGGCGCCTTCATGGGAGTTATCATGTATAAAAATAAGGGTACCTCATTTTGAACAATTATGTGGCAAATTAACCACTGACCCAGAGAGGAGAGGTAGAAAAGAAGGTCAAACACTGATAGGCAAGAGAAACAACAGTGAACAAGAGCAACTCAGCTTTCAAAAGATACAAGAAGTGAAAACAACGGAAGGTTACCTGCAAAGAGACTGGGGACAATTATATTATTTAATGATACCAATAAAGTTAAGACCTACTCAGAATCACAATATTTTAGTTTTGGAAAGGCATCTTAGAGATGTTCTAGTGCAACCTGCTTGTGTTATAACAACATTCCAAGGTCCAGAGAAGTTATGTAACTTGGCAGGTGTGTTGTTTGAAGATATACCTGCCCCAGAAAAAACATGTTTTTAAACTTAATCCATTCCTGTGGGTATGAACCCATCACAAATAGGACACTTTGATGAGGTTATTTCAGTTAAAGTGTGATCAAGCCCAATCAGGATGGATCTTAATCCAATTACTTGAGTCCTTTATAAGCCTGATGGAATTGTTACGCAAGCAAGAAGCTGAAATTCAATGGAACCCTTAAGAGAGGAGAGGCTGCCATGGGCATTGCTGGGTTGTGAGGAGGCACAGACCAAGGATCGCCAGCAGCTCGTCCCAGAGCACCAGTCTTTGCAAAAAAAATATTGCACTGATGACACCTTGATTTGGACATTCTTTAGCCTCAAAACCGTGAGTGAATTAATTCCCACTGGTATTTGCTTGAAGGAAACTAAAAGCAGCAGAGTTACACTTTTTGTATTTTTTTTTTTTTGGGTGGCAATTATTGCTATTTAGTAGCAGAGCTAGAATTAGAAACCAGATTGCTGATTCCCAGTCCATTGCTCTTTTCACAATCCCAAATTCTCATGCCAGTTCGAATTCATTTACCTAATTATTATGACACATTTCAAAAAATGTATGGTATGTGTGGAATCAACGATGCCATCCTGATCTGTGCTGGTTTGAAAAGGCTTATGTCCCCTAGAAAAGCCATGTTTTAATCCTAATCCCATTTTGTAAAGGCAGCCGTTTCTTCTAATCCCTATTCGGTACTGTCTGTTTGCAACTTTAATTAGATCATCTCCCTGGAAATGTGCCTCTATCAAGAATGGTGGTTAAATTGAATTAGGTGGAGACGTGTCTCACCCATTCTAGGTGGGTCTTGATTACTTTAGTGGAATCTTATAAAAGAGGAAACATTTTGGAGGAAGGGGAGAGTCAGAGAGAGCAGAGAAGGATGACAGAATGCTGCAGAATCACAAAACAGAGAGTCCACTAGCCAATAACTTTTAGAGATGAAGAAGGAAAACACCCCCTGAGGAGTTGGAGAGTGTGCTGGTTTGAAAGGAAGTATGCCCCCTAAGAAAAGCCATGTTTTGATATAAATCCCATTTCATAAAGGTAGAACAATCCCTATTCGTACTGTATATTTGAAACTGTAATGAGATCATCTCCCTGGTTGATGTGATTTACTCAAGAATGGTTGTTAAACTGGATTAGGGGATGATATGTCTCACCCATCTGAGTGGGTCTTGATTAGTTTCTGAAGTCCTATAAAAGAGGAAACATTTTGGAGAATGAGAGATTCAGAGAGAGCAGAGAATGCTGCAGCACTACAAAGCAGAGTCCACAAGCCAGCGACTCTTGGTGATGAAGAAGGAAAACGCCTCCCGGGGAGCTTCATGAAACTGGAAGCCAGGAGAGAAAGGTAGCAGATGATGCTGTGTCTGCCATGTGCCCTTCCAGCTGAGAGAGAAGCCCTGACTGTGTTCACCATGTGCCTTCTCACTTGAGAGAGAAGCACTGAACATCATCAGCCTTCTTGAACCAAGGTATCTTTCCCTGGACGGATTCTGTAGATTGGACATTCTATAGACTTGTTTTAATTGGGACATTTTCTCGGCCTTAGAACTGTAAACTAGCAACTCATTAAATTCCCCTTTTTAAAAGCCATTCCGTTTCTGGTATATTGCATTCCAGCAGCTAGCAAACCAGAACAGAGAGGAAGCTAGCAGATGATGCCATATTCTCCATGTGCCCTTCTAGCTGAGAGGGAAACCCTGACCGTGTTTGCCATATGCCTTTCCACTTGAGAGAGAAACCCTGAACTTCATCGGCCTTCTTGAATCAAGGCATCTTTCCCTGGTTGCCTTAGATTGAGCATTTCTATAGACTTGCTTTGATTGGGACATTTTCTCAACCTTATAACTATAAATTTGCAACTTATTAAATCCCCTTTTTAAAAAGCCATTGAGTTTCTGGTATATTGCATTCTGGCAGTGAGCAAACTAGCACATGACCAAAAGGGAGAAAAGAGGTGTAACAAATAAGGTATCAGTGGCTGAGAAAATCAAATAGAGTGAGTGGCTACTCTGGAGGTTACTCTTTTGCAAGTGTCAGTTAGACATTGCTACCTATCATAACGTGCCAAAGGCCTGCCAAAATCACTCCTTCCAATCTTAAAGAATACCTATGGCATTATATCAGGGTCTCCAAAGGTAACTCTACAAAACCTACCACCTTCAGATGGGTCCCAGGACCAGATAATTCCTGAAATGCAGAGGGATCAGTTCTTCCAGAACATCAACTAGTTCCATCTCCCTATCCAGTATTATCAATAGCCCCTTCCAGCATGAAAAATTTAGAATAGGCATAGTCCAAATACCTCTAAAGAGTGTGATAGAGAGATCAAAGGTGATGGTGGAGTTATACAGAGAAGGTAGGGTTTAACAAATGAGTATGAGTGCTGAATCATTATAATGATACTGCTTTTAGCCTCCAGTACCTTAGAGCAGCTAGAAGTAAAAACCTAAAATCATGGAATTGTAACCTGTACCAAAGTCTGATATCTGTTCTACGGCTAATTGTTGCGATGTGCTTTGAAATGTATTGCTTTTATGTATATATCGTATTTAAAGAGAAGGAGGAATATAACAGAGAAGATAGGATTTAACAAATGAATATGACTGCTATGTCATTATATATTGATATTTCTATTGGTCTCCAGCGTTTTGGAATAGCTTGAAGCAAAAATGAAAAATCTTGGAAGTGTAACCCATCCCAAACTTTAAAATCTGTTCTATAACTACTTGTTAAAATGTACTTGGAAATGTATTGCTTTTTTGTATATATGTTATATTTCATGCTAAAAAACATTAAAAGTGTATGGTATAAATATTAAATACTTATTCTAATATGGTAGATTAAAATGCTTTCTAAAACACGTGTAAATACCCTGCTCTCGAACAGGGGTTCTCAAACTTGAGCTCATAGAAGGATCACTTGGAGGATTTGTCTAAACAAAGAGCCCTCTTCCTGGCCTCACTGACTAACAAGCTCCATGAAGATGCTAAGGTAGCCGGTTGATGTTGCTTGTGTGCATGAGTATTAGTTTGTTTATTGGCACTGTTGTTGGAAACAGGCAGTGGTTAGGGTAAACCCACTCTTAGTAGTTTGATTCAGAGCAATTACTAGTTTGCAATGGATGAATGACATGAATATAATTACCAGAGTTAGTCAATTTTAGATCTAGATTTCTTTCATATTAACAATACGGTAAACAGTCTCTTTCCCAGCCAAACTGCCTTTACACAAACTCTTTGCCCCGGCAAACTCGTCTTCCCCAGGATTACCTTCTCTGTGATGCCTTCCAGATCTCCTCCAGGCTGCCATGGGAGTTCTTCCCTATTTTTCCTTTTGTACCCTGTATCTTTCCACTCTAGAGCTTTTTCTGATGAATGGGAATTGTGGCTTTGCGTGCTTATTTCTCCCCAAAGGTTTGAAACCCCTGGAGGCATGATGCCACGCTTTCATAGTGCCTAGCATACTAGGAACATGATATTTGTTGTATAAAATGTATATTGCATTTGTTCATAAAAAGAGGATACATATAGAGGAAAAATGTGTAAAATACATTTTATTTCTCTATGAGTGAAATTCATGCTTAATTATGTTTATTACTCTTGTTCTTCAAAATAATTTATATACATATGTTTATATATATAAATATATCCACTTCAGCCTTGATAGGGCTACAAACAAAATGAAAGCTAATTTATGTTGGAAAACAATGAATTTGTGCTAAAATGTAATTTCACAAAATCTTCAATGCAATAAATCCTAAAGTCGCCTCCGAAAGTCTAGCAACATCAATGATGATATATTCTTTCATCACTGAACCATTTCCTGTAGGGTTTTGGTTCCTAGCATCTTATATTTTTTTGTAGGCTGTATGGCAGAGACACATTTCCTTATTTTTCCATGAGTATCCCGTTATTGCAGCACTTGTTGAATTTTTGTTTTGTTTTGCTTTTTTGCTTTTTGTTTTGCTTGTTTGTTGGAAAGTGCATGGACTGGGAATCAAACCTGGGTCTCCCGCATGGCAGGTGAAAATTCTACCACTGACCTGCCCTTGCACTCCCGGTTCCTAGCTTCTTACAGTGTGAACTTTTGATAGAACCTAGTTCAAAGAGCACAGGGGCCCCTTCCAATCTCGTCCACCCTCGCAGGAGGTGGGTCAATGAATTTGGTGAAATTCTTGGCAGTAGCTGAACATTTCACAATGTACACTTCCTGTTTTAACAATATGGGGAATTTTGTCCTTTTTATTAACCCCCTACTTCTTACCTTTTCCTAGTTCTAATTTTCTGGACCTGCATGGAATACATATAGCTATTTTTTGTATCAGTCCTTCAGATTTCTAAAGTTGGTTATCACGTTCTGCCTGGCATGCTTTATTTAGTGAAACAATGATAGAAAAATAAAGAAAACATTATTCTTTAATATTAAATGGAAATACTTATCAAGTACATTAATAAACTAAAATGCAACCGTATTATTTAACATTGGTGCTATATGTATCATTTAGAAAGGATATGTGAGAATGTATAAATCAAATTTGAGCTAAAACTACAAGTATGAATGTTACACACTCAGAGGAATTTTACTGATTTCTGATTAAGATTCTATTTTAATTTCCAATCTTACAAGATTTTTTTTCTGGTCACCAGCAATGTCTTAATTCTGTATTTTTCACTTATGGAACTATATTCATGTGAACCTTAGAAGTATTATCAAAGGAAGATTAAAAATGGCAATAGGTCATCAAACGATAGCGTTTTCCCCTAATTATGTTTCTCAGTGACACTCCCACCCGGTTCAAGACATCGTTGATAAAACTCCCTTCCACTTGTAGTCTCCATGCCTGATAAAAAATGGAATACTTGGATTTATGCAGCTGTTCACGAGCTAATTATCTGCAATCATTTCTGATTATTTAATAGGCCATGGTAGGAAGTGTGTTTGCGGCTACGTTGAGTTTACACATTAGACTTTAATGTGCTGATATGGTTAATTGTTGTGCTCACTGCTGCCTGCTAATAGACCATTCCTGAAAATGAGACCATCTCTCAACAGAATTTGCTTGTTTATTTTAAATAAGTAATAACTACAAACTCAGATCCTACATCCAGTGTTTACCATTTTAAGAATGCACTTTTTAATGTTGTATCATTTCTAATGCATTTAAATTATTCAAGTTTGGAGAAAACGAGTTATTAAACTAAATGAGTCAATAACCAATTCAAATACTTAGATTTAACATTTTTCCTGCTTTGTTCAGTTTCCGGAATTGTTTTCTGCCATTAATAGCAAAATAAATTCTTTGTAAGTGCTGCCAAACAAGCTGAATGCAATAACGTAATAATGAGAGCGATAAATGCATATTAAAAGCAGACAAGTATTTATTAATATGTAAACCAAAACACCAATGTTGGCAGTTGGGATATGAAAGGTAGATATAGAATTGTTGTAATGAGACTGTTAATTTGCTTTGCAGTTTTGTACTTGATGACATTTTGTCTGCAAAAGCTAGTGTGTAGTTGTAAAAAATTTAGAAGGCTGTTCTTTGGTTGACTAGCCATGTAGTTGCATTTCTGATTGCCAAAAATGGATCTAAAGTGCCAGTGTAGATGTTTTGGGTATTTGCCTTTATCCTTCCCCCTTTCTGTTCACAAGATCTATTGCTTTTCTGCTGTCACCACTTTTTCATTTCTTCATCTCATTCCATTTTCCTCCCTCACTCTTATTTATTACAGTAACCAGCAGAACTTAATTAATCGATATAAAGTGGTCAGTCTGAGAACCCCTGGCTTCTTTTCTGCAACTTTCATGAATAGGGGTTTTCCATCCTCTACATTCCCAGGCCCCACTCCACCTCTTTTAATGGTGGATTCAGCCCCTTTTTGATAAATTTCAATGACTGGGAAACCGTGGAACTTCTTAGGCCCATTACTCTGGGTGAAACTGGGCTATTCTACAACACGCACCTTCAGAAAAACTTTATGAAGTATTTTTACTTATTTTAAAGCCATAATCTCTGCTACAGTCAAAGGAATAGTGAGAGACTGGAATTATTATAATTTTAATTGATCATGATTTATAGTTTGTATTTTAGTAGATAGAAATCACATATCAGAACAATGACTATAAATATCAATACATAATCAATACATATGTACAGTATCAATACTTATCATTGTAATGCATGCCTGATTTACTCTGAAGTTTTGGATCTCTCACTTCATCAGGAATTAGGGCTTTTATCCATTCATGTTTTCTGTTTCTAAATTTTTGATGTCTTACTGGAACCATAAAATACAACTCAATGTCTGCTTTCTCATACCTTCTTTCTAAAGTTCTGCACTCTCTTCCCAAAACACAGCATGTACTCCTCATGCTTCCACACTGCCCTCGGACTACCTCTGCCCTCGGCCCCTCTCTGTCTGATGGAATTCAAGCCCTTCTTTAAGGTCACTACCACGCATTTCCTTGCTGAAACATTCCGTGATAATACCTGTAACCGTAGCGTGGAGTAGGGTCATAGGAGTATTAGTGGCAATACTAGCAATTGAGATAATAAAATTCACTCGCGTGCTTTAACTGCAGGGACTGAGCTAAGTCCTTTACATGATATCACATACTTCAGCCTCATAACCACCCTATAAGGTTGTACTATTATCACCACCATGGAACAGATAAGGTCACTAAGATTTAACCGCAGTAGCGAAAGGTTAGTAAAATATCATACTCAAGGTCACACAACTAATAAGTGTGGAGCAGGTCTTTGAACCAACAGCCTGAGCCCAGCACACAGTGTGACTCCAGAATCTGAGTTATCAACCACTATGAATGCCATTTCCCACAGTGCCGCGTCCTCTTTTTCCTCCCCGGTTTGACACGGTTCCCTGGAAGGAAGGGCGGTGGCAAGGCCTTCAACGCCCCAAAAGAGGACGAGGCATAAAATGGTGTAATAGAAAAATACTGGGATTAATGACACTAATTGTGTGTTTCTTGTTGCTGGTTGTGCTCCAAGCATTATATCAAAACGAATCAGAAAGCAAAAGAATTGGAAAAAATGATACAAATTGTACAAATTGCAAAACCTTGTTAATGACTGTTTGGCAAAAATTAGGTTGGGACGCCCCCATTAAGCAAGTCATGCTGCAGATGCAGCAGGCAGAAGTGCTTTTAAAACAAGTCACAGAAAAGTACCCCATAGAGAGTAAACACTTACAATTAAAAAACCCTGCATTGAGCCATCCTAGAAATTTACTCCCCACCACGGTGCCGGTCCATTGCTATAAAACAATAAAAAATCTAAGTAAACAATGTAACCTTTTAATCAAAACAAGCTAACCTTTAACCAGATTAAAATAGGTCTTGACATATTGCCTCACCTGTAGAATAATAGGAAAAGAAAGTCTAAACTCAGAAAACTGCAAACACAATGTCTGCGGTTTAAGCCAATATCTTGCTGCTATTGAAATCTTGTGTAAATGTTCCTAAGAAAATCAGAATGTGTACTTTCGCTTTGCTTCCCTGAACCTGTAACTTTACCTAGAATGTAAGCCATGACACAACCATGATCCTGTGATACCTGTTTTCTTGCCAAGAATAAGGGTATAAAATCAGTTAAGCAAAAATAAATCTAAGCAACTCTTCTCAGAAAGGAATTCTCTAAGCTGTCTCTTGGTGTTCTTCTCGCGCCGACGACCCTCCACACCTTCAAGCCCGTTCCCTCTGCTGCGGCTGGACCGCGGCACCACAGCACCGACTAGCAGAGTAGATCCCATTTCCATTTGTTCAAAGGGCCTTCTGTAATTTTTTATTTTTTTATTGAGAGATCTTCATGTGTATACACCATCCGAAGTATACAATCAGTGGCTCACAATATCATCACATAGTTGTGTATTCATCACTGTGATCATTTTTAGAATATTTGCATCACTCCAGAAAAAGAAATAAAAAGACAAAAGAAAAACACCAGTACATCCTATAATTCTCACCACTAGTATTGCAATCTACCCATTTTTTTATACCCCTTACCCATCCCCATAATTTATTTATTTATTTTGTCTCTTTTTTATTCATTTGCCCATACCCTGGATCAAGGGAGCATCAGCTACAAGCTTTTCACAATACACAGTCACACTGTAAAAGTTATATAATTATACAATCATTTTCAAGAATCAAGGCTATTGGAATACAGCTCAACAGTTTTGGGTACTTCTCTCTAACTACTCCAATACACCACAAACTATTAAGGGATATCTATTTAATGCATAAGAATAGCCTCCAGGACAAACTCTTGTTTGAAATCTCTCAGCCACTGAAACTTTATTTTGTCTCATTTCTCTCTTCCCCCTTTTAGTGAAGAAGGCTTTCTCAACCCCGTGATGCTGGGTCGCACCTCATCCAGAGTCATGACACCTGTAGTGGGGAGGGCAGTGAGGTCACCCGCAAAGTTGGCTTACAGAGAAAGGCCACATTGGAGCAGCAAAAGAGGTTCTCTGGGGATGACTCCTAGGCATGAGTATAAGTTGGCTTAGCTTCTCCACAAGGCCTTCTGTTCGTGCCAGGAGTTTAGCGTATGTTCCACTGTGCAATGGCTTGTTTATCTGTCAGGATTTCTTAAGGGGAGAGAGTGATTTACTTATTTCTTACATCCTCAGAATCTAGAACTTTCATGTCTTAGGAATGGAATGAAATGTGAAATGCAATTGATTGCTCCTTTACAGATTTATCTCCTGATATTTCCCTTTGCATATCCTGTGTTCCAGCCAAACAGGACTATTTTCTATTCCCCACACATTTCCTTTGTGGTCACTTTTAGATTTGCTGATGCTCTACTCACTGCCAGAAATGCCCTTCCATGAATGAACATCTTCATCAGGATGAAATTTCAACTGCTATCTCTTTGCTGAAGCCTTTCTAACTGAAAAATCAGAGGTGATCTCTCCCTTTCTGTACCCGTTAACACTTTATTTATTTATGCTATTATTCCCTCTTTGTTTTCTACTTATTTGTGCATTTGCCACATTTTCTTTAAAAAATCTTTCACTGAATTTTTCACATAGTAGGTGCTCAATAGAGATGAACTGAATTAAACTTAGAACTCATTTAAACCAGTTGACGTGGCTTCTATAAAATGAGGAGATTCAAGCTCATGGACTCTGTAAGGAGTAATACATTTATTTATCTTTCTATATGTTATTATATACTGTGGAAGAGCAGTAAGGCAACTTTATTTATATCTTCTTTCCTTTCTAATGAATGCATACCCTTTGAGATGATTAGTTTTGGACTATCCAGTTGCAAGTAAATTTCTATAAAAAGCCCCAAAACAGACTTTCATTTAAATTACTACAAAGATTTAACAGCTTTTAAACATGGAGGAATTTCTTTTATAATAAATTAGCAATGCCCCCTTTCAATGGCATTTAAGTGCATTCTTGTTCGAATAGTTTTAACAAGGTTAAAAATGTTCGCGTGACACTATAGTAAACCTTCCTCTACTTAATTCAGCAAATGTTTACCAAGTTTCCACCACGTGCAAGGCACAATACTTTGCAAGATTATGTGAAGAACAAAGAGCGTAACAGACAACCCCTTAAGGAGATGAAAATCAAGAAATGCAGACAGAATAACTAATATAATGTGAGGCAGACTATGGTAAAATCTCCAGAAGAGATAAAAAGGGCTGTAAAGACATCCAAAGAGAGAAGACGTTACATCTGTGTGGGAAACTCATTAGAACATTTGTTCCTTCATTTCCTACACCAACTTGCTATTACTGGTGAACTATAATATACAATGACAGGTACTTTTAGAAATGCACATGAAAATAATGGATAGTAATAATAATGATGATGAATTAAAAATGGAAATTCAAAAAACAAAAGCAATGGGAAATAATAGAAATTTTAAATAAATCTGAGAAGTTTAATGTAAAAAGAAAAGTTTTGTGCAATCTCATAACAAAGAAGCTCCAGATGAAATATTTTATTTAAGGTAAAAATTATACTGTACCATTAACTACACATTTAAAATAATTTAGGTAGCAAGGTAATTAGTGATAATAAACACATCTTTCATAAAGATTTTGTGGGAAAAGACTGGGGTATTTTTTATTCATTTATTTTTTAGTTACAAAATTAAATGAAAGCAATTTTTAGATAAGAAAATGACAATAATCTTATCCTATCACAGCTATTTGCATTTGTGTATTTTTCCCCTACAATTATGATTTCAGATATTCGTGCATATCGAGGGCATGAAATCCTGGGCCTAGCTAATTTTATTGAATATAAGCAGAATAGGTTATCTGGATGTGGGGCTTCAGCATCATGCAAACTTCCGACAATGCCCTCTGTGACTATCATGAATGAAGACCCTTCTGCCAACCCAAGTTTGACAGGTAGTAGGATCAAGAAAAAACTTTTATTGTTAAGTCATTGAGAGCTGGGGTTTGCTACCACAGTTGAACTTCATTATTCTTCATTTACATAGTTGTTTGCCAGTTCTGTGACCTTGAGCAAGTTAAGTAATTTTCCTGGGTCTCAATTTTTTCTACTATAATGTGTGTATAATTATCGTTCTTATCCCTATCAGTTATTTTTAGGATTAAATTGGTCAATGCATTTTCTATGCTTAGTCTGTGCCTGTCCTGCCAATACTACTGGCTCAATAAGCATTAGAAAATTCCTACTAGGTGAGGAAAGAGCATTGCATTATCCACTTAGTGCACAGGAAACACAGGTCAGGCAAATACTGAGAGCTGCACACCAAATCTCACCTGTTCTCAGTAAGGACTCTGAGCTCATCCAAATCTTCAAACTCTCCTCCTAGATACATTCAAATTGTCTCCTAGACACTCTGTATTAGTTAGGGTTCTCTAGAGAAACAGAACCAACAGGGAACACTTGCAAATATAAAATTTATGAAAGTGTCTCACGTGACCGTAGGAACGCAGAGTCCAAAATCCACAGGGCAGTCTGCGAAGCCGATGACTCCAATGGATGGCCTGGACGAACTCCACAGGAGAGGCTCACCAGCCAAAGCAGGAATGCAACCTGTCTCCTCTGAGTCCTCCTTAAAAGGCTTCCCATGATTGGATTTAGCATCACTAATTGCAGAAGACACTCCCCTTTGGCTGAATCAGCTGTGGATGTAGCTGACGTGATCATGACCTAATCCTATGAAATGTCCTCATTGCAACAGACAGGCCAGCGCTTGCCCAATCAGATGAACAGGTACCACAACTTGGCCAAGTTGACACCTGTCCCTAACCATGACACACTCTTTTATGGTTTACGCATTCAAAAGAGCTTCGTCTTTGCTAAGTTCTGTCTTTCCTCTTGTCCCTTTTATTTTAATAGTTACATAATAATCAACAAGTACTGAAAGTATACTGAAAGTGCCATTTATTAAACTGTCTCCATATGGCTGTACACTGGTTCCTTTCATTAAAAAATAATCACAGGGTGCTCACTTTGGCAGCACATATACTAAAATTGGAACAATGCAGCGAAGATTAGCATGGCTCTGCACAAGGAAGTCACGTAAATTCATGTAGTGTTCCATAGTTAACAAAAATAATAATCATCATGTAGTGAGGCTTTTCTTCATATAATTCTTCCCATCTTGCTGAATAAAACAAAAATCTATTACAAAGATTTCTAGTGGTAGAAACTTACATGGTACAAAGGAAAGGCCACAAACATTTTTATGAGTTTGATCTATTTTCATAAATTGTTTCTGAAAGTGCTGTAATAATCTATAATGTCCTCATGGGTGACCATAAAGATATGCATGAGACTTTCACCTCTACAGATACTTTAGTTCTACATTATTGTTTTTTAATTTGCATTCCTTCAATTGTCAGGGCAGTTGAATTGTTATTATTTTTATGTAAAAATTCATATTTACCCTTTTAGGGGGGAGTTTAGATTATCTCTTTAGTATTGTGAATGTTATTGATGTAGATGCTGGATTTGGAAGATTCCGCCAATAAAATGCTGATGTTTTTTGCCTCAGAAAACAATTTATTTGGTTGGGCTCAGACTGCAAACTCTGTTTTGGATGACAGATCAAATCTTGGTAAGTTCTTTAACTTTAGCTGCTCTGTGTTCAGTCTTTCCCTCAGACACGGTTCAGGGATTAGGCAGAGGTTAAGCACAGAACTTGGAGATCTCCCCCCTCTGCATCTCTTCTTTCTAGGATTTATCTTATAATTTTCAGTGGATGTGGTTGCCCGAAATCTGTCTGTTGGCTCTGCAGTTCAGAAAGACCGTGGCTTTTTCTCTCAGAGTTTTGGCTAGCCCACTTGGCACTTTGTTCTGACCTCAGGATAAAGGCTGAGAAATGGGAAATCACCATCAGCTGGTCTCCTCTTCCCAATTTTATATCCCTCTACAATATGCCGACTTTTGTTCATTTTCCAGTATTTTGTTTTTTATTTTGTCCAGAATCTAAAATTGTTAACTATGGGAGGTTGGGCTTAGTTGGAGTTTACTTGGGCCAATAGAAAGAAAAAAAAAAAAAAACCCTTGAAATTTTGATGGGAAATTTTGTTAAAACTCAAAATTAGATTTGGGAGCATGATATCTTTTAAACATACATCTTTTCCAAATAGGCACATGCTTTGTCCATCCAAATGATTCTTTTATGCTTCGCAATAAACTTTTCTTCATTTAGATCCTGCACATTTCTTATTAGATAAGATTCTAAATTTGCCATACTAAAATTTTGTTTCATTTGCCTATATTGCCTTGCAATCAATTTGCTAACTTTTGTGTTGTTGTTTTGTTGTTTCAGCATGGGCAGGTACTAGAAACTGAACCTGGGTCTCTGGCATGGCAGGTGAGAACTCTGTCCCCTGAGACACTGTGGCCCACCCATGAGACTCAATTTGCTAATTTTATCGTGACTTTGTGGAAGCCTGGTTTGCAGTTAGTGCTTTCCTTCTTAATGCACACCCTGTGTACTCCATGCCAGGCCAGCTGCACCAGTTCCCTAGGACTGAGTAACAAAGCACCACCAACCAGGGGAATATTTTTTTTCTTCAATAATTTTTCTGTTGAGATATGATCATCCAAAGTGTATAATCAGTGGTTCACAGTATCATCATAAAGCTGTACATTCATCATTACAATCAATTTTTGAACATTTTCATTACTCCAAAAACAATAAGAATAAAAGTAAAAGTAAAAAAAGAATGCCTAAAACATCCTACACACCCATCAGCACCTATTGTTTATTTTTTGTCTTTTTTTTTCCTTACTCATCTCTCCATACACTGGATAAAGGGAGGATCAGGAATAAGGTTTTCACACTCACATGTTCACACCTTAAAAGCTCTATAGCTATTCAATCATCCTCAAGAACCAAGGTTATTGGATTACAACTCAACAGTTTCAGATTATTTCCCGTTAACTACTCCGATACACCAAAAACTGAAAAGGGATATCTATATACTGCATAAGAATAACCTTCAGAATGACCTTTCAACTCATTTGAAATCTCTCAGACACTGAAACTTTGTTTTATTTCTCTTCCCCCTTTTGGTCATGAAGGCTTTCTCACTCCCATAATGCCAGGGCCAGGCTCATTCCCAGGAGTTCTGTCCTACATTGCCAAGGATTGTCCCACATTACAACCTGGGAGTCATGTTCCACATAGCAGAGAAAGCAGTGAGTTCACCTGTCGAAATGGCTGAGTGCTAGAAGCCACATCTGAGAAATAGAAGAGGTTCTCTGGGGGTGGCTCCTTAGGCATAATTATTAGGTTTAGCATCTCCTTTGCAGGAATAGGTTTCATAGGGGCAAGCCCCAAGATCAAGGGCCCTGTCCATCAAATTGGCAGTCCCCAATGCTTGTGAAAACATCAGATTTTCTCCAGTGGGGAAGTTTAATATTTCCACCTTTTTCCCCAGTCCCTCAATGGGACTTTGCAAATGCCTTTTAATCTTCTGCCCAGATTACTCTGGGATGTATTAGGGTACCACGCCAACCTATACTGTATATCTAACAAGATCTCACTTCCTATTCGTGGTTCCATGTAATTATAGTGTTCAAATAAGTTGACCATACAAGTTAAAACAGTATGCTATTGAAAATATAAATTTTGCACCAAATAAACATCTCTTCCTTTGGTATCACATGGAAGTCAAAGTTTTAAAACACACAGTCAATATCATCCTGTACCCTTTAGTCTGTTTTACCTTAGTCCTATCCAGATCAGCTTCATTCATACCTCTATTGAAGTCTGGCCACTTTTTCAGCTTTTTAAACAGTTGCTATATGGGATAATTCTGACTTTCATGGCTACAGAACTCTAGCTCTGAGTTCTCAGGTTTCACAAAGATACCCAATGTTCCATGGAATGACCAGGTTCTACCCAAATAGCTCAGCATCTCACAATTCAGAAATGTCTATTACAACTCAGTAACAGATGTGACTGCTGTAAGATTTATAACCTAGGACCTTTACAATAGGCCTTCATCTGATAACCTATGTTCTCAAATTCAATTCTCAGAGATTGCACGTTATAATTAGTCATGTTAGTGAGGCATTATAATAGTCTTTTCGTTTTGCGCTTATTTCATTCAACTGTCTTCCAGGTTCATTCACCTAGTTGTATGCCTCATGACTTCATTCCTTCTTACAGCTGCCCAATTGTCCATTGTTATGTATACATCAGTTTCCCCTTCCAGTCTTCAGTTGATGTACCCTTAGGCCACTTCCATCCATTGCAATTCCCGAACACTGCTGCATAAACACCAGTGTGCAAATGTCCATTCATGTTCTGATTTCAGTTGCTCCAAGTATACACTTAACTATGGGGTTGGAGGATCATGCAGCCAACCTGACCCTTAACCTCCTGGGGAGCCACCACACTGCCCTCCAGTGGGGATTGCACCTCTGAGTTTCCCAACCAATGCTGCATGGTTATAGCTCTCTCATCACATTTTCTCCAGCTCTTGTACCTCTGTATAATAATACAAATTTGCCTTACAGTGCTGAAGACTAGCCATCTGAAATGAAGGTGTCATCAGGGTCATGTGCTCTCTGAAGTCAATAGGGAAGAATCTGTCCCACGCCTCTCCCCTGGCTTCTGGAGGGGGCCAGCCATCCGTGGTGTTCCTTGGTTTGTGACAGCAGAATCCCAATCTCTGCCTCCATATTCACTTGGCTGTCTTCTATCCTATGTGTCTTTTCTCCCCTCTCCTAAGGACATCAGTCATATTGGATTAGAGTGTGCCCTATACCGGTATTGCTTCATTTTTATTTAACTAATTCCATCTGTAACTACTCTCATTCTAAATAAGCTCATATCGAGGTAGTGATTATTAGAACTTCAATATATCTTTTCTTGGGGGACAAAATTTCATCCATAACAGCAGCTAAGATTATTAAATGTCCCATCCAGTCCCTGTTCTGTCCTGTAGTCACTGCCCGGTTGATCTCTTTGGATTCAGACATCTGACCTGGGTTGGTTCAAATTCCATCTGTTTATTCTATAGTCAAAACATTTACAAGACTGTGAAATATGCTGCGCTTGCTGCTGAATTCATATGCTGTTAGCCTCTCACATGTATTGGCAACTCAGTGATGGAGTGGGAAAAAGGGTTAAAACCATCTTCTATGCTGCCCTTTCTTTTCTTAATAGATTGAACCAGGTCTGAATGGACTTTTCCACAACATACAGAGTACTTTTAATTTCTTTTGGGAAACAGTCCTACTCACCGGAATTAAATTTTGAAAAAAAATAAATGAGGGGGATTGTACTAGTACTACAAAGGGGTGGTTTAAAACAGAAATTTATTCTCTTGCAGTTCTGGGGGCTAGAAATCTAAAATCAAGGTGCACACAGGGCCACAGGGCCATGCTCTCTCTGAATGTCTGCTGAGGGGAAGCAAGGGGACCCTTTGCCTCTTTCCTGCCCTCTGGTGCTGACTGGCAAACCTCGTGTTCCGTGGCTTGTAGCTGCCTAAGGCCAATCTCTACCTCCACTTCCACATGGCCTCCCACGCTGTGCACCTCCGTGTCCATATCTTTCCTCTTCTTACAAAGACATCTGTTATATTGGATTAACACCCATCCTACTCCAATATAACTTCATGTAACTAATACATCTGCACTGCCTGTGTTTCTAAATAACGTCACATTCTGAGGTCCGGGGCTTTAGGACATTAGTATGTCTTTTAGGGAAACACAATTCAACACAAAACAAGGGTTAAAATAAAATGAAACTAGAATAAATAACAATAAGTCTCAGTGATTCAACCAGAGGGTCAGGAGATGTGCACTAAACAGAGAGAGCCAGAAGCTTCCTACCCTGTCCCACAGCCACAAGGCACCCCTCCTGCAGCCTCAGACCTCCCAAGAACCAGCCCCAGGACTCACCTGGAAGGCACCAGTGGCTTTAGGACAAGTTGAGCCACATCCACACATGGCAAGCATTTGGCACCAACCTTCTGTGCTTTCTCAAAAAGGCTGTCAATAAAATATTTGCAATCCATTTGCTGGTTGTCACTAAAAGAGGAAGACAGTTGTCAGCTGAGCTGTTGACAATGTAACTACTGGAGTGAGTGGGTGTTTTAGTTTGCTAGTTGCTGGAATGCAATATACCAGAAACAGAACAGCTTTTAAAAAGGAGAATTTAATCAGTTGCTAGTTTATAGTTCTAAGGCTGAGATAATGTACCAATTAAAGCAAGTTTATAGAAATGTCCAATCAAAGGCATCCACGGAAAGTTACCTTGGTTCAAGAAGGCCGATGAAGTTCAGGGTTTCTCTCAAGTGAGAAGGCACATGGCAAACAGTCAGGGCTTCTCTCTCTCTCAGTTGAAAGGGCACATGGCGAACACAGCATCATCTTCTAGCTTTCTTTCCTGGCTTCTTGCTTCATAAAGCTCCCCGGGAGGCATTTTCCTTCTTTATCTCCAAAGGTCACTGGTTAATGGACTCTGTGCTTCTCATGGCAATGTCGTTCTTCTCTGCTCTCTCCAAATTACTCTCATTCTCCAAAATGTTTCCTCTTTTATAGGACTTCAGAAACTAATCAAGACCCACCTGAATGGGTAGAGACATGCTGTCACCTAATCCAGCTAAACAACCACTCTTGATTAAATCACATCTCTAGGGAGATGATCTAATTACAGTTTTAAAAATACAGTATTGAATAGGAATTAGAAGAAACAGCTGCCTTTACAAAATGGGATTAGGATTAAAACATGGCTTTTCTAGGGTACATACATCATTTCAAACCAGCACAGTGGCTTTCAAAGATGTAGCTCTAGGCTTCTCCCAAGATTTGTGAGCTCTTCTGGATAAATCCCACAGAAGGCAGTTCAGAGATGTGATGGCAGAGATCATCAATCATTTGGCTGCAGTGGGATTTCAGGTCTGCAAATCAGATATGCTCTTCCAGTTGGACCAAGGAGAGGAACTGTGGCGAGAAGGAATATAGGATGTCTCCAAAACTAAAGTTCAGGCTGGCAAAGTACCATAAAAAACAAGAAAAGATCACCATACAAAATATCTGCAGGAAAGATGCATCTACCATCGTGTAGTCCTGTATAGCCCTGTAGTAGATGTTGCTTCCACAGAACCATGAAGGCAGGAGATAGGATGCTGTCTCTCTTGTGCAGCCCGCAGCTAATACAGCAAGTGGGGAAAATCAGCCCTGAGTTGGAGATTCTCTAGATTTCAATTCAGTCTTGACATCGAACCTTCACCTGTCTATCTGCTTGTTTTAATGCCCTAGTAATGTCTTCCTGCCTATGATTTTCACTGTCTACACAAAGCAAGTTCTTCCATGTCTGGAAATGTTTTGTGATCTCTCCTCCCCTCACAAGGTCTCTTCCCTTTTTGGAATCTTAGTTAATGTAGTTGTCTTGGTTTGCATAATTCTCTGGTCCTTAAAGCATGCATGCTTTAATCAATCATTGTTTATTTTACTTGTCTTACCATTAGCACTGCATCCTACCTGGAATCAGGAGTCTCTATATTTTGCTTCCAAAAAGGTCACTTTATTTGTCCTCATTCCAGAAAGGCTACCTCTTTCTTCTGGGACTTTTTAATCTCATGCTGTACATTGTCAAATGCCTCAGCAGAAAAGCCAGGAAGACTTGACACTCATATCATTGTACTTTCCTTTTTCCAGAGACTGTACCTCTAAAAGTCCTGAATATACTGGTTGCTCTCCAATGCCTTCAATTTTTTTTTTTTTTTAACAATTTTACCCAAGTTTTACCACTGGGTATAGGGAATAATAGGGAATATCTAATAATGACTTCTCAACTGTCAAAAAAAAAAAGAAATAGCACATCATTTTAAGGTTTTCAAATTCACTTAATTTTTAAATAAGAGATGTTAAAATTTCAAAAGTTACACAAATTTATTTTGGCTTCTTTTTAAAATGTAAATCTATAATTTCTATTCTTAAATGTTACTTTTTTATTCTGAATCCCCATAGCTTTCCATGTGAATGCACTTGAAATAACACAAGGGTATAAAAATCATGTGCCTGGTATCTAACACAAATTCAATGTTTGGTGAATGGAAAAAAAAATTAATCTTTTTTTTTTAAGACCTCATTGTTAAAATATCATTTCTGAAAACAAGAACTTTAAATCATACATTATGAAGAAAAGCAGCAAGACCTCAAAAAGTGTTCATTAAAGACAAAATACCATTGTATTACATAATCCTCTTTATAAAACAAAAAAAAATCACTGCTTACCCAAAGAAATTACAAGAAGTCAAGAGCATACTAAAAATACTTTATTATCAGTGGAAAATGCATGAAACAAACATTCTTAATGGAATATACTGTACGTCTGATGAAATTCACGTAGCATTAATTAAAGTGAAAAATAAATGCAGGCATAGGATGGAAAGATGGCAGACATTAAAAAATGAACATTTCTCAAATATTTCAGGACAATGTACTATAGATATCCTAAAAGCTTATTAAGCAAAAGAGCACAAAATATTATACACAGAAGAGATTAAATGCCAAATATTCTATAGAAAAAGAAAATTTAGCACCCTGGAATAATTTTTACTCCTGGCCATTTTCTGCCCATTGAAAAAAGTTGCACTGTTTCTCCTTTCCAAGAGGACACGCAAAAAAATTCTTTCCATTATTAGGTCCAACCTTCAGCACTGTCCTCATGATAGAACGTCTGCCATGGCTGCAGAACGGGAAGGACAAATCGGCCCACTGGGGAAAAAAGACAAAAAAGACGAGGTTGTAATGTTTATGTGGAAGTTAGAACGATGCTCAGGCTAATCTAGGCTTATTTGATTAGTGCCATATTGTTCTCACTATTAATTTGACATTGTTAAATACACATGAGTCTTTAGTTGCTGTCCTTAAAAAGCTTACGTCCTCGGAGAAGCATCTCTCTCGTAACCTTGCTTGAACCACGCAGGAAACTGTTACAAGTCTGAACTTCCCTTTGTCTATATGCCTATTTACAGAAGTTCCTTTCCTTTAATAAGAATAATTGAAAACTACCAGAATCTTGCTGTAAAGCAAATTACCAGTGTCCTTGCTATAAATCTGTTTCAGTTAAAAAACTGCAAGTTCAAAGGTTTGTCATGATTTTAATACTAAACTACTTTCATCTGTTAGGAAAAGAATATATCCCCAATAGCATTACCCAGACTAAATCAGCCAAATTCCCTTATATTACTCTTACTCTTATTCTTACTGCTGGCCTCCAGAGGGGATGAAGCAGGCTATGGTATTAATATTGCTAAGAATTTTTTTCTATTGCAACCTATAAATACTTCTTTTAAAAAAATTAATTTTATTTAAAATATCCAAAATTTCCAAACTCTCTATATTATCCACCAAATGACAACTCCCCTTCCCCAGCCTCTTTATTCCCTGATAACCTCTAATCTACTCTCTGCCTCTAGGAATTACACATGCTTATTAAGGACAGAATCTGTGAGCTTAATAGGATAAAGTTGCATCTTGTGCAGAGGTTATCTAAAA
The DNA here is from genome assembly GCF_023851605.1 of Tamandua tetradactyla. Classification (NCBI taxonomy): domain Eukaryota; kingdom Metazoa; phylum Chordata; class Mammalia; order Pilosa; family Myrmecophagidae; genus Tamandua; species Tamandua tetradactyla. The sequence continues at coordinate 35,766,611 of NC_135352.1, forward strand.
TTATGAAAATTTCCCTGGGGGCACCAATTGAAGACAGATATTTTATCTCTCAGTAAGCCCAACCAGAAAATCTTTGCTCCAGCACTGGAACAGATCAATATTTTCTTTTTTCAGTTAGGCACCACATGATGGTGTTAGAAAAATATGTATCTCAAAACATTAGAATCATACTCAGCATGGTGTGATGGTCACACACTGAGAAACACAGGAAGTGGATACTGATATAGGAACCCTAGATTCTTGTCTCCTATCTCATATTTTCGGGGATACAGCATACATTGGAAAGGCATGAGGAACTGCCTCTCTCTCTCTCTTCTATCAAGCTTGTGTAGTAGGATTTGCTTAAGTTTATTGTAAATCCAAGGCATGTAAATTACTTGTCTTTTGCACCACTATCTGAAGCATTAAGCAAAACTTGGATGTAGTGCAGAAGTTAGGAAGAGTAGGTTTTTGTCTTGGACTATTAGCATCTGGGTAAGTCTTTTTATATCTTTCTATCTTTAGGAACCAAGAACAATACTTCTACACTGATGGTTACAAACATCACATGCTTTAATTAATTCCTTTTTTTACTGAACCTCTTTGAATTTTAAGTTATTCACCATTCAGATTTTGGACTAATTATATCAATGTGGCTAATTTAAAGGTAAAACTGGAAAAGAATTGCTATTTGTTACATTGTAACAAAAATATTCACTTCCACTGCAGTAAGGTTGACAAGTGTTACACTTACTTTAAAAAATCCACATTGTGCTTCTCTAGGTAGCGGACAAGCATAAAACCGCCTGCCCTTGTTTTCGCCATCCTTCCTCACAACGCGAAGAACACAGAGGCGGTTATGTTTACTGCAGCAAGGCCTGCCAGCATTTAATGTACAAGTACCATCTGTCATATTCATTTGAAGTTCACTGGAATGACAGATTACAAAGTAACAACAGCGTAATAGTGCTAAAGGGATCATTCACACCACTTCACCCCCACACTTTAGAATTCCACTTGTTCAAGGGGATTGTACAAAAAAAGTAGATCACGGTCAACTTTAGACAAACACACAACTAAGTCTTTTTAATTTTAGTTGTTTTCCTAGGTAGTTCTAATTTACTTCCAATAATGCCTATGTACCTAAAGTATGGAAATTAAAGTTCTAAAGAATAAAACCACAACTGAATTGTCCATCCAATGTATCATATGCCCACGATTTCTTAGTTTTCATTTGGGACATTCGGTTCTTCATTTACTCAACTTTACAATGTGGCTAGTTTTAGTTCCTTTAAAATATTCTCAAGTCCAGAAACTAAAGATAGCTAGAGCCACAATCTTCTCTCATTATTTTCTTGCCAGTACTAAATTCACATTAATGGCTTTGGCAAGACCACAGAGGTGACTCTCCACTGCCCACTTTAATGACAATCTTCTATGATTTCCTTTGATCATGGCGACTAGGATAGTTACAATCATATTTCAAGAAACAAGCTGCTGGCAGAGCAGAAATGTGTGTTCTGTAAAACTAGTAAGGAGGTTTTACTCTCCCCATGATTAGGGTCAAGAAAATATCTAGAGGTCATGCTTACATACCATGTATAAATTTGGGCCAGAAGCCAGCCTTATGCTGCACCCATAGAAGCAGTATTTTCTCTTTGGAAAAATATTTCATTTTTTTTAATTTTTAAAAATATTTTCCATCTTAATGCCACTGTAGCTGTTTGTCTTTGAAGGAACCAAATGAAGGGAAAAATTGTTCATATTAACTAAAACTGTTAATCTCGCCAACTAATATTCCTATTTTAAAAATTTCAATGATAAAACAGCTCCTCCTTTCTCAAAGTTTTCTGTGAATTTTTGTTCTATGGAACAAAATAACAGTCTTAATAATGAAAAAATACTTAAAAATCAAAGGTATTTTCCCTTTTTCTTGCTTCCTAAACCACATTTCACAAACCTGTTCCTGTAATGATGCCTCAAACCATCACATCTAATTGAAATGCTCAGAGCATCAGATCTATTATCTATTATAAAATCAAAATTAGTTTAAAATGCAGTTATAAATCACAAGTTTAAATATATTGGTTAAAAAATGTTTACTGGGATGGAGTCACACCTTCCAAGAGCAATTTCTGAAGCTGTTCACAGAGCCGCCATTTGTAAAATGGAAACAGCCCCAGGCACTGCTCAGGAAACCACAGTTAAAGATTTTGACAGCAACTTGTTGGCATCTTTTCAGAGGGCAGGGGTGAAGGTGGAATAGCTTATGTTTTAGAATCATGGCTAAAAGCAGAAATAGGGAAGCTGAGAGGCAATGGTCTCGTCCTCTACCCAACTCTCCCTCCATTTCACCAACCCCCCACCAAAAGAAGACACAATGAAACCAAGGTCAAGAAGTCAAGAGATTTCAAAATTGAAACAAGTGGCTCATAAACAAACAGTTACTTTTTTCAAAGGAGAAAGACTAAAGAAGTTGAGTACTAAGAGAAGTGTATGAAATGATGCTTTCTTATTTAAACACCCATGCTACTATGTATTTTAAAAATGGTTGTCGTGGATAACGATGAGTTAAACATTTTCTAACCCACTTGCTTCAATCTAAAGATCTCTGGGATTCCGCGTATCAAGGGAAATGTTTAGACGCTCCGATTCTTAAAGCTTTTCTGGGGTAAAGAGGCAAGGTAATTGTCAAATTTAGGTGGTAAGGCCCCAGTGTGTTTCCTCACTTTGGTTTTCCATCCATTTCTTTCTTGCGTAAAGTTAATAATGAAAATAGACTTACGCTATCTGATGCTTAGCACTCAGAGTATGGCCCACTGACTAGAAACACCAGCATTGCCTGAGAGCTTGCTGGAAACACAGAATTGTCTGCCCAGCTCTAGATCCCCTACAGAATTAGAAGCTGCACGTTAACAAGAGTTTTAGATGAATCATATGCACATTAAAATTGTGAAGCACTGAGTTAATGTAGCCAAAATACCGATGCCACCTGTGATCATATCTGTTCAAAAATGCACAGCTAATCTCAACTTTATGACAGAAAACATCTACGATAATTGAATGTTCTGATTAACTGAGGATATCTTGGTTCCTGTTTCAATCATTAAAAAACTTTCTAGTTAAAAAACCAGGATTGGCAGAGAATGTCTTAGGCAAATCTAGTACACAGAATAGTTTAATTTATTTTGATGACTAGGACCATCATTTCAAATATGAATGCTAGATTAATATGAACAGTATATTAATTATAAGGTTAGTAAACATAATAATATAAATGATTATAATATTAATAAATTTACTATTAATATTAATAACATAGAGCAGGGGTTTTCAAACTTTCTAAGGTAAGAAATATCTTAGGCTTTCAGGTCTTATGGTCTCTGTTGCAACTATTCAACTCTGCTGCTGTAGAACAAAAAGCAGCCACCAAAAATATGTAAAGGAACGGGGATGAAGTGTTCCAGCAAAGTTTTATTTTCAAAAATTGGTGGCTGGCTAGATTTCCCTTTGGGCTGAAGTCTGCTGATGTCTAATATAGATGTCATCAGAACAAACAGAAATGCTTGATGCATAGGGGATTCTCAGTAAATACTTATTAACTAAATAATAAACAAAATTTGAAAGAGAAAACTTGAACTTGAAAACTATTATCAAGAAGGAAGACATTACCAAACACAGGTTTATAATTAATTTTTTTTTTGCAGCAATCTATCTAGAATGGTTTACCTTATCTTAAAGATAGGGTAAGTCATTACAATAAAAATGCTGTCTGAATTTTTTAATTAACCAGGCTTACTGGAGTGTAGTCTTATAGCCCAAAAGTATATCAAGGACCAAAATAAACAGACATCCCGGATGGTTCCAGGTAACTCTGACATCCTTAGGGACTGAAAACTCCACATGTGACCCCAAAGCAGGTTCTAGGCATCAGCGGCTACACTGGTGATGGAGGTGACCTATCAGCACCTCTGTGGGGAGCAGACATGAAAAACTGTTAATGGTTTTGTTAGTTTCATTTCCCTCATCCACGTGACCCTCTAAGTCAATCCAGGAAAAATTTCAATGTAAAACAAATGTTTTCTTTGAAAATGTATCACACTCTCCATGATGATACAATCACATCCGGGACTGAGCGTTCATAGTAGAGTGTATATTAAATGCTTATCAGTGGGTTCAAATGATCCAATTTATAATCCAGTAGCTGGGTGAAATTCAAGTATTTCTGCAGATCAATCCTAAAATATGCCTCACCAGCAGGAAGGACTGAGTAGCATGTGGTGATGAGATCAGTAATTAAAGGAACAAAAGTCCAATTAATTACCATATAATTATTAAAGAAAAAAATAAACTGGCTATAAATTCTTGTGTGGACCACCTGCTTTAACAGTATTATGTTGTGAGCTTCTGTTAGGCATCTTGTCCACAAGATGAATACTGTAGCTGCCAGACAAGGAGAAAAATGAAATAAATGACAGTAATTTGCAATTTATTCCTTGTAAAGTAGCTGGGTGCAGAAGGGCTGCTGGGTGAATTTATTTCATCACTTGACATTTATTCTGCTAGTTGATCTTGATTGATTGTAGAGTCTCAGTCCTGTATTCTTACGTTCAGCATATACATCTGCTGCAGCATTTCTAAGTCATGTTGTGCGCTGTGATTAATCATATGATCCTGTTACTAATGGCTTATGAAGAAACCATTTAAATTTGAGGCTACATTAATGTTTTCTTAAATCCCTAATTCATTAGTTAAATTGTCTCAGCTTTTCTACAGAGCACTAAGGAAATAAAAATAGGCCAAGATATTTCACTGGGTACAACGAATGCCACAGTGTTTCTAAATGATTGCATCTACTTCTTTTCCCACTTTAGCCACAGAACCAAAACGCCTGTTCAGAAATGATTTCCTCCTACAGGATAATCTCTCAACTCCGACACTCTAAACTAACTCCTTCTTGGACTTTCTTCCTAAGGCTTTAGTTAGTTAGGGTTAAACTGAAAAACAGGTGGCGTATGCATCAAGCCTGTCAAGTTGAATGTACCACTTCTAAGTATTATGGACAAAAGTCACACCAGTTATCTCAGATGATTATACACAAAATAGCTTTAAAATCAGCCAAGGATAAACCATAAGGATTAACAAACTGATGGTGAATTTAGAGTCAGAATAGGAAACGTGAGATAAGTGCACCCACTGATCAAAAACTGTCTCAGACATTATGAAATTACCATGAAAGATCCCCAGAAGTTAGGTGAGTGTGTCCATTAGGCGGGCACTCATTCTCCAGCCCAGGGGAGCAATCTCAACCTTGCAACAGCGTACTCAACCAGAGGAAGGACTAGCAGTCAGGATGCATTTGAAAGTACTTTACATCCCCACCACCCACAGTAACTCTTTCTTTGCTTGTTTCCCAGTAGGGAAAAAAAAAAAAAGACATTTATATATGGGAAGAAGACCCTTCCTCTCTTCATGTTATATATTCTTCACTCCATTCAGCAGTTGCTTTCTGAAATGGGGGTAGGCAAACAACAACCTAAGAGGCTTGGGAAAGAAAATAGTGGAGAACTGTCTCTCTGCTGGAGGCATAATATTAGCTTGTGATATTCTGTTAGGAAGCCCACAGAAAGGAACTAAACAAAACAGGGAGAGGAATGTCAATAAAAGATTGGTTTAGGAGCAGCTAATAGTCAACTGTTTAGGTGACAGCAGTTGGGTTCTTCTCCTGGACATGTAGCTGGCATTCTCACAAAGTATATCTTGTCAGGTAGTTATTTATTAAGTGGAAGTACAACTTTTAAATTTCAAGTATGATAGCAGCATGCATGCTCTTTTTGGTTGAAATAAAGAATTCCTCCCCATACAAATCTTTGAGTTGTAGCCACATTTGTAAGCAAAAGTGCATTAACATACCTCAGATTTCTCTTTTTAAGATAGATGGGCATTTATTAAACCTGTATGAAAGTTTCCCTTTTTTGGAAGAACCATCTTTCATTGGAAAGAAATATAAAACACATTATCACAGTGACAACTGATAACCAGAATAATTATGAGGGCTTTGCATTTTTTTTTCTTTATGATTTCCAACATTTTCCAAATACTCTGTATTGTGCATGTATTTAGCTATAGTCAGAAAAAAAGAAAAAAAAAGAACAGAGATCCAGGAAATTGTTTCCCATTCCTTTCCCTGCTGTCACATTATAAGTTAGAGAAGAGAAAGAAGCAGCAAATTACTATAATAGTCTTCAGGGTTTGATTTACATTACCAAAATCAACTGAACTTTCTTAGCAATGGGTGTTTTTCTACCTTATTAAAACACCTCAAATATCTCATAAAGCAAAGTTAGAGTTAGAAGCATCATACCTGTTAGAAAATCCAGGGTTGCAACTTTTGAGATCTGGTAGGGACTGGGTTATTTTCAATTTTTTATGTGCAGGACTAAATAATTTAGACTGAGAGCAGGCCATAGGTGAGACGTTTACTTCGTTAGATAGTTGACTTATATAGTTTGTTCTCTCCTTGGAGGGGTGCTGTGTATCACTAAGAGAAGCAATTGTAGAAGAAGAGTTTTGATATTCCCCATCTAGGATCTGGTCTGTGCTCTTTTTTATTTCCAAAGCATTACATTTATTGCTAAAATCAGTCAAGACAAGGGTTGTAGTCCCAAAGGCAGTTCTCCTGTTGATCTTCACTTCTGTATTTGGCTTTCCAAAGTTATTATAAGGATACTTCACTAAGTTGTTGAAGGCAATAGAATTTTCTTCATTTTTGCATACCGAATCTGAAGGGATAGAAAAATAATTTGCAATGTGCTATAAATATAGTATACTGATGATTTAAAACATCTTTTTATTTGATCAGAACATTTGTTTCACTTACCACGCAAAAGTTAGCTTAGGCATTTCAGAATTAAACATCTTCTGGTTATGAAATGAAGTATGACATCAAGCACAAAATGTCATTGATATATAGGGACCCAGAGATGGGTTGACAAAGATTTATATTTGCTTTCTATTATGCTTATGCACTTCAAGGTTATCTAGCTATCAGTTTTGCTCATGTCTGGCAAAGTACTGAAGCGATGGTAATTAAGGGATGACACCCCTTCCAGCTTGAAGTCAGTAGCTAGAGGTCTAAGTTTAGAATACTAGGAATGCTTCTGGGAATGGCAAGACAAAATGAAAGACTTATTTAAAGTGAGTAAAAAATGAATTACAAAGACTTAACATCTATTAAATAAACTGCTTCAACAAAGCATCCTAAGATTTTGGAATCAGTACTACAATATATTCTACATGATAGTTAAAATGTATGTCTTTCATATGCAGGAAAAACAAATGAACATGAAAATACTTAATGAGATGTGTAAAGGCATTTCAGAATAAAATACCTGTGGACACATAAGGTTATGGTTTTCCAAAGATATCTATGTCTCTGTAGAATGATACTAGAGAGAGAGAGACAGAGAAGAGAGAAATGGGAGGTGCAGCCGCGTCTGCTTTCCGCTACCAGCAAAGCTATGCAAGGGTGATGCCTGCCTTTCTGGCCCAGGGAACAGAGCACAGCATGAAAGCTAACACAATGTGGGAGTCCGCAAGTCAAGAATGAACTTTCTCATCCCTAATTGAAGAAAGAAATAACACTTTGCGAACACAATAGAAGCAGCATCAATGAGATGGTTCTTAATCACAGGTTTCTTCTGAGGCTTTACATTCTCTGAACACATGAAATTGTGAGCCATAAAGAGTTATTCTGAGGGATTTCAATGAAATCAGTACAATTGTCTGTGTAAAAATTTTAATAACAAGGGGTAAGAAGGATAAAGAAGGGGAAAAAAATTCAGCATTTTCCTATTCCACCTGCAAAGATATTCTTACAGAAATCCTCCCTTTCAATTTATGAAACACTTGGACTGAATAACAAACTAGAAAGTTGCTGAAATCTGCATAAAACAAAGCTTTATTGAATAATTCATTAGAAACAGTCGAGAACAGATGTGATCATCTCAGTTTTTTGAGATACAAAGGCACATACTGTTGTAGCACAAGCGTCTTTTCCCTCCCCGTTAAAAAAAAGAAAGTGCTCAATCCAAATATCAGGGTAGCTTACATGCAAAAGCTGGCAATTCCTTTAAACCTCTCAGAAAGAAAGCATTTTATTTGTTATTGGATACCAAGATGGTATAAGATATTTATACCCGACTACATAAATAACCTTCTTAGAAATGTAATGAACTTGAAGTCAAAAGTCGGTCTTACCATTAGGCCTTGAAGTCAAGCAAGCATCACATGCCTTCGCTGAAGGCTTATTTACTAGTGTACAGACCACACATGCCCACTGCTCTTCAGATTTCCGAGCCACAGACTCCGTAACATGAGCTCCCCTGCTAGGTGTCCAACTGGTTATGGTATTACGGGTTGGCAGTTTGCTGTGAAATAATTTTTAAAACCAAGCATTAGCATGATTATTGCATCGTTCCTACACATTTTAGGTGTTTCAGAAATGATCACAGAACTGCTCATACACAAATGCTATGTGTTTGTTATTGCCTAAGACACAGTTATTACTGTTTCTTAGTGTAAAATGCTTTCACTTGGGCCCTGCTGATTGCTGTTAAAGCCAGAAATAACAAATAAATTTTTATCTAGAGTCAAAGAGTTATTATTCTTTAAAAATAAACAGCAGAATATGAAGCTGTCATATTGTCCTGGTCTCTGATGCACGTAAAGCACATCACGTAGTTAAGAACCATGAGCGTGTCATGGAATTCTTTCATGATTCCAAACATTAATACTAAAAAAAAAAAAGCTCTTCTAGGTAAAGGCCATGGATGTTATATTTCATAACATGAGCTCTTTGACTTTGAAACGTAGCTTTGTCTTCTGTAAGTAACATTTTGCTCCTTACATATAATTATAACAGTTTTGAAATTCTGGCTTGCCTGCTAAAATAATAAGTAGCTTAAGAAAATCTGAAAGTAAGATACATCTCATCATGATTGTTTTATCTTACATGGACTTTTAATGCCACTCTGTAGTTCTTATTCCTATAGAACACCAGACCTATAGGATTTGTTTACCTGACCTTATCCCAGCCCTCTACTTACTCAAAAAGGCATTATTTCATAGCATTTATTCACAATTAACTCAATATAACACTTGGACCTTCAGATTTTCAACTTGCTACAGTTTTGCACTATCTTCATCTGTTGTGAAGATTTCATTAATCATAAGGGGATGTTTATTGTATCTTATGGATGCTTTGCAAGCATTCTTTTCTTATGCTCTATTTCTTAAACATTCAGAAACAAATCTTTTCCAATCTCCTCTTCAATGTGTAACAGGAATCTCAAACATCATATCCAAACAGAATTCATGATTTCTACCCTCTCCCCAATCTACAATGTCTACTAGTGAGATGAACTAGTACATGGAATCACCAGGCACTCAACCAATCAGGCCAAAAACCTATTGGTCATCCTTAACATCTCTTTCCTTCATATCCCCTCTCTACTCCATCAGCAAATCCTGCAGGCTCTAACACAGAGGGAGATTTGCCTGGACAAAATGAAGCTTGGCTTGTATAGGAAACTTCTAGTTTGGTGTTCTCTCTAGGGACTGGAGTAGGGCATGTGGAGAACTGAAGCAGAAATTCCAGCCTTGTGGCTGGTTCAAGAGCATCCAGTATTGGCTGTCCTGGGACTCTGGGTGAGGATCTTGGGCTTCCAGAACCACCACATCCGCCCAGTACCCAGAGAAGAGGTATCCTGGGGGGATCACTAAGCATGGGGACCGTATCTTTAACTTCAAGGAGAAGTATCTGAACAAGAGATGTTCCACTCCTTGCTCAGAGGACATTATAATCCAGGCTTTAAGGCCACTTAACCCATATCCCATCCTTCAATCCAGGAATAACATAGTAGAGGAAATCAGAGGCAGCAGAGAGGGATAATGAGGTGGAGTTCTCTAAAGCAGTGGTTCTCAAAAGGTGGTCCCTAGGCCAGCTGCAGAGGCTCAACTGGGAATTTGTAAGAAATGTAACTTCTCAGGACCATGACTAGACGTTCTGAATCAGAAGCTCTGGGTATGGAGCCCAAGCAATCTGTGTTTGAGCAAGCCCTCCAGGAGATTCTGATGCATGTTAGTTGGAGAACCACTGCTCTAAGGTCTTGCTTATAGACAAAAAGTATTGCTTGAGCAAAATATTATAGGTCAAGTAAGTGATGAGCAATTATCAATAACCAATTGTGATTCTAAAAGGCAATTTTCTAAGTTGTAAATAAAAAAATGTTAATAATGTTGCTGGTAGTCATATGACAAGGCAATCGAGAATACAGTCAACACATGTAGGAAAACAATAGGTAGGTTAGGCAGTTAATGAATAATAATAAATTATATCAATATTTTATTTTTCTGATGTTGTGGTATTTAAAAATTATAATTCATTGTGAATTCTCTTCTGATTCTACATACTCACATTCAGAAAGTTGCATTAATAATTTCTTATTCTTTTGCATAAAGAAGGCACCTAAACTAGATACATTTCAGGCCATAGCCTTATTCCCCTTCTAAAATGGCTCCAATTCAACCATGTCTTACCATTCCCGCTCTATTCCAAGCCACCATCATTTACCTCCTGGACTACTGTGCAAAGCTCCCTGATGTCGCTCTGGTCACACTACTGTCTCTTAAAGTCTCTTAACTTAAGTGGTTAGATCATATCACTGCTGAAACCCCCCCCCAAGAGCTTCACATAACACTTCGAAGAAAATGGCAACTCCTCGGGATGCCTGGCCAAGCCCTTGTGCTCAGGTCTCACCATGCAGAGCGGACCCCTCTGCCCTTTCATTCTGCTGTCATCACACTTGCCTTCTCTCTCTTTCTCTCTCTTCAGAGGAAAGGCAGCTAACTTTCCACTGAGGAGGCCCGGAGGCTTCTGGACCACCTTCTTGAAATACTTCTCACCCAGCTCCACATTTTCTCAAGGTCTTTTCAAAAATGTTCTCCTTGAGGCTGTTATCTGACTCCCCTATCTAAAATGAACCGTCCTGCCCCTCGCTCTTCCCTCACCGTATGTGAAGTTTCTTCTTGGCACCGACTCCTTAGCAATGCCTGATGTCTTACACAAATATGCACATCTTTGTACATGTCTTCACACAGTTTTTTTCTTAAACCTATCACCTGCCGTTGGAATACAGTACTCTCTAAATATTCCATAAATAAAGTACCATGAATGAATTTTGCTCTTATGTTTCTATCAAAATTCTCTTCTTGAAGGTCATCTTGTTCTAGTTTGCTAGCTGCCAGAATGCAACACACCAGAAACGGATTGGCTTTAATAAAAGGGGATTTATTTTGTTAGTTCTTCAGAGGAAAGGCAGCTAACTTTCCACTGAGGTTCTTTCTTACGTGGAAGGCACAGGATGACCTCTGCTGGTCTTCTCTCCAGGCCCCTGGGTTCCAACAACTTTCCCCTGGGGTGATTCCTTTCTGCATCTCCAAAGGCCTGGGCTGAGCTGCTTAGCTGAGCTGCGTTGAGTCTCTCATTTAAGCACCAGCCAATTAAGTCAAATGTCACTCATTGCAGCAGACACACCTCCTAGACAACTGCAGATGTAATTAGCAACAGATGAGGTTCACATACCATTGACTTGTGTCCGCAGCAACAAGACAAGGTATGCTCACCTGGCCAAGTTGACAACAGAATCTAACTACCACCCACGTTGATTTTCCAGTTGCCAAATAAAATGGTCTTTCCTCAAGCTCCACCTTCTATAATTCAGGAGAATTAACTCTTTATGCCCCGTCTTGGTTTCTATGACATGTTTCTTCTACTTCTCTTTCAAAGGCATCTTTTTTCTTCTTTTGATGATCGAAGTTAAAGTAATCCACTGTACATACTACCAGACTCAACTAATCTTAAAGCAGAAGATCCTAAAGTGGGTGATGAATGTGGGCTTTATTCAGAGACCAAAGGCATGAATTACATGTGGAGGGTGATACCATCGCAAAGGTATCTTTGCATTTCTCAGGCACGTATAATGTATACTAGCTACTAGCATGGGAAGCAACTGGTTTTCCTTTCTCTAAGCAAAACAGATTATTTTATTAAAATATCAATGTGAACGTTAATAAAACTAAAAGTTACACAGAATAAAGTAGGAATTAAGGAAGCTTTGAAGAAAATAATTTTCAAGCTGCTGCCGAACTTCTATTTCAACTGAATTAAATTGTTATTTCGTTCAATTTACTCTGCTTCCTTACTCATGGAACACAAACATTTCCTGGAAACCTTCCAGAATGTCATTCTTCTTCTGAAACCAAAAAGCATTTATCATTAAGAGGTTTGAGGTGTGAGGTTTCGGCAGGAAGCAGCTTAGCCCTGTCTTTATTCTCTTTGCTTGTTCTATCGGGACACTTGCATAGTTCCACTCTCTGCAGCTCTTCTATTAATCCTAGGAACCAACAATATTCATTGTAGTGGCATGATTCATAAATTCCTTTTTAGTTTAAACTAACTTGAGTTGGATTCCTTTCATTGAAATAAAAAAAGTGTTTTAAATTGTTTGTAAACACAAAAACTATGCAATCACAACTCTTTCCTAATCAAAGTTATCCTTTCAAAAATAATCCATCATAACTTTTCTTCAAGTGCCCTCTAACGTTCCATCCCCTCAAAAAACAAACAAACAAAAAACTCTGCTAACTCAGATCAGCCTTAAGAATTGGTTTGCAAACAATACTAAATTCTCATTAACTCACAACCAACTATAAACAAATTTCTAAGCTTCGTGGTTTTTAGAGGCCTGAATATGTCTTCGTAGAGGAACAAAACTTCTTCCCCTTTAACAGTTCTCCAAAGGCATTAGGTTTTTAATCCTGATGAATTTTCCTATATGATGCTTTTTCTTCCAGGAAACCCCTTTCCTACTACCAATTACCACTGATTAATTCCTATTTCCTTTTCCATAAAGCTCAAATGTCAGTTTCTTCAGAAAGATTTCCTTGTTCCTCCCAGGTAGATTTAAGTGTTTCCTCCTCTATACTTACCTTTGCAATCATACAAACATACCACTTTACAACACTTGCATCTTGGGATTTTACTCATTTACTCCTCTCCTGAAACCCTGAGAGCTTAGAGGGGCTGGGTTCTATTTTGGCTTTGTACTCCCAATGCCTGGCTTATGGTGGTCACTCCTAAATATTTGTTGAAAAGAAAGAATAACACCACCAACCAGCCTTTCCCCTAATGAAACCTGCATACATAAATAATGCTAGCTAGAGTATAATAAAAAGCCAACATAAATGGCATAGGTGTTTGAAGTATATTATGATCAAAGTAAATTGGGAAAGTTGATGAGTTAGGGAGGACTTCATGAAGGAGTGAAATAAGACCATTGTAATTGGGGTTTTCAGGCTTCTTCAACTTCTCTTGAATTAAAATGAGAATGTTTAGTCAACATAAAAGGGTTCAAACATGATGCAGAAATGAACGGCATATATTTAATCACAGATTAAATATATTTGCTTAATCTTTACGCAAAACGCATTCATTTTCAAATTTTTTTCTTCAGCTTATGTGTGTGTGCATATTATTTGCAGTGGATACTTCTTGTTGCTTTTTGTTTTTTTTTTCAAACAAAATCCTAAACTGGAGGCTGATATACATAACAAAAGTAGGGTAAATGGGAGGAGGGGACTTGGCTTTTCTTCCGTAAGTCATAGGTGAACTCTAATGCTCTCTCAGGGAACCCTTGCACCCTTAGAATCTAGTTTCAGAAAACCTTTGGAATTGACAATTATCTCATTTATTTGATAAATAACATATTGATTTGATTTGGAAGAACAAGCAAGATTAGCTTCCCAAACCAGAAACTCCTAGAAAACCAATAGAAAGCATTAATCATTTATTCAGTCAACAAACATCTGCTGAATGTCTCCTATCTGCCTGGTACCATGTTAAATATATTTCGCAAACTGTACACTTGCATGATGAAAAGTAGTTCCTTTTTATGCAAAATACAAAAACCACAAAACTGTACTATATATATAGCGAATCACCTAACACATTTCATATCTGTGACAGTAAAATGGGATAATGGAGCTGAGATGAAGGGTACATGGAGAGTTTAGAGAAGAGCTATCAAGAACAAGAGAAGGAGTGAAACAGAAAATGAAACAGGGGAGAGAAAAGACAGTTCCAGATGTATTTAAGAAGACATGAACAGGAGTTGTGACCTCCAGCGCACATGGCCTCCACCCCCTAGTCCTGAGCTCTTCCTCCTTGCCATGCAGTTCCCTGCTTCACCTCTAATTTCCAAACATATCATTTTTATTTCCTTTGTTTAATCCTTATTGTCTCCTACTCTGGTTATGTGCATTCACTGAGGCCCAGGTTCCTTTCTCTCTGGTCTTCCTATCAGTGAACTGATCTTATTTTAATGCTTCACCCAATGACATTATGCTAATAACCATCCAGTCATTACATCCCACTCAATAACTTGTCCCTAAGTTACACATCTCTCCTCCTGCTAATCCACATATCTGAAACTCAATAGTTTTTCCATTCCATCCCAACATTTCTTTCTATTATTTGGGTCTGAAACTTTTTGCGTTTTCCTAAATATCAAATCTGTCACAATTCCTGCTGACTTTAAATGATGGTTAAGGTCACTTACCTATTTTCTTCTCCATTCTCAGTGTCTTGACCTCTGGCCTAGAATACTCTCTCCCACTATGCCATGCTAGAGCTTCCCCAGGTGTGTTCTATGTCCATTCATTTTCCATCCTAACTGTGCCATTATCAGTTTAAACTCCTGAATGCACTGATTTGGATAAGACATTAACCAGTCCCAGAACTACCAATGATCCCTTCTATTTAGTCCCACCCTACCTGTAAAATTAGCTTTTTCTATTCAACAACTTAAAAACTTCACTTGCTTTGGCCAATTTTATCATCATCCCTCCTATATGCCAGGCTCATTAATGATTCATGACTTGTGGCCATACTCTTTCTTATCCATTAAATAGCATTTGCTTTCTCATTAACTTAACCAAAATTTTAGTTATCTTTGAAAAGTGAATTTCAAATTACACTTACTCTATGAGATCTTTCCACTTCCTATGTATATAAACCTCTGACATCCCTGAACCTTTGTAGCATTTAATGTGCTTCAGGTCTGTACAGGTAATTTTGGCTTGTAATCACACAGACTGCCAGGCAGCTGCTTAACTCTTTAAACAGTGTGATGTTTCACCAGAGAGACACAAATTCTATAAAAAATTGCATTAATTTTATACTATTTCTGAATGAAGCAAAGACATTTAATGATAGTTGTGTTGTTTTTTTCAATGATTGACATATCTATACATCTTGGTACTCTCTATGAAGATTAGATTAAAGCTAAGGGCTGGAAATTAACACCCGAGATAGAGGTTTTCTACCTGAATTCAGGAGTGGTCCATAAATCAGTGCTGGTTCCTTCTGCTTCTTTGATGATGCTATTTCCTATTTCTACTGCAGGTTCAAATACTTTTCAGTTATGCTTTCTTATTAATACTCTGATAGTTAATACCCTTTCTGTTTAAATATCTTACCTTATGTCAACATGCTGAGGATTTTCTTTTTGACACTGAGGGCAGAAATATGTCATTCTGTCATTCTTCCCTAAGCGACACGCAGTTATTTTGCAGTGGCACTGAGCACAAATAAGACATTTATAGACCTTATAGTGTTTAGAGACAGCAGATCCTGCTTTATGGCACTAAAAATAAACAAAAGAAAAGAAAAGTAAAGTTATCTATCAAAATAGTGTTGCTAAGGATCCAAAGATATATTCTTGAAAACCATCTGTTAGAAGTTTACATGTATTTGTACATATATTTTCTTTCATCTGAGAAAAAGGATTTCTCGACAAGAATCAGCAACATTTGTCAAATAAAATTTGCATAAATTAATTAAGTCATGATTTTATAACTTATCAGTATTAAAAATACTTCTTTGCATAGATTTACCCTCTTATCGAAATAGGATATAAAAGTTCTATAATTTAAATTGCCTTACTTTTTAAAAAAATTAAACATAATTATATGATTATAAGAAAAAGACTAGATTAGCTTTAAATCTCATTATTTTTAACAAATTTAAGCTGCTCATGCAGTCAGTTTCAACAGCCAAAAAATTTATTTCTAGGGGCAAAATTTAACATCTTCTTTGTTGGCCTGACAAAGGACAGTTTTTTCTTTCTAATCTTACAGATTCACCAAAAGAGAAAATAAAAATTCAAAGCCTTTCTAGGATACAACATATTCCATTTTGGTGTAAGTTCTATCTGAAAAGACATTTTGATATTTTCTGTCAACATCGTATTCTAATCACATATATCTAAATCTCTTACAGAGAAAATATTTCGACTTACATCAGCAATGTGAAAAGTCTAAAAGCTCAGAAATATGGCTCACCACGTATAAGCTGTAAATTACACAATTACATAATTAATATAAATTGTTTACATATATAAATTCAAGCAATGCATTCTAATGCCCAACTTAACTGGTCCAGAATATGGGCAGTTTCCATGACCATCTTTCTCTGGAAGAACAAATAAGCATATAAAATTGAAAAATAGCCATGGTTACTCAAAGTAGATACATAAGGTAAGAGGTGGGTTAGCACTTGAAGCCGACTAATGAAGAATCTAACAATATCTTTCCCTACGAACATCAAAAAATATGAATTTTGAATATATGAGATGGACTGAAGAAAATAAAGCATTTACAATACAATGTTTAAAAGATAAAATGCATTTATTGGAGTCTCTCTCTGCACATACACACAACTTTCAAAATTTGCACGGTAGCCCTTTATTTCATTCTCAAAACAGTCTTTGTGGAAGATAAATATAAATTATTAAAATTATTATTCCATTTTACAGATGAAGAAACTAAAACGAAATAAAGTTATCTAAATAATCTCAACTACACTGATAATAAGTGGCAAAGCCTGCTGAACTGAGAGCTATTTACCCTAAAGTGTGGGAGCTATCTCACTAGGCTTCCTATATTTACTTTTTTTCATGGGCAGGCACCAGGAACCCAACCCGGGTCACCAGCATGGCATGGCAAGTGAGAACTCTGCCGCTGAGCCACCATCGCATTGGCCCCATATTTACTTTTATTTGTCCAAAAATAGAACAAGAGTCTAAGTAAAATGCTAAGACAGGTGCTCCCCAACTGAATATAATTATAGGGAAGCAAAGTTCATCTGACCTATAATTTAAAGTATTTCAGGATATTAATTATGCCCATAAATATCATTCTCCATTATTGTACCTCTATACTCTTACCACTAGATGGCTATATACAACTTTGCCATTTTTGGTGCAATAGAAAAGGACACCACAGATATTATACATAGTTGAAAGTGTTTTGCTCTTACCCTGTAAAAGAGAATGCTGAAATTACGAATCATTTTCACAAGGAGATGGGTCTGTTCATCTGTTAATTGACAAACCTTAAAATGGAAAAATGAACTGAGGATAGTTTTGTGATTTGCCTGTTACATAAAACATAATACCATTGCCAGTTCTGTTAAAGAGTACCATAAATAGATTTAGAAATGTATACATATGTACTAGAGGTCTATTCTCACATTTTTATTTGGTATCTTTAATAGTAGATCTATTTATAAGAGGTAGTACTAGAGATAAAGAATTCCATTCCTACTCAAATTTTAATTCTCAATCCAAGTATTTATTGAATATCTATTCTGTATCAGGAATCTTCAGAATCTTAGGATTGTCTATCAGCCACCCTGAAAAGTCTTTCCGGGTTTGTAAAACAAAACAAGCAAACAAAATACAGCAAGAAAAAAGAAGAAAGGGAAGGAAGCAGGCTAGAAGGGAAATAAAGGTAATGGAGCACATAATCGTCAAGGTCACCATCAAACTTTAAAAATACATGAATGTATCTACATGTATTGATATCAAGTACTTGTTAACACATGGAAAAACTCAAAAACAGACTTTGCAAAACAATTTTTTTTGTGGCACAGTCTAGCATAAATCTCATTGTCACCCTTGCAGAATTAATTACAGTTTGTCACATGTGCTTTCAATGATAATCCCAGGAGAAATTCAAATTTAACTTTCTATGTATTTGAATATATGCTTATATCTAGTTACAAAATAAAAATAATTCATCAGTGATTATAAAAATCAGAATCATATAATCAACAGCATCACTCTGATCTGTTTAGTTACTTATATGTAAATTAAATGAAAAATACATTTCTCATTATATCTTACATACTATTTTAAGTCACATTTCGAAATGTTAAAAGCGTATTTTTTAAATAATTGTGTGTGTGCTTTTACAGAGTTAATAACTAAACTTCAGAAATGATATGAATTTTATATACTCCCAGACATTATGGGTAAATTATCTTCTACTAGATGAAAAAGTGGATGGATGAACAGATAAAAAAAAAAAAATTCTCCATTTGTCACAGATAACAATACCTTGGTATATTTTTAAAGTATTTTCCATAGAGGTCTAAGAGATTCTAAAAAACTCATTCTTGTCAGAATTCTGTCTCATTATTCCTATATTATAGAAATCTGACTAGAAGGTTCAAAGTGTCAAAAAGAAGAACCAATCTAGAACTATGAGTAACTGGTTTCTTTTAAAATCAATTCCCACTGCTTTAGCTTTTACCAAGACTTGCTGGAAATAGCTACAAAAAGTAGGTGTCCTTGTGTTCGTGTAAAAAATATTTCACTAACTGAGGCTATTCAAATCTAGGTATAACTGCTACAGCAGAGTTCTTTCGTGGAAACTAAAGTTTGTGTATCCTTCCATTTCGGTTTGGGTCCAACCTCTCTGAATTTCTCAGAATCTTTTTTACCCTACTAATTACCATTCTCTGCATTATAATTTCAATTTCTCCCTTTCTATCATTATGTCCCTTTCTTCTCAACATATAAATAAATTTAAACCTCTCCAGCTGATGAACAAGAAAAAAAGAAAAACCCATTCCTTGTTCTAATGCCACTTTCTTGATGTCTAACATTTTCCTTTCAGACCTCTGTAAACTATTTGAACAAGTACTCTAAATTTTGTTTCCACTTCCTGACTGATCATTTACTCCTTACTCCCTGTAACCTGACTTCCATTCTTATCACTCGCCTGAAACAGCATTTTCTAACATCATCAATAACTATGCACAGAAATACATGGGTGTATGTGTGTGTGTGTGTGTGTGTTGTATTTAATATGCCAGATAGAAAAAGAAAATTGTGACCTTGGTCCATTCATATATTCAACAAATATTTCTTCAGAGCCCCTCATGTGCCTGACACTTGTGACCCAGGTGTTTGGGGTACATCAGTAAACAAAATAGACAAGAGTTTGCATTCTAGCAGAAGACAGATTTAAAAAAATACATAGAATAGGTAAATAGTATGTTATGTTTGAAAGCGTTAAGTGTTGCAGAGAAAATGAAAAGCAAAGTGAGTGAAGGTAGATGGTAGCATGAAGTGGGAGGAGGGGACACATGGCACAATTTTAAGCAGGGGGGTTAGGTCTGGCCTGAGAAGGTGACACGAGCAAACACAAGGAGGGGGACCTGAAGTCTGTTTGAGAATAGGTTACTGAAAAACAGATGTAAGTGTTTCATATTGGTCCCGTAACAGCACTTAAAAATAAAGAAACTTTTAAAAAATATGTAGAACATACTTTAACAGCTGGGTGGAGACCACTGTCAAAGAGAGCCTCATTTTTGATGATGTTTCCCACCCCAGGAAACACCTTCTGATCCATTAACACGTCACATAGCATCTGACCTTTCTGCTTTTTAACTTCACTTTCTGCTCTTGAGAAACTAAATTTAGGTGAGCATACATCTAATTCTTCCATCATTCTTATTCTCTGTTGACTTTCCATTGAGTTTCTATAGAAAGGGATATAAAACACATTAATCATGAGTCTGGTTTTAATTTCACAGGGTGTCACTTAAAATGAACTTTGATACAAATACAAACAATGAAGACTCTAACAAACTATATTACATGCCGTCTCTTTTAAAATGAGGTTTTGTCAACTCTAAACCACTTTACTTACTTATTTACTTATTTCTTTACACTGTGACATGCAAAACCAAACTGCAGATCCCAGCATTGCAGTTTTGCTACTGAAGTATTTTTAGTTTATTTTATCTTTACCTGAGTTCTACTGACGTGTCAAAGAAACAAATCAAATCTTTGGTGAGCTGTATTTCGAAAGCAGGAGAAGCTCCACTTTTATTTTTATTCTCAAGTGGATTAATCCTGATAAAACCTTGCATTCCAAAATGAATCCTGGAAACAAAATCAAACCCATTTTTGAATAGCAGAAAGTATATCATGTATCAGATATTTGCTCCTTTACTTCACTTTTTGGATTATAAGTAAACAAATGTTAGTCAGGATAGGTACTTTCACAAGGCAAAAAATGGTAACTAATATTATTATATATCTTTCTCTTATAGCTTTTGTATCCTTATAAAGCTAGGAGATGTGACAATCCATTTTTCAGCCCATAAATAAAATAACTTCCTAGAGAAACAATCAGGCTCTAACAATAAACCCAAGAAACCAAATCCCTGTTCTTCCTTTCTTGTTAGATGATGTTTCTTTTATTTGTGGAACTGTTTAACACCTCTCAGCTTTTTCTCAGATTCAAAGGCAGGAGATGAGATAAAGTTACATTTAAATTGCCTGTAGCTTGTATTTTTATAAATTCTGCAAAACCACTCGCATTCCAATTCCTTATTTGTAGTTACAATGGCTTGGTAACATTTATCTACCCAAAATAATACCTACAGTTTAAGTTCTTTACTCTTTTCTTCCCCTTGCTTTGAGCTAAGCAGTGAAATAATTTTTTTTATAAAATCTTTAATATCAAAAAAGTGAAAAACGAGAGTTAAAATGTTATTGTCTTAAAGTCTTTTATATTTCTTTTACCTTTATTAGGAAGAAGGGATATATAAATATTTACAATTAACTTTAAAAGTATAATGCAGTGATACAACATTCATTTCCTTTCAGTTTTTATAGGAATGATTAGCACGCCTAGAAAAAAAGGGGGATTTTGTGAACCCACTGATGATGAAGACCAAAAATGATTCTCAAGACGAAAAACTGTTTTCTGCCTTTCAAATCCTTCTTATAGCTTTTTTGAGTTAATAAATAAGGCTCTTTTGGCAGCAAATGTTACTACTGCTATGTGTTTCTGATTCCATAGCACCATGTTATGGTACTGTACAAGGTTAACCGGTCTAACTTAAAAAATGTGGGTTTTAAACTCTGTGTGCCCTACTATCAATCATAAATGTATTTTACGTGCCCCATAGTTCTTGACAGGAAAAACGTGTCCCTGTAAGTACTCCATAATTTAGCTTATGGAGGTTCAACCCCAGTGAAAGGTGTACAATTGTCATGCCCAGAAGCCATCATATCTAAAATCTTTGCAGTTGCATGGGCCATAAAGGAGATTATAAATCACTTTATATAATGAAATCACATCCACATCAAAAATCTCAAAGGTTAAGCCCAATTCAAATGCAAGAAATAGTCCCAATAAGAACTCTGAATCAAATATGCATGTCTTTTTTTGACTTATAAATCTATTCCATTTAGGGGAAATGTGCATAAAATAGGCAATCTCCAAATTTTACTAGTTGTAATAACTTATTATTATTTTATTTCTATACGTTTTATTTTTATTAAATAACTAAATGTTATAACTCAGCCCTGATGAAGTAATACATTTCGTATGTTTATTATTAAATACCTTCAATCTCAAACTAAGAAAAATATATCAGTACCATGAAAATTGTTAATGTACCATGTAACATGCATTGTTACAACAACTGCACGTAATTTTATTTTTTACAGACCACAACATAGGCCTATTTATTATATCATTATTTTAAAACTTCCTCAAGTTCAAAAGTTTCCTAAAAGAAATTAATAAATGAGAGCAGATAATATTTCAAAAATCAGTCACACTCTTTCAAGCTATTATTATCAGATTAATCTGAACATCAATTAGAAAGAATAAATAATGGTATCATTATAGATTTGTGTTAATGATAACTACACATTGTGAAGAAGTCAATTGCTTATGAAAATTATCAAATGGTTATAAGTTTCCTAAGGGTAATAAAGAGTGTAGAATAATAGTTGAATATAACAATTATAGAACTTGTGCAGGGAATTCAGAGAGACTGTAAAAAAATACAGCTTTAACCATGTTAACAGGGAAATAAGGAGTTCTGTATCTACTTGTGATATAGAAGCCTGAGAGCGAACCTCTCAGTCTAACAATGAGGAAAAAAAACCCCACATAATTTAAAAAATCATAACTTCTCTTACGTCCATCTTCTATTGTTTTTCATTTTCAACTATTTATAGGTTGCAAGGCAATCAGGTGAACTGAATTCCAAACAGTGACAAGCCCCTTGGAAGAAAGATGTAACTCAAATGATGAACTATGGCAGAGCCCAGAAGAGATGACTATTGTAAAAGTGGAAAAGAAGAAAATAGCTAACATTTTAAATGGATCCTTAAATATTGAATGTGGGCTGGTGGTGTGATGGATGGGAATTCATGGGAGCTATAGAATAAAGAAAATATGCCCTCACTTGTAAGCTCATTTCCATAGGTGTCCACAGGTAAATACGAGAAAGATTTAAATCAACGCACGAGACCTAGAAAAGCCTCTTTCTGTGGGTTACAGGTGTGAGATCCTGTCTACTTCTTAAGCGCTTCTCTCTTATGAAGCAAAAGTCTAAGCTAGTGGGGAAGGGAAAAGAAACCACTCCTCCCCAGAGCTCAGATAAAGATCCATCGTGGCTAAAGGAGAGATAGAGACAAAAACCCTCTGTCCCTGAGGGAGGGACTGGACACCTTCCCTGACACCCACAGTAAGATCTGCACTGGGTACGAAGCACCAGCAGTCCCCCACTGGAGGAAGGCAGGACACCTTTCTGTCCCCAGGTCACTGCTGTTGAGGATGAGAGATAAGTGAAAACCATCTTTCCTTGGGGATGAGGCAGGAAATCAGCCTGGGCACAGAATTCTGCAATGACAAAGCAGAAGTCCCGCTAGGTGAGAGTTAGGAAAATGGCCCAATGGAGGTGGAGTTTGACCGACCGCCATAAAGAGATGGGCAAAAACAAAACAGGAAAACCACAAACTGTAACTCTGAGGCTCGTGTACACGGGTCTACCTAACACTGAGGTTGGACAAGGAGAGCCAAGATTCTCCGTGGTCTTCATCACGACCAACAAGCACTGGAGGACAGTCATGGAGTGGGCATGCATGAATGAAACCCTTCATCTCAGCCCAAACCAGGCCACACGCTAAGCACAAAGTAGCAACTGCACCTGGAGAGACTGAACATCATGAGGGCATGGAAAGCAACTACAACACAACAAAACCCAAACTAACCTCAACTATTTACTAGACTTACTTGATCCTCCATACCGATGACCAGACAGAAGAGGCATTACCATTTCTGGGTTTAATTATTATTTAACAGACTATTTTCTTCTACACATGAGGCTCAGAATTTAACTAAAACTTACAAGATGCCAAAAAGATAAAAATCCACTGTTGAGAAATAAAGCAGTCAATAGAGTCAGAATCAAAGATGTCACAGATGTTGGTACTATGAGACAGGCAATTTAAAATTAAACTTAATATATTAATAATTGATATGATCAGTATGGATGACTTATAATGATTCATATATGAAAAGATCTGGTAAAAAGGTGTATAAACAGTTGGGAAATCTCAGCAGAGAAATAAAAAACATGCTATCAGAGATAAAAATTCCTTTAATGAGCTTATCAAGTAGACTGTACACAACAGAGGAAAGAATCCATGAACTTGAATATAGATCAATAGAAATTATCCAAGTTAAAAAAAAAGAGAGAGATGAAAAAGATAAAACAGGATATCTTCCTTAAATGTTTGTAGAATTTACCGGTGAAAGCACATGAGCCTGGAGATTTCTTTGTTGAGGTTTTTAACAACACATTGAATTTCTCTAAAATACAGGATTCAGGTTGCACCTTTATCTAGAGTTCTGGTGGTTTGTCTTTCAAGGATTTTGATTATTTTTTGTTACCAAAGTTCACTGACATAAATTTGTTATGCAATATATAGTATTTCTTTTTTACCCAATTAATGACTGTAGAATTTATCATAATTTCCCCCACTGCATTCCTGCTATTGGTAATTCAGTTGTTCTCTTTTGTCTTTTCTTGAATAATTTGGCTAGAGCTGTGATATCCATTGACATGTGGCAATTAAGACTTGAAATGTAACTAGTTCAGACTGATATGTACTGGAATATAAAATACACAGTGAATTTTGATGACAAATAACATATCTATAAATAATTTTTTAGATTGTTTACAAGTTTAAATGGTAATATTTTGGATGGGTTAAAAACATGATTAAAATAGATTTCACCTGTTTCTTTTAACTTGTGGTTCATATGGTCACTGGAAAACTTAAAATCACATATGGCTCCCAAATTTCCATTGGATTATATATTTTATATATATATTTTATGACATTTAGGATTATTATATTTTCTCGATGTATCAACTCCTTTATCACTATGCAATATCCCTTTCCCACTGGTAATATTCCTTCCTTGGAAGTCTATTTTATGATAATACTCCAGTTTTCTTTTTGTTAGTATATCCATGGTATATCTATTTCCATTCCTTTACATGAACCTATCTGTGTTTTTATATTTAAATTCATTTTCTGGTAAATATCTGTTCTAGTTTGCTAGCTGCCAGAATCCAATATACCAGAAAACGAATAGCTTTTAAAAAGGAAAATTTAATAAGTTGCTTGTTTACAGTTCTAAGGCCGAGAAAATGTTCCAATTAAAGCAAGGCTATAAAAATGTCCAAATTAAGGCACAAGGTAACAAGAGGCTACCTTCACTCAAGAAAGGCCAGTGAAGTTCAGGGTTTTTCTCTCAACAGGAAGGGCACGTGGCAAAGTCTCTCAGCTTTCTCTCCTGGCTTCTTGTTTCATGAAGCTCCTTGGGAGGTATTTTCCTTCCTCATCTCCAAAAATTGTTGGCTGGTGGACTCTCTCTTCATCTCCAAAAATTGCTCCATGATTACGCAGTGTTCTGCTGTGGCTTCCTCGTGACTCTAAAAAAGGGACACTCTCTCTCTAAAATGCTTCCTCTTTTAAAGGATTAATGGGTAGAGTTACAACTCCATGAAAGCTATCCAATTAAAAGTTAGCACCCACAATTGGGTGGGTCACATCTCCATGGGAACAATCAAAATGCTCCCAGCCAGCAATATTGAATAAGGATTAAAGGACATGGCTTTTCCGGGGTCCACCACTGATTCAAATCACCACAATACCTTATACTTGAGTTTTGCTCCTTTGTTCAATTAATCTTTACCTATCAATTGAGATGTTTAGATTATTCATATTTAATGTATGCATATGTTTGGATTTAAATATATAGCACTGTTCATTTTCTATTCGTTTCATTTGTTCTTTGTTCTTTTTTCCTTTTTTCATGCCTTCATTTGAATCGAGTATTTTTTATATTTCCATTTTATCTCCACTTACATCATTTTTTTAAAAAACTTTTTTTATTGTATAGTATAACATATATACAAAGCAAAGAAATAAAAAAGCAATAGTTTTCAAAGCACTCTTCAACAAGTAGTCATAGGAAAGATCCCAGAGTTTGTCAAAGACTACCACACAATCCTCCCAGGTTTTTCCTTCTAGCTGCTCCAGAATATAGGATGTTAAAAGGTTTAAATATTTTTTTATCATCATAATCTAGTTTTTTGCCTTCTTTGTTTGTGAAAAATGCATATATACAAAAAAGGTATTAATTTCAAAGCACAGCACCACAATTAGTTGTAGAACATATTTCAGAATTTGACACGGGTTACAATTCCACAATTTTAGGTTTTTACTCCTAGCTGCTCTAAAATACTGGAGACAAAACGAGATATCAATTTAATGATTCTGCATTCATATTCATTTGTTAAATACTATCTTCTCTGTATGACTCCACCATCACCTTTCATCTTTCCATCCCTCTCTCTCGGGGTATCTGGGTGATGGCCATTCTAAATTTTTCATATTGGAAGAGTCTGTCACTAACATGGGATAGGGAAATAGAACTATCTGATGTTCTGGAGAGGCTGGGCTAGGTTTCAGGACTTATTTGGACCAGAGACCCATCAGGCGGTTGTAGGCTTCTGGAAAGTTACTCTAGTGAATGGAACCCTTGTGGAATCTTATATATTGCTCTAGGTGTTCTTTAAGATTGGCTGGAATAGTACTGGTTGGGAGATAGGTAGCAAGGTCTACCTAAAGCTTGTGTAAGAACAACCTCCAGAGTAGCTTCTCAACTCTATTTGAACTCTCTCTGCCACTGATACTTTATTAGTTACACTTCTTTTCCCCCTTTTGGTAAGGATGAAATTGTTGATCCCACAGTGCCAGGGCTGGATTCATCCCTGGGAGTCATCTCCCATGTTGCCAGGGAGACTTTCACCCCTGGATGTCATGTCCCATGTAGGGGGGAGGGAAATGATTTCATTTGCAGAGCTGGGCTTAGAGAGAGTGATGCCACATCTGGGCAACAAAAGAGGTTCTCCAGAAGTAACTCTTAGCACATCCTATAGGTAGTCTAAGCTTCTCTACTACCTGCATAAGCTTCACAAGAGTAAGCCTCATGATTGAGGGCTTGACCTATTGATTTAGGTGTCCTTAAAGTTTGACACAGAATCAGGGTATTCTCTGATGGAATAGTTCCATATTCTTTTGCCCATCCCTCAGGTGACTTTCCCAACACTTTTTAATTATCTGCTTAATATACTCTAGGATGTATCCAGACATTACAATATTCTATACAGGATTAAAGTACCTCTTTCTTATTCTTTGCTCCCTGTGTTTCAATTGCTTAAATGAGCTATACAGATAGGTTGACTTAGATTATGCACTACAGAAAATTTCAGTTCCAGACCAAATAAACTTTTCTTCCATTGGTCTCAAAGAGTATGTGTGGTTCTAAAATATAGACACTGTCTTCCTTACCCCTATGTTCTGAATTAACTTTAACCCCAACCTGTTTGGCCTCATTCTTATTTCTAAATATCAAGTTATACATATAAAACAACCTCTCAAAATCCAGAAATAATAATCACCACTCCGGACTTACTGTGTCTGCTCTAAAAGTTTGCAATCTAGGCCCTTGTTTTCTTACAAGCATTTTCTAAAGGTGATCATGCCGTTGTTGCTTTTTTGTTTCTGGCTTATTTTGTCTCACCAAATGTCCACCATGTTCATTCACATCATTGCATGCCTCACGACTTTGTTCCTTGTTGTAGCAGCACAACCTTTGTTCATAAGTACGCACTATTGTTCACCAATCTACTTTCCCATCAGTGCTTCCTTCAGCCACTTGCATTCATTGGGCATCATGTAGAGGGCCCAAAGTCCACAGCCCATCAACATTCTCAATTTTAGATCATTTAATTGCTCTCAAGAGAAAGAAAGAAAACCAATAAATATACCCTCACTAAATAGGAAATCTAAATCTCCTCTTAACTCTTGTCCCTCACCCCATTATTTACCTCTGCTGCTGCTGTGGTAGTGCTGATGGTTTCCTTTTGAACATAGCTCATAGCATGCAATAGCAGTTTTCCCCACCCTGTACCCTAGACTTAAACACTCTTTGTACAAGAATCATGTCTTTAAAGAAATTCTTGTGAGAACTAATTCATATTTCTAGCGTTAATCAGTGGGGCACATAGGTCTATACAAACCTTTTCAATATTGTTCTTCTTCAATATGGTAATATTACTTATAGACCCACTAGAGAATCACCTTCACTCCTATCTATTCCCTCACATTGGAGTTCAACCTCATTAGCTAACAGTTCACCCGTCTCTAGCTTCTATGTATCTCTTAGTCCCCTGTTATCTGTATCATAAGCCTCTGATTTTACCTTTATGCTGGTCATAAAAGTGGAATCATACAGTATCTATCTGTCCTTTTGTTTCTAATTTCACTTAGCATTATGTCCTCAAGGCTCAGCCATCTTGTCATGCGCTTCAGGATGTCATTTTGTCTTACTGTTGGATAATATTCCATTGTATGTATATACCACATTTTGTTGACCCACTCATCTGTTGATGGGCACTTGGTTTGCTTCTATCTTTTGGGATTTGTAACTAATGCTGCTGTGAATATTGGTGTGCAAATGTCTGTTTGTGTCATTGCTTTCAGCTCTCTGGGTATATATACCAAGTAATGCTATTGCTGAGTCATAGGGCAACCCAATATTTAGGTTCCTAAGGAACCACCAAACCGTCCTCCATAGTGGCTGCACCATTATACATTCCCACTAGCAGTGCATAAGTGTCCCAATTTCTCCACATCCTCTCCAAGATTTATAGTTTCCTGTTTGTTTAATAGCAGCCATTCTTATAGGTGTGAGGTGGCCTCTCATTGTAGTCTTGATCTGCATTTTCCTTATAGCCAATGAAAATGAGCTTCTTAATGTGCCTTTGAGCCATCTGTAGTTGTTCTTCTGAAAAACACCTATTCATATCTTCAGCCCATTTTATAATTGGGTTGTTTGTTCTTTTGTTGTTGAATTATATGATTTCTTTGTATATACAGGAAATCAAACCTTTGTTTGATATGTGATTTCCAAGTATTTTCTCCCATTAAGTTGGCTGCCTCTTCAACTGTTTGACAAAGTCTTTTGAAGTGCAGAAGCATTTGATTTTGAGGAGTTACTATTTATCTATTTTTTCTTTTGTTGCTTGTGCTCTGGGTATTAAAGTTTAAGAAGCTACCTCCTATTATAGGTCTTGAAGATGTTTCCCTACATTTTCTACTAGAAGCTTTATGGTGCTAGTTCTTGTATTTAGTTTTTTGGTCCACTTTGAATTACTTTTTGTGTAGGGTAAAAGACAGGGGTCCTCTTTCATTCTCATAGCTATTGATATCCAGTTCTTCCCTGCCCAATGATTGAAAAGACTATTTTGTCCCAGTTCAGAGGATTTGGGGGCCTTGTCAAAAATTAGTTGGCCATAGATTTGGTGGTTTATTTCTGCACTCTTGATTTGATTGCATTGGTCAATGCTTCTCTTGTGCCAGTTCCATGCTGTTTTGACCACTGTGGCTTTATAATAGATTTTAATGTCAGGAAGTGTTAATTCTCTCACTTTGTTCTTCTTTTTTAGGATGCTTTTAGCTATTTGGGGTCTCTTTCCCTTCCAGATGAATTTGGTAATTAGCTTTTCCAAATCTTCAAAGTAGGTTGTTGGAATTTTGATGGGTACTGTGTTGAATCTGTAGATCAATTTGGGGAGAACTGACATCTTATCTATATTTAGCCTTCCTATCAATGAGCAACAGATATCAGATATCTTTTCACCTATTTAGATCTCCTTTTTTTTTTTTTATCTCTTAGCAATGTTATATAGTTTTCTTTGTACAAGTCCTTTATATCCTTAGTTAAGTTCATTTCTAAGTACTTGTTTCTTGTTTTTTTTTTTTTTTTGGTACATGGTCTGGGAATCGAACCTGGGTCTCCCGCATGGGAGATGGGCATTCTAACCACTGAACCAGTCATGCACCCAGTGCTGCTATTTTGAATGGAATTGTTCCCCTACCCCACTTTTTCAAAATGTCTCTTAGTAACTGCTCAAGGGCTTATAATATAACCTTAATCATAGTTTAATGTCAATAATATAACACGTAGTTTTCTTCCACTTCCCCATCCGATTGCTTGTGCCATCACTGCAATACCTTTTACTTCTACCAATGCTGTAAAACCAAAAAGCACTGCTACTATGTTTGACTTGGACATAGAAATATCTTTTAAAGAGATTAAAACAAGAGAAAAATAACTTTTCTATTTACTTTCATTCTTGGCATTCCTTATTTCTTTCTGTACTTTCAAATTTCCTTATCATATTCCTTATGCTACACAGACTTTCTTTACTATTTCTTGTGTTGTAGATCTACTGGATTTCTTATTTTTATTTGTTTAAAAATGTCTTATTGCACCTGTTTTTAATAGATGTTTTTGGTAGATTTAGAATTCTGAGTTGACAGTTATTTCTTTCAACAATTTAAAGATATTGCTCCACAGTCTTGTCTTCCACAGTTCCTGATGAGAAACCCAATGCATTTCTTAACTTTGTTCCTTTGTACATAAGGTTTCTTCTCTCTATGGTTGTCTTTCAGGATTGTGTCTCTGTCTTTGATTTTCAGCCCACTGAGTAAATATGTGTGAGGAGCTTTTGTTTTGGTTTGAGATCCTCTGAGTTGATTTGTGTTTAAAAGATTCTTGGCCATTTAACTCTTCAAAAATGTCTTCTTCCTTATTCATTCTTTCTTCTGGGAATCCAGTTACAAGTATATCAAACCATTTGACATTGTTCCACAGCTTCATTAATTCTGTACAATTTTTTGCCATTACTTCTTCAAAAATGTCTTCTATTCTATATTCTCTCTCTTCTCCTCAGACCCCAAATATTAGACCTGTTTATATTCTCCTGCTATCAAGTCCACTCAAACTTTCCCAGAAAACCAAATAGAAGGAAATAATTCTCAACACATATGGAGATCAGTGTCAACCAAATACAAAAATTAGAAAAAGACAACTAAAATGAAAATAAAACTGTAAGCCAATTCCACTCATAGAGACAACAACCCTCCCCCTCCCCAAAAAAAGAAGCACCAGCATTCAAGATACAATAAACCTACATCAAGGAATTCACCCTAATAAAACATCAAAATGGTAAAAGATGTATGTTAAAGGAAGTTTAAGTACAGAATATTTATTATAGTGAAAAATGGGGAGAAATGTTAATCAGTAGGTGATTGCTTAAAAAATGATTATATATACATATATGGAACACACTGTACATACTAAAAATAATGTATACCTTCCATCTGGGAGAGCGGGTTTGATTCCTGGACCATGCACCGCACGCACCCCACCCCCACAAAATAAAGAAAATATACATTCATATCGTGACATTGACCTAAACATTATACAAATTATGTTAAAAGCCAAATACAAAGTTCCCATTTATGTAATATTAAAATACACAATTATAATATATACATATGTAAATACATTTTGTGTGATATGTGGTATATAATTTATATTTTATATATGATATTTAAAAACATGTTGAGAGCTTAATTTTTGGTGGTAATAATTACAGGTGGCATTTACTTTCTCCTTTATAATTTTAGCAAAAATTTCCATATATTCTCCAGTTACACATAAAAGCATTAGGAGGATTTAAATTCAGAATAAGCCAAATTTCAAAACTACAAATATTTAATTTTCCACCTGTAAAGATTATTTTTACGGTCCGTATTCTTAGCAAGTGACAGAGACCCAATTCAAAGACAGCTGGGGTATTCAGTGACACTTAGCAACTCACGGAATCTCAGGAAGGGGTGAACAATGCGGTTCAATCTCAGAAACAGATGGAATACGGGATTAAATAAATTACCTCTGGGATTCTCCCCCTGCTTCAGGTAGGCTGGCTTTATCCCATCTCGTCCTGCCTTTCCTGACAAGCCATGCAACCTGGTCACCTGCAAATCACCAGGCCTCGCTCACATCCCCAGCTTCCCAACGTTACCAAAGACCCGGTCCTCGATGAGACTGTCCCCAGAGGACCCCAAACTGGCCGAATCGATTGGGTCTGAGCGTTCAGATGGTGTAAAATTATGTTAGGTCCGCTTCGAACTATGTGTCTGCTGTGGTCAGAGGACCAGTCTCCCGAAGGAACGCTGTACCCACAGAAAAGTGGCCATGCCGAGTGAATGCAAGTATTTACCACCCTAAAATACAAAATTAATTTAGAGTACTTATTACACTTCAATTTCTTCTATCAGGTTCTGTGCGAGATAACAAAAACTAAGTCTAAGCTGGAAAGCCCTTTTATAGGGAGCTTATGATGAATACCATGAGCACTTTTTAGCAAACTAAAACAGAATTGTCACATTATTACTTGCACATCTGTTCAGAGGTTCGTACTGCTTAAGCTCCACAAATTACGAAACTGGTTATGTATGAAGTATCTCTGATATGGCAAGGCCTCCAAAATAATTCAGATATAGCTTCTGGTCTCTGAGTATGTATGATAATTGCAAACAGAGTTCTATAAATCACATATTGGAAACGGCAAAGCGTTTTGGAAAGAGAGGTTCATTAAAAATATATACCTTTTAAATGTTAGTCCAAGATGTAACAGCTGTGTTCATTTTGATTGAAAATGACAGCTTGTAGGGTGGGTGGACCTGGGTGAACAGACATCGATGCACGTGCACTGAGGATTAGCAATATATGCATTCAAAGTTAT
Source organism: Tamandua tetradactyla (assembly GCF_023851605.1). Classification (NCBI taxonomy): domain Eukaryota; kingdom Metazoa; phylum Chordata; class Mammalia; order Pilosa; family Myrmecophagidae; genus Tamandua; species Tamandua tetradactyla. The sequence goes on from NC_135352.1 coordinate 35,799,045, forward strand.
ATGTGGAGGTGGAATTGAGTACTTGTGATTTTATTCTTATTTGTTCACTACTTCAGTTTTCTCTAATGAGTATTTGTTGCTACACTTAATAACAAAAAATTTTTAATTAGTTTTGTTTTTTTTTTTAGATGAAGTGCTTCTGTAAAGTGTTCAGAAGAGGTATAGATATTAATCACACATAACGAAAGCCGGGCTCCTAAAATAAATGTGTATTAAATAATTTTTAATATACTACGGCACTATCATGAGCCCTCGAGCAGTCTGACACGTGCTATAATAATAGAAATAATCACTGTCTAATTTTTGTCTTTCTGAAGTTTGCATTTTTACATGGCAGATTCTCTCAGGAAGGGCTGTGCCTGTGCTCTACTATCATAATTAAATAAACCCCAGGAAGATACCTGCCTGCCCTGTGAGGTACATGTGCATCATGACTAAAATTCTGCGGGCAACTTTTATCATAGAAAGCTGGGTATTAAGAGAAAACTGTAAGCCATCATTAAGCATGTTTCCTGCTATTTGCTCTCTACAATGCAGGCAAGACTGGGGTGTAGAAAACAGAAGATAAAAACGAAGACTCTACATGTCTACCTTATGCTCACAGACCTGCCGCCTCACACTAGGACCTCATGTCTTCCAGGATCTTCCATTTTCTTAAGAAGCACAGACTGGGGGTGGGGGGGTTGAACTTATGCTAAAGGGAATACAGTTGATTTCAGGTTGTAGTTTAGATTCAAACAACTTATCTGCAACTGCCCTTGACTGGTCACATCCTATAGCCCTTAAGTCTGCAAGAAATTGAAAGGAAGCAACATTGTCCTTTTCCCCACCCATACACCGAGACATATGCTCCCCAGGGACCGCACTCATTCACTTAATTTGAAGAAACGCTTGCCCTTGTTTTTAACTTCATGGAACATTGACTGACAACCCCGCACTGAGAAATTACTCCCCCTTATCAGTCTGGTTGAGAATATTTGATAAAACCTCCCTTCCCCTTGTACAGAAATAAATCTGCACCTAACACCAGAGAATCAATAACATATCAATGTTTTCAACCATCCTGCAAAGATTCCATTGTGTCCTGCTCTGTTCAGGGAGCTTTCCATCATATCAATCTACTACAGCAATAATGTAACCTGCAATATATCATTATTGTATGAACCACCAGGCATATGCTGATGTTATCAATTCCAGACTAAGACAAACCATGAAGTGACAATGTTGTCCAAGGACAGCAGCTGCTGACAATGAGGAGGGAAGACCTCAAAGGAAAAGTAATTACATAAACCCTGAAGTATTCTAAATACATGGTAGATGAGATGCAGAAACAATCACATAGTCACATTTTCTCTTTGTGACCATTATTCACTTGCACAGGGTCCAGTAATAGGATTTTTCTTTTAAGTAGCATCTAAAAGAAACATTAAACATTTTTTCAAAGGAGCAGTACCAAATCTTCACAGTTTGCAATAGCTTAGGTTAAACTTAGGAAAGGCAGACTGTGATTTGATAGGCATATTAACTCACAGACTTTTTTCATTTCCCTGCAAAAATTACATCACTTACCATGCTCCAGAAAGTATATAAATTTCCACACACTTTTTATCAAGTCAACCAAGATAGTACATAGCTTGCCATCTTTGCCAATAATATTAGCCATGAATCTCCATATGAAACATGGAACAATGGAGAGCCTGTAATTTCTGTGGAACATTTTTTAAGTCTATACACAATATGTTTTTACATTCTCTCCAGGCTTCAGAAAAAAGAAAGGAGACAGAAAAATATAAAAATCTAGTGTATATTTAAACCAAGCTAGGAGCTGTCACAAATATAAAGTAACCGATGTCACTGAATGCAATAAACAATTGGCAAAAACGAGGGGAGAGCAGCAGTACAGGGAGTTAGAGACTAGTAGAGATCTGCTGTTCTAATATATCTCGGGAAGCCCTGCAAGGCTATCATTTTTTTTATTTTTAAAGAAATAAACTGACTAACCCTCCAAGTAGCAGTGACATCACGATTTCTTCTTCTGCTTTTTTGCTTGCCATGATAGAATTTCAACCTCTTATGTTAGAAATCTCTTAAAAATACAATACTTCCCACATGATAAAATGTGACACCCAGCAAATTGCAAGAAAAGCCTTCCACACATCTTTAAACATAGACAGATAAGATGCAGTGTGCAGGTTTATCTTACCGTAAAGCTTTTGGCCCAAAGTACATAAAGAGCTCTTTCCCCAAAGTTTCCACACCACTGTAAACAGATCCATTAAACAGTCTCAAGAAATTCCGGCTGGAATCATCATTATTATCCGTGGCAGTGGTCTAGTAAAAAATGCGTACACACACATAAACACACACACAACACAAAACAAAATTATAATTTAATTCTTAAATGTACTTTTAATACTTCATGCCAAGGTGCATCTCAATGAAAAGGATGATAATCTCCAACAAGTTAAGTAATGTAATGAGCTGTTTACATACATTTTGACAAATTATTATGCAGTCATTTAAAAAGAAAGAGGCCAAAAAAATTTAGTGAAAAAAAGTAATTGACAAGCAAAATGAGTTTCTTCAAGGACCATATATCTCTGCATATGAAAAGAAAGCACAGGAAAACTATGTAAGTGCTTTAAAACTAAAAACCAGAATACAGAATCTCCCAATTTCCAGAAGTATATCAAGTTTCCTAAGAGAATATTCAGATAAAAGCTGCTAAAAATAAAGGGAAAAATACGAAAAGCAAATATTTTTAATTGCATTGATAAACTCATAAGGAAGCAAGGAATAATAAGAGGTCAAAACCCAAGTGAAAGTGGGAAACAACCCCAAGAGGCAAGCAGATCCCTGAAGCCAGCTTTCACTATGAACGCATTTACGACAGCGCCAATTTTCATAGGTTTATGGGGGCACAGATGACCAGAGATAAAGACTGGGGTCCACCTGAGTAGGGGAATCTAATAGGACACCTTCCCTCTCTTCCCTCCCAACCATATGAAGAATAAAGGAAAAATAAACCCACTACTGCTTTTGCCCATCCATCATGCAAAACTAAACCATGTCTGGTAAGCATTAAAATGTACATAGTGAACACTGTAAAGAATATCAAGGAAATAACAAACATAAAATACAGGTTCTCCGGTGGGGGAGATAAAAGGAATGGGATTGGGTTTCAATACTGGCAATGCTCTGTCTTAAACGGGGCAGTATGTATACCGGTGTTCCTTGTACCATTATTTGTTAGTCTTTAGATATGTTTATAAACATAATTTAATTTATACTCAAAATTTAACAAATAATTTGAAATTATCACATATGCAGAAATATTGTGTAAAAGTGCAATGAATATATATTTATATGTACACATAAGTTAAGAATTAACTCTTAATCTAAGGTAATATCCTCACATATCTACATATCTCTAACATTTTTTTTTCCTTTTTCTCAAATGTACCTAAGGATCTTCAGAAGATCATGGATGAAATCTTGGCAGGTGGGGAAGGAAGGATCCAGGGAGAAAAATTATAGAACAACTTTATATAGAGGGCCTAGAAGCAAATCATAACTTTTCTGTCATTTAAGCTGGAATGATAAAGGTCAGTGATTCTCAAAATTTTGGTTTACAAACATCTGTCACATTTTTCAGCAGAGGCCAGGAGATGAATTTTACCCTATTTCATATGTACAGACCTAGACACCACAGTAGTTTTTCTTACTTTTTGATTGGGAGGGAATTTGTACTACTAACATCACTGCTATTCTAAATGTGTAAGATGACAGATCCACTTTATTCTTTATTTTAATAAATGGTAAAAAAGAAAAAAAGTTGTGGTACTTAGGTTACAGGGATAATAGAAGTAAGATTAAAAAAATAAATAGAAAAGATTGTGAACAGAGACTATTCTTCCACTAAATCCATTTAACATTGTCATGGTGGCAGCCAATGCCAGGATTATCCAACAAATCTGAAGTTCGGGGAACTGAATTTACATGCCTCCCTTGCATAATAACTACTGGTGAATCAATCACAGGTTTAGAATGACTGATGAGTAAATGCAAAGGAGTAATTAAAAATGGCAGCCTTTTAGCTCTACACAAATCTGTGGGAAGCTCTAGCCTAGCATCAGGAACTATAGATGCGTATGTCACCATGTTCTCAGACTATCTGCCTCTGACTTCTCTTTCTTGGATGGACTCTAGGTCAATGATTATCAAGCACTGGAAAGGCAGGTTTGAATGTTCAGTGAGGGAAGAACATACGCTCACATTGCCCTTGATTTTATAAATGAACTTGTTGGAGTCCTGAACACTGAAGCACCAAGAGTCTCCATGCTTTCCTTCCCAACAAAGGACTTTAAGCCACTTATATACGCTTGGAGCCAAAAGTAGAGTCAGATAGTAGGTAAATGTAGGACTCCAGGACAAATAATCAGTATGTGAAAAGTTCTTCTCAACTGGGGGTGAAAGGGCAGGTCAGTGGTAGAATTCTTGCCTGCCATGCAAGAGACCTGGGTTTGATTTCCAGCCCATGCAATAACCACCCCCCCACCTCCAAGAGAAAAGTAAAAAATGATGCTGCAATAACAGGATAGTTACATGGAAAAAGAATGAAATGTGACTCCTACCATACAGCATACCAAAAAAAAAGTAATTTAAAATTTCTTCTCAACTATTCAGGACACTTTTATGATGATGACACGCAGATACAGAATTGTTTTGCGTAAACCTTTGCCTCAACATAGATTAGGTTTATAGTTTTAGGATCTCTGAGTCAGTCTTATAAAGATTTTTAAGCTTCATTTCTAAATTAATGTTTCAGAGCCTTGTTTCCCCACGTGCCAATGCTAAGAGTCTCCTATCCCCCGACAATAGTCTTCACTAGCAACTGGTTTTATCAAAGCCCTGTGAAGTCTGCTAGCTGCTGTCAGGGTTCCCAGCAGAGGTGAAGGGATTAATTTTACCACATTTCATATATTCAGACCTAGACACCATAGCAGCTTTCTTTACTTCTTGGTTAAGAGGGAATTTGCTACTTTAATCATCTCAGTACTTTAATCACCCATAACTCTTTAAGTCCCACAAGTTAAATCTTAAAAATTCAATATCTATCTAATCTCTGACTAACCAATTAGAATATTCTTCTGTCAGCTCCTACATCACTATTTGCCACTGTCTTGGCCCTAAACCTAATCGCCCCATTTCTCTACTTCCCAAGACGGGTAACCATGTGACTGGGTTATACTTACTCAGTATTTGTCTGTTCCCTGTTCAGACCTTCTTTCCTCTACTTAATTTTTGTTTTATAATGGCTCCTGGCAAAGAGACAAACAAGGTAACCTTGAAATAGATGGTGCTGTCTATTAACAGTAAGTGAGTCCCAACTGCCTAATGTTAAGTCTGCTAAATTAACAGCTTTGACAAGAAAATACACTGTTTAGTTTAAAACTCTTAACACTCAACAGCTATGAGAGTTCATCTTATTCACTTGGCTTTGTCTACAAGTTTGACATGCTGTGACAACAAAGATGTTATGTGATGTCTGGAAAGACAGGTCTCCCCATTAAAATGGACCTTGCATGGCTGTTTAATTGGAATCATTCATTTTAGAAAAGCTTTTTGATTTTCTACTATGTGCTAGGCCATGTGCTAGCTGCTGGGGTCATATCAGTGAATAAACAACCAAAATCTACTGCCCTCAAGAAGGTTGTATTCTAGGGGGGTGGAGAGAAGTAAACAATACATGTAATAAAAAGTTAGAACACTTCGAAAAGAAATGGAGATGAAAAAGAGGGATCAGATTGGGGAAGGCGGAGCATGTTGCAATTTTTAAAAAGGTAGTCATAACCTCATTGGGAAAATGACATTTGAGCAAATCTTAAAGGACACTACAATCCCAGCAAAAGACATCAGTGCAAAGGCCCTGTTCTAGTTTGCTAACTGCTGGAATGCAATATACCAGGAACAGAATGGCTTTTTAAAAGGGGAATTTAGTAAGTTGTCTAGTTCACAGTTCTAAGTCTGAGAAAGTGTCTCAATTAAAACAAGTCTATGGAAATGTCCAATCAAAGGCATCCAGGGAAAGATACCTTGGTTCATCAAGGCCAATGAAGTTCAAGGTTTTTCTCTCAAGTGGAAGGGCACATGCGAAAGACAGTCACAATTTCTCTCTCATCAGGAAAGGCACATGGTGAACATGGTCAGGGTTTCTCTCTCATCCGGAAGGGCACGTGGCAAACACGGGATCATCTGCCAGCTTCCTCTCCTGGCTTCCTGTTTCATGAAGCTCCCGAGGAGGCGTTTTCCTTCTTCATCTCCAAAGGTCACTGGCTGGTGGACTCTGCTTCTCGTGGCTATGTCGTTCTGCTCTGCTCTCTCTGAATCTCTCCCTGAATCTCCCAAAATGTTTACTCTTTTATAGGACATCAGAAACTAATCAAGACCCACCCAACTGGGTGGAGACACGCCTCTACCTAATCCAGTTTGACAACCACTCTTGATCAAATAGCATCTCTGGAGAGATGATCTAATTACAGTTTCAAACCCACAGTACGAATAGGGATTAGAAGAAATGGCTGCCTTTACAAACTGGGATGAGGATTAAAACATGGCTTTTCTAGGGTACATACATCCTTTCAAACCAGCACAGGCCCTAAAGTGGGAGTGTGTCTGCTGTGTTGGAAAAAATGGCACTGAGGGCAGTTTGGCTAGAGCGTGGAGCACAAGAGGAGAGTAGTGTGAAGTCTGACACATAACAGGAAGTAGAGCGTGTGGCCCATAAGAGCCACTCTAAGGGCTGGATTTTTCTCTGACATAAATGAAGAGAGGAAAGGAAAGCTCTCCATTACCTTTTTAAATGTTCTTTTTGGCTGCTGAGTAGAATTGTGGTAAGATAACGGAACATGGAAAAAGGAAAGTCCTTAAAAGACTACTGCAATAATGCAGACAAAAGATGAAAGAGATCTGGACCACTGTGGTATCAACAGAAGTGGTAAAACATAGTCATAGTTTTGGACATCTTTTGTAGGTAGAAAAAAAAGTCTTTGCTGGTAGATTGAATGTATGAGAGGCAAGAGAAAGAGAGGGGTCTAGGATGATCTATTTTTAGTCTGAACAGTAGGAAATAAAGAAGTACCATCAACTGAAATGAGAAAGATTTTGAAAAAACAGGTTGGGAGAAGGCCAGATTCAGTTTTCGACACGTTACGGTTAGGTGTCTGTTCTAATTAGCTAGCTGCCGGAATGCAACACACCAGAGATGGATTGGCTTTTAATAAAAGGGGATTTATTTTGTTGGTTCTTCAGAGGAAAGGCAGCTAACTTTCCACTGAGGCTCTTTTCTTACGTGGAAGGCACAGGATGGTCTCTGCTGGTCTTCTCTCCAGGCCCCTGGGTTCCAACAACTTTCCCCAGGGTGATTTCTTTCTCCATCTCCAAGGGCCCGGGCTGAGCTGCAAGTGCTGAGATGAGGAATGCCAAGCTGCTAGACTGTGCTACATTGCGTTCTCTCATTTAAGCACAAGCCAATTAAGTTAAACGTCACTCATTGCAGCAGACACGCCTCCTAGCCGACTGCAGATGTAATTAGCAACAGATGAGATTCACCTACCATTGGCTCATGTCCACAGCAACAGAACTAGGTGCTTTCACCTGGCCAAGTTGACAAGTGAATCTAACTACCACAGTGTCTATTAGACATCCAAGCAGGGACATCAAGTAGATAATTGGATATATGGTCTGTAGCTCAACAAAAAAGTCTGGGCTGGAGATACACATTTGCTGATCAACATATAAATGGCTTCTAAAGCTAGGAAAGTGGATGAGATCAGCAGGAACCAAATATCAACAAAGCAAGAAGGGGCCCAAGAAGTGAGGTCTGGGGTACTTCAGTGTTATGACAGTGGGGATAAGAAGAACAAGCAAAGGAGACTGAGAAGATGCCAACAAAGTAGAAGCAAAACCAAGCAAGTGTGTATCCTAGAAGTCATGTGAAAACATGTTTCAAGGAAGAAGTATCAATGGCTACTGTTCTAGTTTGCTAGCTTCCGGAATGCTATATACCAGAAACAGAGCAGCTTTTAAAAAGGGGAGTTTAATAAGTTGCAAGTGAACAGTTTTTGGGCCATGGAAATATCCCAATTGAAACAAGTCTATAGAAATGTCCAATTTAAGGCATCCAGGGAAAGATACCTCGGTTCAAGAAAGCCAATGAAGTTCAACATTTCTCTCTCAGCTGCAAGGAAACATGGCGAACATGGTGGCATCTGCTGATTTTCTCGGAGCTCTACCAAAAGGACTCTCTCCAAAATGTTTCTTCTTTTAAAGGATTCCAGTAAGCAACTCCACCTTCAGTGGGTGAAGACTCCATGGAAACAATCAAAATGCTCCCACCCAGTAATATTGAATGAGGATTAAAGGACATGGCTTTTCTGGGGTTCACCACAGATTCAAACCAACACAACTACTAATAAACCAAATTAAATGAAGATAGAGACTTGACTACTGGATTTAGTAATGCAAAGCTAATTCGTGACAAACGTTTTGGAGACATGGTAGGGGGTCAAATGCCTGATTTAAAAGGTATTAGGAGAGGAATTAGAGCCAGCATGAATACACAATGTTATAAAAAGTAACAGAGAAATAGGCTGGTAGCTGAGGGGAAGTAGGGTCACATGTTTCCACTTTATGATAGAATATATTTACATGTTGGTGAAAAGACTCAGTAGAGGAGAAAACATTAATTATGCAGGAGAAGGAAGAGAACAACTGGAGCAATGTCTTTAAAAGTCAAAAGAGATAGTTGAAGTACACACATGGTTCTTTGGTCTTGATAGGATCAGGGACAGTTCATCCATTCCATCAGAAAGGAAGGCAGATTGATATGCGTACAGATGCTGGTAGTAGGTAGATGTAGTTGTGCATATTCTCCTGTGAACGATTCAGTTTTTTCAGCAAGTTGGAATCAAAGCCATCAACTGAAAGAAAGGTAGGCCACCTGACTCTGGATCCCCTAAAGTTATGTGTAGCAAATAATAATATTACTCAGTTTTTCCAGGTTCAGACATCACAATCAGGCCAATGGCCTCACACATACGGTGTTATTGGTTCCATCCTAGTAAGTGCATGCATCTGCTAAGCTATGAAAAATGCCATTGAGACCTCATTCAATAGGACCACACGAGGTATTCTTAAATACTCACATCAACTAAATGCTTTTCAGTTCACAGCGTTAATCTAACTGAAAGAGAGTACTCCTTGTGGTTAGATTATAACATTGCCTGACTCTTTATTCTATGGATCTCAAAACCCAGCCAATTTTCTGGGGAAGTTTCCCACTTTAAAAGAAGGACTTATGCTCAATGTCTAGACTGGACACTGCCATCCAAAGCTGCCCCATTATCAAACCACCCATGTTTAATCCAGCAGCAATATACAACTAGTTTTCTTGTATTTGGCTGACCAAAATACTTATGGGGACCACTTATATCAAGTTTGTCTGTACCACTTATTCTTAAACTACTATATGGCATACAGAAGAGATTAACTGAAAGAAACAGCTAAAAAGCTAGTAAAAATATGGGTTATAGTTAAAACCTTTACCTCTTCTTGCCAAGATGTTAAAATGCTCAGGGTTTCTAATAATATCTATTAAGTAGACATTCAAGCCTAATTTATACTGATAACTCTCCTAGATTTTCCCCAGGAAATTTCTAACCATATGCTAAATGGGCCTATAAAATTTTGCCTCTCAGAGCCACCAGAACCGACAGAGCCCACAGAGCCAGAGACCTTTGGAAATGAAGAAGGAAAATGGCCCTGGGGAAGCTTCATGAAACAAGAAGCCACAAGAGAAAGTTAGCAGATGTTGCTTTCTCCCAGCTGCGAGAGAAACCCCAAACTTCATTGGTCTTACTTGAGGGAAGGTCACCTCTTGTAGGTGCCTTAATTTGGACATTTTCATGGCCTTAGAACTGCAAACTTGCAACTTAATAAATTCCCCTTTCTAAAAGCGACAAAAAAAAAAATTCTTCCTCTGGATTTTATAGAATCTATTCTGGGAAATCTGCATCAGCTCCCTTATATAGCTTATGGAAAGCAGAGTTGAAACATCCCCTCTAACCCACTTTGCAAGGTAGGACAAAAAAGAAAGTTTGTATTTCCAGGATTAATCCATGAAGGCATTAAAGTTTGTCTTGAAGCAGATATCTATATGCTCTCCAAATCTATTATCAGCTATCAGAAATGACTAAAAGTTTAATTGATCCAGTCATTTTAAAAAAGGTCTTAGGAGATGACCCTCCAAAGCTTTATGGTTACCGGGCCACTTATTAACAAGACAGAGAGGAATGTGTGCCCTTGTAAATAAATTCTCTTGTGTGTAGGAGGATGAATCCAAAAATATAAAGGCCAATATATTTAAAATGCATGAGACCATTAAATCTCTTCACACAGCTGTCAATGAAATGTGAAATATGTTGTCCTGGCTGACGGAGCCTCAAAGAGAACCACAAAGCAAATCCTTAAAGGTGTTTAACACCTGTCTGATTTTACTGGTGTTTTTCCCTTTTCGCCATAATTAAAAGCAACATACAATATGACATCAAAAACAAACAAACAAAAAACCAAAAAAGAAAGTTGAAACAGTTATGAAATTAAACGCTCTACAAATGTTGGAAAAATGTTCTTGGCCTGATGGAGATGAATATTACAACACAGATGTCGGCAGAAGGGCAAGTGGAGAACCAATCACAAGGAGGGAAATATCCACTGGTGGAAAAAATACTGATCCAAAACTATCAAATGACCTTGGTGCAGGAGACACTGTCCCACATGCCAATGCCATGTGGCCTTTGTTTGAATCAGGTTTTCTATACTTGATGAGGTGTTTGGGAATCAAAATGAAACTTTAATATAACTTCTTACTCATTCACATATACAGTCTTTGTAATTCTCTCTGGCATTAGTGTTTCCCTAGCTGGGCAACAGAATAACTCTGAGGCTTCTATCTGCCAAACCTAGTAGTCTTTTTCACAACCCCTGTCAGAGTTCCTACCACACTTGAGAAGCTATACTTCTGTTTTTTCCTGTTTTCTATATGCTGTTTGGGGACAGTAACTATCTTGTCTAGCGAATGTCCACTAGAGTGTCACACAATGCTTGGGTTCAGTAAACATATGTGGGATCAATCAGACCCCTCCTTATCTTCCCTCTTTCTGTCTTAAGACTGAGAAAGTTCAGTCTTCTTGTCTTCCCACTCAACATTCCCAACTTCCTTTAACTCCCAAGACTTCTTGACAAAAACTTCTACTCTACCACTGGTTTCCCCTCCTAATGAAATTATTAACACCCAGGTTCTTACTTTCTAATTATCTACAATGGTGTGAGGCTTAAACATCTGAGGAACAAATTCTCATGACTGCCAAAAGCTACAGATAGTAGAATACTGTATTTACCAGAATTTCCCATAAAGTAAAAGGAGTCTAGTGTAGGAAGGGATTGATGTATTTTCAGCAGCCAGTCTTATAGTGTGGTTTTTAGTTGAGCGCTTACTTAGCTCTTAAATGTTCATTTTGAAAACATGTATTCCAATACTTGGTTTTGATTTTGAGGGAAATGATACCTAGAGAACTTTTACATTCTGTAATCTATCATCCAGGCACTGTGTCCCAAGTCATCTAATTTCACTATCATTTCTAAAATAATCAGGTCATGGATTATATACTGGGTACAAAAATAAACTGTTCAACTTATGATTGATTGTCTTAAGAACCTATTCTTTGTTTTTGTTTTTCTAGCCCTAAATTAAGGAGAAATTCTGGCATACCAGTGACAGCTAGTTCCACTTATTTCGAAAGCTACTGTCTACAAATTGGGCAAGGCTTTTGCAATAAGCCTAAGATTTACAAGATTCTCACGTGTACTCTTTTAGAATCTAGGGTTATCACCTCTTTCTCTAGACTACAGCTGCCCAGACACTTTCAAAATTTAATTTCCACAAGCCTATCATCTTTGCTGTAACCATACACAATTGCCCAATGTACACTTGAACTTTCCCATGTTGAACCTTATAATCCTGTTACTCTATTATTTGAACATTTCATCCTTATTTTAATTCTAAAATGGAGATGAAAATCTTCTTTGCCACAATTTTAAGTATGATTGAGAAGGGCTCACCTTCACATTTTCAAGTGGCTTAATAATATGAAATCTTCAAAACAACATATATTTTCACAGACAGCACATGATTTATTGTGCTGTTACCATTTATCCTGCCTATCCACGGGTGAACAAGGAAGATGAACTTTTCAGAGCAGAATAAGACTTTTCCATAGATAAATGTTTCAACTCTAGTGCAGTCACATATTTTTCCCCACAGGAAGAAAAAAAATAGTACTATATTTACTTGCATATTCTCTCCTCCTTTTTTTCCCCACAGGCTTTCTCCCTCTATACAGTTATGTTTCTTTAACAGAGGTCATATAGCTACAATTTAAACCATCAAGAACATAGTAAAGAACCTGATTTTAAAATGCTCCCTAAGCACCAAGATAGAGGTTATAAGGTCAGACATCAAAACACCATCCTCAATTTTGTATAAGCAGAACCTTTAAGCACTTAGCCAGATACTAAATGTTTTGTACATAATTTGAGGGCACCAAATGATTATAATCCCTTCCTGAGGTAAGAGGATGTTTCTCAGCTAAATTGATCCGGTGAGAAAGCACAGGGAGGAAAAGGAACAATTAACAGGATGTGTGCTTTTTTGTGCATTAAACTAAGAGTTTTATACATCCTCTAATTTAATCCTGACTAAATAAGCTAAGATGTGAGGATAAGCATCTCCAGATAAAGAAGTAACAAAAGAGCTGGAATTCAAAATCAAGAGGTTCAGATGTTCTTTTCTCTAAGCACATTGAATACTTTAGTGCTGTTTAAAAAGCTACAATGGCTATGAAAAATCACCTCCCTTACTTTTTCATCTGGAAGAATGAGAGGTTGGCTAGACTTCACCATTATTTCTTGTTTGATGATTCCATATAAACTGGGTACTGATAATGATACTCTTGAGTCATTAAAGTAAATCCATCATCAGGATTCATTTAAGAATGTAAAGGAGTATATAATGCACATTAATAAAACATTTTTGGGTGGGCCATGGTGGCTCAGGAGGTAAGAGTGCTTGCCTGACATGCCCGAGGACCCGGATTCGATTCCCGGTGCCTGCCCATGTTAAAAAAAAAAAGAGATATATTTTAAAACCCTTTGGACACTTATAGGAGCAAGCTTTGTTTATCTGGAAAATGAATCTCTGTATTTTAGCTCGTTCCTTCAAATAATGGCAATAAAAAAAGCTATGAGTTTTCTTCTTCCATTTTTGAAGAAGGGGAAAATAAAGGAAAACTTTCACTGCGTGGCTTCATGATTTTATTATAGTAAAAATTTTCACATAATATAGTAAAATATATACAAACTCATAATTACAACAGCATAAAGTGAATTTATTTGTAAATCCTTAATCCCTTTGCACTATTCAAAACTTTGCTCTTCCCCTACCACTTGTTCATTCAAACTTGTATTGACTGCCTACTGTGGTCATGACACTGTGAAGTCTATATACTGATAAATAAGAGTAGCTGGTGTATTAAATACATTTATCAAATCTTAAGGAGTGATGGGAATAGCCAGAGGACCATTGTTTCAAACTAAATGAATTGCCTGTAAATAAACTCTGTTTCATACCCTGTTTTGTGCAAAAGAGACTGAAAACACATGCAGATACATACTGATTTCACCAAAATATTGTATCCACCCAACAATTAAAATGGAGGATTGACTCTTCACAGCTCATTAACCCGACATGTTCATTTATATTCCAGTGTTGTTTCTTAACATAAGGTTCCACAAGCTCCAGCAGAACTTCATGCAATTTGCTTACACACTTGCATAATTTTATGCTGACAAGACAGTGGATCAAAACTCAAAGAAATAACATAGTGTATATATGACTAGCAGAGGCTGGGATCTTCTATGGCTATTTCTCCTTTCAAACAAGGATCGGCTGTCTGAGACATGCATTAAAGTGTGTTCTTTATGAGCTTTAAACTGGAGCATACGATGTATATAAACTGGTTTATACTGGCAGTAGCTACTTGAGGTGTTTTTTGTTTGTTTTTTGGTACAATGATTATCTAAAGTTTAAGTTATTTTCTTAACGGTCCAATGAATATTTCTCTAGCTCTCTTTTTAAACTGTGTTCATATTTACTGCACTGTAAAGAACATAGTGTGCAATTATTAAATTATTTTTAAATGCTGCCTTGTGAAAACTAATCATATCATGCCAGTAGCAGAAAACATTTCAACAGCTTTAACTCTCTGGCATAAATGCCTAAGAAACATGGGCTCTGCCTGTTACACTAAATATGCTGCCTGAGGTGTGTGACAACCTACCAAGTTTTGATGAAATTTACTATACTATAGCTCCAACATCTCTCTAAATTGCAGAAGCTCTTCGTGTATTTCAAAGTTTAATTTTTCAGGTCAAATGTCCAGAATGTGAAGCCAAACAAAATATGTGAAACTTTACCAACAGCCACAGAGAGATTATTTAATTCCAAATTGATTTGCAAATCGAGTTTCCATAGAACCAGATTCCTGTTTCTAATCACAAAGACCTATTCCAATTTTAAATACCCTCTGTTAAGCCACCAAACGTAATAGCTTAAAGTGCATGACTTTTTATTTGCAGGTTACAACTTATTTCGGTATTGCTACCAAGAGCTGTTTGTAAATGACAAACCATTAATGAAGCCTTTATATTGTATGAGGCTGCAAAGCTGAATATGCAATCTGAAAGCCTTCAAAAGAGAATTATTAGAGTAGATACGAGAACTGAACATGACTAAATTGAACATAACTAAAAATAGTAGCAGACACAGCAAAAATCCAAGGTCTCATTTCTCTAGTTAATAAAATATCATTATTACATATTACCATTCTATTAGTCACTTTCCTACTGAATCGTTTATACCAGAAGAGCTTCAGCATGCTTAAAAGTGGAGGCTTTTGAGCCTGATAGAAAGGAGATCAACTCTTGGCTCAACTAAGATTGAACCAAGAAATTACATTTCTAAATATGTGATCTCGAGCAACTGATTTAAATTCTCTTTGAGCCTCATATTCCTCATCTGTAGAATCAGGCAAATCGTTTGTTATAGGGTTATTATTTCACAGGACTAAATGAGATAATGTATGTTAGAGGGCTTCAAAAACACTTTATGCTTTGCCACCAGTGACTAACAAATTTGAAGGAAACGTCCACGTGATTTTGGGTAATATTTACTTAAAACAGGTTGGATTCTCACAGCAGGAGCTTTATCTTATTCTTCTCTGTATCCCCAAGATCTAGCATAAAACCTAACAAAAACATATCTTTGTTGAATGATGAAAATTATGATATCTAAAACCATATCCACAGCAAACCTACTGCCAAGCCCTATTGCCTTTACTTTTAAAATAGTGATTCTGTTCCTTTCTCTTCATTTCTCCCACCAACTGGCTATTTTAAGCTCTAGTCACTTCTCATCCGGATTACTGCAGTTGTCCCCTGAAGGAGAAGCATCTACTCTGGCTGTCCTCCAGTCCTTTCATTTTCCTTTTCAAGGCACAGTGATTTTTCCAAAGTCTAAATGGACCTTATCACACTTCAAAGATCCCCATTACTTTCAGGATAAAAACTAGTCCCCCTAACCTGATCTACAGAGCTCTGCACTGCCTGCTCCTACCACCAGCCCAATCTTATTTCAAACCACCTTCCTTCCATCTCATCCTCCCTTTCCCAGCTACCCAGGTTTTCTTTTAGTTCCTCCTATACCTGAAGCTCTCTTGCTTTGCCATCTGTTTGTGTTTTGCCTGCCAACCCTCTACCCAGGTTCTGCATATTTCCTACTCACCCTCCAGACAGCAGCTTAATTGTTTCTTCCCAGAGGAAGCCTTCCTTGACCTTCCTCAGTCCTTATAGTACCATGTATCTAGCACTCCTTCAGAATACTTACCAATTTATCGTTCTTCATGCTATTATTGAATGAATGCCTGTGTATCTCCCCAACTAAAGTATGGGTTCCAGGAGGGAAAGCATTTGATTTTGCTCATTTTGCATACCTCAGGTTCCTTAAGTATACAATTTTTTTTTTTGAATGAGTGATTTCAATACACATTAATGCCCTTAATGCCCAATCCAAGATCCATCTGTATGGGGCCCTGAAACTATTTCCAGAAACACTATAATACTCTGTAGTAGGTACAGAGTACTTACTAACATATAAAGTCAAAATAAATAAAATTAAAGGGCAATTGGAAGGACATGCAAAACATTCTTTTTTTTTTTTTTCGATTTGAAAACATATTTTCCTACACCTAGGGCCTCATTTCTTTCAAGCTGTAAGCATATGATAATTTCATAGCAGGCAGCTTTTTATTCAAGGACCACAGGCTAGGAAGGAAGCTTTGCAGTAGAAATTGAAGTACAGCACAATATTGCCCGCATCCATGAAATACAATCATCCACACATCTAAAAGGCTTTTAAAGCATGATGACTAAATCAGAATATTTTTAATACAGGCTCTGAGTTCTTATCAAAGGAATGCCAAACCATTTGCAGTGAATGTCTGAGTGGCAAGAAGCTGTGCTACATTCATTTTTAAAAGAAACAGTCACTTAAGGGAACCAGAACTGGGTTTCACTGCCCCTTCATTTAGACGGCAATATTGAGTGGCAAAGTTTGTGCTAAATTTACTACTTTCAGTTTCAGAATTATATAATGCTTGTGAAATACATACCAATTTTAAAATATTGGACAAGGGCTAGAATTTTATCCTAAAAGCTTAATATCTTAAAAATGTGGAGGGCAAGGAAGGAAAAAAAGACATGTCAGAGGCTGTAGAGATCTGATAAAATTAGCAGTAGAAGATGCAGCCACAGACCTGAGAAGTCATCTTTTGCTGGGTTATAAAGCTCATCAGGATGACAGGGAATGAAACACCCTCCGTCAGTTCCCAGCTACCCCAGCCCAGCGCGCCAGCAGTTCTCTACTACGCAGTCGCCCTAGCAAAGGCCTTCCTCCTGGAAAGTTTAGACGAACTTTGAGAAACGTGGGGCCTTGGAAACTTGAACCACCGCAGAGAGATGATACGCTGGGGGTCTTTATTCCATTTCCCCCTGCCGACCCCTTGGCAAGTTCACAGGAACAGCTCACCTGGCAAGAGGCCGCGGGGGCTGCGCGTGGCAGCCCGGGTCCCCCCGGGTCCTGCAGAGCGCTTCCCCGCACGGCCCTCACCACCTGGCCCGGCCGCACCTGCGCCCGGATTTTCTCTCCATTCAGGGTACAGCCTGGTCCTTCCACCATCTCCGGACGAGGGAAGACGCTCCCAAGAGCTTCAAGGCCCAGATAAGAAAAAACTGCTGAGCAGCTCGCCCTCCGCGCCAGTAACACTGCTCGGCGGAGAGGAAATTCAAATCTCCCGCGCGCTCGGCCCCGCCCCGGTTCCGGGTCAGCCCCGCCCGGCCCCGCCCCTCCCCGGCGCCACCACCCCCCCGATTGCTATCCGCCCCCAACGCGGGTCAGCCCCGCCCCTTCCCCGCCCCGAACAGGACAGCTCCCGCCCTTTCCCCGCCCCTTCCCCGCCCCGAACACCGGCCAGCCCCGTCCCCGCGGCGCGAGGGGTGGGGTTCTGCCCGTGGTCTCTCCACTGATGGATCGCTCCGGGTCAGTGCGGCAGGCCCTCTGGGCTGACCTGGAAGGGCAGAGCAAACTGGGACTTGAGAGGCTCCAAGTTTATTTTCTGCTTCAAGGTTTTGCCCTTTCCCTTGAGCTGCTCAGCCAGGTAACCATATTTTCTGAGCTAGTCCTTTTCCTCTATCCTATAGTCCAGAGTTTTCACACACTGACTGGCCTCTGCTTTTTTGTCTGCACTGTTTTGGATGCGGCTGGGAGAAAAGAGCCTGTGAACAAGCGCCTTAATGTAATGTTTCACCTTTAGGTGGGCATGTCTTAGAAAAAAAGTCTTTACGTGCTAGATATATTTTAGTATCTCTATTAACAAACCTCTTTTATTTTTAGATAGCTGAGCTGCCTGAGTTCTGCCCAAATCCATGCAGCCATATTGTTACAGGATGCCCCAAGACGAGTGCTATTTGAGTTTTCTTTGTAAAAAAAAATAGGGTTTTATACAAATTTGAGGGCCATGTATAACTTTTCAGATTTACCGGCAAAACCACCAAAAGATACATGCATACACCATACATTTAAATATATGAAGTTAATGGCTCCACGCAGTTATAATTCTGAAAAATACTCCTTTTTGAAAATTGAAGTATAGAACATAGAAAGAGAATTTCAATTTTTATGTGATTTAATAAGCGTATCACCGTGCTGCAGTTAAACCAGAAGAATGTATATATTCGAGACTTGAATTTGAATATACTAAAATTGAAAAGCATAAAATCTTTCTTTTTATGGTGAGAGATAAGTGGTCAGAAGTTAGCTAGAACAGGTTCATGACTATTTGTACTTTGCACCTTGTTTTATTTTGGTTTACTCTTCTAATTATGTTACTATATAATAAAGAGATAATCCTGCTCCCTGAACCTGGAATGAAGTCCTATATACTTTTTTCAGTTTCACCTTTTTATTGTGAAGAAACAAATTATCACGATTGTTACTTCACAGTTTCTGTGGGCCAGGAATTTGGCTGCTGTCTGGCTGTGTGCTTTTGGCTCTGTCTGCTGAGAGGTTACAGTCAAAATTTTGGCCAGGGATACAGTAATCAAAAGGCTTAATTGTGACTGGAAGATTCTCTTCTCGCATGGCTGTGGCAGGAGGTTCAGTTCCCTTTCTCTCTCTCAGCTTGACTGTTCTTACCGCCTGGCAGCAGGCTTCCCCCAGACTGAGTGATCCAAGAGACAGGGCAAGGAGGTAGCTGAAATGCCCATTCTTACTTAGCTCCGAAGTGACACACCGTCATTCACTCCTTTTTCTATTCATTAGAAGTCAGCCATTAAGTGCAGTCCACACTTAAGGGGACAGAAATTAAACTCTGCTGCTTGAAGGGTGTGGAATTTGTGGACATATTTTGAAAGTATCATGACGTCATTTATCTTATTTACCATGGGTTTCTCGTTTGGATGTGGTGTACTGGTGCACATTTGGGTTATGATGTTCATTTAGAATTAGGGCTTACATTCCCAAGAGCTGAGTAAGAATTGAACACTGACAGGATGACATTAAGAGATTTCATGGATGTGACATGCGAAGCCCTGTCAGATTTTATTTATATGGTATTCTTCTTTGTCTCTCATTCCAATCAAGAGCAATCAAAGCAATCCAGTCAAAAGGAAATTTCTGTGCATGCATTGTGTGATGACAGTGTCTGTCAAAACAGTGGAACCATCACCTTTGCAGGCAAACCTACCCAGGTGTGGACTTTTGCTACTTCTCACCCAGCCTATGGCAGTAACCTTCTGATGGCCATCCTCCTTGCCCTATTCCTTTCATAGTGCAACCACAATACACTTCTTAAGCAGTTTCTTCTTAAGCATAGTTTCCCAATTGTTGACTTTATAACAAATTACTCATTTTCTCTAAAACTTCCTTTCTTCATATGTAAAATGAAGAAAACTTTTCCCATCCCTTCCATATGATTGCTGATATTCACAAATAATATAACATATCTGAAAGTACTTTGAAAATTATAAAGCACTCTACTGATTCAAGGAATTCAGATAAACTCTTACAGAATATATTTTTAGTATCTTGGCTTATGCTGTTATTCTCACCTTTTTGAACTTCCTCTTAATCCTAGTTTCTTGAGATTCTCCTCACCTTTGAGGCCTAGTGGAATATATATCCTTCAAGAACCTTCCAGATACAGTCAGAATTAATCTCTTCTCTTCTAAAGTTAGTTCTTACAGAGAATTTACCAAACTTTACCTTGTGTTTCAGTTTGCTAAGGCTGTCAGAATGTGATACACCAGAAATGGATTGGCTTTTAAAAAGGGGACGTATTAGATTACAAATTTGCAGTGCTAAGGCCATGAAAATGTCTGAATTAAGGCATCAAGAGGGAGATACCCTCTCTGGGGAAAGGCTGCTGGCATCTGGGATCCCTCTATCACATGCGAAGGCATATGGTGGTGTTTCGGGGACTTCTTGCCTGGTTCTTGTTTTAAACTAGCTCTCTGAGCTCCTGTGGGTCCTCCTGGTTTCTCCTGGGGCATTTTCTTCTTCTCTCTTAGCTTCTTGAGCCCTCTGAGTTTCATCTCATAGTGGGCTCCAGTAACAGAATTAAGACCCTCCTTGAATGGGTCACGTCTCCATGGAAGCAACTTAATCAGAAGGTCCCATCCAACAATAGGGCCGCCCACATGTCAGTGGATTAAAAGAACATAGTCTTCTCTGGTCTACATAACACATTCAAACCAGCACACCTAGTGTTAGTATTACATATTAGTCTCTAACTAGACACATTCCTTGATGATTATTACCTTAAGTTTGAAAAAATTGGACTTGTCTGTCACCAAAAACATTTCTACCAGCCTTACATATATGCCTTTCATGCCATTCTTATGATTTAAAATTTCGTGTTTTCAGATACTTCTTTTAGAGTAAATTTTATTGAAAATGCACTGTTACTTTTATTCACTGACCTTGTAGAATACTATCTTTATTAGGTTTAACAAGCTAGTAAATTAGTCATATTCTTGAGGAAATAAAAGCAACCATATGTGCAGCCATTTGTGTGCATTATTTATTTTTATCTTCAAAATAACTCTGCATGATGGTTAGGACAGACAGATGAAGAAACTGAGTCTCAGACCAATGGTTATTTTCCATGATCCCATGTAGGTACCAACAAAGGTGTATAAATGGAACCCAAATTTTGTGATTCCTAATCCAGGGTTCTTTTTACTACCAACACAGTGTTGTGTTGATGATGTAAAAATGTCCAAAACATTGGAAAGGTCAGCTTCTTCAGAATCTCAAGTAATTGATCTACAGCACACAGGCACAGAGTCCTAGTGGAAAAGTGTTGAAAGGGGGTATCTATCAGCATTTACCTATCATCTTCAAAGGAGATGGTTGGGAACTAAAAAAAAAAATGTGAATTTACCTTGTAGAGATTTACATTAATGAAACCATTTAATGTTTGCTTGTGCAAGGGTACTAGGTGACACAGAGGAGTCTTTGCACTCAAGGAAATCAAATGTAGTTGGCAATACTCGCACTTAAAAAAAATGTTATAAAAGACAAAAAATATCTCATGTTTAGTGAAAAAGGGATAGATAGAATTTGGAACATGCTCAGAGAAGAGAGAAGAATTAAGGAGTGGAGGCCCTAGGCAATTAGAAATGTCAAGTAAGTGAATTAAAAGCAGAAATGTCAGGAGGGGATTACATCAGAAATATTTCTAGGAACCATAATTCTGGAGACCACAGGGTAAAGAAAAATAGAATTATTTTTCCCAACATAGTAGGTAGCTAATGAATGTTTTGAGGGGGTGTAGAGATCCCCAAATCCACATATTCACAGTATTTACATATTAAAACTGAAATCTGGAACTTCGTTCGAGCTCTGGAGAGAAACACAGGCTGCGACACGGACTCCTTATCTGCCTGTTCTTCATTAAGAAATAGATCACACTTGCTGAGATTAGGTGAATAGAGTTTCTTTACACAATATTGAGTTCATAACATTTTGAAAAGTCCATAGTTCAAGATTTCTCTATCTTCACTAATAACAGTATAAGATACTTACTTAGTGCTTCCCTGTGCCAGGCAATATTAACAGTGTTTTGTATATATTGACTTGATCTTCAAAATAATCCTCTAAAATAGGTAGTATTATTGTCCCCAATTTATGAATGAAGAAACTGAAGCAAAGAGAGGTTAAAGAGTTGGAATTCAACCAAGTTATCCAGAATCTTAGCCAGATATTTTCAATAACATCAATTATATACACTGGCAACTAAATATTTTAAGAAGAAATTACAAAACAATGGCTTAGGGGGAAAGAAACCTGCAGCCACGTTTCATGTGGGATTTAAAAGACTATCTAAAACTCTTCATTAAGTTAAGTTTTGACATGTTTTGGATATTGAAACTTTATTTTTACTGCTCTCCTTACAGGTTCATAGGCAGTTTCATAGCTGGAATGATTTAAACTGTAGCATGAGGGAAATTTCTTTAATTTTCTGTGTTTTACATAAATTTCCTGAATATATTTAACAAATAGAAAGCGGTATCCATCCCCTTCAGCGCTCCTTAATTTGGGCTCTGAATCAATGGAACCATCATTAGTGAGCATTATGTGCAGGTGTGTTCAGAAGTAATTGCTAAAGAGTCTCCAGTTTCTACACATTAAGAGAAACTTTTAACATTATACTACCAGAAGAATAATGAAATGCATAGCAACGGAAACAGTTTTGACACTTTTATTGTCTAAAACATAGACCAAATGTTGGAACTTTGCAAATCAGTTGACTTTGTTCCATCTTAAAAGCTGGAAATACCCGAGTCACAGCTTTCTCCTTGCAAAGTCACGATCCAAGTTGTAAAACCAACCATGCCCTCCTGGTGAGAAAGGAAACTGTTGCATGATACCTAGATTTTTCACAGAGTTGTGAAATCTATGACTGCTGTCTTTTTCATTCTAGCTTTGTTTTGTCAGCTTCCCTGTGGGAGGAATTTTTATGATTAATTTTTTTCTGTTTAAACATATTAGATAAGTAAAAATAGTTTCGGAACATGAGCCTTAATTTGTGGGAAAATAATGACTAAATAGTTATGAACACTCTTGTAAAAGAGCTGAAATAATCTCTTGGTGAAGGATCCACTCCATGAGAGAGGCTGGGAGAATTAATGTCTTTTCTATTTTTAAATGCAAAAGCAAGTTACCTTCTGTTAATCTTGGAACAACATCTTTACTCAGTCAAAGCCATTGAAAAGTGTATTCAGGTAGAGGCATGAAGTCCACCATTTACTCTTTCATTCAAATAAACAATTATCAAGACAATTATCAGACAACTGATATATTCCAGGAAGAGTGTTAGATGCATAGGTATGGAAAAAGGTCAGAGATATAAACAGCTCACAGACTAGTGCAGGGAAAAAGAGATAAGTCAAGTCCTATATTGCCATAGAGTACTATGAGCATAAACAGGAAGGAACCTGGATTCCTAGACAACTAAATTGTGACCAAGAAGTAAATAAGAGTCCATCAGGTGAAGAATAGGGGAAGAGCCTTTCCAGGCAGATGGAGCGAAAAAAATACTTACAAAGCCAGGAAATGTGAGAGAACCTCATATTCTAAAGAACCAGAAACATATTTGGAGGGAAGGGATATAGGAGAGGGCAGATGGGACCAAGCGAAGGAAGCAAAGCCAGATTATGAAAAATCAAGTATATGTGTTGTAAGTTGAATTGTGTCACCCAGAAAGATATATTGAAGTCCTTATTCCCGCACCTTGGAATGTGACTTTATTTGGAAATCAAGTTGTTGCAGATGAAATTAGTTGAGTTAAAATGGTCTTACCAAGAAGGGTGGGTGCTTAATCCAATATGGTTGGTGACCTTATAAGAAGGAAAGAGGAGACACAGACAGACACAGCGAGAAACACAGCAATGTGGATGATGTAGGGACAGGACTGGAGTTATGCTGCCGCAAGCCTAGGAGTTCCAAAGGTTGCCTATCACCAGCAGAAGCTAGGAAGAGGATTTTGTGGGTTTCAGAGAACACCTTGATTTTGGACTTTCAGCCCCCAAAAGTGTGAGACAAATTTCATTGTTTTAAGCCATCTAGTATGTGGTACATTGCAATGACAGGCCTAGAAAACTAAGAAAATATGCTTAGAAGTATGAATATTATTTTTAAAACAAAGGGGAATGAATAAAGAATTATATGCTGGAGAGGGACATGAATATATTTGTTTTAAAAAGATCACCAGCAGAGTGTGGAGCATTGGTTCTCAACTGGGGGGTGATTTTGCCCCTCAGGTGACCTTTGGTCAAATTGGGTGGTGCTACTGGTAACTAGTGGACAGAGGTCAGGGATGCTGCTTGTCATGGTCAGGTTCACGTGTCAACTTGGCCAAGTGGTGGTACCTGTTTGTCTGGTTGGGCAAGTGCTGGCCTGTCTGTTGCAATGAGGACATTTCATAGAATTAAATCATGATCACGTCAGCTGCATCCACAGCTGATTCCATTTGTAATCAGCCAAGGGGAGTGTCTTCTACAGCGAGTGGTGCTCAATCTAATCACTGGAAGCCTTTTAAGGAGGATTCAGAAGAGACAGGCTCTCTTCCTGCTTTGGCTGGCAAGCCTCTCCTGTGGAGTTCATTGAGACCCTCCATTGGAATTGTCGGCTCCACAGCCTGGCCTGCAATTTTGGACTCTGCATTCTCGCAGTCACGTGAGACATTTTTATAAATTTTATATTTGCAACTGTTCCCTGTTGATTCTGTTTCTTTAGAGAACCTTAACTAATACACTGCTAAATACACAATGCCCAGTTCAACAAGGAATTATGCAGCCAAAAATGTCAGTGTTGCCAAGGTTGAGAAACCCTGGTATGGTGGGCTGTATAATGAATGTCCCAAAACAAAGAGGTCCATATCCTACTCCCTGGGACCTGAATATGATATGTTACATGGAAAAAGGAACTCTTCAGATATGATTAAATGAAGGATTTTGAGATGTGGAGATCATCCTGGATTATCCAGGTGGACCCAGTGTCATCACAAGGGTCCTTGTAAGAGGGAAGTGGGAGAGTATGAGGAGAAGGCAGGAGCAGAGTCAGTAAAGATATGACAGGGCTTCTCTGACAGCTTTGGAGATGGAGGAAGGGGCCATAAGCCAAGCAATGTAGGCAGCCTCCCAAAGGTGGAAAAGGCAAGGTAATGGATTCTCTCCTGGAGCCTCCAAAAGAAAGCAGCCCTGCTGACACTTTGACATTTGTCCAGTGAAACTGATTTTTTCAGACTTCTGACCTCCAGATCTGAGAGTAAGTTTGCATTGTTTTAAACCACTGAATTTTTGGTAATTTATTATAGGAGCAATAGGACACTAATAAACCTGTTTTGGAGAATGGGTGGATGAGAGGCAGTCCTGAGAGGGGAAATAGTGATCAAGGTGGAAAAAATCCTACTCTCTTGAAGCCTATTTTATGACTTCCTTCAAATACTCCAGAAAATAATCGCTTATATAATGCTAATTTCATCTCCCAATTCATCATGCATTGGCTTTTTCTATCCTGAAATACAAATTTTTAATTTAACTTACCTGAACCTATCAGTATTTTACATTGTGATTTATACTTCCTGTCAACTGAAGAAAAGCCCAATGTCATAAAAAATCTTCCGATTATTTTCCCATTAACTTTATAGTTTTTTTTATAGAATATTTCTTGTATCCAGTTATCCACTTGCTTCCTCACAGTGTTATTGTATACCTCCATCTTTGACATATTTTCCTGTAGGAGGATTAGATTCACCACCACACACATGGGCAGAACTAACCATTTGACTGCCTTTGGTCATTTGAATATGAATTCTCTTGTCTGACCAGAAACCTGTGAGAAGTCAAATGTTTAATAAACCACTGAGATTTGGGAGATTGTTTGTTATGCGGCATAACCTAAGGAAATTTGACAAAAAAGAAATTGCATTTACATTTATACCTTTTATCAGGTTGCCACATTGTTAAAGGCAAAGTTCGCATTTCCATTAAAGTCTGTTCTGTCTCTCTATTCTGTTCCAGTAATCTGTCTGTTCCTACAGCAATGATTTATTTTAATTATTATGGTATTATAATATGTCTTAATGTCTTGTGAGGTGAGTTCCCACTTTTAGTCTACTTTCTCAAAATTATATCGGCTTTTAATAAATGTTTAACTTTGAAGTTATAGGTGAAATCAATGTTTCATGTTCCCGCCAAAATTCTGCTGAGATTTTGGCTGCAAATACATTGAACTTATAGATAAATTTGGGAAAAATTTAATAACTTTATAATGTGAACATGTCTCCTTTTATTAAGGTCTTATTTTATTATCTCTACAAGATTTTACAAGTTTCTCTGAGAAGATATTGTGCTTTTTTCATAAACTTAATTCCTAGTTATTTTATAGTTGGTGTTGCTATTTTGAGCAGCATCTTATTATCTATTATATTTTTAGTTGGTTTTTACCACAGAAGGCACTGGAATCCAAAGTGAAACATGTATAGCAAATTGGGGAAGAGCAGAAAATATTAGTACTTCTATATTTGCTTATTTTTATTTTATTTAAAATTTTTATTCTGGGGAAAATAATTCCTAATGAACTAATACATTAGTATAATAGTAATAATAAAACTGATAATAGCAGCTAATATTTATAAGGAGCCAACTTTGTACTAGAAACTATTCAAGTAGTAACTTATTTAATCCTCACAACAATCTAAGAGATGAGTGTTATTATTATTATTATTTGCATTTTACAAATGAGAGAACTGAGGCAGAGAGTTGTTACCTAACTTGCCTAAATTCACACAAGTAGTAAGTGACAGAATAAGATTTGAACTCCGGCAATCTTATTCTTAGCTTTTATGCTATACTGTAGATAAAGTGCATAATTCAAGTTTATAAATACATGAATTTCCGGGTCATAAAAGGCTCATGAACTAAGTTGAATAGCTCTATGGCTTTTTAAAGATAAGAATCATCTGCTATTTAAATGTTTACATATCAGCCTTTAGAGGACCCATTATTATGAGACATGCAGCATAGAAAATGCTATTAATTTTTAAAGTTTATTTTGAATCTAGCAATTGCACTTAACTCTCTCATTAGATACACTAATTTATTCATTCTCTTGGGTTTCCTATGTAGATGATCTTACCCTCTACAAATAATGACACTTTTATGTCTACCTTTCCAATACCTATCATTGTTAATTATTTCCTTGTGATGTTTTGGCCAGGGTTTTCCATCCTGTACTGAACAGTAGTTGTGATAAAAGACATTCCATGCTTGTTGAGTCTAAAGTGCTTCTTTAAGCAGGATCTAGCTGACCCTCTTGAGTAAATGCTTTTATCCCGTTAAGGATATGACGTTTGGTTCCAGTTTTCTTTTTTTATTCTCTCCTTTTTTCTTTTCTGGAAGAAATTTTATAAGATAAAGATTGTCTTCTTTTTAAAGTTTCACTTACCAGTATTTAAAGGAATGAATTTCAACTAAATATCAGGTAATTAAGCAGGGAGGATAAAGAGAAACTAAGGCTCTGTTACTGCATTTTGAGAGGACAATGACTTAGAATGTTTTCTATAATTCATCATAAGATAAGTGAGCTTTTAAGTTGCACAGCAGAGTTTTGAAATTTGTAATATCTGGTAAGTTTGGAAAGGATTAAGAACATTAGTGCTTTTGTATATCTGGCCCATTTGGTGGTGCCATTTTGGGTGCTAAAACAGTTTAAAAGACAGTTTCCTCCATAATTCTTGTCATATTATTAATGCAAAGAATTAAAGTAACCATGTCAACATAAGCTATGTTTTATTGGATAAAATGAAAGATTAGAAGAAATAAGGCCCCAAGGGCAATTACTATAAAAATCAGATTTCTGGTGGACACCACATTTGTTCCAGGGTAAAAATATTTCAGAGTACTCCCATGTTTTAAAAATGCATAATTCCCATTCAAGGCAAAGAGACACCTATTACCTGCTTTGACTGGGTTTGAGATGAGCTCACCTTAAGAACTGAAAGCTGAGAGCAGAATTTTCTAGCTTCCAGCTAACATTACAGCCAAGGATAAAGACTGCAGGACATTTGAGATCTTTTTACCTGCAGATTTGGTTTTGCTATTTTGTATTCCTGCCAGTTTCTCACAATAAATAGCTGGAAAAACCCGTAAGACATAAGCAAACTGCATGCTTGTTTTGGGGCAAAGCAAAGCTTTTAGAAAAGTGGAGCAAGGTACAGAGTGGGAAGTGGCAGCTAAAAGAAGAGCTGAGACTACCCTAAGTCCTTCTGACTGCTACAAAGAAGAAAAGGAGGGTGCAGAAAAGTCCTGGACCTGGAGTTTTAAAAATTAAAAAATTCTCAAATAATTTGATTATACCATGTCATGGACTCTGTGGCCATTCCCAGCTTGGCTTGCATTGTGTTGATGCACAGTTTGAAGCAAAGTTACACTGAAATTGATAGCTGTGAAGCTACAGCATCAAATGGACCTTGCTAGAATGAAGCAATCAAAGTTATGCAAAGTTTAAGCAAAAACATTCAATCCTGAATTTGGCAGGCCATATCGAAGCAGGTTATATCATTAACCAAAGGTTGGTATAAATACATTGAGCTTAAGACGGTTGGGCATGTTGGAACACCTCAATCACATTTCTACTCTTGTGAGCTAGCTTGTCAGCTGTATGTGTATCCATCTCTATGTGTATAAGAAAACAAGTAGCAACCTAAGGAGGTGATTGAGTTCAATCTATATTATTTCATGATGGTTATAATACAGGAAAATATATTTATGTTCCTAACAGAACAGAAGGTCAGTTTAAGTAACCAAACAAACCATCATTTCTTGTCCAAACATTTAGCCTGTGATTTTAATCAGCTACCAAAGTCAACAGAAAAATGCTGAATTTGTCATGTATAGGTGTCTTGAAACTCACTTAAAAAAAAAAAAACATGTGTTATTTTGAAATTGTTCAGCTTTTGTAGACAGAATTTATAGTTTACTTGTTAAGCCTCAACAAAGATTGTTTGACATTTCTGATCCAATCACTATTGGCTAGATTCAGTTTGTACTAGTGATTAAGCCACAACAGGCATTCCTTTCTATTATTAAACTCATAGACTAGAAAGGTTTATCAGACCCAAATCT
This sequence comes from Tamandua tetradactyla, assembly GCF_023851605.1. NCBI lineage: Eukaryota > Metazoa > Chordata > Mammalia > Pilosa > Myrmecophagidae > Tamandua > Tamandua tetradactyla. The sequence continues at coordinate 35,827,965 of NC_135352.1, forward strand.
ACCAGGCATTTAAAATTGTGAACTTTTTCCTGCTAAATACTGATACCTAGAGTTTTCTGTTCCACTGGTTTCATTTGTGAAGCAATTGGAAAATGCTAAGATGTGTATGTGCTTATATATGTGTGCATGTGTGCATGTACATGTGTTTTATAGTCCTTCAAGGATAAGCATTCACCTTTATGGATATTCTAATTTAGATTAGAAAGCTGAGAAACACCGCATCCTTTTCATATATTAACTTTCAACTAGGGCATCCAGAGCCATATCCTAAATGCCGACTGGAATTACTGTCTCTTTTAGATGTAGAAGTTTGCTTCAGTAGACATTTATATGACAGCTTGATTATAAATGGTTTTGATTAATTCCTCAGCACATGCAAATTAGAACTTGCTTCTGAGGTTGAGTGCTAACGCGAAGGGATTAGCACTGCACACTGGGAATTCAAAACTCCCCAAAAGAAGAGGGTGAAGCATCCTATCAACTCAGATAGGAAAGGCCAAGGCAGTTTCAGAAACACATTTGCAGAGATTTCAGATATGAAAATAATTTTGTACAAATTTCACCTTGGTAATGTCTTTCAAACTATGTAGGAAGTTGAATTGTTTTACAGAAGGGCAGTCAACAATCTTCCTCAGTATAGCCTGGACTGAATGTTTCATTTTAGAAAAAGTAGTGGTATTTCAAGGACTTCTGATTGCCAAAATGATGCACAATGGAGAAAAGTCCAGACTGAGTTCTTTGCATGATAACATGGAAAGCTTTAAAGTTTATTCTTTGTAGAAACTATTGTACAATCTTAGAAAATGTGAATGTGTAGCTCTTGGGCTTAAGTTTGAATTTTGCTTTTGATAAAGTCATAAGTTTCTTATGGCTTTCTCTTTTGGTATCAGTTAGAGGTTATGTTCAGCTGCATGTAACAGAAAAGCAACTATGGCGGCTTAACCAAATAGGGGTTACTTTTTGCCCCAGATCAATTAAGTCTGGACATAAGCAATGCACAGTTGGTGTGATAGTCTATGATACCTTCAGCATCCTGGACTTCTTTTTCCTTTTTGTTCCATTCTCCTTTTGGTTATTTTGTGGTTGACAGACAGAATTCTCTAACCTTTCCTCCCTTCTTTATTCCACGCACAAAGAATAACAAAACTATGAGGAGGAAGGGATGCTACTTATATTAGGGAAGCAAAATCTGTCCAAGAATTCCTAGCAGATTCTAGCTAATCTTACTGGTGAAACCATGTCATATAGCCAGCGTTTGCTGGAAGAGAAACTGAGAAAGAGGTGTTCTCTTTTTCCTTGGATGCATTACCCATAAAAATCCTATTCCCTGGTCCCAGCACCATACCATCTTTGCACAATGATTGTGGTATGAACTAAGGAGAGAGTTGGTATTGAGTAGGCAGCCAGCAGATTCCACCACATATTTATTCAAGATATTTACTAGTGTCCATTCTGATTTGGAAGTGCCTGTGACATTCGGATTATTAGTTATTTTATATATCACACCTTCTTATCCTTTCCTTGACTGGAAATAGATTTTGTGCAAAAAAAGAGCTGGAGCGCACAGAATTGGTGAGCTCAGAGCCAACAGTGACATCCTGAGAACTTGTTGCTGAGAAGTTCATTCTTCTGCAATTCTCCAGAGAAACCAAACAAGGACAACAACAATTAGTCATATCTGCAGAAAGACTAGGAAGGTATGTTAGATTGGAAATGCTGGATACAAAATCAAAAGTAAATCCAACAGCATTCTTCATATGGTGGCCTAATTGAAACCTAAGGGACATACCATGTTGATGACATCTATCTATACGTAGAGGATATCCTCTGCAAATTTCATGAAAACATCTCCTAATCCTTCCAATATAGTCTAATAAAACTGATAATATAATGAGCTCTCTCAATTGAGTACTATGTAATGTGCCCAGAACAATTTATTTAGAACCTGGTTGCATTGTAGCATTCCCCACTGGTTCACCCTGAGATACGAACCACATCTCACTGAAATTTATTTATTTATTAATCTTATTATTTTCTTTTAAATATCAGAGTTCCTTGTTCACTGAATGCTCCCAGTTTACAATATGGTGTTCTTGTTTATTGGATGGTATTACAGGTAAATTTTGGAGAAGATTTTTTCTGATCTTCGTATTTTTTCTGTTTTCTCTCATTTCCTTTGTTATGTTTGTTTGAGTCATTGTGGTCCATGTTTGAAACCTGTTTCCAGTGTTTGCTGAATGCCCGTTCACTTATTTCTTTTTAATTCGTACGGTTGCTTTTTATTCCTTTATTTTCTTACTGTTTATTGTGAAAAATTTCAAGCATTCAGAATAGAGTAGTATAATGATTAATATTAGATTGAACAATTATTAACACTTTGCTAAAATCTAAATATCTACATCTGTATTTCTATCTATATGTCTTGCTGAATCATTTTAAAGAAATTCATAGATATCATAAGATGTTACATCTAATTATTTGTTATGAATAATAATATTAATTATTATATTTTCAATAGTATTGAAATTGAAATATAATATCCATATTATTATTGAAATATTATTGGAATATTATTGAAATTATACTATATAATTATATATAATTTCAGTATTATTAATTATTAAATATTAACAAATTGATAAAACTCTAGACTGATAAAAATCAGTACAAAAAATTAAAAGAAAACAAAAACTACTACTTTCAGGAAAAAATGATGGGTTTTTATAAATAATGTGGACATTAAAGGTAATAACTTTTGCCAATAAATCTGACAATTTAAATAAAAAAGACAGATACCTTGAAAAGCACAGTCTATCAGAACTGGCACAATAGAAAATCTTAGGAGCCCTATAATGATGAATAGAATTTATTATCAAACTCTTTCCACACATCAACCTTGAGTCTCAAATGATAGCTTCAGTGGTGAATTCTATCAAACATTTAGGAAAGAAAAAATGATAGTCCTACAGATATTTTTGCAAAAATAAGAGAGGATGTAACACTTGCCAACTTGTTCTATGAAGTCTGGGATTTAATTTTACCATACTTACCATTGGATACATTAGCATGCTACCATTTCATAGATGCTGGCAGAAGAAATGAGATCCGGGTCAGAGACAAAGGCGGCAAGCCACATGAGCACCAATATGTTTACTCTGCTACCCTAGTCCCTCTAACCACACAGTTGATGGGGAAGTCCCCCATCATGTAGGGAATTGCACGTGTAGGGAATTGCATGGCAAGAGAGGGATACAGAGCTTGGATAATCCATCACTTTCATAGCAAGCAGGAAACAAATCTGCTCTTTGTTGTACAGGGAGACATTACCTTACCCCTCAAGTTTGCTTGCTACAAGCACAACCTTTGGAAATGACCTGAGTAAAGAACTGTCACTGCCTTGAATTCCTGACTATACTCAGCAGGAATATTCAGGGATACTCAGAACCCACAGCTTTACAAATTCAGAAACCATTGCATACCTATGAGAATGACTAAAATGAAAAACAGTTGATAATACAAGTATTGACAATGATATGGAACAACTCTTACTCTCATATACTGCAGGCAAAGGTATGTAAAATGGTAAAATCACATTGAGAAAGGCTTGGGTCTATGTGGTGTCTGCCCTATAGGGACCTGTCAGAGGCTCCAGACAGCATCTCTTTTTTCCATTTCCATTTTGAAAACCATTGGATCTGTTGGATCATATGGCCCGAGTGCCAAAGCAGCTTGCAGAGCAGCCTGGACCTGTTGCAGAGCCTCCTCTTGTTCTAGTCTCCACTTAAAACTAGCAGCTTTTTGAATCACTTGGTAAATGGGTCAGAGTAGCCAATAAATGAAGAATATGTTGTCTCCAAAATCCAAAGAGGCCAACTAGATGTTGTGCCTCTTTTTTTTAGTAGTAGGAGGAGACAGATGCAAGAGTTTATCCTTCAACTAAGATGGGATCTCTAGACATTCCCCACACCTAGAAGTTTCACTGAGGTAGAAGTACCCTGCATTTTTGAGGGGTTTATTTCCCACCCCTGATGCAAATGCTTTACTAAGTTTAGAATAATTTCTACTTTTCTTCTTGCTCACTAAGTCCAATCAACATAATACCATGAACATAATGGGCCAGTGTGATGCCTTGTGGGAGAGAGAGAGATAATCAAGGTATCTGCAGGCTGGATTGTAAAATAGGCTACAGAGTTGATCGACCCCTGGGTTAGATTGTGATGTGTATTGCTGGCCTTGCCAGTTGAAAGCAAACCGCTTCCAGTGGTCTTTACTAATAGAAATTGAGAGAAAAATCTGCCACATTAATAGCTGCAAACTAGGTATCAGTGCATGTGTTTATTTGCTCAAGCAATGATACCACATCTGGAAACAGCAGCTGCAATTGAAGTCACCCACCTGGTTAAGTTTATGATAATCCACTGTCATCCTCCAGCAGCACTCCATGATAAAATGGAAGTGGCATATAAGGGATAGGGCTCCAGAGGGTCCTGAAGACACAAGTAAGTTACATGAGAAAGTGGCCCAAATTTCCCTGCCCCCGACTCCAGCCACATAATCTTCTCTTTCTCAGCCCAATGCTGTGACCTCTTGGAGTGTTCCTTATGATCAGCTGACTGAAGAAGAGAAAATTTGGTTTACAGATGGCTTTGCAGGTTCTGCATGGTATATAGGTACCACCCAAAAGTGGCTAGCTAAAACATTACAGCTCCTTTCTGGGAACTCACTAGTGGAAGTCTTTAGCAGAGGAAGATTTTCTTAATCAAGTGGATAACATAGTCTGTTCTTGTGGATACCAGTCAGCTCTTTCTCAGTCACTCCAGCCATTGCCCAATGGGCTTATGAACAAAGTGGTCATGGTTGCAATGATGGAGGTTATGCATGGGCTCAGCAACATGGACTTCCACTCACTAAGGCTAAACTGACTGCAGGTACTACTGAGTGCCCAGTATGCCAGCAGCAGAGACCCACACTTACCCCCAATATGGCACCATTCACTGGAATTATCAGCCTGCTACATGGTGACAGGTTTATTAGATTGGACCACATCCATCATGGAAGGGGCAATGACTTGTTCTACCTAATAGATACATACTCTGGATATGGGTTTGCCTTACTTGTGTGTAATGCTTCTGCCAAAACTACCATCCATGCACTTAAAAAATGCCTTATCCCCCATCATGATAATCTGCACAGCATTGCTTCTAATCAAGGAACCCGGTTCATGGCAAGTGAAGTGTGGCAATGGGCACAAGCTCATGAAATTCACTGTTTCATGAGTACATGTTCCCCATCATCCTGAAGCAGTTAGATTGATAGAAAGGTGAAATGACCTTTTGAAGGCTCAATTATGGTAGCAGCTGGGTGGCAATGCCTTGCATGGCTGGCACAGTGTTCTCCAGGGGACGGTGTCTGCTCTGAATCAGCATCTGCTTTATGGTGCTGTGTCTCCAAACACCAGCATTCAGAGTTCCAGGAATCAAGCGGGAGAAGTGGGAATGGCAGCACTCACTATTATCTCTAGTCCCTAGAAAAAGTTTTGCTTCCTGTCCCTGCAGCCTTAAGCTCTGCTTGTCTACAGGTTTTAGTTCTAAAAATATTAGTATTGCCACCAGGAGATACAGTTATTATTCCCTTGAACTGGTAGTGAATACTGCTACCCAGCTACCTCGAACTCCTCATGCCTCTGAATCAACAGACAAGGCAGGAAATTACTGTACTGGCTAGGGTGATTGATTCTGATTATCAAGGGGAAATAGGACTGCTATTACACAAAGGAGGCAAAGAAGAGTTTGCCTAGAACACAGGGTATCCTCCAGGGTGTCTCTTAATACTACCATGCCCTATGATTAAAGTCAGTGAATAATTACAAGAACTCAATCCAGGCATGACTACTCATGCCCGGAAAGTTCAGGAATAATGGTTTGGGTCACTTCACCAGGTGAAGAACCAGATGAGGTGCTTGCTGAGGGTAAAGGGAATAAGGAATGGGTAGTGGAAGAAGATAGTTATAAATGCAAGCTTTGACTACATGACAGAAGTGAGGATTATACTAGTTATGAAACGTTCTTTCCTTGTTTTGTTATGAGTATGATTGTATACATACGTAAAGTAAATATTTTTTCCTTATCTTACTCCCTTATGATAGGACATAAAATGTATTAACTCCATTTTGCTGTATTTAAGTTTTCTGTTGTCAAGTTTTAGAGCGAATATTACCCAAGCCTATTCTGGGGAGAGTTAGTGTATTTCCACTTGTACACACACAATTGAGTATTAGGTTGAAAGTTGACTGTCCTCGTTTTTTTTTTTAGAGATTAAGTATGGTTTCATGAGATGTGTATATTTGCTAAGTTGACAAGAAATAGACTGTGATGGTTAAGTTTATGTGTCACCTTGGCCAAGTGATAGTGCCCAGCTGTTTGGTCAAGCAAGCACTGGTCTGATCGTCTCTCTGAGGATATTCTGTGGTTTTAAATCCTCAGTAAGTGAATTTCATCCATGGCTAATTACACCCACAATCATCTGAGGAGACTGCCTTAAACAATGAGAGATATTCCATCTAGTCAGCTGAAGGCCTTAAAAGGAGAAGTGATGACTTCAACAGTCAGAAGAGAGAATTTTCATTTCCATTTCAGCCAGTGAGCTTCTCCTAGCATTGAAAAGCTTCATCCGAGTTCCCAGCTTGCGACCTGCTCTGAGGAATTTGGACTGAATCCCCACTGTCAAGTGAGCCAATGCCTGTAAAAAAACACTCATAATATTTAAATATATATAATGTATGTGTGTGTATATATATATATACATCCCATCTGTCCTATTTCCCTAGGGAACCATAACTAATTCAAGGACATATATTTAGAATAATGGGAGTCTGAAGTCTCACTGTTGGGGTAGATAGTTAGAAATATAGAAAAGGAGAAGGCAATGTATACCTGTGGTATTGGATTGCAATTGGAAGAATCTATATGATTTTTTGGTTTTATAGATACAGATTTATATAGAGAATAAATACAACTGATAGCTGTATATGGTATATAAGCATATCCAACACTTATATTTGATTTATGAACATCATTTTCCACTGACGGGAAACAGAGATCCTTAGTGAAATGGTTGATTCAAGGATGGGGCAGGAAAAGTATAAGATATCTCTAGAATAGCTTATTGCCATCAGAATATTAAGGAAATGCCAACAGAATCACGGGACCCAGGGGCCAGTGTGAAGGGATTCTGACTGGTCAAATCTTGGACAATTTTAGTGTAAAATAAATAATAGAGTTAATTGTAATGGGAAGAGTAAAAAACTAGAATACTGGTTACTGTGGGCTCAGATGGGGGTAGGGAATGGGGGAATTAATGTTTAAATTGTCCAGAGTATATATTTGGGGTAATGGAAAATTTTGAGCTTTTGGTAATGGGAGCACATCTTTGTGAAAGTAAATTGACAGCCCTGAATAATATGTTTGAACGTGGTTGAAAGGGAAATTTTAGTTCCTATGTTTATTACTAGAATAAAAATTTTAAAAACCTGTACAACACAGTGAACCCTAATGTAAATCATAGAATATAGTTAGTAGTATAATAATATTATTATTTCATTAATTAACAAATGAACCTCACTAGTGCAAGATGTTAAATGGGTGAGGGAGGTTATATGGGACCCCTTTATTTTCTGCATGATTTGTCTGTAAATCTGTAACTTCTCAAATAAAAAATCCATCAGTCCTCTTTAAGTAAATAAATGAATGAATAAGAAGAAAGGGAAAACTCTTCCTTACAGTAGAATGTCAATTAATACATTTACAAAGAATGATGGCATTAGAAAATCATCAGTGACTGATAATATTAGAGGATGAAAGTGTGATAATCAACAGATATTTTTATTGTCTGAAAGTACTGATATTGAAAGCCCCCACATTAATTAATTACAAAGTGATATCAACCTCGTAGTGGAGAAAGCTGGCAGTTTCCACCTTAAATATATGATCTAAGTCGATGACAGCAATAATGGAATAAAACTGACATCATATGATACCCTCTTGATGTAATGACTTCTATTATATTCCCGTCAATAGTGAATAATATGAATCTACTTATGAGAAAATGTTAGAAAAACCCAACTTGAGGGCGAACATTCAAAATAAGTGGCTCATAGTCCAACAAAATATAAAGGTTAAGACATGCAAAGAAAGGCTGAGGAGCTGTTACAGATGAAGGGATTCTAAACAGATAATGACAATTAAAAAGCAATGTGATAATCTAGCTCAACCTGTCTGGATTGATCATTTAAACAACCAAAATATAGGGAACCCAGGATGGGAATGAGTGTTTGTAATTCTGTATAGTTTAATGTAATCCTGGATACATCCCAGAGTATGTTGAGCAGATAATTAAAACCATTGGCAAAGTCCCTTGAGGAATGTGAGAAGAAATATGGAAGTATTAAACCTTACCACTGGGGAAACCCCTGATACTTTCTAGGACTCCCAGGCCAAGCCCTTAATCTTGAGGCTTGCTCTTGTGAAGTTTATTTATATAGCAGAGAAACTAAGCCTACCTAAAGTTATGTCTAACAGTTACTTCCAAAAGACGTCGTTTGTTGCTCAGATGTGGCCTTTCTCTTTCCAAACCCAACTCTGCAAGTAAAATCATTACCCTCCCCACTATGTGGGACATAACATCCAGGGGGTGAAAGTTTCCCTGGCGAACGTGAGATATGACTCCCAGGGATGAGCCTGGCCCTGGCACTGTGGAATCAACAATGCCATCCTATCCAAAAGGGAAAAAAGAATTGTAACAAATAAGGTATCCGTGGCTGAGAGAGTTCAAATAGAGTCGAGAGGCTGCTCTTATGCAAGCTTCCGCTAGATATTTCTATTTATCATGGTCTGCCAAATCCCAATTAAAACCATTCCTTCCAACCCTAAGGAACACCTAGGGCTGTATCTGAGATTTTACAAAGGTTCCGTGCACCACGATTACTTTCAGAATTCTACAACCTCCAGATGAGTTCCTACGCCTGATAAGTTCTGAAATGCAGAGGGGTCAGCCTCTCCAGAACATCAACTAGTTCCATCCCCCTATCTCATATTATCAACAGCCCTTTCTAACATGAACAAGTTAGAATAGGCATAGCTCAAATACCTGTAAAGAATAGGAGAAAGATCAAAGGAGAAGGAGGTGTTATAACAGAGAGGACAGGATTTAACCAATGAATATGACTGCTGAATCATTATATTGGTATTTCTTTTAGTCTCCAGTGTCTTATAGAGCAGCCAGAAGGAAACCTAAAATTGTGGAACTGTAACCCATATCAAACTCTGAGATCTGCTCTATAACTACTTGTTGTGGTGCACTTTTCATATTTATTGCTTTTTTGTATATATGTTATTTTTCACATACAAAAAAAAAAAAAAGCAGTGTGAGTTCCTGTATTGGATCCTGGACTGAGGAAAAATAGCTATAAAGGACATTATTGGGCCAATTAATGAAATCTGAATATGGACTGGATTAGAAAATAGTACTGTATCTATGTTAATTTTTCTGCTTTTGATATCTGTACTGTGATTAATCGAGGAATGCCTTGTTTTTAAGAAGTATATACTGAAATACTTTGAGGTAAAGTAGCATGATTTCTCTAACTTACTGTCAAATGGTTCAGAAAAACAATATGCATATAAATTAATATTTAAGAGAGAGAGATAATGATAAGTCAAATGGGGCAAAATGTAAACAAGTAGTGAATATGGGTACAGGTCACATGGATTTCTTAATATTCTTGCAAGTTTTCTAGAAATTTGAAAGTATATAAAAATAAAAACTGTACCATAAAGTGCATGCAGTCCATGATTAAGATCACTAGGCAGACTGAAAAACAAAAAGAGCAAACAATTGCAACTAACAAAAAAAGGGAAAGAAAATCAAAAGCAAAACTACTTGAGATGCACATGCACACTGTTATTTACCTTCTGTGATGCTAAATGGAGCTCAGAATGTACTTCTTTATTAAAAGGAAGATTTATTTGCTTTTAATAATAATCAAGAAATTAACTACTTCCCATACAGAAGAATACATATATGATTTAAGAAATGTCTAATATTCTGTCATTGCAAATCGGAGCTACTAAAATAGGTTCACCCTTTCTTGGCTCCCCCTGGAATATAAACATTTTATTCCAAGTAAATAAGCTAGTAAAGTTAGGAGGGTCTATACATTTTTTTTTTGTAGCAAAAACATCTCAACATTGCCCCGATAACAAAAGTGATAAGTGTACAAGCACAAGTAAAGGAAATGTATGTTGTCAGCAAATTTATTCAAAATATAGACAAAAAGAAAAAGGAGAAATCAGAAATAGGATGCTGTGAAAATACAAAAGGACCAGAGTCCTGTTGGTCCTGGGTTTTTTTTAAATAGAAATATCAAGTCGAGGATCACAATTATTCAAGTGCCGAGTACGATTATAGGTGAACTCTAAATTCCCACGCCAGAACTTTTAAAGCAAGGCTGGCATAAATACAATGCTGTATGGGAAACTTGGACAGGAGGGTTCCCATACCAAGCCCTATAAAATTGGTGTGATCATGTAATTCATGGTTTCAGAGTACTTTTGAGACTTAAAGACGGTGCTGTTAATTATTTTGCTGGAGAGCAGGCATAAACTAGGTGAAGTATGTTTTTCCTTTGGCTCACTGAGAATTGTGGATAGCATCTTATATAAGAAGCAAGTGCTAAGTTTGGGCTGGTAGTCTTACAAGAAAACAGGCTGGGAAGTTCCATTTTCCTGAAAACACTCCACAGAGGCTAGCGATTTGCTTCTCTGGTGCCAGAGAGCTCTGATTGAGAATCGGAAGAAATGGTTATGGTTCAGCTGAGCCACTGTTGTGTTCCCAGCACAGGACAAGTCACTGTGCTGTGGGGTCCCAGGTTCATTACTCATAAAATGATAGAGTTTAGACTAGGTAATTTCTGAGGTCCCTTCTAATGCTGATTTTAAGTGTCTATGACCATGAATTAAAGAGGTGTGGAAAATGCAGCCTTACATTATTTTATGTAATGAAATTAAAAGCATGAAATTAAAGACACGATGAACTTCTGTGGTCAAATTTTGGCCAGAAGATATCAATCCCCCCACCCTATGATTCACACATAACTCAGAGATCTCTAACCTCCTGACATTTCCATTTGATGTTTCAGATTTATACTACTTAAAATATAGTATTCTTTGCATATCCATTTGGCAATATCTTTTCCTGGTGAAAACAGGTCAAAGAAATATACCTAAGTGTTTATATGCATGTGCAAGGGTCTAGAAACACCTAGATATATGTACAAATAAATCCACATTCATATATGTATAGGTGTATGTGTAAACTGATGAATAATGCTAGTACCGTAATGTGACATTTTTTACAATCAAAAGCATATACCTTCAGTCCTTATAAAACTGACTTTTTTCTTCTTGGTTACTTTTGATATTACTCAAATGTTACCAACTGACCATGGACATTAGTCATATGCAGCAAGTTACTAGTCATTGTGTGTGTTTTCTCTGAACTTCAGATAGTTAACCTTGGAATTTTCTATACTTTGATCATTAAAAATGGTATTTAACGAGAATTAAATGACATAAAATACATACTTTGCATTTAAATCTTAAATTTAAAGTAAAATTTAAGGAAGCAAAAATCTAATTCAAGACCTCTCTTACTAGCTTTGAACTTCCTTGATACAGTAGTTAGGGAATTATTTATTGAACACAGTGTACAATTAAGTCATCTTGACCCCTGCTTGTCATCAAAAGAGACACCCTGCCGCCGTCCATTATTTTAAGAATTTCATCTCATTTTTCAGGTCTGTGTTTTCCAAACTGTGCAACCTGAGCTATTTACATGGAAATGTTGCTAGAAACATTATTAAGTTTGGGGAAACGCTGGATTAAATAATATTAAAGATTTCTTTTGTGTGGACTTCCAAGGGAGTAATGAGCTATTGTGAGTTGTTACCCGCTAAGGAGCAAGCATGGAACATTGTTTCTCTTATTTGACCACTGAAAAGTGTTCCAAGAAACATACTCTGGGAACGCTGTTTTGGGTTCTTCAATGTATGTCTGGTGATTATTTTAAGTCACTTGCAGAAAGCCTGCAGAAAGTCAAAATGAATTTCAGATAAATAAGTAAAAGAGAAATTGAGGATTTGGGTAAGAGAGAATGAACCTGCTTCTTGGGGGCTTGAAACAGAAAAATAAGCCATGATTGCACAGACACGTTTAAGAGACTGAATGGTTGAGCAGGCACATATTTAGAAAGGCCAAGAAACTGACAGAACTGGGGCTAATAAGGAAGGCCAGAAGTCAATGCAGATTTTTCCAGAGACAAAGCCAAAGCAAGTTGAGTAGACAAGGCAAGGTAGAGGCTTGATTTAATTAGGACTAGAATTGCAGGTAATATAGTCTGTTGGAGAACCAGGGTTTCCTTAGCTCACCCTAAGGAGAAAATTAGTTTGAAATACTCTGGAACTTGAAACAAATGGCTTGTCATCTATCCCTGGCATATCAGATGTGTGTGTGTGTGTGTGTGTGTTTCCCAGTTAAGCCTGGGCAGGCTCTATTTGGCAGTAAATGATGAAAGCAATCTGCTGGAGAGTGCAACACTTCACATCTTTTAAGTGGATTTTATATTCAGACAGTGTCATCTGAGGGATGAGTAAGGTCCTATATCTTAAATTTTTGGTTGAAAAAATTCATGTGACATCCTTGCTTGTCACATTACGGTTGCCAATGCTGCCTTGGCATGTCTGCCTATATCTTACAAGCTAGAACTGGTAACATAGCATCCCCTGCAAAGGAGTTTGGGGAGGTGAATATATTAAGTATTAAGCTGGGATCATTTTTAATCACCTTCAAGAAAATTGGAGTTCTGTTAGGCAAGAAGGAAGGGGAGAACAGACAGTGGTAAATGACAGTAGACCCTTGCTGTAGAAAATTAAAAAACAAAGAGAAGCTTTCCTCAATTCTTTTTGTTCCAATTATTTATTTATTCACTCATTTACTTATTTCATGATCAAGCCCTATAGTCGTTTTCCCCCTTTCTCCCAGTCAGTACCTGTTTTGTATATAGACTTCCTTTGCCTTACCTCAAATAGTTCCAGCAACTTCCAGTCTATGTTCATAGTTTTATGATTAAAAAAAAAAACCTTTTTTTTTTTTTTTAAATTTCAGGGAGGATTTAGTGTCTCTAAAACAGAACCTCTAAAAGGGGGGTGGGGAGGTGGAGGGAAAGACATAGGTAAAGATTTCAGGGACAGAAATTAAAATGGCTTCATGACAGATGGTCAGTATTACTGGGGGGGACTGGGGGGGGTCACCAAACAGGCCATAGCCTGTCTTTTCAAAGCCCCCCCTTCTCACATCCCTGCCCTGTAACCCAGGGGGTGGAAATGCGCTCAGCCCGCGCCAAGGGCCGCCTGCCTCCCTTCGCGTAAGTGCGCAGCTTTTTGTTAATGGCTCTAGACCCTGATTGCAGGGTCTGGCCCCGTTCATCGTTGTCATTATCACCGTAGATTATATTTTGAGTGCCCACAAGGGCATGGCACTGTTCTGTGCATGATGTTTACTGCCCTATTTCTGCTTCAGAATCGTTAGCTGGTTTTGTTCCCACTGAGTTTATTTCTGATTGCAAGCAACACTGTCCACTGCTGTCAGCTTGGTAAAGTTAGAGCTTTTCATGCTGAGGACATTTCCTGAAGGAATCTGATGACAAAATGGCACTACCACTTTTTAGCTAAGTTTTTTCATCCTCGTGCATTTACTCAACTTGCCCATTAATAGGGACTGTTTTCTCCATGGTGTTATGGAGCTCTGAAATAAAAGTTGCTGATTTCATGGATTGTTAGAGCCTTCAGAATTTGGAGGAAGAAGAGCGAGGTAATATTGATCAGTCCTGGTAACGGTACCAACTGCTTTATCTTTAAGCTTTAATTTATCCCTATAAAGAAAAAAAATCAGTACACACATTTTGTAGAGGAAGCAGCTGATGCTACAGCAGTTCAGATGAATTGTCCAAAGCCATAACTTGAATCTGGGTCTTAATTCAATTATCTTTCAACTATGGAATATTCTTCTTTAATAAGTGTGGAATTTCACTAAGAGGTCAGAGAACCCAATGCTCATTAGTGAACTCGGTTAAACAAAGTATTCTGAATAACCCCCATCCCTACTGGCAGAGGTGTTTACTGTGCATGAGGAAGAATAGGTGCTTTCACAACCTGAATGAAGGTGCTTAAGTCTAACAGAGTTCAAGTATAAGGGCTATTATTTTATTCGAGGTGTATTAGGTACTATGTTCTTTTAATGTACTGGAACTAAAATTACACTATATTCTTGTTTCATATGGTTTTCCTGCTAAATATGTGTACACCTTTATTCTACTTTACACTTCATGATTCCTCCATCATAATGACAGTTTTTCTAATAGTTTATCTTCACACCTAACTCTTCTTTGTTTTAGTAGCAATTTCTGTGTGATGCTATAGTTGACACAGACTTCCTTACTTTTGTTCAAAATCTTTCATCATTTTCTTCATCTATTCACTTCAGCTGCATTCTCCTCGCGCATTATTCCTGAGTGGTACTAACTGCACTTTATTTCCTGAGTACGTTTTAGAATATTCCATCTCCCCTTTGTATTTTACAATTGCAGTTGGTTTTGTAGCATACTTATTTTCTCAAAATGACGAACTCTATACGCTTGTTGAAACTTGATGTCCCTGCTCACTGAAATAATGATTCAGTGAGAACTTGAATATTTGCAGACTGTCCTTGCCGTTGAATATAATTGTACCTACTATTTCTTGGGTGACATGATTTTTAAAAAATTTCTAATAATTCCCTCTGTGATGATTTCAAATTTCATGATAACTTTAAAAAGAAATCTAGGGTGGGCCATGGTGGCTCAAAAGGCAGAGTTTTCACCTGCCATGCCAGAGACCCGGGTTCGAGTCCCTGTGCCTGCCCATGCCAAAAAAAAAAAAAAAAAAAAGGGATCTATACTATCTCTATGTGTATCTTCTCTTTCTTTGCAGTTTAACTATTCTCAGGAATGGAAAGTGTTTATATTAGGACCAAAACACAAATATGCTGCATTAATCTCTCCTGCTACTTATCCCACACTATCTTTTAACCCACTTTTCCCACCCGGTAATATGAAATATACCACATGTTTGCAGCTTTACAAAGTCTTTCGTTAACATCATACTGTCTTGACATTCAAGCATTGACTTTGGAGAGGACAGATATTTAATGATGGAATATTTTGGCACATAGACCTCTCTACAATGATATGCTTAGTAGAAAAAAATTGTATCATCTATGTTATATAATCTGATGGAGTCTAAAGTAAAATATAAAAACAGACCTAAAGAAATAGATCTAGTGAAGGAAAATAGGCTTGCATAAAAAGAAAAAAAAACCTGGAGGCCCAAATAAAGAGGAATAATAAGATAGTATTAGATGCTTATAATATATGTGGAACTTAAATATCATATTCTTTGCATATTTTGTTGTTGTTGCATATACCAGTGGTTTGGTCCTTTTTATTGTTGTGCACTACTTCATTTTATGGGCATACAACACTTTAAATATTTTATTTTTTATTAGAGCAGTTTATATGTTCACAGAAAGTATAGAGTTACCATATACCCCCTCTTGCACGCAGTTTTCCTAATTATTAATATTTTGCATTAGTGTGGTACCTTTTTTTGCAGTTGATGGAACAATGTCATTGTAATTATGCTATTCAGTGTAGCTTGCTGTCTGTATTGGGGTTCACTCTCCGTGTTGTATAGTTCTGTGATTTCTTTTTTGTATATGTGTGTGGTAACATATACAAATTAAATGTCCAGTTTATCTCTTTTCATATATAAATTCTGTGGTATTAATTACATTCACAAAGTTAGCCTCCATCACCATCATCCATTATCACAAATTTTCCATTACACAAAACAGAAAGTCCACACTAAATAAATAGTAGCTCCCCATTCCTCTCCCGCCGTGGGATCCCTGGTAATCTGTTTTCTAGTTTCTGACTTTATGAATTTGTATATTCTGCTTATTTGAAGTGAGATCATATAGTATTTGTCCTTCTGTGTCTGGCATGTTATTTCACTCAACGTGATTTCTTCCAGGTTCCTCCAGTTTGTGGCATTCATCAGAACTTCACTCCTTTTCGTGGCTGAGCAATATTCCATTGTCTGTTCATACCACATTTTGTTTATCCATTCTTCTGTTGATGGACACTTCGGTTGCTTCCACCTTTTGGTTACTGTGAATAATGCCACTGTGAATATTGGTGTGAAAATATCTGTTCGAGTCCCTGCTTTCGATTCTTTGAGGTATATACCTAGAAGTGGGATTACCAAATCATATGGCAGTTCTTTACTTAGCTATCTGAGGAACTTCCAGCTGTCTTTTGCAGTGGCTGCACCATTTTACATTGCCACCAGCAAAGAATAGTGTTCCTATTTCTCCACACCCTCTCCAACACTTATTTTCTGTTTCTTTTAAATAGCCATTCTAATGGGTGTGAAATGGTATCTCATTGTGGTTTGGCTTTGCATTTCCCTGATGGCTAATGAGGTTGAACATCTTTTCTTGTGCTTTTATGCCATATCTTCTTTGGAAAGCTGTCTATTCAAGTCTTTTGCCCATTTTTTAATTGTGTGTCTTTTTTTTTGTTAAGTTGAAGGATTTCTTTATATATTCTGTATAGTAAACCTTTTTTCATGAATGTGATGTCCGAATATTTTCTCCTATCATGTTGGTTATCATTTTACTTTCATGATAAAATCCTTTGAGGCCCAAAAGTTTTTAATTTTGATGAGGTCCAATTTACCTGTTTTTTTCCTTTACTTGTACTTTGGGTGTAAAGTCGAAGAAATTATTGCCTAAAACAAGGTCCTGAAGATGCTTCTCTGCATTTTCTTCCAGGAGTTTTAAAGCTCTGGTTCTTATATTTAGGTGGCTGATCCATTTTTAGTTAATTTTTTGCATATGGTAAGAGGTAGGCGTTCTCTTTTTTTGGGGTGGGGGAGTCAAGTGGAGATTCAGTTTTCCCAGCACCATATGTTGAACAGGCTGTTCTTTCCCAATTGATAGGTCTTAGCCACCTTATAAAAATTCAGATGGCCATAAATTGAGAGCTCAGATTCACCTGTGAGCTCTCAATTCGATTCCATTGGTCTGTTTGGCTGTCCTTATATCAGTGCCATGCTGTCTTGATTTACAAAGCTTTTTAATAAGTTTTAAGATCAGGACATGTGAGTCCTCTAACTTCATTCTTCCCTTTCAAGATAGCTTTAGCTGTACATGGCCCCTTATCCTTTCCTATAAATATGATGATTGGCTTTTCAACTCCTGAAAGCAAGGTTGTTGGAATTTTGACTGGGATTGCATTCAATCTATAAATTCCTTTGGGTAATACTAACATCTTGGTGATATTTGGTCTTCCAATCCCTGAACATGGAATTTCCCTCCATTTATTTAGGTCTTCTTTGATTTCTTTTAGCAATGTTTTACAGCCTTCTGTGTACAAGTCTTTTACATCCTTGGTTAAATTTACTCCTAGATATTTGATTACTTTACTTTCTATTGTGAATGGGACTCTTTTCTTGATTCTTCTTCTAATTATTCATTGCTCATGTACAGAAGCAATTCTGATTTTGGGGTGTTGAGCTTGCAACCTACCAGTTAGCTGAATTCATTTATTAGCTCTGGTAATTTTGTTGCGTTTTTTTTTTTTTTTTCTTTCAGGATTTTCTGTATATATGATCATGTCATCTGAAGATAAAGTTGTACTTCTACCTTTCCAATTTGGATGGCATTTGTTTCTTTTTCTTGCTTGGTTGCTCTGGCTAGAATTTCAAGTACCATGTTAAGTCAGTGGTGACCAGTGGATATTCTTGTCTTCTTCCTGATCTTAGAGGGAAAGCTGTCAACCTTTATCAAGTTAACAGTATATCTAAACTGTTATCTGTGGGCTTTTTAGATATACCCTTTATCATACTGAAGACGTTTCCTTCTATTCTTGATGTTCTATATATTTTTACCATGAAAGTGTGCTAGACTTTGTCAGATGCTTTTTTTATGCATCCATTGCAATGGCCATGTGTTTTTTTTCCCTTCATTCTGTTTATGTGGTTTATTACATTAATTGATTTTCTTATGTTGAACCAATTTGTATACCTGGAATAAATCACACTTAATCATGGCATATAATTCTTTTAATATGTTGCTGGATTTGGTTTGCTGACTATTTTGTTGAATATTTTTGCAGCTTATCCATAAGAGATATTGCTCTGTTGTTTCTTTTCTTGTGGTATCTTTAACTGACTTTCATATAAGGGTGATGTTGGCTTCTGTTGTGTTTAGGTTCATGTGTCAACTTGGTCAGGTGATGGTGCCCAGTTATCTGGTCGAGCAAGCACTGGCCTAAACCATTACTGCAAGGATATTTTATGACTGGCTAATAAGCCATAAGTCTGGTTTATTAAATCAGCAGCATGTTGATTGCATCTAGGGCTGATTACATCTGCAGTTGGCCAAGGGGAGCGTCTTCCTCAATGAGTGATATTTAATCAGTTAAAGGCTTTGAAGGAGCAGGAGAAGAGAGAATCTCTCCATTTTAGAATCCTGAGGAATTCATCAAAAGCCTTCATCAGAGTTGCCAGCTCGCAGCCTGCCCTGTGGAATTTGGACTCGTGCATCCCCATGGTTGTGAGAGACACTTTTATAAAATCCTATATTTACAGATATCTCTTGATAGTTCTGTTTCCTTTGAGAACCCTGACTAATTAGCTTCCTAGAATGAAATAGGGAGATGTTTCCTCCTCTTCAGTGTTTTGGAAGAGTTTGAGCAGAATTGGAGTTGTTTTCTTGGAATGTGTGCCATTTTGAAACTGTCATGCACCCCAGAAAAACCATGTTCTATAATCTTCATTCAGTATTGCCGGGTGGAATTTTTTTTATTGTTTCCATGGAAATGTGATCCATCAATTGTGCATACTTACTTTTGATTAGGTGATTTCTATGGAGATATGTCTCCCCCCATTGAAGGTGGGGCTGCTTACTGGAGTCCTTTAAGAGGGAACCATTTAGAGATCTATGGAGATGCAGAAGGAAAATGCCCTTGAACAAGCCTTATGAAATGAGCAGAAAAAGCTAGCAGAATCACCATGTGCCTTGCTAGCTGAGAGAAATGTGCAGAAGCCAGAGGGCCCAGCAGATGCCAGCCAGTTGCCTTCCCAGCTGACAGCAGTGTTCCAGATTGCATCAGTCATTTTTAAGTGAAGGTAACCTCTTGTTGGTGCCTTAATTTGTACATTTTCAGTCTTAGAACTGCGAACTTGCAACTTAATAAATTCCCTTTTTAAAAGCACTCTGTTACTGTTATATTGCATTCTAATACAGACTGTTTGGTTAGATTTCCCTGTGAAGTCATTTGGTCCTGGGCTTTCCTTCATTGGGAGGTTTTTGATTTCTGATTCAATCTCTTTACTAGTGATTGGTTTGTTGAGATCTTCTATTCCTTTCTGAGTCAATGTAGTAGTTCATGTATTGGTAAGAATTTGTCCATTTCATCTAATTATCTAATCTATTGGCATACAGTCGTTCACATAGTATCTTCTTATAGTCCTTTTTATTTCAGCAGACTCAATAGAAATGCCTCCTTTTCATTTCTGATTTTAGTGATTTGTATCTTCTCTCTTTTTTTCTCTGCCAGCCTAGCTAAAGGTGTGTCAATTTTATTGATTGTTTCAAAGAACCAACTTTTGGTTTTGCTGATTCTCTGGGTTTTTTCTATTTTGTTTATCTCCACTCTAATCTTTATTATTTAATTCTTTCTGCTCACTTTGGGTTTAGCTCTTCTTTTTCTAATTCTTCCAGTTTTGAGGCAATGTCTCTGAATTTAAGTCTTTCTTCTTTTTTAAAAATGTGTTTAGAGTTATAAATTTCCCTCTCAGCCCTGCCTTTGCTGCATCACAAAAGTTTTGGCATGTCTTCTTGGGGAAGAGAATTTTTTGTCCCTTCCTATTAGCAGCAAGTTGGCCATGGGCTGGACTCCAGGGCAGCCTGCCGTAAGTGTGGGCAATGGGCACCAGCAGCTACTGCACAGAGAGAGTAATTTACATTCTTTACCACAATTTATCAGCCTTTCCCTCTTGCTCTTCCCTGCATGCTATATGGACTCTGGACTTTCAAAATAGTTGTTTTGGATAGTTCCTGCCTCTTCAATAGTTATTTTTGTAGAAGGACTGAGTCCTGGAGCTACTCTGCCATCTTCCCAGAATCCTCTCAAATAATCGAACATATGACCTTAATTAAGCATGTTCATTACTTGCAAAGTATATAGAATTCCATCGGATTTTTCTCTTGATATTTAATGTTTAGTATGTCATTGCATTGGATGCTTAAAAATTTCCAAAAGAAGGTTAGGTGAAAGTTCTTCAATTGAACAATTAAATGGATTTTGAAACATGCAAATTTTCAAAATCCAGACTTTCATCAAGGTCTGAAAAAAGTTACTGGAACTAAAATATCAGAAAGCTCATCTACTGAAAATTTGTGTGGGAATGGAGAGCTTGCTTCTTGTTTTAACTTCACACTTGTGAAATGTATGAGATTCTTGGCATTACTGTGTTTCAAACAATGTTAGTTCCTTTAGAGAGGACTTTACCACAGTTTACATTTTCCATATAAGTGCTCTTTTGCCTTGGAAGTTTATGGTGAATTCATCAAGGAACATCAAGGAACATTATTAAGTCAGCCACAAATGCTTATATCCAAAGATATTCAGAGTTTGATAATAGCAGTTGAGGGTGGTTCTTCCAACAATTTTAAAAATATAAAAACCATTTTTGGCTTTTAAGCTATACAGAAATAGGCAATCAGTAGATTTGGCCTGTGGACCTTAGTCTACCTACCTCAGGATTGGAATGGAGCTTGGAGTCAGACTCCCTAGGTTTGAATTCTGTCCCTACCCACTTATAAACTGTGTGACTTTGGACAAATTATTTAAAAGTCGCTAAACCTTAGTTTCCCAGAAGGTAAGAGTTCTTCCTTCATAGAATTGTGAGAGTTAAATGAGAGGAGAACTAGGAATAAAATAGTAAATTAAAATCCCACCATAATGATAAAAGTGGATTAAAAAATTCAGGATGTGGGGAGTACCTACCATAGTAACGCTAATGACATGAACTAGGTAAACCTGCTTAGTGGATGTGTGCCAATCACCACATGCCTTCTGTCTGAATTCTGGGAGCTGTTCAGAGATTTCACTGTTTAGAACTACAATAAACATTTTTATTACTATTGCCAACACACCACTCTCTCCTTTTTTCTTTATAACCACTTCATAAGATAGGCATTGATACCATTTTAGGTACAAGGAAGCCAAGGCTGTCATCCTTGGATCTCCCTAATTCATCTTTTCCAAGCAGTAATCTGGCATCACCAGTTCTGAGCAGTTGGTCCCCAGTTAATTCCAGTTCTTCCTTTCTGGATAGGATCAGTTGAGAAGAGTTTTGCTATTCCCCAAACCTTCTAACTTTTAAAAAGTATTACAGTCTTTATCACACTCTTTTTAATTCTGTGTCTAGCTCTTTCCACATCAAATGCTCTTAAAAAGTCAGAGATGTGTTTTTTGTATTTTATATATTTTTATAAATTTTGGTATGTACAGAGACAAATAATTATTTCATCAGTTAATGAATGAAGATTGTTATAGAAGTGAAAATTGTATTTTTTATTATTCCTCACAGATGACAAAGTTCTTCAGTAATTTATTTCATTGTTTTCATATTCCTGTTCTGCTATGTTATTTATTTACTTATTTTTGAACTAAAAGGCGTGGTTTAGCAGTTGAGAGTGCTATGCTCAGATCCCAGGTTTGCCACTAAAAAGTTATGTAAACTTGTATAAAACTTTCACTTCTCTATTCCTTTATTTTCGTATCTAAAAAGTTATCTTATGGTAAAATTCAATTCAGAAATTCTATGATAGTTTTTTGTTGCTGTTGTTTGTTTGTTTTTTTACATGGGCAGGCACTGGGAAGCAAACCCAGGTGTCCAGCAGGGTAGAAAAGAATTCTGCCACTGAGCCAGTGGCACCGTCCTATGATAGTTTCTAAGCACAGTTTTGATAGTGCATTTTGTATTATTTAACTATATTCTTTGGAAACATTTTTTAGGTTTAAATAAGATTTAAAACTCTCAACTCTTCATTTCTTAAGTTAATGAACAATATCCTTTTATTTTTTGAGAGGGATAGTCTTTCTTTTCCTAAAAAAAGTTTTAACATTTGAATGTTTTGTTAATGGATATGATAATGTAGCATGACATTGTGAATGTAACTAATTGCACTGAATTTTATATTTGAATGTGGTTAAAAGGGGAAATTTTAAGTTGTATGTATGTTATTAGAATAAAAATAACATAGGACTGTATGTTGTTTTATAAACACCAACAGTAAACTTCAATGTAAATCATGAACTATAGTTATTAGTACAATTATAAAAATATTTTTTCATCAGTTGCAACAAATGAACAACACTAATGCAAAATGTAATAATAGAGTTGTATATGGGATCTCTGTAATTTATGCATGATTTTTCTATAAACCTACAACTGTGCTAATCAAAAAATAAAAAATATATTTTAAAAAAGAATTAAAAAGCATTTAATATTAGATTACGTTTTCTAAACTATTTCCATTGAGTACATTTTTATATATCCCATCAGCAATCTAATTTTATGCATGATTACACTGCAGCATTGGGCTTTTTTAGACCATTTCTAAATTTTATTTCCAATAAGGCCAGTGTCTTAATTATGGTTTGCAGTGATGTAATCAGTCACCAGAACAGAAAAGAAGAGTCTGACAGGAGGAAACAGGTTAAGATCTCTGTCATTTCCTGGAAATTTGGTTTGTGTGAAAGACCACATGTATTAAAGAAAACTTCCAAACTGGTGTGCACATGTGCTTTCCTTTTAATCAGCTCAGTGTTGCATGGTGATTTCTATTTGTATTATTTGCTGTATGTTAGCAGAAATGGGATCAGTTATTGCTACACACCTCAAGTGCATTATGTCCTTCTTCATGACAATAATCAGCATGGAGTGATTGCTTTACAGTTTACCAAGCACTTCTGCTTTCATAAGACAGGACTCTGCTGTTTCCCCAGCAGCTAGCTGAGAGCCTGACAAACAGTGCCTGTCTCGATAAATATTCATGGAATGAGAAAATGAATAAAAGCATTATCACATTTGATGCTCACAACATTCTCTCCATTAGACAGATGAGGGAAGAAAGGATCAGACAAGTTAATTAAAAAATGTTTTCTAAGGTCACATAGATAGATGATAAGTGATAGAACTAAGACTTCAACCAGGTCTTCTGCCTTGTGAGCTGTTATCATTTCAACTACTCCAGGCTGCTTCTACCAGCAAATCATTGAAGCTGTACAAGTTTTCAGAGCTGACCTAACCAGTCAAGTTCTTTCAGAAGATTGTATTATCTCAATAGGAATATTCCCTGCTTTGTCTCTCGCACTTTTATGATGTTTAGAACTATAAAACAGCTCTTCCTCACACAAGAGCTTGAGGAAGTCTGATTGAGAAATCTAGAAACCTTGAATGTGTGTCTGTGGAGGATTCGGGGTTCCCACAAACCTTCTGAGAGACTTCCCAGGGAATTTTGTGGGATAGTAGTTCCAAAAGCTCTTCAAAAGTTCAAAGAAGTAGGGTGGGCCGTGGTGGCTCAGCAGGCAGGAATGCTTACCTGCCATGCCAGAGGACCCAGGTTTGATTCCCGGTACCTGCTCATGTTAAAAAAAAAAAAAAAAAGTTCCAAGAAGTTAGGAACGTTTTCATGTTGCTGAAGCAAATATATTATCTGCAGGGTCTAATTTCTAAAGCCCAAGGAAAGAAAATGGTGATGGAAACCTCTGAGGGCTGTGTGTATAGAAAGAAATCTCACTTGCTCACTTATCACAAACAAACCATTTCTAAGAAAGCAACAATTTTGTTGACTGCATTTAAAGGCAGAAACACACAGTTCCCAAATGCAATTTCAGTCTTCCAAAAGGCAGTTTTATTCTTTTTCAGAAATACCTTGGTGCTTATTTTTTTGTTGTTTTGCTTTGTTTAGAAGGACTGCTTAGTGTGCCTCTTTAGTCAACATGAAAAAGAAGGAAAAGAATAAGCAACCGATTGATCTTCTGATGGCCTCACGGCAGTGAATTGAGGACATCTATTAAATACAAACAGGCACTCCAGGTAATGCAGGTAAAGACTTTTAAATCAGGCCAAAATACTTTTCAAACACTGGTCCAGTCAGATTGATACAGATTAAATGTTTTCTTTTTCTTGCCCTAGAGAACATCTATCTTCCATAGTGTTCTTTAAAAATCTCCCTAAAGATACTGAAATCTCGGCAATAAAATGTTAGTCCTTACATCAAGAATTGGATTAAATTTACTTACAGCAGACCGTCATGTGTTCTTCTACATTCAGTACATAAATTTCTTTTTTTGTTTTGGCAACAATTGTTACAAAAACCAATAAGTTTTGCATTCTAAACTTGTGTTGTTAGGTCTCAGTATGATTATATCATACAAAATAATACATTTTTGACATAGTAAATTAATAAGAGTTTAGCATAAGAATGAGCAATTATGTCAATATTTTAGTACACATATATTGCTTTAGCTACTTTGCATCTCTCATATGTTCTTTGCAGATAGGGCATACATGCTTCAATGTGGGTAATTTCTTGGAATCTATGTTATTTTCCCAGTTTGAGTTTGTGACTAACTTTATGATTATTTTATGTATGTGTCCAAATACTAAACTTGCAAAAATCTCTTTTGGATATTCACTTGAAGAAGAAAATTGGGGGTTGTTTTCTTTTGGGCGTCCCACTAGATAGTGAGTTTTTCCAGAGAACATATCCTTTGTCATTTCTGAATACCCAACACTTAGTCCAGTGACTGACCATATTAAGCACACAATGAATTTTTGTCACCCAACTGAATGAAAGACAATTAAATCACATCATCTCTATCCAGTGGTTGGCAAACAAGGGTCAAATCTGACCCCACATCCTGTTTTAGTATACCCTGCGAGTGAAGAATGTTTTCTGTTGGTTTTTTTTTAAACGTATTTAAAGGGTTGTAAAAATAACAAAGAAAAATATGCAACAGAGACTATATGGTGCACAAAGCCTAAAATATCTACTATATAGCCATTTCCATAAACAAGTTTGCAGACTCAGGTTTATTCTTAAATACACATCTGGTTTTACCTTGATCAGCGCTCACACCAGTTTGGGGAATATAGCTACCCAATGAGGTAGATTCTGTGAATTGCCTATTCAAAGTCATTCTCTTCTTCCGTAGTTAACAGAAACCGTATTTTGTTTTGTTTACACTATTCCTGTCTCTAGGCCATGAAACATGGTAGGTTAAATCCAGTCTTGGCAGTCCTGTTCCTCTTTTCCAGTGGTTTTTGGGAGGTGGGCTTGAAATTCAGACCTGGATGATGAAATATATGGGCAATTATCCAGGGAGACTTCTGGGAAGGATTTTACTCTGCTTCTAGAGGGAAATATATAGAAAAGAATATACATGTTTGCTTACACCCCAGTCTTCCTTGCCTGGGACTTAGTTATGTGAGGATGTATTTTGATCTATGGCAGCTGTCTTTCGACTAGGAAGGAAAGAAAAAAAAAATTCCCAGAGCTGCTGTGCTGGTTTGAAGCTATTAGGTACCCCAGAAAAGCCATGTCCTTTAATCCTAATTCAATATTGCTTGGTGGGGTTTTTCTGATTGTTTCCATGGAAATGTGAACCATCCAGTTGTGAGTTTCAACTTTTGATTAGATGGTTTCCGTGGAGGTGTGCCTCTACCCATTCCAGATGGGGTTGCTTACCGGAGCCCTTTAAGAGGGAACCATTTCGGAAAAAGCTTTAGAGCCACAAAGCCAGAGACCTTTGGAGATGAAGAAAGAAAATGCCCCCAGAGAAGCCATTGAAGAAGCCTGGAGAGAAAGCTAGTAGACTTCGCCATGTGCCTTTCCAGCTGAGAGAGAAAAGTCCCGAACATCATCAGCCTTCTTGAACCAAAGTATCTTTTCCTGGATGCCTTAATTTGGGCATTTTTATAGCCTTGACTTAATCTGTGAACTTAGAACTATACACTTGCAGCTTAATAATTCCCCTTTTTAAAAGCCTTTCCATTTCTGATATATTGCATCCTGGCAGCTTTTAAAACTACCACAGCTGCTGGCCTAACACTCCATCACTGCTCTATGACCCTAGAAACATTTGCCTCCAGCCTCGTTGTAATAGGATAAAGCATCATATCTTTGTGGTTTGGGCCACTGTTAGCCAGGTATTCTTATGTTTCTGCCAACATATCTACAATTTAAACTTTAATATAGAAATACTTAGATCTATTCCAATAACGAGCTGCAGCAAATTTTTGATATTTTGTTTGGAATGAAGAGCTCTCTCTCCAGTGACTTGAGACATTTGAAATTACAGTAGTACCAGATAGTGATTAATATAATCTGGTATTATATAATCTTGTAAATATCTATTTGAATTTTCATTTGTTTGAGAAAGGTAAACACTTGGGAGGGTAGAGCAGATTCCACTATGAAAAATTTATTCAATTTCTCTCTCTGATTAAGAAATGAGTGATGGTATGTGTGTATATGTGTGTATATGTATGTTCTATATGCATGTGAAGTGCATGTACTTCATTGTTTAGAGTGTATCATACTGGGAATTAAGCAAAAAAAAAATAAAAAAGGCCTCTGATTTATTAGTAATGATGTTACAAATCCATGCTCTAAGGTTCATGCTCATGAATTTCATTAAGAACCCCCAAGTTCCTCCCTCAGTGCTTGTTTCAGAATGGATAGAAATGCAATGTTATTGTGGTATTATTTTACCCTGTTTCTTTATTTTGCATCCCAGTGCAGTAAATTTCATTTTCCTTGCTATATAGAAAATGTATACAGGCTCTTAAGTGCACAATAATACTCTTTATACTTCTATTGACAATATATTAACTGTGCTAATTATTGCAACTGTGCTGTAAAAGGCTACAAAATAACATTCGTTAGTTTGATTTGGTATTTTCTGCAACTTTTCAAACAATTTTATGATTGAGATTGTAATATTTTTCTCAGGTGGGTGCTTATCTTATTTATATATACGTGGCACAAATAGCACTTTAGATGGACATTCTGTACTATTATTCATCTCTGGTTCATATAATTTTCTATTATTGGTTAGCTTATCTATAGAATCTCATGCATTACTCTGTCTTTTTGTGTGTATGTGAATTTTTAGTTTCTTGGCAGAGGTCCATAATTTCTTGCATTTGTGAGAAAGTTTAAGAGACTTGCTCAGGCTGTTTTACTTCGAAGAAGCAGATTCTGCTTCTAAACCCAGGTCTCCTGACTCTTTATTTCCTTCCAAAGTTAAGATACTGGCAGTGGGTTTTTGGGTTTTTTGGTATTGCTATCATCATTTTGAATGATGTTTGGAAATAATCATCTTTGAAATAAAACTTTTGTCAGGTGTAGAAAAGTAGGCTAGCTGACATCTGACATCCCCCATGAAATCAATAAGCCTATTAAATTTTTTCGCATCAATTTCTCCTCAAAATATAGAATAAATATTCACTACATATTAGTAATGTGCAGAAATATTTTGGAAAAGTTTGAATACTATGAACAAAATCAGTATAATATGCAACTACATATTCTACCGGTATATTGTGTCAGATGTCAATGTCAACTGAAGATTGTAATGAAAAGTCCAAACATGAAGGCCCCTGTTAATTTATGATGCTATTGCTGTTTGTTTTCTCAGCAGAAGATAGAATTCCAGGTACCTAAGCATTAGACTTACTTGGTGGAGCATACATGAGCAGCATTTGTTCCATTTCAATAACCTCAAAACTCTAGTTTGGGAGGCAGAGCTGGGCTCCCTAATTATTTTGATAAACTTAGTGATTTGCCTGAAATAAAGGGTGAGAAAAGATATGCACCATCAGAGGCCACTGCTAAATCTCACAGAAATAGGCTTAGATACTAGGAAATTTGACAAACTGCTGTTTTCTTTAACGAAACACTCTTTCATACTTAATTTTTGTTGAATGATGTTACAGTTAATTCTAGAAACAACTCAGGGGTTAATTTTTTTTATACATCTGTCTGTCAATTTATCTGTATGTATTTTTTGAGTACATTAAATAAAATATATTTTCCATCTTCATTATACAAGTGAAAAAATGTTCTTCTTGCCTTCTCTCTGGCTAGCTAAGAGAGGGAATCGAATTCACTGTTGCTCACGTGACCTTGACAGAGAGAGGCCTGGATGGTGTGCAGAATCAAGGTTTCATTATTGAGCTAAAACGAAAGAGACTTTACAGCCCTTCATGTAATTAAATGCAATCATTATTATGACTTTATTTTTCTGCACAGCTGTTAGATTGAAAAAAAATGTAGTATTATCAGTAATCCCTTTATACCTTTGGCATGATTCATACTTCCACATGTATACCCTGGACTGAAAGTGAAGTAGAATTTGAAACCTTCCATGAGTAGATATTGCTTATTTGTTGTATTACCATCAAGTTATAGCCTTTTTTCTTTAAATTCAGTGAAACACTCAAATGGCTAAAGTACCTTATTTTGACAATTTATCCTCTCAGTGATTCATGGATAAGGGGCCAAGTAGGTCATAAAAACATCAATGCAGCTGAATCTTGACCTTTTGGACAATGTAAGTAATGTCCTTAATCAGGTTGAAGCAATGTATGTGCTAGAGGAGAGGTTGTGCTATACTCCATGTGTTTCTATGGGTGGGAATTTAGGAAGATGTAATACCTAGTCTACATGGCCATGAATAATCTCCAAATATTGGAATAATAGTAAAAATATATCCGTGCTCCTTTGACTTGTCTAAATATCAAATGATTTAAAATTTAGACAAGGAAGATGGAGTTGTGTGGTAGTCTGAAGCTGTTACGTACCCCAGAAAAATATGTTTTTCAATCTGATCCATTCTTGGGACTGTTAATCCATTGTAAGTAGGGCCTTTTATTCAGTTAGGGTGGAACCCACCTCAGGATGGGTATTAATCCTATTACTGGAGTCCTTTCTAAATAGAATGACTACAGAGAGGGAAAAAAAGAAAAAAGAAAAAAAGAAAACCAGAGAAGCAGGAAGGTGAAATCAGTGAAACCCAGAAGAGAAGAGAGTAGATGGCACCATGTGCCTTGCCATGTGGCAGAGGAACCAAGGATTTCCAGCAGTCGGTCTTCAGGAAGAATGCATCATCTTGATGACACCTTGATTTTGAGTCTTGGACTCAAAACTGAAATTTCCATTTTCTGAGCCAAACTATTTAATAATATTTTCTCTAAGCAATCTAGGGAACTAAAACAAGGTAAAATGTGTTTGGATCCTTAAAACTCTGGTATTAAGTCCAAGCTCAGTAATATCTGAAATTTATGGGAATTTCCTTTCAAAATTTGTCAATATCACGTATTCCCTCCTTAATAGAATCTGTCCTACTCTTTATTTGAAGGACTCTTAGTCTTGAAGACTGGTTTATGTCTGAGGAATAGAAAGGGAGCCTCATATTCCTTTAAATTGTCAAAATCAGGCCTTGGAGAGGATTGTGGGAAGATGGTGAGGTAGAGGCTCCAGAAATCAATTCCTCAACCAGAACAACTATTAAATAGTCAGGAACTATCTGAGTCAACTATTTTGAAACTCTGTAGTCCAGTAGAACAATATGCAGCATCCAGGAAAGAGTGGGAGGAAGAGACTGGTAAATTGCAGTGTAAACCAATGAATTGCCTTCTCCAGGCAATGGCTGCCATCTGCCATTTACAGACACACAGCAGGCAGGAGTGCAGTTCCTAACCCCTGCCCTGATGCAGCTTGCTGATGCCAGAATGGAATATAAAGACCCAATTCCCCAAAATCAGGGAGTGAGTGATCCAATAGTTGACGATAGCCTTTGAATAGGTACTTCAGATTGCTGGGATGCTTGGCGCTGAGGATGACCATTGTTCCAAACTGCTCCAGAAAAAAGTGACTGAAAAGCCTTAAGATTCATCTTCAAAACTATAGAAAACAACTAAAAGGTTGAATTTACTGGACAAGTGCCAAATCAAGAATGCACAGCTTCAGAGAACCAGAGGACAGGTTTCTGGCACTCTTGCTGGCAGTGTGAAAATGGCTAGGGTTCCCTTTGTGAGTCCCTGGCCTCCTCCCAGGTGGGGAAGACTCACCTGGTAAACTCCTCTCTAGCTCTCTTCACTCCCAAAATATGCCTTCTAGCAAAAGCAAGAAAGCTGTGTAGGAAAGAATTGAGTTGTGACTGGGACAAAGACTTATGTGCTTTAAGTCCTATGATGCAGCAGCCAGAAGAGGGAAATGTTCTCTTTACTGGGAAGTTGAGGAGTCACTCGATTTCCTGTGAACAGGGGAACTGCTAAGTCCATTAGCAGGCAAAGCCCAGGAAATGTCACAGACCCAGAAAAGACAGGGATAACCCTGTGCTTTGATTTTACCTTGGGCTGACCTTATCAATAGGAGGGCTGTTTGCTGAAAGAGAGCACCAATTAACTCAAAACCATTAAAATACTGTGATAAGTGTTTTTATTTTGTTTTTGTTTTTCTTTGACTTGTTGGTTTTGTTTAGCTTCTGTCACTCAGGAAACTCATATCACTAGCTGGATACAAACTCAAGAAACAGAGAGCTCAGGAACTAAATCCCAGAGTTAACACTTTAACATATTAAAATGTACAGTTGGAAACAAAAGATAATAAAACAAACGAACAAACAAACAAAAAGGAAATCGTAACCCATCATAAGGAAGAGGATAAAACTCCAGAAAACATCAATGAAGAAGATAAGACTGTGGACCTAATAGACCAAAACTCTAAAAACAAAATGATCTTAAGTATGCTCAAGGAGAAAAGGGAAACTATGGAGAAAAAGAATGAAAGGATACCAGGAAAATACGGACTGAAAAATAAGAGAATCTCAATAAAGATACAGAAATTTTAAAGGGAAACAAAACAGAACTACTGGAGTTGAAGACCACAAAAACCAAATAAAAAATTCCTAAGAGGTGTCCATAGCAGATTGAAGCTGGCCGAAGAAAGAATCAGTAAAGTTGGAGACAAGACAATTGAAATGAATTAGGCTAGGGATCAGAAAGAACAAAAAGAATTAGACAAAAAGTAAAAAATGGCTGAGAGATCTGTGGGACAACATGAAGCTTACCAATATACACATTATGGGAGCCCTGGAGGGACAAGAAAGAGAGCAAAGAGAAGAAGGGATAATTAAAGAAAACATTCAAATATGGCAAAGGATGTGACTATGTATATCCAAGAAACACATTAAACACCTAACAGATGTTTTGATTTGCTAAGCTGCTCAAAGCAGATTGCATGAAGTATAATGGCTTTAACTTTGGAAATTTATTACCTTAGAAACTTACAGTTTTGAAGCTGTGAAAATGTCTAAATGAAAGCAGCTTCTGGTGACCCTAAAACCCTCTGTCACATGGCAAGGTACATGGTGGCATCTGCTGTTCTCTCCCTTCTCTTCATGACTTTTTTTTTTGCTTTCAGCATCTTGCGTCCATAGCTTTCTTCTCTTTGTCTGAATTTTATTATCTTATAAAGGACACCAGTAA
This sequence comes from Tamandua tetradactyla, assembly GCF_023851605.1. Classification (NCBI taxonomy): domain Eukaryota; kingdom Metazoa; phylum Chordata; class Mammalia; order Pilosa; family Myrmecophagidae; genus Tamandua; species Tamandua tetradactyla. Next base: position 35,859,751 of record NC_135352.1, read on the forward strand.
GAGGATTAAGACCCATCCTGAATAAGGTGTGTCTCACTTACGTAACCTCACCAAAAGATCCTATTTATAATGAGACCACACTCATAGACATGGATTAGCTCTAAGAACATAATTTTCTGGGGTACATACAGTTCCAAAACATAGGATAAACTTGAGAAGAAATATTCCCAGACAAATGATGGCCAAATGGTCAAATGCAACGGACAAAGAGAAAGTTCTGAAAGCTGCAAGAGAAAAACAATGAGTTATGTACAAGGGAATGACAATTAGATTATATGCTGATTTCTTATTACAGACCCTGGAGGCAAGGAGGCAGTGGGTTGAAACACTTAAAGGGCTGAGAGAAAACAATTGCCAGCCAAGAATTTTATATCCAGCAAGACTTCCTTTCAAAAATTAAGGAGAAATAAAGACACTCCCAGATAAACAAAAGTAGAGGAAGTTCAAATTACCACTAAACCTACCCTCTAAACAATGCTAAATGGGGTTCTTCAAAATTGAAAGGAAAAGATATTAGACAATCAATCAAAGTGGCATAAAGAAATAAAGACCATCAATAAAGGTTACCATTTGGATAATTATAAATGCCAGTAAACTGTATTGTATTTTTGGTATGTAACTCTGTTTCTTAATTATTATGAGTTGTAAAATACAGAAACAATAATGACAAAATCTAAAGTTTTAGGCTTATAGTTTACAAAGATACAATTTATAACAAGTACAAAAAAACACAAGGGGGTAAAGGGGTATAGAAATCATGTATACATATGCTAATGAAGTCAAGTTTGTATCAAATCAAAAGTGATTGTTATATATTGAGGAGGTTAAATTTTAATCCAGTCATAACCAAAAGGAAAGTAGATGAAAAACATATTCAGAAAGTAATGAGAAAGGATGCAATATTGTACAATACAAAAAAATCAAATAAATATGAAAATAAGCATTAACAGAAGAAATGAGGGCCAAAAAAGGTATAAGACTTGCAAAAACTAAATGGAAAAATGTCAGAGGAAAGTCCTGCCTTTTCAGTATATACATTAAATGTAAATAGATTAAACTCTCCACTCAAAATGCTGAGATTGGCAGAATAGATAGGAAAGCATGACCCAACTATATTCTGTTTTCAAAAGACTCACCTTATATTCAGAGTCAAAAGTAGGCTGAAAATGCAAAGTTGGAAAAATGTATTATGCAAGCATAACCAAAGGAGAGCTGAATATCTATACTAATATCAAATAAAATAAGCTTTAAGTCAAAAACTGTTACAAGGGTAAGAAAGCAATCATACATTGATAAGGGGTCAAATTAACAAGAAGACATAACAGTTATAAGTATATACCTAGCAGCAAAGACCCCAAATATTTGAATAAAAGATTGATAGATTTGAAGGGAGAAATAGGTGATTCTACATTAATTGTAGCAGACTTCAATTCACCACTTCCAATAATGGACAGAACATCAAAGACGGAAGATCAATAGGAAATAGAAAACTTGAATGATACTCTACACCAACCACATCTTGCAGACATATATAGAAGACTTCACTTAACAGCAGCAGAATACACATTCTTCTCTAGTGCACATGGATCATTCTCCAAGATAGACCACATGTTAGACTGTGAAACAAAGTCCCAGTGAAATAAAAAAATATTGAAATCATACAGTGTAGCTTCTCTAACCATGATGAAATGAAATTAAAATCAATGAAAGGGAGAAATGGAAAATTCACAAATATGTGGAAATTAAACAACACATTCTTAAACAACCAACAGATCAAGGAAGAAATTACATGAGAAGGGTGAAATTAGGAAATATCTTGAGGCAAATGAAAATGAAAACACAGCATACCAAAACTTGGGTTCAGCAAAGATAGTGCTGAGAGCGAAATTAATAGAGCTAAATGTTTACATTAAAAAAGGAGAAAGATCTCAAATAAGAGACTTAATATCAAAATTCAAGGATCTAGAAAAAGAAGGACAAATTAAACCTAAAGTGAGCAGAAAGACATAACAAATATTAGAGCACAGATTTTTAAAAAATACAGAATAAAGCAGCAATAGAGAGAATCAATGAAACCAAAAGTTCTTTGAAAAATCAATAAAATTGACAAACATTTAGCTACATTGACAAAAAAGAGAGTGTAAACAGATAAATAAAATCAGGAATGAAAAGGGGTACATTAATATCAGCCTCATGGAAATAAAAAGGAATATAAAGGGATACCATGAACAACTGCATGCCAACTAATTGGTATGATGAAATGGAGAAATTTCTACAAAAACACAAATTATCTACATTGACTACAGAAGATATAAAAGATCTCAACAAACCAATAAATACTAAAGAGACTTAATCAGTAATAACAAAATCTTCTGACAGAGGAAAGACCAGGATCAGATAACTTTACAGGGAAATGTTATCAAATATTCCAAGAAGAATTAGCACCAGTCCTGCCCATCCTCTTCAAAAAATTGAAGAGGACTCATCCATGAACCAACATCACCATGTAGCAAAGCCAGATAAAGATACTACAAGAATACTGCAGACTAATATCTCTTATGAGCATAGACGCAAAAATTGTCAAAAACATATTTGCAAACAGAATCCAACAGCACATTAAAAGAACTATAGACAATTTGATATTCATCAAACAGGATTTATCCCACATATGCAAGGGAAATTCAACATAAGGAGACAAATTAATAAAATGCATAGAACAAAAGGAAAAAGCACATGATCATCTCAATTAATGCAAAAAATAATTCAACACAACCCAGCACCTCTTCTTAATAAAAAAAAACACTTAAAAACCTAAGAAAAGAAGGAACCACCCTTAACATTATAAAGGACATATATGAAAAGCCCACAGCTAACATGCTACTTAATGGTGAAAGACTGTACGTTTTCCCTCTAAGGTTATGAACAAGACAAGGATGCCCACTATCACCACTGTTATTCAGTATTGTGCTGGAAGATACAGCAAGAGCAATTAGACAAGAAAAACAAAAGGCATCCAAATTAGTAGTGAAGGAGCAAAATGTTCCCTAGTTGCAGATGACATGATCCTACATATAGAAAATTCTGAAAAATACACAACAGAGCTAGTAGAGCTAATAAATTCAACGAAGTGGTGGGGTACAAGATCAACACAATAAAAATCAGTAATATTTCTATATACTACTAATAAGCAATCTGAGTAAGGAGGAAATCAAGAAAACAAACCACTTGCAATAACAACTAAAAGAATCAAACATTAGGAAAAATCTAAAAAAAGGATATAAAGCACTTGGATACAGAAGCTACAAAACAATGATACAAATATCAAATAACCAAAATAAATGAAGGATATTCTGTGTTTATGGATTGGATGATTAAATATTGTTAAAATGTCAGTTCTACCCAAGGCAATTTATAGATTCAATGCAATCCCAATCAAGATGCCAAAGGCCTTTTTTTCCAGAAATGGAAAAGTCAGTCACCCAATTTATATGGAAGAGTAAGGGACCCCAAGCAGCCAAAACCATTTTTGAAAAAGAATGAGGATTTGAGGATTTGTACTTCCTAATCTTAAAACTTATTACAAAGCATCTATAATCTAAATAGCATGGTGGTATTATAAGGACAAATATATAGACCAATGGAATTGAATTGAGAATTCAGAATCAGCCCTCAGGTTTATGGGCAACTGATTTTTGACAAAGGTGCCAAGACCCCTCAATTGGGAAAGAATGGAATTTTCAGCAAATGGTGTTGGGAAAACTGGATGTCTGTTCTAGTTTGAATCTGTTGTGTACCCCAGAAAAGCCATGTTCTTTAATCTTCATTCACTGTTGCTGGGTTTGATTGTTTCCATGGAAATGTAACCCACCCAATTATGTGTGGTAACTTTTGATTAAGTGGTTTCCATAGAGATGTGTCTCCACCCATTCATGGTGAGGTTGGTTACTGGAGCCCTTCAAGAGGGAACCATTTTGGAAAAAGCCTAGAGCCAACAGAGTCCACACAGCAGAGACCCTTAGAGATGAAGAAAGAAAATGCTCCCAGGGAAGATGTATGAAATGAGAATCCAGAGATGCCAGCAGATGTCAGCCATGTGTCTTCCCAGCTGACAAAGGTGTTCCTGACCCATCAGCCTTTCTTGAACCAAGGTATCTTTCTCTGGGTGCCTTAGTTTGGATATTTTTATAGGCTTAGAACTGTAAACTTGCAACTTAATAAATTCCCTTTTTAAAAGCCATTGCATTTCTGTTATATTGCATTCCAGCAGCTTACAAACTTAAACAATGTCCATATGCAAAAGAATGAAGGTGGACCCCCTAGCTCACACCATATAAAAAAAAAACTCAAAATGTATTAACAGTCTAAATATAAGAACCAGAACTATGAAACTCCTAGAAGAAAAGAAAAGGGCAGTGTTGGTGGTGGTTAGAGAATTTGGAGTTAATGCTGAAATTGTAAAGAGTTCTTATGGGAGGTGAGGGAAAAATCTTGGGAGTGGATGGTGGTGATGGTAGTGCATGATTGTAAACATAATTAACAGCACTGTAATATATATTTGAATGTGGTTAAAAGAGGAAATTTTAGGTTATATATATTTTACTAGAATAAAAAAATATGCCCAAAGGATCATACAACACAAATAGTGAACCCTGGAATAAACCATATTCTATAGTTAATAGTACAATTATAAAAATGCTCTTTCATCGGTTGTGGCAAGTGTATTACACTGATACAAGGTTTTAATAATAAGTATATGGGAATTCTGTATTTTGTGCATGATATTTATGTAAACCTACAACTTCTCTAATAAAGAAATGAAAAAGAAATCAGGCTTCTGCTTACAACTCTAGGGTCTTTGTTGATTCAGGCGAAGTTGGACCCTCGTAGTCTGCCCAGTTATTTTAATCCAAGATACATCATGGTTAATCAGCAACTACCAAAGATACATATGTGAAAAATTATTCCAATTAGCTTTCTATCCCTGCTACCTGTTTTTAACCATGATCACCTTATATCTGGCAATAAGCCCTACAATGACTGGATCCATTCAGGGATCCAGTCATCCCCATTGGTATCATTGATGTCAGCGACCCTATTTTCAATGGCAGTATTTTACTACTTCCTATGTGGCTTACTAAGGACAACTATTGCAGCACATTTCAAGGTGCTGGGTTTATATTTTTGAACATATATATTTAAGCATTTTTTTATTTGGAAATAATTTCAAACCTACAAGAAAAGTGCAAACATAGGCATATACAAAATACAACAATATGCCCTTAACTCAGTGTTTTAGTTCCTCAGCACCTAAAACAAATACTGTGCAATGGGCTGATTTAACATCAAGAATCTACCTGCTCATGGTTACAGCCAGGTTAGAGCCAGAAATCTGCTGGCTCTGTTGCTTCCTCCTGGGGTCTGAATCTTCTAGTGGGCCAGCAATCTTTGAGGTTCCTTGGCTTTTATATGGCAATACACATGGGAGGGTCTTCTTTCTCTTCCAAGTTCCCCTGATTTCTACCTTCTGGCTGTTCCATGTGACTTCTCTTCCTGTGCACAATTTCTTTTAATTTTAACTAATTGAACCATCTTGTATTAAGGAGCACTCTCTTTCAGTTTGGGCACGCCTTAACTAATAGCATCTTCAAAGGTATTTACAAATGGATTCACACCCCAAGAACCTGGGGTTGAGACCTGGAAATGCCTTTTGTGGGGTACATGATTCAATCCCCACCATTGAATTCACTCATTAATATTTTGCCTCATTTTCTTCCTTATATACACTCTCTTAACACTTAGAGCAAATTGCATACATCTTGGTCCTTTACCCTTAAATACTTATATCACAAGAATAAAGAAATACTCTTATATAATGAGATTGCAGTTATTTTTCTAATCTATACCTATATTGCAATATTTCCAATTGATCCAATGATGTCCTTTATTGAATTGATTTGTCTTCCAATACAGAATGCAGTATAGGGTCAAGCATTGCACTTAGTTGATGTTTCTGTTTAGACTCATTTAACTTCCTCCATTTCCTTAGCCTTTCCTTGTCCTTTATGACATTAACACTTTTACTGAATATAATCTTCCCCACCCCTGCTGTGTCTTTTAAAAAATAGAATAGAATGTTTCCCACTTTGTGTTTATTTGGTGTTTTCTCATGTTAGATTTGGCTTATTTCTCAGCCAGAATACTATATAAAGGATATTGTGTCTTCCTCAGGATATCATGTCCAGAGGCACATGTCCCTTTGCTTCTTGATCACCTAGTCAATGTGTTGTCTGAATATTTCCACAAGATAGTTACGTATTTTATCCTCATAATTAATAAGTAATCTGGAGACAGAAAATTTAAGATCATTCAAATATTTTCTTGTATGCCCCTAGTGTTAGCATCTATTGATGATTCTAGCATGAGCCAATCTTTAACTATAATGATTGCAAAAATTATGATTTTCCAACTTCAGCTATTATCAGTCAAATGTTGGATTTATTTAGATATATAGCATACCTCTTTCCATGTTAGTCTCCGAGTTTGTCTGCCTGCAACAAGCTGGAATCCAACTCTTGTTAAAGAGCTAAGGCACATAAGGTGGATTAGAAATGAAATTAGAGGGGAGATGTCTTGCCAATCCTTTGAAAGGTGGGGCTATTATAGGGTCTTCAAACATGTCGGCACTTGCTCAACAATGTGGAGACGGAATTGCTTCTGATGGCAAAATGACAGTCACTGGTTCTTAAGGGTACAGATTGGAAAAATTCATCTGGAGTCACCAAAATTTCTCTAGTCTGGATTGAACTTTCTCTTAATAAGTGCCTCACCTTCAACATAAGAGGCATGGGAAGGCCTTGCATTCAATTTAAATTGTGATTTAACAAATTATAGGAATTGGTTCTGTGTCTGATTTCTGGCTATGTCAGTCATTATATATCATTATAGCCATTCATTATAGCAGTTATTATAAATGTCCCCTAATCTTCTATCCATGCTTTATTTCAATTGACTGAAAGGGTAACATGGAGAACTGTGCCACAGGTTGTGGGTATTCCATTTTTCCCACGGCATTGGGATCATCCTTATTTCAAACCCAAACTAGTATCATTATCACTTCCAAATGCCCATCTTTGAGCAATTCTGTCTGCAACTACTTCTAGTACTAGATACTCCTACTAGTTAGAATTCAATGCAAAAACAGGATCTGCCCTATGCATTTTAGAGAGGAAAAGATTAAACACAGTGAATTATATGCTTATGAAATAGTCAGAGACTGGAAGAACAGGTTCAAGTTCAGCTGTCAGAATTGTCTTCCACTGCCAAGGACAGATGTGATCACTCAAGTGATCAGCTGGGTCTTGCTGAGCCAGAAATGCAAATATATTATATGCAAGTGGTAATTAATTCATTTTAATATGTCAAGGCTTTCTTAGGAAAGAAGAGTATGTTTCTCAACTACCATCACTCCAAACCCACTGGAAACGAGCCTGGTTATGATACGGGGATCAGGAATCCAGTATCAAGAGATGGTAGCACTACTCACGCTGAAACAGTGTCCTCTCTCTCTCTCTCTCTCTGTATATATATATAATTTTTAATATATATATTATGAACTCAGATAAACTCAGAGACTAGCATGGAAAGAGGTGTGCTACATATCAAAATAAATCCAACATATGATAATAAATAGCTGAAATTGGAAAATCGTAATTTTTGTAATCATTATAGTTAAAGATTGGCTCATGATAGACTCATCAATAGATGCTAACACAATATACTATATATACTATATATATATATTTTTAAGTATATATATATATTAAAAAGCATCAGCAAAAAGGACGCTTACATATGAAGAGGAAAATCTTCGTATTTCTATGGTCTTACTAGCCAGGAAAACATCGAAAAACCAAAAGAAAATGGTGCCTACTTTACTTTCACTTTCCAAATCTCACTCAAATGCATGTAATTGGAGGAACCTAATTTGCATCCAGCTCCCTAGTTGTAATGGACAAACATTGTTTCCAGTTTTCCTAAGCCTCAGTTGTAGATGGGGTGGCAGGTAGGTTGAACAAGCCCATCCACAGCATTTAATATAGCCCAGTGGTGAGACTTGACACACTTAAACTCAGGCACAAGCAAGCCCACTAATCTGTTTTTAATAATAATGGTAAGCAGAAAATGTTTGGCTCAATTCTCATAGCGTGTACTTATAAACCATGCCTCATAAAACTCATAAAATGAATGATTCTGACTTTCCCAGGCTGAAATCTATGAACATCCATTTTCTCTTTCATTTAATATTCTTAAGCCCTGAAAATAAATGGCAGCCAGCTTTCATTGCTAAAGTGATTTTGATATTTAGTTGTGTGCTTAAAGCTAACATACTTTTCTTTCCTAATAAAGCCTTGATATATTAAAGTCAATTAATTAACACTTGCATATAATATATTTGCGTTTCTGGTTCAGCAAGACCGAGCTGATCATTTAAAAATATACTGTGGAAGATCCAGTCTACCTCAGAGGAAGGAAAAGTCCAATCTTTTCATCGAGGCAATTGGGCCCAACTGAGCATGCTGACCATTTGATTGTTAATAGGACAGCTAATTTAATATATTTTTGATGTATCTTCCAATATAAATATCTTTTTTCATTATATGTTTTTGTTGCTTTTATCTGTAACTATATTTTTAACTGAAATAGAAGTTCATAAGCAAAAAAAAAATAACTGCAAGCTAATTGGCTTTGAAGACTTGGGGGATTTCTTTCATTATGGAAGATGCAATTGAAAGATAAATGCACATACACAGCATGAAAAGTATCGACCACCCGGAAACCACGGGAGAAAGCTCAACTGGCTTGCAATGTTGTCAGATTCAGGGGAACATATACATAAACTAACTTTCCTTGTGTTTGTTTTACTTGTGTATCTCACTGAAGCAAGGACTTATTCATTACTTGAGAAAGAATTCATTGTGCAGGAAAAAAAGACTGAGATAAGGGAATAAACTGATTTTAAAAATCATCTTTCATTAATAGGACAAGAACCTCCTCTAGCCAAGAAATAAAGAAAAAAGGGTGGCTGTATATCAGAGTCATGTTTTAAAATATTTGACCTTTTAGTATAGAAAGAGTTGACACAGAAAACAGCTTCCTAAGGCAGGCCCTCTGGTTTTTTTTGCATACCTGTGTTGAGGTTACGAATGCCTGTGATTTCACAAAACATTGACAGTGATCTTCATATCTGCCTAAAAGATAAAGACCAATCTTGGGAATTGATAACCTTAATATACATAGATACGGTAAAAAGTTTTAAACTTCAATTCCTATGGTATTTTCTAATTTACTGAAAATAGATATTTCCAATGGTATCACAAATATCAGAATATGACCCAAATACAAATAAAGAATACGACCCATACAAAAGATTGCAAGGTGCCAGAAGAGGGTGGCTGACTTTGGTTGCAGTAAGTAGCGTTTGGATACAAGGAGTGCATAACTGTAAATTGTATTTCTAGTATGAAAGAGCTAAAGGACACATAGAGGTCAACATATTTTTCCTTTCCAGTTAAAAATGAAACAAATACATCAACAAAGTTAGTGCAATGATTACGCTGGATTACATATTTGAAGACTCACAAAATATTCTCTTGAGAGGCTTTAAGATAGGAGAGGGTAGAGTAGAGCAGGAGAGAAAAATCTCAGAGAGGTCCACAGACTTCCAGGCACAGTCCTCCAGTGTCCTTTCTCAGCCACCTGTGTGCTTCTTTGGATTATAATCCCCAAGATATGCACAGAGTGTCTTCAGGTCAGGGGAGCCCAAGCAAAATTTATGAAGGGACTCTGACAATCCTGAGGCATGTAGGTAAAGCCAGGTGCAAACTGTCATCTGTGGCAGCTTTACAAACCCTAAGAACCCACATAACTAAGCCCCAAGTCTTTTCAGGTTTGAATTCTTACTTCCTTGTCTTGATTCCCCATCTATCTGTATTTCCATGTTACTGATTCATCATCTTTCTGTTCTCTAACTCATTTCCTTCCTTGACCTTTTGTTCTCATCAAGATTGACTATAGGCCTAGTTACAATGATTTGGTAGAGGAAATAAGAACATGAAAGACATAAAACTTTGTGTTACTTTTCTGTTTATATGATCATTTTTTAATATTATACTATTTAGTGATTCATTTTGAAGTTTAAGTTGATAGACTGGGAATTTGGGGGTAAGGAATTAAAAATGATTTACTTGGGAAGGAGGCAAGAGAATAATATAATAATATCTGGATGCAGAGTGTTCACTGTAAATTTGTCAACTATATGGAAAACAGCTTATGGTTTATTGGTGAGTACTATAAGATTCTCTCTGCATTTTCCCTTTTTATACTTACAATTTTTAGAGAATATATACTGGAGCTTATGGGAAATACTAGTGCTTTTAACTGTTAATATAGCCAGCTTGTGCCTATGTTTACCACACAGGACAAGTGCAATTATGTTTTACTGTCATGTCATTGAGATTGGGTTGAAACAGCATTTTCATGATACTGCTGTGGCCTCAACACTTCCCTAAGGGGTGGACGGTGGAGTCTTCATCTTGTCCAGGTACGCACAAGTAGAAAAAGACGTCTGAAAATGTTCAAACAGATATATTGGTGAGAAGGTTCCAGAGTCAACATAAAGTGAAACAGTACAAGACATCAAACGTCCCAACAAGAATAAACAAGAAAGCATTTTTTTTCTTTTTTGCGTGGGAAGACACCGGGAATGGGCCCCGTGTTGCCGGAAAGCTTTTATAACCATTGTTATTCATACAAACTTGACCCTAGAATGTGCATTTTGTGGAATGTCCATTACAACAGTATACACTTTGGGAAATACTTCATTCGTTCGGTTAGATTGTTTATGGCTGGACTTTTGGACCCCACATCAGCTTGAAATTCCAGAATCCCTTAGGGACCTTGAATAAACAGGTCTTGTGTTTTCCAAGGGCTTTCAAGCTATTCAGATGACATTCACCTTAGAAATCTATAGAGGTGGGAATAAGCCAAATAATCAAATTAGCTATTCTATTAGTATTTTACTGAGGGCATAGTATTAGCATTCTACCAGTATTGCTGTTCCACCAAGCCAGGAATTTAGTTTATTCTTTTCTACATCCCTTACAATTAGAATAATGCCTAGAACATAATAGGTACTTAAAAAAATGTGATGAGTGAATGGAATTCAACAGCTATCATGGGTCACTTAAAATATACCAGATTTGTTCTAAACCCTGAGGTATGGGAGAAGGGAAGATCTTTCTTATCTGCTCCCTCCCTCTTATTTCTCACCCTTATTCTTATTCCACAATTTTCAAGAAAATTAAGATTGATGCCCCAGTGAATTGTACGAGTTCCTTAGTTTGGTATGTGATTTTCTAAGAGGTCGAGAAAATAATTTTCACTTATTAAGAGAATGAATATTTACTGAGGATTTATTATGTGATAGGCTTTAGGTATATAGTGACAATACTTGTTTAGTAATTACTATAGACCTGTTATACATATATACAACTCATTGTACACTCAGGGCATTTTACATATGAGAAAACTAAGGCAAAGAATTATTGAGTAATTTGCTCAAGACTATACAGCTAGTAATTGGCAAAACTGGGATTGTGAGTCTAAAAGCCAGTCTTTAGAGATTCATGTTCTTTACCAGGAAGCTATGATCTCTACTCCAACTTTACTGGAAATGAAAGTCACATAATCATTCAAATGCCTATCAGATATTACAAAGATGACACATGCTATAAAGGTAAGTGGAGAGTGTTACTAGAGAGTGTAATGGAGGGAGAGTCAGGGTAGGATTCTGAGAAAATGACATTCTAGCCAAGCTCTGAAAGGACAGTAGCAGCAAGTCAGGCAAACGGAAGGGAAAGGAATTCTAGGCAAAGAAAATTAGGTGCAAGCAGTCCATGACAAGACAGGCTTGCTCTTAGCCTCTTTATAGAACTGAAAGTTCATTGTGATGTGAGCTTAGGAGCTGGATGGGGAGTGGGAAAGGGTATGGGGCATGCACAGAGGAGGCTGGAGGGCACAGTGCTCAGATTGTGTTGGGTCTTGGCGACTGTGCAAAAATTTTGCATTTCCTTTTTATTTTCATGGGAAGTCATTGTAAGATTTAGATCACACAGTCTGCTTTTTGACCTTTCATAGCAACAGTCATGATGAGAAGCGGTACATTTTTTGAAAAAGTATTTATCCCCATGGGTATCCAAAATACCATGTGCAAAAAATTATTTTTGGATGGAAAAATCCAGACCTACATTTCAAGGAATTTTTGAATGCTAAGATATGTTTTAATATTAATCAGAGATGCAGAAAACACAAATTTAGAAAAATCTTTGCATGTTATTATGAAATGAAGGAAAAGATGCATGATGGAAACTGCATACTTCACAGCGTTGTGATAGGAGGTACTAAAAATAATTTTTCTTAAGCTATGCAATGTTCATTGTAGGCCATGCAAATATTAAATATCATTAAGGTTTAGATACTTAGACTGTATGTTGTGATATTAAGACTGCATTTAGGCAAATTAGACTATGTTTAGGCTGTATTTAGATATTTAGACATATTTTGAGAAGTACTCATAAACATCAAATATAAATTTAGGATTATTCATAGTTTATTAATTCTTAGGCTATTTATTAATTCTACAATGGAATTAATAAACTGACTCAGGTTTCCCATTTTATCCATGTTTTAAATATTACAAATTAAAAAGCAAAAATGTCAGGATTTTAGTGAAATTCAATAAAACGAATGCTTATACTGTTCTGTATGAGGAAGAGGTGCTAAGACTAACAAGTTTGCATCGATACTACATGTTATTTGCAAAACTCCCACCTGGTAAAAGAACTTAACTACCTTGAGGGTACTCAATGTTTGTATCTCATTCATATAAACAAACTGTCTGCTGAAACCTGAAGTAAAATCCATGGCCTATAGCACTGGTTAAAAGCAGACACTTCTGTTCTAACAAAGAATCTCGCTCTTCCTGGGCTGGTTGGAGATTGGCCGTAAATCAGCTTCCCATTCAGACCAGGCTCACAGTCCTGCAGCGCCCCCAGGAGGACAATGGCAAAATAGCAGCCTGTCAAGCAGCAGGAGGGAAGGAATGAGCCAGTTTTCCTGACATGCATTTCTGAGAGGGAGTCGGTAAGGCAAGGAAACACTGCAGAGAGTGTGGAGGTGACAGGTTGGACAGGAAGAGAAATGGCATAATGCGGAGGCAGTTAATGATTCTAGCGGCTTTCAATCGCTGAGAATGTTGCAGTTGGGGAAGGGAAGGTGGCACCTGTGAATTATCTCTTAGAAACGGTCAAGGAGGTTCCTCAAAGATTTTAATTTTCTTGCCTATCAGTACATGCTGAAATATTTAGATTCTGTGATAATAAAGCACTAATGCCAGCTTCTGAGAGGCTATGTTTTGGAATCTGCCACCTGTCAAATTCAAAACTACAAATGAAAAGAAACCTATGAACACAGCCTAGAATGTATGCTAGTGACTCTGTTGTTATGGGGAAGGCCTGTCCTGTCAGTTAATTTACCATTGATAAATATTTTATAGAGCCAATTTATCACTGGGCTCTCACCAAATTGTACAGGGGATTGTTCATTCATATTTTAAGGTGGCCTAAAAGTACATTATAGCCAAAATATAAGCAGGAAATATTATCAGCCAGATACTTCTTATTTTTAATTATGCACAGATGCAATTATTCTTTTAAATGGAGTTTGATAAGAGATGCTCCTGAACTACTGGAAATTTTGCAAGTATAAATTAAGAGTGAGGAGAATTTTGGCTTATCAGTAAGAGGCATTTTCAGTAATAAATATTTTCAGGTCATGGAAAGGAGATGTAAAGAGCTGTGTTGAATTTGTCCTTGGTTCAGGATTTCTGTGTGATTTTGTTTTTGTTTCTTGACAGTTGCTCAGTCTAGGCAATTTGATTAGTACACCCTGATAACAACACAACGTGGCTTCCAGTTTTAGCTCAAAGCTTCTTGTTGAAAATATAAGTTATAGTTAGTTCTAATAAGATCCATATAAAACCTGTTAAGTAACAAAATAATATTAGAGCAAGTATGATCTTCTCACTGACTAACCATATCAGAAATTGAATTCATAGCTTCAAAAATGGATTATTTTCACTTAAATAGTTGTGTAACTTCACGTCATGGTAATTTAATAGCACTGAAGGCTCACATTTTATGAAGCACAAACCTCTATGCCAGGCATGAGCATATATTGGATAAAACAGAAACGGTCTTCCCCCTTCATGCAACCTAGAGGGTACTTGATTAATGTTACAGTAGTCATTGACTTCGTTAATTTGAAATCATTGATTTCATTTATGTGTAACTCACATTAAAATTTTTCAAAGAAGTCTTGGGATATTGTAAAGATTTGGCTTCAGGTAGAAAATTAGATATCTGCACTTTAGACTACCTGCATCTGAGGTAACTGCAGATGAGGGATATATGGTAATAACTAAAATGAATCCATAGTGGGGAAGGCTGGAAATTATCATGTGCCAGGCTCCGTGCTAAAATCTTTGCATGGATTATCCAAGTTAATCTTCTCATAGTTGGATGAAGTGGATATTTTTATTATCCCCATTCAAAACTCAGAGAATTTGAGATTGGGGTGCAATTAAATAAATTGCACCCAACTGGAAAGTGCATATTTTGATATTTTCTCAGCAATTAAAAAAAAGCTAGAAAATTGAAGAAATAAAAGAAGGAAACAATGCCTATTATTATGGTTTAATATACACAGATAGATATTAGTAAAACCACAGAGATGCCAGAGATAGGCATTATGATAGGACTCAGTAATTGTGACCCTCACAATTATTCTCTATACTTTGTTTTATTGCTGTTAAAAAGCATCCACTTTTTCCTGCTAATGCTTATTTCAGAAAGAAGTCTTCAGGATATTATAATGATTCAATTTGCCTGAAAGGCTAGACTGTGTCAGGGACTGTTTCCTAGTTATTAAAAATAAAAAGGGGTCTCTTAAAACTGTTTGTACACAAATCATTCAGCCAAAAGCAAGACATCAGAAATCCTTAGCAAGTGGCAAGTGGGAGGTCAGGGCAGATTCTGCAGTCACTGGACACTTGACTAAAGGACGCTTATAAAATTAAAAAATCACAAAGACTTTCTTCCTTTCGCTCATAATAAAATGCTGACACAACCTTAATTACACTGTTATAAACAGTGCTGTTGGACGACTGCTTCCCCATATGGCACTGAATACCATAAATATATTATATATTGGTTCTTAGAAAAGGAAAATTTAGAATTTACTCTTCGTGAGAATCATATTTTTATGAGGCTGCTGAAGAGTGGCTGAGTGTTGAATCAAATCACGAATTCTCAAGACCATCATAATCAGAGTAGGCAAAGTATATATTTGCTCAGGGAAACATCTGTTAAGAAATTTCTCCTGAGTCTCATCAGTAGCTGGCAAGCTTTACTGCTTTAACTATGTTTTCATTATTGGCCTGTCTGCAGAATAGTTTACACTGGGTGTCCTTCTGTCATTAATTCACTACTACAAGGCAAAAAACACGAAAACAAAAACAAAAGCAAAACAACTTTTCAATGGCAAACCTTTGTTGATAATGCTCACTACAAAATTTAAATTAAAAAGTCACTGCTTGACTTGTATTTTATTCAGTTGTAGTCTCCAATTTTTATGTACATGTAAATAGCTCAGAAAAGAATAAAAATAGTAAGTTATGAAATGAGTCGACTCAACCTTGGTATTTACATGTGCAATTCAGCCTCGTTTGGAATATCACAGAAGCTGTGTCTTTCCCTTATAATTCTTTGTTCGTGCGAGTCATGCCATCTTTTTGAATACTTCTCAATGAGATTATTGAAATTGGCCAAATCAGATACATCAAAAAATCCTTCTTAGTCCAAAGAGAGACAACTTTCAGCAAAATCTACTTCAATTAAGATATAAAATCCTTAGGAGGAAAAAAAAAGTAAGCCAGAACATCATCTTCTTTGACACAGTTACGTCATACATACTACAGGTGGCAAAAATAAATTATATTATGTATCATTTTGAAATACTTGACATTAAAGCAACCTGACTGGTAACAAAGTCATTTTTTTTTCCAGATTTCCATTTGGTTCTTCCCATGTATTATTGAGACAGTAAAATGCTGTCTTGATAAATCCATTAATATATTGTTACATAATGTTTTACAGATGACTTTCAAGGGAATTATCTTTGATATGGTTCTTGCTAATAAAGCAATCTATCTGCCCTATATAATCACTAATATAGAATAATGTAAGATAGCAGCTTTCTTTAACTTTCTCTATGGACAAAATATTGATGTAACTTAGCCAAAAAATAAATGCATACAAAAGAAAGTAATATTTCTATTTCTGTTGTGTGCAATACCAACCTGCAGTTGCTGATGCCATTATTAAGTTTCAGTAATTGTTTAGAACATCAATCTCTGGCAAGAACCTTTCAGAGTGCTTGATGATATTGCAAGCATCAAGCTGTGCTGCATTAAAAAATGATGAATCTCTGTCCAGGTAAAGCTCTGCCCTCTGGCTATCATAATGTATCACCATTTTGTTTACAAATGGGTATTCTCTATGCTAAATGGCAATAGAGTGCATGAGATATTATAACTAGATGAAATCTTGGCGTAACTAATATCATAAACTATGTGGTTGAAAGTGAATTGGAAGTCTAGGAAAAAGAATCACGGTTACCTACAAAATAAATAATTTTGGAAAATCAAAATCATTGTTCAGCTATTTAAATGATTAGAAATTGTTTATTAAAAATATCATACTTTTCATAGAATAAGCCAATTTTAACCTTCAACTTTCACTCTTAAAAGTCTACATTTCTTATCTAAATATAACTTTACATCATCAAATATAAATATGATCATTTTTACATTTCAAAGGAATTTCTTTCTAATTTTTGTCATTCAATTCATTAAACCACCAGCCACATTATGTCCAAATATTTGATTTTCGTTTTGGATGAGAGTCTTTTATTTTTACTAGGAAGTCTTATTTCCTGAACACAGATTAAAAATAATTTTCTTAAACCATACCTTGCTGATTTGTATATAAAGAAAGTTGTGCCTCACACCTACGTATCCTTCATTATTGAAAGTGGCATTTTACGGTTATATAAGGGGAAAGTAGCAGCATGTGTAACTGATTTTATTTTATTTTTTTAATGTGTTTTGTCTTGCATCTGTATTTTCTGTGATGGCTACATTGGCCCTGTCACTCATCATTCTCTACTGATTGAGCATGGTAAAACCTCTTATTTTTATCGGCAATTAAAATAAATACGGAAAAGTATACAACACTTTCATCGATGCGAAAGAAAACACCACTGAACTTAATCAAACTTTAACAATTTGACACACTCAAGATTTTTTTAAGGAAATAAAATATTACAGAAAGAATTGCAGTAACTTAGATAGTCCTTTCCTTCACTCTTACCCTATTCACTCAGATGCTTATTCATTCCATACATCTATTAATACTATAGCTGCACAAGGCTTTTTTTTAATGCAGTATCAGTCTATGTTCCATCTTTTCAGCTGTCCCCCTTTGATCGTTTTCTATTCCATTGTTAGATCGAGTCTAGGATCATATATTGCATTTAAGTGTCATTATCTCTTTTAATAGTATAAGTAAAATAAAATTTCCCATCTGAGCCACCCCCAAACATAGAATTCAGTGAGATGAATTACATTCACGATGTTCTGCTGCCTTCCCTACCATCCGTTCCCAAAACTTTCCCATACCTGATAGGTATTAACTGCCCATTCCCTCTCCCCTTACACCTATCAACTTGTTCTCTTCCATCTCCATGAATTTGAACATTTCAGTTATTTCATTTAAGTGGAATTATACGAGATTTGTTCTTTTGTATCTGACATTTCACTCTGACATATAGCTGAATAACACTTAACATTCTGCTGCATGCATACACCACTTTTTTTTTTTTTTGCATGGGCAGGCACCAGGAACTGAACCCGGGTCTCAGGTATGGCAGGTGAGAACTCTGCCTTCTGAGCCGCTGTGGCCCACCCCATACACTACATTTTGTTTATCAGTCCATCTGTTACTGACACTTGGGCACTTGCTCCCACATTTTGACTACTGTGAATAAAGTTGCTGTGAAAACTGCTGCACAAATATCTGTTCAAATCTCTGCTTTCAGTTCTTTTGGATATGCACTGAAAAGTAGGATTGTCGGGCCATAAGGTAATTCTATATTTAACTTTCTGAGGAACTGCTGATTGCTTTCCACAGCACAGCACCATTGTACATTCCTGCCAACAATGTACTAGAGTTCCTATTTCTCAGCATCCTCACTAGCACTTATATATATATATATATTTGGCATAGCTCTTCCTGTAGGTGTGAGGTGATATCTCACTGTCGTTTTGATTTGCATTTTCCTAATGGCCAATGATGTTAAGTATCTTTTCATGTGTTTATTGGCTACTTATATATTTTCCTTGAGAAGTGTCTCTTCAAGCCCTTTGCTCATTTTTGAATTGTAATGTCTTTTTGTTGCTGAATTGTAGGAATTCTTTATATATTCTGGATATTAAACCTTTATCATAGATATGGTTTCCAAATATGTTCTCCCATTCTGTTGGTTGTCTTTTCATTTTCTTTATAATGCACTTTGATGCACAAAGTTTTTTAATATTGATGAAGTCCAATTTATCTATTTTTTTTCTTTTCTTATATTGTTGATGTAAAGTCTAAGATTTCATTGCCCAATGCAAGGTGCTAAAGATATTTCCTGTATTTTCTTCTAAGAGTGCTGTACTTTTAGCTCTTATATTGAGGTTGATTCATTTTGAGTTAATATTTTAAATGGAATGAGGCAGGAGTCCACTCTCCTTCTTCCACATACAGATATCCAGTTTTTCCCAACTATATTTGTTGACGAGACTATTCTTTCTTCTTTGAGTAGGTTTGGTACCCATGTCAAAAATCAATAGGTCACTGCCCTCCAACTTACATGGATGTATAAATCTCCCTGGCAATGTAGGACATGACCCCTGGGGATGAGCCGGGACCCAGTATTATGGGATTGAGAGAGACTTCTTAAACAAAAGAGGGATGAGAGAAATGAGACAAAATAAAATTTCAGTGGCTAAGATTTCAGATATCCCTTTTTAATTTTTTTTGTATTAGACTAGCTAGAAAGAAATGCCTGAAGTATTGAACTGTATTATAGTAGCCTTGATTCTTGAAGATGGTTGTATAACTATAAAGCTTTTACAGTATAACTGTGTGATTGTGAAAATCTTGTGGCTGACACAACCTTTATCCAGGGTATAGACAAATGAGTAAAAAAATAAGGACAAATAAAAACATAAATATTGAGATAAGGGGTAAAAAAATTAGGTAGATTGCAATGCTAGTGGTTAATGAGAGGAAGGGATAAGGGGATGTGATATACGGCTTTTTCTTTTTTCTTTTTATTTCTTTTTTCTGGAGTGATGCAAATGTTCTAAGAATGGTCATGGTGATGAATACATGACTATGTGATGAAATTGTGAGTCACTGATTGTAGATTTTGGATAGACTGTATGGTGCATGAAGATATTTCAATAAAAATATTTTTAAAAAATCAATTGGCCATAGATATGTGTTTTGGGATTTTGTTTTGTTTTGTTTTGAACTCTTAATTCTACTCCCTTGGTCTATATGTCTACCATTATGCTAGTCTTACTTTGTTTTGGTTATTGTGGCTTCGTAATAAGTTTTGAAATTGGGAAAAATGAATCTTCCAAATTTGTTCCTCTTTTTCAAGATGTTTTTGGCTACTTGGAGTCCTTTGCTATTTCATATGAATTTGACGATAGCTTTTCCATTGCTGTGAAGAAGGCTGTTGAAATTTTTATTAGGATTGTTAAAACATAAATTTATTTGGGTACTATTGACATCTTAAAGACATTAATTTTTCCAATTCATAAGCACAGAATAACTTTCCCTTTAAATAGGTCTTCTTTTGTTTCTCTCAGTAATGATCTATAGTTCTCTATGTGCAAGTCCTTTATATTCTTTATTAAAGTTTTTCCTAGATATTGTATTCTTTTGGTTGCTATTGTAAGTGGAATTTTTAAAATATTTTTTAGATTATTTGTTAATGGTATATAGAAACATCCCTGATTATTCTCTTTTCTCTTTTATGCTTGAAACATTTAAGTAATCTTTTAAGAATCTTTCCCAAACTTAAGGTCATAAAGCTATTCTATTTTTTCTTTTCAAAAGATTTAGAAGTTAAGCTAAATTTAATTGGAATGGATTTTAAAATAGACCTCTAATTTCATTTTTGTTACATATAGCAAAATATGTTCTCACAGTAGCATTTATTGAAAAATATATTCTTCACTTATTATTTTTATTTTTATTATTTATTCATTTATTTATTTTTGCATGGGCAGGCACCGGGAACTTCACTTATTTCTAATGAGCTGGTATGTCATATAACTAGCTTCTAAATATTCATGGGATTTCTTCTGTCCTTTCAATTCTATTGCATTCACCTAAATTGCATCTGTTAGGGCAAGACACAAGCAGGGCAAGCTCACTTGATTAAATTAGAAAAGATTCATCTTCCTAAAGATGGTTTGGAGACAGCTATCATATTCTTCCTGAATTTTTCTAAGACTTAGCTCTTCCCACTTACTCTGCCCTCTGAATTTTAGAATAAATTTGTCAAGTTCTATGAAAAACTCCAACAGGATTTTGCTTGGAATTGAAGTTTTGAATTAATTTGGAGAAAATTATGAATCTATAATATTGCAACTTTTCATCCACAAGCGTCATTTATTTCCGTTTGTCCAGGCCTTTATTTATATCATTCAACATGCTATTATAATTTCTGTTAGGTTTAACTCTAGTAGAGTTGCATAGACATTTTGTTTGGTTTTGATATTGGGACAAACCCAGCTGTTCAGTGTGGCTTCTACCTTGGTCTTTAGAAGGCTAAATAGCTGAAAGTCTACTTTGATATTTTTCTGGTATTCCTGAACTTGTGCATGATCAATAATTCTCAGATGTCAAGTGTTTATTTCATATATATTCAGTGTTACAACACTGGTAATAAAAATAAGATGTACTGTACAGATTTTTTTGTGAATATCTAAATATTCTTTTCAAATTTATGTAAACATTCTGGATGTAACTCAGAAAATCCTTCCTGTATTCTTTCTATGGTCAAATTTTATATTATTTTGATGTAAAAATGTATTTTTGTTATTGCAGAAGCACAATGTTGTGGTAATTAATCATGACTGTGAAATGCTAATATCATGAAAAACTATCATAAGCCTTCACATAGTGAAATTTGCAGGAAGGTAAGTTTGAAGATTGAATTTGAGAATGAAATCAGAATAATGACAGAGAATATGTTGACTACTTAAGAAGAATAACCTTTCCTTTTTGAACCATTTGAATATATCCAAAATATTTATCCTATTTACTATAAGGCAGAATGATAGAGAGTATATGACAATTTGAATCTTTGTACAATTGTTCAGTGTACTGTATTAAAACATAAACAAAGTAACCTAAAATGTTTAATTTTCAGGTAACTAATTCCCTTTAGGCCTTGAGTTTTTCTCCTTAACCAAACTTAATTGAATATGAGTGCCCATTTAATGGCTTTAATGTTGGCTGCAGTTGCTACAGAAGTAATGTAGCGGCTGATAGTGTAGAAAAAAAAATTTTATGCATTATGAAATAATAATTTAAAATTTGACCACAGACATTTAATGAAATTCTAAGAATATTTACAATTTTTATGAAACTACAGATTTATTCTTATATTCTATAAGTTTGTCTACAGTAGTCATATTTGACTTTCTCTCATCTGTGGCCATATATTGATTTTAACATTGTGACACTTGGTCTTTGACCAAAATACGCATTTGGTGCACCTCTACCCAGCACCCTAATGCATTAACTCTTACCTTAACCTAATCTTTTTTCTTTCTATTATATTTCCAGTAGTTTATTCTAATAGGTTATTGGAATAATTTTTAATCATATGTTGATCTTTTATCTGGCAATTTTGATGAACTCTTATAAATTGAATTGTTTGTATATTCTCTAGATTTTTTGGTGTGAAAAGTCATTCTGCCTGCAATTTTAAAGACTGATTTGTCTCTTTCTTTTCATACCTTATATACGAGGTATGTATAAATCAAATAAATAATGATTTATTTTCCATGCTAATTACAATCATGGGAACAGAGGATATCCTTGTATTTTATCTGTCCTTAAGGAAATTTAAAATTGTGGCCCACAAATGTGGTTCGCTGTGGATTTTTTAGACATTTTTCATCTGTTTAGGGGGAGTATCTTTCTACCCTTGTTTGTTGAGTTTTTGTTCATTTGTTTGTTGTTGTTGAGAATAAGTTTTGATTTTAGTAATGTTTTTTCAGTGTCAGTCAAATAAACAAATTTATTCCTTTAATCTATTAATATGGTTTATTAAGCTAACCTGTTTTTATGTGGAAATATCTTTGCAATTTTGGATATAAACTTGATTATCATGTATTTTAAAAGTACATAGTGTACTAAATACAATTACTGTTTTATTTAGAATTTTCCATCTGTGTTTAAAAAGGAGCTTCATCTAAAGTGTTCCCTCTTTTATTATCTTTGTCTACTTTGAATATCAATATAATATGGGCCTATCAAAGGTGAGCAGCTAGAAGTAGAAACCTAAAATTGTGACGTTGTAACCCATATCAAACTCTGAATCCTGTGTATAACTAATTGTTGCAATGTGATTTGAAATTTATTGCTTTATCTTGTATGAAAGTTATTTTTCACACATACGCACACAAAAGTCGATTGTAATAAATGCACAGCTATATGATGATATTGTGAATCATTGATTTTACACTTTGGATGATTATGTGGTGTATTAATATATAATATATATCAATAAAAATAAAAATATTAAAATAATATGGGCCTAGTAATATTTGAGGAGGATTTTTCACTCTTTTTCAACTGCCTGAACTCTTGGCAAATTGTTTGGGTCTTTTTCCTTTTGGTTGTTGTATCATGGGGAACAAGGCAGGAGTTTTGATCATGATTATTATACGTTCACCTTTTCAACTTCATACAGGCAAAAAATTTGGTCATTTATATATATTTTCTAGAAAATTATTACTTTCATTTAGGATTTCAAGTATATTCTCATAAAGTTATTATTTTAAAAATTCTTATTGTATCTGTGATTTTGTTCCCT
Source organism: Tamandua tetradactyla (assembly GCF_023851605.1). Taxonomy (NCBI): domain Eukaryota; kingdom Metazoa; phylum Chordata; class Mammalia; order Pilosa; family Myrmecophagidae; genus Tamandua; species Tamandua tetradactyla. The sequence continues at coordinate 35,883,094 of NC_135352.1, forward strand.
TTTATTTCTAATAAGAATTTGGTCTGTCTCTCCTTCTTCAATAAGCATTGCTGAAAAAAATATTTTATTTTGCCAGCACTCTGACATTGACTTTACTGATTATCAGAGAACCTATTTTCTTTGACGTTGGTTTAAAATTTTATTGAGTCTTTTAATGACTTATTATGGGATCAAATTTTATTAATATGACCTTTGTACTTAAAGCACGTTAATTTAAAAATTATTGTCAAAAAGAAACAGAGCTCCTTAAGGAAGTGGCTGACTCCATGTCTGGGGCAGGGAAAATACAAAGTGTGCCTAGACATCTTCTGACGCTGAAAAGTAAGAAAGTGCTTGAAAAATGATAGAGCATATTGAAAGGTATAGGAGCCAACCTAAAAGAGCTCCCAGTGGCCAAATTTGCAATAATCTGAGAAACAAAACAATGATAACACTGGATTTTACCCAGTGACTAAAGGAAATAACCACTGAGTCAGATAGATTGATCGATCAATAGATAGATAGATAGATAGATGAAAGCAATAGCTTATCTATTTATAGCTTGCATTTATTAATTACAATTAATTAATATAAAACAAGGAAACTAAACCCCCATAAGAAAACCACACCGATGATTATTGTAGGAAGAATACTCCCAGGTATGCTCCGAATCAGTGGGTGAAAATTTGAAGACACTTGCCTAGTTTTAACACATTTATTGATTGCAAAGGGAAAAACCGTAACTTTATAGTGGAAAAACCTGGAAGACACCATCTTAACTAAGTGATCAGAGTTATCACCACCAGTAATAAGAAGTATCAGCCTCACGTTCTCCCTGATATAATGTACTGTGAAGGACACATCACTTTTGGTTTATCCCTGGCAAAAATTCATAAATCCAATCTAATGATAAGAAAATATGAGACAAACCCAAATTGAGAGACATTCTAGAAAATAACTGAGCAGTACTCTCCAAAGTGTGAAGGTCATGAAAAATAAGTGAAGAATGAGAAACTATCACAGTTTAGAGGAGACTTAGGAGACAGGATGAGTAAATGCAACATGGTACACTGGATTTGATCTTGGAGCAGAAAAAGTCCATTAGTGAGAAAACTGGTGAAATTCAAAGAAAGTCTTTAGTTTAAGTAATAGTATTGTACGATGCTAAATTCTTATTTTTGATAAGTATACTATGTTTATGCAAGTTGTAAACATTAAGGGAAGATGAATGAGGACATCTGGCACTGAGTGTGCCATTTCTCCAATATGTGTATACGTTAAAAATTATATGAAAATAAAAATTGAACAAAAAGAATACATATTTTATGTTTTTTGCATGCAGGATTTATATATCTATATGTACTAGAACAATTGCTGATTTTTAACATTAAATATCCATTGATTACTTGGTCTCATCATTCCTGATGCAGTTGTATTAAAATTTCCCACTATAATTGTGGAAATATCAATTCATGTTAATAATTCCTTCTGTCCCATCCCTATGTATTTTGAGGCTACGTAGTTAATTGCATGCAAGGTTGTAGTTTTTCTATTTCTTGAAGGATTCTGTGATCCTCTTTATCCCTGTTAATGCTTCTTGACTTTTATGTTATTTTTAAAATTTCATTTAATGTTATTTTTTAGAAGATGTAAAACAGAAAATTTTATTAATAAGCATATTAAACATATTCAAAGGAAAAATGCAAAGATCCAAGATACACATCGTGACAAATAAGTTATGAAATATCCTTCTCTTGGTATGCTTTCAGCTTTTTGCATTTCTTCTACTTATCTTGCCATCTTTTCCCCTTTGCTTTTCTATCTCTTTCCCTCTCCCTTTTCCTGTTCTGTGGTTACACAAACAGATTTCCCCCTTCCCTCTGTGGCTATAGAAAGTTTACTCCTATACAGACTACGATGTTTACCATTACATTTCTTAAAATACTCTTTACGTTTGCCAACATTTAGGTAATACTTATAACCTTCCTCTCCCCTCAGCCCTAAGTATGTTGTTAGCTTTGTATCTACACTTCCCACGTAGAGATGTGGTGTTTTATTTTCCAGTTTTACCTGTTGATTTTAGATGTGTGTGTTGGGAAGAAGGATATTGTATGTCTGTATCTGTATGCCACGTTTGTAGTCACAATGCTATAATACATCTGCCGGTAATTCTTTCAAAGAATGTATGTACGAAATAAATTTCCTGAATTCTTCAATATCCAAAAATATCTTTGCCTTACCCTCAAAACTGAATGCTAGTTTGGCTGGGTATAGGATTGTAGGTTTAAAATAGTTTTCCTGCTGAACTTTCATGATATTGCCCCATTTACTTCTAGTATCGAGTGTCTCCAATGATAAATCTGCTGTCAATCTGATTCTTATTCCTTTGCAAGTTATCTCTTTTCTCTCTCTGGAAGCCTTTATGATTTTCTCATTATCACTGGCATTCCAAAATTTTACCAAAATGTGTCTAGAGTGAGTTTCTTTTCATAACTCTTAGTGTATACTAGGTAGGCAGGCACCTTTAATATTATTTTGTCCAATTTTAATATTACTGATATATCTTTCTTTTGATTATTATTCACACAATATAATTTTCCAATCTTTTATTTTCTTCTTTTTTATTTTATATATATCTCATGTAAGGTGCATACAGCTGGATTTAAAAACAGTCTTGCAATTTTTATCTTTTCATATAGGAATTTAATCCATTAATATTTATTATAATTGCTAATACAAGAGCTTATTTTTTATTTTTATTTTGCATTAATTATCTATAGCAAAGATAGCATAGTGTTCCTCTCACTGTCCTCCTTTACTTCTAAATTAATATAACTAATAGTAATAACATAATAAAGTTATATTATTAGTTAGCTGGGAACATGGCCATGTACACAAAAGCCAACATGTTCCTGCCTCCTTAGCCTTAAGTGTAAGTATGCAGCCAAGTTCTAAATTCTGGCTAATGGGCATGCTATCTTTCATGGTTCTTAGTTGGGAGACAATGGGGGATAAGTTTTTTTTTCCCCTTCCAGCATTATTCTGCCTTGTATTTTTATGGATACTTCCTTGAACCATTAGGATAAAACCACACTCTAGGGATGGCTGAATGATTAGTTGGATATTTCCTGAGGAGAACATTGAACTGAATACCCATCCCAGGCCTGGATTTCATATCATTGGGCATTCATGTGAGCACACATTAAACACCTCCTCTAAGCCAGTGAGTGTGTGTGTGAGTGTATGTGTGTGTGTGTTTCTTTCTTCTGTGACTTCTGTTGGATTAGTAGTTTCCTACAATCCTTTCTCTAGTTTTCATGTATGAAGAGAAATAGAGATTGATTTTTATTTTTTAGATCATTTTATTTCTTACTTATTCTACAAGGAAGCATGATTATACTTTTCAAAAAAAATCTAAAGTTATTTCTATCTTTTCTTTAGCAAGATAAAAACCATATTGTAGTTGCATTAGCATTAAATCCCTCCCCTAGCACATTTTGTTATTATCTAGATTCATTGCTCACCAACAGAATCTTCTGTTATGACAGAAATATCCTGTGTCTGCACTGTCCACTGTGGCAATTACTAGTCACGTATGGTTATTGAGCATTTGAAATATATTTAATGCAACTGAGAAACTGAATTTTAAGTGTTAAATTAATTTAAAATTGAAATTTAATAGCCATTAGGGCTACAGGCTAAGATATTGGACAATGTAGATAAAGTTTTATTTTTGCTATTTCTCTATTACTTAAGCACAAAATCAGTTATCATTAATTTTGTGGTCTAATTTATTAATTTTTTTTTGTGGTTAGCCCTTTTGGTGCCCTGTTTAAGAAATATTTACTTATGTCCAAACCATAAGGATATACTAAGTTTTCTTCTAGAATTTATTGTCTTACGTTTCCCAATTAGATATACAATCCATGTGGAATTGTTTTATATATATATGTGTCCGGGAGGAGTCAAAATTAATTTCAATCAATCTAGCATCATTTGTTGAAGACTATCTTTCTCCACGGTACTACAGTGTCACACTTTTGTTCTAAAAAGGTTTAAAACTAAAGCTTTGTTCTGGATCCTTTGTTCTGTTCACTTGTTCTATGTGTCTATCCTTGTACTTTGGAATAATTTTGATAAATGATAGTGTTAGTTCTCCAGGTTTATTACTATTCCTCAAGATTTTTCTTAAGATAACTTTTTGCATTTTCATATGAATTATAACACCAGATTCCACCCCCCCCACTCACCCTCTCCACAATGGGATATTAAATTGCTCTGAATCTAAAGATCAATTTGGGAAGAATTCACATCCTTCACAATTTTGAGTCTTCTAGTTAGCAAACATGTTTTTTGTCATTAGTGGCTCCAGTTTGGCATCCCTCCCTGTACCTGTGCATTTGCAATGTGACCCAGCAGTTCCCTCCTCAAGAGAGGAACCTGGCTTCACTCCGCCCAGTAAACTGCTTTGGTTAGTGGGAGGTTAGCAGATTTGCTGCAGAGGATTAAAAAGTTTGCATCTATTTCCATTTCCCACCTTGCTTCTATCCCTTTGCCATGAGAACTTGTTGATGTTAGTCTGGTGGAGGGATATAGCAAATTCCTAGAGCAGAGGCAGATTTCACAAATGTGATGGTACTGACCCCCAGATATGTAACTCCTCAACTTGTAACCAGCCAGTCCCACAGACATTCAAGTGAACCCAGAAGAATCACGCTGACTAAATCGCTGGCGTGTAAAGTTAGCTGAATGAATGCTTGTGTTTTAAGCCACCTAGCTTTTGGGGATGCGTTATTTAGCATTATGGGGGCAACAGAAATTTGACACAATGGTATGTCCTTTCTTTAATTTTGGTCTTTAATTTTTCTCAATAACGTATTACAGGTCTTCTCCTGCAAGTCTTTTACATTCATTGGATTTATTTCTAAGTAATTGATTATTTTTTAATGTTGTAAATGTTATTTTAAAAAATTCCGTTCTATAATTGTGTGTTGCTGTTATATGGAAATTAATTGATTGTTGTATACAAAATTTAATCCGAAGGCTTATGTTCCCTTTCTATTTTGTAACATTCTGAGATATTACGTCTTTTAAAATTGGGTTGTTGAACATTCTCTCTAATCTCTTCTTGAGAAAATATAATTATACATATGTTCATAATCCATCTTTCCCATCTCTTAACTGTTCTCATGTACTTATAAACTAATATTCTCTCTGGGCTGCAATCTGGATGAGTTTCTATTTATTCTCTTTCAATTCATAGAAGTCTCTACTTGACTGTGGCTTGTCTAGTCTACTGAGATGAAAAGATTTCATTTATTATTATGTTTTTATTTCCAAGAGTTTTACCTGTTCTTGTTTTAGTTCTGCTGGGTTTCGATTTAATACTTTATTGTTTTTACTTTTTAAAAGGATTTGATGCTTTTGTTTATTCATTTGACCATGTTAAACTAACAAACCCAGTATTAAATTTTCATTTTATTCTGTGGTACTTCAGTTGGCTCCTCCACATCCATTGTCTTCCCTTCTTCACTCTGCCACTGCCTGACCAGCTCCCTTGCCCTCTGCTTCCTGTTTGGTTTCAGCCAAAGGCAGCACATGAGAGGGTAGAAGGAAAGTGGCATTGGCTTATTTATTCCTTTGTCTTCACCACTGGTGGATCACTTCGGGCCGGCTATCCGCCTGCACCAGAATCCACAGCTCGTTTCACGATGACTTCTCCACCCAGTGTCAACCCCAGGATGCATTATGCCATCTCTCTTAGAGATGGATAAATTATCTTTGGCAGGGAAAGGACGTGTAGTAACATGTCTAGGATGTCCTCTCTGCCTGAAAGTCCAGTCTCCCTCTCTTCTCCAATGATAGTCCTACACAAGTCTCAGGGTGTGGCTTAAGTTTGGTATCATTCATTAATTACCCTCCTCTCTCATGAAATCACAAGATATTCTAGCCAAAGTCACCTAATTTAAGTCCTTCAAATGACAAATGCAGCAAACTGAGAATACATTGAATTTAACAAGTTTTATGTGACATTCATATGCTGTCCTGGTTGTTGACTTTTAAAAAGGTAATTTCAACATACTTGTATAATATGTTTGCATTAACTATTGCTTGTTGCAACTGCTTATTGTTGTAAGAATAGAAATGTTCTTTTTGGTATAGAGAGTTTTTTTATAGCATGCTACTCTATAAATCTAAAAGGAAGGGCTTGAAATGCACCATGTGTTAATATGGGTAGTGATGTTAGTCCTCATTTGAGAATATTAAAATAGTGGACTGTATGGACATCTTTCTGAAAATAAGCTCAAGGTATTAGTAGCTGTTATCTGACTGCATTTGCATTGTCTTAGCTTGATGCAATTAATTTGGCATAAAACACTGTAGCATGCAATTCAGAGAAAAAACACATAAAATGTTTTCCAACTCTAAAAAGTTGTTTAAATTATTTATTACTAATCCAATGGAAATAAACAATAGGACATACAGCTATTTCTTTATGAAAACTACAAGGATTGAAATGCCTGAAAAACTAACATTTTTGTCCTAGATGGAAGTATAAAAGCGTTATATCTAAGTATCATGAAATGCTGACAAATAAACCGTATTTTTTTGCAAGATAAAGTGCTGAATGGTAACTTTCACATTTGACAAAAATAAGATGTAAGGGCTTTAACATTTTAAATCTCATCGGATTGGAATAGAATTTTAGAGCTGAAAGGAACCTTAAAAATCATCTAATCCAATCTTTTGAAAAGCAAGGAAACTGAATTCTAAGGCATTAACTAACCTCTCTTAGAAAACATAGCATATTAGCTCGAGTCAGAAGTAGAACTGAGGTTTGCAGTTTCCTGTCAAAAGTGCTTTTTTTGTCAAAAGACCAGACGTGTGTCTCTAGATATTATATTAGCTGAGAATGTATTTTAAAGAACATGTAATGGTTATTCTTACTACAAAATTTGTTCTCTAGGAAAGTTCTCATGTCCTTTGCCTAATTTGTAGGATAGAATGGAGTATATAGCACCTCTTCATCATCTTTTATATGGGATGAGTGAACTCTTTGCTGCCACTTATCAGAGAGAAAAGAAACAAGAGTATTTATCATTAACTAAATATCTTGGCCTCAGAATTTCCCCTTCTCTCTACTTGAATGACAATAACTGCTTTCTTTCACTCTGTTCTTTGATTGTCATTATCAGCCCAGGTATAATTTTACTTGAGAAGAATGTTTGTTCATACAGTAAGATTTTATTCAGCATCTACTACTGACCACAACCTGTGCTAGGCATTGGAGTGCCAAGTCAGATAAGATGTAGATCCATGACCCTCTTGCAAAATGTATCATGTAGTAAAGAGTACCACCAGTGCATTTTATTTAATCATTTGTGCAAACAAAATGGCTAGGAACACAGGGTGGTCAGTAGGGTCAAAAAGCACAAAGTTTTTTTTAACAAAAGTAAGATCAGAAAAGTATTGATTGGTTGGGCAAAATGAAAGCCATTGCTGACCTTAGTGATCTGCAGAATGATTGCTGAGGCGATTGCCATGGCAGCATGGAATAGCCTGCTGAGGATGGGAACTGAAGCAGGGAGGCAGTTGATAGTTTCAAGAAATGAAGTGGTCCAAGGATTGGAGGCCACACTGAAGATGAAGAACAAGTAAAATAGCAATCAGGAAGTTCACTTTCTGATCTGGAAGGATCTGATTTGGTCAGAGGGTGTTGTTTGAAGTTTAGATTTCAGAGACAACAAATTCCAGTGATGATAAGGTACAAGTGTGTCCTGGGATAGGTGTGTGAAGTGAAGACAAGATACCTGCTTTTGGAATGAAGGGCAAGGATGTGTGCATTCATTCACAGAAGCCAACCAGCTGGTGGTGACACTACAGTTGTGCTATGATTAATGCACCCTTTGCATTCTTAAAACATGTTCAGATTTTTTTGCATTGTAACCATACATTTATCACTTTGATGGCTGCACTGTAACATAATGATTGCGTAGCCACTGATATTTTCAGTGTGTCTTTAGCTTTAGTAACTTTGGTTGCCTTTTTTCATTTACAGCTACAGTATCTTTTGATATTTTCATATAACTTTTCATTGCTGCCTAAGAGTAGATTATTTTCTTAAAAGCACATTTATTACTGGCAGTGATCATACAATTTCAAATGTAGTGAGTAGTTAGGAAATATTTTATTAGATGGAGCTAGATTTTTATTCCAATTATGTAATTCTGATCTTAAAGATTTGGCTTTATTATCTATATTATAAAGTTGAAAAGGCCACAGCAGTGCACACATGGCTATGCAGAGGGAGCCCCTGCCTCATATTTGCGAAGCTGCAGATACATCATGTATATTTATTTGCAATTTGAGCATATTTACGCTGGATGGATGCTACCATTTTAACCACAGTAATACTGCTCTACATTAAAATACAGAAAGATTATTGGCTCTGATTCCAGGTTTACAATAGCTTATGTAAGAAAATGTAATTGTTAATCCAAAACAAATAGTGGCATAAAAATTGAGTGTATACAACTTACCCATAACAAAAAGTTATTTTCAGAACTTTGCGGGAATTCCGTGTTACTACTAAAATGCTGACTCTTCTACACTGTATGTATATATGTATTTTTTTCATAAAATATAGTGATCTAGCCAATAGACAGTGCCACCTGAACAGCTCTGTACTTGAAACAAAACTTTTAGTCTTCACACAAAAGGCACATTTTCACTTTGCATTTTCTCTTCTAAATACTGACTTAAAAGTCCATAAAATCAGAGGATTTTGAAAACATGTCTACTGAAAATTATATCACAGACTGACATTTTTATTCACAGAAAAAAGCAAAAAAGGAGCTTGTATATTTTATGAAATTCTTATTCTGCAAAGCAAAACATGAAGACTGTTCAAAGTCTCGGTTGATTGTAAAGGGGGATTACAGGTAACCTGCAGGGAATTCCAGACAATCACAGCTTTTCACTTTCAGCCTGTTTAACCTCCACCTTCCTGGGGCTCAAATGCATGAAATGAAAGAAATGAAGATAAGGGCTAAACAGAGACAACCACATTTTGAATATTTCACAGCTGTCCTCCCTTTACAGTGCCCCCAGCATTACACTGAGTATATTGCTTGTACCCCCACACAGCACTTTGATGAAATGGCACCACTCTCTCCTGTTTCATACACGTCTATAGTGCTATGAATGAATTGGCTTACTGATACTTTAAATTTATTTGAAAAGTTTTATCTGTTGCATTTATTGCAAATCTTCTGGTACACTGACAAAGTACCTGTGAGTACCTTTATAACCTTTCTTTGCAAGTCTCTCACATCTATCAAGTAAATGACTAAATTAGCAGATAAACACATTACATAAGTTATTAACTCTGTGCCTCTAGTCACCAGAGGCAAATGTTAATGAATGACTAATTCATGCCCTGAGGCTTCTCACCATGATAATGTGACTCTCTAAATTCACATTAATCTCAATTTGCTTTCTGATAACTTATTTTTCCCTTTATGTTTATTAAGTATATTTTTGTTAGATAAACAAATGCAAATCAGGATTTATAAAGAAATACAGGAAACCTGACTTACTTTCTTTTCATGTACAACTTAGCATTTTGCAAGCATCGCCTCCTTTACCTCTGAGCCCCTTATCAACATTTAGAGACAGAAAGTGCGCACTGTCATTTCTTTTACTTAATAAGTGTACTTCTGAGTATTTCAACATCTTCTCATCAAGCAAGAGTAAATGTTAAGAGCAGTTCTGCTGCTTCAAATCACTGCTGAGTGGCAATGGGCTGCAGGATTTATCTGGATGAAAATACCAAAGAGTATGTAAGACATTTGTTGATAATTCCATTAATGTTTTCTTTAAGAAAACATAAAAAGAGGCACAAGTTTTAACCTCTAATTTACTTGTCTTTCAAATTATTAGCTGAGTAATAATCATCACATTTTATCTGTGCCTCACTTTTGTAACATGTCTTTCTTCTTTATTAACAAAAAGTTTCAACTGCCTGCTCAGTTTGAAAATTAATTGATGATTTCATAGCATTGAGATGGGTGTGCTTTAAAGGATCTTGCAATATTTATTCAAGTTATAAATAAATTGAGATATACGCATCACCTGAGAACTGACTCAATCAATTTCTGTTTTCTAAAATAGACTCATGTCTTGGTAATAATTCATTTCTTTTTCACAGTGTTCTCATTTTTATGTATATGGCCATCAAAGAATGTTTGTTTTTCTCTCTTCTATAACAGTACATTGCTTGAAGAGATTCTCAGTGAGGTGACTTTGAAAGGGAATCATAATTTGGTTTAGGTTATGAATAAGAGAACTGCAGTTTTTCTAAAATATCGCCAGGAGTGACATAGTGAAGTGGTCTTATCTGAACACTCAGTATAGCTGTACAGGCATTGATTTAGTTCATGTATCCATTCATTGTAAGTGACAAAATTCAGCTCAAATGGCTTAACCAAAAGATAGTCTCACATGCCTGGAAGGTCTGGAGGCACATCAGGCAAGGTGAGTAGACTCTGCTTTACTTCTATTTCTAAGCCCTGCTTTTCCTGCCTTGGCTTCGTTCTCATGTTCTACATTTTCTCCCTGGGAGCGCCAGCCTCATGTCACTTTTCTGCTACAGTCTCATTGGAAAATGGCAAATCTCTTTCCCCAGATTCCCGTTAGGAAAAATAAAAAAGTGTTTAGCTTGATTTTCATTGCCTTGAACTGGGTCAGAAACTCATTCCCGAACTAATGTCTGCAGGTGGAGGGTGTGAAAAATTTAAGCACGGGTCACATGCCCATGCCTGGAGCTGGGGTTCAGTAAGCTTTACCTAAACTACACGTACTGAGTGTGGATGAAGGGAAAACCCTTCTGAAACCTGGGGCTGATTTCACATGAGGATGAATGAATGTTGGGTGGGTCCATAAATCATTAAAGTTAATGTCAGATTGAATTTACAAGTCAATTCAATAAGTGTTCTCTAATCTAGATCTCTTGTATGAAGAAAGAAGGAAACTGACAGATCTTCCTAAAGTTTTTGGATATGCTTAAAAGCAGCATCATTCCCATTTAGAATCTGCTGCCTGACGTGGAAGCTCAGGACTATAGAATGAAGAAAACTAGGACCAATTTCCCTAACTGGCAAAGCATTGCATACTTTATCCATTCCTGGAAATTCACAGCACTCATTAGGATTGTGAAGGTTCTGATCAGTGCAGCAGTAAAAATTTCTAATTGGATTACAATAAACATCTGTTCAGTATTACATTTTGTACCAGTTGGAAACTCTTGTGTATCACAGAAAAGCCATGTTCTTTAATCCTGATTCAGTATTTTTGAATGGGATCTTTTTGATTAAGTTGTTTCCATGGAGATGTGACTCATCCAATTGTGAGTGGGACTTTCTGATTAGGTGGTTTTCCATGGAGATGTGTCTCCTCCCATTCAAGGTGGAATCACTTACTGGAGTCCTTTAAGAGTGAACCATTTTGGAAAAATCTTCAGAGCTTTTGGAGAGAAAAAGTTTGTAGATTCAGAAAGAAAATACCTCTGGGGAAGGTGTTTCAAAGGAGAATTCAAAGGACCAGCAGATGCCAATCACTGCCTTCCCAGGTTGGCCTTTCTTGAGTCAAGGAATCTTTCTCTGGATGCCTTAGTTTGGACATTTTTATGAACTTAGAACTATAAACTTGCAATTTAATAAATAAATTCCCTTTATAAAAGCTGTCTATTTCTGGTGCATTGCATCTCCCGCAGCATTAACAAACTAAAACACATGTCAAGGGTCTCTGAGACATATTTGACACAGAATGCACTTCAATATCATTCTGATTAAACATCTTTGGGGAAGTCTGATACATTCTGCATCTATGGAAAGTTATATATTTCACAATTTGTTTAGAATACCTTGGGAATTTAGAAAATCCTTATAATGCAAGTGAATATAGTCATCACAAATGGATATTGTATAACAATTGAGAATTACTTATGTGGTCCTGTCCTCAAGAGGTTTATATTCAAAGGAAGGTTGGACTTTGATATCTCAAATAAAATCGACTAAGTTGAATTTCAGTTATTTCATTAATTTCTCTAGATTATATCATTAAATGCTGTTTCTTCGTTAACATTATATGGAAATACAAATCTATTTCTTATAAAACCAGAAAAGATTATCAGGGCGATTATCTCTCTTTTCATCACAAAATGCTTGGGGAAAACAAGATGAAATAAGAACATCAATTTTGCCCTAAAATATCAACATATTTTAAAAGACTAATATTTCAAATACCATAGTTTCATTTTTGAGAAAACTGTTAAGAAAACCAACCACTTCTTATGTTTTTCTTCTGTGGCCTTTTATACTTATCTCCCCAAAGAACATATTTAAAAATTAACATGACAAAAGATGATAAATGGTTCACATAAATTTTCTGCACATTTCTTGTTCTGCAACAAGGAATCAATTATGCCATTAAAAACAACAAAATCCCACAGCGTGTGATAAAATAAGCACAAACTGTTTTGGATTTTGAGAAGAATATTACAATTTTTATTTGAGCATGCAAGATAATGGCTGGGTAAATAGTCCGAGTTAATTATCTTTGTTGTCTTTAATATACACTATGCAATACTGAAGCTTTGGGTAATCTTTTCCTGGAAAAAATGTGACTGATTGTCAGTGACGGACATCATTGTATTTCTGACAACAAAAGCATTTTAGGTATTACTGGAGAATATATCCTAATGTAATTATTGTTGTCAATTTTATCTTGAAATAAACAAAGAAGTCTATTTTTGAATATTATAAAATTAATAATCACAGATATTAGTATTTTGGCTAACTAAAAGTAAAATCTCTCAGATAGAAAGGAGATTACTTTCATTCGTTAGCATCATATTCTGACATGTAGGGGATTTAGGGATATTTCATACTAAATATTAAAATATTCCTTATTGCTAAAATCTCATAAAATTCTGCTAAGCATAGAAACTTTATTTTTAAACGTAGCTCTTTTTTAATAGTTGTATTAGTTTGTTAAGCTGCCAGAGTTTATTATACCAGAAATGGAACAGTTTTTATAAAGGGAATTTATTATGTTACAAGTTTATAGTTCTGTGGCTGTGAGAATGTCCAAAATAATGCATCAACAAGAGGTTACCTTCCTGTCAACTGGATGGCATGTTGCTGGCGACTGCTGGTCCTTATTCCAGGTTTGTTGCTTCCAGCCTCTGATGCCAGTGATTTCCTCTCTAAGCATCTATGGGCCTTCACTTAGATCCTCTGAGACCCAACTCTGGGTCCTGGTGTGCGTAGTATCTCATGGGAAGGCACATGGCGACATCTACTGGGCCCTGCCAATGTTGAGACATTTGCTCTCTCTGTGGGTGCTCCTAGTATCTCCACATGTCTCTGCTGGCTATGAAGCAGCTGTTCTCCAAGTGTCTGCATCTGCTCTGTCATTTCTTCAAAATGTTCCTCCTTTTAAAGGACTCCAGTAACCTAATTGGGACCCGTCTTGAATGGGCAGACTGACATCTCCATCTTACTACAGGGCCAAACCCCTTTAGTTGGGCACGCCACATTTCTGTGGAGAGAATATAATCAAAAGGGTTTCCACCCTACAATATCGAATCAGCATTTAATGAACGTGGCTTTTCTGGGGCGCACAACACTTTCAAACTAGCACAGTCGTATTCTTTCTTAGAAAACATATTTGAATCTACTCTAGGCTTACATTGCCAAACTAGACGTAAATAAGTCATAGTCACAAATGATGCGGTACATTCAAAAATTTCTGCGCTGTTCTCTTAAAAAATTTGTTTTATTTTAAATTTACAAAAATGATACAACATTATGTCCCCTTGTATATGCAGATGATCAATTTTATATATATTCTGGAGAATTTGGAGAAATGTATGCGTGTGTGTGTGTATAAATATATTACTGTTATCACCTTAACAAGGAGAAAGAAGCATGGGTATTAAACATACTCCTAGGTCAGTGTACTTTTCATTAGCACCTAACACAGTTGTAAATATGTAATGATTTGTGTACCTTTTGTGGCTGTCTCAACCTCTAAACTCTAAGCAAAAGAAAGGCAATTGTACTAGAGTATTGACAAATAACCACTATACATATACATATACACATACATATGCATATATATACACATATGCATCACATGCACACACCCATATGTGTATGTTTCCTATTGCTACTATAACAATTCACCAACAATTTACATTTTACAGGCTTAAAATAACATCAATTAATCAACTGACCGTTCATTCTGTAAGACAGATGTCTCACTAGGCTAAAATCAAGGTGTTAATAAGGCTGTGTTCCCTCCGGAAGCTTTAAGGGGGCCTTATCTTTTCCAGCTGAGGAAGGTTACCTGCATTCCTTGATTCAAGACCCCTTCCTCCATCTTCACAGCATCTTCCAAACCTGCTTTCTGACGCTGGCACTCCTGCCTTCTTGTCATAAGGGTCCTACTGATTACTTTAGGTCCCCCCAGATAAATCCAGGATAATCTTCCCATCTTAAAATCCTTAACCACATCTGTGAAGTCTTTTTTGCCATATAACATAAAATATTCACTGGGGACTAGGACATGGCATCTTTGGGGGGCCATGACTCAGCCTGCCACTCTATATGTCATATACGCAAATACATATTTACATATAAACCTGCTGAATATGTCTCAGTGTACAAATAAATCTACACTGAAATAAATACAATTTTATGTAATTCAGTTTAATCTGTCTTTTGATCACTAATGTTTAGGGGTCTCAGAAATAATCAAATCAAGATGCTGTCTATAAAATGTCAAAACCTGGGGGATGTGTGTGGGCATCTGAGATGGCCCTAGTTTACCAGTTCATGCTGTTTCCCACGGATATGTCCCTTATTCCTACCTGTGAGTGCACAAAGGTCATCTAATTTCTATTTATATTTATTTATCCATTCATTTATTCAGTAACTTTTCACTGAGTGCTTATGTTGGTCCTTGTAACCTTGGAAGATGAAACATGACTAGACATTGTTTTGCTTTGGTAAAGCTGCCAAAATGCAGTATAACAGAAATGGGTTGGCTTTTACAATGGGGATTTATTAGCTTAAAATTTAAATTCTTATGCTGTAAAAATGTGCACCTCAAGGCATCAGCAGGATGTTACCTGGACTCTGAAGACAGGCTGCGGCATCTAATTCGCCTCTGTCACACAGGAGGACAATCTCCTGGTCCTTCTGTTACCGGGCAAAGACCATGGATTCTTTCGCCTGACACACACGATAACCAATTCCTGAGAGTCCGAGATTTCGAAGACAGAAAGAGTTTATTACTAGGCATGCAGTAGGAGAGCAGATGGCTTATCAGCCCCAAATCTGTCTCCCTGAACTACAGTAATTCTGATACTTTTATAGATACTTTTATCAAAAAATGGGCAGGTTTTATAGTAATGAGCACAGTTGTCCCAGATGATGTAATTAGAGGTGGTCTAATTATTGAGTGTGCACAGACTGATTACATGCTTAGTCACAGAATGTATATAGGAAAATGGCAGCCTTAATGTGATGATGGGTGTGATTTTTTTAATTTATTATTTTTTTAATTTTTAAAGAACATAACAACAAACACATTCTTTTGTTATGATCATTCCGTTCTACATATATAATCAGTAATTCACAATATCATCACTTCATTGTATATTCATCATCATGATCATTTCTTAGAACATTTGCATCAATTCAGAAAAAGAAAGAAAAAAGCAGAAAAAATTCATACATACCATACCTCTTACCCTTCCCTTTCACTGATCCCTAGCATTTCAATCTACTAAATTTATTTTGACATTTGTTCCTCCTATTAATTATTTTTATTCCATATGTTTTATTTGTCTGTCGATAAGGTAGATAAAAGGAGCATCAGACACAAGGTTTTCACAATCACACAGTCACACTGTGAAAGCTATATCATTATACAATCATCTTCAAGAAACATGGCTACTGGAACACAGCTCTACATTTTCAGGCAGTCCCCTCCAGCCTCTCCATTACATCTCAACTAACAAGGCAATATCTATCTAATGTGTGAGAATAACCCCCAGGATAACCTCTTGACTCCGTTTGGAATCTCTCAGCCATTGACACTTTGTCTCATTTCACTCTTCCCCCTTTCTCAATCCCTTGATGCTGAGTCGCAGCTCATTCTAGGATTTCTGTCCCACGTTGCCAGGAAGGTCCACACCCCTGGGAGGCATGCCCCACGTAGACAGGGGGGGAGCAATGAGTTTGCTTGTTGTGTTGGCTGAAGAGAGAGGCCACATCTGAGCAACAAAAGAGGTTCTCTTGAGGGGTGACTCTTAGGCCTAATTTTAAGTAGGCTGGACCTATCCTTCGTGGGTTTAAGTTTCATATGAACAAACCCCAAGACTGGGGGCTCACCCTATAGCTTTGATTGTCCACACTGCTTGTGAGAATATCAAGAATTTTCCACTTGGGGTAGTTGAATTTTCCCCCTTTCTAACTATTCCCCCAAGGGGACTTTGCAAATATTTTTTTATTCACTGTTCAAAGCACTCTGAGATTTATCAGAGCATCACTCTGAACAAACCTATAAAATACTATGCCCTACTCAAGGTTCCATGTACTTATGGTATTCAATTAAGCTGTCCAGATAAGTTGTATTAGGAACTGCACTAGTCAGAATATAAATTTTGTACCAAATAAGCATTTTTTGCTTTAGTCTCACATATGTTAAATTTTTAAAATATTAATTACCATCTATTTTCAACACCCTGCAGTATTGACATTACTTTGTTCTTCCTCATGCAAAAACATTTTAAAATTTGTAGTTTAGCCAGTATCATTATACACTCTAGGCATCCCTAGATTATACCATCTCAGTCTTTATTGTCTACCTTTCTTTCTGATTTCATTTGTGCCCCCAGCCCTCCTAGCTGTATCATTCTTACATTCAGCTTCATTCAGTGTTCTAACATTATTGTATTACAGATCGGTAGTATTGTGCTATCCATTTCTGAATTTTTACAATCAGTCCTGTTGCACAATCTGTATCCCTTCAGCTCCAATTACCCAATATCTTACCATATTGGTAAAATTCTCCAAGTTCATTCACAAATGTCAGTTTGTATCAGTGAGACCATACAGTATTTGTCCTTTTGTTTCTGGCTAATTTCACTCAGCATAATGTCCGTAAGGTCCATTCATGTTGTTACATACTTCATAACTTTATTCTCTCTTACAGCTGCATAATATTCCATTGGATATATATACCACAGATTGTTTAGCCACTCGTTTGTTGATGGGCATTTTGGCTGTTTCCATCTCTTTGCAATTGTAAACAATGCTGCTATAAACATTGGTATGCAAATGTCTGTTTGTGTCCTTACCCTTATGTCCTCTGAGCAGATACCTAGCAATGGTATTGCTGGGTCATATGGCAATCCTATACTTAACTTCCTGAGGACCCGCCAAACTGCCTTCCACAGCAGTTGTACCATTTGATATTCCCACCAACAGTGAATAAGTGTGCCTCTTTCTCCACATCCTCTCCAGCACTTGTCATTTTCTGTTTTATTGATAATGGCCATTCTGGTGGGTGTGAGATGATATCTCATTGTGGTTTTGATTTGCATTTCCCTAATAGTCAGGGAAGTTGAGCATCTTTTCGTATGCCTTTTCGCCATTTGTATTTCCTCTTCTAAGAAGTGTCTGTTCAAGTCTTTTGCCTATTTTATAATTGGGTTGTCTGTCTTTTAGTTGTTGTGTTGAACAATATGTTTATATACTCTAGATACTAGATCTTTATCTGATATATCATTTCCAGATATTGTCTCCCATTGTATAGGCTGTCTTTTTACTTTCTTGACAAAGTTCTTTGATGCATAAACATGTTTAATTTTGAGGAGTTCCTGTTTCTTTCTTTCTTTCTTCAAGGCTCATGATTTGAGTTTAAGGTCTAGGAAACCGCCTCCTATTATAAGCTTTATAAGATATTTCCCTATATTTTCTTGTAATGGTTTTATAGTCTTAGATCTAATGTTTAGGTCTTTGATCCATTTTGAGTTAATTTTTGTATAGGGTGTGAGATATGGATCCTCTTTCATTCTTTTGCATATGGATATCCAGTTCTCTAGGCACCATTTATTGAAGAGACTGTTCTGTCCCAAGTGCCTTATCAAAGATCAATTGTCCATAGATGAGAGGGTCTATATCTGAACACTCTATTTATTTTTATTGGTCAGTTCGTTTATCTTTATGCCATTACCATGCCGTTTTGACCATTGTAGCTTCATAATACGCCTTAAAGTCAGGTAGCATGAGACCTTTGACATCATTTTTCTTTCTCAGGATTCTTTTAGCTATTCAGGGCATTCTGCCCTTTCAGACAAATTTGGTTATTGGTTTTTCTATTTCTGAAAAGTAAGTTTTTGGGATTTTAATTGGTATAGCATTGAATCTGTCAATCATTTTAGGTAGAATTGACATCTTAACTATATTTAGTCTTCCAATCCATGAACAGGTATGCCCTCCCATTTATTTAGGTCTTCTGTGATTTCTTTTAAGAATTTCTTGTAGTTTTCTTTGTATAGGTCTTTTGTCTCTTTAGTTAAATTTATTCCTAAATATTTTATTCTTTTGGTTGCAATTGTAAATGGATTTTTTTCTTGATTTCCTCCTCATATTGTTCATTATTAGTTTATAGAAACACTACAGATTTTTGAGTGTTGAACTTGTAACCTGCCACTTTGCTTACTCATTTATTAGGTCTAGTAGTTTTGCTGTGGATTTTTCAGGGTTTTTGACATATCGTATCATATCATCTGCAGACAGTGAGAGTTTTACTTCTTCCTTTCCAATTTTGATGCCTTGCATTTCTTTTTCTTATCTAATTGCTCCGGCTAGAACTTCCAACACAATGTTGATTAACAAATGGTTATAGTGGACATACTTGTCTTGTTCCTGATCTTAGGGGGAAAGTTTTCAGTTTTTCCCCATTGAAGATGATGTAAGCAGTGGGTTTTTCATATATTCCCTTTATCATGTTGAGGAAGTTCCCTTCAATTCCTATCATTGGAAGTGTCTTCAACAGGAAAGGATGTTGAATTTTGTCAAATGCCTTTTGTGCATCAATTGAGATGATCATGTGGTTTTTCTGCTTTGATTTGTTGATATGGTGTATTACATTAATTGATTTTCTTATGTCGCACCATCCTTACATACCTGGGATGAATCCTACTTGGTCATGATGTATAATTCTTTTAATGTGCTGCTGGATTCAATTTGCAAGAATTTTCTTGAGGATGTTTTGTATCTATATTCATTAGAGAGATTGGTCTGCAGTTTTCTTTTTTTTTGCAATGTCTTTGTCTGGCTTTGGTATGAGGGTAATGTTCGCCTCATTGAATGAGTTAGGTAGCTTTCCCTCCTTTTCAATGTTTTTGAAGAGTTTGAGCAGGATTGGTAATAATTCATTCTGGAATGTTTGGTAAAATTCACATATGAAGCCATCTGGTCCTGGACTTTTCTTTTGGGGGAGCTTCTAAATGACTGATTCAATTTCTTTACTTGTGATTGGTTTGTTGAGGTCGTCTATTTCTTCTTGAGTCAATGTTGGTTGTTTATGCCTTTCTAGGAAGTTGTCCATTTCATCTACATTGTTGAGTTTATTACCATAAATTTATTCATAGTATACTCTCATTACTTCCTTTATTTCTGTGGGGTCAGTGGCTATGTCTCCTTTTCCATTTCTGATTTTATTTTTTTGCATCCTCTCTTCTTCTTTTTGTTGACCTCACTAAGTGTCCATCAATCTTATTGATTTTCTCATAGAACCAACTTCTGGTTTTGTTGATTTTCTCAATTGTTTTCATGTTCTCAGTTTCATTTATTTCTGTATAATCTTCATTATTTCTTTCCTTTTGCTTGTTTTGGGGTTAATTTGCTGTTCTTTCTCTAGTTCTTCCAAGAGGACAGTTAATTCCTCAATTTTTGCTCTTTTTTCTTTTTTGATATAGGCATTTAGGGAAATAAATTTCCCTCTTAGCACTGCCTTTGCTGCATCCCATAAATTTTGATATGTTGTGTTTTCATTTTCATTTGCCTTGAAATATTTACTGATTTCTCTTGTAATTTCTTCCTTGACCCACTGGTTGTTTAAGAGTGTGTTGTTGAGCCTCCACATATTTGTGAATTTTCTGGCCCTCTGCCTATTATTGATTTCCAACTTCATTCCTTTATGATCTGAGAATGTGCTTTGTATGATTTCAATCTTTTAAAATTCATTAAGACTTGCTTTGTGACCCAGCATATGGTCTATCCTTGAGAATGATCCATGAGCACTTGAGAAAAAGATGTATCCTGCTGTTTTGGGGTGTAATGTTCTATAAATGTCTGTTAAGTCCTGCTCATTTATTGTATTATTCAAATTCTCTGTTTGTTTATGGATTCTCTGTCTAAGTGTTCTGTCTACTGATGAGAGTGGGGAACTGCAGTCTCCAACTATTATGGTGGGTATGTCTATTTCTCTTTTCAGTGTTTTCCCCTTATATTTTGGAGCATTCTGGCTCAGTGAATAAATATTTATGATTGTTATGTCTTCTTGTTGAATTGTTCCTTTCATTAATACATGGTGTCCTTCCTTGTCTCTTTGAACTGTTCTACATTTGAAGTCTAATTTGCTGGATATTAGTATAGCTACTCCTGCTTTTTTCTGATTGTTATTTGTATGAAATATCTTTTCCAAACCTTTCACTTTCAACCTATGTTTATCCTTGGGTCTAAGATGTGTTTCCTATAGATAGCATATAGATGGGTCCTGTTTTTCAATCCATTCTGCCAGTCTATGTCTTTTGATTGGGGAGTTTAATCCATTAACATTTAGTGTTATTACTCTATGGGAAATACTTTCTCCTACCATTTTGCCTTTTGGATTTTATATGTCATATCTAATTTTCCTTCTTTTTACCTTTACTGATAATCTTTATTTCTACACTCTTCTCCACACCTCTCACTCCTGACTTTTTGTATCTGTCTCCAGTGCTCCCTTTAGTATTTCTTGCAGAGTGATTTTTTTGTCTTAAAATGTTTTAACTTCTCCCTCATTTTTGAAGGACAGTTTTGCCGGATATAGAATTCTTGGTTGGCAGTTTTTCTCTTTTAGTAATTTAAATATACCATCCTACTGTCGTCTCACCTCCATGGTTTCTGCTGAGAAATCTACACATAGTCTTATTGGGCTTCCCTTATATGTGATGGATTGCTTTTGTCTTGTTCCTTTCAAGATTCTTTCTCTTTGACATCTGACAGTCTGATTAGCAAGTGTCTTGGAGTGCATCTATTTGGATCTATTTTCTTTTGGAATATGCTGCACTTCTTGGATCTGTAATTTTAAGTCTTTCATAAGAGCTGGGAAATTTTCAGTGATAATTTCCTCCATTGGTTTTTCTCCTCCTTTTCCATTCTCTTCTCCTTCTGCGACACCCACATGTATATTCATGAACTTCATGTTGTCATTCCATTCCCTGAGTCCCTGCTCATATTTTTCCATTCTTTTCCCTATATTTTCTTTTGCTTGTTGGATTACAGATGTTCTGTCCTCCAGCTCACTAGCCCTATCTTCTGCCTCTTGAAGTCTGACATTGTACATTTCCATTGTTTTTTTCATCTCTTCTACTGTGCCTTTCATTTCCATAAATTCTATGATTTGTTTTTTCAGACTTTCAATTTCTTTTTTTGTTCATTCCTTGCCTTCTTTATATCCTCCCTCAATTCATTGATTTGATTTTTGATGAGATTTTCCATGTCTGCTTGAACATTCTGAATTAATTGTTTCAACTCCTGTATCTCATTTGGATTGTTGGTTTATTCCTTTGACTGGGCCATATCTTCAATTTTCCTAGTTATTTTTGGTTCATTATTTTTTGCTGGTGTCTAAACATTTAATTACCTTAACTAGTTTATTCTGGAGATTGTTTTCACTTCTTTTACCTAGGATTTTCTTGCTGGATAATTTTGTTGTCTGTCTGTTCTTTGACATTCAGTTTGGTTTATTCTGGACCTCTAGCTTAGGTTTTGTTTAACAGGTCAGAATTTTTCAGTTCTTGCTTTTTTGTTTCTTGCCCTGTCTGTATGGAGCCTCCCCTCCCCCCACCCACCCCTTAAGAGGGTCTACTTAGGTATTATAGACCCCAGCCAGATTTTCCCAGACAACTCTGGCCTCCTCTCAGGAGGAAAGAGTCACCTGTGTCAGTTTTCCCTGATGGTGAGAGCCAACAGCTTGAAAGACTTTTCTATGAAGCCTCTGGACTCTGCATTTTTCCTATCCTGCCCAGTATATGGCTCTTTCCTGCCCATGGGTCCCACCAACATAAGGTGATGTGGTACCTTTACCTTCATCAGACTCTTCCTGCTGGGGGCATGTTTGAGACATAGGAGAGGTTGTAAGCTGGCTTTAATTGTTTCACTTTTTCAGACCCTGGGGTCTGAATTCCTTGAGGGTAGGAATCCACCTGAGCTGGGCCCCAACCCTCCCCTGGGGAAGGGTTTCAAACAAGCTTAATTCTGCCTATGCCTGGGGCAGTTGGAGCCTGAGAAGCCTTGCATTTGTATCCAGAGGCAGTCAAGCCATAGAAACACAGCCACAAAAAAGAAAGAGGAAAATCCTTTTCGGAGCAGGACACCCATTCCATGTGCTTGCCAATCAAGAGCATAGGTTGGTATGTTGCTTTGTGTACCTTAAGATCCTATGTGCCCCCTCCTTTCCTTCAGCATCCAGGCCCTTTCAAGTATGATGTGCTGCTATCTGATCCAAAAACACCTCTCTTTCTTTTGTTCTTTTTTTCTTTTTCTGTCAGCCCTGCCCCTTCTGCACTGGGGCAAAAATCAGCAACCTCTGCTTTGACTGGAGGTTCAACTGAGCTGGGGCCCTATTTTTAGGGGTCAGAATTTGTGAATTAATTCCACAATTAGAGCTTAGTTGTGCTCAGCCCCTGCTGCTAGTAAAGTCCCTTTCCTTTCCCCTCTGGAAGCAGCCTGTGGGGGAGGGGCACCGGCCCCACGGTTTGGGGAACTCACAGTTTTGGAGGGGCTCACAGCTGGTCCAGCTGGTCCAGACTGGGGTACACTGTGTGTCCGTTCACCGATGTGGCCCCATGAGTTGTTCTGTCCTGTTCCTGGCTATTTACTAGCTGCTCTGGAGGATGAACTAAACCCCACACCTCATTAAGCCACCATCTTGGCACTCACTCCTCTTGAGTGTGAATTTTAGCATTATAATGAGATTTAGGTGATTTATAGTTTAAAGTCTAAGCTACTGTGCATGTCAGACAGGCCCATTTTGGTTAGATCCAGTCTTGGTTATCAAGATAATTTCAGATTGGGTCGGATTAGTTCTCAGTAAGCATTAGGGGCTGTCTTTAGTGATTATAAGACTCTAAAGTTGAAAAACTGGATAAATGCGTACAAATGAAGGTCAGTCACAAGGTTTTTATAAACACTGGGGCAGAAGATAAGGGCTATGCAACCATTATCAGAGAGCAAGGCAGTTGGATTACAATTTAGAGAGTTCAGATATTTCTCTCTCTACTCCAATATACCAGAAAGTAAAAAGGGGTAGCTATATAAGATTCAGTAATCAAAATCATCCCTTAAATCTGATTTCTTGGTTACACTTCTCTCCCAGGTTTCATTGCTTCCACCTCTGACTTCTCTGTCTGCAGCTGTTTTCTCTAAACTGCTCTGGGTGTTTCTCTGAATTTCATCTATAAGCTTCTATATGTGTTTATCCTATTATAGATGGCTCCAGTAAAAGGTTAAGACCCACTTTGGGGCAACTCTTAAATTGAAATAACCTAATCAAAGGTCCCACCTATAATAGGTCTGCACCCAAATGAATGGATTAAAAGAACATGGCCTAGATTATACCATCTCAGTTTTTATCATCTATCTTTCCTTCTGATTTCATTTGAATTCTTGATATTCTCACAAGTAGTGGGGACAACCAAAGCAATAGGCTGAGCTCCCAATCTTGGGGTTTGTTCATATGAAACTTAACCCTGCAAAGGATAGGTTAAGCCTATTTAAAATTAGGCCTAAGAGTCACCCCCAAGAGAACCTCTTTTGTTGCTCAGATGTGGCCTCTCTTTTTCAGCCAACACAACAGGCAAACTCACTGCCCTCCCTCTCTGTATGTGGGACATGACTCCCAGGGGTGGGGATGTTCCTGGCAATGTGGGGCAGAAATCCTAGAATGAGCTGAGACTCAGCATCAAGGGACTGAGAAAAATCCTAGAATGAGCTGAAACTCAGCATCAAGGGATTGAGAAAACCTTCTTGACCAAAAGGGGGAAGAGGGAAATGAGACAAAGTGTCAATGGTTGAGAGATTCCAAACAGAGTTGAGAGGTTATCCTGGAGGTTATACTTATGCATAATATAAATATTACCTTTTTGGTTATGATCTAATGTGGAGGCTGGAAGGAAGTGCCTGGAAATGTAGAGCTGTATTCCGGTAGCCATGTTTCTTGAAGATGATTGTATGATGAGATGATATAGTTTTCACAATATGACTGTGTGATTGTGAAAACCTTATGTCTGATGTTCCTTTTATCTACCTTATTGACAGACAAGTAAAACATATGGAATAAAAATAATTAATAGGGGGAACAAATGTCAAAATAAATTTAGTAGATTGAAATGCTAGTGATCAATGAAAGGGAGGTGTATAGGGTATGGTATGTATGAAATTTTTTCTGTTTTCTTTTTCTTTTTCTGAATTGATACAAATGTTCTAAGAAATGATCATGATGATGAATATACAACTATGTGATGATATTGTGAGTTACTGATGTAGAATGAATGATTATATGGTAAGAATGTTTGTGTTTGTATTGTTGATATGTTTAATAAACAAAATAAAAATAAAATAAAATAAAATAAGAACATGGCCTTTTTGGGGGGTGCATAATAGCTTCAAACTACCACAAACAGAATCCCCAGGTTCAAAGGAATCATTGTCTAATGAAGACCCATACATAGATAACTGTAATGTGTACTAATAAATGCAATGATAGAAATGAGCACCTTGTATTTTGCAAGTACTGGAGAGAGGAATCTACTCCATCTTGCGTGTAAAGCTTGATTAGTGATGGCTCCTGGAGTTGCTGACAGGTGAGCTGAGACCTAAAAAATGAGAGTTAGCTGGAAGTATACAAATATACTTGAAGTTTGCTAAGGCCAAACTTCAAAATTCCTTAAGAACTACAGATATCTCTTCAGTTCAACTCAACAAATAATTATTGAGCTGTGCTGCATGTGAAGGAGGAGTACAGTGACCTACGAGAATGTTTAATGCCTATACTTCCTCTTGTCAAGGGAAAGAGGGAAAGCTTTTCTAAGGAAGTTACAGACATTAAACAAGTAATTTCAAGTGCGATGAGTGCTATAGAGTGAGTGTTCTGGTAGTGGAGGGAAAAATAACTTAACCTAGTCAAGAGGGTCAAGGAGAGCCACAGTAAGAAATTGATGTTTAAATGGAGACCTGAGGAATAAGTAGGATTTAACGAAGAAGGGCTGAGGGACACTGCACTGGTAGAATATCTGGTATGTTAGGTGTGCGTGTGTACAGAGAGAGGAAAACTCTGAGTACCAGCCTAAGAGATGTATAAGCAAGACCTTATGAATCAGTTTAGGATTCTAAACTTTATCCTGGGTTCATTGGGGTCCCATTCCTTAGTCGTGAAAGATCCTTCTGGATGTAGGAAGTGGGGATTAGATTGGAGGTGGGTGTTAGAAGAGGAGTTTAGGAAGATGTTGCAATGCCCAGATGACACCATCACTTGTGTGCATGGACTGAAGTCATTCAAGAGTTATTTAAAATGTTATTGATCCTTATTATATGGGAGGCTCTAGTGTAAATTTTGGTGATACTATCTTAAGTGGAAAAATGCCTGGCACATAGGCCCTTCATAAATACTTTTAATTGATTGATGTTTGAAGCACAGAGTAGCAAGAGATAAAGTCGTGGACTAGATCATGGACGTTTTATATGCTGTGTTATTCCAGTGTTTTAAACAAGGTAACCCGGGCATTGTCACATGTCTTTTATTTGTAATTTAGTGGGCTGTGTGGAAGACGGATTTGAGAAAGATGAGATTCTAGATAGATATAGAAGTAAAGAGACAATTGAAGTAGTTTGGGTAAAAGATGATGGGATCTGAACCAGTAAAGAGGTAAGAGATACAGAGAGGAGGAAACACACATGATCAATTTTTAGGAGGCAAAATTAGTATTGAAGACCGAGTGAGGCAGAGAGAGAAAGAAGCAAGAGTTAAACATTACTCCCCAATTTCTTGCATCAGTGACTGAGGATGGTAAATGGGAATCCGGGGGAAAACAGCATTCAAGAGGTAGGCACAGAGTAAGCACCCTGGGAGTGCATATTGATATTCAATATATAATATATCCTGGAATGCCCTGTCAACTTAAACCCAAGTATAATCCTGTTTTAATTTGCACCTAATTTTTCTTCAGATGAACCAAGTTTATCTTTATTTAAATCACTGATAATTGATTCACTGTTGGTTTTTTCCTGATGGTTTAATATATTGGAGGAATTCTGATTCCCATTGAGTGGGAAAATATATGTTGGTAGTCTATGCATTTTCTGTAGTTGATACACTTTCTGCCCAGTATAAATTGGCTTTGAGCATTAGAAGAAAAGCTACTGGTGTTTACTTTTGTATGAATAGCTTTCGGACAGATTATTGATATTGATCAAACTACAGTGAAAACTGACAGGAACTTTTTCCTCTGGTGCCATTACTCCCACATGGTCACCACCCAGAAAAAGTACATTCCAGGTAAAGAGGAAGAAACGCATGAAACACACTCTCGAGACCAACAACAAATAATTACAAAATAACTCCCAAATCCCAAACTCCGTAGCTTCGAATCCAATTCATATCCTTTGGAATTTTCAGCATTTCACTGCTCATCGCTAAATGCATCTTGTTACACATCTTGTGACACACCAAACTTTAAGTTCACAATTTTTAAGTTCACTAAAGAAGAAATTAGTTTAATTTCATAATAATATTAAAAGTATTGTCAGTATCACATCCACAAAGAACTGCAAACAGAAAACTCAATGAGGAAAAAGAAATCACTGTTTCTCCCACATCCTGTATTGCTTCATTAAAGTCAATTTTTCATATTTGGTTATTTTATGAAATAAATTAGTCAGAATTTGAAAAAAGACAGAATTTAAAACATATAATTGCCTGTCACGAATAGATAGAAGAGAACTATAAGCAAAGCATTTGTATGCAGATGTTGTTTTTTAAGTACAAAAATAAGAAGCCAGTTTGGACCAGTCAATTTTACTAGCCATGTTAATTGCTCTGTATGACTTCCTGTCCCTGTGGTCTAATTACACTAGCCTCTGAATTTGGTTAAACAGCAGCAAAAGAGTCCCATAAGGATGCAAGGAAAGTCTGAATGAAGCTGACTTGTTCTCTTTAACACAGGCTTTAAAAGTGGTATTTAAGGAATCATTATGCTTAACAGAAGCTTTCACTGATGTAAACTGCTGGGAATATGTAGTTTCCTCAAGAGCTTTTGATGACAATGAAAACAGCTAACTCTTCTGGATAAAGGCTGATATAAAATTAAAAAAAAGAAAGGAAGAAAGTCTGGTTTATTATCCACTAATGACTTTCTATCAGAACCATGGGTTTGAGACCCAACCTTTCAGAAATAAAAACTTTCAGGGCTTCCTTTATTAGTTTGTAAGAACAGAACCAGATTCCTGGAACCAATGGAAAATTTCTCTCCTCCATCTTTGAAAGTCAGGCTATATGCTGTGGGCCAATTGTTTTGGGAAATGGTTTTCCCCGCAAAGTTTCAGCATTGTCTTTGGGAATAGGATGGCCTGTTTTTAACATTTGAGTGTGAAAGTTGGCTCCAGTAGGATCCTAAAATACAAAGTTAAGGGCCTCCTCCACTGTTTCCCACTCCTTATATACAAGAAATCTGTCAATCTGCTATCCCAATCCTTACTCAGTTCCCAAGCAATCAGCCCTGATTGCTACTGTTTTATGAGATTAGAAAAAAAAAGGCAAATAAATAAATGGAAATCTTTTTATTCACTGAGTGGGCTCACTGTCCTTCCAGTTTCTGCTGTAACTGTTGCCTGGTAGAACTTTCTTCTACTGAAGTCCTGGCTGTGAGTTCAGCAGGGAAAGAAAATTCCTCTTGCCTGGCATAAACTTGCAGGTATTACACCTCCATTCGAAATAGTCTGGGGTTCCCAAATGCCCACTCTTTTTGAACTGTGATTTGAGTTCTTCATTAACTGCTTCCTGTGATTCAAAGTCTACGTCTGGAGTTGATTTAGCTAGAACTGAGTAAATCAGAATACAGGGTAAAGGATGATATTATACTTATTTTAAAACTTCAACTTCTGTGTGAGACCAAAGGGAGACATGTTTATTTGGTACAAAACTTATATTTTGGGTAGCACATTGCCTAATTTAACTTGTATGGTCAGTTTAGTTGAACACCATAAGTACACGGAATCTTGAATAGGATGTGAGATTGTATTGGTTTGCCCAGGTTAGTGTGATGCCCTGATATATTCCAGAGTAATATGAGCAGAGAATAAAGATATATTTACAAAGTCCCCTTGGGGGACTGGAGAGAAAAGAACAAATATTCAACCTCCCCATTTGGAGAATTCCCAATATTCTTACAAGCAGTGGGGACAACCAAACTAATAGGCTGAGTCCTCAATCTTGGGATGCACCCCTATGAAACTTATTCCTGCAAAGGATAAGTTAAGCCTATTTATAATTACCCATAATAGCTACCCCCAGAGAACCTCTTTTGTTGCTCAGACGTGGCCTCTCTCTAAGCCAGCTCTACAGGAAATCTCACTGTCCTCCCACCTACGTGGGACAAGACTCCCAGGGGTGTAAATCTCCCTGGCAATGTGGAACAATACTCCCGTGGATGAGCCTTGGACCCAGCATCATGGGATTGAGAAAACCTTCTTGACCAAAAGAAGAAAGAGAGAAATGAGACAAAATAAAGCTTCAGCAGCTGAGAGATTTCAGGCAGAGTCGAGAGGTTTTCCTGAAGGTTATTCTTGAGCATTATATAGATACCCCTTTTTAGGTTATGGTGTATTGGAGTGGCTGGAGGGAAGTACCTGAAACTGTTGAGCTGTGTTCCAGTCTTGCAGCTTATGCTCCTTTTATCCAGGCTTTGGACATGAGTAAAAAAAAAATATGGATAATAAATAAATAAATAACAGGGGTTAAGGGGTAAAACAAATTGGGTAGACTGAAATACTTGTGGTCAATGAGAGGAAGGGGTAAGGGGGTATGGGATATATGTTTTGCTTTTCCTTTTTCTTTTTATTTCTTTTTCTGGAATCATGCAAACATTCTAAAAATGATCATGGTGATAGATACATAACTATGTGATGATATTGTGAGCCATTGATTGTACACCATGTATGGACTATATGTTTGTGAAGATCTCTCAATAAAAGTATTTTAAAACTTCTATATCTGGGAGGTCTGAGGTGGGACAAGAGTCAGCTTCTACACTAAGCAAGAAATAAAGCTTCCGACCAACACCCCATCTTGGGCACAGGGGCCGATGTTCTTGTCCTGATGGCTGTGGATTTTTAAGGCAATTTTATCCACTGTCCTTATTGTCCCTCATGCTCAGTAGGTCTTGGTCAAGAACTTCTTCGTCCATCTCAACTTGTTTGAAAACTTCTCTTGGGGAGAAGATGTCTAGTTCCACTCTTCTCTCAGAAAGTCTGGATGCTGTTCAAAATCTGACTACCTCATCCTCAGTACTCTTAAAGCTTTGTGTATTAATGCTTTCTTTGAAAGAAAAAAGGATAGATCTTTTCACACACAGTGCTACATCTTTGTAGGAACCAAGCTGTCAAAAAAAAATCCTCTACAAGGTCTGGAGCTGGATTGTATTTGTGTCTCTAACCTATCCCTCACCTAACGCTGTCTGTGTTTTTTATCTCTATGTCCATCTTTTTGCTTCTTCTGCATTTCTCCACATAATATGTCCTCTAATCTTTCCTCTGCTTGGCTCTGACAGTTAAGTTTTACAGGCACTATTTCATTGATAGATGAATAAATTAGTGGGTCAGGCTCTCAGTAATGATTCGACCATGAATTTGCATGGTGGCATCTGGAATAGAAATGAAGATGTCCCAAGGAAAGCCTGCAGGACTTGAGGAATACTGTGAACTTACCAAGAAAGGCAGATCCAAGGATGACCCCATGAAAACCCCTGATTAACTTGAGGAGCACTAGTACCATGAATGGAATTAGAGGAGCCAAAGAGCTTCCTTGTTTGTAGGGAAAAGCGTGAATGTTTGTTTTAGGTGTATTGAGCTTGAAGGTGTATTTGGCTACGCAGGTGGGATTGGCCATCACACAGCTCGGATTTCCAAAACCACAGAACACTAAAGTGAACCACAGGAGCCTCTAATTCAGTGTTCATAGCAGCTGAATCAAACTTTGGTTGTCAGAGTTACATAGAAGAAAAGTTAGAGGATATATTAGGTGGAGAAATATAGAGGAGGCAAAAAGATGGACATAGAGATAAAAATGCATGTAGGGATAGGTTAGGGACAGGCTAGGGACACAGATACGATCCAACTCCAGATCCAAAACAGGATTTTTTTGACAGTTTGGTTCCTACAAAGATGTAGCTCTATGTGTGAAAAAAAGATCTATCTTTTTTCCTTCAAAGAAAGCATTAATATATAACACTTTAAGTTTACAGAGAATGAGGTAGTCAGATTTGAATAGTATCTGGACTTTCTGGGAGGGACAAGAGTAAAAGACTTAGCGTTTGTTTAAGTAAAGTACTGCCTCTATCAAAATACGCAACTACTCACAAATATCAAGAAGTTTCTTAAATATTTTACATGAAGAGCCATAAAGAGTGTTTACTGAGCCTTTGTGTTGTTCTCATTGTTCAGAAGACTGCTGCCT
Source organism: Tamandua tetradactyla (assembly GCF_023851605.1). Taxonomy (NCBI): domain Eukaryota; kingdom Metazoa; phylum Chordata; class Mammalia; order Pilosa; family Myrmecophagidae; genus Tamandua; species Tamandua tetradactyla. Next base: position 35,914,147 of record NC_135352.1, read on the forward strand.
GCTAAAATAGCTCCTGGCAAAGGAAGTATCTGATATTATAAATCAGGTTATGGACATGCTTTATCAAACTTGAAAATCTAAACCTGCTCTAAAATGTAATGGAAATGACAGGTACCAGATAACTTCATAACTTTGGCCCAGGCACTAATTTTACACAAAGTAGGAAAAAGAAAATTTGCTAGGGCTGTTATAAAAGGTATCTAATATGACCTGCATCAACCTCTTGATTTTTATTTTTAATTTTAAAATGAGACAGTTTTCTACAGTCACATGGTTGTGTTTTCATAGCCAGTTAGGATAGAGAACCATATACAGTAAAGGAAGAGAGGGAGGAAGGGTAAAAAATTTTATATGTGGACTAGTGTGACAAGATTTCTGGGCGAAACAATTTCGGAATATATACATAATGAATGTGCATAGTGCTTTGTGATTTGATTATAATAAAAATGCCTCGGGCGGGCCGCGGTGGCTCAGCGGGCAAAGTGCTTGCCTGCTATGCCGGAGGACCTCGGTTCGATTCCCGGCCCCAGCCCATGTAACAAAAACGGAGAAACAGAATACAATAAAAACAAGACAATGTTTAAAAATGTTTCCCTTTCTTCCTTCCTTCCTTCCTTCTATCCTTCCTTCCTTCTCTCTGTCTTTCCTTTAAAAAAAAAAAAAAAAAAAAAAAATGCCTCCTTCACTCCTTGTTTTTTCTTGATGATTGTGTTGGTTTGAAACCATTATGTTCTCCAGGAAAGTCATGTTCTTCTAATCCGTTCCTGCGGGACAGACCTATTGTGGGTGGGACCTTTTGATTAGGTTGTTTTCATGGAGATTGTGTTGGTTTGAAACCATTATGTTCCCCAGGAAAGTCATGTTCTTCTAATCCGTTCCTGTGGGACAGACCTATTGTGGGTGGGAACTTTTGATTAGGTTGTTTTCATGGAGATGTAACCCACCGAATTCAAGGTGGGTGTGCTAGCTTGACACTATTGTGTCTCCCAGAAGAGCCATCATGTTCTTTAATCCCAAATTCTATATTGTTGAGTGGGATCTTTTTTTATTAAGTTGTTTCCATGGGGATGAAACCCACTAAATTGTGGGTGGGACCTTTTGGTTAGATAGTTTCCATGATAATATGTCTCTACCCATTCAAGGTGGGTCACTTACTGGAATCCTTTAAGAGGGAACCATTTTGGGAAAAGCTTCAGAGCTAACACAGACCTTTGGAGATGGAGAAAGAAAATACCCCCAGGGAAAGCTGTTTGAAAGGAGAAGCTGGAAAAGCAAGCAAGCAAGCAGAGTTGCCATGTAACTTCCCAGCTGACAGAGAAACCCCTAAAGTCATCGACCCTTTCTTGAGTCAGGGTATCTTCCTCTGGATGTCTTTATTTGGGCATTTTTATAGCCTTAGAATTATAAATTTGTAACTTAGTTAATTCCCTTTATAAAAGCCAGCCCATTTCGGGCATATTGCATTCCAGCAGCTTTATAAAACAAAAACAATGATCTTATGATCAAGCAATATTGGTCATGTGTTCATGCCCAAGAAAGACTTTTAGGAAGAAGTCTTTCAATACATTTAAGAAAATGGTACAGAACTGATTAGCTAGAGACAGATATAGCAGTCAGTTTGCCTGTAGCTTTCTGTTTTTAGCCGAGCATTCAAATTTATTTTTCATTCAGGAATTATTGATGTGACCAGACTGATGCTGTTTTCAACTTATCAGTGGAATTCTTTCTTAACCACTAGAGATAAAGAAATACAAAGTTGTGGTTAAGAATTTATAAAATTCTGTAAGAGAATACCTTTCTACAAACTCTAAAATATCTAGATAGATTTTCTGCACATATAAAGTTTTGAGTTTGCATTCACTATTTCAGAACGACTGTGCATTCAAAATTATCCATCCCAAAACACATTTACAGGATAACAAACCTGAGGCCAAAGATGTTAAATGACTTGCCCACTGCTGTCTAGCTAATTAGCATTGAATCAGAGGTATTTGGGTCACAGGGTTAATGAATTTTAGGACTCATCAAATAAAAATTGAAAAAAATATACACCATTATCAAATTAACTCGGACCATTAATTCTTCAAATATCACCTAAAACAGAAGGGAAGCAATGGTGAACATAGTGTCTTTCTATGGTCTTTAAAATATTTTCTTATATAAAAATCACTTTCAATTAAATCTCCCTACTCAAGTGAGCTTGCAAATTTTTTTGAGGTTCACACAAGTTCACTATTTTGCAAGAAATCATGTGACTTTTATTTCAAGTTTTGGCAGAAACTACAAGATGAAAAGTCCCTCAATAGTCAGAAATGACCCTTCTCTACTTCCTCAATCAGAGCTTTAAATAGTGGATTTACTGGGAATTAACATTTGGCTCAATATTCTTATAACTTCTCCAGGCTGGCTGACACCACTAGGTACTGCATATCTTAGAAGTCAGCCCTTTTCAGATTTTCTAGTTCAATGAGTTAAGAATGTTCAGATCGCTTTTGGCTAAGAACTCTCCTGTTAATTTTCTCCCTCCCTCACATTTTATGCCCTGGAAACCCCCTCTAACTTTTCACTTTTGAGTCTGAAAAAAACATCAAATCGTTTTAAAATTAAAAGACATTATTGTTTAACACATTAATTGTATGTTCTGCAAAATTTACCTTTAAGAAGGCTAGTGTGCCTCTCCAGAGCATCAAATAGTTCCACCCCCATCACATATTATCAACAGCCCCTTCCAACATGAAGAAGTTAGAATGAGCCTAGCTCAAATACCCCTAAAGAGTGGGAGAAAGATCAAAGGTGATTGTGGAATTATACAGAGAAGGTAGAGTTTAGCAAATGAGTATGATTGCTGATATATTATATTGATATTTCTTTTAGTCTTCAATATCTTAGAGCAGCTAGAAGTAAAAAATGGTAGAATTGCAACCCATACCAAACTATGAAATCTGTTCTACAACTAAGTGTTGCGATGTGCTTTGGAATGTATTGCTTTTTTGTATATATGCTATTTTTCACAAAAAAAAAAAAAGAAAAAAGTTTCTTCTAGTTTCCAGTGTTTTGGAGCAGCTAGAAGGAAAAATCTGAAACCGTGGAATAGTAGCACATAACAAACTCTGAAATCTATCTGTTTCTATTTGTTGAAGTGCATTTTGAAAATCATTGTTTTTTTTTTCCTTTTCTTTGTATATTAAATTTTTTTTTAAAAAAAGCTAATGTGGATTACAGTGGAAGAATAAGTTAGAGTTATTTCATGTGAAAACATTGACTTTTCTTTCTATTTTTAAACTGTGTTTTCTGTTGAGATGAGAACAAGTTATTTCTTTCTCTCACATTCTTCATCAATTAATAGTGGACTTAACTGTCTTGAAACACAGCACAAAAGCAGCATTCAACAACTGCTTTGGTTGAAACCATTGCATCTTATTTTAGAAATTCTAGAAACTGTAACATTAGGCAAATTTAATGTTTTTCACCCATAGAACAAAATTCCAAGTAATGAAATTATAAACAGAAGAAAGTTTTCAGGCTGTCGAATGGCTGCTAAAGTGGGTGGGATTTGCAACTGTGCTCCCAGCAGTCTCTACTATTAGATTGGGTTTATGACTTCAGGGGATCCCCCATAGCTCAAAAGTTTGGGGTTGTTGTCATAGAACACCTGTGGCATATGCGTCTCTGACAAGCTTAGCTTAGTGGGTTGGAGCACGGTGACCATGCATACCAAGTCGTGGTGATCATTCACTCCTTTTCAAAGAGCAAAACAGCTTGACAACCAGAATCTAGAACTCTGTGGTTGGTCATGGATGCGTGTTCCTCTTCATTAGTGCTCTTGAGTGATGAAACATGATAAACCTGGCATTTCTACTACAGAGTAAACTTAAAATTCAAAGCTTAAAATGTATATCAGGTTGCCTAGTGGGTAAGTTCACAGGCTTTGAACTGCATTAGTGTGAGTTAAAATCACAGTTCAGCCTCTTCTAAGCCATGTAACTTTGTGTAGGCTGTTTACTTGAAGAAGTCAAATAGGGTATTTCACTTCATCAGCTTGTTGGTAAACTTAGTATGTTAATGCAAGTAAATTCTTATAAAAATCCATCATTTAATGAGATTTGACAAACGTCAGTAATCTGTTAATTATTTCATTTTCCATACACAAGGATTGTTTGATGTCTACTCTTCCAATAAAATGGTCAACATTTATGATTCCATTTATGTCATTCTTTCTTTTATTTTATTTTTAAATACCAAAAAACACCAAACAAATGCAAACATTCCTATTTTGATCATTCCATTCTACATATATAATCAATAATTCACAATATCATCACATAGTTGCATACTCATCATCACGATCATTTCTTGGAACATTTACATCTATTCAGAAAAAGAAATAAAATGAAAACAGAAAAAAAAAATTATGCATACCGTACCCCTTACCCCTCCCTTTCATTGATCACTAGCATTTCAAACTAAATTTACTTTAACATTTGTTCTCCTGTTATTTTTATTCTATATGTTCTACTTGTCTGTTGACAAGGTAGATAAAAGGAGCATCAAACACAAGGTTTTCATAATCACACAGTCACATTGTAAAAGCTACATCATTATACAATCATCATCAAGAAACATGGCTATTGGAACACAGCACTACATTTTCAGGAAGTTCCCTCCAGCCTCTCCATTACAACTTGAATAACAAGGTGATATCTACTTAATGCATAATAATAACCTCCAGGATAACCTCTCAACTCTGTTTGGAATCTCTCAGCCATTGACATTTTGTCTCATTTCACTCTTTCCCCTTTTGGTCGAGAAGGTTTTCTTAGTCCCTTGATGCTGAGTCCCAACTCATTCCATGATTTCTGTCCCACGTTGCCAGGAAGGTCCACACCCCTGGGAGTCATATCCTATGTAGACAGGGGGAGGCTGGTGAGTTTGCTTGTTGTATTGGCTGGAGAGAGAGGCCACATCTGAGCAACAAAAGATGTTCTCTTGGGGGTGACTCTTAGGCCTAAATTTAAGTAGGCTGGACCTATTCTTCGTGGGTTTAAGTTTCATATGAACAAACCCCAAGACTGGGGGCTCAGCCTATAGCTTTGGTTGTCCACACTGCTTGTGAGAATACCAAGAATTCAACTTGGGGAGGTTGAATTTCCCCCCTTTCTCACCATTCTGAAGGGGGCTTTACAAATACTTTTTTATTCACTGTTCGAATCACTCAGGGATCCATCGGGGCATCACTCTGGACTAACCAACAAAATCTCATGCCATGGACGTCATTCTTGAATTTCAGCTGTCAACCTATGTATGCAAGTTACATTGCTCAGTGCATTGTTAAATCCTTTCTTGAAGTGCTCTTTATATGTCCATTCTCTCCACAGTACTTACTAGAATTGTGTCTAGTAAGTTTCAATAATATCTAGTAAGTCACTAGCAACTTATTTTCACATAGATATATTATAAATGCTAGATGAGTGGTGAACAACCTTTTAAAACTTTTATTTTGAAGTAATTTTCAAAATACAGAAAAGTTGTAAAAAAATTGTTGAATATTTTTATACCCCTCCCTCCCCTAGCTTCCCCTAAGGTTATCATAACCATAGCACAATTATCAAAAACCAAGCTGTTAACATTGATACAAGATTATTAAACTACAATTCTAATTAGAATTTTACCACTTTTCCCCCTAATATCCTTTTACTGTTCCAGGATTCAATCTAGGATTTCACATTGTACTTAGTTGTCATTTCTTCTTACTGTCCTCCAGTCTGTGACAGTTCCTCATTCCTTCCTTATCTATAAGGACCTGGAGTCTTCTGTTGAATACTTGTCATTTTGTATGACAAATACAATTTTGAATGTCACTCAGTTTGGGTTTGCCTGACGTTTTCTTAAAACAGATGTTTGTTATGTATTTTCAGCAAAAAATAAACACACAAGTGATGCTGGATCCTTGTCAGAGGGTATTTGATAACTTTGTGTTTTACTACAGGTGATTAACCATGATGAAGATGTTGTGATGGATTGAACCACAATTCATGGTCAAATACTATATCCTGGTTTTGCTCTGTGCATGTGAACTCCTTTGCAAATGGAATCTTCAAAGTTCCTGTTAAGATGAGGTCAAAATAAAACAGAGTGAGCCTTAACCCAGGAGAACTGGAGTCCTTATCTGTAAAAGAAATTTGGAACATAAGTAGAAGCCACAGGAATAGACAGTGACATATTGTCATGTGACAGAGGCAGAGTTTGATTACCAACAAGCTACCGTCAGAATGCTATGGTCTCTGGAGTAGGCATGGCTAGCCAATACATTGAATTTTGGACTTCTACCATCCAAAACTGTAAGCCAATGTATCCTCATTGTTTAAGCCTACCAGTATGTGATATTTGTTACAGCAGCACTGGGAAACTAAGACAAATGATATATATTGGATTTCTCCACTGCTATTTTTCTCTATGTATTTGATAAATATTTGGGGGGAGAGTCTTTGAGACTATGGTAATTATTGTAGATTGAATATATACCCTGGAGAAAACATATTCTTTCTCTTAATCCATTCCTGTAGGTGTGAACGTATTGCATGGTATTTGTTTTAGCAGCTGGGTAACTCAGACTCTCTGGTATTGAGAGTGGGGTGCTGCTATTACAAATACCTAAAAATGTAGAAACAGCTTTGGAATTGGGTAATTGGGTAAAGGGTAGAAGAATTGTGAGATGATTCATAGAAAATACCTAGATTCCTTTGAAGAGACTGTTGGTAGAAATATCGATGCTAAAGTTACCTCCAATAAGTTCTAAATTAGAACAGAACGATGAATGTGTTATTGGAATCTGGAAGAAAGTATTTCTTCTTATAAAGTGGCAGAGAACTTGACAAACTTGTGTTCTGATGTTGGGTGGGAGGCAGAACTTGAAAGCAATGAACTTAGATGGATATTTAGCTGAAGAGATTTCTAAACCAAGTTTAGAAGTTACAACCTGGTTTTTCCTTGGAGCTTATAGTAAAATGTGAGAGTGTAATTGAGAAATTAGGATTTAAAGGATGATTTTTGATTACTGAATCATAATGTAGATATTCCTTTTTGGTTTCTGGTTTATTGGAGTAGACAGTGGGGAATCCCTAAACTATAATTCAACTACCCTGATATTTGAAATTATTATAAAAGCCATTATCTTGTGCCTTTGTGATTGTAAGAGCTGTTATTCTCTTTATTCAATCATTTTCTTAAGGTAACTTGTAGGGCAAAAATACTAATGCTAGTGAAGAATATGAAGAATCGATTAACTAGTTCCAGTCCCTTACATTTGTAAATTGCTGTTAAAGAAATAACTGTCTCTCTTCCTTTCAGCTTACACCTTTAGCAGCTTACACCTTTAGTATTGATATGGTAACTTTGCCTCTCCTTTTTTCCACTTACATTTTCCTATTGAAATGATAATGATAACAGTGTCTCCTTTTCTGCTTAGAACTTGCTGTTTGGAATTGTAATGACTTTATCTCTCCTTGCTAAAATCGATAAAAACTTTGAAACCCCTAAACTCAGGGAGACAGATTTTGGGCTGACAGGCTATCTGCTCTCCTGCTACCCACCTAGTAATAAACTTTTTCTCCCTTTAAAACCCCGGTGTCTCGGGAATTGGTCATTAGAATGCACTGGGCAAAAAAATTCACAGCCTTTGTCCAGTAACAGGAGAAAAAGGATAAGCTGAGAACAAATTCTTAGGAATTGTTCACAGAGGAACCAGAAATTGATGATTTTGAGAATTCTCAGCCTATCCAGTAGCGTACTCTTAGATGAGGGCCAAAGCAGCTCTATGAGGAGGCTCCCTGTGCTCTCAGGAAGTGAGTCCCTAGGGAATAGGGTTCCATGTTGGGCTGTAACTGAACAATCATTTGCTCAAGGGGGTGTGGCTGATCTTGGATCTAGCCAGTTACTTCAGTGGAAGTCAGGATTGGAAATGCAGTTATCCAGGAAGGATCTGTGGAAAGTGCTTTTGTCTGATTCTTTGGACACCCTTGAACTGCACACAAAGCCAAAAGGGTTTTGTAAAATTTGTATGAGTAGAACCATTGCCAGCCCAAACTAGAAGGGACAGATAAGGGACAAAATGAAGGAAGAATGACTTCAAGGAAGAACCATGGAATCAGAGGTCTGGACAGAAAAGGTCATTGTGGGCTAAAAAAGCAGGCCACCCATGCATGTGGAAAAGTGCATCTGCCCCTGCATTTGGAGGGGGCAGGTCATCTGCCATGGCACCCAGGATGGACCTTGTACCCTGAAATGCAGAGAAATACTTCCTTCTTAGTGCTTGGAGATAGTACGGTCTATGCCTGTGTTCATGAAAACCTTGGCCTAGAGAGGATGGAACCTATATGACAGTGTTGGGGGAAAGCATAGCCTCTATGCAAGTGCTTTAAAGAGGTGGGGCTGCTGATTTCAGACTTTGAGATCAAATGGAGTTTGCCCTGTTAGGTTTTGGACTTGTTCATAATTGGTTTTGATGAGACCTTGAACTTAATATTGTTACTGAAAAGACCTAAGGCTTTTGGGATATTTTTATATAATAAATCTATTTTACATGTCTTATTGGGATCCAGATGGTAGACTGTAGTAGATTCAATTATAGTTATTTACACCAGAAAGAAAATTCCTTAATCTTAATGCATTTCTGTGAGAGTGAAACACTTATATTTGGCTTCACAGCTGGGAAACTAAGGCGGTAATATCATGTGTCTCCCTAAATTTTTGTCCACTTTAGTATCCATCAATGGATCTTCACTCCATTAATATTACTGTCATGTTTGCCTAATGATGATTTTGTATTGCCCACATTCCTTTTGCATTTATTAATTGTTTTTTTTCTATGAGGAAGAGTTGTCCCTTCTCCCCATTTATTTCTTTATTTTATTATGTATTTATGCGAGTATGGACTCATGAATATTATTCTATAGGTAATAATCAGGTTTTTCCCACTTTGGTCATTGGGAGTTCCTTCCATTTGGCTCAGCTTCATTTTGCCAGACCACCCACCCCCACTTTTTTTTTTTTTTTTACCATTTTTTATTTTCTGGTACCAGAAGACAGTCCTGACTCATCTTGTATTTTCCCTGCTCAGTCTTGGAATCTGCCATTTTCCCGAGATGTCTGGTTTCTTTTATCAGAGAATGGTGTTTAGAAGCCAGAATCTGGATGTTGAACATCTTTTTCCCCTAATGAATGCTAATCAGGAAAAACAAATCCTTATAGAAAATAATTTCTCCCATTCAAAATAAAAATAGCTTTATGTAGTTCCATAGTGGAGTACATATTCTTATTATATATATGTGTGTGTGTGTGTACATATATATATGACCTACATATATATTATAAATATAATATCTGTATTATCTACATGATTACCATAATTTTGGTGAGAAAACTCACACTCTAAAAATATATAGAGGCTTAATATTTGTGCATTTTTATGAAAGAACAAGAACCAAATCTTTTACCTGAATACAGAAGACAGGTTGGCTTTTTTGCTCTTCCCTGTTCTAGACTCTTGTTGTTAAGGAAGACTAGAGTATTAAACATACTGATGAGCTGTCTCAGTAATTCAATTCTGTTGTCACTGCATCACCAGTATGTATCTTGAGTAGTAGACTTCTTTTTCCTCCCCAGAAGCTAGATGTGAATCTAGGACTTCTGGTGGAAGAGTGAATAGGGGAGATAGACCCCGTGGTTGCTCCAGTTGCATAAGTCTTTGCTGGTTTAAGGTCCTCCTCATACTTCCCAATGACCAGAGAGAAAAGCCATTTCCCTCCTCTACCTATCCTGTATATCATCTTCTCAACAACACAAGGATTAAGAATTTCTTTCAAGAAAAGGTTTGGTTAATGTTTGACAAATTATAAAGAATTTAAGTGATTGTGTGGGAAAATGAGGGAATGGGGTAGGAAAAAGGTCAGAGAATCATGCCACCTGCCCCACTGCTACTTTTGCAATTTTTTGTTCAATAAATTTGAAGAATCATGTTTAGAAACAAGATCTGGGTGACAGGTATTAAAGAGTTTTGGAAAGATATTTTAAAAGGTAGGAAATTTTGTTCTCAAGTTTCAAGTATGGAGATAAAGTTTTTTAAGGAACAACACTATTTGTGGAAAAAAGAATACTTCATAGAAAAATTTACATATTCATTTACAAAACACTGTGGAGTGAGTTTCTATACAGTGCTTCATGGGGACACAGGCTCAACACACAACAGAGATTTTAAGCAAATGGCCAATTTATTACTTACAGAGCACAAAGAGTTCAGCATAGCTGGGGTAGAGGACATTGGCTAATGCTCTGGGAAAGTCAAATGCTTGAGTCAAAGTTGGTGGGGGGTAGCTCTGCATGCCCCACTTTGCATCAGAAATGAGGGACCCTGTGCTTCCAGAGGGGTGGGTAAAGACCCTAGAGGCAGGGTCTTCGCTGAGCGAAATGGATGTATCAAGCAACGTTTGTTCAGAGTTCCCACCTTGAAAAGCAGTTGGGGCTGCTTGTCCTGGATTTTAGGTTCAAAGTTCAAAAGACCTAACATCTCCCCAGGGCTTTGAAATTGAAACATCAAAATACCTGCAGTCAAGCAAGCAAGATGAGAAAAGACGAGGCGCAGCAGGTAGGTAGAAAGTTGAGAGATGGCCACTGAGAGTGTTTGTGATTTCCCCAGCAAATACTATTCTCAAAAAATCAGAACTTGGCTGCTGGGAAGATGGCAGAGCAGAGTGGATTGAATTCACTCCTGCTTGATGAACAAGATAGGGGACAGGGAGAAAATGACCAGGATTGCAGTCCCAGGGTGTTTTGGGAAGGAGAGAGATGGAGGATCGGAACAGCAAGAGTGGGGTGGGTCAACTGTGATCCCCACTAGGATTAGGCTGCAGCATGTGGGGAGGTGCGTTTGGATAGAACTGACCATCCTTCTGCTACAGCCTGACCCAGCTGCTGGCTGGGGAAACCTCCCCAAGCTCCATAGTCAGCAGTGCCCATGGAGAGCCTGGAGGGGCTGGAAGCAATAGCCTGGCTGGGTGCCAGGAATAGCTGGCCCTACAGGTGTGGTGTCTGGGGAACCTGCTGGGTGCTAGGTGCCACAGGTCAGGTGATCCTCCAGGTGCTGTTGTCTGCTTTCTGGTCCTGAGGGTCGGAGGCATCCCTCTACCATACATGCTGATGTCCAGAGGCCACAGCCCAGGAGAGGCAGGCCAGAGGGAGGAGGAGCCTCAGGTGTGCCTCCTGCTGGTAAGAAGGGGTACTTGCACAAGGCTGACTCCTTATCTGCCGAGGTTTTAATTTTTTTCCTAATATTCTTTATTTTTCCCTTTTTTCTAATATAGTTTATATATATATATATGGTTATTAGTAATACTGTTTTTTATTTTTATATATATTTACATTTTTATTAGTTCTTTATTTTTCATTTTTATTTTGTATCATAGCTTTTATTATCCTATTTTAATTTTATTATTATTAATTTTTTTTCTTAAATTTTCTCTCCCTTTGTTGAAGTCTATGTTCACTTCCATATATCTTGGGATGTCTCCTTCTGACTTTTGGGCATACTGCTGTTTAGGTGTGTTTTGTGGTTGTTGTTTTTCACATTTTTACTATATTCTTATTTTATTTCATTATTATTTCTTTCTTTTCTTTTCTCTTTTTTTTTTGCATGCATAGGCTGGAAATGAAGCTCAGATCTCCCCAGGTACCACTGAATTACCTGTGCACACCAGCCCAGCTTTTAACAGACCCTCAAGTTGAATTGTATCCCCTACATGAGGTCTGAGCCATGGTTTGGGTGGGAATAACTGACAAACCAATTTCAAGAGGGACCTTCAATGTAAAACCAAGTAAATACAAAATTTTAAACAAGTGAAGGAAACTAACTTGCACAATAACCTTATTAAGATAATCAAATGCCCTGAACCCAACAGAAAATCACAAAGTACATGAAGAACCAAGCAGAAATGGCCCAGCCAAATGATCAAATCAAAACTCCACAGGAGTCACAGAATATGGAACAACTACTCAATATGGAACAAATATCAAGGATTTTTATAAAGAAATAAAGGATAAAAGGAAGACTCTAGAAGGGCATAAAAAGAATTTGAAAGATTAAAAAAGAAGAATGACAGATCTCAGAGAAATGAAATATACAGTAGACCAAGTTAGAAATATACTAGAGACACATGATACAGATTCAAAGAAGCAGAAGGAAGAATAAGTGAGCTAGAAGACAGAACAACTGAACTAGAGTTAGAGTCCACAAAAGAACAAACAGCAAGAAAGATGGAAGGAGTGGAACTGGATCTTAGGGAAATGGTAGACAACAAGAGGTGCACAAATAAAAGAACCATTGGTATCCCAGTAGGAGAAGAGTAAAGTGTTGCAAAAGTTAGTTGAAGATATAATCAGTGAAACATTCCAACCCTCATAAAAGACATAAATATGCAAATCAAAGAGATCCAGTTAACTCCAAGTAGAATCTGAATTGGCCTACTCCAAGGCACATAATAATCAAACTGTCAAATGTTGAAGAGAAACAGAAAGTCCTGAAAGCACCAGGAGAAAAGCAATCTACAACATACAAGGGAAAACACTTAAGATTGACCTTGGACTACTCAACAGGCACCATGGAAGCAAGAAATCAGTGGTATAATGCATTTAAGATCCTGAATGAGAAAGGGTTTCAACCAAGAACTCTTTATCCAGCTAAGTTATCCTGCAAAATTGAGGCAGAGATTAAAATCTTCAGTGACAAACAAAAATTGAGAGAACTAGTCAACAAGAGACCTGCCTTACAAGATATACTAAAGGGAGTCCTATCAGCTGGAAAAAAAAACAGGAGAGGAAAGTCTGGAGGAGGGCACAGAGTTACAGAATATCAGCAACAGCAATTTAAAAGATAAAAAGAGAGAGAAGGAAAAAATTATATAGGTATGACAAATAAAAACTAAAGGATAAGGTGATAGATCCAAGAACTGAAGATACTCCATGCTCATGACTAGGAAGATTGAATGCTGTCAAGATGTCAATTCTACCTAAACTGATCTGCAAATTCAATGCAGTACCACTCAAAATCCCAGTTACCTACTTTGAAGACTTGGAAAAACTAGTTATCAAATTTATTTGGAAGGGAATGACACCCTGAATAGCTAAAGATACCCTAAGAAAAGAAGAGTAAAGTGGGAGGACTATCAATTCCTGACTTTAAAGCTTACTACAAGGCCACAGTAGTCAAAACAGCATGGTACTGGCACAAAGATAGAAGTATCAATCAATGGAATGGAATTGAGAGTGCAGAGATAGACCCTAGTTTATGGACAACTGATCCCCAACAAGACTCCCAAATCTACTGAACTGGGACAGAATCTTCTTTTCAATAAATGGGCATGGGAGAACTGGATATCAATAGCCAAAAGAATGAAAGAGAACACCTACTTTATACCATATACAAAATTAATTCAAAATGGATTAAAGACCTAAATGTAAGAGCTAGTACCATAAAACTTCTAGAAGAAAATACAGGGAAACATCTTCAAGACTGATAATAGGAGGTAGGTTCTTAAACTTTGCACACCTTAAGCACAAACAGCAAAAGAAAAAGTAGACATATGGGAACTCCTTAAGATCAAGAGCTTGTGCCTCAAAAGGCTTAGTAAAAAGCATAAAGAGGCAGCCAACTCAATGGGAGAAAATATTCAGAAACCGCATATCAGATAAAGGCTTGATACCCTGTGAACATATACAGCTCAACAACAAAAGAACAAACAACCTTATAAAATGGACAGAGGATATGAATAGACACTTTTCTGAAGAGTAAATACAGATGACTAAAAAGCACATGAAGAGATGTTCATTTTCATTAGCTATAAGGGAAATACAATTTAAGATGACAATGAGCTATCACTTCACACCTATAAGAATGGCTGCTATTAAACAAACAGGAAACTACAAATGTTGGACAGAATGTGAAGGAGTTGAAACACTTATTTATTATTGGTGGAAATGTATAATGTTCTTGCCGCTGTGAAATGCATTTTGACATTCCTCAAAAAACTAAATATTGAGTTGCCCTATGACCCAGCAACACCAATACTCAGTATATACCCAGAAGAGCTGAAGGCAGTGACGTGAACAGACATTTGCACACCAATGTTCATAGCAGCACTATTCACAATTGCAAATAGATGGAAACAATCCAAGTGCCCATCAACAGACGAGTGGGTAAACAAAATGTGGTTTATACATACAATGGAATATTATGCAGCAGTAAGATGAAATGATGATTGGAAAAATATGACAATGTGGATGAACCTTGAGGATATAATGCTGAGTGAAATAAGTCAGGCATAAAAGGACAGATGCTGTATGATTTCACTCTTATGACTCTGGTAATGGTAATCTCAGAGATTATACTGTAGAGTATAGCAGACCTAGAAGTGCATAAAAGCTAGAGACAGAGGAAAGGCTACCCAAAGAGGTTGAATCTAAATGCAAGGGAAAGAGTAGAAGTGATGGTAACTAATTAACAGGCTTATAAGTAAAATTGCCATATTGAAAGTGAATATAATTGAAAAGGAGATGCATAATGCCATATATCCCACTGATTAAATCTATAATTATAAGCAAATTCTCATATGAACTATTTCAATGGTTCAGTTGTGGACAAAGGGTCAATAATAGAGAAAATGGGGTGAAACTAAAAATGCATGCCATGGCCAATAGTTAATAGGAAGACATCAGTGTACCACAGCACTGCCAGGGGCGACTAATTGCAGGGAGAGGGGCAAGTGCTAAAGGGTAGTTGATGATGTTGTGTTTGCTGGTTCTTTATCATTACAGACCAGTGAGAATTGTCTAAAATTGAGAGTTCTGCTGATTGTACAACCAAGAGAAGATACTGTAAGAAATGGTTTATTCCTGACATTATCCATCATGCCCAATAGAGAGAGAGGATACAATGACTGTGAAGCACATTGGCAAATGGTGATGTCTTTATATGGAATATGGTGTGGCTACAAAAAGGAAGGACATTGAAAGGCACACAAAGTACTGAATAAACCCTGGGGACAATGTGTTGTTCAAAATAAACCAGAAACAAAAGAACAAATATGCTAAGGTCTCTCTCAGAAAATACTTAGAAAAAATAGGAGCCTAGATAATGGGCCGTTATAGCAGCACACTTGGTCTGCTGTTGTAAATGTATCCCGAGATTCTGAGACCCTGGGCTATTTTTATAGCAGCTGGTATTTTCCTGGAACGTTGGGTGACTCTGTGATACCTAGAACCCAGAAATGGATTGCTGCAGACCTGAAAGTTAGCATAACTCTATATAACAGTGAAAGTAAATAAAGAAGAGATCAGGTCTCAATTTGGGTTCAAACAAAGCCCGTCTGACTGGGTTTAATTCTAAATTAGAACTCAGGGTGAAAGATCATAGTGTATGCACTCTAAATCATCAGCTACTGTGTGAAACCAAAGGCAGAGAGGATTATTATATCTAGACCTAGATTTTCTATAACACATAATCTAAATCAATCTGTCTGGATAGCTCATTTAAACAACCCAAACTCCTGGAGTTCACAAAGGGAATGAAGCCTTGTAATTCTGTATAGCTTAATATAATACCAGGATAAATCTCAGACCATCACGGACTGATAATTAAAAAGTAGTCGCAGAGGGGTGCAAGGGTAGTTCAGCAGTAAGAATTCTCACCTGCGAGTGGGACAGTCAGGTTTGATTCCCAGTCCATGCACCTCCAAAAAATAATAATAATAAAATAATGGTAGAGTCCCTTGAGGGTCTGAAGGAGGCAATAGCCATATCCATATATTTTTCCAATTATATGTATATATATATATATATAACTATTAATAAATCCCTTCTTGGAACCTGAGTACTCTCTCAACTTGAGGACCTCCAAGAAAATAGGCCAAGCCCTTGATTTTGAGGCTTTCCCTTTTGAAATGTATTTCTGTAGGGGAGAAGCTAAGACTGTACATAACAAGACCTAGGAGTTGCTTCCAGGAACCTTTTTTGTTGCTCAGATGTGGCCTCTCTCTCTCTAAGTACAACTCTGCAAAGAAAATTGTTACCCTCCCTTCTACATGATACAAGCCATGCAGGGGTGAAAATCTCTCTGCCAACGTGGGGCATAACTCCTGGGGATGAGTCTGGCTCTGGCACCATGGGATCGATCATGCCTTCCTGACCAGAAAGGGGAAAAGAAGTGTAATAAAATAAGGTGTCCGTGGCCAAGAGCAATCAAACAGTCAAGAGGCCGTTCTGGAGACTGCTCTTATGCAAGCTTCAGTTAAATGGTGCTAATTGTCATGGTTTGCTAACCCCCAATGACATTACTCCAATTAACTCTTAGGAACACCTAGGGCTTAAACTGAAACTCTATAATGGTTTCATGCATGAGGTTTGCTTTCCTGGAACATTTAATTCCTGGAAGGCTCCTAGGGCAGTGTGTTAGTTAGGGTTCTCTGGAGAAACAGAAACAACAGGAACACTTGCAAATATAAAATTTATAAAAGTGTCTCATGTGACCATGGGAACACAGAGTCCAAAATCCGCAGGGCAGGCAGTGAAGTCGACGATTCCGATGGAGGGTCTGGACAAACTCCACAGGAGAGGCTCACCAGCCGTGACAGGAAGAGCCTGTCTCTTCTGAATCCTCCTTAAAAGGCTTCCAGCGATCAGATTAAGCATTACTCATTGCAGAGACAAACAGGTACTACCACTTGGCCAAGTTGACACCTGAACCTGACCGTGACAGGCAGATACATTCTGAAACTCAAAAGGACCAGTCTGTCCAAGATTATCAACTGATCACATCCCCTCATTCTTTAATGTGGACACCTCTTCTCAACATGAAAAAGTCAGAATTGGCATTGCCCAAAGACAGATTGGGAGAAGGATTAAAGAGAAGGATGGGGTTCAACAAACGAGTATGGCTGCTGGATCACTGTATTAATATTCCTTCTAGTCTCCAGTGTTTTGGGGCAGCTAGAAGGAAAAATCTGTGATGGTGGAATGGCAGCCCATGACAGACTCTGTGATCTGTACTGTAACCACTTGTTGAAGTGTGCTTTGAAAATTGTTGCTTTTTTCTTTGTTTCCTTTGTGTATATGTTTTATATTTTACAATAAGAAAGTTTAAAAAAATCAGTTACCTTTTTTCTGTTGCTGGAATGTCACATTTTCTTTGAAAATGTGATTTATTTTTTCATAGGCTTCTGTGTAATATCTTGCTATCGATGGTTATTTATCATTAAAATGGCTACGCATTTATAATATCTTTTGTAAAAGGAAAGATTGCGAGTTATTTTAAGTTCTGCACATTGGATTCAACAAATATATGCTGGATGAATGAATGATTCAGTGAATGAATGGTTGGGTAATATTGAGACTCTTTATGACATAAAATAGTTTCACTGTTCCTCTCCATCTTATAACAGAGTTTTGTGCTTCATCTATAATTTAGAGGTCTTTAAAAACTAAAATGAACCACATGGATAACGCTCTGAGGCACTTTGAAAATGCCAGGTTTAACTTGGTTGTAATTGTTTTCCTTTGAATCAGGCAATGAGTGAATTTCACCTGTGGGGCATTTTCTGTAAACTCATTCGGGAGTTCTTTCAAAATTCCAGGTAAAGCAGTCACTCTATTAGTGGTTACATGTATATGGTTTTCTCCTAAGCTTTATTTTATTAAAAAGGCTTTATCATGGAGGATATTTCTTCTTTGTGACTCACAAAAAAAGTTTTCCTTCAGGTATTTCAAGATTGTTATACAATCTACATTAGCTAAAAACGTTATAGTCATTAATACTTTTATCCCATTTCCACACTATGGAAACATGTTCTAAGGTAGTTTCTTTAAAATTCCTGCTGCATCTTCTTTATACCTTCCAACAGCATTTGGAATGCATTTTAGTGTACTGTCGTATCATATTCTGGGTATCATTTCAGCTGGTTTACTCTAGGAGAAAGAACGAGTATTTTCCCAATTATATATATGTATTTTAGTTTAGTTTACAATTAAGAAACTTTAAAAGATAAAGTTCTGAAAATGTATTGTGTTAAATAAAATTCTCAATAATGTAATTATTGCATTTTAAACATTGCTAAAAATTGTCAAGGTTTGTCTTCATGTACCAGTTGATGAATTTTTAAAGTGTATTATTAGTTATAGTGGCTTCTTACTGTCATTAGGTAATATCTTGAGGTACTGTGATCACTTAGGTCAAGCTTCGTTGTTAAGTATATTGAGTATGAATCTCTTATTTCAAATAGTCTTCTTGATAATTTTGGTTGTAATATTTTGGTCACAATTTTTATCAGATTTTATTACACTACAGTCATTTTTAATTTTATAACATATTTACTGGGAACAAGAAAGTAACTAGCTCTGTTATTTTGTTGTTCCTCTGTGTTTGCTTTATTATTATATTTAATCTCTGTTTCCTTTGCAGGAATTTGTTATGACACATAAGAATCTTGTAATAATTATCCTGTTAAAATTAATATAATTTGTATATCTACTTAGACAAGCACACACACATAAATCGCAATACATTTCATATGCTGAAGTTGAAGCAATAGTGAAGGGACGTTAGTGGAGTCTATTGAATTAAGAAACTATTTCTGCACCCTCAAGTTCAAGTGAGGCCACAGGTGTTAATGCGCATAATAATTTAAGCAAAGCTTAAGTTCTCTCTCTCTCTGCATATATATAAATACACACACACACACACATATGCATACATACATGCTTATTTGAGACATAATATAGATTTATAACTATGAATATAAATAGATTTATAAATATATATAGCCCAGATAAATATCAGATAAAGTTCTAATTCTGTGCTTTTCAGTACAACAGCTGCTAGATATTTGTGGTTGCTGAGCACTTGAAATGTGGCTGCTCCAAAATGAGATGGGCTTTAGGTGGTAAAGTGCAGACTGGATTTCAAGGCTCTGTATGTTAAGAAAACTAAAACATTTCCTTTATAATTTCTTTATCAATTAATTGTTGATTTTAGGTATGATGGGTTAATGAAAACATATCATTAAGATTCATTCCATCTGTTTCTTTAAAATAATGTAATTGCTAGAAAGTTTAAAGTTACATAGTTTTTTTGTTTTGTAGTTCACAGGAGATGTTCATTGGACAGTGTAGTTCTACTCCTTAAGTGGCCTTCAGTGCCAGGCATGATTAGCATGATCAGCCATGCATTCACCTCAACACGTGGAGGGAAACCATGGAGTTTGACAGGTTCTATGCAGATTCAGGTTCTATGCAGATCCAGCTGGTCCAGAGAGTAGAGAAAAGGGCTTCACAGTCACCACCTAAGTCTTAAGTGCAGCACTGTCCCCATATTCTTGGCGTGTTCCCTCAAAGTCTCCACCTTAGTTTAAAACTGCTTACAATATTGAACTCTGAAAATAATTTCACTGGAAGGATTGTTTGCTATCAAGAAATATCTTTCAACCTACCCACACATACATAAAGACTAAAATAAAAACTTCATTTATAAGTTCCCAAATCCTTTATCAAACAGGGCATGAACCAAAATTAATAGAGCAGAGATCAAATATAGTCTTCCCAGCTATTAAATCATGGAGAATGGACCAGCACGAGGATGAAAACGTAGATTTCAAATCCAGTGCTGACGCTGATCAATGGGTAGTGGCAGCTGGACTTCTTTACTGAAAACAGTTCTGAGGCCTTATTCAGGATGGTGAGTAGAATTCTGCAGGCAAGGTATGATGCCGGGAAGTTTAATGGAAAATCACTGGCCTTAATGAGTATTTTAATAAATAGCAAGAGTGAAATCCTATTAATTACAAAGGGTTTGGAATGATTAGCAATTTACTTACTGGCCCAAGGCCTGGATTCTATCATAAAACCTGGTTGTCATCCAGCCCCAGTTAGTCATTTTGCTGTTAGTATCAACAGAGGAATGACTTGGCATTTACAGACCCACACATTTGTGGGATAGATGTGATTTTTTTTTTTTTTTTGCATGGGCAGGCACCAGGAATTGAACCTGGGTCCTCTGGCATGGCAGGCGAGCATTCTTGCCTGCTGAGCCACCGTGGCCTGCCCGGATAAATGTGATACTGACGGAAATAGTTACCATTCATCAAAAGGTGAACAGCATTGCAGAGGCAGCATCTGAAAAACAACAAACCCCAACTCCATTGTTCCCTCATTCTTTCTTTCCTCTTGTTGGAATTCCAATGGGCTGGCTTCACAACAGGCCATGAGACGCTTGTCCCACAGACGTATGCTGCTTTTTCTTCCTTCGTTCAGTAGCTGAATGGGAGCCTGTGGTACCAGTTGCTTTCAGGCGATGTGACATAATAGTGAGCAAAACCATGGTGATCTTATGGAGCTGATTATCAAATGAAAAGAAAGACAAACAGCCACTACAGAAGCATAAAAGAAAATAAATGCAAACTGTTTTATGTGCTATAAAGAAAACATAAAGGCATAAAGCTTCATATAAGTCATCAACATTTTAACATTTTTACTTGGGCCTTTAGGAGTATATGGCATGTGCTTTATGAGTATATGGCATATGCTTCATCACATCAGTGACAAACATCTATGAAGAGTAAAGTTCTCAGTTCTGTTGAAGATCTATGACTGTGAGAAGGAGTTTCTAGAATCTAGAACAGTATTCTGGTGAACCTCCAAAAAATATGGTTCTATGTAAAGAAATACAGTCAACTTTGAGGCCATATTTATGGTTGTATTGCAAGACTGATTTGTCATTGATTTTATATTTACCTGATTTAGGTGGATGAAAACAATTATTCCCAAAGGATAATTGTCAAGTTATGTCTTTGTATGAGTGACAGAAGAATATGCATACATTTTCAAATGTGTGTATAAAGTAATTTAAAGCTTGACGAGTAAAATCATGTGGGCTAATATTTCCCTTGGGACGATAAGTTGTATCTTGACAATTCTTTACTTCCTAGGGGTGGTGAAGTACAATTAGCTTTTCATTTGCTGATTTCTTGGAAACAAAATAACCTATTCAAACTCAGTTCTTATTTAAAGTCAATTAGCTTCTGAGGTTTTAGAAAAACTTGATCAGTTGTTGTTATTGAAGTCTTTTATTGGCTTCCTCTTTGAAAAAGAAATTTACATCATCTTCTTTCATTAAAATAAAGGTTAAAAGATCATTACCTTTTGGGCACAATGTACCTCTTCCTACTTTTACTTTTTTTTGTTTGTTTAGCAATTATTGAATATGTCTGAAATGATGGAATAAGTGAAGATACTAAGCATGATGGAAAATAAAATTGCCAAGACTTCAAAAGAATATAGATTACTATATACGATGCGATCATGACTGGGAAACATAAATTAGATCTTCTCAACAGGCGTTTTAGATCAATAAACCATTTTAAAAGTTCTCAAAGAACAAACTGTTAGAAAGCTTTTAAGATGCTGTGAATCTGAAAATGTGTGTTTTAGAATGACCTGAGAGCATCGGTACAGATTTAAGAAAATGGTTCTTGAAGATGGATGATGTCTTAAAATTGTGTAACAAAGCTATGTGAACGCATCCTCATACATTTTTAAAGTCACTGATATAAAAAATTAGGCTGTTTTTGTGGGCTGTTTTAAATAACAAGACACAGCAGACAAGAAAAGTCTTGCATTGAACCTAAGAGATTGTTCTGATTCTGAAAGGCAAAACAAACAAACAAAAAAACAAACTATTCCTCAGCAGAAAGTTAGTAAAAAAATGAAGCCCTTGATATCTTTTTAATATGGGCAAAAGAGAAGCTATAACAATAGCAATATATTGGCATTTACAGTCTGACAGCTGAATATATTAAATTTTTATTTGAGGATGTGAGAATTGACACTCCTAGTATGACTGCTTTCATTCGGAGGCTGAACAAACAGATTATTTAATGCATTCAAAGTTTCAAGACTTTTTAACAGACTATTGAAAAATAGTCTGTAAATAGTCTGAAAACTGTTTACAAAGAGTAATCACTGGAATATTATGTATTATTATAATTGATTAAAAAAACTTGGGACGTTAAAACCTGTTTCCAAGCGTGGCTCAATGCACAGGGACTGTCCTTGCACAGGGAATGAGACAGTCTTAAATTCTTGCAGACAGTGTGATTGATGGAAGCTACAAGTATCACCTTCTTTCCTGTCTGCTTAAAACCTCATTGTCTAGTAGTTTAGGTGCAAAGCTCCAACCTTTGTCCCCTCATCTCCAGTTTTTCCTGATGAACAGCTTCCATTTCAGCTGTTAACAGCTTCCATTTCAGCTGTTCACTTATGCTTAGGTCCGTTGATTAGATTTGTGTCCAGAAACTATAAAACCTTGTTGGATATTGTGATGGTGAGGTTCAGGTGTCAACCTGGGCAGCTGATGATGCTCAGTTGTCTGGTCAGGCAAGCACTGGCCTAACTGCTACTGCAAGGATATTTTGTGGCTCGTTGATAAACTGGAAGCCTGTGTATTCAGTCATCAGTCTGTTGATTGCAGCTGTGGCTGATTACATCTCTGATCAACTAAGGGCATGCAAATCAGATAATCTAATTAGAGGGGTTTGATCCAAGGGGTTGAACACTTTTAAGGGAGAAGAGGGAATTTTCACTGCTTCTTTAGCCATCCAGCCTCCTGTGGAGTTCATTGAGTCCCTTCATAGGAGCTGCCAGCTTCATAGCCTGTCCTATGGATTTGGGACTCTTGCATTCCCACACTTGCACAAGACACTTTTACAAGTCTCATATTTAGAGATGTCTCCTATTGGTTCAGTTTCTCCTTACTGATACAGATATTTACCCTGGATTTCCTCTCTCATCATGTGTGGCTCCTTGCAAATCTTGTCTGAGCTCCTACTCCCAAAATCCCCCCACAAATAATCCTTCTCTTATAATCCACGTAGGCCTCTCTGGTTCTAACCATGGAATTCTCTCAGACATTATTTTCATTCCCCTTCTGCCTCCCTGAAACTTCAGGGGGATCTCAGGGATCACTTCACCACCCTACCTGCTCTCTCATGCTTTACATTAAGTTTTGATCTTCGAATTTTCTGATACTATTAAACTCTTGTTACACATCTGACTCTTTGATCATATGCAAATTAGGTTTCTGACACGTTCCATTGTCTTTTGCAATCAGTTATATTGCTAGAAATCTTTTGCTACATTAACTCTGTATTCATCAACTTCATCTAAGAGTTTGAAGAATGGCTAGGCTAAGCTAATAGCAGTGTTAAGAAATAGGCAGTTCTTTTCCGAAGCTGCTATATTGGTGGTCATTATTTGGTGAATTTACCAAACTCCTTTTTTTCCCCTGTCTCTCAGGCGCATGTGTGCTTAGAACATTCAAGTAAATCTAGCTTTCAGTGTCAGCTTCACATTAACCAAACTCTTGACACTAGTAGAAAAAAGCTAGAGGGTAAATATATTAACTTGGGAATTGTAATCATCCTGGTGAACCGACATACTCATATTCAGCATGACTGGTTCACTCTTTCCTAATAGACTGAAACCAAATCCTGACCAAAAGTTTGCTTGGTGGGAAGAATGAGGAGCATGGACCAGATGACTTCAGTTTTTAATGGACCAGACACCAGCATCCTGATTTGACCACCCCCACGAAATTCCTTGGATTGATGTTGACCCCGATGCTTGTACCAGTCAAGGTCCTCCTATAAGCAGGAAAGTGATTTGCTGAAAGGCTCTGGGTAAGCTTGTGGGAATGTGGGAGGCAGAATCAGAAAGTGAGCAGAAATAAGTGCAGCGGGACCGAAGTTGTACCTGACAACTTTGAGAGCAGGGTCCTGCTGCCTGCGGTGATACTCGGCTCTGATTTTGGGGGCTGCCACTGCATCCCTGACACCTGTGGCCCCTCAAAACTTGACATTCTATTGCAGCTCTGCAGCCCTCTTCTCAGCATCCTTGCCTCTGAACTACAGACCCTGTGGGCACATCTGATTGGCCAGGCCTGCTGTCAAAACACCCACTATATAGGCCCCCAATTATAGAAAGAGTTTAGATCAAAACGACAACAAAAAGGAAAAACAAAAGGAAAGAAAATAAAAGTGACAGTGCTCATTCTAATTACTTATAGCCACAATAGCCCTCTTCTCCCCCCAGATGGCAAGTAGTAGGACCGGAACTGCTGACATTTGCCTCTGTGATTTCAGAGAGTGAATGTCAAAGAGACCTAGTTTTAGGTTCAACCCTACCACTTAATTCTGGTGGTTGAGCCATGCGCACAGAGCCAGCCTGCCTGCCTCCAGATCCTGGTGCCATCACTTATCTGTACGACCTTGGAAAAATCACTTAACCTCATTGTGCCTCAGTTACTTCATCAGTAAAACAGGGGACTATAGTAATTACCTGATAAGGTGGTTGTGTGGATGGACTGGTTTAAATTAATTAATTAAATTAAAAGTGCAGAATAATTGTGCGGAGACAAACATGGACCTTGATATAATTCAGTCAATATGCTAGGAAATGAAATTGTTAGTGGAAGGAGAAAACTGTTTAAAAATAAATATCAGGTAGACCAGTACTCTCTTATCTTGCTTGATCCTTAGCTTTATTTTGGATTCTTTGTCTCTTGGGCCGTTGAGACATTTTTAGTCCCAGAAATGCCTTCTACTTAGGATATATCCCCCTTCTCCATCCACACATGGGCACTGAAAGGTTGAGGAAAGGATTCTGATGACAGGCAAATATGATAGACAGAGTGAATCTAAATTTTTCTTAGGAAGTTAACAAAGTCCACAAGCTCTGCTTAAGGGTAAAAAAGAAAAAAAGACATTGGACTGGACAGTGGCACCGTATGTGGATTAGGTACTTGCTAAACAAGGTGGTGACCCTGTCAGCCATGTCCTCTGATTGTACGGAGCTGTGAAGTGTTGTGGAAGGTGGGATCTATGACAATGACAGTTAAAATTGGTGCCCATCCCCAGAGTTTGAGCCACAGAGCCCTGGAGGTAAGAAATGTTTCTCCTCAGTGTGGTATTTCACAATGATATACCTTATATTGTCAGTTGTGCCTGAATATTGTTCAATAGAGGTTATCTTCGAAAGGAACTTTTAATGAGGGGTTATAGCTGTAGCCTGTGTATAGCTGGGGGATCCTTTTCTCTCCTTGCTTCTTCTGTCTCTCACTTTTTGTCTCATTAAGAACTATTTAAGTCTTAGCAGCTCAGCATTACATTAGAATTTTCTGATATCCAGACATGTTCTGTTTTTGCTTTTCTTTACTATAATTTATTTACTTTTGTAATATCTATTCCTACTATGAAATAAGGTACTCACTTGAACAGTGATGTTTCATTTGTTACCTTCTCCTATCATTAAGACTTAGTTTCCTTATCTGTAAAATGAGTAAAAATTTTACTTATTACCACTCTACATTTGCTGTGAGTGAAAAGTAGCAGAGTAATTTTCACAGATACTGCTGCAATGCCTCATCTCAGCCTCTGTACCAGCCTCATTTGGTTTTTCTGAGGCTTTAATAAACAAGCATTCAAATGTTAGCACAGTGACTGCTAATATTAAGTACTCAAAAAGCACGAGCTAGTTCATCATAACTATTAGGTACTCTTAGTTCCTTAAAGTCTTCATAGGACTTGATTTTAAGTCTCTTACCATTCTAGTCATAGTATTTTCCTTTGTCCATGTTTCTTTTACGAGTGCCACCCAGAACGATAGCACTACTCTAAATTTAATTTGTCCTGGTAGAGCTACAGCAGTTGGATCAAACTTCAGTTTGCGAAGTGCATAAAAATTATTTCAGGAGCTTGTTAAAAAGGCAAATAATCAGGTGCTCAGAAATTCTAAGTCAGAAGCTCTTTGGTGTAGAGTCCAGGAATCTGCATGTTTGTGTGTGTTGGTGTCCTGAGAATGACACTCAGTAGAAATATTGCCTCCCTAGTTTAAGTGTTTTATTTCTCCCAAGTAGCCTGAGAATGCACTAGCTATTTTGAAAGCCACACATCCTTATTACCACTCTACATTTGCTGTGAGTGAAAAGTAGCAGAGCAATTTTCACAGATACTGCTGCAATGCCTCATCTCAGCCTCTGTACTCACTCGGGTAATTTCCTAGGCAGAGGACACAACCTAACACTTACCCCATTAAAGTGTATCTAGTTGATTTATTCCTTTCCTTCATCCTGCCAAAGTCTTCAGAGATCCAGAGGCTGTCACAGACTATTTTAATTCTCAATCCAAACTTCATCAGAAAATGTAAGAGAGACTGTATTTGTTTGTATTCCTTTTTCTAAGTTATGAAAACCATTCATGTGACCTTAAGATAATGTTTTAAAAAGAGGAATTTTATTAAAGAGAAGCTTGTCACAACTGCCATTAGGACTTTCTCTCTCATTCCAGCCATTCTCTCATGTCTGCTTCATGCTCTCTCTTTGCATAGACTATTATTACACTTACATAAGCAACGTAACAAAAAAATATAATAAAGCTTACTGATAGCTCTAAAGTTTTGCCTTATAGACTCAAGAATCTAGGGATATATCCATCTCCCTCATTTAAAAACCACTGGACAGGAACTGACTGGTGTAGCTTGGATCAAGTCCACCCTAGCCAATCCTAGGTGTGCTGGTTTGAAAGAATTATGTATCTAGAAAAGCCTGGTTTTTATCCTGATCCATTTTGGGAGGCAGCCATTTCTTTTAATCTCTATTCAGTACTGTAGATTAGAAACTTGATTAGGTTATCTCCATGGAGAGGTGACACATCCAATTGTGGATATTAGCCTTTGATTAGAGAGAGACGTGTCTCTACCCATTCCAGGAGGATCTTGATTAATTTACTGGAATCCTTTAAAAGAGGAAACATTTTGGAAAAAGCTTCAGAGACACAAGAACCATGATAGCACACACAGCCAGAGACCTTTGGAGATGAAGAAGGAAAACTCCCTGGGAGAGCTTCATGAAACAAGAAGCCTGGAGAGAAAGCTAGCAGATGTCACCATGTTTGCCATGTGCCTTTCCAGTTGAGAGAGAAACGCTGAACGTCACCAGCCTTTCTTGAGTGAAAGTAACCTTTTGTTGGTTCTTACTTCGGACATTTTTATAGACTTGTTTAATTGGGACATTTTCATGGCTCTAGAACTATAAATTTGCAACTTAATAAATTCCTGTTTTTAAAAGCCATTCCATTTCTGGTATATTGAGTTCTGGCAGATTTCAAAATAGAACATAAGTTAATAATATAAAATTTAAAAAAATATTGAAAGATAAAAGCCTAATAAGATCTCACTGGTATAAAAATAAATAAGATTTCCAACAAAATAAAATATTAGAGCCAAATGAGTAAAAGTGGACCTAGTATGACTTTCTCCACCATCCTCAAAGTATTACTACATGTTTTCATTTTTGAGAATGTCATCAAAAAGATTTCCAGGCCCACCCACTTAAATTGGCCAGAAGGCCAATGTTAGTCATTTTAGCTGCTCCTTCCTCTTCATTAGGATCACTCACATCTCTGGAGACTGACACAGTCTGAAAACAGTCTTCCATGTCTCACCTGGAGAAGAGCCCTGGTCTCTCAAATGGTGTCCACCACAGCTCAGCTCCTGAGGTCTAAACACTGCAGGGAGGCCCAAGTCCCCTCTCTGTTCAATGCTGGGGCCATTGCAAAGTCTCCTATTTCACATACTTCCTAGGCCTGAAGGGGTCTTCCCCTGGCAGACATTTCTGCATTGACCCCATGTGTTCAGATTTAATCTCAATAGTGATGACCTTTCCACCTCTCCTCCAGCTATTCTCCTTCAGGACTGACAACCATATCCTGAGTCCAGTGGACTCAGACCTCGCCTAGCAATAACTGCAATCCCTCTTCTCCAAATCCTTAGGGTTTCCCCGAGGATATGGCTGCTCCACGCCTTTTATTCCCCTGAAATAAATAAAGGAATCCTCCAGTCTTCAGCAGATAAGGGTTCAATAAATGCTCCTTAGATTAACAAAGAAATAAATCACAAATCTTTGTGTTGACATTTTCTTCTTTTGGATGTAGGAAAACTGTGAAAAGGATTTAATGAAATAGCAATATTCATCTAAAAGTCCTCCACCTGTATGATAAACAAGAATATTTAGACCTTTTTTCTAAATGGTCTTTATGGGTTCTAGCCCATATATGTCTCTTAAAGAGACAGAGGCACGTTATTTTGCAAATAGTGTGATATTTTAAAATAAAAAATATATCGGCTCGCATCATAGATCTTCAGCTTACTGCTCTTTTGACTTGGGGGAAATTATTTAACTATTTGGCTTCAACATTGTTACTGTAGAACTGGAATAATGATAAGGGAATATAAAATCAGATTGTGGCTATGCAGGTGCACACACACGTGAATTCTTTTCCTGTTTTAGTAGAGTAGCTCTTCTTAAAAGAGTGGATTAAAATCTGTGGCATGACTTGCTGTGTCAACTCTTCTGAACAACAAGGGAGCTAAGGAGGGCCCTGGAATAGCTGCCTTCTGTACCACTCTAATGACTCTGGAGAGGTCAAATCATATTTTTAATTTAGAAATTCACCCAAAATATGAGGAGACATTGCCATTGATTGTTTTCTTGAATATCTAACCGTAAATAGTTCTATGTGAGACAGACAAAGGTGAGGCAATACGCATTTAACACAGATGGGCCAATAAAATATTGGGAAGTCAATAATAAGAACTCTCTTAGTAGAATGCTAGTAGAAAATGCTCATCTCAGAAAACTAGTAATGAGCTTTCACAGATCGGACAATAAAAAATGTTGAATTAGCTAAACCTAAAAGGGAGGAAGAAATATTAGGATCGTTTACAAAGGAGCTATTAAAGCAAACACAAAAGTCAAAAGACTGCAGACCATCGCATTTCTCTAGTAATTGTACTAGTTTTTGTTTACTTC
This sequence comes from Tamandua tetradactyla, assembly GCF_023851605.1. Lineage (NCBI taxonomy): Eukaryota > Metazoa > Chordata > Mammalia > Pilosa > Myrmecophagidae > Tamandua > Tamandua tetradactyla. Next base: position 35,943,098 of record NC_135352.1, read on the forward strand.
TTATGTCTAATCAATATTGCAGAGAATATCAAAGGTGGAAAATGTAATGAAAAGAGAAAAGAAGGAAATTAGCAACTTGAAAGTAAAAGAAAGAGTGTTGATTTATCATGAAATAGTGCTTGCGAGAAAGATCCCAGAGAAATAAAAGTTTAATTTCTTAAAGGTAGAGAAGGAACAGAATTAGTGGAAAGCTCATCATAGATTTGTGAATTCTGGAAAACTAATATACAGAGTATAAAATTTGTATGGACTGAGGGTATTTTACTCATCCAAGACACCTTACATAAGACATTATTTTAACTGCTATGATGAAAGATCATTTATAAGAAAGAGAAGGCTTAAGCTTTCTTTGCCAGTAACCGGATCTGAATTTCAATTAGCATTCAAAATCTTTATCTCAAGATAAAGTATGAAATAAAAATAATTAATTGATGTTTTAAAGGTACTATACAAAAAAGGACATGATATTTTAAACCCTGAGAAATGAATATTGGGTTTTTCCTGTACAAGAATGGAGTGTTAAATCTGTGAAATCCTCTGAAAGCCAAAATAATTTAACTTAAATTGCCATTAATCTTTAGTCTCAGAAGAATGTACTGTTCCTAAAGGACAGAGTTATGAAAAATTAAACATGCATATACAATAAAGAGACTTGTGGATAGACCATATTAAAACTAAGCCCCAGAGGCAGAGTAAATAATGCCATGGATTGATGCGACTACTTATTGCAGGTACAGTGACATTTGCCAAGTTTCTTAATGCTGTGTAATTAGAATTTTGATTCCATTTATCACTAGTCCTCTATCCATGCCAAGCATTTTCCAGAGAGAGACGTTACATGGAATGATGAACTATTTTCTCCTCTAAGCAACTGAAAGTCTTCCTTGCCACTTATAAAGATCTAGGCAATAGTGCCGATTCCATAACTGCTAGTAGGTCTTGCTTAAAATTTTCAATGGCTACATCTGTTTAGTTCAAGAAAAATTATGGATTTCTATGGGACATATTGATAGTTTTTTGTATTGACAACATTAATGTTATTTTTTGTATGTTAGCAAATTCTATATTTGTCAATTTCTATTATTGTACATTTTCATGAAGTTTTATTTCAAAGAATAAAAGAAATCTGGATGTAATAGTAGACAAATTAGAATCACTGAATTCTTGGGATCTGTATGTCACATACAATTAAAAAGAAATATATTTAAAAATAAACAAACATTCTTTTTTAGCATGGTTTCTAAAGTATTCATTTGTGTAGTGAAAATAATGAATTTATACTATAGATATGTTACATCTCTATTTTAGAATAAAAAGTAAATTAGACTACAAGTGTTGTTATGGGTCAAATTTAAAGCAACATATTAACAAGAGTTAGGCAAAATTGAATGGGAAGTTTAAATAAAACTTTGGCCTTAAAATTTTTGTAATTAAACCTTCATTGGAAGACAGCCATGTTCATTCATTTATATATTCTGGATGGTGGGTTCATGTTACAATGGCACAGCTGAGTAGTTGCAACAGAGACTGTATAACCTGCAAAGCCTAAAATATTTACTACTTGAGCCTTTATAGGAAAAGTTTGCTGATTCACCATCTAGAATATCCATGGAAAAAGTTTTTATTTTACAATGATTCCTAAGCCATGGAAACCTCAAAACTCAAGATTATTGCCAATCATATCCTTTATCCAATGCCTTTAATAGTCAATGTCTTCAATATCGAGATTATATGGAAAAAATTTTTTTCTCAGAGGAAACTCTTATTTAGATTCAAAAGTTATAAATTTTGTGAAATGTTGGGAAAAATGACCCCAGCAGATTGTTTAAGGGCTCTTAATCTGGAGCAGTTGGCAAGGGCCTGTAATCTATTAGAATATCATGCAAAATTATGTCAAATATAGTATGATGATGGTCCATGGCTTTCCTAGAATCCAATGATTAAGACTTAATTGATTTTAAAGGAGTCCATGACTCAGATAATAACTGATCTAATTAAGTCAAGAAACTTAAATGGCTTTTTCTCCAAAGCTATAAAACCAGCATTAAAAACCAGAGTTCCTTTCTCCCAGTCCAGAAGCTTTTATTCATGTTGCCAATTTTCCAAAAAAAAATTATGAGATAAAAATCATAAAATATTAATATATGCATAATTAAATATTGTAGGAAATTATGCTCTTTAAAAATTTGGGTTACTTTCTTTATTTTGGATTCCCTTCTTGTTTCTTGTGGTGATGGCATAAACCAACCATCGCATGAACAGTTAGGTGTATAACTAGTTGATGTTATTGGCCTAAAGCCACGGCCAAATGTAAAATCCAAAGAGGCAGCCAGGAAAAGACAAGTGACCCAATACGAACGCTTCCTTAATATCTCCAAACTGGAGACAATGCATTCTGAATTTTGTTCTTTTTCTCTATCCTTACTGGGTATTAGGCCCTTTCAACTTTTGTGTGTGAGAAGAAGGAAAAGAGAAAAGGACAAATAAATTTTTACTTAATTGGCAAAAAGTGTAATCCTCTTATTGGTTGGCTGTCACTGCTTTATACTTCTTGAACTCAGACACCATGCTGATGAGAGATTCACTTTTGTGTTGATTCCCTAGGCATTGGGGTTGCATATGAGATTTGCTCACCAATTCTACCTAACCTGCTGGTAGCATTCACAAACATCCTTCTGGTGTGATTGCTCTTTCCCTTCCTCAGTGTGGTAGCTGTAGTAAAAACAACAACTCCCAAATTCATCTAGCATCCATGGCCAGCTCCAGGTATCTGTGCATGTGCATTTATCTTCTGTAACTCTTAGGAACTGGGAACTCAAAGGGACCATCCTGGCCCACTTTTCTCCTGACCAGTCCCTTTTCAAGCCACTTCTTTACACTTCTAGTTCCCTTTCTTCAGAGATTAAGAATAAATTAACACATGTAATTCCAGTTGGGGAATGACATGTCAACTCTTTCTTCTTGCAAGAATCCTCTTTCTATAAATGTGAGTTTTTGCACTCTCCTTCTTCTCATCATTTCGGTGAGCAGAAGTGGCTAACTCAAACACATACTCCTGATAAGGAAAATCACTCATTTTGCTTAGACCTCTTCATATATCTTCTAGGGATATCCCTAGAATAGGACGGGAGGTGAGGGATGGTCATGATTTTAGTGTCATTAGAGCAATTTCTGACCCTTCTCTAGAAGCCCCGAAGAGAGATGTTTGTACCCACTAGCTTAGAGCTTGCTTACAATGTACAGAATTTAGTATATTTTGTTCTTACTATTGGGCCTTTGGCACAATTATGGAACATCCTGGTTTTGCATGAATTCACAATTATTATTTGTAGTTATTTTGCCATTTCATTATGAATGGACAGTTAGTTGTTCCAATGATTCCTTATTGCAAACACCACAATGAGCACCTAGGTTCATGCCTCTATGTGCAGACAAAACAGTTATTTTCTGGACTAAATACTGAGTAAGAGAATTGCTGGGTCATAGGGTAGGCAAATTTGAAACTTTAATATATATTGACAAATTTTCCTCTTATTTTAAAAAATGTTCAATAAACATAAAATTACATTTAAAAAACATTTGTGAGTAGGAATATTCAATCAAAGGAAAAATGAAAAACATTTTACACCCATCATATTAATAAATGTGAACTTCTACACACTGCTGATGGGGAAAAAATGGAAGAGAATTTAGTCAGTATTCACATTTGTCATTTACCCCTTAAATCTTTATGAAAACTGTCAAAATATAGAAAAGTTGAAATATTATTATAACAAGCACCTATATACTGATCATCTAAATTCAAGTTGTCAAAGCTTTATCGTATTTTCTTTAGCTTTATGTACAGCCATATTCCTATGTATATATTCATCCCTTAAAACATACATCATAAATAGTACATACCTCCCAAGAATAAGGATCTTCTTCTATGTAAATACTATTATCATGCCCAATAAAACTAAAAATAATTCCTTAATATCACCTAGTAACCAGTCCACATTAAAATTTCTCCAGTTGTTCCTAAAATGTCTCTCTTTAAGTTATTGTTGTAGTTTTTAAAACCAGGATCCAATCAAGTCCATGTATTGAATCTGGTTACTCCAGACCTATGTTGTCCAATATGGTAGTCACTAGTCCAGTTGCCATGTATACTTTGTTTCTTAAAAAAAAAAAAGGGAAAATATTAAGATGTGGGATGCCACTTCTGATTTGGAGGCATGTGATGGACTCTCCAAATGAACAGAATTTCTATTTGGAATGAAGGAAAGTTATCTTCCAAAAATGAAGATGAATTAATGCCATTCCAAGATAAACAACTGAGAGAACTGGTTCTATCAGACACATATATAAGAAATGCTAAAGGAAATTCTTTAGTTTGAAATCAGGTGAAATCAGATGGTAATTCAAATCACACAAAAAACAAGCATGATATAAAGGTGTTTATTTTCCTAGTGGCTTAAAGGAAATACCATGGAATGGGTTGGCTTAATCACTGCAAATTTATTCATTTATGGTTGAGGCTGGGAAAATACCCAAATCAAAGCATCATCAAGGCCATGTTTTCTTCCCAAAGACTGACTGCCAGAGATCCTTGGCTCCTGTGCTACATGGCAAGGCATAAGGCAGCATCTGCTGATCTCCCTTCTCTTCCAGGCTTTGTTGTTTTCAGCTTCTTGCTTCCATGGCTCTCCCCCCACCCCTCCCCCTCTTCATCCCATTTGTAAAGGACTCTAGCAAGAGAATTAGGTCCCATCCTGAATGAGGTGGGACACATGTTAACTGAAGTAGCCCCATCAAAAGGTCCTACTCACAATGTTTACACCCACAGAAATGAATTAGATTTAAGAACATGATTTTTCTGTGCTGCATCTTGCCCAACCGCAACAAAAGGCATATTTTTTCCTTTCATCTCTTAACGGATTTAAAAGTTGTATAAAACAATAATGCATATAATATATTGTGTCTATAACATAAAAAATAATACTTTATTCACCAATGAAGGTATAAAGAATGCAGAGCAGAGCAAAGCTAAGGACATGACTACATGCTGTCTACAGGAGACATTTTTAATTCAAAGATACAAATAAATTGATAATAAAAAGATGGAAAAAGATACACAACCAGCATCCACAACAAAGCTGGAGTGGCTACAGTTTGCTTCACAATTTGGAAGAAAAATGCATATCTGTTTCATTTATCTTATAAGATAGGAATAAATTGTTAAAGACTCTATTTATTTTGTTAAAGGAACTCTAAATTGACCTCTAGGCCCTGGGTTCCAAATGGTCCCTGGCAAAGGAAGTGCACAGGTGGACACCCTCTGCTGATACATCAGACTTGAAGAATGCGCAATGTGCAGGTTGGAGAAAAATACTTATGGAAAACAGGATGGTGTGGGGTGGGGGTGGGGTAGGTGCAGAAAGGAGCCTAAAGCCTGACCAATTAGTTTCAGAAAACTTTCCTTCTTCCTCCGTTTTCCAATAAGCCACTAAAACAGAACTTGCCTAACACCCACTTTTCCCTTTTTTTAGACTGTATATTCCCAATGGCACCCAAATGCTTTAGAATACCTGTTTTACTTGGTATTATCCAATTCACAGATTGTTATACTGTTAATAAAGCTCTCTTCTTCGTATTTTCAGTAGCAGTTCTTTTGACACTCTTTTTATCCCTTTCCCAACTCTTATTCCCAGGTTTTTATAGAATATGTACAGTCAGTCCTAGAGACCTTAAAATACCTCTTTTTTTGCTTTTTCCTAGTAAAAGTGGTCTTTAGAAGATTTCTTTGGATCCTGTGCACATCACCATTATTTCAGCTCAGAATAGAGAATTTGATCTATTTGATAATGGAGTAAGGCAGCAAGAGAGAAGGGTTGAGTGAGCAACTCATATTCTAAAACTCAAAAGTCAATTGGGTTGCTTCATTTTCTTTTTGTGTAGAGCAGTTTGTAAAATATGGATGAAATTTGGAGAATCAATGTGATGGGACCTGTGCCAGTTTAAATCTGTGGTGTACCCCAGAAAAGTTATGTCCTTTAATCCTCATCAAGTATTGCTGGCCGGGAGCTTTTTGATTGTTCCCATGGAGATGTGACCCACCAAACTGTGGGTGGTAACTTTTGATTAGATGACTTCATGGAGTTGTGACTCCACCCGTTCCAGGTATGTCTTGATTACCTTACTGGGAGCCTTTAAAAGAGGAAGTATTTTGGAGAGAGTCTCTTTTAGAACCACGAGAACCAGGAGAGCTCATGCAGCCAGAGACCTTTGGGGTTGAGAGGATATGCCCGTGGGGGAGCTTCATAAAACAAGGAGCCTGGAGAGAAAGCTAGCGGACGTTGCCATTCACCATGTGCCTTTCCAGTTGACCGAGAAACCCTGAATATCATCAGCCTTTCTGAGTGAGGGTAACCTCTCATTGGTGCCTTAATTTGGACATTTTTATAGACTTGTTTTAACTGGGATATTTTCATGCCTTAGGAATGGTAAACTTGCAACTTAATGAATTCCCCCTTTTCAAAGCCGTTCCATTTCTGGTGTATCCCATTCCAGCAGCTTGCAAACTAGAAAAAGACCTTAGATGAATAAGACAGGCACATCTAATAATCAGCAGCAGAGGAAAAAATCTTCCCAGTTGGGCTCTTAACAAGATAAAGAACAGAGTCACCTTTAGATGATTTTCAGAGATAAGGCTATTACTCTGAGGGCCCTTTTTTTCCATTTCTTGGTCATACACCCATCTCCCATGAAGTCCATTCTTTGATTACATTTATTATTATTTTAGTCCTTTATTATTTATTTAGTACCTTTCCACATAATACCTAAATTGAAATCCTTCATAATTACAATAAGACAAATACCATTAATCCTATTTTATAGATAAGGAAATGACCTCAAATAGTTCTTACAAGAAGCTGATATTGAGGCTGGAGTAGAAGTCAGGTGTAATTCTCTCTCCTCTAAACAGGAGGTGGGGAAATTTTCTAGTCACTTAAAGTCATATGGGAAGCTTGTAAAATGCAGATGACTTGACCACACTCCAGGTCTGTTGAATCAGAATCTTTTCATGCAACCCAAAATCTGCATGTTTAACAAGAATATCAGGTGAGTTGAATACAGGCATTTATAAGACCATATTTTGAAAAGCGGACTAGCTATAAGAATAGCTGTGAACTTCTGAGGCAAATAATCAACAATGTTTTGTGTGTGTGAATGTGTTGTAGCTCAATAAATTTTTGGAAGAATATTACTTCAATCCCCACATTTTAATGTTTTCTCTTCTTCATTTTTCCCCCAATGCCTGACTGAAATCCACTGCAAACAGTAGTTTAATTATACATATATATTTTTTTTACTCCTTGGTTCTCTAAATTAAGTGTACATAAGAATAACAAGGGAGACTTTGATAAAATGCGGTACTCAGATTCCATAGTTAACAGAGAAAGCAATTCAGTTGATTTGGACCCAGGAAATTGTCACTGCTAATAAAATACTCCCAAACAATTATGATGCAGGGACTCCTGGGGCAGTTAGGGAAAGGATCTTCCGTATCACAGCAGAGGGAGAAGGCACAGGGGAGGGCTGCATGGAAGTGAGGCTGTGAGGCTGGGGAACCAGAACTTCCCCTGGAGCAAGTTATTCATCACCACCTGCTTTGGAAAGGTGCCTGAAGGCCGAGGCAGCACAGAGGATGGTACTTTTCATCATCAGCTCTTGAAAGCCACTTTCTCGCAGCGGTCAGTTCATTGATCTCTCAATTCACACTCAAGCTCTTCCGTGCCCAGCAAGACCATGCCCAGCATTTCTTCCCCTCCATTCCACAAGCCACGCCCTTCTGACGATTCAGGACACGGAATCTCTCATCTAATGGAAGGGAAGAGCCTCAAGGTGAGATAGCGGGAGAAAGGAACAGTCTCAGTCCTGACCTAGAAGGGTCCAAAGTGTACAGTTAAACTGTCTACGGAGCTGTGACTTCTTCAGGGAAAGTTATTCAGCTAATAAAATCTCTCAGCCTCTATCTTTAGAGTCCACCCTTCCACATCAACCAAAACTTTATAATGTAGTCCTCAATAACTTCTCACTCAACTACCTTTTAAGTGCTACTAGCCTCTGCAGGCTCACACCTTACTCCTCTGAATCTGTATCCAGCCCAGCTAAACTGCATGCATCTGGGCCTCGAACTGTTGCCCTTTCTGCCTGATTCCCTCTTGCTCCTCATTACTATCTAGGACTCAGCAGCTTGGTTGGGGCACCATCTGGAAAGCCTTCTTTGACAAGACGCACAAGCATCTGTGGGTCTCATGAATTCACGTCGTAAAAGAACAAAAATTACACTTTCACTTCCACATATTTACTCAGATCTGCTCTTTCCTTTTTGCTCAATGCATTGATGGATGTTTCCTACCAGGAATCCAAGTTCACTCTTTAAAGAATTAGTTTATTACTAGAGAGATTAATTCTGGTATTAACCTTGGCATCTCCACTTTCATGGCTCAAAAATTAAAAATATGGGAGTTATAAGTAAGATTAATTAAGGAAAATAACTGATTAACATGTCTACTTCATTGTAAACGGCAATACGATTACTTTTACTGTAATAACAACCCCATTTGTAAATACACTTATCCAGATATAAACATACTCATCAAAGTTCCACAAATTGGCTAAAATATTACCTCAGTTTAAATCCAAAATTTATGGACTTAGACCTTCAAATATTCTAGGTAATACATCTTAATTTTCTTTTCACCACAGAAATATTATCAATTCCCTTCTTCTTAAATGTAATTTTATTTTTTCTAGTATGTATTCTAAATAATAGAACCTGGAAAAAAGGAAACATTCGTGTATTCTCATAATGGATAACATATGTAGCTGCAGAAACCTATGCATCATCAAGGACATATATTAACTAAAAGCTTCACCGCTGGTTTTTGGAAATGAGCTAAATGAGTAGAGTCCTTGCACTTGCTCAGCTTACAACTGAAATGGGTAATATCAGAGTGGTCAACCATTAATGTATAAGTACCCACAGGAGGTGGAAAACATTGGTATATAGATGAAAAGAGGCTGGAGGGAAGAGAAGGACTGAAAACCCCTTCACGAGGAAGGGACATTTTCATGAAAGAAGGCTTTCAGAAGCTTTTTTTGAGTAAGGGGTGACTCACCATTTAAGTGGTAGATATTTCATTTATCAAATACAACTGGAGTGCATTCAGAATTTATTATGAACATATGAATAAGTAGTTGTTCTAGAATAGGCTGATGGAACAAAACCAAGTGCTAAGATGAGAGCTTCCTGCACCCCACAGGACCATTATCTGAGCTGCAGCCTAAGTGAACTCATGATGCATCAATGCATGAAACTATGCAACATTGAAGGGTGCCTGTAGATTAAGAATTTGGTGGCAAGGCCAACCTGGGAACTACCAGTCTTTCACTATTTGCAGATCATTGGGCAGATTAGCTGAATTGAATCTATTTCTTCAGAGTCAAGGTTTGTTGTGATGGCTTAATATTACAATCGGTACAAAGTTTCTATCCCGGAAGTGGAAGTTAAGCTAATCAATACGTTTCAGGAGAGGCAGTGCAGTGTAGCAGCTATAACATTTGGAGCCAGCTAAGATTTAAATTCCTGCTTCATTTACTTGCTGGAGGTAAGTCAGCTTCTTTGAGCTTATTTTTCCTTCTATTAAGTGAGATGCTATTTATTGACACTGTATTAGTGGAGAAAAAACAAAATAATGTATGCAAAGCAGCTAGCACAGTACCCAGATGTATTGAGTAGTCAAGTACTCAAAAATGGTCATCCTCTTTCCCCTTTCAAATATGTAGACTCGAGTTTCGTGTGTAAGTGTGCTCATACATGAATATTTATATTTGTTTATATTTTGAACATATGACTGATTTTTTTTTTCCTGAATGCTGCTGTCTCTTTGAAGAAATGAAAAGAAGACTGCAACTACACAAGAAGCCTCAGTGAAGGTGAGGTAGGTTGCCAGAAGCTATGAATCTATTTGTGACAATCTGCTCAGTAGAAAACAGCTTTATCTAAAGTGGTCTTTTTCCATTCTAATTTTAGAATGTGGAACTGGGCAGGCTACCGTGGCTCGGCAGGCAGAGTGCTCGCCTGCCATGCCAGAGACCCAGGTTCGATTCCTAGTGCCTGCCCATGCAAAAAAAAAAAAAAAAAAAAATTAAACTAATGTTCTTAAAAATACCTGTTAGACTTTATTTTTATTTATTTATTTTTTTGTATGCTGTATGGTGGGGGTCACATTTCATTCTTTTTCCATGTGAGTAGCACCTTATTGCATCACCACTTGTTGAATTTTTTTTTTTTTTTTTTTTTTTGAGGTGGGGCGCGGAGTGCATGGGCCAGGAATTGAACCCTGGTCTCCTACATGGCAGGTGAGAATCCTTTGACTGAATTACCCTTGACCCCCTTTTATTTTATTTTCTAAATTTATTTTTTGCACTTAAGTTGGTTAATCGGAACCTGGCAATATTATTGAAAGGCAAGAATGCTATTCTGCGTAGTTTCAAATGGTCTTCTTATATTATGTTTTAGAAATTCTAAAGACAGGGAAAAGACGCCTTATTTTGAGGAGGTGCTCGGTGAATTTCAGTTGTTGGAAGGTATGCATTTGTGTATGTGTGTGTGTGTGTTATATGGCGGGGGTCACATTTCATTCTTTTTCCATGTGAGAAAGCACCATTTTGTTGAATTTTTGTTTGTTTGGGAAGTGCATGGGCCTGGAATCGAACCCGGGTCTCCCGCATGGCAGGTGAGAATTCTACCACTGAACTACCCTCGCACCCCCTGAAGGTATATATTTTTAAAATTAATACTAGTGTGTAAGGAAGGTGAAGTCTGCAGGGAACTCTTTCACAAGAAATGGATCTTCATTTATGGCAGTTTTATAATTCATAAATTACAGCTTGTCAAGAAACTTCCCATACATTTTAAACGTTTGTTTTTGTTTGTGAAAGGAAGCCCAAAACAACAGTTTCTACAAATCTGTAATTTTGCTTAAGTGATTAAATAATGTAGTTCTCATGTATATTTAAAAACTCAAGTTGAATCCAGGTAATCTGTTTGAAATAGTATGTAAGGAACCGTTTATTCACAGTCATTGCTGCTAGAAATTGCAATATGCAGACTGCTGATTACAATAAATTCTGATTAATTAACTTTTAGTTTTTAATGATTCATATGTCATAGAATGCAAAGCAATCAGAAAATTACTTTTAGTAAAATTCTGCTACCAGATAATAAAATGAAATCATTAGGAATCGACATGACAGGTACCAAATAACAATTAAGAACCCAATTTTCTTTGCTGAGTTAGACTTAAATGCAATCTTCACTTAATCTTTGGAAGAGTAGCTCTTTGTTATTAATTAAATCTTGGATTTTTGCTGTTGAAATCACCACACTAGTTTAGGTTTTAATTCTGCAAGGCTGTGAGAAATGTTATTGCTGCTTCAACATATATAGGATACAGCACATAAAAATATATCTCATGCTTTGTGAACAGAAACAAAAATTCTCTAGCACTAACAATTATATCAGTGGGAGTTTTTGCATTAAATTAAGCTTGGGAGAAGGAGGAAACCAGGGCTGTAAACAAGAAAAATATTTCTCTTAAGACAGTTAAATGTTAACTAGGTACATTAATCAAACTGTGATGTAATGCTCTGCATAGTCAGCTATAAAAAGTGTTTTCCATTACTTTACTGCTTTCACATTAATTTTTTTGCAATAAAAACTAACTGCCATATATAGCAAAAGGAAAGTACCTAACTTGATGTGTAATTTCCTTTTGAACCAGAGAACCAATAAAATTTGTGTCGTTGAGAAAATTAATCGCAACTTTACCTTTTATGGCAGGAAACCTTAGCACTTTGGATAGCTGCCTCCTCTTTTTGAGGGTAAAAAGGATTTCTTATTTCTTTTATTTTTTATTATTTTATTTTTGATAAATTTCTGGTGACAAATGCAGTGCCTAGAACATTCTCACAGCTCATTGTTGAATGAATGCATGAAGAAATGAATTTATATAAAATAATCTTACTCGATTCGTAAACTCTACGAAGGGCTACATAGATACTGGAAAGAATAAGAGATGTATTTTGAAGTTCAGAATATTTAAATATTAGGAAAAGCAAAAAATCTGGTGAATATTCTTCACACACTTTTGACTGTTTAACAGCTGCATTTTAACCCCTAAAAGTCATTTATGGTTTGAATCTTGCGAAACTTACAATCTCCATCAATTTTAGTTCTTTATTTGAAAGCTGATGGGATACATAGACCCTAAAGTTGAATTCTCCTCAAATGTTTGTGACATTGTAGAAAAAAAGGGGCAAATTTAGGAGTGCAAAGGAGATTGCCCCTCTTTTTTCCTGCTGGTGGTAGAGGTGTGGATACAAATGAGCTTCTGGGACTCCTGAGCAGCCGATAGCATAAATCATTTATTTCCCTCTGACTCTGTCCTTGGCCCTGGCGGTGTGGTGGAAATGACAGCAGTGGGCCAAGGACTGATCTTTTAACTTGCCATGTTCTAAAGAGGTCTCTGCAGTGGGACTCTTACCTGTAGCATTTGCGAGCTCACATTGTCCCTTGGAAGCACTCTGGGAACAATAGCTAATTAGCCCAGGTTCTTTTCTTTTAATGCAAGATAATAAGAATTTTGGGCAAAGAATTTTGTTTCTTTGGTTCATGGAGACTTTTAAAAAATAATTTTGTATTGACTGGACATAAATGTTGGGTAAATTATCTGTCTGTCGGTCCATCCATCCATCCAAATATATACATACTGCCATCTATATATATACATACTGCTGCAGTTGCAGAATGAGTTTTGGAGAAAGTAAAGTTTAAGTTTTACTGGCAGTTCAGTTTTAGTTTGCAATTTAAAAGACGAAAAGAGAATCCAAACAGTTTTGGACTTCACAGGGATATGGGGAATTAAAGCTAACCTGCAGAAAAGAACATAACGTTATCCTAACAAATTTCAGAAAGGCAGTGAATTGCCATAGCTGGGATTTGTAATCCAATTGGATCAAAATACAATAAAGTTCCAAAATAATTTTAAGGAGTAACATGTTGGGCTATTTTGAAATGTCTGAAAAATTAATTTGCTGACTGGGTTTGCCCTGATTTTAGAACATGGTCAACAATCAAAGTAAACTTGCTTTTGGAAGAGGAATGCTTTTTAATCACATGGATGTAGGGGGCAGATGTGGGCAAGTAGAGAGGGGAAAGTTGCTAAATTAAGCTCCTTGAAGGCAGACCAAACACATTTGAACTTTGCACAAGCCCCCATGTTACTGCTGAGTTCATAGACACTTTCTAACAATTCTTTGTATTTATTTGGATAGCAATTTAGATACATTAACTGAAATGATTTTTGTTGATGCTGAATAAAATGTCCTCACATTTTTTAAGCCAAAATTAACTCTTTTTTTATATGAATCAGATTTTTTGCAGTCTCATCTGGCATTTATCAGTGTTTGAATGCCTTAAAAAGATCATTTTTGAGAAAGTCTTTTAAATTATCTTCAGACAGCCTGTGGCCAACCTCATATGGAAGTAGGATATAGCTCCTGGGGATCGATAATTTGTCAAGTGCCAAAACTTGTAGAATGGAATGTAGTTCTTCCTTCTGACAGCCTAATATTTAAAGCATATGGGTCTCATGTCAGAATATTCAAACCTGAGTTGAACAGGACTCACGACTTCCTGAAACCTATTGAGACATATGAAACTGGAAGGAAATCATCCAGGATCTGTCAACTAACAATTTCTCTATTTTTCTTGATCTTCATCATCAGAAAACAATGTACCTGGAACATATTTTCCGTAATCTCAGAGATAAATATAAATGATCCTAAATCAGCCACATTTCAAAAATTAGCTAAGGGCATTGTGTAAGATTAGAAGATATTTATTCTCACATGATTTCCAAGGCCCTCTATTTTACCTTGTAGGGAACCAGGCAAAGGAGATAAATGAGCTTCTCTTTAAAATAGTTTAAATTATAATTAGCCAACCCCAAGTAAAAGACATGGCTGAGATGGGGGAGGGGCAAACTGTCAAAGTTAATTCTGGTTTTATACCCTTCTTTGATTGATTGAGCAAATCATTTTGCTGTATCAACTGATGTCAGACTTGGTGCTAGATCCTAGGAAAACAGCGGTGAACAAGGCAAATTTCTGAAACAAGTAGCATTAGCATGTTCATTGGGCAGGGAGTGGTTACTGATTAGAGACAATGCGGGCCAGTGACATATGACACAGCCTGAAGGCAAATGTTCTGAACTACAGGGGCAAAGATAACCCTTATCTGAATCACAGAAAATAGAAAGTGATTCAAATCTTCATTTTCCTGAAGATGGTATTATAACTAATACCATTTTAGATGTATAGAAGAGAAGCTAAATCGCTGCTCACGTGATTTTTTTTTTAAAGCATAGGTTTTGATTTTCTTGCAAAACCTTGAATGAGGAATTCGAATAAGAAAAAAGAAATTATCCAGAAGATAACTGGGAAATCAAAATGAGAGTTAAAACTTAAGGATTACTTGCTATGTGCCGGACACTGTTTTGAAGGCATGTACCAACTCACTCAATCCTAGCAAGGGGTTTTCTTATCGCATCAGGGGTGCTTCAAAGCTGTTTGTAGCCCAGAAAAACCTGTTCTTAAATCGAACCTATTCCTGTGGTGGATGTGAGCCCCTGTAGGTAGGACATTTTGATAAAGCAACTTCAGTTATGGTATGGGTCTTAATCCTACTGCTGGAGTCCTTTATAAGCAAAATAAAATTGAGACAGAGGGAGAGAGCCCCAGAGGGAGCAGCCAGAAGCTGAACGTGAACGGAACCCAGGAGAAAAGGGAACGACCAGGAGACCACCATGTGCCTGGCCACGTGACCAACTAAGACCAGAAATCACCAGCAACTGGTCTCAGAAGGCCACAGCATTTCGGGAGAAAGCATCCCCCTGGAGATGCCTTGATTTGGACTTTCTTTTTGCCTCAAAACCATAAGCAAATAAATTCCCATTGCTTAAGCTGAACCATTATATGGTCTTTGCTTGAGCAGCCTAGGAAAGCAGAACACCAATTACTGAAGGGAACACTGTGGCTCAATGTGGTTGAGTAACTTGCTTGGCTTGAGAGCCTGAGGGGCCACCTGAAGTGCAGCTGAGCCAGGCTAATAGCAGGACTGGGACTTTGTCACAGTGTTGGGAAAGGCAGTGTGTACAGCCCTGACTGTCCTTGAATGTTCTCTTTGGGTATGCAAGGAATGCACGATCCTGACCACTCTTTATCCAAGCCAAGATTCATTCCTCAGGATTGTATTGGTAGAGAGCAACTTTGAGGCATGGGGAAATTTCTTCACCTCTTCTGCATACCTAGAGCTGGCTGACTTTTGCTTACTATAGAAACAGAGAATCCCACACGTTCATTGTTCCTTGCCTGCAAGGCAGCACACTTCACTTGCAGGCATCCAGGACAGTCCCTTTGCGATGGGACCGACCTGGAGGGTATTGAGGGACAGATACACACCGGCATGAAGATCTGGCTAATGCTTTTGCTGTAAGTAATGAAGGCCTTTGTCACTGACCCAGGAGTCTCAGGTCTTCTGCTAGCATCTGTGAAATGGTAGCAGGCTGACTTGTTTACTTGCACATAGGGTAAGTCTGGATGCCTTAAGCAGTTTCTGGCACACAGAAAGCAGAGC
Source organism: Tamandua tetradactyla (assembly GCF_023851605.1). Lineage (NCBI taxonomy): Eukaryota > Metazoa > Chordata > Mammalia > Pilosa > Myrmecophagidae > Tamandua > Tamandua tetradactyla. The sequence goes on from NC_135352.1 coordinate 35,958,846, forward strand.
TGCAGGGTGTGTGTCCTTGAGCTTTCCTTCACTGTCCACGACCTATTCATCCAGTTATCAGGAATACTGGCAGTGACAGGACAGGATGCACAAAGTACAGAGAGAGAGCAAGAAGATAAAACCGAATAAACACGTCCTTAAGTGTCTCGGTTGTTTGTAAACAAAACGTCAAGAAGAACATAGGAATTTTGTGTCTCCATATTTAGTGCTTGACAAAAGCCAGATTCATCTCGATCATTCCCCTCTTTTCTTTTTCTTTTCTTCCTTCTCTATACTTCACTTTTCTTCAGGATGTTTATGGTAAGATAATACTAGTTTTTCCTCTTTAACAAGATCATGCTGAAACTTAAGATGACTACGAATGAGTATTCATTTTCTAGATAAATTTCTCCCTCTAATGGCAGTTTATGTTGTATTGCCTCAGTAATTAATCCAGGCTATATCAACATTTTGCTAGGCCTATTCTGCTTCAAATGCTGTCTTTCTTAATTTATCCACAATGTAGCATGCATAAACAGTACACATTCAGTTCAATTAAACTCAGAATTCTTTCATTAAATGCCTACTATGTGCAATGCACAATGTATCATCTTTTTTTTTTTTTACACTTCCTTTGTTTTTTAAGTTTAACTAGAAACAATTTAAACTATTTTTTGGACTCTTCTCAAGCCAACAAGGCTGGCAAATGATACAAATGTCATAATTTTTTTTCTTATAATAGTAATTCATAAACAGTTGAGAAAAGTTGATAAACTTTCCAGGAAAAGGCACTTTGAGGTTGAAACTAAATATGGGTGGCTAGACATTTTTCTGTAAATTTTCAGTTATTGATATTATAACACATTCTTCTGTTAAAACTAATGGACAAACTTTGCTTCTGAAGGAAATTACACCAATGTAACTGGAAGTGGCCTCTGTTATTTGTAGAATTATTTGTCGTTATAGCCCCTTACATGTAACTTTCTGAAATAATGAGCTGCAATTTGGAGAGATAATCTCCTAGGCTTCTTTACAGACATGCTTCATCCCTGCCACCCCCCACCCCACTTCATATCACAGATGGGACATTTACATCAAAGTGGCTTTACACAGAGATCTTTTTCAATGAGTCAATCAAGAATCTTGAATATTACCCAGATTAGGTGATTGTCAAAACCTAATATTCTCTAATTAATAAGTACATTCAAAAACTATATTCAAAATTCACAGTTGCTCAATACTTAAAACAACTTTTGTTGAGATGAATAATGGTTTCAGAGGATTACCCAATTGGTATGCATTTCATTCTCTCCTCTCAGCACTAAAGCTTATCTTTAAATTGTTTGACTACCATAGAACTGTGTTTGTATAGCCTCATGTTGGACACCTTCTGAACCCCCAACAAATTTACACTTTGATTTGACGCTGTTTTGTGGTTTTGAAGGATGTAAAACTCACTCTGTTCATTTGTTAATCAATTAGTTAATTAATTAATTAATCTGCGCACCATTTATTTATTCAAGTTTTCATTGAACCTGAAATATGTTTGGCATTGGGAACACAATTGCAAACAAAAGAAACAAGGAACCCAGTATCATGGAGCTTGCAGTGTAGAGTCAGGCATTACTTAGGTAATCACGTGAATGAATGTAGGGTTACAAACTGAGATAATTGTTCTGACATGAAGGCACCAGGTTCTCTGAGAGCCCATGACAAAGGAACATGGACTTAATTGAAATGCAGTTTGGAAAGGCAAGTAGGGTCAGAATACATAGCGCCTAGGATGTAACCTTAAGAATTCTGGTCTTGATCCCAAAGCAACAGAAAATCCACTTAAGGGATATAAGCACCAGGGCAACGTCTTCCAATTTTAGTTTTGCTGAAAGGATGGTTTTGCATATGGAATGGAGAAGATACTTGAATAGGCCTAGGTGGAGAGAGAATAAATCCCAAGCTTGTGAGTATGACTCCAGTGAGGATTTCATTAAGAATATTGTTTACTACATTATGCAATCTATGAAGGCTGGGGTAGTTAGGTTAAAGTGTCATCTTAGCCAGGTGAAGGTGCCTAGTTCTAGTGCTGTGAACATGAGCCAATGGCACGTCTCCTAGCTGACTGCAGATAGAATCAGCAACAGATGAATGATGTTTGATTTAATTGACTAGAAGTTTAAATGAGAGAGCTCAACGTAGCACAGCCCAAGCGGTTCAGCATACCTCATCTCAGCACTTGCAGCTCATCCCAGGCCTTTGGAGATACAGAAAGGAATCACCCCAGGGAAAGTTGTTGGAACCCAGAGGTCTGGAGAGAAGGCCAGCAGAGATTGCCCTGGGTCTTCCCATGTAAGAAGAACCTCAGTTGAGAGTTAGCTGCCTTTCCTCTGAGGAACTGTATGTTAACTAAATAAATCCCCTTTTATTGAAAGCCAATCTGTCTCTGGTGTGCTGCATTCCAGAAGCTAGCAAACTAGAACAAGGGCCTATGGGAAAATTGTCCCTCCTGACTCAATATTAGGAATAATTGGGTCTAACCTGAATAACTATTTGCTTTTATCTTAAAACACTGGAAATGATGTCATTGATTGTGAGCACATGTTCTCACTGGCTTCCAGGGAGGCTAACATCAAGTTTATGGCATCCTTCGGCCTTCTAGAGCAGTGAACTCTAGGGTATTGGATTTTGTGCCTCCTTCATTTATAGTTTTATCTTAATTCCCTAACCTATTTTGTTTCGTCTTAATTCTTTTGGTTAATTTAATATTATTTTGTTCCTTTGGAACAAAAAACCCTATAAATAATTGAATGAAACCTGGGATATGACTTTATTAAAATACTCATATTACTATCTTAGAAGAAACACCTGACAAACTGGAAAATATTTTGAAAACATGTGCAAGGGCAAGACATGAGGATGGAAGGGGGATGTGTGTGTGTGAAAACAATGTTCCTTTGCACACTGGATTACCATTTGAAGATTGTGGCAGCTTATCTCTGTGCTGCTATGAACCATATTGTTTCAAGATGTGTAAATCTGGCAGGACCCTAAATTCCAGACGTTATTCCCACTTGGGTTTGGAGCATGCTCGTGATATCTGGTATTGTGCAATGTTCTTTGGAATTCATTGAAGAATTTGACTACTTCTAGCTTGAGATATGAAAATAAAAAAGATCTTATCTAATTTAACAGCAACAAGGCAGTGTTTTAAAGACCTCTCAGTTTATACGAGAGACACAAGAGTTCAGCCATTGTGATTTGAAAGCCATAATAAATAGCTATTCAGAATCTGAAATGAAAACCTACAGTTTTCTCATTAATTCTCATCAAGAGGAATTTTTACATTATATCAACTTCTTACTAAGGATTCCTTTAAGAGCTATGTTTACAGTAGTCATTCTTTTGGATAACTTTATACGACCAAAGGTAAGAAAAAGCAAGTAAGCTATAATCTATTCATCTGGTAGAGTCTTAGAACTCTGGAAGAATAAGAATTCCAGTCTCTTCAATGGGATGATGTCAAGCTCCATAATGGAGCTTAGGAAAGAAAAAGTCACTCTCCCTTGGAATGTTTTTCACTTCCAATCACCAGCCGTCTGTTTCACTGCCTTTGATGTAGACAGGCTTCATCTGGTCCACACCTGCCCATCTTTGCCCAGTAGTCCAGAAAAGGTACTAGAAACTGGGGTAGATAAAATAGCTCCACCATCATACTCTGTTTCATTGAACAGGCCTCTCTTGAATGTCACTTTTGCCTTTGGCTTCCCTTTGGTGTGGGTACCTTTCATAGCTGCATATTTGGACTACATTCCTGATCGTGTCTGCTGCCAAATTTGGTCCTCTAGAACATTTATTCTTTTTTTCTTTAGTCGTTTACCAAGTGAACCAAATACTTAATTTTTTTAAAGTGGATAAAGCTAATGGACTTTGTGGTATTCATACTCATTGCAAAAATAATCACTGGAATTTTCAAAACATCAAGTGAATAAACTGAAACAATGATTAAGACTACATTTTTTGACTAATATACACATTTCATTTAAGCTCTAGGCTTGATTTCTGGATATTATCCATGTGTTCCCTGTGCCAATGTGCTATCCAAATGGTGACTCTTGAATGTTGAGCCTGGTGGTGTATTGATTTCAAAGATGACGCAGCAGCTAATCCAGAACCCTGCCTTTGCTGCTTGAGTCCTAGAAACTGAGACTTCCATTGTTATACAACAAATTCCATTCCTGAAAAATAAAATCAGACTTTAGATTCCTTTGAAACAGGCTAGGTCTTTAAGCTTTCCAGCACCCTGGTGCCCAGATTAAGTTCACATACACTTTTCCCTTATCTTCCCAAACACAACCCCAGGAACCCAAGAGTGGGCCTGTGCATGTCTCAAAGTGCAATTTCTGGGGTTTGGAGGTTGGTTACTTTTGCAAGATATTTCCCCCAATAAAAGACATGATGATGGAACCCAGGAGAGATGAGATCACCACGGCAGAACCTCTACTGGAGTGGGGTTGGGTGGGGTTGGGTGACACCTGGAAAGCCAAGTCTTACAAACATTTGTAGGTGACCTGGAGAGTTTTGCAGTCTGGACAGTACTAGTTACATCCTGCAGAGCTTCTACGTAGAAGAGGATGAAACAGCAGTCTGCCACATACCCCAACAGGCACAGGCCTGCACAGGACAGCAGGGTAAGAGCACCAGCACTGTAGGAGAGTCAAGATGTACGCAAAGAATACTTAAACCTTTTATATACCCAGACTTAACATATTGATGATTAGTCTATTCTTACTCTGCTCTTGGTTTTGGTTTCTCAGGAGTCAAGATATCTACATTCTTATCCAGTCTTTGCCATAGGCCAGCATTGTTTCCCCACCTAGTCCCACCTCAAGCCCTTGGAAAAGTACAACTAGCCTTTGAAATAAAGGGGAGCAAGGCAGATTGGGGCTTTTGGACATGGGACCTGAAGATGACAATTAAAGAAGACTCACTAACTCTACATGGTGACTGGTCCAAGACAAAGAAATAAGATTCAAAATTATGTATATTATATACTATGTAAAATTTCCAACCTATGTTTATTTTGTAGGACTCAATTTGGGCTAAAATTTATCTAGTAGAGGATGATCACAAAAGTGAACCAAAGGGCGGTGCAATAGTGGTTCAGTGGCAGAAATCTCGCCTGCCATGCTGGAGATCTGGAGCCTGCCATACCAAATTAAAAAAAAAAAGTGAACCAAAATAAATGTAAACAACAGACTTAAGTGTTCACCAATACCTTCTTCCTAATCCCAATCTCCCCACAGAGATTACTGAGGAGTCATTATATTAATATCTGTTTCTTAGCCTAACACTCGTATCAATCTGTGTCTAGTCATTTGGTTATGGTGGAAAACAGGGAGTAATATCTATTTCTGTATCTAATCTATCACCAAGTCCTGGACATTTTAATTTAAAAACATACCTTATACCTGTGCAGGTTTGAAAGGAGTTTTGTACCCTAGAAAACTCATGTTTTAATACTAATCAATGTTGTGGGAGCAACAGTTTCTTCTAATCCTTAGTCAGTACTATAGGTTGTAAACTTGATTAGGTCATCTCCATGGAGATGTGGCTCAATTAATTGTGGTTATTAAACTTGATTAGATGGAGATGTGTCTCTATCCATTCTATGTGGCTCTTGATTAGTTTACTGGAACCCTATAAAAGAAGAAGTATTTTGGAAAAAACTTCAGAACATCGTAGAACTATGAAGAAGAGAGTTCCTTTTGAGAATGATGGGAGAATGAGGAGACTCTGATTCTGAGAGAGCAGAGAATGATATAGCCACAAGAACCAGAGAGTTCACCAGCCAGCGACTGTTGAAGATGAAGAAGGAAAATGCCCCTTGGGAGCTTCATGAAACAGGAAGCTGGGAGAGAAAGCTAGCAGATGACACCATGTTCACCACGTGCCTTTCCAGATAAAAGTGAAGCCCTGAACCTCATTGGCCTTCTTCAACCAAGGTATCTTTCCCTGGATGCCTTAAATTGGATATTTCCATAAGACTTGCCTTAATTGGGATATTTCCATGGCCTAAAAACTGTAAATTTGCAACTTATTAAATTCACCTTTTTAAAAGACATTCCATTTCTTGTATATTGCATTCTGGCAGCTAGCAAACTAGAATAATATCCATCTGTATTAGTAAGGGTTCTCTAGGAAACAGAACCAACAGGAGATATCTGTAAGTAGTATGAGATTTTATAAAAGTGTCTCACATATTGTGGGGAAACCTAAGTCCAAATTCTGTATGGCAGGCCACAAGCTGGCATCTCCAATGAAAGTTTTCAGTGAATTCCCCAGGAGAGGTGAGCTGGCTGAAGTATAGATGAAAATTGTCACTTTTTACTGCTGAACTCATCATTTCCCCTTTTAAAGCCTTCAAATGATTGGGTTAAGCATGTTTCATTGCTGAAAACACTCTCCTTAGTTGATTGTAGCTGTAATCAGCCATAGATGCGATCAACTTGCTGATGATTTAAGTCCATGATTTAGTCTCACATTAATAATGGTTTAGGCCAGTGCTTGCATTACTACTCAACTAGGCACTATTACCTGACCAAGTTGACACATTAACCTAACCATCCCATCATCTATTTATTTGCTTTTGATCAGTTACCACCCAGGCCACACTATTCCGTTGTCATTTCCTACTGGAACTAATGTCATTGCATTTTGAGTGGCCTTCTTGCTTCCACTTCTGTTCACTTCTAAGTCATCCCTCACATATCAGATAGAGAGTGCAAATCACAAAGTCCCATCATGTCATTACTCTGTTTAACTTTCTTCAAAGATTTCTTTTCGCACTAAGATACAATCCAAAATCCCTTCTCATGACCAAAAATACCCGGCAGGACCTAGTCCATGCTAACTTCTTTAACTACATATTAGTGTTGTTTTCCCACCCATTAACTATACTCCAATAACCCTGGCCATTTTTCACTCTTCCCCATTTCAGGAACTTTGCACAAATAGTTCTTATATTCTTTATAAGCTCATTTGCTATTTAGCCCCCAATTTTCATTTGATATTTTATTCCTTAGTGAGGTCTTCCCTGATCCTCCAATTTAAAGTAGGTCCCTCTATTATACAATTTTATGATAAGTTGTCGTTTTCCCTCACAGCACTTTTCTAGTTTAATTTAGGCATTTGTTGGTGTGATTATTTTTGTGGTGACTGTCTTCTCAACAAATTACAAATTCCATGAGTGTAGAGACCATGCCTCTCTCTTTTTTTTTTTTTCCTAAAGGTTAGTACAGGGCCTGTCACATAGTAGACATGGAAATTCTGTGTTTTAGAGTTTATTTGTTCAATTATTCAATAAGATATGTACCTTGTATAAAGCTTTATTCTAAGTTAATCAGTTTTACCAGAGGCAAGAAGAGACAAAAATCCTCGCTCTTGTGGAGCTTACTTTCTAGTGGGGTGAGACCAGTAATAAATTATAAATATAATAACCTAATAAATTACATTGTGTTTTAGGAGATCCATGTGTGTGTGTTTGTGTATCTATGTGTGTATAATTTTAAGGTAATGATAATAAGGTATGCCAGGAGAATGGGGGTTGCAATTTTAATAGGACACTCAGCTTAGGTCCATTTGAATATGTTGCATTATTTAGGGAGGAATTCGAGATAAGTGATAGTGTTAGCTATTTAAAAGTTTAGTGAAAAAGTTTTCCAGAAAGAAGAAACAAACAGTTAGGGCTAAAGTCCAAAGGTGGTAACTTGTTTGAAGTATTTGAGAAACAGCAAAGTATGAAGCAGAGTGATCCAGGTAGGAGAGTAGTTGAAGTACAAGAGATAAAGAAGGGCAGGCAGATAACATGGGTCTTGTTGGTCATTGTCATAATTTTGGCTTTTACAGTGACTGAGGTAGGTTAGCCTTTGACTGATTGTGGCAGAGGAGCGACATAATCTTCCTTTAGCTTTAGATCAGTCAAGATGACTGGTACATAGCAGGGCTTATAGCCGAGCTTGGATTGAAGCAGGAAGACTAGTTAGGAGTTAACTTATGCAATGCAGGCAAATGAAGATGATGGCTCAGATCATATTTAACAGTGGAGGTGGTGAGAAATGTTTGGATTCTGGATACAGCTTGAAGGTAGGGCAAAAGTATTTGCTGATGCATTGAATGGGGTTTGAGAGAAACTAAGGAGTTAAGGATGAGTCCAAGGTTTTGTCCTGGTTAACTGGAAGAATAGAGCTGCCATCAAGTGAGAGGGGAAGAGTAGAGATGAACAGGTTTGGGTGGAGACAGTGAGGAGATCATGTTTAGCTGGTGGTCCCAGTGGAGGTGTTAAATCAGGAGTGGAATATATAGGCCTGGAATTCAGGAAAGTTACGTGACCAGAGCAGTGAAAGGAGATGTCAGACTGTGAATGGTATTTAAAACGAGGAGAATGGTGACATCACATAGAGTCTGGACAGAGAAGGAAAAAACAACCAAGCTCTAAGACACTGGGCCCTGTGATATGAAAAGATCTGAAATAAGAACCTTCTTTATTATCAATGTTAGATCCAAATAAAATGAATGTTTTAAAATTGGTTATTTTTCACTTGAATTCTAGCCCCAATTTTTTCCGAAGGGGTACTAGTTTTGTCTCATTGAGCTCTAAAATATCTGCAAAACAACCTCTGTGTTTTACTATGTTTATAAACAAATACTTGCCTCCTAACAGAGACCTAAATTCTTTTAGTTAAAACTCAGATAATTAAATTTATGACAGTCAATATATGTTCTTCATGAATTTTGACTTTATTCTTAAATAGGTTCTAACCTTATATCATGAGGGAGATTATTCATTTTAGAGTTATGAAACTTAGCATTTAGGGTATGGTAGTGGTAGTGTAGGGACAGAAGTTATATATTTCTTAGCCTTCTGAATAAGTCACAAAATATTGTGTTGGTATACTCTATTAGAAGTTAGAAAAAGTAGTAAGGTTGTGCTTAATTTTGGATTCTGCCTTGTGCTAAACAACTTGGAAAGTCAAACTTGGTTCTAGATATTCACTCATGTGAAGGAATTTAAGGAAGTTGGAGAGGTTTCAAGGTTAATAAAGGAATTCAGCCCTTTGGGTTTAGTTCAGTTCATGACCGCCCTGAACCACCACTGAAAAACTCTAAGTCAATCGGGGATAGACCGCTGGAGTGGGCCAACGCTAACTGTTCACTATAGCTCAGACCGGTGCCCTGAAATCATATGACATCTGTGGCAGGGAAGCCATTCGACCCAATCTGTTCTGCTCCCCTGTGGGTAACTTTAATTCTTCATTTAGTAAATCACTTTCCTTTGGCTCTCTAGGCTCTGGAGTTTGTACTACAACATTTCTTTGTATCTGTTTGTGTCAGCTGAGCCAGGGAGCAAATGTTTAGCAAAGGATTCCAAGCTCTTACCAATAATGAAGCAATACTAAAAGTATGTGGAATGTAATCTTAGTTTTTTGATTGGATGCTATTTCTAAATATACAATATTTCTAGGTTTTTGTTTCCTGGATGATTCTATTCCTGTTCTTAAAGAAATATAATGAAGAGTATAGTCAAATACAATAGACTCATTTAGAGTCACACTTGGTTGGAAACAAGACTTAACTTTGCCACTTAATTACGTGTGAAATATGCATGGAATCTAGGAATGTACACTTTCTGCGTCTTACTTTACCTGCCTGTAAAGTGGAATTGATAATAATATCTTCTGAGTTAGTTTAAAAAAATAAAATAAAATAATGCATTCAAGCGCTTAGCAGAGTCCCTTACATATGCCAAGTACTCAATAAACTGTGGTCATTTTTATTTTTTACTACCAATCATTCTTCATTTCCAAGTCTTGTTTTCATTCAAAACAATTTAATAAATTATCAGTCTTAAATTCTGACCTTTTTACACATTATATATGTTTATAATCAACTTTATCAATATATAATTCACATACAATAAAATGCATCCATTTTATTTATAAATTTTAGTGAGTTTTGACAAATTTATACACTCAGGTAACCACCGTAACAATCAAAATGTAGAGCATTTCCATTGCTCCATTAAGTTCCCTGAGGATTTTCCAAATAATTTTCCTGCCTTTGGCTCCAGGCAAAGGCAAACACTGCTCAGTTTTTTGTCAGTATAGATTATATTTGTAGTTCTAGAGATTAGTATTAATGGACTTCTATATTATCTATTCTTTTGTAATTGGCTTTTTCACTCAGTATGAAATTTTTGAAATTCATTCATATTGTTGCATGTAACAGTTGCTAATTCTTTTTTTATTTCTAAGAGGTCTTTCATTGTATGAAAATATCACAATTGGTTTATCCATTTGCCTTCTTATGGATATTTGTGTCATTACTAGTTTTTGGCTATTGTATATAAAGATGCTATGAACATTTCCTGTCCAGTATTTATATGATTATGTATTTACATTTCCCTGTTAAGAATATGAGTGTATTTGCTAGATCATATAGGTGTATTTATCACTTTATAATAAGCTGCAAAACTTTTTTCCAATGTGGTTGCACACGCCTATTAACAAAGAATGAGAGTTGCCAATATGACACATCATTACTGATATTTGGTATAAGTCTTTCTAATTTTAGCCATTTTAATATGTATGTTTTGGCATCACATTATGGTTTTGCTTTGCATTTTGCTAAAGATTAATGATGCTAAGCAAATTTTCATGTGTTTATTTACCATTAAAATATCTACTTTTTGGAAAGATTTGTTCAAATCGCTTGTGAGTTTTTTTTGCATGTATGTGTGCCTTATTGTTTATTTGTAGGGGTCCTATGAATATTCAATTTCAATCTTTTGTCAGGTACATGCTTAATAAATATTTTCTTCTTGTATGTGGAAGAAAAGAATTTTCATTTTATTGACAATGTGCTTTGAAAAACAGAAATTTTTAATTTGGATGAAGTCTAATGCATAAATATTTTCTTTTATTTTGTGCTCTTAGTGCCCCATCTAAGCAGTATTAGGTTGTGAAAACTTTTCCCTAAACTTTCTTGTACAAGTTTTAAAATTTTAGCTTTTATATTAAGCTCAATGGTTAATTTCAAGTTAACTCTTCTACCCACATTTATTGAAAACACTGTTCATTTCTCCTTGAATTACCTTGGCATCTTTGCTAAAAATCAATTTGTCTCATACAAGTTTATCAGTCCTGTTCTATTAACGTGTTTCTAATCATGCAAAAATACCACATTATATTATTATAGATTTACAGTGAATGCTAGTATATAAGAATAAAAATAATTATTGTGCTAATCTCATAGCTTATTTTGCTGAACTCATTTTTTTTTAGTTCTAGTAGGTTTTATAGATTTCTTAGGAGTTTCTATGTACAGAATCATGTTGTCTGTGAATAAACATAGATTTTGTTCTTTTCTTATTCATATGCCTTTTATTTAATTGTACTTATTGCGATGGTTAGGATCTCCAATACAATGTTGAGTGGATGTGCTGTATTTATAAAATTCTGCCTGAATATCTCTTTTAATTGGTATGGTTAGACCTTACATATTTAACGTCATTATAGATATGGTTGGATTTAGGTCTACCTCTTGGTCTAGTATTTGCTTCATCTCTACCTTTTATTTTCTTTTAGAATAATTTATTATTTTGCTTAGGATTCTATTTTATTCCCATTATTTGCTTATTAAGTACACATTTTAGTACTTATTTTTTTCTTTTCCTGATAGCTTTTGTAACAAATTATTTTTTTCAAAAGTGTTTATATAGCACGCAACCTTGGCAGATAGAGAGTGCTTGCTTCTGGAGCAGAGGGCTGGTTTGTTTGTTATCCAGTAGAATAAAGATAACGTCTCCCTCCAGAGCAAAGGATGGGCAAGTTCATTTGAGCTCATTAAAAACGATTGTGGGTTCCTAATCTCAGGATCCTCAGCTGTGATTCCAACCCACTGCTTGTGCAGCATCCACCCAGGCTGACCTCGGTTTCGCCCCTATTGGATTTGGAGGGAAAGAGGAACTGATGCACACGTGCAACTTGTACTGCTTGTACAAGCAGGATGATTGTTAAATAGCAAGTAAGGTAAAATTTCAGACTCTTCACCGTTCTAGAAAACTTCTCAAACACCCCTTGGTGGTTCATAATCCAGATATGAAGAACACACTATACGACCATGAAAGGACCCTGGGAGTTATATCTGGGAACTCTCTAGAGCCCCTGATGCCTGTTTGTGTTTTCTTTCTCTTGCTGTACCATATCCTTTACCTTGACTAAAGTTTTATGTGTGACTATCCTGTGAAGTTATGAGTCTTTTCAATTTCCCAAGTGGCGTAATTATTGTAGTATAGAATTAGTTTTTCAAATCATAAGTAAGAAATGCTTCAAAGAGGAAATACAAATGGCTAAAAAGCTCATGAAAGGATGCTTACCATCACTGGCTACTAGGGAAATGCAAATCAAATCCACAATGAGATAACATTTCACACCTACTAAAATGGTCATTATAAAAAATTAATAAAACAGGAAACTACAAGTGCTGAAGGGGATGTGGAGAAAGAGGCACACTTATTCCCTGTTGTGGGAATATAGAATAGTTCAGCTGCTTTTGAAGGCAGTTGGAGATTGCTCAGAAGCTAAGTATAGAACTTCCATAAGATCCAGCAATCCCGTTACCCAGAAGAACAGAAAGCAAGGATGTGAACAGGCATTTGCACACTGATGTTCATAGTGGCATGAGTCACAATTGCCAAAAGATGGTAACAACCCAAGTGTCAATCAACTGAGGAATGGATAACCAAACTAGTTTGTACATAACAATAGAATATTATTCAGGTCTAAGAAGGAATGACGTTCTGATGCGTACAACAACATGGATAAACCTTGAAGACATTATGTTGAGCAAGATAAGTAAGAAACAAAAGGACAAATATTTTTTGGTCTCACTAATCAGAACTAATAATGAGCAAACTCTAGAAATTAAAACCTAGGCGATAGAAAGAGAAGTTAGAGAATGAGCAGATGATGCTTAAGGTGTAAAGGATTTTTAATAAGGTTGATTGTAAATGTTTGGAAATGGATGCAGGTGATAGCACAATCCTGTAAGTGGAATTAACAGTGCTGAGTGTGAGTATGAAAGGGGAAGTCTAGGGGTCATGTATGTGGCAAGAGGGAAAGCTAGAGGATAAACATGGGACTGTATAACATAGCAAAAGCTGTTGTGGATGATGACTGTGATTAATTGAACAAATATAAGAAAGTTCTCACATAAACTAGATCAAGTGTATGTTACTGCTACAAGGTGTTAATAATAAGGCGGTGTATGGGAAAACATGATTAATGCAAACTATGATCTTTAGTTAACAGTAAAATTATAATATTTCTTCATCAGTTGTGACAAGGGTACTAGACCAAAGCTCAGTGTCAATAATAAGGGGGTATAAGGGGTGTGGGATGTGTTTTTCCAGAGAAATGAGAATGTTCTCAAATTGTAGTGGTGAAAGCACATGAAGAGCCATCGATGGTACACTTTGGGTGGGTTGTATATGCGTGAATAACACTGTTGAAAGAATAGGAAAAAAATTAACTGGAGGCAAGGATGGTCTAGTCTCAGGTTTCTATGGGATAGAAAACATCAGTCCCAGAGGTGGATCCAGAAGCTGTGGATAAAACTAGGGACTTGACGAGCTTCCATGTGTTGAATGAATATCATGTGGCAAGTATTGCTTGTATTTATTTCATTTAAACCTTACACTAGCCCTGTGAGTTGCATTGCTCTATTTTTACAAATGAAGAAACTGAGGTTTACAGAGACTAAGGTGGAAAGTGGGAATTTAAATTTTAGAAGAGGTTGCTACCACTGGCCTGTGAACTGTAGAGTGCCAAACCTATACCCTGAATATTTTGGTCCACATGCTGTCAAAGGAAATACATACAGTTCATCAGCTAAGGATATCATACTTAGATTGCCTTACTTGTTTTTAATGTTAGTGACTTATTCCCGTGGGCATCTAAATTTACTAACTTCATTTAAACTAGGTCTGCCTGGTTCCATATTTTGCCTGCTGTAAGTAAACCATTTTAAAAGAAAAGTCAGGTTGCCAGAGACTAGAGCAGGGTCTCAGGGTAGGGGAGAGGGAATAGAGAATTTTGTTAAATGCGTGCAGAGTTTCTGTTTGAGGTGATGGAAAAATTTGGGTAATGAATGTTGGCATTGGTAGCACAATATGTGAATGTAATTTATACCCCTGAATTATATGCTTGAAAGTGGTTAAAATGGAAAATTTGAAATTGTGTATATATTATTACAATAAGAACCGTAAACCAATCACAAGTAAGGAAGCATGCATGCTAACTTTAGCACAAACGCTGAACAGAAGTAGTGAAGAGGGTTACAATAAAGATGTAGTGTCTTGAATGCTAATCAGTCAAGGCTGTATTTTTTTTTGCATGGACAGCCACCTGGAATCAAACCCAGGTCTCCGCACAAGGTTGTATTTTTTTTTTTTTTTTACAGGGTTGCATTTTAACAACAGTATTTTAGGTTGTGATTAAAATGACTAGACTTTGCTTTACCGAGGCAAATATCAAAATTTTAATAAAAATTATTAATGAGTAGATTTGATAAAAATATCATCATCAGTTTAGCAACTATATTGCCCTCTTATAAAATGGCATTGTAAGTATGTTAGACTTTGGTTACCTACAATATGGAAGTGTGATGTTAAGCATATTAAGAAAACTCTTAGTTTTTGCTCTCAAGAGATTAGTTTTAGCTTAATAGAAAATCCAAGTATGAATAAAATTATTCAACATACAATGATGCAATGATACAAATAATAGAACCAAGTACCATCAGATCACTAAGGGAGTAGTAATTCTATTTGGGTGTGACCATCAGATCACTAAGGGAGTAGTAATTCTATTTGGGTGTGATGTCTGTTTTTGGAAGATAGAGATGATGTCACAGGAGAACAAACAGGATTTCTAAGAGAAGGGAAGAACCAGGGGCAAAGCACAGAGTTTTTCCAAAAATGGCAAGAATTACCCAGAAATCACATCTATGGCAAATATCTTGCCTTCCAACTGTGACCTCATGATGCAAGAGAGGAGATATCCAAGCTGGGCCAACTGGAGAAGACACAGATATGTAAGGGGTTGGAGCTGAAGCATCTTAGCTGAAGGCCATGCCAGAACGTGGCTCTGCCAGGACGTTGGTCCTTGATGGCAACCTGCTGGTGAAGAGGATGACAGCGCAAGAGTAGCAGAATACCAAGGTGTAAACTGACTCTCAAATGTCCTCCCATCTTCTGGTATTTTAACAATTCCTAATTAAACAAACACTTAAGTGACACCTATGCTATATTAGGAGGCAGGCATTTAAAGATAAATAGGAAATGGACTCTGCCCTCCAAGAGTTTATGGCATAAGGAAACATGTTGAAATAGAAATATCCCAGAGATGCACATTTAAACTGAACATAAAATAAATAAAGCAATATTAAAATTGTATACAGTGTTATCAGAGAAGAAAAAACAATTTCCTCTTTCTGACAGCCACAAAAACTTAGAGAAGAAAAAAACAATTTTCTGTTTCTGGGAACCAGAAAAACTTCAAAGAAAAGTTAATCCTTGGGTGCACAGGTGGTTCAGTGGTAGAATGCTCGTCTTCCATGAGGGAATTCCAGGTTCGATTCCCAGACCATGCACCTGAAAAAAAAAAGTTCATCCTTGAGCTCTGTCTGAGGGATTTAGAGTATGTGTATGCTGTGTTTGTGGGTGTTGATGTGTAGTGGTGAGGAGTTCCACTGGGTAAACTTATTCTAGCCAGAGAAGATGGCAGCAGTATGCAAGATAGGGTGATGTAATGATTATCAGAAGTTTTACTCTTCGTTCACATAAGGGATTTGAAATGACCTTGAAGATATAAATATATCCAATTATTTAATAAATATTTATCAGGCTCTCAATATATAGTTATGAGGCCTGTGCACCTGTTCCTATCAACCAACAAAATAGACAATGGTCCCATCCCTCATGGAACTTATTTTCTATCTGGGGAGACATAAAACAACCAATAAACTCTCTCTCTCTCTCTCTATATATATATATATACACAAATAATTACATAGCACATTGGAAAGTGATAAGTGCAGTGGAAAATAAGGAAATCAGAGTGTTGTAATGAGTATTTGGACATCAGGATTGGATTGGGTAAGAATGTGGCAATATTAAATTGTTTGGTCCAGGTATGCTTCATCAATAAAATGATTTGCTCAAAGCCTTGAAGGAAGTGAGGTTAAATAGGAGAGGAGTGTTCCAGGGAGAGGGAAGAATAAGGCAACAGGTATGGCAGGTTCAGAATTTGCAATGGGAAGAATGGTGCATGAGAGGTGTAAGGTGATGGGAGAGGTTGGCTGGGGGAACAGTGAGATCGTATAAGAGCCTGCAGACATCTACAGGCCATAGGAGAACGTCAGTTTTTAATCTGAGTAAAGTGGTAGATGATTCTAGGTCTGTAAACCAGGGATAACATTATCACAGGCAAGTTTTGAAAGGATTATTCAGATGCTGTGAGTAGACTTCAAGACGAAGTTGGAAGCAGGGAGACCTGTTGAGGACTGCTGCATTAATCCACATTTATGTGATGGTCACTTGAGCTAGAGTTTTAGCAGTGGAGAGACAGTGGGAAGGTGACAAATTCCAGATTTAACTTGAAGATAGGCCCGAGATAAATTCCTGATGGGTTGAATGAGCAGTGAGAGAAAGACCCCACAGGTTTCTTGCCTTGAGCAAATGAAAGGACAGAGTTGCCATCAACCAAGATGGGCAAACCAGTGGTGGGTATATTTTTGAGGCATACCAGCAGACTGATCATGGATATGTTAGGCATAATGCATCTATTAAACATGCAAGTGAAAATGTCAATTAATGAATCATTGATGTTCAAGAAAGAGGTCTGGGTTGGAAATTTACATTTGAAATTATCTATACAAAGATGGTTGTTAAAGCCAGAAGGTTGGTTGAGATCTCCAAGAACGTAAGTATAAATGGAAAAAAGCATGTAAGAGATGCAAGCTTTGAGCACCGGGACACTCCAACATTACAAACGTGCTTACACACAAATATATATGTGTGTGTATATATATATATATATATATACACACTTATGATACATATTTATATATCTATATATACACACATGCCCATAAGATATATGGCTACACTCAAAGTAGAAATATATATACATATGTTATCTTTGACTAAGGACAAATGGAGGGAAGTAGCCTAATATATTATGAGAAAGAAGATTGCTATATTGAAATGCATGTTCTGATATGCCTCATACTTCCTGAAGTTGGGCCATAAAATGAGTTCTGAAGCTTGGAACTTTCTAGTGGTCAAAATAACATTGACTCCACATTGTTGGAGTACAAAGTTGTCAGGTGTAAAAAACCAAGCACAGGTTAAGAGGAGGCTGGGATGAGACCATGGAAGACTTGTATTTGGAGCTAATGTAAAGCTGGTACAAGGCAATGCACCACACTGACTATTTATGGGCAGCACCTGTTCTGAATGGATTTGGTATCTGCTGACAGTTCTATGCCCATATTGTGCCAATTGAAAACTATTCTGAATATAACCTTTGCTTTTATGATATGCTAAGGTGCATTGAACTGTGCCTTTTAGACTCAAGAAACTTTTATTGGACTTGAACATGATAGCGACATGATCAGAAAATTTGCTTTCTCAAACTTGTACTTGTTTGTTTATTTATTCATTTAAAAAAGTTACTTGGTGCAGCAAAATGTAGCATGGCTTAATAGTAAAAGATACTGGAGGAACGAATATCACTTAGAGAGCCACGTTAATTGTAATGATGTAGGCTGAAGGCAATGCTGTGGAAATATGGACCAGATGTGAGAGGGATTTAGAAGGTAGAAAAAAGAAGACTGGAGATCCATTATATGTGGGGCTAAGACTCTCAGACATGTGCCAATATGATGGTTATGTCATTAAGAATAGAGAATACTATCAGAAGAAGAGTTTGAGTCTAAGATGTGAATTTTGTATACGTCGAACTTGAGAAACACATGGGACAACCAATCATTTGCATTTTCATTTCTGCACTGTTGGAGAGAGTTCAAAGAGTAGCAATAAGTATTTGGGAATCATCACAGTATGTGCAGATGACAATACACCTGTGGGAAATTCAGAATATTCTTCCATTGTTACATTTCAAATATTCTACCAGATCAAAATTTCCCAAAGTACTGCTTTTAACTGTAACTCTTTCCCTGATCTTTGGTGACTCTCCATTGCTTAGAGTGTAAAATTGTCTTTTTGTATCATAAAAGTCCCTTTACTGTCTGATCAGCCTCTGCCTTTCTAGCATTGACTACATTACATACCTCATTTATTCAGTTCTGAGAAAACTTGTGACTTACCCACCCATAGTTGCTGTGATTTTCTTAAACTGTTTTATTTGCTTAGAATGCTCTCATCTCATTCTCTATTAAATCACAGATTTCCTTTGATTAAAATAATTTTGCTTTTGAAATTAACATATTTTAATTTAATTATGTTGCATTGTATTCTGAAAATAACTACTTTCTGAAAAAAAATCTGAACTAGATCGTTAAAACCATTTAAAATATAAAACAGGCTAATGTATCTTTTCAAAGGGAGATTTTAAACAGTTTCCTTAATAATATGTTTAAAGCACAAAGCCGGAGAGATTTTGGCATTGAGTTCACACTTCCTATAAACCTAAGAGGTAGGTTGTTAAGCTTAATTAACTCTTCTCCATTTAAAGATATCCTTTATAAGTTCATGTCTCTTCAGGCAGCAAACATGTGTCATGATTATTATGTGTGGAAAAATTTAAGTCATGGTTTATTAATTGTGGCTTGGAGGGTACTAAGTTACACTTAGCCAAACAAAGGAAAGTCAATACATTTGATACTGGGCAAGCCAGACCTAGTCATCTGTCTTCAATTAATTTATAATTTCATATTTCAATCAAATAATGGAAGAGATGAGGCATTCCCTATATCAAGTAGTAATTAAAAAATACCAGTTGAGATGCTTTATTACAGGGAATCTTTTTAAATTGCAATCAATTTATAATTTCATATTTCAATCAAATAATGGAAGAAATGAGGCATTCCCTATATCAAGTAGTAATAAAAAAATACCAGTTGAGATGCTTTATTACAGGGAATCTTTTTAAATTGCAATCATAGTGTGATAGATTTAGAAATGACCTCTGTGACTATTGAAGGTAGGCGGTTGATTACTGCTACTTTTTCCTACACAACAGAGAGATTAAGTGACTGGCACAAGTTCAAGCCTCTATTTCTATCTGCAACCTAGAGATATTAAGAATTTGCTCAGTTCAACAACTGGATAGAGGTGAAAATGGGATTTTTAATAATATCTTCCTACTCATCTAAGTGTTTTTTAAATATTAAATTCTTCTGAATTCTAGTAGGCATGAAGCATATAAATAGTTATAAGTGTAACATCTCACATGAGGGACAAACATTACTCAGTGAAAGTTAACTGTGAAAATGCTATATATTTTTGCATCTTAATGAGATATCACAAAGAACATATAAACTTCTTTTGAAAAATACTGATTGGAATATATATTTACTTATCATTTCATAAGCTATTTATAAATGTAGGTCTCTTCTACTTACACACGTGGAAGTTGAGAACCAGGTGGCATTTTAGACCAAATATGAAGGATAAGTAGAATTGAAAGTTGTCTATTTCATTTTTTGAGTAACTTTTATTATTGCAGTTTAACAGAATAAAATGCATGGATTTGTGAGGTATTAGATGAATGCATTGCATTGCCATCACGCAGCACAGGAATAGAACATTGTAGCACACAAAGCTTCTCTCACGGCGCTGTCATTACCCACAATCCCCCAAATAATCATTATTCTAGTTTCTGTTACCATAAAGTGGTTTTGTGTTCATTTAGATGCCTATCATAAATAAAGCAGCTATGAGTATATATTCATGTCTTTTACTTCCATGAACATACTGCTTTTGGATATATTCCTAGGAGTGAAATTGCTGCATCATAGAATATTGATATGCTTAGAGGTAGTTGACCACTAAAATCAGTTTGCTTGAGACATTGTACCAATTCAGATTCCCAACAGCAACGCAAAAGATTTTTCATTACTCCAAATCCTCACTCACCTTTGGCAGGCATGTGTGTGTGTCTATGTTTGTTTGTTTTTCATAATTATTTCCCCATGAGTATGTAGCAGTGTCTGATGGACATTTTAATTTGCATTTCTTTAATGATTAATGATATTGGTCATGTTTGGTTATTTCAACCCGCTCCTTTGTGAAGTACGTTCAAGATTTTTGTCCGTTTGTCTATTAGATTGTCTTAGTAGATGTTCTTTAAATATTCTGGATATGTTATATACATACATACATATATATATATATATATATATATATATATATATTTGGATTTGGCCGGGGGTGGTGGTGTATGGTCCAGTAATCGAACCCGGGTCTCCCACATGGAAAGCACCCGTGTACCCTGAATATATTATTATATAATAATATAATATATTACTCTCTTAATGGTGTACTTTGATGAACATAAAGGGTCTTAATTTTAATGAGGCCTAATAGGTCTTTTTTTTTTTTGATGGCTGATATTGTCTTGTGTATTCTCCCAAACCTTTATTGTTTTATTGTACACCTTTAAAATTAGGATTCATCTGGTATTCATTTTGGGTATGCTGCAAAATGTGTCAATATTGTTTTTTACCCCCCATATGAATATCCAATTTGCCTAACACCATTTAGCTCACTGCCCTGTAGTGCCACTCATTTCTTAAGTCAGATGGATGTGTATGTGTGTTTCTGAGCTCCTTATTTTTATATCATTAGTTAGTGTATTTCTCTCAGAACGTGTCCTAATTTTGCATTGTTTTATTATTATAGTGTTATAAGTCTTGATATTTGCTAGGAAGTCCTTTGTTCTTCTACCAGAGTATCCTAGTCATTCTTTGCTCTTTGACTTTCCTTATAAGAATTAAATCTGCTTATCACAAGATAATGCTAAGATTGTAATTGGGACTACATAGAATCTAAAGAACGTTAGGAGAGAATTGACATTTTGAAATAATGGATCTTCTAACTCATGAACTTGGTCTAGTCCTACATTTATGTAGGTCTTTTAAGTTTCCCAAAAATTGAATTTCCAGTAATTTTTGTAGTTTTCTATGTCGAGGTCTTCTGTATTTTTATTAGATTTATTTTTATGTATTTGATGTTTTTTGATGCTCTGATAAATGGCATTATTTTGTATATTTAATTTTCTTATATGAACTGGTATATAGACATAATTGATTTTAACCCCCAACCAACATCATTCTATTAACTCTAAAGAAGACCCAGGGCTCTATCTAAGAGCCTACAAAAGTTGCACGCACTAAATAAACTTTTCAGAAGCATAAAACCTTCAGCTGTTTCCTACGCCAGATAAATCCTGACACCCAGAGATGCCAGTCTCTCCGAGAATATCAACCAGTTCAATTCCCCTATCCCATATTATCAACACCCCCTTTAAACACGAAACAATTCAGAAAGGGCATAACCTAAATATCCCTAAAGATTGGGAGAAGGATCAAAGGTGAAGGAGGAGTTACAACAGAGAAGAGAGGATTTAGCAAATGAGTATGACTGCTGAATCATTTTATAAATATTTCTTTTTTAGTCTCCAGTGTCTTGGAGCAGCTAGAAGGAAAAACCTGAAATTGTGGGGCTAGGTAGCCCGTAATAAACTCTAAAATTTGTCCTATAACTACTTGTTAAAATGTACTTTGAAATGTAATTGCTTTTTTTGCATATATGTTATATTTCACAATAAAAAATGTTGAACAATAAATAATTGATTTTTATATGTACCTTGTAATAAGCAAACTTGCTAAATTCACTTATTTATTCTAAAAGTTGATTTGTAGATTGATTTGGAGTCCCTATGTTGATAACCATGTTGTCTGTGAATAATGACAATTTTGTTTCCTCTATTATAATTGTTATGTTTTTAAACTCTTAAATTAGTTTATTACATGTGATAAATCCCTCAGCACACAGATGAATGGAAGGGGTGCTGGGTCTCATGCTTTTCATAGTGTTGATCTAAAAGAGAAAGTTTTATTCAATATTGTCCCTTTAAAACTTTTATTTACTAAGATTATTTTTTTAAAGACACTCATAAGATTAAGGAAGACTCCTTCTATTTCTAATTTTCTAGAAATTTTTATATGAAAGGTTGTTGAAATTTAGTAAATACTTTTTTTGAGTCTGTTGAAATAATTGTGGTTGGTTGTTGTTATTCATTGAATGTAATAAATCATGAGGACTTCTTTTCTGATGATGAACCAATCTCACATGTTTGGAATTAACTAAATTTTGTTATGATGTATTATACTTTTTATAAAGTAATGGATTTAGCATGTTAACATCTTGTTTAGTTTTGTATGGTATGTGGATAAATGAGATTGGCCTATAATTTTTCTTCTAATATTATTTTCAGGTTAGTGTAAAGATTAGGATAGCCTTTTAAGAGTTTCCCCTCTTTTTCTGTTTTATGGGAAAATTTGTGAAAAGCAGTGTTATTTTTCCCTTTTTTATGAAACCATTTGGGCCTAGCTTGTTCTTTAATTATACTTACAATTTATATATATAGAACTAATATATATTTTTATTTATTGCCAGTTTTAGTAAAAGTTTTCCAAGAAATATGTCCATTTCATCTGAATTTTCATATCTATAGGTATGAAATTGTCCATGCTTTATTCCTGACTTTTTAACATCTCTAGAATCTCTAGTGTTGTCCTACTTTTCATTACTGATATTGATAATTTTTGCAGTTTTCTCTCTTTTACCCATCATTTTTGCTAAGAATTTATAGATTTTACTAGTCTTTTTAAAGACTAACAGTTGACTTTGTTGTTTTGTCAGCCGTGTACATCAGCTAATTCTCATTTGTAATATGTCCATCTTTAGAGATTCTTTGAACTGATCTTGTAACTTTTTCTTAGCTTCTTGATATGAAAGCTTATATCATTGATTTTCAGTATTTCTTCTTTCTTAATGTATGCATATAAAACTATGAATTCGCCTTAAAGTATTACTTTAACTTCATCCCACAGTTTTTTTTTTTTTTTTTGCACATGGACAGGCACCGGGAACCAAACCCAGGTCTCCAGCCCTGCAGCCAAGAACTCTGCCACTGTGCCACCATCGCCCACTCCCTATAGTCATTTATATTATACTTTATTTATAGTGAGGTTCAAAATATTTTCTAATTTTCATCGGTATTTTATTTCTTTGACACATGATTTATTTATACATGTGTTTCTTAATTCAAAAATATTTGAGAATTGTCCAGTTATTTTGCCATTGCTGATTTTAACTGAATAACACTGCAGTCAAAGAATGTATTTACATTATTTTATTTCTTTGAAATTTGTTTAGATCTGCTTTAAAGGTCAGCATATTGTCTAGTTTTACCAAAAGAACATGGACTGTGGGTGAGCGGGTGGTTCAGTGGTAGCATTATGTCGCCTTCCATGCCGGAGATCCAGGTTCGATTCCCAGACCATACACAATGCCCACCCCACCCCCGAAAAAATAATGCGCTCTGCAGTTATCATGTAATGTTCTTTATTCTCTCTATGTTGATTATCCAAGTTGTTTAATCACGGTTCAATTTTATATACTTACTGATTTTCTTTGTCTATTATTTTCTTAGTGAAATATGTAAAAGCCTCTCTTGATGTTAGGCTTGAAATTGAAAATTTAATCCATTTGAAAAAGCAAAAGCATGGCTGTTGCTATTTAATACCAAAAATCATGTCATTCAAGATCACCTGAGTCCCTGTATATGTGAATGTTTACATTGGAAGGATTTAATAAAATTGGCTTATCAAGAATCAAATCATTTAACTTAGAAAATTTGACCTCTTTAAATTCAAGTATTGATGTTAAAGTTCATTAAGGGGCAAACCTGTCCTATTTACATTACTAAATATAAATGACTTTTGAAAATATATATTGAAATTAATGTAATAATTATCTTGCTTAGAAAACTCATTTGAATCAATCAGAATTTGAATCAGCCTGATTCCAGGCCTCCCATTTTAGTTCAAGCTGGAAGGGGAACTTTTCATGCTAGTCTTCAGATTCAAGTGTAGTGTTGATAAAAAGTGATGTAAGGGCGCATGGGTGGTTCAGTGGTTAGCATGCCTGCGTTCCATGTGGGAGACCCGGGTTCAATTCCTGGACTATGCCAATCACACTGTGGCACGTGCTACTTAAAGATGACTAGATTGAGACTGAGAAATAGTCATTAGTGCTTTAACTGGCATTACTTAGGAATTGTATGCTCTTTTGCAAATACTCCGTGACCTTTGATCAAAAGATGCTATGTCAGAAAACACTTGAGTCTATTAATATTTTATTCATTAATTTAGCTTATAAATTAGCAAAATTTCTCATTTTCTACTGAAACACTGAGTACTGCTGGCTATTACTTCTATTCCTTGACAGGTTGACAGTAGCAGTCCTCAAGAAGTATCTATCTGCACAAATATTTCACTTTAATTTTGATTTTTTATACACATTGTAAATAAACTGATAATAATCCATAAAAGCTAAAAAACACATTTTAAGGTAACATTTTAGACTAGTTCTGCTCCTTATTAGTATGACTTTTTGTTAGCTTGACATCTCTTTTTCTTTTCCCATATATCAAAATAAATATGAGGGAAATAGACTACATCAATGTTTCTTTATGATTTAATTTGCACTTTACAATGAAGAGTTGAAAATTCATCTTCAAAATGAATGTTTTTTGGAAGAAATAGCAATTGAAAATATTATGTGCTATCATTGAAAGCTTATTGTTAAGCCAGACAGGACATAAACATTATAGATCTGTATGTGTTGTATTTCTTAACTCCTTTAGTGTCTGAGTTTCCTGCTACCATACATTTATCTGAAAAAAAATTTAAGCAATAACATTCCTTTTACTGAATTATCAACTGTCATGTTTAAGATCAAAATTCTGTTACATGCAATTTGATTATTTGATAAAATATAAATTACTTTTTCAAAATATGAGAATATGTATATTCTAATGAATGAACATTTTTCTTTATAAACACCAAATATATTTTTAACTTAATAGTATTTCTGATTCTTCTGTAAATAATATACATTTTTTAAGATTTATTTTTTTAATTCGGCATATTAATGCAATAATGTAGAAAAACTATACAGCAATCTAAACAGAGGCAAAGAAACCTTCAGTCAATGTTTATGGTAAAATCTTAAACTAAAATACAAAGAAACTTTCTTAATCTGAAAAGTGTATATCCAAAAATTAGCACTGACTTCATTCTTATTGCTGAAATTCTAGAAACATTTTCATTTACAATTAGGAACAAGTGAAGGATCTTCACTGCTTTCTTATGATATTCAATAGGTGTTTCCAACCAGCAATTTTTTAAAAATATATATTTTAATTGACAAATCTTCACACACATAAAGCCCATACCTGGTACAATCAATGATTCAAAATATCATCACATAGTTGTATGTTTACAACCACGATCATTTTTTAGAATATTTTCATCACTCCAGAGAAAGAAATAAAAAGGGAAAAGTCATATAAACCATACCCTTTAACCCTCCTTCTCATTGACAACTGATATTTCAATATACACAAATTATTTTATCCTTCATCACCTCTATTATTTATTTATTTTTTATCCACGTTTTTTACTCATCTGTCCATACCCTGGATAAAAGGGGCATCAGACACAAGGTTTTCACAATCACACGGTCACAGTGTAAAAGCTATATAGTTATACAGTCATCTTCAAGAATCAAGGCTACTGGAACACAGCTCATCGGTTGCAGGTACTTCCCTCCAGTCACTCTAATACACCACAAACTAAAAGAGATTATCTATATAATGCATAAGAATAACCTCCAGGATAATACTTCAACTCTGTTCGAATTCTCTCAGCCACTGAAACTTTACTGTGTCTCATTTTCTCTTCCCTGCTTTGGTCAAGAAGGATTTCTCATTCCCATGATACTGGGTCCTGGTAAATCCCAGCAGTTTTGTCCCACATTGCCACGGAGATTTATACATGTTCCATGTAGAGGGGCAGGCAGTGAGTTCACCTGCTGAGTTGGGTTAGAGAGAGAGAGGCCACATCTGAGCAACAAAAAAGGTTTTGTGGGGGTGACTCTTAATCATAGTTATAGGTAGGCTTAGCCTATCCTTTGCAGGAATAAATTTCATAGGGGCAAACCCCAATATTGAAGGCTCAGCCTATTGCTTTGGTTGACCCACTGCTGTGAGAATATCAGAACTCTCCAAATGGGGAAGTTGAAAAGTTGAGTATTTCCCCTTTTCTCCCTAGTTCCCCAAGGGGATTTTGCAAACACTTCTTTATTCACTACCCAAATTACTCTGGGATATATTAGGGCATCACACTAACATGGACAAAACAACCAGATCTCACACTCTATTCAGGATTCCATGTACTTATGGTACTCAATTAAACTGACTATACAAGTTAAATTAGGTAACATACTACCAAAAATATAAATTTTGTGCCAAATAAACATCTCTCCATTTGGTCTCACATAGAAGTTAAATTTTTAAAATAACAGTTCATGTATGGGGTACTGCTGATTTTCATAGCTTCAGAGCTCTAACTCTGAGTCTTAGTTGTCAAATAAATACCTAAAGTTTTTTGGAACAACCAGGTTATATACAAAGAACTAAATATCTCCGAATTTTTAAATAACAGTTACAACTTCTGAATATAGGTAACTACTGTAAGAATTTACAATCTAGGACCCTTGCAATAGACCCCAAATGATAACCCATGCTCTAAACTTTAGTTCACTGCATTTATATGAGTGAGGCATGATAATATTGGTCTTTTCTGTTTCTGACAGTTCATACCACATATAGTCCTTAAGGTTCATTCACCTAGTTGCATGCCGCACAATTTCATCCCTTCTTGCAGGCACTCACTTGTCTGCTGTATGTATATACCATAGTCCCATATTTCCCCTTTCATTCCTCAGTCATTTTACCCTTAAGCCACTTCAATCCATTGTGAATTGAGAACACTGCTAAAATTGCCAGTGTGCAAATGTCCATTTGTATCACCACACTCAGTTCCTCTGGGTATAAACTAAGCAACAATGTCTTAATTTGTAAAAGCTGCTGGAATGCAAACTACCAGAAAGGAAACAGAGTGGCCTTTTTTTTTTTTTTTTTTTTTTTGGTGCATGGTCCTGGAATCGAACCTGAGTCTCCAGCATGACAGGCAAGAACTCTGCCTGCTGAGCCACCATGGCCTGCCCCTGAACAGCTTTTTTAAAAAAGAATTTAAGTTGTAAGTTTACTGATCTAAGACTGTGAACACGTCCAAATTAAGGCAAGGCTATAAAAATGTCCAAACGAAGGCATCCAGGTAAAAATACCTTAGTTCAAGCAGGCTGATGATGTTCGAGGTTTCTTTCTCAGCTGGGAAGGCACATGGCTATGTCTGCTAGCTTTCTCTCCAGGCTTCTTCAAGTGCTTCCCTGGAGGCATGTTCTTCATGCATCTCCATTGTCTCTGGCTGTGTGGGCTCTGTTGGTTCTGGTGTCTCTAAAGTTTTTTCCAAAATGGCTCCCTCTTAAAGGACACCAGTAAGCGACCTGACTTGAATGGTGGAGACACATCTCCATGGAAATCACCTAAGCAAAAGATACCACCCACAATTGGGTGGGGTCACATCTCCATAGAAACAATCAGAAGACTCCCACCCAGCAATATTGAATGAGGATTAAAGGACATGGTTTTTCTGGGGTACATAATACCTTCAAAGTAGCACAAAAGAGGTTGCAGGATCATATGGCAGACCCACCTCTGGCCTCCAGTGGAACCCCCACACTGTCCGCCAAGGGGCTGCACCTCTCAGTTTTCCACCACAGTGACTAGGAACATCTCTTTCTCTGTATTTTCTCTAGCACTTGTTTCTCTCTGTTCATTTTGAACAGTTTTATTTGTACACCATACAATCCAGCCTAAGTATATAGACACACCTTTGTGACCGTTATCTATATTAAAACATATCCTTTTCTCCAGAAAGAATCCACAACTCCCCCCATAACCCCACCAGTTGACATTTAGTTTTGACATAATGCTTTTGTTACATCCAGTGGAAACATATTACAATGTTACCGTTGACTGTAGATCCTAGCTTGCATTGATTGTGCTTTTTCCTGTATACCATCCATTTTTAACACCTTGCAACAACCTTGCAATGTTGACATTCGCTTGTTCTCCTTCATGCAAAAACGTTTTTGTTTGTACATTTAATCACCATCATTGTTCACTCTAGGAATTCCTAATTTATACCATTTCAGTCTTAATCATCTATCTTTCCTTCTAGTTTCATACTTGCCCCCAGGCTTTCTCCCTCAATCATACTCACATTCAGCTTCATTCAGTGTACTTATATTATTGTGCTACAATCAAGTAATATTGTGCTATTCATTTCTGAATTTTTACAATCAGTCCTGTTTCACAATCTATATTTCTTCAGTACCAAATGTCCAGTCTCTTCAAACTCTTCCCTGTTTCTATCTCCTGAAAACATGTATTCCTTTTTTTTTTTTTTTATGGTCAGGCACTGGAAATCAAACCCAAGTCTCCGGCATGGCAGGTGAGAAGTCTGCCTGCTGAGCCACTGCAGCCCACCCAACGTGTGTTCTTAACTTCAACTCTCAAAGTTTATTCATTAATTTCTTAATTTAAAGGATAGGAATAGAAGAGAACTTCCTTAATGTGATAAAGGGAATATATGAAAAACACATAGCTGACATCATCCTCAGTGGCAAAAGACTGAAAGCTTTCCCTCTAAGATCAGGAATAAGACAAGGATGCCCACTGTCACCATTGTTATTCAACATTGTGCTGGAAGTTCTAGCCAGAGCAATTAGACAAGAAAAATAAATAAAAGACATCTTAATTGTAAAGGAAGAAGTAAAACACTCACTGCTTGCAAATGATATGATATTATCTACATATAATCTACAGCAAAGCTACTAGAGCTAATAAATGAGTACAGTAAAGTGTCAGGGTACAAGATCAATTCCCCTAAATCACCAGTGTTTCTATACGCTATTGATGAGCAATCCAAGGAGGAAATCAATAAAAAAATTCCACTTACAATAGCAACCTAAAAATCAAATATATAGAAATAAATTCAGCTAAGGATACAAAAGATCTATATGCAGAAAACTATAAGAAATTGTTAAAAGAAATCAAGGAAGAACTAAATTAAAATGGAAGGGCATACTGTGCTCATGGATTGGAAAAATAAATATAGTTAGGATGACAGTTCTATCCAAATTGATTTATAGATTCAATGCTATATCAAATAAAATCCCCCAAATTTATTTTACAGAAAGAAAAAAACCAATAACTAAATTTATTTGGAAGGGCAGGGTGCCCTGAATAGCTAAAAATGTCTTGAGAAAGAAAAATGAACTGGGAGATTTCACACCACCTGACTTTAAAGCATATTATGAAGGCACAGTGATCAAAACAGCATGGTTCTGGCATAAAGATAGATATACTGACCAATGGAATTGAAATGAGTGTTCAGGAATAGACCCTCTCATCTATGCACAACTGATCTTTGATAAAGCAGTCAAGTCAACCCACCTGGGACAGAACAGCCTCTTCAATAAATGGTGCTTGGAAAACTGGATATCCATATGCAAAAGATTGAAAGAGGATCCATATCTCACATCCTATAAAACAATTAAAATAGACCAAAGACCTAAACATTAAAGCTAAGACCATAAGACTTTGAGAAGGAAAAGTAGGGAAATATCTTGTAATTTTATAACAGGAAGCAGTTTCCTAAACCTTGCACCTGAAGCGCGAGCATTGAAAATAGAAATAGATAAATGGAACTCCTCAAAACTAAACATTTTTGTACATCAAAGAACTTTGTCAGAAAAGTAAAAAGGCAGCCTATGTAATGGGAGACAATATTTGGAAACTATATCAAATAACGGTTTGATATCCAGAATATACAAAGAAATCAATTCAACAACAAAAAAGTGAACTACCCAATTAAAAAATGGGCAGAAGATATGAACAGATACTTCTCAGAAGAGAAAACACAAATGGATAAAAGGGACCTGAAAAACCTTGCTTTGGGGTTGCTTTGCTGTTCTTTCTCTAACTTCTTCAGTTGTTCAGTTAGGTCATTGTTTTTAGCTCTTTCTTCCATTTTAATGTATGCATTTAGAGCTAAAAATTTCCCTTTCAGCACTGCCTTCACTCCATCCCATAGGTTTTTCTATTTTTAATTTTTGTTTTCATTCATCTCCAGACATTTACCACTTTCTTATGCAATTTCTTCTTTGACCCACTGGTTGTTTAAGAGTGTGTTGTTTAACCTCCATATATTTGTGAAAGTTCTGTTTCTTGGTGGTTATTGATTTACAACTTCATTCCAATATGTTCAGAAAAAGTGCTTTGAATAATTTTAACCTTTTTAAATTCATTGAGACCCATATATAATCTATCATGGAGAAAGTTCCATGAGCACTAGAGAAGAGTATATAGATGGTGTTTTGGGATGCAACGATATATATAGATAGATAGAGATCTATCTATCTATATATATACATATATCTGTTAGGTCTAACTTATTTATCAGCTTGTTTAGGTTCTGTCTGTCCTTACTGATCCTCTGTCTAGTTGTTCTATCTATAACAGAGAGTGATGTATTGACATCTCCCACTGTTAATGTAGAGACACCTATTGCTGCCTTCAGCTTTGCCAATGTTTGCCTCATGTACTTTGGAACTTCTTGATTGGTACATAAACATTTGGGATTATTATTTCTCCTTAGTTAATTGTCCCCTTTATTAATATGTCATATCCTTTCTTGCATTTAAAGTCTATTTTGTCTGAAAAGACAACTGCCTCTGCTTTCTTTTGGTTTGCAACTTGTGTGGAATATTTTTCCCCATCCTTTCACTTTCAATATATTTGTATCCTTGGGTCTAAGATGAGTCTTTTGTAAACAGCATATAGATGAATCATATTTTTAATCCATTCCGACAATCTGTATCTTTAAGTAGAGAGTTCAATCTGTTCATATTCAAAATTGCTATTGTAAAGTCAGTACTTGAACCAGCCATTTAATCCTTTGGTTTTTATTTGTCAGATCTATTTATCCCTCTTTCCTTATATCCTTTAAGCTACCCTTACTAATGCTTTTCAATTCTGTATCCTTCTCCAGACCTCTCTCTCCTGTCTTTTTTTCAGCCAACAAAATTCCTTTTAGTATTTCTTATAGGGTAGGTCTTTTGTTAACAAATTCTCTCAGCATCCGATTGTCTGTGAAGATTTAAACTGTCCCTCACTTCTTTTTGGCTTTTAAAAAGAAAATTCATCAAGTTTCAAGTTTATAGTTCCATGTGAAAATTTCCATATTAAGGCACCAACTAGAGGTTAACTTTACTCAAGAAAGGCCAGTGAAATTTGGGGCTTCTCTCTCTGCTGGAAGGGCACATGATGATGTCTGCTAGCTTTCTCTCCCAGGCTCTTATTTCATGAAGCTCCCCTGGGGACATTTTCCTTCATCTCCAAAGGTCTCTGTCTTTGTGGGCTTTTTGTTTTTGTTTGCTCTGTTGTTTTTGGTTCCCTCTTAAAAGGCTTCAGTAAGCAACCCTCAATTTGAATGGGTGGGGACACATCTCCACGGAAACAATCAAATCAAAAGATATCACCCACAATTTGGTAGGGGTGATATATCTGGAAACAATCAAAAAGGTCCCATCCAACAATATTGAGTGAGGATTAAAGGACATGGCTTTTCAGAGGACTTCCGGGAAGATGGCTGACTAGAGTAGTTTGAGATTAGCCCTGCTCCATGGAAAAGTTAGAGAAGGGACAAGAGGGTGACTGAGGTGGTGATTTGGAATGCAGCTGACCTGGGAGAGCCTTCTGCACCATCTGCAGTAGCCTTGGTTGTAGAGGCTGAGGAATGAAGAGGCAGAAAGCTGGAGTCTAGCATGGAGGCCAGAATCCCAGAGCCCACGGGAGTGCAAAGATGGGAGAGCGGGACTAGGAAGTAAGCCAGGCCACATTCCTTGGGTGTGCTACCCTCACCAGTATAGACCCATGACCGGCGACTCACCCCACACTCCTCGCACCTGAACCCCATCACCCTCTCCTATTCCCCGTGCGCCAGATGTGTCCACCCCACCAGCCCCCAGTGCATGTACCTGCCCCATACCCCCACCCCAAGTGCAGCCCAACCCACTCTCCTGCACCCCTTCCAACACTACCTCCCTTTCCCTGTTCCCTGAAGCTGTTGCCAGTGCATAAAGCTTGCGGGCACTAACCTCCATGCCTAGGCTACCCAACCCCCTGCTCATAGGGCTGCACAGCCTCACCCCACCCTCCCTAAGCTCTGCACATACCTTTATGGCCCTCCCAGGGCCATTTTTTTTTTGTAAGAATCCCAAAAAACCCCAAAAAGATTTATTTCTAAGGCAAACATGCCCAAATACATGGTAGCAAACTGTTGAATGATAAGATAAAGGAGACACTTATGAAAGCTGCAAGAGAAAAGCAGTGTTACATACACGGCAGCCTAAATAAGAGAAGTACTGATTCATTCAGCTTTGGGTACTACATTTTACCGCAGTCCTAGAACTGCACATGTGCACACCCCTCAGCCCCACTTCCCAGCTCTGAGAAGGTGCCAACCTGCACTTTCTGCCCCCAATCCATGAAGGCCTAAGGCTGACATGCTGCCACAGTTCTACACATGCACACAAAGGGCCCCACGTCTTAGACCAGCACACATCAGGTTTAAGCCTCCCAGACCGCTGCACCTGCACAGCCACATCCTCCCTGGCCCCTGGGCACTCATGCTCACAAGCATCAGTGCAACATCCCCAACCTGCACCTATACCTACCCTAAAACAAATCACCATACTGAGTGCTCCACCCCATGCCCTATTCCCTGCTGTACAACCGTCCCACAGACACAAGGCCTCAGACGGAAAGAAATCAGCACTCAAGGTAATTCAATAAAGATATTTACATGCAACAAAGACAGCAGAAGCTCATTAACCATATCACAATGCAGGCAGATATAACCCTGCCTAATGACCAAATTAAAACACCAGAGGAGACACAGACGTTGGAACAACTAATGAAAGTTCCTCATACAACTCTACTTAATAAAATAAGTGGGATAGGAAATGACATAAAAGAGACCAAGAAGACAGTAGAAGAGCACAAAGAGGAATTTGAAAGAATAAATAGAAAAAAAAGCCGAAATCACAGAGATTAAAGACTCTGTTGACCACATAAAAATGTACTAGAGGCACGCAACTCCAAATTTGAAGAGAATGAAGAAAGAAGAAATGATATAGAGGACAGGATAATTGACTTCAAAGACTCGAAACAGTAAATGGCAAAAAAGATAGAAAAAATTGAATGGAATCTCAGGGAAATAACAGAAAAAACAAAGTGCACAACTATAAGAATCATTGGTGTCCCAAAAGGAGAAGAGAGGAGTAGAGAGCTAAGAAGAGTAGTTGAGGATAGAATGGCGGAAAACTTCCCAGGCCTCATAAAGGACAATAATATGCCAGTCAAAGAAGCCAAAAGAACTCCAAACACAATAAATCCAAATAGGCCTCCCCCAAGGCAAATACTAAGCAGTCTGTCAAATGTTGAAGAGAAGCAGAAACCTGAAAATGACAAGAGAAAAACAATCTACTACATACAAGGGAAATCAAATAAGACCTAGTTCAGACTACTCAACTAGCACCCTGGAGGTGAGAAGACAGTGGTATCATATATGCAAGATCCTGAAAGAGAAAGACATCTGGCCAAGAATTCTGTACCCAGCCAAATTGTCATTCAAAACTGAGGGAGAGATTCACAGACAAAGAAGTCCTGAAAGACTTTGTCAACAAGAGACCAGCCTCACAAGAAATGCTAAAAGGAGTTCTGCTGGCTGAATAAAAAAAGACAGGAGAGGGAGGTCTGGAGGAGGGCACAGAATTGAAGAGTACCACTAAGGGTAATTTAAAGAATACAAAGAGGAAGGGGGAAAAGAAAATTTGGATCTGGCAAATGAAATAAAAAAGATAAGATGTGGAATCAAGAAACACCTTTTCAGTAATAACTTTGAATGTTAATGGACTGAACTTACCAATTTAAAGATACAGATTGGCAGAATGGATTAAGAAACTTTATCCAACTATATGCTGCTTACAAGAGACTTATCTTAAACATAAGGATACAAATAGATTGAAAGTGATTAGGATGGAAAAAGATATTCCATGCAAGTTGTAACCAAAAGAAAGCAGGAGTAGCTATACTAATATTGGACAAAATAGAATTTAAATGTAAAGACATCAAAAGAGACAAAGAAGGACACTATGTACTAATTAAAGGGTCAATTCACCAAGAAGATATAACAATCATAATTGTTTATGCTCCCAATCAAGGAGCTCCAAAGTACATGAGACAGTTATTGGCAAAACTTAAGGGAGTGATAGATGTTTCAACGATGATAGTAGGAGACTTCAATACACCACTCTCCTCTATAGATAGAACAATGAGACAGAAGATGAACAAGGAAACAGAGAAGTTAAATAACCTGATAAATGAATTAGACCTAACAGTCATATATAGGCCATTGCACCCCAAAGCACAAAGTTATACATTCTTCTCTATTCCTCATGGAACATTCTCCAGGATAGATTATATGCTGGGGCACATGATCTTAATAAATAGAAAAATACTGAAATTTTTCAAAGCACTTTCTCTGCTCACAATGGGATGAAGCTGGATCTCAATAACCACCAAAGAACAAGAACATTCACAAATATATGGAGATTAAATAACACACTCTTAAACAATCAGTGGTTCAAAGAAGAAATTGCTAAAGAAATCACTCGCTATCTGGAGATGAATAAAAATGAGAATACAACTTATCAGAGCTTATGGGATGTGGCAAACGCTGTGCTGAGAGAGAAATTTATTCCCCTAAATGCCTATATTAAAAAACAAGAAAGAATAAAAATTGAAGACTTGACAGCAAACTAATGCCAAGGCAAATAGGAGAAGAGAAATAACAAAGATTAAAGCAGAGATAAATGAATGGGAGAACAAAAGAACAGTAGAAAAAATCAATAAAACCAAAGTTGGTTCTCTGAAAAAATCAATGAATTTGATGGGCCACTAGCAAGACTGAAAAAGAAAAAGAGAGAGAGAATGCAAATAAACAAACTAAAAAATGAGAAGGGGTGCATTACCACAGATCCTGGAGAAATAAAATTAATCATAAGAGGATACTGTGAACAACTATATGCCAACAAACCAGACAACTTAGACGAAATAGACAAATTCCTGGAGACACCCAAACAAACTACACTGTCTCAGGAAAAAATAGAAGATCTCAAAAAACCAACCACAAGTAAAGAGATTCAATCAGTTATCAAAAATCTTCCTACAAATAACAGCCCAGGGCCAGAAGGCTTCACAGGGGAATTTTATCAAACACTCCAGAAAGAACTAACTCTAATCCTGCTCAAACTTTCCCAAGAAATTGAGGAAAAAGTAACTCTACCTAACTCATTTTATGAAGCCACTATCATTTTAATACCAAAACTGGGTAAAGATGCTACTTGATATACCCAGAAGAGCTGAAAGCAACGACACAAACTGACATTTGCACACTGATGTTCATAGCAGCGTTATTCACAATCACCAAAAGATGGAAACAAACCAAATGCCCATCAAGAAGAGAAGAGTGGCTCAACAAAATGTGTTGTATACAAACGATGGAATATTATGCAACAGCAAGTCAAAATGACTTCCTGAAGCACATGACAAGATGGATGAGCCTTGAGGACATAATGCTGAGTGAAGCTGGTCAAACATAAAAGGATGGATACTGTATGAGTCCACTTTTATGACCAGCATAAAGGTACAATCAGAGGCGTATAACAGAGAAGATAGGAGACTTAGAGATACATAAAATCTAGAGATGGGTGAACTGTTAGCTAATGAGGTTGAACTCCAATATAAGGGAATAGATAGGAGCAAAGGTGATTCTCTAGTGAGTTTAGAATTAATATTACCATATTGAAGATGAGCAAGATTGAAAGGGATTGTATAGACTTAAGTGTCCCACTGACTCACACTAGAAATATGAATGAGTTCTCATAAGAATTACTTCAAAGATACGATTCTTGTGTAAAGAATGTTTATGTCCAGGGTATGGGGGAAAACTTTGCATGCTATGAGGTATGTTCAAAAGGAAACCATCAGTAGTGCTACAGCAACAGCAGCAGTAAATAATGGGGGGAGGAACAAGAGTTAAGAGGAGGTTTCGATTTTCTAGATTCTAAATTATTGATATTGGAAGGGTCTATCACTAACATGGGGTAGGGAGATGGAATGATCTAGAAAACCTCCAAAGAGTCTTTCATAGTGGCTGTACTATTATACATTCCCACCAGCAGTG
Organism: Tamandua tetradactyla; assembly: GCF_023851605.1. Taxonomy (NCBI): domain Eukaryota; kingdom Metazoa; phylum Chordata; class Mammalia; order Pilosa; family Myrmecophagidae; genus Tamandua; species Tamandua tetradactyla. The sequence goes on from NC_135352.1 coordinate 35,995,470, forward strand.
TATAAGTGTCCCAGTTTCCCCACATCCTCTCCAACATTTATAGTTTCCTGTTTGTTTAATAGCAGCCATTCTTATAGATATGAGGTGGTTTCTCATTGTAGTCTTGATCTTCACTTCCCTTATAGCCAGTGAACATTAGCATATCGTCATGTGCTTTTAAGCCATTTGCATTTGTTCTTCAGAAAAATGCCTATTCATGTTTTTAGCCCATTTTATAATTGGATTTGTTTGTTCTTTGGTTGTTGAGTTGTATGATTTCTTTGTATATACAGGAAATCAAACCTTTGTCTGATATGTGATCTCCAAATATTTTCTCCCGTTGAGTTGGCTGCCTCTTCAACTTTTTGACAAAGTCTTTTGAGGTGCAGAAGCATTTGATTTTGAGTTGCCATTTATCTATTTTTTCTTTTGTTGCTTGTGCTTTGGGTGTAACATTTAGGAAGCTACTTCCTATTACTGGGTCTTGAAGATGTTTCGCTACATTTTCTTCTAGAAGCTTTATGGTGCCTGTTCTTATATTTAGGTGTTTGATACACTCGGAGTTAATTTTTGTATGGAGTGTAAGATAGGGGTCCTCTTTCATTTCTTGGCTATTGATATCCAGTTCTTCCATGCCCAATTTTGAAAAGACTATTTTGTCCCTGTTCAGAGGATTTGGAGGCCTTGTCAAAAATCGTTGACCATAGATGTGGTGGTCTATTTCTGGACTCTCAATTCAATTCCATTGGTCAATGCTTCTGTCTTTGTGCCAGTACCATGCTGTTTTGACCACTGTGGCTTTATAATAGGTTTTCAAATCAGGGAGTGTTAACTTCATTCTTCTTTTTCAGGATGCTTTTAGCTATTCGGGGCCTCTTTCCCTTCCACACGAATTTGGTAGATAGCTTTTCTAAATCTTCAAAATAGGTTGTTGGAATTTTGATTGGTACTGGGTTGAATCTGTAGATCAACTTGGGGAGAAATAACATGTTAACTATATTTAGCCTTCCTATGCATGAGCAGGGAATGTCTTTCCACCTATTTAGGGCAATTGAATGCAAACACACAGAAGAACAAATAATGGAAAATTTTTATTTGTATCTCAGGGAAATGATGGACAATATGAAACATAGTAATATGAGAATCATTGGTGTCCCAAAAGGAAAAGAGAAGAGTAAAGGGCTAGGAAGAGTATTTGAAGAGATTAATTGGGGAAAACTTCCCAACCCTTATAAAAGGCATAAATATACAAATCAGTGAAGCCCAGCTAACTTCATATAGAATGACTCTAATTAGACCCACTCCAAGACACATAGTAATTCGACTGTCAAATACTGAAAAGGAGGGGAAATTCCTGAAAGCAGAAGAGAAAAGCAATCCATCACATACAAAGGAAGCCACATAAGACTAAGTACTGACTACTCAACAGCCACCACGGAGATGCAGTGGTATGACATCTTTAAGTTTCTGAAAGAGGAAAATTATCAGCTAAGAATTCTTTATCCAGAAAAGCTGTCCTTCAAAAGTGAGGGAAAAAATTTTGTAACAAGCTTTAGACCAACCAGAGACAACAGAGCCCATGCAGACAGAGACCTTTGGAGATGAAGAAGGCAAAACACCCCTGGGGGAGCTACACGAAACCAAAACCCAGAAGAGGAAGCTAGCAGATGTCACCATGTGCCCTCACAGCTGAAAGAGAAATCCCAAACTTCATCAGCCTTTCTCGAGTAAATGTAACCTCTTGTTGGTGCCTTAATTTGGGTATTTTAACAGCCTTAGAGCTATAAACCTGAAACTTAATAAATTCACCTTTTAAAAAGCCATTCTGTTTCTAGTATATCACATTCTGGGAGCTTTGCAAACTAGAACACATCTTTGTACCAGAGAAGTGGGGTGCTGCTGCAGTTTGCAAATACCAAACATGTTAGAATTGCTTTTTAAATGGATAAGGGGAAGATTCTGGAAGAGTTATGAGGTGCTTAATAGAGAAGTTCTAGAATGCTTTAAAGAGACCTTTGGTAGAGATGTGGATTCTAAAGGTACCTCTGACAAGGTACTGAACAGATGCGATGCATGTGTAATTGCACACTGGAAAGAAGGCAATCCTTGTTTTGAAGTGAAAAAGAATCTGCCCAAATTGACTGCTGGTTTTAGATGGGAGGCAGATTTTAAAAGCCACAAACTTGGATATTTAGCAGAAGAGATTTCCAAGTTGAATGTGGAAAGTGCAGCCTGGTTTCTCCTTGCAGCTTATAGTGAAATGCAAAAGGAAAGAGATAAGCTGAGAACTGAACAATTGTGTACAAAGAAATCAGAAACTGATGTTTTGGAAAATTCTGGGCTTCCAGAAAGGGAGACCCCAGAGAATAGTGCCCCCACATGAGGATTTAACCAAATATGGAACCAGTCAACCATTTCAGAGCAAGCCAGAATTGGAAATGGAGTTCTCTAGGAAGGATTTATGGAAAGTCCTATTGTCTAATGGGCACAATCTCAACATACTGCATAAAAAACATCAAGAGTGTTGTGGGATCTATATAAATGGAACCACTGCCAATCTGGACTAAGGGAAAGAAAATGGAAAAATTGGAAGAAAAATAACTTCAAAGGCAGAAACATGGAAGCTAAGGTCTGAAGCCCAGAAACCTCAAGCCAGGAGAATGGATCCCATCAAGCACTTGGAGAGGGTGAGCTTGCCCAGAAGGCAGAGGGTGGACTTTCCACCTTATTGTCCAAGAAGAGTTGTGCCCCAGGCGTCAGAGGTGGTGGAGCACATAAACCAGTAATTGGGGGGGAGCCTGGCTGCCACCCCATTGTTCTGGAGGGATTCTGAGTGTGTCCCAGAGTTGAGCCTTAGTGCAGCCCCAAAACTTGTAGAAGGAGGAGCCAAGAAAAAGGTGGTCTCCCCAATGTCCCCCAAGATTGCAACATGCCTCAGCATTTGTAGAGAGATCAAGGCCACTGCATGAGCCCTTGGAAAGCATGGGACTGCCACTTTCTTTGAAATCTAAGGGAGTTTTCCCTGCAGGTTTTAGGAACTGCCATAACCCAAAGAACCCCAAAGAGAGGTATGGAAAAATCAAAGGTGATGGTGGAATTAAAACATAGAAGATTGAACTTAACAAATGAATATGAATGCTGAATCATTAAATTGATATTTCTTTTAGTCTCCAGTATTTTAGAGCAGCTAGAAGTAAAAACCTAAAATTGTGAAATTGTAACCCATGTCAAAGTCTGAGATATGTTCTACAGCTAATTGTGGTGCTGTGATTTGAAATTTGCATATATGTTATTGTTCACAATGAAAAGAAGGAAAAAATGTCGATTGTGATGATAAAAAAAGTATTTAAGCTCTCTAGCCTCCTATACTCTGGAGCATCTAGAAGGAAAAATATGATAGGATTGTATAGTAGCCCATGACAAACTCTGGGATCTGTCCTGTAACCACTTGTTGAAGAGTGCTTTGAAAACTATTGCTTTTTCATTTTTTTGCTTTGTATATATGTTATACTATACAATTAAAAAAAGTTAAAAAAAAACCTTCAAAAAAAAAGGACATAGCTTTTCTGGGATACATAATAACTTCAAACTGGCACATTCCACTCTTTGGACCCTGAAAAGACATGTTCTTTCCAATGCAAAATACATTCATTCCATCACAAAATCACAAAGTCTTAAACCATTTCAGTAACAATACAAATGCAATACAAATTCAGAAACAATACAAAAATATCATCAAAGTCAGCTACAAGCATGGTCTGTCCTAAGGCAAAACACTCCTCTGGCTCTGGACCTGTGAAACACAAGTTATCTGCTGTCAATATACAAAGGAGTAACAATCATAGGATACATGTTTCCATTTCCACAGGGAGAAATTGAGGGAACACAGGGGTCACCAGTCCAAGCAGTTCCTAAAACCTGCAGGGAAAACTCCCTTAGATTTCAAAGAAAGTGGCAGTCCCATGCTTTCCAAGGGCTCATGCAGTGGCCTTGATCTCTCTACAAATGCTGAGGCATGTTGCAATCTTGGGGGACATTGGGGAGACCACCTTTTTCTTGGCTCCTCCTTCTACAAGTTTTGGGGCTGCACTAAGGCTCAACTCTGGGACACACTCAGAATCCCTCCAGAACAATGGGGTGGCAGCCAGGCTCCCCCCCAATTACTGGTTTATGTGCTCCACCACCTCTGACGCCTGGGGCACAACTCTTCTTGGACAATAAGGTGGAAAGTCCACCCTCTGCCTTCTGGGCAAGCTCACCCTCTCCAAGTGCTTGATGGGATCCATTCTCCTGGCTTGAGGTTTCTGGGCTTCAGACCTTAGCTTCCATGTTTCTGCCTTTGAAGTTATTTTTCTTCCAATTTTTCCATTTTCTTTCCCTTAGTCCAGATTGGCAGTGGTTCCATTTATATAGATCCCACAACACTCTTGATGTTTTTTATGCAGTATGTTGAGATTGTGCCCATTAGACAATAGGACTTTCCATAAATCCTTCCTAGAGAACTCCATTTCCAATTCTGGCTTGCTCTGAAATGGTTGACTGGTTCCATATTTGGTTAAATCCTCATGTGGGGGCACTATTCTCTGGGGTCTCCCTTTCTGGAAGCCCAGAATTTTCCAAAACATCAGTTTCTGATTTCTTTGTACACAATTGTTCAGTTCTCAGCTTATCTCTTTCCTTTTGCATTTCACTATAAGCTGCAAGGAGAAACCAGGCTGCACTTTCCACATTCAACTTGGAAATCTCTTCTGCTAAATATCCAAGTTTGTGGCTTTTAAAATCTGCCTCCCATCTAAAACCAGCAGTCAATTTGGGCAGATTCTTTTTCACTTCAAAACAAGGATTGCCTTCTTTCCAGTGTGCAATTACACATGCATCGCATCTGTTCAGTACCTTGTCAGAGGTACCTTTAGAATCCACATCTCTACCAAAGGTCTCTTTAAAGCATTCTAGAACTTCTCTATTAAGCACCTCATAACTCTTCCAGAATCTTCCCCTTATCCATTTAAAAAGCAATTCTAACATGTTTGGTATTTGCAAACTGCAGCAGCACCCCACTTCTCTGGTACAAAGATGTGTTCTAGTTTGCAAAGCTCCCAGAATGTGATATACTAGAAACAGAATGGCTTTTTAAAAGGTGAATTTATTAAGTTTCAGGTTTATAGCTCTAAGGCTGTTAAAATACCCAAATTAAGGCACCAACAAGAGGTTACATTTACTCGAGAAAGGCTGATGAAGTTTGGGATTTCTCTTTCAGCTGTGAGGGCACATGGTGACATCTGCTAGCTTCCTCTTCTGGCTTTTGGTTTCGTGTAGCTCCCCCAGGGGTGTTTTGCCTTCTTCATCTCCAAAGGTCTCTGTCTGCATGGCTCTGTTGTCTCTGGTTGGTCTAAAGCTTGTTACAAAATTTTTTCCCTCACTTTTGAAGGACAGCTTTTCTGGATAAAGAATTCTTAGCTGATAATTTTCCTCTTTCAGAAACTTAAAGATGTCATACCACTGCATCTCCGTGGTGGCTGTTGAGTAGTCAGTACTTAGTCTTATGTGGCTTCCTTTGTATGTGATGGATTGCTTTTCTCTTCTGCTTTCAGGAATTTCCCCTCCTTTTCAGTATTTGACAGTCGAATTACTATGTGTCTTGGAGTGGGTCTAATTAGAGTCATTCTATATGAAGTTAGCTGGGCTTCACTGATTTGTATATTTATGCCTTTTATAAGGGTTGGGAAGTTTTCCCCAATTAATCTCTTCAAATACTCTTCCTAGCCCTTTACTCTTCTCTTTTCCTTTTGGGACACCAATGATTCTCATATTACTATGTTTCATATTGTCCATCATTTCCCTGAGATACAAATAAAAATTTTCCATTATTTGTTCTTCTGTGTGTTTGCATTCAATTGCCCTGCCTTTTAGTTCACTTATTCTTTCTTCTGCTTCTCAAAATCTGCTATTGTGTGTCTCTAGTATATTTTTAATATGACCTACAGTATCCTTCATTTCTGTAAGAACTGCTGTTTTTCTATTTACTCTTTCAAATTCTTCCTCATGCTCTTCTAGTATGTTTTTGATATCCTTTATGTCTTTCACCAATTCGTTGAAGTAATTTTGGAGATTTTTATATACTTCGTTGCCTAGTTGTTCCAAATTCTGTATCTTCTCTGGCTTTTTAATTTGGTCATTTGGCTTGGCCATCTCTTCTTGCATCTTCACGTGCTTTATGATTTTTCTGCTGATTTCTAGGCAGTTGATTATCTTGATAAGATTATTTTGAAAGTTGATTTCCTTTGCTCGCCTAAGATTTTAGATTTGCTTGCAATGAAGGTCAGAAAAGCAGTCTGCCAGACTGCACCTCCCCTATCTTCCCAACAGCTGGCGCTCTTGCGCACCTCTTCCCCATAATCCCATTTCTTGCTAACTGTGGCAGCAAACTGGACCGCGCCCCAACCAGGCTACAATCCAGCCAAGGTCACTGCTTTCCATGTACGTTGTTAGCTGCCAACTCCTGGGGTAGGGATTGAGCACTGTACGCCTTGAGTGAGACGCCGCCTGTGGGCACAATGTGACTGGTGCGTCCCAGACTTCCTCGTGAAAGGCCTCAGATGGTGGCACTGAGCGTTTCCACTTCACCAGCCAACAGCCTGGGAGTGACCTGCTTTTTGCTGTCCAGCAACACCTGGGTTTATATTAGGGTACTGTTTAGATAGTTCAATTATCTCCATTTCTCAGCCAAAACAGGAGCTGGTAAATGCGCAGGGTGTGAAGATCAGCTCCTACTGTGCCAGGGACTGGGGACGCTCGGCTAAATCCTGTAATTTCCTTGCATTTTTCTAATCTAACCGGCAGGTGGTGCTGTGCGGTCGCTTAATCGTCCTCCAAAGCTTTTTGCCTCTGAGCCTAGGCAGCATCTGATCTGGCAGGTTCAATTTCTTCAAGTCCCAGATGTGTCTGACCAGGAGGGCTGAATTGTCTCCAGGCCCCCAGCTGTCTCTGACGGGGTGGGGCTGAATTACCTCGTGGAGCCCCTAGCAGCTTCTGACTGGGCGGGGCTGTACCTGCCGGGTTCCTACGCCCTCACTTCACAGGCCAAAATCCGGCTCAATGTTGGGCTGTGTCCCCCCTTATTTGCAGTGGAGGGCTCCCCCAGCTGCCCCAGTTCCCCAGGCAAGGATCAGGCTTCCTGCTGCCGTTTCCCTCCCAGGTGAGAGAGGGGCACCAGCACGCAGGGCTGAAAACACAATCTCCACATTTTCTCAATGTCCCCCAAGGTCCTTCAGTGACCTGGATGCTGAAATGTACCCCCCACCCCCACCCCCACCAGTCCTCTGAGTCCCCAAACCAAGGGTTTGGGGAGTCTCAGCCTGGCTGCCTGCTGCTTTTAGGGAAGGTTCTGTGGTTCCAACTAGTTCTCCAGTTTGTATGATTCTCTCCTGCTTCTCTTTTGCATTCCACCCTTCCCCACGACTTAAGTCCTGCGTGGGTCTCTGTGCGCTTGGTTCTCTGTGTCCGGATACAGGTAGGGACCTGTCTCACTGCTGTGAGAGACTTTATAGTCCACGCGCCCGGTGGGCAGTGCAAAGGGTCCCGGCTGACTTTCCGAGGTGTGTGGGACTGTGTGTGTGTGTGTGTGTGTGTGTGTGTGTGCATGCGCGTGTATGTGAAGAGGAATGGCCACTCTGGGACAGAAGTTTCCTAGCTGATATTTTTCTTTTTCTTCAATTTAGATTTGTAGAACCCTTTTCCAGTCCACACCTTCCTCCGAAGTTCTGTACGACTGGGAATAGTACTTTTCTTTCACTGTACCTCTAAGGAGACGTTACCAATAGCTATTTTTTTCATCTCCATGTTGATCAATAATTTACATTTGATATTGTATGTTCACGTATTTATTAGGTACCTACTGCTAGATTGATACTAAACGCTGTTAGACTTTTACAGCTGTGTAATACTTTGCAGTTATCAATCCCTTTAATGTTCAAAGTTGCAATTTTCTACTTAATCCTGGTAATCTAGATATTTTATAAATGTTTTAAGAAGATATAGTGATGGGAGAAGAGATGTAGCTCATTATTTGCAGATGGATATGACTGTCACCTAAAAATTTAATAAAATCAATTGAAAAACGATTAGATCTACCAAAGCATTAGAAGAAGATAGAGAAGTTGAATGAGTGGCAAATCTTCTTAAGTAAATAGATGTTCCAGAATTTATTTTTTTAAAAAGATAGAGAGGGCGATGCAATAGTGGCTCAGTGGCAGAATTCCTGCCTGCCATGCTGGACACCTGGGTTCGATTCCCAGTGCCTCCCCATGTAAAGAAAAAAAGATGGAGAGATGCAGCTCCATTAGGTCTTAAATTAAAAAAGTTGGTGCTATTTGTACTGGTTAAAGACAGAGAACTTTTTTCTGCATATCTAAAGGGAATATCAATTTGTAGAACACTTTTGGGCAATATGGCATGTTGTATGAATGTAAAACACTGGGCTTAACTTTTATTCTAGAGATAACACTTTTAATATTATTTCTCACAAAAAACGATTGCATGATGCCAGACTATATGCCAAGGATATTTATTCAAGTATTCATTGAAACAAAAAAGCTGGAAATAAGTAAAATATCCAACAAGAAGGCAATTATTAAATTATGTTTTATTCGTACCTTAGAATGCTATACAGACATTAAAAAGAATTAAGTAGCAATATCTAAACCCAAACTTAATTCTTCCTTCTTATCTTCACTTTCAAAACTCTTTTCCATTCTTTATATTCATAAATGATATCCTCATCTCTCTGTTGTTCTTTAAATAGAACTTAAAGTATTCTTTAAATAAAAAAATCTCAGCAGTATCCAAGAAGACATCCTTCCCAGCCCATCTGCTCCAATGGCACATCCCGAGAGAGACTGTCCGTGGCCACCTTTCTAATACAGCAACCCCCTAATCGGTGACTCAGCCTCTTCTTCATTATCCTATATTCATATATGTAGTTTAATATCTCCTCCCAAAGCATATTTTCCATGAGAGCAGAGCAGAGACTTGCTTGTGTTCATTGTTATATCTTCAGACCAGTGCCTAGAATAATATAAGTGCTCATTAAAAATTTGTTCAAAAAAAGAATGAATGAATGAAGTCCTGATATATGATCGATACTGAAAAAAATTAACAGTATTCTATTTAATCTAATTTTTCATAAAGGATATTTCTGAATTTTGCTTGAGCTAGTTTTGTGTTTTTTCTTCTGGAGTCTTCAAAGTGTTTGATCAATGTCTATATTTCATATTCTTTTGAAGTGAGCACAGACGTTATCGTGTGGAGTAAAGAGGCTAAATCCTTTGATCGAGGTCACACATCTCCAAGTCAGATTTAACAATTTAGAAGAAAATTTACCTCAATCGTCATTCACTCAAAGTTCATTTTCCGTTGCTGAACAGAGACAGTAAAACTCTCAGGGGAGCTCTCAGTACCACTCCTCAGTTACTCACCAGTTAGGACCTGTTGATTTTCCGTATCTTTCATCAGTTCTTCCACATCAGACACATAACTAACTGGAACCCGCTTTTATTGCCACTGGCATCGCAAAATGGTACAGCCACGTTGGAAACAGTTGGACAGTTTTTTAAAATGTTAAATTTAGAATTACCATATGATTCAGCAGTTCCACTCCCAGGTATACCCTAAAGAGAAAGAAAAAGATATTCACACAAAAACTTGCATGGGAATATTCAGAGCAACATTATTCATAAAATCCAAAAGGTGAAAACATCCAAATATCAACCAATAAATGGACTTACAAAATATAGTCTATCCATAAAACATGATATGCTAGGGTGAAAGAAATCAGGCATGAATGTCCACACATTGTATGATTGCATTTAAATGAAATGTCCAGAATAGGCAAATCTGTAGAGACCGGAAGTAAAATGTGGAAAATATACTTTGGGAGGAGATATTAAACTATACATATGAATATAGGACAATGAAGAAAAGGCTGAGTCACAGATTCGGGTGCTTGCTGTTTTAGAAAGTTGCTTTAGAAAGGACTAAGTGGATTGAAGAATAACTTTTAAAGAACACAGGGTTATTTCTGAGAGTGATGAAAATGTTCTGAATTTAGACTTTTTTTTGATGGCTACACAACTATGGGCATACACTAAAAATGATTGAACTCCACACTTTAAATAAATCAGTTTTATAATACGCAAATTATATTGCAATAAAAATTATAAACATGCTAATTGGCACAATTAATGTAGTGTTTTCAGCAGCTCATGTAAGACACTGCTCACTTTTTATCTAGGTCTTCTATAAGCCTCTGAAAGAACAGTTGGAATGTCTCCTACAAAAATTGGGAAACATTTAAATTCTCCTATTCTATTATGTACTTTGAAATTCTGTTACTGAGTGTGCACTGATTTACAGTCGTAACGCCTTCCTGATACATTGTACTTTTAGAATTATGAAGCCTTCCTTTCTATCTCTGATAGTAATCTTGTCGAAGTCTATATTATCTGATATTAAAATTGTCTTTTCAGTTTATTTTTTCATGGTTTATCTTTTTTTCTATATATTTGCTTTCAACTTGTGTGCATTGTATGTATTTTGTGTATAGTCTTTTTCTTTTATTTTTTGGCCACTCCATCAGTGTCTGCCTTTTAATTGCAGGGTTGGGATTATTAACATTTCATGTATTATTGATATATTGGATTTGGGTCTATCATTTTATTCTTTTTTATTTGTTTGGCATCTGTTTTTTTCCCCCTCTGTCTTTCCTTTCCTGCCTTCTTTTGAATTATTTAAATTTCTAAGTTGAGATCTATTTTAATTTGGCTATTAATGTTTATGACTACATCTCTTGGTATAGTTTTTTAAGTGGATTCTTTAGGAACTACAGCATGCTTCTCAACCCTTTCACAGTTTACTTAGTGTTAACATTGTACTATTGTACTATTTGACATAAAATGAGAGAATCCTGAGAGTTTATAGGTCATTTTAGAGCTCCCCTCACTGATCTTTAATTATCACATGTATTACACTGATATACGTTCAAAACCCCAATAACAAAAGTTATTTTCACTCTCAACAGTCATGCTTGTTTGAAAAAGTTTAAGAGGAAAAAGCAATATTGTCTATTTAACCTATTAATTATCATTTCTCTTGCCTTATTCCTGAGGATCCATGTTTCCTGCTGGTATCATTTCTCATTTGCTTAAAGAATTTTGTTTTAACATTTCTGGTAGAACAGATCTTCTAGCACCAATTCTCTTAGTTTTGCTTCATGTGAGAATATCTTTATTTCCTCTAATTCCAAAAAGACAATTTTGGTGGATATTGAGTTCTGGGTTGACAGTTATTTGCTTTCAGTAAATTAAAAAAGTTGTTCCATTGTCTTTTGGCTTCCAAGGCTATTGATAAAAAATCCATGGTCATTCTAATTATTGTCAACAGAAAACCATGTGTCACATTTCTCTCTGTGATCTAAGACTATTTTCCTCATCTTTGTTTTTCAGTAGTTTGATAACGAAATGCATAAATGTGGTTTTCTTTTAGATTTATTGGTTGGTGTTTGCTGAGTTTATCATATCTATAAATGTATGCTTTTCAACATAATTTGAAGGTGTCAGCTATTGTTCCTTCTGTCCCCAGAACTTCTTCCTCTCTTTCTCGGACTCCAGTGATACACATGTGTAACTTTTTTGTTGTCCTACAGATATCTGAAGCATTGTTCATTTTTCCAATTGTTTTTTACTTTCTATTCATCACATTGGGCACTCTGTATTTATATATCTTCAAGTTCAATGACTTTTTCCTTTATCATCTACTATTTTGTTATTGACGTCAAGTGAATTTTTAAATTTCAAATATTGTGTTTTCTTAGATCCAACATTTTTATTTGATGTTTTAAAATATTTTCTACTTTTGAGAGCTTTTTTCTTCCAAATATTTTAGATTGAACATAGTTATACTGTCTTCAGATATAGCACAGTTATAGCTGCTGCTTTAGGTATAATTTTGTCTGCTAATTCTCATTCTGGACTATCCTGAGTTTGCCATCGGTTAATTGGTGTTTTTCTTTGAGAACTGGTCACATTCTGCTGACTCGTTGCATAGGAAGTAATTTTCTCTTGTAGTCTGCGCATTTTGAATGTCATGTTGTGTGGAATCTGGTTTCTAATTTAATTATCTGGAGAATATGGATAGGTTTTAATTAATTAATTAATTAAAAAAAATTTTTGCAGCAATTAATTCACTTTGGTTTAGACTGTAAGTTCTATCTGTTGTTCTGTGCATAGTTGTTGGAATCTCAGTTCAGTTCTCAAAGCCTTGTCATTCTCATTTGGGTTTGTATTGCGTATGATAAGATCAGTTGTGAGTCTGAGATGTCAGCAGTTCATTGACAAAATTGTGGAGTCTGATTCTCCCCCTCTCTTTGCTTGAGGATTCTTCCTCTTCTCTCCACCCACATGTGCTCCTTTCTCAGTTACCAGAGAAAGGGGCTTTCTTTTGGAGTTTTCGCTGTCTGCTGTCACTGCTCTTCTCCTCCAGGGCCATGTCCCAGCTTGGGTCAAGGTATGAATAATTCACTCCAGGTATTTGGTTCTCCAAGTCTTGATTCTCCTCCACAATCTACTTGTTTTGTTTAATTTTCCAAGTTCTCAGGTATTTATTCTTTGGATATTATCTAGAACTTTCATTTTCTGCAGCAGAGAAAATGGACTGTAGAAAACATCGCTGTTATTCCATAACCAGGAAAATTTTATGTATATTTTGAAGTGACTATTTGGAGGTCTTGGGCATTTTGATACTTACATCTGTGTATGCTTCTGTGAACCTTTAGATACTCGCTTCATTTTCATAATCACGTCACATGGAAAAAATAACCCATTACCCCATTAAATAACTTAAAAAAGTGATTTTAGAACAAAGACATTCCATATTGTATGAGGACTTCAGGCTTCTGGCATAATTATTAAAGGGTCTTAAGACAAGGTCTTCAACGAAAATTCACATTTAAGACTAAGATATAATTAGTGCAGTTCCACTCCCATCACTTTACATCCATGATGACATTCTTTTTCTCCATCTTTGTCCTGTTCAGACGAGCTGCTACATGCTTGGCGCTTCATCCACTTTTAGGAGGGGGACACGGACACAGAGAGTGATTTAGTTAGGTGAGGCATGTAAAAGGAGACCCTGTAGATTGCTCTTTAAATTGTTCACTGACCATTCAGGTCTTGCTGAGGCCCCTTTCTTAGAAATAAAGAAAAAGGGCAGTTCATATGGATAATTTTAACTAAATTTCTGGCCTCATGGTCACATTTATCTATTCTGAGGTGGGATGCTTCTTTTCTCAGGTTCTCCTTGTTACTCTGAATATAAGAACTGTATGATAAACTAAGTCTCTGTAATTCTTCCCTTATTAAACTCCACCTTCAGAGCTTGGCTGATTGGTGAGGATTATGTTATTCTATATGCATTTTGTGATTAGCATTTTCCCCTCCTTCACACTTTCATTATCAGTTCTTTTGCCCTCTGGGGTTAAATAGATAGAACTCTGATTGTCTCAAAAAATATGTGTCAATATACAAAAAGATGCTTTCCCAGGTTTCTGGATGATATAGATGTAGTACAGATGCAGACTGATGCTACACTAGGAACTACTAACTAGACACTTTTTAAGACAGGAAATAAGAAGAGAGTCTTCTCCTGAGGTGTATGAATTCCAAGGAAAGATGACTATATTTGCTAGATGAAGAAATATAGAGAGTTGGTATTTGCCAACTCTTAAATCTCACAGTGAGATCTCATTTTCCTATTTGGCATAAAAACTTTAGAAAATAATCCAGAATGGAATCAATGAGGCCATTTTAATTTCTCTTTTGCTTACAAAATTTCAGTCCATATTTTGTTGCTGTTTCTATAAATTTACTGATTAATGGCAAACCAATCAGGCAACAATAAAATAGGTTTATGAAATACTTGACAATTCATGCCAGTAATTTCTGGTGAGAAAAACTTTTCTGCTGGCATGCAAATTTACTTTTGCCACCTTTTGAAAGGGAAGGAAAATTAACATAGTGCAAAACAACAAGACCATTATTGTCAGGACATTCATTCTAAAGGAACTTAAGAAACAAAGCCCAGTCTTTTAAATTAATGGCCATTATTACAAATCAGTGACCTATTGTCTCTGGGCAAGAGGTCACAGGAGATGCCTGGTGGGCAACAGTACATCAAACCAGAGGTGACTCTGATGCTATTATTTATGCAATTATAATTAGCTATTAGCTAGCCAGCTCTAATTCCATTAAGTTCATTTATAACCTCGAAGGTAGAGAGGAGGCTATTTGCATTAAAAAATTGTTATTAAGAAGATTCAGAATTGGTTCTGTATCTTCTGTTACGTGGTAATGAAAATTTAAGGATTAGAATGACACTAAAATTTGAGACTTAGAAATTGGTTTCAGTCCATATTTTTCAATTGAAAAATGCACAATCAAATTGTTAGAATTTTATCATGGAAAGCATGAAGAAAAGGAAAAGAAAAATATTACTCATTTATTCATTCTTTAGCAAAGATTCAAATGATCCTGTGCCATTTATTAACATTTCTTAGTCTCTATTCCTGCCAGAACTAAGGAATTCAATTCCTTCCCTTCTAATTAAGATCTTCCTTTCTTCCTTGGTCCCTGGAACTGCTTCTGCTTTCCTTACAGGTCATTTGAGGTTAATCAGCAAAGTCACTACTAAAAATTCACTATTAAGTATGATATTTTCAGCATATTTGCTCTCACAAAGAATGCTGCCAGGAGATTTCCATAATCACTTTTCCAAAATTTATACAAAAAATGGGATTTTAGTAGTGATTTTGAGTGTAACTGTAAGTTAATAATACCTTTAAACTGTTTTTGAAAATAATATTTTTGAGTACTTACTGTTAATGTGATATGATGTCAAATATTGTGTGGATATAAATAAATTAGATGCTATAAATCTATTTCTGTGAGAGTATGACCTTGAACAAGACTCTCAATGTTCTCAAACTTTCATTTGATTCTACGGAGTTCAGGCTACCAGATAAGCTTTATTCCTCCCTTCAACTCACTGTCCACATCTGGTTACCAAATTCTGTCAGTTCTCCTTGTGTAAGATATTGTAAATAGTCCCTGTGGTAGGTAGATTCAGTTGTCAACTTGGCCAGGTGAAGGCACCTAGTTCTGTTGCTGTGGACTTGAGCCAATGGTATGTGAACCTCATCCGTTCCTGATTACATCTGCAGTTGGCTAGGGGGTGTCCCTGCTGCAATGAATGATGTTTGACTTAATTGGCTGGTGCTTAAATGAGAGAGCTCAGTGTAGCACAGCCCAAGCAGCTCAGCGTACCTCATCTCAGCACTCGCAGCTCAGCCCAGGCCTTTGGAGATGCAGAAAGAAATCACTCTGGGGAAAGTTGTTGGAACCAGAGGCCTGGAGAAGAGGCCAGCCGAGATCACCCTGTGCCTTCCCATGTAAGAAAGAACCTCAGCTGAAAGTTAGCTGCCTTTCCTCTGAAGAACTAAGGAAATAAATCCCCTTTTATTGAAAGCCAATCCATCTCTGGTGTGTTGCATTCTGGCAGCTAGCAAACTAGCACAGTCCCATACTCTCCACTCTTACTAGATTACATCTTCCCTTATATTCGCCTAAACGATTGTAACAGTTTTCCTAATTGATTTCCTTGCAGTTGTTCTTTCCCTGTTCAAGTCTTAAAATATCTTTTTACAGAAAACACTATTTGACAATAATGATGTCCAAGAACTACATATGCAGAAGTACGAGAGGGCTGGGAGCTAAAGTGTGCAAGCAGTAGATATTATGCAATTAATCATGATAAACTGAAAGGTGTTTGCAAGTCTATGAACAAAGGAAAGGTAGGGGAGAAATGAATTCTTTCTGGAGGTTATGTGACTTCCAAGGAAGCATGACAGTTGTTTTAGACACTGAATGATAAACTTCATCATTGGTAACATACATTCTTCTGCCAGATTAGTTATTCTGAATAATTCCACTTACATTAAAATGAGATGCAATAATGATAAACTATAGAAATTTTCAAAAATAACTTAGTAATTAATTGAATACTTTAATAATTTAATCAAAATTTAAAAGTTGGGATTTGGGGCAACAAAGGGTGTCATTTGAGAAGCCCAATTGCCTTGTACCATTTGAGGGCCTATGGTGCCTTGCAGCCTTTTCTGCCAGAAAAAAAGCCACTGACACCATGGAAAACTGTGTTTGGATACAACCTCTCCATCTGGGACTTAAACACTAACTGGATAAGTGTCTTGAAATATTTTCTCATGTTCCATAGGTTTTGTTTTCACTTTTTAATGGTGGCTTTTGATACACAAAAGTTTTTAATTTTTATGACGTTCCATTTATCTGCTTTTTGTTGCTTGTGCTTTAAGTGTAAAGTCTAAGAAATCATTCCTAACACAAGATCCTGAAGATGGTTCCCTATTTTCTTCAGCAGCAAAAAGATAAACAGCCCAATTAAAAAAATGGGCAAAATATTTGAATAGGCATTTCTTCAAAGAAGATCTACAAATGGCCACAAAATGCATGAAAAGATGCTCAACATCAGTAGCCATTAGGGAAATGTCAATCAAAAACTACAGTGACATATCATTTCACACACAACAGAATGAATAATACTAAAAAAATGGAAATTACTAGTGTTGGAGAGGATGTGGAGAAATAGGAATACTCACTCATTGCTGGTGGGAATTTAAAAGTTTGTACCCAATGTGGATGAATATTGTTTTCCTGGGAAAAAGAATGTTGTGTTTGGTATTTGTTTAAGTGTGTAGAAAAGAGACATTGTCACCCATTATTGTAGTATATTTTTGTTAGGATCTTTTAGGTTTTAAGGAAAAAAAGAAAACTTTAGTTAGCTAGGAGTTTATTCCAAAGATTTGAAGAAAATTAAAGGAAATAGGAATGAGAATGTATTTTTCATGCATGGTAACTTTTTTCGCAACTGGTGTATCATTCTGTCCACAGCAGGTCCGCATTCTTTCCCTCCTGTGATTCAACTTTTGTTCCACCTTTGTAGTGACTTGGTTGTTCTCTCTTTGCTTCCACTGCTCTCATTACTACTGAATATCTTTCTCTTCTCTTTTCCATTGTTTCTGCTTAAATTTATGACTTATGGAAACTCACAGTTTTTGTTGTTGATCCTACAATCTCAGTGTGACAGACATGGGTGCACAGTGTGCTTCTTTTGGTTTGGCTCTAGTCACAGCTACTGACTGTGATGCATTTAGTACAACTCTCCAGTCTGGTTTTGTTCCTATAGCGATGAAATCCTCAGTCCTTCACTGTTCAATTGTATACACGGTTTATCTTTCATAACTAAATATTTCCCTTTCAGACATTCCTTCAATTGTTTTGGGAAAACATAATTTCATACTTGGATTTGTCTAATAGTATAAAATGGTTTTACTGAGGAAAAAACATCCATGAAGAATCTTCTATCTGCCAAGATGTAAAATGTTGAGCCACTAGGAAAAAGACTGAATTTCAGTCATTCAGATAAATCAGAAATATAAGTAATAACAGTACAAAAGACAGCAAACGAAGAGCCAAAATCAATCTATAAATGAACTGTGCAGAGAATACAAAGGGAGGGGTGATTATGTGTTGAGAGGGAAAACGTGGTGATTATAAAATTGGAATATTGAAGAGAAGTGAAGAGGAATATTGTAGGTGGAGAAAGCATCTGTTCTGAAGATCCTGAGCCATAATATTTTGTTATCGCCTTCACTAATATAAATTCCTACTTCTTTATGGGAGCAATTATCCTTTCACATGATATAGAAAGGAAACTATTATGAGTATAAATAATACTGGGAATGACAAATAAATGTCATAACTGTATATGCTACTATTAAAAAGTAGTCATCTATATTTTCTAAAGAAGCAACAGTTATATTAGTTAACAAAAGTATCCAATCACTATAGATGGAAGTATCCATTAAGCATGGCATTTTAACATCTTAAACATTTTAACATTCAAAAGCAGCTGATAATTTAAGCTGTCTGACTGTTTCCTAGTTTTGCACAAGCAAATGAGAAGAAAAATAATTTAGCATTTCACAGATGTTTCTATTCTAGGAGAAGTGAATTTATTACTTTTCTGAATAAGATTCATATGTGTAAAACTCTTTGGAGACCCAGATGTACCAATTTATGAATACATCATTTTGTAGTCTACTGTTTTCAAAATCTCCTTTTATCAAATTGAAGATTTGTTAGTCATTTGTCTTAATAAAACTTATTGGAACTAAAGAAGACACTATTAAGTATCCCTGGGAGTGGAATTATGTATAATAATAATATTGGAAATGGCATTATTTAAATAGAATCTTAAACTTCTAGAGTTAGATTAGGTAAGGAGTTGTCTATCTGTTAAGAACCAAGTTGGTTCAAGAAAGAATTTTTGAAAACCATAGAGATTTTTAAGAACAGTTTCATGACAGCATAATGAAAGTCTTCAAAATTCACTAGTGAGCTCTCTCTGTCTCAGCCTTTTGTGTCTCAAAATTTTCTAACCATAAATCTGTTCTCCCTATTATCGTAAAAATGTCTGCTGAGTTCTAAAGATAAGAGGAGGCCCATTAGAAACATCCATGGAAGGCTTCGCCATATGTGATATTGCATCACAAGGAATCACTCTTTTACATCTTCCAGGACCCTGGGTTTCCATATGGATGCTATGTGTTTAGAATTTTTGTCTCTGTGAAATAAACGTTTCTTATTTGACATCATGGAAACATTCCGGTATTAAGGAAGATAATGCCAGCTATAATATGCACACCTAAAATTCTATAAAAGAAGCATATTTCATGATTATGTAAAGTTCAAATGGCTATTCAAGGTGGCTGGCAGCTCTCCCTAGAACCAGCCAGGCTTTCTTTGTCTTGGAGCCCCACAGCATTCAATCAGTGCTCCCCGGGTTGCTTGCCCTGCTTGTCTGCATCAAGCCAATGGAGAGGAAAGGGTGCGGAGAATCACTAGTGAGGGGTTTTTAATGGATCACGTCTGTAGCTACTGCACATCAGTTTCTCCCACATTCTGTTGAGGTTTGATAGGTTGAAATATATCCCTGAACAAACACACACTTTTAATTGTAATCCACGTCCCTGTGAATGTGAATTCATTGTAAATAGGACCTTTTTAAGGTGTGACAGACTGAACCAATGTAAGCTTTAATTGGGATTGCTGGAGGTCTTAAAAGGAGAAGGCAACAAAGAGAAGCAGGAAGCCAGCGGCAACCGGAAAGAGAAAGGAGAAGGTATCACCATGTAACGGGAAAACCAAGAAACCCCACACATTGCCTGCAATCAGCACCAGAAAGCTACAGTCTTTGGGGAGAAGGAAAGCCTTGCTGATATCTAGATCTTGGACTTCTAGCCTCAAATCTGTGAGCCAATGAATCCTCATTGTTTAAGCCCATATCGGTTTGTTGTATTTGTGATAGCGTCTCAGGCAAACTAAGAGCGCGGTGACACAGTGATATGGCCACAACTACCTGTAAAAGAGGCTGTGTCTTTTTTGAAATAGAGTTAGGTTGTATGCTCAGAAAAAAGACGGAATGGATTCTGTGAACTACTGGCCAGTATCTTCTAGATATTCCCTTCTAGCATCATTCCTGTACCAGTGGCTTTAAAATTTTTGGATCACATACCACTTAAAATCAGAAAATCTTTGTTTCCCCATGCACTTCTTTAGGTTGCTTCTAGAGTATTATCTTATCAGCGTGTGCTTAGTTTTCACAATATTTATCAGCTGACAACTTGATTACAAATTAGAAACAAGAATTGGAACAACGTGAATTGCGAAAAGGTTTTGTTTCTCAGTGACTGATTCTTCTCACCACCTATCATCATTTTGGTGCTTGTGGTAGGTTGAATTAAGTACTCGTTTCTCAGTGACTGATTCTTCTCACCACCTATCATCATTTTGGTGCTTGTGGTAGGTTGAATTAAGTACTCGTTTCTCAGTGACTGATTCTTCTCACCACCTATCATCATTTTGGTGCTTGTGGTAGGTTGAATTAAGTACTCTAGAAAAAACATGTTCTCAATCTTAATCCCATTCCTGTGGGTGTGAACCAGTTGGAAAAAGGACCTTCTAGTGATGCTGTCTTTAATTCAGGTGTGGCCAACTGAATCAAGATGAGCCATAATCCTATTACTGGAGGTCTTATAAAAAGGCTATGGGAGGCGCCAAAGGACAGGTCTGTGGGAATCCAGTCAAGAAAGGAGAGGAGGAACCTCAAGGTTGCTAGCCTGCCAGAATGCCCCTGAACCCTGGAGGAGTCGTCCATCCTCCAAAACCTTGGGTAAATAAATTTTCATTGTTCAAGCCAACCCATTTGTCATAGCAGCTGGGAAACTAAGATAGTGTCCTAGATATTCTTGTCATCTGGGACAAACACAGTACGACTCAGGGTAACTAAGAGATTTACTTTCCCTTCTTCACTGCTACAGAAAATCCTTATGTGGGCCTGGTTTGCATCCGAACTGCTTTGGAAAGTTGGGATTCATTAGTGAACAAAAGAGGTAAGACCTGTTTCCCTTAGAGATTACATTTAGGTGCAGGCGATATAAATTCAACAATAAATGTAGTGAATGAGGGAATTACATGGTTTATAAGAAAATGATAAATGAAATGGGAAAAGGGCAAAGTAGACACTGGTAAGAGGCAGTCAAGAATGTGGTCTTAGGTAGCTGCTTGTAATTTTGGATAGGGTAGTCAACTTTACTGGTATATTACATTTGACCAACTACTTAAAGGAAATGATTTCCGAGGAAGAGAATTCCAAGTAGAGAGAACAGGCTGTGCAAAGATTTTAAGGTTTGATCATGTCTTGTGTGTTGGAGGAACAGCAGGTAGGGGCAGAGTGGCTGGAAAAGAATCAGAAAAAGGGAGGTAATGAAGAGGTCAGAAGCTCAAGAATGAAGAGTTTGTTTGCACAGACATTCTGAAAGAGTTCAAAAAAATGAAATGCAAAGTGACTTGTTAAAAACAGGCTGTTTCCTTTATACCAGTTTTTAAAAAAACCTTACATACTCAGGGATAATTTGAATAAAATTGAATAATAGTTTTTAGCTATACCACTTATGTTCAGCATACGTTACAAGTAACAAATAATTTAGCGTACTTTTCAGTTTCTCCTTTTGATAAAGGTGTGTCATTTACAGAGGAGATTACTAATGTGTAAAATCTCTGTGAATGTACTACTGAGTAGAGTTAACAGAGCAGGGCTTGGGGTCCATGGGTGGAGATGGTTGGTCTCATGTCTCCTGTCCTGCCCCCAACTTCAGTAGGGTCCCTCTGCTTCTAGCCCAGCAGAGGTCTGTCAACTCTCTCGTCCCTCTCTTAGCAGAGAAAGTCTCTGCCTGCAACTCAGTAAGACTTTGAGCGCTTTAGAGTGTCCTGATGAGAAGAATTATCTAGGCAAACTTTCTCCTTAGCCATACCCATAAATTTGAAGGTAATCTGGGAGAGTTTCCCCTTGACTCATGTCTGTTTCTATGCTGTCCTTTTCTCCATCAATTCCCCCTCTCTCCTAAATGCAGAGAGAGAGAGGGAGAGAGAGGTTGGGGCAAGAAGGTTTAAAGAAGGTTTAGAGTAATCTCTCCCTTCTCTGATCTCTCCCACACTCTCAACAAAGGTAAGTTATTTATAAATGCTTCCAGAGTCCTTGCAATACCCTGCACAGAGAAGTGCAAGCCAGAATATATGTGGCATGGTTTGAACCAGAAAATTCTCCAAAAGGACACCTTTTTTTTAGAAATGACAATTTGGCTTAGTAGGCAGAACCCAATTAGAATTCTTGATGTGTTTAGAATCTTAGAATACTTTTCAATCGAAGAAATAAAGTTTTAACCCTTATCTGCAAGATAATGAAACAGAAGTGAATTTGGAATTTAGTCATATAGTTCAACAGAAAGAGAAAAACTATTAATTTATTAAGTATGGTTGGTGTAAGAGTCAGGGAAATTATATTGGTTATTCAGTAATCTGTGTTTTTTCTTTGTTAATCAGGTGAGTAGGTACTTGGCAAAGTGAATGTACAAATAAATGCTACTCATCATTGCATCCTTACTATGTGCCTTGAACACTATCATATGTTTCTGTGAACTGGAATTGAAACCTCCACTTATAGGGTGCTGTTTAGATTCCTATTAAAAACTCCCCAATTTTCTAATAGGAATTTTGATGTATTTTTATACTACAAAGCTATGTCCCCCTCTTTGTTTTTCTTTTACAAATTATAAAGATACTTTTCCTATGCTTAATTCATCCCTAATTTTTGGACAGATGTTATATCAATTTTAATAGTGATGATTAGTCAAATAATTTTTTCATGAGACATTGTGCTTTAATATGTCTCCATTTGTTTTTTTAAGATGAGCTTTTGGTTTCTCATTGTCCTGCATTCTTCCCCTGTGGCTGTGTCTGTCCTCATGAGTCAGTTAACTGTATAACTGTATTCTCATTGTTGAAAGATTTATACCCATTCAGGTAAGATAGATTTTCAATGTTTCTTTTTTCCTTGAATGTAATAATATTTCAGATTAGTGAAATCATTTCCAATCCCTCAATACTTAAAGGGCAGAGAAATTTCCCAAACAATCCTAGAGAAAATCCATCATTCCAAAACTTTAAGATTAGTCCCATTTATCTTTACTGACAGAGCAGTTGTTGCAAAAACTTTAAAGAGTGGATAGTATTTTTAAACAGCTGTTTTACAATTTCTCTGCCATTACTGAAGTTTAGACATGGTGACTAATGTACAGATTCCTGCTCAGTGCACCTGGGGTCTTCCCCCAAAGGTAGCATTTCCAATGGAATTCTGACAATTTCAAAAATGATGCCATAAGAGAAAGATTAAGAGGAGCTTTAGAGTTTTAGTTTTGGGGGAATTTTATTTTGTCTTTGATAGGGGGTTAAATGAACAACTAATTGTGCAGCTGGTTTTCTTAAACAAAGATTTTTAACTCTACGATGATCACTAAAATTGTATCTTATATTCTTCCCTGGACCACTAGCTTGACTGTATTTTAGATGCTGGCAGGTCACCCAAGTTTACCTCTTAAATGAGGGAAGCATTTGATTAACATAACTAGTCTGATCACACTTTTATTTTACATTTCCTCCGGGTCAGTGAACTATACTGTCTCTACAGCCTACATTAATTGCATCTATTGTGAATAAGAAGATGCTACAGCATGTACAAAGAAATCAACAGTTAACAAAAAAAGTGAACATATATGAGTTGATTCTCTGAGATAAAGTTGCTACATTGAGGCCACTTTCTAGTGTGTCTATCAGTACTTCATTCCTTTATATTTCTGAGTGGCATCCCATGGTACGAACGTACCACATTTTGTTTCATCATTCACTTATGTTAAGACATTTTTGTTCTATTTTTGGCTGTTACAAATAAACCTGCTATGAGCATTCACATATGGATCATGATATAGGCATAAAATTTCATTTCTCTTGGAAAACTACCCAGGAGTATGATTATTGCATTATATGCTAACTGTATGTTTAGTGCTTGTTTTAAGAAACTGTCCCAATATTTCAGTTCTACCATGAGACTACACTAGTTCTAGTAAATTGTTGATATCTTACCTCCCTTTTTTATCCCTTTACCCTCCCCCATTTATGATATAAATATTTAAATGTTTTCTCTTCTTTAATTGAGGATCACATCAGACAGAGTTATGATTTTACTTTAACCATCAAACATAAATTTTAAAAAACTCAAGAAGAAAAGGAAAGTATACTTTCCTACTTTTGTCCATGTTTTTACTCTTTATATTATTTTTTTCTTACCTCCTTATGTTCCAGGATTCCTTTTTGTATCATTTACTTTCTTTTTTGAAGAAATTCCTTAGCCATTCATTTAGGTTAGGACTGCTGGCAACAAATTTTCTTAGTTTTCCTTCAACTGAGACTATCTTGGTTTCCCCTTCATTCCTGTAGATTATTTTCAGTAGATATAAATTCTGGGTTGACACTTCTTTTCTGTCGGCACTTGAGGAATGTTGAAAAACTCCGTTCTGCCCCCCCATGATAAGAAATCTGTCTTCATTTAAAGTGGTTTTCTCCTATAGGTAAGGTGCCCTTCCTTATCGCTTTTGAGATTTTAAATTAATTTTTAGTTTTCTGAAGTGTATGATTGTGTTTGTGTGGATTTCCTTGGGTTTATCCTGTTTGAATATTGCTCACCTTCTTGAATCTGTAGTTGAATGTCTTTGACAAATTTCAGAAGTTTTCAGCCATTATTTCTTTGAGTGTGTATATATATATATATATATATATTGCAGTCATATCTCTTTCTCCTCTGTCTTTGGGACTCCTCCTATCACATAAATGTGAGATCTTTTATTAGAGACCTAAAGTCTCTGTGGCTCTGCTCATTATTTTTTTCAGACTATTTTCCCTCTTGTTCAGATTAGGTAGCTTCTATTGTTCTATCTTCAAGTTCATTGATTCTTCCCTCTCTCCTCTCTGTTGTGCTACTGAGATCATCCACTGAGTTTTTAAATTTTGGTAATTGTATTTTTTTTTTCAGTTCCAATTTTCCCATTTGTCCTTTCTTTGTATCTCTTATTTCTACATGTAGATTTTTTTTCCAGTTATTTCACGCATGATTGCCAATTGCTCACTGAAGTATTTTCATAGTGGCTTCCTTCTAATCCTTGTCAGATAATTCTAACATTTGTGTCACGTTGCTGTCGATTGTCTTTTCTCATTTTAAGTTGAGATTTTCCTGGTTCTTAGTATGATGAGTGAACTTTGATGAGCTCAAGACATTTGGTGTGTTATATTATGAGACTCTGGACCTTATTTAGTTCTTCCTTTTTAGCAGCTTCCATTCACACCCTGCTGACAGGTAAGGTGGCACCATCTTACTACTACCAGATGGGTTAGAAATCCAGGTTCCCCGCTTGGCTGTCCCTGATGCCCAGCAGGGAGAGAGAAGCACTCACTGCTGGTGGGAGGTGGTGGGAATTCA
Source organism: Tamandua tetradactyla (assembly GCF_023851605.1). Lineage (NCBI taxonomy): Eukaryota > Metazoa > Chordata > Mammalia > Pilosa > Myrmecophagidae > Tamandua > Tamandua tetradactyla. The sequence continues at coordinate 36,020,517 of NC_135352.1, forward strand.
AGCTCCCCATGGATACACCCAGGCTGGGAGAGACATGGGTATCTCCTTCCTTCTCCACGTGTGGCCTCCACTGACACCTTTGGAAGGGGTGATGTTGCTATCACTGGATGGTGGTGAGGGTCCCGACTCTGCACGGGTCTTCCTCTGACACCACTGCAGGGGGGAGATGGAGGCGATGGGAGCCCAGGATCCCTTGTGATCTCCAGGGATGCTTCAGGGAGAAAGACTCGTGACCACTACACAGGATGGAATCCTGTGCCCCTTCTGGCCTTTCCTGACACCCCGGGGCAGGGGAGCCTTGTTACAGCTGAGCTTTTCAGCTGTTTTATAAAACAAATTTGTACTATTTTAAAATTTGATGTAAAAATGGCAATTCTATGTGATTAAGCCAAATGAGTGATAGGGACAAACTTACAGCTTTGATGAGAAGTCTTATTTCTGAATGACTTTTGCAGGCATACTGGGACTGACCTAATAATATGAATGTTGTGTTAAATATAGCTTACTAAAAACCCAGTGAACTACTCTATGATGTATGAACCAATATATGCCATTTTTCTTAATGTGTTTAAATTAAAAAACAAACTCTGAATCTAATCTGAATTTGTGAGAAAATTGACCTTTTTCTCTTTAGATATGTAGAATGGCCCTGGGGCTTTAGTGTCACCAAGATAGGTCATGCCCCCCTCCACCATTTCTCCTTACACCTGCATCTTAGCCTGGGTCTCCCTAGAAAGTAGAGCCTGAGAGAAGAACTTGCATACAGAGTTTTTTTATGGGGGGAGGGGTTACCCAGAGAAAAAGAGTTGGGACATGGAGAAAGAGGAAAATCCAACTCAAGGATTAATTTTGAGTTGGTCAGCATTGTCCTACATTTTCTGAAAATCTGTGTAAAATGCATGTAAGAACTGTCAACCTGAGATAAAAACGATGGAGTATGTATCCATTGAACTCCATTTCCTACTGGTCAAGGGTTGACTCTCGGATTCTTAACTCTCTCATACCATCAAATGTTATATACATGCATGGTTGCTAAGAAGTCCCATGCCCCAGCGAATAAAGCAGGAGCTACAGAGTGCAGCCAAGTTAAAGTGCAAGAAGAAGAAGCTGCTTGTTGCAGCAGTTATTGAAGCACAGAATAAGAAGCTGTGCAGCTGGACACAAGTTAACATCAGCCTAAACAGTTTATTCATATGAGGGCTTCCAGTTCCTCCACGCTAACCTGGCCACTAGAAATACTTTCAAGGTCCCTCAAACCATGGTAATCATTCTTTGTATCTCCAAGATCATTTCTGCTACCTCCTCTCGATGTGTTTGCATCTTCAGATCCTGGCCTCACAAGAGGGCATTGAGCTCAAGCACACTGGGATCCTCATCCCTCGCCTCTTTTGGTGTCCGAGAGTTCACTCCCTTTCTGCCTCAGACCTTTCCCACCTTCTTCAAAATGCACTGTCCCTATTCCATTCCCTTTTTGGACAATTTCAACTTCCTCCTTGTATGGATTCTTTTTGGTGAAAAACTAGGAAACTTTTATATTTACCTATGACTTCTGTAACACTGACACCAAATTCCAAACTAAAGCACAAACTTTTGAAAAATTGTACAAGAATAACTGTTTCCTTGTGTTATGGTCAGGGACATGTGTCAGCTTGGCCAAGTTCTGGTACCTGTTTGTCTGGTTGGGCAAGTGCTGGCCTGTCTGTTGCAATGAAGATATTTCATAGAATTAGATCATGATCACGTCAGCTGCATCCACAGCTGATTCCATTTGTAATCAGCCAAAAAGGGTCTTCTGCAATGAGTGATGCTTATTCTAGTCATGGGAAGCCTTTTAAGGAGGATTCAGAGGAGACAGGTTCCATTCCTGCTTCGGCTGGTGAGCCTCTCCTGTGGAGTTCATCCAGACCCTCCATTGGAGTCGTCGGCTTCACAGCCTGCCCTGTGGATTTTGGACTCTGCATTCTTACAGTCACGTGAGACACATAAATTTTATACTTGCAAGTGTTCCCTGTTGATTCTTTTTCTCTAGAGAACTCTAATACACCTTGGAATATCAAGTTTTAATGTTTCCGATTCTATGGAGATAATGCTTCCCTCTTTTTAATATGTGGAATTTATGACATAGGAATTATGTTTCTGATTAGACATTTGTCAAGGATGTGGTCCTACCACATAGTGCAAGCTCTAATTAAATCTGTTGGCAAATGATTTTCTCCTGAGTCCATTTTCAGGTTTGGACAATTGGTCAAAATTTATAGTAGATGAAGTTACTGGATCATAGCTAGGACTAACACTGGAATTCATTATTTTAGAGGTCACATCTTAAAAATGCAAGTATGAATTCATTTCTTAACCCTCAATATATTTTTTCTTTTCATGGACTGATTTAGCCAAGAGAATATCTCCCAATTCTCTTTTCATTATCATTAGGGTTACTGTACCATCTGTTTTGTAAAGTATAGTCCTGGCTTGTGCTGCTCCCAATATAATAATTAATAATACTTCTTTTCATGCTTAAAACATTTCCTAATTAGAATGACAGATTATATATCACCCAAATACTCCTCAACTGTTGAATTCAAATCTCCTATTGGAATTTTAAGTGCATGCACATATGTGTATGCATGTGTGCGTGTGTTCATGTGTGAAAAGTCTAAGTTGTTTAGAAAACAATGTTTGAATGTAATATGTCTTTGATAAATTTTCTGAGTTCCATTTAAACTGTGTTCTTTCATTGCCAGGATTTTTTTTTTGCTTCCTAAAAGTCCTTATCAAACCAGGAGTCCAGATGGTCAGTTCATTGGTTGCCCAGTCAAGGGAGTCAAAGCTTGTTTCTGCATGACTACAATCTGTTGAAACTTAACTAGGACAGGAAGCGCTTTCAAAAGAGAGTATGAACAGAATGTTACAGATTCTTAAACTCTCCAGAGAATAATTATGAAATAGGAGAGACTCTTGTTCCATTTAAATCTAATTTTCCCTGTGATACCAATAGACTAGTGAGGCAGTGGCAGAGTTGGTGATACGGTGAGAGTCTGCAATTCTTAAAGAAGAAATGGTCACTTTATCCTAGTCTAAAATATTTATCTTAAGGGTAGAAATGTGATGATTTTTATGTAATCAATACAATTGGTTTCTTGCTTAGAGGTACAATTGATTTTTTCCTTAAATATTAACCACTTTCTGCTGCCTAGATTTATTTTTTATGAAAACAAAGTTTATCCCGACAAGTATTGTATAGAGAGAGATATTAAATAGGAAATTTAATAAACATGATCAGATAGGGTTCAGAGTAGGAAGAAAGGAACTAAAGTTTTTGGTTTGAGATGTCCTAAACCCGTTTCTTTGAATTGTTAAGAAAAGGATGTTTTGGGCCACGGTGGCTCAGCGGCAAGAGCGCTTGCCTGCCATGCCAGAGGACCCGGGTTCAATTCCCGGTGCCTGCCCATATTAAAAAAAAAAAAAAAAAAGGATGTTTCTAAGTATTCAATAAATAACCCACCCCCCACAATGGTTTCATGAATTTAAGAAACTCTCATATTGAAATTCTGAAGTTGAGTAGGACAAAAATATTTTATGGTTCCTATTCTTAAGTATTAATAAATTTTAGTGAGACCTTAATTTAAAAAGGAAGTTCATGGTTTTATTTTTAAATGTGGATATTTTAAACAAATATAAAACTTGATCGAGGAGAGTGATCCAAATCCATGCAGCTTTAACCTTACACTTTCCATCAAGACAAAGCTTCCAATGGAATGTAGAGGTCAATTCTTATCAGCTATGTTTCTCTCATCAACAAACTTATTTTAGTTATCTTTAACACAGAGGCAACTAGGATTTCTAAAATTTATAAAATGCTTGGGACTATTTATTTATCTTCCAGAATTAAATCTTTGGAGCTATCACAAAGAAGTGTATCCTAACAAATTTGTTCTCCCTTTAGTACAGAGTTATTTTTTTGAGATTTGTCTGATATTAGAACAGGAGTGATGTTAGACATCATGGATTTTAACTCTTGGATACATTCTGGAAGGGAATTGAATGATCCCAATACAAGGAAACAGCGTTTTTTTTTCGTAGGTCTCCCGAACTACATTGGGGACTTGGAAAAGAGTCAATTTTGGAGACAGTCTAAATTTTTTTTCTGGAGCAGTGATTATGTTTGTAGGCCACAGGGAGTGGGACTCAAAAGGTTGTGTATGTTTTAGGGGTATGTCCAGGTAGAAAAAGAGAATTGGAATAGCAGGTCTCACTGACTTTGAACCTGGGCTAACCACTGAAAGATGTCTTGTAGAGGTCCAGTTTTTCTCACTAAAAGGAAAAAAATAAATGCAAAGTAATAAAAGAGAAAATGTTTTAAAGGTTGACATGAAATATTTGTATATAATTTTAAATTATAAATATAAAAAGTGAGAGATTGTAAAAAAAAAAAAAGGTGTTAACATTTGTGCAGCACAAGTAAAGCCAGTTTCATAGTAAGGGAAGATTTAAGAAAATGAGGTTTAGTCTGGCTCAACATTAAGGTTCTAGCAGAGCTGCCAGATTAGAGAACTTTAAATAGGATCTTATATAGATAAGCCATTATTTTTTTTAATTTAACATTAAAAAAATATGACAACAAAGAAACATAAACATTCTTAACATATGATCATTCCATTCTACATATATAATCAGTAATTCACAATATCATCACGTAATTGCATACTCATATCATGATTGTTTCTTAGAACATTTGCATCAATTCAGAAAAAGAAATGAAAAGACAACAGAAAAAAATTCATACATACCATACCCCTTACCCCTCCTTTTCTTTTTTTAATTAATTTATTTTTATTATACGTAACCATGTACACAGACATTCTTATCATGATCATTCTGTTCTTGTTATATAATCAATATCTCACACTATCATCACATAGTTGGATATTCATCATCATGATCATTTCTTAGAACATCTGTATCAATTCAGAAAAAGCAGTAAAAACAAGACAGAAAAAAATGCATACATACCGTATCCCTTTCCCCTCCCCTTCACTAATCACCAGCATTTCAATCTACCAAATTTATTTTAACATCTGTTCCCCCTATTGTTTATTTATTTTTAATCCATGTATTTTACTTGTCCATCGATAAGGTAGACAAAAGAAGCATCAGACACAAGACTCTCACAACCACACAGTCACACTGTGACAGCCATATCATCATACAGTCATCTTCAAGAAACATGGCCACCGGAGCACAGCTCCACATTTTCAGGCAGTTCCCTCCAGCCTCTCCATTACATCTTGACTAACAAGGTGATATCTATTTAATGTGTAAGAATATAGATAAGCCATTATTTAAACTAACTTTTTCTACAAAAGGAAACAACCCCAAAATTCAGTGGTTGGAAACAGCAGTTATTTACTCTCATAGAGCTGAGAGCTGACTGAAGGGCAGCTGGCCTGGACTCACTGGCTGAGAGGGGTGTGGACTTCAGTCCAGGCTCAGGCACCTGGAGCTCAGATCTATAGACTGGACTCAGGTTCACCTCCTTCTCCTTACTTCATGATGATGGCAGAGATGCAAGCCGTAAGCAGAAACATGAAGTCTTTTAAGTTACGGCTTGGATCTGACATTAAGTCCCCTCTGCTTAATTCAATTGGTCAGAAAAGTCCCATGATAATGGGTGTAACTATTGGGAGGGGTAAAGAATTGTAGCCAATATTGCATTCTCTGACCCTCCTACATTAAATTCCTACTTTCTTCTATGTGACAGGCTCCTCATCCTTCCTTCTCGCTTCTTCTTTTGTGCCCACATTAAATAGAGTAGCAGAAACTATACTCTGGAAATGCGCATATATGTGCACATATACACAGAGAGATATATTGAACAGGCTGTGAGATTTCACCTTTGGGCAATCAAGAGGTTGAAGTAACAAGACTAGGTAAACTAGTAGCACACAAAGTTCTCATCATGAAACCCTTAGCATGTCTTAAATCTGTACAGTTTTGCAACAATCATCATAATCCCTTCAACAAATAATTATTTTTTTGTGGTTCAGTTTGTATTTGCTCCAGGGAGTACTGGAAGAATCTGTAACTGGATTGGGCAGAATAGGAGAATGCTCTTCCTCCTGACCTTTAATGGGCAGTGGCTATAATATGATGAATTGAACTTTGAGCAGCAAAGAGAATCCTCTGGTAATTATGACCCATCTAAAGAGTAAGGTTTAACACTGACTATACTTTAGACTTAAGTGTCTAAAGTCAAATATATTTGTGAGAGATTCTTGTGTTACATCACTTATCTTGTGTTACCTTAATATTGATAAATTTTCTAGCTCATTAAACTTTGCTTAACACCTAGGGAGGCTAGGGTAAGATTAGAGGTGACAAAAGAATAAATATCACTTTGATTACTACCCTGTTATGAGGAAAATGGGATACAATTTTAGCTCTCATGGAGGAATGCCATGGATATAGCTGGGACAAGTAACCTCCTGGTATATTTTTGAATCCTGAAAGTATTAGTGCCTCTACAGCAGTGCGTACAGATGAGAGAAGATTAACCACAATGACTAATATTTTATTCTATCTTTGATCCTATCTGTGCACCATCAACCTCTAGTACCTTTTCACAAGTACTCACACATATAGGTCTCTAGGGAATGTCTCATGAGAACAAGTCCTTTCTGCCGGTCCCATCTCTGCTCCACCAGGCCCAGCAGTGGCCACTCCTCTGACAGCTATGGCAATCGCTTCTCAGCGCTGCTGCCTCTGTGCACCTCTGCCAGGTGCCATCATTTCCCTAGCTGGTCTGCTTGAGTAGCGATGCCCCCAGGTGTCCTCATCAATGCCAACAGTGCCATCCCTATTTGCTGGGCACAATTGTCATTCAAAACTATCCTGTCAGGTGTTATAATCTCTCCTGCTGCTCTGCTGCTCACCACAGTTCTTTGCCATTACTAGAAGCTTCAGCATGCCAATCCTTAGGGTAGTGTAAGGTAAAATTGGGGTGGGTCTGAAGGGATGGAAACTTTTTTCTCCATGTCTACAACACAAAGCAATATTATTTGTATTCTATTCTTTTAAGATTTTAGAAAAATTACTCTTAGTTTTAAATTCCAGTTCTCCCCTCTGGTGCACATTTGCATTCAGCTGGCTAGTTTGCAATCTGGCTGAAGTAGTCACCATGGTACAGAACTCGTGCCCTTCAAATACTTAAGTTTTCTGAGGTCAAACTCATGAAGCCTCATTCCTTCTTTCTTTAGGATGATGATACCAATTAACATCTTGTGAGTGCTTACTTGAAGAATTTTAAGCTAAGGAGCTCATTTTTCTGTCGCAATCACTTTTAAGTAGATAGGAACTGGTATTATTCTTTGTTCTAGTTTGCTAGCTACTGGAATGCAATATACCGGAAACAGAACAGCTTTTAAAAAGGGGAGTTTAATAAGTTGCAAGTTAACAGTTTATATAGGCTGTGGAAATGTTCAATCTAAGGCATCCAGGGAAAGATACCTTCATTCCAGAAGACGAATGAAGTTCAGGGTTTCTCTCTCAAACGGAAGGGCACGTGGTAAACACAGCATCATCTGCTAGCTTTCTCTCCTGACTTCCTGTTTCATGAAGCTCCCAGGGAGGCATTTTCCTTCTTCGTCTCCAAAGGTCACTGGCTGGTGGACTCTGCTTCTCATAGCTATGTCGTTCTCTGCTCTCAGAAATCTCCTGGCTTTCTCTCTTGTTCTCTTTTATAAGATTTCAGTAAACTAATCAAGACCTACCTGAATAGGTGGAGACACATCTCTACTTAATCCAGTTTAACAACCCTCTTGATTGAGTCCTATCTCCAGGGAGATCATCTAATTAAAGTTACAAACATACAGTACTGAATAGGGATTAGAAGAAATGGCTGCCTTTATAAAATGGGATTAGGATTAAAACATGGCTTTTCTAGGGTACATACATCCTTTCAAACCAGCACATTCTTGTTTTATAGGTGAGGAAATTGAGACAAAGAAAGATTAAATATTTGCCCAAGATCACACATCCAGCAAGGGCCAGAGTCAGGATATTCTCTGAGAGAAGCACTCAGCTCTGCTTTAAATTGACTTCAGAGTGCCCGCACATCATATAAATATGTCAGGGAATCCTTTAATCGCTCTGATCCCAAACTAGGATTTCTGCAATCTCGTTATGGATTAGATAGTACTTAGAAGAGTTTTAGTTCATCATTAGGAATATCCAAGTTATCATCATAGCATAATATAATGTTACTTATAATATAGTATATTATCATAATAGATATAATAGATTTTAGCAACATCAAAATTTAATGTTTCATGCAACCACTTAATTACTCTTTTATTATTTTGCAACTTTAACCTTGCATGTCAAATTTGACATTAAATCTGAAACTAATTACTGGTACTGAGAATGTTTGCTCACATTTGTGGATGCCATTAAAATATTTCAAACAAAAGAGGATACAATTTGCTTTAAGAATGTTGCGCAAGTATTTTGAAATTCCAAGAATGATGCTCAAGTACTTGATAAAATTTCCTGTTATAGAAAAGAAAGATCTAGCTCATTTTACACCACCATAATTTCCTTTCCCTTCCCTGAAGACATATTTGATAGTTATGCAATTATTTTTCATTAATGTAGTGCATATTATAATTTTAAATAATAGACAAACATCTTTTTTAAAAATCCCAGTTGCTTTGGGTCGTATCTTCCCTTTTCTCTATTCTAGTCATACCTTCCCAGTTTCCCCTGCAACTCCTCTAGGTCAAGGTTAAAATGATTATCTTTTCTTACACTCCTTCAAATTATTCATCTTAAAATTACATCATATTTTAATTAGCTTTATGTTTGTACCATCGTTTTTTCATATAACTTGATGTTTTCCCTGGACTTTGCAATTGTGCTTTCCTATATCTTATCATTATGTGATTTCTCAATAGTATCATCTCTCATAGCTTCTCTTGACTTTACTAAAATCCATTTTACCTCCTAAACCTTCCATTTTCAAACTGGGAAAATGAGATTCCCTCCTTACTGCCATGTGGATGCCAGCCTGGTACTTCCCTTCAGTGTTTGTTCCGTCATTTGCTAGCATCTATATTAAAGTAGGTTATTTAGGATTGATAATCGCGAATTAAATTTTCTGGTGGCTTGTGCATTTGAGAATGCCTTTATTTTGCTTTCATATTTAAGTGATATTTTGGCATGTTTTATGTTCTTAATTACAAATCAATTTCCTTCACACTTCTCAAGGCATCTCTCCATGTTGCTAATGACAAGTCTGAAGGAAATTAGCATCTTATTCTTGATAGGGGATTTGTTCTCTGTATGTAGAAGCTTTTAAGGTCTTTCCTTTATTCTAAAATGTCATGGAAGCATCTTTGGGCTTAGGTCTCCCTGCCATCATCCACTTAGAATCTAACATTCCTATGTGAAAATTTATGCTGCTTTCAGTCCTAGAGAATTTCTTTTCCTTTTTTTTGAAAATAATATCTTCTTTCAGATTTTCTCTTCGATATCTCTTGTCTAAAATCTTCCCTCTTTTTGTGGTTTGTGCTTTATGTCATGGGTGATTTTCCCAACCTTTGCATTCCAGCCCTTCTGTCAAATTTTCTGTTTATTTCTTTAATCAAATTTTTATTTATATCTTTTCTAATTTTTAAAAATTATAAAATAGATATCATAATATTATAAACACAGGTCAGTATAATCCTAACAAATAAAAGAAGCTGAAAGACCTATTAGGATATTTTTAAATTAAAAATTAAAATTAAAATTAATTAATTTTAATTAAAATTAAAAAATATCCTAATAGGTCTTTCAGCTTCTTTTATTTGTTAGGATTATACTGACCTGTGTTTATAATATTAGCACCAACCAAATTTAGTATAAACAGGAGAAGTGCTGGTTTCTCTTTTGTGAACATTGTTTTAATATTTATTGCAGCCAGTTGAGGTAGGCATTATTCTTACTTCCCAGCTTAAGAGCTTGTGTATTATATTCACTAAATCCAGGGCTAGATTAAGTCTTGAGCCTAGTCCCCCTTTCTATCTGTTATCCATACAGGAGAGTAGAGTGTCCTTAAATTTGTATTTCTTCTCTTAATTGGTGAGTAATCATCCTGAGTCTCTCATCGACTCTCTTCTCTGAATCCCTGGAACTCAGTCAAGTCAGCCAATTCAATAACCCATCACCTCCTGCCTTCACAGACAGAAATATTGCCCCAGCCACTGTGCTCCCTTCCATCCTTATCCCATTCAGGTTTGCCCATAGTGAGCGCCTTAACAACTGTGCTATTACAGCATTGTTCTCAGGTTATCCTTTCTCCATCAACTACCCATAAAATGATTGATTGATCCTTATCAAAAATCTCATTTGAGAATCTGCTTCCTTGTGAGAGACACAGCTGTGAGCCGATCGGCTGCAGCTATCTGCAGTAGCTTGGCTCTGAAGAAAGGAAGTGGGCAGCCTACAAGTTTCCATTACATTTGCTCTTTTCTCTTACCTATTTGGACATTTTAAATAGTCAATTCAATATGTTTTCAGTGAGTAGGTGAGACAAATATATGAATTTAATACTCTATTATCTAGAATTAGAAGCCAACATTTTTACCCTTTTTTAATACTGATTTGTAAAGTCAAAACTTTGTCACATTCTAATTAATCTCTCTGTGTATCCATGGTATACAATATTTCAGACGATGTGAACAATCCTGCAGCCTAATGGAATACTCTTAACTTCATTCAAATGGAAAACAATAGCACTCATGACTATTAAGTAAACAATTGTATCTGCTACCTGAGGAATATGAAATTACTTTTATCAAATATAAATGAATTTAGATAGAATTTAAAGCCTTTGTTTAATGATAAAGACTTTATGAGTACAGGATTTTTTTTTCTTTGTGAAGCAAGTAGAAAATATTTGTCACCTTAAAGATTTTTAATATTAAGTTTAAAATAATTATATTGTTTATTAATGAAGCTGGAAGAGGGGATTAACCACTAGAAGATAAGGTTGATTAGAAAGTTCTCTATAACCAGTCTTTCTGGGGTCAGAGTAGGTTAAAAGTTAATTGTACATCACATCTGGTTTGCATTACTGGAGAGTTACATAGTGCCACCTTTAGATGGTGTAGTGGCCTTGTGACCCAGGGACATCAAAATATGGAGCCTGCTCCCAAGCTTCTAAATGAAAGGTCAATAAGTACTTTGTGACCCAACAATTATAACCCAATGAATGCATTCTAAGGAATAATCAGAATGCATACAGACATGTATGAATCATGATCACAGATAGAAATCTGAAAATAAACGACATGCCAGTGGTGGATAATTAAATAAATTGTGGCTCATAATTATGTTAGAATAATGCAAAGGTATTACATACATTGTAGAAAATAAAAAGTTTACTATATTACTAAGTAAAATAAGGCTCCAAAATTATTCTCAGACACCTTTATAATTTTTGCTTTGAAAGCACATTAGCCCTAACATTTTATTTTTCAGTTTCCTGAACTCTTCCAACCAGCATCTCATGATAAATTTACTATTGTTGTCATCAGTGCCATTTTGCTCAGATTTTAATAAAAATGTTGCTTTTCAGTGTTTGATAATATCATGCATAGTGCTGGTATACAAAAATGCCTTATGAGGGGCCCAGTTATTTGAAGTCATAGCTAACCAAAATCAGTCACATTAATTCAGCTAATTTGAAGCATGTAAAACCAAGTAACTTTTGACAAATGGCAAGAACTATATAGTGAAGAGGGAAAGTTATTTTTTATTTTCAAGCTTCTGCAAGAATGCTCTAGGTTATGGTGAGTGAGCAAAACAATGAGAATCCACATTTAGAGTAATTCAGCTAAAACATTTTAGAATTCCATTTCTTCAAAAGCCAAGTGACTGCTAGGTTTCTTTTATCTTATAATTGAGTCAAACTGTTGCTGGGAAACATTCTATTTCTTATTGAATGGAAAAATAATGGGGGCTTCTCTCTTTTAATAAAATAACCTGCTGTTAACTGTTAGCACTTTGCATACCTACATGAGACTAATTATCTCATAAGTAATATGATTATGTATAAAAGTGTAGGTAGATTATATGTTTTCATGTTTAGATAACAATTTCTAATATGGCTTCTTCATCTAATCTCACAAGTCCATAAAAAACGAAATAGAAAGAAGTGTCATCATTTCTTCCAGCTCTTCCTGAGTTTATAGAGACCTGACCTTTCTATTACTTTCAATATTTAGATAAAAGTTTGCTTACAACTAGAGAAAAGCATGTCACGACTTGCTCTGGAGTCACCTTCCTTTATTTATATTTCTGGATTCGTAAACAGCGTATGGATGTACGGCTTATGGAATGAACGTGACAAGAGAATTTTCACATTCCTTTCCTTGCTGGGATTCTAATACTTGTGTGTTCTACTTGTCAGCAGCTGAGTGCTGTAGGCTCCAGCAGAGTTCACCAAGATCACCACTCCCTGGTGTCTGATCTCCATAGTGTCATATTCCATACAAATACGCAAGTCAGCAGCTTCTGACCATTATTTATATTTCATCTCATCTATATGCTGTACTATGTCTAAAAGTCACGTGGGTTCTACCTTCAAAATTATTCAGATGCTGCATTTGTAAAACATTTCCGTTTTGTTGTTTATGCTATCAAATAGGAGGCAATGAGCCTGCATCATTGTAGGGAACCACAAAATATTACTAAAATGGATAAATGAAGGAAAAAATATGATGAGAAAACAATACTTTAAAAAGTTGTTCTGGGGGAGTGTATTAGTTAGGATTCTCTAGAGAAACAGAATCAGCAGGAAATATCTGTAAATATTAAATTTATAAAAGTATCTCACGTAACCGTGGGGATATAGAGTCTAAGATCTGTAGGGCAGGCCACAAGCTGGCAGCTCTGATATAAGTCCTCAGTGAACTCTCCGGAGAGGCTGGCTGGGAAGCAGGAAAAGTGACTGTCTCTTCTGAATCCTCCTTAAAAAGTCTTCTGGTGGTTAGATTAAGCATCACTCATTGCAGAAGACACTCCCCTTAGCTGACTGCAAATGCAATCAGCTGTGGATGCAGCCAGTGTGGTCATGATTTAAGTTCATGAAATGTCCTCATAGCAACAGACAGGCCAGTGCTTGCCCAGCCAGACAACCCGCACTACCACCTGGCCAAGTTGACACATGAACCTGACCATGACAGGGAGTTATTGGCTATCTATTATTTTCCGCAAGAGAATAATATAGGTGTCATTGGCTGTTCCATAAGAAGCAGCATGAAACTTACTTCTTTTCTAACTTAGTTGTATTTTTCAGTCTGCTAAGACTTGTTTAATTTGTTTTTATTTGTAAGATTTTAGGAAGGTGTTTTCCAATTTTGTGATTTACCTTAGAAAAAAGAGGGATGGTTATTTCTTTCAAGATCTAAGGAATTTGTTCATTCAAAGCATTACTGAGGGTCTACTAGGTAGATATACTATGTTAGGCATTGGGTAAACAATTGTAAATATGGCAACTACAGAGTGAGGTCTCAGAATTGTCAATTAAACAAGGAAAGTAGGTGTATACAAATCCAGCAATTATAAAACATATGGGGGGGGCACGGGTGGTTCAGTAGTAGAATGCTTGCCTTTCATGTGGGAGACCCGGGCTCAATTCCTGGACCATGCAACACCACCCCCCTCCCCCCCCAAAAAAAAAAAGTTTGGATGTATTTCCCTGACATCTCTTTAAAAAAAATGTGTATTTATGATGATAGAAGAGTTTTGCTACTATAGGTACATATAGCAAACTATCTTAATCTAATTAAAGATTTATGGAAAGCTCTTCTGTTTATGTGACTGTTAGGCTGAGATTGCAGGATGAGTAGGGTCTATAATATTAAAGGAAAAGAAGGAGTAAAGATCTGTTTCAGGTAGAGGTGACAGCACAGGTAGCTAGCTGATTTGTGATTCTGTGCCATCAAGCCAAAGTGCTTACCCTATCCACAGGAAGTTTTTGCACTAAAAGAGAATGGGAAAAGGGGTGAAAAGAAGGAAAGCCTACTCAAGGAACTAAAATACATGGGCTTTTGCTGGATTTTAGAATTAGGAGGGAAAGAGATGGCAGATAAGCCTGAAAAAAAAAAAAAGACACAGAGGTTCTTAGACTGCAAAAGATTATGAGATCCACATTAAAGAATTTGACTTGAACTTGGAGGCAATGGATAGCTACTAAAGGGCTCTAAGATGGAATAACAGAGTTTGAGAGTGTGCATAATGGCTTGATGGAAAGCGAGACAGAAGGCAGGGAACCAATTCGAAGGCTGTGGCAGACATGAAAGTGAGAAATGATGGATGGAAGAAGTTAGTCAATTGAAGATCTGTTTGGACATAGAAGTAACTGAACTGAGTGAATGAGATGTGGGAATCAGCCAAGGGAGTAAAGGAAGTTATGAATGGCATAGTCCTAACCTATATCTTAGGCACCTGAGTGAACTGTGTTACCTTCATTGAGATAAGGAACACTGGCAGTAAAGTTAGTTTGAAAGGAAAGATGGTGGGCAATATGTTGAAAATATTTTAGAAATAGATGATATTAAAATATTTTAAAATATTAAAAAAAAAAAATGGTAGGAGGCGGGCCGCGGTGGCTCAGCGGGCAAGAGTGCTTGCCTGCCATGCCGGAGGACCCCGGTTCGATTCCCGGCCCCAGCCCATGTAACAAACAAACAAACAAACAAAATATAATAAAATAAGAAAATGTTTAAAAAAAAAAAATGGTAGGAGAGGCAGGATAGCAGTTTTAGGAAGTGATGTCAAAGAAACTTCATTTTTTTAAGATATGGAAGATTTAGAGTCTTTGAATGTTGATGGCAAGTAATCAGTAGAGATAGAGAAGATAAAGAAGAGAACAAAAGGAATATGTTTCAGACCATACTCGAAGAATTTGTCTCTTTTATTCTAACAGGGACAACTGTTTTGTCCTGAAACCTTTGTTTTCCTCCTGAAGTGGTAAGCCAGACCATGTTATGAGTGGGAGAGGAGAGGAAAGGCAAGGAGGGAAGTTTGAATAAAAGATGAAGTGTGAAATATCTATAGTGAAGGATTACAAATATCATGTCCTAAGGAGGCATTATAGGATCGTACGGCTATACCGGGACCCAGTTGATCATGATGACTGTGATTATGATGGCATCAACTTTTGGTGTATTTTTATGTGACTTACCCTGGCAGAAGCCCAGCGGCTGAGGACAGGAATAAATAAGACAGTCAGATGAACTCCTCAGGGTTGGGGTTTTAAGACTCAAATGAAACAGCAAGCTAGATTTAAAGAGAGTTTGAAATTATTGTCTACTGACACTAAGATGAGTAAACAAGTGCATATGCTTGGGAGCAGAAAGACAGCAGGGATGTTGAGGAGTCCATGGGCTGGCTGTTCTGAAGAGCTTTACGAAATGGGTTTATGAAGAATGGTTAAGTAGCTGATAGTGCCACGATTAGAGTTAATGACCAGATAATAGGAAGTTTGAATTTTTATTTCACTGGTGGCACATTTCCAAATGCCTTCCCATGAGAGGAAGGGTTGAAGTGAAGTGCATGTGCATTGTTTGACAAGGACCAAGGAGACCAGAATGTGGGATGAGTTGTCTCCATGAATGTTGATGTGGCTCAGATTCATGGTGGGGCTTGGGATAAAAGGGGATTCTGGACCAAGTGTCAGACTCTTCAATACTGAGAGGGAGGGACAAGTGGAATAGAGGGCCAGATAGGCAGAAGGTAGGCAACTCAACCAAACTGCTGTTTTTATAACGAGTGGACACTTAATCATCTGAAAGCAGCATGAAAACCACTGATCCTTTCAAAAGTTTATTCAAGGAAGGTGGTGTAGAGAGAGGGATAAAAAAAACTTCCCCTTGATGGTTCAGCAGAATAAATGGTGCCTCAAGGAGAAGTCATGTTTCAATGAAGGCCACAAAGGTTTGGAAATGTTTACAGAAAAGGACAATTTCTTACTCATGGAGCAAGAGTCATAGATGAGCAGATGGAATGGAAAGAATTGAGAAGTTGGGTCAGCGAAGAGGATTGTGCTGTATTTTTTTCCAGTGTATAAAATTGTTGCTTACTTTCTGGAAAGAGATCATTGCCTTCCCAATTTATTAATGCAATTTATAAGCATTAATGCAATTAATATAAGATTAATGCAATTTGGAACTTTGTACTTTGAGAAGATCTGGCAAAATGGGCTTGATTTTTCTATATTTGAAAAATATTTAGGTTTGAATACATGGGGTAGATAAAATGTTACTGTTAGAGGGTGTAAGGGTAGTTCAGTCGTAGAATCCTCACTTGCCATGCCGGAGGCTCGGGTTCGATTCTCGGCCATGCAGTGCCCCCCACCCCCAAATTCAACAAATATGCTTCAATAATGGGATAGTCACATGGAAGAAAGTAAGAAATGTGACCCCCACCATACAGCATACAAAAAATGCTATTTTTTCTACAACCACCCAAATACAGATTTATACACAGTGTCAAATCTGATAAGGATAGAAAGTTGTAGAAAAAATTGGAATTTTTGTCTTTGCCTTCCAAGTTCTGGCAGTTTTGCTCTGTTACCCATCACTCCCCACCAGCCTTTCCTGAAACTGCTGCTTTAAGAAGGCACCTAAGAAAGACTTGATACCAGTCTCTTGTATAGCTGTGTGAATATATGTCAACTGGTGAGTTTGTCAGAAGATACAGCACTGTTTTAATTATTAATGTATAATGCTATATTTTGATGTTTGTTAGAACAAAGTTTCACTTATTATTCCCCTTTGCAAAAATCTAAGATTGAGAACAAGTATTGCTTTTCAAAATTAATACTTTATACAGATCTGTTCTGTACACTTATATGCTTTGTGATTGTTGATATATTTGGTTTGTTTCTTTCCATCTTTTTTCCTTCCTATTTGTTTTTAACTCTTTTCCTTTTTCTCTTTTTTCCTCAGATTTATTATTTTATTTTATTCCCCTAGGCATTCGAAAGTTCTACAGTCTATTTCTTCTGTACTTACAACAATCATTCGATTTCTTTTCTCCCCCATGGACAGGCACCAGGAATTGAACCCGGGTCTCTGTCATGGCAGGCAAGAAGTCTGCCACTGAACCACCATCATGCCACCCTAATCATTAGATTTTTAACAAATGTATTTAATCTATATTTTTATTTCACTGTACATAATTATTAAAAATCTGTAATCTTTTCCTTGAATAACATGAGACTCTTAGCAAGCGTTTATCCTACCATGCCCAATTTAACTCTACCCACAGTGTTTGTTGACATTAACCAGAATGTTCACTTTTAGATTCTTTTTATGATTCCTGTATTTGAAATGATATCACTTCGACTTTCTTGACAACATGTTAGGCATGTTATTATCAGTTAGATTTAACTATTTTTAAAATGTACCCATCATTTGGATCAAAATATAAATAATTCCTTGAAGTATTCAGAGAATCTTTCTACTCTCTGGAGGTTACTTCCTTATCCATTTCCCTCCAGGACCTCCAGTTCCATCCTCTGAGATGTCCTCTTTTTCCACTATCTTCCTTGTACATAACTGAAATAAGCTTTGGGGCAGATGTCCTTTTGGTGGCTGAGCAGCTCTCTCTGCCTGCAGCCTGCTCAAAAATGCTTGGGGATCCAATGATGGTTCTACATCCTACAAAGAAATAGTCTATTTTGGTGCTGGTTGATGGTTATTTTTGATGTTAAATTAAAATATTCTCAAAACCTTGCTTGCATTCTCATGTTTTTAATTCCATTCAGCTCCCAGAATTTTAAAAAAACATACTCACAGTTATTTTTAAAATATATTTATTAGATTTACCACATTCCTTTGTTCTCTTGTCCCATGTCTTCTCTTATCTCTACTCAGCCTCCTTCTCTTTAGCTTTCTTTTTTTTTTAGGTCTATTGGGCTCCGTAAGGGAGCCTATGATTACCCTCTATTCTCAGATCTTTACTGGCGACCAGTCTCAAAGATGAATCATTATTCTGTAACACCTTAAGACATGTCTACATCACATATCTTGGAAAGGCCTAATTACAAACTTTACCACCAAAGGAATAGACTAAGCTTGAAGTAGAAGACAGCATATTGTAAAATAATGATATGAAGGTTTTCTTTATCATCCAAAGTAGATAATAAGTTTAATAGAAAGTCATGAGCCAATCATAAAATACTTAGCTACCCATTTAAACTTTCCTAGCAAATAAAAAAAAATACACATTTTAAAAAAAGTCTGTGGTGCTTTATCATCTTTATAAATTTTGAAAGTTGAGAAATAATGTACTTTTCCAATATTACAAAATATTGATTCCCTTTATATTTTATTTTATGGAAAAATACATGAAATTAACTTCATTAAAATTCACCTGTGATGACTGAGACGTATGATGAATAAAAAGGTTTGTTTACAGTGTACCATGGTGTTTGCTCTGCCATCCTCCTAATTAGCATTGATATTTCCATTTTACTTAAATCATAGCAGCCCTCTGAGCAGGAAAGTCAAATACTACCTCAATTTTTCCTCTTCTAGGTGACACAACATAAGAAAATGTTTGAATTTGCTTTAGCATTTACAATATGATTTAATTGGCAAAGTGCATCAATAAGAACAGGATAAGGATTTTATTCTGCCCTTTAATGCCAAACTCTCATATTTGATTGTGCTCCAGATATGGAAGTTGTAAAGAATTATGTTATTGAAAACACATACAAATGTTTGCAGATGATGGGTTAATGGCTTATAGTATGAGTCATTAAAACCCTCTTAAAAAAAACTACTAGATTTTTTATCAATTGTGCCAGTTTGAAGCTGTTATGTACCCCAGAAAAGCAGTGTCCTTTAATTCTGATTCAGTATTGTTGGCTGGAGACCTTTGATTAGACTGTTTCGATGGAGATTGACCCACTCAATTGTGGATGTGAGCTTTTGGTTAGATTACTTCCATGGAGATGTGACACACCCAACTGTGGGTGTGGCCTTTTGATTAGATGCATATGTGACTCTAACCATTCAAGTTGGGTCTTGATTAATTTACTAGAGTCCTTTAAAAGGGGAAACATTTTTGATAAACTTCAGATGCAGACACAGATGTTTGGAAATCCAGAAGTTCCAGGAGACATAGTTGCTTGAGAGCCAAAATAGACACAGGCATTTGGAGATGGTTGGAGTGCTGACAGAGAGAGCAGATGCCTAGAAATGGATATTTGGAGCCCAACAGATGTCACCATGTGTCTTCCTATGAGATGCTAAGTGAGCTAGAAGTCACAGTTCTGTTCCAGAGGAGCTAAAGGAAAGCCCACAGATGCTTCAAGAGAGGAAACCACTGGCATCAGGACCTGGAAGCAATGGACCCGGGAGGGAACAAGGACCACCAGCCACCAGCCATGTGCCTTCCCACGTGACAAACACTGACCTTTCTTGAGTCACAGTATCTTTATCTGGATGCCTTAATTTGGACATTTTTATGGCCTTAGAATTATGAACTTGCAATTTAATAAATTCTCTTTTTAAAAGCCATTCCATTTATGGCATGTTGCATTCTGGCAGTTTTAACAAACCGAGACACCATTCTTGAAAGTTTTAATCTTTAGAAGTTAAAAAGATACATAGTTATGCATATGAAGAGGAAATGTCTTGAAAGTTTTAATCTTTAGAAGTTAAAAAGATACATAGTTATGCATATGAAGAGGAAATGTTTTTGATTCACTTGAAGAATTCCAATTACTAATGCTAGTTCTGTGTGGGTAGGGTTTTACTTTATGATTCATCCCTCTATTCACTGACTATGGTCAATTTAAGTACATTTCCTGGGCTTAAAACTGCCCCAAATTTTCTACATTCTTGCTAAGAATTACATTAGTACATGGAGGGATGAGAGAGGAGGCATATGAGAGTAAAGTTGACATAGTTAGACATATGCTAGCCATCTGTCTGCAACGTGGAAACTCGAGGACAACCAAAGTGAAAGATGAGACTCCTAAAATGCTCTACACTACAGCCAAAAGAGACAGTAAATGTACATATTTGAAAAGGAAAAAATCTTTTCTTTGTGTTATTAAAATTTTTACAGAATACTTTTGGCTGTGCAGTCTGTCAAACATAAATTTCATGTCTAAATGGGGAAGACTGAATTCCAGTGAGAGAAATTTGGCAGAAGACTCTTCAGAAGACCTAAAGAAGATAAACAATGCAAATGTATTAAGAAACTGATTTTTTTTTCAGCTTGATTAAATTTGAACTTTTCATCATCTTTTTTCTGATGATGTACTTGAAGAAAATATTAGTGATCTGTTGGTGATGGAAGAAGAGTTTTCCTTTCATTTGCCTTTAGGTAGAAACAGTTCAGCAGAGCACAAAACAGATCTCAATCATAGTTTGCACCATAAAACTATTCCTTTTTCCTACTCAATTTTATGTTTAATCTTTTTGTACTCAGGGATCAAGAGATAATTGGGAAAAAAGGGAGATGTTGAATGAGAACTTTTTTCATGTATGTATATCTGGGCATATGTGTTTCTTGTACACTATAGCCAGAAATTCTTTCTTATTATCATACTTCAAGCTATTTTGAGATTCATTAATAGAGACACTTGCACTAAATATAATGGTGTTGACTTCATATACTAATACATAATTAGTTCCAAGGGATTTTTGTTTCCTAGGATGATTTATGATTTACACAGTCCAAATATTTCTGATAAAAAAAACATTTAAGTGAATAAAGGATATATTGATTAGATGTCCAAATATCACTAGAGTATTCCTAACTGTATGCTACAATAATAAGCAGAAGACTATATACTAACAAGTTTTCTATTGTCCTAAAATTGAAAATGAAACCCTCAACTAACGTCAGTTCAAGATTTAATGCATTTCTATAGCATCTGAGTCTATTCTAAGTATTCACTTGTTGATTCTATTGCTCAGCAAAATTTATTTTTCTCTGAGAAACAGAGCCATCAATGTTGTAGACTTTCCTATGGTTTCTTTTGAAACAAAACAAGCTAATTAAATCAATTTGATTGACTTAAACTTAATAGAAAGTGTTGGAAAAGGCCAGGGCTAACCATGTTGACTTATTTTTGAACTCCAGGGAGTGGTTGCTTTGTATTCAAATAGACATCCTAGAGGGAAATTAACAGTCTCACTCATTTGTAAAATTCTTGGGCTTAAGATGAAACTATCTCAGATGAATTAATAAACCCATTCATGGATGTTTTTTTATTCCTCTAAAGAAAACATTGAATGTTCCAGCATTGCTAGACAAAAATCTAAAGAATGATGCCAATGAGTCCAAGGCTATTGGGTCAATCTCTTACAAATTTTAAAAATTTATTCTGTTTCATGCTCATGGACTATCCCACAGCCATTTCTGAAAGATCCCTGTTACTTTGAAGTGAACTGTGCAAAAACAGCTTAGAGAGATGAGCACACATTGAACAGTGGGTGAGTTGCATTAAACTCTTTTTATCAAATATTTAATAGTATCCATGTATTAAGGATTATATGCTAGTTCCTGAAAAAAAGGGAAAAATAAAAGGAAGAAAAGAAAAGAAGTCAGAATCACAGTAGCTGCTCTCAGCAAACTGAAGAGCTGGTTTATTTGGAAACATTTATCCTTTATACCAAAATGCAAAAATATACTCCACAAAGTGCTAAATGATTGGTAAAGGAGAAAAGAATGTATACAACGATGACCAGTGGCAGTTATTCAAATGTTCAGATAGTAGCTACAGAAAGGGAAGACTTTTAGAAAAAAGAAAGGAAGAATAGAGTGGCTCAAAGGGAGAGGTGATAGAGGTTTGAAGGCAGGAAAGAAAAGAATACATAAGGGAGAATCCTGACCAGAAGAGGTTGACTGCAGCAGAGTGTGTGGAGGGAAGTTGCTCTTGGTGAGATATGAGAAGGTCATTGCCTCCACATGGTGGCAGGTCAAGGCTATTGTTTATGAACATCATCATTTCATTCCAAAGATAATGAAGAGACATTTAAGACTTTTGAATAGGCTATCTGATATGTGAAGCATTTCTTGGTAAGCTTAGAAAAGTCTGTGAGGTGGATTGCAAAATGATTGCTCACAGTGTCCATCTCAACATGTCACTCCCATCCTAGAAAGCCCTCCAATACCTTCAATTAGAGTAAACTCTGAGCTTCTTACTATAACCTACCAGGCTCTTATAGGAGCTGATCCTTGCTTGTCTCCAAATTCCTGTCTTGCCTGGCCTCTCATTCACTGCATTCCCACTACTTTGATTCTCTTTCCTTCTTTTGGCAGGCCACCTCATTCTTACCTCCAGTCCTTTGTCCTTGTTTTTCATTCATAGGAAAGCTCTTCCCCCATGTTTGTACTTAATCTTTTTTTTTTTTTTTTTTTTTAGTTATAAGACAGATTTCAGAGGTTGGTATGGGTTACAATTCCAAAGCTTTAGGTTTTTACTTCTAACTGCTCTAAGATACTGGAGACTAAAAGTATCAATATAATGATCCAGCAATCACAGTCATTTGTTAAACACTACCTTTTCTGTATAACTCCACCATCACCTTTAATCTTTCTGTCCCACTCTTTAGAGGTATTTGGGCTATGCCCATTCTAACTTTTTCATGTTGGAGGGGCTGTCAATAACAGGGGGTAGGGAGATGGAACTAGCTGATGTTCTGGAGAGGCAGCCCCCTCTAGGTTTCAGGACTTATCTGATTTAGGGACCCATCTGGAGGTTGTAGTTTCTGAAAGTTACCCTAATTCATGAAACTTGTAGAATCTTATATATTGCCCTAGGTTTTCTTTAGGATTGACAGGAATGGTTGTGTTAAGGTTTGGAAAATATGATAGGTAGCAATGTCTGACGGAAGCTTGTGTAAGAGTGACCTCCAGATGTACTTAATTAATTTTGACCCATCATTCAGTTCAAACTGTTTTCTCTTCAGAGAACTTTCCTGATGGCATCATCTAATGATTGACATCATCAGTCCTTCCCTATCATTTCCTAAAGTTACCTTAGACTTTATTTTCATTTACTTGTTTAATTATTTTTAGGTCATCTTCTCTCAATGGACTGTAAACTCCATAAGAAGTAATATTTTTATCTGTCTTTGTTCATTACTATATACCCAGCACCTAGAACAGTGCCTATAACACATGTCAGTAAATACTTGCTAAGCAAATGGATGAGTTAGGCTAGGATGAGATTATAATAGTATACCCTGACAAGGTGCCTGGTGTTATATTGCAATTATTTGATGATTCAGATATCAGTGACTCAGCTTCATAGTCGGGCAAGCAAATGCAAGTAATGGCCTTCTTGTTATGAGATCATTTAGAGAAAATAAGATGGATTAGTTAGGCAATATCTTTTGTCATCAAAGTTGTTGTCATAGGAATATATATGTCTATGAACAATCATATTTGGCTCAAACTGGCAAATGAAAACTCTAACCATGACTTGTAAATGATCATTTTGGCATGAATATGCCCTTTCATCAGTTTCCTAAATCAGTTGTAATCTCTTATGGTCTTTTAGTAAGATCTCATTTTTACATTTTACATAGTAATGGTACTAAATTGGTCCTGTTTCACTGTGTTCAACACTTAGTTTACAAAGAATCTGAAATGGCACTGAGAGGTTTCCCAAACAACTAACATTCCTGCATAGTATAAACCATAAAACAAAATAACAACCAAAATGAGCTCGCTAATGCTGAATGAAATTACAAGAACTACAGCTCCTCATAGTCGCTCAAACTCTTTTTAATTTTAACTATATTGCACCGTAAAGATCAATTACAGAGCAACCATGAATTAATAGTAGTTAAGATTTTCAAATTTTTAATGTCATAACAAAATTTAAAGTCATAAATTTGTTCTCAAGTATTTGAGATTAGATAGTAAGCAGTCACAACAACCATTTCCTGCTCTTTATAACCTGAATAACTAAATGGTTACAAAATTGAAAGTACTTTTTGAGTCTAAAGAAATAAAGAACTTTGCAGGAAAAAGTATGGGATTTTAATAGGAATCTGAAATACTGCCATTACATTATATTCTTTTGCAATGCCAACACATTCTATAATATAGACATCTGTTTAACCTTCTAACTCTACAAAAATATTCAATTCGGTGGGCAGGTTTTGTTGCTGATTGGCTGAGATTCAGGTTTCAATGATAACTGACTTTAACTCTCCAAACAAAACAGGTACAATCTAGATTAGTGGTTTGCAAAGAATAAGACAAAAACCCTAAAACCCCTCCAGGTAGTCTGGGAACTGATACAGTATCCTAAAGCTAAAATAGTTTAATTTATTGTGAATTTCCCTGGCAGTGGAGGAGAAAAATGAGAATGAGCTGTTTATGTTGAGTCAAATCCACTGGAAACTCATCAGTAATAGCTTGTGGACAGCTGAATGAACACTGAATGTTGCTGCTGCCACTAATGCCAACTTGAATAAAAGGGGACACAGTTGGAGCTCTCTATCTTTTAGTTTTCACCTGCAGACACAAAGGCCACACACAAGCACAAGCTACAGACAGAAAGAGAAAAGGAAGAAAAATAAAATCTTACTGAGAAAGGCCATATCTGGTGTGATGGTTAGAGATTCTGGGATCAACTTGGCCAAGTGATGA
Source organism: Tamandua tetradactyla (assembly GCF_023851605.1). Lineage (NCBI taxonomy): Eukaryota > Metazoa > Chordata > Mammalia > Pilosa > Myrmecophagidae > Tamandua > Tamandua tetradactyla. The sequence goes on from NC_135352.1 coordinate 36,045,189, forward strand.
TGCCCAGTTGTCTGGTCAGGCAACTGACCAGGCCATCGCTGCAAGGATATTTCATGGCTGGTTGACAAACCAGAAGGTTGGTGTATTAAGTCATCAGGCAGTTTATTGCATCTGCAGTTAATTACACCTGCAATCAACTAAGGCATGTCTTCCACCAATGAGATAGTCTAATCAGTCGAAAGCTTTTAAGAAGAAAGAGAGAATTTTTCACTGCTTCTTCAGTCAGCAAGCTCTGCCGTGAAGTTTGTCCAGACCCTTCATCAGAGTTTCCAGCTTCACAGCCTGCCCTGCAGATTTTGTGCTCTCCCATTCCCGCGGTTACATGAGACACCTTTATAAGTCTCATATTTGCAGATATCTCTTATTAGTTCTGTTTCTCCAGAAAACCCTTACTGGCATTCTGCTTTTGTCCCTATATCTCACAAAACCTGCAGTCTTTCTCATACTATAGGTTTTTATGACTCACTGGGTTTGGTCATGACTTTTTTGACTATCAGCTCTGGAGGGAAAAGGCCCAAACCTCTCGGTAGTACATTTGAACTACTTAACTACTTGCTTTAAAAATCTTTGCAAGGGAAAAATTGACCTGCATACAGAAGAAGGAGGAAATATCACCAGGCATTCAAAATATTTTCCATTGTCCCTCTTGCAGGGGATATGATGGCCCTCACAATGTTTCATCTGCTTTAGCTGGGAATTGAGCCTGGGTCAACTGCTTGGAAGGCAGCTCAGTGCAGTTGGCATAGTTCCCTTGCCTCAAAATGTTAGGTGATTCAAAATTAAAAAAAACATCTGGGTGAGAACTAAATAATAATTCTAGAAGTAATTATTTAAAGTAATTAAATAATTTTAGGTAATTAAAAATTTTAAGAAACTAAAGTAATTCTCGAAGTTACCCTCAGAGAGAGGTTTCAGATAAATCTACACAGTTGTGGATGTCCTTCAATGCTCTCATGGCAAAATATATGCAATACAGAATTTTATTAAAAATTCTTTCTTTTTTTTGGGCAGTGTTTCGATTTGGTAAAGCTGCCAGAAAACAATATAGCAGAAATGGGTTGGCTTTTTTACAATAAGGATTTATTAAATTGCAATGTACACTTCTTAGGTGTTGAAGAATGTACAAACTGAGACATCAACAGGATGATACCTGGATTCCGAAGACATGCAGCTGGCATCTGGGATACCTCTGTCAAATGGGAAGGCACATGGCTGGCATCTGCTGGTTCTCCTCTCCTGGGTTTCATTGCTTTCAACTTCTGGCTTCAGAGGTTTTCTTTCAACTTCTCTACGGCTTTTTCAGTGGGCTTCTCTTAGTTTCATCTCTTAGCTTTTGCATGCGTTTCATCCTCTTCTAAAGGATGCCAGACAGAGGTTTAACACCTGCCTTGAATGTGGTGGATCGCATCTCAGTTGAAATAATCTCATCAAAGGGTCCCACCCACAGGAATGGAGTAACTGAAGAATATACTTTTCTGGGGACCATAAAGCCTCCAAACCATTACAGGCTGTGTGTTGAATATTTCAGAAATTCTAAGGGAGAAGGAAAATACTAACATTCTGTTATATCTCAGCCTTTTCTCCATATGTGATTATTAGACCAATGTTGTCATAAAATTACGTAAATGCAAATCAAATATACCAAACTATCAGGATGCCACCAAATGCTTCACCAGCTTCCTAGCCCCATCTAAAACTGCTGCTCTTTCATGAAGTAGGAACTGACTGATAGTTCATTAGTTTGATACCAGCTACACTGAGATTGCAAAATATAGTGATAAGATGAATATGTGTGCTCACGAACCCAAAGAAAAAGATTCTGCTGGACTATGTAAAAATTCTGGAGACTACCCCCTGTACTTGAGCACCAGCTGTAGCAGGGAGCGGGAGCTCAACCCAGAGGTAGGAATGCACATTCCAGAGGATGACACGCTTACTTACTGCCAATAGATCCAGAACATTTTTACAAGTGTTGGTTGGACATTTGGTAGTGATATTAGAATCATTTTTAAGAACCAGCATACTTGAAAATTCAGCCAATTAGTAATAGTAATAAAGGCCCTTATTTAAGTTGGCTATAAGGATGATCTGAATTCATCAGGCAAAGTTTATGAAGATGCTTTCTTCACCTAGGTTATGAAAATAACTTTTGTTTCAAATGATGCTGAAATCGCAAACTATCATTCTACTTGAATAAAACAAAAGTACCAGCCACTTTTGGCTTAATATTCTATTAGCTCTTATGGTAATAGTCCATGATGCATTTATAGATGTTCTTTGTGATTTCACAATTTCTAATAGTCATCAAAGTCAGTGAGTAGAAGAGATAAGGTATCATTTTACTCTTATAGTATATAAAAACTCTTGTTACCGTATTTGAAATGTCTGAGCCTTGAGTATGTTCAATGTATTATCATTTCAGGGCTTCTCATGTAGCTGGAATATATAATTTATCTTTATCTATAGCCAGTCCATTTATGAAAGAAAGAAAAGTAAAAAAATAATTCTAGGTAGACATTGGAGAATTTTTGGAGGTAGTTTAAAAAATGTTTGGCATTCAGAGAATCAAATTAAATTTACTATTTAATTGTAAATAGAATTTATTTACTAATACTGTTTTAAACTTTTATACTTCATATTTATTTTAGAGTTATTGAATATCTTTGTTCATAGCACAATACAGGTAAAATTAAGAGAAGTGATACATTTTTAAAAAACCTTAACAAATTTTTAAATATGGTTTTGAACTTGGGCTTGCAAAGGAAAGGCTATAAAACATTTTCTAAATTAAAATTATAATATTAAAGCTACAATACAAAATTTTGTCATCTCTGTATAAATCCTTTATGCAGTTTTGGTTGGAATTAATTTTGGAGTAGGGGAAGTGTGTGACTATTTCAAAATGCACTTATTACCTCCAAGTAATTATAAGAATAGTTTCCAGTATTTTAACTAATTTCATATTTCCTAAGTTCTAAATTGCCTCCATTATGCAAGAGAAAAATTCTAAAAATTAAGCAAATTAGGTGAAAGATATTTTTGTATTAGAAAAACCATGTCATAAAATGTAACAGCCAGATAAACCCTGGCAGGGTTGACTCTAGAATGGCATGTAAGGAAATTGAACTGACACCACAAATATGTTTGCAGAATACTGTTTTGTTCCAGGATTATGTAAATTCTGAAAATCTAAAACAGAAAGTTTATGGAACAGATGCCAAGTCAATCTCTGTATGTGCTCCATTCCTTGTTACTTGGGAAATGATGTGCTTTCTACTTAATGATGCTGAAAATCACTCCAAGGACAGAATGCCAAATATGTAGGAGTCCCATTGCATGGCGTAACTTGCACACCATCAGTTGCTTTGTCCTACGGCATGAACTTTGTTTAAAGGGCTAGTGGCACAGAATGTAACTTGTGGAGAACACTTAACACAAGACTAAAGCTCTCATCAATGACTCAGCGTGTAAGCAGCTTTTTAACAAACTCCAGTTGGTAAGATTGGTGAAACAAGCATTACTCACATAAGTCCCATAATAAGCCTTTGACATAGAGATAAAAGGATATTTTAGGACAATAAACAAGTCAGTGATATTTTCAATCTGTGTGATAGAGACCTTGTTTTTCAGTTTAAAACATGGCCAAAGAACTAATTTGTCAGCCAAAAAACACAACAGTAACCTTGGAATGTTCTCCCAAATTTAATGCAGAGCCTTCATAAAACGTATGGACGGGGCATTCAATCTTTAAATTACATTCGAGAACATCACTTTTAGCTTAGAGTAGCAAAACTGATTTGAGGATTTTGCTATTTTAATAATCAATTAAATTATTCAGTGTATAATTTTTCACTGTATAATTAAATTATACAGTGTTCGAGTAAACACTGAGTCAGAATCATTCATCATCACACTGAATATTTGGGTAAGTTTTCTAAATGAGTATCTTTTTCTTCATCTTCCTAGAAAGGTGTAAAACTAAAAGGCAGCAACCCAATAATTGGGGCCATTGCTATAGATATTTACCTTGAAATTTATACAGATACATTTATTATGTCCCATACTTTTTGATAGCATCATATTTATCTTACCATTAGCTGCATTTTAAGCAGATAAAAATAACTTTTTGTGACTCACAGACTACTGGGTTTAATCATTTTGAAATTTTCACTTTTATTATGAACATAGTAAATTTGACTAGCTATTTACTAGCTCTAAATTCAGTATATTTGTCTTTGGGGTATTGGCAAAGAGAAAATACATTAGGGCGTCACATTTTAAGTTTTGAAATAAAGGGAACGCTATTTATGTGAAAAAATTATGGAGAATGTATGCAGAGTTTGATATTTTCACGATTTCTCATTTTATCAATTATACTCTATAAAATATTATATATATACCTCATTTCTTATTTCTATTATTCATATATTATATGTTATGGCCTAAGTAATTTATATATTTACCAATTAAGGTGTTGGAATAATCCCAAACTATTTTCTGAGGGAAATATTGACCTTCTCTGCAGGTACTCACTTTGATAAATTCTGTAGAGTATTAGAGTAATCCGTACAGATACCAGTCAATTTGCCATCTTAATTAAAAAAGAAGAACAAAACAATAAACTCATGTCTATTTTAATTTTATCACCCTTCAAGTTCACCATCAAGGACAAAAGTTCTGTCTTTAAAACCATAAGAAATTGTATATTGCAGTTATTTGCTAAAGAAGGCAATCACAAATTTGTTGGTGCCTAACTCTTTTTTTTACCCTCTTGTGATTTTTATTATTTATTCATAATCTGTGATAATGCCCCCCTTGCATTTCTGATTTTGTTTAATTGCATTCTCTCTCTCTTTTTTAAAATTTATTTATTAATTAAAAAATATTTAACAAACAATAAAACATTAGCATATATAATCAGTAATTCACAATATCATCACTTAGTTGCATATTCATCATTTCTTAGAACATTTGCATCAATTCAGAAAAAGAAATAAAAAGACAGTAGAAAAAGAAATAAAACGAAAACAGAAAAAAAAAAAGATTATACCTACCATACCCCTTACCCCTCGCTTTCATTGATCACTAGCATTTCAAACTAAATTTATTTTAACATTCGTTCCCCCATTATTTATTTTTATTCCATATGTTCTATTCGTTTGTTGACAAGGTAGATAAAAGGAACATCAGACACAAGGTTTTCACAATCACACAGTCACATTGTGAAAGCTTTATCATTATCCAATCATCCTCAAGAAATATGGCTACTATTGGGCAGGCCATGGTAGCTCAGCAGGCAAGAATGCTCGACTGCCATGCCAGAGGACCCAGGTTCGATTCCCGGTGCCTGCCCAGGTTAAAAAAAAAAAAAAAAAAAGCACGGCTACTGGAACACAGCTCTACATTTTCAGGCAGTTCCCTCCAGCCTCTCTATGACATCTTGAAGAACAAGGTGATATCTACTTAATGTGTAAGAATAGCCTCCAGGATAACCTCTAGACTCTGTTTGGAATCTCTTAGCCATTGACACTTTGTTTCATTGCACTCTTCCCCCTTTTGATCCAGAAGGTTTTCTCAATCCTTTGATGCTGAGTTTCAGCTCATTCTAGGTTTTTTTCTCAATCCCCTGATACTAAGTCTCAGCTCATTCTAGGATTCCTGTCCCACATTGCTAGAAGGTCCAACCCCCTGGGAGTTATGTCCCACGTAGACAGGGGGAGGGTGGTGAGATTGCTTGTTGTGTTGGCTGGAGAAGGGCCACATCTGAGCAACAAAAGAGACTCTCTTGGGGGTGACTCTTAGGCCTAATTTTAAGTAGGCTTGACCTATCCTTTGTGGGGTTAAGTTTAATATGAACAAACCCCAAGACTGGGGGCTTAGCCTATAGCTTTGGTTGTCCACACTGCTTGTGAGAATATCAAGAATTCAACTTGGGGAAGTGGAATTTCTCCCTGTTCTCACCATTCCCCGAGGGGGGCTTTGCAAATACTTTTCCACTCACTGATTGAATCACTCTGGGATTCACTGGGGCATCACTCTGTACAAACCAACAAAATCTCATGTCCTACCTGAGATTCCAAGTACTTATGGTGTTCAGTCAAACTATCTACATAAGTTATAGGTGCCTAACTCTTAACAAAGGTGTGATAATACCTGTGGAGTATTGCCTACAGGAGATACAGTTCCTTCACTATTTCAAAAGCGTTAAATTTTATCCCTGGATTAAACTGAATCACCAGAGAAACAAGTACTTAGACTAAATTATTTGGGGCATTTATGAATTTCTTTTATTTCTTTTTGGAGAGCTTCACATTGGTATTATGCCATACTCAACTATTGCTTCCTTTTATAAGGTTTTGTCAGGAAATCGACCATATGTAACATATCATTAATCTTATGAAGATCCATAGGAGACATTTTCTCTTTGGACACAGTATCACAAGAAGCTGTTTTCTCTTAAGAAAGAAAAAGTTACCTTATGGAAAAGGGTCAGTCTTATATTCATTGCTTTGGCTCCCTGGAAGCTTAGAGCTAAATTGAAATCTGTCTCTGAATATCTACACATTAATTTTACTTCTGCTATTTTCTAATTTTTCTATTTAATTTTCCTTTTGGAATGATTATCTATATTTGTTTTCCTCTACATTAGTATTTTTGAAAACCACTTTGAATTGGAGTTTTTCTTGTGGGTCACCTTAATACATTAAAGGACTTAAGCCTGATATGTTAGACGGTGATATGATCCGGGTTTTTTTGTTTTTTTTTTGTTGTTGTTGGTATGCTGTATGGCAGGGTCACATTTATTATTTTCCCATGTGAGTATCCTGTTACTGAAGCACCATACGTTGAATTTTTGTTTCTTTTTTTGTTTGTTTGTTTGTTTGTTTATTTCTTTTTTGCTTGCTGTTTGTTGTTTGGGGAAGTGCATGGAATGGGAGTTGAACCTGGGTCTCCCGCATGGCAGGCAAGCATTCTACCACTGAACTATCCTTGCATCCCAATGATCTGCATTTAATTTGAGAAAAATCACTATTGCAATAACAAGAAGAATAGATAGGACTAAGGGACTGGAGAAAAGGAAACTTGATAGAAAATTGTAGCAAAAGTCTACTGAATTATAAAAGCAAGAGAGAGTAAGTGACAGTAGACATAGAAGAAAGAAGCAAAATGGTTTGGTCACTTATTGGATGTGTTTATTTGGGATGAACAAGAAAACAGACGTGAGCTCATTTTCAGCCTTGAATACCCTGGTGGATAGTGAGTTGAGGATGTAGAAAGAAGAGGATATGTGAGAAGAACATCTTGCATTTCAGTGTTCTGGAATATGTTGGTAAATAAATTTATTGAACAGTAGGAACTTAGGGAAGAGGCATCTTGAGATATAGAGCTATAAATATAGATATATAAAGATAGAATAGGGTTCATTTTCCGGTGCCTGTCCATGCAAAAAAAAAAAAAAAAGACAGAATCATATGTCTAAGAGTTGAAGTTATTAGACTGAAAGAGACTGCCCAAGGTTATCAAGGAGAATTAGAATGTAGTGGACTACTTAATGGATTGTCAGACAAAACTGAATTAATAATGTAGGTTTTTTAAAAAATTGTCCAAAGAAAAAAAAATCGAGGTTCAAAAAGTGAAAAAAAAAACTTTCAATAAAGCCACATATTGCACAAAGTTAAAGTAGCAGTAAAGATGGAAGAGGCCCATTTGTCACTTAAGAGACTGTGGATGAACTGGACTGGATGGATTCCATGTGTTGGTAAGGAGGAAAGTGGGGTTACAAGAATTTGAACTAGGCACTGAGTTCATTTATTTACAGAGCTTTTGTAAGACCATTTACAGAAATGGGCAAAGGCTGTATAAAAAAAGAAATTTGTGAGCAGTATAAGATGAAAATAAATACAAAATCCCCCAATAAGATGCTATTAAATACATTCAGAAATAAAGAAAAATACCTTATGATTTAAGATAACCTTATAAATATACCTTAGGGTACTCAGATATCAGGTAATCAAATATTGCACATAGTAAATCAAAGGATAAAAATCATAACCTCTTCAATTACGTTCAAGAAACACTAGGAAAAAAATTCATTTTTTTCTCAAAAAGATTCTGAGTAAACCTGAGTGAACTTATATTAGAAGGATAATTTCTTAACATGAAAATAATTCAGGCCCAAACTCCAACAGTTCAATACCAAAACATTTAATAGCAAAACATTAAAGCCATTCTATTTAAAGTTAAAACAAATGTTTTGAAGAATAAATTATTTTTTATTTTTAAAGATATGAAAGAAAATATATGAATTCTCATTATTTAAAGATACTGGAAAAGACAAGTCAGCTATAAGAATTAAGATATTCAGTAAAAATGTAAAATTCATATACTCAAATAGATGCTATTTTGAATTCCAGAAAATGATGAAAAATGTCTTAATCAGTATATGAAAAACATGAAAATAAAATGACAGCTCTGTTCACTTTTCGTTAATTGAAGGACTTGAAAGAGAGAAAATACTATTCTTCTTTATGAGAAAACTGTCCTAAAGATGTAGAGCCATACTTTTCTGATTTTATAGTATGAAACCTTTGAAATAAGCACCTGCTAATGTAAAGAGTGGCAAACATAATTCTGCTTTCTGGAGATGCCTCTTTTTTCTCAAATAAAGAAAGCTCAGTGTTTTCTTTCTACTGAAGTTTCATTTGGTTGTAATTTGATCTTGTGGTCAATAGTTAGGTTCATATTTTCCTGGCTAAAGCTTAAAGGCTAATGTCATAGCATCTTTTATTAGCATTCCAGTTCCATTATCCTTTCCCCAAAGAATTTATCTTAATCATTTAACACATAAATATTAACCATTTTGTGGGAACTCTTGTACTGTAATTTACTCTCAGATTATTCAAATCTTATTTTACCATCCGCACTGTATTATCTTTGCATACAAGTAATATATGTGTGTATGTGGGTGCTAGTGTGGGAATGAGGAGGAGGAGGGTGTAGTTTAATACCAGGTGCACAGTTGGCACACTGAACATCCCCTCTGTCACTTTTCTATTAAATTTCTTGATCTTAGTTCAACAATAAATTATCTAAAATTCCCTCCTCCCCGTTAGCTAGTAATGCAATGCACTAAAAATCTCTTATCCAGAGATAGTTTTCTTTCAAATTCTTCTTCTGCTCCCTTATATAAAACTTTTAATGACTTATAGAAGTAAAGATATGAGCACATAGTTTATAATAGATGAATCTGTGGAGTCAGGATATGTATTTTACTAATTAAGGCTAATATGTAATTTTCAGAACAGAGGCAGTTATCAGTCAACCCTCTATTAATAGCAGGTTCCTGTTTTTAAAGTTTGCCTATTGATCTAAAACATTGAAGATGTATTTACTATGATGAGGGCAGGTTATTTGGGAAATGGAGGCTTGAGCATCTTATCAGTTTTATCACTATGAATCTAATTAGCATTAGTTTAGGATTCTGCTGCAGTCCATTTAAAGCTATATAAAAAGTGAAATTTCGACCCAATACTCCTTACCGTTCATAGAGTATGCTTTGTGTGTGTGTGTATGTCACTTGAATACAACAGAATAGGAGAAAGATCAATGAAATGTGACTTTGGTCTCCACATCTGAGTGCTTTAATAAGTGTATTTACATTAATTCTTTAAGACTTTCTTTCTTAGAGCTAACATTTATCTTTTTTTTATTAATTTAAAAATTTTTTTAAATACCAAAAAAAACACCCAACACAAAAATTTGTAACTTTTGATCATTCCGTTCTACTTACATAATCAGTAATTCACAATATCATCACATAGTTGCAATATCATCATCATAACATTTGTGTTTTTGCAAGCTACCATGAAGATCCCTGACATGAGAATGTTTGCAAATTTGTTAGGATAGAATGCCAGGCATCTCTGCTGCCTGGCTGGTGAGGGAGTTGTATGAGCTGCTCTGGGAAGCAACCTGTGTCCTCATGTTTATGAGAGCTTTAGAGTCCACTGACACTAAACACAAGACATGTGACTTTGAGCAAGATGCTTAGCCACTCTGACTAAGTTTCCACAACAATAAAAGGCACAATAATAGTACCTACATTTAAGATGTGTTGTGAAGATTAATTGACATGTATATTAAATATACATCTATATAGATGAATATACAAACATCTATAGAGAGAGCTTAAAATGGTGCTTGTTATATCATACGTACTGATATAATATCTCCTCTGAACATTGTTGATTTCAGACTATTCTAATGTGCAAGCTGCCAGAATGTAATATACAAGAAATGGAACGGCTTTCAAAAAGGAAGTTGCACGTTTTACAGTTCTAAGTCTGAGAAAAATGTCCAAATTAAAGCGAGGCTATAGAAATGTCCAATCTAAGGCATCCAGAGAAGGATACCTTTCAAGAAGGCCAATGGAGTTCAGGGTTTCTCTCTCAACTGGGAAGGCACATGGCAAACATGGCGACATCAGTTAGCTTTCTCTCCAAACTTCTTGTTTCATGAAACTCCCCCTTGAGCATATTCCTTCTGTATCTCCAAAGGTCTCTGGCTGCGTGAGCTCTCACGGTTCTTGGGGTTCTGTGACTCTCTTCCAAATGTTTCCTCTTTTAAAGGATACCACTAAACTAATCAAGACCAACCTGGAATGGGTGTCGTCACATCTCCCTCTAATGAAAGTTTAACACCCACAATTGGGTGAGTCACATCTCTGTGGAGATAATCTAATCAAGTTTCCAACCTACAATACTGAATAGAGATGAAAAGAAATGGCTGTTTCCACAGGATGGATCAGGATTAAAACGTGGCTTTTCTAGGGCACATAATCCTTTCAAACTGGCACACAGTCCAATACCAGCTCATTTATAGTGCTGGAAATGAGTGAGCAAAATATGTAAGAAGTTCTAAAAGGAAAATTTAAGTTAAATGAATAAATTATTAGTAAACAAACATATGCCTGTATACTTTTATAAATACTTACAAGTTTTATAAATATGATTTATTATGGTTTAAAAAAAAATCAAGACTAACCATTAAGAGTAACTGATTATATTGATGTGCACCAAAGCAGACATTTATGATATCTGCAGAAATCATAAACACATGAGTTTAGTATTTTGTTTCTATGTATTTACCCATTTAAGACATACTGGATTTTACAATGAGGATAAATGCAAAACATCTTTTTGAAACTAATGCTGAGACACAGACTTGGTAAAGATAATAGGATGTTTCAATCTACAGTTATACTCCAAAATAATTTTTTCACGTACATAATTAAGAGAAATAATATATCTAATTGAATATAAAGTCATCCAGAGATAAAGGAGTACCTGATTGTATTTCTGAAAATTAAATAAGAAATCGGTTGATAATTAAATTGATCTACTTTAAGTGGCAGAGAACTTGACTAAATTATATTCTGTTCAATAGAAAGCAGAAGATGTAAATGATGAACTTGGCTATAAGGCTGAGGATATTTCCAAGCAAAGTGTGGAAGATACAGCTGATTTCTCCTCGCTGCTTAGAGAAAAATACAAGAAAAGAGGTAAATTGAGGAATGAGCAAAAAAAAAGGAAAATTTCCAACCTATCCATGCTCTGGAGACATGGCTCAGGATGTCACTGAATAATCATTTGCTAAAAAGAATAGCTTGGCTCCCCCAAACATCCATCTCAGCAGAAGCCAGGAAAAGAAATGTGGTTAGTCACTGTGTTAGTAAGGGTTCTCGAGAGAAACAGAACCAACAGAAGAGATCTGTAAATATGAGATTTGCAAAGGTGTCTCACACAATTGTGGAAATAGAAGAGTCCCAGATCTGTAGGGCCGGCTGTGAAGCTGGCTAGTCCAATGAAGGGTCTGGATGAACTTCACAGGAAAGACTTGCTGGCTGAAGAAGCAGTGAAAGAGTCTCTCTTGTTCCCTAAAAGCCTTCAACCAATTGGATTATCTCATTTGTGGAACACATCCTTAGTTGATCATAGATGTAATCAGTATTGATGCAATCAACTGAATGATAATTTATCAACTAGCCACAAAATATCCTGACCAGACAACTGGGCATCATCACTTGGCCAACTGGGCCAACTAGGCATTATCACTTGGCCAAGTCGACACCAGAACTTAAACATCACAGTCCATCTCTTGCCAACTTAACAACTATACACATCACCTCAAAACAAGCTTAATTTCCAAATAGAACCCAATAACAGGCATATGTTTAGCCTAACTATACTCAACTGTCTTGCATACAACCAGAAATGCACTATTTCTCTCCAGAATAGGGTGCAAGTCCTTAGGTAATATTTACTCTTAAACTTCATATCCTGTAACTTTAGTAGAACATGAACAAAACAACTTATGTCATATGATAAAAAAAAACAAGATATTTGCTTACGTGCAAATGCAAACATGCTCATAACAAAATAGGGAAGAAATATTCATACAATCAGAGTCCTTATTTTCTGTAACTGGTCACGTGGTCAGAGTTCATATATATCACTACCTTCTTTCCCTACCCATTCCATGTTCACTTTACCCTCAGCAAGCTCTTCAGCTGGCTTTGGTTCTTTGCTAGGTTGTGTGACCCAAATCTTCATTCCTGAAGTTTCTGGGTCATTGGTGGTCCTGACTAGATTGGGTTGTTGCAGTCTTCCATTGACTTTAACCACAGGGCATGGGAGTACTAAGAGATGCCCTGGGGATCTCCTGTATTCCAGGAAATCTCTTCTTTACCTCCATTGTGTAGTTGCAGTCCTATTTCCCCTTGATAGTCAGGATCAGTCGCCCCAGAAAGACTAATAATACCCTTTCATGCTTATTGGCATGAGAAGCCCAAAGTGGCCAGGTGGCAGTTCAATGGAATTATTGTTGTGGTCTCCTACTTTGGAACCAAAACCTGATAACCAGCAGAGCTTAAGGTTTCAGGAATAGGAAGAAAAAATTTTCCTAGTGGATGACTAGGGATGATAATGAGTGGTGCCACTCCCACTTACACCCCTTGAATTCTGGACCTGTGAATCCTGACTATAGGAAAAATAGCACCATAGAGTAATCACGGATTCAGAGCATACACAGCCTCCTGGAGAACACTATCACAGCCCTGCAAGGTATTACTACCTAGTTGGCACCATAATTGGGTCTTCAAAAGGCCATCCATAATTCTATCAACCCAGATGTCTCTGGATGATGGGGAACATGGTAAGACCAGAAAATTCCATGAGCATGTGCCCATTCCCACATTTCATTTGCTGTGAAGTGGGTTTCTTGATCAGAAGCAATGCTTTGTGGAATATCATGATGGAGGATAGTAGTTTTTGAGATGGCAGTTCTTGAGAAAGCAGTGCATGCAGGAAATGCAAACCTGTATCTGGAGTATGTAGCTATTCCAGTTAGAACAAATCACTGCCCCTCACATGATAGAAGTGGTCCAATGTAATCAACCTACCAGGTAGCAGGCTGATCACCTCAGGGAATGCTGTCATACTAGGGACTGATTGTGGGTCTCTGCTGCTGGCAGATTGGGCACTCAGCAGTGTCCATAGCCAGGTTGGCCTTGGTGAGTAGAAGTCCATGTTGCTAAGCCCATGCATAACCTCCATCCCTACCACCATACCCACTTTGTTCATGAGCCCATTGGTCAATGGCAACAGTGGCTAAGGAAAGAGGACGACTATTATCCACAGGGTGGGTCATCTTATCCAGCTGATTATTAAAACCTTCCACTGTTGAAGTCACCCTATGATGAGCATTCACATGGAGCACAGATATCTTCATGTTCTTTGCCTACTCAGAAAGGTCTATCCACATACACCTTCCCCAGACCTCTTTGTCACCAATTTTCCATCATGCTCCTTCCAAGTCCCTGACCAATCAGCCAAACTATTAGCTACAGCCCATGAGTCAGTATACAAACACACCTCTGTCCAGTTCTCCTTCCAAGCAAAATGAACAACCAGGTACACTGCTTAAAGTTCTGCCCACTGGGAGGATTTCCTTTCACAACTTCCCTTTAAGAAAATCTCAGAATGGGGTTGTAGTGCTATAGTTGTCAACTTCCTGGTGGTCCCTGCATATCATGCACAACCATCTCTAAACCAAGCCTGAGTTTTCTCTTCCTCAGTCAACTGACTGTTAGGAACTCCAAGAGGCCATAGCTCTGGTCTGGGAAAGAGAAGGTAATGTGACAGGGGTGGGGGCCATGAGCATTTGGGCCATGTCCTCATGTAAATTGCTTGTGTTTTCAGGACCTGCTTGAATCTATCTCTAATATACGCTTCCATTTTATAATGGAGTGCTACCGTGCATGCCCAACTTTATGGCTTGATGGGTCAGACCACACGCAGCTCATGATAGGTAACTCAGGTCTCATGGTGACTTGGTGGTCCATTGTTAAGCATTCAGTCTCTACTAAGGCCCAGTAGTAGGCTAAAAGCTGTTTCTCAGAAGCAGAGTAGTTATGTCCAGTGAATGGTAAGACTTTACTCCAAAATCCTAAGGGTCTGTGTAGTGATTCTCCTATAGAGGCCTCCCAAAGTCTCCATACAGCGTCCTTATTTGCCACTGACACTTCCAGCACCATTAGATCTGCTGGATCATATGACCCAAGTGTCCGAACAGCTTGCTCAGCACCTGGACATGTCACAGAGCCTCTTCTTGTTCTGGTCCCCACTCAAAAAGTAGCAGCTTCCCTGGTTGTGTGGTAAATGAGAGTAGCACTCACAAATGAGGAGTATGTTGTCTCCACAATCCAAAGAGGCCATCTAGGTGTTGTGCCTCTTTTTGGTGGTAGGATGTGCCAGATGCAACAGCTTATTCTTCACCTTAGAAGATGTGTCTTGACATGCCCTACACTACTGTACACCTAGAAATTTCACTGAGGTGGAAGGCCCACGTATTTTTGTTGGATTTATCTCTCAGCCCCTGACATGCAAATGCCTTACCAATAAGTCTAGAATCATTGCTACTTCTTTCTTATTATATACAATCAGCATAATATTATCAATATAATGGACCAGTATGATGTCTTGTGGGAGGAAGAAATGATCAGGTTTACTGTAGGCAAGATTTTGACATAGGTTGGAGAGTTGATATACCCCTGGGGCAGGACAGTGAAGGTAAACTGCTGCCCTTTCCAGCTGAATGCAAACTGGTTTGGTGGTTCTTAATGACAATTATTGAGAAAGAGGTATTTGCCAGACCAATAGCTTCATACCAGGTACCAGGCAATGTATTGATTTGCTCAAGCAAAGATACCACATCTGAAACAGCAGCTGCAATTGGAGTCAATCCCTGGTTAAGTTTATGATAATCCACTGTCATCCTCCAAGTCCTACTCTTTTCTGCACAGGCCAAATAGGGGAATTGAATGGAGATGTGTTGGAATTACTACCCCTGCATCCTTCACGTCCTTAAGAGTGGCAGTAATCTCTGAAATATCTTCAGGAATGTGGTATTGCTTCTGGTGCACTATTTTGCTAGGTAGGGGCAATTCTAGTGGTTTCCACTTGGCCTTTCCTAACATAATAGTCCTCCCTCCATGAGTCAGAGAACCAGTATGGGGATTCAGCCAGTTGCTGAGTATGTCAGTTCCAATTATGAATTTTGGAACCGGGGAAATGACAACAGAATGGGCCAGGGATGCACTGGGCCCACTGTGAGATGGACCAGATCTAAACCTTGATCAATCACCTAACTTCCATAAGCCCCTACTCTGACTGGTGGTCCAGAGTGACATTTTATCTCCTGGAATTAGTGTCTTTCTGACTCAGTGTCTAATAATCCCAGACACAGCTGATCATTTCCTTCCCCCAGTGCACAGTCATCCTGGTAAAAGGCTGTAGGTCTCCTTGGAGAAGGCTGGGGGAAGGATAAAAGTGTAAATTGTGGGCAGTGCTTAAGGGTCCTTCCCCAATCCTCATTCAAGGGCCTCTGGGTCTGTAAACTGTCCCAAGGCTGGGAACTGGCAAAGGGACTGTAACTCTCTGTTTTTGTAATTCAAGTTAGACTTCTGTTCTCTTGACCTAGAATTCTGTTTATACAGCTCAGACAAGAATTTAGTAGACTGCCCATTTACTTTATTTCTAGGGACCCCATGATCTACTAGCCAATGCCACAAGTCTCTGCAAGTCAGATTATTTTGACTGCTGCTTTGAGTCTGCTCTCCATTATAGTGGCCACATCCACCTTGTCTATGGTGATTAACTGTCACCACATGGCTTCTGCCAACTCAGAATCCAATCATCCTCATTGTGTTTAAGGATTCCAGCTCAGTGACAGCAGTTCCCATAGTAATATTTGACCTACAGAGAATGAAAACTACAGAACTCTTCAGGGATGATGGAGCTAGTGTCACATATTTATTTCCCAAGGATCTGGTGATAGATGTGTCCTCTAGACATTCCCAGGGTGTGTGAACAGGTCTCCCATGATAAATCTCCCCTAATATTCCAATCTATCTAAACCTCTGGATCCTCTCCTCTGCATTATACCACGCAGTTCTGACATTTGAACCTCAGGTAATGTTGGTCAATTTTGGATCCACGTCTCAACAAACCATCCAAACAAACTTAAAGCCCTTTCTAACCCCTCGAGCTATAACGTTGAATGCAGAATCTCTGCTTAGTGGGCCCATATTAACAAATTCAGCTCAATCTAACTTTACATTCCTTCCACCATTATCCCACACCCTTAATATCCATTCCACTATTCTCTTGATTTCTGTCTATATAAACTGGAGAGATCATGCAGTTCTTTTGATATAGTGTACTTCTTCATGGGTCACATTTTGTACATCACCTATTACTCCAGGGCATTCCATTGCAGTTTCATCTGGTAACACAGGATTATTTGCTCTTTCCCCGGGGAAGTGGTTGCAGGGTTAGCAGGCACTGAGGGGTTAATCTCATTAGGTGGAGCTGGATGTCAGACTCCTCTGGGGAACCTGGAGGCCAGGAAGCTGTTTCCTTAAGACAGGCTGGAGATTGGGAAGCTCTTTCCTCAGGGCAGTCCATTACAGTTCTATCTACCAAAGGCTCAGCAGATTCCAGGGATCCCATCTCCCCATCACCATCATTCTCAAGCTGTATATCATTATCCATTGTCATGGTTAGCTACATGTGTCAACTTGGCCAAGTTGTGGTAGCTGTTTATCTGATTGGGTAAGTACTGGCTTGTCTGTTGCAATGAGGACATTTCATAGGATTAGGTAATGATCACGGCTGCTGCATCCACAGCTGATTCCATTTGTAATCAGCCAAAGGGGAGTGTCTTCTACAATTAGTGATGCTAAATCTAATCATGGGAAGCCTTTTAAGGAGAACTCAGAGGAGAGAGGCCCCATTCCTGCTTCGGCTGGTGAACCTCTCTTGCAGAGTTCATCCAGACCCTCCATCGGAGTCGTCGGCTTCACAGCCTGCCCTGTGGATTTTGGACTCTGCGTTCCTGTGGTCACGTGAGACACTTTTATAAATTTTATATTTGCAAGTGTTCCCTGTTGATTCCGTTTCTCTAGAGAACCCTAACTAATACATCCATGTTTCAGGATCCCATTCTTTTTTCAGTCAAATCCCTTCCTTTAATAGCAGAAACTCTGCAAGGTTGCAATTTTAGTTTATGTTGTAAATCTGCCACTGGCACAAGGAGACTTTGTGTCTGGTTTTCAGAGATCTCAAGTCTGTGACCACAGGAAATAAGATTTTCTTTTTTATTTGAAGTTTCCATATGGAAACATTTGCATCATTCATATGACACTTAATGTGCAAATTTGAAGCCTTCAGCTCTTCTCCTACCCTCATCACTATGTCCAACATATCTAACGAAACCCAGGCAATACCATTATACCTTCTAATTTCACAAAACCCCATAAAGGTGTCAAGTACATTCTCACCCAGAGCCTTGCCTCATATAAGTATACAATTAGCAGAATCTAATGGTGGTATTTTGAGTGTCTCTTCTGCCAATTCATCCCATGGATTGTCAGTGTCATCTTGATTACTAGAAACAGAGTTATTGGTGCCTCTGAGTCTAGTTAGAGTAGAAAACCAATTGTAAAAACCATTTTTAGGAGTCTCTTTCTTAAGAAACACTCTAGGTATCAAGCTGTGTTAAGGTTCTCTAGAGAAACAGAACCAAAATGAGAGATCTGTAAATTTGAGAATTATAAAGGTTTCTCACACAATACTGGGAATGGAAGGGTCCAAAATCTGCATGGCAGGCTCTGAAGTTGGCTGCTGCAAAGAAGGGTCTGGACAAACTTCACAGGGGAGGCTCTTTGGCTGAAGAAGCAATTTCAAGATCTGTGTTCGCTGGCTGAAGAAGCGATTTCAAGACCTCTTTCAAGTGAAAGAATCTCTCTTCTTCCCTAAAAGCCTTCTGCTGATTGGATTATTTTATTAAGGGAGATGTAATTTAGTTGATTGCAGATGTAATCAGCTGCAGATGTAATCAACTAACTGATGATTTAATATGAAATATCCTTGCAGCAATGGTCAGGCCATTGTTTGCCTGACCAGACAACCAGACACATACTCACTTGGCCAAGTTGACCCTAGAACCTAACCATTACAGTCACTAAAAATCTGTGGGGAAACTTCTTGCTTGATGGCTTGGACCCCCAAGAATTACATGAAAGACAAACAAGGCTTTTTTTTGAGAATTTTATATCAGCAGAAATTTTGTCAGCCTGGACTAAAAGGGACAGAGACAAGATGAAATGAAGGCAGAGTCAAGGGTGCAGATGTCTGAGCTGATAGGACCTCCTGGATCCAGGGGGCAGAACCACTGCCCCTAATAGACCTGGAGATGGGCTGGGAGGGCAGGTTTCCCCCACCCACATGGGCCTGGAGAACAGAGCATTGAGTCATGGAAGATTGCGCACAAGTCTTGAAATCTGATGGAAGTTTCCCAGTTGGGCTGTGAACTTCCTTTAAATCAATAACCACTTTGGTCCTTCCAATTTCTCCCTTTTGGAGTGGGAATGTCTGTCTTATGCCTGTCTCACCACTGTATTTTGGAGGGAGGTAACATATTTTATGGTTTCACAGGTCTACAGATGGAGAGGAACTATGGGTCATACCCAGAGTTTCACTCATATCTAATCTATATGACTTAGAAGATGAGATTTAAGACTTAAAGTGGATGATGCATTGGATTAAGACTTTTGGAGATACTGGGATGAGGTGAAGGCATTTTGCATGGGGAGGGACATGAATTTTGGGGAGCCAGAGGATAAACTGTTATGGGTTGAATTGTGTCCCCCCAAAAGATATATGTTGAAGTTCTAATCCCCAGTACTTCAGATGTGAATTTATTTAGAAATAAGTCATTGCAGGTGAAATTAGTTAAATTAGGATGAAGTCACATGGGGAATAAGGCAGGCCTCTAGTCTGATATGACTGATATACTTATAGGAAGAGGGAAATTTGGGCACAGACACAGAGAGAAGACCATGTAAATATGGAGGAAAAGATTAGAGCTATGCTGCCACCAGCCAAAGAATACCTGGATTCCTGGCCATCATGAGTAGCTAAGAGAGAAGCATGGAGTATATTCATGAGACTTCAGAAGGACAGCTTGATTTCAGAATTCTAGACTGCAGAACTATAAGCCATTATATTTCTGCTGTTTTAAGTTGCCCAGCTGGTGGTATTTTGTTGTGGCAGCCCTAGGAAGCTAAGACATCCCCTAAATGTTTTGGCTTTCATTTCCTACAAATAACCTCACTATACTGCACAACAACAATATCATTATCACACCTAAGAAATCGGACATTAATTTTAAAATTTCATCTAATATACAGTTCATACTCTAATTTCTGGTACTGTCCCCAAATTTTTTTAAAGTTTTGTACTCCTGATCCAGAATCCCATCATAATTCACATATTGTAATGGATTGTTGCCTATTTTATCTCTCTAATTTAGATCAATTCCTCACCTTTCAGAATTTTTGCATCTTTCAAGACATGAACTTTTTTGAAAAGTTAAAACCGATTATCTTATACAATAAATGTCACATATTCTGAATCATCTGTATCCATTCACATTAAATGTTTTTGGCATAAATATGCCATATAAGTGATCCTGTATGCCTATTATTGCATCACAGTGGGAAGCACAAGTCAGTTTCTCCCTTCATTTATTTATTTATTTGTTTATTTATTTAATACATGGGCAAGCTCTGGAAGTCGAACTCGGGTCTCCGGCATGGTCAGTGAAAATTCTTCCATTGTGCCACCATTGCACTGCCCTGTCCCTTTATTTTTTATTTACTTTTGATTTGAAATTTCTTTCTTTTTTCACTTTTTTGTGGGTTTTTTTTGCTTATTTCTTCTTTTTTTGTTTGAGCTTTTTGTTTTTTGTATTTTAGTTTTATTCTTATGTCTTTTTATGGTCTTTATTTTTGTATATTTTACAAAATATACAAAATTTTTTACAAAATATACAAACATTTTTTTATAAAATATACAAAAAATTCCATTTTTTTATTATCCCTTCATTTTTATGGGAAGTTTAATCATCTGGTGAAAGCTCACCAGAAGTTGTATCATTTTGTATTTCTCCCAGCAATGTGGTTATGCTTGTTTTCTCACCACCTCCTTAAGAAAAAATGTTATCGTGAAGCATGCCACTAGGTGAATGAAACTTGAAGAGAGTGTGTTGAGTAGAATGGCAGAAACAAAAAGGCAAATATTATCATGCCTCACTCATATGGACTAACTATAATGCACAAACTCAGAGAATTGAAATCAAGGGCATAGGTAATCAGGTTAGGGCCTATTGTTAAGGGTCCTTGATTGTAAGTTCTTACAGCAGTCGTATCTATTCTGGCGTTGTAACTGTTATTCTAAATTCTGAGATACTGAGCTATTTGTGTATAAAATGGTCATTCTCTGAAACTTAGGGTATTTACGTGACACCTGGAACTCAAAGTTAGAGCACTGAGGTTATGGGAGTCAGCACTACCCTATACAGCAACTGTTAAAAAGTTGAAAAAGGGATCAGAATTTGATAGAGATATGAAAGAAGCTAATTTTTTTATTGGTATGCTGTACGATGGGGTCACATTTCATTCTTTTCCCATGTGAGTATCCCAAACAGATTCAGCAGCACTTGTTGAATTTTTTTGTTTGTTTTTGTTTGTTTGCTTATTTGTTTGTTTGGGGAGTGCATGGACTGGGAATCGAACCTGGGTCTCCTTCATGGCAGGCAAAAATTCTATCACGGGACTACCCTTGCACCCCCCAAAGAAGCTGATTTTAATAGGACTAAGGTAAATCAGAATATAGGGTAAATGATGATATGGTCTGTGTTTTAAAACTTCAACTTCTGAGTAAGAACAGAGGAAGAGATGTTTATTTGGTGCAAAATTCATATTTTAGGTAATGCATTATCTAATTTAACTTGTATGGTCAGTTTAGTTGAACACCATAATTACATGGAATCTTGAATAGGGTGTGAGATCCTGTTGGTTTGTACAGGTTAATATGATGACCCAATATATCCCAGAGTAATTTGGGCAGAGAATAAAAAAGTATTTGCAAAGTTTCCTTGGGGGACTGGAGACAAAAGAGGAAATATTCAACCCCCCCACCTGGGGAATTCCTGATATTCTCACAAACAGTGGGGACAATCAGTAGGCTGACCCTTGATCTTGGGGTTTGCCCCTATGAAACCTGTTCCTGTAAAGGAGAAGCTACGCCTACTTAAAATTATGCCTAAGAGTCACCCTTAGAGAACTTCTTTTGTTACTTAAATGTGGCTCTCTCTCTAGGCCAATTTGGCAGGTGAACTCATTGCCCTGAACCCTACATGGGACATGACTCCCATGGGTTTAAATCTCCTTGGCAATATGCAACAGGGCTCCTGGAATGAGCCAAAACCCAGCATTAGGGGATTAAGATACCTTGTTGACAAAAGGGGGAAGAGAGAAATGAGACAAAATAAAGTTTCAGTGACTAAGAGGTTTCAAACGACCTCCTGGAGGTCGTTCTTATACATTATATATATGGTGTACTGACGTGCTTAGAGGGAAGTACCTGAAAATGTTGAACTGTTTTCCAGTAGCCTTGATTCTGAGGGTGATTTTATAACTATATGGCTTTTACAACGTGAGCTGTGATTGTGAAAAACTTGTGGCTGATTTACCCTCTATCCAGGCTATGGACAGATGAGTAAAAAATTAAGATAAAAATAAATAAATAATAGGGGGGATAAGGGGTAAAAAAAAATGGGTAGATTGCAATACTAGTGGCCAATGAGAAGGAGGGATAAGGGTAAGGGGTATGGGATGTATGAGTTTTTTCTTTTTTTCTTTTTTATTCTTTTTTCTGGAGTGATGCAAATGTTTTAAAAATGAACATGGTGATAAATACACAACTATGTGATGATATTGTATACAACTAATAGTTGTATACTTTGGATGGACTATATGTGTCTGAAGATCATTCCATAAAAATATTAAAAAATAAATAAATAAAAAGCATGTTAAAAAGCTTTTGAATTTTTACCAATATGTTTTCTTAGAAATAATGTTTCCTTTTATTATTTTGTATTTTTGTTATTATGATTAAAGATATTTTATATATTTAAAAGCCACTTGCATATATTTTTCATTCATATCTTTTTTTCTCATTTTTCTATCACACTTTTGTAGTTTTTCTCAATTTTTAGGAGCTATTTACATTAGAAAAATGTACCATTTATCAGATATATGTTGCAATATTGTCCCAGTGTGTCATTTATCTCTTGACTTTACTCATTTTTGTTGACATTCAAAAGTTTTTATTTTATGTTAGTAGACTATTTCAGTCTTTCCGTTGTTTGGTTCACAATTTTGTATGATATTTAAATAAATCTTTTCCAAGCCCATGTAATAAATTAATCCACCCATATTTTTTTCTATAACATGTTTCATTTTTAATATTAAATTTCTGATCCATTTGGTACTTATTTTGAGTATGATGTGAAATATGGATCTAATTTTACAATTTTTAAATGTCTATCCAGTTGTCCCAATACCATTTATTTTAAAAAAATGCATTTAATATGCTCAATTATTATATGTTCTTGAATCTATTTAAACTCTCTATTCTCTTTCATTGCCTGTTTGTTCATGTGCCAACACCACGTTGTTTTTAACTACAAAGACTTTATGACATTCCAGTATCTGGTAGGGCTATTCCCTCTCATGGATTTTTATCTCTTACCTATTTTTACATATTTACTTTTTCATATATTCTTTCAAATAACTATATTAACTCCAGAAAGAGATACTTGTGTTAACTTTGCTTGAATTTTCAATGTCAATTTAGGGAAAATTGAAACTTTAATGATATTGATATCTCTTATTCAAGAATGAAGGATGTATTACCATTTGTTTAAGCCCACTTTTGCATGCTTTAGAAATTTCTAAATGTTTTACTCACATAAGATTTGCACATTTCTAATTGAGTTCAATTTTAAGTAATCTGTACAAGTATTATAAATTGGATTTTCTCTTCTGTCTATGAAGGATTATTGTGTGTGTGTGTGTATAAAGGCCAATGATAGGTGTTTGTTCATTTTATATTCTTACTAAATCCTTCTGTTTGTGGTTTTTTCCCACTGATTTTCTAGGAGTTTCCAGGTATTTTATCATATTATCTGTAGATAGAATTTTTTTCTTCTTTTATTTTATTTTGCTGGGTACTGCTAATTTGTTCTTCAAATATTCTGAACTAATTAATACTCTTACTTTCTTTGCACATCTTGACCCACATTAAATATTATTTTCCTTTAATTTTATTCACTTAGATATTATCTTCTCTGAAACTTACATTTGATGGTGTTAAATTTTCTGATAGAATGCCACATAGCTAATCAGCAATAAGACTAGAAGGATATCTAAATATAATTATGGATATTATTGCCTATTTAATAATTTATCATAACTACTTATGTAAATAAGTTTTGGCTTATTCTTTGTGTGACGCGTACAACTCTTTTTTTTCACTGAATTTTCCTGACAACAGAAAAGAATGATGAAATGTTTATTACTAATTGTCACTATAAATTTTATAGTAACAGTATAATAAAGTACTATATGAAAAAGTTCTATGAAAATCATGAAACTAGGAGTTAAGCATCTTAGATTTTCATTTTAGATTAACTATTGATTATCTATATGACCTTCAATCAATAATCCTTCATTTTTATCTTTGATATGTGCTTCATTGGAATGATTTATGCTATCAGAAAGTCATATTGGGTATTTTTTCCCCCTAAAATCTAATTTACATGTTATTAGAGAAAAAAATAAGCAGAAGTATCAGAGGGGAAAATATCTAGCCAAAGCAATTTATAAATATATTATTTATTTAAATTATTATATTGTTTATTTGATAAATCATATCATCTTTGCTAATTTCTAGAAATGCCAAATAGTTGGGGATTAACTAAATTCCCAAATTTAAATATATTTTCATGCATGTGGAACATGATTTTATATAACCTCTTCCTGATTCTTTGATACATCATAAAAATATATCTATTTATTCTATCCTTAATTAATCCAAGAAACATTCACTGAGTGTGCTATATGTTTGGCACTATTTTTGCTCTGGGGATTCAATGGTAAATAGGACAGTTAGTATCTATGCTCATTCAGAATTTATTTTCTAATGAGGAAGGGGAATTTGCAGATAAAAGAGTAAATAAAAAAAGTGATCAGGATATTTTCAAATAATGTTAAGGCTATGTTCTGATTTGCTAGCTGCCAGAATGCAATGCATCAGAATTGAATGGCTTTTAAAGAAGGAAATTTAATAAATTGCTAGTTTACAGTTCTAAGGCCATGAACTTGTCCAAATTAAAACAAACCTGTAGAAATGTCCAATCTAAGGCATCCAGAGAAAGATATCTTGGTTCAAGAAGGCTGATGACATCCAACATTTCTGTTTCAGCTGGAAGGGCTCATGGCAAACATGGCGGTGTCTTGTTAGCTTTCTCTCCAGGCTTCTTCCTTCATGAAGCTCCCTAGGAGGCACTTTCCTTCTTCATCTCCAAAGGTCACTGGCTAGTAGACTCTGGTTCTCTCATTCTTCTGTTGTGATTCTGAGGCTCTCCTCGTTTCCAAGAGAAACTCTCTCAGAAATGTCTCCCCTTTTGTACCATTCAAGTAAACTAATCGAGACCCATGTAGAATGGGTAGAGACCTGTCCATCTAATCAAGTTTATTACCCACAATTGATTGAGTCACATCTCTGTGGAGATAACTTAATCAAGTTTCCAACCTATAGTACTGAATAGGGTTTAGAAGAAACCACTGCTCTCACAAGATCGATTGGCTTTAAAGCATGGCTTTTCTAGGGTACATAAATCTTTTCAAACTGGCACAGGCCATAAGAGAATTAAGTTGAAAAATAGACAGTGTCTTGGAAAGGAGGTACTTAATGCTGAAGATCTGCACTAACCTCTCTGAGGAAGTAAAATTTAAGCAGAGACATGAAGGAGAAGGAGAAAGCCAAGTGAAAAGCTGGGAACAGAATATTGCTAATGAAACAACAAGCATGAGAAACATGAGTCAAGAACAAAGATTGGAGGGAAGGCCATGGAAGATGGAGTACAGGGTACAGTTAGTGGGATATGAAGTTAGAAAAGGAAGAAAGAGTTCCTGGGAGGCCCAAAAGGCCACAGCAAGGAGTGTGGCCTTGGTGTATATTTGGATGCAGTTGGGGGAATTTAAGTGGGAAAGGAAGGATAATTAAATTTGTTTACAACATGGATCCAGAACAGAAACAAAGACTACAGCTATGAGTCTATTGAAGTGGTCAATGCAGAAATGGTGGCATTTGAAGCTAGAGTGGTATGTATGTGTAAAGTAGACAGTATTGTCTAACGAATGGAATTTAGAGAGTCTGGAGAAAACAGGAAATGGCATATCTTTTAGGTTTGGCTTGAACAACCCCTGTGAATGGAAACAACCAAGGAAGAAACGTAGATATTCTCTTTTGGAAATGTTAAGTTTGGCATTCCTATTAGATATGTAAGTCCACATGGAGATATCAAGTAAAGAAAATAGACATGTACTCTTAAGAGAAAATACTCCTTTACTAGTGCCTATAAATTAAGAAAGAATAATTTTTGAAATCACAATGTTTAAATAAAAATAATTAAATGTAAAATTAAGCCAAATTCTTCTGCTATTTCTAATTGTTTTATTATTAACCTCTATAGTAAGAAGGATATTTACAATAGCTGTGGAGCAGGTCTTATGTGACTTTCATGAAACTTTCTTAGGTCTATACATTTCCTGCCTGAACACCAGCATGAAAATACCAATTACTTTGTAATTGTTGTTTTATTGACAAAAACGAAAAGGTTTAGAGGTTCCTAAAGGGAAAAGCAACCAAAAAAGAAAATATTAGTCTTCAAAGAACCACTAGATGGAATTGATTTCCATGTGAAAGGTGAAGGGTTAACACATTTTGAAAAAAGAAAAAATGGGGAAAGTAAACCAAAATCAATAAAATCCCCCAGGTTTAAACTGAAAACATTTCAAAGATCATTTGTATAGAGACATGAAACATTCTCTTCTTAAACACAATGTTGTATCGTTGCCAAGCCGACTCTATAAAAAGTTAGATTTTATAATGCTTTAAGAACAAAGGTCAAATATGCACTTCAAGAAACTACATGAGTCCTTCAGTGTAATTTATAACATGCCATTATTTTTCAGTTAACACAGGTCTACAATCAATGAATAAAAAAATTACTTGTATAATCAATGTGTACTCCATTCCAGAGTGTTTTAGACAATTTTTAGTTTTTAACAATTATATAAAGCATCATCCATTTTCTACTTCATCTGGTAGGCATACAATATAAATAAATAATGGAAGGTTCAGTAAGCCATAAATACGTCATAGAAAAATAGTCTTTTCAGATTTTTAAGTCTAAGTTCAAATTTCCCTTTACTTCTTGGTCTACAACAACCTGGGCATTGAATATTAGAGAATTTTTAATGGTGGTAACAATTATATTATAAACTAACTAGGCAAACTCCCTGATTTCTATACCCATTTTCACTCTTAAAAATTATTTGAGGACTCCAAATAGGTTCTGTTTCATTTGTTTTACAATATTTACTCTTAGAAACTTATTTTCATAAATCCGTTCATAATAGAATTTATTGATAACAAACTTTATTGTTATTTAAATAACTGCATTTTCCAAAACAAAAACAATAATTAATAATAATTGTGGCACTGCTTTACATTTGGCAAGTCTCTTTAATGTCTGGCTAGAGAAGATAGAGTCTTATATCTACTTCCATATTCACCCTGTTATGATTTTACACCTCAAACACCTTTGAAAAACTCACTGCACACTCTTGAAAGAATGAGAGTGAAAAGGCAAACAACATCTTTGTATTCTTATGAATACAGTTTTGACCTCAAAGACCCCTAAAAATTGTTCAGGTTAGCTAACAATTCCCAGATCAAATCTGTGAACCACAGACTTAATCTTTAATAAATACTTGCAGTGTGTCAGAGAGAAATATATCTCGTTTAAACATGAAAATGAAAGAAGTGTATGAGTAATGGAAAGGGGATATTTGAAAGAGTTTAATTAATTGGAGACATCTCCATTTTCCACTCTGGCCACTGCCCCTTTGCTGTCTTCCCATTCGGGAACAAACTTCATTTAAAAAGTTTTCTCTACTTGCTATTTTTACCTTCTCATTTCCAATGCAATGTAATGGAAATTCTACCTTCCACTGCTACTGCTCCAACTAAGGCCTCCTAAAACCCAAGGATTGTCTGGGTTTTCATTTTATTTGAACCCAGGATGGCATCTGACCAGCAATTGAACATATAACCTGATTATATTGTCCTGCTTTCAGACGTCTCTTTGCTGGGCTTCTGAGAAAATATACTCCCTATTTTTCTCCAACCTTTCTACATACTCCTGCTAGGTTTCCTTTTCTATTATTCCCAGCATCTTCCTGTTATTTATATATTGGTTTCCTTCTGATTGTTTTCTTCTTTCTTTCTTTTATTTTTTATGGGCAATTATCTGTTCTCATTCTAAGCACTCTCCCTTGGAGAGAATCTCATTCCCAATCAAGGTTGCAATCATTGTTTATATGCTGACCAATCGCCAATATATACCCTAACATCAGATTTCTCTCAAGCTGAGCATCTACCATAAACCTGGTCACCTGTAATTTGACATTCCACAGGCATCTCAAACTTAGCTTATCTGAAATACAACCCATTATCTATCCCCCTAACAATTTATTCCTGATTCCATGCTCCCTGTGTAGGTTTACCCAAGGGATTTGCTGGATTCTCACGTCTCTCCCTTAATACCTACATCGATTTCTGTTGTTTATCTATCCTAACTATGTCTTGAAAAATTTCACCTCTTGTATCTCACTGCCATTACTCTAGTTCAAGCCTCCTTCAACTTACCCCTACATTATATAAATGACATCTAACTTCTGCCTCCAGTTTTAGTTCTCTCTGATTTTCTTATAGCCATAGCAATGTGTCTAAAATTTAAATCTGGTCATATCACTCTCCTTTAAAAAGGTCTTTCAGTGATATTCCACTGATTTTAGAATGAAATGTCTAAACGTCTTGATCATTTGTTTTGCAATTGTTCTGATAATGATCATCATCAGATGCTTGCTATGTTTGTCAGACACTGTTCTAAGTGTTTAATATATGTAAATTCATTTAAATTAGTGAAAATAAAATCCCCACCAGGTAGGTACTATTTTCGTCCCTGTTTTACAGATCAGAAGATTGAGATACAAAAATGTTCACACTGTACCTACGTGATTGAGCACAGATATGGACCATATCCATGACAGCGGGGTCTGTGCACTCATCTACTGTAACAGGGGTGGACAACCTTTTCTGTAGAGGGTCAGATAAAATACTTCAGTCTGCAGGCCACATACATTTCTGTTGGAACTATTTAACTCTGCTGTTGTTATACAAAAGCAGCCATTAAACAAGACATGAGAATATGAGTGTGTCTGTATTCTGTTAAAATTTTGTTTATGAATTCTAAAATTTGAATTTATGCAATTTCCAAGTGTCATAAATATAATTTTCTTTTGCCTTTTTTCAACCATTAAAAGATGTAAAAGCCATTCGCAGCTCCCAGGCCATACAAAAACAGTTGGTAGATAGGATTTGGCCCCCAAATGGTAATTTGCCAACTTCCATACTATAATATATTACTGTGTGTGTGTGTGTGTGTGTGTGTGTGTGTGTGTGTGTGTGTGTGTGTGTATCATTATAACTTAGTAACTGCATCAGGTCTTCTTAATGTGCATGCAATATTTTTAGAACTTTTTCATTGTGTTGCAAGGTGTGGTGTGTGGTGGAGTGTTCCATGCATTCTAGGTAACAAAGTAAACTCTACTAGCTACTTCTCATACAAGGCATTCGTCATCGGAACATTTTGGAGAAGTAGCACTGTCCCCAGCACGCTCATGGTAGTTGGAAGCGTGATTAAATATCTTTCCCTCACCGTGTGGGGAAGTCCTCTCAAAAGAATCGCTGGGCCAAAAAGAGTCATTCACATTTATAATACCACGGAAGTGATGGAGACAACACCTGGGTTAATGGAAGAGACAATGAAGCTGATAGGAAAGGCAAAAACTATTTAGCGATGCAAGATAAACTGCACCCATATCCAGCCATATTTCTATCTTAGAGGCAGGACGATTTTGTTTTTGCTGACTTCTGGCTTGGGTTATGCACGGGCATTCCAGAGGGTGCGTTTCCCCCCCCCCCCCATCTTTTCATTGCCAAGTGGTCCTCCAGGCCTAGTGTTCCATCATACCAAAGCCAGTACTGAATTTTATGCTGTTTATAACACTTCTGATCTCCATATACAGAGTTACACTGAGATATTTTTTGTGTTATTCATGAAAAATATATTAATCTATCCTATTCAAGCAAATTCAGATAAAGTCTGCCATACTGGGATAAGTAGGATGAAAACTCAGTTGTTTAAAATATGAGGTCATCAGATCATTAGGAGAAATTTAAAACACTTTTAGAATTCTGATTAAAAGCACAAAAATAGTGACAGTTATTTTGGCTTCCTGGGCTGCTCAAGCAAATACCATGCAATGGGTTGGTGTAAGCAGTGGGGATTGATTTGCCTCACAGTTTTGAGGCTCAGAGAAAGTCCAAATCTAGGTGTCATGAAGGTGATGCTTTTTGCCTGAAGACTGGCATTCTAGGGCTGGCTGTCAGCCATCATTGGTCCTGGCTGACCATTGGTCCTCTGCCACATGACAAGTCATGGCCATTTCTCCTGGCCTCTTCCTTCTCTCCCAGGTTCCATTGACCTTCGGCTTCTTGCTGCCCATAGCTTTCTCTCTGACTGAATTTCCTCTTATAAGGATTCCAGAAATTGAGCTGGGCCACACCCTAACTGAAGTAACCTTAATAAAAGTTCCTATATAAAGTGGGTTCACATCCACAGGAATGGATTAAGCTTAAGGGCAGGTTTTTCTGGGGTACACGGCTCAAAACCACTATAACAATAAAACTTAAATGTGTACAAGTCAAATGAGGAAAGAATGATATGAAAATTAGAAATTAGGGCAGTATGATTGATGGTGGCTCAGCAGGCAGAATTTTCACATGCCATGCTGGAGACGGGTTTGATTCCTAGTGCCTGCCCATCCAACAAAAACACAAAAATTAGAAATTATGAAAGAACAAACACTCGAGAGACTCAATGACTATGAGCCATCATGTTTTATCCAACCATCGTGTCCCCTCTTACTCTGTTTTCTTACAGTTACTGGCTTTGCCTAATTCTGCTCCTAACCAAGAGGTATGATGAGTTTAGAGGTTTAGTATGAATTTATCTAAGAAAATAATAATTTCTGAGAAAATCTGAAGAGGACATTTGTGACATGGAATTGGCAACCAATGGATAAAGAATCTCTTATCAGTTTATGCATATGAGAAATGTATGTATATGATGATGATATCCTAAAGTTCATAAAGCTTGCCCACAAGAATATTGGAACAGGCTCCAGGCTCCAGATGTTTTATTACAATCTGAATAATTCCTCTATGAATGTCTATTTCTGCAACATTGCCTTTTTCTTATGGTCATCGTTGGGTATGACTACATAGTCTTAATATATGACTATGGGAAACTCTTATTATGGAGCAAGACTTTTCAATATAAAAGGGTGTTCCAAGCTTGCTCAGGTCTACAGGGCATGGGAAAAAAATCAGGGAAGGTCATTTTCCTGTGTCATAAATATAGTACTAGTGTTCTAGTCACTCTGAGAGCAGTTTGAATTAAAAGCAATTTGGCAGGCTTCCAAAATTTGAGACTGTCATTTATTTGGCAACTTGCCATATATGTATTTCTTTACTCAATAAATAAAATCTAAGATAAGATTGTCATTTTCAATGTATGGACAACAGCAAAAAAATACAGAAATCAAGAAAGAAATATCTTTGTAAAATACAGGATTCAAGAAAGAAATGTCTTTGTGGCATGATTTTAAAAGGTCTAAGAAGAATGACATTTTGAATCATCTCTTCAAATTATTTCGTTTTTTCTTTTTTTTTTTACAAATAAAGCACATAGGCACAGATAAAGACGTGACTTTTTAAGGTTGCATGTGTTATAAATGTCATAGCTGAGTTGGCATAAATGCAACTTTCTATGAATATTGATAAATGGCTCTGTGATAATCCATTTAGATTCATCACAAGTATTCTGTGAAATAATTCAAATCACCCACTATTTATTGCACTCTTGATAACTACCAACCATAAAAGCAAGGCTATAAATAAATATAAGATCCAGTCTTTGTTTAAAAAGCAATTCACATAATTCCACAGCCAATTTTTTAAATACGATGCATTGTTAATTAAAATTAACAATTTTTTTCTGATTTTACTGTCAGAACATTTCCTCAGAAACCCCAATTCTAAGAACTCATGACAACAGATTTCATTGCATGAAGACAATGTTTCATTCAGTTAGTGCTGACTGAGCGGCTATACCTTTACTTGGTGAAAATTAAGTATTTGTCAAAATAAAGAATTGTTAGGTCAATAGGGTGCAATCAGGCACCACTGGCAGTTTTTATGCAACCAAAATTTAACAGAAGTTTGGAGGCAGTAATGATGTCATCAATAAACATTTAAAGTCTTGGCCTCTGAGGTTAATCATACAGAGAGCATGTGAGATGGGCATTTTGAAGTTGTTGATGCAAGGAATTTAGCCAAAATGGTGTGCTGTTTCACAAAGATTGGTTAACCTAATGTATAGCATATTTTAACATTCAAGTATTTACTGTCCAAGTTATTAAATAGGAATTGGCCTAATTCATATTTGCCCCCCTTAACAATACACCAAAACAAAGTCCAAATAAATCCCAGATAAAAACAAATGCTTCAAATTTTTGCATTCATTTCATCCATCAGTGGTTCATGAATTATTTTGGAAGCTTTAGATAATTTGTATGCCTTTATTTTCAACTTTTAGCTTCAGAATTTGAGCCTTATGACAAATGTAATATAAAAATCATATTAAATAGTACATTGCATGTTAAAATGCACACTTTTTAACACACACTACTTAGTATATTATTTTAATACTAGTAATGCTATTTCTCTATTTTCTTGTGCACGGATATATCAGTTATCCTGGAAATAAAACTCAAATCGTATAGGCCCATTTTCATAATAAAAATAATAGTTATTACAGCACAATCCTCTATACAATACAGAGAATGGATCATTTTTAATCATAGCATTGCAGCTGTTGTGAAATACAGAGATTTTTAATCCATTAAAGGAAACCAAATAATGCATTTACTAAAGATAGTGATTTGCTCATTCATTTTTTTTACCAAGGTTTGAATATAATAGCAGTGAATTATAATTTCATATTACTATTCATTCTCCCATCCAGGAATTATTTTAAAAGAATGATATTCATAATAATATGATATATATCCATGATTTAAGGATTGAAGATACATTTCTGGGAACTCTGGTGTATATTTACACTATTACCCTAATAGAGAGTATTTTATTATATTACATAATGTAAAGTAACTCATGACCCCCAGGTTTCGTTTACTAATTTTTAATATTGGTGTAAAACCTGTGTATGAGGCTGTGATGATCTGGACACTCCATGGTTCCCAGAAACTCATATTCTTAAAGCTGATGTGTTCCTGTGCGTATAAACCTATTGAGAGTTGGAACTTTCAATTAGATTATTTCAGTTGTGGCCTGTCCCAGGTGGGTCTTAACTGGAGTCCTTTATAAGGGGATGAAATTCAGAAAGAAAGACCCAGAAGCTCAGAAAGAAAGCCATGGAAGCAAGAAGCCAAAAGCAGCAAAGCTTGGAAGACAAGGGAGAGACCCGCACATGCCGCCATGTGCCTCGCCATCTGACAGAGGGGTCCAGGTATCATTCTTTGTTTTGTTTTGCTCCTTTAATTTGGGCATTTTCATGGCCTCAAAACTGTAAGCTTATAAGTTAATGAATCCTGATTGTCAAAGCCAACCCTGGTATATTGCATTTCAGCAGCTTTAGCAAACTGAAACGGGGGAAAATTAATGTATTCATAAGTAATATTATTTCTTTCAATTTATCCTGACCTAGAACTATAAAAACATGCCTATTATACTCATGTCATCTATGCACAAATCTGTAACTGTTCATAGGTGAACAGCCTATATGAAGTACATCTGACAAACCAGCAGTATTTTACATTTGACAAGTACCGGCACCGATGACAGGCCTACAAAGATAAGACAAAGAGAAAGACCGCGGTCCAACGCTAAGATGCTGTGCCTTCTAGGAGTGCTTGGATAACATGTCAAGAACCTAGACTTTCTATCTAGAGCCCACTTTCTTAGTCTCCCATATCTTCATAATTAAAAGATCATAGACTTTTTTATG
Source organism: Tamandua tetradactyla (assembly GCF_023851605.1). Classification (NCBI taxonomy): domain Eukaryota; kingdom Metazoa; phylum Chordata; class Mammalia; order Pilosa; family Myrmecophagidae; genus Tamandua; species Tamandua tetradactyla. The sequence goes on from NC_135352.1 coordinate 36,079,158, forward strand.
CCAGAGTACAATAAAACAATCAAATGTAAATATTCGAAATAATAAAAGTAGTAGACCAAAGCCTGCTCATCATTGCCTTTCATTCCCGTTTTGTGACCAATCTGTTGGTTTCACATTGCTGCAAAATGAGCACTGGGCAAGCAAAATTATTTGTCTTTTCCTAAAAGGAAATATCTGGGTTCATAGTTCGGTAGTGTCACCTTATGAATTAAATTAGATTTCTCTATCATTCTCCAAGGCGCATAATACATAATGGGATGGACGACTATTTGCATCATCTATTGAATGGCTCTTATAATAATGACCCTGTGTATTTCCTTTCTGAATACCAACAGAGTTATTAGTTGGTCACTATTAGTGTTGTCATCTATCTTACTTTGCAGGGACTGCCATGACACAGTACCACTCACTCCATGGCTCAAACAACAGACATTTATTGTTTCAGAGTTATGGAGTCCAGAAGTCCACAATTAAAATATCAGCAGGTCCATCATTCCTCTGAAGCCTATAGGGTTCTAGTGATGGCTTATTATGTGGCCTTCTTTCTCCAGCTGTCAGTGTCCAAATCCCTCTACATATAACATATAACCAGCCATATAGAATTAGGGTCCACTCGAATGCAGTTTAGCCTCAATATAACTAATAATGTCTTCAAAAGTCCTATTTCCAAATAAGATCACATTCAAGGAAATGAGGGTTAGGACTTGAATATGTCCTTTTGGGGAACACAGCTCAATCCATAACACCATCCTACCCTAGTAAATAGTAGCTAGTTACTAATTGGAGGCATCTCTTTCAAAATTTAATCCCTAGTCAAACCCAATGATCAATTAGACTAAAACTAAATTTTCCATATGAAAACAAAGGGTGTGTATCATAATTATCTCAGAAGACTGTGGCACTCCTTCTGACATTTTTGTACCTCTGATACATGCCAGGTACCTGGACAAATGACCATGATCGTAAGTCTGGCCATCCAAATTCACAGGAAAAAAATTAGTTATATGCATACAAATGGATGTTGGGTAATCATGCGTAATACAAGGCAATTGATAATTCTCATCAAATAAGTTGAGAGAAAAAGTTAGAATTTGAAGACATGGAAGTGTAAATCCATCACTTCAGCATTAATTTCTGTTTCCAAAAGGCAAATGTGAAAGAGTTTATGTAGGTGACGGTGCATATATCATTTTTAAAGGAAACTTTTAACTATAACATATATAATAGAAAAATGCATACCTCACAACTATACAAGCATAGTGAATTTTCACACAGAAAAAATGTACCAATGAAATTAGCACCCAGATCAAGAAACAAAGCATTATCATCTCCAGAAACTGCCTGTGTGCTCTCTTACATTACTAATACCCAAAGAGTAGCAAAAATCTTCTCTTCTAAGATGATGATTAGTCCATCTTTTGTATATCCTATTTTCAAGCCCAAGAATATTTGGTAAGATGTTTGTTTTATTTAATATTAATATTTAATATTAATATGTTTTGCTAATTTGAGCTCAACTACTATGACTAGTGGAGGAACTATCCAGAAAATTTTAGGCTTTAGAAAAGTATTTAAGCCAAAATTTATTCCATTGATGTATAATATTTACTAAAACACATTTATAGGAACATAATTTGAAGAAAGATAAGCTACCCATTTCCCATCTTCCATCCAATGAAAATGCTATTTATTGATGTGATTGAGAACTACAGCTATAAATATGACTGCAAATCTTGACTCTATCCCTTACTACATGTGGGATTAAGAGCAAATAAACCTCTTCAAGACTTAGATTCTTATTTTTAATGAAGACTATGATAGATCTTAACTCATAACATTTTATAAAAACTAAAGGAAATAATGTAGAAAATACATATCTCAGATCCTGGCACATAGTAAGTTCTCGATACATTACAATATAACCCATACCCTTGCATTGAAGTGTTTCATTTCTAGGAAGCTAACTTACCAATATAATTGAAAATACAGAAAAGATTTAGCATGAAAACCTTCATAGTAATGATATTTGTAATGAGACAAAAATAGATTAGGCAAGTTTCATAAAGATGAGAAAGAAAATGTACTGGAAAAAGCACACCCTAAATTTGCAAAACAACTTATGAAAATACTGCTAAGTAGAAATGGATTGAGGCACTTTACAGAGGATTGAAGGAAGATGGCAGAGTAGGAAGCTGCAAGAATTGGTCCTTCCACCAAAACAACTATTGAATTTGCAAGAACTGTCTGAATCAATTATTTAAAACTCTGGAGTCTGATGGAACACTATGCAGTATCCAGGAAGAAGTATGAGGAAGAAGCTGTTAAATTGTGATACATGCCAGTGAGTTTTACCCTCCTTTCAGTGGCTATCATTTCCTTTTCTCTGGGCCCTTGGCAAGCAACATTGGGACTGGAGCTCAGGCTAGTGCCAGGGTAGGGTATAAAGATTTATTCCTGGGAATGTGGTCTGATCACAGATCTCTACCTTTGATTAGCTATTTTATACTACTAGCGATGTGAAATGACTTTCCTATCTAGTTAGAGTGACTATTCTAAACTATAAATGACTTAGGTCTCAAGCAAGTACAAGCCCCATACAAGATACAGGTTTCATGACTCTGTCCCAAGCAAGCACAAATAAACAGAGAAGACCCTGCACTTTCTATTTTCAATGGCCAGATATTCTTGTTAAGTGGGCTAAGCTCTGAAGGAGAAGGAGTTTTTTGCGTTGGTTTGTTCATTTTGATTAGCTCATGATATTCAAAAATCTTTGTAATATCACTAGCTGGATGTAAACATACAGAAAAGACAGTTCAGGGACAAAGTATCAGTGCTAACACTTTAAAATATTAAAATGTACAGTATACAATGAAAGATTACAAGAGAAACAGAGCATTTTAGTTTTCTAGGCTGCTCAAAGCAAATATAATGAAATGGATCAGTTTAAACACTGGGAATATATTGCCTCAGTTTTGAGGCCTGGAAAATGGTGACGTTTTCTTTGCAAAGACTGGCAGCCAATGATCCTTGCTCCCCTGCCACATGGCAAGGCACATGGTGGCATCTGATGGCTTTTCCCCTCTTTTCCGGGTTTCATTGATTTCAACTTCTTGCTTTCATAGTTTGTTCTCTGTCAGGATTTAATTCTCTTATAAAGGCTATCAGTCTTGGATTAAGATTCATCCTGTTGGAAGTGGGACATCTTAACTGAAGTAACTTCACCAAAAGGTCTTAGTTGCAATGGGTTTGCACCCACAAGAATGGATTAGATTTAAGAACCTGTTTTCCTGGGAACATGGAGCTTAAAACCACATGGGAGGAAACAGGAAATGATAGCCCATCCAAAGGAAGAAACAAAATTTAAAAAGAATTGTTTTGTTTATTAATGCTGCCAGCATGCAATGTATCAGAAATGGAATGGCTTTTAAGAAGGGAATTTATTAAGTTACAAGTTTATAGTTTAAGGCTATAAAAATGTCCAAACTAAGGCATCCACAGAAAGATACTTTGACTCAAGAAAGGCTGATGTCTGTCACATGGGAAGGCACATGACTGGCATCTGCTGGTCCTTGTTTCTGGTTCCATTGTTTCCAGGTTCTGATGCCTGTAGTTTCCTCTCTAGGCATCTGTGGCCTTACTTAGCTCCTCCAGGACACAACTCTGAATTCTGGCTTGCTTAGCATTTCATGGGAAGGCATATGGCAATGCCTACTGGGTTTTGCATCTCCAAAGTTCTGTGTCTAGGTGTCTGATCTCTCTGTCAGCACTCCAAGCATCTCCAAATGTCTGAAGCTCTGCCAGCTCTAAGTGCCAGTACTATAGTATCGTATTTTTTGCTATGTAACTCCATGTCTTAATTCTTACAGGTGCTAAAAAGCAAATTTATTAAAAAGTTATGATAAATTGATAGTTTGGGACATACAATTTATAAAGATAGAATTTCTAACAAGGAGAAAAATAGGTGGAGGGATGATACTGTATAGAAACAGTGCATGTGTAGGTTAATGAAGATAAGTTGGTATCAAATCAATATGATTATTGTAGATTAAGATGTTAAAATTTAGCTGTATGGAAACTATAAAGGAAATACATGGAAAATATATACAGAAAGAAATGAGAAGGGAGACAAAATGGTGAAATACAAAAATAAATGGAAATAGGCACTAATAGAAGAATTGAAGATCAAGGAAAGTACATCTTACAAAATCTAAATTGCAAAATGACAGAGATATTACTGCATTATCAGCAGTGATTTTAAGTGTAAATATATTAAATTCTCCAGTCATAAGGCAGAGAATGTCACAATGGTTAAAAAAGCATGACCCAAATACATACAGTTTACCAAAAGATTCGCTTTAAATTCAAAGAAGAAGTAAACTGGAAGTGAAAAGATGGGGAATATATATACCATGCAAGTAGTAACTAAAGGAGAGCTGGAGTAGCTATACAAAAATCAGATAAAAATGACTTTAAGTCAAAAACTGTTAAAAGGATCAAAGAACTTATAAAAGAGTTTTTATATACTGATAAAGGGGTAGATTCAACAAAAGTACATAACAATTGTAAATCTATGTGAACATAACAGCAGAACCTGAAAATGTATGAAGCAAGTATTGACATATATAAAAGGAGAAGTAGACAGTTCTACATAAATAGGAGATTTCAATATACCACTTTCAATAATGGATAGACAATCTAGATATAAGATCAATAAGGAAATAGGAGAATTGAACAATTCTCTAAATGATATAGATCTAACAGACATAAAAAAAAAACACTCCAGCCAATAGCAGCACAATACACATTCTCCTCTAGTGCACTATCTAGGATAGACCATGTTAGGTCATAAAACAAGACTCAATAAATTAAACAACACTTAAATCATACAATGTAGCTTAACTCAACACAGTGGAATAACACAGGAATTCAATAATAGAGGATGAAATGAGAAATTCATAAATATGTGGGAATTAAAAAACAGTGGTCAAAGAATAAATCACAAGGGATTAGGAAATATCTTGAGGAGAATGAAAATGAAAACACAACATACCAAAACTTAGGGGAACCAGCAATGGCAGTGCTGAGAGGAAAACTTAGAGTTCTAATCACTTACATTTGAGAGATTTACATCTCTCAAATCAGAGATCTAACCTCAAAACTGGAAGAGCTAGAAAAGGAAGAGCAAACTGTACTCAAAGTGAGAAGAAGGAAGGAAATAGCAAAGATTAGAGTGCAAATAAATGAAATAGAGTTTTAAAAACAATAGAATCACAAACCAAAAAGTTGGTTCTTTGTAAAGATGAATAAAATTAACAAACCTTAGCTAGATTGAAAAAGGAAAGGAAAGAGAAAGGACACAAATAATTAAAATTGGAAATGAAATTGAACATTACTACTGACCCCACAGAAATAAAAATGACTATATAAGGTACTATGAAGAACAGTACACCATCAAATTATATAACCTAGATAAAATGGGAAAATTCCAAGAAACACACAATTTACTTACTCAGATTCCAAAAGAAATATAAGATCTCAACAAAGCAATAACTGGTAAAGAAATTGAATCAGTAATTTAAAACTTCCCAACAAATGGGATTCAAGGGTAGTTCCATGGTAGGATTCTTGCCTGCCATTCTGGCATTATCCAGCACCTGGATTTGATTCCCTGTCCATGCACTTCCCCACAAAACAAACAAACAAAAATTGAATAAATGGTGATGCAATAGCGGGATACTCACATGGGAAAACAATGAAATGTGACCCCGCCATACAGTATACAAAAAAAAAAAAAAATGAAAAAAACTTCCCAATAAAGAAAAACACAGGACCAGATGGTTTCACAGGAGACTTTTATCATATATTCCAAGAAGAATTGACACCAATCCTGCTCAATATTCTGAAAAATTGAAAAGAATGGAACTCTCATTCTATGAGGTCAACGTCACCCTCATACCCAAGCCAGATAAAGATCGAGGAAACAAATACAGACCAATATAGATGCAAAAATCCTCAACAAAATGCTAGCACATTAAAACAAAATCCATCAGCACATTAAAAGAATTATACACCACATCAAGTTTAAGTTATGGCTCAAGTTAAGAAAATCAATAAATGTAAAACATCACATTAACAGAATGAAGGAAAAAAACAGATAAAATCATCTGAATTGACCAAGACAATGCATTTGACAAAACCCAGCATTCTTTGATGAAAATGCTTAGAGCACTAGGAATAGGAGGAAACTTCTTCAGCATGGTAAAGGGCATAATTGAAAACCCACAGATAACCTCAAACTTGATGGCAAAAGACTGAACCTTTCCCTGTAAGATCAGGAACAAGGCAAGGATATCCACTGTCACTCCTGTAATTCAACACTACACTAGAAGTTCTAGCCAAAGCCATTACACAAGATTAAGAAATAAAAGTCATCCTAACTGGAAAATAATAAGTGAAATTTTTCTTGTTTGCAGAAGACATGATCCGATATAGAAAAAATTCTGAAAAATGTACAACTAAGTTACTGAAAATAATAAACAAGTGCAACAAAATATCAGGGTACAACATCAATACTACATCATCAGTAGTGTTTCTATAAACTAGTAATCAACAATCTGAAGAAGAATCAAGAATAAAATTCCATTTACAATAGCAACTAAAAGTATAAAATTTCCAGGAATAAATTTAACTAAGGATATAAAGGACGTACACAGAAAGGTATAAAACATTGCTACAAGAAATGTAACATGACTAACATAAATGGAAGAATATTCCATGTTCAGATTGGAAGACTAGCTATTACTAAAAAGAAAGTTCTGCCAAAAGCAATTTACACATTCAGTGAAATCCCAATCAAAATGCCAATAGCCTTCTTTGGAGAAATGGAAAAGTCAATCATCAAATGTATTTGGAAGGGTAAGGGTCCTTGAATAGTCACACACATCTTGAAAAAGAAGGGCAAAGTTAGTGGTAATGTAAAATGGTGCAGCTGCTGTAGAAGACTGGTATTTCACAGAAAGCTAAGTGTGGAATTACCATGTGGCTGGGCAATCTCATTTCTAGGGATTTACACAAAAGAATTTAAAGTAACGACAAACAGATATTTGTATGCCAACGAATATAGCGGCATTATTCCCAGTTGTCAAAAGATGGAAGCAACCCAAGTGTCCATTAACTGATGAATGGATAAATAAAATATGGTATATACATGCAATTGGATATCATTCAGCCAGAAGAAGGAATGAGGTTCTGATTGCTACATGTAACTTCATGATGAACCTCAAATGCATCCTTTTGAGGAAATACATCATACACAAAAAGACAAATATTTTATAACCTCATTGATATGAAATAATTACAATAAGCAACTTTATAGAATCAGAAATGTTACCAGGGCGAGGATATGTGTAGGAAATGAGGAGTTAATGCCTAAATTCTAGAATTTCTGTTTGGTTGGTTGATGTAAAAGTTTTAGTAATGGATGTTGGTGATGGTAGAACAACATTACAAATATAACAAACAGCACTGAATTTTATAGTTGAATGTGGTTAGAAAGGGAAATTTTAGTTTGTATATGTATTACTAGAATAAAATTTTAAAAAAACAAACACATAGGATTGTACAACATGAAGAGTGGACCATACTGTAAATGATGGACTGTAGTTAATAACATAATTATAAAGATGTCTTTCATGAACCGTGATGAATGTACCACACTAATAGAAGGTGTTAGTAAAATCCGTTATGTGAGAAGTCTTTATTTTATGAATTATTTTTCCGTAAACCTACAATTTCTCTGATAAAAAAAGGATTGAACGGAATTTTGTTCTTACACTTGATGCTGCAAGATTGAGCAGATAATGAAAAATGTATTTTTTTAACCTGATAGTGTTGATAATCCATCTGATTTTTTAATCTTGTAATTTTTAAAAATTATTCTGAAATACCCATCTCTATAAGTTTAAAATTACTGAGACCATTATATTTTTGGACAAAAGCTAGAAGCAAATTTCATGAAGTGCTGAGTATTAAGAATGTTAAATTTATCTTGTATTGGTGTACTTAGTTATTTGTTTTCAACTTTGTGTGATATATGAGTCCCATAAGTATGAAGAGATTCAGAAAGACAAAGAAAATTTATTTTAAGTGAGAAATTTTTACTGGAGATCTTAAGAATTTTATCAACATTTGTCAACCTTTGTCCATATTCAGAAACAATAATGCATGCATATATACAAATGAATAAAGTGGAATGCAAAAAAGTTTACATACAATCAGCAGCTTTTTAAAAGTAAATGACCACATATGCTAATATTTCATAATAATACCCCTATTAAAATAAATTACATATTTCAGTTACTCTTTGACATAGTTCAAATAAACTGATGTTTGTGTGCATGTGTGTTTAAAACAGGAGAACTGTCTATGACAAAAAATAAGGGAAGAGGTAGAAGACAGATTTTAATTGTGATAAATACATGAATAGAAGCATTTCAATTTATATCTACAAATAAACAATGGTTAGCGTAATATTTATTCTTCCCCAAATGCTTACATTTGAGCTTAGAGATATTGATGTTGATTTCTATCTTTAGACCCATTTTATAAATTAACACTAGAATACAACCTTTTTCATTGGCTCACATTTTGTTGCATGTGTGAAGGATTATAATTTTTTTTCTATTTTTCCCTTGTAATCCTGTAGTTCAGTAAAATGTTATTTGTATATCATCCACCTGGATTTACAGAATTATGCTGAATAATTCCTCTTTTAATACTTAGTTGTCCATACTGTTCAAGCATAAAATTCAGATGTTCACAATTAAAATGTAAGCAAAATGTGATTTCAGGTTTTTCCTGTAATTCATTGTTCCAGCAGACAGTGAATGTTCATCAAATAATACAAGGTCCTGGGCTAGACGAATTGATAAGAGGTAAGGCAATCAAACATTCTTTCCTTTGCTACCTGAGCTTTGGCCAATCTTTATATAGGACACATAAAATCATTACTTAGTGATTTAATGAGGCAGATCCTAAATTACTGCCTAGTTGTGCAGGCCTGCCTTCCCAGTTGACTAGATCATCATTTGCAGGTCTGATCTAGTTATCTTGGTTGTAATAATAAGCAAGTTAGACACAACGCATTGCTTAGTCCTTGCATGTTATGAAAAAAGTAGAGTTTAAAAATCTCAAAGGTTGACTCAGAAAATTGTGTTAGCTTCTTAGGAGGTGCTTTAATTGTTTTGTGCCAGCTTTTTGTGCATTGGCTACCACGTATGCATTCTAGAATGTATACTTTCCTTCTCCCTCGCCCTGGAATCTTTGAAACTAAAATAAGGTGCATTCTTTAAAATTTATGTTTATGAATTTTTAATATGATGGTTATATTAAACACATTTACTCAAATTTTCTTTACATTAATAACAACAAAAAAGCATATTTTACCAGGCCACTTTTTAAAACAAAGGGAAGAAAACAGAGTTTCATGTTAGTTTGATAAATATATATGCCTATTTCAAAGATTACTGCGTCATTTCATTCAGGTGAATTGTTAAGTACAAGTGACATTTAGATATTCTCCATTCTTTAATAATATAGAAGCAGATTTTAAAAAGTGTCACATGGTAGTAGATATTCCAAGAAAGATTACAAAAGCATTAAGGAGAGAAGGGCATGTAGTTTAAGAAATAATTGAATCAAATAAATTAACTGATTCTCCTAAGCCTTTTCCCAAAACTGATATTCTATATCTCTAATGATTCAAAACAAAAAAGAAATATAAAAATATATAAATGATACAAAAGTCAGATTGTCAAAACATCACTGGCATGTTAAAGATTTAGAATCCTAAACATGGAGAAGACACTTCAAGAGCCAATGTCGGTCCTCGTATAATTTGAGAGAAGTACTAACAAATAAAAGTGTCAAAATTTTCAAGAATCTGTTGTAATTACAAATATCAGAACAACCAAGGTTGTAATCATTCTTACATATCTCAAGTAAGAATGTAGACCACAGAACTTAAATTTAGTTAATGCAAATATATTAACATTCCTATGGCAGTAAATTTTATGTAGCTGTTAAGAAGTACTAAAAACTGTCGGTACAAAATCTAATGTGGAGATAAGAACTTGAAAAAAGAAAAACTTCATTTATTATGGAGAGCAACAGAAAAACCATCTTATGTCCAAATGGAGCCTGGGATTATAAATACCATGTAGGACTCATTTATTAATGAGAACAGGTATTTGGCTCAAAAACTTGAAGTAAATCTAAATTGGGGCCAAATTTGACGAATGAGTAAACCCATGAAAGAAAAGCTAATATGTGCAGATTGGAAAGCCCAGTTTGCATGTGTAAATAAGTATGGCATGACTTCAAGTTGACATAAATATAATAAAAACTTGCAATATTTATTCATATCTGGCTCTCCTCTGCTTCCTCAAATGTGAAAGGATTACGTTTTTCCATCACATTTGCAGCTGGGACAGAACATAAAAATAGTTTCAAGCAATGGCTATGGAAATAAGTGAAATACATTATTTTGGGTTGTAATATTTAATTGCCTCCTAGACTGTAAGCTCTTAGAGCAGTCACATAACTCAGGAGTTGTAACTGTTACTTCTAAATATGTTGGAGCATTTATCAAAGTGGAGCCTCTGTCATCCTGGGTCTTAAGTAAATCATGGTAGACTGGAGTTGCCCTGATGACAGAAGTGTATATATAACTTATGAAAGAATGTAAGGCTTTTTTATTTCAGCCTATTGAAAGAGATTGAATTAGGGTTGTTTGGTGATTTAGCAACTCTGGGGTCTCCCAGTTTATCTGGAGAAGAAATTATATGGAACACTGTTAATTCCAAAATGGCAACGTGCATAATCATTGGAAAGAAGATGAACAAATTTTGTCCTCTAGGGAATATTCTGTTATAATTTCAATTGACTGAGAGTAGACAAATATTTCTATATATATAAAAATGCCAAGTAGCAAAAACAAAACACTGACATTAATGAGTTACTACTAAATTAGTGTCTTAATGTTAGATATTTTCTCATTTGCTATTAATAACTAGTATACTACTCTTTCTTCCTACTATTTAATAGCGTTGACATTTATAAATAAATAATTAAAATGGACTCTTCTGAAGACTAGATGAAATTGTCAATTCATAGCCATTGGCTTTTAGAGGGCTGTTTTAGAAATTGCTTCATAAATAGTGCATGCATTAATTATGAAATAAGCAAAACATTAAGAAATTAATATAAATACAATAAATAATATTATCAAAGCTCATAAAAGAGAAAACCATACAGAATTCATTTTCAAGTTTCTTGTATGAAGATACTACCCAAATCTTATTTTTAAGACTTGAATTTATTAATCTATACACCTTTTTTTTTTTTTGCTTGGGCAGGTGCCGGGAATCAAACCCGAGTCTTCGGCACGGCAGGAAAGAATTCTGCCACTGAGCCACTGTTGCTCTACCCAATTAATCTGTATACTTTTAAAAAAAGAAGCACCAAATAGTATGGGCGAACTAGAGGACTACACTCCAACTATTTCGAAGAATTTTAAGTTAAACAAGTGTGTTTATTAAAAAATAAATATTCTTTTCTATTTGGGTTGAAGTATGAACTAATCATCTGGGAAACCAACAAGGACCAAGAAAATTGCCTCAGCATGAAAGTTTCCTTATTTCATACTTAATACTTTTAAGCTCTTGTTGATGTTATTTTCCAACAGTCCATTAGTATCCTAGAGAATATTTTGAAATGGATTTTGTGATTTGGGTCTATGTTTCACAAATGAACTATTTAATGGAAAAATGAAATATTTAAGATCACCACGTGAACTATGTACTCTTTGCCTTCAGATTACTGAATGTTAGCAATTTAGTTTAGAAACAGTATATCAGCTATTCGCAATATGGCATTCTTTTTCTCTTGGGTATTATTTAAATTATATAGCTTTATTAAATGAAGTGATAAGCCAGAAAACTCTGATAGGTGACATATTATTCCTGTTTTGAAATGCTACAGGACTACATTCATTCACTGGCTTATTCATCCTGTTCTTTCAATCCTTCATTCAGCTAGCATAAACTAAATGACAAATGTTATGTCAAGTACAAGAAATACAGAAATGAAAACTGCAGCTCTGGACCACAGATAACTCACTCTTGAGGAGTCTGGATATCAGACGGTAAATACCAACATAGAGGAGAGCACAGATTCTGGAGTCAGGGACATGACTGAGTCCAATTCCCTCTATTTTCCAATCATTAGTTTGTGACTTTGGGAAAATTTGCTTGTCAGTAAAATAAGACTACTTTATGGTTTGATGTGTGTATTAAATCAGATGCTATAGTGATCAATATCAGAATCATTTCACATCGGGTTTTGATAGATGGTGATTATTATGGTACTGTCTTTTTAGTGAGGATTTTTATGAAAGAAGAGCTCATGCAGGGCACATTACTTAGCTTGATGCTTAGGGAAAGGATTGACAGGTTTCCTACAAAAACCAATTGTTGGGTCAAAGCTTGAAACACAGGAAGGATTAAGATAAACTGTGGGGAGAAGTCAGAGGGGATGGTAAGGGCAGAGGCAAAGAAAAGGGAGACCTTAGGGTGTGTAATGGGCTGAAAGTACCTGTTATGTTTAGCACGTAGGGGCCCGTGGGAAATCACTAGAAAACGAGGCTGGAGAAATGGCAAGGGAATTAGATTCCATCTGAATGGTATATAATTTATTCTAAAAGTGATAGGGATTCAAAAATTTAGTTAAATGATCAAATGTGTCATCTTTGCTTTTTACTACTATTCACTACTAACAAAAACAAGCCTTTTTAGTAATTTAGAAGTATTAAAAATAAGTTCGAATGCAACTTAAATAGTACTTCAATATCAGAGAATGTGTATACACATACAGAGGCTTTATATAAATATTTGTACAATTACATATACACTTTTGACTTTGGAATGAAAGTATTATTAATACAAGTAAAATATAGGATATTTATTCAGCAAATATCTTTTGAGGGTTGCTCTGTTTAAAGTACTAGGCTAGATTCTACAGTGATAAACATAAAAGCCTGTTTCCTTTTTTTTTTTTTAAAGAGAGCTTGCAGTCTTAATAGGAGAAAAAAAGACAAAAGCAATAAGCAGTTCAGGTTATACGTGTCCCAATGGAAGTTTGTAGAGTCGATTAGAAACGTGGGGAAAAGAATGACTAAAATCTCCCAGCAAGACCCGTGTAAAGAGGGCCATTTTGGAAGCTATTACAATTGTTCAGCTTAGCAACATGACAGTGACATTGTTGATGGGACTAAGGGACAAATACAAGACATATTCAGGTGTGTACCAGGGATTCACTGAATGTAAAGGGATAGGGACTTCAGGATTAGTCTTTGGGTCCTAGCTTGTTGGGCAACTGGAAACCATGTTCAAAAGCAAGGGAGAGAAGCAGAAGATTCAAATACGTCAAATAGTTTAGATTTTGAGGTTACTTGGTGTCATACACAACACCTACCCACCCTCTCACACCATTTCAATGATCTAGCCAGACTTCTCATTGGAATGCCTGTTTGTATATGTAGGACTTTTTCACAACCATTTACCTTTAGTTTGAGTTACTGATGAAATTTGAGTTGTTTTCCAGACATCCTTCCCAAACGGATAACATGTGCTAGGTGATTTGAATCTTTGGTACTGAACTTTACTTTGCAATCTATAAAGTGTTCCCTTACTAAGGAAGTCAATATTTGAAGCTAAAAATATATATCACATCTATTTGTGATTACTAGAAAAGTGTACGCAGAAAGTTAGGAGACAGGAGTACATGTGCTTTGGGATTGGAAGGGAGAGCATGAGAGATCAGAGAGCCCTCTCATGAATGAGGGGCAGTACACTGGCGTGGACACTCTCTACTGCAAATTTCAGCGGCTTTGTCTCCACCACAGTTACAGCATTGCTGCTGAAAGGTCACTTTACATGGTGATTCCTTTTGTCATGTGGAAAATTCATCCCATTCAAAGATGAATGGGCAATGACATCTTTTCCCAACTGGAAGTGTATGGGCTCCATGTGAACAGCTGTTAGAACAATGGTGTGTGGAAATTTCACTCTACAGAAAACAACCTTGATGAACGTGGTCCTATTGCCTCAGGATTAGCGCCCATCTGTTGAGCTGGCTGAGTGCCTGGTCACGTGTGGGTCAGACTCGAGGACGTAGGATGCCTAAATCAGCGAGTTCCAGTTCCTCTCCCTTGACGGCACTGCCCCCTGGAGGCAGGATACTCTGTTACCGCAGATAAATTCCAAGTAACTGCAAGAGATTTAAATCCCTCTTCTCACTCACTGAGAAGAGGGATTTAAATCCGAAAAAAAAAAAAATCAGAATTTTAAGGATGTTGTATATTGCAGCCCAGAGTGTATTGCGTGCTATTGGTTTTCATTTTTTCTATTTATTCTATTATCTCCATGAATGAGAGAGGGTCAGCATAGCATGCCAGAATCACATGTGGATCATTGTATGATGATGTTAATTTGGTTTTCTTCAAGAATAGTTTCATTTCTGTTTCCCCTTCCATACAAGGAGAATCAAACACTATACAGTATTGGAGTATAAATAAATTTTTCCTGATTTTAATTTTAAATTTAATTTTTTAATGTTCTTACTATTTTTTTAAATTTCCTTTTCTTGTTCCTTTACTTTTCTTTCTCCCTTGTCAATCCTCCTTGACTTTCTGCTTCCTTTTTTCCCCCTGATTCTGTGATTCCAGTTAACATTTTTACATCTACGATGCTAGTTTCAACCTTTCTTTGCAGGCCCCGAGAAACTTTCTGAGTTTTCCCCTTAAGTTTGAAATCTACAAACACTGTGTTCCTCTATTTCCTTCTTTCTTGATCCAGCCTTCCAGTCTGCCCTGTCATTGAATTCTTCACTTTGTTGGCCCTTTGAAAACAAAGTCTTTTTGTTGGCCACTTCCAACTAACTGAGAGGAACCACAGTACATTATTCCATAATTCGTTTTTTCTGCTCATCTGATTAGCTGTCTTACTTTTCATACTCAGAAAGCAGATAGAATAAGGCTTAAAGAGAATAAAACTCCTAGCAATGAAACTTCTGTCCAAGACATATAAACACACGAATGTCCTTCCCATAAACTGGTGTACTTGAGAGGCTGATCTATGCAAATCGCTGTAATTTAGGGATTCTAAATAATCATAGAAACCTCAAACCAGAGCGGCAGGCTTGGAAGATTTGTAACATGCAAGATGAGGTTTGAAAGCAGCGTGAACTCACACTCGAGCACTGTCTTCTCCTCTTGGATCTGGCCGTGGGTCCTTTTCTCTTCCAGCCAATAACCAGAGTGAGAAAAGAAAAAATGGAGGAGAATTCTGGAGGACAGATAATGAAAATGTGGGATAAAACATGTGTTCGCCCTACCTTGCCAAAGCACCAAGTATTAATCACCCTGACTCCACAAAAGTTTATACAGATTGTATGATTGCTTTGTGTGTGTGTGTGTTTTGTTGCTGTTATTTGTCATCAAGATACAAGTAGCAAATATTCAATATATTTTCTTTGTTTCAATAAAAATTATTAATATATATTATGTGGCTGTACTAATGGTAGGTGACTTTTTAGCTATTGGGAGAGGGTTAACAAAATGTTAGGTCATAAATGTCAGAAAATGTGATTGATGTTACAAAATCTTTGTTTATATATTGGGTCTAATAAACCCTTGAATTGTCAAACATTATATGTTTGTGTTGTATTAAGAAATAATCGAGTCTTGGCAAGACTCACTGTTGTTGAGTGCTAACTATTGATTAGGCTCTGTATTAAATGATTTACAACACAGCATCAGTTAATACTCAGAATAGCACAATGAGGTAAGTTACTATCAAAGCAATGTTTTAGGACATTGGAGCTCAGGAAATGACGTGACTTGTCCAAAATCAGTGTGACAGAGCTGAATTTGAGAAGGCAATCTTGGCATTGCAACCCATGTAACCTCTACACTATACTGCTTATGTTTGTTTGCTCTAGTGTATTCACTATCTAGTTTGTTCACTTTGGGTACACAATATATTTAGTCTGCGAAAATGCATATATTGAAATTCGGTTTAAATTCTTGTCATTATAAAATAGAATCATCTCTTGATTATACCCTGAAAAATGCTGACTGCTTTGGCCTTAATCTGGGAACCACTGCAGTGAAATTTCTTATCTTTGAGGGCTCTTCTGCATTATCTCCCCATCAGTATTCTTTGTGTTGTGACAAGGTCAGCAGCATTTTGAATATAGTTAAGTAAGAAGAATGATTTCTTTAAGAAGGCCTGAACTAACTTCGAGTCCCTATTAGATGGAGACCTGGACCTAGTTGATAGTTCTTGTATAATTTCACTAAGTGCTATATTCACTGATGCACTTAGCACTTCTCAGGATTTGCTTCTTGTGCAAATTCTCTCTTCTCCATTCTCTTTTGCACTGCCTCATATCTAGCCCAATGAACTGAAAACTTTGTCTCTCTAAAAAGGAATAATTGGTTCTATATTATCAAAGCAAAAGCCTGTTTAATATCTCTGAGTTTGTGCATTACTAAAGGATTTATAATACTGCTAAAAGCTCCAATTTCATGTGATATATTAGCATTTTGCCATTTGGTATTATTTTAGTTTAATTTGTTGACATTGTGCACACTAATTAGGTCAAAGTCAAAAACAGATATCATTACTATTCTGGTCCCTGTAATGCAAAATATTTCACATTTTGTAGACAAATGTAAAAAGAGAAAATGCTTCAGTATTCAGTGTGTTCATGAGCATCAGTTAGCCTAAAATTAAGTTTAATCTTGAAATAGATTTCCATTTATTTTCATCAAACCTTAGTGTTCTGAATATATTTTACTCATTTGGTCACTACACAAAGGCACATACCTAAGAGTAGATACCAAAAGGAAAATAAATATGGTGAAGGAAAATCATATCAAAGACAGTGGGTTATGTTTGGAATCAACAAATATGGTGAGAAGATTCTTGAGGAATAAAACCCTTTGGTCCAGGTAGCCCACACTGCATAGAATATTTCATTAGGGCTTTGTTTCAGATAAAGTCATACCTTTTTACATCAAATTTTGTGGAACAAGGTGAAACACATAAATTTACAGTTAAGTTATACCAATTTACATAAAAACCTGAACTTCCATATCTTTTTAGAACTATTTCAAACAAAGAACCCAGGTCTAAATACATTTACGGAGGTAGTATAATAGTCTCTCATTCGATGTCCAAGCAACTTTCCTTAAATAACTTGCATTTCAAATTTAACACAAAACATCTTTCTGGCTTTGCAACGAAGATCCCAAAAGAATTGTTACATGTGACCCACACCCACTCATAACATATAACACATGTGATACATGTGGAATAATATTATTTTTATTACATGTGCTTTAATATTGTTGTGAATTCACTGGTCTTTGGTAGATTCCAAAAGTTACAGTTTTAAAATTTCAAAACTATTTTTCTTCACTTAATGACTCCCACTCCTTCAAACTTAAAATATTTATACAGTGTTTTCTGTATATTTGATAGATCAGAGAAAGAAATTAGATTATATACTTTAACACATACTAAACAAAATATGCCTAGTCCCATATTTTCAGGCTAAAAAATGAACAGTAGTTTGTAAAACAGAACAAAATGAGTTCGAGATAAAGGGTCACTCTGAGAATGTGTGGTGATTAAATAGACCATTTGAAAAGGGGGAGTGATGGGTTATATTGTTACATTGGTGACAAGAGTTGGAAGATTGAAAATGTTGAAATGTAAAGTTGGAAGCTGCCTAAACAACTAAGTAAATCAATATGCAAACTTTCTTCCCAAGAATATAAAAGTTAGAATAACGGATTTTATGGGAGAAAATGCCAATGGCTTTTCTAGATAATAAGAGCTTCTATTAAATTTCACTCCATTTAGTTTAGTCTATTTATAGGATTTAGGAAGAAGTATGCTCCCATTTTGAATTTCCTCTGAATATAAAAATTTATGAAAGTGTGAAAAAAAAACTATCAAAAAGCATTTTATCCATGTTCCTTAAACCAGCAATGCAGTCAATAAGCAAAACAGTTTCCATCTTTATTGGATTTGTTTGTACATGAACTAAAGCTTGTCGTGCTGGTTTGAAAGAATTTATGAACTCTAGAAAAGCCATGTTTTAATCCTAATCAACCTTGTGGGAGCAACTGTTTCTTTTAAACCCTATTCAGTACTGTAGGTTGGAAACTTGCTTAGATTATCTCCACAGAGATGTGACTTCACCCATTCCACATGGGTCTTGATTGGTTTACTGGAATCCTTTAAAAGAGGAAGCATTTTGGAGAAAGCTGCAGAATTATGAGATTCCAAGAAAAGAGAGCCATGACAGAATGAGCAAAGAGCCCACACAGTCTGAGAACTTTGGAGATGAAGAAGGAAAATACCTCTGGGGGAACTTCATGAAACAAGAAGCCTGGAGAGAAAGCTAGCAGACACCGCCATGTTTGCCATGTGCTTTTCAAGTTGAGAGCAAAACCCTGAACTTCTTCAGCCTTCTTGAACCAAAGTATCTTTCCCTGGATGCCTTAGATTGGATATTTCTATAGCCTTGCATTAGTTGGGACATAGTCACAGCCTTAGAATTGTGGACTTGCAATTTAATAAATTCCTCCTTTTAGAAGCCATTCTGTTTCTGGTATATTGCATTCCGGCAGCTAGCAAACTAGAATACATGTTTTTTAAAAATCTCATAAAATAATTATTGCCATTAAAAGAGAGAGAAAAAATTGTTTAAAACTTCATAAGTAAAATTCAACTTGACCTGATATTTTCTACCTTCTCAAAACTCAAAGAAAAAAAAATCATCCAGAAAAGTAATCTTCCATTATCTTTGTAAGGAAGAAACCTATTATACTTGATCTGTGGATAAGCTCATTAGGTTACAAAGTTAATTTTCAAACTGTCCCAACATTCTGTAGCAATACCGTGGGGATCACCTCATTCAGCCACTAAACCATTTGTTCTAAATGCATGATATCTCAGAGGAGCTTCCAGATGTCTATAGAATTTTATTAGTATTTATCTATGATAAAATCTCAATTTGTAGGGCATTAATAAGTAGTTCATGGATGTGTCTTAACAATTATTATTGCAATAATAACATATTTCTTCTTATTAGGCTTTGTCAGAGGTGTTTATCTTGTGACTATTAACTGGAATGGATTGGTAGAGGGCAGTACTTTGCCAAGCTGGATAATAGACATAAGCTACTTGAGGAGCTCTATTAGAAGCTAATCTTGGCCTGTGTAATGAAACATGTGGTCAAGAGTTTGTAATTAGCTGAAAACAGCTGTAAAGTGAGTAAGATTAAATTATTCAAGTCTTTCCTTCCACACTGCTTCCATAATTACAGCAGCAGGGTGGCAAAGAGGGAAATGCATAGGCTTTGGATTTAGAAAATTCTGATCTTGAAAACAGACAAATTAATCTTTTAAGCCTCAGAGTTTTCATCTGTAAAATGGGGCCATGAGGTTATTCATGGCTTGTTTTGAGGATTAAATGAGATTAGATATGTATAATACTTGGAAAACAAAATATGTTTGAAAGCTAGTACTGAATAGTATTACCTTTTAGTTTGGATCATTTAAAATAAAGCAGATAATTTCGTTTATGGCTGCATATTTATGCCTGCCTTTGTAATCCTGGAGGCCAGGTATCTTTATAAAATAATAACTATCCCCAACACTTAAGCCATAAAAATTAGATTTATTTTATGTAGGATTCTTTTATATAGTCAAGTGTGAAAGCGTAAAGTGCTTAGATGGCCTTTAATTCCTCAGACAGAAGAAACCAAAAAGATTCACAATCATATTACATTAATGATGATAGTTTTACAATATTCTAGAACCACAATAAATAACCTATGATGTCCGCAGTCATCTTATGACTCATTGTTCATAACCAAAGGACTCGCCTGACATTTATGTACTCTGCTTAGGCACCCATTCTGTGCATAAAAGAAAAAAGGCATTGACAGGTATGTTTTAAAATAATCAGAGCAAGGCCATTCAAGTTTATGACCCAAAACAGGGCAGAAAACTCAGTTCTTAGCACATCTGACATTCAGTTATGAGAAACCAGCCTATTATTGCACATTAATTAAGTATAAAATTATGAATTGTCTCTATAAATCTGTATGCTGACACTGCATGTGATATTAGTGGGAGAATTATGTTTATATGCTTTAACAATTTAATATATTTAAGAGTCACATAAATATCTCTCGATTATCTTTTATTTTGATCGATGCTGTCATGTCATTTCATTCATGGACTTATGCACTATAATCACCTGCCTCTTTCAACCTTCTGATCAGGTTTGTAGTACAGGTATCTGTGGAGGAAACACACCTTCATCTGTCAGGTACGCTGGAGAGCCCATGACCTCTTTCAGGGTCCCCTTTAAGAAGAGAGGAAAGGCAGCTGTGCATAGAGGTATTGGGAAGGGAAGGGAAGTGTGTGCCACTGAAATGGTTTTAGAATGTTAGCCTTTGGTTTTTCAAGTGATCTTTTAAATTCACTATTAAAATGCAAATAGCCCTGGGAGGGCTAGCACCTCAATCTATTCTCAGATTGCAGTCGGGAGGGAATTTGAGTGCCTGGCTGATCAGAAATTGTGCACTGGCAGAAAGAGGGTGGCACTACTGGATGAAAATGAGAGTAATGCAATAATGTTCCTTCTTAATTTCTCAAGTTTGTCTTAGTTAAGATGTGTCCTAATCTACCTCTGTAAAATAAAAGTAAAGGAAGTAGGCCAGTGTATAGATGATGATTGTATAATCAGCCCCCAAAGAAACTTAAATTGATTGAAATAATGTCAACATGGTAATATAGTCAGAAGTATGATTAATTTTAATATAGCTAGAGTCATTGGAAAAATGATAGCATCACTAACTACAAAGACTTCTATGTATTATCCAACCTGAATTTGGCTAGTGTCCCATCCTCCTAAAATACTTTGGATAAATCTTAATCATTTGATAATAACAACTCATCTTTTGCACAAATGTCTCTAGAAAAGTGAGAAACATTTTAAACTGAAAACAATGGCCAACCCATCATCCGATATTGACATTAAAATTAAAGGTTAATGTCAGTTTAAGAACTATTTGCATATTATATTATAGAGACAAAAAAACAGACACCAGTTCATGGGACAATGAATAGTGATGACAAGACTGGTGGCTCATAACAGAAGGAAGAGGTTGAAATTTGGAGAAGTTACCTAAGATTATGGTGTGAAGCTGTATGGGTTTTCATAGGGTTCCAACTTTCATGACCTTGAGGAAGGAGAGAGCTGCCAATGGTTACAGTTTAAATGTAATTTATAAATAAAATCTGTGTCTTTAGTCAGCAGCATTTGTCTTAATAGAACTTGAAAATGGTTAAGTTTATAGGCATTTTTGGCATCTTCATACATCTTGACACCTTGGAAATTTGGCTTTAAATGTGTCTCTGAGACATGTAGGGAAAAGAGAAAGCTGAGGTGAAGTGGGTAATGGAATTTAGACAAGCTCACCCCC
Organism: Tamandua tetradactyla; assembly: GCF_023851605.1. Taxonomy (NCBI): domain Eukaryota; kingdom Metazoa; phylum Chordata; class Mammalia; order Pilosa; family Myrmecophagidae; genus Tamandua; species Tamandua tetradactyla. The sequence continues at coordinate 36,100,785 of NC_135352.1, forward strand.
AAATTGAAAATGACTTAACTAAAGTGTCTATTAAAGTACTAGTTTTCAAATATTAATCTAAATCTACCTATCTGCCAACAATCATCTGGAGAGTTTATTAATAAAGAAATTCTAATTTAGCAAGGGGTCAGGCAATTTGTTTCTTTGAAAATTCTATACAAGATTCTGATACACACCCAGGAATTGGAAGTATCAAATTGGTCTCAGAAATGACTGGTTCCATTCTGCTTTGCTTGTAATTGCTTCTCTACTGACAACAGAAGTTCTCCGACTGGTTTGCCAGATATATGTGGCAGGTGACTCTCATTGTCCTTTAAATCTTGGGGATTGGAATGTGGAAGGGATTCCAGGAGCACATGTTTGACGACCACACAAAATTTGCCACAGTGGCTCATCCATTAGAAATAGCAGAGAGTATTTCCCTGGTCTAATGTCATCCATTCCCTGGTATCTGATGACGTAAAAAAGTCAAGTCGTTGAGAGCTTGTTTTTTGTAATCAGTTCAAATATTTGAAGGCTTTTGGCTCCTACTTATAGCTGTATAAAATGCAGTGGTTGTAAAGAGGAAGAAGTAAAAAAGAAAGCCAGAGACTTATTTTCAAGATGTTCCAGGGTGAATTAGAGAAGAATAATGATTTTCAATAACAGAAGAGCCCAGAACTCTTTGTTCCCTGTAATAAAATAGGATACAGTGAACACTGGCCTTTCCTTTCAGTGCACTGTGTGCTTGAAGAAACTAATGTGTAAGTCATCCACCTTGATTGTGCAAGCTGCCCATAACTTTTGAATGGTGGGTCTACTTTAAGAAGCAGGCATGTATCATTTAACTATGCATGCTCCCATGCATGATAGTTCAAATGAGATTTCATTAATAGTACTTTACAAAGATGCAAGTTTTATTAACTTGCACAATAGCCTATTTGGAAACATACTCCTTCACTAATATCAATGTGGCCAGGGTAAAAATATTAAGGAGAAGTTATTAGATTGAGTATACTATAACAAAATATTGAGGGAGGCCTCATGTGCGATAAGGAAGAATTACATCTTTGAGGATCCTAAATGGATAAAAGATGAGAAGTTAAAGAGAGTGAGAACTTATGTGTTGAAAGGTATAATAGACTCTCTTGTCTGGCATTGATTACTTTTGAATAAAAAATTCAGAGAATGACCCAGGTTATGTTATGAAAATAAATACCCTTATTTCATGAGTGGTTTGAAATTGCACAGCTTAATTTCTTTATACATATCCATTCTGTCTAAGCTGGGACTCAGTGCCATTCTCACTCAGGTCAAACAGAAGAGCTTTCTACTCTTTTTTGCCGGTAATCATGGCAGAGAAAAAAAGAGGGCACGGCAATTATGCACTGATTTGTAGAGACTTAATCGAGAAATTACAGAATTCAGCTCTTTCCTTGGTCAATGTAAGTAAGTTGCCCAGGAGGTATAATAGGATCCATGTTCCCCAAAAGAGGGAAAACAGTATTTGGTGAGCAGCACTGATAACTCTAACAGCCAGTCCTTTTGGTCATCAAAAGTTGATTCTTTCTCCCTCCAACACAGAAACAAATAGTAAGCACAGTGCCTTCAGGGCACAGCCTCTGCTTCCAAGTCCATGATCTACAAATGGTGCCAAGTGGGTTGTTCATCCAGACGGGTTTCCTCTTTGTCTCCAACTCCAAACACCAACTCAGCGTGCAGTGGTAGAGCAGGGAGACTCACCATTACTCTCGGGAACAGTGATAAATGGGAAATGCAAAGAAGTCACTGGTTTGTAGAAACTCTGGAATCATGCTGGAAAGACGTCATGGGGGCCCGTAGGATGGAAGAGTAGGGAAGATACTTTGTCCAAACTATAATTCTGGTCCCTTCCAATAGTTCTCCATGGCTCTTGGCTACTCTTTCATTTTTCATTATCTCCTTGGTGTTATATGAACTAGAAATGCGACTGTGATAGGATGTCTTCATTGAAGCAGTTTTCTCAGCTTGTTCCCCATTCTCCCTGAAAGTTGAGAGTCCAAAGTTCCGTTTAATTCTTGAACAGTAATATATATTTGGTTCAAGTCCATGATTTCTTTGGCTATAAACTCTCTTAAAACCTTAGCGCCTTTTTAAATGTTGTGTTTAGTCAGTTTCATGTGCTGCATCCAGAACTCTTTCTAGGCATATTTCTTAGATTTACAATATTTCTTTGTTTCCTACCCTAGGTTTTCTCTTTCTCAACTTAATTACAGACCTTAGGCCAATCAGGCTAAGGTGGGAGAGCCACATCTTTAATCTCTTTTCCCTGAGCTCATTTATCCAATTGAAAGGATTTACTGTGTGCTGCCTTAATCCATCAAAGGCTTTTAATAATGGAAATAACAACCTTAGTCTTGCGTAAATCCTTACCTTAAGAATTAGTTGTAAGCAGACTTCGTTACTCAGGGCAGTTTTTCTCCCACAATCTCAAGGTATCTTCTTTTTTCCTAGACTTTTATAAATGCTCATAGGAATATTAAGATGTCTGGGTTGCAGACATAGAGCTGCCTTTCCACATTGCACAGCAATGATAACTAAACATCTCTACCATCACTATAACGCCCACTACAGAATTCCACTGAATTAGAGTTAGGGTTGGTATCTTACGTATATTGTTTGACAAACCAATCCTGCAAGGAAGGCACTGTGATGCTCATTTCGCTGATGGAATCACGGCTCAGAGGTCAAAGGAGAGAACTAAGGTGATGAAGCTAGGGTTTGAAGTCAAATTTATCTTCCTCCAAAACAAATCTATCCACTGGAGCACATGGATACCTAGTCTAAAACTAGATTGACATCTTTCTCCATTAAAACTATTTATTTCCCTCTATTTCCTCTTTCAGAGCATCAAATCACAATTCACCAAGTCACCCAAGGAAGCTTGGGGATTTTCCTTGGAATTGCCCTTGTCTTATCTCTCACCTGCAATCACTAGCTAAGATTTATTTTTTATTCTTTGTGGTTTAAAAATTTGTCCTTGTCATCCTCAGATATATAACTTCTAACCTGGGGAGGTTAGGGTCTCATTATCTCAAATTTGGAAGGCAAAAGTACAACATTTGTCCAAGTCCAAGTGAGAGACCCCAGGAATCTATCCATGTTAATTATTGCTTCTACATGATCCTTATAGGACAGAGATTTCAGATTTGATCACATCACTCTTTCCCGAGTGACTCTGATTCCTCACGCCTTTCCAAGCAACCTCAGCCCCTGATATCCTCCTTTTTCTGATTCTCTTCAACTGTATGTGCCATATTCCACTTTCTACTTTGCGTCTTTGATGACTCTGCTTTCTATGCCTGATATGAACACTCCTCCCTTGTTCCCCTGGCAATTACCAGCGTAGACACAAGACGAGTTCAAGCCCTACGTCCTCTGTGGATACTTTGTTAATCTCTACTTAAAGCTCTTTTGCTACCTCATTTATGCCTCCCTGCCCTGTGTGGAGGTCTGACTTGTCCCTTCTCCTGGAGTACTATATCTTCCTTGAGGTCAGGGTTGGGATATTTGTCTTTGATTTCTAATAGCCAGTACAATGCTAGCAATTAGTATAAACACACAGTAAGGGTTTATAGAATGAGCAAATAAACGAGTGGGTGAATAGTACAATGTTTTTTACTGGATTAAGTTAAGTGAGAGACCGGGGCTTTAGTCCAGGGTTTGTACTACCACAGGGATGACAAAGTCTCTAGTATGGACAGCCTATTTCGGCACTTGTACAACATGTCAAGTTTAATCAACAGGTTGTAACCTTCTTTCATCTTTATTACTATTCTATGGAAATGAGGAAATCTATTTGCTCGACTAAATCTAATTCACTTTGGCTCTCCCTTTGTGGCTGTGAAAATTGAAAATAGTCAGAACTCTAAAAGGGATCCAAAAATCCCTGCAAATTCTTTTGCAGATTTATTATCCCAGCCTCATAGAAGACCTCAAGGCAATCACTCGGAGTGTTTACCTCACAGAGCCATGTTTGGAAAAGCTAGCTTGGAAAATTGAGGTGGGAATCTTGTTTGTTCCTTTTAAAGAACACTAATTTTACTACTTCAATAAAAAGAAAAATAAAGGGAATACAAAGGGCTCTGTCAAATGGAGGAGAGAACTGCTAGTTTAGTGATGATTGGGTTCAGTTGCATGTAAAAGGAAACACCCACAGGGGTTTAATCAAACGAAGGATTATTTTCCTCATGTAATAGGAACATGTGAGGGAGAAAGACTAGGATTAGTGCAGTAGTTCCACTATGTGGTCACTGACTCAGTTTCCTTTTTCTTCTTTCTGCACATTGCTGGCATTTGGCTCTTGTTCTCATGGGCCAATCCTGGCTATACCTCTGCGTTCCAGACAGGAGGAAGGGGTGAGAACAAAGGAAACAAAGCAGGAGACAGGTGAATCTGGTTCTTTTTACCCAGGAAAGCATAGGTCTCATTGGTGAGAATATGTCGTAAGACCATAAGTGACTGTAGGGGAGCCGGCAAGAAGGCACTTTTAATAATGGGGCACATGACCTCCCTGAACAGATCACTGCGCTTTTAGTGGAAAAGAAGGGAAAATGGAAATGCTGTCACAGCTCCACGCTCTGGCCGGGCAACTAAGAAAGGAAAACGTGATTCTTACAACCTAGTGGTGTATTTTCCTGCTTGAGATGATCCAAGGTGGGGTTATTGAAAGAATTGTCCAAACTTTAGGCTGATTGCTCAGATGCCTCTGACTTCAGGTGCAGAGTCCCTGATGTAAATTCATCTACTTTGCTTTATCTCCACTGAAATCTTGTTCAGGCCACTGATTTTAGCCTTGCTTAATGTCTACAATTACTTAAGTAATCTCTAGCCTGTCTTGAGTTTTGACCCATTCTAATATCTTTTCTATACCACTATGAGAATAACCCTTCTAAAATATATGCTGATTTTTGTCACTCTTTAAAACTCTCCTATAAAGTCAATTTCATTAATATGGCTTACAACACTCTTCTTCATTATCCTTGATTCTATTTGTTTCCGACTTTCTTCTCCAGTGGCATTTCTTACAACTGCTCCCCTCACATTTCCACTTCAGTCACAGTGGACTATGTTCAGACCCGCCAACCTTCCTTTATCTCTCTCATCTCTGAGTCATTGAGTATGCAATTCCTTCTGCTTGGGCCAGTCTTCACCCCATTTCTTTCTTCTTCCTCACTTGGATAGTCCCAACAAAGTTGTTGCTTTCTGCAGGAAAAACTCTTCTTCTTTGGTTATGTGATACGATACTTATATCACCATATCATATTTCCCTTTTCATGTGCCTGTATCTCCTTCTAGATTAGAATAGGAGTTTTGTGAAATCAGAGAAACATTTTTCTTTTGGTACAACTGCAATCCAATTTGCCTAGTCCCATTCCTAGCTCATAATACCAACAGATGCTTGCTTCATGAACAAGTAAATGGATCTAATTTTCCATTCTCCTGGTTTATTCCTTACTGGTGAGAAGTTTGGAGAAGTAGGGTGGATAGGCACTGAGAAAAGGAGGTAACGCCATGTCTCTATTCACTCCCTTTAATTTCTTGGACAAAGACATACTGATACTTTCCCCCCACCACTTACATCCTTACGGTTTCCTTACTTGGATCTTTTTTGTTCCTTCAGGCTGCCCTTAATATTTAATTAAATTGTGTTGACTTTTAAAGTTTGGTGGAAAGATAGCAGAGCCCCAGAACATGGTTTCTGCAAACTGTCTATACCCCTCACACAAATCCAGCGCCTCCAACTGATGACCTGACTCTGGTTGCACAATTCGTCTTTGCTTAGGTGTGTTTCCCAGAAGACGATAATATCTAGGTAGTAGCATATGGTAGTTTTGTATATAAGATAATGAAGACATAGCTAATTATTAATATTATGTCATTGAAGACAAGTTCATATAAAATGCTTATGCAAAATCCCTTCAAAAGAGAATTGTCTGTTGTTATTGATGAGCAATAAGCTACATCTTCTTCTATATGGCCAAACTTTATAATTGGAAAACTGATTCCTTCTGTCAGGACATTCACAATCTAGCTGAAAATAATTTTTTTCTATTTAAAAGGACTGTACTTTGAGCAAAATTACTCCTACTATAAATTTCTTGGAACTTATGGAAGAAGGGAGATCTGAGTCCCAACAAATCATCAAAAGCTTCTGGAAACAAGATTTGCACTTGGGTTTTGAAATATGTGAAGTAAAATGGGGAAATGTTTGGTTTTAACTTTTAGAGCAATTCAAAGAAAGGTGAATGTCAGGGCTAATGCCGTATTCAATACTTGTTCACGGCAGCCAGAAATCTCAATAAAGAATGGGAACTGGTCTATCTAATGGAATGCAAGGAACTATGACTCTGTCTTATACAAGGTTAGAATTGCAAACTGAGAAGCCAGCAGGAATCCAGTTCTAGTATCAGGTACTCTCTTGACAAAAATTCTTTTCTGAATATGAAACTTGGTGCATGTGGCCAATCCTCCGCTCAGTTCTGGTTTGTTGCTGAGGTTGTAGAGTTACCTCTGACAGCTCTGTCCACTTCCTATGGGAGAGAAGCTGACTGCTCACATTCAGATCTGGTGTCCACCTCTGATCAAATCGATCTGGGCCCACTGTTGAGAGTGACATCACACACACGGCTCGTGGTGGGGGAAGGGGGCTGAGATCTTCTTAGAAGGAGGGGCTCTTTAGGGAATGATAGACCCTTCTTCTCAAAAATGTGCTTGTCAGAGCAAAGTTGGCATCATTTTTGGTTTTCTGCAGTCTGCTGTTTCATCTATGATGTTTCTCTGTACTTTTCCAGCCTAATTGACCTTTTACTTCTATTTATTGATTGATTGATTTATGTATTTTTTGGCATTTATCAAACTTTGCACTCCACCAACAAAAATTTTAAATTACTTGAAAGATCAGAACCCTATATATAATAGGTACTCAATTATTTGTGGATAATAAAAAGAAGAAGAACACTGAAATATGAGTGACCTGAATTTGGGTCCTATTCTCAGCCTAATTAGCACATGATGTTGAGTTATCTCACCTCTCTCAGTTCAGATGTTTCATCTGCTAGGCATATGGCCTTGCCAACTTAAGTGGGTATTGATTGCCTTGGCGTCCCAGTGCCCTTGCCCTCTACTTCTGGGGCGAGCGGCTGTATTTCCTGCATGAAACAGCTCCTCTGAGCAGCTCCAACTTGTCTTTTGTTTGAGGCATGAAGTCCAGGCTGTCAGCCAACATATTCTATCTTATGGCACAGTGATTTGTTCCAGGATTGACAATTCTCAAGCCAGAACAGTGAAATTCTGGGACATTTGCTAAAACTACTGAAATGAGAAGTTAGCTCTCTTTCTGTTAGACTTGAAATCAGGAGGATGTAAAGCCTTGAATCTCTGAGGTTGTCAAATGGACAGAAGACTGCCTGAGTGAAGACGTCACAGAAAAAATATGAGCCTGAATGCCCTTGTCTGAGCCCCTCAATCTCTCAACACCTGAAAGTCACAATAACCGTTCAGTTTTCAGTTACTTGAACTGACATCAATGCCCACATCTCCCTTCCCACACCCAGTGTGCTCGTGTGCTTTGGTCTAGCTTATCCCAGTTTGGGTTAATTTAATATCAACATAATTCAAAGAGTATAAGTTAAATGATGGTCAAAGATAAATTTCTTTTATATATTTCTAAAAGGATTGTGAATTGGTTAAGAGACCAATTTGGTAACAACTACCAAAGCCTTTACTAGTTCACATTCCATAGCACTATTTTTTTTTTCATTTTTGGAAATCCATCCTAAGGGAATCATCTTAATTATGGAAAAGGCTTCAGGAGAAAGAAAGCAAACTTCTTGAGGCCTGTTGTTTTTATCCGTCATTGTATACATGCAGCATGTAGCACAATGTTTACCAGAAATTACATATTGAATCAATTAAATATGAACCAAAATTATTTATCATAGCTCAGAAAAACCATAATTTCACACCTCTTTAGAGAAATGCTTAAATGAGTTATTATATAATTACTGGATGATGTATTGTGCAGTCATTAAGATATTATAAAAGATTTGCAATACTGTGGAAAGCTAAGTGTGACATAACATTAAGGGAAATAAGGCTATAAATATGTATATAAAATGTAAGTATTTGTTTTATTTATTAAATACATATTCCAAAAGAATACTCCAAAATGACAGTGGAAGAGGGTGAATAGATTTTTTTTCTTATTTCCACTTTACAAAATTTACCAAAATTCATTTACGTTAGTATGTGACTGTTTTAATATTAGGAATAATAGACACCTAGCATAAATCTGATTTCCATCTTATGCCCACAGTCTTTTCAATTCTAACATTATGAATCCAAGAACCACTAAATTATCATTATTTTCATAAATCTTATTGTTTTGCAGGTATGAAAATTTAATACCAGAATTTAAGGACAAAACATTCAAAGTTGAGTTTAGTCACAAAGTGCTTGCAAGTTGTTTGATTTTGTGTTTGTATTTTAACTTGTTGTTTCTGACTCCTACTTGTACTTCTGAAATCAGAGACAGAGACACCACAGAGATCAGAAAGTGTGTCATTGTTTTTATTGGATGTGATCCCTTTACTTGGTCCAAATGATCAAGGATGGTGCCTCTCATTTTCATGTCCTCTCCTAACTGTACCCTTGGCACTGTCCATAAATCTTTCTGTGTTTTCCCAATCAACCTTCTTTCCCCCTTTTTTTTAACAGGAATTTCTTGCCTTTGCTTACTTACTCGGAGTATGTTTTTGAAACCCAACCTTACCTGCTCCCCTAACCTCAGTGTTTACTCATAATGTGATACACCTATATTCAACTTTTTTTCAGTTCCCCAATCCTCTGCCCTCTTGCTTCCAGAGTAATCTTACTCCACTCATTGTTTACCTGGCTAATTTCCTCCTTTCTATTTGTGATGATTAAGTTCTGGTGTCAACTTGACCAAATGATGACACCCATTTGTCTGGTTAAGCAAGCACTGGCCTACCTGCTGCTGCAAGTATATTTTGTGCCTGATTGATAAACCAGAAGGCTGTTGTGTTAAATCATCAGTGAGTTGATTGCATCTGTGGCTGATTACATCTGCAATCAACTAAGGTATTTCTCCTGCAGTGAGATTAATCCGGTCAGTTGAAGAGAGAATCTTTTGCTGCTTCTTCAGCCAGTGGGACTCCCCCATGGACCCTTCACTAAAGCCACCAGCTTCACAACATGCCCTATAGATGTTGGATTCTTCCATTCCCACAGTTGCATAAGACACCTCTATAAATTTCATATTTACAGATCTCTTCTGTTGGTTCTGTTTCTCTAGAGAAACACACTATTTCTGACTAATACATTATTCAAGTCGCAAGTAGGATTTCTCTCCTGCAAATGGGGTCAGCTGCCCTCACCACCATCTCTTCCAGCTCCTTGTTCTCTCTGTCCATAGCACTGACCACACTGTAGTTGTCTTGCGTGTTTTCCCCATGAGAATTCTTGCCTTGTGACCACAGACATCATCTGTCTCGCCTGTCTTGCATGCACTCATAACACTTAGTGCAGTGTCTGCACATATTAATTACAGTATTTAGTAAAATTAGAAGGAATGGGTGGATGCTACTTATTGCTTAATATCACAGTATTTATTGGCAAATTCTAGTTCTTTCCACTATGTCACTCTGCCTTCATTGATTCCTTGCTCCAGTGGGCTTTCTGTTTTCCACATAGACAATATAGCATTATGCAATTTTATTTTCACTGCATCTGATTTCTGAAATAGGTTTCTTATAAGTGAGAAACAAGAGAGACAGAGAGAAAACAGGGGATAAAAGTAAAAAGGTTCAATCAAACCCGTTTGATTGAACTCCATAAGTACTTAGAATCTCAGGTAGGACATGAGATTTTGCTGGTTTGTCCAGAGTGATGCCCCGATGAATCTCAGAGCGATTCAATCAGTGAGTGGAAAAGTATCTGCAAAGCCCCCTTCGGGGAGTGGTGAGAATGCGGAGAAATTCAACTTCCCCAAGTTGAATTCTTGATATTCTCACAAGCAGTATGGACAACCAGAGCTATAGGGAGAGCCCCCAGTCTTGGGGTTTGTTCATATGAAACTTAACCCCGCAAAGGATAGGTCAAGTCTACTTAAAATTTAGGCATAAGAGTCACCCCCAAGACAGCCTCTTTTATTGCTCAGATATGGCCCCTCTCTCCAGCCAACACAACGAGTAGTCTCACCACCCTACCCGTCTCTACGTGGGACATGACTCCCAGGGGTGTGTACCTTCCTGGCAATGTGGGACAGAGATCTTGGAATGAACGGAGACTCAGCATCAAGGGATTGAGAAAAACCCTAGAATGAGCTGAGACTTAGCATCAAGGGATTGAGAAAACCTTCTCGACCAGAAGGGGGAAGAGGGAAATGAGACAAAGTGTCAATGACTGAGAGATTCCAAACAGAGTCGAGAGGTTATCCTGGAGGTTATTCTTATGCATCAAGTAGATATCATCTTGTTATTCAAGATGTAATGGAGAGGCTGGAGGGAACTGCCTGAAAATGTAGTGCTGTATTCCAGTAGCCATGTTTCTTGGGGATGATTGAATAATGATACAGTTGTCACAATGTGACTGTGTGATTGTGAAAACCTTGTGCCTGATGCTCCTTTTATCTACCTTGTCAACAAAGGACTAGAACATATGGAATAAAAATAAATAATAGGGGGAACAAATGCTAAAATAAATTTTGTTTAAATGCTAGTGATCAATGAAAGCAAGGGGTAAGGGGTATGGTAGGTATAATTTTTTTTTTCTTTCCTGTGTTCATTTTATTTCTTTTTCTATTGTCTTTTTATTTCTTTTTCTGAATTAATGCAAATGTTCTAAGAAATGATGAATATGCAACTAAGTGATGATATTGTGAATTACTGATTATGTATGGTGTTTTATTTTGTTTCTTTATTTTTTTAATTAATAAATAAATTAAAAAAAAAAAGAAAACAGGGGCCTAGACTGTAAGCTTTCAGAGTAGACACTTTAAGTCTGGAGTGGTGATTATTATTTCTGGATTTTGAGAGGGTGTTTTATATATATAACCTGATATTTAGAGGTAAGAATGAAGCCGAACAGGTTGGGGCTAAAGTAATTCAGAACACGGGAGTAAAGAAGACAGTGTCTATATTTTAGTACCACACATATTCTTTGACACCAAAAGATGAAAGGTTTATTTGGTCTGGAACTGAAATTTTCTGCAATGCATAATCTAATTCAACCTATCTGTACAGCTCATTTGAACAACTGAAACACAGGAAGCACAGAATAAGAAAGAGGTCCTTTAATCCTGTATAGATGATTGTAATGCCTGGAAACATCCTAGAGTATATCAAGCAGATAATGAAAAAGTATTGGCAAAGTCCCCTGAGGGAGGGGAGAAAAAAATATGGAACTGTGTCAAACTTTAGGGCCACCCAAATCAATAGGCCATGCCCTTGATCACGAGGGCTTACTCTTGTAAAGCTTATGTAGGTAGTGGAGAAGCTTAGACTACCTATAGGCATGCCTAAGAGTAAAAAAAAAAAAGGTAAAAGGGAAGTAAACAGAAAAACAATATGTTCAAAGAAGATCACATATTTCAGCAAGTCAACTTTTCATTGTTAACATGTGTCTATTGCTGCAGTTGCAGTTGATGTCTTGCATGAGAAGATTCAGAGAGGATGTCATAAAAACTGTCTTTGTTATGATGTCAATAAATTATGACCATCTATGAACTTTTAAAGGCAACTCAGAATTTATACTAAAAGTAAACAAGAACAAAACATAAAGGAAAACTAAATATCCCAGTGGGAATGTAGACATATTCATTCATTTGGTCCTCCTCAAATGAAGAGACAGGAGCTTCTAGTTTGAGGAGTCAAAAGTTTTTAAAATTAATAAAGGATTCACGACAACAGTGGAAAATATATGATTCAAAAAGTTTTATAATAACCCAACATTGTTTTATAACAGATGCTAACACCCCATGACATTGTAGACTAAGGAAAGGAAAGACAGAATAACCGAGGAAGAGTTTCAATGGAAACTGGCAATCTTCAGACTGTGTAATTAACAAACAACAAAAAACTTCATTTACTCTTTACCCAATGAGAGTTTATTAATAAGAGTCAGTTATGGGCTCCAAGTATTGTCATTTTAAAACTTCATCTCTCCATAGGATATTTGAGCAAAATTGGTACTATAGTATTTGTATTTTTAAGCAAGAAAAAACTGTACAACTTGTAAGAGATGAAACTTTTCACTTAACATTTATTTTTTAAAACAACTTTCATAAAATAAAATACATTTTACTTCAGGGATTTCTGGTCAGTAGTGAGGAAATTGAGCTGAGAAAATCAAATGGTCTGTCATTGGGTCATGAACTTATATGCTCTTGCTTCACTGGGGGAAGCAAAACAAGTTTGAGATCAATATTTACACATACAGAAAATTTCCTAAATATTTGGGGTTTTTTGCAGTGGTTAATTTGGCCACACAATGCAGTTTTCATGTTCTGCAATCCTAAAAAGAGAATGTATGAATTCCCAGATAATTTTAAATAAACATATCAAATGAAAAACAACCCATATCGTAAATGACTTGATTTCTGTTGCACAGATCTCATAGTGAATTCATTGTCAATAGTTGAATATATTGAGTTTTATTCATCCTGGAGTTTTGAAAAACAACAAGTGAGTCCAGCCCTGGATGGAATTTTCTGAAGTCAGTTTTTATACGTGATGGATGACCTTCAGAGAATGGCCCAGGAAATCATGTGTTTGGAAAATCACATTTTAGAGTTAACTATAAACCTCTGTTTGATTAAAACAAAGGCTTGTTTTTCAATTTATTATTTTTAGAAGCATTCAGAACATCTAAAAACATTTTTAAATCAGACTATATCAAAATCTAAACTTACATAGTCATGTCAGATCCCTTAATGTATCAGTCAACAAATATTCATAAGCCGTTATTACATGTTAGAGCTGTGCTAGAAATAGAGGCATAAGGCATAGCCTTGGTTCCCAAAGAATGTCCACTTCAGTTGGGTGAAAAAAGCAGAAATACATGAAAAACTGAATAGAAATATGAGTTTAATAATATAAGCAATGGTGCCAATTGTGACTTTTCCTGTTACAAATTACAAAACAAACAAACAAAATTCTATGTAGTTTAAATAATGAATGTAATTGACTATCATTCAACCAGAAGGTTGAAAGCCTTCAGGGATACAAAGGCTTAATGACAGACTCAAGGACAGCTTCTCCTTTCTTTTCTGTGTTCCATTTTCTAATTTTCCCCTAAGGTGCCCTTCTTTCCCTGTGGTGTCAAGAGGGTGACAGCAGTATTAGGCATCTTTTTTGCATACTGCAACATCCAAAAGAAGAAGTGCAATGGCTTCTACTGGCTCCCTCAGAAGAGGGAGGAAATTTCTTGTCCAGAAGACTTTCATAAATCCTTGACCTGAATTAAGTCAAGGTTATTTCTGAGCCAATGACTTTGCCCAGAGTAATAATGTGCATTGACTGACTTAGCTGTGGTTTTCCTGAAGTTATCACCATGGCAAGGGAGTTCAAATCAACCTAGAACTTTTGGCAGGCTGAATCCTGTGTCACACTGTTTTAGTTTGTTAAAGTTGCCAGAATGTAATATACCAGAAATGGAATGGCTCTATTTTTTTTTTTTTTTTTTTGCACGGGCAGGCACCAGGAACTGAACCTGGGTTTCTGGCATGGCAGGCGAGAACTCTGCCTGCTGAGCCACTGTGGCCTGCCCGGAATGGCTTTTTTTTTAAAAGGAAATTTATTAAGTTGCAACTTTACAGTTTTAAGGCTATAAAAATGTTCAAACTAAGACATCCAGCGAAGGGTGCCTTGCTTCAAGAAAGGCCGATGGGTCCAGAACAACTCTGGAAGGCACGTGGCTTTATCTGCTGGGGTCTTTGGCTTTTCATTTCAAATAGCTTCACTGGAGATATTTTTTTCTTCATTTCCAAAGGTGTCTGCCTGTATAGACTCTAAAACTTTTTTCCGAAATGGTTTTGTCTTAAAGGACTTCACTAAATACCCCCACCTTGAATGGATAGAGACACATCTACATGGCAAAAAGTCACAATTAGGTGGGTCACAGATCCATGGAACTATAAGATCCCACCCAGCAATACTGAATCAGGGTTAAAGAACACGGATTTTTTTGAGGGGGTACAAAACAGTTTCTAATTAGCACACACATCCCCATCCCTAAACCACATGGGGACATGCTATAGAAGGTATATGAGGGAAATAACCATGATGTCCAGTCCTTTAGAGTCCCCAAATCACATTCATGCATGTACATACACAAATGCACACATCTGGCACTTATACCCACATACTTACTCTTAACTGTGCCTTTCAAAAATCCTCATAACTATAAGAAAGCATTCAACCTTTCTCAAAAGAAGTCATCAGAAAGTTCTGTCTGTTGCATTCATTTTCATATATATGATTGCTCAGTGACATACCAGACTCTCCACTGGGTTGGCTACAACTTTGTGACATCCAGTGAGCTGTGGCTAAAAGATATTTATCCATGTCCAGTATTCCCCATTTATAATCACAAGGGGAAAAAAATGTAATACCAATGAAAATTCTCACTTGCGAAAGGAGAGACTGAGAAAGAACATATTTGACAATATTCTGTGGCTTAAATTATATGCCCCCACCCTGCCAGTGGAGTCAATTCTATGGTTAGCTATGAGGTTAGCTTAGCTTTCTAAGATGGTCTCTCTTTTAATTTTTCTAAAGGGGCACTTCAGAGGACAATTTCCTGTGCAGGAAATGTGCCACCTTAGCAGTAATATGGAATGAGTTCTGGGACCTATAGATTGGTCAGGAGGATAAAGAAATCACCAGCTGTTTTCAGTCAAGTTTGAGTTTTCTTTGGTAATCCAGATCACTTGAAAATGTAGTCAGGTTTGGTTTATTTGTTTCTGGTAAATTCCATGGACTAATATGATAGAGTTAGAGTTTCAGCTTAGCCCTGGTTCCTGAGCCTATGCATTTCTGTCATCTTAAACTAGCCAGCTAAAGGCTTTATCTTCATCTTAACATCCACTTCAGAGAAAATGGAAAACTAACATCTTGTGGGGAGATGCTGGTCAGTTGTCCCCATGTAATATCCCAGGCCCATCTTTAGGGTGAAATTGACTTCCACCTTTATCAGTCAAAGAGTATTTAATAAAAGGTACTCAGAGACCCTGTGTAGCAGGATGATTTTCCCCTATTACATTCTCTTTTGTACTAATCCCGCCTCTCTGTCCTTGTTGTTCACCTGTACCTTAAATTGTGGTAAATCATTGGCTTTCAAAACTTTGCAAGATTTCAAATTACATATATTTTAGGAACTATAGATTATTGCCTGTAAGTAGACAGTTCTTGTTTTACTATGCCATGGATTTTTGTCTTCAGATTATCCTGTTTTAGGTTAATGATCTTTCATTCTTGAAACTTTTTACTTAAGGTAAAAAAAACAAACAAATGACCATATCCTGAGTTTTTCCTATCAATTCTCCCAATGTTGCAGCTGAAGCACCAAGTGCAACCAAAGCACTGTTTCCCTACCACATGGTAAGGATTAGAGTTCCACTGCCTCCATCTACTTCTTTAAGCAACTCAAATCCTGTCATTCAGGTTTGTTGCATGGAATATCCCAGCCCAGGATTAATGTAAAGCTCTCTTGAGAATTTTACACCAGAAGATTAGAAAACCCATATTTCAAACCTTCATACTTAGCCATGTCACAGAAATTTTCTCATGAAATGGATAACTTAATAGAAAGGGACGTGGGCTTCAGAATCCTAACCCTGAAAGAAAATATATGAAACTTATATCAAAGACAATAGACTTGTGAAGGAATATTGATGAATAATTGGATGTTCCCCTTTGGTCCACCTCTAACCCAGATAAAGTTCCTTTAAATTGAGGAAAGGAAGGGATATTACACGGAAATCAAAATATGAGCAGACGTTTGGGGGAGGAGTGTCTCTTTCACTCTTTTAAATCTTTTTAAGAGAGGTTCTATTCTTATGTTTATGGAAATTTCCTGGGAAAGTCACATAACTCCAGAGTATAAAGGATTTGGCATGTTTAGGTTGATGGTTGATGAGCCTGAGAACACTGCACAGAATTCCCAGTGCCCTAGTGACACTGATGTTTGAATGTTCCAAACTGGCATGAAATAGCAGAGAATCTGCCAGATCTAGTATCAGATGCACAAGTGAGAGATCAGAAAATTCCACCTTACGCAGATGCCCACCCAGGCCAGTTGACTTCCCTTGGTTGTTCGTTGAAACCTTGGAGAGAAGGAAAAAATTTGCAAGGCAAAGAGGGATTTTGTATGTTGGATGAGGGGAGGGAAAGACAGTTTGTCTGAGGTTAAAATTCTTTGCCTGAAGTGTCCTAACAAAATTTAATCCAGGAGTAATCAAGCTAAAATTCTGAAGTCTGAGTTTGTGGACTGAAATGTCTACCTGCTACAAAATAGGAATGTGAGAAAAAGATTAGAGTTAAAAAATGTTTTGTGCTTAATGGATCTCAAATAAACAATTTTAGCTGGAGCAGGAACTTATGTTGACAAACATTAGGAAATTATACTAGAAAGAGAAAATTATACTAGGGTAGAGACCCTTTGAGAATCAGACTAAAAATGATTATAGCTTTTAAATGGAATGAATCAGGGAAGGGGGTATGTTAAAACTATCAAACTAGGTTATGCTGGTGACAATGTGCAGGATGATGAGATCACCATTGTAGAGTAAGGCCTTCAATTTGTCAAATGTTACAAATTTGACATTTGAAATGAGAGAAAGAAATTTCTCATTTAATCTTCACAAAATACTATGCAACAAATACGGCCCGTGTTTTATAGATTAGGAAACTACAGATATAGATAAAGTCACTCTTCCGGAACAACACAGCTGGTGCCAAGAAGAACTGAAAGTAGAACCCCTAATTTTAGACATTAAGTGAAAGATGTTTTTTATCATAGCTAAAGGCACATCTGGTTCCCCGTCTCAACATCCCTCTCAACTCAAGGACATGGTTTGAATCAGATTCATGGTGTTTATTTTCTGATCTTTGAAACCCCAAATTTCCTCCAAAGGGCGTCTCTGTGAGTTAGATTTTCTCCTTGTTTGCCTACAATTGGGTTGCTGATTCCTACCACCACACCTATGCATGTCTCTATTATTTGGACAGATATTCTGTTACTTGTAGACAAGTTTATTATTTTTTCCACTGTGCTAGGATAAGCTGGTGATATGCACACTTCAAAATTTGGAAGGGACAATACATTTAAACCTAAAGAAAATAACACATCATTTGGATTGACATGTATTTGAATCTCTTCTACAGTAGATACAGCAGTGTTCTCCACAAAGATATGTTCAAGTCTTAACTCCCAGACCTGTGGGTGTGAACTCATTTGCAGATAGGATCTTTGAAGATCTTATTAAGATGAAGAGAAAGGGCATCAAGGTGGACCTTGATCCAGTATAACAGGAATCCTAAAAAACAAAGGAAATTTAGACATGGAAGTACAAGCTACAGGAATAGACAGCAAGAAATAGATGCCTTATGACAGAGGCAGTGATTAACTGCCAGCAAGCTACCACTGGAAGGCTACAGACTTTGGACCTCCAGCTTGTTTAACCCAATCAATCACTTTGTGGTATTTTGTTATAGCAGCATTGGCAAACTGACACCTTTTCCACTACTTAACCACCTTAAAAGTATAATATATTCAGATTCTAATCATCTTTCTTCAGAGAGCTTCCTGCCTTCTGCCACAACCAACCCTCATTCACCAGGGGCTGCTGTTGTTTCTAACCTATGTTTACTCTTGGAAACAAAATCCATTTACACTACCTCTTCTAAGGAAAAGAAACTCTGAAGACAACCAATTATATCATGATGCTCAAGATGTCGAGACTTCAAGATATCTTGTTTCATGCCAAAATGCAAGTCCCTGTAGTTATTTTTATTTTAATCTCCGATATGCTTTCTCTTCCTTGGCACAAGCTCCCTCCACTCCTTCCTCTGTCAGATTTTCCCACTTTGCCCCTATGTAATCCAACAGTAAACAAACATTTGAACGTCTTTACTTTCCTAATTGAGCATGCCAGTCACCTCTTAGTGCTAAATTACACTTGGCTGACCCTAAGGATAGAGTTTGCTCTGTAGTCTTTACAAGGATTTGTTGCTCATTCGCCTACATGCTTATATCTCAGTCACAGGGAGATGAGCTGAAAACCACAGGCATGCTTAGTATTCTCCAACCTCCCACTGCAGCTTTTTGACCATTATCAGTCCCTTTTTCAGGTTAAAAAATAAATATCAGTAGCTCCCCACCCCTAAAATATGCTCTCCTGTGAATCTTCTGTCTATAATATATCCATTGTCTTCCCAGTAATTCCTAGTAATTCCACTCAGTTGCTGAAAATTTAAGGCCCAGATTAACAGTCAAAATTTGAGTGTCTTGATCTTCTGCATTCCGATCGCTTTTACCTTGCCTATTAGCAGCAACTTCCCATGGCAATGCCCTGAACTTGTCATCACAAAGAACAGCTGCAGCCCTGAATTTTAAAATTCAAATGTCTTGCTCTTTTATAATAACTCTGATTCTTCTTTCATTTCATATTCTTATTGATGTTTCCATTCCCTTGACTTTTCCATCATCTCTAGTTATCTGCCTCTCCCACCTTTATTTCCTCTCCTTCCTATTCTAGACCTCCATGAACCATCACTTGCAGCATACTAACTCAGAATCTCAACTCACTTGCCCCATTGCCTTATGTCACCACTGCCTGGTTAATCCCACTTTAGGCTAAAAATTAATGCAAGGTGGTATGAATTAGGAAATAGTTATTGTAAGAGCCCTTGCTCCTGGAGAACAATTGGAGACAGAGAAATATCTTTTAAGAAAGTCATGCCTCTAGGCATGACAAAGGAAGAACCAAACACTCACTATCTTTTTTTTTTTTTTTTTTTTGGCATGGGTAGGCTTCAGAAATCAAACCCAGGTCTCTAGCATGGATGGCAGGTGAGAATTCTGCCACCGAGCAACCATTGTCCCACCCCTGAGGTTCTATAAAGCATGAAACAGTTCTATAATTTTGCTTAGTTAATCTAATTAATCTATAATTTTCTTTTTAAGAAATCTAAAAAAAGTGCAGAATGTCTACTGTAAAACAGGACTTCAACAATGGAGAAAGACAGAATAGCTTTCTAGTACAACGGCTCTCACATTTTAGCGTGCATTGAAATTAGCTAGGGAATTTGCACTTCAAACAAATTTCCAGGTGACGCTGTTTGTCCTGGGGCCACACTTTGAGAACCACTTTTATAGTTCATCAGCAATGATCAATTAGAAATTGTGAAGGAGGTAAAGATATTCATAAAAACAAAATAACAAACCCATAAAATGCTTAGGAGTAAACATAATGAGAAATGTGCGAGACCAACGTGAATAAAAACCTAAAGATGTTACTGAAGGACACACAAGAAGCAATGAGTAAAGTGTAGTCCACGCTCCTAAATGAGGAGATTCAATATTTTGTTATTAAATTCTCCCTTGAATTTGAATTTGTCTATAAATCCTGTAAACCCATTTTTTAAAATATCAAAAGGGCTTTTTTTTTTATGGAATTTACCAGACTAGTTCTCAAGTTCATTTAGAAATGAACATATATGAAAACAACTAATAAGTTTAAAAAAAACAAACAAGGACAGATTTGCCCTACCAAATAGCAAAATATATGGTAAAACTATGGTAATTGCAACAGTGTGGTATTAACTCAGAAATAGCTAAATCAATATATGTAATGAATAATGAGCAGAACCATTTTTATACAAAAATTTTATTTATGATAAAATGACATCTTAATCGCAGAAGAAAGAATGGACCATTCAATAAATAGTTTAGGACATCTGAATATCTATTTGAAAAAAATTAAGTTAGAACTCTGTTATATACTCTCAAATATAATTGATAAGGATTCTAATCTAAAAAGCATAAAGAGATGAAAGTAGCTAATAAATAAAAGACAATCTAAGAGACAAATGGGCAAAGAATCTAAACTGACAAATTCACAGAAGAAGTACAAATGATTAGTAAAGAAAAGATGCTCAGCCTCACCAATGACTAGGAAATAGAAAATTAAACCAAAAGTGATGTTTTTAAGTCAACAGTTAGGGGGAAAAAAAATAGAATCCCTGTTTTGCTGCTGCTACACCACCACAAGGGATAACAAGAAAAGAAAAGAAAGTAGTAGAGCGAGTTTACTGTTGATTTGGGTGAGCAATTTCTGTTTATCAATTTTAAAAGTGTAAGACTTAAATATGTATAGCTGTTTCAAGGCTTCAGCATGCCTAATGAAAAAAAAGTTGTAAACTGCGCAGCAAAGCTTAATACAGAGATCAGTCTAGTGGGATGAAAACAATTGCTGTCTTTGTTTAGGAAAATACTTGATAAGCTTATTTGAGAAGGTAGTACCCCAAAGCCTTGCTCTATCTTTAGTGAGACAGTATGTAAACAGAAGAAGAGAGCTGGAATGAAAATTAGAAATGTATGTAAGTTCCAATGTCTTTAGACACTAAGGAGAGAATTAGTGAAACACCAAAATAGGAATTAGATTTGAACCATCATACCATTGATGTGTATTCAGGAAGACAACAAAAGGCTTTCTCTCTCTCTCTCTCTCTCTCTCTCTCTCTCTCTCTCTCTCTATATATATATATATATATATATGTATATATTTATATTTATATTTTATATATATAAAATTTTAACATTTGTTCTCCCTATTATTTATTTATTTTTAATCTATATGTTTTACTCATCTGTTCATACCATAGATAAAGAAGCATCAGACACAAGGTTCTCACAATCACACAGTTACATCTTTTATAGGTGTTGGTAGCAGTAACAGGGTATTTATTTTTCATTAATTAGAAAAGTGGTTATAAAGGAAAGATGATTTGAAATAACAGGTATGGGCAGCAAATTAAAAAGCCAGTTGAGTGCATTTTATAGAGATAAGAATAAGCATGATGAGAGGGTAAGTTGCCAGTTAGGCTGAGCAAATGTCAGATTTGGATTTTATTCCTCACATGAGATTTACACTAGAACATGACTCATGGGCAAACCAACATTATTTAAAGTTCATGGTTGGAATGAACAATTTGTTCCTTCTATGGTTCAACCTCGGTTATGAAAGATAGGGGGTACTAAAACTGGAAACAGAAGCAGGAAACTTTTGCAAATGAACACTCACCAGCAGTCTTATAAGAGGTGTAACTTTCAGACCCAGGCTGGAGTGGGCGGTCCATCTCTCAGCACTGGTGCTGGACCACCGTCCATGGGGAAATGTACTAAGGGAATTCTGGAGAAAGCGGGGATCCTCTTGCAGCCTTGTGAACCTTGCCCTCCTCCATCTTCTCAGGAGAGAATGAGCTTCCAGAGCTCCTGCTTCTCCCGGGAGCTTCACAGGCCCTGGATCTTTCAGGGGAGGGTCCCATGTGTCAAGGCTTCCTGGCATTGGTGTCTTAATGCCACATTCCTCTAGCAGCTTCCTTTTTTGGGTTATTTCCAAACTGTGTTTCAATTAGGGAGCTTCTTCCCTGGTCTGCCCTGCCATCACTTTCTCTAAAACACAAGTTCTGAGCCTGTTGTCATGAGCTTTCCTGTCACGAAGAGCCATCTGTTATTTGAATGAGTACCAGGCTTGCTGCATTAAAAAAAAAAAAACAGAGAATACTTAAATTAATGAAGCGAAAACAGGGATGGTATAACATGTCTTCAAAAGTTAAAATGCTATCATATCAAAGAGAAATTCGTTATTTCAGACTATAGAAATGGAATTAATGGAGGAATGGAAGAGGAGAAACTTCAGACAAAAAAATTAAGACCAACATAAGAAACACATTTGAAATGTTAGCTGGCCCACAATAAAAATGGTACATCTCTCTAAGCATCAGCTTTCTGTCCCTGGTAACGTTAGGGTGGTAAATAAGCATCTCTCAGGGCTATTGTAAAAGGAATTTAAACTTCAGGAAAGGGGTAGAGCTAAATGAGCTTTAAGCAATTTTCTAGTTCATTCTATAAACATCAAGTGTGTACTATATGTCCAGTCTTACATAATGCCTTAAGAATATAAAAATCAACAAAACACGATCCTTGCCCAATCTAGTGGGAAAAACTTGTACAGCATCTGACTTAGTGCTATAGTGGAGTTATTTAGTACTATGGAAACAAAGAACAGGGGATGATTAATTTTGCTTGACAGGTTTATGATGGTTCATAAAGCCTATGATATTTTGAGCTTTGTCTTTAGGGATAAGGGTTTTTTTTTCCTTTTTATTTTTTTCTTGGAGTTTGCAAGGAGAAGAAAATTGTATGAAAGATGAGAAAAATGTGTGACATCTAAGTTGTAAATGTCTTTGACATCTTTAAGGGAACTGTGAGTTGTCTGTTTTGGCCAGAGCTCAGGAGAGAAGAGCAAAAGACGGAGAAGCTCAAAAGTGTACTGAGGCCAGACCATTGCTGATGGTATAACTATGCTAAGGAAATCGAACTTTTCTTATAAGCAAAGAATTTTAAGAAGGGTTTTGATATAATCAGAGCTGTACACTGGAAAACAATGCCATTTTCAGTGTTGAGGATGGAAAAGAAAGGTCAGGGGAGAGTGGAAGTAATCAAGGGCTATTATAATGGGAAAGCATGGGAGATAGGGATCTGAGTAAGTGGGCATTACAGAAGAATAAGAACTACTGAGCACAGAGTTTCTGAGATAAATTACTTGACTTATGGAACAGTTAAATAACAGTGCATAGAGAAGGAGGAGCCACAGGATACCATCTCCTTCATTTGGAATCCTAAGTGAATGCAGGCATGCTGATAACAGTAAATTTACAACAAAGAAAATAGTTTGGGGAAAGTAAGGAATGAGGAATGATAAGTTTAAGTTTATTTCGGTGTGATTTTGGGGTAGGAGACATTATTTAAGGGGAAGACAAATTAGAATTATGGTGTTAGATGTTATGAGGATGGAGTTTGACAATATTCATTTTCAAGCCGTCGGTGTAGAGATGACAGTTGAAGTTCTTAGAATGAATGAAACCATTCAGTGAAGGTGTATGTTGTAAGAGGAGAAGATGGGAGCTGGCACCTTGGAAACGTCCCATCTTTAAGGTGCTGAGTGGAGGAAGCAGAAGCAATACTTTTTTGTTTTTCTTATACAGCCTGTGGGGAAGTTCCCATGAAAGCTTCATGGTTGCCAATGCTTCATTAGAAGAGGAAGACTTCACCATTGCTCCAAAGAAGGTTTCTAGCAATAACTATATGAAAATAAATAAAATAAAGACAATTTTTTTTTAGTATGATAAAACCTGAATGTTTGATACAAGGAGGGATATAATGGAGAAATTCACATGGATGACATTGTTTGAAATATCTCCGTATTAAAGACAATAGATACAATAAATCATCTGATTGAGATGACAGACAAGAACAATTTTTTCGGGAGCACCTGTCCATGATGAAACCCCAAGGCCCTGTGGGCTCAAATATGTCAGCATGGATCCAGGCTCTTAAATGACCTGACTGCATGCCCATCCCATCAGACTGGCTGACTGTAGGTGAAGATCTGGGTGGGCTTGGCTTTAAGCTTTTTTCCTTGGATGTGTGAGAAATACTCTCATTTTTTGGACCAATTTCTCTTTCAGACTTGTTTGAGAGCATCTAACAACCCAGAAATGAGTGGCTGCCAAACTCCCTTGCAACCCTTCTCTATTTGCATAGCTTTTTGCCAATTTACCTGATGAGAATAACTTGGTATGGACTGCCTGGAATATGATCCCTTCCTCTACCTTTCTGAGCCTAGGAGTGGTGAGACATAACAATATAGACTATAACTGGTTTAAATAAAACCCCATTTCTGTGTATTACACCTTCATTACTCATCAGCTCATCTAGAGCTACTCCCTTCCTTGAAAGCAGCTGAGCAGTTAGAGACACAGGACGTCCATCTGGAGAGAATAGAGAGTAATATCTTGGAACCCAAAGACTAACTCTAGCCTTCAGATGTGAATGAAGGATAATAATGGCATCAGATTTGTTGAGGCAGTGGGCTAAAAATGACCTCAACTTCTTCACTGCTTCTTTATTAAGAGTTCTAATTCCCTTCCCCTTGAATCCTGGCTGGCTGTAGTTATTTGTTTGACTAACAGAATGTACTGGATGGGAGAATGGGACAAAGGAAGACCTGAGCTTCTGCCCATATGCCTTTGAACATACATTAATGAAACCTACCTGCGATGCTGTGATTGCTCTGGGAGAGAGAGTAGAGAGGCCCTTGGCGGAAGGAAATGATGCTTCCATCCAACAGCCTTGGCTGAGGACCCAGGCATTGTTACCACTCACTTGATAACCAAGTGAATGTGCCACCTCTGAAGTGGGTCCTCCAGCCCCTCAAGCCACTTCAGATGATGCTGTGGGGTTCAGAGTCATCCAGTTGCCTATGAACCCTGCCAAAAATGCAGATTCACGAGCTTAGCAACTTATTTTTATTGACTTAAATCACCAAATTTGGGGTGGTTTGTTAAACAGCAGAAACTAACTGAAACAGTTGTTTTTAATATTCCTAATTGGGTAATAATGGCTTTCAATGATTAGAAGCTGACTAATAAAAATAGAACTGCTAAAAGCTAAAATAAAGTATCTAGAACCATAATGACAATTTAGAAAAGGTTATTTTCTGCGAGTATTTGTATTGATGGGAAAAAAATTGGGAGAACTACAGGGGTCAGTTTTTGTTAGATCTGTTATAAGAAAGTCAGTGAGAAAAACAATGGCCATGTAGAACAATTGTGAAATGTTCAAATTAAAGGTGGACATAGTGAAGGCAAATTTCTGTACATCAAATGAAATTTCATTACTGAATAAATTCCTAAACTTCTTTGCAAGTAGTACTTGGAGAAAAATGTTTCCTTCTTAAACACCCCCAGAATATTACAGATATGCCTAAGGAAGCTAGGTAAAAGAAAGTATATTTTTTCTATATGAATAAGATGAAAATATTTCCAGAATATAAATGAGATGAAGATATACCATGAATGTAGCTAATAGATCACTGAAGGAATGATTTATTTGTCCTGGGAAAGATTCTAATGACATTTTTGTTGCTTGACATCATTATAATCCACTATTTATGATGATGTGTTTGAAAATTAAATGATAGAAAAATTATTCTAGAGCTATACAGGATCAATAGAAAATTAGACCAATATTACCATTTAAAGCACATAAAAGTATATCAGAAAATATTCCAGAGCCAAATTTGAGTTTACCATATGAAAAATACATCTTAGTTTAAAGCATCCTTTTCCAGAATCAGATAAGGAACTTAAAAAAGCGCAAAACTGTCCTAAGTGTCTCTGATGGTTACGTTCGTATGTCAGCCTAATTAGATTATGGTGTCCAGTTATTTGATGAAGCCAACACTGACCTGATTGTTTCTGTGGGGGTATTTTGTGCATTTAAATTATTAGTCAGTTGATTGCATTCACAAGCAACAATAGAGACTACTATCAGCAATGAAAGAAGCCTCATCCAATCAGTTAAGGGCCTTAATGGGAGAACTGATTATTTCAGGAGTCAGAAAGAATTTTTCTCTCTATTTAAACTAGCCAGCTTCTGTGGAATTCATTAAGACTTTCGTCAGTGTTCCCAACTAAAGCCCTGTCTTTATGAAATTTGTACTGCCAATATCCATAGGCATATGAGCCAATCCCTATAATAAATCGCATCACATTTACTTATAAATATCTCCTGTTACTTCTGTTTCTCTGGTGAGCCCTAACCAATATACTGTCCCTTTTCTAATTGGAGAGGAAGCATCTCTAAGAAAACCAATCTAACACAGAGCTAAAATTTGGTAAAGGTATTTGCTATAAAGCAGAGCAGAGACATTTGCAGTGTTCTCACACAAAGTCAGACTTCCTGTGAGCATCTGGTAAATATTAATTAGATTGAAATATATGCTTCTAATACTGACATGGGCATTTCTCATCTGGTAGAATGCTTTGAGAAACTTCACGGAGTTGAGTCCTCATAGAAAATTCCCATAGCATTGAGCAGAAAGGAATCTGAATATTTATAGGATAGTGTTGTAGAAAAAGAGTAATATGTCTGGTCATGTCAGGTTGGCACTGTTTTGAATACTAACTAGGATCGGAATAGAAAACTGGGAATATGTGTGGTATGGAATATATATGTTCATATATATATATGTATTCATTCAAAATGATTACATATATTCATACACATTATCATTTCAAATTCGAATAGGTGAGTAATATACATTCTGAGAACATGTGAAAACAACTAAATAAAATAAAATTTGATGTGGTCTTCCAAATATGTGACAAAACTATTTCCCACTCCCTCAAGCACTTTCATCTCATCTTTCTTTGTATTGGATCTACCCCATGTTTTCTGATACCAATCCCATCCTGAGCAAGATGAGCTCGACCTCAGTTATTTCTTTTCATATGTACTTCTGCTTGGACTAAATTCTTATGTCAGAAAGTCAGTGTGTCTCACTGAACCTGCCAAATTCAAAACTAAAGGGAAACAGAAGTTATCAAATCTATCTGAGATGTTCTATCTCTGATCTTCTTCATGCATCCTCTACCTGGGGGCATTTCTGTCCTGTCTGATTCCTCTGATGCTTCTGCCAAATGGTCACTCGTGTATGTGGCTGATGTAATTCACATTATGTTCAAAAATGACAAAATTCGAACATTCCCTGTATGTTTATTTCAAACAATTAAAGAAGGACTGAAAGTTTATCATGCCATTTGCAGCCATCCAAACATTTTCTAACCATTACAAAACATAACAAAGCAATTTTTTTTAGATTGTTTTTGACTTTTATGTTCCTTCTGGAAAGCTAACTTTTCACAAATATTCCTGGTTACTATAACACACCATTAAGGGACAATTCACATCAGAGAACAAGACCAGTAAACTCTGAGCTGAGAGCAAGAGTGAAAAGTTGCCATGAAGAATAAAACGTATGCATACATTTCCATGTGAGTGAGAGTAAGGAAAGCACTCTAACAGGAAGAAAGCAAAACAAAATATATAGAACCAAAGGAAGTTTCCTGAGGTCAAAAGAAATGAAAACACTGAGTAAATATATCTGTTTTATCAGCTTTGGAAAAGTGAATCAGGGAAACACATTTTCTTGAATATCTCTTGCGCTTTCAGTCACTTCAGGCACTGTCCTAGATGCTTTAAGTACATTATTTCATTTTGTCCATGGAGTTTCAATAAAACCAGTGAAATACAATGCATTATACATATTTTCAAGGCAAGGAAACTAAAATGTAGCGACATTAAATAACGTACTAGTAAGAGACAGAGTCAGAGTTTGGCTTGTGCTCTGCCTCTTCCCCTACTCCAATGACGTACTCCCTATTAAATAGGCTCCTTAATGGAAATGGGGCTAATGGCAATACATTTGCTTCAATCTGAATTGCTGCAGGATAAATGAATTTTAGGTATCTTATCATTTTTAAAGCTGCCCATCTCTTTAAATTAATTTAATTTACATACACATATCTATATATCTATATATCTGTGTATCTATTTACCTATATATCTAAATATATATTTCCAAGGTACTTTTTAGCTTTTGCTGCTTAGAAACAGTAAACATTTTGAGTATGAATCTGGATCAAACAGAGTATGAAAAATGAAGAACATATGATACAGAGAAGGATATTTTACACATATCTCATGTCATTTCTCCTAATCTTTGCTATAAAGTATACTCAGGTTAGAATTAAATCTCTTGGTAAAATAAAATCAATATTCCATATCCAATAAGATGGGTTGAAATAAGAGGAAATTATATTAATCATAAAGTTCTGACACTGGTCCTTATGTTTTCAGTGCTTATTTTTATTTCTACATCTCGGTTATCCATTGGTCGGAAGGTGAGTATGTGTGCATGTGTGCTCTTAAGCGTTTCTTAAGAAACATAAGTCATGTTAAGAGAAGAAATCTAGCCAGATCTACCAATGGTTATTGAAATAATTTCAATTATAGAGTTTAAAATGGAAATAAAATGGATGAAATTTTCCTATAGAGAATTAACTGACAGAGCTTTAAGTATGAGTTAATAAAAATGGTAGAATTGATTATCATCCTCAACTAATATAGAAATTCATTTACTCTCATTTTCGTCAATATCTGAAGCAGTACCATCTTTGAGATATAATGCAAACCACAAATTCAAGCCAAATGTGAAATTTTAAATTTCCCAGTAGCTACGTTAAAAATGCAAAAAGAAATAAGTGCAGTTCATTTTAAAAAATATATTTTCTTTTACCCTATAAATCTAAAATATGGCCATTTCAGGTGGTACAATGGTGGCTCAGTGGTAGAATTCTCGCCTGCCATGCCGGAAACCCAGGTTCGATTCCTGGTGCCTGCCCATGCTTAAAAAAAAATATGTATATATATATATATATGATAAAAATATGGTCATTTCAACAAAGGATCAATATAAACAGTTTAATGAGATCTTTTACATTATTTTTGTTTGTTTTTTCTAAATCTTCAAAATCTTAGGTGCATTTTAAACTTACAACCCACTTCAGTTCCAAGGGGCCACATGTCAACGCTCAGACGCCTCAGGTGCCTGGTGGCGACCTAACTGGGGCAATGCAGGTCTAAGAGAGGGCTCTGTGTAAACCTGGCAATTGGGAGATCCATACTTCTTGATACTGTAGAATATAGAGCATTCTTTTAAGCAGTTCTTACCTCTTTCATCATGCCATCTGGAAACCACACAGCTAGCAAATGTATAACTTCCTGCCACCTAACACCACCAAGAATTTGAATATTTTGCAATGTTTAACTCAAATGTAAAGCACCTAGAATTGAAAAAAATTCTAAAGCACATCAATATTGCATTGTGCAGTGATAACACCCCAAGACTCTTTCTGGTAGTCCTCAAAGTCAAAGCTTCTTTTTTTTTTTTCAGAAGAAGGCGGAAGAGAAGGAGGAAACAGAAGCAGCAGCAGAAGAAAACATTTTCACTGTCTAAACATTTGCGATAATGGTGCAAAAAGAATGGGAGGTAAAATCTTAGTGTATTGAAACAAATCAAGGCTGTGGCACCAACACGAGCTAGTTAACACTGCACTCTTCACTGCCACACAGTCCAATAAAAACAAGGGAAAAAGCCAGTTTCACTTCAGGATGTCCATGTTGAAGCAGAAGCAGTCATTGTCCACAGGACACACTTGCTTCATGTCTTTTCTTAAAAATACTTTTATTGAGAAATTTTCACACACACATAATCCATACATGGTAAACAAATCAAAAGCTTATAATATCATCACATAGTTGTGTATTCATCACCATGGTCTTTTTTAGAACATTTGCATCACCGCAGAAAAAGAAAAACCACTTACATTCCTTATCCTTACCCCTGCCCCTCATTGACCACTGGAATTTCAATCTACCCAATTTTTTACCCTTTATTCCCCCCATTAGTTATCTATTTTTTTAATCCTCATTTTTTTTTTACTTATCTGTCCATACCACAGCTGAGAAGAGCATCAGACATGAGATTTTTCACAATCACAGGTCATATTGTAAAATCTCTGTAGTTATACAATCATCTTCAAGAATCAAAGTTACAGGAACACAGTTTAACAGTTTTAGGTACTTCCCTCCAGCCACCCCAATACACCATGAACTAAAAAGCGATATCTATATAATGAATAAGAATAATGTCCAGGATAACCTCCTGACTATGTTTGAAATCTCTCAGTGACTGACTTTATTTTGTTTCATTTCTCTCTTTTCCCTTTTGGTCAAGAAGACTTTTTTCTATCCCATGATACGAGGTCTTGGCTTATCCTAGGAGTTTTGTCCCATGTTGCCAGAGAGATTTGCACCCCTGGGAGTCATGTCTCATGTAGGGGGTAGGGCAGTGAGTTCACCTGCCAAATTGGCTTAGAGAAAGAGGCCTCATCTGAATAACAAAAGCAGTTCTTTGGGGATGACGCTAAGGTATAATTATAAGTATGCTTAGTATCTCCTTTGCAGGGAAAAGTTTTATAAGGGTGAAACCCAAGATCAAGGGCTCAACCTATTGTATTGGTTGTCCCCATGGCTTGCAAGAATATCAGGAATTCCCCCGATGGGGAAGTTTAATATTTTCTCCTTTCTCCCCAGTTCCCCAAAGGGACTTTGCAAATACTTTTTTTATTCTCTTTCCAAATTACTCTAGGATATATTGGGGCATCACAATAACCTATACAAGCCAACAAGATCTCATGCCCTATTAAAAATTCCATGTAATTATGGTGTTCAACTAAATTAACCATATGAGTTAAATTAGGTAATGAGCTACCCAAAATATAAATTTTGCACCAAATCAATACCCCTTCCTTTGGTCTCACACAGAAGATGAAGTTTAAAAATATGGACCATGTCGTTCTTTATCCTGTATTCTGATCCACCTTAGTCATATCCAGATCAGCTTCATTCATATCTCTAGTTGAAGTCTGATCACTTTTTCAACATTTTAAACATTTGCTGAATGGGCTAATGCTGACTTTCATAGCTTTAAGGGTCTAATCCAGAGTCTCAGCTGTCAACTAGATACTTGAAGTTTCTGGGAATGAACAGGTTATATACAAATAACTCAGTGTCTCAGAATATAGAAATAACAGTTACAACTCCTGAATACATGTGACAGTAAGAGCTTACAATCTGGAGAAAATTCAAGTTGCCCATTTGGAGAATTCCTGGTATTTTTGCAAGCAAAAGTGGAGGCAACAAAATCAATAGCCCAAGCCCTCAATTTTGGGGTTTGTTCCTATGAAACTCACCCCACGAAGGATAGGCTAAGCCTAAATAAAATTAGGCCTAGAAGTCACCCCCAGAGAACCTCTTTTGTTGCTCAGATGTGGCCTCTCTCTCTCTCTCTCAGCCAACACAGCAAGCAAACCCATTGCCCTCCCTCTCTTTACATGGGACATGACTCCCAGGGGTGTAAACCTCCCTGGCAATGTGGGACAGAAATCCTAGAATGAGCTGGAACTCAGCATCAAGGGATTGAGAGAACTTTCTCTACCAAAAAAAAAAGGGAAGAAAAAATGATACAAAATAAATCTTTCAGTAGCTGAAAGATTTCAAACAGAGATGAGAGGTTATCCTGGAGGTTATTCTTGCACATTATATAGATATACCCATTTTAGTTTATGGTGTATTAGAGTGGCTAGAAGGAAGTGCCTGAAACTGTAGAGCTGTTTTCCAGTAGCCATGTTTCTTGAAGATGATTGTATAATGATATAGCTTTTGCAATGTGACCTTGTGATCATGAAAACCTTGTGTCTGCTACTCCTTTTATCTATGATATGGACAGACAAGTAAAAAATATGGATTAAAAATAATCAAATAATAGGGGGAACAAAGGTTAAAACAAATTGTGTATATTGAAGTAATAGTGGTTAGTGAAAGGGAGTGGTAAGGAAAAAAACAAAAAAAAGAACTTACAATCTAGGACCCTTTACAATCCCTTTACAGTAGGTCCCAACCTGTTAACTCATGCTCTCTACTTGAATTCTCTGAGTTTGTATGTTATAGTTAGTCCATATGAGTGAGGCATGATAATATTTATCTTCTGTTTCTTCCATTTCATTCAACACAATGTTCTTAAGATCCATTCACCTAGTTGCATTCCTCAAACTTCATTCCTTCTTGCAGCTCTTCAGCACTCCTTTATTGCAGCTGCTCAGTAGTTCCTTGTATGCATACACCACAGTATCTCCTTCCTTTCATCAGTTGTATACTTCGGCCATCTCCATCCATTGCACATCGCGAATGCTGCT
Organism: Tamandua tetradactyla; assembly: GCF_023851605.1. Lineage (NCBI taxonomy): Eukaryota > Metazoa > Chordata > Mammalia > Pilosa > Myrmecophagidae > Tamandua > Tamandua tetradactyla. The sequence goes on from NC_135352.1 coordinate 36,132,770, forward strand.
GCCATAAACACCAGTGTGCAAATGCCCATTCATGTTCCCATTCTCAGTTCTTCCAGGTATATGCTCATTAATGGGGTTGCAGGGTCTTAAGGCAACCCCACCCCTAGCCTCCTGTGGAACCGCCATGCTGCCCTCTGGAGGGGCTGTATCTCTTAGCTCCCCTACCAACATGAATAAGTACATCTCTTTCTACACATTTTCTCTAGCACTAAACATAATCTCTCTGCTTATTTTAAAAAGTTTTATTCACACAACTGATAACCTGTGTTCTTTTAACATCAACTCTCAAAGATCACTCATTAATGTTAGTTCACATTAAGGAGACCCTATTATTTGTCCTTTTGTTTCTGGCTAATTTCACTCAGCGTAATATCCTCAAGGTCCATCCATGGTGTTACTTGCATCATGGCTTTTTTCTGTCTTACAGCTGTGTAACATTCCATCATACGTATAAACCACAGCTTGTTAAGCTGCTCATCTGTCAATGGACATTTGCACTGTTTCTGTCTCTTGGCAATTGCAAATAATGCTACTACAAGCATCAGTGTGCAAATGTCCATTTGTGTCCCTGCCTTCAGTTCCTCTGAATGTATACTTAGTAATGGGATTGCTGGATCATGTGGCGGTTTTATACTTAGTTTCCTGAGGAACCAACAAACTGCCTTCCAAAGCATTTGTACCATTTTATTCCCAGAAACAGTAGATAAGTGTGTTTCTTTCTCCATATCCTCTCCAGCACTTGTTATTTTCTGGGTTTTTTGTTTGTTTGTTTGTTTGTTTGTTTTTGATAATGGCTATTTTAGAGGTTGTCAGATGATGACTCATTGTGGTTTTGATTTTCATTTCACTAATAGCCAGTGAAATTGAGGATCTTTTCATGTGCCTTTTGGCCACTTGTAATTCCTCTTCTGAGAAGTGTCTGTTCCTGCCTTTTGCCCATTTTTTAATTGAGTTTTTACCTTTCTGTTGTTGAGTTGTGGAATCTCTTTATATATTCTGAATACTAAGCCCTTATCTGATATGTGGTTTCCAAATATTATCTCCCATTTTCTAGGTTTCCCTTTTACTTTCATAACAAAGTTCTTTGATGCATAAAAGTATTTAATTTTGAGGAGATACCATTTACCTATTTCTTTTTTCATTGCTTCTGCTTTCAGTTAAGGTCTAGGAAACCACCTTCTATTACAAAATTTATAAGATATTTCCATACTTTTTTTCTAAAAGTTTTATGGTCTTAACTCTAATGTTTAGGTCTTGGATCCATTTTGAGGTGTTTTTTTTGTTTGTTTGTTTGTTTTTTTGTATAGGTGAAGAATATGGATCCCCTTTCAGTTTTTGCACATGGATATCCAGTTCTCCAAACACCATTTATTGAAGATGCTGCTCTAAAATTTTAAACCCTCAATTTGATTCCGTTGGTCAGTATTTCTATCTTTATGCCACAGTACCAGGCTGTTTGACAGCTATAGCTTTATAATATGCTTTAAAGTCAGATAGTGGGAGACCTTTCATTTCATTTTTCTTTCTCAAGTTATATTTAGCTATAAGGGGCACCCTGTCCTTTCATATAGATTTGGTTATTGGTTTTCCTATTTCTTTAACATAAATTGGGATTTTAATTGGTATTGCATTGAATGTGTAAATCAATTTGGGTAGTATTGACATCTTAACTGTGTTTAGTCTTCCAGTCAATGAACATGATATGCCTTTCCATTTATTTAGGTCTTCCATGATTTCTTTTAGCAATTTCTTCTAGTTTTCTTTGTATAAGTCTTCTGTATCTTTAGTTAAAATTATTCCTATATATTTGATTACTTTGGATGCTATTGTAAATGGATTTTTTCTTTCTTTCTTCCTCAGATTGCACATCACTAGTGTATAGAAACACTACTGACTTTGGGGTATTGATCTTGTACCCTGCCACTTTGCTGTACTAACTTATTAGCTCTGGTAGCTTTGATGTAGACTTTTCAGGAATTTTGACATATAGTATAATGTCATCTTTAAACAGTGAGAGTTTTACTTCTTCTTTTCCAATTCACATGACTTTTATTTATTTTTCTTGTCTAATTGCTCAGGCTAGAAATTCTATGCCCAATGTTGAATAACAGTGGTGACAATGGGCATCCTTGTCTTGTTCCTGGTCTTAGGGGGAAAGCTTTCAGTCTTTACAGGTTGAGAATGATGTTACTTGTGGGTTTTTCATATATTCCTTTTATCATATTGAGGATGTTCCATTCCATTCCTAGTCCTTGAAGTGTGCTCATCAAGAAAGGATGTTGTATTTTGTCAAATGCCTTTTCTGTATCAGTCAAGCTAATCATGTGGTTTTTCCACTTTGATTTATTAATATGACATGTTACATTCACTAAATTTTCTTGTGTTGAATCATCCTTGCATATTTGAAATACATCCCACTTGGTTATGGTGCATAATTCTTTTAATGTACTGCGGGATTCTATTTGTAAGTATTTTGCTGAGGATTTTTGGATCTATATTCATTAGAGAGATTGGTCTATAATTTTTTTTTCTCATAGTATCTTTGTCTGGTCTTGTATCAGGGTGATATTGGTGTCACAGTAAGAGTTAGGTAGCTTTCCTTCCTCTTCAGTTTTTTGAAGAGTTTGAGCAGGATTGTTACTAATTCTTTCTTGAATGCTTGATAGAATTCACATATGAAGTTATCTTGTCCTGGATGTTTCTGTTTTGGGAGCTTCTTAATGACTGATTCAATCTTTTTACTTGTGATTGGTTCGATGAAGTCATCTATTTCTTCTCAAGTCAATGTTGCCCATTTTCTAGGAAGTTGTCCATTTCATCTACATTGTCTATTTTATTAGCATGTAGTTGCTCATAGCATTCTCTCAGTACCTCCTTTATTTTTGCGGAGTCAGTGTTCATGTCCCCTCTGAAGTTTCTGACTTTATTTATTTGCATCCTTTCTGTCTCTCTTTTTTTTTTTTTTAGTCAGCCTAGCTAAAGATCCTTCAATTTTATCGATTTTCTCAGAGAACCAATTTCTGGTTTTGTTGATTGTTTTCATATTCTCAATTTCATTTATTTCTGCTCTACTCTTCATTAATTATTTCCTTTTGCTTGCTTTGAGGTTAGTTCGCTGTTCTTTCTCTAGCTCTTCCAAGTGAGGAGTTAATTCTTTGATTTTTCTTTGTTCTTCTTTTTTAATATAGACATTTAAGGCAATAAATTTCTGTGTCAGCACTGCCTTTGCTGAATCCCATAAATTTTGATATGCTGTGTTTTCTTTCATTTGCCTCAAGATATTTACTGATTTCTCTTATAATTTATTCTTTGACCCACTGGTTGTTTAAGACTGTGCTGTTTAGCCTCCATATATTTGTGAATTTTCTGGCCCTCCTCCTGTTGTTGATTTCCAACTTCATTCCATTATGATCTGAGACAGTGTTTTGTATAATTTCAATCTTTTAAAATTTATTGAGACTTGCTTTGTGATCCAGCATATGGTCAATCCTTGAGAATGATCCATGAGCACTTGAGAAAAATGTGTATCCTGCTATTGTGGGGTATAAAGTTCTGTAAATATCTGTTAAGTCTAGCTTCATCATATTCGAAATCTCTGTTTTCTTATTGATCCTCTGTCTTGATGTTCTATTGAACATCTTATTGATGAGAGCAGGGAATTGAAGTCTCCAACTATTATGGTAAAAACTATCTACTTCTCCCTTCAGTGTTGTTAGTGTTCGCCTCATGTATTTTGGAGCATTCTGGCTCAGTGTATAAATATTTATGATTGTTATTTCTTCTTGTTAAGCTGTTCTTTTAATAATACATAGTGTCCTTCTTTGTCTCTTGTATTTGAAGTTTAACTTATAGGAAATTGGTATTGTTCCCCTGTTTTTTTTTGGTTGTTGTTGAATGAAATATCTATTCCCAAACTCTCATTTTCAACCTATTTTGTCTTTGGATCTGAAAAGAGACTCCTGTTGACAGCATATAGATGGGTCCTGTTTTTTAAATAACATCCTGCCATCTATGTCTTTTGATTTGGGAGTTTATTAACATTTAATGTTATTATTATAAAGACAGGACTTTGTTCTATCATTTTATCTTTTGGATTTTAAATGTCATATCTATTTTTTCCTCTTTTTACTTTTATTAATAGTCTTCATTTCTACACTCTTCTCCAAACTTCTCTCTCCTGCTTTTTCCTAATGCCTATAGTGTTCTCTTTAGTATTTCTTGTAGAGCCAGTCTCTTAGTCACATATTCTCCCAGGGATTGTTTGTCTGAAAATATTTTAATTTCTCCCTTGTTTTTGAAGGAGATTTTGGCTGGGTATAGAATTCTTGGTTGGCAGTTTTTCTCTTTCAAAATCTTAAATATATCATACACTGCCTTCTCACCTCCATGGTTGCTGCTGAGAAATCCACACATAGTCTAATCAAGTTTCCCTTGTATGTGATGGATTGCTTTTCTCTTGCTGCTTTCAAAATTGTCTCTTTATCTTTGACACTTGGCAATCCAATTAGTAAGCATCTTACAATAGTTCTATTTGGATCTCTTCTGTTTAGGGTACACCGTCTAGTGGAATGACGACTTGCAGTTTAAAATCCTAGGGACATAGGTTTATATCCTGATTCTAGCCACCCATTAGACAAGAAACTTTGATCACATTATTGAAAAAAAAAGTTATGAATAAAAAAGGGTCTACCACATTGTGTAACACAGGAAGACCACTGACAAGTCTTATAGATCTCACTCTAGCCCTGTACAGATTACCTCCCTAAAACTATCCTGTGACTGCAAGGACATACAGTTATTGGGAATGAACTAATTTTCTATCAAGAATGTCATTCCTTCTTGCATAAAGAATGTCTAGGATTCTGGTGTTCTGGCCTGGCAGGTTGCCGACTGGTGGCTATTGTGGTGCTCAGTTAGTGCAGAAATGGCAGAAATACTAATACTGCTAGTATTTTCTGCTAGTATGTCTTAACTCATAATGTGTAGCTATACACCTACACAATATTCCTCTTTCAGGAGTTAGAAGACATGCTTACTGCTTAAGGATTAAGAATTTCGGAGGTAGATAACTAAGTGGCTGTTTTAGTTTCCCATGGTGAAAACAAATACCATGCACTGAGTTGGCTTAACAACAGGAATTTATTGGTTCGTGGTTCCAGAGAATGGCAGGCTTACTTTCTCATAGTATGGATATCTTCTGGCTGGCTGGCAATCTCGGGAATTCCATGTTTTTTTCTGTGGTATGGCAATGCACATGGTTGCCTCTTCTCCTTTCTTTCCCAGGTTTGCTTTCATTTCCAGCTTCTGGCTGCTCCTTATGACTTCTTTTTCTGTGCTTAAATTTCATTTGCTTATGAAGGCTTCCAGCAATCTGGATTAAAATCCAGCCTGATTTTGTTGTGCCACCCCTTAACTGAAGTAATACCTTCAAGAAAGTTCAGTTTACAATGGATTCACACCCACAGGAGTCCAGGGGTGGGACCTGAACTTGGTCTTTTGTGGGGACTTGATTCAATTCCCAACAGTGGCCATGCCAGTAGTTTATCTTTTTTTGAGGCCCTGGCTATATACCCTATGAGAAGTAGGGATTATGACTTTTTAATGCAATTTTATTGAGATATATTCACACGCCATATAATTGATCCAAAATATACAATCAATGGTTCACAATATCATCATATAGCTGTGCATTCATCACCACAACCAATCTTAGAACATTTTCATTACTCAAAAATAAATAAATAAAAAGAAAAAAGAAAACCCCAAACATCCTATACCTTTATCCCCCCTCACATTATTATTATTATTATTATTATTATTATTATTATTATTATCTTTTTGTCTAGCCATATGCTGGATAAAGAGGGTGTCAGTCTCAAAGACTTTACAATCACACAGTTACAAGATAAAAACTGTGTAGTCACACAATCATTATCAAAGGTCAAGGTTTTTGGATTACAGTTCAACAGTTTCAGGTATTTCCTTCTAGCTAGTTTGACATATTAGAAACTAAAAAGCAATGTCTACGTAATGAGCTAGTGGTCATAATCATTTGTCAAACCTTAATTTTTCAGTTACACTTCCTCCCTCTCATTTGATCTTTCAATCTTCAGAGATATCTGGGCAATAACAATTTTCACTTCTTCATGCTGAAAAGGGGTATTGGCCTTATGGAGTACAAGAATGAAACTTGTTTATATTCTTGGAGAGACTGGTCCCTCTGGGCTTCAGGACTTAACTGGCCTAGAATCCATCTGGAGGCATTACATCTCTAAGAAAATAAACATACAATATGTGTTTTTTTATTTCTGGCTTATTTCACTCAACATGCCGTCCTCAAGTTTCATTCACCTATATGCATGCCTCAGAACTTCATTCCTTCTTGCAGCCCCTCAACATTCCACCGTATGTTACACCATAGTTTGCCCTTCTGTTCATCAGTCAATGTACATTAAGCCACCACCATCCATTGCAAATCATGAATAATGCTGCCATAAACACCAGTGTGAAAATGTCTATTCATGTCCCTACTTTCAGTTCTGCCAGTATATACCTAATAACAGGGTTCTGGGATCATACAGCACCTTTATACCCCCCCATAAAACTACCACACCACCCTCCAGAGGGGCTGTACCACTCTACTTCTCTACCAACAGTGAATAGGTGCATCCTTCCTGCTAGATGTTCTCCAGCACTTGCATCTTCCTGTTTATTTTTAAAACAGTTTTATTCACACACCATACGATCCATCCTAAGTGTACAATCAATGGGTTCTGGTATAACCACTTAGTTATGCATTCAGCACCACAGTCTGTATAAGAACATTTCCATTTCTTAGCATGGGTTAGTTCGACACAGGCTGGGGAAGGGTAGAGACTTGATGTGAGGAAAGGGTGGTTTTACTGTGGATGAAATTTGGAAAAGAAAAAGGAATATTGCTTTTCAAGTGAGGGTGTGAGAGCAAGAGTGTAAAGGCTTGAATGTGGATATTTGAGGGAAATTGCTGTAGACATTGGAAAGGGTCCACTCTCTGTTGACTCTATGTTGTAATATTTTCCAATTTGGGAGTATATTCTATACTGGCCAGATTGGTGGGTATGATGCCTATTTTATTAGGATCTGATTGAGGTAATTTATCATATTTCCTTCATATAAATTATTCTATATTGATAAATGGATTAGAAATCTCTGTGATGATGAAAATGCTTCCACAACCTAAGGTCACAGTGTTAAACAGACATATACAATGTCACTGTCTCTTCATCATGTACTGGCTAAGCTAGGAGAACAAGAAATCATATTCTACAATAATGTTGTACATCTACGACACAGTAAAACACTATGAGTGGAGAAACCGTTCATCATGCATCTAAACAGGTGATTTAATGCTTTTTTTCTTTATAATATCTTTCTTAGTAAACTAAAAATTATATGCATTTGTCAGAATGAGATAGCCTCTAATGCATACATTATAAATGTAGTTCAGTATTAAGTCATATGAGACTAAAAGAAAAAAAAGAATTATAATCTATGTCATGGATATCAGTCTTAATTTATTGAGTGATTTCCTTTTCAATAAGGAATGCTATAGGAAAAATATGTGAATTCTAGCATATTTTTTAATTTCTTGCAAAACAGTAATGGGTATGAGATCTTGTTTTACCTTGGGAGTTGCTAATTTATTTGTAAGTCCCTCGTCGAATTTAATCAATTATCATAAATATCTAGTAATGAAGCTGTAAATCACTTTCAGACCCTCTTTTTGGGATTTGCAAATCAGACAACAAGATTTCATATCCGACTTGTGCCTACTCAGGAGATAGAAACTTGGGGTTGATTATACAGCTGTTGGCAATTCTAAAAATGACTCTCCATCGTTACCTCCCCCTAAAGAAAGAGGAAAATAGAAGTATTTGGTAAATATTATTAATCATATTTTCCAAGCATGAAGAGGTGTGGGTGGAAAACATTTTTTCCTGATAAAAATTTCATATTTCTAAAATAAAATATTCCAAAGTTATGCAAAATAAAGCTCTGTTTATCACATTTTCTGAAAAGTAAATTTGGGAACTATTCAGGACTCTCTTACTACACATAGTATTTTGCCAATTGAATAAACCATGACCCCAATCTGATGCTGGGTGCAGATTTTTTCCTCATGACACACTTTTAGAACAAATGCAATTTTATACACAAAGTTCTTTGGAGGCTCCCATCTCTATGCGCTGCTTCTTTTTTACCATTGTGGCTGTCTTTCACTTCACTACTAGAACTGCTTCACACTAAGTTCCTATCCTTGTATAATTTTCATACAGCATGCAGCAGGTTGAGTGCCAGATATCTGTTAGTGGAGAAACTCTTAAGGGTTAATTATCTGCATTCTTTCCCTGTATGCTTTTTGCAAACTGTGAATAGACTATCGTCTAAGAAACTATAGTTTGAAGAGAATATCTCTAAGTTTGTTGGCTGTGGCCTCTTATCTACATGGGAAGTGTTCATTATACTGAGTGGTAAGTATCTTTATGGCGGTCCCAAGTTATTTGAGAATTACTGCACTGTCATTTTTTAAGTTAATAGTATCCATCTGTAGTAGATTCTTACTGTCACTTAAAAATGATTTTGTGTGTGTTGTTTTTCTAGAAATCCCTTCTATTTCCCACAACAACTGTTTTCAGCCTAGATCTCAGCTCTAAAGCTGTCTACCCATTTCCAACCCACTCGTCCATCCACCATGCCTACTATTTTGCAGTAGAAAACCCAGAGTCTATCAGGAAAGAACCACTTTAACTTTCCATTTACACGCATCAAATCTCATTTACATCTGCTTTACAGTCTTACTTTCTTACTACCAATTTTAGAAGGAAAGATATTCCTCCTTCAATCCCCAAAGGGAATTTTATCCACCTCCACTCTCTGTTCCTCCCATTTAGTAATGGACATTTTCCATTAGTCAACAAATCATTCATTAAACAAACATTCCAAGTGCAGTGCGCAAGACACTGACTGGAGGCTATGGATACAAAAATGAAAAACATTTAATGGGAAAATAAACAAGCTAAGAATTAATTATAGTATTTTTAGTGACTTCCCTCCTGAGGAGTATAAACAAGGTATAGCAGTAGCATGATCTACAGAAAGGTTTCAGGGAATTCAGAAAAAGCTTGATGGCAAAGTTTGTATCACACTGGGATTTAACAAGTCAATAAGAATTTGCCTGTTTGACACGCAAGGACAGACTACTTTTACCTTCCCCTAGAAGACATCAGTAAATTAAACAATGAAATGCTTAACCAAACATTTTCCAAATTAGTTGAGCACCCAGCCCCCTTTCACACAGTGCATACTAGTCAATAGATAGGACAGATGGGAAAGGATAGCTCTGCTGCTAAGCCCAGAGGCTGTTCCCAAAGTCCTTATGAGAAGCACACCATACAGGTATGCAGCTTCTGCTTCTAAAATATTTGTTATACTCAAAATATTGTTCTTCTCCCAGCTTTTTATTTATACAAGATTACATAGGGCTCTATTAAGTCACAGATGCTCAGAGTTCCAGCTCTATCCAGGCTATTATCTCCTCTTCCAAGACCAGGGATCAGCTTACTGTTAGTTGCCAAAACCAAAGGAGAAAACCTCAACTTTCCTCTCCAATAAAATGTCATTTTGTGGCATGATAATCTCATAAATTAATTTTTATTTTGTTTGTTGTGTTTTCATTCTTTACTTCATTCTACAAACCATTTGGGTTCCTGGAATCCCTTTACAACAGAAGCATTTGTAGAAGGGACTCAAAAGCCACTGTTCTTCCTTAGTTTACAGAAAGGTCTCACAGTGGGTGTAGAGGAAGCAGAAAAACCTGCAGACAGTTGGAGGAAGAGGAAAAGATATTTTCCAAACCCCAAGAGGTCTGAAGTGAGCAGAACTTAACTATAGGTCTGAGGCAGCACTAAGGGAGTTAGAAAAATGATTGGGAGTCTTAATTACTGGGTTTGCCTATAAGCCATTCCAGACATTTAAATGCTCTACATAGGGCATGGAAATAGCAAAAAGCCACCTGATTGCAAGGTATCTAAATGCCAGTTATAAAATGGCTGTAATTTCTTTAAAAATACTTCTGTCTGGAGAGTGCAATATGCTTGAGTATGTTACAGTAAAGCCCTAGACACAGTTTTTATATTCAGGAATTAATAGTCAAGCACCTGCAGAATGCAGGACTGCTAGCATTCTATTGGAAAGACCAAATTCCAGACAAGGCCGCTTTAAGTGTTTCTTTTACTTTTATCTCTGATCAACACCAAAGGCTTAAAGAATCAGCTAAATGATTCTTTAACAAAATGGGATTTCATTGATTATATGTGTTCTGTTAATCAACAAAGTTATAGTATTTTTCTCTTTTAGTGAAGTTGGCATTTATTATATATGGGTTGCCTAAGAAATTTAGAAATATACCTTATCCGGCATGAACATGAGAATCTAATAAGTTTTGTACTTTGCAGCCATGAGACGAGAACCCAGGCCATGATCACTAAATAATTTTGTGTTAAGCTGCTAAGTGGGAGGGTTCTGACTATAAGGGTAACAGGATTCTCCTAGAATATTGGAGCCTCCAGTGATATTTTTCATTGAAGGTGAGATCAGATCAATTATAAAGACATAAAATTGGCACATCATCAAGATTGCAGAACAGGTTGTTCAAATAATTTTTTGCTATACTGATTTTTTTTTTAGCTTGGAAAGATACCGGGAATTGAACCCGGGTCTCGGGCATGGCAGATGAGAACTCTGCCTGCTGACCCACTGTGGCCCATCCTATACTGATTTTTATAAAGTTTGTTCAGTACATGTGTGTATGTATGGCAGAGTACTTACAAGACTTGCTTTCATTGTTCCCTGTATCAATTCCATAAGGGAAGAGGGATAGGCGGTATTGCTGACCTTCACTAACACCAAATTTTTTATAGTTACCACTACCTCCACCATATCTAAACCATTAACTTAGGTCAGTTTACCCCTACTGGTCAAATGGTTTTCTCTGAGAAAGTCTCTGTCTGTATTCTCATTTCCATGACTGGGAGACACTGACTAGACTGACTCCACAGGGCAGAGGATATTGGGGGAACTTGTAAGGCTCAGTGTTTGTATCTTCTATTAGGCATAGTCATTTAGCAGTGATCTATGAAAGAAAATACTTGTTACCTATTGCTTCACTGGCTATCTTGGATATCCCCTCATAATTTCAAACACTGGTGGTAAGGTCCAGATGGCAACATTATCTGTGGTCTGGATATACGTTGTGAGCAGTTTTCCAACTTCATTAAGGAAACTGGAATGTCAAATCACTAAGGTTCACATCTCTCAGGTGCTGGGATGGATCACACAATGATGCAGGCTCCATATCTCTGGGGCTAGAGAGAAACCATTTCCCCTCCTAGAAAGAGAAATAATTCCTGGGCAGAGGAGAAAGTAAATGTGTAACTTTGAGTATGCATATAAGCAGTGCATGGATGGCTAATATAGGGTAAGCAGAGTTCCACAGCCCCAAAGACCCCCAGCCCTGAGAATTCACCCACCTCTCCTTATACTGAAACACTGATTTAGAGGTTGCTGTGAAGTGACTTTACAGATGTAATTAAGGTCCCAAATTAGGTCATCTTAAAATAGAGATATTGTCATTGTGGGCATGACCTAATTCCTGAGTCCTTTAAATCTGTGTCTAGAGGTCAGAGATGAGGAAATCAGAGAGATTTGAAGCACATGAAGGATTTGACATGCCTTGGCTGGCTATGAAGCTAAAGGAGGCCACTTGACAACAAAGGCAGGTGGCTTCTAGGAACTTAGAATGGGCTTGGCTGACAGCCAGCAAGGAATGGGGACCTACAACTGCAAGGAAATGAATCCTGCCACAATCATGTGAGCTTGGAAGAGGACCCTGGGGTGCGACTGAGAACACAGCCCACCTGAAATGTTGATTTCAAGCTTGGCACATACTGACCAGAAAACACAGCCACATCATGCTAGACTTCTGACCTATAGAACTTTGAGTGAATAACTGGGTCTGGTTTTAATTCACTAAACAAGTGTTCCTCCCAGAAAGGCCCACACTAGACATGATTTGATCCTGTTCCAACTTCTGTCGTTTGCTGAGTCCCAATTTAAGTCCTTCATATAATCTTAAAACAGTTGTGCAGGCTGCCTATTCAAGCTGACTTTCTGTACATGCCCAGAATAAGGAGAAGCATAAAAGATTGGGGAAATTGGTACCAACCATCCAAAGACATCACTATAATATCATAACTCCCCTCTCTGATAACCATGCCACCAAACTATTAGTGATATTTAACCTCACCAGAAAGATGCATCTCACTCTCTAAGCAGCACCTTCTTCCACCATCTTTACTCCCTGGTTTGGAAGAGCATCATACTGCTGATTTTCAAAGGTGGTAGATCTAAACATATAGCTTGATTTTTGAAGGGCGTTGTTTTCCTGATTATAATCATTAGTCAAATAAAACATTTTAAGCAGACCTTGGAACACAAAATGTAATGGGGTATTTTGGAATCTAGATTCACAATTCAATGTATACTTTTATTGAGAATACTCCCTATTACAATCACAGCTCCGTACTCTCCATTACTACAACTTCTAGCAGGACTCTAGAGCTAATAATTAGTTGGAGAAGTACAAAACTCTTAGGAAGACCTATATGGCACCATCTGATGAGCTCAGATACAGTTAGAGCACTGAGTAACTATACAGAAGTAGAAGACGCCCTAAGACTTTCCCTTTCAAAACTGGAGAACATGTGGTCCTTCAAGGCACCCTAAAAAGTCAGTGCTGTGGTTTTAACTCCATCTACTTTACTCTGCAATGACTAAGCTCATTTTTCTTACCATTTCTCTCTATCCCACCCAAAAGACCAAACTTTTTATCCGTTCTCTAATACTGACTCCAATAACCTATAACAAACAAACAAACAAAAACAGCGTCTTCCATGATGACCTGGAATCCTAGCACTCCCACGGTTAGCTTCAGAACTTCAGGAGGGAGGTCCCATTCTCCTGTTGATGCCCCATTTGATCCTTGCTCTCGCCCCTCTGGCTATTCCATGCTCTGGCTCCACAGGCTGCCTCTGGATACCTGCTTCTGGACCTCCTCTTCATATTGGCCACCTCTGGGCATTCATTGTCTGAACCCCTCTCCTCGTCCCACTATCAGTTCACAGAGATCTATTATTCTGGTACCGCTCCTGACCTCAGGTAGAAATTCTGCCTCAGGGGGTGTTTTGCATCATGGATGTTACTAGGATGAAAGTTAGAAGATAAAACATGGAACTGGGCGGTGCAATGGTGGCTCAGTGGCAGAATTCTGGCCTGCCATGCCGGAGACCCTGGTTCGATTCCCAGTGCCTGCCCATGCAAAAGAAAAAGGAAAAGAAGAAAAAAAAAAACATAGGACTGTGTAACACAGTGAACTTCACTGTGGATGATGGACTGGGGTTAATGGTACAAGTATTAGAATGTTCTTTCATGAGTTATAACAAATGTACAGCACTAATAGCAGGAGTTGGTAATAGGATGACATATGGGAAAACCACCTCTAAGGTAAACTATGGACTATAGTTAATAATGTTGCTTTACTATTCTTTCACCAGTTGCAACAAAAGTACCACACTAATGCAAAGGGTCCACGATATGTGGGTATATAAGAACATTATAATTTTTAAATGACTTTTCTGCAAACCTACAAATTCTCTAATTAAAAAAACAATAATAATAATTTAAAAATATATATTATGCTAAGTGAAAGAAACCAGACACAAAGTACTACATATTATATGGTGTCATTTATATAAAATAAACAAATCTATAGAGACAGCAATAGGTTAGTGGTATTGTAGGGCTGGGGAAGGATAGAGAATGGCTGGTGACTACTGAGAGGTGTAGGGTTTTTCTTTCTGGAGTGATGAAAACGTTCTAAATTGATTATGGTGATGAACAAATAGCTCTGTGAATACACTAAAAACCATTAATTGTACACTTTGAATAGATTGTATGCAATATGACTATATCGCAATAAAACTGCTTTTAACACAGAAGAAATACCCCCCTCACTACTCAGCCCTCTGGCCACCCTCCTGCTCTGATGGCCCCCAAGATCCTCCCATCGGAGACAAGGACAAGGCTTCACGTGTCTCCTCCCCTTAGCAGAAATATGCTCAAACATTTCCCCAGCTTAACGAAGCCCTGCCAGGACTACCTGTAACTATTGCTTTAGTTTTGCATTACTCGGGTGAAGAGAAGAGCTAAGGGCCTTCTCAGGCCTACAAGGTTTGCTCTTTGTGTGTTTGCGTTTGGTTGGTTGTGGTATTTCAATCTGTTCTTTAGGCAGACAGGGAATGGGGAAAAGCAGTAAAGAAATAAAAGTCCTGCTCGATAATGGGAGTCCATAAATCAGATGGACTTAGATCAACACACTAACATAAAAGTTCCTCTGGTGAGAAAAATTGTCTTAAAGTTTCTGGAGGTTGTCCCAGTATTACTTATGGTAGATGTTTATTCACTCGTTGACACAATAAATTTCTTTGTTGTCTACAGCCAAATAAGAATTGGTCACAAAACACTGTGAATATATAAGAAATGTGCAATTCCTTTTTTTTTTTTTGCTGACATAGTTATAGAATGAGGATTCTTCTTTTCATTCCCTGAAAATATGATTAAAAAGAGGGCAAAATATAGCAGGGGAACCTACTAAATGATATTTAATACAATTCTCAATTATTTAAATAGTTATTTTCAAGATTATCCTACTCCTCAATTTTGGGAGAAAAATATCCGTAGGTCTTACATTTCTGCACATTTTGTTAGTGGGGCACTAACTGCCCTTTTGTTTCAGCTCTACCTTTACAAAGATAGTATAGCAAATAGCACGGAAAGATGAAGACAATGCTTTTTTATTAAGGGCTCCTTCTGGGGCAAAGGACAGATTTGCGCATAGCCTAGTATGAATATTCAGGTTCTTTAAATCAGGGATTTTTGGCTGGAATGCATGTGTAGCCTCCCATATGGAACTGTACAGCAGGGGAAACCAGCACAAATTCTTATGCTCAAATTGCTTTCTGTGCTGTGAATAATAAAGCCTCTCCCTCTGACCCAGGAGACTCGTATCTTCTGCTAACATCGGTGGAATTTAGAGGGGACAACTTGTCAGCTGCTATTAGTGTAAAATCTCTTGCCCTTCAAAGTTCCTGACAATAACTAACTTGTAAGCACAATTAATTCATGGCGTAATCTTGATGTTTCCTAGTTTGTAAAACAGAATTTATTGGTAAAATAGCCAACCTATTTTTCTTCATTGATTTTTATAAAATATGTGATGAGATTAATTTGCGTAATCTTCATAACCTTAACAAAATATTTTCTTCTTAAGTCACTTGGGGAATGTGCTTTCAACAATTCTCCATTTTTACCAACAAAAAGAGTAATAATGTAGGAATGCTCTTTGCTTACGTATTTATTGCTGCCGCAATTTTTAAATGGGGAAATAACTTTTCCAGAACTTACCTTACTGCTTAATTATAGAACAAAGAATTTTCATTCATTCTCCTTTCTAAATGCTCTATCAAATTCCTTAAAAAGTATTTCTGTAGGAAAGTTATTTCCAGACATTTGTGAAAATGAGAACAAAAATGATATGAACTTAAATTTTATACACTTTATTACATTCCATTATTTTCAACTGATCTTTGTAAATGTCAACACTTTATTTTATCTATAAAATTTTTGAAACTCCTGTCAGAAATAGAATGTGGTAAAGTTGATGGTTTTCTAGATGCGACCACTTTGGTTGTATTTACTGAATTGGGTCTAGAGCTGTAGGTAATCACCTGGTTATACATGTAAAATCCAGGCTTTCTCTGGAACCAATTAACACTATTTAAAAAAGTTAGAAAAGTGCTTGAGCTGCCTGTTCTTCAATAAATATTAGTGTGGTTATTAAGTGGCTCAATTGTTTTTTGTTTTGCCTTCTGAATTTCTCAGTATTGAGTCTTCTGGTATCTCCAAAATACGGTGATTCAAGAAAGTTCTTAGGGCAAAAATATGTAGAAATAGGTTTCCAAGGGTTAGAAAACATCCAAATAGTTCAGTACATGTTACATTATCACACCCCCACTACATATGAAGTTGCACAGCATTTTCTTTCATTTTTTTAAAGAAGTACTCTTATGCAAGAGATAAAGAGAGGAGAGGGAGAAAGAAATTACACTTTCTGGAAAGCAAGCATTATCACCTTCTACAATCATGACAGAGGTTTTGATCTAATTGTTACAGAGAGTCTCATTACTTGCTAGATAAGATTGATTACACTACCTAAAATATAGAATCCTGGGACATTATTACATATACATATACATCCCCATTGCAGATGCATATTATTTGCACCATCAGTATTCCATTTGTCAATCATATAATAAAGTGTTACCCTTTAGAAAGCTTGTAATTTTTAAATTGTTCTTTCCTTTTACACCTTTGGTAATCCCTAGAAGACCCTCAGTCATGGAGAACTGTTCAAGTATTGAATCAAATATTGAGTTGGCTTTAAATTCTTTAGAATCTTTCAAACAGCCCATTCTTCCACAGCCTGAAAAGGATGGAGATAGTATGTCATATATCTTGAAGGAGACTGGGGCTCTTTTTGAAGGAAGAGGAGCAGGTTTGTCAGCTGTACAGTATTCAAATCCTTTCTCCTTTTTTTCCCACAACTTGAGGTGATGAGTTAAAAGGACTATCAGCACGTAGAAGAATTATCAAAGTGTCTTTTAAAGCTCTGAACAGTTGGCCCTTCATCCCTGGCATTGTTCCACCATCCTTTTACTCCTACCCTGAGGAGGAGAAGGGAGATTTGTAGTTAAACTCCCAGGGTATTTCTTAGGCAAGGATGCCAAGCCATGAACCTCAATCAATCAGCTGGTGGGTGGTGCTAATGAGGTAAAGGTTACAAATTTGGACTCTACCTGAGCCAGTTATTTGGCAGCAGATCACCTCACTATTTTTGCCAGAAACTGTAAAAATGTGCCTTTATATATTTGTCTGTTTGTTGAACTGTTTGTGTGGGTCTTGGGTGCATGTCAGGCATTAAACAAGATCATAATGGCACAATAGTGAACATGTCAACCAGGATTTCCAACTACATGGAGCTTACAGTCTAGTGGGGTAGATAAAAAATGTATAAACATGCAAATGTAGTAGCAGCAGTTGTGTCAGAGCCATTTGTAAATAAACAGGATGTTATGATAGAGGACAACGAAGAGTGATAGTTGGAGTTATGGAAGATAAGATAATCAAGGAATTCCTCTCTGTGTTGTCTACATTTAGGTTGAAATCTAAAGCATGGGAAGGATTCAGCTATGGCAGAGATCATTACAGGTTGCAGGTAGAGTGCTCCAAACATGTGGAAAAGAATTTGCCAAGTTAAAGAAGCTAAAGGGAGGCACAGGAAGAAGTGGCTTGAATAGACCACAGCAAGGGATTTGTATTTTAATACCAATCCACTAGGAAGCCAGTGATGACCTTTAAGCTGTGGACTGTTGTTTTCCAATTTTTCTCTAAGCATATTACTCTACATGCTAACAGGCTGGGGACTAAGAATGGAAATCAGAGGTTCAGATAGGGAGGTCACAGAGGATGCATTCTGATTGACCCCCACACGTTCACTCTTCACTTTTCTCCCCACTCTTCTGGGCCTGAGGTGGCTGATCATCTGGACAGCAACACAGGGATCCCTTTAACTCCTGCCTCCAGTTTCATTTGTTTAGTAAGGAAGATGAGCTGGAGATCAAAGGGGTGGGGGAGAAGAATTAAAAAACCAAAATCAAGGCATTTATTCCCCCGGCTTATTCTCTGTGCTGTTGCCACACGTTGGCTGTTTCCTTCTGTTGGAGGCCAAGGAACCTACCCCATGGTCTTATCATTCAGCTCTCTGTCCAAAAACTGATAATTCTTTCTTTCCACTTGCCTGTAGTTACAAGTCTTGGGGTACTTCGTCGTCCTCTGTTGTTTTACCAATGGCTTTCAATAAACCCTTTATGAAACTGTTTTCAATAACCCTTCTTGAATGACCCATGTGTATCTGGCCAGGAACCTTTTTCCAGAAGCTATTATAGTATTTCAGGCAAGAGATAATAATGGCTTGAGTGGTCATGAACATAGATACAATTGGAATACTTTGAGATGTATTTTGAAGTTAGAATTAATAGGATTTGCTAAAGGATTGTGTAGATTTGAGCAAAAAGGAATACACACCATAGATGTTTCCATTTCAGGCCAAAACAGCAGGTGAAATGATGATGTCACTCACTAGTAAGGGAAACACAGAAATGGAACAGATTTGGAGGAGGAAGTGCTATAAAATGTTAATTTTAAGATATTTGTGAAATATCCAAGTGGAACTATCAAGTAACATTTGAATGAATGTTTAAGGATTTCAGGCAAGATATCAAGGACTGTAAGTATAAATAGCCTTGTGACTGGTTGCAATCACCAAAATTGGGTGTAAATAAGGAGATGAAATCTGAGTTCTGAGTTCTGGGTCAAGGATTAAAGGTGGTACCAACAATTGAGAGTGAGAAGGTATAACCAGTGAAGAAAGAAGAAACTTGGGAGCCCAGAGAAGGATGAACTAATCAACTGAATTAAATGCGACAGAATTTGAATATGGTGAAAATGGGTAGATGGTCATTGGATTAGGCAAAATGTGCTTTGCTAGTGGTTCTGACAGTATTAGTTTCTGTTGTATATATTGACCAACCAGAGTGGAGTAAATTGAAGAATGACTGGGAGAAGAGAAAGTAGAAATGCCATGCAAAGTTCATGCTTCTTAATAATTGCATCTAAGAAAGCATGGAAAGAAATTGGAAGGCAGCTGATATCTGAAGACATAGAAAGGACCTTATTACTTTTAAGGCAGTATTTGTTTGAATGAGAATGATAAGCCAGGTGGAGATGAACTAATGCTAATAGGTAGTGAAACAGAGATATGGACCAAGTTCCTCCAATAGGCAAGAGAAAGGAGTCCAGAGAACAAGAGCAGGGATTGGCATTTGATAGAAAGAATTTTTTCTTACCATGTTTAATAAAGGAAGGAAATGCATACAGACAAAAGTAGGTTTGTATACGTTGTGGTGTAGAAAGGGGTAGGGTGAAATAGTATGACAGTTGTCGAGCAATTCCATCCCATGACACTGGAGAAGTATTAAGTCCACGTGTTATAATGATGCATCCTGGCAATGGAAAGAAACAAACTTTACTATCATCATTAATTTCATGAGAATATTAATTGTTACATGACAGTAAGTTTTGTGGTAATTGCATTACAAACTTGAGAAAAGAACCATACATTTTAAGCTGATTTGGGACATAAGATATGCTATATTTGAAAAATAACATAAGACAGTAAGATTTTATGTAAGTAGCCTTATGAAAGGTGAATAGCTATAATTTGGTGTGTGTGTGGGGGAAAAGAGACCTCTGCATTCCCTTAGATCAGTCACCTCCTCTGAGAAGCCTCCCTTAAAGCCCCAAGCTTTGCTGTGCCCTCCTCTGTGCTTCATTTCCATACTTTATCATAACACTTATGAATTATTTTGCAATTATTTTTAATTGTATATAATTTCCCCTATTTGACAGTAAGTTTCCAGAAGGTATAGACTGTGCTTTAATTCTTTTCTCTCAGAATTAATTAAATTAAATTAATTAATTTAATTTTTTATCTTCATTTCCATACTCTATCATATTAATTTAATTTAATTTTTTATCTTCATTTCCATACTTTGTCATAACACTTACGAATTATTTTGCAATTATTTTTAAGTTATATATATTTTCCCCTATTTGACAGAAAGTTTCCAGAAGACAAAGACTATGTTTTAATTCTTTAATCTCAGAATGAATTTAATTTAATTCTTTATTAATTAATTTAATTCTTTTTATCTCAGGCCCTAGTGCCTGTTTTTATGTTTTTGTTAGAAAATGTATTTAGTAACCCTTAATGTATCGGGGTCAATTCCTATAGTTATTTGCAAGTGTTACTCTTCTCAGTTAGATTTTGTGCAAAAAAAGAATCAGAGTTCTGAAAGTCTAAATGAGATAATGCTTGCAGAGTTGCTCTCAGAAATATTGAGTTCTCATATACATAAAGCAAATCACAAGGTCCTTATTTGTTACACTCATTCTAATCCACAGGTTCACTTAGTAAAATAAACTGTATTGTAGAATAAAGAATTAAATTAAAGATGTGACTTTTTAAAAAAATGGGCCCATACTCCTTAATATGAAACTCTTGGGGCCAGGATTCAGAAGCATTTGGACCTTAAAAAAGAAATGCGAATCTAAAGAGTATTTGGTGAAATACCTCTAAATAAACTTATTAGTAATCATTGCAACAAAAATGTATAATGTTTACACTAAGAGGAATAATATATTGTAGATAACCTTACAAGACTTCAGGTCCTATTTGATACCCACTGACTTTAAGTCAGGTAAGGTATTACCACCAAAGATTTGCAAAGCTTCTTTCAGTTTTTATATCTTGTTATATTTCAGACTTGCAAATAAAGTACTGTGTAGCTATATGATGAAATAAAGAAATAGTTATATGCTACTCACTTACTCAGTACTCTGTGCAATTCCATGTCTACTGTGTAAAGCTCTGTTCTAAGTGCTGGAGAGCATTGAACAAGACACTCTTGCACTTACATAGTTTTACCCAAAAAAAGAGAAAAGTATATTTTAAATGATAAAGTTCATCTAGAAAATTTAATTAATTGATGAACACTATCCAACAACTTAGCAAAACTTGAATGCTCTAAACTTTTACTGATTTAAGTGTACAAATATATATTTAGTATTTAGTAATACTAAAGCAAATGAGTCAAATGTGCTGATTCTAGCATCAATCTCTTCATATTTCAACTCGGTGCATTTTTTTCTCATAATATAAAGGTAAATAATGGAACTTTTATTGATGTGGGGAGACTCTCCTGTGGCTTAGGTTTTAGCATCCTGGAAATAAAGATAGTTTTTCCTAATACACAGCTAGGATAGCTCCTTAAAACTAGTGAACAGGATGACCTGTAGGAAATGAAGTGGAGATCCCAGAATTGCCGTGACTGAGTATTGAAGAAGGGGTGGAGAAAGTGAGAGAAGTGAGCATGCCAGGATGGAATTGTGGTGATTTGTAGCTGTTACGTACCCCACAAAAGGCTATGTTCTTTAATCCATTCTTATGGGGGCAGACCTGTTGTGGGTGGGACATTTTGGTTAGATTGTTTCAATGAGATGTGACCCACCCAATTCAAGGTGGGTCTTAATCCTTTACTGGAGCCCATTATAACAAAATAAAAGGCAGAAACACCAGGAGAGAGTGCTTAGAGATGCTGAGAGGACACATAGACACTTAGGGAGAAAGCCACTGGAATTGGAAGATGGAAGCAATGGAACCCAGGAGAGAAGGACCAGCAGATGCTGGGCGTGTGACTTCCCATGTGAAAGAGGAACGCCATATGCCAGCAGCCTTTCTTCAGAGAAAGTATCTTTTTCTGGATGCCTTAACTTGGACATTTTTATGGCCTTAGAACTGTAAACTTGTAAACCAATAGATCCCCATTGTAAAAGTCAACTCATTTCCTGGTATATTGCATAGTGGCAGCTTTAGCGAGCTGAAACAGAATGATATAATATTGAGGAACCCAGGAGGAGTAAAAAATCACTTCCTTTACCAAAGAAACTCATGCTGCTGAGGGGGTGGAGGCTCCGTGGTGCCTGTTTGCCGCAGCGAGAGTAGAGTTGATGATAGGAGATATTGCCTTGGAACTGGCTGCCTAGTATCCATGAGGTTGACAGGATTCAAGAATAGGAGTGGTCTGATGGCAAAGCTTGGCCAACAAAGGGAGGAAATAATTAACAAAAACAGGCAGCGCTCATAAGATCCT
The DNA here is from genome assembly GCF_023851605.1 of Tamandua tetradactyla. Classification (NCBI taxonomy): domain Eukaryota; kingdom Metazoa; phylum Chordata; class Mammalia; order Pilosa; family Myrmecophagidae; genus Tamandua; species Tamandua tetradactyla. The sequence goes on from NC_135352.1 coordinate 36,154,753, forward strand.
ATAATTCAGGGATCTGTGGTTATGATTAATATTCCTTGGAGTTCCCAAGATAAAGGTGAGATGGGTGTACAGCAAAGCTTTTGCTGCTGCTATAAAACAATCATGATTCCTTGTCCAGGACCCAGATCTGAGCCAGTTGTCACTCTTTAATTAAAATTAAAGACCATGAATTAAAAGCATGGCCAAGTTTTCTCAACAAAGAACTATGATATGTCATAGCAAGTATGCATAGTAACTGTACTCCAATACTTCACAAAAGGAATGGACCGTCGTATGCAAGAGTCAATACACAGGACAAAGGGGAATACCCAGATCTTCCAAGTTCTGTTGGAAATAGTGCCACAACGCACACGAACACCATCATCGAAGGCCCTCTCTTAGAAATTGAGGCGAGGATAAATAGCGTTCTTCCCCCAGTCTGTCTGACAGTGCGTCAGTGAGACCATGAATCTATTTTGTGATCATATCCTAGCTCCGAGCGAATAATTTGAATGAGTGTATTTATCAGTTGTAAAACCCTAACTGATTTCATAAGATAAGGAATAAAAGCCAAAATGTGGTGAGAAAACCCAAATAGAAGCCAAAGAATCTCTGCTAAATCTTGCCACCCAGCCAAGACAGTAAATCAGAAGCAAGACCTCAAACTGGTTGAGATGGAATAACTGAGGCAGGTGTGGTAGTCTCCAACATACTACCACCTAGTTAACCAGTCTGACCTGCAAAATAAACAAACAAAAAAATAGTTGGGCATGGTCGATGATCATAAGCCACCATAAAGTTAAACAAATGGTAATTTCAGTCACAGTTTCTGTGTGAAACCTGGCATTTTTCTTAGAAAACATCAGTGCAACTTTTGGTTCCTGACATGGTATTATTTATTTAGTAAACACGTATATTTTTCAGTTGCTATCAAAAAAAATCACAAGCAGTTTGCTTCAATTGAAATAACAGCAGCACTCAGACACAGTCCTTCCCAGGGCTTTGTTAAGCTCTGCTGCTGTCTGTCATAATATAGTCCAAAAATATTGATCAAATCGACATTCTGCAGAGCATTCTAATGGTTCTTTTTATTGATGACATCAGGTTAGTAGAAACCTTGCAATGCACAAGCCCGCCAGAGGGTAGAAAATAAAACTAAAATTCAGAAACCTGCATCGGTCAAGTTTTAGAGACTCAGTAGTCTGGGTATCTTAAAAGCCTTCCAAGTTAATGGAAAAATTATTCTTTGTATCTATAACATTAAGAAGAAGCCATATATCTTTGATGGTATCTTCAAATTTTGAAGACATCACTTATCACAATTGGGAATATTTATCTAATAATTTATTGGGCAATTACAAATGTTATCAGTTTTAAGTAGATCCCAAAGCAACAAAAGACTTTAGTGTGCTCAGTCTGGATTCAAGCAACATCACTGTTTTGTCCATATGACCTGGCATATGTGCTAGAGCTCTCTGTGGTGAACAAAGATGCCATGAGGAGTCTCTAGTCAGCTGTAATAGATGAGTCATAGCAAAGATTCCCAGGTTCTGAAGCAAGGCCATATTGTCTTCTCAAAAAAAAAAAAACAACTATTCATCATTTAGAAATCAGATCTTCACTTGCTACCGAGCACTAGAGGAGTCTGAAAATCTGATTGTTTGTATCTGTTATAGAATGGCCATGCAACCAGAGCTGCTCATCCTGAGTAGGATATTTTCAGACTCCACCAGTCATAAGAGATATTGTCAGACTCCACCAGTCATAAGATTAGATAGGCACCGCAGAAATTCACTGTATGATGGACACAGCATATTCAGGATCAAGTCCAAGCAGATACACATAGCAGAAGAAAATTGCATTAATAGGTAGTTCAGATCTGCAAGTCGATTACCTCTATTACGTTGATGCATCTCTCTCTGCTCACACTTATGGCTTTGTGAGGGATTGATGCAATCATCTGATAGAGGAAGAAAAATGCCAGGCTTGGTTCATAAATAAATTTGTTCAATAAGTCAAAACAAGTGACAAATGGACTTTTATTCCATTCATAGAAAACCTGAAAAGAAATGGTGGCAGAAAATACTCCCAATAGGCAAATGTTGAGCAATATATGTACATTAAACTTGGTGTAAAGGCACAAGCAGACTGACTAAAGCTATAAAAAGACTCCTCAGTACAGGCAATAGCTTGGTGGTTTGTCCAAAGACATGGAGGAAGACTGGAAAAGTGGAGAAAAAAGATGTCTTGAAAGAAGCGCATTAATGAATCTATGGAAGTGATCCCATTAGAAAGCAATCTTTGCATAGAACAACTCATTCAGTTGGAGGTCAGCCAGTCTTTGTCCTCAGTCATCAGTGCTTGCCAGTGAGCCCATGGTTTCAGGAATAGACATTATTGATGGGTCCAGTAGGAGGGGATGCCTCTCACCACAGCTGGTCTAGTGAGCAACACTGATAAAATCTTCTACCTATTAGAAATAGAGACTAAGATAATACTTTTGTTATGGCACCATCCTCCAAGTAGTTCTACTAGTCATTTCATGGCACGTAGATTATATTGGACCCTACCTACCATGAGGGACAGCAGTTCATACTTGCTAAGATTGATAAGCAATCTGGACATGGCTTTATCTTCACTGTCTTTACTATCTAGATAAGTATTACTATCAAAGTGTTCACAGATGTCTGATGTATCATCATGGTTTCCTGCATTATATCAACTCTTACCTAGAGAGCAATTCCACAGTATAGGAAGTACAACAATGGATCATAATCTCAGGATCCACCGATCCTACTGTACCACATGTCATCCACAATTTACAGCATGGTAGAAGGTTGAAATGGTCCCTTAAAAATGCAGATAAGGTACAAGCTTGGAGATGTACCTTGGAACGTTGAGGCACTGTCCTCCGAGATTTATTATACATTTTTAATAAAAGGTCATTTCATGATGCCATATTTGTTCCCTGGTATATTGCAAGCACTTGGGTCAAAATGTGGCATGCAGTAGTTGCTCATTAAATGTGGGTTAAATAAATGTAGAGTGATTCAATAAATGGTGAACGATGGGTTAGTGAAATTTGAATTGTTATCATTTTCTCTAATTTTCACCTTTTCTGTAAGTGTATAGAATATGAGACCTTTATCTAACAAGTCTGGCCATTTAAATAATTTTGAATTGAATGCACTTTTGAAATTCCTAAAAAAAAAAAATGAATGAGTTTTCCATATGTATGCTACTTTACATTTAACAGTGCACATCAACAGAACATTTATCTTTTAGGCAGAGAATTTACACATATAAACCATCATCTATCTGAAAAAGTGATTTTCTTTGGAAAATCCACTCTACTGTGAATTTAAATTTGAATCACACCAAAGGAAAAAGGAAGCTGGTGCTGTCAACAAAATGCTCAATTTCTTTTTACTGAGAGTAGTCCTTGCAATACGAAATTCTTCTTTTAACAAAGTACATGTTCCTTTAAATTTTCAAAACTGGGTTTTACATTTTGTTTCCATTTCTGTCTCATATACTGCTGAAGAAAATTTTTATGTGTGTTATCAAACATCTATGGGCTGAAGAATACATGCAAAAAATTTTATTTTCAGGCACTACAAATGTACTGTATGTATAATTTAAGATTTATATTTTCAATTCTGGCCCCAAATCTTGATGATTCACGACATGTAACAATTCTACATACTGTGTATACTTTGATGTAACTCTACTATTCATTGAGCCCAGCTAAGCCTTCTCTCATATTGTGCTGGTTTGAAATGAGGTATGTACCCTAGAAAAGCCATGTTTTAATCCTAATCCCATTTTGTAAAACCCGCCATTTCTTCTAATCCCTATTCAATATTGTATGTTTGAATTTGTAATTAGATCATCTCCCTGGAGATGTGATTTAATCAAGAGTGGTTGTTTAACTGGATTAGCTGGAGGCGTGTCTCCACCTATTTGGGTGGGTCTTGATTGGTTTACCGGAGTCCTACAAAAGAGGAAACATTTTGGAGAATGAGAGATTCAGGGAGAGCAGAGCAGAACGACATAGCCATGAGAAGCAGAGAGTCCATCAGCCAGCAACCTTTGGGGATGAAGAAGGAAAATGCCTCCCGGGGAACTTCATGAAACAGGAAGCCGGGAGAGAAAGCTAGCAGATGACGCCGTGTTTGCCGCGTGCCTTTCCAGCAGAGAGAGAAACTGTAAAGCGGTCACGATATGGAAGTGTAGGCAAAGAAAATTAACTTTTACAGAAATTAAAATTCTTGAAATTTATACTGGGTTTATGCAAAATGTATGGTTGTGGCATTCTTCTCAAGGCTACCAGTGCTCTCCAATCTCATTACTTTTATAGTATAAGCATAGATAAATCAAGACAAAAGAATATTAAATGGTAACCTAAGACTTGAAAACCAATCATTTATTAATATATTGTTTAGTAATGACAGAGCTGAATGTTCTTCTTCTAATACAGTGAACTATAAATATGGTTTCAGGCAAACAGACTATTTTTATCTGCATCACTCTGTTTGAAATTACTAATAAAGGCATATGCTCAATGATAACGAGCCAACAGTACGATCACTTAGCCAAAAATCAATTTCCTTACGTTATTTTATCATAAACAAGGTCTTTTCTTAAGATTGTGGATAATTATTGAATTTACAGTTCTGTTAGCAGAAAATTTAGGCAGATAAGTCTTGATTATTTTATAAAACTTTGGGAGTAAAGTCTTACCTAATAAGGAGTTTACATTAATTACAATACATCATGTCCTCCCCCTACTAAGATCACTTTGGTCTGCTCATGATTCAGCTTCAAAAAAGTTCCTGTTTGACTTTTAGTCATATTTCTGCAAAACAGAGACACTCATATGCTTGCCAAATTGGGCCAGATGGAATATTGATCTGATGGCACTGCATCATCAATATCTGCATTTCCCAGTGTTTTGCTTTCTTCCTTGTATCCCAACCTGCTAATGTCCTGCACCCAAGTTTCCATCGTGCAGAGGACTGATGAGAGCACAAGCCCCATACCATACGCAGATTTGTTGTTGAATGTCCTCACAAAATGCCATGAGCCAACTTTGTGAAATGGAAACTAAAAACACAAAAATAATTTTCACTACTTACTTGGCCTGGTAGAGTTGAAGAAGTACTAAAAACTTATTTTGGTAAATGTTTTACATTTTCTTTAATTGTTGTCATTTGACAAATAAAGCTAAAGTGTCTATAAAGTTTGAACACAATTTTGTTTTGGCATGAAAAGAAAATCCTTTGGATTCGTAATGAGTTTTAATAATAATAAACACTGAAGTAAAAGAAAAACATTTCATTCTTGAGTACTACCATTAAATCACATGAACATATCTGTAGAATTTTGCCAAAATTCCTTAGAAAATGGATTGAATAATGCTTATTATTTTTAGTAAAACAAACTCTAAGAAGCATCAGTTTCCAATAGTAAAAATTTCCTGCCCTCTGAAATCTTGGAAAGTTTTTAAAAAGTGATTAGTCACAGGCACACTTTAAAGACATCTTTAAAAAATCCTATTTTGCAAGACAATTCCCTATAAACTGTGTTGACCCTAAAGAGTTTCTGATTGCTTGCTTTCAAAATGTGTGTCATTGGAGTTGTTATGGATTTAAAATTTAACACAAGTTTGGAGTCTTGTACTAAATGAATTTCATAAAATTTCTTTTTAATTTTTCCAGTTAAGGGGCATGCCTTCACTTTTTTTTCCTTTTTTTTCTCCTTTTCATTATTAACAGTATCAAACTGGTGACTGTCAGAATTCATTTCCTCTTGTCACCAAAGCCTTAAGATTTTATCTAAAACTGTACCTTTTGAAATTAATTTGTAGTAGATAAGCAAACTATGGAATAAGATAAAACTTTTCTCATAAACAGTCTTTTTAAACCCTTTAAACAACATTCCTTATATAAATATGATAAAGTTATGACAATGATTCTAGTTCCTTGAAAAATAGTGTGTATTCATGATTAGTGAATTAATATTTGTTTTCTGTCATTGTTCTAATAGAATGCCCAAGCTTCAATGGGTATCACAGTGTAATTGCCACACAGGTGATATTTTAATAACTTTTTCTTAGGCTATGGTAATATGTACTTTTAAAGGTTCCTTTACTCATGTCTTTATTTTACCCTTCACCCAATATTTCCTTAAGGTCAATTAAAATAATATACCTGGAAGTATGCCTGGGACTGAAGAGTCCAAGGCAATATGTAAAACTGAAAGCCATTTTAAATTTGGCTTTAACATGAGAGACTGTCTAAAAGTTCTCAAGTGAAATGTAAGAACACTGCAGTGCTAAATATTTTCATTTAATATATTGGGAGAAATTTATGGTGCATAAAATTTTTGCAAGTGAAAGATTCTAAGTTCAACTGATGAACCTAGTAAATGAGAGAAAATGAGAAATATTTTAAATATTTTAAATCATTAAAGTATATCTATGACCTACATATATCTGAATTCAAAATTCATATAGCTGTGTTTTTTTTTTTTATTATTGGAACCAAAATCATTAGAGTCTGAAAACATTGAAAGGCTGCATTTTGCAATGTTCTGCATTCAATGTGGAACATTGTTCCACAGCCATTATGATCATTTATTCCTTTTTGCCTTTCTTCACAATGCTGGCCTCTACTTAAAGTGTCTTTTACCTTGCTTTACCTGTTCAAAACCAAGGCTGAGTTCATTTCTCTTTTGTAGCATTACTGACTACTCCATTGTGCACTCGTTTTCTCTACTCTGTTACCCAATTAAATTGCTTACCCCTATTGCACCATTCTTGGACTTTGGCCATAGGATATTTTGTATAGACCCTTGTTTAACTAAAATTATTATACTTTCCTTGAGTTTAGAGTCTGTAGATTATGCTTCTGATTGCTGCACAGTACTAGTCCTATTGCTATATATGACTGAAAGCACAGACTTGGCCCTCACTATAAGAATTGTTTTTTGTTCCTAAAATTGATGGAGAAATGTTTCTCTTAGGAAGAGAACAGCTCTATTGTTGAGAACAACACTCCAATAAGCCATTTTTGGTTGTGAAACATAAATTTTCTGGTGGTTCCCTTCCCAAAGCCACTTCTAATAGAAGACAAGGAACAAAATGAAGAATGAAAATGCCATGCATGAATAAACCATATAAAATTTTTACTCTTTTCCGATCAACTCAAGAAAAAATTGAAGTGGCTATTTTTTTCCACCATTACATACAATTAATCATAATTTCACAGGATCTATGCACTCAAGTATATATTGGTGGCTCCATTTCCGGCAGAGGGCTCTGTTCTGCAGAGATGAGTACATGTTGCGTGTTCTGTTTAGTGAGAAGTGAAAGAAATAGCCTAGGCCACAAAACAACTCATAGTTGTTTAAGGCCTTATTTTTTACTAAGTATTCTATCAAACACTGAAAATAAATAACAAAGGAATAAAAGATATTTCCCTGGTCCTAGTTTAGTGTCTTGCCAGGAGATATGGAAGAAGCAGAGAACACATCTCTGCCCCTGGGGATATTACATTCTTAGGCAATGAGACAGCTGTGGAAACAGCTAAAGACCAGCACCAGACACTATAACTCAGTGCTTCTCAGTTTTAGTGTGTGAGGGTCACCTCAGGATCTTGTTAAAATGCAGATTCTGGTTTAGTAAAATCTAAAGTGGAGTCTAAGCTTCTGTATTTATAACAAGTGCCCAGGTACTGCTGAATGTCACTGGCCCCTTGGACTGCACTTTGTATGGCAAGAAAACCACAGACTCTGACCTTGACCTTGGCCACTAGCCAGTTGAGCAACTGTGAACAGAAATTCACTTCCCTGGATTTCACTGATGATATACAGAAGAGTTTAATGAATAAGTCTCTAATGCTCCTTGAAGTTCTAGCACTTTGATTTTCTTTGAGTTTTGTATTGTCTTTCTTTGTTTTTCAACACTTATTTTCTCATTCAAAGAAGCTTATCGTAAGTCAACCCTGATTGAATTGTTTAATATCAAAGGAGGCAGGTGAGAGGGTCAAGCATCCTGTCTTCTAAATGAGTGGTTCCTCTTCTTACCCATTTGTCTTACATTTTAAATAATTATTACAATATCTTAAAGTTAACCCTCTTCAAATAATGCATGTATTGGATGCAGAATACCTTTTGAATTTTTTGACTTTATAGTATTATTTTTTTTCTGTGCTATTCAATTTTCCACAATAAAAGTAGAAAACGCTAAATGTGTCTCTGCCATGTTAGATTTTCTGTATCTTTTCTTTTTGTAAGAGGAACTGGCCTTTCACAAGGTTCCTAAAAACCAAACTTAGGCAGTATTGAACTCAAACATTTTAAATTTAATATTTCCCTAGAAATAGTTGCTCACCTCACATAATCTTGCGTTGAGAATTCTTGGCTATGGAAGTAGAACTACATCATTTAAGAAACTCATGAAGATTTTCCCTTTGAGTACCTCTCCATTAATGCTTCCACTTAGGCCCTTTCTGACTGCAGTCATCCAGCAACTATAAAACATAATGTATTGAGAACATACCATGCAAAGGAAGCAATTCCTCCAAGTTTTGCACACTGAGTTGCAAATGTCTTACCAAAGTTAGGCTATAATTGTGAAATTGCGTTTTCTATTTGTTTATACAAATAAAACAGCTGGAGTTGGAAATCATTTTAAGATTATCTAATAAGAAAATAAGGGCTTTTTTAAAAAGCTGATCTTCATAAAATGTTGAAAGGCCTGTCCTTTAAGACTTTAAAATTGTTTTTTTCCTGTAAAAGTCTATTTAGGGGGTGCAATGGTAGTTAAAATTCCTGTCTGCCATGCGGGAGACCCAGGTTTGATTCCTGGCCCATGCACTTCCCCCAAGACAAACAAACAAACAAACAAACTGAAAACCAAAAGCAAAACAAAAGAAAAAATCAACAAGTGGTACTGCAAAAAGGGGATACTCACATGGAAAAAGAATGAAATGTGACACCTGCCATAAAGCATACAAAGAAAGAAAAGCCTATATAGAGATAAAAAGAAAGAGCATATATTATGTCTACGAGTCAGCATTCATTGGTACTAGAGAAAAATGAGTGTTCCTTGAATATTCTACCAGGAAAATCAATGTGTTTACCTTTCTCAATATATCGTAGAATATGATAATCTTTAAATTAAAAATATGATTTACATATAGAAATCTAAATAAATGACATTAGTAGTTGGCCCACTGGGAGAGACCAAGTGGCTTTTGATTAAAACACCTTTCAAGTTTGGAAGGTCTCAACGATTGAACCTTTAGATAATATCTCTGCCCTACGATCTCCCTCCCCTACATCTGGAACTTATCTTTTAACATTTCTGTGTCTTTAGTTTTTCCATCAAATTTGCCATTATTTTATTGCTGTGGGTAGAACTCTTGGGTATATTCTTCAGTTTTTACTTTTGGTGTCATGATTTTCTCTTTAAAGCTATTTTAAACCAATCAGTTAAATTCTAAACTTCGAGGATCACCTTCTTTTATTTCTAAGAACTCCTTGGAATCCTTCTACCATCTTCCTGTTTTTAAAACTCCTTTTACCTTCTCAATAATGGTTTTCAGTCCAATGGCTGATGTCTTTGCAGGCCAGCTTGCACTGTTTGTAATTTCTTCTGGCACTGCTTATGGTGACATTTTTCTTTATCTGTTTTATTTTCCTGAAAGCTTCTCAATTTGCCTTGAAACTTTATATGTAGGAATACTGTAAAGCTTGAGATGCTTTTCTTCAAATGGATTTGCATTCCTTCTGCCAGGTTCAGTCCAGGAGCACTAAATGAAATGTACAGCTTTGCTTTGTGAGTCTGCTACTCAGGAGGTGTGAATCCAGGCTGCAGTCTGGGGAGAGAACAGCTTTGTCCTTACTTGTTCCCAAGGGAAAGCGTTTGCTGACTTGCATGCTGCAATGTGTGTGAAAACTTGTGTTCATGTTTGTTTTGTTTAGATGACAAGTAATTAGAAACCCTCTAAGAATTCCTACTTTCATTTCGGACTTTATTATTAGTATTCCTTACTTCCTGACCAGCATATGGATACATTCAGAAGAAAGGTTTTTTTAAATTTATTTTGTATGTTTGTTTTAGCTACTTTCACCAACAGCATTAGTCTACTAATAAATTCTATCATGTGGATGAAAATAGAGTCATACTTCTCTTAGATTCTGTTACATTATAGCCAAAGAAACTATGAGCCAGTCTGTGCCTTAAAGACAATTGCTTTCATTTCTGTATATTTTATACTAAACCCATTAGAAGTTGACTTTTAGAGTTTCTCAATTTCCACTTTTCCCTTATTTCCAAGTTATTGGAAAAATTCTTTATTTCTCCATCCTCATCTCCCAATTTACTCATCTTCGAGATAATCATCCACAAACTACTCATCCTCCAGATAATTGGATACAATCTAAATTCAAAAACATCTCAGTGTGCCTGTGGTAAATCTTAAAATATACATGAATACTATGCTAGGATGAAAGACGGTAATGAAGAAAATGCCACTTTAAGATTCTCAAGTAGACTTGGCTTTCATAAGCTCTAAACAGTTTGCAAATCCACAAACTGATGGATATTACCAATACGGATTTTTACAACCATTGAATTCTTCTTGAAACACATTCCATTTAAAAATTAGATATATCCTGTGCAGATCTTTGCAAAGCACTTCAATAGATTTTTTTCAACTTTCGCTGTGTTCACTTTTAATAAACAATTTTTGACGTTATTTCCATATTAATATATAATAGCACAACAATTCCTGCCAGACTGTATATTCTGGGAATTCCTGCCAGTAAAGATCAACTTTTATGTTGAAAAATAAATGATAAGATTCCTTTAAATACACATCTGAGTTGGAAGAAAGGGTGAGAAATCCTCAGAGATCAAAACCAACGAGAAGTCTGAGCCATGGAAGAAATTCTGCTCTGTAGCCAGAGATTGCTTGAAGGCATCTACTTATTCCTGGCTGCCTGGAGGTCTTAGATTTAATAGGACAAAAACACAGGATGAGTGACTAAACCTAGGACCAATGCATATTTGATTAAGCTTGCTAATAGAGCCAGGTCCCCGAAAGGCAGCACTCAATAAAAGGGTGAACTAGGAAAAACCCAGCCTAAAAGATAGTGGGAAGGAAGCTCAGAGATTGCTGAATCTTAAATTCCAGTGTTTACCACTTCAAAAGATGTGTCTTTAAGCAAATTAACTTAAACTCCCTTGTGATTTAATTTTCCAAATCGCATGTAAAATGTGGGTAATAAGTGCCCACCTTGGAGGAGTTTGTGAAGCTAAGTTCATTAGCAGTAGTGCAGTACTTGAGACTGATCTGGCATGTGTCTGTGTTACTGTCCCACTCAAGGTGCTGCCGCGTACCCGCTAAGGTTGCAACCTTGGCGCCCTCGTGTCCACAGTTAGCTCATCTAGATGTGAGCCTGTGCCCTAAGCCGGCGAATCAGAGGCCTTCTTGGGACTAGTAGTGGAAATGAGCCAATCCCTCTGGGGTAGACGGGGTCGTGGATGTGAGACTCAGAAACTGGTGGAAGCCACGTCCCCTGCCATAGACTTAGAAGCTGCTCTGATGAGGGAAAGAACAAGCCAGTATGAGGATGAAGTGAGAATGGTTTTGTGATTGTGAGGTCCTTCTTTGTCCCCTGGTTCCTGAGGTCCAGCTGTAAATTCATCCTTCCTGCAATTGCATCCCTGATCTTATCCTGCAGACAATCCCTCCTTTTTATGTAAACTCCTTTTTATGCTTGTCCCTTGAACTATTTATTGTTACATGTGACTGTCAAAGGCTCCCCCTTCATACAACATTGAAATCTTTTGCGATGCAGAAGTGAATAACAGCATTTATCTTTTATTTCTCAATTATAGCATGCTTTAAAGTACAGACTTAGCAGACATTTGCAGATAATGTGCTGAGATAGTACTTCCTGGTTACATCACAGGTTCCTTTGGTTGTCTAAATCTTAAGACATTTTAACCATTACTGAAGTTCAGAGATAAAATATTGGAACAGAATTACTAGTTCCTTGCATACTTAGGATTCCTTTCTACAAGAAACTTAGTCTATTTTAATATAGAGTTAGGGTAGTTACCATGTGACTTTCAGTTAGAGGAGGGCAAGAATACTATACCAGCTGAGTGTATTATATTACCCTAATATATAACAATTATATATGCAAATAAATATGTGAAGATAAAATTAAAATATACATAAATATATTCATAGAGGAACACTATGCAGATTGATTTGCAAATCCCAGCAGATGTGAGCTCTCCAAAGAAAGGGACAACCAGCATAATATCCTATGTGTGAAATGTGTGCTGAACCAAACACATTTCTCCCATACACCAACACAGCTGCTTCTAAATCATTAGTCCTCTGACATCCTCATTGACAATTATGGTAGCAATATTAGATCCCAGTAATGGTATTTCCCCTGAATTCAACAGATGCTCAATGTGCTGAGCCCAGAATAATACTCTTCTCTCTTTCAGCTAGTAGCTGCATTTGTTTCAGCAGTGGTAGTTCTCTTGGAGGAAATTTAGTGTAGAATATGCCTGGAAAAACTTCAGCTTCCCCTTGAAGCACCATTTTGGAAATTAAAGTGATTTAAGCCATTTAAGTAGTGTGAAAGTAATTTGTCATGTTTATAATAAAAGTAGGATTAGTGGGCCTATCACGCTTTGCTATAAAGCTGCACATAATTAATTATCTTCTTTCTTTTCACAAGTTACATTTGTTATAAAAGAAATTTAAATAGGTCACAGGAGAAGCTCAGTATGGGAAATCATAAACACAAAGGAACCCTGTGGGACACTGATTTCACTCAGGCAAAAGGAAGACTGTCAAAGTAGGTAACATATAAGGGGTAAGTGATATGGAAAGGAATGGAGAAGGCAGTTTGGGCTCTGCAAACGGGTAGACAGACTGGGGTCTAAGTTTTAGCTCTGTCACTAGCTGAATGACTTGGAATAATTATTTCGCCTTTTAAACCAAGTTGTTCACAAATATGTAATGGATATATTAATAGTACCTTCACTGGGATTGTTGTGGAATTAAAGGAAATAATGCTCTTCAAGTGCTTAGCAACATGCCTAAAGCATAGTAAGTGCCCAATAAATGTTAGTAGAATCAAAGAGATCAAACGAAAACAAATTGGGAAGCCATTAATAAAGGAGGAAACAAGGAAGAGAAAAGAGAACAATCGAAGCACTACCTGAGGTATACTGATTATATTTACAGTCTGTAAAGGCACTCTTCCTTTAAGGATATTCACCCAAATACCTGTAGTAAAATCTTTTTTCTTTGGTGCCAAAAGATAATTATGGAACACAGACAGTGCTTACAGCAATCATACTCCCTGATGTTCTTTTCACAACTTTAATATATTCCTAGGTTTATCTGTTTCTTTATTTCTTTCATTGTGTGTGTGTGTGTGTGTGTGTGTTTGTCAGCTATTCCTCAGAGTTAAAAATATTGGGCTGCAATGTTCTTTGTGGTTAATTGTAAGGATCTAAGTTCAACTTAAGCAATACTTGCTAAGTTGCCCGGTGGATTAATTTTCCTTCCTGGTTATAATTGTACAAGTCACTTGACCCAACATGGTGCTGGGAGTTGGCTTTATAAGTTTTGTTCATAAAGTTCTCTTCAGATTCCACAATATGTTGAAATCATGAATTTATTTAAGATATCATAGAGCTATTCTTTTATTTTAGCCCATTTAAGAAGTACCTTAAGTTCAACTTTAAAAACCATCCCTACCCCACTTTCCCTCTATGCTCTGCGTTGCAGAATAGAAGTCACAGCAATAATGAGTTGGTGGAATGATTAAAATTAGAACAGTCAGGACAAGTTATAGCTATCAGCACATTTTATTAAACCTCTGCACACTGGAGTGAGATAGGATTTTAAACTGTTTGTAGTTGTGCTTGCCAAAAGCTAATTAACAGGATTAAGTTTCCCTCTTTCTCTTTTCCCACTGGGCAAACTAAAACAACACTTAGAAAGATACGCCATATCTAATCTTAAATTAGTCTTGTGCTACTATGTTTATGTCTAAACTTTAAAGTGGGTTTAGAATGTATCAACAGAGTAAAAGCTATGGCATTCCTTTAAATGACTATTCCTGATTGATTTTTATACAGTAATGATGAAAGGGCAAATAACTTAACACTATAAATGTAATAGAACTAAATAGAAGACATTACAAATTCTGAAGGCTTGAGTGGTATTTATTTTTATTTTTTTAAATAAAATTTTTTAAAAATTTGCTATGAGAAATATGTCCATATTTGACCAGTATATATGAATTTGTTTTGGTAATAAAGTCTTTCGTGAAATTCTGTTTTTTTTTCATGCTGACAATACAGTTTTTAAAATAATAGGAAAAAAAAACACAAAATTGCATGATGTTTTGCAAATTATTTTTCTATTTATTATGCTGTAATTTTCCTTAGGCTTGCTTTGTGCTATCCATGAAAAGATTTGCTGAGAAACTAGAAATGAAAACAATAGGGTTTTAATGACATGTGTGGGAAGAGGTGTCAGGGAAGTGAGGGTGTATTTAACACCTAGATTTCCATTGTTTTAAATATTTTAGACACTATCATCATTTAAATGACTGCGTAATGTAATCAAGTATATCTATTTATAAAAATGTAACAGTTAATTGGGACCATTTTTAGAAATTATTCTAGGTTTCTTTAGGAGTTACTCTGAGTCTATTATTTGGAATGGGTAAAATAAAGCCTTTTTATTTAAAAATATTCCACAAAGTTGAATTGCACTAAATGTATGACTTGCCAAAATAGTTTAAATGATAAAATTTCGCTTTATTTTGTCACTAAGAAACAAAACTGACATATTATTTATTTGTATATTTATGCATGTGCATTTTTTCTATGCTATATATTTTATATTATATTTCTATATCTGTATTATATATTTTTCTATTTATTTCCTTACCATTCAATGTTAGAAAAATAAAAATAATTACATCAAGATTGCTCAACACTGGCACTATTTGACATTTGGGCTAAATGATTCTTTATGTGATGGCTGTGCTGCCCACCGTGGGATACTCAGCAGCATCTATCCATTCCATGCCAGGTCCGTCTTTCCACTGTGACAAGAGAAAATGCCTCCAGACATCACCAAACGTCCACTGGGGGGTGGGGATAAAGGGAGAATCCACCGTAAATTGTAGACCACTGCCATCAATGTTCATTCGAGGACATTAAATACATTAAAAAATCTTAGTGTGTCCAAATCAGAAGCAACTTAAAAATGCTAACATTTATGGAAAATAAAAATAATCTTAGGAAAGAAAGTAGAAAGTACCAAATAATAATTATAGAAAAATTGTATTAAATGTTAAAGTTTGCATTTTAAAATTCAATGCATTATGGAATTACTCATTAGATTGTTCAAATTAAAATTGATACGTCATGTTAATAATTTTATTGAGATATAAAGTACAATAAAATCACATATTTACATTATACAATTTGATCATTTTTTACATATGCATCCACCTATAAAACCATCAGCACAATCAATATGCTGAGCATTACAATTATATCAGAAAGTCTCCTTATGTCTCTTACTACTCCAGACTTCTCTCAACTTCCAATTCCAGGTAATTACTCATCTGCTTTCTGTCACTATAAATTAGTCTGCATTTTCTACAAGGTTTTATACATGGACTCAAACAATATGTATTCATTCTGCCTGGTTTCTTTTACTCAGAATAATGATTTTTTTTTTTTCACATGGGCAAGCACTGGGAATCGAACCCAGGTCTCCAGCATGGCAGACGAGAGTTCTGTCTGCTGAGTCACCATGGTCCGCCCCAGAATGATGATTTTACAATGAATACTGTTGTGCATATCAATAGTCATTTCTTTTTATTGTTGATTACGATCTTATTGAATGGGTACATGACACTTTGTCTTGGATAAATCCCTAACAGTGTTATGGACAAATCATGAAGGAGGTGTTAAAATTTTTAAGAACTTTCAGTTTTCCAAAGTGTTTGCATTCCCTCCAACAGCATATGAGAATTTTAATTGCTCTATATCATCGCCAACACCGTGTATGGTAAATCCCTTACTTTTAGATAAGACATTTTCTCATGTCTGAGTAATGAGGTTGAGCAACTTCATGTGCTTATCCATTTGGTTTATCTCTTTTCATGAAGTATCTCTTCAAATCTTGTGTCCATTTTCTCTTTTTATTATTGAATGTTAAGAGTTATATATATATATATATAATTATATATTTATATAATTATATATATATATAATATGTATTTACATGATTATATATATATATATTCTGGATACACGTCCTTTTTATGTTTTGTGGCTTTATTTTCACTATCTGTGGCTTGCTTGCCTTTTTATTTTCTTAATAGTGGTTTTTGAGGGGCAACCCCTTTCTATTTTTATGTTCTAATGTATCATTTTAAAAATGCTTCGGGCTTTTTGTCTTCTAAGAAAATTCTGCCAACCCCAAAGTCCCGAATATTTCTCTTAAAGTTTCATAATTAAGATTTTACATGTGGATTATGATTGATTTTAAGTTAATTTTCATATGTGTTGTGTTGTGAGGACAGATTCATGTTCATTTGTTCTCATATGGATGCAAACTACCTTTAATTGAAAAGACTTTCCTTTCCCCACCGAGTCGATTTGGAATCTTTGGTGAAAATCAATTGAATATACCTATATATTTATTTTTATCTACCTATTAGATACACAAATGCATGTGTATGTATGCATATACACATATATATATATACCATTCTTTGTATGTGTGTGTAGGAGTGTGTGAATATGACAATTACTCGATTTTCAGTTCTGTTCCATTCATCTATATGACTATCTTTTGCCAACACAAAATTGTGTTGATTGCTGTAACTTTATAGTAAATCTTGAAATAGGTAGGAAAAATCCTTCAAGTTTTTTCGAGCTCTTTCTCCTCCCCCTCCTCCTCCGTTGTTCTGAATATTTGAAGCGTTTTCATACACATTTTCACATGTGCTTATTGATTTCATTTTTTAATAAGTGCTATAGTTTTTGTTGGGATTGTATTGGCTCTACAGATCAATTAGGGTAGAATTACCATCTCAACAACATTGAAACTTCCAAACCGGGAAAGTCTTTTTAAATTTATCTTAGCCATATTTGATCATTTTTAAGATAATAGTCATATGTGCCTTTTGCTGTATTTATCCCTATGAACGAATTTTGATACTAGTATAAATGTTTTTTGTATATTAACTGAACTATTCTAAATCCATCTACTCATTCCACTAATAGTTTGTTTGCAGTTTGCCTTGGATATCCAACTAAACAATCTGTCGCTGAAAAACAAATGATAATTTCACGTCTTCATTTATGATCTTATGCACTTTATTTCCTTTTCCTGATTTGTTGTAATGGTTATGGCATCTAGTACAATGTTGAAAAGAAGTACAGATCAGAAAGGATAAACCAAAACATATGGCAATAACTCAAATCTGCAAAGTAAAAAATACAAGTATTCTGTTTTGAGGTTGTTATACTATACATAAACTAATGTAATATCACTCAAAGGAAGACTGTGATAAATTAAAAATGCATACTATAAACCCTAAAACAAGAACTAACATTAATATTATGCACGGCTATAGGACATATGACAATAAAAGAAAAAAATGATCAACACAAAAGAAGGTAGGTAAGAGAAATAAAAGAATAAAAGTCAGATGGGACAAATCCAAAATAAATGGCAAGATGGTAGATTTAAAGCTAAACATTTCAATAACATAATAAAATTTACATTGCCTATATACACCAATTTACAGGCAGAGATTGAAAGATTCTATAATAAAAAAGTAACAAATAACTAAATGTACAAGAACCACACTTTAAGTATACAGACACACATAGTTTAAAAGTTTAAAAGTAACTGAACAAAAAAAGATACACTAACAGTAATCAAAAGAAAGCAACTCAAAATTATTTTTTCTTGTGGGTACTGTTGGTGTTTGTTGTTCTACATTTAATTAGCCTGAACTCAACTGCTGTATTGACCTTCCCCACAGAAGGCTGCAGTTCATGCCCCTGCTCATTTTTTTCTTTTTTTCTTTTTTTTTTACTTCTTTGTGCTGCCCTTGTAATATGGCTTCTAGAGGGGGCCCCTTGCTCTTAATTAGTACAGCAATCACTCAAAATCAGACCTTATATTTTGAGGTCCCTCCTCTCTGCAATTTCCTTGTTTTCAGAGTTCCCCCTGAATTTTCCAGGTGCTATGCCATTCCCTATGTCTAATCTATTTTCTCAAGCCAGTAAGAGTTGTACTTCCTGCTGTCTCACCTGTGTGGATTGAGGAACCCACACATTTGAAGGTGTAGTAAGCTCACACACCTCATCACAGTAGCTCTGCTTTTCAGGAATGTTCTTCTCTGTAGTTTTTGCTTGCTGTATTTGCATTGTACTTGTGCATATACATATAGTTTAGCAGTCAGCCAGGAATTTAGGCAAATTTATTCTGATTTGGAGTCTCAGCATCTACCTGGTTCTTTCATTTCTGAAATTTGCCTTTGAATTCCAGCTGCTCTGCTGCTCTGAACTCTAATATCTCCCATGTTGAGCTCATAGGGCTATGCTTACCCACTGCAAGACCTAAGGGGCTTGGCTAGCACTTGCAGTCAAGAAAGCCAGAAACTTGCTGTTTTTATCCAATTTAGTAGCAGTCCTTCAATAGCATACACTTCTTTAGTTTGTGCCTCTATGTATTCATTTCCCTTTGTCTTCAAATGGTCATTTTTAATACTTTTTTTCATAAGTGGGCTTTCAGGAAAATTTGAACAAGTTTTGTGTTGCCATTGCTACAAATCCCATGCATTGATTGATTTTTTTGAATGATAAACCACACTTACCTTCATTATTGAAATACCACTTGCTTGTAATATATTTTTCAACAACTGTGAAGAGTCTGAGAGTCTATCATACTTTCAAGCCAGCAGGTTAGCCTATGACACTTTCATGGATATTGGCAGAAGACATGAGAATCCTGGGTTAGAGACAAAGAACTTTATTACTCACAGCACAGAAAATATCATGGGTATTTTTTTCACATCACTTGCCCTTGGCCCCTAGTGTAAGCGTAAAGGAAAGTCCCAAGTGGATGATGCACAAGCAATGGGTTTAAGTTACAGCTAAGGAGCTCTAAGCATAGGGAACAAAACTATAATCGACAGTAAGAAAATCTACCCTCTGTCCAATGCAAGAAATTATCTCTATTCTCTAAAGTTGTTGGCTATACAAAACATCATTGCATAAATAATTCAGAACAAATGCTATAAATTCCTCTGCTTGTGAGACCCGCAGAAGCAAAATAAATCTGTAGAGATTTGCATCCCACTAGTATCTACACCCTTGTTTCTACAAAATCTTGGCTTCTGTCAAATATTCCCATGGAAATGCTACTTCGCTGGCCACACTGATTAATTTGACTGACAAAGCCTGAGACAGAATCCATTTGCCTTGTCTCGTATAACATTTAATTAAGGCAACCATTAGCAGAATGTCAGGCAGTACAATGAGGTCAGTCTGCAGTCAATCATCTCCCCCAGGGTCCATCACTCTGTACAAACCCCATACATCATAAGTGTTGACCTTATAAATACTCTTTAAATATCTGTATTGAGCTTTCCACCTGGTCTGAGGCATTGATCTTTGTATAGCAGGATGTACTAGTGATTGTATACAGCACACTGTGGCTGACAGGGAGAAAATCTAAGACACTTTTGTCATTCAAAATAACTCTGGCCAATCAGTTAAAGATGATATGAATGCCTTCTCCAAGACCAAGGTGGTATCAGCTAGAATCAGGTACACACTGCATGCCACCTTTTCTAATTGAAATACTATAATATTATTATAATTATATTACTAACTAAAATCCATAGTTTACATTAGGGTTCACTCTTTGTGCTGTACAGTTTGATATATTTTTTAAAACGTTATTCTGGAAACATATATAAAACCTAAAATTTCCAATTTTTCCATTTTCTATTATATAATTCAATGGTGTTAATTATACTCACAATGTTAT
The DNA here is from genome assembly GCF_023851605.1 of Tamandua tetradactyla. Classification (NCBI taxonomy): domain Eukaryota; kingdom Metazoa; phylum Chordata; class Mammalia; order Pilosa; family Myrmecophagidae; genus Tamandua; species Tamandua tetradactyla. Next base: position 36,174,879 of record NC_135352.1, read on the forward strand.
GCTACCCTCACCACTATCCATTGCCAAAATATTCCTATCACTCCAAACAGAAACTCTTTAGTCAGGAGGCATTACCTCCCACTCCAGACCTTCACCCATGCCCCTGGTGACCTGAATTGTAATTTCTGACTCTCGAATTTGCTTCTTTTACTTATTTTATATCAGTGACGTCATACAATGTTTGCCCTTTTGTTTCCGGCTCATTACAGTCAGCATGTGTCTTCCTGGCCCTGGCCTTAAGGGATGGAGAATGACCAAAAGGAGGAAAAGAAATGGAACAAAATAAAGTTTCAGTAACTAGGAGATTTCAAATACAGTTGAAAGGTCATTCTGGAGGTTACTCTTCTACAAGTTTAGCCAGCTATTTCAAACTATCACAGTATGCCATGCCCCAACCAACAGTATTCCTGAAAACCCTAGGAAGTGCCCTGGGGTCTAAGTCTCTATAGACGTTTTTATTGGTAAGTTTATTTTTCCAGAAACTTAAGGCCTCCAGATTGATCTTAGGCCAGATAAGTCCTAAAACCCAGAAATACCAGTCTTTCCAAGAACATCAACCTGCTTCATTCCTCTACCACAGAAAGTCAAAAACCCTTTACAGCATGAAGAAGTTATGATGACCATTGCCCAAATATCCCTAATGTTTGAGAGAAAGATCAAATGAAAGGAAGAAGGTGTAACTGAGAAATTAGGATTTAACAAATGGCTATGACTGCTGACTCATTATATAGGTACTCCTTTTTGGAGTCTGGTGTTTTGGAGTGGCCAGAAGTTGTTGAACTGCAGTTCAGCAGCCCTGATCTTGGATAATGATTGTATAACTATATTGTAAAAAAAAAAAAAAGTCAGTTACCCATGTTTTTATAGATCTACTTCTGGATGTTTTGTTTCATTCCACTGATATATATATATGTGTGTGTGTGTGTGTGTGTGTGTGTGTGTATGTGTGTGTGTGTGTGTGTGTGTATATATATGTTTTCATTAACCTATCTCTATGGTAAGCCCTAAAATTGGGTAGATTGCAATACTAGTGGACAATAAATGGGAGGGCTAAGGGTTACAGGATGTGTGGGTTTTTTTACTTTTTTCTTTTTATTTCTTTTTCTGGAGTAATGCAAATGTTCTCAAAATGATCATGATGAATACACAACTATGTGATGATATTGTGAACCACTGATTGTATACTTCAGATGGATTTTATGGTGTATGAAGTATCCCAATAAAAATATATTAAAAAATATGTTGTCTTCAAAATTCATCCATTTTGTCACATGTATCAGGATTTTGTTCCTTTTTTTTTTTTTTTTTGGTATGGTCAGGCACCAGGAATCGAACCCGGGTCTCCGGCATGGCAGGCAAGAAGTCTGCCTGCTGAGCCACCATGGCCCGCCCAGAATTTTATTACATTTTGCAGCCAAATAATATTCTGTTGTGTGTTTATTCCACATTTTGTTTATTTGTCTGTTGATGGGCACTTGGGTTGCTTTCACCTTTTGGCAATTGTGAATAAGGCCACTGTGAACCATGTTGTTCAAATATCTGTTCAAATTCCTGTTTTCAATTCCTTTGGTTATACACCTGGAAGTGGGATTGCAGGGTCATATGGTAGCTCTGTATTTAGCTTTCTGAGGAACTGCTGAGCTGTATACTACAATGACTGCACCATTTTACATTGTCACCCAGCAATAAATGAGTGCCCCTATTTCTCCGCATCCTCTCCAACCCTCTTCATTTTCCATTGTTCATTAGCAGCCATTCTAATAGGTGTGAAATGGCATCTTATTGTGGTTTTGATTTGCATTTCTCTAATGGCTTTACCACATTTTTTAGAGAATTTCATAGTCATCTGAGGGTTGTATGATCTAGAGGTGGCGTTTCTTTAAACACTTAAAGATTTCTTATGATCATCCTAAGATATAAGTGACTGGGTTTTCCATATAAGACATATAACCCCAGGTCCATACATGGTGCCCTTGAAAGAAAGTGTTATTTACAGTTGTTGTGTAAACCATAAGGGACCTACATCAGTTGAAGAAGAGGGATTTGAAAATGCTTCCAACATATCCTCCCAGCCTGCTACTTTACATACCCAGATTTCCAATCAGCAGATGTGATTGGTTTCCATACTTTGAGGTCCCAGTAGAGATATCTTTCATCTCTCTATGGGTTTTTGTGTGGAAGATCAAGCAAATAGGCCATTGGCTACAAAGTTTACCAAGGGGAGTAACAGCCAGAGCTATGAGAACACCATGGAGTGCTCCCACTGATAGGAGTGAGCACATACATCCCCATTGTCATTGCTGTCAAACTATAAGTTTATAAGACTCAAGCATTTAGGAAAATATTCGAAGGTCGAAGGCCTCTTTGATCTAGTGACTTTATTGCAGGAGGCAGAATGTTGAACAAAGGGCCTCACGGGATAAATGACAATTTCTTTTTGTATAATGCCAAGTGCCAGTAAGGCCAGGCAAGCTATAATCCCGAATGTACTATTTCAATTTGATTTGTGGTTGATTCTCCCCTTGTTCTCATTGTGTCTGAATTGTCCCATCCGAAAATGGAAATGTCAGGCTGGAGAGTGAATTGCATGCTAGCTAAAATAAATGTCAAGTGAGGCATATATTGCCTCCAACATTCAAATATTACCAATAAGTTTGTAGGACCACCCATTTGGTGGAGGAAGGCTGAAAAAAATACTGGTTTTTCCTTTACTTCCAGAGACATTGAGTGTTGTGAATCCACCGCATAATTCCAAGATACTGTACTTATAGAGCGCAGGGCCTTTAACATTTTGAAGTTTATCAGCCATCTCTGATCACAAAGATGTGGTATCACCAAAGGTAGGGCCATTGTGACTGAAGCTTCTGGCTTGCCAACCAGTAGGATGTCATGAGCAGAGCGAAGACTTTAGAAATTAGAGTAGAGAAGCACCCACATAATACTCTGATTCTACCTCTGGTGGAAAATACTAGACAAGTGTGCCCCACTAACATTTCTCTACATGCAACACTACCCAATAAAGAAGTGATTGGCACATATGGAGCAGAGAAATATCACCATATGCCACATCAATTTCAGATGAAGAGGCAACATAATTCAATAGCACAAATTGCCTCAGTACCAGGGTCACATTAGCCTCCATTCCCCACTGTGAACCATGTCCAAACTTCAGTAGTTGAATTTGGATGCTCCCTTCTGCCATGGGACCAAGTAAGATTGTGATTTTGTGTCCCTCCACACACAGTTTCCCAGCATACTCAGTTAGGTTCCTTTGGCTTTTATACTCCTTGAGAATTTAATCTTTCAATTGGAGAATTTAGTTAATTTACATTTAATACAATTACTGATATTTGGGTTCATATCTGCACTTCTGCTGTTTTTTTTAAAGATTAACCTATCCATTTTATTTTATTTCCCTTTTCCTTCTTACTGTCTTTTGTAATACTTTGTTAAAAGGCAGTAAATTAGATTATTGTTTCATTTTGTTCTGTTAACTTGTTAGCTTTCCTTTACCAGTGTTTTAGTAAAATTCATAACAATAACAGCATGCATATTTAATATATTACAATCTAAACAAATTGGTACTTTTACTACTCCCTAGAACCTTCTAACACTTTAACTCTATTTACCTTTTCCCACCCATAAAAATCAGTCATGCATTTTTAATTCTAGATAGTTGTTCAAATCTACAAAATATTGCTGTTATTATTTTATTGCAGACAGTATGTATTTGCATTTGTGTGAATGTCTAACTTAAAATGTATTTCATTTTTACTACATTTCCATTTTTCCCTATAGGATACATTCTCTTCTGTATGATAAGCACCACTTAGTGTTTCTTTTAATAATCAGTAATAATCAGTATTTTTAACTAAAAATATCTTTATTTCACTTCTTTTTTGAAAGAACTTTTGTTGATTAGTAGACTATATATTGGCAGTTATCTGATGGCACTATAAAGATATATTGCCATTATCTTCTGATTTTCGCAGTTCCAGTGGAGAAATCAGTTATCAGTCTCATTGCTGTAACTTTGAAAGCAATATTTCTTTCCCTTTGGCAGTTTTTATGATTGTCTGTGTTTTTACTCTTAAAAGATGGCATCTGCTTATTTTTTCACTTTTTTCTTTTGGGGACTCCAGTTACATGTATAATAGACCAATTTATTTCTCTTGCAAATCTCTTATAGCTGTTTTTTTTTTTCTTTTGGTATGGCAGGGATACATTTCATTATTTTTCCATATAAGTATCTTGTTATTGCAGCACCATTTGCTGAATTTTTGTTTGATTGGCTTTTGTTTGCTTTTACTCGTTTCTTTTCTGGGAAGTGCATGGACCAGGAATTGAACTCCTGTCTCCTGCATGTAGCTGTCCTATTTTTAATGACTTTTTTCCTCCCTGTACTTCAGTTTTGAATTTCCTATTAACTTGTCAATTTTAATAATCTTGTCTTCTGAGCTGCCCAATTTGTTGATGTAAACATATTTTGTTTTCAGTTCTAGAAGTGTATTTGTTTCCATTTTGATAGATTCTAATTCTTTGTGGAAATCTTCATCTGTAGTAGCTAGGTTCTGGGATCAACTTGTCCAGGTGATGGTGTCCAGTGGTTCTGTTGTTGTGGACTTAAATCATCAGCATGTGAAATTTATCTATGGCTGATTACATCTGTGGTGGGCTAAGAGGAATACCTTCCACAATAAGTGATGTTTAATGTAATTAGCTGGAGGCTTAAAAGGAGAGGTCAGAAGAGAGAAGTAGCTCAGCACAGCTGAGCTCAGCAGTCAGAACTAACATAGACCCATTTTGAGATACAGAGAGGAAATGCCCCAATGAGAGCTGTTTGAACCCCGAAGCCAGGAGAGAAAGTCAGTGGACCTGGGCTCTCCCATGTGACAGGGAAACTGAGAAAAAAAGCTAGTTGCCTTTACTCAAGGGACTGTAAATTTGTAACTAAATAAGTCCCTTTTAAAAAAAGCCAATCCACCTCTGGTGTATTGCATTCCAGCAGCCTTAGCAAACCAAAACACCATCTTTTCATCTATTTTTTTCAATTACTGTGTTATACAAATTATTAGTTATTTTGAAGTCCTTATCAGCTAACACCAGTACCTCAACCATCTGTGCTTCTGTTTATATTTTATTTTATTGTATAATTTTATTTTGGAGGTTGGTTTTGATTTTGTGGCCTAGGCATTTTTTATTAAATGCTGCTCACTCTGTAGTAAAAAAAAATGATGTAGTGGCTTAAAGCGATATTATTTTCCTCCAGACAGCATTTATATTTTCCTTGCTAGAGTGAGAGAATGGAAGCTTATCTAGGACTGTTCTGGGTCAAGACCACTGCAGCCCCATAAATGCTTAGTATATGTCTAGTTTACCTGATCTCAAAATTTGGCAAGTGTCCTCAGGGGAAAGTTGACCCTCTGCTCGGGGCTACAAGTTCCACTGTGACTCTTCTGGGTTTGCTCTATCCCTAGCAGCATTGCTATGAGTTCAAAACTATGATCTTCAGTCTCCTGTTCACGTCTAGAGTCACCAACTGATCTATGAGTAAAAGTGGTTGCATAAATCATTTCACCTTTCTTCAGATCTCCTGGATCTGGAGTCATAAACTTGTTCTGGTTGCCTTAGAGGTAATTTACTGTCATTAAACATTTGATTGCTGTATTTTATATGGACTTTACAATTATTTTCAATAGGAATACTGTTCTATTGCTATCTAATCTGCCCTTCCCAGAAGTGTAATTTTCACCTGCTGATTTTCAATTAAATACCCTGAAAGTACCACATAAAACTTCAATTCTATTTCATTAACTGGAGTTTGTTTACATTGTTAATACTAGTTTCAAGTGTGTCTGGGAAACATAGTCCTATTACTGACAAAGTGGTCATCTTAGGTTCTGTTAGTAAGGATAAGAGGGAATGGTTATTATGGCAGGCAACCAACAGTTTCTTTCACACATACACACTTCTTCCCAGGTTTCTTTTTGCCTTTTCCACCTGCCTGTCTTCTTCTTGTCTTATCTCCACCTGTAGCTCTAATACTGAAGAAATTGATGAGACATGTAGAACTTCTCTTCACAAAATAAGTCCTTCAGAATTATTAACCAGGTTGTGGTAGTTAGATTCAGTTGTCAACTTGGCCAGGTGAAGGCACCTAGTTTTGTTGCTGCGGACATGATCAAATGGTACGTGAACACCATTTGTTGCTAATTACATCTGCAGTCAGCTAGGAGGCATGCCTGTTGCAATGAATGACATTGATTTAATTGGCTGGTGCTTAAATGAGAGAGCACAACGTAGCACAGCCTAAGCAGCTCAGCATACCTCATCTCAGCACTTGCAGCTCAGCCCAGGCCTTTGGAGATGCAGAAAGAAGTCACCCTGGGGAAAGTTGTTGGAACCCAGGGTCCTAGAGAGAAGGCCAGGAGAGATCATCCTGTACCTTCCCACGTAAGAAAGAACCTCAATGGAACGTTAGCTGCCTTTCCTCTGAAGAACTAACAAAATAAATCCCCTTTTATTAAAAGCCAATCTGTTTCTTGTGTGTTGCATTCTGGCAGCTAGCAAACTAGAACACAGGTATTGAAGAATGGAAGTTGTAGTAAAAGGAACTCTAAGGTATCAAAGAGGTAATATCTTCAGGAAGCAACTGCCAGCAGCTATTGCTATTGCTGGTGGAATAAACAAAAGAAGTTGGAATTATCAAAACTTAGAAATTTGGAAAAGAGGGCCTGTAGATCTGGAACCCAGATCTCTCAGAAGGGTGTTTTCCTGGGCTGGTAGATGATAATAGGGAGAGACACCCTGGAGCTGAAGTTGAGAGCTAAAAGGAAGGAAAGCCAGCCAACTGGTCCCCCAGGGAGCATGTTGAGGTTGATTCTCAAAATGTTGGATGAACTGCCAAATTGTCACCTTGAGGGCATAAAGCTTTGCTAGGGGAGTCTGATAGGACTAAAAACAAGCAGAAATGAAAAGTTCCCTTCTTTTACATCCAACCTAGAATTTCTCTCTACAACTCCCTACTGGCACAGCTGGAACAGTCTGGAAAAAGAGAAATGTGGTTTTGAAAATGCCAACTTTAGACTCTCAAAGCAAGGTATGGATGTCAGAAATTGAAATTGAGAGGTAATAGCTTAATAAATAGTAGAGACAAAGATCTTAAATATATTACAAATGACACACTGGCTAGCAGCTTTCTTATTGATAGTTCAGTATATAGTCTATGGAATATGATTAAATATGGCTAAAACAACAATGAATTTGAAATGATGTCCCCTAAACTTCATGTAGTCATCTATCTCATTATGAAAAACTGAGATAAGAAAAAAGAGAAAAGCCAAGTAAGCTTAAACAATAACAATAGTATTTTGTAAATACATATATCTTGGATTTTCTGAGAAAGACTAATTTCAAAATGTAAGCTTTAGTTTGAAAAATATTTCCTTATATGTATATGGTTATTCAGAGGGTAGAGCATGTCTGTGTATGTGTAAGTGCTTTATATTTACATATGGGAATGTAACAATTTGTTTGTAATTTTGAGTTGAGAAAAAGTAGATTATTTTAACTGAGACTGGAGTTTAAATTTTCTCTGGCCTCTGGCACAGATTCCTAAAAAGTGAACTACAGCTTTTAACAGAGAGAAGTGAGGATGACATCTGGCTGATGCAGGAATATATTTTGGTTTCATTCCACCTCATTCTTTAAGAAAAAGAATATTTGTGTAAATAATATAAATGAACTAAAAAATAACTTCAGTTGTCATAGGCAACCTTTTTCCTTCCAAGGGGAAGAAATAATGAGGATAAGAAACATATGGAGAAAAAAAGATACATGATCTGAAAGTACGCACAAGAGAAATCTAAGAATAACATAAGCACATATGCTATATTCAACTAATCAAGCAAATTGCCAGCCAAAAAAACTTAGTGTCCCTCAATGAATTCTCATTTACTTCAAAGAGAAGTAGTTTCTGAGGACCCATTTCCCTTCCAGCTGGCAATGAAACAAGTAAAGTAAAAACTATTAGGAACAAAGGAAAAGAAGACAAGAAATGTTCATTTTGAGTAATTCCAGTGGGGCATCTCATCTCTTTAGTTCAGCTAAAAACTTTATCTTGTTAAAAGAAAAAGAAAACTATTTTGTTGACTAAGTCATAGACTGTACGTGAGCATTTATCGTGGAAATCATACATCATGCAAAGGCAAATTTTTGTTTTGTTCTTTATCAGTTAGTATGGTGGTTTGGAGCTGTATGTACCCCTGGAAAACATTTTCTTAAAGGTAATTCATTCCTGTGAGTGTGAACCCATTGTAAGTGGGACATTTTGATGCGGCTACTTCAGGTAAGGTGTGGACTACCACATTCAGGATTGGTCTTAATCTTATTATTGGAATCCTTTATAAATGGAAGCATGACAAAGAAAGAGAGTTACAGAGGCAAGAAGTTGAAAAGAATGATACCCTGAAGAGAAGGAAGAGACCAGGAAATGCAACCATGTGCCTTGTGAAGTGGCAAGAGAGCTGGTCTTAGGGAAGAAAGCATCACCTTGTCCTGATGCCTTGATTCAGATATTTTCGTGGACTCTAATTGTGAGCAGATAATTTCCCATTGTTTAAGCTGAACCATTTCATGCTATCATCTTTGAGCACCTAGGAAACTAAAGCAGATTTTGGTACCAGGAGAGTGGAATGCCGCTATATAACAAAATATACAAAAAATGTGGAAGTAAATGTGCAAATAACAAAAATGTGGAAACAACTCTGTAATTGGGAAATGGGTAGAGGCTGAAGAATTGTGAGGCATGTGCTAGAAAAGGCCAAGATTGTTTTGAAGAGACTGTTTGAAGAAAGAGATACTTCCAATGAGGCTTTAGAAGAAAATAATATATTGAAAACTGCAGGAAAGGCAAACCTTATTTTAAATTGGCAGAGAATTTGGCATAATTGAGTTCCAATGTCAGATGGAAGGCAGAATTTGAAAGTGATGAATTTGGTGAACTCCCAGGTTCAAAGAAATTTAAAAAAAATGATGGTTTGGAAAATTCCAAGCTTCCAGAAAGTGAGTCCCCAGAGAGGGTTTAACTCAAATGGAGTAAAACCATTTCAGTATAAGTCAGGATTAGAAATGCAACCAGCCAGAAAGGATCTGTGGAAAGTCTTTTGACTGATGATTTGAATCCTTGTGTGCTCCATACAAACCTAACAAGTGTTTTGGAGATCCACTGCCAGCCTGGACTGAAAAAGGATAGAAAAGGAACAGATGGAAGGAAAAGTCACTTCAAATCCAGAAACTTGGAAGCTCAGTTCTAAACCAAAAACATCTTCTTCGAGCAGAAAGCAGACCCATCCATGTGTGTGGAAAGGGTGAGTCTGCCTTGGTGCTTGGAGAGGGTGGGCCTTCCACCCAGTTGCTCAAAAAGAATGCTGTCACCCCTGCCCTGGGGATATTTGGAGTGACAGAGTCTAGTTGTCACTCCAGTGCCTGATGTGGGTGGATGCTATGCCCTGGTTTTCCAGGTGTACCTGGCCACCAATGACACTTGAAGATGGTAGACCTTTTGTCTCAGTGTTTGGAGAAAGCATGACTGCTGGGCAGGCATTTGGAAGGGTTAGGGCTGCCACTCCATCAGGCTTGGAAGAAAAAACATTGTTCCACAGATGACCCTCAGACTTTGAAATCTATTTCAAATTTGTTTGAATTTGTTTGAATTCAGAACAATTCAGAATTGTTTGGGACCCATGGCTTCTCTTTTCCTTCCAATCTCCTTCCAAGGCAATGCCTTCCTCCCCATTGTATATTGGAAGCAGATAACTTGGTCTTTAGATTTCAAAAGCCCATAGATGAAAAGGAATCATGACTCAGGCCAGATCACACCTATACTGAATTTGATGAGACTTTGTATTTAGTATTGTTACTCAAATGACTTTAAATCTTTGGGGATACTTTGATGGAATGGTTGTGTTTTGTAAGTAGAAAGAACATGTCCTTTCTGAGTTTAGAGGGTAGAGCATGTTGGTTTGGTGCTGTATGTACCCCAGAAAAATATGTGCTTAAGTTAATCTACTCCCATGTACCCCAGAAAAACATGGGCTTAAAATTAATTTACTCCCATGGGTATGAACTCATTGTCTTTTGATTTAAGTTAAGTTGTGACCCACCTCATCCAGGATTAGCCTTAATGCTGTTAATGGAGTCCTTTATTACTGGAAGCAAGACAAAGAGAGAAAGCCACAGGAATAAGAAGCTCAAAGCAATGAAACCCGGAAGAAAAGGGAGAGACCAGCAGACACCGCCATGTGTCTTGCCACGTGTCAGAGAAGTCAATGACGACGGGCAACCAGTCTTCAGGAAGAAAGTGTCACGTAAATGATGCCTTCATTTGGCCATTTTCCTGGACTCTAAATATAAACAAATAAATTCCTCTTGTTTAAGCTAAATCATTTCATAGTATTGCTTTGAATAGCCTAGGAAACAAAGATAATTAGTAAACCTTCTCAGGGAGGATATATCATATTCCCTGGGGATTGAGAGGATCCTGGCTGCCATCCCATTGTTCTGAAGGGATTGAGTGTGTGCTCCAGAAATGACAAAGAGTCTGGGTGGCACCCAGATGTCTGAGGAGGGTGGGGCTGAGAACTACATGGTCTCCCCAATGCTCCCCAATTTTGCAATGCTGACCCCAGTGTTTTCAGTGAGCAGGGTTGCTGCATAAGCCCTTGGAAGGGGTGGGACAACTACTCTTTCAAGCCCCAAGAATATAAGATCATTCTATCAATGATCCTCAGATCTTAAATCTAATGAGTTTGCCCTGCAGGTCTTTGGAATTGTTTGGGTCCAGTGACCCTGTTTTCCTTCCAATTTCTCCCTATGGAAATGAGATCATTTATCCTATGACTATCATTTCTTTGTAGGGAGCAGAAGACTTGTTCTAAGTTTCATAGGTTTACAGTCAGAGAAGAATTTTGCCTTTAGACAGACCATACCTGTAGCTGATTTTGATGTGATTTTGCACTGTTTTTTACTTTGTATTGTATTTGTATTATTACTGACATGGTTTAATGCTTTTGTGATATTGTGATGGAATGAATGTGTTTTGCATTTGGAAAGAACATTTCTTTTTGGGTTCCAGAGGGTGCAACATGCTTATTTGAAACTGTTATTTACCCAAGAAAGTCATGTTCTTTTAATCCAATCTTGTGGGTGCAAACCTATTGTTGGGTGGGACTTCTGGATTAGGTTGTTTCCATGGAGATGTGACCCCACTGATTCAAAGTATGTCTTAATCTGTTATTGGAGTCCTTTGAGATGAAGATATTTTGGGAAAAGCGCAGATGCTTGAACAGAGAAAATGCCCAAGCAGAAGCCAGAAGTACCCACAGGAGCTGAGAGAGCCGTTTTTGAAACCAACCCATGAGAATTGGCCAGTAGAATAGTCATGTGCCTTGCATGTGACAGAGGAACTCAGACGCAAGTAGCCTTTTCATATTGAAGGTATCCTCTCATTGATGTCTTAATTGGAACAATTCCATGGCCTTAAAATCATGACTTCTAACTTAATAAACCCCCTTGCAACTGTCAAACCATTTCTAATTTATTGCATTCCAGCAGCTTCAGCAAACCAAAACACCATGTGTAACCACCACTCATTTCAAAATGTATGCTTTTCCATTTTAACAGCTGTTGATGCATATTGAGAAAACATATCAATTTAGATTTTGGTTCATCCCTTTTCTTTTTTCTTAGCACCCAGTCTAACTTTAGTTATTTTCTATTAAAACTTTTTATAATTTTGATAAACTTAGAAGATTATTGTTATTATTTGCAGTAAAAAGCACTTAAAAGTTGCTTCTTTCCTAGCAGAAAAGAAGAAAAAATAAGTAAATATCTGCTTCATCAAAGTGTTTCTTCTCTTCTGATTATAGCCTACGGGTTTATCTGATTATAGCCTATCAGTTTGATTCTGTTAGAATAAAACTATGGGACTCAGACTGAAAAGAAAAATGAAATTCTGGAAGTGTCATGCAAAGAAATCAAAACAAAGTGATTTGTTTAACATCTAGATTTTTGAATATGTAAAAAAAGAAAAATAACAAACTCTTGGTCTTCCTAACATAATCTTTTAAATTTCTACTAATTTTGCTTACCATTTTAAATTATTTGTAGTTAATATTCTGTCACTGTTACAACTGTTGAAAGAATAAGTCAAAGACTATGAGGCACCAAAGAGAAAACAGCAGCAAGGACAACACCCAAAATTACAAAACTAACTTTGCCAGAAATTCAATAGAGTTATCTCTATAAGACAGTATCCATTTACATCGTGCAATTCAAATATTAAATTTTGCAAAATGATATTAATGATGGCTGAAATAATATTGCACCTACTTGACTTTTATTGAAGTGTAGGCACATGAAAAGTTAAAATCAAAGAAATTTTTAGAGTCCTTGGAAGTGGTATTATGAGATTAAATCACAAAAAAATACTCAAAAGTATAAATAGCGCCAAGAACAGTTGGTAATTAAAACAGCTTATCTAAATAAAAACTCACAAAAGAACAAGCCCCCCAAATATTTGATTAATGAAATTTTTTGTCTATTCTTCCTTTCTTTCTTTTTTCTTTCTATATTATTAAAGTTATGGGTTTGCAAAACTATCATGCATAAAAAACAGGATTCTCATTCTACCATCCTATTATTAACATCTTGCAATGATATGGAATATTTGTTACAATGTTTGAAAGCACACTTTTATAATTGTACTATTAACTATAAACCACAGTTTAATTTTAGAGTTCATTTTTGCGTAGTGCAGTAGTACAGTTCCATGGATTTTTTAAAAAAATCTTTTATTCCCTTACCATATATTAAACCTAACATCTTTCCCCTTTTAGTCCATTCAGATATCTGTCAATATTATTAATTATGTTTCCAATTTTGTGCTACCATCACCACCATCCATTACCAGAACATTTTCCTCATTCCAAATAGTAACCCTGTATATTTTAAGCCTTAATTTAAATGGAAAGATGAGATGAGAAGATTTGAAAAGGAAAATGTGAAGGCTGAAAGGAATTGAAGTTATCCATCCAAGTTTCGATCTAGGTTCATAGTCTTGAGGTTTTTCTATTCTATTTACAAAAGTAAAGAAAAGAAATAGAAAAAGTAGAGCTTTCGGTCCAGTGTAATGTGTACCCAGGCACATTTATTTGAGATTGCTTTGTTTGCCAGTGTTAGCAGGAAGCTGTCGTTGGTTGTTTTTTCACTGCATTAAAACTGATGTCTATAGAGGTTAAAAGTTGAAGACGGTATCTTCACACATGGGACTGTAAATAGAGGAACAATCGAGCTGTTCTTTGAATGGAGTTCAGCTTACTACCAGCAAAAGAAAGAAGTCGCTCTGCTTCTGAAACCTCAGCACTTTTGAGACCTGCTGTAACTCACCTGAGATAAATCTAGCTGAAGTCATTTTGAAAACTGGCTATCAATGCCTTCATTTCCACATGAAAGCATTGTTTGTTCTTTTCTTACAAAAAGCAGACTTGATATTATGAGGTTCCAGCAAAGATTTTACCATTTTTTCAAGCTAGGTTTAAGTTTGGAAACACATTTCAAATGTTCCACCAGGAGTGGAGCTTACAAGTAAAGTGTATTGTAAACCTCAATGGCAGGAAACACTAGAGTTGTTTCTTTTGCTTAAAAAGTTGTTCAATGAAGTCTGGTGCTCGCCCTTGGCTTTAGTGCCATCAACATTAGGAAGAGGTATCTGGGGCTGTTGATTCTAGAGGTGTGCATGACACTGTCCAGAGGGCAGCCTGCCACGGGCAGTCTTCAGAGCAGCACCGGGAAAGGGGAAGATTTCAGTGACAAGAGTTAACTGCCTGTCTGTCCAAACCCTTAAAGGAGCTGGAGTGTCATTTCCCGCATAGCTTCAACTATTCTTCTCCCAGTCACTCAAATCTGAGCTGTGTATTACCATCCTTTGTTTTTATTTCTTGTAATTTTAAGTATGTTGACACTGCTGCAGGCAGATTAGAGATCACCAAAAGGCAGAAAATCATAAGAAAATTAAGAAATGTTTAGAGAAATATTGACGCAATATTACTATTAAAATATTATTGCTTTACTCGGGGGAGTCTTAGAATATGTGTAGAACTCAATGGCTAAACAAAAAGGCCAATGAAAATATTGTTCAGAGTCTGGGCTGTGATTTTGCCTTAAAAAAAGTTTGAATATGTAACATCCAAACTATTTATTCATTGCTGCAGTTCAGTTTTTTTTTTTTTTTTTTTTGCAGCCCCAAAGGGGTTGCAGTTAAGTATTCTGACCTCAGTTTTGGAGATGTTGAATGGATAAAACAGCTACTTCTCCCTTTAAAAAAGGAAGCAATATACTTAGACATTGGAAATTGGAGAAAGCAGTCTATATTTATTTCTGAATCTCATGAAGAAACTACAGAGACTTATGCTCATTTATCATATTTCAGGCAGTCATTTTAAATATGATAAACAAATTGTCCTTTTTTGTTTTGCAAGTGGTGTGCTTAGTTCTGTATTCATTACATCATTTCATTCCTTTTCTTAGGGTTTTAAGTAAAGTGAAATAACATAGGACAGGAGAGAATATCCTTAGAACAACAAAATGTGAACCTTATTAAATCATCTTCAGAAATTTAAATAAGTGAGTTCAGTTGAATGTGCTTTTTTGTCTACAGGAAATTGGGGAAACGCATACTTCAGACTAACATGTAGTGGCAGTGTTAACTGCAATGAATGTCATAAAAATATTATCGTGCAAACAATAGAAGTACCAAACTATTGGCCTTTAACAAACTCTTTGCTTGCACCCTTCTTTTCTTTTCTTTTAATATGTCAAATACTATCATATAAATGCTGGAAACCATCAAAGTATAACACCAGGCTCAATAGGGCCAAGTGCAAGGGCAATGCTGAAATGTAATTAAGACACAAATGAAAGATGTTTAGTCACATAATTGGCACCCCTCTTTCTGAATTTCCACTTAATAATGAAGAGTGACAAATGATATTGCTAATAAAAGTGCTATCCAACAGCATATTGGTTAGAAAACAACTGCTTGCGGATTTTGGTTTAATGTGTAACACATGTTTAAGTAACCATGAAACAGGTTGACAGCTCTGGCAGTGGTGCTTTGCTGAAGGTAGACAGCATATGGGCAGGAAAAATACCACACACAATAGCACACAAAATAGAAGTGACACTTACTGTAGAAGCAATTCAGGCGTGTGGGTGGTAGGTATAAGGACAAGACAGACTGCCAACAGAAGAGAAAAAAATATATAGTGACCTAGAGAGAAAAGAATGGTGTTTCTTTTATTTTCTCCTGGTTAAGGAAATGGCTGTGTCATTGAGAAATACTAGGTGATCCAGGAAGTGGTATTCACAGCTAAGCACGTGCATGGAGAGAGCTGCCCGTGGGGATGTACATGGAGAGAGCTGCCCATGGGGATGTACACGGATAGAGCTGCCTGTGGGGATGTACACGGATAGAGCTGCCTGTGGGGATGTACACGGATAGAGCTGCCCGTGGGGATGTGCATGGAGAGAGCTGCCCGTGGGGATGTGCATGGAGAGAGCTGCCCGTGGAGGTGTGCATGGAGAGAGCTGCCCGTGGGGATGTGCATGGAGAGAGCTGCCCCTGAGTCCTGACCAGACTCTGGGATGCAGATAATCTAGGCCTTGGAAGCCGTCATATTGTTCTATTCCTTCTTCCGTCCTTCTGGTTGCAACCCTGCAAGCATTTTTACCACCTCGATTTGATGCACATTTTCCTTAACCCAGAAATTTGATCTTCTTTCTCAGTGTTTTGTTTTTTTGGCCTTTTACATTTATTCTGGATGTTTCTATGGGTTATTCGACTATAATTTCTTTTAAGTGTTCTTTAGTGACAGTTTTACTCTTTAATGCAACTCAATATGGATTTTGATTATGCTTTTGCTTTCTTCTTTCTTTATTGCTTTTTATATTCCAGTCATTATCCTTTCATCTCTGGTTTCACGTAGTCTGTTCTCTAATTGTGAGACTCTCCTCCTGTGTTTTAGAGCATATGTAGTCTTGCATGACTTTTGAAAGAGAAATACTCAAATGTGTTCTAAAAGTTTCTTTCGCTTTTAGATCAAAATAGTTTTCGGAGATCAGCAGTTCCCCCTGAGCCTACAAGGAAATGCTTTCTTTTATTTTGTGGTAACTTCTATCTACCTCTATCTATCTACCTATCTATCTAGCTAGCTAGCTTCTAGCTAGCTATCTGTCTTTCTCTTTGTGCTTATTTATTTATCCATACAAACACACATATATAATATGCATGCATATATATATACTCACATTTGAATATTAAAAACCATCTCCTGGTCTGGGCAGGTGCTTATATCACTTAAGGTTATCTTAAATCTCCAGTGTAGGCAGCCTCCTTCTTTCAAACTACACTTGGAGAGGATATTTGTATTATAACATGTCTCTACCTTAATTTTTCATGCCAAGTAATCAGGCTATTGGATTAAAGATAAAATATTATTTAATAGATGTAGCTCTTCTAATTAAAACATTCTATGTTTTCCTTATGCAGCACAATTCTAGAATAGCATATCCAGATCATCCCCTGCTTCTACAGCTTTCCTGCCTCTATCCTTTCCTGTTACTTTTCATTAGTTGACTACATACTCAAAGATGTCATGTGTTGCTTCCCCATCCCTTTCTCTCCACTTACGCCAGGTACTGACAGTTGAATCTGCGTGGATTTTAAAAAATGAAATTTAAATCACACATGCATATACATATATACATATATGTGCATTTATCTATACATGTTGTTGACAAAGGATGAGGCATCAATTTTGTCTGGTTCTTGTTACATTCATAAACAGCTGCCTGCTTTTTTGGCCAGCACACCCCTGCCTCACGAAGTCAGAAACATACATAGAGTAAGAAGTTTGTTCTACTTTCTTGGAGGTTTTCACCAGTCTTCTATTTGAGAGCATGGAGGATGTAAAGTAGGTATTCAAAAAAAGTTCTTCTCAATCATCTATCTCTATCAAAAGTCCAGCCAATGGGAATACAAATATGAACTTATTTTTTTCCAAAATTCTAGTTTTTATCCTTTTGTGATTATTCATACACATCTCATTGAAATATTGATAACAGATTAGATGTTAATGATCTGCTATTATAATAACTAGACAGTTCTTAATAGTTTTGTCAAATTTTGACTCATGATCTTCAAGATTGTGATCTCCAGATTTACGGACATTTATTTAGGCAGGAACATGATGAAAACAGAGTCACTGCCTTACGAAGTACTGTAGTTTTTACATAGTACATGATGGATTAACAAGTTAATTTTATCAAGTTGGCAAAGTATTTTCTGCACCGATATGAACAATTCTTCAGAATTCTGTGATCAAGATTAAAATACAGATAAACACAGTCAAAAGTCCCATGCACATTGTATTAGCTAGGGTTCTCTAGAGAAACAGAACCAGCAGGAGATACCCGTAGATATAAAACTTATAAAAGTGTCTCATAACCGTGGGAATGTAGAGTCCAAGATCTGTAGGGTGGGCCACAAGCTGGTAACTCCAATGAAGTTCCACAGTGAACTCTCAGGAGAGGCTGGCTGGGCAACTGTGGGGATGGAAGAGTCCAAATCCGTAGGGCAGGCTGTGGAGCTGCAAGTCCAACGAAGGGTCTGGATGAACTCCACAGGAGAGGCTTGCTGGTTGAAGCAGGAAGAGGGACTGTCTCTTCTGAATCCTCCATAAAAACCTTCCTCTGATTAGATTAATATAATTTGTTGCAGAAAACAGTCCTCTTAGCTGATTATAAATGCAATTAGCTGTGGATACAGCTGATGCAATCATGATTTAAGTCCATGAAATGTCCTCATAGCAACAGATAGGCCAGTGTTTTCCTGACCAGACAACTAGGCACCACCACCTGGCCAAATTGACACTTGAACCTGACCACGACACACATTAAATATGGTTTTTGTATCTATGCATGTGTCCTACACATCCTTGTACATATTGATATAAAAATGACTTGCTAAAGTGACCAAATTATTAGTATTTGTTAAAATGCCCAAAGATTATTGTGGCAGACATGTATTTTCCAGATAAAGCTATCATATTTTAGATTTTAATCACCAGTTGCACCTACTATGAATATAAAAACAACTATTTGGTCTACTGAAAGATGAAACAAAACCAATTTATTATAGGTATCCACAAAGGCAAGTGGATGTATAACATCTACTGGAATAAATAAGGTCCGCAAAAGAAAGATAGTCAGATTAACTGTTTGGGAATCCCCATGGATTAATATATTTAAGGAAGACAGTGAATTGCTGAGATCATCCTCTAATAAAATTGGGGAGTTAAAACTAGAAAATGCAAATGCAAGGTATATTAGATTTCTACTGCTGCTATGAAACTTGACCACAAACTTGGTGGTTTAAAACAACTCAAAGTTATCATTTTACAGCTCTGGAAGCCAGAAGTCCAAAATCAGTTTTAGTGAGCTAAAATCAAGGTGTTGGCAGATCTTCACTGGGGAGCCCTTTGTTTCTAGAAGCTGTTGATCAGTGTTTCTGTCTCTGTAATTCATAAGACTGGAAGGGTTCTGAGTTGCAATTTACATTTAATTCTGGTAATTAACTAAGCTAAAGAAAGCCATGGAGTTAATGTTGGAAATCTATGCTGCATTCAGGGCACACATCGTGTTGCTCAGTCCCTTGGCCTTGCATCATCTCATGACTGCGTCTGTGGTTGCATCTCCTTCTCTGACTCTACTCCTCCTCCTTCTCTCACATAAGGATTCTTATGGTCCCAGATAATTCAGGATACCCTGCACATCTCAAAATTCCTAATTTAATGTTAGCTCTACCAAGCTTTTTTACCATGCAAGATAACATATTCCCAGGTTCCAGGACTAGGACTTGGAGATCTTAGGGAGGCAGTGATTTAGCCTACCACTCTAGAAATGTCAGAAAACACTTGAGGAAACAAAAGGAAAAACTCCAGGATAATGTAAAAGTATCACAAATTCTAAAAACATCCTTATCACTTCATACATTGGCTTGATCACCAATATATGTAGGCATTGTACACTCGCAGCTGAGATCCATGAGTATGGTGTGTGCACACCTGTTTAAGTTGTAAATAACTGTCTATTTGGTTAGCCTTTGAATGAGCATCCATAGTTTATAGAAATTCATAAGTATTTTAACCACTAAAAGATCTAAAATAGATTTCTACCAACCTTCCTTTTATTTTAATATTCAAACTTTTGTTTTACCCTTAGAAAGATGATTTCCACAGATTCTTCTAGTATACTTGAGAGACATTATGACAATAAGAGTTGAGACTTGCCATCCACAAAATTTTCAGAGACCTTCACTCTTCATCACATTCTCTAGAGACTGAAGTCAAATTCTAGTTCCTAGTTGGTGAGTTAGGGGCAGGAAAGAGCAGGATTCCAATCTTCACTTTAAGTTTAGTGTTTCATTATTAAAGAGGACAGAATTCACTCCTATGCTCAAATCTCAACCACATTTAATTAGCAAACATCTAAGCAGGAGCCAAAATGCATACTTGTACTTGACCACTTGTTTTGGGGGTGTACGTTGAAAGATTTGATTAAAGAATGGCTATGTCCTTGAAGTTTCTGTTTTGCCTAGCTTGAGGACTGATAATGAAATTACGTTATAGAGTTAGTTATGCCTTAAGTTCATAGAAGTAATAACCTTGTTGCAAGTAAGACAACTTGCTACTATAGGGAGCAAAATAAGCTCTTAAAATATAGGTGATGCTGGTAAAGTTGTATGAATTACAAATAAGAAGGATATAGATTGTTACTTTATACTAATAATGAGAGGGTATTCAGAGGTGTTGGATTAGTAGCAATAAATAAAGAAATTCAACATTTCCAAGTCTGAAGAACTTTCAGAAATTATATAGCATTGTTACATTAAAATCTCATCTTATTTTGCTGCATTAGAAATGGCAAGCAAAGAAAAGTGCATAGAGGTATTAATTCTCATAATGTCGTGGCTTTGAAATAGCTAATTGTATCATTATATTATCCTCAAATGCCATGCATAAATACACATTTTTATTTCAGTAATAAAAAAAAGGAAGAAAAATGCACGGAAAGATACATGCTAGTACATTATGCCTAAGATGACTGTGGTAGAGAATTTTTTACCTTTGTGTTTTTCAGTTTTCATGATTTTAAATGTTAGTATTAGTCTACATTTGTTAATTAAACATTATAGTTAAAAATTAAAGTAGCACATAAGGATGATTAACTAGGCATTCCAAAACACATTTTTTCCTTTAAGTAACCACATGTAAATGTCCCTTATAATGGGAATTGTAATTTATCAATTATAATTTATATAGAGAGAGATTGAGCATTCTCCCCCTTTAATATATTGGCTCTGATAACTAGGATGCATTCTGAAAAGGCTGGTGTTTTGTTGTAAAATTAGGACAGAAGATGAAGAGAAGCCCTGAAATAAGAGAAAGACACAATTTGAAACACTAAGATTCTTACCAAAACCCTAATCAATGTATAATGGTAATTAATTTTGGAACAGATAAGACAGTTTATATATATACATACATTTAAAAGTATGTATGTATTTATTTATGCCATGCATATAGCTGGTATATTGTGTATTGTTTATTTCATAATGTGGGGATTTTATCTTTCAGAAAAAACTTTTGTGTCCTCTATTATGTACAAATGTTGAAATACTTCAGGTGTTGTAATGGACTAGTAGCTAAACCAACTCTGCAGGCAAAATCAAAAGAATGCAGACTGTGGAGTCATCCTAGTACTCACAGGCTAGTGTCCAAAAAAATAGGGATTATTATTTTGCATGTTTTAGCCTCCAAAATTGAAAGTGAGCACAATTTCAGATAGAACAATACATGTGATGTTGCAGATTGTTCTGATGTAACTATTGACAATTGGCCACATCAAGAGTCCTATCAAAATGTAAAAACAATTTTCTTTATTACCAAAAAATGTCCCCTATATCGAGTACGTGAGTCCTCCATTTCTCTCACTGAAAGAAAACACGTCATCTTTTCTTCCTTCACCTTTTTGTTTGCTGCTGTTTAACTCAAACATTTATGGCAATAGGAATTGACTAGCATAAAACTGATGTTAATAAACTGATTGCATTGCTACTCTTTGTGCTTCAAGAGTGATTTTAGGAAACAATCATCGCTTATTAATGATATAAGAAGAGTTGGATTAGGTTTATTTCACAATTAATATTTCAAAAAATTGTGAACTACTTTTTAATTTTTAATCCATGGATGGTTTTACTTTTGTATTATTTTTTTGCCACTCCTAAAATTTGTCATTAAATTACCAACTATTTGACCTCGAGAATGGCTGTTCTTCTCTAACTTAAATTTAAAATTGTTGTCTGTATGCTATTTTGCCCAGTGGATAGCAACACTGAACTTTTAAAAGTTTAGAAAAGTCATTCTGAATGTCATTTGAAAATACCAAATGGCTGCTTCAACTAGTTCTTTTAGCTATAGACACTCACTGGTCACTTATATACTATCTGAATAGAAATGTTTAAAATGATGTGTGATTGTCAGCCCACATATATTTTTCAAACTGATCTAAATTATTTATAGTTTTCTAGGGCAATTTTTGCAAAGATATAAAATAAGTTTATGTTTTGACGAGACACAGGCTGTTTTACGGAGGGTCTGGGATGGCGTGTGATGTGAACCAGAGGGAAGAAGAAGTGCGTGAATCTGCAGCTGCAGCGTGGGATTACGCACTATTATCTCTTGCCTACATAACTTGACTATAAGAAGCAGAGGCTCAGAAGGGGAAAAAGAAGTCTGAGACATGATATAGATCAGAGATTGTACAGAGGCAAGCAGCAGGAGTGAATGATTATCAGCAAATGTTTCAAAATCTGCAACTACAGTTTATACGTTGACTGACAAATTGTCCCCAGCACCAGCCCTGTCAAAATGTCACATGACCTATATTAAAATTACTTTATTTTAACAATGTGGGATCTTTTGTGGTTTTATTGTCATGATTGAATTATGTATGTACCTGTTAAGTAAAAAGTAGAAGTTTTCTTTAAGGAAACCAAAAACAGAAATGCCACCTATCTTGGTAACTAGGGACTTCTTTAGGAAGAGCAAAATTAAGGGGGTAAAGAAACTAACCAAGAAATTTATAAGAATTTTGGCCTGGATTGCCTGTACTTCTAGGAGCCTGTACTTGGGTTCCAGTCATAAGATGTGGCACACGAAATGAGGCCTTTTGCCCCACAGGCGTTCATGCTCTAGCTCCTACAATCTGTAACTGCGGTATTTTACTTGGCAATGGGCCATTGCAGATGTGGATGAGGAGATGGGCTTTACAATGGTGAGATTGTCAAGGTGGGCCCAATCGAATTATAGAGCTCTTAAAAAGTAAAGGAGGAAGGTAGGTAAATGGGTCAGAGAGATGAGAACAAGAGGATTTGGTGCCCCGTTGCTGCTTCTGAGTTGCAGGGGCCATGTGCAAGGACTAAGGTGGCCCTTAGCTGACAGCCAGGAAGAGAAAGAGACCTCAGTCCTGCAACCACAGGAAAGTGAATCCTGCCAACACCAGAATGAAGAAGGAAACTGGTTCACTCGTAGAGCCTGCAAAAGGAACACAGACCTGCTGACAGCTTGGTTTTGTCTGGTCGACCTGCCCTGGACTTCTGACTCCAGAACTGTAAGATAACACACCTGGGTTGGTTTAACTGCCTAAATTTGTGGTAATTTGTTATAGTAACAATAGAAAACTAATACATGGTTTCTGAAAAGTATATACAATATTTTGTATATTTGTGAATGGCTGTTTTTCTGATGAAGGAGGCTGTGTCTTTTAAGAGTCAATGGCGCGCACACACACACAAATCAAGAAGTTTTTACCTTTATTATCCTTTCCCATATTGTAACATTGACAATCTCTTCATGTACTATGAAAGTAGATATTTTTATTTTACACATTCAGTTGGGAGAAATATGTTTGGTGACAAACAGCTGTATCTAAGAGCATTCTGCTTACTGATCCCTTCTCTACTTCCCATTGCATTCTTTTACCTCTCCAGCAGGCATCATTTGGCTTTCACTTATTATGTTTCCTGTTGACTGCGAGATAATATGGTAACTCAGAGTGAATGGTGAGTTCTTAGGGTGCAAGATTTATTATATTTTACAAGTCAGGAGTGTCTTGTAATAGTAAGTTCTGCAAAAATATTCACCGTCGAATCACAGAGGTTAGATTCTGTCTCAGGACAATGAGGTGGACTATGAATCATTTTAAATTCTGTACAGAACTCTAATGCAATCTATATGTTAATTTATTCTTTATATGTCAATATTGTTTTCTCTATAAAAGGAGAGCTCCCAGATTTCTATAAAAAATATCTCAGGGCCATCAGATTAATTTATATGAAGAGAGTCTAGCTTACGAGGTAATCATTGGTTTAGAAGTTTAACATTGTTCACTAATCAACTTGACTCTCTATAATAATAGCTTTTATTTCACTATGGCCAACATCTACACAGACTTCAGTGGAGCATATGTCAATGTTTATAACTGTAATAAAAATTCAGTGATATTTATTAATAAACCACCATGGGCCAAATATTATTTGGAACGTCCACAAGATTCACAGATAGAAACCCTGGGATAAATGAATATGTTAAAATTTTGAAAGGAAGAGATGAGGATTTGATAGGCTCATGTTTCTTATTAGGTTGTTTGAGAGTGACTTGAAATTATATTGAATGCTGGCAAAGAGAAAGAGAAGATGATGAGTGAGACTGAACTGTGCACATGGGCAGCTGCTTCGTGTTTAGACGCATTTAAAAATCTTTATAAGATACGGAGTTAATGAAGTTTTAATAGGATGTACACAGGGTCTTCAATGTAGAATTTCACTAAAGCACCTATACAGAAGGAAAATTGCAAAGAAGTTTGAGACAAGGGAAAATTACTAAAATGAAATTCAACATGAAATAATGCAAGGGAGCATGTCTGTAGAAAAATAATCAGAAACACACTCAGTGGAAGAGAGACATTTGGAAAACAGTCAACCCAAATTTGATAGAGGGGAAAGCATACTAGACAATAAATTAAGTGAGATGGAAATTCTGTGACAATCTGAAAGAAGAAAACTAAAAACTATCTCCATGGTCACATCACGTCACCAAACAAGAAAGTACGCCTGGACTAGAATTCACTACAGTGCTTTTTCCCTTTCTTCTGTACTTAAGAACTCAGAGAAACTGGAAGGAGTTCAAAAAATAGCACAGTAAATATAATTTAGAACCTGAATGGACTGATTTATATAGTGAGTAGAAAGATATAAAATATGCAGTCCTTGGCTAAAAGAAATCTATAGTGAACCCTGATTGTCAAAAGCCTTTAAAGGATTTATATACTGAGCAGTAGATGGTGATTTGGTTCAAATAAAAGGAAATTTAGGCTTCAGAAACTCAGTGACATGAATGTGAACTCTGATGCTGAAGACATTTCTCTAATTTTAATACTAAAACTTAAAATGGTCCAAATAGTGCTTGATTCTAGCACTTGTTTTGTTATTATTATTTTTTATTTTGTAGCTTTTGCTAAACGACCCAGGGACAGAGTTTTGTGATAGTTTTGTATCTGTGCCATTCACTTTCTAACAGATCATATTGCCCATTTAAAGCCTTACCTCCACGGTATATAAGTACCAATTTTGTAATCACAGTTTAATAATAAGTCTCGAAATCTGGTAGGGCATGTCCTCCTCTTTGTTCTCCTTCAAAAAGTCTTGGCAGCTTGTTTCGACTATGTATATATTCTCCATGCACTTACTGATTTTAATGGATTCAACAATAAACAGAAAACCAAAATACCTCTTTTTCTGAGCATCATTTTCATTTAGAAGTCAATGCATATAAATATAGTTTCATTTACTCATAGTTTAGCTTTGACATCAGTATGCTTAACAAATGTCACATCCTCAACCTAAGAATAATGTATGACATTCTATTTTTCTTTTCATTTAAACCCAAATTCCTATGTTTTTAAATACGATTTTAATGAGGCCTTTCTTCTTGATTTTCACTGTACCACTCATCAGCCCTTGTAACAAAGTGCTCCTGAGTTCTTCATGTATTGTTTCATTTGGTAAATGTCATTTAGAGCACTGTTACTTATGTTGGGAGATAGAGTTTCTCGAACATAGTAGGTTCTCAATTTTTGTTGATCAAATGAATGACTGGTTGAGAAGACTATGACAGAATTGTCTGAGATGTTACGTATTTTAAATCACCGTAAGAACAAAAATGAATGTGGGACAGAATAGGAATGTAGGGGAGAAAGGCACTAGATGTGATAATTCAGGAGACTTTTTGGCTAATTACAGCACTAATAATATCAGGATCTGGTACTTTCTGAGCCAGAGCACATGACCAAGAAGCAAATGTAAGCCAAGCTCCGCCACTGACCTCCACTAGCAGCAAGGGGGAAGAATTAGAGTCCTATCGAAGTCTCTTTATCTATGGGTGCCCCCCTTAGCCTATTGTAGTGGCAATAAAATTAAAACCAACAGCAGTAACAAACCAGAAGCAACAGAGTTATTAAAGAACAGGCACGGCTGGCTTTAGAGCTGAGAGCCTGTTGATGAGAAGTGCCTGGGAAGAGGTGGGACATGACCCATCCCACCACGGTCAAATCAGGCGAAGTCAGGAGGCGGTTTGCTATTGGGAAAAGTAACCAGGAACAAAAGCAAGTTTTGTAATTGTGTCTCAGTATGCCCTTGCACTCTGCCCACCTGTGTGCACGGAAGCTAAAGCAATATCAGCTCTGGAACATCCTCCAAGCTTTTTCTTTTCTGAGCTGTGGTCCTAGTACAAGAGTTTCCTCCTTCTTTACACACACACACGCACACACTCACACTTACAGCTGCAAGGGTAAATTGCATTTAATGGATGCCATCTGAATATTATAAAGCCAGATAAAATTTGCATACCTGTATCTTCCCTCAACCCAGAGTTGAAAAAGACATTCTGCTACATTCTGCTAAAATTTAACCTTACTCCAAAGGCATGCAAAGTCCCTCCTTTCTGATCATCATCACTGGTCTAGCTGTGTCACTCTTCCTTCAAGGGTGTCTACACAGAATATCAAGCAGCAGTGTCCTAAAAGCTGTGAATTAGAAGACCATAAAATCATAAAAATTATCAGCTTCACAGGTCTGGCCAAGATAAGAAGGGAATGAAAAGAAAATAGAAAATTCTACTTTAAAAATACAGTGCACCCCTGAGACATAGTAAATAAACATGAGTTGTTAAAACATTTAAAAAATAGCTAATATTTGTCATGTATAAAGATTATGTATAAATAAAAAAGAAAAGCTTGGAAACACCAATAAAAAAGAGAGATACTATGTGAATGGGCAGTTCTTAGAATAATAAAAAAGAAAAACAACCAGAGGGCACTTGAAAAATTCTTAATTTCACTGATAATAGAATAAAAAGTAAGTTACAATGACACTAAGGTACTTTCCATCTAACTGATTTACAATACTAAAATAAATCACAATTATCAAGTACGTTAGGAAATAGGTGCCATCACATTTTGCTGGGTGTGTGCTGGTTTTATGCATTGGCATAGTTTTTGCAGGAATTTTAGGAGACTGCTTTATGTAAATCGAAATTGTACTTCTACCTAGGAAACTTCCTAAAAGTAAAATTTCCAAGTGAAAGTATAATTTAGAAATTTTACTTTCAGGAAAATTCCTTTACAAGTAATGACAAATAATGTGTAAAATATAAGGAAAACAAGTTTTCTGAAAAAATGAAGCAATTGGAAACAACCAAATGTCCAACACTAGTAGATACAGCAAGCAAATTTAGATACGTCAATTGGAGGAAATGTTATTCTGGCATTAAAATAAGTGAGGTGTAAATAAATGTTTCACGAATAAAGCAACTTGCAGAATACTATATTACCTTCAGATGGTTCCTAGGCCAGATAAGTCCTGAAATCCAGAGGTGTCAGTTTCTACAAGAACATCAACAGCTTCATCCCCCATCCCATATTGTCAACACCCCTTTTCAACATAAAAAGTTAGATTGAGCATAACACAAAAATCCCTAAAGAGTGGTGGAAATATCAAAGGATAAGGATGAGTTATAATAGAGAAGTTAGGATTTAACTAATGATTATGACTGCTGAATTATTACATTGATATTTCTTTTTAGTCTCCTGTGTCTTGGAGCAGCTAGAAGAAAAAACCTGAAATCGTGGAACTGTAATCCATACAAAACTTTGAAATTTGTTCTATGACTACTTGTTAGGATTTACTTTGAAACTTATAGCCTTTTTGTATATATGTTGTATTTCACAATAAAAATATTATAATTAAATTTTGAAAACAAAAGTTCTTAGATATACACTAAAATATTAGTAGTAAGCATTGGAAATCTTCTTGCTGCATCTCCAAACAGGAAAACAGAAAGGTTTGTAAGTATTTAAAAGAGGAGTAATGTACTTCCTGAATTATTGCCTAGGTGGTAAAATTACCAACAATTCATAAAAGGGACAAAAGACAATTCACAGATTAGTAACAGCAAGAAAGAAGGTAGCCACACCCCAAGGTTGCAGAGAATAAAGGAAAAGGCAGCGTTACTTGACTCTAGGGGATGAGTCACCTGTTAGAGATAGAAACCGTGCACCTGTCCAGGACTCTTCCAGACAAGCCACTCAAGTCAGAGAGAAGGCAGAACACGCTGTCAGAAAATCAAGTCCATGATGTAGAGGGCTAATTAAGAAACACATTAGGTGAAATTAACTGAAGAGAGATGAAATAAAATAAATATACAGAACAGACTAGAAAATTCCACTTGACAAGTTAGGTTGTCCTTAAAGATAAGTTCTGAATGTGGAAATACCAAGGAGTCATTGTATCATCGAATTTTATTAAGATGATCTTCTCATAGACATAACTTAGAAAATTATTTTTCAAAAAACAAGTATAGTCATACATATAGACAAAGAAGTTACCTATATGGGAATCAAATGAAGATAATTTTACAACTTTCCATTTCCAAACCAATAAATAACATAAAATAATGAGAAAAAGTGGAGACTTAGAAATACTAGCCAGTTAAATTCTCATTCATGAGTGAAGGGAGCAGCTATTTTTAGATATATTTAAGATCTCAGGGAAAATACTACCAAAGTATAATTCTCGAAGCTAACACTGCTTGAAGATACATATAGAATTAGAATAAGGACTCAAAAACTAAAATCAGAAATAAAAATTTGTGTCATTCAGCCTTGGAATTAGTTATTCATACAGCAATAAGTCTGAGAAATATTCAAGTAAAGTTACATATTTTACACAAAATACAGAGAGAAAGAGGGAAGGAGGGTGATGTGGTCTAAAGTGTTAAATGTTAGATAGATTTAAAACGAAAAGTAGGAAGACAAAGTATAGGTATAGATACAGAAATTAGAACTATATTATGAAATTATTTTTGCATCACTTTATCACAATATTAATTAAATTAACTTGCACAAAGATGACTCAACATTGGTTTCATACTTTATCTTGATAATTATATATTAAAATTCATTAGGGCGTGCCACGGTGGCTCAGTGGCAGAATTCTCACCTGCCCTGGTGACCCAGGTTCGTTTCTCAGTGTCTGCCCATGTAAAAAAAAATATTTTTGAAAGAAACAAGAAAATAAAATTAAATTTATTTTAAGGGAACAAATGTACTCTTGGAAAAATCAGATCTAGAAGACAGAATAAGAAGAAAACCACACAAACAAAAATGAATAAGTATACAAATAACAGGACTAAATAAAGACTGTACAACATTTGGATCTACTTGTTATGTATTTACATGACTTGTTAGATTGTAGTAACCATTTCAAGACTTTTTCAATATTGTATCTAATTGTTCATCAGTAAAATATACATTTTAATAGTCAATATTTATATATATGTACATTTCATACTATAATATGTTTACTATATTTTGAAGTCTTCTTCAAGAAGAAAAACAAAATAAAAATAGTATTAAAAATATAAATACTGCTTTAATTAATGTTAAATATATTAATTTTGCATTCTAGCTATTTTAAATATTATTATCCTCTTGATTCTTAGTATACTAATGCACAGTCTCATTTCCTTCATTTTATGTCACGTTTTTAAAGGAAAAATGAACATCACTGCATAACACTAAATTAAAAAATTAAAGATAAAAGCATATAAAAGTCAGCCAAAATTCCTTTAAAAAACCTTGTTTAAGCTATAGGATCATACTAGGATGCACAGCAAAGCGTTTCTATATGAAGTATATTTGAAACTGCACATTTTAGATAGAATTGCTTCTTGAAAGGTCAGAACTGCTGGGGGGAAGAAAAAGGCAAACGTGAATATATGGGAAACACTGTTTAGCTTAATTGTCTAATGAAAATAATTGACTGGTTGAATTTTCCTCCTCACAGCTGGTTCCAGCAACTGACAGCCATTGCAGGCTCATCATCAGACCCCACCTAGGGAAAGGCCCCGAGAACTTCCCAGCTGCCCCTCCATGCCTCCTTTCAGCAGCTCCATGGTCTTGGCTCTTCCTATGGACTGGTTGTGACTCCTCTGAGCTTCCAATTTCCCCTCTTGAACGTCAACTACCCCCCTCCTCAGTTTCCCTCAAGTGTGCATAAGGTCTGATTCCTACATAAATTCTTTAGCTCATACTCATAGTAATCCCCCCCCCATTGAACCCTGACACATAAAAAACGACTTAAAGCTTTCTTTTCTTATGCTGTCCTTCTCGAGATTTATTATAAATGGTAAACTGCCTTGCTAAAAATAATTTGGAAGATTTCTTTCCACTTCATGCCCTGAGGTGATGCAAATAAAATTGGCATTTTCTTTTGAAGAAAGACACGATTATCTTGATATCATCTTTGGTAACTTTTGGGCCATTTTGACTTTCAGTTTTCTTATTCATGTTTCATTTGAACCTCAACTTCATCATGGTTTTCATTTTTATTTTTCAGTCTCTGTGATTATTGTACCATTCATATATATTTTTAGTTCTGCTAATATATTCCTGCATAATTGCTTGTTAGCTCTTTTTGTTTCCTAAATTCTTCAGTTAAATTTTATATCTTTTATATGGACTATGTCTTCTTCTTAATATTTATTTAAAGTTCAAAATATTCTCTTCTACTTTTGTATAACCCATGCATACTGCAATATGGTATTATTACTATTATTATTTTCTAAAATAAGAAAAATAGACAGTCAATTGGAGGGTTCATTCATCATAATAACAGTCACTGCAATAAAGTAATTTACAAATTCTTCAGAGAAAGGCATTTTGACTCATATTTTTACATTCAGTCAGGCTGTATAAACAAAATGAGATTTTTATCCAAAAGTTATGCATTTGGATACAAGTAACAGAAGTAACTAACTTTAGATTGGCTCAAATAACAGTGGGTATGGGGCTGAAATGGCTCAGTCAACACTGTGAGTCCTTTTCTCTAAGATAGCCCTGGTTCTTTTCTCCATGTACATGACAATATCCACAGATTGGTAGAAAGATGGCAAAAAACTTTCTAATACACATCCTATTCTCAAAAATATTTATAGAAAGAAAGATTGAGGCTATTTTGCCAGAGTTTCTTCATTAAAAATGAGGAAACTTTATTATCACAAATCAGTGTCACCTGTAGCTAACATGGTATTCTAGTTTGCTAGCTGCTGGAATGCAATATACCAGAAATGGAATGGCTTTTAAAAGGGGGAATTTAATAAGTTTCTAGTTTACAGTTCTAAGGCCAAGAAAATGTTCCAATTAAAACAAGTCTATAAAAATGTCCAATCTAAGCCATCCAGAGAAAGATACCTTGATTCAAGAAGGCCGATGAAGTTCAGGATTTCTCTCTCATCTGGAAGGTCACATGGCAAACACAGTGTCATCTGCTAGCTTTCTCTCCTGGCTTCCTGTTTCATGAAGCTCCCGAGAAGGCATTTTCCTTCTTCACCTCCAAACATCACTGACTGGTGGACTCTCTGCTTCTCGTGGCTACATCATTCTGCTCTTTTAGAATCTCTCTTTCTCCAAAATGTTTCCTCTTTTATAGGATTCCAGCAAACTAACTAAGACCCATCCAAATGGGTGGAGGCATGGCTCCACCTAATCCAGTTTAACAATCACTCTTGATTGAGTCACCTCTCCAGGGAGGTGATCTAATTACAGTTTCAAACATACAGTTCTGAATAGAGATAGAAGAAACAGCTGCCTTTACAAAATGGGATTAGGATTAAAGCATGGTTTTTCTAGGGTACATGCATCCTTTCACACCAGCACAAAGTACTTGCATAAAGTACATATTCATTTAGCAGATGCTTTTTAATGGATTTTTCTCTTTCAGGGAACTGAACCAATTCCCACATCCAGGTGATGCTATGCACAAAATGATTTAGGCTTAGGTTACTGAACTAATCATCGGCAACCTAATGTAATTATTCTTAGACCAATCAGAGCAACCCCTCATAATGGGAATAGTTTTAGCTTCCTCTGAAGAGTGTATATGGTATGGTGGTAGAGTATGAATATAAAATACAATGAACCAAGGGAAAACGGCAATGCAGTAGTGAAATGTAATTTTTTCAAAGATATAAGGGCCCAGAGAATTGCTCTCAAATAAGACTTTCCTGTAAAAACTACTAAAGTTGTAACTTCAGAATTCCAAGGAATATATGAAGCTGATATAGCCATAGTGAGCACAGAGGCCATAATTTAGAGTATTCTGTGAACAATTGTATATGCCTGTTTGATTAAAAATTCAACAAAACTCTTTATTCAATACAACTTAGAACATGAATTTTCAAATTCTAACTATCTAATATTCTTAGCTGTTATAGCTTAGAGGAGGATAGATGAAGATATTTAAAATACTCAGAAGAAATCTGGAAAGAGTATTTGAGAAAACTATTTAAAAAATCTTAATTTAAACAGATTCAAATACATTTAGTCAACCAATTTTCCTCTCATCTTTCAACTATGGACTAAGGAAACATCTATGAGAAAAAAATATTTAAAAATTATTGTACAAGGTAAAAAAAAATACATGCCCTGAAATTTAGACTATTCTTAAGATTGGAAATAGCTAATTGACCATTCTGTTATGCCAAATCTAATTATTTGGAAGATGTAGCTGCAGTATTTTTCCAGGATTATATTTTTAGGATTTTCCTGGGAGATCTCGTAAACTTGAATAAAAACTATACTCATATAAGGTTATAATCCCAATTTAGCCCCCAAATCATCCAGCTAATTATATTAAACAAATATGACTAATTCTCCATTGAAAACTTTCCAGGAAGAACTTTATTTTGCCTTCTTAGCATATAATCCCTGGATTTAGAGAATTTAAGGGTTCTAGAACTAAAAAGCAAAAATTGAAGAGAGCAGATGATGTTTTTTGTTTTGTTTTGTTTTAGAGCGAGTAAATAGAAAATTTATTAGATACACATGTGAGAAGACAGGTAAACACTTGTGATGGCTTGAAAGGAAGTATGTCCCCTAAGAAAAGCCATGTTTTAATATAAATCCCAGTTCATAAAGGTAGAATAATCTCTATTCAATACTGTATGTTTGAAACTGTAATGAGATCATCTCCCTGGTTGATGTGATTGAGTTAAGAATGGTTGTTAAACTGGATTAGGGGATGACATGTCTCCACCCATTTAAGTGGGTCTTGATTAGTTTCTGAAGTCCTATAAAAGAGGAAACATTTTGGAGAATGAGAGACTCAGAGAGAGCAGAGAATCCTGCAGCACCATGAAGCAGAGAGTCCACCAGCCAGCGACCTTTGGAGATGAAGAAGGAAAATGCCTCCCGGGGAGCTTCATGAAACAGGAAGCTAGGAGACCAAGCTAG
Organism: Tamandua tetradactyla; assembly: GCF_023851605.1. Lineage (NCBI taxonomy): Eukaryota > Metazoa > Chordata > Mammalia > Pilosa > Myrmecophagidae > Tamandua > Tamandua tetradactyla. The sequence goes on from NC_135352.1 coordinate 36,207,903, forward strand.
CAGATGACACCATATTCGCCATGTGCCTGTCCAGCCGAGAGAGAAGCCCTGACTGTGTTCGCCATGTGCCTTCTCACTTGAGAGAGAAACCTTGAACTTCATCGGCCTTCTTGAACCAAGGTATCTTTCCCTGGATGCCTTTGATTAGACATTTCTATAGACTTGTTTTAATTGGGACATTTTCTCAGCCTTAGAACTGTAAACTAGCAATTTATTAAATTCCCCTTTTAAAAAGCCATTCCATTTCTGGTATATTGCATTCTGGCAGCTAGCAAACTAGAACAACACTCTTGCAAATAAAGAAAGATGGAGAGCAAGGGGCCCCCAACATTGGGATCATCTGCTTTTATTGCTCTGCCTCAAGGGCTCCTTCACAGTTTTTTCCTCTCTCCTCTCTCCCTGTTCTAGCTTGTCTCAAATTTCCCCTCAGAGAGTTCTTGCCTGCTAATCTTAAGGGATTGCTGAGGGGTAAGGGTCTATCTTCTGTAGCTGATTCTGGCTTGCCAGGGGCTATATGCTCTGCCTGACAGGGTGTGGAATTTTCTGGCCATCTCATTTAAGTTGAGAGGGGAGAAGTCCTGAAGGGAAGTTGGGATACTTGAGCATGCGTGCATCAGCATTGGTCTGGTGTGAAAGGCTACTAGTCTAGAAGAAATAAACTCGGTGAGAGGTTTAAAAATGCAAGGGCTGATGAATGGCAAGAGAAGGACAGAAGTGAGTGGGCTTAGGAGACAAATTAGCCAAGTGAGATTAGGGAAGAGATAAGGAAATGACCATCTTTCAGGTCCAAGAAGGAATCTTAGCTGGGCAGCCTGTTCCAGCCACATACACAAAGATGGCTCATGTTTGAAGTTAAGGGGTGCAGGAATGAGGCTTATAAGGGGCTTAATTGATTGGGCTACGGCTTTGGCTGCCATGTTGGAACAGTTATTGCCTCAAGAGATGTTAGTGTTATTTTCTAATGGCCAGGACAATGAATTACAGCTTTATTTTTGTTAAGAGCATGGCATTAAATAAATTGACGATCTCTTGGTGGTGTTTAACCAGAAGAAAGCCTTGCTTTCTCAACACTACTGCATGAGCATGCAAAACTAGGGAGGCATAGCCTTTTTCCTTTTCCAAGTACTAGAGTTCTAGAGCTCAGATGAGGACAATTAACTTTTCTTTTTGGTCTAAAGTTCCTGGGGGGCAGAACTTTGGCTTATTAAATTGGAGCCATTACTGCTTAAGAGAGTAGAGGAAATTCCCAGGTGAGGAACTTTAACAGTTTTATGTTTTTGTTTTTGTTTTTAGGTTTATGGGACCTTTAACTATATATATATATATATATATATATATATATATATATATATATATATATATAGTTAAAATACTCTGGCTTTTTTTTTTGGATAATGCAGAAGCTAAAGTTTTAGAATATAGGCAATGTTATATTTACCTTAGTCCTAACTAACTTAGCATCATTTACATGCTGCTGTATGGAGTAATGTGATTTTCAAAGCTGCTAAATTTTAACTCTGAGTCATGGGTATCATACAGATACATAAAGTTCTAGAGAACTAGTAGGTTATACAAAAGAGCAAAATATCTCAGAATTTAGAAATAACAGTTAAATCTTAAGAGTAAATGTGATTGCTGTAAGAGTTTACACTTTAAGTTTTAATTTTTATGAACATTTTAAATGAATTTACTTATAGAAATAAAAATATTTGAGAATTACTTTGTATTGGGGTCATCAATTACAAATTAAAGTAGAAGGTCTGTCTTGTTTTACTTCTACATATTTACCAGGGTTATGTTAATGAACAGGAGGGATATAATTTTTATAATTGCCTTGCTTCTCTTTTAAAGTCCTTTTTGTTGAAGATGAAGTTCTGACATATTTAACCAGAATAAAGTAGTATAACTGACAAAGTAAACTTGGGTATTATATAGATAAGCATTAGGATATGGCATGGAAAGTGAGAACATTATTAAGTCTTTAGGAATTTTATACATTTTTAAAATATGTGAATAACATTTTACTTATACAAATTTAATTTAACAGGATAAAAATTGTAATATATAATATGTTAAATTATCTTAGTACATCACTTTTACAAGGTGAAAATGCAAACTTTACAAGGTAAGTTTTCCTTTAAGAGTGAGAAGACTTGTGTTCTGAAGCAAAGGATGATAAGATTAACATAAACATTAGCACGAATGTTATTCTGATATGATATAAAACCTATTTTCAAGTACAGAACTCAATTAAGAAAAAATTTTATGACTTTTCATTCAAAGCAGTTTAACTGAGAGCAGAATTGACTGTGATAGAATAATTCTTATAAACCTGATATAACTTCCTGCAGTTAGCTGTAACTATAAAATTTACTTTATAAACTTTCCACATCCATTCAAGACCTGCCCACAAAATTTACTTTCTCAAACCTTCCACAACTTTCCATATCCATTCAGGACTTCTAGTCAGTAACGACTATAAAATTCAATTTCTTAAACCTTTCTACAACTTTCCATATCCAGTTAACAATGATTGCTTGTTAACTGGATATTACTTATAATAGGAACATGTTACTTTACACTGTTAATATAGTGGAAGACTGTACTTTGAGGCATTTGGAGGTCAGGAAGGTCTGCTGCTAATGTATTTTTAAAGATATAGGCATTGATTGTACACCATATATGGGCTGTATGTATATGAAGATTTTCCAATAAAAAATATTTTTTAAAAGACATAGGGATTATCTTGAAACTCTTGGGGAGCACTGTTTAAGTGAGTAGGATGAGAATTGTATTTTTAGGTCCCTGCCATTCAATAGAAAATAGGTATTGAGAATTAGGTTGAAGAGGAATAAAAAATGCATTTTTAAGATTCAGAACTGAAAATTTGCCTCCAAGCTGGGTGTATTTGCATTATAGCCCTGGGATGCTTTTATCCTATACAGACAGGTTTATTTGCTTAAGAATCTTGTCTGGGAAGCTAAGAGGCCTCAATCTAGCAGGGGCTATAGGTTAAACAAGGGGGTAAACCATAGCTGGGTTTATTGGGCTTAAGGTGGCCCCAAGGAGTGAAAAAGACCCTTCTAGAAGGGGTGGAACATACTGATACTAAGAACTGAAGATTTTAAAGTATACTGCCAATTTGATAAAGAAGTGGTTGAGTGAAGGTCCTGGCTTCATGGCATTTACCCCTACCATGGGACAGGTTCATGGGGATAATGGGCCTGGGTGACAGGTCAAAAAAGAATAAGTGGCTCCAGTATTAATTAAAAATAGTCTTACCTGCCCCATCATAGGTCATTTGGGTCTTGTCAAAATTTATGCTCTTCAGCAATGTCTAGGGAGCCACTAGCAGTTCTTGGCCACCTTGGTCTTACTCAGGAATGGTCTCTAAGGCTCTCAGGAGAACTTTGACTTCCCTTCTGGGCCGTGTCCAGCTTTCCCACACCTGGGGCAAGGCTCAGGGGCTCTCTGTGTTCCTGAGGGCACTGATACTTCCACTGCCCCATCTTTCTGCACTTACAGCATGACCCAGCTGCTTCTGCCCACCCCAAGGTGGCTGCTTGCTGTTCATCATAGGCACTAAGAGCCAAGCTGTGTTCCTCTCTCTCCTTACATTTTACTCCTCCACAGCTCTGCCCCAGTTATTCAAGACAGAAAAACAGCATTCATGAGATCATTCATAAGGGTTTGTGGCCCAGTGGTCAGTTTCTGGACTTTCTTACTTATATTGGGAGGATGACTGACTAATAGAATAGGTTTTAAACATTATTTGCCCCTCTGGAGAGTCAGGGCCTACTTGGGTATATTTTTTTATAGTCTTCACTAGCCTTCTCTGAAATAAAGCGGTGTTTTCCTTATCCTTTTGAGTTATGCCCTATAGCATATTATAATTTATATGTTTGAAGGCACACTTTTTCATTCCTTCTTTTAGACAAGTTATCATGTGGTCTTTGGCTCTCCAGTCCACCTGACCTTTCTGGTAGATCTAATATGGGTCAGCATTTGGAACTGCTACTGCCCCTACTGCATATTGGGCAGGCTGCTGGCCTGTGAGTTGGTCTACTTAGACTTGAGCTTTAGTCCAGATTTGACACTTTTCCTCAGGAGTGCCACAAGAGGAAAGAATGACTTGCACACACACACACCCAGACAAATTTATAGGTTAATACCATGTTCTTTAATTCTTCAGCTAATTTAGAGGTGTCTTCACAAACATAACATAATTTGCAAGTGAGCTTCATGGATTTATTCTGATACAGGGTCATAAAAAGCTGCATGTTAGGCATTTTTTGCCACTTTTGCTCTTTTTTACAAATGAGATTTAACTGTAGGGTAGGGTTAGATTCTTTTTGGGTGTTGCCAGGATTAGGCTGAAGGAAAGAAAAGAAATTGGGCTCTCCTGAAGGGGGGAATGTCCTGGGAAAGGCCAGTTGCACAATAAAATGTGGTTTGGTACACTTTTCAGGCAATCCACAGGGTCTGGGTAAGGACATATTATAGGACAGGGTCAGGAGTGAGGCTCCCTCTGTCCCTTGCAGTGCAGATTTTAGAAAGTGCATGCAAACTGAACGCCAGTAGCTTTCCCAAGAGAAAGGTCTACCAAGGTTTCAACCCTACCAGAGAGTTATAGTGGGGAGAAGAAATTGTGGTCCAGGGCAGGTGAGGACTGGAGACCCAACACAAACGAGCAGGGAATAAGAGAACCTATATGTCCTTTTTAAGATGAATGGGAGAATTTATTGGTTGTCAGAAGCTTAACTTACTTCAATCAGGATAGCTGAAACTTTTACTTATCCTGAAAACCTCACTTCTGGCTTTCAGGAGGAGACATATCTATTGGAACTGGCCCAATCCTCCTGGGCCTAAACCCCAGGTGACACCCTAAAATGTCAAAGACAACACCTTGCTCGTTACAAAAGTCTATAGCCCAGAGTTCTGTGTTATAAAAGATGGAATGTCTTAAAGGCATTAAAAGCCAGACAAAGGAGAAAGAGGGAGCTTCTCATCTTGTAGCTACTATATAGCAGGGGAGAGGATCTCTGTCAAAGAGATAAAGAGAAAAATTGATTCATCAGGAAGGGCCTGGGTCCTCAGAGGGGAGGAAAGGAGAGTGTCAGGAAGTGCTGGAGAGCAGAGGAGAGAGAAAGGGACTTGATTTGGTTCCCATTGGATTCCCACTGGAGTCCCCAATCAGGTCCCAAAGAGTGGTATCACGTGCTGCCCTGAACCTCCTTAAATCTACATGGTATGGAGACAAGGATCCTGCCACCTCCAACAAGAGAGCAACAGGCTAGAGGTGAACCAAGGTTATGTCCTGTGGGAGCTGCTGCATTGGAGCTCCTAGATTAATCCAAGTGAGTGGGGAAGTTGCAGAAAGCCAAGCGGAGGGAAAGAGAGAGAGCTTGGCAGAAAGACAAGTGAGAAGAAAAAGTGAAAGCTTGCATCCCAGTTTCCTGGTACTCACCAGTACAGATGGTCAGAGAAGAGAAGGGCCTCCTGGCTGGCTTGACAAAATTTATTGCTGGATTTCAGCTTCCAGGTTCTTGCCCTTGTCATGAGAAAGAATCCAAGAGTGCAGCCCAGATAGGGCAAGGAGGTAGAACATTTATTACATATACATGTAAGAAGACATGTGGGTGTTCTCACAAGTAAAGAAAGATGGAGGGCAAGAGGTGCAAATGACTTTTTTTTTTAACTTTTTTTATTGTATAGTATAACATATATACAAAGCAAAGAAATAAAAAAGTAATAGTTTTCAAAGCACTCTTCAAAAAATGGTTACAGGACAGATCTCAGAGTTTGCAATGGGCTACCATACAATCCTCTCATAATTTTCCTTCTAGCTGCTCCATAATATAGAAGGCTAGAAGGCTTAAATAGTTTTTTATCACAGTACCACAATTAGTTGTAGAACATATTTCAGAAACTTTGACATGGGTTAAAATTTCACAATTTAAGGTTTTTACTTTTATCTTCTCTATAATACTGGACACTAAAAGAGATATCAATTTAATGATTCAGCATTCATATTCATTTGTTAATTCCTATCTTCTATGTATAATTCCACCATCACTTTTGATCTTTCCATACCTCTCTTTGGGATTGTTTGGGATATGGCTATTCTAAATTTTTGAAATTGGAAAAGTCTGTCGCTAATATGGGGAAGGGGGTTGGACAACCTTTTCAATCTTCTTCATCTTCAATATGGTAATATTACTTCTAGAGCCACTAGAAACTCACCTTCACTCCTATCTATTCCCTTACATTAGAATTCAACTTCATTAGCTAAAGGTTCACCCATCTCTAGCTTCTACATATCTCTAAGGCCCCTATATTCTGTATTATAAACCTCTGATTATACCTTACGTTGGTCATAAAAGTGGAATCATACAGTATCTGTCCTTTTGTGTCTGGCTAATTTCACTCAGCATTATGTCCTCAAAGCTCATCCATCTTGTCAGGTGCTTCAGGATGTCATTTTTTCTTATTGTTGCATAATATTCCATCGTATGTACATACCACATTTTGCTCATCCACTCATCTGTTGATAGGCACTTGGTTTTTTCCATCTTTTGGCAACCGTGAATAATGCTGCTATGAATATCAGTTTGCAAATCTCTGTTTTGTCATTGCTTTCAGCTCTTCTGAGTATATATCAAGTAGTGCTATTACTGTGTCATAAGGCAACTCAAAATTTACTTTCCTAAGGAACCACCAGTCTTCCATAGTGGCTGCACCATTATACATTCCCACCAGCAGTGCATAAGTGTCCCAGTTTTTCCACATCCTCGCCAACATTTATAGTTTCCTGTCTGTTTAACAGCAGCCATTCTTATAGGTGTGAGATGGTATTTCATTTCATTGTAGTCTTGATCTGCATTTTCCTTATAGCCAATGAAAATGAACATCTCTTCATGTGCTTTTTTTTTTTTTTTTTTTAACATGGGCAGGCATTGAGAATCAAACCCGGGTCCTCTGGCATGGCAGGCAAGCATTCTTGCCTGCCGAGCCACCATGGCCCGCCCTCTTCATGTGCTTTTGAGCCATCTGTATTTGCTCTTCAGAAAAATGCCTATTCATGTCTTTAGCCTATTTTATAATTGGGCTGTTTGTTCTTTTGTTGTTGAGTTGTATGATTCTTTGTATATACACAAAATTAAACCTTTGTCTGATATGTGATTTCCAAATATTTTCTCCCATTGAATTGACTGCCTCTTCAACTTTTTGACAAAGTTTTTTGAAGTGCAGAAGCATTTGATTTTGAGGAGTTCCCACCTATCTATTTTTTTCTTTGGTTGCTTGTGCTTTGGATGTAAAGTTTAAGAAGCTACTTCCTATTACTTGGTTTTGAAGATGTTTCCCTACATTTTCTTCTAGAAGCTTTAAGGTGCTAGTTTTTACATTTAGGTGTTTGATCTACCTTGAATTAATTTTTGCGTAGGGTGTAAGATAGGGGTCCTCTTTCATTCTCTTGACTATTGATATCCAGTTCTTCCATGCCCAATTATTGAAAAAGACTATTTTGTCCCAGTTCACAGGATTTGGGGGCTTTGTCAAAAATCAGATGGCCATAGAAATGGTCATCTATTTCTGCACTCTCAATTCAATTCCATTAGTCAATGCTTCTGTCTTTGTGCCAGTACCATGCTATTTTGACCACTGTGGCTTTATAATAGGTTTTCAAGTCAGGGAGTGGTAATCCTCCCACTTTGTTTTTCTTTTTTAGGATGCTTTTAGCTATTTGGGGTCTCTTTCCCTTCCAGAGGAATTTGATAGTTAGCTTTTCCAAATCTTCAAAGTAGGTTGTTGGACTTTTGATTGGCACTGGGTTTGATCTGTAGATCAATTTGGGGAGAATTGACATCTTAACTATATTTAGCCTTCCTATTCATGGGCAGGTAACGTCTTTACACATACTTAGGTCTCCTTTGATTTCTTTTAGTAATGTTATTTAGTTTTCTGTGTACAAGTTCATTATGACCCTAGTTAAGCTCATTCCTAAGTATTTGATTATTTTAGTTGCTATTTCGAATGGAATTCTTTCCTTAACTGACTCCTCAGATAGTCCATTGCTTGTGGATAGAAATTTATTGATTTTTGCACATTAATTTTATATCGCAGCACCTTGATGAACTTGTTTATTAGCTCACATAACTTTGCTGTAGATTTCTCAGGATCTTCCAAGTATAGTATCATATCATTTGTAAATAATGAGAGTTTTACTTCTTATTTTCCAATTTGCATGCCTTTTATTTCTTTGTCCTGCCTGATTGCTCTAGCTAGAACTTCTAGCACAGTGTTGAATAATAGTGGTGGCAGTGGGCATCCTTGTCTTGTACCTGATTTAGGGGTAAGACTTTCAGTCTCTCTCCATTAAGTATGATGCTGGCTATCCATTTTTCATATTTCCCTTTGTCATGTTGAGGTGGTTATTTGATTCCTATCTTTTGGTGGAGTATTTTTATCAGAAAAGGATGCTGAATGTTATTGAATACTTTTTCAACATCAATCAAGATGATCATGTGATTTTTCCCTTTTGATTTGTTAATGGGCTGCATTACATTAATTGATTTTCTTGTGTTGAACCATCCTTGCATTCCCGGTATAAACCACACTTGGTAATGGTGCATAATTATTTTAATGTGCTGTTGGATTCAATTTGCCAATATTTTATTGAGATTTTTTTAATCTATTTTCATTAGGGAGATTGGCCTGTAGATTTCCTTTCTTATAGCATCTTTACCCAGTTTTGGTATTAAAATGATATTAGCTTCAAAAATGAGTTAGGAAGAGTTCCTTTATCCTCATTTTTTTTGGAAAAGTTCGAGCAGGATTGGTGTCAGTTCTTTCTGGAATATTTGATAAAATTCCTCTATGAAGCCATCTGGCCCTGGGTTTTTTTTTTTTTGTAGGAAAATTTTGTTGACTGATTGAATCTCTTTATTTGTAATTGGTTTGTTGAGAGCTTCTATTTCTTCCTGAGTCAGTGTAGCTTGTTTGTGTGTCTCCAGGAATTTGTCTATTTTATCTAAGTTGCATATAGTTGTTCGTAGTATCCTTTTATGATTTATTTTATTTCTTCATGGTTTGTGGTAACACACCCCTTCTCATTTCTGATTTTGTTTATTTGTATCCTCTCTCTTTTTTTCTTTGTTGGTCTTATTAGTCGCTCATCAATTTTATTGATTTTCTCAAAGAACCTACTTTTGGTTTTATTGATTCTTTCTATTGTTCTTTTGTCCTCCCATTCATTTATCTCTGCTTTAATCCTTGTTATTTCTCTCCTCATATTTTATTTGGGATTAGTTTGCTATTCTTTCTGGAGTTCCTCCAGGTTTGCTGTTAAGTCCTCGATTTTTGCTCTTTCTTGTTTTTTGATATAGACATTTAAGGCAATAAATTTCCCTTTCAGCACAGCCTTTGCCACATCTCATAAGTTCTGACAAGTTGTATTCTCACTTTCATTCATCTCCCTATAGCTACTGATTTCTCTAGCAATTTCTTCTTTGACCAATTGGTTAAGAGCGTGTTATGTAATCTCCATATATTTGCAAATATTCTTGTTCTTTGGTGGTTATTGAGATCCAGCTTCATTGGGATCAGAGAAAGTGCTTTGAATAAGTTCAATATCTTTAAATTTATACAGAATTGTTCTGTGACCCAGTATATGATCTATCCTAGAGAATGTTCCATGAGCACTAGAGAAGAATAACCTTGTGCTTTCGGGTGCAATGACCTATATATGTTTATTAGGTCTAATTCATTATCAAGTTATTTAACTTCTCCATTCCCTTGTTGATCTTTTGTCTAGTTGTTCTATCCTATAGAGGAGAGTTGTGTATTGAAGTTTCCTACTATTATTGTTGAAATATCTATCACTCCCTTCGGTTTTGCCAATGTCTGTTTCATGTATGTTGGAGTTCCTTAATTGGGAGTGTAAACATTTATGATTGCTATATCTTCTTGGTGAATTGACCCTTTAATTAGGATATAGTGTCCTTCTTTGTCTCTTATGATGTCTTTACATTTAAAGGCTATTTTGTCCGATATTAATATAGCTACTCCTGCTTTCTTTTGGTTACAACTTGCGTGGAAAATCTTTTTCCATCCTTTCACTTTCAGTCAATTTGTATTCTTGTGTCTAAGATGAGTCTCTTATAAGCAACATATAGCTGAATTATGCTTCTTAATCCATTCTGTTAAACTTTTAATTCACAAGCTTAGTCCATTGACATTCAAAGTTATTACTGAAAATGCATTTCTTGATTCCACCCTCTTATCTTTTGTATTTTATTTGTCAGATCTATATATTCTTTTCTTTCTTTCTCTTTGTATTCTTTAAATTACCCTTCAATTCTGTGCCTTCCTCCATGCCTCCCTCACCTGTCTTTTTTTTTTTTTTTTCCAGGCAGCAAAACTCCTTTTAATATTTCTTATAAGGCTAGTCCCTTGTTGACAAATTCTTTCAGGACTTCTCTGTCTGTGAAAACTTTAATCTTTCCCCCAGTTTTGAAGAACAATTTGACTGGGTACAGAATCTTGGCTGGAACTCTTTCTTTTTCAGAATCTTGAATACATCATACCACTGCCTTCTCACCTCCAGGGTGCTAGTTGAGTAGTCTGAACTCGGTCTTATTTGAGTTCCCTTGTATGTAGTAGATTGTTTTTCTCTTGCTGCTTTCAGGATTTTCTGCTTCTCTTAAACATTTGACAGCCTGATTAGCATATGCCTTGGAGAAGGCCTATTTGGATTTATTCTGTTTGAGTTCTTTGGGTTTCTTTGACTTGTATATTTATGTCCTTTATGAGGTTGGGAAGTTTTCCCCCATTCTATCCTCAACTACTCTTCCCAGCCCTTTACTCCTCTCTTCTTCTGGGACACCAGTGATTCTTATATTTGTGTGTTTTGTTTTGTCTATCATTTCCCTGAGCTCCCATTCAATTTTTTCCATCTTTTTTGCCATTTGCTGTTTTGAGTCTTTGAAGTCAATTAACCTGTCCTTTATATCACTTATTCTCTCTTCCATCTCTTCAAATCTGGTGTTGTGTGCCTCTAGTTTGTTTCTTTATTTGTTCAACAGAGTTTTTAATCTCTGTGATTTCTGCTATTTTTCTATTCATTCTTTCAAATTCCTCTTTGCACTCTTCTGCTGTCTTCTTCATCTCCTTTATGTCATTTGCTATCCCACTTATTTTATTAAGTAGAGTTGTATGAACATCTTTGATTAGTTGTTCCAACATCTGTGTCTCCTCTGGTGTTTTAATTTGGTCATTAGGCAGGGCTATATCTATCTTTATTGTGATATGCTTGATGATCTTCTGTCTTTGTGGCATGTAAATATCTTGATTGATTTACTTTGGGAGTTGATTTCTTTCAGTGGTCTAAAGCCTTGTGTTTGTGGGGTGATTGTATAGCAGGGAGCAGGACATGGGGTGGAGCACTCATTACAGTGATCTGTTTCAGGCAGGTGTGGGCACAGGTTGGGGATGTTATGCTGATACTTGTGAATGTGGGTGCCCATTGGCCCGGCAGGATGTGGCTGTGCAAGTGCACGGGTCTGGGGGGTGTAACCCTGGTATGTGCTGGTCTAAGACACGAGGCTCTTTGTGCACATGCATAGAGTTGGCAGCATGTCAGTGTTATGCCTTCATGGATTGGGGGTGTACTGGTCTGAATCTGTGGTAGACCCCAGAAAAGTCATGCCCTTTGATCCTCATTCAATATTGTCAGGTGGGAGCATTTTGATTGTTTCCATGAACATGTGACCCACCCAATTGTAGGTGGTAACTTTTGATTAGATGATTTCCATGGAGGTGTGTCTCCACCCACTGAAGGTGGAGTTGCTTGCTGGAATCCTTTAAAAGAGGAAACATTTTGGTGAGTCCCTTTTTGGTAGAGCCAGGTGAAAGCCAGCAGATGCCGCCATGTTCGCCACGTGCCCATCCAGCTGAGAGAGAAACGTTGAACATCGTCAGCCTTCTTGAACCAAGGTATTTTTCCCTGGATGCCTTAATTGGACATTTCTATAGCCTTATTTTAATTGGGACATTTTCTCGGCCTTAGAAGTGTAAACTAGCAACTTATTAAATTCCCTTTTTAAAAGTCATTCCATTTCTGGTATATTGCATTCCAGCAGCTAGCAAACTAGAACAGGGACAAATGTGACCCAGCTGCGCAGGTCGACACTTTCTCAGTGCTGGGAAGTGAGGCTAGGGGCTGTGCTCACGTGCGGTTCTAGGACTGCTGTAAAGCTTGGTTGCCAGAGCTGAATGACATGTTTGGGGGCTCGTGCACATGAATGGGCCAGAGAATGCTGTAAACAGATGCACTGAGCTCAGGGAGTACACGGTGAGGCTGTGCGACACTATTGGTGTGTGTGGGGGGAGGTAATTCAGGTATGGAGGTTAGTGCCCTCAGCCTTTTTTGTATTGGCAACAGTCTGCAGGGAACAGGAAGGGGGAAGTAGTGCTTGGAAGGGGTGCAGGAGAGGTGGGTTGGGCTGCACTTGGGATGGGGTGTAGGGCAGGTATGTGCACTGAGGGCTGGTGGGGTGGGGGTGACTGGAGTGCGGGAAAAGGGAGCAGGTGACAGGATTTGGGTGCGTGGGGTGTGGGGTGAGTCGCCGGACATGGGACTGCACTGGTGAGAGTAGCGCACTCAAGGAATGCAGCGCGACTTGCTTCCTAGTCCCTATTTCCGTCCGTCTAGTCCCTTGTTTCCATCCGTGTACTCCCCTGGGCTCTGGGACTCCACACCTCCACACCAGGCTCCTGCTTTCTGCCTCTCCCCAGATGATGTTTTGATAGCAATCCTACTAAATATTTTGTAGCTGTTTCATAAAAAAGAAATGGAATTTTTTACTAGTAGGTGAAAAACAATTAAAGCATCAAACCTGTTTTTGTAAGCAGCCAGAAATTATGTCTAAATGATTGTTTCTCGGAAATAGAAGAAATGAATGTGGGAAGACATTCTAATAGACTTAAACATGCACATGGTTGTTTGGCAAAAATATTTTAAATTTTCCTTGAAGATAAAATAAAGATAGTTACCCTTTGCTCTAGCTTGCTAGCTGCCAGAATGCAACACACCAGAAATGTACCGGCTTTTAATAAAAGGGGGTTTATTTTGTTAGTTCTTCAGAGGAAAGGCAGCTAACTTTCCACTGAGGTTCTTTCTTATGTGGGAAGGCACAGGATGGTCTCTGCTGGTCTTCTCTCCAGGCCTCTGGGTTCTGACAACTTGCCCCAGGGTGATTTCTTTCTGCACCTCCAAAGGCCTGGGCTGAGCTGTGAGTGCTGAGATGAGGTATGCTGACCTGCTTGGGCTGTGCTACATTGAGTCTCTCATTTACACACCAGCCAATTAGGTCAAACGTCCTTCATTGCAGCTGGCACGCCTCCTAGCCGACTGCAGATGTAAACCAGTAACAGATGAGGTTCAGGTACCATTGGCTCATGTCCACAGCAACAGAACTAGGTGCCTTCACCTGGCCAAATTGACAACTGAATCTAACTACCACACCCTTTAAATAAAATTCTGAGGCTACTAGTCCTTTCAACAAACACCTTGAAGCTATTTTAAAAGTTTATTCAATCAAGCCTTTTTCAGAAATGCTGCAATTTAAAATTCTTCACATGCGTTTTGAGAGGAGAGAAATTGAATATGGAGAAAAGTCAGGGTATTTTGAACAAAATATTGAATATCCTAGATTTCAGGTTAGTCTGTGACTCACTGAGCTATACTGAATCAGTGATTAACTTATGTAACCAGAAAAAGTTGGTTTGTAATTACTTCTCCGCCACTCATAGGTTGTATATTTTGTGGAAAGTGACTTTATCTCCTAGAATTCAATTTTCTTAATTGTAAAATGGACACATTAAAGCAGATCTATTTCTTTTGATATAATAAGATTCTAATTAGTTGGTAAAATAGTAATTATATTTTAATCAGTATAGACACATATAATACTGTAAATTCATTCTGAAACAAGATAGGGAATACATTTAAAAATGAAAATCTAAATATTACTTATTATTTCCAATTTCGGTTCACCCAAGTAGTGTTCGCAACCTTGGATGTACATTGAAATCACCTGCATTAAAAAAAAAAATAGTATACCTAGGATCCAACTATGAAATTTCTTATTTAGATGTCTGGGTTATGGTGCAAAGACCAAGATTTTTTTTTTTAAGATCAAGATTTTAACGGTTGATCTGAAAGGTATTAATTATTAGAATTGTCCCAGGTATTTTTGAATAAACTTTATTCAGAAGCAGAAGATTTAATGAATTAATGATTAGTTTGTCATCTTGTAGATACAGTGATAAACTTTAGACTGCCACAGCAAAAATTTTGTAGCATCATTCTTTTTCTCTCTTCTAAAGTAAAATTATTTTTTGATGGAAAAATTAATCTATGACTTCAGCTTACATTGAAGTAATTCATGCTCAAGAAAGAAAGAATAAATTATCAAGAATGATGTCTAATGGAGACATTTATAAAGAGCAGAAGGAGAATTAAATAATCTAGACAGGATCTGAGCAGAAGCAATATTCTTGACCCTCTTTTCTTCTCACTCTGTGCACACCCCTCAGAATCTCATCCTCTCCAGGCCCTTGATGACAATCTGTGTGCTGATGATTCCAAAATGCCACTTGCCCAGACGTCATTCCTACTGCCACACGTATTGTCAAGAGCATACTGGCTATAGCCAATTATGTATCCCAGAACCATCATGATAAAAAGTAATTAATCTTTTTCCCCTTCAAAATATTTTCTTCCCTCTTTATTAACTATCCAATTAAATAATACCTGCTATGATCACCTTGAAGAGGTGGAATGGAGCCTCCTTACCAAACGAACCTTATTTTCAGAGTTAGAGATTGACGATATCACACTGGCCCAAAGACGGTATGAAAAGATTTATTATTCACATAAGGAGGCTTTATGGGAGGAGGAGGAAACTCTTAAGCAGGTCCAAAATGCCCTGAGAGAGCGGGGAGAGAGACTTGGTTTGACTTTTATTTTGATTAAGGAGTGGAGCTAGAGTAAGGGTTCCCCTGCATGTGGTTTGAATATCTCACCACGTCAAAGGAGCAACCACCTGTAACTTCTTCCCAGTTTGCCTGGATGTGAGGTAGACAGAGAAGAGTTGTGGTGGGCTTGAAAGCTGTCAGCAATCACATATCAGGGTGAATTGTAATAAAGATGTTGACTTCATATTTGATGATACCTGTGAAATTAGAACAGCTACACACACTTACTAAACACCCACATTGCACGTTAAACGTACTGTAACCTTGTCAGTATATCGTTAATGTCCCCAAATTCTATGCTAAGAATAAATATAGCGTAGTCTATCTGTTAAACCGGTAAGCATTAATAATCATTCATAGAGAGAAAGACCGCAGGATGCAACACTGGATTTGAATGAACCCAGAAGAAGAGAAGAGTTGTGTGAGTGTATATATATATATGTGTGTGTATTTCAGAAATATTGGATTAAGACCAAGTCTCATTCAGTTTGGTCACACCTTAAGTAATAACATCTTCGAAAGTCCTATTTACAAATGAGTTCACACCCATAGGGCTGGGGTTGGGACCTAAACATGCCTTTTGTGTGGGACATGATTCAGTCCCCAACAATGACAGTGAATCATTCATAAACTCTTTGAATATAAGGTGAATTATCAAAACTGTATTTTAAAGTTATGACATGTGAAAAAAAACTTTTTTTAAAGGAGGATTGGTCTTTAATCATGCTGTGTTCTCTAGTTACTATCCTCATGATTTTCCCTACAGTTCAATTCTCAAAGGAAAAAAACTTTTCATTGCTAAAAGTGACTTAGTACCTAAATTTATGGTTTGTATTACCAGAGCTGGCCAGATTTGATGAAGACAATTAATCAAAATCATCCTTACAATGGCAGAAATTGATGAGATTGTTCTTTTCCCCTTTTTGAAAGGAGAAGGGGGGATAAAATTGCTTGTAATTTATTAACATAGCTGGTTGCCAAATTTGTAAGATAATTGGGGTAAATATATATTGTAATGTCTCTGTTAAATTTATTGCAGGTATTTAAGCCTTAACTTTATATTAGTTTTTCTAAAAATTAACTTGGCAGAAAAATAACTTGTCTGTTGCTGATAAATGAATATAATAAAAACAGAGTAGCAAAATCAATTTTTAAAAGATAGTAAGATACCTCTTTAAAATGTTTGGTGATTTGATTTTAGTTTCATGTTCTTTCACATAAGAAATTATATTTCCAAAGCAGATATTCTTTTCATAAAAGACTTGATTTCTTTAAGCTGAAAGAGCTATTTGCATAGTCCTATGCAAGATAAAAGACATTGGCTGAATTATGTTATTTCAATTTTTTCTTTTGCTGTTTGGATCTACGTAGTTTTGTCACATTATAGGCATTTTCCAAACATGGTAAATAATTGTTTTTTAAAATCCAGTTGAATGGAGGGTGCACAGGTGGTTCAGTGATAAAATGCTCACCATCCATGCAGGAGACTCAGGTTCGATTCCTGGATCTTGCACCCTCCACCCCCTAAAAAAAATCCAATTGAATGGCTTCTTTATCCAACAAGACACCAGACTTGGCTAGTCTGAAATCCTCCAATCACAAATACCTGAAGATTTAGAGAAAAATATTGCATAATTTATAGATACTATGAGTAAGCCGAGAACAGAGCCAGTTCTGAATGTATAACTCAGTAATAATAGATTCTTCATTAGAGCTTGCATGCCACAGGATTGTTTTGGTACTCTAACTGTGAAAACTATCTTAATCCCTACAAAAAACTCTGAGATAGGTACTATCATTATCTCAGTTTTCAAATGCGAAACTGAGGTACAGAGGTGTTACATAACTTGCCTCAGCTCACTTAGCTAATAAATGGCAGAAATGCAATTAAAATCTAGGCAATCCGGTTCTAGAGTTAGTTAAGCTTATTCAAGTCACTATTTTGCCAGAGTTTGTCCTTTAATATTAATATGTTCATAGGAAACAGGACTTCAATCCATGAATAAATTTAGAACTTTAAAAGGGCTGCAACCAAATAAAAAGGAACTCAGTAAGTCTGCCATCTAATTTAGGGAGGAAATTAGGACTTTTGCTTCTTTTATGGAAAAAATATCATTATAAAATTAGAACTGATGCATTACCCTATATGGCACTAAAGACTGAAAGTCAAGAAATTAACATATAATTTCTTTTTTGTGTGATAATATTCCTGCAGTACCACTATGGAGGTGTTGAAACAACATATGCCCTGAAGGAGTCACAGAGAATGAACACATGCGTAGTGAGAAGATCTCACGAGTAACAATATATGAAGAGGTACACCATTAGCTGTCAGCAGATTTAACTGATAAAGCTATTAGAACTCAATGGATTTCAGACAACAGAATGTCTCGAGAATTCTAAAATAGTGTTCAAAGAGATTTAAAACAGTAAACCATAGTGAAAGAATAAGATAGTATAAGAATAATGATCTCTGAAAATGATCTAATAGAACTTCTGTAAGTTTAAAAAAAGACACTGAAAGTGACCTCATTGGATAGGTGAAAGAGCAAATTTGGCACAACAGAAGAGAAAATGTTGTGAGCTGAAAGACAGAAGTGAAGAAATCAATCAGTATGCATGACAGAGATAATAAGTGGAGACATATCAAAGAAAGGTTGAAACATGGAAGTGATACTGGAAAGTTCTGCTTATATATAACTAGAGTACCAAACATAGGAAATGGGTAAAACAGATGAGTGGCATGATTAAGAATTTCTAGAAAAGTTGAAAAAGTATAAATACTGGTAGAACTTGTGTGAGGATAGCAGAGTGGGGAGTGCCAGGACTCGGTCCTTCACCATAACAACTATTTAACAAGCAGGAACTGTCTGAAGCTCCAGAGGCCAAAAGAACACAATGCAGCATCCAAGGAAGAGCAGGAGAAAGAGGCTGATAATCTAAGGTAAAGGAAAGTCAATTATTCTTGCAGCATGGCAGCTACCGGCCTGTGGCATTCCCCCATGGGGGTCAGCTCCTGGCTAGCTGCTGGTGAAAGAAAAGGACTTAAAAGTCCTCTTCCACAGATCAGAGGTGAACATGGCTGATCAAGGTTCTTGGACCACTTAAGGGTCCAAATCTGAGGGTGGTCACCTGCCCAGACAGAGGCAATGCCAGTGGAGACTTTAAAATGCTGCACATGTCAGGGCTATGAAGGACAGGTAGTTGAAGGGCTGCATTTGCCAAGCAGATCAGGGAAGCTCAGTATTGGGTTTCTGTTGGAGAAGCTCTTGGTGCCCTTCACGATCTCCTCTCCAGAGCACTTTGGAGCCAGTCTGCACCCCTTTCCTAGGTCCCTGACCCTGTTTTGGCTGTAAAAAACTGACTTAGAAAAGTCCTCTCTGGTATGACCTTATCCCAGAATGTGCCCCTCAGGCAAAGTAGTTTGCAAAACCATAACAGCAGACAGTCTGAAACAAAAGCCCACTGGCTTCAAATGGCTAGGAAAGGGAGGCCCGTCACCTGGGAAACAGACCCAACTCCTGTAACCAGAGGAACTCTAGAACAACTAACAAGCAAAAGCCTAGGACAAGGCACAGTACCAGAAGAGCAGGGAAAACCCTGCACACTGCACCAGCCTTGGGTAGACCTTCCTGATAGGAAGATGGACACTCAAGAAAATCTCTTGTCATGAACAGCTGGTCACAGAACACTAAAACAGACATCTCAGGCAATAAATCCCCGAGTTAACATTTAAAAATTTTAAATGTACAGTGCACAACAAAAGAATACAAGATAAGCAAAGAAACAAGAAATGATGACCTATATAAAGGAAGAGGTCAAAAATCCAGAAAACACCAGTGAAGAAGGTGAGATTGTGGACCCAACAAACTAAGGCTTTAAAAGAATGATCTTAGAAATTCTCAAGGAGATGAAGGGAAATATAGAGAAAGGACTAAAGGATATTAGGAAAACAATGAATGGACAGTATAAGAGTCCTTGGAACAAGATAGAAATTTTAAAAAGTGACCAAACAGAACAACTGAAATTAAAGACTGTGATAGTGGAAATAAAAAATTACCAGGAGGGTCTCAAGAGCAGATTGGAGCTGATAGAAGAGTCAATAAACTTGAATATAAGACAATTGAATTGAGTCAGACTGAGAAGTAGAAAGAAAAGAGAAATATTAAAAGAGAAAATAGCCTATGACTCTGGAAGACCTTCAAGCACAATAATACATGCATATGGGTGTTCTAGCTTGCTAGCTGCAGGAATGCAATATACCAGAAGCAAAATGGCTTTTAGAAAGGGGAATTTAATGAGTTGCTAGTTTATAGTTCTAAGGCTGAAAAAATGTCCCAATGAAAACAAGTCTATAGAAGTGCCCAATCAAAGGTATCCAGGGAAAGATACCTTGGTTCAAGAAGACCAATGAAGTTCATGGTTTCTTTCTCAAGTGAAAGGACACATGGGGAACACAGTCAGAGTTTCTCTCTCAGCTGGAAGGGCACATGGCGAACATGGCATCATCTGCTAGCTTTCTCTCCTGGCTTCTGGTTTCATGAAACTCCCTGGGAGGCATTTTCCTTCTTCATCTCCAAAGGCCACCAGCTCATGGACTCTCTGCTTTGTGGTGCTGCTCTCTTTGAATCTCTCTGATTTTCCAAAATGTTTCCTCTTTTATAGGAATCCAGAAACTTCTCAAGACCCACCCAAATGTGTGGAGACATGTCATCATCTAATTCAGTTTAACAACCACTCTTGATTAAATCCCATCTCCAGGGAGATGATCTGAATACAGTTTGAAACATACAGTATTGAATAGGGATTATTCTGCCTTTAAGAAATGGGATTTAGATTAAAACATGGCTTTTCTTGGGGACATACATCGTTTCAAACCAGCACAATGGGAGTCTCAGAAGTAGAAGAAAGAGATAAGGGGGCAGAAGAAATACTCAAAGAAACAAAGGCAGAGGACTTCCGAAACAACGAAAGACATGAACAAGCATATCCAAGAAACCCAGAGAACAAGGAACGGGATAAACAGGAAGAAACATATAGCCCATCATAGACACTATTGAATGCGAAGGATGAAAAAAGAGAGTCCTAAAAACTGCAATAGAAGAGCAACCTGTTACATACAAGGGAATCCAAACTATATTGAATGATGATTTCTTATGAGAAAACATGGAAGCAAAAAAAAAAAAAACAAATGGTAGTGGATTGATATACCTAAAGTGCTGAAAGAAAACAATTACCAGCTAAGAGTTGTCTATCCAGTGAGATTTCCAAAAATGAGATAGAGATTAAGATATTCTCGGATAAGCAAAAGATGAAGGAGTTGATCACCATTAGCCCTGTCTTGCAAGCAATGCTAAAGAGAGTTCTTCAGACTGAAGGAAAGGAACATTAGACAGTGGTTCCAAGTGCCATATAGAAATAAAGACTGGTCGTAGAGGTAACCATTTGGGTAACTATAAATGCTTGTTTTATTGTAATGTATTATTTGGTTTTTAAATCCACCTCATACTTTTTACAGGTGCTAAAATGCAACTGCGTGAAAAGTAGTGATAAATCTAGATTTCTGGACATACAGTGTACAAAAATATGAATGGTGATAAGTACAAAAAATAGTGGAGAGGGGACAGAAGAGAATAGGACAAGTATTGTGTGCATAGTATTGAAGTTAAGTTGGTATCAAACCAAATATGATTGTTATGTACCTAGGATGTTAACTTTTAACACCACAGTAACCACAAAGAAAGTATGTGCTGGTTTGAAAGGATGTATGTACCGTAGGAAAGCCGTGTTTTAATCCTAATCCCATTTTGTAAAGGCAACCATTTCTTCTAATCCCTATTCAGTACTATATGTTTGAAACTGTAATTAGATCATCTCCCTGGGGATGTGACTCAATCGGTGGTTGTTAAACTGGGTTAGGTGGAGACATGTCTCCACCATTTGGGTGGGTCTTGATTAGTTTATGGGAATCCTAAAAAATAGGAAACATTTTGGAGAAAGCTGGAGATTCAGAGAGAGCAGAGAATGCTGCAGCACCACAAAGCAGAGAGTCCACCAGTCAGTGCATTGGAGATGAAGAAGGAAAACGCCTCCCAGGGAGCTTCATAAAACAGGAAGCCAGGAGAGAAAGCTAGCAGATGATGTTGTGCTCGCCATGTGCCCTTCCAACTGAGAGAGAAACCGTGACTATGTTCACCATGCGCCTTCTCATTTGAGAGAGAAACCCTGAACTTCATCAGCCTTCTTGAACCAAGGTATCTTTCCCTGGATGCCTTTGATTGGACATTTCTATAGACTTGTTTTAATTGAGGCATTTTTTTAGGCCTTGGAACTGTAAACTAGCAAATTATTAAATTCCCCTTTTTAAAAGCCACTCCGTTTCTGGTATATTGCATTCTGGCAGCTAGCAAACTAGAACAAAGTATATAGATAAAAATGAGAAGGCACTCATTATGGTACAGTAAAAATAATCAAAGAAATATAAAATTAGGCATTAATGGAAGTGAAGGAAAAAGGTATGATTCACAAAAGCTAAATAGCAAAATAACTGAAGAAAGTCCTCTTTTATTAGTAGTGACTTTAAATATAAATGGATTAAACCTTCCAGTCAAAAGGCAGAGATTGGCAGAATGGGTAAAATGGGATGTTCCAACTATATGTTGTCTGCAAAAGAATTTCCATAAATTCAAAGATTAACAAGTTGAGGGTGAATGGATGAAAAAATATATACCATGGAAATAGTAACCAAAACAGAGCTGGGGTACTATACCAATATCAGATGAAGTAGACTTTAAGTTACAGGGGACAAATAGAGTCACTGTATACTGAAAAAGGGGACACTTCAACAGGAAAATATAACAATTATAAATATATATGAACCTAACAACGAGTACCAAAATAGATGAATCAAATGCTGACAGATATGAAGGGAGAAAATGGAGGTTCTACATTAATAATAGGAGAGTTTAATACTCCACTCTCAATAATGCTCAGAACATCTAGTCAGAAGATTAATAAGGAAGTATGAGGTTTGAACAATGCACTAAACCAACTAGAACTAACAGATATATATACAGAATACTTCACCCAACAAAACCAGTATACACATTTTTCTCAACTGCACATGGAACATTCTCCAGGATAGACCTTATGCTCAGTTGTAAAGCAAGTCCTAACCATTTCAAATATATTTAAATCATTTAATGTATATTTCTTTACCATAATGAAATGAAGCTAGAAATGAATAACAGGGAGAAATAGAAAATTCCCAAATATATGGAAATTAAACAATGTACTATTTAAAAATCAATGGCTTAAGGAAGAAATCACAATGGAAATTAGGAAACATCCTGAGGAGGATGAAAATGAAAACACAATGTACCAAAGCTTACAGGATGCAGCAAAGGCAGTACATAGAGAGAAATTCATAGCTCTAAATGCTTACGTTCAAAGAGAAGAAAGACTTCATATCAGAGATCTAACCTCAAAACTGGAAGAACTAGAAAAAGAAGAGCAAGCTAAACCCAAACCTAACAGAAGGAAGTAAATAAAAAAAGATTAGGCAGAGATAAATGAAATAGAAAACAAGCAAAGAAACAAAAAAATAATAGAATCAACAAAACCAAAATTTGGTTCTTTGAAAAGACCAATAAGATTTTAGGTAGACTGACATAGAAAAAACAAGAAAGTACATTAATAACTAAAATCGGATATTGCTACGAACCCACTGAGATAAAAGGTATTATAAGAGGAGACCATAAACAACTGTATACCAATAAATTAGGTAACCTACATGTAATGGACAAATTCTTAGAAACACACAAGCTACCTATAAGCTTCTTTCTTTTCAAGAAGAAATAGAAGAGTTCAACAATCCAGTGTTTAATAAAGATATTGAATCAGTAATCAAAAGCCTCCCCCAAAAAGAAAAGAAAGCCTAGGACTAGATGGAATTCACAGGGGAATTCTGCCCAACATTCTAAGAAGATTTAACTCCAGTTCTGTTCAAACTCTTCCAAAAATTTAAGAGGAAGGAACACTCCCCTAATTCAGTCTACAGTCAATATCATCCTTATACCAGAGCTGGATGAAGATAATACATGAAAAGAATACTACAGACCATCATCTCTTATTAATATCAATGCAAAAAGCTTTAATAAAAAAACTAGCAAACTGAACACAACAGCTTATTGAAATAATTATATGCCATGACAGAGTGGGTTTATCACAGGTATACAAGGGTGTTCAACATAAGAAAATCAATTACTGTAATACAACACACTAACAGAACAAAGGAAATAAATATCATATCAAATGAAGCAGAAAAATAACTTGCCAAAATCCAGCACCTCTTCATGATAAAAACACTTAGAATACTAGGAATAGAATGAAACTTCCTCAACATGATAAAGGGCATATACAAAATGCCCACAGATAATATCCTACTTAATGGTGAAAGAATGAAAGCTTTCCCTCTAAGATCAGGAACAAGACAAGCATGCCCACTGTCACTACTGCTATTCAATATTGTACTCAAATTTCTTGCTAGAACAACTAGGCAAGAAAAAGAAATAAAAGGCATCCAAGTTGGAAAGGAAGAAGTAAGACTTTCTCTATTTGCAGATGGCATGATCCTATACACAGAAAATCCTGAAAAATCCACACCAAAGCTCCTAGAGCTAATAACTGAAATCAACAAAGTAGTAGTGTATGAGATTAACAATCAAAAAGCAATAGTGTTTCTATGCGAAAGCAATGAACAATCAGAAGAAGAAATCAAGGTAAAAGTTTCATTCATAGTAGCAACCAAAAGAATCAAATATCTACAAATAAATCTAACCAAGAATGTAAAGGGCATGTATGCAGAAAACGACAAAATAGTATGAAAAGAAATCAAAGAAGAGCTAAGTAAATGAAAGGCCATTCCATTTTCAGGGATTGGAAGACTAAATATTGTTAGGATGTCAGTCCTACCCAAAGCAGTTTATAGGTTAAATGCAATTCCAATAAAAATTTCAACAACCTTCTTTGCAGGAATGGAAATACCAATCACCAAATTTATATGGACGGGAAAGGGGCCAAGAATAGTTAAGGTGACCTTGAAGAAGAGTGAAGTTAGAGGATTCATATTTCCTGATCTTAAAGCTTATTACAAAGCCTCACTAATCAAAATGGCATGGTACTGGTACCAGGACAGATATTTAAACCAATAGAACAGAACTGAGAGTTCAGAAATCAATCATCAGACTTATGGCCCACTGGTTTCTGACAAGATGGCAAGGCAACTCAATTGGGAAAGAACAGTCTTTTCAATAAATGGCACTTGGAAACTGAATTTCCATTTGTTAGAAAAACATAAGGAAGACCCCTACCTCACTCTATATACAAAAATCAACTCAAAATGGACCAAGACCTAAATATGAGTTAGGACTATCGACCTCCTAAAAGAAAATGTAGGGAAGTGTACTTAATGGTGAAAGAAGGAAAAGCGTTATGTTAGACAATGATTTCTTGGAGTTATACCCAAATCAAGGAAACAAAAAAAAGAATAGTAAATTGGACCTCAACAAAGTTAAAACTTCTGTGCCTGAAAGGACTTTATTATGAATGTAAAATGACAACCTACAAAATGAAAGAAAATATTTGGAAACCACATATCTGAAAAAGGTTTAATATCCAAAATTTATCTGAAAAAATGTTTAATATACAGAATTTATATAAACAAATCTTTCAATGTAACAATTTAAAATGGACAGCAGACTCCTCTCCAAAGAAGATAAACAAGTGATCAGAAAACTTATGAAAAAATGCCCTATGTCATTAGCCATCATAGTAATGCAATAAAAAATACAATGAGATTACCATTTCCTACCCATTAGAACGGATGCAAGGCCCAGGATTCCCCTCCTCATGAGAGCAGGTCATTGCACGTAGTTGTCTACATGACCAGGACAGACATTGAAGGTTATCAGAACTCCTCAGGGGAAAGAAGGTACAAATGAAATCATAAACAAGGCAATGGAACTCCCCTTGCCTGATCACTGCTGAGAACAATCCCCCAGACCCCTGTGTCACTAGAACCTGCTGACACTGTTGTCACACCCTGTGAAATTTCTTTGACCTAAATCCTCATAAGCCACCTGGTGGCACTCCTCACCCTTTGCAAAGCACTGATTTCCATTCCCCCACAGCTGCCTTTGGGAGGAATATCTCCTGTTAGTAAGTCCTAATTAACTCCACGCCTTGCCCTGTGCCTGATGTGTCCTTTGGTCTTTGGGCTGCCTCGACCCAAGTCCTCCAGAGCTAGATTAGAGCACCCTTCCAACATTTTAAAACATATTTATAAAATAAATTTATTAATTTTTCCTTTCATGCTCACATTTTATGGAGTCATAAAATATGACTATTATGTTTTACATAGTCCAGATTACTTTTGTCTATTTATTCTTTATACTTTAATAAACTCAGTTGAGTTTTTATCTTAGCAAATTCTCTCTGATTTTTAAAACTTCCTTTTCTAAATCACAAAACACCAGTAAGTCTACCTTATATTCTATCTAAATGAGCTACTTAGAAAGAAATCAGTATGCATTAATAGTTTATAATGTATCAGATTTTATACATTCTGCAATATAAGCTGGGTCTTGGAGATATCAAGTAGCTTGCTGAAGGGTTCTTTAAGAAGTAATCTATGTCCCTTGCCCAAACTGCCTCCTGAGGAGATGAGAAAAGAAGAAGGAGTGATCCGGTAGGATTTGAGAGCTAGGGAGACATTCAAATGACATGTGGAAGAAAAGACTTATCACTCTTCTGAATGCCCAGTGTGCTCTACCTATAATTCTTTAAACTCTCTTCTCTCTCCAAACAAACAACTCTCTTCTCTCTCCAAACAAACGCTGACTTTACTCATAATCAAAATAGACACCATTATTGAGTTCTTACTTTGCCCTCTGAAATTTTTTACGGACACTGAATTCAGTTAACTTGTACAACAAATTTATGAGATTACTTCAGTTATATAACTTAATTTACTGATCAAGAAGAACACAGGATGTGTGAGCTGCCACAGTCACACAGCCAGTAAGCAGCAGCTCCAGGATTTAACGTAGTTAGCATGACTTGAGTGTCAGCACTTAAATCCCATGCTGTATTGCTCCCAGTGTGCTGGACGCATAGCAACAATCCTGGTACTAATTATTGAGGAATCCAGCCATTAAATAAATGCTTTTGAACCTTTAAGTGCTACTTAATTAGGTGATAAGGAAATCTTCACAAAATAGCAATCATTATATGAAATATTTCTATCTTCAGATTCTTCTAATTTTTTCCAGTTTTGATAGCAACAAACTTGTTGAGGGAAAATATGGCATTTTTTAAAGATTCTAAAATATGAGCTAGTGAACACGTCAAGAATCATGTCAGTTCTTACTAGTAACATGCAGCACTTTTCATTTACCCATTTATTTCCTACTTCCTTTCATCTTAATCTGATTTTATTCAGTTTCATTTTCAAGACTAAAGGGATATTTTGGTACCTTCTTGATCTCTAATGAGGCTGGTGTATTTGTCCTGAGATTCTCAGATGGGTTATTGGAGTGTGGGGAGGTCTGTTGACCAACCTGAAATCACAGTCTGAGCAAGTTAATGAGTTATTTAGGATTAGAACCTGAGGAACTCTTAACTCTGCATTTCCTCTTCCTCCAACCAGTAGGATTAATTAGCTTCAAAGAAATTTAACAATCAGGAAACTTAGTGATTACTTCAGTTCTCCTTTGACTGAGGAATTAAGTCATACAATAATTAGTCTTCAAGAATCATATTTTGATAAACAAAGGAAGGAAAATAGGACCAACAGCATTCTGCTTTGAAACAGTAAAACTGAAATAAAGACTGAAACTGGAAAACCAGATATTGCTAATGGAACATTAATGGCCTACCTTAGTACATCTGGGATCCTTTAGGTCCTTCTTTTCTTTATGCTCCTATATGTTTTCTCAAACTTGGCATCCTTTTATCAACAAGGAAATGTTAAATTTTCAAAAATGTTTGCCGTGGTATTTCCTTTAAGGCATTCTAAATTAATGTGATGCAGTTCGAATATGTATGTTAATAAGCATATAGGAAGCTTTTGTTTAAATAAGCAGTAACTAATTTCAAAATATTTAAGAACACCCACAAAAGTGTTTCACACCACCCCTCTGAAAAAGAGGAATAAGATGAATAAATCAGCTACTCAAAAAAATGGAACATCTTGAGTGGAAAGACTTGCATACACAAGAGAATTAAAGAAAAAGTAATGTCTAATTACCTTGGTGATTACTACAGTTTAGTATTTCACATTGTTACAGGAGAATTTCATTTCAGTCATTTATACATCATTAATTAATAGGTGCTATGGTTTGAAAACTGCATTATATGCATTCAATTGCAACAAATTAGAATAATTCCTGGGACCCTAATATTTCTTACTTTAGCCAGCTACACTCATTTTGCAATGATAATTGTATACTCTGACCAGAACATCAGGTTTCACTACACATATTTAGGCAAAGCCCAACTTTCACTAAAATTAATATAAGTACCGACACAATTTTTGAAGCTTTTACTTTTATAAGATAAAAAAATGCACATGACATTTCCATTTTTTGCAGAGAGGACACTATTTACCACAAATGTGAGATGTTTTCTTATGAACATGTCTCATATCCCACATCAAAGATAAAGAGTGTAAGTCAGGTCTTTTAATATCTGTGCCATTTTCTCTTCCTGAAATGCATTTGAAGGATAGGAAGGGCCAGGTAAAAATTTTACCAAATATATTAGTTTGAAGGAAAAATTAAAGAGAAATGAATGTTTCATACCTCCACAAATTTTTCTGCTTAACATTATAGTTCTTCTTAACTACTTCTTTTTCCCCTTTCTTTTTTCTTTTCTTCTCTTCTCTCTTTTCTTTCTTTCTTCCTTCCTTTCTCTTTCTCCATTCATACCCTCCTTCCTTTCTTTCTTCCTCTCTCTTTTTTCCTTGTTAGTGTGTTATAAAATGAACAGTTAAAACCATAATTGAGTTGGAAAACCTCAAATTTCAAAAAGTTAGTTGATTTCTTTGAGAATATAAATTTCAGAAAAGTTCAAGTTTTTTTAAAGAGTTTGAAATACATCATTACTAAATTCTCATTAGATGTTGAAAAATGTAGATATTTTTATCTCTATTATCTTAAATTCTTCTTGACTTTTTCTTCCATATCAAAATATCTTCCCTTTCTTCTCCTCCCTTGGACAAAAAAAAAAAGACAAGATATAAAAAGCAGAATTTCTAAATATCTAAATATCTAAAGCATAATTATTTTCATAACAAAGCTTTTAACTCTCGTGATTGTACTGGTGTGTTAAATCTACCAGAATGCAATATAGCAGAAATAGAACAGCTTTTATAAAGGAGATTTATTAAGTTGCACGTTTACAGTTCTGAGAAAGTGAAATTGTCCAAATTAAGGCACCAACAAGAGGTCACTATCCCTCAAGAAAGGTTGATGTCATCCGAATCACCTCTGTCAGCTGGGAAGGCATGTGGCTGCTGCCTGCTGGTCCTTGTTCCTGGTTCTTTGCTTTCAGTTCTGATGCCAATAGTTTCCTCTCCAAGCTTCTGCGGGCTTTCACTGAGCTCCTCCCGGCACAATGCTGGGTTCTGGCTTGCTCGGCTTCTCACAGGAAGGCCCATGGTGACATCTGCTAGGCTCTACCCATGTCTAGGCATCTGCTCTCACACACCAATCATCTCCAAATATCTGTGTCTCCGCCAGCTTTGAAGAAACTCTTCTCTAAGTGTCAGCATCTGAGGTTTCTTCAAAATGTTTGTCATTTTAAAGGGCCCCAGTAAACTAATCAAGACCCATGTTGAATGGGTGGAGTCACATCTCCATTTAACCAAAAGGCACATCCACATTTGGGCATGCCACATCTTCGTGGAGAGAATCTAAAGGGCAGACCCACTAACAGGAGCACCACTTCTCCGTGGAGGTAATCTAATCAGAAGGGTTTCCACCCTACAATATTGAATCAGGGGTGCATGAGTAGTTTAGTGGTTAGAATGCCCACCTTTCATATGGGAGACCTGGGTTCGATTCCCAGACCATGCACTCCCAAAAACAAAAATATTGAATCAGGGTTAAAGGACATGGCTTTTCTGGGGTACATAACACTTTCAAATAGCATTGTGATATTGTAGTTGCAGTGGTTAATTTTGCATGTCAACTTGGCTAGGTTATGGTATCTAGTTGTTTAGCTATGCAAGTACTAGCCTGATAGTTACTATGAGGGAATTTTGTGGATTCAAAACATAGCAAATAGAATCTTTGGCTTTGATGCAACTTGAAACTAGCAGTTGACAAGCTAGAAACCATTTCCAAACTGATCTATTGGACACCAACAGTGCAGTAAAGTCATTCCTGCTAAATGAAGTGCCAGGAGAAGTTTTATTACCTGTAAAAGTTAGTCATATAACTGACAAGCAGTGAAAATGCAGTAGACTTATGTGAGGTCCCAGTGAGAGAGACACAATGCAGTATAGCCTATGGGGTGATTTATTTAGTCATTGACACTGTGTTATTTGAGGAGACTTATTCTTTTAAAGTACTTCATTTGATGATACATCAGTTTTGATATATCATATCTTTCATTTGTCGCTGAAGAAATAAAAAAATTTCTTTCCTTTTGGGAAACATGACAAAAAGATTGATTTATTAAAGACTAACAGGAACAACAGCTCATAGTTAGTTTTTAGTCTAAATACTTAGAGCCATCGTTACATACCTTTTAAAAATAAAATGTACTCTATAAAACAGATACCCAAATGCCATTTGACTTATTACAGACTGAGTTCCTAGTTTTAAAGGGTTTGATAAATCATCTTAATCTTTTGATACAATCCATAAATTGTGTCACCTAGAATCTTCATTCAGCATAGAAAATCTCCATGGTATTTCTCATCTGTCCTCAAGTACTTAATACATTGATAAAAGCATCAGAAAAATCATCCTCAGAGGAAAAAGCCATTAATAACTTTTGACCAGAAATTCAATTATTTCTCAGGATGACATATGACCATCTCAACTGACCATTCTTTTGGGGATTGGTATCCTATAGACAGATCCATTCTCCGCGAAGTTTCTATTCATAATAATTTTGCACACTCTTACATTATTTATTTATTATACATTTCTTTAGAATCAAATCAACAGAGAGAAATCACAGGGACTACTTTCAAGGATTTTTTTAGAACATTCTTAAGTGTGTCAAAGTGTTCTTTCGTAGATTATAGAGTTTTTTCTATTTTAAGGTAATACTGATTAATGCTCAAATTAACTAAGGTCTCAGACTTATGGGGACAGATTATAAATTGCAGTACTCTCTATTATATAATATTTACTTATGACCTGGAAACAAAGGAGAAATATCTAAGTTAGAAATTCAAAAGCCAAAGGTTAATACACTAGTAATTTTCTTTTTTCACAAATACAAGCAGGTCTACAAATGGTGTACTAAAATAAAAGAGATATTAATTAAAGAACATCATTCTACTCATATTTTTGTCGAGCAATATTAAAGCAAGAAAGAAATGAACAAACAAGATAGCAGCAAGTAAATTGATATAAACTTAACTGAGGAAAACTTAGGAATTGTATATAAAAACCTTAAAAATGTGAATGATTGCTGGAACTTTTAAAATTAGCAAAAACTATGATTCTAAAAAAATAAATAATATAATGTATTTGTCTTTTAAAGCTTATCCATCAACTTAAATTTCTTCACATAAGATAAGGAAGGATCAAATACAACGTTGGAATCCTTAAAATTATGAATATATATATTCATATGGGTAAAAAATTTCAAGAGCTGTAAAAAAAAAGCTAAGCAAAGAAAAACCATTCATAAACTTGCCAGGTAAATTCAGTTTAACACTTTCCTTGGCTAATAAAATAGTGTCCTTTATAGCTAAAACAGACAGACTTTATTGTAATTTAATTTTGTGATATTATAACAAATTATTAATGTGTGAAACAGAATAGGTATCTTGTAAACTTTCCTTACCTTACTAATATGCCTCTGTACTTTTAAGAATGAAACTTTATAATTTGTATAAAGAGAAATTTCCAAGTTTATGAAAAACGAAGTGTCATAGAATAGTATGCTTAGGGAATAGCCATACTTAACATTTATTCAAATATTATTTGAGATCCTATTTTGTGCTAGGCACTCTAAATGTAGCAGAAAAGAAGGCCAACATGATTTCTGGTCTCAAAGAACTGTTTGCTATAAGTGAAAATGATCAGAAAATCCTATGTCCTCCTTACTCCAATCACAGATACAGGTTGAGTTTCTCAGAGGCAACAATTGTTACCGATTTCTGGCAGTTAGCACTGTTTTGTTTCACACTGTTAAACCTAATTGTTATTCTTTTGTTGATTACAGGTGAGATCAAGCACATTGGATATGCTTTAGCCTTAAAACAAAAGCAAAAAAAAAAAAACAACCAAGAAACTTTCATTGTTACTTTTCCTGTGACTTAGTACTATCAATACAATACAAACAAAAACTTTTGCACTAATTGTTTCATTTCCCAGATTATCTTCCTCAGAGGTTGTGTCTGTTATAAATTCATTGCTCCCACTTCTTTCTATGCACACCACACTTTCATAAATTGTTTAAGCACATGTAGATTATAAGATGTGAGGTCACGTACCCAAGAAAAGCCAAGTTCTTTAATCCTCATTCGCTATTGCTAGGTGGGATCTTTTTTATTGTTTCCATGGAATTATATCCCATCAATTCTAGGGAGTAACTTTTGATTAGATGGTTTCTATGGAAACGTGACTCCACCCATTCCCTGCGGGGTGACTTACTGGAGCCGTTTAAGAAGGAACCATTTTAGAAAAAGCTTTAGAGCCCACAGAGCCCACACAGCCAGAGACCTTTGGAGATGAAGAAGGAAAATGTCCCCAGGGAAGCCTTATGCAATGAGGAGAGGAAGCTAGCAAATGTCACCATGTGCCCTCCCAACTGAAAGTGAAACCCCAAACTTCATTGGTCCTTTCTTTCTAGTTAAAGTAACTTTCTTTGGATGCCTTAATTTGGACATTTTCATGGCCTTAGAACTATAAACTCACAACTTAATAAATTCCCTTTTTAAAAGCTGTTCCATTTCTGGTATATTGCATTCCGGAATCTTTTCTTCTCTATTTGCATATATCTGTAAACACAGATATATCTGTATCTTCTGTGTATCTGCATATCTGTAAACACAGATATCTGTATCTTCTGTGTTTACATATGTCTTTCTTTGAAATTATTCACAGTATTTATTTAAATGTTGAAAAACCTCTTTGTGTGACACGGTGACTAAGCCTAAAACATTACAGACTATTAATTTTTTTCTATTAGTGTTTTGCTTTTGAGGACATTTGCCAGCTCTCTCAATTAAAATTTTGTATCTATGAACAATGCATTCTACATAGTATGATATAAGGATACTCAAGCCACAACATTTGGAAAAACATTGTCTTTTGCTACCTCCGCAGCAAGTATAGCAG
This sequence comes from Tamandua tetradactyla, assembly GCF_023851605.1. Taxonomy (NCBI): domain Eukaryota; kingdom Metazoa; phylum Chordata; class Mammalia; order Pilosa; family Myrmecophagidae; genus Tamandua; species Tamandua tetradactyla. Next base: position 36,240,527 of record NC_135352.1, read on the forward strand.
TGTTCCCAAATAAAGTTATGTGTGTTGAGTAGGTTTAATCTATAAAGCACCTCAGATTTATAAAGTTTTTTTGGAAAACAAGAGCATACATGAAATGCATAGGTCTTTGCTAAATATTTTAGCTTTAACAAACAATGGATATGATCAAATAATTGCATCTAGATATAGTTTTGACACTTTCTGTAACTTTGTCTTACATTTAATTAAATTATTACATCAAAGGAAATAATTCTAAAGCCTTTCTCTATGTTGCAAAGGAAGAGCAAAATCAGGGAATTGTAATTCACAGAGCTGGCATCAAGCCAGGGTAAAGAACAGTGTTTAGCCCTTGAGTGCCAATATCACCAAAAATTTACATTAAATTAGTACCTTTGGAACATGCAGTATCTATGAAACTATAACACAGTATTGCAAATCTGTCGAAATGCATCCTTCCACTTTCTAACCTATGTAGTTGCTTCAAGAAAATCAAATGCCCAATCTTGTCTTTTGTTTTCCTTTTGGACATTAAGTACAACAAATAGGCTTGTGTTTCATTTCATTTCATTTCCGTGATGTGATATTCAAAACCATAAACCACCGACAGGGAAATGCCTTTGGACCACTTAGTCTGCTGTTGTCATAGATATGATCCTGGAAGCAGGGGCAAATGGCAGCCTAGATTTGACCCCCAGATGTGCTTTGCATAGCCACCACAATATTCAGAAACTGGAAAAGTCTATGAAAACTTCCTAATTCCTGTCTTGTCTTGCAAATCAGATCAGTGAACATAGATCCATATTTCTACATGCAACAAGTGGCTCCATATAATTTATATCTGCCACATTCTCACCGTTTCTATTCTCTGTGTCCAGCCCACTCCAGTAATTCAAATTACCAGTAGGCATTTGTGTCAGAGGCTTTTGCAGTAGAGTCTCTACATTTTCTAGTTTGGCCCCTTTAACCATGACTCAACAACTAGCACTATCAGAACATGGCATGTAAAATACTTCACTACACATTTAATTGGTATTGCCCACTGACCACCTTGTCAATTACATATCACCTAACTAGATTCATGAAACATGGGCTATTGAAAGGAGTGGCAGATTTAAAGGCATGAAATTGAAATCTCCTTCAACCAACAAGAAACCTGGAATAGCTAAAAGCTGAGTTAAAATTTGCCCTCTAGTCTTTTATCCCTGGAGCCTGAAACCTTAATACATACATCCTCAATACGCCTGTGGTTTAGTACACAGCACTAGATGAATTGTGTGATAATTCCTTGAAAAAGATTGTGACCTGGACTTCTTTGGAATTTTAAGTCATAAGTGCAAAGTCCCTTCTGAATCCCTTGGATGCCAAGAGTCTAGATTAAAATCTCGTATTTATAAATTATAATAATCAGTTATAATCCCAATATAATCCATTTCATTGGGTACTAAACATGTATTTTTAGATTTTATAAAAATGTGGACAGTGCTAAAAAGCCATTTATCTGGAGATAGAAAGCATCCCTGTAATAAATATATGAAATCCATGAAAATAAAGTCTTTTTTTTTCCTACCTCTCTAATCCTTAATCTAACCCTCCTCATCTCCTGTATTTCTTGCAATGCTTGGGATGATCAATCAGAACCTGTATTGAAAGATAATTGTCTAAATTTGGCAAAAACAAATAACTAAAATGAGCTTGATTCTCATCAGCAGCTTTTCTTTGATTATATGGCATGACTGCTAAATGGGTTGAAACTTTCATATGTTTTTATTTCAGTTTATCAGTTTAGGTTTCTCAGTTGAGCATATTTCAGCTTTTAATTTCATTTCTGATACATTATATACTATTTACGCATGCTGTTAACAGATGGAAATCATTTCAATAATGTGCAGCTGTTCTTAAAGAACAAGTCAAATTCCAAAATGAATTACTGCAACTGTAAATTTATTGTAAAAATCTAAACTACATACATAATACATGCCTCTCCCCAAACAGATCCAGACAGAAACACATGCATACACAAACATACACATACATGCACAAGTCCCAGTTTTCAAAGACAATAACTATTAATCATTTGCACAATTATTTTTATATTTTATCTCTAGATTTATAATTATGTACAGTAATTATGCATATTGTTTCAAGTATAACTGAGATTATGCTATGTACCCTATCAAACTTGTTTTGTTGCTCAACGATTGGTCATGGCAATCTTTCCATATTAGAATATGTGGATCTATTTCATTCTTAATAACTGTGTAGAACTGCATGCATAAACCTTAATGAAACTGCCTCTGGTAGAATGTGCATTATTTTTAATTTTTTGCTTTTATAAAATGTTAAGTGCATAGTTTTGTATATATGTCATTTCACATCTGCATGAGATAAAATGAGGATTAATTTTTAGAAATCGGATGACTGAATCAGACCTGCTTTGACAAATAAATAGAAATATTTAAAAACTGATAGATACTGTCAAAATGATCTGAAAATACCATGTTACTTTACATTCATGGTATCTCAGTATTGGTAACAGCACATATTTCTTTCTGCACACTATTATTAGTCTTAAAAAACCTTTGGACTTCTACTTAATGGATTACTTAATTCCGCTTGTATTTTTTACCTGAGGTAAAGATTTTAGTATATTTTTCTTTCTCATCATAAGACATATTAATAAAACTGCCAAATTTGATCATCAGTACTAAACACAAAATTTTAAAAGAGAGAGATAAATGCTAGTTAAAGAAAACTACAGTTAGTGGCCTAATTCAACTGCTTTGACTAAATCTGACTAAATCACTTACTATTTTAATTCATTTTGTAACTTTTTCCCTACACCTTAGCTTAGGTGTCCTTTGACACTTAGTATTTACAATATCATTCTCAACATACATAAAGTTTCAAGTGATGTCAAATTCATGTTCTCGTCTCCTCTTCCTTGACCACGTAGATGTTTTAGAGGTTATACAAAGAAGGGATCAGGTCTTGCAAACCTTTTCTATCCCCATATATGAAATCCATGAAAATAAATTTTTTTTTCCTGCCTCTCTAATTCTTAATCTACTCCTCCTCATCTCCTGTATTTCTTGCAATGCTTGGGATGATCAATCAGAAGCTATATTGTAAGATAATTGTCTAAATTTGGCAAAAACAAATAACTAAAATGAGCTTGATTCTCATTAATAGATTTTCTTTGATTATAAGTCCAGCACAATTTAGCACAGAGTGGTGCACATCCAATATATATGAAGGAGGACCATAATTTTCTCCCATTAAATGCCTTGGGGAAGGAATGTCTGAATGCATTGTTGGAAGGAATAGTAAAACATCAGATGATGATTGTCCTGGGACTTTATTCAGTTTATTCAAAAGGTATAACAATGTATAATATAGATGAAAGGTGATTTTGCATCATACAAAGAAATAGCATGATTTTATGTAAGTGGTGGAATTTTCTTTTAAGTATATTTTGGGTAGGCTGTAAATTATAGGAGAATATGTTATGAATATTAAATCCTGGCTATAAGGACAAAAGAATGTCAAGAAAGCTATATAATGTTGTTAATTGCGCTTAAAAGTCATTAGTTAACTTATTCATCAGAATAATTGAATTATTTTGTAAATAACCCATTAATTTTGTGAAAAATTTAAGCTAATGTAGTAAATTGCCACTAAGTTATTCATTCCTCTAAAGTATTTGAAAACACTTTCAAATGCCTCTCCTAGTGTCGTCAATGACTAATAACCAATAGTCCTTAAAACAAAGAATAAAAGAGTAGTTGTTTTACATTTTGAGAGATACTGTAGATTGCCTTCGACCGAATTTTAAAAATAAATCTTAATGAACATGGAATGACCATAAAATCCAACAATTCCACTCCATACTCAAGATAATTGAAAACACACGTTCACACAAAATTTGTACATGAATGTTGACAGCAGCATTATTCATAATAGTCAAAATTGGAAACAATGCAATGGGTGAATGAATGAACAAAATGAGATATATCTGTATGAAGGAATGTTATTTGACCATAAAAAGGAATGCAATACCATTACATACTACAACATGGGTAAATTTAAAATACATACTAAGTGAAAGGAGCCAGACACAAAAGGCCATATATTTTGTGGTCCCATTTATATGAAATGTACAGAAAAGGTAAATCCATAAAGACAAAAGCAGATTATTGGTTGCCAGAGTATAGGGGGATGGAGAATTAGGATTAACTGCTAATAAGTGTGGGGTTTCTTTTGGGGATGATGACAATGTTATGGCATTAGATAGTGGTGATGTGTGAATATAACACACATGCTAAAAACCACTGAAGTGTAAAATTTAAAATTGTGAATTTTACATTGTCAGTTATATTTTAATTAATGAATAAATATGTTTAAATATAAGTAAATAAATCCTGAGTTTTTGAAAAAGAAAAATTTGGATCAGTTCCTCACGCCATAGACCAGAGTAAATTCCAAGTGGATAAGGTATTTAAATCTAAAATAGCAACGAAACAACAGCACAAGTAATGAACAGTAACAACTGTGGCTGAAATTCTCTATTACTTGAGTATGCCTTAACTATGTCTCAAATTCAATAAACAATAAGAGAAAAGTAGATAAATTTGACTTTATAAAAATGAAAGCAATAATAGCTAAGTCATCTTGAAAAAGAAGAATAAAATTGAAGGGGGCAGGCAAAAGTGGCTCAGCAGGCAGAGTTCTCACCTGCCATGCTGAAGACCCAGGTTCGATTCCCGGTGCCTGCCCATGCACCCCACCAAAAATTGAAGGACTCGTGCTTCTCAATCTTAAAACTTATTACAAAGCCACAGAAATCAAAACAGCATGATGTTGGCACAGGGACAGGCATATAGAACAGTGGAAGAGAGTTGTAAACTCAGAAATCAACCCACACATTTATGGTCAACTGAATTTAGGTAGTGGGAAAGAATAGCTGCTTTAACAAATCGTGCAGGGAAAACTGGATCTCCATTTGAAAAAAAGAAAGGAGGGCCCCTACCTCACACCATGAACAAAAAGTCAACTCAGAATGGATCAAATAACTAAATATGACAGCTAGAACTGTCAAACTCCCAGAAGAAAACATAGGAAAGCATCTTCAGGACTTTATATTAAGCAATGGTTTATATTCAAAGCAAGTCAACAACAACAATAAATAGATAAATGGGACCTCTTCAAAATTAAGCATGTGTTCTAAAAGGATTTTATCATGAAAGTAAAATGAAATAAAACAATGGGAGAAAATATTTGGAATCCATATGTCATGCTCAGATTCATATGTCAATTTGGCCAAGTGGTGGTACCTGTTTATCTGGTTGGGCAAGTGCTGTCCTATCTGTTACGATGAGGACATTTTCATAGAAGTAAATCATGATCACATCAGCTGCATCCATAGTTGATTCCATTTGTAATCAGCCAAAGGGGAGTGTCTTCTGCAATGAGTGATGCTTAATCTAATCACTGGAAGACTTTTAAGAAGGATTCAGAAGAGACAGGCTCTCTTCCTGCTTTAGCCGGCAAGCCTCTCCTATGGAGTTCATCCAGACCCTCCATTGGAATCGTCAGCTTCACAGCCTGCCCCGTGGATTTTGGACTCTGCATCTCCCCAGTTATGTGAGACAATTTTATAAATTTTGTATTTGCAAGTGTTTTCTGTTGATTCTGTTTCTCTAGAGAACCCTAACTAATACACCACATATCCAATAAAGGTTGAACATCCAGAACATATAAAGAAACCCTTTAACTTAATAACCAAAGAAAAACAATCCAATAAAAAATGGGCAAAAGACTTGAATGGACATCTCTCCAAAGAAGATATAAAAATGGAGAGAAAGCACAAGAAAAAATGCCCATCACTATCCATCATGGAAATGTAAATCAAGACCACAATAAGATACTGTTTCACATTCATTAGTATGGCTGCTACAGAAAAAAATGTAAAATAAAAAGTGTTGAAGAGGCTTACAGGGAAATAAGAGCACTCATTCATTGCTTGTGGGACTGTAAAATGGTGCAGTCACTGTGGAGGAGAGTTTGGCAATTCCTCAAAAAGCTAATTATAGAACTACCATATTACCTGGCAATCCCATTACTAGTTCCAAAAGCACTGAAAGCAGGGACTCAGATATTTACACACCGATGTTTTTAGTGGTGCTAGTCACAACTGCCTATAGATGGAAACAACCCAAGAGTCCATCAATCAGTAAATGGGTAAATCAAAGGTCAAATACGCATACAATGGAATAGTATTCAGCCATAAAAAGGAATGAAGTCCTGGTACTTGCACCAAAATGGATGAACCTTGCAGGCATCATTTTGGTGAAATAAGTCAGACACAAGAGGATAGATATTGTGTGATATCACTGTTTTGAAACAATTGCAATAAACAAGCTCCTAGAGTGAATCTAGACTATAGGTTATCAGAAGGCAGGATAAGGAGGAATGGGAAAGTAAGGCTTAAAATGTATAAGTTTCCTATTTAGAATCATGGAAAAGTTTTGGTAATGGGTGTTAGTGATTGTGGCACAAAATTTTGAACATGATTATCAGCTCTGCAATATATATCTATGTATAACTAAAAGGGGAAATGTTAGATAGTATATGCGGTAATGGAATAAAATTTTTAAAAAATGGAACTATACTACACAGTGAACTCTAAGTTAAACTATGGACTTACATTAATAGTACAATGATAAAAATGTGCTATCATCAATTGCAACAAATGTTCCACACCAATGCAAGGTGTTGGAGTGGCGTATTGTATGGAGATCCATATTTTATGCATGATTGTTCTGTAAATCCACAACTTCACTAATAAAAAAAATGGTATAAGCTAAAAAAAAATTGCTATGTTGGGGGGAGAAACATCTTGCATGGCAAATGACATTGTACGTAAATAAAAATCTGCAACTTTTATCACAGACAGAGGGCTAGCATGCCTAATATATAAATAACCTGCAATATAGAGAAGAAAATAATATCCAAGGTTTTAGGATTAAGACTAGAATAATGATCAGTTCACAATAAAATGCAAATGGCTCTAAGACATGAAAAAAATACCCAACCTCATTCATCACCTGAAGAGTAGAAATGCAAATGAAAGCCACAAAAATGATCATTTCTTACTTATTAGACTGGCAAACTCCAAAAGTTTATCTCCATTTTCATTTTATTCAGGTCTGGGTACACAGGCTCCCTTTATACATTTCTACTTAGAATGGAAAATAATAGCTTTTTTAGAGAATAATTTGGTAAAACTTTACAAAATTATATATGGTTTTATATTTTGACTCAGTGTAATGGTTAGATTCATGTGTCCACTTGGCCAGGTGATGGTGCCCAGTTGTCTGGTCAAGCAGGCAATGACTCAACAATTATGGTCATTTTGTATATTTAAGTAATCAGTCAGCTGAATAATCTATAATATGGCTGATTACCACTAAGGGCAGTGTCTTTCAGAATGAGAGCATTTAATCGAATCAGATTACATCTTTTTAAGGGAGAGATGACAACTTCAACAATTGGAAGAGAGAGCTTTCATCTCTACTTCAGCCAGTCAGCCTCTCCTGGGAAATTCACTGATGACCTACATCAGAGTGCCAACTTGCAGCCTGTCCTAAATAATTTGGATTCATATCTTACAATAGCATGAAAAACTTCTATAAGATCTTAAACTTTACAGGTGGCCCCTGTTGGTTATGTTTCCCTGACTAATATAGCTTTGATACCGGGAATCATTTTTGAGAAACAGAATCTTAAAAATGGATTTTTGCAACTGTTTTTCTAATTTGATTAAATTCAAAGTCACTTAATAATCAGCTCTAGTTCCAATAATCAAGATATCACGGACAGTCCATGGCATGAATTAACAATAGAGACATGCAAAATATCACCATCTGAGTTTGTTAACCATTCACTTATAGAAGGCAAGGAACTGGGTGACAGTGTTTTTGATAACTTAACAGAGTTTAGTGGAGTTAATGATATAGTGATGTTGGCTAGTTGTTCTTAGCTATGCTGGATACAGTTATAAAAGAAATGGATGACCTGAATTCTTCAAATTTTCAGCTTCAGTGACATATAAAAGATGTAAAAGTTTCTATGTGTGCCCTGAAAACAGACCCAGAATTGTGAGAATAGCAGATTTATAACATAAACTAAAATCTATCTAGTAGATAAGAGGGTATCTACTGTTAAAGTGAAGGTATTGATTTGAAAGGAATTGAATCCTGAAAATTGGGATGGGGACACATAGGTTGATAATGATGGATAGATTCTGCTGAATCTTTGCTGGATAAACCTGTAATGTTTTGCCTTGAGGAAACAGCCACCGTACCTCCATCTTGTCCTGAAGAGACAACTCCCTGACCTCCATCCTGCCCTGAAGTGTCTTCATCCAACATCCCCATGAAGAGATTAACCCTTCAGTGCTTGCTCAGTGTAACCACCTCCCCTGGAGAAGCAGCCCTCACACCTCTATCTGGACAGATTAATCCTGTTTCACCAAGTGAAACTGCAGCACAGTGCCCTGAGGTAATTGGCTTGAAAGACACTTCTAATACTTTCCATGACTCGCCCCAGTAACCTTCTTTTCTTTCAGGCCTTTAATTAAACTAAAGTCCCAACAGGACCCAAAGGAACAAAGTATGACCCATGATGTGGTATGCTATATTCCAAAAGAATTGCATATGTTTTCCAATTTATATAGACAGAAGTCAGGGAAATATGTGTGGGAATGGATATTATGGGTGTGGGATTATGGTGAAAGGCATAATTGAAATGGACATATTCAGCAACTGGCAAAATCCCCAAATTGTTTCCCTGACTCAAGAAATGAGAGCTATTGTGTATGAAAGACCAAGTGGAAGTCACTAAAACTGCCCCTACCTAACAAAATAGTAGATCAGAAGGAGTACCAGATTCCTGGATGGATAGCAGAAATCAGTGCCACTCTTAAGATGTGAAGAATGCAGGTTCCCATTTACCTCTTCTATTTGGCCAGTACAGAAAACAGATGGGTCTTGAAGGATGATGATGGATTATCATAAATACAACCAGGTAGTGACTCCAATTGCAGTTGCTATTCCAGATGTAGTATTATTGCTACTACAACACATAATAATACATCTCCTGTTACCTGGTATGTAGCTATTGATCTGGCAAATGCCTTTTTCTCAATAGCTAAGTAAGAACCATAACAAAAACAGTTTGCTTTTAGCTGGCTAGGCTAGCAGTATACCTTCACTGTACTACCACAGGGGTATATCAACTCTCCAGTCCTATGTCATAATCTTGTCTGCAGGGACCTTGATCATTTCTCCCTCCCACAAGATATCATGTTGATTGGACCTAGTGAGCAAGAAGCAGCAACTACTCTAGGCTTATTAGTAAGGCATTTGCATGCCAGGAGATGAGAGATAAATCCAACAAAAATACAGGGGCCTTCCACCTTAGTGAATTTCCAGGTGTCCACTGGTGTGGGGTAGGTCAAGATACCCCTTCTAAAGTGAAGGATAAGCTGCTCCATTTGGCTGTTCCAAAGACCAAAAAAGAGTCACAGTGCCTAGTTGGCCTCTTTGGATTTTGGAGACAGCATATTCTTCATCTGGGTGTGCTACTCTGCCCATTTACTGAATGACAAGCAAAGCTGCTGGTTTTGATTGGAACAAGAGGAGGCTCTGTGACAGGACTGCAGTGCAAGCTGCTCTGCCGCTTGGACCATATGATCCAGCTGATCCAATGGTCCTGAAAGTGTCAGTGACAAACGGAGATGCTGTCTCAAGCCTTTGACAGGTCCTTTTAGGAGAATCACCTTAGGATTTTGAAGTAAAATCTTGCCATCCTCTGTACATAACTACCCTCTTTTTGAGAAACAGCTTTTAGCCTGCTACCAGGCCTTAGTAGACACTGAATAGTTAACCATGGTCCTCCAAGTTACCATGAGACCTGAGTTGCCTATTGTGAGCTGGGTGTTGTCTGGCCCAGCAAGCCATAAAGTTGGGTATTAAAAACAGCACTTCATCATAAAGTGGCAATGGTATATATGAGGTAGGGCTTGAGCTGCTCCTGAAGGCACAAGTAAGTTACATGAGGAAATGGCCCAAATGCCCATGGCTTTCACTCCTGCCATATTACTTTCTTTTTCTCCACCCAGAGATAGGGCTCTTAGTTTTTTTATAACCAGTAGATTGAGGAAAGGAAAACTGTATGATATGTAGGTACCACCCAAAGCAGACAGCTGCAGCACTGTAGCCACTTTCTAGGATGACCCTGAAGGACAGTGAACAGGGGAAATCCTCCAAGTGGGCAGGATTTCAAGCAGTGCACCTGGTTGCTCATTTGACTTGGAAGAACTGGACAGAGGTGCAGTTCATACTGACTCATGGACTATTACTAATGGTTTGGTTGGATGGTCAGGGACTTGGAGGGCCATATTTGGAAAATTGGTGACAAAGGGGTCTGGGGAAGGCGTATGTGGGTAGGCTTTTTCTGAGTGGTCAAAGAACATGAAGATATTTGTGTCCAATGTGAATGCCCACAAGTGAATGACTTCAGCAGAGGAAGGTTTTAATAACCATGGGATAAGATGGCCCATTCTGTAGATACCAGTCAGGCTTTTTTCCACAGCCACTCCTGCCATTGCCCAATGGGCTCATGAACAAATTGATAATGGTGGTAGGGATGGAGATTATGCATGATCTCAACAACATAGACTTCCAATCACCAAGGTTGAATTGGCTGCAGCCTATACTGATAGCCCAATCTGTTATTGCTTTCTATTTACAAATTAAGTATGGTTTAAGGTGATGTGTATAGCTGTGGTGGACTGTGGTAGTTAGGTTCTGGTGTCAACTTGGCCAGGTGATGGTGCCCAGTTGTCTGGGTTAAGGAAGTATGGCCAAACAGTTACTGTGAGGACATTTTGTGGACTTAACTCATCAGTCAGTTACATGTATGACTGATTACATCTACCATCAACTAAAAGGAGTGTCTTCTGGAATGAAGGGAGTTTAATCCAATCAGGTGATGTCTTTTAAGGGAGAGGTGGCAACTTCAGCAGTTAGAAGAGAAAATTTTGATCTCTGCTTCAGCCAGCCAGCCTCTTTTGGGGAATTCATCAAAAACCTTCATTGGAATGCCATCTTGCATCCTGTCCTATGGAATTTGGATTTCTACATCCCCACAGTCATGTGAGATACTTCTATAAGATTTCATACTATTTACAGATATTTCCTCTTGGTTCTGTTTCTATAGAAAATAAAAAACAATACAGTTAGCAATCTCATTTTTGGGAATCTACTGCAAATATACCCTGGCAAGTATAAAGAGATTAATATTGAAAGCTAGTCACAAATGAATAATTTTAATAGGAAGAGACTGGCAACATCCACATCTTTTCTAAAAGGAAGTAGAGCTCCTTGAAAAAATGGCTGATTGCTGGACTCAGTCAGAAAATGGTCAGGAAAAGTCTAGAACATCTTTCATGTGAGTTGTTAAGAAAACTATCAAAGACAAAAGAGTCCTACAAAAAGGTCCTGGGAGCCATCTTTGAGAGCCTTCTATGGTCCATTATGGAAAATTTGAACATTAGTAGATTGATAAATTAAAAGCATAGAAAAACAAGTTTAAATGCAAAGATCTATAGTGCTCTTAAAGCAAAACCAAGCTAAACTTGGAGACCTGGGTTTGATTCCCGGTACCTGCTGTTGTAAAAAAAAGCTAACTAAACTACATTAAGTAATCACCATGACTGACAGTGAACTGATTCATTCTCTCGAATGGCTTGTAAATAAAGGAAAATAATCGGGTATTTAACAAGCTTTTCCTTTATATACTGCTGAGTAACCAAACATTAACTAATAAATTTCTGTCTTTTAGAGTTTTTCCAATTAATAAATGAAGAAGGAAAACAACCCCATTTTGTGCAACACTAATACATTGACATAACTTAGCATTGAGCATAATGGCTGCTGACATCACAGGATGAAAGATAATCTGATGTCATGGGCCTCTTGATGGAAAAATGCATCACCACATATGAACTTAGACTTTCCAAAGTGAGGAGGATCGAATCTAAATGTGATGACTTCTCCAGATTAGTGGACAGGGAAACACATTAAATAACTAACAGGGACAAATCAGTAATGTCCAGACTATAGGAAACTGTTGGATAAACTCCTGGTTCCTTCAACAATAAATTGCATGTGAAAAAAGAGAGAGAAATGGAGAAGAATCTATAGACTTAAAGAGACTTAAAAGGCACATCATACTTTCACAAAATGTTGACATTATTTGACTCATCATTTAAACAAAGGTGGAAAAACTGTGATTTTCATTCAATATTAGAAATTTGAACACCCTGACCTGATATTTATTAATAAGCAATTATAATTAATTTTCAGATAAATTGCACAATGGTTAGGTGAAAGAAGAATCATTATTTTTTATGTTGCATGTGGAAATACTTATCAATGGAATGACAGAATCATATAGGGATTTGATTCAAATAATATGGATATGAAGAAGTGTTCATGGAATAAGTAAAACAAGATTGGCCATTAACAGATTATTGTTGAAGATGGAGAAAGAGTACGTGTAGATTCATCACTCTATTTTGCCTACTTTTGTATATGCCTGGCATTTTCCAAAACGAAAATTAAAAATAAAATATTTTTCCAGACCTTTACTTCACAGACAACATGAATAAAGTAAACAAGTATAATTATTACAGATGAGAATAAGTAAATTACATATTTGCTACATAAAGAAATTTAGATTCACACATTTTAGCATGCAATAATATGATAGAAGTCTTACATTTAGTTATTAAATTTAATAAACTATTAAATTATTTCTTTCGAATTAGTGGCCAAAGTTATCATTCTTAGTATTATGATGATTCACATGAAATAACTACAATGAGCTTATACATTCAAATTTCTTCTTTTTTTTTTTACTTTTATTCCTTCTTACATTCAAATTTTTATAATATATTTTCAGTGTTTCTCATATTCTTTTGGACTTTCTTATTCCAGGATGGTGGTTATAAATCATTTCAGCAGTCACTGATAACATTTTACAGGCTTCAACTGCTATTAGAATATCTTAGCTTGGATAGAGATTTTGTGGCAACTCCATAAACACTTTGGTACTGCTCTCCTCATCTTTTTCCTTATAAAATATTTATCCATGGGCAAGATCAAAAGGAAAACAGAAGTATTATAAAGTGATGTCTCAAAAGTCCTACACTGATTTGCAATTTCCCCAACCACTAATGACACACTGGGATAACAGCCTCTGGTCAGCCTCCAAGGTAGGTTAGGTGACTTCAATGTAATGCACAATTTCTGGCACACTCTTCATGACTCTCCCTTCTCTCTCCAAATTAAAAGACTTTCCAGAAAGCATTTGAGGAAGTCTGTCATCATTATAGGAAATGTCTGAAATCAATTCACAAATGCTGTACATTATTAGTAACAAATTATTTGCACCAAGCCTCACAACTGATAATATTTCATATTGCGACAATAAGGTGATTGAAAACTCCTGCCTCAAAAGATAATTTGGCTTATTGCTCTTTTGGAAAAGAAAGCAGAGTCCCTAAAGCCAGGCTGTTTTCTTGAATTTTAAGCTCTGTTTGCCCTCAAGGGTACTATTCCCAAGAGTAATGCTGAAGAAACAAAGGGCATAGTGTAGTAACAATATTAAGGAACATTTCTGTTACAAAGTGTTTCAAAGGGCCCCAAGTGGAATGACAATGAAGTTATTCTCTAAATAAAGGAATCAAGTTATTGCCATTTGAGATGGTGCTTTGCAAAGAAGTAGGAACTATAAATGAAATACATTGTGTTCATTCAAAGAAAAAGGATAAAAGGAAACTACAAAAAGAGGCAAAGAAACACTAATGAAATTAAGCTTCTCATTAAAATAACAAAGTTCAAAATGTGCTTTCATCATATTCAGAAAAAATAGGGTGTATTAATTTCTCAGCTGCTAAAACAAATGCTATACAATAGGTTGACTCAAGCTACAGGAATTCATTGGCTCATGGTTTTGAGACTAGGAGAAGTTTTCCCTGAAAACTGTGATATTCTGTGGCTCTCTGCTGGAGACCCCTCAGTCCTTGGCTTTTTGGTCAATTAGCAATGCACGTGGCCATGCCTTCTTTCTCCTCTGGCTACTCTGACTTCCAGCTTCTGGGGCTCCCTGTGGCTTCCGTCCTTGTGGTCTTCTCTATAAAGCCACCAGTAACAGAACTAAGTCGAAACCTGATTCAGGAGGGTCATACCTTAACTGAAGTAACTTCATCAAAAGTCCGATTCACAATAGGTTCACACCCACAGGAATGAATTAAGATTAGAAACACGAATTTCCAGGATCCATAATTCCAACACACCATAAAAGGCAATGTTTACTTAGTTTAAAAAAATTAGAGGGTCTTTAATATAATTTACCCATAAGAATATTGCAGGCTATCTTAGTCACATCACATTGTTTTTTGCTTTTAAATCTGGACACCATTGAGTTTTTTCAAATTAATCTATCGTGAAGATTTTTCTATCAACTCTGATTTTCATGGACCCAAATAATTAATAAGGCCTCAATAAAGCAGAGCTTTGTAATTTTGAACTGGTGACTAATCTGACAGTTAAATAGTTAGACTTTATTAGTGCCTCATTAATAAGACAGGAGTAGTGTTAAGTGTGTGAAAGAGGCAGATTAATATTTGGCAACACTTTCTAGGATAATGCTAGCTGGTTCTGCCTCCTGGTGTCTAATTTTAGAAAATTTAATTTTGAATTGCAAAGCTATCTTTAGCAGTACAAATATATAACATGTTTTACAAAATATATGCAGATTATGTCTCTGGAACATCTATACATTTGCCATTCAATAATATGCTGTAAATGTAAATAATAACTGTAAATGGAAATTAAATAACAAGTTTTCTTTGATAGTATACACTATCAAATATAAATGCCAAACTTAATCATGTTTTGAAAAATAATATTATTTTTTAATTGGTTAATTGAGAATTTTCTAAATGCAGCTTACAGTTGACAAATTGGAAGCAATTCAAATTGTGTCCAAAAGAGAAAACAATTTAATAGTAAAGATAATACATGAAGAAACTATGTACCTACAATATGCTTAGTGAAAGTGTCCTAAACTTCTAGACATTGATTCTAAATTTAGTTTTCTAGTTAAAATTAATTTGGAGGTGACATTTTTTAGACTAATTAAGTTTCAAAGTAAAATTGAGGAGTTGAAATTTTTTACTTGAGTATAGGAAGTTGTCAATCTAAATTTAACTGGCAGATGTGCTTTCACAGCTGGGGCCAAATCGGGGTCTTTAAGATTGGGCCTTAGAGTTTGAAAAGGACGTATAAAAAGGCAAGCACCTTTGTGAAGTTGTTTCTTAATACACTTCTAGAATTTGCTGCAATTTCCCCCTCAACCCAATAAACCATATTGATTTTATGAGTGATTTTCACCAAGCTTCACAAGGAAGGAAGTAAAACTTCTCAAATTGTCTATCTCATGTTATGACCCTTTTAAATCTTTTTTTACTTTGCTAAGTTGTTTTCTAAAATTGGTAGTCATTGTTATAAAAATATTCCAAGACACTGATATTATTCTATAATTTTAAGATATCCTAACTCATCTTGTAAACTAGGGCACTGAAAGACTTTTCCTGCAAAGTTTTTTCCTTTCAGAATTGATATCTAGAGAACATGTCAATCATTAAGTTTGAGTATAGTATTATATGATCTAATATATCCTGTATTTAATTTAATTAAGAATTTGAAGTCAAAGCCCTTAGCTTAGCCAACTTTATTTTGGTATTTCATTGTTGCATCTTATTATAGATTATTATCGTTAAATGTGGAATTTTAAAAACATCCTCAAGAATCTCCAATCCAATTCTATGTGATGTTTTGCAGTGGTTGCACAAAATACAAAATTAGTGTTAAAACGTCCAGAAACAGTGAATCAATGCATGTATACACAGCGAGAGACCCTTTTTTATAAATGGCATGCATAGAAAGTTAAGAAGTGATAAAGCAGGCTACTGTTGGTCTGTGTAGGGGTAGCAATGCAATCTCCAGAGACAAAATGCAGATAACATCTGAAGCTTTGTTTGGAGAAGAGCTAAACTGAGGTCACTTTCTAAAACAAACTGCTGCTTTCTCTGACCCTAAAAGGTTAAAGCTCAGGAATTTCCTGGATAGATTGTATTTTGTCTAGCGTTTCTTTTAAAAGTATCTAGCACCCAACTAGCAATAGTAGGACTACCTTAATGAAACATAAAAAGAGTGTGAATTTAACAAAATACATTGAAAACTGGAGGTAAATAGAAAGGAAGATGGAAATTAGTGCTCATAAATAAAAGAAAAATGTTGAATCTTCACATTAAACAAAAGTCAAGCATGTTATATGGTTCTGTTAATTGTATTGCTTCTTTGTCATTTGCAATAACTTATTTTTAATTGGAATATAATGGCTTTCATAAAATATTATAAGCTTAAATGACACTCCTGCCAATAGCTAACATTTTCTCTTAAATTTAATGTAACTCACTTGCTGATCTTTGTGTTAGGTAACACTTGCTCCCCTAAGTAGAGTAAAGCTCAAATTCCAAAGATCCACTAGAATAACATAGCAATATATTAGAACTTGCACAGCCCCCACATTTTCTTCTTCTTTTTTTATAGTTTCTATGTATTGCTCTAACATGGCTTAGAAATCGACCTGCCTGGAGATGAAGTTTTGAACCAGACAATCCCTTTAGCTCCACTTGGATCTATGCTTTGGTCAATCATGACCATACTAGTGGTGTATTAAAAATAAAGTTTTATTACTACTCTCCAGCTCAAATATTTTGAATATAATTACCCTGGAGAAACTGCAGGTTTCAAATACAAATTTAAATTAAGTCCTTACTTTGCAAATATACGTTAGCAAATATTCAGAACTTTTAATTATTCTAGTCTATGTTTCAAATTCCGCAGGTGATGTGTCAAGCTCATCATGCAATGAATTATTTAGATAAGTAGGACATTATCCCAAATCAGCTTCATAACACTGTTACCTTTAGATTCTATACTGTGGGATTTAAGACAATGTATACTCCAAATTTTTCCTGGGGCTCATGTGAGATTTTGGCAAGCAATACCACATGTGCACTTGATGACTGAGCTGTACTGTGAAGTTAAAATACTTGTTGATGTAGATGCTTTAAACAGGTGGTGGTCATCGTGATAACAAAGGTCAAGGAATGTCAAGTAGCCTAAGTAGAAACATCATCATTATGGCTTTTGGAAGAAGTTAGTTGTATTTTCCTTTCTCAACATGTTACACATACAAAGTATATTTTTCTATGCAACTGAATGACTTAATTTCTAACAATACTAAGCCAAATATAACAATCAGGTTTACTATATTAAGCCAAAAATGAACATAACTACATATTTGATAACAAAAACTCATTAAAAAAGAAGAGTTTTAATGACTTATGTAAAGTCCAGCATGAAGGGTTAGCTAAATATATTCTTTCCACCTATTTGTGCCAATGAGACTTAGCTTTATAGTACTGTATCTGCAGATAGCTACATAAAAGCAATATATTAATATATTATACTCTCTGGGAAAGGTCATTTTTCCAGACTTTATGACAGAGAAATGGGCCAGCACAAAGAAGACATTCTCAGAGTCTCCTGGAGCAAGTAATATCAGAGTCTACTATTTAAAACAGAAGCTTTTTGTAAATATATGCTGTAAAGGAATTATAGATGCTAATTGGAAAATATTTATTGACTATAAAACAAGCATCTGTTTTTGCTAGGTACTGTATAAAATATATCTATGCATAAATATTAATATTTATAACATTGGGATCTGATCAGAGAATAGTACAGAAACTACTTGTGTCTGTACTATTGTCCCTACTGATGTTTCCAATAATTGGGAGATCTTTTAAATCAGGATCAGGGTGGTACTCAGCAACTTACTAGAAACTTAAAACATATCTCCACTGTATTTTTAAATAAGTCTATGTCTCTGTTGGTTTGGAGCTGTGTACCCCAGGAAAACATAAGTTTTAACCTAATCCATTCCCGTGGGTGTGAACTCCTTGTAAGTAGGAACTTCTGATGAGATTACTTCAGTGAAAGTGTGACTCAACTCCATCAGGATGGGTCTTAATCCTATTACTGGATCCTTTGTCAGCATATTGAAATTTAGACAGAGAGAGAAAGCCATAGGAAACAAGAAGCTGAAATTCAGCAGAGCCCAAAAGAGAAGGAAGAGGCCAGGAGCCATTCACATTGCCATGTGACAGAAGAGCCAAGGAAAGGATGGCCAACAGCCAGCCCCAGAATGCCAGTCTTCACGAAGAAAGCATCACCTTGAGGAACCCTTGATTTGGACTTTTCCAGCCTTAAAAGCACTAGCCATTTAATTCCCATTACTTCAGCCAGCCCA
The DNA here is from genome assembly GCF_023851605.1 of Tamandua tetradactyla. NCBI lineage: Eukaryota > Metazoa > Chordata > Mammalia > Pilosa > Myrmecophagidae > Tamandua > Tamandua tetradactyla. The sequence goes on from NC_135352.1 coordinate 36,259,016, forward strand.
TTGCATGATATCTGAGCAGCCAAGGAATCTAAAATAATGTCCTTGGTAGATAAAATATCCTACCTAATATCCATTAAAGAGAAGAGACAGTTAAAACTCATGTAAGAAAATTATTATAATATAGCATCAAAAATATTATTCGCTGACTATAGGTCATGAGATAACAGATTTAAACTGGAATTTTAAGACAACAATGTTTAGAATTTTCTAAAAATTCTAGTTTAATTTTCTTTGGTTTATTATTATCTGCCTTAATCTGAGGATGTTAAGTTTATTCCTTAGATTTTCATATCTGCTGCTTTTGAGAACTTCATTGACACTAATCCTCTGTCATGTACTCTTGCCACTTTGTAGTTACAGTATTAATGGTTTCCAGTATTCTCAGGCCTCTCACTTACTAGCCATGTGAAACTGGCCAAATGAAGTCACTTCACTAAGCCTTAAATTGGCCATGTATAAAACACAAGTCTCATAGAGAGGATTCTGGGCATATTACCTGAAACAGATATTTAAAGCCTAGTATGAACAGAGAAAATGGAAGATTCATGTCACCATAATTTCATTTTCATAATTATTATCACTACTACTAATAATCTTGAATATGGGAACCTTATGACCTTTTGATAACCAAGGAAGTGTATTATATTATGTCTAATGCAGAGTCATTGATAATCATGTTATGAAACTTAAGAAGAAGAAAAGGATAGCTTTGAAATCTCCTTACTCTAGAACCCTTCAGCTTTATTTCTCAGATTTCTTCCATATTTACCATATCTACAACTTCTTAGAAGTACAGATACATATCTGAGACATGTGATCTAGTTTTGTCTGTGCACGCTTCCTTTCCTTGCCCTACTAGCTATTTCTCCCACATGTATAGAAATTTACCTCAGTGTAGTACACAATGGAAATTTTCATACGTGTGTGCTCAGAGGCAAATTAACTTTCTGGTGAAAAAAATACATATATACAAAACCTAAAAGAAAAAATTCTAGAAACACATCGTAGTGAAGAAGGAGAAGAACAAGTAGCAGCACAGATCTGACTCTCCGGTTTACTCTTCCCTTTCTGTCCCCAGCTCAGCTGCTCCATAATTCAGGATCTATTTCTGGTAACGCCATTTAGATGGATGAGACAAAAGAGATATTGGCCATATGGGGCTTGTGATGCTTTGAAAGGTAGTATGCCCCCTAGAAAATCCATGTTTGGATCAAAATCCCATTTCATAAAGGTGGAGTAGTCCCTATTCAATACTGCATGTTTGAAACTGTAATCAGATCATCTCCCTGGATGAAGTGATTTAGTCAAGAGTGACTGTTAAACTGGATGTGGTGATGGCATGTCTCTACCCATTTGGGTGGGTCTTGATTGGTTTACTGGAATCCTATAAAAGAGAAAATGTTTTGGAGAAAGCTGGAGATTCGGAGACAGCAGAGAATGCTGCAGCACAATGAATCAGAGAGTCCAACAGCCTGTGCTTTGGAGATGAAGAAGGAAAACGCCTCCCGGGGAGCTTCATGAAGCAGGAAGTCAGGAGAGAAAGCTAGCAGAGGACGTTGTGCTCACCATGTGCCCTTCCAGCTGAGAGAGAAACCCTGAACTTCATCGGTCTTCTTGAACCAAGGTATCTTTCCCTGGATGCCTTTAATTGGACATTTCTATAGACTTCTTTTAACTGGACATTTTCTCGGCCTTAGAATTGCAAACTAGCAACTCATTAACTTCCCCCTTTTAAAAGCCATTCCATTTCTGGTATATTGCATTCCGGCAGCTAGCAAACTAGAACAGGGCTGCAATGCTATCTTATTTAATTTAACATAGCTTAGTCACACCTTTGTTTTTAATTGACAGGGTTCATTTGGAAACATTTTCCTAGGTTTACTAAAAATTTACTTTCAAAAGAATTTGGTTAAAACTATGATTGAACAAACAAGGGAAGAGTAGATGACTATGTTGTAGAATCAATCCTCTCAAAGAATAAAACATGAAATAATAATAATTGAGGTTGCTAAGGTTTGCAATATCCTGAAGGCTTCACTGCCAACCTGGAATACTACCTGACAAAGAAAGGACAGAAAATAAAATGCTAAAATTTTTTAAAAATTGCAGCTGAATTTTTAAAATATATAATTACATTGCATTTTTCTTCAGTCATGGATCTTCGATTTTTCAGATATTACAAGAAAACTAATCATTTTTTTCTTTCTAAGCTGTAGTTATTAAGAATAAAATACTAACCATATTTTTTAACCACATAATGAGATAACTCAATTTTTAAATCACCCATCTGTTGTACAGGAAAAACAACCATGCTGCTTTTTAAAAATTGTTCGCCTTTGATTTTTTAAACTATGCATAGATTGTAAAGTTTTTGGGCAAAGACTGAATGAAAACACACAAAAAAGGCTAAAATACGGTGCACAGGTGGTTCAGTGGTAGAATGCTCAGCTTTCATGCAAGAAACCCAGGTTCAATTCCAGGATGATGCACCCCTCCTCCAAAAAAAAAAAAGACTAAAGACTAAAGACTAAAATAGCTTGATTTCTTAAATTTTTGAGAGTGCATGAAATTTATTCTCATATCTTAATTCCTTTCAGTGTTGTTATTATAGCATAGTATTATAGTATTGTATAATGTTATAATGCTAACATTTTAGTAGTTTAATGTTCTCAGCTCATTATAAAGTTGTTTTATTTAAAAAAGTGTTTCCATAATAAATTATAAGGAATTATCACATCATCTACAAAACTTGAGTCTGTGTTTATGAATATAAAGAAAAGCAGAGAATTGCAATAAATGTTGAAGTAAATGAAGGAAAAATCTTATTCCTATGACAGTTATCTAGATGTTTTAGGTGAGCACAACATTTACAGTAAAATAGCTGAATAATCATAGTAAATCTCTATTTCATTTGGCTTTTGAGAAAGCCAGGAGTAAAATCAAAGAGAGAAAAAAACCTGAACATTACCTTCTCTGGTCTTTCATTTTTTTAATGAAACCTTTAGTGGCTCCGTCAGCTCTTTGTTTCAGGATAGGAAAATAATGTGTCGGTGCAGAAGCAACTCGGACAAAGTTACCGAGGTACTTTGGGAATTTAGGAAAGGTTTATTTCTAGAAGATCCTATTGTGTTATCTGAAATATCCTCACATACCCATACAGTATTTTAAAATGTCACATAGTTCAGAGACAAACATGAAGTCTTAAAGTGATTTTAATGGAATGCTAAAAAATTCCTATAGAAATATCCTAAAATTCAGGAAAGATATGGAGAGTATCATTTTCCCTAGATAGGAAGAGCAAAGCTATCTAGACAGTTCCAACCTAGGATTTAAGAACGTGTCTTCCCACGGCCAGCTATCATCCTCACTTCGGGCACAGGGTCCTCCTCGAGCCAAGCTCCTGGCAGTGTATGGACTGACATTATGGATTCTCGTTTTGACACAGGGAAGAGAAGGATTAGGTGAAGTGAGAGAGTCAATATAAGGAAACAAGAAATTAAGATGAAAGGTGCTGGTGTAAGGACTCAAGGACAAAGAATAGGGTGGATGCTTGAGAAGATAAATATTAACAGATTCTCTGAGTGAGCTAGAGAACAGGACTTGACCAGAGCTTCAGTGTAAGGATTTATGGAAAGCAGCACTTATTGAGGAAAAGGATAAAGAGGGATTGTGGATGTGGGAATGCTACTTGCCAGCAGCAACTGGACCCCCTCCTGGGAGTGTTGCTTGTAGGAAGGATCGGAATGAGGAGCATTAAGGAAATCTCAGATTCTTCTTTCCAGAGTCTTCCTTTCCGACTTTCCCTGTACTTGGTGTGTTATGGAGCCTGCTACTCTTCTGGGGTGTTTTTATATGGCTTTTAGGAAACGTGAAACAAAATCACAGTACACTTCCAGTAAATATTTAACACCTTTATGAACTTAACTTACCATTACCGTCATCTTATTCCTCTACTCAAATTTTCCCTTTAGCCAATGTCCTGAACTTACTAATTTTAATGCGGTTGTATGATTTTTCATAAGAAGCCTCAACTCTCTTTTTTAAAGATAGAGTGTAGAAAGAAGGTTGATGGAACCATATATATTCTGATGGACAGAGTGTGTAGGCTACAAAATGTCATGATTGGAGGCAGCAGGGATCCTAGAGTGATAGCGGTTTTTCATGTGTCACTTCTCTACTCATCCTCTTTCCAGGCGGCACCATCAAATCAGTATTGCACAGTATATATACACATATATGCAAGCTTTCTCTGTTTATTCGTGTTATATAGAGTAATGATCTATATTATATATAATGAATACTGTACATACACATATATAAACATAGAGCAAGCAAAGAGGTTAGTGATGCCAGGAAAGAGGAACTGCAGCCAGAAAACTGCTTTGTGCCATCTTTCATAACCTAATTTTGATAAGTTGGCATATAACATTATAAATTATTTAAATGTCTCCCCAAACTGTGTTTTAAATTAATTCTGTGCCTTGTGGCTATGAATTAGACATATTCCATAATACCTCTCTCTCACCCTCAAGCTCAGATTCTTGTCTGGGTGGTTAATAGAATTTAATATAGGAAAATTAAAACTTTATGAAACTATATGCCTGAAAAAGAACTATTGATAATAAATATTATATTGCTTAGCCATTACTCCAGGGTTTGGTACATGTTAGACAAATGAGTGCACCATATTTCCATAGGAAATAATTCAGGTATGCAATTCTAATAAATGTTGTCTAAATTTATACCACAAGATTTCAGAGCAAATTATTATCAAAATTCAAAATCAGAATGATTAAAATTTAATAAATAACCCTTTTTGCCTTAAAAGAAACTGCCTATTATTTTATAAATCAAGACTGATATTATTTACCTTAGAGACTATTTTATTTGAACTCTTTCAGTAAAGTGTGTTATGGAAAAGAGTATGAATTGCCAGGCTACTCAGTTATCAAAATTATTTTTAAATTAATGATTAAAAAATTGGGGATTTTTTTCCTTAGAGTGTTCATTAATTAGAACATCTTTCCCAATTTTTCTCTAGTATATTCAGATCTAATTTCATAATTTCACCTTTTAGAAAAATTATTAGTTTAAAAATTCCGTAAGAATCTCTTGAGAGTTCACAGTTTTGTGTTGAGGATGACAGGGATACAAAAGAAGTGAAAAATACAACCTCTGTCCCCTGTATTGTTAGTGGCAATTACAATGCATAAACAAATTTAATGTGTTATAATCAAAACGGTTTAGATTAAACAGCACTTTTCGAACAACTTCTCTCTGCCAATCTTTCTGTAGTTAGATTTTACTTCCTCAAGGTACATATTATTATTAAAATCTCTTAAAATATAACAAAAGTGAGACTCAAGGTAGCAATTTCCATGGGACCACATAGATAGTGAGAGGGAGAGCATCAAGTCCGGTGTTCTTTTACTAATTCATATTACCCCAAGTACAGACAAGAGGATTAATTTATAATCAGGCTTAAAGAGAGAAAATCAAGTCTGTTCCGTTTTGAGTGCAATAGGTTAGAACTCTCCCTTTTAAACATTTTCCTTAATGTTAATTTCTTTGGAAATGGTAAGCAAAACTGGAAAGAAAAAAATGTATTTCATTAATTGAAATAGAAATACGTAATATAATTTGCTTGTTTCTTTTTTCCCAAAGTAGATGGCAATGTTGACAAACTTATTCTCACTATGACATAGATGCCGGATTCTTTTCTGCAAATTTGTCTTATAAAGAGTGAGTAGATACCCAAGGGAAACTGGGTACAGTAGAGCTTAGTTAAAATGATGTACATTTCTGACATGATTTTGCTGAGGCTTGTGCTGTACCTTTCCATTGTTCTATCCGAAAAATCTTCTTACAAATACAGGTTAATGGAATTTGATTTATGGAGCAAATATACATAAGGAATTTGTACGATAAACCTAAACTTTATATAAAAATACTTGCACGAACCACTTAAAGTTCATTACCTCAAAGCTCAGAAAGCTTGCCTGCTTCTTTTATCTCTGCAATGTAGGAAATTTCAAGCCTCTTCAGTTAAAAGTCCAATGACTCATAATTAAAGTATTAATTATTTTCAGAGGACTCACTCAAATGCTGATTTTAAAGCTGTTTTGGGGCTTTATGTAAAGTTTTTCATCACTGACTCTTTCAAAAAATATGACAAAAATAGTTAGGTCACTACTACAGGTGGAAATTCACGCAATTTTCATTAAAGGGAAAAGCAATTTTGAAAACATCTAAGGGACTTGTGGTAGTAATAGCAGAAAACATATTGCTAAAACCATCTGGCTATTCACACTTATTCCCCAATTCTTTGTAATTTAGATACAGCTGGCTTTGTTTCTTAATTTATAAAAGTCTTCCATTATACAGATCTTTCAATGTTCAGTTGACACACACACACACGCACACACACATACACACACACACACACACACACATTTTGAAGTACCTATTGTGTACCGTGCATCTCAACTTTAGAATAGGCATCTCAACTCTCAATGGGATAATGCTACATTACCCTATTTTACAAATAAAAATAAAAATACATAAAATACATGTAATATAAAGAAAAAACATAACTGATCCAAAATAACTTAACCGTTTTCTTTAGGTAGTGAGAAATAATCCACGCATGACAATTAATCTTTCCATAATGAAGAAGAGGTATCATTTAGCAAAAACAGGATTTTAATGACCAATAATAGAGTTGAGACAGTGCATCCCTGGCAGCTTTTTCCTGTTGAACCCCAATTGTTTTTGCAATTTAGCTCTACTCTCTGAGTCTGTAACTCAAAGCCAGTATTAACAGCGTTCTGTTTTGTTTTGTTTTTTATGTAAAGGGAGGGAAGCCAGGGGACACGTTGAGTCCTATTCCATTCATCACTGATGAGACATGGGCTCTTTCTATACACAACAAGGATTTGGGATAATCATAGTAAAATTAATCTTTTCCACAAATTGCATAAAGCTGCGCTTACTCTTGGCATTGGCATCCAAAAAATTCTTACTCTGGAGAACTGAATTGAATAAAGTATTTTTTCCCTTGGCATCTTTCATCATGGATGGCATTCGGATGTGAAAGTATAAATCCTAATACCCTATTGCTCATGTGCCCTGAGACACACGGAGGTTAAAATCTTCCAAAAGTCATTATTAAATAGAACTCAAAAATAGAATTACAATAAAAAGGGATCAGAAAGCAAGAAACAGCATCACTGCATAAACTTTACTTTCGCTCTGATGAGATTGAGGCAGC